>NC_065592.1:66492500-72037500 GCF_024542745.1 Macaca thibetana thibetana
CAGGACACACCAGCTGTTCCCACCAAGAAAGGAAACAAAACTTTTTTTTTGTTTCTTTCATGCTACCTCCCTCTGTGGAATCCCCTCTTCTGCATCATCTTTCACTCCTGTTTCATCAGGTCACAAATGCCACTATTCCATCCTTAGCCCTTTGTCCAAAATTGCCATTTTCACTCTGAGTTGGCACCTACGATGATGCTCACACTATCTCTTGTTCCAAAGTGGTCCTTTCCTCCACATCAACAAAATGTCCTCTCTGGGGTACCTGTACTGGTGGATTTTGATTTGATTGAAATAACTCACACTAGCGTCTGAATCATAGACTCAAGGGCATAGTGGAGGTGGGGAACCTTCCACGAAGTTATTGCCACTATCGTTCTTTTAAGACGGGTAATTCCTCTGTGTACGTGTGAAGAAGGCTTCTTGGTGCTTGCTTTTTTGTTTTTTTGTTTCCGTTTGCTGTAGGGGTCAGAAACACAATTGGATACAGATGAGGCGGGGCAGGCTGCATAACTGGGTTAAACAGGCAGAGTTAACAATGGGAGGGTAGAGGTTGTGATGACCTGGAGAGGGACATTTACATTAAATAAGAACAGCTGGAACTGTAGGCGGCTCATGCGCTGCCTTTACATATGAGGCTTGTTATTTTACAGAACACCCTCACTGCCTCTCCTACATGTGACTGTTGAGGAAAATGCATGGGATCTGCATTGTTTTATGGCCCACGGCTCTATTGGATCCATCCCCACCACCTCTACCAGTGTCCTGTACCCACACCCCACAAGGTACAGAGATTATTCCCAGAAAGAGACTTAGAATTTTGAGAGAATGCACCCTGTACTTATCACATGTTTCTCCCAATAACGCTCACATTTTTATCCAATATTGCAGAATCAAAATTTTCTATGTTAGTGCAAAACGTATAAGCCTTTACACCTATTCAGAGAAATAACAGAAATGACAGGCCTGGAGCAGTGGCTCATGCCTGTAGTCCCAGCACTCTGAGAGGCCAAGGCAGGTGGATCACTTGAGCCCAGGATTTCAAGACCAGCCTGGGAAATGTGGTGAAACCCCATCTCTACAAAAAACACAAAACTTAGCTGGTTGTGGTGACATGTGCCTGTAGTCCAGCTACTCAGGAGGCTATGGTGGGAGATGGGCTTTGGATGTTAAGACTGCAGTGAGCCAAGATTGCACTACCACTGCACTCCAGCCTGGGTGACAGAGTAAGACCCTGTCTCAAAACAAAACCAAACAAACAGACAAAAAAGAATGACAATGTTGGAACGTTGGCATAATAAGAAATTCAAATTAAAATATTTGAAAACAAAATTTTAGCACAATATCCATGTCTACCTCAGTTCTTTGTCTTATTTGTAAAAATCACATAAACAACCTGGTGTTTCCAGTACCCTACCAAATTATCCAGTATATTTCAATATCCCCATTTCTTAACTGCCTTATAATTATTGCTTGATTTATTAAATAGAAGACTGATTGAATCGAGAATGGTTGATTTTTCTATGCCAAAAAAGTCGACGTCTATTAAAGCATATTCTATGCAAGACTTAATGTAAACTGGATTTCAAGAATATGCAGAAGTGGGAGTATATGGACATATTGTGAACTTTTATTTGTGAAACTGCTGAGATTGTTTCTTAATCCAGCAAGGTAATCAGTTCCAAATTAGTGTTCAGATTAGATAATGACAACTTAAACATGTCTCACCCTATTTGTAAACATAAGCACTCTTTTCCATTCCAGAGTTTTCAGAAAAACACATATATTAAGAAGTGTAGGGTTAAACCTGATTTTAATTGTACTTTCTTTTTTTTTATTTTTCTTTTTTCTTTTTTTGAGACGGATTCTAGCTCTGTTGCCCAGGCTGGAGTGCAATCTCGGCTCACTGCAAGCTCTGCCTCCCGGGTTCACGCCATTCTCCTGCCTCAGCCTCCCAAGTAGCTGGGACTACAGGTGCCCGCCACCACACCCTGCTAATGTTTTGTATTTTTAGTAGAGACGGGGTTTCCCTGTGTTAGCCAGGGTGGTCTTGATCTCCTGACCTCGAGATCCGCCGGCCTCGGCCTCCCAAAGTGCTGGGATTACAGGCGTGAGCCACCGTGCCCAGCGCTTAGTTGTACTTTCTATCCTATTCACATCATAGGCAGGGTAAGTGAAGGGAAAGAAAGTAATAGTCGCCTTTGCTTTCTTCTTTTGGAAGAAACAACATATGCAAACTAGAAGGTAATCACCTTTAATGAACGCAAATATTAATATTCTAATGTGTGCAACAAAGCCCGAAAAAAGCAAGAATCATATTAAAATTAGGGGGGAAAACCCAAAATATTAAAAAAATGTAAATAACATTCTTGGGTAATAGGAAATAATTAAGACCACAAATTTTTTTATAAAGCTAGCAGTTTTACATTTTAGATGTTACTCCACAATCATCACAGAATTATAGCTAGCTCTTACCTAATTAACTAACTGATTAGACAGAATACAGTAGAGATGAAACAATTCTTAAATGTTCTTGACTTTTTTCTGATACATTTGTGTCCTTCACAAATACAACATATACATATACAGTTTTCCTGAGAAGTTCCAATTATATCTACTCTTATCTCTAAAATTAACTTATTAAACTTGTAAGCACATTTAATTTTATGTCCTTATAAAACTTTAGCATAGAAGATGATTATTTAAGCAGAAAAATACCCAAATATGTTTTGAGGTTTGGAATAAAAGGTATACTACCAAATCCAGGGAGTACTGGAATCTCAGCTGTGAAGACACAAACCCATTGGTCTGGTAGAGATCACATTAATATTCACAGTGACCTCTTGCCTGGGTAGCCTGAAATCAAACTAGGTTCTAGCTTATGTCCCCGCTGGGAATACTGATCAAATCATGAGCGTGTTACCTGGGCCAGTGCCATCCATGTTGTCCACCCCAGCTTTGGTGCATCTCCCCTTCTTGCTCTCTGTTGATGCAGCACCATTCCCACAGGCTGCCCCTCTGGTGAGAAGCCTCAGTGCACATTCTCTGTTGGGTTTAAAGGAAGGTTGTGAGGAGAAATAAGTCAAATCAATAGCACCTGTTAGAAATAACCAAGCTGCCAATGTCAAGATTTTCCTGTTAACAGTGACAAAGGTCCATCACAGAGGATGGTAGAGGGCAGGAAACATTTCAGATAAGAGGGAAACAGTTTTGTTGGCAGCAATGTAAGAGTAAATGGAGTTACCATTTGTTGAATTATTACTGAGTCATGCCCTGGGCTAAGTCTTTTACTTGTATTATCTTATTTAATCCTCATAAGACTGATAAAAGAGAAGTATACTGATAATACTCTTATTTCACAGATGAGAAAACTGAGGCACAGAGAGATGAAGTGATTTGTCCCAACAAATAGTGGGAAATAATAAATTTAAATAGCATCTGACTAGAAGACCTAAACTGCTTAACATATGTCTTAAAATTTGGTCCAATGAAGTATGTGTGTGTGTTTTTAAAATATTATAGAACTTGAAGATTTCAGAATTCTCTTAACCCCAAATTTTAACTACAAACCAAAGCAACCACTGATCTCTGTTTTCTAGGATTTGTGTGATGTGTAATAATAGTTTGGTCACCAATTTCAATTTCAAAATTATACACCTCAATACATTTTGGTGAAGGTGGACATTCAAAACTCAATATATTGTCAGTTATTCTACCACCATATTTTAAAACTGAATTCATCATTGGGCTTTTAGTGAAACAACAAGAGTAATAGCTATAATTTATTAAGGACTTAATACTGTGGGTTAGAACCTGTGCTTAGTATTTTACAGCCATTATTGTAAATTAAATTCTCAAAAATAAGCATAATCATTTCCATTTTACAGATGAAAAAAGAGAGATTCAGAGATTAAGCAGTTTACTCCAAATTCATGCATTATTAATATGTTGGACCCAAGATTCAAACCCAGGTGTACCTGAATATGAAAGACATGAACTGCAGTGTGGGATGCTATGTTGTGACTCTGGTTAAGACCTGGTTCAGGTAGGTGACCAGGTCTCTCACTCATGATGTTCTCACACATCTCAGGATTATGAGAATGCCTGATTGCTTTGTGCCCTTGTGAAAACTAAAGCATCCAGAAGTCACAGGACAGAATTATAGCATGTGTAGTGCTCTGCATTCTTGAAGCCTAACATTCTTCAGAGGCAAGAGGAGCACAGAGCCAATACTAACTCTGCCTTGCCCCATGGCTTTGCAGGTACCCAAGATTTGGAAGTAGCTTCATGTGTTCACCAAGAGACGGTGGTGGTTAACTGTCGGCCCAGAAGCCTAATTATGATGAAAGTGGGCTTCCAGGCCTCAACAAGTTTTCTTTCATAGTAGGTGCCCTGAGGAGAAAGGAGGGGTTTTGGGTATGGACTTATTGTTTGAGCCTGCCGTGCAGGTGCAAGTGCCTGCTGTGAAACAATGAACTCCATTGATGGCAATGCCTGGCCTTACACATGCCAAAGCCAACACATACTGCTCTGGGCAGGTATGGAAGTCAACAGTGAGGCATAACCAGGTGGGGGTTCAGGATCTCAAATGGCCTCCTCCTCCTCCTCCTCAGAGCTGAGAGAATTAATCATGGCCATGCTGGAGAGCAGACTACCTACAACATACTGAAAAACTGATCTGTGAGTTCAGACAGACACACCAGTGTCAAAGCTCTGGCACTGGGGCAGATGCATCTATTTTCAGAAGTTTCCCCACAAATGGAGAACTGTTTGTCTTAAAGGTGGAAAATTACATGTATTTTACTATTTTAAAGAAAGTATATCTTAATTGCCTTTCCTGCAAAAGAGGAAAAGAAATCCTATGAACTTTTCTTTCTTTCTTTCTTTCTCTTTCTTTCTTTCTTTCTTTCTTTCTTTCTTTCTTTCTTTCTTTCTTTCTTTCTTTCTTTCTTTCTTTCTTTCTTTCTTTCTTTTTTTTCTTCTCTCTTTCTTTCTTTTTCTTCTTTCTTTCTTTCTTCTTTCTTCTCTTTCTTTTTCTTTCCTTTTCTTTCTTTCTTTTCTTTCTTTCTTTCTGAGATGGAGTCTCACTCTGTCACCCAGGCTAGAGTGCAGTGATGTGATCTCGGCTCACTGCAACCTCCACCTCTCAGGTCAAGTGATTGTCCTGCCTCAGTTTCCCGAGTAGCTGGGACTACAGGCACACACCACCACGCCCAGCTAGTTTTTGTATTTGTAGCAGAGATGGGGTTTCACCATGTTGGCCAGATGGTCTCCATCACTCGACCTCATGATCTTCCCTCTTCAACCTCCCAAAGTGCTTGGATTACAGGCGTGAGGCACCACACCCAGCCTATTTCTTTTCTTTTTGTTTTTCTGAGGAAATAAATATAGATAGGAGGGTAAAACATATCTTTAAAAAAAAATTTCTGTGATTTTTCAACGAGGAATTGTTAAGTGCCTTATTTCACATGGCTAAGCTTCATCTTCAGACTTGACACTTCTGCAAATCAAAAGCTTATAAGCAGAGGCCACAGACATGGAAATACATCCAGCCAACTAGAAAGGGGCAGAGTATAGGAGTGTAGTCCAGTCTTGCTTTGAAACACTCTTGAGAGAAAGATCATTTATGAATCTCATATAATCTGGCATCAGATTATGTCTTGGACATCAGTTTTTCAGGCTTCTTGAATTCCAACTTAGGGAAGATAGTTCACTTTAAAGCCGGAGCCAAGATGGACCATTTTCATTTTCTCATTTTCTCATAAAATCTTATTAACAACAACTATGCCAGCACCAGGATTTGTACTGGGGACACAAGGGTAAGCAAAATCGGCCCAAGCTTTCTTTTTCCATGGTTCAGGGCAAGGCTTCTAATGAGTGTTTCCTGGTTAAGTAGACTCCGAGAGCAACTCTAGTTCAATAGAAATAAATGAGGCAAATGGTGACAAATGCCCCAAAGAGAACCAAAATTTGTGGGTGAATTACTAAAATTCTCGAGACCGCTGTATCTTCATCTATGAAAAGGAAAAAATAAGACCTACCTTAAAGTTTGTTGTGGGGAATTAAATGAGATCATTTTTTATGCCTGGTACGGTCGGGCACGGTGGCTCACACCTGTAATCCCAGCACTTTGCGAGGCCGAGGTGGGCGGATCACCTGAGGTCAGGAGTTTGAGACCAGCCTGACCAACATGGAGAAACCCCATCTCTACTAAAAATAAAAAATTAGCTGGGTGTGGTGGCACACGCCTGTAATCCCAGCTACTCAGGAGGCTGAGGAGGAGAATCACTTGAACCTGGGAGGCAGAGGTTGCGGTGAGCCGAGATCGTGCCATTGCACTCCAGCCTGGGCAGTTAGAGCAAAACTCGGTCTCAAAAAAAAAAAAAAAAAAAAAAAAAAAAAAAGAAAAAGAAAAGAAAAGAAACGAAAGAATTATGCCTGGTACATAATAGACCAGAAAGGATGCTAGACACTGTCGTGATCCGTTTTGGATCTCTCACTTCTTGACCTTTTTATAGATGAATTTATGGACAGCCCCATAGATTGAGGCCAAACTTCGTGCCCCTAAGGTTCTAATTTCAAAGGGGATAAAAACAGACTTCGGCTTCTTAAAATTCTCAGACTCCTGTCTGATTAGCACTGTATTTCAGCCTTCCTTCCTCCAGTGCACCTTCATCAGGCATCACCTCCACATCACACTTTATTAGTTTTCTCTTTCTTTGCACAGCAGGGATAGAGGACAGGGAGGGTTTCCCCTTTTCTGATTCCCAAGATCACCGTTGCTCTCAGTCCCTGCTGAGGGAGCAGGCTTGTCATTCGGGGAGATTTGAAAATCAAAGCCAGTATGGATGTGTGGGCAGCAGCCAAGCTGAGAAACAATCTGGACATCACATTGGCCAAGAAAAGGGGATGTCCCTCTGGGAAATATGCCTGGCTCTGTTTGTATTGGCTTTCAGAGAACTCTTCTGACCTGACGTGGTGCTAACTTGGTATTGTGGGAAAGTCCATCTGACCACGGGCTTTCTGCAGT
Organism: Macaca thibetana thibetana; assembly: GCF_024542745.1. Taxonomy (NCBI): domain Eukaryota; kingdom Metazoa; phylum Chordata; class Mammalia; order Primates; family Cercopithecidae; genus Macaca; species Macaca thibetana. Next base: position 66,499,531 of record NC_065592.1, read on the forward strand.
TGCCTTTTGATTATGCCAAGGGAAGGACCTAAGAAGCAGTGTACAGATATGGTCTCCAGGGAGAGACGAGATCCCTCCTTCTGTCAGCACGAGCACCCACCTCCCCTTGTTTGGATGAGAGAAGAGGAGACCAGGGAAGAATTTAACCCAATCTCGGGAATGTTGCATGCCCAAACTGAAAGTTAGGTTTTTCACTTCTTGGCTTAACCTAAAATGTAGGCGCTGGCCCTCCAGTTGGCTGCCATGGGACAAAGGTTGTTTTTCTGGCTAGGGTCAAAAAGAGTGGAATCTCAGCACAGAGTAAAATTTAACCTTGGTTTTTTTGTTCATTTGTTTTTTCCCCCTTATTACACCTTTGACCCCAAACCATGCTCCTCCTTCCCTCTCTACCTCTTTTTCTCACCAACTTCCTGATCGGTCTTCTCAAGTTGCAGCTATGAAACTAGAAATCCATTCCCTGCCTTTGACTTATTGGCATTCCCATGATTATTGGTTAATCGCACAAGAATTAAATGAGTTTTGCTTGGCAGGAGCAGAGAGGAGGAGCAAGTTTTAGGGGGGGGAAAGCAAAGTTTATACGTGTTAAATTACCTAGGCCTTATCTGACCCCTTTGAACACTCAGTCCCCTCTTTGCTCTCCTCTCCCCTTCCCTCCCCAGTGCTTGGTAAAATGCAAATTCTGGTTCTCCAGAGTATCCCAACTGATCTCTCCCTCTGCCTGGTTCCTTCTCACTAACAGAAGGGGAGTTAGAGAACTCGTACACATTGAAGTATGAATGACACTAGTCACTAATCTCTTGGCCCCATGCTTTCCACTTTCCCCGAGGTATTTTCTTGGGCTGACTTCATTTAATCTCAGGATCAGGTAATGACACTCTGTAGTAGGTAAGAGTTAAGGACTGGCAATATGACATAGAAAGACATGAGTTACAGAGCCAGATAGATTTGGGCTCGTTCTAGCCTTGTGTATTTTGGGCAAGTTAACTAAACACTCTGAGCTCTGATATCCTCATTGACTAGAGATAATATACGTTTGCAAAAAATGTAATATATGGTAAGCGTCTAGCTTGGTACCACATAGCAGATATTTAGATACTTAATTACCAATGTGATCATTATTATTGGGCTGCTCTGTGTCCTCCTGAGTGCAGTGTTAGGTAAGGGATGATTGTTAAGGAAGGCTACAATATTGGGAGGTATTATTACCACAGCTGCCTTGACCTCCCCATTCTTTTTGTGTCCTGAGGCTCCCTCTGAGGAAATCTGGCAGACCAAGAAGTTTATGAGGGAGAAGCAAGCAGAGGGAATGTGCTGCTTGGCTTGGAGCCACCACCAAGTGGTAACTGGCTTGGTCACCCAGGGACATATGGGTTTTATTCACCTGAGGAGACCACAGGCACAGTAGTCCAAGGCTCTTGGATAATGAGCAAAATTAGCTGCTCTCTGTTGATGTTGGGGACTTTCTTTCTGAGGGGTTCCCAGCTTCTCTGGTGACCCCCACTTCCACAGGCCACCATTTTCTTTCTATGCCAGTGATTCTCAATGCTGGCTTCACGTTCGAGTCTCATAAAGGAGTGGGCCTGGCTAGTGGTAACAGCTCCCCAGGTGAATCAAATGTGCAGAGTTGAGAATCACTGAGACCCAGCCTGAGCTTTTTGGAGCTTCACCTGCAGAGGCAAGCTTGGGTTTTTGGTTGTGCTGTTCTCCCCCAGATGGATCCCAAATGATTACTGAAGCCTAATGTAATTATTTATGTTGCTTAACTTGTGGCATCCTTTAGAACCATGTATTGATTTACTTTTAAAGGCAGACACTCCTTATTCCAACAAGCACAGCCTAATATGGCATGGTCATATTGCTCAGGTAGTATATGTCTTGCTTCCGATTTAAGAAAGAGGAGGAAGAAAATCATTAAGTTATTTTCTGGAACAACAGCAGAGAATAATCTAGAGTATTAAATATATCTTGATGAGGAGAAGTTGAGGAAACTTTCCTAGACGACTCTTCTATTTCTCTGAACTGGTCAGTTAACCCGGACACAAAGCCTCACACATAATGATGGACACCTTGTCTCCCATGAGGCCTCCATTGTTTAAGCTGCTCTTTGTGAAAAAGCAGATGCTCTCCAATCCACACACCTGTGACCAGAACCTGAACACTAATGGTTGACCAAGTTCCTACTCTCATTGCAAAGATGTAGCTGTGACATCCCCAGTTTTTGGGAAACTATATTTTACCCTAAAGAGCTAATGTGAAAGTTACTGTAAGCACAGTAAGTATAAAGAAAAACTGAGCTTGATAATACTGTTGATATTTTATCTGAAAAGCTTATCTGGAAGGATTGGGTCATCTGTTAGTGTAAAATACTGAATTTCTATCACATGGAAGACTGATGTAACTTAGACTCAAGGAAACACAAGTTGAACTAAGGGTTAGAAGTTACAGGAAGACACATTTCCACTGAGTATTCAGGAGATCCTTTTGCTTGCTGAAGGTGGAATGAATGAGATCACACCATAGCATCTATTCAGCAATCAGTAGCTCGAAGGTCAGAATCCAGTGCCGAAAGGGGAGCACCTGGATTACTTGTTATACCCAAGACATTCACCTGGTCAATCAAAAGTTAATTAGCTTGATTGAGTGTTCCACATGTATACTTATTTCAAAACATCATATTGGCCAGGCACGGCTTACACCTGTGCTGGGGTTACAGCTTACACTTGTAACCCCAGCATTTTGGGAGGCTAAGAAGGGCAGATCACTTGAGCCCAGGGATTCGAGACCAGCCTGGCCATCATAGCAAAACTCTCTCTCTACTAAAAATACAAAAATTAGCCAGGCATGGTGGCACATGCCTGTAATTCCAGCTACTTGGGAGGCTGAGGCATGAGAATCGCTTGAACCCAGGAGGCAGAAGTTGCAGTGAGTTGAGATCACATCATTACACTCCAGCCTGGACAACAGAGCAAGACTCTGTTTAAAAAAAATCATATTGTACACAATAAATATATATAATTTGTATATATTATAAAATGTATTCAAGCATTCTATCTTCATTGTCCAATATATATCAGAAACTTGAAAGGTTCTAGAGATTCATATATGAATAAATTATGGTACTTAGCTCATAGACACACTTAAGCGAAATAAATAAACAACAATACAGTGTCAAATGGAGATATAACAAAAGTGAAAAGGGCAATACATTCTCTTAGGGCAATTCAGTTTGGGCCATGCAGAGGTAAAGTAGGGCATCAGGCCTGAAGGAAGCTTCTAGAAGAAGTTGACATTTGAGCTAGGCCTTTAAGAACAGGTAATATTTAGCCATGTGGGGAACAAGGAAGGGCATTTTAGTTGGTGGTAAAAAGTGATGCACAGCATTGGAGTGTGGAAGTGTCCTTAAGTTCTGAGAAGAACGTGTTGTGTGTTGATTTCTCTAGTAAACACATGAGGTACATGAAGGCAGTGGGGGGGAAGATATCCTGCAAGCTTTAAACTCCAACCAAGGTATATAAATGCATCTTACTGGGTTTTTTTCTACATAATTATTTTTATTTTGAATGTCCAGAATGTGTAATATAAGGGCCAGAGCCAGACTCCAGACTCAATTTTATAAATTCTCGATTGGTTGGTGAGGCAATAGGGATACTTTTTCTTGTCTCATTTGGTGTCTGGAAAAGCTTCGTTCAGGTCCTCAGTGGTCATCTGATCAAATGGAATGAAGTTCCTTATCTTCTCCAGCTGTTTCTCATGCTCTCCAATCCTGGACTTTGACAGAGACACCCACTCAGCACAAATTTTCACATCTTCGTTTTCTTCAGCATACACCTGGGCAGTATATTTATCCTCTGGTACAGGAAACTTCAGGGCATTAAACTTCTTCTCAAAGTCATCCACCAAGCCTGCCTTGGCCACATTGGTCTTGTAGTAAGTCCAGTCGATAGCTGGTGGATTTTTAGGTAAAATAGCCAATCTGGAGGTGAGAGTCTCATTCCAGGATGTCAGGGAATTAGCAATGGCCTTTTGGTTTCAGGGTATGATCTCCCAAGAAGTTACCCAGTCAGTGGTTTTTAGAGCAAGTTTTTGCCCAGCCATCTTGGGATCCTTCACCTACCCCAGCGGCCCACAGTCCACAGCAGCACCTAGCGGCTCTTACTGGATTTTTTAGTGCAGTCAAGGCTATGTATTAACATTTGGACTTTATGCTTCAGGAATGGGGAACAATCACGGGTTTTGGAGAGTAGAGGAAGCCATAATCTAGAAAAACGATGGAATTGCTTGGTACAGGGCACCACGAAAGCTTAACTGTCTCTGTGATAGTGATTTCTCCCTTACCCTCTGCACTTTTCCCCATAGTGAGTTTCCCCAGGCCCGTTGTTTTCCAACTTAAGAGTCTTTAGATTCCTTGTAGATTCATGAAGATGGAAATGAGAGATTCATGAACTATTTTGAACATTGCAATAAGTTCAAATAAATTATGCACTATCACTGTCACAGAGACAGTTAAGCTTTGGTGGTACCCTATAACAAGCAATTCCATTATTTTTCTAGATTATGGCTTCCTCTACTTTCCCTGTGCTTGTTCCCCATTCCTGAGGCACAAAGTTCAAATTTTAATATATGGCCACAACTGCCTTAAAAAAACCCAGTAAGATGCATTTATTTACTTTGGGTGGAGTTTAAAGCTTTGCAGGCTGTCTTCCAACCCACTGTTCACATGTACCTCATGCATCCACGGGAGAAGTCAACACACAACACACGTTCTTCTCAGAACACAAGGACACTTCCACACTCCAATGCTGTGCATCACTCTACCACCACTTAAAAGGTTAGCACCAACATTTTCACAAAGCAAAAGGACCCTTGCTTTAGTTACAACTCTTTAGTAAGGGTCCCTAGCCACCAACTTTGGGAAGGTCTTCCTCTTAAAGAACTTACATGGTATAGGATTTATAGGTATGCGCTTTAGAGGCAGACAGACTTGAGTTTGAATATTGGCTGCCACTTATGAGTTATATAATATTGGACAATTTATTTAATCTCTGTAAGCCTCACTTTCCATGGTTAACTCATAGGATATATTGTGTATCTGTTGTATCTGTCAGTATATTCTTAATTCATAGAATATATTGTATATCTGTCAATTACACACTTATATTGTATAATCTGTCTTATGTAAGTATAGAGTGTTGCCTGCCTATAGAAAATAAAACTGCTGCCAGGTAAATCACAATCTTTTATGTGTCCATCAGCATCATTGGCCACTATTGGTCCTTCCTATTTGGGGTCTCCACTGAAGGTCTTTGAGGTAGGGTGCTTCTAGTATTCAGATGGCCACACCCTTGGCTCTCCGGTTTGCTGATGTATCTGCTGATAACTGTATTTGAGTGCCTCTGTGCTCCCTGGTGATATCCCCAGTGCCTTGCTGAGCAGATATCCTGAGGGTGGTCGATTGCCTCCATCTTGCAGAGGCCAGAGGGAAACACTCTCAATGCCATTTTCCACCCAGCTCATGAGTCAACTTCAGGACTTCAAAAGACATGTTCTGTTTGACTCTGCTGTTCTCTATACATGACACGTATACAAATGTGTTCAATGCACACTTTCTATGCTTCGTCATGGCTTTGGAAGCCCTACTAGAGACTCAGTGGTGTTATGCTTTTTAGTCTACATTGCCTAAGAGAACTGATACAGAGGCTAAGCAAAGGGGTGGTAGATATGGATGTCATTTAATATTACAGTCATATGGCAAGTCTGAAAATGGTCTTGTCAAAGTTAGTGTTGTGCCCTAAATGGCTTTTTCACATACCACAAGTCTGTCTTGAAAATGATTTGAATTTTCACTTTCTTTTATTCAGTTGAGTCCTAGGAATATAGACACATGGACAACACGTATCCAGCACTGTTCATTGTGTGGTGCTGGGTAAACATAAAATCATTCTCTTTGGACAGCTGCCCATGTACTTTACTGTTCATGTGCACTTTCCAACCTTTCAGTGCTGGAAAAACATAAAAAAGTCAGGAAGTCTCACCTGAACAAGCTTTCTTGGGCAGATTTTTGGCAGATAATGCTTCCTGTTACATAGGAAATGCTTTTAAGCTTAGCTTCATTTTTAGTACTTTGGTTTGCCTGCTAAGCTATGAATTCTGTTTGGTTGCTAGTAACAAATATTAGAAAGCAAAACAAACAACAGCAACAATGACAAAATGGTGGCTTGGAGACATTGGGGGTTTATTTTTGTCTCATGAAAAACACATTTGGAGATGGGCACTCAGGCTGAGGCCCGCCGTGAAAGACTTAAGGCCTTTCTAGCTTTGTGCTCTTCCATTCGTAACACTTTTTTGTTTGTTTGTTTGTTTTTTGAGACAGGGTCTTGCTCTGTTGTTCAAGCTGGAGTGCAGTGGCACAATCAGATCTCCCTGGCTCAAGTTCAAGTGACCCTCCCACCTTAGCCTCCCAAGTAGCTGGGACTACAGGCTTGTGCCACCATACCCCGTTAATTTTTGCATTTCTTTTAGAGACAGGGTTTCATCATGTTGCCTAGGCTGTCTTGAACTCCTGGGTTCAAGTGATCCATTGTCCTTGTCCTCCCAAAGTGCTGGGATTATAGGTGTGAGCCACCGCACCCAGCCCTAGGGTGTAACTCCTATCCTCCTGCTTTCAAGATGACTGCTGGTATGCCAACAGTCATGTCCATGTTCAGACAGGAAAAACTGGGTGAGTAAGAGGCAAAAATGTGCCAATTTTTGTTTGAAGAGATATTTGGGGAGTTCTTCTCTCGTTTATACACCTATCACATTGATCATAATACAATCACGTGACATCCCCCAAATGCAAGGGAGGTCGGATACATACTTGGATAAGCCCATTTCCTCCTTCAGTAAAACTGATGTTTGTTCACAAAGAGAGAATGGCCATTGGGTAAGCAAGTAGCACCCCCTGGCACATCTACCTTTAATCCTAGCTAGACTTTTTACTTATCCTTTGTTAAAAAGTCTTAAGGGGAAAATGGAAAAGTAAATTAACCTTCTAACCATAAGCAGATTTGAAATACTTTTCTAATAATGAAGAGCTAATTAATTATTTCCAAATCTACAACACTATATTTGAGACGACTTCCCTTATTTGGTTTTCACTATCCCCTAAGCACTTGTAATCTTAAACCTACGGGGTCACATTGTATTAATTTGTTCTCTTGTACATGTTCAGTGAAAGTTTCGTGATGTTTTGATCTTATTTTAGGGAAGAAGGACATTTGGATGGAAGATAACATGGAAACTCTAGGCTCCAAGCACAATGCCTAAAATCATTTTATTGCTTTCTTGTAACAGTTGCAATGAGTTAGGTAATAGGAAGGAAACAAATAATACAACCTGTGACAGAAACTCCATGGTGGTATAGTGCAGGGTTTTTCAATTATCTTTAGTGGTAAAATTGTGTCTTCAAGTGAAATTATACTGAGGACGTTTAACTATACAAAAGAGATAAAAAGCTGACTTTCTCTAGTTGAAGTAAGACTGGAGGATCCCTCCACTCTTTTCATCCGCTCTCTATCTCCTTCATGATCTTTGGGGTGCAAGACTACAGAAAGAAAATTTGAAAATCACCATTTCATTAGGTATTTGTCTCAGCTCTGCCGTTAGCTGGCTCTGTGACTGTGGACAAATTACTTACCCTCTCTGGCCCCCAGGTTTCTGATGTAAAACACAGAAGGGCTGGGTCAGTTGATCCTGAAAAGTCCATCTAGCCTATGTTTCTAGGATTTTCCTGGCTACCAGTGTGTACATAGTCAGCTTCTAGTGATGAGTGTTATCTGTGCTTTTCTCATCAAAATGGCTGGAGGCAAAAGGAAAAAAAAATCCATCCGTTAGTACTGACTACAAAGAAAAATGGGAAACAAGAATGTTTTTCTCTTAAATATTTTCCTGCTTATAGGAAAAAAAAAAAAGAAGGAAAGTTGAAGTGAAATTCAAATCCCACTGCAGCATTTATGACATTGATCTAGATCTATAGAAGGAAGCCAAGGCTAGTGAAAACTGTCAATTTCAGAACATCTATTATCTGCAAAATACAACAATAGTTCTTTCATATTTTATTTCATTTAAATTACACAAGACTAATCAGAGGTGATATGATTTCTTTTATTACACAGGAATCCGAACCAAATTTATTCTGGATTAGAACTTACATCTTGTTTCATTAATGTTTCCATTGAATGAGTTGCACCTGGGGCTAGCTACTATTAAAAGCTCAGAATCCCAAACCTAATAAGGCCGCGGGTCTGTCCTAAGGAGCTTTAGTAACTTCTGCCCTTTAAGTCTGGTGTGTTTTCCTTGATACTGTAGATCTCAATCTTTGTCTCAACTTTCGTTTTACGTTTACATTAATGGGGGAGGGGTTGATTAAAATTCAAGTGTTTCTGTCCCCCTCCCACTCTACACTACTTCATTTGGGCAAGATCTGGGGTGGATTCCAGGCATCTGCATTTTAAACTCACCGCTCATAGCTCTGTCACCTGGCAAAGTTAGGAAACCACAGCTTTATACTGATGAGGGTTATTGATGTGAACTTCCGCCTTCATAGCCAGATGGTGGGCCCTGGTTGGTTGAGCACTGGGCCTCTTTTATTTTTTGTATACTTGGCATATTGTAGGCATTTTCAAAAATATTGCAGACTAGAAGAAGAGGAGGAAGAAGAGAGAAGAAAACTTGTATAGCACTGAATTCACTCACACCGTTGAAAAATAGACTCCATAACAGGACACACGAAAAGAGAAGGGGTCCATTCCAAGGGAGAAACTGTTATGGGCATTTCATTTCAGGATTTTGATGAGATGGCCAAGACACAGCCCTGTCTCCTCCCACCCCCATTCATTCTTCTTATGCTGATTTATTTTGTGTAAGAATTTAACACCTGCTTGTTCTGTCCTGCTCACCAAATCCACTACTACTAGTATAAGTTGCTCCAGAGCCAGAATCTGGTCTACTGTTCACTTTTGTACTCCCAGTACGTACAACAGTCTCTGGCACATAATGAAGGGAACGAAAAAAGAATTATGTGATGGCCTGAACCACAGCAGGAAGGAGTGAGATTGGAAGGGATACAGGCTAGTCTTGAGTATTGCAGGACTCATGAGGCAAAACGCTAAGTTACTCCAACACTTAATTAGCTATTTTTATTAAGTGTCCAAGCCTCCTTCATTTAATGGGTGTTTTACTGCTTTTATCTCAAGAAAGATGGCAGAAGTTTGTGTCTTTTGGCTTTGATCACATTATTTCTGGGTTTTGTTACTTAATAAGGCAGAAGTTTAAATTAACATCATTCTCCGTTGCCTGTTTTTGGGTTAGCTGTACAGTATAGAGTGCTGGCAATTTTTCAATGGAGGAAAGAAAAGGAAACCTCTGTTTGGGAGCTTTAGGGGGAAAGGAGGGAAAGCCATTTACCTGAGCCCCTGGGGCTACATCTGCTTCTCAGAAAAGATCTGCCATCAAATCAAGTCACCTGACCCCTGTGGGGGTTACAGCTCAGGGACAGGTTGAAGGAGGACTGGGCCAGCTATAGCCTTCAATTGTCAAGGGGGCAAAGAAGGTTGGAAGGTGAATTCACAGTCATTTCTGTGTTCAGGGCCTTCTTACACTTTATAGCTGAGGTAAAAAATGTTGTCAGACTGAACAAAAGCCACCTCTGCAAGTCCCCTCTTAAAATGTGAAATTGCCTGGGCTATGATCTGAGATTTATGCCAACTGAATGTGCATTTATTTCTTTTTTCTCTCTTCAGTCACTCACTGCAGGGTTAGCTTGATGGTTTACAGAACATGGTAACACTTACTTGCTGCACTTTGGATCACTTCAGCCAAAGGTTTGTTGCTGTATTAATTGGCTTCAAAGAAAACATCGCCTTCACTTAAACAGTTTGAATACCTCTTGTTGAATCATAGGCCTGAGTCAAGTGTTATTAATTCAAGAATCTTTTGTCCATATCAGATAAACGTTGCCATAGCAAATGTAGCGTAAACAGATCTGTTCAAGTCACAACAACCTATAGAAGCCCACAGACAAAGCAGAACCAGTTTTGTCTTCACAGAAGGCCTGGTGCTGCATTAAATGCTATCCAGTTGGCCTGGTGTATAGCCACATGAACCACATGCTGATGAATGGAACCTGGGATCCACAGATCCCAGGCAGAAGCCTTTGTCATCAGGTTTTATCAAATGTGAACAGTCAGTGGAACATCTGGCTTTAATACTGATAGAAACTGTAGGATTTTGGCTGTTCTCTGGCCTTGCATATTTTCCATCCTCTCTATCAGCACTTGTCAGTGATTTGATGAAGTTAAATCGACTGCATCTGATTCTTTGAGTGCAAGAAAAATTGCAGAATGCTTGCTCCTATCTCTCACCCTCACTCATAGTAAGTTTGCAGGGAGTTGGTTTGGGTCATGAGCCTGAGAATTTAAGGAGGAAAGGGGTGAACAGAGAACCTTCCAAAGCCTCGTCTCAGACGAACACTCCTTTTGCTCAACAATCAAAGACAGCTTACTTAAACTGCAAGGGCGATGCCACTGAACCAGTAACAGCCTTTGCTGGTTTGATTGCAGCCAAGGAGAAAAACATGGCAAGAGAGAGGCCCATGACTGAAATGAGTTTCCAGGGCCTTTTGCTCTCAGCTTTCCCCGGAGGATCTTGTCAATCTCACCAACCCTCTGCCGGTCCAGTTGATGTTGTCTGGCACAACTGGCAATCACAGTGCAGAAAATGACAGGACCCAAGTGAGGATGGAGATTGAATTCACACCTCATCACATCCCATAAAGGGCAATTTTTCAAGGTCAGTGTTTAGGTGAATTAAAGGAACAAGGTTTGGCAGAGGGCCCTCTGCTCAGCCCTCCCAGACCATCCATCCAGCTGCTGCTCTTTGTGTGCCTGAACTCTTGTGAGAGCACTCAGACGCATGCGCAGACCTCATGGGTTCTGGTGAGTGCGTCTGAACACGTCCAAGCAAGCTGGTGGGTTTGGGTGCAGCTTGTTTTTGTTAAAATATGCCCCCATGATGTCTCAAAATGGAAAATTGAAACAGTGACTCTAAATACGTCACCGACAGAAAAATAGGCTTGAGAAGAAGGACCAAATTATTTTCATCTGGGAGCGGAAGATTTTTCCCTCTGTAAGGTACACAGATTTCTGTAATTTACCTAAATGTCAATGGGGTACCTGTGCAGCAAGTATTCCCCCTTGGGCTGCTGGCTGTTTTCTGGGGAGCAGCAGCCTCTGATGTGCAGGACTGACTGCCCAGCTGCCTCTGGGAAGAAAATGTTCGGGGGTTTTAATTATCTGAGAGTCTTGTAGTGTCAGAGCCCAAGATCACCTAGCCCCACCCCTTCATCTTGAGGATAAGCCAGGGAGGTCCAGAGAGGTGGAGTGAGTTTCCCAGTGTCAAGCAGCTAGTGAGAAGCTGAGGCAGGGCTCAAACCTCACTTTGCTAATTCTCAGTCCTGTGCTCCTTAGTCCTCACACTGCCTCCAAGATAAGGATAAGCAGCATCCCTTGCCATTTCCATTGGGGTGGGTGGGGGAGATCAGCCTGGCCATTTGAAATTCCCTGGTTATATTCTATTAAAGTCAGTGAAACCATCATTTGTTAAATATCTAAGTGTTCCTGGTACTATTCCGTGTCCTGAGGAACAGGGAAGTACAGTCTAGCATGGGAGAGACTGTAAGGTACACAGATTTCTCATTATGCCACGGTACTATTGTTCTCACGTTACGGAAAATGAAACTGAAGCACAGAGAGGTCGCTAAAAATGTTAGCACTAAAGGGGAGAGGGCTAGAAAAGGCTTTTGGGAGAGATGTTTAAGCTGTTTCTTGAGGGATTTGGGAGAGGATTTTGGTGGAAAGAGGTGGAAGAAGACAGCATGGCATGTCAAGAAACAGCATGAGAAATAGCATGGATTCTGGGACCTCGTGTTAATATTGTCTTTTTAAGTGAGAAGTCAAAATCCATTCTCTTTCCCAGTATTTCTGCAAGATCTAACCTAAAGAAGTTGAAATTTGTTATCCTGGAAGCTTCTTCTTGTTCTATGTCTCTGTTTGGAGGAGAAACAAACAAAAAATATTAGTTAAAAAAGGGCTTTGTGTGTATTTATGAATAAATGATGCAGTAAGAAAGAGTGGAGCAATGGGTTTTAGGCAGTTTAATTTTGAAGTGTTTATAACTTTTGTTCAAATGAAGAGCCTTACTTAGAAGAGCAACAGAGAAGAGAGTCTTGGAGACTCGTATCCCACCTAATCCCCACCTCAACACACAGCATACATGTACACAAATGCATGCATGCACATTAGCACCTGAGGATGAGGCATGCAACACTTTTAGCTCCCAGACTAGAGTGTGCAGATAAGTGGTGTGTGTTCAGGATTGATTTTCCAGTGTTACAGCCATAAGTATGTTTATTGCTTTCCTCCAAACTACATTGAACACACTAACCACTACCATCCATCACATACACACACACATCTGTCCTTTATAATTTTTTAACCATGATTAGTACTGCTTCCATGATTCATTTTCTATATATTTTGGCAGAAAAATAGTGTGAAAAGAGTGAACAAATTTATTTAAAAAAATATTTGTGTGCCCTGTGCCATGATACAATTTAGGATATTCCTAGATTGTAATATAGGAATATCCTAAAATTAGGATATTATATCCAAGTTCAAAAATGAAACATAGTCTAGTTTAATGTTCCTTGATCCTCATAATTCTGCAGTTGGAACGTTTAAACACCTTGTTATGAACTGAACGTGTCCTCCCAAAATTCATATTTTAAAACCCTAACCCCCAGTGTGATGGTATTGGGAGGTAAGGAGCTCGGGAGGTGATTAGGTTCATATGAGATCATGAGGGTTGGGCCCATGATGGGACTGCTGTCCTTATAAGAAGAGGAAGAGAGACCAGAACTTCCTCTCTCTGCCATGTGAGAACACAGCCAGAAGGTGGGCATCTGCAATCCAAGGAGAGGGCCCTCACCAGAATTCAGCCATGCTGACACCCTGATCTTGGGCTTCCAGCCTCCAGAACTGTGAGAAATAAATGTTTGTTGTTTAAGCCACCAGATTTATGATATTTTGTTACGGCAGCCCAAGCTAAGACATACCCCAAAGTGTTTTTTACTCTCTTTGAGCTTGTAATTTACATTAAAGAAAAAAAGACTCATAGCTTTAATGAGACCTGCTTAAGCTTCCTTATTCCACCCTTTAAAAACTCATTTTAAGCTGTGTGGGCATGATGGCTCACACCTGTAATCCCAGCACTTTGAGAGGTTGGCATGGGAGGATCAGTTGAGGCAGGAAACACTTGCCTCTGCCTCAGTGTTTTCATCTGAAAGTTGTGAATTTGCTCATTACTTTGTAAAGTAATTCAGGGAATAGCAGGCCTTTTATCCATCGATGGCAGAGAAACTCTGTTATACCCAGAGGCATCTTATTTTCTTAAATTTGGTGTGGAGAGGTAGATATTTATATGTAACCATTGAAATGATCATTTGATACTCTTCGGGAAAAAGAAACTAGTTGACTGTTGCTTGGTGGCTTTATGAAATTGAAATACCTGGGTTATAACTTTTTCTATTTGTTTATTTTTAATCAGTAAGCCAGAGGAAAGGGAGATAGAATTTTAATTACTGAAATTCCCAATTAAATTCTTAATGGCACAAACATCTCAGAATGTTGCAAAGTTTCATTTGGCACAAAGGCAAATCACTGAGACACTTTTTCAAACATCAGGTTGAGATATTGGGCTGGACACCTCAGAGAATAAACTTATGAAGACTCAAACATGGAGAAAAGGTGCTCCCTGTATAATTCTGATAGAGGCATGGGAGCTGAGATTTGTGAAAAAAGAGAACTTGGCAAGTTTGGGTGCTTTGGTCACCAAAATGAGTAGACTAAAATGAGGCTACTTTTGTTTTTTTTTTTAAAGAGAAGTTTTATGTATGGGTATAGTTCCTAGGCTGGTCCATGTTTTAACAAATGCTGGAAGGAAGAGAAATCTTTCTGATTTCTGTGCCTCTGTAGGGTACCATAATTTAATGTAGTTGGTGGCACCAGACGCTGGTTACTGCAGCCAGCCATTATGGGCAGGGGTTTCAAACATATGGCCTGTGCATTACACCCCCACCCCCTTCCCTCCATGAATTATTTTTATATTGGATGCCAACTTAGGAAATGCCTGGATCTTGATGCACACTGCCAGCCTATTACCAGCCAGCCCCCCTCCTTCCCCTCCTCTGCCATATCCTGGAACCCTTCACCCTCCTAGGCCAGAATCGCATGCTGAGTCCTTGCGGTGAACCAAGCGAGGTGACACATGAGAAGATGTGGGCTGGTGGCACCACGGGCCTGCCCTTTCTGTCTCCAACTCAACCCCTGCTCAGCGTGCATGCCCTGAACCTGGCCAACCATTGTGCTCGGTTTCTCCAGCGCAGCTCTCTGCTGGGCTGCTGTTAGAGCTGCACAGTGACCTGCAGATCTAAGGGAAAAAACAGATGTCCCAATAAATTTTTGTCAAAACGTAATTACCTCGGGATTAGAAAACCACATGGGGGTGGGGAGGGAAAGGAACAGATGTATTTCCTTCAAATATGCAATCATCATTCTGCAGAAGTTTAAATAATCAAGAGGTTTAAATGATGGCAGTTGAGTGTCTTCTCTCCTCCCCCTGCCTCCACCCCCACTCTGGTTCCTCCTTTACCTTCAGCTCTGGGCAGTTTTGGAAGCCCCTCCTATTCGCCTTGCATGGATGGAGCTCCAAGCAGGAGGGGGACATTTTGCACAACAGTATCATCCTGAATGCTTTTTCATACATAAATCTCAGCAAATATGACAGGCTATCTTTCCCTCAGGAACCTGGCCAAGTCTTTTCTTCCTCTCCAGCCGACAGAATATGATAAACTATGAATTTTCCCAGTAACCATAAAAGATTCTTATTTTCATGATTTGAACTGTTAGGTGCAGGTCAAGGCAGTATACCATACAGGAATTCTTGCGGGGAAAACCTTTTTTCTGTTTTGCACATTTTCTCAAGTGGGAGGGGTTGGTGGGTGCTGATTGAAGAGTCATTCGGTTATTTGTTCACTAGTTGTCATAGGCCTCTTAAGGTGAGATACTGATCTCTTTTAAGTATTCACCCATAGGCCTTAGTGAGGAAGTTGATTGATTAGGAAACGTGTGAAGCCCCAGGAGGTCCAAGGTTTAAGGAGTTTCTGTTGCTATAGTTCATTGGATGGTGTCTTTATTGGGCAGAGGTTGGGTGAGGTATTAAATAACTGTTTTCAAGCCTGTCTTCAAAACAACTGTAGCTGAAGCCTGGGCTGAGAGACTTGATGCACTCTTGGATTATAAAATTCCAGTTACAATTTTAAAGCTTTTACTATTATAAAAAATCGTTTTTGCCTTGTTACATATAAGTTGATATTTAGAATAGTTGCCAATTATTAAGGGCCTGCTTATTGCCAAGGTGTGTGCTAAGTGCATTATGTATAAACTTTCTGATCCTCCTATAGGTTTCAGCAGGAAGACATTATTACCCCAATTTAGAGATGTGGTAACTGAGGCTCAAAAATATTAAATAATTGCCATATTCAAAAACCTAGTAAGTGAGAGGACTCAAATTTGAATCCACATATAAATGTCTATAAAGACTTCATCTATCCATTGGTTCGTTATGGCTTGGGAATCTTATCTTGCATACAACATAACTGAATAAGCTTTGAAGATGGAAATTATAAACCAGCAAGAATAATCCATGCCATGCTATTCTTGTCATGATATATACATCTTCTGTGTGAAGCAAGATCTATGGAGCCTCCCTTGGCTGATACTAGACATACTATAGGCTAGGTTCTTGCTAGCTCACAATTTTGGCCCATTATATTTTGTGCAGAGCTAACATCCTTGGACATGAAAGAGTTAAAAAGGAAATCTTCAGCAAGGCAGTGAGCAGAGAAGGGTTAGTTCCAGCTGCTTCTGGGGATATCTGATAGAGGGAGTCAGTCAGGAAAAGTCTCTGGGGAAAGGAATTCTGAGTAATGGAGGTGTCTTCCTGTAAGCCGTCAGCCTGAAAGTAGTCTTTTCCCACCTAAGTCCTGAGAGATTTACAAAACTCCATACTCCACAGCAGCATGGGAAGGGTCATTTTGCAGAAAGAACTAACAGAACACTTTTACCCTGGAAGGAGTGACACCTTTGGAGCATCCAGCATAAGGTGGCTTTATAAACTAGCAAATAGAAATCGTGTTGAGGAAGCTGTAGTGGCTGCAGTGGGATGACTGAGAACTCTGCAGTTGGTTGTTAGCCCCAATTTCAAGAAAGGATGAGTCCAATATGAGATGCTGATGTGGATAAGGTCATTCACAGGGCAGTCCTGCCTCTCAAGATGACAAAAGGAGATAGTCTAGGACAGAACCAGAACAGAGACCTTCTACTACTCTAGACTCAGCAGACCTAGTGAGGTGGTTTGTCTTTTTAAATCTTTAAATTAAAAAAACTAACACTGCAGTGACAGTGTGCATATATTTATATAGAAAATCCTCATTACATAAGAATTTATTAGTTTCCTGAAATTAGAAGTTGGATAGGGAAATGGAAAGGGAAAGGAACAAACAACAACAACAACAACAAAAACAAAATAAACAGTTGCAATCCTCAACACATGTAAAATCTGCCTCCATCTGAGCATTATTCGACACCAGCATATTTCACATTGATCTCTTGATTGGTCAGACTCTTACAGCATCCAGCAATAAAATGCAAAATACAGTAAAGAATTTCTGGCAAAGTTAAATTAAAAACCTTGCAAATGGTATGAAATTTCACAAAAATGATGTTGGAGAACTACTCTAATCACAACACTGGAGCATCAAGCAGGCTTAGAGCCTTAGATCTCTTCTGTTTATCACAGAGAAATATACGAACAATGAATATATCTTATTATTGACTGAATATTTGTGTCTCCTGCAAATTCATATGTTGAAACCCCAACCCCCAATGTGATGGTCCTTGGAAGTGCTGCCTTTGGGAGGTGATTAGGTTTAGATGAAGTAATGGGGGTGGGGGTCCCATGATGGGATTAATGCCCTTAAAAGAAGAAAAACAAACTGGAGCCCACCCTTGCTGTGCCATATGAATGAGAGGTGACAATGTGCTAGCAGCCCTCACTCTCGGTGCCTCCTCGGCCTCGGAGTCCACTCTGGTGGTGCTTGAGGAGCCTGTCAGCCTGACATGGCACTGTGGGAGCCCCTCTCTGGGCTGGTCGAGGCCGGAGCTGGCTCCCTCTGCTTGCAGGGAGGTGTGGAGGGAGAGATGCGGGCGGGAACCAGGGCTGCTCGCAGCACTTGCGGGCAGCGCGAGTTCTGGGTGGGTGTGGGCTCAGCAGGCCTGCACTTGGAGCGGCTGGCGGGTGCTGCCGGCCCTGGGCAATGAGAGGCTTAGCACCTGGGCCAGCAGCTGTGGAGGGTGCCCCCTGTCTCCCAGCAGTGCCGGCCTGCAGTGCTGCACTCGAATTCTCACCAGGCCTCAGCTGTCTCCCCAAGGGGCAGGGCTCTGGACCTGCAGCCATACCTGAACCACGCTCCCCACCATGCGCCCTGGGCTCCTGCGTTGCCCAAGCCTCCCCAACGAGTGACGCCCCCTGCTCCACGGCGCTCAGTCCCATCAACCACCCTGGGGCGGAGGAGTGCGGGTGCACCTGTGCGGAACTGGCAGACAGTTCTGCTCACCGCCCAGGTGCAGGATCCACTAGGTGAAGCCAGCTGGGCTCCTGAGTCTAGTGGGGACTTGGAGAACTTTTATGTCTAGCTAAGGGATTGTAAACACACCAGTCAGCACTCTGTGTCTAGCTCAGGGTTTGTAAATACACCAATCAGCACTCTGTGTCTAGCTCAGGGTTTGTAAATATACCAATCAGCACTCTGTGTCTAACTTGGCGTGTAAATACGCCAATCAGCACTCTGTGTCTAGCTAACCTAGTGGGGACTCCCAGCACTTTTCCCTCCTGCACTCTGCCTCTAGCTCAGGGTTTATAAATACACCAATCAACACTCTGTGTCTAACTCAGGGTGTAAATACACCAATCAGCACTCTGCCTCTAGCTAACCCAGTGGGGACTTGGAGGAATTTTATGTCTGGCTAAAGGATTGTAAATGCACCAATCAGCACTCTGTGTCTAGCTCAGGGTTTGTAAATACACCAATCAGTACTCTGTGTCTCGCTCAAGGTTTGTAAATATACCAATCAGTACTCTGTTTAGCTAACCTACTGGGGGCTTGGAGAACTTTTCTGTCTAGCACTGTGTCTAGCTAAAGGATTGTAAACACACCAATCAGCACTCTGCCAAAACAGACCAATCAGCTCTCTGTAAAATGGACCAATCAGCAGGATGTGGGTGGGGCCAGATAAGGGAATAAGAGCCGGCTGCCCCAGCCAACCGGCAACAACCTGTTCTGGTCCCGTTCCACATTGTGGAAGCTTTGTTCTTTTGCTCTTTACAATAAATCTTGCTGCTACTGGTTCTTTGGGTCCATGCTACGTTTATGAGTGGTAACACTCACCACAAAGGTCTGCAGCTTCACTCCTGAAGTCAGCGAGACCACAGTCAGCGAGACCAGGAACCCACCAGAAGGAAGAAACTGTGGACACATCTGAACATCTGAAGGAACAAACTCCGGACTACCATCTTTAAGAACTGTGACACTCACCATGAGGGTCCATGGCTTCATACTTGAAGTCAGCGAGACCAAGAGCCCACCAATTCCAGACACATTTTGGTGACCACGAAAGGATTATTGCCTATTGCCAAGCGCTGAGACTATTGCCAAGAGGTGAGACTTTTGCCTATCGCCAAGCAGTGGGACATCGACTATCGCCGAGCGGTGAACACCAACAGACCCCTTTTGCTTGCTATTCTGCCCTATTTTTCCTTACAATTTGGGGGCTAAATACTGGGCACCTGTCAGCCAGTTAAAAGCAACTAACGCAGCCACCGAACTTAAGACACGGGTGTCAGGCTTTCTAGGAAAGGGCTCTCTAACAACCCCTGACTGTTTGGAGTTGGGAGCATTGGTTTGCCTAGAACCAGCTTACGCTTTTCCTGTACTTCTGGGCTGAGCTGAGGGTCGCCTGAGAGGAAAGCCATGCAGCTCCAGGGTTCCAACAACAAGTTGGTTGACCCTGCGGCCATAAGCGGAACTCTCAAAGGCATGTCGCCCAAGTGAGACTCACCCATCTGTTCTATCTATCCTGATCCTTGCCCCCTGGGTCCTAATACCTGCCAGACAAACTTCCTCTTGCCTCTTTTCTCTGAGGTTAGTCCCGCTTCTAAAAATCACTCCCTGTCTCTGACGCTTTTCTAGTTTCTCCTATAAGCATGACTTCTAGTATAAACTCCAAGAGTCTGTTACCTTCTCTAGGCACCTGGGCTCACCAATCAGAAAGACATAATTTTTGCCCAAATCCCTGTTGTAGGGGGGACTATCTGGAATTTTAGCATCCCTCCTCAGACTAGCAGGCCTAACAAAAGCTATTCCTGAGGCTGGGATGTGGGGAGCCTCAGAAATTGTATTCTTCCTATTCACATAAGTGAGGACAAAAGGTGTCACTATTCCAACCCTGGAGATCCCTTCCCTCTCTCAGGGTATGGCCCTCCACTTCATTTTTGGGGCATAACATCTTTATAGGACAGGGATAAAGCCCCGATACTAACAGGAAAATGCTTAGGACTCTAACAGGTTTTTGAGAATGCGTCGGTAAGAGCCACTAAATCTGACCTTCCTCCGTCTTCCATGTGGTCTGGGGGAAAAACTAGTGTTTCTGCTGCTGCATTGTTGAGTGCAACTATTCCGATCAGCAGGGTCCAGGGACCATTGCGGGTTCTTGGGCAGGGGTTGTTTCTGCTGCTGCATTGGTGAGTGCAACTATTCCGATCAGCAGGGTCCAGGGACCATTGCGGGTTCTTGGGCAGGGGTTGTTTCTGCTGCTGCATTGGTGAGTGCAACTATTCCCGTCAGCAGGGTCCAGGGACCATTGTGGGTTCTTGGGCAGGGGGAGAAATAAAACAAACCAAAACCGCGGGTGGTTTTGTTTTTCAGATGGGAAACACTCAGGCATCAACAGGCTCACCCTTGAAATGCATCTTAAGCCATTGGGACCAATTTGACCCACAAACCCTGAAAAAGAGGTGGCTCATTTTTTTCTCCACTACGGTTTGATCCCAATATTCTCTCTCTGATGGAGAAAAATGGCCACCTGAGGGAAGTACAAATTACAGTACTATCCTGCAACTTGACCTTTTCTGTAAGAGGGAAGGCAAATGGAGTGAAATACCTTATGTCCAAGCTTTCTTTTCATTGAGGGAGAATACACAGCTATGTAAAGCTTACAACTTACATCCCACAGGAGGACCTCTCAGCTTACCCACGTATCCTAGCCTCCCTATAGCTCCCCTTCCTAGTAATGATAATCCTTCTCTAATTTCCCCTGCCCAGAAGGAAATAAGCAAAGAAATCTCCAAAGGATCACAAAAACCCCCAGGCTATCGGTTAAGTCCCCTTCAAGCTGTAGGGGGAGGGGAATTTGGCCTAACCTGGGTACACATCCCCTTCTCCTTCTCTGATTTAAAGCAGATCAAGGCAGACCTGGGAAAGTTTTCAGATGATCCTGATAGGTACATAGATGTCCTACAGGGTCTAGGGCAAACCTTTGACCTCACTTGGAAGGATTTCATGCTATTGTTAGATCAGACCCTGGTCTTTAATGAAAAGAATGCGGCTTTGGCTGTAGCCGGAGAGTTTGGAGATATCTGGTATCTTAGTCAAGTAAATGATAGAATGACACCCCAAGAAAGGGACAAATTCCCTACCGGTCAGCAAGTCATCCCCAGTATGGATCCCCACTGGGACCTTGACTCAGATCATGGGGACTGGAGTCATAAACATCTGTTGACCTGTGTTCTAGAAGGACTAAGGAGAATTAGGAAAAAGCCCATGAATTATTAAAGGATGTCCACCGTAACTCAGGGAAAGGAAGAAAATCCTGCCTTCCTCGAGGAAGGTAGGGGAGACCTTAAGAAAGTATACTTCCCTGTCACCCGTATCACTTGAGGGTCAATTGATTCTGAAAGATAAGTTTAAGGAACAAACTCTGGACTACCATCTTTAAGAACTGTAACACTCACCGTGAGGGTCTGCAGCTTCATTCTTGAAGTCAGCGAGACCAAGAACCTACCAATTCTGGACACATGAGGATACAACAAGAAGATGGCCATCTGTAGTTCAAAGAGAGAGCCCTCACCATACACCACTCTGCCAGCACTTTGACCTTGGACTTCAGGTCTCCAGAACTATGAGAAATAAATTCCTGTTGTTTAAGTCACCAAATCTATGGCAATTTGTGATGGCAGCCCAAACTAGCACACTTGTGGGGACAAGAATTTAATGAGATGGTCTGTAGTTCTTTTGGTTTTTATATTTCACTAAATATGTTTGGAATAATGTTAACAGATAATCCAATTCCTGTTTTACTGAAAACCACTATCAAGAGTCTGAAGACATTAAGCAATACTCTAGGTCTCTGTCTGTTGAGAGGAACATTACAGGCCAGTGTTTAATCTAACTCTAGTTTGGTTAACTACCCCAAACAAATGTTTAGTTATAAAACAGTCAGTGAAAACTAGAATGTTGTTTGCCTACTGCTTTTCTCTACATTTCCTTAACAGACATCAAATGAAGCCCAGAGTTTTAGGCAATGGATGCAAAGAAGGGGGAATTTAATGTATAAATTATGCTGCTGCGTCTTTTACTTATAAGTCGTTGAGTAAAACCCATCAACTCTCTGTGAGACTCTCTAAAAACGTTTTTAATGCCTTTTCCAGAAATAATATTAATACTAAATTTTTCTCAGAGGTAACACAGTTGAGTGTAAAAGGACACATGTTTGAATAAATACTTTAGATTGCCAGAGAAGTTTTAAAACTTGGGCAGTAAAGGCAATTCTCTCTCTTTTTTTAAAAAAATGTCCAGTTTTCCCTTCCAAAATCTTTTTTACAAAGAGCACTGTAATTTCTTACCCCTCCCAAAACATATACTCCCCTTTGATTTCATTTGCCAGAATCTGATTTTGACTGTTCTTATAAATTTGTACTATGAAAGCAAACAAAAAAACAACACACACACACATACATACACGCACAATCCCCCCAAAACCTTCTATGCTTCCCCAGAGAGGTCTCTCTTGGGAGGACCCTTTACTCAAAGGGGCTTTGGCAATCCTTTTAACTAGATTAAAGATTCTAACAGGCCGGGCATGGTGACTTATGCCTGTAATCCCAGCACTTTGGGAGGCCGAGGCGGGTGGATCATGAGGTCAGGAGATTGAGACCATCCTGGCTAACACGGTGAAACCCCACCTCTACTAAAAATATAAAAAATTAGCCGGGCGTGGTGGCAGGCGCCTGTAGTCTCAGCTACTAGGGAGGCTGAGGCAGGAGAATGGCGTGAACCCGGGAGGTGGAGTTTGCAGTGAGCGGAGACCGCGCCACTGCACTCCAGCCTGGGTGACAGAGCGAGACTCTGTCTCAAAAAAAGAAAAAAAGAAAAAGATTCTAACAATCCTGCCTTACAAAACTACACTTTTAAGCTCCTAATAAGTTAACTTGGGTAAAAGTTTCTTTGATTAGCAGGAAAAGTAGCAACAGTAAATAACAGTAGTCTTGCTAGTTCCTAAAATGGCAACAAATGAACACATCTAGGTGGATGCTGACTGTTGAGCACTTTTATCACCATTTCTTCCTAGGAAACAGGAGTTCATTGGTTTTCTTTGTTCACTCACAAGAGCACAGGAACATCAAAGCCTCAACCTGCCTTAAGCTCTTGGAGTGTTGCCTCAGGAGGGAACAAGAAGAAAAAGTTTCCAGAGTGTTCAAATGCAAATAACGTTGACACCTATTTCAGGGTAAGCCCCGGAGGAAAGAAAACTTAGCAGACAAAACTTTTCTTGCCTAATGCTTAAAAGTGCTGGTGCATTTCCCGCTAAAGTTTAATTTGTTTTGAAATTTTAAGGACTAGGTTTGATGGTGTAAAATGGGCATCATTCTATAAGGGCGTCTAGGCACTTTGTTTTGCTGTTTCTGGAAACCAACGTCTTGGTTATAATGCCAGTCCAGCTATCTGGCAATATAGGTATTATCTAAATATCAAGATATTTAGATCAACATCTAGATATTTTTATTTGGACTTTATGAAACCAAAAAAAGGATATTTAGAGAATGACAGAAACAATATTCTGCAATGTTCCTTCAGCAGAATTTATTGAAGATGTACAAGTATCACAAAATAAATAAGAGCTACAACAGAATTCTTACTCTTTCTTTCTTACCAGTTTTTCTTTTTCTCCTCTTTTTTCTTACCCTTGTAGGAATACATGATTTACCAGTGTCTTCTGTAATTTAGATGACCATCTTTAACATCTGTATGTGCCTTGATGTTCTCTCTCCACATTGTGTGTTGTAATGTGTTCTCACGTTGTGGCCCTTTTTAAAATAAGTGGCCCTTTTAAAATAAGTTGTAGTTTTATTTCTGTAGCTGCTCAAAGTTTACACTTCCCACACTGCCTCGAGACGGAGTTTTGCTCTGTTGCCCAGGCTGAAGTACAGAGGCGTGATCTTGGCTTACTGCAACCTCTGCCTCCCGGGTTCAAGCAATTCTCCTGTCTCAGCCTCACAAGTAGCTGGGATTACAGGCACGAGTCACCACTCTTGGCTATTTTTTTTTTTTTCTGTATTTTTGGAAGAGACGGGGTTTGACCATGTTGGCCAGGCTGGTCTCAAACTCCCAACCTTGTGATTCGCCCACCTTGGCCTCCCAAAGTGCTGGGATTACAGGCAAAGTTTGCAGTTTATGTATAGAGTGTTTCAATTATTTTCTACAGAAGATGAGCTTCTCTGGCAAAGGCTTAATGAGACTCACCAGTATGTTGTGGGTTTATACTTCACTGCCTACTCCCTCACACTCGCATGGGACAGTGTGACTAATTCTAGCCAGTGAGGCATCAGTAGAAAAATCATGTGTCACTTAAATGCCAGAGCATTGCATTGGCATTGTTGAACCCTTCAACTTGCTCTTCTTTTGCTACGATGACCATGGGAGTGTGTGTTGATGTGGAGGGACTGAAAGATTGAAGCTGAACGGTAGGCTGAACCAACACAGAGGACACCTGACTTGGAGAGGTTCCCTGATCTGCGGCAAACTTTGCCTAAATGAGAAATACATGTGTGTTTTTTTTTTTTTTTTTTTGAGAGGAGTCTCGCTCTGTCACCCAGGCTGGAGTACAGTGGCCAGATCTCAGCTCACTGCAAGCTCCGCCTCCCGGGTTTACGCCATTCTCCTGCCTCAGCCTCCCGAGTAGCTGGGACTACAGGCGCCCGCCACCACGCCCGGCTAATTTTTTGTATTTTTAGTAGAGACGGGGTTTCACCGTGTTAGCCCGGATGGTCTTGATCTCCTGACTTCGTGATCCGCCCGTCTCGGCCTCCCAAAGTGCTGGGATTACAGGCTTGAGCCACCGCGCCCGGCCACATGTGTGTTTTAAAACACTGAGGTTTTTGTGGCTGTTTGTTATCACAGAATAACCTTTCCTGTTCTGACCTGACTGATACAGCTTTTCTCAACTGTGTTCTACAAATATTTGACCATTTCATCTGTTAGCTAAAATTCTCTAACTTGAGAGCCACTGTTTTCTTTCAGTTGTATTTGCTTTCACTTTAGGTACCTGGGTATGGGGCAGATGAAGACCTTTGGTGAAAAGGAGGCAATTGCTTTTCAGAGATTCTGCTTGAAACACAGATTTTCCTTCATCACCATGGCACTTCTTGTATAACACCATTCTGCATTCCATAGATGTATATTGACTTGAGTATTATTTTTAAACCCTCTTGTGCTTGATGTCATGTGAGCTCCAAAGGTTGATTTCTTTTGAGTGTAACAGGATTATTCTAGATGAATACTAATTTATGAACTCTCAGCCCCCTTCCACATCTTTTTAAAACCTAATTCCAGATATTCAATTTCTCCTTGGGCATTCTGAATGCTTAAATGGTTGTATATGCATAACATGTGTTCTATGGCATGGATGTGGCCATTGCCTTATGCTGTTCTCTCTCTCTGCCCTGCTGTGTTCAGAAATGAAGATTTTATTAACAATAATGAGAGAATGTTAATAAGTACTATGGCATTAAAGCAGCTACTTTGTAGTTATAAGATGAGAAGCTGCTCTTAACAACAACAACAAAAACAATACAACAAATCCACAACAGTCTACTTATTGTTCAATGGCTCTTTTATGTGCATTACCTTGATTGACCTAAAGAAAGATCTAGATTTTTACTATTACCATTAAAAACTGGGAGTTAGAAGTAGTTTGCTTTTTAGCAAAGTAGAACTGCAAAATATGCCTTTAGATTGAGTTTTTCCTATATTTGCTTTTCATATTAATACTTTAATACTTCTTTAGATGTAACAATGAAATAATAGAATTTTTCAGATGTAATCTATATTTCACAGCCCGAGTGAGGATCAGTTGGCAATTTATATCTGAATCGAAATAAATTATAATCCTGTATATTGAGGTTTTGCCTTCTTTTCCTCCTTCTCCACAACCCCCAGCCTACATCCTTGTCCATCCCACCATGATGTAGACTGCAGCATGGTTTTTCATGAAATGTGAAACGTACCCTCTAAGCTGTATGGGGAAATTCTGGCTGGACTCTAGTACTGGGAGGAAAGAAAAAGAAATGGCTGTTTGTAAAGTTGTCATTCTAGATGAGTCGGATCGAAGAAACATCCCCAATGTTCCAAAATAAACAAAAGTTGAATTGTTATATCTTATTAATAATTTAAAAAAATAAGACAAATTAATCTATTTTGAAATATGAATGATACACTAGTTCAAGTGATATTTTAGTTTTTGTAAGAAAACTGTGTGACTTGTGCAGGCAATCTGTCTTTCTAGGTCTCAGTTTCTTCCTCTGTAAAAGGAGAAAGTTCAACTAGATTACCAGTATGGGTTCTCTAGTACTGATATTTTGTTCCTTCAGTATTCAAAGAATCTAATGGCACATCTGGAATTGATTCACAAAAGAAAGTGTAATCATACCATTTGCCCCCATCCCTATAACCTCAAACTACTATACCTTTTCATAGTCACAGAATATCCCTTCTCAGATGATAGCATAAATTCAGAAGATTACACTGGGCTTCTCTGTAACTTTGCTCTAATGGGCTAACGGAAATTACTCCAGTTGAATTTGCATGCTTGCAAACAACCAATCTGTGAAATCAGTGAACTTCACCCAATATCTTTGTCTTTAAAAAAATGTTTCTTAAAGGGCCCATAGTCTACTTATGGCCCTGGCATAATTTCACTAATTTATAAGGCGAAGAAAAATTGTTTCTTCCTTTTGTCTATGTAGAGAATACTCTAAATGTAAAGCAAATGTAATCTAGATGCATTGTTCAAAATGTTATCCTATTATGTTTCGAAGGGTACATTTTGACTAAAACTGTGGCAGTTCTGAAAGATGCTGTTTCTTTTGATAATTTTTGGAAGATATACTTTTTCAATGTTGAAATAACTATATACTGCAAGTTGCCAAGAAATGCACAGAGAGACACAAACTTTCCCATGTGTTTTCCATAGGCTATTTGTTGGCTACAATGTAAGAGCAGACATTAATACATACAAGAACTAGGAACATTAAGAGCATAACATGATATACATTTAATTGTGCTAACTGAAAAACAGAAGTGACAGCATTAAACCTCTGAACATAATAGTTGAAAATCATCTTAAGAATAAATTATTGTGAGTAGGTGCCGTGGCTCACACCTGTAATTCCAGCAGCTGGGGAGGCCGAGGGGGGTGGATCACTTGACGTTAGGAGTTTGAGACCAGCCATGATGAAACCCCATCTCTACTAAAAATAAAAACATTAGCCAGACGTGGTGGCACACATCTGTAATCCTACCTACTTAGGAGGTTGAGGCACGAGAATTGCATGAAACCAGGAGGTGAAGGTTGCAGTGAGCTGAGATCGCGCCACTGTACTCCAGTCTGGGCAACACAGTGAGACTCTGTCTCAATAATAATAATAATAATAGATTGTTAAAAGATAACTAACAAATATGGAAGAATTTGAGTACATGGGGATTTAAAAACGTTAGGATGAAAATGAATAAAACAGAGTTATGTGCTTTGGGAATTCAAAATTTAAAATACATCCTGAGGCTGTTGTAAGGAAACTTAAAAAAACACACACACATTATTAAAAAGACACAAAAAAAGAATCAGGAAATGTTACTTTTAAAATTATTCAATAAACCACAACTATCCTCAAAAATATAAAGCTGCATCATATTGTTAACAGCAATTTCCTCGCGATTATGTTACCTGAGTAAGTCTAACTTCCTAAGTTTCAATTTCTGTAATACTCTAATTTTATTAAAAAAACAAATATTTTCTATTGTTATCAAAGCAAAAAAGAATCTAGCAAAGAATTATATAAATTATCTACTTCATTGGCTTTGTAACTTGGATAAAGGACCATTCACTCTGCCTTCTCCAGTGTTGACACCTTGCATGTGTAGTACAATGCCAAAACCAGTTGATTGCATTGGTACAATCCACAGAGCTTTTTCAGATTTCACTCCTTATACATAGACTCACTTGCATCTGTGTTCAGTGTAATCGTATCATATGTAGCTTCATGAAAATGTATTTAAAAAATAAAACTATGAAGAAATTTGTATTTGGGGCCTGTACAAACATCAATAGTGTTTTTCTCTAACATTAACTTCTTCAATAAAAGTTCTACTTCCAATAATAATTGAACATTTCAGTTGATCAAACCTGGAAAGTTTGCAGTGATAATAATGAAGGAAGATATTTGTAATTGGGAATAAAAAACTGTTCTAAACCACAAAGGTCTACTAAGACAGCCAGTGTATGTGGGTTTAAGATCCTGTTTTTTAAAAAAAGGAAAAAATTGAGATAAACCTGGTATTCGAGGCAACTTTTTCTCCTTGATATATGCACTTATATATAAGGGGCATGGGGAGAAATACTGAGACG
Source organism: Macaca thibetana thibetana (assembly GCF_024542745.1). Lineage (NCBI taxonomy): Eukaryota > Metazoa > Chordata > Mammalia > Primates > Cercopithecidae > Macaca > Macaca thibetana. The sequence continues at coordinate 66,527,700 of NC_065592.1, forward strand.
CCAAGCATAAAGCATCGTTTAGGCCGGGCGTGGTGGTTCATGCCTGTAATCCTAGAATTTTGGGGGCCAAAGTAGGCGGATCACTTCAGCTCAGGAGTTCAAGACCAGTCTGGGCAACATGGCAAAATCCCATTTCTACAAAAAATACAAAGATCATCCAGGCATGATGGTGCACACCTGTGGTCCCATGTACTTGGGAGGCTGAGGAGGGAGTATTGTTTGAGCCCAGAAGGTTGAGGCTGTAGTGAGCCGTGATCATGCCACTGCACTGACACAGTGAAACCCTGTTTTTTCCTAAAAAAAAATTGTTGAAAGACCCATTGTTTGGAATGGGATAAAATACTAATTTATACTAGATTCCTAATTTATAGTAAATTACATATAGTGTAATCTTTTAACCGCTTTAAAAAGGGTAAAAGAACAAATAAAGCTTATTAATAAAGGGGAAAATTAAATAATAAAATGTTAATTAATTAAAAAGAAAGCCAGAAAGTAATGAAAAATAAACATAAAATAGGTAGAAGAAAGAAAAGTATTAGATGACAGATTCAAACTCAGGTAAATGAACTAATCTCCAATTATAAAATAGAGATTGTGATCCAATTTCATCTCAATAGTTCTGATTTCTTTATCCTTCTATTGCAGTTTTTCAAATTTGGATTTTCCCTTCTTCCAAATTTTTAAGAGAGTATCCTCTCATCTCTTAGCTTTTCCTGGAATTCCTTTGCTTGGTGAAATCTAATCTATGAGACAGACCAGGAAAATGGGAGGAGAACAGCATTTTGCATCTATCTACGACACTTTGGCAGTGAACATGGAAAAAAAAATCTCTTTACCTCCTTAGGCTTCTATTCCTTCATGTAAAAGATAAATCCACCAGAATCAATTTTCTCCAAGCCTTTTTCAGGCCTAGAATCCCTTTAAGCACGGGCTCTGCATCTATGCCATGGGGCTAAAGTTTATCATAATCTCTTATATTTTTGAATGCTTTTGAGAGGAAGTGCCAAGAAACTTAAACCTCAAATGTCATCCCTCTCTGGTCACATATTCTGTACCCGCAACACCTCAAGTACAAAAAAATAAAGATGAATTGTGCGGCAGAATTGTGGTAGGAAGGTAAGTCATACTGTGGTGGAGGGATTCCTGGCCTTGGGTTCAGGAGAACTAGGTTCTAAGCTCGATTCTGCTCTTAATCAGCCATGCGATATTGAGCAAGTCATGTGAGTTCTTAGCTTTGCCAGAGAATTAGAAAAGTATATTGGAAATCATTTTATATGTCATATAAAAGAACAAGAACAATAAAAAATTAAATTTTTTATTACAAATGAGTTCAAATTAAAATACATGTAACAGATTAGAAAACTACAACATATCTAAAGGACAAAGGGTAAAGTTCTATAAAATATACAGAGATATTACAAATCAATAAGAAGCAGGCAAATAAATCAATAGAATAGTAATAGAGGATATGAACAGGCATTTTGTGGCTAATTTGAGACTTTGGGACAATGTTACATGTAGAAATGTCCAATAGGAATGTTGTTGTTCATCAATAACCATATTCGTGCTGTCAGATATAAGTTCAACTCACCTTACAGAATACAGAAGTCTATTAACTACAGTATTTCGATTCAAGGAACTTCACTGTGGTGTTTTATGAAAGCAATGGAAGTAGGAACAAGAGGCATGGATGAAGAGTATACTTGCTCTGCAATTTTAGACAATCCACTGAGTCCTACCTCCTTCCCTAGAAAACTGTGTGTATAATATTATTTGCTCAATTTTCCTGATCAAGGACAAAAATAAATAAGAAATTGCTTTGTATTTTACAGACACAAAGTGTTATTATTATTAAAGTATTTTATAAAGTAAACTCTAAAGAAGTCTACAAATGTGATTGGTGCCAATAACAAGGAACTAGAGGCAAGAATAGAATAATTGTTTATTGTTCACCAGTTACTGTGTTCCGATATCCTAACTCTGCCAATGAGATATGTGACACGTCAAAAGGCGGCTGTGGCCGGGCATGGTGGCTCACACCTGTAATCCCAGCACTTTGGGAGGCTGAGTAGGTGGATCACGAGGTCAAGAGATCGAGACCAACATGGTGAAACCCCATCTCTACTAAAAATACAAAAATTAACTGGGGGTGGTGGCGCAACCTGTAGTCCTAGCTACTTGGAAGGCTGAGGCAGGAGAATTGCTTGAACTCGGGAGGCGGAGGTTGCAGTGACCTGAGATCATGCCACTGCACTCCAGCCTGATGACAGAGCAAAATTCCATTAAAAAAAAAAAAAAGTGGCTGTGATGCTTTTTTTCTTTTAATGTTCATATATGCTTGTTTTACTTTATACTCCCCTGCATGTTCAAGAACTTAGTATACCAATAATCCAAATATGTATTCTTCAAACAAACAAACTAGGCAGAATATATAAAAAGTGAAAGTTTCCTTTATCCTTTCTCATCCAACTTCCCCCTCCTTGGAGAAAAATTTGGAGTGCATCTTTCTACGTCTTTTTTCATGTATTTACATAAGTATTTAGGTGTGTTTTTTCCCTCAAAAGTAATTATACTGTACTTGTGTTCTGCAACTTGCCTTATTTTGCTGGTTAACTTAAGAACACACTTTACAAATCATTTAAGAGTAGTAAATACAACGTATTTGATTATTCTTAACTGTTGCATATTATTCCATAAAATAGATATACTATTAAGGTTATTAAAGATGTTTCAACTAATAGATGTACAGTTAGGTTGTTTAAGGTTTGTGTAATTATGTGAAAGTATTTTTGAAGGAGAGACTTCTAAGAATGTAATTGATCAAGCAAATATTTATTACATGTAATTAGATAAATATTGCCAAATTATCTCCCAGAGGCAGAGTTTAGGTTTTCCAAATTGCACTATCATCAATGAAACATGAAATGCCTTTTCTCTCACACCCTCACAATGCACATTCTCAAAATTTAATTTTGGCTCATTTGATGAGAGAAAATAACTCACTGGCTAATAGTGAAGTAGATTAAAATTTTACACATGCTTTCTATATATCCTTGCGTTTCTTCTGTGGATTGCCTGTTCATATCCTTCACCTGTTTTCTGTTGGATGATTTGTCTGCTGCTTACTGATTTGTTAAAGTCTCTTTACAGTTTTTGAGTCCTTATTTTTTGTCCTTTATATATGTTGCAAATATTTTTTTCAACCTATTACATGTGTTTTAATTTATTGATATCACTTGTCATAAAAAGTTTAATTTTTCATTTTTTTTCCTTTTCTGTGATTTCTATGTTTTCCAGTGTGCTTTTCCAATATTTTTATTGTTTCGTATATTAAGGAATTATTTACTAATTTGGAATTTATTTGGGGATATGATAGCAATTAAAAGTTTAACTTTTTTTCCCAAATTGATATCAAATTATTTCAACATGGTTATAAAAATTAATTTAGTCCTTTCTATGGTTGTGGAACATAGCATTTTGTGTATTAAATTTCCATTGGCACATGATTCTATCTCTGAAACTCTCTATTCTATTTAATTAATCTAATTGCATAAGCTTGCATTATAGTACAGTTTTAATTATGTGTCTTCTTGAAACTGAAAATTTATCTTTTTCTTAAATGATTTTGCCATCTTTTAGATCATTAAAAATTTTTCTCCTTTAATCTATTAATTTTCTAGAATTATAGTAATGGAGTTCCTGATGTTGAACTATCCTTACGCTTATATGAAAATCCTATTTGGTTGTTGTTTTCATACAATGCTGGATTAGATTTTCTTACATCAAAGTTTTTTTATTCATGTACCAAATGAGATTGGCCTCCAGCTGGAGTATATTCTTCCAAATCTTTCTCTACTGTTTGCATAAATATCTTTATATTTTAAAATAAAGATTATTATGCTAGATTTTTGGATTGAGCTGGGAAGTTTTCCATCTTTTTCTATGCTTTGGAAATGATTACACAATACAGCAATGATCTGTCCTTTGAAAGTTAGATATATATTACCCATTATGTTGCTTGGGCTAACTCCAGTTTTAGAGATAGATTTTAATTTTGATAGTGATTATTACATTTTAGGTGGCTATATTTAAACATAATTGCTTGGTTTTGAATGTTTTTATGTTTTGTATATAAATGCTGCTTAGGGTTTGCTGGTTTCATTGCTTTACTAGCCAGTACATCTCCTGTAAATACCGTACTATGATCTTACCACTTCTCCATCAATTATGTCACACAAATAACTCAATATAGGACTCATACTTTGGAGTAAAACAAGCACTAAGCCTTTTAGTCTTCATTTTCTCAGTATCAGCTTTGTTATTATTTAGTTTACTACTACTGTTTTCAGAAAAAGAATGAATCTTTTCTTGACTCTCCTCCCAAAATTGTCACTGAAGATCACTTTAGTATATTAAGGTTAAAAATATAAATATTACTTCCCTAATTTAGCTAATAATGATGAACCATAAACTTAAAAATAAGCTTGATTAAAAATGAAAGTGGTTACAAAAGAACAAATTATAAAAGTAAATACATGCTCTGTTCTACAAGTTTTTATATGCTTTTGGCATTCAGTTAACGAACTAACAAAATGCCAGGTGTTGTCACATGTCATACCACATGTGATTCATCATGCAATTTCAACAACCCAGCTAGTTTGTACACTGTTCAAGGAGATTTATTGCCTGATCATGGTCTTGGATGTTGCAGCAAAGTCAAATTGTTTCCAAATACTTACTTTTACTTTCTGTATTTGTTGTGGTCCAGTAATAATGCATTTGTAGACTGGCACCAGAATGGGGGCCAGTGTGGTGCCATACTGTTGTAGGTCACCCCTTTAAGTGATAGAATCAAGATTCTAACCAAGGAGTGTGCACTGTTATCTTGCTTTCTCAGTGGGGTGCTTTTGGACTCTTTGGAATCCTACTCTGCCATGATTAGCTATTTTTCCAGCTCCTTCCATGTACACAGGCTTGGAACCAACCAGACCCTCTGTAAAAGGTTCAGTCCTGTTATGCCCTTTTCGCTGGAGGTCATCAGATCCCCTTAGGTGAACATTTGGGGACTTAACTTGTTTCCTAGACCATTATTAGCTGGTGGCAAATACTCATTTCCTTTTCTCTGAATTTAAAGCCAAAGACAATCTCCATCTACTACTTGCTCAAACTGGGTTCTAGTCCTTCAGCTCACCATGGAGGAGATGTCAGGGATTCCAACAGAGAGAAAGCATTGCTACTGATGCTTAACTGTGCCTCTTGTTACAATTTTCTTTTCATTTTTCTTTTTTAGATAGAGTCTTGCCCTCTGCTCAGGCTGGAGTGCAGTGGCACAATCATAGCTCACTGCAGTCTCGACCTCTTGGGCTGAAGTGATCCTCCTACCTCAGCCTCTTGAGTAGCTACGACTACAGGCATGCACCACTGTGCTTGGATAATTTTGAACATATTTTGGAGAGACAGGATCTCAGTATGTTGCCCAGACTGGTCTTGGACTCCTGGTCTCAAGTGATCCTCCTGCCTCAGTCTCCCAAAGTGCTGGGAGTATAGGCATGAGTCACAGTGCCTGGCCTGTTATCAATTTCTTAGTACTAGAACTATGAAAAGGATTAGATGTTCCTCTATTTATTCAACACCCATCTACTCCTGCTTAGTTTCATTCTCCCATGATTCTTCCCTTCCCTTCTTATATCGACTATTAGAAACTATGACCTTTTTGCAAAATTTTTTATTTAAAAAGCAGATTCACTGCAAATAACTATAGTTAAAAACTCAAAATTTTGATTAGATTTCATGTTTGGTAGGAACTGATTTATTTTTCTTCTTGCAATATCTAATAAATATTTATTTTATCTAATAAAACTGCAAAGATATATTTAGGATAAAGAATGAAATGCTGCTGGCCAAATTAGAGTCCTTCAGATTATTTAATTCAGTCTGTCTTATTTCAAAGCAGTGGCCATCAGGAGGAAGATACTGTAGATAAATATTGAATTACTTAAAAAATATTTGTGTGCCTCATCCTCCCCTTTTTAAATCACAGAAGTAATGAACATTCTTGACAAAGTAAAATGTATTTTACTAAGAAGTAAAAGGGAAATAAGTTTAATCATCCTAAAGCTACCACCCAGAAAAAATAATTTACTATATAACCTGCCAGAAAATTTGTGCAAGTTGACTTATAAACATATTGAAAACTGTCCACTTCCTCTGTGTGTGTATTTGCATCCCGAATTTTTCACTCACTGTTATGAACATATCCGTAAATAAAGGTCTGCCTCATAATGGTGGCATGCTATTCCACTGTGTGAATGATTACAATTTATATAGTCATACTCCTATTATTGGATGTTTACATTGTTTCTTATTTTTCATTACTTTAAACACACTGTAACAAAGATAATTGAAGCATTTTGTTTTAAATATTTGGTGCTAATTTTATAATGCATCTCTGGGAAAGGAGGATCCACTCAATCTATTAAGAACTCCTGCTCTACTGGCGGGATTTGATGACAACATGCCTCACAGGAAGTTCTCTGCTCCCAGACATGGGTCACTGGGCTTCCTGCCTGGGAGGCATGGCAGCAGGCATCATGGGAAGGTGAAGAGCTTCTCCAAGGATGACCCTTCCCTAGTCAGTCCACCTCGTGGCATTCCTGGTTTACAAGGCTGGCATGACCTACGTTGTGTGGGAAGTCCGTAGGCCAGGATCCAAGGTGAACAAGAGGGAAGTAGAAGCTGGGCCATTGTGAAGATGCCACCCATGGTGGTTGTAGGCACTGTGGGCTATGTGGAAACTCTTTGAGGCCTCCGGACCTTCAAGACCACCTTTGCTGAGCACATCCAGGAATAGTGCAAGAGGTGCTTCTATAAGAACTGGCATAAATCTGAGAAGAACTGGCATAATTCTTACAGGCCTTTACCAAGTGCTGTAAGAAATGGCAGGATGAGGACACTGAAAAGCATCTGGAGAAGAACTTCAACAGCGTGAAAAAGTACTCCCAAGTCATCTGCATCATTGCTCACACCCAGATGTGCCTGCTTCCTGTACTCCAGAAGGCACCTGATGGAGATGCAGATGAATGGAAGCACTGTGACTGAGAAATGAGAGTTGTCCCAGAAAAGTCTAGAGCAACAAGTACCTGTGAACCAAGTGTTTGGGCAGTATGCAATGATAAATGTCACTGGGGTGACCAAGGGCAAAGGCTACAAAGTGGTCACCAGTCATTGGCACACAGACAAGCTGTCCTGGAAGACCCACTAAGGGCTGCACAAGGTTGCCTCTGCTGGGGCATGACATCCTGTCCATGTCAACTTCTCTGTGGTATGTACTGGGCAGAAAGGCTACTACCACTGCCCTGAGATCAACAAGAATACCTACACGATCATCCAGAGCTACCTTATCAAGGATGGCAAATTGATGAAGAACAATGCATCCACTGATTATGATCTGTCTGACAAGAGCATCAGTCCTCTGGATGGCTTTATCTATGGTGAAGTGACCAATGACTTTGTCATGCCGAAAGGCTGGGTGGTGGGAACCAGGAAGTGAGTGCTCACCCTCTGTAAGTCTTTGCTGGTACAGAGCAGTGGCCTCTGGAGAACACTAACACCACCTCCAAGTTGGCCATGGCGGCTTCCAGACCTCGGAGGAGGAGAAAGTGTTCATGGGACCACTCATAAAAGATGGAACAGCAGAGGAAGAAGGAGATTAATGTCAGGAACAGACGGTGCAGCCAGTGAGGTCTAAATAGAAGTTATTTTTCTACTGAAAAACAAACCAAAAACTCTGAATCACAAGGTTGGTTGATGTCATTCATTTTACTTTGTGCTTTATAACTTCCATTTATAAGACAAAACAAAAAACAATAAAAATACTCCAATATTATAACAAACCACTCCCTATATCTAGAACTGCAATATGAGTTTGAAGGCGGACAAACCTATTTCCTGGCTGCTCCCACCCGTAATTCTCCACCCTACCTTCTCTTATACTGTCTAGAATCATGTGGCCTTAATTTTTAATCATTTTTTTCTCCTTAAAAACTAAGAAATAAAAAAATTCAAAGCAGAGATTTGATATACAGGTTCCTTGTTTTATTGTACTTCACTTTATTATATTTTACAGATATTGCATTTTTTACAAATTGAAGTTTGTGGCAACCCTGTGTCAAGCAAGTCTACTGGTACCGTTTTGCCAACAGCTTGAGCTCACTTCATGTCTGTGTGTCATATCTGGATAAGCCTTGCGGTATTTCAAATTTATTATCATTATTATATCTGTTATGGCGATCTGTGATGTTACTATTGTAATTCTTTTGGGGTACCACAAATCACACCCATATAAGATGGTGAGTTTAGTTGATAAATATGTCTGTTCTGACTGCTCCACTGACAGACAGCTCTCCCATCTTTCTTCCTCTCCCTGTATTTTCATATTCCCTACAACATAAAATATTGAAATTAGGCCAATTAACCCAACAATGACCTCTAAGTGTTCAAGTGAAAGGAAGATTCACATCTCTCTCACTTGAAATCAATCGCTAAAAATGTTTAAGCTTAGTCAGGACAGCATGTTGAAAGCTGAGGCAGGCAGAAAGCTAGGGCTTTTGTGCCAAAAAATTAGCCAAATGGTGAATGCAAAGGAAAAATTCTTGAGGGAAATTAAAAATGCTACTCTAGTGAACACATGGATGATAAGAAAGCAAAAGAGCCTTATTGCCTATATGGGGAGAGTTGTAGTGGTCTGGATAGAAGATCAAATCAGCCACAACATTCCCTTAAACCAAAGCCTAATCCGGAGCAAGGCCCTAACTCTCCTCAATTCTGTTAAGGTCAAGAGAGGTAAGGAAGCTGCAGAAGAAAAGTTTGAAATTAACAGAAATTGGTGCATGAGGCTTAAGGAAAGACACCATCTCCATAATATGAAAGTACAGAGTGAAAGAGCAAGTGTTGATGTGGAAACTGCAGCAAGTTATCTAGAAGATTCAGATAAGATCACCAATAAAGGTGGCTACACTAAACAACCGATTTTCAATGTATATGAAGCAGTCTACTCTTGCAGGAAGATGCCATCTAAGACTTTCATAACTAGAGAGGAGAAGTCAATGCTTACCTACAAGGGACAGGCTAACTTTCTTTTTAGGGGCTCAGTGCAACTGGTGACATTAAGTTGAAGCCAGTGCTCATTTACTATTCCAAAAATCATAAGGCCCTTAATTATTATGCTAAATCTACTCTGCCTGTGCTCTGTAAGTGGAACAACAAAGCTTAGATGACAGCGTGTCTGTTTACAGCATGGTTTACTGCATAGTTTAAGCCCACTGTTGAGATCTACTGCCTAAAGAAAATATTCCTTTTAAAATATTACTGTTCATTGACAATGCACCGGTGTCAGCCAAGAACTCTGATGGAGATGTACAAGATTAATGGTTTCACGCCTGCTAACACAACATTCGTTCTGCAGCCCATGGATCAAGGAGTAATTTCAACTTTCAAGCCTTATAATTTAAGAAATATGATTTTTAAGGCTACAGCTCCCATGGATAGTGGTTCCTCTGATGGATCTGGGCAAACTAAATGGATAACCCCTGGAGAGACTTCACCATTCTGGATGCTATTAAGAACAATGGTGATTCATGGGAAGAGGTCAAATATCAACACTAACAGGAGTTTGGAAGAAGTTTATGTCAATCTTCATGGATGACTTTGAGGGGTTCACGACTTCAGTAGAGGAAGTAACTGCAGATGTGGTGGAAAGAGCAAGATAGCTAGAATTAGACGTGAAGCCTGAAGACGTTACTGAATTTCTATAATCTCATGATAAAATATGAACAGATGAGAATTTGCTTATGGATAAGCAAAAAAGTGGTTTCTTGAGATGAAATCTACTCCTTGTGAAGGTGCTGTGAAAATTGTTGAAATGATAGCAAAGAATTTAGGATAGAAATAAATTTAGTTGATAAAGTAGTGGCAGGGTTTGAGAAGACTGACTCCAATTTTGAAAGAAGTTCTATTGTGGGTAAAATACTGTCAAAGATGGCATGCTACAGAGAATCTTTCACAAAAAAAAAGAGTCAATTGATGTAGCAAACTTCACTGATGTCTTAGTTTAAGAAATCGACACAGCCATTCCAACCTTCAGCAACCACCACACTGATCAGTCAGCAGCCATCAACATAGAGGTAAGACCCTCCACCGTTAGTAAGATTATAACTTGCTGAAGGCTCATATGATCATTAGCATTATTTATCATTGAAGTATTTTTAAGTTAAGCTATGTATATTACTTTTTTGGACATAATGTCATTGTATATTTAATGTACAGTACAGTGTAAACGTAACTTTTCTATGCAGTGGGAAACCGAAACATTTGTGTGACTTGCTTTATTGTGTTATTTGCTTCATTGCAGTGGTCTGAAACCAAACCTGAAAAATCTCCAAGATATGCCTGTACTCAGAGCAACTGAACAAATAAATAATTGGGTGCTCATCTTGTGAGGATGCTAAGATGAATAATGGGACAAGAAGCTAATATTTATTGTTTCCTCTGTGTCAGCTTTTAAATATTCATATTTTACTCAATCTTTAAATACCTCTGCAAAGCTGATGTCCCAGATGAGGAAACTGAGTTCTGGGAAATCATGTGATTTAACAAAGATCAAATCTAGTAAGTGACAGAGACAGATTGGAACCCAGGGCTTCGTGGCTTCACTATACCTCTTTCCTGTGGATAAGCACAGCACCTAACCTCAAAGAGTTCACTAAATGGTGGCATAATGAAGAAGTTATGGCTGACTACAATGCATTTTCCTACATACTTGCAACTTGCCTGTTTACTTTTCTCTAATTTGAGGGGGAAACCCAGGTAGTTCCTTACCATGAGGAAACGCTATTCTTTTTTTTTTTTTTTTTTTTTTTTTTTTTTTTGAGACGGAGTCTCGCTCTGTCACCCAGGCTGGAGTGCAGTGGCCGGGAAAACGCTATTCTTAAGCAGGATTGAAATGGAAATGATTATAATGAAAATGTGTTTGTGGAGACAATACTGGCCTGGTGTAGCAAATGATGTATCCCTAGGAGACAGGCACCTTCAAGATTTATAAAAGCAGTCTTAAAAATTAGCCAAATACATGTGGTCACCACTTATTCAATGATGAGAAGAAGAATAATTATAATTTTAAAATCCACCACTACCACCAATAAGAATAATTTACTCACCATCTTCTAAAGTTGGAAAGGAGCAGGAATCAGATGAACTTTGGAAGTAATCAGCAAGTATAGGATAGTTTAAAAGGGTCAGTTCACTTTAGTAAGTTGGGAAACACCTTTAGTATATGATGGTATTTTTTAAATTTTATTTTCTCTCTCTCTCTTTTTTTTTTCTTTTTGAGATGGAGTCTCACTCTCTTGCCCAGGCTGGAGTGCAGTGGCACGATCTTGGCTCACTGCATCCTCCACCTCCTGGGTTCAAGTGATTCTCCTGCCTTAGCTTCCTGAGTAGCTGGGATTACAGGCACTATGCCACCATGCCCACCATGCCTGCCACCATGGCCAGCTAATTTTTGTATTTTTAGTAGAGATAGGGTTTCACCATATTGGCCAGACTGTTCTAAAACTGACCTCAAGTGATCTGCCCATCTCAGTCTCCTAAAGTGCTGGGATTACAGGTGTGAGCCACCGTGCGCGGCCCATGATGGTATTTTCATTTCAGCAACCATACATGAGCAAATGTACACATATATATATTTCTTTTTTAAAATTAAAATCTATATACACTTAAAGCAAGACCCTTAGTTAAGATCCTCCTGGCTGGATTTGTTGGCCAGGAAGCCAGAGAGGGTTCCTGCTGAGTCCTCCGGGAAGGAGAGTGTATTAGTGTATTAGGAATCTTTCCTCCACGTCTCTGTTTTTTCACCTCTTTGGACCTTCCTGCTTAATAGAAATGACAATGCTTAGCTTGAAGAAGAGATGCCTTTTAAATAAGGTATTAGGCAATTCAAGTTCTGTTTGAAATGCAACACACAAACAAATAGGAACTTTTTCTTTTCCTGTTTAAATCTGGAGATCAGAAATAATACCACCAAGTGACAGTTGTAGATAGGCAAATTTTATTTCAAAAGAGAGCTCAATATACCAAAAGCTATGTTATGGTGAAAAGAGGACCAAGGTCAGGATTAGAAGTTTCAATTCTATGTCCTCCCCTCAATAGTCATTTCTTAACCTGCCTGGACCTCAGGTTGTTTATCCAGGCAACAGTGAAAAATACTTGCCCCATCTACTTCTCAGGATTGCTAATGATGATGAAATGAAACAATATGTGTGAAAGTCACCTGTGAACCCAGAATGGTATATACTATTTGTTATCATAGTTATAGTCAATATTATTATTAGCTTCCACAATGCTTGATATAACTTGGTACTTGGTTACAACTTGTTTCTGTTGGTTTAGTAACATTCCCATAGCCAAGAGCTGGAGTTTTGGAGCTCTGTGTGTTAGGACTGGGAGGTTATGTGAACCTACTGAAAAATGATGGCTGATAACCAGAAAGAAGAATATGAGAAATTTGTGGGCTGCTCACCTCTAGTCTGGATTTATCACTCTTAGCCAGCTGGCCAGATTCTCTCTATAGCCCTGACCCCTATGTATCAACAGGAGTTTCTGTGCTCAGAAAAGAGGAAAAGGTAGGAGGTTTCTTAAACTCACATTAACATTAAAGATAGACAGACACACACCAAAAAACCCCAAGCAAGGATGCTGACAAAACAAATTACAGCTGGTCTGCAATTTCCAGAGAACCAGGTTGTGTTGCTAGCCCAGTGGTATGTTTTTTGTTTGGGTGGGGGTGAGGTGGTTAGAAAGACCTTTTCTCACAGTTGGATGAGCTGAGAGACATTGGCCTGACTACCCAAGTCTAGATTGAGATCTGCGACCCAAGAAGAAATACAGATTCTTTGGCCTTATGTATGTCCTGGCATTTTATACCTCCACAGTAATCTACCTAAGGATTGGTCAGGACTTGATGGAAAATTCTTTCTCTGAAGCTGTTCCTGAAATGCCATAGAGTAAGAATACAACCTGTTCACACAGTAGATGACCTTCTATGTTTGGGTTTAAGAAAAGTCCCTACACTCAGAGAAGGGCCAGCCTGGTATGGTCCCAGGGCAACAAGGCCTTCCGAGCTGAATGTCTGGGAAATGTCAGTGTTGGTCTTTCCTTTTGAATTACGGTATTGGATTATTTTGCCTGCTTGCTTCCTCTTTCCTCTCTTTATACATTAATTTTCCCCTCATCCTTATACATTTTCACTCTTCAGAGTCCCACTCCTCTTTCTTTCTTTCCTCTTTCCATCTGTTACTTAATGGATACACACCTTCTGTAAGTGGTGTGTGTGTTCTTGTTGTTGTTGTTTGTTTTGTTGTTTGTTTTGAGACAGTATCTCTCTCTGTTGCCCAGACTGAAGTGCAATGGTGGGATCATAGCTCACTACAACATCAAACTCACAGGCTCAAGTAATCTTCCCACCTCAGCCTTCCAAGTAGCTGGGACTATATGTTTGCAACAATGTGCCTGTCTAATTTTTAAAATTTTTTTATAGACACATGGTCTCACTATGTTGCTCAGGCTGGTCTTGAACTCTTGGGTTCAAGTCATCCTTCTGCCTCAACCTTCCAAAGTGCTGGGATTACAGGAATGAGCCGACGCACCTGTCTCTGCAAGTATGTTAACTGCTTTGTGTCCCATTTTCCTTATCTGTAAAGTGATAATAAGGATCCTCACTTACTAGAGGTTGAGGGCAATTTATACCTATTGATTCCCTTTCCTTCCTTTTCTTGTATTTTCCTTATCAGTTTTCTTTAAAGTTTTTTTTTTCCATTTTTCTTTCATTTCTTTCTTTTTTTCTTTTTCTTTTGAGACAGGGTCTTGTTTTGTCACCTAGGCTGGAGTGCAGTGGTGTTACCACAGCTCACTGCAGCCTCTACTTCCTAGGCTCAAGTGATTCTCCCACCTCCACCTCCTGAGTAGATAGGACTGCAGGTGCCCACCACCATACCTGGTTAATTTAAAAAAAAAAAATTGAAGATATGGGGGTCTCACTGTGTGGCCCAGGCTGGCCTCAAACTCTGGCTCAAGCAGTCCTCCTGCTTTGGTTTCTCAAAGTGTTGGGATTACAGGTGTGAGCCACTGTGCTTGATCCCCCTTTTGCTTTTTTTTTTTTTTCTCTACCTCTCCCTCTCTTTCTTATGTGTAAAACTGTCTCTCACCAATTTAGCTTTATGCTTTCAGTAAGCCACTTTGGAACATTCTTTTCTATGGTCTAACCATCTATCCTTGGCTGCCATAGCAGGTGGTGTGCCTGCCCTGAGTAAGCCTTTCAGAATTGAAGGTAGAGGCTGGGCACAGTGGCTCACACCTGTAATCCCGGCACTTTGAGAGGCTGAGGTGGGTGGATTGCCTGAGCTCAGAAGTTTGAGACTAGCCTAGGTAACATGGTGAGACACCATCTCTACTAAAAACACAAAAGATTAGCCAGGCACAGTAGAGTGCGCCTGTAGTCCCAGCTACTTGGGAGGCTGAGGCAGGAGAGTCACTTGAACCTGAAAGGCAGAGGTTTCAGTGAGCCAGGATTGTGCCACTGCACTCCAGCCTGGGTGACAGAGACTCTGCCTCAAAACAAAACAAAACAGAACAAAATAGAATTGAAGGCAGACCTGCATTTATCTGTGGAAGAAGACCACAGATAAATGCAGTGTTGCTGAACCCAAGGATATCATAAATGCAGAGTGGGATTTGATGGTTTACATGTCTTCCCATGCTCAATTGCAGCTGGTGGCATTTTCTTTTTTCAATGAGAATTAACCAAATAGGAAGTAGTTTGGAAGTCTTGTCAACAACTAGAATTATTTGATTCTTGACACATTCAGCAAAAGTCTTTCACTTTTGAGGATGTAGCTTGCAAGACCCTTTGTTTCCTAACAACAAATCTAACTCCACCTTCTCCCAGCTACTTCTCAGTGTCCAATTCATTGGAGCTACAGAACATTGACACTTCTATGTACCTTAGAAAAAATAGGTTAATGTTGACTCACACATTTAGGGAAGTGTTCTCTGCCAGGAATATGATATGGTTTGGCTGTGCCCCCACCCAAATCTCATCTTGAATTGTAACTCCCATAATTCCCACGTGTTGTGGTGGGGAGCCTGTGGGAGGTACTTGAATCATGGGGACAGGTGTTTCTCATGCTATTCTCGTGGTAGTGAATATGTCTCATGAGATCTGATGGCTTTATAAAGGGGAGTTTCCCCACACAAGCTCTCTTGTCTTGTCTGCCACCATGTGAGATGTGCCTTTCACCTTCTGCCATGATTGTGAGGCCTCCCCAGCCATGTGGAACTGTAAGTCTAATAAGCGTCTTTCTTTTGTAAATTGCCCAATCTCGGTTATGTCTTTATCAGCAGCATGAAAACAGACTAATACAAACAGTATAACTGATTAAGTTAGAAAGTGAGGCTCCATGCTTAGAGCTGCCTGGGACCACTCAGGGTTTGCTCAATCTGTGTTCCCACCACATGCTGGGTGCTGAACCACGCACCAAAGTTACAATGGTGGGCAAGGAATCTTCTGTGTTCATAAGTGGTCACCAACTAGTGGGAGTGAAAGCAGGTAAATGGACAGTTTCTCTACCTGTACTATAGGTAAACTCAAAATTTGGGAAGAGTACCAGTGGTCATGGGCAACTTCTCTACCTGTACTCCAGGTAAATCTAGGATATTGGGGGTATACTAGTGTTGGTGACAGCCGGACATCCTGGGTGTGTTGGTGAGCAAGACTTCCCAAGAAGAAACACCTGACTTGAGTGCAAAAATAGATGAGGAGAATTTAGATTTGAAATGTACTAGGCAGGGGGAAAGAGAATTTTCTAGGTGGAAGGAGCAGCCTGTTCTGAGGCCTGGATATGTGAGTGAGAGAATGGTGCATGTGGGGGTTCAGGTGGCTCCGTGGGACAGGATTGGGGAGTGTGGAGGCAGGGATTGGCAGGAAGATAGAGAGGGACATGGAGGCCAGGAAGCTTTGACTGTTATGGGAAGGTATATGGACATTTTTTCTGTGGGCAGGAAGGAACCCTTGAGGGCTATTAAAACAGGGAGAAAACATGACCATATATGCTACTTGAGTAACCTCACTCTTAGTTTTAGTAGAATCATCCACTGACAGGAGAGCAAGACTGGATGCAGGAATCCCAGCCAGGAGGGTGACTACTAACATGGTTACACCTGGAATTGCTGGAGAGCTGCACGACGTACGGATGCCTCTGTTCTACCCACAGAGACTCTGATGTAATTGGTCTGGGGTGTAGCCTGGGCTTTGGAATTTTTAAAAGCTTCCTAGGAGATTCTCATATACAGCCAAGCCTGAGAACCACTGATGTAAGAGAGGCAAAAATGGAGATACTGAAGGACTGTTAGGCTGGCTGGGCTTGGGCAGGACCATATTCCAGTGCTTCCTTTAAAAAGAAATTTCTTTTCTTTTAGAAGCAGTCTGGAACTTGATGGTCAACTGCAAGTGGGGTCACAAGTGACTGTGAGGGGACCTGTGAGCCTATGAGTTTCATTCGTACAAAGCCTGAGACTTTCTTTGATGGAAATTAGCAGAATCTCAAGAATGAATTGGTCAGTGACAATTGGGGTTGGTGGAGTGGTGAAGGAAACACATAATATACTTAGAATATACGTTATTTGTGAATTAGCATATGTATATATAACCACTTATACATTTTGTCTAAATTTGGCTTTAATTTTCTTCTTCCAATTGATTGAGATTGGACAGAAACACTTTAAATAAACTACATTGCAAATTTTATATTTAGCCTGCCCAAACTATGGCTAATTTGTGAACAACCAAAACAACAACAACCAAAAAGCAGCGTTTATTTTAAACTTCAAAAAGGATTTATTCAGTTTCTTTCTTTTGTTTTCCCATGCATTGTTTCTCGCAGAGAGCACAATGCCACACCGCACACTCCACATTTCCCCCGTTTCTATTTAGCCCTTCTAAGAATTGCTCAGCCCGAGAACACTGAGAACATTCGGGCACGTCCAAATACCATGGACTTAACCCCTCCGTGCACAGAAAGGCTCACCGGCTTCTTAGCAATGGCTTTGCTGGGAGCTGCAGTGTTCCAACAGCCCCTAGTGTCAGCTGGGATGATGTGACTTAGGGGTTAAATGCAGTTTGCAGTTTCAAAAAAGAAAAGCATGATTTGTTGAAAGAGGCTCCTGAAGAACATGTGAGTCTGAAAGAGTTTGCAACATCTGAGAAGGTGGGAGTGCATGCTCAGGGGCTCTCAAAAACTCGGATTTGGGCCTGAAATCAGGAGAAAGACTCTACTGGGGTTTCTATGACTGTTGTCAACGTATAAGCCTTCCTGTTGAAATCCCTGACAGTACTTTTGACAGCATGTTATTATCTTACAATAAAATCTGTCCCCAACCCCCTAGTCCTGCTGCCGCCTCTAGTTTCTAAGAAGGTGTGGAACAGTTAACCATAGGGGGATGTATAGTTAAAAAGCAGATTCTAGAAGTTCCTGGTGACTTGACTCTTTCAGGCGCTAGGTTGAGATAAAACTCTCTAATTTTGTTTTCATTTTCACTGGAGTTGAAGTAACAACAGCAAGAGAACGCCTCCAGGTTTACAGTTGTATGGCTTATTGTGTATATATCCTATAAAACCGAAAACCATATGGAGAATTCTGCTTTCTTGGCTTTTTGTGTGTGTGTACCAGGAAGTAGTAAAATGTTTTGAGATGCTATTAAGTCCTTAAGTTACAAAATCAAGATTCCACCTTAAAATTTTTCCATACTTTAGTTTGTTACATAGCCTGGGGTGCTGACTGCCTGCCAAATATCTATCAGAGAGTGATTTATGATATATGATACGGTCCCCAGCCCAAATGGAGACTGCGTAGCTGAAACATGAGAAAGGGGAGGCCTTGCTCTCTCGAAACCATGATGACTGGTTTCTGTTTGGCTTTTCCGAGAGAACATACAGTACAAAACGTGCCACAGTTTACAGCACTAAAACTTATGTAAGAAACGAAACACAGTTCAGCTAGAAAGACTTAATTTCTCTTTGCCATTTGTTAACTGATGATTGTTTTCACTCCAAGTGGCCGTTGTTCTTTTTCCTCCATTTCCCCTCCCTCGCCCCAACCCCGTCCCCCCCTTCCTGCTCCCCCCACCCCGGCCCCGCCACTGCTCATCTACAGAGCTGTGAAATAGAATCAAAGAGCTCTGTTCTGGCAATTAAAATATTTAAAAATGAAATCTCCACTCCATGTTTACAATATTTCATGTACGTTCCATTCTACTATGACTAAGAATGTATTGTGATTTCTAGTGTTTTCTGTTCTGCAAATGTTTCCTTTGCAGCTGGGAAGAAGTACATCTCCCATATGGCTTTTAGGACACTTTGCAATATGCTCAGATAAAGCAATATGGACCTGAAAAGGAAAAGAAAGCAACCAGTTCTTCATATCAAAATCTCTGTGGCATTCTGGGTAACTGCAATACAAAGAATAGTGTGATGGTTTGGCTTTCAAAGATACTGTTAGTGATAATTCTACAGGTTGTTTTGATTGTGAATGCTGAGAGTTTTTATTGGTATAAATGTTTATTGCTTTTTTCTAAATATAAAATAAGTCTATGTTCACTAAAGAAAATTTGGTAAGTGCAGGAGAGTACATGGAAGGCAATGTACAATAACCCATTTGGTTTTCCAAGTTGTCTTATATCCTTATTTTATTCAGTGTCACCAATTTTTTTTTTTCTTTATGGGTTAGAGTCTTGCTCTGTCACCCAGGCTGGAGTACAGTTGTATAAT
Source organism: Macaca thibetana thibetana (assembly GCF_024542745.1). Classification (NCBI taxonomy): domain Eukaryota; kingdom Metazoa; phylum Chordata; class Mammalia; order Primates; family Cercopithecidae; genus Macaca; species Macaca thibetana. Next base: position 66,546,574 of record NC_065592.1, read on the forward strand.
CTGGGCTCACTGTAGCCTCCACCTCCCGGTTTCAAGTGATTCTTCTGCCTCAGCCTCCCGTGTAGCTGGGATTACAGGTGCCTGCCACCGCACCCAGCTAATTTTTATAGTTTTAGTAGAGACAGGGTTTCACTATATTGGCCAGGCTGGTCTCGAACTCCTGACCTTGTGATCCACCCTCCTCAGTCTCCCAAAGTGTTAGGATTACAGGTGTGAGCCACTATGTCCAGCTGAAAACTTGGTTTCTAATGGCTCCATAATGTATAATAATATTACCATGTGCCTGTTTTCTTATTATAAGATATTTAGGGTATTTCTATTTTTAATGGAAATATTGTTATAAATAATGTGATAACTGTGAATATGGATATTTGACTATATTCCTTATTATTTCATTTGGATAGATATTCCATAACTGGCATTACTAGGTCAGAAATTATGAATCTGTTTTTATAACCTTGCTACATACTTTTGTATTGGTTTATAAAGTCTCTACTATATGTTACTACCACCACTCTATGTGGAGTGTATGTGAATTTCATCCTCAAATTCTTCCATATTCTAGTAGTTGGTAGGTTTTTTTACATCTTTGCCATTTCAACACATATAAAATAATAAAATTAATATCTGTATGTTCCTAATTATTAAAACAACATATTTTTCCCCTTATATGTAGTCCATTAATGCTGAAGTTTAGTGACTTGGTTTAATAACCTTTCCCAAACCCATACTCTGTATAACAGAAATGTCTTTGGAAAAATTTCAGAATATACATCTCTTTGTAATAACCTGAGAAGTAATTTTTCTATTAGGGCATTTGCATACTGCGTGGAAATCTGGCCAGGACTTGAACAGATGGTTCCAAAACTTGGGGTATGTTAAACTTAAACATCAGTGTAACTTGGGATCTTCTGCAAGGTCTTCTGCAAGGACTGTGAAAGTCCTGCTTCTTGGTATCATTTCCTGACAGGTGTGTGTTAATGTTTCAGGATATACTGGGGTGTACTGCTTTTTTGTTCCTGATTCTGCTCACAAACTTGTCATTTATTTGACCACTGATTGTTGAAATTAGGATGCTCTCAATAAGGCATCTTTGGATCATGTTTATCTCAAAACTGTTCCTACTAAAGGTTTTTGTGACTTGCTTTCACATATCAGGGTTACTGCTAATGTGTCCCTAATACTTTGTTGAGAAGGTGAAAGTGATAGTTGAAGTCACTTTAAAGTCAGTCCTAGGAATGCCTCTCAAATTCTCCCTGGTTTTCTATTTTCTAAATTACCATTTACTGAGCACCTCTTACATGCCAGGTACATTTCACACTTGATTTTGCTTAAGCATTATTACAATCCAATAGAATTTGGATAATGATGCATTTTCACAGGCAAAAATAACCTCAGAGAGATTAAGTCATTTGCCCAGAGACGTAGAGATTATAAATAATAGTTGATAAATACACAGAGGCTCAACATTCCTGTTTGGTAATTACAGAGGCTGTAGAAATAGACATATCAAGGGCTCTCAACTACTGAGTCTCCAAAAGTCAACTGGGAATCTTTTAATTATTTACATCCAGGAAAAATCTTTTACCTATTCCCTGAATAAAATATAACATGTTTTAAGGTCATTTTCCAAACTTTCTTGCTTTAGGTTAATCATTAGTGAGAGTCCCCAACATTTCTCAGATTGTGTGCAAACCATGAAAGGATAGCAGAAATTTACACAGTGACCCCAGACTGTTAGATTTATCCTGTAGCTTGAGTTGAGCACCTTGAATTTATATCCATATATATCTTGCAAATTCTTTTGCTTTGTGGCTTAGTAGCAAGGCATTTACCCTCTGGACAGCGCAGTCAGGTGTGCCCATAAAAACAGGAGTTGATCATTTATGAAAGCTGACTGTGGAGTAAGCTAAAGGTGCTTTGAGGACATGCTTTTAGTGTCCACTTTTAGAAACCTGTATTTCAACTTCCCTGGGGCTCAGGATTTTAAAGATCAAGCTTCTTAGCCTCTTCAGCCTCTGTAAGTTCAGATAACCTGTTGCTATTTTTGAATATAAATAGACCTTATTAGGAATTAAAAGAACTGCCCAAAGGTTTTTCCCCTTTTCTCATTTTGGTGTTTGGATTGTCAGCGGAAGTCTTGAGCTTTGAGACTTGGCAAGGCAGCGCCTTCAAATAAACATCCTGTGGACAAAATTGTCTGGCCCAGCACTCGGTGTTCCAGGATGATTGACAGGAAGCAGCATGTGCTGAGAGGAGGGAGGATGGACACTCTGAGCATGGTGGCTTCCAGTTCCCTCAAACAATAGCCAAGCTCCCAGGGAGCCTCACACCTTCTTTTTCCCATCTACTGGGGTGGTGGGGGTTAGGGAGGATGTGGGCTGGGCAAGAGGTGAGAGGAGCCTTGGAACTCAACTCAGCAATTACAAATAACCAACCAAAACCTCTCGATAATGCTTCCACTTGAGGGTTAGAAAGATATGTGCAGAGATCTGGGATGACAGTTTGAATCAAGCAGTGGCCAAAAAGGAGCCATCCAAAGCTAAAGCCAACACTGGTCACCTTGAGGAACGGGGCTTGATGAAATGAGCAGAAGTGAGGAGAGATCTGGAAGGGTGAAAAGAAGTGAAATGAAACTCACATGTAAAAGAAAATGAACATTAAAAAAAAAAATCCAGCTATGTGCCAGGATTTTGCATATGTGTTTACTTGTGATCCTATTGCAGGTATTTGAGGCAGGTACTATACGAATTCTTTCAGATGATGAAACTGAGGCTCAGAGAAGCTAAATAAAATTATCCAATGTGACAAGCTTAGACCATGGCACAACTAGAATTTGAGTTCCAGTCCTTTGGACCCTCCAAACCCATGCATTTTCCTCTATCACATTTCCTCCCTAAACTTGTCTAAGTCCTACCCTCTTGTTTCTCTGCTTCAGTCCTGGTGGAGAATATATAGAAGAGAATTTATCACCCTAGCTCAGTCTCCTACAACTTCCAATTTATATCTTCCATTCCTGTCTTCCCAAACCTTTTGCCATTGTCTTAATCATCAGGTATTTCCATATCTCTGGGTCTTTATCATGTTGTTTTCTCTGCTACAATGACTATCTCTTCATTCACCCTAATACAATCTACCATACACCCTTCAAAGTACAGTTCAAATGCCAACTTCTTCAAACAGCTCATGTATCTTACTGTCTCTCACTCTTCCAAGGAGGATCAGTACCTTCCTAACACTGTAGTCTTAACAGTAATTTGTGTCTACCTCTGTTATAATTATCACATGTTACTTGGAATCTGAATATCCATAGTTATTACTAAATCATAAACAACAGTAACTGAAATCACCATAAAATCTAGACCTGTCTTTTGGTGACTTGATGGCCCATTTGGGTAAGTGTTAGGCTTCAATCCTAACATTGATAGAAGGAGGTATGTTTCTCCCTCTGTCTCTGAGAGTCCCCAATAGATTGCTTACCATATTTTATGAATTAATATAAGAAGAAGTGGCAGAGACATTGGAGGGACAGTGGAAAAGTGACTCTCTGTCTAATTCTTTCCTTCCTGCCTCCCTGCCTCCCTGCCTCCCTGCCTTCCTGCTTTCCTTCTTTCCTCCTGTAGTTACTGAGTATCACCTAAGAGTTTTGTGCTAGGGTAGATGCTGAGGACGCAATGGTGAGCAGAACCCACACTTCTTCTGCCCCTGTGGAGTTAGAGTCCATTGAGGAAGACAAAGATTACAAATACAACACACAAAATATACAATTGTGAACTGTACTAGATGATTTTAAAAAATGACCAAGAGGTTACATGAACCTAATTCTGATGGACTCAACCTAGTCTCAGGAAGAGGTAGGTGGTTGTTGACAGTCTAAAGTGAACTTTTAGGAAAAGGAGTTAAATCAGTCTGAAAAGTGATCAGATTGCCATGAAATCTTTAAAGTCAGGAGTTGTTGCTGCTGTTCATAGAAGACAAAGTGCAATGGGAGTGCCTCTTCCACCAGGAAGAGGAGAGAGAACAATCTCATAAGAGAATGCTCTGTTTTTGGCACTTCCAAGATTTGGCTCATATGATGAAATCTCAGAATAGAAAAAATAGAAAAGTGCACACCTCATGTTCTCAGAATAGAAAGTATAGCAAGTTGTCCACTTCATATTCTTTCATGCTCAGTCAGAAAAACAGTAGAACATTGAAATTCGATGATGAAATTCATGAACTTTTGTTTTGTTTTTGTTTTAGTTGCATTCCCCTAAAATCTCCTATGGCTATATAAAGTCAGCTTTTGTGATAGATACATATGTATGTGTATACACATATATGTTATATATCATCATCTGTTTATTAAACCTCTTGCCTTCAATTTGCAGCAAGACAAATTGTTTTCTTTTTATATATTCTTAGAATTGTTGAAAATGGAGGGGAAATGAAGGGTGGGAATGGAGGTAGTGGAGGTGATAAAATGGGCCACTCAAAATTATCCCATGCATCAAAATACTTAGGGGTAATTCACGGACTGTAGCCTTTCACATGAACATCCCATAAGGGGCCTTCTCTGCGTGTGTGAGCCTTGCAAAGAACTTATGATTTGGAGAGGCCCAGTGGCTAGCATGCCAGAGGCAGACGCTGGAGCAGAGAGGACACTCCCAAGACACTATAAGCCAACGTGCTGTTTATCCGCATTCTCTGGGAAGTCACAGAGATATGATTCAACCATATGTTCACACACAACGTGAAACCTTCATGAGACGTGGGCTGCTTGCCAGGTGCCCATCTCCCTTCCTTCGTCTCTTCTTTTCTTCCTCTGAAGTACTGATTTTGGTGAACCATAGAGACCAAATTGGGGGAGTTATATTGTATTTTCTTTAGTATTTGAAATGGTTGGGATACATCTAGATTTGTAAAAGTTTACATTCTCAATAATTCCGTTTAGAGAACAAAATCAAACTTCCATAATTTGGCATTAAAAACTTCGTATGCCTTCCAGCCTTATCTACTCTGACTCCTTGTCTGAGGTAATCTAGTCTCCTTGATCTTGGAACAGTCCTGCTCTCTTTGTTCCTGCTGTTATTATCAACCAGGGCTGACCAACACCCACATATACCTCATTCTCTAACTACCTCTGGTCTATCCTCTTAAAAGGAACTCCCTGGTTCCCAGTGCCTGTGCCTCCCCCTTCCCTGAACTCATAGCACTTCCAGGTTATCTGGCAACTTGTCCTGTGCAGGTTTCTGAAAAAGCTTGCTTTGCTGTTATTGTATTGTTGTGGAACTCAGGTTATTATTTTATTTTTCCACTTCAGATTCTCCACTGTCTCCTGGTCTCCATAAGAGCTGGGACCTTTTCTTTCATATTTTTATCACCTTGGCTGCTTGAAACACTGCATAATCTGAGCAAATCATATGTCTTTAATAAATCACTTGTTTATTTATTGAAGAGATCATTTTCTTCACTTAAACTATCAGAAGAGGGGTCAAGGAGGAGAGAACTGATATCTTTTGACAAGATGTCTTAATAAGGCACAGGGATAAGACTTTTATAGATATAATCTTATTTAATGTATTCCGAGACCTGGTAAATTAATTATTTTTATATCCATTTTACAGATACAGACATTTCACTCAGAAGTTTTGTGCTATTTGCTGGGATCATACAGAATATGTGTCAAAGCTTGGTTATCTTTTTTCCCCACAAAAATGTATTCATTGAAATAGCCATGAAATAAATGTTCACTGGAGTGCATGTGTCAGGTAGCAGAGAAAAAATCATGAGCCAAAATCTACCCAGGACTTGTTTTCATGGTAGTCAGGTGAATGGGAAAACATCTGCAAACCAAACAACCACCTAAATAAATGTGAAGCTGTGAATGTGAAAAGTGCTAGGACACAGAGATCCATCTATTAAGAGAGTATATAATAATAGGGTATTTGACCTATTCAGGGAAGGAAGGAAACATTTCCTCATTGAAGTCATACTTGAGCTGGATATGTAGGCTGAGTAAGAGTTTACTAAGGGAAAGGAAAAAGGTCATATTCAGAGAGAGGCCCACAAGTGCAAAGGTCCTGTGGTAGGAAAAAGCATGGCAAGTAAGGAAGACTGAAAGATTCCAGGGTGGCTGGAGTGTGTGTGCCTGGGTGTAAGTGTATGTGTGTGAGAGATAAGGTGTGAGGCTAGAAATGTAAGGCTTTATGATTGTTTCTCCATTTATCTTAAAAATAGGCATGATGGCTCACAACTATGATCTTAGCACTTTGGGAGGCCAAGGCAGGCAGATCACTTGACTTCAGGAGTTCAAGAAGTCAAGGCTGGACAATATGGAAAAACTCTATCTCTGCAAATAATAATAATAAAAAAATTAGCCAGTTGTGGTGGTGTGCACCTGTAGTCCCAGCTACTTGGGAGGCTGAGGGAGGATTGCATGAGCCTGGGAGGTTGAGGCTGGAGTGGACCGTGATTGCACCACTGCCCTCCAGCCTAGGCAACAGAGTGAGACTCTGTTTCTAAATAAATAAACAGTGAATCCATTCAAGAGATTGCAGTCTATGAATGACGTGATGATTTTAATGCAGAGAGCAGATGGAAGTGAGGCAAGGGTGGAAGAGGGTAAGCCAAGCAGGAGGCTATTGTAGCAGTCCTGGTGATCAGCAAAAATAGCTGGACTAGTAAATAAAGGAACAGTGGTGGGAGTGTAATGCAGAAAAAGGGATGGATTGGAAAGTGGTTTAGGTGGTCCAGTTGAAAGAACTTGTTCATGGATTGGATATACAGATGAAGAAGAAAAGGTGACAGAGATGACACTAGAATTTTTGCCTGCAAAGCTTGCTGAAGCGTAGGGCCATTATTTTTATAGGAGACTGTGAAAGGCAATCAGATTTGAGGTGGAAGTTTATAACAGATTTAGATGCATTGCAAGGTATCTTTTAGACATTGAAATGGGATGCTATTTTGGATATGCATGTCTGAAGTTTAAATGAGAGGTCTGTCCTGAAGATAGGAATTTATGATTCAATGTAGAGGTAGTTTTGAAAGTCGTGAACATGTATAAGGTGGCTGGAGGAGAACTGATCCATGGGAGAGTGATACTGAATCAGGAACTGCTGGAGGCACTGGGGACACAATGTCAATGATACTCAGTCCCTGGATTAAAAGTACTCGCCACTTAGTGGGCTGAACTTTGATTTATCAGATTCCAAAGCCCACAGTGTTTTAGTGACATCATCCTTTGAGAAAGCAAAGGCTAATGTGAGTAGGAGTCAGTGCTGTAATTCTTGACCTTTAAGTGTTTTTTTTTTTTTTTTTTCATTTTTAGCTTTGTGGTTTCCTGCCACTGTTTTGGCATGCTTGTTGTTGAGATTGAGAAATAGTACTGTATATTATATTTGGCAATTATGCTCATAATCTGAAAGTGTTTGTGTGAGCTTAGGAAGTGTAAACTTTTTAATTCGCAAACAGGAAAATAGAGGTCCAGGCAGGGCCAGGGGTGTTTTGAGTGAGATCACCAAAGGCCCAGAAATAAAGAGTAGAATCCATGACATCTCAACTCCAGAAGTATTTTCCGTGCCTCTGAAACATGATGCTTCACTTACTTATGTTTTGATTAATTTTTTTTTTCACAAGACTAAATAGAAAAAGAAGTTAGTGTTGCTGTCCCAGATGGACTCCTGATCTGTCCAGGTGCTCTAGATCCTGATCATCCTAGTAACCGTTAGTACCAGAAACATCAGGATCAATTATCATGTTTGCAAACTAAAAACAGTGAAGGTGGAAATTGTAAATCGCTTCCATTCCAATAGCATGCCGTCCATGGTAATAGAAATGAACCACGACAGGACTAGTTTTACAGACATTGCGAAGACAAATTTTCAAAAGCAAATATTAGCCTAAAGAAACTTCCAGGAATTAGTGGCTCTCTAAAATAATTTGTATTCAAGGGTGATGTGATTTTTGAAAGTTCTTCGTTTGAACAAGTAGCATTTCCATTTGGAAAAAAAATTCAAACGACGCAGGAAGTACCCAGTGAAAAGAAGTCTCCATTACAGCGCTGCTCTCCAGAGCCCAGTCTCCTTCCTCTGAGGCAGCAACTGTTACTAGTATTTTTATTTATGTATCTAGAGATACTCTATGTGTATCTTCCTTTTATATGCAAATGGTAGCTTGTGATGCATGGTGCTTTTTGCCTTGTTTTTTCTCTAGGACATAATTCCATATCTATATACAGATCTGCCTTGTTCTCTTTGGTGACTTCAGAATACTTCATTGTAAGTGTCCCCTAACTTTTTGAACTAGTCTTCTACCAACAGATATTTAGGTTGTTTCTAATCTTTGGCAATTAAAACAGTGATGAAAAGAATATCCTTTTATCATCTTTACATATATAAATATATCTATAGGAGAAATTTCTAGATGTGTGATTGATGGGTGAAAGGGCATATATGTATTCACAACTTTGATAGATATTAGAAATATTCCTTTAAAGATGTTGCATTAATTTTTACTCCCATAAAAAATATATGAGAGTGCTTGTTTCTCCCAACCACCTGTCAAATTATCATTTTGTCATTTCACTAAAATGGGAAGTGCCTTTAATGATTTTGAAGCTATCTGTTTTGCCCCAACGTCTTGCTTGTTCAGGAATCAGAAGGTTTCTAGATTCTGCTCTTACGGCTACTCAGAGAGATTTAAGAATATCTTAGTTCTCTCTTTGGCAACTTTTATGCACGAAGAAGGGAGAAGAGAGTTAACATTCATTGGATGCTCTGAAATGTTTTATATTCATTTAGCTAATATTTGTTGAACACCTACTCTGTGCTCTGTTTTAGGTTCTTGGCATTTATCAGAGAACAATGCAGACATAGACTCCTGACCTCTAGGAGCTTACATTCTAGCAGGGGAATGAGACATTAAAAAATATGATAAACACTCAGAATACAAGGTGGTAAATGTGGAAATACAAAAAAAGTAGAATAATATAATGGAGATTAGAAGAACAAAGGGCAAATAAGTTTAGGGGATTAGGTAGGATGGTCAGGGTGATCCTCATTGACAAGGTAATACTTGATTAAAGACTTGATGGTGCTGGGAAGTTAGCCAAGAGATATCTGGGAGAAGAGCCTTCCAAGCAGAGACTTTAGGCAGAGTGAAAGCTCGAAGGTGAATGTGTGCTTGAGGCTTCCAGTGTGGCTGGTGGAGTGGGAGTGGGGGAGGGAGAGAGAGAAAGGGAGAAAAGGAGATACAGATTCGATAGAGCCTTACAGGGCATTCATTCAGTGAGAGTGAAATGCTGCAGTACTGCAAGGTTTTGAGCACAAGAGAGACATGATCTGATACATGTTTCAAAAAGTATGACTTTTTCTTTTCTTTTCTTTTTTGAGGCAGAGTCTTACTCTGTTGCCCAGGCTGAAGTATAGTGGCACGATTTCAGCTCACTGCAACCTCCGCTTCCAGAGTTCAAGCGATTCTCCTGCCTCATCCTCCCATGTAGCTGGGATTACAGGTGTGTGCCACCATGTCTGGCTAATTTTTGTATTTTTAGTAGAGACTGGGTTTCTGCATGTTGGCCAGGCTGGTCTTGAACTCCTGACCTCAGGTGATCCACCTGCCTCCACCTCCCAAAATGCTGGGATTACAGGTGTGAGGCACCACGCCTGGCCTCACGAAGTATGACTTTGAATGCTGTGTTGAATAATAAAGATGATAAGAGTCCCTGAGGGGTTGTGCATAAGATGTCAGAGGAAAAGAGAAGTTAAGAACAACTCCAAATTCCTCAAAGAATTTAAAACGGAACTCCCATTTGACCCAGCAATTCCATTGCTGGGTATATACCCAGAGGAAAATAAATCATTCTGCCCAAAAGATGCATGTACACTTATATTCACCAAAGCACTGTTCACAATAGTAAAGACATAAAATCAACCTTGGTGTCCATTAACAGTGGATTGGATAAAGAAAATGTGGTATGTATACACCATGGGATGCTAGACAGCAACAAAAAAGAATGAGATCATGTCCCTTGCAGCAACATGGATGCAACTGGAGGCCATTATCCTAAGTGAATTAACACAAACAGAAAACCAAATACTTCATCTTGTCACTTGTAGGTGGGAGCTACACATTGGTACATATGGAAACAAAGAGGGGAACAATAGACATTGGGGCCTACTTGAGGGTGGAGGGACGGAGGGGAGCAAGGGCTGAAAAACTACCTATTGGGTACTATGCTTACTACATAGGTGAAGGAGTATTTGTATCCCAAACCTCAGTGTCATGCAATCTACTCATGTAGCAAACCTGCATACGCACCCTCTGAATCCAAAATAAAAGTTGAAATTATTTTTACAGAAGAATGACTCCGAGGTTTTTGTCATGAGTTACCATCAACTGATATGGTAAAGCTTACAGATATAGCACAATTTTGGGAGGAGACTAGAAGTTCACTTTTAACCATATTAGATATCCAAGTGGAATGCCAAATAGGAAGATAGGTAAATGAGCCTGGAGAGAGAGAGAGGGAGAGAGAGATCTGAGGAAGGAGGAAAAGCAAGAGAGTTACATATTATGTTTCATTTAATTCTCGTGGTAACAGGTGATGCTATCTTCCGTTTACAAATAGAGAAGCAAGCTGAGAGTGGCTTGCTCTGACTTACCTGCATTCAAAGCCCATCATCAGCCTCCAGAATTACATGGTATCAATTTTCCTGTCATAAAAGTTCTATATTCCAGGATTTGTTCAAGGTTCCTTGTCATAAAGAACTTCGGAGAATCCCTTGAATCCAGGAGGCAGAGGCTGCAGTGAACCAAGACCGCGCCATTGCACTCCAGCCTGAGTGACAGAGTGAAACTCCATCTTAAAAAAAAAAAAAAAAAAAAAAAAAAAGAACTTAAGACCTGCTAGTTACACGTGGGGATGCAATAGATGTAGGTGAGAACACGGACAGAGTGCGTGCTATGGATGCAAAACCCCAAGGCCTGTGGACCACCCTGAGATGACAGTTCCTCGTGCAGAAGGCACTTTGTGCAGAAGGAGTAATCTGGGGTACCACAGGTTACCCTCATGCAAGGCTATTTTGTAGTACCTAGTTTTTTTTCTTCCAGCTGTGCTCTGTTGGCCTCACTAATATCATCATAAAAGAAGCTCTCTGTATATTTCTGATATCTCAAGATACTTTATCAACAATGTGGTTACATTGTTGGTCATCCCATAGATAAACTCAGATCCCTCTACCTTCCATGTGTGAGAAGATTTTGTTCTACAGTTGCTTCTGTCAAACCACCACAGTCCTGGCGAACTGAGAGGGAGGAACCTTGTGCCTTTGAAATGTGATTCACAGTGCTTGGTAAAGTGCCAGTATTCTCTAAGGTAAGTCAATATCACATGTCTTGTATTCTTAATTTGGTGTTTGGGCTTCTTGTGTTGAAATTTTCACTTATCTCTCATAAATAAGGTCTTGAGAGTCCATTGAAAAAATTATGCAGTGGGTAAGGATTCAGGTTTTGAAGCCAAGTAGCTCCATCAATTCTTACCTGTCTGACTTGGGGCAAGTTATTTAAGTCTCAGTTTTCTTAAATGTTATTGTATAGACAACAATATGATTTGCTTTACAGAGTCAAGAGGATTACTCAACGGGATAATAAATGTAAATTCTTAGTACTACTCCTTGCACAGAGCAGTGATAAAAAATAGTTATTGTAAGTAGCCTCAAGCTAGAATATATTAATAATAAGATATATAAACAGTTTATGTAACAAGCGTTCTCAAAATATTGTATTTAAAATGAAAACCCTTATATTGTATAGCACAGTAGCTTGTAAATATTTTCAGCAACAGCACTTTATTCAAATGAAATTTCAAACGATTTCAGCCTATATAAATAATATTAAAATGTTTTAAAATATAAAAGTATTTTTAAAAATTAAATGTATACAAACTGTTAAAAAGTCAATTGATGAGAACCATGGACCTGTTTGGATGAACATAAATACTTCAAACAGGAGTTAGGTGACAGTGCTGGTCTCATACCCATGTCAGCATCAGGCTCATATCTACATTTTATTTTGGGTGCAACATATCAAGAAAATCCTGGTGCACACAGATAAGTGGTTGCTGATTATGACTTAAAAAAACTCATCTTGCAATTCTTAAGATACACTTCAAATAAACAGAGCTAGAAGCCTGAAAGATGCGTAGTAGGAAAACTTTATTTTGAAATTGAATCACAAATAATTTGAGAGATGAATTGCTCACATTCGTTGTTGATAAAAAAGACCCAGACTTTCAACAGACACTAAAACATTTATGCATAGCCCATATGAGACTTTCCATATGATTAGGGGGTATAAAAGTATCTTTGTTATTCTCTAACTGGACTTATTTTGTATTTCAAGCACCTTGTTACCGCAGGAGGCTTGAAATAAGTTTCAGGCAATTCAGGGTCTTCTTGCCTCTCCATGCAGTTGTGTCTATTTCTCCTGGGTGCTATGTTGTGTCCACACGAGGTGGGGCATCTGGTTCCCCATTGTCAACCATTCATGCTGGTTCCCCTGAGATATGATGTCCTTATCTGGCCAGTGGTTTCTTGTTCACCCACATCACTTCCTTCTAGTGCTCCCTATATGACCTCTCTAGACTCAACTTCTTTCTCTCTATTTTCTCCCTCCCTTCTCTTCATGTCATCATGCCCTCTGTGGCACATGGGAAACAGTCTGTTGAATTGACCACTTCAGCATTACGATAAATGTGTGAGAACTTTCCCAGACCCCTCTGCTAGATTGCTTGTAGCTTACCTTCCAGCTCCTGCCCCTGTTGGCTACTAGAGACAGACGGGTCCTTCAACTCTCTGGGCCCAATTAGGAAATAAACAGCAAGTACTCTCTGCTTTTGAGGACCTCAAAGCCATCCTCTAGCTACATATCCTCTCCGAGATTCAGTCCGGGGTTTGGTACAGGGATTCTAGCCACCCGACCCTGTATGTAACTCATAACCTTACATCTGACATTCTTTTTTTCCGTTGTCTGTGATTCCCTTTTTTTTTTTTTTTTTTTTTTTTTTTTTTTTTTTTTTTTTGAGACAGGGTCTCACTCCATCACCCAGGCTGGAGTGCAGTGGTACAATCACAGCTCATTGCAGCAGCTTCGACTTCCGGGGCTCCAGCAGTCCTCCCACCTCAGCCTCCCAGGTATCTGGAACCACAGCTGTACACTACCATGCTGGCTAACTTTTTTCTTTTTCTTTCTTTTCTTTTCTTTTTTTTTCTTCTTCGTCTTTTTTAGAAATGGGGTAATCTTATCATATTTCGCAGGCCAATCTTGAAGTCCTGAGCTCAAGTGGTCCTCCCACCTTGGCTTCCCAAAGTGCAGGGATTACAGGTGTGACCCACCATACCTGGCCTCATCTACAAATATTTACTCAATGCTCACATCCCATGCTGGGAAGTAGGGCAGTGGAATTGGAGAAATTACATCTCCATCTCATGGAGCTTAAATTCTAGTTGAGGAGACAGACAATGAACAAATGCATACTAAATATATAGTCCATCAAGTAGTGGTATTGTAGAGAAAAAATAGTGCAGGGAATAGATTTAGAATCTCTTACCTCCTGAGTATAAGGTGGGAGATTGCAATTTTAAATAGTGTGTTTTGGGTAGGCCTCACTGAGCAAAGACTCAAAACAGGTGAGAGAAACCCGCTGTCTGGGGAAGAGCAGGCAGAGAATATCCCAAGTGCAAAATCCCCGAGGCAGCAGCATGCTTTGGGTGTCTGAGCAACAGCCAGGAGACCTGTGTGTCTGGGGTGGGGTTAGCTAGATGGACTAGTCCTGGAAGATGAATTCAGCAAGGCAAAGGGGATAAGGGCGGGCCAGCTCTTGTAGGTCACAGAAAGGGCTTTAGCCTTCTCAGAAGACAATCCACTATTGGAAGATTCTGAGACATATGATCTGAGAAGCAAGATCTGACTTAGTTTTAAAAGAATTATTTTGACTGCTGGGTTGAGAATGGACTATTATGGAAAAAGGTCAGATGAAGGAAGATTAATTAGGAAGCTATTGCAGCTTTCCGAATGACAGACGATGGTGACCCACACAGGGTGAAGGTGGTAGAGGTCATCAGAAGTGGTCATTTGATGCTAGATTTGGATCTGAGATGTGCGGAAAGAGATCAGTCAAGAAAGACTCGACTGGCAAGATGGAGTTGCCCTTAAGGAGTTGTAGAAGATTGCAGAGAAGACAAGTTCAGGAGGCAGGGGTGAGGAAGATCAAGACTTTGATTTTGGACACAGTGTGGTTAAGATGGATATGAAGTAGGCAGCTGAATACATAAGCCTGGAGTTTAGCATGGGTGTGTGTGTGGTGGTGGGAGTGTATAAATTTGAATATGTTTTTAGTTTTGAATTAATTTAATTTAAATTTAGATTTAATGAATGTCATTTAAATTTTGAGTTGATTTAGTTTTCAATGTTTTAGAATTGTCTTAAAAATAAGTTTTAATTAAATACATTAGTAATTAATTTATTTATAATTAAATATATAAATTAGATAAAATTAATTGAAATAAGCCTTAAAATAATTTAAGAAATCTATTTAAAAATGAATTTAAATCATATATGTGAAGTTCCTGAAGTACAGTTGTAGAACTTGCATGGAGCTCAGTTTTAAACGTTGGCATGCTCTTGGTGTAAAAAGCACTGTTTGGTAATACAATCATCACAATCAATTTTTTTAGTATATGATATGGCAAGAAGAAATGACAGGATCTACCAATCTATGCCCCGAAAGGACTTATCTAAGCAATATTTCAATTCTCCGCTGTTGGGTCCATTTCTCAAAAAAAGTAGCTAAATTTTTCTTATATTGTTGAATGTGCAGATGTGAACCACCAACTGCTGAGGGGCACTCTTGAGGGAACACGTACAGTGGGATAGATCACTTACTGCCTTTCAGGGTCATATTGGTTCAGCCCAATGAAGAGATTTTGTGTGATGTGCAAGTTGTCATGATGTACTTTTTAAAAATAGTGTCACTGACACGTATCCACTAAAATAAATTAACTTTTCTATCTTGACTGACTCACATTCTAGAAACAGCAACTTCACATGCCAGTGATGATATGAGCCACAAGGATGGGTAGGAGTGGGAACACACCAGCAAGAAGATGGCAGTGCCAGAGGCCTTTTAATAGTTTTTAGCAGAGCAGTGCAGAGGTTATGAGAATAAACCTGGACTTTTACAAGCCTGGGTTATAATTCAAGCTCTGTGGCTTTCTGGATGGGCAGACTTAATTTCTTCAAACTCAAGTATTCAGACAAAAAATATAATGGGGAAGAATTAGAACTTTCTGTTGTGAAGAACTAATGAGCGAATGCTTGCAAAATACTTAGAGCAGTATGTTGCACATCGCCAGCTCTCAATAAATGATGGCTATTATTATTGGTAACTCTTTTAAAACTAAATGTTTGGTCTCTTGAAATATCTTAAGCAGGGATGGTTTCAGATTGCCATCTGCTCTTAATTGGTGAGCAGGGCTGCCACCCCAGGCTCAGATGTAAGCTGGTACAGACAGCCCTAGTGAAAATGAGCCTCCACATCATCAAATCTATAGTTGAAACACTTCTACTGCACACTTGAACACTTGAACATACACATTTCATCTTTCTTGGCTATTTGGACTTACTAAGCATTTCTGTAATACTTTTTTCTAACTTGGCTGCTTCTCATTAGTGGTTCCTCACATCACCCATGTGAAAGGCGAATACAACAGTCCATATTTTACAGACCAGGAAATTGAGGTACAAGTCAGCCTAGTGTGGTTTGGCCAAAGGCACCAGAAAATTAAGCCCTGGAACTCGAAACTAAACCCAGAGTGTCTCATTGTTGAGTTATGGTTGACTTGATGAAGGAGAATGTTCTCCATAGTGATTCAAAGCATTCAAATAAAACACAAAAGTGATGTCCTCTTCTTGGCCTAAGAGCAAATATACTACCTATAGTCATCATATGGCAGCCAGAGATACCACTGTAAGATCAAATCTGATCTAGTCGCTTTTCTATGTAAAACCTTGTTCTGGCTCTCCATGACCCCAGGATAAAGTCCATCTTCTTAATGTGGCATATGTGGCCTTCCCTGTGCTCCTCTACCTCCTGCTGCCAGCCTCATCACTCATTCCTTCTGTCCTCACTCCAGCCATGCTGGAGACTTTCAGGTCTCTTAATGCGCCTTTGCACATAAAATGTAGAAAAGAACCTGGCTCTATCTTATTTCCTCTCCTTTAGTTGAATGTCACGTTTTTAAGAAGTCTCCCTAGATTTCTCAAGACTGGATGAGTTGGCCCTTCTGTATACTCCTACAGTACATGAGATTTATACCACTGATCTCACTAAAACTGTATCTTAAATCAATCTGTCCCATGAGCCTGTTGTCTCCTTCAGGACAGTAATTATACCTTCCTCATTGTAGATCCCTAGTTCCTAGCACAATGCCTGCAAACAGTGGAGATACAATAAATACTCTTTTGATTGTATGAATGAGCAATATGCCTTGTGATTTGACATTTTCCATTTCACAAAATGGATAAATACTTTGTGTCAGACACTTTGATAAGTACTAAAGTACAATACGTTATGGTTTGAAGATTTAACAGTGGAATTTCTGGCAACTGCCAGGAGGGAGGTAAGGTGAGCTATGAAGCCTATTAGTGTGGGTATTTGCATTAAGATATATCTCATCCTGGTCTCTTGGTCTTCAATCAGCATTGTCCAAGTGACTATATATTACAGTTATCCAAACTGGTACAACTTTGACAGTGGAAGTGGGCAGTATTGATAATTGTATTTTGACAATACCCATAGACTGGGGCTATCCCAGCAGAGTGAGTGTGTGGTCACTCTAGGTATACGGATTACCCTAATGTGCTGTTAGTCCTGAGCTAAATCCCTGGTTTAACTGATCCATCGAATGGACTCAAAGCTGCTGCTGGGTGAGAAATCTCACAGTTGTGCTGACTGAAACAGCTAAGAGACATGTAGCAGTCACTTTGCAACATATGGCTTGACAATCCTTTTCCTGAAGTAGCTCTAAACATAGTGGTAGTTATAGCTCAGTGACAGTAGCAGGTGAGAGTGGCCGTTAAGCAATAGTTCTGTCGCTCAGTAAAAGTTTTGGCACCTGGATTTGAACATGAAGGATTCTAACTGGGGAGCTGAAAGATTTCCAGATCAGCCGAATTGCTCAAAGCTGCCAAGTTGGCCTGAGAACCTTCCTTTGTGAGTGAGATATGGATGATACTTGAAACTACTCCTTAGCTGGAAAATGCAATTTAAGCATATGTTTAAAAAAGCAATAATTAAAATATTACTTTTTCAGAGCTCTTTGGTGCTCCTGAATCCATGGCTGTGCCAAATGCTTAGCTGTGCAGAGGGTGGTTATCTTTCAAGGCCAGGATAGTAGCTCCCCAATCACTGCATGTAGTTTTCAGCCTTGTCATGAGCTTAGGAGGTGAAAGAGGAGGACTTACATATTAGCAATAAAGGTGAACATCTCTAACACCTGGAAAGTGTTGAAATTCTGGTTAGCATGCTTGTCTTGTTTTGGCAAATGTCCTATATTAAATGGAAGGTGGCATGTTCCCTTTATTAAATTTCTCTTTTCTTTTCTGATAGGATTTCTCCAAATTTATGTCTATTACTTATGCCTAGAAAAAATTAATGATTTGTAGCTAACACATTCATTGACATAATACAATGCTAATTGCTGTTGTAATGGTCTTGGATAGGAGTTAGAAATTCCTTTGTATTAACAAAAGTTTAGGAAATGTATTGTTGTTTAAATATTCCACACAAATGAACATACATGGAGATAGCAACATAAAGAACAAAATAAAACAAGACTCTGTGAAGCTGGTTGAAAACATTCACACTATGAGACGTCAGCTTGCCATCCCATCTTACCCTTTATTTAGTCTTGTTTTAGTGTCTATTTTTTTTAAGACTGAATTGACCCTAGGTGTGTTTATAAAATGACATTTTAAATTCTCTAATTCAAACTTCTAGGTCAGAGCTATAATGTTGCTTCAGGACTGAGTTCCTCCGGGAGGAAAACAGCAACAAAACAAAATATTTAAAAAAGTAGTTGCTGCATGAGTAAATTGTGCCAGTTTTGTGCCATGTGCCTTTTGGGAAAGAGCAGTGCACTGTGTGCAGAAAAGAAAGTGACCCATTGCTTGGTATAAAGAACTGGAACCGATGGGATATCTATGAGTATAACGTATTTGGAAAGCAAATTGTTGTTCATACTCTTTATGACTTTCCTTGGCCAAACAACAGTAGGTATTTCATGCCAAGAAAAACTGAGGGGTTTAGAACAGGAATTAGGAAGGAAAAGTCACCCTTCCAATGAGGGAAGAAAATGGCACTGGGCAGGGTGTGGTGGCTTACGCCTGTAACCCTAATACCTCGGGAGGCCAAGACAGGTGGATCACTTGAGCCCAGGGATTCAGGACCAGTCTGGGAAACATGGTGAAATCCTGTCTCTACAAAAAATACAAAAATTAGCCCGTCCTGGGGGCATGTGCCTGTAGTCCCAGCTACTGGTTGGGTTGTGGGGGTGGTGTGTGTTGAGGCGGGAAGATGATTGCTTGAGCCTGGGAGGTTGAAGCTTCAGTGAGCCTTGATGGCACACTGCACTCCAGACTGGATGACAGAGCAAGGCCCTGAAGAAAGAAAGAAAGAAGGAAAGAAAGAAGGAAAGAACGAAAGAAAAGAACGAAAGAAAGGAAAGGAAAGGAAAGGAAGAAAGGAAGGAAGGAAGGAAGGAAGGAAGGAAGGAAGGAGAAAGAAAGAAAAGAAAAGAAAGAAAATGGCACTGGTTATGAATGTGTCCCTGCTATTAAACTGCCTGGGCTCATATCACAGCTCCTCTTTCTACTAGTTGTGTGACTTTGGGGAAGGCATTTAACCTCTTAACTTCAATTTCCCATCTTTAAAATGGGAATAATAAAAATAACTACCACATATGGTTTTGGTGAGGACTGAATGAGATTATACATGAAAACATATAGCAAAATATTTGGCAAATAGTCAAGTCAATAAATATCAATTATAATTGTGAAAAACCCAGTCATTTGACATCATGACTACAATTTTTATTTCAGTCTGTGCTTGAGTATATGGTTAACACCCATGAATATGTGTACTTCAGTTTTATGGGTTCACTAAGAGCATTCAGGCCTTCAACACTGCATTATTCCTAGATCAGGGAGCTCCTGAAACAAGATACATCCAGAGAGCCCCACTTTCCCAATGTACCTCAGTGGATCCTAGTCCTTTTTCCTAGCTTGGGCCTACCACAGCTTGCTCAGGGGAGCTAATGGGATTGCAGCACCGGACAGAAACAGGAGGCCATGGAAGATTCTAGTTCTCAGGAATGCCTTTTAAATCGTGTATGCTCTCTGTTGCTATGTTGTTTTTTTAAAGTAATTTTTTCTTTTTCTGTATTTTTATTCTAAGGCAAAAATCATAACGAGGCTAGGTTCAATGTCACAAGATGTGGGTATTAAGTTTCCCTGAGAAACCATATATTTGGATGGTGAATTGGCACCAAGACCTCTCACCAGACTCTAAGAACATCTCGTCTCTCTTTGAGTCTCATTCTTCTTTTCTCCTTCCAATAATTTTAACCACAAGAATACGCATCGTTTCCTACTTGTGTTTCTTCTCCTATTTTTCCTCTCCAGGCCTTCCAGTATCTTTCTAGCCAATTCCTTATATTATATTCCTTCTGTGTGAAATGCACTGTGATGTGCTGGAGGAAGAAGTAAGGAGACGTGAAATGGGGATTTTGACTGTTGTGACAACTTGCTATTATCTTGGTCCTATTATTAATCTCTCCAAGTCCCATTTGTAAAAAGATGGGGAATAATAAACTCACCAAAGCTGTTTCATAGGATTTTAATGAGGACAAAATAAAATGTTAACTATGCGAGTACTTCTCAAATGTTATTATTTTCAAAGATTTCTATTATTGTTTAATGGATTTCAATACAATTTCATCTGATGCAAAAATTAAAAAATAAGGTACATTAAAGTTCTATTTTCCTTTTGAAAATATGCCTGAACTGATCCAATTCTCTTCTGTTAAAAAAATAGACTTTATTTTTTTATAACAGTTTTAGGTTCACAGCAAATTGAGTGGAAGTTAGAGAAATTCTTCTATTTTTAATTTTAAACTAAAATATGACAAAAGGATTTCCTGATGTATCCACCATTTAAGAAAAAGGTAACATTTTTCCTTTGCTGGTCTAAACGTTTATGGATTGTTCTCATTGCTGTTTGTTTTTAGTAAATGGAAAAGTAAATCGCTGGTCTAGAGGCCTCTTGCTCTCCCCTCTCAGCATTCTAGAATCTAGACCTGCTCTGTAAAATGTGCTAAAATGTTGCTTGTATAGCCCTTGCTCTGGCCTATGCCTAAGCTCTACAGGTTTTTTGATGACCATGAAAAAGTTTTACTTCTCACATGTTGATGAGGAGCTGGAATAGATATTGTTTAATAATTGTGAATCTGTTCACTAGAAAATAAGAGTCAGATTGAAGGCTATTCGTCTTGGAACAAATCATTAGTAAACGACTGGAGGTTTTTTGGAGCCAGGGACTGTACTATTCACTTAAATTTGCTAACGTATTTAAATGTCATAGACACCCTATGAAGTAGGTCATAAGAGCCCCATTTTATTGAGAAGGAAATCAAGGCTCAAAAGAGATTAAGTAATTTCTGAACACAGTGATGCATCCTGGTTGAACAACTAGGATTTCTTCTCATTTTTTCTCTTAACAGGTCCTAAGAAAATGAAGGAGCCTCTTCCTGTACTCATGGTACATAAGGTATTTCAGTATTGTACACATAAATAGCATACATCTTCTACCATGAGAAGAGAATTCCTTGGCAAATCCTCCTCATTGATAATAGTTTTGACTATGTCCTTAGGTCTTGTGCTAAATATTTTTCACATCTTATCACATTTCAGCCTTGCAGTAATCCTAAAGGTAGGATCATGAGCCCCATTTTACAGGTGAGAAATGAGAGTTTTTGCTTGCCCAAATTTATACACATATGTATCTCTTTGACTCCCTAGCCTGCGTCCTTCTCTATATATCATATAGACCTAGTCAACAATAGATATTTTCCTCAAGGGAGTAGTCTCCTCAGAAATTGAAATCATTGGTGCCATAAGCAATACAGAAATGGGAAAGGTTCCCTTGTGCCCCTTGCAGGACGTGTGACGGGGGTAGTGGCTGGCTTCTTCAGTGCCCTGCTGCTGAAACCTCTAGGGGAGCATATAGGCAGGCTGTGGGGCTCTGACACCAGGGCAGTGTCTAGGGGTGAATATTCACAGCTCCTGAAGCCCCAGTAGGTCTGTGCTACCATGTGCTCTTTTAGTTTAGCTGTCTATAGGCGGCTTGTGTTAACCAGCTCAATTAGACCCTCTACCTTGTCGCAAGGACAGAGGGCTCTCTTTATTACGGAGTTCTTGCTTGGTTGTTCCGGAAGAAATGGATCACACCTGGGTTTGGAGAATGAGTGCAAGGTTTTATTGAGTGGAGGTGGCTCTCAGCAGATGGGGGAAGGTGGAAGGGGATGGAGTGGAAAGGTTTTCCCCTGGAGTCGGGCTGCTCAGTGGCCCAAGCTCTCTTCTGACTGCCCCACCCAACTCTGCCTCATTCCACCGATTGATGGCCTGCCCGCGTGTGGGTGTCTGTCGGGGCTTGCCTCTTGACATCCAGCCGCCCATGTGTTCCTCCACTGATGTGCTCTTCTAGACGTCCAGCCACCTGTGTGTCCGCCGGCTAGGGTCTCCGGGTTTTTATAGGCACAGGATGGGGGCATGGCAGGCCAGGGTAGTCTTGGGAAATGCAACGTTTGGGCAGGAAAATAAAAATGCCTGTCTTCACCTAGGTCCCTGGGCACAGGCCCCCGGGGTGGAGCCCTAGCCAGGGATCACGCCCTCCTCTACCCAGCACTTCCCTGGCGCCCTCCGTATCATTTAAAGGGACCATGCCCTGCCCTTCCCAGCACTTCCCTTCCCTATCAATACCTACCCATTGCAGTATCCTTTTATCTCTAACTTCACTGTGAGGGGGCTACTGTGGGACATTGAAAACTTTTGGCTGGAGTGGCCATTTTGTCTTTTGGCCATGCTTGAGAACCTTTTTCAAAGACTCAGAAAAGTTCCTTCTAAAACATTGTCCTCTATTCCTGATTCATGCCAGAGAAACAGAATTTCCAAGTAGACAAGTAAAAAGTACATTGGAATGACTTAGTGCCTGGGTTCCTGATTGTTCTCACAGATGACATCCTACAACTGTCTCACCACACATTATTTTTTTAATCATTTTCTCTAACCTAAGTATCTCTGGTAACCAAATTTTAGTAACTCCCCCAAGGCAACCTGAGGTTTGGAAACCAAGGCGGCCGTTCCAAGTCTTTTGTGGACTGAGGCATGCAACCACAGAGCTAAGGTTAGACCCCATTAAGATGGGGGGAGGGGTCGAGAGAGAGGA
Organism: Macaca thibetana thibetana; assembly: GCF_024542745.1. Taxonomy (NCBI): domain Eukaryota; kingdom Metazoa; phylum Chordata; class Mammalia; order Primates; family Cercopithecidae; genus Macaca; species Macaca thibetana. The sequence continues at coordinate 66,569,114 of NC_065592.1, forward strand.
GGAGTGGAGAGAGCTTCATGTCTTTCCATTGTACTGGAATTTAACTGGAATGACTGAAGGCAATTTCTTTTTAAAATCCTTCCCCCCTGTCACCTCATTAACACCTCCAATGAAAGGCAGCTGTGAGACTGTTAACTCTTTGCTTGCACATTCTTGAAAGTGCTATTGGCTGGGATCTCTGGTCCTTGTGAGAAGATACCCTGCTGTCACCAATCTGGGCATCTGTAGCTTGAAATCAGGGTTTTTCCAAGATTCATATTTATACCCCAATAGTGTGCCGTTCTATAGAGTAAGACATGCATTTCTGCCAGGTTTTGCATATTTTGAGCTACTACTCCATAAGCTGCAGTATGTTGGGTTTTTTGGAACTTGGCTGCCTCAAATTCTTTTTGGAAATAAAATGAGAGCGTATGTGAACATTCATTAATGTATTCAGTCATTCATTTACCCACTCACACATTTAATAAATCACATTGGATGTGTGCCTGCTATATGCCAGGCAACATGTCAACCTAAGGGGTGTAAAGGAGAGCAAAACGTTGTCCCTTCCCTCAAGGAGTTTACTATTTACAGTGGGTTTCAATAATCATTCCAATATAATGTGATAAAATGATGATAAAAGTTACTCTGGGAGCAAAACAGGAGAGACAGTAAAGCAGAGTAGACTAAGGGGGGTCAGGGAAGACAGAAAAGCAATATTTGAGCTATTTTGAAGAGTAAGTAGGAGTTAGCTATATGGAGAAGAGCTGAGATGGAAAAGCTGTAGGTGCCAAGACAGAAGGGGATGATTTTGGCATTTGCTGTTGAGGATCATCTTTGTGTGAAGTGTAGTGAATACTGGTGAGATGGATGCTCTAGTGTATGACCCACTCCACCACTTGGAGATTGTAACATGCAGCCTTCCAGCTGCTGGGAGTGATGATGGCTGTGAAATCTCAGCTTACCTTCTTTTGGAAATTGCCCTCAACCAAAGGGAACTTCCTTGTCGAAGTTTACACTCGTTCCCCTGGGACAGTATGCATCCAAAATATAAAGGTACAAAGATCTCTTCTCCTTAATTTAAGGCAGAAAATTCTGAATACTCATCACATTTCAAGAGATGTCAGGAAGGTCTTCTGAAGCCTCTGATGCAACTGGACCACAGTTCAACTTCTTCTGAGATTCTTGGTTCCCACACTTTTGACTGTTGTTGTGCCCTGGCAGATGGTGCAAGAAGGGATCATAAGGTTCAGAGAGGCAGGCATGCTCAAATGGAAATACTCTGTAAGGCTGGGAAACCTGCTGGCTACATATCTTCATCAGGATGACCTGGTGGATACCCCTTTTACTTCAGTGATCAGGAATATGTTGGTGAGACAGGCTCCAGCATCACAGAAAAACTCAGCAGTGACTGATGGCAGGGGATGCTGTTAGAAAACTGAGTAGACTGATAACAATGAGAGTGATAGAATTCCAAGAAATAGAGGTCAGGTGGTGATCCTTGGCTATCAGAGGCAAGGATATTTTTTATAATGAGGGGCAAGGTTGAAGTGTTAGCTTGGTTGGGAGCTAAGTTAATAGAATGGAAGTAACATTTTACAAGAACAGTAAATATATTTATTTCACATGTGAAAGCCTCCATAAAGCATACATCAAGGAAGAAGCAACAAATAACTAAATAGGCAGAAGGACTTTAGCAGTTGACATGAGAAATCTTTTGTTTGAGTGCTCGTTTTCCCTGTGACTCCGAGCTCTTATTTCCACACAGTGCTGGCATAATGGAGACAAAAGTGGAACTGAGAGATGGTTAATAGGATACAGTGGCCCTGGGGGCAAAATAGATGGGGTGAGGGTCAATAAGAACGTACTCAGTTTACACAATCAAAAGAAATCAAGGATGGATGATCAAAAGGCTGAACACAGCAGCCAATCCCCTTGCCCAGTCTCTAGACCTCAGATAGTTTCTGAACCTGAAATCCTGAAAGAGATGCCAGATCTCCAACAGAAGCTGAAAGCAGAGGAAAAGATCAATTTTGGTTAATGTATGAATCAGCTCAACACGTGGGTGCAAGTCAAAAATGGATCATAGCTGCATTACAGTCCCATTCAGGGATATCCTTTATGGGGGCAGTAGTAAGAGGAGACTCTGTCAATGAATGGAGATTCTAATGGCACACCTAGACAAGCATTTTATATGAAAATAAAAGTGGTCCAATATAAAAATAGAGAAAAACTCATGGGTAGTGGTGAATGGCTTCATTGGTTGATCAGGGGCCAAGAAGAAGAAATATTAGAAGATGTGGTACAAAATGATCTGGAGAAGAGGCATGTGTAAAGACTTATGGAAGTGACTAAAATGAGTAAATATCCTTATTTCACATGTGACAACCTCCATAAAGCATCCGTCAAGGAAGAAGCAATAAATAACTAAATAGACAGAATGACTTCAGCAGTTGACATTAGCCAGCTCTCTCTTCAGCCACCCAGTGCGGGCATAATGGAGTAGTTATGATGGCAAGGAAGAGGCTTTTCATGGATCCAATATCATGGACTTTTACCAAGGCTGACCTAGCTACTTTTGTTGGCTAATCTCTAATGTGTCCACAACCCCAATCAATGCGTAGCTGCTGACATATTACCTTCCCTTATGTAGATCAATTACTGAGTGATGGCAAGTTGATTACATTAGAATCCTTCCACCCTGGGAGAAGCAACCATTCATCTTGATTGGAATCATCACATATTTTTGTATATTTGTGTATGAGTTTGACTTAGGTAAGGTCTTTGTCATCATTAGGGTATATGGTGCACCAACAAAGAATCCCATACACTACCACGGCCCTTTTTTTTTTTTTTTGGGCAAAGGAAGCGTTGTAGTGGGCTTATGGCTATGGAATCCATTGATCCTGCCGCCACACCCAGAAGAAGTTGCCAACCTGATGGACTTACGGATTGGCTTCGTTGAACTGGGCACTGATATGGGGATGATACCTAGTGAGAAGGTGGCCCCATCCTATACAATGTGGTATCTACTCTACATCAATGATGATTTAATGTTTTGTTCACAATAGAAAGAGTACATTGGTCCAGGAACAGAAGAGTAGAAGCAGAAGGGAATTCTCTTATTGTAAGTCTCAGTGACCCGCTTGGGAAATTTGCATTTTCTCCCTGCAAAACTCTGTGATCAGTGTGTTTACAATTCCTGGTTTTCAAGAACCAGCACTTTCACAGGAGGATATAACAAAAGTTCCATTATTAGGCAAGAATTGCCATCTGGTCACTTAGGCTTGCTTATGCCCAAAAACCAGTAGGCAAAAAAGGAGTCACCATTCTGCCATGGATACTTGACCCTGATCATCAGGTGGAGGTGGGGCTGCTGTTACTTTAGGGGTGAAGAGAACTGTATGTTTTGCACCCATGTAATCCATGGAGCATTTCTTGGTACTCCCCTGCCAAGAGACAAGTACTGCAGCAAAAGCCTAAGAACAGCCTGGAGACCAGGGCTCGGATCTTTTAGGATGGAAGTTGTGAGTCATCCCACTATGTAAGCGATGTAGATCAACAGAGGTGTTTGCGGAGAGAGACAGGAATTTAGAAAAGGTAATAGAGGAGGGAATGATGTGAATCCGTTTCAACCATTAACACCAGCAGCCGTGTGGGGGCTGAAGTTTGTAGGTTTCTCTGAGGAAACAGACCAACCACAATCCACAATTTGCTGTTTGAAGAATGTATTATTATATGAACCAAGTGGATCTGAGGAGTTCAAGGTGTAAACTGAAGTGGCTGTGGTGCTGTGGTGTGTCACCCAGATCCCCTTTTGGGCTGAGGAACTCATCCCCAACTACTGGGTATATTGATGGCTCTAGGCTCTCAATTGAGCCCCTAGTTAGGTATTTGTCTTAGCCAAAGACAGTGTCCTCACTCATATTTCCTCTCCTCCCCAAGGCCACCTGTATATAATGACTGGTTACTGTGGAGGTATGGCTGTCTGGCCTATTTGCCTCAACAAATCTGAAGGGCCATTTCAAATCCAAAACTTCCTCTAGGATCATCTGTGGCCTCCATTACCACTTCATGTGGTTTAAATTCTCCCTCCGCCAAATCCTACTGTCCTTATCCATGATACTAAGGAGGGCACTCTCTACTAAACCACCTGCATGCAAATGTATCAAAGTCTCAGAGGCTGATTGTTAGGGAACCCCACCTATGACAAAAGGGTATGTGTGATTTGGGGCAAAGCCTAAGCTATTGTATCAACGAGACCTAAGCATTAAACAGGTTTCATAAGAGAATGCCATTTCTGTCTGATGCAACAGTCCAGATGGTTTAGGCTCACAGGCAACTCTGCCCCACGAGGTTATTCAAGAACCCAGGCTCCTTTTTCCTCATTGATCTACTTCTTCCTTGAGTGTTACCTCATTTGATTGATTGAAGTTCTCCCATTATGTTCCCACTTATGGGAAAAGGAAAAGAGCATGGAGGAGAAAATGTCCATTGCTCTAAAGCTCACCATTTTGGCTCACATCGGGATAACTTAGTTCTAGATATAGAGGATATTAGAAAATGCAGTCTCTAATTTACGCATCTAGCCTCAACTCTGTTATTATAGAAGAAGGAGAACAGATTTTGATGGACAACACTTTCAGCCAAGCAGAGGCGGCAAAGGTGGAAAGCAGGACTTACTTCATGTATAAAGACAGTGCTAAGCTAGGATGTTGAAATATTCTTCTGAAAATCATGGGGAGCCATTGAGTAGGGCAGGAATTAAATAGTGAATCATTTATAAGGAGACTATTATTGTGAGGCCAGCCAAACAATGATATGACTTTTTATATGGAAACGCTATTTTGTCACAGTATCTTCCATAAGAGATGTGATCTCTAGTTTGAAAATGGGCAATGTTTCTGATCCCTGCTTTCTCCTCACAAAGAGAAAAGACCTCAGGGAAAAAATGAATGCTGTTCCTTCCAAAATACTATGGATGGGTTGTTCTCAACCTTTCCTTGAAGGAAGAATTATCAGAGTAGTCTCTTCCTTCCCACTCCCCAAAACTCAGGGACAGGGCCTCAGGATGGGACTTTGTGTGTTACAAAAAGTAAAATGCCATCTAGTAATATTGACTGCAGTAATGCATTTTTTGCACTGTTGGAATTTTCCATTTGACATTGGAATACATTCTTAAATAAACGTGGTTATGTTATATATCATTTTAATGGGCATTTTTTTTTGCTATATTTTTCTTGCTAATGACTTATTACTTGCTGTTTATTTTGTGTTTATTTTAGACTATAGTAGTGATGTTAGATAGCAAATTTGAGCAATTTTCTTATTTGAGTTCAAAATGGGTAGTAAATCAGTGAAGACAACTCACAACATCAACAATGCATTTAGCCCAGGAGCTGCTAACGAATGTACAATGCAGTGGTGGTTCAAGAAGTTTTGCAAAGGGAGTCGGGCATGGTGTCTCACACCTGTAATCCCAGCACTTTGGGAGGCTGAGGCAGGCGGATCACTTGGGGCCAGGAGTTCGAGACCAGCCTGGCCAACATGGCAAAAACCCCTCTTTAATAAAAATGCAAAAATTAGCTGGGGATGATTTTACACACCTGCAATCCCAGCTTCTTGGGAGGCTGAGGCAAGAGAATCGTTTGAACCCAGGAGGTGGAGGTTGCAGTGAGCCAAGATCAGGCCACTGCACTCAGACCTGGGTGACAGAGCAAGACTCTTGTCTCAAAAACAAAAACGAACTAACAAAACAAAAAAAAAAGTTTTGCAAAGGAGACGAGAGCCTTGAAGATGAGGAGCATGGTGGCTGGCCATCCGAAGTTGACAACGACCATTTGAGAGCAATCATCAAAGCTGATCTTACAACTACATGAGAAGTTGCTGAAGAACTCAACGTCAGCCATTCTACAGTCATTCAGCATTTGAAGCAAATTGGAAAGGTGAAAAAGCTTGGTAAGTGGGTGCCTTGTGAGCTGAGTGAAGATTAAAAAAATTCATCGTTTTGCAGTGTCATCTTCTCCTATTCTATGCAAAAACAATGAACCATTTCTTGATTGGATTGTGCTATGTGACAAAAAGTGGATTTTATAAAACAACTAGTGATGACCAGTTCAGCGGTTGAACCGAGAAGAAGCTTCAAAGCACTTGCCACAGCTAAACTTGCACTTAAAAAAAAAAAAAAAAAAAAAAAAAAGGTTATGGTCACTGTTTGGTGGTCTGCTGTTGGTCTCATCCACTACAGCTTTCTGAATCCTAGCAAAACCATTACGTCTGAGAAGTATGCTCAGCAAATTGATGAGATGCACCGAAAACTGCAATGCCTGCACCTGGCATTGATCAACAGAAAAGGCCCAATTCTTCTCCATGACAATGCCCAACCACACGTCATACAACCAATGCTTCCAAAGTGGAACAAACTAGGCTACGAAGTTTTGCTTCAATCGTCAAATTCACCTGACCTCTCCCCAACCACCTACCACTTCTTCAAGCATCTCGACAACTTTTTGCGGGGAAAACATTTCTACAACCAGCAGGATGCAGAAAATGCTTTCTAAGAGTTCATCCAATCCCAAAGCATGGATTTTTACACTGCAGGAACTAACCTATTTCTTGTTGGCAAAAATGTGTGATTGTAATTGTTCCTATTTCACTTCAAAGTTGTATTTGAACCTAGTTATAATGATTTAAAATTCAAGGCCTGAAACCGCAATTATTTTTGCATCAACCTAATACATGGGGGTGTGTGGAAGAAAGAGTGTTGGAGTCATTTGGGTCCAGTCAAGAGAGTGTGCTTGGCTCAGCCTTGGCTCTGCGTCTAGATTTATGACTTTTCTCAAATTGCTTGGCTTCTCTGGAATTTACTTCTAAATTAGGACATTTGACAAAATAATCTAGAAGTTTCCCTTCAGCTTAAAAGCTTAACTTACTCTGAATAGGTCTTAAAACTGAAGTTTGGAACCAGCTAGAGTTAGAGCCCAAGAAATGTTTGTTGAATTTAATTAAATTTCTGAGTTTTATTTTAGCAAAACAAATCATTGCTTGACCCTCAGCCCACATGGGAAAACCACCCCTAACATTACAACAGCAGTAACAACAACAAACAACTACGTGAGCTTTCTACAGCCTCTGATGAATTATCTAAGTGAGTAGATGAGCTTTCTTTTTATCTGCCTGTTCCAGACGCAGATTTCACTGAACGATGAGTGAAGGGGAAATTCCAAGTGAAGGCCCCTGCACGGCCCATGGCCTCCTGGAGTCTATCTCATATATCACAAAGGTGGAGAGATAAAGAGGACACAATGGAACATCTAATGTGCTCTTTTCCTCATGGTATTTTGATGTCTATGAGAAAAGAATTATGAGGGATTCTCCATTTAAACTACAGCACGCCAGGTCTCTCGGGGTTGGCATTCAGTTTGGGCAGTGAAGCACATTCTCAGTTTCACACAGCTGGCTTGGGAGTGGCAGACACATTTCCACTATTCTGGGTCTGGTTCAGAGAGGAAGATCACTGGTTACTGTCGGTGACCGCAGCAGCTTAGGGAGCCAATGAAGACAGAGGTGAGAGGCTGAGGCAGAATGCAATTCACTGAACTGAAAATTCACCAGAACACTAAGGCTCATATTGGCAAAAAAAAAAAAAAAAAAAAAAAAAAGGACCACGTGACCTGCTGCAACCACTTCTGACCCTGACCCTTCATTTTCTAGATCTTAAAAAAATAAAGTAGCACCTGCGGGACGCTCAGTCTTGAGTGACTTTAATAAACCCGAGCTGTCGGCTGAAGGGCAAGAATCATATATTTGTGATTAGAATCAATGAGCAGCAAGGCGTGTACACAAACTGGCAATACTTTGATGGCAAATCTTTCCTTTTCAGATATTTTTGAAAGGCTAATTTACTTATAAATTTTAATTTCCCCCAGATTAGTGGTCATGTCAGCACTTAAAATGCTGGCAGGGGGAAAAATCAGTATCACGTTTGTCTTTAAAATGGGAGACACAGGACACCTGGCCTCTGTTAATACAGGGACACTGTACAAGAGTAAACTAGGGCACAATACAGTTCTTATTCTGAATTGGAATCCATCTGTACTCTACAGTAGGAAGACAAAAGGGGATTGTTAGCACTTAAGGCACCTTGACACAGTCGTACCGTTTGACTCTTTTATTAATTGCCCCATCTGCTAAGTGAGAGCTCTCTGACACAGGTTGGCGCAGAACTCTTAAAGCCCTTAGTCTGCTTCCTATTGGTTCCACATGTGTTTGTATTTGTTCTCAGTAGGCAGAGATTCCAGAGAGAAAATGAACCGCTGCAGATCGATTGCAGTATCAGTCATGCAGAAGACATGGTGAAGCGTGCCATTTGATTTTGATCTAGTTTTAACCCTTGGGAGACGGTTGCCCTGGTTCCCTTGGCTTTTGTTTGCCTGGGTTTTTGTTTGAAGACTCAGATGCTAATAGTGGGACAGAAAAAGCAGTATGATGCCCTCATTTTAGGAAATGCAACATTTCTCCTTTAAGTCATCAGTCCTCAAAAATCTTTTGTCTCTGTCTTGGACAGAGCAATAGAAAAACCAGAAAGCATTAATGTCGGGGAGAGTGTGTGTGTGTGTGTGTGTGTGTGTGTGTGTTATTGCTGCTGTGAAAAGATATGCTCTGTTTACGTAGCCAATGATAATTTCTAACAAAAGTACATTGACAGTGCAGGCAGTCTGGGCCTAAAATGACAAAAGACAGACCAACCAAACTCAAGAGTTTACTTAGGCAATCATTCTCCCTGGTATGATTTGTCTTTGTCCTTTCCTTTTTATTTTGTTTTAAGGAGATTCAATGATATTGAGCTAAGGATGTGGTGTCTATTTCAGCCTCAGCTTTGCAATTTCCGCATTTAGCCTGGATTATGTTACAGCCAACACATGCTGGGATATTTTTCTACGTACAATTTGGAGATAAAAGAAACAGGAAAGGCGTGGCATCTCCTCACAAAGTTCCTTTATCATGGACTCTGGGGCTAGGGGTTGCATGGTTGTGTGTGTGTGTGTGTGTGTGTGTGTGTGTGTGTGTGTGTGTGTGTAGAGGGAGAGACAGACAGACAGAAAGAGTGACAGAGATAGTGAGAGAAGTAGGAAAAGATTAAAAGTCTTGGGCCACCAAACAAAGCTCTTGCCTCTTGGTGATGTCCTTTTTCTTCTCACTAAGGATATCTGAGTTCTCTGCTCTGTTTTCTGAAACTCCAGGAACCTAAAACTGGAGATGACGGGGACAGGGCTGAGGCCTGGTCTCAGCATACAGTGGAGAGCCTAAGGTTCAGGAATTACTTAGTACAATGTTTTTGTCAGCCCCTGAAATTGCATTTTCTGCCACAAGTCTGTCTTTAAGGCTCCACACCCTGCTCTGCTTATATAAGCAGGCTGCCCCTTTCTTCCCGGTAAAGGAGCATTGTATCCCTTGGGACTCTTGCTATTGGGGACAATAGAAAACATAGTCCAATTGACTTCCATAAAATGTGTTTTATGAGTTCACATAAATGTATGGGGTAGGGATGGAGTTGACTTTGGACATGCCTGAATTCAGTGACTCCAAATTTTCTCTGTTCTTCTAAGTCTGGCTTCATTCTCAGGCTCCATTTGGTGACATGATGGCTGAATTAATCCCCTCCAATTTCATGTCCTGGTGGAAAGAGAACCTGTCTTTCTCCTAGTAGCTCAAGAAAATGTCTCAGTGGGTCTGGCTTAGACTGATTTGCATGCACAACAATGAATCAATCCCTGTGGCCAGGGGAATGAAATATTCTGTCTAAGGCTAAAACCATCCTATTCCTAAAACTGGGGTAGAAGTCAGTCTGAAGTTCATGGGCTAACATTTGTGAGAAGGTTGTTTCTAAGAGAAAAGTCTGGGTGCTGTTATTAAAAGGAAGAGCAGAGGCTGCCCATCCAAAGAACAGTCCAAAAGTTATTCACTGCAAGAGTCTTATAAGCTCAAAAGAAACAGAGTAACCTGGTCAGTTCCATAAAGGCTTTCTCTCTCTCTCTCTCTCCCCCCCCTCCCTCGCTCTCTCTCCCCCCCCTTTCTTTCTGTGTGTGTGTGTGTGTGTGTGTGTGTGTGTGTGTGTGTGTGTGTTGGCAAGGATACTGATTAAACATACTGCTTTCAGGGTCAGATATCCGGGGATCATATCCTAATTCTGAAAGTTACTAACTTTTTAAATTTTTTATAAGTTACTTAAAATTTTGGGTTTACATTTATGCTATAAAGATTTAAGGTGGGGTTAACTCAGCATAACATCTAAATAAATAAGCATTTTACATTTTATTAATGATCTCATTTGTTTGTTCTTGCCTACTCCTGCCATACGTAAAAATAACATTTCATGATAATTAAACAATTTCTCATAAACAATTGATGTTTTAAACATCAACTCTTACACAACTCTCAAGATACTAGCTGACAGCATCAGGTAGTATCTTGAGAGCTGTATAAAATTTTACTTTCCTAAGTTACCCTCTGCGTTTCAGAAGGATAAACTGCTTTTTCTTATGTGGTATATATTCCCTACTGCCACAGACTCTTCTTGAGAGAATAAGTTTTGCCTAAGTGTACCCAGAATGACTGTGTCTCTATGAAGGATGAGATGACTTGTCTTTTCAGTGAAAACATCTTTTGCTGCATTAAGCTTGTGCCCCACTGCAGGAATCTATTAGTCCACAAAACTTTCACCTTCCCACAAATGTTTCAACAGCTGGGACGCAAAGTCTCACTTAGAGACAAATGTGCACACCACATTTACAGTCTAAAATTCAATCTTCTAACATCAGTTGATTAGAATGAACATTAAATGCATTGTAATTCTTTTCATTTAAATAGCAGCCAATAAATTTATACCATAACCCATCCCCTATTTCAATAGCATATTCAAAAAGTTTTAGTTAATGTTATTTTTACCAGTTGATGTCTAAATATTTACTAAATTTTTCAGGTGCTCAGGGCATGTAGAGTACCCCAGTATTTACAAGGCTATACATGTACACACACACACACACACACACACACTCACACACAGAGCAAGTCATACCTTCTTCGTGGCAATTAGGAACATGTTTCTGATTATTTTCTTTAAAAAGCATTTCAAGGCTGGGTGCGGTGGCTCACGCCTGTAATCCCAGCACTTTGGGAGGCCAAGGCGGGCAGATCATGAGGTCAGGAGATCGAGACCATCCTGGCTAACACGGTGAAACCACATCTCTACTAAAAATACAAAAAATTAGCCGAGTATGGTGGCAGGCACCTGTAGTCCCAACTACTCGGGAGGCTGAGGCAGGAGAATGGTGTGAACCCAAGAGGTGGAGCTTGCAGTGAGCCGCGATCATGCCACCGCACTCCAGCCTGGGTGACAGAGCGAGATTCCATCTAAAACAAAAAAAAAAAAAAAAAAAAAAAAAAAAAAAGAAAAAAAAAGAGAAAAAAGAGAAGTATTTCAATAGGATTCCCTCTACCTCAAGTACCACCTCCTCTGAGAGATCATCTCTCTTAATCAGTTTGCACAGTGCTTGGCGTGTAGTTAAAGCTCAATAAATGTGAGCTATGTTCAACTGATTATAGTTATTATGTGACTTTAATTATTAAACAGTACTGTTGATAATGTTAATTCTACTGGGCTCCTTAGTTTTCTAAACTGGGAACCATTATATGTGGATCTCACCCATATTTGATTAAACCGCTTAGGCTATCTCACTGACCCAAAGGGATTGAACACATTATTATTCCTGAAAAATTATCGGCTGTAAGTTCATCTCTTTTGTGGATGTTTACAAACCTCTTTTCCTGAAAGTTTTATATACTCCAGCTGGCCTACCTTCTAATGAAATATATATCCTGAGAAAAGAACATTGCTCCCTCCCAACACCTGCTGAGGACACTTCTGCTTTTCCCAAGTTGCTCTTTTCCTCTTTTTACAGTGAATGTATCATTGTCTAATATACCGTGTATCATTTACTTTACTGATTATATTTATTCTTCTATTCTTGGCCTCTCCCTGGCAGAATCTAAGTTCCATGAAGGCAGAAGTTTTTTGTGTCTTTTGTTTGCTGACTGATGTATACCAGGCATCTTGAGCACCATTTCTTTCTGTCTTTCAAATGATATTTTTTCATTGTACAGGTTTCAGTTGTACAGGTTTATAGTGTTTCTGGGATAAGAGCAGCTTTATTCCAAGTAAGAGGAGGATTGGAGTGTTGATCTTGGTCAGTCTTTTTTTTTATGGCCATCCTACTCATACTATGAACATCTTCCTACCTGGCTGCATTTTGGAATGGGCAACTAGTGTGACTTGGTACTCATGGGCTTCAAACTACAGAATGAGAAGACTGCATAAATTCCCATGATTCAAAGACTCCCTGATGTGTTGGTTGGCTAGGGGGAGGAGTGGGAACTGAATACAGAAAAGGGATAATACTATAGTGTCTTGAATTATTGAGGCTAAAAACCTATTTCATTTTTGGACATCATCTTTGTCTCTTGTACCTGGGGAGAACCAAATCCTCTGATGCTTCCTTCCCAGAATTTTCCTGCACCAATTATCAATTTATTAGCTGAGTTGAATGTGACAAAAACTCCAAAATTATGGTAGCTTCATCAAGATAATATTATAGTTCACTTTTTCATGAAAATAATGCAAAGGTAGAAGGATTGGCATGGTGACACCATGGCGTCATCAGGGATGCAGGCATCTTTCAACACTACCATATCTAATGTGTGGTCCTTATCTTCCTGATCCAGGATGGAGGCAGAGGATGTGCCTTTATATCTGTATTCCAGGCCAGAAGTGCTATGAAAGTACAAGGAAAAGAGATGCAAAACTGCTCCTAACACTGTTGCTATAATTTAATTGCCAGAACTTAGTCTTATGGCTATTACTATCTATAAAGGAGGTCTGGAAATGTAGCTTTTATTCCTGATGGCCCATGTCATCAGAAAATGTTGCATTTTTTTTCTTTTTTTTTGCCACCAAAGTCCAGTCATTTAATAACAAATGCTCCCTCCACCCTCACTCTGTCACAGCACCCTAAGAAGCATAGGTCCAACTGTGTGGGAGGGGGCTGTGGAAAGCCAGGGTGAATGGAGGCAGCAGGTAAGGGGTTGGATGGGTCCCTGCCCCTCCTGTCACTGGCTCCTGGGAGCACAGAATCAGTCTGGGCACAGAGGCCTCTTCTCTGCCTAGGCACCAGCAGGGCAGCTCCACCCAAGGGAGGCCAGGGCTGTCTACCAGCCCAGCCAGAGAGCATGAGGGGTCCTCTTTTTACAGTGAGTGTATCACTGACTAGAGAGAGGAGGAGGAGAAGAGCGACTGTGTCCATCACACTTAGGTCCTCTGGCCTGCCTCTGCCACGTCCAGCTGCTAGGAGCTGGCCTTTGTCCTGTGAGGGGCCACCGGCACTCACTCCAGCCTTGGCTTCTTGGCCTTCTTCTCAGACCTCACCACCTCATCATGGGCTTTCCGCTTCTCCACCAGCTTGTTGGCTTCTTGGTTTTTCACCTCTTGCCAAACATGATCTTCTGGTACAGGTACTTCTCCCGCTTCTTCATCATCATAATGGCCAGGCATTTGGCTTCCCTCTCCTCTTCCTGGGCTAGCCGCTGCTCATCCTCCAACTTCAAGGTGCCTGTCTTCCCCTTAATTCTCTGCTCCTCCAGGGCTGCCAGCTGGGCCTCTTCCTCCTTTTTTGAACCAGCCTCTGCATCTTCCTCCGCCTCCTCCTCTTCATTTTCTCCCCTTTTATCACCATCACCTTTGTTGTCGTCTTCCTCTTCCTCCTTCTCTTCCGACGCATTCAGGATTCGTGGGTCCTCTCCCTGCTGCAAAGCCAGCAGCCTCAGCTTTTCAGGTGGGATGGAATCTTCTTCCTTCTTGGTCACACTAGGTGAAAGGTGTGGGGGCAGCTGCACCCCAGGGAAGTACTCTGCCACGGGGAGGAGAAGCCTAGCGTTTACCAAGTCAAACACCCACTAGGGCTTCAGGTAGCACCTGCCAATGATGGAGGTCTGCTGCCCAGGCCGGTCAACAATCTGGTGGGTGATGCGAGAGTTCGTGACGTCATAGGTGGCCCCAATGCACAAAGACTTGTCCCAGGACACTTCCCCCAAAAAACTCCTGATGACAAAGGCCAGGTCCTCTCGCGGCACCTCTAGGTTCAGGAAGAACTTTAGGCCCTCAGAAAGCTTCTTGTGCTTCTCCTGTGCCTCCAGCTCCTTCCTGTGGTCTTCTCCTGCGCTGACGTCTCCCCATCGGCGGGAAACTCATCCACCTTGGGCTCCTCCTCTGTGGCAGGCACCACCATGCAGACCAGGCTGGCACTGAGGGCTGCCAATTTCTCCATGGAGCTAAGTCCAACACATGGGTGCCCTCAATGGCCTTTGCCTCTCTTTGGGCCTGACCCTTGAGCTTTAGTGGGTGGTGGAGGTTGAGCCACTGGTAGAGGTGGAAGTTGACGAAGCCCAGCAGGGTGGCCTAGAACTCGGTGAAGGTGGCCATGACCCTGTAGTCCATGTCTGTTGGGTGGTCATGGGAGAAGGCATAAGTGGTGCTGTCCCAGGACCTTGACCTGGTAGTGAATGCCTTTGATGGACAGAAAGACCTTGTGGCAGGGCACGAGCAGCCATGATATAGTGCATGAACTCCATGGTGAATGGTCTGCATGTGGCCGTTGCCAGTCTGTGGGAAGGTGGAAAAGAGGAAGCACAGGGAGAAGGCGTTATCCAGGTCCTGCAGGGCATCGATGAATGTGGGGTACCATTCCTTGATGATGTGGTCAAGTTTGTAGTTGGGCTTATTGTCCTTTAGATGCTCTACAGTGTTTCCACTTGCTCTTCCCATAGGCCTTCTGGAGCTTCCGGACTAACACCTGGTATTCCTGGAACTTGTTGACGATAGCTTCATAGAGGAGAAACCTGATGTCTTTGATAAGGTAAAAAGTTCGGGCCGATGTAGAACGCTTTTTAACCTTCTTCTTGTGTTTGGGTTCATGGGGATAAATGCCCTTCAGAATGCACAGCCACCTGAAGTCAGCCAGGCTTGGCTGGAGCTTCTTATGGGCTTTGTTCTGGATGATGTAGTTGGTGGCTGAGCCTCGTTCATACTTCTTCTTCCCAAGGCCTCCCATGGCTCCATGTTGGGGAGCCAACTAAAGCTGCGCTGATGGACAGCGCCACTTCCTCCCAACGAGGTTTTTATTACTAAGAAAGAGAGAGAGAAATTAGTAGGCAGGCAAGGTGCCTTCTCAATTCAAACCACCTTTATGATACTCAGTAACTAGAACCCAAGTTGTTATAATTACTAAGTACCTCAGCTTTCTTCTCTCCAAGTTTAGAATGCCAACTTCATTGTTTAGAATAGTATTCTCTTCATTTCTTTTTTTTTTTTTTTTTTTTTGAGACAGAGTCTTGCTCCGTCACCCGGGCTGGAGTGCAGTGGCCGGATCTCAGCTCACTGCAAGCTCCACCTCCCGGGTTTACGCCATTCTCCTGCCTCAGCCTCCCAAGCAGCTGGGACTACAGGCACCCGCCACCTCGCCCGGCTAGTTTTCTGTATTTTTTAGTAGAGACGGGGTTTCACCGTGTTAGCCAGGTTGGTCTCGATCTCCTGACCTCGTGATCCGCCCGTCTCGGCCTCTCAAAGTGCTGGGATTACAGGCTTGAGCCACCGCGCCCGGCCTATTCTCTTCATTTCTTTCTCTAGCTCAAATATTTAAAATAGCTCCCAATTAATAACTGGAAAATTTTCAATTTCATTAGTGGCATCATATGATAGAAAGAATCAAGTTTAGAAATACCTGAAAATAAGAATGATGACTTCTCATGATCCTGGGTGTTGGTTGGGTTCCTCTGCCAGTCTCACCCAGTCTTACTCATGCAGCTGCAATTAGCTGGAGGGAGGGTCAACTGGAAAATCCCAGATGGATGTAAGTCCCACTCATCTCAGGCAGTATCTGCTGGCTCTTGGCTGCGGCACTGAGGTTCTCCTTCACGTGGCCTCTCATCCTCCAGGAGCCTAGGCTAGCTGCTTTGTGCTCACAGGGCTGCTGCATTCCCAGTTGACAAAAACCTATGTTGCAAGGTGTTTTAGGTCCTAGCTTTGGCAACCATGCTGCTCCTGATACATTTCTATCACAAGTCCAGTCCTGAGGCAAGGGTTGGAGAAATAGTCTACATTTCTGTTTGGGAGAAGAGGCAAAGGCATATTGAAAAGGGGAATGCTTTCTAGGACAGGAAATTGTGGCCATTTTTTGGTAATTCACACTAGTAGCTACAGGATTTTGGACAAACCACTTAATATGACTGAAATATCAATTTCCTCATCTGGAAAATAGGGTTGGTAATTACCCTGAGGGTATTTCAGAAATAGATGATGTCAGACTTAAGTGCCTGGAGTAAAATGATATTTAGTCAATATTAATTCTACCCGATTCAAGGTTCTCCCAGATCCTGCCATACATCCTCCTGACTCTTTGTGCACCCTACACTCCAGCTAATCTCTTCATGGTCCTCTGAAGCTACCACTGAGGTTCCCAGTGCTTCTGCCATTCCCTTTAACTGAAATGTTTTTCCTTCCCTTCTTAGTCTAAAAAACTTTATCCATATTTTAGCATCTGGAGTCATTTCCTTAATCAATCTTTGCCTCCTCTGGTCACCATGATTTTTTGGTTGTCTAAATTCTAGCAGCCCTTGTAACTTATGCCACAATCTCGCTCTTTGATTATATGGGTTCCTGTGAATTTTGCATTGCGTTATGGGGTTATTTTCATATTAATACTCTTTACCATTTTAACTGCGTGTCACCAACTATACTGTGAAATTCTAAAGAATGGACAATGTAGAGAAGAATGGTAAAACAGAAAGAGACTTGAAGGATTAGTCATACGACCCCAGTTTTAGTCTTTAATGCTTACTAGCTGAGTAAACATGAGCCAATCACTTAACTTTTCTGAACCTTAGTTCCAGAATCATTAAAAAGATAAAATTTGGAGCCTGCTTAGTGTTGTTGCAAGGATCAGAAAAGTTTGAGTGCTGTAAAGTATCACATAAGTATTTGGCCTATTGTGATATGTTTAATGAATAATCATTGCATAAATATTAAATATAAATATGAAACACAGGAAACTAGATTTATAGAGTTTATTGGTACAGGAACATAGACGTTCTTTTAATTTACACCCCCTTCACTCCCCAAGGAACCAGAATACCACAGTTTTGGCATCATCAATTTAATGGGTTCAAGTTGAATGAGTCCATCATGTCCAATTGTAATTCTAGTTCTCATTATAGTTTAGCAAGAGAGAGAACCTAAGTAGAGGTCCAATATTATTCTAAAATCTTTCTGCTGCAAAGTTTCTTTTGGAGAATATTCTGAAGAAGCCTAAATTTTGGTCCACTGTTTCACAAGTTGGGTGTTAGTGTGCTTACAGTTGAGTTAACTTAAATACAACAGGAGAAACTTTGTTTTGTATACAGCACTACATGAAGGCGTCTCATCACAATTCAAATAGTTTAAATCCATTGGATTAGAGTGACGTTAGACTTGCAAAAATGTAACTTGTCTAGCTTCTGTGCAAAACTGTATATGCAGACCCTCAAGAGTTGCCCATGTATATTATTTACAGGGATATAGAGTTATGAATTTCAGTATCTATCACATTTATCTTAGGGAAGGTTGTTTTACTGTTGAACAACAAACTCACTGCAATGTGATACATGTTTGTCTTGTTTTGTCCTAAATGGAGGTGATGAACAGCTGGTCAATATCATTTTTATGACAATTTGAACTTGTTGGTAAGTTGTCCCTCTTTTCTTCTTTCATCCCACCTTTCAAGAGAGCTCCTGTTTTACTTTCTCAAAATTACTTTTATTATTATTTTCAGGGCTCAAAGCATTCAGGCCTCAAAGTAGACAGAAATCTCAAATGACACTCAATGTTCATAATGACATTGCTTCTTGTTTTTCCTTTGTAATACTGATTGTAATGTGTCCGAGCATTAAATATTTTATTGTTGATTGGAATTCATTTCATGGACTGTAGCATATCATTCTCTTAAAAAAGTGGCTCCTTAATGTCTTTCTTTACTTATTTTAGAAGTAATGCATGTTCCTTGTTTAATATAGGAATATATAAGTAAGTACACAAGAGAGAAGTAAAATTGCACACAATCCCTCTATTCATGGATAGCCCCCCATTGAAGTTTTGGCTTCACAGTCTTCAGGAATGAACAGACTAGCTTTTTCTTTTTCTCTGGCAGGGATATCCTCTTTGAGCCACAGTCTTCTGTCCCATCTGACTTTCTGTAATCTGAGTTAGACAGCCATGGCTCTTTGAAGGGTGGACTGACAAGGAATTATGAATTATTAAGAACAAAAAGAGGCTGGCTGTGGTGGCTCACACCTGTAATCCCAGCAGTTTGCAATACTTTGGGAGGCTGAGTGGGGCAGATTGCTGGAACCCAGGAGTTTGAGGACAACCTGGGCAACATGGCTAAACCGTGTCTCTACTGGAAATAGAAAAATTAGCAAGCATGGTGGTGCGCTTGTAGCTTCAGCTGCTCAGGAGGCTGAGGTGGGATGATCACTTGAGCCCGGGAGGTGGAGGTTGCAGTGAGCCAAGATCACACCACTGCACTCCAGCCTGGGCCACAGAGCGAGACCCTGTCTCAAACAAAATGAAACAAAAAATAATAAATTAGCCAGGCATGGTGGTGCATGCCTGTAGTCTCAGCTACTTAGGAGGTTGAAGTGGGAGGATCTATTGGTCCAGGAGATCCAGGCTGTGGTGAGCAGTGATCACGCCACTGCACTTCAGTGTAGTGGGCAGAGAAAGACTCTGTCTCTAAAAAAAAAAAAAAAAAAAAAAAAAAAAAAAGATATTCTGCAAATGTATTGGAAAACTAACATTGTCTCTACTGAGGATCATGTAAGTATTAAATGAGATTAAATGAGGATGTATGTATATACATATGCATATATGTCATATACAATTCTTAGAAATGTGTCTGGGGACACAGTAAGAGCTGAATACATGTTAACTGTTATTATTCCAGTTGCACTAGCTATCCTTTTTTTTTTTATTGCTATCGTTGTTGTCTTTGTCATCATCATCACTAAATGCATCCTGTAGGCTGGGCCTAGTTGAAGACCCTGGTTCATTATAGTGTCTCATTTCTCTCCAGGACCTCATGGTTTGGTAGGAGTGACAGACACACAATTTTATAAATTGCAATCTATCTAAAACAAAACAAAATGAAAAACCCAAATGAATAACCCTATAAGCTCCTTAGCTTCCCTTAAATGCCAACTTCCAGGCTTAACTAATTAGAATATATTGTTTTTTTCTCCACAATGCTTTAGCCATTTTTTACCTTCCTACAATTTATCCACTTCACATCTCATTATCTCATTCATTATATCATCACTCTTGAACACTTTCATAAAAGAGAAGGTAAAGAAGTTCTTAAGGTCCTTATGTTTTAAATGTTATCTGTCATTAGCTTTTCTACTCACTCATTTAGAAAGAAGGTGCTTGCCTTGTTTACCTACTTTCAATGGTTATAATTAAGAAAATTAATTATAACTCTTATGGAATTTTTATTGTAGAATTTTTTTTTATGTGACATCAAAGCCAACAGTCAATCTTGTCAAAGCAGTTAAAAAAGAAAAAAATCAAGCTTATTTTCAACTTTAAGACACAATGTTCATTGTCCTTTTTGATATAGCAGCCCCCAAATTTCCTTCTTGTGACTTGTTAGATCCCTTTTGAGAATTTTCTTCAATTTAAACCGTTTCAATTCTTATAGACCTTTAAATGTTTATACAGATTGATGGAAATGTGGCATGGTCTACTCTCTATCCTTCCTTCAATTCAATTGTGTCAGTTATTACATTGTGCAAATTAGAAAATTTCATTAATTAAGGAAAGGTCTTTATCCTAAGGGAAGCAGTTGAAGAAGTGAAATGAAATTCACATCTCTTTCCCTCTCCCTTACTCTCGCTTTCCTTTGGTGGTTGTGTGTGTTTGTATGTGAATACATAAAAGGTGGCTGATTCAAGGAATTGAGATAGGAAATGGCAGGCTGGGTGAGCAGAGAGTAGATGACACTTAAATGTATTTAATTCACTTTATATTATTAATCATGTGTGTACATATACATTTATTGTCCTTTTTGGTGTCCACCAATTATAGCAGCTAATATCTAGACCTCATTTTGGAAATGAGAAAATGGGGCTGGAAGAAAATGATTAACGTGCCCAGGTCACACAGCTACCAAGTGGAAGACTCAAAGTCAAAACAACATTTGTCGTACTCTGAAGCATGTACTCTCTTTACTACAGAAGGACCTTTCTTCAGGAAGCAAAGCCCAGATATTACAGAGGGTCCCATAGCTTGCATTTCCTAGTGTGGGGGCTTGTGCATAGAAGGTGTTAAGAAAATGTGTATGGAATTGCTTTCAAGGAAGAATAGGGGGAAAATGTTTTAAAAGATATTCCTTGATGAAGAGTCCTGGGAATTGAGAAATCCAATACCAGGGGTGGGAAAGTCCAAGGCAATTACTTCTGCGAGTGTTAAAAACCTGTTGTGTGTTTTCTTTCTTTGCCGAAGGAGAGGGTTGTTTACATTATGGGAGATTGTTCCGGTCTGTACCAAAGAGCTTGTTAAGGGTGACAGACAGGTTTGTTGCACGAATGTGCACTCCAAATTAGATGAATGGTGAAATTATGAAGCAATCAAACGGCAAAGCTTTTAGCAGACTACAGTACATTGCCCTTTTTTGCTACCCCTAGGCCTGTTCGCATAAAAGAGGCCATAAAGATAAACTGCACAATATTATTCAAGTCTCAGAGTTCAACAAACATGGGCAGCCGGCATTTTATGGCAAATGTAGTCAGGATTGCTTAAAGCCACTTCTCTCCCCCACACACTGAGTTAGTCCCGCTTCTTTTTTTCTTTGCCAGGACGATATTAGACAGACTAGGGCAAGTCAAAAAGAGCGAGAAATTCTGGGTGCGGTGGCTCATGCCTGTAATCCCAGCAGTTTGGGAGGCCTAGGCGGGCGGATCACCTGAGGTCAGGAGTTCGAGACCAGCCTGGCCAACATGGTGAAACCCTGTCTCTACTAAAACTACAAAAATCAGCCAGGTATGGTGGCAGGCGCCTGTAATCCCAGCTACTTGGAAGGCTGAGGCAGGAGAATCACTTGAACCCCGGAGGCGGAGGTTGCAGTGAACTGAGATCACACCACTGCACTCCAGCTTGGGTGACAGAGTGAGACTGTCTCAAACAAACAAAAAAAAAGAGTGAGAAACAAGAACTCCTCTCCTCCCTTTCTTCACAGCCCTTGAGGGGAGGGAAAGAGGTGGGCAGGAAAAACTTCACCCTAGTATGAAGAAGTGAGTGACAGAAAAGGTTTTTTAAGTCAGTCAGATTGGAGAGACTTGTTATCCTAGAAGAAGTTGGAACTTCAAATATAAGAAAAAGAAGAAGGGGAGTGGCTCGTGCCCAAGTCTAATGTGTCTGCTAGGAAGGAGAACGGCTTCTCTTCACTGGGAAAGGGAAAGGAAAATGCCTCCTCTCACTATGCTGGGGGCTGTACATTAGGGGGAGGACAGGTGGAGGGGAGGCTGTTAGCACCAGAAGGAGACCTGAGGAGTCATTGATCCAAGCCTCCCATTTTAAGGATAAGATGTACAAGGTTCAGAGATTGCAAGTGACTTGCCTGAGACTGCCCAGCTATTTTATATTCAATTCTGTGCTGTTCTCACCACAGGCATTTTGAGTGAAGGTGGGAGGATAATTGATGTGTACATAAATATACATATTTTTTAATGGGATATAGCTGAGGAGTCCAATACTTGAAAGAGAAAGATGCAAAGATGCTCCAGTTGAAGGTGGGAGTAGAGGTGGGTAGGAGTGTCCTGGAATCCCACCCCCTCAGTCTCTCTTTGCCCCCATGGGTCCTAAAAGGTAGGCTCTAGAAGTCCCAGGGATCTAGGGAAAACTTAAGCACCAGAATATTTGATGGATTTTTTCTTTTTCCACCAATCCACTAAAAGTTATTTTTTTTTCTCGGAATCTTCTCACCTTACCTAATGCAAACACTCTTCTTGTTATGAATGCTGCCTGAGCAGGGGCTAGTGCCACATTTAGAGAGAGGCAGCCATTGCTGACATCGATCTGCTTTTATTCTGACCTGGGAGGCATAGACACAGAGACTCTAAGAGAGGAAGTAGTGGCTAGAAAGTGGCAGTGCTGGGACACCATGCCGAATCTGTCTGATCCAGAGCCCATGATTCTCTCTTCACACTTATACTTTATCTCCGGAACACAGGGTTGGTCCACAGTATTAAAACTTGACTGTGCTGTGTCTTTGGACATTTTTTCCCCATAAAGGAAAATGATGACATTAAGATGGGGTCTAATACCCTTTTCACTTTAATGTTCTGCAAGTTGATATAGTTTATGGTACAAGCTAACAATTCACTTAAAAACAAGAGAGATTGTTTTCCCCAAAATATGCACGTATGGTTTAGATGTTGACATTCTGGAGGCCATGGTCCACAGATAGTATTTTGTGCATGATTGTTCTTTTTACAGATCACTTATAATCCAAAACCATGTGAAAGATCTTTTGTTCTTTCATGATCTGTTCAAATCCTACTATCTCCCCCACCCCAGCCACCTTATAAATCTGGTTTGTGGCTGTTTGGGGTCTGTTTTATAGGGCTTATTAGGAATAAAATTTGAATGTTTCTATGTGGAGCCAAGTCTTGGTCACGTAGGCAGCCCGCCAATTTGTAGTAGCATGGTGCATGGTTAACAACCTAAGCCATCCCACCTGCCCCATGTGGACAGGAGGGGTGGGTGGTTCCTGATATTCCAGGACAAAGTGAATAATTCAGTCCATCATACAGATGTTTGGACCACATAATAGCCAACTGCAGGATAGTTAGTAACATCTGTTATTTTGTAAAGTCTCCTCCCCCACTCTATTGTCTTTATTTCACAAATCCACATTTAGAATATTCTTTGGAATTTGATAGGCCCCATGGAAGTGTGGGAGGCCATCTCTGAGATGCTGGAGTTTCAGGCTCATCCCCCACCCCACCTTGGATGGAGAATAGAAACACTGATTACTGTGCAGCTTAGCTGTTAGCTGTTTGCTCCCATGAAACAGTGATTTGTTTAAAAAATGGTGTGATTTCTCCTGGAGAAAAAGAAACAAAACCAAACCCAACTGCTATGTTTAGAGACATTTTTTAAATGAAAGGGCTATGATAGTAAACCCACCCAGCTAGGAAGACTATACGTGAGCTTTCCAAATCTGTCCACTAAAGTAGGAATTTGAAAGCGCCACCACAAATTGCTTTTCACTTCAACCAGGATGCTGATTATGATCCCCTGGCTCCATGCTGCTCTCCTATTACTTGCACATGAATTTAGTTACCCAGTATTTTAATTACATGTGTAGAGCAAGTTTTATGTTCTCTTCTCTGACTACTCATAAACTTCACAGAGATCACCCCAAACCATATTGTTCTTAAAATAGTCTGTGCCTCCTGTCGTTGTAGTAATACCAAATGACACTTTCTTGACCCAGCCCTGTTGTATTAAGTACATTAGGCTCCTGGCAGGCATATTCTTCCAAACCTCAGTGTAGTTTGAGTTAAGCTTGTCCCTAGTCATGGAGCTCTATGTCTAAAACATACCATTAGAGAAACACAATCGGCAACAAGCGTAAGTGGGATTTCAGTAGCATCCTCTGAACCCACACATTAGGTGTTTGGGTCAAAACCATAGGTGCTGGGGTGGTGTTTATTTTGCTTGTTAGCTATGATTAAAAAAAAAAAAAAAAAAAAGAGCAAGGATTTCACACGTTCCCATCCCCCAGGTTTATTTTCCTTTCTGTTCTAGGCTGTCATTTTGTGGCTTGAGAACCACAGGATGTACCTTTTGTAATTACGTGAGAATTTTGATTTCAGCTGACATGAAAGTCCAGCCACAATATTAAATGTCACCCAAACTTCACATTTAGAAACTCCGTATAAAGAGAACACTCTATGTTTTACAGCGAGGTTGTACTGTTACAATTATCCTTTCCCCCCTTTTTGCTCCAGATTATTTGACTGCAATGGGAAGCAATATAAATCAGTCACTGACCACATAATAACTACTGAAGTCTTCCTTCTGCGCTCTTAAAAATACAGAAGAATATCATCCCTCTAGCAGATTGTTGATAAATCAGACTCTAGCCATAATATTTCAAGTGACACGGCCATAAAATATGAGTCCTGAGTGCTTTCCTTCCTGAAATTTCACGAATTGTAACATAATTCACCAACACACTGTTTTTTTAAAAAAAATTCACATAAACAGGCCAGCACAAAAAGTTGTTTTAATAAAGGAGTAATATCACATCCCTGTATTTTTTTAGAAAGCAAGTGTTATTGACCCAGCTGACTGTCATTGGCGGGTAAAGGGCTAAGAGTTCTTGACTCCAGAGTTCTGATGTGTTTCTCTAATTCCTTGTGGCTCTCTGGGGGATGAACATAATGGTTTATACCTCAGACAACCTGGGAATCATCATGGAATAATTCTAAACTGTAGTGAATCTTGGAATTTATCTCTATGTTATTATACAATTGGATAGGAAGAGAAGAATCCAATGGGTACTTTTCTCTTTTGGTATCCTAAGGCTAGGTCATCATTATGACTGGTTTGCAACCTCCTCCCTTTCACCCC
Source organism: Macaca thibetana thibetana (assembly GCF_024542745.1). Taxonomy (NCBI): domain Eukaryota; kingdom Metazoa; phylum Chordata; class Mammalia; order Primates; family Cercopithecidae; genus Macaca; species Macaca thibetana. Next base: position 66,593,871 of record NC_065592.1, read on the forward strand.
AAAATCCATGACTTTGATGACTTATTTAACTTTTATGTATAAGTTTGTTAAGTTTTTAGAATTCTTGGGTCTTCTATGGTAATTCTTTAAAAAAGTAAATTTCTTTGGGAAAAAGGAATTCAGAATGAAAACAGATGTTTCACAATTCATGTGCTTGACAATAATTTCTCTTTAAAATAACAATAAAATCCATAGCTCAATGTCAGAGAAGCTCATATCAGTGGTTCTGATGAAAAACACTTGAGTATTTCTCTGATGGTGGATCATGGCAGCAGAACTGTTGATGATACTCTACTGTGAGTTGAGTTATAGTCCTTAGTTAAGTAACTGGTTATCTAGTTTTCTTTTTCTCTAAGATTTGTTGAAAAGTCTCAGTTAAGTGAGCATGAAGGTTTCTAGGTATGCATGTGAGGTATGTGGGGATTGCCCACTGTTCATAGAGTTGCAGACTAGAGACCATGTGTGCAGCAAAGCGTGGACGCCTGCAGTGTCCTTGGCTGGAAATGCTGGGTCAGGGCCTAGAATTGTTCCAGAGCCTTTCCTCTTGTGGTTGCTTGGTTTCTAATTTTGGTTTCTAACTGTACCAGCCATATTACCACAAGACCACAGCTGTAAGGTGGCACTGCAAAGAAAGGAAATAAGTCTGTCAGATCCCTCCACTTCCTGATAGATAGATTAAGTGACTCCATTATGCTTTAGTCGTAGGTTTTATACCTTGGAAAAGGATTCATAGGCCATGTATCTAATTTCCCCAGACTCCTCTTCATGTTGCCCATCAACCCAAATACCCACATTTCATAGATGAGAAAATAATTCAAAGAATCAACATTTATTGCCCAAGTTAAAACACCTAATTTTTTCTTTCTTCTTTCTTCTATTTTGACAGGAAGAAGGAGAGTCAAGAGTGGTTCCCACTGAAAAGGATTGGTAGCTAGAAGATAGTTCATGAAATTTCTCAGGGCCTTGCTTTCTTTATCTGTAGCAGGAAGACTAGATAATATGTGAGATCTCTTCTAGCTCTAAGGTTCTGTGTTCTTTGTTTGGGGCCTGAGAAAATAAAACTGAATTTGGGAAGAGGGGCAAAATAAATAAAAAAAGAAAGCAAGCAAGAGGGACAGCTGTTTTTGAAGGAAGAAATAAAAAAATCTTAATGCATGGGAATGAAGAGAAACTCAGAAATAGTACCTGAGTTGAGCTTTTCATAAAGACTTGAAACTTAGGAAAAGTGAGCTTGGTTTTTTTCCTCAGAAAATTGTGGGAGAAGTTAAAAAAAAAATTAGGAAAGAACTATAGGCATAGAATAAAACGAAATTGAATTATAAACCTGACCAGTGGATAACAAGAAAGAACATTTTATAGATGCTAGGCTGAAGTACGGATAGAACTCCAGTACAGCATAATTTCCTTTTGTTCAGTATTTTCTCAAGATTTCTACTTAAAAATACTGAAAGTATAAAAAGATGTATGGCTTCATTCAGATATAATAGGTATAAAGAGGTGATGGACATATCTCGGAGTTATCATTTGAATGATGAAGAAATGTTTGATTGATAAAGTTGTTTTTAAAATTTATAAAAAGACACTGGGTGCAGTGGCTCACATCTGTAATCCCAGCACTTTGGGAGGCTGAAGTGGGTGGATCACTTGAGGTTAGGAGATTGAGACCAGCCTGGCCAACATGGTAAAATCCCATCTCTACTAAAAATACAAAAATTACCTGGGCGTGGTGGCACACACCCGTAATCCCAGCTACTCGGGAGTCTGAGGCAGGAGAATCACTTGAACCTGGGAGGTGGAGGTAAGCAGTGAGCCGAGATTGTGCCCCTGTACTCCAGCCTGGATGACACAGTGAGACTCTGTCTCAAATAAAATAAAAAGAGTTGCATATGCAGTATTTTTTCATGCTGGCCAGCTCAATAGAAATCTCCTATCCTCACTTTTGGATCTGTGTAGCCCATTGAACCAATAAAGTCAGAGAATGAGGCAGAATGTAGGAGAAGATTACTGACTCAGTGATCACCAGGAAGCTTACAACACTCCAGCTGAATTTTGTCAAAATTCAAATAATCATTTTCTTTACTTGTGAGATAGATTTGCCTAAACCAATTTATACCTGTTTTTCATGCTTTTTAAATGCCTGACCTAATCTTTTGATGTAAGTTCAGTACTGACATACATAATGCAAACCTCATCCCAACAGTTTTGTGGGAATGAAGATGTTGGTCATCTGTCATGGATAATGTATACTCAGATTACTTTTTAGTTACCATCACAATGATTCATTAGATAGGTGCCTTTCCGTTTTGTTGATGAAGAAACTGAGGCTCAGAGAATTTACATAGCCTGCTCAAGGTTACTCGGTGACTAGGGTTTTAATCAAAATGTACACGACTTCAAAATCTTTAGGATTTCCAAGTTACTCATCGGAGCTGAGAAAATCCAGAAAAGACTGTGAATCTGAGATCAACATTTTTAAGATGCTGAAGGCATTTCCAAGTGAAAAATTAACTTATCCTTAAAGCCATTTTTTAGGAAGCTATTTATAGTTGGGTACCTGAGAAACACTTCTCTCCTACTGAAATCATTTCTTCAATGGCCTCATACCAACAAAACCGTATGAAGGAATATGACCCCATTTTCCTAGCTGGTGCTCCAGAATGTTTGAATCCATTGACTGTTATGTGGGTGTAAAAATGATAAGAACGATGACCAATTAAAAGCTAGAGCAGTTACTTAACCTGTGGTTAAAATCTACAACATCATCCTAGCAAAAACTCTTAAAAGCATAAGATAGTATAAGTAGAGGAATATTTTGCAACCTCTGTGTATACTTTTTTGTTTTAAGTAAGGAAAAGGGTACTAAAAAGTACGCTGCATACAAATTGCACCTTATGGCTGAGGTCTGTACTTCAGTGCTCTCAAGGAGGGAACCGAGGAAATAATGCATGGGGAGGTGCTGAAATGTGATTGATCTTCAGAGGCACTTTGCTGTATGTTAGGAGGCCAAGCTTACACTGAGATAGCTCCTCCAGTTGCTGATAAACTCAGAAAAGAGGAAGAAACCAACATATTCTCTATCTGCCTTCACAGCATGACTTAGAACCATACGTAGTTATAGCTAGAAGGTCTTTTCCCTGCCAACTCCCTTGTTTTACAGATAAGGCCTGGAGAGGTAAAGCAACTTTTCCAAAGCAATACAGTCAGCTAATGGAAGAGCTGGAAGTAGAAGCCAGAACTAATGAAGCCTAAATTCAGTGTTCATTTGGATTGACGTAGTGCAAAGAAACCTTACAGGAGGAAGACTGGGCAAGGAGTGAGAGCAGCCTACGATTTGAAGGCCGATCTAAAACAGATGCACTGAACTAACAAATTTATAACAAGTTTCAGTGCAGCTAAATTAGAAGGGGCTAAATCATTAACCTTGCAAAAAGAAATTTATAAGCACTGACTAAACTTGACCTTAAGCCAATCACGTGTTTCCATTTCCCAGTGTCCCAAGAACACATAGATGAATGCACACAGGCACCACAGCGCCACTTCAGACTTCTCTCTGCAGAAATATGAGTTAGAGACACACTGCAGGAAGTGTCGATGATAACATTTCCTAATAGGCCCTGTGTTTTCTTTAATAAAAAATAATTTTGGTGAAATCACTCATTGTAGAAAAAAATAACCTTAAATGATTCATAAATAAGAAGGCCTGCCCACAGATTAGAACTCTGTTGCAGGTTAATTGTCTCCTGTAGCTTGGAAACACAAACCCTCTATTTTCTCAGAAGGCACGGTGGAAAACATTACTGCTGTTTCCTGATGCTCACAGAGCCCCTCTCTTCCTCGGTACATGGGAAGATTGTACTTCTTTTTCTCTCTGAAATTAGTCTTGGCTGTATGACTTGCTTTGGACAATGAAGTGAAAGAGGGAATGGGTTATGGGGCTTCTGGGCTGCTTAAGAGCCAGTGTGTATGTTTCTATTTTCACCTCTCCAGGCTGCCTGGGCCAATGGCTGCTTCATTAGTTCAGAACCCACCATCAAATTAAGATGTCACGGAGCAGAGCTTCAGTCAATGTGGGACGGACATACAGCACGAGAAAGAAATAATTGTTTTGTCATTTTAAGTGGCTCTGATTTTGGGATGGTTTTGATAGCATAATTTAGTTAATCCTGATGAGTAAAGCATCTTTGATAGGCTCATGCTTTTTAGCGATAACATGGTTTCTATAAATGTCTAAGCATTTGCACGTATTTGTTGAAAAATATAGAGAGGTCAAGAGTTAGTTCTCTCACTGTGCCTGAGAAAAATTGCATAATCATAATATCTTCTTCCCTTGGATGGTGCTATAGTTTGTAAAGACCTTTCTCAGAAATAACTCTTCATTTCCGTCTTACATCTGTGAGATAGATAGCTTGGGTGACACAGTTTTTTTTTTTTTTTTTTTTTTTTCAGGTGGGGAAGCTAAGATTCAGAGAGTTTAAATGACACATCTACAATTGGAAGGCGGCAAGAAGACTGTGCTCCATTCACTATGATATTCTGCCTCTGGTCTTCAAATAGGTTGAGACAACTTTTTCAGTTAATTCTCCTTGTAGGGTGAAGGAAGTTTGGAGGAACTAGCCAACAACAAATATATTGTATCTCAGGGAATACTAATTTTTATCTGACCCTGTTATGAAACAGGTTTACCATGTATGGGTTACTCTAGCACTTACATGAGTCTGGTGAGACAGAACTCTCATACAAGCTAAGCAAAGCAACTTTATTACTCACAGATTAAACAGCAAGGAACAATAGAAACCTCAACTTCATCGCACACTCATTTCCCAAGGCTGAGAAAAGCCACCCAGGGCAGATGGGGGTCTCATCTGTGTGTGATCCACATCACACTGCAGCTGAGGTATCTCCAAAGCATTCTGCATTGGGTTTTTATGCCCTGGGGGGACACTAGGATCACTGGGCCAAAGTGTTGCAGGACATCATGTAATAGGAGGGATGGGAACAAATCTATTCCAGGTAGTTCCTCCTTATCTCAGCATGTTGCACTCTTAGCACATTCTACAGTGATTCTCAGGGTTATATGTGAGAAATGGGGAGAGCTGGGTCAGCCAAAGCCATCAGGGTGCCCATCACCATGATTAACATGTGGTGAGACTCAATATATATGGCCACAGTTTCCCTTCTAATGTGAACCATATCCTTTCTCTTCCCATTCCACCTTAGTTCCTACCTTAGTAGCTAACTTCTGCCTTTCATCAAATATGCTTGAATTTTCTCCTTGAGTGGACAGAGACTGATATCTCCCAATTAAAACAAATACTTCCTGGCTAACCACATGTCTAGAGTTCATACAAGTGTGTAAGTGATAGCTGTGGCAGGCAATCTCTAAGATGACCCAGCAGTCCTTACCTCCTGGTATTGCCTTGTTTAATGTCTTGTTTAATTGGGAGACTAATATCTCCCAGTTAAAACGAATACCTCCTGATTAACCACATGTCTGGAGTTCATAGTAGTGTGTAAGTCATAGCTGTGGTAGGCAGTCTCTAAGGTGGCCCAGTGGTCCTTGCCTGCTGGTATTGCCTTGTTTAATGCCCTTACCTTGAGTGTATGCTAGGCTCCTTGACCCAATTCTGACAAATAGAATATGACGGAAGTGATGGAGTGTCATTTCCAGATTATTTCTGTAACAACTGTGGCTTTCATCTTGGGCACGTTCAAACTCTCCTCACTCAGAACACCAACTCTCATGTCATGAGGACATTCAGGCAGGCTACGGAGAGGTCCACATAGCAAGAAGCTGAGCCCTGGCAATGGACACATGAGTGATCTTGAAATCAGATTTTTCAGCTACAGTTAAAGCTTGACATGACTGCAGCCCTGGCTGACAGCTTGATTGACAACCTCATGAGAGACCCTAAGCCAAAGACACCCAGTTAAGTTGTGCCAAATTCTTGGCCCACAGAAACTGTAAGAGTATAAGGGCTTGTTGTTTTAAGCTGCTAAGTTTTAGGGTAATTTGTTATGCAGCAATTTATAGCTAAGGTAAAGCCAAACCCCTTATGAGTGCAAGTTTTAAGGGGCAAGGACCTCAGGTAGGGAGGGCAACTCCGTAAGGGAAGGAGCCCTTAAAAGGATGAAGGTGCACATGGGACATCATTTGCCTATTGCTCACTTTCATCAAACACTTTTCATCCCAATTTTTTTTAGGTTGTACAAATATAAAATTATGGTATTTTGAAATGCACAGACAGGGATTGCTGAACTAATCTAGTGCAGCTCTTTGCACTTTACAAAATTGAAAACCAAGACCCTGAGAGGATAACTTAATGTGTTCCATGTCACACAATAACCCAGTTTTAGGGCTTGAAGACTAGGTTTTCCAACACCTATTCCAGTGTTCTCTCAGTTGTATCATGCTTCTTTCCTGTTCACAGTTACAAAAAGAAAAGAAAGTTTAAAATTAACCATTGCAATTCCACAAAGATTATTAAAAGCTCACCATGTCTCTCATTTTAATAAATGTCAAAAATTGACTTTCAAAGACTTTTTAAATAGTTTGTGTAGAACACAGCCATTCATTCATTAATTCAGCAACTATGTATTGAACATTTACTATGCTCCAAGCATTGTGCTAGACACAAGGGTTACTAGGGTGGTAAAAACATTTGGAGACACCAAAAGAAGCAGCCCGTGAATCTTGTCTGTTTTATCAGTGGTGTTTTCTTTTGTCATCATAGATAAATATATTTGTTCCCATAGACAGAAATCATGTAAAGGTTCAATTATTCAATATTAAGATTGATCTGAAACTTTTAAAGTTCCCTTAGAAAGTTGATTGCGGTTTCACACTGGGAGTGGGTAAGGAAGGCTTTTTACAGTGGCTCCAGTCAGAGCAATGCTCATGTATCCAGGTACTCCTTCCTGAAGTGGGAGAATGCCCTGGCCTACTTAGACCCTCTTAATTGGAGATAGAGATATTATCTGCATAAGTCCTATGGTTTTACTTGAATTATTAGGAGCTAAGTAAATTCTTAAAAAGAAAATAATGTGAGATACTCTCTGATACATCTTGTGAGCCTCGATGTTGTAGAAGTGAAATAGCATGGGTCTCTGGAGTAAAAAATCCTGGAAACAGTGTTGGCGTGATGCATTTTTGCTAAGTGCCACAGGTCAGGGCACCTAATTTGCTCCTTGCAAAAAATGAGGAGAGTAATTATAACATTTGGCTGTGAGAAGTGCTTTGTAAGCTAATAAATAGCCTTCAACTTCAATAAGTTCTCTTTTTTTAAATTTTTTTTGAGACGGAGTCTTGCTCTGTCACCCAGGCTGGAGTGCTGTGGCACAATCTTGGCTCACTGCAAGCTCTGGTTCCCGGGTTCACACCATTCTCCTGCCTCAGCCTCCCAAGAAGCTGGGACTATAGGCGCCCGCCACCACACCCAGCTATTTTTTTGTATTTTTTAGTAGAGACGGGGTTTCACCGTGTTAGCTCAGATGGTCTCGATCTCCTGACCTCGTGATCCACCCGCCTCGGCCTCCCAAAGTGCTGGGATTACAGGCGTGAGCCACTGTGCCTGGCCTTTTTTTTTTTTTTTTTTAAATATATTTTTATAGTTTAATTTTATTTATTTATTTATTTATTTTGAGAGGGAGCCTTGCTCTGTCACCCAGGCTGGAGTGCAATGGCACGATCTTGGCTCACTGCAACCTCCACCTCTCAGGTTCAAGCGATTCTCCTGCCTCAGCCTCCCCAGTAGCTGGGATTACAGGCACACACCACTGTGCCCAGCTAACTTTTGTACTTTTAGTAGAGATGGGGTTTCACCATGTTGACCAGGCTGGTCTCGAACTCCTTACCTCAAGTGATCCACCTGCCTCAGCCTCCCAAAGTGCTGGGATTACAGGCGTGAGTCACCGCGCCTGGCCTAATAAGTTCTCTTATTTCCCAATTGTAAGATCTCTGAAAGCTAAGAAGAGGAGGTGATCCATTTTTAATCTTTCATAGTCTCTAGGACTATGCCTAAGACTTAGTGGGTACTCACTAATTGTTTGTTGAAAAGCTACTGATTAATAATAGTGATAATTTTGGAGCACCTGCCACATGCCAGGTGATGTCTTAGACATTTCACTTGTATTAGCTTTTGATTCCTTATAGTGACTCCATAAGTTAAATACTATTATTATCACTATAATATGGAAAGGAAAACTGAGGCAGAGAGAAATTGAGTAATTCCCACAGTAACATAGGCAGAGCTGGAATTGAAACTCATATAGTCTGGCTAACTGCCAAGATTTACTTCCCCTCCATAAGAACTGTGTGTACATTTACTTTTTCTTATTAGAAGAAATATAGACAGAAGAGTTAGTTCCCTTATGTTGAATTAATAGATATTTCTTTTAAATGAGTTTTTATCCAATATCCAAAAGAAAGCAAAACCAAACAAAAACCAAGCCAAACAAAAACAATTCCAACAAGTCAATCCAGACAAAATCATATTGAGACATCTTCAGCCGAGGCTTCTGGTTGAATGTACCATTGACAACAGTCATTTAGTATGTTGAGATGAAACTGAGGATCTTTCATCCGGGAAAATATCTGAGAGGCAAGAAGAAGCAGACTGTGAGTCGTTAACTGTGCTTGAAAATCATACAGATGGAAGGTCTTGGGTGAGTCTTCGGATTGTAGCCTGCTTATCTTCAGTCACAGTGAGTATATAATGATAGAAGAATCAATTGAAAGACTGGGAAAGACCTGTCACACGGGCAAATGACAGAACAATTGTGAACAATGTAGAAGAGAGGGAAAAGGGAGGTGAAGAAGCAACTAACATGTATTGAATGCAAGTTATGCTGAATATCTATAGTCTTATTTAGTATTCATTGCAATGGATGAGGTAATGCTAAACACATCTTGCAGATAAGAAAGCTCAGGATCAAAGAGGTTAAGTAATGCTACCATGAAGCATTCTTAGCTGAGAAGAAAAACCAGCCTCCTCCACTTACTCCCAAGCCTGTGAACTTTCCATTCTGCTGCTAGTAACCTCTGTTCTACCTCTCACTAAACTGCAGACTTGTAAGAAGCTACTGCTGAGCCGGAAGATTACTACAAAATGGTCAAGAAAACATTGCTATTATGTTGGGGAAAGAGGGAGGAACAAAAGGGCTAATAGAAAAGGAAGAAAAAACCAACCAATGGAAACTACGAAAGACTGTGAGTCAGAGAAAAGTCTTTATGCTTTTGACAAAGTGTAGAAAAAAGAAAATGGTACTCCTGAGGCATGGATTTTCCAAAAGAAGGGTTTCTGATTCTAATAATCCTATTAAAAAGCAGAGGGAAGCTCTAGGAAACCTCAGATACCCTTTTTTCAAAGATGGCTACTTTCTTTTTGCCTTTTGTCATTCCCTCTCAATTCCCTTTCTTTTGTTCCGGGTCACTGGTTTTGGATCTTCCTGTTTTGCCTAAGCCATAGCTCAGTCTTTGACTTTTTGGCCCCACTCTTTAAATAGTGGTTTTGCCAAGAGCAAATTGCCCAAGATGTTAGGTCAGTGGTCACCAAAGCTGATTCACGGGTTGGATGCAGCCCATGGTGAGGTTGTTGGTGCCCCGTGGTAGAATGAGAAAAACTGGAACAAGCGAGTGAGCTTTTCATAACACTGAATACATTCCACACTGACTGTTGTTTTTCCTGAGATTATGTTCTTCTTGGTTGTTTGATGTTTCAGCATTTGCTGTTTTATGAAATGATGGTGAGACTAGACAATTCCCTTTAAATACTTTTTTAAAAATTAAAATGGCCTGTGAAATCAATTTGAGAGACAGACATGCCTAGTCCATTGGAAAGAGTCTGATCATGGACACTGATTAAAACTCAGAAAAATATCTCAGTGGGGAGCTCTTGATATTTTTAATGAAAGAGTTCACAGGTTGTTTTAAAGATTAAGTTAATTATATATGACACCCCTATTGCTTCATCTGGTATATTGTTGGCATTTAAGCAATATATGTATTTCTTCTCCCTTGAATCTCTCTTCTTTGATATGTGGGGCATGTTTGTGCATAACGTGAGTTGTGACCTTCTTGACCCTGGCCCACTAAATGCCAATAGTAAACCCCTGCTTCAGTTTTGATGACCAAAATGCTCCCACACTTTTACTAACCTTCCCAGTGGAGTAGGTTTTGGGAATCAATAGAAGAGGCTGGTTTTGTATCTCATCTCGGAGTGCTTTGTGCTAGCATTACTTAACCTCTTTGGGTCTCAACTTTCTTATCTGAATGGGCATTACTGAAGGCCCAAGTGGGGTTCTGCAGAGCGTCTTATAATAACCTATTATTATGCTCCATTCCTGCTAGAGAGAAACAAGCACATGCAGAGGCAGATAATATTGTCCCATTTTGGTCATCAAATACTTGCTACAGTAATATACCTTAACCTGCTAATACCCACAGCACCCTTAAAATAAGAAGGAGCATGAATTGGGCAGTGTCATTTTTCTCATAAAATTTATAGACAATAATCCAAGTTTTCTCACCTTTTAATGCTATAATGGTCTTTGTTTTAGGATTTGCTTCTGCTTCAAATCCTGCCATGATGCAGTCAACCATTTTCTCTCTTGTGCCCTACAATGCCATATATGTACTGTAGTGTGCCAAAATATGTAAAACACTTGGTACAGTGTCTGGCACATGGAGGTTGTTCAATATGTGTTATTAGATGAGCAAGTGAATGGCCACTGCACAATATCAAATATATTCTACTGGGAAATGTCTAAAGAAATCACGTGGATGCAAGAGAGGAGTTTAGACTCATTCATAACTATGTGATCATAAATACCCATTCTTATCTCCAACACCAAGAAGGTGGATTTACTTCTTCCCTACATAGTTCTCTGATTGAACGTTGTCCCTTGTTTGCTTACCTTTTTTTTTTCTCTTTATATACTCAACGCGATTTTATTTTAAATCCATTTTGCCCGTGCCTGGGATTTTGTTGGAGAAAGAAAGCATATATGAATTTCCTTTTGCTTGAACCCCACAAGAACTAATTCTTACCATTCCTGAGACTAAATCCTTTTCACCTGTTTTCTTTTCTGAGTTGGGCATGGGTGTGAGCATTGAGGGGTATAATTTTTGGGGTCCTAAAACTTTCTGCTTCCTCTGCCCCTCATGTGTGTGCATGTGCATGTGTGCACATACACACAAACACATTCACAATGAGTTTGGTTCAAAGGTCTTAGACCATGTAGGTAAGCAAAAAATGGACATGAAATGACACATAGTTTGGACACTGTCAAGAGTCCAGCTGCACAGCAGCTCAGCATGTGGGTCAGTAGGAAAGAAATGAATGTTCATTGTGCTATGTCCTGTCTGTTAAGCACATCTCATTCTTTCTCCAGAGAACTCTGGAGTGTTATCATGGCAGAGTAGAGGAGAGGGAAGCTGAAGACTAGCCTTTGTTGAACACAACACAATTAGCCCTTGTTGTCAAGCATCTCTCTAGATGCTTTTATATCACTTCACAACTCTCTAAGGCAATTATGTGATTCTTGTTTTACAGACATAGAAACTGACTCTCAGAGAGGTTAAGTCGCTTACTCCAGATCCCCCATTGAGAAGCAGAGAAGCCGGGTTTTGAACTTTATTTACCGTTTGTGTGTTACTACTGTGTATTATGTGTATTTATTTCTTGTTTTTTGTTTGTTTGTTTGTTTGTTTGAGAAGGAGTTTTGCTCTTGTCACCTGGGCTGGAGTGCAGTGGTGTGATCTTGGCTCACAGCAACCTCCACCTCCCTGGTTCAAGCGATTCTCCTGCCTCAGCCTCCTGAGTAGCTGGGATGACAGGGGCCCGCCGCCATGCCTGGCTAATTTTTTGTGTTTTTAGTAGAGACAGGTTTTTGCCATGTTGACCAGGCTGGTCTCAATCTCCTGACCTCAGGTGGTCCACCCACCTCGGCCTCCCAAAGTGCTAAAATTGCAGGCGTGAGCCACTGCGCCCCGCCAGTTTTCCAGGGATAGTTCCAGTGTATGCCTGTTGTCCTGGTGTAGTTATTAATAACAACTCTCACCATTTGTCTTGGTATGCACAACAAATTATAAGATCCTCTTACCCTTTCCTCTTCTGTGTTCTTCCCCTCTTGTTCAGGTGGGGGGTAGGAAGGGGCTGGGTGATTATGGCATCCATTGATGGCCTCTCCGCGTTACAGATATCTTTTTGTTGTTGTTGTTGTTCGAGACAGAGCCTGGCTCTGTCGCCCAGGCTGGAGTGCAATGCTGCGATATCGGCTCACCGCATCCCTCCCGGGTTCAAGCAATTCTCCTGCCTCAGCCTCCTGAGTAGCATGTGCCACCATGTCCAGCTGATTGTGTGTTTTTAGTAGAGATGGGGTTTCCCCATGTTGGTCAGGATGGTCTTGAACTCCTGACCTCAGGTGATCCGCCGGCCTTGGCCTCCCAAAGTGTTAGGATTACAGGCATGAGCCACTGCGTCTGGCTGCGTTGCAGATATCTTAGTGTTCCTGCTGTTGTGGGTTGCCTGTGTGGTTCTTCGAGAGTCTCTGTAGACTTCTCACTCCACAGTTTCCTGACTTGGGAACTCTGATTCCAGCCTATTTTCCTATATACCATATTAGCTCTTGCCCTTCAGTCATTCACTATCTTACAGCTTCCTGCAAGGGATTTCTTTCCCAAAATGTAGCACTGTACAACCGTTTTGCAATGAGAAGGGAGGAACTAACTGCATACAGCAATGCTGTGCTCCTACTTCTGAGTGGGAAGTCCCACACCTCTCACTTCTCAGTCATCTTTTCATAGGGACTGGTGTGGGAGGAGAGAGAGGTGGCTGTTGTCAGGACTGGCTCTGCTCTGGTGCCTCTCAGTAACTCTTAGGGAATTTCCTTGAAATTAGAATGTGATAAATTTACTGTCAGGTGCTCAGATTGGGTCTTAGCTAAATGTCAGGGCAACAAGAAAATTCCTACCTGGCATTGTGTTACATGTTGATAACAAACACCAACTTGCAATATGTGGCAGCACCATCCTTATTAACAGCATCAGCTGTATTGTCGCAGTGAAGTTCAGTAGGAACCGGCGCTATACCAGTGTTCAGTTTTGGTTTTGACTCATCTTTATAAATTTGTTTTCCTTCATTCAAAATTTCAGTTACAGCTTGGAAGTGGAGTGGACTCCTTCCTTCCTAATTACCTTATCAACTAAAAGACAACTTTCTTTTCTTGACAAGCCACCTCAACCAATCAACAATATTTCTCCAGAAAATGGAAAAAGTGTAGTAAATCTCAGAACTTCTCCTTATTTCTAAATACCATCAGTCAGCATGACCAGTTTTCTTTTTCCCATTGTTGCTTTAAGACTGTTTAAAAATTGCAGAACGGGCTAGAGCCGCGCCTTACCTGTGTTTTCATTTCCGATAGCTAATGCAATGTCTGACACCTTGTAGATATTTGAAAATAATTTGTTCGATGGTTACATTTCTCTTTGTACCATTCACAATGCCTAGCATGATGCTGTGTGCATATTAAGTTCTTAAACATTTTTATTATTGATGAAATGATGTATAGTCCCTTTGCTTCATTTTTCAGGTTGCTTTAAGAAAGAAAGGGTTCATTTGGAGAATGTGTCATTTAGTTTGAGCCACATTTCCTGAAACTTTGCTTTCTTTGCAATCACACCAGAACAAGTTATCATGGGAAGAACCTGAACAGGCCTCGGAAAATGATCTTCACACCTCAGTCCCTTTTAGAAACCCCTTCGATGCCAATGTTTTTGTCTAGGCAGCCACTGGAACATTTATTTTTATTAACTTCTCCAGGCATGTTCAATGCCATTTTCCTTCCCCCCTCAGCTTTGCAGCATTCCCAGGTGGGGGACAGCCTGGTCAGGAGTCAGGCTCAGGGCTTCAGCTTGACTCATAAATGTGGAAATAACAAAATGTGTTCCCTGAAGCTTTGCAGCATTGTCAGGAAATGGGCTGCTTGCATGCTGTACTTCCACAGATCTGGAAACTCTGCTGAGTTTGGGTTGACTCCAGAAAAAAATTTTAAAAGTGTTCAGGGAAGAGAGGAATGAAAGCGGGCCATGAGTTGGAGACATCAGCGCTCCGGTGGAGTCTGTGTCTTGGCTGGCCTCTTGGCAGTGGGCGACTCTGGAGTGTGTACTGTGTGCTGTGGCGGCAAAGTTTGCTTTTCTAAGGATTGGGGCTTTGCAGAAACTTTCCTTCCCACATTTTTCATATCTCAGAAATCTGAGTGGCACCCTCGGGGAGAAGTGGGGTATAGAGTTATTGTTTCCGGCTGAAAGAAACCAAGGCATAGAGCAGTCTAAACTCGGAACTCCTCAAGCACGAGTATTGGATCTTAACCATCTTAGTACCCAGCCTACCCTAGACTGTCAATAAATATGTGCAGAATCAGTGAATGTGTAAAAGTGACTTCTGTTTGTGTGCCATCAAAGGCAGGAACTGAACTCGACATCAGGTCTTTTTGTATGCCCTGAGCTACACAAATGATCTCAGGGGGCATAAATGATGGAATCAGGGCAACTTTTCCTTGCTTGTGGTGTTGACACAACACCTTCCTCATTATTCTCAACTCAGGGAAGAATTTAATCTTTGTGATTTTTCTCTCTTTGCTCCTGGACCACCAGAGCTGTGAGATCCAGAGGACAGGGAGCGTGAGAGCAGCAGCTTGGAGGCCAGGAGGCCTCTAATCCTTGCCCTTATTTGTGCCTTAAGAAGACAATATAAAGAGGCTGACTGGTCACCAAAGGAAACACAGATTGTGGGTAGCTGGTGCTGTTTGTGTCATAGCTTCTTAGTAACCTCTCCAGAAAGCTAGAAGGGAATTTGATCGCCAATCAAGTAAAAGAAGAAATAATTAGAGCTTTAGGGTTACTTTAAATTGGATTATTTTTTCCATGATGCAATTTCTGGAGGAGTTTTTGTGACTCTTCTCCCCATTCCCCAAGAGGCTTCCATGGTGAGAGTCTCTTAACCTATAATGCTTGTGTTCATATCCTGGCTCTGCCACACACATGCTTTGTGACCTTGGGCAAGTTACTTAACTTCTCTCAGCCTCAGCTTCCTCAACTGGAAAATGGGGATATACTGAAATTACAGGTGTATCATGAAGCCTCAATGAATTAAATACCTGTAAAAGTGTTAAAATGGTGTCTCTGTGCTAACTATGATTATTGTCATTTTGCTTATACACCATCCATCAGACAATTTGATACAGAGGCCAAAAAATATATTTTTCAAAATTGGCACTTTTTTAATAGAGTACTGTTTGAAGGCTAGAAAATGAACTACTTGAACTCTCAAGGTTTTCTTACAAATCACAGGCTCCCGTGACGATTCTGATTCTAATGTTTTTTACTTTCACAACTGGTTATTGAATGGTTCTCAGCTCTAATTCCACAAGGTTTTTTTTTTTTTTTTTTTTTTTTTTTTTTTTTTTTTTTTAAAGAGCATAGTGTATTAGTTCTCCACGTGAATTTTAAGGGGATTTGAGTATGTTGGTTAATGTTTTTGAAATCTCAAAATGAAAGGCTATAAATGTCTTTTCAAGTGCACACCTCGGTGCACCTCTTCTGTTTTGAGTACCAGTTATGAAATTGAAGCTGGGATTAAAACTGTAAAACGTCAGTGAATGGTTTGGAGTCTTCTGGAGTAAATTCTTGCACTGTAAGCACTTTGTTACTTTTCTCTAAATTATTTTAAAAAGTGTATATGGGAGATATTGGCGCAGATCACCTAGGAAAAGTGATTTTCCAGGAACACTGCTATCCCAATGCACAACAGGAAATTTATTGAAAACCTAGCAGGTTGGAGAAAAACAGTAGCTGGCTCAGCAAAAAGTGTCAAGGAGAAGATAGGGAAAAAATGAAGAGGGGACAAAGTTACCCAAAGAGTTTTAAACTTAGCTCTCTGTAAGGAAAGATTTCCGTAAAGTCATTCCTGGAGTGTCTATAACTCTCTAGTGGGAAGTTCACGTACACGTGCTCAAGCACGCACACGTGCACACACACAGAGGCACATCTGGCACTTGAATTGCAGATAACCTAACCTGACACTAACCTTGGCTTGACTACAGAAGTAATATTTTTACCAGGATGAACTGTGTTGAACAATTTCTTCAATGCATTAGTCATGCTTTAACTTTAGACATGCAAGTTTTTCCTTTTAACCCATTTTAATGCACATGGCTTTCTAATTTGATCAAAGATAGGAGAATATTATCATTTCTGAATGCCAGAGTTACTTATGCACTCATATAATATAAAAATCAATCAAGTATCATCTATATCAAAGAACTACATTTAGTAAATAGGCGAACCTATTTTTATGGGTTTCGTTGAATCACTAGAATTGGGAACTCACAGAATTATCTTAGATAAAGAAAAATAAAACAGTGGTGAAATCAACATATTGCTATGGAAAGTTAATAACTTATTACTCTGCCAAATGTATGCTTTACTGAATAAAGCAGAGATTAAAGTATATCTTTACATTGCTATTTTAGCCTTACTTTTATTAGGATTCCTTTGGAAGACCTGTAAGTCATTTTGTATGTGCACATAGGATGGCCAATAAATAATGAAATGATGATGACTTTTGGGAGGGTCTACACTTCCAGGCTATACTTAGCGATTTACTGACAATGTTAGTTAGGGCAGAGTTCTCAATGTGTGTGCCCAGGATGTATCAGTGTCACCTGGGAAATTGTAAGAATCCGAAATTCTCAGATCTCATTCCAGAGCTACTGAGTCAGAAATTCTGGAGATGGCACCTAATAATCTGCATTTTCTTTTTTTTTTTTTTTTTTTTTTTGAGACGGAGTCTCGCTCTGTCGCCCAGGCTGGAGTGCAGTGGCCAGATCTCAGCTCACTGCAAGCTCCGCCCTCCCGGGTTCACGCCATTCTCCTGCCTCAGCCTCCTGAGTAGCTGGGACTACAGGCGCCTGCCACCTCGCCCGGCTAGTTTTTTGTATTTTTTAGTAGAGACGGGGTTTCACCATGTTAGCCAGGATGGTCTCGATCTCCTGACCTCGTGATCCGCCCGTTTCGGCCTCCCAAAGTGCTGGGATTACAGGCTTGAGCCACCGCGCCCGGCCTAATCTGCATTTTCATGAGCCCTCCAGGTGACTCTGACACATGCTCAAGCTTGATAACGAATGAGTTCATAGTAGGTAATAACTACTCTAACTGTTGTCTTAGGGCAAGGTTAGGCTACTGTAACAGACGTAACAAGTATATTGTCTTAAATTTAAGTCTTGCCATAGTAGGGAAGAATCATCATACCCATTTACAGCTGAGAGTACTGAGGCTTAAAGAGATGACATTAACACAGCACATTTTTTCTGCATTAGTCTATGGGACCAATGGTTGTAACCCTTCGGAGCAGACAAATTTACTTAAGACCGGTTTATGAAGAGTTTTAGCTCAGGAGGTAACCAAGATCCAGATCTAGACACACACTGAAACTTAAAGCCAGAGAACCGGTCTCCTCCATTAATTTGCTGTGTGACGTCGACCTCAGCAAATGACTTAGAATCTTAGTCTTATTTGAAAAAGGAGGGTAATAGTGTATTTCACCAATGTTTCTGGTGAGAAAAAAGTAAGGAGATGGTTTCTAGGGAACTTGGAGTTCTTCACATAGTGCTATGTCATTCACTTGTACTTTACTAAGTACATAACAACCTGAAGAGTTATGTAAAGAGAACATTTTCTCAATGAAGCATACTTTGAATATACCAGGCCAATCTTAATGTAAAATACTACAACCCTTAATTGGAGTAAAAATAACATTTTTGTGATACAAACTGTGTCCTCTGATACAGTTTGTTTTGCAAAGAAACATTAAGAGAACTCTCTGGAAAGCATATATCATAGGACAATTCTTTCAATGGGAAAAGAAAGAAACAAAGATTATATATTTCAGATGCACCATGACAAGGTTATTATTATTTTCGTTAGAGAATGTCAATAGGAGAGGTGTTTCATAGCTATAATTGTATAGCTTCAAAACCCTGACATCACTGACTATATCCAACATTTGAATAGATTGAATTTTTTCTAAAATAACAACCTTCATTTTCCATAGTCAGCAATATTATTAATACAGACCTCCTCTTATATATATATGAGGAATATATGTTTATATATATATTCCTTATATTCCTGTGTGTGTATATACATATTTCTTTTATTCATATATATTCCTGTCTCACTATAATATATATACACATATATTATATAATATATATACACTTATATATTATATACACTTATATATTATATATTATATATACACATATATAATATACACTTATATATACACATATATTATATATAATATATACACTTATATATTATATATACACTTATATATTATATAATATATGCATTATATATACATATATACTTTATATATACATTATATATACATATATACTTATATACATATATACATATATAATATATACATATGTAATATATACATATATTACATATTATATATAATATATACATATATACATATTATATATATATAATATATATATTTTTGAGATGGAGTCTTGCCCAAGCTGGAGTGTAGTGGTACAATCATGGCTCACTGCAGCTTTGAACTGCTGGGATTAAATGATCCTCCCACCCCAGCCTCCTAAGTAGCTGGGACTACAGGCATGTGCCAGCATGCTCAGATAATTTTTAAAAATTCTTTGTGGAAACGAAGTCTCATTATGTTGCCCAGGCTGGGCATAACTCCCAAGCTTAAGTGATCCTTCCACCTTGGCCTCCCAAAGATCTAGGATTATAAGCATGAGCCACCGCTCCTGGCCTCTTACATATTTTTAATAAACATGTTTACTTTTTGTTACAAACAGAAACATAACACTGTTCGAATGAGATATTTGGCTACATGTGAAGTGATTCTTTTTCTACCCCAATGTTAGTTCCCCAAACAGACCAATTTTAAACAATTATGCTACTTTTAAAATTCATTCGATTAACATAAATTAGATGAAAATTTGTGTTGCAGGGAGAAAAATGCCTAAATATGTTTATGATTAGAGTCTGTGTGTTAAAGTCCCACACACCTGTATTTTAAGGCTTAGTTATATATAGGGATACCTTTTTAAATTTGTAAAAGCACAGAAAGTGAAAATGGAGGCTCAGATTTCCTGAGGTTCTCTGGTGGAAGCAGTTTAGCGTTTAGTGCATCTAAAGAGAAGATGCTTTCCAAAAACCCAGAGAAGGAGAACAATGCAGGCCAGGAATTGCAAACTCAAATATCTGCTAGGAGGGTAAATGTGTGCTGTGGACTGGGTGAAAGAAAGGTAATGGAGTATGGAGGGACTGCGGCAAAGCTGAGAGAGCCTAAAGTCCCAACCAAGGGACTTTGCATCCCAGCTCCAGCTAATAATTGCCCTATGGAATTCCAATCCAGTGTTGCCAGATTTTCTTATTTTCTTCAAGAGAAGTTAGAAATGTGAATTTATATGTGAAATCTCCTAATTTTCAAATGTTAATGCGTAGGCTTTTATAACAATGTGATTTCTGACATGCAAACCAAATAAAGCTCATCCGTGGGCTAGGTTTGGCTCACGTGCTGCCAGTTTGCACCCTCTGAGAAATGGAGGGGTGTGTGTGTGTGTGTGTAGGCAAGCTAGGGCAGTAATAGTTATGGGATTATACTTGCCAGTCAATTAAATATGTTTGTACCTAGCTTTGTGTAACTGGTAATAAATATGATATGGTTTCAAAGCCCACTTTTATTTTAGGAAGAGAGGGCATATCTAGGTTTTAACTCAATAGTCTCATGATGGTATATGCTCATGGAGTCATGAAAAAGATGAATTAGGCCATTATTCATTATTTTGGCTGATTAATTAGAGTCATATCAGTTGCCAGCAGATAATCACAAATGAACACCCAAAAGCTGAATGGAAGTTTAATACATTTAAATTAGTTTCAAGTTGTGTTGGTAACATAAGCAACTGAATGAAGGTGCAACCATAGCTTCATACTTATAATTGAATTGCTTGGTAGACATCTGTAGGGCATGATTTCCCCATAAGAAGTGAAAGTAGGGACAAAATGCCCTTTTAATTTTCCCTCTGCTAGGGAGACCTTCATAATTCAGCCGTGGCAGTGTTCTGCTACTTGTGGTTGATGTGGTTCCTTTTGCTCATAAAAATAAAAACCATCTCACATCATCTCTCTCCAGTTGTCTCGTAAATGTAAATCAAAGAGGGGAAAAAGCTATAAAACAAATACAAACACCCACTAGATAGGCTAAGAAATAATGGACTGGGATTATTCCTTAAGGTACTTAAGTACAGTGCTTTGCATAACAGACATACCTCTCTTTAGTCAATAGATGGATTCCTGAAAAGTTACTTGTAAATCCGTTTTGCAAAACTAAATTGTATTTTAAATGCATTAGATGAGTTTGCTATTTAAAGGAATGCTAGTCTGAGTCTTTTTGAAAAGAAAAAAAAAAAAAAAAACTTTTTTAAGAAATGAAATCACAGATCTAATATATCTTTGCTCCAAGTTCACGGAACCATTGAGTACATTTCTTTTAACAGCAGTACTCATCTTGTTTATCTCTCTAGCGGATTACACCCTATACACCTGAAGACTTCAAAAGCCATTGCAAGTAATGTGTTTGGATTGTTGCTTTTAGATTTAACTTAGATTTACATATCCAAAATGAATTTATGAGCAGAGGAGGGGCTACATTTGAATCAAGATTCTTGGGGTTGCATATGTAATGCAGGGTTATGTGGGACTTACATACAGTCCTCTAAGAGAGAAGTATCTTTTCTTCCCATCTTAAGTTCACGGTCAAGGCCTCTATAACGAAAAACAGATTCACAAAAGAAAAATATATAAATTTATTTAATATACATTTTATGTGATGTGGGAGCCATGAGAAAATGAGACCCCACAGAAACGGGAAAGCCAGTATATTTTTATGCTAAGTTTGATGAAGTGGAGAGCTGTGGAAAAGTATGGTTGGATAAAAGGGGTATGATCTAATGATAATAAACTGGGGTTTCAGGGGGGACTTAGCAAGGCCCGTTTGTTCAGATTCTACTCTGTATTCCCATGTCTTCAGAGATAAGGACATTCCTCTGTTCTGGGTGGGCCTCTCTTACGTGAGGGTCTTACGACCTACTTCTGGTGAAGGTCAGAGAATTCTTTCTACGTTTTATAGTGAGAGGGCAGGAGAAGGTCAGAGAGACCTTTCTGCTTCTGTGTTTTTCTCCAATGCCAAGGTGTCATACTTTGGGGTGGCATGCCCCAAACCCCATCAGTCCCTTGCATTCTAATAAAATGGTCTTTAATCTTTATTTCACACTATGTAGAGAATAAAAGATCAGACAAGAGATCATGCTTACCTATACATCTGAGCCCCTGCTCTCTCATTTGCTATACATATTCTGTAGCAAAATAAACATTTATGAAACAGCCCGTTGCTCAATTTCTACAAAAATTCGTATGCAAACAAAGCAGACATTGGTGCAGAGGATAGGTGGGTGGGATGCAGACAAATGGAATGTTTTCATGGCAGCAACAAAGAATTTCAAATTGAACATTATATGTCACCATCCTTAAAATGGTCTAACAACTCTGCCACCAGGGAATTTTCATTGTCCGTACTCTGAGAAGTCTTTCAGCCTCAAACCATTTATTAGTTATGTTTGTTCTTTCCTCTTGCTTGCTTCTTCTCTTTATTCCCTCTCTTTCAGAAGGAAAAAAAAATCCTGTTTATGTAGACGAGTTAAGTGTTCTCCTTTGTTGCTTTCACACCTGCTGTGTCCTCAGATCTAACCTTCTAGTCCAAGTAGTTCGTCAAGATATTTTTCAAAACAGAAAATTTCCTCTCTGGAAATTTTTCAAATAAAACTTCCACCTCCCTGTCACAAGAAGCAACAGTATCCTACTCCAATTAACTGAAGTAGAATTAATAAAACCTTAGACATTAGATCAGAGGGGAATCTCTCAGAAGTCATGAGTAGGAAGAGTGGTTGGCCCTGAAGGACTGGAACAAGCATCTGGAATGCAGTCCGGAGCCTGGTCAGCGTCTTCTTGGTCTTTTCTTGCTTTTCTGGGGCTGCATGTTTCTTGTATTGCCTTCTGTATTTACACTTCATAATTTCTGTCAGTACACCTGCTATTCTGGCATCTTACGTGCATGGCTGCCTCACAGGTCCCAAATTCATATAAGCCAGTTGCAGTCTCATTTCAGATGTTTGATCATCCTCAGTTCCCTTCCAGAGAAGCCAACTGGTACCCTTGGATTTGATGCCCATCGGGCATGAGAGTCAGAGTTCACATAGTAAAAACAGAGGCTGTTGTGAGTCTACCACTGAAGGTGGAGAAGGACAGTTTTAAGAGATGAGGCTGAGCTGGGTTTCTTCTCAAAATAGGAGTCAATTGCAGATTAAAATTTAAAACAATTGCAATGTAATCCACAGATCCTCAGGCACAGCCTGGCATTACTACAAGGAGTCTGGTAAAGATCAGTGGATGACTGCATGATGTACCCTTGAACTGAAAGTAAAAGAAGGCAAGATGGAGGAAAGGTAACGTTTGTTGCTAGTGGACCATAAAAAGGTGGAGCATCATTAAAAAAACAAATTGAAAATAAGTCCAAGAGATAACATGGTTCAAGGTAAAGAAGACCTGTGTTACAGACATGGTTATTTGAATTTTAACTGTGAGAAACTGAGGTATTCTTCTGTGTACACAGCGTGCTAGGAGATCATGATTCATGGGGGAATTGTACAGTTTAATGAAACAGTCAGAGTTATGATATTTAAGCTTTTTAAAAATAGGATTCTTCTTTTTCTGGATAAATAGAAGACCAAAGAGGTGCAGGCTGCATCAGTAACTCTTGTGCAGACCCCATCCCTCCAGTCCACTTCCTATTCATTGGCATTAACTCCGTCTTTTCACAAAGGGAG
The DNA here is from genome assembly GCF_024542745.1 of Macaca thibetana thibetana. NCBI lineage: Eukaryota > Metazoa > Chordata > Mammalia > Primates > Cercopithecidae > Macaca > Macaca thibetana. The sequence continues at coordinate 66,616,854 of NC_065592.1, forward strand.
TCACAAATCACAAATCTCAAATTTTGGGGAAACAATTGGGAACAAAAATTTACAAATCTTTCCTACAGCCCTCCTTTGGTTGAATGTGTTTTTAGTAATGTTTAAAGGTTCCTAACAAAGTGTATTTAATTTTTATGACAAATAGACTGGTGAACACTAAGAAAGTAAAGCAGTGCTCATTTTATTCTGCCAGGGTTCCTGCTTGGCCTATGTGAGCTTGAAGGTCCTTCGGGCTCAAGTCACATAAAGACATTATCATCACCTCACTCTTCGAAGCACCTGGCTATGGAACCTGGAGTGTGAACAATTGCTGAATGACAAATGCTGTAAGCACTGGCCTGCCTTGCCTAATTATACAGCTGTCACGGTGCACTGGGCAATTTTTCTTTCTGAAGTCTCCTCCCCTCTGCCCAGCTTCAAACCGCATAGTAAAGAGAAGAATCCACAGACCTCTGTATTAGGGCTTTTAGAGCAACCACAATGCAATCAAAGTATCAGGCTGCAGGAGAGGCAGAAACCATTTCTAGAGTGTGGTTGACCCACATGTTGCACTTGGGTTGCTGTGTGGGTCAGATGAGGGTGCCACTTATCAGGGCCACAGGTGAAAATGCTGATGACTTGGGTTCCACTGCTAGCTTGTTCAGAAGTCTCAATTCCTAGTTTTGTCACCTAGCTCCTATGAGTTGTCAGAAAGGAGATTTGTGAATTCATAAGCTGCATCACAGAGTTAGGGGGATGGTTTTCACCTATGAAGCTTGAGCCCTGAGTCTGCTAAGATGTTGTTGGGGCCAGTGAAGAGCTAGGTAATTTAACGAGAGTACGGGGAAGGGTAAGTCAAAGGAAAGATAGTAATTTTTAAGGATAAAATTAACCTATGCTGTGAAACTTTATCTTTGAGAACTATTGTAAACATCTTAGGATCTAAGTGTATACTCAAAGGTCACAGCAATCGCCCCACAACTGGATACAGCATAAGAAAGGCAAACACGGTGAAAACCCATCTCTACTAAAAAATACAAAAAACTAGCCGGGCGCGGTGGCGGGTGCTTGTAGTCCCAGCTACTCGGGAAGGCTGAGGCAGGAGAATGGTGCAAACCCGGGAGGCGGAGCTTGCAGTGAGCTGAGATCCGGCCACTGCACTCCAGCCTGGGCGACAGAGCGAGACTCCGTCTCAAAAAAAAAAAAAAAAAAAAAAAAAAAAAAGTCATTACAGATGTCTTGTGCTATGAGGTTGAAGTTTATCAGAATCTATCAATCTTGTAAAAAAATAACCAGAGGTTAGCAAACAGACTTTACATTTTCTGGCACCTTCTCTATTTCCATTGAATTATATAATGTATTCATTGTAATCAATATGTAACATGGATTCATGGCTGGCTTTTGGCTCATCTCAGACATTTGGTGGTAGAATGTTAGACTGGTGATTATACTTGCTTCCTGATGTTGGTTTAAAAGTACTCTACAGATTCTACTTTAAGATCCAGGACTTTAAGATCTGTGCATAATGCACAGATTCTATATTCTTTGTCATTGCTATAGTATGCATACAATAGAAGCTTTGTTAATACTTGATAACTAGTGCATGGCAATGTGTTTTGCTAAACTCATGCTGTCGACAGTCATATATCCCCTTATCCAACTGTCCATTTAATATAAACTTACTAGGTTTCTCCCTTGTGCTAGGATTTTGCTCAAGCCTGGGAGACACTAAGTTATAAAAAATTATTCTAATATTGAGAATTGGGTTTAACAGAAATTATGTAATATGTGTGTAAATAGATAGACAGAATTAAGAGACACTAAGAATAGAAGGTTAGATTTCTCGTGAAAGCAATACATTTTCCATCCCTTATCTTTCTGCTTTTCTTTATATTGTCTGATTTTGTTCTGTGGTTTGACCTCATGATAGAGAGATCGAAGCCTATAAATTCCAGAAGGGTCATATACTTTTTATTATTTCTATTTTTTCTTTTATTTTGTCCTTAAAAAAACTTCTTATCAAATACATTTAGCCTCCTTAGAATCACTGTTTTTCATTTCATATCCAAGGATTTTTAATGACTCCAGTGTTTTCAACTTCTTCTGAAGCTCAGTGAAGCCACATTACTAAGCTCTGACCAATGAGAAATAAGTAGAATTGGATGTGGCCCTAGAAGGTGTCCTCTAAAGGAAATGTGAGCACAGTTTCTTGCTCCTTCCTCCATTCTTCTGCAAAAGACAGATTTGTTGGATGGAGTCCTGGCAGCCATTTTGGATAATGAGTACAAGTACCATTTTGTATGGATGGCAGAGCAATGATATAAAAGGTGTCACTACATCAGCTCTGGTTGCTTAACTCCTTACTTCTTTATGTGAGGGGGGAGTAAACCTTAGTCTCATTTAAGTACCCTCGTTTTGAGTTTCTGTAAAATGCAACTGAGTTAACTTGATCTTTTTTTTTTTTTTTTTTTTTTTTTGAGACGGAGTCTCACTTTGTTGCCCAGGCTGGAATGCGAAGGCATGACCTTGGTGAGTGAACCTAATTTTAACTGATACTTGCTGTATGCTGATTTAGGCTGACAATATTTAGACATTCCTCTGTGGAAAAGATCTAGAAAATAAAAAAATTTATGAAAAAAACCTGTTCATTAGCACTGACAGCTGGGAAATAGAGCTATTCAAATGTCAGGAAACCTGAGGAATTCCTACTGGATTCAATGGCAGTCAAAAGCAAGGACCCCCAGGTGGAATGCTATAAGGAAGTTTTGTGATTCTGTGACAAGCAAGTGGAAGAAATCTTGGGGCTTAGGGACAACTTTAGGACTCAGAGAGACCCATACTGTAGACAAGAGTTTAGGATGACAGAGAAAGCAGAATTTGGATCCTCTTTCCCACTGACTGTGAGCAGAATTGAGGTCAGAGTTTTGGGTGGCTGGAGGAACTGAGCTGAAGCCTCCAGAGAAGCTGTGGCAGCGGCTCTGGAAAAGTCATTTCCTGAGGCTGAGATGTCTTAATTGATGCAGCAGGGAGCTGTCTAGAGAAATCTGACCCACAAATCCATGAATGTGGGCAGTAATACCAAAAAGCCAGCTTTTGCAGTGGCAGTAGTTACAGAGAGGCAGCTTCCTAAGAGGGCACATTTCTTTACTGATGTGGTGTGGAACTGCTCATGAGGAATGGGCCTGGAGACTTCAGGGCTTTGGAAGCCCAGGGCCAACAAAGACAGTAAAGAAACCTTTTCTCGAACGATAAGGGAGATCATTTCCACTCCTGGAAGGAAGCTGCCCCACAATTAAGGTTTAACCCTGAAATAGCAGCTTTTCTAAAAATGAAGAAATCCTTGATGTTAAAACCCCCTCTCCCCACCTTCCAGGATTTCCAGACCCCTATCTCTGTTCCTGTGTCCTTCAAGCTACTGGGTCATTGATATTGCCCAAAGCCCATCACTTGAAATCTGAAAGATATCCTCTAACTGCAAGCTGAGAAGACTCTCCCACCCTGTTTCTGAGGGAAATACCAGCCCTGAATAGACTTTTTACTATTTCAGTATGAGAAACTAGGGGGAAAAAAGATCTTGTGAATAATTCTGAATCATAAAGAAATGAGCATAGAGTTTGAATAATCTGAAGAAAAATATATTTTGATTGTGTTCCTTTATTATAAATTTAAATTTAAAGTTTTATTTTATTCAAAGTAATATATTTAGTTCTAGTTTTAAAAAGCAACTGAACAACTTATAATGCTTGTCTCCTTTTCCTTATCCCCATCCTCATCCTTCTAAGGCAATCACATAACTCTTATTGCTGTTTCCATATTCAACTAACACATTCTACTGCTAATTTTTTAGTTTAGATATTGTTTCCTATTACAGGAATTAGGTTCCTTCCCTTGTGTTATGGAATGAATGTTTGCATCCTCCTAAAATTTGTATGTTGAGACCTTAACTCCCAATGTGATGAAGTTAGAAGGTGAGGGCTTTGGGAGATAATTAGGTCATGAGGGTGGTGCCCTCATGAATGGGATTAGTGGCCTTATAAGGAGAGACATGAGAGCTCTCTCTGCTCTTTCCCATGTGAGGATACAAGAGCCTGGCTGCCTAAAAACCAGGAAGAAGGCCCTCACCAGACACCAAATCTGCTGGACCTTGATCGTGGACTTCCCAGCCTTCAGAACTATGATAAATAAATGTGTGTTGTTTAAGCCTACCAGTCTATGATAATTTGTTACAGTGGCCTGAACTAATTAATACACCCACGCCTCTCAGTATAATCATATCAATACTTAATCTTATCAGTAATCAGTATTTCTCTAATTATGATCATATAAAGAATGCTCACAGTTGAGCTACTGTATCATAACCTTTCTTGTACAGCTTTTTGTTTTGGCTAGAGCTAAGACTTACCTCCTTTCTGTGGGTTTGCTTAGTTTCTGTGTACCTGTAACTAATTTATTGTTAAACTCTCCAAATGAAATGCAAATCTCCTCATTACAACCAAGCAGTGCTGGCATGTAGCTTCTGGAGCCCTCCATGCTCCACATCTGGACTGATTTTCCTCTAGGCTTTCTGCACAGTTGTCATCCTGGGCTCTTCTTTTACCACTTTTTTTTTTTTTCTTTCTAGGATTCCCTTAGTCTTTATCTGTGTGGGAACTCCAGTTTCCTGATTTCCACATCTTCCTCATTTGTGATTTACCTCTTTGTTGTAATGGAGTATGTTTCTATGTGGCTTCCTTCAAAAAGGAACATGACAGGACAATTTTTTGATACTTGGACTGTTTGAAACTATCCTTATTCTACTTTGACATTTGGTTTAAAATTTGGCTAGAGTCAGGGTTCTGGCTTGAAAATCATTGCTGACAGAATGTAGGCCTTGCTCCTTTATCATTTAGCTTCCAATGTTGCTGTGTCAAATGCTCTTCTCATTCTTCATCCTTCCTCAGGGACCTGCTATTTCTCGTTGGAGGCCTTTGGGCTCTTCTCTTTATCCATAGTATTGTGAAATTTCACAGAGATTTTCTTTGTTGTAGGTCTATTCATCACAATGCGCACTTGGGTCTTCATAATCCAGAAAGCCATTTCTTTTAGGTGTGGCAAATTTTATGACATTATTACTTTGATAATTTCTTAGTTTTCAACTTTTAGATTTTCTTCCTCCTAAAATTCTTATTTAGATGTGAGGTCTCCTGGACCCCTCCTCAGATTTTATTAACTTTTTCCCTCCTTTCCTATTTTTTATTCTTTCTTATGGGTTTGCTTTACTTTCTGAAGATTTCCTCAGTTATCGTCCCTTCTTTTATAGCATTTTTATTTAATTGTTCTGTGAAAAGTTTTTTAAAAAATAGCAACGTGTTATTATCTCATGACGCAAAAAATCTTTTCTGGTTACTTTGAGACTATTAATAATATATTTTAAAAAAGTTAAACCTTTCTTTGCTCACTGTATTGTCTTTATTTCCTGCAAGCGTGTCTTATTTGTTTATTTTGGCCAGTCTTTCCTGTTAGAGACTTCTCTCAAATGTGTGGTGAGCCTTGGCTGTATGTCCATATTTATAATGAAGATCAGAATTTCTGTGTGCAGGGGCAAGGCCTGTCAGCGGGTGGCCTCTGAGTGTCATGATCTGAGTCTTTGTAAGTTGCCATTTTTTCAGAGAGGAAACTTCCAGTCTCTTGCATGAGTAATGTGAGTCTCATAGCCCAATATGCATTCCTAGCCTGGATCCTCAGCCCCATTTTCAGAAGGATACCTCAGCTTCACCCTCAACTATGTCCAAGGACCCTGACTCTGAAATCGCACTAGTTTTGTCTCTCCAGGGAGTAAATCTACCTGAGGAGAGTCCTCAGGGTAAGGTGGGTTCTTGGCTGGATATATGAGGTGCTGGAACATCCTTGAAAAGAGTTTCAACCATTTCTCTCTCTATCTCCTTTTTTTTTTTTTTTTTTTTTTAAGAAGTACATGTGTTAATGAATTTGTGACTTTCTAGACTTGTGTGACACAAATGATCTTGCTGGCTGACTTTGTCCTTTTCCTCTAGTCTTAGGGTTCAGCTTTTTGGATGCACGTGTAGGCACACACAGGCACATACACAACCAGGATCATACTATTCACAGACAGAAGCATATTTTTTAAAATGATCGAAAGAAACAGAAATATGGTTTATACACCATTTTGTGGTCTTATGAATATTAGAAAAACATGGGTTCTATAAAATAAAACCTGTAAGATGAGATGATAATACAATAAACAGATTTGAAATTGGAACTGGTTGCAGAGAGAGGCAGAAATTTAAAATGAGTTCCAAGGGAAAAAATGTTTTTAAAGTAAACATTTAAGAACAGAGTTTTAAAATGCAATAGCAGTAGAAATAACATCATAGTAAGTCAAATGAAGGGGATTGAATATATGCTTGGTAAAAAATATTCCAGAATGCAGAGGTGAATGACAAAAAAATAAAGACAATCAAAGCTGAGGTAAGTTATTTGGAGGATTAATTACTGAGATCATGAGAGTGAGTGTTACTGAAGGGGATGTCAGGATAAACAGAAAGAAAGCAATAGTCAGAAAGATTAAATGACATTTGGCTGGGCTAGTGAATAAGGTCTGGTTTTGTAAACTGAATGAGCTCAAAAAATCCCAAAAAAATTCATGAAAATAACAACAGGTAGATATATCCTGATGAAAGTCTTAAAGTTCAAGGGGAAAAACCCATCTGACATGCATCTAGGCAGATGAGATTGGTCATTCATGAAAGAATTAAAAATATCCAGTTTCAGATTTCAGTTTTCCCTTTGTAATGAGAAGCTAGAAGACTATGAAGTGATTTCCTCAGAGTTTTAAATGGGAGAAAAAAAAGACTATCACCAAAGATTTCTACAATATATATAGGTTTTATTCACATACAAAGGTACCAGAAACACTTTATTGGATATACAATGACTACCAATGCATGAATTACACATATGTTTCTTTTATAAATATATGCAAAACTTTTCTCACTAAGAAATGAGTATACCCACACACACACTCAGGAATAGGGAAGTAATGAAATATAGAAAGATGAGGGCTATCATTGTAAAACATAAATCTTAATAATTATAAATTAAGGAAACAATAAAATGTTAGTACTCCAAAATATGCATATTTTAAAGTGAGAATGATTATTTGAAGGCAAGAAACTAGACCTCAAGTTCTGGACTATATCACAAAAACTCGTAGGCAGAAGTAAAAGTTGTAATCTAAAGTTAATAATTGGAGGAAAATACATTAGTATGCACAGTTGAACAGTTCAACCATAAGTGAGAGGTTAATTTCCTATAAATAACTAGATGGAAGAGAGGGAGAAACATAACTTAAATAAAATAGAAACCAAATAAAATAGGAAAGAATTGAAAAAGCAGAAAGCATTCAGAATGACCGAAAAACACTTCAGGGAAATGTGAGCTTTAATGAAAAACTATGCTTAGCTCCATACAGGACACCCTTGTAAGTTATCTAGTTCTAGCCACTAGTTGTCTTTGAGTTAGTTCACAACTGTAAGTTATTGGTAACTGAGAGCAATGCTAAGTAATTCTTGTCTATAAACACACAAATTCTGCTCTGACCTGGTCAATTGAACTACCTCCGACTTCCCCTCAAGAAACCAGTTTGCTCCCATTTGTACATTAATGTCTATTCCTGATCAAATGTGTCTGTCCTTCAGATTCTCTTTTGAACTGATTAGCACATCTGTCTGGTTTGCTTGGGTGTTAAATAAAATCTTAATATGTGTTCATTTCTAAGAAAGTCACGACTAAACTTTTTGGAAAATTTTTCTTTTAGCAAAACTGATCAGTTCTGATTAGTTATAAATGAATTAAATTCTGAGCAGAATGAAAACAAAGATATCAGACAGAATTAAAACAGCATATATATATATATATATATATATATAGCCATATTAAAGGAACTCAAAAGGTATGAAAATAAAAGTTCAGGCAAAAATATCTTGGTCAAGTTCAGACATAAAAGCAAGGATTAGCAATATTAGTATATGACTGAATAGAATTTACATCAAGTAATAATAAATCAGACAAATAAAGTCAGTGTAAGTATTTAAAATTTCAATATATAATTAATTTATGCTGTAATAGAATCTGAATATATCAATGAAAGAAATTATGTGGAAATGTCAGAGAAACAAGAAGAAATGGTCAGGTTCAATAGTAGTAAGACTCTTTGTTAAGATTCTCCTCTTATTTGACCCAAGAGCAGGCTAAATAAATAAATGCAAAACAAATGAATATCCAAGTAATATAATTGCCAATATTGATTTGTTAGTCATAGATTGAGTTTTACACCCTATAAGCAAGTAGATGACATAGCTGTGGAGATTTTCCTCTTGCAAAGTAGGCTTGCAGTCTCAGAAAGTTTGAAGTGGACAGAACAGATCATTAAGTTCATTTTTAAAAAGTGTTATATATTCCATAGATATTCTCATCGTGTCCTAAATCTTATTGTGTCTTTGACTTTTATCTTTAACTTAATTAGCAGCTTACCATTGAAGCCTGCCTAAATGATTGATAGACTGATAAATAAATCCAGCTCTTTGATAAAAACAAATAAAAATAGACAAACTCCTAGATAATGCAATAAAAGTTAAAATAGAAAATAAAGTGCCATACATGAGTTTATTTCTTGTTTAATTAAAAGTGAAGAAAAAAACCATATGAATAAAAATTTATGCAAGAGCTGCTATGTGAGGGTACCAGTTATAAGTTATATAATTGAAAATAATCTAAATGTTCAAAGATGGGCTATTATAATATATTCTATTTTATATGTATTTAAACAAGTGCCATCCTGTCATTAAGAAACATATTGTAGAATAATACTAAATAGTTAATGGAAAATTTCAGTTTGTTAGTGCAAAAAAAGCTGCAAACAAAATGCAGAGTATCATTTTACATTTATAAAATAGGTAAAAATATGTATAAAATGCATGATAAAATATATACTAAAATATTAAAAATAAAATTTTCCCTAAATAGAGAGATCACAGATTTTTTTTTCTTTATGCTCAGCTATGTGTTCTAACTTTAACGACACACAATGCAAGTTTAAAATGTTGCTATCTGCATTAAGAATGCCTTCTGTTTCCTCCCTGACCCACTCTTCTTTCCCTAGGAGTTTGCCCAGCAGGTCATGAATGGGTGAGTGAGCTCTGTGGCATCCCTGGGCAGGGCAGCAGCTGATGGGGCCAGAGGTACACACCTGCCCAAAGCTGGGCTCATTAGATCCTCTCTCCTGAGAATTTCAAATTGGGATTCAGAATCAGCAGTCAGTTAACTGTGAGAATGAGAATCATACAAACAAACCTGGGGAACAGGGGCTGTCATTTGAGTGTGGCTATTCAAAAGCCATATGTACTGCTGAGCAGGCAGGAGAGTTTGGTCTGCAAAGAGAATAATCAATGGTAACAACAACAATGGATGCCATTCATTGTGTACTCATTATGTGACAGGCAGTCTTCTAAGCATGCTGTAAGGACTAACTCATTGATAGGCACATCTAACTTTTAAGGTAGATTCTATCATTATCCTCATTGTACATGTGAGAAAACCAAGACACACAGAGATTAGATGAATTAGAGAATAGTGCAGAGGGCAGAGAGATGAGAGACCATGTGGTCTCAGAGAGGCAGAGACCAGAAGAGTGGCTCCCTTGTGCCTCTGGGCATTGCAGGTCCTAGTTCTAGTCCCTTGTGAGGCCTGTTTGTATTTCCTGCCATCTGTTTCCAAGAGATTACTCTGACTCCTTAAGCTAAACTCCTTGTTCTTCACAAGCTTGAGTGGATAACAGTTTCTTGCAGTTGAACAATCCTTGGCTAAGAGGGAGTATATGCTGGGGGTGACTACATATAAAGTGTCTTTGGTATCTTTAAATTCTTTTCATGTTATCTTTGAAACCAGCCCAGCAGAGAAAACAAAATGTTGCTAGAATTCATCACAAACAACCACGTACAATAAGTGGCATTGATTCTCCCAACTCACAAATAATTTTAGAAAGTATTAAAAATATGCCCACTAAGGAGAAGATACTCATTGAAAAACAGCCCTTGAGAGACTAAAGAAATCTCCAGGTACTCTCCCTCCTCTGCACAAAATGCATATTTATATAAATCTTTATATACTATTTCAGGAAGAGTTCACATATTGTAGTGTGGCTACCAGCTTCTGGATGAGAGGCTATTGCTTACAAAAATTGCCTTTTTTTTTAGGTTATGTATTTGTACAGTTTTGAGTTAGTATCATCTAACCAGAGTGTTGAATGTTTTAATAGCTTCTAGTCTAACTTTGTCAATCTCTAGATGGAGGACAATTTAAGGGAGCCCAAAGAGCATGGCTGGAGAAGGAACACAGAGACTGGAGCTTCAGAAATTACTATAGTGCCAACAAAAATAGTTACTGCAAGGTGCTAAAACTGGATAAGTTATTTCCTTTTCTGAGACTCGACACTCAAACTCTTTTCTTGCTAGGTTTTAGGATATACAGTGGTTCCCCCTTATCCACAGGGGGTACATTCTAAGACTCCCAGTGGATACCTGAAACCACGGATAATACTGAACCCTATGTATACTATGTTTTTTCCTATACATACATACCTATGATGAAGTTTAATATATAAATTAGGCACAGAAAGAGATCAACAACAATAAATAATAGCAAAATAGAACAATTGTAACAATATGCCAGCATCACTACTCTTGCACTTTGGAGCCACTGTGAAGTAAAACAAGGGTAACTTGAGCACTAGTGCTGTGATAACTCAACCGTGGATCTGATAACCGAGACTGCTACTGAGTGACTCACAAGTGGGTAGTGTAGACAGCACAGATACACTGAACCAAGGATGATTCACATCCCAGGCGGGATGGAGTGGGATGGTGTGAGATTTCATCACGCTACTCAGAATGGTGAGCAATGTAAAACTTATGAGTTCTTTATTTCTGGAAATTTCCATTTGATATTTTTGGACCATGGTTGACCGCGGGTAACAGAAACCACAGAAATCAAAATCGTGGATAAGAGGAGACTACAGAAAGATTTCTTCTTCTGGAGGTAATTTATATTTCAGTGTGGTGTTTGTCACGATTACTGAAAACGAGATAGACTTGCCTTGGAGCAATAGGATGTGTTTTTTCCCTGTGTTTCTTGTTTTGGTGTAGCAATGGCTATGTAAAACAGCTGGATAGATATTCTTACATAGAGGACCCAAAGAAAATTCAGTGGCCAAATATCCAGATGAAAAGAGAAGCATTCAGTTAATCATCTGGATGTTTTGTCTACACGAGGAGAAATCTGTGGATGTTTCCAAATATTTGAGAAAATATTTGGGAACATCCAGATGTTTGGCCTTATGCAGCTCAAACATTCAGATGTTTGACTAAATTTCGCCTTCCAACCGGATGCTTCGGCATCAAATAGACCCAGCCTTGGTTATAGTAATTACACATTGTTAACTGGTGTCACAGAAAATTGTTTGAGGGAAAAACACGACACACCAAAGTGTGGAGGTTATAAATAATCACAAACATTACTAGTGAGGAAAGAAGGAGGGAATCACACCTCTGACCAATCAGGATGCATCACCACTAATATAAATTAGCAGTAATGTTCTCTTTGCAGAAGGCCTAATAATTAAAAATAATAAACATAAGCTGGTGGCTCCTACTGATGAAAACGAAGCCAGTAGCACTTGCAGTGTTTACAAAACATGAAGGATGTGAAAAGGAACATCCTCTGCTTTGAAATGAGTTGAAAATTCTAAACTTCATGGAAACGGGTTGAATGAGAGTTCAGTTTCCTCCTCTTATTTTAATGTGACCTTGCAGTGTCTCCGATTACAGTGTTCTTAAACTTGTGGGAATCAGCCTAATAAAAATACTGTAAAGAAATACAGCTCATCCCTCAGCTGTGGGCCGGCTGTGTAGATTACCATGGTGCAGGAGTCAGGATCTGCCTCCAGAAAGCAGACTCCGTTTTCTACACAGCAGTAACATGAACTTGAATGGAGGCGTTAAATGAGAAGATCATGTTTTGATTCTAATTAAGATTTTAAAACCTGATTTTTAGCCAACTTGTTGTTGGTGAAAAACAGCAATGCCATAAATAAAATAGCCACAGATGGACCCGGATATTTGTTATGAACAACCATCAAAAATGCTTTTATTTTAATTGATTGATACTGAACAAAAGTAGTATTCAGCCAAAACCTTACTGGTAGTCTTGTAATTATTTTTTTAACCAGTTCACCACTACATTCCAGGGGAACTTCAAGACATCCTACTGAGGAGTCTGGTACAACCTCTGCACCTGATGTGTGTTTGACTTTGCATACCAAGCCTGAAATTGTTCAAGAAAATTAATCTCTTGTATACTTGCAAAAACCTAGCTGGAAAGTAACCTAGATGTGGTCTGGGGTTCATTTTTAAAGTGAACAATCTTCAGAGAACCTGGGATTGGATTGCACTTAGCAATAATATGGTCTGTCATTGTTTGTAGGATGGGAATGACTGTTGCAAAGCCAATGCTAATTTTTCAAGGAACTTATCTAGAAGATGCAGAAGGAAGAAACAGACCTTAAACTCTAAAAGCATTTAATATTTTTAATTGTTTTCTGAAGAATTAAACTCTGGTTTGAGAAAGCATCTCAAACATTTTTTCATATCAGAGCAAAAGTTACCCAAGTATGATCCAGTTAAAAGACACGCATATTTTTAAATACCTATGATACACTCAGCTTGCTTTTGTTTTTAAAGAAACAGAAAATATGACTTTGGTTCTAAAAATGCCTTCATTGGAGTAGAGGAGGAAATATAATTGCTACACAAATTGTATGGATTCAATGGAGGAGTTAGCTATGATTTCTTTCTCTGATGACAGTGAAACTTTTCACCTTTACATGCCAACAAACTGGAAAAAATTTCCTACAGTGTTGTGCTCACAAGTGTGATAGGAGAATTGGAAATAATCAGTGTCAATTAGAAAGACCTTGGACATCATTGGGAATGCCTATTAGAAGGGATAGGAGCGTGCTAGAAACAGATGGCTTGGGCAAGAATACTGGCTGTCTCTTCTAGCTTCCTGACCTCATGTAAGATATATAACATCTCTGTGCCTTGGTTTCCTCATCTGCAAAATGGGGATAATAATAGTAGTACATAATGGATAGGACTGCAGCCAGGATTAGATAACAGTATATGTAAAGCTTATAGATCCATGCCTGCTACATGAGTAACTTTTTAATCCAAAGTACATGAATCAAATTGCATTGAATCAAAAGTTTCGTGAAGACTTGAGATGAGAATGAGAACCAAATAAGCTATATCATAAGAGGCTGTGATCAGAAATAAAATGAGGTATGTTTTGACACTTAATGACATTCTAAAAGATTGGGCGGCAGCAAGATGTACACACGTGTCTGCAGAAAATGTGGTGAGGAGGTGGGGGGTTGGGCAAGGGAGATCAATCTCACAGCTTTCAATTAGGATTCTGTGGGCGGGGAAGAAAACTAGAATTCACAGGGAAGGAACTGGCTGATATTATTATTATTTTTTTTTTGATGCAGCATTTCAGAAAACATAATCAATGGCATGCGTCCAGTTCTCATTTAGTAACCAAAGAACTAGCTGCAGCTGTTTTTTATGCCTGGTGGTGCCAGTTTGATAGTGTATAATCATATTTGCATAAAGATAAAAAGGAAGGTGTTATAGAACACAGTTAAGCCTATGGTTTCACCATGAATTAAAGGTAATTTCAGACTAATTAGGTATAATTTGTTAAGGAATTCTTCCCAGCAATGATGACTCTGATTTTGTAATTACAGGACAATGCTTACTGTGGCTTTCAAGGCAGGAGAAAGCACACCCGAGGGGGTCGTGTCCCACACTAGGCAGATCTAATGGTGCCACAAAAGACAGGTGTTTTGTCAGATTTCAGCCACACACTTTCACACCTGCAACGCATTAACTACCGCAGCAATGTTAATGAAGACCAGGTGCCTGTTCTCCAGCATAAATGAGGAACTGGCAGGAGATTTGCTGTTTGCTACCTGACGTCTACTCCTGAGTCTCTGAACCCCGTCCTTCTGGTTGAAGAGGAAGGTGAGTGGGGTAACAGGCTTTTGGGTACTTTTGCCTTGGTCCTTTTCAGTTGTGGGATGGAGATACTGAAACATTGGCCTTCGCATTATGGTAGTGACCTCTTTACCCACCCATTGAATTTCCCATCAATTCCCACCCTAAAATAGTGGAAAACATTCTTCCAGCATTAAGTATCTCCAGGCTTTCTGAGCTGCTACCCCTTTTGTGCAGAGTTCAGCCTCTGAGAGTCCTGAAAATAGCTGATCTGCACAATCTACAAAATGGATTTCTGGAAAGTGCTGTGTTATCAGCTGCTACCAGGGAAAGTTTGATTGTAGCTACTTGAGTCTTTTCAAACTTGAAGTTTTGCCATTCCATCCGGAAATGAGTAATGGAGGCCTTGAGCAAGCCTTTTCACTTTAATAAAACACAAGGTTTTCATTGTGTGTGGGGCTACATCATTTTAATGCTCTCTGTTATGAAATACAAAATCTTTTTCTTCCTCCCTTAAGAAAAAACTCGGTAGCAAAGCTTTTCCCTCCTCTTTTTTTCCTCCTCCTCTTTGTTTCACCTCTTTGAGCTGCAGTTGTCTGCTCCCTGCAATTTCCAGCAGTTAAGTGAAAAGTTAATATTGTCACACACACACACACACACGAATTGAAAGTGAGGAAAAGAATGAGCCAGGTCTAGGTTCTCAACAGTAGAATATAATTATCTAAATAATTACCAGTGACTTCTGGCCATGACAAAACAGCTTCTTCACCCTGGGAGATGGAAGGATGGACAAATATCAAAATGCTTTACACTATTTAAATTCCAGGTCCTAATTAAGTTAGAAAAGAATGGATTCACAGACTTTTAGAGTAGCAGATCTGGGTGTGAAAAGGATCATTCAAATCCAGATTTTTTTTTTTTGAGACGGAGTCTCGCTCTGTCGCCCAGGCTGGAGTGCAGTGGCGCAATCTCGGCTCACTGCAAGCTCCGCCTCCCGGGTTCACGCCATTCTCCTGCCTCAGCCTCCCGAGTAGCTGGGACTACAGGCGCCCGCCCCTGCGCCCGGCTAATTTTTTCTATTTTTAGTAGAGATGGGGTTTCACCATGGTCTCGATCTCCTGACCTTGTGATCCGCCCACCTCGGCCTCCCAAAGTGCTGGGATTACAGGCGTGAGCCACCACGCCCGGCCTTTAACTCTTCAATCTCTGAAGTGAATATATTGGACAAACCTTCAGAAACGGATACTCACACTCTTGAGGTGACCTGCTAGTAACATAGATCCAAACCATTCATTTCAGGTCATTCTACAGTGTTTTTCAAGACATGTTTGCAATGAGCTTACATAAGATTTTCAAGAGGCACCGTGGAGGTACAAATATAGCTGGGGAGTTTCCAGAAATCTCTGGCTTTCCCTTTCCAGGTCCCACCACCTACAACTAAAGCAATTTTAGTTTTCAATTTACTTTATTGATTTGGTGTCTATCAATGATTTAATATATTACTTTTTTTTGGATTAATACCAAAACCTTTGACTACAGCTGCCAAAGAATACCCTATCTTATGGCAGAAAACACTTATGCCTTTACCAAGTACTCAAGTATTTGAGCAAATCCAAATTCTTCATGTAGACAATGTTAGCCTTGTATGCAGATTCTCCTGAAGGCCACTTCTGTGCACAAGTGCTGAGACATTTGGACAGAGTGAGAAATCATGTCATGTTTTCACTGTTTCTAGCAAGCTTAATGTCTAAAGCAAATGAATTACCTCTTATGCTACTAAAAATTTGGACTATAGATACTGACCAGGAAACTCAACTTCAAATCCATGACTCCCCAGTCTTATTAAAAGCCCAGCTGAGATCACTGACATTTGAGAGATTATCTCAGGCCTTGCTACTCAATGTATGACCTATGGACTGGCAACAGTGACATAATCTGAGAACTTGTCAGAAATGCCAAATCTCAGTCCCCAACTCAGACTTACTAAATCAGAATCTACATTTAAAAAACTCCTCTGTTGTTGAGTCAACATATTGACTCATTTGCCTATTAAACTTTAACATTGTAATCATGTATTCTTCTAGATCAGAAATTCTTAATTTGGGATCCTTTGAGTCCATAAATTGGCCTCAGGTTTATCAACTCACTGCAATTAAATGCAAAATTGAATCTGTGTGGAGGTGTGGCTGTGCATGTTTGTGTTTTAACCCATAGATCCTTGTTTTTGGTAAAGAGGAGTCATAATTTTTCAGCTTTTCAAAAGTATTGCAAACTATAAAAATAAAGGACTACTTATTTGTAGTGGCCATGCACTTCTCTGGGTAGTGTGCTGGGACAGAACTCCAGACATAAAAATGCTATCATAAAATTATAATTGAATTTTCTGAGCTTCTGCTGAGTGTAAAACTAAATTGTTTTTGCATCTTCTGCAAACAGGTGTTCAATGAATATGGCATTCAATTACAAAACTCTCCAAAGACAAAATTTCCGGGACAGATTCGTGAAATAGTTAATGAATACTGCACAGCAGTAACAATTGAACTGTGCTGGAAAAATAAGAATTGACAAGGATGAAAAACATTAAAAGGGCACTTAACCCAGAGAACTAAGAATTAAAGTACACACCTAATGAGGGTTGGACTCTCTATTTTCTTGCTGCTTGCTCTCCCATGCATATAGTGTCTGACCATAGCTACTTGAAAAATATCTTTTGTCAAACACATTGATTCCACAAATACTTACTAAATGCCAACTATGTGGTAATGTGGAATTATAATTAAGAGATATCTTAAAATCACTCTGTCTGGATTTCAAGTCAAGCTCCACTGTTCAAAGCTACAAGATCTTTGGCAAATTTCTTCTCCTCCCTGTGTCTAAAATGAAGATAACAATAGCACCTAACCTATAGGCCTGTGATGAGGGCTATATTAGTTAATGCACGTAAGTTCTCAAAACATTCCCTGCATGTAGTAAGCACTCAATAAGTAGTGACTATTACTAGGTACCTGGCACTTCTCTAGGCTTTGAGCTCCCCAAAGCTCTCATAGGTCTTTTATGAGGGAATAATAGATATTGAACAATTAATTACTATAAATTGTGATACATGCTATGGATGGAGAAGTATAAGCTGCTTTTAAGAAGACCTGACCAGAGATGGGAGGTCAAGAAAGTTTCCCTGAGGAGGTGAGTTTTAGGTGAAGGGGAATAGGGAATGGGAGAGAGAGCAAGCAAGGTCCAGGGGGGCTGGAGCTCAGCAAGTGGTCAGCAAAGGGTGTACAGGAAGCTGATGAGGTAGACAGGGCCTGGGTCATGCTATGCTTTCTGGAGAGTCTTGGCCTTTAAGAAATTTGAGGTGTATAGAAAAGGTTTTAATCAAGGGAATGACATGAGCAGGTTTAAATTTTTAATGTATCTCTCCAACAGGCATGTGGAAAATTGATTATAAATAAAATCAGTAACCGTGGAGACACAAGTTAGGAAGCATTGAGTATAATATGAAAGAATCAATTGTACCATTTTGTAGGATGTTGACAGTGAAAGATAGAGAGAGCTGGATGAATTCGAGAAACATTTAGTAGGTAAAGCAAGGAGGACTTGGGGTTGATAGAGTCCTGATTGAATTGTATTGTGCTTTTCCTTTTTATTTCTTCAAGACAATAAGAGACATGCAAAAGTGACTTTATTCCTCTATTTTTCCTTCAATTTGTAAACACAGACCCACTTATTCTCACAGGCTTCCCTTAGCTTCATATATGACCCTTAACATCCTCCCATAGATCCGTATATAATTCATATTGTAAATAGCCTTCTCATGTAAGACTGCTCCTGTTCATTTCAGAAGGAAATTCATTTATGCTTATAAGACAAAACTCTGTTTTCTGTTGACACTTCTTGAAAGCTTTTCAAGTTCTTTGAGGTGCCTGGGGTAGGTAGGACTAGATAAAATCTTAATTTTGCCTTTCTTAGAAGGAATACAACAAACAATATATTCTCATAGTTGTGATATACACACAGGATGTTAGTTATTATCCATCTCCACCTGCTTAGTGTTGAAAGGGTGGGGGAAAAACCACCCTTTCAACATTAAGCAGGTGGAGATGGATAATAACTAACATCCTGTGTGTAAAATCTTTGCTTTTGTTTTCCTTGGGGGATACAAGCAGTGAAGAGCCCAGTTACTCAGAATTCCTAGTGTTTCTGCTTTCTGCATACATTTGAGCATATTTAATCTTAATCCAGGACTTATGCTTCCTTATTTCATTGTGGAGGGGATGACATGATAACAATTGTTATTTCCCCCAAAGAAAAAGAAGACAGTTATAAGAGGAACTAAGAACGTATCAAGTAGGTTATAATATTAAGAGTAATAAAATGGTAATTATAGATGACTGTTAGAGAGGCTAGCACTTAACCAGGTGCCTGTAACCACCTTCAGAGTAATAGTATTCCCAGTTGCCTAGGAAACCAAGGCACTCCATTAGGCTTACGTTGGCCCTGATCCTAAAGCAGCACCCACCCCTTGGTTTTGTGGGATTCTTCTGGCTTTGTCCTATCCTATACCCCGAAATCCCACCTCTTGTGTTTCTACACAGAACTCTGTCCTTAAATATTGTTTCCCACTTCTGTCCTCTCATTCCCTGAGCCTCTTCTCTTTAAGGTGATGGCCAAGAAATTAGAGAAAAGAATGCATTGAGGTGTGAATGACTCTTTTCTTTTGCATTGGCATTGCATGAGAACATAGTGAAGGAACCCCAGGCATACCTCTGACAGTGCAGCTCCTTGGGATGCACAGGGGTGCAAAAATATTTTTCAGACCTTATTAAGTGATGTCCTGTTGATGGCACTCATGGCTCAATAATCTGTTGGGTTTTTTCCTTAAGAAGGTGAGGGTTTTGGGCTCCTGGCCCTCACCCAGACTGGGTTTGTACAGCCCTGAAGTCTGAGCTGAATTCTGCCATCTCTCCAACGGCGCTTAATTGCTTTTAATTATCCCTCCACTGAAGCTGAACCATCCTTCACCCGGGTCACACCACAGAACATGGCTCATAAGTTTTACAAGCCACCTTGTGTATCCCATCCATGTGTGCAGCCACCTTTTCTGACCGTAAACAATCCATCAGCCAGCTATCCCTGTCCCTGAAAAGGTCTGGATGCTAAGAGTAAGATCAGGCTCTTCTTGGGGTCACTATGTTGACTACCATTGTACCAGGAAGCCTGGAGATGAACTTGAGACTTGAATTTTAAATCATAAGATTGCACATCAACTGGACTTTAACATGGTCTTCCTTTAATTCACCTATGAATGCAATCAAATTTGAGAAAACTAAAGGGATTTGCATTTCCTAAGCCCAATTCTCTTGCTAAACTGTGAATTCTCACTCTGAATCTCTAGTGAGATCTTAGGCACCAGGTCTAAGTCCTCATTTGAATTCAGTAAATACTTGCAAAATAAATGAAAAGCCCAATATTTATGGGTGGCTTGCATAGTGAGGGTCCTTACTTATAAGAGGATTAAATAGAAACCAATAAGATCCAAAATGTATTTTTACACTGACCCTGGTCAGTATCTCAACATAGATGTCTTCATTCATTCATTCATTCATTCATTCATTCATTCCTCAGTCTTTCTGAGAGAAGCTTAGAGAAGGGAGGTGGAGAGTTTTCAGTCAAAGGAGCTAAATTCTGAGAATTTTGACTTTTTTCCTTTCTGGATTGACCATGAAGGCATCCAGGAATATGTTTTTGTTTATCTGTGAAGGATACTAGGTACAAATACAACTGAGGAATACACCTCTCCTCAAATAAATTGATTAGACTAGCTAGTTGTCTCAAGCAGGCCTTGGTAAGAGCAGTGCTTCTCAAAGAGGGGTATTGGTTCCATAGTTACAGGTGAGATGGCTTTTAGAGGTCCCTGAATGAATGCCTTTTTATTGTTCTAATATAGCATTTAATATTCTATTCTATTGCTTGTAAGTGATACCAGTTTCCATTTAGCAGTGATGAAAAGTTTCCATTAAAAATGCATGTATTTTAGTTAAGGAAAGTGAGCCATTAAAATAAAAATGTTAATAACAATACCAGTCAGTGATAACCGAAAATGTCAAGTCATGAAAGATGGTACATAAGTGATTGGACTTTGGGAATCTTTGGGATAGAAGATGCAGCGATTTGAATAAAGGCTGCAGGGAGCTATAGAAGGCAGGGCACTCAGTGGAAGGTGTGGGGTGGGAACGAAAAGAAGCAGAGGGATATCTACACCTGCTAGCATAAGAGCATGCAAGGGAGTTGACAGGAAGCTGATGTCTGCAAACAGTCCCCGTCTTGTGGAGGAGTAGTGGTTTCAGAGTGAAGCATGGTGAGGACACCTGGTGTGGTGAGAGAGCTCTCCACTCGCCTAAAACCCAACTCCCTGGGGAATGTCTGCACCAGCCCTGGCAGCATAGAGCTCCAGGATTTTTCCAGCTGGCTACTTCCCTACCCTCTCCTACATTCCAATATCATTTCCCCATTTTCAGTTCCACCAGAGATAGAGATTCCTCAAGGCCTTGAGTATTTCAGATGAAATGATTTCGACACCAAAATTGCTTTATGCTCACCAGAGAATGTCCTATCCAGTTGGAAATAAGGCCCATTTGAATTTGCCCCCTTTGTCCTTCCAAATGTCACTGGATGAGGGAGAGGACTTGGCAGAAGAATGTAGTCGGTTTTGGCAGAAGCATCCAAAAGCCTCGGATCCCCTGATATACAATACAAGCCGTGGAAGTGTCCAGTCTTTGAGTCCGTGTGCCTCTGTGGGAATGTGGGTGAGGGTGGAGGTATGGGTGTGGGTGCACGTTTGTGTAAGGGGTGAAAAAAGAATCTTTGTTGGAATAAAGAAAGGCATGCAACGGGGATCAGCTAGACAGCCAACCCTGAGGGAGTGAGGGAAAGAGAAGACTGTAGCTGACTCCAAGTCAGTAAATGCAAATTGCAGCAGAAGGTTGACCTTTTACTGTAACCGAAGTCAGCTGCAGGTTGTAACCTCATGCCATTAATTATAACTCAGCATACCTTTGGTGGGCTCTCCTATTGGCCTTGATCTCCCTCATCCTCCCTCTCCACCACTTCCCTCCTTAGTCCCCACTCCACTGAAAGGCTCATGTTGCAGGCTGCACTCTGAGATAAAATACTTTTAAAAGTAATGGGTCTAATAGAACTGGAGTCAATTCTATACATTTCACTTTTTTTGCAAAAGAAATTGTTTTGTGTTGAAGACTGAGATGGTCGGAGAAGGCCCATTTGAAAAAAATTAGCTAAAGCTTAGATGAACAGAGTCCTTGACTGAAAAAGTTAAACATTCATCAGAGACTGGAATGTAATAATGTACCCCCATTCTCCTTTTGGAAAAGGTTTGCAAGCATTTTGCTGCATGACTGGGAACCTACAAAGATACAATTTAAAAGTAGATGTATAAAGGAAATATAAGCCAGAGAATTCTGTGCACAGGTCAAGAAAGAAACTTACATAATAGGTCTAGGAATAATTTGAAAATTCTGGGCCCTTCTTTCTGTTCCATTTCTTGTTGGATTGTTTTAGCAAATCTGTATTCATTTGTGTGAGAATCTTTGGATTTTATCTCAACTGAAAGAATGGAAAATTGCACACAGACATTTTATACAGACAGCACTGGCTTCACATGACATGTGCGGTTGCACAGAATCCTGTGTTTAGAAGGGCCCTGCACTTGGTTTAATGCTCTGCTGTGAACATCCCGAAGCCCTGAATAACCTTAAACAAATGGCCCCACGTTTTCATTTTGTACATTGTTTGCCCTTCTGGTATAGGGGCACTGGAAAGTGAAACATATTAATGGTTGGTGAAGCCAGTACCAAACTCGGAAAAAGCTGATGTCTTCTGGGCTAATATTGTTTCTGGAAGAAGTTAAAATTCAGAATAAAACAAATATATGCTGAAGCTAGTCTTCCCCTTAAAACACAAAGTTGTACAATTAGCCATGTTTTGGTACTTTGAATAATTAACTGACCCAGAGTACACTAGATTTTCCATAGTTTACTTTGTTTAGCTTGTCCAAAGCCTCTTGATATTCTCCTATTTTAGTTCTTTTGTTCATATATTAGATAAACATCTAATATGATCATGATACTATTTTAAAATCGCATGAAACAGCAAAGACTAAAACACCGCCATGCCCTCAGGAAAGTTTCTCTTCTCTACAGGGAATGATACAATTAAAAATTGCAAAAACAAAATCTGACACAAGCTTGAAAGAAAAAGAAACTGCATTGAGATACAACAAATGTTTGAGAACAGAGGAAGGAAATACAGTTCACATTGGGAGGATGAGGAAAGGTAATGAAGATCATGATACACATAAGTGTGTGTGTATGTATGTGTGTGTATATGTGTGTGTGTATAATTTCAATATACAGAAAAGTGATCAAAGGATATTTTTGGAGCAAGGAATGATGTAAATATATAGGGAAGGGAGAACAAATGGCATGTTCAGGCAGCAGTGGCTAGAACAGAGTGACTGGTGTATGAGATACAGACAGGAGGGAGGTGTTATTGGAAAGGAGCTAAGACCAGAATGTGGTGTGGGCAGTTTATTTAGTAGCAACTGCTAATGGAAATAGGGCTAATGGAATAGGAGAAATGGTTATGTAGGTCTATGAGTTTTCTATACTGAAAAAAAATAATTAGAAACTGTCACTCTAGTCTCACCTGGTAATTGAGATTAGGGCCAAGAGAGACCACACAGAGAATGTGAATACAAACAGAGCTATGGTGCATTCCCTAACAGTAAGGATCAGTACCATGTGGTCTTACTGGGAGAAGGAGAAGGAAGAAGAACCTTCTCATTCCTATGCAGTCTTAACACTGAGGTCCAGCTTAGGACTTTCCCATAGGTGAACAAACCTGGGGAACTGTCCTTAAACACCTCCACCATTGGTTGTCTGCTTTTCTGAGTCTTGAAGATATTGGTCCACTTTCCATAGCATCTTCATTTGAATTGTTATGAAAGAAATATGTAAAAAACATATGAAAATGTTTGGAGTTGGAAAACCAACAACATAGAGACTGTGTATTCAAAGCACTTATTTTGTATATAAAATTAAATGGATGGATGAAGCCATGTATGGGTTTATGCTGGTATGAAACATACCAAAGTTTTAACAGTGATGGTGTTATCTTTACATGCTAAGATTATGAGTGATTTTTATTTTGAACAATTTTCATTTTGGGCTTGGTTTTGTTTAGTTTTTGAAGATTTTAGAGAAAAGTGCATTACTATGATTAGATTAAAATTCCATTTTGGGGGCTTGGATGTATTTAGCATTAAATCCATCCACAAAATTATCATTTTAGAAAATATTTTATGATGTTGCAGTGTGTCCATCCTGAATCTTTAGTGCCATGTGGTGCAGTGTGTCAGGATTTGGTTTATTAAGAAGACCAATAGGCGCAATGCTGAATAATCTGATGTTGCTTGACTAGCGTAGGAATGCATCCGGAATTTTTTTTCTTTACATTATTTGTTCTACCTTTAGTTTTATAAAAATATTTTCCAGGCTACACTTTGATGGTGGGATTTCAAGTTGTAAAAAGTTCTTTCAAATTTTGGATGCAGAATTTACTATTGCCCCAGGGTTTCTTGGAAGAGAATTAGAGTTCTGTTTTTCTTATGAAACATATTCAAAGAGATGAATTACTTTTCCATGCAATAAACTCAAGTAAAAAGTGAGATGCAATGTCAGTGATGATGTGACTGCTCATTTGGAGATGTCCCACTCAAGCAGCTCAAATAATTTCCTGTGTTATGTCTTGGGCCAAAAAGCTATTGAAAGAATATAATTTCAAAATGCAATGTTTGCTGCGAGAATGTCAACTGTTGACAATGTATTCAGCATACTTATATACTGATTTGTATTTCATCCAAGTTCACATACTGGTTCTAGGTATTTTTAATTGTGATCATATTAGTAAGTTGTTTCTCATTCCTAAGTGCTTTTAGTTGATTATATATGTCAATGAACATGTAAATGTTAGATTGAGCCATATGATATTATAGGTAAGATTCTTTGTACTTATTTTGATAAATCATAAAAGGTTTATATTTTGTCCCATCTACTTTATCATTTCTTTATGTATTTACATGTATTTGTACAGTTTATGAACTATTTGATATAATTTGGGGACATTGTGCCCTCTTACCTCTAAATGCTATAGTTTGTATTTCGTAAGAAGATAAGAAATTAGAAGAGATTTCCTAAGAAGAGATATTCTCTTTTCTACCCACAGAACCATTACAAAATAAGAAAATCTGACGTTAATACAATGCTGTTATTTAATTCATAGTCCAAACTCATGTTCTCAATTGTCTCAACAACACCCTTTATAAAAATTTTTTCCTGGCCCAGCATCCAACCTAGGGTCACTCTCTATATTTGTGTCTCTGTAGTCTCTGTTGATTTAGAACTGTTGCTTGGCCTATCTTTGTCTCTCTTGACCTTGCTATTCAAGAGTTCAGGCCAGTTGTTTTGCAGAATGACTCTCAGTTTGGGTTTGCCTGATGTTTCCTTATGATTAGAGTCTGGCTATGCTTTTTATAAAAAATATCACAGAAGTGATGGGTGCTGTTTTGTCCTTCTCAGATAATCCTAACAGGAGGTAAAATATATTAGTTTGTCCCAGTGTTGGTGGTGTTAACTTTCATCACTGATTAAGGTGGTATCTGCCAAGTTTCTCCACTCTAAAATTCTATTATAAAGTTATCCTTTATAAGTAATAAGGAATTTGTGGAGAGTTACTTTGAAACTGTGTAAATATCCTAATCCTCATCAAACTTTCACCCATTCGTTGGGGATTTTCTAACCCCATCATTCTGTTTGCTTTTGTTGATTGGCATTGTACTGTAAGGAAGAGGTTTTTCCTTCTCCACTCTGTTTATTTGTTCATTAATTTATTTTTATAAATATAGTATTTAATATGTTTCAGTCTTCACTTGATCTTAGCCAAAAGGTGGGGAAGTGATTGTTTTGATCTTTAAAATGTCAATTTTAAGTGGTTCAGCCAAATACTTCATGCCATGCATTTAGACTGGAAATATACCA
Organism: Macaca thibetana thibetana; assembly: GCF_024542745.1. Classification (NCBI taxonomy): domain Eukaryota; kingdom Metazoa; phylum Chordata; class Mammalia; order Primates; family Cercopithecidae; genus Macaca; species Macaca thibetana. Next base: position 66,642,055 of record NC_065592.1, read on the forward strand.
AGCTTGTATCTTCATAGCCCATTGTATTTTTAATTAAAAATATTATTCATAGACTAATTTTAAATTATGGCATGTTCTTTACTTTGTGACTATGTCAGTCTCTATTTTGATTGTCAATGTTAAAACCTCTACCCATCCCCTTTACTCACAATAACACATTTCACTCTGCCTGTGTTGAAACAGCTGTAAGGTGAGCCCTTAGTGTAATCTAGTCTATATTGAAGGCAGTGCGAGTTGTGGATGTATGAATATGAACAATGTTTTTAATGCTCATTCATATATTTTGTTTTCATAAAGTCCCTGTTCTGTTTTTAAAACTTAAGGTTGATAACCATGATTTTAGGGAGGACAGAAATTGAACTCATCTGGTAATAAATGCAGAATACAAATTTCTCCTTCAGCCGGTTTACCTGCACATTTGTGGTATATAGTTGTCATTTTTACAACAGTGAAAAAATCAAAGTATTATATGTAATTGTTAAAAGAATTTCCCCAAATTGAATGAATGTGTTTTAAATTCCACTTACCTTTTGTTTTATGTCTATAATCTAAGGCATTTAAAATGTTAGAAGATTTTTGAATCTTCAACACTTTTTGAAGATTCTAATGTGGTCTTCTGAGATTCTGCGTGTTGTCTTTAAAGAGATCTTGTCAGAGTTACATTTCTTTAATAGTGAAGTTTATATATTTAAATTAAGAAAATAAAGGCAAAAAACAGTCATTCATAATATAAAAATAGTACAGTCGTATACCAATTAATGGCATTCCAGTCAATGACAGATCAAATATATGGCAGTGGTTTCTTAAGATTATAATATGGCATTTTTTTCTGTACTTTTTCCATGTTTGGATATACACAACTTACTGATGATTACAATTGCCTATAGTACTCAATACAGTAACAGGCTGTATACATTGGTAGCCTAGGACCAATAGGCTATACTATATAGTCTAGGTGTATAGGAGGGTATACCATCTAGGTTGTGCAATACACTCTATGACGTTCACACAATGAAACACTTAAGGACACATTTCTCAGAACATAACCCATCGTTAAGTGACATATAACAGAAGTACCTATATAATAATTTCTATGAGGATTAAATGAGATATTTGTAAGACACATAGCTCATGCTTGATATTTATTACATAAAATGTTAGCTATTATCACTCTAATTCTTAATATAGTAATTGCTACAGCTCTTAATTTCTTTAAAGCAAACCTCAAAAGGTAATTTCTGTAGTGATGTAAAAAGGAACTGATGCAAATAACTGTTGCATGGAGTAGTTGAAAGAATATGAAGTTTCAGTGTTAGATTGTGTGTTCCATTCATCCCAATGGGTTTTAATTCCAGTTTCAATACTTACTAGTTGACAGGAAGGCCAGTTTCATGATTTCTCAGCTAACCTATATTTAAAAGGTGGGGCGTGAATGATGCTATCACTTTCATATGAAAGAATGTCTCAAGTGGTCTAGCGAGAAAAGGTTAATATACAAGAGAGCTCTTGGTAAATATGTGGAGTAGAGGTCAGAGAATTAGAGAGGAGACAGGAGGAGGAGGGGCAGAGTGTCCTTGTGGACAGCAGGAGGTGGTCCTGACTAACGTTGCTTGTGGAGACATTAAAGTGAAATGCTATACAACTCTTCCATAATTTTCAGTGGTGGGCTAACTCCATTTAAAGAGACTGGCTAGGCCAGGTGTGGTGACTAACACCTGTAATCCCAGCACTTTGGGAGGCTGGGGGTGGGGTGGATCACTTGAGTTCAGGAGTTTGAGAGCAGCCTGGAAAACATGGAAAAACCCCATCTCTATTAAAAATACAAAAATTATCTGGGTATGGTGGCAGGTGCCTGAAATCCCAGCTACTTGGGAGGCTGAGGCAGGAGAACTGCTTGAACCTGGGAGGCACGGGTTGTAGTGAGCTGAGATCGTGCCACTGTACTCCAGCCTGGGTGACAGAGCAAGACTCCATCTCAATAAATAAATAAAATAAAATGAAATAATAAAGAGACTTGCCAAAATTACACTCCAAGGACCTCTGGCTCTCAGTTTCCTCAACTGCGACATGGAGAAAATTTATATTTACAGAGTTGTTGTCAGGACTATGTGCTTAATACCTTTTGGGTACTCAGAAACAGTCCTGTCAAGCACCTACTGTAAGTCAATAACCCAGATTATTTTCTGATTCACTCCATTTCCTGACATGGCTGATGTCTTAGCTCTACAGACAGACACAAGTTTGGGTTGGTTTGTTGGTTCTGTCGTCGTTTGTCCAGGCTGAAGGCAGTTTGCATGGGAAGTAGTAGCTTGTGTTCAGGGAAGAAATTGTGAAGGGATCACAGGTGGCATTAAGCAGGAACCTGGATGAGCAACATGTTAAGATGTGGTAGTGGTTTGGCAGCATTCCCACAAAAGAGGGAGATTTGATTGTTAGAAGAGTCCTTGGAAGTTGAAAATGTTCTTCGTAAGCTTATTTACAATAATAAAATGGGAAGACAAGGAGGTAGAAAGATACAGAGTTGGATGATAGAGAAAAAAATCTTACTACTGAGCAAGGGAGTTATTGAAGGGAATAAACTAAGGAACAGAACCAAAGGAGAGGAACAGAGATGGAAACCTTGGTAAGAAAAAAAGCTTCGATGATGGAAATAAAGTACAGTATATTCCATTAACTGCTTCAGCGAGTCCTTGGCTGAATTCTAGTTAAAATAAGATAAAGAGTGAAGAGACATTTCCTTTAAATGTCCACATTTACAACTTTTCTATGTGAAGTCCAAGGCTTTAGCCTCAGTATGACAAATGTAGCCAGGTATCATTAATCAGATTAGATTTTTATGTTAAACTTGCCTATGACATGAAAATGTATTTTACAGAAAAACATTTTGTGTTTGATTTTCTCAGATTTTCTGTGAAATCAAAAAAATTAAAAATCTGCCTTTATTGGAAAAATAATGTCCAACATACAAGACTTTATATTTTTAAAATATGACAATGAGATGTATTGAGAAAAGGCTGAGTGTGTCCTGGGAGGTGGAAGGCCTCGATCTTAGCCATTGAGCTATTACTCATTAGATACAAAATCGAAAAATGTTCTCTTCCTGGTGAAATAAGGGTGATGACTCTAATGTTGAAGAGCTTTCCAGATTTGATAGTGGAAGATCCCATGTTCCCTCCCTTCCTCAGTGAAGATCCATAGACAAGTGTGTGATAAGAACACCTACACTGGGGGTGAGCTGAGTGGAGGGCTCGACTCTCCTTAGTACCTTCCTTGGTAACATCAACTTTAAAATTTTTAACAATATTTAGGCATAACAATTATTCTTCAGACAGTCTTATTTTTTCTTTTTAAGTGCATTTAGGACCATAATAGGCATTATGAAACATCTGAGTATGCATTGTTCAAAGTTTAGAGGTCACATACACAATCACACTCATTTGCTCACTTTCTCCATACTCTCTTTAAATGCGTTAGGGAGATTGGGACATTTAATTAGGGTGAGTTAAAAATAAGTGCCTTGGGCTGGGAACCGTGGCTGATGCCTGTAATCCCAGCACTTTGGGAGGCTGAGGTAGGTGGGTCATGAGGTCAGGAGATCGAGACCATCCTGAGTAATACAGAGAAACCCCATTTCTACTAAAAATACAAAAAAAAAAAAAAAAAAAAAAAAAAAATTAGCCAGGTGTGGTGGCAGGCACCTGTAGTCTCAGCTACTCAGGAGGCTGAGGCAGGAGAACCTGGGATGTGGAGCTTGCAGTGAGCTGAGGTCGCACCACTGTACTCCAGCCTGGGCGACAGAGCGAGACTCCATCTCAAAAAAAAAAAAAAGCCTTGGTTTGTCTACTGATTTACAGCTGTTCTAAAGATACAGTTTTAGGCTGAGTGCAGTGGCTCACGCCTGTAATCCCAACACTTTGGGAGGCCAAGGTGGGTGGATCACGAGGTCAGGAGATGGAGACCATCCTGGCTAACACGGTGAAACCCTGTCTCTACTAAAAACACAAAAAATTAGCCAGGCGTGGTGGCGGGCGCCTGTAGTCCCAGCTACTCGGGAGGCTGAGGCAGGAGAATGGTGTGAACCTGGGAGATGGAACTTGCAGTGAGGCGAGATCACGCCACTGCACTCCAGCCTGGGCGACAGAGCGAGACTCTGTCTCAAAAGAAAAAAAAAAAAAAAGATACAGTTTTAAATAAAGACAATTATTTTAATTGAATATTTATAATAAATGTTACTAAAATATAAAAATCAGAATTCTAGACATTAAAGATATTGTGTTTCTTGCCAGTTGATTTTTAAAGAATGGATATAAAATAATCAACACAGAAAAAAAATCCTCAAAAAATCTGAATTTAGAGATTAGCATTTTTTAGAACATATTCAGCATATGGCATTTCTTCTTTGTGGCATTATAAAATTTTCTAAGACTTTGTATTAAGTGTATTTAACATAACAGTTTCAAAGTGATAACAAACTATATAAATGAAGCAACTATATTTTCCTTCTTTTTTTTGACTTTTCTTCCCTTAATGTTAATCTTGTTTTCTTATGAGCTGTTAGTTAACTCATGTTGTATAAATTGGAATGAACTAACTAGAAGGTTCTAAGGCTTAGGTTCCAGTTGAGTTCTGTTCTACATCTTAAAATCATTTAAACACTCCACTCTCAGGTTTCTTATCTACAGAATGGTGTGATGGAACAAGTTGATCTATATAGTTCCTTCTCTTCTGACATCCTATGATTTTATTAGTCTTTGGCTATGGACAAACCGCAGGGTTTCATACTCATGAAGGCAATTTAATCAATATGAAAGGCAATCTGGATCATTTACCTCAACATTGCCTTTATTTTTAATTGTATGGTAGAAATTCTTTTTCTTTTTGGTTTAGCTGGATAATTGCTTGAATACTTTCCAGGACCATTTTGCAGCAGAATTTCAAATTTCAACTTCCATACTATCTGATTGCCGTTACACTCCGTTGACTGCTAATCCTGGTCTGAGGGCCTTTTCCTTTTTGAATTTAACAAGTATTCTGAATACACAAACTCATATGGAATTAACAATAACTGTGAAAAATAAATGCACCCATTCCACTGTGAGGATTTGCTGGGTTCTGGTGCCTGTTTTTATTGCATCTTTAATGTGTGTGCTATCTATGTCAGTTCATGGAATTGCATGTGGAGGAGTCTATGACTGCTTTTGAATCATTTCTTTCCTGCTATATAAACCCCTAGTTTTAGTCAGTCAGGGAGATGGATTTGAGATCAAACTCCCATCTCCTTGCCTGCAGCACCAGATTAAAGTCTTCTTCCTTGGCAATACTTGTCGTCTCAGTGATTGGCTTTCTGTGCGGTGAGCAGAAGGACCTAGACCAAAACCCTGGTATTTCAGTAACATGCCCCGACACTTTGCTAGATCTCAGATTGTCATCAATAGTGCAGTCCAAGAGATAGGAAGAATAGTTTATAAGAGCTCTATAAAGACTATAAGATACTTTGTTTTACATTCTGGATCTTTATAAGAGAGTTATGTCTCCAATTGCCTTTCAGAATCAGAATAAAAAGTTTTGGAATATCAATTGTTCTATGTACGCTGTATCTCTTTGTTCCCTTAATGCATGATGGGAGTTACCTATATAAAGAACGTTCTCTGAAAGTGGGGCTCAAGGGAGGAGTTTATGATCATCTACCTATAAAAACATCATATCACATCAAAAATCTTAAATGAGCTTAGGATGTTGAAAGGAATTTCAGAGACATCTGATTCAAACTACTCACTTAAAAAGTGTAGAAATTGGGGTCCAGCATGGGTCTATTAGTGAAAAGAGCTCAACCTTAAAGCTTTAGACACTAAAGCTTTGGACTTTAGTCCAAATTTTTGGACTTTTCTGCCAAAATATGTAAGTTTAATTCTTAAGAATTCTTACATCAGTTATTCTTCCCTTAATAGTATTTAATATAAGACACCTAAAATGTACAGTTCAAAGGAAACTCCAGGGTCTTTCCTTTTTTAAGGTATAAATGGAGAAGTCAAACTGGAAAAAATATAGCTTTTACTAACACATGTAAAGATATTTAATTTCCTTGACAATTATATTAATACTAATCTATGTAAGGAATATTTTGCTGGTGAAGTTGTATTGAGGGGAAACTTTTCTCTTGGAACCATCTAAGTATAAATGTAGTGAAATGACCCCATGGTGTTTTCTTTACATAGAAATACCAGTGGGTGCCAGCCAACAGACAGAACTTGGGTCATCAGTTCAGATTTGTAGCAGTTTTGGGGAAAGTATGGTATGAAGAGAATAGAATGATTGAGACGATTAGGTTGAGGGTTATCAGGTTAAATTGCTGCCTTAAATGTGATTAATTCCAATAAGCCAGCAATAATGAGCTTTTGCCTATAGATTGTGACTTTAATTCTTGCTTGTTTGGGAGGAAGCATGATACCCTATTCAATGATTATATTGAATTAGCAGTAGCTGGAGCAAGAGGAGAAAGGAGGTGGTTATCTAACCAAACATTTAAAATGAGTGAAATATATTATTGAAAATATTGACAGCATAATTTAAAAGTCTGTAAGTGATTATAATAAAGCTAGTAATTTTCTATTCAAATTCAGCTTCCTCAAGACATAGACATTACTAATGTTTATTCAGCAATACTAAAAAGAATCACAGAAACCAAGGAAGAATGCCTCGTATCTGTAATAATACTAGTTTCAATACTATTTAAATTTGTTCTTAGATCAAAGAGTATTTTGAAGAAAAAGATGTACAGGGAATTTGCCTGATGCTACCCATAAAAAAGGTAAGTCAGATGTGTTTATATGGTCATTTAATAAAAAATAACTGTCTGAAGACCGAGATTTTTTTGTTTTGTTTTTTGTTTTTTTCTCCTTTATTTAGACTCAGGTCTAGGGTAGACACTTGGAGAAATCTCCACATATAAGTTTTTTTCTATTATGAAAGAGAGATGACAACATTCAATATTTTTATGAGATAACATATTAGTGAATAAATTTATTTTTAAATATTTTGATGTTCTAATAAAAGATACTAAAAAACACAACCAAAAAATTTGTCAAGATTATAATCTATTTTGCTGTTGAGAAAATATTAGCCTTCTGAATCACACTCTCTGAAGGAATTTTCTTGATTTGTTCCCATTTTTATCCTTCTACTTTTCTATTCCTGTTTTCTGTTAACTGCTTTTTACCAGCTCTTACTACCACTTAACCCAATAGATCTAACCTAGGTTAATTTTTGCTAATAAAGAGAATTACACGTATACTCGGTCTGGTCTCATTTGCCCATATGTTGTTGACATTTATTTTATGATAGCCATGTGGAAACTTCTCTTGCTTCTCCCAAGATTAAAACCACATGAAACATTTATGGTTATTTTTAGGTTCCCTCTGTTGATACTATTGGTTATAGACAGAGTGTGAACTTTAGTTATTTAATATAAAAGCATGTTTCAGTTTTATATTTTGCATAATTCATGTAGTCAGGCTTGATTAGTGTAGCTGTGTTGAAATTTGTGTTTAGTTTAGGGCCAGCATTTCAAACATGTTTGGTTAACATTGTTGATATGAACAATAAAGCAATCAATCTCTACTAATTCATGTCCACATAGAAATAGACTATTACATGCGTGAGAAGACAGGACTATGAACTATTTGGTTGATATTATTAAATATTAGTGGGAGAATTAGAGCAATCAAGAATTATCATTACAATATTTTTTCCAAATATTTGAAAGGTCAATGAGCATAGAAACGCGAACATGTCATTTAACATGTTTGGTTCATGTTATCTGTCATATACACAGTTGATATCATGATAGGTTGAAAAATAATTCAGCATTAGAGCTAAAATGATCTTTCTATATCCACAGCCAAACTCTCCAGATATTTTAAAACTTTCTTTCAGAATTTCTAGTACGGACTTTTCTAATGTAATACTTCCAGATATTGCTGACAGTGACTGTGTCTTTCCAGAATTATATAATTAAGGAAAGAAAAGTAAATTTCCTCCAACATGCTTTTTAAAGTTCTGTAAAAATTTCAATATGGGAAGGAAAAGTAAAATGCTTTTTTTTCTCTGTACTTTTACTGGATATTACTTTTCCTTGGCAGTCTCTTATCTTTACTTGGCTAATATTCCTAGTCTTTCTTAACTGTAAAATCTGAATCTCTAAAGTGCTTATTCATTTTACTGAATTCTTTGATTTAATGTTGGTTTTTTTGTTTTACCCTGAACTTATTTTACTTGCTCTGAACTGAAAGAAATACAATCTTCCCATTGTATAATTTTCTTTGGGTTCATAACCTTAGTGTCCCTTATGCCTTATTCCATAATGTTCTTGTCACATTTTATGTTTCCTTTGGTATCAGTGTTCACTGTTTTCAGAAAGCACTGACTTTGTAAAATTGAGTTGTTTGGAAAGTTGTTTGGAGAGAATCTGTTTCTCTCTTGTAAAGGTCCTCAAGACCTTATTGAGGCATGTATTGCTAAGAGCTAGTTTAGATTCTTTAGAGACCTTGTTTAACTTCATATCATTTATTTTATTCTTCTGTGAGTGGAAAGCCGGGTAGGAGCACAGATAGGAGAGGCTGAACTGTTTACTGTGGTGAGATGGGATGATATTCTTTATCCATAGATGGTAGATCTTGGCAGGTAGTGACTCTTTTTCTTTCTTTTTTTCTTTTTTTCCTAACTCTCAATATACTTGGTACCATATAGTAGATCTTAGGCTAAAATGTAATAAGTACAAATCATGTCTCTTACTTTGGAGTCAGAGCTCTCTATATCTTTGAAGGAAAAATAAAGTAATGTGTATTTAATGTCAAGATAAAACATCTTATTAGCACTACTATAAAGTTCATTCTTCACCCATCCATTTGGTCAGTAAATATATATTGGGTTTCTATTATGTGTCAGGCTCTATGCAGGTGTGGTGATACAAAGATAATCAAGACATTGTTACTGTTCTTAAGAACATCTTTGACAAATGGGAAAGTTAAGCGTGTGTAAATACAGTGCAATACAGTGCACCAAAAATAGGGTACACAAGTTTTCTTGGCATCACATATTACAGTTTACATATTTTGGTGAAAGGTTTCAGATTGTTCTCAACTAATAGGTTCATCTAGGAATTTCCCTATGCAACCTCCAGTCTAAGAAAGATGATTTATGATCTTTTAAATCCATTATTTCAGGACTTAGTGAAAGCCAGGCAGATGTGGGGGTTTGGGTATTAGGTCTGTGGTATTGGGTGCATGTTACACAGTGGATGTTCTTATTCCTGCTCATGCCTGTGGTGATCAGTTACCAGCCTTATGTTGACACTGGCTGGAGTTCTGTGTCTGTGGCCCTTAGGCAACCCTGACTTGGTTAGCCTTATTTTCAGGGTTTCAGATGATCACAAACATAATTATCTGCCATTGCAGAGGCTGTTACCATATCTAGAAATGCCTGCATTCCTCCACCATGAAGTCTGTAGCTCTCATGTTCTTGCCACCATGTTCTTAGGGTGATCATTTCCCCCTGCACCTGCCATCCTTGTTCTGCCTACAGCTAGTTTTCACTCTGAGCAAGAACTTGTCATTGAGAGACCTCTAGAAGTGGCTGAGACTTTAGAGATGTGCTGACCTATTGGTGGGGTTAACCTTTTGTGTTTCAGAGAAAAGCAGCATCAACCAAAATGGGGAGTCCTCTGAGCCATTATGGTGGGGCTTTTCAAAATTGAGCCACCTAATTGCATGGAGGCAGAAACCATGTTTGCTGGCTCCTTCATCTAAGAGGTTAAATTTTGACAAAATGTTTTCACTTTACGTGCTCAGTAATAAGAATGATCAGGTTGGATCTGATTTTTAAATTGTGTGAAGAAGACCCCTTAAGAAAACTCTGACCATACCTCAAGCCTAGTAGGTCATCTGTTCTCCATTTTTAATAAAATCCAGTACCAAATAGAGGTGAACAAGGGATGGCATCTTCAATAAATGGTCTGATGCTGTGCAAACACTTACATTCCAGAGAAAAGTAAAGAAAATGACCATTTATTTTGTTCAGTAGAGATATGCTTTAACTCATCTGACTTTATTTCTTCTCACCATTAGAAATTATAAGCCTGGAATGTTTGGGAGAATCAGGGATAAGTCGGAAATGTTTGGGAGAATCAGGGATTGTGCATTGAAATTGAGCTGATTCGATTCACATCCTTCAATGCTGACTAAAAAAATACACACTTTGAGGTATATGAAGACTGATGATTGTTTTGGGGAAAATAAAAAAAAATTCAACATCAGAAGACATGAAAAATTTTACTGAGCATGAGTTTCTCTGTGGTCTAAGAGAGCTTCTGCTTATGAAACTTACATGGAAGGTCTTTCATAAGGACGCCCCAGTTGCTAATATAGATCTTACATGCACATGTATATGTTTCTCTACAATATAACTTTTTTTTCTAATTACTAGCATCTATCATTGGAGAAACCCTCCCTTCTATTCGGGATTGATCTTCCCCAGTACTTTTCTCCACTATCCTAGCAATGTTATGCAACAAAACCCTATAAATGGCTGGTCTTCAATATGTTTTGACCTATGAAAATGGAAATTTCATATGTTTAAAGTTAAAAACTTCCTGAACTCTAGTCTGTCCAGAGTAGTTCTCCAGATTTTACATAGAATAGAGATGAAAATTTGGTTTTTTACGAATTTTACGAAGGATTGGCACTCCTAGTCCTCCCAAGGGGTTGAGGTGATGTGGTCTCCCCAAACGTGCATCTTTTCAAGCTATTTCTACCAGCATGAGTGGAAATAGCTTGCAGACGTGCTTGCTTGTTTGTTTATTCATGTCCAGTGAACAGCTGTAGGCTCACACACAGATATACACATGCACACACATACATTTTGAGGGCAAATGTTAATTAAGTTAGCAACAGGGAGCAAGAGAAACATTTTTTAACTGTCTATAATTTGATTGGAAGATTCTTTCACAAATAAGCTAGCAACTAACTTTTTACGGAGAGCTGTGCTAGTTCCATTTATTCATCTCCCTGCTTTCAAAAACCATCCCCTTTACTAAACAATGACCCATCCAAAGATTTGAAATTGATTTATCTAAAGAGGACCCTTCATTATTTTAGGCAGGACTCATTTACCACTTCAGTTTTCTTTTTTTAGTGGGGAGGATGACAAAAGAGTATAGTGATGGCTTCTTTAATTCAGTATAAGTAACTGCTGTTAGCAGTTGCAGCTCAACAAGTAATTTGTCCAGGGTATCTTAGGAAGAAAATGCACGTGCTGTTTATTTGCCCTCTCTGCTTATTTTAATTGTTCTTTTCTGTACTATGAGCAAGTAGGTTGATGTATTGACCTTCTGTCACTAACAACATTTGGCCACATGCGGATGCCCATTCAGCTATTCAGTAAAGACAAATCTCCAAGTCCCAGTCATGACTGTAAAGCAATAAAGGAAATTTCAGATTATTTGGAAAGCACTGTTTGATAGGTTATTGAGCTTTTTCTTACACATCACAGAAGCAGCATGGCAAGGAGGAAGATGATGCTCAGAGACATAAATCCTGCCTTTGGATTCTGATCCTTCTGATTACTGTCTGGGGAAGATTTAGGCAAGCCACTGAGTAACTTCAGTCTCAGTTTCTTCACTGATTGTGAGGATTAAATGAGAGAATAACAACAGTTAATATCTGTTGAGCAGGCTGGGTGTGGTGGCTCATGCCTATAATCCCAGCACTTTGGGAGGCCAAGGTGGGTGGATCACCTGAGGTCAGGAGTTTGAGACCAGCCTGGGCAATGTGGTGAAACCCCATCTCTACTAAAAATACAAAAATTAACCTGGCATGGTGGCACATGCCTGTAATCCTAGCTACTCGAGAGGCTGAGGCAGGAGAATCGCTTGAACCTGGGAGGTGGAGGTTGCAGTGAGCCGAGATTTTGCCATTGCACTCCAGCTTGGGCGAGAAGAGTGAAACTCCATCTCAAAAACAAAATCTGTTGAGTACCTTGTAAGGATGAGGAAACTGAGGCACAGAGAAGGAGGTAACTTGTCGTAAAGTGAAGGAATCGTGATTGGAATTCTGCATGTCCTGCTTTAGAGACAAGAACTTTGTCACTAAATTTTGAGTGACTATACAATGTGTACTCCAAGGCATAAAGCAAATAGCAAATCTAGCATATGACAGGCTCTAGCTTGACTGCTGAAACTGTGAAAGTGAACAAAGTAGGCTCACCTTCAGGCTTCCTTTTGTCTTCTTTTTCTTTGACTATATATCTGGCTATCTTTGATATATTTCTCTTGTACCAATTTATAAAATTGTTTTTTTTTTCCAAAGCAGGTTCAGATCAGAGTGTGAACTGCTGTGTAACTCTTAAGTTCCTGTTAGAGCTCTTGCAACTTAGGTGAAGCGGGCTCTCAAACACTGCCCCACCCTGCTTTTGGTGCACAATTCTCAAATGTTCCCAGTGTCCATAAGCAGTGGCCATGAACAGTACAGCTCCCTTGAGACCTTTTTGCTCCCTCCTTCCAACTGAGCCACATTTTCTTGGAAACTTGTTTTCTGACTCATTCTTTCCAACTCTAAATACTTACCTACTTACTTACATGTCAGTGCTATATACTTAGTTTCTAAGTTGGATACTCTAAAATTATGGTGGTGGAACTTTTGTGCTGCTTCTCCTGGGCCATTCATGTGAATTCATGAGAAGCGTTTTGGAAACGGTAGTGGAACAAACCCAAGCTTTGGAGGCAGAGTTAGATTTAGATGTTGTTTCTGCTACTTCTTAGCTCTGTGACCTAAGGCAAATCATTTAACTTCTGTGACTCAACTTCATTATCTGTAAAATGGGGATAATACTGGCTTACACATACTGAGTATTTGTCAGGAGGCAGGCAGTGGACCAGGCACATAGATTATGTTGCTTGTTCATGACATCATCCTATGCTGTAGATGGAATAAACTATCTAGGTCAGGAACCTGAAGCTTTGAGAGGATAAACAAATTAGCTAAGGTCTCACAGCCAGTAAATGTTGGAGGTGGAATTCAAACTTAGGTCTGCCCGACTGTGGAGCCTATGTTTTATCTTTTACTAATTGCTTTCTTTATGATATATGCACTAGTAACTTAAGATATTTGTAGAGTTTAAGTGAAGTAATGTATATAATGTATCTAGTATACAGACAAGCACATTTTTAAAAGAAATATAGTTGCCTTTCTTCTGCCCCTTTTCCCAAAGGCCCTCCAGTGATGGGAAAATTGTCCTTGGCAAGCAAGATAGGGGGACTATTTTTGTCTGGGTGATTGGGGCTGGAGAAGAGGAGAACCAGGAGCTTTTCTGCATCTCAAATCAAACCAGGCTGGCAGCTTTCAACTCTGTCTATACATAGGCCTGGCTGGCCTTGTTGGTTATGTCTTTATTTAGAATCTCATGTCCCTTTCTGAACTTTGTAACCTGAGAAAGAGTGAACAACTGAAGGAAGAATGAAAAAGATTAATGGATTAAAATATATTTGCAAAAATATCCCATAGAAATTGGGGATATTTAGCCTGGTAAAGAGGAGACTGAGGGATATAATTCTCAATATAGTTTAAGGATTATATTATTGATATTGACAACATGTTTTTCTCTAAAGGTGAGAGGTAAGACATGTTGCCATCCACGTCCTTTCAAAATCTAAAATTTCATGTCTCTGAAAATGAAAAATGGAAGAGCTAGGATTAGAGTAGAAATTTCAGAACCATAAGGGCTTAAAAACTGCAAAAACCTGATATTAAGTTCTGTGGATATGTTAGGCAAATAGGTCTTTCCTTCTTCCTGTGATTGCTCCTATTCTATTTAGCTGGGAGGCAGTAATTTATTTTGTATGTCCCAAAACATAGCTCTTTGAACACAATTGATGTGAAAAGTTCTGTTTTTTTTTCATATTGTCATAACTTTTCTTTTTAAAGCTATGAGTATGTATTTTGTATTTTATAAGTAATGGTCACACAATCAACATTTCTTAGTAATTTACACCTTAGCATAAATAAGGTTAGCTGCTCTATTGAGCTGAATAAGCATGAAAAGTATATTTACTGCTCTTAGAATAGTCTTAGCTAGATGCTCCTGGTCAGTGAGCAGCTCTTCTATATGTGGTTCTTGAGGGACCAAGGCTCCCTGATTCGTGTGACTCCACCATCTAATGGAGCTCCATTTTCCATAACATTCAGCTGGTAGAAGGAGGAAGACAGACTGGAGGAGGCCTACCCCTTTCTTAAAAGTGATTGATCTCACTTGGGCTCATATTTCATTGTGACAGCTAGTTACATGACCACAGCTAACTGCAAGGTAGGCTAGGAAAAGTAGCCTACTTGCCTGACCAGGAGAAAAAGAAACAGTTTTGGTAAACAGGTAGCATTGTCTACTACACACATTTAGAACTGGCTTTATGAAAACAATTACCAGTGCTCACAGATCATTTGCCTGTTAACCATAGTAGTTATGCCTGTATGAAAATTTCACAAACCCTGGGCCAGAGCATTTGTTATAAGATTTAACTTCCTTGCAGATTTAAGTATTATACCTTCCTATCCATTGCTCTTCCTTTCTCTCTTCCTCTCCTCATCTTGCCTGTATCCTTATGACTTGGGGCCACTGTCTACGTACATACTCTTTACATACATTCTAGGCTAGGAGCCAGCAAACTGTGGGCCTTTTTGTATGACCCAGGAGCTAAGAATGGTTCCTATGTTATTTTATACACAGTTGATAAGGGAATGTAAATTAGTACAATCTCTATGGAAAACAGTATGGCTATTTCTCAAAGAACAAAAAATAGAAGTACCATGCAAGCCAGCAATGCCACTACTGGGTATCTACCCAAAGGAAATCACTATATCAAAAAAATACCTGCACATGTATGTTTATGACAGCATCTTTAGTAATACTAATGTCATAGAATCAACCTAAGTGTCCTTCAACGAATGACTGGATAAGGAAAATGTGTCTAATACACATGCATGCACACACACACACACACATATATCATACACCCACAATGGAATACTGTTCAGCCATAAAAAAGAAAGAAATCATGTCTTTTGCGACCACATGCATGGAGCTGGAAGCCATTATCTTTTAAGTGAAACAACTCAGACACAGAGTCAAATACCATGTTCTCATCTATAAACGGGAGCTAAATAATATGTACACATAGAGAATGTTGAATAATAGACATTGGAGTTTTGGAAGGGTGGGAGGGGCATGAGGGATGAGAAATTACTTAGTGGCTACAATGGGCACTATTCAAGTGATAGTTAAACTAAAAGCCTAGACTTTACCTGTATGTAATATATCTATGTAACAAAACTACACTTGTACTCTTTAAGGCTATTTTTAAAAAAGAATGGTTTCTACATTTTAAAATGTTTGGAAAAAATTAAAAAAGAATTTTTGATGACATGTTAAAAATTATATGAAATTCAAATTTTTGCTTGCTTCTGCCTATATCTAAAAAGACAAGCAGTTGCAACAGAGACTACATGGCCCATAAAGCCCAAATATTTGCCATCTGGCCCTTTGCAGAAAAAGTTGCAAATTACTGGTCTCGGTCACAGGACAGTGGAGAGCCTCTACTGTGGGATAAAGGTATGATCAACAAGCTATAAGTGTGCTGGTCAAGGACAAGAAAAAGCAAGTGGAGACTATGTTCCTGATCCCTGATCATAGTTATGAGAAAGAGAAGAAAGGATGGTGATCAAAGTTAGGAGAAGAGACTTGTATTATGCGCAACCCAGGAAAGGAAACAAGATCAAGACATGATGAGAATAAAGGGTCCTACCAGGAAGAATTGAGAGGTGAGACCCACAATCTGAAGCCCACTCGTAGTATTTCAGTTTTGCTTCTTTTAGCCCTTTAAACTTTTATGTTCATGTGCATACTGAATCTCCCTAGGCTGCATTGTTTTTTTTTGTTTGTTTTTGTTTTTAAATCTCCTACAATAGCTAAAAGAATGTTTTCTACTCAATCGGTACTGAGACAATATTAATTGATTGAGTGAATGAATGAATGGAATATGGGCTGCAGGTCATTTGTATGACATCTCTGTGAAAATTTGGAGAAATTGACTTATTTGGGATTATGCAGCCTCTCAGACACATGTCTTAGCAAGAAGAAGGTGCTGTAGATTTCGCTGTCCTCTTCCCATCCAGTCTGGCACCATTGTGCAGGGAAGAACCTGCACTGAGGATGCAATATAAAGGCGTTTATACTGAGGAAGGAGTAATAAGGGCATTTGTTGTTGGGAAGGACCTTGAGCACACATACAGCTTAGCAAGTATGATGATTAGTTTTGTGTATCGACTTGAATGGGCTAAGAGATGCTCAGATAGCTAGTAAAACATTATTTCTGGGTATGTCTGAGAGGGTGTTTCCAGAAGAGACTAACATTTGAATCTGTGGACTGAATAAAATTCACCTTCACCAATGCGAGTGGGCAACATTCAATCTGTTGAGAGCCTGAATAGAACAAAAAGGCAGAGGAAGGGAAAATTAGTTTTCCTGAGCTGGAACATCCGTCTTCTCCTGCCCTTGGACATCAGCATGCCTTATTCTCAGATCTTCAGGTCTGGACTGGAACTACACCAACAGCTTTCCTGGGCCTGCAGCCTGCCGACGGCAGGTCATGAGACTCCTCAGCCTCCATAATTGTGTGAGCTAATCCTTTACAATAAATATCTCCCTATATAGCTTTACATGTCCTGTTGGTTCCATTTTTCTGGAGAACTCTAATACAGCCAGATTCTTGTTTTATACCCACCTATATACAGGGCAGCTCTCTAGTCTCCTAAATTTGCTCAAAGTAGTACAATGCAAAGGAATTGTCGGGCTGTTTGTCTCCAGCATGTAAGTTGCTTAGTGGTAGTATGCCTACTCAAATACTCAGACACTGATCAATTTTCAGCTTAAAGGATGAGCAAAAGCTAGTTCAGGGGAAAAGGTTATATACCATAAAAACACTTCATGCCAGATATTGGAGAAGTGCAGAAATTGGAGCCTGTATAAATACCTTGGTGCTGTTCCATTTGGATGTATGCCACCAAAAATAACCTAGAGTAGTTCTGAAAAAGTGTCAATAAATCATCTATTTAGCTTGACACTGCAATGTAGCAGTTTATTTCTTTTATAAGCTTAAGTGCTCTTCAAAGCCAGACAACTTTTAAAGCTCTAATTTGAAACTTACCCCCACATAGGACTAAAGGATGACCGAAAACTACTTTAGGAGGAAGATTAGGGAAGGGCTCAACTTGGGCTTGGCTAAAGTAACTGACATTTCAATGGTTCTAACGTGGTATCCCTAACCCTAGTAGGATTTTGAATTAAGAGACTCATGCAGTCGCTTCCAATATACTTATGCCATGCATGTTCTAGCTGTTTGATTCATTCCACTGTCTTTTACTTTCTCTCATCATTCTTTCTCTCCTTCTTTATAAACTTGTTTTTGCCTTTGTTTTCATCCCTGTTAATCTAACTAGCTACTTAGTAATATCTGGATGCACTACTAAGCCATGTGAAAGTGACCCCAGAATGAAGAAGTTGGTGATTAGTTTATTACAGCATTATGGAGGGGTGGACATTCTGTGATGTGGAATAAATTTGAAATATATTGGCTAAAACAAAAGGCTTCTCACCAAATGCCTTCGGTATACTCATGATTGCTATAATTCCTTAAGGTATGGATACCTGTTAGTGTACAGTGCCAAACAAACTTGGGACACTTTTTTTTTTTTTTGACTTCAGAACCTCTTTTGGTAGAAAGATAATGTCCTGGAATGCTTACGTCATGATACTGTGCCCAGTGTGATAGGTCCATTTTCAGACCCTGGTCAGTGGGTCTGCCATACAACATGTCAAAGACAAAACAAAGTCCAATGCAAAATTAATGAAGGCTATTTATTTATAAACGTGCATCCAGAACTCATGTGTGGTCATTTTTCTTTCAGCAGGTGTACAAAGGTCTTAGAAAGGAGAGTGCATTTTATGGAGTAAAAAGAGGAAATACTGAGACAGCCTCTGATTGGCAAGCATTCAAATGGGGTGGGATTTGGGAAGTGGAGATGTTCTAATTTGTCTTCAGGTGTATTTCGCCCTCCTTAGCTGGCTACAAGGGGACAAGAGAGCAGTGTGGGGACATTTCAAAAGAGGAAGAAAAAGCAGAGATTGATGAGATGCTTTGCAATCAAACTGTCATAATAGTCCTTACAGAAGGCAGCTGCATGGCTGGCAGCTTCTCAAATGTAACAATGGATCAGAATGTTTGACACTGGGTCAAAGCAGAAGGATACAATTCAAGGTGCTAGGCACTGTACTAAGTCCTATAGGTTAACTTTCCTTATGCTATTTTTCTTTAAGTATACCAACACATGAAGAGCTATTAAATAACTGTCCAAGTTTATGGCAGGGAAGTCATGGAATTTAGTCTGTAGTCTGTCTAGCTCAAAACTTCTTTCAAATACACCAACCTTTTTCTCCCACTGAAGCCTGGTAAATTCAGGACCTATGAGCAATTTATATTAGACCTTTCACTAGTCACAAAAACAGTAAACGCCTCCTGGCTAACACAGTGAAACCCCATCTCTACTAAAAATACAAAAAATTAGCCGGGCATGGTAGGAAGTGCCTGTAGTCCCAGCTACTTGGGAGGCTGAGGCAGGAGAATGGCATGAACACGGGAGGCAGAGCTTGCAGTGGATCAAGATCATGCCACTGCACTCCAGCCTGGGCGACAGAGCGAGACTCTGTCTCAAAAACAAACAAAAACAGTAAACTCCAAGGGAAGACCAATTTATGATGAAATATTGTTGAATTAAGAATGACTTGTAAGAAATGGGGTGTTAATCTGGTTTTGCCACAGTGACGTCTCTTTTTTAGGAAAAGGTGTGTGTGTGTGTGTGGTTTTTTTTTTTTGTTCTAAAGATATTTGCTATTATAGTATTTAATCTAAATTTTTTTTAGGCCTTTGAATATTCTCAATATATACTTCAGTGATGGATTAAGATGGAGTTTAGAATAAAGATTTCTTTTTAAAGTTCTGTCATTCTTTGCTTGGCTTTCAAGGTTCTTAATAATTGAATTTAGCCCAACATTCCCAAACTTACTTTACATCCTCTCGTCTCTTCCACAACTCATATCCTCTTTAAAAAGTCAACTCCTTTTACTTCATAGAAAATCTGTTCTCATTTTTATTCTGCTCCTAGCCCTTTCTGTCTTCCTTATTCTTTCTGTCTAATCAAACCTTCCACATTATTCAAAACTCAGCTCAAGGCTTTATGAAGGCTATGCAGAGTAGTGGGCAGAACAGAGAAAAATTGTCCTCTTTTAAAAAGTAGATTTTTCCCATTTTTTTCAATTATGAAAAATCTCATTTGTAGATAAAAGTAGAGTGAATAACAATGAGTGGTCTTAACAATGGTCACCCAGCTTTAGCATTTATAAATATTTTTCAGACGTTGATTCATCTGTTTGTCTTTATTACCACTCTTCCCCTTGCTCTTCCACTGAAGCATTCATTTACAAGCAGACTGAGACATCACATTGTTTCACCTCTATATTCTTAAAAAAGAATTTTGCATTGAAATTCTGACTTTGTCATTTATTATAATAGCTGTGTGACTGTGGGGAAGTTTTCAGAAATCTTGCTGAATCTCCATTTCCTCTTCAGTAAAATGGTAATGATGATGATGATAATATTAATACAAACAGACATACAGTAATTCCTTGTACTGTTGCTATGAGGCATAAATGAGATAATATATATATAAAGATTTCCAGCACATAACAGCTCAAACAAGTTTTAGTTTTCTTACCCATTCATAGGTATTTGCTCAAGACGTGTTAGTTCCTCTAAAATTCAATTACTCCAACTCTCATTGTCCTGCTCATTTAAATTCTAACAATTAAAAATATATTCTGTATCATTCTAAATGTTTATAAAGCATAAGGGGAGAGAGGGAAATAACCTAGTATGAGCCAAGACAAAAATATGAATTAAAAAGTGGTTAGATTAATGCAAAGAAATGTGCAATATGCTATTGACCCAATATAATTGTTACCAGCAGATGGAAATGTGGATATTTAAATGCACAAATATATAATTACATATACTTGTAAACTGGTTGTTAGTTTTGCATCAATACTTAGACTATAAGTTCAAGCAGAAGAGTCCTTCATTTTCTTCTTTATCCTGTTTAATGCTTAGAACAGAAGTAAGCAGTAGGTTTTCAATGAAGACAATTTTCCAGAGATATTGTTGAAAAATGATTGTTTTAAGATGTCTTGTTTGATGATTTTATCTCTGATTTCAACAACCGAACTGATTATAATTTTACTGAAGTATAACATATATTGGAACATAAACTGTTTAAGACCCCAACCTCTTAATTTACAATTGTAGAAACTAAGGCTCACACTGGAGTTAGAAAGTTTTACTTCTTTCCAAGCTTTATCTTTCAATTCTTTTCCTTGTCTCATTATACTTGCTGGCACACCTAGTACAATGTTGAATGGAAGCATTTGGAGGAGACTTTTTTGCCTTTTTCTCTATCTTAGACAAAAATTTTTAAATATTGTATCATTAGTTATATTAGCTGTAGATTTTTCTAAATGCTCTTTTCAAATTGAGAAAGTTGTTTTCTATTTCTAGTTTTCTGAGAGTTTAAAAAGTCTCAAATGGCTGTTGAATTCTGTCGAATGCTTTTTGTATATCTATTGTGTACTCATATACTTTTGCCCCTTTGGTTTATTAATATCATGCATCATATCAGTTGATTTTTTAGTATTAAACTAACCTTGCATTCCTGGGACAAACTCCACTTGGGAATAATGTGTTATCCTTTTTATATATCGTTGTGTTTGTTGTCCTAATACTTTGTTAAAGAATTTTGTGTATATCCCCTTGGTCTTCAGTATTTTCTTCTTACAATGTTTTAGTTAAATTTTGGTATCAGGGTAATATTATGGGCAATACAATGAGTTAGGAAGTGTTCCAAAGAACTTTATTTTCTGGAAGAGTTTATGTAAGATTGGTATTATTTTTTCCTCAAATGTTTGATACAATTCACTGACAAAACAATCATGACTTGAAATTTCCTTTGTGGGATTAAAAACATTACTCATTCAATTTTCTTACTAGAGATGTCTTTTCATATATATGAATATATACATATGTAATTTCCCTCTATTTCTTCTTGGATCAGTTCTGGAATATTGTAATTCTTACAAAAATTTTTAAATTTTACTTAGTTGTCAAATTTATTGGCATAAAGTTTTCTTGTGTTCATAAAACTTATAAGTGGCAAAGAGTAAAGCAACCTAAGACTTCTGATCTCATGTCCAGTGCTTTATGTACTGTGCTACCATATGATACAAATCATGACTTTCCTAATTTGCCAAATATTTGTTTTCCGGCCATGCACCAAAATGTTTGCTGTGCTATGGAAATGCTGATTATTAAAATGATATCTTTGGCTTCAAAAATCCCATAGTTTAGAAAAGGAGAAAAACTTATAGATAGATTCTGTGTCTTTCGCAAAGTGATAAGGGCTACCATAAATTTAATATTACAGAGGATGAAGTGATTAATTACCACTGGAAGTAGAGAAATCAGAGAAGGGCTTGTAGAGAAGATGATATTTACACTTAGCCTTTTTTTGTAGGAATATTCTAGGCAGAAATATAATTCAAGGTATTAAAGAATGAATATATAAAGGAGCCAAGATGTGAAAAAGCAGGTTGTGCTCAAGGAAGAATGACAAATTTGTGTCAGTGGAGGTGTGTTCAGAAGAGTTTCACATGTGGATGGGGTCAGATTTTGAAAGATCTGGCCTTTCAGAGGGAGTCTAGGATTATTCCCACTAGCACTAATGGTTTAGGTCTCTAGAATCTATATTTGTGTGTCTTTTCCATTTTATGACTCCTGTCAACACAATAATGATTAGAAGAAATCACTAAATATAAATGTTAAGATTCTCATCTATTTCTAGCCTGGCAGTTTACTCACTATAAGCCACTTGCTTAGGGGGTTAATCCTTAAGCTGATTATTTATCATGCAGCATTACCACCTCTCACTAAAAGGAACCTAGATTTGCTTTAAAAACAAATGTCACTCTAATCTAGAGAATGGGTAGGCATGAGCTGGAAAAATTGTGGTGTTATAATGAATCACTGCCAGAAATTCTCCTCTTCTCTGGGACAGTGAGCCAAATTTACTGCTCTGTTCTTGAACAGAAAGAATTTATAGTCAAAATAAAATAACAACAACAAAAAAACTTTAGGGTTCAAAATAAATAATTTTAAAAGTTTGGAAAGGAGACTCTTTTCATGATCTTATAATTTTTTTTTTGGTTTTGTTTGATTTTTATTTTTAAAACAAGTTTGATAGTTGGCTTAAGTTTGGCCTGCTGACCAAAATAATGCAAGTTAGACCCTTATTATTTTGGTTTACTTGTTGCTGAGAGGTTCTCTAACAGCACCAATGGGTTAAAAAGAGGATCACAATGACCTGTGGTGCTGGATTGCAAAAAAATACGCAACCTTCTCAGAAAACTGACAAGCCACATATTTGTTAACCTGTTTTAACTGGTGAAGAAACACTGACACACTGTTTTCCTAATACTAAATTAAGTCGATGGGCTTATATTGCGAAGTGTAGTGAAATCAGCTCTTAGGTCCAGTAGCAAAAACATAACGTACTGTTAAATCTTTGAGGCAGCTGAGAAGCATAGAAATCCATTATTATATGGATCTGTAAAGTACCCCAAACAGCACTGTTGATTAAATTTGTTATCAAAATGTGATCTAGTTCAGGTACCTAAAAAGGTAGTTATGAGATCTCCTTCACTTTATTCTTTCAGATTAATCAAAATGTGCCAATAATTTAGGTTTCTAAAATACAGGAAAAATCAGGAAATTAAATGTTAGCACATTATAGAAACATGGTTTGGACAAATGAGCTCACTTCAGATACCTATTTACCAGAGGATCAAGGTACAACTCTACTTCTTTTAGAGATGTAATCTTGGAAAAGTCTCTTGACTACTCAGCACTCATTTCTAATCTGTACTTTCACACTCTTAAGAATAAATATATTGTAAATTGTATAAAATAGACTGTACAACATTCAACACATTTTTTATATGTATATTAATGTTTGTTAATCTCTGAATGGCCAGATTGGTGACCTAGAAGTTGAACATAGAGGTTTTTTTCTTGTCTAGTCTGAAGACAAATTCGGCTCTTTCTTATAAAGTCATACTTCCCCAGATGTGCAGCTTTGTAGTTTCCTGGTCCTTTCTTGCACATAATTTATTGAAAACTGAATTGGAACAATATTGATTACCAACAGTTGTGAGAGCTTTACAGTCTATAAAGCACTGTCATAGACCTTGTCTTTTTGGATCCTCATTCAACCCTTTAAGGGTAATTATATTTCCTAGTTTATAATGTGGACACTGAGGCTAAAAGTGGTAATAACTGTGTAAGATCGTATAACTAGTACCATAGTCCAAGGCACTCATATTTTCTAATGCAGCATGTTTGCTGTATGCATATATTCCAATATAAAATTTAGGTAACCATGAAATTCATCATCCAAGTTGGGACATTTTAAGGAGCGAAAGGAGGTGACATAAATAATTATGCCAGGACCATAGACATAAACTGTGACTGTCTTGGGAAAATAGGAACATATTGGTAAAATCCATCTTGATAAAATCCAAGTTTTATGGGACTGGATGATCTATATGAAGTCTCTGAATTAGTCTCATTTTTTAGACTTCGTTTGACAGATAAAAGTATTATTTAAAAACTGAACTTAAAAATCTTCCAGAAAGGGAATATAAATTTAAAAATACTAACTTTTTGACACAAGGCAAAAGAACACAAGATAATTTTTGATTTTCTAATTGCATTCTTTCTCCTTGTATAGGAGAAAACTTGTCCTTTACTCCTCAGGTGAATTCCCTGAGATACAATTTGGGTCAATTCTGAAAATGCCCACCAAAGGAAAGAGCCATTGTATGTTAACAAGATGACTAAGAAACATATTGAAAAACTTTATAAAAGTTTACTAAACAGTATTTTCAAGGAAGCCTGAGATTATTTAACAAATGCACAGGGTTCCAGAGAACATAAAGTGATTTTTAAAGATTAAATGCTGACTGCATCTGTTGTCTTCTGTTTTCTATCTATATTCATTGATAACAGGCCAAACAAATATGCAAAATCTATCCAATCACAAGGGAATTTATAGGCCTAATGAAGGATTTCTTTAGAATTACTTTCAATGAGGGGAGCAGTAATGAACTGAAAAAGTATTTCAGATGCTTGTGGATGTTTATAAAGACTTTTTCTTTGCTCTCCTCTCTCCACTCTACCCTTCCGCTTTCTTCCTCTTTCTTTCTTTTTCTTTGTTTCCTGTTCCTTTTCCCTTTCCTTTTCTTTCTCTTTCTCTCTTTCTTTTTCTCTTTCTCTCATTCTCTTTATTGCTCGTGCTCGCTCGCTCTCTCTTGCTCTATCTCGCGCTCTATCTCGCGCTCTATCTCGCGCTCTATCTCGCCCTCTATCTCGCGCTCTATCTCGCGCTCTATCTCGCGCTCTCTCGCGCTCTCGCTCTCTTCTCTCTTCTCTCTCTTCTCTCTTCTCTCTTCTCTCTCCTCTTTCTCCTCTCTCTTCTCTTTCTCTCTTCTCTCTCTTTCTCTCTTTTCTCTTTCTTCTCTTTCTCTCCTCTCTTTCTCTCCTCTTTCTCTTTTTTTTCTCTTTCTCTTTTCTCTTCTCTTTCTCTCCTTTCTCTCCTCTCCTCTCTTTTTCTCTTCTCTCTTTCTCTTTCTTTCTCTTTCTTCCTCCTCCTCTCCTCTGCTTCTCTTCCCCCCTCCCTTCTTTCTTCCTTTCTGCCTTTTTTGATTTTTTTTTTCCTCTTTCCCTCCCAAAGCCTAACACTGGACTTTGAACTTACAAGGACTCCAGGAATACAGTAGTACCCCCTTATCAGCAGGGGATATGTTCCAAGTCCCCCAGTAGATGTCTGAAACTGTGCATAATACCTCACTACATACTACATGTTTTTCCTGTATATACATGCTTATGATGAAGTTTAATTTACACATTAGGCACAGTAAGAGATTCACAACAATAATAATGAAATAGAATAATTATAACAATATACTTTAAAAAAGGTTATATGAATATGGTCTCTCTGAAAATATTGCACTGTACTCACCTATTTTTGGACTGCAGTTGAACACAGGTAGCTGAAATAGTGGATAAGGGGGACTACTGTGCTTGCTAATGGATTATTTGTTTTTGAAAAAAGTGAGCAAGTAGTTGGCCAATCTTCCAAGAAGTACCCTTCTAGACCTCAAGTTTTCCTCATCCTCCATAGCAAAAGGAATGGAACAACATTGTGCTGCAGGTTTTTTTTTTTTTTTTTTTGAGACGAAGTCTTGCTCTGTCATCCAGGCTGGAGTGCAGTGGCCGGATCTCAGCTCACTGCAAGCTCCGCCTCCCGGGTTCACGCCATTCTCCTGCCTCAGCCTCCCGAGTAGCTGGGACTACAGGCGCCTGCCACCTCGCCTGGCTAGTTTTCTGTATTTTTTAGTAGAGACAGGGTTTCACCATGTTAGCAGGATGGTCTCGATCTCCTGACCTCGCGATCCGCCCGTCTCGGCCTCCCAAAGTGCTGGGATTACAGGCTTGAGCCACCGCGCCTGGCCTGTGCAGCACTTCTTAAACTGATGTCGAAGAGCCAGTTAGTGCCATCTGACAGTTACCTTTGCACCTCATCAAGGAAGATCCTAAGCAAATACAGCCTCTCATTATGTCTTGGCAGCTGGACAATTTCTAGTCTTCCTAAAAACAAAATGTAAATCACCTCAGTAAAACTTATCCAAGACATTCTAGACTTAAGTGGAGCTTGGTGAGGGTGCAGGCAAGAGAGTCTATTTTTACATTTTAAAGTGAAGAAAAAATGGGGGATAAGTAACTGAGAAAGCTTCATCTTACACTTCATATATTTCCTTCCTCCATCCGTGAGTCAATTTAACAGTGAATGAAAGGGATCAAACAGATAATACTTCTAACATGGCATCTCCTTTATTTTTGTTTTGTAATCCTGGCTCCAGCAGTTGCTACTCATGTAACCTTGGGTGATTACTTAAACCATCTGTAAAATGAGAATAAGAAGAGTCCTCCTCTCAGAGCGTTATTACTGGGATTGAACATGGTAACATAACTAAGGCCCCTGGAACAGTGACTGACACCTAGTAAATATTCAATTTATTACACAAAACAAATTTTTTTTTTTTTTTTTTGATGATGTCTATGCTGTTCCTATTCTTATCTCATACCCAGGGTGACTGTGTTGCTTCCTGGGTAATGTTCTTTTGGAGATTCTACCAAGGAATCCCAAACCCCAAAGTCTTACTCCACATGCTCAGCAATGCTCAAAAGGCCTTTAACAGGGAACAAAACCTGTCACCCCTCAAATGCTTAAGAGGCAACTCTGGCTTGAGTCCAAAAAAGACTTTTAGAAAAAGTAATTTTTGACACTGATAAGGGCAGAGAGTCTCAGGTGTTGCCTGGGAGAGAGAGCAAAGGCAAAAAGAAAAAAAAAGCCACATCCCACTGTACCAAAACAAATCTGAACCTCCTCAAAATTTCACCAGCATTTCATTCATCCGAAGCTTTGAATAAAAAGCAAGAAAGTAACACAGCCCACAGGGCATTTTTTGGGACAAAGAAGATTCATTCCCAGGGCTGCAGATTTCCTAACACCTGGGGATGTGTTAGTGCACATGAATGAATATTCCATTGTTTTGAGGATCTCTTTGTAAGTATCTTGCTTCAAGAATGATGGGTGACGTCAATCAGGAAAAAATCCCCAGTGAATCCTAGGACTTATTGCTCCAATTAAGCAAGAAGACACGTTAGAGCATGAAAGATTGGGTAATAATTCATACCTGTTGTGTTTCGCTGTTAACTGTGAGCCTAAATGTAGACTCTAACCTCTCTTAAGCATAATTTTTTTCTACACAATAGCTCAAGGCCTTGAATATTTAAGAAAATTACATATAAGGAAATGTTAAAAAATAATCTCCCTGAAAAAAAAGTACATGGCTCATGAAAAATAAATCTGGGTAAATTAAGTTATGAAAGATGTATTTCAGTTAGAGCAGGAGCTTTGAAGTGTGTTTCCTGTGCAAAAACAAAAACTTGGCTTCCTCAACGATAAATTGCCAACACAATAGCCTTTCGGGTATCACAGGAGCTTGCAGTTTATCTGGGCTTCCAGGTCACCCTGGGTTTAAGCCTGACTTACTGTCACCCTCCTTTCAAGAGTACTGGGACTTCTGGTGTGAGGCAGCATTTAAAGCCTTGGATGAATGTGTTTCTTTTTCTGAGGAAGTGTCTTGCTTTTTCTGACAGCTGCATCTGGTGGCCTGTTGAGCCTAGTTTTCTTCTAAGAAATGATTTTTGGAATAAGGACCGGAAGGCCTTACGCGGCTGACCAGGAAGTAGAATTATACAATGGCCGTGAATGTGGAATTCGCGGCCTGGGTTCAATCCCAGTTTTGCCAATTCCCTAGTAGGGTGAGCTTGGGCAAGTTACTTCATTCTGTAAACTTCAGCTGCCTCAATTGTAAAGGGGATAAGACTACCTAAGAGAGTTCCAGCGAGGGTTAAAATGGAAAAATGCAAATAAAGAAGCACTTAGTATATCACTGAGCATAAAATGAGCCCTCAAGGAGAGTTAACTATTATGGTTAACTCAAAACATCTTAGGATGTAAGATACTGGTGGGGGTTCTTTTGATCAACAGTTTAACTGAACTACAATCAGAATAGATTTACTTATATATAAACAAAAATTATGAGGGCCTTCTATAGACAAGAAGTAAAGCACTCTCAAGCTTTTGCAGGGGCTATTGCCCTCAAGTAGCATGACTCTAGTTGAGCTAATTAAACATGCATTTGCATAACAATACCAAGTAGAAAGTGGCAAGCTATAAGAGAATGTAGATAAAGCGCTACTGGACTTCAGAAGGAGGGATTATAATCTAGTTGAGGGAAGTCAGAGAAGACTTTGCAGATGAAGGTCCCGTGGTGAACATCTCTTTATTCTTAATATATTGACAACAGGGTTCATATGATTATACTGACTTGAAAATTTCAGACTGGAAAGATCTACCTTCTATAGTGAAAAGATTTGGACATGTCTGAGAGAGTTGAAGTTCAATGTATATTCTCTGATTACAGTAACCTCGGGCCATAAAAATCAGTATCCCTTTAAAATGAGAATCAGGTTTGGCTTTTCCCCAGAGGACAGTTGGCCATTTGCCTGGTGGTCTGTACAGTAACATACAAACTTCCCTAGTTTGAAAAGAAGGGGAGGAAGGAGGCGAAGAAAAGAGAGAAGCAGTGCTGATCTTTTGTCTGTAAAAACTCTGCATGATGGTCAGGTGTGAAGAAAACTTGCTCAGGCTCTCAGGCAAAGTTGTGTTGCTCTTGGTGGAAACAACGGAAACTTTTGTCGTCGTCTTCTTCTCTCCTGTTCTAACTTTCCTGCTATCTTCTTGTTATTTGCCATTCTATTCACTCCTTTGTTCATTCATTCATCAAATATTAAGTTTCTAGTCTTGGAACTTAAGTGCTGCTGTAGAGGTAAGAAGATGAATACAGCAAGGTTCCTTGTTCTGATCACCCTTGTAAGAAAGGCCAGCAATACTCACGAAGAGTTATAACCCAGGATATATAGGGAGTGGGGTCTTGCTGAAATGCTGGAGAGGCTGGCTTTTCTGTGTTTCTTCTATTTTTGTGTGTATTTCCCAGTTGACCACCTCTTTGATTTTGTATACTGCTGCTTCATGCTTCCAGCTCTTTTTGGTAAGTAAGCAGCTAAGCCTATATCTAAAAGCATTTTTAAATTTGAGTGTGCGTATAATTTATATATATATAAAGTGTATATATATAAAGATTATATATATATATATATAAAATAAAGATTCCTCTCTTATTATACTAAGTTGAGTTGAGTTATAGGCATGAAAGGGGAATTACGGCAGAGTTGGGAAAAACTGGTTGGGGACATATTACGAAATAATAACACAGAAGTAAATTTTGGTTGTGTTGCAGAAGGAAAGAACAAATTCATTTATCTCCTCTGTTGTCTCCTTCTAGAAGCATCTAATCATGACTAATTTTATGGAGGGACCGCTATTTGAGAGGATTTTAAGAGTAAGAAAGGCCCTAGTCCAAAAATATTTCCCTCTTTGATTCCAGAAATCTTCAGATAAATGATTTAATTCTTTGCCTCAATTACTGCCCTCTTTGGTCCTATTATTTTTTTCAAATGCAGAATTATATGGGAAATCATCAACTCTTGAGAAAACTGTCTCTCAAAATCACTTTCCTGTAGAATTGAGAAAGATGGGAAAATCAGAGTTTTGTTTTTTTGTAAATATCATCTAACTCCATTCATTAGACTCTGTATAACTAGGAAAGTACAGACTGTTGCATTCATTTTACTTCTTTTTGTGGAACTCTGGACTATATCTGTGATGAAAAGTAAATAGAAAAGGAAACATGTAACTAACGAATACGAAGCCTAAACATGTTCACCAAAAATATCTACACAATTGGGATACAGTTTATTTTCTGGCCCCTGATTATCAGGATAACTGCCTTATTTGTTCCTTTCACTGTACATGTGAGGAGATGGCATTGAATTATAACAAAGATTGTTATGGTCTTCAAACCACTAATAGAGAGCTTATCCAGTTTTGCAAGTTGGATCAGTTGACACGAGGCAGAAAGCTAGAATACATTTGCATTCATTGGTTCAGTGGAGTTTCTTGCTGAAGTATGTTGTGCCACATTATCTCGTCACTGCTTTATAACTGACATATGCCCAATTGCCTTATATACTTTAGAAGCAACTGTCATTTTATCTTGAAGAACAATTAAGTCTTCTGAAGGCTAAATGTTTCCAAGGAAGAAAAAAAAAGCCAGACTACAGTTTAATTTATTGAAAGTTATTTATAATTTAGTACTTACTGTCCTGAAAATGCCTGTCCCCTTGGAAATATGATTCAGATGCCCTGAACTGAAGAAACATTTTCCTTTTTCCTGTGTAAAATGTGAAACAAAAGACAACTGAAAAACACTTCATTAAAACAGTTCCTTTGTCCTTTTGACAATGAAAATTGAAAAGAGACATGCCAGTCTGGCTATGTGGGTGGTCCTCTTTCTATACTAACCTTAACATGACCTCACAGAAATCACTGAAAGTTATTTGATGGTTCTAGAGATTTTAAAAATATGTGTTGAAAGGCAATGGTCCCGTGAACTCAGGGATTTCAGAAATGCTATATGTTTTAAGAATGAGGTTCCAAAGGTTGAAAGATCTGCCTAAGAACTTGCGCTCTGCCCAGACCTTAGTGTACCCAGGACATAGCCTGTTTTCACACCTGGACACACTTTTCTCTAGTCATGTCATGCTCCTTGGTTATTTACATCCACTTTTTCAAGGTCTTCCATAGGCGAATTTTGTCATCAACTGCATATAATTGGTCTAAATCAATGTATGTATGATGTGACCAAATGAACTTAAAGTATGTTCCCCATGGGAATATCGCTGACATTTATTTTTTGGTTCAGTAATTCTAGAACATTCCTAATCTCATAATGTCCTCAACTTCTTCAGAGTGCAGCAAAAAGATTTGATTATCTGATGAAAAAATGAAGACTAGATACTGTATTTTTGGTTCTTTTTAAGTTTCTTACTCTTTTAGTTTTTAATATCTAAGGATTGTCTGAGAAAAGTCAGTACAGTTACTAAGAAAACTGTTTTTTGATCTATTTTGCCAGTCAGACAATTCAGTCTAATAGTTTTGAGAAGTGAAAAATGAACCATGTACTTTTGCCTTTGGTTAACATTTCTCTGTTAAATGAAATTTGATATTTTACCTCTAACTCTATTAAAATGATGCTGTCCAAAACTATCATATGGTAAAAGCCATCCTCTTTTTGTGCTATTATAAAGTATCTTTGTCTAGTTTGGTTGTAGAAAAACCAAAAATAATAAACAAAAGGGCTCTTGTGTTAGTGATACAGCCCTGGTAAGTAGCATATAGGAAACCTTCAGGGATGTTGTCATGAAATCTTAGGAAATGTATCTTCTCTAAAATATCACAAGATTAAAAAAAAAATAGCTTCTACACAGCCTTCCTGTAAAATGGAGTCACTGCAATATGTATTTTTTAGCACATTGTATAACTTTTGTTATTCATCTTGATATGAATCATGCTTTTAGAATGTTGGCAGGTCTTTGAGTTTAAGTTCCCAAATGAGTATTCAACATAGATTAATTAAGACTGTTATTTCATGGAGTATAAATACAACTGCTTATTAAAACATATTTATTGAAGATAAACAATTATGTAATAGAAACCAGCTACAGAATATAATAATATGACTAATGAAAAAGGCAATTGATTACAAATGACATAATTACTGAAGGTTAAGAGCTATGCAATTGATATTACTTGTTATTTCTTATGTAGGCTTTAATAAGCATTTTGATCATTATTTAATGTCCAATTTATTACATCCAAACAAAGAGTTACTTTCCGACTTGGTACACGTTGCCTTAATAGTGCTTAGGGGAGTTGAGAAGCTTATAGTTTTACCCTTAGGATTGAGGAAGGACAATGATAAAGAATGTTAATTGTTACCGATTGTATTTTATTTTAGAAAATGCAAAGAAAAAACCAAGGTCTTTGATTGGCACCTTCTGCCAACTTTGTGAAAAATGAGGATCCTCACATACTGACCAGTGGCCGCTCAGTTTCTACAGAGAGGACTGAAGATGACCATTTGAATTTTTATGACTTGCTCTTTCCTAAGAAATTCTCTAAGAAATAATTTCATTACCATTGTCACCCCAACGGGGTTTAACGGGAATTAGTAGCTTTGTTTTGACTCTGGCATTAAAATGGATATTTTCCCCCAACTTCTCTGTGGTTCCTTAGTTTCCACAGTAATGTGATATGCTCTGTGGTACTGAGAAGGGGGTGAGGCTTAAAGAGGCACAATGAGTAATTTATGGCCTCAGTTTTAGGCTATGGAAATAAGGAGTATGTTATGAAGTTAGAATAGTGTGGATAGAATTAAGCCCGTTCCCAGGGGCTTACAGGATGCGAGAGATGGGAATTGGAGCAAGGAAGGGCAGAATATGCTGAAGACAGGTTTTTAAAAATACTATTATAACTTTTATTTTAGGTTCAGGGGTAAATGTGCAGGTTTGTTATATAGGTAAACTGTGTCATGGGGGTTTGGTGTACGGATTATTTCATCATCCAGAAAATAAGCATAGTCCCCAATAGGTATTTTTTTCTGATTCTCTCTTCCTCCTACCTTCCACCCTCAAGTAGCCCCCGGGGTCTGTTGTTTCCCTCTTCGTGTCCATGTATTCTCATGGCTTAGCTCCTACTTATAAGTGAGAACACGCAGTATTTGGTTTTTTGTTCCTGTGTTACCTTGCTTAGGATAATGACCTCCAGCTCCAACCATGTTGCTATGAAGGACATGATCTCATTCTTTTTTACAGCTGCATAGTATTGCATGGTGTATATGCATCATGTTTTCCTTATTCACTCTACCATTGATGGGCATTTATGTTTGCTATTGTGAATAGTGCTGCCGTAAACATATGCATGCGTGTGTCTTTATGATAGAATGATTTACATTGTTTTGAGTATATACCCAATAATGGGATTGCTGAGTCAAATGGTAATTTCATTTCAAGTTCTTTTAGGAATCACTACACCACTTTGCACAATGGGTGATCTAATTTACAGTCCCACCGGCAGTGTATAAGTGTTCCCTTTTCTCCACAACCTCACCAGTATCTGTTATTTTTACTTTTAATAATAGCTATTCTGACTGGTGTGAGATGGTACCTCATTGTGGTTTTGATTTGCATTTCTCTAGTGATTAGTGATGTTGAGCATTTTTTCATATGCTTGTTGGCTGCATGTATGTCTTCTTTTGAAAAGTGTCTGTTCATGCCCCTTGTCTCCTTTTTAATGGGATCATTTATTTTTGCTCCAGGAGAGTCTCAAAATGATGTTTCACATGAATGTTAGTCTGGCTACAGCTTTTATTCTCCTGAAGGGGTAGCATTTAGCACAATTGTGAAAATGATGAAGTGTGTGTTTGTGTACGTAGTATTCCTGTGCTCTTTGTTCTCACTTCTTTCTGGCTCTACTCACTTCAGATGTTACTAGATGTTGGTAGTATTTTCAGATCACAATAAGCTTCCCCTCCCTCCTGCTTACACACATGCCAGTGTGTACACACAGACAAACATATGTATGCATGCTCTGTATAGGTAACTCTTATATGGCTAGACTTTCTTCCTCCATGCTTAATTCCTAATTTAAAAATTTACATGTTTGATGTATTCTCTCTGGGCTTTACTAAGGGTAGGAAACTATTGCAGTGGTGAAGTCAAAAGCATTCACTTTGGGTTAGAATGCTTTGGATTCCACTACTTTGGCCCCTATTCTAATATCTATATCTCTACTACTTTGACAAACCAGTTTAAATTCTCTACACCTCAGTTTGTTTTCCGTAATTTCAGAAAAAAATTTTAAAAAGTCATGTCTACTCCTCAGTATTATAAACAATGAATTAGATAATTCATATAAAGCATTTACTTTAGCACAATGTCATCCACATAGTGTCCCATAAAATATAGAACAGTTGGCTTCTGCTGTTATTGAAGAAGAATAAGCTACCCTCATATAATCAGATCTTCATCTGGGTGTGACAAGTCAGATTATTTGCCGCTTGCACATCGAGACATCAAGGCTTATAGGAGCTATTATCCTTCCTGAGTTCCTTATACACTTCTCACTCCACAAGTCCAGCTCAATCAAATTTTTCAACTCTCTTCATAGTACTTTGCTAAATGCAAGGGGGCTATATGAAAATGAATAAGAACTTTGCCTTTCCTTTATCCACACCTGAGATTTTTTTTTTAATCTTCAAGATTTTCCTTGTTTCATCTGACATAAATTTGACACATTTCTTGTGTTGAAATTTGTAGGAGAGGGCAATAAGACGGCAAAAATGTGGAGGAGAGGAAGGGTTGACAACAGAGTTTATTTGGGGTTGTCTTATTCATTTTTGAATCCTCAATATATTGTTAAAGACATGGTGCTTAAAGTGCTCAGTAAGTATCAGTTCGATGAATGAGTGAATGAATATTCTTCTTCTTCTTTTTTTTTTTTTTTTGAGATGGAGTCTCGCTCTGTCGCCCAGGCTGGAGTGCAGTGGCCGGATCTCAGCTCACTGCAAGCGCCGCCTCCCGGGTTTACGCCATTCTCCTGCCTCAGCCTCCCAAGTAGCTGGGACTACAGGCGCCTGCCACCTCGCCCGGCTAGTTTTTTGTATTTTTTAGTAGAGATGGGGTTTCACTGGGTTAGCGAGGATGGTCTCGATCTCCTGACCTCGTGATCCGCCCGTCTCGGCCTCCCAAAGTGCTGGGATTACAGGCTTGAGCCACTGCGCCTGGCCGTGAATGAATATTCTACCAAGTGTGCTAGGTAACTTCTTGCTAGGTAGAGACCATTGTCCTCTGAATTGGTTTGTAAGACTTCCAACGTAGAGGAGTATACACCCAGGTCCTCAGTGTGGTTGTTGTGACAGCTAATAGCGAGTCATTCTCATATAATTCTCATTTTATTTGTCACTGAAAATTGGAATCTCCTGACTCAATGTCATCATAAGAAAAAGAATGGGAACAAATTATTTTGTCTGAGTTTCTCTTTTAAAGCAAAGGATCATAACCTGGGATTAGAAACTTCAGCAGCTCTATGAGTTCCATAAAATTATTGCCAAAAATTTGGGTGCATATGCAAAATTTCTGGGGAAATAAATCATAGTTTTTATCATATATATATATGATATATATGTATATATATATACATATATATATGATATATATAAAATATATATATATATATATATATATATTTTTTTTTTTTTTTGAGATGGAGTCTTGCTCTGTCTCCCAGGTTGGAGTGCAGTGGTGCAACCTTTCCCTCTTGGTGTCTAGCTATTCTCCTACCTCAGCCTCCCGAGTAGCTGGGATTACAGGCGTGCGTCACCACACCAAGTTAATTTTTGTATTTTTAGTAGAGACAGGGTTTTGCCATGTTGGCCAGGCTGGTCTCAAACTTCTGACCTCAGGTGATCTGCCCACCTTGGCCTCCCAAAGTGCTAGGATTACAGGCGTGAGCCACTGTGCCCAGTCAGTTTTTATCATATACTTAAGGGACCCAACAACCTTTAAAATGTCACCTTTGAATTTATGAATCTCCAGATTCGTAAAGCAAGTTCTTAGAGACCTTCAAAGAGATGTAAACTCACACAGAACAATAGTGGGAGCCTTCAACACCCAACTGACAGTATTAGATCAGAGAGGCAGAAAATTAACAAAGATATTCAGGACCTGAAATCAACACTGTACCAAATGAATCTAATAAATATCTACATAACTCTCTACCTGAAAACAACAGAGTGTTCATTCTTCTCATCTGTACATGGCACATACACTAAGATCAACCACACAATCAGATATTAAGAAATTCTCAGTAAATGGAAAATAACTAAAATCATACCAACCACTCTCTTGGACCACAGCACAATAAAAATAGAACTCAAGACTAAGAAAATCACGCAAAACCATAGAATTAAATAGAAATTAGAGAGCCTGCTCCTGAATGACTTTTGGTAAATAATGAAATTAAGGCAGAAATCAAGAAATTCTTTGAAACGAATGAGAACAAAGGTGCAACACAACAAAATCCCTACACAGCTAAGGTAGTGTTAAGAGGAAAATTTATAGCAGTAAATACCCATATTAAAAAGTTAGAAAGATCTCAAATTAACAACCTAAGATCACAAATAAAGAACTAGAGAACCAAGAGCAAACCAGCCCCAAACCATTCATTTGAGGGCATGTACAAATAGAGGCCTCTAATTCCACTGACATTCAAAAGACCCCAGTCAATGATAGTCTAGTTCAACCGCTCAGATTTAAATTTCAAGTCTGGGAGGCTACTGAATTATTCTATCAAGTTATGTATTTTTGAAATATGGATCTTAGCTAATTGTTAAATCACAGATTGTACTGAGAAGGTTTGTTATGAATTAGATGTCATGTGGGGTGGAGTTTCAACTAAAGTCTCTAGGGAAAAGAAACTAAATTTTGATGAGAAGGAAATGCTGAAACTAGAACAAACCAAATGTGTCTTATGTATTGATGAGACAAACAACCAGTATTAATTTAAGAAGGACATTTGTGGGTCAGTGACTCTGTGCAGTCTCTTCTGGAGACACAGACAAGAACTCTTCCTTTAAAAATGTAATACACTAGTAAGAAACTTTAGGGTAATGAAAACTGTTAGGATGAGGTGGGGAGACTTATGGCAATAGCACATTGGCAAATGACAATGGAAATAACCTTTATATTTTTCAGCTTTCCTATTTGGGCCTCTGGTCATCACTGTAACATTGACAAATGACAGAACCTGTACTTCAGACAATTTTCACAGATATTGCACAGGTCTTTATTAGGCTAGTCTTACAGAAAATATTACTATGTGTTTTGAAAATGAGCTTTGTGAGCAGCCACAAAATATATTTCTCCCTGAGTGGAAAGAAAGATGGCAACTGTGATTCAATGGAAGGTGGATAACCTTTGAAATGAGAAAGCTTGGTTTGAATATCAACTTTATTGCTTAGAAGCTGGAAAAGAGGAATTCTCACTGAGCCTCAGTTGCTCCATCTGTAAACTAGGGATATTAATGCTTAATTCTGGGGTTGCTGTAAGGCTTAGAGGTTAATGCCAAACTTTATGAATAGTAGGCAACTAATAAATGGTAACCATTATTAATAATATAAAATTGGTATATTTCATTTATATGATAGGCAACAAAGTGATTCATGTAAGTGAATTTCGAGGAATAGAAGCTTTCCTCTTGAAATGCTAAATTTTTAATTTTTAGCTGCCTAATAGAGGTGAGTTAGAATCTCATTGTAGTTTTTAAAAAATTTAATTTATTATTATTATTATTATTTGTAGAAACAGGTCTTGCCATGTTGCCCAGGCTGGTCCGAAATTCCTGGGTTTAAGTAATCCTCCTGCCTCAGCCTCCCAAAGTGCTGGAATCATAGGCATGAACCACTGCACCAAGCCCTCAGTATAGTTTTGTTTTTTTCATTTCCCTAATGATTAGTGATGTTAAGCATCATTTTATATGCTATTACCATTTGTATTTATTCTTTGGAGAATTATCTATTCAGATCCTTTGTCTATTTTGAATGAAGTTGTTTCTGTGTTGTTTTAGGAGTTCTATATATATTCTGAATATTAATTCCTTTTATGAGATATACCATTTCAAATATCTTATTCTGCAGGTTGTCATTTTACACTTGATATTGCTTTTTGATGTACAAATTTTAAAAATTTTTATAAAGTTCAAGTTGTCTATTTTTTCTTTGGTTTCCTGTGCCATTGGTGTACTATCCAATAGATTATTGCCAAATCTAATGTTGTGAAGCTTTGATTCTATATTTCTCTCTAAAGGTTTTATAGTTTTATTTAGGTTTTTAATCCATTTTGAGTTAATTTTTTATTTATGGTGTTAGGTAAGAGTCCAACTTCATTCTTTTGCATGTAGATATGCAGTTTTCCCAGTACCGTTTGTTGAAAAGACTGTCCTTTCTCCATTTAATGGTCTTAACACTCTTGTCAGAATCATTTGACCATATATTCTATTTCAATGGTTTATATGTCTGTCTTTATGCCAGTGCCACACTGTTTTGATTACTGTACTTTTGTAATAAGTTTTGAAATCAGGAAGTGCATGTCTTCCAGCTTTGTTCTGGTTTTTCAAGATTATTGTGGCTATTTGGGATTTTTTTGAGATTCCATATGAATTTTAGGATGGGTTTTTCTATTTCTGCAAAATACATCATTGGGTTTTTTAAAAAATACTTTAAGTTCTAGGGTACATGTGCACAACCTGCAGGTTTGTTACATACGTATACATGTGCCATGTTGGTGTGCTGCACCCATTAACT
The DNA here is from genome assembly GCF_024542745.1 of Macaca thibetana thibetana. Taxonomy (NCBI): domain Eukaryota; kingdom Metazoa; phylum Chordata; class Mammalia; order Primates; family Cercopithecidae; genus Macaca; species Macaca thibetana. The sequence goes on from NC_065592.1 coordinate 66,680,263, forward strand.
CGTCATTTACATTAGGTATATCTGCTAATGCTATCCCTCCCCTAACCCCCCACCCCATGACAGGCCCTGGTGTGTGACGTTCCCCTTCCTGTGTCCAAGTGTTCTAATTGTTCAATTCCCACCTATGAGTGAGAACATGCGGTGTTTGGTTTTCTGTCCTTGCAATAGTTTGCTCAGAATGATGGTTTCCAGCTTCATCCATGTCCCTGTAAAGGACATGAACTCAACCTTTTTTATGGCTGCATAGTATCCCATCGTGTATATGTGCCACATTTTCTTAATCCAGTCTATCATTGATGGATATTTGGGTTGGTTCCAAGTCTTTGCTATTGTGAATAGTGCTGCAATAAACATACGTGTGCATGTGTCTTTATAGCAGCATGATTTATAATCCTTTGGGTATACACCCAGTAATGGGATGGCTGGGTCAAATGGTATTTATAGTTCTAGATCCTTGAGGAATCACCACACTGTCTTTCACAATGGTTGAACTAGTTTACAGTCCCACCAATAGTGTAAAAGTGTTCCTGTTTCTCCACATCCTCTCCAGCACCTGTTGTTTCCTAACTTTTTAATGATTGCCATTCTAACTGTTGTGAGATGGTATTTCATTGTGGTTTTGATCTGCATTTCTCTGATGGTGAGTGATGATGAGCATTTTTTTCATGTGTCTGTTGGCTGCATAAATGTCGTCTTTTGAGAAGTGTCTGCTCATATCCTTTGCTCACTTTTTGATGGGGCTGATTTTTTCTTGTAAATTTGTTTAAGTTCTTTGTAGATTCTGGATATTAGCCCTTTGTCAGATGGGTAGATAGTAAAAATTTCATCATTGGGATTTTAATGGGGATTGCATTGAATCTGTACGTTGCTTTTGGTAGTATGGACATCTTAACCTATTGTGTCTTCTAATTCATGGACATAGGCTATGTTTCCATTTATTTATATCTTCTTCAATTTCTTTCAACAGTATCTTGTAGTTTTCATTGTACAAGTCTTTCATTTCCTTGGCTACGTAATTTCCTAAGTATTTTTTGATGCTATGGTAAATGGAATTTTAAAAAATAATTTATTTTTCAAATTGTTCATTGTTGGTGTATAGAAAAGCAATTAATTTGTGAGTACTGACTTTATATCCTGGTACTTTGCTGAATTCATTTAATAGTTCTGACAGTTCTTTTGTGTTAAATTTTGAGGGTTTCTATATGAGATCATATCATCGCAAATAGAGGTAGTTTTACTCCTTTCTTTCCAATTTGAATATCTTTTATTTCTTTTGCTTTTTATTTCTTATCTAATTGTTGTGGCTAAAATTTCCCATACTATGTTGAATAGAAAAGGCAAATGTGGGTATCTCTGTCCTGTTCCTGATCTTAGAGAAAAAGTGCTTAGTCTTTTACCATTGAGTATGATGTTCCCTGTGAATTCTCCATATACGGCTTTTAGTATGTTGAAGTAGTTCTTTCTATTTCTAGCTTGACTGTTTTTTTTGTTTGTTTTGTTTTTTTAAATCATGAAGCGGTGTTGAATTTTGTCAAATGCTTTTTCTGCATCTATTCAGATGATCATATGTTTATTCTCCCTAATTCTGTTAATGTAGTAGATATTTATTTTCATATGCTGAACCATTTTTTAATTTCAGGCATAAATCCCACTTGGACATGGTGTATAATCTTTTTAATATACTGCTGAATTTGGTTTACCAGTCTTTTGGTAAAGATTTTTGCATCAATATTCATAAAGGATATTCATCAGTAGTTTTCTTTTTTGTAGTGTTTTTTGCTTTGGTATCAGGGTAGAATGGGTAAAGAAGTGTTCCATTCTCTTCATTTTTATTGGAACACTTTGAGAATAATTTGTGTTCTTTCTTCTTTAAGTATTTGGTAGAATTCACCAGTAAAGCCATTAGATCCAGGGCTTTACTTATTGGAGATTATTGGTTACTAATTATATCTCCTTCCTAGTTACAGTTATAAGACTATTCAGATTTTTTATTTCTTGTGATTTAGTCTTGGTAGGTTTTGTGTTTCTAGGAAACTGTCCATTTTATCTAGGTTATCCAATTTATAGGCACACAGTTGTTCATAATACTGTCTTAAAAGTCCTTTTTATTGCGACAGAATCACTAGTAATGACTTCACTTTACTTCTGATCTTAGTAGTTACAGCCTTTTCTTTTTTTCTTAGTCCATCTAGCTAAAGGTTTATCAATTTTGTTGATCTTTTCAAAGAACCAATGTTTGATTTTATTGATTCTTTTATACATTATTTTTCTATTTCACTGGTCTCTGCTGTGATACTTACTATCTCCTTCTTTTGCTAGTTTTAGGTTTAGTTTTTTTTTTTCTACTTCCATAAGTTATAAAGTTATGCTATTGATTTGAAATCTTCTTGTTTTTTAACATAAGCATTTGTAGCTATTCATTTCCTCCTTAGTGTAACCTTCACTGCATCTCATGAGTTTTGGTATGTGTGCTTTCAGTTTCATTTATCTCTAAATATTTTGTAACTTTCCTTATGATTTCTTATTTGATTCATTGGTTGTTTAAGACTGTATCATTTAATTTCCACAAGTTTTTGAAATTTCCTTCTTTCTATTATAGATTTCCAACTTTATACTGTTGGGGTCAGAGAAGATATTTTGTATATTTATCTTTTTAAATTTATTGAGACAAGTTCTGGCCTAATATATGATTTATACAGGAAAATATACTATGTGCACTTGAGGCGAATGTTGTTGAGTAGAGTGTTCTGCACATAATTTTAGATCTAGCTGATTTATTGTGTTCTTTAAATCTTCTATTCCTTATCTTCTGATTGTTCATCCCTTATTGATAGAAGGATATTGAAATTTTCAAGTATTATAGTAGAAGCATCTATTTCTCCCTGTAGCTCTGTCAGTTTTTGCTTCATATATTTTGATGGTCTGTTACTAGAAGTGTAAATGTTGATAGTATCTTTTTGCTGTGTTGAAACTTTTGTTAATATATAATGTATTTTTTGTCTCTTATAAACTTTTTGGTTTTAAAGTCTATTTTGTCTGATATGAGCATAGCCACTACTGCTATCTCTTGGTTACTTTATCCATGCAATGTATTTTTCCATCCTTTCACTTTTAATCTATGTATGCCTTTGGATCTTCAGTGATTTTCCTGTAGGTAGCATATAGTTGGATAATATGTTTTTATTCTTCCAATCTGTCTTTTGATTGGAGAGTTTAATCCATTTACGCTTCAGTTAATATTTAGTATAAAGGGACCTCTGCCATTTTGTTGTTTGCTTTCTCGTTGCCTTATAGCCTTTTTGTCCATCACTTCCCTCATTAATGTCTTCTTTTGTGTTTAGTTATTTTTTTATAGTGAAATGTTTAAATTCCTTTCTTATTCCTTTTGTGTGTATTTTATTGGTATTGTCTTTGTGGTTACCGTGGAGATTACATTTACCATACAAAGTTACAGCACTCTAATTTGATTCTATACCAGCTTACCCTCAATAGCATATGATGATCCTTTAATAGCTCCATTTATCCATTTCAGTTATGTGCATAAAATTATATGTGAACACATGTACGCACAAAATCATATGTGTGCCCCCCAAAATAAACTAATAATGCTTTTGAATACATGTGTAAAACAAAATTTGCAGTTACAATCCAAGGTTATAATAATACTAGGTCATTAGCCTCTTAAATCTATAAAAAAGTGAAATTATAAGTCATTGTTAAGATAATACTAGCTTTTATAATTGTCCATGTATTTCCCTTTACTGATACCTTATTTATTCATATGACTTTGAATCACTGTCTTGCTTCTTTTCATTTCTCCCTACAGAACTCCCTTGAGTGTTTCTTTCAGGGCAGGTTTAATGGTAATGGACTCTCTTAGGTTTGTTAATCTAGGAATGTCTTAATTTTCCCCTCACTTTTAATGACAGTTTTGCTGGATATAGAATTCTTGGTTGCTGTTTTTTTGTTGTTGTTTATTTTGTTTTGTTTTGCTTATAGGACTTTAAATATATTGGCTCACTGCCTTCTGGTCTCCCAAAATTTCAGATGAGAAGTTTGATGATAATCATTATTGAGTGTCCCTTGTATGTGAAGAGTTGTTTCTCTCTTGTCCCTTTGTCTTTGGATTTTGAAAGTTTAATTATATTGTGTCTTAATGTGAGTATCTTTGAGTTCATCTTACTTGGAGATTGTTGAGTTTCTTGGATGTTTATATTGATGTCTTTTATCAAATTTGAGACATTTTCAGTCATAATTTCTACAAACATTCTCTCTTCTCCTTTCTCTCTCTCATTTCCTTCTGGGACTCCCACAATGCATGTGTTAGTCTACTTCATTGTGTCCCACAGGCTCTTAAGGCTCTGTTCACTTCAATCTTTTTCTTTATGTTCCTCACACCTGATAATTTCAATTGTCTTGTTCAGTTGATTTGTTTATTCTTTTGCTTACTCTAATCTGCCCTTGAATTTATCTAATAAGTTTTTCATTTCAGTTATGGTGCTTTTCAGCTCCAGAACTTCTTTTTGGTTTCTTTTTAGTTTTATCTTTATTTGTATTACCATTTTGTTGATACATCATTTTCTTAACATCTTCCATATTTTCCTATAGTTCTTTGAGCATCTTTAATCTAGCAGAATTTCTGCAGGTCTTTTTTATGGACAGTTTCTATTTATTTAGTTTTTGTCCCTTTGAGTGGGCTATACTTGTCTATTTGTGTGCTTCTAATTGTTTTTGTTGAAAACTCAACATTTGAATCTAATAATGAAGTCTGCAAATTGGATTCTCCTTACCCAGAGTTTGATTTTTTTTTTTTTTTTGTTTTAGTTTTATTGTTGTAGTCTGCTTCTGTGCCAAAGATTAGTCTAAGGTATAAACCTAAGGTTTTCTCAGCTCTTTTCTGACCCTGTGCATTTCCCTAGTCATGCATGATTACTTTCTAATTTTCACCATATATGCAGTTGCTTTTGAATGTCCTAGGATTCAGTGTCTGGCTTTCAAATGACAAAAAGAAAAATAAAGTAGGGAAACAAAAGAGGGGCACTTGCCCTTTAAATTATTTGGAGTCACTTCAGCCAAAAAGAGTGGGGCTTGCAATAAGAGATTGTGGGGGAGGTGAAACAACAATGACCTCCCTCCCCTTCATCTACACTTCTGTGATCAAAAGCAGTAGCAGCAATGACAGCACAAATCCTTACTAGTTGGAGGACAGAGTTTTTTGCCCACCCTGGCTTCCTTTAGGTGTACACAAGTTGCTCCAGGATTACATGCACAGTTGCCTGTTACAGGGCTGATGGTGAGAGTGCGGAGGTGCTGTGCTGAAAACTGAATTGATCGGTAACTAAGCAACTTATTACCAAAGCCTTCCCATAAAAGTTGCAAGACTCCAGAGTTCCAAAATAATTACATTACACAGATTCTGCTAGTGTAATTGTTGTCTATGTGGGGAGACAGATTCCTGGTGTTTCCTACTCCATCTTCCCAGAATCCTCTCCAGACTGGATAGTTTTGGGAAAATCTTAGCTTCAGTTTTAAATTATCATTCTCATAGGAAAGAATCATGCAGAACTTTAGCTTTAAAAAGTGAATGTATATAGTAGAGAAACAGACAGATGGGGTATGTTACTTCTGTTGATGGGACTGTTTAAGGGTGGTCTCTCTTGGGTAATTAGACTGGCTTTCTGCTCAACTCCACAGTTTGCTGCTGCATCCTCTGTAATCCATTGCACACTGCGGTTCCCCCATGAAGAGCTAGAGCAAGCCTATTATATTACATCTGAGTGTATTCTGATACGTTGGTGCTCAAATTCTGTTTCTCAGCATTTGAGGGTTCCATGGGAGTGATCTAGGGACATGTAATTAGTAAGAAATCGGCCAAGAAGTCAGACTAGCCCTGTTTTCACTTCAGTAAGAGTAACTAAACTAGTATCTGTTTAAATATAAGGATTTTATATGAGATTCCAGTAGAAAAGAAGGGGCTCTTGTCTTAACAGCATCTGAGAAGTTAAATGGAAAATTCTTTATCCAGTAAATGTTTGGGCTGGAGAAGATGGGAAAGTGACCACAATAAAATCTGAAACTAGTAACGACATTCACCATCTGTCCTTCTCTTCCATTTCTACTAACTAAATGAGCTCAAATACTAACCCCTGAAGAAACCACCTCCGATCATTCCCACACATAAGAATTTTCTTTGCTTCTTTTTCTGATCACTTATCTCCATCATTACATTGGACTGGCTAGGCCGATGGCTATATTAAACAACCCCAAGTCTCAGTGGCTTATCGCATTATAAAGATGATTTCTTTTTTAGGCAAGCTTCAGAACCAATATTCTTGACCAGGTGGCTCTGTTGGCTGCCCTCCTCAATGAGGAGCTTGGATCCTTCCACCATGGCATCCCCTAGGCCCATTCAGAGGCCTCTGATGGCGATTCTGCAGTCAGTAGAACAAGGAGTGACAGTGTAGGGATTTCACCGGGCATTTGAAGAGCCAGGCTTAGAATTGACATATATGACTTCCTTCCACATTCTATTGGCCATCATTAGACATACTGTCCCACACAGATACAAAGAGATATAGGAAATGTAGAATTCCTTGGTTACCAACAGGAAAATGAAATTATTTGTTGAACACATATAATGATGTTTTCCAATACCATTAGCTCACCCTTGTCCACATACTGTCTTGGGGTACAATTTCCTGTGTGTTCACTTTAAATCTTCAACTAGACTGCAAGCTCTTAAAGGGAGAAATTATGCTTTATGTGGTACTGCTTGCAATCCTTAAGTTGCCCAGGTATATTAGTTAAGGTAGTCTAAACTACTATAAAAACAAACTCAATGATAATTTAATACCTTGAAGAATTTATACTTTTTTGTCCTCAAAATAGCCTTGGGAAGATGTTACAGTTCAGCAGCAGCTCTCATCACTATGCCATTTTCCTGGGGCATAGGCTAATGCAACTTTATTGTCCTCAGGGTTGCTTTGGGGATGGCATTCCAGTCAGCAGAAATAATGAAATGGTATAGAGAATGTGTGTGCAAGATTCAATGGATCAAGCTGAGAAGAAACACGTTTCATTCACATTCCATTGTCAAGAACTCAATGACATGGCCACACTACACTGTAAGATGTAGGAGGATTGAACATGTAGTTTTTAGCTGGATAGCTACACTCCAATTACAACTCAGTTGCTATGGAAGAAAAGGATAATGAATGTTGGTGAAAAATTTCCCCACAGAGGATAAGGGAAATTTTGTTCAATTTAACGATTCTTCAAATTAGGTATTGTCACTTCCTATATTTGAAGTTAGAAGTGATACTGAGAGGTGAACTAATATGTTCAATGATACACAACTAATAGGTATTAACACGGGGATTTGCACCTAGTTCTTCTTGCTCCAAAATTCACTTATTATCTTCTATAGTATCCTGTCTTGCCTATCAGAGTGATGCCTTATCATTGTTTCATCTCATGTTCTGTCTTAATTCTTCTTAACCCTTTTCTTTCTGCTTCCCTTGTCATTTTCAGGAGTAGTGATGTACAAAAAGTGATTCCTGTTGGACATTCAACACAATACTTGAATGTACTTTGAACACGTCATGTTCTGTGAAGGTAAAAATGTAAGTCACACCAGACTCTTCCTTCAATTTTGACACATTCTATTTTTATTTTGTCATAGTCAACTGGCTATGACATATTTCTCATTATGGTTGGCTAGAATGGTGAACATGTATCTACTAAATACTGATTTCTCTGGAATAAGTGGTAGAAGGACACGTTACTCAGTTCTTGCCCACACTGAGAAATGTGAAATTCACGGTGGACAGTGGGTACTTCGGGAATCCTAAGGAGGGAACACCAAGGAAGCATGTTCTTGATTGTGCTATTTCCCTTTGGTGGTGTTTGTTGTTGTTGTTTGTTTGTTTTAAATTCTCTTAGAGGTTTTTCTTCCTTTGGGTTTCATTCTGCCACGAAGCTGCTCTGGACAGTGCTGTCATAAGTCATAACATAATACCCCATGGGGGATAGGGATTAATTAAGCAACGTTGGGCGTAGTTTATAAGCCCAGGGTTCCAATTCACCAAAGACTTGGTATTTTATTTTATTTTATTTTATTTATTTTTATTATACTTTAAGTTGTGGGTTACATGTGCAGAACGTGCCGTTTTTTAACATAGATAAACACATGTCATCGTGGTTTGCTGCACCCATCAACCCGTCACCTACATTAGGTATTTCTGTTAATGTTATACCTCCCCTAGCCCCCCACACCCCAACAGGCCCCAGTGTGTGATGTTCCCCTCCCTGTGTCATGTGTTCTCATTGTTCAACTCCCACTTATGAGTGAGACTATGTGGTGTTTGGTTTTCTGATCTTGTGATAGTTTGCTGAGTATGATGATTTCCAGCTTTATTCATGTCCCTGCAAAGGACATGAACTCATCCTTTTTTATGGCTGCATAATATTCCATGGTGTATATGTACCACATTTTCTTAATCCAGTCTGTCATTGATGGACATTTGGGTTGGTTCCAAGTCTTTGCTGTTGTGAATAGTGCCACAGTAAACATATGTGTGCACATGTCTTTATCAGAGGAGATTTATAATTGTTTGGGTAGATGCCCAGTAATGGGATTGCTGGGTCAAAAGACTTGGTATTATAGATGGTACTAATAAGAAAGCAAAGAGGGGCAAGAGAGAGTCTCTCAGTCTTTCCCTCTCTGATGAGCATGTGCACATACACACACTCATTCATACAAACACATTTTCCAAGTCACTGTTTTTAGAAGTCTAAACACATGTAAAAATAACCATGATTTAGAAATAGGTCTGTCATTTACTTGCTGTAAGTGATTGATTCACTCAACTTTTCAAAGCCTCAGTGTTCTCATTCATAAAGGGGGATACCATTTGCACTTATTTCATAGAGTAGTTTTGATAATGGTTTGGTAATATATGTAAATTGCTTAATACATTTTAACTGTTATTTTTGTCTATTAAGTCCAAAATGTCTAAAATCTTCTCCAACCTATACCATTTCAGACTAGTGAAAAGTTGCATGGGCTTTTTTTTTAAATGTCCACAGATATGAGAGGAAAGAACAAGATACAAAACTACTAGTTTTGCACTTTTGTTTTTAACATTATAATTTTAGGGTCACCATATTCCTTGATTCAAGCCACATTTAGCGTGAATTCATCAGAATATAACTATAACAATTGTCCATCTATTGTTCCTGGAGTTAGCCAATTAGACATTATTGCATGCAAAACTGTCTGGTAATACAGTGGTTTTGTGAAATCCCACAATCTTGGAATAATATTGCCAATGTTTTAATTCTGAGTGGAATAAGAAGAGGGGCCCATTGGCTTCCCATGGAGGAGGTCTTCGTTGGAACCCAGATACCACCATAAATTAGGCAGAATGTAGGAGAAAGATGCCAAAACCCCCAAATAATCTTAGAAATTTCCCATATGTAAGTTCTTATGTCTGTTGGAAATAATAGAGATTTATTCTTTTGAGATCAAATTTCCTCTAATGCAATGCTGTACACTGCTGGAGAAGATTGGTAGGCTTTACAATTCATAGCAGTGTTCTTCTTTCTAGAAGGCTGAAGGGTGTTGACAATGGAAAGTTTTTTATGGTGGCTAATGTTCTTCATGAAAAAATTAGATCCTTAAGCCTTCCTCTCAAGGCTGGAAATCTTTACCAAAACCTCTCTTAGGAAAACTGATAGAAGTTTTTCTTAAGGTCCACACAGAAACCTAGATTTTAAAGTCAGATCTAAGATCCAGTTTCAACTAAAATATATTGGGACCCTTCTATCTGCTGATTTTTCTTAGGAGCTGTTAGATCCTTCATGTTATTGCCTTCACTAATTATATCTTCTAATCAGATGGCTCTACTGATGTATCATTTACTTTGCAAATTGAAGCATACCACCCTTTTCCTTTGATTACCTATTATAAACCATCCTTTAGGTACCTATTTGAAAAGTCACAAATTATTGTTGATCCAGACTTCATAAAGGAAAGATCAATTCATCAGTGTTTGAAGATCATTTCACGTAGCAGAGTTCACTGCTTTGTGGTGAACTTCAGGCCACTTCAGGGCTTGCTGTGCTGAGGTTCTTAGATCTGACTTTCAAGGGAGCTGATACCCCAAGACTGGAAATATTTGTGAAATAGAAGGAACGAACAATAAAGAAGAATATAAAGTTGGCTTATTTTTTCATTCTACATCATTTGAAATATCTTTTTTAGCTACGTGAAAGGGAAAACATTAAAGACAGCCAAGGATCCAACCTCTGATGTTATTTCAGTGGAGAGGAAAGCATGGAGACTTTACCACTCTACCAGTTTAGCAGAAATACTGGAAGTCTGTCGATCAACTGGAGGATTCTTTCTTGTCTTGGCTTGTTTTGGAGCTGGTACAAAAGTTGATAGTCTTAGTCCTGTTTAATTTATGTAGCTTCAGAAAGAAAGGTTGTCAGGGCCCACATGATGAAGAAAGAGGAAGAAAAGCAAATGAGACTGGGGACAGGTCTAAACCTCCTCCAGCAGCGCTGTCATCCTGCTTATCAGGTAAGAAGAAAAACAGATTAAAGCAAGTTCTTTGTTTCCAAATTCCAGGCTTGCAAAGGATGTATTATGATATTCATTTCAAAATATGGTTACATCTTGAAAGCATTTTTGTTAGAAAGGCATATTATCTTTAACAATGAAGCAAGGAAAAAAGCTTGGTGCATTACTGTAGACTCTTAAAATACCTTAGCAGATCTTACTTTATATATATCTTTTAACATTAGCATTCAAAAATCCTTGGCAGGAACAATAGGAATGGTTCAAAGTTTAATTCATAATCATAAACAGACTTCTCCATTCCCCCCATCACGGTTTTAGTTTTTATGAGTGTATTTGGAGGGGGGTGGAGAGAAGAGAAAGGGGTCACATTTAAACATTCCCCCCACCTCTCTTCCTCAGGATGAGCTCTAATTTTATAATAGGATAGCTTTATTCAAAGTTAACTACTTTGGTTTTGGTTCTGAATGATAATCATAGAAAATATAAAGTAACATTTTAAAAGCTCAGACTGTGAAAGAAAGGAATAGTACAGCTTAGTAAAAGCATATGTTGCTAGTGGGACCTCACAACCACATTCAAATTACGTTCTTGCCAAATCACGTTATGTTTCTAAAGCTCCTTATTTAAATTTCCCAAGTGAGGTTCATATGGCATGTTCTGTGTTTTTGCTATATAGTATTGAAGGGAGGTCCTTAGAAATCTTTCCCCTTAAGAACCAACTTTTCTTTTCTAACTAAAAGTCCAAATTAAACCTAGTTTACATTTATGGGATATAAGACTCCATGCCACCGACAACAACAGAAAAAAAAAAAAAAAAAAAAAAAAGCACACACATCTGCTCTTGGCACTGTTGGGGTTGTAATAATGGCCTGTGGAGCAATGGAGCAGCAGTACCTACCATAAGAGCGCCTGCCAACGTTTGCTGTGGCTATATGTAGAGGAGTTAGGTTCCATCATGATCAGCATTTGCAGGACCTTGAAATGCTGTCTAATCAAGTCCCAGTCTCAAAGAATGTATTAAAATCACTCCAGGGCTATGTATTCTTTTCTTTAAAAAATTGAAAATGTGAAGTCACTGCATTTCCATGCTTTACAAAATCTGGAGTAAGGAATTCATCCTGAAGTTGAATGTCACCAGTTTATGTATATGTTTGCTCTCACATTTAAAGACAGTTTCTGTGTAGCCTTCTGTTCTGTTCAGAAAGCCTGATTCTTTTTGGTCTCTTTTAGGCTCAGTTTAATCATTGTTTATGATTGCAACAGTTTTCCCTTGGTACTTCTGAGTTATTTACAACTTAATTATATCTATCACGAATAAAATGAATAAAATAAGTTCCCTCCTCTCCTCCCCATCATCTTAATACTGTTTGCCCATCTGAACTTAAAAGCAAACCACACTGGATGGTTGGCTTGAATTAAGCTTGAAACTATTATGACATAGAGGTCTTTCTGAATCACTTTCTGAAATACAGAACACAGCCAGAGAGACAGAAGGGTCCATATTATGATTACACAAAATATAGTGTACGTAAACGTAACCCTACAGAATGCATTATAGATATGGTTCTCTAAGGTCCTGATACTTATTTCTAATCTCCCCCTCCATCTTCTTTATGCCTTATCCCATGAATTTGGATTAAAAAAAAATCTTATACAAGGTAAAACAATAGCTTTGTTCTTTCCTAGAGAAATCTCTGTTCTTTGTTTAGCATAATGCTGTGGATCCTGGCTCTCTGATTTTAGGCAATTTACTTAACTTTTCCATATCTCAGTTTCTTAGTCTATAAAATGGGGACAGAAAGGATCCTTAACACCTAGGGTTGTTAAAAGGATTTAATGGATTATTATATCTCAAGCACTCAGTACTGCTTATGGCCATAGAAGGCTCTCTATTTTAATATCACTGTCGTTATTCAACTGTATTACTCTATATAATGTCTGGCTTCTTTTACTATCTGCACAGCCTGACATTATCTCTCTGCCTCTAATACAAGTGCTCTGTGTTCTGCCTTTTTGTTCTGGCCAAAACAGAGTCCCATCCTATATGTTACAGCAATGAAAAGGGATGTGTACTTGTGTGCTTGGTTCTTTTTCTTGGAAAGAGTGATGTCCTGATTTGGGGTGGACAGGTTTGAAGATGAACTCTTTCTTCCTAATGTTGAAAGACACCAAAACTGTGTTTCTTCCTGTAAATTACTAATAAACACTTTTACCAGTAATTCTAGACATGCCACCTTCCACTGAGGTGGGCTATACTTGAATAAAACAATTTGTATATGGACAAATATATTTTCGTTCAACTACTCAGTTTCTTGAGCCTTCGCCTTATAATTTCTCATTCTTCTTTGTTATTTTAAGACTCAAATATACGTATATTTTTGAGATGGAGTCTCTCTGTTGCCCTGGTTGGAGTGCAGTGGTACGATCTCAGCCCACTGCAACCTCCACCTCCCAGTTCAAGGGATTCTTCTGCCTCAGCCTCCCAAGTAGCTGGGATTACAGGCATGCACCTTCATGCCTAGCTAATTTTTCTATTCTTAGTAGAGGCAGGGTTTCACCACGTTGGCCAGCCTGGTCTCAAACTCCTGACCTCAGATATCTGCCCACCTCAGCCTCCCAAAGTGCTGGGATTAAAGGCATGAGCTGCTGCACCCGGCCTCAAATATAAATTTTGTATCACTTTCAGTGTCCTAGAAAATATGAGGAGAATATCCTATCAGTTAAGTTGCTGTTAAAAAAATTGAGATCAAGAGGCTGACTAGAGGTGCCCAGTGCTTACCTCCTTTACAGAGAAGGAGCAAAATATAAATAACCACATGTCTACAATGTCTAAGGGAGAATACCAGAATGCAGGAAAGAAGTGACAAAGACCCTCTGAGGCACAGAAACTTGAGAGCAGCATATAAAGGGAAGCGAAGCAGCTGGCCAGGATTGGTTCCAAGTCAAGTGGGGACTCCCCATTATGGGGGAAGGGTAAGCAGGAGATCCACAGAAGTCTGTTTTTCTACCACAGACATGTGCAGTGGGATAAGAAGGTGCCTTGAGTCCACACAATTGCATTATTCCAGAGAGGAAATTTATCGTGGGGCCCCTCTAACCTGCCCAGGTCCCAGGCTGTTGTAGCACAGCACCATTTTGAGAGCAGAGCAACAACTAGACTACACCATGCCCTGGGACCCGTAGCCACTGCATTTCCACATATACTTCTGCCAGCATCCTCTCACATCTACTCAGAGGGCTGCAGTGTCATGAGACCAGCTGGACCTAGTGGTGCTGCTACATTCCTGGCACTTGAATCCATGGAGTGCCCTATACCCTGGGTAACAGGCAGTCAAGCACATCAGGAAAGCTGTCCCCAGGTTATAATGAGCTGAAATGTACATTTCCCACTCTGGCTGCTTGGGGCCATTGTCACCCACAGTGACTCTGCCCCCCAACACACCGATGGCCGGCTGGTGGCCTCCACAAACAACCATACACTAGGTCACTGAGAAACTTGCAGATACTGCTAACATGGATTACAGCCAAAAAATCACCCAGTGGCCCAAGGATTGGCTCATTGCTACAACTGCCCCCACTGATGCCATGCATGCTGCCTAGGTCCCTGAAAACCTGCCTGCCTACCTTGCTCACTGCTACCTGGGCCGACATCTAAACAAGCGGCCTGGAGACCCAAAGACTGATCTGCCCAGATGTGCCATCACTGGTGACCATGTGTACCTGGGAATCTGAATACCATTAAGTGAACAAATATTTATATTTCGGGAGTTTCAGAAGAAAAGGTGAAAGAAGACATAGCAAATCTATTTAGTGAAATAACTAAAATTTTCCCAAGTTTGGGAAGAAATACAGATATCCAGATACAGAAAGCTCAAATAACCCCAAATAAATTTAACCCAAAAGGTCTTCTCTGGGGCACGTAATAGTCAACCTGCTCGAAGTCAAAGACGGAGATTTCTAAAAACAGCAAGAGAAAAACATCATCTCATATAAGGGAACTCCCATCAAGCTAATAGATGATTTCTCAGTGGAAATCTTATAGGATAGGACAGATTGAAATAATATATTTATAGTTCTGAAAGAAAAAGGCTGGGCATGGTGGCTCATGCCTGCAATTCTAGTACTTTGGGAGGCTGAGGCAGACAGATTGTTTGAGCTCAGGAGTTGAGACCAGCCTGGGCAACATGGCAAGACCCCATCGCTACAAAAAACAGAAAAATTAGTTGGGCATGGTGGTGTGTGCCTTAGTTCTAGCTACTCAGGGGGCTTAGCTGGGAGGATCACTTGAGCCCAGGAGGTGGAGGTTGAAGTGAGCTGAGATTGTGCCACTGCATTCCAGCCTGGGTGACAGCCAGACCAGACCATGTCTCAAAAACAAACCACAAACAAAAAACCTGTCAGCCAAGAATATTTTACTCAGGAAAACTATCATTTAGAAATTAAGGAGAGCTAAAGTCTTCCAGACTGGCAAAAACAGAGAAAATTCATCACCACTAGACTGGCCCTACAAGGAATGCTTAAGGGAGTTCTATATCTGGAAGTAAAAGGATGATAGTTACCATCATGAAATCACACAAAAGTATAAGCATACTTCATTTTATTGTACATCACAGATAATGCATTTTTACAGATTGAAAGTTTATAGCAACCCTGCATTGAACAAGTCTATTGGTAACATTTTTCCAACAGCATGTGCTCATTGTCCACATTTTGGTAATTCTCACAATATTTCAAACTTCTGTTATTTTATCTGTTATGGTAGTATGTGATTAGTGATCTTTGATGTAACTTTGATGTTACAGATGTGATAGAAATAGCAAGAGAAGTAGAAGTAGAGCATGAGGATGTGACTGAATTGTTGCAATATCATGATATGACTTGAACAGATGAGAAGTTACTTCTTGTGGGTGAGCAAAAAATGGTTTATTGAGATGGAATCCATTATGGGTGAAGATGCTGTAAACACTGTTGAAGTGACAACAGCAAATTTAGAATAGTACATAAACTTAGCTGATAGAGCAGAGGCAGGATTCGAGAGGATTGACCTTAATTTTAAAGGCCGTTCTATGGGTAAAATGTTATCAAATAGCATCACAGGCTAAAGAGAAATCTTTTATGAAAAGAAGAGTGAATTAATGCGGCATACTTAGTTTGTACCTTATTTTCATAAATTGCCACAACAACCCCAATCTTTAGCAATCACCACCCTAATCAGTCAACAGCCATCAACAATGAGGCAAGATACCTTGACCAGTAAATAGATTATGACTCACTGATGGATTGGGTGATTGTTGGCATTTTTGAGCATTTTTTCATTAAAAAAATGCTATTGCACACATAATAGACTACAGGATAGGCTCAACATAACTGTTGTATGTACTGAGAAACTAAAAATCCAATGTGACTTGTTTTATTGTGACATTTCCTTTATTGCAGTGGGCCAGAACCAAACCTGCATTATCTTCAAGGTATACCTGTAAAAAGCTCAGAGCAGATATGCAAATAAGATAAGGGAAAGGAATCAAATGTTATTACTACAGAAAATTGCCCAACTGCAAAGATAAACAATAAGATATCAAGGAAGGAATAAAGAAACAAACATATACAAAATAATAGAAGAAATTAACAAAATGACAAGAGTAAGTCCTTACCTGTCAATAACAACTTTGAATGTAAACAGTTTAAATTCCCAATTAAAAGTTATAGACTGGCTGAGTGGATTTGAAAACAAAACAAAACTAACTGCTGCCTACAAGAAACACATTTCCCTATAAAGAAACATGTGGAATGAAAGTGAAGGGATGGTAAAAGACATTCCATGCTAATGGAAACCGAAAGTGTACAGAAGTAGCTATATTTACATCAGACACAACAGACTATAAGCAAAGAACAAAAAGGTCATTATACAATGATAAAGAAATCAATTCATCAAGAAGATATAATAATTGTAAATATATTTGCACCTAACACAAGAGTACCCAGATATATAATGCAAATATTATAAGGGCTAAAGAGATAGACCCCAATGCAATAAGAATTGGGAGCTTACCCATTCCACTTTCAGCATTGGACAGATAATCTATACAAAAAAATGTACAGAGAAACATCAGACTTAAACTGTGTGGTAGACCTAATAGACATTTACAGAACATTCCATCCAACAACTGCAGAATACACATTCTTCTCATCGGCACAAGGAACATTCTCCAGTATAAAATATGTTAGGCCACAAAACAACTCTTACCGAACTCAAAAAATTTGAAATTGTATCAAGTTTTTTCTCAGACTACAATTTAATAAAACTAGAAATCAATAACCAGAGAAACTTTGGGAAACTGTAAAAATACATGTAAATTAAATAGCATGCTTCTGAACGACCGGGGGTCAATGAAACAATTGAGGAAATCAAAAATTTCTTGAAACAATTTAAAAGAGAAACGCAACATACCAAAACCTATGTGATACAGCAAAAGCAGTGCCAAGAGGGAAGTTTATAGTAGTAAACACCTACATCAAAAAAGTAGAAAGATTTCAAATAACCTAATGATGCACCTCAAGAAACTGGAAAAGCAAGAAGGAGCCAAACCCAGAATTATTAGATGGAAAGAAATAATAAAGGTCAGAGCAGAATTAAAAATGAAATATAGGCATACATCAAAGATACTGCAGTTTAGTTCCAGACCACCTCAATATTGTGACTATCACAATAAAGTGAGTCAACAATTTTTTTGGCTTCCAAGTGCATATAAAAGTTATGTTTACACTATAGTAGTCTGTTAAATGTGCAATAGCACTATGTCTAAATGTGTATGTATTTTAATTAAGTTCATAGCTAAAAAATGCTGACATGGAAACATGAACTGAGCACACGCTATTGGAAGTATGGCGCCAATAGACTTGCTTTTTATGCAGGGTTGCCAGACATTCAATTTGCAAACAACAGTATCTGTGAGGTGCAATAAACCAAACTACAATAAAGTGAGGTATGCATGTAGGGAAAGAGAAAATAATACATCAGAAAAATGAAAACTTTTTTTTTTGAAACGGTGACCAAAATTGGCAAACTATTCATTAGATTAAGAAAAAGAGAGAATACACAAAATCATGAACAAAAAAGGAGACATGACATCTGATACCACGGAAATACAAAGACTCATTAGAGACTATTATGTGCAACTATATGCCAACAACTTGAAAAATCCAGAGGAAATGGATAAATTCCTGGACACATATAACCTACCAAGACTAAACCAGAAAGTAATAGAAGACCTGAACAGGCCAATAATGAGTAACAAAATTGAATCAGTAATAAAAAGTCTCCCAACGAGGAAAAGGCCAGGATGAGATGACTTTCCTCGTGAAGTATACCAAACTTTTACAGAAGAACTAACGCCAATTCTTTAACTATTTCAAAAAATTGAAGAGGTGGGGAAAATTCTTTCTAACTCATTCTACAAGACTAGAATTATCCTGATAACAAAGCCAGACAAGGACACAACAAAAAAAGAAAAGGGCAGGCCCATATTTCTGATGAACATATACAATGGTTTACATGATTATCTCCTCCAAAACTCAGGTTAAAACTTTTTGTTTTTTTTTTGAGATAGGGTCTTACTCTGTAGCCAGGCAGGAGTGCAGTGGCATGATTGACTCACTGAAACCTCAACTTCCAGGGCTCAAGCAGTCCTCCCACCTCAGCCTCCCAGTTAGCTGGGACTTGAGGTGCAAGACACCATACCTGGCTAATTTTTTTGTAGAGACAGAGTGTTGCCATGTTGTCCATGCTGGCTTCAAACTCCTGGACTCAAGTGATCCACTTGCTTCGGGCTCCCAAAAGGCTGGGATTACAGGTGTGAGCCATTGCACCCTGCCTGATGTTAAAACCTAATCTCCATTGTGGCACTATTGATAGATGGTGTCTTTAAGAGGTGGTTGGGTCATGAGGATTCTGCACTCATGAATGAATTAATTCATGGATCAATCGGTTAATAGATTAATGGATTATCATAGAAGTGGAACTAGTGACTTTATAAGAAGAGGAAGAAAGACCTGAGCTAGCATATGCAGCTCCTTTGGGCATTTAATGTCCTGTGCTACCTTGGAACTCTGAAGAGAGCTCCTATCAGCAAGGCGCCTCTCAACAGATGTAGCCCCTTGACCTTGGACTTCTCAACTGCTGTAAGTGTAAGAAATAAATATTTTATTTGTAAATTACCCAGTTTCAGGGTATTCTGTTAAAAGCAACATAAAACAGACTAAAAGGACATAAATTCAAAAATCTTCAACAAATTACCAGCAAATAGAATCCAACAGCACATCAAAAGCTAATACACCATGGGATTTATTCTCTGGATGCAAGAAGTTTCAACATATGCGAACCAATAAATATGACACATCACATCAATAGAATAGAAAAGAGAAAAACCATATGATCGTCTTAATAGATTCAGAAAAAACATTTGATAAAATTCAACATCTATTTATGATAAAAACTCCCAACAAATTAGGTATAGAAGGGACATAACATAATAAAGGCCATATAAGACAAAGCCAGAGCTAGCATCATATTGAATAGGAAAAAGCTGAAAGTTTTTCCTCTAAGAACTGGAATAAGACAAAGATTTTCACTTTCATGACTTTTACTCAGCATAGTACTGAACGTCTTAGCCAAAGCAATTAGGCAAGAGAAAGAAATAAAGGGTATCCAAATTGGAAAAGAGAAAGTCAAGTTGTCCCACTGTATAGATGGCATTATCGTATGTATAGACAATCCTAAAAACTCCATCAGAAACTCTTAGAACTAGTAAACATATTCATGAAAATTGTGGGATAGAAAATCAATATACACAAATCAGTAGTGTTTTTATAAACCAATAGCAAACCAACTGAAAAAAAAATTCCACTACAATAGCTAAAAAAAAAAATCTAGAAATAAATTTAACAAAGGGGTGAAAGATATCTACAATGAAAGTACAAAACATTGATGAAAAACTTGAAGAGAACACAAAAAGAATTAGTATTATTAAAATCATTATACTACCCAAAGAAATACACAGATTCAGTGTAATCTTTATCAAAATACCTATGACATTTCTTAGAGAAATAGAAAAATCCTAAAACTTATATGGAACCAAAAGACACTGAGCAAAAGAACAAAGCTGGAGGCATCACATCATCTGACTTCAAAGTATACTACAAAGCTGAAGTAATCGAAATAGCCTGGTATGGGTATAAAAACAGACATAAAAACCAAAGGATCAGAATATAGAATTCAGAGATAAATTTGCATATTTACAGCTAACTTGATTTTTGACAAAGATGCTAAGAACATCCATTGAGAAAAGGATACCTTCTTCAATAAATGGTGCTAGGAAAACGGGATATCCATATACAGAAGAATGAAACTAGACCCCTGGCTTTCATCATATGCAAAAATCAACTCAAAATAAATTAAAGACACAAATATAAGACCCAAAACTATAAAACTACTAGAAAAAATAGGGAAAACACATTAGGGCATTGTTCTGGACAAAGATTTCATGGCAAGGCTTCAGAAGAACACGCAACCAAAAATAGACAAATATGACTATATAAAACTAAAATGTTTCTGCATGGCAAAGGAAACAATCAACAGAGTAAAGAGGACATATTTCTAAATTATTTGTCTAATGAGGCACAGGTATAGAACAACTTGTATATAATATTCGTGATATACAAGAAACTCAACAGCAGGAAAAAAACCAAATCTGATTTAAAAATGGGCAAAGGATTTGAAAGGATATTTCTCAAAAGAAGACGTACAAACCGCCAAGAAGTATAGAAGACATGCCCAACATCACTAATCATCAGGAAAATTCAAATCAAAACCACAATGGTCTAACGTCTTACCCCAGTTAGAATGGCTACTATTTAAAAATATAACAAATGCTGAAAAGGATGCAGAGAAAAGGGAATTTTCATATGCCGTTGGTGTGAATGTAAATTAGTACAGCTATTATGGAAAACAGTTTGGAAGTTTCTCAAAAAACTAAAAATAACACTACCATATGATCTAGCTATCTCACTACTGGGTATTTATCCAAAGGAAAGGAAATCAGTATATTGAAGAGATATCTGTACCTCCATGTTTATTGCAGCACTATTCATAATAGCCAAGATATAAAATCAACTTAAGTGAGTAAAGACAACATGCCATATACATACATACATTACATACATGAACAGACACTCACACAAACACACAATAGAATACTACTTAGCCATAGAATGAAATCTTGTCATTTGGAACAACATAGATGAGTCAGGAGGACATCATGTTAGGTGAAATAAGTCAGGTCCAAAAAGATAAGTACTGCATGCTGTCACTCACATGGGAGCTAAAAAAATGTTGAACAAAGAAGTAGAGAGTAAAATTGTGGTTATTAGATTCTGGAAAGGGTAGAATGGGGAGGGGAGGATAAGGAGGAGTTGTTTAACAGATACAAAATTATACCTAGATGAAAGGAATAAGTTCTAGTGTTCTGTAGCAATGTAAGGTAAATATAGTTACTAATAATTTATTGTATATTTTCAAACGGCTAGAAGAAAAGATTTTGAAGTTTCCAACACAAAGACATGATAAATGTTTGAGGTGATAGATATGCTAATTACCCTGATTAGATCATAATACATTTTATACATGTATTGCAATTTTACTCTGTATTCCATAAAAAACGTATATGTACTACATGTCAGCTAAAAGGAAAAGGAAAAAAAATGACAAATATCAAACCCAAGGACCAGCCCTTGTAGAACTAATCACTCCTCAACAATGGCCTCTTATAAATAATATACTTTCTAAGCAGTATAATATGTACGTATAATTAGTATATAATCTAAGTGAAATATTGCTAAATATTGGTAGGTTGTTAAGCATCTTAAAATTGTTATTTACCACAGACAATGTACACAATAATCTTTGATTTTGCTTTCCTGTAAGACTGATCAGATTGTAATAGAAGGGAAATAAATTCACCAGAAGGAAATAATTAGAAAATACAGAATCATTTTATTCCCAAAATAATATATTACTATATCTAGCATTTTATGATGCTTACAAATTAATTTGGGACTTACAAATTAATTTGATGCTTACAAATTAATTTCTCTGTTATATTTGAATAGAGAGGCAGTAAGTGCTAAAGACTAAGAGAACAGGATCTGGAATCAGAGTGCCTGGGTATAAATCCTGCCTCTATTTATCAACATTAAGTGTGCAGATTACTTAACTCTCCAAGCCTCCATTTCTTCATCTGTAAAATGGGGTTGATAGTAGTACCTACCTCACGGGTTTGCCATGAAAATTAAATGAAATAACACATGTATTTGTGCTTGCTATATAGATGCGAAGAAGTAACAGCTTTTAGTAAATGTGAACAACATTTTCCCTCTTTGTCTTTGAATGCTTAATTTGCTGTTAGTCTTGAAAACAGTGTCTATTGGTTTGGGTTTTTTCAATAATGTGTGGCAATGAAGACTGAAACATGGCAAAAAAATTTTGTTCGCTCTCCTTTACACCTGTTTCTTCTGTTACTAGGTATCACAATGTAAATAACATTTTGGTATGTGGTCTTTTCAGTGTCACCAGTTGAGAAATCTTTTTATAAATATATATTTTAAGTATCTATTTTCTTTCAGGCGTACTTAAAGAATTCTGAATTTTTCTTGAGAGCAATATGTATGCTCAGTCACAACTGGTAGTCCAAATTCAGAAGCAGGCAACATTCGGCTCTCTGTTATGCAAACTTTAAGATACTAGAAGACTAGACATTTGGCAAGACCATAATTTGAGTACAGAACATGGCATATTAGAGGAGTGAACATATAACTGTCATCCAAACTGGGATGCCTTAAAGGGTGAATGAAACCAGCACTAATCATAATTATGTTGGGACAACAGGTGTATACTGGGACTGTTCTGGGCAAACATGGGTAAACAGTCACCCTATGAATTTTTGGTTTTGGTATCTAATTTTGTATAACAAATCACTCCCAAATCTAGTGCCAAGAAGCAATAACCATTTTACTATACTTACAAGTTTGTGAGTTGGTAATTAAGGAATGGTACAGTTGGTCACTCGCCTCTGCTCCATAATGACTGGATCTTGGCTGGGGTGGCGGGAATGGCTGGAAATGCTGGGACAACTCAACTGGAGCCCTATGTCTGGGGCCTCAGTTCTGGTTGTTGGCTGGGTTCCTTAATTATTCCCCATGTGCCATTTGCTATGGCTGGAATGGTGTAGCTGTAGAGATCCAAACATGAAAAGGGTTAAGGAAAATGAGGAAAGCACAGGGATCCTGGAAAAAGGAAGACCAACTCTAAACACAGCAGGAAATATCTAACAAAATGTTTTCCTCAAGTGTACAATACATGTCTTTGGTGATTTTTAAGTGGACTTGACAGTGAGTAATTCAATTATGAAATCACATGTTTGAAAAATATTTTTTCACCTTTAATCTTTTTGATGATTCATAAGAATGGAGAAAATTTCACTTGCTCAACATCAATGGTAGCCCTCAATGACATCTCTCCTTAGCAATGAGACTATATCTCAAGCCCAAAGACTTCAACGGGCAGCACTATTTAGTAACAAAGAATGAATAACACAGTTTTGTTTTCATTGTAATGTGTTTCTATTACCTTCTAATTAGGACAAATGATGCGTTTAAAAAAATTTTTGTAGTTGTGATATAAAACTTTCTTTTAAAACACACAGTGATGATGACTATACAATAGAGTGAGTATACTAAAAACTACTGAAGTGTTAAAATAAAGGATGTCATGTGGCGTTTTTGTTTTTCTTTTTTTTTGAGACAGAGTCGCTCTGTCGCCCAGGCTGGAGTGCAGTCGCAGGATCTCGGCTCACTGCAAGCTCCACCTCCCGGGTTTACGCCATTCTCCTGTCTCAGCCTTCGGAGTAGCTGGGACTACAGACGCCTGCCACCACGCCCGGCTAATTTTTGTGTTTTTAGTAGAGACGGGGTTTCACCAGTTAACCAGGATGGTCTCAATCTCGTGACCTCATGATCCGCCCGCCTCAGCCTCCCAAAGTGCTGGGATTACAGGCGTCATGTGGTGTTTTGATGGGGAAAAGAACAGGAGAGATTTGGAAGAGATTGAGCCTAGAGTGGCTTGGTGCCTGCACAGAAAGACTCACAACTACCAGCTAACAGAGACTGCTAACTCCAAGAGGATGTCTACAGAATGGGGTCTTAAAAATGTAGAGAGGAGGATGGAGCAGATAATATAGCCCGCATTTCCAGGTCAAGGATCAGTGAAAAGAGTAAGAGTCAATTTTGCCCTCTCCTTCTTCAAGTCTGAGGCCAGTAACCTGGGCTGCAGTGGTTAAATCAATATGTTTCAATAGAGTAGAAAAACAAATTTTATACTGGCTCATAACTAAAAACTGAAAATGGACAATTGCAACTTTAATAACCAAAAGCACCTGAGAGATTTTGAAATCTGCACAAGACGGGATTCGATACTTTTTCCAGGGGTTAGAGAGATTTGACATAGTACCAGGGGCAGTGATTTGAGAAAAATAAAACGATAACATGTTTTTACTCCTCCAAGCTGAGACAATTCAATAAACCACTCAGTTATCATCTAAAAACAAATGAACCAAATATATATCAGTAAAAGTAGGGGTCAATATAAAAAATAGTATATGACACTAAACCTGTAATATAAGATGGTAAAATCATACAAGTGGTTCAAGCAAGGATAATTAAAATTTGGGAAATACTCAAAATGCAAATGATGGCAAAATTTCCTTCATGATTCCTTAAGGGGTGCCAGTTGAGTTATTTTTCCTGACAAAAGCATTCAAGGTTCTATTGAAAGCTAAAGAAATCATCTGGAAGTGAGGAAAATAATAAGTTAAGCTTTTAGTCCTTGCTAGTTATTATTACTAATAGAGTAAATTATCAGATTATTGGAGAATTAGTTGCTGTAGAGCTATATTGTGAACTTAGGGAATCTCTGATCTTAATGTGTGCCTAGAAGGGCACCAAATATTGAAGGATGGGATGGATTCCTGAGAAAAATTGCCCTTAGCAAAAAAAGAAACCACCAAACATCAACCCTGTCCCCTACCCTTGAAACATAACTTTGGTCTCTGATTCTTCCTTTTCAAACTCTTTTGTTTCTGACACACTTTCCCCTTCTCTATTGCCTATCACACCCCAAAATTCCTTCTTTAATTAAAAAACCCCTGACTTATAGCTGGCTCCTCTTAAGAAATGACCTTTCCCATTTGACAGGTGTAAAAATGTCTTATGATACTTTTGTACACACTCAGAGACTGGTCTTAGGAGTTAAAAGTAAATGTTCATAATAAGGAATTAAAAGGAGAACTTTCCTTTTAGGAACAAACTGCAGGCATACTATGTGTTGTGCAAGTGTTTTTCCAAGAAACATGTTTTAGGAGAAAGAACCTCAGTGTTCTTCTAGGCAAATCTGTATTCAAGTCTTATCTCTACCACATACTAGGACCTTAGTCACATATGCAAGCTCTCTAGTCTTCAGTATTCTCATCTGTTACCTAGGGATAATCATTCTTTCTTCTTCGGTTGTTATAAAATTAGAATGAGATGGAACACATAGCCCAGTGCCCTGAGGTATGGTTTATGCTCAGAGAGTATTAGTAGCTGCTCTGTTCCCTCTTACCCTTATAAAAACCATCATAATCATATAGAAAATCCATGAGAGATTATATCTATTTGTATCTGTTTATATGTGTGTATTTTCATATGTGTATATCTATATCCCCAAATGTAAGCAATCAGATAGGCAATGTAAATTGTAAATATTGGAAATAATGAGAAAACAATCTGCCTAAATTCCTATCAAATTAGAAATAAAAATATAGCCAGCTCCAGGAATTCAGAAATAAAATCAAACAAGAGCCTAAGAACACAAGAATATATATACAGAATTATTTTCCAGAGGAGTCTAACTCATTATCTCCTTGTTGTATATATTTTTAATACTATGTTTCCCTTAAGAGTGTTGAAGTGTATTGGCAATTTTAGAGAATTGCACCTCACTGAAATTTTGTCAAAAGGTCTTAGTCTTTTCCTTTTTAAGTCTGTCCTACAAATCTCCTCTTTTTCTTCCTCTTACTTCCTCCCAAATCCACAGTGACTCCGACAGCTGCAATCCCTCCCTCCCACTCCACCACTCAGTGTGGAACTGTGTTGCCATTGGAGACATCCCCTGCTCCCAGAAGCTAACTCTGTCCAAGAACTTAGGTGGCGGACTTAAAGTAGCAGAAAGTAGTCAATAATTAGAAAAACAGATTTCAGCCAAACTGAGTAGCTAGAGCTTGGAATCTCATAGCTGAGATATTGGTTTTGCTAATTAATTAGCACAAAAATAATGGTCTATGGGGGAACATAGCTTTCTAAACTTTTGGCTGGGACTATTATAAATGAACAATATGCACAGGAAAATGTTAATAGTTGTGGAGAAAGGCATTTTAACAGAGTTTTACAGTATGTGGCTTGGGGTCCTCAGGGCAAACATATGCATTACACATCTAACCCCACACTGAGAAAATAATCCCTAATGTTAGTTCCTCTGCTAGTCCTATTAAAAATTCTCCAAAATGTAAAGCCTGCCAATTTCAGGCTAAGAATAAATGGCTCATGGTTCCTTTTGAAACAACATCCAAGATTCATGCACTCAGTGCTGCACACAAAATCACTGTGGGAGGAATATCTCTGGTTTCTGGGGTGCCAGAAAAGACCAATGTGCTTGTCCAGCCCCATTTATTTCAGGCAGGCACCCAAAGGCCACTTTCTGTTAGAGAGGCTAGAATGGGGATTTAATATTAAAGGATATCAGACCCTATGTTTGCATTAATGCAGAGGCTTGGAACCCATAATGGGGAAATGTTGAAAATGCTGTGCATTCTGTAGGATGTTACTTCTCCCGGAATAACACTTTACATTCAGTAAAAGGTGAAGACTCAGTTCCTAACATTGGCCGTTTTTTGCAGATGGCTGTAACACAGTGTTAACTGGTGTGATATTTGGGAACGTGGATGGTCTCCCTTAGCCCTAAATACTTAAATTATTTAAATAGTTCAATTATTTTCATGTGAAAAGATGTGAGGTGAAGGTTTAAGTGAGAAAAAGCATGGAAAAATTTAGAATTGGTTCAAATAGAATTTTTCTTCCTTGATTAAAAAAACCACTTTGATTCTGAGATTAAAAACTCAGTTTGGAATCTCGGGTCTCAACTACGGGATCTCAGATCATTCCTTTCAACCTTTCCTGGGCCTCAACTTTCCCATTTATAAAATGGAACTAATGATCTCTGCCGAGACCACATGGAAGTAAGGATTAAATGGGAGAGTGTTACAAATGTTATAAGCACTAATTTTTATATACATTTTATAGCTTCTTATATAGTTTGCAAATATAGGCAAGTTATTAATATGAAAATTTAGATATGTAAATATATATTATTGATTTGATCCCATAAGGATTTATTTAGGTCCTCAATAGCCAGTTCTCACTCAAATTCCCAAGTGATTTCTAGTTCCTGATTGGTAAGAATTCTGCAAATTGTCAGAAACTCACACTTGCCTGGTGCTGAATTACCTGTTAGTAATCACATTAGGGAGGGGGCCACATCTGCACCAGAGATGGGGAAACCAAGTGGACAAACAGTCTGAAATTTTTTACCCCTTTATTCAAGTTATGGCTCAAAGGTTGACTCATCTCTTAGCACTGCATTGTCTTCCAAATTCATTAATCCCATTTATGGGAAACTGGATCTTCAAGGCTCTCTTAGGTGGTCTTTTTAACTTCTACAGGGTCCTGGGGTAGTTCTGTAAATAACCTCTAGGTTATATGACCATGTCCTCCTAAGGCCTCTATTCTCAAGGGTGGGGACATTTAGACTTATTCCCAAAGTTCTTAGCTTTGGAATTTGACCTCCAAAGAGAACTGCATGTTTTGTTTTTGACTGCCCCCAGGCCTATATGTTACTGTGTGCTGTGATTTGAGTATGTGCTCAGAGAGAACTGGCCCATATTCCTGAGAAATAAACAATTATGCACACATAGACACTTTAAGCAATTTCTTTAGAATGCTTTTCAAGAGGTTGTGGCTTTACAAACACTATCTGGTATTTTCATTTACTCTGAATTGGTCATTGAAAGTGTCATTTCATGATGACCCTATTCTAATTCAAATTCCCTACAAAATGACAGTGTCCTTTTTTATTTCTAAGCCCAGCCTATTTTCCACCTTTGCCCCCTTTTATGTGTGGCAAAAGAAAGTGTAATTCAGTTACGTATCACAGGATGACAACTTTGACTTCACGTCCTTGGAATTTTGCCTGGTGAGTGGATGAGGGGCTGACATTAGGTTACATGCATACTGGACTCTGTTTGCAATGAGAAGAGAGTCAGGACAGATCTATTTGCCATAAAAGCACTTAGTTTTTCCAGCAAATTTCCTGGTAGAGTATTGTTCTAAGGAACCTAAGGATCTGATTCTCAACAATTAAATCTGCTGTCACATTTTATTTATAATGGAGTTTCAAGATCAGACTAATAACTATAATGTCTTAATTTCTCCAGCAGTTGCAAGGCTGAGAGAATAAAATTCGTTGTGCAGTTTTAAGCGTTAGTCTCTCATAAGAAACATTGATTTCAAGCATGTTGTTCTTAAGGGCTGTAACTCCAGGTGACTGTGATAAAGAGGCATACGTTTTTGGTGAGCGTCATATTAGAACCGAATGAACAAAGATGGAGATCTGTGTGTGGGGGTTAAGGGGATGAAACAAACAGAAAACGGGGTCCACATACATTGAAGCTCCTTCTCCTAATCTATCCCACATATTATTCTGTACTTTTTAGAAAGATGCAGCACAGGGAATAGTAATCTATTTATTGTTGCAATAAGTGGAAAGACGAGATATAATAGCATGCGTTATGATAGAATGAAGGCAGGAAGATCACTGTGGCTGGAATACAGAATATATATTCATTAGTGTTCAGAGGAACCTTATGGATAAAAGGGAAGAGAGTGGCACAGGATGATGCTGGACAAAGAAAAATAAAATGTTGTCATACTAGATAAAGACCTTTACTTCTGATCTATGGCAAATAGAATGTAAGGCAAAGGAGACGTGCAGTTTTATGGGTACATTCAATAACAAAGTGATGCAATAGACCTTTGACATCGCTGCAATCCTTCC
Organism: Macaca thibetana thibetana; assembly: GCF_024542745.1. NCBI lineage: Eukaryota > Metazoa > Chordata > Mammalia > Primates > Cercopithecidae > Macaca > Macaca thibetana. The sequence goes on from NC_065592.1 coordinate 66,709,101, forward strand.
CTACTGTTCCAAATTGCGAACAAGCTAGTCTGGAGGGAATATTGTTGTGAGAAACAGATAAAAAGGTTTAGTCACCATCACATGAGAAGGGTTAAGAACACAACAAAATATCCATGCAGTAATTTGCCAACTTGGCCTTGTAGTCATCTGGGACACAAACAAAACAAAGCAGATTTCTGGATCTTCCCCTATGAGATTTCTGATTTGATACATCTGAGATAAGGCCCAATGATGTCCTTGAGCTTTTTAGGTGACTATATTAGTGAATAATGTTTGGGAACCATTTCTAATTAAGGTAAAATTTCTTAAAATCAAATTCAAGACATCTGGTTTCAAAATTTTGAAGTAAGGAACTTTCTAATTCCATCCCTTAAAAATCTCCCAACATAAGAAAAAATTTTAAAAATAAATACATAGTTTATCTTTGAGAAAACTAGGAGATATCTGAACTCTGGAACAGGATATTTTTAAAAAGGATAATCTGAGAATGAATTGGAACATTTAGGAATTAAAAATATAACAACTTAAAATTTTAAAAATCACTAAATTTTAGATAATAGTATTATTCAGAAATAAACAAATAGATGGACAAAAAGAGACTGAGAATAAGGAAATGAGAGGATACATCTAGTAGAAATTATGAAAAAAATAAGCAGAGAAACAAGAGAAAAATGAGCAAAGAAACAAAACAAGAGAACCAAAGGATAAATATCTTCAAATGAATGGGGCCCACTGAGTACTGACACCAAGACATTCACAATAAAAACAAGCTTCAAAAAATCTTCCAAGAGGCTGGCCGCGGTGGTTCATGCCTGTTATCCCAGCACTTTGGGAGGCCAAGGCAGGCAGATTATGAGGTCAGGAGATCGAGACCATCCTGGCTAACACGGTGAAACCACGTCTCTACTAAAAATACAAAAAATTAGCCGGGCGTGGTGGTGGGCGCCTGTAGTCCCAGCTACTTGGGAGGCTGAGGCAGGAGAATGGTGTGAACCCAGGTAGCGGAGGTTGCAGTGAGCCGAGATCGTGCCACTGCACTCCAGCCTGAGTGATAGAGACTCAGTCTCAAAAAAAAAAAAAAAAAAAAAAAAATTATTCCAAGAATAGAAAATCGAAAAAAGGATTCAAACATTCAAAAAACATTTTTTGTTGAAAAATAGATAACAATGGTGCCTTTGAAATTTTGAAGTAAGTGATCTTCAATCCATAATCTTCTACTCATAACAATTACAAATCTAATGTGATGCTAGAAAAAAGGTATTCTCAGATATGCAAGGTCTCAAAAATTTTCACTCGAATGCACTTTTTTTCAGTAAGTTACTGGAAGATGTTTTCTAGTAAAATAAGAGTAAATCAAGAAAGACAAATATACCAGAACCAGGATCTAATACAGAAGTGAAGGAAAGAAAATTTGCAAAGAGAAATTCCTGGATAACAAAAGTGAAACTCAAAAGAGCAATGTATTAATATATAGACTGGAGCAGTCGAGTGGAAAATTCAAATAGGATCATATCCATTAAAAGAGAAATGATAAATTATCTAATGAACTTAATCGTGTTCAAAAGTGATTAAGGGGCATATTTCAAAAAGTTTGGTAGGTAAAAGGAGGTTTAATTAGAGATGTGAATAAACAAATAGAATTTTTAAAAAAACGGTGGAACTCTTAACTCCAGGGAAAAAAAGGTGTATGATACAAGGTGTGTAACCATAGTATATATCACTTGACTGAGCAATGAATAATATTTGCATTATCTAATAATTAAGATACTATGTTATAGCCATATGGTAGAGAAGAGGGAGTGCAAGAGAGCGAAAATTCTCATTTATCAAAATACATAAAAATGTATCAACACAGATACAAAGAAAATCTAAATGTGATGAATTATGATATGAGAGTAAATACATGTAGTTTTAGATAAATGAGGGTAAATTCTTAAGGAAATCTTTAAAAAAGTTAAAAGTGGTTACCTTTAGGGAGGAGGATATATAAGAAAGGAAGTAGAGGGGACTGTTTTTCTTACTAAACCTATCAGCACAATTTGATATTTTAAATTATATGTATTCCTTTAATAAAATTACAGTTAATTTAAAAATCAAATAAATGTTAATTAGGGTTGAAAAAGAATTAAGAATAAATCAAGGCAATTCACCAATTTCCAAATTGTTGATCAGCTTGGGCACAGGTTAGATGTTGATGTAGTTCAACTTCCAGCTCACCTTTACCCTTTTAAAATATTCTTCCAAAAGCTTGAGGTCCTAGCCTTACCCCAGGCCTGTATTTCCCAAAGAAAATTTGTTTGCTAAGTCGATTTGCTCCACAGTCCAGGCCACAAATTTTGTATGCTTTGGAAATTTTATATGCTTTTAGCATATAAATTTAAACAACATTTATATGCTACGACTTATTAAAATGTAGGCCTTTGAGATTCAATTCAGAGACTCTGATTCAAGAGGTCTGGGAGGTGCAGATGAATTGATTTTAACAAGTGTGTGAGATGATATTTGATACAGGCAATCAAGGGACCCATTTAACAAAAACTTGCACAAAGGTGTTGGGATTGAACATGTTAATACTTACCAGAAATACATATTCACTCATTTATCCAATATTTATTTGAGCTCATTTTAGTTTTAGACAATATACTAGTTGCTGAGATGATGCATCTTCTAAAAAAAATCATAATTTAGTCATTTGTTACAGAAATAAGGTGAAGCCTTCCTCATATGAGTGAATCTTATCACAGAATCCCAGAGGTCAATGTGGAAGAAATACAGGAGCAGAGAAAGTCTTCTACCCAATAAACTTTCTAATCCTAAAGTCAGCTTTGAAATTAGTCACAGCCTTCTTCCTCATGAGTATGGACTCCAAACATCCTCTTATTAATATATGACAAATTTTATGAGCATCAGACACATGAATACACTTAATACCTGATCCTGTAGGCTTAAATTGTTTGAAGCACATACAATGTTAAATACAGTGTCAAAGGTGTAGTAGGTCCTCAATAAACGTTGATTACCTTGTGCTTTTACACTGTACTTTCCATTTGCAAGTAATTCTGCTTGCAGATTGACTGGCGGTGCACTGTGGTAGTCAAAAGCACAAGTTTATATTGAAATGCCCATTCCCAGCTCTTTTTTTGGTACATGTCTTTGTTACACTTCGTTATTTGACCTTGTTAAGGAATAGACTCTTCCTTTTTTTAAGGGGATACTTATGTCATTCTGAGGGTTTGTTGAGATGATACAGGTAAAGTTCCTGACAAACTCACGTGCACTTAAGAAATGTTGGGGCTACTTATTACCTGAATTCTTTTACTCAATATGCAGGTATTGTAGAGAATGTAGGGATGTGTGTGTGTACTTGCATGTGTAGCAAAGCACAGACTCACAAAAAGAAACAGTGTGTCAGTACATGTCTGAAAGCCTGAGTCCTGCAAAATGAGACTCAGGTCATGGTGAAAAGCAGAATTCAGTGTTAAGAATTCAGATTCAAGATAAGGTATAACAGGGTCATTCTCTACTCTTTGTGCAATGAGTGGTCTCCTTTCTCTTTCATGGAAGCAGTCTTCCATTTTGGATGTCCAGGGCTAGACACCAATGCTTTCAGCTGTATTAGTAGGCTTCATACTGTTAAGAATGTGTCTGAAAGATTGAATTTAACAGCCCAATCATTTCATATTGAAGTACGAAATTTGAATAAGGATAACATGTGCTGACTGCATTCCAGGCTTAGATAAAGGAGGTCGAAATAGGAAATGACAGGAAAATTTGTAGTAAGAAACCAATAAAAAGGAAAGCCAGACCACTTTACTATACCTGAGAGGGGAAGCAGGTGTGGTGGGTTGGCCCCACACCATCTTCCTGGTCCCAGCCTGTCAAGGAGAGAGTGACAGTGATGGGTATGTTCTGTGAAGAGGGAGGAAAGATGGGGGAGCAAGCCAGGGCTGCTGCTCAAGAGCTGAGAGGATGTACATCATACCCCATCCTGGGGGCAAAAGAATTTTCATATAGCCATTCTCCCTTCTCATACACATAGAAACCACTATGGTTTGAAAATGTGTATATTAAAATCCTAACCCTGAGGGTGATGGTATTAGATGGTGGGGCCTTTTGGGAAGTGATTAGGTCATGAGATAGTAGCCCTCATAGTGATATTAGTGCCCACATAAGTAAGACCCAAAAGCATTCATTTGTCCCTTGTGCCATGTGAGGACGCTGCTAGAAGCCACCATCTATGAAACGAGAAGGCAGGCCCTCACCCGACACCAAATCTGTTGGTGCCTTAATCTTGAACTTCCCAGCTTGCAGAACTATGAGAAATAAATTTCTGTTGTTTATAAGCCCTCCAGTTTATAGTCCTTTATTATAGCAGCCTGAACAAGTAAAGATACAGACACATGCTCCTTACATAGACACAGGTTTTGGCTGAGGCTGCTTGATGCTTAGGAAGTGGGTTTGGCTCTGGACATCTCCAAGGAGGTCAGGGTGGGGTCAGATGAGAGAAGAAGGGATCTGGCTGCTTCAGGCTCCCTCCACCCTTAACAGGAGAGCAGGCAAAGAAAACCTTCAAGTTGCCTCTGTGGTCAGTTGAGTCCAGTGTTATATATGTGGTATCATAGAAGTTGGCTCAAACCACTTACCAAGGAATGAAGGAAAGCAGACATTCAGAGCCCAACAACACTCAGGAAAAAAGGACCAGATACATAAAGGTTGTATGAAGAACAGGCACCACAGTCTGGTGGAAAGAGTTTGGATTTTATAGTCAGATAACTCCTAGCTCTGCTACTTGTGACCTGGGAAGGCCAACTAGCTTACCTGAGCTTCCCCAAGATTGCTGTTTTGAAAAGTAGTGGATAATGATGCCTCCTTTGCAAGTTATTGTGAATAGAACACTCAATGCAAATCAAGCTGCAATGAACATGGCATATAAATAAATAAGTATAAATTAGATGAAAATTTGCTTTGAAATTGATAGTATAGTAGGAATTGTGTTCTTTTTATGTAAAGTTTGGTTTTTCAGCGTTGCTAACAATATGAAATGACCAAGTTACCTGGAGTGATGTTAAAATCAGAAGGGCTGGAGAAGGTGGAAGGCAGGAAAATGTTGCTGAGAGCAAGAAGCATAAAGCAATGGGTTATAGACCTCAGACTTCTTAGCGTTTCACCACTTAACTGAATTCCTTGAAACCAGAACTCTGTTTTACTCATTTTTGTCTCTTGTATACCTGGCACAGACTGGCCACTCTTAGTAGACAGTGGATGAATGTTAACTGATGTGAGAATGAATGAACAAGTAAACTTTATTTAAACTCTGTTTATTGTTACTAATACTTCCTTGGGCATCATTGGATTTTGTGGTATGCTAGCAGAAGCAAAAGCAATCGCAGTTTAGTGTTGGAGAATTTGAAAATTGAAGACATACGTCACGTAGTGTTAAGAATAAGAACTCTGAGGTCTGACTGTGCATGTCCTTGGGAAATGCATTTGACCTCTCTGTGCTGAGCTATCACATGGGGATAATTTAGTACCAATCTTAGGCGATAAGTGAATTAATGAATAGGAATAAATTAATAGGATTAATTAACAAACTAATCTGTATAAAGTGTACAAAACAGTACATGGCATAATAGTGAATGCTAAATAAATGTTAGCTGCTATTACTTTGAAGTATGGCATTTAGTGTAGCACTCACCCATAATATAATAATTATACATTTTTCCTAGATATTCTAAAAATATTAAGGTTATAAAGCAATAACAGGTCAAAATAATAAATTTTCTGGTAAACATCTTATATATAGATTCATGAGCAAAATTGTATATAGATTAGGAAGCAGACCTAAAGCTGTCACATTTCTAGGTTTGATATAAATGAAAGAAGTCACTCAAAAAGGATCCCCAGTTCTGGTTATCAGAGAAAATCCAATTTTAAAATGTAATCATTTTATTTATCCCCACCACAGACTATAAAAACAGACTTCAATTTTCTGCATTTTTTATTTTACTTGGTTGCAGTTTTCTGGAGCAGTATCTAAATCTCCCCTTGGGTGGATGGCAAGGTCTAGGCTTGGGTCACAGGTCCAAGTCAAGTTCTCTAACCCAGTGTTTGCCATTGTAAGACTGATGGTTTGATGTTAAAAAGGAAAATGGATTTGCATATTATTCAATGGAGACAGAGAATTTGGTCACTCAATGGAAAGAAATAGTGTGCACAAAGGCTGAGGAATTGAAAACTGTGAGGTATGTTTGGGAATCAAAGTCCAGTGTGATTAGAACAAATGCAACATAAGGCAAGTTCATCTCTGAAAGGACTTCTGACTCCTTCTGGTACATCAGGACCACAAATGAGAAGAGGACAAGTGCTCCTGAAGACAATTATTCTGGGGTGTGCTTGGAACACAGTCATCCAGGATAGGAATATGAGGTGGCTGGGTCATCTGAGTCCATAACCCTGAACATATTTATCCATGAACTCTATTGATTCATGAGAGCAAACAGGTGGAGTAGGAGGACTACTCAGTCAGGGAAGCCCAAGCATCTAGGTGGAAAGGGGTCAAAGTGTCCTGGAGTGAGCTTGTTACCTTCCCTAGGAAATGGGCTGGTGTCAACTTTCCTGATCGGTGTTGGGACATTGGCATTGGAGGGAAAACACATATTTTGCTCTGTGTACAAATACTTGGCTCTTTGCCTTCTGGGTGCAGCTGAAATGCTTTAAGAGATTCAGCCCCCACACCTGGCTGGCTTCATGTCCAGGGCTGTCAGGATAATTCTTTGCTGTTCTTAAAAAATACTTTTGATCTGACCACTGATGCTTGAAAATGCACAGCTACAGATGCCTTTATTAATATATTAGGCTTAAAGATTCGTTTTAATGCAAAACTTAAAGATAATTCCTGTTGTTCCATACCCTCCCCTGCCCATGCCACATGCATACTCAAGAAGTTGTTGATGTAATGGAATTTGTGCTGGCTTTGGATTAAAACTAACCTGGGATTGAAGCTTAGTTGCACCACTGATTGGTTCTTTGTTCTGTTCTTAAGCTCACTGAGAATCAGTTTGCTGATCTCTAAAATGAGAATCGTAATACCTACTTGAGATTTTCTGGTGAAGATTATATATTTTTATGTAGCACACAAAGCATCTAGCAGAATGCCTGGCACATAGTAACCACTCAATAAATATCATAACTAACTAGAGCCTTGAGGTCAGGTGAAGCATTTTATGGCATGTGTATTTCATAATACCTTCATGGATTCTTTCAAGAACATTAAACTCTAGGGATCTATAATTTTTCTCTTGGAACCACTGGGGAAAACAATCTCCTGAACTACTTTCCGGACTGGTGTGGAGGTTTGACCTGTAAATATCACTTTTCCTTAATAACCTCCTGATCTCAGGGCTTAGCCTGTGGAAAGTTAGACTGTGAATAGGGCAGAGATCCTGGGGATAATGGGCAGTTTTTTTCTTGACATCTTAAGTTGTACACTGGGAAATAGAGAAAATGCCTCTGTGCCTCCTTGGCTTCTCCTGTGACTGCTGGCCGCCCATCCCACTCCCACCTCCACATCCCCCACACCTTTGTTTAGAAACCCTGTTCATTGTCTTCTTGTTTCCCTTCATTTCTGGTTTTTACCATTTGCTGCTGACAAGAAAATCTGAACAATTATTTGTATGTTAATGATCCCCAGAACCCTGGTAGATAGTAATTAAATATTGTTAACTGCAGAGTTGTGTGACATTCTCAGTGTCTAGGGAAAAGATCTGGCAACAATATTGCCCCAGATATTTTCATACCTGCCTCTGGCCCTAGATTTTGCTGACTTTATCTGTCCTGGGTTAGAAATTTTAGGTCACCTGATAAGCCCCTGGAGTTCTTTTAGTAAGGATTGGTTTGCTTGAGGGAAAACTGGCCATGATCTGGAACTTGCTATGGAGGTCAAGCACTTCCTTAATCTGTAGGGAGGCTGGGGTTGTTGTATGTCTGTCAGAAATCATTTAATCCCTTAGGTTAGCTCCAAATCTCTCTTCTCTGTTTCCTGAACAACTTTCCAAAGATATATTCAGCAGAGCCCACCTTCATGGAATATTTTATATCTATGGTTTACAAAATGCATTCATGCAGTTGTGGAAACAGCAAAGGGTTTGGACTCAGAACTCAGTTTAAATTGTACATTTGCCTTGAGTAGTCATGTGAATTTTGGCACGTTATCTAATATGTCTGAGCCTTTTTTGTTTTGTTTTGTTTTTCAAATGGGCATACTAATGATTGTTTGAGATGACGATTAAATCAGCTAATATAAATAAGGCACCTAAAAAGATAGTAGATATTAGCTCTTTGTTGGTTTATTTTTCTTAATCATTTCCTTCATTAATCCATGCTTTCTCTGTAAAACACATACATGCATACACATACACACAAATTTACATGAGGTGATTAAATGAACTATCTCGGAGAACCAATAAGTCTTCAGAAAGTCATTTTCTTCCTGGAAAAGGGAAATGGGTCCTTAAAGTATCTCCTATTGGAAAATGGGGCATTTGCTTCCCATCATTTCTGGTTTTCACCACTTTGCACATCCGGTATTGGCACAAATGCATGTAATGGCAAACAGGGACAGAAAGGATTACAACGATAATAAGCACACTGAGCACTTTAAAAGCTGGATTTTGATCTTTGGGGATGTAGCCTGGAGGTCAGTGAGGCCCTGTTGCAAAAGCTGACTCCACCAGGCTTGGGACCATTCATAGATTGTTCCCCACAGAACATGATTGCAGGATCCAGGGTCATTACTAACTGATGTCTGTGATTCTGAGTCACCTGAGGGGCACAGTTCCCATCTACATTCAAGTCTGGGAGAAAATGGGGTGAGCCCTGTTATTTCAGTATCCAAAAGTCTTACCCATCACATTTCATAGACACGTGCAAAGTTCTTTACTGAAGGGTTAGGACAATTTCAGAGAGATATTATAATGTAGAAAAAACAAAGACTGCAAGTCTAGCTAACTCAATTTTCTCTTCTATCTCAAAGGAAAGACTCCCTAAGCCTTAGCTCTTCACAAGTAGATGACCCTCTATGGGGATCCCTCACATTCCAGGCTTTCCTGCTTTAATGTTTGTACTTAGGTTCCATATGCCTACTTTTAAAGTGTTTCACTGTGATAATCCTAAAGACTTCCTAGAGACATTACCACTTCTTTCATAGAACAAAGTCTTGCCCTTTTGTGAATCTGGAAATACCGAAAATCACCCTGCACTTTGGCCAAAAGGGTAATACTTCTTGCTGTTCCCCAAAGTGGGGGCACGTAGAGAAGAAGGATGGATTTCAGTCTCATGAGCAATGGTAAGTATGGATACAAAGGCAAGTTTCTTTGCAAACTTTCCAATGCTGGTTCCTTTACTAGTCGAGCTATTAAATAAACATTTTCTCAAGGGTAAACTTTTTTTTTCTTGAAGGCAAGACTATTTAACCATGACGATGAAATAATATTTTTCTCTTACTAAGGCATGGGTCTTGTTTTTGGAAGTAATAGTTTTCATTTTTGCCTGTAGCGGTGCTGGTTCCTGTTGACCTGTAGTGGTCTGGCATTATAACAAAGAGTTTAAGAGCTACCCTCCATGTTAATCAGGGATTAGGATCAGCTTCTATTAAATTGTTTTTATGAAGAAATATCCTGTGACACTGGTTCCCACCTCACCCTGTTTCCAATACAATGTTAACTTTTGCATTTGATGTATCACCTCTTCGACAAACGGGATCAGTTGCAAGGGGCCAGTGTAGATCAGAAAGGGATGTGAATTCATTGGTCAAAGATGATCAACACATGATCCAGAACACAGGCTATTTAAATCTATTACTAGATAGCTAGTTAAATTTGTACTAGTTAAGAAAAATCAGTAAGTTGATTTTGGCCAGTGAGCTACAGGAACCTTATTCTCTAGATTATAAGATCTGGTAGCTTTTTTTTAACATTTACTTTAGGCTCAGGGGTACATGTGCAGGTTTGTTATAAAGGTAAACTGCATGTTGTGGGGGTTTGGTGTGCAGATTATTTTGTCACTCAGGTCATCGGCATAATACCCAATAGGTGGTTTTCTGATCCTCACCCTCCTCCCGTCCTTCACCCTCAACTAGGCTTCAGTAGCTGTTGCTCCCTTCTTTGTGTCCATATGTATTCAAAGCTTAGATCCTACTTATAAGTGAGAACATGCAGTATTTGGTTTTTGTTCCTGAGTTAGTTCACTTAGGATAATAGCCTCCAGCTCCATCCATGTTGCTGCAAATAACATGATCTCATTCTTTTTTATGGCTGCATAATATTTCATTGTGTATATCTACGCCTTTAAAATCCAGTGTATATGGTAGCGTTTTTATTGGGCATATCTGTATGGTATATCTTTATCTCATTGCAGCCCTAAGCATATAGGAATGAGATTAAAGTGAAGATCTTCAGTTCCAGCTCAGTTCTGAGTAGCAGAACTAAGATATGACGCTGCTTGATCCTGATTAAGGGTTTTACCAATACCTTAGAGAGACAGAAATTAATAGTTCATAACAGACCCATATTGTATTGTATTTTTCTGTGTGTCCTTATACATTTAAGCACTAGGTAATTATTTGACGACACAATGTAGTACAGCAGATACGCACCTGAATTTGGGGTTGGCCAGACCACTGTTCAAATCCTGATCCTGCCATTTATAGATGTACTGGACAGTTTATTCTGTGAGTCTTGTTTTTTTTTTTTTTTTCCATGTCAACAATAAAGATAATAACACCCAGTAATTTTAGAAGGATTTAATAAAATAATGTATACAAAGTACTCAGCACAGTGATTGCTGTGCTATGCCCATAATAAGTGGAAAATACATCTATGTTTTTAGTAAGTCATTTATAGCTCATTCTATAGGGTAGGTTAAGTCATTCACAAAGAATATATTTAATATCTTTAATTGTTTTTATAAAAATCTCTGCAGTTGTCCTTAAATAGAGACTCCTGATTCTACTGACAATTACATTTTAGATGATGTTGCCCTGGGTGGGAAGGCTAAGTAATAGATTTCTTATTGAAAACTAAGCCTAAATAGCTATTGCCTACTTTTGGTTACAATTTATCTAAAAGCAATCTCTAAAATTTTTTAGAAAATTGGGCATGGGTCACTAGTAATGTTAGGGAGACAGTTCTTCATTGGATCTGTTGTATTTCTGTATGTCTTGCACACTGAGGCACTGGTTGCCTTTCTTCTAAACTAACTTTTCAAAGATGTCTGTGCAGTAAACAGCCTTGGAAGACAGATCATCTCCCTGCTGATTGAAGGGCATCTTTCCCTACAGTAAAATATAATAAAGATGATGTCCCCTCTGGAGCAAAGGGCAGACATTACTGCTGCCCATTATAAAAGATATGGTTTCCCTAAGCATGAACTTCCACTTCTGTAACAAAACCCACTGGAACCATCTGTGTTACTCCTGTGATACTTGGGGACAGGGAAATTTACAAATATATTGTTCTTGCTGCTTGCTGTGCTGTGAATAATAAACATCTTTGTCTCTGACTCAAAAGTCTTGTGTCTTCTGCCAGCATCCATGAAACTGTAGCAGGCTAATTTGTAAGCTTGCAAGTTGAGTAAAATCTCAGACCCTTCACATTTTTTGACAAATAAAAATGAAGCAACTGTTTTTTTTTTTTTTTTTTGTAGGTGGATACTTAATTATTTTATTGTTTATACAAAGTGCTTTAGGTAAACTATTCCATAATTTTTTTCCTGAATATTAAAATGTCATTTTACATTAGTCCCTAAGAATGCCACTAATGCATAAGATACATAAAAGTAATGGGAAACATTATGGACAGGATTCTTTCATTGCCTAAGTCAGGCCTGTGTAGCTGTTACTCTCCAGGGAAAACTATGCAAGGCTGAACTCACCTTTATAGGTCACTGGGCTTCAGCTCTGCACATTACTTCATTAGGGTTTCAAATGTGACCTGAATGGCCTGAAAGAATTTATTGAACCTCCAAATGTATAGTTCTTGTTAACAAGGCATAAACAATATACTGGGAGAATGTGGCAAGAGATGGGTTATCCCAAGCCCAAGCAAGTTTTTTGCTAATGAGGAAGGGGAAAAACCTGTGGCTTGATCTCAAGATCAACATAGGGAACTGATATATGGGAGCTGGTAATAATGTTGTGGAGGAAAATCACTCCTGAGGAAATATGAATGGGGGCAGAGGACAGCAATAGAATTATGAGATTTAATTTAAACATGATCCCTGGTAATGGAGACTGCCAAAAATTGCCTTACACCCTGCACTATGTATAACTTTTGGAAGTAGTTTTGTGACATGCTTGCGGAACAATTAGGCCTGTATTTCTCTGAGCACACAAATATTTTTCCATCATTAACAATCACACTATTCCATACATAGAAGCCTTTGACTGTCAACAATATTTACATTTCATTGTGCACATTGTACATTTTTTGTTTATTTCTGATAGTATAGACAGCTTGACTGTTTTTATCAAGTTGTATGGCCTTTTATATTTCTCTTTCAGCAATTATTTTAGAAAGTCATAGAATTACCAAAGAAGAAATATAAAAGGCCATACAACTATAAAGAAAAATAAAAATTAGCAAGCAGGTGAAACTTCAGTAAGGAATTTAATACTGAGGATAATTTGCCCTAAAAATGGAAAAACTATTTGCCTGGGGTCTAGTTCAGTAATACTTGCTTTTGCAATATGGCTGTATTTTACAATCTTATCGGTTAGAATCACTCCAAAGGGTTTTTCTCAGGTCAAAATAATCTGAAGACTTTCTTCATGTCCTTCAAAAATCCCCACCTCCACAGTGAAGGTTGCCTCAGTTGGAGACAAATAAAGGATTCTAATTAGGGCCCTTGGGAGTCTGCGAAGCAATTGTCTGAAACTGTTACTCAACTTCATGAGCTCATTAATAGGCATCTCTCTGTCTGCATAATCAGAGAAAGAGCAGCAAGTTCATTTTGACCAAGCAGGCATGGGCCTGAGAGAATTCGTATTTGATAATAGAACATTACCTATTATTTCAGGTAGGAATGTTTGGGTTCAAGCAACAGACTCTAGGTAATGTCAGGAGGGGAAAAAGAGGGAATTTATTGAAGGCTATGGAACTATGGGATTGAATAAAAAGCTCAAAATGAAGTAAGACCAGTCCTTGGAAAGAAGAAGCAAGGAAGCTTTTGAAATCTAGAGACAGAACTTATAGACTCTTCAAGGCTAGGATGTCAAGATGTCAGAAAGAAAAATTTCAAGCCATTATGAATCCTTGTGACACTTTGTTCAAGATTCAAATTTCAAGAAGAGAGACATTGATTGGCTTAATTTTTATCAAACATAAACTTGTTGTCGACAGGATAGGACAATTTAATTGAGAATCCCAGCAGTCTATGTCCAATAAAACGTTACTTTCCCTGGAGGAACAGGGAAATGTTATCAATGGTATGGGGAAGGGATACTGGGTAGGCAGCAAGAGCAGATATTCATTACACCTAGGAAGTTATTAACCACTGTGCCATGCATTTTGGATCATCTGACAGATCTAACACTATCTTTTGTGGAGATCTGGGGAAAGTATCGGGGTCCTCACAATTCAAAGTGTACATTCGTTGCAAGAACCATGGACTATGATTACAGATCTAGTCCAAACATTTGAATCTTCCATTAATTTTTTTTTTCTCAGATTTCTACATCCTTAAGGAATTAAAAAAAAGCAGAGTGGGGTTTAGTTCTTTTACTAGCCTGCCTTCTTGAAAGCAGGTCAGATATTCATGGCTCAGAAAGCTTCGGACTAACAGCTGTGGCATTCAAAAAGCTCTTTGTACAATTCCAGGGAGGTGAATTATAGATTTCTTAAATTGGCACATGGCTATATATTTTTTATTTATGGAGTACAATGTGATGTTTTGATAATTGTGAAATGATTGTGTCAAGCTAAATAATGTATCATCTCAGATATTTTTAGTGAACACGTGTAAAATCTATTATTGTAGCCATTTAAAAATATATAATACATTATTATTTACAATGGTCATCATGCTGTTTGTATTCCTTCTTCCTAACTGAAACTTTGTACCCTTTGGTCAATGTCTCCCCATTCCCTCACTCCCAACCTCTGATAACCCTCATTATATAAATTTGACTTAAGTACTTCTATAAATTTGACTTTTTTAGCTTCCCCATGTAAGTGAGATCATATAGCGTTTGTCTTTCTTTGCCAGGCTTATTTTACTTAGCATAGTGTCTTCCAGGTTCATCCATATTGTCACAAATGATAGGATTTCTTTTTTTTTTTTTAAGGCTGAATAGTATTACATTGTGTATGTATACCGAATTTTCTTTATCCATTCATCCATTGATGGACACTTAGGTTGATTCCACATCTTAGCTTTTATGAATAATGCTGCAATGAACATGGGAATGCAGATATCTCTTCAACATACTGACTTCAGTTCCTTTGGATATAAACCCAGTAGTGAGATTGCTGGATCTAATGATGGTTCTATTTTTAGTTTTCTGAGGAACCGCCATAGTGTTTTACACAATAGCTGCACTAACTTACATTTTGTCAACAATGTTCCAGGGTTCCCTTTTCTTCACATCCTTGCCAACACTTGCCATTATTTCACCTTTGATAATAGCCATTCCAACAGTTATGACATAATATCTCATTGTTTTAATTTGCATATCCCTGATGATTCATGATGTTGAGCATTTTTCCTATGTCTGTTGGTCATTTGTATGTCTTTTGAGAAATGTCTGTTCTGGTCTTTTGCCTATTTTTATTTTTTTTTAAACTTTTTAAAAATTATACTTTAAGTTCTAGGGTACATGTGCACAACCTGCAGGTTTGTTACATATGTATGCATGTGCCATGTTGGTGTGCTGCACCCATTAACTTGTCATTTACATTAGGTATATCTCCTAATGCTATCCTCCCCACTTCCCCCACCCCACGACAGGCTCCGGTGTGTGATGTTCCCCTTCCTGTGTCCAAGTGTTCTCATTGTTCAATTCCCACCTATGAGTGAGAACATAGGTTGTTTGGTTTTTTGTCTTTGTGATAGTTTGCTGAGAATGATGGTTTCCAGCTGCATCCATGTCCCTACAAAGAGTTATTTGATTTCTTGCTATTAAGTTGTTTGGGTTCCTTATATATATTTAATACTATCCCTGTATTTGATATATGGTTTGAACATATTTTCTCCCAATCTGTGGGTTGTCTCTTTACTCTGTTGTTTACTTTGCTGTGCAGAGGCTTTTTAATTTGATATAATCGCATTTCTCTATTTTTGCTTTTGTTACCTGTGCTTTTGGGGTCATATTGACAAAATTATTGCCCAGACCAATATTGTAGAGCTTTTGTCTTGTATTTTCTTGTAATAGTGTGGCAGTTTCAGGTCTTGTGCTCAAGTCTTTAATCTATGCATTAGGTATGAGGTAAGAGTCCAGTTTCATTCTTCTGCATGTGGATATCTAACTTTCCTAAAACTACTGCCCTTTTTTCCATTGTGTGCTTTTGGCACCTTTGTCAAAAGTCAATGGGCTATAAATATGTGGGTTTATTTCTGGATTCTTTATCCTCTCCCATTGGTAGTTGTGTCTGTTTTTATGCCAGTATGATGCTGTTTTGATTACTATAGCTTTGCAATATATTCTAAAATTAGGTCGTGTGATGCCTCTGGCTTTGTTCTTTTTGCTTAAGACTGCTTTGGGTATTCAGAGTTTTTGGTGGTTACATACAATTTTAAGATTGTTTTTTCTATTTCTGTGAAACTATTATAAGTATTCAGATAGAGATTACATTGAATCTGTACATTGCTTTGGGTAGTATGGACATTTTAACAATATTCTTCCAACGCATGAACATGGGATATTTTTTCATTAATTTGTGTCTTCTTTGATTTCTTTCATCAATGTTTTATTGTTTTCAGCATACAGATCTTTCACCTCCTTGGTTAAATTTACTCCTAGATGTTTCATTTTTATTTTACTTTATGCCATTCTGAATGGCATTGTTTTCTTAATTTCTTTTTCAGGTAGCTCATTGTTAGTGTATATAAATGCTACTGATTTTTGATTGGTGAAGCTGATTCTTTCAGTGGTATTTTCATATTTGGCGTACAATGGAGGCTTTCATATTATTATTTGTCATCTGAGATAGGACAAACCAGGAGGGTGTGTTATGAGCAACATGGAGTACTGAAATGAAATAAAAAACTATAACAGCTTGATGGTTGCAGTTCCAGAAGATCATTTTGGGTGATTTGTGGAATGGCAAATGGAAATGCCACCTTAGTGCTTGGTTCCCAGGCTAGGGCAAGCCTGTCATAGATGTTGTTCGCATTGCTTTCAAAGTTGAAACTTCAGTGCTAAGCAAACTTTGGATTAAAATAAGATATTAGTGGGCCGAAGAAAATATGTCATTCACTGGGCACTTACTAAGTACCAGACATTGCTCTAGGGCTTCAAGGTCCAGTGCAGTAGCCACTAGATACATATAGCTACTAGGCACTTAAAAGGGAGCTAGTGTGGCTGAGGAACTGACTTTTAAATTTTGTTTAATCTTGATTATTTTAAATTTAAAACACTGATATTCGGTTCAGTTTTTGGAAAACTTTAAGTATTTTTGGAACAACTTGGGTATGTGAATCTGTTTTTTCAACTGTAAATCTTAAGAAATCTAAATATAGATCAAGCATTTCCTATGAAAATTTAGTGTCCAAATTGAGGTGTATTGTAAGTGTGAAATACACACTGGCTTTTGAAGTCTTCATAGAAAAAAATGAATGTAAAATATTTCATTAACATAAGCTTTTCTACTGATTGGGTTTTGATATGATAATATTTTGAATATATTGGATTAAAGAAAATATGTTGTTATAATTAATTTTCCCAGTTTCTTTTTGCCTTTTTAAAATGTGGCTACTAGAAAATGACATATGTGGCTTGCATGATATTTCTATTGGACAGTTTGTTTCTAGGGGCTTTTACATATGCCATTTTACCAAATCATTAAAATAACCCAGTATGGTAGGCACTACTGTTCCCATTACTATAGGAAAGGCAATTGAGTGAGGCTCAGAAAAGTTATTTAAGTTTCTCAGGTGTTATATTTCTTATGGAGCAAAGCCAGGATTCAAATTCAGGTCTGGATGGCCCCATTTCTTCTTTGTTTCTACTCTGTTATGTTGTTTCTGGTTGCTTTTCTTAGGAAAGCCATGAAGAGCTTGCAGTTCTCTCTTGATTCTTCATAATAAATAAGACTTGATGAACCTATTTATGAACAGGAGGCAGTTTGAAACAAAAATTACCTTCTCTTCAAATGGTAACTGGAAGAATATTTGAGTTCTTGCAAAATGAATGAACAAAACCCATTTACATAAACAGAGTTTTACAAATTAAGATTGAAACATATTCGAAACATTAGAGAGCAATTTGCCTAGCCAATAGGCACTGATTATTTAGTTTAATGTCTTAGGTTGGGTTTCTTTGTTTTGTTTTGTTTTGTTTTTTAGAGAATTTGAAACTGTGGTACCATTCCGAGATCTAACATCTCTGATTCTGCTGATTCTTCTTCCTTATTCCTTCTTTCTTCTTCCTCCTTCCTCCTCCTTCCTCCTCCTTCCTTCTTCCTTCTTCTTTCTTCTTTCTTCCTTCTTTCATTCTTCTTCTTTCTTCTTCTTCTTCGTAAGGTTTAGTTTACAAAGATAGTGTTGATTCAACATTAGAAACTCTCAATATTGCATTTGTTATATTAATAGCATCCAATATATAATCATTACAAAGAATGCTGAGACATGCCCAAGTACTAACTTTTGATATGATTAATTAAAAAATAAGCTTCCTCTCCTTTCTACTTTGTCACTTTTTCCATGCAGCAGGAGTTAAGAAAGGACAAGGCTTTCCACTATCACTTGCACAACTGGTGATATTAAAATGGCATAGACTTGATTTGAGAGGTACTATCCCCTAAATTGAAGGAAGGAAGCAAACTGTTCTCTGAAGGTTCCCAAGCTCACTGACCCAGTGAGAGAAAAATGTGTTCACAGAGAGTGAGACAACTATGCAGCAAATCATCTCTTCCAGGGTGCTGGGAGCCAACTACAAAACTTGAAAACAGACTCATCTGCTCTGCACCTGCCTGAGTACTGGCCTTTCCTGGACTAGTTAACTTGCCTTGATCATGGCAGGATTAGGCAGGCTCAGAACTTCAGTGACACTTCCCTTTGAGGAAATGTCATAGGGCCTATGACAAAAACCAAAAACAGGTGACTCTAGGGCAACAGGTCCTCCTCCGCCTGGAAGGTTTGCTTGTCAGCCTCCTGATGTCACCTCTCTTGGCTGTATTCCCCATGCCATCACCCAGGGTATAGGGGAGAAGGTGTACTTGCCAAGACCACATGATTGGCATTCTCTGCCTGGCCCTTTTATCTTTCCCCAGTGCTGGCCCTCCCCCACACTGCCCTTGCACTCAGCAGAGCACAAGGCTGCTTGAGAGCCTTGCTATTTTTACTTCTCTGTAAGGGGATCTCAGGTTACAAATTATATACCGATGAGGTAAGTTACAGGTATGTAGACTCCTGTTTCTAATTTAGCTTGGCACTGGTTTTGAACATTAAACAGTCTCTCAGTCCAGCTCTCCCTGTTTCCACTCTCCTCCCATCATTGGCATCAAGTTCCATCCTGATTCTGAGGGTTGCTTTCCTTTCCTGCTGGATCTCCCAACGTTCAGGCTGCTCGCAGAGAGGAATCAGGGGAGTTAAGTTTCGAATAGGGGGTAAAGTTCTATGCTTATTCCCCCAAAACTTGGCAGTGGCGATGCTATTTAAACACACAGGCCCCCAATAGGTGAATATTTGTAAGATATTTTAGAGGCTTTCAATTGCTTTCACACGTATTGTCACAGTTAAGTCTTGCCTGAAAAGATTGGAATTACTGCAATTATCTGTAATTTGCAGATGAGAAAATTAGGGCTCAAAGAGGTTAATGATTTGACTAAGAGTCCATGGCCAAGATGAAGTTTAGAAGTGATGGATACATAAGGAACAAACTACTGGTGAAAGTCCTTCCCTCCAACCACAGGAGTCTGGAAAAGTGGAATCCCTCCCTCTTCCTTCCTTTTCTATCTTCCTTTTTTCCTTCTTCCTTCCCTCCCTCCCTCTCTCTCTCCCTTCTTCCCTGTCTTTCTCCCGCCTTCCTTCTTCCTGTCTATTCCTTCCGTCTTTTTTCTTTACCTGGGTCCAGACTAATCTCTTGGGTTTTAGGTTAAAATGACTCTTCCTGAAGCCACCTGTCTGACAAGCAGACCCTATGTTTTCTGCATTGTCTTATGAATTTGAAACTTAATATGAATTTAGTTGGAATAGATGTGTTAGATAAAAGGTGACCTCAACATTAGATTAAAAAACTAAATGGGTTTTTAAGAGTCAGAACTCAAATGCCTGCTTATTTCTGATTCTTAAAAACTTAGCATGTCCACAAACATGATTAGCATTTAAACAATATTTTCATGTTAGCTTCAGTAACACATTGTGGGACTTAAAGTGCTTAAATGGCACTCTACCTATCATTAAGGTGTTTATAATAAAGAGAATAAATATTACAGAAAAATTTGAAAATAAAGCAAAACTATTCCCAATCAGATTTTTGCTATTTTCTCAGCAACTCAGAAAAATTTCTAAGGGGGATAAATGGCTTTAATTTTAATATCTAATTTCAAATTGTGGCCATTGTATTTTCATTATCTGTCTCTTTTGACATGTCTGTCGGTAACCTACTTGTTATGCATACAGACACGTACTTGTACACATGCACCCAGTGTGGCATCTCATTATTCTTGAAGCCCTCAAGGTGCCGGTTTTATATTGTTAGACTGTAAGATTGTGAGCTGCTTAAAGGCAGGAACAATGCCTCTTATTTCGTTTCACTTACTCATTTCCTTATTTCTGCTAGGGTTGTGTTGTCTATGCTGCATAAAAGAAAAAGCAGGGGGTTTATGCATGGGTTGGACAAGTTTCTTAGTTTTTCTGTGTCTCCATTTCCTCATCTGTAAAATGGAATAATAACATAAACCTAGGTGATAGGTTGATGGGAACACTAAATGAGAGAATTGTGGCATATAGTCACTGTTCAACAAACACAGATATATATGTTTAATATTTTATATAAGCATACTTTTATATCCCCCCACATTAATTTACACTTGGTACTCACATAGCTAACTCCTGAACAGCCTCATTCCTCCTCATGCTGCCCCTAACATTCAAGCACTGAATAATTTTTTTTTTCACATGAATGAAGCAATGACTTAATAACAGTGAAAGTGTTATACTGAAGCTTTTAATTGATGGCTTTCCCTTCCACTACAGGTCAAGATAGTACTTGGGGGAAGGGAGTGTGTACTGTTTTTGAGAGAGGCTGAGGACTTGACAAAGGACCTCAGAGAGCACCAAAATAAAGAGAACCCAAATGGAGAAACCAGGACTAAAAAGCTATTGAATTTCACATGATTATGTCAATGTTCTCTTTTTCTCTGAATCATTTGAAGCTTTGGAAGGAAATTTTAGACATAAATAACTTTAATTTGTACTCTTCTTATGCTCAATTATAGCATGGCATCATTTTTGATGAATACTTCATCCAGACTGATTCATTTATTTCTAGTAGAAAGAAGGGATGGGTGGGACTCTTGCTCATTCATTATTTTTTTTCCCTTTTAAGGAAAACAAAATAGTTTCATAATTAGAGGATTTTATTGTTGATATTATGATTTATTGCATTTCTCATATGTATGTTCTTAGCTTTTTTGAGGTATAATTTAGGTACGATACATTGTCCCATTTTGTGCAGTTTGATGACATTGGGAGTTGCGTACAGTTGTGTAACCAATATCACAATCAAGTAATTTCCATGACTTCAAAAGGTTTTTTCTGGTCCATTTGCAGTTGATTACCTCCACAGATGATTACTATGCATAGGCAGCTACTGATCTGCCCTCTTATCACCTGTGTGTCTGGCTTATTTCACTTAGTATGATGCTATTATGATTCACGCTTGTCGATGCATGTACCTGCAGTTTGTTCTTTTTCATTGCTGAATATAGTCCATAGTATGGCTATGTCACAATTTCTTTACGTACTAGTTGAATGATATTTATGTTTCCAGTTTTGGGTTCTTAATAATGCTGCTACTATCGTTCATATATATGTAAGTTATTTTGACACAAGTGACACAAAATATTTATCTTGGATAAATGTCTGGAATAAGTAAACATTTAACTTTTTATAAGATACTGCCAAAATGTTTTCCAAAGTGATTGTATTAATGTGCAAATGAAACCAGCAAGATATGAGATACTAGCTGTTCTACATCCTCACCAACACTTCGTATTATCTGCCTTTTTAATATTTGTTTCGAGTGAGTGTGTAGTGATATCTCATTGCAGTTTGAATTTGATTTGTGTTTTTCTGATGTCTAGTGGTTAATATCTTTTCACACATGTATTGGATGTTGATCGTCTTTCATGAAATGTCTGTTTAAATCCTTTGTCCATTAAAAATATTCAGGGCTGTCTTCTTATTGAGTTGTAAATATTCTCTATATGTTCTAGATATAAACTTTTTCCTGATATGTGTTTTGATAATATTTTCTCCTAGTCTGTGTCTGGCCTTTTTGCTCTCTTAACCATGTTTAACAGCTCATGTTTTTACATTTAGATAGAGTGCATCTAATTTATTTTTTCTTTTATGTTTGTATTCTATGTGGCCTGTTTAAGAAATATTTATCTTACCCAATATCACAAAGATTTTCTCCCTTTTTTTCTTTTAGAAATTTTATGATTTGGGCTTTTACTGTTAGGTCTATGATCTATTTCATAATACTTGATTTTTTTAATATGTTGCCACAGCAGGGAGAGGGGAAAGGCTTGGATTTTGTTTTTTTCCTTGTGGGAAAAGTAGTTGTTTCATCACCATCTTTTGGAAAAACTTCCCTTCCCATATAATTACTTAGGGGTAATTCAATTTTATTTATTAACAAAGATACTTTGATACTACTTCTGAGTTCTGTCTCATTGATCTGTACGTCTTAGGTCATTATCATACTGCTTTTACAAGTGTAGCTTTGAAGTAAGTCCTAAAATCAGATAGGGTAAGTACTCCAACTTAAAAAAAATATTTTGGCTATTCTAAGTCTTCTGCCTTTCTATATGCAGTTTAGAACCAGCTTATTGATTTCTTCCAAGAAACTTACTAGGATAATCATGAAGTGTTGAGTTCATTAAAATGAAAAGACATTCGATTTAGTTAGGTCGATATTTTATGATTCATTTTTATTAATCTCTTTAATATTGTGTTCCTCTTCCTTCTTTCTCGCTTTTAGGAGATTTGAATATTTTAAGATATATTATTCATTTTTTTTCATTGGGTTTTGACTATATGGATGTCAGTAATTGTGATACTGTAGCATAGATATTCAAGATGTTATCATTGAAGAAACAGTGATTGCAAAATAAAAAGTTTAACCTCTAAAAGACATTTTAAAATTTGAATAGGTAGATTATAGACTGAAAGAAAATATTTCAAAATAGCAAATGATTTTTATCAAGATTTATAAAACTCTCTTACAGTTCTATAATAATATGCCAAAATGATCTGATAAAAAGTTGGCAAATGATTTGATCAGATACTTTACAAAAGAAGATCCATGAATAACCAACAAACACAAGATAAAGCTTTCCACATCATCACAGAAGTGGGAAGGGCAAATTAAAACCACAATGAAATACCACTACATATCCACCAGAAAGGCCAAAGTGAAGAAGATTGACATCAAATATTAGGAAGGATGTGGAGTAACCAGAACTCTTAGACACTGCGAGTAGGAATGTAAAATGGCACAATCATTTTGGAAACAGGAACCATCATTGTCTGTAAAACAAAAGATATACCTAACCTTTGATACAAAAAGTTCCCAACCAGGTAATTTCCCAAGAGAAGTGAAAATATATCTCTATAAAAAGACTTATAAAAATGTTCACAGTAGCTTAGCCAACAATGGATTCAGCTCATGTGTCTATTAATAGGAAAATGGATAAAGAAGCCACTGCATATCTATACATTAGAATTATACTTAGAATTTATGCATTTCATTGTATGCAAATTTTACCTCTAAACCTATAAATAACTGTACATAAAAAGCCATTTGGTTAACATTCTGTGTATTTGATATTAAGGACTTACTGTTAACTTCTGTTGTCTTTTTTTCAGCATAATAACAAACAACCATAACATATCAGTGGCATACAGCAATAGGCATTTATTTCTTGCTCATGTGTTTGTGAGTTGCTTGCAGTGGCCCTTCTTCAGACTTCTGTTTGTTGGGGTGGCTCTAAGCTTCAGATAGGAACCAGGATTTCTCCATGTATTTCCTATCTTTCTTGGACCAATGGTTATTGGAGGCATGTGCCTCTCATGTGAAAGCAGGAACATGTACAGGTAAGCCGAGTCATATAAGTTTTCAAGTTTTGTTGGATGATGTCCACTAACATCCCTGTGATGAAAGCAATTCACATGTTATATTAGTCCATTTTCATACTGCTATGAAGAAATATCCGAGACTGGGTAATTTATTTAAAAAAAGAGGTTTTTATGGACTTACAGTTTTACATGGCTGGGGAGGCCTCACAATGATGGCAGAAGGTGAAGAAGGAGCAAAGGCACATCTTACATGGTGGCATGCAAGAGAGTGTGTGCAGGGGAACTGCTCTTTATAAAACCATCAAATCTCAGGAGACTTATTCACTATCATGAGAACAGCATAGGAACCACCCCCTGCCAACCCCATGATTCAATGACCTCGCACTGGGTCCCTCCCACCACATGTGGGGATTAAGGGAGCTACAATCCAAAATGAGATTTGGGCGGGGACACAGGCAAACCATATCACTCCACCCTGGCCCCTCCCAAATCTCATATCCTCACATTTCAAAACCAATCATGTTTCCCAGCAGTCCCCCAAAGTCTTAACTCATTTCAGTAATGTGGAGTAACCAGAACTCTTAGACACTGCGAGTAGGAATGTAAAATGGTACAATCATTTTGGAAACAGGAACCATCATTGTCTGTAAAACAAAAGATACACCTAACCTTTGATACAAAAATTTACCAACCAGGTAATTTCCCAAGAGAAGTGAAAATATATCTCTATAAAAAGACTTATAAAAATGTTCACAGTAGCTTAGCCAACAATGGATTCAGCTCACACAGTAACAGATATATGCTGCCAAGGCTTTGGGCTTGCACCCTCTGAAGCAGCAGCCTGAGCTGTATGTTGGCACCTTTTAGCCATAGCTAAGACACAGGTCACTAAGTCCTGAGACTGCACAAACCAGCAAGGCCCTGGCCCTGCCCATGAAATCATTATTTCCTCCTAGGCCTCCCAGCTTGTGACGGGAGGGTCTGCCATGAAGACCACTGAAATGCCTTGGAGACATTTTCCCTATTGTCTTGGCAATTAACCTTTGGCTCCTTGTTGCTTCTGCAAATTTCTATAGCTGGCTTGAATTTCTCCTCAGAAATTGGGTTTTTCTTTTCTATTCCATTGTCAGGCTGCAAATTTTCTGAACTTTTATGTTCTGCTTCCCTTTTAAACATAAGTTTCAATTCCAAACCACATCTTTGTGAATCAATAAAACTGAATGCTTTTAAGAACACCCAAGTCACCTCTTGAACACTTTGCTGCTTAGAAATTTCTTCCGCCAGATACATAAATCATCTCTCTCTAGTTCAAAGTTCCACAAATCTCTAGGGCAGGAGCAAAATGCTGCCAGTCTCTTTGCTGAAGTATAACATGAATCACCTCCAGTTCCCAATAAGTTCGTCATCTCCATCTGAGATCACCTCAACCTGGATTTTTTGGTCAAAACCATTTGACAAATCTCTAGGAAGCATCAAACATTTCCACATCTTCCTGTCTTCTTCTGAGCCCTCCAAACTGTTCCAACCTCTGCCTGTTACCCAGTTGCAAGTTGCTTCCACATTTTGGGGTATCTTAATAGCAGCATCTCACTCCTAGTACCTATTTACTGTATTAATCCATTTTCATTTTCAAACTGCTATGAAGAAATACCCGACAGGGAAATTTATTAATACAAAAAACAGAGGTTTAATCGACTCACAGTTCCACGTGGCTGGAGAGGCCTCACAACCATGATGGGAAGTGAAGGAGGAGCAAAGGCACATCTTTCATGGCAGCAGGCAAGAGAGTGTGTGTAGGGGAACTGCCATTTATAAAAACATCAGATCTTATGAGACTTATTCATTATGAGAACAGCATGGGAAAAACCCACTCTATGATTCAATTACCTCCCTCCCATGACATGTGCGGATTATGGGAGCTACAATTCAAGATGAGATTTGGGTGGCGACACAGCCAAAACACATCATATGGCCAAATTCAAATTCAAGAAGTAGGGAAATACTTGATGCCAAATCAAGGTATGGATGAATAATACTAATAAGAGGGTGTGTGTTAAGAATTAGGACCCTTGATTCAATCTACCTAGGTGTTAGTATTATGTTAAAGATTTAAATGGAGTCTTTATTTTTGGAAATACATGCTAAAATATTTATGGGTTAAGTGATAGATAGATAGGTGGAATTTGCATTAAAATAATCTGAAGAAGGACAAGTGGGTGGAGGTATACAGGAAAATATTGACTAGGAGTCTATAATGATTAAAGGTAGATATGTGCCCTAGAGGGTTCAGTATACCATTCTTTGTACTTTTGTATATGTTTGAATTTTTCATAATAAAATATTAAATAATAAACCAAAAGAAATCATGTGTTAAATTTGTCACTTTTATATGTGAGGAAACTGAGGTTATGAGAGGGTGTGCTACTTGTTCTGTGATGAGACACCTAGTTATTGGTAGAATGAAGCTAGGATCCATGCCAATACTTTTCATTAATGTGTCTTTTGGTCATTTATTTGGTAATTTCTCTAATATTTAATACTAGCCTCTCTGCAAAATGTTATGGATAAGAAGATAAAGCTTTCTATTTCCTCAAGTCCCCTAGTCTAATGGGTCAGTGTAGATCTAAATAATTATAATGGAAGGATAGGGGTAGAGTAAAATGCTGTAATGAGGGTGTACACAAATTTGTGGGTACACAGGAGAGGGCATCTCTAAATTTGATTGAGAAAATCCAAGGCTTCATACATGAGGCAATGTTTTGACCAAAAATTGCAGGACCAATGAATAAGCCAGAGACTACATTGTAGGCAGCAGAAGCAGCCCACGCAAAGGTGATAAGGTGTAAGACAGCATGGCATTGTGGCACTTTGGGGAATTATATATGACTCAGTGTAGTTAACCGTTAACTTCAGTGTATGTATTGAGGGGTTCTGGGGAAAGCAGGCAGGAATGATGAGGCTGGACTTACATGCTATGCAAAAAGTTGAGACTTAATTATTTGGATCAAAGTTGCCTTGCCTAATTATAAGAAGCGCCTGGGGCTCTCATTAAAATATAGGACCTTAAGTTCTAGTTCTGATCTAATGAATCAGAACCTCTAGGGGAAAGAAAACTTTGGGAAACATGACTATGGGAACTACTGAAGAATTTTAAGCAGAGGAGTGATGTGTTCAGATTTGCATGTTAGAAGGACCACCCTGACAGCAGTAGAGAGGTTAGACTGGTGAAAGGTAGGTGTACAAAGCTAGAGGCATGAAGATGAATCAGATGACTGCTGCAAGAGTCAATAGGAGGTATAATGAGTTCCTAAGTCATGACAGCAGAAATAGTGATTGAGAGGAAATGATGTTACAGAGCTAGGATTTTGGTACGTTCTGATGAGTAATTGCCTCTAGAGAGTAAAAGAGGTGGATTCTCCTTTAAATGTCTCACTTGATGGGTGGTAGGATAGTGTTACTGTTGACTTTCAGACAGAGTTCAAGGATTCAGGATTGGAGGTATAGCAGGCTAGATAATGATCTCATTTTGAGTCTTATATACCCTGAAGTACTTATCAGACATACAAAGAAAAGTGTCCAGAGGGCAGGTCTTGAGCTCAAGAAAAAATCTTAGCTACAGAGAGAAATTTAGTGAGCATCAATATGAAAGTTTTAGTTAAAACTATAGGTTTCCATTAGATTTCTCAGCTAGATAATGTAGTTTGAATATAAAAGAAGTCAGAACGCAGGAAAGCAGCAGCATTTAAGGGGGAGACACAGATAGGAGATTTGTTTAGAAACAGAAGGAGAGGAAAGTATTATGAAAATCAGGTGGGCAAATAATCACAAATGAGTATGGAAATATGTTCACTGGATTTGGCAAAAACAAAGGTTGGTGTTGGCCTTACCCAGGGCAGTGTCAGTGAAATATTGAAGGCAGAAACTATAGTTTTGGGTGCAGAACTGAGTAGGAGTTGAAGAAGAAGAGAACAAATGTAGTTAACTCTTTCTAGCAGCTTCTCTGGGAATAAAGTACTGTTCTACCCTTATTTGAGTAGGATACAGGACATTTTTGGAGGGGAGTGTGCAAATTAAATATGTTGCTCCTTTTCCCTGGCAAGACCTATGCTTCTTGAAAGGTGTTAAGGTTTACTGGTTTGGATGTTTGAAATAACTGATAGGAATTCCTTTTAGTCCTTGTGTTGAAAATTCATTAGCTAGTCATTCGTTGTTAATTTATGGCATGGATTTAAGAGTTTGGAGTAAATTCGTATGAAAGAATCCAGGGGTGACTACAATCTGTATGAAAGAACACATATATTGTGTTACATACTTGGGGTGACCATTATTATGTTGCTAACATTCATATATGTTCGTATACCTCAGGAAGAATATTTCCTATATATTTGTGTAAATTTCAGAACTAATGCTACACTGGAGATTCATCAGGTCTTTCCCAAAGTTTTAAAACCAAAATTTTGAGAGGATAGATTAAATAGATAGACAGACCTATAGATAGACAGACAGACAGACAGATAGATACATAGATACATAGTTTTTAGAGACAAGGTCTCATTCTGTCATTCAGGCTGGAATACAGTGGCACGTCATAGCTCACTGTAACTATGAACTCCTGGGATCAAGCAATTTTCCTCCTTCAGCCTCCCAAGTAGCTAGGACTACAGATATGCTCCACTATGCCTGGCTAACTTAATTTTTTTTTTTAAGAGATGGAGTCTCACTATGCTGCCCAGGCTGTTCTTAAGCTCCTAGCCTCAAGGGATCCTCCCAATTTAGTCTCCCAAAGTGCTAGGATTACAGGCATAAGCCACCACACCTGGCCTTTGAGAGAATATTGACCGTGGATTTTGAGAGAAGCTGTCAGGAAAAACACATGTTTTATTTTATTTTAGACTCAGGGCATACATGTGCAGGTTTATTACATGGATATATTGTGTGATGCTGAGGTTTGGGCTTCAGTTGAACCTATGCCCAAATAGTGAACATAGTATCCAATAGGTATTTTTTCAACCCTTGTCCCCTTCCCTGCCTCTCTGCTTTTGGAGTCCCCAGTGTCTATTGTTTCCATCTTTATGTCCATGTAAGGAAAATTATATATGTTAATGTTAATTTTTGTCCTCTGTGATTAGATTTTTTTAAGAGCTCTTGAGGGTCTATGATAAGGTTTTAGAATGTATGTTTATTTTAAAGTTCCATTTTATATGTTATCTGTTTAAATCATAACTCAAGCACTTCTCTTTGAAGTGCGCTCATGTGCCACATAATGACGTTTCGGTCAATGACAGACTGCATATATAACAGTGATCCCATAAGATTATAATGGAGTTGAAAATGTCCTGTTGTCCAGCGATGTCATAACATCATAGCACAATGCATTACTCTTGTATTTGTGGTGATACTGGTGTAAACAGATCTGTGCTGCCAGTAGTATACAAGTCTGGCAATACACTTATACACAGTACATAGTACTTGAGAATGATGATGACCGTCTATGTTATTGGTTTAGTATTTACTATACTTTTTACTGTTATTTTAGAGTGTCCTCCATCTACTTATTTTTAAGGAATTTACTGTAAAACAGTCATAGGTTGGTCTTTCAGAAGATATTTCAGAATATGTTGTTATAGGAGATGACAGCTCCATGCATGTTCTTGCCCCGAAGACCTTTCAGTGGGACAAGATATGGAGGTGGAAGACAGTAATATTGATGATCATGACCCTGTGTAGGCCTAGGCTAACGTGTGTGTTCCTGTCTTTTTAACAAGAGAGTTTAAAAAGTAAAAAAAAGAAAACCTAAAAATTTAAAAAGAGTAAAAAGCCTATAGAATAAGGATACAAAGAAAAGACATTTTCTGTACAGCTGAACAATGTGTTTGTGTTTTAAAACTAAGTGTTATTACAGAACAGTCAAAAAGTTAAAAAGTAAAAGGCTTATAAGGTGGAAAAAAAGTTATAGTAAGCTAAGTTTAATTTTTTATCTAAGAAAGAATGTTTTTAGTGTAAATTTCATATAGCCTAAGTGTAATGTTTATAAAGTCTACAGTAGTGCATAGACACTCCCATTCACTCACCACTCACTCACTGACTCACCCAGAGCAGCTTTCAGTCTTGCAAGCTCCATTCATGGTAAGGGTGCCCTATACAAGTATGGCATTTTATATTTTTATACCATATTTTTACTCTACCTTTTCTATGTTTAGATATACAAATATTTATCGTTTTATTACAATTGCCTACAGTATTCAGCACAGTAACATGCTGTATAGGTTTATAGCGTAGGAGCCATAGGGTATACCATAGAGCCTAGGTATGTAGTAATCTATACCATCTAGATTTGTGTAAATATACTCTAGGATATCACACAGCAACTAAATCACCTAATGATGCATTTCTCAGAATGTATCCCCATCGTCAAGTGACCCGTGACTGTACCTGGTTGGTTACAATTGAGAGTATTTATTACATGTCTTCATTTCCATATATCCTGGCAGACATGAAGCAGGATTGAAAAAAAGAATTCTTATTAAAGTCTATTCTGAACCTTGTCAACACTGCTGCCCTCCTCCCCTTTTTCCCCACATTCATCTGTGAATTTGAGAACATCCGTAGGTTGACAAGAATCTTGGGAAATAAATGAAATGCAGATGAGTTGGAGCTGTGCTATCATCAAGACTTGTTGTCTGAGTAAAGAAATGTTTTAGGTCAGAGTGTAGAGAAGTGGACCCTAAGAGGAATGTGATGATCCTTTATGGGAAGATGATTGTTCCTGCTGTGGTGGCTACTGCTGTACCTGGGATGGGTTAGTCGGGCATGAAAAAGAAAAAGAAAAAGAAAAAGAAAAAAGACTACCACAGAATGGGGTTCAGAATGGAGAGTTAAGAAAATCATTAAAAGTTTATATTTTCTACAATATGACAATAAATGCCTAGAAATAAATAAAGTATAAGAAATATTTTCTCAAGTGCACAGCTAAGCCTATAGAAAGCAAAACAAGATTTTTGAGGGCCAGAGTCACACACACACATACAATATGAAAGTAGGCTAGTCACTAGGCAGTAAATCTGCAGGTACTCAGAGGGCATTAGCCAATCTTGGTAACCAAGGATCTGTCTTTAAAGAGTCTTTTGGGGATAGAAAGTAAACCTTAGGCTGAGCAATGAAGAGTCAAGGCCCTCCTGTATAATGCCAGAAGCTCACTCAGTGTAAAGGTAGGCTTTGAAAATTTTTTCTGGCAAAGGGAGATAAAAAAAAATTGATCTGTCTTGGTCAGAGATCTGGATAGCCGAAAAAAGCTCCCCACAGCACTCACACGGTTTCTGCAAAGTCAAGCCCAAGGCATTAACATAAAGAGGTCCTCAGCTGCAGTGCCCCTCAGACATTTGGAGAAACCAAACAAAAAGCCTTTCTGGAAGTGAGAGCCCTTAACTAAGTATGGTAAAGATGACTACAGAGAAGGTCCCATGAATAAAAACTCACTAACAGAAATTATGAAACACAAATGGGTACAAGCCATCATGAACAAGAGTCAGCAAAATCTATAAATTTCAATAATCAACACCCAAGATTTCAGATATTAGAATTAATTTCAAAATGCTACGTATGTATAAACAAAATGTTGATGGAAATAGAAACTAGAGCTAATAACATGAAAAAGAAACAAGGTGTATTATTAAAAATATCAGGCAAACATAATAGGCATATTTGGATAAAAAATACAAAAGTAAACGAAAACATAATCACAAAAATGAAAAGTCTGATGGAGAGTTTAAGCAGTAAATTGGTCACAGCTAAAGAGAGAATTTGTAAACTGCAAATTAGATCTGAATAAATCACTGATAATGATACACCAAGAGAGGCAAAATGATGGAGAAATGACAGAAAGGATAAGAGATGGAGAAAAGAATAAAAGTCTAATATATATATTCAGTGAGAATTTAGAACAAAAGAGTAGAGAGTCCAGGAGTGGTAATATTCAAAGGGTTAATGGTTGAAGGTTTTTAGAATTAATGAAAGATTTAAATCTTTAAATTTAGAAGGTGGAAGAGCTCCAAGCAGGATAAATACAACTGCAGAATACAAGAGATAAAGAAATGTTTGAAACAACTTAGGAAGAAAAGACGAATTACCTACAAAGGAATAACTGACTGAAAACAGAGTTTTGAGTAGTGACAATAGAAACCAGAAAATGGTATAATAGTATTTTCAAAGATCCATCAAGGAAAATTTAATTTCCAGCATAACTATTACTGACAAACAAGTTGAAACAAAGCATTTCTGGACAAAGAAAAATTGAGCATTTAATACCAACAGACATGTACTAAAGGAGCAAAAGGAACATTGTAGGATATACAGCAAACTTCGGGATGAAGAGAACTGAATCCACAAGGAAGGACAGAGATGCAAAATGGAGTAATGAACAAATATATTGGGAAATCATATAAGTAAATGTGATGAAACATTGGCTAGATAAAACAACTAAGACCATCACAGTGACCAATTGTGGAAAAAAAAATTAGAGTTAAAAATCTGGATTAGAATGCAAAAGGGAATAATTAAGTGTTCTGAGAGCTTTTGATCATTTGGGAAGAGAGAGTGAGCTTAACTTTAGTTTGTGTTATGTGAGAATACATGTTGAAATGTTAAGGTAACTCCTAAAATAATAGAAGTATTTGATAATACTTTCAATGTGCTAGAAGGAAATATGTAATAAACATGTCAGTGAATTCAAAATGAGGCACAAGATGAAGAAAAAAAGGCATGTACAAAGAGGCCAAGTAGAAACTGCAAAATGAGATGAAAAAAATTAAATCCAAATGTCCTAATCACAATAAATGTAATAGCACACAGATTTTCACATTGTATTTTAAAAATTAATGAATAACGTAACCTCAAAATATCTAAAACAAAAATTGGAGAATTACAAAGAGATTGTCAAATTCACAATTGAGAGAATTTGAGGCCTGTATCCTACTAATTGGTAGGTAAAACTAAAAAGTAAAAAAATAAAATACGGAAAAAATACAGCTAAGAAGCTTGATCTAATGGTCATATACTGCTGGCCCTTGAACAACACAGGTGTGAACTATGCGCATCTACTTATACGTGGATTTTTTTCAACCAAAGGTGGATTAAAAATGCAGTGTCTACAGGATGTGAAACTTGAGTAAACTGATGGCTGACTTTTTGTTTATGTGGGCTCCGTAGGGCTGAATGCTGGACTGAAGTAGGCATGGATTTTGGTATATACGGGGGTGTCCTGGAACTAATTTCCCATGTATATTGAGGGGCAACTGCATTACAATTGAAGAATAAATCTTTTTTCTCAATCACATAGGACATAGTTGTGAAAATTGATTATATACCAGGCCACAAAGCAAGTTTCAACAAACTTCAGAAAACTGGTATCATACCAACTGTGTTCTTTGATAATACTAATTAAAAATCAACATTCAATTCTTTCAAAATCTGCTAGAATATATAAACTGGAAAAGACTGAATGAAAAGAGAGATTGACAAATGATAGGGACAAAAAGCTAAATTACTAAAAGAAGGTTTTTCAAACAAATGATAGTATGCTTAAAATTTTATGGTAATATTCTAAAATATTGGATAAAATGGATACCCTCATATAAAACAGAATAATGAATAAATATACAAACATTAAAGTAATTGAATCAGTAGTTGAAAATCTACAAATTCCAACTATACACACTGACACACACACAAGTACAAAAATGGTGTCCAGTTTTAGGAGTGAGTTCTACAGGACTTTCATGGCAGAGATAATTACAATCTTTCACAAATACCTGCTTTCAAAAATAAAAAACGGGAACCTCCCCACTTGATAGTTAAGTCTAGTATAAATTCAAAAAGCTAGAAACTGATTCTGGAACCCGTATTAAAAGTAAAACAATTCAGAAAATATGTATAGCAAGGCCAAGAGATTCATTATGCTTTGAATGCAACTTTGAGAGAAATAGAGCACAAAATTCAGGAAAAGCTACGATAAGGAAAAAGAATTAGAATTTTATCTCCGTATAAAAAGATTTTATTTCCTAAACAACTTAGTGAAAAAGTCATTGTCGTGGGAAATAAAGAATCATAAATAATAAAATTTAGCTAAAAATAAAACCTTACTACGTGTTAAACTTGTTTACCGATGAATTGAGACAGAACGGCAAAGTAGGGAGAGGAAAAGTATATTTTTAAAATAACATAGTATGAATGAGGTATCTTAACTAGATGCTATATGCAATTATCTCTTCTAATCTTTACTAAAGCTTTGAAGTAATTAATGTCATAATTTTTCAGATTAACAAAAGGAGGCTCAGAGTTCCAAGCTAGCCAGTAGTAGAGCCGAGGTTAACTCAGTCCTAGGCTGTTTCAGAAACACCATATTTCGTTCTTGACACCAAGATGACTCTTAAGAACATACCAAATTTTTCTTAACGTGGATTAAGCTGAGTAATATGAGCCCATTTAACTAAAAGTAATACTCTTTTGTGCCTAAAGCAGACCCTTAAATTATTCCTCTTAAAACAAAATATAAAATGTACTATTTATTAAAAAGTATATAAAATGAATATGTACTATTTGAAGAATAATGATAAAATGAACACTTGTGAAACTATCACCCAAGAAATAAATTATTCTTGGTACCTTAGAAGGTGCCTGAACACCCCTCCTTCACCTCCCAGAAATAACCAGTATACAGACTTTTGTGCTAGCCTCTATAATTTCTTTATAGCTTAACCATAGGTAAAGATATCCTAACAAGATACTACTTATTCTTAGGATGATATACAATGCTTAATTCTGTATTGGATCTCGATCCAGAAAAAAAAGAAGCTTATAAAGAACATTTTTTTTTTTTTCTGTGACAACAAACAAAATTTAAGTCTGGAATATGTATTAGATAATAGTATTGCATCAACAATTTTCAATTTTCTCATTTTTATTAAATGCACTGTGATTAAGTCATAGAAAGTCCTTGGTTTTAGAAAACACTCTTGAGTATTTATAGAAAACAAAATTAAAACAAATACATGGAGTACAAAGCACAAACCTAATTCCCTCCATAAGATGAAGGCTCCCGAGAAAAGATGAATTGAACAGAGTTATTCCCTGGCAACCGCTTTCTGAGAGTTTACAAGACTCTATTCTGGAAAAGTTGATGCAATTACGAATGTGTCCCTGCCAGGGTGAAGGAGGGACAATTTCACAGGCAGATGGATTGGAAGGGATGCAGGGACTCAAGGTTCTTGCACATGGCTATAAAGCTGTACAGTTTTTGTACTGCACAAACCTGGTAGAATGGCAACAAGATGGGGGTTGGAGGGTGTGCTGAAATTCAGCCTATATACTTTTCCCCAAGAAGTAGGCAATAGAAGGGGTTTATTTTACAATGTATTTATTTATTTTGCAATGCATTTATTTTGCAATGTATCTGTTTGAGGAGGTATTTTTTAAAAGAATTTTCATGAATGCTAACTTCTTGCTGAGCTAGTTCTGCTAACCTCTTATTAGCTCTCAAACAGCTTTCAGAAACTTATTTTAGCCCTTTCTGACTGTTCACTTCTAGATTCAGAGATCCCTACTGCTTCTATATCCTGTACCTGTTGAAGATTGTTGGGCAGGAATGACACTGGCCCTCTGCTTTTTCCATTGTCAGCTCAGGGTTTGGCTGTCTTGTGTTGGCTAAGTCAGGGGCCACTGGACCACCTGATTCCAGTTCCAAAATTTGGTTGCTATGTTTGCTCTCTTGTTCTCCCTGTCCTTGAGATGTGTCTTTAAAAAAATCCTTCAGTGAAGTTTTAGATGAAGCAGTCGGAGAGGCGCATTTCAGCCTTCCATCTTAACATAGAAACCTCTCAGATATCTAGTACAGAAACATAATCACTGGTTTTTATTCTTCCTTTAAAATCTGCGTGTCCCGCAGGGAATAAGGTGCAAGAAGGTAAAGAATGGATTAGTAAAACCCCAGTGATGAAGTCTTTAGATGGAAGATAAACCAAATCCTCGATGTCTGTCTGCCTTTCTGGGTAATAAATGCTCAGTTGTATATTCGACAGCCCCGTGGCTCTCTAGTCCAGAGCTGATTAGGACTGGAAGTAGCCCAGGTGCTCCATTCTCATCAGGAATTAGAGTCTAGAATGATCTGGGTTATTCTAAACCTGTTATATGTGGGCAGTGTAACCTTAGTGCTGTGGTTTGAATGTTTTCATCTCCCCCAAATTCATATTGAAATCTTAAATCCCAAGGTGATTATATTAGGAAATGGGGTCTTTGGGTAGGTGATTTCCTAGTCAGAGCCCTGTTATTGCCAATTTGAAATCGTACGCATTTGATGCACTAGAATGTGAAATCCAAAAAGACCCCTAAAATTTGTTAAAGTGAACCTTATCCCAAAAACCTATAAAATAAAAACTTTGTATTACTTTCTTTAACAAACACCTTATTAATATTTTATAAACTTTATAGGGCCAGTCCACAGTCATGAAATTCAGTGTTAGTCTAAAAGCAAGTGAGTTAGTGTCAGAGGTGAATGATGTCAGTTTACCATTGAGAATTACTTATACTTTAATAAAAAAGTTTCTCAGTCTAGATTAACCTAGTTGATTGGAAAATTATGTTAATGAAGGAAAAATTAGGAGTTCAAAAGTGTGCAAGTTAATTTTTCTTGCATTCACAATCTTAGCTATAACTTCTGGAACTGGCCAACCTGGCTGGGTTCTTTTACAGTTATTAAACTGTACAAGCTGTGGCGAGGCAACAGTTGGAGAATAAGTGTGAGCCAGTGCAATAAGTTCATGCCTTGCTAATGTAAATCAAAGGTTTTATTCATTCTTTTCTTTATTCACTCATTGCTTTATTCAATAAACATACTGAACAACTTTTCTGTGTTGAGTAGAGTTTTATATCATGATGTTATATAATTCTCACAAGAATTTCATTATCTCCTTCCTCAGGGTCCAAATGATTGAGAAAACCCCAAATCTGTGCTGTATGGCAAAAGGTCAAATAAGAATTCAAAGCCAAGTCTTCTAACTCTAACTTCAGGACTCTTTCCTCTATGTAATGGAAATCAGCTAGGAGATCACCACTGAAATAGCTTAATTATTTTATAAAATATTGTAATGCAGAAAACATAAAATATTTTATACTGATATATATTTTTATTAGATTTACTGAAATAAAGATGTTTAGAAATGCTTTGTTAATACGCAAAGGAAACTGAACTTCTAAATAATTGCCAACAGAATAGTATTTAACTTTAGTCTCTGTATTCATTCATTTTGTGTTGCTATAAAAGAATACCTGAGACTAGGTAATTTATAAAGTAAAGAGGTTTATTTGGCTCACAGTTCTGCAGGCTGTAAAGGTAGCATAGTGCCAGCATCTGCTTGTGGTAAGGCATCAAGAAGCTAACAATCATGGCAGAAGGTAAAGGGGGAGCCAGTGTATCACATGGTAAACAACGGAGCAAGAGAGCAAGGGGGAAGGTCCAAACTTCCTTTAACAACTAAATCTTGCATGAACTCATCACTATGGGGAAGGCACCAAGCCATTTATGAGGGGATGCATCCCCATACTCAAAGACCTCCTACTAGGCCCTACCTCCAGCACTGGGGATCACATTTCAGCATGAGGTTTGGAGGGGAAAATGTGCAAAGTATATCATTTCACCCCTGGCTCCCTAAATCTCATGCTTCCTCACATTGCAAATTATAATCATCCCTTCCCAGTGGTCCCAAAAGTCTTAACTCATTTTTAGCATCAACCCAATCAAAAGTCCAAAGTCTCATTTGAGACTCAAGACAAGTGTGTTCCATCTATGAGCCTGTAAGACTAAAAACAAGTTATTTAATTCCAAGACACAATGGTGGTACAGGCATTGGGTAAACATTCCCATTCCAAAAGGAAGAAATCAGTCAAAAAGGGCAATCGATTCTACATAAGTTCAAAATGGCAGATCAGACAAATCTCCAAAATAATCCTTCATGTCCCACATCCAGGGCACACTGGTGCAAGGGTCGAGCTCCCAAGACCTTGGGCAACTACACCCTTGTGGCTTTGCAGAGTACAGCCCCCATGACTGCTCTTGAAGGTTAGGGATGAGTGTCACCTGCAGCTTTTCCAGGCTCAGAGGGCAAGCTGCCAGTGGCTCTACCATTCTTTGGTCTAGAGGGCAATGTCCCCCTTCCCATAACTCCACTAGGCAACTGCCCAGTGGGAACTCTCTGTTGGGGTACTCAAATCCCACATTTCCCCTCAGTACTGCCCTACATGAGTCTCTATGCTGGTGTTGTGTCCCTGAAGCAGGTTTCTTCCTGGAAATCCTGGCTTTCCCACACATCCTCTGAAATCTAGGTAGAAGCTGCCAAGCCTCCTTCAGTCTTGCATTCTGTGTGCTTGCAGGCTTAACACCACATGGAAACCACTAGGGCTTATGGTTCTTGAGCTCTCCAAAACAACAGTCTGAGCCGTACCTGGGGCACTTTGCACCATGGCTGGACCTGGAGTGGCAGAAGGGTAGTGGAAGCAGCCTCCCAGGTGGCAGGGGGAAGTGGTGCCAAGGCTTGGTCCCTGAAACCATTCCTTCCTCCTAGGCCTTAGGCCTATGATGGGAGACTCTGCTTTGAAGGTGTCTGAAATGCCTTTGAGCCCTTTTTCCCATTGCCTTGGCTATTAGTACCTGGCTCTCTTTTACTTCTGCTCATCTCTCTAGCAAATGGTTGCTCTGCAGTCTGTTTGGAATCTTCCCCTGAAAATGCACTTTCCTTTTCTACCACTTGGCCAGCCTACAAATTTTCCACAGTTTAATCCTCTGCTTTCCTTTTAAACATAAGTTCTAACTTTAAGTCATTTATTTGCTCCTATATCTGACTATACGGTTGTTGAAAACAGTCACACCACCTCTTGAATGTTTTACTGCTTAGAAATTTCTCCTACCAGATACCCTAGATCATCATTCTTAAGTTCAGCCGTCCACAAAGTAGTAGGGTGTGGAAAAAATGTAGCCAAGTCCTTTGCTAGGGCATAACATGGGTGACCTTTTCTCCAGTTCCCAATAACTTCCTCAATTCCATCTGAGACCTCATTGGCCCGGACTTCACTGTCCGCATTTCTACCAGTGTTTTGGTCACAATACTTAACAATTTTCTAAGAAGTTCTAAGCTCTCTCTTGTCTTCTTGTCTTCTTTTGAGACCTCCAGCTCTTCCATCGTCTGCTCATTACCCAGTTACAAAGCTGCTTCCACATTTTAGGTATCTATAGCAACTCTCCACTCCTGGTATCAATTTTCTGTGTTGGTCCATTTTGCATTGCTTTAAAGGAATGCCTGAGACTGGGTAATTTATAATTAAAAGAGGTTTATTTGGCTCACAGTTCTGCAGGCTGTTCAAGAAGCACAGTACCACCATCTGCTTCTGGTGAGGCCTCAGGAAGCTTACAATCATGTTGAAAGGTGAAGGGAGAACTGGCACACACATGACAAGAGAGTGAGAAGGAGAGCTTCCAGATTTTTTTTAACAACTGGATCTCATGTGAACTCATTACTACAGGGAGGCTACCTGGTCATTCATGAGGGACTCAACCCCAGGACTGAAAATTCTCTAACTGGGTCCCACCTCCAATGTTGAAATCACATTTCAACATGAGATTTGGAGGGGACAAACATCTATACCATATCAATCCCTAAACTTCTACCAAAATATATTCTTCAACTTAGTGGGAGACATTGTAACTGTATCATTTTTACATGTTGGAACATTATTTTCCCCATTTTTTGCCCCCAAAATATTTTCATTATCTATTTTATTAAGAATTACACTAATGATCAATTTTTGTTATTAAAATGATTTTTAGAAGAACCTATATTTAGCATTTAGCTAACCAAATGTCTTATCAATTTCCCTTCGTGTGACATTAAACTACTTTCAAAATTTATTAAAATCTATTTTAATGAAATTACTTTTATTAAGATAATGTCATAGGAAATTTTACAAGAATGAGGCATGTATCAACTTTTACCAGGCACAGTAAGCAAAATTATGAATTTTGTCTTTATTTCAGTTGTCGTCTTTATCTGATTTAACAACGAAGGTCTAAATTTCCTCAAGATTTTTTTCCTCATAGAAATACTAAAAAGATAGATGATCAATAGATGGATTATGTTTTAACTAGACAACTTGATTCTAAAGTCCCTAAATATTATTTTTCCTGAAATAATGCTGAAAATGAAAATAATGAGAGGGTTCTATACCTATCAGATATTAAAACTTATGTATCTATAATAATTAAAACAGCATAATCCTGGAATACAACTATAAATCAATCAATTAGGGAACACAAAATCTATAAACCCAAAATACATAAAATAATTTAGTATATACTCACTGTGGCCTTTAAAATTCTAGAGTAATTGATAAATGGTCCTGAGACAACTAGGTAGTCAGTTCACATAAAAGGAAATTTATATGGTTCATAAACATATGAAAAGCTGACCAACGTCATTTATAGTAAGAGAATTCCACCTATAAACTTCATGAAGATGAAAACATTGACAAGGGTGTTGGGAATCAAAACACTCATTCACTGCTGGCGGGAATGTAAACTAGTTCAATTTCTACAGACAGTCCAAATTGATTAAAATTTAGGATAAACATGCCCTTTGACCCAACAATTATATTCCTGGGATTTTATTAAAATTGTATTTTTTGGACGTTATACAAGAACCTGCTAATAGTGTAGTTACTATTTCCTGTGAGGAAAAATGGGTGTCTGGGGGCAAGATAGTGAGTGTATTAGTCTGTTTTCATGTTTCTGATAAAGACATACCTGAAACTGGGTAATTTATACAGGAAAAGGAGTTTAATGGGCTTATAGTTCCACATGGCTGGGGAGGCCTCACAATCATAGCAGAAGGCAGGAGGAGCAAGTCACATCTTACATGAATGGCAGCAGGCAAAAACAGAGATCTTGTGTAGGGAAACTCCTGTTTTTAAAACCATCAGATCTTGGCTGGGCGCAGTGGCTCATACCTGTAATCCCAGCACTTTGGGAGGCCGAAGTGGGCAGATCACCTGAAGTTGGGAGTTCGAGATCAGCCTGACCAATATGGAGAAACCGCGTCTCTACTAAAAATACAAAAATTAGTTGGGCGTGGTGGTGGGCACCTGTAATTCCAGCTACTTGGAAGGCTGAAGCAGGACAATTGCTTGAACCAAGGAGGTGGAGGTTGCGGTGAGCCGAGATCGTGCCATTGTACTCCAGCCTGGGCGACAAGAGTAAAATTCTGTCTCGAAAACAAAAAGCAAAACAAAAAACCACCATTAGATCTCCTGAGATATTCAGTATCCTGAGAACAGCACAGCAAAGACCCACCCCCATGATTCAGTTATCTTCCACTGCGTCCCTACCCCAATATATGGGAATTATGGGAGCTACAAGATGAGATTTGGGTGGGGACACAGAGCCAAACTATACCAGTGAGTGAGTTTGATTAATTTTTTTTATTCTTTGTACTTTCATGTCTTCTTAATTTTATCCATATACACATGCATCCAGTCCAATTTAAAAATAAAAATATGGAGAGCAAAACGTTTGTTTCTTTTTTAGTCAAACACAAATTTACCAGGTAGTTTCAGTTTTACACTTTATTCATTGTTTTCCTATAAAGTCTTACTTGTTTCAGGTTAAGTTTTTAAATGTCTAACAAATTTTATTAAGTACATTTTTGTTATCATTTTTATTTTGTGTTGGTTGTTATTATGAGTTAAGCTAAAAGACTGATACTTTTGTTTATTTCTTGGCTAGCGTCTGAGAAAATTGTGAGGAATTCCTCTCTGGTACGTCCTGTCATCATCATTGGCAAAATGGGTAAAACCCAAAGAATTCTGTTAGCTTCAAAATAGTGAGGTCAAAATTGGAATGACAGCCTCCCTCTTTAAGATAATCTTGAATGTTATTATGAAAGTCATCTAAATAATGTTTTCTCTCTCTCTAGTGGCTCTTGCATAACTCCTTTCTTTCATGTTTTGTGTGTAAGTGGAGGCTTTGGTGATGAGGACAGATCAGGGAGTAATATATTGGATGTACTTCTGCTTCCCTGATTAAGGTATATCTAGTGCTTACCATTCTCAGACATCTGGCAGCATCCACTATCTCTCAGCAAACCAGATTCTAAATGGTGGTCCAATTAGAAGACTAAAATTAGGCCTCCAGTTCCAACCTCCATTATGAGAGAGGTTGTTGTTTCTAATATTTGAAGAAGACGTCAATAATTAGAAAGGTTGATATAAATACTCCTGTAGACATTTGCAAAAGTTAATTATACTGGGCATTTCCACTAGCTTTGCTAGATCTACTAACCCAGAGTAGGGCTAGATAATTCATTATGTTCCTAAAAAATTAGGGGAAATGGACTTGTTTTGTATAGTAATACCTACTTTACAACAGGCTTTGGGCTGCACAGGCATTGAATTTAAAGATAAGGAAGACATGTCTCTGCATACCAAGGGACCTTGGCATTCATTTAATCCCTGCCTTTTCCTATTGCATTGCCAGGTAGGTGGATGAAAATCATTGTGGTTACTTGTTAGATCTTTCACATAGAAAGATGTGAGACAAACACTTCAACTTTAGAAAGCAGCTTAAGAAAACTTTTTG
This sequence comes from Macaca thibetana thibetana, assembly GCF_024542745.1. Classification (NCBI taxonomy): domain Eukaryota; kingdom Metazoa; phylum Chordata; class Mammalia; order Primates; family Cercopithecidae; genus Macaca; species Macaca thibetana. The sequence goes on from NC_065592.1 coordinate 66,751,288, forward strand.
TAAACCAGCTAATGGTGAATTTCAGTCTTACAGTTCCCTCTGTATCCTGTGCCATCACAATGCCAATTTGATTGCTAATTACTCTGCATTATCCATAAGCCAGCTACAAACGTTTTTAATGGCATGCTCTTTGTTGTAATTTAGGGGCAGTGACTGTTGTCTGTCTCTTTGTACTTTGGAACATTTCTTTCTGAGCCTATAAAGTGTTTGGCTGGCATGCAGGGGCCTGAGGAAGCTGAAGGAGAAACCTGGTCCCATGAAACATAATCCTACCACACCCTGAAATGAATAGATGCCTGGGTCATGCCAGTGTGCACACACAGACTGGTAAGTGGAAGATTAGCCAGAATTGTGAAAGATGCTACCGTACAGCCAGCCAGTTCCACCATTGGCAAATGTAAATGGCCATGAATATCCTGTTCTCTTTCTGTCAAAATTGGTTCTGAGCACTGAGAGGAGAGACAGAGTTAAAAGTAGACACAGCAGCGAGTAAAGCTATCTCTGTCTAATGGAGTGTCTGTATTTTGGGGTACATGATTTTTCTATACCTGAGATGAATAACTCATTCTCAAGGGACCCCCAAGCAAAAGTTTAAAGATGATTAAAAAATAACTTTGTTTTCTGGTGGCCTGATAACTGGAACTCTGTGATAGAGACATAGAAAACTATCAAGAATTGAAACCAAAATGAGACCTGGCTTTTGGGATTCCCTTTACACTATTATATTCTCATGGAAGGTTCAGGATAACTAGGCTAGCAGTACATAAAGCAAATAATAAAGTAGGTCAATTACAAACTAGAAGAGTTTTATTTAGCAGGACATTGATCACATCTTAAATCATCTCCCTGAATCTCCATATTTTTCTTTTTTGATTAAAAACAGAATAGCATTCTTGAAGAATTGTTTTATCTACACTTCTGTAATTGTTCTCTAAACAGATAATTGTTTAGAAGGACCAGTTTCCTAGCAATATATGACCTTTCTTACTATATTTCGTGTCATCTCATGCAGGCCGCATCTTCTGTAAAATTAGGCCTCCACTGCGTTAATCATTCAAGATTGTTCTTTATTATTTTCCAGATTCTCTGGATGGAGCATATTCTTTATAAACAACAGATTTGTGCTCATCTGTTGTGGATGATCTTGGTGCTGCATCCAGACCTCCTTTACCAGGCTGATGCATGAACACTCCAGCTTCTAAGAATGTTCACTGTTAGCTTATAGATTCTCCTTTTCTACAGAGTCACCCTTGGCCAAATAGGAGCCACTGTATTCTTTAGTATACATTACCAGCTTACAGTAATTGACTAAGGGAAGACAAAAGTCAGCCCTTGTCTCAAGATAGGGCCAATTCTGAAGTGAAATTCATCCTCCAGAGCTCCCTGTGGGGCCGGGCTACAGTTAGGTTCTACCTGGGCCACAGGCATGCTTAGCTTGTTTTTGCCTTATCCTGCTGCCCTCACTTCTCTTCCCCTGAGAACACTAACACAGGAGTCCCTGTCCAGGCTCTGCTTCAAGGGAACCTGCCAATCATCATCACTGTAAACATTTAGGGCAGGTGGGTAGGAGTCTGGGCGTGGTAAAGGGATTGGAGGGGGTTTAGCACATAATTTACCCTAATAAGTGTTTGCTAAATGAGTGGATTTTCCAGGCTTGATGCTTGGATTAAAAGTAGCACAGCTGTCTTCAAAAGATCTATTTCTCAAGCAGGGCCGGGCTCCCTGATTCACTCCTGGATTGGAAACAAAATGAGTAGGAAAATTTCATAAGGCTTATTGTCGAATAGAAAGACATTGATGATTGTTAATGATGTTAATTAATCAACAGGGATTATTAAGTGCCAGCTTTTCCCAGCATGTGACTACATACCCAGGTCTGTGGTAACTGTGATGAAGAAAATAACCTCTCTTATCTTATAAGTAAAAAAACACTTCATGTGGAGATAAAACTTACTCAAATGAAACAATGAAATTATAAGAATGTGTGTTCACATGATAAAATGTACTTCATAGGTAATCAGTTCCAAAGGAAATTCAGAGAAGTAAGAAATCAATGTGGGCGTTTGAGAGTTAGGCAAGTCTTGGAGGAATAGGTGTGAGTGGGAGGGGCAGGAGAGAAGACATTCCAAGTGGGAGAAGAGGTAAGAAGAAAGGTGTGGAGACAGTAATGAGGATAGTAGTATTTGCCAGGAGATATAAAATGAGAAAATAAGTTCCTCCTGGTTCACTTCCTTTTTATATTGCCATCCCATTATCCTATTTCACTTTATTCTTCATTCATTTATTCATTCAGTAATCAAATATTCTTGCAGACCTACACTGTTCCGAGAACTGCATTATGTCTTAGGGACATGGGAATGAAGAGAATACCCATCATTGTTCTCAAGGAACTGACAGTCTCCAGAGAGATAAAATTAGCAAACAGACAATTACAATACAGGGTTGTCATGGTGCTTTAAGAGTAAACATAGGGTGCTAGGAGAGAACAAAAGGAGAGGCATGGAAGCTAGACTTGGGGAAAGATTCAAAAAGGCTTCCTGAAGAAGTGGCATCTTATTGGTGGGTAGAATTTAAATGGTGGGTAGAATTTAGCCAGGTGAAGGAGGGCACAAGAAAATAATTGTAGGGGTGCATGGTGCTTTGAGGAAAGTAAGGGGTGCAGTACCACTGATATGTGTAGAGGACAGAAAGACCAAGGGGGTCAGATCAGGGACCAGATCAGGGACCACCCTGTAATTAATCAAAGGAGTATGGACTGCAAATTTAGGGCCATGATAATCATTAGTTGACTAAAGTATTAAAATTACATGATCAGATTATTTCTGAAACATTGCTTTAGCTGGAGTAGTTTGAATGGGTTGGTTGAGACCAAACTGGTTGCTGATAGATACATTAAGAAGCTTTGTTATGCACATGGCAAATGATGGTGGGAATGGAGAGAAGTGAAGGTAAGAGTGACATAAATTGGAGTTTTATTGGTTTTGGGAGAAGAGAGTAAGAATGTTGAGAATATTCTTATTCTCTTCTCCCAATTCAATATTCTCCCAAATTCAAATACTGAAGAATTTATATTAAGCAACTAGGGTGGAGAGTAATGATAACTTAATCAAGTTAGGGAGCATGAGAGGAAGAGTGAGATTGGGGAACAGATGATTACTCAGTTTTTGACATGATTGATTTGAGAATCCTGGGGATAATCAAGCAGAGGTGTTGAATAAGTGGGTCTGGAAGTTAGAAGACACTTTTGGGGTGGCAATACAGATTTGGGGTTTCTACTAATAAACCACTCACTTTACTGTCATCCTATTTTGTTTAGTGGTACCAACACCCTCTTATTTGCTCAGGTTAGAAGCTCATGTTTCCCTAAGGGGTCCCTGGATGGGCTTCATAGGATTCTTAAACCTCCCTGAAATTGCATGCACAATTTTGGGTATGAGTGAATAAGTGCCTCTTTCTAGTACCTTGAGATGTAGAATTTTATGGAATTTGCAAAAGGTTACTTGACTTTCCTCTTGTGCCCCCAAAACAAAGAGAATCCAAAGTGATTTGGGGGTCTTTGTCTCTTTTCCTCTCTTTATATTTACTGATGAGTCATGTTCTTCAGTCTTATCTTTGAAGTCATATTTATATCTCATCTTTCCTCATTGCTAACCTCCTAGTTCAGATCCTTACTGCTTGTAATTTTAAGAATTTTTATTGGAATCTCTCAACTTTCTAATACATGTCACTGTATATTTTTTTTTCTCCAAACTTCTACCAACTATATTAGTTGAGTTCCCACCCTTGTGGGCAGCAAGAAATTTTAACTTTGTCAGCCCCTTCTGGTAATCATCAGCTTAGTTTACTGATTTTTTTGCAATCCAGTTATTAAAATCTCAGACTCTATTCAAAACATCTTATCTTTAATTAAATTAGATATGACTAGGCTGTTAGGAGCTGATTGAGGAGGAGTAGAGTGTAATTGGTTCTTTACCTCTTTTCTTCTGATCTCAGGCAACTATTCTGCTGATGGGGGTATCAGAGAGGTCAGGGTAACTGAGAATTCACTCATGTGATTGCCAGCATGTTGAAGATAGCAAGCTGCCAATCTTTTCTTTAAAGTCAGCCGATATCTGGTCTAATTTCTGGGTGATGGTAACCAGCCTCCAGTTACATAGCATTCCATCTTAGGTGGTCTTCGATGCCCAGCCAGCAGTCTTATGGAGGTAGAACAGCTTCCTCCTCTCCCTCTGGTGGGTGGCCATCAGTATCCTCCTCACATCAACCCATCCTTCATCAATATGACCCACCCATACTGGTGCCCACCCCTTATTTGGTGACCTGGGCTAGGTCCACAGGAAACTTGGGATCATTGCTACGCCTGCCTCAGTTTGTATGAGACTGTGAGGGGGTAGCAACCTTAATATATTAGGACTTATTTACTCTCTCTTAGGATTCAATATCCAAAATATTTTATGCATTTTCTTGGGACTGTGAACTTTCAGGTGCAGCAAAAGTTCATAACAGTCTTCACTTCCTAATGATGCTTTCAGATTTCATGAGTGATTCTCCAGGGAACAGCCGGCTTGGTTGGGCACAGAAAAATAGCCAAGCTGCTTCCCTCTCAGCCCCATTCCACATGGGGAGAAGTAGAGACTGATTCACAAACTCAACTCGTCCCAAAAGATGACTCCTCTTTCTCTATTTTCTTCGGGGGGGGGGCGGGGGTTGCTCTCCTGATTCTTCTGAAAGGTCACCTTGTTAGCAGGTCCCAAGTCAGGGATGTATGGCATTATTGTTTTTCAGCTTTGAGGTGCCACTACTTGGCAACTCCCTAGGAAGGAGTCTCAGTATGTATCACAACTTCATGTTACCATCTTTTAACTGGTAACCATGATACAACTTCTTGTCTCTCTCACATATTTTTCCTAAATGTTTTAACATCAATGACTCCCCAAGGTTGAGACAAATATCTCCAGACTGGCCTCTGCAGTCCTTTAAAATTGTGGCCTCCAAGTACCTTTGCAATCTCAATTCTTACCATAAGCTCTTTGAATAATATGGGCAATAATCAAACAGATCTTGCCCTATCATGTTTCCATGATATTGGTCATGCCTTTCCCTTTGCCTGCAACATCCCTTCTTTAATTTTGATTGAAAATTCTTCTATTCATTGTTTAGGTCAACCTCCCATGTCATCTCAATAATGTCTTGCCATTCTTTCAACAGGAATCAATCTTGTCTATGCCATTTGCAGCATGCTTTTACTTGTCTGATTCTTTGACATCATAAGAAACAGTGAAGTGGAGCCTAGCAAGGTGCCTTAAACATAGCAAATGCTCAACGGTTCAGTTAGACAAAAATGACAGGGGAAGTGCAGTCAGATCATGGGAGGAGTCTTAAATGACTAACTGACCTTGGATACTATTTCCGTTGGTTTCTATTAAAGACTTGGTAGAGCCAAGTTTCACTGATTTTTGCAATTTATAGAAATGCTCCCATTGCAATAGCTTGTGAGCATATTGCCAAAAAACTAGAACAAAAAATTCAACTCACAAATTGTGACTGTCTTCCTGATAGGGTGCTCTATGCTTGTTAGTATCTAGAGGGCAAATGAAAAACATTTGCTCTGGATCTAAAACACAATCAGCAAGTGGGGACATGGAGTTTAAAAGAAGATCAAGTGTGGGTGTCCCCCAGAATTAGCACCATGCTTGATACCAGGACTCAAATCGGGCAGGGCTCAGGGTCAGGGCGGGGAGGGTAAAGTGGCTGTTGTCATCAGTTTCAGCTGTGGAGTGGTGAGGAAGGAGAAAATAAGGTAACCAGGACCAAATTCTGGTAGGGGGCAATTAAGTTCAGATGGATGTCTATTGGCGACTTGAGCATCCAACATTATACAGCCATGTGGCTGGTGCCATCAGGCATCTGAGCAACTGTGCTTTAACAAGCAGTTTTTCTGGATAAACTTTATCTTCAATGGTGAGTTTAGGCAGAGGGCTTCAAAGAGGGCCCAGGAACCTCTGAGCAACACCTGAAGTCTTTGGCTACACTAAAAAGCCCTGACTTATATAAATAAAGGCTTAGATGTTCTTTAAACAGCTCACTTGACATGCCTGAACCTTATAAATAATGAGACTAACATAAAAGTATGGTGCTCTAGAAATATTTGGAAGATCATCTTGACACACCTAAATTCAATTTGGCTTGCTAATTTTTAAGAACCGTATCTAATACTGTACATACATTACCCATTCCACAAATATCAACCACATATACCTTTGGCCATCCCCACACCCATTGGATATGCACACAGCTGTCCTCACATTATTTCATACCCCTCCAACTCATCTGTAACTACAAACAGAAGCACGCTCCTATCAAATGCACACATCTTCACCAAACCTTGGGGTCCTACAAACTTTTCTTTTCCTCCAGCCTATCCTGAATTATGCAGCTGTTTTAGGCCATTCTCTGACCGACCAGCTATACTCTAGGTGGAACAGCTGTGGTTAGAAACTTGGCCAGGACTTGCTGCCAAGAGCTGGTTAGTGGTGGTTGAGTGAGCACTATTGAGAGTAGCTGTGGAATGTGGGTGGAGTCAGAGGAGAGTGGGCACAGCTGATGTCCCTTCTTTAAGAAGATGCTCCCCTCCCTCCCCAGTGGGATGACTGAAGGCAGCTGTGTGCTGATGATGCAAAGAAAACGAGATGGTAGCGCTTAGCTTCAGAGGCAGCAGCTGCTGTGGTCTGGAGGGCGCCGCCAGGTCATCTCCAGAGGGTAAGCACTGCTCCAGTGCCCTTGTGTAATGATAGAAAGTGGCTGGCTCTCCCATCTCTGGTTAGATGGCATTAGCAAAGTTTGTTGAGTTTCTTTGAGGACCAGTGTGTGATCATACATGTGTAAGGACACCTTTCCTTATACACATTTATTTGTACATGTAGACAACTGCCCTTGATACATTTTTAAAGATTTCTGACTCGCAGGAAAAGCTAGGAATTAGCAGGGGTTGGCTGAATGTGTCTGATTCCCTTGCACACAGCTTCTCTTTGCCTGTGAAGCTAATGCTTTCACTCTCATTGAGAAGCAAGATCCCTCAGTTGGAGAGCCCTGTTTAGGTCATCTCACATCACACTCAATTTTGTCCTCTTGCTCCAGCTTACTTATGCCAGGCCAAAGGAGACCAAGGGAGTCAGGGACCTTTATATTGCTGGGACCCATTTGATATTTGGAGCCGATAAATGAGATGTAGCCAATAAAAGAGTCAGCAAAACCCAGCTTTGGTAATTAACAGTTGCAGTCCCAAGCTCCAAGGTCACTTGCCTTTAATGCAAGAGTTCATGTTTAGTGAGATTATTTTTTAAAAGACTCAATTAGTTGTAGGTTACTACCACTTTGAAGACCCCATCCTAGGTTTTTTGATGTCTTATTCTTCCCTACATGACCAGTGTCCTTCAATAGTTTCTCTGTTAGGCAGACCTCCACTAAGTGGCTCTATCTGGAACAATCGCCCACTTGCAATGTCCCAGAGGGCTAATTATCACCAATAGTACTGTTGTGACTACAGAAAGACCTGTGGCTGCAGAAAGACCCTGGCTTAGTAATTAAAAACCATCTGCAGGGCATCCATTTATCTTTGGCACTCATCTCCCAAATTTAGAGCCCTTAGCACCCTTTCCTTCATTCTATCTTGCACCCCAGTTGACACGCTCCCTCTGTGATCCAGCAATGGGACTGGACACATCTTTGATTTCACTCCTATGTGGCCATCTCCTCAGCAACAGCTGCCTTCTCAGCTTGACTTCAATATCCATATTTGCTATGGATAAATCCATACACTGAATGCATCTGTCTCTGGCAGCTGGAAATTATAATCTCCCACTATGTGATTCCCTTCTTGGATGGGAGTTTGTATGAGAAACAGCTTAAAAATTAATATTTGTATTGCAGAATTAACCCTCTTATTCAATACCTCCCATCAGAATTCTTCTTCTCTCACTGTGGTATCTGGAGGGCACCAGTTGAATGCACTTGAATGTAAGAATTCATACTAAAGTATAAATGACTGATAGGTGGTTAATCACATTTATGGCTCCCCGAAATAATTATTTCAGAGGAAAGCAGCTTCATTGTGAACTGAGACATGAGAAGACACTTTGCCAAATTCTCAATCTGTCCAGGATCTGCCCCAACACATACCTGGTCTCCTGATACAATTTTTTGTTTTGTTTTCTTCTTCCACATAATACCTGCTTTTCCAAGGACTGAGATCATAACCCTCAGTATAACCACACTCTTTCACTGCCTTCAGGGTGAAGCCTACATTTTTACTTGAGCCCAACATAGAAATTCAATTTTGGCTGGGCGCAGTGGCTCACGGCTGTAATCCTAGCACTTTAAGAGGCTGAGGCGGGCGGATCACGAGGTCAGGAGATCGAGACCATCCTGGCTAACATGGTGAAACCCCGTCTCTACTAAAAATACAAAAAATTAGCCTGGTGTGGTGGCTGGTGCCTGTAGTCCCAGCTACTCGGGAGGCTGAGACAGGAGAATGATGTAAACCCGGGAGGTGGAGCTTTCAGTAAGCTGAGATTGTGCCACTGCACTCCAGCCTGGGTGACAAAGCAAGATTCTGTCTCAAAAAAAAAAAAAAAAAAAAAAAAAAAAAAAGAAATTCAGTCTCCCTAATTGCCGCCCCTCTGATACTCCTAACTTATCAATGCATTAGATCTTTGGGAAGTGTGATGAGGTGGACTCTCTTCTTCTCCAACAAGCAAAAACTGCCCAATTCACATTGTCAGTGTTTGTTCATAGAACCATGCCATTTGCTCATAAATATCAAATTTCATAGGGAAAATTTCAAAGGGAAAATTTCATACCATTTTCCCTTTCTGCATGAACTCATTACTAAAGAATATAAAGAATAGTTGTTTATGCTTTTATTGGTGATTAAGGTAATTATGATAATTACAATATTTTGAACATATGTCATTTAATTGTCATCTTAACCCCTCAAGATAGTAATTATTTGCCCTATATCATGGTTAAAGAAACTGAGGTTTAGACCGATTAAATAATTTGCCTAAAATCATGTAGTCAGCCAGTGGTTGTTTTAGGGTTCAGATCAAAGTCTGTTCCAAATTCTAATTAGAATTTCTGTGTTCCTTCCACTGAATGTATCTGGCTAAGGATGATCTCTTGTAGTGAGATTTTTCTCCCCTCAAAGTTGAAGGCCATTTTAGTGACTAATGGGAACTTTTCTCTTCATTCCCAGTACTCCTCAAGTTTATAAAGTAAGGACCTTCGGGACTGGCATGACCTCATTATGGCTGACGCGCTAGCTCCCCTCAGCCCTGTTTTTTTCTGCTGGTCACCAGTGAGACAAACCTGTCTTATCAACCACAATTGTTATTGCATCTACATTGAAATATTATATATGTGTGTTTGTGTATTTTTTTATATTACGATGTTTTGACATCTTAAAAATACTTTCTTGCTGAGAATAGCCTGCCCTGTAGTGGAGGTAGGGAGCTAGCCAATTTTTAAAGACAGCAAGGGCTCTGTTGAGCATGATTTCAATATGCAAAAGAATATAGAGCCATCACTCCTCTGTCTGGCTTGTACACTCCAGGAGGGAATATTTTTCTGCCTTAATCATCCCAGAACCAGGTACCAGACAACTAGGACCACCGCTATAGCTTAGAGCCCACCAAAACTATTCAAACTAGCCAATCCGAAACTCTTTCTGCTGCATTGCCTTGTCTTTCCCTTGAAAATCCCAGTAAAGGCTCTTGTCTAAACTTTCCCCTCACTCCTGTCTTCTGCCTGCTGCTCACCTTGGTGTCTTTCCCACGCAGCACTACACGGTGTGCTGTGCCTCCTCTCTCTAGGGTCTGTGAATATAATAAAGTTTCTTCTTTCCTGAGCCTCCCCTGTCTCCTCTTGTGGCCACACTTGACTGACCATCACATAAAAGAAGATGAAACAATTTCCTGCATAATTGAGGATGTAACTTGTGCTTCTCTTTGTCACAGGGGAGCTAACAGTTTATTTGATAAGCAGAGAGTGAATTGAGTCTGAGAAGTTAAAAGTTAATGTACAGTTTTCTCCCGATCTGTGGACAGAACATAAGCTTGGAACATGCAGCTGGGAAAAATCCTAAAGTACGGATTCCTGATTTGTGAGTTTGTGAGACTACAGAATATGCGACGGTTGTTACTTAGTGGCAGCTGATCTCATCTGCCAGTTTTGCATATATTTCTCTTCATATTCTAAGGCAAACCACAGATGTTTTATCCCTTGCAATTGCACCTGCAGACCTAAAACCAGTTAAAAAAAAAAAAAAACATACACACACAACAGGATAGCAGATGTTTCAAAATTGGAACAGTTATGTTATTGGACATGGAAAAAAAAACCCACCAAAACTATTCTACTTTTTCTTTATCTGTACAAATCCCAGGAAGTAACTCCTCTTCTCAATATGGTACAAAAGACTAACAGTCCTGACTTTTCATTTCCCCTAATCCAGAGGGCAGTTTTGACATTTTATTTACATAAAAGATAATGGGTTTTATTCTAGCCCTGAGATTCAACTCACCTTTAATAAATTGTCCCACAGTATTCCTGACCCACTACCATAAAATAAAGGAACGCTTTTAAGTCATATGAGGGCACCACATTTGCTGATGCAAAAATGTGTTACTCTGATAGGAAAGTTAATTAAGCAATAAGACATGACATGATGTGAATTATTGTGTAATAACTCATGTCTTTGGTGTAGCTAGGCACAAACCTGAAGGCCAAGTACCCCTACAGCATCTGGGCATGAATTATGCTACAATAACTCAAGCCCTGAAGCATTCCAATGAAGCAGGGGGCTGGGGGCTGGGGAAGAAAACGAAGGACAAAAATTGATCTCTAATAAGTAAGAGGATGAAAAGGAGTTGTGTTTAGAACTGCATATGCTCCCACTAAAGCAGTGCATGTATGACAAGCATTTGAGGATGAAGGACACTGGGATTCTTTTTATCACTTCTCGTAGCCTTGAGAAAACACTACAAGCTTCCAACTCGGGGCCTGGTACCATATGCTGAGAAAAATGCTTTGCTGGAAGTATGGGCACTTGGGGTTCAGCAACTGCAGTGGATTCTTTTTGACACAAAGTGGGAAATAACTCATCTCTCGATAAATCTGGAAATTTCTCGTTCTGCCCTCTGATTCTGGGGAAATAAATATCTTAAGAATCAGAATTCATGGGTCATGGGAGATGGGGGTTCAGTTACACAAGTCTTCTGATCCATGAAAATACCATTTCCCTTGCTTCCCTGTATCCCACATTAAATTGAGGTCAGGTTTTGGCATCAGAACTAAGGAAATGAAGAAGTCCTGGTTCCCCAGGCTTTCGTTTGACCTGAAGAACTAAAGACAAACCATATAGAAGCCATAGCACAAAGACTGAAATATAATGAACCGATTAGGTATCACATACAAAAAGTGGGAGCAAAATTAGGTCCACAGAGATTTTTCTGCTTATTTTCTTCCCTTTCATGGGCATACTGATTTGATGAATGATGATGTACATAACAAGTCCCAATTAGTGGCTATGGTCCTGTTAATCTCACAGCTAGATGATAGCTTGACAGCCAATCAGATCACTCTTTGTTAAAATCCAATTTAATTAAAAAAAATCTACAAAGGAGGCAGCATATTCCTCCATTTAAATGTTGACACGTAGAACTGTTGAGATTGACAAGAATGTGTCCTGTCCAGCTTCACTCAACTCAAGTTGCACGCAGAACAGCTTTACTTCTTCCCTCTTGTTCTCCTTCTTTAACCTTCAGCCGCAGACTGTATGGAGATGAGCAGTTCAGCAAATCTGCGACTTCAGAGCTTACAAGTTTGCTGGTAAAATTCCAAAATTCATAGTCAGACCATGCCTCTCTTCATAAGACTAACATATGGTATTAACAAATTTTATCAACACTGTATAAAGGGAACAGCTCCAGAATGTGTTTCTGTTATTCTTACAGTTACTCTGTTGCCTTTCAGCATGGCACTGATATTGCCTCTCTTTGGTCCTGTTTGAAATGCTTATTTTAACATTTATTTCTTCTCTTAAATGGCTTCATCCTGGAATTCCTTCTTTATTTGGTAAGTTGCAATTCAGCCTCTTTGTTGAGCAAGTGGAGACCTCATAATTTCCTATTTATCTTATAAAAGTTTACAGTGTATTCAACAAATACTCCCTGAGGGAAAAAGCACATTTTGATGAACAAAAAAATAGTCTACAGCAGGGGTCATCAAACTTTGTGTAAAGGGCCAAGCAATAAATGCTTTCAGCTTTGCAGTCCTGTTGAAACTACTTCACACTGCCATCTTGGCATAAAAGGTGCCATAGACGATATGTAAAAGAATGTGCTAGCCTGTGTTCCAATAAAACTTTATTTACAAATATAAGCAGCAGGCTGAATTGGCCTGATAGCTGTAGCTTACCAACCCATACTGTAGAGACTCCAAGGGAAGGGGTGCCAATTCTGTTCCTCACTTTGGATTATGAATTCTTAAGAGCTGAGAGGAGGATATGAAGGCAGGCAGGTTGAAGAGGTGGGAAATTCAGCTGTCTAGCAAAAGATAAAAAATCTGGAGTCAGATAGGTGAGTGATTGAATTTTGATCCAGCCACTTTCTCCTGTGTGACTTTGGGAAAGTTATTATATTTAACTTCTCTGAGCTTCACTCTCCTCATGCTTATGCAGACAGTCCTTAACTAGGGTAGAGGCTGATAACTATTTATAAACTTCTGTACCTCCTTCCTGGGCTCCAAGCTAGACTATATTTCCCAGCTTCCTTTGCAGCAATGAGCTTCTATGTGGTTAGAATCTTATCAGTAGAATATGCAGAGAGGGTGTATAACAGTTCTGGTCTAGTGCATTTAAAACAGTGGGACTCCTGTGTCCACATTCTCCATCCTGGTGGCTGGAATCCGAACTCGGTGGTGTAGCCTTCAGCACATGTACAGGACAATGCAATTTGGGATCTCAAGAGGCAAGAAGGAAGGGTTCTTATCCCTGAAGGCTGCATGGCACAGCACAGCCTCATGAGCGGAAACACTCACTGGGCTGTTTTGTGAGAGGAAAATAAACATTGTTCTTGAAGCTCCTCATTTTAGTGTTTTCTTGCTGCAGCAGTTTAGCCTAAAGGAAACAATGTGGTATCTGACATATGACTATTACAAATCTATAAAATAATTCATGTAAAGTGCTTGGCATTTAATGGGCATTCTATAAAGGAGAGAGCTTTTGTCTGTTTCCTTATTCAGGAGGGCTATGGTAAAATGGCCTTCTCATATCCATTTTTCTTCATTGTGGTAACAATAATCTTTGCAAAATACAAAAGTGATTATATCATCATCCAGCTTAAAATTCTTAACAGGCCATTTCTTGCTGTTAAGATAAAAATTAGAATTCTTACCATAAACTTCAACCTTCCTGATCTGGCCCTTGCTGACATTTGCAGGCACATCTCTTGCCACTGTTTCCCTAGATCTTTCACCTGGTTTCTCTGTTCTCCTTGCAGTTATCTAAACATGCTATACTCTTCCTACACAGTTTCATTCATGCTATGTCTGGAAGGCTCCCTTCCCCATGCAACCAAATCTCTTAACTAGAGCACGTTCTTTCTGATTTCTGCTCACATGCTTTGGGGAGGCTTCCTTGATACCAATTGTATGTTTTTATTTACTAAAGGCATTATATACCCTTTGTTTCTAGCGTGGATCTCAATTCTGATGGGAATGTGTAATTATTGGAAGTCTCCCTCACTAGACTATAAGCACCTTGACACAGGAATCTATATATATTTTTGATCGTGATTAAATCTCTTTTAACAACTCACAAGAATTTGAACAAATGTGCCAGAAGTTGAATCTATAAGTAACATTTTATATAACATAAATTAACAATAAATTAGAGTTATTTACAAGAATGAAGCTATAAACATAACAGAAGAAATTACAGGTAATTTGCAAAACATAATCTTTGAATGGGGAAGCCTCCTTGAGCAATTATATTTTATTATCTGAAACGAAAACTTCTAATACAAGAATACTTACCATAATAAAGGCACAAAAGCTTATTTGCAAAACACATTAGCATGAAAGGATAATTTCCTTGATATAGGAAGAAAATTATAAATAAAACAATTCCAGAGAAAATTAGAAACATGAATAAGTAACACACAGAAAAAAGTAGTTTATAAATATATAAGACATTCAACCTAACTTTAAAGCAATGGAAATTAAAATTACAGATGTATTTTCACCAATCATATTAGCAATGACAAAATTATTGATGATTTCTTAGGATAAAAATGAATCATTATACACTGATGGTAAAAATAAAAATTGTTGTAAAACTTGTTTGATTCTATTTGGCAATATCTATGAAAATTTGAAATGCACACATCATTTGACCCAGTAATGTCACATCTAAATATTTGCTCTGAACTGTGCTATATGATTGTTCTTAAAAATATATATGTATATGTGTATATGTATATGTATAAGCACATTGGTTACAGCATTGATAGCAGTAGCAACACTCTGGAAACTGCCTAAATATTCATTGAAGTAGGATAAAAAATAAATTATGGTATGAACATATGGTTTAAAATTATAAAAACATTAGAAAAAATGACATAAATGTATCAGTATAAAAAATGCCGACCATCAGTAATTAAAAAGAGCAAGTGACAGAATAATGTATATGCTATGATGCCATTTATATGAAGAAGAACTTACAGATGTATAAATATGATGCATGCACATATGTGTGGAACGGGTGGAAAACATGATTTTGAGCATTTGCAAGTGACTACCTTGGGGAAGGGGTATGTTAATGGCAGGTAGGTGGGGTGACTACCTTGGGAAAGGGGTGTGTTAATGAAAGGTAGGTGGGGTGGGGAGATGAGATGTGTGGTGGAAAACTCCCTTTTGCTTTCTAGAATTCTGTATACTTTTCCTTCAAGTATATATTTTCACTATAAAGATTTAGAACTTTGCTAATCAAGCAGAGTGGTAACTTTCAGTTATTATTTGTATTTGATTTCACATTCAGCCATTCTTTGACAATATTTGTGCTATTTAAATTGTAAGTTTTCAGTGCATTTTTAAATCTATTAAAGTAAGTCTTATACCCTTCCCCTTTATTCCCATTAATTACTCTCTTAAATATTTGCTCTTCTATTCTTTTAGGAAATTTTAAAATCATACTGTCAAGTTTCCCAAAAATTCTGTTGATATATTGATTGAAAAATCAATAAACTTTGGATTTTTTTCAGAAATATTGATTTCTTCTCCATTTACATAAATATTTTTCATGAGTGTTGGTAAACTTTTAAATGTGAATATTACTTCTTGAAGCTTATTTGTAAGTAGTATAAAATATAGACTTGTTTTGGGTTTTGTAAGTATTATTTTTTCCATTGCATTTTCTAACTGGTTTTTCATGACTGACAGGGAACCTATTGCCTTTTTCATTCTTTGTTTTGAATCTGACCATCTTGGTAAAATTTCTTATTAGTTCTTGTAGTTTTCGGTTGACTCTTGGATTTTCTATGCAGGAAATATAGGCATCCTCAAATAATGATTTTTTGACTCTTCAAACCAATAACCGTCTCTCATTTCATTTTCTTTTATTATTGTCTATAACAGTGATTCTCAAAATTTGTCTTTGCAAATTCCACAGAGCCAATTGACTCATGCAGAAAACTTTTGTTAATTTTGGCAAAAATTGTGTACTTTTAGTCAACCTATGGTTGCAACTGATAAATGAACATTCTAAGGTGACTGTTACTTGACATTTTTCTTTACATACATTATAGTGAAAGACAAACATGAAACAATGAGGAAGTACATTGAAACTTCACTTAATTGGCAATAATTGCAGAATCAAATGCATTTTCTAATTCTGGAAAAATAATCCTCAATTTTTTTGCACTTTTCTCAATGCAATGACTACTTTCACACCATACTTTTAAACTTAATTTGCATTATTAACATTTTCCTCATCACTTCTAAAAGTCTAGGTCAAAAGTCAGCAAACCATGGCCAACAGGCAAAATTTGATTAAATGTTTGTTTCTGTAAATAAGGTTTTACAGGGGCATAATCACACTCATTTATTTATAGATTGTATATAGTGGCTTTCACACAACCATGGCAGCTCTGGCTGAGAGGTTATGTGTCCTGCAAAATCCAAGATATTAGTATTTATTACTTGTCCCTTTACAGAAACATTTTGCCAGCCCCAATCTAGACAATTTACAAAACAAAACCTCAAACCCTGATTTTTACTGTTTGCCAATTTCAGTGCTGTAAATATTCATATCATGAGCAATTTCAAGCCACCGATGTGAAGTCACTGAAGGCCGAATTGGGAAGATGGTGCAGAGTACATAATTGTGTAGTATTTCTACCATACTGATACAATAGTGCTAAATAGCTGCAAAAGCTTAGATAATAGTAACATGTAGAAAAAATAATTAGGTAGCAACACGTTAAGTATTTATTATCTTTACACTTTGTAAATTTATGTATATTTTATTTTTAAATCATGTCTGTATTTAATAACTGGCTTACAAAATTCCTAAATTTTTCACAATTTGCTTCTTTCAGAAGCCAGTATGTGCCAGTTCTAGCACCTCGCTGTCTGAAAGGCTTTTAAAAATAGATTGAGCCACCCCTTCTCCTCACCCCCCGAGTTTCTGATTTAGTAGGACTGGAGTGGGGTCGCAGAACTTGCATTTCTAACAGTTTCCTAGGTGATGCTGTTGCTGCTGGTCCAGGGAATCAAACTTTGAGACCACAATAACATTATATTAAGCAATAGTGGGATCTGCCTTTGTTTGATGGGTAGTCTAACTCAAAGAAGTACAGACAGATTTTTTTAATTTGCTGGAAATTTTGTATTGTTGTTACTGCTATTAATCCAAAATTGATATTGAATTTTATCTGTTGCCTACTGCTTATCTTTTGAGATGAGTGG
This sequence comes from Macaca thibetana thibetana, assembly GCF_024542745.1. Classification (NCBI taxonomy): domain Eukaryota; kingdom Metazoa; phylum Chordata; class Mammalia; order Primates; family Cercopithecidae; genus Macaca; species Macaca thibetana. The sequence goes on from NC_065592.1 coordinate 66,768,310, forward strand.
TTGTTTTTCCTTTTTTGATCTATTTATACAATGTTTCTATTAATATATTTCACATTAAGAAACTATCTTTTCATTCTTGGCATTGTCTATGATCATAATGAATTATTTTATTACTGCACTCAATTTGCTTTAGGATTTTTTATTATCAACAATAACATTCACAATGTTCTTGCTACTTCTGTGTTCTTTCTTGTAAGGTTTTATTTTCAAGATTACACTGGCCTTTCAAAATTAATTTTAAAACTTCCCATCTGTTTCTATGAGCAGAAGTAGATTTTATACAGTACGGAAATTACCTGTTTCTGGAAAATGTGAAAGTCTCATTGGAAGGCACATCTGGTTTAGAAACATTTTAGACCTTCTTTGTAATATTTGAAGTTTCTTCTAGGTAGTATTTCAGTTCACACTGTATCCATTTGGATTTAGTTTGAATAAGTATTACTTTTCCATAAATGATCATTTCATCATGATTTTCAATATTTTTAAACACCTCTGAATCTGCTCCTATTTACTCTACCTTCTCCCTAATTTTATAAATATACTTTTTCTTCCTTTTTTTCTTGACTAGATTTGCTATTTTGAGGTAATGTATCATGTTACTTTTAAAAATCTGATCTTAGAGTTATCTATTCTATTGTTCCATTTTCTAATTTGCTTCTACTTTTCTTATCGTTTCTTTGTATTTTCTTAGGAATTTTTGGGATATTTCTTAATCTCTTGAATTGAGAGTTTAACTTTTGCTATTTACAAACTGAATTGTATAAACTTACAGCTTAAACAATTACACTGAAAACACCTCAAAGTTATCATTTCCCGATTATTTTACTACATTTTATTATCTATCCTCTTAATAGATTTACATATATTGTATCTATAAGGTGAAATATGCTGTACATAATCACTATTACATTGTAGACAACACAGAAAAATTGAGTTTTTTTCTCCTGTTCAAAATCTATTGTTCAGTTCAGCAAAAGAATTTGTAATTGACAATCATGGAAAGTTTTTACATGTGTCTTCATTCTTTCACTTTTGTCTTTACTCATTAACATAAATATAAATAAAATATTAACAAACATTCATGTTTGTCCTACCTTCCTTTGTCAATTACATCCACAGATTGGCTACAGATACAAGAGTTAGGCAAATTCCAATGACTGCATTATTTGAGAGTCAATTAGCCTTGTGAAAGTTACAATAAAAGAACATTGTACATTTTCTTATTATATATAAATTGTGTGCGATTCAGTCTTTATAGCAGTAACAGTTGTAATAAACTTATGCATATTTTTTTTCTGGAGAACCAGTTATTAAACATTTGCTGGTACACTACTGATACCTAGGCAGAGTGAAAGGAATAGAGAGGTAGCATCTTCTAAGGCTCTGTTTTTTGTGTGTGCTATTTTCACATGCTTTCAAGGACTTTCATATTTACATTGTATTTTGCTGTAAGATGAATTGTGCTATAACATTTAGTTTTAAGTAATTTAAGCATAATTATTATGAACTCAAGGTTTAAAAAATTGAAGAAAATGGTAGAAAAATATAATGGGTAAAACAAACTTTATTATGTCTTATATACAACTAATTCTAAATTTTTATTATATAAACTTGTTTTCATTCTTTAAGAATATATTCTATCTATGAAATTGTATGTTTTGGTTTGAGATGAAATGTATCATATCTGTATTAGCCCATTTTCACACTGCAGATAAAGACATACCAGAGACTGGGAAGAAAAAGAGGTTTAATGGACTTACACTTCCACATGGCTGGGGAGGCTTCACAATCATGGCAGAAGGCATAGTGGAGCGAGTCACAGTTTTTTTTAAAATTTTATTCATTAAAAAGATTTTTATTAGTAAGTGTCAGGAGTAGACTGGGAACTTAATTTTATGGAATTTTTCTTTCTTTGCAAAGGATAATTTTATTTATTTTTTATTATACTTTAAGTTCTGGGGTACATGTGCACAACGTGCAGGTTTGTTGCATAGGTATACATGTGCCACCTTGGTTTGCTATGCCCATCAACTCGCCATTTACATTAGGTATTTCTCCTAATGCTATCCCTCCTTCAGTCCCCCACACCCCCCCAACAGGCCCCGGTGTGTGATGTTACCCTCCCTATGTCCATATATTCTCATTGTTCAACTCCCACTTATGAGTGAGAACATGAGGTGTTTGGTTTTCTCTTCTTGTGTTACTATGCTAAGAATGATGGTTTCCAATTTCATCCATGTCCCTGCAAAGGACGTGAACTCATACTTTTTTATGGCTGCACAGTATTCCATAGTGTATATGTACCACATTTCTTTATCCAGTCTATCACTGATGGGCATTTGGGTTGGTTCCAGGACTTTGCTATTGTGAACAGTGCCACAATAAACATACATGTGCATTGGTTTTTATAGTAGAATGATTTGTAGTCCTTTAGGTATATACCCAGTAATGGGATGGTTGGGTCAAATGGTATTTCTAGTTCTAGATCCTTGAGGAATCACCACACTGTCTTCCAAAATGGTTGAACTAATTCACACTCCCACCAACAGTGTAAAACAGTTCCTATTTCTCCACATCCTCTCCAGCATCTGTTGTTTCCTGACTTTTTAATGATCGCCATTCTAACTGGCATGAGATGGTACCTCATTGTGGTTTTGATTTGCATTTCTCTAATGACAAGTGATGATAAGCATTTTTTCATAAGTTTGTTGGCTGCATAAATGTCTTTTCAGAAATGTCTGTTCATATCCTTTGCTTCTTTTCTGGTGGGTTTTTTTTTTTTTTCTGGTAAATTTGTTTAAGTTCTTTGTAGATTCTGGATATTAGCCCTTTGTCAGATGGATAGATTGCAAAAATTTTCTCCCATTCTGTAGGTTCCCTGTTCACTCTGTTGATAGTTTCTTTTGCTGTGCAGAAGCTCTTTAGTTTAATTAGATCCTATTTGTCAATTTTGGCTCTTGCTGCCATTGCTTTTGGTGTTTTAGTCATGAAACCTTTGCCCATGCCTATGTCCTGAATGGTATTGCCTAGGTTTTCTTCTAGGGTTTTTATGGTTTTAGGTCTTACATTTAAGTCTTTAATCCATCTTGAGTTAATTTTTGTATAAGGTGTAAGGAAGGGATCCAGTTTCAGCTTTCTGCATATGGCTGGCCAGTTTTCCCAGCACCATTTATTAAATAGGGAATCCTTTCCCCAGTGCTTGCTTTTGTCAGATTTCTCAAAGATCAGATGGTTGTAGATGTGTAGGGTTATTTCTGAGGGCTCTGTTCTGTTCCATTGGTCTGTATCTCTGTTTTGGTACCAGTACCATGCTGTTTTGGTTACTGTAGCCTTGTAGTATTGAAGTCAGGTAGCTTGATGCCTCCAGCTTTGTTCTTTTTGCTTAGGATTCTCTTGACTATGCGGGCTCTTTTTTGGTTCCATATGAAGTTTAAAGTAGTTTTTTCCAATTCTGTGAAGAAAGTCATTGATAGCTTGATGGGGATAGCATTGAATCTATAAATTACTTTGGGTAGTATGGCCATTTTCACGATATTGATTCTTCCTATCCGTGAGCATGGAATGTTTTTCCATTTGTTTGTGTCCTCTTTTACTTCCTTGAGCAGTGGTTTGTAGTTCCCCTTGAAGAGGTCCTTCACATCCCTTTTAAGTTGGATTCTTAGGTATTTTATTCTCTTTGTAGCAATTGTGAATGGGAGTTCACTCATGATTTGGCTCTCTGTTAGTCTGTTATTGGTGTTTAGGAATGCTTGTGATTTTTGCACATTGATTGATTTTGTATCCTGAGACTTTGCTGAAGTTGTTGATCAGCTTAAGGAGATTTTGGGCTGAAACGGTGGGGTTTTCTAAGTATACAATCATGTCATCAGATAGAGACAATTTGACTTCCTCTTTTTTTAATTGAATACCCTTTATTTCTTTCTCTTGCTTGATTGCCCTGGCCAGAACTTCCAATACTATGTTGAATAGGAGTGGTGAGAGAGGGCATCCTTGTTTTGTGCTGGTTTTCAAAGAGAATGCTTCCAGGTTTTGCCCATTCAGTATGATATTGGCTGTGGGTTTGTTATAAATAGCTCTTATTATTTTGAGATACATTCCATCAATACCTAGTTTATTGGGAGTTTTTAGCATAAAGAGGTGTGGAATTTTATCAAAGGCCTTTTCTGTATCTATTGAGATAATCATGTGGTTTTTGTCATTGGTTCTGTTTATGTGATGGATTATGTTTGTTGATTTGCATATGTTGAACCAGCCTTGCATCCCAGGGATGAAGCAGACTTGTTCATGGTGGATAAGCTTTTTGATGTGCTGCTGGATTTGGTATGCCAGTATTTTATTGAGGATTTTCACATCGATGTTCATCAGGAATATCGGTCTAAAATTTTGTTGTTGTTGTTGTGTCTCTGCCAGGTTTTGGTATCAGGATGCTGGCCTCATAAAATGACTTAGGGAGGATTCCCTCTTTTTCTATTGATTGGAATAGTTTCAGAAGGAATGGTACCAGCCCCTCTTTATACCTCTGATAGAATTCAGCTGTGAATCTGTCTGGTCCTGGACTTTCTTTGGTTTGTAGGGTATTAATTACTGCCTCACCTTCAGAACTTGTTATTGGTCTATTCAGAGATTTGACTTCTTGGTTTAGACTTGGGAGGCTGTACGTGTCCAGGAATTTATCCATTTCTTCTAGGTTTTCTAGTTTATTTGCGTAGAGGTGTTTATAGTATTCTCTGATGGTAGTTTGTACTTCTGTGGGTTCAGTGGGGATATCCCCTTTATCATTTTTTATTGCATCTACTTGATTCTTCTCTCTTTTCTTCATTAGTCTGGCTAGCAGTGCATCTATTTTGTTGATCTTTTCGAAAAACCAGCTCCTGGATTCATTGATTTTTTGAAGGTTTTTTTTTTGTGTGTGTGTCTCTCTGTCTCCTTCAGTTCTGCTCTGATCTTAGTTATTTCTTGTCTTCGGCTAGCTTTTGAATTTGTTTGATCTTCCTTCTCTAGTTCTTTTAATTGTTATGTTCACGTGTTGATTTTAGATCTTTCCTCCTTTTTCTTGTGGCATTTAGGGCTATAAATTTCCCTCTGCACACTGCTTTAAATGTGTCCCAGAGATTCTGGTACATTTTGTCTTTCTGTTCATTGGTTTCAAAGAACTTCTTTTCTTCTGTCTTCATTTTGTTATTTACCCAGTAGTCATTCAGGAGCAGGTTGTTCGGTTTTCATGTAGTTGTGTGGTTTTGAGTGAGTTTCTTAATCCTGAGTTCTAGTTTGATTGCACTGTGGTCTGAGAGACTGTTTATTATGATTTCTGTTCTTCTACATTTGCTGAGGAGTGTTTTACTTCCAATTATGTGGTCAATTTCAGAATAAATGCGATGTGGTGCTGAGAAGAATGATTATTCTGTTGATTTGGGGTGGAGAGTTCTGTAGATGTCTATTCAGTCTACTTGGTCCAGAGCTGAGTTCAAGTCCTGGATATCCTTGTTAATTTTCTGTCTTGTTGATCTAATATTGACATTAGGGTGTTAAAGTCTCCCACTATTATTGTGTGGGAGTCTAAGTCTCTTTGTATGTCTCTAAGGACTTGCTTTATTAATCTGGGTGCTCCTTTGTTGGTGCATATATATTTAGGATAGTTAGCTCTTCTTGTTGCATTGATCCCTTTACCATTATGTAATGCCCTTCTTTGTCTCTGTCGACCTTTGTTGGTTTAAAGTCTGTTTTATCAGAGACTAGGATTGCAACCCTTGCTTTTTTTTTCTGCTTTCCATTTGCTTTTGGTGAATCTTCCTCCATCCCTTTATTTTGAGCCTATGTGTGTCTTTGCATGTGAGATGGTCTCCTGAATACAGCACACAGATGGGTCTTGACTCTCTATCCAGTTTGCCAGTCTGTGTCTTTTAATTGGGGCATTTAGCCCATTTACACATAAGGTCAATATTGTTATGTGTGAATTTGATCCTGTCATTATGATGCTAGGTGGTTATTTTGGCCATTAGTTGATGCAGTTTCTTCATAGCGTCAATGGCCTTTACAATTTGGCATGTTTCTGCAGTGACTGGTACCAGTTGTTCCTTTCCAAGTTTAGTGCTTCCTTCAGGAACTCTTGCAAGGCAGGCCTAGTGGTGATAAAAATCTCTCAGCATTTGCTTGTTTGTAAAGGATTTTATTTCTCCTTTACTTATGAAGCTTTCTTAGTTTGGCTGGATATGAAATTTTGGGTTGAAAATTCTTTCCTTTTAGAATGTTGAATATTGGCCCACACTCTCTTCTGGCATGTAGGGTTTCTGTTGAGAGATCCGCTGTTAGTCTGATCGACTTCCCTTGGTGGGTAACCGACATTTCTCTCTGGCTGCCCTTGACATTTTTTCCTTCATCAACCTTGGTGAATCTGACAATTATTTGTCTTGGTGTGGCTCTTTTTGAGGAATATCTTTGTGGTGTTCTCTGCATTTCCTGAATTTGAATGTTGGTCTACTTTGCTAGGTTGTGGAAGTTCTCCTGGATAATATCCTGAAGAGTGTTTTCCTACCTGGTTCCATTCTCCCTGTCACTTTCAGGTATACCAATCAAACGTAGATTTGGTCTTTTCACATGGTCCTGTATTTCTTGGAGGCTTTGTTCATTTCTTTTCACTCTTTTTTCTCTAATCTTGTCTTCTTGCTTTCTTTCATTAAGTTGATCTTCAATCACTGATATCCTTTGTTTGGCTTGATCAATTTGACTTATTGAAACTTGAGTATGCTTCATGAAGTTCTTGTGTTGCATGTTTCAGCTCCATCAGGTCATTTATCATCTTCTCTACACTGGTTATTCTAGTTAGCAATTCATCTAACCCTTTTTCAAGGTTCTTAGCTTGGAGGAGTTTGTTGTTATCCACCTTCTGGAGCCTACTTCTGTCAATTCATCAAACTTCCTCTCTGTCCAGTTTTGTTCCCTTGCTGGTGGGGGGTTGTGATCCTTTGGAGGAGAATGGGAATTCTGGTTTTTGGAATTTTCGGCCTTTCTGTACTGGTTTTTCCCCATCTTTGTGGTTTTATATACCTTTGGTCTTTGATATTGGTGACTACAGATGGGGTTTTGGTGTGGATGTCCTTTTTGTTGATGTTGATGCTATTCCTTTGTTTGCTAGTTTTCCTTCTAACAGTCAGGCCCCTCAGCTTCAGGTCTGTTGGAGTTTACTGGAGGTCCACTCCAGACCCATTTGTCTGGGTATTACCAGCAGAAACTACAGAACAGTAACTATTGCTCCCTGATCCTTCCTCTGGAAGCTTTGTCCCAGATGGGCACCTTCCATATGCCAGCCAGAGCTCTCCTGTATGAGGTGCCTGTCAGCCCCTACTGGGAAGTTCCCCCCAGTCAGGCTACATGGGGGTCAGGGACCTACTTGAGGAGGCAGTCTGTCTGTTATCAGTGCTCGAATGCCATGCTGGGAGAACCATTGCTGTCTTCAGAGCTGTCAGGCAGGGATGTGTTAGTCTGCTGAAGCTGTGCCCACAGCAGTCCCTTCCCCCAGGTGCTCTGTCCCAGGGAGATGGGGGTTTTATCTATAAGTCCCTGACTGGGGCTTCCTTTTGTTCAGAGATACCCTGTCCAAAGAGGTGGAATCTGGAGTGACAGTCAGGCTTGCTGAGCTGTGGTGGTTCAAACCTCCCAGTTTGAACTATCCAGTGGCTTTTTTACACTGTGAGCATAAAACCACCTAGTCAAGTCTCAGTAATGGCAGACACCCCTCCCCCAACCAAGCTCCAGTATCCCAGGTTGATCTCAGACTGCTGCGCTAGCAGCAAGGATTTCAAGCCAATGGATCTTCTTGCTGGGCTCCATGGATGTGGGACCCACTGAGCCAGGCACCAGATGGAATCTCCTTGTCTGCCAGTTGTAAAGACCATGGGAAAAGTGCTGTATCTGGGCAGGAGTGTACCATTCCTCCTGGTACAGATTGTCATGGCTTCCCTTGGCTAGGAAAGGGAAATTTCCCGACCCCTTGCACTTTCCTGGTGAGGCAACGCCCTGCCCTGCTTCAACTCGCCCTTCATGGGCTACACCCACTGTCCAACCAGTCCCAGTGAGATGAACCAGGTACCTCAGTTGGAAATGCAGAAATCTCCTCCCTTCTGTGTAGATCTCGCTGGGAGCTGCAGACCAGAGCTGTTTCTATTTGGCCATCTTGCTGGACTTTCCAAGTCACGGTCTTACACAGATGGCAGGAGGCAGAGAGCTTCTGTAGGGAATCTCCCATTTTTAAAACCATCAGATCATGTGAGACTTATTCACTCTCATGAGAACACCATGGGAAAGACCCGTCCCATGATTCCTTTATCTCCCACCGGATTCCTCACATGACATGTGGGAATTGTGAGAGTTACAATTCAAGATGAGATTTGGGTGGGGACACAAATCAAACCATATGTCTTTTTTTTTTTTTAATTGTGTTATTAACAACAGACAAGACATGGAAACAACTTAAATGTCCACTGATAGATGAATAGATACAGAAAATATGTGAGGGGTGTGTGTGTAATATTTTGCAACCTTTTTTGTTTTTGAGACAGGGTCTTACTCTGTTGCCTTGGCTGGAGTACAGTGGGACAGTGGTGCAATCTTGGCTCACTGCAACCTCTGCCTCTGGGTTCAAGCAATCCTCCTGTGTGAGCCTGTCAAGTATTTTTGACTACAGGCACATGGCGACAAGTCTGGCTAATTTTTGTATTTTTAGTAGAGACAGGATTTCATCATGTTGCCCAGGCTGGTCTCAAACTTCTGGCCTCAAGACATCCACCTGTCTTGGCCTCCCTAAGTTCTGGGATTACAGGAGTGAGCCACTGTGCTCTGCCTCATTCAGCCTTTAAAAAGAAGAAAGTTCTGCCACATTTGACAACATCATGAATCTTGAGGATATTATGCTGAGAGAAATAAGCCCTCATAGAAGCACACATACTGTATTATTCCATTTATATCTTTTTCCATTGTAATTAGTACCTTTTTTCTTTTTAATTCATAGCTTTCCATTTAGAGAAAGTTTTCATGAGAAGATTAACATTGATAGTGAGGAATAGGTATATATTGAAACAACAAATTCATTTCTTTCTCCACTGTCTGAGAGGGTATTAATATACAGGACTGAGATTTGGCCACCATATTTCTCTGGTAAGTGATAGTAGCCGTGGGACTGGTAAACTGCCTGTGGGCTTACTTCATGAGCAGTGGTCTAAATGACCTAACAGGGATAGGACCTTCAAAAACCTGATGCTTTCATGGACCTAAACTGGGTTGTACTCTTGTGAAAAAATATCCCTTTCCAGATCCTGGGGATCCCAGGGGATTCATCCCTCACCCCTAAGACAAATATTTAATAAGAATCTACTTTGTGCAGGCCACTATCCTTGGCACTGCTGGTCCTATCAACGAACCATATATTCTTTTATTTATGCTCTTGGAGGTGAGCTAGCTCTACTCAGGTCTCAGATAATCTTATCTGACTCAACAGTGGAGTAAGGCAAACTAGATAAAATGATGGCAATGTTGTAAACTCAGCAATAAAAAGGGTTTTGCTATGTGTGAGGATTCTTATTATTTTGGCTGGCTGGATTTTGGGGGAAGAGGTCCAGTAGAATTTCTCAAACATGGTGCCAGGTGTGCCAGGTGTTAGAGGGCCAAAGTGACATAAGGCACAGTTCCTGAACTCAAAGAACTTGACAGGAAGTAGAGGAGATGGAAAGATGAACAGTTAATAGCAATACCTTATTCTTGATTTTGTTTTTTAATTAAGGTAAAATTCACATAAAATAAAATTCACCATTTTAACCATCTGAAGTGAACAATTCAGCAGCATTTAGTACATTCCAAATGTTAGGCAACTACCACCAATATCTAGTTCTGGAACAGTTTTCTCACCCCTGCACACTGCTAATCTGTTTTCTATCTCTGTGGATTTAAGGTTGACTGTATTTTCATTCCATACAAATAATTGTACTAGAAGCAAAAGATAAGAGGTCAAATCCCCTAAACTAACTGGATGAGATTGAGCAAGACAGTGTGCCTTTTTGAAGTTCAGGTGCTTTATCTACCAAACATAAATAATACCTGATTTCTCTGAAGTTATGAGACAAGATCAGGTGATCCTTAAAGGTTGCTTTGAGCTCTAAGCTTTATGATTATGTAATTTCATGGTATTTGTGAAAACCACGAATCAATGCTTTGCAATACACTAAAGCTTTATTTGTTTGTAACCTTAGTAATTAAACTCTAGCAGGCCATCACAAGCCTCTCTTTAAACAAATATCCTACAGTACTTGCAGGCACTGCAAAGTATAATGAAAAAAGTAAAGCTCCAAAGTCATCAGAAATCTTTCTGGAAGGACTCTTCGTGTTAAGATTTGCATCAGTCATACCATGCTATGAAGAGAGAAGGAGCCTTGTCATTTTTCCCCCGTATTTTTCATTGTGTTTTAGTAATAACCTGTAGACATTCTAAACTGCCAACCTCTGCTTTGATCTATTTTTAAGATACTAAAGGACAATTGAGGTTAATAAAGTGGTCCCTCAGTATACATGAGGGATTCCTTCCAGGACTGCCCTTGTATATTGAAATCTGTGCATGCTCAAGTCCCACAGTCAGACCTATGGAACTTGCATCCACATAGGCAGGTTTCACGAATACTGTATCTTTTCCATCTGGCATTTGCTCAAAAACAAACAAACAAACAAAAAAATATAAGTGGACTGGCATGGTTCAAACCTGTGTTGTTTAAGAGGCAAATGTATAACCAAAGAGAAATATCTGTAAACACAAACAGTCCATGATGTGCTAAAGTAGCAGTCACAGAATTTCAAATACATATAGGGACACTAAAATAATGAAAGGAATGTTAACACAGAGGGAAAACTCCAGTTGTCTAGTGCCTATCATTTTGGTTTGAGGTCAGAGGCTGACTTCCTAGCCAGTTTGAGTACAGTTGTAGCACATGGCTGTACCAGCCATTTCTCTGTAAGTGCTTGATTCTTCATTTTTTGCTACTTTTTTTACTTTCATAATAGTACGGCTCCACAAAAACATGGCACAAGGGATCGTTCATTGATTGACAACCTCTCACAAAGATGCATTTAGCAACAAGAGCCCTTTAGATTTTTTTGTGTGTGCATGTGTGTTGGAGAATGACCTACAACTGACCCTCTTAAATTATAAAAGTTTAAAAAATTTCTTAAATGTTCTAAACATTAGCCACATGGGAGGGACTGATCTTGAAGGCAGTCTGGTGACTATTTTAAAGGAAAATAGTTGTCCTTAAACAGAAGAGAAAATGTCTGAGTACCACAGACCTCATCTCTCTTCTAGTCCCTCATTTTCTCTTTCCTCTCTTCCTGCCTCCTTTCTTCTTCAATTTTTCCTCCCTTCTTCTCCTATTTGAAAATTGTCAGATAGTGACAGGCCACATAGAACACCTACCTGGTCCTGAAAGTGAAGCTTCCCACCATCTCTCAGTCTTCTTCATGACAAAGTCATATAGGGCCCTGGACTTTTGGCCTCTGTCTTCTGAGATGCTTGGAACCCTATGTGATTTCAAATTAAGGGGAGCTTTTCATGAAAATAAACTAGCGTGAAGCCCTTGGGTCATTAGTTCTGCCTGGATTGAATATTGCAAAGAGCATAACTCTCCTTCTTTGAAAGGAAAATTCATGAAAAGAAAGTTTTGTAAAATTCTGGGTATTCATTAAAAGACATGTAAAAACTCAAATAGGCCTTCAATTTAAAATAAGCTGAGTAATTTAAGAAAATGCGCCTATAGCATACAGCTCCATGTATGGCTTGTCCTTACTCACTAACAGCTGTGTAGGATTTGCCGTTTCTTCCATGTTTTATGTGATGATAGTGGATGCCGGCTCTTAGCTTCCAACACTGATTGCTATTCAGGGACAGGGATTCTGGATCTGCTCCAATCATGTGGAATCTATTTTGGACACGTCATGTCACACTTGAACTCTAAAATATGCCTGTCGGTGAAAGGTTCTGTTTATCTTTCTCTTTGCTCAGACTCACACAGAAAATGGAGTTCAGTCCTAACACCAGCGGACTTTGTTTTACTCTAAAACTCTCTTTGAATCCTCAGCAGCAGTAACAGAAACAATTTCTGAACTTCTTGATATGGTGGCTGCTTTTCCCTCAGCACTCCGGTCTCAGCCTTCTGCTCACAACTTGCCCTGCTCTTTCATTGTACTCACTCCCTTCTTTGCAAATCTCCCATATGGGCAATTAGGACTGCGATTTACACTGGTTTTCTTCTACTTTGCACGCAGCAAGCAGCTCAGTCCTTTCATAGGACACACAGCTGTGACTGCCTCTCCAGGGGAGGGAATTTACCACTAAGCGTGGCAGCCTGCAAGAGATGCCAGAGAGAACATCAGGGGCGACACTTTCATAGTCAGAGAAGTGTGCGTGGAGTATTGAGAAAGGAGAAAAAGCCAAGAAGCAGAGGTCAGGCTTTGATTCACTGACAGTAGGGAAGGAACCAAATGGAATAGGAGCAAACACAGGGTCAAGACAGGCCTATAAGGCCAAGCCCTTTTGGGCAGAGGGCAAAATTCTGCATCTCACCTAGAAAGATGGAAAAACAGGGGATTCTCTTTGTACCTTTGTCAAGTTCCAGACAACAGTGTGGTTTTCTTTCTAACTCTTTACTGCAAGCAAAGTGAGCATTGGATCCTGGAATTACAGTTTCTGGTAAATTTATTTTACATTCAGAAGACCATTCAGTAAAGCTTTTTGATATTGTCTTTCTCTTCTGAGTTCATTTTGTTTTTTTCTTTCCCTGACGAGTGAGCCAAGAATGTAGTTCTGACTTTCTGGCTGCTGCATTTTGAGATTTGAGTCTGATAAAGTTGTCTAGTGTAGACAGGCTAGAATATTTTTTTTCTAGGGAAGGGAGGGAGGAAAAGGAGAGAAGATTTTCTTAAAGCTCTTTAAAATTGAGTAATTTTAGGAGGAAGGCATTGCTTTGCTCTGGAAAGCCTCTGAGTCCTCAAACTTGGATGTCTTTGAAAGAAGACCCCCATATGCAATGTGGCATGATTGACAAGAAATTTGTTTGAAATGACTGAGAGGCCCTCATTAGGCTGGGACTCCTCACCATCTGGGTTTGAGTTTTGATAATGGGGTCAGGCTCTCTTTTGGTCTGTGCGTTGAATAACTGAGTGTAATTTGTTAGTGATTGTGGCTAAAACACAAACATTTTTTAGTCACATTCATAGGAATTTGAAACTAACCGCAGTCTTGGGGCACAACAGTGAGAAAACGCTTTCCAGCTGCACTACTGTGCTTGGCGACCCAGTTGAGACACTCTCACAAAGCAGCCAGTCTCACTTTGGGCTGGACGGGCGCCATTGGAAACAGAAGTGCAACTTTATCACTTGACTTCAAGAAGAGGTTTCCCAGCAACATATGGAGACAAGATACAAGACAGATCCTGTGGAGGAAGCTGCCCTTTCTGGGCGGGGAGCTTGCTTGTAGGATAGGTAAGGAAGGGCGGTAAGAGGCAAAACAGGGGCCAGCCCAGTATCTTCTTACAGACAAATTTCAGTTGATTTCTGCCTGAATAACAAATGTGAACTTGAGAGGCTTCACATTTACCCATGAGAAAGAGGTTAAGCCCAAGTAATCACCTCACAAACCAGCACCTACAAAAACCATTGCTTCCCATGACAGTCATCACTCTCAGAACATTCCCCTAAGGACTTACTGTAGCATGTGCAGAGAAGAGCACCAAACTACTTTTTTGTTGTTATTTAAGAATCCCAATAGCCTCTTCGAAATCACAGGTGTATTTTGAACTTCTGGCTTCAGTTTTCATCCTTTAGTTGAGGAAGGGCTGGCGGCTTTGGGTAGGTAATTTGAAGGCATAGCATTCAGATCAGCTCACTAAAGAATCTGGGTGCTCCAAGCCCCAGGTGGTCTCAACAGAAGCAAAACTCCAGGAATAAGTCAATGAAAAACGTTTTATTAATCATACATTTTTTAAAAGGTTATAAGGGCTAGTAGACTATGTGTGAGAACTAAATCATAGTCCTGGATATGACTCATACTTTTTAAACCTCATCAAACTCAACAGATCATTTATTCTGAAAAATGTGAATAGATGGATACCACCTTTCATAGACAACTGTAACTCACCGATATCCATACCATATAGATTCATTCCTGCTTTTATATTTGTAAATATATAAGCTGTGTGATTCAAAAAGTGACTTAGTCATCACTTTTTATCTTCAAGTAAAAGGATGTTTGAGAAATACTGGTCAAAAGTAAAATCAGAGAGATGGATGTAGAAGACAGAGACATTGGCTGGGTGTGGTGCCTCACACCTGTAATTCCAGCACTTTGGGCGGCTCAGGTGGGCAGATCACATGAGGTCAGGAGTTCCAGACCAGCCTGGCCAACATGGCAAAACCCTGTCTCTACTTAAAAAAAAAAAAAGAAAAATTAGGGAGGCGTGTTGACAGGCATCTGTAGTATCAGTTATTTGGGAGGCTGAGGCACGAGAATTGCTAGAACCTGGGAGGCAGAGGTTTCAGTGAGCTGAGATTGTGTCATTGTACTCCAAACTGGATAATAGAGTGAGAATCTGTCTCAAAAAAAAAAAAAAAAAAAAAAAAAAAAGGGTGGGGGAGAGACTGACTTGATTCAGTTGGTCTTCATTGGTATCAGATCTATAATTGTTTTCATACTTTTAAAATTAATCTAGCTTATTAAAAGGAAACTATTGAGAATATTTTTAAAGATTTGCTTTGAAGATGTTCATTATAATACTGTGTATAACAGTGAATATTATGAGACATTTTAAAAGCCCCACATTCATAGGCCATTAATTATACTTTGGTATATACATGCAATAGAATACAATATACTCCTCAAAAATTAATCAACAGATATACTATGTACACATCAAAAGAATGTGGAAAATGCACTTCCTCTATTGATGTGTTGAAAAAACAGGTTACCAAATAGTAAATACCTGGGTTTGGAATTGTATGTATTTTCTGTTTTCTTCTTTTTGATGATCTTTGATCATCTATTTTCTCTTTTGATGCTCTTTAGATAATCTGTGTTATCTAATATCTCTATAATTATATGTTGCTTTTGTAATATGATAAAAATACATACTGCTTTAAGTTAAAAATTAATGAACACCTTACTTTTATGCATTATTTTATTTTTAACTTATTCCAAAAGAATATTAGAAGGCTAAATAATTTTTTAACTTTTTAAAGATGAAAATGGGTTTATTGAGATAAGGGAATAATATAACAAATGTATGCTATGTAATTTTGAAATTATTAAAAGTCTACATAAAACTTTCTCTGAATTTCCAAAAAAAACTGTATAAAAATGTCACACAAGTGTTACATTGTGCACTGGAGGTGTAACAACTAATCTGGAAAAGGACATTGCTCCAGGCATTGAAGCCTGAGGGCATTTTCTTTTGTGAATCCTTATACAGAGTGAAGGAATAAGAGACAGGCTCATAACCTTTCTATTAAATTCTAGGCTGATGTTCATGGAACCATTCTGTAGAGAGGACTACCTGTTGAACAGCTCCAAACGACACTATTCACATCTTTGTGTGAAGGTGCACAGTGGAATTGTACCCTGTTGCCATACTTGGTGGCCATAAAATTAAATTTAGGAAACATAGTAATTCTAGAGGGGCCCAACTACGCAAACTCCACTGTGCTGGGTTAGACCAGGGCTAAAATGATGAATCCTGTATCTTTCAGAAAATGCTTCCTGAATATTATTTCTCATGACTTAACTTTGGGTACATGTTGAGGAGTTGGAGGGCTAGGAAGAACTGTTTATACTTCACCAGTCAACCCAACAGGAGCTGGGCCTAAAGAGCATAAAGAGCGATTCCTAGGCTCAGTATGTCCCGTTGAATGTTGAAGAATAAAAGACTCGATACAGGCACACCTCAAAGATATTGTAGATTTGGCTCCAGATTGCCACAATAAAACCAATATTGTAGTAACATGAGTCACACAATATTTTTGTTTTCTGCATGCACATAACAGTTATGTTTATACTATACTATAGTCAATTAAATGTGCAATAGTGTTATACCTAAAAAAAAGTCTCAAAAAAAAAAAAAAAAAAAAAACAACAAAAAAAGAAGGCATGCACAGAATCTCTCTTTGTCCCCCAGGCTAGAGTGCAGTGGCCCAATCTCAGCTCACTGCAACCTCCACCTCCCAGGTTCAAGCAATTCTTATGCCTCAGCCTCCCAAGTTGCTGGGATTCCAGGCATGCACCATCATGCTCAGCTAATTTTTGTATTTTTAATAGAGATGAAGTTTTGCCATGTTGGCCAGGCTGGTCTAGAACTCCTAACCTCAAGTGATCCACCTGCCTTAGCCTCCTCAAGAGCTGGGACTACACATGCCTTATTTTTAAAATATTTTATCGCTAAAAATATGAACAATCATTTGAGCCTTCAGTGAGTCACAATCTTTTGCTGGTGGAGGGTCTTGCCTTGATGTTGTTGGCTACTGACTTATCAGGGTGGTGGTTATTGAAAGTTGGGGTGGCTATGGCAATTTTGAACATAAGACAACAATGAAGGTTGCCTCACTGAGTGACTCCTCCTTTCACAAAATATTTCTCTGTAGCATGTGATGCTGTTTAATAGTGTTTTACCTATGGTAGAATTTCTTTCAAAATTGAAATTAATCTTCTCAAACCCTGACACTGCTTTATCAACTAAGTTTATGTGATATTCTAAATACTCTGTTTCATTTCAACAATGTTCACAGCATCTTCACCAGGAGTAGTTTCCATTTCAGTAAACCACTTTCTTTGCTCATCTGTAAGAAGCAACTCCTTATTTGTTCAAGTTTGATCATGAGTTGTAGTCATTCAGTCACATCTTTAGGCTCCACTTCTGTTCCAGTTCTCCTATTTCCACCACATCTGCAGTGATTTCCTCAATGGAAGCCTTGAACCCCTCAAAGTCATCCATGAGGGTTGGAACCAACTTCTTCCAAATTCCCATTAATGTTAGTATTTTGTATTCCCATTAATGTTAGTATGTTAGTATTTTGACCTCCTCCCATGAATCATGAGTGTTCTTAATGGCATCTGGAATGGTAAAGTCTTTTCAGAAGGTATCCCATTTACTTCACCCAGATCCATCAGTGGAATCACTATTTCGTAAATAGTAAGATTTAAAAGTTGAAATTTCTCCTTGATCCATGGGATATTGTGTTAGTAGTCATGAAAATGACCTTAATCTCCTTGTACATCTCTGTACATCAGAGTTCTTGGTTGACAAGGTACATTGTCAATGAGTGGTAATATTTTAACATATTTTTTCTCTGAGCAGCAGTTCTCAATAGTAGGCTTTGTCATCGAGGTTCTGTTATTTTATTGATAGAGCACAGGCAAAGCAGTCATAGCATAATTCTTAAGAATCCCAGGATTTTCAGAGTGGTAAAGAGTATAGGCTTCAACTTAATGTTGCCAGCTGCATTCATTCTTAACAAGAGAATCAGTCTGTCCATTGAGACTTTGAAGCCAGGGATTGACTTCTCTGTAACTATGAAAGTCCTAGACGGCATGGTATCCTCTTCCAAGAGAATGCTGTTCTGTCCATATTGCAAATCTGTTGTTAAGTGTAGCCATCTTCATTAGTGAGTGTAGCAAGATTTTCTGGATAATTTTCTGCAGCTTCTCCATCAGGACTTAATGCTTCATCTTGAGCTTTTATGCTATGGAGACAGCTTCTCTCGTTAAACCTCCTGAACCAATCTCTGTTAACGTCCAATTTTTCTTCTGCAGCTTTCTCACCTCTCTCAGGCTTTATGGAATTGAAGAGAGTTAGAACCTTGTTCTGGATTAGGCTTAAGGAAATGTTGTGTTAGTTTGATCTTCTATACAGACCACTATAACGTTCTCTATCTCAGCAATAAGCCTGTTTTTTTTTTTTTTTTTTTAACCATTTGTGTGTTCACTGGAACAGCACTTTTGAGAACCCTCGTACACTGTTGGTGGGAGTGTAAATTAGTGCAACCACTATGGAGAAGAGTTTGGAGGTTTTTCAAAAAACTAAAAATAGAGTTATATGATCCAGGATTTCCCACTGGTAGGTATATACCCCAAAGAAAGGAAATTAACATATCAAAGAAATATCTGCACTCCCATGTTTGTTGCATCTCTTTTCACAATAGATAGCCAAGATTTGGGAGCAACCTCAGTGCCTATCAACAGATGAATGAATAAAGAAAATTTGGTACTTATATACAATGGAATACTATTCAGCAATAAAAAAGAATGAGATTCAGTCATTTGCAACAACTTGGATGGAACTAGAGGTCACTGTGTTAAGTGGAGAGACAGGCACGGAAAGACAAATATGGCATGTTCTCACTTATCTGTGAGACCTAAATATCAAAAGCAATTAAACCGGTGGAGATAGAGAGTAGCACAAGGGTGTCCAATCTTTTGGCTTCCCTGGGCCCAATAAAAGAAGAATCGTCTTGAGCCACACATATAATATACTAACACTAACAATAGCTGATGAGCTAAAGAAAATGCAAAAAAACCTCAATGTTTTAAGAAAATTTACAAAATTTGTGTTGGACCATATTCAAAGCAGTCCTGGGCCTCATGTGGTCTGCAGGTCATGGGTAGGACAAGCTTGGAGTAGAAGGATTGTAACCAGATGCTAGAAAGGGTAGTGGAGGAGATCGGGGGAAGTAGGGTGGTTAATGGGTATAAAATATAGTTGGAATAAATGAATAAGGCCTAGTATTTGATAGTACAGCAGGGTGACTATAGTCAATAATAATTTAATAGTTCATTTAAAAACTAAAAGAGTATAATTGGATTGGTTGTATCACAACATATAAATGCTTGAGGGAATGGACAGCCCATCTTCCATGATATTACACATTGTGTGACTGTATCAAAACATCTCATGTAGCCCTTAAATATATACACTTACTACATACCCACAAAAATTAAATATCCAAAAAAATTTTCCATTGAATTCTCAACTTGGCTGTTTTGTGTAAGAGGTTTATTTTAGCTTTTGACATACCTTCCTCACTGAGCCTATTCATTCCTAGCTTTTGATTTAAAGTGAAAGATGTGCCATTCTTCCTTTCACTCGAACACTTTGAGGGACATTGTAGGGTTATTATTTGCCCTAATTTCAATGTTGCTGTGTCTCAGGGACTAGGAAGGCCTGAGGAGAGGGAGATACATGAGAGAATGGTCAGTTGGCAGAGCAGTCAGAATACACAGACACACAAAAATTATGTCTTACATGGGTAACGTTCATGGTGCCCCCAACAATCACAATAGTAACAACAAAGAGCAGTGATCACGGATTACCCTAACATATAGAACAATAATTTTAAAACTTTAAGTATTTCAAGAATGACCCAAGTGTAATAAAGAGACACAAAGTGAGCACATGCTGTCGGAAAAATGGCGTCAATGGACTTACTCGACCCAGGATTGCCCCACACTTGCAATTTGTAAAAAATGCCATATGGGCAAAGCACACAAAAAGCTGTGCTTGTATCCTGTCTATTTTTTATTTAGTCCTTTTAAATATGATTCATTTGATACAAAATGAGAAGATGATGGCATATTGCTTGTTCTATCAATCTCACTTAAAAAATTTATGGAGAAAAGTTAATGTAGATAGTCATAGTCTCTGAGATGAACAAGGAATGCCATTTTTAGCTTCTGAAAGTTCAAAGATAAAGATCAGCAGTGGGGAGTTATAGAGAGTAGCACTTAAGGATGCAGGTATTGACATCAGACAGATCTGCAAGGCGTGAAATCTATCATGAACGCACTGTGTAACTGGCCAAATCACCTACCTCTCTAAGACTCAGTTACTACACCTGTAAAATGGGGATAATAATGCCTAGTTCAGAGAGGTGATACATATACTTTATGCATATGCAAAGTGCCTGCCAGATTATGAATATTTAATCAATGGTGATTTTTTCATTTGCAAAGAAATGTAGGTGGTATATGGGGAAACAAACCAGAAGAAAAAGACATGAGGTATAAAAATAATGATGGAGAGAGAACAAACAGTGTGGCCTTCAGTGACCCTGTGAAAGAAAACTGCTGAGCAAAATGGGCCATTCTGCACCCCGTGTCACTTGCCTTACCTGGCTATGTTTCCTTACTGGTTTATTATTTTGATAGCCATTGATATGTGTGTGTTGAGAAATGTCATGATGTTTAGAAGGGTCTTAAAAGGTCATGAACAAATGAGTTGAACAGATGATTGTCACAGCCTGAGCTCAGAGAAATGCCAGCTTTGCACATCGTCAACGCTTTGTTTTATCTGTTGCTTTGGGCTTTTTCCTGTTCTGGACTCCCCTGGGTTGCAGAGTAAATTAAATCTACTGTTAAAAATAAAGAACATTTTATGGTAAGCTAATTTGTGTATATGCAGCCATCCCACTGTAAAATACATCTTTAGAGACAAAAGTATCAAAAGCTTTAAAATTATTTTTAAAACTAGAAGCTCTTAGGCCATTTGGGTTTCAGATTGGACTGAACTTTCCCAGCCTCTGAGGATGACATGATTTCCCATGTTTCCTTGGGAGTCTCATCTGAAATAGAATTGAGGGAAAGGCAAAATGATTGACAAGGGCAGGTGATGTGAGCTCAGGCATCCTGCTGAGGGGGATCACTTAGGATTCCAAATCAAAGTCAGCCACAGCCCCATGCTGGTTTGCGCTGCCCTGATGCAGACACTGAGTCAATTCTGTGCTAAGTACTTACGATGTACAGATTAGCAAATACAAAGGTTGAGGGTCTCAGTGCATCCTCTGTCTTTCAGAAACAAGCAGGTGGAGTTTCATTAGTGAGGAAATTAACTGGGGCTGACATGAAGCTCTAAAAAGCATTTTCTAAGCTTTGTGTGTTTTTCCATGTGGTTGTTACCGGGGTTTCTTGAATTGTATTGTATGATTTCATTCAGAAAACATTTATTATCTCTTTACTCTCCTTTAAAGCCTTGCTTAAAGTGCTACAGACCTAGAAAAGAAACTGATACTCATTAGGTACTGATTTTATTTTTCTACATATATTATAATAAATTCAATTCTCACTCTAATTTTTTACATTAACTATCACTATATTAATTTCACATAACTGTGGTCTCTAATATGTGAATGCACCGCAGCTAACACAGCAAATGATAGACCCATAATTTGAATGAAAGTTTCATACACAGATGAATAAGACACAACCCCTGCCTAGGAAAGCCCCAAGCTACTAGGGGAGTAATGTATTAACAGAGGATCTCAATCTAAGATAGACCAAGATTAATGTTGTAATGAGTGTGTAGTTTGGAGTAAGCATTCTATAGATGTTTATGATGTTAATGAATAAACATACATGAGCAATATGGACGATAAATATAAACACACCCTTAAGTATGAACTCTGAAATAGTGTTCGTATGACAAGAAGTTTATATTCAACCTAGGAATAAAACGGTCTATGAAAGGAATCACGTGGGGCTTGGATAAATCTATTCTACTATTTTCAGAATAATTTTTCAGCAACAATTTAGAGAGACTGGCTCCCAATGTTTTTGCTTGCCACAAAAACCTCCAAAAAATGAGGTCGTCATAGGTTACATTTTTGTAATTCCTTTCTTTGCTTACCTATCCCAGACATAAAAAGCCTCTCACCTCAAATACATGTCTTGACATATTTGGGGTCCTAGCTGAGCCAAAGCTAAGTTTAATTTTTTCTGGTGAGTGGAATTGGGTGGCACTTTCCCCCTTTCTCTGTCTCACTTCTCCAAGCATCTACTTGCATTATATTAGAAGTCAAACATGGGAGTAAAAAGAAAATAAAATATATGAACCCCTCATCTTCATCAAGGATGAGCCTGGAAAGATGCAAACCATTTATTTCAGGAAGAAATCAGCTAGTCTTTGACAGAATAAAGACTCACTCAGAAACCCAGCCAGAGGGCTGGAGGAGAATGAGGAGACATCTGCACAGTTGGAACTTGGGCCTGGAACCCAGTCTGATTCAGTCAGGTGGTGATGTGTCTGCTGAGGTAGAGAAAGGGAACGTTGACAGCTCTATGTGTGACCTAAGAGAGCTCAAATTGTGAAACACCCAACAGAAGCACCCGGATACAGGCCTCTGAATAGTTACACCAAAGTATGTGAGCTCTTTCTCATTTTCTGGCCAACTACTGTTTGTTGGGGGCCCACAAGTATCAGGGACATTGATGCCTAGAGACGTTGCTGAGTATCTGTCTGTTGGAGTGAGGGTGAGGGTGAGGGCAGCATGGAGGCTTGGCTGGCCCCAAGAGTGGCAGCAGTGAGGACATCTGGATCCACAGGTCCTGGCTCTAGCTGTCTAGAAGACAGCAGAATCTTGAGTCAGCAGCTGAGGAAGGTGGCTGAGGAACCTGACGCTCAGGCAGCCCCACACAGCATGGTGACAGGAAGGAAGGTCCTAGGGACTCCTGAGCATGTGCAAGACACTCCTGGGGACATCCACAAAATGCCATGTGGACTTTTCAAGAGTTCCTCTGTGAGCTGGGATGTTTTCACTGTCTGAAATAATGTTTAACTTCCTCTCTGCATCAACATGAATAATTCTCAAAAACAAAATGTTGAGTGAAAAAAGCAGATTGCAAAAGGATAAGTACAATATGCCGCCACTTATATATATGTTTTAAAATACATGAAACATTGGAATATATTTTTTGGATGCATATACATATCTATGGTGGCATTTTTCAAAAACAAGGATGGGGAAGAACACAAGTTGCCTTGGGATGGTAGTTACCCCCAAGAAGATCTCCTCTGAGAGAGGGAAATCTGTGAAGGGACACACTGTGATTCAACTCCATGCATTTCATTTTCCCCCAAAAACATTTCTGAAGCAAATATGGCACAATTTGAATGCTTGTTCTCTCTAGGCAATGAGTTTATTCTTTTTTTTTTTTTAATGTGTTGCAGTTTTAAATGTTTTGTAGTTAAATATTTTTTAAATAGAAAAAGTCGGGTTTACATTTTAATGTTAAAACATTTGCATACACAGGGTGATGAGGCCTGGGCTTTTGGGCCATATTATCTTTAAGAAACAGGATTGAAATTATCCAAGGGATCTACTTTCCTTGAGAATTAGACACATGGAAAGTTTCAGCTTTATACTTTGTATGGCTTGGAGTTATCCATACACAAAGTATTCTCTTTAATTGCTGTAAAGGTAGAAATGTGATTTTTAAAATTATGCTTACTTAGCTCAAAAGCAACTGAAGACATTATGTTCAACTTATGAAAACTTTATTTTTGGGATAAGACCAAGATAAAAGTGCTCAGAGTCCAAAAAAATACATAGGAAAGTTTGTGAATGAAAAAGTAGCTTATGCAGGAACTCTGCATATAATTTTAAGTATAGTCTGCTCAACAATGAATGCTATTATTTATTACTCCATTTTAGACTAAGCTATTTGTCTCTACACATGCATGCCATCCCTCTGACACAAGTTTTTGGTTTGGATTACTTTTGTTTGAAATCAATAGAAGAGAAAATGGAATCCTAAATAGATGATTCCCCAACTTTCAAAAAAAATTCAACAGTTTTACATTTTCTATTTTTAGTGTTCTCCTTCCCTTCCTTTCCAGCAAACATCTTTGAGTATGGAAAGCAAGTAGACTAGCTGTATTTTATTAACAGGGCACAAAATTGTGAGATGGGAAAGAGAATGTGCCTTTTTAAAATTCCAACAAACAGCACTAGAAGTCAAATGAAAAGTGACTGCAGAGTTTTGGGGGAAAGTTATAGTTTATCTTGGTGTGTGTGTATGTGTAAGCACCTGTGTGTATTTGGGAGGAGGCAGGACGGTAGAGAGGGGAGTTCTTAGACCAAACATTTGGTCTGTACTAACAGGACTATGGAAGCCATTCCAATGGTCTTGAAGAAAGACAGCAATTGTCTTAGATCCTGCCTGTTTTTTTCCCTTATTCATTCTTTCCCCACATCCCTCATTCTACACAGAATCAGATTCCTGCTTTCCTTTTCACCTTCTAAAATGCTGCCTCTGTTAACTTCTGTCATATTTATATTGCACGCACATATACATAATGCACACCGAGAGGAGCTGCATGCTATCTGGTGTTGCTAATAATTCCATGAGTATTCTTCTTTTCTCTAAGAGATTGTAACTTCCTTGTGGATATGGAGCTTATAAGGTTTTTGTTTGTTTAGTTCACACAGCAATACAGTAACTGAGACAGAAAGATAAATCCTAGGCACACTCTGAAACTAATTGTTCCTTAATTATATGGACAAAATAGAAGTACAGAGGGTGGAATGTTTTGTCCAGTGATAAGCAGTGAGGGTGCTGGAGTGAGTGCAGGCCCTAAACCCATTGGGAATGGACTCCTGCCCTGGACTCCAGCCTCTTGGATTAGAAATATGAAATTCTGCCTTCCCAGTATTTGTCTTTCTCTAAGTTTGATTGATATGGCAGGAAATCATAAAATTTAGAGTCAAGCGAATGTTATTGCCTTTAATTGGGGGAGTGGCATAACTTTACTGAGTCTCCATTTGCTCATCTGTAAAACAGAAATGATAAAACCTCTGTATAAAGTACTGGTGAGGATAAACTTAATTTGAATAATTGTATGTTTGTTGCCTACCACATACCAGATGTGTAATAAACTGTAGTTCCATTCTCCTCTGTGCCAGGCGCTTCTATTTGATGGCTGGTATCAGCTTCGTATACTATAAGCTTGACGGTTTAAATATTTTCCCAAACCAAACGAAGTGACAAAACATGTCAACTACAGAATTGTCCTCCCTTGTCTTACACTTCATATATGTGGTTCTCCACCCACTCTCTCATTTAGGTATCATTGCAACTCAATTTGAGCCCCACATTTATTTTTATGCCATTTGAAACTTATGAGCTGCCGGTGGTCTTCTTTGAGCATCAGCCAGAATAGTACATGTTAGAACATGTTCTCAAAGCCACTCATTCCCAGACTCCTTCCCTTTCCCACTGGTCCAATGCTGGGATACGCAGCGGCTAAGCTAGGCTTCCCTTCCATGAAGTTGGAGCTTAGATAAGATTTGAATCCAGCTGCCATAACTCTTAGTCAATTACTCCTCCTATGCTGCTTGTCCACACTAGACACCCAATAAATAGTTGCTGATTGATCTGTTGAGATACAGAAAGATGGACCAGACCAAAGCAAATGACTTTGTGACTGATGAGGAGTGGGCAGAGATGTACCAGAAAGGTGGATGAGGCTGTTGGTGCGTGTGGCCAGAAATGAAATAAAGGGCTGAGCTGGGAGATATTGAATAGGCTCTGTTCTATTGAAAGTCCAGAAGTGGTAAATCATATTGCATGTTTAAAATGGTAAGATTCAGGAGTGGTTTCTTTTCAGGCAAGAAATGTTCAAACCATTCAGGTTCTAAGTGGATCTGTTTACTAAGCTGGCCTGCTTCTAGCAATATATTTATCCATTCTGCTATTATTCATTTGACAAACACTGAGCACCAAATCAGATTTAAGTACCTTCTCCCATTTCCTTGGCCTTATTTCTGTCCTAGGCCCTTGGCCACTTGGTTATGGAGACCTCTGGCTGTTACTAGTACTGCCACAGCAGCAGCTGCCATGACTATCTCTGGGGAACACCCACTTTCTCAGTCTTCTCTGGTGAATGCTCAGCTCTGACACTATGTCCCCATCATACCTTTTGCTAGCAGAAGCCACACAAACCTGGAACTCAGGCTTGACTTAACAAGACTCATAAGCCTCCTCTTCCTCTTACCACTTTGCAACTTAAATAAAGCACTCTAGGCTGGGCACGGTGGCTCACACCCATAATCCCAGCATTTTGGGAGGCCACAGCAGGGGGATCATTTGAGGTCAGGAGTTCGAGACCAGCCTGGCCAACATGGTGAAACCCCGTCTCTGCTAAAATACAAAAATTAGCTGGATGTGGTGGCCCATGCCTATAATCCCAGCTACTTGGGAGATTGAGACAGAAGAATCGCTTGAACCTGGGAGATGGAGGTTGCAGTGACCCAAGATCGTGCCACTGCACTCCAGCCTGGGCAACAGAGGGAGACTCTACCTCCAAAAATAGTAATAATAATAAAGCATTCTAACACAGGGTCTGCCATCTGGCTTCCCTAGTGGCTACCTTGAAGTACGGGGACTGAGAGTACCAGGGGCTGGGTAGGTAATTGCCTACGGGAGAACTTTGATCAATGAGAGAAAAGAGGATATGAACTCCTTTCTTTTCCTTTCTCCAATCCACCATTCTAAGGTGCAGTGACTCTGTTTAGCTCATCTGAACATATCCTTTATAGCTAAGCAACTGACTGTGTCTCTTGGGAAGCTACAGCCAGCTTGGTAATTGAGAGGCCTGACTATGACCTTTGTATTTGTGCCTCCTTTTTCCTTATTTCACTTTTTTTCCCCTCTCAGCCTTGTTACCCAGAGATTGTACCTCCCAACAAATAATTATCACTAAGGTTTGCCTTGGCACATCTCTTTGACAACCTTGCCAGCAAACACAAGCAGGTAATGTGAACCAGACACCATGCTAGGTGTGGGACATAAAATGGTGAACAAGACAGATTTGGGCCCCACCCTTATGCAGTTTTCGATCTAGTGAGAGAGACAGGCCATATGCTATTAAACAACAATAAACAGAAAAAAAAAAAGCACAATTTGTGATGAGTTCCATAATGAAATAAAATTTACTTCTGGGGGGGACATAGTGGTGGAGGGGTTGGATAAAATCAGTTTAAATATGGAGAATTGAAGAGGTCTCTCTGAGGAGTTTATACTTAAGTTGAGGCAGGAAGCCATGGAAGGAACCAGCCATGGTAATAGCAGAGGGAAGAGAACTCTTAGCTTCTAGAGTATACAGCACATAGCAAAGCCTCAAAGCAAGAATGGGATTTGAGTGTTTGGGGCACTTGTGGAAGATAAGGATGGTTGAAGTGTCATTATCAAAGCAAAGAGTGGCTGACTTGAGGTTGGGAAATGTAAGAGTCAGATCCTGCAGACTTTGTAGGCTATTGAATCAGGCTGAATTTTACTTTAAGTGCCACTGGAAGCCACCAAAATACTTTAAGCAGAGATATTACAATACAATCTGGTGGAATCTTAATTCCAATTCAAGATTCTCCTTAATTTATTAGCATAATGCCTTTTACTTATAACCTTAATAATAAAAGAACACAAGGATTATGGCTATAAATACATGGAAATAAATTTTAAATATATTTTATGTGTTAACACAAGCACAAATGTCATATATGTACGTATATATATAGTGTATTACATATATAGGCTTATGTATATATAGTATATGTACACATATAGTGTATACATGCTTATACATACATTATATATGTATATACAAGCTTGTAACCAGCACTCTCTTCTAAGGAATCATAATTTATTATACTACTAATTTTATTTTTTTGTTCAGTTAGTCTAGCAGTTTTGCTACTTTGCTCCATGTTCATTCATGTTGGTTTATTTCCGTGTATTAATTTCAGAAAGTTTACAGTATTTGTGGCTGCAATTTCTTGAAGTACAGAGCTTCTTCTGTCTCAATTAGAGTTTCTTCATTAACTGTAGTTCTGTTGCTATGGCTGTCATTAGTGCAATCTACTAATTCACAAATTCACGGAAGTACGGAAATACATTTTGCTAATGTGCGTTGCAAAAGGCCCTCTAAAAAATGCCTCCTATATAATGTGATTTTCAAAATGCCTGCTGCAGCTGCCAGGGAAGGGCTTTTATAGACCAACCTGGATTTGGTTGAGAGCAATATGTCTTCTAGGCAGAGAAAGCTCTCCTCTACCACTCTATAAAGCCTTTTCTCGATGGTTGCTACCTGTCTTTGACCCTTAGATGTTTCCAGATTGCCTCTCTGGAGTTAGCATTTTAGCCAACTCACATCTATTTAAGTGTGTTGTGTTAAAGAGCTGGCAAGATTTTTTAGAAGAGTTTCACCAAACAACAATTCTTGTGAAAATTTAAACTATATATTGATATCACCCTTGCAGACTTGGCAGTAAACCCACATGATATGTTTTGAGGAGTAACAGAATTGTTAAATTAACCAATGTATTATTTTCTGGCCAGAAATTGCACCATGGACATTCATCCCTTTTCTTTGGTTGGAAAGCTTTGTCAATTCAGGAGATCAGTTAGTAGTAATTTAGCATGGACTGGTTCACAAAGTTGATTTTCAGAAGACAATTGCCTGAGATGAAATGGGATATGGAATAGATTGTGACAGAAGAAGAGACACTGTCGGGAAACACAGCGCTACCAGGGAGGTCTCTAAACAGAGAGCCCCAGGGAAAGCTGGGTGCCCAGGGGAGGTGGCTGCATCGGTGCTGAAAGCAAAGATGGTTGTGCGCCAAATTTTAACTTCAGACTTTTGCCTCAGGCAGCACTGTTAGCGCTTCAAGTCCCATTAAGGACCCTCGCTTTGGAGCAGATGGTGGCTTCAGTGATAACAAAGAAAACAACAGTGGTAGGAGAAAAGATGGCCAGACTGAGCTTCAAAGAAGCAAAACACCAAGGGAAAAGTTATTCATGTTTCTTGTGGGGAATGAATCACTGAAAAAAAACTCTTTAAATGGAGATGATAGAATGGAAATAATTTATTTACGAGAGTCAGTATTATGTTCATGATAGCCTTGGCTCTTTTCAGACTTTCTGCCTCCGTGTAGATTGGTGAAGAAATAGAGATGTATCTAATTTGAAACAAAATATAAGTGTTCCAGATTAGAACATATTGAGTATACTCTGTGCCCAGCTGGGATAATTTAAGTGGAGGTTTGAGAAGGTCTTCGTGAGGAGAGGATATTTAAGTTGAGCAATAAAACTAAGTAATCAAAATAATATTTTGCCTTCCAGTAAGAAACTTTCATTCCATCAGAAACCAGAATGTCTTTGACTTAGCTAATTTTCAGATTTAAGCTAATTTTTATATTGCATATTTAAGAAAACCTAAATTTAGAGAAATTAAGTCAGCAGATAAAATGAAAAGTATTTGTTGCTTATACCACGTGACTTTACGCACACAGAGAAGTGTATATCTATACATATGCTTTCATCAATATGTATGAACCTGACTAAAGTATGACCTTGTTGTATATGTGTATATCTCTGTATACACACACACACACACACACAGGATCATTTGGTGCCAGCGAGGTCTACTTATTTCAGGTGATCTCTTATCACTGGCTCTATACTCCAAGTTCCACCTGTGAACGTGGACAAGTTTAAATTAGTCAAATTTTCAAGATTTCTTGTCATTCATGCCACATGTTGGCTGTTTTGACTCCTGATTTTTGACCCTCTTTATTGTCTTAACCTTGCTTTCATACAAGGAACTCCTCAACTCTTATTTCATATGCATCTGGCTTCCATTTCATTTGTGGTTTCTGGGCACTACCTAGCCCTTTATGCTGTTTGTCAAACATGTCTGCACCTTCCTGATCCTGGCTGCTCACACTGTCTCTAAGAATTATCCTGAGGTGAGCACATGGAACTTTCTACCTTCAGGCTGGTTTAATAGGAATCTAAGTTTAGTAAAATGTTTGGCTTTTTATCCCTTTATTTGTGGTATCTAGTAGCCTTCTATTACCTACCATATACTGATCACCTAATCAGACTTGCTGTGCTGATTTTCATGTATGCAAATAGTAATAAACCATAGTGTCTAATCCCCAAGGGTATTGCTGCAAATATAGTAGGTGAGAGAGACATATAAATAAGTAATTTCAATATAATACAATAAGTATTGGGATACAAGTTGACACAAAGAGAGGAAGCATAAAGAAAAGGGAATAATGAACTTGACTTATAAGTAAGGGATAAATACATATCAGTTTGCTGAGAAAAGTCCTAGGTTATGACCTTGCTTCAAAATCCATTAGAGTAAGCATTAGTCTCACCCTTTTCACTTTCCAAGGTGTCCCAGTTTAGACCAAAAAAAAAAAGTGGTGACCTTGCTTGTATTAGTCAGGGTTCTCCAGAGAGACACAACCAATAGGGTAGACACAGATTGAGATATATGTTTTATAATACGTTATAAATACATAGATATAACTCAATCTCTATCTACCCTATTGGTTGTGTCTCTCTGGAGAACCCTGATTAATACAAGCAGGGTCACCATATATATAACATAAAATTAGGCACTATGATTTGTTAATCTATATAGGTAGATCTATATATTATATAATTAGACACTATGGATTTATTCATCTATATAGATATCTATATATCACATAATTAGAAACTGTGGATTTATTTATATAGACACTATAATTAGACACTATGGTTCATTAATGTTTGCGCACATGACAGTCAGCACAGAAAATCTGATTATGTTATCAGTATATGTCTCTATAAGAGGATTTGTGAGGAGAATTTTCTTACATGATTATAGAGACTGGAAAGTCCCACAGTGGGATGGCTGCAAGTGAGGAATCAGGGAAGCTGGTAGCACAGTTCCGATCTGAAGGTCTAAGAACCAGGAGGAGGTACTGGTGCAAGCACCCAAGTCTGAGGGCCATGGGTGTCCCAGCTCCAGAAGAAAGAAAGTAATTTCAGCTTTCCTCTGCCTTTTTGTTCTGTCAAGGCCCTCAGCCAAGCAGATGGTGTCCACCCACATTGGGTGAGGGTGGATATTCCTTACCCTGATTCAGATACCAATCTCTTCTGGAAACACCTTCACAGACATACCCGGAAATAATTCTTTACCAGCTATCTGGGTATCCCCTTCTAAGCCAGTCAAGTTGACACCTAAATAAACCATCATACTATCTATAGTGAAAAGGTCAAGTAAGAGAACGCAAGAAATATGATGAGAAGAACTTTGCCAACCTAGTGAGACAGCAGTGGAAACTACTGGTGAAAGAAATGGGCCCAGTGAACTGAACAATATTGTTCACGTGATTGTGCCTCATTGGAGAGGGATGAGATGCTATGGGCTAAAGAAGAAACCAGGAGCCAGCAATGGTGAGCTGTCTCTGTAATGTCAAGAACCTTAACTTTTTCTTGTAGACAATGGAGTCACATTAAATGTTTTTTTTCTTTTTTTGAGATGGAGTTTCACTCTTTTTTGCCCAGGCTGGAGTGCAATGGTGCGATCTTGGCTCGCTGGAGCCTCAGCCTCCCAAGTAGCTGGGATTACAGGCACCTGCAACCATGCCTGGCTAATTTTTTGTATTTTTAGTAGAGACAGGGTTTCACCATGTTGGCCAGGATGCTCTCGATCTCTTGAACTCGTGATCCATCTGCCTCAGCCTCCCAAAGTGCTGGGATTACAGGCATGAGCCACTGTGCCTGGCCTACATTAAAGTTTTTTAACTGAAAATATGACTTCATTAGATTTGTACTTTAGTATTTCTACGTGGTATACATAGAAATAATGTACAGAATAGATAAGTAGGGAATAAAATATCAGGCAGACAGAATAATTGGATCATAATAATCCAAACAAGAGCTGCTGGGGGCCTAAGCAGCGAGGACAGAGAATAAGGGATGGATCTTTAAAATAGCCATTAAGAAATTGATAAAAGAATCAGAGTCAAGATCATACTCAGTTGGCTACATATAGGTCAGGAGCTCAGAAAAGAAGTGTGGGCTGCAAGTATACATATGAGAATGTGAGTGAGTGAAAAAGAAAGGTCTGAAATTCAGATAGAAAAAGATCAAAGTCAGAGCCTGTCCTTCTAATTTAATCAGAACAATGTAAGAATATAGGATAACAAATGGCAACAGTTTTAGGAAAAAATTGTGTAAGAGATTCATATGACCAGTTCATTTCGGTTAAATAATTATGATGAATGTTGGCACTAGAGCTTTGATTGCCTGCATAATTTTTGTTATTTATTGTATATCTTATTCTTTTTGAATGTGGTGTCTCTGAACTCCTATTACATAATGGGGATTTTTAAAATAGAACAAAACATTTTCCCCCACCCATGAAGGGACCATTTTGGAATGATTACTATGTATAATTTAAGCTATTGGTTAAGGTCCAAGTCATATGATATGAATCAGTAGTAAGATATATTTATGACAGTGTATAATTCTAATACTGCTCATATTAGGGCAAAAGTAGAATACTCTACTTGAAAAGAATCCTGCAGTTGCTACAATCATGTAAATTCTCAGTTGATGAGTGTAGATCTCTAGACATAAAGGTTTAAATAGTATTAAACCTTCTGAGAACTTTAGATGAAACTTTCAGAGTGACATTTCTAAATCTGACCAATTTTTAAGTAAAGGTAAAAATGTCCAACAAAAGATATTATTGATATTTATTACATTCATTTTCTATATTGTGTAATTTCTGTTTTTTTCTAATGATCTATAATTCTGAACAGATAGTTTTATGTAATAAAATTTGCTTGAATTGATACATAAACTTCCATCTAAGTATAAAGTCGTACATAAGGCTCAGGTTTTTCTAAACACGTTGACATTGATTATAATATGTTCAAGTAGCTAGACTCAATACAGAGAAATTGTTTATTGTCTCTGAGAATACTCTCTGAAGTACTACTTGAAGACTCAAATGTTTTTAACTGTTCTCAAAGCAACATTTTCTTTCATATCAATAATTTACACCATAGTAAGGTTTTTTTCAGACTATGCAAATTAGAAATACGAACTAATTCAGACAACATTCATACAAAATAAATGAGACTTTAAAACATTTGATTTACTTTTTAATTTTCAAGGTGGTATTCACCAAGAAGATGGAATTGGGTTAAGAGCAAAAAAATTGATAGTTTCCTTTTTTTTGAAATCAAAGAATTAGGTAATAAAATGTTTCACATGCTTTCAGTTAATATTTTATAATATCTAGTGTTTTACATTTATTGATATCCATTTATATATCTTAGTATAATATAAATACACTGAGCAAAGGTATTTTCAAATAGCAAATTTAATTAAGATTTGCTCCCTTCTTCCTACTGTAATTTTTATAATTAATTAAGTCTTTCCATGTCATGTAATCTTTGGGCAATGGCTTTTGTTTGTTACAGGTGAATGCTATAGCATGCCACCCAGATCCCCCCACCCCACCCTAGAATTGACATTTACCCCAATTTCTGGGAGTGATGGCTGCTAAGACTGACCACTAAATCTCTCTCTGGGAATTGCCTTTCGCTGAAAAAAAAAAGCTGCCTCATCCAAGCTTGTCCCCTTCTTCTCAGGAAGCAGCCTCCATTTGAGGCTGGTCAGGAAGTGGTACAAAAGCTCTGTCCCCTTGCCTCAGTGTGAGACATCTCTGAACGGCCATTCTCGCTTCAAAGCTCTCTTTGAAATCAACCAATGACTTGATTGAGGCTGCATCACGGTTCCAGTCTTGCTACCTTTACCTTCCTACAGGTGTTGCTCCTAAAAGCAGTTCCCAGTAAGTGATCTAGATGAAAATTGCAGAATTTCAGAGTCTGTTTCCTTGGGAAACTAACGTTTGGTGCCAGTAATAGTTAAAGGAACCAGGTTCCCATCCTTGATGGTAGATGAGTGCAATGGAATAAACTGTGTTCCCCCAAATTTATGTATTGAAGCTATAACCTCAATGTGATTGTTTTTGGAGATAGGATTTTTAGGAGGTAATAATTAAGATTAAATGAGGTCCTAGGAGGAAAATTCATATTCTCTCTCTCTGTCTGCCTTATGAGGGCACAGTGAGAAGGTGGCCATCTGAAAGTCAGAAACAGAGCCTTCACCAGATCCCAACCATGCTGGCACCACAATTTCAGACTTCTAGTCTCCAAAACGGTGAGAAAATAAATTTTTGTTGTTGAAGCCACCCAGTCTATGGTAGTTTGTTGTGGCAGCCCCAGCAGAGTAAGGCAGGGGTTACTGAAAACCCTCCCATGCAGTGCAATTGTTATAACTTTTACAGGTGGTGAATTCAGATGGGATTCTGGTGAAAGAGAATACACTTGTCAGTGAAATATCTCAAGTGTTTGAATAGTTCTGTGGAAACGGTAACTATAAGGATTACAGAATCAGATGGCTTTTTCTAAGGACTATTGATGCATTGACCAAAAAAAATAAAATTTAAGGGTAATTAACAACCAATTCAAGGTAAAGTATGAAAGCCAGAGGGCCTCCTTGACAGCATATGACAAGACACTCACAGAGCTAGAAGCAGAAAATGCAGATTAGATATGAAATTGTATTGAAAGAATAACAGATGTCCAAAGAAGATTGACTTCTCAAATCCCAGCAAGTCTGCTACTCTGAGGTCAGAACCCTGATTAGCAAAGAGTAGGATCTTGAGATTTGAGGGGGGAATCTAGATCAGTGAATTCGAATGCCTTGAATTTCTAGATTATCCTCTAACCCTATGTAAAGTGGCCCATTCTTCCCTATAATAGCTATCTTTTTCCCCTTGTTTGAAGATGAAGCAGAAGTCTCAGTCTTGTAGGACAATACACACTTTTCTCAGGATCTAGTTCCACTTTTCCATTGGCACCAAAACAGTAATTACTTTTATACTACAACATAACCCAACCATGAAAGTGCTAAGCCTGATGAAGCAAATAGACCATACCACAAAATAACTGCAGGTCCAAGTCAAAATGTAGCTGAGACAGTAACTAGAATTCTTAGCATTGTGATATCAAGGGTAACTGACACGAAGTTGGACAACGAAGAGTTTATCAAAATGAGAGAAAATTTCTGTGACACAGTTTTTAACACCCTGGCAATGATCCTGATATAAACTTAGAGAAAGCAAAGGCTCACACTGAATGAAGTAGAGCCAACAGAACTGCCATGAGACAGCAGAGGAAGGAGTTAAGAGGCTGATAGTAGACATGGTGAGAGAATACACTGCATATGGCCAGCAAACACTCCATCTGATTCTGTTCCATGGGAAGGCCCAGGGAAAAAAAAATGACCGTCTCCAAAACATGAGGACTGCTCACATGATCTGAAGCCATGAAGGCCAGGCCAGAGCTAAACATAAGAGACGCTGCTACAACCGAGCACCCTGAGAGCAATGCAGATGATAGAATCCCACAATGACAGAGGCCAAGTGGCTGTTTAAACAAGAACAGTAAGACAGCATGGCCAGTGAAGTAGTGTAGGTGCCTGAGCTACATAAAAACATGGAGATACTTGATAGAACCAAGGAGAAGGATAGGTGGGCAACTATCAAAGATATTGCTCAATCTATATGATCAAAATATCAGGAGACTATAGGAAACCACCTAGTAGAAAGTCATGATCCCTTGTCCAGTTTCCTGAATTACATGAGTTTTCAGCTTCACAACTCACATACTGAAGGAGATGCCAAGTCCCTGGGAAGGCCCTACAACTCCACTAGTATGTAAAGATGCTCCAGTTTCCCACCTAAAATAGTTTCAGCCATATTCTTGTAACCATACACCAGAAAAAAAAGGTATACCCAGACATTTCAAGTAGTACAGACACAGAATCTAAGTTGACATTAGTACCTGGGGACAGTAGTTACCATCATGGCCCTGCATAAGACTGAGCATTTGAAAGCCAAGTAATAAATGAAGTCCTGCCCCAGATCTGGCTCATAGAGGTGACTAGATTCAGAGACTCAGTCCATGATCATTTTCCTGGCCCCTAATATATAATTGGAATGCATATACTTAGTAGTTGGAAGAATCTTCACAATGATTTCTTGACCTGAGGTGCAATAATCATCATAGTGGGAAATACAATGATAAAGCTAAGGGTACCCTTCCACTCCAGCCAACATAGGAAATAAAAAAAGAATATTGCATCCTTGGTGGAATGGCAGAGATTAGTGCTACCCTTAAAGATCTACAGTATGCAAAAACTGCAGTAATACAAAAACATTTAATTCATCAGCCTCGCTGCTGCAAAATTCAAAAATGACAATGGAGCATTTAGCACTCAACCAAGTAGTATCTCCAATTGTAGCTGCTTTGTCAGATGTTGTATCTTCATAAGCACATAACCACACAGCCCTAGGAACACAGTATGCAGCCATTGGGCTGGTTTGTGTGTTCATTTTCAACTCTATTAGGAAGAAGGATTGGAAGCAATTTGTCTTTACATGAAATAGACCTATATAGTCTTTCCCCAGAGCTGTGTTGACTCTCCCCCTCCATAATTATATAGTCAAAGGGACACGTACTATCTGGGCATTCTGTAGAATGTCATTTTGACCCACTCTCTCAAAGACATAATATTAATCAAACAAGACTAGCAGGAAGCAGCAAGGATTTTAGGTGTTTTGTGAAGCCACATACACATACACTCCAGGTGAAAGACAAACTGTATAAGGATTCCAGGACCAACCATATTAGTAAAGTTTTAGGCATCAGTTGGGTATGCAGGAGCATGCCCTTGAAGTACAGGACAAATTAGTGTCCTTGTACTTCTCACCCCTAAGAAGGAAACACAGTGCCTGGTAGGTCTCTTTGCATTTAGGAAGCGGTGTATTCCTGTATCTACATTGGAGTCAACACATTCTGAGTATGAGTATGATTTCTTAAATGTACAATTTTTTTTTTTCAGTTTTAAGGGCATTTAATCAGGAGGTTAGGTTTGGAAAGCTAACTCAAGTGTATTAATTGTTTAAGTAGAAATAAAGTTTAATTTTTGCTTGAAGTTGGTTCTTCTTTTTTCAACCTAATTCCTAATCCTCACAAAGATCTTTCCAACAGCAAGTTCAGTAGGTTTGGGTATCAGTAAGTCGCCATTGGCTTCTGGCTTATTGAATGATGGTGGGATTGCAGTTTCATCCTCTCTATAAACTCGCTCTTCACTGGCAAGTTTAAATGACTTGGAAGGCTGTCAGCTCTGAGTAGGACCCTAGCAGGAAAGCTCTGTAGTCGGTCTAGGTTGCAATGCAAGTGGAACTGCTGCTTGGCTCTTAAGGCCTGGCAGACCCTATGGTATTATACAGAGTATATGGTATTATAACAGAGATAACTGGTGGAAAAGATACTATATAAAGTATATGGCAAACCATAGTAAAAGCACCACAGTGTAGGTACATATGTTTCTGGAACAAAGATATGCCATCTGCCCCCAGAAAATTATGTCAAAGACCATGGTATGCTACTACCTTGGTAGCATTGTGGTAGGACATGAAATGATCTTGTGACCAGAACTTCCCACCATGGTTTTGGTCCTGTCAGATACATCAACTCATATAATGAGACAAGCCTAACAGCAATCTCTTGTAATATGGAAGTGGTGCATCTGAAATAGAGTCTAGGTCATCACATATCCTGGTGCTTGCACAACTGACTCATGAACAAAGTAGTTATGGTGGCAGGAAAGGAGTCTTTACCTAGACTTAACACTACAGACTCTCACTGATCAACGTTGATTTAACTACTGCTGTTGTTGAATAGCCAACCTGCCAGCGATAGAATCCCACACCAAGCCTCTAATGTGGCAACATTTCTGGGAGGACCAACCAGCCTCTTCATGGCAAGTTGATTATATTGGACTGTTTCTACTTTAGAAGAAACAGTAATTTATCTTGACTGAAATAAATACATTCTGAATATGGGTATGATTTTCTTTCTCCCAGGGCCTCAATCAGCTCCGTTACCTGGGAGCACATTTGATCCACAAACACAAGATCACATATCACATCAGACCAAAGAGCCCACTTTATAGCACAGAAGGGACCACTATGAACATATGACCATGGATCCACTAATCATAACACTAACAGCACTGCCCAGTAGCTGCTGGCCTGCTGGACCACAGGGATAGCATTTTCAAACAGCAGCTGATGTGCCAGCTTGGAGAGGGTGCTGTAAGGAGGGGGCTCCATCCTACAGTATACAATGTACATTCACATATAATGACCATTACATGGTATTATGTCCCCAGTAGGTAGAATACCAAGACTCAGGAAGAAAAGTGATATTGGGATTGCCCCTGATTATTCCCACAGACCCATTTGGATAATTTATGCTTTCTGTCTCTGAAACTCTGTGGGTCAAAGACCCAGAAGTTTTGAACCTCAGAGAGGGAATGATTCCACTAGAGGACACAGCAAGAGTATCACCAACTTTGAATTCTGACTGCTACCTGGTTACTTGGAGCTGTTGAATGTGGGATGTCCCTTAGATGAGGTGTGTCCTAAGATTAGGTAGCTTTCTTTGACAGAGGTCAATGCTGAGGGAGGAACTTGGCTATGAGCCTTCAGCAAGCCATGACTCCTGGCATCTGAGGAAATAATGGTCTTCATCTTGAAGAGGGGATTGGCCAACAACCACAGCATCCACTACAGTCCATTCCTTGCAGTGCTGGACAGTGTACAACTTTTATGGACATTTCACCCCATCTGGGAACAGCTTTCTCAGGATTCTGGTAAGTTTCTCTTCATTGCAAAATTATAGGAAATCAGTGACACAATTTACAATTCCCAACACTGGAGCTGGTCTTAGGGCCACAATGGATGGTCGTCATTTTATCCGTCTGTTGTAGCCACACTACCACTCAACTTCTCCTCTGCCTCATCTCCTTACAGGTACTGTTTCTGTGAGCAAGCCCTAGTCTGCATGCAACTCCCCACCACGGAACCTCATTTGCAGAGACTCTGCCCTTCATATCTCAATTTCCCCTTTCCTCAGAGGGACATTAAATAATTTGCAATAAATCCACTGCTTATAAATAACCTTACAGAAAGTATATTGACCTGTAAACATAGCATCGTCTGCCCACCTATGACATTTTTCAGCTTGTAAGGCAGGTATCCTTCTCTAAAACTTACCTGGAAAACTGGTATAGAATTCTCCCTAAGAGTTTTAATTTTCAGGGGACACAAGTGCAAAAAAGCAGTTACACTTGCTGTATTCATTAGTTTGCAAGGGCTGCTGTAACCAGCACCACAAGCTGAGTGGCTTAAACAAAAGAAATATACCGCTCACAGATCTAGAGGCTGGAAGTTCAAGATTAAGGCATTGGCAGGTAAGTTCCTTCTGAGGGCCGAGAGGGAGAATCTGTTCTAGGCTGTTCCTCTCCCCTAACTTCCAGTGATTTGCTGGCAACTTATGGTCTTCCCTGGCTTATGGGACATTACCCCAATCTCATCCTTTGTCTTCACACAGCATTCTCCCTGTGTGAGTGTCTCTGGTCCAAATTTCCCTTTTTATAAGGACATCAATCATACTGGATTAGGAGCCTACCCTATTCTACCATGATCTCATCTTAACTAATTACATATGTAATGACCCTATTTTCAAAATAAGATTACATTTTAAGATACTGGGGATTAGGATCTCAACATATGAATTCTTGTGAGATGCAATTCAGCCCATGGAACTGAACTTTGGGGAAAAGATTGCATTTCTTTGGGAAGTTAAGTGGGGAAAAAATACAAATTGTAGAAGTAATGGGCCTGGGATTCTTTTCATGTGGAAAATTTAGA
Organism: Macaca thibetana thibetana; assembly: GCF_024542745.1. Classification (NCBI taxonomy): domain Eukaryota; kingdom Metazoa; phylum Chordata; class Mammalia; order Primates; family Cercopithecidae; genus Macaca; species Macaca thibetana. The sequence goes on from NC_065592.1 coordinate 66,807,792, forward strand.
TCATGATTCCACAAGAAAAATGATTTGCTGTCTGGGGCATCTCCTGCATGGCTGCCTTTCAGATGAGGCAGCAGAAAGCACTAGACTCCATTTGTATCCTGACTTATACCTGTCTCTCTGCTCCATCTGAAAACTTTATGGTACAAAAACCAAGAAAAAGAATAAAGTGTCTTCTCTGCATGGGTCCCTAGTAACTGGTTACAGCTAATCTTCTGGAGAAGGAGAATTCAATCTAGCAATTAGAATTATGGGTGCAACTTCTGGAAGATGAAAACCCTCATCATCCTGTTTGGTTCACTGAACCTGAAAGGCCTGCATGCCATCTCTCTGGCCAAATCGAACATCTGCATTTTGGTTGGTACATGCCTTTGGAGTTGGCACTGGCCCTGTGACCACAGTGCTTTCTATTGCAGCTATTCTAGTGGCTTGGCTCTTTTTTATCCCCTTAGGTCTTCTGGTGGAGCAAGAGGACACCCACGGTGGAAGCCAAGAGAGTCATCTTAATGAATGGCATATTACAGCCCTTGTGAATGGAACTTGCATTGTTTCATAGCACAGCTGGCCAAGTTCTTGTGATTGACGGGTCAAGTTAAATCAGGCATAAAAATGATGTAGAGTTTTTTCTTTCAGGAAACCTGTCACAAAAGCACTCTTGTCCCAACCAAGGCTCGCTTTCTGTATGTACTCTTACAGAAAAGTTAAATATATATGAACATGGAGCATATCCTGTGTAGGAGGACTCTGGAACAAAACTGAGTCAGACTTACAAAGTAAAGAGCTGTCCCATGCCTTTACTTGTAACCATTCATGCGGTCTGTGTGCACAGACCCCTGAATGTAAAACCTGGGTCAACGCCTCCAGCTGTGGCCTCTCCTCTGACAACCATCTTATTAAATGCAGGATTCAGGAACCTGGTGGAACTCGGCCACAACTGCAAAAAACATATTTCAGTCCCGAAGTGTCAGAGTCGGGGGGCAGAAGGGGGAGGATGAACCAAACGCTAAAGCAAATGAAAACATCTTTTAAAATGTTGCCTGTGTGCTGCCAAATGGGAGCTCAGAGGGAGTGCCACCAGGAGCAGTTCCACATGGCGAGGCGAGGCCTTCCGTGGAGAAGCCTGGCTGGCAGGCTGGGAGGATTCAGTAATTAACACTGTCAAAGTCTCATGAGGCCCCATTTCAGCAGCTCGATTTGGAAGCGGTTGCCCGAGTACAGTCACCCTTCAGCAGCACAGCTGGGGTGTGGAGTCCATCAGCAGCTGGTACATGTGTGGCTTAAATTTGCTGGGAAGTAGAAGGAAATCTGTGGGGTTTCTTTTGGGTGCTTTAACCCCATGGGGACGAGGGCTCACAGTATCTGAGTTTTGAATAGCCAATTAAATGAGGGGCTTTAAGAATGCTGGAGCAGCCCACTGCTGGAAATAATAGCACTGAGATGGCTCCATGACAAGATCAGAGCCAGAGAGCCACACAAGGATACCTCAGGCTATAGCCCTGTACATATGGAACAGGCTATTGTGGGCTAAGGAAACATTGGGAAGGATAGATACAGTTACAACCTATGAAATAGACTCTGAAACAGGGTATGGTAAGGAAGACTGATAGCCATCTCTTGAAGAAAAAAATTAGTGAGTAGGAGCTGTGCTGTAATGGAAGAAATGTCAACTGGGTGTGGGTTTACGGGTTCAATTCCCAAGACCGGCACTCTTAGCACTGTGAAGTTAGACAAGTTACTCAACCTTTCTCAACTCATTTCTTTATATACATGAAATTAGGATTATGATAGCTCATATAGAATGTTTTTATCATGAATATATATGTAAACAGACACTATCTAGTAAAGAAGCTATAAATATATGAATATATATACATATGTATAGTTTTGTATATATCTGTCATTTGTTGATCAACTACTATGCACTCAACAAACATTTATTGAGTACCTCCTATGAGCAGGCAAGTCTTGATATATAACAAGTGAGATTTCTCTTCTCTTGGGGCATACATTCTAGTAAATGAAGAAAACAGACAATTGAACATGTAAATAAATAATACATTTTCAGATTGTGGGGACACCTATCCTCAGCATTTAAAAGGATGGTACAATGAGGAACTAAAAAGACTGCTTTAGGTAGAACAGTCCCAGGATATTTAAATAATTATCCTCATGCAGTTTTGCTGATATCCCTGTTGTGGTAGGCACTACTGTTCCCATTTGCCAATAGAGAAAGTGAAGTTCTATAGGGTAGCTCTAACAGAGCAGGCTTAAAAATGTGGATATTCAATCAGAATCGAGTGAGCTACACTGAATACATCCTCTTCAGTATGTGGACGTCTAAAAACAATGGATGTTTGCAGCCCACGTTCACTTTTCTTTTGTAGGTAAAATATTGTTTGCTAGAACCCATATGTATTATGTACTTTGAATCAGTGATATCCACTTAGAATTTTGGAATATAGGTTACCTATCATTAAGCACTGGAAAAGACATGAAAGGACCTAAGACCATCACAGTCCTAGGTTACAGACCAGGTTCCCTTTGCAGGCATTTCAAGCAATCTTAGGTAGGAGACTCTCACAATAAACCAAGACTCCTCTCAAGAGATTAAGACTGTTGAGTGGAACTGCTTTGAACAAACATCTTTGAATTGGGAAAGATTGCATCTTCAGGTTTATTCTTTTCATGTTTCTTATTAAAGCCTTTATTACTTGTCACGTTGTGTATGGTTTAAGTAAAGGACAGATACCTAAACTTGCATTGTGGGGAAAATATTGCAATGGAGAAGAGGAAATTAAATCGTATACATCTTTGTCAAAACATGTTTTTAGCTAGATTTGAAGCACCAGTATCTTTATTATGCCAAGTTTTAAAATTATGTGAAACATATGTCTCCCTTGGGCCCACAGGAAGGATGCAGCTAAAGAAGGGTAAAATGATGCTAATGAGAAGCCTAAAATAATAGAGGTGAGAGCCAGGATTCAAGCTCACATCTCCACAATCATTGTTCCTTCCAGGTTACTATATTGCTTTCTGCATAAAGAATCATATAAATTTGTCAAACATCACATCGGGCACAGGGTAGACAACAATAAATGCTGATGTGTACATGGCTGAGGAAATGAATGAACAAATGGATGATGGCACACATCCCCTCCACCACTGCTTCTCTCTTATGTTTCACCCTGTCTTCTTCTTACTTCCCAATGAAGCCCCTAGGTTCCAGGCACCCTAATTCCTTGGTTGTCCCTGCCTAACTTTTGCTAGCCTTAAATGTGTTCACTTCAATAGCAAAGACTTGGAATCAACCCAAATTTCCCTCAGTGACAGACTGGATTAAGAAAATGTGGCACATATACACCATGGAATACTATGCAGCCATAAAAAAGGATGAGTTCGTGTCCTTTGTAGGGACATGGATGCAGCTGGAAACTATCATTCTCAGCAAACTATCGCAAGAACAGAAAACCAAATACCACAGGTTCTCACTCATAGGTAGGAATTGAACAATGAGATCACTTGGACACAGGAAGGGGATCATCACACACCGGGTCCTATTGTGGGGAGGGGGTAGGGGGGAGGGATAGCATTAGGAGATATACCTAATGTAAAGGACGAGTTAATGGGTCTAGCACACCAACATGGCACATGTATACATATGTAACAAACCTGCACGTTGTGCACATGTACCCTAGAACTTAAAGTATAATTAAAAAAAAAAAAAGTCTTCCCTTTTCTCGTGTTATTTTCTCACTCCTTTCTCATCAGACTTTCTCACCCCCTGAGTGTGCAAAGGCCTTCCCAGCTTCACCTCTCAAAAGGCTCCCAGACTTAGTAAATACTATCAGTCTTGTCTAAGATTTAGCCCAGATTTCTCTGACACCGCTGAGTCCCAAGCACTTAATTTTCACCCTATGTTGTTTCACTCAACCTTTAAAACAATCCATATATGGTACGCTTCCCATTCTACACTGAAGAAAACTGAAGCCCAGAGCATTTACCAGCTTCTCCAAAGTTGCCCTGCTGGTAAGTAGTGGAGTGATAAATAAACCTACGTCCTCTGCCCTGGTTTGCTGGCCAAAAGAATGACACTGGACCAGCATTGATTCGATTTACCCTTCCTTCCTTCCTTAGTGGTGAGTAGTCAGTAGGGTGACAGTATATAGGGGAAGGAAAATAACTGAAAGATCCTTCCAAATCACCCCGTGCAGAACCAAGTAGTTGAGTACTGGGGAGTAGTAACAAACATTTTGGGAAGCAGTATTTTTTAAAACTTTAATGGTAAGCTTTGTCACACACTACATTTCCTAGATCTGCTCTGTTAAGCAGCTAATTAATTCTCTTGGGGCAATTACCCAGCTACCAGAAATGGTCTGCTGCAGGCCCATGCCCTTAGGCACAGTCTGTGTTAAATAAACAGCAGAAGAACCCTGAAGCGGCAGGGTTGTAGCCACTCCTTCGTCAGGTCAGCACTTGGAACACTTGCTTGTTCTGGGCCGGGCTGCCCAGCATCATGCACAGGTGGGTGTTCTGTAAGTGCTTTTTAATGGTGGTGGTGATGTATGAAGGTCTGTTTATACTTGCAGAGAGGGTCGTGTATTTTAACAAGGAGGACTTTTGATTGGCGTTTCAAAGAGGCCAGTGTTGTTGGAAAATGTCAGCACCCTGTGTAGGAGGGCACTTCATAAGTGTTAAGGGATTGGGTCTGCTAAGGGGATTAGGATAATTGTTTTGGAGTGAATGGGCAGGCTCAGTAAAGGTGACCTGAAGTCATTTTAATGGGCATCGTGGAACTCATGGTGACAACTCAGACTAGTGGATTAAGATGCTCTGATGGAAATTCCCAATCACTGCTTAGCATTGGTTCCGTTGGGATACTGACTGCCTATTGTATTGCTATGCCTGGTGGGGTGACTCAATTTCTGGGCTCTAGTAAAGAAATGCTGATCAAAGGAACTGCCACCCCACCATGTGGCACAGGGCTCCTTTGCCTCCAAAGATGAAAGGTGCCTATTTCCATGGCACTTCTTATTCAGGGAGAGTCTTTTAATGCATGCCAGTTAAAGATCAATCAGGGATGAAGTCAAACACTCTCAGAATAGAAAGTCCTATGGATGAAAGCAAGAAGGGAAACTTTCTCCTGAGTAAGCACCAGGTCTGCTTGCTGAAAGTTAGTATTACATCTAGTTTGCAGGCTTTAGGAATAAAAGATAAGCTTCAGAATGAATGCATATGTAGATTCCGAGTTGAAAAAAATAGTGGTTTATATTACGTACTAGTAGTCCAAGTCTACCTGCAATCCTTTATATATGAGAGAAATGTTGGGTAAAAAACTTAAATTTCAAGTACTGGTTGACCAGACAAAAATTATTGAATCAAGGCCTTCTTTTTTGTCCAAAGGCTGGGATGCTATCATTGCCCTTCATGTTTGGATACTTTTGCTGTATCCAACTTGAATTTCTTTGTGCATGAGACTGTCCAATGGTCATAAGCATCACTACCACCCTAAAATAACTAAAAGATGGTATTCTTGAAACAAAAACTGGCTTTTTCTGCAACTTTATTTCATCATGAATATATGAAGATAATTGCTGATTGGTGATTTCAAACTTTATAGTGCCGTCAGCTGGCATGGGGGCTTTAAACAATAATGCTCTGAATGGTTATAGTTCATCTGAATTAGATGCTCTTTAAGGAATTGGCTAGAGTGGACAAGGAGGGAAGCATAGGGCAGGCAGGGCAACACATCAGCTTGGGAGCTATGGAATGTCCAGCTTTGCTGCAATGTGAGATTTGCTCTTGCAGCAAACAAATTTTGGGTTCCTCTAGAATACAAATTGAGGAACTGTATACACAAATAGCACTCAGTATGGAAATTCCATGCCTTCCCACATTGGTTTTTGTAAACAGAGTCTTAACACCCACATTACACACCTGGCCTGGGCTGCCTATAATCATTCCAGTTCTTTTGGTGAGTAGACAATAACTGCTTCAGAGACTAGACTCCTTCTTAAGTTTAATGCTTATATGCTTTATTTATGGAGCATAACTGCTCCAAGATAGCTCTTCTTTAAATTAAAAAATACATAATATGCAATAAAATTTACTGTTTCTCTATGCAACAGGCTCCTTCTCTACACACATTCATCTTTGAAATTCCTCACTCAGGATTCTCAAACGGCCAAGGAGAGTAATGAAGATCTGATGAAATAGCCCAAAACTTTGAAATATTCTTTCTCTAGAACGGTGTCTGAACCACTGTGGGTGGCTGTTATAAATTGAGATTCTTGGGATTCAACCCAGGTCTACTAAATCAAAATCTTGTGCTGGTTCAGGAATCTTCCATACATATAAATCTCACAAGCACTTTGTGAACCTCTGCCAGATGCCAGCAACTTGTTTTCAGGGGCAATGCTATACCTATTCTAGTGTTTTGGGTGAGTAATTCTCATGCTTATAGAGAAATTCATGTAAGTTTGCTTACCTACATTTTTATCTGATTCTAGGGATATGGATTAGTGTCCAAATAATTTATCTAAAACAGAAACAAGGATTTAAACAAAAATCTTCTTCCTGGTCCTTTCTTCCCTATCCCTCTCCTCCTTTGCTCTCTTCTTCTTTTCTCTTAAAACTTTCCTGGCCTCAGTTACAAACATATGTGACATAATGAGGAAGATAGAAGGTAAAATGCCAGATAACAATAAAATGTCAAGGTGAGCCAACCTCATTTTTGGGATTCTTGTAGAAAGTCTGGCGGGGGGGAATTTATTTACAGGTGGGTTCTCCAGAGGAAGAATGGCACACTGCAAGGCTCTCAGAGAGAGCATAGGAGAGCTGGAAAGGTGAATGCTGAAGAATAAAATAAAGACATAATTTATGAAAGAGGACAAACGGTAGTGAACTGAAGATACCGAGGGATGTAAATTTGACACAAAATACAACCCAGCGTCACTATGCTGGTGAATGTTGTGTGAGGAAGGAAAGGGTTTAAATACATTTATTTGACTTCTAGCTGAGCCAAAGAAGTGAGCACTCTCCTACTTATTACCAAAAATATGGAATCACAAAGTTTTAGCCAATATACCTCCACTGTGACTATCCCCAAGTCCTAAAAGTCACAGGAAACATGCCCGGATAACTGTCTCACTCTCATAAAAATCCATATTGGCCGGGTGTGGTGACTCACGCCTATAATCCCAACACTTTGGGAGGCTGAGGTGGGTGGATTGCTTGAGCTCAGGAGTTGGAGACCAGCCTGGACAACACGGTGAAATCTCATCTCTACTAAAAATACACAAAACTATCCAGGCGCAGGGGCAGGCACCTGGCAAAGCGTGGTGTGATTTGGCTATCCACAGGCCTTTTCTGGTCTTACATGATTCTCCAATCCAGCTACAGAGTTTTTATTCATTTTTATCAAGAAAACCATTCCCTTAGCTTCAGACCCAATGCTTTTAAAGTCCAAAATCACAAGGCACAAAAACCCACTTCACAACAAGGTGCTTGGTGAAAGTAGCTAGAAAATCATGGCCCAGGGGGTTTGGGCTGGAGAGACATGGATGGACAGATGTGGTTGTGAACCCTCTGAGGCTGGAAGCCCTGGCACTGTATCCTAGAGTTGGGGAGGGGCTGCAATCGGGAAAAGCATTACCAGACAGTAAAGGAAACTGAAAGGCAGCATCGAGCGAGGAAACTTGAAAGACAACGTTTTCTTGCTTCATAATAATTCCCAAGGCTAGGTCTGATTATGGCATTAGTGGAATGAGTAAAATAGGTGGAAAAGCTGAGGCAGGGAGAAGTTGGGTACTTCTTTAATATGATGCATGGATGTAGCCAATACTAAGAGACAGACTATGTGTCAGGCAGTCATGTAACCTTCAGACAGCTATTATTTCCTCTAAATTAAACCAACACTGAGGGGTTATTGAGGGGAAAGGATAGACTTTCTAATTTGTCAAAGCCTAAAGAAAAATATAATCAACCTCATTCTTCTGTCAATGAGAGAACAATATTCATGTACTCTCTTTCTTTGGCAAGATTAGTTCTAATCATTCATGTCTGTGAGAACTGAATTTCCTGGAGAAAGGCATTGGGAAAGTTGAAGTTCGAGTTACACGTTTTCAAACTGATTGTAAATCTTTTTCTAAGTGGAAAATAGGTTAAATAATGTGGTCTTATCTTCTTCTCACCTACCCTGTCCCTCCAGTTTCTGGCTTCTGGTTGTGTAGCAAGGACTTTAGGGACAGGGGAGCAAAATAGTTATAAAATGTTGAGCCCTACAAATGGTAGATTTGGCTTCTGTGATTCTGCTAATTGGGTAGGTTCCTGCCTTCTCCCTCACTCATACATCCCCAAGGGCTTCACTGCATGCATGCAGACAAGTTCACGGATTGATTCTAAAGTAATGGGATCAATGCTCACAAACTTGTGTGAATATCAACCTTATTTAGATCTGGGATTCAATTTTGTCAGTGTGCTTTGGTGTGAGATTAGGAAGTAAACAAGGCCTTTGGTGAAAAAGAGTGTATTATGCCCACATGGATTAAAATTTGTATTAAAAAACACAAACCCTGTGTAGTCCAGCAAACAAAAATAATAAAAGCCCAAATATGGCTGGGCGCAGTGGCTCAAGGCTGTAATCCCAGCACTTTGGGAGGCCGAGACGGGCGGATCACGAGGTCAGGAGATCGAGACCATCCTGGCGAACACGGTGAAACCCCGTCTCTACTAAAAAATACAAAAAAAAAAAAAAAACAAACTAGCCGGGCGAGGTGGCGGGCGCCTGTAGTCCCAGCTACTCGGGAGGCTGAGACAGGAGAATGGCGTAAACCCGGGAGGCGGAGCTTGCAGTGAGCTGAGATCCGGCCACTGCACTCCAGCCTGGGCGACAGAGCGAGACTCCGTCTCAAAAAAAAAAAAAAAAAAAAAAAAAAAAAAAAGCCCAAATATAAAACTGCAGGTCAGAGCCTTTGGGATGCCAGTTTATGTCTTCTGTTTTAAAGTCATATTTCATATTTATAAATGCTGTTCCAAACTCAAACTGCAAACCAGGCTTGGATTTGGGGATATTTGGGGTCATCTACCTTTCTTGCAATACTCTTTCATTAAACTAATAATTGAAAGGCAAGTAACCCGGAGCCATGCATTTCTTTGACTTTTAAAATGGAGTATAGATGAACCTCAAATATTGAAATTTATCTAAGTATACATACTATTTTATTGATTTGATTACATATAGCTGAGATGTTTAACATATTATTCTAAGGTAGTACTGGCAAAAGGAAATGATTTTCAAAAATATTCTGAGTAGCAGAAGAATGAAAACAAAATGATACTACACTATTGGGAGGCAGAGTTTGTGTAATATTATTATCGTTACTGTTATTAATAATATTATTTCCTAATCTGTAGCAAATTAACTAGTATATAGTAAGAATTTAACTCATGTTTGTTGAATTAAAAACATCAAAGTTGTTCTGTGATACTCCATCTTCTACAGCGTCTTATACTTCAAAGTCCTGGGTAGAAACGTCAGCATAATCAATAACTAACCTGCCAGCATAGCAGTGTAACAGAAATCTGTATCTTAAATTAAGACATAAAGAAAAATACCTCTACTCCCCAAGTCCCATAGATAGAAAATGACTCAGTGATTCTGTAATTTGCTCATGTCTTATTGAAATAATGCATTGTAGAACTGAAGTATCTACTAAGAGGACGAATGTACAGTAAATTCAAACCAGTTAAACCTTAATAGTGTAAATGAAACCTTTAAATTGTGTGAACCACTAGCAGCCTTGCAACTCTTTACATGTGCAAAAAATTGAATGAAGACATATGGTCACCATCAACTTGGTTATTTAATTCTGAGATGACACACATATTAATCTAACTGAAAAGGGGAAGCTACTATATAGCTGGTTGTAATTAGCCCACCACAAATTTCTATAACCACTTCAGTCTAAACCCAAAGCCAAAATGGCATTTCATGATTACACCATCCCACCCAGATTTGCATTTCTTGATGAATTCCCAAGGTTAGGATATGAGCCATACTGTAAAACCAACCCTCAATTACACCTTTTTAGAGGGGAAGATTAGTGGCAGGTGGTGCCTGCTATAAAAGCCTCATTAAAACACCTTCTGGTGGAGTTTCACAAAAGGAAGCCACCAGATGGAGACCCATCTCCACATGGCAGTCTTACCTCAAATGAGAGTTTCACCTGACACTTTGGGGACAGACAATTTTTTCTCACCTAACAAGCCACTGAGGTTCAAAAGACGATCTATTAGGATTAATCGTACTTGATCACTAATCCATTGTAATGCCATATGCTGAAAGCGTTGTTCACTGTTAAGCCTGGAGCCAGGTAGAGCCCCTCTGGTAATGTAAACCCTCCCATTTTCCTGCAGCTAATCTAATTTCACCTCCTCCCAGACCTCGCATGCCAGGAATGATGCTTAACTCTTCCTACACTGCCTCTGATGCATTTTTGAATGGTAGCAAATCTGATCTCAAAGGTAATGATGCTGAAACCTGCTGACTAATTGGAAAATGATTTTCGTGGTGGTGGTGTTTAGTGGGGCGAATGGATAAAAGGTATTCATTCTATTGTGCACAATTTCAAAGACTTAGCCCTGGCCTTCTTATCTGCACAGCTTGATATTACTCATCTCCTCCTCTTCCCTCCTTCTCTAAATATGTGTTTGTTGAATCTGTGATTTATTGAATTTGAACAATCAGCCAGCTGGGCAGCAAGAGTGAAATTTATGTCTCATAGAGGAAATTCGGTCACCTTATGCAGTCCTTGAAATGGCAAGTATTTTTTTCAGTGGTTTGCCTTTGGTATAGGTCCAAACCATTAAGTGCCAAACAGTGTAACTCACCATATACACGCATGCACATACACACATATAGTTTTCTTATGTGTTTTGTGTTATGCTACTTACAAAGCGCCACCCACTAAGTCACTTTCTTGTTCAAGGCCCCATGTTTGAGTTGCACACATAATCATACACACAGGCGACATGAGCCCCACACATTTTGCTCTATCCCTGAGCTCCAATATGAGGAGTTAAATGGAATAACTTTCAAATTCCCTGCAATATTTTATGATCACTTGGTTCCAGCCCTAAACAGACTGCTGGAGGGAACAGAGAAAATACTCCATCTGCAATGTACACTAAACAATGTCATCAAGATGACAATAGTCATCCTAAAGTCATACTATGCATTAAGCAAATGAGGCCAGGCCCCCAATGCATACTAAATGCTGTGCTTCACACCTTCCTAAAAAGTGCTCCCCCAAATTCCATAATTTAAATTATAGTATTTAAAGCATTACTATAATTGAAAGATCTAATCAATGTTTCAAAAATGTGATCCTAATATTGCATAATGACTAGATTGAGGGGAGGTGCTTATTAAAATACAGGTTCTAAGAGAATACAATACCTAGGAATCCAACTTACAAGGTATGTGAAGGACCTTTTCAAGGAGAACTACAAACCACTGCTCAAGGAAATAAAAGAGGACACAAACAAATGGAAGAACATTCCACATTCATGGATAGCAAGAATCAACATCATCAAAATGGCCATATTGCCCAAGGTAATTTACAGATTCAGTGCCATCCCCATCAAGCTACCAATGATTTTCTTCACAGAATTGGAAAAAACTACTTTAAAGTTCATATGGAACCAAAAAAAGAGCCTGCATTGCCAAGACAATCATAAAACAAAAAGAACAAAACTGGAGGCATCATGCTATCTGACTTCAAACTATACTACAAGGCTACAGTAACCAAAACAGTATGGTACTGGTACCAAAACAGATATATAGACCAATGAAACAGAACAGAGCCCTCAGAAATAACCCCACACATCTACAACCATCTGATCTCTGACAATCCTGACAAAAACAAGCAATGGGGAAAGGATTCCCTATTAAGAAATGGTGCTGGAAAAACTGGCTAGCCATAGGTAGAAAGCTGAAACTGGATCCCTTCCTTACACCTTATACAAAAATTAACTCAAGATGGATTAAAGACTTAAATGTAAGACCTAAAAGCACAAAAACCATAGAAGAAAACCTAGGCAATACCATTCAGGACATAGGCATGGGCAAACACTTCATAACTAAAACACCAAAAGCAATCGCAACAAAAACCAAAATTGACAAACAGGATCTAATTAAACTAAAGAGCTTCTGCACACAAAATAAACTATCATCAGAGTGAACAGGCAACCCACAGAATGGGAGAAAATTTTTGCAATCTATCCATCTGACAAAGGGCTAATAGCCAGAATTTACAAAAAACTTAAACAAATTTACAAGAAAAAAAAAATCAAAAAGTGGGCAAAGGATATGAACAGACACTTCTCAAAAGAGGACATTTATGCAGTCAACGAACTTATGAAAAAATGCTCATCATCACTGGTCATCAGAGAAATGCAAATCAAAACCACAATGAGATACCATCTCATGCCAGTTAGAATGGCAATCATTAAAAAGTCAGGAAACAACAGATACTGGAGAAATAGGAACACTTTTACACTGTTGGTGGGAGTGTAAATTAGTTCAACCATTGTGGAAGACAGTGTGGTGATTCCTCAAGGATCTAGAATTAGAAACACCATTTGGGCCGGGTACGGTGGCTCAGGCCTGTAATCCCAGCACTTTGGGAGGCCGAGGCAGGTGGATCACAAAGTCAGGAGATTGAAGCCATCTCGGCTAACATAGTGAAACCCTGTCTCTACTAAAAATACAAAAAAATTAGCTGGGCATGGTGGCAGGCACCTGTAGTCCCAGCTACTTGGGAGGCTGAGGCAGGAGAATGGCATGAACCCAGGAGGCAGAGCCTGCAGTGAGCCGAGATCGCGCCACTGCACTTGAACCTGGGTGACAGAGCAAGACTCCATTTCAAAAAAAAAAAAAAAAAAAAAAGAAATACCATTTGACCCACTAATCCCATTACTGGGTATATACCTAAAAGTCTATAAATCATGTTATTATAGAGATGCATGCACACATATGTTTATTGCAGCACTATTCACAATAGCAAAGACTTGGAACCAACCCAAATGTCCATCAATAATAGACTGGATAAAGAAAATGTGGCACATATACACCATGGAATACTATGCAGCCATAAAAAAGGATGAGTTCATGTCCTTTTCAGGGACATGAAGCTGGAAACCATCATTCTCAGCAAAATATCACAAGGCAAGAAAACCAATGCATGTTCTCACTCATAAGTGGGAGGTGAAGAATGAAAACACATGGGCACAGGGAGGGGAACATCACACACTGGGGCCTGTTGGGGTTGGGGGAGGGATAGCATTAGGAGAAATACCTAATGTAAATGATGAGTTGATAGGTGCAGCAAACCAACACGGCACATGTATACCTATATAACAAACCTGCATGTTGTGCACATGTACCCTTAGGACTTAAAGTATATAAAATATCTATATATAAATTAGATAGCAGATTCTTAGATCTCAACACATACTACTGAATCAGAGTATCCAGAGGTGGAATCTGTGCAATTACATTTTTGTTAACAAATTTTCCAGATGCTTCTGATGCACATTAAGTTTTCAAGTTGACCAGCACAGTTGGCTCATATCTGTAATCCCAGCACTTTGGGAGGCCAAGGTCAGCAGATAGCTTGAGCCCAAGAGTTCAAGATTAGCCTAGGCAATGTGGCGAAACCCCGTCTCTACAAAACATACAAAAAATTAGCTGAGCATGGTGGTGTGTGCCTGCAGGCCCAACTATTCGAGGGGTTAGGGTGGGAGGTAGAGGCTGCTGTGAGCCGTGACTGTGCCACTGCACTCCAGGCTGGGCAAGAGAGAGAGACCCTGTCTTAAAAAAAGAAAAAAAAAAGAGATTTAAAGTCTGAGGAAAAGAACACAGGATCCCATTGCCCTTGATGGCTTAAGCCAGCGAAATCAGGGCCCTCAGACCACTATAGTCTTCTTTCCTCGTCCAGAAGGCCCTGTGACACTGAGGTCAGGCAAGACAATGACACTGGCTGGAGAAGAAAGGGGAAGAAAAATACCCCCAATGGCTTTCTGGATCAAATTTGTAATGTGCAAGGTTGCTATGAGTGTTTTGTGTTAGCCAAACAGTATATATATAATATGTGCCATACTGTACATGTTTACAAACCCTTAAAAAATCTGAAGTTTCTAATTGACACTTAGTAAATAAATCACTCTAGCTTTGTTCTTACAGTTTATGCAGTCACCAGACCCCAGAGATAAAAATATAGCCCCAGCTTTCTGCAGCTGGAAGAGTTTATTTTGTCATACATGAAAACTGCTAGTTTTGGCTAAGCAAGAGGGAATCTCTTAGGATTTTTATTTTTACCACAAAAACAAACAAACAAACAAACAAAAAACAACAACAAAAAAAAACCCACCTCAGTAGTCAATAGTAGTCAATCAGTTAAAATGAAGCAGGGAGTCCACACTTTTCCTATAATCACACACAGAGCATATTCCTTCTCTATTTGATACAATTGCACTTCTGAAAATGCTTGGATAATACCTAGTTTCATTAGTCTCCCCCTTTGTTCATAAGAACAACTTTTACTTTAACATATTAAGTCATGTAAGATGTAAACATTTTCTTGTAAGCTTTGGTAATCAAACTTCTGAGAGGTAGATCCTGGTTCATCCTTAGACAGTGGAAACTGACCTTGTCTTCCTCTGCCCTACCTGTAATCCACCTCCACTCTGAGCATCCATGGCATGAGTGCTTTGATGAAGGAGAAAGGAACCCAGGAGTAAGGAATGTCCTGCACTGAAGCCTGGAGCCAGAAGAGACAAGTCAAGGAGAGATCAGCCAGGATGGGCCTCCCCCAGGCTGGCCCTGGGCCCTAAATATAACCATCAAGAGCCATATGATCCTCTCTCTGTGTGCAGGAGAGAATTGACTCTGGCCTGGTGGAGAACATGGGGGATCAGGAAAGATCAGGAAGCAGCTGAATGGGCAAGGTAGCAATCTTTCTGCAGTGAAGTCCCCATTTTCCTTGGGACATGGTGGGACCTGCAGGGGTGTAGTGAATTATTCCCAGGCGCGTGGGTCTCCAGAGCAGCCAGAGGCCTCAGAGGGGCCTCCTCCTTCCTATTTGTGAACTAGGACCTAGGAAAAGGGTCTGAGGCTTTATGTCAACAGCTGACCAGTGAGAACAGTCTGATCACTAGTATCAAGCTCTCAGATCCTGTTTCTACCTAGAGGCTGGTTAGGCCTAAAGATTTAGGTTCATCTCTAAAAGCTAAAACTATTTAAATTTGCCTTTTGTTGTTGTTGTTGATGTTGTTTTGTTCTGCTTTGGTTTTTTTATGGTGTGCTCTTCCTCTCCATTATTCCTTTTCTCCCTTGCTGGCCCGTTACTAGTGGAAGAGAAAATTAACTCTGCCATGATGCTTTTCAAGAAATATGACTTCCAGTGACTCTCAGGAAGTCATAAGGGTGAGGAGGGGGAGCTCAGAATTGAGTTTGTGACATAACAAGTACAAATGATTCTGAATTTTCTTTTTATTTTTCATTTGTATTGTTTCTTTGATAGTAACATCTATTGCTATAAAATACTACACAGCCCACAAACATCAGGGCACAGTTCAAAGCTTTTAGTATAAAATAGAGTGTTCTGCTTTGATAAGAAAAGAAGGTAAATTCTTACAAGGCAGCATTTATTTGTCTTCATCTACTATTTGTGGAATGCATTAACTCTAAATTTTCCTTGCCACATTTCCCTCAAACATGCTTTTTCTTTTCCTTAGTTATTTCTTCATTTTATCAAAATGGCTTCCTGGACCCTCCCTGGTTCTCTCTGGAGGATTCTGGGTATTCCTCTATTTAAAGTTTCCTGTTGTGGCTGTAGGTTGGTCGTCACCATCTTCAGGAAGTATTTGTTCTTCCTCTTGACATTCTTATGTTTTTATTTCCCATTCCCTAAATAGTTTCCACTCTAAAGTCAGAATTTCTGTGTTTTCTAAGAACATAAAATATTTAAGTTTTATTCACCTGTGACTGTTTGCTGTTCACATTTTTGTGGATTAGGGAAAAGTGAACACACGCATGGCTCAGCCTTCACTTTGCGTGTGCTAATATGTGGAAAAAGCTCTTGGTTCAAGAGTGAAGAGAGATGGTCATGATATCCAAACAGCAAACCCCCAATTTTTTCCACACTCCTTATTCAATTTTGTTATCAAAATAAAGCATTTTTTTTTTCTTCTGCAAAGCATTTACTTGTAGGGCTTTTATCTTCTCTTGTTACCTCAGATTTTTCCCAAAGAAGAAATCTAAACCCAATTAGGGTGAGTGAGGGGGGAGGGGGCAGAGTTAGGTGCCAGAATTCCCAGTGACTGCTCCCACTGGAACAGACCACAAGATTCTCTCAACCAACCCATTTTTTTTCCCCATTTAACTAATAGAAGGCTGGGGAGTGACCTTTGCAGGCCAGTGGGCAGGAGCTGAGAAATACTCACCCAAATAAGCCAGGATGTATATCTGTTTACTACACAGCATGCTGGCCTGGAGCTAATGACATTAATCCCCCTACTGCTTTTCATTAGGTGACAGACAGGGAGCCACACTTCGGAGGGCATCGACTGCTTCTCCCCATCAGCCAGCTGCGAAGAGGAGTCGCTCTGGGAACAGCGCCGCCCTCCCTTCGTTTGCTTTTCTTCCTCTATTATTCCTGACATGTTCACTGAACTACAGACTGCATATGTTTAAAAATAATTAAACGCGCTCCAAACAAATAGGCAATGTTTCCACGATCCCTGCAATGAACGTTCTGCGTGTTTTGACAGATTTTTCTGTTCGTTGGATTCATCAAGCAGCCTGGCTCTTTCTTTGCTGTCATTCCCGACAACCTTGCAGATAAACCCCCGGGGCAAACTCTTTGGCCTGAGCTCCTTTCTGGGCTCTGATCTTGGGCACAGAGAACTTCCAGCCTGAGAGTCCCCAGACCTTCAGGAGAATCCATGTCTGGGCTCCCAGGGCAGAGTGGTTCACAAACGGAACCATTAGACAAAAGGCAGAAGAGCTAAATAAATGTGGGGCTCTGTTTTTGAATGGCGCTGCTATATTGCACTGAGAAAAGAGACTAGAAGGACATGCTATGAGAAGCTGAAAGACACTACTGTGGGGCATTAGGACCATCCCCACCCCACCCCCTGGGGCAAATCCTGATCTTCTACATCCCTGCCTGTCACCCCCTCATTCTTATTTTTTTAAAATTAAAATTCCTCTATTAAAAGATGGAGATAAAGGAGAAGATACAGCTTATAAAACTACATAAAATACAGCATAACCAAATAGATTAAAACATGTATAAAGAAAGCTAATTAAAGAGAAAATAAAAACAGGTAAGAAAGACTTGGTGACTTTAGGGCATAACAAAGATGCTAACATTAAGAGAAGCCTAATTGTTTTCCCAACAGAGACAAAGGTCTTCCTCATACAAAGGATACACTGGGATACCATCAACAATGTCCTCATTGGTATTCATTCAGGAAAAAATTGATAGATAAGTAAGAGTATCTTTCTCTCTCCATATAGACTTACCACATCTTGCATAACTACTCTGGAGGAATTTGGAGGAGTAAGGAGTGTGTCATGTATATGTCTGAGTTGTCACAAAGGATGAGGGTGAGGGAGGAAGGGGAAGAGTAATCAATACAGTATGATTCTGAACATGGCTCTAATGGTCTGTCTTAATCCTTGGACAGCTTTAAGAGAAACCATAGGAATGGATAATCTTTATATCCTTAGGAAATATGCTCAACGGTGATTTGAATTAACATGGACAGCAATTAATGTGCAGGGACATTAATTTACCCATTGACTGTTCTAACAATTGGTGGTGTCCAAGGAAGTCTTAATATCATGTGAATATTAAAGAGCCAAGAAGAACCTGCAGGAAAGTTCAAGTTTCTCATCAAGGAGGGATTTTTTAGTATGCTGCAAAATTGTTTATCAAAGTAGTAAATTCTACACCAAGAATTGGCAAACCACAGCCTGTAGGTCAAATATAGCCTGAACTTGTTTTCGTGTGGCCTGTGAACCATAGTCTGGGCCTTTTTTTTTTTTAATGGCTGAAAAAAAAAATCAAAAGAAGAATAATATTTTATAACATGTGACGATTACTTGAAATTCAATTTCAGGATCCATAAATAAGATTTTATTGGAACCCAGCCAGGCCAGTTCATTTACATATTGTCCATGGCTGTTCTTGTACTACAGTGGCAGAGATGCAACAGAGACTGTATGGCCTACGAAGCTGAAAATACTTACAATGTGGCCCTTTGCTGAAAGAGTTTGCCAACCCTTGTTCTATACCATAAGCAATAGGTCATGACTACAATATTGTTAATACTTTTCCTGATTTCTAAACTTAAAAACAAGCTCCCAATTGTTTAGATTTTCTAGATGGCTATTTGATAATATGTACCAGATAACATAAAGCATGTTTGCCCTTTGAGTCATAAAGTCCACTTCTAAGGAATTTATCCAATACTGGAAAGTGGGAAACAGCGTAGATACCCAACAACACAGCAAATGATTAAATAAATTATGATACAGCTATACAGTGAAATGCTTTACCCATTAAAAGAATGATAATGTGTTATCAGGACAAAAATAAATTAGTGGAAGTATTCTGGTTGGGTGTGGTGGCTCACACCTGTAATCCCAGCACTTTGGGAGGTCGAGGTGGGTGGATCACTTGAGGTCAAGAGTTCTAGACCAGCCTGACCAACGTGGCAAAACCCCATCTCTACTAAAAACACAAAAATTAGCCAGATGTGGTGGTGGATGCCTGTAGTTCCAGCTACTTGGGAGGCTGAGGCATGAGAATCACTTGAACTCGGGAGGCAGAGGTTGCAGTGAACTGAGATAATACCACTGTACTCCAGCCTAGGCGACAGAGCCAGACCTTGTCTAAAAAAAGAAAACAAAACAAAACCAGTTTGGGCTTTCACTGTGCTAATTGAGAAAAACTATGGAATTACTTGGAGCCTTGAAAGGTGAGATTTACATTTAATGGGCATGGAGCTACTTTTTTTTTGTTGTGTTTTGTTTTGTTTTAAAAAAGTGAGTCGGGGAAAGAAATGGATCTGGATTACCCTAGACTGTTAGAGCTATGTTTGGGGTCTAAATGTATTGATTACTCCTCCCCTTCCTCCCTCACCTTCCTCCTTTGTGACAACTCAGATGTATTATGTCTACATACTCCTTACTCCTCTGGATTCCTCCAGGGTAGTTATGCTTTTGCAAGATGTGGTAAGCCTGTATTGACAGATAAACTCCCACTTATCTATCAATTTGTTCCTGAATGAATACTGATGAGGACATTGTTGATGATATCCTAATGTATCTTTTGTATGGGGAAGACCTTTGTCTCAGTTGGGAAAGCAATGAGGCTTCTCCTAATTTGGCAAGTTTTTTAATGCCCTGAACTCACCAAATCTTCCCTAACTTCCCTCTTTCTATCTTATCCTATTTCTCTTTAACTTTCTTTATACGTATTTTTGTTTTATTATGTTGTGTTTCATGTAGCCTTATCAACTGTACTTTTTCTTCTCCTCCTCTTTTTTTCTTCTTCATCTTTTAATAGAGGAATGTCAATTTAAAAAAAATCTTTTTCGGGGGAAGATAGAAAGAGTAGGATATATTAGTGTGTGTGTTTCCTAGAGCTGCTATAACGAAGTACTACAAACTGGATGGCTTAGAACAGAACTTGATTGTATTCCAGTTCTAAAGGCCAGAAGTCCAAAATCAAGATGTTGACAAAACCATGCTCCCTGAAGATATTAGGGAGGATCTGTTCCAGGTCTCTCTTTCTCTTTCTCTCTTCTTCTCTTTGCCTCTCACAACTTCAGGTGTTCCTTGACTTGTAGATGTCTTCTTCCTTCTTTTGTGTCTCTTCACATCATCTTTCCTCTCTCTCTATCCCCCTGTTCAGATTTTCCTTGTATAAGGACATCAGTCATATTGAGTGAGTTAGAGCCACCCTAATGACATAATTTTAACTTGATTACCTCTGTTAAAACCCTATTTGCAAATAAGATCATATTCTGAGATGCTGGGGGGTTAGGAATTCAAAATATGTTTTTTGAGGGGGACACATTTCAACCCACAACAAGCAGGCACAAATGAAAAAATTAAAGCAAACTGGATTTTAAAAGGTAGAGATGAGATCTTCTAGGCCCTTCAAAGAGAACTTCAGTGAGACAACTAGTTGAAGACAGTGTTTAGGCTGTTTTTCTGTGTCATGCAAATAATTCCTTCTTTGTATTTATATTTTGCTGCCCCATTTCTCCTTTGACTTTTCCTTTTCTTTCTTTTTCTTCTCTCTTCTATTTTTTAAGAGGGAATATACCCTCTTGGTATAAAATTCAAAAGGTCTAAAAATGTAAATTTACATATTTTACAAAGTAATGCAAGATTTATTCATTTTATAAATATAAAAAATATGTAATCATTTTAGAAAAGTTTTAAAATACACCGTTAGAAAAGCACAACAAAAACAATAAACTTATGCACATTTTCAAACCTAACAGATCATCACTGCCAATATTTTGGGTTAATATTTTAGTTTTATATATACAATACAGTCAGATATTTTATACAATTTATATTATTTCATATACCATTTTCTAGTCCTTTTAGCACTAACAAGCATATTATGAATATTTTCTCCTGTCACTAAATATCCTTCAGAGCATGAGTTTTTGTAGTGCTCTGTGAAATAAATATACCATAATATTTCAAAGTCTTTTGTGGTATATTTAGATTACCTTCAATTTTATAGTACTATACAAATAATTCCTTGATTAACATATTTGTAAGTAAATCTTGATTTAACTCCTTGACTACTTTTAAATTTTCCTCTAGAAATGAAACTGCTAACATTAAAGTGTAAATACATTAAAATGCTCTGGATAAATGTCAAATTATAGCCAAACATCCATCATGGCCACTAAAAAAGTCTCAATAAACTACCTATTAAATGTCTAGTTTTATCACATGTGACTTTCCTAGTGTGTCATCTAAGACAACCTAATTAAAAGTTACTCCCTTACGTATTATAGCTACAGAAGATAATTAGCTACAAAATACCTATAAAATGTCTCCAAAAATGCTTGTTTTACTTCAGAAAAGTTTATTTCAGAAAAGTTCAGACAATATTTTTTTCACACAGTAATCTAGTGCATAAAAATAAAATGTCCAAAAAATGTACATCAGAGTTTACATGAGTATGGTGGTTTCTAAAACAGATGCAAATCCTTTTAACTCTCCTCCCATTGAAAAGTGCAGTCTATCTTTCCTTTCCTTCTTCCTGGTAGACTTGCAACCAATTCCACCAATAAAGGATGGTGGAAGTGACACTGCAACTTCTGAGGTGACACTATGCAAAGGCCACTTGGTTTGCAGCTTCCACCTTGCTTTACTGGAATACTTGGTTGTCATGGGGGAAGTATTCCTTGAGCCACCATGTTGGAGAGGGTACCTATAGACACTTGGACCTATAGTCTCAGCTGAGCTCAGCCTTGCAGCCACATCCACTGAGGTGTCAAATATTAGGTTGGTGAAAACGTAATTGTGGTTTTTGCATTTTTGAAATTTGCCATTTGATATTGGAATACATTCTGAAACAAATGTGGTTATGTTATACATCACATTAATGCACATTTCTTGCTTTCTGTTTTTTGCCAATGAATTATTACTGCTAATTTTGTATTTATTTTAGACTATAGAAATGGTGTGAGACAAAAAGCAAATTTGAGTGATTTTCTTATTCAAGTTCAAAATGGGTCATAAAGCAGCAGAGACAACTCGTAACATCAACAATGCATTTGACCCAGGAACTGCTAACGAACGTACAGTACAGTGGCGGTTCAAGAAGTTTCACAAAGGAGATGAGAACCTTGAAGATGAGGAGCACAGCAGCCGGCCACCGGAAGCTGATAATAATCAATTGAGAGTGAATCCACTTACAACTACTCGAGAAGTTGCCGAAGAACTCAGTGTCAACCACTCTATGGTCATTAGGCATTTAAAGCAAATTGGAAAGATGAAAAAATTTTGGTAAGTGGGTGCCTCGTGAGCTGAGCAAAAGTAAAAAAAAAAAAATCGTCATTTTGAAGTGTCATCTTATTCTTACTCTATACAACAACAATGAACCATTTCTCCATCGGATTGTGATGTGCAATGAAAAGTGGATTTTATATGACAACCAGTGATGACCAGGTCAGTGGCTGAACTGAGAAGAAGCCCCAAAGCACTTCCCCAAATCAAACTTGCACCAAAGAAAGGTCATGGTCACTGGTGGGTGGCCTGCTGCTGGTCTGATCCACTACAGCTTTCTGAATCCCGGTGAAAACATTATGTCTGAGAAGTATGATCAACAAATCGATGAGATGCACCAAAAACTGCAATGCCTGGAGCTGGGATTGGTCAGTAGAAAAGGCCCAATTCTTCTCGACAAGCCGGACCACACATTTCACAACCAAAGCTTCAAAAGTTGAACAAATTGCGCTACAAAGTTTTGCCTCATCTGCCATATTCACGTGACCTCTTACCAACTGACTACCACTTCTTCAAGCATCTCGACAACTTTTTCCAGGGAAAATGCTTCCACAACCAGCAGGATGCAGAAAATGCTTTCCAGTAGTTCGTCGAATGCAGAAGCACAGATTTTTATGCTACAGGAATAAACAAACTTATTTCTCATCGACAAAAATATGTTAATTGTAATGGTTCCTATTTTGACCAATAAAGATGTGTTTCAGCCTAGTTATAATGATTTAAAATTCACAGTCCAAAACCACAATTACTTTTGTACCAACCTAACAAGAGCCTAAAGAAGTCATCTCGAAGCAAATCCTCCAGGCCCAGCTGTGGAAGTCCCCAAGGCATTTAAATCTCTCCCAGTTGAGTCCCCAGATATTAAGAAGTAGAGGCAAACCATCCCTGCAGTGCCCTGAATTCCTGACATGCAGAATTTCTTACTAAAATGGTTATTTTTTAATGTCACTAATATTTGGGGTGATTTGTTATGCAGTCTTAACACCAACAATGATTTTTTTGACATTCTTTACATTGAGAGATTACATATTCAACTCACTCAAAGTAGCTTCAAATAATTTAGATACAACGTTAAAAGATATAAAGGCAGAAAATGCCTTTGTTTTGTCCCAGTGGAATTTATATGATCCAGCAACAGACTATTACCATGAAATCATACTTTGATGCTAGGATTCTAGTACAGACGCTATGCAGAATAATAAATAGCCAAGAGTTGAATCCAAATCTCTGCAATCTGGTTTACATTGATTCTCATTTGTGAAATCAAATGGGAATCAATAGCCGGGCATGGTGGTGGGTGCCTGTAGTTCCAGCTACTCGGGAGGCACGATAATCACTTGAATCTGGGAGGTGGAGGTTGCAGTGAGCTGAGATCACACCACTGCACTCCAGCCTGGGTGACAGAGTGACACTGTCTCACAAAAACGAAGGAAGGGAGGAAGGGAAGGAGGGTGGGCGAAAGGAGAAAGAAAAGAAAGAATAAAAGAAAGGCCCAGACTTGAAACTTAAACTTATAATTCAAGAAAAGGACACAGGTTTTAGATTTAATGCATCTATAATTTGAGCAAACAAAAGCTTGCTCTGAATTAGCTAAAGCCAGTAAAGATGATTAAATGCTCAATTTTTACCTGGTCCAAAGTATCCATTCCAAAGACAGTATTAAGGAAGGAGAGTTGGCAGGGGAGTACCATGATAGATTTTCTATTTCATGCCCTGTGGATCAATTTTCCTCTAGACCTATACACGATCTTCTGTGCCACCAGATTCTGTTTTTATATAACATTGTTGGCAAGTTTTTGTTTTGGTTACTCTAGCAGTTGCAAATAATGGCCTACAGGGAAGTACTGTTCCATCAGATTGGCCATCAATCCTCTTATTGAGATTCCTGTAGACAGAGTGAAAGGAAGCCCTATTAACCATCCCCTTTCAAAGACGACTTACTCTCATGAGGGCCATTTAAATAAATAAAAATTAAATTAATAAGGTAAAACCATATACACAACCATGCAAGGCATGTCATGACTTAAAGGCTTTAAAGGTTAAGACATAATTGTGTTCTGCTTGCCAGGGAGCCAGATCAGGACTAGAAGAAAAAAAAAAGCCTGTTCATTAATCTAAAAGTTCAACAGCAGCTCCTCCACTTGGGAATATCGCTGTGCCCACTGACAACTTCATGATTGGAGGCAGGGTCCACAGGGAGAGAAAAATTATCCATGACCTTCCTTTGCCTTCAATGCTCTAGGAGGACATGCTCTGCGTGTCTGCCCTTTCTTAGGAGATGCAGACCTCAAGAATAGGCATGGGTGGTGGGAGAGAGCAAAGACTTTGGAGTCAAGAGGACATAACTGTAAAATGGTACAATAATAATGGTACCAATCTCAGAGAAGAGTTATAAAAATAAATGAGATTATGTACAGAAAGTGGCCAAGTGTGCTGACTCATGCCTGTAATCCCAGTGCTTTAGGAGGCTGAGGTAGAAGGATCTCTTGAGGCCAGGAGTTCAAGACCAGCCTGGACAAGATAGGGAGACTTTATCTCTACAAACATTTAACAAAATTAGCCAGACATGGCCAGGCGTGGTGGCTCACTCCTGTAATCCTAGTACTTTGGGAGGCCGACGTAGGTGAATCACTTGAGGTCAGGAGTTTGAGAGCAGCCTGGCCAACATGGTGAAACCTTGTCTCTATTAAACATACAAAAAATTAGCTGGGCATGGTGACACACGCCTATAGTCTGAGCTATTCGGGAGACTGAGCACAAGAGTTGCTTGAATTCGAGGGGCAGTGCCGAGATCGTGCCACTGCACTCCAGCCTGGGCGACAGAGCGAGACTCAGTCTCAAAAAAAAAAATAATAATAATAATAATAATAAGCCAGATATGGTGGCAGCATACCTGTAGTTCTAGCTACTCAGGAAGCTGAGGCAGGAGAATGGTTTGAGCCCAGGAGTTTGAAGTTACAATGAGCTATGATGGCACCATTGCAGTCTAGCCTGGGTGACAGGATGAGAAGCTGTCTCTCTAAAAAGAAAAAAAAAGGGAAAGTGACTATCACATTGACTGGCAAGTAGTGTGATGTTAATGTTACTTCCTACCAAGTGCTTGATATTCCAGTGCATCCTTGACATATTCATATGTTGATTCAGTAAATATTTGTTGAATTTCTCTAATGTGGCAGATCTTGTTCCAAAGATTACATAAATTAATAAAGAAAACAGCCTTGCCCTCAGGAACCTTATCACCTAGATTTTGATAAAAGTCTGAAATTTGAAAAGACTTTGGGTTAAAATTACATATGAATCCTGGGAGAAAAAGAGGGTTTATCATATTTCCCCTGAATTATTCAGATCAGCTTCTTCTGGCCATATGGAGGTTAAACACGCCCATAGCATTTATTACTGAAACTTTTTTTCCATCCTAATAAAACTGCTTGAGTAGAAAATTCCTTCTACATAAGCTCATTTCATATATTTTTAACAGACAGCTTGGAAAAGTGCAAGTGTGTATGCATCTATTCTAGGCAATTGAGTTAATAAAACATCATCATTACTATTAGTAGTCGTCTTAAGATCATGAGTCAAACAGTAAGAAAAAATAAAGGCATGTATCCACATATTAATGGGTCACTATTATCTAAACACATATAAAACAGGTACTGTATCATATTCTAGGAACACAAAGAATGCTTCCTGTTGTGGAAGGAAAGATTTGCATACAAGTTTACATATAATAGAACATGCTGCTACAGAGATACTAAGTACAGAAATCAGAAGCACAGGCATTAATTTTTCTCTGGGGCAGGGTGCTAGAGGATATGGCATGGGCAGCAAGGGCTGGAAGACTGGAGAATAAATGGCATTTGTGTCTTGGTCTTGGTCGACAAGAGAAGTTTGTCAGCTTGACAAAGGGTGGACTGCGCAGAAAGTTTCAAGCTGAAGCTACAACATGAGCAAAACACAAAAGTATTGCTTTAAACCTTGCAATGTCCCTGTGAGGCCGATTTAATTATCCTCACTGTAGAAAACAGAAACTTTGAGAGAGTCTTCAGAGAGAGTTAGTTATACTGCTCAAAGAGGAAGCGCCAGCATTCACTTTGCCTCCACTTTGGCTGACCCCAAAGCATTTTCTTTCTCTTCTCTATTGAGTTGTGTCTTTGTTCACAGAGTAAGGACAAAGGTACGTGCATATATATTATGGTTTCATAAAACTGCTATTGTACTGTTAAAGAGCCGAACCTCTCTTATCAGGTACTGATTTATCATTTAACCCAACAAAACAGTAAAGCCTTTTCTTAAGACCTCAGACATAAATTGAACAATCAATGAGTACGTAGTATTCAATAAGTGGTTTTGCATGAAATCCAAGAGGATGCAACCTCAAATATCTACAGAACAGAAGATGGGTTGGGGGATCCAGAGTAGACTTGAATACCCCTGCCCTAGGTAAAGGTATAGCTGCTACCCAACAAATGCCAATTGTTGCCATGAAGAATTGTATCCCAAGGTGATCAGATCTGATTTTTTTTTTTCAGAAAAGCCAAAAACATAGATTTTATTTGACATCTCCCCATTTTTAAAGTTTGGAAACTATTTTTTTAAAGAAACACCCTAGAGGCCAAACAAAATGTTACTAGGAATGTGACTATGAGGTGCCTATTGAAAATGTCTAGCTATTTAAATTGCATTGGCAGGTAGCGGAGTTTAGTATAAAGGGAGCTGGGTTTGAAGTAAACTTGGGGTTCCACATAAGTGTTCAATAAACATCTGCCATCTAGTATTTTATGGGCCTTCTGAGATCTCTGGCAACTTTCTGTCCTTGTTTGTTGCATTAAATCATTTATCTTGGCACTTAAAAGAGAGTACCATGCTTCCTGACTGGTCTCTTGGGGCCCCTTTAGTCTCCCAGTTTTTGCCATGGAAGCATGGTCCTGCGCATTTGGCAGGAGCTCAGGTGACATATTAAGAGTTTGCTTATTGGCCAGGCTCAGTGGCTCACGCCTGTAATCCCAGCACTTTGGGAGGCTGAGGTGGGAGGATCATGAGGTCAAGAGATGGAGACCATCCTGGCCAACATGGTAAAACCCTGTTTCTACTAAAAATACAAAAAAAGAAAAATACCTGGGCATGGTGGCACATGCCTGTAGTCCCAGCTCAGGAGGCTGAGACAGGAGTATCACTTGAACAGGGAGGTTGCAGTGAGCCGAGATTGCGCCACTGCACTCCAGCCTGGCACTAGAGCAAGACTCTGTCAAAAAAAAAAAAAAAAAAAAGTTTGCTGATCAAATTCTGCATAATCCTAACCTGGTCTGTCTCCTGGGAGAGACTGTGGTTGCAGCTGCCTTTGTGGTAGGGTCTGTCTCCTGCTGGTTCCAATGCTGACTTCAAAAGAAACACAAATTATAGCAATTGTATAAACATACCATCAATCTTAAGTTTGTGACCAAATGACACCTACAAAGGTGACTCCTAGGAGATAGACCAGGAAGTTACATTATTTGTGCTGTGAACTTTCAATTAAATCAAAGAAAATGGTCAAGAGTCATCAGAGATTATGCAATACATATGCTATGTGATTCATACAAATTGTATTACCTCAAGAACCCATAAGGGTAAAGGTTATAAGACATCTTTCTCAATGATTTGGATGATTTATGGCTGAAACCAGCTAAAGTTAGATTTGGTTATATAAAAAATACACACACAGCTTTTACATAGCTCTTTCTACATGCTAAGTGCTGTTGTAACTGCTTTATTTATTTACTCTTTATAATAATAAAATAGGAACTACTGATATCCCTACTTTAAGGAGAGGCACTGAGTCAAAGAGAGGTTAAATAATTTGCTCAAGGTTGCACAGTTATTAATAGATTTGAACTTAAGCAGTCTGGTTTCCAGAGCTATTCTGTGCTTATGTGTATACTTTAGTTTGATGTTTATTGCATTATTTGGTGAAACCAATCTCTCATACAGACATGACAACGGGTCAAAGTGTTCAGTATTATAAGTTCAAAATAGAAGAAACATTTAGGAATGGATTAAAATATCCCTTAATATCAGAGATCCTGAATTTTGGTGGTCCTTAATGTATGCAAGGCCACAATATATAGTGGTTGCTGGATCTGGGCTACTCTGACTTGAAACCAACTATGTAGCAAACCAGTTACTGACTGTTGCATAAAATGGAAAATAAAAAATATCAATTTCAACCTGTTAGAAGTGTTGACTTACAGAGTGTTTGTGAAACTCTTAAAGCTGGGCCAACACATAGTAAATGCTCAATAAACATTAACTATTAGTCATCCATTTATTTACTCATAAATCATGTACAAGGTTCATAATATGTCTGGCATTGAACTTGGACAGTAGAGGATGCAAATTTGAGGAGAACAGAGCTTCTTCCCTGACAGGGTGTATAGTCTAAGAGAAGAGACAGGTTCATAAAGAACACTATTTCACTCTGTGATCAATTTCATGGTAGAGGTGTGTCCAGAGAAATACAGAACAGCGGGGAAGAGTGGTCTGTTCTGTCTGGCAAGTTGGGAGGACTTCACAATGGAGTGATGTATGATGGCTGTATAGTTCCTCCCCAGAAATAAAGTCTGAGCTACGTAATGGAACCTGGAAGTGCCCTGTGTCCCAGAGGGAGTGGTGAGTGATCAGTATGGACCAAGCAATGGTCTTACCTGTGGAGCAGACTCACCAGCTAGCGCCAGCCCACTTCAAACCTTCATGATGGCACCTGGCTACATTTAGTACACTTTAGTTTTAAAATAGTTTTAGGTTTACAGAAAAAAAAAAAAGAGCAGCTAGCACAGAGAGCTCCTATATACTCCCTCCCCCTTGAACATCATATATATTTAAAACACTCCACAGGCAATTCAGATGCACAGCCTGGGTTCAATATTCTTGGCTAAAATCTAGAATATGAGAGCAGTGTGTTTTGGAAGTGGAGGGTGCTGAGAATGGAAAAAGGGGAATGAGTCAGATAAGTGAAAAGACTGGCAAGGTCAAGGTCAGATAGCAACATATCTCATTAAGCCCTGCCAAGGGAACTTAATCCTGAGGACAGTAGACAGTCCCCGAAAGGTTTTAGGCAGAAAAGTGAGATTTTCTGATTCATGTTTTAGATAAATAGGGCAGTGAAACTGTGGAGAATGAATATAATTATATGGAGAGCCTATGGCGTAGTGGTTAAGCTACTGTGTGGTGAAATTGCCTAGGTTTATTCCAGATGTTATAAAAATGTTAAAAGAGTTTTTTAAAGGCAATAGCTGCTGAGTTGTGGCTTCATCTTTGAAGGTAATTATCTGATCACACACGCAATCACTGCATATTCCTGGGGAATGTCCTTAGATCTGGGTGCAAGCTTCCAGCGTTGGGACCTAAAACAGACTATCAAAATTTGGAAAGAGAAGTCAAGCCATAAAGCTGCACTGAAATGGATATTAGAATAAGAGGGGTCAGAGTGGTGAGCTAGAAGCTGGGTGGGGAGCCAAGTAGCTGTTGGACAACAAAGGAAGGCAAGAAACATGAGTGGAGATGGTTTGGAGAATCCTGGGGTTAGGGTATCAATGCTTGTGCCAGCTCTGAAACATGTCCCATGTGCATGTCTTCCTGGGGCTTAAACAGGGCCATGATGGGACCATGATATAAACTGGTGAACAAGATGCAGAGGTTTTTTCAGTTAATGCCCAGACTGAGGAACAGTGTTAACTCTCCAAACGATATAAAGGTAATAAAATTCCATTGCTTTCATTCTTTCAGATAAAGCAGTAGCCATCTATCTTTAAAGAGTTCGTATCCTTCCTCCCTTGCGATGGGGTCAGAAAACTCTTTTCACGAACATCTGTTATTTGTAGGGAGGAGTGTAATCATTTAGTTTCTGCTTTCTCCCCGGAGGGTGCTGTCACATTTTTCTGAGGAGAAGCCGCCACACAGCTGAGGTTCAGGGTCTTGCCCAGGGTCACACTGTGCGACAAGGTTAGAATAGGGTTATCATTTACTGTGTGTGCCCACTCTCGGTTTGGTTCACTAGTTCACTCTGCTTGTAATCACGGCAGCCCATGGAAACAAAATCAAGAAAACGTGATGCCAGACAGTAGCCAGAGATTTCAGAAGTGGATAATCATCTGTTCTCACTGTGTCTCTTAGAAGCAGCATCATGTAATAGAGACAGTTGGGCCTCACCATCTCCTGGACCAAGACTGTAACTCATAAACCACTTTAGGCACACAATCTGCCCAGCTTCCATTTCCTTCTTTTAAAATTTGTGTGATGTGTGTGCAAAGCGTTCCCCTTTGTAGTCTGTCTTGTAGGGAAATGGACACTCTCTCACCCCACTGGTGAGTATGAAAACCGTGACAACTTTTCTTGAGGGCAATTTGGCAGTATTGTTCAAAAGCCCTTAAAATGGGAACTGTCCCAGAAGTTGCACTTTAGGAACAGACAATAAATAAGATGGGCATCAAGTTTTGTGTATAAAGATGCGCATCCAAGCATCACGTTTTGTAGCAGACTAGAAGCAACTTAAATGTCCAACAGCGGTGTAATGATTAAATAGGATCTGGTTAAAATTGCAGAATGGAACTCTATGCAGCCATTAAAAATGATGATGCAGAACAGGAGTTGGAAAACTACAGCTCATGGGCCATGGTAGCCCGCAAATTTTATGGGAGCAGAGCCACACCCATTATTTACATATTGTCATGGCTGTTTTTTGAGCTACTACAGCAGTTGTGCAGCTATGACAGAAACTATATGACTCTCTTTTACATCTCTTACTATCTTTCTAATATTTATTCGAATTTTTCCTTACCCCTGAAATATTATGACAACTTTGTTAGAACAAAATCTTACAGTGATGTTGGTTGCAATACACAGTGTTTATTCAAAAAGAGCTCACCTAATATATTAGCCAACACCAGTCTTAAGCGTAAGGATTCGCCACTCCTCATTCAGCTGGCCCTCTAGGAGCAACTATAATCAAACTGCCTGCAACCAACAGTGGGAGTTGTGGCATATAGACTTTCTTTCCTCTTTACCCACTGTTGACTTCCACCTTTTCTTCTCTATTTGGCTAACCCCGAGAAGGGTAGAAAAAAGCACAGAGGACAGGCGAGATGGCAAAGAAGGACAGAAACATTCTTACTCAACTGGTGCTTTTAAAAGATGGCTTCACTGCTGGCCTTGGCAGATTGACTCATTGTTGGGTACATGTGTGTTTTGTTTCTTTACAGAACCAAAAGGTGATGGAACATCCCGTGATGCAGACAATTCGTTTTGCTCCAGCTGTACTCCCCTTTCTTTTCCTGTGGCCTTCCATGTGGACTGTCTCTATCTGAGTCCCCTGTCCAGCCCTTTTTTAGGGTATCCTGTTGGGCAGGATTTGAAACGTTTCACATTTGGCTTAATCCTCCACCTCTACCCTGATGTCCCACAGTAAATATTCATGCACATTTCAGCTTGACACACTCTAGGCATGCAGCTGACTCCAGTGTGGCAACAGTTCTTTTTTTTTTTTTTGCTTCACTAGCTAAACAGCTGGATGACTCATATCTGCCTTTAGATTTTCCAGGTGGATGTTGGACATTGGCACATTCTGCTCACCAAACTCCTGCATAAGCATAGCAAGACCCAGAGTTTCCTTGACAACCTCTCTCACATGCATAAGGGGAGAGGCAGCTCCTCTCTGCCTCCCTTTCTGAGAGGCAGTGAATCGGTGAAAACAACAGCATAGCCCACTCCCGGCAAGTCCTCGTCACAAAATCCCAACTGCCCATTCTTTACTGGTGAGTTTCCTAAACAGGTTTCCTCCATGACAAATCTCTCTGATTGCTGTCTTAATAGGAGATTTTTGTTTCCCCCCATTTGTATTTTTAATGGACACATATTACCTTTCTGATAAAAATATGTGCCATATTCTGTTTCATTTTTAAAATGTCACATTCAAGTCTTTGACCATCTTTTGTTCTTAATACTCACATCTATAAAATGGGCTAGATAACACCATCATTGCTCAAGGTGTAATAGCTATTGGTTTATTTAGCTGAAAAAGTGTGCAAGGACTATTGAAAAAAGAAAGGTTCATTCAGAAACATGCGCTCTTTTATTTTGTACACATCTTACAGCATAGGATTTTCTTCCCCTGGTGTATCTAGAAAGATCAGCCTCAGCTAAAAAAAAAACAAAACAAAACAAAAAAAAAAAAAAAAAAACACATATTCCCCTAACTTACTTACTGCTTGTTTCCAACTCAAGCTAATTACTTGAACAGCACCTTTCACAGGAAAAAAGCTGACACAAGAAACTGGACAAGGTCTGTGTCTCAAGTGCTCTGAGGAGAGAGCAGTAAGTAAGGTGCTCTGCACAGCTCAATAATTTGCACCACAGGAAAGCCATCCTTCCAAGGGCAGGCAATATGTCTGCAGTATCCTCCTGGAGGAAGGAGGGCCAGGAGCTCATCTTTATGGCTTGAGGCTTGAAAGCTGCTTAACTGGGCGGAACGCCACCTCCTTGCCATCAAAGCTGTCCACCTGGCAGTGAATCTCAATGAGACAGCTGACTGGCTCAGCAGACAAGTTGCCTTGCCAAGGGGATGAGAACTTAACCAGAAGGTCTTTCAGGAAATCTGTTTAGGATGTGGGGGATGAAGAGGAAGAGAAGGAGCATTCATCCCCTGAATGAGGCAAATGAGGAGTAGCTGTTCTTCGGTTACACAAGCCACTTCGAGCTTTTCTGTGCCCTTAGCTCATTTAGCCCTAAATTTTGTAAGACTCTGATTTTAGATTCTGATATTAGCATCGAACATTGAGAGTCCTTTGTGACTATAGTAGGAAAGTGGGTTCAATTCAAAAACTGAAGCTAAGAAAAGACCTCAAAAACGTTTCCATTTGAAAACAACCAATATGAACAAAAATATTACAGAGAAGGCATGAAGCTATTCATTTTTAAAACTGGCTGTTGAAAAATGCCTTGGATTGTTACTTTTCACCAAAGGTTTAGAATTGTAAACCTAATAATTATGATAACTCCTATTTGCCCAGTCCTTGCTAAGTGCCAGGTACCGTATTCAGCACTTTATACAAATGCTTTCATCTAATGTCTTTGAGAACCTTATGGGTAAGTCTTCTTAGCTTCACTCTACAGGTGGAAAAACAAAATTCAGAGAGGTTTTATACATTTTCCACAGACATACAGTGAGTAATAGAAGAACAAAGAATCAATCCCCAGTTTATCCCAATTCAAAGCCTAGACGCTTACCCACCAGGCTGCACATACTGAATTTGCTGGAAAACATAGCACCTTATCACATAATGAATGACCAGGGCTACAAAGAGAAGACACATGTGTGGGGACACATGTGTGGGGTATAAGAATATTCCATCAAACTACTCCCAATTTATCCTCCATTTGTCCCATGGACCTGAGTGTCTGCTCCCATCTCTGAATCTCTGGTGTTCATCATATTCAGAAAAACCTGCATGTCCCCTGAAATAGACTCTCGCAGGTGAGTTAAGACAACAGCACACCATTCTGTGCCTTTTCCATAGCTTCTGGTGGTGGGAGGAGGGGAGAAAGACAGAATGAATGACAGCTGAGCATAGTCTTCAGAAAGCCCAGCGCTCTACCTGTGGCTCTGGGTTATGACAAGACAGTTTCTCCTCTGTCCTTGAAAATAATGAAAAATTATTCATTTTTGGTCAAATTTTATATATATAGCTATTACAAAGTACTATGTAACTTGTCTTCTTTAGTGACGCCTCTGTTTTATTTTGAATTGAATAAGATAAAATTCAACAAAAGTAATAAAATAGCATGGTATGAAAGAGCTTCAGATGGCATCTCCAAAAAACAAAGCCTACTCAGACTAAATGGATATTTGGAAGCAGTATTTGGACACAGCTAAATGGGTCAAGGCACAGGCCAAGTTTGACTCCCAGGCTCACTGTTTCAGGCTGTGTAATGTTGGAGGAGCAAGTTAGGAAATTTAAATCGTGTCTTCCTCATATGTAAATAGGGGCAATAGGAATTACCTAATAGGTTTGCTGTGAAAAAGATACATGATATGATCCATATACAGCACTTAATATAATAGTTAGCCCATGGCAGATAATCAAAGCCCATGCACTATTAACTGGTCTTGTTAGTCTTGAGGGCTACTCTAGTTTGAAGAACTGAAAAAAATGTACCTTCGGCCTAGAAAGCTGCTTCTCACTCATTCTACCGGCTTAAAAGTTAAATTCAATATAGAATTGACTTCTTCATTTCATCATTGAGGAATGACTAGGAAGGAATTAACCTCCTTCTCTTCCAAGGCTGGGTTAAGTATCCATTCTGGGTGTTCCCATAGCACCTTGCCCTAACTGCTATTGAAATATTTGCCACATTATGCTAAAATGGACTATTTAATCATCTGCCATTGCCTTGAGGGCAGAGCCTGTATTTTATGTTTTACCTCCAGCATCTACAGCAGTGTTTAAAATGGTTTACAAAACAAATATTTTCAGAAAGAATGAATTAGAATTTGACGAAGTGATATATGTGACAATGTTATTAGGAATATTGTTATACTCCTTGGGTATTTTTGTAGCATGCAATAATGGCTGTAACATACAACTATTCCCACTACCTCTTTCTAATAACACTACCAAAGAAAAAGTCATTTAACCAGTTGCTGTTTAAGTAAAAGGATGATGGACATCTTCCCATAGCAGAGCTTCACTAAATGAGCAATTTTATCTAACTTTTTTCTATATCAAACAATAGGGTAGCTGATTTTAAAAGAAAACAGTAGATATGTAACCACCATTAAGAGCTCATACAAAAGCCACTTCTGGTAGTGTCTAAGAGGCTGACCACAATTTCTATGCTGATCTCATGTAGGGAGAGCTGCAGTAACTGAAGTCACGAATACTTTTTAATGATGATGACATTCGAACACTATTTTATCATTGTGATGCTGAAAGACGGAGGATTTTTTGTGAATTCTTTATTGTGGACTCTTTCTCAGTTTACAGCATAGATCTCTGGGCTTTGGAAGGGTCTTATTTAGTCTTCTTGGGCTGCAGATGGGAGCGAGAAAAAATGGCCACTGCTCTGGAGTGAAGGGCAGCGAAATGAGCCAAGGCTTTGTATCTGCTCATTACAGGCGCAACAGTTATGCAAACTAAGAACCCAACATTTTACTAAAGTGATGCCAAAAATCCTGTCCCACACTACAGCAAATGTTTGAATCTGCAGAGAGCCTATGTAGAATAAAATCAATATGCTATTGTTGGAATACATGTCTTTTGATGAAATTGGTGCTTAAAAATGCTTTGGACAGTTATTTTGAATGATCCTTATCTAATAGCAAATTGGATATGCATTTTCTCTCTATTAGAGATAGAATTCTTGAAAACGTTCTCTTTTTTTCTCCTCAAAAATTCTGTTGGGAAGAGATATGAGATGAGGAGAGCAGGAGTGAACAATATTGTCCAAGGCACTTTCCTCACATGTAAGATAGTTATTTAGTATCTCTGTTTTAGAGATGAGAAAACTGAGATTCTGAGAAGTTAAAAAAATTTTAATAAATATTTGAAGCAAATATTTGAACTCAAGATTGTATGGCATCCACGTTTATGCTCCTTTTACCAAACTAGGTTACCTCTTGGGAAAGGTGGATGTAGCCTGAGGTTTGGTTAAGTTACTCTGATTTTTAATTTCTCATTCTGTTGACATGAAGTTAATCACAACCTCAATAACAAACTATTAAAGTGTAATCTGCTTCATTGTAGGGGAGATGAAAACTGGTCAAGTACATGCTGGGTCTTATGGTTAAGATATTTCTCATAGATTTGGGAGTCCCTTTGTTGAAGGAAGGAATAAATGAACAAAAAAGTAGTCTTCTAGCCTCTAGGTTTTCTTCACATTTCCTAGTCCTAGAAGTTGTATCTAAATTCACCAGAAAGTTCCTGCAAGACCACAGGGACTAATGATATTGATCTTTCCATTTTTGTTTGTAGCATTTGGTGACAGTTCCATTTATCCCTATTTTCTCTTCCTTCTTTATGATTAATCGACTACCTATATTCTTTTAAGATTACTGCATTGTTTGCAAAATCTTATAAATTAAAAATTTATTTTTTGCCTCCTTTAATAATCACTTGCCCAGGACAGATTATTTCAGAACACAATTATACAATAGACAGTATTAAAATCCCACTAATTTGGTCACATTTATTATTCTGTGAAATTCTACTTGCCGAATTAGGACACAAATAATACAGCCATGAAGACATATCTGGAAAGCAAATTTCTTACATTTCATCTGATTGGAGTGGGTATCTGAAGAATAGTCACACACACACACACACCAGAAAGAAAGAGCAGGTGTTAGGTGATGAAGAGAGGGTAAAAGAGAATCAAGTTTAATTTGAACGAGGAAGTCCCACCAGGCCTGTAACAGTTGGGGACTGGGAAGTCCAGGCAGGTGTGAGTCATGGATGTCTAATATAAGTGAAGCTGTAGGTAATGCATGCTTAATACATTTATATTTACATTTTAAACTACTAGCTTGTTGGGCATTTGATTTTTGTTTGGGGGAAGGTAGGGATCCAACTTTATTTTCTTCCAGAAGGAGAGTCAATATTCTTAAAGTCAGTATTCTTAGAGTCAATATTCTTAAAGCCATTGTCTTAAAGACAAAGCACTAAGTCTCTTCCACCAAACTGAAATGCTACTTTTATAATATAATAAAATATACACTTTAATCAACTTCTTGACTCTCTCTTCCCTTTCATTGTTCTACCTGCTTATTCATGGACCAAAATTGTGGTCTATGATCACATTTGCTTAATTCATTTGTATACTGAAATAACAATTATTGAGTGCATGCTATTCTTCTGGCATCGTGTAGGTCCTGGGAAACATCACAGACAAAACCCTTCCCTCTGGAATCTTAGATTCTGAAGAGTCTTAGTGTCTGGTACGGAAAGGATCCCTCTTCCATTATTCTCATATGTCATAGATTTCTTGGTAATCACCATACACTTATTTTCTAAGTGAACCTTTAAATCACTTTGTCTAATTCTAATAAAAAAATAACCTTATTGGACTCAATTTCTTTATTAATACGAAAATAAATACTTTTATTTTAAAGCATATTTTTGGATCCCAGGACACCGGATGTCCTTTGATGTATTCATTTTGTATGTAATCATATTATCAAATCTCTTATTAATGCTATTAGCCTTTTTCAGTCTTTTGAGTTACCAGATATGCAATTATATCATATGCATATAACATTGTTGACTTTCTTTTCACTGTTAATACCATTTATTTAATTTTACTAATTTATTACCTCAGACTTTCCCCAAACGATGTTGTTTAAATTAATGCTGTTTTCTTAGCTTCTGCTTTTTAATGCTCATGGTTTTAGTATTTATTTTTTGATACACTGTGATTATACATATTTATGGGGTACAATTTGATGTTTTGACACATATGTATATTGTATAATTATCTAATTAGGGTGGTTAGTGTATCCATCACCTCATGTATTTAACACATTACTGCAATAAGTGTGGAAGTGCAGATATCTCTTCAACAAAAATGATTTCATTTTTTTGGATATACACCCAGTAGTAGGACTGCTGGATCATATGGTAGTTCTGTATGAATTTTTTAGGGAACCTCCATACTATTTCCATAATGGCTGTGTTAGGTTACAGTCCCACCAACAGTAAGTGTTCCCTTTTCTTCACATCCTTACCAACACTTGTTTTCTTTTGTCCTTTCGATAATAGCTATTCTTACTGGAGTGGGGTGGTATCTCACTGTGGTTTTGATTTGCATTTCCCTGGTGGTTAAGGATGTTGATCATTTTTCATATACCTGTTCACCATTTGTATGTCTTCTTTAGGGAAATGTCTCAAAAAAAGATGTTTGTCCATTTTTGAACTGGGTTATTAGTTTATTTGCTGTTTAGTTAAGTTTCTTACATATTCTGGATATGGATCTCTAGTCAGATGAATAGTTTGTGTAGCATTTTTTAATATGATATTTGCTACTGGTATTCTTTTAGAAGTCTTTGAACTTCTATTACATTCTCTTCTTGTTTTTTAAACTGGGAATTTTGTTTCTAAATTAGACATGGCAGCTATTTTTTAGGAGATAAATAATGTATTTTTGTTTTTTTTTTTTTTTTTCATTTAACTTATCAATTTGATAGGTTATGTTCTGATATTTTCTAATGTTGAACTATCCCTGCATTCCTGCAATATACTCTACTTGGTCATGGTATGCAGTGGTTTTAATAGACACCTGGATTTAATTTGCTGACTTTTACATACAATTTAGGTACTGTGTTGTGTCCATATTTATCAGTGAAATTCTTTAGTGTTCTTTTTATTCTGTCTTTGTCAGGTCTGGGAAGTAAGGTTATGCTAGCTTTGTAAATTGAATTGGGAAGCTTTCCATCTTTTGCTATGGTCAGAAATTTTTTGAATAACATAAGGATTATCTGTTCACTGAAAGTTAGATAGATTTCAGCTGTAAAACCATCTGGGCCTGACACATATTTTAGTAACTAGATAATTTTTGAAAAGCGTTTGTGGTATAGTGGGAAGAAAACTATCTTTGTAGTCAGAGCCTTATATTTGAATTCCTGTCCAAAGCATTACTGATGGTGTGACTTGGATAAGGGACTTTTTTTTTTTCCTGTGAAGTAGTGATCTACCTGTTACCTACCTACCTATTTTGGAGGGAAGACTACTTCCTTGGAAACTTTATTAATAAGAAGGTTTAAGTAAGGAGCTGAGTAGTATCTGACATGAAGCAGGTGTCCAATAATAGCTATTTTCCTTTCCTTTTAGTCATTTTCATTGCATTCATTCCTATCTGAGTGTGTGCATTCTTATAATCCACCTCAACAATAAATAGATTAATCTGTAAAACAGCTAAGTTAAATGTCCTAATCTCTCTGCAATGCAATGTCCCTGTGCACTGAGTTGTAACAGTTGGGTTTGCTGGAGGAACCACTCCCTAGGTGCTCTTCTCACTGTGTTACTCTTTCTAATTTTTATTAAAGTTCAGGAAAAAAATCTGATGAAGAGGTAACTTCTGGTTTCCTTGATTTCCATTCAATTTACTTTTTTCCTCGGGTATCCAAGGAAGCTTTGAATGACATAAACACAGTTTGGGGAGTTTTGCTCTATTAAAGCAGGTTATCTGACAGCCCTTTGGGCCAGACACAAAGCCAAGTTTGTTGTTTAAAAGTATTTGTTTATTGCTTTAGTTATTTATCTGAGGAGAAGATGATAACCCCATTCATTCACAGCTAATATTTAATCCTGAAATATTTTAATGCAGCAGATTTTTTTTTCCAGTGCAAGGTACTATACAAGATGCCTGAGTTGCTACATAGGCAGTTTC
This sequence comes from Macaca thibetana thibetana, assembly GCF_024542745.1. Taxonomy (NCBI): domain Eukaryota; kingdom Metazoa; phylum Chordata; class Mammalia; order Primates; family Cercopithecidae; genus Macaca; species Macaca thibetana. The sequence goes on from NC_065592.1 coordinate 66,847,309, forward strand.
TCAATGAAATCAAAGGGAAAGCAAACTATTATTTTAAAAATTACAACAGAGAAGAAAAATCTATCCAGGCTGCATCTGCATGATGCTAAGATGACTCCTGAACAATTAAAATACAGAAGACTATATAGTATATAGTAGATCCCAGGTGGGTAGGTGAAAAATGTGTATAAATATATACATTAGTACAGGTACTACAATTTTTCTAAAGGATGCACTAGAAACCATTAACTTTACATTTAGAAGAAAAATGTGGGATTCCTGGGGATAAGTATGGAAAGAGAGAGATTTACATTTTATTTTACATAATTCTGACAGAATTTTATCATTAATTTTAAAAAGTTAATTTATCTTATTTTGTATGTGTTATATTATATGGTGATACTGACCACCTTCTCTTCTCCACTAAATTGATTCTTTACTTGAATTACAGAATCAAAGGCTTGAACCTAGTTGCACATTTGTTTGAACTCTCTTATTCTCTCACTTGGGTACCAAGTCTATCTTAGTTCCATTTGTCCTTCATCTTGCATTAGGCCCTCCAAGGAAAATTTACTACAAGTCTGGCACAGAAAACATTTCTGGAACTTAAGCTTTGTTTGGGGGTGTTTTTGAAAAGAAAATTTGCCATAATCAAGTACAGTATCTTGAGCCCACACAGAGTGTGTGGCATGGGTCCAATAGCTCTTTTCTGGTTCCTTTGAGATTTGTTTATTACTTTGAAAATCAGAATTTCCATAAAACAGCGTAAGACTTCCCTGCCTCACAGCTCAATAGAATAGCTGAGCAAAGAGATTTAACTTAATTTTTAGGGTTGGTTTTGCCACATGTATTAACAACGATAAAAGCAACAACACGGAGCAAAAGAACCGTGACCACACGAGCACACAGCATAGGAAACTATGCTTTAAAAAAATTTCTTATGCAACCTTTAGGGTCAACAATGATGTTGCTGGGTTTTGCTGGGCTGACTCAGACCTGTTCAGATGCTTGGGTGGAGAGTTAACGTTGAAATAATCATCCTTCAGGGGGTGGATTAGGAACGAGTTATAAAGCATGATGTTGTTGGCAACTGAAGAAAATTGTCTTTCAGTCTGAGTGCAAGAGACTGCTACTGGGGCAGGCTTTGCATTTCAGTGCCCTTCCTGCTGCTCTTGCTCTCAGCATCTGAGTTCTCAGAGTTGTTTACCTTTGATCATATGGGTCAGACCCCCTAGCAGTCTCCTTATTATTGGTCATCTAGTGATAATTTGTGCATGCTTCCAAGAAAGTTTTCAATTTCCAGAAAGAATTATATTTGGCCTGCAAATATTCTTCCTTCCAACATGGGTTGTTCTCAAATTCTGACTTAAATCTGTAAAACGATGTGACCATATTTTCACTAGTCCATACTGAAATAAGAAAATAAGAACAATATCATCTAGAGCTGTGGCACACATCAGTGTCGCCTGTCAAATATATGCTGCTTGTCAGATATTCCTGGCTCACCTGGCACATGGTAAGTTTGCACTTTCTGGTCTTCTTGTAATTGGATTGGACCACGCAACTAGTTCCAGCCAATGAATCTTGCAAGAAGTCATGTATGTTGCTTCTGCACTGGAGCATTAACTGCTGATTCAAGAGTATCCAGAGCTCGCTTTCCCCCTGGCACAGTGGTTAGCCACATTGGAGATGGCTGCTTTGACAGTCACAATCTCCAAGGGGTGACCATTCCTGTCTACCCATGAAAAACATGTAGCATACTGTTTTAAGCTGAACAGACTGGGGCAGGAGTGGTGGTAATTTTTACAACAGCATAATTCAGCCTATTCCTATATACAGCTAGTGTGTGTTGGTCTTCTTAGAAGCAATTGTAATTTATTCAGGTGTGTTTTTCTACTTTGAAAAATACTTAAATTTCTTTTAATGTCCTTCTTTGAAATTAAAAGTTGGCACTGCTGGGGCAGTCTCCTGTAGTTGTTTTGTTGTTGTGTTTTAATTGTATCTATCAATGAAATATATAACTCTAGGAATTACTGCTTTGGGTCTTCTTTGACCCATCAAAATAGTGCAAAGATAGGCTAGAGTTTTTTAAGGTATACTGACCTTGGCTTGTAAAATTCAAATTCTTCTGTAATAGCAGATACAATTTGTAGGTATCTGTGACATCTAACCTTACCCCATTGTCTATAGTTCTACAAAGGCTCAACGTTTGGACACCCTATTCCTTTGAGGCTTTCCATGCTTCACTTTGCACCACCTGCAAGAGTTTATTCAATTGTACTGAACCAGTTGGCAGTTAAAGTTTTTGGATTTTCAAATCAAGGGAGTCATATTGCAGATCCACAAACTTTCTTTAGGAATGTAAGATCTAGTGGGGCAACTGCCTGTGTTACTCACAGGGACTTGGGTAAAACAAGAACTGAGAAGTTTTTGTCTTCTTTGTTTACCAGTACCTTCAGAGCTTAGAGGAGTATATGGCACATCATGAGAACTCAGTAAATATTTGCTAAATAAACCAATGGAATGCATATATGTATTCATGGGTTAATGTTAGGATACTTAATTTAAAAAGTACAAATTCCTCTGATTGTTTTCCATTTTTAGATAATGGCAAGTTTAGACTTTAAAGGCGATTCTTCAACAACCAAATGTGCAATTATTACAACCTGCTTGCATAGGTTAATTTCCCACTGAAAGGACAGACTTTCCTTTTATCTCATTCACCCAGTCAGACAGGATCATCCCCTTTGGTGTCTTAAGGATATTTCAAAACCGCAGGTATGTGTGTGGTTTTTAAAGCCTGAAAGCACAAAGCCACATACACTTTTTTTAAAGTATTACTATTTTTCTTTCTATTGTTAAAAGTTGAAACTATTCACGTATTTACCCTAGGGACAGTCGTGCATGACGGAGGTATGTGCATGGAAAATTCTTTCCTTGTTTCTTCTGCTGTCACCCATCTGTTTGGGCTCAAAGACAATTCTTTGTTCACATGGTGAGGAAGGTCTCACACTGACTGAAGACACAAAGCATTCAAATTTGCCAGGGCTTATAGTTTATGTGCACACACACACCCCTTAGCCTGATTAAGCTGCAACTCTTAAATGTTGTATAGTCTGTGTATCTACAACTTCCGTGTAGCTGATACTTGGGGTTTGAAGTATTTAGAAATTGTATCTCCATCAGCGTAAAGTTCATGCCCGAGACTTGCACACCAATGATTGTATTTGGGTAGTAGAAGTTTGAGTGATTCTTAACCTCCTCTTATTTTTAATTTGCTGCATTTGTCTCTTGGCAGCCTGTCAACAAATGTGAACTGCATGTACTATCTTCTCAGCTCCATGGCGAGAGCTGGAAATACAGAGTAAAAAACAGAGGACTCCTGCTCTTGTGGTTCTGAGAGCCCTTCTCAAATTGCCAGTAAGAATGCACATCACTTTATAAAGGGAGTATGTAATTAGCACATTTTTAAAGGAATTAAATATGCTTATCAGTCTCTTATATAGAATTCAGCTGAGTTCTAACTGAAAACCGTGTCTCTAGCACTCACTTGCCAGGTCTCCCCTGTGCCATTAAATAACTAACTTTAGCAATGCAAATTTTTTTCAAAATGAATTATGTTCCCATGTGTAAAGCATAAAGACTGTGTCTGCCTCGTGGAACGTGCACATTCACAGCTGTAGGCACACATCCTTGCGGAAAGCATCACCAATGAGGATTTCCCGTTTTCTTGTTTTTAGGTGACTCCAAGAAACCTGAGGGTATTTAGACTGATGAATGATGTGCTTGACTCCAGTCTTGTGCCTGCCCGGCTCCAGAGTTTATCTGCTTTCTGTTTGTTTTCTGTGCTCCTATTAGGTTGTTGTTAGTTACATTCTGATGTTTGTAGTTTGGGGAAATCTGTATCTTTGTTATTTATGTTATCAATAATGTGACCTAGGCCTTCCTCAGCAATGTTCCAACTGTTCCCAGGTCCTCAATCACTAATTATGCAGATGAACAGATTGTGGAAACTCTTTCCTTATGGCTGCATTCTGGAGGAGTTGTTTTTATTAAATTGCCAGTGTCTCGAATTATAATTAGGTACTGGCCCATATTTATAGCATTTCTCTTCTCTCTGTCTCTCTCTCCTCCCGCCCCCCACCCTGTCCTCTCTTCGCTTTTCTCACTCCCCTCATCATATCCTCTCCTTTTCCACTATGGGCTGGAAACTTAATCAAAAGAGAAAGAGTAAGAGAAACCTCAAGTCATTAGCTTCAGAAGCAAGCTTGCCTAACAGCAGATGACAGGGCAGAGTGTTAGATATTAGGAGGTTCTGTTTCTTGCAAAAAGTCATTAAGATGTGGTGCAGCCTGCCAGACAAAGTAGGAGAAGCCGCGAGAGCTTAACAAGTTCAAGGGGAAGGAAGGCATTCATTTGCAACCTTGCAATACAGCCTGGCCAGTCCACTCAAGGAAATTTAACAGTGGTCAGAGAAAACAGAAAGAGAAATTTGGGGACCTTGGGGACGTCCAGTTTACTGCAGTTAGCCAAATCCTTCCATGGTTCATCTACTTGCCCCTTATACGAATTATACTGATCTTATTGTCTGAAGTTTATTAAGCATTCAAGGCGTGTTCAACACTCTAATGAAGGTATGAAGCATGACTTTTCTCCAGGAGCAGCTTGCCTTAAAGGAACTTTGCAGGCTTTTGCTTGAACAAGGCATAGAAGATGAAAGCTAACTATGATTTAAAAAAAACACACACATATACATGCTTGTTGAGGGATGGGAGAGTTTGGGACAGAATAAGTATAGAGGTTGTGATGGAGGAGAAAACGGATTAAGTCCCAGATACAAACAAAACAAAGCAAAACAAAACAACAGCAAACAATTGCCTTGGTGTTTTTTATGGCTTAGTTCCAGTCTTTCATTTGTGGCTTCAAAAGAGATATGTGATTTCCCTTCCACTTTTCTAATCTTGTTTAGAGACTTAAACAAAAGAATGTTACTCTAGAGACAAGTGTATATAAGCACTGGACCTCCTATAATTATGGGGAAGAAGATTTATATAAGAGTAAATGTGTAGATTCTTCCATCATGTCTGTACATTCCCTCTTACCTGCATATTTTTGGTGGGGGAGGGGAGAGGAGGGACTCAGGAGAACCTAGAAGTGTAAACATTAATATTAATTTGCTAGCACCTGGAAGATAACTAGGTGCGAAGGAGCAGTCATTAGAAAATTATCTGGAAAGCAAGACATGCTAAACAAGCCTGACTCCTTGGTACAGTTGGAGACAGTAAAACATGTAGTATACCTAGAATAAAGCTTTTTATACTATTATCACGTGAATGCATGATTCCACACAGGTCTGAAAGAAATTAGGCCTCTGTGAGGATGTTAATAAGAATGGAAATTATGTTTACCCATAGGTAATTGATATCCAGTATCATTAAATAAATTACAGACTCATAAAACAATGGAGCCAGAGGGCATCAGAGCTTTTGGATTCCAACCTACCCATCTTAAGATAGCAGTACACTAAGGAATTCCTAGAGAGAAATAGCTTATTTCTTTAAAGACTTCCAAAAGGGAAAGCCTACACCAGTCTCTGTTAAGGTGTTCCAGTGATTTGTATCTCCAAGGCTGTCATTCCCCAACATGGCTGTGAGGTTTACATTGCCAACAAAAGAGCTTCTTGTTTTTCTTTCTTTCTTTTCTAGGAAAACTTTTATTTTAAAACAGTTTTAGATTTATGTAAAAATTGTAAAGATAGTACATAAAATTCGCATATGTTACTTTCTCACAATCAATAAAGCAATATTGATACATTTATTTTTCATTAAAATCCATACCTTATTCAGATTTCCCTACTTTTTACCTAATGACCTTTTTATGACCCAGATCCTAACCATTGCATTGAGTTGTTCTGTTTCCTTGTACCAGTTTCATGTCTTCTGGAAACAGTTTCTCATACTTTCATTGTCCTGGATGACCTTGAATTGAGTATTGAGGCGTATCAGTCAGGTTTTTTGTAGGATGTCCCTCAATATGAATGTGTTTGATGTGCTTCTCAGAATTTGGCTATGAGGCTATGAGTATTGGGGAGGAAGACCACAGAGGTCAAGTGCCAATCTTATCACTTCCTATCAAGGTTTCACACTGTCAATATGGCTTACCACTGTTGATGTTGACCTTCATCACCTGCCTGAAGTAGTGTGTGTGTGTCAGCTTTCCCTCCTGCAAAGTTCTCCCTCCTCCTCTTCTTACACTGCACTCTTTAGAAAGAAGTAACAAAGCACAGCCTGCTCTTAAGGAGAGGGAAGTTATGCTCCATTTCCTTGAGAGTGAAGTATATACAAAAATTATTTGAAATGCTGTTGTTTTAAGACATTTCTCTAGGAAATTCATTATTTCCCCAATGCTCTGTTTTGTCATCTGAATTAACTGAACTGATTTACCTATCTTGTTTTTTGAAAATATGTTTAACTTAAAAATTATACTTAATTTTTTTTACTTAAAATTCTGAAATAAGAAATAGTCTTTACAGTCAATCAACTAAATAAATTTCACTCTTTTTGTTTTTCTAAATACTAGCTTAAATACTTTTCTCTCGACTATGATTGGTGTACGTTATTTCCAAGATATCTGATCTTATCTTATTTAGCTGCTGTTTAGAATGCAGTTGTAACAACTTCTAATAGGGTCTCAGACGTTTCTAGTTTGTCCCTTCCTATACCTTCCTACCACTGTTTTTTATGTCTTCTATTCTTAAGTAGCTCTAAAAACATCAATTAAGGAGAATGTACATATTAACATATCTACACTGAGTCATTTAGGATGCCAGGATTATTTTATTACTTGGGTTTAGGGTTTCTAGATTAAGAATGCCAAAGCATTTCTATTTCATGTACCTACTTCAGATAAGTATTAGGAGCCACCCATAGAACTGTATGAAGAATTCTAAGGAACTGTCAGGCTCATAGGAAAAAGAATTATATGGCAGATAAGCCATGGGCATGAGAGAGAGAAAATGTGGTAGGCCACCTCTGGATGACACTCCTACCATCAAATACTATGGATCTTATCAAATAAATCACAAGCTGAATCAATTTTTTAAAGACTTTTTAATCCAACTTGATTCCTTTACTATCAGTTTATCTTCTTATCTTGTGGAAAATAAAGTCTTAATAGTCATTTTCCATTGTCTATGGTATAACTTAGCAACATATTTGTCTATGGGGAAAACTTGAACCAATTATGGTTACAATAGGAAGACAGTAGTTGAAGAAGACAGGAAGACTTCTCTTGCAGGTGTGAAGTCTGTTTTGTGTTAGATCTTTTTGTTTTGTGTAGATTTTCACACTCAAATGAAGGTGCAGAATGGGAATATGACAGAGAGGGCCCGTGTTTTGAGAAAGGAGTAATTTCAGCTTATAAGAATGACACAAGTTCATTTCTAAAGTCTGTTTTGGTCTATTGTTCCTTTAGTCATTGATTCCATCCAGCCCTGGCTAAAGATACTAATGGAAACTCTTCAAATATTAAAATCATTTATCATAAAGATGAAATCATTCTCAAGCATAGAGTCATGTTAAAACCAGTAAGTACTCAATGAACCAGTTCCAATTCAATTATAAATCCAACATGTATGCTGACAACATGGATTTGAAGTGTCCAGAAATTTTCCCCTGCACCTGAGCATCTACGTATCTTAGATTATGATGCCTGTATTAGTCCATTCTCACACTGCTATAAGGAAATACCCAAGGCTGGATAATTTTAAGTGGCTTATTGACTCACAGTTCAGCATGGCTGGGAAGGCCTCAGGAAATGTACAATCATGGTGAAAGGCGTAGGGGAAGCAAGGCACCTTCTTTACAAGGTGGCAGGAAGGAGAAGTGCCAAGTGAAGGGGGAAGAGCCCCTTATAAAACTATCAGATCTTGTGAGAACTCACTCACTATCATGAGAACAGCATGGGGGAAACCACCCCCATTATTCAGTTACCTCCACCTAGTTTCTCCCTTGACATGTGGGGATTATGGAGATTACAATTCAAGATGAGATTTGGGTGGGAGCACAGAGCCTAACTATATCAATGCCTGAAATTCCGCCCAGTGGTGAATTGCTGCTTTGGACAGTCTTTTGCACAGCAGGTTTATTTTATTTTATTTTATTATTCATTTTGTTTACCCAGGAGGAGGTAATACATAAAATAAATTCATTGTAATACGTCATAACTACTTTTGTTCTAAAAGAAAGAATCTGAGCTAGCTTAAGAATAATATGGATATGAGGTCGAAATGGCAAGTGTAAAGCAGAGACCTAAATGTTGGGCAAGGCTGTTTAAACAAACAAACAAACAATAACAAAAAACAACTCTGGACTCTTGGCAACAATAATAAATTTTAGTTCTGTGTACATTCTTCCTGGAGCAAGAGGTTAATGAGTTAATATGATTTTTTTTTTTTTTTTTTTTAAAGACAGAGTCTTACTCTGTCACCCGGGTTGGAGTGCAACGGTGTGATCTCGGCTCACTGCAACCTCCGCCTCCCAAGTTCAAGTGATTCTCCTGCCTCAGTCTCCTGAGTAGCTGGGATTACAGGCCCCCACCATCACGCGTGGCTAATTTTTGTAGTTTTAGTAGAGACAGGGTTTCGCCATGTTGGCCTCCCAAAGTGCTGGGATTACAGGCATGAGCCACTGCCCCTGGCCAAGTTAATATAATATTTTGTATTAGACTTTAAAATATCGGATTTTCTAAAATGATTTGACAGAAGAGTGAAGAAGTGTACTTAAAAATCTGCAGATATGGAAACCTAAAAGGGTTGCCAGTGCCACAGAGTTTAGAATTAAGACACAAAACAAAATCATCACATTAGGTGCATAATCCAAACCAAATGAGATTTGATAAATACAATGTGAGTGTATTTTACAGAGGAAAATAACAATGTAATGCATATGCTCAGCATATATTAATTGGGCATTGAATACATTCCTAGTAATGAAAAATCTAATCAAACATCCATCTACAATAGAATGCATACACAAACCATGATATATTCATATGGAATATTATACAGAAAACACTACATGGAACTACAACAATCTGTAACAACACGGATGAATCTCAGAAACGGAATACTGACTTCAGAAAAACAACTCACAAAATACAGTCATGTGTCACCCAACAATAGGGATATGTTCTGAGAAATATGCCATTAGGGGATTTTGTCATTGTTCTAATGATATAGAGTATCCTTACACAAACTGAGATGGCATAACCTACTACACACCGAGGCTATATGGTGTAGCTTATTGCTCCTAGGCTACAAACCTGTACAGCATGTTCCTGTACAAATATTATAGGCAATATAGCACACTGGTATTTGTGTATCTCAACACAGAAAAAGTACAGTAAAAATACAGTATTATAATCTTATGATATACGTACGGTCTATTGTTGACCAAAACGTTGTTACGTGGCAGGTAAGTATGGTACATGCTGCATGAATACATGTATGTAAAGTTCTAGGACAGGCTAAACAAACCTACTGTGTAAGAAGTCATGAGTGGTTACATTTGGGCAGAGTGTGACATGAGAAGTGATGGGAAAGGTGCACAAGGAAATTTCCGTGGGTATGGAGTGATCTGTTTCTTGATCTAGATGCTAGTTATCCAGGAGTGTTTGCATTGTAAAAATTCGTTGAGTGGTGAATTTCTGACTTGTTTTCTCTTTGGGTGTTATTTTTAAATAAAGCTTTCAAAAAAACTATGTATCTGTATCTATACATATATAGATATATCTAAAAATATATATATTTAGATATTTATCAGATGTATGTATATCTAAATATATACATTTTAGATATAGAAATGTCTAAAAATATATATATTTTAGATATATATTGAATGTATATATATCTAAATATATATATTTTAGCTATACAAATATATAAATGTCTAAATATGTATTTTAGATAAATATATAAATCTCTAAAATATATTTTTTAGATAAATATAGCTAAATATAAAATATCTAAATGTCTAAAAATATATATTTAGATAGATATAACTATGTGTTTATATATATATTTTGTTCAAAAACTGTATTTAAAAATAAGATATTATATAGATATTTAGATATATCTAAAATACATATCTATATATCTATATGAGCTACACATATCTGAAACATCTATATATCTGTATGTAACTACATATATATTTCTGAGATATCTGTATCTCATCTATATATAGATATACAGATCTCATGTCTAGATATAGATATATAGATATGAGATATAGATATCGCAGATGAGATATACATATCGCAGATGAGATATCGATATCTTAGAAAGGCTAATGTGACTCACGTGGTTACAGTTGAAGAGTTAGAGTTTGAATAGTACTTATCATTTAGCTCTCTTAGGACCTTTGTGGCTATTCTACTAGCCAGTATCCCTTAATGTCAGCTGAATTTTCTGTTCTTGGCCTTAGGTTTTTTGAAGCGATGGTTGCTCTGTTTCTGTATCTGCATTGCTATATTTTAAAGTATCTTGCCTTTTTTGCTTCTAATGGTTTGTCTCTGAAACCTAAACACTTCATAAGGAGAGGGAATCGAAGGCTTGAAGGTCTTGATCTAGGAAGAACAAGACTGAGTGTTTTCTTAAGCTTATGTTGGTGTGCCATGTCATGGATATGAGGAACAAAATAAGCACCTTGCTATTTTTAGCTGTCATATGAACAGTGATTTATGCATGTCACAAACTTCATTGTCAGTCTGAGACCTGCATGGCCATACATTGTTCATTGGGGAATGGAGGATTAATTACCAAAAATGATAGGACTTGTAGGAGGGAGAAGAAAAACTCCAATAAGATTTGGCTTTGGTGCAAGGTGGAAAAGATCCAAATTACAGAGCCAAGGGTAGACAGGGGATTCTGGGATGATCCTGTTGTCTCCTGCATCTAAGGGAACCAGTCTTGAGACTGAAACGGAATATGTATGTTCAGGTAGATGATGGGATCATAGTTTTGGCTGATGTTCTTTACTCTCTTCACACACAGAAGATATAATGACCATTGTACAGACCTTGTTGGGAGGAGATCCACGTTAGTGTTGAGTTCCAAGTCCCTTAGGGTAATGCGCAGAGTTTATAACTAGAAAAATTTGAGTGTGTGTTGAGTGGAGGCTGCATGTGGGACTGTATGGCAGTCCTGTGTAATGGTGATTAGTGTGAACTTTGTTCTCTAGCTCTGCTGCTTACTAGTTGAGATTAAGAGTTACTTGGAACTTTCCCTTATTCATTTGTAAGAGAACTAGCAACGTTTATCTGAGAGGGTTGCTGTGACATTTAAGTAAGATAATGTATGTAAAGTACTTAGCAGAATACCTAGCACAAACAGTGCTCAATAAATTCCAGTCATTTTTCTTACTATCTTAGGACAACCCCAGGCAGGCATATCAGACATCAATATTAGGATGTGAAAAAAAATTTCAAGACTCCTCCTACTAGAGGGAATGGGACCTCTAAAACAATGCTCAGATTTGGTTTGACTTGGTTCAGGGAAGAGCTGAGCTTAAACATTGACCATTTTCAGCATGTGCCTCTGGGTAGGTCTAGATCAGAAAATGTCTAACTATATAGACACAAAATTTGCCTCCATAGTCTTTCCTTGTCCCCTAAATATTTGCAGATATGTGTGTATTAAGTTTTCCAAAGAGATTATTCCTTTTTGAATGTTGGCAGCTTTGATCATTTTCCCCTAACATTTAAATAATGCAGTGACACAAAATTTCTTTCCAGAATCATATTGATGTTCAATTTCCTTCTACTTCAACCCATAAAAAGCATTCCAAATTCTTTTATGATTTATTTCCTTTTCTGTAAAGCTTCAACAGCATTTGCTATTTCCAAAGAATGCATTATCTCCAACCCGTTCCCTCATATTCTGGAACTAACATTTATACACTCATCTGCCCTCCTTCAACCCCATTTCCTTACTCTGTAAATTCTCATCCTTATATTTACGTAAAAAGTGAATGTTCTTCCCAATGCTCTAACTTGCAGGTCAGCAACTGGGATAAGTAAACTTAGGACCAGACCTCCCGTCATAATCATCTTCAAGACCCATGATCATCTTCAGGATCATCTTTTGTCTTATTGTACCCCATTCTGCTTAATTTTTTTTATGTAAGACATACCTCCATGGTTACAAAACAGTGGGGAAGCCAGGTAAAGTAACCTCAAAAGAGTTATTCTCTTCTCCTGTGCTTGTTGTCTGGGAAAGAGTGGGACACTTTTGCCCTGGTTGTGAGTCAGCAATACTACCATATAAGCAGAGTCTTGAAGAGGGTGCTTTCAGTTCCTTTTCCATGTGGGCTCAGGAATTTATGTTTCTTGGCATATAAAGGAGAAAGTCTGATTCATTATTTCCCCAAAGATAAAGCTATTGTTGAGAACCTTGTGATGGGCCAACTTGCCTTCTGCTGTATACAGGGAAGTTTACCCCCCAGGTTATTTACAATGAGTTATAAAATCAAATATTCAGAATCTTCTTCCTAGTAAATCATCACACATATATTTGCATGCTGTTCTACATACATTTGTATAATAAATTAGGTAATTTTACAGAATCGTCAAAGATTCCTAACTTAAGGGCAGTAAAACAATTAATGAGACAATTGTGTTCAATTTTACTATGTGGTTGGAGCCAAAGAAATATATGGCACAACCAAGAGACCTGTCCAGCAGTTGGCCAGTTCTTCTAGGCTGGTTTTGCTTACTCCTTCTATGGGTGTTTGTTATAGACTTGGAGTAAAAAGTTCTTAAGATGAACAACAGTAGCAGTAGTTATGTCTGTTTCAATATCCACATGCATGTGTTATTTATGCAGGCACTCTATCTTTCTCAGCTCTAATTTCATTACCTGTAACTTAATTGCATTTATTTCTAATATTTTTTTCTATAATACATAATTCAAACCCTAGCTTTACTACTTCTTAGATATGTGACATTGGCAAATAATTTAGATTTCCAAGCCTCAGTTTCCTTATCTATAAGTTGGAGATAATGCCTCATGGAGTTCTTATGAAGATTAAAATACAAAAGAAAGTGTCTGACAAGGAGTAGGTGCTCAAAAATTGCTCATTTTCTTCTTTTTCTTCCTCTTACTACACCCCATTCTGCTTAATTTTTTTTTTTTTTTTATGTAAGACATACCTCCTTGGTTTCAAAACATCTGGCTAAAGAGTGAAAATGAACGCAATCACCCAGGTGTTTGGCCTGCATGATGACAGATATCAAACACTTAGAACCATCTGGGTGATTGGCATATTTTTTCACTTTTATCCAGATGTATGTGGATATAATCTTGGCCAAAAGGAAAAAAATCACCAGAGGATTTCTTAAATCTTAAATTAATACTTGTTCTAAAAAATACTATTATTTGAATATCACTCATTTATTTCTTTTGAAAAATTTCTTGTTCAAGATGCTTTTGAAATAAAATTGTTACTTAATTTCATTTCCTGTAATCTAGAAATTTTTGAAAAAGAAGGAAATGACTCCATAGATTTCAAACCCCTGTGTTTCTATTCAAGAGAATTAAGGGCAAGAAACACTAACCGGTAATTTCAAGACATAGAGTTAGATAGAAGCAGAGCGGGGACAAAAATTGTTGCTTGACATTAAGCTGAAGACTGTTCACTACTGCCTATCTTCTTTGTATCTATGTCACATACATTTTTACAAATATGCACACAGAACCACATATTTTCTTCCTGACAGTCATATTACTGTAACACAACCTTTTTTTTCCAAATATTTTTTGAAACTTGCTAGTAAGCCCAAGAGAATAAACCAGGCTTCACTGTACTCAGTCACACGTGCATCCAGTAACTGCACTCTGACATCTGCCATACAGGGCATTGCTTAAATAGATGTAGTATTGAGATCTGGTATCCTGTGAGCAGCTGATGCAATTCTCCTCAGTCACAGGGATGAAGCTGGGATAACATTTCTGGCTCTGAGAAATCCCCAAGTCACAAAGAAATGATTCCATTGACCTAGCGGCTTTGCACTCCCAATACAACATGTTCTTCAGCAGCTTCCCAAGGGAGAAAATAACGTGAGAGTTTTTAAGAGTGCTGAAAGCTTCCCCTCTAATCAGTCTGTGTGGATTCTGCTAGCATTCCAAGGCATCTCACACAATCCCTGGAAAACTTTGGGGACTCAGTAAGGTTTTCTAAACATTTTTTCTGCCTGAAGACACTAAAGATAAGCAGCTTCACATAATTACATTGTTATTTCAACATGAACACAACTTATCCACTGCCATTTCAGTCACAAACCAACTGTGCATTTCAAAGAAGGCCTCTCTAATAAATTCTCAACCCAACAGGGTATGGCTTTTGTCTAATTATTTTTTAAACTTTGGGGGGGAAAACAGAAGACTAGCTTATTTTAAAGCATTTACTTTAAAAACCTCTGTTCTGCTTAATTCATGTCTAAAAGCTGAAGTGTGTGGCTGGCCTCGGGTGAAGGAAGAATATTCCTGATGAATGGACTTGTCAGTCATGTGACCAGTTGCAAAATAGTCTGGAATACAGAGATTATCAGCAGTCAAAGGTTATAGTGGGTGACTGCGCTGCAGCAATTGCTAGGATCCTCTGTCAACTAAGACGGGAACCTGACTACCAGCATTGGCTAAGCTGGAAACAGCCCACATGTGCAGTCTATCCAGTGGTATTATGAAGTCAGTTTGTAACCAATTGTTAAATTTCAAGAATATTGCAAACCAGTTGTTACCTTGGTAGCTTAAAATTTATACCATAGTTATTGGCACATGCTACAAAGAAGGGCTTCTGATTCCTGGAAAGCTGGTTGTTAAAATCCCACCTGTGACAGATGAACTTGCAAAGGCAACAGTGCTCTGAGACTTAGTGCTGTGGTCTCTAAATTAGGAATGATAATAATACCTATTTCAAAATACTGTTGTGTGATTAAATCAAGCATTGTGCTTAACCAAGTTTCGTGCTCATCAGATGTATTATTCATTTAATAAATATTAATAGAATACATATTTTATGCTAGGAACTGTGATTGGTGCTAGAGACACAAGGGTGAATAGACAGACTGGCAAAGACCTCAAAGTAGATGAGTAGCACAGACAGATCAAATACTAATTACAATATAGTATGAAAGTGCTACAGTATGAGGTGCAAACGGTCACAGTTGGAAGAGAGAGGGAGGAGCCATCATTGTTAATATTCTTTTTAAAGAACTACAGTAGTCTATGATGAGTGAGGAATATTTGACCAGCCATTTCTAGACATGATGAATCATGGATCTTTTTAGATTCAGAAATGTAGAGGATCAGGGCTTCTGGAAATATGTGGAATGTAAGGCAACACTTTAGCATTAGAGAAATATCTACTTGTAGATTGTGATTATAGGAGCATAGCTCTCTATCCCAAAATTTAGTCTTCATTGCCTGCTATTCAACCATTACAGTAAATTCCTTGGGTCTAAAAGTTGCTGTCCACTGGAATTGCCCTCTAAAAGGCAATATAGTTTCTGGAAGGCATATACCCTAATGCATTATTTTTGAAAAAGCTATAATTAACAGGGATGGGGGAAGAAGTTAACATTCCTTCAGAGTTAGCTATGATCAAGGCATTTTACATTGCTATCTGATGTCACCAAAACAACATTACTAAAAAATAGATGCTGTTATCTCCATTCTGCTGAAGAGAAAACTGATACTCAGAGAGCCTAAGCTATGAGCCCAACGTGGAGCTGTGATCCAAACTTTAGTTGGCTAAATTATGAGCATTAAATTGATGTTAATACTTAATTATTATATAACACACTTACAAGGTCCTATCATGAACTTCATTTTATAAATGAGAAAATTAAGGAACAGAGCTTAGTAAGTTTTCAATAAGTGGCAAAGTTGGGTTCAAGTCTACATTTCTCATCAATACCATACTGCATGTTTCAGTTACCACTTTAGCAAGGGACAGTTAACAATCTGAGTACAAGAATCCTTTCTAAAGGATGAACTCCTCAAAACAGACATTGATAGCTAGGGGTTAGAATGAGAGACTAAAAGAGAGGAAAGGGCCTGGGGTATAAAAAGACTTCGAAAACAACTTAGTCCTGTCCCAGTACTGACTGAAGAATAGTGACCATAGAGAGGTAATTTTTATTCTCTATGAAAATCCATGGAGCCATGTGAGGTCCAAAGAGAGATGACAGTATCTGGGTGAGAATTGTTCATTGCAGAACCTTTAATGTGGGAGACTCGCCTACAATAATAGAGAAGAGTTCAGGTTGGTTTTGAATGAGCTCTGGTAGGATCCACACATTTTATGTGGCATTTTAAAAGTATCATCTTTACACAGTCTCTATATCTTATAGCATTATCTAAAAACTTACATGAATTATCTAAAAACTTAAATCATTTGAAAAATAAGATGTCCAATAAAAACACAAAGGACAAGAGATAAAGATTCATTGTAAAATATGGTAAAAATTCAATAATTGCACTCTCTGCGAAGCAGTATAGAGCTATTTAAAAGTGGACTTGGATTAGCTATAAATATATATTGTAAATTCTAGGGCAACCACTAAAAAAATTTTAAAAGAAGCATAATTAGTATGTTAAAAAAGGAAAACAACTTGAATCATACAAAATGCTCAGTGAAAGCCACAAAAGGGAAAAAACTGTGGAAAACAAAAAGAGTAATAAAGAATAATGGCAACCAATAGAAAAGAGTAACAGATAATATAGATATTAATTCAAATATATTGATAATCACTTTAAATGTCAGCAGCCTAAATACAACAATCAGAAGACAGAGATTGTCAGAGTGGATCAAAAACCGTGACCCAACTATATGTTGTCTATTAGAAACCTACTTTAAGTATGAAGACATACAAATTAAAGGGATAGGCCGGGCGCGGTGGCTCAAGCCTGTAATCCCAGCACTTTGGGAGGCCGAGGCGGGCGGATCACGAGGTCAGGAGATCGAGACCATCCTGGCGAACACGGTGAAACCCCGTCTCTACTAAAAAATAAAAAAAAAAAACTAGCCGGGCGAGGTGGCGGGCGCCTGTAGTCCCAGCTACTCGGGAGGCCGAGGCAGGAGAATGGCGTAAACCCGGGAGGCAGAGCTTGCAGTGAGCTGAGATCCGGCCACTGCACTCCAGCCTGGGCGACAGAGCAAGACTCCGTCTCAAAAAAAAAAAAAAAAAAAAAAAAAAAAATTAAAGGGATAAAGATGTACTGTATTAACACTAATCAAAGAAAGTAGGAGTGGCTATATTAATTTCACACAGGGCAAACTTAAGAGCAAGGAAAGTCATCACAAATAAAGAGGAGCATTACACATTGATAAAGGGATCAAAACTCCAGGAGGCATAATGATGTTTAAAGTGTATGTGCCCAAAAAGAGACCGTCAACCTATATGATGCAAAAACTGACAGAACTGCAAGGAGAAATAGATGAGTCTGCTATTATAGTTGAAGATTTTAGCAGCCCTCTATCGGAAATGAGCAGATCCAGCAGGCATAAAATTAGTAATGACATAGATGAATTAAATGGCACTATCAGTCAACTGGATATAATTGACTTCTATAGACTTCTTTATCCAAAAACACCAGATTACACATTCTTCTCAAACTCACATGGAGCATTCACCAAGATAGACCACATTCTGGGCTATAAAAATATCTTAACAAATTTTTAAAAATAAAAATTATACATTGTCTGCTCTCAGATCACAATGCAATAGAGCTAGACATTATAAGAAAAGAGAAAATCCGCAAATGCTTGGAGATTGAATAACATACTTCTAAATAACACATGGTCTAAAGAAGAAAGCTCAAGAGAAATTAAAAACTATTTTGAACTAAATTAAAATACAACTTACCAAAATTTGTGTAATACAGCAAAAAGCAGTGCTTAGAGGGAAATTTACAGGACTGAATGCATATATTAGAAGAGAAAAAATCTAAAATAAATTATCTAAGCAGGAAACTAGAAAAAGAAGGTCAAATCATATCAAAAGTAAGCAGAAGTAAAAAAGTAACTAAAAGTAGAGCAAAAATTAAGTAACCTCACAACAGGATATCAGTAGAGAAAAATCAAAAAAATTAAAAGCTGACTATTTGAAAAGATCAATAAAAGTGATAAGCCTCCAGCCAGGCTAAGAAAACAAGAAAGAAGATACAAATTACTAATATCAGAAATGAAAGAGAGGACATCACTACAGATCTCATGGACATTAAAAGGATAATTTAAAAATACTATGAATAATTCCATGCTCACACATTTGATAATCTAAATGAAATAAACCAATTCCTTAAAACTCACAATCTGCCACAATTCACAGAAGAAGAAATAATCCCAATAGGCCCAATAAAGAAATATAATCAATAACTAATAACCTCCCCAAAGAGAAAGCATCAGGCCCAGATGGGTTCACTAGTGAATTATACCAATGTTTAAGAAAGAAATTTTATTAATTCTTTATAATTTCTTCCAGATGATAGAACCAGAGGAAATACTTCTTAGCTCATTTTATGAGGCCAGGCTTAACCTAATACTAAAACCAAACAAAGACATTTCAAGAAAAAAAAAAAATAAACACTCTTTAGATCAATATTCCTTATGAATGTAGCTGCAAAATTCTCCAACAAAATATTAACAAATTGAATTCAACAATATAAAGAAAGAATTACACATTATAATCCATCGGAATTTATTCCAGGTGTGCAAGGCTGGTTCAACATTCAAAAATCAAATAATGTAATTCATCACATCAACACGTACAAGAAGACAAATTACATAATCATATCATTAGATGCAGATAAAACATTTGATAAATTCCAACGTCCTTTCATGATTAAAAAAATAAAAAAACCTCTCAGCAAACTAGGAATAGAGGGAAACTGTCTCAGCTTCATAAAAAGCATGTAAAAAAATCCTACATCATACTTAATGGTGAGAAACTTGAAGCTAAGATCAGAAACAAGGCAGGGATGTCCCTTTCACCACTGCTTTTCAACCTCATACTGGAAATCTTAGCTAATGCAATAAGACAAAAAAAGAAAATAAAAGTATACAGATTGGGAAGGTAGAAATAAAATTGCATTTGCAGATTACATGATTGTCTATTTAGAAAATCTGAAAAAATAAAAAACCTTCTGCAACTAATAAGCAATTATGGAAAGGTCACAGAATGTAAGATTAATATACAAAATTTCATTGCTTTCCTATACACCAGATATAAACAAGTGGAATCTGAAGAAGACAAAACACTATTTATGGTAACACTAAACAAATGAAATATGTAGGTATAAATTTAACAAAATATGTATAATATCTATACGAGAAAAAGTACAAAACTCTAATGTAAGATATCAAGGAAGAATTAAATGAATGGAAATGTATTCTATGCTCATAGATAGGAAGAGTCAATATTGTCAAGAATTTTTCCCCACTTGATCTATAGATTCAATGCAATCTCAATAAAAATGAGCAAGTTATTCTGTGAGTTTTGACATACTGATTCTAAAGTTTATATGGATAGGCAAAAGACTCAGAGTAGCCAACTTAATATTGAAATAGAACAAAGTAAAAGAACTGACACTATCTGACTTTAAGACTTAACTACAAAGCTCAAAGGAATTGAGACAGTATGGTATCAGCAACAGAAGACAAACAGATTAATGGAATAGAATAGAGAACCCAGAAATAATCTGCATAAATATAATCAATGATCCTTGTCAAAGAAACAAAAGCAATATACTGGAGCAAAGATAGTTTTTTCAACAAATTATGCTGGAACAACTGGACATCCTCATGCAAAAAATAATAATCTAGAAATAGGCCTCACATCCTGCACAAAAATTAACTAAAAATAGATCACAGACCTAATATTGCAAAACTATAAGACTCCTGAAAGATACATGGAAGAAAACCTAGGTGACCTAGAATATGGTAATGGCTTTTTAGATAAAACACTAAATGCACAATACATGAAAGAAATAATTGAGAGAGTGGAAGGCAAGATGATGGACTAGATGCAGTGAGGTGGAACAGCTCCCACAGAGACCAAGATGACTGGCATGCTCCTAACAAATCTTCAGAGGCAAAGCAACAAGAGTGGATAGAGGGAAGACACAGAAGCTGGGCAGAAGGGGGAAAAAGGTGGGAAGCATACACAGGGCTACTGTGCAACCAAACTTTTTCCTGGTTCCCAACCACTCTAGGGGAATGACTGAGTTTACCTGGCAAGGAGCAACCCACTTGTGCCACAGGCCTCTAGATCCCCATCAGGAAGAGACCCTTCAACCACCATGGACACTTCAGTTGGCAGGGAGAGCAGCTTAGACATGTGGTAGGAGCAGTAAACCAGCTGATGTGGAGCCCAGAGGGTTTGGTGTCAGACCATCCGTAGTGGAGCACAGCCAGGGAAGGCTATCCCCTTAGGCTTGACTTGCTCCCATAAGTAATTTTAGCCCTAGGTGAACTGTTGGACCCTCTGCAGGGCAGTCTTGTCCATCAGATGGGGCTGGTCTCACCCAAGCACTACTTGGTCTGCTGGCATCTCCTGGGGTCCCAGCCAGGCTACATGTGTCTTCAGGACAACCCTGGGTGACACATCATAGCATCTGAATTGGTAGACCATGCCTGACCTCCATAGAGTTCCAGCAGGGGGGCCCCTGTGGCTACACACCAGCCTGCATAATTCCTCCCTGCACTGCAGCTTCCCCCAGGCCCATGGCAACTTCCACATCTTCTTGCTAGCACACGGCCACATGGACAGGTTTTGCTTTCCTTGCCCTTCCAGTGTGCAGGAGTGCAGTTCATCTGTTCCCCTCCCCTGTACACCACCATTGCAGACAGAGCCTTGGCAGGGATGCAGCCAGGCAGCACCACCCCCACCATCATCCTGCCCTTGTGCTCACACTGCCATGGGAGTGAATCTAGGCACAGAGAGTAGCAGATCCTCCCCAAACCTGAGTAACCACTCCTGCTTGCATGGCACAGAGAAGGCAACCAAATCTCTGCCCACCAGTGCTCTGCCCCTTGGCAAATACTACCACCAGCACCACTGCACGCACAGCTGCCAGCAAGTCCACCTGTCCTCCCCCGAGCTGTGTTGCCTCCACCACTGTGGTGAATGCCCATAGGAAGGAAGGCAGCCTGGCACCCACTAGCACCTTGCTGCAACTGCTGCAGGCACATGCCAACAAAGATGGATCCTGCTACAAAATGTTTTGACTGACACCTCCCATCAGAGTGTAGTGACCAGCAGTCTGGAAACACCTCGGCCTCTATCAGCACAGGAAATTCCTAACCTAGAGGAGCCAGAAAATAAAGTCAGGGCCCAATATAAGTCCTCCGGAATTAGAGCACGCAGTTCAGGAATTGGGAGCTGGGCATTGCCCCACTTAAAATCCCTCAGAAATGAAGTTGGTCAGCTGAATCCACCTTATTCCACAACAAACCCTAAAGATCTTCAAACAGGAAAAAAGAAAAAAATATTCATCCAAAGGTCAGCAACCCCAAAGACTGAAAGTAGATAAGCCCACAAAGGTGAGAAAGAACCAGCACATGAACCCTGACAACTCAAAAATCCAGAATGCCTTATTTCCTCCAAACAACCACATCATTTCTTTAGCAAGGGTTCTGAACCTGGTTGAGATGGCTGAAATTAGAAATAGAATTCAGAATATGGATAAAAATGAAGATGATTAAGCTACAGGAGTACATTGAAACTCAATCTGAGGCAGATAAAAATCATGATAAACCATTGCCAGGAGCTGACAGAAAAAAAATGAGCAAGTATAGAAAAGAGCACAACTGACCTGATAGAGCTGAAAAACACACTACCAGAATTTCATAATGCAATTACAGTTATTAATAGCAGAATAGACCAACCAGAGAAAAGAATATCAGAGCTAGAAAACCAACTTTCTGAAATAAGATAGACAAGAATAGAAAAAAAACAAATGAAAAGGAATGAACAAAACCTCTGAAAAATATGGGATTACATAAAGAAACCAATCTTCAACTTATTGGTGTCCCTAAAAGAGATGAGGAAAATGGAATCAAGTTGGAAAACATATTTCAGGTTATCATCCATGAGAACTTCCCGAACCTAGCTAGAGAGGCCAACATTCAAATTTAGAAAATGCAGAGACCCCCCCAGTAAGAAACTTCACAAGAAGATCATCACCAACACACATAATCATCAGATTCTCCAAGATCTAAATGAAAGAAAAAATGTTAAATGCAGCTAGAAAGAAAGGTCATGTCACCTAAAAAGGGAAGCCTATCAGACTAACAGTGGACCTCTCAGCAGAAATCCTACAAGCCAGAAAATATTGGGGGCCAATATTCAACATTCCTAAAGAAAAGAAATTAGAATTCAGAATTTCATATCTGGAAAAACTAAACTTCATAAACGAAGGGGAAATAAGATCCTTTTTAGACAAGCAAATGCTGAGAGAATTTGTTACCACCAGACTTGCCTTATAAGGGCTCCAGAAGGAAGCACTAAACATGGAAAGGAAAGATTGTTACCAGTCACTACAAAAACACACTGAAGTACACAGACCAGTGACACTTTACAACTACATAAACAAGTCTGCAAAATAACCATCTAACATAATGATGACAGGATCAAATCCACACATATCAATACTAACCTTGAATGTAAATGGACTAACTGCCCCAATTAAAAGACACAGATTGGCAAGCTGGATAAAGAACCAAGGCTCATCGGTATGCTGTCTCCAAGAAATCTGTCTTACACACAATGACACACATAGGCTCAGAATCAAGAGATGGAGAAAAATATAACAAGAAAATGGAAAACAGTAAAAAGCAGGGGTTGTAATCCTAGGTTCAATCAAAACAGATTTTAAACCAACAAAGATTAAAAAAAAAAAAAAAAAAAAGAGGGCATTACATAATGGTAAAAGGTTCAATTCAACAAGATTTAACTACTCTAAATATATATGAATGCAACACAGGAGCACCCAGATTCCTAAAGCAAGTTCTTGGAGACTTTAAGAGAGTCTTAACTCCCATACCAAAACAGTGGGAGACTTTAATACCGCATTGACAACTTTAGACAGATCAATGAGATAGAAAATTAAGATATTCAGGACCTGAATTCAGCACTTGATCAAGTGGACTTGATAGACTTCTACAGAACTCCCAACCCAAGAATAGCAGAATGTATGTTCTTGTCATCACCTTATGGCACATATTCTAAAATCAATCACATAATCAGAAGTAAAACACTTCTCAGCAAATACAAAAGATCTGAAATCATAACAAAAAATCTTTCAGACTACAGCACAATTAAAGTAGAAACTGAGACTAAGAAATTCACTCAAATCAATACAATGACATGGAAATGGAATAATCTGCTCCTCATTGACTTTTAGGGAAATAATAAAATTACAGCAGAAATCAAGACATTAGTTGAAACCAATGAGAACAAAGATAAAATATACCAGAATTTCTGGGACACAGCTAAGGCAGTGTTAAGAGGAAAATTTATAGCACTAAATGCCCATATCAAAAAGTTAGAAAGATACCAAATTAACAGCCTAACATCTCAATTAAAAGAACCACAGAACCAAGAGCAAACCAATCTCAAAACTACCAGAAGTCAGGAAATAACCAAAATGAGAGCTGAACTGAAGGAAATTGAGACACGAAAAATCATTCAAAAGATCAATGAATCCAGAAGTTCTTTTTCAGAAAAAAATAAAATACATAGATTGCAAGCTGTTTTTTGGGAAAAAAAATAAAATACATAGATTGCTAGCTAATAAAGAAGGAAAGAGAAGATCCAAATAAACACAATCAGAAATGACAAGGGACATATTACCACTGACCCCACAGAAATACAGATAACCTAAGAGAATATTATGAATACCTCTGCACACATGAACTAGAAAATCTAGAAGAAATTGATAAGTTCCTGGGCGCATACACCTGCCCAAGACTGAACCAGGAAGAAATTTAATCCCTGAACAGACCAATAACAAGCTCTGAAATTGATTCAGTAATAAATAGCCTAACAACCAAAAAAAGTCCAGTACCAATACCAGATGCATTCACAGCTGAACTCTACCAGATGTATAAAGGAGAACTGGGACAATTTCTACTGAAACTATTCCAAAACTTTAAGGAGGAAGGACTCCTCCCTAACCCATTTTATGAGGCCAGCATCATCTTAATGCCAAAACCTAGCAGAGACATAACAACAACAGATCCCAATATCATTCAAGAACATCAGTGAAAAAATCCTCCACAAAATGCTAGCAAACTCAATCCAGCAGCACACCAAAAAGCTTATCCACCAAATCAGGTAGACTTTATCCCTGGGATTCAAGGTTGGTTCAACAAACACAATCAATAAACATGAGTCTTCACATAAACAGAACTAAAGACAAAAACCATATGATTATCTCAATATATGCAGAGAAAGTTTTCAATAAAATTCAATACCCCTTCATGTTAAAAACTCTCAATAAGCTAGATATTGAGGGAACATACCTCAAAATAATTAGAGCCATCTAAGGCAAACCCACAGTCAACATCTTACTGAATGGGCAAAAGCTGGAGGCATTCCCCTTGAAAACTGGCACAAGGCAAGGATGCCTTCTCTCACCACTCCTATTCAACATAGCACTGGAAGTCCTGGCCAGGGCAATCAGGCAAGAGAAAGAAATATAGGGCATCCAATTAAGAAGAGGGGAAGTCAAATTATCCCTGTTTCCAGATGACATGATCCTATATCTAGAAAACCCCATAGTCTCAGTCCAAAAGCCCCTTAAGCTGATAAACAACTTCAGCAAAGCCTTAGAATACAAAATCAATGTGTAAAAATCACTGGCATTCCTATACACCAACAATAGTCAAGCTGAGAGCCAAATTAGGATTGCAATCCCATCCACAAGTGCTCCCCAGCACCCCCCAAAATAAAACACCTAGGAATACAGCTAACCAGGGAGGTGAAAGATTGCTACAATGAGAACTACAAAACACTGCTCAAAGAAATCAACAATGACATAAACAAATAGAAAAAGACTTCCATGCTCATGGATTGGAAGAAACAATATTATTGAAACGATGATACTGCCCAAAGCAATTTACAGATTCAATGCTGTTCCTATTAAGCTATCAAGGACATTCTTTACAGAACTAGAAAAAACTACTTTAAAATTCATATGGATCCAAAACAGAGCCTAAATAGCCAAGGCACTGCTAAGCAAAAAACAAAGCTCGAGGTACCTAACTTCAAACTAGAATACAGGGCTACAGAAACCAAAACAGCATTGCACTGGTACAAAAACGGCACATAGGTCAACGGCAGTAGTCAGAATAGAGAGCCCAGAATTAAGCCCACATACCTACAACCACCTGGTCTTGAATAATGCTGACAAAAAACAAGCAATGGAAAAGACTCCCTATTCAATAAATGGTGCCTGGATAACTGGCTAGCCATATGTGGATGTTTGAAGCTGGACCCCTTCCTTAGACCATATACAAAAATCAACTCACGATGGATTAAAGGCTTAAATGTAAAACCCAAAACTATAAAAACCCTGGAAGACAACCTGGACAATACCATTCTAGACATAGGAATGGGCAAACACTTCATGACAAAGATGCCAAAAGCAATTCCAACAAAAGAAAAAAATGACAAATGGGATCTAATTTAATGAAAGAGCTTCTGCACAGCAAATAAAACTATCAACAGAGTGAATAGACAACCTACAGAATAGTAGAAAATTTTTGCAAACTATGCATCTGACTAGGTCTAATATCCAGTATATATAAGGAACTTAAATAAATTTACAAGAAAAAAAACTTTATTAAAAAGCAGGCAAAGGACATAAACAGACACTTTTCAAAAGAATATATACATGTGACCAGCGATCACATGGAACAAAGCTCAACATCACTGATCATTAGAGAAATGCAAATTGAAACCACAATGAGATACCATCTCACACCAGTCAAAATGACTATTATTAAAAAGTAAAAAAATAACAGATGCCGGTGAAGTTGTAGAGAAAAAGGAACACTGTTGGTGAAAGTGTGAATTACTTCAACAATTGTGGAAAGTACTGTGGCAATTCCTGAGAAATACCATTTGACTTGGTAATCCTATCACTGGTCATATACCCCCCCAAATAAATTATTATATTATAAAGACCAATGCATGTGTATGTTCATTGCAGCACTATTCACAATACCAAAGGCATGCAGTCAACCTAAATGCCTATCAATGGCAGACTGGATAAAGAACATAAACACCATGGAATACTATGCAGCCATAAAAAGAACAACAATATGTTTTTTACAGAAATATTGATGAAGCTGGAGGCTATTATCCTTATGAAACTGACGCAGGAACAGAAAACCAAATATCATGTGTTCTCATTTATAAGTGGGGGCTAAACGATGAGAACACGTGGACACTTAGAGGGGAACAACACACACTGGGGCCTATTGGAGGGAGGAGGATGGGAGAAGGGAAAAGTTCAGGAAAAATAACTAATGGGTACTAGGCTTAATACCTCCATGACAAAATAATATGTACAAAAAAAACCCATGACACAAGTCAAACAAACTTGCACATGTACCTGCATGAACCTGTACATGTACCCCTGAACTTAAAAATAAAAAATTAAAAAAAGAATCAATAATATGGACTTCATGAAAATTAAAACTTCTGATCTGTGAATGTCAATGTCAGGAACATGAGAAGACAAGTCACAGACTGGAAGGAAGTATTTGCAAAAGACATTTCTGACAAAGGACTATTATCCAAAATACACTAAGAACACTTAAAATTCGACAATAAGAAAATAAGCAACCCAAATAAAAATTGGCAAAAAACATGAAAAGCCACCTCACCGAAGAAGATATACAGATGGTAAGCATATGAAAAGATGCTTAATATCATTTATTATTAGAGAATTGCAAATTAAAACATCAGTGAGATACACACCCAATAGAAGGGCCAAAATTCAAAGCACTGACAACATCAAATGCTGGTGAGGATGTGGAGCCACAGGAATGTGCATTCATTGATGGTGAGAATGCAAAATGGTTCAGCTACCTAGAAAGACAGTTTGGCAGTATTTTACAGAACTAAACATACTTTTACCATATGATGCAGCAATTTTACTCCTTGATATTTATCCAAATGAATTAAAAATTTGTCCATACAAAATCCTGCACAAGATGTTTATAACAGATTTATTCGTAATTGTCAAAAGCTGGAAGCAACCAAGATGTCCTTTAGTATGTGAGTAGATAAATAAATGATAGTACATCTAGACAATGACATATTATGCACTAAAAAGATAGAGTTTTCAAGCCTTGAAAAGACATGGAGAAAACTTAAATGTTTATTACTAAGTGAAAGAAACTAATCTGGAAAGACCACATACTGTATGATTCCAACTATATGAAATTTTGGAAAAAGTAAAACTTTGGAAACAGTAAAAAGATCAGCAGTTGTCACAGGTTAGGAGGAAGGAAGAGCTAAATAGGCAGAGCACAGATTTTTAGGACAATGAAGCTATCCTGTATGCTACTAAAATGGTAGATACATGTCATTCTACAGTTGTCAAAAGCCCACAGAATGTGCAATACCAAGAGTGAATCCTAATATAAACCATGGATTTTGGGTGATGATGAGTCAAAGTAGGTTCATCAATCATAACAAATGTATTATGATGGTGCTGGGAGGAGGGTAATAGTAGGGGAAGGTGTGTGAGTGTGGAGACAGGGTAAATGTAAACCCTGTACTTTGTGCTCAATTTTGCTGTGAACCTAAAACTGCTCTACAAAATGAAATTTATTAATTAAAATGTTTAAATAATTTAGATGCTTCCTATTTCAAATTTTTAGCAAAATATTCATAATAGTAATATCTTCAGTGCCTATCATAAAATTTTATTATAGTACATGTGCATATAATTATATACATTATATATTATATAACATGTTTATAATATGATATATATGGATTTGTATATTGTTGCCTATATGTTCTATAATATATGGTATTTATAATATTATTTATAATATATATGAATATATGTATTTTTATATAATGCATATAAATAAGCTAATTGCATTTACGTAAAACTATCCTAAAACTTAGGCTTTAATACAGATTCTAAATTCTGATTAAATGATAATAATTAAATGCATTTACAAAGAGTCATAACTTGGCAAGGTACTTTCTCTTTTTGCCCACACTACCCTAGGGCCCTCTGAGGTAGGATCATTTTCCATATCTATTTTTAAATGAGTAAACAAAGTCATAGGAAGGTGAGTAACGATCTCAGAGCTACTTAGAGTCTCGTAAGTTCTGCTAAGTTTAGACCTAGACATCTGTGAGTTTGAAAACTGTAAGCCCAGTTGGCTAGCTAACTTTGCATGAGTCCCTTAGGCTCATTCCATGCCCTTCACGTGTGACAGTTGCCTCATGTTATCTCTAGGTGCCCTTCCAGTCCACTTATTTATGTGGCTGGTAGGATGGAAAAGGGCCAATTACAAAAGTAAGAGAAAGGGCTTTTTTTCGTCATTTACCTTACGTAAGATGTGAAGTTTAGAGGGAGAACTGCCCTCTGGGTTGATTTCCTACCAAAGTTCCTGGCTTCTTCATCCCCACTAACTCCCACACTGGGAGAGGTAGAGGAACATCACAATCTAAGGATGAATTGAGAGCAAATCACATTAAGGATGCAACTTGAAGAATTTCCTTCTGTCAGCAAAGATCCAAGACCTTGTAGAAATTACCCTAACATGAAAGGTTTCTTTCAAGAAGAGATTTCCTAAAGTTCTTCACAGCAAAGCTCCACTAGGCTAAAATCCACGGCTCTTGTTTGTTCCTACAGGGTGTTTTGGTTACAAAGTTGTTCATGTCCTTAATGATTTCAATTTGATTCTCAACACCAACCTGTAAGATGGAGAGGAAAAGTCTTGTAATTCCCGTTGTACAGTTGAAAAAAAAAGCCTGAAAACTTAGAGAAAAGTAAACATTTCCCAATGTCACTCTAATAGTAAGTGGCGGAGTTGGAATGAGAATTCAGAGTTTTTGACTCTTAGTCTAATGCTCTTTTCATGGCACCAGAAGTATTTGGCCTACAGACTGTTTTAATAGATGGAGCACTGCAGAAACCAAGTAATGTCCATGGACACTATGACATGGCATTGTCTTTCAAAGCTACCAACAGGAAGAGTAGGAGTGGATGTTATTTCCAACCTGAGATAATAGGTCTGAAACTTCTGGAAGTCCCTAGGCCAGCAGGTGGAGCCTCTTGTCATGCTTTTTTCCAAACACAGGGAGAGATTTTTTTTTTTCTTGTTTTTTTCAAAACCAGAAAACAATATATACATTATTAGTCAACCAGATCAGGACAGAAGAAAGTTTTATATGCCTTTGTATTTGTTTAAACTTTCCTTAGGTGCTGAAAGGGAGGAAGCTCACGTTCATTGGCCTGGAGGTTCAAATATACACAGAGACATAGAGGCATTCCAAAAAGGAATGTGAGGGTTTTGTGCAAGGCACAGGACAGTGAATATGCTCGGTGAGGCATGCAAACACAGCAAAGGAATGAAGGAGCTGCACACGGAGTGGTATGCACCTCTAAATAGCTTTCAGCAGGCCTTGGATCCAGAAACAGCAGGAGACAGCCTTTCTCTATAAGAAAGGACAGTGAGAGCCCTAATGTTCCTCTGGTAAACAACAGCCTGAGCCATGTGAGGAAGTGATGCCCCTTTCATATAGGTTTGCATAACATCCTTCCTTTCCACTGGAGAGGCCAGAGAGGCAGCCATGCTCTTTGGTTCTAGGCATACACATTCCTTTGCCCTGTATGCCTTTAGTGCCATGAGTAGGTCATCTTTTCCACTCCCTTCCAAAATATTTTGTTTTCCATCTCTCCCTTCTTTTCCATGTTGCTTTGAGAAAGATCCAAAACTTCCTCCTTGGTTTCCTTAGCTGCTTTTTGTTATTGTTTCAAACCAAGCCTAAATTTAAACCATGGCTCAGGAGAGGCAACTAACTGGTGGTTATGGGTGTGGCTTCACTGTGGCCTTAGGAACAATTACCTTTAGCCAGCCTTAACCTGTGTGCAGGTAAATATAGGATACCTCTAAGTTCTATCACAGAGGCATTGTCTAGAGAATTTAGGGAAGAGCTTTCTAACTTGTGTCCTTCTTGCTTTTCTAATTTTTCTTTTTTGTTTTGTACTCCCCCAAAACTTGCTTTTCTAATTTATTTGGCCAAAGACAGTCAGAGGAATCTTCCTAAATATTAATAGCTTTTATCATAATACTGTTCTGTCCAGAAGCCTGAAATACTTTAGCTCCCCTCTACCCTTTATCTGTAAGATGATGAATTAACTACTTAGCCTGACCTATGGTTCCTCCAATGTCTGGCCTCAACTTACTTTCTCAGTCTTCTTGCCCATTTTTTCATTACAAACTAGCCTGGATGACTTATTTTCTTTCATATTCTTTCTTCCACCTCTTGGTCTGCACCTGTACCTCTCTGAGTGACCTCTTAATTTCTGTTAGTTTATCTGATGTCTTCCAATGTTTGTTCAAGGTCAGCTGAATATCTCCTTTTTAATGAAGCCTTCCTCAATTTCTCCAGATTGCATCACTACTCCCTGCTTTGATACTAAGAGAATATCTATTCTACTCAAGTAACACTTCATATTCTGACCTGTGTCCTTTTAGTCCCTGTATAATTGCTTTTGTTGAATTGTGGTCTGCTATTATATCACTATCCGACACTAAAAAAATAAATAAATAGATAAACTTTATAAGAAACAACCCAGCAAAAAGCACTGTGAAATATATTGTATGGATGTTATTGGGATATCATTTGATATATTTTACAGTGTCTTTTTCATGCAGGCCCATGGGGAAAAATGTCTCTCAGTCCTTAAAACCAAGAATAGTTGGGCTTCTCCTGAGCTGCTATTTTGTTTTTACCCTTTGGCCATCATGTCTCCCCTTTTTTTTTTTTTTTTTTTTTTTTTTTGAGACAGAGTCTCGCTCTGTCACCCAGGCTGGAGTACAGTGGCACCATCTCAGCTCACTGCAAGCTCCGCCTCCCGGGTTTATGCCATTCGTCTGCCTCAGCCTCCCGAGTAGCTGGGACTGTAGTGCTGCCACCATGCCTGGCTAAATTTTTGTATTTTTAGTAGAGACGGGGTTTCACCGTGTTAGCCAGGATGGTCTCGATCTTCTGACCTCATGATCTGCCCGCTTCGGCCTCCCAAAGTGCTGGGATTACAGGCGTGAGCCACTACACTCAGCATCTCCCTCTTTTCATAGACTCAGAGTCAGAATTGTAGCCCACTACAAGTAACACGTAACACTTAATGTCATGTATTTGACGGGGGTGGTGGGGGCGGGGGGGTTGGTGTGGTAATAGCATTAACTTTGGCTTATTTTTATTTCCTGTCTTTATTTTTCTTTCCTCCAGTTTTCTCTGTTATTTATTTTGCAATCTGGTAATTGTGCATATCTTTGTAAAAAGGTTCAAATCATTTTTGGAATTGTATGAGGATATATATACATGTAAAACAAATAATTCCTTGCCTTCTTTTTTAATCTTAAAATGTACACAAATCTTAAATAAGTAGATTGATGAATTTTTACATATGTAGATACCTGTGTAAGCACCACCTAGATCAAGATATATAACATTTTGGAGTGCCAGAAAGTACCAGTTCCTTTCATTATTAACTTATCTTTTCATGTGACTCTGTGTATCTTGGCTCCCCAGCTATTCCGAACATTGTTTGAGGATAAGACTCTAGCTATTTGTACCCTGCACAGAGCCTAATATGGTTTTTGGAGCATAGTATGTAATCAGGATATAGTTATTCACTGAAGGAAAGGACTTATTCCTAGAAAAGGTGATATGGTTTGGCTATATTCCCACTCAAATCTTATCTTGAATTCACATGTGTTGTGGGAGGGACCTGATGGAAGGTAATTGAATCATGGGAGCAGTTCTTTTCCACGCTGTTCTCGTGATAGTAAGTATCACAAGATCTGATGGTTACTGTAAGGGAGAATTTTCCTTCACAAGCTCTTTCTGCTTGCTGCCATCCATGTAAGATGTGACTTGCTCCTCCTTGCCTTCTCCCATGATTATGAGGCTTCCCCAGCCACATGGAACTGTAAGTCCAGTTAAACCTCTTTCTTTTGTAAATTGCCCAGTCTTGGGTATGTCTTTATCATCAGTGTGAAAATGGACTAATACAGAAGGAGATAGCTAAGTCCCAGTGCTGACTCAGAACACTTTGTGCAGCCCTCAGGTAGAGATCAAAAGCTGTCTGTCCTGTTTGTCCCTGGCGCTCTAGTCTCTGGTGCAGGGCCTGGCACTTTGTATATATGTTCTTTATGGACTTAAATATATATCTGCTTAACTGAAGAAGCCTTTTCATATCTACTACTGTCTCAGTTGGATGGTGTGTGAGTAGTTTTTCTAATTCTGGAAATTGGGCTGGAAAGACTTGCCATGATATCACTGAGCATATTTCCTTGAAGGGTATGTTTCTGCTGCTCCCTCTTCTGCCTTCCAAATAAATGGAAAGAACAAGGGACCCCAATGAGTACCTGCCAAATCTCTGCCACAATGGCATGCCCTCCCCACACCCAAGGATGTTTCAAGCTCATGTTGAAGAATAAATATGGGGAAAGCATGGGTACCAGGAAACGGGTGCTCAGTAGGCAGCCCAAGGCACCACCAGCTCATTCTTTACTAACTCTAATGCCTTGACAAAAAGAAATCTGTAGAGGGGGATGAGAAGACTCTTTCCTTCTTTGTGCCTCAAGACTGCTTATTCCTGGACACTGAGAGAATAGTCTTGATTGAGAATTTATTTTGGGGTGAATGTTTCCATACCATGTGAATGAGAAAAACAAACACAAAAACAAAAGAAACACATATTATTAGCAATAATGGAAATAAACAAAGCAAATTGTACAAGAATGATTTTAATTTACTTTAGTCTTCACTCTCTGGGCTATCTGGGAAAATTCTTGTCCCAGAGCAAAAACTGAGTGACAAAAAGGGTGGGGAAAGTCATTGGAATGGAAAACTAGGTCAAGGGGAAGAAAAGAAATCATGGAAATAGAAGACTAGTGGACGTGGCAACTTGAATGACAAGTGTTGGACTCAGTCTACTGCTCGCTTCTGCCTGGGAATTCATCAAATTTCTTGAGGCCTTAGTCTCCTCACTTGTAAATTAAAGGAACGTACAATAATCCCTTTGGTCCATTTTCACTTTGAAACAGAAAAATCTCTGATTCTATGTTGTTTACAGTAGTGCCCCCCATACCCACAGAGGATTAATTCCAAGACCCCCAGCAGATGTCTGAAACCATGGATAGTATTGAACTATGTTTTTTCCTATACAGTCACACTGTATAGGGTGGGAAGTATACAGAGTGTGGATATACTGGACAAAGGGATGATGCACATCCCTGATGGGGCAGAGCAGAACAGCATGAGACTTTATCATGCCACTCAGAGCAGCATGCAATTTAAAACTTATGAATTGTTTATTTCTGGAATTTTCCATTTAACATTTTTGGACTGCAGATGACTGTGGGTAACTGACACCACTGAAAGTGAAACTAGAGATAAGGGGGGCTACTGTGCTTTTTTTCCCCTGAGGATTCAAGACCACGTGATTAACAAATGTTGTGATTTATTTTCACCAATTTCTTTTTTCTTAAGATAAAATGACTCTCCTTTATCTGTGGAAAGTGATAAAGGAAGGAAGTACTGTTTAATAGGTAATCCTGCAACTCCTATAGCTGATAGAGTAACGATAGGTTTGTCTCTCATTTGATGAGTTTAGGGTTGCTTTTTTCTAAAGGCAGAAATTTTGTTGATGGGGAGTTAAAGCAAAGGAGACCCTTTTACAGCAAGCTTCCTGAAAAGAGGCAAAGATGGTGGAATTTATATGTTTTAGCCTTGCTGAAATAAAACTCAATCTTTGCAAAACAAATTGTATATTTTCATTGGAAAAAAAAAAACCAATAATTAGCTCAGGCTGGAGGTTGAGAAGTCTGGCTCCAATTCATAGCTCATCAAATAGCATGGTTAACATTTTGTTAGCTCAGTATATCCTAGATTCCTGGCTTTCTGTTACTAATCTGCTCTTAAAAAAAAAGAATGTAGATGGGAAAAGGTAATAATACCAACTTTGGATATTGGAGTATTTTGAAGGTTTTTAAAAAATATATATTTACAAATAATATTCTCCTTCTTTCAGGAAGCTTCTAAAGATCAAGTTAATCTTTTTACTGCTGCATTCAAATTTTATTCCTAGGAGTTCAATGTCTTGTAAGTTTTAATTCTGTCAGTGCTGCACTTGGGGAAGACAGAATGAAGAAAAGTCTCAACACCTACTGATGCCTAGTATGGGCCAGGAACTGAGTTAGACCTTTCATATACGTTTCATTCATTTTATTCCCAAAACATGTTTAGAGATACATATTATCCTCATGTATTCAACAGATATATATTGAACATCCATGTGTGTCAAGGACAATGCAAGGTGCTGTGGACTGAATATCTGTCCCCCTGAAATTCATATGTTGAAACCTAATTCCTAATGTGATGGTGTGTGGAGGTGGGACCTTTAGGAAGTGATTCAGTCATGAGGGTGGAGCACTCGTGAATGGCATTAGTGTTCTTATAAAAGAGGCCCCAAACTGCCACATCCCTTCTGCCATGTGACGACACAGAGAACAGAAGGCCATCTATCAACAAGGAAGTGGGCCCTCACCAGACACTGAATCTTCCCATGTCTTGATCTTGGACTTTCCCAGCCTCTAGAGCTGTGAGCAATAATTTTCTGTTGTTTATAAGCCAGCCAGTTGTGGAAATGGCTAGTGTGGTATTTTGTTATAGCAGCCTGAACAAGCTAAAACAAAGACAACAGGTATGTGGCAGTGAGCAATAAAGTCCCTGCCTGTGTGGATGCTGAAAGCATAGTAGGGGAGATAATCTATGATCAAGTAAATCAACAAAATAAATGTACTGCTATAAATTGTTATAGCTCCTACAAAGAAAATATGAAAGGGTACTGTGACAGAGGGCAATAGTGGGAGATGATCTAGGATCAGTGATCAGAGAAGGCCTCTTGAAAAGGTAAGAGCTGAAAGATGAGAAGTGGCCAGCCGTGTGACCAGCTAAAAACATGTGTTCCTATAGAAAAAAACGCATTCAAAGTCCACAGGGTGGGAAAGAGCACAGTTTAAGTCACTTAAAGAATACCTGTGTGGTAAGAACATACTAAGTGAGAAGGAGCAGAATGGTGCTAGACAGGGAACAGAGGCTCAGAAAAGGCAAATATTCCATATTCACCCAGCTAGGAAACAGCAAGCCAAGAATGGAAGGCAGTATGCCTGGTTCCACCGCCCCATTTCTCCTGCCATCTTGCCTTGGTAGATAGACACTCATATGTAGAAACTAATTTAAACGATTTCTGTTTTTTCCCGCTATTTCACAATTTTAAACTTTAAAAGGCTAATCCAGGTTTTCATAAATTGCTCTAGCTTTTTGAAGGTATAGCCATGGGTTGGACACAGTCAACTAACAAGTTAATTCTAGAAGTCTTAAGTCTTGTTTGCCTGCTTCCTAGATGAGTTGGTTTTTGATGCCTCAGTGTGTGCCGCTATTGTAAGAATGAATCTAGTAAGGAGTCTGTTTTTGTAGCCGGTAAAATGAGAGGGTGCCTCAGAAAAGCCTAGGGAGCACTTGTGATGTGTAGAGAGAAGGAAAACTTGTTCAGGCTTCTGTATATAAGAAAAATGGCTAGTGTGGCCTCTCCGTTCTGGTCACTGGATTCCCAATGGCAGTGGAAAGTGGATAATTTTTACTTGACTTCACCTGGCATGGTAATTTTTTGGGATCTTATAAAATGGTAGGGTTACTTAAAAATGACTGGTCTCACTCCTTTAGAACAATCTCTATACTCTTTGTTAAGTAATTAAACATCAAGTCATATGACTAGAGAGTGATTCTGTTATTAACCCCAGGCCCTCATTATTTGAAAACTAGTATAAGGTTTCTCCACAAATGACAAGGGACATGCCCCTTTCCAAGTCCTAATTCCCTTGTGTTGTAATCTGTGGTCCCAAGCAACCAGGAGCAGGAGGTTTGTATTCCCTGACTGCAGTGCTTACAGTTCATATTTTAAAGTACAATTTCTGTGTTTATGTAACGTTGGCTATATCTGTTCCTATTCCTTTTGCTTGAGCTCAGATCCGTGCACTCTAGAATTTAACCAAATGTGTTTTATTGCCAGTGTAGACCGCAGGTGCCTGCTAATGCCCTAGAGTGGCTTGTGGAAGGTTGTGGTGGGTGAGATTTTATTTACCACCCTGGATTTAAGTGTGTGGAACACAACTACTGCTGTTAGTAAAATAAAGCTTTTGGTCTGATAGAACATCAAGAAATACTTTCATAATCTTTTTCTTTTAATTCAGACCAAATCATTCATGGACCAAGTGGCTGTGACATAATATAAAGGGCTTTTTACCTCTTTCCTTGCCTATGGTTGAAGCCTATGACCTATTCAATTAATTTCTACTTACTTCTCGT
Organism: Macaca thibetana thibetana; assembly: GCF_024542745.1. Classification (NCBI taxonomy): domain Eukaryota; kingdom Metazoa; phylum Chordata; class Mammalia; order Primates; family Cercopithecidae; genus Macaca; species Macaca thibetana. Next base: position 66,883,984 of record NC_065592.1, read on the forward strand.
TCTGCTGCTATTTTGACTCTTTATCCTTCAGTTTCATGTCCCTAGCCCTGGGACACAAAACTTATTTGGCTTCTCTGGCTTTCAGCTTTGGCCCTCTTTCTTGGACAAGATTCAAGAAAGAATCTTGTTTCTCTTTCCTGTCTATGTTTCAGCTACTTCAGATAACCCGCCCATGTTATCCTGATCCTGGAAATTCTCAAAAATGGGACAGTTTGACCAGTACCATAACATATTTCTCCACCAGAAAAAATAAAACAAAACCTTTTCCTATATTACTTTCTGGCATTTCCCAAAGTATATTATTTTGACTACTAGTACTGCATCATGATATAATCCATAGACATGTGTCACACCTGTATTTATAGTCATACCTTGTTTTGTGGAATTAACTTTGTGCTTTGCAGATACTGTGTTTTTTACAAAATGAAGGTTTGTGACAATCTTGTGTCAATAGGCACCATTTTTCCAACAGCACGTGTTCACTTCATATCTCTGTGTAACATTTTGGTAATTCTCACAATATTTCAAACTTCTTATTATATCTGTTATGGTGATCTGTGATCATTGATCTTTGACATTACTCTAGTAATTGTTTTGGAACTCCATGAATACCCCTAATTAAGATGATTAACTTAATTAATAAATGCTCTGTGTGATTTGAGTGCTCCACTAACCAGCCATTCCCTCATCTCTCCCCCTTTCCTTGGGCCTTATTCCCCAGGACAGAAAAATATTGATATTAAATGAATTAGTAACCTTACAATACCCTCTTAAGTGTTCAAATGAAAGGAAGACTGGCACTTCTCTCACTTTTAATTAAAACCTAGAAATTATTACTCTTAGTGAGGAAAGCATGTCAAAAGCCAAGATAGGATGAAAGTTAGATCTCTTGTACCCAACAGTTAGATAATTTTTGAATGCAAAGAAAAAGTTCTTGAAGGAAATTAAAAGTGCTACTCCAATGAACACATGGATGATAAGAAAGCAAAGTTGCAGTAATCTGGGTAGAAGATCAAATCACCCATAACATTCTCTTAAGACAAACCAATCCAGAGCAAGACCCTGACTTTCTTCAGTTCTATGAAGGCTGAGAGAGGTAAGGAAGCTGCAGAAGAAAAGTTGGAAACTAGCAGATTGGTTCATGAGGTTTAAGGAAAGAAGCTGTCTTCATAACATAAAAGTACAAGGTGGAGCAGGAAGTGCTGATGTAGAAGCTGCAGCACATTATCCAGAAGGTCTTGCTGACATCATTGATGAAGGAGGTTACACTAAGCAGGTTTTCAATGTAGATGAAACAACCTTCTCTTGGAAGAAAATGCCAACTAATACTTCCATAGCTAGAGAGGAGAAGTCAATGTCTGACTTCAAAGCTTCAAAGGACAGGCTGACTCTCTTATTAGGAGCTAATGTAGCTGGTGACTTTAAGTTAAAACCAGTACTTATTTACCATTCTGAAAATTCTGGAGTCCTTAAGAAGTATGCTAAATTTACTTTGCCTGTGCGCTATAAATGGAACAACAAGCCTGGATGACAACATATATGTTTATAATATGATTTGCTACATATTTTGAGCCCACTACTAAGGCCTACTGTTCTGAGAAAAAGATTCCTTTCAAAACATTACTCCTTGTCAACAGTGTACCTGATCACCCAAGAGCTCTGATGGAGATGTACAAGAAAATTAATGTTTTTTTTTTCATGCCAACTAATACAGCATTTATTCTATAGCCCAGGGATCAAGGAATTACTTAAATTTTCACATCTTGGTATTTAAGAAATACATTTTATAAGGCTATAGCTGCCATGAATAGTAATTCCTCTAATGAACTTGGGCAAAGAAAATGGAAAACCTTCTGGAAAGTGTTCACCATTCTATATGCCACTAAGAAAATTCATGATTCATGAGAAGACACCAACATATTATTAACGGAATTTGGAAAAAGTTAATTCCAAACCTCACGGATAACTTTGAGGGAGTTCAAGACTTCAGTAGTGGAATTAACTGCCGATGTGGTGGAAATAGCCTGAGAACTACAATTAGAAGTGAAGCCCAAAGATGTGACTGAGTTGCTTCACTTTAATGATAAAACTTGAACAGATGAGGAGGTGCTTCTTACAAATGAGCAAAGAAAGTGGTTTCTTGAAATAGAATCTACCCCTGGTGAAGACGCTATAAATATTGTTGAAATGACAATAAAATACATTACATAAACTTAGTTGATAATGCAGTGGCAGCATTTGAGAGGACTGACTCCAATTTTGAAAGAAGTTTTGTTGGGAGGCTGAGGCAGGTGGATCACCTGAGGTCAAGAGTTCAAGACCAACCTGGAAAACATGGCAAAACACAGTCTCTACTAAAAATTTTAAAAAATTAGCCAGATGTGGTGACGGGTGCCTATGATCCCAGCTACTTGGGAGGCTGAGGCAAGAGAATTGCTTGAACCCAGTGGGGCGGAGATTGCAGTGAGCCGATATTGCACCACTTCACTCCAGCCTAGGGGACAGAGTGAGACTCCGTCTCAAAAAAAAAGAAAAAGGAAAAGAAAGAAGTTAGTAGTTCTGTAGGTAAAATGCTACCAATGAGCATTACATGGTACAGTAAAATCGTTTTTGAAAGAAAAGTCAATGGGTGCATCAAACTTCATTGTTGTCATTATATGCACTGGGAAACTAAAAAATTCATGTGACTTGCATTATTGCAATACTTTATTGTGGTGGTCTGGAAATGAACCTGCAATATCTTTGAAGTATGCCTATAATCAGTTTTAAAATATGGTACAGAGATCTGAACTTTATTTCTACTTTACCACAAATTTTCCAAACTTATCTATGAATGTTATTTTCAAATACTCATAATAATGCTGTCGGATAATTATAGTATCCCAAGAATCATACTTTAGAAATGTTACTGCATGGTAACTTCCTTTGTGATACTACTAAATTATTACTGCCCCTTATAGGTACAAAAGCCTGGTGATTTGTATTGAAAGTATTCTATCCTCATTTACCTGTGAGAAAATCTCTAGCTTCTCTGGCAATCTAAATCTTAAGCAATAAATATTTATATAGAGGGAAAATCTAAGGGAAAATTAAAACTTTTAAGTTCTTATAAAATTATAAACTGGTGTGTCCAATCTCAAGACCTCACTTCTGGGTTCTTGAAGGGTACAACATGCTTTCTCTACAACTCATTATTTTCAAACCAACTCCAAACTCCCCTTCGAAATTAATGTTCATACCTAGCATAGGAGAGAGAGTGATCTTCATTCCCAATTCCCTCCCTGGTAATAAAATAAATATTCCAGAGCCAAGAATATACAACAATATTGTGAAGAAGAAGAGTATACGTTTGGGAACTCAATCGAATTAAAGCCTTTTTGTGTCTTGTATGACTATGGAAATAAGACTATCATGTAAGACAGGGATGAAACTGTACTTGAGAAGAAGAATCTCATTTTTTTCTAATTAAAACAATTTTATGATAAGTAAATCAATTTGGAAACAATTTTGGATAGAAATACATGAACAAATGAATGAGCAAATAAATACATGTGTTGATGTTGGGATTCAGCCTTGTCACTGAGAAGAGAAATAAAAATGTGGAGGAGCAAAGGCAATGAAGTACGCTGTGATGGTGGATTGGAATTGGACATGCTGATGTGAACTCATAAAGTCTGGACATATATGTATAACATATATGCATGAATGTATGCATATGTCTATGCATGTGTGTGTTCATATATGTATGTATATTTGTAGGTTTCTGAGTGAATTTGTATATGTACATGTGCATATTTCCTAGCTCTGTCTTCTGAAAGCATTAAGAAGCAAAGACATTCCAGTTGGGCATGCCTAGTCCCAAACCTTGGTCTCTAATACTATTTACCACTAAAAGGACTCCAACTACTTGGCTAATTCCAGGACTCAGGTAGGGTATGTATGGATGATGCTAGAACATTTTGTTCTTTTAAAAGTTAGGATAGGGCTCAAAAACTAAGAGGTGGATACCAAAAGGACGAGCCATATGAATAGGCTCCCTCTTGCCAAATCTGGGGCAATTTGATCATCACCTATTTAGTACTGGAATGAATTATAAACTATTAAAAATAGAAATTCCTTAGCCCATACCAATAATAAATAGATAAATAACTAAATAAGTGGGAAAGAAAGCAGAGTCCCTGCTTATGGTATGTTGCTAAGAGTCAACCAGCATATGTATAGGATGAGCTAGTCTTGAAAGATTAGCATTTTGCAAACACTGATCACTGCTAAATTATGAGGAGGAGTCAGATACTTGAATAATCTTGAAGGATTTCCCCCACAAACTGCTTATGAGTTTCAAGAGAAAAAAAAAATTATACAGTGGAGAAATCAGATAACACTTTCGGTGATCAAAATTAATATCATCAATGAAAGGCAGAAGGCCATTGTGTATGTCCAGATTGATAACCTATGCTGTCATCTTGCTGAAAATAGAATGTAATCATAAGAAAACATCAAACCCCAAATAAGAAACAACCTTTAGTTTTTAAAAATAGGAACATGATTGATTGTATTCTTCAAAAATGAAAGGGTCATGAAAGACAATCTTGGGATATTTCAGATTAAGGGAGATGAAACAGACATGACAACTAAATGTGATATGTAAATCTAGACCAGATCCAGTATTGGAGAAGGGGAAAATTACTGTCAAGGTTATTATTAGGTCAACTGAAAAACTGAAATACAGATGACAGATTATATCTAAAGCAAATATATCTTAGATTTATTGGAGATATCAATACTACTTTAAGTGAGCTTGATAACTATTATGATTATTCTTAATGAAATTCCTACTAAGTTATTTAGAAGTAAAGGGTAGTGGTGTATGTAACTCATCTACAAGTGATTCAGGAAAAAATTATACATCTATCTATCCATCTATCTCTCATCATCTACCTGTCTCTCTAACAATCAATAAGGTAATGGAGTAAGATATGAATAACAGGTGAATATAGGTTAAAGAGTATACGGGTGTTCTTTGCATTATTCTTATTCTTATAAGTATTCTTATGATAGGTAAATCAATTCTGAAACAGTTTTGGATACAAGAAAATGAACAAATGTAACTTTGAAAGTATTTCCAGATTTTTTAAAGTTAAGAAAAGTTATCACCAGTTGCTTTATCATATTTGTTAGTATTTATGCTACATATGAAGATATTATGAACACTTAGGATTTCAGAAGGAAGGGTAACACTAGCATAAATGGGACTTTATAAACCTTGCAGGAAATATTATAGAGAAACTTGTCAAAATGATATTCTGCAGACTCAAGACTTTAAAAAGAGAGACTCATTTCTCACCAAGTATCACAACTAGGTCAGAGCTTCCTGAGTAACAAAATAAAAAGATGTGCAGTCTCAACTCTTGGACACAATTTGACCATGGGCAGGGGGGTGTTTCTACATATGACATTTTGCAGTACCATTAAAATGTTCTCTAGTATAGCCATTGGAAAATTTGTCTCAGATTCCTAGGCAAAAGGACTCCACAGAATAGGATAATGACAATCAAGGCTACTCTTTCTCAAGCTCAAGTAGAATTAAAATTTATAACTTTTGTGGGGACAACAGCTTTCCCCATTTCACTCAAAGCATGACTGGCAGCTCAATTAGAGCAACAAGATCAGGTGGGCAGCCCTGTGTCTTGCCAGGTCAGTGTTGGCATCTGTGAGAGAGGCGATGACCCATGCAGGCACTGCAGCAGCAATACAGAGGCTACGCAGGAAATGGGGAGTGGGAGAATTGCTGCAGCAGCAGAACTGTCACCCAATGGGAAGATATCAACTACCCAGGGCTCTACCTGGCAAAGGGAACATTCATGTGATTCTGCGGGGTAAAATTCAGAGCCAATGACTTGTCAGTACCATGACTGTTTTTTCTCACATCCTTTAAATGCTATCATGACCTTCCCCTAACCCTGAACCCAAGTAACAGTGGCCTTGGTAGGCAAGGTTCCAGCTATGTTGAACAAGTAGCTTGAAGACCAACTTCCTACACAACCTCATTCCAAGTTAAGTAGGGGCTTGAGTAGGATTGTTTTGGATTTGGAATCCCTTGTTCTCAGTGTACCCCTCCTACAAGCATTACTGAACTGTGTTCAGGAAAATGCCAAGAAAAGCCTTTTTGAATGGCAGCCTTACTGGAGTTGGGAGAAGAGTCTGTTCTTTTTCTTTCAACACCCTCCCTTACTGTATAGATGCTGACACAAATAGAATGCACCTGTGCTCATGAAACATGTCCTGACACTTGTCCCCAAAATATTCACAGAATGTAGCACAGCAATGGTACACCTTGCTGGGTGCTGTCTCAGAAAAGAACAAAGCTGCAAGGCCTTCCACTTTTGCCTATGGAGCTGCTTCCCCTTCCAAGCACATAACTTGTGCATATGCTGTGCTGAAAAGAAACATTCTCTAACAAACTTCCTAAGCATTAATAGGTCTCTGAGCCTTTAAGTTTGACTGACTCTAATTATACATTCCTCATGTCATGCTTCTCCTGAACTAAATAGAAAGATGTAGAGATGTGCAACGGGTAGATGACTCATTTTAAATACTGGAGATAGAATCAGGAACCATAATTCTGGAACATAACAATGAAGGACACCTGGAGACTATTGTGGCAATTCATGGAGACGCACTCAGACATCTTAGGGCAAGTCTTAGAGGTACCATTGTGTAGAGTACCATAATCCAGAAGCAGAGAGAGATTAGTATTTCCTTGTGGGATGTTGTACTTGGATTCACATTGAGTGTGAAGGGATGGGAATAAGGTGCTATGAATGACAATTCAAATACAGTTGTGACTTCCAGCAGGGTGTATGAGTATGGTGAGGCTTCAGAGGCCCAGAAACTGGCATAAAGGCAATTTTTGAACAAGGAGGGAAGGAATAAATTAGAAGAAAGTGGTTGCTGGATTCACTAAAATATCCAAGGTAGCTTCAAACTTATGAAGTTATTTTCTTAACTATATCTTGGAAAGTGTCATTCATCCACATACTCAGTAGAAAATTGTTGAATATCCACTATGTTCCAGGCACTGTACTGGGGATATACCAAGATGAAAGCACAGTGTCTGCCTGAAATTGTTCTCAATGAAAAAACCCACAAACAGACCATTAAAGAGCAACGTGCTGAGGGCAATGATAGGGATGTACACACGGAAGCACCAAGGAAGGCCATGTAGCTTAGTCAGAAGTTCTGGGAAAGCATCTTGGAGGAGGAAGGCCATAAGCCAGATGTTAAAGGATTTATTAGACTTCACCAAGACGTACCTATAGCAGGGCACAGCATCAGCACAGGCTAGGGGTGCAAAACAGAACAATAAAGGACTGCAAAAAGAGTTCATGGTGCTTGGGGTTGACAGCAGGATGGCAGACGGTTGGCCTGCATTAGGAACAGAGGCCACAGCATGGCAGTCCTCAAAAATCACAGTAAGCCTCCTAGGGCCATGCTATAGCAGGTGTGGGTTCAGCAGAGGGCATTAAGCCAAGAAGAGACTCAGCTGTCTGTCCTCTCTGGCTGGAGTATGAAGAACGAATTTTAGGAGGACAGGACTGCTGTCGTTAGGGAAGGGTGATGTAGAAATCCCACAGAAGTGGCAAGTGTCCACTCCTATATAAGTTGGAGTAAGGATAGAGAGGAAGGCAGATATAACCAGCAGGAGTCAGTAATCTCTTTAGGGGAAGAATACACATTGGTGAGGACAAAGTAGAGTAGATCCAATCCCAATTCTGCCTTTATTACATAAAATAGGAAACATTACTCTATTGCTCTATAAAATGGGTAATAGCAAAGTCTAGATATCTTATCTGCCTTTCAGATCTTAAAATAGGCTAACCTCTTTCCTGCCTCATGGCCTTTGCACATGCTGTTTTCTCTGCCTGGAATAAGAAATTATCTGTTTTTCATCTTCTGCTGACCTTTTCTCATCCTTCTGGCCTAGGTCAAAAGGTCACCTACTCAGAAAGTAGCTTTCTGTGACTAACCTAAGTAGGTGGGTACCCTTTCCTTGTTATTATTCTTTTTCCTTCCACCCTACTCATATCCTCGAAAACATAGAACATCATTTCTAATTATACTGTTATTTATTTATTTGTAGACAGCAACCATTTCTAATGTATCCCCAGGGCTAGCACGCACTAGTCATTCAGCGAACAATTGTTTGACTAGAGTTGCAGCCTAATCAGTATGTTGAACCCTATGGCCTGGAATATGTGGGGAGTAGCATCTGGGTGGTGACCCGAGGCAGCCCATGCCAGATATGGCCTGGGGACCTTCACTGGTACTAAGGTAAGGAGGCACATGTTACGGGCTGAATTGTGTACCCCCTCCCAAAAGATATGTTGAAATCATAATCCCCAGTACCTCAGAACGTGACCTTATGTGGAAACAGGATTTTTACAAAGGTAACTAAATTAAAATGAGGTGATGAGGATGGGATTTAATCCAATATGACTGTATCCTTAAGAGAAGTGGAAAGCTGGACAAGAGGCATACATGGAGGGAAGAAGATGTGAAGAGACACGGGGAGAAGAGAGCTATGCACAAGCCACAGCATGCTCGAGGTTACCAGAAAGTAGGAGAGAGCCCTGGAGCAGATCCTGCCTTCAGAAGAAACATGGCCCCGCCCACCTTGATTGTGAACTTCCAGCCTCCCGAACTGTGAGACAATAACTGTCACTTGTTCTGAGGCACCCATTTTTGTGGCATTTTGTTATAGTAACTCTAGGAAACTAACACAGAGTACTTCAGAGAGTAGTCAATGTCCTGGGATTATAAAGGTAAGTCTAAATAAGCCGGTGAGATTTAGGCCTGGAGGTTAATTTTACTCCAAGTTTTACCCACAAGCTGGCGAGGCTTAAGATCTAAATTGTGCTTGGACCTCAATCCTGTGAGAGTCTATATTCTGAACAATGGGTGCTGTGATGCAGTCTGTGGGAAAATATCATCAATGGCATCAATAATCCTTGAAAATCTGGGCAGAAATAATGAGTTTGTCACTGTTCCGACCAAGACCAATGAAACTATATGAAGAAAAATGGAATAATTATGCTAAGAATAGTGACTGCCTTTATACTAAATATAGGTAAAAGAATATCTACTGAGAACTATTTATGTGTGTTCTCTGCAAATGACTTCACAATTAAAACATCTAAGTCACACTTTCTGCTGTAAAAACAGAGAACTAATCAATGATTCTCACCATTTTGTTTTTAAACTCGTCTCCATTTCTTATCTCATGTTCACAATTAGTCTTTTAACTGGTACACTCACGACATGTTAAAATATACTCAGAGTCCAATCACGCACTAAAAGACATTTGCTAACCACCTCCACTCTCTATTGTTCTTTCACACTTTCTTCCTAGTGGCTATATGGCTAGTTCTAAATATACTTTAAAAATTTTGTAAAATGCAGAAAATTATTGTAAAATTTAAATTAGTGTCAGTGCAGTTTCAAATCTGCTAATAAAAATTTTTAAAATGCAGTATCAAGAAACCCAATTTATAGTACTTCCTGCCACAATCGAAATTCTAGATCCTAGATATTAGCATTAAAAAAAGAATAAATCCAATAAATAAAATTGAATTATTTTGACTCACATTTATGGTTATATTTTAATATCTATATAACTTAGCATATAAGTTATATTTTGGGGTGAAAATTTTTAAAAAATCCTTTCAAGATATGCATTGCAGTTCCTGAAGTCAATGAAAGCTCACATACCTGTTAAATTGACCCTTCTCAGAATTTAACCTGAAGTGAATCTTTCGGACACAGATTGCTTTAGTGTACGCTGTGTACATTTCGGGAAATTGAGTTTAGTCAACATGGTTGACAGGCTACCCAACATTCACCTCCACTTCCTGTTTCTAACTCACAGTTTTGTTCAGATATTAATTCCTTTTCCAGTTTCAGAGGAAATTCTGATTGGAGTAATTTAATGATCTATATTTTCCTGTTATCCAAGAGTGGATTCATTTAAAATGGCCCAGACTGAAGAGAAAGGCATATTTACACAAGTTTCTGGGACACAAGTTTCTCTTTCTCTTCTCTCTAGCTTTAGCTTGTGATTCTACAGATAACAAATTATCATGTATTTATTTCTCCATCTGCTTCTTGCAGACGTCTTGTGATCGTTAAGAGAACCAACATGAGGACACGGATGAAAGGGTGATGCAGGCTGGGTGTGGTGGCTTATACCTGTAATACCAGCACTTTGGGAGACTGAGGTGGATGGATCACTTGAGGTCAGAAGTTTGAGACCAGCCTGGCCAATATGGTGAAACCCCATCTCTGCTAAAAATATAAAAATTAGCCAGGCGCTGTGGGGCTCACCTGTAATCCCAGCTACTTGAGAGGCTGAGGCATGAGAATCACTTGAACCTGCGAGGTGAAGGTTCCAGTGAGCCTAGATCATGCCACTGAACTCCAGCCTGGGCAACAGAGTGATACTCTGTCTCAAAAAAAAAAAAAAAAAAAAAAAAAAAGATGATGGACAAAACATAGCTGAACACAAAGATAGAAAGACTTCATTGAATTGCTAAATAAACCTGAAAAATTAGTCTACCTCTTCTTTTTATGTGACATAATAAATTGCTTGATTTCTTTAAAACAATAGTTTTGCCAAGGAAAGCCTCCTAAGTGATATTGCCAACTTTGCTACTGAGTCATAATAGATCAGGCCTTGTATTGATCAGAGAAGGAGCCAAAGTCAAGTTTTCTATGGGCAGAACATAAGAGACAATGCATGCTTCCACGCTGGCTTAGTATGTAGTATTCCATATCGGGTCAAATAAACCTGATTTAATCAAACTGTAGCTTTTAGCAAGTATGAATATAGCTATCAGTTACTGAGTGATACATTTCTGTAATACATTTATATGAATTAATCCCATTAAATTTGCCTAAAACTCCCACAAAATATGTATAATTAACTCTATTTTACATATGAGGAAACTGAGACATAAAGAAACTAAAAAACTTCAACTAGGCGATACAATTTCAAGGTGATTTATTCCAAAAGGCTCTAAATTCCAAAAACATTTGTGCCTAAGATCACTAAGAAAAAAATCTTTGCTACTGGATTATATCATGCTTTTCTCAATACAGTTCTTTTCCAGATAGCATGGACATTATCATATCATAGACATGAACTTTCTTACATGTTCTTTTTTCTATTGTGGTAAAAGACACAAACGTGAAATTTAACCTCTTAACAACATTTTAAATGTACAATATTGTTAGCCATAGGCACCATGTTGTATAGTAGGTCTCCAGAACTTTTTCATCTTGCATAACAGAAACTTAATACCTATTAAACAGCAACTTTCCATTTCTTCCTCCACCCCTGCCCCTTTCTGCTTCAATAAGCTTGACTACTTTAGATATCTCATATAAGCAGAATCATGCAGCATGTGCCCTTCAGTGATGGGCTTATTTCACTTAGCATAATGTTTTCCAGGTTCATCTCTGTTGCTTCATATGGTGAGTTCCCTTCTTAAGACCAAATAATGTTCCTTTGTATGTACATACCACATTTTCTTTATGCATTCATCTTTTGATGGACATTTAGGTCCATACATATTTTCTCTCATTCTGTAAGTTGTTTTTTCACTCTGCTGATTATGTTCTTTATTGTGCAGAAGTGCACAGTGTTAGTTTTATGTTTTCTCACTTGTCTATTTTTACTTTTGCTGTCTGTGCTTTTGGGTTCATATCCAAGAAATGATTGCCAAGATCAATATCATGAAGTTTTTCCCATATGTTGTCTTCTAGGAGTTTGATATTTCCAGACCTCATGCTTAAGTCTTGAATGCATTTTGAATTGATTTTTGTAGACGGTGAAAGACTAGGCTCCAGTTTTATCCATTTGCATGTGGATATACAGTTTCCCCAACACCACTGGTTGAAGAGACTATTCTTTACCCATTGTGTATTCTTGATCCCCTTTCAAATATTAGTTGACCATATATGCATGGACTTATGTGCTCTGTATTCTTTTCTGTTGGTTTATATGTCTGACTTTATGTTAGTACCATAGTGGTTTGATTACTGTAGCTTTGTAATATGTTTTGAAATGAGGAAGTATGAGACTTCCAGCTTTCATCTTTTCTTGAAGATTATTTTGGCTGTTCATGTCCTTTGTGTTTCCATTTGAATTTTTAGAATTTTTTTATTTCTGCAAAAAATGTCATTGGAATTTTGATAAAGATTGTATGGAATCTGTACATTACATGGAGTAATAGGATCATTTTAATAATATCAAGTCTTGCAAGTCATCAACACAGAATTTCTTTTCATTTATTGGTGTATTATATTTCTTTCAGCCATGTTTTATGGTTTTCAGTGTACAAAAGTTTCTGCCTCTTTAAGTTTATCCCTAAATATTTTATTCTCTTTATACTATTATAAGTGAAATTGTTTTCTTAATTTTTTTGATTGTTTATTGTTAATGTATAGAAATGTAACTGATTTTCATATGTTGATTTTGTATCCTGAAAGTTTACTGAATTTGTTTATTAGTTCAAACAGGTTTTGTTCATGAAATTCTTAAGGTTTTCTCCATGTAGGATAATGTATTCTAAAAACATAATTTTACTTCTTCCATTCCAATTTGGATGCCTCGTTTTTTTCTTGCCTAATTGTTCTGGCCAGGAATTTCAATAATATGTTGAATAGAAGTGGTGTGGGTGGGTTTTTTGCCTTGGTCTTGATCTTAAATGGAAAAATTTCAGTTTTTCACCACTGAGTATAACGTTAGCTGTGGCTTTTTCATATTTGGTCTTTATTATGTTAAGGTAGTTTGATTCTATTTCTAGTTTGTTGAGTGTTATTACAAAATGATGTCAAAATTTTTCAAATGATTGTTCTGCATCTGTTCAGATGATCGTGTGATTTTCATTATTCATTCTGTTCTATTGATGTGATGTATCACGTTGATTGATTTTTGTATGTTGAACTATCCTTGCATCCCAGGAGTAAACCCCAGTTGGATGAAGTGTATGATACTTTCATTGTGCTATTGAATTTGATTTGCTGCTTGAAAATTTTTGCATTTACATTCATCAGGAATATGGATCTGCAATTTTCTTTTACTGTAACATCCTTATAATACTGGTCTCACAAAATGAATTGTTTGTTGTTTTTAAGATTTTCAGTTAGAAACTCTTAAGAGGCTGGGGCATTTTCAGCACAGTGTCCCCGTTTTCTCCCTGCAAGTTTGGGGAGCATGGGGGGCTTCAGCATCCCTCTGAGGGAGATAATGGCAACAACGATGACAACCATACCACGAGCTCACATTTATTTATGGAGCTCTTATTGTGTTTCCGGCACTGTGCAAAGCTCTTAACATGTATTGTCTGATCTAATCCTCATAGCAGCCCTGTGGGAAAAATGCCCATTATCCCCATTTTACAGAAGGAGAAACTGTGTCACAGGTAGTAGCAGCAGCTTTCCTAAAGTGGCAAAGCTGTTGAGGGGGCAGCCCAGGCTTGAAGTGAGCCACCATATTCCAGAGCAGCTTCCTTTAACTACTAGAGAGAGAGAGACAGTGATTTCCAAGGGAGGGATTCCACATCCAGCCATCAGTTTGTAGAAGTATTAATCTCCTCTCTCTCTTTCTCTCTTTCTCTGTGTGTGTGCTTTCAGAATATATAGTCTTGTTTTTTAATGCAGTCGGCCACTCTATGTCTTCTTTTAAATTAATGTTATTTTTAGAAATAGGATAGAAGGCCGAGAAATAAACCCAAGTATTTACAGTCAATCAATTATCAAAAAAGATCTCAAAAGCACACAATAGAAAGAGACCATCTCTTCAATAAATGGTGCTGGAAAAATTGGATATCCACAGGGAGAAGAATAAAATTGAACCCTTATCTCACACCATATTAAAAAATCAAATCAATCTGGATAAAACACTTAAATGTAAGGCCTAAAATGGCAAAGCTATGAAAAGAAAACAGGGGAAAAGCTCCATGACATTGGTCTGGGCAGCAATTTTTTGATTAGGACTCTAAAAGCACCGGCAACAACAACAAAACCCAGACAAATGGTACTGCATCGAACTAGAAAGCTTTGCACAGCCAAGGAAGCAATTAACATTGAAGAGAAAGTCTATGGATTGAGATAAATTATTTGCAAAATACATCTAATAAGGGTTTAATGTCTAAAATCTATAGGCAACTCTAACAGCTGAATAGCAAGAAAACAAATAACTTAATTAAAAATTAGGTAAAGGATCTGAATAGTCATTTTTCAAAAGAAGGCATATGATGGCGAACATGTACATGAAAAAAATGCTTAACATGTTTAAACATCAGAGAAATGAAAATTATAACCATTATGGAATATTAGCTTACAACTATTAGAATGGTTACTAAAAACAAACAAACAAACAAAAACTAATGTTAACGTGTATTGACAAAGATGTGGAGGAATTGGCAAAAAGGTGGAGCATAGCCGTTATGAAAAACAGTATAAAGTTTTCTCAAGAACTAAAAATAGAATTACCGTATGATCCAACAATCCCACTTCTGGGTATACATCTAAAGGAACTGAAATCAGTATGTAGAAGAGATAGCTGCACTCCTATGTTCATTTCAGCATTATTCACAATTGCCAAGAGAAAGGACCTACATGTCTGTTAACAAATGAATGGATAAAGAAAATGTGGTATAGACACAAAACGTAATAATAGCCTTAAAAAAGAAGAAAATCTTGTAATTCAAGACAACATGGATGGAACTAGGGGTCATCACACTCAGTGAAATAAGCCAGGTACAAAAAGACAAATACCACATGATCTCACTAATATGTGGAATTGAAAAAAGTAAGTCTCGTAGAAACAGAGAGTAGAAAAGCAGTCACCAGAGGCTAGGGGAGATAGAAAGGGATGGTATAAGGGGAGGTACTCTTTTTTTTTTTGAGACAGAGTTTCTCTCTGTCGCCCAAGCTGGAGTGCAGTGGTGCGATCTTGACTCACTGCAACCTCCGCCTCCCAGGTTCAAGTGATTCTCCTGCTTCAGCCTCCTGAGTAGCTGAGATTATAGGCACGCACCACCAGGCCCGAATAATTTTTTTGTATTTTTAGTGGAGAGGGGGTTTCACCATGTTGGTCAGTCTGGTCTTGAACTCCTGACCTTGTGATCGGAGATCACATGAGATTTAAACCTCTCATGAGATTTAAACCTCTCATGAGGTTTAAATTTGATAATAGAGTCCTCTCATGAGATTTAAATTTGATAATAGAGTCCTATCAATGACTAATACGGTGTTTTTCTCATAGTAGGTGCTCAGTAAATATTTTACATTTACTGTCATTTTCTGAATAAAAAGTTAATGGAAGTCAGCTGCAGCAGGCAGATTGAGTGTAAAGATTGCCCCGGTTAGTCCTCTCCCTGCACCTGTATCACTTATAACACGACTTTGCTAGCTGGGCATGGTGGTGCACACCTTTAGTCCCAGCTACTCAGGAGGCTGAGGCAGAAGAATTGCTTGAAGTCAGGAGGCAGAGGTTGCAGTGAGCTGAGATCGGACCACTCCACTCCAGCCTGGGTGACAGAGTGAGACTCTGTCTCAAAACCAAAACCAAAAACAAAACATGACTTCACACCTCCTCCTTTAAGAACTGGAGTCTCTTTCTCTATCCATGGCAACTGAGCTGGCCTTATGATTTGTTTTGACCAACAGAATATGGCTGACGTAATGATGTGTCAGCTCTGAGTCTAAATTTCAGGAAGCATATTCTGCTTCCAAACTCTGTTGGAACTCTGTCACCACCATTTTGCTAAGCTAGGACTAGCCTGCTGGAAGATTAAGAGACCATGTAATGAAATTCAGTAGTTCCAGAAACTATTCTTGACCAGCTGATAGCCAGCTGACCTACAGCTGCCTACTCAATATACAACTGACCACAGAGATGAGGGTAAGCTCAACAAGACCAGAATAACTCCTCAGTGGACACTTAGTCTTATGAACAGTTATAAAGGCTTGTTATTTTTTTTAAGCCACTGATTTTGGGGTTGGCTTGTAGTATAATAAGGAACTGGTATATCAACTAGGAGTCTGTTCAGGAAGTGCTGAGGTATGTTTTTAATGATGATCACAAAAGGATTAAGTTCAACATTTCAGAGAGAAAGTAAAGCAAAACAGAACTGGTAGATTACTGAATTTTAGAAAAAAAGAACCAAAAAAGCATTTGGAAAAAACCAAAAGAGTGTACATGTGTGTGTCTACAGAATACCTACAGAAAGCCTGCAGACCTCTACAAATACCTATCAGAAGTTAGAAGACCAATAAAGATGTATACCATATTGCTAACAGTCAGACATTCAAACAAAATTCTGCCTGCATTACTGGCAAAATCCAAAAAAATTTTATAGAGAAAAGCATCATTTAAAAAAGCAAAAAAAGCAAAAAAAAAAAAAAAAAATGCAAAAAGTATTCTGCATATGGCTAGCCAGTTTTCCCAAGACCATTTATTAAATAGGGAATCCTTTCCTCATTCCTTGTGTGTGTTTGATTCATCAAAGATTAGTTGGCTATAGATGTGTGGTGTTATTTCTGAGCTCTCTGTTCTGTTCCATTGGTCTATATATCTGTTTTGGTACTAGTACCATGCTGTTTTGGTTACTGCAGCCTTGTAGTATAGTTTGGAGTCAGGTAGCATGATGCCTCCCTCTTTGTTCTTTTTGCTTAGGATTGTCTTGGCTATATGGGCTCTTTTTTGGTTCCATATAAACTTTAGTTTTTTCTAATTCTGTGAAGAAATTCAATGGTAGCTTGATGGGAATAGCATTGAATCTATAAATTACTTTGGTCAGTATGGCCATTTTCATGATATTGATTCTTTTTATCCATGAGCATAAAATGCTTTTCCATTTGTTTATGTCCTCTCTTATTTCCTTGAGCAGTGGTTTGTAGTTCTCCTTGAAGAGGTCTTTCATATCCCTTGTAAGTTGTATTCCTAGGTATTTTACTCTCTTTGTAGCAACTGTGAATGGGAGTTCACTCATGATTTGGCTGTTTGTCTATTATTGCTGTATAGGAATACTTCTGATTTTTACACATTAATTTTATATTCTGAGATTTGGCTGAACTTGCTTATCAGCTTGAGGAGATTTTGGGCTGAGACAATGGGGTTTTCTAAATATACAATCATGTCATCTGCAAACAGAGACAATTTGACTTCCTTTCTATGTGAATACACTTTATTTCTTTCTCTTGCCTGATTGCCTTCACCAGAACTTCCAATACTATGTTGAATAGGAGTGGTGAGAGAGGGTATCCTTGTCTTGTGCCAGTTTTCAAAGGGAATGCTTCCAGCTATTGCCCATTCAGTATAATGGCTGTGGGTTTGTCATAAATAGCTCTTATTTTGAGATACGTTCCACCAACACCTAGTTTGTTGAGTTTTTAGCATGAAGGGGTATTGAATTTCACCAAAGACCTTTTCCACATCTATTGAGATAATCATGTGGTTTTTGTCATTGGTTCTGTTTATGTGATGGATTACATTTATTCATTTGCATATGTTGAACCAGCCTTGCATCTCAGGGATGCAGCTGACTTGATCGTGGTGGATATGCTTTTTGATGTGCTGCTGGATTCGGTTTGCCAGTATTTTATTGAGGATTTTTGCATCAATGTTCATCAGCAATACTGGCCTGAAATGTTCTCTTTTTGTTGTGTCTCTGCTGGGTTTTGGTATCTGGATGATGCTGGCCTTTTCCCATTGTTTGGAATAGTTTCAGAAGGAATGGTACCAGTTCCTCTTTGTACCTCTGGTAGAATTCAGCTGTGAATTGGTCTGGTCCTGGGTTTTTTTTTTGGTTGGTAGGCTATTAATTACTGCCTCAATTTCAAATCTTGTCATTGGTCTATTCAAGGGATTCAACTTCTTCCTGGTTTAGTCTTGGGAAGGTGTAAGTGTCCAGAAATTTATTCATTTCTTCTAGATTTTCTAGTTTATTTGCGTAGAGGTGTTTATAGTATTCTCTGATGGTAGTTTGCATTTCTGTGGGATCAGTGGTGAACTCTCCTTTATCTTTTTTATTGTATCTATTTGATTCTTCTTTCTTTCATTCATTAGTCCAGCTAGTGGTCTATTTTGTTAATCTTTTCAAAAAACCAACCAGCTCCTGAATTCATTGATTTTTTAAAGGGTTTTTCATGTCTCTATCTCCTTCAGTTCTGCTCTGATCTTAGTTATTTCTTGTCTTCCACAACTTTTGAATTTGTGTGCTCTCACTTCTCTAGTAATGTTAGGGTGTTGATTGAACCCCTTCCTTATACAAAACCCCTTACACAAAAATTAACTCAAGATGAATTAAAGACTTAAATATAAGACCTAAAACCATAAAAACCCTAGAAGAAAACCTAGGCAATACCATTCAGGACACAGGCATAGGCATAGACTTCATGACTAAAACACCAAAAACAATGGCAACAAAAGCCAAAATTGACAAATGGGATCTAATTAAAGAGCTTCTACACAGCAAAAGAAACTATCATCAGCGTGAATAGGCAACCTACAGAATGGGAGAAAATTTTTGCAATCTATTCATCTGACAAAGGGCTAATATCCAGAATCTACAAGGAACTTAAACACATTTACAAGAAAAACACAACCCCATCAAAAATTGGGCTAAGGATATGAACAGACACTTCTCAAAAGAAGACATTTATGCAGTCAATAGACACATGAAAAAATGCTCATCATCACTGGCCATCAGAGAAATACAAATCCAAACCACAATGAGATGCCATCTCACACCAGTTAGAATGGCGATCATTAAAAAGTCAGGAAACAAGAGATACTGGAGAGGATGTGGAGAAGTAGGAACGCTTTCACATGGTTGATGGGAGCGTAAATTAGTTCAACCATTGTGGAAGACAGTGTGGCAATTCCTCAAGGATCTAGAACTAGAATTAACATTTGACCCAGCAATCCCATCACTGGATCTATACCCAAGGGACTATAAATCATTCTACCATTAAGACACATACACACGTATGTTTATTGCAGCACTATTCACAGTATCAAAGACTTGCAACCAACCCAAATGCCCATCAGTGATATACTAGATAAAGAAAATGCGGCACATATACACCATGGAATACTATGCAGCCATAAAAATGAAGGACTTAAACCATCATTCTCAGCAAGCTAACACAGGAACAGAAAACCAAACACCACATGTTCTCACTCATAAGTGGGAGTTGAACAATGAGAACACATGGACACAGGGAGTGGAACATCACACACCAGGGCCTGTTGGTGTGTGGGGGACTAGGGGAGGGATACATTAGGAGAAATACCTAGTATAGATGATGGGTTGATGGGTGTAGCAAACCACCATGGCACGTGTATACCTATGTAACAAATCTGCACGCTCTGCACATGCATCCCAGAATTTAAAGTGTAATAATAATAATAATAATAATAAAAGCAAAACGTTTATCCAAGTGAAGCAATAGGGAAACCCAGGCAACACGGATGGGTCAGATGTAAACTCAAAGGTAAACAGATCCAAAATAATTTTAAGAGTCATTGCAAGCAATAGCACAGCCCATAATATGCAGTTCTTTAAATAAATTAGAGGAAGGGACCCAGCCAAAGAAAAACAGTGAGATGGATACAGGGCAAAACGGCTATCAAGAAAATGAGAAAGGAGATAGCAGAGAGATTCAATTAATTCTCTGCTTCACTCATTCCATAGGAAGACCTTAGGAAGTTTCTCACTCTAATATTGTCTTTTAACAGAGACAAGTCAGAGGTGAGAGAGCAAATACTGCTAAAAGCATAAGGTGTGCTATGATGAACTGGCAAACTGAAGGTAGATTATTTGTATATTGGTGTCCTGGCAGCGATCCAGGTATTGTGAAGAAATTGAAGGGTAAGGAGAGCTCTTCTCAACCAAATGTGCAACTGTATTACAGGACTCTCTCCTGGAAGAGCATTTGATTTTATATCTGGACAGTTGACAGAAACTATATGAAAGTGTGGAATCATGCAATATTTGTGCAAATATGGTAGAATTATCAATTGAGAATTTTGTTCAAGCTACTATGGAGGACTATTATATAAGCAATGCTGTTTCTTTCTCTTAGGTATATACAAGAAGGGAGTGAAGTTTTGGTCTTTTCAGTTCTCAGCATTTTGTCCCAGTGAGTTATTAACAGCTTTTGCAAGTCAGAACTAAAAATGAAAGTTGAACTCAAACTATGCTCTGACCCAAAGTTATGTTTGAGGAGAACGTAGGCTCATTTGGTGTGGGTTGAACTGAGTGGTCCCCAAGAGAAAGGAAATGAAAATTGAAGGAAGAAGAAGGGGAAAAACAGTGGTCTGCCCGAGATTGGCAAAAGTTCCCCAACACTAAGAGAAGGAAGAGGAGTTGGATGGTTTCTACAAATGGCAGACAGGACTCCCGAATGGGAAGGGAAGAGAAGGAACCTGGCTGCAGGATACAGAAGTAGGTTAACTGTTGAACCACGAGGTGTTGGGAACAGTAGTGAACATTTCATGTATTAGGCCTGGGGTTGGAGAACGGGAGTCAGAGAACTCCAGTTCCACACATGGTACTATGCCTAAAAGATGGTGGGGGGTAGAATTGGTGGAAACATCAGCTAATCAGGGGAGACACAGCCCCAGTGGTAACTGCTATGAATTAAGAGCTCAGCTCATGCCTTTAGGTTTCGTTGTCTTACTATGATCGCAATGGGATGCCTCAACTATCTTGTGTGGGAATCAGAATTTAGATATATGATATTTATTGTACATGAGTGTTCCCAGAAAATGCTTAGCCTACCCCTACAACAAAGTAAAATCAGAGGAAATATACCTTTAAAAGTAGAAATCATCACTGATTAATCCATTTGAATTATTTGACTAGGAAAATAAGCCTGGGAAAAAAAACAGTAAATTTATTTAGCTATTTAAAAGAACTTGGCCAAAACTCTATGACAAGAACGATTTTACTTTTTTTCCCCGTCTATTTTGAATTATGAAACATTTCACATGTTTCTGAAAAGGTCAGACCAGGAGATAACAGACACCCAAATACTGACCACCCAGATTTAACAGCTGTTAACATTTATCAAATTTGCTTTGGAGCCTATTTTTAAAAATAAAAATAAAATACTTCATATGGAATGAAAGCCCCAACTTCATCTTTCCCCTCTCGTTTCCTGGAAATAACCCTAGAAATGACTATTCTGAAGTTGTGGGTAACGTTGTTTTATATTTGACTACCTATACATGCATCCATAAAAATATATATTATTGTGTTATAAAATTTTTATCTGATATAATTGTTACAGATTTTTATGTAACATTCACTTACAAATTTTAATTTCTTCTATATCTGTGACCTTATACTCTTCTTTTATTCCTAGTGTTGTTTGTGTTTTCTTTCTTTCTAATTTTCTACTTTCACCTAAAAACTGTTGCGAGCCTGCTGTTATTTCTTTTTTGTTGTTGTTGTTTTCTTTGAGACGGAGTCTCGCTCTGTTGCTCAGGCTGGAGTGCAGTAGCGCGATCTCAGCTCACTGCAAGCTCCGCCTCCCGGGTTCACGCCATTCTCTTGCCTCAACCTCCCGAGTAGCTGAGATTACAGGCGCCCGCCACCACGCCCGGCTAATTTTTTTTGTATTTTTAGTACAGACGGGATTTCACTGTGTTAGCCAGGATGGTCTTGATCTCCTGAGCTCGTGATCCGCCTGCCTCGGCCTCCCAAAGTGCTGGGATTACAGGCGTGAGCCACCGCGCCCGGCCCCTGCTGGTATTTCGTATATTTTACAAGTCTTTTTAAATCTAGCTTCTTGTTATTTAATACATTTACCTGTTTCATAATGATCTTTTGTTCTTAACTAATATGTTTATTCTTACCTTTTCCTTTACTTTCATGCTTTTCACATTTATACTTTTGCTGTTTACTTTTATTCTCTGCTCCCAGTTCTCTGGTAGATGATATAGATAGTTATGTTTGATTATAAAACATACTTATTTAAAACTATACAAATAATTGATCAAATCTGTTTTTATCAGAATTATCTTTTAACTGTGTTCTATTTCAAACGAAATACCTAGCACAGGGTTTCTCAACAGTAACAATATTGACATTTGAGGCTGTATAATTCTTTGTTGTGAGGAGAGAGTCTTTTGTGTTATAGTATATTTTGCAGCATCCCTGGTTTTGACCTCTAGATAGCAATAATACCCCTGTCCCTCAATTGTAATAGCCAAAAATGTCTCTAGACATTGCCAAATGTCCCCTGGGGGACAAAATCACCCCAATTAAAAATCACTGATCTAGCAACTTGCAATCCCTCCACCATTCTGCCGTTTGCATTGTACAATTTCTAAAATCTTGTAGGTGACTATTGTCTCTAGGTCAGACTAAAGTTTAATTCTTTTCATTTAAAAGTGAGATTAATTTTGAAATACTCCAAGAGAACCATAGACTAGTCAAAAGTGGTTTTCCTATTACCCTCTTATCCTCTGCTCAAAACAACCTTATATAACATTACAACATCCAGATTTCATTACATAGGTTTTAACTCACAGCTTAAGGGATAAATTATTTTCCATCTGGACATGCTCCATATTTGAGAGGTAGTAACACAAGTTTCCCAAAAACAACGTTTTTACTATACATGGAGGAGGTGATCTGGACCTGTATATACTATCTTCTATCATAAAGTAATTTGAAGTGATGCCTTCATTTCACACCTCTATTACTTCATTTGAAGTGGTTTTAATATATAGATATCATGGCTTTTTACAGCATAATTAGTAGGCTGGCAAATTTCTGGACAAATATTTTCTTTAAAATCCTGATATATTTTTCCACTCAGGAGATTGTTTTCTTTTAATATTAAAGCATATTTCTAGATTTGTGCTAGTTTTGATTTTCCAGAAATACTTAAAGTTGAAACTTAGCTCTCAGTCATTCACATGCTACATTATCTGTCATTATTTCTGCTAATTTTCCTTTTTCTCAGCATTCTTTGAAAGTTAGAAAATAGTTTTCTTTATCATTTAATTTTCTATGATGTTTATTCTATTCTTTAGTCTTGTGTTTGAGCAGTATTAAGTCATGCTCTGATAGTTGTATCTCTTTTTAATATTTCCCATAATCTTAATTATATATGTAGTATATCAATTTATTTTGTTTTCATGTATTTGGGGGTTTTCCAGATACCTGTTTTGATTTCTAACTTAATTCCATTGTGCTTAGTGAACTATTTGGTGTGACTTGAATCATTTGAAATTTATTGACCCTTGTTTTATGTCACAAAATATGGTTTACATTGGTGAGAAGTTTTATGTGCACTTAAAAAGAATGCATGTTCTGCTACTGCTGGGTGGAGTGTTCTCTGATCGTCAATGGTCAAGTTGGTTAAGAGTACTGTCCAGAACTTCAGTATCCTTACTGAATTCTGTGTACTTCTTCTCTCAGTTATTGTGAAGGATATTGAAATCTTTGACTATAATTGTGTATTTGCCTATTTCTCTAAGCAATCTTATCATTCTTTATTTCATGCATTTTGAAGCTATATTATGAAGTGAATAAAATTTTAGGATTACTATGCCTTCTTGATGAATTGTGCCTTTTGTTACTGTGAATTGCCTTCTTTATCCCTCAAAATAGTTTTTGTTCTGAAATCTACTTTGTGTGATATTAATATAGCTACTCTAACTTTGTTTTAATTAGTGTTAGCATAGTAGTACTATTAGCATAACTTATCTTTCTCCATTCTTTTACTTTTAACCTATTTTATCTTATTTTGAGACAGAGTCTTGCTCTGTTGCCCAGGCTGGAATGCAGTGGCACGATCTCGACTCACTGCAAGCGTGGTCTCCCTGGCTCAAGTGATCCTCCCACCGCAGCTTCCCAAGTATCTGGGAGCATGGGCCGTGCCACCATGCCGAGCTAATTTTTGTATTTTCTTTTTTGCAGAGACAGGGTTTCACCATGTTGCCCAGGCTGGTCTCAAACTCCTGGACTCAAGCTATCTGCCAGCCTCAGCCTCCCAAAGTACTGGGATGACAGGCATGAGCCCTGCATCTGGCCTTTATCTCTATTTTAAAATGCTTTTATTGTGCTCAGGTATAATGCGGTCTTGCTTTTGTGTCTAACCACACAATTTCTATCTTTTGATGAGGATATTTAGATCATTTATATTTAATGTGACTATTGATAGGTTTAGGGTTAGCTGTATCATCTTGTTACATCTTTCCTATTTGCCCCATCTTTTCTGTTTCATTTTTCCTGTCTGCTCTTTAAACAGAATTTATATTCATTAACCCTCCCCCTTTCAGGGATGCCACTTTCACATATAATAGAACACTTCTTAGCTTTCCCATAACTCGCGGATGTTTCATTAATTTTATTTTTTTCTCTGTGATCCTTTTTGGTAGTTCATATTTTATGTCTCCAAGTTCATTGATTCCTTCAAGTGTTTTTTTTTTTTTTTTTTTTTTTTTTGAGACAGTCTTGCTCTGTTGCCCAGGCTAGAGTGCAGTGTCTCAATCTCGCACACTACAACCTCTGCAGCCGGGTTCAAGTGACTCTTCTGCCTTGGCCTCCTGAGTAGCTGGGACTACAGCTGTTGGCCACCATGTCTGGCTAATTTTTGTATTTTTTAGTAGGCACAGGGTTTCACCATGTTGGCCAGGCTGGTCTTGAACTCCTGACCTCAAGTGATCCGCCCACCTCGGCCTCCCAAACTGCTGTGATTACAGGCGTGAGCCACTGGGCCCAGCCTCAGTGTATTTTTAAAATCACAAATTGTTGGCTCTTTTGTTATATTTCCATGTTTCTGCTCAAGGTTTTGAACATATGGAATAGAGTTATAATTACTGTTTTAATGTCTTTGTTAGTTTTAACATCTGTCAGTTCTGTGTTGAATTTGGTATTTCTCCTCACTGTGGGTTGTATTTTATTGTTTCTTTGCTTGTCTGATAATGTTTGATTTTGATTAAATGTCAGATTTAGTAAATTTTACCTTTTGGGATACGGGATATGTTTGTGTTCTCATAAATATTCTTGAGTTTTGTTCTCGGGATAAGGTTGTTACTTAAAAACAGTTTTATCCTTTTGGATCCTGCTTTTCAGATATGTTGGGAGGAGCCAGAGTAGTGTTCAGTGTAGGGGTGATGATTCCCACCACCGAGGCAAGATTCTTATGTGTGCTCTACCTAGTGCCCCAGGAGTCTTGAGCTTTTCCACTCTCTATGGTGAGAACATGCACTATTTCAGTCCTGTGTGAGCACTGGGTACTATTACTGTGGGTTTTTTTTGTTTGTTTGTTTTTGAGACAGAGTTTCTCTGTGTCACCCAGGCTGGAGTGCAGTGGCATGATCTTGGCTCACTGCAAGCTCCGCCTCCTGGGTTCAAGCCATTCTCCGGCCTCAGCCTCCTGAGTAGCTGGGACTACAGGCGCCCGCCACCACGCCTGGCTAATTTTTTGTATTCTTAGTAAAGACGGGGTTTCACCGTGTTAGACAGGATGGTCTCCATCTCCTGACCTCGTGATCCACCTGCCTCGGCCTCCCAAAGTGCTGGGATTACAGGTGTGAGCCACTGCGCCCGGCCTACTGTTCATCTTTTAGGTGGTTCTTTCCCTCACCTATTGTAATTTTCTCAATGCTTGCACTCACTAGTGCTCAGCTGAATACTTAAAGAGGCCCCTAATCCCATGTCTGGAGTTCTGTCTCTGCGTAGCTCTCTGTTCTCCAGTACTCTATTCCACAAACTCAAACCACATGGTCTGTCTAGACTCTCACCTCTGTCTTCTCAACTCAGGGATTCTCCTGGGCTCCACCTGCCCCCCTTCAACATGGACTGGAAAACCTGCCAAGGCAGGGATCTGGGATAGCTGTAGTTCTCCCCTCACTTGGGCATCTCCCAGGCATCACTATCATTCACTGTCTCAAGTCCGGCATACTGAAACTATTGTTTCAGATATTTTTTTCCATTTTTGTTTGTTTTAGGCTGGAATGTAACTCCATTTGCTGAAATTCTATCTTGGATAGAAGTCCAAGTCTCATCAATTCATTTTTAATTGTATTATAAAGCATCCAAACATAGTCAACGAGGTAAAATTAGAAAAATCTCCTTAATCATTCTCCTACTTTTAATTCCAACTGCCCTTCCTATAGTATCTCTGTCAGGAATTCAGAATGTGTACTACTATTTCCTTTACTATATATTGGTATACATGAACAGATATTTTTATATTAAAATTTCAATTTCTAAATAAATCATTACACCTTTTTATTTTCGCTGAACAATATGTCTTGGAAATCTTTCCATGGCATATTTATTTATTTTTAAAAATTGTCCCCCAGAATTACCAAGTGTTTTATATAATGGGTATACCTTAATTTATTTTATAACTTCACTTATTGATGAAGTAATTAACTACCATTGTTTTACTATCACAAACAATCGCTTCTCGGCCTTTTGGCTAAGATCAAGTGTACTATCACAAACAAAACTGTAGTGCATATAGAGAGGGAAAAATATAGAGAGATATAATGATACAGATAAAAAAATTTCATGAATAGTTATTTCTCTGGTTCGCTACCAAAGGATACATTCATGTTAATTTTGTATTAATATTGCCAAATTGCTTTTGAAAAAATGTTAAACACTTCCACTCAAATCAACAGTGCATCAAAGTATTCACTTCCTTGTGTTTTGTAACCTTTGCTATTCTTGCCAATATAAAAGACAGAAGTGATATTAGTAGTGGTTTTTCTTTTTTCTGGTTACCAGCAAAGTTGAGATGTTTACTTAGTTTAGATTCCTTTATTCTCAACTGTCTGTTTTTATCTTTTGCTCGCTTTTCATTGCCTTTCATTGTTGTTTCTTCTTTTTACTGATTTGTGAGACATATTATATGGCCTTGATATCTCTACATTTTCCGTTAAATGTTCCAATATGTTTTTCTGGTTGGTACTTTATTCACATTAGTGAATGTAGTATTTTCTTTCATACAGAAGATCACAATTTTATTGATGATCTATATAAATAGATCTAGATTTAGATAGATGATTATAGTTCTTGCATATTTCTTGTTCAGTTGCCCTTCAAGCCCCCACAACTCTACATCCAGGAAGCAGGCTGAGAAAGCTGGCAAGACTTGAAGGAGGAGCTTCCAAAACCTCTCCAAATGTGGCCAAGGCTAAGATAAAATGAATGGGCTGGGTGCAGTTGCTCACACCTGTAATCCCAGCACTTTGGGAGGCCAAGGCAGGCAGATCACAAGATCAGGAGATCGAGACCATCTGGCCAACATGGTGAAATCCCATCTCTACTAAAATACAAAAAATTAGCTGGGTGTGGTGGTGCGTGCCTGTAGTCCCAGGTACTCGGGAGGCTGAGGCAGGGGAATTGCTTGAACCCAGGAGGTGGAAGTTGCAGTGAGCCAAGATTGCACCATTGCACTCCAGTCTGGCAACAGAGTGAGACTCCATCCCCCCCCCCCCCAAAAAAAAAAAAGATACAATGAATGACATCAGTGAAGGTAGGACAGAACAGACAATTCCAGCAGGTAAATCAGGCACTCATGATAGAACATTTCCCACCTCCAGGGTAGAGTACCCTTGCAATAACTATCTAATGGAATTTCAGAATTGCTTTAAATCAGTGAATATAGAACTCTTTCTTTCCTTTCCGAATTTCAATAACCTGATTCTTTTCTGAAGTTGCATATCAGCAGCATGGGAGACAGATAACTTGTCATTTTGCTTCACAGGTTTGTAGACCATGAGGAACCACATATAGAAGTTCAGCTCAGTGCTGTGATTGGATAGAACTTGGGAAGTGAGTAAGTATAATTTGCTGGCAGAAGAAAAAGTCAATGATATATTTGTGACCCGAAGAGTTGACTGTGATAGCTGTTAGAAAATAGAGTTTCACAGCATTTCGTTCTTTCACTTTGAGCACAAAGTAAGATTGTTCTCCATGTACTCAATCTCAGATCTGGCTCTCTGATGTTTAAGCAAATGCAATGTGCATAAAAGTGATGCAAGTTATTTCTGAGTAGAAACTCTAAGAGTCAATGCTTAGTTTTCCATGCTCTCTTCTGATTTGACAGTCACAGAAGGAGAAAACAAAGTTCCATCAGCCTGAGTCCCTCAGAGACAAAGAGAAGCAGAGCCATAAAGCTTACTTATGACAGACACAGAATTTAAGCAAGAACCACACTTATTTGTTGTAAGCCACTAATATTTAAGAATTGTTTGTTGCCTCATATAATACAGCTTATGTTGATTAATAAGTCATCTTCTACTTTATCTTTATTCTTGTACTTAACAATTTTCAGAAATATTCTCATTGGGTCTTCAGAGGTCTCTTTTCCATGTCTGGTTCAAATTTTTCATGTCCTATATATTCTGTTTTTCCTTAGTCTTTAACTGAAAAAAGTCTATATAAATCTGGTTTTGGCCCATAGATATTGTGTATGGATTACCCCCAGTGCCCTCCACTTAACACATTTACATGAATAGGATCACTTTGTCATCCGAGATCAGGAAATGTGTTCACTGCCTGTATTAAGCTGGCATCTATTTGATAAGTGTGTCTTTCAGTACTGAAGTGGAAATTTAATGCCACTGCCCAATTCTCTCACTGTAACAGCAAAATGACTATGCTTTTTAAAAATCTGATCTCCATCTGTAGTTCTTCTACTGACCAAAAACACACACACAGAAAACCGAAAACACTATACATAAAGTACTGCTTCTACATATTTTGCTGCTTTAGGAACCACTTATAAAATTTATAGCTAAGTGTCATCATGCATAAAATAAAATAACATTGACCTTGCAGGTGGGAAGATAATGTGCATGACATGATGCCAATTTCACCGGTTCAGTTCATTATTATTTACTTGTTCAAGGTGTGTTATATTCACAATTTCTATAATCCTGTTAATTTTTCTTGTTTACTAAGGCAAGGTTGTTTTACTAAACTTTCTTGGAGTTTTTCCTCTTTGTTGCAAGGGTATCAAGATGATTCTGGTAGTAAAATTATTAAAGCATAAAATTCTATAGAGTTCACCCATTTTCAATCAATATTCTTGTTGCCTTAATAACTATCTGAATAAAATAGCTCTCAAGATATTATTTTAGAAAAGTGTCTTCACTATCTGGACCCTCTAAAGTTTTACATCAAGATTCTGGGGTCTAGAATGAATGCAGCAGGTAGCTGCCTCCATTGAGAATTGAGCCTTAACAAGGTTTATTTCTGTCTGGGTTCATTACACATTACACAAGGACATCCAAGGAAATGTCAAATGAGATCTTTTAGTTTTCATTGGGATAAAATTAGCCTGGGTATGATGAGCCAGAAGAGTGTGACTGAGGGCCCTGGGCACAGGCTTCATAATGTGGCTATGCCCACAGACTTATCCACAGAGCGTTTACTTCTGTGATTCTCAAACCTGCTGCCAAGTTTACCACTCAATTCCTGTCTCTCCTATGTGACTTTCTGCTTATCCTGGTTTTACTTCTAGTTGTTTTTTTTTCCCCCCACTCAGCTGGTTATCTTGGTGTCCCTGCACCCCAACTTCCCCAATAATCTGATTCCCTGGCTTCTACTCATAGCTCCTCTATGAGAATACAGCCTTAACTTGACACTTATCATGAACTCGTTCACTGGTTTCCTCCATGAAAGAAAGGCCCTTTTCCCAGGCAGCCATAACCAGAGTCTTAACCAAGCTAATTCTTCTCTGTTGGATATTAACTGCTAGAGCCTCTCTTTTTTCTCTCCCTCTGCTTCAACCATAATCATACTCACTTCCATTCCTATTCAAATTAACTCTTTGGATCCTGTTAACTCCTTAATGATTGTTTGCCATTTGACCTTTTATTATTTCTTTTAAAATTCAGTCTGAGTTAGGAAAACATCATTTTGATAAAGGTTTTCTTGGTGAAGTCTTGGGGGAAAAAAATACCAGTTAGTTCTTCTTGGCATCATTTGCTCCTCCTAGGGACTCTCACCCACATCACACACTTAACCAGATGAGCCCTGACACTGTCATCATGAAGTATGACCCCTGATGTCTCAGCTCAGGGTTTCTCAACCTTACCACTATTGTCAGCACTTGGGGCTGAATAATTCTTTGCTGTGGGAGGCCGTCTCATACATTGCAAAATATTTAGGAGCGTTCCTGGCTAGACTGACCAACTGGATATCAGTAGCAACTCCTGTCCTCAAGTCTTGACCATTAAAAAAAAAAAAAAGATTCCCAGGAAAGATGGCTGAATAGAAACAGCTCCATTCTGCAGCTCCCAGTGAGATCAATGCAGAAGGAGGGTGATCTCTGCATTTCCAACTGAGGTACCCAGTTCATCTCACTGGGACTGGTTAGACAGTGGGTGCAGCTCACGGAGGGGAAGTTGAAGCAGGGTGGGATGTCACCTCACCAGGGAAGCGGAAAGGGTCAGGGAACTCCCTCCCCTAGCCAAGGGAAGCGGTGAGGGACCATGCCGTGAGGTATGGAGCTATCCGGCCCAGATACTATGCTTTTCTGATGGCCTTCATTAAAAAGTTAGGAAACAACAGATGCTGGAGAGGATGTGGAGAAATAGGAACGCTTTTACACGTTGCTAGGAGTGTAAATTAGTTCAACCCTTGTGGAAGACAGTGTGGCAGTTCCTCAAGGATCTAGAACTAGAAATACCATTTGACCCAGCAATCTCATTACTGGGTATACACCCAAAGGATAACAAATCATTCTACTATAAAGACACATGTACATGTATGTTTATTGCAGCACTATTCACAATAGCAAGACTTGGAACCAACCCAAATGCTCATCAATGTTAGACTGGATAAAGAAAATGTGCCACATATACACCATGGAATACTATGTAGCCATAAAAAAGGATGAGTTCATGTCCTTTTCAGGGACATGGATGAAGCTGGAAACCATCATTCTCAGCAAACTAACACAGGAACAGAAAACCAACCACCACATGTTCTCACTTATAAGTGGCAGTTGAACACTGAGAACATACGGACACAGGGAGGGGAACATCACACACTGGAGCCTGTCGAGGGGGTGGGAGGCAAGGCAAGGGATAGCATTAGGAGAAATACCTAATGTGCATGACGGGTTGATGGGTGCAGCAAACCACCATGGCACATGTATACCTATGAAACAAACCTGCACGTTCTGCACATGTGTCCCAGAACTTAAAGTGAAAAAATCAAACAACAACAACAAAAAAACACCCAAGTCTCCAGACATCGCCATATGTCCCCAAGGGGCAAAATTACTACCAGTTGAAACCACTGTAGCTGATGAACTCCATTCCTAGACAACATGTTTTAGGTGAAACATTTAAAATCCTAAAAGATTTTAGAAAATTCTTTGTCACGAAATTGGATACAGGACTTTTCTGCATGTGCTTAGAAATGGACAGGCTGAGATGTAAAGGCTATTACACATATCTGCAAGGAGCAAGTTTCTCTAATCTTCAGCAGTTGTAGGTTTCACCATGTATTCTCTCCTACTTCACCAATTCTCTCTGCTACATTTTCTAATTAGAGTTGTATTTGACTGGTGGAAAATGGTCGCAATCATGAAATAAACTCTACCATATGTTTTATTATGAAATATAGATCCTTGCCTGTTTTTAAAGCAGCTTCTCAGATGAACTGATTGCGAGCACATGTCAAATTCTGATTTCAGACTAACTTGCCTGCAATAGAGATGGGTTAGACTTCTCTTTGGGTGGATATTATAGGAAACTACAGGTGAACAGACAATATTATTAGCTAAAGGTAAAAAGGAAATGTCTAGTTAAAAATCAGTTGGCTCATTAAAACTGGATAATTAGCAGGATAGGTAAAATCTAGTTTTCTAACAAACAAATACCCCCTCCCCACCTTGGGGGTGGAAAAAAACAACTTGAACTCATTAAAATCTATCAGAAATGCTACTTTTCAGAAAAGTCTGGTAATAACATCATAGACCAAAAATATGCTTTTGATATCATTTTCTAGGGTTTGAAAAATATTTTTTCTCACACTGAACATGAACAACTTTTAAGACATGAGTGTATATGGAAGAGGAGCGAAATGGGAGTGGAATATTAATAAGCAGGGCTCTGCCCCTTTTACTGAAAGCATGCTTCTATAACATAATAGTTCATAAACTTCCTTACTTAACCTGAGATCTACGTCTTCCCTTTCTTGCGCACCTTCTTTAGACGTACATAATGGGATTTTCTATTCACCTTTTTGGAAACTTCCACCTAAAGAATTTAATTTTTCAGGATTTCTCTGTCTCCCTACATCAATACACTCCTCTAAATCTGAGATATTGATAATAAGCGGCAGAGTCTATTTGGGGCTTTGGTATACATAGTGCAGTTTCTCTTGGGGTCTTCTCAATGGTTGGAGACAGATCAAAGTCTACTGAGTGTGGATTATTTTTTCTCAGATGCACACAGGCACACACACATACACTTCTTGAACAATTAACAACTATACCATGTTTTTCTAATGCTGTACAACAATATAACTACCATTATGCATTACAATGTTTTTTCTTTTCCACCTTCTTTTATTAAAATTGTATTCTCTGAGACTACTAGAAATAAGAATTAGGCATACTCAGTGATATACTCCTCCATAACTCCCCCAAATGGTGCAAAAGCTTGGACATTAACACTTCCAGGGTTTAATTTAGTTCTTGGGCAAGGTAATAATTACGGTGTAAGGCCTGCAATTAAGGCCCAATATTATGTGCTGCTTCAACATCTGGGAGGAAGCAGGAGGAATTCAAATGGCCTAACTTCAAGTTCTGCTCTCCACTCTGTTCTCACTGCTAACCTCCCCTAGCCAAATGGCCCTCTTTATCAAAAGGACCAGATGCAGTTCCTGCTTAGCCCTGAGTAGTGAGTTTTGGTTCCCTGCCAATCCACAGAATGATTCAGTCAATCACACCCTCCCGTGGACCAGGGAGTACCTCAAACTCTTAATACTACAACACCTGACTTTCACAGCCCCTACATGTTCACTGCATTCCAGAATATGCCCCTGTGCCTCCCTACATTGGGGAGGTGTATACTCCTCCCCCAGGCTGTGAGTATATGTGACCAATAAACTCCTATTGATTTTATCTGTCCAGTGTCAAGTATAGTTTCAGCCACTTCCACAACCCTACGGCAGGAAACCCTCCATCACCAATGGAGTGAATAGGAGGCAATTAAAATGATGATGATCATTATCTTTGTATTAACAATGATGGAATAGGATGATTGTTATTCTAGTAACATTTAAAAAAGTGAATGAAGTCTATGTGCAGTAAAGTGTACAAAAATTAGGTATATAGCACAATGAATTTTTGTTCAGCATTTCAAGTCCACCTTGTTTTTCAAAAACTCCTAAATTAATAATTTGTATTATGGTTAACTTTTTCTTTACAGTAAATGGTTATTTATATCTATCCCCGTATTTATCTATCTCCTTGTTCTGTATCACATTGTGCATTCCATTTCTTCCTTCTAGATTCCACTGTCTTCTTCCTGAAGCACATTCTTTAGTAGTTCACATTCTTTAGTAATTCTTTAGTAGTATAGACCTCATTGAGGGTCTATATGTGAAAAATTTTCTTAATCTGTTTCCTACAAATTATTTTACTTTACTTTTACTTTTGAATGACAGTGTAGCCAGTTAGAGAATTTTTGGCTGATATTTATTTTCTCTCAGCATTTTAAAGATTGTATTCCATTGTATTTCTGCCTCCATTGTTGTTGATAAATCTGTTGTTTGTCTAAATGATGTTACTTTGTAGATAATCTGATTTTTTTTCTTTTTCAGGATGCTGTTAAATTTTTTCTTTTTTCTTTATGTTATACTACAAAATGTGCAGATGTGTAGATAGTACAAACATATCTATGTTTTTCTCGATTGATTTACATTTTTATTATAACTTATTGACAGCAAATTGCATATTTCAACTGAACAATTCAATGAAATCTTATGTCTGTATACACTATTTTGTAACCACTACCCTAGTAAAGATATAGGACATTTTCATCACTCCGAGAAGTTCACTCATGCAACTTCCTTGTCGGTAATCTCCAGAGGTCACCAGTGATTTGATCTCTATCATGATAGTTTAGTTTTGCTTGTTTTTGAACTTCACACTGATGGAATCCTACAGTATGTATACTAATAAGTAACATACTACTGTTAACTTTTAAAAATTATTCTTAGTTTTTATTGATTTCCAGTTTTGTCATTCCTCTTTGCAATAACAAAGTATAGGTAAGAAATAACAAAAAGGTACAGCAGGATGTCCTTTTTTTAGAACAAGAGTTGACAAGTTCTGTCTATAAAGGAATAGATAGCAAATATTTTAGGGTTTATGGGCCACACAGTCTCTGGTGCATTCTCTCTGCTCAAGGGCTGAATGCAATAGGCTGTGCCTGTAGTTTGCCAATCTCTAGTTTGGAGTATTGCTTATTTACCTATTTTCCCATAGAATTATTATCATCTGCTTTTTTTTTTCTAATTCAGTTAAAATTTGCTTTATTTTCTTCCCAAATACAAGTTTATAAAGAGCAAATAAAATTTATATTCCTGCTTCACGAAGTTAGTTCCTAGGAAATTGTGTAAGCTAAGCCAGAATGAAAAAGTTCTCTGAAGTATGAATAATTATACTACTTTTTAATAGAATTTGGGAAATAGGATGTAGTCAGAAGGCACACAAGAATAGACCCAAATTCTCATAAACATTCAAATTGACTTAAAAGAAATTTGGGTGGTTAGTATATTTATTCTTATAATTAGTTTCTGCCTTTTGTAGTTTATTTTATCAATTAGTCTTTCTGAAAGATCCTCCACATTACCTTGGCCTTTGATTTGAAGAAATCTTTGCAATTTCTTCCAGTAGCTGTACTGGCAAGAAGGTTTTTCCAAAACTCGAGCAGGAAGCCTATTAAAACTGTGGTTATGTCTGCCAAAAAATT
This sequence comes from Macaca thibetana thibetana, assembly GCF_024542745.1. NCBI lineage: Eukaryota > Metazoa > Chordata > Mammalia > Primates > Cercopithecidae > Macaca > Macaca thibetana. The sequence goes on from NC_065592.1 coordinate 66,919,028, forward strand.
GGTCAGCACAGGTAGCAAGGCAGTGCATTCCCACCCTAGCTATAAATTCACTGAAGGATAATTTGTTCTATCAGTACATACCATCTATCTTGCTATATGTGGTGTCTGATCTTATCTGAGATCAGGGCCAGCAAATGTGCTAGTTGTGCCCTTATATAACAACTTTAATAACTCGGGAAAAAATAAAGATTCCTCATAAAAGATGATTCAGTCTTCCTCAGCCAGGCCATAGTTTTATTATTTTGGAATAATCTCTGTCTTTTGTAAACTCTAAATCATATTTAAGAGACACATTTATGTTTCGGGTAAGCATTGCTGGAACCTTTTGCAATAAACTGAAAGAATTAGAGTCCAGTAATGATCCAGTTTTCCAGAGTATTTTAAATTTTCTTTTTTTTTCTTAACATAGATATCTGTTTCATAATTAAAAGATTCTTGGGTTTGATTGCGACTGGGAGGCTATGCCAGCCATTCTTTTGGTGAGCGCTGGTTTTCCAGAAAGGCACATGCCTTGTTTTGCATGTGCTGGTTCAGGGTTCAAATGATCTTGTGTTAAAGGATGATGTCTGTCAATAAGACGGCAAGTGCAAGACTCAGCCTGCCAAAAGGCCATTAAAATGAATAGGTAAGAGAGAGATAATTTGGAAATTCAGTTGAGAGTCCTGATCAACAACGACATTTTAATGAACTGAACTCAAGTTATAGTTTGATAGTATAACATCTGGAAATCTACTTATAAATTTTAAGATCTACAAAACAGCCAGCAGAAAACTCTGATCTTTAACTGAATTCTCCCCTCACACAAAGATTCTCTCCTGGCTGGAGCTCATCTTTTAGATATGACTGTGTTTTTTAAACATAAAGACATTTCCATATTTTAGTGTATCATTTGACAATAAGTATATTTTCATCTCTGTTATTTATGGGGCGGGGGAGTGGGGGGGAATGTCAGAGATGAGACCAGGATAACACATCTCTGAGCTTTTCTTTGAATACCATCTTGCAACATGGCTGATTACATAAATTTGAAACAAATACTATCCTGGAGCATTTTGTAGAGCAGATCCTGTTTGTACATTTAGAAACAAATATGTAAAAATATGTGCCTATGCAAGCTAGATGGTTTCTTTTCACACTGTGCAGTTTTTGTCATTTTCACAATGTGTATGTTTTGTTTTACAAATAAAACATGAGGAGGCTATTCAACAATTGAAGTAGAAAAGCATATTTTTTCTTTTTTGAAATAGGTAGGTCTCTAGGTGGGAAAATAGTGAAATGTTAGCTGTGGCTTTCCAAGGATCTACTGCAGCCTCTAAAGCCATCAAGTTTGATAATCCATATTGAAAAGTCACAAAATCATAATTTAATTACCCTTAAGACATATAGCTTCTCAGCTTTAGAAAAATTAAATATCTTTCTATCTGCTTCCTTTCCTTTCACATGCCAATGCACATGTGATAAAAGAAAAGAGAGAGAGAAAAAAAACCTAACAAAAAAATTAAATCCTTAAGGCCAAGAAATGGGGTAGGAGTTCAAAATTACTTCTTGCACTCAGTAGTGTGCAAAGGTACTGTTTACATTTAACTTAAACACAAGAACCTCCATATTTTTAGTATATCCCCTGAAGAGGATGTTCTCTCTAATCCTAGCATGTTCTCTCTCAATATGCAACAGGAAAAGCGGAAAGGCTGTCTGCAGATGCCCTAGTGAATCACTTAGTTAAATCCTGTTTGTAACAAATTCTCTGATTCTGTGCTAAACCCAGAACTTGTGCTAAAAAGAAAGTACAATAACAGAGATGCCATAATCACTTCGTATTAAGGGTTTCTATTTCTACATTTAAATCACTCTTAACAACTTTAATTTGAGAAAGAAAAGTCTGATATGGTAAAGAGTTAAATTAGGCAGACACATACTGAAGTGACATTTTACTGTAAATGTTTCTGTGACCTGCAAATACTTTACTGCAAATCTGAAATGGCTATAAACACATGGATTTCATTAAAATAAAACTCATATTGCAGTGTGCATTCTGAGAATTAAGAATCTTCATAATGGTAGCTACTCTGTTTCATATTCTTCTGAGAGGTTCTTTATGTATATTTGCTGATTTAATCCTCAACTCTCTAAGGTAGGTGTCATGGTTTTCACTTTATAACTGTGAGTAGAAGGTCACTTGACTTGTTGGAAGCCCCACAACTGGTCTTGCAGAGCTCTTACAACTGTTAGATTTTTACAAGCAAGAAATTAAATCTTGTGAGGTTACCTGGGTGGTTTCTGCTCATATGATTAGTTAGCAGAACAGCTGAGAATAGCACCCAGGCCCTTTGAATTTTTGCCCAGTACTCCCCTTCTATTTCACACTTTGTATATCCACATTCCTACTGCAGCATAAAAAGTAAACGGTCCCAAAAGCTGAAATGGAGGCAAAAGGTGAAATCTCAGGAGCCCAAAGTCTCAACTTGTAAATGTTTTAGTAAACTAGAAACTAATATTAGTTATAGACTATAATGTAGACCCTTCTTAAATTCAGTCAGAAGTATGCTTCAAATTAATAATGTTTTATCCAGTGGTTAATGTATAGGAGTTTGTACACTTTTCCAATTTAATGAATAACATTGGCTTTTCAATGAAAAATATATATTTTTTCTTCCTCTCCTTGGATGACAATTTCTTGTGTTGAAAGTAAGGAATAAATGTATTTGTACTGCTGCAACCTCGAGGCAATGTGTAGCTTAATTAAATCCACACTGTCAAAAGGCTCAAAGCTGGGTTCCTTCCATCCTGCTCAGACATGCCCCTAGAACACAGAACACTTACTATATTGGAGTACATCAGTGTGGAGAAAAGCAGACATGCTCCTATCATCCAAGTAGGAAGACTAAAAACCTCTGTCCCCTATGGGTACCCTAACAGGTCAAACACTTTCTAATAACATCAACTGAAACTCTTCATTTAAAGGTACAGGCTTTCTATTCCAAACTCACACTCTGAAGCCTGAATTGCTTTGAATTTCAGTTTTAGTCATATTCAGTATTTTTTTGCTAAGTATTAATGTCATATTAAATATCATCGTTTTTATACATACCCATTGCTGGTGAAATTGTGTTAGATATGGTTGTGCATTTTAACATCTGTTCATCTGACACAGATTCAAGGGAACCAACATGCCTGTTAGAACATCTTGATTTCGAAAAATATAAGGTAGCAAAATACAGATAACTTACCTAGGAGTTAAGGTGTTGAAATTTAGCTTTTGTTAAAGGTTCCACCTAAAGTAATTTATTCCAAAATTAGCAAAGCTAAGCACTGTCATGCAGCAGACCCCAAATTAAGAACAGACCTAGTCTTGGTCAAACAATGGAGAAATAACAGGACTAATAATTAGGGCCTATGGGAAAGCAATATTTTGTAAGAACAGCTAGGTCAACAATTACTTCTGTCACTAGCAGCAACCATTGTGTACCCATTGTTCTGAAACACTGGCTTCTTTTAAACACTAATTAGAAGAAAGGTTTACTGAGCTGTCTTCCTCTGGCTTCTTGACTGACCTGGAAATTTTTCTTGCACTGGAACTTGTTTATTAAGATTTTAAAGGTTTACACAAAAACTCGTGAAAGATTCTGAAAATGCTGAATAATTTGGTGACTATAGAGCAAATGAAAACTAAACACAGTAACTCCAAAGAACAGCACCATGAACTGTACTTTTCTCATATAATTTGATCGCTTGAGTTTTTGCACTTTAGTTCATTTTTTTTCCCTTGGTTTGCTTTAAAATGAAGAAAACAAAACTGGTAGGTTAATTAGCCCATTTGTACCACATTTGTAGCATCCCTGGAAGGAATTAACATCTTCCTTAAGGCATTGGTACCTTGGTAGAGATTGCCATGCAACTATGATTACACTGAATTAAGTTACAGTTTTGTTAGTTCTACTCATATTTATGTCCTTGTAGAAAACTTTCATAAACAGCATATCTTAATATCTTTCACTTCATTATCTACGTTTTCTAAACGAATAAACTAAGGGTCAGAGAAACAGGGATTTGCTAAAAGTTATACAACTGAAGAATAGTAAAACTCTCAGCAGGTTTTTCAGATTTTAAGTTCATTCCATGTCCATGACTTTTGGATACAGTGTGAAAATTGATTATATTAATTCCATCATGCTTGTAGAAATTCAGACTTGCTCTTATTTACTCAGTGTATGGTCAGGACTCAGCTTCATACATAAAGAAGTAATTAGTTTTGAGAATAAATTTTTAAACAAAAACATAATCAATTCCTTGCTTATTATTCCTTCTTTATTTTTGACATTGCCTGACTTCCTTTTTTTCCCCACAGCTTTATTAAGGCATATTGGACATATCAAAATTGTATATATTTTAGCATATGACATGTTTTGAATCACATATACATTTTGAGATGGTTAAATCAAGTTAATTAACATGTGTGTCAACTCACATACATTTTTTGGTGGGAGCATTTAAGACCTACCCTCTTAGAAATTTTCAAGTATAGAATACATGTTAACTATAGTCACCATGCTGTATAATAGATCTCCAGAATTTACTCATTCTGTTTAATGGAAAGTTTGTACCCTTTGACCAACAACTCCCAACCCTGTACCCCCAACTCCTGGCAACCACCATTTTACTCTCTGCTTCTCAGAGTTTACCTTTTTCAGATTATGTTTGTGTGTGTGTGTGTGTGTATACACATATGTAATATATATAATGTAATATATATGTAATATATAGAATATTTTTATTTCTGTTCCTGGCTTCTCTTAACATAATGTCCTCAGAGTTCATCCATGTTGTTACAAATGTAGGATTTACCTTCTTTCATAAGGCTGAACAGTATTCCATTATATATATATGCGCAACAGAATATACGTATACATATGTGTGTGTATGTGTATGTATGTGTGTGTGTGTGTGTGTGTGTGTGTATATATGCATGCCACATTTTCTTTATCCATTCATTCATCCATGGTCACTTAGGTTGATTCTATATCTTGGCTATTGTAAATAAAGCTGTGAACATGAGACTGCAGATATCTCTTTAACATACTTGATTCATTTCTTTGGATATGTACCCAGCAGTGAGATTGCTGGATCATATGGTAATTCTAAATTTTTTTAAAGGAATTTCCATAATGTTTTTCCTAATAGCTGTACTAATTTACATTCCAACCAACAGTGTTCAAGGGCTCCCTTTTTTCTACATCTTCACCAACACTTGTTATCTTTACTTTTTTTGTAATAGTCATTCTAACAAGTAAGAGGTAATATCTCATTGTTGTTTTAATTTGCATTTTTCTGATGATTTTCTTTTCCTTGCCTAATTTCTCTGACTATGCCCTTCTAGTACTATATGGTGTGGAAGTGGTGAGAGTAGGTATCCTTATCTTCTCTTCCTGACCTCAGAGAAAAAGTTTTCAGCTTTGCAACATCCAGTTGATGTTAGCCCGGGGTTTATTACATATGGCTTTTATTAGGTTAAGGTACATTCCTTCTATACCTTATTTGTTTAATGTTTAATTATGTATTCAGGAGACCCATCTCACATGCAGAGACACACATAGGCTCAAAATAAAGGGATGGAGGAAGATTTACCAAGCAAATGGAGAACAAAAAAAAGCAGGGGTTGCAATCCTAGTCTCTGATAAAACAGACTTTAAACCATCAAAGATCAAAAGAGACAAAGAAGGCCATTACATAATGGTAAAGGGATCAATTCATCAGGAAGAGGTAACTATCCTAAATATATATGCACCCAAAACAGGAGCACCCAGATTCATAAAGCAAGTCCTTAGAGACTTACAAAGAGACTTAGACTCCCATACAATAATAATGGAAGACTTTAACACCCCACTGTCAACATTAGACAGATCAACAAGACAGAAAGTTAACAAGGATGTCCAGGAATTGAACTCAGCTCTGCACCAAGCGGACCTAATAGACATCTATAGAACTCTCCACCCCAAACCAACAGAATATACATTCTTCTCAGCACCACATCACACTTATTCCAAAATTGACCACATAGTTGGAAGTAAAGCACTCCTCAGCAAATGTACAAGAACAGAAATTATAACAAACTGTCTCTCAGACCACAGTGCAATCAAACTAGAACTCAGGACTAAAAAACTCAATCAAAACCGCTCAACTACATGGAAACTGAACAACCTGCTCCTGAATGACTACTGGGTACACAACGAAATGAAGGCAGAAATAAAGATGTTCTTTGAAACAAATGTTTTTATTATGAAAGGGTATTGAATTTCGCCAATTTTTTTTGCATTTATTGAGACGATCATAATTTTTATCCTTCATTTTGTTGATGTGGTGTATCTCGTTGATACATTCATGACTTTAAAAAAAATTTTTTTGAGACAGATTACAGATTACTCTGTAATCCAGGCTGGAGTGCAGAGGTGCAATTACAGCTCACTGCAGCCTCCCAACTTAGCTGGGACCACAGGCACATGCCACCACGCCTGACTAATGTTTAAATTTTGCGTATAGACGGAGTCTCACCATGTTCCCCAACCTGATCTTGAACTCCTGGGCTCAAGCAATCCTTATGCCTTGGCTTCCCAAAGTGCTGTGATTACAGGCATGAGCCACTTTACCCAGCCACATTGATGACTTTAGTATGTTAAAACTTCCTTGCATTTCAGGAATAAATACCACTTGATGATCATGTGTCATACTTTCAAGGTATTGTTGAATTTTGTTTGCTAGTAGTTTCTTGAAGATTTTTGCATTTATGTTCATCAGAGATGTTAGCCTATATATTTTTTCCTCTTGTAGTATCTTTTTCTGACTTTGGTATCATGGTAATGTTGGCCTCATAAAATGAGTCTGAAAGTGTTCCCACCTTTTAAATATTTTTGAAAGAGTTTGAGAAAGAATGGCATTAATTCTTCTTTAAATGTTTGATAGAATGTTGGAAAGTTTTTTATTATTGATTAATTCTCCTTACTCATTATTGGTTTGTTCATATTTTCTATTTCTTTATGATTCATTCTTAGATTGTATGTTTATAGAAAATTATCCATGTCTTCTAGGTTATTCAAATTGTTGGCATATAATTTTCATAGTACCCTCTTATGAGCTTGTAATCACTCACAGAATATACTGAAGTTACCCTAACAAGAGGTAAAAAGATGACATATTTATAGAGAGCTAAATGTTAACTATGTCAAAGTCTACTTCCTAAAGTGAGGTGAAATATTTCAGTGCCATCGAGGTATGTCACAGCCAACTATGTTATCTATTTTTTAAAAAAATTCAGAACCACAAATCAAAAAATAGAATATTTGCATATTTAGTAAAAAGAAATATATATTATCTATTATCTATTGATAGTCTTCTATTAAGCACTATAGTAACAAAATCAATCATAAAACATGGCCTGGAAATCAAAGTTAATGAACAAGTTGAAGAAACTGTGTTATGTGTGTGTGTTGTGTGTGCACACGTGCATGTGTGTATGTGTGTGTAAATATAAGGAACAAATAAATTATCAGCTCACATAAAATTATAAGCAATAAAAATAAAACTTAAGCATTAACAAGGACAATCATTGACATACAAGTTTTCTGACAAAATTTAAATAATCTACACAATCTCTTTGGCTTATCTCAATTTAGTTTTCTTATTTAAATTATAATCTATACATTCTCAATATCCTGTTTATTCTTCTTACTTTCCAACCTATATGGCCTGCTGCCTAGTGGAGAGATTTATTTTGCTGCTGCACAGGAAATCTAAACTCAATGTATTCAAATCTGGATGGACAGTCTTCACTCTCCAAGCTACCCCCTTTCTATCCTGTATCTATTCCCTATGTCAGTGAATGACATCATAGTCTATTTAATTGCTCAACATATTGTTCTGATTATTCAGCCTCATGAAGATTTTTAACACTTGGGTAATACTTTTATTCTCCATACAAGCTCCTAATATTATAAGAATGAACTAAATGCCCATGCTGCTGAGCTAGTCAATACCATGTCCTTACATGATTCTTTGCATTTTCATCTTCCATGAGCTTTTCCTTCAATTCAGAAAACGTATCTCCTTCTATGGTCATATTCTAGACATTGTCATCATTTGAAATTGCTCCACCTTTGAAAGTCATAAGCCCAACATTCCACTGTCCTATTATTTTGTCTTATTTACTACATAATTTTACCTCATGGTGGCCTCCAATATATCAGTTCAACCAATTCTATCCTATCTGCCTACTCCTTTTGTCACTTCCCACATTACTGGGTTCAATTACCACTAAAACTCAGTGTAATCACTCACACATAGATTCTCCACTCTCTTGTCCCTTGTGTTTGCTGCATTCCTTGGATGAACCAAGCTATTACTCTCTATTTCTTTACCTTATGTTGTTAGAAAAAAAATCATACAACATGGCTAATTGATATGACTCATAAATACATAGCCACCAACCTGAATTGTGTACTCAACATTACTGATGTTGCATTTTTCTTTGGTGTGATATTTTCCATTCTCATACCTTTTTCACCCTCCTCAAACTTCCCTACACTGTTAATTCATCCAGATGTTAGCTCCCCTAAAACAGACCATGAGTCCTTCTATATCGTTTTCTGAAATTGCTCTGTTTTCTGTTCTCTTCAAAATCTTTTTATTTTTTTTCTTCAAGTTTATAAGCTACATTTGGGAAAAAAAAAAGTCATCAGTTTTTATTTAATGATTGAACTCCAGTATGGAGAGTTAGAGCTGCAAATAGGTATGTTGTAAGTGGCAGATGTAGAATTGACTATTGGGTAGAATTAGAAAATGGTGAGGGATTCCACTAGTATAGGCTGAGGAGTTGGTGGTTCTTGCTATATAGTACTGAATGAAGCACCTCCTGTAATGAAGCACCTCCCGCAATGCATTAAATTATCTAAATTATGTGACACTGTGGTAAACCAAATAAAGGCCCACAAAAACATCCACATCCTAATCCCTAAAATCTGTGAATGTTACTGTATATAGCAAAAGGGACATTGCAGACGTGAATGTTATGAGTCTTCAGATGAGAACATTATCCTGGGTTATCCAGGTGGACCCTAAATGTAATCACAAATGTCCTTGTAAAAGGAAAGCAATGGGAGATTTAACTACAGAGGAAGACAGTGTGACAGTGGAAACAGACAGATAAATGGTCTATGGTACAAGGTATAAGTCATGAGCCAGGGAAAAACGGTGGCTTTCAGAAACTAGAAAAGGCAAGGAAACAAATTCGCACCTAGAGATCCCAGAAAAAAAAAAGCCCTGCAACACCTTGATTTCAGTTCTGACCTGCAGAACTGTAAGAGAATAAATGAGTGGTTTTTCAAGCCAGTGAATGTATAGTAATTTGTTACAGGGGCCATAGGAAATGAATATGAATACTGCTTTTATTTTCTGCACTTGCTTTTCACTCAATAATATACTTTTAGGCTGGGCACGGCGGTCCATGCCTGTAATCCCAGCACTTTGGGAAGCCAAGGCAGGCAGATCACTTGAGGTCAGGAGTTCGAGACCAGCCTGACCAACATGGTGAAATTCCATCTCTACTAAAAACACAAAAATTAGCCAGGCATGGTGGTGGACACCTGTAATCCCAGCTACTCACGAGGCTGAGGCAGGAGAATCGCTTGAACTCAGGAGGTGGAGGTTGCCATAAGCTGAGATCACGCCATTGCACTCCAGCCTGGGCAACAAGAGCAAAACTCCATCTCAAAAAAAATACACACACACACACACACACACACACACACACACACATACACTTTTGAGTTTTTTTAATGTTAAAAATATACACCTAATTCATTCTTTTAACTATCACTTAATAGTCCAAAATATAAACTGCAATTGTTTTGTTTTCCTATTGAAAGACAGTTTGGTTCCAAGTTTTTACTATTATCATACTTCCAAGAACATTCTTGTACATGTCTTCAGCTACTTTAAGGTAGCCATCTAGAAATGGAAATTCTAAGCCATAGCAGTTTTCTCTTCCTGTGTAACAAAGCGCCACACTCATAGGTGGGAAATGAACAATGAGATCACTTGGACACAGGAAGGGGAACATCACACACCGGGGACTCTTGTGGGGAGCGGGGAGGGATAGCATTAGGAGATATACCTAATGTAAATTACAAGTTAATGGGTGCAGCACACCAACATGGCACATGTATACATATGTAACAAACCTGCAGGTTGTGCACATGTACCCTACAACTTAAAGTATAATTAAAAAAAAAAAAAGCGCCACAAACTTAGTGGTTTAAAGCAGCACATTACTTTTATTTTGTAAACAGAATTTTTCATTTTATTTAAAATGGGTCTCATGGGAATAAAATTAAGATTTGGGCAAGGCTGCATTCCTTCCAGAAGCTCCAAGGATAAATCTATTTTCCTGTCTTTTCCAGTTTACAGGCAGCCCACATTCCTTGGCTTGCAGCCCCATTTCATCTGTAAAGCCAGAGATTGAATCCCTCTGAAGTCTGCTTCTGACATTGCATCCCTCTGAAATCTGCTTCTGACATTGCATCTTCTCTGACTGTCCTGCCTCCCTCTTCCACTTACAAGGATCCTCATGATTACCCTGGGTCCACCTAGATAATTCATGATAATCTCCTCAAGTCTGTTTCTTACTGATTTATAGAAGTCATATATTCTGGAGTCAACTCCTTTGTCAGTCGCATCTGTTGCTAACACCTTCTTCCAGTCTGTTGTTTGCCTTTTCATTTTCTCATTGAAGTCTTTCAATGACAGAGTTTTTAATATTTATAAAATCCAATTCATTATTTTTTATTTTTCTAGTTAGTGCTTTTGTGTATGCCATTTAAGTAATTTTTGGCTACCCAAGCTTATGAAAATATTTTCCTATGTTTTCTTTTAGAACCTTAGTTTTTGCTTTTACATTCGTGTCTATGATCCATCTTGAATTGATTTTTGTGACTATATGAGGAGTCAAGGTTTATTTTTTCCATACAGGTTACTATACTTCATTTATTGAAAAGACCAACATTTCCTCAATAAGTTCCATTAGTGACTTCCTCATAAATCAAATTACCATTTAACTGTGGGCCTCTTTCTGGACTCTCTATTCTGTTCCACTGAAATATTTGTCCTTGTGCCACTACCATATTGTCTTACTACTATAGTAAATCTTTGTAGTAAATCTTACAATGGTGTAGCAGAAGTTCTAAAACTTTCCTTTTCTATGCCAAGATTGTCCTGGCTATTTCTAGGTTTTCTGCATCTCCATATAAATTTTAGGATCAATTCATCAGTTTACATACACACTCAAACCCACTGGCATTCTGACTTGATTGTATTGATGCTGTAGTTTAATTTGGAAGAATTAACATTTGAATAATATAGGATCTGCCAATCCATTAATATGCCATCTTGTTCTATTTATTTAGGTCTTTTATAATGTTTTTCCTATTATGTTTTATTTTTATTATAGAAGCTTTTAAATCTAAAAGTAGATTTAAACAGGTTGTTAAACTCATTCCTAAGTATTCAAGTTTGTTCAATGCTCCTATAAAAGGTCTTATTTACAATTTTATGTTCTGCTTTATGTTCCTATTATAGAGAAATATAATTTAGTTTTTATTATAACCTTGTATCTAACAATATTGCTAAGTTCTTTTATCCTAATGGTTTATAGATTGTTTTGTACTTTCTGTTAAAAGTACAAAAGTTTTATGTCTCTCTTTCCAATCTTTATTTCTTTTAATTTTTTCATGCCATATTGTACTTACTACTGACTAGGACCTCTTGTGCAATATTTGAATAAAAGCAGTAAAAGTGGAGATCCTTGCTTTGTTCCCAAAGGGGAGAGAACATTTAATATCTTACATTATGATGTTAACTATAAATTTTTAATAGAAATCCTACATCAGTTTGAAAAAAGTCTCTTCTATTTTTAATTTGCTAACATTTATTATGAACAGGTAATAAATATATTATGAACAGGTACTATATTTTGCCAAAATTTTTTCATCCCTAGAAATGTAATTCCTATAAAGTTTTTTCTCTTATATTAATGTGATAAATTACGTGATTGGTTTCAAATGCTAACTCAACCATTTATATCTGGGATAAATCCCATTGAGCATGATGTATTATGCTTTTTATACATCACTGGGCTCAATTTTCCAATCTCTTGTATCTGTCTTCATGGGGAATATTGATTTATAATTTTCATTTTAATTAGTGTTCACATAAGGCATCAGTATTAAGGCATCATAAAATGAGTTGGGACATGTTCCCTCTTTTTGTCTTTTCTTAAGGAGTTTTGGTAACATTGGTATTATTTCTTCCTTAAATGTTTGGAAGAGTTTGTTAATAAATGAAGCTTGGCCTGAGATTTTCCTTTTGGTAAGATTTCTCATGACAAATTTCATTTCTTTAACAGACATAGCACTAATTTTTTTTTCAATTGTGCTGGTTTAGGAGTTGTGCTTTTCAAAGAATTAGTTTGTTTCATTTCAAGTTGTTAAATGTATTGGCATAAAGTTGTTCATAGTAGCACCTTTTCATCCCTTTTAGTATCTGCAGAATCTATGGTGATGTTCCCTCTTTCATTTTTCATATTGATTAGTTTGTATTTTCTCCATTCCTTGTAGTAAATATATGTCTTCCTTAGGGCTTAATAATATGGATTAATTTATATCACTCTTTTCATCAAATGAACATTTGGCTTTGTTGAGATCCTTTATTTTATACCTGTTCTCATTTATTTCTGTTCTTTTATTATTTACTTCCTTCTAGCTTGAGTTTAATCTGCTCTTGTTTCTTCAGATTAAGATGGACATTTACATAATTGAGTTTCCTCTAATATCTATATTTAAGGTTATAAATTTTCTCATAAGCACTATTTGCTTGCAATCTCCACATTTTGGTGTCTTTTATTTTTATTGTTGTTCACATTGAAATATTTCATACTAGAATTATATAGAAATGTGTTGTGACTTTCTTTTGACCTTGTATATAATCTTTCTTGGTAAACAGTGGGCATGAATGTTTTCAATAGCCAATCAAAAATAACATATTATTCTGCAGTTGGTTGGTGTAACAGTCATAATGCTGCCTGGATCGTCCATATCCTTATTGATTTTTGTGCCCCTCCATTTTTATCATTTACTGAAAGAAGTTGGAATATTCTATTATTATGTTATCTTTGCCTATACATCTTCTTAGTTCTGTAAGCATTTGTTATGGCAATCATTTTATTTATGAATACATATAGTTGTACATATTTATGGGATGCATGTGATATTTTGACACAAGCAAAGAATAGATAATCATAAAATTAGGGTAATCCGATATCCACTACCTCAAGCATTTATATCTTTGTGTTAGGAACATTCCAATTTCACTCTTCAAGGTATTTTGAAATGTACATTATTGTTAACTATGGTCACCCTATTGTGCTACTGAACACTAGATTTATCTAACTGTATTTTTTAACAATTAGCCAACCTCTCTTTTTCCCTCCCCTTCGCAAGACCCTTCCCAGCCTCTGGTAACCATCATTTTACTCTCTACCTCCATGAGATCAGTTTTTTTTTTTTGTCTTTAGCTCCCACATATGCATGAGAACATGCAATATTTGTCTTTCTGTGGTTGGCTTATTTCACTTAACATAATGTCCTCCAGTTCTTTCCATGTTGTTGCAAATGACAGGACTTCATCCTTTTATTATAGCTCAATAATAATCCATTGTGTATATACACTGTATTTTTTACTCCATTCAGCCATTGATGGACACTGAGGTTGGTTCCATATCTTGGCTATTATGAATCATGCTGTGATAACATGAGAGTGCAGATATTTCTCTGATGTACTGATTTATTTTAGATATAGCCAGCAGTGAAACTTCTAGAAAATAGGGTAGTTCTATTTTTACTTTTTCGAGGAAACTACATACTATTTTCCACAGAGGCTTTACTAATTTACATTCCCACCAGTAGTATAAAGGTGTTCCTCTTTCTTCACATCCTTGCAGCATCCATTATTGCCTCTCTTTTTTCTTTTAAACTTTTAGGTTCAGGGGGACATGTACAGTTCTGTTATATATGCAAACTCATGTCACAAAGGTTTGACGTACAAATTATTTCATAACCCAAGTCTTAAGCCTAGTACCCATTAGTTGTTTTTCTTTTCTGCTCCTCTGCCTCCTTCACCCTCTATTAGGCCCCAGTGTCTGCTGTTCCCCTCTTTGTGTCCATGTGTTTGCATCACTTAGCTCCCATTTATCGGTAAGAACATGCAGTATTTGTTTTTTTGTTCAAGCAATAGTTTGCTAAGGATAATAGCCTCCATTCTCATCCATGTTCCTGCAAAGGACATGATCCCATTCTTTTTTATGGCTGTAAAATATTTCGTGAGGTATATGTACCACACATTTTCTTTATCCAGTCTATCATTGATAGGCATTCAGGTTGATTCCATGTCTTTGCCATTTGTGAATGGTGCTAAAGTGAACATACACATGCATCTGTCTTTATGGTAGAATGATTTATATTGATTTGGTATATACTCAGTAATCCAATGGTAGTTCTGTTTTTAGCTCTTTGAGAAATTGCTACACTGCTTTCCACAGTGTTTGAAATAATTTACATTTCTATAAACAGTGTATTAGCATTCTCTTTTCTTTGTGACCACTGCAGCACCTGTTATTTTTTGACTTTTTAATAATAGCCAATCTGACTGGCATGAGATAGTATCTCATTGTGGTTTGGATTTGCATTTATCTAATGATCAGTGATAGTGAGTTTTTTAAAATATGCTTGTTGGCTGCATGCATGTCTTCTGGCTTGATCGTGACTCACTGCAACCTCTGCCTCCCGGGTTCAAGTGATTCTCCTGCCTCCGCCTCCTGAGTATGTGGGACTACAGGTGAGCGCCACTGTGCCCAGCTAATTTTTGATTTTTAGTAGAGTCAGGGTTTCACCATGTTGGCCTCGATCTCTTGACTTCATGATCTGCCCGCCTCAGCCTCCCAAAGTGCTGGGATTATAGGCATGAGCCACAGTGCCTGGCCCCTTTGCCCACTTTTTAATGGGATTGTTTGTTTTTTCTTGTAAATTTGTTTAAGTTCCTTATAGATGCTGGAAATTAGACATTTGTCAGATGGTTGGTTTGCAAAAATTGTTTCCCATCCTGTAGGTTGTCTGTTCCCTCTATTGATAGTTTTCTTTTGCTGTGCAGAAGCTCTTAATTAGATCCCACTTGTCAATTTTTGCTTTTGTTGTGATTGTTTTTGGTGCCTTTGTCATGAAACACTTGTCTGTTCCTACAACCAGGATGGTATGCCTAGGTTGCCTTCTAGAGATTTTATAGTTTGGGGTTTTACACTTAAGTCTTTAATCCATCTTCAGTTGATTTTTGTATATGGCATAAGGAAGGGGTCCAGCTTCATTCTTCTGCATATGGCTTGCCAGTAATCCTAGCACTATTTTTTCTAGGCTTTCTATTCTGTTCCATTGGGTATATGCCTGTTTTTGTACCAGTACCGTGCTGTTTTGGTTACCGTAGCCCTGTAGTATAATTTGAAGTTGGGTAGTGTGATGCTTCCGGCTTGGTTCTTTTTGCGTAGGATTGCCTTCACTATTTGGACTTTTTGGTTCCATATGAATTTTAAAATACTTTTTTTCTAGTTCCATGAAGAATGTCATTGGTGGTTTGATAGAAATACCATTGAATCTGTACGTTGCTTTGGGCAGTATGGCCATTTTAACAAAATTGATTTTTCCTGTTTATTCCATTTGTGTCTTCTTTGATTTGAGCAGTGTTTTATAATTCTTGTTGTAGAGATTTTTCACCTCCCTTATTAGCTCTGTTCCTATGTATTTTATTATTTTTGTGGCAAATGTGCATGGGATTGCATTCCCAATTTAGATATTGGCTTGACTGTTGTTGGTGTATAGGAATGCTAGTGATTTTTCTACATTGATTCTGTATCCTGAGACTTTGCTGAAGTGACTTTGCAGCTTATGGAGCTTTGGGGCCAAGACTATGGGATTTTTTAGATATAGAATCATGTCATCTGCAAACAGGGATAGTGCAACTTCCTCTATTTCCATTTGGATGTCCTTTATTTCCTTCTCTTGCTCTGGCCATGACTTCCAATACTGTTTTGAATAAGAGTGATGAGAGAGGGCATCCTTGTCTTGTGCCAGTTTTCAAGGGTAATGCTTCCAGCTTTTTCCCATTCAGTATAATGTTGTCTGTGGGTTTATCATATATGGCTCTCATTATTTTGAGGTATGTTCATCCAATACTTAGTTTGTTGAGAGTTTTAACATGAAGGGATGTTGAATTCTATCAAAAGCCTTTTCTGCATCTATTGAGATGATTATGTGGTTTTTGTCTTTACTTCTATTTATGTGATAAATGACATTTATTAATTTGCATATGTTGAACCAACCTTGCATCCCAGGTATAAAGTCTACTTGATAGTGGTGGATTAGTATTTTTGATTTACTGCTGGATTTGATTTGCTAGTAATTTGTTCAGGATTTTTGCATTAGTGTTCATCAAGGATATTGGCATGAAGTTTTCTTTTATGTTGTATCTCTGCCAGATTTGAGTATCAGGATGCTGCTGCCCCTCATAGAATGAGTTAGGCAGGAGTCCTTCCTCCTCAGTGTTTTGGAGTAGTTTCAGTAGAAATGGTCCCAAATCTCCTTTGTACATCTGGTAGAGTTCAGCTGTGAATCCATCTGGTCCTGAGTTGTCTTTTTTTTTGTTTTGGTTGGTAGGCCATTTATTACTCATTCAATTTTGGAGCTCATTGTTGATCTGTTTAGGGATTCAATTTCTTCCTGGTTCAGTCTTGGGAGGGTGTATGTGACCAGAATTTATCAATTTCTTCTAGATTTTCTAGTTTGTATGCATGGCAGTGTTCTGATAGTCTCTTGTGGTTAGTCGTATTTCTGTGGGGTCAGTGGTAATATCCCCCTTCCTTTGTCACTTCTGATTGCGTTTATTTGGATCTTCTTTCTTTTCATTAGTCTAGCTAAGCAGTCTATTCATCTCATTATTATTTTTTTTTCCCAAAAAACCAGCTCCTGTGTTTGTTGATCTTTTGAATGGTTTTTCATGTCTCGCTTTCTTTCAGTTCAGCTCTGATTTCGGTTATTTTTTTGTCTTCCACTAGCTTTGGGGTTGGTTTGCTTTTGGTTCTCTAGTTCTTTACTTGTGATGTTAGGTTGTTAATTTGAGATCTTTCTAATCTTTTAATATGGGCATTTACTGCTATAAATTTTCCTCCTAACACTACCTGAGCTGTGTAGAGATTCTGGTATGTTATATCTTTGTTTTCATTAGTTTCAAAGAATTTCTTGATTTCGGCTGTAATTTCATTATTTACCCAAAAGTCATTCAGGAGCAGGTTCTCTAATTTCTATTTAATTGTATGGCTTTGAGTGATTTTCTTAGTCTTGAATTCTATTTTTATTGCGCTGTGGTCCAAGAGAGTGGCTGGTATGATTTTAGTTATTTTCCATTTTCTGAGGATTTTTTAATCTCTGATTGTGTGGTTGATTTTGTGTATGTGCCATGTACAGATGAGAAGAATGTACACTCTGTTGTTTTCAGGTGGAGAGTTATGTAGATTCATTTGATACAGTGTTGACTTCAGGTCCTGAATATCTTTGTTAATTAATTTTCTGCCTCTCTGATCTTTCTAATACTGTCAGTTGGGTGTTGAAGTCTCCCACTATTATCGTGTGTGAGTTTACGTCTCTTTGAAGGTCTCTAAGAACTTGCTTTATGAATCTGGATGCTCCTGTGTTGGGTGCATATATATATTTGTAGTTAGGTGTTCTGATTTCAATCCTTTATGTAATGCTCTTCTTTATCTTTTTTTAAATCTCTGTTGTTTTAAAGTCTGTTTTGTCTGAAACTAGGATTACAACCCTTGGTTTCTTTGTTTTCCATTTGCTTGGTAGATTTTTCTCTATCCCTTTATTTTGAGCCTATGAGTGTCACTGCGTGTGAGATGGGTCTCTTAAAGACAGCATACCATTGGTTCTTCATCCAGCTTGCCACACTGTGCCTTTTATTTGGGGCATTTAGTCAATTTACATTAAAGATTAGTATTGATATGTGTGGATTTGATCCTGTCATCATGTTGTTAACTGTTTATTATGCTGACTTGTGTGGTTATTTTATAGTGTCATTGGTCTGTGAATTTACATCTCTTTTGGAGTGGCTGATAACGGTCTTTTCTTTCCATATTTAGTCCTTTCAGGAGCTCTTGTAAGGCAGGTATACAGTAATGAATTCCCTCAGCATTTGCTTGTCCAAAAAGAATCTTATTTCTCCTTTGATTATGAAGCTTATTTTGGCTGGATATGAAATTCTTGGTGAGAATTTTTTTTAAGAACGTTGAGTACAGCCCCCAATCTCTTCTGGCTTGGAGGATTTCTGCTTAGAGGTCCACTGTTAGTCTGATGGGCTTCCTTTTGTAAGTGTCCTGTCCTGTAACAACTTCTCTTTCATTTCAACTTTGGAGAAACTGATGATTATGTGTCTAGGGGATGATCTTCTTGTGAAGTATATTGTGGGGGTTCTCTGCATTTCCTGAATTTGAATGTTGGCCTGTCTAGCTAGGTTGGGGAAGTTCTCATGAATAATATTCTGAAACATGTTTTCCAAGTTGCTTTCATTTTTCCCATGTCTTTCATGATGCCTATGAGTCATAGATTCATTCTCTATATGCAATTCCATATTTCTTGGAGGTTTGGGTTATTCCTTCTTATTCTGTTTTATTTTTGTCTGTCATATTTCAGAAAGCTAGTTTCCACACTCTCAGATTCTCTACTCAGCTTAGTCTGTTCTGCTGTTAATACTTGTTATTGCATTATGAAATTCTTGTAGAGTGTTCTTCAGCTTTATCAGGTTGTCACATCTTTTCCTATACCAGCTATTTTGTCTGTCTGCTCCTGTATGATTTTATTGTGATTCTTAGCTTCCTTAAATTGGGTTTCAATGACCTCCTGAATCTCAGTGATCTTCCCTCCTTTCCATATTCTGAATTCTATTTCTGTCATTGCAGCCACTTCCATCTGGCTAAGAACTCTTGTTGAAGAACTAGTGTCAGCATTTGGAGGAAAGAAGACATTCTGACTGAGTTGTCAGAGCTCTTGTTCTGGTGCTTTCTCACCTTTGTGGGCTCATGTTCCTTCAGTCTTTGAAGTTGCTATCCTCTAGATGTGTATTTTCTCTGATCCTATTTGATGACCTTGGGGGTTTGATTGTGGTATAAGGTGGGTTCGGTTGACTAGCTTCATTACTGGAAGATTTTAGGAGGCCAAGCCAAAGCTTAGCTCAGGACTCCTGCACTGTGTGTTCTAACTCTGTTTGACTCGACTAGGTCTGGCTTTGATTTTGGCTCCTCAAGGTTAGGACCCTGCTGCACTGGAAGGGCCAAGGTGCTCCTAGATTGCTAGTCACAACACTCCAATGGGTAGTGCCAGCCAAAATACTTTGTAAGGTGGTGGCAGCAGGATCTGTCTTTGTTCACTTGTGCCAGCAGCAGTGGCAGTGCAATGGGATGCATGCTTGTTGGTTGCAGCAGGGAGCTAGCAGGTGCTGCAATGCCAGCCTCTGTGTAGTAGCAGTAGGGCTGGGGGTGCAGGGCCCTTGTTCACACCAGTGGTGGTATTAGCACAGGAGCAGGGCACTGGTGGATGTAGGACTGTATGTACCCTCTGGGCATGTTTGTGCTGGCAGCAGTGGTTACTCTGTGCTTGAGGCAGGGGGTCTGCTGTTCTCTGTGCCTAGTTTTGCAACAGCAGCCCCAGTGCAGAAATGGGGCACTGGCAGGGGCAGGGCTGGTAGGCTCTGTGCCTGCCAACACGCTGACAACAGAGGCAGTGTGGCAGGGCAGGGGGCAGGGTGCATTCATGCTGGCAGCAGTGGCATGGCGTGGTGCACCCACACATGCACACTGACAGGGAAGGGAAGGCTAGGTCCGTTTGTGCACACACATAGCAGCAAAGTGATATGGGGGTGGCCATGGGTGATTGCCTGTAGGCAAAGTGGTATGGGGAAGGCTGCACTAGGGGGAAGGCGTGGGTGGACTGGTGCGGGCAGCTCTGCTGAAGCACTCTGTTGGTTAGGTGTGGTCCACCAGTGCAGGAACTATGATGTTAGTCCCCAGCTGGTACCTAGGGGCTGCACTGCAAGCAGTCACCGTCAGGCTGGGGCCCCAGGAGAGGCTATCAGAGTGAGGGCTGGGTTGAACTAGCCCTATCTCATGGGCAAGACTGCCCTGCAGAGTTCAGGTTCAACAGTTACACTAGGGTTGAAGTCTTGAAGTCTCCTATGGGAGCAAATTGATACTAAGGAGATGGGTATTCCTAGCTGTGCTCCCCTACAGATGCTCCTGCACCAAACTGTCCTGGGTTCCCCACCAGCTGGAATTCTGTCTCTACCACCTCTCTAAGCAGCTCTCCCTCTCAACTCAAGTGTCCATGATGGTCAAGGAGTCTCCTTCTACTGGGATTCCAGAGGCCCATGGTGAGAGCAGGTTGTTCCTTGCCAGTTAAACTCACCCCTTCCACATTGCCTGGCTTTTTGACAAAAGCTTTTTAAATTGAGGGGACATGATATCTCATTATAGCTTTTATTTGCATTTCTCTGATGTTAGTGATGCTGAGCATTTTTTCATGTATCTTTTGGTCATTTGTATGCCTTCTTTTTAAAAATGCTTACTCAGATCTAAAAAATCAGTAGTGTTTTGATATGCCAAGAGTAAACAATCTGAAAAATAAAGCAATCCCATTTACAATAGCTATATATAAAATTTAATATCTAGGAATAAATTTAACCAAAGAAGTGAAAGATCTCTGCATTGAAAACTGTAAAGCATTGATGAAGGAATTGGAAGAGAACACAAAATAATGGAAACATATTTCATGTTCATGGATTGGAAGAATCAATATTGTTAAAATATCCATACCACCCAAAGCAATCTACAGATTCATTACAATCCCTATAAAAATACCAATAATATTCTTCATAAAAATAGAAAAAATAATCCTAAGATTTATATGGAACCACAGAAGACCTGGAATAGCCAAGATATTTCTGAACAAAAAGAACAAAGTTGGAGACGTCACACTATCAGACTTCAAATTATATTATAAGCTATAGTAACAAAAACAGCATGGTACTGACATAAAAACCAGACACATAAACCAATTGGAATAAAATAGAGAACCCTGAAATAAATCCAGACATTTACAGTCAAAACTCGTTTTTTACAAAGGCACGAATAACATACACTTGGGAAGCGACAGTCTCTTCAATAAGTGGTGCTGGGAAAACTGGATATCCCTATCCAGAAGAATGAAACTAGACCCTTATCCCTCACCATATGCAAAAGTCAAATAAAAAATGTATTAAACATTTAAATCTAAGACTTGCAACTATAAAACTACTAAAATAAGACACTGGGGAAATTCTCCAGAACATTACTCTGGGTGAAGATTTCTTGAGACCTCAAAAGCACATGCAACCAAAACAAAAATGGGCAAATGGAACAATACCAACTAAGAAACACAGCAAAGGAAACAATCCGCAAATTGGAGAGATGACCCACAGAATTTAAGGAAGTATTTGCCAACTACCCATCTGACAAGGGATTAAACCAGAATGTTCAAAGAGCTCAAACAACTCAATAGCAAAAAATCAAATAATCCAAAATAAAATGGGCAATACAAAGGTTATAATTCCCTGTTGAACCAAAATAATTTTGAAAGTACTTTGAAAACTGAATATGTGGTAGATATTTGGACATTTTAGAACTGTGGAGAAGACTGACCTTTCCTTTCATCACTCTAACAGGAAGATTTGTCCTAACTCCTCATTTGTTCTATGCACAGTAGCTTCTGGAGATTCTCTTATCAAAAATGGCTACTGTTGGCCAGGCACAGTGACTCACTCCTGTAATCCCAGCACCTTGGGAGGCCAAGTCAGGCAGATTGCTTGAGCCCAGGAATTTGAGACCAGCCTGGCTAAAATGGCGAAACCCTAAATCTATAAAAAATACAAAAATTAGGCATGGTGGTGCATGCCTGTGGTCCCAGTTACTCATGAGACTGAGGTGTGAGGATTGCTTGAGCCCTGGAGGCAGAGGTTACAGTGAGACACGATTGCTCCACTGTACTCCAGCCTGGGCGACAGAGCTAGACCTTGTTTCAAAAAAAAAAAAAAAAAAAAAGCTACTGTCTCTACTCCCTGCCCTCCTCTTTCTTCATCACTTTTGTTTCTCTCTGGAAAAGTTTAGAAGACCCACTTTTTTTCTCGGGGAGAAACACTGGAGAGATGAATAGAGTAAGGCATGTGGAAAGGGTGAGAAGCTTCCATGCCCTCTCCAGGTGCCTCAGCACCTCCCCAACCCATGTCCTTTTGGGCTTTCATAAAGGAGGCTTCGTTACATAAGCATGATTGAGCATATTATTAGCCATTGGTGATCAACTCAACCTTCAGCCGATCTCCCCTCCCTGGAGACTGGGGGTGGGACCGAGAGTTCCAACCCTCTAATTACATGGTTGGCTCTTCTGGCAACCAGCCTGGCTCCATCCTGAGGTTATCTTGGAGCCTTCAGCCAGCAGTCACCTCATTAGCATCCGAAAAGACATTTATCACTTGAAATTCCAAGGGTTTTTGAAGTTGTGTGCCAGGAACCAAGGGCAGAGATCAAATATGTATTTCTTATTATATCACA
Organism: Macaca thibetana thibetana; assembly: GCF_024542745.1. Taxonomy (NCBI): domain Eukaryota; kingdom Metazoa; phylum Chordata; class Mammalia; order Primates; family Cercopithecidae; genus Macaca; species Macaca thibetana. Next base: position 66,941,802 of record NC_065592.1, read on the forward strand.
AAATCAGAGGTATACAACATATTGTTTTGATAAGCATATATTGTGAAGTGATTACTGCAATCAAGCTAATTAATCTATCCAACCCCTCGTACTCTGTGTGTGTGTGTGTGTGTATATGTGCGTGCACATGCTCATGCTAGGGACAGTTAAGGTAATGTCTTAATGTCTCATCAAATTTTAAGTATGCAATATGGTATTATTTAACCATAGTTACTGTGTTGTGCATTGGATCTCCAGATCTTATTTGTCTTATAAGTGAAAGTAAATGTATCCTTTGAACGAAATTTCCCCATTTCCTCATCCCCTCAGCCCCAGGCAGCTACCTTGCTACTCTCTGTTCCTATCAGTCTGACCCTTTTAGATTCCACATAAAAGTGAGACGATGCAGTATTTCTCTCTCTGTGCCTGGCTTATTTCACTTAACATAGTGTCCTCTAGGTTCATCCATGTTATTGCAAATGGGTGAATAAAATTCCTTCTAAGGGTGTATAAAATTCGTTATACATAGTATACATTATATACAAATATATAATGGAATGATATTCATCCTTATATATAGTAGTATATATACACACATTTTTCATCTATATTCATCTATGAACATTTCAGTTGTTTCCATATCTTGGTTATTTTGATGTCAACCTGACATAATCAAAAGAATCAGGATCCAGTTTAAAGAGTTTATCAAGTGAAAAGCTAGGAATAGCCTTCCAAGATATACAGACTCAAGAGAAATGAGCTCAGTGTGTTGAAGTTAAAAGTTAAGGTTTGCTTATATAGGAAAAAAAAAAAAATGAAACTTAACAGGGTTACAAGATTTTCCTTTTTTTTTTTTTTTTCCGAGGTGGAGTTTCACTCTTGTCACCCAGGCAGGAGTGCAATGGCACGATCTCAGCTCACTGCAACCTCTGCCACCTGGGTTCAAGCAATTCTCCTGCCTCAGTCTCCCGAGTAGCTGAAATTACAGACACCTGTCACCAGGCCTAGCTAATTTATTTGTATTTTTAGTAGAGACAGGGTTTCACCATGTTGGGCAGGCTTGTCTCAAACCCCTGACCTCAGGTGATCCGCCCGCCTCAGCCTCCCAAAGTGCTGGAATTACAGGTGTGAGCCACCACGCCCTGCCAGTTACAACATTTTCTATACAAGGCTGACCTGAATGGATTGTATCATCAGGAACCTGAACCCTGTGGCTTCTGGTTGAGTTTAGCCAATCAGGAGCCCTGGCAGATCAGAGTGAGGGAGCTAAGAAAGATCACCTGTACTTTTTCCCATTGCTGTCTAAGACTCACCTGGGATTACCTATATTCTTCAATATATGGTCACTGCTAGACTCAAGGAGAGAAAGATACAATTCCTTTAATTTCCTATAACTTTTCCCTTTTTCTTTGCTTTAGGGTTAGAAATGGTGACATTCCCACTGCAGCTGGACCCAGGTTCCTGTACTCTTACATGCAATTCCCTTAATCCTCTTTCTAAATCACCTCTGGATGAAAAAACTCTTTGCATTATCTTGATTTGAGACTGCTATTCCTTCCATCTTGCCACTTAACTGATACAGAAGGTAAATGCATTGATGACACATTCTTTAAAGTTCAAAATAAAAATTTAAGTACTCTTAAAGAAACGGGGTAGTAATTGAGAGATGACTGTGTTTTACATGCCAGGTGATGTACTGTCAGCAAGATATGTTATTTAGAAGTATTAATATTTTGCTGCCATTGCTAAATGAACTCCAATCAATGAAGTAGAATAATTCAGCCAGTTTTAATGAAGAGAAAACATCTGTATTGGTGTCATTCTTGATTTCCCAGCCTATAGTATGCAAACTGTTCGGTATTCTCCATCACCACATCTAGCCCTCACAAGACACTGCAAAGAAGGTATTTTTAAAATGAGAAAACCGTAACTGAGAGAAAGTAACATGCCTAAGTTTATGGAGCTATTAAGCATATGAGCTAGGATGTGAATCCAGGTCTATGAGTCTCTAAGTCATGTTCTTTCCACTACATCATGCTGCCTCCCAAGTAGGCGAGTGCCTTCTCCATGGAAATGTGGGATCCTGAACTGCCCAGATATTTTGATATTGTGAATTAAAAGCTGACTTGATGTAGGTATTGGGAAGTATTTAATTCATTATAATCATGTCTTTTTTTCTTCAAATATTTTCCTATTTTTTGATTACTTGCCTTGATCCAATGTGAGGGAACATTTGGAAGTGTCGCACTGGAGTGTCAACATCATAGCTAAATGTTAGGCTCTAAATTTTATGATGTAAATATTTACAAAGTATGTGCCAGATCACCAGAGTAACCATCCAGTTCACGTCCCGGTTTTGGAATCGTACACTGCACTAACAACAGAGGAAGAAAGTTGAACAAAATTTCAATGTCTGATGGCAGCATAATATGGCCCAGAAGTTTTTGCTCCCTTTCACTTTCCATGCACTTACCTTCTTGACCAGAATATAACTGGTAATAACACTGTGATGCCCAATGCCAGCGCCTCAGAATTTGCATCTGTAAATCTCTTCTTGTAATCTACAAGGACTGGCTTTAATCTTGTCATGCTTTAATTCCATACTGACCACCTTTGGAGACTAAGAAATAGCCCACCATTTTTTCCCAGCAGAAAATAAGAAAAATAGTCACATACTTGATTGAAAAATTAAAACCTCTAACAGTTTAGATCTTTCTCCAAGTAAAAGGAGATTGCTGGCAAAGAACTAATCCACAAGATATTTTTTCCAGAAACTCTCACTTTATTATCCCTGTTAAAGAGTTTAAATTGCTGAATTACTTCTTCTGTGGTATGTCATTTTAATTCTGTCAGTAATGTTATATAGAAAAGCTCAGTGTCCAAACCTTGGAATTTATTAAAAAGTAGTTGAAAACAATGCAAACTCTAGCCACTTACTAAAATTAGAGATTATTTTTTAATTCCTTTTCTGACATGTCTCAACCCTATAAAGCATTTCTGAACATCTCAAAGAGACATAATTTCAATAAAAGCATATTCTGGGGCAGTTTCAATTTATGCTATCTGACACATAAAATTTTGCAGAATAATAAATTTTCTTAGACTTTCAAACACATAAAGAGAACATTGCTCCTCTTGTAGAATTTTTAATTTTTTCTAGTTTTGATGGATATTATTTCTATTTGTTATACCCTTCTTTCCAAATTAGTCTTGGTTTTTCTTTTTGAGAGTGGCCATAAGCTCTAGACCCTGCCCTGACTAGAAATTCAAGGGATTTGGTTGCAGATGTTTACAGTGTGTCTTAAATGGGATACTTCTTTATCCTGGCAGAAGGCCTAATACCCAAGTGACCTGAGGCCAGGTGTCCCTTCCACAGGAATCTTATTTACACTGGCAGATGCCCTTGTGACACTCGTCTGACCTGTGTCCAGTTTGTTCCTACCAAGATAGCCACTCTCTAAAAAAGAACCCAGACTGGAAAGAAGGTTAGGTTCAGGAATGCATGTTTCAAGTGAGACCCAATGAGGAAATGAAACTAAAAAGTATGTAACAGAAGACCATTGTCACTTACAGGTCCTAGAACAGCTTAGGGAAACTGATGGGGAAATCCTGAGGCAGCAGGGAGTTCAGCCAGAGGGTGATGGTGGGTAGAAGGAAAAAGGAGAAATGAGGGAGAGGAGAAGGAAAAACAAGAGGGAGATAGCAGAGGGAGAGGGACAGAGAGAACTTATGGGACTATGTGTTTATTAAGGTCCATGGGCATGATCCCGTAGGCTTTCTCTTAGAAGTTGTGGATTGGCTAGTTTAATGAAAGAAAACACATACAAAGGGAGGACCTTATTTACGTGACCCTGGTGTTGACCATTAAGATTTTATGTGGTCAGCATGTATGATGGGTTTGGGGTTTGGGGTTACTGATATGAGGAACAAGGAAGCTACATCATAAGCAACCACACAGGAAGAAAAAGGTTTAACTAGGTCATAGGTGATAGGGCACAACAGGGTTTTGAACAACTTACAGCAGCCTAAAATGGATGAAAAGGCAGCAAGTATATTAGACAAATTTATGACATACACATATTAATACGTAAACCCTGTTAGGGCTGCCTTAAGGTCATCGCCTTTCATATACACTTATATGCCTATATTTCATATTTTAGATAATGATTTTAAAGCAGCCACAACAGAGGAATTACATACTTTTTATGCATTTCCAGAAAATTTTTATATAAACTTCCAAGATGATATAGCCTATATCTGAACAGCTCATGAAAAAAACTGCAGGAAAATTATTATAAATTTGCAAACATGCATATTTCATGATTTTAATCTACTTTGTTTCAAGGGAAATTCTCTCTTGGTTTTGGTGCTTCATTGACATGATTTTTAAAATATTTTATAAAACTGATTAAGATAATTCACTGCTGCAGGTGTTACCCTTACACAGTGAACTGTTAGTAACATCATTCACACTTGTAAAATGATTCAGCATCTGGTTCAAAGCTCCCTCTTCTAGAGGACCTAATAGCTGCTAGAGAAGTATTCATGGGAAAAACAAGCAATATTACTGGTGGTATAGTTGTCATGGAATGTTGATTCTTTCCTTCTCAACTTCCCTTTGCTTAACTGCAGAAGTCTTGTTAAAGTGTCAGTGGTAGAGATAATAAGACATTGCACTTCCATAGCCCCTTTCAGATCACACAGTGTTATATTGAGCATTAATTAGCAAAGTCACAAGAATAGTCAGGAAGAATGGGAAGGGGCATGGATATGAAACCCACCCCAGAGCAAAACTCAAAGCAGCAGTTTACAACAGGAGGCAAAGAAGATTGCGTCTAATTAGAACTTCAGGGATAATTTCAAAAGGCCTGGTGTAATTACCTGAGTGGGAAGTGAGCCAGGTGGAGGGTAACACCTCTACTCAGGAGAAAAAGTTCTATTTATATTCCTGGGCTCCTTCAACTATAATTCTAAGTGCCCATGAAGGAAAATAAGATTTCTACCTTTCAAAATGTTGTATTAAGTATATTTTAAGGTTTCATGAGCCATTATTTTTACTGGAACTTTTACATCGTTAAACAACAAATGACCTGTTAATCCAATATTAAATTTAGTCCCATTTTGAGTTAAAGGTACACACTCTGAAATCTCCATTCCAGGGTTCTTACCTTAAAGTTTAATGAAAACTATCTGACTAAGAAGTGATCACATTAATCATGTTTTAACCAGCACATATATTCAAAATGGTTTTCAAATACAATTTTTTAAACAAACTTTTAAGAACTCAGATTGTAGAAAACTATAGTATAAAATAATGGCAAATGTAATTTAAAACGTAGAAATATCCCAATTTCCACTGGTTTATTACAAAAAGTATTCCTGAAGAGAATGAAAAAAAAAATGAATGTGGGATAAGTGATTAGTTTCAACCTTGAGTAACAATGCAGTAGGAGTAACATGGATACACTTAACTAGTAGACATACATGTAGTATCTCACATACATTTGTTTAAAAAAGAGAAAGCTGGCTTTGAAATGTAATGAAACCATGCTGCGAAGCACTAAAATGTTAGGTTTCTTTATATTCAGCACGTAAGCTGTTTTTAAATTCTTCTAGGCAATTTTTTCACATGGTAGGACTAAGAACAACAAACAATTAGGCCATTACTACGCTTTTCAATGTAGCTGCTTATTGCTTTTATATTGAAGGTGAGACTTATAGAGCTCTCTCCTTTAATTTTTCAGATCCCTAATAGGATGTGGCCAGTCGTGATGGGAGTTTTACTATATTGCCTTGCCAGTGATTTTTACTTGATACTAGGTCAAGGCCATGGGGGCATGCCCTTCTCTTGGGAGTAGAGAGACATACTTTATCTACTAGGTTGTGCTTATCACGTGAGGCAGCTTTACACATGAATTACTATTGTCTACTAGTCAAAACTGCAGATTAGTCCTAGAGAATGAACAACGAAAACGAGGAGATCTGTCGTCAAATGTGTATCCCACTAACCAGCAGCAGGTATTTAGGCCCTGCAATAAGCACCAGTATCATGACTGTAAACGTAGTGAAGAATCTGAAGGGAATCTGGGTTATGGTAACGAAATGTCATGACACAATGACAAGGTAAGAAATCAAAGTCAGACGTATGTTTTATAGTTATTCCGCTTTCTCTTAGCATGTCTTTGATTTCAAAATTCATACAAGTGACATTTCCAGGATTGACCTTTGTTTTCAGGACTCTCTCAGCTGCAGACTCTTTCTGTGCCTTGGACAAACATCACTGCATGCAGAGAGATGGGCAGGAGCAAAGTTTGCAGGGTTCACTTCCAAGCACCACCCAATTTCCCAAGTCTGTCATTTGAGTCTGCAAAATAAGTAGATCTGATTCTGTGAGTTTCTGTGTGATGCCCGGTTCCTTTTGCTGCTGCTCATGTGCGGGCTTGACTGTAAATTGCCTCCCAGAAAAGTCCCACCCTTGCCTTGGCTTCTCAGTTGTCAAAGAAAAGAGAATATGGGAGGCAGGGATAGGAAGAAACTCAAGAAGTGGTCAAAACATTGGGTCAATAGTCATCTCAGGTTTTCATGAGACCAACTCTTGCATCCTTAGGCAAAATGTAAACAGCTATTACTCTGGCCAGGGCTTAGGATGAATTAGAATATAGAAAGTGGACACTCTATTTTCCTGTATGCTGAGTCTTTTCCTTAAACTGAGACCTTTGGCTTACAATTTCAGACTGTAATTACCCTTTCTCTTAACTATTATTAAAGCTTCTATTGATCGGCCATTGAGTATGTAATAGCATTTCACTAAAATCGGAGTATCTGGGAATGATTAGAAGTATTTACTGGAAATCTAATTTGGCTAAAAGCAAAGCATCTGGCCAGTTCCTGACTTCCTTCACTTAAGATTTCTAGTCCCCAAAGGTAGAGAAAGTACAATGGTCTTAAGTTAATGTTTAGATTCTCTTTTTGGTAGATTGGGATAATATGACCTTGTAATCTTTAGTAACTTGATAATGAGGGGACAGAAAGGCTAAGCATAATTAAATGGAGTATGCTAGATATCAGGAGGGTAAGAGAAGGTCAAAACAAATACACAAGTAAACACGCAAAGGGGGATAATTCTAGACCAGGTGCAGTGGCTCACGCCTGTAATCCCAATGCTTTGGGAGGCCAAGGCAGGAGGATTGCTGGAGGCCAGGAGAGTGAGACCAACCTGGGCAACATAGTGAGACCCCATCTCTACAAAAAAGGCAGGGGGTGGGACTAATTCTATGACCTAAAAAAATCTCAAAAAGAAAACTGGCAGACAATAGTGGAAAGATATCAAAAATTAAATATTTTTTCATACCTGATCTCAATGAAAAAAGTAGAGTTATATAAAGCAGAAGAATTTGTCTGGTAAGTTCAGGCTAGAAGAAGAGTGTGTACAAAAAGTGACCAGGAAGGCCTCCAACCAGGAAGACTTTAGAAGCAGCATAAACTTTTGAGAGAGTGTCAGGCTAAATTCAGGAATGTGCTGAAGCATTGGAAAGTTAAAGAAACATACCATAGGAGAATTCTTTTAAACCAATACATTATTTTCAGAGCTGGAACAAGGTCTATAAGACAAAGGTGTTTTATTTTGGGTTATAGTAATATAATGCCATCAATTTTGCTACAGATACGGAAATTATGACCCAGAGTACAAAGATATAACCAACAGTACATAGCTAATAAAGGCAAAAGCCTAGATCATATCCCAGTTCTTCTGAATGCATATCCTGTACTGTCCTCAACACTGAAGCACATCTTAACAGGTGACTTAAGATCTGTTTAAGGTGCTCTCCTTTGGGATGAAAAGCCACTAAATAAGGGCTTAATAGGGGAGCCCTGGCTTAAGAGCAGCATGCTTAAAAATAGCTTAGCATTTTTGGCAGACTTATTATTCTCTCATTTCATCATCTGCTTAATATCATGTAAATAATCTTTGGCTATATTTGTATATTAGTCAGTATGGGCTTCCATAATAAAATACCATAGCCCTGCATGCTTTTTAAACAATGGATATTTGTTTTCTCACAGGTCTGGAGCTCAAGGTGCAAGCCACTTCTGTTCCTGGTGAAGGCCTCTTCCTTACCTCCTCCTTGCTGTCTCCTCATATGGTGGACATAGAGGGAAGCAAACTCTCTGGTATCTCTTCTTAAAAGGGAACTAATGCCATCACGGGGTCCTCACCCTCATTACTTCATCTAAACCTAATTACCTCCCAAAGGCCCATCTCTAAAAACAGTCACATTTGGGGTTAGGGTTTCAACATATGAATCTGTTGAATTCATATGTCGGGGGACACAACCTAGTCCATAACAACATGTTGTAATATATTTTGGCTGGACAACGTCAGGAAAACTGTGTTCATTTATGAGTATATTTAAGGCAAACAAAGGCTATAAACCTCACTCAGAAGAGAGAAATCAGAATGGAAACAAAATTGACACCATGTCATTTGTGTAAGATTTAAAGCAGGAGTTGTCCACTCAAGTATTTATAGTACCCAGTGTAAATACCTGAAATAGAATAGAAGCAGAAAAATATTTCTCTTACTATTAGGGAGAAAATCACTGTAGGCTTGAGGGTAAAGAAAAACTGATAGTCTATCTCAGAAAATGCAGCACAATAGGAGTGATGGGGACTATGGCACACTGGAAAACCTATGCTATTTTAAAGGAGGCAGCACCACCCTCCACTAGCCAATTACTGTCTGTAGAAATGTTTGCCCAGTGTTACTACTACTCCTTATTTTTTCAAGTGAAAATTGAAATTTGGGTATTTATATAAAACTTCCCAATTTTTATGTCTTGGCTCAATTAATAAAACAAATAACAACAAAATCACTGTATGAAATAAACTGTCTCCAAACTTGAGCAGGAGGTTCATAGGCCAATACTTTGCTACCTCTGAGGTAAAGGACCTAGGGATGTTTATTCTGAACAAGCAAAAATCTAAGTGGTAATTTCCATTTCTTTTTTTTTTTTTAAGATCTATAGTATTAACAAATTTTTACATAAAAAGGATATTAGATGGGAGAAGAAATGATTTCTACTTTCTGGTCCTGGCTACAGAGTGAAAACATTTTAGGGAGGTAGATTCTAAGGAAGAAGTTTCTAAGAGAGATGTCTGAAGATGTTCCCCAAAGGGAATGCTTGAGTGAAGCTGCTGCTACTGCAAGAGATAATAAAATTTTAGCTATAATCAGGAAGGATACATAAAACTAACAGAACATTGCCTTATATGTTTCCAAACCGTATCTTCTACCCAAATAAGTATATAGTTTCAACCATTAAATTTTAAGAAATTTGTAATTTATCTGAAGATGCTAAGGAGAAGAAACATAAAATAATCAAAATGGTGCTACTCCTTTATAAGAACAAATATACAAGATTGAAAATCTTTAGTCTATAAATAAGATGGAATGGGGATCTATAATTATTATAGATAAATAGTTAACATGCTAATGCAAGATCTGCATTTCTTAAGGGGCTGTGACACGCTGACTCGCTCTGACTTACTTGTCCTTATCCAATGGAATCTGTCGACCCTTCTGCCCTGTAGGGACATCTTGTGAAATTCATAATTCCATAGAAAACACTTGGGAAGCTCTGCCATCGATCATAATCTTAGAATATTTGAATTACAGGTACTCAGAGGTCAATAGAATTTTTCATTTTTCTGAGGAAGTAACTAAGACTGACGAATTAAGTCATTTTTACTAGTTTCCTGGGTAGAGACAATGAAACTAATAGAACTCATAACTGCAACCCCAAACCATATTTCGTGTCATATTTTATCAGCCTTTAATCATAAATGATGGGGTCAATTGAATGTCAACTTCCTATCTACATAGAAGTAGGAGGTTGCTCCTTGAGGTTGAGAGAAAGAGAGAGAGAGAGAAATATAAGATATTCAAAGCACCACAAACATAGAGAACATTACTCATACTGACCAGATTCCCATGTCTCCCACCCAGCATCCCTGTCACCACAGATCTATTCTAGATCTGGCTTCTTGTACAGCCTCATGATATCAGATATAACATAAGTAAATAATAGGACCCATGAGTCCAGGCAGATGTAAAAAGTGTTGAACATAAAGCATTGCGGTATCCATACTTCTGGTTCAGTTGTAGATCAATTTACAGATTAAATGTTAAGCAGGAAATGACTCTTCTCATTAAATGGTGTTTAAGTGTTCTTCCTTTCAGCATTGCCTTGACTAAAACCTCTGGTCTTACAGGAAAAAAGACACAGTCCAGGAACAAGGCAAATATAGACTGTTGTACTTAGAAAAAGCTACAGCTACACAAATGTTTTCCTTAGCAAATTCAACAGGTAAACAGCTTTGGTCAGGTAGGGAAAAGTTATTTTATTCTTTCATTCATCAAATATTTCTGAGCCACTACCAAGTGCCAGACACTATGGATATGTTAGGGATACAGTAGCAGATAATGCACTCATAGTTTCTGCCTTCATGGAGTTTTAATTCTTGTTAGGAGAGGGAGAAGAATAACACACAAATAAAAAAATAAATGTATAACATAAATTCAAATCATAATTACTAGGAAAAAATAAAGCAGTGTAAAGAGTGAGGCAGGAATTATGCTCTTTTAGAGGTGATATTTGAACAGAGATCTAAACGAAATGAGAAAATATATGGAGAAAGAATTTCTGGAGGAGAAAATAAGTGTTTTCTGGAAGAGGAAACAAGTGGAAAGGTGAGGTCTAAGAACAGAGAAGTAAGCAAATGAGAGGGTACTAGGCATCCAAAATTGATAGATACTAATAATAAAAACTTCATTTTAAGCAAATCTATGACTAGAACCCCAAAATTCTCAAAGCAGAAACCCCAGGTTAGAGCAGATCATGGGGTAATGAGTTTCATAGAGCAAAGACAAAAAATGTTAGAACTAAATACAGTAATTCATTGTTACTACTTACAGACTGTCAACTGTTTAGGTGACAAAACTGTAAATTGATATATACATATTTATATAAAATGTACAGAATTTTTAATAAAGAGTGAGTATAATAATTTCCTGACAAATTCTTTATCTTCTCACAATTTGTGGGGGGGGGGGGGAAGAATTCCTTTGGATGCTTTTATCTAGAGATACCTAAACTACTATAGTCATTATTTCTTTGTCCATTTTCATATGCCATAAGAGTGTAGATTGATATGAATATTCTGGCAAGCTATTAGGTTTTAGTGTATAAAGAGCTTTGAAAAAATCCAAGCCATTAGATACAATAATTCCACTTCTAGGAATCCATCCTAAGGAAATAAACAAATGCAGACAAAGATTTATGTGCAGGGATATTCACAATAGCTCTATTTATAATAGTGAAAAATTAGAAAACAACTTAAAAGTTCAAAAACAGAAATTACCAGAAATCCATGTGATGAAATATTTTGTAAACCACTGTAAAGTGTGATTTCAAAGATTTTTAATGAGACATTCTAATGAGCTAAAATGGGAAAGTCATTACAATTTATAAATATATATAAAATATACAAAAGATATATATGTTTATACATATAGAGAAAAGACTGAAAGAATATACAGCAAATAGCTGAATAGTAGAGGACAAATAATTTCTATTTTCTTTAATCTACTCTCCTTCCCCAAATCTTCTCCAGTGACAACACATTATTTCTACATATAAAAAATTTTTTTTCAAAGCCTCAACATTTGGCTGTCTTTGGGCAGTTTCCCTTTGATAGTGGGAAATTGGCTATTTCTTTTAAGTCTTCCAGTGCTCTCCAAAAGATATTATCCTGTGTACATTTGTCTAGCTGATGTCTGGGACCAGGGATTGTGCTTGACTTTATCTGTCAGATATGATTGCAGTTTCCCATGTGTGTTTCTAGCTCTGGCTTCCAAAATATCTATGACTTCCTGCATAAAGACCTAACTTCCCCATCTTGGTCATCTAAAAATATTTCCTCTGCTCACCCCTTTCTTAGCTCTACCTTTCTATTGCTGACACTATTTGTGACCAAGCATTACAGAGATTAACAAAAGGATCAATGACAGTACACTGTGGAAGCACAAGCCATCCAGGCTAAGAATTTAGATTTTAAAACTCTTATGTCCAAACCAGAGTTCCACAGGTATGTTCCACTGTTTATAGGAGATGCTCTTTGAAACAAATATTTCTTTGGTAAAATACATTTTAGTAATGCTTAAATAGTATATCCCCCCTTCTTAAAGATCGATAATGAATATTAAAATGTTACAGTTTCTAAGATGTATTGTACTATAGAAAAGTGACTTTGTTTACCCAATATGCTATGGTCTGAATGTATGTGCCCCCTCCCCCACAAATTCATGTGTTTAAACCCTTGTAAAAGACACTTGAGAGAATCTTTTTGTCCTTTCACCATGTGAGGACACAAAGCATCATCTGTGAGGAATAGGTCCTTACCAGACACTAAATGTGTTGGCACATCTTGGACTTCCCAGTCTCCAGAACCATGAACAATAAATATCTATTGTTTATAAATTACCTGGTATAAGGTACTTCAGTATAGCAGTCCAAATAGACTAAGATACCCAATATATACCAAGCTTGATGAGAGAAAACTTTTTTCCTTTTCCTGCCTGTATTTTCTTTTAACATTCCTCACAACTGGAATTCCATGGAACTCTCATTAGGAAGCACAGGATTAGGTGAACTTGAGAATGACAAATGCATAAAGGACGGTTTTGGAAAATAGAACCCTTAGGGAAATATTTTCAAAATTATTAAAACGAGGCCTGGCGCGGTGGCTCACGCCTGTAATCCCAGCACTTTGGGAGGCGGAGGCGGGCGGATCACGAGGTCAGGAGATCGAGACCATCCTGATTAACACTGTGAAACCCTGTCTCTACTAAAGAATACAAAAAATTAGCCGGGCATGGTGGCGGGCGCCTGTAGTCCCAGCTACTGGGGAGGCTGAGGCAGGAGGATGGCATGAATCCCGGAGGCGGAGCTTGCAGTGAGCCGAGATCGCGCCACTGCACTCCAGCCTGGGCCACAGAGCAAGACTCTGTCTCAAAACAAAAACAAAAACAAAAACAAAAAACAAAATTATTAAGACAGAAACCTTTCAGGTTGATAGTGAAAAGTGCAACCATTATCTGAATCAATGTTTCCCTTGCACTTCTTTTAGAAATTTATTCTCAGCAGGATCGAATCATATCGGCTTATGTACTCATAGGCCCAACGTGTAGACAGAGAATGATTCTGTTCATTTCAGTGAGTTCGACTGCACTGTGTCTTGGAGGAAGGAAACTCTGGGTTAAACTATAGCCTCATTTTCTCTATGTGCCTAAATTACTGATAGAATAGCACTGTAATTTAACATTTGTTAATAGGATAAGTGAATTGAAAAAAATATATTTTTATCCATCATCTTGACTACAGCAAGAAGGATACAGAGCTCATTTCATTTTTGTAATAGTTTTCACCAACAAAGACATTAAAGTGGTCTTCGTTTTAACACCTGTATCTTCAGAAAGCTGACCATTGTTAACCTCATTTTCTAATAAAAAGCAAAGAGGTTATATGATGTGCCCAGGGTCACACAGCTATGCTTAGGCTTCATCCAAGCTATCTTGGCTCTTTCATTTTGGAAAGGAAGAAATGGAGGTGGTTATCTGGGGTGACAGCACTTGGAGAATGGCCAGTCAGTAGCCTCTGGAAAATATCTTATTTCCAGTTACCCTGACTGCGTCCACTCGTGGGAGCCTAAAGTCACTTAGTCAGTCATGGAAGATACGGAATCCAAATCCAGGTTTCCAAGATCTCCTTTGTTCTGCTGTCTTTGGAACCAGTATTTGAACAACATTCAGTGTTTTTAAAAAAATTAAGGTTTATTATTCTGTCATAAACGGAACAAAAAAAAAAAAAGCCCAAATAAGTGTGAAGCTAGCCATGGCCAGGATCTCCCCTCTCCATGTGGCAGCCACAACCATCCCTTCTTTACGGTCAGAGATGCAGGACACAACCCTCAAGACTTCTCAGACTCCTTTGGCAATTTGCAGCTTCCAAACAGGAAGCTTTCTTTTGCCTTCCTCATCAGGATGTCTGAAGGATCTCTTGAATGGGTTGAGACTTCACAAAAAAAAAAGGAATAACCAGTTTCTTCAGGCCACTTCTGCCTTTAAACCTTCCAAAATTTCTTAGGGAATTTAAAAGCTTAAAATTAGGGTGACAAAAAATATGGGAGAATACTCCAGACCAAATGGTAATAACAATAATCATAGCTACCATTATTAAGTACTTTTCTCAGTCACCCTAATAAATACGTTTTTATTTTTTTATGTAACCCTACTTTATAAGGCTGACCTTTTTTTTTTTTTTTTATAGGTGAAAAAATTAAGTTGAAAAGAAAGGAGTAATAAATATCCAGCCCTACCAAGGTCACACAGCTAGTGAAGAGGTAGTACCAGATGTTGAAGCCCACCTCTGCCCTCCCCCTAAACCACACACTTAGTACCCCCATTATGAACATCCAGCACTTGAGGATGGGACCCTTTCCTCAAAAGGCAAGATGGCAGTATGTTTCATATCAATAAAGCTGCTTAGTTCTTAAAGTAATGGCAACCATGAAGTCAGGTGTTAGAGGTCTAGTTCTTGTGTGGGCCTGTTGATTTCTCTCCTCTGGCCACATAATGGGTCTTTAATCCCAGCCAGCTGGCCACCATTTAAAATGTGCTGTGAAGAGACTAGATATCAAAACACCATAGATGGCTTTGTAAAATCCATTCTAACAACACACAAAAAAACTACCTAAAGTGAAAATGCTGCTATTTTTGATTAGTGCCATCGTCTTCACGTGTGAAAAACAGGGTTATGCAAAATGTCTAAGTCAAATTGCTACTGGAGCCCAGAGAGTACAGCACAACACTTTGTTTTTTGTTTTTGTTTTTTTAAATGACAGGACCACAGTGGAGCAGCTTGCCACTTGTGGATATACATCCAGCTTTGGAGAACTCTGATTATCATATTTTACCAAACATGGCTGCAAAAACCATGATGTCGCCTCACCCACTGATAGATCTTTTTAAAAAATGTTCACTAACTAATATGTAGGAAATGGGCTTTTTTCCTTTAGCTCCATGGATATATCAGTGTTGGGAATAATGGAAATATTCATTTCAGCATAAAATTAGAGTTTAAAAGGTCAGTTTGAGATGTTTACAACAAACGAGTTAGAAAGAGACAAACAAGAAATAGAAACTTTCTCTTTTCTTAATAGGGAGAAAAAAAGTACACTGATAATTGCCTAAAAATTATACTCATTTTCCAAGTGAATAAATGAGGCTTATTTGATATCACATGAGTACATAGTATTTCTTCTCAAAAATGCTTAAATTTTGTATTTTTAAAATATGCACAAATATAATGGAATCAAAGTAGTTTAAGATTGTAAACATTTTAACCTGAAAATACTTCAGTTTAAAAACCTCATTTGGGAAGTCCTTACTCCACATGGTTGTATACCTTGAAGGAAACTGTGAACACAGGTCCCAAACCAGTCTCTGTCCTGGAAATGAATGATATTGATCTACACCCAGTCATTGATTATGCAAAGTCTCTAATGACACCTTCACAGCTGTTATAATCCAGTGGTCCAACAAAGCATGAATTTCAAATACTTGACAAAATTTTCCCTCCCATCTGAGCACCTTTTTTTAATTAAAGAATAAAAGGAGTGATTGTTCAACATGATTTCAATGAAAATGAAGACCTGAATTTGTGGGCGTGTGCAATGTTGAAAATCAAAAGGGAAAAGATGGAGCACAAAAAAATCCTTTGCACAATTAATCAGATGACAAAGGTTTCGATTAGCGCCCAAGAACCAAGTGCTTTTCTTTGCTAAATGTAAAACAACGTTTGTCCAAGACTACGATTTCATGCAACGTGCTTCTCATCCCACCTTGTTTCTCTTTTAAACACGATTTTTTGCTATCTACTGCTTCAACATTCAGAAGAGCCTGCCTCAGAAGGCACAAAAGCTCTGTAATGCTGGGTTAAAGCTGGCACTTTACCCTTAACTCACTTCATTGAGTCTGGATTTTATTCTCCTTCAAAGACGTGGCTTGGAGATAGAATTCTAACCCCCTTAATTTTGAATTTTCTGGCCTTTGTCACTTTAAACCAGATCCTTAATGTTATTTAAAGGTGGGCATGTTGTTGCTTTTCCCCTTTTGGGGGAAGGGGTAGGGAGAAGAATTTAATGTTATTTTTAACTGAACTATCTTGTTAACCTTGGGGGACATCCCTGGAGCTGAAAGCCATTGGAGTAATAATAGCTCAACGACTCACTCCCTGCAGACAGCTCTGCCGAGTCAGTCTGGAAAAGCTCTTTAAAAGCACAGTCTCTGCTGGCCCTTTTCTTTTGGTTTCTGTGAAATTTTTCTTAGTAACAATTTTTAGCTGAGGGGGTTATGGACAATTGTAAACTGGAAGCACTGAAAGGAGGAGGTGGGGAGGGAGGCTGCTTGCTGCACTAATTAAAACAAAGCCTGCTTGTATAAACTGCATCCCCCCTGGTGCACAGGGGCAAACAGCACAAGGGCCTCTCAGAGCACACAGCTCTGGATTCTGCAGGGACTTATATTTTTAAATACAATTAAAAGTAATGCCCCTTTGTTGATTATACTCTCCTTGCCAAACTTGAGGACGGCTGAAGCTGCCAAACATTTACTTTTAAATTTAGTGTGCCCAGCCGCCTTCCAAATGCTGTCAGTTTCACAGAAGGCAGGGCAGTCTGTGATTAACAGCTTCCCAAGATACCAGTAAGTTGCTTGGACAATATTTCAAATGGATGCTGGTTCTGAGACTGAGGAGATCAAGCCGGAATTTGGTGTCACTTTGGGGTTTAGAAGGAGGTGGGATTGTTTTCACGTCTTGATAGTACACAAGTTTGAAAGTGGAAAACACCACCAAAGCAAACTCCTCTATTACACATGTGCAAGCAGCAGAGAGTGTCTGGTCCAGACCTAACTAAAAAAAAACTTGTCAAATGAAAGAGAAATGCACAAACATGCCTGTACTTTGTCCTCTGAATTTTAAAAGCATCTAATGTTACACAGCTCATGTGAACGTTAAAGCACGGCCATCCATGAAGTATTCCCTTTATGGTTTTAGTGGTTGTCCTCTTTCCTTGCTGTTCACAACTATGATTATTTTATAAGCCCTTTTGTAGCTGGATTTATTTGATTTAACCTTTTAAATGTAGCTTCGTTTCTGACAATACAGGAAATATAACGCCAAAGGAAACTGTAGAGAAGATGGATGAGAGAATCAGACACACAATTTGAAAGGAGACGTCCTGGGAAGACAACAAACTTATTTGGAACTTTCTTGATTTTTCCAATGTGACTATAAAGCTGAATGCCAAGTTTTGATTCCCAGGTTTTATGTGATTGCATAGGTACCAGACTAATACTTGGCGAGGTGTTCTTTTTGTTTGTTTGTTTTTCTGATGAAAAACGCAGGCTTGAAAAACAAGGTGCAGCATCCGTTTTCAATTAAAAAAAATAAAAATTTAAAACCTCTCCCTCTGGGCCTGGTACTGAGCCAGGTAAGAAAATGGAATGGGTGTGGTCACTAAGAAAGCAGTAAGATGAAAATACTCTTCTGCTTGAAGTAATTTTATATTTTAGTGGGTTTTCCCTCATTCCAATGAAGAAAGTTACACTATGCTATCACTTTATTTTTAAATATTTTCTTTTAAAATCCATTTCCTTTGAATTGTTGCCAATTCTTGAGGATACCGCATTTGACTTCTGTTTTCTCCGTGCATCTCTGATTTCTGTTCGATCTCACAGGGGTAAATATTTGACATCCAGCCATTCCCAGGGGTGGCAGAGCAAGGTACTAAACACAGAAACATTTCACTTCACCAAGAAATGAAGTCAGGCTCCAGGGGATAAACAGCCATCCCTAAATAACTTCTCAGAAGTAGCCTAAGGAACATATCCTGCAAAGAAATCCTGGCTCAGTACATTCTATTTTGTTTATTTTGCATAAAAGTTTTCTTTGTCTAGATTTGCACCAGCATAAAAACACTTTCAGCAAAATACAGTTAATACAACACAAAACCAAGTAGAAAAAAAGAAAAAAGTCCCACCTGAAAGAAAATTGACTGTTGCCCTTTGAAATGCGAAGAGAAAACAGACTTACCTGACATTCTAATGACTTTAAAAAGTGGTGAGAAGAGAAAAAGAACATGAAGGGAATTTCCTGCCAAGTACGAATATTCATATCCTCTCACTGAAATCTAGGCCATGAATAGTACAGTTCAAAGCATTTTCTGTGTCTGACTTCTAGAGGCAAATCCAACTATAGTCAATAATGAGGCATGCCACAAGACAACATTTGGTTCAAATACAACTGACCCACCAGTGTTTGTGAGATAGCTTGAGTTTCTGCGTTTTTGATAATCTACAGGAAATTTACAATTTAAATTTTTTTTTTGGAACTTCAATTACTTCACTTGAGAGGGATGAATTCAAGCAAGAAGAGGGGTGTTGGGGAAGGGTATGATACGCCTATGGACTATTATATTCACTTTGAGCATAGTCGTTTCACTATCACTTGGGGCATCTAAAAATGTGATACAGTTTATATTTGGATGACATGTATACATGCACTTAGTAGCCAAATTCATATAATTTATAAAAATATTATGAACTACAAAGACCCGCATTGGGGGTCAGTTACAAAGTTAATTTCTATATTAATAATTACCTAATTTAAAAAAATCAAAGTCCAAAATATATTAGATTTTCTTCTAATTCCTTTGACTTGTTTTTTTTTTTTTTTATCATCAGCACCCTAGGTCAAATTTTTATCATTTCAGAACTGTCTGTTCATGACAACAGACAGCCTTGTAACTGGTTTCACTGCTTCAACCTGTCTTTGTCACTACACCCCAACATCCACCTGTAGATTATTTTAAAATCACACTTTAAACATTAATTCACTCTGACCAAAATTTGTGTTTGGACCCCACTTCCTTAAAAAGGAAGTTAAGGAAATTCAAATTCAGTTGTATGACTTTCTTCTGCTATGGCAATTTTATAACTACTTACTTCTCTAACCAAACTCTCGACGAACTATCCTTTAAATCTTTCATGTTCCATTGCCTTCTCTTTTATGTACGCCCCTGCTTGGAATGACTTTCACTTTCATGTCCATAGGTATAATTTAAGCCCAAACTTCTTACACAATAATCTCTACTTTTTCTGAAGATTCATGAAATAATATACTACTGACTTTGAATAATTGATATATTTGGTTTATGCACCTCTTAAATCTAACTAAATTATAAAGTCTGAGTCCCACAAATCTATTTCCCAAGCAGTGTTTGTTCACAATTAGTGGAAAGAGACAATTCTGCTTTAGGAATGTTTGAGCTACTTTATTAAGATATGGTTATCTTGAAGAACATTGCTGTGATAAGATAATTTCAGTTTTCTAAAGAGTGAGATCATTTTCAGTCTCAATAGTGAATGGAAGAGTTGGGCTCTCTAAATAGAACTAGACATAAGGGGTAAACCTATGGAAATGGAAGAAAAAGCTTAGCCACCTTCTCTTGCTTTTTACCTTAAAGAGTCTGTGAAATTCTGGCTGGGCATGCTGGCTCATGCATGTAATCCCAGCACGTTGGGAGGCTGAGGTGGGTGGATCACTTGAGGTCAGGAGTTCAAGACCAGCCTGGCCAACATGGCGAAACCCCATCTCTACTAAAAATACAAAAATTAGCTGGGTGTGGTGGCAGGCAGCTGTAGTACCAGCTACTCAGGTGGCTGAGGCGGGAGAACGCTGGAAGTGGAGGTTGCAGTGAGCCAAGATTGTGCAGCTGAACTCTAGACTGAGCTGAGATTTCACCTTTGAACTCCATCATGGGGGACAGATTGAGACTCAATCTCAAAAAAAAAAAAAAAAAAAAAAAAATTCTAAAAGAATTCTTTACTTAGGGGCTTCTAAAAGCATGTCTGTCACATGAAGAATGCTAACAACCAAGAAAACAGCCTGTATAGTGGACTGTTTGCTTCAACAAATAAGCTCTATTCTGTACCCCAAATTGCCAGAGTCAGCTGTTAACTTCCTTTCCCTATCTTCAAGATTTAATAAAATTACATTGACTCTTACAGGCTTGTGCTAGATAAGCAATGGAAAATCAGAAACATGGTCATTTGTCCAGTTTTAAAGGGAGAATTCTTCTTCTGTGGCCAATATGATAGTTGCAGCAGTGTATGGAGAGACAGATCAATACTAAGAATATTTTGTCCATCCCTTTTTTTTAACACCAGAAAGAGTCAAAATCAAGAGTTTCGGTCTTATGTTATTTTTAATTAATAGGGGAAGGGCTTCAAAATGACTTACTAGAGGCATTTTGCACTAGCCTTCTTCACTAAGAACCAAAATAGTGAGTAGATAATCACACTTTGAATAGATCATCCAAGAAAGAATACTGGAATTCAACAGAAAAGTAACAGGAAATACCTAAAGCAAGGAAGGAGAGGGAAGTGAGACAGCCTGCTCAGCTGTGATTGGCTTGGAGCCAGGAAAGACTCCTTAACGTGAGGAAAGGGTGAGTGAGAAGCCAGGAGCAGTCCACATTCCCACCCATAATCCTAGCCACAGGAGAGCCCCCACAACCCCCAGGGGCCCTGAAACTAACATAGGGAGCCGCCCGGGGATTGTGTGACACCATTGTTCCAGAGAGAGAGTTCGTGCTGGGTCCCACACACACCCTGACACCTAAGCAGCTACAGCAAAGTGCCATTTTAGAGCTCCCCTTCCAACAGATTGTGTGCTGTCTTAGGCCCCGCAGCACCAAGGCAGAGGAGCAAGAGAAGTGTGGGCTATTGCCCATGAAGCTGAAATGTAAGCAAGGAACAGGCAACCACCACCAGGACTGAGGTGCAAGCACCACCAGAGCAGAGGCAGAAGGGGCGCACACATTCCCCACCCACTGGCCTAATCTGCTGCCACTGAATGTGGCCCCACCCTCTGTGGTGGCAGAGCAGCAGCCTAGACACTACCAACCCCACCCAAGCATTCTGCTGGTGGTCTGGATATTGCCTCAGCCCTACCTAGCATGGCTGATGCCTGTACACATCATTGGGGGGTGCCAAGAACAAACCTACCTAGCCCAGCTTCACCTCTCTACACACCCCATGCCAGAACACAGTCTGGGGACCAGAGGATTTCCTAGCCTAGTCCACCACTGTTGACACCTGAACACTCCTAGCAAGGGCCTGAGGCTGGGTTTCCCAACCCTTCTCCTCTGCCCCCAGCTGTTACCACCTACCGGCACACACCACCTATGGGCCTAGAGACTGGGCTACTCAGCCCATTGCAGCCACTGTCAATACCAGCACACACCGCTCAGGACCCAAAGGGTTGTCCTACCACTGCCATCGTTCATAGCATACTGGCTGCCAGGGGCCCGGGAACTCACCCACCCAGCCCACTGTTACCACTACTGGCATCTAAGTAATCCACCTGGAAACCCAAGAACTGTCCTACCTGGGCCCATTAATACCAGTGCCAGCACACATTACTCCAGAGCTCAAGAATAGGCATGCTCAGTTCACCACTGCCACCACTAAAGCCTAAAGACTGGCCTACTGGTGTCATAGTCCTCAGCAGAACTTCACCACACCCTCCATTAATAACTGCACCCTAAATCACTGACGAATCACAGACACCACTGATGCTGTTTACAAGCAAATAAATCGTGTAGCGACTATAGTACTGTATGTACCCAGAATCAAAGCCAAAGTGCTCTACCGAACCAATACCATAGATACATCTTCAGAAAAATTCTCCCCTATGAAAGCGAATTTTTAAAAATTAGAAGTAGCTATTACACAAGATGCACAGATATCAACATAAGGAACACAACAGTTCTCCAGAAACAGATCCCAATAAAAAACAAATTTACAAAATTCCAGAAAAAGAACTCAAAGTGTTGATACGAAAGAAGCTCAGTGAGATAAAGAAAATTCTGAAAAAATACAAAAAAATAAGAAAAACAATTAAGAATATGAATGAGAAATTTTCCAAGGAAGCAGATATCATAAAGAAGAACCAACCAGAAACTCTGGACCTACAGACTTTATTGAATGAAAAGAAAATATATTTGAAAGCTTCAACACAGACTAGATCAAGAAGAATGAATCTCAAAACTTGAAGACAGTCTTTTGAAACAACCTGATAAGAAAAAAATAAAGATAAAAGGATAAAAAAGAATAAGCAAAGCCTTCACGACACATGGGACACCATAAAGCAACCAAATGTTTGAATTGTCAGGGTCCTGGAAGGCAAAGAGAGAATGAAAAGGTTAGAAAACCTATTTAATGAAATAATTTAGCAAGAGATTTAGACATCCAGATATAGGAGGCTCTGAGATCACCAAACAGATACAATGCAAAGGTTTTCTCCAAGCACATTACAAATTGTCTAAAGCAAAGACAAAGAGAAAATTATAAAAACAGCAAGAGAAAAGTTTCTAGTCACCTCTAAAGAAACCCTCACCAGATTAACAGCAGATTTCTCAGCAGAAAGCTTATAGGCCAGGAGAGAAATACATACTGCCTGCCACAGACAGTATATCTAGCAAAATTATCCTTTATTTACAAAAAGTTGAAATGAAGTATTTCCCAGAGAAGTAATAACTGAGGGAATTCTCAACAATAGCTTGATCCTGCAAGAAATGCTCAAAGGAGTCCTAAACCTGAAAGTGAAAGGATGACATTTACTATCATGAAAGCACACAAAAGGATAACACTCACTGAAAAGGACACAGATGAGGAAGAGAAAGGACTCAAATGGTACCACTTCAGAAAACCACCAAACCATTATGACAAATAATAAGAAAAGGAAAGTAACAAAGAATATATAAAATAAACAGAAAATGATTAACAATATGATAGGAACGAAATCTCACATATCAGTAATAACTTTGAATGTAAATGAATTATATTCAGCTTCACTTTCGCACCTCTTCTCTTTCCTTCCTTCCCAGGTGACATCAAGGTAGAGAAGACATCTTGCTTAACATTTTGGATTCAGGGGAATGATGGACACTACTAGTCTGTGATCCCGTACCTCACATAAAATAAAAAATTAACTTGGAATAAAACAGAAATAAACATAGACCTAAATGGAAGAGCTAAAACGATGAAACATCTCTAAAAACTAGAAGGAAATCTTTGTTGTTTTGAGTTAGGCAAAGATTTCTAAGGTCACAGAAGGCAAAAACCATTAAAGAAAATACTGGCCTATTTATTTAACTTCATGAAAATGTAAAAGCTCCTCAAAGACACAGTTAAAAAAAATAAACAGACAAGTCACAGACTGGGAGATAATATTTGCAAAGCACCTATCTTCTGAAGACTTGTATCCAGAACATATAAAGAACTATTATGACTAAAGAATACAAAAAAAAAAAAATTAAAGATGAGCAAACATTTGAACAGACACTGTACCAAGGAAGTGATACAGCTGGCAAATAAGCACATGAAAAGATATTAAACATCATTAGGCATTTGGGAAATCAAAATCAAAACCACAGTGAGATACCACTACATCTCTGCTAGAATGGCTAAAATCAAAGATGGGCAATAGCAAGTTCTGGGAGAATGTGCTAGTGCAAAATGGTACATACACTTTGGAAAACAGTTGGGTAATTTCTTGAAACTTTACACATACTCCTACTACATAATTCAGTCATTCTGCTCCTATTTACATATATGACTACATAAAGTTCTGTAAGCAAATGCTTACAGCAGCTTTATTCATAATAACCAACAAGCTGATACAACACAAATATCCATTAACTGATGAAGGATAAAGAAATTGTGATATATCCATACAATGGAATAATATTCTGCAATAAAAAAATAAACTACTGATACAAACAACAACATGAATGAATGTCAAAAGCATTATGCCAGTGAAAGAAGACAGACACAAAAAGCTGTATATTGTATGATCCCTTTTATGGTATCCTGGAAAAGGCAAAACTATAAGGCACAAAGCAGATAAGGAGATGCCTCGGGACGGTAGAGATGAAGATATTGACTTCCAAGGTGCCACATAAGGGAATTTGGGGGGATGGCAGAAATCTGTATCATGATAATGAAGCTGGTTACATGACTATAAACATTGAAAACTCAACATTCATACTAAAAAGAAAATCAGCCGAGAGTAAAAGAGAATTGGGCAGCTTAAAAGAGAATTTGTAAAGTATAAGATCATTCTGAACCAAGAACAACAATGTGGCATATGGAGTTTCACAGATAGAAAATTTCAAAAAGCAGTTAAGAGATAATTAGGGTAACAGATAATAGTCTAACATATAGCCAATAGGAATTCCAAAATGAAAGACTTAGAGAATGTTGAAAGTAAATTACTATCAAGTAGCTAGATAAATTATCATTCAAATACACTAGAAAAATACATTTTCAATGAAATAAAAAATTCAATAATTTATCCCTAATAGATCACCCTAAGAATACTAAAGGAAGAAAACTGAACTAGAAGAAAGGAGTGAAATGCAAAATAATAATAATATCAGGCATAGAAATTGGTAAGCATGTGGGTAAGTCTAAGTAATAATCTTTTGGTAGTGTAAAGCATGATAGAAACAAAATACTAGACTATAGTCACATGCAAAATGGAAGTAAAGTAAATAATCCAAGTGAAAACATTTAAATATTCTTTCATTTTTGGGAAGAGGCTAGAGACATTTTTGATTTTATTCATTCAGGTATGCTTCTTCAGATTTCACTGACAGTGCAGAAAAAGAGTATATACATACCAAATAAGCAGAAGAGCAAAAGCAAATTAAATCCTAATCAATCCACTGGTTACAGGGGTTGAGGGAAAGGAGGCTCTCCCCAAGTCTCCATTCTCCAATGCTCCCTTAAGAACAGTTAGGAGTAACCATAGGCTTAGAGGGCCACATTCTGTAGTCTCCATTATTAGTTATCCAGGGGCTAAATTCTTGCTGGTAAAAAGTAAGTAGAAGTTGTTGGATGGGAATTCCAAGGAAGCTCTTTAAATCACTGTCCAACAGAAATATAAAGTGAGCCACAAATGAAAACTTGGTATGTAATTTAATTTTTTCTAGCAGCTACCTTAAAAAAGTAGGAAGAGACAGGTTAAATTTTTTAATTTTAGAGACAGGGTCTTGTTCTGTCACTTAGGCTCAAGTGCAGTGGCACTATCATAACTCACTGCAACTTTGAAATCCTAGCCTCAAGCAGTCCTCCTGCCTCAATCTTCCAAAGTGCTGGGATTACAGGCTTGAGTCACCATGCCTGGACTCTCAATTTTAATAATGTACTTTATGTAAACCAATATGTCCAAAATATTATTTCAACATGAAATCAATATAATAAACTGTTAATTTCCATATTTTTTTGTATGAAATCTTGAAATTCTGGTGTGCATTTTACACTTTCAGCACATTTCAGTTTAGGCTGTCTCCATTTCAAACGCTCAATAGCCACATACAGCTGGTGGCTATCATATTAGGGAGCACAGTTTTAAATGGACAAGTATTTTGTATTCTTCTGCCTTTCTTTTTTCTGAAATGCAATACATTTGTGTTGGCTGGAACTTCAGCAGCTCTCCTAGACTATGAGTTTCCTTGAGGTCACAAGCTGTGGAAGCTGAATTCTGGATGCCTGTGTAATCCACTTAGCAGCCATGGGCTGCCAAAGTTTGGATTTCTTTTACATGGCTATAATAATATCAGACAATACAAACTATGCCAAAAGGCATTCATAGTGATGAAAAGGGCCAATAGATAATAACAGGAAGATAGGGAGACAGTACAGTATATAGGTAAAGGGCACGTTTTTAGGAACCATAATATCTAGGTACAAATCCTGACGTTGCCAGGAACTGAGAACTTGAATAAGTTATTTAAACTCTCCAAACTTTTCCTCAACCATAAAATTGGGATAATAACACCTGAGTTATTGTAATGACTAAAATAAGTTAATGTATGTAACATATTTAGATTATGTGAGTTGTACAGTAATTACTTTGTAAGAGTCAGTTCTTGTTAAATCTTTAGGAAAATATAATAATTCTAAACTTGTAAATACTTAACAATGCAAATGTCAAATATACAAAGCAAAATTGGCAAGATCTTGCAGAGTGGTTGATAAATTCACACTTCTAGTTCAAGAGTTTGATACATCTCCCAATGACTGACAAATAGAGCAGACAAAGAACAAAACAAAGTGAATAAATAAATGTGATTAATGTGCCTTTGCCAAGCTTTAACTTTGGTGGCCTTCAAATTTTAAACTGGGCTTCTTGACAGCTATTACAAATATGAAAACATATCAGTTAGAATAATTTTTATTACTGGGAAAAAAGAACGCTATTTTCTTAGGTTTACTATGCTACTTATAATTGAGGAATTATGAAACATCTATGTGCTCAGTTTTTTAGTTTCCTCCCATTCTATTCACACACTAAATAGATTTTTTAAATCTATATTTTAATTTAGATTTTTAAATATTTTAATTTAACATAAATGACTAATTGTGTGATGTATATACATCATATAAATATAAACTTTCTGGAAACAAATTTTTTTTTTTTTTTTTTTTTGAGACAGTCTTGCTCTATGACCCAGGCTGGAGGGCAGTGGCACCATCTCAGCTCACTGCAACCTCTGCCTCCCAGGTTCAAGCGATTCTCCTGCCTCAGCCTCCCGAGTAGCTGGATACAGGCACCAGTCACCATGCCCAGCTAATGTTTTGTATTTTCAGTAGAGACTGTTTAAGTAGAGACATGTTGGCCAGGCTGGTCTCAAACTCCTGACCTCTAGTGATCTGCCCACCTCGGCCTCCCAAAGTGCTGGAATTACAGGCGTGAGCCACTGCACCCAGCCTGCAAATTCTTAATTCACTTTGTATGTCTTTTAGCAAAACAGCATAAACAAATGAGAGACGCTTCCTTTGGAGGCTGAAGAATGTCCTCTCCAGTGGGAGATTTCTAGCATAGTCCTTTCTCTCCTTTCTCACCCTCCAAGGCAGCTATTTCCTTGGAAGTTTATCTCCCACTGAGACAACAGCAGGTGGAAATAAACTAAAACTTCTTAAATCTTAAAACTATTGCAAAGATTCCTATTTATACCTGCTTTAGTTTAGGTGTTTTTTTTTTCCTCCCTTAACTCTTGACTATCTTTTAAAACTGTACCTTTTTTTAGCTTCAGTAAGATAATTTGCAACATTTATGAAGAATCAAATTGAACAGGATTTGTTATGTTTAAAAAAGCACTGGATAAGTATTATTTAGACTAGAGCCTGAGAGATGGAAAAAGAAACAAAATTCAACTCAAACTTACTAAACAATCTCAATCTTACAGAAACTCCAGGCAACTAAAATACCCTCTGGAGAGCAACATTTCATGCTTAGGAAGAAGTTATTTACTTCATGCAGGAAAGTACTTTGCTGCAACAGGGGGCCCTGGCTCACCATAATATTGGGTTTGGCCTATCATGGGACTACAGTTAAAATATTTTATGCTCTCAATTTATTTTCTCTCACATCTGGATTAGGAATAATTTTTCTAGACTCGAATTATGGAAAATTTCTCTTGTCAAATCCGCATGCCATATACTTGACGGTAAACATTTTAGCCTAATTGCAAAATTGACCACTGGGAAAGCTAATTATTTAAGGTGTGGGTCCAAAGTAGAATTTCTCCACCTTTAGGTAAACCACAAACACATATCTCTGAGAACTTGAAGTGTTGGACTCTACTGCAAAGCAAAGAGGCATTTCCTGCTGGGCCCTCCCCTGGGGAGCCTCATGCTTTGGCTTGGGTTGTTTCCACAGGCTGGGATCTTTTTTCCTGGATGTGGGGGTCCTCTTAAACACAGGGGAATTGTGGCAACCCTTTGAGGTTGCACAAGGAATTATTTGAGTACTTCCTTTCAGTTTCACTCATATCCCCTTAAAATTGCCCTAACAAGCAATCCATTCTCTTGCTAAGGGCTTCTTTGGCAATGCCTTAGGGTGAGCTATTGCTGAACTGCCTCCTGTCTGTAACCCCAAGTTTGCTAGAGCCAAGAGAACAGAGGAGAGACTACCTTTTAGCTTTGTGCCATGCACTTTTACAGTTCTACCTTGTTTTTGTTTTTCTCCTGGGCAAAAATTAAGAGTTTTGATTGTCTCTAAACACTCTTATGCAAGTTCAAACTTTAATGGCAAAAACCAAACCAAAAATCACACATACACCAAGATAGAAATATTTTTGATTTTATTTAGGTAAGAGAATCGCTTGAACCTGGGAGGTGGAGGTTGTGGTGAAGCAAGATCACACCATTGCACTCCAGCCTGGGCAACAAGAGTGATACTCTGTCTCAAAAAAAAAAAAAAAAAAAAACAGTGCCAGACAGCCATGTGCAGTGGCTCACACCTATAATCCCAGCACTTTGGGAGGCTGAGGTGGGCGGGATCACCTGAGGTCAGGAGTTTGAGATGATCCTGGCCACCATGAAGAAACCCTGCCTCTACAAAAATTAGCAGCGTGTGGTGGCATGTGCCTGTAACCCCAACTATTCGGGAGGCTGAGGCAGGAGAATCCTCTGAATCCAGGAGGCAGAGGTTGCAGTAAGCTGAGATCACGCCACTGCACTCCAGCCTGGGCGACAAAGAGAGACTCCATCAAGAGAGGAAGAGAGGAAGAGAAGAAGAGAGGAAGGCAGGCAGGCAGGCGGGCACCAATGCAGATACCAAGTATGAATGTTTATCAAAAATAGATTTCAATACTAGATTCTGTGTTAGGCACAAAGACTGTAAAAATAAATAATAAGTGGTCCTATTCTGAAAATATTTACAATGTCTTCTGGGAAATGGGTAAAGGATAAGACAGACATGCAGTAACTTAATTATAATGCAATATATACACTATTAAAGCTCAGAGAAACAATACATTCTGACTACAAAACCTTACAACATTTTCATAGGGAAGATAATATTTGATGTGAGTCTGGAAGGGTGAACTTAATTATGAAAAAGAGAAAAGCACTGCTTCTATGAAGTGAAAAAAGGTACCCAAAATATCCAAAATAGCATGGAATCTATTCATGCTTGTGGAGTCAGTATTCTCCAAAAAACAATGGAGATGGACAAACATTTGAACAGATATTTCACCAGAGAGAGGATGATTACAAAGGAGAACCAGCAAATTTGGGGGATAATGGATACAGTCATTATGTTGATTATGGTAGAAGTTTCACAAGTGTATACATCTGTTAAAGCATGTCAAACTGTACACTTTAAACTTGTGTAGTTTATTTCCCATCAACTACATCTCACCAAATCTATTAAAAACAAAAATGCAGTGAGAAAAATGACTGAGTCTACTTCGTGATTTCACATTTAGCCTGGGAGAAAATCTATATACTGTAAAACCATCATTAAAATGAAAATAGATATTTGGTCAATAATGGATATGTTTTTAAAAAATGTTCATTCAACACATATGTATTAAGTGCCTATAGATGGCAACAGTGCCAGATATGCCTAGACCTAGACATGCAGTGGAGGACAAGATAGGGTCCCCCAGCCTTTATATAATTTATTTAGTCAGGATAGCAATGTAATAGAGAAGCTTAAGGTATAAGCTTTAGAGTTTAAAAATCTAAGAATTCCTCAAAAGTCTTCAACTTCTCTTTGGTCAGGATTGGGTCACAAGTTAATTTACAAGCAGCATAGTCAGAATTCAAACCCCACCTCCTCTCTATTGCCACTTGGTATTATGAGATTTAATCATAACTAGAAAGACTGAA
The DNA here is from genome assembly GCF_024542745.1 of Macaca thibetana thibetana. Taxonomy (NCBI): domain Eukaryota; kingdom Metazoa; phylum Chordata; class Mammalia; order Primates; family Cercopithecidae; genus Macaca; species Macaca thibetana. The sequence goes on from NC_065592.1 coordinate 66,971,650, forward strand.
ACAGAATTGAAAAGTACTAAGTCTCTTACTGTGGATTTAATGTTATTTTTAAGAGCTTTATTGAGGAATATGTGACTAAAAATTGCATATATTTAAGGTGTACAATTGTGGTGTTTTAATATACATATACATAGTAAAATGATTACCACAATTGAGCTAATTAACGTACTCATCAACTCATAGGATTTCATGTTATTTAAAGCCCTATTCAGGTAGCACCTAAAATCTGTTTAACATGTACCACCTTGGGATGACTGAGCCAAATATTTTTGTTTTGTTTTGTTTTGTTTTTGATACAGGGTCTGACGCTGTTGTCCAGACTGGAGTGCAGTGGTGTGATCTTGGCTCACTGCAACCTCTGCCTCCTAGACTCAAGCAATCCTCCCACCTAAGCCTCCCAAGTAGCTGGGACTAAAGGCATGAGGACCATGCCTGGCTATTTTTTATATTTTTGTAGACATGGGGTTTCACCAGCCCAGGCTGGTCTCGAACTCCTGAACTCAAGCAATCTGCCCTTCTTAGTGTCCCAAAGTGCTGGGATTACAGACATGAACCACTGTGCCCAGTCAAGCCAAACGCTCTTTAGGGCTCCCTCTGGCTCCAATATCTTAAAATAATGTTCTGGTGTTTTTGTTCATGCAAAGGCAGAGGGTATCATAGCCCACTGCAATTGTCCTGGTCTTTTCTATACTGCTGGGAAAAAAAACTATCATATCTGTGTCAGGTTCGAGGATATGTTTGGGTCCTCATGTCTTCCCTGGTATACATTCATGGGGGTTGGTGGTAGATGTGTGGGTATGGGGAGTAGTGTGAGAGGCACAAGAGATTCCAGGCTGATTAGTTCTCTCTTGGTGAGCAAAATGCAATAGAGCTGGTTGCCAAACAGAAGTAGCTTGGTGAGCAGTACATGAAGCAAAGTGACTCCTTTTAAGTTCTTGGGTAAGGTGCTGACACCCATTGTTTGATGTTGAGGGGGTGTATTAGTCTGTTTTCACACTGCTGTAAAGAATGCCACCTGAAAATTGAATTTAATGTATACTGCTCTGGTGATGGGTGCACCAAAATCTCACAAATCACCACTAAAGGACTTACTCATGCAACCAAATACTACCTGTTCCCCAAATACCTATGGAAATAAAAAAATAATAAAATGAAATAATTTTAAATGCAAAACAGAAAAATACCACCTGAGACAGGGTATTTTATAAAAGAAAGAGGTTTAATTGAGTCACAGTTCTGCCTGGCTAGGGAGGCCTCATGAAACTTACAATCATGGCAGAAACGGAAGCGGGGACTTTCTTTCCAAGGCAGCATAAAAGAGAAGAGCAGGGGAAACTGCCACTTATAAAACCATCAGATCTTGTGAGAACTCACTCAATATCATGAGACCAGCATGGGGAAAACCATCCCCATGAGCCAATCACCTCCCACTAGGTCCCTCCCCAACACATGGGGATTACAATTTGATTACAAGTTGAGATTTGGGTGGGGATATAGCCAAACCATGTCAGTGGACCCTACTTTCTAGCATTACTTTCAGTGATGGAGAATCTCCAGCAACTGGGCCAAACCCAAAATTGCTACTTCTATCACCCAGCAACTATTAAAGGGCATGAGGTACTTCCACTCAAAAAGGTTTGAGTCTCATGATAAAGATTCAAAGTTATCTTCAAAGTTTGTATGCAGAGCACAGAGTAAGTATGATCCCTTTGGGTTGTAATTAAGTTAGCTACACACATACATGCAACAGTGACAGCCTTAATTACCATTTGTTTTTATTCCCAAGAGTGCTGCTGCTTGGGACACTGGTCAGACACAAAGAAATGGGACAAAACTGGCTTCAGAGAATGCCACTCATGTACCAAAGCCATTATTCTCCTTTCTTTCTCTTGACAGTTTCAGAATCAGTCCATGAGTTCTGTATCTTTCTACCTTTAAGGCAGAGTTTCCAATCTCAACACTATTGACAACTTAGGCAGTTTCCTTCTTTGTTTGGGGGACTGTGCTGTGTATTATAGAATGATTCGCAGCATCCCTGGCCTCTACCAAGTAGATCCTAGTAACACCACCTCCCTAGTTATGACAACCAAAAATGTCTCCAGACACTGCCAAATGTCTCCTAGGGGACAAAACCAGCCTGCTTGAAAACTACCACCTTAAGGTAACTTTATTTTAGGATCCTGAGTAAGGGCAACTCTAGTCTGATTCATAGATCTTTACCATTTCAAGTTCAAGAAGATGAGATTGGGGGTTTATTGGGCCTTCCTCCTTACTTGAATTTGTCTGTTTCCTTCCCAGTAGTCTGTACACCAGGGGGAAAAAAGTGCTTATTTATTAAGTCAGACAAAAAAGTAACATACATCTTTTTCCCCAGGGCCAACAGCCTGCTTTCCTTATATCTACAGAATTAAAAAGGGTCACTCAATATCTGCTCCAAAGTGATGACTTTAACACAGAACAAATGGTTGCTTCTACTAAGGATTAAAAAAAAAACTAAAATAAACTCTGGTAGAGCATCTCATTTCATAATAATTTGGGGAGTATTACATTCCAATTAGCATTTTTTTTCAACTTGGCCCTTTATAAATGAAACACATAGAGGGTGCATTTTTATTCCTGTTGTTGTTTTAATATTGTATTTTGGGAGGTTGAATACACTTTTCAAGATATACTCTGGTAAGGGGAGTTTACTGCATCCTGCAGTGATTCTACTAATAAGCTGCCTAAATATTATCCTATAACAATTGAGTAAGGAGAGGTAAGTAAACAGAAGATGGTCTTTCTGTATTTCTTAAAACCAAACTCTAGGATCACAAAGGTAGTAATTAGGATTCATTTTCTCTCCTCATCAAGACTGTGCTCAGCCCCTCTGCTGAGCCAGCCTTTTCAAGAGATGGCATTTTTTAATCAGTGATTGATAGCACCTAAGCTTTCAGGCAGGAGAATGTTCTCAGTGACCTCTACAAAGTTGAGGTACTGAGTTATGTTTCAAAAGCTTGACAGTGCCAAGATGCCTTTGAGCTCGTGAAGTCTCAAGACCAACATTATCAGAGAATTGGTTGATGGTTTCAAAATGTAGATTAGCTCTGATGATGGATTGGAAGCTGCAGGAAGGAATTACATAGCAACAGTACTTTTGACTTGAGAAGAGTCTTTTAGTTCTCTTTTTGTTTGTTTTTTTTAATTGACCAGGCTTCTTTTATTGTCTGCAATCTTCTTTAAAGTGGCCCCAGGAGGTTTTCCCTGAGTTCCCAAGTTCTGTCCTTGGCTCCCATATCTCTTCTCTCCATCTCTGTTTTATCTTGGTGTCCCCATATACTCCCATCTCTTAAAATAACCCCCCTTGTATGCATGACTCCAAAATCTATCTCTTCCTGGGATATAGACTGTGTCTTTAACTGCCTGTCTCATTCTCTCTCAGATGTTCGGTACTATAAACTCAACAGGCCTAAAACTAGCTCAACACTCTGCCTCCCAAATATCTTTCTCTCAGTGAATGTCATCATATACTAGTCATCTATGCCCCAAACCAAGGTCTCATCTTCTTGTCATCACACTATCGGGGCCCTGATTCATCATCCGATCAAGGACAATGTTCTCTGGATTCTATTTCCTAAATGTCTTTCCAAGTTTTCCCACCTCCAATCTCATTGCCACTTCAGCAGCAGCAGCATCTCTCATCTGGATTTTGCAATGGTATTTAAATTAGAGCTTCTGCTACAGCTGTCTAATCTCCTTTTCATCCTTTGCATTGCTACAGAAATTACCTTACTCAATGAAACACAGATATGATTGTGTCACCACCTTACTTTACTATTTAACTTTTGCTTTGACCACCAGTCTAGCCTTTGTCACTTACATATGGTTGATGCAGCTCTTACTGACTTGAGGAAGGACTCTCTTGTCACCCACATTACATCTTCCATTTCCTGACTCTCACAAGGCTTTTTCTCTCTCAGTGTTTTACAGTGCAGCTAGAGTTACGTCTCTGTCATTACTTTTTTTTTTTTCACTTATCATATAACCCCTAACTAAGTTTGTTTCTTAGTTTTATTTTAAAACCTGTACCATATACCACTGTCCTCTTGTAAGAGCACTTCTCCAAGCACATTAGAAATATTAACTCATTTACATTTAAAACAACCTGAAACCAATTTTTCAGCAACTAAGTTGAATGATATATGAGCAGCACTACACAGAGACACCCTCCAAAACATTGTTACTGCAAGCTATTATCCATCACCTCAGTGAGAGTTCTTTGCAACCCTGAGAGGTTGAGATGATGTCAGGGCTTAATCTTGGGGCTCTAAATTCCCTTCCCTTTTTTATCTGGAAGGCTTCTGCTTATTTACTATGTATTGAGGATACTGGGCTCGGTGAGTTACAAACATGATGCAGTCATGTATTTTCCAAACGCTACTTTAAAAATAATATAGCATGTGATTTGAGGAGAGTAATTCAGCCTCTCTTTACCTTAGTTTTGCTTCTGGAATACGGGATAATTGTTACCTACCTCATGGAGTTGTTTTGAGGCTTGAATGAATGAATACATATGCAATGCTAAAACAGTACCTGCCACATAGTAAGGATTCAATAAAAGTTAGCCATTACTTACTCTCCTCCTGCATCCCCATCTAGACCACAAGTTCTCTGAATTCTGAGAGCACAGGATAGTGTCTGGCACACACTAGGTGCCCCTAACATATTGGTACAATCACAGATAAAGAGGAAGCGAAATAAGGATTCTAGGAATTAAACAGAATTTGAAGATGATTTGAATACATAATGCTTTTTTCCTAAGGATTTCAAAATAGCATTCAAACAATACTTGATTTGCCTTAGAGAAAATGACTGTAGACAATATCTCTAGGGTAGGGAGAATAATATAGCTAGATTCAACCACAGAGCGATTATGTTACTTTCCTGGGAACTAACGAAAGAATTTGAAGCAGCAATGTCTTTGGTGGACAGTAAGAACTCTAAACACCTTCAGATGGCAGAATTATCGTTTATATATTTCATTTTTCTGGTTTTATCCCAGCCATTTTTTTAAGTGGCAATGGAAGAACCTTCAAAGATAATTACACAGAGCTCTGCAGAATTGTATAAGATGCCTTTTAATCAGGTACTTTGGAAAGCAACTTGATCAAATGACCTACTTTCCATAGGCAATTTCCAGGTACTCAGATGCCATCAGAGCCTCGTTGTATGACAATGGCAAAGCCAAACCAAACCAAAACAAAAAGTAGTGTTTCTTTCTGCATTATAACAAATAGATAGAACTACTGGGTGGGTGTGATTTCATTCGTTATCGGGTAAGTGTCCTCCATCACTGTCTGAGAGTCATGAAACCAAAACCAACACTTAAAGAGTAAAATCAATCAATCATATTTCCAAATAGTCTAATATTTAGCAACACATAAACTAAACACCGGGGTTATGGTTAAAGTTGTCCCCATTTGTTATCCACATTTCTACCCAGAGATTGAGCTCTGTATAGAAAAGCTCAACCATTACAAAAGCTGAATCAATAGTTAGTCATCACAGAAAGTATAGTTTCTTATCGAATTAGAGGAAGTCATAGAGGGAGTAAGTGAGAAAACATTAGCTAAAGTCAATGGCTTTGTGGTTAGATTTTTCTGAATTTATACTAATGAAAAAAAAATGTGCTTCTGTCCAAAAGATCAATTCCAAAACAAATAAAAATATTATCATACTAGCCTGAAAGAGATGCCCTCACTTTCAGTAAGGGCCTGGGAGGAGGAAGGTCCTTGGAGAATTATCTAGGAGTAGATGACATTCAATTTTGTTTGCTAAACATTCTTGACCTCATGTCCTCTATAAAAATAGTTTCTTTCAGTGCAGCTGAGAAAGCTGTGATTTTGCTGTCTAGTCCATCTAGGCTGGCCTCCTTCATCATGCTGAAGATGTGTGTGGTTTAATTTCCAAGAATGAAAGAAAAAGGTAGCAAGCATAGCTGCCTCCCATTCCAATGACTCAAATACAGTGTACCCTGCTCCCCATTTTTAAAGTCCCCAACCAAGAAAGCACATGATATCATTCAAACTCAGTTTCTGAGTGTACCTTAGACCCAGAGTATAAAAAATTTCTCTGTTCCTTGTCTTGTTTTACCCCCTTTTCCTACCCCTGACTTATTAGGTTCCACACTGCCTGGGAGCCCCGTGGTATCAGGCTGAACATTTTGATGTAATCCCACCACTGTTGCTGTAGCTATCTAAGCTCAAGGATTTATTAGTTGTGAACGTTCATTTTTGTTTTTACTGGTCCGCTGCCAGTAAATAAGTCACCCAAACCATGGCTGAGTGTCATTTGATAGGAAAAGGCTGGGATCACAAGGAAGCCTTCTGTCTTTCAACTAAAAAAAAAAAAAAATTGCTGAGGTAAGCAGTGTCAAACCCAGCTGCATCAACATGATGGTGGGGAGACAAATAAGAGCTTTCACTGCTGGATATGGGCACTAGAGAGCAAAGGGCTCTGAAAATCCTCCTCCAACCCAGAAACAGTTGAAGTCGTGGAACCTGCAAAGGACTGTTTTTTCAAACTACTAGCTTCGATAAGAAAAACTCTCTGTCCAACTCGTCCTTTCCAGCTCATAAACACAGTTCATCTGAAAGGTAACTAGGATGAAAATCTCCTAAAATACACATACACATGCATGCACACATGCACACATATATGAATATATGTGCACACACATACATGCACATACACACAAGAGTATTGTTTCAGCACCATTAGGAGAAAAATATGACATATACTACCCCCACACTCTGCCTTGTCTGTGAGTTAATGACCCACTGGCTGGAGGGTATGGGGCAGGGAGGCCAGAAGTGGGATGGAGGTTTGTAGTGGCCTATAGGGGACCCAGGGTGGGAGGAATGGAGGAGGAGGAGAAGAGGGAGGAGGAGGAGGAGGTCTGAGCTTGAGACAGGGACTGCTTTCTCGCCCCAGGCCGTGCCAGTTCCCTGTGACTGTTGCCTGGGCAATGGCTGGGGGATTATCAGGAATGCTTGGAGACGGTATCCCTCTTTTGGACTCATGGATGGAGCAGAAGGGGGTGGATGGCTTTTCTCTTTCTGTTTCTTCTTTTCATATTCAGCAGATTAGAGCCCTAGGTTGCTGTGGCGACGACACGGAGGAGGGCTCTGCACACCTGCACCACAAACGGAAGCCCGCCAACATGGACTTAGGCAGTCCTGGAGGCAGTTTTTTGGTGTGGGAAACACATCAACAACAATAAAAGAGTAAGGGAGAGAAAAAGAGGAAGATGGAGGAGAGGGAAGGATAAAAAGAGAGAGAGAGAGAAGGAAGCAAATGCTTTACCAGTTCAAGCAATGGCGGTGTTGCTCTTGAAATGAAACAGGAAAATGGTATCCCCAGCACCCTTGAAGAAGTAGTCTTGTGAGGCTGTTTAGGAATGACAGGAAGTAGGAAGATGGATACCACATCCTTTAGAACAACCAATTACACACACCATGGAGGAACAAAATCATAAAAACAGGAAGAGCTTCAAAGCTACGACTCTCATTAACAAACATTGTAGATGACTAAATGGAAAGTTACTCTCTGATTATCCAGAATTAAAAGAGATTTGCCAATTTTATGTACTGATTTTCCAATGGAAAGGAGTACATTATAACGTAGGGGGAAAATAACGTTATGCTCTTTCTTTTAAAGCTCACTGAAAGAAAGAGAGAGAGAAGGAGAATGGGGAGGGGGAACTGATGGGCTCTTAAAGCAGACTGTAGTCCTCTGGAATGCTCTGGCGTGGCTCCAGCCTCTGCTAATGAAGAAGTCAGCTCCACACAGTGTCCCGGCCTCACCTCTCCCAGACAACCCGGGCTCTGCCTTCAGTCTGCTCTTTCCTTCATCTGCCTCCTCCTCTTCCCGTCTTGTGATTGCTTTCTGCATTATTGTCTCTGTTTCCATTAGCAAAACATCCCAGTGCATTAGCCTGTCCAAAGCACTTTACAATGACAATATTTACAGAAGGTTAAATAAAATATGTATAGAGAGATTAATAGTGACTATGCAATAGACCTTTTGAACTTTGAGCACGCTGGGTTTATGTGTTTTTTAAGTTGGATTCTCCAGGCTGCTTCAGTTATTTTAATAACTCTCAAACAATCCACTTAAAGAGAAAGATGATTAGAGGAAAACGGTCTCTTGTTTTAAAGGTTTTCTTCTCTCTCACTTTTTTTTAGGCAACGTGATTAGCAGGCAGTGGGCCTTATGATTTTCACTTTTAGTATGACTGAAACTAAGAGCATTTCCTTGGGGCAACTGTGTCACAACAGACTGAGATGAGAAAAATCAACTGTCCCATCAGCACATGCACAGGCAACACTTGAAGTCTTTATAGATCCTCATTTTGACTTTAGTAGAAGGAATGTAGTAAGATGATCTAATCTCTAAGTGTTAACTTCTTTACATAGAAGTATATATTTATCTCCAACTTCACTAGAAAGTTTATAAAATATTTTCACAAGAAAGATAGCTCTACACTAGATCAGTGGTCAGCAAACTTTCTCTATAAAGGGCTGAATATTTTAAGCTTTGTGGCCCATACAGTCTCTGTAGCAACAAATTACCTCTGCTATTGTAGTGTGGAAGCAGCCATAGACAGCATGTAAATGAATGGGCATGGGTACGTTCCAATAAAACTTTACTTACAGAAACAACAAAGTCAATTTGATCTGTGGGCCATGAGTTTGCCAACCCCTGCATTAGATCTGTCTTCCTGAAGAGATAACAACTGAATAGGTTAGGGCCCTCTCTAACTCTCCTGGAAATGTTCACAATTCCAATGCTACTCTTTTCCGTTTCTAGCCTTCTAAATACAAATAAGCAACAAACTAGTTCAACTGCAGAAAATATCCAACCTACTCATGTGACCTGAATTTCTTAATTCTGTTTTTTTAAAAAAGTCAAAAAACAACAGTGAATACAAAAAGACAATACATATTTGAGTATGTCATTTGTCTAGTGTTGTAATGCCCAATCCGTTGGCAAATAAATAGTGAGGAGCTTATGTTTTGAAAGAGCAGAATTTGCCCTTCTTGATGGTCATAGATTTCCAAGGCCTAATTGGTGCCCCATTTTCTATAGAGTCGTATGCCAAAATGCCTTTTATCACATGGAGGCAAGCAGTGCATTTAAACATATTTTGTCGACTGGGCACCATATGCAGAAGTGACAGCCAGAACTCTTTGCCAGATCTTTTTTGAGGGTGGATGGGTCTCCAAAGGGTCAAGTGTCTCGCAGTGTGACTTATGCCAAAGTCAGCAGGTAAGGGGTTGATGGTAGAAGTCTAAGTTTCATTCTGAAAATGGTTTCTTTCCTAAATATGTACTTAGAGACAATTACTCTGAAATTTATTCTTTATTATTAGAAATTATATCTGTTATCCTTGCTATAGCATTGTACACGAGACAGCATAAGGATGTAGGGATATACGTTCACCTCATTCCAAAGTAGATTACAATGTTGAAGTGATATATGTGGATTTATCGAAGACTAAAGAGTTCATTTTTGGGAATTACACTGATATCTAATTACGGAGTTCTGAAAATTTGCCCTAGTGGAAATCCTGAGGAAGATTATCCTTGTGGATAAGAGGATAAGAGATGGAGATGGCCATGAAAGAAACAGACACTTCCATTGTCTATTATTGGGTAATAAATGAGGATTGGGAAGGCCAAATCCCAAATACAGTAGTCATGCTCCAACACATTCACCTAAGACTAGGAGGCAAGAAGCGGTAAGAATGGATTGGAAAAATGGACATGAATTTTCTTGGGGAGAATCTTAGAAATATCTGGGGTAAAAAACATGAGGAAAACCTAGGCTTATTTTGGTCCAGTTGGTTGGGATTCAGATTACTGTGATTCTTCCCAAATTGGAAAAGCCAGGGATATAGAGTTATATTATTTATCACAGTCCTTCATTAAGATGAACCAACCTTCGAGACCATCCTGGCTAACACAGTGAAACCCCGTCTCTACTAAAAAAATACAAAAAAATTAGCCAGGCATGGTGGCGGGAGCCTGTAGTCCCAGCTACTGGGGAGGCTGAGGCAGGAGAATGGCGTGAACCTGGCAGTGAGCCAAGATTGTACCACTGCACTCCAGCCTGGGTGACAGAGTGAGACTCTGTCTCAAAAAAAAAAAGATGAACCAACTTACACCTGTTAGAATATCTATCATCAAAAAGATGGAAGATAAATAAAAGAACCCTTGTATACTATGGCTGGGAATGTAAATTAATGCAGCCATCATGGAAAACAGTATGGACGTTTCTCAAAAAACTAAAAGTAAGACTACTATAACATCCAGCAATCCCACTAGTGGGTATATAATCAAAGGAGATGAAATAAGTTTGTTGAAGAGATATCTGCACTCCCATGTTCACTGCAGCATTATTCACAATAGCCAAGATAGAGAAACAATGTAAATGTCCAGCCACAGATGAATGGATAAATAAAATGTGATGTATATCTAGATATACCATGGAATACCACTAGACCTAAAATAAAAAGAAGAAAATTTTGCCATTTGTGACAACATGGATGAAACTTGAGAATGTTATGTGAAGTGAAATGAGCCAGTCATAGACAAATGCTGCATTATTTCACTTATATGTGCAATCTTAAATAATCAAACTCATAGAAGCAGAGAGTATAAGAGTGGTTGCCAGGAAAGGTTGATCAAAGGGTACAAAGTTTCAGTTATGCAAGATGAATGCTTTCTCGAGATCTAATGTGCAGCATGCTGAGTATGGTTAACAAAACCATAGAATATATTGGAAATATTTTAAGAGGGTATATCTTAATCATTCTCACTACACAAAAAAAGAAAAATAATGGAAAATATATACACATATATTCAAACATCATTGTACACCTTAAATATATACAATTTTTTTCATTTATATTTAAATAAAGCTGTGGAAAAAAAAGATGGATCAACTTAAATGTATTCCCTTGTTGTGACAAAAAGACCTAGAAAGATTTGAGAAATCAATTTAGGCGAATTAGCCACTTAATTAGTAAGATATGTGAAGATGACAATTACACAGGAGAAAGATGGGACCCCATTTTCTAAAAGTAGTAACTGTACAATAACGCATAGAACAGAAACTTCCTGTCTACTGACAGCATGTATAGAAGTGGAGAGATAGAAAAGACCTGTCTTATTCTTCCATTCAATCAACATTAAGTATATGGTTAAACTAAATTTACCAGATTATGTATAAAGCCAGAAACAACATTATACTCTTTGTTTGTAATCAATACACAATAAAATAATTTGGAATTAACATTAGCAGACACTCAAGCCAGACCTAGATAATGCCTATATCATCATCTTACTATAATGAGGAATTTTCACAAACAAAAGAGGATACATTCTGAGATGTTATTTCCAGATAAACTTATCATCAGAAAGTATTTTGGCAGAAACTTTTGGTGTTATTGGTAAAGTCAGATATCAGGAAAATTTTAAGTAGTAATAAGGGGGATGGATAGTATCTACACGTTATAATTTATTGAAACGGATAGAAAAAAAGAGAAGACCTCATGTTAGAGTATTTCTTTGTGTTCTGCCAGGCCAATTTTGGGGGCAGTCACCTGGTGAATCTGTGTTTGATAGGTGGGACTGCTTTGGGCAAGTGCACACCGACTGCAACATCCAGATCATTTTCCATCCAGTTCTGATACACAGCGGGACTTGACAGCTATTGAGGGTCGGGATTGTAACTGCTATGTAATAGCTAATTGCTATTACCATCTGCTATAGAGAAGAAAGAAATGTCTTCTTTTTGACAAAAGCAGGAAAGAAAATGATAAATAATATACCAAAGGAAAAACCACTTATCTATCAGACCTCATAACCAAAGAATCCAACCAGCTGCAAGAGAGTCAATTCAGAAATAAAATTCAAAAAAAGTTGAAGCTTGCTTCTTCTACTTTAGGGCCAAACTCAAGTTAGAGTAATGTCTATCATGGGGCAGAGCATATTGTTAGGGAGAAGTGAAGGTAGTTGGTGAAGGGGACCACACTGTTTACCAACTGCATGCCAGCACAGGAAATGACATCTCTAATGCCCATCTTGTATGTTGGGACAACTTCATTTAAAATATGGAAACTGAAGCTCAGAGAGCTTACATAGTTTTCCTATATAGTTGGCAAACAGACTCAAGGAAAATTTGTGAACTGGATGTCTTTTGTTGGGTAATTGGTCAACAAGAGTATTTCTTAGCTCAAGCAAATCTTGTAAGAATGTAACTATATATAAAGGAATTTTTAAAACATCCTCTCTGACAGCCAACTATTATAGAATTACCATAAGAAACAAAAAAAGTATCAGCTTCATAAACACAGGATTATGATAAAAAAGTAAATATGTTCCTAGTTCATTAAATCGCTAATAATGACCCCAACCCAAGTTCACCCTTTGCTGAGATGTGGTAACATACACAAATAGTAGGAGAGAGAGAAAAATATATCATTGTTTCCCAGGGTAAATTCAAGATAAGGAAGCACAATTTTTTTTTTTTTTTTTGAATTGTGTAATGCATTCACATTAATCTGATGTGCATATTGTGAATGCCTTACAGAGTGATGAGAACTAAGTGTGGCTCTATTAAAAAGAATGGCAACTGAATTTAAATGATTGAATTTCTGTGAAGAAAGAAAAAAAAAAGAAAGAAATGACTCAAAGGTTCATACAGGAGCCATGGAGAAAAGTCCATTTTCCTTAGTAAGGTGTAAAAACTGTGCATTGAAAGGATATTATCAACGGTCCCGGAAAATGTAATAAAAGGAGCCGTAAATTTTTCCTGAAATATGCAACGTTAAAAAATATGAAGTTAAAAGTTCTGGCAGCTCTGTTGATTTCCTTGAGGGCGAAAAAACAGCTAAGGGGACCTCAAACTGCCTTGTCCTTGAGATTCTAACCGCGTGCTAAATGAAGTTTCACAGGGACCTGGGCAGTGTAGGAAACAGGCTGCAAGGTTGTAAAACACCAGGTACAGTCGTGGTGACCTGTTCATCAGGGGCTTAGTTCTGAGTCTGGAATAACATTCCTGAATATTTCTCTCTGTGGCAGGAAAGTCAAGGCAATGGGGCAGATTGATAATAATTCTAACTGCTGGAAATATTTGCTTCATCTTCTACCTATGTTCATATCACGTGTCCCTGCATTTTCCTACTTCAGTTCCTTTTGATTTCCCAAACACGCGTGGAGCATCTTGTCAGATATGGTAAAAGACAAGGGAAAAATAGGAGATAGTCCCTGCTTTCTGGAACCTGCATAGCCTGAGAGGGGCCAAGACACAGGTCTGCCTCTAAAACTTTGCAGGCCCGGGGTAAGACCACATACTATATGTCCAAATATTTCAAATATGTAAACCAAGTTAACAATGTTTAAATTATGTTCTATCTTCCAGCCTTAAACAAACCAACTATATAATAATCTGGAAGACCAGGTTCACATTTCAAAGTACTGGATTCATCAGAGTTCTGCAGAGGAACATGGTGGCATAAGAGAGTGGACCTGAACCCCCATTCTATTCAGGGTTCCATCCTGCAACATGAGGGGCCTCATGCACCAGCGGATGCTCTACTCAGTACTTCCAAGTTCTATTTACTACCCTCCTTCACATACACTGCAACTCTTGCTCCTGGGCCTCCCTCAAGCCCAGTGGCAGGTCTTGGTGGCATATTGCAGGTGAGAACAGTCCTCGACTCTCAGATTCCCTGCTTTGGGAGAGGGGCATGGCCGGAGAAAGGACAATGTTGAACCCTCTAAGCATTATCAAGCAGTATTGGCAAGCTTGGTGTTGAAATTAGACTAATATGATATAGTTCTTCATAAATATTTTCCAAAGACTCTAGATCAGATTCATTTTCATTAGATTAGTATCTCTTCAACCATCACAAAAAAAGAGAAAAAAAAGAATATATTGGGCATTTCCTATTGCTTATGTTCTTTGACTGAACAGAAACTATAAAAAAGGTTCAATTTAAGTGGACAAACCCTTACACCTGAATTTAAAGAGATGTGGGCATTGATTGGTTAACTCATTTTTCGATAAATCCATATAATAATACTATTATCATTTTATGTTTTCTTTAAACTCAAAATTTCAGGATTCCAATTCATGGTTGGAAGCATATCTATGATTCTGAGCCATTTCACCACTTTTTTTCTATAGTAAACACTGTAGACATTTCTTTAACTTTCTTCGGTTTGTCTTTTTAGATTTATTTCATTGTAACTTCCCCTTTCTGTTTATCATGACTGTTAATAATTTATTACTTCAATCATTGTCTAACCAAACCTTTGATCATAATATTCATGCTGTCTTCCAGGTACATTAGTCTCCAAATGATACAATCACTCTATTGCTCTTGTTTTGAATTAGCTCTTCTTTCTCTACATTTTTCGGAAAATCTAGACTCAGTTAGTTCCTAGCACTGATTTTTCTTGTCTCAGTTCCAAATTGAATAGTATACCCTTTTCTGCAACATTACATTATAAATCAACCAAAGATTAGCTTGACTAGATTTCTTTTTTTATCCTGATGTAATTGTGGTTGTTTCGTGTTTTTGTTTTGTTTGAGACAGGGTCTTGCTGTGTCACCCAGGCTGGAGCGCAGTGGCACAATCTTGGCTCACTGCAACCTCTGCCTCCAGCCTTCGAGCGACTCTTGTGCCTAAGGCTCCCGAGTGATTGAGATTACAGGTATGCCATCACACCCAGCTATTTTTTTTTTTTTAAGTATAAATGGGGTTTCACCATGTTGGCCGGACTTGTCTCGAACTCCTGGTCTTAGATGATCTGCCCGCCTCAGCCTCCCAAAGTGCTGAGGTTACATGCTGAGCTACCTTGCCTGGCCTCTGGCATAATTTTTTGTATTAATTATATTTAAGATTTTCCACCTATAGAAATTCATCTGTGTTTCAGACGTGTTCAAAATTCTAAATTTCTTCCAAGTCATTTCTTATTTTTTAATCCTGACTTTTTAGCCAGGCTTTCTAAAAATAGATCTGCAAATTTTATTAATTCTTTGTTTGGCTCATTCATGCTCCTTACTAAGTCCATTATAATGGGAAGGAATGATTCTTCAATTTCTTCAACAATTTTTTTTTTTTTTTTTTTTTTTTTTGAGACAAGTTCTCTGTCGCCCAGGCTGGAGTGCAGTGGCTCAATCTCGGCTCACTGTAACCTCCACCTCCTAGGTTCAAGTGATTCTCCTGCCTCAGCCTCCCAAGTAGCTGGGATTACAAGTGCCCTCCACCATGCCTGGCTAATTTTTGTATTTTTAGTAGAGACAGGGGTTTCACTATGTTGGCCAGGCTGGTCTCGAACTCCTGACCTCAGGCTATCTGCCCACCTTGGCCTTCCAAAGTCCTGGGATTACAGGTGTGAGCCACCACACCCGGCCTCTTCAGCAATTTTCAATACAACATTGAGTAATTATAATCAAGTCTCATTAAATTTGAGTCTACCCAATTCTGAAATCACTCCCTGGTATAGCATATTGTGAACTCAAAGAAAAGAAATTATTGTTGTCTAACAGTTTGCACACAGTTAATGTATAGGATTTTAATCTTTGCTTCATTTGGAAAAGTAAATTAGTAAGAAAAAGCACCAGGCTGGGCGCGGTGGCTCAAGCCTGTAATCCCAGCACTTTGGGAGGCCGAGACGGGCGGATCACGAGGTCAGGAGATCGAGACCATCCTGGCTAACACAATGAAAACCCGTCTCCACTAAAAATACAAAAAAATTAGCCGGGCGTGGTGGCGGCGCCTGTAGTCCCAGCTACTCGGGAGGCTGAGGCAGGAGAATGGCGGGAACCCGGGAGGCGGAGCTTGCAGTGAGCCGAGATCGCGCCACTGCACTCCAGCCTGGGCGACAGAGCGAGACTCCGCCTCAAAAAAAAAAAAAAAAAAAGAAAAAAAAAAAAAAAAAAAAAAAGAAAAAGCACCAAGTTCACGTGAGAGTTGGCCCTAAAGGAAAGTAGGTAGGAGAAGGAGAAGGAGCATCCTGCAAAGTCAGTCCTGAGTGTTGCTGCTGAACACCCCCTCCCTTCCTTCGCAGGTATGGAATACAAATACTGCACCTAGATTTAGGTCCAAGTTTCACTTCTGACCCTTAGAAGCTTCCAGATATGAACAAATTAACCTCTTTGAACCTCAAATTCAATAGTTAATAAAACAGAGGAGTGGATTGTCTCTAAGGTACCTTTTAGCTTTCATAATCTACTCCTCAGTGGTTGTATGTGACCTGAAATTTTCCCCACTAGTTACTGATGAGTTGCTGATAGAGTGGACTACAAAGATTGGAGCACTCGCTCTATACTTCCATAGTTCAGATGCGTGGAGCATTTCAACAGAGGATTGTATTTTCAGTCTAGTGACTTGAATCAGTGGAAGCAGATAACAGGTTTGAGAATCCAGCAGTTTGTGAGTGTCAGATCAGGGTTGGTGGGCAAGGGAAGAAGAGGAGAGTGAGAATGAGAAGCCACCAAAAGCACCTTGGCTAGGGACCTCCTGGTGAGTGAAAGTGATGTGCTAGTCGTCAGCAAATTATGAATTAGCTAAAATAATGAGGAATGAGATCAATAATAATCATAGTAATTTCATTATATATTTCTTATATCTTTCAAAGTGGTAGAGAATTGAACTAAAAAGTTCTAGAAATACAGTAATTTTTTCTTCTTGAATCTGCTTTGTTCAGCTTGATGAAAACTACCTACATCTAATCTGACACTGCCTAAATAAGGTGTGTCCAGAATGCTTTTCCCCACATTCTCTATCTATGGGAAATCATATGCATTGACTGTCAACTCCAGTGCTAACTTCCTCAGGGATTCTTTAAAGTGTCACCAGGCAGAGTTAATCTCCTTTTCCTCCGCATTCTGACTTTTCCTCCACATTTTGACATCACGTTACTGTCATTTTTCTCAACATTTTATTTCATTCTGTGCCATATTAGCAGGAGCTAGTCAGATGTCTTACTCGCCGCTTCCCCACCCATTGCCTACGTGCTACATGAACACCCTAGGAAGGGTAGCAATCGCAATCCCTTCTCTGCTTTCCCACTCTCTTCCAGTCAATGCTGTTGCTCTCCAGGCCTTTCGTTGTGATTCTCTAGAGCCTCGTTGAAAAAACCAAAAATAAACATAAATTGTGTCTTTTTCCCTGCTATTACAATCCAAATTTTCCTTCGGGCAATGTAGAGTTCTGATTAATTAAAGGACCACTGGAAAGTGAGGCAGAGGAAGAAAGCTACAAAGATTAATATTTCTCCATCTTGTCTTGCTGAACTTCAGTGACAAACTTGGGCCTCCATTCCTTTCTTGATTGATGTATTCATTCATGCATGCATTCATTTGTTTTGTAGTTTTGGTAGGCAGCATCTTAAATAAGGATATGCATCGATATCTTAAAAGAATACTTTTTAAAAATAATCTGCACATCTGGGCCCCATTCTGGGGATTCCAATTCCGTGGATCTGGGGCTAGTTCTGGCATTTGCATGCAAAAGGCTCCCCTGGGGTTCTGGCACACAACTTTAGATTTTTACTTTTATAAGAGGTTTTCACTCTTATAATTTAAAGCACAGGGTTCTGTAGCCATAAAGAGTTGTTTTGACGTGTGATCTTGTGCAACTTATTTAACTTCTCTGAAGATTATTTGTGTGTGTGTGTGTGTGTGTGTGTGTGTGTGTGTGTGTGTGTGATTTAACATTTTTTAAAACTATGGTAGAATTTGCTATTTGATACCAAAATAGATGCTATGCCAGTTTGTTTCAGAGAATATATTCCAGCATATATATAAAGCAAACATGTGAAAACAAACGCTGTTGTATTTGTAACAAAAATTTTGATTTAGTCTGATATTTAGTACTATTAATCAGGTTTGAATTTAACAAACGAATGTGGTTTATTCAGGTTCAGCTCCCTGATAATTACTATTTTGCACCATATCTATCTAGAATTAACCTACCAGCACTGACATATTTGGCATTAAGCTATTTTTTTCCTGGAGGATTATTTGTATGAGTTTTCATTTGGTAACGTTTATGCCTTTGAAGGAATTTATATTGGCAGATGTTTGTTAATAAGGATGTATATTTCATTATGCATCTACATCCATTTACTTTCTCAAAGGTTTCAAACTTCCCAAGAATGCTTGTGTGTGTATGTGGCTTGGTGGGGGGGCGGTGGGTGTAGAGAGAGAAAGAGAAAGAGAGAGACAGAGAAAGAGAGAGACAAAGAGAGAGAGAGACAGACAGACAGAGACAGATCTCTTTTGACAGCTGTGTTATAATAGTTAATCTTCTGCTTCCCAGATTTGCATATGCTTTTTTTTTAAAGTTATTTTTCTACACCTTTATAAGCTTTTCTCTTCTGGTCTGAAATGCTTCTGCTTGATGTCCTTCCTATCTAAGTTCTTCCTACTCTTTAGTTCCCAATTTTTATAAAATCTTTCTTGATTCCTCTTGCTCCAGTAATTTCTTCCTTTCATTTTGTCAGTAGGTTATTATCTATACTGTGCATATAACACTTATCATATGACTGTAACTTAGATTTTTTTATTGTTTTATGAGTTCATCTTGTTTCCCTTTTTGAGCATCAGACTAATGGAATCTCTACTGAATATTTCTGTGCTGCCTCTTAGTGCCAAGTACCTCCTTGCAAATAGCATATGTTGTTATCCTCCAAGGCATGCTGACTAATTGAGGAGTATTGCTTTCATATACAGCAAAAAAAAATCACACATGGAAATATTAAATGAAATATATTAGAACATTATTTATATAGGTAATAACGAAGAGTTATTTGTATTAATGTTGACTTTTTTGGCCTAACAGTTCACTACCAGTGGGAAGTATCTCAGAAGTTTGGTCACTGGAAAAATCAAGATATCCACCCTGACAGTAGGATGAACTTGGCTCATCTCAATTATTCAGAAGTAAGGGAACCAAGTTGCATATTCTTTTTTCTTTTCTGTAAAAAGATGACTTTCATGTCTATTTCCCAGCATGTTATTTCAATTGGAGGTAATATCTGCTGGCCTTCCTAGATGCCAAACATTCAGGTCTTTGTTTTGTCCTGGTTCAGTCACTCCTCCCTCTGTCCAAAGGAGAGGCATCCCATGCATTCCTAGAAGCCTATTTCTTATCTACTTCCTTTCCCAAGGCCTCTGGCAGCTTTGCACAGTGGCTAGAGCATCTCATGCAGTTCCTGATATTGTTCCGTGTTCCTTTTCAGAAGGCAGTGGCAAGCAAGAGATCTGTTGTTATTAAACTTTCACAGTTGGGGGGCGGGGAATGACTCACAAACAAGGGAGAGTCTTTCTCACTGAAATGCTCTTAAAAGCCTTGTCTACTTATAAATACAAAGACATTATTTTCATCATCTTAATTTTAGCACGTAACATCTTGCCTAACACATAATTGACAATTGATACAAATTGTTGAAGAAATGCAGGCGATCTGGTGCTCTCTCTTCCAAGAAGGCCTCATTGGCCCACTCAGTGGGAATGATCACTTTCTCCTCTGTGCCCCACTGCACTATGTACCCTCCTTCTCTTGTTCAACTTATCTTAGTGAATGGCACTGATTTTTTCTGATGTATATTTCTTTTTCTCAGTGATTCCTTGATAGCAAGGTCTATCTTACATGTTTTAGTATCTCCAATACCAAGTACAAAAAACATTTAATGAAAGAGCTCTGTGAAACTGTTAGACATACTTTCTACAATGATATCCTTAGGAACATTATTTATTACATTTCACTGAGTCCTTTTTAGGAGATTTTTCCAGAAATTTCTCTCTTGTAATTATATTCAGAAGGCATGTGTGTTTGTCTTAGACAATATTTGTGCTTCCATCTCATGACCACTAAATTTTGAGTCTAATGAAATGTCTAGTTACAGTTGGACCCATTCATAGTAAGGATTCAATGTCAAGGGACATAAGGTAATAAAAGCCATTTATGACAAACCCACAGCCAACATTATACTGAATAGGGAAAAGTTGAAAGCATTCCCCCTGAGAAATGGAACAAGACAAGGATGCCCACTTTCACTGCTTCTATTCAACATAGTACTAGAAATCCTAGCCAGAGCAATCAGATAAGAGAAAGAAATCAAGGGCATCCAAGTCAGAAAAGAGGAAGTCAAACTGTCACTGTTTGCTGTTGATATGATCATATACTTAGAGAACCCTAAAGACTCATCCAAAAAGCTCCTGGAACTAGTAAATGAGTTCAGCAAAGTTTCAGGACACAAAATTAATGTACACAAATAAGTACCTCTGCTATACACCAACAGCAACCAAGCTGAAAATCAAACTAAGAACCCAATCACTTTTATAATAGCTGCAAAAACAAAAATTTAGGAATATATCTAAAATATACCTAACCAAGGAGGTGAAAGACCTCTACAAGGAAAACTACAAAACACTGCTGAAAGAAATCACAGACGACACAAACAAATGGAAACACATCCCATGCTCATGGACAGGTAGAATCAATATTGTGAAATGGCCATACTGCCAAAAGCAATCTACAAATTCAATGCAATTCCCATCAAAATACCACTCTCATTCTTCAAAGAACTGGGGAAACAATCCTAAAATTTATATGGAACCAAAAAAGAGCCTGCATAGCCAAAGTAAGACTAAACAAAAAGTAAAAATCTGGGGCATCACATTACCTGACTTTAAACTATCAGATCAACAAAACAGCATGGTACTGGTATAAAAATATGCACATAGACCAACGGAACAGAATAGAGAACGCAGAAATAAAACCAAATACTCACAGCCAACTGATCTTTGATAAAGCAAACAAAAACATAAAGTGGGGCAAAGACAACCTATTCAACAAATGGTGCTGGGATCATTGGCAAGCCACATGTAGAAGAATGAAACTGGATCCTCATCTCTCACCTTACACAAAGATCAATTCAAGATGGATCAAAGACTTAAATCTAAGACCTGAAACCATAAAAATTCCAGAAGATAACACGGGAAAAACTCTTCCAGACATTGGCTTAGGCAAAGACTTCATGACCAAGAACCCAAAAGCAAATGCAACAAAAACAAAGATAAATAGATGAGACTTAATTAAACTAAAAGGCTTCTGCTTAGCAGAAGAAATAATTAGCAGAGTTAACAGACAACCCACAAAGTGGGAGAAAATCTTCACAATCTATTATATCTGACAAAGGACTAATATCCAGAATCCATAAATAAACAAATCAGCAAGAAAAAAACAACAATCCCATCAAGAAGTGGGCTAAGGATATGAATAGAAAATTCTCAAAAGAATATATACAAATAACCAAAAGCACATGGAAAAATGCTCAACATCACTAATTATCAGGGAAATGCAAATCAAAACCAAAATGTGATACCACATTTCTTACTCCTGCAAGAATAGCCATAATCCAAAAAATTTAAAAATGTAGGTATTGCCATGGATGTGGTGAAAAGGAAACATTTTTACACTGTTGGTGGGAATGTAAACTAGTACAACCACTATGGAAGACAGTGTGAATAGTCCTTAAAGAACAAAAGTAGATGTGAAAATTCCTCTAAAAACTGAAAATAGATCTACCATTATGATCCAGCAATCCCACTACTGGGTATCTACCGAGAGGAAAAAGAAGTCATTTTACAAAAATAAAATACTTGCACACATGTTAATAACAGCACAATTTGCAATTGCAAAAATATGGGACCAGCCCAAATGCCCATCAATCAACGAGTAAAGAAAATTATATATATATACACACACACACGCACACACACACATACATACACACACACACCATGGAATACTACTCAGACATAAAAAGGAACTAAATAATCGCATTTACAGCAACCTGGGTTGAATTGGAGACTATTATTCTAAGTGAATTAACTCACGAATGGAAAACCAAACAGTTCTCACTCATAAGTGGGAGCTAAGCTATGAGGACGCAAAGGCATAAGAATGATACAATGGACTTTGGGGACTCGGGGGAAAGCATGGGAGCAGGGTGAGGGATAAAAGACTACACACTGGGTATAGTGTACACTGCATGGGTGCATCAAAGACTCAGGAAACACCACGAAAGAACTTAGTCAACCACCACCTGTTCCCCCAAAACCTATTGAAATAAAAACTAAATTTTAAAAAAAGGATTCAATGTTAGGACTTTGTATTAATCTAATTCTTGATTCTGTTTTAGGTACCTACCATTAGTTTATCTTTGTATTTCCCAGCTACCTCTGTCATATGCTAATTTGTTGTATTTATGTGTCATATAACCTTCCCTAAATCTTTCTTTTGAATTAAAGTAGGATATGAATAAATACCTATAAAACATTTATAAATTAAATGTATTCAATTATTCAATGTTGAGCTAGGAACCATTACAGATCAGATCTGAATACAATATGTTGCCCTAAATTCCTTCAGCTTGAAGAAGTTCAAAATCAATAGAAGTTAAGATAGATAAAATATGAGAAATGAGGGAGAGGGTTGTGTCAAAGCTCATTCGACTGTTTGGATGGAGCCACTCTGAATTAGGGAAAAGAGGAAGAAGGCCAGATTTGTTAAGGCATTGCCAACACAATTCTAATGTAAATAATAATTATTATAACTGACAATCATATAGCCTTGTGTGGCTTACAAAGCAGTAACACAAATAGTTATAATAATGAACATTTATATAGTGATCTAAAGTTAATAAATATTAATTTGTTTCTTACAACAAGCCTGTGAATTGGCAGGAGTCAATATAATTTTATTCCCATTTTGCAGATGAGAAACCCAAGTTTCAGAGAGGCTAAAGGACTTTGAAGAATCATTTGAAGGACATTTTAGGTGTAGAAGTTCTGATATGCTGTGCTGTGGCCCATCACCTATTATACTCCTTCTTCTAGTATTGGAAACACATCAGAGCTACAGTGAGGAGTACGGGGTAATACAGTTCTCTGGCTTTGTGAAATAAGTAGACAACCAGTCAGCATGAAAGTCAGCAGTATTACCAAAAGTCTTCCACATTACTTAAAATTGTACTACCTTGTGATTATTTCCTGTGAAATGCTTGTAACAGTCACCCCCAGCTCTAGCTCCAGCTCTAGCTTCCTGGGTTTCTTCGTTGTAACATGGCTCCATCCAGGAGAAGGGGGACACCCCTGAATGTTTAGCCAGATCCTTAATTTTAAAAGCATCTTAGGCACAAGTTATTTTTGTTTTGTTTTGTTCTTGAGACAGGCTCTCACTGTCACCCAGGCTGGAGTGCAGTAGCACGATCTTGGCTCACTACAGCCTCGACCTCCCAAGGCTCAAGCGATTCTCCTGCCTCTGCCCCCCAAGTAGCTGGGACTACAGGTGCATGCCACCATAACTAGCTAATTTTTTCATATTTTTGGTAGAGACAAGGTCTTGCCATGCTGCCCAGTCTGGTCTCAAACTCCTGAGCTCTGGCAATCCTCCCACCTTGGCCTCCCAAAGTACTGAGATTACAGGCGTGACCCACCGCCCCCAGCCAGATGAAGTATTAAAATGACATTTCTGACACAATTTACGTATGTTTGAAAGGCGTAAAAGCAGCATGTGCTAGGTATTAATTAAATATTGATTTATTAACACACAAGTCTCATAGAGAATAGAAATTCACGGATGAACAAGCCTTGGAAATATTGTCAGACTTCTGGTTAGGTACCATGAGCAACATATAACTTACATCATGCTTGTGTTCAAATAGAAAGGGGTAACTTTCAGTTTGATCTGGTGTACCTCACAGTAGATAACTAGAGAAGAGGAGATAGAACTCAGAGAAAAGACAGGGTTGGGCTGGGCATGGTGGCTGACGACGTAGCACATTGGGAGGTCGAAGTGAGGGGATTACCTGAGATCAGGAGTTTGAGACCCGCCTGGCCAACATGGTGAAACCCTGTCTCTAGTAAAAACAAACAAAAAACAAACAAAAGAATGAAAATTAGCCAGGTGTGGTGGCGCATGCCTGTAATCCCAACTACTTGGGAGGCTGAGGCAGGAAAATCACTTGAACCCAGTGGTGGAGGTTGCAGTGACCTGAGATCTTGCCACTGCACTCCAACCTGGGTGACAGAGTAAGACTGTGTCTCAAAAAAATAAAAGGAAAAGACAGGGTTGAGTCAAAAAACATGACATAATAACACTGGCAGTGTACAGTCAATTTCTGGGAATGAATTTCCTGATTTTTCTATCTTATTCACATAGCTGGCCCAAATGCTGACTGTGAACCCTGAGAAGCCTAACTGGACATCTGTCATAAACTCCAAGTACACAGACATTCTTATATAAGATCATGGTTATTGCAAGATGACTGGTACAATTAAAGCACTTCTGTAATTCTATGTGGGAACCTGCTGTGTCTAGTATTGTAAGACAGGTTTTAGACTCCAGATTTGAGAAGTAGATGACTAAGAAATACTGGCAAGTGCTAATTCCTGTCCCTGGATAAAAAAAGACCAAAAAGGCCCCAGATAAAATATGATGCTGGCTTATTTTTCAGACAGATTTTCTGGAAATTTGTGATCTCCACCAATCTTTAAAAAAAAAAAGAAGAAGAAGTAATGTCCATTTCTGGATCCTTGGGCCAGGCTCCCTTAATCAGTTCTGTATTTTTCTTACCACCCAGATACTAAAACATTTGGCATACGTGGGATCATAGTGCTTCAGAGCTGGAAGGGAAGCTCACCCACCCTGGTTTTATCTGTAGGCTGGATAAAGGTTTGGGATTTAGCAATAGGCTTTGCTAACTCAGCTTGTGAAAATCGCATCCTTTATCAACTCCCCAGATGGTTTAGATCATTAAAAACACAACAAAACAAAACAAAAGCCCTTCAGAGTGTACACTGTGAAGATATTCTCTAATTTCCAAGAAAAATAAATATATGTCGAATTTCTCACAGATTTCTCACACTCTCTCAGTATACAGCCAGAATTGTTGTGGTGAATGGAGAACTTAAAACCATCGTTTCTGAAACTGCAAACCCTTGTGCTGAATACTGAACTTCCAACAGCCCCTTTGCCTTTCCAGCTTGTCCATCAGTCCCCAATTCCAAGTCAGTATTTATCTATTGGAGCTTAGCTTAAACTGAAAAGTGGATGTCTTTATTCAATGAATTTGGGGCAACTGGCTCTCAATAAGCAACAAAAACAAAAAGCCTACTTCAAGTCAGAGAGACCTCAAGAAACTATCCCACCATCTGCTGGGGAGAGAGAAATGAGCCTGTGGGCCAATAGCTCTTTATTGAATAGAAGAAATAGTATTGTCATCTAAATTTTCTGCAACACTCTTTGGATCAAAATATTATAATCACAGCAAATAGATGCAGCAAATAAATGTGGCCACATTTAATGGATACTCAAAGGGCCAAACCACTGCTCAGTTTGGATCATTTACTGTCATTTGGAAGTAAAACTGGGGGGCCGAGGGGGCTGGGGCTGGAGGGAGAAAGGGAGACCTTACGTTAAGCTGGCATGCACCAGTGGATAAATGGCTGGCATTTGCAGAGCTGCATTGCAGGGGAGCTTTTAGCAGTTTGCCACTGCCAGCTGATGTCTCTGTGAACATCAGTGCCAAGAAGCCAAAAATGAAAGCAGGTGCAGGGGCAGAGGAACTGAATGTTGAGGGCGAAGGGGAGGGGTATTCAGCAACAGAACTTCTGTTGTTAAAAATTGGTTGCCTTCATTAAAACCTAAACAATGCCTCACTTTAACTCTGCATAACATTTTTAGCCCTGCTAGAGTCCTGCACACACACTTAAGACAAGCCTCTTACATTTATGCACTAGACTAAGAGACTCTTTTTTGTTTGTCTCTCTCCAAAGCTGTGGATTGTCTGCTAGACGGCTGAACTCCGATTAGAGCAGCTTTCCTTCCGAAGCCAGGAGCATCTGCTTCTGAAAGTGCCCCTTTGCTCCCGTCTCTCCCAGAGTGCCCCCTCTTCACAAAGTCCCACTTCGACACAACCAGGGCCTGGGAACAGGGAATATTCCTGAACTCGGCATGTCTTCGCCAAGCAGTGTCGCCAGTTCAGCTCTCTGAAATGCTGCTTTCCGATGAGAAAACAGACGGGACTCACTATCGCCGGCAATTTACATTTCCCTCAAAAGCTCTATGTTCCTGCAACATTGTTCCCCGAGCCCACCATAAGTGACAGCAGGAAAAATACAATAGGAGTAAGCAAAAATAAAGGTAAAGGTTCAAGACCAACAGAGAGAAGGAACTAAGGCTTGCCACGGGGCACATTCAAAATGAAGAATAAAACAGAAAGACATCTGCCCCTCTGCTGCCCAGCGCGGCTGAGCCATTTCCAGCACTGACTTCATCAGTGACCATCCCAAACTGGAGAATGTGAAAGTCATCTTTCATAGAGATAGGAAAAAATACCGATCACACACAGCCTTCTCCCAACTGTGATAGAGGGAGAACAAACCCCAATGAGAGGAAACTGCAGGCAGTCTGTGTGCTTGGTTGAAAATACACTTTGCTTTGTGTTTTCTAATGGACATTACTGCAATAAGGGAAATAGAAAGCATGTTTGTTTTTACAGGCTTTTAGAAAATACAGAAATGACAAAGTTCATCTACAAGCCAGATGCTCGGTATAAACCAGAAAGAGCTCAATCTACTAAAACTAGGATGCCACAACTTTGGGGTCAACGACTGTAATTATAATTTAGCATGGATATGTATGGTGACTGTTGGAAATAGTAGTGGGAATTAGGTTTTTTTTTTTTTTCCTATGGCCTTACACTTGGGAATAGTTTATAGTCAATCTCCGTATCTTCTACCACAAAGTATTACTGTTTTATCCATAGTTAGTTTGGTTATAATGAACTTTTAAAACCCAGAAGAAAGTTTAAAAACTCAGACCAGAAACACAAACAGGATCAGATGCCAAAAGCATAAGTGGACAGAAATGAACTTAGTTCATAAAGCAAGTAAAGTCTAGGTTTTAGTCTGAATGAAATATTGAGTTTGGACAAGTGGATACTGCAAAGCTGAGAAATCTGAGAGAAATGGAATGCTCTAATAGGAAAAAACAAAAAAACTGGCCAAGGCTAGGAGAAGGCATTCCAAAAAAAGAAGCAGAGATGGCTAATAATATAAAACAACATTCAGTCTCAGGATTAAAAAAACAAAAATGTAAAAGTAAAAGAATGCTCACCTACAAAATGCAGATTTGAAAAACATTCTCAATATTGTTAAGGATTTGAGAGAAATGAACTCAAATCTTAAAGGGAAATTTTAAAGTATACAAAAAAACCTTAAACATTATGACTCATAGAAAGTTATCCTGGCCAAATACTAAAACAAGTAATATATTTATGTACAAAAGAGTTCATTGTGGTGATATTTAAATATTAAAAATAGAAATATCATAATTATTAAAGAAAATGGTAATTATGGTATATACATAAATCATGTTTTAGAAAAATATTCACTGACATGGGAAAGGGCTTGTAACATGCTTGCTTAGTGAAAAAAATAGGTTGTAAAATAGACAGTTTATACAGGATGATCTTAATTATGTGTCAAACATCTACACTAAAATGTTAACAGCAGTTACTTTAAGCCCTAGGATTACAGGTGATTTTTTCTTAATTTTTCCCCTTTATTCTTTATTTTTTCAAAATTTTCAAAATGAAACTTTATGTATTTTGAAATTGTATTATAGAGTAGTATATTAAAAAGTACACACATAAAAATATATCTCCACAAACTTAAGAAACATCCCTGTAACCAGCATCCACATCGAGAAACAGAACATCACTAGTTCCCAGATCATTCCTGCCCCTTCCAGTTCTCTTATCTCTCTTACAAGATAAACTCTATCCCGACTTGTAACACCACAGATGAGCTTTGCCTTTTGTGTACTTTAAATGAAGGAATCATACAGCATATAATCTTTTGTGCTTTTCAGATTCAATATTGAAAATATATTAGTTAAGCTAGGGACTGGAATGTAGTTAAGACATTCACGCAAGGCAATTTGTTGTTTGGAGGCTTCTCCTAAAGACTCCAGGCCCCATTCCTGTCCACCTGCCGGGTGTGTACTCTGAATCCAGTATTCAGATGTTCCAAATGTTCCCTGAACTCTAATAGCATGCGTATCATCCATTAGGAAATGAATCCTCACCTGATAACCTATTATTTGCTGTTGCATCAAACTTTTAATTATCTCCTCCATGTTTAATTTGCCATGTCTTGTTTGTATCTGACTAAGAGTCACTAGATACCCATAATGTGCCAGGTATACTATCTCTATGTGGTAATAATATTATCCCCACTTTATAGGTCAGAGAAAGTAAACTTGGAGAAGGTCAGCTATTTCCTGTAGGTCATAAAGTTCGAATTTGATAGAACCCCAGTCCGCAGCCAGTGTCTTAGACAAGGCATCAAATGGTCCTCCATGGTACCCAATTTCCTCATTGTCCATAGTTGATCATTACTAGAAGGTTCTAGAGAATAAAAAGCATGAGTTTACCTTTCTTTGGATTTCCCCTCTAGCCCAGGGTTTAGAACTTAATAGAGTAAGTAGGGTGATTGTTTAGTTAATTGCTCTAATACCACATCACTCTTAATCTTTTTCTTTGAGGAAACAGTATTACACTGCTCTATATTGTCGGCCACCACAGAGGCCTGTGATTCTGATTCTAATCACCTCTAAAGAAAATGGGTTTAATACCTAGCCATGACCAGAGTATAGCTATTGCATTTGATGTGAAGAATGGATTATTTTTTAAACATTGTTTTTATGGCAAAATTGTGTGATGTAATAATTCTACAATAAATGAAAATAGTGGTCAGAACATACCAATCAAAAGAAAAATTAAATTAAAAGTAAGATAAATATTTTAGTATAATGTTTGAAAAATAATAACTTCATTCTCTTTTAGAACATGAACTTGCGGAGGAAAAAGATAAAAATTTGGCCAGGCGCAGTGGCTTACATCTGTAATCCCAGCACTTTGGGAGGCCGAGGTGGGTGGATCACCTGAGGTCGGGAGTTCGAGACCAGCCTGACCACCATGGAGAAACTCCATCTCTACTAAAAATACAAAATTAGCCGGGCATGATGGCACATGCCTGTAATCCCAGCTACTCGGGAGGCTAAAGCAGGAGAATCGCTTGAATCCGGGCGGTGGAGGTTGCAGTGAGCAGAGATCGTGCCATTGCATTCCAGCCTGGGCAACAAGAGCGAAATTCTGTCTAAAAAAAAAAAAATATATATATATATATATATAAAAATTTATACTTGTGTATTGTTCTGCTGTAGTCATGGATAATAATCATGGTTTTTGTTCTAAAACTTTAAATTGTGCAAATATGTTGATGACTTTGTCAAAATTGATCATCATTTGTTCATGTTCAATAGATAGAATCAGCAAATTTGTCAATCTATTTTGGTGCATAATTGATCCAACAACATATTTTATTTAATTTTAATATCAAAGTCTGTGGCAGGGAAGTTAAAAGAACTCCATTGCAAGGCTAGAAAACACTGATGACCATGAATGTAATTATATTATGATTTTAGCAAGATTTACAATGTGCTGTTTCAAATAATCAGTTTCCTGGAATATAATACTCTTTAGGAGAAAAACAGGTCAAAAGTTCTGTCTTATGCACTCTCCATAATTCAAGTTAGGGTACTGTTGGATTCTCAGTGTTTGGACACTAAAGTTAACACAGTTCTCTCAGGCTCCAGCTGAAGAATCCATTACTCAAAAGCTTCCCTGAATCCCTACTAGGTAAATCTTACCATTAAATACTGTATAACCATATGTCTCTACCGAAGAGGAATGGACGTAGATGTAATGTTACATCTATGTGGATAGTTTAATTAATAAGTGTCTCTCCTCCATTCTCTAAGCTCTAAAAAGTCAGTCATGTAATTTTGTGCTCAATATTGTACCACTCCAGTGCCCAACATAGTGCCAGGTACATAGGGGTTTAATAAATATTCAGTGAATGAATAAGAGTATCCATTTAGCTTAATTTGTATTAGTGAGAATGTAGAGATAGCCTAAAAGCCCAACCTCAAGCAAAGGGTTCAATAAATTGTAGCAAGCAAATACCATGAAATACTCTATAGTCATAGAAAAAAGAAGGTAGTAGCTTGGTAGGTACTGATATAGAAAGATGTAATGGCATGGTGTGTAAAAACTATTAAGTTATATAACATTATACATTAAGTATCTCTTATCTGAAATGAAGACAAGTTTTATAATTTGGATTGTTTCACATTTGGGTATCTTATCACCTCAGCATCCCTAATCCAAACATCCAAAGTTTAAAATGCTTCAGTGAGCATTTCCTTTGACCACCATGTTGGCACTCAAACAGTTTCAGATTTTGGACTTTCAGATAAGAGATATTCAACCTGTACATACAGAAAACTTTATTTTCAAAAATTTGTGTATATGTGTCTGTTTGCACATGAGTGGACTTGTAGAGTTATTCAGCTGCTCTTAGTATTTTCTTATTCTCTTTCTGGTTATCTGATAATGTACCTTGCTATATGACATTACAGGGAGAAAATGATCTGGAATTTTCTTCCCTTGGGCATGGTAATCGGTGTATAACTCAAAAAAGTGCTAATCCATCCCTAGAAGATATTGGAAATGTGAAGTTTAATTACCATGTTGCTTAATCTAAAGGATCTTAATCTGGGGATGCTAATGACCAAATTTGCTCCTGCAAATAACAATCTGTATTCAATGGAAGAAAATTAGGCTACCCTAAATAAAAGACACAGAAAAGCCAGGAGACTGAAGAAGAGGAAAACTTCTATACAATAATTCTAAAATGACTTAAAATAGTGGTCAGAGCATACCTGTAGAAAGAAAAATAAAATTAAAAATAAAACAAATATTATAGTACAAAATTTAAAAAGCAAAATCTTGATTCTCTTTTTGAATCAACACTTAGGATTCAAGTATGCTTGAACTCCATCGGATTTCCCACTTACGTGAGCCAATAAATTGTACAAGCTAGTCTGAAATTAGTTTCTGTACATAGCAAACAAGTGATTCTAAACCAAAGGAACTGATATAGTTTGGATATTTGCCCCCTCCAAATCTCTTGTTGAAATCTGATCCTCCATGTTGAATGTGGGGCCTAATGGGAGGTGCTTGGATCATGGGAGTTGATCCTTCATGAATAGCTTGGTCCGGTCCCCACTGCAATGAATGAATTCTTGCTCTGTTCACATGACAGCTGGTTGTTTAAAAGAGACTGGCATTTCCTTTCTCTCTTTTTCTTCCTCTCTCACCCTGTGACATTCCAGCTCCCTTTCCCCTTCTGGCATGATTGAAAGCTTCCTAAGGTCCTCACCAGAAGCAGATGCTGGTGCCATGATTCTTGTAAAGCCTGCAGAACTCTGAGCCAAATAAACCTCGTCTTTATAAATTACCCAGTCTCAGGTATTCCTTTATAGCAATGCAAACAGACTGAGATAGTAACACATGTATGTTTCAATGTATGGATATGAGCATAGGAAAAGACTGGAAACATGCTTGCCAAACTCTAACAGGCAGTAATCACTAGCAAGTGGCAGATAGTTACTACCACTTACATATATGCCCTTGTAGATTGTTGTGATGATTTTTATGACACACATGCACTAGTTATACAATTTCAAAAGGTAATAAATAAAACTGGGATCAGTGAGAGGTTTTTTTTACATAAAATAAGCTCATTTTAAAATCACAGTTGCAAGATGTAAATATACAAGAAATATAAGAATTCAGTATATATTCACAGGGAAGAGTTAGAAACAATGCATGGAGATGGCATGGAGGCAAATTTCAAATCAACTTGAGAGATCAGTTGTTCGCCATCCCGTGTGTAAATACCCTTGCAGCATTGTTTATATTGGCAAAAACGTTGATGTCAACTTAATGACTTATAAAAGAAAACTGTATAAAGTGTGATATATCTATACAATGTAATAAAATACAGCTGTGAAAATGAGTGAGCTAGAACTAGCTTTATCCACACTGATAAATCTCACAAATGTATTGCTGAATAGTAAGAGCAAGTGGCAAAAGAAAACACAACATGTTATACCATTTGTATGAAGTTAAGAAACACATAACACAGTATTATGCATTGCTTGTATTTATTTATTTAACAAACTTATTAATAGATCCGTAGGAAGGGTGAATACCAAGTTTAAGTAGGGGTTAATCTTCAGGGAAAAAAAGAGAAGTAGGGCCAGAGAGAGACAGGGACTTGAATTATATTAGTTAATACTTTGTTTCTTATAGTGAGTGGTAGGGACATGGGTACTAATTATATACTGTAGTCCCCCCTTTCACTTTCTGTGGTTTCAGTTACTTGTGGTCAACCATGGTCCGATAATATTAAATGGAAAATTACAGAAATAAACAATTCATAAGATTTACACTGTGTGCTGTTCTGAGTAGCATGATGAAATACGTCACAGACCTGCCTGTCATGTGAATCATCTCTTTGTCCCTATAGGGTGCTATACGCTACCTGCCCACTAGTCACTTAGTAGCCGTCTAGGTTATCAGCTCACAAAAACATAGTATTATATATATAGAGTTCAGTACTATCAACGATTTCAAGCATTCACAGACGGTCTTGGAACTTATCCCCTACAGACAAGAAAAACTACTACAATGCTTTTACCTTTCTGTATGTATAAAATATATCATAATAATATAAATGATAATAAATTACTTAGCAGTTACTATGGGCCAGACGCTATGCTAAGGATTTTCCATGTATTATTTCCTCCTCACAAAAGCCCTATCACATTGTTGTTAATCTAATTTTACAAATAAGCAAATCAAAGCATAAGGAAATTAGGTAACAGGACAAAGATCGTATCTAGTAAGTAAGGAGCAGAGCTGGGCTTTAAGGCTAATAGTTTATCCAACATGTAGTAGACAACAATCTGTGTACTATTCTCTTAATCATTTACAGACATACTTACATATAGATAGATATATAAGTGTGTACGAAAAGGGTTGTCTTGCAAGATAATATCTTTCTTTTTCATGTAATAGATTATCTGGTCAAGTAATGAGCTCCTCAGCTTTGAAAATGTAGGTAGATGACCAACTCACTGATTACTATGGGTGGCATTACATGGTGGTTTCTAGGAGGTCAGGATACATAAACTGAAATTTCCTTCCAACCCCAAATCTCTGAATTTTTAATATCAGGACTAGTTTGCTTGAGGTGAGCAGGGAAGATGTGGGATGAAGGCTTCTACCTTAGGCATATTGAATTTGAGGTAAAAGTATGTCTAGCAAACAGAGATGATGAGATTTACTTTGTGTTACAGTATGAATCTATTAGCATAATAGTTCAAATATAAGAATAGATGAGATTATCCAAGATATACGCAGAAAAGAGAAAAAGACAGACCCACGTCTGGTGCAAAGAGGAAGAGAAGACTATTTTTGTCTGTCTTTCTTGCTCTACACACACATGCATGTGTACATACACATTCACATACCCAGATGCATTTTGTTCAAGTTAATATCAACAGTTCTCTTTCTCCTTTTCATATATCCGAAAGCAATGCTCACATATGTGTCAAGGGATGAAGAAATTACCCCTTTGACATAGGTGTCAACTATACTGTTTCCATCTCACCGTGCCTATCTACCCCTCCAATCTATTTGCATTAAAATGTGAAGAATTAAAACACACACACACATACATACACCTCTTCCACTTTTTCTAATTCCACCTGCACTCTAAAGAAATAACTATTTTACAACAGCAAACACCCCACATTTCAGTCTCTATATTTGTCAACTGAATCAGCATATTGAATGCCGAAATAATCATTTTTAGAGTTAAAAGGTCCTTTGAACAGTTTATAAAACTTTTCTCACTATTTGCACTAAGCTTTAAAACCATTTCATTTTTCAGTGAAGCTAATTTTAAGGAAATAGAGAAAAATATCTTTCTAAAATGCTCATTTATTTTTGTATATTCACAGATTAACATGCTAAATAGAAGGAGGAATTTGTCTTTTCCTGAGCTCAGGCAAGTCTGATCAGCCCATGTGCAAAAGAGTATTTCTCAACAAATGGATTGCAATGATTATCTTAAAATATTAACATCATCATACACAAGTGGAAATGTTATTTTCATCAGATT
This sequence comes from Macaca thibetana thibetana, assembly GCF_024542745.1. NCBI lineage: Eukaryota > Metazoa > Chordata > Mammalia > Primates > Cercopithecidae > Macaca > Macaca thibetana. Next base: position 67,005,880 of record NC_065592.1, read on the forward strand.
CTGTTAGGATTTTGCTGTAGTTTTTATTTAGTTAGAAATCAGTTGTTCCATCTTGTCTGGGGTATTGCAAAAGTGGGGTGATTGAAAAAGAGAGCAGATAAAGACTGACAGGAGAGAAGGAAAGCTAATATTTATTGAGCCTACCAGGTGCTTTACATTATGGCAGGCTGTACACATTTAATCCTCTCGACAACTGTCTTCTTAGTTTTTATTATCCCATTTTTTAGATTGTAACTGAGTTTCAGAGACACTCAGTAAATTATCTTAAAGTTATATAGGGTATAAACTTAGGTATAGTCTCGGATCCAAAGTTCACAATTTTTCATTTACACCAGTATGTACAAATACAACATATTAGAGTGTGTTTATTCTGCAGAGATTAATCAGTTCCTCCACCTGTTACTCAGTATCTTCAACTGTATCTTCAATCGAGTTAAAACTACTACCTAGTTGTTAGTAGAGTTTTAATACTTGGTTCATACCTAACAGGAATAAAGAAATTTGTGGTCATAGCTTTCCTATTATTCTTTGCATATGCCTCCTTGTTAAAATGCTTAATACCTGGAATTGCTGTACTGTTCATTTTCAAAATGCAAATTTACATTATTTAGTAAATATGATTCTAATTTGGTTTTACATAAGTCATTTTCTATTTGTGCCAAATAAAATTCCATTCACACTTTTTGCTGACTCATGGTTTGTAAGAATCACATGGAAATCATATTCTTAGTGGTGACCTTCTTCAAATGGAAATACAAAAGTCTGTTAGGGACTAAGTCTTATTTCCTACGATGAGGGCACAACCCTCATGACCTACTTCCCAAAAGCCCCTTCACCTAATACCATCACCTTGGAGGTTAGGATTTCAACATGAATTTGTAAGGAACATAAACTTTCAGACTGTAAGTACTGTGTGCCAATTTAGACTTGAAAAGACTGACTCCTCCTCCTTTTATCCAGGAGCAAGGGAAGCTATTTCCCCAGCTTGCAAAAGTTATGTCTCCTCCCCATGCATTATGTGTCAGAGACATTTCCCTTTCAGATCTGGGTTTCTCCTAGAAAGATCCTTTCACTCAGGACACTTGTCATTCTTTGTGGAAAAATTCTGACTTTCCCTGTTAGCTGGAAATGCTAGTTAAGTCAAATGGAGTGGTAGACAGAGAAGGGAAGAAGCTCTTCCTATCTCTCTTGTTCTTTGTTCACTGTCCAGCTCACCCCTGCAGAATTAGGTCTGGAAAAGACATGAACTGGCACCAGAGCAAGGGACAGAACAGTCAATGGGCACAACATCAGGCAGCCACAGGGTATGTAAAAGTGAGCACAAAGAATCAAATAATCAGACAAGAGATATGAAACAGAGAGGAAGGACCATCCACTTGTTATTTGACTCTGTCCCTTTGTCTATAGTATTTATTTGTATTTAAGACCAGAATCAAATCACTAATTCCCCATCAGACTTTTGTTGGTAGCAGTTCTGACTCTTCCAACTTCATAGTACCTGATGTAGTTCCAACCGCCATAGTACCTTTAGGGTAATCTACATCACCCTAAATAGATCAGTGACTGTTTTCTAGCAGTCTATCTGGTGTCCCTGAAGGCAAATCAGATGTGAAGGGTCTTGAATCTAATGCTAAAGAAATTTACCTTGGCCAGGTATGGTGGCTCACACCTGTAATCCCAGCACCTTCAGAGGCCGAGGCAGGCGGATCACTTGAGGTCAGGAATTTGAGACCAGCCTGGCCAACATGGCGAAACCCTGTCTCTACTAAAAATACAAAAATTAATCAAGCATGGCGGTGGGCGCCTGTAATCCCAGCTACTAAGGAGGCTGATGGAGGAGAATCGCTTGAACCCGGGAGGCAGAGGTTGCAGCGAGCCAAGATCATGCCATTTCACTGCAGTCTGGGTGACAGAGTGAGACTCTGTCTCAAAAAATATATATATATTTTTAAAGAAATTGGTCTTATTCATTGAGGGTATAAATATTTATAAATCAGAATTGCTATTGAGTATTACTCTTTAATGTCACTAAAGAAAAATACAATTGACAGCAAGATTGGAAGAAATTTAAATACCTGGATATACAATATATTCACTCAGGATAAATGAAGTCTTAAAATTCATTCTTGCTTAATCTGTTAAGCAAGGTAGTTTTACTTCCCCAACCTAAATAGAACCCAATGTGACCACTTTCCTAGCATCAAAAATTGTCCAAACTGTTCACTTTGGCAGTACTTCAAGCTTGAGGACAGCAGAGCCACTTCAGCCTGTTTCTATACTTAAGTGCCAAGAAACCTTTAATTAGCTACTTATTCTAATTACTCTAAATAGAAACTTATCTGTTCATGTGTCCTTCTCAACCAAAGGACTCAAAGTCCTTGTACCACACCCTTTGAGAGACCTTCTCTTTCAGCTCGTGTATTACTTCTGTGGCTAGAACAGAAAAATAAGGAAAAATACAAGAAGCCACAAGTCTGGCTCATGCATAACCCCACATCATCAGTGCCCCATTTATACTGAAATGATTTGTTCAACAATCTAAACCAGACTCTCCTTTTTACAATTTGAATTCGGTCAACTTTTTTTTTTTTTTTTAAAAAAAGAGGTCAAAAGCACTTCTAAAAGCCAATCTGAACAGGACAGAGTAAGTTTTAAAAACAATTGCACAGTGACTTCCTCAGACTGGTATATGCTATTTAATATGTAAGAAAATTAGAAAAAGTTCTAAGGGGCCTTGAAGGAAGTGGGAGGAATAGGGTGAAAAATAAACCAATAAACAAGACAGCACAACTGTCAGCTGCCTAGGGCTAAGCTATGTTCTCTTCCTGCTGGCTGTGGATCAATACACTAAGTAAAGCAGAAGAATGCCACGCCTTTGGAGACAAGCTGGTAGGAAAGAATATGTCCCTTTATTCACAACATGAAATAGATCTGAAATTATGTGTATTTCATGGGATTTGGAGTATGATTTAAAACCCATAAGCATAAACCCTTAAGAAGTCTAAAACATGAATAAGATTAACCCTGAAAGAAACGTCAAATTTACTATTAATAATAAAAGTACACTATTCATACATTTGCTGTAAATTGAATGGATGAGGAAAAATGGTAATAGGTCAGCAAAAGTACATTTCAAAATCACTGATTTAGGAAAGGCTTATTAAATAAAATTGTGGATGATAGGACTTATATCATCAGTCTTTTAATTTTGTACATTTTGAACATCATCCAAAAATACTAACCCACTGTTGAAATTCTATGAACGGGAGAGAAAAGAAATATTCTACCCGCTGTAATCTTCCAACCCATAGCATTCACATCCTGCTGTAAATGTATCAGTACTAAATCACATTCTTTTTTTGGTTTTGCTTTTAAATCCTTTTGCAGTTTACTGTTTGGCAACATCATGTTTCTAACAGTTCTTTTCCACTTTACGTTCTGATTTACATGAACAATACCAAAAATGAAGACAGAAATGGAAAATTTCAAGCATATATTCAATTAGAAACCACAAAACTTGGATTTTAAAAAATGCTGTTTTATGTGTTTGGTGTGTTACGTTGGTAAGTTACAAGAACTGTTGCCTATTGAGAAGCCGGAAAATTGATTAAAATTAATTATTTGTACATTCATTTTCATCCTATACCCTCTGCAGACTTTTATCAAAACTGAACAATAATAGTACCATAGCATTCTATATATGGAGGTATGCCTACGTTTTCAAGTTCTTGTATTTTTAACGTCATATCACCATCAGCTAATTATTACAATTTTGATGACAGATATTCTTATTAAATCATCTTTTCAATGTACTGAGGATTCTTTCTTAAAAGCTGATAAAAAATCTCCAATCTTTCACATTCTTCTATAAAGCAGTAAGAAGTGGAAGCATGAGTCCTCCCACAAAGAAAATGATTAAGCACTTGTGTAATGACTATCTGCCCTTGACTTCCACCGAAGTAGCAAGTGTTCCTGTCTCCTGTTTGTTGGGGGAGAAGATGAGTTTGTGTTGTATCATTCAATTGTTCTCCTAATTACAACTAACTATTCACATCAACACATTTATGTTAATCAAGTATGATAGCAGTCAGCACTGTCTTTTTCTCTACAAACTCCTTTGATTGTATAGTTTGATTATTTGTACCTTAATTTCCAATAGCAAGTCCTTTTAATTGTATTGAGGTTGCGTTTGTGAAAACTTTTTAACTTGTTCTTTTCATTGAAATTGATTTTTCATATATGAAAATAGTTTTGGGGGGATTCAAATTAATACTTGATTTTTTTATGTTACTGTAAAAAGGATTCCTCCAAAATACATCGCCAAAAAAACTAAACACATTGGCTGCACTGTGGCATTAATTAAAATTTTTCAGTAGGTAAGCCCTAATGACATAAGAAGTTACATAAGAAAAACAAGGGGGAGTATAGGTGTGGAGAGAGCTATTGTATAAGCAAATAGGAAGACTGCTCACAATGTGAGAGAACACAAACAGGATGTATAAATTGCAAAACCAATGCCAAAGTTTTCTGGTAGCCAACATACATAGAATTAGAATGATCGTTTCACCTGGTGAGATTCCAAAAGGAAATAAGTAATGGTATTCAGAATTGTTTCTTTAATGAAAGAGGTAACTGAAATCAAAAAGTTACATAACTCTTTGCTGAACATAAACAACTGCCTGAAGGTAGCTTGTACAAATATAGAATACTTTTATTTAGGCTTTGAGAGTATAAGCTCAAATTCTCTTGAATAGTCCCTTAAGTACGATTCTCGATTTCCCAATAACTTTTAATAAGTTAAGCTTAATTGTGAAGCAGGATGAAGAGAATATTGTAGGTAAAAATAACATACTATGCATATTTAAACATCACGCATTGTGCTTTATTCTCTACATATTTCCCATATTGTCAGTTTCCTAGCTCTTTTCATTGTCAGATTTATAAATGATCAATTTGAGACTTCAATTTGTTTAATTTCATGCATGTCAGGAAGTAGAAATAGTATGCAATAGATAAAACATAACTGAAGTTATTTTTAAATGAAATTATCTGAGCAGCCTGAGTCCGCTTGTAATCTGAAAGGAGGGGTGAAATGGATATAATCTTAGGGTTTTTCAGATAACAAACTCCATAATGCATTCTTACTCATGATTCTATTCAACATTAGAGAAAACACGAGTAGTATCAAAGAGCTACCTTCAGACATCACTTTAAAATTGAGCCCCAGATACTTGGGTATGAAAAATGACCAAACTTTAATGTCCTTTGCCAAAGCCTAGGTGAGAAACTTAATGGAAACAATAAGCTCATCTTACCAAGAAATACTAATGGTAAAGCCAGAGAGCAAGCAGCTGACATTAACTTCTTATTGTGAGCTAGATCCCATGTGGCACTCTGGATATACAAAGACGAACTGCGCAGTCACTTAATAGCTCAGTGAAGGAGATAAAGGAGTAAATACAAATCTCAGCACAGTCATGATAAACACTATGATAAATACTATGAAAGAAATAAGCATAGAATGCAATGAAATTACATAAGAGGGGAATTGTCATAGGCTGAGAAGCTTTCATAGAATAGAAGACATTGATTAAATCTTAAAGTAGGTACCACCAGATAGAAAACAATTTGTACTAAATTTCTTAGAGAAAATTTTCTCTTTTTTATTTTCTTTGTCATTGTCTTGAGTTCTTTGGTCTTTGTCTTTCAAATGAACTTTAACATCACCTTGTCAAGCTCTATATAAACATACTCAGAATTGGGACTGTGAATTTATCTTTAACATGCAAGTCTTTCCATTCATAAAACAGTGTATCAATTTATATTAGCCTTCCTTAGGTCCTTACACATAATTTAAATTTTTCCATGCAGAAAGACTTGTACACATTTTATTATATTTGTTGCTCTTTTGAATGGAATATTTTAACTACATTTAAAATTTGTTAAAATGAGTCATAGTGTATTACACATTATCTTTTATGTTAATCTTATTTCCAGAAACTATGTAAAAATTTTGAAACTAATTGTAATAGCTTGTTAGACTGTCTCAGACATTATATAGAAATAATCCTATCACCTTTATTTTGTTTTCATCATTCCTTTATAATCATTGTGAATATTTATTTGTTCTGATTTTTATTTTACTGATATAGCCAGGCCCTCTGAAACAATGTTGAATACAAGCCGTTATGGTGAGCATACTTGTCTACTGTACTTCAAAGAGAATGCTGCGAATCTTTCTCCATTAAGTATAATATTTACAGCTTATTTTTCCTATGACATGAATGGATGTCAAATTTTTGTCATACTCGTTTTCTAATTTTTTACTGTAAACATACCCAGAGATGTACAGATATATAGCATTTAAAAAAATAATAAAGCAAGCACCTATGTAAATACCAAGCAGGTTAAACAAAATATAACTATGACAGTATTTTTAAAGCCCCTGAATTTTCTTCTCCAATCATAATATCTTCACTAATCAAAAACTATAAAGCATCTAGCAAAAACTGGGAAAATAATCTTTGCTGTTGGGGTCTGGCAACAATTTCTTAGACATGACAACCAAGCACAGTTATAGAAGGAAAAGTAAATAAATTTAATTAAGAATTTCTGCTGTTTGAAAAATACTTGTAAGAGAACAGAATAGAGAAGCCACAAAGTGGGCGAAAACATTTGCAGATCATATATCTAATAAAAGACTTGTATGTAGAATATATAAGGAACTCTCAAAACTCACTAACAAGAAAAGAAATTGGCAGGCAAAACATATGAACAGACATTTAACCAAAAAAGATACGTATGGCAAATAAGTACATGAAAAGATTAGGAAAGTTAGCCATTAGGAAAATGCAAACTAAAGCCATAATGAGCTACCACTACCCATCTATTTGGATAGATAAAATTTTGAAAATACTTACCATACCAACTGCTGGCAAGGACGTAGAGCAACTGGATCTTTCACACATTGCTGTGGGAATGCAACATAATATAGACACTTTGAGAAACAAATTGACAGTTTCTTATAAAGTTAAAAATATAGTTATCATACAAACCAGAAATCCCTCTCCCAGGTATTTACTCAAGTGAAATGAGAACTCGTGTTCACAGAAAAACTGTATGTGAATGCTCATAGTGGTTTTGTTATCATTCAAAACTGGAAACAGTCCAAATGTTTGAACTAGGTACTGGTTAAACAAATTCTGGTATATCTATACAACAGAATAATGCCAGGATAAAAAGAAATGAAGACCAAATGCACAAAACGGCATAGGTGAATCTCAAGTGCTTTATGCAAGTGAAGGAAGTCAGACTCAAAGACTCCATCCGGTATGATTCCATTTGTATGACATTGTGAAAAAGCCAAAATTATATGGACGTAAAACAGATCAGTGATTGCCATGGCTAGTGAAAACAAGCTGAATAAATAGGGACTGCACCATGGCACATTTGGCAGAGGGGAAGAGTGATGGACTTGTTCTGTATCTTGATTGTGACGGTGGTTAGAGGTCTGTAGCTATTTGTCAACACTCACAGAACACAGCACAGTTTTTTGAAAGGATAAATTTTACTATATCTATTTTACATCACAATAAAATTAAAAGAGCCAACTTTAATTTTAAAAGATTATATATAGTAAACTCCATTGTGGTAAATGTTTATATGATGTATCATTTTCCTTATATTTATAGAGCACTTCTTTGAAGCAGGACTTGTTTTTTCGTTTTTTCTTCTTTACATTCTTACAATCTTTATTTTTTAAGTGGTGTGTTTAGCTACTTTAACTTAATGTACTTACTAATCTAGTTTAGCTTAAATTTACCTTTTAGTTATTTTTCATTTGGTCTGTGTCTCTATTTTTTATTCTTTCCTTCTTACATTATGTTGGATTAATCAGATATTTTTAACTTAGTTCTCCTCCTATATTTGTATATATATTTTATATGTTTTCAGTTATTATCCTACAATTTACAGTATGTATCCCTACATTCTATACTCTATCTTAAATATTCCAAGGAATTTACAACTAACATTTCCATTTCCCCTCTCCCATCCTTTGTGGTATTGGTGACATACATTTTGCTCCTACATACGTGACAATCCTTATAAAATATTTTAGTTGTTGTTTTAAGTAGCCAACATTCATTTATATTTACCCACATGTTTTTCTGCCCATTGTTTTTCTTTCTTCCCTGAAGTTCTATGTTATTTGGGATTATTTTTCTTCACCCTTAAGAATATACTTTAGCCGGGCGCGGTGGCTCAAGCCTGTAATCCCAGCACTTTGGGAGGCCGAGACGGGCGGATCACAAGGTCAGGAGATCGAGACCATCCTGGCTAACACGGCGAAACCCCGTCTCTACTAAAAACACAAAAAATTAGCCGGGCGAGGTGGCGGCGCCTGTGGTCCCAGCTACTCGGGAGGCTGAGGCAGGAGAATGGCGGGAACCCGGGAGGCGGAGCTTGCAGTGAGCTGAGATCTGGCCACTGCACTCCAGCCTGGGCGACAGAGCGAGACTCCGTCTCAAAAAAAAAAAAAAAAAAAAAAAGAATATACTTTAGCATTTTGGGGGATACAGGTCTGCTAGCAATCTAATCTCTCAATTTTTATTTGTCTCAAAGCATCTTTATTTTAATCTTTTATTTTTGAAAGATATTTTTGCTGCATGTAGAATTCCAGGTAAGAAGATTTCTTATTGATACTAGCACACTAATTTTTATTAAATATCTGGTTTTCCTATTTTCTATTGGAAGTCAATTCAGGCTTACTGTTGTTCCTTTGAGGATAACATGTCCCTTTTTTCTGGCTGCCTTTAAGATATTTCTCTTTGACTTTGAGTTGAGCAATTTGAATATGACGTGCCCAAGTGTGGTATTCTCTGTCTGGGGTTCCCAAAGATTTTTGAATCTTGGTTGATGCCTTTCATCTGTATGGAAAACTTTTAGTCATTACTTCTTGATACATTGTTTTTGCTCCACTTTCTCTTTCTCATTGTTTAATATTTCTTTTTCAAACGTATATCTTTTTACTGCTCACCATATGTTTCTTATTCCCTGTTCTTTTTCATTCATGTGTGTGTTCTTTAGCTTGACTCTTTTTTAATTGAACTACCTTCCTGTTTAATCTTGTTTTCTGCTGTGCCCAATAAACTGCCAAAGCCATCTAATTGATACAGAAGGGAAGTGCTGGAAAGGGAAGGGTGTGGTCCCTTTAAATAATAGGGAAGAAGGGAAGCGCCGGGTAGAGAAGGGCATGGTCCCTGGCTAGGGCTTCACCCCTGGGCCTGTGCTCATGGACCTAGGTGAGGACAGGTATTTTTGTTTTCCTGCCCAAATGTTGCATTTCCCAAGACCACTATGGCCTGCCACACCCTCATTCCTGTGCCTATAAAAACCTCAAGATCCAGCAGGCAGACACACAAGCTGCTGGATGTCGAGAGAAGGTCGAGGGGAGCACACTAGCCAAAGAGCACAGGACAGACACCACCATGCTGGCAGGCCATTGATGGGGGAATGAGGCAGAGTTTGAATGGAGCAGTCAGAGGAGAGCCCAGGCTGCCAAGCAGCCTGACTCCAGGGATAAACCATCTCTCCTTTCTGACTTCCCCATCTGCTGGGAGCTACTTCCACTCGATAAAACCTTGCACTCATTCTCCAATCCCACCTGTGATCTGATTCTTCCAGTACACCAAGGCAAGAACCCTGGGATACAGAAAGCCCTCTGTCCTTGCGATAAAGCAAGAGTCTAATTGATCTAGTTAGCACAAGGGGCCTACAGACAGCAAAACTAAAAGAGCACACGCCCACTGGGGCTTCAGGAACTGTAAACATTCACCTCCAGATGCTGCCGTGGGGTCAGAACCCCATAACCTGCCCATCTGTATGACCCCTAGAGGTTTGAGTAGCTGGGCAGTGAAGAAGCAAGCCACTCCCCTTGTCACACCCTGCAAGGGAGGACAAGGGAACTTTCCCATTTCACAATGAGTTCTAAATGTAGGAGACAGTATTTTTCAATTCCAGACTATCCTTTTACATTCTTAAATATTCCAAATAACAATTTGAGCAACACAGACAAAAATAGAGGATTTTCTGTGTGTCGTTTTCAGCTTTCCTATTTTCTCAAAAATACTAATTGCAATTATTTTAAAATCTGTCTGATAAGCTTCAATAATACATTACCTTTGGCTCTGCCTTTGAATCTAGTTTTTCCTCTTCATCTTCGTTCACTTAATCTTCTTCTTAGCATATGTTTACATTTTTGTTTAGTTGCTGAATATTGTGAATGAAGAATTGTAGAGGGTTTTTCTGCGGACATCTTCCACCAAAAAGAACTTTTTTATGACAGGAAAATAGGGTACTTATTGAATATGTTAATTTCATCAAGAATTTGTTAGAACTGGCCTCTTCTCATTTTTATCTTATTCTTAGGATACAACTCTTAATCCTAAAGTATGGCCTTACTTTTAAGGCTGTTGCACTTGCATTGGGTCTCACCTAAGAAAAGCCAAGGTTATTTTCCAAAATCCCACCATCATGGCAGGATTTGAGTTTTAATCCCTGTCTTAACACACATGGATGCTGAAATCTTTGTTCAACTTTGCAGCTTCCCATGTTTTCCTTGGATTTTTAACATGCACATGTTTAGCCAAAAAGCTGACCAATTCCTTGAAGGTTATTTAAATGTAGATATTTAAACTTTGTTTCTGTGGTTCCCTACTCTCTAGAAGTTTGCCTGCCTCAGATTCGGACCTCTGTCTTTTCAGTCCAGAAATACAGCCAGTTTTGATTCAAACTCTCTTTCCCTGCGCCTTTGATAAATGTCCTTCAAAGATTGTGCGGGGAATTGGAGGTGTGTGCCTATTCTCTTAAGGATCATAGACTCTTTATGTCACGCCTCTGTTGCTCACCAATACCTTCAGACTTTTGTTCTATGTATGTTTGCAGTTTTTATAACAATTTTTGGTAGAAAAGGTAGGGTAATACTTCTTCATGGCTGGAACTGAAAATCTGTGGGAACTTTGTCCTCCTTGAATCTAAGGATTCATATATTTCATCTGTTCCATAAAGCTTCATGTTTAGCAGCTTGAACGTTATTCTTTTCCATTCTTTTTATTCCCTCTTTAAATCATTTTAAATATATTAAAACTAATCATTCTATTGCTCTTTTAGCCATTTAACATTTCTTTCATAATTTTAAATCCTTATACCTTCAAGTTAATCTGGGTGACTCCTCAGCTCTTCCAGAAGTCAATTTCTCTCTTCGGATGGGCCCAAATGGATGTATTAATTCCTTCGAGTGTGTGTGTGTGGGTTTTTTTTTTTTTCCAATTTCAATTACTATATATTTTATTTCTACAAAAGTTTTTGGGTTTTTTCCCTGGAAAAAATGGTGTTTTCTATTTTTTTGTTTTTTAACAATTTATGCTCTTCCTTCCTGATTCTATTTCTTCTTGTTTACTTTTATAGCTTCTTTTAGTTTAATCTCAAGTTCTTGGAATTTAAATTATCTTGTGTTTTGGTGTGCTAACTCCTCCTATAGTGAATCATTATCTTAGATGGTTTGGAATCTTCCTCAGCGCCTCTTCATTAATAATTTTTTGTTATTATTTTTGTTTTATTTTACTGTAATTCCATTCCTGTAGAGTTACAGGAGTGTCCTTAATGAGTGGTTAATATCTCCAGTCAGGAACAAATTGAAGTCTTGGAGTTTCCCCCACAACAAGGATAATGCAAATTCAGAATCAATACCCACCCATGCCTGAGGCCCGGGATTTCCGCTTCCTATGGAAACCCTTTTTTCTCAAACTGTACAAAATTTCCTGTGGCCTGTTTTGGTTGCTGGGTGGATTCTTTTGAATTTTTTTTTTTTATTATACTTTAAGTTCTAGGGTACATGTGGATAAAGTGCAGGTTTGTTACATATGTATACCTGTGCCATGTTGGCGTGCTGCACCCATCAACTCGTCAGCACCCATCAACTCGTCATTTACATCAGGTATAACTCCCAATGCAATCCCTCCCCCCCTCCCCCCTCCCCATGATAGGCCCCGGTGTGTGATGTTCCCCTTCCAGAGTCCAAGTGATCTCATTGTTCAGTTCCCACCTATGAGTGAGAACATGCGGTGTTTGGTTTTCTGTTCTTGTGATAGTTCGCTGAGAATGATAGTTTCCAGCTGCATCCATGTCCCTACAAAGGACACAAACTCATCCTTTTTTATGGCTGCATAGTATTCCATGGTGTATATGTGCCACATTTTCTTAATCCAGTCTGTCACTGATGGACATTTGGGTTGATTCCAAGTCTTTGCTATTGTGAATAGTGCCGCAATAAACATACGTGTGCATGTGTCTTTATAGCAGCATGATTTATAATCCTTTGGGTATATACCCAGTAATGGGATGGCTGGGTCATATGGTACTTCTAGTTCTAGATCCTTGAGGAATCACCATACTGTTTTCCATAATGGTTGAACTAGTTTACAATCCCACCAACACTGTAAAAGTGTTCCTATTTCTCCACATCCTCTCCAGCATCTGTTGTTTCCTGACTTTTTAATGATTGCCATTCTAACTGGTGTGAGATGGCATCTCATTGTGGTTTTGATTTGCATTTCTCTGATGGCCAGTGATGATGAGCATTTTTTCATGTGTCTGTTGGCTGTATGAATGTCTTCTTTTGAGAAGTGTCTGTTCATATCCTTTGCCCACTTTTTGATGGGGTTGTTTGTTTTTTTCTTGTAAATTTGTTTGAGTTCTTTGTAGGTTCTGGATATTAGCCCTTTGTCAGATGAGTAGATTGCAAAAATTTTCTTTTTTTTAATTCTTTTGAATTCTTTTACTGAAAGGATAGTCCCTTCAGTGCCCTTGTTTTATGAAAAGGGGGATCAAACTCCAGCTCCTGGACTTAAATAGCAGTCAACACCACACCTCCTGCTCCTTTGTGAATAATTACTCTTCATAATTTTTAGGATGTATATCTATGTCCACTATCCTCTTAAGCCACCAAGGCTTTAGGGAGTTTACAATTCTGACTGCAAATTCTTCTTAAGTTCTGGTACCATGTAATTTTTTTTAAAGCCTAGCATTTATTAAAAATGTTTTTAGCTGTATTTTATCTAGCATTTCTATGTGCTTACAGTAAGAGGGGCTCTTGTTAGTTTAGTTCTCCACTGTGTAAAATTCAAGTCAAAAAGGCTTTAAAGGTATGATAGGAACACTTGGATAATTTAAAGTACTTCTCTGGGGCCAGAACATACAATTAATGGTAGAAGGAGAATGGTGGGAAGTGACAAGTTCAGCAAGAATCAGATCACAAAGGGGCTTCATATGCTGTGCTCAACACTAAGACTGTCCTGGCCAGGGGCGTTGGGGCAGGGAAAGGGGGGGGACTTTTTTTTAAACATGAAAATGACATGACCAGAGTTGTAGCTAAGATTATATTGGCTGCTATAGGGATCAAAGTTAATTATCATTGATTTCTGCATGAAGTTAGGGCCTCTACTTCTCTTTTAGAAATCCTGATTCGTGGGGAAAATCTCCAGGATCTTTGCCTTCTCCTTAAATTTTCTCTATTGATTAATAATCATGAGCATGTGTCACTTATATCATCAGAAGAAAATATAAAGCTATTTCCAATTTGGAAAAAAAGAAGAAATCCAAGATAAAACCCACCACCATCACCAATAATGAAGTGTGAACTATATAATTGAAGCAGATGAATGCTGAGGAAGTAAAATAATGCCTTTGCAGGGGTAGTGTTCACAAAAATAAAGTAATCTTTCATGCGTCACTGCCCTTCGCCAAGGGAATGCAGAGGCCATTGGTGGAGCTCACATGGGTCCATTCCTATGTATGTGTAACTCCTTGGGATTTTGCGAGAAACTATTTCCTGGCACCTTGGTTTCCATTTGCCACAAGGCATCTGGTAACAATGGGTTATGAGGGTAGGTAAAGTGGCCCCTGCCGAGTTGTATAACTGTAATTCAGAGTTGCACCTTCTAGAGGAAGCCTTTCTTTTCGACTCCCACCCACAACGGTCTGCCCTTTCTCTGAACTTATATTGTACCATGAACCTTGGCATTTGTTTTCTAAATATTAAAAAATAATATTGCCAAAGAGTACAGTTTATTAGGTTTTTACTAGATTCCAGAGGTACATTGTGCCCTATGTACATATATGTAATACGTACATGGTTTCATTTATTTTTAACTACTCTGAGATTGAGCAATATTTTTTTCCCATTTTACAGATGAAGAAACAGAAGTTCATGAATAACTTGCCCAAGATCACCCAGTTTATTCATTCAGCAGCAAATATTTATCTAGCATCTATGTTTCGGGGTCTAAATGTAAGTGCCTGGCATACATATTTTATTTATTCTTTATAACACTTCTGGAAGTCGGTATTTTGATTTCCATTTTATAGATGAGGACTCTGAGTTACAGAGAAATTAAACAACTTCCTTAAGATCACATATTTAGTAAGCATAGATTTGTGACCCTTATCTGACATCCTCCAAAGCCCATGCTCTAAACCACTCCTTCTAAATCTGACTTGTCTATTCCTAAATTAACAACTGTCTAGACCTATGCTTTACATTGTGGGTTCCCACACTGCGCAACACATACTGGATATAAAGAGAAAATATATAGATACAAGAGAAGTGCCAAAAAATATCTTGATTAATAATGACCAAAGAACTTCAAGGAGAGACAATGTAGTGATGTCTCATTATCCAACACTTTGTAATAAAAATTGGATATGTATCTTTCCAGATACCTCAAACAAAAGTGCTTACTCTTTAAGCTGTTTTTGTCTGTGTTTGTTGTTGTTTTGAATAAAAGCCCTTCTATAGCAAGCACTATGTGTATTCTGGCTTTTAAATATATATCCTGTCTTCTTATGCACAGTGATCAATGTGATTTAATCCATTCTTGAGAAGTCAGAATCATTGTCAGAAAATTAGTTTTACATTTACTAAAATATAACAATGCTAATAAAATGTGTTTACAACAGCTTATCTGCACACAGAAAGTTTGATCAAATATCATTTGAGGTTTAAAAACTCAAAGAAGTGAATAGAAAATACTTTGTAATTAACATATGAAATATTCTTTTTTTTTTTTTTGAGACAGCGTTTCACTCTTGTTGTCCAGGCTGGAGTGCAGTGGCATGATTTCAACTCACTGCAACCTCTGCCTTCCAGGTTCAAGTGATTCTCCTGCCTCAGCCTCCCAAGCAGCTGGAATTACAGGTGCCTGCCACCACACTTGGCTAATGTTTGTACTTTTAGTAGAGACAGGGTTTTATTACATTGGCCAGGCTAGTCCTGAACTCCTGACCTCAGGTGATCCACCCTCCTTGGCCCCCAATGTGCTGGGATTACAAGTGTGAGACACCACACCCAGCCTATATTCATGTTTTCTATGCTCTGTAAGACACATAATTTTGTCTTTGTTTCTTTTGACACCTAAAAATTAGACTATGAGTGTGATCTAAAGATGTAAAGTAGTAAGAATAAACCACAGGTATATTTGCACTGCCACTCCAAAAAGAAAAGTAACCTGCAATGATGCCATTATACAAATAGTACTAACATTAAAGGAATGTGGGAGGAATTTCTAGAGATCTATTTCTGCGTCTTGCTTCTAACTAGCCCTCTAAAGTAATAGTACCTCTTAGCCTCAGAGTTCCAACACCTTCAACTGAAACATGGAATTATATCTAAATATTTTACACTTTGACATCTAACTTTTTTTGGTATCAACACCATTTTGCCTACCCCCATCCTAGTACCTCCCCATTCTATTAGTAATTCAGGTTAATGAATTTTAGAAGACAGAAAAGAAAACAAGAAGGAGAACCAAGCCCAAAAGAAAACAGTTACTGTTATTATCATCATCAGGATGATAAAATACCACCCCACTTATCAAAAATCAGATTTCTAGCAATTCCAGCAGGCTCCACCCTCCCTCTGCAACAACAAACAAAACAACCTTGAAACATTTAAAGGCTCTTGAAGAGCAAAAATGCTGTTATTACATTTATCCTCGTGACCTATTAGGAATCTTTATACACTTGCTCAGAGTCTATTTACTCATACTTTACATATAATTCTTATGTGCTTAAGTCTGTTTTACCCAAACCAAATAAATTAGAAGCAGAAAAATTTAAAATATCACCTCTAGGGCATATGTACACATGTATTATCAGAATAAAAAATTGAAACTGTCAGTTCAGAGTCAAAGAGGTCAGCTGTAAAAAAGAGCACACGTTCTCCCCCATTGTGGGACTGTCAGGCTTGAGAGAAGACTGCTAATTTACATGACTAAGTAGAGGCAGGACTCAAAACTAGGTCTCTAGAAATTCATTCCCAGGTTCCTTCAATGTTACTACTATTTGCATAATGGAGTTATTGCAGATTTCATTTCCTTTGAGATTCAGCCAAACCTGGGAGCCTTGTTGGAAATGCAGAATCTTAGGTCTCACACCTCAGACCTCCTGAACCAGAATCTGCATTTTAACATGATCCTCACATGATCCATACTCATGGTAAAGTTTAAGAAGCACTGTCTAATAAACATTCAGATATACTTAAATACTTCCAAGATACGAAACTCACTAATTCATAGTCATCCTATTCCTTTGTCGGATAACTTTTTCTTTTTTCTTCTTTTATTTTGGTGGTGGTTGTTTATTCTTTTACTCTTTTTCTTATTTTTTGTTTGTGAGCTAAGTTTTATTGATTTAAGAAAGTTTTTTCATATTCAATTTCCCCATTACTTCCACCCTTTCATCTTCATGTTTTATTCTCAAACCACACATGCAGTTAACCACTCTTCTTATGATAACCCTTTAAGTATTTGAGCATAGCTCTCAGTTTAGATCTGACATTACCACTCCCATCCCCTGTGTCCTCATCCCTTATTCCTAACTTCGTCTTTTCCACACTTACGTCAAAATTCATCATTATCAGACAAAGCATCCAGATTTCTTTTAACCATTTTTCATAAGCCCTGCTTTCTTCCCTGGATGCATGCAGTACATCAATTCCTTCTAAAAGTGAACCAAATTTCAGGTATCATCAAACAGCCTCCCTAGCCTCCCTCATGCTAGGAGTTTTTCCTCCATCCCAGACCTTCTTACTGGGGACTTGCTTTTGCTTTTTATATTTGAGAAATAGTACTATGATGTCATTTTATGTTGCATTTAATTCTACCACTTCTCCAACTACGCTTTCCATGCATTCTCCTGCTGCTTATGGTAGAAAAATAAAAATGTTTCACTCAATGCTGTAGGTCTTTTTCTTCTGGAGCTCTGCATTAGTGAATTAACTCAAAAACTTTTTATGCTCACTTATCACTAAACCTACTGGTAAGTTTTTTTCAAATAATCAAAAACTCCAGATCTTCCTTAAAAGCCAGATACTTACCATTGAGAATATTTCTGTTTCCTGCTATGTTTTTAAGAATTCTTACAGACACAGTTTAATACTTCAGGTGCCAGGTTGGAATCATTTCAACCACTTGAGTAAAGAATTTAGAATCTGATCTTGAAAATCATCTTTTTGTGTTTTTTTTTCCAGTGGTATAAATGAAAATGAACCTCTATGTAATTTGAAATATTATTTTAAGAATCCAAGAGCTAAAGATTAATAGTCATCGAGCATTTCGGTACAGAAGTATTTGCCAAAGGAGTTGTTAAAATTGAGGTTTCCAGGCTCACAGTTAGAAATCACAGAGTCTTAGGTACATGCTAGGAATTTTCATTTTTAATCAACACCCCAGAAGACAAGTCATTCACAGACTACAGTTTGCAAGATCTAGCTCTTTCACAGGCATATTTAGATTCTTCATCAAATTTATCAGCATCTACATTGTGCATAGTATTTAATTTTATTCAGCAGGTAGTGATCATTTTTAACCAATATTGGCTAAACACCTGTGTGCACAAGGCCCCAAAACGATATACCTAACCAAAATCAGGTGTTAAAACTTTCAATAATGAGAAACTTCAGATTGATTGTCATTGCCAATCACCTTCATCATGAAAAATGTCATCAATAGTAAAGTGAGGCCACAGGGTTCTTAGGTTCCAAGAAGTGCTCACAATACATGTCTCTTGGACCACTTTATACACACATACAGTGTCATTGTCAGTAGCTATGTCTTTTAGCACAAATAAGGAGATATAAATGTAAAATGTTGGGGAGGGGGCAGTGGGGAGGGATTGCATTGGGAGTTATACCTGAGGTAAATGACGAGTTGATGGGTGCTGACGAGTTGATGGGTGCAACACACCAACATGGCACAAGTATACATATGTAACAAACCTGCACGTTATGCACATGTACCCTAGAACTTAAAGTATAATAATAATAAAAAAAAAGAAAAAGAAATGTAAAATGCAAGACTGAAAATCTTATGTACTAACTCTATGCCCATAATTTTCCATTTCCTTTCTAAGTCACGTCCCCTGATAAGAAGCTTTATGAAAGAGCTTTACTGTTTATATGAATAGCCTAAGTGTATAAACTAGACTCACATTTATTACATATCTTTCCAGATTTAAATGGGTTGAGAAATGGGTCAGTCATAAATACTAGTATGTATTTTACTATTACCTGTTTTTAGAGGTTATGCTTAAGGAACTACTGCTTTACTTCAACTCAGTAAAACTCTCGACTGAACTAAAATGAAAAACCTCTCACTTGTAAGTTAGTTCCCAGAATGAGTGAACTCTGGGATATTAAATTTATTCAGGTGTTATCCATTTATTTAATGTTGGTAAGCACAACAAAATGCACATGTGAAAGTTATGGTTTAATTGAAAAGCATATAGCATAACTTAACTAGACCCTCCTGCATCATGGTAAAAGTAGCAGCATGTGGGGCTAGGTTTAAAAAAATCTAATTACGAAAAGAACTATGGTAAAGTTTAGCCAATGCCTCCAAGCCAATATTTAGTCTTTTCAATAGGTAGTGACTATATATTTGATAATTTATAAAACCTGGCACTGCACAGCATTGATACAAACAAAAACACACACACACATCTCAAGAGAACCTCCTTACAAATCAGCAGTCACTTGATTTACAAATTCTTCTGAGAATATATAATCCAGTTCATGTATCTTTTGGCTCTCATCCAGGACTTTTTACCCACAGTCTAGGATAGATAAATAAGATTTTCACCTGGTAGAAATCACCCTCCATTCATCATTGGAAGTCTAGTTGAACAGTAGGTCAAAATGTACATGCTCTGAAATTGAGAGATGACCTTGGTGTTACCAAGTTGGTAGACATCGTGAGTAACAAACACTCATCCTAGTAAGCTACAATGGTGGATTTTCATGATTGAATGGATGTTCTGTCCTGCTGGTTTCCTGTAGATTTGCAAGTTGTGAGAGTTGGGCTAAATATGGGAGCTTAAAGTAGGAGTAACTTTCATCAGGTTGCCAAGCTGGCAACTTTTTCTCAAGCTACAAAGACAGTGGACTGAATCAGCTTGCAAGAACTCACAACTGGCAAGTTTTACTTTGAACCTGCTTTCTTGTTTCCTGGCAGGTTTACTGATCTTCATTTTTGTCCAGATGTGAGTTTCAAGGTGTTTAAGGAAAATCAACCCTTTTACAAGTTAAGTGCTCCTCAAACCAGAGTAGGGCCTTCATGGGCCTTCATGGCCCTAGAGCCTGAGAGGACACTGTACTCTGTTTAACTTTGGTAGAGCTAGGACATTTTCTTATCATTACTACGCCTTTCTTTCCATCATAAACTTCCTCATTGATCAAATATGCTGAAGATTGTGCCAGTAAGAACATTTGTAAATTTTAATTGTGGAAAACCAGTCTTGCAATTCCAGCTGTGGATTTTCACAAGTATTCGCTAATCTTTTTCTTCTTGAATAAAGAATTCCTAAACTTAGCAACTGTGAGCTTGGTTGACATTCATTTTATTTAATTATCAAATATTTTTTGCTTCATAAATATTTTTTTGAACCAAACTCAGCCCCAAATTGGCTAAATATAGATACAAATATCAATATCATCACACAATATACCAGGCAATCTTGCTGCCACTGATGAGGAAAATCATTCTTAAACTCACTATGGATATGTTCAAATATAATAACTGAATTTTAAAGTTGTGAAGGGTGGGATTGGGGATTTTGCAGCAATCACATTCAGTAAATGTAGTCGGTGGAAAAGAGGAATTAACTGGATAACTGCTAAAATCTCTAGTTTGTCTGTGCATCTTCCTTTAAATTACTTCAGTTGAATCATGGCCATTTGTAACATGGCATCCAAGGAAAGCTCCAGTTTGATATACTAAAGATGATTCTAAAACCCGGTGAAATAAATTTTCATTTCTTAGAAATACTGCCTCAAGAAATATCTCTAACAGGTCATACTGATATAGCCAAAACAGTTATTTAAAATAGTGCATATATAATGGGTTATTTTACCTAGACCCTGTTGCTGTAACCTTCATTCCACTGGCTAGTCTTTGCAGAATCTTTTAAAGGAGCTTATTAAACTAACCATTGCAATTAGATAAAAGAAACTAGAGACCTGAAAAGTGAAAAGGCAGGAATGGATTATCAGTTTTCAGGCAGTATGATAGTATACCTGAAAATCCAAGAGACCCAGTAGGAAAACTATTACAAGCAATTAGGAAATCTAGATAGAGAAGTAAAAAATTAACAATCAAAAAATGATTGCTTTCATATACATAACAAAGACCAGTTTGAATGTGTGACTGATAAGTCAATTTTTTAAAGCTGCAAATGTGTTAAAACACTTAGAAATGCCCACAGCCATATCATACTGAATGGGCAAAAACTAGAAGCATTCCATTTGAAAACCAGCTCAAGACAAGGATGCCCTCTCTCACCACTCCTATTCAACATAGTATTGGAAGTTCTGGCCAGGGCAATTAGGCAAGAGAAAGAAATAAAGGGAATTCAATTAGGCAAAGAGAAAGTCAAATTGTCTCTGCAGATGACATGATCATATATTTAGAAAACACCATCGCCTCAGCTCAAAATCTCCTTAAGTTGATAAGCAACTTCAGCAAGTCTCAGAATACAAAATCAAAGTGCAAACCACGAGCATTCCTATACACCAATAACAGACAAACAGCCAAATCATGAGTGAACTCCTATTCACAACTGCTACAAATAGAGTAAAATACCTAGGAATACAACTTACAAGGGATGGGAAGGACCTCTTCAAGGAGAACTACAAACCACTGCCCAAGGAAATAAGAGGACACAAACACATGGAAAAACATTCCAGGCTCACAAATAGGAAGAATCAATATTATGAAAATGGCCATACTGCCCAAAGTAATTTATAGATTCAATGCCATCTCCATCAAGCTACCATTGACTTTTTTCACAGAATTAGAAAAAACTACTTTAAATCTCATATGGAACCAAAAAAGAGCCCGTATAGCCAAGACAATCCTAAGCCAAAAGAACAAAGCTGGAAGCATCAGGCTACCTGACTTCAAACTACACTACAAGACTACAGTAACCAAAACTGCATGTTACTGGTACCAAAACAGATATATAGATCAATGGAACAGAACAGAGGCCTCAGAAGTAACCCCACACATCTACAACTGTCTGATCTTTGACAGACCTGGGAAAAAACAAAAAAAAAAAAGCAATGGGGAAAGGATTCCCTATTTAAAAAATGGTGTTGGGAAAACTGTCTAGCCATAAGCAGAAAACTGAAACTGGATCCCTTCCTTACACCTTATACAAAGATTAACTCAAGATGGATTAAAGACTTAAACATAAGACCTAAAATCATAAAATCCCTAGGAGAAAACCTATGCAATACCATTCAGGACATAGGTATGGGCAAAGACTTCATGACTAAAACACCAAAAGAAATGGCAACAAAAGCCAAAATTGACAAATGGCATCTAATTAAACTAAAGAGCTTCTGTACAGCAAAAGAAACTGTCAACAGAATGAACAGGCAACATACAGAATGGGAGAAAAATTTTGCAATCTATTCATCTGAAAAAGGGCTAATATCCAGAATCTACCAAGAACGTAAACAAATTTACAAGAAAAAACAAACAACCTCATCAAAAAGTGGGCAAAGGATAGGAACAGACCTTTCTCAATAGAAGACATTTATGTGGTCAACAAACATGAAAAAAGCTCATCATCACTGGTTATTAAAGAAATGCAAATCAAAGCCACAATGAGATACCATCTCACACCACTTAGAATGGTGATCATTAAAAAGTCAAGAAACAACAGATGCTGGAGAGGATGTAGAGAAACAGGAACACTTTTACACTGTTGGTAGGAATGTAAATTAATTCAACCATTGTGGAAGACAGTGTGGTGATTCTTCAAGGATCTAGAACTAGAAATACCATTTGACCTAGCAATCCCATTACTGGTTATATACCCAAAGGATTATAAATTATTCAACTATAAAGATACATGCATACATATGTTTACTGCGGCACTGTTCACAATAGCAAAGACTTGGAACCAACCCAGATGCCCATCAATGATAGACTGGATAAAGAAAATGTGGCACAAATACACCATGGAATACTATGCAGCCATAAAAACGGATGAGTTCATGTCCTTTGCAGGGACATGGATGAAGCGGGAAACCATCATTCTCAGCAAACTAACACATGAACAGAAAACGAAATCTATACATGTTCTCGGTCAAAAGTGGAAGTTGAATAATGAGAACACATGGACATGGGGAGGAGCATCACACACCAGGGCCTGTCAGGGGGTGGGAGGCTGGCGGAGGAATAGCATTAGGAGAAATACCTAATGTAGATGACGGGTTGTTGGTTGCAGCAAACCACCATGGCATGCGTATACCTATGTAACAAATCTGCATGTTCTGCACATGTACCCCAGAACTTAAAGTATAATAAAAAAAAAAACCTAGAAATGAATAAGAAATATTCTAGTCCCATATAAGGAAAACTGTACTACATGACTGAAATGCCAAAGAGACACTTGAGTAAATAGAAAGACATATCAGGTGTGGGGACAGGAATACTCAACATCATAAGGGTAAATTTATAAATTTAGGACAATCTCAATTAAAAGACCAACATGTTTAAACTAGACGATTATAAAAATACATTTTAAAAGCCAGGAAACCTCTGACAGAGAAGAACAATGAGGGCAGATTAGACTTATAGACATATCAATGTTAAAGCATGAAGTCTTATTAATTAAAACATGAAGCCAGGTGTGGTGGCTCATAGCTATAATCTCAGCACTTTGTGATGCTGTAGGAGGATCACTTGAGCTCAGGAGTTTGAGGCTGCAGTGAGCTGTGCTTGTGCCACTGCACTGTAGGATGGGCAACAGAGTGAGACCCTATCTGAAAAACAAACACACACACAAATAAGAAAGAAAAAGAAAAGAAAAGAAAGAAATAGGGGCACATTCACAGACAAATTACTGTAATGGAATAAACAGTTCAAATACAGATAATTCAATACATGACCAAGATAGTGTCTCCAATCAACAGGTAAGTGGCAATCTACTCAATAACTGGTGTTGGGACAACTGGATAACCAATTCTTCTCATAATATGCACCATAATAAACTAAAAATGAATACAGTAATTATAAAAATTATACAAGTGATAAAATGACAAAAGAGAAAGACTTTTGTATGTATGACTTGAAATCCAAAAGGAAAAAAAGAAAGATCAATGCAGTGATTATGACTATCAAAAACTTCTCATGGCACCAGGAGCCATCAACAAGGACTAAGGAGAAGAGTACAGTGAAAGATTCTCTTTAAGCCTATCTTCCATTCATTCAGTTATCACGTATACCCTTCTCCTTACTCTCAGGAAACCATTCTTACTACTTTCTTATTTATCCTACCAGAGTTATTTTTTTATGAAAAAGACAATACAGAGGTCAATTTTTATGTATCCCCTATTTTGTATCAAAAATATATTTTACGTACACTGTTTTGTACTTTGCTTTTTTGATCCCATAATATACCATGGAAATCTTTCTAACTCAGTACATACTTTTCTCATTCTTTGTGTAAATGTGTAGTATTCTATTATTATATGGATAGGCATTATTAATTTAATAAGTATCTCCTTGAAATTTTATGTTGTTTTTAATAATTGTTCTCATATAAATATTAGAAATGCAATTAGCAATTCATTTAAAATAGTATCTTCATACAGTTCTTAGAAATGTAACATTCTCATTCAGGAAACAGGCTTTATAACAGGTGTTACAAAAATCCTAAAGGCATATCATAATTAAGCTACCAAAGGCATTGTTGATAAGATATAATAGTTTCTCCCCCCAAAACAATCTTGCAAGCAAATTTACTATGATGTGACAGGCAGTGTTAAAAGAGTATCTCATATAAAGTGAATATGAAATTATAATCATTATAATGATCAAATTACAGTAATTAGTACATAGAGCAGAGAATTTATCTGTGCCAATTCCACATACTAAAATAGTTTAGGCAATAGTTATCTTATCAGTCACAAGCCTTCCCAAAGAAGAAATAATGACAATCTTTAACATTCTATTTTCATCTTCATGGCACAGAACTTGTTAAATGTTATTTTTATTTTAAAGTGATGGTAGCAAAGATAGGATTGTGACATAATGTATTATAATGGATTCATTTACTCATTTTGGCACATTCACCTATTAATTATCTCAACCCTATTCTACCAATAGGGTTAACCTGATTACTCACCAAGGATTAGAATATTTCATGTGTATATTTCCCAATTTTTTGTCCAAAGTTTCTCTAAGATGTAAAAGACTTACATGTGTGTTTAAAAAATACATAACTTCGATCATCCTTGGCTCAGAAACCTAGTTGTTACAAGAAATTTTATCCTTTTAAATGGATACTTCATGGAATTTTATGATGATGATAATTGTAGTGTGTCTTCTGTTTCTGTCTTTTGATTTTGAGACTGCAGTAAGAAATACCTTTCCTGAAGAGCACCCAAGGAATTGGAGATCTACTGATTGGTGCCTTGCCTTAACTTTTTCACAGCTACCAGGAAAGTCATTGCTCCAGATTTTCATATAGCATCTCACATAGATGTACACTGTTTCCAACAGTGATTGAAACCATCCTTCTGAAGTTTATTTCTCTATCTTTGTGAGTTTGTTGTAACCACTTACCCTCTCCCAAAGTAGGAGACAGTTATCACCTATTTTATATTTTCAATTGATTCAGCATTAACAAGGCTTTCAGAATTTCCCAACTCCTCAGATGTTAATAAGTTAGTAAAGACTCTATCATATTTAGGGAATGTTCCCAAAGACATATTTGGCAATAACCAAACTTGAACAGTAGCTAACAATATACTGTGGATTCAGAACAGAATGGCCCATTGGCTCTCCAGAGAAAGCATTTCAGTATTTGGTGAATTGTATTCAGTTTGGTGAACTGTTCAATACTAAAATGATTTTAGAATGGTAACTAACATATTGTATAGAATTGCACAGGTCTTGGTGATTAAATCCTCCATAATTTCTCTAAAACAAGAAGAAAGTGAATTATTAAATACAAAAATTATGACAGGCTATCAGGTAGATAGAAGACAGTTCTGAAGTCAGGCTGATCTCAGTTAAAATTTTGGCTGTGCCATTTTCTAGCTACGTGATTTTGGACCAGTTACTTTATGGCTCCCAGCTGGTATCCTCATGTGTAAAATGAGGATAATGGTAACTCCCCTAGGGAGGTTTGTGTAAGGATAAATGAGGGAATTGAAAACACAAGACTGGCACATAGTAGGTAATTAAAATTTTTGTTTCCTATGTTACTCTCTCTTTACTAATTTTCCATAAAAACAGAAAGCCATGAGCAGCATCTACTTGCTTCTGGACAATATTGCTTATATTTATATACAACAGAAAGTCAACTTGATTAAATTTCTCCCTCTAGGCTTATCCAGATCTAAATCCTTATTAAATCATTCCAAACAGTTTGATTTGTGTCTCTTACTACCATTATATGGAAGATGTAGGTGAAACCAAATTCGACAACACTTGTCAGCTGGACACAGTATTTCACTATCTCCTATTTTCAATATCATAAAAGTTATTTTGCCTTCATTTAATCACATTTTTTCTCCTGTCATCAGTATAGATATTGGTCAATTGATCTTCAAACCACATAATCCTTCTGCATTTTCTCTATAACAACTTTCAAATAAGAATGATAGGGCTCACCTAATTCCCAACAGAGAACATGAGAGTATTTGCACAATATTTGAGGTAGTTTACAGGCAACTGAAAAACATCTAATTTAGGAAGGATATGGAGCGGGGAGAGCTGAGATTACCAACTAGAAGTGGCCAGGAAGAACTACTCCTACTGAGTGAGACAAGGGCATCAAGTAGACTAGCATACTCTGAAAGATCTTTGCAATGAAGGGATTGAGAGTGGACAAAGAGAAGATGCAGACCCCAGGCTAAAAGGTGAGGAGGCTGGAAACCCTGCACAGGGTTCCTGAGCACCAGGACTCCTTCCTGGCCCTGAGCAAATCCTAGGGAAGGGGTGAGTGAAATAGGCATGGAGTGACGCACTCTTGCCACGGACCTCTGGGATGCTAGCTGCAGAAGACCCCATAAACCCCACTGGCATCTGAGATGACAGGGAGAACTGCCCATAGAGTTGGCAGAGGCAGAACTCCAGTCTGCATGGAACCTAGAGGGTTTGGCCTGGGAATGACTACAGTGAAGCATAGCCATGGGAGCCCATACCCCAAGGTGTGCCATACCCCTCTAAGTGGCCTAGCCTCTGTTGGCTACCAGACAGGGACAAAGCAGGGCTATCTTACCATGGGACAGGGAATGTCTGATCTGAGCACCCACCTGTCTGCCACACTCTCCCGGGGTTCCTGTCTGTTTGCATCCCCTTACAGTGCAGCCTCAGCTTGACTGCAGCCACCACCACTGCTCTTTTGCCAGAAGAGTCCATCTAACCATTGGAGTGCTTTTGCAGGTGGACCCCCATCAACAATGCACCCACCCAAACCTCACTCTGCCCACTTGATAGTAAGCACATGCAGGAGGACCCACCACTGCCCCACCAGTGTCTGTGTGCACGAGGACCTCTGCCTTCCCTGGGGATCTCATGTGCTGCTGTACGTGCACGTGGGGTCTCACCACTGCCCCACTGGAACACTTTTGCTGATAGCCTTTGTTGGGGATGTTGCTGCCAGTGGACTGGGAACACCTCGGCCCCTCCAGCACAGCAGGTGCTTAACCTTGAGGAGCCAGAGAACAAAGTTGCAGGTAGGTCCCAGCCCCTGAGAATTAGATCACACAGCCCAGGAATGCTGAACTGAGCCTTGGCCCCCTGAAAGTATCCAGAAATGAAGCCAATCGATTAAACCAAATTTATACCACATTCAAAACCTCAAGGGCATCAAAGAACATAAAAGCAAAAAGACCCATCCTAAAGACAGCAATTTCAAAAGATTAAAGGAACATCAACCCACACAGATGAGAAAGAACCAGTGCAAAAACTCTGGAAACTCTAAAAGTCAGAGTGTCTTCTTACCTCCAATGACTGCCTGAGCTCCCAAGCAATGATTCTTAACCAGACTGAAGTGGCTAAAACGACAGACACAGAATGCAGAATATGGAAGGTAAGGAAGCTCCTTGACAGCATGGGACTTACACAAAAACAGACACATAAACCAATGAAACAGGTTAAAGAACCCAGAAATAAAGCTACATACATACAACCCTCTGATCTTCAACAAAATAGACAATAACAAGCAATAGGAAAAGGACCCCCTATTCAATAAATGGTACTGAGATAACTGGCTAGCCATATGCAGAAGATTTAAACTGGACCCCTACCTTTTGCCATATACAAAAGCTAATTCAAGATGCATTAAAGATGTAAATATAGGATCTAAAACTATAAAAACGGTAGAAGAAAACCTAGGACAAAGCATTCTGGACATAGGCTTTAGCAAAGATTCCACAATGAAGTCTCCAAAAGCGATTGCAACAAAAACAAAAATGGACAAGTGGAACCTAATTATATTAAAGAGATTCTGCACAGTAAAAGAAACTATGAACAGAGTAAAAAGACAACCTAGCAATGGGAGAAAACATTTGCAAATTATGCACCTGACAGAGGTCTCATATTCAGAATCTATGAGGAACTTAAATGAATCAACAAGCAAAAAACAACCTCATTTTAAAAAATGGGCAAAGGACATGAACAGACACTTCTCAACACACATATGACCAACGAACATGTGAAAAAATGATCAACATCACTAATCATTAGAGAAATGTAAATCAAAACCACAATGAAATACCATCTCACACCAGTCAGAATGGTTACTATTAATAAATGAGAAAATAACATGGTGATGAGGTTGCAGAGAAAAGGGAATGCTTTTATACTACTGGTGGAAATGTAAATTAGTTTGGCCACCGTGGAAAGCAGTTTGGAGATTTCTTAAAGAACTTAAAACAGAACTACCATTTGACTTGGTAATCTTATTACTGGGTATCTACCCAAAGGAAAATAAGTCATTCTACCATAAAGACACATGCACATGTATGTTCATGGCAGTACTATTCACAATAGCAAAGACATGGAATCAACCTAGGTGTCCATCAACAGTGGACTGAAGAAAATGTGGTAAATATACTCCATGTACTACTACATAGCCATAAAGGAGAACAAAATCATGTCCATTGCAGCAACATGGATGCAACTGGAGGCCAATATCCTAAGCAAATCAATATAGGAACAGAAAACCAAATACTGCACGTTCTTACTTATAAATGAGAGCTAAACAGGAATAATAGACAGTGGGGCCTACTTGAGGGTGGCGGGTAGGAGGAGGGTGAGAGTCAAAAAATTACCTACCGTGTACTATGTTTGCTTCCTGGGTGATGAAATTATTTGCATACCAAACCCCAGCAACACACAGCTTACCCATGTAACCAAACTACACATGTACCTCCTGAACCTAAAATAAAAGTTGAAAAAGAAATAAAAGAAAAAATACGTGTATGGTCTCAGCATTTGACCTCTTTTCAATAAGGAATAGATAAAATTCTAGCTATAGGAATAGCAGTGTTTTGTAAATAGTGATGCAACTGTATGCAAGGGCTACTTCTGTGGAAAAGCATTGAAAACAGACCCAAAAAATCAGCTTGACTTGAAACTACAAAGGTATATGGAAGTCAAGGTGTCAATGAAAATTCTGTAAGGAGGTAAGTTTCTGGAACGTTGCTTCCAAAAGACGATCCTGAAAAAGAACCTAAATGTTCTTAGGGCAGGGAGAACCGATGTTTTGTGAACTACCAAAACATCAGATACCAGAATCAACCTAAAATTAATTTTTTAAATGTTGAAAATGCAATTTGATCAAAAACTAGAATATCAATATCCTATAAAGGCAAAATTCTAATAATTTTGCTAGAAAGAAATGTGCAAAGGTGTCAATTTTTCTCTGGGTTTCTTCTCTTACAGTTTAGCTCCCCTCATTCCTCCAACTCCTCTCTATGCCCCTCCTTTCTTCTGCTCTCATCTTCCCTCCCCCCTCTTTTCCTCCCCTTTCTTTTCCTCTCCTCTAAGATTGTTTATTGAAAATGTCACTTGAATTGCTGTTGCAGAGAATTTGAAAACTCTTGAAGGAACCAAATGTCACTGGCTGCTGTTTAATAAATGCCTCTGGTTGGTCTGACTCCAAGTCCACCAACCTTAGCAACAATCAGAGACACTGCAGCCTTAATTGGGGAGATATTACTTTTGTGTGGGCGCTGGAATGCAGACAATACCTGATGTCTGGAAAGGGAAAATAAACAGAGGTAAATGACCAAGCTTATTTTGGCAGGATGTGCAAAAACACAAACTACATGCCTGGCCAATCTGATAGGCTTAGGAGAAGTCCTACAAGTTTATACAGTGACCAAAAGGGAAATAGGAACTGACAAGTAGGAAACTAGAGAGGAAAGAAAGATGGGGTGGGAAAGGTGGCAAAACATATACACTCAGCAGTGTAGAAACAGGGCTTCAATGTCTTCTTATAGAACCTTGACTTGAACTACCCACAGGTCAAAAAGCTCTAGTCAGACAGCAGACTCTTTGCTGGGGATACACTGTATTCGGTTTCAGTCCTATCCTATTAGAATAAGCCACAAACCATTCACAAGATTTGTAGGCATACTCTCTTTTTTAAACTACAACTGTATTAAAAGAAAAAGAAGTGAACATCAGACTCAGGGAGGAAATCTAAAAGTTTATAAGTTCAATCCATTCATTCAACAAATGAGAAAATCAAAGCTTAGAGAGAAGGTCATTGATTATCCCACACCCACTTTACTAACTGGAGCAGAACTAGGCAGAGAACCTGGGAATCTTGGTTTTCAGTTTAGAGTACATTCCCTTCCATGTAGCTTCCACTCGTAATCGACCAACTCGTCTCCTCACCTCCCCGTTCCACTCCTCCTTTCTTCTCTTCTCCCTACCTATCATTTATTAAAATAGAGATTTCAGAGCTTTGTCCAGGAAGCCCCACTTACTAATTCTGCGAAGTTGCTTACTGCCTCATACACTGTCATCTCCAACCCAAATGGAATATATGTAGATAACTTGCATTTTGTGATCCTCTACTGTCTTTAATCCCACACCTTATAGTAAGGAAAAGTTATCCTACAATGGTATGACATTTTCCATATGTGTATGTGCTATTCTGGTTTCCCTATTTTCCTCTGCACTGACATAAAACTAATGCCACAATACAGCAACACATAATATTCATAGGATACTTCCTTAAGTCACAGTTTCAGGAAATTTAGTGCTTAAGCCTGCTCCTCTCCCAGGTATTTCCGGAATTCTTCAAACAATACATAGATGATGATTTAGGGATCTGACAATTTCCACTCTCCCTCGCTGATCCAGTGCTGGAAAAGTTATCACTCAGCCACTCTAAAGCCATCTCAAAGCCTCTATCTTCTGTTGCTGATCTGTACAGAGACTTCTTAGGCCACTGAATTGAACCTGTGGAGGCCACCCCACTGCTAAAGCCAACACACACTCCCCACCTTCACCTATCTCTGCCCTGTATTCTAATATGGAAGATCCCAAGAAGTGCTCCCTTTTTCCCTCATGTTCTTCCACAGAAAATGCTTTGTTGAAACAGCTCTTTCAGTTTTTCACTCACAGAGTGACAAAAGGTCTAGAGACAGACACCATGCTGCCACTGGAATCTCCCAGTCTATTTCACTGTGATGTATTGGGGTTGGATTAAAGTTTTCTGCTTCTAATTTTTATTTCCTTAGGATGATTTATCTGCTAGAAGGATTTTTTTACTCTCTCACACAACTTAGGTTCCTGGCAGACATATCCCACAGGTCCTCAAGATATGATGGAATCCAAAGCACACAAAGATGCACAAGGGCAAGGGATAAAGGAACCAGGGAAGGCTGAAATGCAGCCACTCTCCAGTCACCAAACTGTGCAGCCATGGCCGTGACCGCCTACGACAGCATCTCTTTTCTAATTCACAAATAAGCACTGGCCCCACCTGAATTCTTAGATGTATGCTGCAAATGGGAACTCCTGCTATACGGAGAGCAGGGACCACAGCTTATATTTATTTTCTATATACCTCAGCATATGGCCCAGTAGTTGGCATCAAAGCCACATTACAAGTATTTGCTAGATGAAATCTATGAGGGGGCCAATTATTCAGACCTATGCAAAATTCCTGCCCTTGGCAGGCTTAAAAGGTAATATAAAGGCCAGGAAAATAAAAGATTTTCTAAAGTGCAAAAATGTTGGCTTTCTCTCAAGCTCTAGAATCAAACTCAATTAAACCCCATGACATTTCTTTTCTGTTCATATACTGAATGCTTGACACAGCAGGGAGCTCAGAACCACATCCTGGTGTCATTTATCAGACTACCTTACTATTCTAGTCACTCAATGTTCCTGGACCAACACTATATAATGTCATCTTCTGTCTTTCTCAAAATATAATAATTTCACGAGATATGGTATATTTTATAGAATGCGATGCATCGTTTTAGTGTCATTACCATTGTTACCATGAAAAGACTGAGTTATGAAGAGTTCTAATGTTCAATGACCTCCCTTAGAGGAAGGCAGGATTTCAGAATACCAAGTTACCCAGCCTCAGTTTCCATTCTTCCCCTAGGTCTGTGGAGCTAGATTGGCTACCTGGTGAGGAGCGTCAGAATGTTATCTCCAGCTGTTTGGTTCTAAACAGTATTTTACTGTGTGTAGTCAGCAAACCTTCAACTTTTGTCATCTTGCCTTTTGCAAGTCCATACTTCACTTCCAAAAAAGCATTTCAGTTGATCATTAAAGTTCACCAATTCAGCACTTACCCTGACTTTTCACAAAACTCTTGGAACCCACATGCAAAGATTCATCTCTGCCTCACAGACAATCCAGAGAAGAAGCTGAAGTGGTTCCCGCCCTTCACACTTGCCACACCCCATCAACCAACAATAAATCCCCTCCTCACATGAAAGTCCCTCTCCCCACTCACCCCAGAGTAAATCCCCAGCTGGCAGGAAGCCAGGTTGAGCAGACACGTCTGCCACAGCTTCCTGGGGTGGGGTCAGGCTGCACCAGCTTTGATCAACCAAAGAAGGAATTTCCAGTGTCAAGAGCCCTCCACAGAGAATGCCCCAGGGTCTACTCTAAGGGGTAAAGGAACCAGGGATTAAAAAGCAACTTGCAGCATCCCAAATAGAGCAGCACAGATGACCTGTGAACGAGACGACCGAGGTGATGTCTTGGTCATTCTCCTTATTTCATGGACAGAAGTGAAAATGCAAGTGAGCTCACCTTTCATGGCCAGAAACTCTTTCCAAGGAAAGGAAATACCATAGTGATATTGAGTTTAGTTCTCCCTATTACTTAGTCATTCTTGCTAATAAACTAGGTCATGCTGGAAAGAATATTAACCCTTATACATCTCAAAGAGGTGTTAGAGTAACATTTATTAGTATTTACACTTGACCAGACATGAAATAGCTCCATGAATCCGTATGCTGGCTCACAGAAGGGACCATCACTGTTTTTCTCTAGAGTCATTTATCTCCAGATAAGCCATTGAAATTGGGCATATCTGAGCTCCTTGCTTGGAACTCTGGTTGCAAAGCTTCAGAACCTTAAGAAGTATCACTACATTACTCACTGAAGCTGAAGGAAACTTCATAGTGAAGTAAAATAAAAACATTTTGCCGGCCGGGCGCAGTGACTCACGCCTGTAATCCCAGCACTTGTGGGAGGCCGAGGGAGGCAGATCACGAGGTCAGGAGATCGAGACCATCCTGGCTAACATAGTGAAACCCCATCTCTACTAAAAATACAAAAAATTAGCCGGGTGTGGTGGCGGGCACCTGTAGTCCCAGCTACTCAGCCACTGCGCTCCAGCCTGGGTGACAGAGTGAGACTCCATCTCAAAAAAAAAAAAATTTTTGCCCAGACAGCCAAGTTTTGCTATACTCTGCCACTCTAGAAATCTACCCAACAGTGAACATTGTGATTTATTCCTAGTAGAAACCCACATGGTATTTTGTTTTGGAAATGTTGTTAATCATAATAAGTATTATAACAAAAAATACCAAACAAAACTCAATGATCCATGTCTATTACTTGTACACTTCACAGTCCTGTCCAGGTTAGTAGGAATGGAGTGGAGGGAATGAGGGAACCCTACCCCAGGCAAGAATCAGGTTCTTTCCCCATAGTGGCTCCACCATTAGGTTTTGGAGTTCTCTACTGAGTGCTCCTCATCATTTGCTCCACCATACAAGCAAAGATAGGGAAGAGGGAACATTGCTCGGAGGTAGTTGCTGTACATCACTTTCAGCCATATTCCTTTGGCCTTGTATAATGACAAAGGAGGCTAGAAAATGCAGTGAAGTTTTGTGTCTGGAAAACAAAGAAAATGTGTTGTTAGCAATTTCTACAGATTTAAAGTGTCTTATGGGTCAAAACTTTGGATAAGAATTCGCCCAATAAAAGAGAGGCCTTTTTCATTCTCAAGGAAGGGGTCAGCATATTCTACTTTCAAAAAAGCAATGTACAGCCTTTTCTTGACAGCTTAGTTTTTCAGCACTGACATTTTCAAAACATGTAGAGGGTAGAAAATCCACAAAGAAGAAAAACAGCAATCTCTCACACATACACACACACACAGACTTTACCAGAAGTGTGAACTTGAGAAAAGTCTACAGTTACCTTCATATTCTTAACTTTCACTGGCAGTTGAAGATCTTTGCATGTGAGGTCAAGTTTTTCTAGCACCATATTTTGTATATTTTAATGTCAAATGAAGTATTGTTCTGTTGGTAAAGTTACTATGTTTGATTTAAAAAGCAAGAAGTTAAGAATATTACAGGGGATGGAGTGGATACATATAGGGATTAAGCTTTAAAAAAGACTATCTGAAGTGATAATTTTACGAAGTATTAAAGAAAATTCATATTTATGAATGTTAGTGTGCTTTGGATTGGGATGTCAAACCTTCGGGGCAGGTGCAGAGTGTGAGAATTACTGTGAGCAAAAGGAATAAGGAAAAAAGTTATTAAAAAGTTGCTGTACCTTCTGTTTCTCTTTCCCCTTCTCTTTCCTTCCTTTCACTGAGGTGCAGGTCAGGAAGCCAGTCTCGGATACAGGCTGCAGCAGGGAGAAGCAGAGACCCTGGCTTGATGGCATCTCTTCAACGGCCATCGTGGTTGGAAGGTCGACTACATTTAATAAAAAGTA
The DNA here is from genome assembly GCF_024542745.1 of Macaca thibetana thibetana. NCBI lineage: Eukaryota > Metazoa > Chordata > Mammalia > Primates > Cercopithecidae > Macaca > Macaca thibetana. The sequence goes on from NC_065592.1 coordinate 67,040,676, forward strand.
AATTGATTGAGTAAATAATTAAATACATTGAGGATAATGGGAGCTAAATTTTATGCTACTAGAGAAGATTTTACAAACAGGAAGACCAGAAAAAAAAGAAAGAAGCCTGAGGTGTTGGCTTGGAAACACCTGAGGGAAAGGAGAAAAAAAGAAGCCCGAGGTATTGGATTGGCAACACCTGAGGAAGAGGAGCAAGAAAAGAAAGAAGCCCAAGGTACTGGATTGGCAACACCCGAAGAAGAGGGGCAAGAAAAGAAAGAAGCCCAAGGTTTTGGATTGCAACATCTGAGGAAGAGGAGAACGAAAACAAAGAAGCCCGAGGTATTGGATTGCCAACACCTGAGGAAGAGGAGCAAGAAAAGAAAGAAGCCTGAGGTGTTGGAGAAATGAACATATATATATACACACATACATACATCTATACATATATGGTTTTGTGACAAATATATACACAGAAAGATATAGAGATCACTGAAGAGGTATGTGTGTGGGAGATATATATATATGTGTGTGTGTGTGTGTATTTATATGTACATATATACACATCTATTTCCTAGTTCTGTCCAATGACAACACCTAGAAGCAATGGCGTCCCAGTAACAATGAGCACACTAAACACTAGATCTTAGCTTCTAAGTGCCATGCTTCACTTAAAAAACAAAAACAAAAACAAAACCAGGGATCCTTTAAGAAATTGTAATTTCCTAGAGAGGAAAAATTATATGGGCACCATGTGGTAACTGGTAGGACTGCACCTGAGTACACATGAAACATTCTCAGTAATAAATGGTCAGGAGACACCACAATAGTGAGCAGAGTTGGGGTCATGTGGTGGTTCTTGTGGCCTCTGTCATTCCCATGTATCCCGGGGAGTGGTCTGTGATACATGAGAGAGCTATAGATATAGTGGTAACCTTCAGAATATCTTCCCAGAGATGGGAGGCTGAAAGGAGTTAGAAAGGTGGATGAAAATGATTTGGACTCATTCTTTCTTGTTACACCATTCCCTGGACACACATACAAACTCTTTCCATAGTGACAATATTCTCACTTTCCATAGACTAAGTAGCAAACATATGAGCAGACTCCTGGTATTCTCTGCAAAGTGGAGTAAACTTAACTCCAAGTTCCTTTTGAGGCCGTTTTAGGTGTTTCTATGGAAGGCCGCCAGATGCTGGCTAACTAAAACTAGACACCAACCCTCATCCTTTCAAATTATCTGCAGCACCCTGAAGACCATATCTGAAGCTCTGCCTGCATGCCAGTATGCCTCCAAGAAAAGAGGAGAGAACTAAGAAGTGACACACAATGGCAAAAGATCATTTTTACCACTCAAGCTCCAGGGGGAATAAAAGTTTTGACATGTTCCTGTCTTACTCACTGTCTGTATAATTTCACTTTTATAATGAAATCTTTTTAAGCCAGAGGAGGGAAAAATAAAGTCTCCCCAAATAGTCCAAAGTAGAATAGCTCTTGGCTATTTCCAAATCTAAAAGAACCAGCCAAAACAATTTCAGTCAAATCTTTTTTAAAAGCAACAACAACAACAAGTTTCCCCTGAGTGTGAGGTTGGGAAGGTCAAGGTCTAGCCTGATGTAAACAAAAATGTCTCAGTAGAACAGCGTTAGAGGTTAAATAAATGTTTCTAACAACAGGGATTTAAAACAGAACCATTAAAAATAGATTTTACTGCCTGTGTAAAAAGAAAAGGTAACAACTGCCTTTCATCTTTTCTCTGAGTTCTGAGTGAGAAATACAGTTTCTTGAACACCTCTTGGAAACAGAAGAATAGATTAATGGCTAGGAGTGTGAATGAAAATATCTGGACAACAAGTAAAGAAAATATTCCATCTAAACTGTATTATATCTTAGTCATTTTGGTAGGATTATATGGTCTTTAAATTTTTATTTTCAAAGTGTATCTTTTTCCAAGATACACTGATGAAGAAAACAGTATAAACAAAAATAGAAATCATTCCTAATCCCAATGTCCATTAAAGGTTAGTTGATATTAATATTTTGGAGTATTTCTTATCTTTACTTTCTGTGAATATTTATAAATATAATTTATTCCACTTAGCATCACATTGTGTATACAACTCTGTAACATCTTTTTCACTAAGCAAGTCAAAATAAACATTACCCTGTATTATTAAGTATTGTTTAAAGCATGTTTTCTTAATTGCTACAGATAGTCTTCTTAGGTAGGTACCTTTGGAACTTCTTTCACAACTCTTTTCTATTTATCTGAACACATATTATTTTCAAACTTTTGCTCTTATAATCAAGTCTGCAATTTATAATTTCTAGATGCATCTTTGCATGGATCCCAGTTTCAATTATTATACTGTGTAAATTAGTTTCTTAAGATCATTTTTAAAAGTCAGATTACTAAACCAGGTAGTAAAAACATACTGAGGGATTTAGAAACCTATTTCCAAAATGGTACAACGTCCAAAGAGGTGGTACCAGTGTCATTCCCACCAGCAGGGCAAGTGCCTCTATGTCTCTCTGTCCTCACAGACATATATATACACACACACATATATACACATATCTATACATGTATATATGTAGATATATACATATATCTATGCATGTATATATAGATATATACATATCTATACATGTATACATATACATATCTATACATGTATATCAGATACATAGATATATACACACATATATGAGAGAATATATACATTTCTGCATATCTCTATTTTGATAAGTGAAATATGTTTATTTCTCTAATTTCTAGTAGTGTTAAACATTTTTCATATACCTCATGTCTATAAAATTTCTTTTCTGGTTCATTCCCTCTTCATGCTTTTTGCTTTCTCACAGCACATTTGTATTTTTCTCATTTAATTTGTTAGAACTCATCTATTCAAAGTGGCAAATACTTTGGCCAGTTTTTCATTTGCCTAATTATTTTCAGAGTATTTTGTTGTTACTGCTCTTATACAGAAAACTTAAGTTTTTATGTGTTCAAATCTATTATGTTTTCATGAATTTGCCTGCATGTTTATAAAGGCCTATTCTATTCCCAATTGGATCTATGTTCGGTTTTGTTCCGTTGGATTTTTTTTTTTTTTTTTTTTTTTTTTTTTTTTTTGAGACGGAGTCTCACTGTGTCACCCAGGCTGGAGTGCAGTGGCTTGATCTCAGCTCACTGCAACCTCCGCCTCCTGGGTTCAAGTAATTCTCCTGCCTCAGCCTCCCGAGTACTAGGACTACAGGCGCCCGCCACCATGCCTGGCTAATTTTTGTATTTTTTAGTAAAGACGGGGTTTCACCACATTGACCAGGCTGGTCTCGAACTCCTGACCATGTGATTTGCCCGCCTCGGCCTCCCACAGTGCTGGGACTACAGGTGTGTGAGCCACCTCGCCCAGCCCAGTTGGATCTTTTGAATTTAAATTACATTATAGCCTAAGGAATTACAATACAGACTGGCTTAGGTATTTCTATGCGATAATACAGTACACTCCCTGGAGACAAGGTCAGGGGAAATAACCAACATATCCCAGCCTTCTGTAAACAGAGGGGATTTCTGATACTGTAATATAGAAAATAGAAAGAAGTAAAAGACCTACAAACAATGGAGAAAACTGTCTCTTTCAGGCAAAACTAAGAGTGGTCTCTGTGACTCTTTCCAGGGCCAGGGCCAACCTATAAGATCTGAGAAAAATACATTATTTTCAGGTAGGAAACCACTGCAATAAGCACCGGAAGAAAACACATCTGTACATGTGTGCAAAGGTAAATAAAAAACAATTGAAGATATGCAAAAAGTTGGTAAAGCAACTATATCGAAAGGCTGAGATTTGAATAATTGCTTTGAAAAAAAAAAAAAGAGGATTTGCCTTCTGCAGAAATCTGGAGAGAAGAACATGGCATTTGGGTAGGTATGAAGTCACAGAACATAATCAACAGATGACAAAGAAGGACAAAAACACTAGGGAAAGATGTGTTTTAAATAGCATCAAGGAAGAGATAGAGATGATTTTCCACTACATTTGATTTTTTCAACCTAGTGGGTTGCAGTTGTGCTGCCATTTTAGCATGGTTCGTTAAAATTTTGCTTACACTGAAACTTTATACCATCACATGGATCCCCCCATCCTCAATAATTTTTTTCTGTTGTTTTACAGTACTTTTAATTCAAAGAACTTACTCAAAGATTATTCATGGCAATATTTCATCCCACGTGGTCTTGTGTGACAAATGTCATCTAAATTTAGGTGCCAAGAGTGGAAGCACTAGGAAAGGAGATTCCCCTTCAGAAAAGTATAGAGGCAAAGCTGATCACCATCTGAGAATGCCATGATGGCATCAGGGAGTCAACTGCGGGATAGGTAGTAGTAAGAAAGAATTATTTGTGATATAAAGAAAATATTATCAGAAGAAAGTATAAGGTTGCAAAACATGTAGTTATTAAATGTTCAGGCATTGGTATCAGATCTGGCTTCAAATAGAGCCCTTCTACTTTCTAATTAGAAGACTTTGTGCAAGGTATTTAATTTCTCTGATCATCAGTTTCTTAATCTGTAAAATAGTGTTAATGTTCTAAACATCATGGAGTTGATGTGGGGATTAAATGAGATAATGTGTATTAGGCACTTAACAATCTTTCAACCATATAGCCACAGTTACTAGTGCAATAAGTGGGGACTATTCCTGTTATTACAAATAGCAAATGAAAATAAGTGTTTCTGGAATGGTCCCTACATAAAAATTCAAATGAAATGATCATAGCCTAATATCTGCCTATGAATTACAATTGACAAGCAACTTATCAATCAGTATTGTTAGTGAATTTTTCTTAAAAATGCATGTAAAACTAAAAGCTGTCATGTAACATGACCTTGCCAAATTAGGAAGAAAATGAAAATATAATCAATATTGCAAGTCATTAGTAATTTCATTCGAAGTTTGGCTGTTTGTGAGGCTGGTAATAACCTTCTATTATTATACAGCAAAATTAGACATGGATTCACTACATTATCAAGCCCATATTGGGTCTTTGGAGTAATGCTAAATGTTCTCACTTAAATTCTCATTTGACCATAATATAACCATGGGGTGAACACTATTATTGGCCACAATTTATACCAAAGGAAACCAAATCACCAGATTTAAGAAAACTGTGTGAAGTCAAATAGCAAGCAAATAGTTGAGCTGAAATCTTCACCCAGGTCTTGTCATTTCAAGTTTGACACTCTGTCCATATACTATGAGGCAAAGAGGAATTAATCTGATGTCAACTGTCCAAACTCACAAGCAACCGTTCTTTTGAAAGTAACTGCAAAATATATATACGTTATATATATATATATATATAACCCCACCCACCCAATCAGAAACCAGGGAAATAAATTCAAAGCTTCAGCTGTGTTTTTGTACAGCCAGAAGAGGAACCATTAAGAAGTGTTTGGAATCTTTAGTTTGTTTTATATTTGGTGTTCACAGAAGATTTGAGGAATGGGAGGGATCGATGAAAAGAAAAAAATTAATGTTATAATAGTACAATAACTTCCAGATTATAGGATGAGTTATATATATATTCTCTACATATATTCTATATATATATATATTCTCTTTAATAAATTAGATTGAAAAATTCAAATATTAATGTTAGTCTTCAGGAGAAATGTGAGTTTGATCCAAAAGTGCCTACCTAAAAACTTTCACTGATAGATACTCAAGGGGCCTGGTCTTCGGTTGGGGTTCAATGGCCACTTTGGCCTGTTCTGTAGGACATTAGTGACGCAAAGCCCACTGGGTGCTCATCCAGATTTGGAGAAATGTGCTATGGCAGGACCAAGACAGAATGAAGACTAGACCAAGACTCTGTTTTGGGGTGGAGGCTTCTTCAGGAAAGGAAGGAAGTCAGAGACCTGAGGAAGCACAGCAAGATTTAGATGCACCCAGGAGAGGATGTCAACAGATTGCAAAGGCTTTAACTGTGTGGCTTCTGGTTCTGGAACTATATGACAATAAGCCCATGTTGCATAGTTTTAAATATCATCATTTATGTTGTAACTTCAAACATAGTTTTATGTCCAGATGACAGAAGGCAGGGGTGAAGCTGTAAGAGTGAAGAGACCCACCCCATTCACACAGTTTTTAAGGTCTTCCCGTAGCTTGCAGAAATTCTTCATGAGCTGAGTCCAGAGCCACAGGGATAAAGGCTAACAGCCTAGCAGGAATAAGGCAAACTCTCCCTTTTCCCCAAATGTTTTAGAATAGGTGACCATGTATAAACAAGGGAAAAGTGAAAATTGGTTTGTACCTAGTAGAAAAATGACTAGTACTGACCACAAATAATTCTGCCTCCTCTAGATTTGACAAATGCTATCCATCAGGAAATATCTAACAGCCATGAGTTTTTACAGCAATTAATGATAATGGAAAATAAAGTTCATTTTCAAAACTGCAAGCTAAAAGGAGCATGTTAAAATTGGCCTATCGTTTTCTTGAACTGCACAGTGTTTTTCTCCATTACAAGAGACAACAAAGTTGACCCTCTGGTCACTCCCACTGAACCTAAAAGGCCATCTAAAGGAAAACAGGATGTGGCTGAGAACAATGACACCTCTGCAAATCACATACAGAGCCAACAGATGAATAAAGCCCTGGTGTTTTTCAGAAAGTCAGAAGAAAGCATGGATTCAAAAAGAGAACAATGATTGTGGAAATAATATTGTTAATTTTGCCTACAACCCAAACAGTGCTACCTTCCTACTCTTGCTAGTCCATTTTCACCTGAGGATAATGCCTGGAAATGATCTTCTATGCGTCAGATGCCCTCTTTCCTGTACTCTGAAGATCACTCTGTGTGTGTGTGTGTGTGTGTGTGTGTGTGTGTGTGTGTGTGTGTGTGTGTCTATAATGCCCATCATTATTATTGTGATCTTTTAAAGGACATATTTGTTAAATTATTCTTAACAGGGAATCCGTTGTCACATAAACCAAAGATTATATATATAGCCACAGAAAGTATACATATATATATTTAACCATAGCATATAAATTCAATAAACTAAGAGGAATGCAGTTGAGCCAAAGGGATTATTAACCAGCTCTCCAAAATAATTCATGCTTGTGCTAAAACATTTTGTAGCAAGATTTGAGGTTTCTGTTAAAATTTATGGAAAATGAATACAGAAATCTGTAAGCAGGAGAAATTTTGTGGTTTTCGCAATTGCTGTCACGATGGGAGCACCTTTGAAAATGAACAAGGGAAAGAATCGATTCGGATCAATAAAGCAATAACAATGCATTAAGATATTACTCTCTCTAACGCTCAGCTCTTTCCTGCTGCTACATTTCCTTCAAATGTCCTTAATCCAGGTACAAGGAGTTACAGAATTTGAGGCAGTTGTAAAGGAAGACGTAATCATTTAAACCTAACTAATTTAGAAGAACATTAGCTCAAGAGCAAAATATTAAGCACAATCTATTAAATTTACTATTTCTGCTATTCATCAATTTAACTGATCATTACAAATAAGTACAATATAAAGGCAATCGTCAAGGCACTTAAACTAAATGAAAGAGAAAAGTGAAACTAGGTGATTTTTAAGAGTCAATTTTTGAAGTTTTTTTTCTTTCTCACTCCCTCACCCCTTTGGTATCACTTGTGAAACATAATTGGAAATGGTAAAAGTCAATATAGAAGTCCAGGTCCCGGCATATGAATAGGCTATTCATGAAAATGTTGGCTTGCTCCTTTTTAGGGTCACAAAGGGCTTCACAGATTCTCCTGTTAAATTTGTGAGGAAAATGGGGGCAAGAATATTTCTTCTTAAATGCTGGGAATGGTTAGGTTGGTGGTCCTATTGCATAATCTATTGTATATCAGCTATGTGATTGTGTCCTATTCCCGCATCCACATCTTCAATTGAATCTGGCAATTTTTAAAAGTTGTGCTAATGCTACTAGTCACAAAACCACTACCAAGTTATAAGTTCCTTGAGGAGGTTAACTAAGTCATATTCATCTTGTTTTTATCCCTAATGATTCACAGTGTTTGGCCTACATTATTGTAACTGCTCAATAGTTGAGTGATGAAAGATATAGCATTTGCTCAAAATAGTGCTTTTTTGGTCTGATCCTCAGTTTTGGACTTGGCACTTATTTCTTTACATTTTCAACTTGTCTTCACTTAGGTAACTAACAAGCAGCTTAGTAAGTCACAATGGCATCTCTCAATAATTAGTTTGGTTATCCAAGCATGCCCCCTATTTTGAATTCTGTTTTCCTATTTATTTTATTTCCCATCTTGGCACTTGAATGTCCTCTCTGTATTTTGCTAAAATGATGTTGCTGACGTAGGTAGAAAACACTTGAAATTTATGTGTTCTGAAATTTCTTACATTTTGTTGCTGGAACACTCTGAAATTCTCTGATTTTGTACAGCAACCGTCAACATAAGGGACAAACTGATGATTTATAGATAGAAACGTGAGTCTAAATTTCTATATTGCCAAGCTGCTCATTTTAAAAGCACAGTGAATTAGACAAGAAGTAAATCCGCAGAACTGGAAAGCTTCCCCGCATTCCTCAAAGTACGAGTGATAAGCAATGTTCCTCTGCAATGAATGCTTTTTGTTTCCCTCATTGATCACTTGCACTGAAAAAAATATCTCAACCAAGTTCCTAGTCATCTCTTTTTTAAAAAAGAAATAATTACCATAATCTTTTGGGGATATTAAATATTAAATACCTAAATCCTTTCTTTTGCATTTTATGTCAGCCTTTAAATTATATGCCAATTGGTACTGTAGTCATGTTTTGGAAACTAACAGCTAAAAGAAAATATGTCGTTCATCCCAATTGAAATTATTTCAAAAGCTACATTATATAATAATGCTAGTGAGATACATGCCAACTAAAGAAAGGGGACTCACACCTGCCTTCTTTGTAAGATATTTACAAATTTAACTTGAAATAGTGAAAAACAGATCTATAGTTGAAGCCGTGTAATGGTACAATAACACCCCATCCACTGAGCAATAGACTAACACCAGTTTTCTAATCAGAAGGTAATAACATAGACCTCCAGAAAAGAAACCAAAATTTGACATTCTTGCTCAATATATCTTCTTCCTGTACTGCCATAATCTCTGACTATCCTTGCCTCATTCCAAAAACAACAAAATAAAAGCAGAAGTAACACAAATTCCCTACAATCTAAGGCTCAGATTCATTCTTTCTTTTTGTAATATTACTCCTCACTTCTGTAACCCATACTCTTATTTTTTTCAACTCTTATTTCACATTTTAGCAGGAACATGCAGCTTAGCACTAACTTAAATTACTCCTGTAATCCCAGCACTTTAGGAGGCCAAGGTGGGCAGATTTCTTGAGGCCAGGAGTTCAAGACCAGCCTGGCCAACATGCTGAAAACCCATCTCTACCAAAAATACAAAAATTAGCCAGCCTGGTGTCTCATACCTGTAATACCAGTTACTCGGAAGGCTGAGGCAGGAGAATCGTTTGAACCTGGGAGGCGGAGATTGCAGTGAGCTGAGAACATGCCATTGCACTCCAGCCTGGGCAACAGAGTGAGACTCCATCTCAAAAAAAAAAAAAAAAAAAAAAAAAAACTTTTTTCTTCCAACCAAATTGTAATTTTTTTACTATTACCAGCTAATACCAAGTGCCTGTAATGGACTGGCCTCTCATTAGAGTGTTTACAAGTGCATCTCCATTCACCCTGACACAACTCTATTAGTTTCCCCATTTTAGGGATGAAAAATAGGCTGAGAGAGAACAATGTACTTACTGAGTACAGAATCACAGCCAGCAAATTGTAGAGCTAGGATTTGGGTACAGAGTCTATATCCTTAGTCAAATTGCCGTACTCCTTCAGAAACATCTATATCCAGAAGCAACTTACTCCTTCCCTGATACCAAATATAATGCTCCGTGTTAGCAAGGAACCTTTGGGTTCCAGGTATGTAGAGCTTGGTAAAGAGGGGGTACTTAGTTAGATTAAACCACAGACACTTAATACATTTTTTCCTCTGACTGTGGAAGGCAGAGTAGTCTCTTGGAAAATATAATGTCATTTTCTGGGTAACTACAGTTGATCCAAAAAGAGCTTGGGAGGGTCAACCAGTGTATTAGTCTTTTTCTCATGCTGCTATAAAGAACTGCCCAAGATTGGGTAATTTATAAAGAAAAGAAGTTTAATTGACTTACAGTTCTGCATGGCTAGGGAGGTCTCAGGAAACTTACGATTATAGTGGAAGGGGAAGCAAACATGACCTTCTTCACATGGCAGCAGGAGAGAGAAGTGCCGAGTGAAGGAGAGGGAAAGCCCCTTATAAAACCACCAGATCTCATGAGAACTCACTCACAATCATGAGAATAGCATGGGGGAAACTGCCCTCATGATTCAATTACCTCCCCCTAGGTCTCTCCCAGGACACGTGGGGATTATGGGATTACAATTCAAGATGAGATCTGGGTGGGGACACAAAGCCAAACCATATCAACCGGGATGAGGGAACACTGAGTAAGAAGAGAGAAGGGCCATAGAAGACAGAGATACCAACAGCTACTGACCAATAATGGTGTGCAGCCACCTGCCACCTTTTTGGGACCAGACTTAATTTTATTGTATTAATCCCTATTAACATCCTCTGGAATGAATGCTTTGTGGAACAGGCTTTGAAAAATGATGTTAAATTTGTAAATGAGTGAGGTGTTTTCAGCATACAATGAAATAGCACATAAAGAGAAAAGCTTAGATTTACTGAGTGTCTATTATACAGAAGGTCCTCTGTTAGGTGATTTGCATATGTTGTTTTGATGTAATACTCAAAAAAAAACCCTATAAAATAGATATTATTATCCCCATTTTATAAATAAGGAAACTGAGGAGGATATTTTACTTGCAAAGGTTACAATGTGCTCACTACTCTGTATCCTTCAATTTCTACTTTTCAATTACTGTGCAAGTTTGGTGTTATTTCACCGTTTTTAAATTCTTTTTAATATTTTTTATTTAAGCTGATGAAATGTAAGCTTAGAAAGGATACCTATCTTATTCAGTGTGACAGATGAACCAAGGAACCAGGATTCAAACCTAGTTCTGTCTCATTCCAACATCTGTGTTCTTAACTGAATGACTTAAATTCCTGCAAATAATTTTATTTCAAGAGCATAAATCTTTCAATAAATTTTTCTAATGTAGCAAAAGGTGTGATCATGGCCCAGGGCCATGTAGAAAAGGATGAAAATTAGTTCTTTGATTATATCCAACTGCCTATATGACATCTCTGTTAATGTCTAAATAATGAGCCTAAAACTGAATTTTTCATTATTTGCCCCAAATCTCCTCTACCTATGGCTTTCCCCATCTTGGTTGATGGCAAATCTAGTCTTCTACTTGCCCAGGCTAAAAAGTCCTTGGAATCATCCCTGACCCTCTCTTTCTCACCACTCAAATCCAAACTTTCAAGAATTCAATCTACTTTTTTCTTCATAAGCTATCCAGAATTTACTCATTTTCCATCTCCTCTATTGCTGCCTCCCTGTTCTGAGCATTTCTTGGTTGGCCTAAACATTAGGCTTCCAACATCTCTCCCTGATTCTACTCTTGTTTCACATTAGTCTATTCTCAACACAGCAGCCACTGTGATTCATTACATCAGTCACGGTCCACTTAGGAGACAGGAATCACACTAGTTATATTAATAGAGAGAATGTAATATAAATAATTGTTAACTGGAATAAAGATATTAACTGAGTAAGCAAACAGACAAAAAAGGGTACAATGGAGGTAAAAATAGCAGAAAGCATCTTCCATAGCTGGGGACTAGAGAAAAGAGATTGGAAATATCAAAACTTAACTAGCTCAGTCCTCTAATGGGAGACACTGAGGTTTCTGAGAGAGTATAATGAGGTTAGTTCTGGACTGTTAGAAACACTGAAAACTGCTGCTAAGAGAAGGGACTCCTACTACTAGGTTGAAGAAGTATTGCTAGAAACATGATACACATAGGAAGCCCACAAGAAGCAAATAGGAACAAGTCCCTTCTCTCGCCTTCATTCTTGCGGTCCCCCTCTACTGTCTCCTGTGGGCAGAGCCTAACAGGAGCAACTTGCAAAAAAGAAGTGTGGTCCGAAGAGTCCCATCCTCAGCATCACAAAATCAAGTATTAAAAGGATCAGTTTGGAGTTAAGAGACAATAGTTTAAGAACTGGCACATCGATTTGAAAAGTTAATCAGATAATGCGTCCCTTTGTTTAAAACCCTGCAAGACCTCACCATTTACTAGAGTAAAGGTCAAAGTCCTTACAGTGACCTACGGGACCTTATATGATCTGGTCGTAGTTCTCTGACCTTGTGTAAAATTCCTCTGTTCCTTACTCTCTCTGCTTCAGCTACTCTGCTCTGGCCTTCTTATTCTTTCTTAAATATCTTTGGCACTTTCCTGTCTTCAAGCCTTTGCTCAAACTGTTCCTTCTTACACTTCTGGAATGTTCTTTCCCTAGTATGGCTAATTCTTCCACTTTCTCCAAGCTTTTGATGACATCTCACTTTTTCAAGAAGGCTTATCCTGACAACCCTATTTAATACAGTAAGCTGTCCATCACCTCCACACTGCACTCTCAATTCTGTGACTTGGCTATGTGTTTTTTTAACAGCACTCATCAACTTGTGTCATATTGTATAATTTATTTATACATTATGCTCATTATTATGGCCCTTTTCTTTGCTCCCATAACATAAGCTCCTCAAGAACAAGGATTTTTTTTTTTTTTTTTTTTCTCATATGGCTCAAGGATAAAGAACAATGCCCAGCACAGGGTAGGCATATATTAAACATTTATTGAGGTGAAAAGATTTCACTTAGTCATCCCTGTAGCGTATTCACGGGAATAGGGATAGTGATCTTAAAATTAGAATGCTCCAAAAGTAATTAATGCATGATATCTAGATTTACTTGGTCATTTTGCAGTAGTCTTACTTCATCAGTACAGAGAATTCTGTTTTACATACCTTAATATACAGATTCATTTACTTTTTTATGGGTTAAGCCTTGAAGAAGTAGCAGATAGCCCTAAAATATAGTAGTTTCATGAGGGAAGGTAACCTGGAGTAAAAATTCCACCTCAATCATGAAATGATTGATATACAGGCAAATAATTAAGAGTCAATTGCTCAGCAAATATATGAACTTAAAACAACAATTGCACCATTAAGATATTAAAATCCAAATCAAAGCCGGGTGTGGTGGCTCACTTGTGTAATCCCAGCACTTTGGGAGGCCAAGGCTGGTGGATCATTTGAGGTTAGGAGTTTGAGACCAACCTGGCTAACATGGTGAAACCCCATCTCTACTAAAAATATAAAAGTTAACTGGGCATGGTAGCAGGTGCCTGTAATCCCAGCTACTCGGGAGGCTGAGGCAGGAGAATCGTTTGAACCTTGGAAGTGGAAGTTGCAGTGAGCCAAGATCGCACCACTGCACTCCAGCCTGCGTGACAGAGAGAAACTCCATCTCAAAAAATTATTAAAATAAAATAAAATCCAAATCAATATTTTCACTTATGAATTCCTACTTATTTTCCATAAGTCAAAAGAGACCATGTTTTAAAGGGCCTTTTCCCCTGCATTAAAAAAGTAGCATTTTAAATAATAAAGTGGTAGTTACATAGCTATTTGCTTTTTAATATTTTCTTAACACGAACCAATACGTTTTGTGTATTTTTTCTAAATGCACGTTGCATTTCACAATAGAAAAATGACAAATGTTCTAAAAGCCACATACAACAAGACTTTCATGAATATAGAAAGATATAAAACAAATTGAGGTAAATCCTAATAACATTGTGTTTTGAGACAACCTGATAAATTTACTTCAAAATTGCACATCCTCTGCCGCTCCCACCTCTGTGAGCTCCTGGTGTGAATGGTTTGCTCTGCCTCAGAGAGGGTGACTGAGGAATGCCGGGAGGGCCTCAGGAGGCCCACCGCTGCTGCGTTGGGAGGGCAGGCAGGCAGCAAGGAGACAAAGGCCTCGCGGTGCTCTCACTCAGACAGCACAGGATCAGACTCCCTCTGAGTGATTAGCCTCTGGGGTACCCAACAATAACAGACTCACGCAGGTTTTCAAAACAGAGGAACAGCTTTCACGAAGCCAATAACTTCAGGCCTGTGTGAGTCCTGGGAATAGGCTCTCCTCCCTCCAAGAGGCCTCCGAAAGCCTGCTTCCCCACAACCTAAAGCAAAGTTAAAACGCTCTTCCTCAAGGTCACCAAATAAAAACCAGATGAGTCCAGAGGGCAGATGGGACGCTCCTGGACACCTCTGAATGTGTTTTTGAAAGCGAGGTGGGAAGAGGAGAAACCGTTCAGAGAGAGGAGAGTTGGTGACACGCTGACTGAGCCGTGACAAAGCACTAACAGGAAGGGAGAGGCCCTGTTCCGCCTGAAGGCAAAATAAACTGACAACAGCCGGGAAGATGGGACAGAGAGAGAAGTCAAAAGAGGCATACCAGGAGCTGTCTCGGCAGGCCTAGGCTGAGAAAAGCCCAGCCTCCTCGTAAATCCGTGTGGGATAAAGACTGTACAGTTTAACAGGAGAAATGAATGAGAGCCATAAAAATGCTGCACATAATCCTATCTGGGTCACTTATTATAGTATATCATGTAAATATCACATGAGGATGCCGACCTTCAAAAAAAGAAAATTCCACAGAACATTTTCTTCTTCTGCAATAGGGAAGGTTTTCTGAAGCATACAGCTTTACTGAATTAATAACTTCCTTTCTGTCTCTGTCGACTCTGGGGGCCCCTGATCTCATCTTTCCTCTGTCTGTGTCCAAAATAAGTTAGAAAGAGGTCACATGGAATGGCCCTGAGAAGTAAACTTATAAAGAAAAGCTAGTTTTTACTGCCCTCCATAGCCTCCTTCCTTCCCCCATACCCTGTTCTTCCCCGATCCAAACACAAGAACACTCTCCTCTTTTTGGCTCCATTACTTGACTCCAAGGAAAAGTTACTTCTTTGGAAGCAAGAAAGGAAGGAGAGGCCAATCCAAGCATATTTTTTGAAACATTAAAACCTGGATTCCCAGTCTTTTAGTGATAGGTGCAAACCTGCTCTCCATTCAAAGCTGGAAAGTCATGTCTGCAAGGAAACCTGCTGAGAGCGTGGGTACATCAGTATCTTCTTCTTCTTCCTCTTCTTCTTTTTTTCTTTTTTTCAGAGGGAGTCTCACTCTGTCACCCAGGCTGGAGTGTGGGCAGTGGTGCGATCTCAGCTCACTGCAACCTCCGCCTCCCAGGTTCAAGGGATTCTCATGCCTCAGCCTCCCTAGTAGCTGAGATTACAGGCACACACTATCATGCCCGGCTAATTTTTGTATTTTTAATAGAGATGGTGTTTCGCCATACTTGCCAGGCTGGTCCCGAATTCCTGACCTCAGGTGACTGACCCACCTCGGCCTCCTGAAATGCTGGAATTACAGGCGTGAGCCACTATGCCTGGCCTGTATCTTCTTTTCTAGAGGGCTCTACCCGCTTCTTCCTAATGGTAAGTACGTTAAGCAAACTTGGCAGCTTTCAGTCAAGAATTCTTTCCCATCAGAAATATTCACCAGAAACAGAGCGTCTGAGAGCAACTGCATCTATGATTTCAGTGGCAAAACTGCTTTGGACCCTATTTCAAGAGATGGTCTTTATCTATCCTCCTCAAACCATACTGCATGAACTTCATTTTAGATACACTTTTACTTTTGAAATAGCTCATATCCCGCAAGCTCTTTTCTCAATTCTTGACATTTAAATTATATCCCGTTTTAAAATTTTGAGCCCAAGATGTAATAGAATTGATCACTTCTGCTACCTAGTTAACATGTTTGGGTGGGGAGGGGAACTTAACCGCCCACAGTGCTCTCTCTGGGAAAGACGTCATCACACTCCGTGCTGAAGAGATAGGGCAAGTTCCTTCCACATGATCCTTCTCCCTAGTACAATGGACTAGACTAGAGGTGAAAAACCTGCCCCAAGGCCAGTCAATTCAGCAGCTGGCTAGAATCCCTCAGGCCAACTCTCACTGTGTCTTGAATTTAAACTAAACGACACAGACAGAGAGAATCAGTCAAACATGTCACTATGTTTTAATATTTTCCCTCATTCCCCAAGAAGATTTTGTGGAGCTTTCATTTTCAGAATTTGCATAATGAAATAATGGCTATATTTTAACTTTTCCAAATATAAAGTTATATTAAAATATGAAAGATGGATGTTCATACTGCTCATCCCCCTCCTCTCCATAATTAAAGATTGAGATATGCACACTCCATCTGGAGTAGACACGCTAGCTCAGTTGAGAATCAGGGCTGCAGTTGGCAAATGAGAGTATTGGGCCTCTAAGATGAAACACACTGCGGGTCACCATGTGGGACCATGTGTAGGCAATAGAAGCCAGTCTGGTGAAAGAGTGGGCAGACAGTCACAGATAACTAGAGCTGAAATAAAGCATGCAAACCCTGAGACATATTGTGAAGATATTTTGTGACCCTTGGGAGACCCAGAACCAATTCTATTTCTACATCTATCTAGCTGTAGTTAACAGAACTAACTCTAGTTTAATTCATGTGTTTGGAAGCTTGCTATACCATAAGTTACCCTTTTCACTTGGTGAAAAGGCTTTCTCTTTTAACAGAGCTAAACATTTCTATTCCTTGAAGAAACATTTTGAAGCCAATTAGACTAAATTTAAAGTACCAATAACAGGTGATTTGGCCCTCAAATTATTACAGTCACAGAACTAAAATCCACTGTCCTTTCAGCAGAGCCATTTTTTACTTTTGTTCTTAAATATATACATTCTATCTAATCATACTGTAGACTTAATGTATTAGATTTAAAGTAATATGAAATGTTTAATGAACTATAGCTTTGTTGTATGGTGTTTATGTTTTCTTCTTTTTGATGTCCTCCAAACATGTAAGGCAGATAATGTAGTAATAGATGTTCATAAACTTAAATTGTGCAGTCATTATATGTATGATTATAGCATTCCTGAGCAGAGAAAAAAATATTATGATGCATGTTTTTAACAAAAGATAAATAGAGGCAAATGATGATTTGATCAATTTGCCATGCTCACACTAAAACTGTGCAACGATAATGAAAACTAATCACAATTGTGAAACATACTCCAGAAAGAAAGCTAGAGAAATGTTTAGAGATCTCTCAGAAAATCAAATACATAGTGAAAAGGCCAACATTTAATGGCTATCCTTATGATAAATCTAATAACGTCTCCAACAGTCAACAAAACAATCTTTATTTTGGACCAGGGCAAACTTGGTCCAAAGATGTTGTCTTATCTACTTTGTAATGTGGTATCTGTAATAGCTGCTCACAAACTATTCTCCTTACAGACAGGTATACAGTATCAAATGCCAGGAGGCCAAAGCAATGTCATTGCAGATATTTCACTGGGCTTCTAACCTGAAGAGAAAAGGCATCCTGCCAGTGGTCAAGACTTAGACCAAACAGGCCATAACTTACCCTTAACTTGTGACCTTTTCCCTTTTCTCTGGGCTATTTTCTAAAGATGATATGCTTTGCACATAATCCTGACTAGAAAAAGGCAGCATTTGTGTTTTTTTTTTTTTTTTTTTTTTTTTGGAGGTGGGGGGTATATCTGTCTTACCTTCATTCAAACAGTTCCCCTCACCCCTACTATACACACACACACTGGTTTTCGATTTCATGTTCTCTTCTAAATGTTTCAACATCCATATCATATTGTAATAATTTTACTTTATGATCTATTCAAAAGTGAATCAAAGTGAATCAGTATTTTCTGAATAAATATCTATTTGTGGTAAATGACATATTTTGGATATTGGACTATCTGAGGGCTACTTCCTCAGAGAACTTGGGCTAAACCACAATGCAGTGTCGTGTGCCCACATTCAAATGTTGGCTCTCTCATTTATTTGATACGTGACCTTGGACAAGTTATAAACTATCACTGCCTCAGTTTCCATTATCTATAAAATGGGTGTCATAATGATGCCTGCCTCATGGGATTATTGTGAAGATTAAATAATACCGTAGATAATGTAGAACAATGTTTGGCAAATAGTAGGAATTCATGGAACGTTCAGCTATTATTGTGCTACTAGAACTTGGTTGAAAGTCCTCTACAAATTGAAACAAAGAAAAAGAGATACAAATGTAACACTTTTAATTTGGTTTCCCTTCTCTTAACTCTCATTCTAATAATATTTGACTTTCGGATGAGCTAAGCAAATAACTCCTGACTACTGAGAAGCAAAATGATTAAGTTTCTCCTTATGTCAATGACATGTTTCTATTGCTATGCAGTAGAAGTAACCTTACTAGACACAACTAGGTCTGCTAGCTACTCATTAGTAGAAAAACTAGCTTAAGATCAACTATACTAAAACCAAAATTATCAGCTTTAATGATATTCTTTGACATGTAACTGGCTTTGATTCAAAACATTTTATATGGAGTCAAATCATTCAATTACCCAAAAGCATGGTCTTTAATCAGCTAAGCATAGAGGCCTCACAAATACTTACATTAATTAAAATTTGACATGGGCATATGTATCATTAATTTATTTTTCTTTGGAAGTAGCTAGTAACAATGCCTATTTTGAGTTTTTACTATCTACAATGTATTATAATAACTTAGTATGGCACATAACTATCCTTTCAGTTTCTATCCCTTCATGAAAATGTTGGATCTTCCTCTAAATCTTCCTTTGAAGTGGAGTGAGCATCCACTTTGGCTGTTTTCAGATTAGGCTCATTAGTTTACCTCCTCTATGCCCCGCCCCGGCTATTTGTAAAATCATAAGCATCTCCCCCGAATTGTCACCATAGAATATTCTCGTCAGAGATTACAACGACCTTGCATTTTGTGCAAGTACATTTGAAAGAAATAATATTAATCTAAAAGTTCCAAGTATTATTCTTAGGTCTAGCTGGATTATCAGAATTATGTTCCAGAATTGCTTTTTCACTCTAATGCCAGCAGACTACACTAAGAAAGGGAGGTTTTGAATTATGGTCTTTGGAAGCAGTAACACTATTTTTGTATTGGTGAGAATCTTGTCTATTATATCCATTATATCCATGAAAAGGGCACAGAAAGACAAACAAACAAATACACTTCTAGTTGTGGTGTAATTATGTCCTCTGTATCTCCTGTGAGGTCATCAACTTTTTGTGGCCAAGTTAATCATTTAAGGTCAGTCAAAACTGAGGATTTTTGGCTCCAAGTAAGGGCTCTAAATAAAAATCTTTCCTTGTTAATGCCATTTTTTCTGTCAATCCCAATCTAATTTATCTAAAACATTTCATAAAACCCAACTGCCTTACAAGTACCATCTAATGGGTTTCACTGTTTGGTTTCTTTGACTTATCACAAGTGCTGATAGCTTCTTGTGTACATTAACTAATAGGCCTCTTTCAAAGTATGCTGACATTCAGCTTAGTGTTAAATGGTTTTTAATGAACTCTGTACCATCCCCCTCTATCCTGAATTTCTGCAAATGAAACCCATTTTTTAAAAAATAATCTGGAGAACTAATGGTACTTTGCATTCCAATGAATATGAACCAAGTCTGGACCCTAACTGGATAACTTCAAACCAAATTACTATCATGAAGACAAAACATTCTCATGGTTGTTATTTATTAATTTATTTTTTACTTACTAGCCAGATATTTGGCAACCCACAGATATAGATAGCCCTCATGTCAAAGTATTTATTCCCAATGATGTGAAAAGTTTAAGAGCTATTGGAAAAATTAGAAATCTCATTTACTTGGAGTGCCGTGTAAATTTTACTAAGGATTTAGGGAATCACAGTTGCATTTTATCAGCTTAAAGTTTCTCAATGAATGCTTCAGTTCTCTCATTCACATTTTTGCTGAACCTCAGAGAAAATGTCTCTGAAGCTAAACCAAGTGAAGTAAGAGGATAGCAATTATTTGGTCAAGATGGTGCGTATGAAGTTTATACTATACCTTAGGCAATCGTAACAGGTGAATGATTCATGTTTTGTTATGTCTTAGGTGTTGTGCATATGCATGCTTCTCTTGCTTTTTTCCTTGCAAATTTGGATGGGTGAATACTGAGTTTCTTTTCTGGCTCTTCATAGTCAACCCAAAGCACCTGATACCTGGTAGTCTTCTGCTCCTCTTGGTCACTGGCTTTCTCAGGCAGCACAGAGCTGCAGCACCCAGGCAGGTGGGAACAAGACCATCAGGAACAAAGATTTTTATCTCCTCTCTCAGTTCCATGGTAACGCCTTCCTTTTTGCTGCTTTTCCTTGATTTCAAAAACATTTTCCAGTTCACGGCATGCCTGCTTCCAGGAGGGGGAAAAAGTGGATAAAAATAATGCACTATATACAGTATCTTTAGAGAAAATCACATAAATATTTTATACACTGTACAGTAAATAATGTATATGTTTAGAAAGGCAATGTTAATATTTTATGGACTGCAGAATAACTGTTCAGGTCGAAATGAAATCACTGTGTTTGAAGAAATATAGTGTGCTCTAAGTTGTACCAAACAATTTTACTATAGCTTAGTACAATACAGTTCATAAATCACCGCATTCTCTGCATTACCTGGGAGTTCAAGAATCCCAGCTCCCAGTGGGCTCCTCCCTTCATTCCCTACTGCTTTCAAAGACCCCCACTCTCACCTCCCTACTCGAGACCCTCCTTTGAACTATGGCAGTGATCAATACATGTTCTTGAGAAATTGAACCAGGTTGTGAATGAATTCACCCAGATCACCTACTTTTCATGGGGAGGGTGGTAAGAAAACTGATCAGGAATGGACAAAGAAAACACCTAATGAATTCCATATGTAACCTGAGTTTCTGCATATTTTTTCAGGTGCTAAGGACATATCATTTTGGTTTCCTGAAATCCACTCTTTGTGAGTCTTTTTTTTTTTTTTTTTTTTTTTTTTTTTTTGTGAGACAGTCTCACTCTGTCACCCAGGATGGAGTGCAGTGGTGCGATCTCACCTCACTGCAACATCTGCCTCCCCGGTTCAAGCAATTCTCCTGCCTCAGCCTCCCGAGTAGCTGGGACTATAGGTGCACGCCACCACACCAGGCTTATTTTTTGTGTTTTAGTAGAGATGGTGTTTTACCATGTTGCCCAGGCTGGTCTTGAACTCCTGAGCTCAGGCAATCCACCTGCCTTGGCCTCCCAAAGTGCTGGGATTACAGGCATGAGCCACTATGCCTGACCTCCTTGTGAGTCTTGATTGGCTAGTTCAGGGTTCAGATATGCATTGGTGCCACTGAAATGCTTAAATATTGTAATATTCACCCGTTTTTGTGTGAAAAAGACACAGGTGTGTTATGAAAAGCAGATAATACAAATATCAAAATAGTCAGAGGAAGGTCAAGCAGATCTTTTTCCAGTTAATTGAAACAATTAAAATCAGAAAAAAATGTGATAATCTAAGTACAATTAAATGTTTCTGCCATTATAATGTCTTTGAGAGAGAAAAACTCTAAACCTCTAACAGAATCAAAAACAAATAGATCAGCAAAAAAGACACCAATAGATTTAAATATTGTATTTAGAGCCCTTGGGTTATTAGTCAGTTTAATAAATAAGAAACAAAGGAGACCTAAAATGACAGAACACAGAAATAACCCAGGAGACGAAGGGAAAGCAGATAACTTAGAAGCCACAGCAGATTAAAGCTGTTAAATGATATTAAAAGACTCACAATGTAATGCCATAATGGGGAGGGGCTAAAAGCAAGGACAGTTAAATGTTCATAAAGACAGTAATTTGAGTGTAAGATCACCTGGGAGCTTGTTTAAAATGTAAATTCCACCGGGGCGGTGGCTCACACCTGTAATCCCAGCACTTTGGGAGGCCGAGGCAGGGGGATCACCTAAGGTTGGGAGTTCGAGACCAGCCTGACCAACAGGGAGAAACCCCGTCTCTACTAAAAATTCAAAAATTAGCCAGGCGTGGTGGCATATGCCTTAATCTCAGCTACTCAGTAGGCAGAGGCAGGAGAATTGCTTGAACCCGGGAGGCAGAGGTTGTAGTGAGCCGAGATCATGCCCTTGCACTCCAGCCTGAGCAACAAGAGCAAAACTCTGTCTCAAAAAAAAAAAAAAAAAAAAAAAAAAAAAAAAAAAAGTAAATTCCTGTGCTGCACTCCTGGGATTCTAATTCATGAAGTGTTTGATTTTAATGCAAATAGAATGTGAGCCAGACTTTGAGAAGCTTTTGATTATCCTAGCAAAATGTGAGGGCAAAGAAGAATAGATAGAGAGGGAGGAAGTTCTGTAACCACAGAGAGGGGCCGGCTAAGTATTACACCCCACGCTGTATGTCAACTATTGCAAATATGCGGCACTGAAAATGACCATCACTGTATGTAATGAACATGGTGCATCTTTTAAAAAAAGGTTAAATTGAATTCAATATTAGCAAGCAAAAAAGGGCAAGGTGGGAAGTGTTACATTCAAAATGGATACTCCTCTGAGACAGGGTACAGGGTACAACAAAACTCATCTTTCTTCCTTTCTTTTTTTGTAGAGATAGGGTTTTGCTATGTTGCCCAGGCTGGTCTCAAACTCCTAGGCTAAACCAATCAGCTCGCCTTTACCTCCCAAAGTAAGCCACAATGCCTGGTTCATCTTTCTTTAGAAACAAGTTGTTTGGGTTTTTCTCCTTTTTTTAATTTTTTTTTTTATTTTTGGAGACAGTCTCACTTTATTGCCCAGGCTGGAGTACTGTGGCAGAATCATAGCTCACTGCAGCCTTGAACTCCTGAGCTTAAATGGTCCTCCTGCCTCAGCCTCCCAAGTAGTAGGACTACATGGACCTCTACACCCAGCTAATTTTTTCTTTTAGTTTTGTAGAGATGGGATCTTGCTGCACTGCCCAGTTTGGTCTCAAACTCCTGGCCTCAAGCAATCCTCCTTCCTCCTAGGCCTTATTTTTTTTTTAATAGTTTTTGCTTTACCAACTGATATGGTTTGGCTGTGTCCTCACCCAAATTTCATCTTGAATTGTAGCTCCCATAATCCCCATGTGTCATGTGATGGACTCGCTGGGAGATAATTGAATCATGGGGGCACTTTCCTTCATACTATTCTTGTGGTAGTGAATAAGTCTCGCAAGACCTAATGGTTTGATAAGGGGTTTCCCCTTTTGCTCGATTCTCATTCTCTCTCTTTGCCTGCCACCACATAAGACATGTCTCTCGCCTTCCGCCATGATCATGAGACTTCCCCAGCCACGAGAAAATGTGAGTCCATTAAACCTCTTTTTCTTTATAAATTATACAGTCTCAGTTATGTTTTTATTAGCAGCATGAAAACAGACTAATTCGCCAACCAATAATGGATGGCTCCATTGTTCATTAAACTTGTTTTTCAACTCTGAATACAAAAGGACTTTGGAAACAAAGAAAAGACAATTTGTTTTCTTTAGTGGTGTAGACACATTGCAGCTAAATATATGGACAACATGAGTAATGAAAAACAAAACCACAGAAGAAAAAGTATGTCAATTAGGGTGCTCTGGTTATCGATTGCTGTGTAACAAATTATCCCCAAATTAGTGACTTAAAACCACAATCATCTGATTGCATCTCACATTTGTGTGGATCAGAAATGTGGCTTGGCTTGGGCTCAGCTAGATGATTCTTTTGCTCCACATGGTATCAATGGAGGCTACTTGGAGGTATCAGCTTGGAGGTGGGCTGGTCTAGTGAGTCCAAAATGACTTCATTCTCATATCTGGCTTCTTGGAAGAAGGGGCTAGGAGCCTGAGTTTAACTAGTCTTGTCATCTGGAGCATCTAAATGTAGCCTTGGGTCTTCCAGAAACAGAAAATCAAAGCTGCTTGTTTCTTAAGGTCTGAGACTAGCACCTGGTACAATGTCATTTCTTATTCTATTGGTAAAAGCAGTCATAATGCCTGCCCAGAATCAAGTGGAGACATAGACCCCACTTCTTAAGGAGAAGACTGTCAATGAATTTGCACCCTGAGGTCTTAAGTCTATCACACAGTGTTGCAGAAATGCATGTAAATATTTCTTTCCTTGCTAACACATCAAAGGTGGCTGAACATGTAATCATTACTTTTCCATCCTTATTCCCCATGCCACAAAGAGGAAAAAGCCTTCAAAGAAAAGTTAAATTTACAAAATCAGGATGCATTTGTTTACTTTCTTTCCTTACTTACATTGTATAAAATACTCTAAAGCAAAGATTCTAAATTTTGTTTGTTATAGTGACCAACTAGCGCTGTGTAACGAATTACCAATAATTTCTTTTGAAATGTATTACCAGTAATGTGTTGCTATTAGTAACTAAAAAAGATTTTTTAAACAATTCACTCTTAATTTTATAATAGAGTTGGGTTCACTGTCACTGTCACTCACATGTTGAGTTACATGTAGTTTCCTAGAAATCTCCCTGCAACATGGAGTAAGCCTATGGGAACGTTCCAAGCCGGTGGTAATCACCAGGCAAGAATGGTAGTCAAGAAAAAAATTCCTTGAAGGTGTAACTTTTCAGCTGAGAGCTAAAAGATGAGTAAGAGTTAACTGTACTAAGAGTTTAGAGTGTTTCAGGCAGCGGGAATATGTGTAAAGAGTGAAACAAGTTTGCCTTAATCAAATGGCATGAGAGACGATCAAGACCCAGGAGAGCGAAATCAAGTCAGGCAGTGACCTGGAGTCACTTAGAGTCATTAGGGCAGAGGCCAAATATGCAAAAAAGAAAAAGAAGAAAGAAAACAAACAAACAAAAAAACAAGAAATCAAGCTTAGTAGTTCTTCACAACAATCTTCTCCAACTCAGTCTTAGTTTTGCAAATAGTTTACAGGGTTGGTAGGCTTAGTCTAATCTTTCATGTCTCCTATGTACCTTTTACAGATATACATGAGCATTGCAAAACAGCTAATAAGCAGGGAATTAATTTAGAAAAGACAAGATCAAGAGTCCTGTCAACAAAATAATAAGCTGGTTTATAGTTACTTTTAATATTTCTAATGAATTTCATCACAAAATTTTAATTGTTCCTTACTTTACAGAAGATGAAACTGAGGGCAAAGAAGTTAAATGGCTGCCGGTGCCCCATGGCCAGTTAGGAGCAGAGGGTGGGAGAGGCTCATCATTGAGTAATATATCTAGACCATCACAACCCATCATACATCACTAGATGAAGGGATGAGATCCTGATCTTTCATTTATAGACCAATAAGCAATGGAATCACCTTCTATTAGAAATAATCACAGATTGGGTTCCCCAGGAATCAGCTTCTGAGACAGAGGTGAGCATTTATCAGAGAGAGTTTGTAGGATTGACTCCTGCATGGGGAAAGGGAGAGAAGCAGACTGGCGGAGAGGAGTGGGCTGAGCTGCAGTCACAAGGCCTCTGCCAACCCTGCAGGGAACTTGAAGGCTGGGATGGCCCTTCCAGATTGGCCACAGAGCAGGCCTTTATAGCCCTGCATCAACCTATCATTGTGTTTGGGCTGCCCCAGGAAACGAGCAAGTGGCTGTCTTCAGAAGAGACAGTTCTGAGTGCTGGCAACGAAACCTTCCCAGCAGCTGGGTCTTAAATTCTTCACACATGTCTAGGCAGATCTGGACAGAACAGCACAAAGTCCACAGCAGAAGTACCACCACTTCTCACCACCTCCACCACAATCACCTCTGCCTGGCCAACATCCGGTCTTTCCTGGACGATTGCAATAGCAGCCCCCTGGACAGTCTCCTACCTTCAGGCTTTGCCACGGACAGTTTGCCTCAAAACACAAATGAGACTGTATCACTCCTTCACTGAAAAACCTCCAGTGAATTTGCATCTCACACACAGCAAAACCCAAATCTTTTACCACAGTCTATAAAATCCTATTTGACTTGGCCTCCTCATTCTTATTTTATTCTCATTTAAAAATACAAGGTACATATTTTAAGTGTACGGTTTGATGGGTTTTGACAAATGCGCATACCCATGTAACCACCCCGATTGAGATATCAAAAAAATTCCCTTCACTACAAAAAGCTCTCTTGTATATTTTTGCAGTTGCCTGTCCTTCCATCCACCCTCAATTTTGCAGAGGTAACCACTGAATTCTTATTTTAAAGGTCTTGCCTCGGCTTAAAACAACAATAAATAGAGTTGGGTAAGGATGTCTCATTTTTCTAGGAACAAAATAAATAATTATCTCTCTCATTGAATCAGCTAGAAAGAGGCAGAGAGGACAAGGCACTAATATTCAGAATCACTTCCTTCCAAAAAGAATGCATGTTAAACTTCTGTCACCCCCAAAGCCAGTATTTTACCTAAGGTGGTGTTACAGTCATAATTAGCATTTTGCAATGGTTACCAAAAACTCCTCTCTCTTTTCCTGTGGTGAGCATATATGCTTACACTTGTGCACAATAAGCATCTCCTGCTTTGAGTTTGCTTTGCTCTTAGGAATGAAAATGTAAAACAATCAAATGTATTCTTTTAATGGCAGTCACAATGCTACAAGTAAACAAAATGGATGCCACCTCCCTTAATTTAAACAATAAGAATCACTTTAGAATGCATGACACTCATGCCAGTGCAAAAACTTGTGGCTTTAAGTAGGTGCAGATGTTTAATGGGGTTTGCTGTAGTTCTTACTGGTAATCTCTCAGCATATACCAAAATGCATTATTTCATAAGATTGATTTTGGCAAAGAAATTTCCCTTTAGCTTTTGGTGTTTCTACGAGGTGAGTTACAACTTAAAACTAAGTGAGAAATTTCAAATACTTCAACCTTATTCATCTGGATGTTTCTCCACTATAGCCAATTGTGCTAAAATAGCTTTGATTGCAACCAACAGTATGCATTTGTCAACCTTGATGGCATTCACCAAAGATCTCCAAGGTAGCTTGGATAATTTGGGGAGAAGAACAACAAAGGGGAGGACGACAGAACTGTTGGTGGTGGTTCTGGGTGCTGGAGCACCACGTTAGATGAGTCACTGAGGTTGGACTGAGACAGAATAGGGGAGGGGTTTGAGTCCTGGACTGTTTATGAATTGGAAAGCAGTAGTTGATTCTTCCTGGCAGGCAGCATCTGAAGTCACTCCTTTCAGATCTGCTGAGATGACTGTTCCATTTTGATGCCCCCTTTCATGGAGAATTCTGGAAAGTTAAGTAATGTCCTATTATTTATAGGCAAAGTTGTAACAATTCCTCAGAGGAGGTAAACCATGTATAACTATGTAAAGGCAAACTTATATAAACAATGAAATTCATTATGTTTGAATATTCAAACAGTTCCCCACCAATACACAGTTCAAACTAGCCCCTGATAACAACATGATTGGGAAAGGTGGCATGTTTGCCACTCTCAGGCTTACTAATGCACTCCTTAAACCATCACTCAGGAAAGAAGTATATGCTCAATTTCTTCTTAGGAGCATACTAGGACTCAGAGTATTTCTCAGTATTGTCCAAGGGCATGGTCCTGAGAACAAAGACTAAACTAATCAAGATGCTTATATTTAAATATAGTTATTACGCAAGTTGACTCCATGACCATTACTGTAGTTCCTTAGAAGTGAGACTGTCAAATTTATATTTAACTATAGAATGTTCACTTAGGGTTTGGGTACGAGTGTCAGGAGAGCAAACTGAAATAAAAACCCTACAGATTTAAAATGGTTTTGTTAAATTTTTGTCTAGTTTTATTTCATAAAGATCAGATCATAAAATAGTATTTACATTTTCAGCATTAGGAAGTTTCACAATTTCCACATTAAAAAGTACAGAAGGAAAATATAGGATATTATGTAGCTATATACTTCCTGCAATATAGTGTATCATTTAGCTTTTGCTGCAGAGCCACCCCAAAACGTAGCCACTTTGTTAGTTGACAATACTCCTGGGTGGGTCTTTCTCTGGTTCAGGCCAGGCTTCTGATCTCATCTGGGTTCACTTGCATGTCTGCAGTCATTTGGCGGGTCATCTGGTGCTGGCTGGTGTCAGATGACCTCATTCACAGGTCTAGAGTCTGCATGCAATATTCAGCTGGGGCAAAGGGAGTATCTTGGTTATCTGATTCTGATCTTCCAATAACTAGCCCAGGCCTATTCATATGGTGGCACTGGCAAATGTTCCAAGACCCAGCATGCAAATAGACTTTAAGTCTCATTTTCAAGTTCCATTGGCCAAAAAAATATGGTTAAACCCAGAGTGAGTGTTAAGTGGAGACCCCAAAAGCTCATGGATACAGAAAGAAGTAAAACATTGAGAACTATTATTTTACTAATCTATCACATGTAAAAAGGTAAATTCAATTTTAATAAAATATGGAGAAACATGGAATTGAAAGATTGAACCATTAGTTTGAAGAGTTTATGATTTAAATGATAGACTTGTCTCCTAAGAGTACAGCTTCTTTGAACAATGCCATGATTTTTCTCGTATTTTCTGTTTTGTTAGGGGTTCCATCCTTCACTATTCTAAGATGTTTCCTTCCATGTGAGAAGACCTTGACGAGGATGATCCAGTGAGCAGTCCCTTACTCACTGCTCCTCAGGAGAAAGGGAATGAAAAGTTCAAAAAAGAATATATAGGGTAGTACTTCTCTTACCCATGGAGGTGAATCTGACTGAAGACAACACATGTTCTTGGTCATAAATAAAAGTGAAAACCGGCCAGCATGACTGAGTAGGTAAGTTTGTTTAATTCTGCAATTTAATGTTATGAAGGTCTGTCAATCGACAGAATCATCCTCCAATATCAGCTTTATAGATAATTAAGGTGATATTTTTATCTTCCATCTGCCTTAATCTTTTGTCTTGTTTCTCATTTGGGTCACAGCTTGGACCCTTTCAAATTTTAAGACTGGTTGTGGGACATATAAAATTAATCCTGCCTGGCTCAGAAAAGTCAGTAATATTTGGAACACAACTTGAAAACATACTTACTACCTTCCAGATTCTTGAATGCAGTGTCTCATACGTCTACTGCCTTAAAATCATCCAAAGCATTTGTTTAAAATTCAGATTTCTGGGCCCCACCAACAACCTACTGAATTTCTAATTTCTAGAAAACTGAACATCTTTAACAAGTCCCAAGGAGGTTATTTATTTAACTTGCTTCTTAATTATATAACGAATAAAAATACATTATTTTCAAAGTATCACTGCCTTCTTCTTCGGATATCCATATATTGCATTTTCTACCTAGTCTGCTATCCAAGGTAAAGGCTATTTTTACTTCAACATGTATCCTTGCAGATCTTTTTCTTAGATTTGCATCAGTATGTGTACTTCAGAGATTATTTTACATGGGTTTCTATGAGTTACCTCGATGACGATGTGGCTTTCTGTAAATGAATTATTATCACTCAACAATATATTTCATGGATCTTTCCATTACATATTACATTATATCTATCATTATATATTAGACATTACATAAACATTATATGTATATATACATTATGTAATATACATACTATACATTATGCATAAGTCTAGCTTCTTAATGAAACATAGTATTCCAGATTATGCATGAACATTTTTAATAATCCCCTACTGATTGACACATTATTTTCAATTGTTTGTTATTTTAAACAACATTGCAATGAATACTCACATGTAGGACTGATTATGCACATATGTATTACCCTGTTCTCACACTGCTATGAAGAAATCCCCAAGACTGGGTAATTTATAAAAGAAAGAGGTTTAATTGACTCACAGTTCCGCATTGCTGGGGGGGCCTCAGGAAACTTACAATCATGGTGGAAGGCAAAGGAGAAGCAGGTACCTTCTTCACCGGGCAGCAGGATGAAGTGAGTACAAGCAGGGGAAACACCAGATGCCTATAAAACCATCAGATCTCATGAGAACTCACTCACTATCAGAAGAACAGCATGGGGGAAATCACCCCCATGATCCAATTACCTCCACCTGGTCCCACCCTTGACACATGGGCAAATGAAGATTTCAATTCGAGGTGAGATTTGGGTGGGGACACAGAGCCAAACCATATTAACACATAAAGCATTTCTCTAGGCTAATAAGTAGTGGAATTGCTGGGCTGCTGGGGTGTTGTATGTTTTAAATGTTTGCTGTTGGTGGTTGTGGTGGTGGGTTTTTGTTTTGTTTTGTTTTGTTGTTTTGTTTTTGTTTGGTTTGGTTTGTTTTTTTGAGATAGGGTCTCACTCTGTCACCTAGGCTTGAGTACAGTGGCACCATCTTGGCTCACTGCAACCTCCACCTCCAAGGCTTAAGGGATCCTCCCACTTCAGCCTCCCAAGTAGCTGGGACTACAGGCACTTGCTACCATGCCTAGCTAATTTTTGTATTTTCTGTAGAGATGGGGTTTCACTATGTTGCCCAGGCTGGTCTAGAACTCCTGGGCTCAAGTGATCCATCCACCTTGGCCTCCCAAAATACTGGGACTATAGGTGTGAGCCACTGCCTTAAATGTAAATGCATACTGCCAAATTGCTTTGTGAAGTAAGTGTACTAGTTTATACTTCCTAGTAATTTATTAAAATACTCGCTTCCCCAATTTACACTATCAAACTTGAAAAATACTTCATTTTCATTTTAGTTTGCATTTTATTTGTTATAAAGTTATCTTTTGATAAATTCATAGCAATTTATGTTTCCTCCTTTGCGAATTTTCCATTTATGACCTTCACTCATTTTTATTTTAGGCTATTTGTCTTTTGTTTCTACCCCTTTCCACCTTTTAAATACACATTTTTTAATGGAAAATAATTTTGGATTTACAAAAAAGTTGCAGTGGTAGTGCAGACAATTTCTATGTCCCCCTTAGTCAGTTTCCCCCACTGTTAGCATCTCACATCACTATGGTACATGTATCAAAACTAAGGAATCAACACTGGCACATTACTTTAAACTCCAGGAGTTAGGTGGAATTCACCAGTTTTTCACTAGCATAGGTTATTTATTCCAGGACCCCATCAGAATACCACACTGGATTTGGTCACCATGTCTCCTTAGTCTTCTCTGGTCCATGACAGCTTCTCGGTCTTTTCCCACTTTTTATGCCCTTGGCAGTTTGAGAAGTATATGTTAGGAATTTTGTGAATGTTCCTATTTTTTCTCATGATTGGATTGGTGTTATGTGTTTCACAGAGCTAACATGTCCCCCTTTTCACATCATATCAAGGGGGTCATGATATCAACATGACTTATGACTGTTCATGTTAAATTCAGTCACCTACCACTGTAAAGTTACTTTCTCCTTTTTCCATATTATTTTCTTTGGAAGCAAGTCACTCAAGGCGAGGGGAGGAAGGTGGGAGTGGGACTGGTAGTGGCCAAGCTCCACCTTCTAGGTGGGTACTATCTACTAAAGTATTTGAAATTCTTCTGCAAAAAGACTTGTTTCTTCTCTTCTATTTATTTCTTAAATCATTTCTCTATATCAATATGGGCTTGTGTATATTTATTTTGTAATTTAAGCTATAACCCTGTACCATGTTATTTATTTTATTACTCAAATTATTCCAGCTTTGGCCACTGTAAGCTCTTTCGGGTTAGTTTCTCTGTCCTTTAGACATACCATCATTGTTTTTGTTTGTTTGTTTGTTTGTTTTTTGAGCATTTCCTTACCTTGAGATACTACCAGATGCCCTGGGCTCAATTTGTATTTTCCTCTTTTGCTTTTATGTTTGATGAAATTTTATATATTTAGCTATTTTTTTAATATAGTATAGATATTTACAAGTGTTTTCTCAGTTTCTTGGCTTGTCATGTAGTTTTGATATTATCACAATTATGCATATTTTTCTTAAATTTTTTTGTTTCTTTTTACATTTTTATTCATTTGATCATAGAAAGATGTTCATGTTTTCTTCTAATAAACATAATCTTGCTTTTACTTTTACATGTTCTAATCTATCTAGAATTTATTTTTGCAAATGCTATGATGTAAAGATACAGCTTTATCTTTTTCCCACATGGATAGACAATTACCTTTACACCATTCCCCATTGTTTTAAAATGTCAGTGTTAAGACTTTCTTTTCTTCTCCATTAATCTATTTGTCTTGTCTATTCCCTTATCAATACCACACAGTTTCAATTACTAGAGCTTGAAATGATGTTTTTATTTCTGTGTGAGCATGAGTTTTCTTTTTTACACTAGCTTCAAGAAACCCAGTAGTCTAATTATTATTGACATTTTGGACCAGATAATTTATAGTGGGGGCTGTCCTGTACATTCTAGGATGTTTAGCAGCATCCCTGTCCCCTAATCACTAGATGCCAGTATCTCCCACCCTCCCAACAAACAAAAATATCTCCAGTCATTGCCATATGTTTTCTAGGGGGCAAACTTGCTCCTGGTTGAGAACCACTGGCCCAATACAATGAACAAATTCTAGTGTATATGGAATGATAGACTCTTACAAATCTTATTGTATTTGCTTTTCTGTTCCAGCATTAATTTGCTTAGGATAATGGCCTCCAGCTACACCTGTGTTGTGCCAAACAACATGATTTTGTTCTTTTTTATGACTGCATAGTATTTCACAGTGTGTATATACCACATTTGCTTTATCCAATCCACCATTGTTGGGCATCTGGGTTGATTTCATGTCTTTGCTCTTGTGAACAGTGCTGCAATGAACATATGAGTGCATGTGTCTTTTTGGCAGAATGATTTATTTTCTTTTGGATATATACCCATTAACAGAATTGCTAGGTTAAATGGTAGTCACTCATAAGTGGGAGCTAGACATTGGATACTCATGGACATAAAGATAGCAAAAATAGATACTGGACACTCCTAAATGGGGTTAGGGAGAGAGGGGAGCAAGGGTTGAAAAACTATTAGGTACTATGCTCACTACCTGGGTGACAGGAGCAATCATACCGTGAACCTCAGCATCAAGCAATATACTCATGTAACAAACCTGCATGTGTAACCCCTGAATATAAAATAAAAGTTGAAATTACTTTAAAAAACTCTTGGTGAAGGAAGGGAGAATTTAATTTGTATTTTAGTTTGAACCTGACTTTTATGCTGTCATAGCTTTTCTATATTCACCTAGGCTACCACTCCATACACAAAAAAGATAAAATTACCAAAAAAAACCTACTGTAATTTATGATGAGTGTAGACATTCTGGTACACGAAAGAATTGACCTCTCTGCCTCCCTGACTTGGGCTTAGATACATGTCTTATTTGGCCACAGAAATGGGAGCAAACATGATATGTGTTTGCATTTAGCATTAAAAGCCAGTGTTCACGTATCCTTGTTCTTCTTCCTCCCTTGCTGTAGAAACATTGGAAGCATGTGTTAAAATGCCCAAGTATCCTACAGTGATCTAGTTGAGCAGAGTCCCTACTAAGCCAAGTTGACAGTGTAGCAGAAACTACAAAATAAACTTAATATTTTAAGCCAATGAAATTTTTGAATTTTTGTTATCATGCATCATTTGGTCTATCTTGACTCATATATTTCAGTTTACACAATAAGAGAAATATAGTGCTGCCTCTGCACACTAGCTTAATTAGAAAATTATTTATTTCCTCTCTGTGTCTTCTGTTCCCTGATGCCTCGGTGCTAGGAGAAAATGTGAGCACAAAAGCTATCTAGGCAAATGAGGTTGGCAGAGCTTTTGTTTCTTTGTTAGTGCTTCCAGGTGCCAATTAAGGAACTGGGAACCAAAAGCTCTGGTGATGTTGAGACAGGGTTCCATTCGGATCTCAATGAGAGGCAAAAAACACACAGTTGCTGGTTTCACTTCTGTAAAGATGCTTTCTATAATAGAATATCCTTATAGAGATACTTTATACCCACAAAATTCCTGAAAACAACAAAGCAGTGGAAAAGGAAAACAGACTAAGGCCTTCACAATTTTAAAGGAAAAAAAACCCAGAAAGCTGCATTTCAATAAAATTCAGTGTAAACTTGGGCTTGCTTTTACCAGTATTTGTTTTAATCAGCACTTCTAAAATCATCTGGTGATTTAGTCACAAGATTGATCAAATCCGAGGTCTTGCTTAATTGCCATTATTCTCAAAGTCTAGGTAATAAATAAAGTTCAACAAAACTGTCCCATGACCTTTTCGGGATATTTTTCGGTAGAGGTGTACAGCATTTCATCATGTTCTTGGCACAGCCCTTCCTCCTCTAGTCATCAAAGGCATGTGTCATGTTCTGTACTTTCTGCAAATCGTTCCCAATGCCAGTGAGACAAATTCTAAGGAATACTCTGTGGAGAGTTTGGATTCTTCAAAGAGTCTCCAGCTCTCCACACACCCTTTGGAGTCAACTCCCTGGGATGGAAACTATCTCTCTAATTTTCTAAATTGGTAGGTGTGCACCATTACTCACCAAGGAAATTTATTGCCTAAGAAAGAGAGAACAAATGGAATTGGCTCATGCCAGGTGTAACTCCAGCAGGTGTACAGCTTTCCTGCCTGGCTACATCAACCTAGCTCCCTTTAGTTCTTTGCCACCCATTTCCCAGAGTTTCCTTATTTATGCCACAACCATTAGCAACACAGTTCCAGGGAGCCCTACTAGGCAATGTCATTCCCACTTTAAGTGCTTTCAGTAAACAAGTGAACTCAGTTCTACAGTGGGAGGGTTAATGGGTCAAGGAAAAGGCCAGCTGCTTGAATGTCAGCATTGGCAGTTATCACCAACGTTGAATAGGTCCTTCATGTATCAAAATATTGACAGTGTTTATACCCAGGAGCAAGACAATGTCTTTGAATTTGTTCCATGAACATGGGCAGCAAAAATGATTTTAATAATTGGAAAAAGTCTCTCCAGACTCACCCCACATAAGAGTGTCTAGCACATTAGTTGGTTCTCAATAACCTTGAAGTGAAAATGCTCAGAGTACACCAGCGCACCATGATCTTTAACTGCCAAAACAGACCTAATGGTTTTACAAAAGTATCTGCACTGAGTACACGACCAAAGTTCTACTAACCTATGCTTTTCTGGAGGGTGTCAATACCATTGTTTAAAATAACCCTTCTGTTGCTCTTCCAGATGACAGCATGGAATGTCTTCAAAAGGAAGTATAGAAATGTGACTCTGCATACTTTTATTACAGTAATTATGATAATAGCAAATTTATGGTGTGTTTAGTATGTGCCAAACACTATATCCTAAATGCTTTCCTGGATTAACAACTGTAGGCTTCATGAAAGCAGAACATAGCATTGTATGCCCAACGCTGGAGGCACATACAGTGCTTCATATTTGGAAGTGTTTTCTGGGTACTTGCTGAATGAATGAATGAATAATTACAGCATTTCATTTAATTCTCATAATGTCACTGATGAGCTGATGAGGAAACTAATTTCAAAGGTCACACATTTCTAACAGATGGAGAAGGAGGATTTGAACTCAGATTGTCCATTCATAAAGCCTTTACCCTTGACCCCTATGGTGTTCATTTACTCTTTCAATTTTAACCTGTAAAATTACAGGAAAATTCAGCGATGGCAGTTTCACAAAGACTCACTGTATCCTAGCTCCCCACAATACTGCTCCGTATTCCACTAATTACAGAGGGGCCAGTACAAGTCTAGTTCTCCTGCCTATTCAGGAAAGAAACGTAAGTGCAGGGTAAATAAAGAGTGTCATGTCTGGGGAACTAGGATGTGGGAGATGAGAAAATTATAGACACCTTATGCAACATCGAGATTTTCTTGCTATATCACACCAATTATACAGGTCCTTCAGTTCACATAAAGAGCTCATGTAATCACTGACACTTACAACTGACCTCTTCTCAGAAGATGATAAAGATTTCATTTTACAGGGTTTTTTAGATAATTACAACAGGTGAAAACTTCTGCATTCCTTTTTCATTATGTCTTTGGCACTTCTGGGAATAGGAAAGGCACTGAGTTGCTTACATACCTGACTGGCGCTATGCAATTCTGAGCCGGCCAGGGTAGCTGCTCTTGGGTTAAGCGGTGGAAAAGAATGCCTTCATTGTCAAGTGAGAAGGAAAGCCTGCAGCTGCCCTGCTGAAAGGTAAATAGGAAGGGAGATTCTCTTCACATAAAAACCAATTCTAATGCACCCTACATTCCTTGGACCATCACATCAAACCACACGTGGCATGAAAAAGTGCAGATTTCAATTTAGGTAATGTACATGCCGTTGAAGGTTAGCAGAGGACCATGACCAGGCCAATCCATCTTCAGTAGATTAATGTCTGGGTTAGGCAGGTATGTCATAAAACATGGCCAATGCAGGGAGATGCTCAGGGCTGGCCTCCTTCTTCCCTAATGCATTGTGACGCTTGCCTGTAAGAAAGCTTTGGTACTTGTAGGGCTATTGCTTTTAAATGTTCCCTCTGACCCAGATAATGTCAAAATGTCTGAATGCATGTGATCCTCTTTTTCCAAAAGAGCTTCTCTAATGTAATGCAAATGCACGTTGTAGGGGAAATTCCAGCTGAGAAAATGAGGCCTTATATTTCTAAAACCATATACATGTCAATAGCCCATTATTCTCCTCTTTTAAATGTAATTGCAACCCAGCCTTGAATGAATTCCTGAAATAATAAAATACATTGGGTAGCAGCATTGGCTCTTGCAGTTATTTTATGCCTGCTCTTCCTCCCTTCTGTCCCTCCCTAGCCCCAAAAAGCAAGTAGAGGTTGCAGAGAAGGGAGAGGAGGAGAGATAAAAGTGAAAATCAGATCCCTTGTCTTGAATGTATTATCAGAACACTATGTGCAAAGAAAATATGCAGCATTACAACATCAGTACCTCTAAACCATTTTTATAAATGTATCGTGCATGGTCCAATTTTGCATGACAAATTATTTCCAGGCAATTAAGAATACTTAACAATTGTTTTCTTTAGTAAGAACTTTCTTCTATTCCCAATTTTGTTTAAAGTTAATGTTTCCTGTAAAGCAATCATTTTGAAAGAACCCTTTAAAATCACTTTCTTTCTTAGTCATGTGGGCTGTCCTGCCTCCTCTTGATATATTTAACATGTGTATAGTACAACCTTTATTGCCAGACTAGTGAAATTAAAGGGCTCATTATTTCATTCAGTTCCACTTCTGACACTCCACTTCTCCGCCCTTTATTTCTACCTCTTATCCTCTCTTTTTCTCAAGAATTCTCTAAAAAATACTTCTTATGGTTAAAGGTAACATTAATATATTTTATAGCTGGGAGTTGCATAGTGATCTTCTTAAGATTTTTCTCCCTTTGGAAGGTAATTGATACCATGTCTCTTTTAATAAGTAAAATTAAGATGTCCCAACTTCCTGGAACACAGGTGTGAAACTTACCAAAGAGGTTTCAAACATAGCAAATGAAAACACTTTAGAGAACTAAATCAAATGTTATTCAGCACATCCTACACTTTTGCCGGAATTTTGATCCCTCAAAATATCAGACTGACATGAAGTTCTTGAACTCACTTGTTCCTGTATTTGTGAGTTGGGTTAATTTTTACAAAAGGAAGATTGCTCTGTTTCAAATTCTTCCTATGATTTCCTGCAAGAAAAAAAAAAAAAAATCTTTGGGTAATCATTGTGGTTCTTTGGTCCAAAGGACCTCAAATCTTCCTAATAATATTCTTTAAGTCTCTGAGTTCCATGATAAAGCACTGTGTCATTCCCTGGAAGGACGCATACTCAACCAAATTGCATAAAATCTAAAACATTTATTATTTTCAGAACAAGAAGGCCAGAGGAGGTGATTGCTGGGTTGCTCTTGGGACTCAATGATATCAATAAGGGCCGGTCTCTTTCCAAGCTTCTCCTCTGCATGTCTCCAGTGGGGTGTTGAGATCTCCCCTGATGGTCTCAAAATGACTGCCAAAGTACTAATCATCAAAGCTTCATGAAACCACATCCCCAGTTGAAGGGGAGGTGGGTGGGAAGTAATGGCAGAAAAAAAGGCTTACTTCTTCATACTTCTGCTCATACTCCACTGACCAGAACTGGCTCTTCTATCCATGCCCATACCAATAACTAGTGGAGGAAAACAGGTTACCTGTGATTTACTTGGGACAATCAGGAATCACCACCTGGGACTGAGCAAGTTGCCACTTAACAAAACTGGAGTTTCCTCAAATAAAGAAGAAAGGTGGGTGCAATGATAACAGACAGACACACGCTAGTGTTTTTCCTACTAAGGTAAAAAAGAAATGAAGTGCTTCCTTATTAGTCCTTTTGTTTCCTTCCAGTAAGCCATTCTGATTCTTACCAGGAAGCTTATTACCCTTCCAGGTATATATTTATAATTTTAATCAGATTTAAAACACCACAGAAGGTAGTCTGGCTATCAGGTATTTCAATCTGCAGTCAGAATCAACTTTCTGCTCCACTGGAAAACGTGTGTGTGTGTGTGTGTATATATATAATTTTTGCAATGAGGAAGGCACTAGTTTGTTTTCTCTGGACAAGCCTGACATTACAAAACGCAAACTGCTTTGAAAAGCTAGTTTTTATGTTGGTTGTACAGAACTTTATATGTTTCAACAGAAATTATCAAAGATTATAGTTGGTTTTCTAGCCAGCCCCCCAAACTCTGTACCTCCCAGGAGGTCCCTGGAGTGTACTGCTGACTGCACCTCTGTATTCACTTCTTAATTGCTTCCTGAACAATAGTCACAAGTTAAGCAGCTGTAAGTCTTGGGTCACCTGTATAAGTACTTGGAATTTACCCCCAATCTCTGGTGTTATGCCAAACAATTTGTGTCCTAAAGCAATCAAATCAGTCCTTTGCTATAATTGAAACTTGTTTCTTTGATGTCTCAATGAGCTCATCCTTAAATATTTGAAAGCGATGCAGTGCCCTTCCTCAATTGTCACTTGGCACAGAGCCATATGGATTTGCTGCTTCTGATCGTGTAATCCACATAATCAAAAGTTTTTCCACCTCGAGAGGCAGCCCATTCCATTTTCATATTCCATGTTGATTGCATCAGTTGAGGAACAATTGATGCCATGTGGCATCCCTTGCTTCCATAGCAGCCATTAGGTGATCAAAAATATGAATTTTATTTCTTTTGGGTCTGTCTTATTTAAATAGTTTCAAAAATAACAATTGGAAGGCTGAAGGATATTTACAAGTTTCTTTTTTTAAAAAAGGGGATCATTTTAAAATCTTGATTGTTTAATGTGATGCTATGAGAATCATTTAGAAGCATTTGGTTACCAGTAATAGGCACCTGAAAACCAGTGGTCCTGACATATTAGGGGTTATTTTTCTCTATCATAAAAGAGGTCTGAAAATAGCCCAAGATTAGTATCACAGGCATTCAATACATGTAATAGTTTCCTTTTCCCTGCTTCTGCTTCCATAACACCAATTCTGAACCCTGACACACGGTTAGAGGTGGGATGTGATAAGAGTGGAGACTGAGGATGTGCTACCAAAAAGGAAAGGAGTTAAAGAAGAGGGAAATCCCTATGGGGACAGCAGGAAGAAACAGGCATTCCCTGGTAGTTGGAATGTGTAAAAATACATGGTTAACAAGTATGGTAAAGTTTGCTTACAGTGGAATTCTTAAGCATTATTTACTAAGGTGTCACCAAAAACCTTGGAGCTTTCATCTTTCTTTAATTTATATTACAGATTGTATTCATATAAATTCTACCTCTTATCTGTTTCTTATCAAGCTGAATTTCTATCAGTGTTTGTAACCCTGAGGATAGACAAAACTAAAATTAGCTCCACATCAGTCTGAAGGGGGAAATTGTTTGTAGATAAAAACAGTCTCTTTAAGTCTATGGTAGTTGATTAGTCCCTGCAGCAGAGAAAATTAAATTTTGTGGTTGAGACCCAGCGTGCTTGGATGGTTTAATAATACTATGGCCATGGTCCAATGGCTGACAACCAAGAACTTAGGTACGCTCTGTACTTTAGTCCCTCGTGCAACACCTGAAATTCCTGGGGCGAATCAAACAGCAAATTAAAGCTCAGACAACCTTCACCTGCAAACCATGCACAGTATAAGGAACTCATTTTAATGTTTTCTGGCTGAAGTCATAGGGGATACGATAACAAAAGAATGTCCACGAAGGAATCCTGGTAAGTTCTTAAAGCATCTTAGTTTGTGAAACATTTTCCCCCTTTCTAGGTTCTTGTAACTTTAACTGTGCTTAGAAGTTAGTGAGTTTCTCCT
Organism: Macaca thibetana thibetana; assembly: GCF_024542745.1. NCBI lineage: Eukaryota > Metazoa > Chordata > Mammalia > Primates > Cercopithecidae > Macaca > Macaca thibetana. Next base: position 67,080,871 of record NC_065592.1, read on the forward strand.
CCTCCAAATTACAGGCTGTACAAGGGCAAAACTGAACGTTGAATAGGCAAAAAAAAAAAAAGGTCTTACGAATGGGCATACATCTTGAAGGGTACTGCTGTTTGGAGAAGCAGCATGAGGAATTTAACTTTGTGTCTGTGGAGACCTTCCAGTTCCAGTCCTATGCTGAGAGTACATTGCAATGGACAATTCGGTGACTCCCTGACTCCAGATAGTGTCAAGTTGATGAAACAAAACCAAGTAGGCAAAAGCACCACTTGCAAACATATCTTGGATTTTTTTAAAGATTAAATCTGACCTTTTTTTTATGGGTTCTAAAATATTTAGTTCAATGATATGAATTTGTATTCCCAAAAACATTCCAGAAGAAAAGTTTTGATATTTTAACTTATTTATGATCCATGTGGTTTGTGGGTTGGAGACAGAGATTGAAAATAATAAGCTAAAAAAACAGAGATAGAGTATGTGACTATGTACTAGTTTTCAATTGTAGATACATATTTCACAAAGTGGGTGGCTTACAACACAAATGTATCATTTTCTCACTGTGAAGGTCAGAAGTCCTCAAATCAAGGTGTTGGTGGGGTTGCATTTCTTCTAGAGACTCTAGAGTGGATCCTCATCCTTGCCTTTCCCAGCTTCTACAGGCTGTCTGCATTCCTTGATTTATGGTCCCTTCCTCCATCTTCAAAGCACATTACTCCAACTTCTGGTGCACATCTCTCTTCTCTCTGATCTTCACGTTCCTGCCTGCCTCTTGTCTCTAAGATTGTGATTACCTGAATAATCCAAAAATAATATTTCCATCACAAGATCCTTAATCATACCAGCAAAATCTCCCCTTCCTCCTTTTATTTGTTTATTTATTTATTTTTCTTGTGAGATAACATATTGACATGTTCTGGGCCTCAGAATATAAAAATCTTTGGAGACCATAATTCAGGCCACAGGATGTTTAAAACTAACCTCTTTAATTCAATTGCCGATTCTTTGTTGTGTGATATAAATGGTTTTTCAACAAAGGATGGGGGAGTGTGCTGTCTCTTTACTACTGTGAGAATTATTTTCTAAAATTTGAGATGACAGTGGTTTTACTTCTTGTTTAAAAAATGTCAAGAGCTTCCCCTGATGTCAAATAACATGCAAACGCATGCTCAGGTAACCATCCATACAAAGTATATCCTATGTGGATTCAAGTCACTTTACAATATTTTTCCATTTAAATCATTTACTCATCCGATGGTGCGTTTTCTTACCCAAGATCTTTTACTTAAGCTGTTCCCTCAGCTGATTCTTCTAATATGTGGTCAACACCCAACCCATTTTATACAATTTATTTCATATTCCACCACCTTCATAAAGCATTCCCAGATACTTTATTTTAGTTTTTTTTTTTTTTTTTTTTTTTTTTGAGACAGTCTCACTCTGTTGCCCAGGCTGGAGTGCAGTGCCACAATCTCAGCTCACTGAAACTTCTGCCTCCCGGGTTCAAGAGATTCTCATGCCTCAGCCTCCCGAGTAGCTGGGCTTACAGGCGTGGGCACTACACCAAGCTAATTTTTGTATTTTTAGTAGAGTTTCGGTTTCACTATGTTGGCCTGACTGGTCTCGAACTCCCAACCTCAGATGATCTGCCCACCTTGGCTTCCCAAAGTGCTGGGATTACAGGTGTGAGCCACTGCGCCCAGCCATCCAGATACTTAAATTTGGAGTTATCATTATTCAAATAACTAACAAAATACAAACAATGTTATAGTTACAAAGGAGAATCATGTTTTTAAATCTCTGTAAAGTGGGAATCTAAGTTCTTTCATTTCCAGATGAAGAAACTTAGTCTCAAAGAAGTTAGGTTACTCTGTGAAACCCATGACCGCTGTCCAGATACATGCTTATTTTTGGTTTGGTATCTAAAACATATCTAGTACTGACTCTAGACCACTCGTAGACATCTCTCTCTCCTTGTTCTTTCCCTCCAAACTTTGTTTTAGTTTTATGGTATTTGTCACAGGCTGTTTGGTATCATAGCTACGTTTGTACTCATCTGCCATTCTGTAGGTTTTGAGAACAGAAACTGTGTCTTTCATTTCAGTATTCCATTTAGGACCCAGGAAAAAGAATTCACATGTATTGATTGCTTATTGTATACTGAGCACTTTTCTCATTTATATTATTTGTATCTCACAATTACTTTGTGAAGGCGGCATTGTTCATTTCATTTAATAGATGAGGCCATTGGAATTTAGGAAAATTTCATAAATGTCTTTGGACACACAGCAAGTATGTATGATACTCAAGCCTGTATTCTTCCTATATGCCTTGCTGCACACACACTCAATAAATTTTTGTTGACGTGAAACAAATATCACCTTAGTGTAACTATTGTGAAATATGTTTCCCTTAGGGAGATGGTAAGACAACTGTGGAATTTGCCTTTAGGTAGAGCTCCAGGAATACATTCTGAATGCCAAAAACCATGGGAAGAGGAAGAAGGAAGAGTTTTGTGAGTTCACCTTACATTCTGAGGCCATAAAAATACCCTCCCCTGTCAGAAAACTGACACTTAAAGCCAAAGTTTGCTTAAAAGGCATGATTTTACCCTTTGGTAAATAAAACGTACCTTACATTCAGTCAGCCAGGAGAGATGATTTAAGTTTTATTTCTGGATAATAATTGAGTAACACTTCGGAATGTGATTCCCTGCCAAGTGGATGCTGTTGGTTTCACACAGCTGTAGTTAGAGATGGCAAGAGCTATTTACTGGGAAAATGATAATGCAATTGGATGTTGTACTGAACCCAAGGGTGAGATAATTTCTGTTGTGCTGTATCACAGGCCTGCAGTTAGTCTGTTTGGACAGCCTGTTGGTAGGGCCGATGTGGTTGATGCTATTTCACAGGACTTAGTTATAGAAAAGGAAGGTTTACCTTCATTTTAAATTAATGCAAATGGTGCAGATTCAGCCCCAGTCAACTGGTATTTTCCAGATTCATAGTTTACTTTTCAAGTATATAGAATATGTTCTTCCCCTTGGATTTATTTTACCAAAATGTTTACACTTGACTCAGTAATCTCACTCTTGGGAATGCACACTAAGGAAATGATTTAAAATAAGAAAAGAAGCAATAGGCATATCTTTGCAACATTATTTATAATCATGAAACATTGGAAAAAACCGAAATGTCCAGCAATCAATGAATGACTAACAAATTATTGCACATCCTCTTAAGGGAATCATTATGCTGCAATCAAATTATAATTATAAAGATCATTCAATAAACAAATACAGAAAACCAAGTAGCAACATGGGAAATGTCCATAATGTATGAGTCAGTGAAGAAGTAGAATGCAAACCTAGCTAAGGTCACCATTTTATGGTTTAGGATGCAACTTACGTACCCTTGTCAAGTCCCTCTAGCCAGGTATGTCATAAAGTTTAGGCGAGTCCACCAAGTCCTCAACCGCCTCCCAAATATTACCAGAAATTTCCATATGCTCTCTGGGGGCTGAGAGATGGGAAAAATCTGATCTACTTGAGTCATTTCTCCATGTGCTGCCTGTTGCTGGAAGTTTCTAGCTGCAGAATATAATATGGTCTTTTCTGGCTATGCCCAAAGAAAAGTAGCTGAGGGAAAGTCAGCTCCAGTCACTTGTAGAGGGACCAAAGTGATGTTTGCTCACCAGTGACACCTGGCAATGGGAACTCTCTAGCAAAACAGAGAGAGACCTTGGTCTCCAAGTTCTTTTCATTACCTTACCAGCTATCCCACAGCATATGAAGATGCTCCAGAGTAGAGGAGCTGTGAACATTTCCAGTGTTGGTTGCTTTATGAGCCAACATTGGTGGAGAAAGGAGTCAAAGTGGAATTGTGGCTCTCTTGGGGAAAACTCATTGGAAATCATATAGCCAAATTTTCTCCAGGAGAAAAAGGAGGCTGTGGGAACTAGTGCTGCTTCTGGAGCAGAGCTGAGTGGAAATTGCCAAACACCAAAGGGACTCTGATGGGATATCTTGGTGGCAGGGAGGTAAGTATTGTTCTCAGGATATAGCTATATTCCCCCTGTTCTGGTCTTTACCATGAAGGCCAGATTGGAGCCCTTTTGTAGTAGCAAGTTCTTCAATTGAAGACTATTCCCTGATGTCATGCTCACTTAAGAGAACCCATTCATTAGTAGCCTGAGACCCCAAATATACTAGTTCCTTGTACATCTAACTCTTTGTTTAACCATATTCACAATCCCATTGTAGGGTACAAGACAAGATCAGAACTAGTTCTTTCCTGATACATAACCAATGTCCCCCCTTTTCTCCTCACCTTTACTCAGGCCAGGCATAGTCATTTGGTTTCTATTCTATTATACTTCCTTCTGTCCTTACCCACGTAGAAATAAGATGTTAGGCATTTACAGTCATTAGGCCTTGGTTGTAGCTAACCGAACCCACAACCTCCATCCAAATCTCAGAAAAAAATGAGTTAATTTATCTGTTTCTCCTGTCTCCTCAAATCTCTGAATATCATATGCAAGTTTGTCCAACCATTTCCCAGAATTGTCATCCAACGGAAGGGGCTTGTTTTGATTAAACAAAAAGATCCTCTTATTCCTTTTGTTCAATCAAAAGAGGAACCTGGAAGGTTTGCTACAAGATATCCCTGAGGAGGAGGAGGAAAAGTACATGGAAAAGAGGAAGAGGAAAGAAAGGGAAAAGATGGCAAAGGGAGTAGGGGGAGTAAAAGGAGAAAAGGTAGAAAGAAAAGGAGGATGAAGAGAAAAAGAAGAAAATGGAAGAACGAGGAGGAAAAAAAGGCCCTGGATGTAATAATTATGATAATAACTGGAAAAAACTACTATTTGTATGAAAGAGAATATGGAAAAAGGAGGATGGTAGATGTGTTAGAACCTTGGGATAGATTTTGTTTTTCTTAATTTCTTTTTTAATTTTTTAAAATTTGGGTAATGCAGTTGAGAAGCAATGCTTGGTGAAATAAATTTGAATTCATATGCTGGTGTGCTCAAAATGTTACATAGGAAACTTTTGACTGAGAGAATAAAAATCTATATTCCAACCCAGCTCTGCTGTTTAATTACGTGATAGACAAGTCATTTAATCTCTCTGTGCCCAAGCTCATCATTTATAAAAAATGAGATGATCTCTAACAGAAATTGATGTCACATTTTCACCAGTGACTGCTCTAGATATGGGTGATAATCAGTTTATGCTTCAGAGTAAACAGAGGAATAGGTTGCAAATTTGGTTAGTAGACCATTCGATTAGTTGAAATGGAGATGTAATCAAAAACAAAAATTTAGTTATTCCAAGATGCTGAAAAAGAAAGTGATTGCCAAAGAGATGCTAAATAAGGATTTGGTGTATAGAGAATAAAAGACCAAGCAGATATAACGAATATTACAGAATTAAAGGCTAGAGAAACTAAGAAACCAACTTCCACACCCCATTCAGTGTTTAAGTCACCACAGTAGCATCCTTATCATGCAGTTATTTTGAGCAGTGATTTGCAAATATTGTTCTGAGGAGATATAGGGGCTCCTCCAACATGCGCCAGAAGTCCATTAAAGGAAGCAAAAGAGGATAAGGAGAAGAAAAAAAAAAAAAAGGAAGAAAAGAAGAAGGAGGACTCCTGCTACACAAATTATGAACTACTTCAAAGAAGGAAAAAGGGAATTCTTCAACTAGAGCAACTCCATTCTCAGCCTTGTTACTTGTGGGTAATCTGCAATATATATATATATATTTTTGATCTGGACAAAAAAGAGTTCCATTACTTTACAATAGTTTTAAGAAAACCTATGATCTGGATTATGTGTGTTTGTTTATTAGGCATTATTTGTTTATGCCTTTATTAAGTGTTGGCATCCGAAACAGAACAGAATAGTATGATGTAGCCCATTAAAAGAATAGTGGCCCTTATGGTTAATACCCTTCAATACTGAACTCATGGGTGAGTTTTTTGTTTTGTTTTTATTTTCTTGTTTGTTTGCTTGTGTGGCAGCCATATAACTTGTCTTTCTTCATCTGCATGGATTGGTTATTGAATTAAACTGCCTCCTGGGATGAGGTAAATTTGCATGAAGCAGTTCCTGTTAATTTAGGGCAATGCTTGAGAAAGGCCTCAGTTGTGAACCATCAGCAGAAACACTCCCAGTCGCTGGAGAATGAATGTCTTAATCCTTAAAGAGGCCATGTAGCAACACAGCTTTCACTGCACCCCTTGCATCACTGCAGTTATTCATTTAATGTAATAAATTTGTTCCATTTGGGATTAGTTCTTCCAGGGTTGTGGTTGGCCTCTTTTCCTGGGGAACCATATAAGAAAAAAAACAGTGAAGTAACTAGCCTGATCTTCAGCTTTTCTGTCCTCCAGCTGCAGAAGATGAGTCTCTTTACATGCTGCCAAAGAAGCACTCTGGTTTTCATATTTAGCTTTAAATTGGTGATTACTCACCCACAGGCATTTACCATATATTTTTCCAATGCATTGATTGCCAGAGTAACAGCTATCCAATTCTTAGCTCTTATAACAGCTATTTCTCCTTGTCCCCACACACATCTAATTTGTCAAATACCAGTGATGTCGCAGCAGCTAGTGTATTTTCTTTCATAGTATCTCTTCCTAGTTCACCACTGGTGAAAGTATTAAAAGTTCTACTGCTACCATATTCCAAGGGCTATCAATATTGTGCCTATCACCAGTAATGGGAGCCTCATTGCCAGCCAGACAGACACAGATCCAGCTCCAAAATTTCATTTTCATTCACTTCTAAGGATCACTCCTGGCACCAACATTGAGAGTCCTGGGAAACAGACTCTAAGACAGGCATTTGCATGCAAGATGTTTACTAAGGTTTGCTCTTGGTAACAACACATGTAAGAAAGTAAGGAAAGCAGGCCTGGGCATAGGGACAAGTTGAATCATGATGCAGGTCCAACAGAGACTGGAGGTGATCCCACAGGAATGCTGAAGTGGTGATGGTCTTCCAAAGATGTCGCAAAATGAGGCAATTATAGCCCCGCACAACAAGTCATTGGATGTGTGCTACACTGAGAGAGGGAGCGTAACTTTTAAATGCCCCTTGCAGTAGACAGCCATGCTTAGGGGACTGCTTAGTTGGGAGCCATTAGCAGTCATTATTCCCAGCAGCTGAGGGAATGAGTGGCTCCATGCTCATTGGGGAAATCTGGGTACTACACAACAACATCTACTATAGCATGCATCTCTTACTTGCATTTTTCTACAGAAATGTCATGAGTGACCTAAATTACTGGTGTTCTCTTCCAGTCAGAAGACAGAGAGACGACAGTATAGTGAGGAACATTGAAAAAAATCCTCCTACTACACTAAGTAATAGGTAAATCTTCCTTGACATCACTGTGACATTTCAGTCTAAGAGGAGTCTAAGAGGCATGTAAAGAAAGTGAGACACATGCATGAAAACAATATTCAAAAATATGCATAAAGAATTTTTATTCCCAAACACTTAAAAGATGATCATTAAGGTCAACATAGGTATGAAGTTTCCACCATTAAAATTCATAACCAGTTGTTCATATTACCCTAAGGAAACAATAGAAACTAAAGAATTAGGAATTTCAACCAGTGGAAAAGTTACTAATAGTGAAAATTGAACAACCTAGTAGTTAATTACTTAATAAATTATGGGCTATTCCTTTTTGGAGGTATTTAAAAACTAAGGTATATTCTTATTTTAATGTTTTTAATATGACAATCGTAGTAGCTGCCATCCATTGAGTACCTTCTCAATAAACTGAGTAAGGTATTACCCTAGGCATTTAAATATATCACTTTACTTTATACACCCTTCTGCATTTAGTACATGTAAATCAATTTAATTCCCACACATTCTAGGATATGTGTTATAACACTTCCTCCAGGGGATATAAGGGCATGTAACACAATTAAATAAAAATGAAAAGTTTTGAATGCACAACAAATTAATAACTATTCTCAGCTAATTGTGTGATCACTTGGTTATATGCTGTAGTATTTGAGAGTTATACACTTGCGTGTGCATGACTTGAGGAATGGCATGAAGGACTCAGGTCCCAAGATCTCTGCCTGAAATATCATTCCCAAACTCTGCTAGACCTTTTGGAAAATAAGGGATAATAATATGATTATTAGAGGGTCTCAAAATTAGTATTACAGATGATCACTTATCACTAATTAACCTGTAATTTTAGAAAAATATATCTTCATGAAAAATGTAACTGCATGAAATCTTATTTCTACCTTCAATAACTGGTTAATACCTATTGGTGTTACGTAAAATACTTAATAATCTTAAAGTTTTCTTTTCTTTTTCTTTTTTTAGTAAATGCTTCAAACTATTTTCTATTTCCATTTTGCTGCTACACATACCTTCCCTATTATCTCCACTAATGAAAATTATTAAAATAACATCCATAAAGTACAAAATTCAAGAATTTACTGTAGTTGACATTAGGTAGAGAGAAAGTTTAAATTTCTCCTCCAATATTTAATGAAACACATGTGCACACAAACACACACAAACACAAAGACTTTTCCCTAGTGTCCTGAATGATATACTGTAATTATTGAAATAAATCAACCTTCTTGAAAGAGAGATCTAATCATTAACTTCAATGTTCAGAAAAGAATTGCACAATTGTAATTTCAACAACTGTCACTGCCTAACTAAGACTAATTTACTAAAATTATGTGTGTGAAACAATTGGCAAGCTGAAAAATGAAATACCAAACTCTTCAGGAAACAACTAATAACCACATTGAGAACCTTTTTTCTAGTTTTCCGCATAAGGGAGACAGACACTAAAGACAAAATAGCAGTAAGATCCTTGGTAGGAAAGAAGTGGTAGACAGTAAAAATTGAAAAACCACAAAACCTAAGCCTAGTGAACATCTATTTTATCTGACTGCCTGAAGCACCTCAGGTTGGAAACCATCCTCTTTCTATCTCAGTCCAAATAGTTGTGGAGGACCTGAAGCTATCCCATGGCTCTTGAAGTGGCCACAAATCCCAAGCCTGGTCAGTCATAGTATTCACTTATTCTAGCCAGACCATTGAAAAACTCATTTTGGAACAAATTCCTACTTTATTTGGACATCTGATTCTAACTATCCCTGAATTTAGGCCAATAAGTCAGTGAACTAGAGGCCTCCTGACGAACGAACTACAATTGCTCTATGAACAATCATGTAATAGAGTATGTCTGTTTTGCCTTCTAGCACTAGAATTGACAAATTTCTGTCAAAAAGAATACTTTCTATGCTTTCTACTACATACATTTCTCAAACACTCAGCTACATCTAGAGGCTCCTTTCACAAAGATGATTTGCATACAGGTTGGAATGATGTCTACTATATGACTCTGACTTAAAATGTGTTTGTTCTGAATAAAGAATCTTCTCAGCTTCTTAAGAATTTACCCAGTGTAATTAGATACACCCTGATTCATCTAAATGCTATCCAAAGGCTAAATATCAGTGGCTTTAATTGAAAAAGCTCATTAACTTTAAATACAGCTAAAGTTATTGAGGGGAAAAACTCTCAGTAGAGATACTCTAATAGATTGTCTAGTAAGACTAAAAAGGAAAGGTTTGTGTATTCTAAACCAATTAATCTTGACGTTGTCTACATAATTCCACTTATTTTGGATCTGAGTCTAAGTGCTTTGAAAGGAAAACATATGCAGGCATGCTGGCTGAATCCTATTCATTTGTCAGATATTCAATAGACTTTAATGCTTTAAACTAAGTCATCTTTCTGGGTAACCAAAAAGCAGAGGAGAAGAAATTTCTCTTTACAGATATTTTCCAGCTAAGACATGAAAAAGGAATGATACAATTAGTATATTACCTTTTGGAATTTTAGTCAAGATGGCTGACCAGATGGAGCCAAGAGGAAAATCTGCCACGTAGAGACCAGGATGTCATAAAGACTGGTGCACTCTGAGCAGATATTCAGAGGGAATGCATTGAGAGTAGACAGAGGGATGACACAGATGCTGGGCTGAAGTAGGAGGAAGATGAGAACGCTGCATGGGGCTAAGCACCAGGACTCGTTCCTGGGCCCTACCAACTCCTGGGGAAGGGGTGAGTTGAACAGCCAAGGAGTTACCCATTCTCACCATGGACCTCTGGAATCCTGGCAGCAGGAGACACCACAAACCCCACAGTACCTGAGCTGGCAGGAAAGCTGCCTAGAGAGGTGTTGGGGCAGGACTCCAACCTGTGTGGAGCCCAGAGGGTTTGGTGCAAGAATGTCTGCAGTGGAGCATGGTCAGGAACTCCCATCTCATAAGGCTTGCCATGCTCCTCTAGGAGACTTTAGATTTGGGGTGACTCTCAGACCTAGACAGCGCAGGGCAGGCTTGTCCATGAGATGGGGCCAGGCTAATCTGAGCACCTCACTATCCGCTGACCTCTCCCAGGGTCCCAGCCTGGCTCCACTCACTTGCGGCACATCCTTGGATGCCCAGCAGGGTGCTCCTTGGGACCTTCATCACAGCTGCTTTGCCAGCAGACCACGCCTGACCATCAGAGATCTCCAGCAGAGTGGCCCTCGCCAATGTATACAAGCCCACTTTCATGCTCCACTCACCACAACCTCCCCAGGTTGCTTTGCTGGCATGCACTCACCCATGGCTACCCCCTCACTACTTTGCCAGAATGCACATATGGGCAAGTGTGTGCAGGAACACTGCAGCCCCACTACCACTAATACGCCACACCAGCCAGCATGCATGTACCCTGCCAAACTGACATGGCTGCTAGTACATGCGAGAGAGCATAGATCCTGCTGCCACCGCCCTGATGACAAGTTTTGGCTGGCACCATCCATTAGACTATTGTATTTAGCAGACTGGGAACATCTCAATCCCTCCAATGTAGCAGGTTCCTAACTTCAAGGGACCAGAGAGCAAAGCCAGAGGATGGTACCAGCCCCCCACCAGATAGAGCATGTAGTCCAGGAGTGCTGAGCTGAGCCTTGGCCCTCCAAAATCTTTCAGAAACAAAGCCATTCAACTGAATTCACTTTATGCCACAATCAAACACCCAAGGGCATTAAAGAAGATAAAAGCAAAACAACAGGCCAGGCACAGTGGCTCATACCTGTAATCCCAGCACTTTGGGAGGCCGAGGTGGGTGGATCACGAGGTCAGAAGATTGAGACCATCCTGGCTAACATGGTGAAACCTCATCTCTATTAAAAATACAAAAATTTAGCTGGGCGTGGTGGTGGGTGCCTGTAGTCCCAGCTACAAGGGAGGCTGAGGAAGGAGAATGGCATGAACCTGGGAGGTGGAGCTTGCAGTGAGCCAAGATTGCACCACTGTACTCCAGCCTGGGCAACAGAGCGAGACTACATCTAAAAAAAAAAAAAAAAAAAAAGCAAAACGACAACAAAAAGCCATCCAAAAGAAAGCAACTTCAAAGATTGAAGGAACATCAGCCCACATACTTGAGAAAGAACCAGTGCAAGAAATCTGGCAACTCAAAAATCCAGAGTGTTTTCTTACCTCCAAAGGACCACACTAGTTTCCCAGCAATGATTCTTAACCAGTTTGACATGGATGAAATGACAGCAAAAGAATTCAAAATATGGACAGGAATGAAGATCATTGAGATTCAGAAAAAAAGTCAAAACTCAATCCAAGGAATCTAAGGAATACAATAAAAGGATACAGGAGATGAAAGATGACATGGCCATTTTAAGAACGAACCAAACTGATCTGATAGAGCTAAAAACTCATTTCAAGAATTGCAAAATACAATTGCAAGTATTAACAGCAGAATCAACCAACCTGAGGAAAATCTCATAACTCAAAGACTCGTTTTCCAAAATAACTCAGTCAGACAAAAATAAAGAAAAACAAATAAAGAAGAATGAACAAAGACTCCAAGAAATACGGGATTATATAAAGAAACCAAATCTATGACTCATTGGTATCTCTGAAAGAGAGGGAGAAAAAGCAAGCAAATTGGAAAACATATTTGAGTGTATCATCTATGAAAAGTTCCCCAATCTCACTAGAGAGGCCAACATTCAAATTCAAAAAATGCAGAGAACCCCTGTGAGAAACTATACAAGATGACCATCCCCCAGACACAGAGTCATCAGATTCTCCAAGGTTAAGATGAAAGAAAAAATATTAAAGGCAGCTAGAGAGAATGGGCAGATTACTTACAAAGTGAACCCAAACAGGCTAAAAACAGAACTTTCAGCAGAAATCCTACAAATCAGAAGAGATTGGGGACCCACATTCAGTATTCTGAAAGAAAAGAAATTCTAACCAAGAGTTTTATATCCAGCCAAACTAAACTTCAATAGCAAAGGACAAATAAGATTCTTTTCAAACAAGCAAACGCTAAGGGAATCCATTACCACCAGACCTGCCTTACAAGAGGTCCTTAAGGAAGTGTTAAACATGGAAAGTAAAATCCATTAACAGCCACCACTAAAACACACTTAAGCACATAGACCTCTGACACTATAAAGCAATCACACAATCAAATCTGCATAATAGCCAGCTAGCAACATGGTGATAGAATCAAACTAACACATATCAGTATTAACCTTCAATGTAAATGGGCTAAATACCCCAATTAAAAGGCACAGAAGGGCAAGTCTGTACACAGGATCAAGACTCAACTGTATGCTGTCTTCAAGAGACCCATATCACATGCAGTGACACAAATAGACTCAAAGTAAAGGGATGGAGAAAAATCTACCAAGTAAACAGAAAGCAGAAAAAAGCAAGAGTTGCTATTCCAATTTCAAACAAAACAGACTTCAAACTAACAATGATCAAAAAAGAAAATAAGTGCATAACGTAATGGTAAAGAGTTTGATTCAACAGGAAGACATAACTATCCTAAATAGATTTGCATCTAACACTGGCGTACCCAAATTTAAAAGGCAAGTTCTTAGAGATCTACAAAAAGACTCAGATAACCACACAATAATAATAGTGGGAGATTTCAACATCTACTGACAGTATTAGACAGATTATCAAGCAGAAAGCTAACAACAATGTTCAGGACCTGAGCTCAACATTTGACCAAATGAATCTAAGAGACAGATGAATTCTCCACCCCAAAAGAACTCTCCACCCCAAAACAACAGAATTTACATTGTTATTATTTATACATGGCACATACTCTAAAATAGGCTACCTATTTGGCCATAAAACAATCTTTAGCAAATTCAAGGAAACTAAAATCATACCAACCACACTCTCAGACCAGAGCACAATAAAAACAGATATTAATACTAAGAAAATTGCTCAAAACCATACAATTACATGGAAATTAAATAATGTAAGCCTGAATAATTTTTGTGTAAACAATGAAATTAAGGCAGAAATCGAGAAATTATTTGAAACTAATGTAAACAAAGATGCAATATACCAGAATTTCTGGGAAACAGCTAAAGTAGTGTTAAGAGGGAACTTTATAGCACTAAACACCCACATCAAAAACTTAGAAAGATCTCAAATTAGCAACCTAGCCTCACACCTAGAGGAATTAGAGATAAAAGAGCAAACCCACCCCAAAGCTAGTAGAAGACAAGAAATAACCCAAATCAAAGCAGAATTGAATGAAAGTGAGATGTGGAAAATCATAGAAAATATGAACGAATCCAGAAGTTTGTTATTTTAAACAATAAAAAGGATTGACAGACAACGTGCTAGACTAATAAGGAAAGAAAGAAGATCCAAATAAATACAATCAGAAATGACAAAGGAGACATTACCACCTGCCCTAGAGAAATACAAAAAATCATCAGAAACTACAACTAACACCTCTACATACAAACCGGAAAACCTAGAAGAAATTGATAAATTTTGGGAAACATACAGCCTCCCAAAATTGAACCAAGAAGAAATTGAATCCCAGAACAGATCAAAAACAAGTTCCAAAATTGAACCAGTAATAGAGTCTTTCAACCAGAAAAAGCCCAGGACCAGATGGATTCACAGCCAAATTCTACCAGATGTATAAAGAAGAGCTGGGACCATTCCTACAGAAGCTATTCCAAAAAATTGAGGAGAAGGGACTCCCCCTGACTCATTCTATGAGGCCAGCATCATTCTGATACCAAAGCCTGACAGAGGCATAATAAAAAGAGAAAATGTCAGGTCAATATCCTTGATGAGTATAGATTTAAAGATCCTCAACAAAATACTAGCAAACTGAATCCAGCAGCATGTCAAAAAGTTAATCTACTGCAACTAAGTAGGCTTTATCTCTTATGCAAGTTTGATTCAACATACACAAATCAAATAATTTAAAAAAAGAAAAAGAAAAAGAAAGTAGCTGCCCAAATAATACACAACCTTCCTAAATACACAGAAAAATAAATTTTTGATTTAAAAAATAATAATTTATTTCATCACATAAACAGAACTAAAGACAAAAGCCACATGATTATCTCAATAGATGTAGAAAGGTGTTTTGATAAAACTCAACATCCCTTTAAGGTAAAACCCTTCCACAAACTAGAAACATACATCAATATAATAAGAGCCATCTATGACAAACCCAGAGCCAACATCGTATTGATCAGGCAATAACTGGAAACATTCTCCCTGAGAACCAGAACAGGGCAAGGAAGCACTCACTACTTCTGTTCAACATAATACTGGAAGTCCTAGCCAGACCAATCAGACAAGAGAAATAAAAGGCATCCAAACAAGAAGAGATAAAGTCCAACTATCTCTCTTCACAAATTATATAATTATATAACTAGAAAATCCTATGGTCTGTGCCCAAAAGCTCCTAGATCTGATAAACAACTTCAGCAAAATGTCAGGATACAAAAATTAATGAATAAAAATCAGTCACATTTCTGTACACCAACAATGTCCACACTCAGCGCCAAATAAAGAATGCAATCCCATTTACAACAGCCACAAGAAGAATACAATACCTGCAAAAACAGCTAACCAGGGAGGTGAAAGAGCTCTACAAGAATTATAGAACACTGTTCAAAGAAATCAGAGATGACACAAATAAATGGAAAAACATTTTTTGCTCATGGGTAAAAAAGAATCAATATTGTTAAAATGGCCATACTCCCCAAAGCAATGCTATTCCAATCAAACTACCAATTGCACTCTTCACAGAATTAGAAAAACTGTTTTAAAATTCATATTGAACCAAAAAAGAGCCTGAATATCCAAGGCAGTCCTAAGGAAAATGAACAAAGCTGGAGGCATTGCACTACCTGACTTCAAACTATACTATAAAATGACAGTAACTAAAACAGCCTGGTAGTGGTACAAAACCAGATACCTAGAACAATAGAACAGAATAGAGAGCACAGAAATAATACCACATACTTACAACCATCTGATATTGAACAAAGTCAACAAAAACAATTCATGGGGACAGGACTCCCTATTCAATAAATAATACTGGGATAACTGGCTAGCTTTATGCAGAAAATTGAAACTGGACCCCTTCCTTCCACCATATACAAAATTCTACTCAAGATAGATTCAAGACTTAAATAAAAGACCTAAAACTATAAAAAATCCTGGAAGATAACCTAGGAAATATCATTCTGGGCATACACCCTGTCAAAGATTTCATGATGAAGGCACAAAAAGCAATTGCAACAAAAACAAACATTGACAAAACGGACCTAATTAAACTAAAGAGCTTCTGCAGAGTAAACAGGCAGCCTAAAGAATGGGAGAAAATATTTGCAAACTATGCGTCTGATAAAAGTCTAATATCTAGAATCTGTAAGTTACTTAAATTAACAAGCAAGAAACAACCCCATTAAAAAGTGGTAAAAGGAAATGAACAGTTTTCAAAAGAAGACAGACACACAGCCAATAAACATATGAACACATGCTCAACATCATTAATTATTAGAGAAATGCAAATCAAAATCACCATGAGATACTATCTCACACCTAGTCAGGTTGGCTATTATTAAAAGTCACAAAATAACAGATGTTGGCAAGGTTGCAGAGAAAAGGGAGCACTTATACACTGCTGATAGAAATGTAAATTAGTTCAGCCATTGTGGAAAGCAGTTTTGCAATTTCTCAAAGAACTTAAAACAGAACTATCATTCAACCCAGCAGTCCCATTATTGGTATATACCCAAAGGAAGATAAATCATTCTACCATAAACACACATGGACATGTATGTTCATTGTAGCACTATTCACAATAACAAAGACATGGAGTCAACCTAAATGCCCTTAAATGGTAGACTGGATAAAGAAAATGTGGTACACATATAACATGGATTACTATGCAGCCATAAAAAGAAATGAGATTATGTGATTGGCAGGAACATGGATGGATCTGGAGGCTATTATCCTATGTGAACTAATGTAGGAACATTAAACCAAATACTGCATGTTCTTGTTTACAAGTCAGAGGTAAACAGCAAGTACACATGAACACAAAGAAGGGAACAACTGACACCAGGGCCTATTAAGAGTGGAGGGTGGGAGGACAGTGAGGTGACTATTAAAAAACTACCTATCAGGTACTATTTTCATTACCTTGATGACAAAATAATCTGTACACCAAATCCGCATGACACACAATTTACCTATATAACAAAACTGCACATGTACATCTGAATCTAAAATAAAGATTTTTTTAAGTTAAAAAAAGAGTATAACTTTTTACAACTCCTAATCAATAGCTCCTTATATCACTAATAATTTGAAGTAACCACCCAAAACCACTATAGTAGTCTTACCCAAAATATGAAACTTAATCTGATCAAGCCTCTAGATTAACCCCAACACTATTCACATTTGGGGCCAAATAATTCTTTGTTGTGCAAGGTATTCCCACATCCTTCTCATGTATTCTTAAATGTCTAGCAGCATCTCTAGCTTCTACCTACCAGGTGCTAGTATCATCCCTGTGTTGTGAAAATGTCTCCAGTCATTGCCAAATTTCCCATGGGAGGATGGGTAGGGGAGGGAGAAGTAAAATCACCCCATGTTAAAGCTCACTGCTCTGGATTCAAATCCAAGTTACAAGAAATACCTAAGTCTCATGCTAAATGACAGCATGGGGTTGCAATCAACAATTTCCACACAGTGAGGAAATTCTAATGGATAAACAGTTTTTCTGGTTGCTTGCAAGGAAGAAAGAAAACAGATATGAAATGGAAACCCATAAATTAAAAGTGATTTGAGAGATACATGAACTAATCACAATATGTGAACCTTGTTTGGATCTTCATTGAAACAGACTAGAAAATCAGTAATAAATAAATAATTGGAACACTCACAGAATATTTGATCATTTGAAAGAATCATTGCTAATTTTTAGGTGTTAAGATGCTACCATTATGTTTTTTCTTTAAAGTTCTTCTCTTTTGGAGCTACATAGAGAAATTTTTCACAGATCGAATGAGATGTCTAGGATTTTCTTCAAAATAATGCAGAAGTAGGGGTAAATGGGTAGAAGAACACAAGTCACAGATTGGCTATGAGTAGGTAATATTAAAAGCTGGATAAGCGCCTGAGGGCGCTTATGATACAATTCTGCTTATGTTTGTGCAAGTTTTAAAAAAATTCATGATAAAAATGAAAAATAAGGCAAATTATTTATAGAAAAGGAGGTTTCTTTGTAGAAAGGACTGTAAAGAACATTTGTAAAAAGGAAAGTTTTCAAGAAAACTACATAAAGTATTCATAGCCATGAGGGGGAAAGAATAGCTCAAAACCTTTTCAAAGATCCTTAAAACCAGCATTTGGAGGCATTCCCTCACTATAGCATAATGACAGATTTTGATAAGAAGGACACACGCAAAAATATCAAATATTATAAACTAGTTTAATCAAATATCCATTAGCACCAACTGCATTTTAACTTCCTCACAATGGGGTTGTGTTAATACCACTATCTAAATAATTCAGCTAAACATTTTTGCTAACCAAGGTTCCATCTCTCCTGCCCAAATTCACAAAATAGATTTTTAAATTTTCTTATTTTCTCCTTTGTGTAAATTTACACTTTGGCGCTTCCACTGCTACTGCAGTAAATCAGCAACATCTGAAATGCTGTAGGATCGTCATTGTTCTCACCTGCAAACTGTTCCCTCATCAATTCTTAACATATGCAAAGTCATCTTTATAAAGTACAGACATTATTATATCATGTTTTTATTTAAGCATCTCAATATCTTCCAAATTCACCTACATTAATTCTAAAATCCCCAGCCTGGCAGTCTGTGGAGGCTAAAGCAACTCCATGTTGGATACAAATCTGTCATGTTGTCTTCTGATGAACCCCAGTTCAGAAAATGCCTCTAAGATTTCTATTCTGTCTACTGTTCTTTGATTCCTTGTGTAAGGGCATGTATTTACTGTAAATTCTGCCCTTAGGTCAAAATACACTTAACTACAAATCCTGCCTTTAGGCAGATTCACACAGCATTCTTGCCTTTCCCTATGATTGTCCTACACATTCCTTGGCCCAGATGGTAATGCCATGGGGATCTTCTATCTTGTCTTGCCACTGCCAGAGACATAGACATGACTTCTGTTGCTAAGTTCCTATTCAATATTTCTTTCTGAGAAACTGAATTTGTCAGCCTCTTTCTTTGGCCTCTCAGCTTCCTTGGGCTTTTGGGGTTAGGTTTGCATAGAACCACTCAACACATTCACAACTCTCTATGATCTAGATGTTGGCTATTTCTAATTGTCACTCACTGTATCTAATCTAAACCCCTCACAACCCACTCACACATAAACTCTATGTTCCTTTCCTTAAATTCACTCTGCAGTTTCTTGTCTGCTTACCTCTATTTATTCTATGCCTATATCGCCCATCTCTACCACTCTTACCTTTTGCATTTGTACATACACTGCAAAGCCTGATCAATTACCAACTACTCTACAAATCATTGCTTTTTTTTTCTGCCAATTGGGATTAATCTCTCTTCCAGATTCCCTTTCCTTTGTACTTGTTCATCTAGTAGGAAATGCTTCAGTCAATTTGGATTTAAGTATATCTGTCCATTTTCACCTCTTTACTGAGATTTCCAAGAAGACAGAAACCATATTTTATCTAATCATAAGGGCTAGTTGCACTATAGGTTGCATAAAATGTTTGCTGAATTAACTACAGTGATTTTCTTAACTCCATAAAATAACTAACACTATTCCTCCCAGTAAAAATACATGAAAAAGATCACAGAATTCAGAATTGTCATTTTGGATAAACAGTGGAGCAGAAATCCCTGTGAGATGTTTCAATCACCAGAAGAAGGAGGAAGCACACATGATAAGTGAGAGGGTCTGGTTTCTAAACCCTACCATCCCCATCTCTCAAAAAACCTCACCTACAAACAACAAGAAAATTGCAACTAAAATACTTTCTTATTAACTGCTGGATAAGCACTGGTACTCCTTGTCTTAGCTCAGTTTTTCTAGGAAATATAAAACTAAAGCAAAGCTTAAGCGCTAATATTTTATGGAGAATTAAAATATTTGAATCAGGGCAGCCAAAGTGAGAAAAAAGAGAGTGAGGCAGAGAAGCATGAAAAGTACATACAAGATGGCCCTGTTCCACATAGGCACACAGCTGGTATCCCAGCTATATGGGACATCTCTGGATAGGTTACTGAGCTTTGGAACCATATGTTAGAGTAGGACTGGACAGGGAATTTTTCTGTAAGGGTTTATTCATGGACTTCTAATTCTATCCTATTGATTTGTATGCTTTTCCTTATGTCAGTACCAAACAGTCAAGATTAATGTAGATTTGTAGTAAGTTTTGAAATTGACAAATGTGAGTCTTTTGACTTTATTCTCTTTCAAGATTGTTTTGACTATTCTGGATTTCTTCTATATCTACATGAAGTTTAGAATCAGTTTGCCAATTTCTGTAAAGAAGACACCAAGCATTTTGATAGAGATTGCATTGAATCTGTAGCCCAATTTGGGGAGTATTGTCATCTTAACAATTTAAGTATTCCAATTAATGAACATAGGATGTCTTTTCATTTATTTAGGTCTTCTTAAATGTTTTCAGGAAGAAGATTTTATGGTTTTCTAAGTATAACTTTTGCACTTCTCCTGTTAAATTTATACCTAAATCCAAACCCTTTTTATTAAAAACAAACCTACTAACATTTAGTTTTTAGTTTTTTATTTCCCCTCACAGTCTAATCTCTTCATGTTAGCATAGGAATTTGCAAAGAAATTGAACTAGTAGTAACATATATTTTCCTTACCAAAACCCAGAAAGGCGGCTCTTCAGATCTAGTGTGGAGAGAAAAGCCTGAGCTTTTATGTTTACTTTCCGATTTTGCCCCAAGTCTTAAGTGTATGACATGGGTTGTTTAATTTCAGAGCCTTGGTTTTCTTAACAGCAAAATAATAGTAGCTGGCATAATGTAGTCCTTACTTTCTGGGCATTGTTTTAAGTGCTTTGTACATAGTACATAGTAACTAATTTAATCCTTACAGCAACTCAATGATGTAGGTTCTCTATTTTATCTCCATTTCATAGATGAGGAAACCAACACTCCAACTGGCTAAGTGATTTGTGTAATCACATGGTAAATGCTAGAACCATAAATCAGATGATTGAGGCTGTTTAGCCTCTGAGGTCATGCTGTTCACAAAAGTATATTAATTCCTTCCTTATAGGTGGTAAGGAAAATTAAATGAGAAAAAAATGCATATTGGCCCTGACAAAAGGTAGGCATTGTGTAAAAGTTGTTTTTTACTAGATAAAAATTTCCCCTATTTTGATGAAAGGCTATTGATCTTTTCACTTAATAAAAATGCTTTGCCTTAGTAAGTAATGTTTTAATAAACACGGAGGAAGGAGGATTAATCATGAAACTAATAAACCTTAGGCTTTAAGTTCATTCATCTGCTTGACCCCCTTTCAAGTCCCCATACCTAATTTACAAACTTGTAATCTTTTTAAAGAAGCTCTGTCAAATTGTATAAGTTTTAGATTCCACAAAAGCTGAATCTGCCCCTGAAAGTATATTATCAGGAGGATAAAAGATAACCCAAAGATTTCTAGTTTGAAAGAATGAAGTGGGAGTGTCACCTATAACTGAGGCAAAAGGAAAAAAGGAAGAGGAAGAGATTTGGGGAAAGAAGAAAATTTATTTTATATGTCTTCAATTATGAATACGAGAGGAACAATGAGTTAGAGCTGTCCTATTGGACAGGCACTAGAACAAAGATCCCAGTCCAAAATGTCAGCAGTGTTGTGATTGGAAAACCTATGTTAGATTGGATCAAGGAAGAGACTGAAGAAAACATTATTGAGAAAAGGATGAGAATCAGCATTTCTGCAAGGAGAGAGAGTTGAACTGCATTCTAAAAGTATTATGCAGAAATACAAGAAGTACAAATTGGCTCGCATTATTTCCATTGTTTCAGGGCATACTAAAAAGGCCATCATACTGTCTTGCGAGTGGTGTCCACCATCTTTACTCTGCAACTGCGTTGTCAGGGTGATGATTCTCAGATGAAGTAACACAAGTTAATTATGTTCAGGATAATAGAGTTGTGAATAGCATGCAGATGCTCAACATCTGCTAATCCCAAATTGAATAACTCTTCAAGTTAATGCCTTTTCGTAGGCCCTGGAAGAGTTGCTGACATATAGACACCCAAATGTCTATTCTGCAAATTTTGTTTTGCATCTAGTGTTAGGGTGTGTCCAGATTTACCGGTATGATTCCATGACATTTATGGTTTAAATTAGTTGCTTTAGAGAGAAATTGAAAATAAATTATTGCATTGTCAATTTTCAGAGATAACAGCAGGGACTATCCATGTGGGTATTGTGAATGGGTAGGTTGTGGGGAAAGCCACCTTATACCCCCCCACACACAGAAAACCTACATCTAAATAGCCCTTTTTCACTATTCCTGATCAGTTCCTTGAGTATTCCTCCTGCGGTGTACATTAAGCCCAAGAATGCATGTGTAGGGCAAGAGAGGGGTAGGGGTAAGATATAGGGAAGGATCCTGACACATTCTTTCTGTATGTAATCTTAAGTCATGATAAAACTCACAACTCTCTTCTCTTCTCTACAATTGCTCCAATTGGTTTTTTAGCATCTTGCCCTCCATATTTGACTAACACTATTGTCTTTCTTCTAACTATGATCTTGGATCTTCTCAATTATATCTCTGATCCCCATTGTATGGAGCTATCTTGTTGTTTTTGTTTCATTTTTTGTTTGTTTTCTACATTTATTTTGTTTTCTACCTAGCATGCATTACTCTTCTCCTTCTTCTGGTAACACCACCTTGATTTTCTTTTAGGAAGTTACCTATTCAATCTGTATGGGTTGGGTAGGCAGCCCATTCTTCATACTCCAGAACTAGATCTTGGACCTATGCCTGGAGAGTTTGTGTATTACATTCCCCTGGCCATAGTGATTAGCCCACAGGTAGCCTTACAGCCCAGGTTAATCCAGAATGATTTAATCCCGGGACGTTTTCTAAATTTCTAGGATGCTTTATTTCTGCCAGATTTGTTCACCTGTGAGGATTTCGGTCTGATATGCCAGCAATCATTTATCTTAAAAGGGTCTGCTTGGAAATGAGACTGATAAAGCAGGGCATATCTACAGGATGGAAGGCGAGAGACAGGAGGAAGAGAAAGGCGAAGTAACACAGAGAAAAAGACAAAGCATGATAGAGGGAGAGAATGACAGAATTCCGATAAATCATTTGTGCTTTAAGATTCAGGTGGACCTGAAGATCCATTTTCAGACTTTTTATTAGTTAAACAAATGGTTGAATTTTTACTATGTACAGGCAAAATCAACTTGACTAATGCCTTTCCTTGTTTAATAGATAATTCTTAGAGGCACTGGGAATAAACAGTGAAAAGGATGGAAGCAGTTCTCATAGTCTAGTCAGGAAGGTAAATTTCAAATAAGAGAACACAAGAGTACTAACTGCTAAGGAAAACTTACAGGGTGCTCTGGACACACAAAGCACGAGGACTAATCTGGTCAAAAGAGTTAGGGAAACAGTCTTCCAAGGGAAACCCCAATAATGCAGATTCATGAAATTGGCTTAGTTTGTATACTCATTATCTAGTGCCATAAACAATAGCTTAGGATCTGAAAACAGTGGATTTTTTTTTCACGGTTATTGTGGGGCAGGAATCCAGGAGCAGCTTATGTGAGTGATTCTGGCTCAGGGTCCCTCATGAGGCTGCAATTAAGGTGTTGGCTGAAGTGTGGTCATCTCAAGGCTAAGTGGGAAAGGATCCACTTCTAAGCAGCCTCAGGAGGTTGGCTTCTAAGCTCACTTATCTGAGCTTCTCCACAGAGCTACCTAACAACAGAGCAGCTACCTTCCCTCAGGGTGAACGATTCCAAAGATCATGAGAGAGTGTTCCGAGACTGAAGCCACTGTCTTTTTATAACCTAAGTTTAGAAGTGACATATCTTTACTTCTGCCATATTCTGTTCACTGGACGCAAATCACCAAGTCATGTTTATATTCAAGGGGAAGGGATTATACTAGAGCATGCATACCAGGAAGTGGAGATCACTGGAGGCCGTCTTAGAGGTTGCCTCCCACAGTTAGTGTTATCCTGAAAGTACATCTTAAGATAAGGATGTAGGTGAAAGCAGTTTATTGGAAAACTGATCCCAAGCAATACTGTGAGGAAGTTGGGAGCAAGACAGGAAATGGAGGGCAAACAACACGTGGTCTTTAATGAGTGGATTACAGCTCTGGGCCACTGGGTTCCATCCTGCTGGGGTCTCTGTGAGAGACTGTATGAAACACTGCTCAGAATTGTCCCATCGGCCAGGTGCGGTGGCTCATGCCTGTAATTCCAGTACTTTGGGAGGCCGAGGCAGGCGGATCAAGAGGTCAGGAGATTGAGACCATCTCGGCGAACATGGTGAAACCCCGTCTCTACTAAAGTACAAAAAATTAGCCAGGCGAGGTAGTGCGTGCCTGTAATCCCAGCTACCCGGGAGGTTGAGGCAGGGAAATCGCTTGAACCGGGAGGCAGAGGTTGCAGTGAGCTGAGATCGTGCCACTGCACTCCAGCCTGGCGATAGAGCAAGACTCCGTCTCAAAAAAAGAAAGGAAAAAAAAAAAAAAAAAGAATTGTCCCACCAAGGGGTTAAGAAAACTGGAGTATTTATTCGCCATATCCTGTCCCATGTATCTTTAGGATTACCTGGAGTTATCTGCAAGGATATGGACAAACACAAGCAATGTCTGCTCTAGTTGCCTTAAGGAGTACTCCTGTCTATTATTATTATTATTATTATTATATATTTTTTGAGACAGAGTCTCGCTCTGTCTGCCAGGCTGGAGTGCAGTGGCATGATCTCGGCTCACTGCAACCTCTATCTCCCAGACTCAAGCAATTCTCCTGCCTCAGCCTCCCGAGCAGCTGGGATTACAGACACGTGCCATCACACCTGGCAAATTTTTGTATTTTTGTAGAGACAGGGTTTTGCTATGTTGGCCAGGCTGGTCTTGAACTCCTGACCTCAGGTAATCCACCCACCTCAGCCTCCCAAATTGCTGGGATTATAGGCATGAGCCACCACGCCTGGCCTACTCCTGTCTATTTAACCTGGCTCCTGGGACTTTCTTCCCTTAGCTGTCACATCCCACTCACACGAGGCCAGATCTCATTCAGCCTCATGTGAATGGGATGTGAGAATCAAGGAGGGAAAGTAGTTACCAAACTTGCTCGATCATAACAGTCACCTGGAGTTTTTATGGCCCAGACTCTCTCTATATATCTATATAAAAAGAGAGATTTGGCTCATTTGAAATTACAAAACTCTCCAAATAAAATCTCACCTGTTAAAACATTCTACTTTACTGGAGGAGACAAGGTAGGCACAAAATAGCCATTGCAAAAGAGAGTCCAACATTAGCATCAAACATCATAGGAGAGAAATGGGATCCCTTTATGGATAAAGAATTATTTGACTGGATTTTGAACAGCAAGAATATGGTAATCTTTAGATAGAGGCAACTGTGTACCTTCTAGAAAGACCAGAAATATGCTTTGACAAGAGGCGTGATGTGCCAGAGAGATTTATGGGAGAAGAGGTTGGAAGTTGAGTCCAGATACAGGAAAGGTCTAAATGCCATGTTATGAATTAGATTTCACTGGCTGGTGGGGATTGATTAAAGTGTTTGAGATACTTGTCACATAGTCATACATGGTAAAGCAATAATATCTCATCGCAATGAGCACTCACACCTCATACTTAGGGACAATGAACAGGGTGAAAAATGGAATTTGTAAGATTGAATAAAAAGTTATGTTTGATATAAATAGTTTTGTAATTATTATTATATAGTATTATCCGTAAACTCTTTAGCATTCCATATACTCTAGATAAGAGGTTGAAAACTTATTCTATAAAGAGTGAGATAGTAAATATTTGAGGCTCCATGGGCCGTATTGACTCAGTTCTTCTCTTGTGGCATAAAAGCAGCCATGGACAATATATGAATAAATGGATGAGACTGTATTCCAATAAAACTTTGTTTACAAGACAGGCCAGATTTGCCCCTTTGGCCATACTTTGCTGACCCTTGCTCTAGATCAATGCTTCTCAAATTTGAATGTGCAGAAATCACTGGGGATTGGTTAAAGTTAAGATTATGATTCGGTCGGTGTGAGGTGGACCTCTGCATTTCTAACAAGCTCCTAGGTGAGGCAGATGCTGCTGGTCCTTGGACCACACTCTGAGTTATAGGAGGGAACTATAGTGAATTTTCAACTACAAATGTTGTTTCTGTATTTGAACTTTGATGTATCTTCCCCCACTTACCTCTAGGACTTTATACCTTATATAGAGTGAAGATACAATAAGCCTGTTTCCCTCAAACTTGCCTGATGTTAAAAGTCATTGAGATACTTGCTTTTTATAGAGATTCTCAGGCTCTTTGCCATGGAGATTCTAACCTATCCAGGGGTCTAGGATGGAACTCAGAATCTGGATCATTAAAGCCCCAGACGACTGTTACGATCGAGCAAGTTTGGTAAGCACTGGGTTAACCATCACAGAGTCATTCTCCATCTCCTGCAATTTTCCTTCACACTCAGGAGTGGCCAGCACTGTGATATAGCCAGGAATAAGGAGCAGTACAAGGCATTGGCAACAGAAGGACGTACAGATGCTGTCTCTGCCTAAATGATCTTTCATCTCAGGCATCAGTGCTACAGGCAGTACTTTCCCTTAGAGAATTCAAAGGACCATACTCTTAAGCACATATTATTTATAGGAATATAGTCAC
Source organism: Macaca thibetana thibetana (assembly GCF_024542745.1). NCBI lineage: Eukaryota > Metazoa > Chordata > Mammalia > Primates > Cercopithecidae > Macaca > Macaca thibetana. The sequence goes on from NC_065592.1 coordinate 67,107,160, forward strand.
TCAACCACTCCCCAGTGAATGTTCTTTTACTTTCTTCTTCAATTAAAGCCAATCTTGAAAGAATTGGGAGTGATATTTACACTCCTCTAAGGAAAATGGAGGTAAACACACCTAACACTTTCAGCGTAAAAAAAATACTTAACGAATACAACCAGAAATTACAGTACATCCTGGGTACTTCAGGCAGAGACTTTTTGATCCATGTCCAGAGAAAAAGCTCTTTTTAGAGACAGAAGTAATTTTTCTGACTAGTCAAAAATTAGCACTGAAAAAATACATGGGTTTTCTTTAAGACAGATCTTTCCAACCAAAATGCTGGGGTCTTGCAAAAAAGAAATGAATTATTTAAATTATCAGAAAATTATTTATTTAAATAAAAATATATGAATAATGGTGTTTTTGAACAATATAGGCTCAAACAGACCCTAAGAGAAGAAACACTATTGCTCAAGTGGTTTAGAATTGTTTGTCCTAGAATATTCTAAACTCCTGGGAGGAAGTGGGAATCCTCTGCTTTTCCTTGTGAGTATTTGTAATGCCTCTTCAAGATCCTCTTGTCCCTGCAGCTCCACCTAGTAATGGCTTTTTACATACTACAAAGGACAGCTCAAATTCCATGACTGGCCAGGCTCAGTGGTTCATGCCTGTAATCCTAGCACTTTGGGAGGCCAAGGTGGGTGGATAGCTTTAGGCTAGAAGTTTGAGACCAGCCTGGCTAACATGGTGAAACCCTGTCTCTACTAAAAATTCAAAAATTAGGCCTGGCCCGGTGGCTCACACCTGTAATTCCAGCACTTTGAGAGACCAAGGCGGTGGATCACCTGAGGTCAGGGGTTCGAGACCAGCCTGGTCAACATGGTAAAACCCCATCTCTACTAAAAATACAAAAATTAGCCGGGCGTGGTGGCAGGAGAATCACTTGAACCCGGGAGGCAGAGGTTGCAGTGAGGCAAGATCGTGCCACTGCACTCCAGCCTGGGTAACAGAGTGAGACTCCATCTCAAAATAATAGTAATAATAATAATACAAAAATTTGCCAGGCATGGTGGCACGTGCCTGTAGTCCCAGCTACCTGGGAGACTGAGACATGAGAATTGCTTGAACCCAGTAGGCAGAGAGGTTGCAGTGAGCCGAGATTATATCACTGCACTCCAGCTTGGGCAACAGAGTGAGGCTCTGTCTCAAAAAAAAAAAAAAAAAAAAAAAAAAAAAAAAAGGCCATGACTGCCCCTAGAAGACTCCTCAAACATTCAATTCATGGGACAATTACCAAATGACACACTTTCATGTACCTAACAGAGTCACAATTCCTAAGATCAGGCCTTTTCCTAACTTATGCAGTCTCACCTTTGACTAATCCCCCACTCACCAGGGATACTTGACTATAGAGATTTCAACTTCTTTGAAGTCTCCTGAGCGTGCCATGCTTGACCATTTCTCAGTTGCAGGTGTTCTCTCTGCCTAGAAACCTGCTCCTACATCACTCCTCCTCTCCCCTCTGTCTGCTCAACAAATTTCAACTAATACCTCAAAATCAACTCAAGCACAGCCTTCTCTGTGAAACCATCTCTGATTTAGGAGCATAGTACTATCTCTATGTTTCCACTGAGTCTTATACCTGCTCTCACCAATGCATTTATGAAATCATATTATTTCTATTCATTTGTTTCTTTAAATCTATTTCCAAAGAAAACTAAAAACTTGGGAATATGGATGATGCCGGTTCATCTTTCTAGTTCCAGTTCTGCTCCCCAATAGAGTACTCGACACAAAACAGGCTGGATGCATGTTTGAAAATGCTGATGGCAACGCAGGAATTAATGGATCAACAGGGTGAAGATATTTACACAGAATTAGCTGTCAGAGCTGATCTTGGCTAATTAGATGATGAACAATTAAGCTATTATCCTATAGTTCCTGAAATCTCCTACTTAAGAACAAGGTCTGGTTTCCAGGCTTTTAATCCATTAAATCTATGCTTGTACCAAGCAGCTGGCATCTCATAAAAACAGGTTTCCAATACCCTCTGATCAGACACAATCTTAGTCTGAACCACTTGTCCTAACCTACCTTGCACACTACACTTCATGTGTTTCTGACCACTCTGGCTCATAGCCTCATTACACATTCTCCTATTTACAAGCTCACTACATTCTTCATGCCTGAACTTGGTCCTGCTTTCTGACTAGTTTGGGTTCTTCTTTTTGACTATAGTGGGCACCTCTTAGTATCCAGCCTGCCCTCAGAACTTCTTTGACTAGAGGTCTTGCTGGACTCACTCCCAGCCTTCTGAATGGGATGCAAATGCAGGGGGTTACCTTGACCCACTAGTTGAGACACTATGTGACTCACCTCAATTTCCCAATGCAGGAAATTGACACACATTGCAAATACTAGGAAAGAAAGGGAGGAAGTTGAGTCAAAAACAGTCTGTACACCATGTCAGCTGGTATATTTTGCTCCATTTTAGAGCCATTTGCATTTGTCCCCAAAAATGATTTTACCATTAGTATTCAGGTCTTGGAGAGAAAGATGCATTGAAATGAAGAAAGAGAAAACAATCTTAGAAGAGTATAGAGGTAGGTGATGAAGGGATGAGTGAAAAGGTGAAAGAAAACCAATTTGGTATAATCACCTATAGTGGCATATTTAGGGTAGAATAGTTTTGCACCTGATGCTGAATATATCTACTAAGCCTGGTCAAAGTCCTATTGCAGAGAAGGTGGAAAAAAAGTGGTTAAAGAAAAACTACCGGTCAGGCACAGTGGCTCACGCCTATAATCTTAGCACTTTGTGAGGCCGAGGCAGGTGGATCGCTGGAGCTCAGGAGTTCAAGACCAGAGTGGGTAACATGGAGAAACCCCTTTCTACCAAAAATGCAAAAATTAGCCAGGAGTGGTTGCAGGCACCTGTGGTCCCAGCTATTTGGGAGGCTGAGATGGGAGGATTGCTTGAGGATCACTTGAGGCTGAAGTGAGCTGGGATCACATCACTGCACTCTAGCCTGGGCAACAGACTGAGACCCTGTCTCAAAACAAAACAAAACAAAACAACAAGAACAACAACAAACTACCACAGCAACAAGATAGAAAGAGTCAAGGTTTCATTACTGTGAATCTATGGAATTCTTGCATTTCACCATTAAAGGAGACAGAAATAAATTTCTATGTTAAAACCATGACAGAAAGAAATTGTCAGCCTCACCTAAGCTGGCAGAAGTTGAGCAGTTAAGGTTTGGAAGGCCGTTATGATAAAGATGGGAAGAAGACAAGGAGATCTGGTGGTCAATAGCAAATACTAGTTGAGTCAGGAAGATGTGGGCTTGAATCTCAGATCTGTTCTTTTTAAGGCAGTGGGACTAGAGAAGTTACTTAGCTACACTATTTGCCAATCTTATAATCTATAAAATTAGAATAAATATACCTAACTTTCAGATTGTTTTAAGGATTAACTATAATAATTCATGAAGAGTGGTTGATGTAATAAGTGGTTATTATAAATATTACTGAAACTATATACTATATTATTTTAAAACTTGCTTCTATCATGCTGATGTCTGCTATGTCTTCAGAAAAGATGATGGCTTGTTTAATTTCCACTATTCTGGGCAATGTACTTGTTTAGTTTATAGAATAAGAATAATGCCTGACTCTCCAGTGGTCATAACTATTAGACTGTTATTGATAAACCAGAATACAAATCAACATGTTTTGGTTTTCTTTTCTTAAAATCAGTTTTCCTGTATTTTGCGAAGGAATTCTCTCATCAATAATTTCATTGGCAACCCCATTCATTTCAATTATTCAGAATGAATGGAAAAAAATTTTAGATACATCCTTAATTCCTCTCTTTCACTCCATATCCAATTCAAGGGTTAGTTCTCTCAGCTCATCACCTTCACAGCTACCAGCATAGTCCAAGTTGCCAGAATTACTACAAAAACCTCCTGAATAGTTTTGCTGATTTTACCCTTGCTCTCCTAAAGGAGCCAGGGTGATCCTTTAAAACCATCTTTCAGATTCATGCCCCTCCAGTGCCCAATATCCCCCATTGTCTTTCCATTTCACTCAGAGGAAAAGCCAGAATCTCTCTGATGGCCTTTCAAGCCTCGCATGAGTGGCATCCTGCTTCCTCTTGCACTGTATCCCCTACCACGTTCATTCTTCCCCCATGCTTACTCCACACAAGCTACACCAGCCTGCACACTCATCCTTCAGCATGCCAAGCATATTCCTGTCTCACAGCATTTGTTCTTGTCTGGAACACTCTTCCTCAAGCTATGTGCATGACTTCCCCATGTCTCTGATGTCTCAACAAAACTGGGGATGGCTACTGTCCTGGCCCGGACAGTAGCACAGCCAAAGAAAATGCTTGAATTCAAGTGGTTTGGGAGGGACTTGATCCCAGGGAAATAAGTCAGGGATGAAGTAGAAAAACCTAAATCAAGGTACATTATGAAATCTGACCAATGTTGTAGGTAACCAGAGTTCAGTCTAGGTGGCTCCCTTCAAGAATCATGTAGAATGCTCCCCAGAATTATCTTCCCAGATGAGAAAAAAAGGAGCATCTATCCACCAGCCCCTCATCTCCAATTGGTCAAGGGTTGCCCCACGCCATGTTACCCTCCTTGAACAAGTGAGCATGTGCATGTACCAAGATGACTACGAGGGATAATCCTCAGAAGGGCAGAGAATCCCCTGTGCAGACTAGAGATGCGAAGTACAACTAAACTGAGGTGCTGTTAGACTGGAGATGCAAAGTAACTAAATTGAAATGTCGTTAGTTGATGCCTATGTGAATCTGACTGCTGCAGGGAAGTATGAAATAAGAAAGAGCTAAGAAGATATGAGCTGGAACTCAAGAGCTATGTATACTTCCCTACCCACTTTATCCAAAATAGCACCCCATCCCTACCCTGTCACTCCCTACACTCCCTGCCCCATTATTAGCACCGCATGCATTCACTTGCTTATGGGCTCGAAGTTCTCCCCTATGAAATTATAAGCAGAATGACATCAGGGGCTTAGTGTATTTTGTTCATTACAGTATGCTGAATTTCTGCAATGGCGTCTAATGTATAGTAACAACTAATTATGGAAAGAATGTACAGTATCTACAGTATCTACAAACGGGGTGTGTGTGTGCGTGTGTGTGTGTGTGTGTGTGTGTGACGGGGGTGTGGTAGGGAAGAAAAAGAAAGAGAAGGAAAAATATCTAAGTATCAGGCTGTCCTTATACAGTCAAAATATAAGAGTGGTTTTCCCCATTGACTTATCTGCCCATCCAACTTTTCTTACAATTCAGAATGCTGTCTTTCCCCTAAAGTGAAGTTAAACTACGCTTACTTCAACAGGTGTCAACAGAAAGCCTGTTATGCACTAGATTAGTGGTTCTCCAGTGCTAGCATGCATCAGAAACACCTGAAGCACTTGCTAAAACACAGTGTGCTGAGCGCCCAGATTTGTCAGGGGCTTCAGAATGTGCATTTCTAACAAATGACACTGAAGCTGCTGGTCTAGGCACCACATTTTGGAAATGAATACATTAGACCATTCTTGTAGCCTCTTGCAGTGGGTATCTTGCCCATTACATAGCCTGCCCCAGGACTGGTAAGACCCAAGGGAAGAAGCAGGTTTGTTTCACTTAGGCTGCTACAAAGTTCAGTACAGCTCTGCTTTGTTGGATATTTACAAGGTCACCATTCAACATGGGATTTACTTACTACATTCAGCTAATCCCAATGAAGAGTTCAGGCCTGTTTAAGAGCTCTCTTTACAGTCAATACTAGAACCATATTTTTTTAATAAACCATATCTTTCTTTAATTGGCGTGTCTGAGTAGAAGCAGAAAAACAGGATATGCAGACCAGAGTAACAACAGTGAAAATCTCAGAAAACATGAGGAAAATGAAAAAAGACAATCCCAATTTAGGGGCAGGGCTCTTTTATGCTTGACAACTTTGGAGGAATCAAACAGATTTCCTTTGAAGAGAGGAAGAAATCTCAAGACAAATAATTAGCTCTCCATTCTACAGGAAAAGGTAGTTCACTACTGGCAGCAGCCAGCTGCTACTATTGCTTTTAACACCATAGTTCTCAATCAAAACCAGCTGCCGGGCTGGGCGTGGTGGCTCACACCTGTAATCCCAGCACTTTGGGAGGCCAAGGTGGGTGGATCATGAGGTCAGGAGTTCGATACCAGCCTGGCCAACATGGTGAAACACTGTCTCCACTAAAAATACAAAAATTAGCTGGGTGTGGTGGCGGGTGCCTGTAATCCCAGCTACTCAGGAGGCTGAGGCAGGAGAATCGTTTCAACCCTGAAGGCAGAGATTGCAGTGAGCTGAGATGGTGCCATTACACTCCAGCCTGGGTGACAGGATGAGACTCTGAAAAAAAAAAAATCCTGCCAGCTGTGCTGATTTCACTGGGTGATTTGGGGACAAAATCAGATGTGAGAGACAGCAACGCAGTATGTTAATGGTGGGTCTACGACATTGCTTTCCACAGTGGCCATTTAGGACGTGGAAGAGATACAGGATGTTATTCCAGAAAATTAAACATCTCATACCCTGCCATGCCCTCCCACATATTCCATCACCTTAGATAAATTTGGCTTTATTTTATTTTACCGTATTTTTTACTTAGCCTTGACATGAAACTCAGTTAGCCATATTTTAATAGGGTCTATTTCTGGGTTAGGTTTCACTGGTGTTAGTATTTTTCAACAACAAATGCTGTTTGTGATTCCATGAATAGAAAGTCTCTGATGGCACAAGATTAACAAAGCTAATTATTAGGGAATATAAAATTAATTTACTAGCGATTTAGCCCACTAGCTAATCTACCAGAGAGTTGAATCTCTCTCTAGCTAGGGCAGTTTTTATTCCTATTGGTTATGATAAACTTGGGAATTTCCTTCAAAGATTATTCTAATTCCAAAAACATCTTCTGAGCCTTTTTTATTCTGAAATTCTGGTGAAATTGTGCATCACTTTGTATACTAAGGGTTTGAAATTAGAGTTATTTACTAAGCCTTTTTAAGCAAAAATATACTTATAAGGTGCATATTTGAAGATATCTATATATAATATAGATATATAGGAACAATATACTATATAGTTATAAATGCTATAAAGATGCAGCATAAAGATGCAATTCTCAACCAATGACCTTTCAGCCAAACTGGAACTTTTACATATAGCCCTTGCAATTATCCTCTGAAATCTCTGTCAATTCTTTAAGGCATGTCTCACTTTCAGAATTTTATAAATAAGTATTATTACCCCCTTTAAGTATAAAAAAAGCAAATAAAACTGTAAACTCGGTATATTTTTAGAATAATATCTAGAATTCTGTGTTAGGCTTTATCATGTGGCAAATTCCCAGACAATCAAACTTAAAATTTTGCAAGACTTATACTTATTTTTTACCTATCTATTTACATTTTCCAACAAAATATTCTCTGGAGAAGTCTCTTTATGTCTCTTTATTTGTATTCTTTAATATAACAGTATTGCTTGATTTCATGTGATCATAGCCTTGCCTTAACAGAATTTGCCTATATGGGGACTGTCCAGTCTTCAGTTCTAGTGGCAGATGTGCCCTCACAAGCCCTTACTGCATTATTTTATTTCCTCCTGTTCCCACACTGAAACTGAGCTATTCAGTTGTTCCAAGCAGGGAATGACAAAATAAAATCTTCCTTAGTTAACTGCTGGAGAATGACTATCTTTAATTGAAAGTGCATTTATAAAATTGGAGACCTTTTGAAAACTCTGAGACCAGGCTTGGGTCAGCATGGTGGAATCCCCAGAGGTACTGCCAGAATTATGCCATGTGAAAATCTCACCAGGCAGCCCCTCCCAGGTGACACAGGGTCTAAAGGGTGCCCCCCCAACAAGCATTAGAATACATTGAGATGTGAAGAAAATAAAAGTATGCACTCTGAACACTAATGCAACCCTCTAGTTAAATATACACAAGATCTTTTTCAATGGACGTTTAAGCAAAAACCATACATGGACGTTTAGAATAAAAACAACTAAGCAAAAAAGCAAATTGCAAAGAGCTTGAATACTTTTGGCAATAAATAAGCACTTGCAAATTGATTTTTTTTTCTGTGTGCTTGAAGAACCTAACCAGTTTACAATAAATAAAAACTCGTATGTGTGTGTGTGTGTGAGATTTACTCATTAGATACATAAGGAGCTGGTGGCTTCTCATTGCACATTTAGAAGCCATAGGGTAATACTGCATCACCAACCACTGTAACGCATCATGAGTCCTGTTGTTGCATTGCATTGCGAGCCCTCATTGCTTATATCCAATTCCACAGCACTGTGCATCTGGTTCACAGGGCCTCATAGCCTTCTTCTCTACCTCAGTGTGGCCAGGACTCTTTGGTGTGGGTGAGTCTCCTCTAACATAATGGATTCTGGAGAAGCAGTCAAGTGAATAAAAGGGGATACAAATCAGAAGTGGCTTTTGTCTACACACTACATAATCTTCATGGAGCCAATCAAAATTTTAAGAATAACTTTAGAAATGCCCCTTTCTTTGGGGTTCCTCTATATTCTTACGTAATTTCCAGAAAAATTAAGACTGCTATAATGTTTGTAGAAGGAAGAATTTTCAGCCATGGACAAAAATTAAAATTTCTGGTAACCAGAGAGAATTGGGTGGCACTGGGGAGTTTGGAAGTAGATGGAAGTTAAGTTTGGAGGTTTAATAAATTATCTAGATAGCAAAAACACACATAAACTTTGTTTTTACTTAATAACATATATTTGGCCTTAATGAGTCAATGGGGCGGATAAAGGAGACAAAAGCCGTAGGAATTGTGGCTTGGATTTCAGACTCTAGTTTCCGGAGATAACAAAGGGTAAATTTTCCAGGTCCTGAGTTTCTCATCTTAGGATCTCAACTTAAGGAAAGTCGACCGGAAACCTCCAAGTTTCCTTCCAGCTTTCAGATTCCATAATTACAACTTAAATAAACTTATGATTCTGCTGCCACCATTTCAGGGCACTAACACTGATTTATCTGAGAATCAAAAGTAAGAGAATAGAAAACATGCGTTCTGCCTCATTTTTCTTTACTCCTTAATATTATAGCAGGTCCATGGCTCTAAGAATACTTATAGGATCTTCAGTTTACATGTCCATTCAACAGACAAGATACGTCTTGCAGAATAACTATTCTTTTTCTGTTACTGCATCATGTCACTATATCTATAAAATATTGTGGTAGAATCATGTCATACAATGAAATGCAGTGACACATGAAAATGTTCTTTGCTTAGTTTGGGTCACTCTAGCTATCCAGGTTGTTGCTATATAATCCCCCAAACCAACCGCATCATTACACCATCGTAAGCTTTAACCACTCATTAGGAACCTGGTCTTTGAATTTGAATACAAACTGTATAAACAGCAATAATGAAGAACAAAATGAGGCAGATTCATGGGCCTCATTAGTTGCTAATCCTGATCAATGACAGGCTCTACTATATGACTTAAATATTTCTTCTTCTAGATAGACGTTAATAGGAAAATAAACAATATTATTCTTGAGCAGTACAATAATTGTATATTTAAATGTGCATATATGGTCTGTATATACTAAGTGAATAAATATTAAATGCCTACTACATTCAAAGCATACCTGAATCTATTAAAATGTTACAACATTTTTCTTCACCTTCTACAAAATATCATTCAATATCATTTAATCAACCAGCTACATGTCTATCTTAATTGCAGACAAAGACTTTCTGGACAAACTGTCATTTTCTTATTCTCTTGACACACATCAAGTGGGCTTTTCCCATGAATTGTGTCTAAACCTGCTGGGCCCATGGTGGAAATTGTGCTTAGAGGAGCACATGCTGTTGTTCAGAAGCATGAATACCTAATATTGCAAACTATTCTGCCATATACACACATAACACACACACCAAACAAAACTCAACATCTCACTCTGAACATTTTTACGTCATTGCCATGTTGCAGAACACATTCTGCTTCTCCACATTTTAATTCTGAACTACAGCTAATGAAGTGCCTGCTTTCTTCCTGACAGCAGCAAAATCCAGATGTGCAGCCCCATGGAGGGAATTGCTCCAACAGTGTCATCTGGGGATCACCTTCCACTGTCTGGTTTCCCCAGTAGATCCCAATGTGCCGATGCTCTGTATCATGCCAGTTTCAATGACTTTCACACCATTCTCCCAGAAATGTGAGGAATTGGTTCCTTTATATGTCTCAAAACTGAGATGGAGCAAATCACAGGTACAATTAGTTGTCGCTTTTAAATAATTGAGAAAAGGAAAAACGTTTTCCCTACTTTCGTGTGTGGTAGTATGTTCTATTCTTATATCAAGGTTTGGGCTGAGTGCTTGTAGGCAGATGCATAAGCTGCTCTGGACTGAAGCTGAATTCTTAATTATTCTGCTCTAGGTTGAAATCACACAAGTTTGTGTGTAATAGCTCCACCACAGGTTCCTCTTAGACAAAAGAGCCATTGTTTGTGGTTTAGGCCCCTGAGTCTCTTGAGCTTCTGTGGTTCTAGGCAGAAATAGTAATTCAATCAGTTCAACTATACACAAAATAGGAACTGATTGTGTCAAATTTCTCTGTTTCAGACATATTCAACCCTTATTTGAAACCATTTTGCCCAGCTTTCATGGAGGCTGTATTTTAATGGCTTGCATTACTTGGATATTATATAAAGGCAAAGCCTTGATTTTCTCTAATAGGTTTGATATTAAAGAAGCAATTCCCATATGATCTTACCAAATCAATTGTCCTACATCTTCATGGCTGCTATAACTAATGGGTCATATTTACTCCAAACATCTTTGAAAATTCTTTGAAAAAGGAAATAAAAGAAGGGCAAAAGAAGGATGTTTCAGAACAAATTGGTGCAGTAACTGAATGACACTTCCTTAAAGGTACACTGGTATTATCCTTATGATCCCAGGAACAGCATCTCCTATACTTTCTCTTGTTGTCCTGGTGTCAAGTTGTTTCAAAACAGTGTGATGTTGCTACAGATGGGGTCTATCACTATTTTCTAATATTCTTCACCATACTGAACACTAAAGGTGTGCATAGTCTGGTGGGTAGATTCAATGGTGTGGTATTTCTCAGCTCTTCGATATTCACTGTTACATGTGATTTGGAGAAGATACTCACTATCCTAACAGTGAAAGTGGGACAGATGTGATCAGGAGCTTTAAATTTTCCTTTTTCCCTGTCAATAGCTAATTCTAGGGTCTCAAGCAAGGTACTTAACTTCTCTTTGTCTCATAATTCTTGTCTGTTAAAGAGGTGAGTATTCACCATATTTTTTGACATCCAAATTCATTTACTAAATGGAAATGCTTACATATAAAGCAGATGAAAGTAATTGAGATATTAGTGCTCATTTTCTAAGTTCAAATTCATATGGTTGACTGGCCCTCCAGCAACTCCTAGGACCATATAGACAAGAGAGCCTCACTCTAGGTGTGATGAAATCTTCAAAGGATGCTGGATCTCTGAGGATTTTATACTACTGCCTTATCTGCACTGCATCTCCAACTTCTGAGATTTTTACAAGAGAATGAAACCTTTAGTTTTTAAGCCACAGTTATTTAGATTTTATTTCCATGCAGCTGAATCTAATCCTAATTAAACAAGTTGTGTTCCCCTGCAAAAAAGCTGAATTACCTTTCCTATTTTTATAAGAAGTATCAGGAAGGGAGTCCTGCATTTAAAGTAACTGAGACTAGAGGGATTAGATGATTTTCTGTGCAACCTTATCTTCCTTACGCTTCTTTTTGTCAACCGTACCACTGAAGGTCTTACATATTTGCAATGGTAAAAAAATCAAACTAATACTCACTTGTCCAGGGCTTAGAGAAGAAAGGGAAGATGTAGAATTGAGAAAAGAGAAGGAAGAGAGTGAATGCTTAAAAAGGGAACAAATTATATATCATTGATTGGGGACTTTCAAGGTCATACAATATATCCAATGCCTAATTCCCTGTAGACTTTTCACTCCACCCTAGTGTAGCAGGTAGGAAGGGTTAGATGTGCAGAAATATGTATTACTCATCCCATTTTACCCATGCTCAAAATAAATGTATAAGCTAGTGGGGTAGATAAGCTCAGAAATACATGCCAATACTTTATCCCTCCCAAATTGGTTAACCAGTCTCTACTGGAACATTTTCTGTGATCTGCTCTCATTAGCCTCTGCCTCAAATGTACAGGTAGTGTTGATTGGTTTCTCTATCCAAAATAGCACTCCACCACTTTATCCTTTTTTCTTTATAGCACTTAGCACCTCCTGACATATTGCATATTTTTGTTCCTCTATTTATTGACTCCATACTCCTCAGCTACCAATGAAAGCTCTATAAGAGCAAAAACTTTACTTTGTCCACTGCTTTATTTACTGTGCCTAGAAAAATACCTGGTACATAATAGGTGTACAATAAATATTTACTGAATAGTTCAATTTTTAAGAAATGCATTTTTACTATTGTGCCCAAACACGCCATGATTATTTAAGTCTATTTCACTTCAATTTATAGCTGGATTCATTTTGTGTTGTATTTCACTTTATAATAGTGAAAGAAAGCTATTTACATCTCATGCTAATATCTTGACAGTGAAATCAGATGCCAAATGGCAACTTCTTTGTATTAATCCTTGATAAGTATGCTAAAATCACATCAAATATCTTTAATGCCTTTTCCATATGACAGTTTGTCAATTACTGGGAGACAGTTATCATATCCAACCGTACTATACCTCACCAATATTCTCTTATTCAAACTAAAAGTCTGCAGTTCCTTAAACCATTTTTCATATGGCTTATCATGTCTCTTCATTATTCTTGCTACTTCCATTCAGTTTTGCCCTAATTTGTCAAAACCCATTTTGAAACGTGGTGCTCAGTCTTGAATGTAATGCTCCAGTTGAATTTTGTGTAGCATAGCGTAGAACAAGATCTCAACTCCTTTCCCCACATTTCTATTAATGTCTCCTAAGAGACACTTACTTCTACTGTTAAGCCATGTTTTCCTCTTTTTTATATCTTAAATATTATAAAATATTTTTTGAGTATAAAAATGATAACAGTTGGTTCAGTCCAATCTCTACCAGCTAAGCCAGGAGGAGGCAGCTGAATCCTGAAGGGCAGAGAAAAGCAAGCCTGGGGGAAGCAGGAAATAACTAGCCAGCCTAGAAAGGTCTCCCGGTGGGAAGGAGGAAACTGTCTGCTGCACACGGTGTAATCGTTTGCAAATTATGATGTCTTCTACAAACACATCTTCCAATAAGAAATGAGGCTGTTCATTCAATACTGACAAGTGTTTAAGGCTATCTCCACAAGATACCAAAACATCTGGAAGAAGAGAGGTGGAAATCACCCAGATGTTTGAGGAATGATAGGGTTGATATTGCAGCTAGTTGCAGCTGCTGTAGTCCTTTTTGGCATTTTTACAAGATCTCGTTGAACTTCTTATGTTTCTTCAACATACCAGTTTTATAATATGTGTGCACATGCATGCATGCACACACACACACACACACACACACACACAGAGAGAGAAAGACAGAGAGAAGTTGTGAAAGATTTCCATAGCTTTTCTAACAGAAGGGAAGGATTTAGATGTATACCTTCAGGGTATATACATTAAGGAAACATATTAGCATGAAAATACTATTTATACTTGAAAGATGCAATACAATCTGGATTTTCATTTGTCAGTGTCTTTGAACGTTCAGAACTTCTCTTATACCAGAAACATGTTGGTTCCCATGATGACAAATATCAAGTGCCTATTTCTAGCACTTTCAGCTTTCGTTTTGTCAATTGTCTCATCGGCAGCTGCCTGATCTCTAAGGTTCTCTAAGCTGTGTTCCATGATTCTGGGAGTCCATAACACAGAATCGTGATCTTTCACTACTGTGGTTATGGCTTTTTATATAAATCTAACACCTAGGGAGAGTTCATACAATGAAATATGAAATTAAATATTTAAATTATGTTCTTCCACAGCATTCCCATTAGTTGAAGAACTATGGGAAAAAAGAGAGACCACAAAGAATGATATATGGGTCTGTTTCCATAAATAAACTCTTCTGTCAAAAATCATATAGCTTCCCTTTATCTTACACTCTGAGTTATGGTGAGTTTGCTGTTGGAAAAGAGACAAATCACAGTGGCTAACTGCAGGATTTTTTTTTTTTTTGGCCGTAAAAAATCATACTATGATAATAAGGAATATTTCTAATGCCACTGAGGAATGGAAAGTAAAATGAACATATTGCTTTGAATTAAAATGTGGAAATTTATAGCACCACCTATTGGTTTCAAAATAAATATTATTTTTTCCTAGTTTTAGTAATTATAAAGAACAGTATAAAGATGCATTATTATTATTTTGAGACATATGAAGATTAATTTTTTTTAGTTCCTTGTGAAGCTATGAAAATTTTTAAACCAAAACTCATATTCAGGAGATATGCCAACATGACTTTTTAAACTAATATAAATTAAAGCTGTTATATGCCAGGGAAGTAAAATAGAATTGGGATTTTTATGAACACATTACTTGTGCCATGTTACATAAAAATTTTCAAAACTCCTTTTGATTGCTGTTCCTAAACTGATGATGTGTGTTGGGCTCCGCTTTTTCTAGTGTCCAAGTGCAACAGAGGAGTTAAAATACATCTGGTCTTTAATTCCTCCATTCATGTCTTCTTCCCCTAAAATCTGGAGAAGATGCTGAAAATCTCTCACTAAAATAAACTCTCATAGCATTGGCTATTTTAGATTCTGATTCAGATAGTCCTTACCCTTTTATTTAATCCAACTTCTATAACCACAAAGGGGCTGGTGCAGGAATCTTGAAACAGTGTCATCTCCGCTGCGCTTTCAGCCTGTACCAGTCTGCATCTTTTTCCAGAATGCATGACCCCTCCTAGAGAACAGGGGAGGAAAGAGCCATTCTTTCCCTTTCCCACATGTTAGGAAGCATATGGACAATACTTTATGGAAACTCCCTTCCCCACCCTCGGGAGAATTGAGTTTATGAAAGGATCACTTTCTGTAATAGAGCTTATAAACACATTTGTCTTTCTGACCCTAATTCTTTTACATGGATTATTTTTAAAATCAAGTTGCCCTTTTTTCAAAACTTGAAGAGAAGTAGAGGCCTTGAGGCCATCAAACATGACATCCTGGCCCTAATATGTGCAGTAGCCAAATGATCTGGAAAACTGAGCGCTATACAGAGGCCCCCTGAATAGAAATTGAAGGGAAAACGATCTCCTTTAGAGCCCACATTAAACACAGGTTTCAAATGGTTTCTTTTCATTTAACCAAATACTCACTTCTCCAAAATGTTAGCAGGCATTAAAATATGAAAGATGACTAAATGTGAAAGCAGAGGAAAAGAAACAAAACCACATAAAAATAATACTGGACTCTAACAATCACAAGAAATTAGATTATCAGAATTGTTAGGCTGAACTATATAAATTACATTTTTGTAAGTCAAAAATGTCAAACTGTAAATGTCACACATAGTTCAATCTAATATTAAGTGAAGATAAAAAGAATTCAATTATGTTTAGAAACAAAAATGAAAGATACAGAGAAAAGAGCCAACAATGCTAAACATGATCATAGAGTGATAGTTAGCGTTTTAGGCTTTCTTAACCAAAACTGTCAATGTGGCTCACCTTAGTTCCCTCACGACCTGCCTGGTGCTAATTTCTAATCATGGGCACTTGGCTGGACTTTCACTCCAGTGCACTCCTTCTCACCCAGTTTCCGATGGGTAGTTCAAAAATTTCTGTGTTTAAGAACTACCTGTATTTAATGTAACAGAATTTCAAGATGGGATCTATGATCTTCTTTGGGGATTAAAAACAATTGCTTTGTATCTTTTTTTTTTTTTTTTTTAGATTCTAAGAAGGTTAGGAACATCCACAGCCTGATTAGACTCGGAATCCTTCAAGACCCATCTCATTTTATACTTCCCCATATTCTAAACAGGCTTCCCACTAAGCAGCCTTCACATCCTCCCTGCGGGTCTTACTCGCAGAGCAAGCCATAATAACAAGCTTCCATGCCCTGGCTGGCTTTTTGGCTCAATGGGACAGTTCTGTTGCCAAATCCTGCTTCTAGGGCTGCATGGGTTTATCCTTACATGCACCTTAGTGGCATGCTCTATTTTGTCTCATCTGAGCTCAGGTTCATTTTCCACGTCCTCTGGTTGCTCTTCGGGTAACAAAATGTCTACATCTGGAAGGAAAGAAACCCCTAATATATTTTTGCTTTTTGCCCTGAAAAATATCTTATTGTTGTGCACGTGGAAAGAAGCATGTTTAGTAATAAAAGAAGGAAATGATGGGTCAGTTGGGACTTTCAGAGACAGTCCAGATGAAATTCAAAGAGAGAACTGCCGCGACGGTTTTTGAGAAAACTGGATGATATTAGTTTCGAAACCTACAGCCCATAATCTGGACTCAGCTAAAACATACCAAAAAGCTTAGCTCAGACCTGCAAGGTTCACTTACTCTAAACATCAAACAAGGAAATGTACAAGATTTGCTCTTTCTTTCTCTTTAATAAAGTACATTTTATGAAGTAGAAACTGGGGAACACAAATCGTTTTATGGAGTAAGAACTAGTACTTTAAAATGAGAAATATGTGTGGGGATAGTATTTATTTTTGTATGCATAAATATAAACACATGCACTGATTATTAATATTTACATACACACACACGTATGGTAATAATTGTCTCTCCGAAAGTGGTTTCAATCTAGAAACAATTGGCAGACAAAGAAAGGAAAACTGAGAACGGTCCAGTCTACAAAACTATCCCAGAGGACAACCTTCCCAACAATAGGGAGACTGATAGCATAATAATCGCCATAAAAATAATGTGGGAGAGGGGAATTAGAAGATTCTTTAGCATGTTTATGGATTCATAGGAAAGATTTTAGAAACAATTCTTTGCAAATCAACGTTTATTTATGTGTGCAAAAATAGATTGGTAGTTTCAAGTGAAGGTTACGTGGGTGTCAGAGTCTTGGCAACTAGTGATAACTGCAACTTTTGGGTGTGTGTTTGCTAGATGGGGAGAGAAAAAGACAGACAGAAAGCCCTCCCTCCTGAAAAGATATTCCCACCACAAACATGCCACTGTCCACTACAGAGTATGTTTTGTTATGTCTGTGAAGGATTCGGGTTGATTTCCATCCCCGTACAACACGCGCCATGGAATATTTACATGTTTGGGTACATCAACAAAGAAAAAACAAAACAAAACAAAACAAAAAGACGCACACACAACACACACACAAAATGGGATTGTGCCCCTTTGTTTTGCATTTTCTGTAACCCAGATTGCGGTAATTATCTCCCTGGCTTTAGAAGCCTTTTCTTTCATTCTAAAGGCAGTTTTTGGAATCACGTTACACTTAACTCAGTTTAACAAATAAGAGTAGTCTGGCAAAATGGCACCATGTGCTTTCCACAAATATTTGTGGTATAGGCAAGCTCTCAATGTTTTTATTATGCCCAAGGTTCTTTGGTTTTAAAGCAAGTGGAATAATGTAAAGAAGGAAGAGAAGCACGAATTTGGGAACTGGGTGTGTGTTGGATGCACTTTGCAAAGCTTTCTGTGCCAGAGAGCGAACGAGGGAAAAGATACATTTTAAAAATAACTAGGGGAATAAAAAGAGCAAAAAAGGTTTGGAGGCATTTAGCAGAGCACAGTTTACCCTGGCGTGAGCTACAGGCTAATGATAGAATAATAACATTTGGCGCTGGAGCCCCGAGAGGCTGACAATGCGCTCACTGTAGCCTGTGCGCTTCACACATTTGCCGGGTTCTGTAGTCAGGACAAAGAATTGTAGAACAGAGGCAAAGTAAAGAAGGGGGTGAAAGAGAGAGTCTGCACTCAAGTTTACTGTAATATAAATATACATACACTGTGCTACAGATGTTCCTCATTGGCAAAGGCTGGCACGTAATTATGCTATGCGCTTCATAATATTTTAATGAGCCTTTTCTCCAAATAGCAACGAAAATGAACAATAAGAAGCTCTTAGGGAGGGAAAGTTGGTGTTGTTTTTGTCCCTGGGAAAAAAAAAAAAAAATCTCATAATAGGTTCCATTAGAATGGCAGAAAAAAACACTGGTCTGGGTTTAAAAATATTGAATTAAATCTAAAATATGGTTTCTGAAGCTAGTTTTTTTTTTTTTTTTCCTTTAACTTTAGCAGTTCATTAAGGCTAAAGGAATAACAAAACAGGGGTAACAGTGTAATACTGGTTGATTGCTTTTCTCCCTGTTCTTCTTTCTCTTTTTAGGAAAAAGAAAAAAATAAAACCTTAAGTGGAACCCCTGCAACAATGCTGTTAATATATTGTGCCAATTAAAGTCTTGAAATAAATAACAAACCACTTAATATGTGTTGTAAATGTCGTGCTGATTTAAGTATTGTTACGCATAGATTACATCTCTTCAGGGGATGGATGACTGGATCCTCAGTGTAAGTTGTCTCTTTGTGTATGTGTGCCCGTGTGTGTGTTCCCTATTGTTATTTTTTAGTTTGCTATAGGGTAAATTCCAAATACAGAATAGAGTCGAAGTTTGAGATCTGCAAGAATACAGCAAGTTTTTAGCATTACTACTCCTGCAAAGAAAATAATTATTTTTGACCATGCTCAGTATTTCACTTTTTAAAAAAACAATTCTATAGCAAAATTAGAGTATGCATCTTATTCTGATTTCTAAAGAACTCTTTCGATGGGATTTTTACACAGACATTTTTCATATTAGGATGAGCTGAATGAGAGTTTTGTATTTGGACATGTGAGTAAAAATATTACAATTACAACAATAACAAAGAAATAACAACCTCTGGATACTGTCTGAGGAAGGAAAACCAAATTTCCACATAGAAAATATTTTGTATTGGGGTATGGAGCATAAATATTATCTTACTAATTTGTGGATGATAAATGTTGGTTGTTATTCAGAAGTTTTAGCTCTCATGTGCAAATCCTATCATTTATGAAGTTTGATGTTTTTATTACTGAAACAATATCTCCTACTCTTCTCCCCTTTTTGTGAATCCCACTGTGGCATGTGAATAAAGTAAAGGTGCAGGTAAATTCTCATTTCAGGGTCTCCAACAGGTCACTAGGCTTAAATAACTCAAATTTGTTTCACCTTTTGCATTTTTAATGTGAGGAAGTGACAGATAGAAAAAGTGGACCCCCAGGATATAGCCATGTGAAATAATTCATAGAAAAGTTCCTGAAATATCATTTAAAGATTCCTGAAATATCATTTAAAGACAGTTTAATTGCCAACCTCTTCTGTATCCATCCTTCTTAGGAATGTAAAATTACATTAATAGGGAAGACTGGAGGCCATTACAAAACTCGCCATGCCCTCAAAATCAGAATTAAAATTAAGATGAATTATGATGAGTACAGTTGAGTGTCAAGTTTATTTCAACTTCAATATTTTTCAAAAGTGCATACTCTATGCATGACTGTTTTGTTAACTTAATTGGTCAGAATATGTTAACAAACTGAGTATTGCTCACTCCTTCCCAGAGAAATGCCCTCTATGTGGTAGTTTTAACGTATACACAGAAACGGATTCATTTTTTAAAAAAGATTTCTGTGTACATGGGTAACTCCATGAAAGGCATAAAATGGGCATGTGCAGTTTTTGATGAATTTTTGGTTTCCAATCAATAATCTAAAGATGTAGACTTTTTAAAAAAGTAAAGCAGATTAACAGGAATAAGTTATACTATGTGTGGGCAGAATTAAATAACATGTAGCATATCTGTGTACTTAAAAGGATGGACTCAGTAGTTGGATTACATGAAATCAAATCCTAGTTATGCCCCTAATAGCTCTGTGAGCTTGGGCAAGTCACTCAATCTCACCCTATGTCTGTTTATCCAACTGTAAAATGGGAATAATGATAATACCTCCCTCATACTCTTATGAAAAGAACTATATGAACTCATAAATAAAAAGCACTTAAAACAATGGCTGGTATATAATAAGTACTCAAAAAATATTTACTACCATAATAATCAACATCATATTATTATCTAATAAATCTAGTATGTTACTAGTAGATCTTTCTGCTTATCAGCTGACCCAGGATCTAGAAGTCCTGGATTTCGGATGCAGCTTCCCCACTGATCAACTGGCTCTGTGATCTTCATTTAGTCACAGTTTCCTGCTTCCTCTACCTATAAAATTAGGGAAAGTTGAAAGATTATTTCTAAGTCTGGTTGTTTATTATAACATAAATATTTAAAAGTAATTCAAAAGTTCCCTGAAGACGTCTATTGATACTACAAAGAAAAAAGTGACATAGAGGAGCTGAAGACCAGGGCAGAAGAACTGAGAAGCATGAAAATTGTTTCAACATCTCATGTTGGAGAGAATTTTGCCGTCTACATGTAATGCTGCTATGTCCAGTCAAGGTGCCACAGCATGAAATACTGGGGCCACCATACAGCTGAGTGTCACTATGTTCCAAGGCTGAGTTTACAATCCCTAGTCGCAACTCTTTGCTCTCTCAGAGCAACTGTGACTAAGAGTTCTGCAGTTCCAACCCTGGTTTGTGACAGACCACAGATGTGTGTTCAGGGATATATGACTTCCTCTCTCTAGACAATCAACGTTCTTGGCTCTCCAGAGTATTTTAATCCCTTCCATAGAATTAAATTAATCTTTTTTTTTTTTTTTTAAACCAAGGCACAGTAGTGTATGGAGTTTTCTCTTGGGAGCTGAAGTTATGCCTTTCCCCTGCCTACTGTCCTCAATATCAACACCATTCAGAACGAAGTGCTTCTCAGCTGAAGTCTTTGCGGAAGTAAAATACCAGGCACTACTAAGGTTCTCTAGCACCAAAGACTTTTATGGATGAGTGTTGAAAATATTTAATATTCTATCTGCTTAATGGTAAATAACACAGAACAAGTTCTGAGCACTTAGCCTGAGCCAGGCTACTTTCTAAGTGCTTTCCGTATATTAATTCATGTGCTCCTTACCAAACCCTATATGGGCATTTTTATCACATCTCAGACAGCAAACATGATAAAGCATTTAAGGTCACATTGTGAGGAAGCTTGTGAAGAATGTAAGCTTCCTCTAACTCGAGAACCCAGAGTCCTAGCAGCCACACCATGACCTAACTCCAGCAATAAACACAAACAACACATTTTACAAGCAAAGCCAAAAAAGCTTCCCAACCAGATATTAGGATTTATGACTATTAAATCAGACTATAATATGCATCGATTTGTCACCAGCTAGTTTAATCCTTTACTATTTGAATTGTGATTTCACATCTTGTTCTGATTTGAATTTCCCAATGACCTTGAGAAATAAGAAAAACCTGGGTTTTTAAAAAGTACATGTTAGCCTTGTTAGCCTTTCCTTCTCTTGCCTGTAATTCCTATTTTAGATCATTTCTAAGGAAACTAACCTTCTAATACTTACATACTAACCCGCTATAATACTAGCAAGAAAATCCACTAGATCCTCTAAGAATAGTAAGCCCGGATCCTCCAAATTCAGTAATAATCTTCCCCTGGGATGGATCTGTGAGCCTCTATTTACGTTGTATTAGGTAAGTCTTGGTCTACCACTGTCACCTGCTAGTTCAATTAATAAAAGGAAATCTAGCCCCCTCGAATGTGGCCAAGGAATGAGTAATTCCTTCACAGAGGAGACAGACCTGCTGGATCCACGTTATAGTTGCCCAATCTGGCCATCCTGCCTATATTTTAAATCTCTCTGCATTGCCAGCCTTAGAGGACTGACATTCTATTTTATTAAGGCAGGCAAAAAAGGACAGGCAAAAAAGGACAGGCAAACACAGTATGCTTAGGCCCAAAAAAGAAAAGTGAAGCACATTGTGATTTGACACTGTGAATGACTTTTGAAATAGTAAATGGAGTTGAAGCTAAAGATTACCTCTGAATACAGCTCTATATTGTCTTCAACAAAAATAAACAGATATAAATGTGTATGTCCAAAATATATTTTAATATATATTTTAATGTTTTTTAAATATTTGCTACAAGAAAACAAATGATGATGCCAACAGCATTAAGCAGAATTAACAAAAATTAGGGTTCTCTGTTGCAAAATCAACTATAGCTCTACATATAAATGTCCTTGTCATCCAATCTAGAATGGTTTAAAGCAAGACATTTGTTACCAAAATCTTGATCACCATTATAAAATCTTAGAAGTTCAATATTTAGCCAACGGAATTCCAGATTACACCAGAAATAATGTGATATATGCATGCACACTGCATCTTGTAGCATCATAAGATAGTATAAATCACATGCAGCCAAGTCCAAGTATTTCAAGACCAGAATTTTTTATTCATTTCTTCACTTGAAACATTAACTTCAGAAGTTAGGTCAAATGTCTTTGAATCCTACATACACCATTTAAAAGCAAGCTGAATTGAGGATAATTATGTAAATGTTTGGGGCCTCAGTTTACTTTTTACTTATCTTTAAAATGTATAATTTCTGCCTCCAAGTTGCAAGGCAGGATTAAAGAAAATGTATGCTTCATTCCCATCAGAGAGCGTGGCTCAGGGTAGGTGCTCTATAAATAGTCTGGCTTCTATTTTTATAATTAGTTCTACCTTACATTCTCTGAAATTCTGTATCCGTTGCTGATATCATCTCAATTCCAGTTAAGTCCTTCCTGATTAAACAGTTCTTCCTTGGCTAGGGATCAAATACTCAAGTGCAAAAAAAAAAAAAAAAATTGTACAAAGAAAATTAGAGCGTAAGAAGTGAGAAAGAGACGATCAAGGGAAAAAAACTGGGCGATCTCTTATTGTATTCCTGAAACTGATAGTCAAGGGCTAGGGAAGCACAATGCCATGGTTTTGGTTTCAGCATTAAGAGGCAGCATATTGCCATGCAACTCAAGAAAAGGAGACGTGATATTTAGTTCTTGGTTGTGGAAGAGGCCCTTGGTCAACATGACTCTCTGGAAAATATACAAATATGTACAATTCTAATTCCCTTTTAAGCAATGGATGTTTATGCTCATGAAAAGAGCCTGTAGGCATTGACTTGATTTCCCTACAAAACAAACAAAAGTCATCCTGAAGATGATTTTCTTGTTATTATTGAGTAGATTAACTTGAACTTACCCATCTGAATGCATGATACTCCAGCATATCCTTGAAAAAAAACTCACTATAATTCAGGGGAAATCTTGCACAATAAGGCCTCTCTCAAAAATCGTGCAATGTGCCAATTTTCCCATTGTCAGGGTGGGTGGAAAATAGTGTGTGGGTGTGTCCCTAGACAAGCAACCTAAGAAGAGAGCAGGAGAAAGCTGAGACACAGATGGCAAATGTCTGGGCTATCCTTCCTGACACAAGTGTGTTTGTGACTGGCTCTGTCTCTCATGCAATGCCTTCAGCTGGATATGTGCCGGGTGCATTGCATATGACAGAGGGAATGGAGAAGTTGTTTCCCACAGAGAGTATGAAGTTTAGAAGACAAAATGAATCTGTAAGGGAAACTTCCAGGTCTGTGCTATCCTGGAAACATACCATAATCCTATTCAGCTAATAGGAGATTCTCAAACTACTCTAAGAAGCTTTCTTCAAAAAAAATCTTATACATGTTTTCTCACTGGAATGGGGCAGGGCAAAGAACATTTTCACTGTAATTAGAGAATATGTTTTGAATTTGCATAAGGAAGAAGAGTCAGGCTTAATCTGGGTGGTTCCAAAACACGTCTTGGTGAATGTTACAGAGAGGGCAAATTCAGCTCAACAGAAAGAAACTTTTGACAATCAAATCTACCCAGGCCGGGCTCAGTGGCTTACTCCTATAATCTCAGCACTTTGGGAGGTTGAGACAGGTGGATCACTTGAGGTCAGGAGTTCGAGACCAGCCTGGTCAACATGGCAAAACCCCGTATCTACTGAAAATACAAAAATTAGCCGGACATAGTGGCGCGCAACTGTGGTCCCAGCTACTTGGAAGGCTGAGGCAGGAGAATCAATTGAGCCCAGGAGGTGGAGGCTGCAGTGAGCCGAGATTGTGCCACTTCACTCCAGCCTTGATGACAGAGTAAGACTCTGTCTCAAAAAAAAAAAAAAAAAAAGCAAAACTGGAATGAACCAGAGGAGCACTTGTTGAGCACATTAAGGATTTTCACGCCTTGGAAAAGAGCTGAGCTAGAATCCTGAGATTCTATAAAACCATTTGATAAAAGAATGGGAGAAGTCATGGTCTATGGGAACACTGAGAAGCAGAGTTGCATAAATTCTAAAGTAATACATGGAAAGCAACTAAACTGCTCTACTTCTTCGCCCCACAGTCCCACTCAAAAGCACTACCATAAATACATGAGCTTGGTACCAAGAAGACAGGATTCTACACTGGGGACAGCTCATACTTCCAGTGACTTCAGGAGGAAGCTGGATGGAAGGAAGACCTAGAGGACAGTTAAGTCATAAGTTTCTAGTGGCCTAAAAACACACCAGTTTTTTTTTTTTTTTTTTTTTTTTTTTTTTAGCACTGGTGGGATTGTGCCTATAGTTCTTGCAGGCCTCCTCTGTTGTTTTGCAGACTTCTAGACAGAGGGAGTTTTCTGCAATCTATAATCATAATTTAGTTGCTTTACCGCTCTTAAAGAGAATGACTCAGTGAAAATTATGCCAGAACTGAGCTTAATATCTCTCATAATAAGAACTGCTGATGGCTTCTGTTTCTAGGTTTTTATCATCTAAATGCCGTTTCCCCTTTTCTCCATGTGGCCACCTCTGCCTGATACTTTAATTCCTTGAATGCTTCCTTGGTCTTTGTATGAATCCCTACCTGGATGTTCTTCCTTCTCTGTACTTCTACGCTAGACCCCCACTTTAGAACATGGCACCAGGACCAGCTATGAAATTTGTGCAGCCAAAGCAAAATGAAAACGTGGAGCCCCTTGTTCATAAATTATTAAGAATTTCAAAATGGTGACACAGAACATTAAACAAAGTATGGGGCCTGCTAGGCATAGGGCCCTTTGTAATTGCAAAATCACATGTCTGTGGAGGCAACCCTACTCATGGCACTGTAATCAGTTTCTGTGTTACATAATATTTTGTGTTGACTTTGGGTTATTAATCACTCATCACTCTTTATTTTCTAGTGGCAGCCATAGTTCCCCCTTTCTCTGTCTCTGTCTGCCTTTTTCTCCTCTCCCCACTCTCTGACTTTCAATCTTGAGAACAAAAATAAAAAAAACAAGCAGGGAATTTTGAATGCATTTGTACACCAGCAGTGCCCTCCAAAACTGTTGAGAAGTTCCTGGTACCCAAATCCTTAGATATGTGCCTAGTTCTTCCTCTCTTTTCAAGCCTGATTCTCCAGTGTTCTAGTCGATCCTCTGAGTTTCTGTTGCCTGCAATCAAAGAACCCTGTAAGTGACAGATGTATTGCATTCTCTCACTGGACTGTGATTCTTTGGTCTAATTAAAATTACAGCATGCGTGCATTAAATACTGCACACCAACCAAGTACAAAATACTTCATGTACAGTATTTCATTTCATTTTCACAATGAGCTTTCAAGGTAGTTAATATTCTCCCTGCTTTTCAGATGACAAAAATTATATTCTGAGACATCAGATAATTTTCTTTATGTCTTAGACACAGTTACTAGTTAGGGACCAAGATTTTCTGACTGAGTTTTTCTAATTTCCAAGACCACATTTTCCCACAATGACTTATTTTTTTCAGATCCTCATTGTCTAGCACATTGCTTGGCACATCATATTCCCAATAACTCTTCAGTGAGTGAGTGAATAAATAGAATAAGAAATATCCACGTCCATGTCTTCATCAGTTCATCACCAATATAAAATGGCTTACAATTACAAAGTCACATTTTTATCCTTTGTCTCTGTCATCATAAAATTTTATTTGCCATTTAGTACTATGCAAACATTGGCAGATCTATCATCTATTTCTAACATTGCCTTAGCATACCAATAATCTTGTTTATTTTATGATTGTTTCTGAGCTTAATTGTGACTGCCACTTTCAGATCAAAAGCACAATTACTAACATGCATATATATCAATTATTGATGCTCAAGGAATAAACTAAACAGCTTGAATTATGTTTGCCTCTATTTAAATAGAGGCATTCTCAAACTATTGCCCTTTATCCAGAAAAATAAGTGGAAGGTATAAAGGTGCGTAGAGGTAAATACTTGGCCTAAAAATGTAATTGTGCCATCCTGCATAGCGTTGGCACAAGACATGCAGGTAGTAAGAGCAGTTGCAACTTCCATGTGGGGTCTATATAACCATAGCATAAACAGAGGAAATACACTTGGCATGTAAAAACAAAACCCATTATTTCTCCTGTTTAATGTGTCTAACAACTCAATGCAAATAAGATGTCACTGAGCAAAAGACTAATCTTTGCCATTCATCCATTCATTTACAGGTTCAGAGGTAAAAAAAAAAAAAAAAAAAAATCAATTAATCACAAAAGCTTCCAAACAATGCAAACAGCATTAAGCACAGTAATTATAAGATAAGCATTCAAGCAATTTTCAGTTGATTGGGTGTGGGTGTGCTGAAGTAAACCTACAGTTTGCCTGCTGGTGCAAGAATGGCTTATATACCAATTAGTGGTTATTGCTACTAATTATTAAAAACATTTTTAAGAGTAATTAAAAATTAAATGCACCTGTATGATGGCTCATAACTGTGTTGCGGTAAATCACTCAGATTTTCCATATCAATCACACAGGAAACGCTCAGTGAGATGGAGAAGCCTTAAGACACCAAATTTCAGAAGCCACACTACATATGCATTGCCCTCCATGAGATTTGTTTTTTCTGTTCAGAAGTTTCTATGAATGAATGCTACCAGGCCAAGATGAAGATGATAGTTAAAGGTTTAATCCCTCGTTTCTGACATTACTTTCATCCTCATTGCCATAAAATACTGCTGAAAAGGAAAGATCAGCTTAGCCTCATCTGAGAACTCTTTCCCTGTTAAAAGGTGTGGTAGGAAGGAAAACTCTGAAATTCTAAAAGGAGTACTGGGATCCCAGTCTTAATGCCACCATTAACAATATGACCAGAGTCCACTAACCTCCTGGTTTCATCTTCTTTACCTTGAAAGCACAAAGATTTGAATTGACCTCGAGAATTTTTTCCAGTCATAAAAATCTGCATCCTTTTTAGGCTAATGTTCACACCACATCGACAAGGAAAGGTGGAAAATATTTAGTGAGTGCTCATTCAGTTTTAGACTTTTCCACCAGTTGTTGAAATCCTTGGTTGCACACTAGAATCACCTGGGGAGGTTTTAAAACCTGTAATGTGAAGGTCCATTCCCCAGAGACTTGAATGTAATTGGTCGGAGATGGTAACAGGGCATCAACAAATTGTCAAAGCTCTCCAGGTGATGTTAATGTTTTTAGAGGATTACAGATTACCATGCATGCTTCAAAAATATTAGATCACTAGTTCTGAACTTTAACAAATATTCTATGTATTTCTGTCCCCATTTTACAGATAAGGACATATATTTAGGAAGGTTAAACATCAAGGTTAAATGTCACTGTAGCACAAATGTAGCAGAGACAGGATTCAAATCCAAGTGTCTGTGATCCAAAGATCCTGGGTTTTCTTAACTTTACATAAACTATCAATTTTATAAATTGTTGATTAATTTCCTGCTGATTCTTCTCTTTGATTGCTATTATAGCATATATCCTTAAATACTTTTTACTTAAATGTCCTTATAGTTCCCAGATAGTTATTTTATTTATTTGAGATGGAGTCTCGCTCTGTCTACCAGACTGGAGTGCAGTGCCATGATCTCAGCTCACTGTAACCTCTGCCTTCCGGGTTCAAGCGATTCTCATGTCTCAGCTTCCCAAGTAGCTGGTATTATAGGCGCCCGCCACCGCACCCAGCTGATTTTTATATTTTTAGTAGAAGACAGGGTTTCACCATATTGCCCAGGCTGGTCTCAAACTACGACCCAAGTGATCCACCCACCTCAGCCTCCCAAAGTGCTGAGTTTGCAAGTGTGAGCCACCACGCCCAACCCTAGTTCTCAGATATATAAATGGAATAATATACATAATTAGAAACATGAATTTGCCTGTTATTCCCATAAAGGATTTTTTCCTATATACTAAAAACAAAATGTTGGAAGACCAAGTGATAATATTCCAGAAAATTATAGCAATATGGGCTCTTTCAATGACCAGCTGAAGCTGAAAAAGCATCCAGGCTGAGGGGAGGAAATATTATTAGCAACTTCTGCTGTCTCACACTAAAACAAAATACACAAGGAGGAAGTAGAAGTGATGCAAGCAGTGAATGGGAAATCAGGAAAATTTCCATTAACCTCTGCCTAAGTCCTTTAGGGCTCTGTCTCTGTTTTGTTCCTCTTAAGGCTGTCACCTCTATGCCCAATGATTATCTCATTGGTTCCAGGACATTGTTACCATTTATCTCCACTGGACATCTATTTTCTTTCCAAAAGGTAAGAAGCAATTTATGTCCTATTATAACTTTATTTACAATCTTAATTAATCCCACATGTCCAAGGTAAAGAAAGGTAATCATTACCTGTGTGTGTGTGTGTGTGTGTATCTTGTGTGTGTGTATATATATATCTCTTGGGTCTACTGTCTGGTACATTATTGGAGCTTAAGGAAACAAATAACAACAAAAAATCCAAACAACACCCATCATATAGCATTCGCTGCACTTCTTTTTACTGAAAATCCTACTACCTACCAATTCACACCCCAACTGCCAACTCCCTCACCTGAAAGCAAGAAGGAATTGTATTTTCATTCCAGCATATAATTGGCAGATCCATATTTTGTTTTTGCTTTTTTTTTTTTTTTTTTTTTCAGCACAGTCAATGTGCCTTCTCCCTGATTTTCTCTGCCAAATATATCAGATTGTGGGAGGTTTATGGATACACAATACTTCACGGGCAACCTGAAAGGTAGGGGGACTGCGAGGCGATACTGCAAAAAAAAAGTGTGATGGAGAAAGCGTGAGTGACTACTGGAAGACAGACCTGAGATAATTAGTGAAGAGGTGACAGTGAACATTACCATGATTTGTTTCACCAGGTTGTGTTTCAAAGATAATGAAGAACTATTAAATCATTTTCTTTTTTTTCTTTGAGATATTAAAGAATAAATGAAAGGAATGTGCAGATGCTAATTATAAATATCAATTATGATAAGTTTGAGTAGCTACCTACTTTATACCACGCTCCAGAAATATTTGTTATGCAAATGTATAAACTCGACCCAGTGGCTTTATAGATCACTGGCATCAGGTCTGGAGCTAATGTGCAGGAATAGGATGGTGGCTTAACTCAGTTGGGGGTCACTTTATTGCCAGTTTAACTGATGTTAAATTAGTGAGTATTTAACTGTCACTAAAACAATTTAGGGCTCAATTCGCCAAAGTATCATTTTTACTAATATTTTAGTGAAAGTGAAGAATCGTTTCTCTCGATGCCGTAGTATCATGCTGGAGGCACCACTGTTCTCTAGTTCACAGTAATGAAACTTGCATTAGCAAAAGTGAGCTGGATGCCTACTAAGGAAAAAAAATAATCTCCTTGAGAACTTGGTATCCTGCTGTAGTTTATTGCAGTGAAACCATTTTAACATCCTTTTTCACTGAATGAGATTTTTAAAATTTGTAAATCATGAGCCAAAATAGTACAATCCATCCAATATTTCATGGAAGACCTTTGCTCTAAGATTATTGTGTTGAAATCCCAAATTTTTGTTTTAGGGAAAAAACACACACACACACACACACACACACATATTTCCCCACCAACACAAGAAACATGATCAACTCCAAATTCAGAAAGATTTACAAATGCCACAACACAGTTATCTACCAGCAAACATATCATTTCTTTGTTTCATAGGACACTAAGGATGAATAATTCATGAACCCCATTTCACATGCTTATTGTGTCTGGTGGCAAAGACCCCGCCCGCTCAGCCCCAGGAAAGCTCAGGCGCTTTGCTGCAGGCACAGTGCTCTGTGCCATCCAGGGACCAGCCGTGTGCTCTCGAGTTACTGGAGCAGCGCAAGCAGCTCCAGTGGTCTCAGCTGTGGAGACAGCTGTTTGCCCACCGTCTGCGATGGCAGAAATGTGTGGTAGGCTTCCCCCTAACAGCATGGCCCCCCCTACACACCACACACACATGCAAACAACTCCCAGGCCGTGCATCATACACACACCACCACCAAAGGGGTGAAAGAAGCCCCATGATGTGGGGACCAGAATGAGCAGTGCATCACAGTTTAAAAACAACTCTTTATCTTGTATGCTAAACTACTGGAACAGAGGTGGTAGCCTCCGAACCTAAACCTTGTCATTTATGTATCAAAAGATTTGTGCATGCGTGAAATTCAAAATGATTTATTGTTTAGTTATTGCTTTATTTACTTACTTAATGGATTGATTGATGTGCTAGGATCCCACAGACAACAGAAGCTTTTTTTTATTTTTATTTTTTTTTTTAAGATTGTTTTAAAGGAACTAGATTGCAAGCAAAGTTTCAGTAACACAGTAAGTCAGCTCCTCCTTACTGGTTTGTATTCATAATGAGTTCCTTTTGGCTCTTGCCTGCTACCTGTCTCTGGCTATTCATTGACACGAAATACTGCACCTTGCACACTGTGAGAAGTGGCAGGGATGAAAGAATAAAATATTAAGCACGAAGGAGTAAAATATGCAGAAAAAAATCTGGATCCTGCAGCAGATTTTAGCCAATAGAAGCATCTATAGTAGGTAACTCCTGCGTGGTGCTTGGGCTGGAAGCGATAGAGCTGCTTTAACAATGGGAGTTATCAGGATTCCATCTGGCATCATTTCTCGACAGAGGAGGGAGTTGCAGACAGAGGGGTGTCATGATTTCAATTCCTCTTGTAGACCTAGTATCATCTGTTTCTCTTATGGACATTGAACTCACTTTCATTTTATAGGGATATACTACATCTGAACTGGTTCATGTAATAAAATTATCTAAAAACACTGAAATAACTGTTACAAGAAAAGTTCCACAAACCTCTTACTAGCTTGCCTCTTGAATTTTATTTATTATTAGGAGCGCTAATTTTCTAATCACTCATAGTGAATAGGAGCAAAATCAAGGAAGGGGGTGCTTGATTTGTTTATAGGAATTTAGATGGCAAATTTGTGCACAACTCTTATTTGATCGATGTTCTATGCAAGCGACATTTACGTAGGATCCCTGTAACCTCTTTTCCAAACAAACTCTAATTTGACATAATGCAGTGTAGAATGGCACCAGTCATCGGGCTTGCACCAGAAATGCATTTTATTTGGATTCAATTCAGACTCTTAACGAACTGGTTCCCACAAATGCAGCAGATGGGAATGAGGCAAATGGAAGAGTGTGTGGGGCCTCACACCCAGCACCCACTGCCGCTCCACTGTACTAAAGCCTTTCCTTAGTTAGTTGGTTAGTTAGTTAGCTAATTAGTTAGGCACATTCCAGCTGAAACTTTTAATTATAATTAACATATTTATCCTACCAATCCACCAAATTGAGGCATGACACACTACAGTCCAGCCAAGGCAAGGAGATTCTTTCCTTCTCTTTCTCTCTCCTACTGATTAATATGGTGAATGCTGCCAGAAGATGGTCCAACGGTTTATAAACCTGGCAAAGCTGAAGCCAGACCTTCTTTTCTAAAGGTCAATTAAAAATGCTAGTTGCACTGTAAACAGAATTCTCCCTAGAAGAATACCACGCAGTGTCCAAAGTGGTCTCTTAATACAAAATATCAATTTGATTTTCCTCAGGAGATTCGCTCTCCTTTTGCAATGCAAATATTTTCAAGTGTACTAAACACGTTTTAGCACCTCAACATAGGCACTAAAACTATTTGCATGCAAAATTACCCAGAGTAGGCAGACAGGCACAAGCTTATGCTAGCACCATATGTGCTAAAGAATTTGAGCCAGGAAACAACTAGTATCTGGACGTTATTTACAATTTAAATTTAATTTTACATTATTATTCAAATGAGAGCTTATATATAAGTCTCTATTAAAATTAATGCTTCACATGGAACGAAATTTCACCTAAAATTATATTTTTAATAGTGCTGGGGGTTTTTGTTCCAGCTAGATTTAAACCATTCAAGAAGTATAATACAGCACTTTTGGTCCTTGTCTTTCAACTCTGTATGAGTGGTTCATTTTTCATTCTAAAAAGTTCTCTCAGAAAGAATAGCAAAATTAATTTTGATTGGAAGGCCCAGAAATCAACACAAAACACAGACCAGGTCCAACACATTAAAAAGCATAAGTAATTTGAGAAAATACACACTTCCTGGAAATAGCACAGAACACTGTCCCCACTCAGTTAAAAAACACCTTTTTTTCCTTTCCAAGAAGCTCCACATGTTTTGTGAACAGGGGAAGTGATTTTGGTTTAGCATTTAATGTGCAAATTGCAATGTGGCATACTGTCCCCAGAAAGTGGCACTTCTTTATGTACTCAGAACACAATTAACCCTATTATCTCTAGTATGCTTTCAGTGTAGCCTTAAGGAGTAATCTTCTTAAATCTATTGGTAACGATTGGGTAGAGTGCTTAATGTTCATTTGTTAATCTGTATCAAAACAGAACACTGCTTTCTTCTTTATCTTTTCAAGTAATTTTCTATTTCAAGTTTGGTAAGATTTCATGTCTGTAATATCATAGATTTAAATATGCAATAGTTTATTTTTATGTTTACATTAGCGAGGGGAAAAATTTAAGTGAATCAGAATGATTATTTCCAACTCTCTCTTCGACCTTTCTCTTACCTAGAGAGTTTACAACTGAATTCTGAGGCCGGTTGAGAAGTACTATTATCAGAGTAATCCTTTCCCTAGCTCTCTGCTAGGTTATCTGGAGATAGTTACAACTTTGTGTGTACATTACATATTAAGGTTTATTGAGATAAAGATAATACTTGGTGAAGTGCTTGGACCTGTCACTTATAATCCATTTTAGTTTCAATCTATTACAAAAAGGAGAAGTATCTTTTAAACACTAGGCTGTGAATAACTGCTTTTTAAACTATAACTGTGGAAATGAACTTGGAGTGAAGGGAATATAAGAAAAATCAATATGCTATATTTCACCACAAGGACGGCATCAAATATACCCAGAACCTTAACTGCAGAGGATTCTTCCTCCTGGAT
This sequence comes from Macaca thibetana thibetana, assembly GCF_024542745.1. Lineage (NCBI taxonomy): Eukaryota > Metazoa > Chordata > Mammalia > Primates > Cercopithecidae > Macaca > Macaca thibetana. The sequence continues at coordinate 67,140,502 of NC_065592.1, forward strand.
TAGAGATACTCAAACTTATTATCAACCTAATATATACATTTTTTTCTTTTGAAAACTTCAAGTATCATTCTAGGTCAAACATCTTTTTTTGCTTTCTTTTTTTATGAGCTGGAGAAAGAAGCTGCTTTCTTTCTCGACTTGCAGTCAGTCTTAGAAATGTTGAATCATTGCCTAGGTACATGAACTCAATTCTGAGCAGCTTTAATTCACAGCAGCCAACATTTCTATAACATAAGCTCTCTAAAAAGGGCCCACAGAAGAACCAGAAATCTGTGGTTGTGTAGTAAGTTTAATGGGAATGGAAAATCTCCACGTTTACACATCTATTCTTGCATATTAATATCATTACATTTAAACTGTGGTTTGATTTCAAACATTGAATTAATTAAGGGAACTTCCAGGTCGAGTTATAATGCCAAATCAAATGCCAACAGCTCCCTCTACTGGTTGCTAGGGGAAAACATTTGATCTCTATCAATCAGAAATTTGTTGTTTACTTATTTAAAAAGCATCTTCACCAAATTAAATTTTGTTTAAAAAATGGCTAAGCTTCTCGGTAAACCTGAAAGATATTCACTTATAATGATAGCAACACAAATACTAAGAATTTTAAAAGTTGACAGTTACATGAATTTTCTCGAACTCTTGGCTTCAGGTGATCCGCCAGCCTCAGCCTCCCTAAGTGCTGGGATTACAGGCGTGAGCCACCTCGCCTGGCCAAGTTATGTGAATTTTCTAACATCAGTAAACAACTTCTGCCCTCACTCAAAAATATCTGGTCATTCCCTTGCCTAGTACCCTCTGTTACATAGAATTTGGGTTAGGGTTAAAATATAATGAAGGTTAGGTTTAGGGTTGCATTTTCTCTAACCTGACACAAATACCAAATTTGTTTTCCAGAAGCTGAGAAATCTCAATAGAAGTATCAAATTTCTACATGATGCTTCCTTGTCTCTTGATGAGCTCTAAAAAAGACAAGAAGAAAATAAAAAGAAGTATCTATTGTTATTTCATCGAGAATAAATAGATCAGTTGTAAATTGTTTACAAGTTTTGAAGCAAAGAAACATTGGATTCTTGTATTTAAACTCTGATATTTGAGGTAACATGTAGTTTAGTGAGGGCAATAAATGTTAAGAAATGTAAAAAGCAAAATGCATTTTCTTCTCAAAGTCCTTGCCCCGTCCTTCATGGAGACTACCCTCCACCACCTGAAACAATCAGTCTCTTCGGTTTCACTCATTTAGAGCTGTCTCTCCCTCAAATCCACCACCCCCACAACTCTTGGCCTCCTTTTCACACAGCCATATTCCCTGAACATAAATGGAAAATGTAATAGCACACTCAGAAGTTTTCAAATCCCACTCATTTCAACAAGTGAGACTTGACAAGGTTGATATGATAGGCTCTTGTGAGAGGTTTTAGAATTTTGACGTAAATGCACTGTGAAGGAAAACCTTTCTTTTTTAGAAAGGAAGAAATATAACCCTACAGAGACAAGATCTTGCTCTATGGATGTTCTCTGCCTTAACGATGAGGTCTTTCTTCACCATACCCTCTTACCATATAAACTTTGAAAACAAACTTGTCATTTTGTTAAACATTACCTAGATAGAATATTTCACTCCTCTCTTTCCCTTTCTTCCTCCCCACCCCAGCCCCCCATACACTGCCTCAAAATATATGTATCCTTCATCTTTGAAAAGCAAATCACTTTTGTTTAAAGAACTATTCCTGCATCTTAAACTTTGTATCTTAATTTAGGAGATTACTGATTTCTTAAAGCATCCATAATTGGTATCATAGCCAAGGAGAATCTTTTTATGATGAGTTCTTCCTTGTTTAACAATGTAATTATTGTTGAATTACAGTATATCCTGGCATGCAATCTTTTTAGGAATTTTCTTATTTCACTAATTCTCTAAAAACATGAATTATCTTTTTAAAGTTGAATTTTTCATACATTATGTTAAAACTTTAGCTTTGGAGTCAGACAGGTCTTCTGGATTCAAACCTTACCTCTGTCATTTATACAATGAGTGACCTAAGGCAAACCATTTAAACTCAGTGATGCTCAATTTCCCCATTTGTGAAAAGGGAATAATGGGACACCTCTACCTCATTGTGTGGTTAATTAAGGTTGCCTTGAGATAATATATATAACATGCTTTAGCAGAATGCCTGGTACATAATAAACATCTAATGTTGCTATTTCTGCTCAATAAACAAGAGAAAGTCTTATGCAAATGAAACAATGTAACTGATTATTTTATTTCCTGGGGAAAAACATGCACCATAGTAATCCAGGGGAGCTCTGAATACTGATGACTTTGATCAGACAACTGAAAAGTAGACACTGTTTGAAATAAGGATTCAAGACCGAGTGCGGTGGCTCGTGCTTGTAATCCCAGCACTTTGGGAGGCCGAGGTGGGCCTCCCAAAAGTAAACTCCTTGATCACTTGAGGCCAGGAGTTCATAACCAGCCTGGCCAACATGGCAAAATCCTGTCTCTACTAAAAATACAAAAAATATTAGCCAGGCAAGGTGGCACGCATCTGTAGTTCTAGCTACTTGGGAGGCTGAGGCATGAGAGCCTTGAACCTGGGAAGGCAGAGGTTGCAGTGAACCAAGATGGTGCCGCTGCACTCCAGCCTGGGTGACAGAGTGAGATTCTGTCTTAAAAAAAAGAAAAAAAGAAAAAATAATAAGGTTTCAACTTTGAAGCAGACATAATTTTTACCTGGCAGCGCACAGCAGGATATCCTCCCTTTGGTACACTGTTTACAGGAGAGCAACGAGTTAGCCCAGGGAATAAAGTTGTCCCTAATGGGTCACCCATGGGGAACATCTGCCGGACAATGCATCCATGTCAGATTGTGAAACCCTGGAAGATTCAATTAGTTCAAAATCCAGGCGCTGAAGTGTGCAGATAGATTTTATTCCAACCCCACCTCCAGCACCTACTGGCTCTGTGACCACAGGCCAGTTCCTCAGTTCTGAGCTTCATCTTGCTATTCTACAAAGTGAGAATATAGCCTAATTCACAGAGCTGGGTGAAAATTTGTGACCACGGATTTTTGTAAAAGATCTGCATGATCTGGCTCCTTCCTTCCTTGCAGCTCTTCTGCTTTAACCCTGATTCTTGCTCTGTCTGATGTAATCAGACTGACCTTTTTGGAAGCCTGACCCTCATGCTTGCCTCCTTCCCTCACACTCTGTTAAGTATTTAATTCCCGTTCCTTCATCATATCTTAGCTCCGTCCGCACTTCCTTGTGGAACCTTCCTTGATCTTGCTAAGTAGATCCCTTCTGTGTGCTCTTCAACTACTGAAACAGAAGCAGTTCCCTTGTCCCCATCTCAGGGCAGGCGATGGGGGTGTGGCTCACTTCTTCAGCACCCCACTGCTAAAACCCCTAAGGGAAGCAGGCAGACGGGCAGGTTGTGGGGCTGAGCCCACGGCAGTGTCTAGGAGTGAATGTTTACAGCTCCTGAGGCCCCAGTGGGAGTGTGTTACCAAGTCCTCTTTCAGTTCAGCTGTCCACAGTTGGCTTGTGTTTATCAGCGTAATTAGACTCCTGCCTTATCACAAGGACAGGGCTTTCTGTATCCCAGGGTTCTTGCCTTGGTGTACTGGAAGCATCGGATAACAAGTGGGCTTGGAGAGTGAGTGCAAGGTTTTATTAAGTGGAAGTAGCTCTCAGCAGATGGGGGACTCAGAAGGGAGATGGAGTGGGAAGTTGGTTTTCCCCTGGAGTCGGGCTGCTCAGCAGCCAGGCTCTCCTCCGACCGCCCCGGCCAAACTCCACGTTGTTCTCCCTGCTGACTTCTGCTGGCATGCTCTTATGCCAGCGCATTCCTCTCAACGTCCAACTGCTTGAATCTTCTTCAACCGATGTGTTCCTCTCAACGTCCGGCCGCTTGTGTGCATGCCCGCTAGGGTCTCCAGGTTTTTATAAGCACAGGATGGGGGCGTTAACAGGCCAGGGTGATCTTGGGAAATGCAACATTTGGGCAGGAAAACAGAAATGCCTGTCCTTACTTAGGTCTGTGGGCACAGGCCCCGGGGTGGAGCCCTACCCAGGGACCAGCCCTTGCCCTACCCAGCACTTCCTTGCCCTGCTCCCATATCACCACCATATACTTCTCCTGCACTGTGGCACAGATTTAATTGTATTTGATTGACCATTTATTTGATTGAGCATTTCTCTACCAGACTATGAGACACCTAAGGGCAAAGCGTGTCCGTTCTGTTCAGCATTGTATCCGCAATGCCTAGCAAAGATTAGATACCTGATAATTACCTGTTAAATAAGTACATGGAAATCCAGCGCATAATAGGTATTTGGAAAACGGTAGTAATTACTATAAAATCTTAGTATCACAGGGATGTTAGACATCTAGAAGTTACTCCAAACCGCTTTTCCTTCAAAATGTCTCCAGTAGGTTCACATGTTCTTAAGATCAGTGAGCAGGAAATCAAGGCCTCAAAATCAGTGGGTGCCTATTAAAATCCAGGCCTATTATCCAATGGCATCCTCATTTCTCTTGGTTCTCCTGAATTGAACCCCTTTTTATAATTAAAACAATCTCTCAGCTGCAAAGAGCTACACATGTGATGACAGTAACTCTGAACTGTGCACTCCAACATGTGATTTCATACAGTGATTTACTTTGTGAAGAGAATCCTGTTGGGATTTCTGTGCAAGTCTTTGTATACTGTGAGAGGCTGTGTATCTTTGTGGGGGTGCGAGTTCCTAGAACTCAGATATTCCTTAGTTCTCTATTTGCATATTTACTCCACTATATACCTCCTTTAAAATTCTGTCACTGGATGGAAGTGGCAAAAATGTCTGGGAAATATTTTAATGCCATAACAAACATCGCTGGAAGTGTGGCAGCACAAGAAAGAAAGCGTAGTGGCAAACCTGGAGAACATTTCATTTTTTTTCCCCATACATTAAAAAAAAAGAAAACCCTAGATGAAGGGTATGAAGTGTTGCCACTTTATTGGCCTTTTAGTCACATGCCTTTACGGACATATCCCTTAAACCTGTGTTAGTAATATTGATCTCTCAGGGCCCAACACAATTTCTGCTTCCTCCCTGTTCTGACTACCCCAGGATACTCTGACCATTTTTCTGAATTCCCATCATGCTTTTTGCTGTTTCATTCTTTTGCTAGTGATTTCAGAGATTTATTTTTCTCACTCAACTGCCTAGAAAGGTAGGGACACAGGGAATAGGGATCATGCCTTTGAGGAGGGGTAGGTAAGAAAAGTGGAGACCACTGATGCATGTTTAGATTTGGAAACAGCAAGACCCAATTGGAATTTCATTTCTTAACCCTTAACAACCAATGATAGCCTGGTCCAGGATCCAAGCCTCATTTATAAAAGCAGACAGGGAACATTCCTTATCTTACCAAATTATTGTTAAAATTAAAATAGACTAAGGCTTGGCATGATGGCTCATGCCTGTAATTCCAACATTTTGGGAGACTGGGTCAGGAGGATCCCTTGTGCTCAGGAGTTCCAGACTAGTCTGGGGAATGTGGTAAAACCTGGTCTCCACAAAAAATACAACAATTAGCCAGGCGTGTTGGCTACTCAGGAGGCTGAGGTGGGAGGATAGCTTGAGCCCAGGAGGTCGAGGCTGCAGTAAGCCAAGATTATACCACTGCACTGCAGTATGATTGACAGAGTGAGACCCTGTCTCCAAAAAATTAAATAAATAAATAAAAATTAAATTAAGTTAAATTAAAAAGACTAAAATGTGGCAAACCAAAAAAGTTTGTCTTACCACACTTCCTCCTACCAACTCACTGGTTAAAAATTTAGCTAAATTAATTCTCTCACTTTTAAATACTTTTGTGGATTTATTTCTATTTTCTGATTATAAAACAAAAACAAAGTTTTTAGAAAATGTGAAAAGTGCAGAAAAGTATAAAAGAAAATTCAGTTAACAGCTGCCATATTTGAAGAATTACTGTGTGCAATGACCATACTGTTTCATAGATTTTAATATTTACCCTCTTTAATTTTGGCAGCAGTCCATGAGGTAGCTCCTAATATTAGTCCCATTTCATATGAAACAGTGAAGGCAAAGGGTACCTAAGGGAACACAACAAGTGATGGACTTCAGAGTCAAAGTCAGTTGTTCACTCCACAGCATAACTACATGCCAGCATAGCTCCCAAAATCATTCATAAATCAACTATGTCCCATCATAGAGCAAAAGCACACACTATTAAGATATTGTGGGTTCCAATATTTCCTTCCAATTGTATATTCACACACACACACACACAACTTATATATACACACACACACATACACAGAGCTATCAGGTATTTATTTAAACAAAATTGGGATCATGCTATATATGTAGTTTTTTCCCATTGCCACTTTACTGGTATAAACATTCTTTGGATATATGCTTTTAGTGGTGACTACATATTGCATTTTTTCTCCTCATTGAACCATCCCCTTTGACTTTCAAATGATTCTCAATCCTTACTGTATAATTTTTCTTCAGGTTTAATTTACCACAAATGAGGATTATGCACATTATAATTTTCAACATGCAAATTATTTATTATCGTAAGGAGATAATTCTGTAATCTCTCAAATGTAACATTTGTGATTCAGACCTTGTAAGGAAAAGGCTTTCCTAATCCTCCTTCAGGTCCATTTTTTAATAATGTTTGAAAAAAATAGACAACTCTGTTAAATTAATTCAGCCCATGGTACCAAAATATATTAGCAAAACACCAAAAGGCCAAGAATGAACCCTCCTGTGTAATTTCAATGAGTTTTGTCACTGGTCTAAGAAAGACATGCGATCTAGCTAGACGAGGACACAAAAGGTCTGGGATCCTAACCATAGTCACTACTTACTACCATGTGACTCTGAGCAAGTAAATTGAACTCTGGGAGCCTCCGTTTCCTTATTGTAAATTATAATAGCAATATTTTCTCCACTGTAGGGTAGTGATGAGAATTAAATGCTAGAACACTTTGTACGTCCCTATATTTTATTGTTATTATTACCTAGACTGGCCTAACTAAACGACTGTACATTTATCCAGAATGAAAAATCACAGAAAATTATTTACTTTATCCTTTTAAATGCATAGAAATGTCTACAAAAGTCACAGAGGTTCTCTCTGTTCTGGAATAAAATCAACAGATCATTTTTGTCTCACAGAAGGGAAGAACGTATGGAGAAAGGGAATTGACCTGTTATTAATTAGACATATCTGATGATGCTTGACTTTTTTCTCCAGCATTGAATTCTATTTGAAACGTAAAATCGCTTCCGTGTTTTTAATCATTTTGACTTTTCCTTTTCTTGGCTCCATAACACAAAACCTCATCCTCCTTAGCATACAGAGTAGGCAAAACAGAACCATAGTTGCTCCCTTAAATGGAGGCTTGGTGTCTTCTGTGACTGTGGCTTATACAAGCCCTTTTGTGCCTAGCAGCAGAATGTCTTACCCAGAAAGCGGAAGACCTTCAGTAGGCTTTTGGCATGGATGAGTTGGGATCTAGCTCTCTACTCCATTGTCACTTTCTTGGTCCATATTCTCTTGGCACCTGTGTATTGGCCTACTGTGTAAATAGCCACATTACATAAAAATCCAATAAAGGGTGAACTTAGTCATTTCTATTGGTTTTTGCCCTCCTTCTCATAAAAATCTCTGGTCAGAGAATCATATCCCAACTGATATTTTAGCTGCACTTTCTGTTCTCTTTTTTTCTGAAAATTTCCTTGTCACATTATTTTTGTTCTCTTACAGGTTTTGGGGGGATATATCCCTCCGGAAGTTGAAAATTCTTCTAGTGCTATCAGAATGCAAATCTGAGCCAACATAATATGATTTGGGTTTGATTGCTTTGTTTATTGAACTTTCCTTTGCTTTATTTCAGTTGAGTTCATATCACAGTGGCTATGGTTCCACCAGTCCCATATTTCCAAATGATAGATTCCTTAAAAAATCTTCCTTTTCTGCATCTTTGGTTCTTAAATATCTTGTGTTTAGCTTTAGCAGTCTCCTGAAAAATGAATCTGGCTTTCTGGAGTCATAACTGTCAGCAGCATCTGTCCCTTCCCCACTATAATAATGAGACTGTTGTCTTATTTTTTAACCTGAGCTTGAAATCCCAGGAGTAACATTTTTCTTACACTTTGTGCTGCATGTGTGGTATTCCTGCACCATGAAGTAAACAATAATTATGGTATACCTCAGTAATATAAGTGTTTACATAAAAATTAAAAGTAAAAGAAGAAGGAGAAGGAGGAGAAAATCTCGTTAGAGTTGACTTTCCACTTGGTTCATAGTTTACATGCCCAATTGCAGGTTGTAACCCACCTCTTTAGGAGAATTTCAAATCCTGTGGTTACTTGCCTTCAAACATCAAAACATCACTATTCAGCCTTCTATTATGTTTAAATGAGGAGAAAGTCAAATACAAACTGTTAAGGCAATTTTATTTGAAAATCAGGTTTAAATATAATATACTGTCTACCTCTTCTCCTTCACTTTGGAAAGGTTCTCTAGACTGCCATACATTCAGGACATAGGCATGGGCAAGGACTTCATGTCTAAAACACCAAAAGCAATGGCAACAAAAGCCAAAATTGACAAATGGGATCTAGTTAAACTAAAGAGCTTCTGCACAGCAAAAGAAACTACCATCAGAGTGAACAGGCAACCTACAGAATGGGAGAAAATTTTTGCAATCTACTCATCTGACAAAGGGCTAATATCCAGAACCTACAAAGAACTCAAACAAATTTACAAGAAAAAAACAAACAACCCCATCAAAAAGTGGGCAAAGGATATGAACAGACATTTCTCAAAAGAGGACATTCATACAGCCAACAGACACATGAAAAAATGCTCATCATCACTGGCCATCAGAGAAATGCAAATCCAAACCACAGTGAGATACCATCTCACACCAGTTAGAATGGCAATCATTAAAAAGTCAGGAAACAACAGGTGCTGGAGAGGATGTGGAGAAATAGGAACACTTTTACACTGTTGGTGGGATTGTAAACTAGTTCAACCATTATGGAAAACAGTATGGCAACTCCTCAAGGATCTAGAACTAGAAGTACCATATGACCCAGCCATCCCATTACTGGGTATATACCCAAAGGATTATAAATCATGCTGCTATAAAGACACATGCATACGTATGTTTATTGCGGCACTATTCACAATAGCAAAGACTTGGAATCAACCCAAATGTCCGTCAGTGACAGACTGGATTAAGAAAATGTGGCACATATATACCACAGAATACTATGCAGCCATAAAAAAGGATGAGTTTGTGTCCTTTGTAGGGACATGGATGCAACTGGAAACCATCATTCTCAGCAAACTATCGCAAGAACAGAAAACCAAACACCGCATGTTCTCACTTATAGGTGGGAACTGAACAATGAGATCACTTGGACTCGGGAAGGGGAACATCACACACCGGGGCCTATCACGGGGAGGGGGGAGGGGGGAGGGATTGCATTGGGAGTTATACCTGATGTAAATGACGAGTTGATGGGTGCTGGCGAGTTGATGGGTGCAGCACACCAACATGGCACAAGTATACATATGTAACAAACCTGCACGTTATACACATGTACCCTAGAACTTAAAGTATAATAAAAAAAAATAAAAAAATAAAAAAAACAAACTTGGAGCAAGACATTCTTCTGTTATATGAAGGAGGAAAAATCAAAGTCTTATGACGGGGAAAAATAAGAGTTTTGCCAGCTGTAATCCATACTAGTGAAATGATTCTGAGCAAGATAAGTAATCTCTTGGAACCTCAGTTTCGTCACTCATAGAGTGTGAATAATAGCAGGACCTGCTTCTGAGGGAGTTTGTGGGCATTGGCATGGTAGGTGAGCAGATCTCCTGGCCATGGACAGTTTCCCACTCCAGGCCTAGTAGTATATCTGAGAGTTTGCCATGGAGGGGGCTGCTTGGGCTAAGGTCCCCTGTGCTGAGCAATGGTGTAAGGGAATCAGAAAATGGAGGAAATCAGAAAAGTAAGGAGTTGAGGAAAATGGAAACGTAACTGTAAACCAGTACTTGCTGTTTCGTCACCTTTGGTGAAGTTGAACAAAGTGAAAGAGTGAAGGTAAAACAGAGCTTCCTGGCTATTGCCTTTATTAGTTGCAAGCATGGGCAGAGGACCTATAAGGAACTCACAAATAATTGATCAGACTTTTTTGAGCAGTTGCTTTTGAATATTTGATGATTAAATATTAACCCATATGATGTTTTTCCTCCTATCTTAGCTTAACAGAGTAGCTGGCAAATTGTGCACACTAAACAAAGTTTTTGAATAAATACATATTTTAAATATGTCGAGGAATCAGTCTTTTTTTTTTAAGTACACTGCAATTCATTTAAAAAATAGAAATTAAGTTCTTATGTGTAAACACTGGAGTATAATACTCAGTCAAACACTGCTCTTGCACTAATACATTTTTTTTTTTTGAGACAGAGTTTTGCTCTTGTTGCCCAGACTGGAGTGCAATGGTGCAAATCAGCTCACTGCAACCTCTGATTCCCGGGTTCAAGCGATTCTACTGCCTCAGCCGCCACCATGCCCAGCTAACTTTGTTTTTTTGTTTTTTTGTTTTTTGTTTTTTGTTTTGTACTTTTAGTAGAGACAGGGTTTCACCATGTTGACCAGGCTGGTGTCGAACTCCTGACCTCAGGTCATCCACCTGCCTTGCCCTTCCAAAGTGCTGGGATTACAGGCATGAGCTACTGTGCCTCGCCTTGCGCTAATACATTTGGAGAAGAAAATGTGGATGCTACCAGAGTGTGCTAGAGCTGACTCATGCCCACTCGTGAAAGCCAATTGTTAAATTGTCAGAAATTTTGCAGGCCAGTTGCTAAAAACAGCCATTGTTAAATACTAAATATTAAATTAAATGTAGATCTAAAACAAAAGGCAATACTCAAACATCATCACTTCTCAATTATTTTACTACCCTCTACTATTATTTAAGCTCTTGAGGAATTGACATCTACTGTATCTGTACAATGAAAACACTGCATAACAGTGTATTGCTGTGAATTCCAAGTCTGTATTCAATGATGTCTCTTTGGTATTTTAAAATCTGCCGTGTGGTATTTGCACCAAGGAAGTCAGCAAATGCTACAAATCAGAGCTATTTTTTCCTGGAGACCTGGTTGTTAAATGGGCACACCACTGGCTCTATCTCAATACAAGACTGAAATAATAGTTTGAGACCATATTACCTGGCCTATTTATAATATCTAAGTTCAAAAAATGTTTCATATGCTTTCATATGCATTATACCATTTCAAATAAAGAAATAGAAGCTTCCATTCACACAGCTCTTGAGAGATGCAGCCAGAAGCAAAACAGATGCTTCCAGATTCTGATTTGACTGCTCCATCATCTGCACCCACTCTGATTGGTAGTGGAATGCCACCTTGAGAAGTCTGCATGGTGTCTTGGCTCAGCAAAGAGTATGAGAGAGGTTGGTTATTAATGTCCTCAGGGACTATGGAGGGGTACGGAGGAACTCCCTTTCTGTTATTTGACTTTTTGGCTTACTCCTCGCTGTCTTCTGTGAGACAACATAAATTTAAGTATTTGGTAAATTATATAAACAATAAGTCTAAGCTGAACTGTGGATGTATTTGATTTTGTCTATATTAAATGGAAGGAAATAAAGTTTTGATCAGTTCAGGGGAGAAAATGGAATTTGAATGGAATCCTGAAGAAAAGAAAGGATCCATTTGGGTGAGAGAAAAGGGCAAAACATCAACAGATACATACAGAGAAGGAAATACAATGACCATCCTGGAGAAAAATGAAGTATCCAGTTTGGGTGGAGGGCAGGATTTACAGATGGGAGTGCCAGAGAAAGGCACTGGCAAGATAGATGGAAACTGATTACCAATAATCCTAAATGACAGTAGTAAACTTTGAAGCTAAACCGGTACAGGTTTGCAGGAGAAGGGAAAAGTTGAAGAAGAAAAAGTATTTTAGTGATTGCTTTAAAAAGTTTATGTTTAAATAACGATGCTTATAGTATACACTTAATTGGTAATATATGTCATATAATTTACCTTGATCTATGCCAATTAGACCAAAAATAATACGGTTTTTAGTTTATTAGGAATGAAGAAAAGGTCCTCTCTCAAGTGCTCCTACATCAGGCATCAAGAACTTAATAAACTTACCTATGGCTTAATTCATAAAATATTAATAATATACATCTATTGTGCCATAAACACTTAAAATATGATGCAAAAGTATAATGTTTCCATGCTAGTTTATAAAAATTCACTATCTGTAATATTGTCTTGGGGAAATAATGTGTATACGTCTGAAACAATTGTAAAAGATACTCAGATTCAGTTAATATTGCATGTAGATTGTAGATTTACACAAGCCAATATTCAATAAATTGAATCTGAGTGACACCATCAGCTCTGATAATCAGCTGAAATAAACAAGGAAATTCAACATACTGGTCATTGACTTTTCTGATTTTTATATAAAATAAAATATTCAGTTTTATCTTTAACTTCCCAGAATTGGCAACTATACTATATGGAGCACGGTGCTCTTTCTGCACTCAATGTATGTGAGGAAACATGTCATTGGCTTACCTGACTTTAAGTTGACAAGCACTCATTTACAATGTAGACCTTAAATACACTCAAGACAATCAAAACAATTCCAATGCAAAGGGACCTTACAGAAGAATTTAATGATGGAGAAGGTTTTTGATTTTGATTTTGTTTTGCATTTTTTTCCAAGGAGTTTTTTTTTTTTTTTTTTTTTATTATACTTTAAGTTGTAGGGTACATGTGCATAACGTGCAGGTTTGTTACATATGTATACTTGTGCCATGTTGGTGTGCTGCACCCATCAACTCGTCATTTACATCAGGTATAACTCCCAATGCAATCCCTCCCCCCTCCCCCCTCCCCATGATAGGCCCCGGTGTGTGATGTTCCCCTTCCCGAGTCCAAGTGATCTCATTGTTCAGTTCCCACCTATGAGTGAGAACATGCGGTGTTTGGTTTTCTGTTCTTGTGATAGTTTGCTAAGAATGATGGTTTCCAGCTGCATCCATGTCCCTACAAAGGACACAAACTCATCCTTTTTTATGGCTGCATAGTATTCCATGGTGTATATGTGCCACATTTTCTTAATCCAATCTGTCACTGATGGACATTTGGGTTGATTCCAAGTCTTTGCTATTGTGAATAGTGCTGCAATAAACAAACGTGTGCATGTGTCTTTATAGCAGCATAATTTATAACCCTTTGGGTATATACCCAGTAATGGGATGGCTGGGTCATATGGTACATCTAGTTCTAGATCCTTGAGGAATCGCCATACTGTTTTCCATAATGGTTGAACTAGTTTACAATCCCACCAACACTGTAAAAGTGTTCCTATTTCTCCACATCCTCTCCAGCACCTGTTGTTTCCCGACTTTTTAATGATCGCCATTCTAACTGGTGTGAGATGGTATCTCATTGTGGTTTTGATTTGCATTTCTCTGATGGCCAGTGATGATGAGCATTTTTTTCATGTGTCTGTTGGCTGTATGAATGTCTTCTTTTGAGAAATGTCTGTTCATATCCTTTGCCCACTTTTTGATGGGGTTGTTTGTTTTTTTCTTGTAAATTTGTTTGAGTTCTTTGTAGGTTCTGGATATTAGCCCTTTGTCAGATGAGTAGATTGCAAAAATTTTCTCCCATTCTGTAGGTTGCCTGTTCACTCTGATGGTAGTTTCTTTTGCTGTGCAGAAGCTCTTTAGTTTAACTAGATCCCATTTGTCAATTTTGGCTTTTGCTGCCGTTGCTTTTGGTGTTTTAGACATGAAGTCTTTGCCCATGCCTATGTCCTGAATGGTACTACCTAGGTTTTCCTCTAGGATTTTATGGTATTAGGTCTAACATTTAAGTCTCTAATCCATCTTGAATTAATTTTCGTATAAGGAGTAAGGAAAGGATCCAGTTTCAGCTTTCTACTTATGGCTAGCCAATTTTCCCAGCACCATTTATTAAATAGGGAATCCTTTCCCCCCATTTCTTGTTTCTCTCAGGTTTGTCAAAGATCAGATGGCTGTAGATGTGTGGTATTATTTCTGAGGACTCTGTTCTGTTCCATTGGTCTATATCTCTGTTTTGGTACCAGTACCATGCTGTTTTGGTTACTGTAGCCTTGCAGTATAGTTTGAAGTCAGGTAGCGTGATGCCTCCAGCTTTGTTCTTTTGACTTAGGATTGTCTTGGAGATGCGGGCTCTTTTTTGGTTCCATATGAACTTTAAGGCAGTTTTTTCCAATTCTGTGAAGAAACTCATTGGTAGCTTGGAAAAATTCCCTTTGAAAACTGGCACAAGACAGGGATGCCCTCTCTCACCACTCCTATTCAACATAGTGTTGGAAGTTCTGGCTAGGGCAATGAGGCAAGAGAAAGAAATCAAGGGTATTCAGTTAGGAAAAGAAGAAGTCAAATTGTCCCTGTTTGCAGATGACATGATTGTATATTTAGAAAACCCCATTGTCTCAGCCCAAAATCTCCTTAAGCTGATAAGCAACTTCAGCAAAGTCTCAGGATACAAAATTAATGTGCAAAAATCACAAGCATTCTTATACACCAGTAACAGACAAACAGAGAGCCAAATCAGGAATGAACTTTCATTCACAATTGCTTCAAAGAGAATAAAATACCTAGGAATCCAACTTACAAGGGATGTAAAGGACCTCTTCAAGGAGAACTACAAACCACTGCTCAGTGAAATAAAAGAGGACACAAACAAATGGAAGAACATATCATGCTCATGGATAGGAAGAATCAATATCATGAAAATGGCCATACTGCCCAAGGTAATTTATAGATTCAATGCCATCCCCACCAAGGAGTTTTTAAAACAAGATGTAACATGATCAATCAGTGGCCATATTCAGAATGAGCTAGAATGGAGTAGTGAGAATAGAAGCAGGAAGATTAGCCAGGAAGGTCTGATTGTGTTCCTGTGTCCCAATTTTTGTGCAAAGGAAATTTTGCTGAGGGCAGGCACCAAGTACAAGTCAGATCTTATCATGCATGATGTGTGCATCTCATTAGTCACTATACCTCACTCCTTTTTTTTTTTTGACACAGAGTCTCACTCTGTCACCTAGGCTGGAGTGCAGTGGTATGATCTTGGCTCACTGCAACCTCCGCCTCCCAGGTTCAAGCAATTCTCCTGCCTCAGCTTCTCAAGTAGCTGGAACTACAGGTCCACACCACCATGCCCAGCTAATTTTTGTATTCTTAGTAGAGATGGGGTTTCACCATGCTGGCCAGGCTGGTCTCAAACTCCTGACCTCGTGATCCGCCTGCTTCAGCATCCCAAAGTGGTGGGAATAAGGCATGAGCCACCACACCTGGCACCTCATTCTTTTTAATACAAACTGGTTGGGACATAGCTAAAGAGGAATACAGTAGAATGACATAGACCTCAGGCTCTATTGTCAAGCTATCTGGATTGAAATATGGGCTTATGCTCCTCTTTTCTGTAAGATATTGATAATAATACCCACTTTGAACAGTCAGTGAGAGGAGTAACTTCAGTAATTAATGTATTTAGCATATATTCAGGCACATAGTGAGAAAATTGACTATTAGTAATATTATTTAACCGATGCTGGTGGCCAAAGAAAGTATGCTATAAACAATTTGACCTGACCACAATAAACAATTACAGAAATAATTACAGAAATTAAAGACATCTGGAGCTGCATTTGATGGGTGTTGGAGGAGAAGGGTATGGCAGCAAATAAATGCTTGTTTCCTTGGTGCACCCACCCCAATGCACAGACTGCATTGGTCATGTAACTCTTCTTCTTTTATTCAATTTCTCCCAATCCTGCTGATTCCCTACCTTTCTAAGATGGTTTTTGTTTTCTGTCACAAAGGTCCCAATTTGGGCCCTGACTCTGCTAGAGAGAAGAGAAAGACCGAGAAGCAGCCTACCCTACCTGTAGCTCTGGGTCTGAGGATGACCAGGAGAACAGAGAGCAAAGCAGAGTCAATGCAAGACCGAAGGGTAAGAAGCCAAAGGGTAAGAACAGAGAGAAACCTTGGAGAACAATCTTGCATAGAGTTTATCTAATAGTGACAGAAAAAAAGGAGGCTGTAACTGAAGCCCTCCTGAAAGAAGGTAATTATTTTTCTACTCCACCTTACTTCCACCTTAGATGTTGTACTGACAAACTAAAGCATTCTTTTGCCTCCAGAGAATTTGGCTGGATCAGAGTTTTTAATTTGGCTGGATCAGAGTTTTCAAAAAATGAGCTTTCCTACAGTATTTGATCTAGTAAAGCTTCATGAGAAGGTAGATGAAATGTGAAATATTTAGATTGGTATTCACCTGCATATTGTACAAGAACTCACAGAGGATGCCTCCTACCAAGATCAAAGCATTGCTATTTATACTAAAAATTGAAATACTGTGGAAATCAACATTACTCGACACAAACTTCAAAGAGAAGTAAAGCCTTCATTTTTAAAATGTTTATTTGGAGATATTTTCCTAATTTTACCTCTCTTATGTCACAACTGTTGAATTTGCTCATTTACATTTGTGTTGAGGATACCATAAGGAGAGGTTTGTTTGTTGTTGTGTTTTTAAAGTCCCACAACTTCATAGTTCCTAGACTTTTATGTTACTTATAAACAGCAAATAAATGATAGTTATTATTACTTATGACTCTACTCTGACCAGTCACTATATACACATTGTTTCTAAACTTTATAGCAATTCTCCAAATATATTATTTTTCTCACGCTACATATGAGGACTCTGAGGATCAAAGTTTAAATTATTTTCCCATATTCATTTAGATAGTAACCAATAGAATTGGAGATCTTCAACCTGTGTTGAATGAATGCTTCATAGACACCACATGCCTGTCATTCTGATTATCTTCTAGCTCAGCAACCAGGAACCCATGACTGACTCTAATGATGAAAATCTAGTAAAATATTTTTAAACACCAAACCCAAGAGAATCATTTTGTTAAAAATGTTTGCTTATGAGAACAGAAGGCAGCAAGGCAAAGGGTTCTGCCCTATATTTATGTAATAAGGACTATAAGCTTGTGCATATTGCTTAGCTTCTCTGACTCAGTTTCATCATACCCAGTAGGTGCTGACACTGGTATCCTCAACATTAGTCAACAAGTGCACCTTTGATGGACATTCAGGTTCCAGAGCAAATATTCTTTCCAAAGATATCACTTTACCTATGGTGTCTACAAAGCATTCATTCTGTCCCTGCTCATTCCCTCAATGTGTATTAAGCACTTACCAGAGGCAAAGCAGCATGTTGAGTACAATAAAAGCCATATTATGCAGTGGGCATTTGAATGACATCTTTGACATGAACTTACAGAAAACTCTCATTCCTTATTGCACCACCTAATATTTCCATTCCTGACTCCACATTTCCTATGTTTCCAAAAAGAAATTTTTCAGATGGCAGCAAGATGCGGGAATCTTACTGGAACTCAAAGGCGATATGAGATTTGAGCAGCTCAGATGGTTCATTCCTGTAGTGTAAAGTATTTATCTTCTCAATTTGAAGAGCAAATGTTAACATATTTCCAAGTTGTTGTTATTGAACTGTAGTTACTTAACCATAATCACCTAAAAAAAATCTACAGTAATTGATGTGTGTTTTATACTTGTAGTTGTTATTCAACTTCTGTAATAATCCTTTTTATTTATTTTTACTTTAGTAAATTAGGTAAAATTTAACAGTTTAAATGGTAATCAGAAACCTAAAGCTTACTCCCAGAAAATAGGGTTTTGGGTTTTTTTATTTTTCATTTACTATATTTATATGACTAGGCCCATATCCCATCCCCACCTCCCACATGGTTCCTATATTCACTGCCAATATTTTTAGGAGTAAATATATGATGTAATTTTTCTCTTAACAAGCTGCTGTGACTGTTGGCAGTAGAAAAAAATAGGAGTTGGACACAAAGGAAATAAATGGAAGAATAGTTGAAGAGGCCCAGTGACTCCTATTGGGTAAAAATCAAAGAAAGAGTGTTAGATCACAAACCATATCTCTGAGGTTGCTTCTCCAAATATTGTGAATGCAAAATAATTTCATTCAAAAGCAAATATGAGTTTTGGGATATTTTATTTTACCTGAGGAAATCAAAAGGAATAAAGAAAGAAAAACTAATGATTGTCAGTACCTATGTTACACAAGGGCACAAAGTACTCGGCCAGAAAGCATCAGGTCGGAGAGCAATTCTTTACCACCTGCCTCCATTTCGTCTAAACCAGCATTTCTTCCAATTGATTGATGCCAGTTTATATGGATTGTTAAATATTTTGAATAGCACCACTGGCTAGTGCTCTGTAAATGCTGTTTGACTTAATTCTCACCACAAGCCACTAAGGTTAAGTATTATTATCCCAATATACAGATAAAGGGATTGGGAAATGAGGAGGAACATTCATGTCCACACTAGTTTGAGACTCTTCCTCTGGGATCAACTCTTATTTCTAAACAAGTACAGAGCTGTACCTTTTGCATCTCTGTCTCTAGTGTCTAGGAGAGTCCTGCCATGTACTTGGTGCTCAAAAATGGTTTACCCAATTGAATTGAACAGACAATTGTTCAGTTTGCTAGGATGAAGAATATCTCCCCTATGTGTACAAGTTTCACATACAGGTGAAACTTGGTTCACATGTGGGGGTCCAACTCAGGATTTTGCAGTCCCACCTTCTCTTTCAGGCTATAACTATAGGAATTTAAGAGTTCTACCAGTTTACCCTATCAATAAATACATTGCAGAAAATGTATTTACATTAATCGTTCTCCTTCATTATAATGCATTTCTTCTCAAGAAAGAGGCAAATAATGCTACAACTCTACCCTAAGTGAATGTTATACAGATGAATATTTAATACCAATGTATTTACAGCAGTGTTATTTGTATTAGACACTGAAAACAAACTAAATGTCTAAGGATGGCAGAATGGCCTAATTAATCATTGTTGAGATGTATGATAGAATGTTATGCAGTCATGGTGAATCACGTTTTAATTAATTTGAGATTTTGTGTTTAATAAGCTTTTTATTGAAGTGTAATATACAGAACAAAAAGTGCACAAATTATAAGTATAAATAATTATCATTAATTTAAAAAGAATTAGTAATGAGGCAACTACTTAATGGTGTCTCCCAAAAACTAACTTCTTTTCTCCTCAAAGAGAGTCATTATTTTAACATCAAATAGGATATAGGGAAATAGCTATTATCACATAAGTGAAAAAGGATGAAGCAAATTGTGCAGTATTCTCTAATTATGTGATTATTGATATGTAACTAAATGTGCAGAAAAATGCTAGAAGGAAATAGCTAAAATGTTATCAGTGGTTTTATCTTAGCAATCAGAATAGGGGTATTTTTATTTTCTTCTTACAGAAAATATACACGGCACTAATGAATACTTTTCAGGATAAATATTATTTTAAGGAAATAAAATATGTTAAAATCCATTGTAAACATGATTTTTCATATTTGTCAGATGCTGGCACTATTTTTCTAGTTCTAAAATGTAGAAGAGCTCAAAAAGTGGCCTAGAAAATTAGGCTATTACATACAATTATATTTAAAGCAATATATCTCCCATTAGAACATGGATAAAATTATGATATGCTTTTGGTTATACCATGGACATTAATTACTGAGAACTCTAAGTACCTACCATGAAACTACACATGGTATGGTTAATTCTCCTAGCCAGTGTGATTTTTGTGTTGCTGCCAGCACAAACCTTATAAGGTTCTCATTGTGCCAGTTTTGTCACATTCCAGAGAATTTTCTTCCCATCCTTATGGCTTTGCTTGGAAAAGAATGACTAGAAAATGATGCTGGAGATCATAAGGTCAGTCTAGCAGAAATTGTACTGACAAAGCAGCAGAAGTTTCTGGAAACAGATCTAGAGTTCTGGAAATCGGCCGAGGTCCAGGGGTATGTAGATGACATGTTCTGCATTTTGATTAAAATTAACTAGAAAAAAAAATGGTATCTGTTTGCCTTTGTTTTTACAGAAGTCAGATAATATATTGATGTGAGGGTAGAGCTGTGGAGGAAGATTTAGCTCCTAAATAAGCTTTAAATATATAATAAAGATTAGCTGGATTCTTTCCTTTCTGTCCTTCCTCCTAATATTTCTTTCTTTGATTGCATGTTTATTTTGAAAACAGATTAGAATTTACTATTCAGAGGGATGTATGAGATCTACAGGGAATGAAACAAGAACTAAATAGAAAACAAATGGAAAGGAATTCAACAAAATAATTCACAATATGATTTATCTAGGAAAAGGGAATCTGAAAAACTTTCCTAATCAGAAAGCTTCCCTCTTGGGAAGCCCATTTTCCCAGAAGGAGCTGGAGAAAGGAACAAATACTTCATCGCTGATGGTAAAAGCCTGTCCTCTATGCACGCGGAGGGTCCTGGTTCTGCTCTGCACTGTGGAGAATTTGCCAGTCTGAGTTGCCCAGGTTGCGGAGAGATTGCAAACACTGAGTGCGGAGAAAAGGAGTGGAAATTGTTAGGAGTAACTATGGCTCAAACTTCATAAATAGTAATGATGTTTGCAAATTTTAAGCTTCAAACTGCTCTCCTTATGGTTCAGAAAGATACATTTTTTTTCCTGGAAAGAAAAGCCCAGAAAAGCAAATGTCTTTAAAAAAAAAAAAAAAATCACTGCTTTAATAGTCAGACTGTAGAATTTAGTGGCCAGCAGTGACCCAAAGTGGTAATTTTTCAAGCCCTGACATTTATTTAATGCCTTTAGTATGGTTATATAAAAGTGTTTCACATACACACTATTAATATTTAGGTGCCAGGTGGCTGCTATGCATAGTGTTTTATTATTTATGAGTCTGTTTCTCTGGTTCACAGGGAGATGAGTGGCTGTCATTGACCCAAGAAGGATTCTTTTAACATCATACATTAATTTCTTCACAGAAAGAATAACATTACCTTATAGTTTGGTGGTAGAGCAAAACATTAATTTTCTAGATAGGGTTAAGAGAATCATATGGCAATTGTGCATCTGTAGCTAGTGAGGACTATAAGCTTGTGCATATTGCTTAGCGTCTCTGAGATTCGGTTTCATCATCTGTCCAATGGGAATGTTAATGATATTTTTTGAAGGAACACATGCCAAATACCTGTCAGAGTACCTTGAAAACAGAACACGCTTAGAATTAGTTTCCTACCTTCTTCCATGAGTCTCTTTTCTCATCTGAAAAGCCAGTGGGTTAAGTGTGGAATGTCAAATAGTTTCATTCCATGTGATAACTCCAAGCAATTGATATGAACTGCTTACAGCGTTCATGAAAAAGGTTTGAAACCCAATGTGGGAATATCATGAAAACGCTAAGTAGTTGATTCTTGTCTACCTTGGATAAAGGAAAAAAGTGGCTGCACATGTGCTGCTGCCCGTTTCTCAACCCTCCCAGATACAAAAGCCTCTGGTTTTGAACTTGACCTTTGTGTTCATGAACTACCTTGGATAGAATTAAGGAAACCTAATTAGGATCTTTGTTGCTAGCACTTTAAAGCATTACTAATAACATTCAAATACAGCCTGGCAATTTCCCTAGTCGGTTTAATCAGTTTAGGGACTCTTATTCACAGACATTGCACAGAAGCTTACCTTGCCAACTTGTGACCAGTGAAGCTCTAACTCAAAGGCTGGTATTTGAATATTTGCCAGTAAAAACAACTGTATGGAGTTTTATTACCTTATATATTCCAAAGGAGCCAGGATAAGATCTCTGCTTATCTTATTTCTATAAACCATTCCACGCACCTCACTTCACTCCTCTGAATTTCTTAGGAAGAGAACAGAGAACAATATAGTTGGAAGATATTAGATGTCAACAATCCAATTGTTAATAAATATAACTAAGAGTAGAATTTCAGAAATTAAATGTATTATTAGATATAATTGCTAAATTTGTTGAAACTGATTTTTTAAATATTAAGTTCTATTTTCATGTTGTTTTTTACTTTTATTATTAAAAATAACAAATACTTTGAAAACATAATTTTTAATTGGCTCCAAATCTCACAACTTTAACCTAGCCATCATGATTGGGATTCATTCCATTCTAGTTTTTGTGTATTAGAATATGTACAGGTACCTTTAGTGGTTGTAAATACAATACATGTATAATTTTGAATTGTAATCATTCAGAAAGAATTATATTCTCTCACATTTCCCATCTTCATTATAAACAAATGAGGTTATTTTAATTACAATATAGTATGTCACTGGTGGTTGGGTAATAATTAGTTAGCATTTTACTTCTGATAGGGATTTTATATTGTCAAGGCCAAATCATGATTTCAACTTAGATCTGTTTTCTACACAATCCAACATGGGAAATCACACAGACTGACAAAACTGTCTTCTCATTCTGTTGAAAAAAACCAATTTGTAAGAAAAATAAAAATAAAAGTCCCATATCCCATTTTAAAACAAAGAATTGAGAATATGTCCTAGCTAAAACGTTTTAAATATATCATATTTTATAATAAATGCAACTTCAGTGCTTCCAAATATTTCGTGGATTTTGAATAGTATACTGAATGTGCCATGATAAAATGACAAGATGACGTCTGAGATTATTATTATCATCTTAATGTTTGTCAACAACATGAGAGCAGACACTGGGTCGTATCCTATAGAAATGCACCTTGGCTGGGCATAAATGGAAAGCAAATGGAATGTGGCCACTAGGGTTCTGCTTATGTGAATGTCTAAGGAACTGCCAAAACGAATTTTTTTTTTAAGAGTTGAAATAGAGAGGGAAATATCACACACCAGGGCCTGTTGTGGGTTGGGGGACAAGGGAGGGTGAACATTAGGACAAATGCCTAATGCACGCAGGGCTTAAAACCTAGATGATGAGTTGATACCTGCAGCAAACCACCATGGCACATGTATACCTAGGTAACAAACCTGCACATTCACAGAACTTAAAGTAAATTTTTAAAAAAGTCAAAATATAGTTAAGAAGTATAATATAGACTGGTTTCTAAAGAAGACAGCCTGGATGACCTTTTTGTGTGACCACGGCAGAGTCTCTTAACCTCTCTGTTTCTCAGTTTTTTCATCACATGGCTGATTTATTCAACAGAATAAATATGTACAGCTCTTTGAACAGTGGCTAGGATATAAGTACTCCCTCAGTGGGTTTTAGCTATTATACTACAAATGTGGTTCAAAGACATGAAGCGGAACTGGAGCAGACTCTGGATAAGGCATGATGCCTGTCATTCTGATTATCTTCTAGCTCAGCAACTAGGAACTCATGACTGACTCTAAGTATGGAAATCTAGTAAAATTTTTAAAAATCAACCCCAAAAGAATTGTTTTGTTAAAAAGTTTGGTTCTTGAGAAGAAAAGCAGCACGGCAAAGCGTTCTGCCCAGTAGATGCTGACACTGGTATCCTCAACATTAGTCAAGTTCATCTTTGATGCTGTCTTTGTCTAAAATCATCAACAGCAGTGCCTTGAGGTAACAACTAGTGACATATATGCCAGTTTGCCACTGACAGAAAAAATGACACATTCCCAATGAAGCTGGAGAGAAGAAAAAATATGAGATGAAGCACAAAAGAATGTTCCCAAAGTTCTCAAAGGAGAGGGACTATTTCTGAAGGTAGAGTCAAAGCTAGAGGGAAATCATGTTTTGTCGTGCTTATTTTTACCCACAGGCAATTATGATATATCAAAACCCAGTTTCAGGTGGTGTGCACAATGATTTGCTACAAAAGTCTAAAAATTGATTCATTCAACAGATACTTACTGAATACCTACAAAATGCCAGGTCTTATGCACTTGCACGAGTAAGTCAGATAGATTATACTGTAGTAACAAAGGACAACAAAATCTCACTCATTAACAACAAATGTTATTCCTCATTTATGCTATAGGTCTCTCACAGGTCAACGGTGGATCTACTCCATCATCATCTTCACTAGGACACCCAGTTCGATTGAGGAGCCTTGACATGGTATATTGACAGGATATTGAGAGAAAAGAGAAATGGTGAATCAAGCACTAATTTCAAAGCTTCTGCACAGAACTACTTACATGTCACTTCCTCCCATGACTATTCCTAAATTCAGCCAAAAGGGGACACATAATCTCTTATGGGGGAGGGCACCACGGGGAGAGAAACCCGAATATTTGGTGAATAGTAACACAATCTACTTTGTTATAGAATCTGTCCTCAATGGTCTTACAGTCCAAGAGCGTTATGTTTAGTTATAGTAGTCTTAAATATGATACTAAATGAATTGAATAGCCAGACATCTGTGAAAGTGAAACTGTGATAATACAAAGTCAGTGTGCTTTTAAGTTTCAATTGCTTAAGGCTGTTTGGAAGTAAGGATCACATGAGTTCAGAGCCCTAGGATTCAAAAATAACTCCAGAATCTTTTATCACTCCCCAAAGGAAAAGCAATAATAAGTAAGTTAGCAGACGTTCATGTAATCTCTCTGAAACTGTAAGACTAACAAAGGAAAATTTTCAAAAGGCAAAAATACTCTATCATTTATTTGCAATAGAAATTATTCAGCTGGGCACGGTGGCTCATGCCTGTAATTCCAGTACTTTGGGAGGCCGAGGTGGACCTGAGGTCAGGAGGTCGAGACCAGACTGATCAACATGGAGAAATCCTGTCTTTACTAAAAATACAAAATTAGCCAGGCATGGTGGCACATGCCTACAATCCCAGCTACTCAGGACGCTAAGGCAGGAGAATCTGTGGAACCCGGGAAGTGGAGGTTGAGGTGAGCCAAGATCGCACCATTGCACTCCAGCCTGGGCAACAGAGCGAGACTTGAAAGAAAGAAGGAAGGAAGGAAGGAAGGAAGGAAGGAAGGAAGGAAGGAAGGAAGGAAGGAAGGAAGGAAGGAAGGAAGGGAGGGAGGGAGGGAGGGAGGGGGAGGGAGGGGAGGGAGGAGGGAGGGAGGGAGGAAGGAAGGAAGGAAGGAAAGAAGGAAGGAAAGGAGGGAGGGAGGGAGGGAAGGAAGGAAGGAAGGAAGGAAGGAAGGAAGGAAGGAAGGAAGGAAGGAAGGAAGGCAGGCAGGCAGGCAGGCAGGAAGGAGAGAGAGAAAAAAAGAAAAGAAAAGAAAAGAAACAAAATTTTCAGCAAATACACACAACAGCATTGATGGCCTGGAGACATACCACCTTCAGTTGTGATCCTGGCAGATGTCAGATGTGATAGATTCTACAAGGTTGAACAGGTTAAATTCTTGCAAGTAAGTCCTTTCTGGAACACCCAAGAATTACAGAAAGTTTAGCTATCTTTCAAATGAGATTTCATTCTCAGTTTTGCTTGTTCCGTGACCCTTCCAAATTACACACAGGATTCTTTTCATTCAGTTGCCTTGGCCAACATTTTATCTCCAACAATCCAATTTTATGTAACTGAGTTTGCCTTGCCCTTTACTGCATTTAGGTAAATGGAATGGTCTTTTTTAGACTTCTGAAAGTATTTGTAGACCTTTGCCTTCACAAGTTTGAAATAAATGTGAGGCATTAATTTTATTCAGACAACACTGAGCCCAATTCACTTGGGAAAATGCATCTCGATGTGTAATTCATCATCCAGACCCTGTCCACTATTCTGTTCCTCCCTGAGAGTAAATTAGGCACTTTGAAAGGTGCATTAAACTCTTCCTGGCTACTAGGTACCATTTAGAACTGTGGGGCAATAATTTACTTAATAGTACCTTGGTGACCTCAAAAAGTTTATGTTGTTTTGAAAGTTCTTAATTTTCTCCCACTAAATAATTTATGCATTCAGAGGTTGGGTATGCTTATAAATATGTTTTTAGAAAGACAACAGCTATTGAATAGAATAAGATAAAATTGTCATGCTAGTGCAGAAACTAAATGTTCACAAATGTGTTATCTAGCCTATCCATAGAATAAAAGTATAGCTCATAAAACAGTTATTGCTTTGGATTTCACTTTTTAAATTTACAAGACTGTGTTACATTTTATTGTAATTAGTAATGCTTCATAGCTGTAAGGATTTCCAGATCCATATCACTGCATTTTTCCATAGTGCAAAACACATTTATCCAATGTTAAAATAGTGTGCTAAACATTCTGGAGGTTCTGACAGACGCTTATATTTCTCTTCATTCTTTCATTCACAGTGGAGTTTCATCCATATTAAGTAAATTGGTTAAGTTTTGATACCTCCTACTTTAATCACTCATCTTATGTAATAAATATGAATCAAATTAAGCTTGATCCAGCAAATAAAAGTGATATGCTTTGAGTTTTGCTGTCATTTGGGATAATTAATAATAAAAATAAATATTGCATTCATCAGTTCTAAGAAGCAAAGATTTTCACATTTTAATGTCTCTAAAATAAGAAGATGTCGTATAATTGATAGTGTGCCTGAGCTTTTTTGGCAGCATTTTTTCTCTCATTGTCACAAAATGATATTACATTTTAGTATTGATGGCATCTTCAATTTTTGAAATATAGCAGGACAACTTATTTTGAAATATTGAAAATAAAGTTCTATGTGAAAATGCAGAATGACTCCAAGAATATGACCATATCATCATTTAGGTGGCAGAAGTTGATAATGTTTTCATATCCATTTCAGTCACCACTGTCCCTCTGAAAATGAGTTTATCACCACTAACCAGTTTTGAAAATGTTTGAATGGGACAGACACTGATCATTTTATGGAAGTAAAACCTATGAGAAATTTTAAGAGAATGTATATGTAGGCTATAACAAAGCAGTGGAGATATTTGTTTTAAAATAATAATAATAAAAGATTATTCTTTCTACTCTCCAAGTGATGGAGATGAAATAGTGAATCACTATTTCACCAATGAAGCATAGCTTTGGGAAGAAGAAATGACTCAATAACGCTTTTACAATGTTGGTGGGAGTGTAAATTAGTTCAACCACTGTGGAAGACAGTGTGGCGATTCCTCAAGGATCTAGAACCAGAAATACCATTTGACTCAGCAACTCCCATTACTGGGTATATACCCAAAGGATTATAAATCGTTCTACTATAAAGACACATGCACACATATGTTTATTGCAGCACTATTTACAATAGTAAAGACTTGGAACCAATCCAAATGCCCACCAATAATGGACTGGATAAAGAAAATGTGACACACATACACCATGGAATACTATGAAGCCATAAAAAAGGATGAGTTAATGTCCTTTGCAGGGACATAGATGAAGCTGGAAACCATTCTCAGCAAACTAACACAGGAACAGAAAACCAAACAAACACCAGATGTTCTCACTCATAAGTGGGAGTTGAAAGCAAGAAAACATGGACACAGGGAGGGGAACATCACACACTGGGACCTGTCGGGGGGTTGGGGGCAA
This sequence comes from Macaca thibetana thibetana, assembly GCF_024542745.1. Taxonomy (NCBI): domain Eukaryota; kingdom Metazoa; phylum Chordata; class Mammalia; order Primates; family Cercopithecidae; genus Macaca; species Macaca thibetana. The sequence continues at coordinate 67,168,012 of NC_065592.1, forward strand.
GGCGAGGAAGAGCATTAGGACAAATACCTAATGCATGTGAGGCTTAAAACCTAGATGACGAATTTATAGGTGCAGGAAACCACCTTGGCACATGTGTACCTATGTAACAAACCTGCACGTTCTGCAGATGTATCCCAGAACTTAAAGTTAAAAAAAAAAAAAGTTTTTAACTTTTATCAAAGGAACTTATAAGAGAATGCCTTTATCAGAATAACTTTTATATGCAGCCACTCAGATAGGTTCAATCATATCTAGTATTAATCTCTGGATGTAACACCAACTCCACACCTTGAAGACAACAGGGGGAGACAAAGGCAGAGCAACAACAACAACAAAATGAAGTAAATTTTACGATATATCAAGATATAAAATTCAGAACCTATGCCCTTGATGTTATCCTGAATGATAAGAAGATATTTACTTGGCCTAAATATTTTTATTATCAAATAATAATAAATGGGATAAATATGCTTCGTTCTTTCAGTAAAATGTGATGCCTAGCAGAATCGTCTGGCTATATTATCCCCAAATACCAACACACGACTGGGAGTCCCACTTCTAATTTATAAAACATGGAAATTTAAAAATGTGATTACATGATTACATAAGACTAATCTCCCAGAATGGGGCACTTTTGGGAGGGATTTGTTTTAACTTTAAACAATTTATGTAAAAAGTCACAATTAAATATTAACATGGAACATACACAGTTCAATACCATTTGAATTCAAGATTTGGAATCCAACAAATCTGCAAGCTATCATAGAATAAGAATTTTTGATATATATATACCTCTCTATAGAATAAACTCTGTTTTCTATGTCTGTGAAGGTAGGAGTTAAGGTAAGGGATAGAATTTGGTAGATGAAGCTTCTTCTGTACCATTTCTAGCCAACAGCACAACACATCTGAATTTGTGTCTATTAAATGTCCAACATATGTTCAGACTCCAAAAACTTCAATAATATTTGTGCATCTACAAGTTCCACATTTACCTGATATTACTCTTCAGATTATCTTATTTTCATAATCTTTATAATAAAACAAAAAATAGCATAATTAAGAAATTCTCAATTTCGTTGGAAATTAGGGAAAACAATGTAACTAATGTTTTCCTTAGGGTTCACCTCCATTAACTATAGTAATGTTTGCCTCTTACAAAGATAGCCAGGGGTCTCGTGACATGCAGGAAAGATGATTAAGTCTGAAAAGACAACATTTGAACTCTTGTTTGCTACATATTACCTCTCTAACATCCGGCAAGTTACAACGCTTCCTTGAGCCTCAGCTTCAGCATCCATAAAATAATAATAATAGTACTTACCTTCATATAGTTTGATAAGATTAAACAAGTTAATGTATGTAAAGCACCTGACACATAAAATATGTTCAATCTTTGATTGTTTAAAATAAATCCTAGAGTAACTTAAAAAGTAGTGATAGCTCATCCTTTTAGTTCTATGTGACTTGAATACACTGGGTAGTTTAGCTCTAATGTCTCAATATGTTTCATAACATCAGTTTCAAAAGCCTTCAGCAATTCAAGAAAATAAACATTTATTGAATACTGCGATAGGTATAGAGAGGAGGGAAATGATAAAATGCTTCCCGTGGGAGGGTTCACAGAGCAGGCTGACATGTCAATAAACATTCATAATAGAAGACCCTCAAACCCTTTCTGCAGAGTCTTAGCAGGCAGCATGAAACTCCTTGTGACAAAACTGTGGTGTGGAAGATTAATGATAGCAGGTGTCATGAAACTACTGGTAAGAAACATCCAGAAGTTGAGCTTGAAAATACTACCTGAAAAAACTGAAACACCACCCATAAAAAGATTGGAAAATTTGGGAGAAAACCGTGCAATGACATGTTAACACCTAGATAACTTTTAAAATAGATTGCAGACAAGAGGAATCAGCAAACATATCCAGCAGAAATAAAACAGAATGAGACCCTTGGTCACCTTGCTAATTTGGAAGATTAAAAGAAAAGTTAAAATTCCTAAGTCTTTACTGCAAATGACAGATGCCAAATTGACATTTAGCTCATATATTAAAGCCAGTGGATCTTTTGGGGTGAGAAATCATTGTTTCTTGCTTAAAGTCTAGCATTTATAAGGCATGGGATGATTTATTTTATTGATAAAGAAATGTGGGATGAGCTGAAAGGAAACAAAAAGTGATCCAAGAATTTATGAATCATGAAAGAGACTCTGATCACATCCTTTCAGTAACCCCAAACCCCCACTTTCTACATTTCTGCCCTCCAGAATCACCAAGTCTTCCTGTCATCTCATACAAAACAGATGATTGATAATTCGCATCTGGCTCCTTTAAAGTTGTAGCTTCTAATCCAAGCAGGCATATCAATAACTTCTCAAATAAATCAGTTTTTTTTCATGTAAAATAAATTTTTGTGCAACCTGTTAATAGAATATTGTGTTCTTTATTTTAACGCGAAGAATACATTAGCAGTTCTAGTGATTCTCATAGGTTCCTCTCTCTACTTTGATAATCAAAAAGCTTTAGAAAGTAGGGTGTGACGTATGTTTATTGCAGCACTATTCACAATAGCAAAGACTTGGAATCAACCCAAATGTCCATCAGTGACAGATTGGATTAAGAAAATGTGGCACATATACACCATGGAATACTATGCAGCCATCAGAAAGGATGAGTTTGTGTCCTTTGTAGGGACATGGATGCAGCTGGAAACCATCATTCTTAGCAAACTATCACAAGAACAGAAAACCAAACACCGTATGTTCTCACTCATAGGTGGGAACTGAACAATGAGATCACTTGGACTCAGAAAGGGGAACATCACACACCGGGGCCTATCATGGGGAGGGGGGAGGGGGGAGGGATTGCACTGGGAGTTATACCTGATGTAAATGACGAGTTGATGGGTGCAGCACACCAACATGGCACAAGTATACATATGTAACAAACCTGCACGTTATGCACATGTACCCTACAACTTAAAGTATAATAATAATAAATTAATTAAAAAAAAAAAAAAGAAAGTAGGGTGTGAGAGGCAATTGAAACTCAGCCATGAATCTTGTGGCCATCAATAATCACCTTGTTAGATATTACTTGTTTTTTAAAAGGTAGAAAGAAAAATTTTACCAGGACTCTAGAAAGAATTCAAGAAGACAGAAAGCTAACATTTACCACTCTTCCCCCACCAAAAGAAAGCAGTCGATACCAAGCTCTCTCTCTCTCTCTCTTTCTGTCTCTTTTAAGAGACGAGGTCTTCCTCTGTTGCCCAGGCTTAGTGCAGTGGTAGTGCACTATAACCTCTAACTCCTGACTCAAGCGATCCCCTCAACGCAGCCTCCCAACTAGCTGGGACTACAAGAGTGTGCCATCACAAATAGCTAATGTTTATGCATTTATGTATTTATTTATTTATTTTGGTAGAGATGGAGTCTTGTTGTGTTGACCAGGATGGTCTCGAACTCGTGATCTCAAGTGATTCTCCCACCTCAGCTACCCAAAGTGCTAAGATTACAGGCATAAACCTCTGTGCCTGGCCTCTACCCCACTGTCCCACTTCCTGTCTTCCTTCCTTTTTTCTCTCTTTCTTGCTTGCTTGCTTTCTTTTTCTTTCTTCTTTTTCCTTTTTTGTTCATTAAAAAAATACAACAGAGAAGATGGTGATGAAGTAGGACCATGGTAATGAGGAGGCTGTGTGGATGAGAGAGAGATGAAAAGATTTAGTGCCATCTATAAATAAGAAATTTTAAAAGAGGAAATATTTCTAATAGATATGTATACTGTATAAAACTCCTTTAAGGAATGTTCAAGATTGAAGTTTTCTTCAAAGAGCCAGTAGATACTGCTGTTTTTTATATGTTACACCACATAGAGATTGGACCATCTGGAACCTCAGGTGTTATATGTGATGTAAATTTACATATAAGGAACATATATATATGTATATGTAAGTTTCTTTGAAGGCCAAATTCTTGTTTATCTTCACACCTTCCACAACACTAAGCATAGCATTTTGCACATGGCAGGCACTCAACAAATATTCAGTAAAGCCAAACAAAGGAATGTGGTTCCCAAATCAGCGTTTACTAAGGTGGAAACATTGTGAAATATTGGAAAGAGTACAGGGCTGTATGACGTGAAAATCTCAGTTATATTCATGGCTTGCTAAACTCAATAGCTTTGGAATCTTCAGCAAGTTTCTTTTCTTCCTTGGTCATCAGATTTCTTCTCAGCATCATAAGGGCCTTGTCTGGGTCATCTCTCCCTGCCATCCAAGACTCTTAAGTCTAATGCCTTAATACTACAAATTCCCAGGTGGTTTTATTTGGTGTGGATGGGTTTAGCACTGTTAGCCAACAATTCGATCAGCTCTGCTCTGGGGTTCTTTAAGATTATGTCTGGTTTTCTACTGTTGTTATAGGTATAAGATAAATACCTGAGAGAATACTCTCAAAGAAGGATGACAGCAAGCACTTGTTTACAACTCCTGTCACTATTGTCTAAACTACTAAAGATGATAAAGTGGCCCTCGTAATAATCATAGCCACTGTACTTATTGTGTGTTCCAGGCACTGTGCTCGTCATTTAACAAGCATTTTCTCTCTTGCTTATAGTAACCCTCATGAGTAGACCTCCTTGTCTTAGCTGCATAGAGTATCTCTCCTAGACAACTACTTCTTAAAATCACTGTAACAATCACAAGCAAAAATGGTGCAGGTCAGTTGGGATTGCGGATTCAGGACCAACTGAATAACCCCTAATATCACGGAACAGATTTTGCACAAATTTGCATTTGTAATATGCTATTTTCAGCAGGCGTTTTTTTTAATGGAATTGACATCTCTAAAGGAGAGACTTTAGGAATATTTGAATGGATCCTACTTGTACTAATGAATTTTCCTAGAAATTTCCTTTTTCCTGTTTTTAGCCAGTTCTATTGGAACTGCGTCTTCCTTACAAGTAGATGAAGTAAAGATTTATGGTCCTTAGAACATGTGGAAATTAGAAAATGGACTAATGGAATCCATTAACATCCTCTCACCAATTAGATGAATTGTAGATCAATGTAGTGTATTAATAGAGTCAAACATATATATATATATATCCCATTGGGACAGCCTCAGGAAGATAGGACTAATTTTAATTGTCTTGAATCAGACAAAAAAAAATCATACTTACAACACAAAGACCTCCTTTCTGCCTTGTATTTTAATGATTGTGAAATTAAAATGTTAGTCTATATTGCCTAATGATAACACACCACTTTCTGATTGAAAACTCAACATGTAGTAGTAGCAAAGTGAATAGCATTCTTGCATCAATAAATAAAGTACTTTTTTGGTATAGTTTTTAAAAAGGATTTCAAATAATAATTTTTACTTCAGTTTAGATTTTTTTCAGTTTCACCATGCAAGTAACTCTGAAAAGAGGTTCTGATTAAATATGATTGATGTAACAGTTGCCCTCCCCGTACATGTTCTCCATAAACCTCAAAGCCTAACCTCAAAGATAAAAAAATAGAATACCAAAGGAAAATTACTGCAAAAGTACTTTGTGCTAAACTGGCATCAGACATAAAAATAAAATAATGTCTGTAAAGCTTAAGGGACTAATTAAGATTTTAATGTAGTCTCATTCCTAGGAAAATATTAGGAATCATGATTCAGGAACACTTGTGTTTCACAAATTAAAACGAAAACAATTGAGGCAGTCTATTTAAATGTTCCAGGATTGAGGTTTAATGAAAATCTTTAATTAATTTATATTGGGGTCACATTTTATCACTATCAGTGAGAATCATTAGGAAAATAGAGAATGGTATGAACCACCCATATTCCAGTAAAAAAAAAAAAAAAAAAGGTCAAAAGGCAGAGCGTGGCAGTTCAGCAAGAGAAAGAAAACAAATAAATTATCTTCTGCAGAAGGACGGCATGTTCAGCCAGACGTTCAGGTTTTATTTTATTTTATTTTTTGTAGCTCATGATACTCTGACACCCTTGCTTATGAGTTTAGATTTAACAAATGCACACCTGGCTACGAGGGGGCACTCAGCCTCAAATAAAGTGTTAGGATATATACATTCATGTGCTCCTTAAAGGAGAGAGGCAGGATTGTAGTAAACATTTGGCCCTGTACAATTTTGAGCAGGATGCAAAATTAAGAAGTCAGCTTTAATTCCGGGGGAAAGGTGGAGAAAAGTTCCAACATCCTTTTTCATTTAAGTTGACAGCATACAGAAATGAAAAACAAAAAGGAAGCATAAAAGTCAAAATCTGTTTCTTATTATTCTGACTCTTAAGAGGAAAAAATAATGCATATTGGGTCAACATGAGGTACTGATGGTCATATCACTGATTGTGAATTTACTTTCCATTGACATAGAAGCTAGAAGCACTTCCACTGGCATCTAGTAACAATCCACTATTACTTAAATGCACCTTAAATTCCGGTGGTGCTTCCAAAGGCAAGGTTATATAATTTAATTTTAAGGTGCATATTTGAAACCATCATATGAAAGTAAGTGACTTGTGTTGGTCAATAAGAAAGTAAATTTTTCTTTCCTAATTTTCGTATCGTTCTAAGACCATCCCTATTAAGACATCTAAACACGGCTTGCTTTAGTCCCTTGTTGTGGAGGAAAGGGATTGATGGCACCAATCAAGAAGTTCAAACACAAGTTATTTTCAAATAGCTTGCAAAAGTGATTGCTGCTCGGCAACCTGACATTTGACGGCCTTTCCACAGACGACGATCCCTTTCCACAAATACCTGGAAGGGAACATGAAGTGAAAACCAGAAATAACCTGATCACTGCCAACTAAGTGTTCTATGAAGAGCTTTTACATTCCTGGATTTTTAACAATGACACAAAATGAAATAGGAAGACAGACACATGTTGAAAAGAACCAAAGAATGTTGAGAGGAAGTAAATACTAACTTTAGGAAGGTTAGGTCCCTGATTTACAAAGTTCTCTCAGGAAGGACTTTTTTACTTTCTCAATTTTTTTCTGGAGCTGATATTGTTCCTGAGAAGGGATATGAAGGAGAAATTCAACCTTCAGTTCTGGATACATAATTTCAACTTCTTGGTACAACAGTCCAAATCACATCTCTTAAAAAGTTATTAAAATAATACCTAATAGGTATAACTTGTATTGTGTAACAGTCACTGTGTCCAATGTTTTGCATAGGTTGTTTCTTTTGCTCACCACAATGGCCCTAAGATGCAGGTATGATGATTGTGTGTTATTGAGATGAGATAAACTATTCCCTAGGAACACAGTTACGCAATAGTGGAACAGAGATATAAGTTCAACTTTAAACAGGTCTCTGGGCCCTGCATCTAGTCACATTGCTTCCTGGGGTTGTGATAAGAATACGGTAGCCACCAGCCACATGCAGCTATTTCATTTTAAATTGGTACAGATTAAATAATATTAAAAACTCATTTCCTTAGTCACAAAAGCCACATTTCAAGTGCTCAATAGACACTATATTACATAGTTCAGATAGAACATTTCCATCATCATAGGAAGTTCTGTTGGATAGCACTGTCCTAGGACACCAGTTTTGCCTTGATGATGCTGTCAATCTCTCATCCTTTACCCATAGTGTTTTAAATCAGAATTATGTCCACATAGAACATGTGGGCTGTGACGAATCTTCTCTTCCCACCATTCCCCAACCCACATACACAATCCCAGGAAAGGATTACCATCCTCTCATCTGGAGAAAATTGTTTCTATCCCACTTCTCAAAATGAAGCTGTTTTATAATAAAAAAAGATTAGGAATGAACGTTAAAAATTATTATCAAGTAGAAATGTGAAGGGAACTCTGTGGGAGTAAATGTGGACTTTTCACCAAACCATCTGTATAATCTTTGACAGCTGAGAAAGAAAAGCAAGTAAGATTATTATAAACCATATTTTATGGTATTTGATGTTATTTTGGCATCACATAAAGTACTGATGAAATTTCACTAGGGAATGCCGCTATGCGCAGTTTTGCATAGAATGCTATAGGAGGACATTCTATGTCTGAGAACACACATCAGAGAATAATCAAAATGATTCAGTGCTAAATCATGACAAAGAATTAGCCAGTCTTGGCCTGAGTCCTAAAGACAAAAAGAAGATGTTCAGGAATACCACAGAGGTAAATGAGATCCAGAAGGGGGCAGAACAGGTTATTGCCAATAATAATTTTCTCATACTGGCAATTCAATGTAATGTTAGTAAATAATGAAAATTGCTGATCATTGAACTAAGAATTAAAATGTTTGGCCATATACCCAAAATCAATTTCAAACACAGTAAAGAAATCAATTCAGGCAGGGTTTCACTTGTGCTTTTTGAAGGTAGAAAAAGAAAGCAATAAAAAAGTCTGAAGGAAGCCGGGCGTGGGGGCTCACGCCTGCAATCTCAGCACTTTGGGAGGCTGAGGTGGGTGAATCATTTAAGTTCAGGAGTTCGAGACCAGTCTGGCCAACATGGTGAAACCCCATCTTTACTAAAAATATAAAAATTAGCCAGGCGATAATGGCGTGTGTCTGTAATCCCAGCTACTTGTGAGGCTGAGGCAGGAGAATTGCTTGAGCCTGGGAGGCGGAGGTTGCGGTGAGTGAGATCACACCACTACACTCCAGTCTGGGCGAGATTTAGGAAAATACATGAAAAACTAAATAAAGAATCAGTCTTGCTATCTAACATACAGTCTGGCTTATTTTCAGCTTTCATCCCTAAGGGAAGGTATATGCTTCTATTAAATAATATGCTACATTCATTTTACACTGTTTTTGAATACTAGCACACCTTATTGTACACATAAGAAAAAAATCTGAGAATCTTAAAATTTTCATAATGAAAGAAGCTTTGGAAATTCCTCCAGTTCATCTTCTAAATTTCACAAGTGAGGATATGGAGACCTAGAAATGGTCAATAATTTGACCAAGGTCACTTAGTCTGTTGGCAACAGAGTTGGGACTGAAGTGACAGCACCAGACAAATAGTTATGGCCAGTTCAGTAGCCAGCAGCAACAACTCTTCCGTATGTGTCTGAGGGCCCAGGATGTTTGAATGAGATAATCTCCAGGGTCTTCTCAACTCTAACATTTTGAAAAATCTCTTTTTTCAGTAAAAATATTTTAAATTTTATTTTAGAATAAAATTTTAAAAATTAGAAAAAAAAATTTTCACAGTATCCTAAAGACACCATTCAAGAAAAACTACTATATCCATCATAAACCTTGCTATGGAACATATTACATACTGAAAATGCTCTGCGCAGAACACACAGCAATCATCTCAGTAAGAATAGCATCCATGTCTCCTTCACCCTTGCAGCTATAGGCCATAGAACAATGCCTAGAGCATAAGAAATATTGATTGAACTGAGCTGAATTCTTAATTTTAGAGATGAGGGAACTAAGGCTCAACTTAGTTAGGGGCTTCTCTCTGTCACTCAAATCCATGCAATCTCTACAGGGGCAATATTGCTCCCAAAGGGATAAAAACTGATTCTTGAGGTTAAAAGAATCTTGCTATTGTTATGTATAAAGTACAAATATATGTTGAGCACATAAAGAGATACACAGTAGAACTGGATATTAAGATTTCATGGGGGGAGGGAAATCTAAATCAATCTAAAAAGGCTCTTAGGGGAACGGTAATGAAAATATAAGGTTGAGATGGTCTAAACGTATAGAAATTCCATGAAGTAAAATAATTAAATGTCATAAAATTAGAGGAGAGATACCACATTTATAGACAGATCTTATTTAAGACTCAAAAAGATAAAAGTATTTCACATTCTGTTTCTGGGCTCCAAGATGGCATAAATACAATTTAGCAAGCTCCCCTTTTCCCCTGAGCAGGGAGTTCTATTAATAAATCTATCCAACTTCATGGAGAGTTATTAAAACAGCCTTTTTAAAAACTTTTATGTTCGGGGGTACATGTAAAGTTTGTTACATAGGTAAACTCGTGTCATGGGGGTTTGCTGTACAGATTATTTCATCACCCAGGTATTAAGCCCAGTACCCAGTAGTTATCTTTTCTTCTCCCCTCCTTTCTCCCACCCTCTACCCTCAAGTAGACTCCACTGTCTGTTGTTTCCTTCTTTGTGTTCTTAAGTTCTTATCATTTGGCTCCCACTTATAAGTGAGAACATGCAGTATTTGCTTTTCTGTTCCTGCATTAGTTTGCTAAAGATAATAGCCTCCAGCCCCATCCATGTTCCCACAAAGACATGATCTCATTCTTTTTATGGCTGCATAGTATTCTAGAGCATATATGTGTCACATTTTCTTTATCCATTCTGTCATTTACGGGCATTTACATCATTCCATATCTTTGCTATTGTGAATAGTACTGCAATGAATATTCACATGCATGTGTCTTTATGGTAGAACAATTTATATATTTTGGGTATATAACCAGTAGTGGGATTGCTGGGTCAAATGGTAGTTCTGCTTTTAGCTCTTTGAGGAATTGCCATACTGCTTTCCAGAAAGATTGAACTAATTTACACTTCTACCAACAGTGTACAAGTGTTTCCTTTTGTGGGCAACCTTGCCAGCATCTGTTATTTTTTGACTTTTTAATAATACCCATTCTGACTGGTGTGAGATGGTATCTCATTGTGGCTTTGATTTGCATTTTTCTAATAATCATTGATGTTGAGCATTTTTAATATGCTGTTGGCCCACATGTATGTCTTCTTTTGAGACGTGTCTGTTCAAGTCCTTTGCCCACTTTTTAATGGGGTTGTTTGTTTTTCTCTTGTAAATTTAAGTTTCTTATGGATGCCGGATATTAAACCTTTGTCATAGTTTGCAAATATTTTCTCCCATTCCATAGGTTGTCTGTTCACTCTGTTGATAGCTTTTTTCACTGTGCAGAAGCTGTTAAGTTTAATTAGATCCCACTTGTCAATTGTTGTTTTTGTTATGATTGCTTTTGGTGTCTTTGTCATGAAATTTTTGTCCATTCCTATGTCCAGGATGGTATTGCTTATGTTGTCTTCCAGGGATTTTATAGTGTTGGGTTTTACATTTAAGGCTTCAATCCATCTTGAGTTGATGTTTGTATATGGTGTAAGGAAGGGTTCCAAATTCAATCTTCTGCGTATGGCTAGCCAGTTATCCTAGCACCATTTATTAAATAGGGCGTCTTCTCCCCATTGCTTGTTTTTGTCAGTTTTGTCAAAGATCACATGATTGTAGGTGTGCAGCTTTATTTCTGGGCTCTTTCTTCTGTTCCTTTGGTTTATGTGCCTGTTTTTGTGCCTGTACCATGCTGTTTTGGTTATCGCAGCCCTGTAGTATAGTTTAAAATCAGATAGAGTGGTTTCTCCAGCTTTGTTCTTTTTGCTCAGGATTGCCTTGGCTATTTGGGCTCTTTTTTGGTTCCCATATGAATATTAAAATGGTTTTTTTCTAGTTCTGTGAAGAATATCATTGGTATTTTAATAGGAATAGCGTTGAATTTGTAAATTGCTTTGGGCAGTATAGACATTTTAATGATATTGATTCTTTCCATGAGCATGGGATATTTTTCAATTTGTTTGTGTCTTCTCTGATTTCTTTGATCAGTATTTTATCATTCTCATTTGTAGAGATCTTTCACCCTGGCTGCATTCCTAGGTATTTTATTTTATGTGTGTGTGGCAATTGTGAATCAGATTGCCTTCCTGATTTGGGTCTTGGCCTGGCTGTAATTTTTGCACACTGATTTTGTATTCTGAGACTTTGGTGAAGTCGTTTATCAGCTGAAGGAGGTTTTGGGTCAAGACTATGGGCTTTCTAGATATAGAATCATGTTTCAGCAAAAAGAGATCATTTGACTTCCCCTCTTATTATTTGGATGCCGTTTATTTATTTCTCTTTCCTGATTGCTCTGGCTAGGACTTCCAATACTATATTGAACAGAAGTAATGCGAGATGGCATCCTTGTCTTTTGCTGGTTTTCAAGGGGAATGCTTCCAGCTTTTGCCCATTGAGTATAATGATGGCTGTGGGTTTGTCATAGATGGCTCATATTATTTTGAAGTATGTTTCTTCAACACCTAGTTTATTGAGAGTTTTTAACATGAAGGGGTGTTGAATGATATCAAAAGTCTGTACTGCATTTATTGACATAATCATGTGATTTTTGTCTTTAATTCTGTTTACATGATGAGTCAAATTTATTGATTTGCATATGTTGAACCAACCTTGCATCCCAGGGATGAAGCCTACTTGATTGTGGTGGATTCACTTTTTGACATGCTGCTGGATTCAGTTTGCTAGTATTTCCTTGAGGAGATTTGCATCAATGTTCATCAAGGATATTGGCCTGAAATTTTCTTTTTTGTTGTGTCTCTGCCAGGTTTTGGTCTCAGGATGCTGCTGGCCTCATAGAATAAGTTGGGTGGGAGTCTCTCCTCCTCAATGTTTGGGAATAGTTTCAGTAGAAATGCTCCCAACTCTTCTTTGTACATCTGGTAGAATTTGGCTGTGAATCCATCAGGTCCTTGGCTTTTTTTGGCTGGTAGGCTATTTATTACTGACTCAATTTCGGAGCTCATTATTAGTGTGTTTGGGATTCAATTTGTTCCTCGTTCATTCTTAAGACGTTTTATGTGTCCAGGAATTTATCCATCTCTTCTAGGTTTTCTAGTTTGTGTGCATAGCAGTGTTAGTAGTAGTGTCTGATGGTTGTTTTTATTTTTGTGAGGTCAGTGGTAACATTCTCTTTGTCATTTCTGATTGTGTTTATTTGGATCTTCTCTCTTTTCTTTATTAGTCTAGCTAGCAGCCTACCTATCTTATTAATTTTTTCAAAAAACCTACTCCTGGACTTGTTGATTTCTTGAATGGTTTTTTGTGTCTTGATATCTTTCAGTTCAGCTCTGATTTTGGTTATTTCTTGTCTTCTACTAGCTTTGGGGTTAATTTGTTTTTGCTTCTCTAATTCTTTCTGTTTTGATGTTAAGTTGTTAACTTGAGATCTTTCTAACTTTTTGATGTGGGCATTTAGTGCTATGAATTTCCCTTTTAACACTGCCATAGCTGTGTCCCAGAGATTCTGGTATGTCGTATCTTTGTTCTCATTAGTTTCAAAGAATTCTTTTTTTTTTTTTTTTACTTTTGCCCTAATCACATTATTTACCTAAAAGTCATTCAGGAGCATATTATTTAATTTCCATGCAACTGCATGGTTGTGAGCAATTTTCTTAGTCTTGACTTCTATTTTTATTGCACTCAAACAGCCTTATTTTGTTCTTAAGATTCAGCAGTTTATTTTAGAGCTTCACTCTCAGATTCTATTCAAAGCATCTTATTTTCAAACAGTGTCAATTCCTTGGTTTTCAAATATTGTCAGTCCCTTGGAAAACTCCCCCACTTCTTCCAGGGGAACCCAGTCCTTCCTATGGTCTCTCTGGCATCGCTGACCCCTTGCTCTCATTTGACCCATGAGCTCCCCCTCCCACTCAGGGTGTGGTGTGTGGCTCCTAAGGAATCCTTCTTCCACACTCTGGAAACCTCATTATCTCTCTCCAGTACTATTTCATCTGTGTCAGAAGGCAAGTGTAGGTAAGCAATCTAAGTAGCTAGACAGAAGACCAGTGGGGTATGATACTGCAGCCTCTCCAAATCTTGAGTTTTTTCCCATTTGGCTTCAACAAGAGGAAGTATTCCTGTCCTCTCTCCCACAAGAAAGTCAGAATAAGGAGTAGTTTTGGTTACCAGCACTGCACTTACATAAAACTGAGGATATTCTCCCCTTTATCAGCCCCCCTAATCCCCCCTGCTCCATTTTGAGATGAGATGGCTCCTCCTAGCAGCCATGTAGAGAGGTAGTGGACCTCTGCAAAAGATACTTCTCTAGACCTCAAATATGGAGCACTCACTTTATTCTTAGTAATTTCCTTATTCTCACTGTAAGCCTTATTTGTTAAACCAAACCATATGCCCCTAACATCATGATGTTAAACCAGCTGCCATTTAGCTTGTGGACTGTGCTAAGTATTTGGTACGCATTATCTCATTTATTTCTTATAAATAAAAAAAATTACATCAACCAACCTAAGAGGTAAATATTCTCCACTTTCTTCAAGTGAGAACATTGAGACTTCAAAGTTTAAAAACTTGTCTAAAAACACATAACAAATAAGTGATTAAACTACAAATGGAATCTAGACCAGTAAGATTCTCAAACCCAAGTTCTTAACCAATAATTTTTAAGTGAAAGTTAATTAAAATTAACTTAATCTGAGGCTAGCTTGGTAGACATCATTTGAGTTACCTAGCACACAGTCCACTGAGAAACCTAAGTCTAAAATTGGAGTGCAGGAAAATAATGATTTATATAATCAACATTATTCATTTCACTCAGGTATATCAGATCTTATCTGTTCAACCTGAACCAAGAAAAGCATTTCATTTGAGACTCTAAGTAAACTAGAAAACATGGTAGCACTCTGGCATTTTGAAGAAGACTCAAAGAACTAAGGATAATTTTCCTATTACTCATTTTTTTCAGTATTATGTGAAGAAGCAGAAATAAGATAGGCTCTGCCTAAGTAATAGGAATAATTCCAAAATATCCTAGCTGACATTTGGGGGCCACCATAACAGAATCAGAGCAATGCATCATTTCTGGTTAATGGATGAACAATTTGTTGTAAGGCTGGCCAACAATTCCAGACCCTTGTGCCATCTCTGATTCATCTCTGTCACCAAGGCCTGAATCACAGCTGTGTGACCTCAAGGATTGATGAAAAACAGAGGAGAGGGAAAAAAAAGGAATAGTTTTGAAGGCCATATGACTTATAAATTTGTATGCTTTATTTCCTGTCTACATATCCTCATAATTATATCTATATGTGTATAGTGTCTAAAATTTATTATTAATCTCACAAATGTTTATACACAAACATTGTAGATATTCTTGTTAATCTCCACAAAATATCAGTCTTGGGGATACTGTTTTCTCTATCTCTTCCTCATTGATCACTTATGAGTTATCAGTTGACTCTAGTGATCTAATTCAATGTGGTTCTAACTGGGGCTATAGGAAAGTCTGAGGATTTGCTTGACTATGTCACTAAAATCTCACTCCAATCTTTCTGTTGTGCCTATTAATAATGGCATTAGATGTTTTTTGTCACAAGGACTTCTCCATACTTATGCGGAGATTTCAAGGCACTCTAAGACTTTCCCAGATTACTTTTACTAAAACCCACAAGGGACTAAAAAAGGCACATTGGAGTTTTAGTTATCAGGATGATCCTCTGAGGAAACCATCCTGGGACCATAATTTCTTTCTCCTAAGTGAGCAGTAAGAATGGGAAAGTCAGAGTTCAAGGTCTGGGGTCCAGTGTCAGGGAATGAAAAAGCAGCAGAGAGACCTTTTTAAATTTTAACACAGCACAGAGCAGAGATGTTGGGAATGCCAAGTTCTCAAACATTTCCAGCAAATTACAGTGAATTCAAATTCTTGTTGGCAGCGTGCTACAATTAGCCTGTACAGAGACATTAGAGAGATTCTTCAGCAAACTTTTCTAATTTAGAAAGTATGACATCAAATTACTCTCTGGGGAGAATTAACAGTTTGGTTCACTAAGGACAAGAACAAAAGCAACAATAACAACAAAAACAATTAACCTATTGAAGGAAAGTGGAATAGGGAAGGAAGAAGAGATAAGTCAGCATTCTGTGCCTATGGTTTGGGTCTTTCCCATGTACAGATAAAGTAGTCAGGCTATTGAATGTCTGATAGTTCCAGCAGTTTTGAAATAGTCAAACAGGGAGGCTTGTGGTCAACCGGTCAGAAAACCACTAATGATGTAAAGTCATCTGCACTCAGTTTTAGAACATTTTTGCTGCATCTCAGTTTCCTTATTCAAAAAATAGAGGTTATAATTGACCAGTAATATCTTAGAGACAGTGGTGTTCACTACCTGTGTTTGGAACTAGAGCTTGAGCAAGCAATATCTGCTCCCTGCCTCTGACTCTATGGAAGAGTTCCCAGTAGTACAATTACATAGCATAATATTGTAAAAAGAATCTATACATTGAATTTTTAAAAATTTTTCAATCATTTCATAAATGTTTTTAAAATGTCTCCTGTAAGTTGAGCAACTGTCCTAGACCTTTGTGAGAGATCAGTGAACAAAACAAATTTCCTTCTTTCAGAGAGTTTACTAGCTATAAAGAATATGAAACTGGCTGGGCACAATGGCTCATGCCTGTAATCCCATACTTTGGGAGGTGGAGGCAATCAGATCACCTGAGGGCAGGAGTTGAAGACCAGCATGGCCAACATGACAAATCCTCATTTCTACTAAAAATTGAAAAAGTAGCCAGGCATGGTGGCAGTCACCTGTAATCCTAGCTACCCAGGAGGCTGAGGCAGGAGAATCACTTGAACCTAGGAGGCGGAGACTGTAGTGAGCCGAGATCATATCACTGCATTCCAGCCTGGCAACTCTGTCTCAAAAATAAAATTACAAAAAAGAATATGAACCTCACATCCCGCTGTAAGGGCAACAGGCCAGTGGAGCTGCTATGAGTTGTGAGATAATATTCATTTTATTTAAGAATAGTGTCTAATATAAAAAAAATTTAAGGAAGAAGAGTGAAACTAAGAGGAGCAAGAGAGGAAGAGAAAATATAGTCAAGCCTTTCATAATTCCAATCTTTATTAAATTTTTAGAATAGAATCAAAGTTTTCTTCTTCATAATAGGCTACTTCAGTGTATTAGTCAATTTTCACACTTCTGATAAAGACATACCTGAGACTACGCAATTTACAAAATAAAGAGATTTATTGGACTTAACAGTTCCAAGTGGTTGGGGAGGCCTCACAATCATGGCAAAAGGTGAAAGGCAAGGAGGAGCAAGTCATGTCTTACATGGATGGCAGCAGGCAAAGAGAGCTTGTGCAGGGAAACTCCTGCTTTTAAAACCATCAGATCTCCTGAGACTCATTCACTATCACAAGAACAGAGCAGGAAAGACCCCACCCCCATAATTCAATCACATTCCACTGGGTCCCTCCCACAACATGTAGGAATGGTGGGAGTTACAATTCAAGACGAGATTTGGGTGGTGACACAGCCAAACCATATCATTCTGCCCCTCTCCCTCCTAAATCTCATGTTTTCACATTTCAAAACAAATCATGCCTTCCCAATAGTCCCCCCAAAGTCTTAATTCATTTCAGCATTAACTCAAATGTCCACAGTCCAAAGTCTTATCTGAGACAAGCCAAGTCTCTTCTGGCTATGAGCCTGTAAAATCAAAAGCAAGTTAGTTACTTCCTACATACAATGAAGGCACAGGTATTGGGTAAATACAATTCCCAATGGGAGAAATTGTCCAAAATAAAGGGGCTAAAGTCCCCATGAAAGTCTGAAACCAAGCAGGACATTCAAATCTTAAAGCTCCAAAATGATCTCCTTTGACTCCATGTCTCACATCTGGGTCATGCTGATGCAAGAGGTGGGTTCCCATGGTATTA
Organism: Macaca thibetana thibetana; assembly: GCF_024542745.1. Classification (NCBI taxonomy): domain Eukaryota; kingdom Metazoa; phylum Chordata; class Mammalia; order Primates; family Cercopithecidae; genus Macaca; species Macaca thibetana. The sequence goes on from NC_065592.1 coordinate 67,185,520, forward strand.
GGCAGCTCCACCTGTGTGGCTTTGCAGGGTATATCCTCGCTCCTGGCTACTTTCATGGGCTGGCATCGAGTGTTGGTGGCTTTTTCAGGCACATGGTGCAAGCTGTCAGTGGATCTACCATTCTGGGGTCTGAGGATGATGGCCCTCTTCTCACAATTTCACTAGGTGGTACCTTAGTAGGGACTCTGTGTGGGGCTGTGACTCCACATTTACCTTTTGCAATGCCCTAGCAGAAGTTCTCCATGAGGGATCCGCCCCTTCAGCAAACTTCTGCCTGGACATCCAGGTGTTTCCATACATCCTCTGAAATCTAGGTGAAGGTTCCCAAACCCTGATTCTTGACTTCTGTGCACTTGCAGGCTTAACACTACATGGAAGCTGCCAAGGCTTGGGGCTTGCACCCTCTGAAGCCATAGCCTGAGCTCTACGTTGGTACCTTTCAGCAACAGCTGGAGTGGCTGGGACACAGGGCACCAAATCCTAGGCTGCACACAGCATGAGGACACTGGGCCCTGCCCATGAAACCACTTCTTTCTCCTAGACCTCTGGGCCTGTGATGTGAGGGGCTATCGTGAAGACCTCTGATATACCCTGGGGACATTTTCCCCATTTTCTTGAATATTAATATTTGGTTTCTCATTACTTATGCAAATTTCTGCAGCCAACTTGAATTTCTCCTCAGAAAATGGGATTTTCTTTTCTATCACATTGTCAGGCTGCAAATTTTCCAAACTTTTATGCTCTGCTTCCCTTATAAAACTGAATGCCTTTAACAGCACCCAAGTCACCTCTTGAATGCTTTGCTACTTTGAAATTTCTTCCACTAGATACCCTAAATCATATCTCTCAAGTTCAAAGTTCCACAAATCTCTAGGGCAGGGGCAAAATGCTACCAATCTCTTGGCTAAAACATAACAAGAGTCACCTTTGCTCCAGTTCCCAAGTTCCTCATTTCCATCTGAGACCACCTCATCCTGGACTTTATTGTCCATATTGCTATCAGTATTTTGGTCAAAGTCATTCAACAAGTCTCTAGGAAGTTTCAAACTTTCCCACGTTTTCTCTTTTCTTCTGAGCCCTCCAAACTGTTCCAATCTCTACCTGTTACACAGCTCCAAAGTTGCTTCCACATTTTTGGGTATCTTTTCAGCAGTGTCCCACTCTACTGGTACCCATTTACTGTAATAGTCCACGTTCACACTGCTGATAAAGACATAACTGAGACTGGGCAATTTACAAAATAAAGAGGTTTGTTGGACTTACAGTTTCACATAGCTTGGGAGGCCTCATGATCATGGCAGAAGGTGAAAGGCAAGGAGCAAATTATGTCTTACATGGATGGTGGCAGGCAAAAAGAGCTTGTGCAGGGAAACTCCTGTTTTTAAAACCATCAGATCTCCTGAGACTCGTTCACTATCATGAGAACAGCACAGGAAAGACCCACCCCCATAATTCAATCACCTCCCACTGGGTTCCTCCCACGACATTGGGAATTGTGGGATTTACAATTCAAGATGAGATTTGGGTGGGGACACAGCCAAACCATATCATTCAGTATACATCTTCATCAGTCATGTTTGAAGACAGAATGAGAATTAATATTATGTCATACTTCCCTTAACTATGCCTCATTCAACCTTTAGGAAATGTTTTCAAATATATGTTTATGTTGTCCTAATTTCCATTTACCAATCCGTTTAGTGAGCACCTTCCCTAATGAAGACACTGTGCTAGGTGATTTGCATAGTACTTTCAGCATTCAATCTGAACATAATTATTATTCCCATTTCAGAGTTGAGAAAACAGATACTCAGAGACTAAATGATCTGCTTGAGATCACCAAGGTGGCAAGTGGAGGAGGCAACATTTGGATCTAACTATTTACTTCTCTAAGCCTGGGTGTTGTATTCTAGAAATAAGGGGTAATAATAATAACTTGTTTGTAAAGATGTTCTAGATATTACAAGAAATATATGAAAAGTTGTTATGACATTATCTAACACATGAAAGGCTGTACAATAGCTGTTAGCTAGAATACTACTAGATCTCATAGGTCAACCAGGGACAACTCACACCCAAAAATGTAGAGATGAATGTATCAAACTTCCTTTATTTACTCCACAGGAAACTCAATTCCCTCCCTAATATTTCTATAATTAATCAGTGGTGAATACTTCCTGCCTGTGATTTCCTGAGTGTAGCAAACCTTCGTTTTTCACACTATAGCTTGTTGTTGTTCCACTGTTGGAATAGCATAAAATTAAATATTAAACATCCCTGATCTTAAAATCTCCTTGGCCATTTTAGCCTAATGGGCTCCAGCTCCCACCCTACAGCTCATTCTTGTCTTACATCTAACAGAGAAGCTCACTCTTCTTCTAACCATTGTCAACTCAAGGCTTCAACCTCAATCCCAAGCAGATTTTCAAGACATTTTCCTAGAAAACTTAATTTTTCCCTTAGAAACACCCTTGATATTAGCTGATCAAAGTCATTTGATTACCATGACTATTATCTGCTAAAGTATCTATACAAGCCTCATTCATATGCATGATTGGTCTGGAGTTTTAGTCTGGGTTCTGATGCTTGCTGGGTGAATGACTGTGGATGAGTCATTCTGGCATTTATTCTCTCATTTGTAAAATAAAAAAATTGGACTAGATGGTCAGCAAAGTCCTTTTGCTTGGTAATTTTGTCTATTTAGAGCTTTCAGATAATTCCTTTTCTCATAAATCTCGGCACACAGGGTGGAGTTTGGAGTGGAACTTGAGAATATTTCAAAGCCAATTACAAGATGAAAGATACCTTACACACATGGAAAAATCATCAATCTTGTTTTTGCTCGTTCACCAAAAATGAAAAGAAAGCCACAATGTCTCCTTCCCCACTTTCAATCATGGGATACTATATGACCACACTAATAAAAACAGCGGCAAAGGAGATACAACATGTTTTAAATGATGGGGAAAGGCAGAAATGTAACTTTTAAGGCAGAATGTGTTACAGTAATAGTGATGAGACTAGGAAATGTTTTCCTAAAATTTAGGAAGATAAATGTTTTGTTATGCTGAAGCATTTGGTAGTGGCTACAAACACCTTGTAGCAGTAGAGTTTTCTGCAGAGAAATACATGCTCATTGGGAAAGAAAAGGAACATTCAGAAGAATAAAATAGAAAATATAAGTTACTACATTATCAGCAAGAAATAATCATGGTTAATATTTTAATTTATTTCTCTCTACTGGAATTGAATTGGAACTGTGGTGTATACACGATTTTATATTCTGCTTATTTTTTTTAACTTGGGTGGCAATTTTATTTTTCACATCAACCTAACTTGGTTTTATGAAGTGTTGAGTCATGACTAAGGCCATATTAATTGGAATCAGGGTGGGTTGTTGCCCAGTCCTTAGAACTGGGATTATGATTTTGTTTCCAGATGAAATGGTAAATTGAGCACTTGTTTTCAGAAATTCTGAGGGAGACTGAAATTCATCTCAATATTTGAGGGTGTTTTTGTTTGTAGTAGTCATATCTCTTAGATGTATGTCACAGGCAGTTGCTGCACTATTTCTCTGTGTGAGAGCTTCCCAGAAAGCTCCAGAGAAAAACCCACTTGTGGCTGGAAGGTAGAAGCAATGAGGTTCAGAAACAAAGTATCTAGAGGCAGTGTAACACCATGGGGAGCTCGGGCCCTCCTGGGTCTCCTCAGACATTTGTTGGTTGAAATCTTGGCTCTTAACCCTTGCTAGCTGAGTGGCTTTAACACAAGTTACCCTCTATGGGACTCAGTTTCTTAACCTGTAATAATAACAGTTCATCCCATATCTCTCTGGGATTCTGTAGGAATTGATTAATTAATATAATGTATGCAAATCACTTAGCCCAGAAGATACTTTTAAGTGTAAAATATTAGCTTTGTATGGTAATAATAATAATAATAATAATTTTTAAACTAGTTTTTGCCCAGTTCCAATAAGCATAACTCTCAGGGGAATAAATATAATCATGAAACACTTTAATTTTTTCTTTGGCCACAATTTTTTAAGGCTTTTTGAAATTTCCCTTTCCCATCCCTTAGCCATACCTTGAGTAAATTCTGTTATATTCTGGTCTCTTTGAACAATTAAAATTCAATCTTGTTTAAAATTTTCATTTCAAGTAATGTAAATTCATGCCTTATGTCCCCACCATCCTTGCTCCCAACAGCCTTGAACTGCAACTCTAAATACCTAGAGTGGGAAACAGGTGATGTGTTCTGACTCCAACAGCTATTTCCTGCTCCCTCTTGGAGACCCAGCATCCTTGATTGAGGAAGCAGGGAGCAGGAAGGGGACAAGTATTTATTACTGGCTTGTTTCTCTCCTGGCTGCTCCCATGGACCTGACCTGTTGGTTGTCATGTATCTGGATGGTCGTGCCTGGTCTTCTGTGCCTTAGCCAATGTTGGCTCCCTCATAAGACACATGCTTGAGTTCCCAGGGAGTGGTATTTATGGGGCTTCCACCACAGCACAATTGTCTAACATGCCAATCAAGGTCAGTATTTTAGTTTGCCAGGGCTGCCATAGCAAAGTACCACAAACTGGGTGGCTTGAACAGAAATGTATCGTCTCATAGTACTGTAGACTAGAAGTTTGAGATGCAGGTGTCAGCAGGATTGGCTCCTTGGTTTGTGGAAACATCGGCCGAATCTCTGCCTTCATCTTCACATGGCATTCTTCCTGTGTGCATGGCTTTCAGTGTTCCAGTATCCCCTTTCTATAAGGACTCCAGTCAAATTGGATTAGGGTCCACACTAATGATCTCATCTTAACTAATTACATCTACGACAGCCCTATTTCCAAATAAGGTCATATTCTGAGATACCTGGGCTTAGGATGTCAACATATGAATTTTGAAGGGACACAATTTAATCCACAACAGTCAACAACAATCCTTCCCATGACTATCAGCCCTTCTCCAAACTCTTGCCTCTATTGGTGCACTCACTGTAGGTAGGCAATGAGGGAGTGCATTGGGTGGACCCTTCCACTGACATATGCCTTGCAACACCTATGATTATCACAAGAAATAAGTACCTAGACTCTGTGACCCACTCATCCCCCAGCCCCCATCCTCCCAGTTCAAGGAAGTACCTTATATATGCTCAGCTTGATCTCACATGCTATGTGATTCTAAGTGACTGAGTCTACACCATGCTTCCAAGCAGATATTCTAGTAGGAAGTCTACTTGAGTCCCAAACTTTGTTTATCCTTTCATAAATATGAACTATTTTTTCTAAATCTGGTTGGCCCAATGATTGTCATGAACTAAATATTTTCTGCTCCTCTCCATAGATCTCTGTTGAGAAGGTAGTAAAAGTGTATAGAAAGAGATGTGAAGGCAGCAGGAGAGCTGAGTGATACTTTAATTACTTTCCTCAAAGGCAGCCGGGCACCGTGGTTCAGGCCTGTAATCCCAGCACTTTGGGAGGCTGAGGCAAGTGAATCACTTGAGGTCAAGAGTTTGAGACCAGCCTGGCCAACATGATGAAACCCCGTCTCTACTAAAAATACAAAAATTAGCCAGGCATGGTAGCCTGTGCCTGTAATCCCAGTTACTCGGGAGGCTGAGGCAGGAGAATTGCTTGAACCTGGGAGGCGGAGGTTGCAGTGAGCTGAGATCGCGCCACTGCACTCCAGCCTGGGCGCCAGAGTGAGATTCCATCTCAAAAATAAAGTAAATTTCCTCAAAGGCTAATGCAGGCTTTCATTTGCTCTCGGTTATCCATCATAGCCCATGGACTCATAAGTCACACATTGCAGACTCTATTGTGTTTGTTCATTTCTTCATTTTAAAATAAGACTCTCTTCAACATACTGTCTCAATGTTCTTATAATTTGAAAAATTGGTTCCAGTGTAATTGGTCATCCAGGAAAACACTGTGGCAGGTTTTGGGATGGAGGGTTAATACAGAGAGGAAACCACAACCTAAGACCCCAAATGCCTGCCCAAAATAACTGATTACTTCCGTAATAGCACTTCTAGACAAAATAATTATATTTTTCCAGTCAAAAAGGGTAGAAAAGAATAAACTCAGTGGAAGTTGATTTCTTTTCAGATTGTAGCAGATGTGATATATAATCCTGGCCAATTTCGCCATTTCTCCAAAGCAGTGGTTCTATAAATGTACTCTCTGGACCGGCAGCATCAGCATCACCTGGGATCTTGTTAGAAATGTAGATGCTTGGGCCACACTCCAGATCTACAGAATCAGACACTTAGAGAGCCGGGTCCAGCAACAGTATTTTAATAAGCTCCCAGGTGATTCTGATGCAGACTTAAATTTGAGAAGCATAGCTCTAAAGCAGTTCTTAACTATGGCTGCACACTGAACATCTGAGATCCTGAACAAAAACAATTGTCTGGGCCCTTCACACTTATCAATTAGATCACAGTCTCCAGGGTGGGGTTTTTTTTTTTTTTAAAACAGGGTTTCACTCTGTTGCCCAGGCTGGAGTGCAGTGGTGTGATCTCCGCTCACTTGCAGGTTTCACCTCCCAGGTTCAAGTAATTCTCCCTCCTCAGCCTCCCAAGTAGCTAGAAATACAGGCGCACCACCACCACACCTGGAGCAAATATATATATGTGTGTGTGTGTGTGTGTGTGTGTGTGTGTGTTGTTGTTGTTGTTGTTTTGTTGTTGTTGTTGTTGTTGTTGGTTAGAGACGGGGTTTCACCATGTTGGTCAGGTTGATCTCAAATTCCTGACCTCAAATGATCCACCCACCTCAGCCTCCCAAAGTGCTGGGATTATAGGCGTAAGCCACCATGCCCAGTCTGGGTGTGGCATTTTTAAAAAGCTCCTCAGATGGCTCTAAAAGGAAGCCAGAATTGAGAACCATGCCTGCAAATCGGTAGACTTCACACTGCTCTGAAGAATCCCTCCAGGGCCTCCATCAGGTGGGAACCAGCCCTACTCTCAGGACTCCAGGTCCCCATCCTAATTCACCTGGAGCACCTGAACACTTATTTTTCTTCTACACTTGGGTAATGTTTTGTTCGAAACAAAGGTTTCTAGAGCTGAAAACCACGAACATAAATTCTTTGAAAGATAATAAATTTTAAAAGCCCCTTCTGTCCTTTTAAATCCTTTTTATGCAGAAGGTGAGACAGTAAAATAAATATATCTAAAGCTTATCATGAAAGTATAGTGGCAGGAGGCTTCTCGTGAGGTTATAGGAAAGCTGAGGTTTTGGAACAGACTAAAGTGCATGGAAACATTTGTGTGGGAAGTTCAGGAATGTGGCATGCTGTTCCAGCTTCTCAATGCTTCACTAATCTGATCCTTTAAAACTCCTTGCTCGTTAGAACATAAATTATATTCTCACAGATTAAAAACATGTTCATCTTGTGAAAAATAATTCATGGCACAAAAGTGCAAAGTAGATATTTTTCTTCCTAATTTTGGTTAGCCAGAATCAAATCTGTGAGCAAAGGATAAAATATAGAGATAGTTAAAATAATAAGGTTGTCAAGGAGGGGCTACATCAGCATAAACGGCCCACATTGGAATTTTTTAATGGAAAATAAGATATTGAAACTATTTTAGAATACCTATTATATATTTATTTATTTATTGGGGGGAGTTTGTGTACATAAAGACACCAAGGTATACGAGGAAGAAGAAATATAAGATGTGGACAGCTTTATTAATCAAGGTAGATAGTACATTAAAATACAATCGGACTGTCTTTATCACACACACACACACACACACACACACACACACACACACACTACAATGAAAGACTTTGCCAACATTCATGATTGGGAGCTTTTAAATATCCACTAGGTCCCTGGAAAAGGAAGCCTTACTGAGGATAAAGTCTAGCATTTACTGTGCTGATGATGGATGTGCATTCTGAATAAGCACAAAAAGAATGAACAATATTTAAATTTGGAGAGGTATGAAAACAAATGCCTGATGAGTGTCATAAATGTCAATTGAACAGATGGAGGGAAGAATGAACCTGCTGGGTGGGAAGGCAGAGGTGGCTGTCAAAGGTGGTGAAAACAGGAAACTCCAGTTGGTGGGATACGTGGTTAGAATTATAATAATAACAGTGATCATCATAGGCACCTCCTTCCTCCCCCCAACCCAACTGTATAAATAAGGAACTAGTATATGACACACACTCCATAAAACACTCACAAAATCTCATTGGCCCTCCAGTTCTCTTTACATGCACCCCAGTTCTAAAAACTCAACAAAAAGGCAGATATTCTCTTGGCAGCAAGAAGAGTAAACACAAGATTTTTCCTTTCCAGGGGAACAAGGAGTCAGAACTGACAGACAAAACAGAAAAAGTGCAACTCTTCTTCCGTGCTGAATCTTTAATTTTGGAAGATCAGAAATACTGTGGCTCAACTTGAGAGGCTTTTGGTCATGGCTTTTAAATGACTTCAGGACAGAGACTACACCCACTCAGGTTTGCAATGCCCACTGGGAAGCATCGAACCTTTCATTTGAAATAAATTATGAAGAGAAGCCTAAATATATTTTGAATTTTCTGATAAAGTTCTGGATCATAGATATCTGCATCCTATGTATATATTCCTATCACATTTTCAAACATTTTTTAACGGTGAATTCCTGTTTGTGTATTAACTCTTATCACCAAACCATGGTTTATAAAACAGATTAAAGTAGAGCTGCACTGTCCAATTCAGGGGCAGAGGAAATCAGGGAGCTAGGTCACCCCACTATCCCATGGCGACCCTTAGCATCTTCCATGAAGTATTGAGACACTTAGCGGAGTATTTTGACAGTCATTGATCTAATGTATATACTGTTACATATCATGAGTGCATAAGGAATATATGTGTAAAATTAAATACAAATGACAGGTAGTTCAATAATAGCAATTATTTGCCATATAAGGCAGTTAAACTATCTATGTACCTCCTATGAGATAACTTATTTTTTCCTATCTCATTGATAGGAAAAAAATTGTCTTGCTTTAAGGCCTTCAATTACTCATCCTACTTTTCATCTCAGGCAGACATTTTTCACTTAAAAAATTGGAATCTTCACTTATTTTTCTTTTGAGCTGAGATACAACTTACAACAATGAAGTGTACAACTCTTCTAAAGTGTACAGCTCCATTGCTTTGACCTATGGGCACACCTGTGTAATCCCCATGTAAATCAAGATAAAGAACATTTTAGCACATCAAAATGTTCCCTCGCGTCAATACCATCTCCAGAAGGTAACAATTCTGACTTGTAACACTAAAGACCAGTTTTGCCTGTTTTTGAACCTCATGTGAACAGAATCATATTGTATAAAGATCTTGTGTCTGGTTTCTATCACTCAGTATGTGTGATTCATCCATGGCCCTGTGGGTGATAGGAATTCATGTCTTTTCATTGCCATGTAGAAATGTCCTTGACTTTTATTTTCCTAAGATCAAAAATTATCTTGCATATATAACTTTTACCTACCCAACCGTCATCTCACATTTATTATTATCAGAATTTAGGGATGAAAAGGACTTTAGGACCTTAGAGATTATCTAGCTTACTAATAGTAAGACACTGGCCTAAGGTCATGGCGGTGGTTCTTGGGAGAGGTAGAACAGAGACGCTTGGTGTCTTGACTCCCTGTCCAGTAGCCTGTCCTTTGCTTCATGCTCTTCTCTATTGATAATCTCCTGAGAAACTTGGCTTTAGCTCTTTCTCACTTTTCCAGGGTTGATCTGTCCCTCTCTATGTCCCTTTCTTCCTCTGTTTCCAGCCCATACTCATCTGCAATATTCTCATAAAGTTGCCACTCCCATTCCTTTTTGTTCCATATTTCTGCTGCCACCTCCCCCTACATTCAGCTCGTCCTTGGTACTTTGAAATCCCTCCTCCTATATCACTTTAGGAAGATTTCCATCACCATGCTGGTCACTGATAGTTTTCTAGCTATCTTTTTTTTTAACACATCTTATTACATCTTTCTAGTTACCTCTTCTCAGATTTTTGAGACTTTTTATTTTTATCTATTGGAATTATTGTCCTATCTAACCTTCCATAATTTTCCAATTTCATCATAGTTTTTTTCATTGTTTCTCTGGATCTGTGTTCTATACTTGTTCCCTCTGCTGTTTGGTTTTACTTCATATCATCTAATTTATTAGAATGGTAACATTATGAATAAATTTAATAGCACAACAATTGAAAATGAGATTATAAAAAAATAGTCATCATGATGGCAATCATTTATGTACATAGACAATGTGCCAACCACTACTCTAAACATTTTCCACGTTAACTCTAACCATTCCAACTACTCTCTACAGTAGTTGCTACCTTTAAGCACCCTGATTTACGGATGAGGAAACTGAAGTACTAACAAGAAGTACCTTGCCTAAGGTCATAAAGCCTATTAGGGGTTGAATTCAGGGGGTCTGGATCCAGAATCTTTTATCTTAACTGCCTTCTAAAGATGAAGATGGTACAGTACAGAATGTAAGTAGGAGAAAAAGAAGCCAAGTTACAGTATTTGAGATAAATTTTTAGAAAACATTTGGAAGGAATTTGGGGATGGGCAGCAAAATAGCAGACATGGGAATACACTACATGGCATGGAGATTTCCAAATGGCTCAGAAACAGCTGCCTTCGTGTCAGGAATGGAAGAAATGATATTGAGCATCTAACCAGTGTTGCAAGGACAAATTGCTGGTGTAAACATGATGACTCATCTAGAAAAAGGAATAGTGTTTGGGGTTAGTCCAGAATAATTACTTAGACCAAGTTTATTCTTATAGATTAAAATATAATGACAGCCTATACATTATAAAAAATGAAAATGCTAGCTCATTGCTTTTTATAATTTGTCAAATTGGATGAATTAAATGGGCAAAATAATTAAGTTGGCAGAAATTAAACCACATGTAATTTCTTCAAGACAGTATTTAATTATTTTCTATAGCATCCATGGTGTCCAGAATAGTATTTTCACATCTTCCATAACAAAATTTCATATGGACTCGGTAGTGGGATGTAAAAAGTGATGGATGGTTGCAGCTGATTAGGAAATAATAAATAGCCAATATTCATTAAACCTTTATTGTGTCCTAGGCCCTATCCTAAGCACTTTATGGAATTCAGTTCTCAAAAGAATCTTATATGGAAAGTGCTATTCCCATTTTCAAATAATAACATTAAGGCTTAGAGAGGTTATGTAGCAGGCTCAAGGTGGCACAATTAAGTGGTGAAGCTGGAGATCAAGTTATGTTTTATTCACAGAGAGATAACTGAACATTTGTGCCTATATATAGAAGTCATATTAATTCAATTGATGCTGCTGAAAAGGAAATAAAGAGGAGAAAAAAAATGTTTTATCTGAGGTTCCCAGAACATAATTCTGCTTTCCCCTGACACATCTTCTACTGTGAGGCTCAAGGTCTGCAAGAAAGGATCTTTGGTCAATGGTTACACCTACAACAAATCCACCAGAAATGAATAATACCAAATATATTTAGTATCATTCGTGCTTTGCAAACTACTTTATCTTACTTAATTTCACTTTTTTCTCACAATCATGAGAGGTACTCTAGAGAGCATTATGCAGAAACCTAGTCATGGGAAGAGAAAACAACTTGCTCACATCTCACAGCAAGACAGTGACAGCAGGTCCCTCCAATAGAATCCAAATCTGTTCATCCTTACTCTTGACCCAGGGCCTGTTCCTTTGTTTCTCTTAAATTGGATCCCTTTTCCTCATTGCCTTCCTTGAACATTTGCTCATCTCTGTGCCTGGTGTGAAGAAAATCCACAGCAAATGTAAACTGAAGAAAGACAAGTTATTATGTCTGAACGTGCTGATGCTTTACCAAAATTTAGATGAGTTTCATCATCTAATGATGATCTCATTAACCTAACTCTACAGTCATGGTGAGGGTACCATACTGAAATTACAATACTTTCCAAATGCAGGCTTTTAGGCAAAAATGAATGTAAGTTGGTGTTTTTTACATTGATTCTCTGTATTGTTAAGCAACTCTTAACAGATCAAGCTCTGGCACCATGCATACCTGCATTCAAAACCTAACATTTAAAATTAGTGGCATGGGAAAGTATACTCAAATTATCCAGGCTTTACTTTCGTCATCTGTAAAAATTACCTAACAATATTTACTTTGTAGGGTAGTTGTAAATATTAAATAAGGTATGCAAGGTGCTTCAAACAGTGCCTGAGACCACATTAGCAATAAATGGTAGTTATCATCACGTCCTGTATTTCATGTGAGATAGCATTAGTTTTAAGACTCCACATTATTTTAACCTCAAATTAAAAAAAAAACACTGCCAATTCAACTATGTCTTGCCATTGATTATAAGATGAATCTAATTTTAATGTTAGAAATGTGAAAAAGCTTCATCTTAAATATATGTGTAAATATATATTTCATCTTAAATATATATACGTTAAGTGTGTATGTGTGCATTGTGTGTGTGTTCAAAGATTTAAACTGCAAAGTCTGCTGAATGAAGTTTGAGTGGAAAGTTTTAACTAAATTTCCCCAAAGACAGTTTAAAAGCAGTTCTCTCTCCAACCAAGTAAGATTCAACAGTTTAATGAAAATGGTCTGAGGTAGACAGCACTACAGATGCTTCTCTAGTTGGTATATTTTTAAACATATAAAGGATGTTTTAATTACGTGCATGTGTTTACAGATTTTTGTGATGAGCCAATAATGTACATTGCAAATATAAATAAATACTTCTGATAGATGACTTGAAAAAATAAGAAATATTTTTGTTTATAACCAGATAAATACACTTGCAGATGTTTTCCTGTAAAAGAAGTGATATCCAGTGAATTTCAGGAACTTTATTGGAATGACAAAGTTCAAACTGCTGCCAAAGCCAACACATGAGGTTTATATATAGAGAGAAGAACGGATTTTGCTGTGTTGATGAGATTTTTATTTCGTGGTTCCCATTTTCCATTACGGCTTGGTCAGTAGCCATGAAGGATTCAGGATGGTTATGCTCAATAAACATCTAAAGTCTTACATCCTTCTTTCCCAAGTTTACTTAAAACCAAACACAGATATTAACAAATATTAAATATGGAGGGACCCTAGCAAACAATAGAGAGCTATGCTAAGATCTCTGTGAACATTTGAAGATAATCTAGTGTATAAGCTATCTTTGGAACAATGACTTGTTTAATGATATCATGAGTCTAGTATAACTAAGTCACAGCACAGCTGATTCAGAATTTCAGACACTTTCACTATTGCAATAATTGATCACATCAAATGCATGAATCCAATTCGGGAGGTGTTGTTTCTTGGAAGTGAAGATTAATGATACTTCAGCAGCTTTTCTACTACCATGGCTTAGTATTTGCAAATGGAGACCTCATTTATTACAGACACTTGAAGTAAGCTTAAAAGAAAAAAGAGCTCTCAGACCAACAGCTCATCATAAATGAAAATAAATTGAAATGTTATCTTTTTGAAATATTTGTGTTTTTCCTTAATTGGTTTATTTTAAGATCATTTTACTTCTTTCTCACCTTTTTTTTTTTTCCTTTGGAGAACAGAATACAGAGACAGCCTGCCAGGACTGTGCTTCCTATTGAATTCCAGATTTGCAAAGTAAGAGCTCTTTGAAGGTGCTCTTACAAAAGTGTATTGTAACTTTTTGAATCTAAGATGACTTTGATTGTAAATGGGAACACTGATTTGATGTACTATTAAGAACAAGAAAATACTGGCAATCAAACTGTAATGTACCAATCAGACACTTTCCAATTTCAGAGAGGTTAAAATATGAAAATACAGATGCATTAGAATTGATAAGATATGAGTTTTCATGCCAAAATGTAGCCAGGACATCTCAAGAATATTCAAAGAAGACAATATTTTATGTTACAGAGAAAATCAGGAAACTTGATAACTTTAGGAGGCATCATGGAACTCCTACATCACTCTGAATGCTTTGGACTTACCCAATGGAATAGATTTCTAATTCTGCATTCTAAAACTCAAGGGATCTCTGCTACCTACCAGCTCCCCATGAGCCAGCACAAATCCCAGAGCAAAGGAAAGATTCACAGCTTTCATGACAGTTATTGGAATGTTCCTTGCCAGTTTTGTACAAAGGAGGGAACTCAAGAAAGCATTACAATTCTCTATTATTCTGCCATAAGAAAGAATGAAATCTTGTCATCTGCAATAGCATGGATGGAACCAGAACATTATGTTAAGTGAAATAAGCCAAGCAAAGAAAGACAAATTTCACATATTCTCACTTATTTGTGGAAGCTAAAATTTTAAAAAATTGAACTTATGGAAATAGAGAGTAGAATGATGGTTACCAGAGGATGGAAAGGGTAGTGGGAAGGGGGAGAAAAAGAGAGGATGGTTAATGGGTATAAAAATACAGTTAGATAGACTAAATAAGATGTAGTATTTGGTAACACAATAGGGTAACTACAAGTAACAATAATTTATTGTATATTTTAAAATAACTAAATGAGTATAATTGGGATGTTCCTAACACAAAGAAATGATAAATGCTTGAGGTGATAAATGCCTTGATTACCCTGATTTGATCATTACACATTGTATGCCTGTATCAAGACATCACATGTATCTCATAAATATATACAGCTATTATGTACTCATAATAATTTTTTTAAATCCCAATTCTTACTAAAAGTAAATTGCTGATAAATATATTTCAATGCAAGTCCTGGGAACCAAGAAATTGCTGAAGTCTCAGAATTACCCACAGCATATGGATTCTCATACTGTGAGACAATATGAGAGGTTTATTCCTCCAAGGTAAGTGAATGCTTCACACTCTCTTCTCTCCACCGGACTCATTTTAATTCAGTAAGCCACATTATGATAAATATGACGTACTAGTGGGGACACAGAGATGAAGGACAAGTACTAGAAGCCATATTCCAAAGGGTTACTGAGGTTAAATCATACTAGCAAGTCCCAGCAGTCAAGGGCTAGACTGAGAATAGTTATAAAACCCAAAGGAAAAAAAAAAGTCATGAAAATTATCATGCAGTGATAGAGAAAGCAAATTAAGTTTATCTGAATGGAATTTAGAGATGAAATGCAAATATCTCAGAGCTTTTCACATATTTCTAGCATATTGGGGTGAATTAGCCCTGTTCTTTTACAGGATGAAACAGGGAGCAATCAGCAGCAGCATCTCTGACTAGATCTTTCTTAACTCCTAGTGATTAAATGTGGTCCTCCACTAGGGTTTCCAAAGGGAAGGAAATTCTAGGAGCATTATCTCCCCCAGCGTCTCCTAGAAAAAATATACATATATTCTAAATTGGACAGACATTATAGAGATGATGTCCATGCCTAGACATTTTTATATTTGGATGCTTCAATTAAGGAGAAAGAAAGACTTGAAAATGAAATCTAATCTCATATTTGTATAGTCTGCCAAGTCTCTGTAAAACTATTTTAGCAGAAAATCAAAAAGTTGCCCCCAAACTGTGCAAGATCCTTTTCTATTTATTTTTTATTCTCATTAAACATTGTTCTCTCTTTTAGAAGAGAGAAAGAAATCAAGAGAACATGTGCAGAAATGGTATGCCTACATGACAACCTACATAACAACAAATCACAATGAAGCCCAACTTCAAGGGCGCCAAACTACACAAAACTGTGAAGTCACTGAAGCCAAACTGGGAGGCAAAAATGTTTAGGTTGCATTTAAGTTGAATCTTTAGGGAGTGTATGAACACAGGAAAAGAACAAAATAAAGTGTGTGCAATTTACTTTTTTTTTCAATTTACTTTTAAGCTGTTTTTAAATTCCAAAATTGACGTGTACTTTATACACATGATTCTATCATTTTTGATAGATTTCAGGAAATTAATTAGGCTTTGGACCCTGAGGATTTCCCATGTATGTGGAGTGTCTGTCCTTTAACTCAGTGGGTGCTCCATAGAGCAGAGCAGCTGCAACAACTTGAAAGGCATTTCTATTGTGCATTGCTCACTGTGGTCCTGAGAACCGGAACTGAGGGAGGTTTACCAACGCTGCTCTCTGCCTTTATTGCTGTGCGGGTGCACCTTCCTTTATGGAAGGAGTATGCTCTCTAAATAGTAACTGAAAGCAAATTCCTCCTTATTGCTTTTCATTTTGTAGTAATAAAATTAGGGCTTTGTTCCCATGTAAAAATTTGAGTTCAGATATAAAACTAACATTCCTCATAAGATGGAAGCAACTCTTTAAAAAAAAACATCACATGATGAAAGGGGAAAATATTTTTTTCAATTCCCTAATGACAATTCTCCTATGAAATGTTTGCGCAGACTAAAATGAAACTGATGATTCTAAGAAATAGAGCCCTCCTGGGGCTTGTTTCACATAAAAGCAATTGCCTAATCTTTAAGTATAAAGATATTCTTTTAAGTACAGTTTGTAACTCATTGCATTCCATGAGGAGCGGAGATTGTCTGACATTCCTTTAACTGTAATGGTTCTTCTGCAAAAGTTTCCTTAACAGTGATAGGAAACTTCCTGTCGTAGGTCAGGGTTTGCTCATGTTTGTTTTACGTTTAGTAAGTACTTATTGTGCACCAGGTGCTTTCTTATACCTTTGTTTTCTTTGATCCTTTCAACCCAAAAATGTACCTATTAATACCACAATTTTTAAAAACAAGGAAACAAAGCTTCAGAGAGGTTAAATGAACTGTTTAATGAAAAATTTTAAGTGAAAGAATTAGGATTTGGACCCAATTTTATCTAACTACATAATCTATTTTCATAGGCTACTGCTAAATGAGTATACTGGTTCTGACATTCTTTGTTAGCATTTCCTTTATTAAACAAGCTTCAGTAGAATTTTACTCAGAACCATGGGCACAACCATCTTTAAGCAGCCCCAATTCAACCCTTTAAGAAAGACGTATAGGGGCCGGGCATGGTGGCTCACACATGTAATCCCAGCACTTTGGGAGGCAGAGGCAGGTGGATCACAAGGTCAGGAGCTCAAGACCAGCCTAGCCAATGTAGTGAAGCCCCATCTCTACTAAAAATACAAAAAAAAAAAATTGCCAGGCATGGTGGCAGGCACCTGTAATCCCAGCTACTTGGGAGGCTGAGGCAGGAGAATTGCTTGAACCTGGGAGGCAGTGGTTACAGTGAACTGTGATCACACCACTGCACTCCAGTCCAGGTGGCAGTGTGAGATTCTGTCTCATAACAACAACAACAACAACAAACATATAGGAATAAAAAACAGAGTGAGAAAGAATAGTATTTATTGGTCCACACTAGAGACAAACTCACAGCCAGCCCTCAGAGTTAACCTCTAGGTAATATACTTGACAAAGAAGGGCAGAAGAGTACTGAAGACCAGTCCCATCCTGGGATGCATGAGGTCTCTAAAGCAATAGATTACATTCAAATGAATCTCCATCCTTTTACTTGGTAGAGGTTTGATTAGGCAGTGGTGTGTTCTGCAGCCCTGTGCATAGGAATCATCAGGAATCTTGTTCAAATGTAGATTCTGAGTCTCTGGGTCTGGAGTGGGCTCAAGATTTTGCATTTCTGACATGTTTCCAGGTAAGGCTGAGGCTGCTGGTTCAGTGACCACACTTTGAATAACAAAGGTGTAGAGGACATCACTAACTAGGGCTTCAGACAGATCAGTACTAAAAGTTCAGCTCTACCACTTAATATGTATATAAACTAAGGCAATTG
The DNA here is from genome assembly GCF_024542745.1 of Macaca thibetana thibetana. Lineage (NCBI taxonomy): Eukaryota > Metazoa > Chordata > Mammalia > Primates > Cercopithecidae > Macaca > Macaca thibetana. The sequence continues at coordinate 67,203,254 of NC_065592.1, forward strand.
TCTTTATATTTGAGCTTCTGTTTACCAATCAGTAAAGTGGAAATGATAACATTTAATTTGAACTATATGCCAGGCACTGCTGCAAATGCATTGTAGAAATTCACCCATTTTATATTTACAATAACCCTATTTTACTATTTATAATGATGAAAGAGATAGCAAAGACAGTTTAAATAACCTGCACCAAGCTACATGGCTAGTAAGTAGCCAAGTGGGAATTCAGACCCTAGGCAACCCAGCTCAAGTACCCACTCTTAACCACCGTACCCTTGAGAAGTACACTGTATAAGGTTTTGCTATCACGCATGTAAAATACCAGTTTGTGCTCAATAAATCTGAATTCCATTTCCCTTCTTCTATACCAAGATTGGTTGTCTTTAAGCAGAATCTACTTATATACTTTTAACATAAAATTTGGAAACTGATGGCACTTTGTGGGATGTGATTTTCACAATGATCCTCTCTTGTGGTCTTTTCTTTAGCTATAGAAAGCCTTTGGTGTTTAGAGATTTGCATGAATTGCTACTGTTGACAGAAGGAATTGCTTTGATCTCTCTTGCATTATTGCTTGATCCATTTGTTTCTTTTCTTTCTAGAAGTGCCAAAAAAAGCCTACAATAAATAGAAAAGAACATTTGCTACAGCTATGATCTTATAACTGTACCTTGCCTTTAGCAAAACTAAAAATCTAGATTTGTCAGTATAAAATGGTGGTAGCTTATTTAACAAACAGATTTACCAAAATCTTTTTTAAAATTGTAAACTCCGATGTTTTTTCTAATTTTGACTAAAGGTTATTTTTTATTAAAAATATTTTTTAAAAACTATAACTGTTATGTTAAAAATTGGAAACAATTGAAAAAATACTTTACATATACTAGTAAGTTTGCAGATAAACTTAACCTATCATAAAAAACTACTTTATATTCTGTACTGGCAAAAAAGTGTGCATGAAAATGTAGCTTCAAAGTTTTACAATTTAAATGTAATTATTAACATACTCCAAAGCATGAAAATTCTTTCCCCTTTTATTTTATTTCTACCTATCATAGTTCTCCTCCTGAATCTGTGCTGAGGAATGATAGGGCACTTCTGGTAGAAAAACTTTCTGGAATTCAGATTCTATGTCTCTGGAAATACTTCCCTCAAGTTGTAGAGCTGTTTGGGGCTTTTATGTGTTTTATTGTGTTTTTCTTGTTGTTGTTGTTTTTATTGTTTTCATAGCAGATTTGCCTCTTGCCATATCTGTCATTTGGTAAGGCACACTGTAGAAATTCTCAATTTTTAGGGTAGCTATGTTCTAGGTTAATGTTAATGTAGGGGAGAGATGATGAGTATGAATCAGTCTATCTATTATCTGATCAGCTCTAGGGAAAAAGATAAAAAATAATTTTTAAAAATTGCCTTTCAAGAGTAGGAAATGGTGGGGATAGGCAAGGGACTAGCAATACCAGATTGAAAACATATATATTTTATAGTCTCAGTGATTAAATAGCACATGATTCAACAATGGGATAGTGAATCCAGAATTTGAATATCAAATAAATTCAAATACATAAAAGAATTTAGAATATAAAAGGGGAGCACCTCAATCCAGCTGAGAAAATACATATCATGCAAAAAATAATATCGAAACAACTGGGTCCAAAAATCAGTTGGATCCAAAGAGGATGTGTTATACCAAGTGTAAATGTTTAATAAATTGAATATTTAAATGTGAAAAAATAAACCACAAAATGTAAGAAGAAAGCAATGGGGAAGTCACAGATAAGCTTGGTATAGGAATACTCTGCTCCCTTCCCATAAATCTTCAAGAGGTCACATGGAACAGATTATTCCTCTTTATACTCTCAGCCTTACCACTTTCCCACTCTTGCTTTCACTATGCCAGTGGGACAAAGACTTCAGTGGCAGATACTGAAGTCTCTGAAGTCTTTTACGTCAGTCACGACCTCCCTAGTTCCTGAGCCAATCTTGACTAGAGTAGAGAGTCCATTAAAAATGCTTGTTCTTGACTCAGTCTTCAGTCCTAACTGGCTATATCTGGAGTAAACACTAATTACCCCATGCCCACCAAAATATAGCCTTTCTTTTAACTTTGCTGTGTTTGATAACTACATGCATTTCTTCTCTTACTCTTCCAAGGTGGAGTCCTTTATTAGTTTGTTTTTCTTTTTAAAATAACCAGACGTTTTTCACTATCATTAGCGCATATAAACAGAATAAGAATTTGAACTCAGATCTGATCTTCTAGGTCAATATCACTCTTACTCATCTTTGTTCCTGGAGGAGAATGACTTTATCGCAACAACAACAAAATAATTGTCCATTTAATAAATTGAATCTGAAGACCACAAAATACATCTGGCTGATTACTGGTTCATACAAATGATGTTTGTGCAAATACCTGGTTGATTACAACATAGATCATTTGGTCATAATACATAGATAGCTGTAAGATAAGGTTGCACATAGATTTGCCTACTCTCTTGTCTTCTTGAAAATAAAACTTCTGCCAAATGAACCCTGATTTTGCTTAATCAGTTCCCTATGAGAGTCACTGTGGCCTGCAGTTGTTTGATTAGAAGAGCATAAATTGGGGTGCTTAACAGTTCAGAGGCATTTCCTATTGTAATTTAAATAAAGCAGTTGGGGTAGCAGACAATCCTGATAGAAGCTTATAATAGGATTAATAAAGGTTTCGTTGAGTGAACCCAAATTCACCAAATATCCACAGTGTTTAAATATCACTAAAAACCATGGATAAATGTACTTTTTCCCTAAGAATAAACATATAGAGGTTGGAGAGTGCTTGAAAATAAGAAAAGCTTATGCAAAATTAAAATTTAGAACGACAGTAAAAGAAGTTATTGGTTAGGAAAAAAATCACAGTGCACATTTAAAAAAGGAAGAAAAAAAAAAACTACAGTTCATGGTAAGTCTAAATTATAGTTGGAAGAGTGCCAGCTAGTTACAGCGCACAGAAAAGGTGAAAATCTCCAAACTAGAGTACAATTAATGCTGCCTGGGCTCTCTGGAATCCTTTCCAAATGTATTTCCAAATAAAAGTACTCTGCTTCTCTGTTGGATGCCAATAAACGGTAAAACTTAAACTTGGGAACTTACAACCCAGCAATAGCCAAGAGCTCATTTACAAAACACCGTGGAAGGATTCGTTTCTCCATGTGACATAAGGGAGAAAAAGTTCTCTTTCTTAAAAGGGTCCTTCCACGTATTAGACATTCTATCCATTACTATCAGCATTTTGTCTTCATCCCATGGTAACAGAATAAACAATAGGAATTTGGTTATGAAACTACATGGTGAAGTTTCCACATTGCCTGACTACATTGTTTTTCCCTTGGTGGGTTTTGGGCTTTTTTTCTTTCCCCAAACCACTGCAGCATGCTCAGGGATAAGTGATAGGCATAGCCGGGAATCACTGAACTTCAAAGCCACAAGCCAACTTATAGACTCTAACATACCTCCCTCCTTTAACACATGGAAAATGAGGCCCAGAAAGTTGAATGCCTTAACCAAGAACACACAGGTAGCTAGTGGAAAAAGTAAGCCTTAATTTCCAATTAAGCAACATATCCAGTTACTAATAACAACTCGCATTTATTGGACTGAGTGACACTACACTAAGTTCTTTACATAAATTTGCACATTCTATTTACACGTGCACACACACATGCACAGCCCTCAAGGCAGTTATTCGTACAAACCTTCCTGGACCAATGAAGAAACTGAGATCACATAACTTGCCAAAAGTCGTATCAATCCTGAAGAGTAAAGAAAAGATTTGAACCCAGGCCGTGTGAGAGATACAACAATAAAATTGACAACATTTCTGTCCTCATGGAAAAATCTCGAAAAAGAACTAAGACATGCTTACTAATTATTCTAGCTAAAATTATACAGGACTATATACAGGACTATTTTGTCTCTTACTCTGGACTGGAATTAACCCATAATTGGGAATGTACCTGCAGGGAAAGAAAAATACATCTTCTTCACTCATCCTAGGTTCATGGCTGAGACCCGTATGACAAAAGGCAGATTAACAAGAGAAAAACACGCCAATCTGTTTAAGGGTTATGTGACAAAGGAGCCTTCATAAGGAAATGGAGACCTAAAGAATCCGTTAAATTTGTGTGGTTTTTTGTTTTGTTTTTTATTTTATTTTTATTTTTATTGAGATGGAGTCTCACTCTGTCACCCAGGCTGGAGTGCAGTGGTGCGATCTCGCCTCACTGCAACCTCTGCCTCCCGGGTTCATGCCATTCTCCTGCCTCAGCCTCCCGAGCAGCCGGGACTACAGGCTTCTGCCACCATGCCCAGCTAATTTTTTGTATTTTTAGTGGAGACAGGGTTTCACTGTGTTAGCCAGGATGGTCTCGATCTCATGACCTCATGATCTGCTTGCCTTGGCCTCCCAAAGTGCTGCAATTACAGGTGTGAGCCACTGGGCCCAGCCACATTTGTGTATCTTAATGCTGGGTTTGATGAAGAAGTGGAGAAACAGGATTGAGCAAAGTGGGTATGATCTAATGGTAATAAACTGGGTGGAACTTAGCAGGGTCTGTTTCTTCAGATTCTGTGCCCCCATGTCTTCAGAAAGAAGGATGCACCTTCCCTATGTTTAGAGGGAATGTACCTCTCACATGAGGTCTTACGATCTGCTTCAGGTGAAGGCCAGAAAATCTTCTTAGGTTTTATGACCTGCTTCGGGGAGATGGGGTGGAAGAAGGTGAGAGTGCCCCTCCTGCTTCTGTATTTTGTAAAATTCCTTCACCTTAAAATATTTTGGAGTAGTATGTTCTGAACCCCATCGCATCTATGGACTTCATTAATATTGAGCATACAAGATCCCAGAAACATACACAGAAGCTCTGTGGGCAATAGTAACCCTTACCACACAAATGCAACAAAATTGACCACACTATTCTGCTGTAGTGTCTGCCACAGCCACCTAATTCTTCGGCTGATATTTAAGATTTTGTCTCAATGTCAAATATATTAAACTGATAATCCATTGTCCTTGATATAAAAGAGTAATAGACCAGGCACAGTGGGTCAAGCCTGTAATCCCAACACTTTGGGAGACCAAGACAAGCCAATCACTTGAGCCCAGGAGTTCAAGATCAGTCTGAGCAACATAGTGAAACCCTGTCTCTATCAAAAATACAAAAAATTAGCCAGGTGTGGCGGTGCACACCTTTAGTCCCAACTACCTGGGAGGCTGAGGCAGGAGGATTGCTTGAGCCCAGGAGGCAGAGGTTGCAGTGAGCCAAGATCAAGCCACTGCAGTCCAGCCTGGCCAACACAGTGAGACTTAATCCAAAATAAATAAAGTTATAAATGTTTATCCAAGTCTTGGTTACCTATAGCAGGCTTAGCAAAAGAAATAAGTTGGAAATAACTTGATCTAGAATTTACCTAGGTAACTTTAAGTGGTATATATAATTTACACTTATGTAATTAAATAAACTTATTTTAAATCACTTTCATGAAAAACATGAAGGTTTATTCATCATATCAGTAAGGTGGTCTTTCCTTTGGAACATGTTTCTTAATTGGTTTCTAAAAGCATTTATAGGGTCTCATAGGCTGTAGGTTACCTAATCAACAGTCAGTTTCCATATAGATGTACAATAGAGTGAAAATATCAGATACCCATTTTCCCAATCTCTTTGCAGTGAGGGGTAGCCATATGATTTCTGGCTAATAAGACAAGGCCAGATGACAAAGGACTGATCCAGGTTAAAAGGTTGGTGAGAAGAATGATTTGGACTTGGTTCAAGGTGGCTTTCACTTTGGCTTACTACTGAATCAACAAACAAGTGGTACAAATGATATGTACCAGATAAGTATGAAAGAGAATGAGTACATGCAGCTTTCTGGAGCCTGCCTGAATTTCAATGCTCAGTGCAATCCACATAGGATGAGAACCTAACAGTTTTTGGGAGCCAAGACACTGTAGGCTGAAGCCCTTTATAAGATGACACTAGGAGAGAGATCATGTTGGTCCTAGAGGGTCTACCTACTACTCTATACAGCAATTCTCTGCTGCATTATAGTGACATACCACCAGGTTGCATTTTTATCAGTATCATATAAACTATAAACACTCTGGCCATAACCTTCCATAGAAGGGGAAATACTCTTAGGGTTAGGGTAGAGAATGAGCTGCTTCTGGGAATGTTCATTAAATTTTCCTAGTAAAAACGGAGATACATGTTAAGCAAACAACTCCCTATTTCTTTCCTAGCTTTGGAAGCAGATCATGAGTCGTAAGTTCAAACAGAAATCTCATGACCTTACAGATTGGAACAGAAGGGCCAACCTGCTGAGGATGGTTGAGAAGGATAAAAACATTCTAGATCTTTGGCAACTTTATTAAATGATTATAATCATCAATCCTAAGACTCTTACCGTTAAACTTTTTCTTAAGAGAATAAAAGTTACATTTGCTTAGATTTATTTTGTTACTTCTCTTTGAACCATCTTAAGTGATGCAATTGGCATGCTAATTCATTAAAGAAATCAGCCCTCAGAGAGGAAGAAATATTTTAGGGGAAATATTCTTGGAGAAGAATGTTCACTAAAGAAAACTCTATTTTTTTTTTTTTTTTTTTTTTTGCTTCATGCTTTGGCTTTCATCATAAACAGTATATCTTCCAAAACTCTTCTCTGATTTTTAATTAAGGCCTTATTTGCACACTTGTCCTTTTAGTGCTCATTTAATTTATAATTATTTCCTAAATGTCTGTTCTCCTTGACAAGCAGTATAATAGCAAGCGCGCTAGAAAAGCAGGGACTATAACTTACATAATCTATACTTCATCTGTCCCACCATGCCTGACATTTCTAATTGCATATTTGTACCCCTTTACTAACTTCTTTTCATTCCCCTACCCCCACAAAAATTTTGTTTTTGTGGGATAGAACTGGTTAGCACATTAGTATATATTCATTTGTTATATTAATTAAAACAGTCTCTTGGTCTCTGAAGGAACAAGATAGGTTAGCCTAGGAGAGCAATTTTGTCACTGGAAGGGAGCTTTAAGAATCTTACGTTCCAATTTCTTTGATTTATACTCATTTTAGTAAACTCCGGAATTTCAACCCAGGCATACTAGTTTTCTATTGCTGCTATAACGATTTAGCTTCTTGGCCAACACAAATTTATTATCTTACATTGGTGTAGGTCAGAAGTCTGACAAAGATATCACTGAACTAAAATCAAGGGGTCAGCTGGGCTTTATTTCCTCCTAGAGGCTCTGGGGAGGAATCTACTTTCTTGCTATTCAGGCTTTTAGAAGTCACATTCACCCTGGAAGCCTTCCTCTCTCTTTAAGCCAGCAATGTCACATCTCTCCTACCCTTTTCTGTCATCTTATCAGATTTGCAGCTGGAAAAAAAATCCTTCACTTTTTAGTACCCATGTAATTAGACCGGGCCCACTCAGGTAATCCAACATAATCTCTCCATCTCAAAGGCCTTAGTCTTAATCACATCTGTGAAGTCCCTTTTGCGATATAAGGCAACATAGTCACAGTTTCCAGGGATTAGGACTTGGACATCATTGTGAGACTATTATTCTGTGTACCACACCAGGATTCCTAGCAAATACATTAATCTGTGTGCATGAATTGTTTGCAGAGTGATAGAATTTATTGTTGAAAGGGCACTGGATCAGAATTTGAAGACTTGGGTTCAAATCTCAGAGAACTGTTTCAGAAATGGCATTGCAGGCAGAGGAAATTGTTAACCAAGAGGCATAAAAGCATAGAGTATATTTAGAAAACATTAAATTATCCAATTTTACTGGAATATGGCATAGAAAAGTCTTTAGGTGAAATAGGCAGAGGGACTTAATGTTAGGCTAAGTATCAGTGCCACCATCAAAAAGCAACTGGGAGTCATTGAAAGTAGTGACAATGGCCACATTTGCATCATATTTTTTATTATTTATGTATTTATTTCGATATGGAGTCTCGCTCTGTCACCAGGCTGGAGAGCAGTGGGGCAATCTTGGCTCACTGCAACCTCCACCTCCCAGGTGGTTCAAGCGATTCTCCTGCCTCAGCCTCCCGAGTAGCTGCACACACGGCAACACACCCAGCTAATTTTTGTATTTTTAGTAGAGATGGGCTTTCCCCATGTTGGCCAGGATGGTCCTGATCTCTTGACCTTGTGATCCACCCACCTCATCCTCCCAAAGTACTGGGATTACAGGCGTGAGCCAGTGTGCCCAGCCCACATTTGTATCTTCCAATGGCTCACCTGGCAGCAGCATTCAGGGAGAAATGGAAAGGAAACATTGGAGATAGACAATCAAAAGGCTATGGCCAGGCACGGTGGCTCACACCTGTAATCCCAGCACTTTGGGAGGCCGAGGCAGGCAGATCACTTGAGGTCTAGAGCTCGAGACCAGACTGACCAACATGGTGAAACCCCATTCCTACTGAAAATACAAAAATTATCCGAATATGGTGGCACTCACCTGTAACCCCAGCTATTCAGGAGGCAGAGGCAGGAGAATCACTTGAACCTGGAGGCGGAGGTTGCAGTGAGCCAAGACTGCACCATTGCACTCCAGCCTGGGCAACAGAGCGAGACTCCATTTCAAAAATAAATAAATAAATAAATAAAAAATAAGGCTGTTGCTGCCTTCTGGGAAAGAAGTGCAAACATGGGGCAATGGTGGTGAAAATGGCAGGAAAGGGATGGCTGATGAATAGAGCTAAGTGGTTCTTTCAGTTAGGTTTAGTGCAGCTAAATTTGTGAAAACTCTGAAGTCCTAAGTAATATTGACAACTCACATCTGAATGTAATTTTTTTTACATACTATTTTTAGGAATAATCTAAAATTTGTAAGTATCATGTTTATTCACTTCTGGATAATTTTGGATTGGGGATCTTGCATTAATAACCGAAGAAATGAGGTCCAACTAACTATAAGTAAGAAACTGAGCCTCGGGGAGAGTTTTAGAGCTGGATGTATCGATGTCAAAGTTTGTCTAGAAGGAGTATCACGAGATATTTGGGGGTAATAGCATGGTTTAGGGTAAGGGATAAAATAAATATTATAGAAGGAAGAAGAGATGAAACATTGGTAGACTAGTTAAGCAAACACAAATTCCAATTTCTAAAATGTAAGAAAGGTTCTTAAGAGCAACCTGCATGGAGAGTCACAAAGCACAAATTAAAGATGTCCCTGTTGAAAGAGGTTACATGAATTAGTCTGCAAAAAATAGCTTAGCAAAACCATGGCCACTGTGGCACCCCTTCAGACAAGGACCCTAGAATCTGATTATATATTAGAGTCTTCAGCTCTCTAAAATGTATTTATTCTTGCATCCTGTTACTTTCTTGACTTGATGTTTCAGAGTTAATTTATCCAGAGAAAAGCTGGCCTGACTCTTCTTTGTGAGCCCTGGCAAGTGTTTAGTCTGTTGGTGGTATGGCTGTAGGCCCAATTCTCATCTAGTGAATGTAGTCAGTGACTACATGTTTTTGGTATGCAGGCCTGTTTATGTATACCAGAAAAAGAACTTCAACATAAAGGAAAAAGCCTTTAAGGTATTTGAGCCTTACAACTACTGTTAAGTGTGAGGTGGGCTACCTCCTTATTACCACACAAGGTTCTCTAATTTTGTTAATAAAAGCCAGATTCCCATTCAATAGCTGTGTTGTAGCAATGATGAGTAAGAAAGCGAAGAGAGCAGATGTGCAGAAATTAAAAAACGAATAATAGTATTTAACCTTCAGTACCAGTGTCAGATATTTGCTATTAAAAGATAATGAAAAGTGGCTGACATTTTTTCTAAGTTGTTAATCCTGTGTGGCTTGGGTAAACTGTATTCCTTAGAGATCAGTTAGCACTAACATTCCACCTTTCTGGAATTAAATCAGAAGTTCAGATGCAGACAGTATCTTCAAAAAATTAAACACCTTTGAAAACTAAAAAAAATAGCTTAAATATCCAGATGTTTGGCCATCTGATGCCAAACATCTGCATATTCATTCTACATTGACGCAACAAGCTTTTAACAAAACATTTGAAAAATTATGTATAGGTGAACAAACTCAGAGAATATCAGGCCTGGAAGGTAGCCTAGAGATCATCTAGTTTCAACATTTTAGAGCTGACAGTGGAGTGAAGATAGCATGGTCCAGTGGTGGAAAAAAGAGAAAGGGAGTAGGGGAATGATTAGGGCCCCAAGAAGTAATGTAATTTTTATTTAATTTTGTTCATTTTAACTGTATTGGCTATAAGATAGATATAGTTATGTTACTTTTAATTTTTAATAATCAATTGGCTAAGTCTTTGGGGTGTGGCAAGAGAGAAAAAGGCACTAACCTAAGTTCTCAGAGTCACTGGTTTACCTCCAAAAAGAAAAACATGAAGCCTTCTTATTTACCACTAAAGCTCTCCCAATTTCCAAGGACAAATGTTCATCACCGTAGCATACATATGAAAGTGATTTAGAGTGCCTATCAATGGAAAATGTATTAGCTACGTTCCTTGGACTTGGAATTAATAGGAGAGCTTTAAGATTAATGGGTCTAGAAATATCATTGCTTTCCCTTGGCATGAAGTTTGTGGCATCTTTATTTTGTTAAAATATAGTGTATTGCTATGAATCTACTGTATTTTCCCTTCTAATGATTTTGTGAATTCTTAAGACCATGAAAACAACAAAACCAAAAATCAAGGAATTATTCTTGTCCTCTGTGCCACACAAATCAAATCATACCTAATCCTGTTTACTTAAATACCCTTAGAGACTAAGTAATGTAAAGCTTATGGAAGTCATATATAGTCATGTTCCTTAAAATTCCAAAACTGAATCAAATAGTCTAGGGAAATACAAACTGTTTGTCTAAAAACACTGTCAGGGTCAGGTGCCGTGGCTCACGCCTATAATCCCAGCACTCTGGGAGGCCAAGGCTGGTGGACCACCTGAGGTCAGGAGTTCAAGACCAACCTAGCCAATATGGCAAAACTCTGTTTCTAATAAAAATACAAAAATTAGCAGGACATGGTGGTGGGTACCTGTAATCCCAACTACTTGGGAGGCTGCGGCAGGAGAATCGCTTGAACCCAGGAGACAGAGGTTGCAGTGAGCCAAGATCGCACCACTGCACTGCACCTTGGGTGACAAGAGCAAAATTTCATCTCAAAAAATAATAATTAAATAATAAATACTAATAAATAAAAATAACACTGTCAGCTTGAATGCTATTCTTTTAATATTATGGGTTTAATAATTACATTTTTATATTATCAGCCATTAGGTATTTATTGAGAATATAGGTATAACCATAAGTCCAAAAATTCAGAGATCTCTTTGAAAGATGTTAGAGAAAACATATTGTTTTCTCCCTTTCTCTGACATTACAGTCTAGATAGAAGAACTAGAGCCAGATGAAAATGATTAGAGAGCAATAAAATAAACTTATAATTAAGTTTTTAATTATACATTTTGAACTTTGGAAACTTTAGATTTTGAAGTAAATTAAAATAGTTTTGAGAGTTTTTAGATTCCAAGTTGATGTGTGTCTCTCAACATATAGTGCTTAATCTACATACAATATGGAAAATGATAAAATAGCCAGCTAGGTTTGACTCCTGACACTCTACTTGCATCAGTGTAATCTTACAAAATGACAAGTCTCAATTAAAAATGATAAATTTCACTGTGGCAGTTTTCCTTAAGAAAGTAGGAGGAAAAGAATTACCATTTCTTTAGCATTTAAACTTGCCAGGCATTTCCCATAACTTTTCTCATTTGCTTCTCATAATGACCTTATGAAAAGATAACTGAGATCCAGAGAAATACAGTAATTTTCTCAAGATTACACATCTAGTAAGTGGAAGAACAAAATTTAAAATCAAATATATCTAATTCCAGATTTAGTACTCGATTACAGCTAATAGTTAATTTTCATAGATCAGGTTGTAGATACATGAATATATAAAAATATAACTATCACATAGTGAAATGAAATTGTGATGAGATGAATGGAAGCTTCATTTTGCCAGTGATTTAGTGAATAATTGTATCTCAGTCACTTCAATAGACTGGACTCTGCTTTCTCATTTATGAAAGCAACTAAACAGAAAATTGAGGTTTGTCATTTGGAAAATGCATGGCTTCCAAATCAAATGATTGCTAGTATTTCTTGTCATGACTTAACCCATCCATATGTTAAAGGGATAAACATATTTCAAGCCAAAATTCAAATTTAAAATAACATATTTTAGCCTACCAACTAAAATAATATGTTTCTTCTATATCCATTTGATAACTAAGTCTAAATGACAAAATGACAAATTTGTACTTTGTGCTACCATCCATTTTGGACAGTACTACATCTATGAAGTTAAAGAAGTGGGAACATATTACTTCAGAAGAAATCCCCAAATTTGCACATGTAATAATCTTTTACTTACAGTTTTAGAATTTAATGTGAGGTTTTTGTTAAGTGCTTGTTTTAAAAAGTTTTATCTTTTAAAAAGAAGTCTATGCAGGCTGGGTTGAAAAGATTTCAGTGAATTTATGAAATAAAAAGAATAAAAACTGATCATATGAAATTATTAAGACTTGAAAAAAATATATAAGTCCTTATTTGGAATCCTTCTATAATTCAGTCATCCAGTGTGTCAATGGAGCAATAAATATTGAATGAGGATTCAATTTTAAGAGCACTTACCTACCCCGTCATTGTTACTACTCATTCAATCACTAAAATATATATTTTATTTCTATGTTCACAATATGTTTCCATTTCCAAAACTATCCAAGTGCTCTGTAAATGAAGACTAATATCCTGTCTCAGCTTTAGTACATTTTGCCAAAATACTCTGAGTCCAAAATCAAATAGCAAAACCATAATGCTGAAAAAGACCTCAATGAGTCATTCTTCCCTAGTTGAACTCTGTCTAGTCATTCTCCTCCACCCAAACCAACCTTCATCTCGTCTATTCAGCTGCTTCTCCCCATCCACCCGCAAGACATATTCTCAGCCTAGAAAGGTAACTCCTTTCTGGCTCAATATTCTTTGTTTTATAATTCAAAGATGCTGGCCCCATGAGGTGGCTCACACCAGCACTTTGGGAGGCTGAGGTGGGTGGATTACTTGAGGTCAGGAGTTCAAGACCAGCTTGGCCAACATGGCGAAACCCCATCTCTACCAAAAAATACAAAAATTAGCCAGGCTTGTGCCTGTAGTCCCAGCTACTCAGGAGGCTGAGGTGGGAGAGTTGCTTGAACCCAGGAGGCAGACGTTGCAGTGAGCTGAGATTGCGCCACTGCACTCCGGCCTGGGCAACAAGAGTGAGACTGTCAAAATAAATAAATAATAAAACCAAAATCAGAAAACAAAGGTGCTCTGAATTCCCATCACATTCATCATTTATTTTTGTTCATTGGCCTCATAATAATTTAAGATATCTATGTCTATTCTGGAACACCAGCGATGGATTATTATTTCTCACCTTAAAGAGCTTCTTTTCTAGTTGAACAGACTCTCTTGCTTCAAATCAAAAAGTTCCTAAGACCATGTCTTTCAAATTACCTAGAAAAATATAATTACTATATGAGTGTCACCACCCCAGAAGACCAACAAACTCAATTCTTAGTATGTTACACAGAATAAAAATGTAAGTATTGTGGTGGGATCTCAGTGTTGTTTATTTTTCCTTCTCATACCTTTACTGTAAACTAGAGGTGTTTGGATATGGTTAGCTATGTGAATTTTAAGTATAATATAGGTCTTTCCTGAAATTCTGTTCTATTTATTTTGGTTGTATTTTACTTTATACTTCTCCTCACATTGTCCTCCAAAGTCCTAGAGCCTAAAAAAATACATAACACAAAGCAATATGGGAGTAAAAGTGAGTGAGAAAGATGAAAACAAACCATGGTTTCTTAGTAATGAGGTTGTTATAAAAATGTAAACCATAAAAACCATTACTTACTGTAGGACCGTAGTTTGGGTTCTATACCTTCTTAAGAGCCAAAGTTTGGGGATGTGGGGGAAGAGAGAAATCTGGTTATTAAACATCTCAGTGTATATAAAACTAAATAAAAATAATTATAAAGAGCTCAGGAGAAGCAAGCCAGTATTGATGTGAAGACCAAAAGCTGAAGCGCCATGAAACATAATCATTATTCTTAACAACATCCTTACTTTCAACACATTAAATTTCTAAAAAACTATTTCCAACGCTGTCTCTCAATAAAAGCCAAAGGCATTCCAACAAAATGAATTAAAGTAAAAAGAGTAGTATTAGTTGCCACAATTATGTGATTGAAGTATATTAATTTATGAAGTCCAATTTAATACAGGTGTAAGTTTTAGGATATCTGGAAGACGGGACTTGACAATGACTGTGCTTCAAACTTTACATATGAGTGCTACTCTAAACACTATGAATACAATGATGTGTGTGTCATGCAGTTGGTTGACATGCATTTTTGTCCATCAGTTGTACCTCCATTGTAAGATCTATAATGTAGGTTTATATTGTAGGCTTCTTAGAGAGCAGTGTCTATATGTTATAATTAACACAGCATATTGTTATATGTTAAGAAGGTACACATATTTGATAGTGCTAAGTATTTTCCAGTGATGTAGATTTTTAGTGCATAATATTATGTCTTTCAGAGAAATCCTGTTCAAATTATGCTAGCCCAGGAATCTAACAGGTTGAAAAGATTCTCATAGATGGGTCTACACAGAGAGGCAAATGCCAAGGGCTCACAAAATTCCTGTTGGTATACATAGAAAAAAAAGCAATATGGTGTTCCTAAAATACTTTAGATGTTACAGGGACATGTTAAAACACAGAATGTCTAGAAACGTCTATCCTGGTAAAATCAATGGAGTTAAGCCAGGGCAGAGAACACTTATGGCCTGCAGATATGTAATTTATGCTGTTTCTGATTTGAAAACTGGAGTAGATTTTTAATTTACGATTGAAAATATTGAGTTCACCTTTGAACAGCTAGGTAAATTAGATTGCCCTCAAGTCACCCTTGAAAAGTGCCACAACCACCACTATCAGTTTCAATTTGTAAAATGGAACCAATGAAAGAGTCGCTAGGGGCACTTCCAAACACCTAGCCCTTAAATTATGCATAAATAAGAACCACCAACACCTGCAACAGGCAAATCAATTTTAAAGTGCAAGCGTTTCTATTGAGAATACTCTGTTCAAAAGTTCAGCTCAGCAATGCCAGCAGGATTGCACAAATGAATCAATTCTAAAACCACAGCAGAAAGGGAACCAAGATCACTATTTTTTAATGGCCAATATTTCTCTGTATAAGATGCTAGGATGCCACTAAATTATGTTTCTCTAAAAGAGCTTAGTGAATTTAACTTCCTGATACTAGATACTG
The DNA here is from genome assembly GCF_024542745.1 of Macaca thibetana thibetana. Classification (NCBI taxonomy): domain Eukaryota; kingdom Metazoa; phylum Chordata; class Mammalia; order Primates; family Cercopithecidae; genus Macaca; species Macaca thibetana. The sequence continues at coordinate 67,218,676 of NC_065592.1, forward strand.
TATGTTTAAAAGGCCAGAGAAACTCAAAAGAGGGTATCTACTGTAATTCCAGTTAAAGTTCTTAATTTCCTTCCCTTCTCTAACAAAACTTACAAGAATGTAGCATATAAGGAAAAAACGTCAATTTTGCGAAGATTTAGAAGGTAGCAATTGAATCTATGAATTCTCATTAAATTAGTCCTGTAAATCAGATTCTACGGAATAACTCTAAAAAGCAAACCTTATCTTATCCAGGAAAACCCACTGTATATATTTAAAACCTCATAAGAGACTATTACTTATGCTGTATATTGTATTAAGTAAGCCCATTTAAAGCATACACTTTAGCTTCCTTAAGCCAATGTTTTTACAAGTTCATGACCATGATAAAATATATTGCTTTTCAGAATAAATATCCTTTATATGCCTATCATAACTATGTTATACCAATTAAATTACACCAACATTTATGGGACAAATTTCCCTAGAAACAGACTGTGTTTAATGCCTGCAGTGACACCTACTGGTAATGAAGCACACCTAATTCTAAAAGATATTTAAAAATAATAGTATCCTAGGTTCGTATTTTTATTCTCAGCTCTTTAATTCACTAGTCACACAAAATTCTTTCTTTTCATCAGCTAACTTATTTCAGTAGCTTTTTGGTAACATAAATATACATACAAGTAACATTTTCTTTTAGAGAATAAGGATTTGTCATGAAGTCATTTTTGTTATCTTTGTTGAGTATGATGAAGAAATGTACTTTTTGTTGATAACAGATTTTCACAAATCATTCATTTAATTTACTCTTGTGCAAAACCAGATGTCTCTTCTTCTCCAAGATGCCTGTGAGAGATGGTATTTCTAACAAATTGGGGAGAAAATAAAGGGGATAGAAGCCTTTTGCATGAATTGCAGATCTATGAGATGGTCACCTCTACTGTCACCTGAGGGCCCCCTGGATATGATCTCTATATTCCCTGTTGATAATATGGTCTTTTCTCAGTGTCCTTGCTCATGTTGCAAACTCCTTTTGTTAATGCTCAAGACTGCCCTATTCAAATATGACCCAACTTTCTTCTCTCTGACCTTATTTAAAGCCAGCTAGACGTGGCACATCTCTCCATTTCATGTCTTCTCCAAACACACGAGTCAGTCGTGTCCTTCTCGCCCTCATTTCTCCATACAAAGTTATATACATTGTTAAAAATCCTAAGAAGCCTTTCCTGCGCACTCTATTACCAGGGCTTTCTCTACCTTTGAATTCTCACTATTTTTTGGTCTGTATTACACCACTAAAAAAACCTCTTTACATACTCTTCTTTTGTTATTACTACTAATTATTACAATAGAGTCCATTTATATATCACCCATAAAATGCTGGGAATATGCTAGGCTGGATATAAGGACTTTGATTCTTATAATGACCCTTCAAGTTAGCTACTACCATCTCTATTTCTCAGGTAAAGAATCTGAGCTGGGCACAGTGGCTCATACCTGTAATCTCTGCATTGGGAAGCTGAGGTGGGTAGATCACGAGGTCAGGAGGTCGAGACCATCCTGACTAACACGGTGAAATCTCATCTCTACTAAAAATACAAAAATTAGCCTGGTGTGGTGGCACATGCCTATAGTCCCAGCTACTCAGGAGGCTGAGGCAGGAGAATAGCCTGAACTCAGGAGGTGGAGCTTGCAGTGAGCCAAGATAGATAGCACCACTGCACTCCAGCCTGGGCAAGAGAGCGAGACCCTGTCACAAAAAAAAAAAAAAAATCTGAGCTTCAGATTTTGAGAAATGGAGAATTCAGATGCTTTGTTCAAGGTAATAGTCTTGACAAACTTAGGATTCTAAACCAAATCTGTCTTGAGTCCCAAGCATCCTCTCCTTCCATTATGACACAAAATGGAAGTGTGTTATTAATACGTTATTTCCAGCCAAGTTCTGGCCCTGAGGCTGTTGGGAACATTTCAGCCTCTGTAGGTTGCCCCCATTCCTGCCCACAAACAGTGACATCTTTGTAGCAAGTTAGTGTTTCCTCTACTCATCAGCAGAGTTTCAGAAATATTCTTTTGCTTTTGTCTAAATATGAAAGTTCCTGGGGGGTGAGGGATCCGGGGTAATTTTATGGGCAGTATCGTAGAGCAACTTCTGGATACCATGGCTCTGTGGCTCCTTGCTGCTGGTGCAGTGGTTCACCAAGGGAGCCTTTTTAAAAACTGCCAATCTGGCCAGGTGCAGTGGCTCACACCTGTAATCGTCGCACTTTGGGAGGCCAAGGCAGGCAGATCACTTGAGGTCAGGAGTTCGAGACCAGCCTGATCAACATGGTGAAACCCAGTCTCTACCAAAAATACCAAAATTAGCCTGGCGTGGTAGCACACGCCTGTAATCCTAGCTACTCAGGAGGCTGAGACAGGAGAATCACTTGAACCCGGGAGGCAGAGGTTGCAGCGAACCGAGATCATGCCACTGCACTCCAGCCTGGGGGACAAGAGCAAAACTCCATCTCAAATAAATAAATAAATAAGTACTGCCAATTGGTACAATACTATGATAGTGAATTTATGTTATTACACATTTGTCCAAACCCATAGAATATACATCACCAAGAGTGAGCCCTCATATAAACTATGGACCTCAAGTGATAATGGTATGTCAATGTAGGTTTATTGATTATAACAAATGTACCATGGGTGCAGGATGTTGACAGAGGGGAAGGCTATGCATGTGTGGGGACAGGGGATATATGGGAATGCTCTGTTTCTTCCACTCAATCTGGCTATGAACCTAAAACTGCTCTAAAAAAATAAAATTTATTTATTTTTATAAAACTGCCAATGCCTAGGCCCCATCCCAAACTCAGAATCTCTGGGGAATAGACCTTTATATTGGTATGTGTCTAAAGTTCCCCCAGGTGACACTTAGGTGAAGTTAGGGTTGAAAATGACTAGGCTAGTGTCTCCTGTGTATGTTCAGTGCCTCTGGCCCTCAGGATGCCTGGTGAGAGAAGGGGGCATGATTTGTAGCTAAGTTGGTCAGCTGAGTTTGCACTATCTGCAAACAGTCTGGAGACATCTCCATGGTGATTTCTTGGCTCCAGTTTCCTTTGAATGATAATAATTACAATATGTATCATATATTATAATAACACAATAAATCCATGTTCCTGATAGGAGACCACAAGTGCACCTAACATAGCATACCACCACCCATCTAATTTCTGAGTCTTTGTCCCAGAACCTCCAACATCTGATTTTTTTCTGTGCCCACTGAGAGATTAGAATTGCCAACAGCTCCACCATGGGTTTGATTTCTGTCCTTTGATTTGTCCCTGAACTCGTATAGCTCTCTTCTCCTCTTGTCATTATCTTTCATCAAGTTTATATCCAGAGGTGCTTTTTGAGATCATGAACTTCCTCCAGTGTTAGTTACCTGCCTGTTGGCAGCCCTGGCATGTTGCTGCTTCTACTGTTAACCTAGTAAATGTTAAATCCAGCTTTAGCATTCACGAAAACTTTTACAGACTCCAGTGCCAAAGGCATCATAAGATCTCTAAGTGCATCCTCCATCCATATATACCTAGCTCCTGGGCATAAGTGAGCATCTTCAGTCCCACTTCATTTTACTAGAATGCAGTCTTTGAGGGCAGACAAGTTACCTTATTCATCCCTACCACCTACACCAAGCACAGTGTGGTTTATCTATTCATAGTTCATCTACTCGTAAATGAATAGTGTTTATTTGTAAATTAATCATGTAATCTTTCACTTACATAATAACTATTAAAATATGCAGGACTATTTTTTCCATTTGTGGCAATGAGAGTTTCTACGAAGTTATTCAGGTGCTTCACTGGAACACTCTGAACCAAAGTCAAATTGTGAAAGAATTACATAAACTATTTAGTAGATTTGAAGTTATTTGCACCTCATTCTCAGCTTTCAAAAGTTGTCTATGGGTCATAACATGCCATTTTATTAAGTACTTCGTTTAATTTTAAAATATAAATCATCATTTCCCTATCAGAAAAAGAGGTCCTCCTCCTCCTCCACCACCACCACTTCTACTTCTCCTTCTCCTCCTTCTTCCTCTTCTATTTATTCATTTTTTTTTCAGAAAGGGTTTTGCTCTGGCTGGAGTGCAGTGGCCCAATCATAGCTCACTACAGCCTCAAACTCCTGAGTTCAAGCAATCATCTCACCTCAGCCCCTGAGTAGCTGGGACTACAAATGTGCACCACCACACCCAGGTAATTGTTTTTTATTTTTTGTAGAGACAGGGTTTCACTATATTGCCCAGGATAGTCTCAAACTCCTGGCCTCACATGAGCCTCCTGCCTTGGCCTCCCACAATGCTGGGATTATAGGTATAAGCCACCATACCCAGAATTTTTTTAAGGCAGAACATGGGACCTGCTATTAAGTCCCATCTTAGCCACTACTTAACTCTCCAACCCGCTCCAAGTCACTTAATGATGAAACTACTTGAGGGGCTTATTATATTTTATAATGTATTTTTATAATATATATGTATTTTTTATAATAAGATATGTGTGAATTACAGGGCACATAATAATGATAATCATTATAGTTATTGTTACTATTGACATTCTCTTTACTTATCCATAAAAATATTCAGTGATGATTTATAATTCAAATATGAAATCTGTCCTCAATCTACATTGTATTTGGGGAAGTTTGCAATTTGATAGACCAGCCAATAGTCTAAGAATACAGTCTTTGTTTCCCAGGAATTCATTATTTAGAAACGAATTGGCCATCATAGCTCAGAAAATATTTTGATTTTGTCAGGAAAGCTTTAATAAAGTAAATTATATATGTTTATCATCTATGCCAATCAAGTAATATCCAAATGTTCTACAGATGTTTTATGAGGAAGGGACAATCTTAGTTCAACTCAACCACCACGTCCCTATAGTTTACCCCAACATCCTAGTTCTAAGAAAGCCTTGTAATATGTGCTTCAGCAGTCGAGAAAAAAAACATCAGATCAGTTCTACTTCATATAGAACAGTCAGACTTTGGATCAGATACTGGCATATTTAATCTGTCCAAGTTTGTTTTGATGTCCTCTAAGTAGAAGATTAATATTTTGGAATAGGAATGATACAGCCAGACAGACCAGATGTTTATTTCTGTCTGCCTTTGGCTGCGATTGTTTAAATACAACCTAAAGAAAGGTCTAATGAATACTTGCTGTGGTGATGAAAGTTCCTGCAGCGCTTCCAGGATTGCATTATTTGATTTGCATTTCGGCATGATGTCAGGATGCTGGGGGGGTCTATTATAATAGATTTTCTAATACATTTTCTATGTGCCTAATTTGGTATACATTTAAATGTATATATGTACACACGTACATGTTTGTGCTTGTTATTTAAGGTATTCCAAGTAAGGTTTAAAGCATTGAAACCATCTGATTTGCATTTTTCAACAAGAACCAACATTTGTATTTATTTACGGGAACATTTTTGGAGTAAGACTTTTTACTAAATTATAATAAAAAGCTTTCCGTATCATCCTGGGGAATCTGGCAATCAGCCTACCTCCTACCCAGATCAGTCTTCCCCACCTACTCTTGCCTTCTCCCATCCGTTATATGCTTAACTTAAATCTGTGGTCTTGCCTGGAGCTGGTGTTGAGGAGAAAGAGAAAGTTAAATAAGGCAGTATGTAGTAACATGGCTGTGATTCCCTTGATCTCTGAGGTACCCTAGGAACCCATAGATTGACCATCTATTATTTAGGCAGCTCTATTTTCTTTTTCTGTAAAATGGACACAAACATATTTTGCATTTTTAAAGTGTAATAACACCCAAGAAACTAATTGAATATAAATATTCCTATGGCCTAAGGCTAGGAGAGTCACATTCCTGTCAATTTTTAAAATTTCTTGTCTACATCCAACCTATCTTTCCAGTCTAAACTGAATCAATTACTGGCCCTCCCAAAGAAATACAATTTTAAAATTATTTCCTTAATTACTACCACAATAAGATAATAATAATATACATATTGAGTGCTTATTATATTCCAGACAATACTATGATTTAGATGTATACATTGTTTATATCCATTATTTCATTTAATTGACAATATTCTAATAGTTAAGTATGATTATGAGGCCTGTATTATAAGGAGGTAAATCTGAACATTCTAGAGGTTAAAATGACTTGTCCAACATCACACAGTTAAAAAATGGCAACAGAGTGACTCTAATCTGGGAGTGTCTTATTTTTTATTTATTTTATTGTAATATCTATTTGTTTTATTAATTAAATAAATGAATTTCCATAAGTAAGTCTGTATTCTTAGTTACTATCCAGCCTCAAATGGCATTAATAAATAATAAACACAAGTATGTTTGTAGTTTTCCAATTGGCTGAGCATTTATCATGCCCCAGTGACCATAAGTGCTTTAATGTCTCAGTTAATCTTGACATCCCTGCAAGTTAGTCGTTATTAACTGCACATAGAGTCTTTCTCTGCTCATATTGACATGTGTTTGAGAGTTTTATTGGAACATATTTTCTTGCTTAACTACCTCCTTCTATTCAAGAAATTGACAAGATTGGGACCTCCAGAGGAGAAGGGAACTGAGAGCTAAAAGAATGATAGAGAAATTTACCATAGACCCTCTTGTACATTTTGAATTTTGAAATAGATGTAAAAATCACAAAATTAAAGCTCTAAAATAATAGAGAAAATACATGAAAAAGATAATTATTTACTATAAAATAAAAATATTATGGGGGCAGTAAAATACAAAGTGAAAAATATTAATGGAGAAGCTGGGTAGAAAAAAGCATGTGGTCATTATTGCAATAAACGATAAATAATTTTTAAATGTCAAACATACTGTTTAGAAACTATAAATCTCATCCACAAATCACATATATGTTAAAATGGAAATTAAAAACTATATAAAAAAATAGAAAAAACCCTGATAAGAACTAGAAAGGAAAACTATGGAAAATATAAGAAAGGTGCTATAAGGAACAGAGCAAAGATTAATTAACTAATAATGAATATACAAGTAAATATGTATTAGAGTAATTTATTAATAAAAGCCAATGCAACAAAAAAATTAGTAAAGTTAACCAAAAAAAAGTTTGCAAAAACAAAAAATTTTCATAGTGTGCAACTACAGTACAATGAACAATTTTATGTCAATATACTTGCAAAAATCATGGAAAGTGTTTTTTAAAACAAATTATGTTGACTTAAGAAATAAGTCCATGATATACGTGATAAGCCACTTGATTTCCCGATATTACAGAATAGCAATTTTAAATGCCATAAAAATATACAAAATTCAAAAAAAAAAAGTTTCCCTATTTTCTCATTTACTAGGAGTTTTGGACACATTTCCTCCTGCTGGTTTGCCTACTTCTATAGCCACACTACTTTTATTCTGTTAGGGGCTAAGTACAATTGTGGTACAATTGTAAGAAATGTATGTAAAATAAGAGTTCATTTGTTCCATGCTAGGTGTAATTAATAAAATATAAAAATATATAATAAATATATTGCTTTACTTTTTGAAAATATTAAAGGAAGTTGCCAAAACCTAAAAAAAAAGAAGAAAGAAATTTAGGAAACCTCAATAACAATAACAAATAATCAATGTAATAACAGTCAAATTCTCTCACTCCTACTAAGTATCAGGGCATGATACTCACTGATACGGTTTGGCTTTGTGTCCCCACCCAAATCTTATCTTGTACTGTAATCTCCATGGGTCAAGGGAGAGACCTGCTGGGAGGTGAGTGGATCATGGTGGCGGTTATTCCCATGCTGTCCTCATGATGGTGAGTTCTCATGAGATCTGATGGTTTTATAAGGGGCTCTTCCCTCTTCACTTGTTCATTCTTTCTATTGCCTGCCAGCATGTAAGAAGTGCCTTTGCTACTCCTTTGCCTTTTGCCATGATTGTAAGTTTCCTGAGTACTCCCCAGACATGCAGAAATGTGAGTCAATTAAACTACTTTCCTTTATAAGTTACCCAGTCTTGGGTAGTATCTTTATAGCAGTGTGAGAATGGACTAATAAACTCACTATTTTATGGAAACTGTCTCAGAATTTTAAAAAATTTAAAGAAAGAAGGAAAAAATGCATAAAAGCTACCTAATTCCTTTTATAGGACTAGTATATAAAACAGACAACCATTATAAAATAAAATTATAAGCTAACTTCACTTATAAATACAGATGTAAAAACACCAATAGAATAGTAAATAGGATTCAATAGTGTATTCACATAATAATGGTAATATATCATCATCAAGTAGGGTCTATTTCAGCAAGCAAAGATAATATTAGAAAATCAACAGATACGATTTACAATATAGCTATATTAATGGTGAATAGGAATACCTAACTTTATTGTGTTTAGCTTTATGGCACTTGACAGATAACAGTATTTTACTACAAACTAAAGGTTTGTGGCAACCCTGTGTCAATCCAAGTCTATTGGGGCCATTTTTTCAAAAGCATATGCTTACTTCATGTCTCTGTATCACATTTTGGTAATTCTCACAATGTTTCAAACTTTTATTAATATCATATGTGTTATAGTGATGTGTGGTCAGTGATCTTTGAGGTTACTATTGTTAATTGTTTGGGGATGCCATGAACCATGCCCATATAAGAGGGCAAACTGCATAAATAAATGGTGTGTCTGCGTTTGGACTGCTCCACTGATTGGCAGTTCCCCCTTTCCTCTCCCCTTCCACTGATTGGCAGTTCCCCGTTTCTTTCCCCTTCCTCTGGCCTCCCTATTCTCTCAGACATAACAATATTGAAATTAGGCCATTCCATAATCCTAGAATGGCCTCTACGTATTTATGTGAAAGGAAGATTTGAATGTCTTTCACTTTAAATCAAAAGCTATAAATGATTAAGCTTAGAGAGGAAGGTATGTCAAAAGCATAGATAGGCGGAAGGCTAGGCCTTATGTACCAAACAGCCAAGTTCTGAATGCAAAGGAAAAGTTCTTGAAAGAAATTAGTCCAGGTGCGCTGGCTCACAGGTATAATCCCAGCACTGTGGGAGTTGAGGCAGGCAGATCCCTTGAGCCTAGGAGTTTGAGACCCGCCTGGGCAACATGGCAAAACACTGCCTCTACTAAAAATACAAAAAAACTAGCTGGGTGTGGTGGCATGAACCTGTAGTCCCATCTAAACAGGAGGCTGAGGTAAGAGGATCACCTGAGTCCAGGAGGCAGAGGTTGCAGTGAGCTGAGATTAAAAGTGCTATTCCAGTTGGGCATGGTGGCTCACACCTGTAATCTCAGCACTTTGGGAGGCCAAGGCGGGTGGATTACCTGAGGTCAGGAATTCAAGAGCAGCCTGATCAACATGGTGAAACCCTGTTTCTACTAAAAATACAAAATTAGCTGGGTGTGGTGGCACATGCCTGTAGTCCCAGCTACTTGGGAGGCTGAGGCAGGAGAATCACTTGAACCCAGGAGATCACACTGTTGCACTCCAGCCTGGGCAACAAGAGTGAAACTCCATTTCAAAAAAAAAGAAAGAAAGAAAAAGAAAAAAAGTGCTTCTCCAGTGCTCCAGTGAACACACAAATGACAAATGATAAGAAAACAAAATAGCCTTATAGCTGATACGGAAAGAGTTTCAGTGTTCTGGATAGAGGATCACAACAGCCATAACATTCTGTTAAGCCAAAGCCTAATTCAGAGCAAGACTCTAACTCTTCAATTCTATGAAGGTTGAAAGAGGTAAGGAAGCTGCAGGAAAAAAAGGCAGGCAGATCCCTTAGAAGCTAGCAGAGGCTGGTACATGAGGTTTAAGGAAAGAAGCCATCTGTGTAACATAAAAGTGAAAGGTGAAGCAGCAAGTACTAATGTAGAGGCTTCAGCAAGTTATCCAGAAGACCCAGCCAAGATCATTAATAAATGCGGCTGCACTAAACAACAGATTTTTAATGTAGATGAAACAGCTTTATGTTGAAATAAGAAGCCATCAAGGACTTTCATAGCCACAGAGGAGAAGTCAATGCCTGGTTTCAAAGCTTCGAAGAACAGGTTGACTCTCTTATTAGGGACTAATATATCTGGTGACTCTAAATTGAAGCCAATGCTAATTCTTAAGGATCCTAGGATTTTGAGAATCACAAGATCATGGGCGGATCACGAGATCAGGAGATCCAGACCATCCTGGCTAACACAGTGAAACCCTGTCTCCACTAAAAATACAAAAAAAATAGCCAGGAGTGGTGATGGGTGCCTGTAGTCCCAGCTACTGGGGAGGCTGAGGCAGGAGAATGGTGTGAATGCGGGAGGCGGAGCTTGCAGTGAGCCAAGATCCCGGCACTGCACTCCAGCCTGGGCGACAGAGCAAGACTCCATCTCACACACACAAAGGATTTTGAGAATCCTAGGATCCTTAAGAATCATATTCAATATACCCTGCCCTTATTCTCTATAAATGGAACAAGAAAGCCTGGATGACAACACCTTTATTTACAGCGTAGTTTCCTGAATCATTTAACCCACTCTTGAGATTTACTCCTTAGAAAAAAAAAAGATTTCTTTCAAAATTTGAAAATATTACTACTCACTGACAATGCACCTGGTTACCAAAGAGGTCTGATAGAGATGTATAAGGAGATGAATGTTGTTGTCATGCCTGCTAATACAACATTCTTTCTGCAGCCCATGGATCAAGGAGTAATTTTGACTTTCCAGTATCATTATATAAAAAATACATTTCATAAGGCTATAGGTGCCATAGATAATGGTTCCTCTGCTGGTTTAGGGCAAAGTAAATGGAATATCTCTGAAAAGGATTCACCAATCTAGACACCATTAAGAACAATTGTATTTCATGTGTGGAAGCCAAAATACCAACATAACAGGAGTTTGGAAGAAGTTGATTCCAACTCTCATGATGATTTTGACAGGTTCAAGACTTCAGTAAAGGAAGCAACTCCAGACACGGTGGAAGTACCAAAAGGACTAGAATTAGAAGTGGAGTCTGAAGATATGCCTGAATTGCTGCAATCTCAAGATGAATGTTGAATTGATAAGGAGTTGCTTCCCATGGATGAGCAAAGAAAATGATTTCTTGAGATGGAATCTACTCCTGGTGAAGATGCTATGAGCATTGTTGAAGTGAAAGCAAAGGACTTGGCATATTATATAAACTTAATTGATAAAATATCAGCAGGATTTGAGAGAATTGATTCCAGTTTTGAAAGAAGTTGTACTGTGGATTAAATTCTATCAAAGGGCATTGCATGCTACAGAGAAGTCTTCTGTGAAAGCAAGAGTCAATTGATGCAAGCAAACTTCATTGTTGTCTTCTTTGCAAAAATCCACACAGCCATCCCAACCTTCAGCAACTACCACCCTGATCAGTCAGCAGCAATCAACATAGAGGCAAGACCCACCGTCAGCAAAAAGATGATGACTCACTGAAGGTTCAGATGATTGTTAATATTTTAAGCAATTAAATACACTTTAATTAAGTATGTTCATTGTTTACTTAGACATAATTCTATTGTAAAATTAATGGACTATGGTATAGTATAAACATAGCTTGCATATGCGCTGGGAAACAAAAAAAAATTGTATGATTCACTTTATTGAGTCTGGAACAGAGTCTACAATATCTCTGAGGTATGCCTTGAAATGAGAAAATTATCACATAATTATCTCCATTTATTTAAAATATCATCATAAAGTTTTACACTTTTTACATATTTTATTCACAGTAAAAATTCGCAGCAACCTAAGAATAGGCTTCCTCAATCTAATAGGGATATTATTTTTAAAGTATGGTAAACATCATACTTAATAAAGCAGACACTGTAAATCAGGAAAAGTGAAAATGTTCCCAGTGCTATTCCATATTATACTGGAATTTCTAACCAATACAAAAAGATAATAAACAGAAAGGTATCCATACCTATGAAAGGAATAGAAAAATGAACAAAAAAATTGAAAAAATAAATTTTAAAAATAGAAGAAAAAATACACAGAAAGATAAAGGGGAAATTGATTATTTCATCAACCAAAAAGCAAGATAAAAAAGAGTGTATAAAGCATGTTAGCATTTATGCAAAATGATCATTAACACTTGTTTAAATATGCGTATCTTCTTACCTATTTCTAGAAAGTTACATAGGACCAAGAGCAGGAGTTTCCTCTGAGATGAACAATCACATGAATAGGAACCAAAGGTGAGAGGAAAACACACTTTTAATTTTATAACCTTTTTGCACCGTTTTGGTTTTTACCATGTTCGTGTAAACAAACTTTTGACTTTTTTAAAAAAATTAAATTTTTAAAGAAATGATTGGCCCGGCGCGGTGACTCACGCCTGTAATCCCAGCACTTTGGGAGGCCGAGGCGGGCAGATCACGAGGTCAGGAGATCCAGACCATCCTGGCTAACACGGTGAAACCCTGTCTCCACTAAAAATACAAAAAAAAAAAAATAGCCAGGAGTGGTGATGGGCGCCTGTAGTCCCAGCTACTGGGGAGGCTGAGGCAGGAGAATGGTGTGAATGCAGGAGGCGGAGCTTGCAGTGAGCCAAGATCCCGGCAGTGCACTCCAGCCGGGGCAACAGAGCAAGACTCCATCTCACACACAAAAAAAAATGATTACATAGAATATCACCTTTTAAAATGCTACACATGGAAATACCATGTATCTAAAGACAGCATCATCTCTATTACTTGCTTTCCCTAACTAAAACAAGGTCAGGGAAAACCTTGACAAGGAAGTGAAATTGTCTAGAAGGAAGCTGGGGGCAACTGGAGCTGGGATGACAGGGGAGGGAGGAGCAAAAAGAGACAAAGATGGCAAAAGGGGACCCGTGGAAGAGAAGATGTGAGTGAGGGAACACGGAAATAATCCTAGGAGTTCAATCTCAATCCCAGCTCAGAGTCTCGATGCCTAAAAGACAGCAGCGTAGATGACATTGGAACTTGCATCTGAAAGGGCAGCAGACATGGAAATAGCATTTGCGTAAAAGTGAATGGGGTGGAGGTGTCCACACGGAGAGCTGTCTCTCATACGTTGAAGCAGGCCTTTGTATTTACGTTTCCAGATGGTTTCCACAAAAATACCAGACATACTTGATACATCTATACCTGGGAGCTCAAAAACCAGATGGCTTGAAACAGTATTATTTGCAACATCTGATACGGAGAACAAAATCAAAGATCAAGGAGAATTTTGTGAGCATCTCTTCTCCCTTGAGTGTTCTGCTTGAGGTGAAAGTACAGTGATGAGGATGGGATGGGTGTGGAGCTGACGTTTCAGGATCCCAGTTTGTGGAGCCCAGCCATGTAGGTGTATTTGATATCATTAGACACCTACACTGAGGTAACTTAAGGAAACAGTGGCTTCAGTAATAAAACTATATTCCCTAACATAAAGCATGTAAACTGATAATGAATTTTTTCTTATTATTTTTTAAATTTGCTAACACATGAAGATATTAAGAATTTCTAGGGCAAGGGACAGAAATCACACCTTAATTTGGAGGCTATAGAGAGAACAAGGACAAATAATTATAATAGGAGAGTTGAGAATTTGTCTATTCTTACACAATAAGAGCACTATTTTTTTCTTTTTGAGACAAGGTCTTGCTCTGTCACCCAGGCTGGCATGCAGTGGCATGATAATGGCTCACTGACTCTCCCACCTGCTGGATTTAAGTGATTCTGCCACCTCAGCCACCCAAGTAGCTAGGACTACAGGCATGTGCCACCACGCCTGGGTAATTTTTTATAGAGATGAGTTCTCACTATGGTGCCCAGGATGGTCTCCATCTCCTGCGCTCAAGCAATCCTTCTGCCTTGGCTTCCTGAAGTGCTAGGATTATAAGCGTGAGGCACTGCACCTGGCCTAACTGTAATACTTACAGCAACACTGAAATATGTGACGCCTTTTGCAAGTATATGACACATATTCTATAGAAACTTGACTTTTTCACAAATACTACAAACATTTTATTTTGCCATTGTGAGACAAAGCCAATTGCAAAAGCATACAAAAAAGAAAAGAGGGAAGAATGAAAAACAACTTCATAAGGCCTATTTTTTGATACATTATAGTTTATAGTTCTACATATTTATGGCATACATGTTAGATGCATACAATGTGTAATGATCAAGTCAGGGTAAGACCTCTTCTTAGAGAAGGAAAAAGTACTTCATAAGAAATAAAGCTTAAGTAGACAATTTTAAATAAAATTTAAAACAACTTTTAACTTTTCTGATAAAATATGTGCTGATAAAATACATGCCAGTTGACTTTCCTTTCTTCACACATAATTCAGTTGTTTTTATTCATTTTCTATCTCTTATACTGTTAGTAAATGTAATTCCTCAGTTTCATTTTATTGTTGCTTGGGAATTTTCCTGCTTTACATTTACTTTTCAAAAGAAATTACAGAAACTTTGCAAGAATTGTCTCAGTTCCTAACTTATTGAACCATCTGCCAAATTAATTTTACTTATCTAGCTTCTTTGTTTATTCTTTTCAGATGTTATACCAAGAGTTGATCAGATTTATTATTTTTCTCAAAGAAGAAACACAGATTGAGTTTTAACAGATGTTCGGATGTTTTAATTTTTGGAGGTTGCAATTCCCCCTTGGCTTTAATGAGTTCATTCAGTAATGCTGGCTTTTACTAGATATTGTATGTTCTCACACTTGATTTTGCAGTTCTAAACCACAAAAGAATACTAGAAAAGAGAGCCCATAAAGCAAGTTTATTGTGGGAATGGAATTCTCACACGCCAGTGGGTTCAGAGTAAGGGAATATCCTTAGCTAGGGAGTGGGAAGTGACAAAGGATGATAAATAAGAAAACACATCAAAAAGGAAACTCTCCACTATGCAATTTAGCAACCTGCCTCTTCTCCAAACAAATTCTAATTCTTCTTTGTTATTTGTAACTCTTTGATTACAAATAGAAACATTTTGTCATTACTAGATACTGCCTGACAAAATTGTGGGTGAAAATGTAAAGTCCCTCCTCCCTCCCTCCCTCCCTCCCTCCCTTCCTTCCTTCCTTCCTTCCTTCCTTTCTCTCTCTCTCTCCCTCTCTCTCTCTCTCTCTCTCTTTCTTTTTCTTTCTTTCTTTCTCTCTTTCTTTTTTTTGACAGAGTCTTGCTCTGTCACTGAAGCTGAAGGGCAGTGGCGGAATCTCTGCTCACTGCAACCTCTGCCTCTGGGATTCAAGCGATTCTCCTGCCTCAGCCTCCTGAGTAGCTGAGACTACAGGCACGTGCCACTAAGCCTGGCTATTTTTTTTTTTTTTTTTTTGTATTTTTAGTAGATAACATGTACTTCACCATGTTGGTCTGGCTGGCCTCAAAACTCCTGGCCTCAAGTGATCCACCCACCTTGGCCTCCCAAAGTACTGGGATTACAAGGCATGAGCCACCATGCCCGGCCTGTAAAGTTTCATATTTGCAGATTCTGTCCTTAGATTAAGTCACATGAAATCAAGCAGAATCTCATCTAAATGTTCCAATACAACCTTTGTAGTCTTACTTCTGTTTCAATGCCAGACTCTTTGGGGACAGAACAAAATAGCGTCAGTTTCTTTATGCCAATGGTTCAGCAATTATATGTTATGATTTCAGTGTTTCAAGTGCTTGACACCAAATGTGTAATCACTCATAAAAATATTAAATACGATTATTTTTATCTCTAGGGGATATTGTGCTCAGGATCCCGCTGTGATGGAATTAACTCATGGGAACCAAAATTAAAATTCCATGATTGAAATAAAATGGTATTGCATGGTATAACATGTATAAAATATTGGAATTACCAAGTGCTATAAACTTAAGTCCTAAGTTCTAAACCCAATAGAAAACATGATAGAAAAAACAGAGTGGTTTTTTTTAATACAGAAAAAAAGGGAGGAGGAAAACAGTTATTTTACACTCCCTTCACTCTGGTTTACTCACAATTCCTAGACATTATGCTGTGGTCTGTCTCCTCCACTCCCACACCACCTTCCTCAAATATGCCTTCTTAACACTTGCATAAGCCAATTGCTTCTGGACTACAAACTATAGGAAACAGCACAAAAAGGAATTTGGGGTAAAAAAAAAAAGGCTATTAAAATTTCCAGTTATTCAAAGTAATGCATGTTTAAACAAAGGTCAGTTTAAGGATATTAATTTTCCTAAGTCTGTTGTTTTAGATGGCCTCAACATATCTAGCATTCAGTTGAGATGATTTTTAGAAATCTGAAATAAAATATTAGCAAATTAAATTTCATTTGGATTATTCCAGGGATGAATGAAAGAATGGTTTATTGATAGAAAACTTCAAAATTTAAAGTAACATATTAATAAGTCCAATTTAAAAACAACTTATATATATGAAAATTCAGAGGATAAAATTCAACAATCTTTCCTTATAAAACTCAAAAAAATCACAACAAGAATGATACTTCCTGAACATACTGTAGAATTCCTATCTTACATTGATTGCCAAAATTATAATCATAATGGCAGCCAAGAGTCATTCCCAATGATACGAGAAAAATGACAAGGATATGTCATTTTTCTATTCCTGTGTGCTATTTGCTTTTAGTCAAGATCCTGGTGGGAACCAGATGACACACTCAAGCTGGATAATGGGGACATTACCCAGGCATGGGCCATGTGTTAGAAAAGCCCCAGAGGATCTTGTAGCACCCTAGGTTAGCAACAGCAGGGAAATGTGGCCGGAAGGGTAGCTATGCAGAGAGGCCTTCTGATAAGAGCTGTAGCCTTTGGCAGGACACAGCCTCTGGCACCAATTAAGCAGGGAGGAAATCTTGGAAACAAGTACTTTTCCCTCACTTTCCTCCCACTCTGATTTCCTGCCAATGCCCTCATTGGCTGAACCTAACTGGAAGCCAGAAGGTAAGGAAGCCCCAGCGAGGGGAACCTTAGGGACACAGAGCAGGATGCAGAGCAGGGAGAGGACTCTGGAGGGGAGAAAGGGAAGTATCCAGCATGGCCAGCTTGCCCAAGTCAGGTGGTAAGAGGTGAATTCAGGTACAGATGGGAAAGCCTGGCTACAGGATCCGAGCTTTTAATTACATTATACTGTTTCTCCCTAATCTTGAAATTACAATTTAGATGATTCAAAGGGAAAAAGGATGTTAGTCTCAATGGCAGCAAAAATCATTAAATGTCCCAATTCATTAAAATACCAAAATCGTAAAAAACATAGGAATAATCCTTAAAAATATACAGGGACTAGCTAAAGAAAACATTTACTAAGTAATATAAATTTTCAATAAATAGCAAAGGGTAACATGCTCCTTTGTGAAAAGATGAAATATCATCAAGATGTCATTTCTTCCCAAATCGATTTTAGGCTTAACCTAAGCTCAGTTAAGTTCTTCATACTATTTTTTAAATAATAGAAATTTTTTAAAAGCTATTTTAAAAGAAAGCTGGCAAAAGAACACAAAGCTAAGATTTTTTTCCCCTAAAGATTATTGAGGGTGTACATGCCTATTCAATTCAGGAACTTAACAAAATAATATTTTAATTGTCAAATATATTTCTTATCAGTTAAATTGGAAGGATTCCCCCCAGCCCCTGTTTTGTCTTAAACATCCAGTACAGAGCAAGATGTGGTGAAAAAGACATTAACACTGTTGCTGAGGGCATTAATTGATACAAACTTAATGTGATACAATCTGGCATTATGGATAAGAACTTTAAATATGTTCATACCCTTTGGCCTAGCAATCTGATTTTTAGTAATTTACCTTTAGAAGTTAATTAGACTGGCCAGGCGCGGTGGCTCACGCCTGTAATCCCAGCACTTTGGGAGGCCGAGACGGGCAGATCACGAGTTCAGATCAAGACCATCCCGGCCAACACGGTAAAACCCCATCTCTACTAAAAAAAAAAATACAAAAAATTAGCCGGCCGTGGTGGCGGGCGCCTGTAGTCCCAGCTGCTCGGGAGGCTGAGGCAGGAGAATGGTTTGAACCCGGGAGGTGGAGCTTGCGGTGAGCCGAGATCGCGCCACTGCACTCCAGCCTGGGCCACAGAGCAACACTCTGTCTCAGAAAAAAAAAAAAGAAAGAAAGAAAGAAAAGAAAAAAAAAGAAAAAAGAAGTTAATTAGACTGCATAATGATCTAGACAAGTATTCATACCATTATAATAGCTTTTTAAAGTGAACAATATTGGCCAGGCACAGTGGCTCACCTCTGTAATCTTAGCACTTTGGAAGGCTGAGGCAGGTGGATCACCTGAGATCAGGAGTTCCAGATCAGCCTGGGCAACATGGTGAAACCCTGTCTCTACTAAAAATATAACAATTAGCCAGGCATGGTGGCACGCACCTGTAATCCCAACTATTCGGGAGGCTGAAGCAGGAAAATCGCTTGAACCCAGGACGGGGAGGTTGCAGTGAGCTGAGATTGTGCCACTGCACTCCAACCTGGGCGACAGAGTGAGAATCCATCTCTAAATAAAATTAGATAAATAAATAAATACTAAAAAAACATATAAATGTTCAATATGTAGAATTAAATTATGGAAAAGTCATATGCTAAAACGCCACACAAACTCTAAGAACAATATGTTTTAAAATATTATATAGCATAAAAATACTCCATATGTGTATGTATTTAACAGAAAAAAATGCCAAACTATATAATACTTATTTCCAAAAATTGTTTCTTTTCTTATGCATGCGCAGGGAAATAGGGGGAGATACACCAAATGTTAACATGCTTTCTCTGATCATCAGTTTTGAATGATGTTAATTTTTTTTCTTTATGTTTCTCTGTATTTCTCAGATTTCTTGCAATCAAGAAGTACTAATTGCCAAAGCAGTCTTGAGCAAAAAGAACAAAGCCGGAGGATTCACACTACTTGATTTCAAAATGTACTACAAAGCTTTAATGAAAACAGCATGCCACTGGCCTAATAACAGACACATGGACCAACGGAACCGAGTAGAGAGCTCAGAAATAAATCCACATATTCACGATCCATTGATTTTCCACAGAAATGCCAAGAGCTAATTTTACGTTTTTTTCTCCATTTTTGTAAAAAATGTCATTGAGGTTTTGATACGATTGCATCGAATCTGTAGATCACTTTGAGTAGCATGGACATTTTAACAATATTACTTATTCTAATCCGTGAACACAGGGTATTTTTCCATTTATTTGTGTCTTCTTCAATTTCCTTCATCAATATTTTGTAGTTTTCAGGATACAGATCTTGTACTTCCTTGGTTAAATTTACTTTAAGCATGTTTTTGTGGCTATTGTAAATGGGACGATTTTCTTGGCTTTTCAAATAATTCATTGATAGTATATAGAAACCTTACCAATTTTTTTGTATATTGGTTTTGTGTCCTGCAACTTTACTGAATTTGTTTGTGAGTTTGAAGTTTAGGTAGTCTTTAAATTTTTGTATATATAAGATCATGTCATCTGCAAATAAAGACAATTTAACTTCCTCCTTTCCAGTTTGGATGCCTTTTATTTCTTTCTCCTGCCTAACTGCTCTGGCTAGGACCTCCAGTAGTACGTAGAATAGAAAAGGTGATTTAATTCAAGATGGATTAGAGACTTAAATGTTAGACCTAATACCATAAAAATCCTAGAGGAAAACCTAGGTAGTACCATTCAGGACATAGGCATGGGCAAAGACTTCATGTCTAAAACACCAAAAGCAACGGCAACAAAAGCCAAAATTGACAAATGGGATCTCATTAAACTAAAGAGCTTCTGCACAGCAAAAGAAACTACCATCAGAGTGAACAGGCAACCTACAGAATGGGAGAAAATTTTTGCAATCAACTCATCTGACAAAGGGCTAATATCCAGAACCTACAAAGAACTCAAACAAATTTACAAGAAAAAAACAAACAACCCCATCAAAAAGTGGGCAAAGGATATGAACAGACATTTCTCAAAAGAAGACATTCATACAGCCAACAGACACATGAAAAAATGCTCATCGTCACTGGCCATCAGAGAAATGCAAATCAAAACCACAATGAGATACCATCTCACACCAGTTAGAATGGCAATCATTAAAAAGTCAGGAAACAACAGGTGCTGGAGAGGATGTGGAGAAATAGGACCACTTTTACACTGTTGGTGGGATTGTAAACTAGTTCATCCATTATGGAAAACAGTATGGCGATTCCTCAAGGATCTAGAACTAGATGTACCATATGACCCAGCCATCCCATTACTGGGTATATACCCAAAGGATTATAAATTATGCTGCTATAAAGACACATGCACACGTATGTTTATTGCAGCACTATTCACAATAGCAAAGACTTGGAATCAACCCAAATGTCCATCAGTGACAGATTGGATTAAGAAAATGTGGCACATATACACCATGGAATACTATGCAGCCATCAAAAAGGATGAGTTTGAGTCCTTTGTAGGGACTTGGATGCAGCTGGAATCCATCATTCTTAGCAAACTATCACAAGAACAGAAAACCAAACACCGCATGTTCTCACTCATAGGTGGGAACTGAACAATGAGATCACTTGGACTCAGGAAGGGGAACATCACACACCGGGGCCTATCATGGGGAGGGGGGAGGGGGGAGGGATTGCACTCGGAGTTATACCTGATGTAAATGACGAGTTGATGGGTGCAGCACAGCAACATGGCACAAGTATACATATGTAACAAACCTGCACGTTATGCACATGTACCCTACAACTTAAAGTATAATAATAATAAATAAATTAAAAAAAAAAAAAAAAAAGAAAAGGCGAGAGTGGGCATCCTTGTCTTGTTCCTAATCTTATAAGAAAGACTTTCAATTTTCATTATTGAGCGTGATATTAGTTCTAAGCTTGCCACATATGGCCTTTATTCTGTCGAGGAACATTCCTTGTATGTCTAATTTGGTAAGAGCTTTTATCATGGGAGGATTTTTAATTTTGTCAAAAGCTTTTTCTACATCTCTTGAGATAAACGGTTTTTTTTTCCTTCATTCTGTTAATGTCTTGTTTCACAATTATTGATTTGTGTGTGCTGAACCCTCCTTCATCCCAGGGATAAATTTTGCTTGATTATGATGAATAATCCTTTTAATGTACTGTTGAGTTCAGTTTGCTAGTACTTTGTTGAGTGTTTTTGCATCTATGTTCATTGGGGATATTGGCCTGGATTTTCTTTTCTTGTGTTGTGCCTGTTTGGCTTTGATATCAGCATAATGCTATCCTCATAAAATAAGTTAGGAAGTGTTCCCTCTTCCTCGATTTGTTGAAATGGTTTGAGAAGGACTCACATTAATATTTCTTTAAACGTTTGGTAGAATTCAGAAGTGAAGGCATCAAACCCTGGTCTTTTCTTTGATTGGAGATTTTAAAATATTGATTTGATCTGCTTACTTATCATTGGTCTGTTCAGATTTTCTGTTTCTTCATGATTCACTCTGGGTAGGTTTTATGTCTCTAGGAATTTATCCACCACTTCTAGGTTACCCAATTTGTAGGCATATAGTTGTTCATAACAGTTTCTTAATCTCCTTTGTATTTCTGTAGTATCAGTTTCATCTATCTATCTATTTATTTGAGACAGGGTGTTGCTCTGCTGCCCAGGCTGGAGTGTATTAGCACTATCACGGCTCACTGCAGCCTCAACTTCCCTAGTCTCAAGCAATCCTCCTGCCTCAGCCTCCCAAGTAGCTGAGAGTAATGACACACACCACCACACCTGACTAATTTTTGTATTTTTTTGTAGAGACAGGGTTTCATCATATTGCCCAGGCTCATCTTGAACTCTTGGCCTCAAGTCATCTGCCCACCTCGGCCTCCCAAAGTGCTGGGATTACAGGCATGAGCCACCACACCTGGCCTGCAGTATTAGTTGTAATGTTTTTTTCATTTCTGATTTTATTTATTGGATACTTCTCTTTTTTTCCTTAGTATAGCTAATTTTTTTTCAATTTCATATTCACAAAAAACACCTTATTAATCTTTCCTATTGTTTTTCTAGTCTCTATTTATTTCTGCTCTGATCTTAATTATTTCCTTCCTTCTATTAAATATCAGCTTAGTTTGTTTTTCTTTCTCTGGTTCCTCGAGGTATAACATTAGCTTGTTTGTTTGAGGTCTTTCTTCTTTTTTGATGTAAATGTAGATTGCTACAAACTTCTCTTTCAGAACTGCTTTGGTTGCACACCACAAGTTTTGATCTGTTGTGTTTCCAGTTTTGTTTGTCCCAACTTATTTTTGAATTTATCTTTTAAGTTCTTCTTTGACCTATTGGCCATTCAAGAGTATGTTGTTTAATTCCATGTTTTTGTGACTGTTTCAAAATTACTTCTGTTATTCATTTTTATTTTGATACCATTGTAGTCAGAAAAGATACTTGATATAATGTCAATCTTCTTAAATTGCTTAATACATGTTCTGTGACCTAATTAATCTATTTTGAAAAAAATACAATGTTAGGTATTCACCAAACCTAATTTCACATGCTTAGAATTAAATCTCTAACAAATAAAATAATAAACTAGAAAAAAACTATAACTAAATGGGTAAACAATCTTATGGGAGGCGAAGTATTTCACCACAAAAGATATGGAAAAACCATGAGGATTATATTTTTGAGTTATAAATGTAAAGCCTATACTTAAAAAAAATTGTCAAATGCCAAATTGTCAAATAAATGTCAAATGCTAAATTAGGGGGAAAAATCGTTTTGTAAAAAATCTAGTAGCCTAGGGATTGTTATGCTTCATATGTTTTCAAAATAGTAAAACAAATCTCTAATACTATGAGAGTAAATAGTATAAAATGACATGTGAAACCTTGTTAGTAGTCACACTGCAAATTAAGACAAACATAAGACTATTTGTCTCATGTCAAAGAGTCAAAGTTTAAAATTATGTAATATTAAATCTATTGTGTCAGATGCAAATTTTAAGAGAAAATGTGAATTGGAAATATATTTCTGAAAAGAAATTTGACAAGACATAAAAATTTTAAGAATGTTCATTCTTTGAATATCTCCTTAGGAGGCTAATCATAAAAAAATTATTTAACATGCGTTGAGGCTGGGCATTGTGGCTCATGCCTATAATCCCAGCACATTGGGAGGGTGAGGAGGGAGGATTGCCTGAGCCCAGAAGTTCAAGACCAGCCTGAGCAACATGGTGAGAACCTATCTCTAAAATTATTTTTATAAAATTAAAAAAACTCTTTTAAATGCATTGAAAACATGAATATTCACTCAGTTTTACTTATCAGACTGAAATTAGAAACAATCCATAATATATACAATACTGTAACAGCTAAATAAATTATATTTCTTCATTATAGATCATTGTATAGGCATAAAATTAGGATTCCAAGAAATTTTAATGTAAACAATCATAATACGATGTTAAGCTAAAATTCACGGTACAAAATGTGTATTCAGTAGAGGCAATCCAAGTTTTGCACATCTGTGTGCATATGTGACTGAAATAGTCTAAGCTAATAGTTCTTGAGCACTGACTATATGTCAGGCATTGTTCTAAGTGTTTTAAAATAACTACCAATTATCAATTTATCTTCTCTCAGTTCCAAATTCATCCTTTTTGCCTGTTCTGTGAAAACTGAATTAGGCTCTTTAGATGCTTTTCCTTTACCATCTGATTCAGTGCTAAGCTTTGTCAGTGGAGGATGCTGGAGAGACACAGTGGAAGGAAAGGGTTTTACTTCCTGTTTCTGTGGCTTCTCCAGGATACAATACAATACAATACTTCCGAAATACAGTGCCAACAGCAGCTTCCCTTGGTATCTGTCCTTCCCTGACAAGCAGTTGTGTAGCAGAGCCTCCTATGAAACACTTCCTCATGAAAGATCTCCCTGGCACTCTACAGGTCAGATTTCTGGCAAGTTCTGCCAGTGTGTCATCACAGCAAGTTCTTTTCCATTGAATGAGCCACAGTCAGGCCCTCTTCAAGAAACTTTGGATGTGTGGAGGAGAAGGAACCCTTCCTTGGGTGCTCTAATGAGAATTACATCATTGAATGTCCCAAAAAACCCTAGGTAATTATGATCACTATGTTACAAATGAGGAAACTGAGAAATCATATAGATAAGAGCTGATGAAGCCAAAATTTAATCCAAGCAATTTGGCTCCAAAGTATGTAAAGTCATCCCTCAGTATCCATGGGGGATCAGTTCTAGGATCCTCACTGATACCAGAGTCCGTGGATGCTCCAGTCTCTTATATAAAATGGCAGAGTATTTGCATAAAACCTATGCATGTCCCCTTGTACACTTTAAGTCATTTCAAGATTACTTATAATACTTGATACAATATAAATACTAGGTAAATAGTTGTTAAACTGTGTTGGGGCTTTGTTTGTATTATTTTTTATTGTTGTATTATTTCTATCGTACTTTTTAAAAATATTTTTGATCTGTAGTTGATTGACTCTACATATGTGGAACCCACAGATATGGAGAGCCAACTGCCCTTTCAAACACTATGCTATATAGACTTCTGAAATATTGATTATATATACACAAATACATAAAAGACATTGGAAGGTAAAGCAAGTAGATGTAAATGGTAGCTATCTCCAAGTAGTGAAATTACAGGTGTCTTATATTACTGTTGTGCAATTTCTGGATTTCCTCCAGTATGCAAAAATTAATTTTATATTCATAAATATATATGTATAATATATTTTATATTTATACATATATATTTATATTTAAGAAGGAAATTCAGAGGACTCTTCTATGGAACAAAGAGATTTCCATCTTTACATGAAGCCACAGTATCAATTCAATAAAGTACAGACTCACCAAAGCCATATTTTATGTCTACAGTTTTTATTCCATGCCTTTTCCTGATGTACAGGTGCAATGTGCACTGAAAGCATAATTCCAGTTTCCATGAGAGCTATGCTTACAATCCATTCAGCACTGAGGCAAGAGCAACTAAAGCTAAATTTTAATTTGCATAATTACAATCCCACACAAATAAAAAGCATTCATAGTAATTATGCCTGGCCTGGCTCCAGTTTGTATCATATCCCAGGCCATACAACTAATATTTTTAACAGTGCAGAGCAAATTTATCATTACATTTCATGAAGCTAAACTATGAGTATTATCTCCCAATTTCAAGTTACATAAAGTTATCCATCATTTCTCAGGAAACTCTCTTTTTTAAAATCTATATGTCCTGAATTATTTATATCACACTTGATAACTTGCTCTGCTCTTCCACTGACTATTACAAGCCGTAATCTTTTCCTTCTTATTCCTGAAACATAATTCCTTCAAGAGGCGCCTGCTAATCTGGGAGACCAAATTTTCTAACATGCCTATCTTTACCATCAAAGTTTTCAGTGTCAGTAGCAAGACTATAATTTTTTTCTTTTATAATAAAAAAGATGGCCAGGGAAGTGTGAGTGACCGTAGGGATTGTGCCCACGCTCAGGGTCCCAGGCTTGGAGACTTTTTTGGAAGGTAATGTCCCCAGGACAGCGTGAGCCCGACAAGCCTGGGCTGGCCCTGCAGAAAATCCTGAAGGAGTTGGATGGCTATATTACTTATCACATAAATCTCTCATAATAACGTGAGACAGAAGGAGGGTACCCAGAAAAGGAGAGTGTTGCCGTGCATGCAGAGAGCCCTGACTCGGAGCCAGGAGCTGGGTGGTGAGAAGATCCAGAATGAGTCCCTATAATGGAGCTGGTGGAAAGCAGGACCAGACAGGTGGGTGGTCTCCCCGAGCTCCCTGGGGCGCAACCAGAGATCAGGGTCCCTGCTAGCTGCAGAGCCCACCACAATGCGGGGAACAACGATAATCATGCAGGGAGAAACACCGGATAACAAGAATTCTCCGTGACAGTGCAACGATGAGAATCGAGAGGATGCATCCAATGATCACGACCACGACGAGATCACCACAGGAACGGCCAAGGCAAGAAAGCAAAGACCTTGAAGAAAAAGAACCACTCCAAGGCTAAAGCAGAGAACCCCGCCATGGACCCCAAGGAGACAACCAGCGTGCTGGTCAGTCTACAGAGAAAAGAGCGGCTGTAATAACCATGAGTGCCCCAGGGAGTGGCCTCCACTTCCCTTTGGTTTATGATTTTAAGTCCAGTGAGCATGGGACTCAGTCATAAACCAAACGGCAAGTGGTACTGTCCCGAATGTCCCAGGGAAAACAAGAAAACAATGAAAAAGCACTGAGAAGAAAAGAGAGGGCTTTTATGACAGGTAGTTTGTGGATATCCATTTAATTGTGAGAACAACATAAACCAGGGTATTTACTCCATTGCCACTTTTGTTGAGGTGTAAGGATTGTAAAACACATATTTTCAAAGAATTTTAGGAAAGGAGCCATTCCTTTGATGGGGATGACAGTGATTCTTTTTTTTTTTTTTTCCATTGATGCACATGTGTGACAAGAAAACGCTGGATGGATCAATAGTTTAGAAACTACAAATATAGCCTTGAAGTACACACTTAAAAAAAAAAAAAGAAATCTGTACTATTCCTGTATACTTCTATACACATTTCACATCACCCTTGGAGTAATTATCTCTAAATTAGAAACAAAATATAAGCATACCATTTTAAAGAGATTTGCTGTCACTTGAAATAACTTCAGGTCAAAATCCATTATCTTAAAATACTGGGCATCTTTAAAGTTGTTTATTAGGTATGCAGAAACAGAGGTTCTAGCTTTTTCTATTCTAATTCATTATATTGTTTTCAACTATCACACAGATTGTGAAGTGTCTGAGAATCTTATGTCGTCATAGGGGATAGTGGTATTACTCTCAACTATGCATTCCTTATTATTATTTTATTTATACCTGCATCATGTATTTAATTAGCCAATCAACAAATATTTACTGAGTCAGAAATAATGCCTGAGAAGATAAAAATATTTTCAGCTAGATGGTGAATATAAACAGACTATGAAAATAAATATAATAGGATTTTTACAGTAAAAGCTTAATCCTCCATGCTAAGAAACCACCCAAATCACATAGTCATCTTTGGCTAAAAGGATGCACTTAATTCTTGCCAGATCCGTAATTCTCTTTTTTCATTGTCCAGGTTCTAGTTTTGTTGGTTTCTTGTTGCTCTTGTATTTCACCACATGAACTGAGAAGTTTTTCACATATAAAATGTAGCACTATTTTCAGAAAATTTTTACTATTGACTACCAGAAAATTCTTACTATTGATTACATCTGCAAATTACTTATTTTAAATGTAAAGTATTTTTCAGTTATATTGGTACAGAGGTTTTGCCTCTTCTGATATGCTCTGCTAAATCACTACATCAGATTCTTATTACCAATAAAGGCTTTGTTTTCTAATCATTGAAGTTGCCTCAATTATGGGTCTCTGTATCTTGCTCATGTCTTCCTTATTGTTCCGTCTTCTAAGGATCTGAGTGGCATACTATTTGTCTACCTTTTGGGGTGTCTTACTCTGTTGCCTAGGCTGGAGTGCAGTGGCACTATCATGGCTCAATGCAACCTCAAGCTCTCAGGCTACCTCAGCCTTCTGAGTAGCTGGGATGACAGTTGTGCACTAGCACACTTGGGTAAATTTTCTTCTTTTTTTTTTTGTAGAGCTCAGGTCTTTCCATGTTGCCCAGGCTGGTCCCAAACTCCTGTGCTCAAGTGATCCAACCCCTTTGGCCTCACAAAGT
Source organism: Macaca thibetana thibetana (assembly GCF_024542745.1). Taxonomy (NCBI): domain Eukaryota; kingdom Metazoa; phylum Chordata; class Mammalia; order Primates; family Cercopithecidae; genus Macaca; species Macaca thibetana. The sequence goes on from NC_065592.1 coordinate 67,246,360, forward strand.
GTTGGGATCACAGGCGTGAGCCACTGCCTGAACTCTTCTACATTTTTGTAGGAAGAATAATTTCTAGATTGATGGTAGGTAGTAAGGGATTTTCCAGTTCCCAGAAATGTGAGTGTAGTGATACTTCCTGTGGTAGGTTAAAAGAGGCCACAAATTTTTTGCTGATCTTTTCATTAAGAAGCAATGAGTCTAATTCCCCTCTCCTTGAATTAATGACTTCCTTGGCCAATAGAATGTAACAAAAGAGATATTCTGGATCTTCTGTGCCTAAGGTCAGGGCTTTAAATTTTCAGCCCAGATCTCTTGGAACATTTCTTCCAGAAGCCCTGGCCTCCAACTACCCTGAGACCATCATCCTAGAGATGCCATGTATAGAGGCTGTGGTCAGCAGTCCTAGCTGAGCCCAGCCTTCCAGCTATCCTCTAACAGGCAACAGACATGCAAGCGAAGCCACCTTGGACCCTCCAGACTGGTCTACTCCCTAGCTCAGTTCCTCAGAGTGATTTATGTTCATGCCACACGGAACAGAATAATCACCCAGACCAGCACAAATTTCTGACCTACAAAATCATGAGATATTAAAAAGTGGCCATTGTTTAAGCCATTAAAATTTGAATGGTTTGTTATGCAGCGATTGATAACTGGGACTTTCTTCCCTGTCTGCAACTACTTGGTGATTTTATTATTTAAGCATTTCAATCCCAATTTTATGTCAGTAACACTGATAGAGTAGATATTAAGAGAATTCTGCTTTCTACAGAATGGATTGGAATGGAGAGATATTTGTTCATCAGGTGAAATAGTAATAAAGAATGTCCAGTTGGCCATTTTATTAAGTGAATTTACAGATTCAGTTCAACTGGTAAAATATCTCCTGGCAGAAGAAATAGATTCTTAATAGAATGAAGGCACTACCCTTGCTCAGCTTTATTTATAAAGAATAAAGTACTAAAACATTTTTCCAGGTTTGGGGCACAGAGGCAAGGAGCAGAGGGAGTCAGGAAGTTCAAAGCACATGAGGAAATTTATGGGTTTATCAGATAACAAAATTCCTAATTTCTTCAAGTCCTTTGTTTTTCGTTTTGGGTTTTTTTTTCCCCCTTCAGAAAGCAATGTATTTCTTTCTCCTCCTATCATCACTATTTCATACTTGAATATATGAGATAAAATCTTGCCTCCTAAGCTGAAGATAAGAAGAAAAGTGAAGAGGTGTGCTGGAACATGAGCTATCATCTCTATCAGAATTTGAAAGATGAGTTCATTAGACTCCTTACTGAAGGAATACAGCTTATTGCTAACATCATAGTCCTTCTGAGTAGTGATGTGCAAACCAGACTATGCATCAAAATCACATGGGAAGTTTTTCAAAGTATTTCTGAAAATTCTGTAGTGGGATCTGAGAATATGTGTATATGTATTGGACAAGATTCTTTTAGTGTAGAAACAAAAACCAAAACAAAATAAACCACAACAACAACAACAGCAACAAAAACAGAAAAATCAACTCAAATTGACTTTAGCAAAAAAAGAGAATTTATTAATTCACAGAATTGAAGAGTCTATTCTTTTAGATGTTTCTATTGGGATATTGGTATGCTTTGGCTGTGTCCCCACCCAAATCTCATCTTGAATTGTAGTTCCCATAATCCCATGTCATGGGAGGGACCCAGTGGAAGGTAACTAAATCAAGGGGACAGGTTTTACCCATGCCATTCTTGTGACAGTGAATAAGTCTCATGAGATCTAATGGTGTTATAAAGGGCAGTTCCCCTACACACGCCCTCTTGCCTGCCACCATGTAAAACATGCCTTGCTCTTCCTTTGCCTTCTGTCATGATTGTGAGACCTCCCCAGTCATATGGAACTGTGAGCCAAGTAAACCTCTTTCCTTTATAAATTACCCAGTCTCGAGTATGTCTTTATTAGCAGCATGAGAATGAACAAATACAGATATATTTTCTGTTTCTAAATAAAATGAGTAGTTTCAATTCTTAATATTTCAGTTATAGGACTTACATATTTACCTCCCACTACAGGAGATGAGGGTTTAGTTTTTCACTAATTCTTATTCCATGCATCCCTTTCTAAACTGCTCCCCTTCCACATTTCCTCACCTATACTTTTCAATATAGTTCAATATTCAAGGTTATATTTTTACAGTTATGTAAATGTCATTTAAATATGAACCATATAATTACTCATTTTAACTCAAATGTCAACTCTCTCTTAGAAGTGTTAATTTTCTCTCAGTTTGTTCAAATATATTAAGTCCTCAATGAATTTCATCTTTTTTCATCTGTCCTGTTTGCCCTCAAAGGCAGTTATTATCTTGCAGTATTCCTTTTTCTCTCTTTTCTAATCAATCTCTTGCTTCCTGGCTTGCACGCATTGTGCTTTCTTGATTTATTCCCTTATTTTGGTAAATGAAAGATAATATTTTGAGACTCTGCACACCTGAAAAATATTGTTACATACCCTTAGTTGTGATAGGTAGCTCATTGAGTTTAGAGCTATAAATTGGAAATCTTATTCTCTTGGAATTTGAAAACAAATCTCCTTTGTATTCTAACTCTCAGTATTTCTATTGCTAAGTCCAATGAAATTGTGATTCGTGATCTTTTAAATGAAATCATGTTTTCTCTTTAGTAGCATATAGACCCTTATCTTTTATCCCAAATGTTTGAAATTTCATAATTATGTGACTTGGTTTAGATCTATTTTCACCCATTTTGCTATCAGGGTGACTTTGTAATCTGAAGACTTATGACCTTTATTACGGGGAAATTTCCTAACATTATTTACACAGTAATTTATCTTTCTTGGTTTTCTTTGTCCTCTATCTTTGCATCTCTGACTATTGAAAATTTGGACTTCTCAGACTGATCCTCTTATTTTCTTTTCTTTTCTCCACTATTTTTCCTATTGTGCTTTATTTTCTGAAATATTTCAACTTAATATTTAACTAAACAACAGCTGATAGCAGCTGTCATATGTGGAAGAAGGTCATATATTGGATATTTTAGCCTTGGCTGAGCTCTCAGTTGAATACAGCCACCTCACTGACTCTGGCTGATGCCACAGGAGCAGAAGAATTACCATGCTGATCCCAGCCAACCTTTAAAACTATGAAAAACAACACATCAATACATATTGTGTTGACTCACTAAGCTCTGTGGTAATAGATTAACTGATGTAGGGGGTATGATATAGCCTCACTTCGGGACCTTAGGCTTAGCCATGTGGCATGCTTTAACCAATGAAATGTTAACGGAAGTGATACTTGTCACATTTGAGCAAAAGCTTTAAGAATCAGTACATGGTATAACATGTGCTCTTCCTACATGCAAAAAGTCAGCAATGTTCCATATAGAGGCTATTTCCAAGAAGTCTTAGTCTCAGACTGAAACTGACTGAGCCATAACATTGCATTTTTCACAGCAGCATAACCTTTCCTGCCTGATACAGACACTAGATAGCCAATGGGAAACTTATGCACATGGACAAGTGTGGAATTCACTGTGAGATGATCTGGCAAGTGTTACCCAGTTCCCCCTTCAGAACTGAAGAACTTATTTCACCAGCTGCTAGGAGTGCTGCCACTGACTGTCCTTAGCTGTTTGGCAGCTCTGGAAATTGCTCTCAACTAAAGAAAACTTCCTCACCGAAGTCGTACTCTTTTCTTGGGGGCAACCTGCATCCAGTGACTGGTCAGCATGAAGGTATAAAAGCCCACCATGCTTGTCATACTGCAGGACAACTTTGAAAAACCATTACTACTTCAGAACTCCCCATGGGATCAGCTTGAGGTGTGACCACAGCCCAATTACCTCTCCCCAATCCTGCTTCTTTCCTTTCCTTTCCTTCCTTCCCTGAGTGTGGTTCCCATGAGTGCTCTCTAATTAACTTCCTGCAAGCTAATCTCTGTTTCAGAGTTTATTTCCTGAGGAACCTCACCTGCAATCACTTTTTCTTCTTTTTTTGCTGGTTTTGGTTTTGGTTTGGGGGAATATCTAATAGCAATCTCTTTAGGAATTTTACCTTGGATTGACTAGATTCTTCAATAAATAATTTTCTAATAGTATGCTTAAAAGAACAGGTCAGAGAATAGGTCAGGTTTAAGATAAAAACAGGTCTTACAATGCTTAAGAGAATAGGTCATGCTCTGGGAACTGAATTAAGGAGAAGACTGTTGGATATTAACAACTAATTATCCAGTCTACACTTTAATGTCCCTGTTTTCAGTACAGTATCCTGGCCCCCAATTGTGCACAATATTCTACAGGCCAAAGACGTTTGGTATCACCCTCCACAAAGAATAACCGCCCCCCTCCCCCCCCCGCCAGTGTTCTGCTGTGTTAGGAAAGAGTTCACAATCTAGCTGTGTGGAATGGGTTATGGAGTCTTGGAGCCTACTTCTGCTTAAATATACTTGCATTCAGGCTGGGCGCAGTGGCTAATGCCTATAATCCCAGTACTTTGGGCGGCCGAGGCATGGTGGCATGAGCCTGTAACCCCAGCCACTTGGGAGGCTGAGGCAGGAGAATTGCTTGAACCCAGGAGGCAGAGGTTGCAGCGAGCCAAGATGGTGCCACTGCACTCCAGCCTAGGTGACAGAGCAAGACTCTGTCAAAAAACAAACAAACAAACTATATATATATATATATATATATATATATATATATATATATATATACATACACATACACACACACACACACATACTTTCAGTCAATTCTACTGTTTTTGCACTACTCTTACTCCCATTTCTAGGATTTCCTGGTGCTACCAATTTCCAAGCCCAACACAAATCAAGTGGTTTTGCAGCTTTCCATCTCTAATTTTCAGAATGTTGTTATTGTAGTCTCCTCTCCCAATATTTTTACGCTTATTTATGCCTTTTGAAAATATGACCATATTCATTTACTCTCATTTTAGCAAGGAGTGAAGTAAGGAGTAATGGGAGATATGCATGTTTTATTCAACTATCTTTAATTAGAAGCACTAAATAGTTATCCTTCTATATATGCATTATAGTTAGTGACTCAAATTCTCCTTTAAATATTTCTATGGAAATCTTTATTAGAATTACATCTAAACTCTGTTTTGTTTTGTTTTGTTTTTCTGAAACAGAGTCTTGCTCTTTTGCACAGGCTGGAGTGCAATGGCGCGATCTCAGCTCACTGCAACCTCTTCCTCCCGGGTTCAAGTGATTCTCCTGCCTCAGCCTACTAAGTAGCTGGGATTACAGGTGTGTGCCATCATGTCTGGCTAATTTTTATACTTTTAGTAGAGACAGGGTTTCACCATGTTGGTCAAGCTGCTCTTAAACTCCTGACCTCATGATCTACCCGCCTCAGCCTCCCAAAGTGACAGCATTACAGGCGTGAGCCACCGCGCCTGGCATACATCTAAATTCTAAATTAATGTAAGGGAACTGATATGATGCCAAGTCTTATTTAACAACAAAGCATAGCTTTCTATTTACTCAAGTTTTCTTTTTGTATGTTAATTGAGTAATAATCTTGTATGTTCTGTTATAACAAATTTTATTTCTAGTTTTGTTTTTACACTTTCTGTTGATTTTACCAATGGAATCTTTTCTTTCATCATATTTACTAAATATGTTTGCTTATAAAAAAGGAAGAGAGTTTGGAATATTCATTTTGCAATTGGATGTCTTACTGATCATAATTTATTCAGTAATTGGAATGTCTTCACTAGAGAAGTAGGAGGATCTTTTATCTTGGGTACAATATAGGTGACATTTGAGAAATGACATAAAAGTCACAGGTGTCACATTAGGAGTTTTCCAGCACGCCACCCATTCTAACACCTTATTTAAGTTACTAGAACACAGTCACACGTTTACACTGTGGCCTCTTGATCTTTCATGACTCTAAGGACTGTGGCTTGAGTTTTCTTGGATCTTTCTAGTGCATCTTAATGCAGCTCACGTGGAATCTTAGGAGTGCTTAATATTTCTAAAAGAAAACAAAATGATTTGCCTCCTCCTCCTAGCCAACCCATGAGAGACTTCTAATTCTGCGATGTAAACCAATAGGGACAAACAGACAAAAAGGGAGTGTAGTAGATTGTTTCCAAAGATGGTCACAGACTTTCCTCCCATATCACACGACTTAATGCCATGTGACTTTGCCACTCCTTCCATAAAGAGGAATCTCATCTCCCTCCTCTCCCTAGTGCCTATCCCTCCCTAATTGTTAAACATTTTGAATAGATCCCTACTCAAACCGCTATTCAGCCTCAATTGGTTGTTGATTCTGGATCCCTGTGCTACATAATCTTCCTTTACTGGAAGGAAATGAAACCATAGTGAATGGTTCATTGAAGCATGTTTTTCTGGCTATCTACATAAGAAATAGCATTATTGCTACTGAAGGATTTTAGTAGACCAACTTTTACATTATTATAATTTTGAAAAACATCTATTACCCAGAAAACACCTTGGTGTTTAAACTTGGAGTTTAAACTCAACACTAATTAGCATATGTACTGCTTAACAACTATCATTATTATTATACATGTTATTAGATCTGAATTCAAAGGAAATATACATATATGACTACTTAAGAATAAAATAGAACCAAATCAGATTTTACTTCAGATAGTTAGCATCTAAAAAATCATGTTTGTTTCACTCTCTATGTATTTTATCAGAAGTTTTTCTGTGTTTACTATGGTAAAAGCTAAAGCAGTTGTTATAATTTTTGCACAACAGTAAAAGCATTTTAATGAGCTGTAATTGCATCATCCTTTTAGTAGTTGTTTTAAAAATCTTAAAAAATAATATTGTAATCCCTGGTTCTACATTAAGGGGCATATTCTTCCCAAGATACTAATACATAAAGTAGAATAGTAATAATAGGTACTCACAAATGGGTACTCAGGGAAGAATATAACCTTTTAAAATTACTTACAAACAGAAAAACCATGTTCTGGTACTGCCAAAATGCATTTCATCACAACTAAAACTAATTTTCCATTCTTGCAAATACAATTACAAAGATAGCAAATGAATTCCAAGTAATAAACTTAAGATAAAGTTTCCTAATTTTAAGTTCACATAATAACATAGATGGTGTTTCATACACTATTTCTCTAACACAGTAGTTTTCAAACTTTCTTACAGAGGTGGGGCCCTTCCTCAAATGAAATCTTAACCAGAAGACCAATTAATACAAAGCATATTTTTTAAAAAAATAAGCCTTCTCTAGTGAAGGTTGGTGGGAGAAGGGTACAGAGGCCTGACCAACAGACCCTCTGAGCCTCAATATATCAATCAGTTTTTCAGAAGGTTCCATAGGGTACTTCTTATAAATTACTAATACTTTGGAAACATTTAAAACTACTAATATCAGGCCAGGCACAGTGGCTTATGCCTGTAATCTGAGCACTTTGGGAGACATAGGCTGGAGGATTACTTGAGCCCAGGAATTAAAAAACAGACTAGGAAACATAGCAAGACCCTGTCTCTACAGAAAATTTTTTAAAATAGCCAGGCATGGTGATGCACACTTGCAGTCCTAGCTGTTCAAGAGGCTGAGGTGGGAGGATTGCCTGAGCCCAGGAGGTCAAGGCTGCAATGAGCTATGATCACACCACTGTACTCCAGCCTGTGCAAAAGAGTAAGACTCTGTCTCTAAAATAAATGAATCAATCTAGTGATATTCTATTTAATAGGTATTCACTCTATATAAAAATTATTTGACCACCCTGGGGAACATAGCAAAAACCTGTCTCTACAAAAAATACAAAAATTGGCCAGGCATGGTGACTTGCACCTGTAGTCCCAGCTACTTGGGAGGCCAAGGTGAGAGGATCACTTGAGCCCTGGAGGTCAAGGTTCCAGCTACTAAGGAGGTTGAGGTGGGAAGATCGCTTGAACCCAGGAGGGTTGAGGATGCAGTGAGCCATGTTCTCACCACCACACTCCACCTGAGTGACAGAGCGAGACTCTGTCTAAATATAAAAAATTTTAAAAAATTAAAAATATAAAGACATAACAGTTTATTCTCTCGCCCAAAATAATTACATAGAGGCAGGCAAGAAGTAGGCCAAAACAGTATTAAAACTCCACAAAGTTCAGCAGGGACTTAAGCTTCTTCTGTATTTCTTTTTTTTTTTTTTTTTTTTTTAGCACTTTTTTTTCTTTTTTCTTTTTTTTTTTATTATTATTATTATACTTTAAGTCCTACGGTACATGTGCATAACGTGCAGGTTTGTTACATATGTATACTTGTGCCATGTTGCTTTGCTGCACCCATCAACTCGTCAGCACCCATCAACTCGTCATTTACATCAGGTATAACTCCCAATGCAATCCCTCCCCCCTCCCTCCCCACGATAGGCCCCGGTGTGTGATGTTCCCCTTCCTGAGTCCAAGTGATCTCATTGTTCAGTTCCCACCTATGAGTGAGAACATGCGGTGTTTGGTTTTCTGTTCTTGTGATAGTTTGCTAAGAATGATGGTTTCCAGCTGCATCCATGTCCCTACAAAGGACACAAACTCATCCTTTTTGATGGCTGCATAGTATTCCATGGTGTATATGTGCCATGTTTTCTTAATCCAGTCTGTCACTGATGGACATTTGGGTTGATTCCAAGTCTTTGCTATTGTGAATAGTGCCGCAATAAACATATGTGTGCATGTGTCTTTATAGCAGCATGATTTATAAACCTTTGGGTATATACCCAGTAATGGGATGGCTGGGTCATATGGTACATCTAGTTCTAGATCCTTGAGGAATCGCCATACTGTTTTCCATAATGGTTGAACTAGTTTACAATCCCACCAACAGTGTAAAAGTGTTCCTATTTCTCCACATCCTCTCCAGCACCTGTTGTTTCCTGACTTTTTAATGATTGCCATTCTAACTGGTGTGAGATGGTATCTCATTGTGGTTTTGATTTGCATTTCTCTGATGGCCAGTGATGATGAGCATTTTTTCATGTGTCTATTGGCTGTATGAATGTCTTCTTTTGAGAAATGTCTGTTCACATCCTTTGCCCACTTTTTGATGGGGCTGTTTGTTTTTTTCTTGTAAATTTGTTTGAGTTCTTTGTAGCTTCTGGATATTAGCCCTTTGTCAGATGAGTAGATTGCAAAAGTTTTCTCCCATTCTGTAGGTTGCCTGCTCACTCTGATGGTAGTTTCTTTTGCTGTGCAGAAGCTCTTTAGTTTAATTAGATCCCATTTGTCAATTTTGGCTTTTGTTGCCGTTGCTTTTGGTGTTTTAGACATGAAGTCTTTGCCCATGCCTATGTCCTAAACCTCAAGCAATCTCCAACAGACCTACAGCTGAGGGTCCTGACTGTTAGAAGGAAAACTATCAAACAGGAAGGACACCTACACCAAAACCCCATCAGCACGTCACCATCATCATCAAAGACCAGCGGCAGATAAAACCACAAAGATGGGGAAAAAGCAGGGCAGAAAAGCTGGAAATTCAAAAAATAAGAGCACATCTCCCCCGGCAAAGGAGCGCAGCTCATGGCCAGCAATGGATCAAAGCTTGACGAAGAATGACTTTGACGAGATGAGAGAAGAAGGCTTCAGTCCATCAAACTTCTCAGAGCTAAAGGAGGAATTACATACCCAGCGCAAAGAAACTAAAAATCTTGAAAAAAAGTGGAAGAATTGATGGCTAGAGTAATTAATGCAGAGAAGGTCATAAACGAAATGAAAGAGATGAAAACCATGACACGAGAAATACGTGACAAATGCACAAGCTTCAGTAACCAACTCGATCAACTGGAAGAAAGAGTGTCAGTGATTGAGGATCAAATGAACGAAATGAAGCGAGAAGAGAAACCAAAAGAAAAAAGAAGAAAAAGAAATGAACAAAGCCTGCAAGAAGTATGGGATTATGTAAAAAGACCAAATCTACGTCTGATTGGGGTGCCTGAAAGTGAGGGGAAAAATGGAACCAAGTTGGAAAACACTCTGCAGGATATCATCCAGGAGAACTTCCCCAACCTAGTAGGGCAGGCCAACATTCAAATCCAGGAAATACAGAGAACGCCACAAAGATACTCCTCGAGAAGAGCAACTCCAAGACACATAATTGCCAGATTCACCAAAGTTGAAATGAAGGAAAAAATCTTAAGGGCAGCCAGAGAGAAAGGTCGGGTTACCCACAAAGGGAAGCCCATCAGACTAACAGCAGATCTCTGGGCAGAAACTCTCCAAGCCAGAAGAGAGTGGGGGCCAATATTCAACATTCTTAAAGAAAAGAATTTTCAACCCAGAATTTCATATCCAGCCAAACTAAGTTTCATAAGTGAAGGAGAAATAAAATCCTTTACAGATAAGCAAATGCTTAGAGATTTTGTCACCACTAGGCCTGCCTTACAAGAGACCCTGAAGGAAGCACTAAACATGGAAAGGAACAACCGGTACCAGCCATTGCAAAAACATGCCAAAATCTAAAGACCATTTAGGCTAGGAAGAAACTGCATCAACTAACGAGCAAAATAACCAGTTAATATCATAATGGCAGGATCAAGTTCACACATAACAATATTAACCTTAAATGTAAATGGACTAAATGCTCCAATTAAAAGACACAGATTGGCAAACTGGATAAAGAGTCAAGACCCATCAGTCTGCTGTATTCAGGAGACCCATCTCACACGCAGAGACATACATAGGATCAAAATAAAGGGATGGAGGAAGATCTACCAAGCAAATGGAGAACAAAAAAAAGCAGGGGTTGCAATACTAGTCTCTGATAAAACAGACTTTAAACCATCAAAGATCAAAAGAGACAAAGAAGGCCATTACATAATGGTAAAGGGATCAATTCAACAGGAAGAGCTAACTATCCTAAATATATATGCACCCAATACAGGAGCACCCAGATTCATAAAGCAAGTCCTTAGAGACTTACAAAGAGACTTAGACTCCCATACAATAATAATGGGAGACTTTAACACCCCACTGTCAGCATTAGACAGATCAACGAGACAGAAAGTTAACAAGGATATCCAGGAATTGAACTCATCTCTGCAGCAAGCAGACCTAATAGACATCTATAGAACTCTCCACCCCAAATCAACAGAATATACATTCTTCTCAGCACCACATAGCACTTATTCCAAAATTGACCACATAATTGGAAGTAAAGCATTCCTCAGCAAATGTAAAAGAACAGAAATTATAACAAACTGTCTCTCAGACCACAGTGCAATCAAACTAGAACTCAGGACTAAGAAACTCAATCAAAACCGCTCAACTACATGGAAGCTTCTTCTGTATTTCTATTCTACCATCTTGATGTAGGATTTCATCTTCAAAATCATCACATAGTCCATAATGGCTACTAGAGATAAGTCAATCTTACTTTTATTCCAACAACATAAGAAAGGAGAATAAATGGGACAAAAGAGAAAGTACAGCCCAACCACCCCTTCCCTTTTAAGAAGTCTTCACACAGGTTCCATCGAGTAACTTCTTACCGTCCTTGGCCAGAACTTACATACTCACATATAGCTATAATATAATTTCCTACAAGCTGAGTCTGGAGTTTGATTTTACCTAACTTACAAGCTACTAAGTTAATGTTATATGGATGCTGACTGAAGACAAGAGACACTTGGATCTTTACCTATCATGGCACAGTAAGCCAAATGAGCTCCAGCATGTTTGTGTAGGTTGCCTTGGCCCCCAAATCCCACAGGAATGATATCATGGGCCCAAATGAAAGCCTGCACATGCAATGAAGTATGTTACAGAAGAGCACTGAGTTTGGGGAAACCCAACATTTTATAGCAAGCAGTAAGCAAACATGCTTTTGGTTCTGAAAGCAATACTTCATCCCTCAAGGTTGCATGCTATGAAAACAACCCTGAAAAACGGCCTGGATCAAGAGCAGCTGAGACCTTGCATTCTTGACATACCTAGCAAGATCCTGAAGGTATGCTCAAGGCTCTTGGTATATTGCCTCTGCCAACACACATTACCACCCTGAACAAATTCAGGGTCCTGTCACCGAGGAAGAAGAAAAGAACGAAATTGAATATAAATGTCATAGACTATATCACACCAGCTTACTGTATTTTCTGGTATTTCTATGTTATATATAATACTTTTTATTTTAATGAAGCTTTAAATAATCCAATGTATTTTAAAACATTACAATAATATACTTTAATATAGTCTAGCATTCTAGCTAGGTTGCATTTAGAACTTGGGTATTTATAGTATGGGAAGATACTTATTTCCTAAAGAACCTTTGATTCATGAAGTCTTTGATTTGGTGCAAGAAGAAGTATTTTTTATGTTCATTTTTCCTTTATTTTGTGGGAAGGGATTGTTTTAATGATGTCTTTGAAACGAACAGATAAGAGATGAGTATCATGGAAAAACTGGGATGGCATCTCCTCACATATGCAGTCTCACTAATTAGTGTCTCCATAAAACAGATTAGAAGAACCTCAAGGATCTAAGTTCTTCAAAGATTTTCTTATCCAGCAGTCCCCAGTATACTTCATACAATTACCACACAGAAAGGAATAATATTTGAATATTCTGGAGAGACAGGGTACAATGGATCATACCTGTAATCCCAGTACTTTGGGAGGTCGAGGTGCGCACATCACCTGAGGTCAGGAGTTCAAGACCAGCCTGACCAACATAGTGAAACCCCATGTCTAACAAAAATACAAAAATTAGCCAGGCATGGTAGTGTGCACCTATAGACCCAGCTACTCAGGAGGCTGAGGCAGGAGAATAACTTAAATCTGGGAGGCGGAGGTTGCAGTGAGCCGAGATCATGCCACTGTATTCCACTCTTGGCAACAGAGCAAAACTGTCTTAAGAAAAAAAAAATTGAATGCTCTAGAGGAAATAGATGAAACTATTAATGACTATGGAAACTATCTTAGGGGCTCTTGCTGCATACAGGTCATTCCCAGAACCCAAAGCCATGAGGGAATAAATTTATCATTATATGCAGTGTATCTTCCATTGGGAAACTCCCTTTTAGACCAAGCGCAATAAGTAGTACTGGCAGGAAGACCTAGGATGAAGGTCATTCTTTCTACTTACACAGTGCAACCACTCAAGGTGCCCTAAAGGTTCAGGTGGTCACAGCAGAGAATATCTATGTCCAGCAGAGTAGCATTCTCACATAGAGCACCATCAGCAGGAGGTACCCATGACCACTGACAAGAAGTTCTGAAAGAAGATCACACACAATTACGTACCTGAACACAAATGGCTCACAACTAGGCTGGGGACAACTCAAAATAGTGGGAAAGGCTGTGGTCTTACATAAGTAGGTGAGTTCTAAGGGCCATTGAATTTGATAGTATTGTTTGTGTGTCAGCATATACTCACATGCTGGTGAAGTATCAGACAGCTTATTCCATCACAGTTCCTATATCAGTGGTGTCACAGCAAAAGGGTTGGATTAATATTTGCACTATATGTTGGGACTCACATGTGGTTACATTGTTTTAGTATATTTGTGACAGTTCTACTGATGTGCACTAACAGACATACATAGAAGATCTAGGAGAAAGTATTTTTGACTTTAAACCTAGCTCATACTTAGGCATCTTTGTAGGCCTCTTTAAAATGAGGAATAAAGTCCCTTGATAGTCTGCTACAACTTTAAGAAGCTTAACTTGGAAGAACCATGGATGCAAATTCAATTTGCCTTTCACCTGAAATTTCTGTAGAACCATTTGATGTGAAATAGATTAGGGCATTGAAAAATAAAAAGTGGGCAAGGTGTGGTGGCTCACGCCTTTAATCCTGGCACTTTGGGAGGCTAAAGCAGGTGGATCACCTGTGGTCAGGAATTAGAGACCAGCCTAGCCAACATGGCGAAACCCCATCTCTACTAAAAATACAAAAATTAGCAGGGCGTGGTGGTGGGTGCCTGTAATCCTAGTTACTCAGGAGGCTGAGGCAGGAGAATCACTTGAACCTGGGAGGCGGAGGTTGCAGTGAGCCAAGATTGCACCATTGCACTCCAGCATGGGCAGCAAGAGTGAAACTCTGTTGAGAGAGAGTGATAGAGAGAAGGAAGGAAGGAGGGAAGGAGAGAGGGAAGAAGCAGAAGGAGAAAAGAGAAAAAGAGAAGAGAAGGAGAGAGAGACAAAGAAAAAGAAAGGAAAAAAGAAAGAAAGAAAAAGAAAGAAAGAAAGAAAACGAAAGAAAAGAAAGAAAGAAAGAAAGAAAGAAAGAAAGAAAGAAAGAAAGAAAGAAAGAAAGAAAGAAAGAAAGAAAGGAAGGAAGGAAGGAAGGAAGGAAGGAAGGAAGGAAGGAAGGAAAAAGAAAGAAAGAAAGAAAGAAAAGAAAGAGAGAAAGAAAGAAAAAGAAAGAAAGAGTACATGCTTTGTAGATTTTGTCGATGTCACTTCAGGACTAATAATATTAAATTAACCATTAAGTACCAAATATAATTATTCAATTCAATGAAATAACTCAAGGAAATATCTCTAATTTGCAGAACACTGAGTTTTCCAAACATGATAACATATTAACCCAAGAAATAGTCAATGTTAGAGATCAAAAATTAGAAAGTGTCCTCTGGGAAACCATAAAGCTTTCATTTCCCATTTTATAATTATACATTCTCTTAAAGAAACCTATCTAGATTATTCTCACTGTTGGAAAATCATTTGCTCGGTTCAATAAAACTGAGGAGGAAAAAAAGAAAACCAGCTACTCAACAAAGTAAGAAATACATTACTCAGTTTGAATCTATGTGAACTAAGTAGTTTCATTTCTTCAAAACAGTTTCTTTATCCATGAATGTAGGTAATAATGACTACTACTAGAGTTGTTAAAAGATTAAGGATATTTACTGGGATCTGCTGATTCTTTATGATTTATATAGGATTATCTCAAATCCTCAATTTCATAGCATGTCAATGTTCAAAGCCCTCCTGAGGAGGTCTGCAATTTCTTTGGTGGAATTTGATTTCGATCACCCCTGTCTTTAAATCTCTGCTTATTTTGCACGTGCTGGTCACTCTTCCACATCATGATGGTTCATCTGTGAAAACCATCCCCATTCACAGTGTGCATATGTGCACATACACACAACATCTGTGACTATAGGTGCACCAGAGATTTGTTGTTGGGGAGAAGGTGGAGAAAAAGACTACATCACAATAAGGCAAGTAATTCAAAATGACCATTAACCCTCTGATATGGTTTGGCTCTGTGTCCCCACTCAAATCTCATATCAAATTGTAATTCCCAGTGTTGGGAGAGGGACCTGGTGGGAGGTGACTGGATCATGAGGGTGGATTTCCCACCTTTTAGTCTCATGATACTGAGTTCTCACAAGATCTGACGGCCTAAAAGTGTGTGGCACTTACCCTTTTGCTTTCTCTCCTGCCACCATGTGAAGACATGCTTGCTTCCCCTTCGCCCTTCCATTGTTGTAAGTTTCCTGAGGTCTTCCTGGATATGCTTTCTGTACAACCTGTGGAACTGTGAGTCAATTAAACTTCTTTTCTTCATAAGTTACCCAGTCTCAGGTAGTTCTTTATAGCAGTGTGAGAATGGACTAATACATGTGTTCCACGGAACAGATGTTCCTTGAAACTTCCACAACAAGGAAATTTCTCCTACTTCTTGCCCTGTCTTTTTCCTCAATAACACTATCTTATTGCTTATTTTCATCTGTTCTTTCTCTATTCTGCTTTCTCCCCTTCACCTCCCTCCCTGCAGTAATGGGAAGGATGGACAGGAACACTGAGAGAAGGTACATGAGGTCTGAGTTTGTGTGCCTCCACTGAAGTCCTCGGCTGCTGCCAGGCATCTCATTCTACATGTCTCTCTGTCTGCAAGATCTGGAAACTTCTCCCTTCTCTTGCCCCTTCAGAACTAAGGGTTGCAAAAAAACCCCACAGTTACTAACCCAAATGTACCATACTATCTTCAAAGTACCCCTACTCATTGCCTACCTTTTTTTTTTTTTTTTTTTTTTTTTTTTAGATGGAGTCTAGCTCTGTCACAAGGATGGAGTGCAGTGGTGCGATCTCCACTCACTGCAACCTCTGCCTCCCAGGTTCAAGTGATTCTCCTGTCTCAGCCTCCTGAGTATCTGGGACTACAGGCGACAGCACGCGCCACCACGCCCAGCTAATTTTTGTATTTTTAGTAGAGAGAGGGTTTCATCATGAATGCTGGGCGTGGTGGCTCATGCTTGTAATCCCAGCACTTTGGGAGGCCAAGGCAGTGGATCATGAGGTCCCTGCCTACTTTTTATGATGTTGTCTGTTTCACTGAAACCGTGACTGACACACATGTCAAATACATCTTTGCTTCAGAGCCTTGGCCTCCCAGTCGGGATATCTGCAATATTTATTTCGTTTCTTCATTCAGGCCTTTGCTAAAAGTTACTTCATCCAAAAGGTCTTCCAGACCAGACTATCAAAAAAGAAACCTCACCATGTGCAGAGCCTCCTTTTCTTCTTATCCTGCTTTATTTTTCTTCATTGCACTTATTACCATCTGACATCTTCTTATAATTGTTGCTCTTTATCTATCTTCCAACACACAAATGACCAACTCATCCCAATTTGCCTGGGACTTTCCTGGTTTTAGTACCGAAAATCCTGTGTCCAGAGAGTCCCCTCAGTCCTAGTCAGACTGAGACAGTTGCTTTTTCTACCACACAGTAGGATACAAGCTCTATGAGAGCAAGACTGGTTTTTTCACTGTTATATGCTGGCTAGCCCTTGGGAGCAGTGCAGTAAATGTTTGTTGAATGCATGAATGAATAGGTATAAGATCATAGAGAAAGTGGCAGGAAGCAGTCTACAATACAAGAGCTGAAAGGAACCTTAGAATTCCATATGATTCTCATTGTGTGCAAGGGGACACAAGTGAGTGGGTATATAAGGGTCTGGGCAGAAAAACAGAGCCTGTGTTAGCTAATTTAACAGAAGGAGTTTAGTATGAGGAACTAGCTACAAAGGTATTAGAAAAACAGGGAAATCAAAGAAGGAATGGTGAGACCTCCCAGATACAGCTACTGCAGGAAGCCGCTAGTGCTCCCAGGGAGGAAGTGACAAAGGTTAAAGTAGGTTTACCAGAGCTCAAAAGCAGGGTCAAGGAGGTCTATTTAGCGGGAGCAAGAGTCATGAAGGAGACAAGATACTGCAAAGGCTGCCCAAAGTTAAAAGAAAGAGGGCAAAAACTGGTTTCACTCTTTTTTCTACCCATCCATTGGTGGAACCTCACTGAAAGCCAGTTGGCCAAGGAACCTAAAAAATGGTATTTGCAGAGATAGGTAAGAAATGCATCCCAGAGAACACAGGCAAATGGAAAAACAAACTGGTATGTTTCTCTCTATATAATTAACTAGTAAAGTTAAAAATTGTGGTTATAATTGGAGCAATATGGATCAATAATAATGTCTAGATTATTAAGGCTATTATATTCTCTAAACTCTGGCTGAAAACAAACTAGCCTCTACTCTCATCCCTCTCAAAGAAAAACTAAAAACAAACACAAAAAACTTCCCCAAACCAAAAAGTTATTTAGTAACAAAGATATTTAAACTTCAGCTATCTACACAAAATCTGTTGCCTAATCTTTAAATCAAATAGCAACAAGTTTTTGGGTCTGTCTTGTAAACTAAAATAAGAAGTGGTTTGGGTATTGTTAAATGCTAATTATTATCACTGTTGTATAGGAAAGTTAATTTATGTAATACCCACCCCCCAACTTTCTAATGTATTTCACCAGTGTGATTACAGCATATAGAATTTTTCAACCAGGGCACTAAGTCTATACATAACATGAGCCATTTAACATACCAACCTCTTTTCCAACATTGACTATTTCTTCAGTTTCTATACTGATGAAGTGATAAGAAGATGGACACCCTAAGCAATAGGAAAACCTTTTTATTACAATGGAGTTTCACACTGATTCACAAAACCCCCACTGAGGCCAAAATATATTTTCTAAGATCAGTACGTCTTTCCTGCCCTTAGCTTGTCAACACTCTCTATCATATGATTCTGCCAGCTACAAGCCAACTTTATTTGAATGTCTCACAGAAACCTCAAACTCACCATATTATTATTATTATTATTATTATTATTATTATTATTATTATTTTGAGACGGAGTCTCTCTCTGCCATGCAGGCTGGAGTACAATGGCCTGATCTCAGCTCACTGCAAACTCCATACCCCAGGTTCAAGCGATTCTCGTGTCTCAGCCTCCTGAGTAGCTGGGATTACAGCTGCGCACCACCATGCCTGGCTAATTTTTTTGTATTTTTAGTAGAAATAGGGTTTCACCATGTTGGGCAGGCTGGTGTTGAACTCCTGACCTCAAGTGATCCACCTGCCTCAGCTTTCCAAAGTGCTGGGATTACAGGTGTGAGCCACCACACCTGGCCCATATTCAAAATTTAATTCATTAATTTCTCCCAAATCTCTCTCCTTCAACCTTTTCCTGAATGTCTGTAACATCATCTTAATCTCCCAAACCAGAAACATACACATTATCCTCTTTTCACCTTCCCTTAACTCTCACTTCCACTATTATCCTTGCCCACATTCCCCAACATCGATAAGACAAATTCTACAAATGTCACATTTCCAATGTGTCTCAGATAAATCCCCTTTTCTTTACCTTCAAACTTCAGGTTCCAATCATGTCTCAATGCCCTTCCTGTGTAAGTCTTCTATCCCTTTAATCCACTCTTTTTTTTTTTTCCAAATTAATTTTTTTTTTTTTTGTAGAGACAGTGTCTCACCCAGGCTGATCTGGAACTTATATTGCTTTATTCCTTCCTGCCAGTTTCCAGGACAGTTTATTAATTTGATCTTTCATCTCACTAATCTGTTCTCCAATTATATTCATCCTAAAATTCATTCCATCTATTCTTTTTATATCAATGTATACTTTATACCTAATATTTACATTTTTTTCTAATGTCTTATCTTTGTCACGTATTGCAAATATGTTCCTTTATCTTCTTAAATACATTCAGAGATCATTTGTTGTCTTTTTAATGTTGTTGTTGTTGTTGTTTTAATAGGTATTTCTTTCTCCTTTGTCTAGTTATTTTGCCCTGTGAGTTTATATTCCCTTGACGCATCAATTGACTGATATCTCTACTAATAAAAATAAAGGAGAAGACCATATTCTAATCATTGTCAGTAAATTTTAAAAGAGGGAAGGGCATGATCCCCAAGGCAGAGTGCCTTAGGCACCACAGAGTCTGTTTCTCAATAGGCTTTGCGATCCCTCTACCAACCAAAACCCTCATCAAGATTCAACACTTAACCCCTTAGGGATAAACAACACTGACAGAAACAGTCTTGCTAGGTTATAATCCACCAGTCCGGAGGCTTTGGAGAGGGAAAAGGATTAGACATGAATGCTTGAGGGAGCCTGGACCATTCTTATCTGCTTTCATCAACTCTTTGTGCTGCTGAAATATTACCAGTAGTCCTTGGCAGGCTCTACTCATCTGACAAAGGGCTAACATCCAGAACCTATAAAGAACTCAATCAAATTTACAAGAAAAAAACAACCCCATCAAAAAGTGGGCAAAGGGTATGAACAGACACTTCTCAAAAGAAGACAGACACATGAAAAAATGCTCATCATCACTGGCCATCAGAGAAATGCAAATCAAAACCACAATGAGATACCATCTCACACCAGTTAGAATGGCAATCATTAAAAAATCAGGAAACAACAGGTGCTGGAGAGGATGTGGAGAAATAGGAACACTTTTACACTGTTGATGGGACTGTAAACTAGCTCAACCATTGTGGAAAACAGTGTGGCAATTCCTCAAGGATCTAGAACTAGAAATACCATTTGACCCAGCCACCCCATTACTGGGGATATACCCAAAGGATTATAAGTCATGCTGCTATAAAGACACATGCATACATATGTTTATTGTGGCTCTATTCACAATAGCAAAGACTTGGAATCAACCCCAATGTCCATCAGTGACAGACTGGATTAAGAAAATGTGGCACATATACACCATGGAATACTATGCAGCCATAAAAAGGGATGAGTTCATGTCCTTTGTAGGGACATGGATGCAGCTGGAAACCATCATTCTCAGCAAACTATCGCAAGAACAGAAAACCAAATACCGTATGTTCTCACTCATAGGTGGGAATTGAACAATGAGATCACTTGGACACAGGAAGGGGATCATCACACACCAGGTCCTATTGTGGGGAGGGGACGGGGGGAGGGATAGCATTAGGAGATATACCTAATGTAAATGACGAGTTAAGGGGTGCAGCACACCAACATGGCACATGTATACATATGTAACGAACCTGCACGTTGTGCACATGTACCCTAGAACTTAAAGTATAATAAAAAAAAAAAAAAGCACTAGCTAGCACACAAATAACATAATTACAAAAATCACAATTTTTAATTTAATGGAGTACCTACAATTTAATAGTTTATTCAGTCAAGAATGACTAAACTAATGGATTGAAGTTTGTTGGGAAATAGGTTGTTCACATGGCTCCAATTATCATATCATAGATTTATCAATCATTATCAAGAGGAGAATATGCATTTGCAATGCAGATATTTGGGGTTACTCCATTACCCAAGTGGTCAAGCGTGGAACTGTCAATAATGGGAGAGCCTGATGGTATTCCCTCCTTATATAATGTAGTTGAAAATATACATCATTTATAATATTCCTACCAGAGACATTGACTTCAGTCTAATCATGAGAAAAAATCTGATAAATCTGGAATATGGGATGTTCCACAGACAATTGGCCTGGATTTCTCAAAGGATTCAATTTAATGAAAAGCTGAGAGAAATCAGGGAGTAGGATTGGTGGTGGTGGTCATGTGGATACACTACAAAGACAAAACAATCAAATGCAATGCAAATCCTGTTTGGATGCTGGAATTTTAAAACACAGCTAAAAATGACACTTTTAATATGGTTACTATATTTGATTGTGACTATCTTTTGGATACTGACATCAAATTAATACTTAAGGCCAAGGCAGGAGAACTACTTGAGCCCAGGAGTCTGAGAACTGATTTTTTTAGGTGTGGCAATGAGGATGTTGTTGTGTAAGAGACTGTTCTTACACAGGTATTTAAGAATATAGTTTCATGACGTCTATAGTTACTTGTAGATGATTTGGCAGAAGGAAAGTGTATGTGCCCATATTGCGGGGGATGGAATGGGTGTGGCAAGGTACAAACAGTTGATAAATCAGGATGATAGGTACATGAGTATTTATTATGATGTTTTTCTTCTCCTTTGCAGATTTACAAACAAACAAAAAATCTTCCACGTTGGTCTGTAGCTAATTTACTCCAGGCTTCTGCAATTCAATTCCCACACACCAGTGGTATATCATGTCTTTGCTGCCGTTTTTGTTTGTTCTGAGACGAGGTCTCCTTATGTCGTTCAGACTAGCCTCAAACTCTTGGGCTCAAGCAATCCTCTTGACTCAGCCTCTGGAGTAGCAGGGACCACTGCCCCCTCTACCATTGTTATTGACTTCCAATTCCATGTTTTCCTATTGTTTCTAGAACGGAATTTTGCCAGAATGTAGCAGCCATGCTAGGTCTCCTAAGTAAGACAGATGTTGGAGTACATATTTTTAAAAATTTTTCAAATTAAAACTGGCTATAATTCACCCTTTATTTTTCTTTCTGGGTTCCTCCAGTACATCTTAGCACTGCTACACATTAGAATCATTTGGGGGAAATTACTTAATAAAACAGAAGGAGAGATCTGAGGTGGAATTGGGAATCCGTATTTAGATGAATGATTTAAAAAATCATTCATGGCATTCTGATTCACAATGAGGACTTCAAACCACTGCTGTAAGATCAGACTGGAGGGGTTCAAACTCCTACCTTAACACTTTGTAACTTTGAGATTTTGGTTCAGTTAATTAAACTTCTTAGGATGTAGGTACTCAGGCATTGTGCCTGGATCTTTATCATTATCCTAGTTGTCATATAGGAAAGGATCTGGAAGCAAATTTCCTGCTATAATAAAAATGTTTTGCTTATGAGAATTCTGCATTACAAGGTCCATTAACATTTTTACAACCTAAATCCAGAAGAAAATGATTAGCATTTACAGGACAATAAGGTAGACAATTGGGGACAGGAGTATGTTACAGGTGCCATTCAAATTACTATAGGCCCAGTGAGGTGCCTCATGCCTGTAATTCTGGTACTTTGGGAGGCTGAGGCAGGAGGACTGCTTGAGCCCAGGAGTTTGAAACCAGCCTAGGCAACATAGTGAGACCCTGTCTCTACAAAAAAAAAAAAAAAAAAAATTAACCAGGTGTTGTGGTGCATGCAGGTAGTCCCAGCTACTCTGGAGGCTGAGCCTCCGGAGGCTACTCTGTGGGGATCACTTCAGCTTCGGAGGTCTAGGTTACAATGAGCCATAATTCTATCACTCCACTCCAGCTGAGGTGACAGAGCAAGATCCTGTCTCTAAAATAATAATAATAATAATAATAATCACCCTGTCTTCTTCATCATCATCACCATTAGCATTATCACCATTAGCATTACCATCATCATATCAAGCTACTGATGGGCACTTATTACATACCAGGTATTGTGTTTACAGTTTACAAGGGTTAGTTCTCTGACTCTTCACAATTCTATGAGATAATGTCATTGTCATTGCAGATGGGAAACAAGTTTAGGAAAGTTAAGCAATTTGCCCAAGAGAGAGTAAGTCCTGACTCCAGCATCAAACTAAGGCTTTTTAAGTCCAGGGCTTGCTTTCTTAGATTCTATAATTGTGGCCTGTTTTACACAGAATGAATATTGGTCTGATTTCCTATTTGGCTTATACTTTTTCTCTTGAAATAACCCCAAGTATGAAAATGTTTCCTCTTTTTTATATACTTTTATGCCATGCTAGCAAGTTCATTCATCAAATATTCAAGGCTAAATGACCAATACAGGCAAACTGTGGTCACTGGGTGCTATTTGTAGCAATAGCATTGTTTGTGTCCTACTCTTCCTCTGCCCTAGTTTCTTCCCCACTCCAGTTTCTGTCTTGCTCCTGACATCCAACTACCTTTCCTGTTGATTACCCTCTTTGTACCTTTGGACTTGATCTTTTTGTTTTCCTAGCCTTGAATCAGTCATCCTTTTGTCTCCTTCCACTTGAAAACACCTCTATGAGTTGACTGTACCCTAATCTTGCTGTACTCAAGATTGCAACATTTAACCAATGTTCTGATGGGATTTGCCCTAGTGCATTGTGCATAGAAAGGAGGGAAAGTTGGCAGAACCTGTTACTGGTGGAAGGTATCTGAGTTACCACTGGTGAATTTGTACAGATCTGCAAGAACCAATTCTTGCCTCCTCAGAAGAAAGAATTAAACTGAGGGGCATACGGCAGAAAAACAGACCAAGGCAAATTTTAGAGCACGTGCATTCAAATCTTCAGAGCAGGAAGAGTATTTGAAAAGGTTTTAAAACAGGAAAGAAAGGAAAGTATACTTGGAAGAGACTCAAGCGGGCACCTGAAGATTAAATGTGATGTTTAACCCTTATCCTAGGACTTGATAGGATTGTTTCACATGATTCTTTCCTTAGGGCGGGCTGCCTGCATGTGCAGTGCCCTCCTTACCCTTGGGAAGTGAGCATGCACAGTGTGTTTAGGAAGTTGTATGCATGCCCCTCTGAGGCTTTCTTCCCTTCCCTGCTGGAGTATTCCTGGAAAGTCATTATTCTGCTATTTTGTCTCTTAATGCGTACACCTGGGAAGTTGCTTCCACCTGGCATCTGCAATCAATGAACGCTCTAGTGTAACAGGTGTGGACCATGAGGAAACAGCCTCTCCCTGTTGCCAATGTATCACACTTACAGAGGCAATGAAATAATTGCTGAACCATCACCCAACACTCCTAGTGGATGGAGGAAGAGGCCTCTCCTGCCCCGCTCATGCCTGTCTAACCACCTGTAACAAATCCACTCAACATAATTACATTTGAATTGAAAAACTCTTGAAAATCAACTACAGAATTAGGAAATGCAGTTTAAGCAAAGTCCACAAAGATGTAAATAAGGATGATAATGTCGAAACAATCTTTGGGAATAATTTTTAATAAATTAGGCAATTTCTGTAGGCCTATCAAAGGCCAACCCTTTTTATCAAGGTGGGATAACTCTAAAGGGTCCTGTTAGTTCCAGAGTACCACAAAGGATCTACTGAAGCCTTTGCCTCATACTATAACATTTGATGCCTCTCTTTGCCCAATCCTACTTTCACAATCCCCTCACCCAGTTGTTGACTCCAAGGCTATTGTCCAGTAAACTTCATGTTTCCTAGGGAATCTGAGCAATGACAAAAGGTATAAATTAAAAATTTTGCTTTGATAAAGTGGCTACAATCAAAATGTCAAGATTTCAAGGTACAACCATTTTGATAAGAAATATTTTTTTTCTTTCTCAGAAGGTTCTAAAAATAACAGTAATACCAAAGTGGAGAATAATAAAACATTTTAAAACAAATTTTAAATGCAGAAAGAAGATTGGGAGGAAATAAGTAAGAGAATAATTACTTGGAATCCAAGAGAAGAGTAAACATCAAGAAGAAGAAACTATGTGAGAATATTTGTTGTATCCAAACTATATCAAGTCAGGCAAACTAGTGTAAAAGTTATTTGGGTAAAGATGACCTTAGAGCAGTTGAAAAAGTGTGTTTTTGGTGGTTGGGTCAAGGTTAGTGGGTTGCTAAGTTCACAAACTACTTGCAGAAATGTTGGACCTAGAAGAAAAGCACTAAATGCAAGATGCAAAAAGCAGCAAAAAGATACGCGGAAAAGTAAGTCAGAAGCAGATCAAGTTGGAGGAGAAAGGCAGTAAAGAAACTATAGCCAATTTCACCAATTATTTTTTTCTGTTTTCACTGTGGAGAAAGGAAATTTTGAGTGCAGCTATTGAAACACAGCATGGCAGAAAGTCTTCAGAGAAAGTTGATCTGGATCCCCTAGAGTTTGGAGAGCACAGAGTTTATCACCTGACTCTATCCTAGAAAGGTTTGCATGAGGGAAGCTTGCAAGAATTGCCTAAGATGGCAAGTCCAAGAAAAATCTGTAGATTTGGGTAAGGCTGAGTCGCTGAGTTTTTCTGTGACACCTATAGGTAACTTGGAAGGTAGTGTGTCTAGACTAGCACCATTTTGAAAGGACTTCCCAGAAAAACTGCCGACTTGGATGAGTGGACTCTATCAGGAAGACTCTGTGTGGGGTGTACCAGGAAATCAGGATTTGAATGGGAGTCTTATGAGGTCATCAGGAATGTTACATCATCCCCATAAAAGGCAGAGGTCGAAGAAGCCAGAGTCGAGAAGGTCTCCAAACAATTCACTAAATCTCCCCATAAGAGAAAGTGCCAGCCTTTGGAGATCTGCCATAGAAGACAGTTTTCAACACTCAGCCAAGTAAAAAGATATTTTTACTCCTTTTCATCTCATCCCCAGCTCCTTATCCTAAACTTAGAAGAGTTAGAAACAGCAGTGAGTAAATTGAGAGAAGTCAGGGTGAATAAAACCAACAATCAACTAAACCTGAAGGCAAAGAGGAGCTGCTTTAAATTAAATGCAAGATACATTTTTTTTTTCCAAAAATTTATACAGGGATATTTAACACTCAAAAATGAGGGCTATTCACTAAACCCCCCAAATGGCTATAAAAGCAGTAGGGTTCATGGTGGTTTTAAAATACATCTGCAAGTTCTTTGACACTTCTCTATCAAGAGATAGGGTCTACGTCCTTTTTGTGTGTGCCTGGTGGGCCTTTGTGACTGCCTCAATAAATGAACTACAGCAGAAGCGACATTGTGTGATATCCAAGGCAAGATTAGAAAAGGCATGCAGCTGGCCTGGTGGCTTCTTTTGGCCATTTGCTCGGGAGCCTTCAGCTGCCATGAAAGAAGTTTGGCTTTCATGAGGAAGGCCACCATATGGAGAATACCACACAAAGAGATCATATGGAGAGAATTAAAAGCTGTGGGGCCAGAACTAGGGAGAGGCAAGTGAGATGGATGAGGCCTCTTCCTGGGCACAAAATTAAAGGAGGGAATACTGAACAACCCCAGGAATCAAGAGGAATTGCATTTTAATGTCATATTTGAAAAAATGTAAAAAATCCACAATGAATAAAACATCAACATCTTAAATAAAGACAGGATCAGTATTGCTGGTTGTTCCTTTTGCTTCAGATTTCAACATGGCATGGCAAGGCACTGTTACTACTCCTGGTTGATTGGAAAGGACACAAGGACACTTTCTGGAGTGATGGGACTATTCTACATCATGGTTTGGTTACTGTCTATGGGGGAGCATATGCAATTGTCAAAACTTATTGAATTGTGCACTTCAGATCTGCGCATTTTATTGTTTGTAATTATACCACGTGCATATATGTTTAGAACAGGCCTATGATCCAATTCAGCCTAAGGAATGCTGGAGGAATACTGCTGGAGGTTTTTGGCCGAGTTACTCTTTAAAAAGAGAGGGATTGCATTGTATGGTCTCTGGACATCACTCTCTGTGCATTTGAGAGCTGGAACTGAGATGGTTATCTAGTTATCAGCTTGGCCAAAGCTGACACATAAAGAATCAGAAGTTCTTTCTGATTATTTCAGAAGAATCAGAGCTGGGTCCTGCACCCTCAGTAAACTATACCTAATCACTGCATTTACTCTGTACCTTTCCTGTGACATATGCCAACATCTT
Organism: Macaca thibetana thibetana; assembly: GCF_024542745.1. Classification (NCBI taxonomy): domain Eukaryota; kingdom Metazoa; phylum Chordata; class Mammalia; order Primates; family Cercopithecidae; genus Macaca; species Macaca thibetana. The sequence continues at coordinate 67,273,105 of NC_065592.1, forward strand.
TTTTTTTTTTTTTTTTTTTTTTGACGGAGTCTTGCTCTGTCACCCAGGCTGGAGCACAGTGGCCAGATCTCAGCTCACTGCAAGCTCCGCCTCCCAGGTTTACGCCATTCTCCTGCCTCAGCCTCCCCAGTAGCTGAGACTACAGGCGCCCGCCACCTTGCCCGGCTAGTTTTTTGTATTTTTTTAGTAGAGACGGGGTTTCACCGTGTTAGCCAGGATGGTCTCAATCTCCTGACCTCGTGATCCGCCCATCTCGGCCTCCCAAAGTGCTGGGATTACAGGCTTGAGCCACCGCACCCGGCCCACATCTTTTTAATTTTATAAGCCAGTTTGAGTTGGGCTTTCTTTTACAGACTCAGAGACATACAGAGAAAGCAATACACAGAAGCAGTTAGGCAGCAGAAGCTCAGAGTGAGCAGAATTCCTGAGGAACGCAGAAACAGAGCGGAGGCAGCATGGGGCACCTATTACCTGCCAGGCACAGTGCTGGCACAGGGGAAAGGACAGGACACGAGACAGACAAGATCTCTGCTCTCATTGAGCTTACATTCTAGCTGGATGGTGGTAGGAGACAGGAGGGAGACTGCAACAGTTTTAAATAGTGATAAATGATGCAGAGATAATAATACAGTGCAATGTGAGGTGAGAAGGGGCTACTAACTTACTGGTGAGCCAAAGAAGTCTTCTTTACAGAGGTGACATCTGACCAGTGACTTGAATGAGGAGAAGATGCTAGCTGTCTAAAGCTCTGAAGCAAAGGCTTTCTAGGTAGAGATACAGCAGCACATTCCTGGAAGATAAAAAACAGATGGAGTGGAAACTCCCTAAAAACTTTAAAGTGCATATAAATCACCTGGGGGTCTGCTTAAAATGAAGATTCGGATTCAGTAGGTCGAGGTGATGCCGAAATTCTGCATTTTTAACAAGCGTCCGTGTGATGCATTATTTCTGTATGCATTACACCTGGAGTAATCCTCCCCACAGTGTGGTCTGAGCCTGGTCCACACACACGAAAATTAAAACTTAACCTTTAAAAATCTTTATAGCAATTGAACACTGACACAACATCCAAGCAAGTCATCACTTTTCCAGTAATTTATTTTTAGTGCATTGGTCAGCGACACATTGGAAATTAAAAAACAAATCACCTGACCCTTTGCATTTAGAGAAGCGGTGTCCTAGGACTATGATACTACAGCAGAGGAGGGAGCTATTCTATCCACTAAAACTTCAGAGAGGCTGGTAACATTGAAATCCTAGGTACAACGGAGAGTGGAAATAAAATGTTAGGAGCAAAATCTGGGTATTGGAACAACAGACATTACCACCACCACACGCATGCACAGATACACACACATAAACACCCACATGCACACTCTAGACACACACACATGCACACATAGCTTCCATACGTAACTCCTGGCAGCCAGGCATCTATTTCTCAGGCAAACATCCAGAAATGTCCTCTCTAAAAACATCAAATGGCTACGGAGTAAAGACTTCCTTATTCTGGAATGGAGGAGCCCCTGAGTGTAATGCTTTCTCAGAAGTGAAGTACAAGTCAACAAAGCCTTGAGGTGTGCACAGAGCCCCACACTGCTCACTGCCTCATTATTAAATATAAACAGACCATCGATGATCACCAGACTTTTAAGGACCCAATATAAACAAACATTAGAGGAAGAAGAAAAGCTAGATACATAGGGACAGAAGTACACTGGATTATAATTATGGTAGAATCACACAGACTGTAAGAAAATCTCATCTCTAGAGCTGCATCCTCTGAAATGACCTTTCATTTCTGCGTGTTTGTGTTGTGACCAGAAAGATGTCACATTTCTCTGTGAGACCTGGCTGTTCACTAATGGAAACTCATGTTTTCCTTATATTTCTAGTTATCCTTTAATAAGCTCCAGCTAACTGAGGTAATCTCAGTGTGTTCCTTGAAACTTCAAAGTACCTGTCTAGCTCACTGTGAATGGCTTAATATGTGTATTTCATCAGTTTGAATGCTTTCAGTTACAAACAACAGAAGACTCAATTCAAACTAGTTTAAGAACTAAAGAAAATTTATTGGCTCATACAAGTGGAAAGACAAGAGATGGAGTGGGCTTCAGGTAACATGTGATCCAGTGACTCACTGGTGTTTTCAAAGCTTAATTTTTCCCCTCTATTCTTTCTGCCATCATGAAGGGGGAGTATTACCTAAAAGATACTATGCAACTTGAACAAATTCTTTTCACTATTGTTATTGTTGGTTTTTCTTGATTTTTTTTTTTTTTTTTTTGGATAACTCACTTATGCCCTCAGAGTATGCATAACAGGGAAGGTATTTTTTAAGATATTTCAAAATGTCATTCTAGCTGGCATAAACTTGAGGCGCAGATTCTGGAACAGTTTGGATGTGTTTCTCCCTAAAATTAACCTGGTCCCAATGCTTTCTCCTGGAATTTCCTTATAGAGTTAGAATTTTGTGGGTACAAATGCAGATGAATTCAAGGTCAGAAGGTCATGACCTCCCAATGCCCTTTCTTTCATGCTTAGAGAGATGAGGCCTAATCAGACACACTGGAGATTTCAGAGCCTTTATCTCTCTATAAACAGTTTGTTATATGAAGAGAGACAGATTACTCTGTATGTTCTCAAAAGAGAAATAATTTTTACATTTTTCTCATTCCTGGGATTCTCTCTTAGTCATTCTCTCCCCCCTAATGGCTTTCTCCTAGACACATACATATCCATTATCCTAACATTCTTCTCTTTCTTCTTTATCTTCTTTTTTCAACCTTGACTTGTTTTCAATGGAGAGAAAAAATTAAGGATTTAAAATGTTTTTTAACATTGAACAAACTGAAAAAAAAATTTATCTGAACTCTTCTTTTAATTGAGACATTTGAGGCAAATTGAAACCATAAAGTCAGTCAGCCAATAGACAACACAAAAAATCTACAAACTATAATAAACTAAAACTGCACAGTTGTTATGTATTAGATATCCCTTAGGTAGAGGGACTGGCAAGCATGCCATCTAGTTTGCATTTAAATGCTGCATTATTACTAAGAGTCACTGCTGGCTAAAGGTGATGGAAATAGCCCATCATCCCACTATTAGGATTACCCCAAATCACTTAGTCCTTGGGAAAAGATTTAGTTCATACAGAGTTCTAACCCTGCAGTTCTGGAGTAACATCTCCCAGCATGGGGGTCTCACCCACGCCTTGGCTATCTGCTGTTAAAAAGCAGAATGAAGACTGTGTGCTCAGCAGGCAACTAAAAGAATCCTCTGTTATTGTGATGGATCAAAACTTCAATTTCCAGGATCTGTCTTTTCAGCAGCTGTTGAAGGTTTTGAGTAGACAACCTGGGCCTTTCACTAGTTTTAGAGTTGTAGAGAAGCCACAAATGTAAAACAATATCATATACATAGTTTATATTTGTACTTGTTCAATTATGATGAACAATAAATAACAAACCAATCATTTAAACCAATCTCAGAAGTTTCCAGGACTTTTTCCCTTATAAAAGTCCTCTGAATATAACTCAAATTTGAGAAAAACAAATTATTGTGGAGAATGCCTCACTGAGGATACGGGTGGAATGACCCCAGAGGCTATATTGACATGAAATAGAAAGCATTATTAATCCATTTACTTACGGGGTAAGTTTCAACCCATCCCACAGAGTCTATCTGCTTTACACTTTGTCTTTCTCTGCAAGATTTTATTTCAACTAATTTAATGTTTTTAACTTCTATTTTAGGTATTTTTTTTAGTGCAATATCCCTGGTGGATTTCTAGAAAATCTTAGGTTTTCTGGATTAGAACAAGTTACAGAGAATAGAGCAATAGCTCTGCAGGTTAACTTCAAAAGGAGAAACTTCTGGGTGGAATTATCCCTAAACGCTGGATAATTTTATGCAAGGACTAATCTAAACAAGATTTTTTTTATCCTCTGATACACTGTTGTTTAAAGAGGGCACATGGATTTTGCTTGGCTAAAGGAGACTAGAACAATAGCACCTTTTAAACCAAGGTAAAATCCTTTGTTTTAATCTCATTTATCCACAATAAATCAGAGAGTTAAATTTCTAAAACTTTCCTCTAATTCAGTTTTATGGGCTCTTTCCCTATGGTTCAAAATAAAAAAACGCCATTTAAAATTTTAGGACTCACGGAATTCCTTCAGTAGCTAGTTAAGAAATTCTTTTCCTCCTACACTATCCCAGCAGCTAACATTTCATGCACATACTTCCTTTGTATTTGAGAATGACCAGATTTGAAAACTGACAAGTAGAAGTGCTATTCAAAGAGGAGGATCCCTTTGGAATTTCTAAGCAATAAGAAAATCCTTTCCAAATGGGATGCCTTGAGATGACTCTTAGACAAGAACACAAAAGTTATATGGACAAATTGTTCATTCTTGCAGTTGTATATTCATCCTATTTCATATGAGTGCCAACAAAGTTTTTACTAGGCTCTGAGGATAAAATGGTGACTTAGCCCCTGTTCTCATGGGGTTTATGGTTGAAGTGGGAAGAGACATTGCATAATTACAAAATTAAATGCATATTTACAAAATAGGATAAATATTATGAAGCAAAAGCATAGGGTACAATAAAAATGCATCACAATGGGTTTATCCTAGTTTGTGGGAATCATGTATCTATGGCAGTTCCATTCACTGGGACACTGAACTGTGGAAGATGACCAGGCTTGAGCAGAAGTATCATGGTTGCATTTTTTTCTTTTTTTGCAATCTAGGTTTGAGACAAGCAAAGAGGGAAGTCGAATAAACACTTGAATATATGGATAAATCTGAAGGTATGAATGTAAGAAAGATTCCATAGCTACTAGATGATAAGCTAGAAGTGAAAACGTATTTAGAGGTAAGAGTTAAAAGGAAAAGAGGGCCCGTAACTGATTTTTAAGAAACTCCAGCATCTAAAGGTTGGGGGAGAGGTGGCAAAGAAGACTGAAGAGTGGCCTAGTGACAGGGGCAGATCTACCTGGAAACTGAAGTAGTTTAACATTCTGGGTCCTTCTCTTGCCTGGGAGCAACCCTAGCAATGTGTTTACAGGGACGTTTATTTTTGGATTTTTCAAAAGAAAGTTTTGTTTTGTTTTGTTTTTTGTTAAAGCAGACCCCCAATTGTACAAGCTTCAGAGCCCATACCTCCGCCCTTGACTAAGAGGAAGGAGCAAAACCAAGAGTGTGATTGCATGGAATTACAGGAGGGGTGGGGTGGGGAGGGCTCTAGGAAGAGAGAGGTCAACAGCTGTGACTGTGTTTGAAAGGCCAAGGAATACGGGAAAAGAGTATTTTTATTCAGAAAAATAAAAGAAATTCTATTAAATGTTCTAAATTGGACTTCTGAGTATCCTTTGGTCCTATAATATTAGAGAGATGTTTTGAAAAAGAGTTTCTTATGCAGAAAAAATTTCGTGGGACTTCCAAATTCAGGATAATAGAAAGAAAATCTTAAGTGGCACAAAATAAAAAATGAGTATCTGTTCTTCCTGGGGCCATGCAACTCTAATAACTTTTCCATGTTTACTGTTTTTGCTTTTTAATTGGATCATCAGACTAAGAATGCACCCTGATGTGCGAAAAGTTTCTTAGAAAGTGAGAAGACTGCCCCCCCCCCGCCCCCGCTTTCTGATTAAAGCGCTTCTCATCAGCATCCTATGCCACTTAGTAAGCTACCCATGCAGAAAGCATCCTCAGGGCAGTGCACATAAGAAAAATCTGAGGAACCAGAAACAGGCTATCAGTTTCCGCAGGTTGACAAAATCGGCAAATAAAAACTCAAGACTGCCATTAAATTTGAATTTCCGATAAACAATGAAGAACTTTTTAGTATAAGTACGTCCCAAATATTGCAAGGGATATACTTGTACTAAAATTATTCCTTTTTTGAGATTCCCATTTAACAGGCCAGTCTGTATTTTATCTGACCACCTCATAAGTCCACTACCCACACCCCAGGCCTAGCGGCCCAGGAGCGAGTTTAAAATCCCGCACCGGCCCGCTCGGCCGCGTCCCCTGATTGGCCGAGGCGCGCCCGCCGCCCCGCCGGTCGCAGGCGTCACGGCAGCCCCAGCAGCCTGGGCCCCGCCGCCGCCTCCGCGGCAGCCCCGGTCGGCGCAAGTGCGGCGCGCGCTGGGGGAGGGGGCGCGGCGGAGCGCGAGGCTGGCGTCGGGCCGCCGCGGGATTAAGTTTCTCAGTCACGCGTGAGTGTGCGCTTTGATCCCGAAGCTCCTCGCCGGGCCGTTACTTCAGAAGACAGCGAGCGTGGGCGAAGCGAGGCATCCAGAGGCCCCGGCGACCCCTGCTCCCTAGTCCTCTGCCCCCTCGCGTCCCGGCCCTGGGCGGCCGCCGCGAGCCGGGTAAGCGGCGCGTGAGCCCAGGCCCGGAGGCCGAGGCGCGCCCCCGCGCCCTGCGCGCGCGCCGGCGGGGAAGGTGCGCGGGCGCCCGGGGCTCGGCGCGCGGGGGTGGGGGTGGCGGCGGGCGGTGGGGCGGTGCGCTTGCCCCACCCCGCGCGGCCAGGCGCTTCGCGGATGCCGCTGCTGTGGCTTTTTAAAAGGATGGGGTCTAGAAGTTTCCTTTGCTACTCGCAAGTCTCCACTCCTCCCACCCCCGCGATGGATAATCCTAGACCTTTCAGCCACCCCTACCCCTTTCTTTTGCTCTCGCTGACTCTAAGAGGTTTAAAAGTTCTTCCTTTTCCTTGACCCAGAGGGGCACAGTCTTGGTGTCGGGGGGCGGGGGGTGGGGTGTTAGCCTGGGGGTCCGGAGCGCAGACCAGGCCTCCGGGGCGCGGGAGCCTGTTGCTCTCCGCTGCCGGGGCCGCGCCCGGATGCCCTATCCGCCGTTACGCGGTGCCGGGCTGCGCGGGGTGCGGTAGAGAGTGGGCAGCAATGCTCCCGGTCTTGCGTTCTCGCTTTAGCCTCGGGGACCCCAGGCAAGCCGCTAATTGGTACCGGTTCCCCGTCCCCCACCCCTGGCGCCCATGCCCTTTTAACCGCAGCTCCCGTTGGTGGGAGCATGTTGATCTTGTCTCTCCCTTAATCCCCTCACCCCCCGCTCTGATGGGCGCCTTTGTCTGTGATTTGGCAGCCCCAGGATGCCGGATGTTCCTAGGGAAGCGATGTTTGGGAGACGCTTTGTGCCTTGCGGAGTAGCGCGTTTGTCGGGTGGTGATGGTGTACATTTTTGCTTGCATTCTTTGCAGAGGCACAAAGGCCGGGCTATTCTTCCCTGCAGTCACATGGAAATCCAAGCGGAGACTGCGGGGGAGGAGAGGTGGCCAGGCGCCAGCGGGAGGTGGAGGCCACTGCGCAGTCCCTGGGGGCGAGTGGGGGGTCCCCGGGGACCTCTTCTCCGCGGTGGCGCTGTTGAGGTGCTCTGCTTGGGAAGACCCCGGCAGTGGGCACTGTCTTTGTGCAGTGGGGGCTGTGGTTGGAGGCTAGTGTTTGGTAGGTATCACCAGATAGATAAGAGGACTATGACTTCACCAGCCTAGAAGGAAAACTTCTCCATGTTCTTTTGATGTCATAGAGAAGGAATCTGATAAGTGACCAGACTGCCTTGACCTGCCTTGTAGATAGTTTGATGTAAACATCCCCTTCGTGTTTCCCTAGAAATTCCTGGTTTAGGTTACCTTTTATAGAATAACACCTTATCTGAAAACTAAGGAGGAGGAGGTGATGGCTTCGGGCTTGGGAGTTTTACATGTTGAATTTGGGTGTGAGTGATTACAGTGAACATCTTGTAATGTTGGAACCATCTAAATTTGTATAATGTATGCCTTAGCACTTGATGGAATTTCGGCAAACAATAGTGTTTAGAAAACCTAGCAAAACTTGGCCAGCCGCAGTGGCTCACGCCTGTAATCCCAGCACTTTGGGAGACCGAGGTGGGTGGATCACTTGAGGTCGGGAGTTCAAGACCATCCTGGCCAACATGGTGAAACCCTGTCTCTACTAAAAATACAAATATTAGTGGGGCGTGATGGCACGCGTCTGTAGTCCCAGCTACTAGCGAGGCTGGGGCAGGAGAATCGCTTGCACCCAGGAGGCGGCGGTTGCATTGAGCCGAGATCATGCCACTGCACTCCAGCCTGGGCGACAGAGCGAGACGACTCTGACTCAATAAATAAATAAGTAAATAAAAAACATAAATAAAAACCTAGCAAAACTTGAAGTTCTTTGACTTGATCTTCTAATACAATACCGCGCTTTGGATAGATGCACCTGTGCCCTTGTGTGCAACGTAGGCAAAACTAGTTTTGGGTACCCTTTGACTCTTCATTCCTCTTTCCTATCTCGTTTGCCAAAACGAACAAACTTAGGAAGATTATTCTCAACGTATTACTAATAGATTATGGTGTACCTTATTTCTTACATATGTTTCTTTTTTTCCCTTTGTTCCTGTGTTTATTCTTTTCACGTACCTTCTATAGTTCTGGTTTTGTCTCTTTACCACACTTCTTTTTATTGACTGGGCCTGATGGTTGTGGCTTGGAAAGGGAGGGACCATTAGTCAGTTTTTAGTGTGCTTCAAAGTCCTATCACCTAGACATTGCTCTGGTTGGCCCTTAAAGACATCTTTCATTTTCAGATGCATTTAAATGCACCTAACTGTGAGGAATAGAAGCTGTTCTCAGAGTTTAGTTTATTTCTACAAGTTGAAGCTATTGAGAGAGATTCTTGGAAATCCTTGAAATGTAACTTTCATGGATTTAGGCCTAGTTGGCCACTTTTAGTTTTTAACTGCTAGGATGGAGAGATTTTGCTTGACAAATGATGAAGTGAATCCATTGTCTAGAATTGAGATTAGGGATTTAAAAGCTGGAGAAGAACAATGAATTGCCCGGAACGTAGCTATCCTGAGTTAGAGGCAGATTATTTTCTCCAGATTACATCCCAGATCCGACATAGTCTTGTCTCTCAGGTTGAGTTGCAGGTTGGCTACATTTTGTATATTTGGAAACATACAAAGTACTCTGAATTTCATGAATTATTTTGAGGCAAAGTTGGACCAGAATGTCCCCAAATATGGTAGAGCGAATAGCACATCTGCCAGAGAAAGATCCTACACTTTAAAGTGAAGAAGCAGACAACTTCCTGGTGAATTTAGGACTGCTTGATGGTGCCTATAAATGATGATATATGTCCGAAACAGTTACATGTACTTTTAAAAATAGTTATTTGGCTTGAAGTAGGATTTCATTTGATATTGTTACATACATTATCAACTCCATATTTATAACAATAAAAGTTTCATTTTTTTCTTGTAAATTAGTGTCATACAAAGAGGAACATTTATATAAGTACAGTTCGGAAATGATATTTAGCATGGTAACATTGATATATTGTGATTAAATAATTTTAGTGGGATTCCATGTGGGATAATAAGACTAAGGAGATAAATAACTACTTCTCAATAAAGGAAACCAGTGGTGAGGAATCCATTGCCTTCCTGTGATATGTTTCCAGAGAAGATCCGAGGTATTCATGTAATAGGTAGTAATAGGTGGATTAGGAAGACTGTTGTATTGGGTTAGGCATTGAGGAGAACACAGAATAAATACGATTCTGCTCCAGTAGCGTAGGGTCTTAGTTGCAAGAATCTAATGGGAGAAATTATAGAAAGGTTTTACACATAAAAAATGTTACAGGGATTCTAGGAAAGTAGTTAAGTATAGGGATTACTTGCTCTTATCATTGTGGTTAGTAAATAACACACAGAGGGGGCTTTGGTCTTGAGATAAGAGGGTGGAAATGAAAGATTTTTGGTATGAAGTGAGCTTAAGTCAGTGGTTTTGCCTTGAAAATTGACATGGTGTATGGAAGAGGCTTGGATGTGAGTGGGCAGTGGGTACTGAAGAGCGTATTCAATTTGTATATTTCTGGAGTGCGATAGAGGGTTTGTGCCCAGGGGAAAAGTTTGGATGGGGAAGAGCAATTAATGGAGAGCAATGAAGTATAGGCTGAATTTTATCTCTTGAAGTTTCCACTTTCCAGTAACCCGTTTCACATTTCCTTCTGAGACTTTACCAGAAACACGTTTAGTGTCTATATTTCTAACAACCTCTTCAGTGCAATCTGGTCTTTTTCTACCATGCACCCTAAAACGTTTGTAGCCATTACCTGTTACCCAGTTCCAAAGCCACTTCCACATTTTTGGTGTTTGTTACAGCAGCACCCCATTTCCTGGTACCAAAATCTGTATTAGTTTGATAGGGCTGCCTTGACAAAATACCGCAGAGTGGGAGGGCGGCTGAAACCACGGGAATTTATTTCCTCACAGTTGTGGGGGCCGGAAGGCTAAAATCAAAGTGTTGGTGGGATTGGTTTCTACCGAGCCTCTCTCTTTGGCTTGTAGATGGCTGAGTTCTCCCTGTTTCTTCACATACTCTCCCTCTGTGTATGTCTATGGCCTAATTTCTTTTTATAAGGGAACCAGTCATATTGTGTTAGAGCCCACCCCTAGTGTCCTCATTTAACCTTTATGTCCAAGTACAGTTACATTCTGAGGTACAGGGAATTAGGATATCCTGTGGATTTTTAGGAGACATAATTTAGCCCATAACAAGGTTCTCAAAGAGACCTAGTCTGTAAGCTAGTGAGACCCTGAGGCAGTGAGATCATATTGGAGGCTAGTGCATAGTCTGATCATTACTGGGGTAATCTGATGTTTGGCAAGAAAGGGAAACTGCTATTTGAGGACAAAGGTATTTTATCTTTGGCCTGAGGCCACTTATTTTCTTTCTCTGGGTGTTCATTGGGAAATTGTGCCTCTATGACCTTCCTTTTTGTGGACAGAGCATTAATTTTCTTTTGAAGTGTTTTATAAAAGCATTTGTTTTCTTAAAATATTTCTTTTAATGGTTCTTAAAAATAGTAAAGCGCTAAATTTGGCAAAGCTGAAACATTGTGTTGTAAATATCTCAGTGGTTTTTGAGTCTGATTAAAACAACAGAATTTATTCTTTAAATTCCATTGATCTAAAAACTGTCTTATACATGTTTTGTGGGGTAATATATGGCATAATCTTTTTTTCCTTCAGAAATGTTTCCCCCTTTTGGGAAAATATGATTAATAAAAGGGATTTTATGTTACATAAAATAAAAACTTTTTATTTTTATTTTATGTTTTTTAGGTGTTGCAGTTGTATTTGTTGAGTTAACGAAACCATTAGAACCATTCTTCCAGATCTGGCCAACTAAGTATAAAAAAAAAAAAAAAGATAAAAAGAGACAAATTCTTACTTTTTTTTTCTTTTCTGGCCTGTCTGCCTGCAGTGGTTAAATTTGTTTTGTTTAGGGAATTCTTATCTTTATCCACCTTTTAGTTTTATTTGTGTCTGCAAAAGCAACATTCATTGTTATTTTCTTGTAAACCACTTGCAGATCCGAGGTGTTATAAATAAGTGTATGAGGAGAAAGTGAAAAATGAAACACTTATTAAAAAAAAGAGAAAAACACAAAACTTAAGGAAAAACTTACTGTTGTTGCTTATTTTTAAAAATACATAAGGTAATTATTTATTTTAGTAAATAGCACATTTAAAAAGGTATGGAAGGTACAAGTGAAAAGAAGACAGAAAACTTGCCTGTAATTGGATCACCCATATACCACTCCCACAAGAAAATCCCCAAAACACATATTTTGAAAAGGAAGATACTTACATTATTTTGTTATAACAAATGAATAGATAGAGCTGTTGATCAATAGATTTCACCAATTGCTGTCTTTCTCAGTAAGCATAATCTGATCTGAGATTATTAAACGTTCTTATAATTTGAGTTGATACTAATAGCGTTTGTTTGAACTGATGTCTCAGGTCTTTTGAAGAGGTATGATACAGTTCACTACCACATGGCATATAGGACACCAGTGGAGAATGTATTTTTAAAAATTTTGATCTCTGCTTAAAATTAAGCGTTAATAGTCATATTGTTAATTTCACAATAACTTTATATTATGTACTCAGGTGGCCCCATAGGATACTTTGCTTCAGGGAACTGTCATAGAAAATGGTCATGAGAAGCTATCCTTCTGTGTTCATGAGATACCACTAACCTAACAAAACCATGATGATAGAGTCATAAAGATTAATGATTATTCTACAAGTTAAAAACTCCTCTCTGATATATTTAAGATATGTCCAGTTTCTCTTATACCTTGCTAGGCCCCTGTTTTAGTTCATTTGGGGTGCTCTAACAAGATATCAAGCAGTGAGTCCATTATAAACAAAAATTTATTTCTCATAGTTCTGGAGGCCGGGAAGTCCCAGATCAAGGCACTGGTAGGTTCTGTGAATGGCGAGGGCCTCGTAGATGATGCTGTCTTGCTGTGTCTTCATGTGGTGTGGAAAGGGCAAGGCTGTTCTCTGGTACCTATTTTATAAGGGCACTAATCCCACTCATTAGAACTCTGCCCTTGTGATCTAATTGCCTCCCAAAGGCCCCACCCCCTAATACCATTACTTTGGGAGTTAGGATGTCAGCATATGAATTTGGGGGGAACATAAACTTTCAGACCATAACAGCCCCCTTAATAGGTCCTGCTTTGTCTAAGGCATTACTAGATAAATTTCATAAAGCTTATGTATTTCCTCCTCTGCTTCTCACTCCCCACAAGTCTCCCAGGTTTTTGCATTTTAATAAGTCAGGCCTGAATCCTCTTCTGGACAGCATTCATTTTCTTTTGTATTTTGTTTTAGTAGAAACGGGGTTTCACCATGTTAGCCAGGCTGGGCTTGAACTCCTGACCTCAGGTCAGGTGATCTCCCCGCCTCAGCCTCCAAAAGTGCTGGGATTACAGGCGTGAGCCACTGCGCCCGGCCTCATATTCCAATTTGGGACTACAGGGGCCTCATCGGTATGATTCAGTGGAGTGTTGTCTGACCCTTCCTCCCCTTTCCCATCACATTCAGTTTTCTGGGCTAGGAAATGTAGTTATCCTATGCTGTTTTACAGCATTGGATACGGCTCTTCATTCTGATATAATCTATTGATTATATATTGGGTTAGACTAAGTCACAAAGTATTTTTAGCTCTGTTTTGTGGCTGAGGTAGGAAAATGAGAAGAAATGGCCCTGGGGCCTGGATTATTGCTCCCTAGCTAGCTTTATTAAGATGTTCAGTGAACATCTGTTGGATGCTAAAGTCAACCTGTTCAGCCCCTATTCTTTTCTCAAGGAGGTGGGAGGGACTGTTTAACTGTTTTATTGTGGTATAAGTTATAATTGACAATAAACTGCAGATATTGAGAGTATACAATTTGTTGAATTTTGGCTGTTGTGAAGCTATCCCCCACAATCAAGATAGTGAACATATCCATCACCCCCAAAAGTTTCCTCATACCCCTTGGTAATCCTTTCCTCTACCCACCCCTCCCATCTCCAAGTAAACTACTCATTTGCTTTATATCACTATAGACTAGTTTGCATTCGCTAGAGCTTTAAATAAATGGAATCATACAGTATGTTCTCTTTTGTCTGACTTCTTTCACTATGTAATTATTTTGGGATTCATCCATGTTGCCTGTATTCATAGTTTAGTACTGATCATTGCTGAGTAGTAGTAGTCATTGCATGGATATACCATTAAAGAGTTTTTAAGTCATTTAGAACTCTCCTGCACTTTGTTCATTGTCTTATGGTGCATATTCATTCTTGCTTTTGTGAGGGAGGAAAAACTTTACTCTCTGAGGTTCTATAAGTGAGGCCTGTTAATTAAAACTAACAAAACACAGATTAACATTTAATCGATCTTTTTAATTTTACGTGCATGGGGGCTACACAGAAAAGAGACCCAAAGAAGAGGATAGATTTGGGGTTTTTGCATCATTTTCATAATAAAAGTTGTTCTCACTGGTAAGGGAGAGATGATCATCTTTACAAATGGACATTTATGTCGCATTTACAAAGGAAATTTTGTGTTCTACTTTTACGCAGAAAGGGCCAGGGCAGAGAGTGCTCCTGTCTTCCATTTCCTATTTGCCTTCAGTTCAAAATAATCCTGATGCCAAAGTAGCATATTTTGGAGTGGCATATTCTGATCCCCTTTGGATTCAACTGTGTGCGTCTGACTTTTGTATTTGACAGTGTTTCTCAGTCTTCTTAAATTCATGCCTCATTTTGATAAACATAACAGAAAATTTAAATGCCCTTATTTAAATGTTGGAGCTTCAAAATACGTAAGTCAGTAGTTTAAAAAATACTACTGGTAATTGTAAAAAAGATGCAAAAATATTTAATTTTGAAAGATAGGAGATGATTAAGTAAAAAGTCAGGAGATTATTGAGGCTTTCCATAAACTTTTGTATCCTACCTTATGAAGAGTTTAAGCACAGCACAGTAGTTTCAGTATTGAACCCAATGCTTTATTTTGACTGCTTGCTAAATATTCCTCACCCACTTGCATATTTTTTGTAATTCTTATCATTTTTGATAGCTTTATCTGTCACTCCTGTGACAAATTTATATGATAGTCATATAGTGAATTGGATAACAAAGGAGTAATTTGGTGCTGAAATTATTCAAATAATTGCCATTCTGTATATGTTGCAATTCAGATCATCAAACACACCAAGAGTCGGAGAGGGGATTATCTGCATCATTCTAGATCAGATCTGGCCAGTGGAAATATCATGTGAGCCACACATGTAATTTTAAGTTGTCTGTAACCACAGTAAAGAAAAAAGCAGAAGTAAGTGAAATTAATTTTAATAATATATTTTATTTAACCCACTTTCTTCAGATTATTATTTCAACGTATAATAAGTATAAACATTATCGAGATATTTTACTTTCTTAAAAAAAAAAAGCTCTCCAAAATATGCTATGTCTTTTACCCTTACATCATATTGCCTTTAGAACTGGCCAAGGTATAAGTGCTGGGTAGTGGCTTGTTTCATTGTGGTTCCTGGCTACTGTATTGGTCAACACAACTTTACCTCATGCAGCTAAGCTATAAGGTCAGATGAAATCAAGAAACAAGATGTCTTCATTCTGTTATGGAAACCTGTTATGTTGGCTGGAACCACTCAGCCTTTTTTGGGTCATTTGTAATGTTTATATATTGTCTGTACCTTCTGATCACTTAGTTGAAGTGACAAACAAAATCAAACTACATTTAAAGCAAATGTCCTCTCTAGATTATTACAAAAGTAAAAGTTGGTTTATGCTGTTAATATTAACATTTAGTCCTTTGAGTGCCAGAGTAAAAGTAGTTAATGGAGGCAGTTAAATAGTAGATGAGTTAATTAAGAAACAAATAGTCATATTAATTGAAAGATAAGCCTTTTTAAAATGCTTTCATGGAGAAAATATCACTTATCAAGATAACCCCAATGAATCCTATAGAATTACGTATGGTAACTAAATAGTGTAGCTTGTTACATTATCTGTGAATTAGTAATTAGGGGATCGAATTGCTCCATGCTTATTTTTCTTATATGGCTAAGGTACGTGTTCAGATAGGTTCATAATAATTTGGATTCCTTTATGCAGTTCTCCCTCATCTGAACTACCTGGAATCTTGCCAGCAACATGTAAATTGTCATTTCTTGCTGAATTTTCTCAGTATATTCTCAACTGTGTAGACTATCAGTGACCGACAAGCTTATCAGCAGATTTGGACAGTAACACCTCTTTGCTGGCAGAGGACTACAGGGTTCTCTCTAGGAATTATTTGGTACAGATTATGAAAAATACTTTTTTTATTGTGAACAAATTTTATTTTTTTCTTGTGTGTATGCATGTTCAATTAACAGAAACACCAAAGTTACATTTGTTTTGGTTTAGTATGGAGCTGAATAAGAAAGGATCATGACAATTTTTTTTTTTTTAAGATAATATGCTCATCTATATATGTACACTGTTCCATCTTGGAACTTGCAGGAATGTTATTGATTCCACTATGATTTTTAATTTATCTCACAACCATTATTTATGGTGCTGGGGATATAGCCCCAAGAGAAAAAGAAAACAACAGCAACACAAAACTTCCTACCTTCATGAAATTAAAATTCTATTATTTCCTGTTTTCTAGAGGCATTTCAAGCTCAGTATGTCCAAAAAGAATATAACCATATTTCTCTTTCCTCTAAAACCATATATTTATCTTTCTGCTCTTGTTCTTTCAGCTAAATGATGTCCTGACAGTTCTAGTTTCCCAGATTAAAATCATTGGGAGAGTCAACCTCTATTTCTGTCACTCATTCACCCCTCCTGGCCCTAACAGTCACCAAGTGGTCACTGAGTTCTTTTGATTGCCTGTAATTAATGAGTCTGTATCTTTTCTCTGTTTTCTTGCCATTGCCTTCATCTGGGCTCTCATTCTTTTTTGATTAGGTTGTTTTAAAAGCTTAACATCTGGTTGTATTATTAGTTCTTTTCCCTCTTTGATGAAATATTTACACTATTATCAGAATTGTTTTATCAGAAAATAAATTTTAGTAATCCCTGTACCCTCCAAACTCCCTCCCCAGTGTCCCTGCATGGTCCAGCATGCCCGCAGGGCAAAGCCCCAATGAGGCCATGGAAACATTACCTTCATAGCTCTTGTCATTCTGGACCCAAGTGCTGCAGCCTCACTCTCATCAAGTTCTCTGGGTTCTTGATGGTTTTGTTGCCTTAGCAGATGTCCTTCCCTTCATAAGAAATGCCTTTCCCTTTACTGCTCTCCTCCGCACTCTCCTGATCGGCTCATACTTCAAGATGATTCATCTGTCATAACTCTTAACAAATTCTTTCTGACTCATGTTGGCAGTATTGGATTCCTCTGTACTGAGAACTTTACCTATCACGTTGCCCCGTAATTACTTACTGTTTTCCAGTAAATTGGGAACTCAGAAGTTAGATACTTGTCCTCATTCTTCTTTTGTCATATGCTTCAGTGACAGAGGTGGATAAAGACATGGGGGCCTGAAGTATATGGAATTTGGGGTGGTTCTCTTAAAAATAATAGAAAATCATAACTACAAAATTAGATATGAAAAAAATTTATTTGAGAATTGAAGAATCCTATGCAAGTACCTTCATGCTAAATCTTACTATACACATGCTAAATCTTCCTATACACATGGCTAGGAATATGTAAGTGCTCACTTAATACTTGATGAATTGGTGTGGTTTTTTTGGGATGCGTTATAAGTATCATCTGAATATCTATATTTATATATATGTATATAATTTTCTTTTTGCTGTTTATTTTTTAAAATTAGGAAACATGATTAGCCATTCTGATGCTAATACTGTTGCTAATAATAAATGTCTAATACTTCCATACTTCTTCCCATTTCCAAACACTTCTGAATACCTTATCTTACAGGATTTTGACAACTGAGTCACAAGGGAAGTGACTCAGACTTAATGACTCCGTGTTTTGCTACTTAGTGAGTGAAGGAAAAGGGAGCTGAAGTTCTTCCTTTGAGATCAGATTTCACTTTGGTAGGAGAAATGACAATTCTTCCTCTGCGTCTGTAACCTCAGTCAACACCACTTTGCTCTATATTCTGTTAGCCTGGGAATGCTAAGGAATTTTCTGAGAGTTTTCCAAATCATCTCAGTGTCATTCCATCTTTCCATCCCTTCTCCCTTTCAGCTTCCTCAATTATTTCTTCTTCCTTTCCTCCCGTGTTATTTGTGTCTTGCCATACATCAAACACATTCTTCTCCATGTCTTTTCTCAGATGAATTGATACTTTTAAGTGTCATTACTTTGAATAAGCTGAATTTTGTAGTTTGCAATTTTCAAATTTGTTTCTACTTCTTTGAAGTACTATGGGGTGTGTCTTGGGATCCTCAGTAGTGTAAAAAGTACACCTAATTTTCAGCAATGGAAAAGAAAGTATCACAAAACTGTGTACTTTACGGCATAGGTAAGACAGCTCTGTTGCTTAAAAGCTTCATGAATGTAGGAGAAAACACTATCTTTCTGAACCTCAATTTTCTTACCTGAAAATGAGGGTATAAAGTATGGAGCTCTTGGTAGGATTGAAGGAAATACATATTTGTAAAGGACATAGGTTTTGTTTAAGAAAACAGGGATAGGATATATGGAAGGTATTATAAACAAATGGTTTCATTTCAAACACTAAAACTGATGCCAATTTCATTACCTAAAAAATTACCTATGTAGCCTATTTTATTTTCTGGGAAAGTCATTATTATAACAGATGCAATAGCAATCAATTCTTAAATGCAATTTTATTATTAGTTGTTATTGAATAGCATTTTTAAGAACCCCAAATAACAGATTGTTGCTTTAAATTGTGTATTGCAACCAAGCCTACATTTTAGACATTCTAGTGATGAATATATATTTGGAAAGTTTTGCCTCTTGGAGTATTTGGTGGTGGATATGTTCCTGAGGAAGAAAGTTGCCTTTTTACATCAGTGAAATGATATGGAAAGTTAGTTTGTTACTTAGGGACTCTTGTCAGGGTAGACATCCCCTCTGATTAAGGCTTTTAAGCCTTTGTCCTCCTTAAATCCTTCTTCCTTCTTTCTCTGACCCCAAATCTTCGAGTAGCTGAATGAGATTACTTTTGCATGAAACTGTTCAGATAATTATCGACATTTCATTATATAGACTTTTCAATACCCCACCTAATAATGGCTGGAAAAATGGGATGGCTTAATAAAAGGTCTGAGTTAGGGAACCCTGGAAAAGTTATAGTATTTTCTTTGACTCTCTACTGAATCTATTAAATGTGGTCTTAACAAGTTACATGTTTGGAAAGAGTAAAAGCTTACAAAATTTTCTTACATCTTCAAGTAATTAAGATTGATAATTGAAAAAAAAAGTGTTGATTTCTTCTGTCTGCTGAATTTAAGGGTTCTGAATGGCTAAATACTCCACAAAAAGTATTGCAAAGAATGGGCCGAGAGAGGGAGAGAGAGAATGTGATTGTTCACAAGCCCTTCTCAGTACATGCATCTGTTGTACTTCTCTGTGCAGAGTTGAAACTGAACCAACAGGCGTCAAACCACTAGTTACCACGAGCACAGTATAGGAGAGAAAAACAGCCACATTAAATATTATTCCAAAATGCTGTTTTCTTCCCAGAGGACTTCTGATGAGAAATTTGAGCCTGCCCTTTCCTGAGTAAAGTTTGTAAACTTTGTTCCTGTCCACGTTCAGCAAAGGGAAGTCATGAAAGCCACTGACTGAATTTAGGAGGTGCTGATGGATGGGGAAGGATAAAAATATCTAATTATGTATAGTACTTATAGCTCAGTGATACCTAAGGAGTTTATATAATATACAACGCTTTTCATAATTTTTGTAGAAAAGATTCCAGGAGAAGCCATTTGGAACAGTAATAGAGAAATTGTGGAAGTAGAGTTATTTTAAGAGTTGGGAAAGTCCTAGAAAATGATCTTGGGAGAATAGTAGAACGTGAAGTTGGATGGGGAGATAAGTTGAAGCACATGGTTGTAATATTATGGTCTTCTCTCCTACCTCCTAGTTCCACAGTTTTCTCTGTATTGGAAATATTGTCTCCATCATTTAACACTTTCCCCTGAGGAGCCACTCAGTCACAACTGACAAGCCACCTATTGTTCTGCCCCAGTGTCATCAAGATCTCACAAACTCAATGGAGATCCTGTCCGTGAGAGGGCAGCTGAGAAATGACAGACATTTTTTGTACTATCACCTCCGACAGCACTTGATAGGTTCTAACAACAGAGACCTGCTGCCAACTATATTTCTGGGTCCCATGGGTACGCTTTTGAGTACCAAATGCTTTCAATTTGTTTTTTCTTTTTGAGATGGAGTTTCACTCTTGTTGCCCAGGCTGGAGTGCAATGGTGCAATCTCAGCTCACAGCAACCTCTGACTCCTGGGTTCAAGTGGTTCTCCTGCCTCAGCCTCCCCAGTAGCTGGGGTTACAGGCATGTGCCACCACGCCTGGCTAATTTTGTATTTTTAGTAGAGACTGGGTTTCTCCATATTGGTCAGGCTTGTCTTGAACTCCCAACCTCAGATGATCTGCCTGCCTTAGCGTCCCAAAGTGCTGGGATGACAGGCGAAAGCCCAAATGCTTTTTACAAGCACCAGGACACAGTCGACCTGGACTCATTGAATTGCCTCATTCCAGGCAGGGAAAAGGGCAGGAGGTAAGAGCCTGAATTTCCCTGGAGAATTTGTTGCCAGTGTAGGAACTGCACTGAAGAATTCTATGGCACAAAGTTAAGTCTTCTGCATGTTTTAGGTTTCCCCCAATACAATAATGTGGCTACCGTGAGTGCTTTGTGGGCAGCTAGCTGCCTCTGGAGTTTGGCATTGACACATTGTTGTGTTCACCTGCGAGGGCAGCTCTTGGAAGAATTCCCCTGCCTGGTTCTATGCAAGCAATATGCCTGGCATGTTGTGTCTTGACCCTTAACACTGAAAATGTGATACAGACAGGGGCATTCTGCCCAACAACCTAAATTCCTTTGAGTTTAACTGAGGAGTGAGAGAACAGAAGAGGCCAAATCTTAATTCTGAGAAGAACTTAAATCTTTCCCCTCAGTCACCATGTTTGGTGTGAGTTAACAGTTTGAGGGGAGGGTACCCTGTCCAACAGAGATACATGAAGAGAACATTATGAATGAAAAGTATGCAAAATGGGTGTTCGGAGAGAAAGTGTTAGAATCCATAGTTCTCTAATGTGTATTCTGGACTCTTTTTTTGTTTTTTTTGTTTTTTTTAAATTATGGGTGAAGGTTAATGGGGAAGGAAATAAATATAATGCAATGGGCTATAAACAGAATTGATTGGTCTAAATATTTTTAGAAAAGGAAAGTTAGCCTTCCAGAGGGTCGGTTGAGTTAGTCCAGCAGTCCAGGGTTCTGATCCTAGACATACCACTGATTTGTTACGTAATCAACTCTCAGTGAGCTTTAGCTTCTCTGTGACCCATGTGTTTTTTGAGGCCCCTTTCAACTTTAACTTTATAGATGAGTGTAAGCAGTAAATAAGGGTATTTAACTCAAAGTATCATAAAATATAAATACATAATTATGGAAGCGGATATGAATCTGCTAATATTCTTTATAAAACTTGTGTATCTATGTGTTTTAGAGAATCTGCAGATAAGTTAAGAACATATATACTGTTTGAAAGAGCATTTTGCCTCAGACCAACAATCTTAAAAATAAAACTAACTTTCAAAAGCCAAAGCAAATGTAATGAACATGTTTTTTGGTATAAATACATTTGTTATGTAAGAATACTTGTAAGAAAATATTCAATTTCCATATTATATTTATTTTCATTTTCAGTAGGCTTCATCCCCTCCATTAGAAAATTAACAGGAAAATATGATATGATACTATTTTCACCAAACTTTCTTAGAGTATGTGGATTCTTGGTCAATGTAGTGATTTTGATTTGTGTATGTTTATATAATTGTGGATTAACATGCCTTTTTTCCATAATTTAGTGTTAGCTTATATATATTGTGTGACTCTTCATTATATTGTCATTTGAATATTCATGGAAGATAAATAAGTTTTATTTAAACTGAAACAGGTTTATGTTTATACTTTCTTGGGATCCCCTATAATTCACAAAGGTGGGGTTTTTGAACATATGTTCAAAAGTAGAACAGCAATAGTTGTTCATCACTTCCTGCCCTCCTGCTCTCTGATGAGAAGTTGACTAATCCAGGGCAATAAGTATCTGCTTCTAAGGCCTGTATCTCAAACAGCTTGGTAAAATTAGAAGCAGAATAGCATCAGAAAATGAGAATGAAGCTTTGTTTTTAATAGTAAAACTGAAAATGATTCCTTATGAGATATTATATTTTGAAGAAATGTTTCATAATATTTCCTTTAGTTTTGCTGGAATTAAGTAGTCTACCTGAATAAATTATTGTTCTGGGAGAATTTACCAATGGTAACATTATTTTTTTCCAAATAACTTAGTATTATAGTTTTAGGTGAAATCTTTTTTTTTTTTTTTTTTTTTGCCAAAC
Organism: Macaca thibetana thibetana; assembly: GCF_024542745.1. NCBI lineage: Eukaryota > Metazoa > Chordata > Mammalia > Primates > Cercopithecidae > Macaca > Macaca thibetana. Next base: position 67,295,086 of record NC_065592.1, read on the forward strand.
AAGGATAAGGAGGATTTGAAAAATATTACACTAATCATCTCTAGTCCTAGCCTCTGAAACTGGATATTGTTAACATTTTCACATATTGGCTGCCTTATTTTTGTAATAGTTATTATGAGAAATTTCAAATGTACATAAATGTCGTGAATCCTCATATACCCATCATTCTGTTTTAACAAGTACTAGTTCATGGTCTTGTTTCTTCTCTTGTCTCAGACATTTCCCTTGTCCCTTCCCTGGAAGTTTTTGAAGCAAATTGTGGATATGATATTATTTTATGCATAAATATTTCAACCCAACTGCTTTTTACATGCATAATTTAAAACCGTTATAAAAATACAGTTTCCTTAAAAAAAAAAAAAAAAAAAAAAAAAAAAAAAGAGAAAGCTAAATTCCCCCGTTGAGTCCCCACATATGAGGCTACTACTTCCATCTGTCTACTCCCATCTACTGTCATTTTAGAATGTGTCCTTTTAATCCATTGTTGAATATGAGGAAAGTATGTGTATACATATTTTTATGTGGCCCATATACTATTTTTTATATTTTTAAAATATAAATAAACTACTTATTCTGTAAATCTCCATTTCATTGTTGAGGTTTGGACTCCGAGTCTGTTCTTTAAAAAATGAGTCTAACCCATTTGTGTTTATTGTGAATATGGATATCTGGATTTATTTCATTGCCCTTGTTTTGTGTTTTTTGTTTACTGTGGTTTCTCATTTTTCCTTGTTTTCCCATTCCTAACCTCTTTTAAATTGCTCGAGTATTTTTAGTTCATCTTCTTTCATTTTGGTGTGTATATTATGTGGAATCTACTTCTGTTTTTTTAGTGGTACCTTAAGGTTTTAACATGTATACTTGGCTTAATTTTTCTAGTAGAGTTTGAAGAAAGAACATTTCTATCCTCCTATGATTGGAACTCTTTTTAATTTTTATAATTTTTTTTTTGAGACAGGGTCTTTTTCTGTCGGCCCAGATTGGAGTGCAGTGGTGCGATCACATGTCACTGCAGCCTCTACCACCTGGGTTCAGGTGATCCTCCCACCTCAGCCTCCTGAATAGCAGGGACTACAGGTGTATACCACCACTCCTGGCTAATTTTTTTAAAATTTTTTGTGGAGATGGGGTTTTGTGATGTTGCCCAGGCTGGTCTCAAACTCCTAGGCTCAAGCGATCCACCAATCTTGCCCTCCCAAAGCTGGGATTACAGGCATCAGCCACCATGCCTGGCCTGAATGGAGATTTTTGGTCTGAAATATTTTTACTGTTTGTAAATATTGTTCACAGTTACTCAGATTTCATTTGTATAATGAAAATTTGTCAGAGCTCACATTCCTTTTTTTTAATTTTTAATTTTCATTTTCTAGGGGCAGGGTCTTGTTCTGTTGCCCAGGCTGGAGTTTAGTGGCACAATGATAGCTCACTATAGCCTCAATCTCCTGGGCTCAAATAATCTTCTCACCTCAGCCTCCCAAGTAGCTGGGACTACATGCATGTGCCTCCACGCCTGGCTAATTTTAAGAATTTTTTTTTTTTTTTTTTGTAGAGACAGGGTCCCACTTTGTTGGCCAGGCTGGTCTTGAGCTCCTGGCTAAAAGTGATCCTCTCACCTTGGCTTCTCAAAGTGCTGGGATTACAGGCATGAGCCACCATACTCCGTTAGCTACCTTTGTTTTAACAGTGGATTTATGTTTTATTCGGTGGCAGCTAATGGCTTCTCTCAGGCTCTGAGCAAAACAGAACTTTATAGTGTTATATTCACCCACCAAGTGTAGGAGCTTCCCTGCACTTTGTTTTTCTGATGTAACTATCTCTTCTGTAGGATTATTAATTATTTAGTGGTCCTACTAAAATTGTCTTGCTAGTTAACTCCCTCGAATCTTTATTGGAAGTACAGTGCCCAAATGAAATAAAGGAACAAGGGTATTTCGTAAGCAAGGGTACTTGAGAGAGTTTCTTTTTTTTTTGGATATGATGATATGGTACCATACCAAAGCAGACTGTGTTTGAATGAATAGGTGTGTTTAAATGGAGCAAACAGAGCCTCATACAACATACCTCTGGCAAAATGGAGTTCACTGTAAATGAAGATCAGTGATTGTGCATCTGTAGGGACCAGTTACTCTATTTTCCTCTTATTGGCTGTGCTGCATCTCCCAAGGAATGCCTGTATCTCTTAATGTCGGTTGTATTCTATCTCTATCAACAGACTTGTTTTTGCTGTCTCATAACTCTGGCTTGTGTGTACCTCATTTTAGCTTCTTCATCTCTTACTCAGCTGCCTTCTGTCTTCTCAACTCTTGTTCTACCATTAATTGGCTTATTCTCTCAATATTTCTTAAGTTCTTAAGAGACACTCTAGTCCATTCATGCTTTTCATGTCAGTACTTAGATTGGCTTCCCTTGAATTAAGGAGCCTAGCCCTGGTTCCCTTGGTTATGGTTGGAAGAAGGGGGCGAAGCATAGTACATGATAGCATAGTCCTTGGAGGAGGGCCTGTGGGAAGGTTGAATTCTGTATTAGTCAGCTTGAGCTGCCATAACAAATTATTTAGAGAGGTGTAAACAACAGAAATTTATTTTCATGGTGTTGGAGGTTGAAAGGTCTAAGATCAAGGTCTGGCAGGGTTCAGCTTCTGATGAGGGTTTTGTCTGTGGCTTGCAGATGGCTACCTTCTTGTGTCCTCATGTGGCCTTTTCTCAGTGCTTGCATGTAGACAGTGAGACAGGTTTTCCTCTCTTCTTCTTTCTAGAAGACCACCAATTCTGTTGGATCAGGACTCCACCCTTATGTCCTCATTTAATGTTAACTGTTCCCTAAAAGACCTGTTTCCAAAATCAATCACATCGGGGTTGGGGCTTCAACATAGGAATTTTGGGCAACACAGTTTATTCCATAGCAACATCGTAAGGTACTATACTCAGCTATTCAAACTCTATTAGGGCAGACATTTCTAGAATAGTCTCACAACACTGACATGTTCCTTGTAGTATTACCATCCATCAATAACCAAAGCAGGAAAGGTGGGATTTATCCTAAACTCATCTTCCTTACCTCCATATTACCATGTCACAGTACTTATGTCTCTTAACTAATCTTAATCTATCTCCCATTTTCCTTTGTTTCTCTAGTTTTGAAAATGCCTCTTACCTGACTTCCTTATCCCTAGCTTCTCTTGATTTTTGTATGTCCTCCATACCATTGCCAGAGTGATCTTTCTAAAGATCACTTTGCCAAAATAAACTTCTAATTAAATCTAAACTCTTTAATGGCTGGGTGCAGTGGCCACAACTATAATCCCAGCTCTTTGGGAGGCCGAGGTGGGTGGATCACTTGAGGTCAGGAGTTTAAGACCAGCCTGACCAACATGGCAAAACTGTGTCTCTAATAAAGTAAATTACAACAACAACAACAACAAAAATTGGCCGGGTGTGGTGGCGGGGGCCTTTTATCTTAGCTACTCGGGAGGCTGAGGCATGAGAATAGCTTGAACCTGGGAGGCGGAGGTTACAGTGAGCTGAGATTGTGCCGCTGTACTCCAGCCTGGGCCACAGAGCGAGACTCCGTTTCAAACAAAACAAAAAACAAATGTCAACTTTTTAAGAGTAGTATGGAGGGCCCTGAATAATTTGGCATTTACTCACATCTCCAGCCTCATCTTCTCTGTCTCTTGTTTTTCCTCAGCCCCAATCCAGGTACTACATAAGAAACTACTTGCAGTGCTCAGAAGGTACCATGCACTCTTGCGTTTATGTGGGGAGCTCTTTCATCAGACCTTCTCCCCCACCTATTCTTTAAGACTCTGTGCAGGAGTCTGTGACTCCAGGAAGTTTCCCTGACTTCTCAGTTCAGCTTGGGTGTCCCTCCTTTGTGTTCTTATATTTTAATTGTTTATTTCTTTTCCTTTCATTCACTTGTATGTGAGTTCCCAGATTGTATCATCATTTCTCCAATTCTGCTACTAGACAACATGCCAGTCATGTAAGTGCCCCATGTGTGTTTGCAGAATCAGTAAATGACAGAATTTGAGTCCTTTTCTAATCTCTTGACCTTCCCTGCATTTTCTTTTCTTTTCTTTTTCTTTTTTGAGGCAGACTTTTGCTCTGTTGCCCAGACTGGAGTGTGCTGGCTCGATCTCAGGCTACTTGGGAGACTGAGGCAGGAGAATCACTTGAACCCAGGAGGCGGAGGCTGCACTGGGTTCAAGTGATTCTCCTGCCTCAGTCTCCCCAGTAGCTGGGACTACTGCATTTCCATTTCAGGTAATTTGTATGGCAGTTTTTATAAATAAAGTATAAGAATATTAATCAATATTTGAGGTATGTTGTGAAGTTAAGGTTCTTTAATACTTGATTTTCTTTCATTTTGGTGGGCAAAGTGGAATTAATACATCTTATTTTCATTGAATAAATTTAGGAAGATTTATAAATGTCAACTTGAAAATAAAAATTGTGTTCATGAATGCTTTTTTGATCAAAGCCTATAAAAATGAGGGAGCAGTTCAGAAGAACAGATGCTAAGAAAAGGCTGAGTGATTTCTGTTGGATGACTGCGTGATGTTGGTGGGTACTGTGACATTTCTATACTTTTAGAGCTATAGTTCAGTAATGTTACCCAAAAGTAGGAATTATGACTGAAAGTGTAAGTATTGCTGTTATGGACAATTGAATTTATGAAAATCTACTTGCATTTGACTACTACAATTGTGCCTTTGTCTGCTAACTTCAGGTACTGCTGCGGCAACTATGAATGATAGAAATGGTAAATTTAAATGCAATAACAGATGCTGAGCAACTTTGACAAGCTGCAAGCCATTGAAACAAGCACTTTTAATGTTGTATTCCTTTTTCAGTCAGAATTGTTTAAGATAACTAGAAAATTGTATGCATTTGGGGCATTTTCTCTACATAGAGTTATTTTTAGCATAAAACATATTTTCACTTGTTAGTTGCCATATAATCTGCATTGAGCAGAATGATTTGTGTTATGTTTCAAACGTTGATTCTCTACTTTGTAAAAGCTGTGCCTACATGTTACCATTACAACTTGTTGAAAAGTAAAATGATTACTCAGTTAATCCGTTCCTACTTCTAAATAATACCAAATATTCTGTTTTATTTTTATCCCCTGCTGACACTAATGTTATCAACAAATTGCTGGAGAATCATATGGTCACAGGTAAAATCTTTGAGATGTATTGGGGATTAGGCAGCTCTCTCGTGATGTTAAAGTTTTACAGGAAGCGTGAAAGGTAAAATGATTTTATATGTCTTTTTTTTCTCTAAGCTAGCATGTACATAGTAGGATTGTTAGATAAAATAGCAGATGCCCAAGTTAAGTTTGAATTTCAGATAAATAAGATTGGATTTTAGTATAAATATGTCCCAAGTATGGCATGGGACATACACTAAAAAAGTATTCATTTACTTGAAATTCAAATTTAATTAGCATCCTGTGTTTTTATTTGATAAATCTGGCAGCCCTCTATTAAGATACAAAGTTTGAAAAACACAAAAGTAATGCAGTGCAAAGTAAGATTGTCTCGGCGTCCTTCAGCCTGCCATATCCCACTATCAGTGTCTTTGAAAAAGTTGCAGAATAGTCTATGCTTTTATAAACACGCACACATCAGTTTTTACTTACCTAAACAATTGCCGTCCTATTCTTCTGTACAAAGTGTAACAACTTCATACCTTGTTCTGTATCTTCTTTTTTATAAATTCGACAATATATTTTCACCATGTGATTTTTGCGAGATAGTTCGGAAAATAGGGGGTAGTGTGATAGAGTTTGGGCTTTAAAATAAGGGACAGTAGGGTTCAATTCCAAGTTCTCCCACTTACTAGCTGTGTCACCTTGATTAAGACCCCGACCTCTCCTTTTCTCTGTTGTGTTATCTGGAATAATGTGTCAGGCACTGGAGGATATTATGGGGAGCAAGGTGGTCAGAGTCCTCACACGCATGATGGAGCGTGGATAAACTGCACTTGCCTAGCACTCTGGTGCCTAACAGATACTGAATTCATTGAGCTATTACTGATATGTCTTGTGGTTCTAAAAGCTAAGGCTGTTGGAACAGATTTTAGGTTCAGTTTTTATAACCAAATAGTGATACAGCCACAAGCAGGATACCTGAACAGCAACTAGAGGGAAACTGGTAATTTTTCTGTGCCAGGTTTGAATACAGTTGTCCCACCCCTTGGAATGTGGAGGATACATTCCAAGACCCCCAGTAGTTGCCTGAAACCAAACATAGTACCTTACCCCATATGTACAGACCTGTTATTCTGTTGAATTTTGCCTTATTGTGCTTTGCAGATACTGAATTTTTTTAAACAAATTGATGGTTTATGGCAACACTGTGTCAAGCAAGTCTATTGGTGCCATTTTCTTTTCCAACAGCATGCGCTTACTTTGTGTGTGTCATGTTTTGTTAATTCTTACAATATTTCATGCCCTTTATTATTCTTACATCTGTTACAGTGATCTGTGATCAGTAATCTTTGATGTTACCATTTTAATTATTTTGGGGTGCTGCAGCCCTGCACATTTAAGATGACGAACTTAATAAATGTTGCACATTTTCCAACTGCTCCATCAACTGGCCATTCCCATTCTCTTTCCCTCCTCTGAGGCTTCTCTATTCCCTGACACAGAGCAGTATTAAAATTAGGCTGTTCAGTGTTCAAGTGAAGGGAAGAGTTGCATGCCTCTCACTTTAAATGAAGAGCTAGAAATAATTAACTTTCGTGAAGAAGGCATGTTGAAAATAGAGATAGACTGAAAGCTAGGTGTGTTGTGCCAAATGGCCAAGTTGTGAATGCAAAGGAAAAGGTCTTGAAGGAAATTAAAAGAGCTTCTCCAGTGACCACATGTAAAGCAAAACAGCCTTATTGTTGATATGGAGAAAGTTGTAATGGTCTGGATAGAAAATCAAATCAGCCACAACATTCCCTTAAGCCAAAGCCTAATACAGAGCAAAACCCTAACACTCTTCAGTTCTGTGAAGGCTGAGAGAGGTGAGGGAGCTGCAGAAAAAAAGTTGGAAGCTAGCAGAGGTTGGTTCATGAGGCTTAATGAAAGGAGCCATCTGTATGACATAAAAGTGTAAGGTGAAGCAGCAAGTTCTAATGTAGAGGCTTCAGAAAGCTATCCAGATCTAGCTAAGATCATTAATGAAGGTGGCTGCCCTAAACAACAGATTGTTAATGTAGATGGAACAGCTTTATATTGAAAGAAGAGGCTATCAGGGACTTAAATAGGAGTAGTCTGGCTTCAAAGCTTTAAAGAGACTGACTCTCTCATTAGGAGCTAATGCAACTGGTGATGTCAAATTGAAGCCAGTGCTTATTTACCATTTCAAAAAGTTTTGGACCCTTAAGAATTATGCCAAATCAGCTGTGCCTGTGTTCTCTGTGAATGGAAAAAGAAAGCCTGGATAACAGCACATCTGTTTATAGCATGGTTTACTGAATGCTTTAAGCCCACTGTTGAGACCTCCTGCTCAGAAAAAGGTTCTTTTAAAATACATTACTGCTCATTGACAAGGCACCTGGTTATCCAAGAGCTCTGATAGAGTTTTACAAAGAGATGAATGTTGTTTTCATGTCGCTAACACAACATCCATTCTGCAGTCCCTGGACCACAGAGTAATTTTGACTTTCAAGTCTTATTATTGAAAAAATAAATTTTGTAAAGTTATAGCTTCTGTACTTAATTATTCCTCTGCCAGATTAGGGCGAAGTAAATGGAAAACCTTCTGGAAAGGATTGACCAATTTAGATGCCATTAAGATATTTGTAATTCATGGGAGGAAGTCAGAATACCAACATTAGCAGGAGTTCGGAGGAAGTTGATTCTAAAACTCTTACGAATAATGCTGAGGGTTCAAGACTTCAGTGGAAGAAGTCACAGAAGATGTGGTAGAAATAGCAAGAGAACTAGAATTTCAAATGGAGTCTGAAGATGTGACTGAATTGCTGTACTCTCATGATAAAGTTTGAATGAATGAGGAGTTGCTTTTTATGGATGAGTAAAGAAAGTGGTTTCTTGAGATGAAATGTATGCCTGGTGAAGATGTGAACATCGTTGAAATGAAAAAAAGGATTGAGGCTATTACATAATCTTCGTTAATAAAGTAGGAGCAGGATTTGAGAGGTTCTATTGTGGGTAAAATGCTATCAAACAGCATCCCATGCTACAGAGAAATCTTTCATGAAAGGAAGAATCAATGTGGCAAAGCTCGTTGTTGATTTATTTTCAGAAATTGTCACAGCGACCCCAGCCTTCAGCAGCCACCACCCGTCAGTCAGCAGCCATCAGTACAAAGGCGAGACTCTCCACCAGCACAAAGACTATGACTCACTGAAGTCTCAGATGATCACTAGCATTTTTTGACAGTAAACTATTTTTTAATAAAGGTGTATAGAATGTTTTCCTAGACATAATGCTGTTGCACATTTAATAGACTACAGTGTAGTGTAAACATAACTTTTGTACTCACTGGGAAACCAAAAAATTCGTGTGACCCCTTTTATTGAGAGATTCACTTTATTGCAGTGGTCTGGAACTGATCCTACAATATCTCTGAGGTATGCTTTTTTTTTTTATTTTTATAAATACATACCTATGGTAAAGTTTAATTTACAGATTAAGCTCAATAAGAGATTAACAACAACTAATAATAAAATAGAACAATTACAACAATATACTGTGTATTCTTAATTCTCTTTGTGTTGAGGGATTTAGTACCTTGAAATGTAAAAGCAGTGTTTTTGAATATACTTTGAATATCAATTTAAAGAGGCTTCTTAAGGGTTTTTCTTAAAATCTTGGATTTTAAAAGTGATTTTTTTAAAGACGTATGGACATTAACATTACATAAATGGTGAATATTCCTGATCTTTCTTTGATAGACCCACTGCTGGTTTCTAACATATGTATTTCTGACTTCTTCATACCTTGTCTGAACAGTTGGCTGATTTGACTATCTACAGCAGTCTATTCCATTTCAGACTTCATTCATTTTGGGTCTCTATTTCTTCCTTTGGTTTCACTTTATGTAGGGCATGGTCTGTTTGAACTTGGAAACAGGGAAGTCGAATCTTCCTGCTTTCTAGAGGCAGCATATTGTAGAAATTAAATTGTGGACTCTGGAGCTAGATGGCTTGTGTTAAGATCCTTGCTCTATCACTTAGTAGTGGTGTGGACTTAGAAGAGTTACTTAACCTCATTTTCCTTGTTTATAAAGTGAGTGAATTGTGTAAGTATTAAAGGACTTAATTGGAAGCATGATTCGAATAGTACCTAGCATGTGGTAGGTGCTGTGTGTTTGCTGTTATCATTTCTGCTTCTGTTTCAGCATTAGTGCTGATCTCCTTCTTATCATATCCATAGCTCATCTCTTTTCTGCCTCTCTGATTCCTTATTGTCACTGCTTAGCATGAATTGTCCAGACAAAAAAAAAAAAAAAAAAAAAAAAAAAAAGAAAATCCCTCAGAACTTGCCATTCTTCTGACATGTTGGATCTTGTTTAAGTCATGCCAGTTGGCCATGACCCACTGTTATCACTCAGGTATCCTTAAGTTTCCATATAGTATTTAAATGGGCAAAAAGGGAAAGGAAATGGTAGGGTGGTGAAAAGGTGACAAGAGGAATTCATGGCTGCAATTTGAAGGGAGTAGACTCAATCTATCTCAAAAATTTTGTGATTATAAATGAATTTGTTTATAATTAGAACTGAATCCTCAGGACAGGTATATCAGGCACAGAAAGGAATGAGTTTTTAAAAGTTCTTATGTTTTTGTCGGGGTTGCTAATGGTGAAATCCCCTGAAAAATCTCAAAAAAAGCTATGCATTTATTTTAGGGACATCCAAGCCTAGAAAAGAAACTCTGAAACTGTAATTTTAAAAAATCATTGAAATACAAAAGAGTAGAGCTGTCTCATCTGGGAGCTATTTTTTGTTTTTTTTTTAACCTTTGTGTAATTTTTTGGGGAAGAAAAAGTAATTCTATTTTACTGTAACCAACTTGTAGATGAACTTTCGGACAACAGTGTTTTTCTCAATTAGGAACTGCCTACGCTGTACTTTCTCTGCAGACTTCCCATAAATCAGTGAGCTTCTAAATCCGAGGTCTACCTCCCATGTATGTCAGGAACACTGTCTATCTTTAGAATTAATTTTTCATGTGCATACCAAAAACATGTATAATTTTATCCTTTCAAAACGTTATAAACATCATTCATTTATAAATAGAGACTCAGATTCAGAAAAAGATAAGTGACTTAACAAGGGCATATAGCTAGTTGAAATTTAAATTCAGGTCATCAGACTCTCTAGTCCATGCTTTTTTATTGCTATCATGCTTCTTCCTGGGTGATTAAATATACTTTTGTAGCCCTGGGCTTCCTTATATTGGGGTATCTTTATTCAGGCAATTCTCTTGGTTCAGCCTCTTGGAGCAGCTGGGACTACAGTCACATGCACCACGCCCAGCTAATTTTTGTATTTTTGGTAGAGACGGGGTTTCACCGTGTTGGCCAGGCTGGTCTCGAACTTCTGAGCTCCGGTTATTTGCTGGGATTACAGGCGTGAGCCACCATGCCCAGCCCTATTTTTTTCTGGAGTTGGGAGGGGACAGAGTCTCGCTCTGTTGCCAGGCCGGAATGCCGTGGCACGATCTTGGCTCACTGCAACCTCCGCCTCCCTGGTTGAAGTGATTCTCCTGTCTCAGACTCCTAAGTAGCTGGGATTATAGGCATGTTCTACCACACCCAGCTCATTTTTGTATTTTTAGTAGAGACGGAGTTTCACCGTGTTGGCCAGGATGGTCTCGATCTCCTGACCTCGTGATCCACCCCTCTCAGCCTCCCAAAGTGCTGGGATTACAGGCATGAGCCACCATGCCTGGCCTATTTTTGTGTTTTAATTACCAGAAGTTAATTGTTTCTGAGGCGGGGTGGCTAATAGTAGGCTGTTTTGTGAAGGAATATTATATTCTCCTTGTAAATAAGAGTAAAAAAGTCACCAATTTATTTGTTAATATTACCCTATATTAGGCCTCATGAAATAATGTATTGCTTGGCATTGGAATTCCTATCTATGTGGAATATATTGACTCGGCATTAATCCTGAATAAATGTATCATAGTTACAAGTTATGCTATGAGCTGGAAATTGGCATACTTTATCTCATTTTTCAAAATATACCCAATGAGTAAGTGTGTTTTAAAAGAAACAGATGTTGAAATGATAGGTCCCTTGCTCAAGGCCACACTTCTATTTAGGTTTCAATTCCAGGTCAGAGCCAGTATCCTCTTTTCTTGACACAAAGACACTTTTTAAAACAAGTGCCAGTAGTTAAACGATTTGACATTTGAAATGGAGTTGATGTTTCAAATAGTATATTCTAAATTGGGATAAGACAAGTCAATACATACTGTTCTTTGTTATCACACAGAGCTAATTGCAGGCATTGATGTTTTGTAGATCTGCTCATCTACATCACACACTTCCTTTTTAGCCAAATGAATTTTGTCTGAAAGAGGTAACAGGAGGCAACTTGTTCTTTCTAAGAGAAATCCCATTTTATCTTCCAGATGAAAAATGAGAATGTGTGGTGGTAGATTTCTTTTTTCTATTGAAGGAATGACTGACTGACTGTCTTCTTCATGATTCAGGGTTTTCTGTGAGGCAAAAGAGAGATGGAACTATGGGGATAGTTGTGCAGATTTGTTTGGCAGCAAAGGCTCAAGATGGATTAGTGACGTGGATGTTAGCATTGCAGATCTGTATCCAGTACTTAAAAGAATCTAGTTAAGTATTCTTAGAGGAAGATGAGATGTGTGGATTGAAGGAGTTGAGAAGGTTTCTTTGAATGGGAAAGAGCAGAACATTATAGTCAGGAGAGTATTTTGAGAACTTTTGAAAAATTTAACACTATGTGCTCCCTTTTGTTCAGTTTTTCATCCATGATTTAATATATTATCTTCCAGTAGTTCAGGTACTGCTTGAGTGTCACATTCATTTCTTTTTTTCTTTTCTTTTCTTTTTTTATTTTTTTGAGGTGGAGTCTTGTTCTGTGGCCCAGGCTGGAGTGCCATGGCATGATCACGGCTCAGCGCAACCACCGCTTCCTGGGTTCAAGTGATTCCTCTGCCTCAGCATCCTGAGTAGCTGGGATTACAGGTGTGCACTACCACACCCGGCTAATTTTTATATTTTTAACAGAGACGGGGTTTCACCATGTTGGCCAGGCTGATCTCAAACTCCTGACCTCAAGTGACGCACCCACCTTGGCTTCCCCAAGTGCTGGGATTACAGGTGTGAACCACCACGCCCAGCCCACAGTTCATTTCTAATAGGTATGCATGCATTGTCTCCTCAGTTAGGGGTGTGAGCCTTTGAGGGCAGGATCACATTTTCTACTTTTTATGTTTTTTTGCCACAGAATTTCTTATGTGGAGTTAAGTAAGCTTCTTATTCTACACTTAAAGATCTATAAGTGAATACAAGATTATAGTGGTCTGTATTGTAAGTGGAACTTCTTATGGAAATATGTTTGAAACTTCTGCCACCTTATTTAAAACAGAATTTATGTCTTTTACCTTATCCAAGTATTATGGGTAAATATATACATAGAAGATTATTTTGAATAAGTCCTAAAATGATTACTTTATTGTCTATAAAGAGAACTATCTTAAGTTGTATCAACAAGATTTTAATGGTCAAAAGAATTTGAGTTGTATCGAGTGTTTAAAATTTTAGAGTATTTAGCTTTAGAATATAAAGTTCTGATAAAACATAACCATTCTATTTTATTTCTTTTTTGCAGAGTTCCATTTTAATTGCTGTTAATCATTTTAGAGAAGAACACTGAACTTTGAAAAAAATGTTAGAAGCCATTGGTAAGACTTATTCTTTTCTGCCTACTTTTATAAGAATTGTAACTCCTCCCATTGGGATTTTTGACATATGGTGTGTTTAACATAGCAGGATTCTGTCTATAGTATCTAGATTTAAAAAGTGTTTACCTACTAACATTGTACTAAGGTAATATGTTTCTGTATTTGGACAATTTCATCTGAAGTGTTATAAAAAACACATTACATATAAGCAAAAATTAAAAACGTATGAGATATTCTTCCAGTTATGGATTTTAATAAAGCTTAATGTAAGCCCAATTCTGATTTATGAGCCCAATTCTGGTTAATATCTATTTCTGGAAAGCATTTGGAATTTTAGCAGTATTTTTAATACTGAAAGAAGATATTACTTGTGGCAGGTGAAGTACTGCTGAACTCTTGCTATTAATTGATAAAGAGAAAAATGTTACTTAGTCTTATGCTTTAAAGCAGTTTAATTTCTACATGAGATAATTTAGGTCGAAATATCTACATTTCCCAGACTCATGTGTTAATAATTTGTTTTTCCCACTGCTCTTTAGTTTTAAAGAAACTAGTTAGTAGAACCATTTATAGCTAGATATATCAGGTATGGCACAATACATGCAATTATCTGACACTCTAGTTCCTTACCCTATTCCAGGTAACTCTTTGGGTATGACTAAATGGAAAGTGTTTGGATTTCACTCTGGCACCTTAATCATTATGGCAGATACCTTGACGTCGGTGGGTTTTGAGGGATAGAGTGAGAGTCAGTGGCAGTAACGAGAGAAGGACCTGTTTTTGTGATCGTGGGGATCTCTATGATGGCTTTTGTTCCTGGTACTGTGCTGGTAATGAAAATGTATGTATGTACATTTCCTTCACTTCCCATTTTATACTAAACGCACATGCTGTAAAGACTCCTAGTCCACATGGGAAAGTTCTTAATAGGAAAGTGGAAAGGAAAGGGCAAATACAGAATTATTTAAACCATTGTTTTCTAGTCTTTATTTTGTTTTGTGCTGAGTTGCACACTTTCCAAATAATTGATGTGGAAATTAATATTAGATTTGTATTCTGAGATACCATGGGACATATAACCCAGAATAAGATGCTCATGTGTATCTTTATCATTATTTGTTTTTAAAATTCTGCATATGAGTAAATATTGTTTGTTTACTCATATTGTGTGTGTGTGTGTGAACTTATGATCAACATCAATTCATGTTTTAATCACCCTATTTCTTTGCAATTTCAGATTTGGTGCTATAGAAAGTGTCTGTGGTGATGATTCCATTTTTTTTTTTTTTTTTTTTTTGAGATGGAGTCTCACTCACTCTGTCGCCCAGGCTGGAGTGTAGTGGTATGATCTTGGCTCACTGCAACTTCCACCTCCCGGGTTCAAGGGATTTTCTTGCCTCAGCCTCCTGAGTAGCTGGGATTACAGGCATATGCCACCATGCCCATCTAATTTTTGTATTGTTAGTAGAGACGAGGTTTTACCATATTGAACAGGCTGGTCTCAAACTCCTGAGCTCAAGTAATCCACCTGCCTCAGCCTCCCAAACTGCTGGGATTACAGGCATGAGCCACCGCACCCTGCCGATTCACCCTTTTTATCATTACTGGGATATGGGAAATATGTTTAAATAGATATACTTGTTACCATGATGAATCTAAGTAATACATCTGAACAATCTCCATTAAAAAAAAGTTTTGGCTTCACTTATAAGAGTGTGTAAGTGTATGTGTTTGTGTTTCAGGGAAAGGTTTTTAACTATTATTTGTGGTAGAAACTCTGGCGTAAGTATGATTGTAAGACGCTAGGACTAGTAGGACATAATTACTGAATATATTTACTTTTTGCAACTTTGTGCCTGATTTGTACGGTGTTCAGTAATTATTTGAATTGATTAGCTTTGAAGCAAATATAATATGCTATTTTATTTGCTATTTAATTTTGGAGAAAGATATTTAAAGTATTAAAAAGTACTCAGGGCCGGGCGCGGTGGCTCAAGCCTGTAATCCCAGCACTTTGGGAGGCTGAGACGGGCGGATCATGAGGTCAGGAGATCAAGACCATCCTGGCTAACATGGTGAAACCCCGTCTCTACTAAAAAATACAAAAAACTAGCCGGGCGAGGTGGCGGGTGCCTATAGTCCCAGCTACTCGGGAGGCTGAGGCAGGAGAATGGCGTAAACCCAGGAGGCGGAGCTTGCAGTGAGCTGAGATCCCAGCCTGGGCGACAGAGCGAGACTCTGTCTCAAAAAAAAAAAAAAGTACTCAGTTTTGTATTTTTTGTGTTTTTGTACTCCATTAAAAAATGTCTACTTTCTCTACAGTTTTTTTTGTTGTTGTTGTTTTGAGATGGAGTCTCGCTCTGTCTCCCTGGCTGGAGTGCAGTGGCCTGATCTCGGCCCACTGCAACCTCTACCTCCCAGATTCAAGTGATTCTCCTGCCTCAGCCCCCTGAGTAGCTGGGATTATAGGAGTGCACCACCACGCCTGGCTAATTTCTTGTATTTTTAGTAGAGACAGGGTTTCATCATGTTGGCCAGGCTGGTCTCGAACTCTTGAGCTCAAGTGATCCGCCCGCCTCAGCCTCCCAAAGTGCTGAGATTACAGGGGTGAGCCACCACGTCCGGCCTGCAGTTTTTTATTCAATTTAAAAGGGACAATTTTATGCACTCAATAGAAATAATTTTAGAATTTCTACTAGATGGAGTCCTCATAGGCTGGACATGTGTCCTTTGAATCCTATTATTGACAAATGCTGCTCTTTGGTATAGACAAAAATCGGGCCCTGCAGGCAGCAGAGCGCTTGCAAACCAAGCTGCGAGAACGTGGGGATGTAGCAAATGAAGACAAACTGAGCCTTCTGAAGTCAGTCCTGCAGAGCCCTCTCTTCAGTCAGATTCTGAGCCTTCAGACTTCTGTACAGCAGCTGAAAGACCAGGTAGGACATTATTCACCCAAGCAGGCGTTCACGACATGGCATAGATCTTGTGAAAGGCTGGTGTTTTTCTGAAAGGCTGATTTTTCTATGTGTTAATGAATAGTTAATGAAGTCATTTAAACCTCCAAATGAGACATTCAGATTCAATGTGGCTTTTTTCCTCCTAGTTATTTTTGTAATGGTTGTTGCTGTATATTGTAGATGATATGACATTGTGTTGAAAGCTGTGTGGATGCTGAAGAATGAGTTTCTACAGGAAAAACGGATGATAAAAATATGTTTAGGATGGTTGGCTGTAGACTTGGTTTCCATCATCACTCAGGCTCATTGTTCATGTGATCGTTCATTCAGATTCGGACATTCAGTATACTTACAAGATTTCAGATAAGCCTGGATTTGCATGTGTAATCATGTGTATGAGGAAGGGAAATCACCTCTATTTTGACAGTAAAAGGAATAATTACATTGTCATCAGTTAGAGGAATTGCAATTCTCACTTCTTTAAAGAGTGTAAGTAGCAATTGCTTCCATGACAGCTCAGATGGTGATAAACATTAGAACTTCTAAATGTAACACAGTGCTTTTTTGTTCTGTAAAAAGTATGAGCATTAAAAAGTCCTAGCATTTATATTAAAATTGAAACATTTCACAATGACAGAATGAAAACTGAAGTCAGATGTTCTTTGAACTTACTTAATTTAATCACCATTTCTATGCTTTAAAAAATATTTTAAAAATGTTTGTTATCTTCAAGGTTTGAAATCAATCTAATTATGCCTTCAATCCAAGTTGGTTTTCATTCTGATGTCTTTAGCATTAATTTAACGGTTATAGATGACTTGCTAGCAAATATTCTGCCATTTAAGGTTAAAAATGAAACTTGAAGATTAGTTTCATAACTGAGTGAAACAGCTTCAGTTAAAAAAAAAAAAACCAAAACGTGGCTAATGTGAAAGAACAAAAAGTAATAAGAGAGAATGAATTTGTTTAATATCATATAACTTCTTAATCTAGATATTTTGTAGCAAAAAAAGTAAATCAAGAAGAATCTTCACAAATACTTTTCTATAGTAAATTTCTATCTAATGGTTTTAAGTCGTGATCATGAATTTAAGGTGTTTTTGTTATATGTAGTTGTGTTTGTCTCCTTTACAAGTTATTGAAAAGATTGATTTTGTTTTATTTTTTTTTTGAGACGGAGTCTCATTCTGTCACCATGGCTGGAGTGCAGTGGCACCATCTTGGATCACTGCAGCCTCTATCTCCCTGATTCAAGAGATTCTCCTGCCTCAGCCTCCCGACTAGCTGGGATTATAGGTGCCCACCATCACATCCAGCTAATTTTTGTATTTTTAGTAGAGATGGAGGTTTCACCATGTTGGCCAGGCCGGTCTCGAACTCCTGACCTCAAATGATCTACCTGCCTCAGCCTCCCAAGGTGCTGGGATTACAGGAGTGAGCCACCATACCTGGCAAGATTGATTTTCAGTACTGGTTTTCAGAATGGATTGGCAAGCTTTTGGAGAAACCAATATCCTGAATAAAAGCATAATTATGTTGCGGAAAATTATCTGCTTTTTCAGAGAGTGTAAAGAAGTTGAACAGATATCTTCTATTCTTATTATGTTATGTGAAAACATGATGAGAATGAGAAGAAAAGTTGAAACAAAAAGAGTGCTAGCAAGTGTGTTGGGACATACCACTGGCCCAGTGAGATAACTTGAAATTTCCCTTGCAGACAGTTTTATATAAAAGGTATAGTATTTGTGCATACAGTGTCCCATTAAAGGAGGGGACAAATAGGCCTGCCTATTAAGCTTGTTTTACCATTTCCATATGGAGGTAGGATATGGGCTCTAAGACTATTTGGGTCCCACGTGATTCAGATGAAACCTACTTGGAAATTTGTTGAGACTGAGACTAACTACAGCATAATCTTATTATTTTGTTAATGATAGACACTGGTATATTTTAAGACTACAAAAATTGTGAGGTCTGAGAATTCTATGGGGCATGCCTTACATGTTTTTGGACTTTGGGCTTCTTGGCCACATGTTCATGTACAGTGAAAAACTAATACTGAAAGGGACCAAGAAAAACACCTAGTTTATACCCTGTAGATTACAGTGGCTTAGAGAGGTTAAGTGACTTGATTATAAGAGTAGAGTAGAACTAGAAGTCAGTTTTATTTGGAGCCTGTCTTACATCTTCTTCTTCCTTTTTTTTTTTGGTAGAAAGTTGGTGCCTAGATGTCAAGAATTTTCTTTTGTTTAAAATCATTAATAACTTTTTACAGTGTCTGTGACTCTTTTTTTTAATCTCCATTCTTTACTAATTCAATTCCATTTGTTTACCAGATTCTTTCTTATATGACTAAAAATTTAAAAACTTATTTTCTATTCTAAAATTTAAATATAAGTACTCTAGACTTTTGTCATGTCAGATTTACATTTTCTATGTAGTTTACCAACTGCTGATTTATTAATATTTATAATTTAATAATTAATGAATTTGAGGAATGAAATTTATTCTTTTAAACCAGTGGCTACACAAATCTGACCAATGGCTAGCTTATATTTATTACTTCATACCTTCCCTATTTTCAAATGTATAATTTTATATGCATGACAGGTACAATTTACTATCTCCATCTTTTTTACTATTACTAGAAAATACGACCCTCTGATTCTCCCTCTCCATCAGCCTCCTGTTTTTTTAGAAGTAAAGGAACTGAATAATTGAAAAGCTTGAGGTATATGCAGCATATTGGAAAACATGATCATATTGTTGCATTAATGACAGATGCTGACATGCCATGTTGAATTAAGCCTACAATTTTTTTCCCTCAGATCCTTCTCATTACTTGTATTCAATAATGTTTAATTTTTTCAATTTGCTTCTTCAGTATTAAGACTGCCCTTAGAAATCAAACTGTTTCCCTTTGGCAAATTAAACACTTGACAGGTGTGTAACTAAGAGGGCAAAAAAGCCATGCCCTGAAGGGATGTGCTATTTAAATATTGTCAAAAATATTAGCAGGTCTGAGAATATAATTGATGTCTCTGTTTAACTCTGCCACATTGTGTATTGTTCTAATGCCAGCTAAAAGGATGCATGCTATTAAACCTGAATAATCTTTAATAGCTCTGGTTCATTTCCTATTGCATGATTCCTGTTTAAGTGAAGGGAAAAAAAAAAAAAAGAACTGTGACTGTATGTCAATGATCTGTCAAATGCAAATTCTCAAGTAGTGTCCTCACTGTCACCTAGTCATCACTGCTAATCACTACAGGGCTTAATGCGTATTCATGACAAAAAATCCAGCTATTGTGGGGGAAATAAACACGTTAGCAGTTTAATAATAGAAACTTGTCAGCCTTGAGGATATTGGATTTGCATATTTATTCTGTGAAGTTTCTCCAGTCCAGTATAGGTGGATGCTACTTTTTTGATTAATTAATTGCTTTGCCTTAAGAATTGACCAGTGGCACTAAATTAATCTTTTTACCCTGAATTATCTGTAGGAAAACTGAGAATTAAAATGATTAATTTCAATAGAAATTTAGGACCAATACTTAAAAATCGACATTGCTAAGATTATTTTTAAAGCTACGGCAACAGAGAACAATTCCAAGATTGGAGAAATAATGTGGATAACTCAGGCTGCAAAAGCTGCTTAGACAGCAAATAAGCCTCAGCACAGAATATTCAGGAGGTCTCTCCTTGTCAATGACCTTCAGACTTTTTGGAGTGTGACATTCTATTGTTTTGTTGTTGGTGTTTGTTTAATGTTTCCAGGGTTCTAGTTCATTTATTTTCCTTCCCAAAAGTGTAGGCTTACACACATATCATCTAGATGCATAATGTATATGCACACAAAATTAAGGCAGATTTTTCTTTGGAAATTTTATGACAACTCTTGAAATAACTACAGAGATGCTGTGTTAACATAGGATCAGGGTTGAAAATTACTCTTAAATGTTGATTAGAGTAAACTGGTTCACTGAATCCTACAGTGAACAATCTTTTTTTGAAATTTTTTCATGAAATGAGATCTTCATGATATAAAATTTTGGTTTTATATTTCTATGTTTGTAAGTTTTCACTAATTATATTTCAAAAAGAATTTGAAGCAACTTCTGATGGCAAAACTTGTTAAATAATGAATGATTAAAATGTAAACCTAAACAAAGACCAAATAAAAATATCACAGAACTAGATATACCAAGGACCTTGGGTTACTAAAATTGAGTATGTCATTTAATTTGTTTCCCAGAAGCAAAGCAAAACAGAAAAAAAGAAAAAAAAAATGAGAGAGACAGACAGAACTGAAGGACAATGTGGGATTCAGTGAACCAGTTTTCCCTTGGCAATGGGCGGGTTATCTCATGGAGGCTCATATTCTCATATTCATTTAATAATCAACCTTTGTTGAACATCTAAATTAATAAAAATACAAAGAATAATCAGATGGAGGTTCTCACTATCTAGAGGGGAAAATAGAACATAGAAAAGAAAACGAAGAAGGTGAATAGTAAAGAAGGAATGAGTAACTTTGACTAGAAGAAAACCTCACAGTGGAGGCAATAGCATGGATAATGGGCTTGAAAAATGAGTTCTGCAGAGGTGGGGGAAATGATTTCAGGTAGAGAGAGCAGTGTTTACAGGGATACAGAGCAGTTCACAACTGAGGATTCTTTTATGCTCTCCCTTCCCAAGGGAAACTTGGCAGTGTCTGGAGTCAGTTCTTACTGTCATGACTGGAAGATGCTGCTGACAGGTAATGGGTAGAGTTCAGGGATGCTGTTAAACATCCTTCAGTGTACAGCATAGCCTCCTACAGCAAAAAAACGATTGGGTTTATAATGTCTGCATTGCTGAGGTTCAGAAACCCTGGTGTGGAGCCCCATGCAGACCTATATTATCAGAGCAGTAGATTATATGAGGGGTATTGGCAGGAGAGGAAACTATGGAGCCAGACTGTGAAGAACCTTTTCAAGTAAGGTGTTTTGTTTGTTGGTTGATTAATCACCTTTGTTCTTTTGCATTTTTTTTTTTTTTTTGGATATTGTATTAACTTTGTCTTCTAACCCTTCTATTATATACATTATTTTAGCAATCATTTTGTTTTTTATTTCTTCACATTTTTTAACATGATAAAATCATTCTAACAGGCTGGATGCAGTGGCCGAGGCGGGCGGATCACTTGAGGCCAGGAGGTCAAGACCACATGGTCAACATGGTGAAACCCCATTGTCTCTACTGAAAATACAAAAATTAGCCAAGCGTGCTTGTGCACACCTGTAATCCCAGCTATTCGGGAGGCTGAAGGTGGAGTTTGTGGCGAGCCCAGATTGCACCACTGCACTCCAGCCTGGGCGACAGAGCCAGACTCTGTCTCAAAAAAAAAAAAAGCATCCTAACATAAAATTAAGGTAGTGATTTTAATGACATTTTGATGAGTAAGATCTTCAGTTATAATACTTCTTTCGTCTTACTAATTCTAACAATACAGCATCACATCCTAATTTACTAATGGTTTTTCTGCCCAAGGCCACACAAGTAATGTACACTCTGTGTGAATTTTTTTTCTTCTGATGCTCAAAACAGGAGCAAATTCTAGGAAACCTAGAGATGTAGGTAGTCTGGTAGTCAATGTGTACTTCAGAGGTTCAGCTTCAAGTATCTGAGGTAAGCAGAGGTTGTTAGGTGGAACACACACTGTACCAGGACATGTCTGAGGAGTCTTTATTCTGTAGATACAGATTTGTAAGACTGCGAAGAGTTCATGGCCAAAGTGTTGAGGTATGTTGCTACTTAAAGTAGCAACAGCAGCAGCTCAAATAATTTCTTACATTTATTATTTTAGATTGACGGAAAATGAGAAATTTTGTGAACTGAGGATTTTCTTACTCTATTTTGACTTTGACAGTCAGAAAGATACTGTTTTGTTTGATTCATATCTTAAAGGACAAAAGTGCTTGTGTCTCCCTCTCTTTATTACTTATATAAATGACGAAAAAAAAATGATCCTTTCCCTATAGTTTCTAATTTGAGACCAAAAGGAGGATGATTCACCTGTAGGCTTGCTATCAGTAAAGGGAAGACGACTACTGTCTTTCCAAGAATGTCTAAGTTAAGTTATGACTTGGTGTTGGTAGGGGAAGGAGGACAGAAAGGAAGAAATATGCTTTGATTTCATTAACAAGAATTATCTAAAAATGGAGCGGAACTCTTCCCAGCTGTTGTTGCTTGTGAAAATGAAAATGATCTTTCTTACACCTGAAATAGTTTTACTTTTACGATAGAGCTTTGTAGCCACCTGACAGCGAAGTATCTATTTCTTGAGACTCTAGTGTGCATTATCTAGGAGAAGTTAAAAGAGAATGAGTGGTTCTTATGTTTTTACATTTACCGTAAAGTTTATTTACTGTAGGAATTTCAAATACTTTATTTTTGGTACAATAACAGCTTTTAAATGTTTGTTCCTTTAGCTAAAAGTTTGTAAATATAGAGCCATTGAAGGGACTAAAATTTTTGTTTTACCGTGGGCAAGAAGGCACTGTTCAAGCTTTTTATACAGTGCTGGATTAAAATGCAACACCATCTTGCTATTGGCTATGCATGTGTGTCTAAAACAGCAAATGGTGATAATTGTATGGTATTTTTGTGACAATGTTAAATGGTCTTTGGAGAAGAAGGAAAAAAATGTGAAATTTACTGGTTATAACCTAAATGAGTTTTTTTAAACCTCCAAATTTAAGAATAATAGGCCTCATTTTACATTTAAAGCTACAACAATTACCTTTCAAGAAGCCCTTGTGTACTATAGACTGCCTCATTTAGCTAGTCCATCAGTTCCATAAGGTAGGTTTTGTCTTCATTTTATCCAGTGAGGAAATTGGGGGTTAGCTTATATAACATAATCTGACCCACAAAATTATTCATTGATAGACTTAGGAGAATTTGAGGTCTGTCTAACCCTGAAGCCAGTCTTTTTTTTTTTTTTTTTTTTTTTTTTTTTTTTTTTTACTTTTATTATAAGTTACACTGTTTCTGAACCCTTAGTTCTCTGTATTAAAGAGCAAATAAGATGGAAAAACAGTTAATAGCATCCCTAAAGAGAAATGCACTTGAGCTAAACATCATCTAAACTCAAATTCATTAAGTTAAAATATGCCATGTCCTGTAAATTCTTCTCCCAAATTTTAATCATAGAGTCTTTTTGACATAAACCAGTACTTTCAGTCTGGTTATATTAATAATTTTGCTAGATTTTAAAGGTAAAGTGAATGATCTGGTTAAAGATAATAGTGGAATGGAGAGAGAATATGGCAAAATATAATCAATCTTCGTGTGTCCATTCCTATATAATTATACTTCTCTGTAAAGCTTTATTTTATTTTTATTTTCCTCTAAGCAGATTGTGAACACTGAGTCAGTTTTGTCTCCTAGAAATGTGGGACTGATAGGAAAAACACTGCAAGAATTCTAACATGTTGTTTGTTTAAATTTTCAGTTTCTAAATTACTTATTTGCCATGGCATTTCAAATAGATTAATTTACTTAATTTTGATACCTTCCCCACTTTGACGTAGAAAATTTCAGCATACCTTGGTAAGAATATAATTTTAGGTCAAGCTACACTTTTTAAATTTTTTTCTCTTGGAAATTTAGCTAAGAAAACACAGAATTGTTGAGATTTAAATAAAGAAAAGACATTCTGTAAATATGCATAAACACACATGCCTAGACTGTGGTATATGCTGCATTCCACTTGCCATTTGTTCTTAACAAGCGTAAAAAGGAGCTTTATAATTAATTGTATTTCAGGTTTGCTTGACATCCATTTGCTACTTTTGGCACAAAATCCATGCCATATTCATCTTTAAATATTTGTACCTTATATGATACTTAAGCTCAAAAACTGATTGCTTAATAAATGAATGCATGAGTATTCTTAAATATTCAAAACTGTCGTTCATATTTATCTTTCCTTGACAGACAACTAATTTTTAACATAAGTAAATTAACCAAATAACTGAAGTTATTTTGGAGATGCCACCTTTTCTCTTAGTGATGACATTGAAAAAGTACATCACTTATCATTATCATAGCAATTATCATAGCATCAAGTCTTACTATGTGCCCAGAACTGTTCTAGTTCTATTGTAGTTAATGGTTTCATCATTACAACAATACTATAAAGTAGGTAATATGATTTTCCTCATTTTGTAGATAGGGAAATGGAGTTACAGAGAGGTTAAGCGATAGAGCCAGGCAGGCTGGACTCCAGACCCTAGGTCTTAATCATAGAACTCCATATATTTTATTTTATTTTCTTCTTAAACAGCATAGTGAATATAGTTTAAGGATTTGTGGGTGATTTGAGTACTTCTTATGATTATCTCATCTCAGATTGTGGCAGAGTGGTCTAGTAGTAGTTGGAGACAAACCTGATCCAGATTTGTATTCTGGTACTGATATTTATTAGTAGGTGATATTAAGTAAGAGTTTATTCTCAGTACATATATCCTGTGAAACATTTTGGTCTCCTGATCAGTTTACAGTCATAAATTATTATTAAGGTCTGCAAAAATCTTTTGTTCATATGGTTTTATCTATCAATATATGCCATGTTAGAAATCAGAATTCAGAAATGTTTTAAATATTTATGTATTTAAAAATCCCCCATTGCATGTTTAAAAATTGAGGAGAGTGGCATTATTTTATATTTTTGCACATATATTTAATGTGCAGCTTAATAGCAGAATACTAGATTTTCATCAGCTTCTGCATTCAGTCTGTTTGGATTTGTTGTTTTAGTTGATGTTTTTGAAGAAAATCTGGCCTCACACAGATATGTAAGCTGGGAAAGGGAGGGATATAGCTTTTTCAGATAATTGTGGTATCCTTCTTTGGTAGTGCATCAAAATTTGTGGCGGTTTCTTAAAGTTTAGTTGCACTGTTGAAGCAGCATCGTTGTCTGGGGTAAATATATGGGGTTTGTCATCTTGCACCAAGAAAATTAAGGACATGGACACATGTGGGTGGGTTAAGGAATGAGAAGTTTAATAGGCAGAAGGAAGGAGAGAGGAGAACAGCTCCTTGCCAGAAAGAGGCATCTGAAAGAAGGGGCAAGGCAGCAGACCACAGCAGATTTTATAGGCAGGCTTGAGGAGGGGGTGTCTGATTTACGTAGGGCACACAGATTGGTTTGACCAGTTCGAAGGGAAGGCTGGTCGCCCCGCTCTAATCTTACTGTGCAAGTGGACTTTCCACTTGGCTCTTGCCATCTTGTCTGCTCCTTACTGTACCTGTGACTGGCAAAAAGAGAAGATGGAGCCACCATTTTGAACATGCCTAGTCCCAGGTAGTGTATTCCAGTGGGCACAGCTGCTGGCATTCACCTGTGCAAGCTTACAGCTTATTTATGTCTGCAGCTCAATTTCACAGGCTGCTCTTTGTTAGAGAAGAAAATGATTTTGGGGCTGCTTTTCTGGAAAACCTTACCAAGGACTATACCCTCACTATCAGCCTAAGTAATTTCTTCTTAACTCCTGTATCACTGTGAAATCTGAAACCAAATCACTAAGTATTTCACTCTCTATTACAGGAAACTCTATTTGTCTGTCTTGGTCTTTGAATTTTTTTTTTAAACTAAAGCTTCGTTTATATTACGTTGGTCATTTGGAAAATTTGAAAAATGGAAAAATCACATTTCCCATTTCATTATATAATATAAAAAAGTTATACTTGCTGGTATCAGTTGCAGTTTTATCAACAAATTCCAGTTATGGAAAGGTGTCAAGATCAAGGTGGCAGATACAGATGTTCTAAAATTCTAATTTTCACTTGAAAGCTCAAATTTTATTATGGGCAGTAAGTCCTGTTTGTTGTTCTCCTTGCAGTCACGGGCTTACTTTGTTTATTTTTGAGAAAATGTCTTTTCTATACCCAAGTCTATATAATCACAGTTTGATTTTTTTTTTTCCAAATATGATACTTATGAAAAAAGCGGCTAGGCTAGTTCAGCTTGCAACTCAAATTAGTGCTTTTCTGTGAGACAACCATTGAATTTATTGTGCAGCATAAACACTTTATATTTACCATTTTGCCATTTTGGTTTTTTTTTTGAGACGGTGTCTTGCTCTGTCACGTAGACTGGGCTGGAGTGCAGTGGCATGTTCATGGCTTACTGCAGCCTCGACCTGTTGGGCTCCGGTGACCCTCCAACCTCAGCCTTCTGTGGAGCTGGGACCACAGGTGTGTGCCATTAGCCAGACTATTTATTTATTTATTTATTTATCTATCTATCTGTAGAGATGAGCTTTTGCCATGCTGTTCAGGCTGGTCTCAAACTCCTGGACTCAAGCGATCTGCCCACCTCAGCCTCCCAGAGTGCTGGGATTACAGGCATGAACCACCTGTAATTTTCCCGCGAAGAATAAAAAGTAACCTTAGCTGGTATCTTTGGCCTTGAAACACTCAGAAACCTGGTCTGCTTACCATTTTGAAACATGGAACATAAAAAAGACATGTTCTTGAGGGTCAAGATTTAATAAAATGAACAAGTTTTACTGTATCAAGAATTTGTAACTTAAAGGATGGGGAAATAGAATATTGCTCTTTATGAGAGGTGCTGAAAGGAATTTGTAGTCTTTTTTTCAGCGTACCTCGGACACCTCTACCCACCCAATGACAATAATAAGAAATAAAGATACTATCAAAAAAGATCAAACGAATTTGAAAAAATAACCCATTATTTTTGAAATTAGGATCTCAGTGGGAACTCAGGGGAGAGGTAAAACATCCTGGTATGTTTTACTTCATTGTAGGAGCCAACTTTTTAGAAAAGAAGTTAAACACTTTTTTGATAACAATAACGAAAAGAGTTTAAAACAAAACTATGTTTTAACTTCAAGTTATTTTCCAATCTTTATTCAAGTGTTCATAAATATTTTATGAAATTTGGGCAAGTGGGAGTCTTAATTTTTTTACCTAAGTGTATTCCCAAAGGTTTTAGTGTCATTTAGGCCTTCTTAAAGAAGAAAATGCATTTATAAAATACACATGGAGGGCTGGGCACGGTGGCTCACGCCTGTAATCCCAGCACTTTGGGAAGCTGAGGTGGGTGGGTCACCTGAGGTCAGGAGTTCAGGACCAGCCTGACCAACATGGAGAAACCCCATCTCTACTAAAACTACAAAATTAGCTGCGTGTGGTGGCGCATGCCTGTAATCCCAGCTCAGCTACTTGGGAGGCTGAGGCAGGAGAATCCTTTGAACCTGGGAGGCAGAGGTTGCGGTGAGCCGAGATTGCGCCATTGCACACTCCAGCCTGGGCAACAACAGCAAAACTAAATCTTAAAAAAATATATATATATATGTGTATATATAAATATATATATAAATATATATATAATATATGTATATATAAATATGTATATATAAATATATATAAATATATAAAATATATTTATGTATAAATATAAATATATATATATACACACACAGAGCTCAGTATTTAGTGCAGTATGCCTTGTGGATTGATTTTAATAAAAATCTCTTATTATGTAGTTTAAAGAATAAATAAGATCTTTGCAGGTTTGAATAAAAACTAAAATATTAAAATAGTCTGTTAACTCCTCATTCATCCACTTAAATTGACAGCATTGTGTAAAAGCTAAAGTCTATAGTTTTGTATTTGGTTTTGTCATTTAACAGATTATAACAATCAGTGTTACATTGGGTAGATTATTGATCATCCAGGAACACCTTCCCAAATATAAAAAGGGAAAAGGCAGAGTCTTAACATACGCTTTATTTCCTTGTTTAGTTTTTAAGCTTTCTTTGCTTTCTGTCTTCAATTTTATAGTTCACAGTTTAACTTTTTTAGCACAAGGGAATTTTAAGACAAATACGCATTTGTACCTATATAGGGGCAGGTGCAGAAAATTTACATTTTGATTACTTAAAATGACTCTATCAACATTCTTGTGTTAAGGACTTACTTTCTCAATTGAATACCCTTATCTTTTAAATTTATAAGCAAATGTTAGTCAAAGGCTACTTAAAAATATCTGCAAATTATAATGTGTGTTCTCAATTACTATCTGTTTTGGTATTCGAGAATTCATAGCTGTAAACAGAAAGGTATCTTATCTCAGTAGCTGAGTGAGCTAAGCCTAGTAGAATAATTTTGTAGGATATTTAACATATTAGTGATTATGGAAAGCATTTTGTCATTTTAATTACTATCCCTATCACCTAGTGATGTTTAAGACATTTTAGATGCTCAATAAATACTTGAATAAATGAAAGGAAGGTCTCATAGAAAATGTAAAATTTTGTTTGTTGTATTTGAAAATATTGTTTTCCCTTCTTATAACTTATTGCTCCGTTTTGTGTCTCATTTAGTTCAGGAGCCAGGAGCTACCTTATATCTAAAATATTTTTGTCACATTAAGCTAATCCCCTTTGAACATGCAGTTCAATTTCTTTAATTAGCTTTAAAAATAAGGATCATTAAATCAGAGTGCCACCATCAATTACTGTGCAAGGGTTTGCCTGTTCAATAATGCATCAGAGCTGTGCTTTAATCAGTATTTCACTGAAAGATTTATGGAGAAGGAGGCCTCTCTAGGTTCCAAACTTGAAATGGAGTCCTATCATGTATAAAAAATTTTTCTTGTGATTGCTATCATTTTAGGTGCTGTATTTCATTGAATGCTCTCAGCATCCAATCTTTGCATTTCATAGTTGGAATCATTTCCAGAGAGTGTTTTACAGCATTTTTGGTAAATTCACAAGAAAATAAGCACATTTTTTTGTTCTGCAAGAAGAAAATACAAGGTGCATGATTTAAAAAAAGTCTGCATTTATAAGAGGTGCGTCTGTTATGGCAAATTCCCTGAAGAATGGCTTATTTCTTGTTTCTCATTATGTTAAGGTGTCTAACAAATAAACAAAAAATATGGGAAATTGAACTAGCAATGTATGTCTGTTTAAACAATTTACCAAAACTAGGGTTGCAAAAGTAGTACTCATTTTTTCTTACTAACCTAATTTAAGATGACGTATATTTTAGCTTTTAAATGATAGATTATAACATCCATCAGACATATATAAGTATTTTGGTCATTCTTGCTGGTATACTGTGTATTGAGAATAAGTCAAAATAACAATCATAAAACAGATTTGATAATCTACCAAAAAATGCTTTATGAAATAAAGTTTGATCCTAAGCAGTCATTTTTGTAGGTATTTACAGAAATACTTCTGGAAAGATGGATGGTAACCATTAAAACAGAGCTAATAATATTAACTTTCTTTTCAGTTAACAACTCAGAAGGAATAGATGAAATATAAGAAGTGATATTTTAGTGCTTTATAGTACATTTAGTTAAATGAATATATGTATTTGAAAATCTTCTATTGGTTTAAAATTGAGTGCATTATCATGTAGTTATGGTGAAAATATTGTAAATGTTTTTGAAAAGAGGTATAAGTAATTTATAATTTTGAAATCTCGTAATTACATTAGCCTTGTCCCAGCATGTATCAAAATAGTGTGGAAGTATGGCATAATTGTTATTTCCAAAAAATAATTTGGTATGCAATAAAATTATTAAAAGTTTTAAAAATTTATAATATTTGTGGAAGACAAATCTAAATGTGTTACAGAGGTTAAAATATGTTTGTTGAGGATTCATCTTTACCTGAGCACTTGTTAAAGGACTCCTTCTGGGAGTGGGAATTAGCCCATTTAATCCACATCAAGCCGGTGGAGGGCCACATGTCACAGTGGTAGACCAAACTTCGTCTTCAGTTATATAGTTCCTGTTCTCCTCATTTTAAGGTGAATGTTTGGTCAATGAACTTTAAATTCATAGTTACGGATAGACAAGATGTAGCTTTCTGTATACAGGCCATTGCTACTACTTGCCTTCTTTAAGAGACGTGTTTTTACATCTTTCATTGGAATGCCCCAGATTTTTTGCTTTGATTATATGTCTTATTTTGCAAACTTTGAAAAATTGAGAAATAACATACATTAAAGGGAAAAGGTGTGCCCAAGGATTTTTTTTTAACAAATTAGATATACATGTAACCCTTATATAAATCAAGATATGGAAAATGATCAGCACTCATAATTTGTTTCACCTTTCATTCAGCCCTAATCCTCCTCTTTAGGAATTACTATTTTGACTTTATCTCAGAGATAAGTATTACTATTTGAATTTTATGTAAATACAGTCTTAGCATATATGCTTCGTGCCTGACTTCTTTGTCTTGTCTTTGTGTCTGTGAGATTCATTTGTATTGTATGTGTAACAGTAGTTCTTTTTCATTTTCTGTTTGAATATTCTAGAATATACTTGTCCACTCTTCTGTTGATTGCAGTTTTTGGCTGTTATAAATAAAATTGCTGTAAACTTCCTAGTACCTATGTTTTAATATTCATAAGTGTGTATTTCTCTTGGATGTTCACTTAAGAGTGATATTTCTGGGTCCTAAGGTATATATTCAGCTTTCATGGATTCTGCCAAACTGTTTTCCAAGGCAATTATAAGTCCAACTCTTTCACGATATTTAGTGTATGAAAGTTCTTGTGGCTCCACATCAATGCTCACACTTAGTACTACCCACTTTAAATTTATTTCTTCCAATTTTAGTGACTCTGGGGGATATGTTATATTATCATTTTATTGTTTTAATTTGCATATTCCTGATGAATAATAATGCTGAGCACCTTTCCATGTGGGATTGGTCATTTGGATATCTTCTCAAAATTTGGGAACTTCCTGTTTTTTTTTTTAACCAATTTTTCTATTGATTTTTCAGTCTTTCTCTTAGTGATTTACAAGAGTTCTTTATATTTCCTGAATACAACTTCTTTGTTGGATATTTGTATTGTAACCATTTTCTCCTTTGTATTTTGGCTTTTCATTCCTTTAATTGTATCTTTTAATGACCCCAGAAGTTGTTTTTATTTTAAAAACAAATTTTAAATTTTAAAAATAAAATTTTTCTTCATGGCTATTGCTTTTTTTTTTTCTTTTTTGCCCTACTTAAGAAACCGTTGGCTACTCCTAAAATACAGAGATTTTCTCTCAGAAGGTGTATTAAAGTTTTACCTTTTAAATTTTGGATATGAGGTAGAAATAAAGTATTTATGTGCATGTGTATATTTATAAATAATTTTCCATTTGAATATCCATTTGATCCAGAACCATTTATTGAAGAGATCATCCCTTCTCCTTTACATTGTCATTATTGTTGTAAATCACGGGATCATATATGTGTGGGTCTGTTTCTAAACTCCATGTTGTGTTCCAATTAAAAAAATTTTATCATATTTTATATGCATTTTTAGAAAACATTTTAGTTTCTAATTGTTTTGCTGGGAAATACTAAACTATATTTTTTGATATTGATTTTACATCCACCAACTTACTAAGTTCACTTATTAAAACTAATGGTTTATTTGTAGATTAATTTGGATATTCAGTATACAAAATTGTGTGGTCTGCAAATAATTATGGTTTTTGTTTCTTCAGTTCTAGTCTTTATACTTTTAACTTATTTTTCTTGCCTTATTGGATGACCTAAAACCTTGGGTCTAATATTGAATAGAAGTGGTGATAGCATGGATTTTATCCATTATTTTTTTCTCCCGTCTTTTGAGCTGATCCTGTTTTTCTCCTGTATTCTGTTCATTGTGTGAATTAAACTAACTGATTTTCAAATGTTAACTCAACCTTACATTTCTGTAATGCCCAACTTGGTCATAATCATTTTCCTCTTTAAGTATCTTTGAATTGAGTCGCTAACATTCTCATTTAGTATTTTTCTATTTATGTTTATGATCTATAGCTTTTCTGTCTAATATAATCCTTTTTGGAGTTGGCAATTGAGGTTTTGTTGGCCTCAAACAAAAAGTAGAGAGCAATTCCGTCTTTTTCTTGTCACCAAAAAATTGATTTAATTTGGAAAAAAAAATGGGGAGAATTTACCAGTGAAACTCTAAACCTGTTCTTGTTCTGTTTTTGCAGGGAGGGGGGATTTTTAATAGTGCATTCAATTTCATTGATAGATATAAAATTATTATTATTATTATTATTTGATAGAGTTGCTGTCTGTCACCCAGGCTGGAGTGCAGTGGCTCAATGCAATCTCCACCTCCCAGGTTCAAGCGATTCTCCTGCCTCAACCTCCCGAGTAGTTGGGATTATGGGCGCGCACAACCATGCCTGGCTAATTTTTTGTATTTTTAGTAGAGATGGGTTTTTGCCATGTTGGCCAGGCTGGTCTCGAACTCCTGGCCTCAAGTAGTCCGCCTCACACTATTGGTATTTTGATAAATGTGTTTCCAAGGAATTTGTTCATTTCATGTATTTTTTCCCCATTTTTTTGCATAAGGTTATTGCATGCCTGTAGAGTCTATGTTCCTTTTTTTAAATTCCCAATACTGGAAATTTGTGTTTGCTATATTTTCTTAATCAGTATTGTTACAGGTTTATCAGTTTCATTAATCTCATCGTCTTTTCAAAGATCAACTTTTGACTTTTTTGAATTTCTTTATTGTATCATTTTCCTGTTTTGTTGATTTTTGCTGTAATATATGTTATTTTCTTCCTTTTCTGAGTTTGGTTTTCTGTTTTTAGCTTTTTGATTCGGATGCTCAGCTCATTGACATTTCATCATTCCATTTTTTCCCTCTTACATCTAAGTCTACATTTCTAAGCATTTCTTTAGCTGCATATCCAACAATTCTGGATGTAGTTTGCAGTATATGTAGTGTGTCGTATGTTCCTTATCATTCAGTTCAAGATTTATTTTAAATTCCTCCCTCCCTCCTTTCCCTCCCTCCTCTCCCTCTGTTTTGTTTTGTTTTGTTTCAACTTACGTAGATTTACCTAGCTATCCCCACAATCAAGATCACCACAAAGATCTCCCTTATTCTATTCTTTTATAGTCATACTTAACCCCTTTCCCACATTTGTAACCCCTGGCAACCTTTAATTCATTTTGCATCTCTATAATTGTGTCATTTCAATAATGTTATAAAAATAAAATCATAATATAGGTGACCTTTAGAGATTGGCTTGTTTGCATGCGGCATAATGCCCTTGATATCTTGAAGTTGTATATATTAATATTTTTCTTTTTTTATTTTTCAGTAGTATTTCTTATTGGATGTACCTATTGAGGGGCATTTTGTTTCCAGTTTTTCACTATTTTTTTCACTATATATAAGCTGCTGTGAGCAATTGTGTATGGACCTAGGTTTTTATTTCTCTACAATAAATAACCAGTAGTGCAGTTGCTAGGTTGTGTGGTAAAGGCATGTCTAGTTGTTTTTAGAAACTGCCAAACTATTTTCAGTGGGGTGTACCATTTTACATTTCCACCAGCAATGTCTGAGCAATCCAGCTTCTCTACATCCTCACCATTCTGATAGGTACGTAGTGATATTTCTTTGTGATTTTAGTTTGCATTCCTTTAATGGCTAATGATTCTAAATTTCTTTTATGTACTTACTTGCCAGCCATATATCCTCTTTCATGAAATGTCTCTGTTTTTTGCTCCTTTTCTAGTTGGTTTTTTTTTAACTATTGAGTTTTGGGTTTTCTTTATATATTCTAGATATGAGTCATATGTCAGATATATGTATCCTTGACTTCTTTGATTCTACTTTAATTAGTACTTTTACCACTTTCTAAAAAGTGCAAGGAACTTAAAACACTTCAACTTTATTTACCCTACTCCTACATTTTGTGCAACTGTATGTACTTTAATTACATATATCTTTAAAGCTCCACAAGTTTAGATTATTTACTGTTTTAAGGAATTCATACTGATTTACATTTTTTTTTTTTTTTTTTTTTTGAGACGGAGTTTCGCTCTTTTTGCCCAGGCTGGAGTGCAATGGCGCGATCTCGGCTCACCGCAACCTCCGCCTCCCGGGTTCAAGTGATTCTCCTGCCTCAGCCTCCCGAGTAGCTGGGATTGCAGGCATGCGCCACCATGCCTGGCTAATTTTGTATTTTTAGTGGAGACGGGGTTTCTCCATGTTGGTGAGGCTGGTCTTGATTCCCGACCTCAGGTGATCCACATGCCTCAGCCTCCCAAAGTGCTGGGATTACAGGCGTGAGCCACTGTACCCGGCCTGATTTACATTTTTAAACTCCTTTTTGTACTGTAATATTTTCTGCATAGGGATCATCTGAGATTTAATTATTTTCCTGCCCAAGATTTTACTTTGGTATTTCTTTTATGCAAATCTAAGGTAACTTGGGTGGAGTGTGTGTGTGTGTGTGTGTGTGTGTGTGTGGTGTGTGGCGTGACAAATCTAGGTTGTCAGGTATTTTTATCTTTTTGTTTTTTAATCATCTCATCAACATCTGGCCTTTGTTTTTCTTCAGAAGTCAGCTGTTGGTCTTATTGTTCTTTGAAGATTAGATACCTTTTTGCTCTCGTGGTTTTTAAGATTTTCTTTCTATCTTGGCTTTTAGCTGTTTTGCTATGATATGCCATGCTAGTCAGCCTCTAAAATGGCCAGTATTTCCTGCCTTCTGATATTCATGCTTCTGTATATTCCCCTCTTCTTTGATGTGGGCTGGATACTGCTTTGCTTTGCATCAATAGAGTATGGCAGAAGAGTTGGTTTCTTTTTGATACCATTAAAGTGGTTTATTTATTTATTTTTTAACAGCTCTTATACACATTTTTAATTGTTCTCAGTGGAAAAGTTACTCTGATACAGTTATTCACACAGAATGACCTTCATTGTATATAGAACTAAAGATAAATTATGTTTTCTTGGATGCTATTCTAGAAGCAGCTCTCCTACACACCTGCAAACGAGGAACTTGCTAAGAAGATACTGTCCATTTCTTCTGGAAGGCATATTGAATGATACCTAGGGCACTAAACACTTGTCTACTCAGACCTTCTCTAGTTTGTGTCCTTCGCTAGCTTGTACCAGCTAAATGTGCATTTCTCAAAAAGTCATTTTTAAAGCTATTTGTACCAGTTGTATTTATTTTATAATTGCACAACTTTATTATATAATATACAATTTTATGACAAGTTTATTTTTCTGTGAAAAAGTATTTAAATTATTTTGAAAAACTATATAGGTGAATTGATAAAACAGTTATTGGTGAAATTGTTAGTTATGTTTGATCAAACTATAAAACATATTTATGATAAAAGATATTTAGAATTATGAAATTTGTTACAGACTGAGGATCCCACACACCAAGATCTAATGGCTATGGTATGTTTGCATAGTAAAAAGTATTTGGATTTATGCTATGGTAAGCCAGATTGAACAAATTGCATGTATGAACAAATCCTATATACAGATGAATATACATGCATTTTTTAAGTAAAAGTAAGGTCCATATTTGTTCTTTGTTATGATTTCTGCTTTATTTGACCTTTTGTAGCATGTGAACCAATACTGGTTCTAACTGCATCTTATAAGAGGACTTTTCCTATACTGTTAAATACTTAGAAGATGTTTTAGCTTGCCCTTTCACATAGAATTTGCAGACTTTTAAATTGAATAATTTGCATAGTATTTAGGTTATGTTTTAGGTAATAGCACTAACTAAAATCCATAAATTAATGTGTTTATTTACTAAATACATAAAAGCCTCTTTTAGACTGAAATGTTCAGCCAGAACTTAAACAGAAAACAGATAATTGTTTGGTGACTCTTGCCCATTTACTAACAACTTCCGTAAATTATACAGAATGTTTATCTGTATATAAAAATTGCCAGATATTTATGTTTTCTTTTGTTTAATTTATATTTTGTTTAATTTATATTCTCAAAATAATTTATATTTTGTGTAATTTATATTCTGTTGATGAGAATCAAGATCTTTTCATTAAACATTTATAGCATGACTGCTATGAACAGACCTATCAAGGCAAATAAGATACATTCCTATTCCTCAAAGAGATTATAGTTCAGAAAGCCATTTAAATAAAGAATTATAGCATAATCAAAGGTGCCTTTCTGCTTTTTCTTATGAGTATAAATTTGCCAATGTATAAATAAGACTTTTGTATGGTGGTATAATTAAATAATAGTTTTTAAATATGTGATCTCTGTAACCTTTGCTTTTACATTTATGTAGACCTCAAGGTCAGGGATGAAGTAGGAGGAGTCATTGAACTTCCTCAAACCTTTAACAAATTAGGAAATGACAATTGATATTAAATACTTTTATACAGTTCTCATTTTATAATATTTTACTTGTTTTGCTCCCACTGACTTTACTCTTGGAATGCCTTTATACCTAATATTTCATAATATCAGAGCTTCTATTTTACCGTGAATTTCTTATAGACAGATTCTCTATTCTCTGAATGCGATTTGTTCATTCTGGCTTACCATAGCATAAGTCCAAATATTTTTTCCTATGTAAACATACCATAGCCATTAGGTCTTGGTGTGTGGGATCCTCAGCCTGTCACAAATTTCATTATGCCATCTGCTTCAACCTGAGCTGTGTATCTTCTGCTGGCAGACTTTATTGAAGTTGTCATGGCTCAGGATAAAAAAAAAATCAGTCTTGGCATAAGAAGCTTACTTTTGAAAAAGTAATAATTGATCGTGTCTGCTATAGATTTTAAAATAAACATTTAAAAGGATTCCCAAAAGTCTCTTCTCATCACATTGATCTCTTTTTCATCTGTGATTGTAGATAGCCAATATAATGGTTATTGGTAACTTTGGTAACTTAATGAGTTTTCTGTTTTATTTTTAAGGATAGGTAACTCTTATGTGTAGATTTTGGTGACATATTGTGAAATATTTTGATAGCTTCTGCCAGGGGATGTTCTTTGCCTAATGTTTTATTTCAAAAATGATATCTAAAATGTTTTGTGTATAATACAAGGACTGTATGTTTTGTGTATAATACAAGGATGATAGGAACACCATGATGAAAAAAATTTAGGTCACAAACAGCTTAGGTGTGTGACTTTACATGATTTCATCATCCTTAGAATTGAGATGATACTTGAAAGGTTGGTCAGGAGATTGGATCAGAATTAGATCCTTAAAAAATAGATAAACATTTTTTTCTGCCAATGTATGTTGAACATCCACTCTGTATAAGGCATTCTTCTAGAGAATGAGGGCATAGTAAAAACAAAATAGTCACAAATTTCCGCTGAAGAGTTTTTGCATTCTAGTCTATCTCCACTGACTGGGATGAAAGCTTCATGACAGCAGGGTGTGGATCACATGGTAATGAGTGCCATGAATTAAAACAGGGCAGAGTAAGTTTGTGAAGTATAATGGTGCTGTCTTAGATAGGGATGCCAAGGAGGATTTTTCTGTGGTGAGGCTGGGCACACCTGAATGAAATAAGGAAGCATGTGGATATTTGGAGAAGGATATACCTGTCTGGTAGAGTGGTATATCCTTGGCAGTTTGAGGCACAGTGAGGAGGGGAGCACAGCTAAGGCTAAGTGGGTGAGGGACAGACTGCTAGGAGATGAGGTCAGAGAGTGACCCCAAAACATCATTGAAGTAAGCTTTCTGTTAAGTAGTTATAGACAAAAAGTCACAATCCAGACACTCAACATAAATATGAAATTAGGATTGACTGCATTGCTTTATTATTATTTATATTTAACTTCAAACTCTTTGTAACAGGCACACACAAATAATTATAAAATCATTTCCCAAAATGGGATGATCTTTTCCATTGTTGTTACGTGTGTCGTTGTACTTAGAGTTAGCCAGTCAGCACAATTTGAGGGCACAGTCCTCCAGACTGCCAGTGCTGCCGCACACTTCTGATACCAACTGCGGCAAGTTAAGGTCCAGCTACAAACTTAAAGGTATAAGGATACATAAAACCACCCTCACTTATGATATCAGCTGCAAGTTTGCGAGGTTCCCCAGCCACCTTGAGGTGTCATAATTCAGTAGAGGGTCTTAGAGAATCTCTGAAATCTGTTATACACATGATTATCATCTCTTGTAGGGAAAGGATGCAGTTAAAAGTCAGCCAAAGGAAGAGATGCATAGTGCAGATTATGGGAGGATTCCAAACTAAAAGCTTGTGTGACAAGCTTGTGCTTGATCTATGTGTGACAATATGTATAGAGTACAGCCATGTGTCATTAGGTGATTTCATCCTTGTGCAAACATTGTAGGGTATACTTACTCAAACCTAGGTGGTATAGCCTACCACACAACTAGGCAACAACTGTTGCTCCTAAGCTACCAACCTGTACAGCGTGTTACTATATGGAGTACTGTATGCAGTTGTAGCACAGTGGTAATTATATGTGTATCTAAATATAGAAAAAGTACAGTAAAAATGTGGTTAAAAGATAAAAAATGGTACACCTGTATAGGACACACTTACCATGAATGGAGCCTGCAGGACTGGAAGTTACTATAGGTGAATCAGTGAGTGAGTGGTGAGTGAATGTGAAGGCCTAGGACATTACTGAACACTGCTAAATAGTCAATATACTGTATGCTACTAGATAGCCATTATAATGATTGGGTTATTGGTAACTTTGGTAACTTAATGAGTTTTCTGTTTTATTTTTAAGGACAGGTAAAAAACTTATGCATAGAGTTTATACATAAGTTATAAATACTGTACACCTAGGCTATACTAAATTTACAAAAACTTTTCTTTCTTCAATAATAAATTACCTTGGCTTACTGTAACTTTTTTTGCTTTATAAAGTTTTAATTTTTTTAAAAAAACTTTTGACTCCATAATAGCACTTAGCTTAAAGCACAAGCACATGTATAGCTGTGTTTGACTGTGTTGCAAACCCAGGAATATTACCTGATCTTGGTGTTCAGAATTTTTTATTGGGGTGTTATTTCATAGGTGTGATTGATTGCCCTGCCCATATGATTAAAATTCAACTCCGAGTTTGGGC
The DNA here is from genome assembly GCF_024542745.1 of Macaca thibetana thibetana. NCBI lineage: Eukaryota > Metazoa > Chordata > Mammalia > Primates > Cercopithecidae > Macaca > Macaca thibetana. Next base: position 67,333,876 of record NC_065592.1, read on the forward strand.
TTATATCATGTGGCCTTGGGGCCCACCATGAAGGAGAAAGATACCTCTTCACTCAGGAAATTCTGAGAGAGGAAATTCTGAGAGTTCAGAGGTTACTTCATAGGATCTGAGGACAAAAAAATGTATGTCTGGATGTATTTGTGGGTGTGTTTTAATGAGTACCCTGAAGTTGAACCCTGGAAGTAATTAGTTTTTAAATTTTCCCATCTAATAAATGGTGCTGCATTGAACATTTAGTGATGCACATACATCTTTGTGTATTATCCTAATGTTTATCCTTGAAATAAATTTCCCAAAATAGAATTGCTGGATCAAAGGATTCGGACATTTTGAAATTTCATATGTACGTCCTTGTACCCTTGGAATATTTCCTATGAAATAGTTTATGGAATGTCAAAATTCTTAATACTCCCTGTATTACTCTTAGGTGAATATTGCAACTTCAGCAACTTCAAATATTGAATATGCCCACATTCCTCATCTCAGCCCAGCTGTGATTCCTACGCTGCAAAATGAATCGTTTTTATTATCCCCAAACAATGGGAATCTGGAAGCGCTTACAGGATCTGGTATTCCACACATTAATGGGAAACCTGCTTGTGATGAATTTGATCAGCTTATCAAAAATATGGCCCAGGTAAGAACATTTCTTTCTGTAATTGTAATACCTTTAATAATTTAAGAATGTGATCAAATTGTGGATAATTTGGAGAATATAGTGACATTTATAACATCTGAAACAATTGGAACAAAAAGTTGTGGGAGTTTAGATGGTTCAGAGATTTTCTAGTACAGTTTTATCATCATTTAAATTTGAGTATTATATGTTGTATTATAGAAATATTCTTTAGGATAAAGTGCTAACAATTACCTTGGAAAAATTTTTTTCAGTTTCTTTTTTTTCTAAACAAAGAAATGGTTCTAATAAGATGACTGTTATTGCAATAATTGGCTTTTAATTTAAGTTTTTTTTGAGACATGTCTTGCTGTGTCACCCACACTGGAGTGCAGTGTTGTGACAGCTCTAAACTCCTGGGCTCAAGGGATTCTTCTGCCTCAGTCTCTTGAGTGTCTAGGACTATAGACGTGTGCCACCACACTCAGCTAAGTTTTAATTTTATTTTTTATAGAGATAGGGTCACATTATGTAGCCCAGTTTGGTCGCTAACTCCTGGCTTCAGGTGATCCTCCCACCTTGGCCTCCCAAAGTGCTGGGATTTACAGGCGTGAACCACCATGCATGGCCTGGCTTTTAATTTTGTTTCTTTTTTTGTTTCCTAAACAGGGTCGCCATGTAGAAGTTTTTGAGCTCCTCAAACCTCCATCTGGAGGCCTTGGGTTTAGTGTTGTGGGACTAAGAAGTGAAAACAGAGGAGAGCTGGGAATATTTGTACAAGAGATACAAGAGGGCAGTGTGGCTCATAGGTGAGATGGTCACAGCGTCTACTTTGTTTTCGATACCACATTCTGAAGGTTTTGGTCACTGTGCGGGAATTTAGAAAGATAATAATGAATAGAAACAAATAATTGAACATAATCTGGTTATTAACCAGTTTTTAGAAGTCATTAACATTGTTGTGATAAAATAGCAAGTCCTTTGAAATGGGAGTAGCTTTTAAATATAGTCATAACTTACTTAAGTTTTGGTAAGGAAAGAAAAATTTGAGGATAACATTATTTTGATTGTTAATTAAATGGGCTCTTTTTGGTTAGATTTTAAAAATCACTATACTGGAAATGACCCAAAATAATTCGAGTTGCATTTGTTTATATACCCAAAGCAATAATTTAATATAGTTGTCCATCAGTATCCGTGGGGAATTGGTTCCAGGACTCCTGCAGATACTAAAGTCTGCAGATGCTCAAGTCCCTTATATAAAGTGGTATAGTATTTGTATATAACCTGTGCACATTCTTCCATATATTTTAAATCATCTTTAACTTATAATGCCTAACACAATGCAAATCCTATGTAAATATTAGTAGTCATACTGTATTTTTAAAATTTGTGTGATTTTTTTTTTTATTGTTGTGGCATTACTTTTTCTGAGTATATTTGATCCCCAGTTGGTTGAATCTGTGGATGTGGAACCCATGGATACAGAGGGCCAACTGTATAGGTATATCCACTTTCATTTTTAGAAGATGGGAATATCCAAGATGTCATGTAGGCTGAATGGGGAGCTGAAATAAAGAGTACTTTTAAATGGGAGGAGTTGAGTAGGAGTAGCAGTGGAATAACCTTACGAGAGTTGATGACCTGCAGCCAAAGCGTATATTTTTTTAAAAGTAGAACTGCAGGAAAAAGCTTAGAGTATTGGAATTAAAACTAGGATTAAAAATGACTTGAACATACATGCTAAAGAAGCTGTCATTTCCTTGAGAACTCTCAGATTGTCTTTTATCCCCTTTTTCATCCTTGATAGAGATGGAAGATTGAAAGAAACTGATCAAATTCTTGCTATCAATGGACAGGCTCTTGATCAGACAATTACACATCAGCAGGCTGTCAGCATCCTGCAGAAAGCCAAGGATACTGTCCAGCTAGTTATCGCCAGAGGCTCTTTGCCTCAGCTCGTCAGCCCCATAGTTTCCCGTTCTCCATCTGCAGCCAGCACCATTTCAGCTCACTCTAATCCAGTGAGTACTTAAAATTTTCAAAAGGAACAACGTATTTTTCAAGTTCTTTTTGGTTATCTCCAAGTTTCTAATTTGTGTAGGGTCTTTGCACTTCTTTAGTTTTTGTCTGACTATTCTTTTATCTTTCCCTAGCCTGGAATATTTGTTCTTTAAGCATGATAAAGCTTCTAGGTTCTGAAACAACCATTACTTTTCTTTGTGTAGTTTTTTCCTTTGACAGCATTCCTTAAAAATGGAAAATGTAGTCCTTTAACAAAAATTGACTTTATCTGTAGACAAATACATTGTTGATTTTGATTTTAAAATTATACAATTATATTGTTACAGTTAGCTGTCAGTAACTTTTAAGAAGTCATCTAATTTGGAATCCTGCCTCAAGGCAGGATTGTGCAGAAGACATTCTTAACATGTGACCTTTTTTTTCCCTTGATCTTTTTCTTTTTTTGTAAGAAGTGCTACAAAAGATCTTGCAAATCAGTGCCTGTCTTTAACTGCTGAAGTGAAATCATTATGATGATATATTGATAATTTCAAGAATGATTCTGTCAGTAGCGCTTACATTCTGTTGAAAGGGAAGTATACCAAGTGAAAGGGACATTGTTAGGACTCATTATGTCTGAATTTAATTATTTAATAACCACAAAAATTTCTACTGTAATATAAAATGTTAGTGCTTTATAAATTTCTACAAATTCATATATGAGCTTTGTTTGTAGGTTCACTGGCAACACGTGGAAACTATTGAATTGGTGAATGACGGATCTGGTTTGGGATTTGGCATCATAGGAGGAAAAGCAACTGGTGTGATAGTAAAAACCATTCTGCCTGGAGGAGTAGCTGATCAGGTAGGCTACATCAATAGATCTTTTATGCTATGTTATCAAATAATATGGGTACATCTTTTACATTTTTTTTGTTATAGAGAAGAAACTTTGGCCTTAGATGATGCCAAAGAAATTGAGTTAGAATCTTTCATTTTATTGAGTGTCCCTGAAGTGTTGTCTTAGACCTAGGGGAGGAATACCTTTGAAAAGGGACGTTAATCTTAAATTATAGTTTTAGACAATGGGCTTAACACTTTTGAACCTCAGACTAAAGCCAAGGTTATGGATTTGATAATTGTGGAAGTAGCTACTATTTTATAGTCATAATTCATATTTATAAACCTAGTCAGCTGTTTTGTAGTCACAAGGTATTATGGGAAAATATACTTTATTATTCATGCAAAAAAATTCAACTTGTTGCTTTAGTGATGGGTCACTGATATCGTCTTTGTATATGAAACACAGCCTGTTTTTATCACTTAAGTAGTTTATTGAGGCATTTTCATTTATGATATGTGATATTGTTGCAATATATGTGAGAAAAGATTTAACACATTTGTTATGATTTATATTTTAATTTGATAAGGCTTACTGGTTTAAGTAAGTTTTGCCTTGATTATAACTTTTTAAAAAATAAAGTGGTTGTTCGTACATGTGTGTCTGAACTTAAACTAGGAAGTCCAGTTCATCAAATATTTCCTGTATTCATAAATGAAATCCCTGTTTAATGACAACCTTGTCAGTAGGGGTATTAACAGTAATATAATAGTATGCAAATTTTTCTTCCTTTTAAACATTAGCTAGCATCTAGCAGCATCAAATGAAATGTCTCTAGTTGACTAACATGTGATATTTACATGCTTTATCTTCAGTATGGAGCTGCACTCTTCAATACTGTAGCTGTCTGCATATCACCTTTAAAATTAAAATTTAAGTTAATTAAAATTAAATGAAATTACAAGTTCAGTTTCTCAGTTGGACTAGCCACATTTCAAGAGCTCCATAGCTGTTGTATTGAGTAGTGCAGAAGAGTTCCATCATTGCAGAAAGTTAATGGACTGCATGTGTATGGAGGCTCATAGACTGCTTTTCACTCCTCACATCTTTCAGAATTTTCACTACACAAGTATTTCACCTGCACATGAGTTCTTTTGGGACATTTATAATAGAAATAGCCAGGCAGAAAGTTGTGATATTAATATAATGCTTTCTTGTGGTTTATACCATATTTTAGGTAATATATATTTGCATAGTGACTTATATACAACTTTGCTTAATGGCATTTTTTTCTTTCCCTCCAAAAAATTCACAAAAAGGCATTTGGGTAGAAATCAAAGTGAAAAGTTCGTATGAACTCTTGGTAGGTAGAAGTCAAAATGGAAAGTTGATATGAACTATTGATTTAAAGAATATTTGTAGATTTCATTTATTGTATCACACCAAATGATGCTAAGATGTTTCAAAAGACAGTTCATATTATAACCGTGTGTTTTATGTCCTGTTTGGTAACTCATATTATTGCTTTTTTTAAAATTAATCCCCTCTCCTCATTTGCGATTTTTCTGATGCAGTTAAAATAATAATAGTCTAATTATTCAATATTGTTTTACTCAGCATGGGCGTTTATGCAGTGGAGACCACATTCTAAAGATTGGTGACACAGATCTAGCAGGAATGAGCAGTGAGCAAGTAGCACAAGTCCTTAGGCAATGTGGAAATAGAGTTAAGTTGATGATTGCAAGAGGTGCCATAGAAGAACATACAGCACCCACTGCTTTGGGCATCACCCTCTCCTCATCCCCAACTTCAACTCCAGAGTTGCGGGTAAGTAGTTAAGAATAGTTAATGTGAAAGTCAGAGAAATAGCACTTAGATGACGACAGTGATGTTTATTTAGAAACTAGACTTACTAATGTTCATATATTAGTGCTAAATAATGTAATGAAATTCAAATGTAGGGATACTTTAGCACTAATAATATTTTATTAATCAGGAATAATGTGTAAAATGAAAAACAGGTTGTTTAAAAATGCTAGATTATTTTACATTTTTATGTAAGCAGCACATTTGTGAGGATAATGTTTAAAAGTATGGATAAAAGTTTAAAAATTATTTGGTACTGATATCTAAAATGTTTAATTCTGTCTTTTTCTCAGTTAGAAGACTCTCTGTAAGGTGGGTCATAGTTCTAATCATTCTCTTTCATCAACCTTCCATTAGTATTTTTGTTTTTGTTTTGAATGTGTGGAGGTTGAGGAGTGAGGGCAGGCTTGGTGGGCATGAAAAAGGCTTACTAAAACCTTTTAGTGTTATTGTTTTAAAGTATGTCTTAGAACTATTATCAGATTTGTAATAAGTAGTCATTATTCTGACCCAGTTATATACTTTTAAACAAAAGTTATTCTTTTGGTGTTATAACAAAAGCTCTATTCATATGCATAGTATTCCATCCTTGTCCTTAACTTGATATGGAAAAAGCTAGAAAATTTTGAAATTATTGGAAAGCAGTGGGTATATCAGCAGATTTATAGGTCACCAGACTACAGAAGATAAATATTAACAAAATAATTTATCCAGAAATCTCTTAAATATTTAAGAAGAGAATTACACCCAGTTTCTAGGTAAGCCTTATAGTAAATACAAGTCCTATATTCTTTTCCCATAGATGTAAAAAAATCTGTTTTGTTCTATTGAAGTTTTTTCTAAGCAGTTGCTACAAATTCTTTTTTAATATCCTAACCTCCTCCACAAGCCCTTTAAAACTTTATTAGAACACTTGTAATTTCCATGATTCTGTTGTTTTTAGGAATTGAATTTGGTTGCTATTTTTTGCAAAGAGAAAGAAGTAAAGAAAGCTTGTTTATGAAAGTGTTTAAATGGCATTCTTTTGTGGTAAACAAAACATTTTATTCAGCGATATATAAATGAATGCAATACCGAAAACCACTTGATATAATTGAAAGCTTAGAAAAATATCTGTTCTGTGCATATCATCATTTCTGAAGCTTGTGCCCCTTTTAAAACCATTCGATAGTCAAATTGCCACTCTCTAAAATAGCACTCGCATAAGTCTTATTAAAAATAGAAAACACATTTGTTTCAATTGAAGCAGATTTCATCCTGTCATTTTCTTGTAATTATCTAAACTTTAAACTTTTGCTAAGTTTGCACAGATAATTATGTGCAATGAAAAAAATAAATCAAACTTTACTGTAAAATTATATCTCATTTAAGTGGACTGTCAGAGTTTGTTTAAAGAAATTAGAAAACATCAGCTAGCCCCAACCTGACTGTCCATTAGACTCTATAGCTTTGATTTTGTTGTGCCCTTCCTACAGTTCTCTGTAGCATCTGCTGACACCATACTAATACATAGTACCAATAGCTTATCGATGATATATTGTACCAATTAACTAGTGCTTAATTTTAGGGAGACTTGCTCTTCTGTCCAACATAGAATTAGTAACAATTCTATTAGAGAAGGCTGACATCTGAGAAACCCACTTTCAGCTATCATTCAGGATGCTGAATTATGAGGAATTATGAGGAATAATGAATTAAGACATGTAAAGTCTTAATTCTGAGTTACACACAAACTGCTCAATAAATGGTAGCTTGTCTAGTTGTTTTTATTCTTTTCCTGATAGACAGTTGACAAAAGTGATATTTTCTTTCTAGATTAAGTGGCAAAGCTAGATTTAACTTGTTGATCTGAATTCATAACATTAGTTTTTCAGCTATACTGCATCCTAACTTCTTCAGAAATTAAGATGAGCCATCTCTGAAAATAGAGTTTGCTAAAAAAAAACTGTTTGATTTAAAATTTAGTATACGCAAACAATAATGTATTCTCTGATAAGGGAAGGTTCAATCTTATTCCTAACATCCCTTTCTGAGAAAAAATATGATGATGCCTATCCCTGTGTTCAGGATTAAAGGTATCATCTCTATTATAATTCTCTGCTAGAGAGTTAAAGTAGGCCCCTGGCTTTCTTTTTACATATTTATTTCACTGTATATTTATTGATTTTATTTTAGGTTGATGCTTCTACTCAGAAAGGTGAAGAAAGTGAGACATTTGATGTAGAACTCACTAAAAATGTCCAAGGATTAGGAATTACCATTGCTGGTTACATTGGAGATAAAAAATTGGGTAATTTTAAACATTAAATATTCTTTTAAACTTGGCAGTTACCTCTGATATCTCTTACAGAATATTGAGTTGATATTACATGTTTCACATTGTTGGATAAACTGGTTGAAAACTTCCTTAGGAATAATTTAGTGTAGGCGACTCTTATATTGTATTTAAGACAGACAAAACAATTATTTTATTCCTTAGCCTATGTTTCTACTAGATGATACATATTTATTCTAAATTAGAGCTTTATATTTGGAGAATTAAAGATGGATATTCTTTGAATGTGCTTTGAAAATTGTGAAAAATAACCTATTTCTAATCTTAGAACCTTCAGGAATCTTTGTAAAGAGCATTACAAAAAGCAGTGCTGTTGAGCATGATGGCAGAATCCAAATTGGGGACCAAATTATAGCAGTAAGTTACACATTTAACAATACCTTTGTTAATTTTCATAGTTGAGAATTGCATTCTCCTAGTTTACTTAGTTTTGAGAGCTACAGTTAACTCTCTACTAAAAAAATACCTCTGTACTAAAAAAAGCTTAAGCTTTTTAGGTGACTTGAGGCTCTTTTTACAATTACCCTTTTTATTATTTTGTGGAAGTAAAATAAGGGCATTGGATATAAGCTTTACTAGTCTCAGTTCGGAAGGGGAGACTTCTTTCTTGAATAATTCCTGATATATCTAATTTCTGGTTGTAATGAAGTTATTATATTAATATTACACTTATTATACTTTCCTTGCAGATACTCCAGAGGTAGAGACCAGATGTCCAGTACCTTTAGAGTACTGCAATATGAATTAGGGATGCCTGCATTTTTTTTTTTAATCAGCAAAATGATACTGTTCTTGTTGGCTTTATGGCCGGGGCTCCTTTCAGCCCTAAGGGTATATAAGAATGGAAAAAAAAATCTAGCTTCTTTTAATTAGATCAAGCTATCATTGTTATCATTCTAACATCAATGTGTTTTAAACATATGGCTATTCAAGGCAGTGTACAAAAGAGTCCAACTTTAATTTCAGTGTTCAGTTGATACTGGACTCCCCAGACTGCAGCCTGAAACAGAAATTCAAGAGACCCTGCACCAAAACTGCCTGATCAAATAAGTTTAGGGGAAAACCGCCTATAGTATAGTCTCCTATGAATTCACAGTGCACATGGAAAAATTGAAGACAACTGGGTGTTTTCAATGAGCTGGTGGCTCATGCCCTGTAATCCCAACACAGGCAGATCCTATCTCTGAAAAAAAAAAAAATTGCTGAGAACGATGGTGTCTGCCTATAGTCCCAGCTACTTGGGAAGCCAAGGCAGGAGGATTCCTTGAGTCTAGGAGTTCAAGGCTGTAGTGAGCTATGATTGCACCATTGCACTCCAGCCTGGCCAACAGAATGAGATCTTGTCTCTAAAAAAAGACACACACACACACACACACACACACACACACACACACACACACACACACAGAGAGAGAGTCCTGCAATAGAGAAACCTGTTTATCTGTTTTACCTTAGTGTTTACTAAACTTTTGTAATTGTGAGGTCCTTATTCTTCTAAACATATATTCATATTCTTTGAAAGACATCTTGAGGGAATGCTGATATATCTTAATAGGTATTTGTTTATGCTTAATAATAGTGAGAAAGTAGGATATTAAGATAGAGGAGTCCTTGTTCATAGCAATATTATTCACAATCACCATGACATGGAAGCAACCCAAATATCTATGAATGGATAAACAAAATGTGATATATATATATATATCTCCAATAGAATGTTATTCAGTCTTTAAAAAGAAGGAAGTCTTATCACATGCTTCAACACTGAAAAACCTTGAGGACATTATGCTAAGTGAAATAAGTCACAAAAAGGCAAATACAGTAGGATTTCACTTACATGAAGTATCTAAAATAGACTTATAGAAACAGAAACTAGAATAGTGGCTCCCAGGGACTGGGAAGAGGGATAAATGAGGAGTTGTTCAATGGGTATGCTTCTGCAGTTCTGCAAGATGAAAAAATTCTGGAGACCTGTTGCATAATAATGTGAATATACTTAACACTACTGAATTGTACTATTCAAAATGGGTAAGATGGTAAATATTGTGTGTTTTCCTACCACTATTTTAAAAAATAAAGGAATCCTTTATCTCTCCCTTTAAGTCCACATTGTAGCTCCATGAGTCTTCTTGGGTTTAGTTCTGTGAAACTCCTGCCTACACCTGTTCATCTCTTCACATCTATACTAAAGATCAAATTATGCTTGCCACCTCATCTGGCTCTATGCCTGAAATGAGCTTTCTCTATGTATCTTCATTTTACCATACAATGTAAATGAATTACTGTACATTTTTTTTTGTTTTGGGGGAAAGTGAAAGAGAGAAGGAATAGTTACGGAGTCTAAATCCATATCTGATGCTGAATTACAAATTGAAAGCGTAGTGAATTTACTCTTTTTTCTCCTGTTATCTATATTAATCAATTAGAAAGCTTTTTAAAAAATCAACTTGATTGAAATATAATTCAGATACCATACAATTCACCCATTTAAAATGTACAGTACAATAGCTTTTAGTATATTCAGAGTTGTGCATTCATTACCACGATGAATTGTAAAACATTTTCAGTACCCTAAAAACATTTTCAGTACCCCTTAGCATTCACTTTCTCCCCCATTCTCCCAGTTCTAGGCAACCACCAGTCTACTTCCTGTCTCTATGGATTTGTCTATTCTGGATATTTCATGTGAATGGAATCATACAAGACGTGGTTCTTTGTGACTGACTCCTTTCACTTAGCATAATGCTTTCAAGTTTCATCTGTGTTGTAGCATGTATCAGTCTTCATTTCCCTTTATTGCTGAATAATATTCCTTTATATGGATATACCATATTTTTTTTTACCCATTCATCAATTGATGGACATTTGGATTGTTTCTACTTTTTGGCTATTATGAATAATGCTGCTGTGAACGTTCATGTACAAGCTTTTAAGTAGGTATATGTTTTCATTTTTCTTGGGTGTATACTTAGGAGTGGAATTGCTGAATCTTATAATTCTATATTTTGCTACATATCAAACTTCCTGATTCAGTTTCTTCACTTACAAAGTTGGGATAAGGAAAATTCTCTTGTGTGATGTTCAGGAAAATCAAATGAGTGTTTTACTGAAAATACCTGTTAGCAGTTTAATAATTAAGCCGATATTAATTATTTAGAGAGTCTAAAATGATTACATATTTGAAGGGTCTCATGATAACTTCCCTCTAAATTTGTCATTATCTTCATTCTTGTACAAGTGGAATCTCAAATATAATTCCTCTTAGGCAAGGTCAGTGATGAAGGAAATTGTTGATGCAAAGGTGGAAGAATCTTTTCTCTGAAATGTTTTCTTGCTTTCAATAAAATCACTTGACTTCACTCTCATCAGTATTCTGATTTGTAATTTTTAGCGAACATTCTTTTACTACAAAGATACAAACATTTTAAAATCCTGAAGAATATCATGCAATGCTTTTGATCATGTATTAATTTTTTACTAAATATCACCATCTTGTGGACTTTTGAGATATTTGCAGCAATGTTCTTCACATTTAGTTGCATTTTCACAACTGCAGTCTTTGTCTGTTTGTTTGATTTTTGTTTGGACAGCAGCTGTTAGAAGTATAATCTGTTTTTATTTTGTGGTTGTTGAAGTGATGAGATTAAGAAATTATTTCTTACTATTTTGATGAAGTGTTATTTTGTAACTTAAAAATATTTTGTTACAAGGTTCTTGTTTTACACATTGTGTTCTGTGGACTCCTACATCTACAGGGTTTCACTATAGGCATTACAGTGACAAGGAATAGACTGAATTTCTATTTTTCCCATTTCATATGTTGATATTCTGTTAATAACTTGATTATTTGACAAAAGGATCCTGTTGTGTTTTCAAAAGTTGACCAAACTTGTCATTAGATGAAAACATACACTCATTCTTTTTAGTTTGATATTCAATATCTATGCTAAAAGCAGTAGGAAATTATAATTGATAAAAAATTATTAAATAAGCATATAAATAAGGAAAAGTATCACATGTTGCCTTTGATTTTCTGTGACTGTGTTCATAGATTGAAGTTTTCTATACGTATAGGATATGTTGGAGGAGGCCCTGGCAAGCTGGGTTGAGTATGCTCAGGGGCCAGATTTTGTAAGTTGTTGCAACGAGTATTTCTCCCCTGTAATTGTTCCTGTTAATTGTGGTGTCTGCAGTGCACATTATGAGGATGTTGGCTCTCTTCTTTTTTTTAATTTTAATCTTGGCCAGGTGGTCTTGAACTCCTGGGCTTGACAGATCCTCTCGCCTCTGCCTCCCAAAGTGCTGTGATTACAGGTATGAGCCACCGCACCCTGCCTGGATCTCTTCTTTTCATGAGACAGCGCATAGGCAATTTGCTGCCATTATACTACCTAGTTCTACTGCACTCTTCTCTGTGGTACCATGGGTTCTGAACTGATTTCTTGACTCTCTTGTGATAAAGTGGAAACAGAGCTAACCAGGACCTCTTAGGCTTCAGTGACTTTGGCTTATATATAGCATGGGTGTGATTATATTGAAGAGAAACCTCTCCCACGAAAGCCTTGGAGATTTTTATGTTTATTACTCACTTCTTTACTCTTTTAATAATAATACCAGCTTCTGAGTATTTTCCCATTACAAAGTGCCATGTGGTATAATTCTTGGAAAATAGATCTTCTTATTTCCATGTTACAGATGAAGATAACTAAGACATTTGAACAGAAGTCTAGGTTTAAAAGTTCATGACTGTTCCATTATAGCAATTTCTTCTGTGCTAGTATTATTCTCTGACATTTGAGTAAGGAATCCATTTTGAAATCCAAGTCATCAAGTTCAGAAGATAAAGAAAAAAAATGCATTTTTAAACATACTTTTAGTTTATTGTTATTAAAATCATACACATTAGATTTTTCTTAATAAAACTTCACTTTTAATAGAATTGAACAATACAAATGTTTTGCAGATAAAAAGAGCCTAAAGTTCTATGTATTTTATGAATATTCATGGAGCCCCAACGTGGAGATTTTTGCTGTTTTTTTTCCTTTATTAGTATGAGAGTAAATAGCAAGTTCATTTATTTTAGATTAATTTTTGTCTTTAAGGTTTAAAGAATATAAAATTTGAACATGGTTAAAAAGCTTTCTCATAGAAACCACTAGTTTATGGTTTAAAATTTAGAAAAATTCTATATATTTATATTTAAATAGCATCATATTATATTTTTCTATACCTTTTTATTTTACTTAAAAATTTACCTGGGAGAGGTAGTTATGTAAGCACATGTAGGTCTGTTGTGATATATTGAGGCCGGCTTAATCATGGATAGTTACGTTGTTTACAGTTTGTTGTTACAGACAGATTATTACATACTACCTTATATTTCTTTTAAGGACATGAAACATTTAAATTCTGTTTTGTTGCTGTAATACTATTATTTAGATTTGAATTTTACTTATTTTGTTGCTCAGCAGTGGATCTTGTATACTACAGTTTTCTTACTGAATTTTAAATCTAATTAATCTCGCATTTGGCTAGAGTGTTTTGAGTAAACTTTCAGGAAGAGAAGGTGTTAGTGGACTTTCTAAACTTTTTGTTTCTGAGAACTTCTTCTGTTGACTTCTTATATTTTGACTCTTTGGCTGGGGATAACAACTATGTTGGGCAAAGAGGATTTATTAGGTATAATCTTAACTTGAAAAATTTTGTCATCAACTGCCCGTTTTAATTTTTAATGGGGAAGGTTCTTCCCTTTCCCCTAGAAGAAATCCTAGGCAAGTCTTCATGTCTTAAGGTATTCTTATAGAATAAGTTATCCTGTGGCCAATCAAAATAATCAGACACAGTTACAAATTAGTAAATTTTTCCCATACTAAATAATAGTCTAATTTCAAATGAATCCCCTGGAATATTAGAAGCCCACTACGAACTGATGGCTTACCTAGAGACTTGAGCCTGGCTCACTCCTGTGTGTGGTCCTCCCCTGGTCTATGCCCAGACAAAGCTAGGGAGGTGAGCAGGTCCCAACATAACAGAAATTTCCTCTGGCTTCACTGTCAAAGCAGCTAAACAGCCTCTTCCTTGTCCTCCTGGTGGCATTAGACACAATCTACTGCATTGCCCCTTCTGCAGGTGACTTTGGACTTGAAGTCAAGGGGGAAATACCTGAGTAGGTATAGCATTCTTTCCTCTTAAAAAAAAATCTTCCTCTTAAGTTTTTCTTAACATTTAACAACACTCAGCTCTTTTATGCCCTGAATTGTAGTTCTTTACCACCTAGTTTAAATTTCTGCATGGTGGCCCTTTTTACAACTTGCTTTGATATAGGATGTTAATAATCATAGCATCTCAAGCACAATTTCTGTTTTCTCATACATCACACAATTTCTGTTTTCTCATACATCACACTAAGTATAAGATTCTTGGTTTGTAATTTCTTTACCACAATTGTACAGATAACCTAGTCTCTCTCTTTGCTGCCTAGAGGCTGGTAGATCTTTTTTCTTTTTATCTTTGAAATATAAGAATTTTATCAGGATACATTCAGGTGTGAGGTTTTATTTATTTATTTATTTCTCATCATTTTCTGATTTTTCATGTGCCTCTTTGATCTGTAGATTTGGGTAAGTTTCCCTTCTCCCTTATCATTTCTTTGATTTTTTCCCCCTCATTTATCATCTTCTTCTTATAATTTCTTTTATTAGTGTGTTGAATTTCCTATATCAGCCTATGTGTCTCCAGCCTTGTTTCTGATCATTTTTTATCTGTTTATTCTTTTCCTCTGAGATACGGGAAAATTACATGACCTGGTCTTCCATGTGCTGACTTTGTTTTCGCAGTACTTAAAATCTTGTTGACTGCCATCATTGTAAGTTTCTTTTTCTTTTTCTTTTTTTTTGTTGCGTAGATACGTGTGTCTTCTTGTAACTGTAATTCCTGCTTCCATAAATACAAGGAAATGTGAATTACTTTGATAGTAAGTTACAGGAAATATCTTTTTTCCTGTTCACTGCAATAACAACTTCATAGGAAGATACATGCACCGATCTTCAATGTACAACCTGCTTTTGGACTGTGATATCTTATTTCACATCCCATGACCCTTGGTCGTCCTCAAAAATAACTGGGCTTGTACAGATAGAAGTTGAGATGAGTTCTGCTGCAGATTGTATGTTTTTTTTTTCCCAGATGATTTAGCAATTGACAAAGTGACAGGGAAGGGGAAAGTTTAAATTTACTGTAGCTTCATTTGATTCATTTGTAGATTAACAAAATGAAGAGGAAACCAGTGGTAGAGGATCACACTGGGAGACTTTGCCTCTGTTTTTGTTTTCTGTGTTTGCTGTGATAGCCAGGAGTTAGTTGGAGTTGTGTGTGTGCTTGTGTGCACACATGTGTGGATAAGGTAATTTTTATTACAAATAAAGTAATTCTGTGCTACTACTTGGAACCCAGCTTAGTATGGCCTTTAGTACTTGGTGTGTTTCTTGGAGTTACTAATTAGGATCCACATATACCATCTGACTGCCTCATTTAATGAGAGGGTGTTGTTTGTTTGTTGCTGAAGTTTCTTCTTGCCAGACAGGCTATTCCCACACATACAGAGATTCAGTTGGCCTGCCTTTGATCTGGCCATGCGCAGACTATTTCTAGTAGAAATTCCTCCAGGTTGCTGGTCTAAGGACTTTGGTGCTTCTTTGGTTTCCAGTTTTGTTGCAGTATTTTCTCTGTTCTGTTTTGTTAGTTTTTGTAACAGGTAATCAGCAGGGTGGAGGTAGGGAGAAAGAACAGAGCCAGATACTTATGTTCAAGTTACCATCCAGCTCAGAAGTATCGTAGAAGGTTTAAGGAACTGACAGAGTATGAGATTTTCAACTAGATCAGAGGTTTCTGGATTTTTGATTGAATATTTCCTCTAGTAAAAATAGCTAACTACTCATTTTCCCTCTTTCCTCCTATGTATTCATATATATTGTTATATATATTATATATATCATATATATACTTAACAGACATTATATGGTATTTACCTATGTGTACATATACATAATTATATATATACACATCCACATATACACATATTTACAAAGCAAATGAGTTTTTAAAATGTTTAATTAGAAGTTTTATTACATTCTTTCAGAAACCTTTGCAGTAAGGGTGCTCCATCTTGGAGACAACTGATCTCGTTCTTTTTTTTTTTATAAATGTAAAATATAAATATAAAATAAAATATAAAAAAATATTACTCGGATGCCCAGACTGGAATGCACTGGCATGAGCATGACTCACTGCAGCCTTTTGAACCTTCTGGGCTCAAGTGATCCTCCCAACTCAGCCTCCTAAGTATTTGGGATTACAAGCATGTGCCAGTACGCCTGGCTAATTATTCTATTTTTTATAGAGACAGGGTTTCAGCATGTTGCCCAGGCTGGCCTCAAACTGTTGGGCTCAAGAAATCCTTCTGCCTCAGCCTCCCAAAGTGCTGCGATTACTAGGCATTAGCCACTGTGCCCAGCCTTGATCTAGATCTTATGATTTTCACATATTTACTAAGTTAGTAAAGATCTGGATTATAAGATTTAGATTATAAAATCCAGATCTTTTCTACTTTAGTAAACATTTGAATGCCTAATATGGCCCCACTATGCTTGGAAAAGCATTACATGTACAGTCATTTTATAGTCATTTTGCAATTCTAAGGAATATCAATGACTTTGAATTTCAGCATTAAATTTATTGCTCTGATTTTTCAAATTGTTTTTACTGTGATTTTATAAATTGAACAACATGTTAAAATTTATCTTCCTCAAAATATAATTTACTTTACAAATAAGTTTTTGACCTATGAGCCAATGGCTCTATATTTTAATATCTATAGTATGGACAGCACCATGTTTTGGTGACACTACTGTAAGCAAAAATAATACAGAGCCTGTCCTTGGAGCATATAGTCATAAACCGCATAATGGCAGAAAATGTAAAATTAAAATTCGGAAAACTGCTATGAGGAAGAATGTGTAAAAGAGGGCTTTGATTGCAGTCAAAGACATCAAGATAGTTTATTATGAAAACAACTATTGAACTGAGATATAAAGCAATTATAAGTGTTCTCTAAGTAAGCTCTTGAGAAAGAGCATGGTCTAGAGTGGGCTATCCAGAGAGTCCAGGCTGAGGTAAATTGCAGAGACTCCATGGCTGAAGGGAGCACTGCGAGTCAGAGGAATGAAAGTGAGCCCTCTGTGGCTGAGGGGCAGAGAGTAATGGACTGCATCGTGAGAGATGAGGTTGGGGCTGGTGGGAGATGGGGGCAGTTGACACAGGCCGTTCTAAGCCACGTTGAGAATTTGGAGCATTGTCCTAGGGAGTTATCTGTAGAAGGGAGGGTTGGGGAGATACGATAATATCTATATTTTGGAAAGATCACAGGGACATTTTTGAATATTTTGTCATTTGTGAAAAGGGGAAAATCAAATGTATTTATTTTTTTGAAAAGACAAATAAAAAGACACTTTTTTTCTTTCTTTTTTGAAAGGCATTATAAATATGACCTTGTGATACGTCAGTGCACTTGATAAGCACATTCATCACTGTCTTCTATTCCTTTTAATCCTGCATAGTTTGGTTTCCAGACTTAACTGTGCATTGAGATCACCTGAGGAATATAAAAGCATATTTAAAAAGAAGTCGATTAGGGCACAGTGGCCCACATCTGTAAACCCACCATTTTGGAAGGCTGAGGTGGGAGGATCCCTTGAGCCCTGGAGTTCACGACTAGCCTGGGCAACATAGGGAGACTCCATCTCTACAAAAATTTTTAAAAAGTATGCCAGGCGCGATGGCTCATGCCTGTAGTCTTAGCACTTTGGGAGGCCAAGGCAGGCAGATCACGAGGTCAGGAGATCGAGACCTTCCTGGCCAACATGGTGAAACCCCATCTCTACTGAAAATACAAAAATTAGCTGGGCATGGTGGCGTGCACCTGTAGTCTCAGCTACTCGGGAGACTGAGGCAGGAGAATCACTTGAACCTGGGAGGTGGAGGTTGCAGTGAGCTGAGATTGCACCACTGCATTCCAGCCTGGTGACAGAGTGAGACTCCGTCTCAAAGAAAAAAAAAAAAAAAAGCCAGGTGTGGTGGTGTGTACATGTGATCCCAGCTACTTGGGAAGATGTGGTGGGAGGATCGCTTGAGCCTAGGAGGTTAAGATTGAAGGAAGCCATGATTGCGCCACTGCACTCCAGGCTGGGCAATAGAGTGAGACCCTGTCTCAACAAAAAGGAAAAAAAAATGGTGTAGAAGCCTGTGTCCTACCCTAGAACTAGTGACTCAGTTTCTGAATATGGTACCTCAGAATCTATATTAAAATAAACAGAACCCTCTCAAGTGATTCTAGTGCATCCCTGTTAATACTGGTTCCCAAAGAGATATTAGGGTCTTCCTGTCCATTCCCTAATGAGAGGAATACTTATTCCCCATTCTTTTCACACTAATAAACTATACATACACATTTTGTGAATTGGTAATACAAATATCCATTTATTTAACACATAACATGCTTTTTTTTAATCGCAGGTAGATGGCACAAATCTTCAGGGTTTTACTAATCAACAAGCAGTAGAGGTATTGCGACACACAGGACAAACGGTGCTCCTGACACTAATGAGGAGAGGAATGAAGCAGGAAGCCGAGCTCATGTCAAGGGAAGACGTCACAAAAGATGCAGATTTGTCCCCTGTTAATGCCAGCATAATCAAAGGTAATCCTAGGTTAATCTGGTTTTTAGTTAGACGTTTATATTGTCTCCAATTTTTTTTAAATTCCAAAGTAACTTACTATTTCAGAATGGTTTTAAATTATTCAGAATGCTTTTTACCCTCAACTATTCATTATAAACCAAGGCAAGAAAGGAAGTTTAATAAAGTCAGGATTAATCGGGACCAGCAATGTGTCTATAAACTATAGAGTAGGCTGCTGAATAGAGCAGATTTCTTTCTGTCTTATTCATTGTCACCATTTCTCAGTTGGGAACAGGCAGTCATCTACCTTTCTGTTTCTGCCTTACTCTTGGATGTCATTGCAATGTTCTCACTTTAGGAGAGTGCTCGTCCACCTGGATTATTTATGTGACCTTCATAATAATTCTAAATGCCCAGCCTTTCCTTGAAGGAATTGACTTTACTTCCACATTTAGAAATGTCATTCATAAGCTGTTTGTACATGAATATGTCTGCAAATTACTGAAACCCCTATGTAGCTCAGTGATTTATTGGTAGAAATCAGGCTTTTGGCTGAAAAGGCTTTTGGCTGTTTCATTTCTAAAATTGTGGACCATTCTGATATTTATGCCATTTATACATATTGCACTATCAAGAAACAGTGGAGCAAATCACAGGAGAAATGTATTACTTCTTTTCCACTAACAGAACTTGCCTTTAAGTACATATAGTTATTAAGAAGTTTATCTCTAAAAAACAGACTCTCATGTAGGAGTTCAAATAAATATACTGGGTTTAGAAAAATTCAAGTGCTTGATTATACTAAAGATAAAATTACTAAAATATTTTTATCTTTAAGAAAATTATGAAAAAGATGAGGATTCTTTATCTTCGAGGAGAAACACCAACATATTACCAATTGAAGAAGAAGGTAAACACCTAGAGCCAGCTTTTGTACTTCATTATTTTTCTTTTTTAGAAATGATTTTTACAAATGTGATTAAGCCTCTATGGATACATTGTAAGTTACTAAAAAAAATTTCAAAAAGTTATGTTTGTAAATCCCTATTTATAAATGTGACTAAGTGGTCTTACAGATTAAAACATTCCATTTATAGCTAAATTATTCTTTCATTTATTGTTCACTTACACTTTCTTGCTGAGTCAGTCTATTCTTACTTCCATATTTTTTTGACTAGAACTCCTTAGGAATTAACTGGTTATATATGTGGTTCTAATTTAATCTCTTTGTCTGTATACAGCCAACATAAACTAACAGTTATAAAATTATAAAGTATTTAAAAATAAACACAGGAGAATCATTAACATATAAGCTCTTGGGAATGAGACTGTTCAATTTTGGGAGGCTTTTTTCTCACTTCTTAATTTTTCAGGGGTTCCAAGATTTAATATTGGGAAGTTGGTTTGGAAGGTAATTGCAGAGAAATTATCACACCTTCTGGGAATTCTCTCACTATAAACATAGGACCCATCAAGCTATTTTTAAAAATTTAGAGTAGCATTATTATTATTATTATTTGTATTAGAGACAGGTTTTGCCGTGTTGGCCAGGCTGATCTCAAACTCCTGACCTCAAATGATCTACCCACCTTGGCCTCCCAAAGTGGTGGGATTACAGGCGTGAGCCACCACACCTGGCCAGTAGCATTATTTTAATACATAGTTTTGCCAGAATGTTGCTCTCCTCTTTTTATTCTGTGTGCTGTGTGCTGCTTTTACCTTTCAGATTGCTTTAGGTACTTGATAACTTAAACCCACTGAACAGAATACAAGACTGATCTCCCTCCCTTCGTGTGAATTCTTTTTGCTATATAATTACACCAAAGCTTTGTTGTTCTTTAACATATCTGTTCCTTCATTATTGGATTTTCTGCTGAAAATTTTGAATGAGCTTTACTATTTTAAAGGGATATTTATGTTTGCAGAGATATTCCAGAAGTTAGATCTGTAGAATTCACATGTACTAATAACATTCTGCCATTTTTACACTAATAAGTAAATAAATTATTTAGGCTAAAGTGAATATCAAGAATTGTAGGAAAGGATAAAAATGTTTAGAGCATGATACTTGCGATATTAAGTGGGCATGGGTGTGGGAGTTATCACCAAGGTGCAGAACCATCTATTTTGCTTTGGTGAAGGTAGCTAATGAGAAATCTCTCTCTCTCTCTCTCTCTCTCTCTGTGTGTGTGTGTATGTGTATGTGTGTGTGTGTTTGTGGCAGGATACATGGGGGTGACTATAGACCTAGAATCAGGAATCCCAGAATCTTTTTAAAACAAAATAAAGCACAGACTTCTAAGTGATTTTAATGCATTTGCCCTAGTACCAGTCCTCAGAAAAGGGATAAGATATTATTGCCTCTTCCACAGGTATTTTACACGTCATGCAAGCCTGGACGAGTCATTTGACTTCCCAGCCAGATCAGAGGTTTAGACTTTATGATTTTTAAATATATGCCTGAAATCCAGTCTTGGGGCAATTGTGAGAGGGTAAGAATGTAGAGTTGTTCTGCTGAAGGTTGGCTGAATATGAATTACAGACTATTTTTATCAGCAGCATGATTCCCTACTTTCTCCATTCATAATCTCACCTGCTTAAATCACTGCCTAGCTGTGTAAACACAGCAGACTTAGAAAGTGTGGGAAAGAGATAGGACTCTGAACACTCTCCTATTTCTCTTGCAGAATCAGTTCAAAGCTTCCCTGTAATCTGTGTTCATCCTTGCATAGTTATTTCCCTCTGTACTGAATTTATTTGCTTTTATTATTTTTAGTTGACCTATAATAATTGTACATATGTTTGGGGTACAGTCTGATATTTCCATACATGTATATAGTATATAATGATCAAATCAGAGTAATTAGCATATCTATCACCTCATAGATTTATTTTTTCTTTGTGTTGGGAACACTCAATGCAACATCCTGCCCCTCTGGCTATTTGAAAATATACAGTAAATTGAAGAGTGATATCACAAGATGACAGATTAGAAGATTCCTCCCACATCCTTCTTCCTACATACATACAACTAGAAACTATCAAAGACAAAAATACCACCCTGGGTTCACCAGAGTTCACCAGAGTTCAACCCTGAGTTCACCAGAACTAGAGGGAGAAGCAGAGAAACTTCTTAGGCCTACGGAATTGAGAGAAGCCATGACTGATAAGATAAATGGTAATTTTAGGCTGAGCTGCCCCCTTCCTCAAGCTGGCATAATGCCGCTCAAAGAGAATTGCTTTAGACCCACAGTTCCCAAGATGAGAGGAGGAAATTGGAGTTAGACATTCAGTCTCTCCACTAGTCTGGTAATCTTTCACTGGAAATCCACCTAGGTCCCTTGCCTGTGAACCACTGGGAGTTCTGGGAGGGCTAAAGCACTTGGGGTGAGTTGGGAACAAAGACAGAGGCACTGATCACAGTGACTGGCATGCATTTTGGCAGGTATTCTGCACTCTGATAAGTGGGTACGCCATGTTGAAGAGACTGGCTGGTTCCATGTTGCTGCTGGGGTACAATCTGTGGGAAGATGCTGTCTTTAATTGGATTTTCCACAAAATCCTGGTGCTCTCATGGAGCCATCTCCTGGCCTAGAAACAACTGAAAGGTTGGGGTTAAGTTTTGGTGCCAGCTTAAATCTTCCCCAGACCGGGGACCCAGAGCAGGGCAACAATACAATTCTAGGGCAATGTTTAACTTTCGGTGCTCGCTGTAAGCCTTCCCTAGACAGGAAATAATAGCACATCAAGGAGTTAGTTCCAGGGAAGTGTTTTAGTTCCAGTACTCATATAAATCCTCCCCAGAATGGGAAAAAACAACAGCCCAGCATTTAAGTTCTGATACCAAGTAGTAAAGCTCTGACACCACCAAAGAGCACTTGCAAAAACTGGAAGAGGTAGCCAGCTCCTCAAATGAACCATCATCAGTGTAAAAATACAAGGATTGTGAAAACATGGAGAAGTAGAATACCACCAAAAGAAACTAACAGAGCTCCAGCAGTGGACCCAGAAGAATTGAAGATCTATGAAATGTTGTACAGAAAATTCAGAATAATCCTGCTAAAGAGGTTCAGGGAATCACAGGAAAATATGGGTAGAAAACAAAATGAAATTTAAAAAAATCCAGGATCACAATGAGAAATTTGATAAAGAATTATTTCTTTGTATCTTCTATTTTTATCTTTGTATCTTTTATTTCACTGTATCTTTTATTTTTATCTTTGTATCTTTTATTTTTATCTTTTATAAATAAAAGATACAAACCTTAGAAATAAATAATACAGTAAGCCAAAATCTCATTAGAAAGTTTTATTGAAGCAAATTTGATCAAACAGAGAAACTTAGTGAGCTTGGAGAGAGACCATATGAAATAACCCTATCAGAGGAGCAGAAAGACAAAATAATTTAAAAGAGTGAAGGAGACCTATGAGAATTGTGGGATACCATCAAGTGAACTAACCTCTGTGTAATAGGAATTCCTGAAGGAGACCAGAGAGAAAAAGGCCTAGAAAGCA
Organism: Macaca thibetana thibetana; assembly: GCF_024542745.1. Taxonomy (NCBI): domain Eukaryota; kingdom Metazoa; phylum Chordata; class Mammalia; order Primates; family Cercopithecidae; genus Macaca; species Macaca thibetana. The sequence goes on from NC_065592.1 coordinate 67,356,785, forward strand.
CATTTAAGGAAATAGTAACTGAAAATTTCTCAAATCTGGAGAAAGACACCACCATCCAGCTACAGGCTTAGGGGTAACCAAATATATTCAATACAAAGAGGAAATCCCCAAGGCACATCATAATCAGACTAGCAAAATAAAAAAGAAAACTGAAAGCATCAAGAGAAAAGAAACACCACATTCAAAGGAGCCCCAATATTGCTACATTGCTTTCTAGTGAAGTAATGGAAAAAGATATTTCATGCAAATGGAAACAAAAATGAAGAGCAGAAGTAGCTATACTTACATCAGATAAAATAGACTAAGTGAGCACAGTAAAAAAATAATACAAGGTTATTATATAATGAGAAAAGCATCAGTAGTTCAATATAGCAAGCAGGTATAACAATTGTAAATATATATACACCCAACATCAGAGCACCCAAATATATTTAAAAATTAATAAACCTGAAGGGAGAGATTTACTGCAATATAATAATTGCAGGGGACTTCTGCACCCTACTTTCAGCAGTAGACAGATTATCCAGACAGAAAATCAACAGTAAAACATCAGTTAGACTTCATTGTAGACCAAATTGACCCAATAGACATTTACAGAATATTCCATCCAACAGCTGCAGAATACACATTTTTCTCAACAACATATGAAACATACTCCAGGCTAGACCATATATTATGACACAAAACAAGTCTTTATAAATCTTAAAATGCCAAAATCATATTAAGTATCTTTTCTGACCATAATGGAATAAAACTAGATATCAATAACAGAAGAAACATTGAAAACTCTACAAATTCATTGAAATTTAATACTATACTTCTGAACAGTAAATACATCAATAAATTCAAAAGGAAACTTAAAAATTTCTTGAGACAAGTGAAAATGGGAACACGGCATACCAAACCTATGGCCTACAGCAAAAGCAGTTCTGAGGGGGAAGTTTATAACAACAAATACCTACATCAGAAAAGAGGAAAGACTTCAAATAAACAAACTAATTATGAAACTGAGAAAAGCAAGAACAAACCAAACTGATGGAGCAGAAGGAAAGAAGAATAATTGTAGCAGAAATAAATGAAATTGAGACAAAAATACAAAAGATTAAGAAAACAGAAGGTTGGTTTTGTAAAGGTAAACGAAGTCATCAAGTCTTTTGCCGTAGTAACTAAGCCAAAAAGATGACCTAAAATAAATAAAATCAGAGACAAATAGGAGGCATCATAATTGATACTATTGAAATACATAGGATTGTTAGACACTATTATGGACAACTGCACACCAGTAAATCAGAAAACCTAGAAGAAAGGGATAAATTCCTGGACACTTACAGTCTACCAAGATTGTAAGATTAAACCATGAAGAAATAGAAAACCTGAACAGACCAGTAACAAGATTGAGTTGGTAATAAAAAGTCTGTCATTAAAGAAAATCCCAGGACTTGACACTTCACTGCTGAATTCTACCAAACATTTAAAGAACTAATTCAGTTCTACTAAACTATTCCAAAAAATTGAAGAGGAGGGAATACTCACAAACTCATTATATGGGGCCAGCCTTGCCCTGATTCTAAAACTAGACAAGGACACACAACGAAAATAAAACTACAAATCCTTCATAAACATAGTTGCAAAAATCCTCAACAAAATACTAGCAAACCACATTCAACAACACGTTAAAAAGATCATTAATCATAAAGTATCGTTCATCCCAAGGATGCAAGGATGTTTCAACATACGCAAATCAGTAAATGGGATACATCACATTGACAGAACAGAGAACAAAAATCATATGATCATTTCAATAGATGCTGAAGAAGCATTCAATAAAATTCAACATTCCTTCATGATAAAATCTTTCAACAAACTAGCAATTAAAAGAACATGCCCAAAATAATCAAGGCCATATATGCAGATCCACAGCTAATATACTGAACAGAGAAAAGTCAAAAGCCTTTTCTCTAAGATCTGGAATAAGACAAGGATGCTCACTTTTACCACCTTTTCTTCAACATAAGTACTGCAAGTCCTTGCCGGAGCAATTAAGCAAGACAAAGAAATAACGGGCATCCAGATTGGAAAGAGATAAGTCAAATTGTCCTTATTTGCAGATAAAATGATCCTATATTTAGAAACCTAAAGAATTCACCAAAAATGGTTAGAACTGAGATATGAATTTAGTAAAGTTGCGGGATACATACTCAACATAAAAAATAAGTAGCATACACCGTAGCAAATAATCCGAAAAAGAAATCTAGAAAGTGATCCCATTTACAACAGCTGCAAGAAAAATAAAATACCTAGGAATAAATGTGAACAAAGAAGTAAAAGATTTCTGCAGTGAAACCGACAAAACACTGATGAGAGAAATTGAAAAGGACACAAAAATATGGAAAGATATTCAATGATCATGGACTAGAAGAATTAATATTGTTAAAATATCCATACTACCAAAAGATATCTATATATTCAATGCCATACCTATTAATATACCAATGACATTCTTTACAGAAGTAGAGAACAACCCTAAAATTCACATGTACCCACAAATGACTCCAAATAGGCAAAGCAGTCTTGAGCAAAAAGAACAAAGCTGGAGGCATCACACCAACAGACTTCCAAGTATATTACAGAGGCCTGTCCCAAAACACACACACACACACGCACACACACGCACACACACACACACACGGATTAAATATATAAATATAAGACCTGAAGGAAACATTAGGAAAATGCTTCAGGACATTGGATTGGTCGGGCAAAGATTTTTTATGTAATACCTTAAAAGCACAGGCAACCAAAGCCAAAATGGACAAATGGGATCACATCAAGCTAAAAAGCTTTTCTGCACAGCGAAGGTAACAATCAACAATGTGAACAGACAACCCAAAGAATGGGAGAAATATTTTCAAGCTATCCATCTGATTAATAACCAGAATATATAAAGAGCTCAAAAAACTCAATAGAAAAACAAATAATCTGATTAAAAATTCACAAAAGATCTGAATAGACATTCCTCAAAGGAAGACATACAAATGATCAATAGGTATATGAAAAAATGTTCATCACTGATCATCAGAGAAATGCAAGTCAAAACTACAATGAGATAACCCTAGTTATCGTCTAACCCTAGTTAAAATGGCTTTTACCCAAAAGACAAGCAATAATGAATGCTGACAAGGATGCGGAGAAAGGGGAACCCTCATATGCTGTTGGTGGTAATGTAAATTAGTGCAGCCACTGGGGAGAGCAATATGGAGGTTCCTCAAAAAACAAACAGTTTACCGTATGATCCAGCAATCCTACTCTGGGTATATATCCAAAAGAAAGGAAATCAGTATAGCAAAGAAATATCTGTACCCCTATGTTTACTGCCATTCTGTTCACTATGGCTAAGATACGGAAGCAACCAAAGTGCCCATCAACAGGACAATGGATGAAGAAAGTGTGGTATATATACACAATGGGATATCATTCAGCCACAAAAAGAATGAAATTTTTTCTTTTGTAACAACAGGGATGAAACTGGAGGACATTGTGTTAAGTGAAATAAACCAAGCACAGAAAGACACATACTGCATGATCTCACTTACAAGTGGGGTCTTAAAAACTTGATTTCTGGACATAGAGAGTAGAATGACCAGAGGCTTGGAAGAGTTTGGGGAGGGATGGGATGAAGAGATATTTGTTACTGGGTACAAAAATATAGTTAAAGAGAAAGAATAAGTTCTAGTGTTCAACAGTACAGTAGGGTGGCAATAATTAATAACTTATTGTATATATCAAAATAGGAAGAAGATTTGGAATGCTCCCAACACAAAAAAATGTATAGTAAATGTTTGAGGAAATGGATATCCTAATTATCCTTATTTGATCATTACACATTGTATGCATGTATCAAAATATCATATATGCCCTATAAATATATATGATTATGTATCATTAAAATATTTTAAAAAGAGAATATACAATAACTTGTTAATTGTAGTCACCCGATAATGTTAGAATTGCTCAGCATGGTGGCTTATTGGTGTAATCCCAGCTACTCAGGAGTGTTACTGAGACCAGGAATTTGAGACCAGCCTGAGCAACATAGCAAGATCCCTCATCTAATTTAAAAACAAGCAAATACACAAACAAAAACACTGGAACATATTTCTTCTATCTAGCTGTACTTTTATATCTGTTAACCTCTGGACTGAATTTAATTTTGAGAAAATAACACTTATTTGGGGAGGCTAGTCTTCAAACCAAAAAAGAAATTATAGTTTATTGTTTAGTCTTTTAAGGAGAAAACAGAATCATCTTATTCGCTTAAAGCATAACAGATCTACAAAATATGCCTGAAATGAAAGCTCCTGGATATTCCCACTAAAAGAGGAGGCAACTAATAAGAAATCTGAATTTTTTAACACTCTTTAACTTTGAAATTTGAAAGCTAAAAAGGATATTGAAATTTAATTTAGAGAATAGTGCCTAATAGAGATTTTAAAAAGACAACTCTTATGAGTAGGAACTGTCATGAAATATGGAAATCTTTGACTATGACTTTAAATTTCTCAACCAGTTTCTTGTTTTAGGTAAACATTTTAAATTCAGTATTGTTTACATAATTTGTTTAGTGTTTTTCTTTCCTTTTAAAAATTTCTCTTTTTGTAAATTATTGAGATATCAATTATAGGCTTTTAATGTATAGCTTTAGTTTATTATTTCTTTATATTTTCTCATTGTACATGGAGTTATATATATTGTTTGTTGATTTCATTTGTTTGATTTTGTGAAGTAATAACTTAGTCCTTTTTCCCCCTGATGAACTAAATGAAAATAAAACAGACAACATTGAAGATGACATCACTTTTTACTGTAGCATTAGCAGAGGACTACAAAGTGAATTCTGGAACTACTCAGAGTCCTTATTCTTTTAAATAAAAATTAGATAATACATGGACACTTTAATAGAAATATAGTTAAGATTTAAAATAAATCTGTTAAAAGTGAGTAGTGTCAAACATAGAAATGATAGGGTTCTTAATTGAAGTATTAAAATAATTATGGAGATGAGAATAGCCCATATATTGGGCGAAGAATTTGATTTGATACAATGGGATCTGATCACAGAATCCTTGGTACAGGATGTTAAGATATGGAGATTTTTGTAGTTTGCTACTAACTTAATTGCCTTGACTATTTCAGGGTATCCATTACTGTCAGCTGAGATAGAAGAAATAGAAGATGCACGAAAACAAGAAGCTGTCCTGCTGACAAAGTGGCAAAGGATTATGGGAATTAACTATGAAATAGTGGTGGGTTAGCTTACCTTCTGTAATTTACAACTTGTAACTGTATTTCAGCAGGCAGTTTGAGGGAATAATAGAGGCAATCATTAGAGTTCCAGAGAAGAACCAAATGTACAGGACTTTTTTAGACAACCTAATGTGGTGATTCAGGTAATAAAAAAAATTTAGGTTGGAAAAAGGTATATAGTAACAAAGGAACTGAAATAAATGGGATAGAAGTTTTGAAACTTGTATTTTATCAGTATTTTAATATTTCCAGTAATAGTATGAATAATATAGACACAAGGAAGGGTTTTTCTGATTTTTAAACCTACGATTTATAGAAAGAATGAAAATAGAATGAGTTTATTTAAAAATAAAACAAAATGTATCATGACTTATGAACGAAATTGTAAAAGGACTCTTTTCTACTCTTTCTTTTCCCCTCCTATGTATTTACCTTCCTGAAGAGGTTAATTCTGCATACTTTTTTTCATACCTCTTATGCTGTGGTGAATGTTTTATGTTTATTAATAGCCTGTATATCTAGCATAGCCATTGTGATCTACCATTCCAAAAGGAGGTCTAACAAAATTCATATAAATGATCAATCTTAAGATACATACCAGCAAATTTCACGGATTTCAAAAGAAAGAATAAAATACTATGTTAGGTAGAATTTTTCATATTTCTTGTAAATTTGTATGCCTCTGGACTAGAAGGGAGAAGATACAACAGATGACATATATTAATGACTAGCATTTATAGAGTACTTTGTGCCAAGCAGCAGTGTTCTTAGTGTTTGATTTAATCCTCGTGACCATAATCATCTGGGTTTTTTTTCTCATTTTTTGAGACAAGGTCTCGCTCTGTCACCCAGGCTGGAGTGCAGTGGTGCAGTCATGGCTCACTGCAGCCTTGACCACCAGGGCTCAAACTTCTCCTACCTCAGCCTTCCAAGTAGCTTGGACTACAGGCATGCAGCACCACACCCAAATGATTTTTGTATTTTTTGTGGAGACTGGGTTTCGCCATGTTGCCCAGGCTGGTCTTGAACTTCTGGACTCCAGCAGTCTGCCCGCCTCAGCCTCCCAAATTGCTGGGATTACAGGCATGCACCACTGCACCTTGCTATAATCTTTTTTTTTAAACATTCAAAATGATTAACAGTCAAATATGGATTGAGTAAGTATAGCTGTTACTACCATTTTGAATTGACTTAAGGAAAAATACATTAAGGTCCATCTTAACAGTGGTTAATTTAACATGAAACTTCAGAAATTATTTTCATGGAGGGATAGGGTTAATGTGGCAGGTGTGCATAACTGAGACTGCATTTCTTTGGGTGGTAACTGAATAATGAAGGAGACCTTTTAACTAGCCTTTTTGTCATAGGCGTCAGAGCTCAGACTGAACTTTTTCTTTTTTTTTTTAATTTTACTTTAAGTTCTAGGATACATATGCAGAATGTGCAGGTTTGTTACATAGGTATACACATGCCATGGTGTTTTGCTGCACCTATCAACCCATCATCTAGGTTTTGAGACCCGCATGCATTAGGTATTTATCCTAATGCTCTCCCTCCCCTTGTCCCCACCCCGCTACAGGCCCTGGTGTGTAATGTCCCCCTCCCTGTGTCCGTTTGTTCTAATTGTTCAACTCCCACTTAAGAGTGAGAACATATGGTGGTCTCACTTATAAGTTCCTGTGTTAGTTTGCTGAGAGTGATGGCTTCTAGCTTCATCCATGTCCCTGCAAAGGACATGAACTAATTATTTTTTATGGCTATATAGTATTCCATGGTGTATATGTGCTACATTTTCTTTATCCAAAGGCTGAACTTTTAGCTACCCTTTGTGCTCATGCTTTCTTGGTGGCATTCCTAGTAATCTGTCAAGGGCAAAAGTGTACAATAAATGAAAAAGGACTAAGTTGTTTATGGGCTGTGGTCAGATAAAGGTAATAAGACATAGATCTGACTTCAAATTGTTTGCTATGTAGTGATACAGCATAAATGAAATCATAAGGGAAGTAGTATAACAGTACTGACTAATGGACATTATTGGATGGGACATTCTCAGAGGAAGTGATGTCTAAATTGGGTTTTCAGGAGTGAGAAGGATTTCATCCAGTATTAGATTTCAAAGTCAGATGATGTCGCCTCTGAAACTGACTTCTGCACATTATCATTAAAAGTTGAAAAAGCTCTTTTTAATGAAACTTTTTTTTAGTCCTTTTATCCCTCAGTTTCCTTAACTATAAAATGAAAGGGATAAAGTAGATCATCTTTGGCATACCTTCTGATTTTAGTATTATATTTTTTGGATTCTGTGTGAAAACGAGCAGCTTTCTAACATTCTTCATTATTTAATTTAACAGTAGGAAATTGGAAGTTCATTCTTTTGTTTTAAGCTTTGATCATTTTTAAAGACCATTGTCTCTGGATACAGCATAAAACCAGGAATGTGGTTCTAGGTTCTTTGTTTAGATTCAAACCCTTTTCTAGCTGTGCAACTCTGGTCATGGTAACTTTTCTGAACCTCGTTTTTCTACTTGGGAAACAAGGAGAAAAATTGTATCTATTTATGAGAAGCAAATGAGACCTATATAATGGGTGCTTGCAGCTCACTGCTTCTGTTCAGTTTGTTAGTTCACGAAATCAAAAGACACCAGTACTCTTTCAAAGGAAAAGCCCCAAAGCTTTGCAGTTTTTTGCCATATGGTTTTTGAAGCTTTGTGAGAAAGATGACCACTTTTAGGTAAACATAAAACGTAAAATGTGTGCATGAGTAGAAATAAAAAGAAAGAATATAAAAATTGTGATGGTTTCTTTTTTTTCTTTTCAGGTGGCCCATGTGAGCAAGTTTAGTGAGAACAGTGGATTGGGGATAAGCCTGGAAGCAACAGTGGGACATCATTTTATCCGATCTGTTCTGCCAGAGGGTCCTGTTGGACACAGCGGGAAGCTTTTCAGTGGAGACGAGCTATTGGAAGTAAGGAGCTATGCTGTTCCTTCTCCTCCTTAAACGAGACATGGAAAAGGTTGCAGGAGGCTTAATGTGGTGAATAAATTTTCATTTTAAATTTCCCCTCCAAAGGGGACTTGAGAAAAATCTACAGATGAAAACAACCCAAAGCAGAAATTTTGTATCTGTGTGTACATTTAGCTTTAGACCTAATTCCACGCCATTTTTTATTTAGGTTCAGAAAACTATAAAAACAGTCTGAAAGTTGTTTAACATTTATTTAATTTTTAGAATAAGTAATACATTCACGTGTTTAAAATCACAGAGAATACAAAGATAAAGGATGTTTCCAAGAGTCTCCTTCCTGTCCCCATTCATCCAGTTCTCATCACCCTTCATTAGGTAACTACTAACATATTTGCTTCTTTGTAATCTGCCAGTATTTTTAATGCATAAATAAGAAAGTTTGAATATATTATTTTCCCTCACTTTTCAAAACACACTAGCATACAATAGATGTCATTGTCCAATTTTTTTTTACTTTATAATTACATAAAATGTCAACGTTTTATAATATTCTTCTCCTTGTCCCTTTCATTCTTTGGAAGTATTTTTATTGTCTTTTTTTTCCCAGACCACTACACTGGCAGATCAAACATGAATGAAAGCTAGTGGTTTTTCTTTGAGTGCTTTAGAAGCTCTAATTCCAACAATACTCTAAACTTGCACATAAATTTAGATGGTATTTCCACAGGTCTCACTATAGTTCTGAGCACAGTAAACTATGGTAATGACGATAGTAAAATTTATATTTAATAAAAAAGGTGTTCAAAAGAATGTTCATATTATGAAGTGTTGTTTCTTGGACAATATATCTTTTTTCACAGGTAAATGGCATAACTTTACTTGGGGAAAATCACCAAGACGTGGTGAATATCTTAAAAGAATTGCCTATAGAAGTGACAATGGTGTGCTGTCGTCGAACTGTGCCACCCACCACCCAATCAGAATTGGATAGCCTGGACTTATGTGATATTGAGCTAACAGAAAAGGTATCAGATTTGCATACATGAGGTTAACCTACATATATAATGGAAAGGCTAAATGACTTAAAAAATTTTAAGCATTTTTTAATTAGGTATTTGATTTACTCACATAGCCCATGGCTTGGAGTATAGAATTTAAAGTCAGACAAATCTGGGTTTGAATCAGACTTGACACTAGCTGTGGGAAATTGGGTAAATCACTTCATCTTTCTGAACCTCAGTTTTCTCCTTGGTAAAATGTCAGTCATGATGCCTGTCTCAAAAAGTTGCCCTGAAGGTTAAATAAGATTATGTAATCATGTTAGATATTAATGCACACTACATACTTGTTTAATTTACTTGCAGTATTTCTATGAAGTAGATGCTCATATTCATCTCCATTTGCAGAAGAGAAAACTGAAGTATATAAATAGTGTGTACATAGTACATAAGTTTTAAAAAATATTTTTGAATAACCTATCCAACTCTGCCTGGCACACAGTTACCACTTAGTGAATGGCTAAAATATGGATGGACACAGTATTTCTGTGTGGATAGGTCTTACTTGTTTACATACTGTCCTTTTAAAATACCGTAAATTTGAGTCCATAATGCTACATGTCAGATAATTCTCTGTGACATTCAGGAAGTCACATTTTCCTGTTTGTTTATTATTTTTTCATTCATTGATATCATGATGTCAAGAAATGGAGCTAATCAGCTTTTCTGAGGATACACAATACATACCTAAAGTTAGAATTTGGACTTTGCATAATTTGTGGTCTAATCAAATCTCCTTTAAGGTATATTGAGAGATGATGTTAGGATTTGATTTATATTATATTGAATGAATCAGTACAATGGAATAATTTTGAAAAATTTGAAGAATAAAATGCATAGTTTAATATTCATATGGGTGATTAGAATAGGGTAGAACAAGAAACATAATTCCAAATTTTATAGCACTCAAAGTCTAGCACCCTATATATATCCATCCATGTTTTTATGTGTATAATGGGGTTATTACAATAAAGCAGATACGCGTCATTTGCATTTGTGGTCCTAGGCTGTGCAATAATTGATTAGAAGCAAAGATACTGTACAAACTAGAATTTCATCCTCATAAACACATCTTTAGGTTATGTTCGTATAGATGAACAAAGTTTGAATTAACCTATATTCTTTAATTTATTTTTACTGAAAGAAGCTAACATTTTGAATCCCTATTTCTGTCAGATGCTTTATAAATGTTACTTCATTTAGTCCTCAGAAAATTCTATGAGATGGGTAACTCTGGGGCCCAGGTTATGAACATTGCTCAATGTAACTCAGATTTTAAATATTCAAGCTGCTTCAAGCTGGGGCAAATCTGGTTTCAAATCTTATGTTTTGCCACTGTGTATGTTTATTTGTTAATGAAATAACCATATGCACAAGTCACAGCATTTTAGAACTCTTATTTGCATAGAGTATATAACTTTTGTATATATCCATTTTCTCTTGTTTTTAATTATCTTAAGAATTCCTTTTATTTAATATCAAAATGGGTTTACATTTTTTTCTGACTGTAGAGATGATTGAAACACTGACGAAAGAAGTGACAGTCACCCACAGTCGTGCTGTCGAGATGTAACATTGCATATTTTCGTAAACCATTGAATCATATATTTTTAATGTTTGTTAAAACTTAGGTATTTCTTCCTTTTTAACAGCTTTCAATAATTACTACCTTAATTCCTAAAGGTTTCATGAAAAGCTGTTGCTACTCTTGTTTGAGGATGTTTTGTTCTGGACAGGCGCTGGGAATACCCCTTTTCTTGTAGTGCTGGTATGTGTGTCAGCAAATGTAATGCCTCTGAAATAAGAGCTGTCTGATGTTATCCAGCCTCATGTAGATCTAGGTGAGTTCATCGGGTCAACAGAGACAGAGGATCCAGTGCTGGCGATGACTGATGCGGATCAGAGTACAGAGGAGGTTCAAGCACCTTTGGCCATGTGGGAGGCTGGCATTCAGCACATAGAGCTGGAGAAAGGGAGCAAAGGACTTGGTTTTAGCATTTTAGATTATCAGGTAAGTATATACTGCTTTTAACAATTTTTTTTTAAAGATGCTGTATACTAAAGGCATATTGTTGCTATCAAAGAAAAAGCAGGTGATGATAGTTTACAGCCATCAAAGACAATTTCTTTTTTCCAGTCAGTCTTTCACAATAGTGATTTATATGATTCATTGATTATCATAAAGGATTTCTTTTAATATTGAGTTCATTGAGCTATTTTTATTTCACCTCTTGAGAATTGGAATACACATTTTAGGAATATCATAGTGGGTTTTTTTTTTTTGTTATTTGAGGAGTGTTTATATTATTTTTACTTCCATGCACTTATTTGGTGACTCATATTTTAATGATAAGTCATAAAGAAGTAGATATTTCTTTTGTCTATAACATGAATGCTAATGTATAATCTGATATGCCAATTAATATTTCTGCTGTTCCAATCATTTGACAAAATTTATGAATATACTTAAGTTGGTCAAGTTGGCCTTGTGTCCCTGTCTGCATTGCATTCTTGGCTAAGCAAGGAGATGGTTAGCCTGTCTGATGGAGTGCAGCTGTTGCTCCTTACACTGGATCAGAAAGCCACTGTAGATGACTCCAGGAAGCTGTGTTCATAGGGCCTGACTCTAGAGCCTTGTTAAAACATTAAGGTTGCTGTGTGTCTGAAAATACTTCAGTACCACATACTTTATGGCCTCTCTCTCTCTGTTCTTTCATTTCAAAACAATGTGTCCTACCTTCAGTGCACTTATATTCTAGTAGTGAGTTGATGTTCCATATGGTAACACCCTGTTTAACAAGGGCTTTTGTTAATAATTAGTATACCCAACATCTGGCCTCCAATAATAGTTACAAAATTTGATAACTTATCAAAGTTAAAATTATAATTTTAAAGTTATCTGTACAATTTAAGAGGTCTACTCAGGAATATTAGGAAGTGAGAGTGCCATTGTTTAAGGTGACTTCTTCCTAAACCCTCTAAAATGGATATAATCTTTGTCTAAATAATTAATTAGAAATTTTGTATGAAATTTTTTTGGCATGAAAATTTTTAAACACACTTGAAACAATTACTCATTCCTTACAATTTAGAGTGGACGACCTGTAGAAGAATTTTCTTTGTAAAATGAGCTGACTCCTCTTTCTTTATTGCCTTCTGTCAGGATCCAATTGATCCAGCAAGCACTGTGATTATAATTCGTTCTTTGGTGCCTGGCGGCATTGCTGAAAAGGATGGACGACTTCTTCCTGGTGACCGACTCATGTTTGTAAATGATGTTAACTTGGAAAATAGCAGTCTTGAGGAAGCTGTAGAAGCACTGAAGGGAGCACCATCAGGAACTGTGAGAATAGGAGTTGCTAAGCCTTTACCCGTAAGAATTCAGATTTTATTGCTTCCTTTTATAAGCAAAATGGTTCATAGGTCTACTTTTAGCTTTAGGTGTTCTCATGACTGAATCATGACTTTTAGTACTTTTCATCAACGTGATTACTAGCTCCATGGGTATAAAGATTTAATTTTGAGTAATATTTTTAAAAAGAAAGAAAGAAAATAGCCAAGAAGTTTATAAATAAACTTCTAACTTATTGGTCTTTGGTTCACTTTTGACATTGACTGATTGACTGATTGATTGATGGAGTCTTGCTCTGTTGCCCAGGCTGGAGTGCAGTGGCGAAATCTCGGTTCACAGCAATCTTCACCTCCTAGGTTCAAGCGACTCTCCTGCTGCAGCCTCCTGAGTTGCTGGGACACAACAACCATGGCTGGCTAATTTTTGTATTTTTAGTGGAGACAAGAGTTTCACCAAGTTGGCCGGGCTGGTCTCAAACTCCTGACCTCCAGTGATCCCCCCCTGCCCCCCCACTCAGCCTCCTGAAGTGCTAGGAATACAGGCGTGAGCCACCGTGCCCAGCCTTGACATTTTATATTTGATAATAAGGTCATGATGAATGCAAAATCAAATATGTTAAAAGGAATATGGCTTACAATATCTATACCAATGTAGTGGGGTATTAGAAAAATTAATAGCATTAACAACAAAATCTTTAATCACAGTGGAATAAAGTAGAATCTCTGTCAGAGTGACTTCAAGTTGCTAAATTCAGTTGACTTCAACACATTTGCTGTCTAATTACTGCAGAGCAGGAAATTAAACTTTCCAAAATGGGTTCATCAGTTTGTGGCTCTCCTGGCAGGGAATAGCTCCCAAATCATAAATTACTGTAATAATAGAAACAACTTTATGAATCTGTGCTACATAAAGCAGTATATTGTATTAGATGCACTTATTGTATTGCAGTTAAATATTAGAGATGTTCTCAATATTTGTGGGTTGTTTTCCAGTACGTGAATATAGTTTGAAGTGAAAAAGCAGATACACATTTTCTTAAGAAAATGCAAACACATAATTATAGTTTCATAAGTAGCAATATGAGTTTGTTGATTTTTGTGAAAGAATTTGTTAAAACAGTAAGCTTTGTCAATGTATTTTAAGCGTCAGTTAAAGTTTTATGCACCACTTTTTAGTTCACAAATGATTTCAGTAGCCTATTAAAATGTATTTATGAAAAAAGAAAGAGAAGGAGGGCAAGATGATTGAAGAATATGGTAATCCAATCTGAAATCGAACCAGGCTTGTAAAAATCATGACAAAAGAGCACTATGGACGGGAATGTAAGAATAAAGATAGGCTATCAGGGACTCTATGTATTTTTGAGATTGGATTATAAATTTGGTTCTGGTCTTTCTGTTGGACATAGAGAAATGGCAAATATGACTCAATATACCTTTTATTTTTACTGTCCTTAAGGTGAAACCATACCAGTTATTCAGAAGCAGTCTTTTTTTTTTCTGTATAGTTCCAAAATAAATTTCTTTTATGACAGTATTTGATATTTTAAATTCAGTACGCATTGCAAAATATGATAGAGGCTTAATATATGTTAAGCTCACATATATGGGCAGAGAAGAAAAACGGTTTTTTCCCCTATAATGCTTCTTCTGTATGTTTTACTGATACCAGGTGATGTAGGCAGGCTGATTATCTAAATATTTTAGCCCATTTCATCTGAGAGTGGAATAAATGTGGTAGCTTTTCTGTCGGTGTGACCAAGTTTGGAATATAATCTCTCTAAACTGCAAGTTAAGCAGACTGTGGACATGTAGAGATTTGGTTTTTGTTTTGTTTTGTTTTATAAGCCATGCTAAATTGAGTTCACTGTAGAGTTCACTAACATTCCTTTTCAAGTAAATTGAATTCTTTAAAATAATATTCTTGTAGGGGGATGACTGAAGTTGATATTTCTTTTTAATATTTGTTTTTCTGCAACTTCTTTTATTTCTTAATACCTAAAAGTTGCTTCATTTCTATATTAGGAAGTCATTGTTTGGCCAGAATATTTTGCAGATAAAAAGAACCAGAAGATTATTAGAATATTAAAATTCATTCATTTAAAAAATAATCTTACAAGAAGAATGAAAAATTAGTAGAAAGGGATTTTCATCCAACAGGTGATTTTTATATTAGAGTAAATAATCCTCATTGTGTCTTATCAAATGAATGTTAAATGTGAATATCAGATTTTATACTTACATTCTATGTTGAAGTCATATCATTTGAAAACTTTCCAATTTCTTTCTCTTCCCCCCCTCACTTTTCCTGCCTTTACCTTTCTTTTCCATTTTCTTTCTTCTTTGCTGTTCTCTCTCTTTTCCTTGAATACCATTTTCCCCACAGCTTTCACCAGAAGAAGGTTATGTTTCTGCTAAGGAGGATTCCTTTCTCTACCCACCACACTCCTGTGAGGAAGAAGGGCTCGCTGACAAACCCCTCTTTAGGGCTGACTTGGCTCTGGTTAGTGGCTATGACTTACCAAGCTTTCTTTCAGAAACCTGATGTGTCTTACTTTGCCTTTCAAAATATTCTGAAGAAATCTTCTATATTCTTTGTTCATTATTATATTTTGGAAAGATAAACATGTTTTCTCCAACTTAGTTCTCATAGTTGAAAATGGGAAGAAAAACCACAGTAAATATGAAAAACATTTGTGAGGAAAATTTAATTAACATTGCATTGTAGCAGTGTGTAGAGTCAGTCTTTGTGCCATACCTAAAGTTGGTGGAGCTTTTGTTTGCTCCAATTTCACGCTTAGATATCTCTAGGCATTCTTTAACTGTGTTCAATATTCAGTCACAAAGCACTGTTTTGGCTCTATTTAATGAGGTAATAGGTATCTTTTTTCCATTAGATATTTATAGTCTGAAAATCATATGAATTGGTTCAGTTATTAAGAACACCACAGTTTTAAGGAAAGGTAAACCTCATGTTTTCTATAAATACATATATGTAAATATACTGATTTGCCAGAAAAATTATAAATTAAAATTTCATTTCTTTTTGATGTTTAAAATAGTATCCATTGGAATAAAAGTATTTGGAGCCACTCTGCCCTTAAGAAACTTTTTTTTCTGGTAGAGGGTACAATACTATATCAATAACTAAAGGATAAAGCTAAATACCAAGCATAAATATACATATGACATTTACTCAATATAAATACAACAAATTGTACATCCTGTTCACATTACCCCTACTATTAGAGCTAGGTTCCTTACTCAACGTTTTTTTTTGTGGGGCAGACATTGTGCACTGTTGCTAAAAAGGAATATACTTGTTTTTTAAATACTTGTTTTAGTTTCATTAGACTGGAGAAAGGTTTAAAACCTGTTAAATTCTTCATTATGTGTTTATAACTGCACACATCTTGCTTTAAAACAGAGTGAATTATTTCTTTGACTATATATACATTGTGCTGCTTCTAATTTTGGGGGAGACGATTCCTTTCGTTAATATTTTTAAATTGCAAGCTCTTGAAATAGCTATTTGAGAAGTTTTTGTATGTGTTATAATAAATGCAACAATTTCACACTGGAATACTTAACATACCAGGTAACGTATGGCCCTGCTCTCCGGGAGTATTATGTTAGCACTTCAAAACTAGAGAGCTTAGTATATACAACAAATTACGTAAGGTACTGTGGTGTTAAATAATACCCAGCCATAGCAAATACTTTTTGAAATGTCGCAGGATACAAATACTATATATGATTGTTTCTAAAGTACCGATGAAGTAATATTCTCTGGAGTTTACATGGCTTCCTTGAACCTCCTTAAATGGATACCAATCAAAAGGCAGATTAGTTCCACTTTTATGTGAGCTTGGCATCTTATAATGGTAGAATGCATCCTGGGTCTTCTCCCTAGCCAGCTAAGTAATCTTGGACTGGTCACTCAACTTCTTTGACTCTTAGTGTTTTATCTCTACGGTAAATAAATGAATTGATTGTTAATGTCTCTCCTAAGATCCTAAGATACCAGCAGTATACATACAAATTATATTGAGGTATTCTCTCATTAATGTTACTTAAATATGTATTGTAATCTATGACACAAGGCTTAGTTAATACCATCTATCTAGATTGTTGTATGTTACGTATATTTGTAAGGGTCAACCTCCACATAGTGACTCATTAGTGAATTTGAACATGTATTTAAATTATTAGGCCTATGAAATATATTTGAAGAGAAAATCATTTCAAAATGGCCCACAGGTATTTTTAATAGTTTTTTTGTAAGAACGTGACCTGATACAATGCTACAATTCTTCTAACTTCTCCTGGCTAAACAATACGTTGAAATTACAAAAAAAAGAAAAGAAAGAAAAAAAAATAGAACATATGGAATTTTGCCAAGATAGACAGAAAATGCTGTTAATATCAGAGAAAGGTAGTATATATGTCAGTTCTGCCTATTCCGAGGTATGACTTTGAGTGAATTGCAAAAAGAACTTCAAGCTCATCTTGATTTAAATATTAATCTTGACTCTGTGACAGAAGACAGCAATAGGATTATTAGAGCATATGTAGTGAAATTCTCTATCTCACTCTTTATGCATTTTCTAACAAGTTTATAACTTAAAGCTTCACCATAACCAGATCATAATTAGGCCCCTTGTTTGTTAGTATAATTTTAGCATGAAATCACAGATTTTCTTTTTGGTTTCTGCAACTTGAATGGTTTTAAAATCTAGTTCAAGATAATTTAAACAAAATATATAGTTTTAGTGTGGCTTACAAATATATAATTGCCTAGCTGCCTCGTTGAATAACAGTTTATTTTAGTTGACTAGGAAAAATTATGACGTAATTTTATTATAAAATTATAAGAGTTGGGCGTGGGAACTGGAAGAAAGTAAATATTTTACTTAACTATGGAACTGTTTAAACTTAGACTTGATCCAGGCCCTTTGTTAATTGTTGCCTTTAGCCCTTTTATTGATGAAATAAAATAACTTTGTATGCCAGCACTTTCTACTGCAGGTGGGCTATTTATCCTTTTTCTGCTGCATTAGCAGTCTCTGTTGAGGGTGAAGAGGGCATACAGAAAATATAATAGATAAAAGAATGTTACCAGTTTGCCGTTTAGTCTCAAGTGGAGTTTGTCATATATGTAATAGAACAGAATTCCCAGCTAACATTATTGTTTTATTTCTAGGTGGACACAAATGATGCTGACTTAGTAGATGAATCCACATTCGAGTCTCAATACTCTCCTGATAATGACAGCATCTACTCTACTCAAACCTCTATTTTATCTCTTCATGGCAGTTCTTGTGGTGATGGCCTGAACTATGGTTCTTCCCTTCCATCGTCTTCTCCTAAGGTACAAAGGAAATACCCATTTTTCTTTTATAGGAAAGTCTTGTGTATAATTTTCCAGAGGTCCGTCCTTATGGGGAGTTGTGGGAATAACATATTGGAGACATTATGTTTCTCCAGTTGTGGACTCATTATTGGATTAAAGTACAATTTCATTTAGCCAGTGTTGGTCGGGTAGCTTTCAGATTACTAGAAACTATTTAAATTTAGTGTCTGAGAATGATAGACACAGAGACTCAAAACTTTGATTAGGGTTTGCATGTCAGAAAGAAAAATTTAACATCATATATTTCTCAAGTTGTGTTTTTAGCAGTGTCTACTTTGGAAAAATTACAAGAATAACTTTATTTTCTTAATGGTTTTAAAACTGACTTCTATGCAGAGTTGAATAGTAAAATATTTCTTGCATTAATTTAACATTTACTAGCTAAGTTAAACTTAATGCTATCATATGTTTTCATACAAAATGATGCCAAAGAATACTGTACATAAAAAAACACAGTGAATGGTAAATTATGTTTATGTCACTGGATATGAATGGAGAGTTTAGTCACTATTTGACATATCTGTGCCGTTCATATTTTAGAAATAGATTATTGGCATAAATGCCCCAACTATATTAATTTTATTGTTGACATACTCTATGATGTTGAATAAGTAATGCTTTAAAATGTTTCCAGTATTTTGGGTATGAAATGGTATCTTGCCATTTTAATGTGGATTTCCTGATTACTAATGAGAATGAATATTTTTTCATAATATTGGCCATTTGTTTTTCACTTTTAATCAAAGATCTCTTCATATCTTACGGCCATTTTGTATTGGGTTGCTCATTTTTCTTTTGATTTTTTGCAGTTTTTTTTTGGAAATTGATATGCAAAGCAATTCAACATATATTTTTTATGAATATCTGTGTACATATGTATAGTAAAATCTAAAAATGTGTTGGCAGGATACTTCTCAACTTCAAAAAAGAAGTTATCCTTGGAGAAAAAAGGAAGTATGGGAATTTAGCTATGTGTCTAATACATTATAGCATATTATGAAGAAAGATTGATGAAAATATGGCAGAATGTTTATATATGTTAAATCATGGCAAACAGTTCATATATGAATATATTTTCTTTATTTTTCTATGTCGGAAATATACAATAAACATACATTTAAAATTAAGTTGAAAAGACTGGACAATGTTTTTTAATATATGAAATATGTATTTTCTGCATAAATTGAAGTCAGTGGGAAGGGTATTTATGAATAAGTTGGAAAGTAGAATTTCCATAGGTCTAGCACTGTTTTCCTCTTTTCCTGATTAACAGGTTTTTTAGCCAGAACATTTTCAAAGCATTTTCTTTTATGTTCAAGGTGCACCTGTTACCCTTGCAAGTGATGCTGGGCAATCTCCTTGAATTGGTTTGCAAGGTATAATCTTGAGTGGAGCAGATGCTCCTCTCTCACCACACCTGAGACTGTCTGTCTGGCTGTGTCCTGTCTGGAATGTGTTTTGGAATGTGTTCAGTCTTTACTAGCCTCAGGGCTGGAAGCTGAGTTCATCTCCTGATGGAATCTCCTAATCCACAGCATAGCACACGTCTTCTTGCCAGTGGACAGATTGCATTGTTTAATTTAGTAATTGTTACTTAAAGGGATTACACAATCTGCATACTGAGAAGCATATATTTTACAGGGCAAATGCTGGCTGTATGCAGCACAACATATTGGCTTACTGAAGTCTGTTTGCCTCCTTTTTTATTTATTTATTTATTTTTCCCCAAGCAGTTTACTCTTTTGTTGAAGCAAATTTTGGCAAGCTGGTTTATCAACTGAAATACTTAAACTACAAAACAACAAAGAAGACATTAATGAGGGTGTTTTAAAACACATTGTGAAACTCCTGTGTGCTCTTAGTTTTCTTAGAATGTGGGACTGTTCCTACATCATGGTAAAATCTCTGCAACATTTTATATTTTTGGGGACAACTTTCTAATACCTAGACTTTTACTAAAAATGTTCATGTAAATAAGTATATAATGTGTCTTTCCTTGTTTCTTTGCAATAAATTTATATTAAAAAGACCCAATGGTGATTTGTTATGGAATTTACAATTGACTATTTTTCTTAAAAGTGAGCTTACTTAAAGGCTTTTTAATTATAAAGTAATACCATATAGTATATGATTTTTAAGAAAAACAAAGATGCCTCTATCCTGATTTGAAAGGATAAAATAGAGTGTGAGGATCTCAGCGGTTCCTTAGATTTTTGACTTTGCTAAATATGTGATAATCTTGGAGCCTTAAATGGCAACTGGAAATGAACAAATAATTTTACCTGTCTCTTCCCCTTGATGAATGGTCTTTTGGCCTTCGTCAGGTATACTACCAGAAGTGATCAGTGCTAATCACCTACAGCACAAACTCTTCATAGAGGGAGGCCTCGCTCTTCAGGGCAGCCTAAACACTAAAGGGCTGCAGCCATACATTGGGGCTCTTCCTCACAAAATTATCTAATTTGGGGGTCCATTTTGCTTTACTTTTTTTTAAAGAGTATGTGTTTGTTTAATTTGATTAGTTACCATGTAAAGATTTATGGGAAATAGCTGTTACTCAAGAACCTGAAAAATATACCTGCCTCTATGGCATTTGGCTTAATAGAGGCAGGTCATTGAAGTATGGATTTTAAAAGCAACATGGCTCTAGCCATGTTTTTCCTTTCTTATTATTTTAAGTTTTATTTCTTTGGTTAATCATTTTACTCCTTTTCCCTTGTTACCTCCAAAGATATGACAAAATGCAGAAATAATTGTTTTATAAATTTGCAGACTTTTGTTTAAAATCTTAACATGGTTTTTAGAACATTTTTTTTTTTCTGTTTTGCTTTAAAAATACAACGGATACAGATTTAATATCTATTGAAGTTTCCCCTTCTACTCCTTATTCACACCTTTACACCCTACCCTCCGGTGTACACCCATACTCTCACTCTGTCCAGTGACAATATTGTTACCAACATGGTGTCCATCCTTCATTCTTGAATGTCGGTTCTGCCAGGAAATACTTTTTATTCTAAGGCAGATTGAACTTGATGTTTATCAAGATAGGAACCCTTTTGCACCTTGTACGTCAGCTCAACTAACAGATTTAATGATTTTTTTTAGTAGTCTGAACATTCTTACAAATTCTTAGAGTCATTGTCTGGCATAAAATATTATTGCCTTCACATCCATGTTTAGAATGTTGATACTATTTCTTAATTGTTCTTTTTGCAGATGGGGTTAGAATAAAAAACTAAATCACTCTAATTAAAATGATGAGAGTGACTGTGAGAGTCTTAGTGACAAAACTGCAGACTCTCAAAGGTTTAAAGGATGTTGCCTTTTTCCTTAGTAGGATCAGTGTCAAAACAATAAAGGAAGTGTACTTTATCTCAGAAAGAGTTGGAGAAGGACAGTTGGAGCAGCTGTGGTTGCAATATATTTTTTAAAAGTATAATAAGAATTCTCTGGTAGACTGCTTATTGAAGAAAAGCAGGTTATGGCTATTGAATGCTCGTGTATTTAGTTAGTTTTTGTAAATATATTATCTGGGTAAATAATATGCGCAAGTCTAACTTTAATTTATGCATTGCACTTAAGAAATAGAACTTTAAAAAAGTACATTTGACATTTTAATTTAACCTTTTTCTAATTTTGTAGTGAGGACAAGAATATATCAAGCGAAGTCACATATTAATATAGACTTTTGGAATACTTCACTTTAGATATCAAGTTGCACTGGGAAATTGTGGTTATTTTTGTACCTCTTATGAGGGAAGAACTGTTTTTCTTTTAGATCCATAAGACTTTTAAAAATAAAACTGAGTTGGTTGTTGAGCAACCAGAAACGTTTCTGAAGTGGGTGTATGTTGTCTACTGTGTTGATTAGCTCTTTCTTTTCTACATGTCTGTGTTAACTCCTTCATGAATTATTCATGGGACTGTTATACCATTTACAGTACACCCCAGCTAACAAGGGTGACTTGACCTCTTTTTCTAATGAAAAGCAATTTTGATTGCTATCTTTGAGGCATGGGGGAGATGATTTACTAATTATTATAATTAATTTAGTAATATAGAAGCTAACCAATTCTGTAGTAAGTACATTATTGTTTTTCCTAAGAATAAAATTATCAAAATTGGGTGAGGGAGCCAATAGGTTATTGTTTAGATACTGGGAGTGTGGAGGATGATACCTTCCTATCATTTGTTTCTGAGGATACTACAGATGTTGATTGCTTATATAATATTTCCACTTGCCTCAATTCTTTGTGCTAGGAATATCTGATAATTCTAGAGAGATAATAAGTTGCATTCAAGGAGAGGAGTGTCATAAATTGTGTTGGAGCAATTAATTACCCCTTTAAAAAAAAATGACAGACCCATATCTCACACCATTCCCTGAAATAAATCTAGATGGTTAAAATGTAAAACAAAGCATTTATAAAAGAAGAAAAATACTAGAAAGCATTTCATTTACTTTGTGTGAAAGGGCTTATTAAGTAATATATAAAACCCAGAAGCATAAAAAAATGACAAATTTGGTTGCAGAGATAATTTAACTTCTGCATGACAAAATAGTACCTATACAAACTAAAAGACAAGTGACAGACTGGAAGAATATTTGCAGTGTATATCACAAAGACTTTATACTCAGACCATGCCAATGACGAGAAGAATGTTCTTCACCATACATACCTGTAAATGCCTATTAAGATAGTTTTCTCTTGGAAGCTCCTGTGAATCCAGATCAATTAATAACAGTTTTTGTGCTCTTGATCTCTTCATAAATAGGAACTTCAAAGTGATTAGAACTAAATTGCATTTTAAGTGAAATTTGAAATTATGAGGTATTTGCTTCTGTATATAATTTAAACTCTGAGAAAAATTGGATAAAGAATTTGAAGAGATTGTTAACAGAAGAAATACAAGTGGCTTATCTTTGATAATTGTCAGGAACACACATAATAAAACACTAATGAATATATTTCTTACAAATCAGATTGCCAAACTAATCTAGGGCTGGCAAGATTCATTAGCAGGTATTCCCATATTGTCCTTTTGTGAGAGAAAACTGGAAGACAAGTTAGCAGTACATATCAACTTTTTTTTTTTTTTTTTTTGAGATGTAGACTCGCTCTGTCACCCAGGCTGGAGTGCAGTGGCGCAATCTGGGCTCACTGCAAGCTCCGCCTCCTGGATTCACGCCATACTCCTGCCTCAGCCTCCTGAGTAGCTGGTAGTACAGACACCAGCCACCACACCTGGCTAATTTGTTTGTATTTTTAGTGGCTCACGCCTGTAATCCCAATGCTTTGGGAGGCCGAGGCAGGCAGATCACGAGTGAGGAGATCGAGACCATCACGGTGGAACCCCGTCTCTACTAAAAACACGTACCGACATTTTAAGCGTGCATATCATTTGACCAGCCATTGCAATTCTAGTGATTCATAGTGAATATATCTTCACACATATGGACAAAGATGTAGAGTATAAATAACAGCAGTAGCTAAAAATTATTGCACATTTTCTGTTAAGTCAGGCCTGTTTCTAGTACTTTGTGGAGATTAATACTCTCTGTCCTCCCAACAGTCCTGTATTAGTTTCTGTTGATTTCCCCAATTAGTAGATGAGAGAGTCAAGGCATAGTGTTTAAGTAACTTGTCAAAGCTCTAGCATTTAATTAGTGTTGAGCCAGGAATTGAACTGAGGCATCCTGGCTTCAGAGTCGACACACCACTGTCTTTCATACTTAGGAATAACTTACAGCCATAAGAAGATTGAAGTTGACTTGTTTTTAAATTGACATGGAAATTTCTCACATCAAGATGAAAAGATACTGCAGAAAAACAATGCTATTTATTGTATGGCTGTGTTTAGTTTTAAAAATATATGTATATCTGCTTGTATGTGTGAGTGTGTGCATGTGTACTTATATGTATATATTATGCAAATGCATTAAAAATTTGATGGATAAACACCTAACTGATGCCAGCCATTTTTATTGGGGAAGGGAATGGAAGTAGAAGCCATAGCAAAGACTCTTCGTATTGTATTCTATATGCATACACAATATATGTCTGTATCTTGAATCCTTTATGCAATAGTATGTTCATATGCTACTTTTATACATTAAAATTATCAATGAAAGAATTGAAGGGAAAACGGATATGTTTATTCAACAGCAGTTTGTGAAGCGACTGCTTTCCCAGAGCACATAAGTGATACAATATATCTGTTGTAAGTAGATACACACATTTATATAGAACTATAAAATTTTAGAGTTTCAGTGGATTGTAGAAATTATCTAATATAAAGCCAAGAGAGGTTCTGTGATATACAAATTGTTAATAACAGACCCTGGATTTAGAGCCTACATTTTATGACAACCCATTTTACTGTTCCTTCTGTTATATCTTACAGGGTATTTATGCAAATTTTTCCTATGATAATTTGAATTGTAAGGCTGTCTATTCTTCTCCATAAATACTTATAAATGCCTATCAAAATAATTTTCTCTGGGAGGCTCTTATGAGTCCAAATCAATTAATGTCATGCTTTTTATGTTCTTGATCTCATAATAAATAGGAACTTCAGACTGATGGGAAACAAACTACACTTTAAGTGAGATTTGGGAGTATGCTACTTGCTCTTCTATGTAACTTAAACTCTGAATAATTTTATTTGTAAATATAACGTAGTATTATATCTAAATGATCTTATGTTTAGTATCTTGTACAAGTATAACACAGTAGAACATAAGATGTATGACTTGCAGGAAATATATTTAAAAGCATTTATGAAAATAAAGATATGCAGAAAACCTGCTAAGTGAAGAATTGTGTTTGTTAATGCTTTTTGAGTAATAAATGTTATGTTTTACATTTTACTAAATAGTTGTTCATTAAGAAGTGATGTAATTCTGTTCACATTTTTCATTTTCTTTTTTGTTTTTTAACTACCAGGATGTTATTGAAAATTCTTGTGATCCACTACTTGATCTGCATATGTCTTTGGAGGAACTATATACCCAGAATCTCCTGCAAAGACAGGATGAGAATACACCTTTGGTAGACATAAGTATGGGGTCTGCTTCTGGCTTTACTATAAATGACTACACACCTGCAAATGCTATTGAACAGCAATATGAATGTGAAAACACAATAGTGTGGACTGAATCTCATTTACCAAGTGAAGTTATATCAAGTGCAGAACTTCCTTCTGTGCTACCCGATTCAGCTGGAAAGGTAATATTTTAAAGATATGGTTTGTGTTTTATGATGAGGTAGGGAATGTTGAAGGGTTATTCTGGCCATTCTCTTCATTTGGAATGAGTGCTTCTTGGCACTAAGATTTTCAGAAAGCAACCTATGAACTTGTTTTGGTTGCAGGTTCTTGCAGAATAAAGCACAATCAATTAGAGAATGTGCGTGATGTTGAAATCACACTCCAAAGTCTAGTTTCCCTTTCCATGTGACTTGTGGCTTGTTTTTTCCTTCTTACAGGGCTCTGAGTACCTGCTTGAACAGAGCTCCCTGGCCTCTAATGCTGAGTGTGTCATGCTTCAAAATGTATCTAAAGAATCTTTTGAAAGGACTATTAATATAGCCAAAGGCAATTCTAGCCTAGGTAAGTTTCTCATTTTCCTCATATACCTATTTCTTAACCCCCTTGACAAGGGGAAATATTGAACATGGTAAATTTCAATATTTTTTTGCTGTAGATAAGAGAACAGATGGTCGAAATTTTCCTGTAGTTTTTATGGTTTTTCTTTCTGTGTCCTCATTATTTTTTCTGAAATGGTTTACAGGTTTGTTTACTTCGTATGAGCAGAAATCCCTCATTGTCTTAATTATTTCAGAGTATTCACAAGCCTCATTTACATTCAGTAAAAGATATATGAATTGTTTGTGTATGAAACAGCAAATCAGAAAAGGAATTCTTAGAAAATGAAAACTCAGCAATTTGGAATTCTAAATTCTTTGGAAAAGTAAATTATTAGTTTCTTTGAATGAACCAGTGATGTATAAGTCAGTTTGCATTTAATTTCTTTCACTCGCTGAAAGAAAGACTAAAAAGACAACCAGGTGTGCCACCACCAAAATGTAAATGTGAGTTATTCAGTAGGACTTCCCAGGTGGCAGGATTTTTGTGTCCTATTTTAACCACAAAACCCTCTGAATTGGGCAAAGAAGACTTTCTGTAGAAATATCCTAATTACAATAGCTAAAACTGTTGAGGCAGAGCATATTTGTTCTCTCATTGGGTTATACAGTCATGTGACTCAGCCCTGTCTTTTTTGATAAATAGGGTGGTAGATGAGTTGCTTTGAGTGTCCAAATGCAGCCCAAGACTCTATGGTTAATTCAGTATCAGAGATCTTTTTCTTTCTGTGAAGTAACCAACCACTACCCATTACATTGACATCTTATGGCAGGGTCTTGTTTCCTTTTTTTTGAGATTTGGCAGAGGAATCCAGCAGTGCTTACTTGGTGAGTGGGATTTCAGCCTTGGTTGCCAAGATTTTGTTCCATTTGATGGTGGCGGGGTACTACCAACAGCAGCTAAACAAAGAATTGTAGCAGATAATATTTATGTTGTTGTAATATTTCTTATATACATTATGTTTAATAGGATGATACAAAGCTTGAACTGCAGAACTTTCCATAATTCATTGATTATGAGACAGATATCTAAGCCATGCTAGAATTATTTTATTGGCTAATTTAGTGTTTCTGATGCCATATTACTCAAAATATTAGTTCTGTAGGATGTTAATAGGAGTTATAAATGACTTCCAAGTTTAAAAGTTTGGAATGAGATAAATTTAAGAAGACAGGTTTCTTTTTACATCTCAATATCTTTTATACTCCATGTGCATTGTGAATCACTAAGAGATTATCAGATGTAGCATTTTTCACATTTAATTGGCCATAGAACTCATTTTTCTTGAATAATTGATAAGGCAGAGATTTTACAAAGCCTATTTGAGAACTATTATTCTAGTATATTTACTGAAGTAGCAAACATTTATTTTAATTCTCTATCCACTATGC
This sequence comes from Macaca thibetana thibetana, assembly GCF_024542745.1. Classification (NCBI taxonomy): domain Eukaryota; kingdom Metazoa; phylum Chordata; class Mammalia; order Primates; family Cercopithecidae; genus Macaca; species Macaca thibetana. The sequence goes on from NC_065592.1 coordinate 67,383,917, forward strand.
ATAGACACCATAATATTATTACTGTTCTTAATGCAGGTTTAAGAGAGTAAGCTAATTGACATTTAAAATCCTAAAGGCGTTAGAATATTGTACGTGCTATGATAGATACTTATAGAGAACATTGAAGGCTTTAAAGAGGGAATAACTAATCCCTGCTCTCCAAGTGTGGAGAACTTTAGAATGGTTTCAGAAAAGAGGAGATGTATGATTTAGGTCTAAAAAGAGGAGATTTTTACCACATAGTTGAGGAATTTGAAAAAGTTGAAAGCTACTTAGAAGTAAGGCAGAGAGATGTTAAATATTACTGAAACTGGTTCGATATGGATGAAGTGTGGTATGATGACCAGCAAAGTCAGAGTTGGAACTAAAGGAATGATAAGTGGGAGACAGCTGCTGGATGGGTTTGTGTGCAGGACACAGAACTTCTGCTGCAGCCATGTACTGCCTTATGCTTCATGTAGGCAGCGGGAGCTAAGGGTATGAAAGTGACATGATCAGATTTGTGTTTTAAGAAGAACATTGAGCTTAGGTTGGTGAAGCAGTTAGGAGGCTCTTGTAAGAGCCATGGTTTGGGCACATCAGATTTTGCAACCTGACTATTTGGATTGCTTACCAATTTTATTTTTTTTGAGAGAGAGTTTCACTTTGTTGCCCAGGCTGAAGTACATTGGCATGATCTTGGCTAACTGCAACTTCCATCTCCTGAGTTCAAGCAATTCTTGTCCCTCTCAGCCTTCTGAGTAGCTGGGATTACAGGCCTCTGCTACCATGCCCGGCTGATTTTTTGTATTTTAGTAGAGATAGGGTTTCACCATGTTGCCCAGGCTGGTCTTGAACTCCTGAGCTCAGGCAGCCCACCCATCCCGGCTTCCCAAAGTGCTAGGATTACAGGCGTGAGCCACCCCACCCGGCCTGCTTACCAGTTTTTAATTAATTGTGAGAATGTTGAATTTTGTCAAAGCATTTCTTCATCTGTTGGGGAATTATATGGATTTTCTTATTTATTCTGCTAATATGTCAAGATATATTGCTTTTTTAAATTATGGTAAAATATACATAGCATAAAATTGACCATTTTCATCATTTTTAAGAGTGCATTTCTGTGGCATTAAGTGCATTCACGTCGTTGTGCAGCCATCATCACCATCCATCTCCAGAACGTTTTTGGGTTCCCCAATTGAAACTCTGTATCCATTAAACAATTGTTCCCCATTGCTCTCTCTACCAGTCCCCTGTCAACTACCATTCATTTTTCTGTTTCTATGAATTTGACGAAATGCTTCATGTAGGTGGAATCATACAGTATCTGTCCATATGTGATTGGGTATAATGTCTTCTAGGTTCATCCATGTTGTAACCTGTGTCAGAATTTCCTTTTTAAGGCTGAATAATATTCCATTGTATGTATACACTATACTTTGTTTATTCATTCATCTATCGATGGGCACTTGAGTTGCTTCCATCTTAGTTTTTAAGTTTTGATATAAAAATATACTAGGTTAATTAAGTTATTGGAAGAAAACAGTGAAAGGCAGAACTGTCTTTCCTTTCTATCACATCTAGAAATCCATTTAAACCTCCCTCAACAGCCTGACTTTAAAATTAAAGTGTAAAAGAGCCCTGTCATTTGTTTAGTGAAAGTAAAACAATTGGCTGGGCATGGTGGTTCACGCCTGTAATCCCAGCACTTTGGGAAGTTAAGGCAAGTGGATCACCTGAGGTCAGGAGTTCAAGACCAGCCTGCCCAACATGGCAAAACCCCGTCTCTACAGAAAATACAAAAAATTAGCTGGGCGTGATGGTGGGCACCTGTAATCCCAGCTACTCGGGAGTCTGAGGCAGGAGAATCACTTGAACCCGGGAGGCTGAGGTTGCAGTGAGCCGAGATCATGCCACTACACTCCAGCCTAGGTGATAAGAGTGAAACTTTGTCTCAAAAAAAAAAAAAAAAAAAAAAAGTAAGACATTTAAATGTGAAATCACAGCACCATTAGTTTACCATTCACACTGTAATACAAAACTGTAAATCACAATTAGTTTAACTTTCTGCTTCATTTCCATTATTGATATGCCCAATATGTTTATAGGGCTTTCTCCCTGGCTTTTTGATTTCCTGGGACCCAGTGAGGTTCCTCTGGCATTTTGGAGTTAAAATTTACTGCATGCCAAGGCAAGAACATTACTCTGTTATCTCATTTGACAGGAGATGCTCAATGTTCAGATTTCTATAGCACTTCGAATAACTAAATGTAAAGGAATCTTGAAAAATCTGTGTAAATATTAAAATAAAGCATTCAATAAAGCTTTAGTGTAGGAAGGTGTTGGCTGTATAACTTGAAGTAACAAGAAGTGTGATAAATAGTATTTTAGGCAGTCTAAATAGAGGCTGGGTTTGTACTGGTGGAAAAGTATGTTATGAAGGGGTCTATCAGTGAGCTCATTTTCTTAGATTCATAGTCTCCCCTTAATCAGCTATAAGCAGTTGTTTGCAGTTTTAGCTTTGTGGATAATTTGTTTCTTTGTCTTGTGATAACCAGAAGAAGTTTTAATAAATGGCAGGTTTCTGTAAATCTGTCATAATCCATTGTTTTGATTTCATGAATCATTTGGGTTTTTGAATTTTGTTAAAATTAGAATGAAAATGTTGTATACAGAAATACAGATACATTAATAAATGTACACATGCATATAGTGACCTTTAAAAAATTCTAATCTTGATGCTTTTTCGTAAGTCTGTGGTCCCTTGGTTAATGATGTGGTGTTTGGACTTGAAGGTAAAAAACAAGGTTCTTCAGGGGAAAAGAAAGGAAGTCTTATCTTCCCTTCACTGATTAGATACAGAAACATAGACAGACTCAGGAATTTCTCTGAAATTACTCAACCTTTAAAGAGGTAGAGTCAGAACTCAAACCTGTCTGTCTCTGATTTTCACATATACCATACAATACATTCAATACTTGAGTTACCCAAGGGCACATTATGATTGTTGTAATAACAAGCTTCATTTTGAAGCTGAATTAATATTTACATTTAGTCTTTAGGGAGCAATGTAACCTTGGTTTGGGAGAGAGATGCATTTTAAACATATTTTATGAGTTTTGTTTTGTTTTTAGTTTTGTGACTAAATTTTGTTGTACACTTTGTGTCAGGTGTTTTGAAAGTTACTATACATATGTGTTTCTTACTTAATTCTTTAAACAACCATAAGAGCAAATGTCATCCCTTTTTAGAGATAAGTAAACTGAGGCTCTGTGTGAGGTTAAGTCAGTTGCCCAAGCTTGTGCTGATTGGAAGTGGTGGAATAATTCAGATTCGTAACCAGTTCTCTATTTCCAAAGCACACGATTTGGGATTTGGGATATTCTTTCATACTTCTTCCACGAATAAAATGGAAAGATCTTACAAGTTACAACCAAAATCTAGTTATTGGAGATTACCTCCAAGTTATTGAACGTTGAAAATTGACGTTTGGTGAAAGGAAAGTATAAACTCAGCTAACTGATGTTGACCTCCTGGTTTACATGGTTGATGTGACCTGACAGCATAATAGCTGAGAGTCATGAGTTAAATATGCTATTAAAAGTGAATTCAGAGATCATGTCGGCCATAGCTCATGACAGGTTTCATGTCTGTGTCTTGCCTTATTGTAGTCTGCATGATGCTAATGAGAAAAAGACAATGAGTTAGATTCCCAGTGTGATCCACTGAGTTAAATTTTACTTTGTGCTGACACATTTTTATTTTACCAAAGTACAGTTGTATTGTGGATATTGCTGGGAAGGCTGGCTTTAACAGTACAAAATTTCAGATCCAGCCTTTTTTCTCTCCTAAATGATACCTTATTGTTTTATGGTAAGCAGAGGTGTATTCTTAACAATACACTGAAAAATCGTTAGTATGTGTCTTAACAGAATGTTTTAAGTACCTTTAAAAATGTTTTATTTCTATCAGAAAAAAATAAGTAGGAGCCTGGATTGCCCATATCCACATATGAGATGTTAGGCTAGAAACATAATCAGAATCATTTTTTAAAATGTTTGAAATATCATATCTGATTTGGTATGAGTAGAATTAATATTTGGAAAGACATCATTTTTTTAAATATATGAAAACCTAAAAAGGAATTTGTGACATCTGTCAAAGAAAAGTTTTTATAAATACCCTGGTAGCTTTATATCTCTCCATAGCTTGTTTAATTATATAATTTTGTTTTGGAAGAAACTTTCAACACTTCATTTTAAGTGAACTTACATTATTTTTGCAAAGTTTCAAATATAATTTTTAAGATTTTATATTTTTCAACGAATAGAGTGAGGATAGAGTGAGGAGTGAACATTAATTCAGATAGAGTCTGTTGAGAAGGACTTTTTGAGGAACTGATACTGAAGAGTGAGAGGAAGTTAGCTATGCAAGAGCTGCCGAAGGAAGGTGTCAGGCAAAGACTTCAAAATGGACAGAGATGAGATGTATTTGTTGCTAGAACTCAGGGAACCAAGAAGGACATAACACAGTGCAAGGATTCACACTGCAAAGGCCAGTGTACCCCTGGCCTATAGACTGTGCTGAGCAAGTGTGTTGTGTGTTACTATAACAGGAAACCATTGAAGAGTTGCAACCAAGGGACTGATAGGATATTACTTGTCTTTTTTTGTAATGGCCTCTCTGTCTTCTGAGGGAAGTATGCATTGGAAGAGATAATCATGGAAGGCAGGTGACCAGTTAGGAAGGAGGCTTTTGCAAAAAGTCAGGCAAGAGAAGGTGTTGACTTAGTCTAGAGTTAGTATCTAAATGGAAAAATGTATGTAAATGGATTCAAGATAAATTTTGAGGATAGAAATGACAGGATTTGGTGTTGGATTAAATACAGGGGATAAGAGAGAGGTATGCATCAAGAAAGACCCCAATATTTCTACTTTGAATAATGGAGGGTAGTGTGGTAGTGCAATTTACCAAAAAATGGAAGAAAAATGGTGAAATAAAGTAAGATGAAAAATTGCAGGTTCAATTTTATGCATGCTAAGATTGCATTTTCTGTGAGATACCCAGGGGACATGAAAAGAGAGCAATTTAATATCCAAATTAGAAGCTTATTGAAGTTCAAAGATAAAATGGAAATAGATTAAGTTCACATAAATTCATTTCAACAAACTACTATGCTTTCGGACACCACTGTGATAGGCTCCAGGTGTGAAGACTTCAATACAGGCTTCTTGATGTTAGGAATTCTGTGCTATGCTTTTATCCTAAGCAACCAACATAGTACTTGGCACATATTAGCCATATAGTAAATAGATCTTGAATGAACAAGTGATAAAGGAATAACGTAATAGCGGATAATTGCTTAATTTATAGAATGAGTTTTCCTTTTGTAGTCCTTTTATTCTCTTTTATGTGTAAGAGATGATCTAATACTGTAAAACTGATTTGATGCTATCATAGTACTTTCCCTGAGAGACCTTTCTATTCAAGGGGTCAGCACATCACATGGTCTAAATTACATTCATTCCACAATGTAGACCTGTTTGATTTATAATGTATTGACTATATACAATTTCACAAACATTTACAAATTTACTTAAAAATATTTTTTGTTAGAAACACTTTTTAATATTTTTTGTTAGAAACATTTTTCCTGTTTTTGCTGTGCTTTTTATTGACTAAAATGTTACTCGTATTTTTTAATATATAAATCATAGAAATTATTAAATTCAAATTAAAATGAATTGGAAAATCATGTATTTAATTATATTTGCATTTCTCTTTTCCTGTAGGAATGACAGTTAGTGCTAATAAAGATGGCTTGGGGATGATTGTTCGAAGCATTATTCATGGAGGTGCCATTAGTCGAGATGGCCGGATTGCCATTGGGGACTGCATCTTGTCCATTAATGAAGAGTCTACCATCAGTGTAACCAATGCCCAGGCACGAGCTATGTTGAGAAGACATTCTCTCATTGGCCCTGACATAAAGTAAGTATCATTTGGAGCCCAGTTTGGCTTGGGAAATTCAGGAATTTCAATTAACCAGAATTCTTTTTCAGTATACACTTCTGTTTGAGATACAAATGTTTTCACATTTTTTTAAACATAAATCACTCAAGAAATTGACTATTTTTGAGTAGTTCTCGATTGTAAGTATAGTTTCTTGGAGACTATAGCAATATTAAAAATTTGGAAACGTTGCTTTGTATTTTTAATTATACTTCTCCAGTGATTTCTACAACAACCATAGAAGTTGGGGATGCAATGATTCTCACAGAGCAAGAGGGCCCACTTTTGGGATCTTGGAAAGATGTTTGGATTGGCTCCATTATAAGGAATTGTACCCTACCTAATTGACCTGTGTGAATCCTAGAACTAAGACAGTTCTTTAAGGGCCATGCATGCAAAAGACCAGATAAAACAGTGTCCATCTGACCCAAAACTTACCCTTTCTTGAGCTACCTCATGACCCCAGGGGATAGACCAATATATTGGTATGGTCTGTTAGTAGGTCATGGAGGATATTTTGTCAGGAAGTGCTTAAAATTTCCAGTAATCCCATAATGTACTAAAAGCACATCATATATGTGGTTTGGTTTTTAAGTCACTAAACATTCCTCGAGCCAACATAAAAATCAGCTCATTACTTTATTGTGACACTTCATCAATGTGACGTTTTCCTCTAGCATTAATCTTTGAATATTTGTTTTTAATGTATGAGGGATAACATCATAAAATAAGAGCTCAGGGAAAGATTGTTTACCTAAAATCGATGTAATGATTACTAGTATGGGAGACTTTTTTGTATTAATGTTATTTTACTGACTACATTCTCTATTACCAGTCCTTTTGCAAAGTATGTATTGCTAGGTCTTAGGTAACAAAAGCTGTACAGACTGTTTTTCATTCTGTGGTCAATAAAAAGGAGAAAAGTATATACCATTTGGAACAGATTCCTCTGTCTTACATAAAAGAAGTATTATTTTTAGGCAAAATCCTCACTAATGGGCTTTCATATTTTTGTATGCTTTTTTGACTTTTATTTACAGTTGAACAGATCATCAGATCATGTTACTCTTCCTTAATTGCCTTATAATAATTGGAGTACAAGTGAACCTCATTAAAAATGTCAGTCCTTTTATCATAAGAAAAGAGAAACTTCAAGTGTTTTCCTTACCACTTATGGCCAGTGTTCCATGGCATAGATCACATGGAGACTCTGTATTTATTGCAGGGGTTTTAGTTTACGTGGATTAGATGTAGTATAAAATGCAGACGACCTAGTAACCGTTCATCTGATTTATTGTGCCATGATGTACATTTATGCTGTGTGTGCTGATACTGCTCTGTTGCCCACTTTTTGGCATTCTGATCACCAGAATTAGTACTTGGTACTAGCCCTACCCCTCAGTTCTAATGTACTGCAGAACTTTAAGAGTGGTTAAAAAATAAGACGATTGTGACACCAGTTTAGCATAAGTCATGCATCTGGTCAACTCTAGAAAACTTTTGAGGTACATTTTCAGTCTCAAAGTCTTTTTTCCCCTTTCCTTATTTTTTTGTTTTGTGTTTCCGTTTCCCCTCTCCCACCAATTCAGCAGAATTTACCCTGTCATGTGGGCAGAAGCTTTATTATGACTATCAAAGATATCTAGAGAGCTAGCTTCATAAGTACTTGCTTTAGGATCTCAGGAGGCAAAATGTACTATAGAACCTTAAATTATTTTAAAAAGAAGAAAAATCATACAACCTTCCCTCCTCTGGAAATCAATCATCCATTCATTCATTCAGTCAGTCTTGCTCTCATGTAGGTAAACACACATGCAGATATTCAAAACACATTGATTTCTTCTCACATGCCTTAAAGATGCTCTGATTCAAATGGTCATAGCTTAACTCATTGAGTAATGATAAAAATAAACTAAAATCATCCTTACATAATGCTTTTTTAGAAACAAAAATATGTTAGATTTTAAAACACAAAGAGCCATTTAGGTTGACCAGGGCTGAGCAGCATGTTCTGTGCATTTTGCATGAAGTGTTTTTGGCCCTGTCCCTCTCTTACCACTTGTTTCGTGAAGCAAAAGGTTTAGAATTACCTTGAAAGCAATGTGAATAATCTTCCCAAAAGGAACATTTAGTCCTTCCATTACTCTGAATGGAACCATAACATTGCCTCGGGCCCATTAAGCTTTGTGCTCATTACCTGGATCTAGGCTCCATCCACATCTCTTTCTCATTATTTTTCTTTGTGAACCTAGCTTAATCTGGGTGGTGGTGGAGGGGTGTATTGTAGGGACTTTAAAAAAAGAGACTGTGGTTCAGTTACATAACTGATTGGTTTTTAGGGAAAGCATTGCTTGTTGAGACAATGCACTGGATTTCTTTTTTGCCATTTACGATAGATAGCTAGGAACTTTTGTGTGTGTGTGTTCATGCATGCATGGGTAGATAATTTGAGTTTCAAGAGTTCAAGAACAGCCAGTTTAAGATCCAGGTTTCATTATTTTCTATGGAAAACCAGATGCGAAGCCTCACCAGAATGCATTCTGTTTCACTTCTCACTCCACCTTGCCAGGAGCTCTTATATTTCTGTAATAATAGCCAGGGTTTTGTGCTTAGCAGCAGCTGCTTATAACATCTGCCAGATAATTACTGAGCTGAATCAGAATTCACCTGCCTTAACCTAAAGTGTGGGATGAATTCCTGATCAAGGAATAAAAGATTGATTGCAGTTACATTTTTTCATGCTTGTTAATAATCACTGCTATAGACACTAGTAAAGAGCAGATGCTTTTCTGGGGGAGGTGTAGATGGGAGGGAAGTGGAAAGGGGAAAAAAAAACAACCAGGAGCACCCACTTTTAACTACATATGTATGCATCTCACATTCAGCACAAGACATTGACATTTGTTAACACCATTGTAAAAAGATGCCGCGGCGTATGCTTCACATTCTAGATTTTCTGCAGCACCTGCTGACGATCGAGCCCCCTTTTATGTGTGAGTATCAGTGATTCAAAAGCTCATTATGGCTGTGTGTTACAACTTGTCTGTGAAAACAATTTTGTGCTTTTGTAATGTCCCAATGCAAGGATAGATCCAGATATGGATTTCGTATATACATTTTGGATTGTTTTCTTTATTTAAATAAGAACATAAAATCCAACAGAGCTATGAGATTGTTACGTTTTCACATTGTACTGATGATTGTGAACTCTTGAAAATCATATTTTCCAATTATGAAGCTTTCAAGCTCCTTTGTAAGGGAACGATCCTGTCTGCACGTGCAGGAATAGTCTCTGCATTAATAGCCATATCGCATTTCAGCATCACTAATGGTATTCTTTTTTCTTCTAGTCCATGTGTAACCAAAAGTTAGTCCATGTGTAACCAAAAGTTAGTTTGAATTTTTAATTCAACTCTCAAATAAGCATTTTCAGTGTGTTTTTGCATCTCGTAATTTAGCTTTGGCATTTTTGCTGGCCATTCGGAGGTTTTGTATGATCCTGTGACCAGGCTTGTGGTAGCATGGCTCTGCATGTTCTGTTGCATTGTGGGATGCTTGTTCTGGTGGCCTCACTCTGTAGTGGCTAAATAGTTAGGAAAACTGCCGTCTCTACTCTTTCTCACTACTACGCAAAGTATCAGAAAAATATTTGTAAATGCCTCCGCTCCTCAAAAGAAAACACAACTTTGAACAAATATAAAGAAAAACTCATTTTTAACATTGTTTGGGAAGAAACATCTTTACCTTCTTTCTCAAACCAATAAAAAAATTAAAGACTTTGTACTGATTGCTATTATTTTTGCTATTCTGTCCTGCCTTTTTTCCCTGACCTTTTCCTGGCTTTTTAAACTTATGTTTTATTTATATGAGTTTTACTGAATCTTCAGGAATAATACCAGTCTTCTTCAATAGCCTTTTCATATTTTAGGTTTCATGTTTATCTTTATTTTATTTTTTCATTGTTTAAAATATAATCAGACTTCTGTCCTGACATAATGTATTGTTTGAAGGGATAAAAGCAAATTTGCTATTCAATATATTTTTGTAGCATCTTAGAGATGGTGTCTTTATAGATGAATAAATTAAATAGGGCCAGAATTAGAATGCAACTTTTTCAGCCAGCCTAGTCTTAAATCCATTGATCTGTACTTTCTGCTTCATTTTTTGACCTTTGAGGTAAAAGTGTCATGAAGAGATTCCCAAAGGCTCCGTGTATTCTGCCCGAGTGATCAGTATGACCAGGAGAGCTGATGACCTGTGAGAGCACTCACTTCTATTTGGATTGTGCTTCTCAGCTTACAGTAGCATCACGAAAGTGGCATCCTTTTTGTGGTAGAGGGTATGGAGGTTCAGCAGTGGTGATTTACCCCATGACACTCTGTATGGTAGCAGAACTGTGTCTTCCGACTCCAAACCCAAGTGACCTCACACTTTGAAGTAAATGAGTGAATGCTTTCTATAGAATAACCAATATGTTTGAAATTATGTATACTACTCATTCAGTAAATTATGACACTGGTTTAATTTTTTATTTCATTATAACATAAAAGACAATCTTTTTACCTTTGCCCTCCAGTGCTGAGGTTTTGTATACTTATTATTTTAACAGCTAAATTATGGACAGATGATTTAATACCTCTTTGTGATTTCTAATTTTTAGTTGCACAAACATGCTGTATTGAGTTCAGATACTGTATTTCTCTTATGTTACTATTCATTAACTTGAAGATCTTGAAACAGCTTGCTTTAAAAAGTGTGTCCACTATGTAAGAAGCCTTACAGGAAAGCAGTAAACTTGAATTTTTATGTATCAGTTTCTGAACATTACAGCAAGAGTCAGCATTTGGCTCAGTGTCTTCCACATAATAGGCATTCAGTCAGTACTTGTTGAATTAGTAGATGGCCATTCACGTGTAAATAGTAGACTTTTCTTTGAGACCAGAGTGAATTTTTAAAAATTGCTACAAATTAGTAAGTCTTTCCATAAACTCAAATGGTTTAGTCTCATACTTCAGACTTGAGAGTTCATAACTTAATAGAGCTAACATAATTGTTGATAATGCTTGTTAATCTCTAGAATTAATTATGTATTATAGAAAGATGCAAAGTAATTTGTGATATTCAGTATTTTAATAGAGTATACCTAATTTGTTTCTGCTAGAGATCCCAGAAATCTTTGGGCAAAATTAATGTTATTACTGACAATTGTTATTCTAGGGATTTGTAGATCTTCCTAATATTAAAAAAAATTGTTGTTAGCCTTTTCATTTTACAATATAAATAATTGTTTTCCTTCCCTGCCTGTTGATTGGTAAACACATAGTGAATCAGCAGCATTTAAAAACTTAGTTTCTGTTGTTATTCTTCCCTATAGAATACTCTATCCTATTGAAGTTTGGATTCTCTGCTGAATATACTGATTAAATGAGCTGTGTGAAAAAGTAGGGAGAAAAGGACAATATGATTTGTTTCCTTTATTTTAGAAGCTTTTCCTAACAGGCAAAATATTATTTCCCTTCACTTCCATGGATTCTGGTTTCTTCCAGAATTACTTATGTGCCTGCAGAACATTTGGAAGAGTTCAAAATAAGCTTGGGACAACAATCTGGAAAAATAATGGCATTGGATATTTTTTCTTCATACACTGGCAGGTAAGTGAAACATTAAATCAAATGCGATGAATGATACAGCAAGTTGTAGAGAATTTGGAATTCAGAGTCAGGGAGGATTAGAGCAAAGAAAAGGTCTGAATCCTTTTCTTCTTCCCTTTCCTTCAGTTATATAAGCAATTATTATATAGTATGGAAAATTTGAGAAACAGATATTCAAATTAATAAATTAATATTTAATTCTACTGCACAATGTATCACTTTTAACATGTTGATTTTTGATAATTTGTCCCAAAGGAGTATTATTTCATTAATTTCTTAGAACAGAAGAAATTGTATGATGTTTCTTATTCTTTCATAAGTATTATCAAACTTCTTCAGAAATGTTATTTATTCTTTTATTAACAAGCATACAAATTCAGAAACTTCTTTTTTTTTTTGAGGCAGAGCCTCACTCTGTTGCTCAGGCTAGAGTACAGTTGTGCCATTACAGTTCATTGCAGCCTCTACCTGCTGGGTTCATGGATCCTCCCACCTCAGCCTCCCAGGTAGCTGGGATTATAGGCATGTGCCACCACGTCAGGCTAATTTTGTATTTTTTGTAGAGATGGGGTTTCGCCATGTTGCTCAGGCTGGTCTCAAACTTATGAGCTTAAGCAATCTGCCCACCTCGTCCTCCCAAAGTACTGGGATTCAGAGGCATGCACCACCATGCCTAGACCAGAACATTTTTTGTTTGTAATTTTCTTGCTCTTTTGGAGAATGTTGAGCTGAACCTGTTAGCATGTATGCATGTTAGGAAACAGTGTTTGGCTTTTTAAAGGCACTTGATATACAATGTATTAAGAGCCTTTAAATAATAAAGGGAACATTTTCTTTTTTCTTAGGAAAGGGAGGAACTGGGTTTTGATGCTGCTGCTGACTGAGTCAAGATCAGGGAGAGAAATAATGTCAAATCACTTTTCCATGAAGAATGTACCATTCTACACTCTCAGTTGTGGACCTGTATTTTTCAGTTGTGCTGGCAACTGACTACCAAATTTCTTGTAAGCATGTGGTAGAGCAGAAATGGCCTTGCAAGCACTCTGAGGTCTTCTCAGAAGAGTTCTACCATTCTTTTTTGTGTGTGTGTGAGGCGGAGTTTCACTCTTGTTGCCCATGCTGGAGTGCAATGGCGCGATCTTGGCTCATTGTGACCTCTGCCTCCCGGGTTCAAGTGATTCTCCTGCCTCAGCCTCCTGAGAAGCTGGGATTACAGGTGCCCACCACCACGCCCAGCTATTTTTTTGTATTTTTAGTTGAGATGGGGTTTCACCATGTTGGCCAGGCTGGTCTTGAACTCCTGATCTCAGGTGATTCACCCGCCTTGGCCTCCCAAAGTGCTGGGATTATAAACGTGAGCCACCATGCCCAGCCGAGTTCTACCATTCTTTAGTGGATGTGAGAACATCCCAGAACACCACGGTCTCCAGTGACCTTACATTCATTGTGATCTTGCTTCACTGCTTCCTCTGCACATTACAGATGACTACAGAATACAGAAAGTGTCAGGGAAGGGGAAGGTATGTTATTTGTTTAATAAAGGGAAGGAATGGCATGGTCCTTGGGGCCTCATGAATATTATGGGGAAAGGATATAATTGTCCCTCATTATCTGTTGGGGATTGGTTTCAATACTCTCCACGGATCAGAATCCACGGGTGCTCAATCCCTTGTATAAAATGATGTAGTATTTGCACGTAACCTACACACATTCTCCCATATACTTTAAATCATCTCTAGATTCCTTATAATACCTGATACAATGTAAAGGCTATGTAAGTTGTTGTTATATGTATATTTTTAAATAATGACAAGAAAAAGAAAAGTGCACGTTTGGTACAGATGCAACCATCTATTTTTTCCCCAAATATTTTTGGTCTGCTTTTGGTTTAATCCATGGATGTTGGACTCAAGGATACGAGGGATAGAGGAGACAACTATATTTACTTTTACACTGTATAAAGCTCAGCCACATTCCAGGATTTCCACTATTGGGTTAATGACATGAGTTGATTATATTTTCCCAGTGCTTCCTATCAAACTGGTAAAACAAATTATTTCAATGTCTCTCTGAAATGTTGTATCAAATGACTGACTTAAAGAATACACCAGCTAACATCTGAGTCTTGTTAAGTTCTAGGGCCTTAAAATACTCAAAAGTTATTAGAAAGAAAGCCACTTTGAGCACTGTGCTTCCTCCAAGCACAGAAAAGAGAATAGCCTGGATTGTCCTATGCTATGACTAGCTGCTTCACTGCAGAGAAAGTGTATTTTCTATGGATATCAGAATGCTTAAAATAGAGCAACTAGATATGCATTTTTGGTGGAACAATCTACAGCAGGGAAAGGTTAAGTAACTTTCCCACAGCTAATAAATGCCAGAGCCAAGTGTAGAATGTAAACATAATCCATGTTCTTACCATTGGATGCAAGGAAGGAATTGCAGAAGTCTACGAAGCATGCACCATATAAAAATATGTGACCATATAGTATGGAAGTTAAGAACTCAGGTTTTATGGTAAGTTGCCCTCGATCCAAATCTCACCTATACTGTTTTTCTCATCATGTATCTTTCTCACCATGTGACTTTCTGCCAGTTACTTTACCTGGTACATATTTGCAGATATAAAGAGATCTACTTATTATAGTTGATAAAAATTTTGTTGGTATTCAGTGGTTTAAGACAGTGGAAAAGCAGTTGATTGACTTCTTTCTTGGCTGAGTGCATGCAGGAAGACATGACACTGGAGTCCCTGAAACCACACACTAAGATGAGTAAACAATAATCAGCACATGTAGAGGAGCATATATGGGGTTTGCGAAAGGATTCAAGATTATAGAATCATCTGAAGAGACCGGGGTCCTTGTATTGGATTATTCAGGATATTCATCTTCTTGTACCTAAAAAGGAAGAAGCAAGATGCAATTTGGCTACACTGTTTCTGAATAGCTCCCACTGCTTAGGCCTTAGGGCTGAGGACCTCCCCACATCCCCTAGCTGTCACTGAGTATTTTAAGGACTGTTTCTAAGTTATAATTCTTGTCTGTCTTCTAAGTCAGCTTTCTTCATCATATTCTTTCCCGTTGTATTTCCAGAAGGTTAGTGCTAGTTTTTAACCTCTCTGCCTTGCATCCTCTGGATGAAGATTTCACTTTTAATATTTCTCTGTCAACTCTTTGACATCGTTTTTAGGATCTCCCTCTTGGAGCTCTTCCCGCCATTCCTACCCTAGTCAGACTTAGACTCTGGGAACCCTAGCCTCATTCAGAGCTTTATTCTTTAATTGCACAGGAGGGAAATTCAAACACAAAACCAATGGGTAGGACCAATAGCAAATAGATTTTACTCTAGTAGCTTAAAAACAAAAACTTAACATTCAGGTCTAAGAAAGAATGAGATGTTCTGGGAGAGCCTGGATATTTGCTTGCCAGAAATGTTGCAAAGCGCATTAAAGCTCAGATGGATGACTGAATTAGCTGACTTCTGATCTTGAATTCTAAATATTATATCATTTGAGAGAGTTCAGTATTCCTGTCAGGGGAGAATGGCTGTAATTTTACATACTTTCTTTTAATTCTTCAATTTCTGTAAATATCGACTGAAAACATTTGTTGAATCAGAATTTTTATAGCCGCCTTTGCTTTATATGTGGACATGTTTCTTTAGCAATCCAATTTTTACCACAGCCGAGGCACAGGCTATAATCAATTTAACCATTCTCTGTTGTCCTCACAGCATCATTTATTGATACAAAGTATTCCATTGGACTAACAAAATATGTCTTGATATTGTTATTATTGTACAGTTTTCTTTACAGTCAATCAGTAGACTGGGCACATTTTGTTACATGCCTGGCATTTGGCAAAATCTAAATTGCTACAGAAGTGGAAGAGTGACCTTGAACACAGATACGTTGTAAACTGCTTCCCTTAAGAAGTATTCTGTGCCAGGTTCCTCTGGATGGGGTGAAGCTGGACCACAAGCATTCACTTAATTTTTTGAAAATGGAAAGAAAATCATTGGTCCATCCTTAGGAAGCAGAAATACTAAACTCTTGGCAAACTTGACGAGAAATTCATTCAGGACAGGGTTCAGGGCTGTGCATACATGCTTAAAACCTACATAGTACTTCTAGCTTCTTGCACATTATAGGAATTTAAGAAATGCTTGTTCAATGAGTTTTCTTTACAAACCTGGTATTTATCCGATTTTCCCATTCCTTTCCTTTATGCTCCCATGTCTCATCAGGGAAAAAACAGACTAGACAAGAGTCTTAGTGTTCAGTTCTACGCTATGGTAGGTTGATTCTAAAGCAAGGTTTTAATTTTGTTTGGTTAGGTTTTTCTTTCCCCCAATGTAAAAATATTTTATACTTAAGGCCGTGTACGGTGAAAATATAAAGCAGTCCTGCATTTTTAGCTAAATCAATAGTAGAGTACATATAATCTTGCATGTTTTTACTAGGATTTTGGGGTACTCATTGTGTAATTCTTTAACCAGAGACATCCCAGAATTACCAGAGCGAGAAGAGGGAGAGGGCGAAGAAAGTGAACTTCAAAACACAGCATATAGCAATTGGAATCAGCCCAGGCGGTAAGGACTTTTTCTGTCTTCAGCCCACTCAATGGATATATAGGGTTTAAAGATAAGCAGGTGTGGTTTCAAGTGCTGGATTACAACTTGCTTCTTGTCACATCGGGTGAGTTGTTTAATACTTCTAACCCATCATTTTTTTCATGTGTACAGTGGAGAGAATAATGTGTATCACACAGGGTTAAAACTAACATATATGGAGAGATCTGGCACATAGTAGGAACTAAATTAAAGAAAATTATGCATAGATAGTTGGAATGGATTACATTCTGTAGAGTTTGATCTTAGGTATACCAAAAAGTATTCATTTAAATTTTACCTAGCATTTGTAGAAACTATATAGGCAAACATATATCAAAACGTGTGTGTATGTGTGTGTGTGTGTAAAAGTACCCTTGTAGTCTTGTTACCGTAGGCCGAGTTTATCCTAAGTCATAATCTGTCTAGGACCAGTTTCATGTATAATAGATAAGATGACATCCTCAAATATACTTAGATGTATCACGTGCATCACTAAAGCATGTTGATGTGTTTATACTGAGTAAAATCAATTTTAGTTTAATAGGAATTTACTGAGTCCTGATTATGGACCTAGACTTAAAGCCAGTGATTTTGTGAATAACAAGGAGGTAAGTAGAAGATGCAAATCCTGCCTCAAGAAACCTCTAATGTACTTGGCTGGGCAAGATGTAGAGACACATGAAACAATTTAAGAACACAAGATATTTCACATTTAGAGTAAAACACAGGTAATCAGTGGACATCCACCCCAAACTCAAGGTCACCATCACGATGGTGCTTTGTGTTTAGTAAACATTAATATTTGTTACATAGTGAATAAATAAAATGCTCAAGAGAAGAATATGTAATATTCATAAATGCCAGTACAATTTAATGATTTCCCCTGCCCACCAGTGATAACCTGTAGCCATCACATTTAAATATTTTTAAAATATAAAAAACATTATTTTATGTTGCTTTCAAAGAAGCAGCATGGATTTTCAGCCATCTAAAATGAGTTTCTTATTTCAGTTTCTTCAGAAGTCACTTAGCTCACTTAAAAACTCCCATCAAGCTCTCTATACTGCTGCCTACATTGAGAACAGGGTATAAGTGCTAGATCTGTGGCAGAAAATATATTCTGAGGTGTTAAGTGTCATATTTATTTGTGGTTAGAGGTGGAAATAAGTTAAATGAAACTGTTTTGTAGCAGGTAGTCACAGTGATAAACTTGAATTTTTTAGGAGGACAGTAATCACAAGAAAAAAAGATGGGTTGGTCAGTTTTAGAAACAATATTATAAGAGGAAAAGTAGATTTTAGAAGGTGATATAGTTTGGCTCTGTGTCCCCACCCAAATCTCATCTTGTAGCTCCCATAATTCCCACATGTTGTGGGAGGGGCCCTGTGGGAGGTGATTGAATTATGGGGGTGGGTCTTTCCCATGCTGTTCTCCTGATAGTAAATGGGCCTCACGAGACCTGATAGTTTTAAAAATGGGAGTTGCCCTGCACAAGCTCTTTTATTTGCCTGCTCTCGTCCACTTAAGCTGTAACTTGCTCCTTCTTGCCTTCTGCCATGATTGTGAGGCTTCCCTGGCCATGTGGAACTATAAGTCCAATAAACCTCCTTCTTCTGTAAATTGCCCAGTCTCAGGTATTTCTTTATCAGTAGCATGAAAATGGATTAAACAGAAGGCAGTATGCAAAATGGTTGGTGTCAGTAAGAGCCATGTTAGAACTTTGGCTCTGGTACTTTCTAAGACAAGTTTCCTAATTTCTGGTAGGTCTCTGCTACTTTATCTGTAAAACGAGGTTAATAATAGAATCTTTTGTATTTGGGGGAAAATTCAGTGTCGTCTAAAATCCTTAGCAGAGTGCCTGACACATAGTGAGTCAGTGGTTGGCTTTGTCTATATTGATAAAATATTTGTCACTGGTACCTAAACAGAGAGAAAGCCTTTGACACAAGAATCCTGAAATTTTCTTATGAGAAAGAAGAACATAACTTCTGGACTGGAAAATTTTTATGCTTTTAACCTTCATACAATCCTAAGATAGCTCTAAAAGTGCTAACAACCTTACATGAAGAATATGTCCAAAGTTTCCAAATATCCTTCCAAGAAGGTACTCTGTACTCACTAATGTAGTGCTTCCCCTAGATGCACTAAGCTACTTCTAGGGGAAGTTCATAGAGCATGAGAAGAAAGCTTAATGGAATAACCAGAGCTTTTAATAAATTAGGAGTTAGTGTTGTTAACATGCTTCATAGCATTGGAAATGTAATGGGACAGTCATTCATGAAATCAACAAAAATTTAATTTGTTTGAAACTAGAGAATTCTTTTTAGCAAAATATAAATTTTAATATTATAAAATAGGTTATATTTTATTTTGCATGTGATTTTCATTTTACACAATTGATATTATACTACTACATGTATTTTCCATTTTGCTTAATTTTTCTCTCAATTCTTACGTTTTGTAAATCTGTCAAGCTTGATACCTTAAAGATCTAATTCATTCAATTTAGTTGTTGTGTTGCATTTCAATATATGAATATACCATGGTTTATTAATTGTCAGATTCATATTAGTTAATAGTTATTTGCTATTATAATAATTCTGTGCAGTAAATATATTTATTTCTTTATACTTACACACGAAAATTTATCTAGTGAATATATCCAGAAGTGGAATTGGAATTGCTGGCCTGTAAGTTTATATGCATTTTTTACTTTCAGTTGTCAGATTGTTTTTTAAGATTGCTATATCAATTTTTTTTTTTTTTTTTTTTTTTTTTTTTTTTTTTTGAGACGGAGTCTTCCTCTGTTGCCAGGCTGGAGTGCACTGGCATGATCTTGACTCACTGCAACCTCCTCCTCCTGGGTTCAAGCGATTCTCCTGCCTCAGCCTCCCGAGTAGGTGGAACTACAGGTGCACACCACCACATCCAGCTAATTTTTGTATTTTTAGTAGAGATGGGGTTTCACCATGTTGGCCAGGATGATCTCGATTTCTTGACCTGTGATCCACCCACCTCAGCCTTCCAACATGCTGGGATTACAGGCATGAGCCACCGCACCTGGCCACTATACCAATTTTTATTTCTATTTCCAGTATATGAGTGTTCCCTTTTCCCCACATTCTTGTTACCACATCATATGATCATTTTTTTAAAAGTTTTTTATCAATCTAATGGGTGGAAAATGGCCCCTTTTCTAAATAAACAAGGTGTACTAGGTATAACAGGATTGATCAGGTATGGTGAACATTTGGTCATTTGTTATATGGATGGAGTTTCAGTTTCATATCTTGCTTTCATTACCACAGTAATCATCACCTTCATCACCACCACCACCACCACCATCATAACGAGTAATAAAAGATTTATTGGTTGCTTATTATGTGCCAAAGCTTTGGTTTTGGACTCTACATGTATTAATTAATCCTCACAGAAACTCTGTTCAGAGACTCTTGTTGGCTGTATTTCACAGCTGAGAAAAGTAACACAGAGACTAAGTAAATGCCCTGTGTCACATAATCATTAAGTAGCAAAAGAGCAGGAGTGGCACCCAGAGTCTCAGTTTACATCTCAGGCAATCTGGCCTCAGAGCTGTGTTTAACAGCTCTGTCTTCCTGAATTTCATTCTTTTTAAACCTATATGTAAATCTCAAATAGGCTGCCATTTTTTTTTCCCCCTACATAATGATCTCTGAAGCAAACATATTCTGTAGTTGTTTCTTTTCTAGGCCTCCTTTTTCTTTCACTGTGTTTCTGTTCTCTGTTCAGTGAATAATGAGTTTGGTTTCTCACTGCTGTGTCATTTTGGCAGTTCCGTCTTTGATTATCGTCTTCATTGTTTTAAGGATTTACAACCTTTACTTCCAGGGAAAGTATTTTGCTATCTGTGCCAAACCCTATGAGACCTAAGGTGCTATTATCCAAAGGTTACTTAACCTCTCTGTGTCTCTTCTCTTTGTAAAATGGGGCCAGTAAGAATGTCTACCTTATAGGTATGACATGAAAATTAAATGAAAGTATATGTAACTTACTTAGAGAATAATACTGAAGACATGGTAAAACCCTTAATAAACATTTGCTGTTACTTATGTTTTTTTGTATTACTCAAGAAGTCGTAAGAATCACTTTCTAATTTGCACCAAACACGAAGAGCCCTTGGAGACATTTTCTTTCCTTCCTTCTTTTTTTTTATTTTTTTATTTTTAAGAAAAGAGTTAAGGAGTCCTACCTATGTATTCTGGATTGTTAAATATGTACACTTGTGGCTGAACTTACTATATGTAAAATGTACTATATGTGCAATGGCTAAACTTACTAACTCCTTTGCCATTTTGCCTTAGGAACAGCTTCAAGAAAACAGGGAAGGAACAGTTTTAGTGGCTCATGCCCGTAATCTCAGCGCCTAGGGAGGCTGAGACGGGAAGATTACTTGAGCTTAGGAGTTCCTGAGCCCAGGACTTTGAGGTTGGAAGTCAAGGCTGCAGTGAACTATGATCATGCCACTGCACTCCAGCCTGGGCTGCAGAATGAGACCCTGTCTCAAAACAAAAACAAAAACAAACAAACAAAAACAGGGAAGGATGGTGGATGTTAGTTCTTTTCTGTTACAGAATTTCTGGAGTAAGAGAAAACAATGAATAGGATTTTAACTAGTTTATTAACAAAGATTTTATAAGATCAAGGATCATGGTAAGATCCTTTCAAACTAAACAGGTAGAGTTTCTAGAGTTACAGATTTGCAGTCAAAAAAAAAAGAGAGTTACTGGCCAAAGGAAGATGTGCCTCAGCATCTGCTTTCATTTCACCTGGTTCCCGTCCTCTCCTCTCTGTGGTACTCTTTCATCCCCAGCCTCTTCTTACCTCAATCATTTTGCAGGGGTCCTTACTTCAACCTTTTCTCTTCTCTAGGAGCTCCTTAAATGTCAGTGTTGAAAACGTGTTTGACAGTGCTATCTTATCCTACTTAATGTCCAACATTGTCTTCCTTTGTGCAGCATGGAGCAGATTGCAGGGCCTCATCATCTCCTTAAAGTTCTGTTTGGTCTGTTTTCCTCCAACAACCTGAGCTCTGACTCATCTCGGCCAAAGACCTCACTGCAAATCACCTTACTCTTTCTTACGTCCTGCCTTTTCACAAGATGCATGTGCTTTAAATATACTCATAGCTTTTATAGCTATTTGCGGTTATTACATATGAGTTCCTGTCTTTATTTTGTGGGTATGGGAAATGTATTCAAGGCAGAGGAATTAGCAAGCCCCAAGGCCCCAAGTGGGGAGCATGCCAGATGAACTTAAGGAATAGTGAGGAGATGATGTGGTAGCTAGAGTGGAGAGAGAAAAGTACAGAGCCCACTGCAGGTGTATTAAGTCCGTTTTCATGCTGCTGATAAAGGCATACCCGAGACTGGGCAATTTACAAAAGAAAGAGGTTTAATGGACTCATAGTTCCACGTGGCTTGGGAGGCCTCATAATCGTGGTGGAAGGTGAAAAGCACATCTCACATGGTGGCGGACAAGAGAAGAGAGCTTGTGCAGGGAAACTCCCCTTTATAAAACCATCAGGTCTTGTGAGACTTATTCACTATCATGAGAATAGTACAGGAAAGACCTGCCCCCATGATTCAGTTACCTCCCACCGGCTCCCACCAACAATATGTGGAAATTGTGGGAGCTACAATTTAAATTGAGATCTGGGTGAGGACACAGCCAAATCATATCAGCAGGGGAGGTTGGGGAGATAGTGAGAAAATCATATCCTGTAGGATTTTGTCAGTCACTGCTCTTCATGTCCTGACTGTTAGTGACCACGTCTGCCTTGGCAAGAATGACTTCTTCTACAGAGGTGACTTTCTGACATAGTGTGTCCAGGAGCGTTCTTTCCTTTGATTTGGTTGCTAAGGTTAGAAGCTACTATCTGTTTAGCAGTAGCTGAATTTTTTGATTGCTTAATATATGTAATACTAAGATCCAGTAAAATCATCCTTTTACACTGGTATGTGCTACAGCCTGGAGTATGAGTCCAGTTTTACTTATAACAAATTATTTTCAGAAAGACATTAATATATTATTAGATTCTACAAGACACATAATTGAGAAGGTAAACTATCTTGTTTTACTACTAGTAAAACCTTAATAAATTGAGCAAAGTAATATTTGTAAAAATTAACATATATGACATTTTATTTCATTTTGTTAAAATATTTTTATTATTGTTTTAAGCTGTCTTAACCATTTTTACATGTACAGTTCAGTGGCATTAAGTACATTCACATTGCTCTGCAATCACCACCACCGTCTATCTACAGAACTTTTTTCAGCTTGCAAAACTGTAATTCTATACCCATTAAGCAACAACTCCCCTTTCTTCTCTCTTCCCATCCCAGGCAACCACCTTTCTACTTTCTGCCTCTATGAATTTGGTACCTTTAGGTACCTTATATGAGTGAAATTAAATGACATTTGTCCTTTATTTTACTTAGATGGCTTACTTCACTTAGCATAATGTCTTCAAGGTTTATTCATATTATGGTATGTTTCAGAATTTCCTTCTCTTTTAAGGCTGAATAATATTTCACTGAATGTATATAGTATTTTATCTACTCATTTCTTGATAGATAATTGGTTTGCTTCTACGTCTTGGCTATTGTGAACATGGGTGTATAAGTATTTCTTTGAGATCCTGCTTTAAATTCTTTGGTTATAATACCCACAAGTGGAATTGCTGAATCATATGATAATTCTATTTTTAATTTTTTGAGGAACCTATATACTCTTTTCCATAGCAGCTGCACCATTTTACACTTCTACCAACAGTACACAAGGGTTCCAAATGCTCTGCATCCTTATTAATTTCTGTGTGTGTGTGATTTTTTTTAGTAGGTAGTAGCTATCCTGTTGGATGTGAGATGGTATCTTATTGTGCTTTTTATTTGTATTTCCATAATATTTAGTGATGTTAAACATCTTTTCATGTACTTATTGGTCATATATATATATATATATATATTCAAGACACCTGCCTGTGTTTTATACCACTTGTTTTTTTTGTTGTTGTTGAGTTTTAGAAATTCCCTTTGTATTCAGCATATGAATCCCTTATCAGATATGTGATTAGCAAATACTTTTTTCCTTTCTGTTGAGAGTATCGTTAATGAACAAAAGTTTTTAATTTTGATAAAGTACATTTTATCTATTTTTTCTTTTGTTCTCTGTGCATTTGGTGTTATATATAAGAAACCATTGCCAAATCCAGTATCATGAAGCTTTACCCTTACGATTTTTCCTAAGAGTTGAAAATTTTATTTATTTTTTAGGGTGGAACTCTGGAGAGAACCAAGCAAATCCTTAGGCATCAGCATTGTTGGTGGACGAGGGATGGGGAGTCGTCTAAGCAACGGAGAAGTGATGAGGGGCATTTTCATCAAACATGTTCTGGAAGATAGTCCAGCTGGCAAAAATGGAACCTTGAAACCTGGAGATAGAATCATAGAGGTACCCTCCAGTGAGCTTTCTGTGCTAAAATTTTTCACCTGCTCCATCCTTTGTACCAAGGGAATTGTCATCTTCATACTAGTTACTCAACCCAGCATTCGAGTAAAATATGTGTGTGGTTAAATTATTTCTTTTTATTTGTTTATTTTCATACATAATTTTCTCTTATGTATATAATGACAGATTATATGTTTTGATATAGAGACTGGTGTTTGGAGATAAAGCCAACCATTTAAAAAAATTGGCTCCAAGGTAAAATAATTATGTTCTGTTTGAAAGAACAAAGCACAATTCTCAGGGAAAAAATTTGAATTAAGATTATATAGACATACAATGTATGTATATGTACACACACAAAATGTAGATATAATTAAGTTATTAATGAGGTTGTATTTCAAGAAATACTTTATTATTATCATTTCATTGCAGATAAACTTTGTTGGATGAGTGTGTGTGTGTTTTTTTTTTTCCCCAAGTGAGTCTGTTTTAGTAAAATATTTAATGCTGAGACCTCAGTTACCTTTCATGTAAATCTTTCTTAGTCAAAGCCAGGATCTCGCTCCTTTTCAGTGCTGTGTTCATCAGTGAAGGCTCTGTGTGTGTGCCTGTGTGCATGTGTGTGCACATGTATGTGTATTTTGTTACGTGTTAGAAGCATGTCAAGTTGTGTGTAATCTCTTAATTCAAAGCAAAGTTCAATATTTTAAATAGACTCTCCTCTCATAAGTCACTCACTCATTTACTCAACAAATATTCCTGGAACAGCTGTTGCATTCCAGGTGCTATAACAGGCTCTGGGCATCCCACAGTAAACAAGGCACTGTGCCTGCCTGCCAAGTGGGACAGACTTGACAAGTAATCAAGTCACTTCAGAACAGTGTGATAAATTATTTGATCGGGATAAGCATAATTTTATTTAGAAGGATAGAGAAAGGAGTACCTGACCCAGATTTTCTGAGTTTTCAGGATTTACAGAGTAGACTAAAAGAGACAACTTCTAAATAAAGATAATTTTATTAACACTGTAATGACCATTATATTTACTTTATACAAGTGACTCTCATTTTCTAAACCCATATAACTTACACATTGGAATACTTTAATTGTTCAGAAGAAGATTATAACATATCAACCATGACTTTAAAATGAACATTCTGATGATTGATTGATTGATTCCTTCATTGACTGACTGTCTTTGAGAGCCTTAGATGGAAGAAGATTGGGACCTGAGAGAAAACAGGGACTAAGTCCTTTTTTTGATGACCATTTATAAGGAAGAATGATAAGCTTTTTCTCTCTCCTGCATTCTTTCATTAGATGATATCTTAGAACCGTTTTAACAAACTCCTTTATGTAGGACACTACCTAAAATTTCACATTTTGGATTATCACTAAGAAGTTTATTTTACACATACCTCACTATTAAATACCTTTGACCTAAATAGAAGAAGAGATTTTTTTTTTTTTTTATAGACAGGAAAGGTCATAATTTGCTCTCAAATGTTGTTTAAATATATTTAAAAAGTTAAAACTCCACTTTAAAATGGAAAAGAAAGAACTTTTTTATGCATTTTAAAATACTGTATGCAATTTAGCAATGATTTGTGCCATATTGCAAGGGCTTTTCTAGTATGTAGGAAGCCTCAGTCCTCTGTAATCCCAAGGATTCTAAAGCGTGCCTCTACTAAGAGTTTCTCAGAATGTATGTAGACTAGGTGAGTGCAGATCTGCAAATCATTCCATTCTGAGAATGGAATGCTTTGGACTTGAGGAAAGATAATTAACATCCTGTTAAATTTTTCCATGAATGGAATATATAGTAGACATATGGTAGACGTGAATACTGACTTTTGTTCTACAAAAAAGTTAGAAGCTATTTTAATATGCACTGAAAAAAATATTGTCATCTAATTATCAACCTGAGGGAGGTTTTTATTTAAATCTATATAATTCTTTTAAAGGTGGTAATGTTCTGTGCAAAGATCTAATAATGTTCTTTTCTAGAATTGTGTCCACTGTGGGTTTACTCTTTTGTTGTATATATCATAACATGGTAATTGGAAATGATAAAATGACACTAACATCCTATAGTTTTCTGATAGGATTACAATTTGGCCTTTTACACTATTTTCCTTCTTATTCATAAAGTGTGTAAGCTGAGTTCATCATTACTCAGGCAAGCCATGATCAACAAAATTTACAAGATAACTTTCATTGTCAAACTATGTAAGAATTACTAACAAATAAACACAGTTTCTTAGCTTCCAGCTCCTGTCATATCTACTGTAAGGACTCTTTTGCAAAACTAACCTTACCATTATCTGATTTTTCTGGATATCAGAATTTTGTTTTGAACTTCAAGTTTCCTTGTACAGAGAGAATTACACAAGGCATCACCCCTTACTTCCCAAACCACCCTATAATGTATTAGAAGAAAATTAGTACGGTGACTTTCATGATGAAGACAGTGCTGCTAGATAGTTCGCTCATATTATTTCGTTAATGATACTGATTTTTTAATTTGAAGGAGCAGCTGAGCAATGTAAGGAATGAAGAAGCAGAGCCTTCATTTCAACTAATTATGACTTGAACTAATTATTGGAGACAGAGATATGTGTCCAAAGCAAGGGACCACAAGTCTGCTGGACAGACAGAATGTTCTGCAGCTTCACATGTAGTCTCAATTATTTTTGATATTAAAACAGATTTTCTAGGAGTCTAACCAAGTACCCCTAAAACTCCATATCCACACATTTTTTTGTTGTTCTATAGATTCTTGAAATGTTAAGCTGAGGCCTTCCATTGCAGGTGGATGGAATGGACCTCAGAGATGCAAGCCATGAACAAGCTGTGGAAGCCATTCGGAAAGCAGGCAACCCTGTAGTCTTTATGGTACAGAGCATTATAAACAGATCAAGGGTAAGCGAACACAAAGGGCAAGGTAGGCATATCCAAACAGTGTTCAACTTGGAATCTAATGTATCAAGGGCCAAGTTGTCTGTATGAGCAAAGACAGTGATTTTTCAAATCTCAGAAGACTTGTTAAAAGTTTGTTTTGCTTTCTCAGAAATTGAGTTATCCTGGAAATCCCTTCCACCATGTTTAATAAAGACTTTTGAGGTCTGTTGAATATACACAGAAGTAGGATTTATCAGTATCTCTAGGTATCTAGATGGTTAATTATTAGTATTCATTTTAATCACAAAATACACAAATTATTAAAAGGAATGTGGCATCATAATTCAGATTAATCATCGGTGATCTCTAGTGGAGCCCCTTAGAAGCCAAATAAATGACATTTTCTCGAAATTTATTCTCTAGACAGAATCTCCTGCTTATGCAATCCCATAATCATCTGTGAATGATCTTTCATGTATTTGTGTATCCCACTGAACGTTAAATTTGCACAGGGTAGATTTGTTTACAAGTGATTTCATAATTACTGTACTCTAGCCACAATCACTGTGTAGCTCTTCATCACTGTGTAGCTATTGGTGGACAGAAACCTGCCAACCCATTTTGCCATCAGTCACTACAGGTAAAATAGCTTTCAAAAACATTTTAGAAAATGTAAGTTACATTTAATGATTGTTGTTAACAAAAATACAGAGCAAGGCTTTGGATTTGATATGAC
The DNA here is from genome assembly GCF_024542745.1 of Macaca thibetana thibetana. Lineage (NCBI taxonomy): Eukaryota > Metazoa > Chordata > Mammalia > Primates > Cercopithecidae > Macaca > Macaca thibetana. Next base: position 67,411,298 of record NC_065592.1, read on the forward strand.
TTGATGCTGAAGATGAAAATTATGCCAAGAGTTTAAAACTGTTTTTTTGACTCCTTCTTTGTGCCTCATGGGAAAAAAAAAAATTCACATGCAGCAGTTATTAAGCATATTGGATTCACATACCCCTTTGAAAGTTCTTTAGAAACATACACATCCATTCAAAAATTGCATACCATTTCCTAGATGTCCTGAAGCACTTACAGGCTCCTTTTTTGGGTTTAAGTTAACAACCTCCATCATAGTGATTCTCTTTGAATTACCTGCTTACTAGTTTTTAGGGTTGGTTGTCTTTAAAACAAAAATATCAACATATGTGAGGGAAGTTGAAGGTATCATCTAAAACTTAAAATATGTAATTTTACCTGCAAAATACATTTAATTTAACTTGTAAAGTTAAGAATTTAAGATACTAGGGCTCAGTTTAACTTCTGAAATTAAGAATTTAAGATATTAAGGTTCAAATATGAAAATAACCAACAGCTCTTTAGATGAACTCTGTCAAAGTAACTTATCAATATTCTATGCATGGACTGTAAAGTGACCAGATTTATTTTACTGGCCCTTCTGTTGTGAAGACAGGTGTAACTCTGTTCCGGGTTTACTGTAAGAGTGAATCTAGTAGTTTTTAATGTAAGCACTTCAACATCTACAATTTTTAATCATTCAGTTGTTTATTGTTAGGTAATAATTATCCATTCAGAAAGAAAATTTGCCAAATGGTAGGGCTGCATCATGCTGCATTCTTTACAGAACTATTCTATTTGTTTAAATAACTCTAAATCCTTTTACATTTGTTTCCATTTGTGTGTTAAACATAGACACAGCATAATAATGTTAAATGGGTGTTTAAGTTAAAGCTATTTTTTGTGGGTGGGTTTTAGTCCTTTTTTTTGTTTTATTTATAATTTACAACTTTTACATCATTTGGGACAATACTATAAATTGCTGAATAGTGATTCTCAGTGTTGCTTTAAAAACTTAAAATTACAAATATTCCTTTCAGTGTCAGGCACATTTTCCAATGAGCTGGGAAGATCTTGTCTCATATACCTGGAAAATACTCTTATTTTACTCTCTGAGGTATAATGATACCTGATTTTATAGCAGTTGTTCCAGGGTAAATCTTGTTATAAATGACATATTTAGTCAAGTCATACTTATTTTGCTTTAGAAAATTAAAATTAATTTTGCATTTAAAACGAGATATATTTTGTTTCAATGATTTATTGCCTTATGGAAATAATTAGGTCTCCAGTAATCTAAAAGGGACACTCACAAATGCACATACTTAAAAGTCTCTTACTGATAATTGTTTTATCTGTAGTTGTAGGATAAAGCTCCTAGGAAATCTTAAACGTAAGGTGAAAAGACAGTCAGTTGTGTTGGCCCTTAGGCTCTTCATGAATCAGAAACTTCCAGAAGTAGCCCTGATAATTTCACCTGTATGACCCTTCACAGAATTCAGTCTGACCGCATTTTCTCACTGAAAGGTGGGCCTTATTTAATATAGACCAGAGAATGTTTTTGTCTTCCCTGTGCTGCTTCATTGTTAATATTTCCGCTTTTCTCAGCCCTTGAGACTATAAACAGAAGTATCATCATTGATTTTTTAATAAGAAATAGTTTGTTTCTAAAAATCTTTTCCTAATAATAGAGTAATCTACCATTGTATCTGCTGTGCCTATGCTATACTTTTACACTTTGCTATCAGGGCCAAATTCTAATCCTCTAAGATCTGCAAATTGAAAAGAAAACAAAAGTAATAAAAAATTATAAACTAGAGCTTTCTTTAAATATTCCATTTGTTGCTAGTTTTGTTTTCTAGTGTTCTACAGAATTATACAGTACACTGGAAACCTAAAAGTCCCATGTAGGGAGATTAGAAATAATCTCCACCTTCCATAGCATTGAATTGTTTTGCCTAGGATGTATTTGTCACCTCTGCCTAGTCATTTCTTCCACCTTAATAAATGGTCATGTGTCTTGGTATTTGTGATCTTCTCTTTTGTAAAGCAGGAGTTGACATTTTAAACTGAAAAGCAGAGAGAGAGTTGAGATGAGCAGAAATGTCATTGTGCCCATTTCTTTTCCTGTCTTCCCTCTGTAGGAAAAACATTGCAAGAAGAGCAGATTGAAAGGGTAATGTGGCATAAGCTTTAGTGCAGGCATACTGAGGATAGAGTCTTTCCAGAGTGTTCTCCCATACAGGGTGGTGTCACATGACAACCTCTCCCTATACTTGACGCCTGCCAGTGGGGCTTTTTTATAGAGAGAAGTAACACAAACATTTAATTGGAGCCAAAATGAATTTTAAATGTCTGCAATTTCCCCTGAAAGATACAGTCAATAAAAGAAAAAGATAGCGGGTGTGAAAAGAAGGAGAAGAATTTATTGTGCTAAGGAAATTACTTTTTTTTTTTTTTTAACTATGAAAATGCTAAATTCTATCTGGCAGTCATCCTGGCTTTAATATGTATTTTCAACTCTAACAGTCTGGCTCAGGGCTTATTACTGGCAAGCCACAAAACCTCTGAGAAACACTGTAAGGCAGGACTTCAAATATTGTCTAAAGCCTCATAAATTCTCCAATAATGTGGGCAATTTTATAGGAAATTTATTTAAAACATGAATCTCCATGTTCCTACCTCCACAAAAACTGGGCAGAAATAGAGAACACCACTGTACAGGAGTTCATTTTTTAATAAATTATTGATTTTTTAAGTTAAAAAATACAATTGCTCTGAAGCACTGTCAATATCAAGTCAAAATATGAAAGTTTCCTTACTGGGAGACAAAATAAAAGAATAATGAAGGTTACCAATGAACTAGCAGACCAATTTATAATTTGCATTCTAGACAGATTATTTTAAAAAAACATTTAGCTTTTAGATGTAAATTAAAAACTTGTGTGGTTTTAATTTTGAACATGTTTACTGATATTCATGAAACGTGTATTAATATATAAGATGGGCAAAATATATGTGCCTCTGTTAGTAATACTGAAGTCACTGAGCAAAAATAAAAGAAATTTGGAATCACTTTGACAACTAGTCTCCTGTGTGGTTTGTGACCTGATTTAGACTCAGGTATAGATTTAGGTCATCAGAAACAAATCTTCAGTTCCAGACTGTTTTAAGATGTTGCTATTAATGACTGGATCTGATAGGATCTAGTTTCACACAGGCAGTTCTTTAAATCAGTATGTGCTTTGCTTTTAAAACTGAGTTGTTTTCAATACATTTCCTTTGCGTTCAGCGCCTCTTATGTTTCCTTTTAGAAATCCCCTTTGCCTTCCTTGCCGCACAACCTTTACCCTAAGTACAACTTCAGCAGCACTAACCCATTTGCTGACTCTCTACAAATCAACGCCGACAAGGTTGGATAATGCCCATTGTCTTGCTGTTGGTTGCCTTTTGCAAATGTTTTGTTCTTTGTTATTGCTGTGTCTTTGTCCCAGTTCACTATTTACTACATTTGGGCAGGAAAAAAAAAAAAAACCCTCAAAGCTGTTTGGAGTGGGCATGCAAATCCTTTCTTAAGCACATTTTCCTGCCAGAGAATATTTATTTTTATTGCTGAAATTAAATGGCCCTTCTGAAGAGTAAGGGAGAATCATGAGTCCAATGCTTTTCTTTCATTTTGGTGTGATTTAAAATTTCTGATATTTAAATTTTTGTTAGTTGCCAAATGTGTGATACGTTCACACATAATTTCTTTAAAACCATGTGTTGGGATTTAAATCCTTTTCAGACTTCTACAAGGTGATCATAAAAGCTCTTCCATGAGTTAATCACTGCACAAATAATTGTGTATGTGTACATGCAGGAGTCTATTGAATATTCATGAAGCATGCCCATGTAATTGCCTGAATCAGGAAACGTAACTGTTTCAGTGCTCGTAAATCTATACTTGGATCTTCTCATTTTCTGATGAAATTATAAAACCAAAATTGAAACAAAAATTTACAATAATTTATATACCATAATTTAATCATGAAAAGGAAGAAAGCAGTCAACAATTTTTTTTTCAGGAAACACTTTATGAATATTCATCAGATTTCCATGTTATTGTAATAAATGCCATGTTATTGATATGGATAACCAAAGGTGCTATATCTGAAGCAATATGTTTTCTATTGCTATAGGAATTACAGAATTCAAGTAGAATTATCTTCTGTTGTTCCCCAACTAACCCTTTTGCTCCCATACCCTTTAAGGTTTGTGTCAGTGTGGAATTTTCGTATGTGGGTGTGTTACAGTGTGCTTTATGTGTGTGCTGTACTTGATATGTACATACACGGCATGGAGTGATTTCAAGTATACATTGCATTTTTGACAATGAAGGCTAAGCAATCTTTGTTAAAGAGCTATATTTTCATGAGTACCTTTTAAAAAGTGTCACTAACAAGGCAGATACATGATCTTGATGAGAATGAGGGTGTCAGGGATATGAAAATGTAACACCTGATTGCCCCTCAAGTAAATAGAGGCTTATATTGGTTTTACTAGTCAGGTAGGTTTTGGTTTACTCACAGTATGAAAATGTTGTGCCTGAGATCCCAGACAGTTTTTCAGATAAGCAGGTTTTGTTTGTTTGTTTGTTCTTAAAATAACAGCTCAGAAAAATTATGCAGCAAGATCTATAAAATGTCATCTTTAGATTTGTTAAAATTATGGGAAGTTTAAATTAGATTTTGTTCTACTTTTAAAAAATGGAATGGACTTAATCAATGCTTGATAACATTTTCTGTTGTTACAGAGAAGTAAATTTTTTTAGCCAGAAAAATTCTAAAGTGCATATATTGCTCCTTTTACTATGATAATGAAACTTGATTGGATCAAATGAGGGTTTTGTGTGTGTGTGTGTTTGTTCGCTTTTATTGGTATATTATTTATTTGAGACATTTATGGCGCAGCATTTGGGAAGATGACAAGGGTTCCATTTACATTAGTAACTTTCATCTGTTTGTCCAATGACGTATAGACTGTACATTTCAATATAGCAGATTCTGTAATCTGACACTAGGGCCCTTAAATCCCTATCAGTCAGCTTTTTGCTTTGCCAGAAATTGAGTGCTTTCTGAATCAACAAAGAAAGGTCACATTCAGTCTCAGATAGTTCTAGTGTTAGATATCTTTTTAGGTATTCTAATTCTTGGCACCAATAAATAATTGCTAAGTAATTTGTGCATGTTTATCACTTAATGTATCCTTATAAGAAGTCAGTTTTAAAAAAATGTTTTTCTAGATATAAACATACATAATAAAACATTGTATCAGAGGAATTCTTATGCAGTAAAAAAGTAAAATAAAGATATATAGGAAAACCATAGGTTCAAGGCATCAGGGACAGCTTCGTAACAAGGTTAGAACTTTAGCTGGATGTCCCTGACCTTTGAGTTAGGTACTGTCTTACTTATGCAAGTTGGAGGAGACATCATGATATAATGGAAAGTGTACTGGATTAAGAGTTAAGCAAAAAGAAGTCTAGTACCACTGTTTGATTTGAAACAAAAACTTTCACTTCTTATAGCCTCAGGTTCAAAAGGTTTATTCATCTGCAAAATGAACTCAGTGACTTAAAGACCTTTCAAACTCTTAGCATTCTGTTTGATCATCTATAATATTAGGTTGGTGCAAAATTAATTGGAGTTTTAATGGCAAAAACTGGAATTATTTTTGCAATATAAGAACTTGATGATGCCAAGTCCTTTTTTTTTTTTTTTGAAATAGGACCTATGACCCTAAGTGACAGCCAGTATGCTACGCTTTGGCTTTCTATTAAGGAGCCTCTGTGTTTCCTCATTTATCTTGTGATCTGCCTTGGCAAGGGAAAGCTGGTGTTCTTAAAACCATGCCTCTCAGATCCGAGTGTGTGCTCTGTGCTAACAAACTGGCTCCCTGGTAGACAAGCCTGCATGTGTGATACTTGCTGTCCTGGATTTGTTAAGAGAATCATGTGGAGAGAGGATTCAGGTAGCAATAAATAATTATTTATGTTTAGTTTCACTAATAAGCTTTGAAGGGCAACTTCTTTGTTAATTTTTTTTTTCTGCAGTTTCTTGGCAGATTTTTCTACATGCCTCAAATCTTACCCAGACCCAAACGTTATAACTTTTGAATGACATTTTTTTCTAAAAGGAAAAGTTCAGTTTTCTACCAAGTCATTTAAGCCTTCAAATTCATTAATTCATTGGCTTAAAATAGCAAATAAAAGCTTAGTGAATTATTCTTTGATACTACTTAGTTTAATATATTTAAACTTTGCCTGAATCCCATCTAATATTTCTTATCTATCTATATGTATAAATAGATATATATGGAAATAAGAATATCATGTCAAAAACAAAGTCTGGCTTTAAAATATTAAATAATGGAAAGCTCATATATATATATGTTTATATATATATATATCTCATATATGTATTATATAAAATATTTAACAATCTGAGCCTTCCATTATTTGTTAGAGATATATATATATATGAGCTTTCCATTATTTGTTATTTTATATATATATTATATACATATATGAGCTTTCCATTATTTGTTAGTTATTTTAAAGCCAGTCTTTGTTTTTGACATTATAATCTTATTTCTTCTTCTTGAAGTTTTCTTCCTTAGACTGCACAAACCCACTGCATTCTTTTTGTTCCCACAGGCACCCAGTCAGTCAGAGTCAGAGCCAGAGAAGGCTCCATTGTGCAGTGTGCCCCCACCCCCTCCTTCAGCCTTTGCAGAAATGGGTAGTGATCACACACAGTCATCTGCAAGCAAAACCTCACAAGATGTGGACAAAGAGGATGAGTTTGGTTACAGCTGGAGTAAGTTGTCTTTTTGTGATGCATTTAATTATAAGAGGTATTAAAATAACTCTGAGTTTCTCAAGGATTGTGTCCTGGATAAATAAGTATGTTGCAGCTTTGTGATATATACTGCAGTTCTGTGTGGAAAGAAATGGTGTTTGTTTTGCTTGAATACAGCATACATTCCTGAAGCATGAAATCATACTCTTCCTTTCCTTTAAAAGTGCTATTAAAGCTCACTCTGCCTTTTGTATGAGAATTAATAAGGACAGGGCACTCTCTCAGAAGCTATGCCACTCTGTGTCTTGAACAAGTCACCACCCCTTTCTGGGCCTCAGATTCCTCATGTAAAATGTGGCTGTTGTTGATATCACACCTTGAACTTCTGGTGCATTTTCTATACCAGAATGGTGATGTAGTATAATTGTGGAGACAAAAACTTTAGGTATTGACTAAACTGTTTAACTGTCTGTAAGCTTTAGCCTAGTTATTATCTCTCTTTTTAAAATGGAGTTCTTCCCTCAGGTTGCTAACATTCAATTAGACAGTGCCAAAAGAGTGCTAAGCACAGCGCCTGGTGCCCAGCAGGCTTTCATAGGCAGCCGTTCTTAGGACCAATAGGGAGTCTCTGTTTTCTAAGCAAATACCATTTTACAGGAAAAATACTTAAAATTTAGCCCAAAGTTATCAATGTCATTGTTTTAAAAAGTTTTATTTTAAAAATCGAATTATTTCCTTTAAGAAAGCTGTAGTACATCTTTTTAGGAAGTACAGAACATAAAAATTGTGCTGCTATATTGTGGGAATCAGGAAATAGTTTATGAGGTTGATGCAGTTAGGAATCAATGTAGAATGCATGACATTAGCCCATTAGCCATACAGTAACACTTTCTAAGATGACTGGTAAAGTTTGTAGGTTTCTCAGTCTGTTCTCAGTGACGCTAGAGCGTATTGCTAACAATCAATGTGGTCAGAATGTACTCTTGAGGAAAATGTGAACTGGAATGTTTCGGTTTTCTATTATGAAGCCACCCCAAAATGTAATGGCATAAAACAATAATTTATTATTAATCTATCAAAGGGCAGTGGGTGACTGGGCCCAGCTGGGCTGGACTTCCAAGACAGCTCATTCACATGGTTGGCAAGTAATGCTGGCTGTTGGCTGGTTGCTCATCTGTGGCTGTGCACTGGAGCACCTACGTGAGGCCTTAGCCCTCATAGATTAAATAGGGTGCACAATAACCATCACCTCTTGAAGATGTGGGGTAGGAGATGTAAATGGTGTCATCTAATTAGGAAATGTGTCCCAAAGCTGGGATACATATATCAAGTTGTCCTGGCATGATAGCTCTGTGCAAAAAGGAAGCTCATTCCCTTCATTTTGCATATATCTACCCAGAAACTGCCCAACATGATGTGATATACAATGTTGATATTCCAATGGGAGAAAAGCTCCCACTGTTCAGTGAACACAGATATTCTGGATGCCTCAGTTCTGTTCTCCTCTGCAAGTGATCAAGTTTCTGGTTTAATCATAGTCTTTTGAGAGTTTGTAAATATGCACTTTGGGAGGCCGAGACGGGCGGATCACGAGGTCAGGAGATCGAGACCATCCTGGCTAACATGGTGAAACCCCGTCTCTACTAAAAAAATACAAAAAATTAGCCGGGCGTGGTGGCGGACGTCTGTAGTCCCGGCTACTCGGGAGGCTGAGGCAGGAGAATGGCATAAACCCAGGAGGCGGAGCTTGCAGTGAGCTGAGATCTGGCCACTGCACTCCAGCCTGGGTGACAGAGCGAGACTCCGTCTCAAAAAAAAAGAAAAAAAAGAGAGTTTGTAAATATGAATTACTTCTCTTTGGCATAACCACCCCAAGGTGAACTGATTAATCAGACATTGTGCTCTCTGCACCCTAGATGCAAAGAAATTCCTCAAAGTTTGGGTCCTCCAGGAAGCCAGTTCTGATGCCCAAGTGACTGGTCTATTTAGCTTTTAACTGACAAAGATTACATTTTGGTACTAAATACTGCCCTTTTGAGATAAAACTAAATAGCTTTCCACAGTAAAGCATTTGACTGTAAATTAACTTTAAATATGTATTTGTTGTTGTTGTTGTATGTAGAAAATATCAGAGAGCGTTATGGAACCCTAACAGGTGAGCTGCATATGATTGAACTGGAGAAAGGTCATAGTGGTTTGGGCCTAAGTCTTGCTGGGAACAAAGACCGATCCAGGATGAGTGTCTTCATAGTGGGGATTGATCCAAATGGAGCTGCAGGAAAAGATGGTCGATTACAAATTGCAGATGAGCTTCTAGAGGTAAGTTTTTGTGGAAAACTTTGGATTTATTCTTGTTTTATAAGTGTAATGGAACCGTCAGTTTCCAGAAAATCACCTATACCTTATAGTGACTGAGAAAGCCATTGCTTGCTTAATAAAATAGATGCATTGCAGCAAATCTGGCTCTAAACCAAATTTCTACTAAGTAGAGTCCATGTTCCCATTAACATCCATTAAAAGGTCATGACTGTGTAGCACCAGAAACAATTTTTGCCCCAAGATAGTAATAAAGCTCACACTTCAAAAGCATTTGTTTTGTGTGCTGCATTTTTATTAGGAGTTTTTGAAAAGCCAAGTGACCAGTAATTCCCCAGAGGCTGACCCACTGGACATTCTGGAACTTGAATCACTAATGGGAGAAGTGATGAGGGTGAGGTGGGGTGGGGTCAAGGTTAAGGCTAAATAACAAGCAGTAACTCAGCCTGCCAAACAAAATAAATTTGTGGACCATACTTTATAGGGTTTAGAATTTTATTTGCTTCTGTTGTTTGTCCTTGCCCCTCCCGGGCTGGGATCCACATGATTTTATACTGCCTTTATGTTCTTCCCATGCTGAGTATGTTTCCCTATAGACATGGAAGGTTCAGTTGGCAGGGACTAAACGACCGAATGACTGAGCCAGTCATTTGCATTAGGCACTATACTGTTTAGGCACAGTTTGCTGCCTAAATCCTGAATCTACCCAGCATTCCTTCTCCCAGTGACCTATTTCCAGGGCTTGAGTTTTGAGACTAAGTGGGAAATACGACAGTAAGGAACTTCCCAGGATGGTCTTGCAGGTAACAAGTTTTTCCACAGAGCCCTCATTTTGTGCAGAGCATCCTGGGAGCCCAGTGCCTGCCAGGAAATTTGCTGTCTACTCTCCTGCAGTTGGTCCAAGTGGTGCCTCTTTATCAGCAGTCCATGGATGTCAGACTTCATGTGCATTATTTTAATGCTGGCTTTAAACATGAGCTATTCTTTTATTCACCATGAAAAGTCAGGTTCATGTTCTGGGGAGGAAAATATATAACATTTAATATAAAATATATTTGAAAGGAAGAAAAAATGTGCTTTTCATTAATGAGGAAGGATGATAAAAATTTATGATACTAAAATTTCAGGCCCAACTAATGCTATTTATTTCTCACAGATCAATGGTCAGATTTTATATGGAAGAAGTCATCAGAATGCCTCATCAATCATTAAATGTGCCCCTTCTAAAGTGAAAATAATTTTTATCAGGTGATCATTTTTCTTTTGCTAGTTTACCAAATACTTTTTGTTAGCATTTCTACTCGGAGTTCTTTTGAATGAAAATAAAACATTTGTGGCCGGGCCCTGTAATCTCAGCACTTTGGGAAGCCTAGGTAGGCGGATCACGAGGTCAGGAGATCAAGACCATCCTGGCTAACATGATGAAGCCCCGTCTCTACTAAAAAAAAAAAAAAAAAAAAGAAAGAAAAAATACGAAAAATTAGCCGGGCATGGTGGCACACGCCTGTAGTCCCAGCTACTAGGGAGGCTGAGGCAGGAGACTCACTTGAACCTGGGAGGCGGAGGTTGCAGTGAGCTGAGATTGTGCCATTGCACTCCAGCCTGGGCAACAGAAAGAGACTCTGTCTCAAAAAAAAGAAAGAAAAGGAAATATTTGTAAATATGTAAGTGTCATAGTTCCAGGTTTTGGGGGTTAAAAATTTTTCTCTGATAACCTTCTGACTTTTGAAGTAAGAGAATGAAAATAATACCATTATGTTATAACAGGTTGTTGTTTTTTTGCTTTCAGAAATAAAGATGCAGTGAATCAGATGGCCGTATGTCCTGGAAATGCAGTAGAACCTTTGCCTTCTACCTCAGAAAATCTTCAAAATAAGGAGGTATATGTAACTTATATTTGTTTCTCTGGGAAGACTTGATTGATGTGCACTTTATTAATTCAATCAATCACCTAACACTTAGAGAGGGATCTTAGAGGTAGCTAAGTTACATCCTTGGCCTTCACGGAGTGTAAATCCTAGTATAAGAAGACGCTCATGGAAATAAGCATACCACTTATGTGAAGAGAACTTGTAGTCTGTAGTGAGGGTAGGAAAAGAGTTATCAGTTCTGCCTCTGAAAAGAAATTGAGAATAAAACTTTATAGGGAAGGTTACATATGAAGTGTATGTTGGAAGATTTGGGGGGTAAAAATGTTGCAAGCAGAGGGCATGGAGTGAGTAATGGCGTGGATACTCTGGCCAATGCAGGGAACAAAATTATAGAGCATCACTGAGCAATGAGGGGCAGGGAATGGGAGCTGGTGGGGAAAGGGTCAATATTAGAGGGGAAAGGGTCAGATCATGGAATACACTGGTAGGCTAACATGTGCCAGCCTTGTCTTTGAGACAGTGTGGAGCTCAAAGAATGAGAAATGTATAGTTAAAAATTTCTCTGGCAGTACTGTAGAGAAAAATCAGAAGTAGCAGGGGAGAGAAGTTAGAGGAAGTAAGATAATTATTGGAATCATTCAGGAAACAGTTAACGAGGACCTGAACTAAAGCTAGAAGAGGGAATGGTTACATCAGATGTTTAAGACCCAAATTGGTAATACTTCATCCCCAACTAAATGTACTCATTGAGGAAAAATGAGTGGTTGAAGATGTGTTTAACCAACAAATATTTTCTGAGTACTCTGCCTTATACCAGATATTGCTCTTTGGACTGGAGAATAAAACAGATAGGATATACAAGGTTTTCAGATGTCTGACTTAGTGATATGAGGGATGGCTGTTTTCTACCAAATAGAAAATACAGAAAGATATTTGCAAAAATACGGTACATTCTATTTGTGGCAGGGTAAGAACAAAGTGGCTGTTGGATAGCCTGGTAGAAGTTTACATTGGGACATTTGGTCTCCAGTTTAGAGATGATTTCCTGTAGATGCAGATTTGGCATTTCTAAGCCACGGAAACTGAGGTCTTGAGAAAGCATTTAGAGAGAAAGAGGGCCAAGGGCAGAATCATGTGGTAGCAACAATAAGGAGGAAGGCGAACAAAGAGATCAAGGCTATGAAGAACCAGGAGGGCATGTGGCAGAGCAGCGGAGGAGAGTGTCTTTTAAGGGTACACTCCACAGCTCTACATGCTGCCATGTAGCAAGAATCCAGCGAGAGGATGAGTAGAGAGAGTCCTTTGGGTTTGGTAACTAGGAGACTTTTAGTGGTTTTTGAGAAGGCAAATGATGGACAAGAAATCAAGGAGAGAGAGAGGCAGTGGCTAGAGAGTGATAGAGAATTGGGAGAGTGGTTTTGTTTTGATTTAGGAAAGCTTTGGATACATGTGTATGATGAATAAAAGGAGTTAGTAGAGAATGAAAAGCTTTAAATTAGAGGAACTTTGGTGATTATCAGTGGGGATAGCTGTAGGAAGAGAAACATTCTTTCCTAAATCAATATATAAAAATAGAGCTTATGTGTATATAAGATAGATGTACAAATCATTGTCTCATTCTGGCTGCTCCTAACATTCAACTATGCCATGTGGTTATTTAAGATAACTAGGTTATAAAGTAATATATTTTTTTCATATTACTTGTACTAAATATGTCTCTTAAGGAATTTTTAATAACGTTCAGGTAAAACATTAAAGTTTTCAATTCACTTGATAAATAACGCAGTAAAGAATAATGAATGGTGTTTCTGCTGGTGCTCTGTCAGTGAGTTTCACCATTTGGTAGCTGGGCTGCCATCAGTTTTCATTATACAGTAAATCCAGGCAGTCTTCAAGCCACTTGGTCTATCTGTGCTCTCAACTGATTGTTGTCCAGTTACACCTCATAAGTATTTTGAAAAGAATATAATGTTCATAAATTCCATAGAATGTTAAAATAGCAAAAATATATTAAAATAAATAAATGTATTAAAATAACAATAGTGTATTAAAATAAATAAATGTATTAAAATAATTTTGTATAATGTATAAAATAATTTTGAATAAGTGGCCCTTATATTTAAACAAATCAAAATTCCTAACACACAGTTGTCCTTTTTGTCATTTCTTTCCCTCTGTCAGACAGAGCCAACTGTTACTACTTCTGATGCAGCTGTGGACCTCAGTTCATTTAAAAATGTGCAACATCTGGAGCTTCCCAAGGTAAATCTGCTTTGAATTGGAATGAAATGATGTGAGTTCCTTTACATCAGTGTTCTAATTCACTGTGTTCTCAAAAGTGTGGTCTCCAGATTAACAGCATCAGTATCATCTGAGATTTTGTTAGAATTGCAAATACTTGGGCCCACTCAAACTTACTTGCTGAATAAGAAACTCTAGGATTGGGCCCAGAAGTTTATGTTTTATTAGACCTGCCTGATGCACATTTAAGTTTGAAAACTACTGTGCTAACTGATACTTTATCAGGGGTCCAGCTTGCCCTTTTGTCATTATTCCAAATTAGGAAATTTAGGTATCTGTCCATTGATTCCTTTACTAAGGTCCTGCTATGGAGGAAATAAAAATAAAGAAATAGAAATTATAGTTTTGTCCTTTAAAAATAGGAAAGCTCATATATTTAGAAGTGAATTTTCGACTCAGATGATTGCCTTTAAGAGATAGTTTGCTGAACAGAAACCTATAAATGCTTTTGGGTGCTTCAGGCTCATGCAGTTAAGCAGGTGGACAATGGAAGAGCATGAGAATAAGCTGAAAGAGCAGTGAAGTGCCCAGGAAGAAGAGGAAGGCAGGAGGTGGGGTAGGGAGGTCAGAGAATATTTATAGGAAGTGCTGCAGACAGAAGGAAAGAGAGTGGTCCGTATTGCCACTCTCCAACCAGGAGGCAGTGCAGTATGATGCTTGAGAGCCTCAGCTCCAGAGTCATTCTGTCTGGGTTGAATCCTTGTTTCATCAAGTACACGCTTCACACATTGTATGATCTTTCTTTGCCTCAGTTTCCTTATTTGTAAATTGAAGATGATAAGAGCACCTTTATCCTGGCACATGGTCAGATTCTGTTAAGTATTCAGGGGAAAAAAGTACCCTGACGATATTGATATTTTTATTGCTATTGTTTTTTACAGTGATAACCATATACAAAAATGCATCGCTCTAGTCTTGTACTATACACGTAAGAGGAGTCTTTATCATGATGGACTATTTCTGTTGTGGTTAAAAAGAAAAGAAGTTACTAAAGTCTTTTTACCTTTCTATCAAGAAGTCCATACACTTCAGTTTGAGAATCCCTCATTCTGTCGCCATTTAAGAGAGATGACATCTTCCTCTTTCCCTTTCTGATTTCCGCTCTTAGTTTCTTTTCCTCCTAAATCCTGAAGAGTTTATAATATTTAACAGTGCAATCATTTCCCTATAATTTGTTAATTATGAAACATTTAAATGTATGTTGAATACTTTATAATGAATGATTTTTTTAAAAAATCTGTTTATGTTGTTCTTTAGAAAAGTCCAAAATTAGATAATTTTAAAATATCCTTTCATGGTATGGATTTTAATTTATCATCTGAGGCTTAGTATATTCTAGGATATAATTAGTGCCCAGGAAATGTTTGTGGAATGAACATGTTAGATGAATAAAGAGCAGCCTACTGTAGTGGTTGGGAGCACAGACTTAAAGCCAGACCACCTGGGTCAGAGACCTAGATTTATCACTCACTGGCTATGAGACTGTGACTTTGAGCATGTTTCTTAACCTGTACATAGTTTTGCCTTTTGAAAATGGACTTAATAATTGTCCAACTTACCTCATAGACTTGTAGTGAGAATTAAGTATATATTGTGAAAATTAAATATACATATGTACAGTTTCCAGCACCTGGCACACATATACAAGTATTGTTTGCTATTATTATTGTTTTAATAATTAGGGATGAATAAGCTGGTATAGAGTTGTCTGATGGCTACTTGTCAGTGATTTTCTCTGATGTTTTCTATTTCCACATTAGACTACCTGATTAAGGTCCTTGATAGATGTTCATAGCATCTTAATCCCCTACTCAGAACCTCCCAAGGACGTTCATTTCCTAACAGATACATTCAAGTTCTTTGGCTGGGCATTTAGCAATGAGGGTGGACAGAAGCCTGTGCTGTCTGTCAGAAGCCCTTCTCACATCCTGAGTGATCGGCTATAAATCACTTAATCCCATTGGTCCTCACTTTCTTCTTCTGTAAATGGGCTGCCTATATTAAGGGTTATTGTTGGGATTGGATGAGCTAATGAGCAAGGTTCCTTCGTTCTGCAATATAAAAGCTGGTTTCTGCCTTTCGCCTCCTTTTTTATTTATTCAGCAGATGTCTATTATGTGTACTTCCCTTTCTAAATTAGATGCTATTGAGGAATGCAGGACCTTGGAGAACCTCAATGTATTGCCCACTGAAAGCTTCCATTTATATGTAGATTTCAAACAAATCTAAAGCTCAGGTAGCTAGAATGTATTTATTGATGAAAGCCAAAGTAACTAAGGGGATACAAGAATCTTTTAAAAGTAGCTAGACAGAAGAGGCAATTAACCATGATTTTAATGATTTTAAGTGTGGGCTTTGGAGTCACTTAACTTCTCCGGGCAATAGGCAAGCCATTTGTTCCATGGTGAGCAGGTATATGCAAACCAACCTCCAAAGACTGAGGGAGCTGGGAGCCTGAAGAGAGAGGCTGACAAATCCAGTTTATCAGAAAGAAATGCTTAACAGGGACTTATGTACAGAAGCCATGTTGCTGGTGGCCACAAGACAGTGGATCCCAGCATCCACCCTCCAGAAAGTATTCTTTACGTAGCAAGGATAAAGACATGTAGCTGGTCACGTCTCAGAGTTTCTTGCTGAAACTTGTTACCAGTGGAGAGGTTAGGTAAACATCTTTATGAAGGATTATCTATACTACAGGGCTCGCTACAGAACACCTTGGTATGCAGGAGTCAAACACTGGTCACCATGGCAGTTTCGCTTCAAGGTGGTGTCACTCTTGCCATACAACAGGCTATTTTCTATACCGTTTAACTTCTCTGGGTCTCACTTTCCTCATGAGATGAAGAAAATCCCTTTACGTTAGAGATGCTATTGTAAGGATTAAATGAAAGAATTTATACAAAGTGCTTACCACAGTGTGAGTTATTATAATTATTTTTGTTAATACTTCTAACCATGAATTTCTGAGTTCCAGATGGAATATATCCTTGAAAACATCTCTTGAGGAAGCCATTGTTAAAAATGACGTTAAGTGACATATTACACTAAGCCTGGCACTCCTAACCCCATTATTATATGGCTCTGGGAATAAAACTCAATTAAGCAAAGAAGGGAGAAAGAAACAGCTTCTAACACTCATGAATCAGCTTAAATCTTTTGTCATTTTTACTATCCTACATTTTTTTAAAATTATAGTTAGTTATTTGACATAATAATTTAATGGTAATGTAACATGTGTTCATTATGTTATTTACTTCTTAGCAACCCTGTGAGCTTGCTATTATTTTCTCCACTTTGAACTGTTCCCATAACTCCAAATAGTAGAGCTGGAATTGAACTCTGGTCTTCTGCCTCCAAGTCCCATTTGCCATCCATTACCTATTTCAACTTGCTGCTGGGCCCCCTCTGCCTTTCTAAAATGCCTGTATGTTCCTTCTAGGAATCCTGTACTTCAGTCAAACTGATTTGAATCAAGAGCTCATGGAGAAGGTTTTGAGAATTTATCCCTCCTTGCCTTGGTTTATATCACTTGGTCTTTCTGACTTCTTTTAACTTATATAAATCCTACATACACTAAAGACCGAACTTAAATCTCACCTGTGTTTATTTTGAAATATTACTTCAATATTTTGGTTTATGTAGTACTTACTATTAATGTCTTCATTTTATTTGTCACTTAACCATGTTTGACCCAAGAGCTTGTCTCCTGTGATGAAATTTGATGTGGGTATCTTTTCTGTACATCTAAAACGTACACATGTTGAGAGAAGAAATTCTCACTTTTTCTTTCCCATTACTTACTGTCATGGACATAGTTCAGACTGAGTAAATATCTGGGAAGGAAGAATGAATAAACAGTTATGTGCTGTACATGCATAAGGGGGAAAGATGTTGAGATCAGGAGAGTCAGGAAGAGAATAATTTTTGCATTGTCTAAAAGTGAGAGCTCTACTAACAGCTCATTTCTAGTTCTGTTTTGACTCCTTAGAAACTCTTGACAAGTCAATTATCTTTTTTTTAATCTTTTATATTTTTTAAAAATGGGAAAATAGAAGTATAAGCAGAAAGCTCCCATATGTAGAATCTAAACCCACAGTAGCTGACTGAAATGCAAATTCAATTGATCAGAAAACAGTTTTGATTAAAGATTGATTTTTAGCACAGTGTGCCCTAGGAAGTACCCATGCATCAAAGCAGGTAATAGCGTTCTATGACTGTCAAAGCTGTGCTTCATATCCATACAATTTTATGTGGGGAAAGCCTTGAAATAGGATTAAGAGTTTTTCTTCTTTTGAATTTTAGAGAAGCTTCTACCTTCAAAATAATCCTCCAAATAATAATAATTTGTTAAGCTTAATTCGACTTTTCATTCTTGTTTATTACTCTTTTCTAGCTGCTTAATGATACAGCTCATTCAAAAATATATTTCCTTGAAGCCAGGCGCAATGGCATATCCCTGTAGTCCCAGCTATATGGGAGGCTGAGGTGGGAATTCAAGACCAGCCTGGGAAACATAGCAAGACCCCATCTCTAAATAACTTTTAAAATAATATTTTAAAACAGAAAAAAAACCATGAAAATATATTTCCTTAATTTGTTTTCTATTTCCTGTATGGTAGTGTTTTAATAACTAGCCCCAAACAAAGTATCTCAGATCTCTTCTTGCTAAGGACTATATGCACTCTGGTAAAAGTAAGTTGGAAAGTTGAGCAGTTAAATAAAAAATTGCACACTCATATGCTGTTATCCTTTCTTATTTGTCGTCCTGTTTTTCTTTTTCTTATTTATTTATTTATTTATTTTTATTTTTTTGAGACTCAGTTTCACTCTGTCGCCTAGGCCGGAATGTAGTGGTGTGATCTCGGCTCACTGCATCCTCCACCTCCCAGGTTCAAGCGATTCTCCTGCCTCAGCCTCCTGAGTAGCTGGGATTACAGGTGTGCACCACCATGCCTGGCTAATTTTGTACTTTAATTAGAGATGGGGTTTCACCACGTTGGCCAGGCTGGTCTTGAACTCCTGACCTCAGGTGATCCACCTGCCTCAGCCTCTCAAAGTGCTGGGATTACAGGTCTGAGCCACCACGCCCAGCCTCATCCTGCTTTTCTGATATCAATAAATTGTTTGTTGATATGTATATAGTTGTTTTTGTAGTATTCTAGTTGAGTTTGGGCATATTATGCATGCAGATTTGTTGCTTATTGTTTCTTTTAGGACTCCTCTTGTTGCAAATAATAGGAAAAAAACGAACTAATTCTATTAGGTTTCATCAAGGAAGAGGATTTGTGGACTCAGGTCAGCAACCTTCAAGGGTGGTTGGTCCTGTGACTGAATAGTGTCATCAAGAGCCTGTTTCTTTCCCTGTCTGTGTGATACGGTGCCATTCAGTGTCAACTTTATCCCAAGACTTGTCTTTCTCATGGTTTTAGAATGGCTGCCAACCATAGTTGGGCCATGCACTACTTCTTTTATATGTATCTTGGGGGAAGGGAGAGAATGGCTATTCAAGCCTTCTGAGCAAAAGTTCCAAGATTATCCTAATTGAATCAGTTCAGATCATGTGTCTACTTCTGAGCCAGGGACTGTGACCATGGGACTGTAATTGTAGAATTGACTTCAGTTGTTCAAACCCCATTCTTGGAGCTCCTTAACTTTTGCTATGTAACAAATTACCACAAAACTTCACAACTTAAACAACAGGCATTTATGGTCTCACAGTTTCTATGGGTTAGGAATTTCAGAGCATTTTAGCTGGGGGATCTGCTGAGAATCTCTTGTGCAAGTGCCGACACATTGCCAGCTAGGGCTACAGTCATCTCAAAATTTGACTGAGTTGGACATTGCTTCCAAGATGATTTACCCAAATGGCTGTTGGCAAGAAGCCTTATTTCTTCTAAATGGGGCTACTTGAGTTTTCTTAGGACAATGGCGGCTGGCATCTTGCAGAGCAAGTTATCCAAGAGAGACAGCAAGGAGGAAGCCCCTTTGCCTTTTTTGACCTGGCTGTGAAGTTATACACCATTACTTCTGCTTTATTCTCTTTGTTAGAATCAAGTCACTAAGTCGAGCCCCTGCTCTTAGGTTCCTTCTTGAAGGGAGAAGTAGCAAATAATTTCTGCTCATATTTTTAATCTACAGCCTGAAACATGGTGAGGGAAGAAGGTGGGAGAGAGAATATGACGGTTGGGGGAAGAGAGGGGTGGGTGGGAAGGCTAGATATTCTAATAAAAATCAATTTGTATAAAGGGGTAAGATGGGAAGCAGTATTAGGTAAACAATCAGCAAATACCCACTGTACCAATAAAGTACTTTCCTGACCGTTACGTGACAAGTATTATTATTCCATTTTGTAGACAAGAAAATCTAGATTTTGTAGGTAAGAAAATTGAGGATTAGAGATGTTAAGTGGCATATCCAAATTTCTATTGTTAGGTAGAAGGTAAAGTCAATTCTGCTCACTCTAAAGGTGCAGCTTACTCTGGCAGATACACATGACTGATTACCTGGAAAGAGAGAGGTAGCAGAGAGATGGTCAGTGACAGTTTCAAACTCATCAGGCATTAATAATCTACCTCAGAAGAGCCGCAGGTTGATAATCTTTAAAATGATGTTGAAACCTACCTTGATGTCATAGCCATTACCATAAACATCTCTGATGGCACATTTAACTCATGTGTATATTTCAGAGAAACCATGTCAAGATTCCCTTTTCTCTTCTTTGCTTTTTGTAACTTTTCTCTGGAGAAAAAATTAGGTTGCTGGCTCTGGCCAGCATGAAAATGTTAAAAACTCGATTTTAATTTTATTAAAGTAAACATTAAAGAAAGCTAAAAGCCAGTATTTCTGAACATTTGGTTTTGATAAAGGGAAATGTGGAAAATGTAGCAAAGTAGGTGTAGCTCCCCAGCCTTGGCAAGTTCTCGGAACTTGTCTTGGGACTGAGAGGCATTTTCAGTCTGCAGCAGATTGAAATGCTGTTCTCTGGAGAAACAACTCTTGAATGTTCAGCCCCCAAAAGGACAGAGTCTGCATCAGTAATGGCAGTCTGCCTGCTAAAGGAAGAAGAGGGACAGAAAAGAATGAAGGGACTAGATCCTGTTGTTATTTCCAAGCGACAGGCCAGAGAGGAGGTGGGATTCTTTGGTTGGTTTTGAATGACTTATTCAGTCATTAGACAAAATTTGTAAATGCTGAATGTTTTGATTGAATTATTGAATGTATTTTTGCTGTCTAGATATTTTGCTAAAGTTACTAAAGATGTCAGACATATGGGAAGAGTGACAACACTTGAATATTTGATGGAGGAAAATTTATGCCCATTAGGAAAATTTGAAAGCTTGCTTAAGAAAAGACAAGATTTCTAAGATCTTAGATGTAAGATCTAAGGTCTTAGATTTCTGGACTTTAGAAGAGTTTTAATTGCTTTTCTTACCCTTGGTATCCATTTGAATAAAATTAATCTATCTCAAGTCTTCTGAGCATTTTTGTTTTTACTTTTCTAGGATCAGGGGGGTTTGGGTATTGCTATCAGCGAAGAAGATACACTCCGTGGAGTCATCATAAAGAGTTTAACAGAGCATGGGGTAGCAGCCACGGTGAGGTTTACCTTTCTTGCTGTCATTAAGTAGTTGGGGAGGGAATTACTTTTGGAATATCACTCAAATTCTTCTACATTTCCATTTAGGATGGACGACTC
Source organism: Macaca thibetana thibetana (assembly GCF_024542745.1). Lineage (NCBI taxonomy): Eukaryota > Metazoa > Chordata > Mammalia > Primates > Cercopithecidae > Macaca > Macaca thibetana. The sequence goes on from NC_065592.1 coordinate 67,432,287, forward strand.
AAAGTCGGAGATCAGATATTGGCTGTAGATGATGAAATTGTTGTTGGTTACCCTGTTGAAAAGGTAATTTTCCAAAATAAAGCAAATGGTAATATAGGCCCATCCTTGGGCATGATTAAAGTGTTTGTGTCTACAAATCATAGGGAATTAGGGTTTTGTAGCTGTAAAAGACATGTTCTTAAGGAAAAGAAGAGATTATTCACAAGTTCTTCAATTTCTATTTCTTATTTTCCAGGTAGTGTTAAGGTATTTTTTGTTGCCAAATTATTCAATATTCACTGGGCATTTTTGATAAATATTTCCATTTTTTCCTTAGGAAAACTTTAAACTCTTTAATAGTGACTGTTAGTGCGAAAATGTTTTTAATGAATATTTGCTGTTATAAATATCCACTGTGTATACTACTTTATAAACAGATTGTAAGACTCAACCATTAAATATATAACTTTTATTAGGGTTAAACATATCTCGTACTTGAGTTTCCTCTCCTCAAAAGAGATCTTAATATTTATTTAGTATCTCATTTGAGGCCTTTTATTTATAAGTGCCAGAAAAAAGCTTTGTTTCCTTGAAATATGGTATGCTTTTTCTTTCTTATAATGAGGGAGAACCATATAACTGTTAATCATTTCTTCATTGTCCAGTAAGAAGCTTAAAGTTACTTTTTAAAAATTCAGTTTTTAATAAGTATTTAGGCCAGATCCTTTAACCCATAAATCTATGTTTTAACTTTTCATTTGCCTTGACTTTTTTGTTGCATGCTTTTCTTATTCTGCTTGTAACATACGTGTTTCTATTTTATTAAAACTGTTTGTGTAAGCTGCTTCTATAGAATCAGGAAGTAGGTAAAATAACCCATATATCTTCTAAGGTTGTGGGCATCCAGAAAAATGGATGAGATTAGAGATGTAAAAAGTTGAAAGTCTTATGTAAGGAAAAATCTGGTCAGAGCTAGAGTTAAAGTAGAAATTAACCATGGCCCTAATCTACATCAGGCATTTGGAAAAGATAGAGAGAAATTAGAGCCATTTCTTTCTTTACCCAAGTCCTGACAAAGAAATAATTTGCATCTGTCTCTCCCCTTAACCACAGAGAGAATTAGATTCCATTGGTAATGGTGACTCATTGGTATGTCAACTAATTCACCTTTGAATTTTGTTTCTCTTCCACACATACACCCTGCCAGTTTATTAGCCTTCTGAAGACAACAAAGACGACAGTAAAACTTACCATCCATGCTGAGAATCCAGATACCCAGGCTGTTCCTTCAGCAGCTGGTGCAGCCAGTGGAGAAAAAAAGAACAGCTCCCAGTCTCTGATGGTCCCACAGTCTGGCTCCCCGGAACCAGAGTCTATCCGAAGTAAGGCCTCTGGGCTCATGAGAGTCCCGCACATATGGAACACCTGAACTCAGCAAAGGGTTTCTGCTTGGGAGGCAGTTGCCTGACTGTGGCTCATTGTTTGGAAGGTGGTAGTCAGGGAGCCCTATGGTGAGGGCAGGGTGTAAAGAGAGCACTTCTAGAAAAAGAGTACTGGACTGTTAGGCAGGCAATCTGTGTGCTGTACATTAAGCAGCTGTGGCATCTTAGGAAACCTACCACTCAAAGCCTCAGCTTCTTCATCTCTAAAACAAGAGAATGGTATTCTTTGCTCTCCAAAAATCTGTTGCTAAGGGCACCTTGATTCCAGGCATCTGACTAATGAATTAGAAATATCATTTTGTAGATGATTTTTTTTAAACTGGGAAAATAATTTAACTTCCCTAAGCTTCAGCTTTCTTATCTGTAGAATGAATGTGCAATTATCCTGTTTCATAGGTGGGATCAGTACTGCCTGCCCCTTTAAGAAACTCTTTAGTCATTGCCGTGGTCTACATAGCAGATCTGAGTTCTATGCTTTAGGTGTAATAGTGGGTCTTGTCATAATGGAAATGGATTTAGGTTAAGTGAACCGTAGGATGACACTTTAATGTGTCATTACACTTCCAGTCTAGTATACGGAGGTACATTATTCCTTTGAGTTACTTTTCGAGAAAGAATACACTGATGTGTAATAAAACAGTAAGTTTCAAGCTCTGCAGCATCAAAACTTTAAAAAATTACTTAAAGGCACTGGCTTTTTCTGTAACAGGGGGTGGGGGGAGAAATTTCTTTTGGCCTCCAAACTGTTCTTTTAACAGTTTTTTAAGGAAACACTAGTTTAAAACATTTGTAATGTACTTGGATGAAAAAGTCTTAAAGTAATACATCTCCGAAAATAATCCTTTATTTAGAAAGACTGGATAATTCACTGAAGTGCTAAAAGATTTTATGGAAATTTTCTCATTTTTCAATTTTATGTTGATCCCTAAATAGTGTTGTCTATAAAAATATGAAATGCTAAATGAAAACTTAACATAAAAGAAAATATCTTACACCTGTTCTTACCATTTAAGGAGCAAGAAAATAGTCTGTTTCTGATTTCCTAAAAAGAGAACATCTTGTCTAAAGCATACGCTACTATACCAAGTGTCCTAGCTTTCCCAAAACATGCTATTTGCTGTATGCTCTTTGTTTTATCATAAAACATATGATATGATATGAAGACTCTCATAAAATAACGTGTGAAATTATATTCCCCTTTTCTCGTGATCTATTCTTACCTATTCATTTCGGAACATATATGCACCAGGATTTGACATCTGAATGTATAAAACATCAAGTGAGACCCAAAGAGAAAACTGCAAATGGTCCTTTTTTTTGCTTAGAATTGATTACATAAGAAGAGATGCTCTAGGATAAGAAGGAAACAAAAATGTAAAAAGCCCCGAAAAGCAGGCATCACAACCAAAATTATTGATGTGTTTTGTGGTCTTCCCTGAATATACTTCCAGGTCTTTGCAACATATCTCTATTCTGAGTTTTATAAATCTTTTAACTCATAAGAAGTGTGTTTGGCTTCACTGAAATGGATAATATCAAAGTGAAACTTGAGGTTCAATTTAACTCTGTTCTCTCTTCTTCATATCCTATCCTTTATATCTCTAGCAATTTAAAACATGCAGGATAGTATAGAAAATAATTAAATGAGTAATTTTCTGCCCACTACCTTAAATTAACAATGGCGATTTAATCACATTTGTTTTATTTTTAAATATAATTAAAAGATTGAGGTAAATATAAAGTCTCTTTTTGTCCACAGTCTTGGACCCATTTCCCTGCCGATCCCTCAGAGTCAATCTGTGTGATGAGTTTGATGGATATGCCTTGTAACTAATTTTTATTTGTATTTCATTTTTAACTTATTTTTAGATACAAGCAGATCATCAACACCGGCAATTTTTGCGTCTGATCCTGCAACCTGCCCCATTATCCCTGGCTGTGAAACCACCATCGAGATTTCCAAAGGGCGAACAGGGCTGGGCCTGAGCATCGTTGGGGGTTCAGACACACTGCTGGTGAGCACCACCCAGAGGTGCTTCTGCACAGGCGGCCCTTCAGCCAGGCCTCGGAGACCATTATGGGGAGATGTCTAGCAGTTCTAGTAAAGGAAATGTGAAGGCCGAGAAAATTTGTATTTGTTATTTTAATTTATAAGGCAAATATTCAGTTGGGTACAGGGGGTTTTCCTTTGAGCAAGCCAATAAATACTGACTCAGCAAGATTTTGCTACACTGGTGATTTTGACCTTGAAATTTCAAAGTGTTTCTATCAGTTCACCAGTCCTTGCTACATTTTAATTTCCTTTTTGCTGATATCCAGGTTGAGTTAAACCCATTTTAAGAGGAGTTTGAGCCAGGCGCGATGGCTCATGCCTGTAATCCCAGCACCTTGGGAGGCTGAGGCAGGTGGATCACTTGAGGCCAGGAGTTTGAGATCAGCCTGTTCAACATGGCGAAACCCCAATTCTACTAAAAATACAATAACTAGCCTGGCATGGTGGCGTCTGTAATCCCAGCTACTTGGAAGGCTGAGGCAGGAGAATATCTTGAACATGAGAGGCAGAGGTTGCAGTGAGCTGAGATTGCACCACTGCACTCCAGCCTGTGTGACAGAGTGAGACTGCATCTTAAAAAAAAAAAAAAAGAGAGAGAGAGTTTGAAAAATTAGATACTTTGTAGACAAAATTTTCTAAATGCCAAAAATACCTTAAAAATGATTTCATTTATGAATAAGAAAGTTGTCTCTCATCTGTGTATGCATGTTCTATTTTATAGTTTTTTCTTTAATGTTCTCTATCATTAGGAAAAATGTATAAGCTCCTTTGAGCCTTTTAGCAAAAATTGTTGTTACACTTTCCCTTGAATTATATGGGGCTTGTACCTGTAGAGCCAGAGTTTATAACCCTTATTGCTGTCTGTCAAAGTGTAATGTGTTTGGACTCCATTTCTGCTCACCATTCCTAGGAGAATGGGATAAGTATGGGTATGTTTTGTTTGGGCCCTTAGGGTGCCATTATTATCCATGAAGTTTATGAAGAAGGAGCAGCATGTAAAGATGGAAGACTCTGGGCTGGAGATCAGATCTTAGAGGTATAGAATGCCTGTTTTTGACCTTCAAAATTAACAGAGAAAAGGCTCCTGGGGGGAGTGTTTCTTTCTTTGCTTCTTTCTCTCTCTCCTTTCCCCACCTTACTCCCCTTTGCTTCTCATGTTCCTCACAGTCAGTGTCCCATTTCTGTCCAGGTGAATGGAATTGACTTGAGAAAGGCCACACATGATGAAGCAATCAATGTCCTGAGACAGACGCCACAGAGGGTGCGCCTGACACTCTACAGAGATGAGGCCCCATACAAAGAGGAGGAAGTGTGTGACACCCTCACTATTGAGCTGCAGAAGAAGCCGGGAAAAGGCCTAGGATTAAGTATTGTTGGTAAAAGGTGTGACTGAGGAAGACAAACCCAATGCTCCCTTGGAAATGATGGGACTTAAATTATTTTAAAGAGTAATAGCAGTAGCTGAATCTTTTATCAGTGGCTAGTGTTCAATAGGTAATTGTTAGCCCCCTCACTACAGAACCATAAAAAGATGTCGGTTTTGGACTTTTAAAATCAGAATATTGGAAGGTTTTGAAGGTACTTAACAAAAAGTCATTTGGTATATTTTTGAGCACCTGCTATGTGCTAGGAAATACATTAAGTTTTCAGAAACACGGTTAAAGAAGACATGGTTCCTGACCTCCAAAAACTCATCGTCTGGTGAATGTTGAATTAAATATATTCTTGCAACAAAGGAATCTATTGATGAGTGACAAAGATGCTTTGTGGGGGACCCATGGTAGCAAAGGAGAAAGGGACCAATTGACCCTATTTAATTAAAGTGAATTAGGGAAAATTTCCAAGAAAAGAGGTGTCTGAGCTGAGGCTAAAAGTGATAAGTGAGAATTGGTTTATTAAAGGAGAATGGAAGATACTGTAGGGAGAAGGATCAGAGTGAACAAGAGTGTGCCATCAATAGGACCTAAAGCAAGGGGCCTGGGTGGTAATGGAATAGTGAATGCACAAAAATTCACAACCTAATTCATTTATATATAAGTACATTTGAAAAGTATTTACATATAAGTAATATTAACAAATTCATTTATAAGCGATACTAACAAATATATAATCCAGCAAATTTCATAAATCTTTCTTCCTTTTAGTATTATAAGCCCATCTGGATCTGATCTCAGAATCTGCCAGATAGTTAAACTTGTGAAGTCAGCATTCAGTAAAAAGCGCACCTGCAGTCTGCAGTGGCCCTAAGTTGATTTCGTCATTCCTTGGGCCTCAGATAGCCACCATTTCAAATCAGCTTATTTTTTCCAGTGAGTTGGAAATCTGTGAAATGGTGATCTTTATGTCAGGATATCCTTCTTTGGAAATAGGCATTCTTCAGAATTGCCAAACCAGCAGCATAGACCCCTGGTTCTGCAGCGACTTTTCTGTATGGAAATAAAAAGCATTTACACCATTTTGTTTTCTCAGAGACAGCTAAAGGCTAATTATTTTTAAACACAAAGAATTAAGCATATTATTTGAGTCTCAGTGGGAATATGTCTAAAAATTATACTTTTTTTTGGAATACAGTATCAGTAGCCTAGTTCTTATGAAACATGACATGGGTAACATGGCTACTACAGGATGTGGGGTCACCAGGTCATCATAAAAACCACCATTAATTAACCCTAAACTCTATGAAGACCATACAAAGACCATCTAATCCAATATCCAGTTTATAAAGATGGGAAAGTGGAAGATCAAATGGTGAAATGGTTTGATGTCATGACCTTGGCAAGAACAAGTGATACAGTTCAGCTTTTACTATGTATTTCTATTTATGGTTATCTTCGTATCTTTAGAAGTTTTGGGTTTTTTTTTTTTTTAAGTTTTGTGAAAGAATGGTTGGGAATAAGATTTGTGTTTATTTTGCATAAACCTGTCTCGTGTGGAAGATGTGTAATGATTTCAAATAAAAGACATCACAGCAATGGTATTTAGATTTTTAGTTAATAAATGGTGTTTAGTTTGAGATACACATCTGTTATGATTTTCAGCAATATTAATGATGTTGATGGTGATAGCAACATATTTATTTAACCACAAGTTACTATCATTCAAAGCTCCATTCTTGTTTGGAAAGAACAGTAGAGCTTGCATCCAAGGACTGATTCTTAAGTCTTACTTTTGCCACTTAGTAGCTGAGTGACCCATAAAGTGAAAATGGTAATACACACTGCTACTCACAGTATATAATTGATGAAGAATAAATATGTTTATTGGAGATATTTCAATCTATGAAGCACTCTAAGACATAAGCTGTTATTTATCAAAAAATATAATTCTAATGTTGCCCCAGTGTTGCTCCAAATAATAAAACTTTTAAAGTCATAAAAACAAGTAAAAATTTTGGGTAAAAACATAACTTTTTATTAAATAAGCATTGCATTACAGTTGAGGAAAAGATAATGTTGAAATTCAAAATTGTGTGCAGAAACGATACTGGAGTATTTGTGTCAGACATTGTCAAAGGAGGAATTGCAGATGCCGATGGAAGACTGATGCAGGGAGACCAGATATTAATGGTGAATGGGGAAGATGTTCGTAATGCCACCCAGGAAGCGGTTGCCGCTTTGCTAAAGGTAAAAGATGCCAAAAATAATTCTGTGTAATAGCATAGAAGAAAAAAGAGAATTTTAACATTGGGCTATCATAGTCAAATTACTAATGACTTCTCTTTATTTAAAGTGTCACCTCAAGGCTGGGTGCAATGGCTCACGCCTGTAATCCCAGCATTTTGGGAGGCCACGGCGGGTGGATCACTTGAGCCTAGGAGTTTGCGACCAGCCTTGGCAACATGGCAAAATCCCATCTCTACAAAAAAAATATAAAAATTAGCTGGGCATGGTGGTGCGTGCCTTAAGACTGATTCTTGAGTCTTACTTTTGCCACTTAGTAGCTGAGTGACCCATAAAATGAGAATGGTAATACACACTGCTACTCACAGTATATAATTGCATGAGTCTGGGAGGCACAGGTTGCAGTGAACTGTGGTCATGCCATTGCACTCCAGCTTATGTGACAGAAATCCTGTCTCAAAAAAAAAAAAGTCAAATCTTTTAAAATGGAAAGACTTTATCATTTATCTTCCATAAAAGGGAATGTTTGCTCCAAATACTAATCTGACTCAAAACTATTGAACTATTTGAAATTGACATTTAAAATCAGAAGCAGAATGGTCATCCTTATGCAACGAAAGTAATTTAATGCAGATTCACTCGGCAGTACCTTCACTGGGGATTATCCTAATTATAAGGCCTCCATCCCTAGATATCATTCTAAACTCAAGTACATTTTACATTATAAAATTGGTTTCCTCCTTTCCTCCAAAGAAAACTCACCATGAAGGATCATTATCCAATTGGAAAGGCAGAACCAGTTTCATTTTTAAAAATGAATGAATTGTAAAGCACAGAAAAGTCACTTGACAATTCCTGGGACCTAGCCATATTCTGTGTCAGGGAATATTCCAGTTTCTAGAGGGAATTTGCATTCCTGTAAACAGGCAATGCTTATCTCCTTGTTTTGTTTTTTAACCTAATGTGTTTTATGACCTGAAGAAGTATAATTCAACATTAACTAGAAAACTGTCATCATCAGTACCCATATCATGGGTAGCAATTAACATAAGCCTGCATGACAGTGCCCAGCAGCAGTAGAGCTGTTGGAGGTCTAATACGCTAAGGGGAGCCTCTGAGTGGCTGGGCTTCATGGAGGGATTTTCAAGTGGGCACTTGGTTTATATAAACCAAACATATGAATTTGTTTATAAATTGGTTATTAAAGCAAAGTTAACATCTATCACTTCTCATTAGGGTTCTCAATCTTTAAAACATAATGTAATTAGAATTCTTTAAGGAGGAATACATTCTTTTTGGAGACACATTAAAAACAATTGTTATCTCTTTAAGAATTATATATCCTAAAGAGAGAAAAAATGGAAGCATCCATAAAACAATGTAAATAATTTTTAAAACAGTCATTTAAAAAGCTAGTCTGGCCAGGTGTGGTGGCTCATGCCTGTAATCCCAACACTTTAGGAGGCTAAGGCGGGCGGATCTGAGGTCGGGAGTTCGAGACCAGCCTGACCAACATGGAGAAACCCCTTACTAAAAATACAAAATTAGCCAGGTGTGGTGGCATGTGCCTGTAATCCCAGCTACTCGGGAGACTGAGGCAGGAGAATCACCTGAACCCGGGAGGCAGACATTGCAGTGAGCCGAGATCGCACCATTGTACCATTGCAGTACAGCCTGGGCAATAAGAATGAAATTCCATCTCAAAAAAAAAAAAAAGCTAGTCTGACAGTACATAATGAACACCATAAATATTTGTATAACTTACATGTTTGTTGCTGCTGCTTATTTTTGTTTTATTAATTTTTCATTTAAAAATCTTCTTTAAATAATCCTTAATACACAACTTCACATAAAGTTCTTCATGCACATAGAGTTCATTGAAGTGTTATTTGTAATAGTGGGAAAATTGGAAGCAACGTGGTTGGCAAAAACTACATAAACTTTGGTATAAATAGTAAGGATGCATGGCAAACGTGTAGCTGTTTGAAAGGATGTTCATGACAACTATTTTATTTTATTTTATTTTATTTTATTTTATTTATTTATTTATTTTTGAGACGGTAGCCCTGCTCTGTCACCCAGGCTGGAGTGCAGTGGCGTGATCTCAGCTCGCTGCAAGCTCCGCCTCCCGGGTTCGCACCATTCTCCTGCCTCAGCTTCCAGAGTAGCTGGGACTACAGGCGCCCGCTACCACGCCCAGCTAATTTTTTGTATTTTTAGTAGAGATGGGGTTTCACTGTGTTAGCCAGGATGGTCTCGATCTCCTGACTTCGTGATCCACCCATCTCGGCCTCCCAAAGTGTCATGACAACTATTTTAACATGATAAAATATATACAGTAGTCACTCCTAATCTGCAGTTTCTCTTCCTGTGGTTTCAGTTGCCCACAGTATAGTAAAATAAGGTATTTTTAGAGGGAGAGAGAGATCACATTCATATAACTTTTATTACAGCACATTGTTATAATTGTTCTATTTTACTATTATCCTCTTATTGTGTCTAATTTATAAATTAAACCTTATTTTACATTTATAAATTAAACCGTATGTATAGGAAAAAACATAGTATATGTAGAGTTTAGCACTATCTATAGTGTCAGCCATCCACTGGCGGGGGGTCTTAGAACATATTCCCCCCTACAATAAAGGGGGACTACTGTAATTAGTGGAGAATATAAGACAGAGGATTGTATTTACGGCATAGATACGACTGTGTAAAAAATACAATCTTTTAAGTTTTTTAAACAATAATTATGAGGTATCTGTTGGACTTATGGGTCCTTTTCTTTCCCCATCTTTTTTCATTTTATTTCCAAAATTTTCTTTAGTGGGCGTAAATTGCTTTTGTATTGGAAAAATTAACAATTTTTAAAATAAAGCCCTTGATATTTGAGAGAAGTGTTACAGGTAGGTGAACGGGTTGCAACATTACACAGTGAATAATTAATGTATGGACATGTTAACCTTACAGTTATGTAAACTGAAAATATAAATAGTTTCAAGAAGAGTTTGGTAAATTTGCAGCAAAGAAACCCCAAATCAGACAAATAAAAAAACAAACTTATGGATATTACAAGTCAAGTTTTGACCTTTCAAAGTATGATTCATGATCAACATCTTCAAGAATAACACATCCCTTTGTACTCTCATCACTGAATAATAATATCAGTACCCAATGTTTGTATTAATCTTACTCCATTTTAGACACTGTCATAAGCATTGTTCATGGATTATTTATCTCAACAACCTATAATACTGTATGTTTTTAAAATTCAGAGTAAAAGATTTATTAAGGTTAAACATCCATTGCGGTCACACAGCTAATAAATCACATAGTCTGGATTTAATCCAGTGACTCCAAAACAGGATCTCAAACACCTCCTTGTGCTACTTCCATATTAGACTGTGCATCATTTCTTGCATGCCTATGGTTTATTTGTAAAGGGGTACAAGAAGATTGTCTTCAATTCATGTTTCCTGTTGATAGTAGTAGTTATCTAAATTTTATATCATAAGTTTATTCAGGCCCAGTGTGGCCATAAGAGAATTTACCCAATTATCTAAGTACCTCTTCTATTGAGGGCAAAACAAGTTGCTGAGGTGGTGGTAGTGGTGGTTTCATTGTGTTTGCTTTTTTTTTTTTTTTTTCCTGAGACGGAGTCTCGATCTGTCACCCAGGCTGGAGTGCAGTGGCACAATCTCAGCTCACTGCAAACTCTACCGCCTGGGTTCACACCATTCTCCTGCCTCAGCTTCCCAAGTAGCTGGGACTACAGGCGCCTGCCACCACGCCTGGCTAATTTTTTGTATTTTTAGTAGAGACGGGGTTTCACCTTGTTAGCCAGGATGGTCTTGATCTCCTGACCTCATGATCCACCTGCCTCGGCCTCCCAAAGTGCTGGGATTACAGTCACTTTGTTTTTTAAACCCTCAGTTATTCAGCTTGTTTGGCCTATCAAAATTAGTGTGTTTCATGAGATAATTGCTCAATTCTCCATTTCTTTTTGGTAGAAGTAGTCTCCATAGAAATCATGAGGTGATAAGACAGACACTTGGTGTTGCTGCTGCTACTTGTTATTATTTTTATTAGTTTGAATGTTTTCTAAAAAAGCCATTTTCCACAAGGGATTGGAGGTATCCTTGCTTATAGAAATTCCAAAAGGAAGATGCCTTTCAAAAAAGTCTTGAAGAATAAAATGTATTCCTAAAGATGATTATAGCATTTATTTAAACATCTCCATAAAACACCCCTCCATCCCCACCCCCAGTGTTCCCTAGGCACAGTAACCTTGGAAGTTGGAAGAATCAAAGCTGGTCCATTCCATTCAGAAAGGAGGCCTTCTCAAAGCAGCCAGGTGGGTAGCTGTGGAGTGCATCAGGGTGATGCAATCAGCATGCCAAGAAGACACATAGATGGCCCTGACTGTGGGTCTGTGTACAAGGTCTGGCCCCCTAGCAACATGGGATAGTGACTGAGGTAAAGAGTTTGAGACAGAGAAGAACAAAGAATCAGAGTAGCCAGGTAAACAAGGTGTAGCTGTTGAGTAGTTTATAAGTTATTCTAAGGAAATTGATTTCAAGCATTCTTTTTTGACATGATTCTTTTTCCATAATCTCAAAAGGTAACTACCTAATATATGTAAAGCCTACCAAGATAACATATTTTTTATTTTCATTTTATTTTATTTTTATTTGTTATTTATTTATTTATTTATTTATTTTTTTGAGATGGAGTCTCTCTCTGTCACCTAGACTGGAGTGCAGTGGCACGATCTCAGCTCACTGCAACCTTCACCTCCCGGGCTCAAGTGATTCTCCTCCTGCCTCTACCCCCCGAGTAGCTGGGACTACAGGCGTGCCCCACCACGCCCAGCTGATTTTTGTATTTTTAGTAGAGATGGGGTTTTGCCACGTCAGCCAGGCTGGTCTCTAAACGCCTGACCTCGTGATCCACGCGCCTCGGCTCCCAAAGTGTTGGGATTGTAGACGTGAGCCACTGCACCTCACCCCAAGATAACATATTTTTAAAATATTTTATAGCAACATCAATCAATATTCAACTGAAGAGTCCCATATAAGTGAACTATAGATACTCAGCACCATGTATAAAAATGGGATGTTAAATATTTCAAGACTCTTGACAAGACCTCTTGACCCTCTCCTCAGTCTTGTCTACTGATGGTGGAAGCCAATTTTCATCAATCTATCCCTAGAGACCCCATAGTAGGCCGGGCGCGGTGGCTCACGCCTGTAATCCCAGCACTTTGGGAGGCTGAGGCAGGCGGATCGCGAGGTCAGGAGATTGAGACCATCCTGGCTAACATGGTGAAACCCTGTCTCTACTGGAAAAAAAAAAAAAAAAAAAAAAAAAAGCCGGGCATGGGGGAGGGCGCTTGTAGTCCCAGCTACGTGGGAGACTGAGGCAGGAGAATGGCGTGAACCCGGGAGGCGAAGCTTGTGGTGAGCGGAGATGCGCCACTGCACTCCAGCCTGGGTGGCAGAGTGAGACTCCGTCTCAAAGGAAAAAAAAAAAAAGAAAAGACCCGATACTAATTTTCTAAGTTACTACCATAAGTTTCCTATTAGCTGACCGTAATTCTACAGTTTTTGTTTAAGTCCTAGTCTTCCTACCACATCAGTTTAAATTTAAAGAAGATTAGTTTGTATTAGATTATGACTATCCACTAAAATTTTAGGTAGATTGGAATCAATTTCATCTACCCTTTTAGCTTTAATTCATTTATGTCACTAGACAAATTCTCCTTTTAAAAGAAAAAAAAAAAACACCAGTAGAAACTGTGTTTAAATTGCTCATCAAATTATCAAATGCCACCATTGCTTAACAGGTATGTGTCTCTAGATTAAATTCTGAAATAAGTGGTATTTAGGGAGTATGTTACTTGGAAAACATTCTGAAATAGTTGTGTATTTGTAGGTGAGTGAAGGCAGCCTGTCATCTTTCACTTTTCCACTCTCTGGATCCAGTACATCGGAGTCACTGGAAAGTAGCTCAAAGAAGAATGCATGTAAGATTGGTTCAGTATTTTAAACATGGTTTGAATTTTGGCTGTCAACACTGATTTTTTTTTCTTGTTTACCTCTGAGCTTTCTTTTCCCCCACATCATCCCATATCCTAATATAGGTACAAAAACATGTGTTAGCAAAAAGTCTGAACAACATGAAGTTGTGCCTATGGCAGCTTTTCCCATTTGATGTTTACCCTACAAGATACACTAAACATTTTAATCAGGATTCTGTAATTTTTTTTCTTACTAAGCAGATTGGTGTATTTGATTTTATTCCTTTTCTGTGTTTAATGTAACACCAGTAAATCAGAAGATGCCATTAAGTGAAGCCTTCTTTTTCCATGAAGATTGCAAAAATTTGAGAAAATCAATGTGATCCTCCTGTGTTTTAATTACGTGAAATCATGCTGCAGAGGAATTTTTGGCTTGGTGCATTGGTTGAGAGTTGTTCAAATTGAAGAAACTAACCATATGGCAATCTGTGTTTGCAATGTGACTTATATTCTAGAAATTTAGGCACTTAAGTTCATGAATTTTTTTAATGCATCCATGACTTTATTCCTGTCAACTGTGCACATGTGTCTTTCTATGCAAAGCACATTTTGCCCTTGACTCATTCAAAGTGGATTATGTAGTTATATAATCAACACTTAAAATGAGAAGGAAGAATGGAAGAATGGGATGGTATATACGTTTTTCCAACTGGAAAAATAAATAGTTCCTATGTGAGACAGTTCTAATCATGTGTACTTGCAGCTTTGAGCACCCCCTTAAAAAAATAAAAAAGAAACCTAGGTTATTCCATTTAGTCCCATCCAGCTTTAGATATTTTAATGAGATAAAAAATGAATGAACATAAAATAACCCTATTTTATCTTTTTTGCCTTTACAGTGGCATCTGAAATACAGGGATTAAGAACAGTTGAAATAAAAAAGGTAACTTGGGGAGAGAAAACAATATAAACTCTGGTGTTTTCGGAGACATCTTATGCGTTTTCTTGTTAACTTGCTTACTGTTTTAACGTATTCATCTCAAAAAAGTATGTATTATTACATATTACATGTGAAATAACATAATGTAGTCCTTAATGAATTTCCTGATCATAGTACCTCATTTGAAAAATCAGTTTGCATACTCTCTTTTGCTGAAAATAGCATCAACTTGACCCCACACAAAATAGTACAATGCCTCTCACTTGTTACACTGATAAGTAAACCTTTCACTTCAGCAGATACTTATTAGTTCTGAAACAGATTCCCCCGACAGCCATGCACAAGAGACAAAGTAAAAGCAGCTGTGATTTATTGAGCCTTTACTATTGTTCTGAGCACTCTTATAGACACTTCATGTCATCATCATGTCATTTAATATTCACTGCAGCCCTCTGTGAGAGGCACTGTTGTCTCCATTTTGTAAATGAAGATCTAATGATTTATTGAGTGGAGTGTACTTATTTCAAGTTCCTGCATTTACAAGTATGACTTCCTGGCTTTGAACACAGGACTGATTCCAAAAGTGTGGTCTTTTCACTTCATGAGTTTACCTGCTTTTCATCAGTTCTGCAAAATGATTTTCATTTAGAATGTCTTGATTTATTTTACTTCCTGAACAGATGCTTATTTTCCTGAGCCACACTAAGCACCTGCGTCAAAGTAATGCAGTTTTCTTGTACTTCATTTTCGCCCTTCCACTTAGAAGATCAGAGTTGACTATAGATATCATGCCAAAGAATAAACAAAAGGTCAATGAAAAATATCACTTTGACCAAAATTTTGTATCTGTTCCATGGCAGAGCCCTACTGACTCACTGGGAATCAGCATCGCTGGAGGAGTGGGCAGCCCACTTGGTGATGTGCCTATATTTATTGCAATGATGCACCCAACTGGAGTTGCAGCACAGACCCAAAAACTCAGAGTAAGTCATACTAACAACCCCAGAAGCCCTAGCAAAATGTGCAGAAGTGTTTTTATAAACCTTTGAACTTGGCTATCTGTTGCAAGGCAGTTTTAAATGTCTACATTTACTTTTAAATCATCTAATCCAACCACGGCAAGGCTTGCTTAGGGTAAAAGATAAAGAATATTAAAAGAAAGGAGAAAATGCAGATTTGCAATTAAATGAAATAGGGAGATTTATAGTTGTTTCTTAATACATATTTTTATATGTTGAAATTCTGTGGAACAAGCTAAAAGAGAACAGAAAGTATTTTCAGAACACCAGTATGAAGTGAAATTTTTCTCTTATATATTTTATTGGTTTAAATGCTGATTTAACTCTGTTAAATTGAAAAGTATTACTTATTTGCATTCACTGATAATTTTGCAGAAGTTTAATATAAATATGACTTACAATGTTATAAAACAATATGCAAGTTGCCTCAAAGCTGAGGGATTATCCAAATTGTGGAGCACTACGATGGAATTTATGCCAACTGCCCAGCTCTAAAATTACATGAATATTCCATTAAGGCAACTCAGTCTCTCTAAAGCAAAAATCTCTATGGTTTCATACCTCAAAAAATAGGTCTCAGAACATAACCACATTTTAGTTTAAATAGTCTTTAGGCTGGGAATGGTTCAGCCTCCTTTGATATCCAGATTTATGGCTGACACTTAAAATCTGATTGTATACATAGCACAGGGTCAATAAACTTCTGGAAGGACAGATAGTGAATATTTTAGGCTTTGTGGGACCTGTGAGTCTCTGTTGCAACTACTCAACTCTGCCCTGTGAAAGCAGCCAAATAAGCATGGCTGTCTTCCAACCAAACTTTATTAACCAAAACAGGCAGTGGGCCAAATTTGGCCTCTGGGCCTTAGTCTGCCAACCTCTGACTTAGAGTCACATCTAATGATTATAATAGTAATGTCCAGAGAAATTTCAGTTTCCAAATGGTAGTGAGTTTTTTTTTCTTTTAATAGGAAGTAATGTCTCACCCAAGAGAAATGAAGAGCAGGGAAGAGTGACTTTCTCCTTCTCCCTCCCTCTCCCCTGGACACTGTGGAACTCAACCATTATGCACTGCTTCTTTTTGTGGTTGCTGCTTATTGGACTTCTTGGAATTAGTGGTTTCCTTAGTTATATTTCAGTGGCTGGTAGCAGTATATATGTCATGTGCAAGGTGGAGAAGGAAATGAATACTCAGGTCTCAAAGACCCACTCTCCATGGCTGCTTTAGCAGATGGCCGTTTCTTTCTCTCCCTTGCAGGTTGGGGATAGGATTGTCACTATCTGTGGCACATCCACTGAGGGCATGACTCACACCCAAGCAGTTAACCTACTGAAAAATGCATCTGGCTCCATTGAAATGCAGGTAAGATTTTTATCCCAAGCATAATTCAGAATATAGGTAGCTTGAAGACACATGAACTTTGATGTTAAAGCAGTAAAAATGATTAAATATTTTGCTATTATTTTATTTAATATTTCTCTTGAACGTAAATGATTAAGAGTTCCAAGAAAGTGCATATGAAACATATTTTGTAACATTTTACTCGGATGCATTGATTGTTTTATACTTTAAGGGGAAAAAAATCCAGGCCTTAGCAGTACATGATTATTTGCTAGAGTTTTAAGTAGTGCTAGCAAGTGGCTTGTATTCCAAAGATCTTTAAAAAATAATTACATATGAGACCACATTTTAAAAACGTCAAAAAAAACTTTGTACAATAGAATTAGAAGAATGTTAAGAGGACAGTTAAGAGGCCTCTGGACCTTGTGAAATTTCATTCTCTTTGGTTGTATTTTATGTTAACAGAAATGATTAAATGGACAATAAAATGTACATTTTAATCCAAGTGCTCTTTTTGAAGAAAAATTACTTTCCTTAGCCCCAGGAACATGTGTTTTTTCTGTTTATCCTTCTCCTGTGTGCAGGTGGTTGCTGGAGGAGATGTGAGTGTGGTCACAGGTCATCAGCAGGAGCCTGCAAGTTCCAGTCTTTCTTTCACTGGGCTGACGTCAAGCAGTATATTTCAGGATGATTTAGGGTGCGCTCATACATGATGATTAGTGTTATCATTTTTTACTTATGAATCAAGTCTTCCTGACAGTTGCATTCTCTGTCCCGTGTTTCTAGGAATTACGTACAGGTAAAATGATAGGATATATGAAGTATGAATTACACATATCAGGTGCTTCTAAACTCAAATAATTATGGCATGGATTTAGCTGATCAAAGATAAGTAGAGAAATAGATAACTAGCTAGATAGATATGCATGCTACTACCCTTCCCATGGTTTCAGCTCTGATTTTGGGGTGGAGGATATTTTAATCTTGATGTTACCACTTCATGTAATATGGAGCAAGTCAAATCTATCATTTTAAAATTTCCAGCACTGCCTATTCATTTAACATATTATACTTTGGATTGAAAAAATTCACGGTATTAAGTAACAACAATTGGATAAAAAAGCATTGGAAAACAGAGAGAGGCACATTAGAAAATTTAAATAATTTGATGCAGCTTTTCCATTGCTTATAAATGATTTGTCTCTCTGAGCTTGGGTATACTGATGTTTATGACTTATTCTGTTATTGTCCCCTGAACTTTAGCCCTCTCACTTTAAATAAACTGGAAAAAGAATGAGCTTCTCTGTACAACGAGAACATGCCATGAATATGTTAGTTTAAGGGAACTGTAAATGAGTAATAGAATTAGGGTGTTAAGTAGGATTTCATTAGATTATGTAAATTTAAAATACCGAGCACAGCGTGCACTGACAATTTAAGCATCTCAAAAATACCCATAATATACTCCTTGTCAGTGACAAAGAGAATTATGCTAGCTTTAGGTGGATGTCAGATAATTCATAACATATATATAGATATAGGGTTTTTTTAATTTAAATCTTGTTTTTCCTTTCCTTCACCGTAGACCTCCTCAATGTAAGTCTATTACACTAGAGCGAGGACCAGATGGCTTAGGCTTCAGTATAGTTGGAGGATATGGCAGCCCTCATGGAGACTTACCCATTTATGTTAAAACAGTGTTTGCAAAGGTAAGCTTGCAAATTTTAACCACCCTCTTTTCCCCTAAACATTCATTAATAGTGGTCAGCAGCTGGCTTATTAGTTTATGGCCTGAGGTAATGCCAAATGGTTAACAGTTGATCATTTCTTTTCAAAACTCCCTACAGGAACAGGTCATTAAATATTTTTGTCCAATTTGAGGTTTCATTATATTTAAAGGAAAATAGGTTCAAATTGAAACTCCATGGAAACTCTTAACAATATACATAAAAATATTAATGAACTTTGGTTAGTAAAGCCTATTTTTTTTTCTTTGAACACAAATTGCACATGATTGTCTTTTGAAAATGGAACATTTTAAATGTGTATGCTATAGAGCACTGATATTTCTGTTTGCATATTTTTGTCGTCGTGAAGTATAAAATAGTTATAGAGAAGTACATAAAGTACACATGAAAATTAATAAGCATTTATTTTATAAGTTTAATTTCATTGACTAAAACAAAAATAACTACTGAAAAAAATTTAGGGAGTATCCAGCAACCCTATCATCTATGATAAGTCAGTGATTTGCAATCAAGAGATTCAATTAACAAGATTGTCTAGTTATAATTATACCTATTCTATCTTAAGGTTTAGAATAAGAGTAAAGATATTGCAGTACTGGTAAACCTATTAAAATAATTTAAACCCATATAATTATTGTTAATATGTTAAGTCGTTTTTCAGGAGCTACTAAATTGGACAAGATTCCTGCAGGGAAAAATTTAGAATCTCAAAATTTATAGTGTAAAAAGAAAACTTAGTCAAACCTGTTTAAAAATTTGATATAGGGCCTTTGGATTAGTGGTATGGTCCCTTATGGATGTTTTATTTTATTATTTTGGAAAAGGTTTTTTTTTTTTTTTAAGCCAATTTAAAGTGCTGTTACCTACAACAAGCTAGCTATAGGCTTAATTTATAAGATTTTTTAAAAAGCTATTGGTATGTCCAAAAATACAAACAGCATTTGCTAGTGAATAGAAGAGTCCACAGTCCTTTTTCTCAGCCTAGGAACAATTTATTTAAGGCATGCTAGTTAGAACATATTTTAAGAATTTCATCATTATGGATTCCTCATTAACTTTTCCATATCTTTAATTTTATATTTAATTGTATAATTGTCTTCTATAAGCATGCTTTATTCTTTTTCAAACAACAATGTCTGTATTTAATCTTAATCATTTAGGGTCCATAAGGAATATGAAGAATCTCTCTACCCTTGGGAAGTAAGAACTAAGACAGCTTGCATAGTTTTTTCAAAACCACAAAAAGAATTAGAAATAGCAGTGGGTTTTAAATTTAGAACTTACGCCTTATCCTGCCGTAGTGAACGTTCAGGTGGCTTTGTGCTTTTCAGACCTTTGGATTTTGTCATCCCTCAAGCCATTGTCCTGTAAAACTATTTTTGTTCCTACCTAATCATTTACCTTCTTTCTGTAGGTCTTCTTTACAGGATAGAAAATCCTGGATTCTATTGAATCATTCCTACTAGGCAAATTCCCAAATATTCTTTATTAATTTGTGTTCCCACCAACTGCTGTGCTGAACAGCCAAAAACCCATCCAACTAATCTGTTGACTGCTAAATTCTCTCTCAAATTGGTATCTCAATGCTAAAACCATTTAGGAGAAAGACCTTCTTTGTCTATGTTCATCATTGCTTAATGGCTTAGAGCAGCCATGGAGCACTGGGAGCAATGTGTGTGTACATGCAGAGCAATTTACATTCCTGTTGAGATCTTTTTCTGTTGTGAGCTGCAAGGCAGCATTTTTTGAGAAATAAACAAGTCTACCTTATAATTTGCAGGGAGCAGCCTCTGAAGATGGACGTCTGAAAAGGGGCGATCAGATCATTGCTGTCAATGGGCAGAGTCTAGAAGGAGTCACCCATGAAGAAGCTGTTGCCATCCTTAAACGGACAAAAGGCACTGTCACTTTGATGGTTCTGTCTTGAATTGGCTGCCAGAATTGAGCCAACCCCACCCCTAGCTCACCTCCTACTGTGAGGAGAATGGACTGGTCCTGACTTCTTTTATGCTGTGTTCAGCGGGTCTTCAAAACTATAGGGGGGAAATAACACTTAAGTGTGTTTTTCTCATATAGAAATGCTTTCCTTACTGACAACCTCACATCATTTTTCTTTTCTTCTTGCATTTTGTGAACTTAAAAAAGAGAAGGAATATTTGTGTAGGTGAATCTGGTTTTTATTTGTGAAGATATCTAACGTTTTGTAGTCACATGGGCAAGAATTATTACATGCTAATCTCGTTAGTATAAAGAAAGATAATTCTAAAGCTAACCAAAAAAAATGGATTCAGTAAATTAGGATGAAAAATGAAAATATAAAATAAAGAAGAAAGTCTTGGGGAGTTTTAAAAAAATGCCTCAATTTGGCAATCTACCTCCTCTCCCCACCCCAAACTAAAAAAAGGAAAAAAAAGTTTTCTATTGAAAAATCTTTAAAAATACTGTCAGTATTTTAAAATTTTCAACACAGTATAATAAAAACATTGCATCTCCCCACCTCTTGCATGCATATGTATTTTTGCTGCTAAAATTGGTTTCTATAATTGAGTAAATAGCAAATATATGAAGCAATGTCCCTAAATTTTATAAAGAAATTATATTTAATGCACATCTCAATTTTCATTTTTATTTTTGACCTTTTATAAAATATTTTCATGTTGCTATAAGTAAATGATGATGCCACCCCATGTTGACTATGGTTTTTCTAGAAAGCAACTATGCTGCTAATCATAGAGGAACATAGAAGGGTCCCAGAATCTTTAGTGCTGATTTTAACAACTGATGCAACATTAAAAATGTGTTAGTGTGCTGTGCAATTGGTTTTCAATTCATATTAATCTTAATGATAGAAAACAATGTGTTAGTAATTATTTTGGTTGTTTGCCATTAGTAAATTGATAGAAAAATTAAGGCGATTAACATAACTTCATTTCATCACCTTATATTAACATCTTATAATACAATAGTTTAAGACTAAGGGAAACAGATGGAGCTGTTTATTGAGACAACTGGTGAGGAATTATCATGTGTTCATTCCCATTTTAGAGCGTGAAACTCCTACATTAGAATATATAAAGTCACTTTAAATATTATCTATATTTGTAACAGAAGTAGTGTACAGATATTTTATTACAGCATTTTTGTGTAAATGCAGAATTAAAGTGGATAAATAAGAATTTTCAGTGGTGCACAAATAAAGAAGCAGCAAGCATTTTTTTTGTTCTTTTTACTGTGGAAAAGCTTTGTTATATACTGTTCAAGATTTACAACTTAAAATTGGTTTTTATCATGTCTAACTGCACATACGGTGTCCATAGTTACAGCTAAAGGAACTTTGGACAACATCATTATGGAAAGCTTAATATTTTTTACCTCCACAATTTTTTCTAACACTAAAGATTCATAGACTCCTCATAGATTAGAGGAAGATGACATTGTAGAAAGAGAAGTATCCTGCCTGTATATGTTTTTCTCAGATGCTGTTAATGCAGTAATATTGTAAGTTGCTCTTCAGTGTAGTCAAGAACTATTCAAGTGTATTCAGATGGACAAAATCATAATCAAAATTATTTGCATTAATAAACATGACAAGTCCAACTTGAACACTGAGCAAGGAATGAGGGGAAATTTGCTCTACTAGTTTTGTACCAAATTAGCTAACAAACATGCATTTCCCTCTCATTCATCTTATCTGCAAAATGATAGATTATTTTATCACAAAGGTTCTACTTAGTTCTAAAATATGAGAATTCAGTGATTCTTACACAAAATAAATAGAAGAAACTACATATTGCAACAACTCAAAAGTTGTTAACCAATCATTGTAAATTTAGGTGCCCAATGTAGCAAAACTCATTTTAGTATCCCAGTGACACATCTACCTTCTTAGCCATCATTTAGTGGCTCTCCATAATGAAAGATGCCATTATTTCATGGTAGGCTGCTGGAACATGAACTAACCTCCCATCTGAGTTTGAGCTAGCAAGTAATTTTTATAGAGGATGCTCCCTACCAGACTGTATGGGAGAAAGCCAACCAACCCCTTCAAGTTTCATAATATGTCTAAGTGCTCCCAACAAGAACAGCCCAGGTTAAATAGTGTCTCCTCATGATTCATGTCCATCTGAAACCTCAGAACGTGACCTTTGGAAATGGGGTCTTTGCAGATGTAGTGAGTTAAGTTCATGCTGGTTTAGGATGTGCTCTATCCTATGACTGTGGTTTCCATTTAAGTAGGCATTGTGAAGGCACAGACATAGGGAAGAAGGCCCCATGAAGATGGAGGCAAAATAAAACCAAACAGACAAACAAGCTAAGGAATACCTAGGGGGCCCTCAAAAGCTGTAAGAGACAAGGCATGTTTTTTCCCTAGGGCCTTCAGAAGGAAGTTGGCCTTATTGGCACCTTGATTTCAGGCTTCTGGCCTCCATACTGTGAGAAAATAAATTTCTGTTTTTTTAAGCTACAGTTTGTTTAAGCACTGGGAAACTAATAGAGTATCTTAAATGTTGGTTGCACGTGGTGGCTCATACCTGCAATTCCAGCACTTCAAGAGGCTGAGGTGAGCTGATCCTTGAGCTCAGGATTTTGAGACCAGCCTGAGCAACATGGTAAAACCCCATCGCTACAAAAAGTACAAAAAAGAAATAAAATAATTAACCAGACAGCTACTCGGAAGGCTGAGGCAGGAGAATCACTTGAGCCTGAGAGGCAGCAGTTGCAGTGAGCCAAGATCACACCATTGTACTCCAGTTGGCGATGGGAATAAAACCTTGTCTCAAAAAAAAAAAAAAAAAGTTTATGTGTGCTGAGCTACTGTCATTATGTCTGGCTAACAGGAGAAACTCTATGAGTAGCTATTAATTAACAAAGACAAAGCACATTAAAGAGAAACTGGAAGGAGGGAGGGAGGAAGGAAAGTAAAGTTTGAGAGGAAAAAATATAGATTCATAAGTACTGGGGATAAGTAACGAAGCCTTATGCTTGCTATATTATTTCTTTCTGGAAATACAGTAGTTGTCTGTGGTGAAAGAAGAAAGTGCTTGAACAAAGAGTTTAAGTAAAGACTTGAATATTACAATGTTAGTGCCAACGTACCACCCAAAACAGTGGATTGCCCGTAATAGGTTCTATAAATATAATAATATTTGATTAAATCAAACTGGAAATATCACACATTTCTGGTATTCTTCATACCACTCCAAAAGGATAATAATAACAGTAATAAAGTATTTCATATATATATATACACACACATATATACACACACACACATATATATTAGCAGCAGGAATAGCAAGGTAATGTAGCAAATCAAAATTGATAGGACAGTGATGGAGTTAGAAGCATAAAAAAATTAAAATTTGTGAAAGATTAGACAAAGGAAGAGAGGGTTTTTTTTTCCATTTTATGAATCTTGACAAAGCAGATTCTGATAGATATGAAGAAGCAAAGGGAGCTCTTCCCTGCTCTGAGATATACAATACTAAACTGCCTTAGATTTGGTCAGCTACTTGATTGTCTGAGAATGCCATACAATGATTTGGTGCCCCTCTTGAGATCCCAGAGTAAATAGAGAGGTTGAAAAGATGTGTTCAGGGAGACAAGTAATAAATAGGCTTTTATTTATTTATTTATTTATTTTTTGTCTAGGTGTGGGAATGTCAAAACTATCATCACTTGCTTTCAGCGGCCCTGGTGTGTTGTTTCATGTCAGTGACAGATATTCTGGAATGCATTTGATTTGCACAAAGATGTTTCTCAACTTTGACTACTAGGAATTCATGTTTAACTTTGTGCTTTTCTAAAGAGAGTTATTTGTAAGGCAGGATTGGCCTCCAATACCTTAAGAGGCAAAAGTTGGTGTCAAGAAAAGTTCTAACTAAGAGCATGAACACGGGAAAGCAAATGTTCTTAAGGTGATTTTTATATGCTTGGCATTGAAATTTCCGTTTCCTCAAAATACAAGTATTCCATATTCATTTCAATGTAATTTAGAAAAAAAAAATGATATTATCTGTGTAAGAATTTTTATTGTCAGCCAAGTACTGAAAGTTCAATAATAGGCCCTTAAAAGGCATTCTGTCAAGCAGGAGGCAAATGTATGGTAAGGATCTCAGAACTGTCTCCCTGAAGTTATATGAAATTTCCAAAAGGATAGCACCATCAAAAGACTGCCTTAGGCTGCTTCTAGGAGGAAACTTCAACTTGTTCACTTAACTTTAGACACTTTTTGGAAAGTTATGTCAAGTGTTGAGTATTTTGTGATCCTTTCTCCCCCCACCCTCCTCCTCTTTACATCCATATTTACAGAAACACTCACAGTTATCCTCAGAAAACATAATTTTTCTTCTTACATATTTTCTTATTGATGTACTGGAAATTACAATTTTTGACCTGAGTCTATCTTAAAATATTTGGCATTCACGGTTCCACTACACTGAACTTCATTCACCTAAATGTACTTTATTCCATTCAGCAAAACTTTAAAGATTTATCTTGTTTTGGAAAATTAAATAAGATAACTGCATGTGAAGTACTAATACCTTGCACAGAATAAGCTTTTAAGAAATGATTGGCGCAGTTGTACTTATAAGACATAGAATCATATAAGTTCAGTACTTTCTTTAACCTTCAATTTTTATTTTTGTGTAATCATGTCTTGTTCTTTGGAAGTTGGATGCAAATCAACTTACACAAAACTTTCCAAAGTTTCAGTTTTATATACAACCTTCGTGATGTTTCCTATATTTTTGTGTAACTGTACTATGAATTACTAAACATTTTTCTTTAAAGGAAACTGATTTTTTTTAAGTTAAATTTGCTCAAAAGAAATAGTATCTCATTACTTTCAATGGAAAACCAGTATCATTTGCCATAATAACTCTAAGCAAAAGTTCATAAAGCAAAGGAACAAAATTTTACCAAGATACTGTTGTCCACCAAGAGTCAAAACTGTAGGTCTGCACCCTGCTTTCTGTTAGAAAGAGAGAATCACAAATGTTAGAATAGTGTCAGAAACTCCATGGAAACTCTTTTCTGGGCTTAAAGGAACTGAATGGTATTTTCATACCTTTCTAATGATGTGATTCAATATTTCCTAGTGCCTTGTCATTGCCACTTAAAATCATGATCTTATGATGTTCTTCCTCTCTGGAAAAAACTCTAAAATATTAATACTAAAATCAAGAACATTTTGTTTATAGGACTCCTTTTTTTAAGATGTGAAAGCTAGCCAGTCAATTCCTGTTCTTAAGTATATTCTTAGCTAGGGAGGTTGCTTAAGATTTTGTTTATGAGACTTTCACCAAAATCAGAATTGGGTCATCGTGCCCAATGCTTTAGTTTTGGCAATCTGAGTTTGAAATGAAGGACAAATGACATAAATTGATGGAGTAAAATTAATGTTGTGGTAATATTAAATAAAGCTAATGCCTTTTGCACCTGGAGGGCTATGCAGATGGCAGGCATACCTAATTATGCACCCTGCTGCCTTTAAGTGTACTGATAAAAATCTCTCAACTGAGTATGAAATATGTTCATTCGCTGGCTCCAGAAAAGTTTGAGTAAGGCAACACAATCCACAGAAAGCCTAACATACTTATTTTTTAGTGGAAAGAAATACAATTCTATAAGTTAAATGAAACAATTGAATACTTATTTTTAAAACAAGTTATTATTACTGTTGGATTTGTTCTTTCTGTGAATATCAAAATATATGTCTGTCATTCCCATTAGAAAAAGATTGTTCTCAAACTAGCAAGGAAGTACTTAAGTGTAAGTTTATATTTACACATGCTGCACATGAATTAAAGAGAATAATTTACTAGTGGAATTCTAAATAAGTTGATTTGTTTTCTTTAGGTATAAATTGGATTGGTTAATCATTGCTGAGATATTTATAAACTTGTTCAATTCTTTAAGAATTAACTTCTCTAGAAAATATTTTGCTTTAGTTAAAAATATAGATATTTTGCTACAGATATTTCAGTAACGTGACTGAGCTTTAAAAACCTTTCTGTGAGTTCTCTTCACTTAAGGAATGTATTCCCGTGAACTTCATTTTGTTGCATTTGGATACATATGCAATTAAAAGTACAACCAGCAACTACTGCTGTTAGCTTCAGAATGATTTTTAAAATCCTATTTCTAATATTTGTTACACATTCCTATTATATTTCTTATAATTACACATGTATTTATTACGTCCATTTTTTTAAAATAAAGGACCAGTAAACTATGATTACTTTTCAGGCAGAGTTTTCATCAAAATAGGAGAGCGGGTGTCAGGTGTTTATAATAAAGGATGCTAGTTAATTTTTAAGAACAAGTGGTTTATTTTTAGCCTAAAGAGCATGTAGTTTCCTTATCTTTTACTGTTTAATCCTAGCGTTAATAAAGAAAATGTATATTTGTTTTTGTTTTTGAGACAGGGTCTCGCATTCTCACTCAGGCTGAAGTGCAGTGGTGCAATCATGGCTCACTGCAACCTCCACCTCCCATGCAGTTCTCGCACCTCAGCCTCCCGAGTAGCTAACTAGGACTACAGGTGCAAGCCACCATACCAGGCTAACTTTTGCTTTTTTTTTTTTTTTTTTTTTTTTTTGGCAGAGACAGGGTTTCACCATTTGCCCAGGCTGGTCTCGAACTCCTCCTGGGCTCAAGCAGTCCACCTGCCTTTGCCTCCCAAAGTACTGTGAGAAAAGTTTCACATTTAAAATTTACATTTGTAATCGTTGTAAGCCACATTTATTTGTAAGTGTCTGCTTATTATTGCTTCTGTTCAGCGGTGTTGATGAAAAGAGTCAACCTCTGTAAAATATTTGAGATTTATTCTGAGCCAAATATGAGTGACCATGGCTCATGACATAGCCCTCAGGAGACCCTGAGAACATGTGCCCAAGGGGGTCAAGATACAGTTTGGTTTTATACATTTTAGGGAGACATGACATATAAATGAATACATGTAAGATGTTGGTTTGGTCTGGAAAGGTGGGACAACTGGAAGCTGGAGCTTCTAAGTCCATAGGCAAATTCAAAGATTTTGTCATTAGACACTGGTAGAAAGAGTTACTAACAGAAAGGCATGTCTAGGTTATGATAAGGGGTTGTGTAGGCCAGGGTTTTCTCTTAAAGATGAAGTTTCTAGGTAGCAGGCTTCAGAGAGAATAGATTGTAAATGTTTCTTATCAGACCTAGTGTGTTCTATCAGTAATTCCAAAAGGGAGGAGGGTATAATAAGGCATGTCTGGCTCCCCCTTCTCATCATGGCCTGAACTCATTATTCGGGTTAACTCTGGAAGGCTCTTGGCTGAGAGGAGGAGTCCATTCAGATGTTTGGGGGACCTTAGAATTTCATTTTTTTGGTTTACAGTAGTTAATTTTTTCTAAAGCTTTTCCTTTCTGTACATTACAGTTATTCATATAACAAAGTTATCAATGTTTTATCCTTCACTTTACCTGTCTTGCTCTTGCATTTAATGTAAATCATAGCTGATAAATGTTGTATATGGAAGGAACTCCAGATTTCTCTGAAATGTAATGTGAAGGGCCTGGGCCTCCAGAGCTCAGGGCCCTGACTTCATAACCTGGCTGGGCTCCTGGTTAGCAGGCAGCTGACTTCTGTGAGCCTCTGCCTGCTTTGTTGGCAAAATGGGAATAATAACATCTTTCCTCACAGCACTCTTAGTATCAAATGAGATGAGGTGATTGCTTATGATAGCACCTGATAAATGCTAGAAATATTGTTAGGATTACAAAAGTCAGTGTAACTTAAGAGCTGTGGTGATACATATAGTGGAATTGTGGGGGCCATCTCAAAGAGTGTACTAACACTACTATGAATTTGTATCCCAACCTTCAAAATAATCTTATAAAGTGCCTTCCTACTTTCTTATCCTAGAGATTTCCTCATAATTTCTGCCAGAAAAGGAAGCTAAAAACAAAAATGATTCTAGGAGAATTGAGAACTGCAAGGTCTCATTGATTGGTGAAGTCAATGTTCCACTCCTTAACATTTTAAATAAGAGATGTTTTGGATGGGAGATATTTAAACCTAGTGAGAGGTTTTATCAATTAAAGCCCCAGCGCTTGTATAATAAGCCAAGTATATAATTTACAAGATAATGGGAAAATGCAAAATATCCATCACTCATATAATCCCTGCTCTCCAGTCATCTGTGTTAATTAGGATAAGTAGATTCCACTTTAATTCCCTTTTTATGTGCAATTCCTCTTCAAAAGGAGGGAAAAAGAAGAACTTAGCTTGGTAGACTAAACAGCATTCTAGAAGGAAGTTGGTGAGATCATACTGTTGGCAAAATGCTTGTTTTCCTTCATATTAGTTATTATTTCTCAAATGGTTGATACTACATAAATTGGAGAAATGTAAGGTGGAAATTGTATATACCTCTAATGGTTAAGTTTTTACATTATTTTAAGCAGTCAAGTAAAGGAAATTTGCTTCTAAAGAGGACTTCTGCCAAGGGATGATCACATGTGACCATAAAATAAGCCTCATGCTCTACAAAGACCTGGCTCTGAAAGTTCATACTGTCTAAGATCTGGGAAAATAGAGCTTCTATTTAAGATACTGTAGCATGCTTTCCTTTGGGTGTCATGCAAGGGTGGTGCCTCTCTGAACTGGACAGCAGACAACTGGTACACATAAGCCTAATTTTTAGGTTTGCACACTGGATGAGTTAAGTTTCTAAACCAGTCTCCATCTCCACTTGCTAGTAAAGTGTTTTATGAATATTTATTTTAAAAATCATACATTCCAAATATTGGAAGACAGTGAAGGGCCAAGAATCACTTTGAAACATTAAGGAATTGAGATCCAAAAGAATATATGTGCGGAGCCACCTGTGTGGACGTTATCATTTCCTATGCTAAGATATATGTGTCCATGTCAAAATTGTGATGGGAAGTTCTGAAGTGTGAAAATCATTGGTAACTTTTCCTTTATGAACCATGGACCATATTTTTTGATGTGCTGTACTTCCCATGATACATAGGAGGCTTATCTATGTTTCAACTTTCAAATGAAAAAGAAAAGTTACTGGAAAAAGTTAACAGAACTTTACATACAGGAATTCTGAATACTAGACAGATTAGAAACTCTGGTTGCTCAAAAAATTTTGAAGGGGAAAAATAGGATTAGAGTCCCCAGTTTGAAATTTTGTTTCTCTAAATCTATTTATTCATGAGGATAATATCTTCCTTCCCAGGGTTTTGAAAGTCACAATATATAAAGGATGTGAAAGTCTTTAAAGTGCTATATAAACATTGATCATTGTTATTGTATATTAGCTTAACTACACATTTAGGTTAAAAGTTACCATATTGACAAGATACTGTCTAAACATGCATTCTACTTCCTGTTATGTAGCCCTGGAAATGAAACCTTTCTGGTGATATGTTACGTTGTTAATGAATAACATATATCCCACAATTTCCTAAAAATATGAGGTGGCATATAATTTTAAATTTTGCAAATATATATATGTGTATATATATATTTTTTTTAATCAAAATAGATCCATTAAAGAACAAGCCCTTACCCACCCCTAGCATAAACTTTCTGCCATTGTTATCATCATTGTGTCTTGGACATATCCATTTTGTAACAGATAGTTCCAGTGTATTGTTGTATTTACATTATGAACTCTGTTACTATCCTGGAAACAATGTTAATACCAGAATTTTGCTCAGAAGTGGGAAGCAGGGATGAAGGAAGGAAGGAAGAAGGCAGGGAAATAAGAAGAAAAGTTTGTTGAAAGGAAAGGGGAAGATCATTAGCCTCCAGTCTATTCTGATGAGATTTCTGCCATCCGATGTGAAAGTTAAATGTGGACGTCTTCAGAGTCTAGTGGAAAACAAAAGAGCAGGGGCAATTTTATAATTCTAATTTTGAAAAAAGCCAGAATTTGTAAAATCTTACATATTGCATACATTGACTAAGCTTCATAACTGTCTGCTAAACAAATATGAGTTAATAATTATAAGTAAATGAAAGAATCATTTTGGGACGGACTTGGACAATTAAAAAGAGAAACCAAGAAGAATGCAAATGTGGGCCAATGCTAGTTTGCATCTTCTATCTCTCATTTCTTTCTGATTTTTTTTTTTTTTAATTTTTGGGTTTGGGAAAATGGGACAGAGAATGGTGGTAAGTTACGGATATTTTTCACACACTAAGGAAGCCAGGGGGAAAAAAATGTTCAAGGTTTCCAGTGTATGAAGCAACTGCTGTTGCTTTCTGCAGACATTACCAAAACTCTGATCCGGTGACTGGTATCCATGAGAGAGCATGGTATCTAAGTGGATGCAAGCAATATGATCTCAACCTTTCTAGAATGTGAATTCTTCTCCATCAATCACAACTAATCTCAAGATAGTCTGTGTTATAAAAAAGAAAATATTATATGATGTATATCTTATTTAATCAAACCCACTTTACAAACTGGGTGCAGCATTTATTGGACAAACAAAAACTCTTCATATAAATTAGTACTTAGACTTTGTTTATCTACTTGACTTTTTCCTTAGGTAATATTAGTGATAATCAACATGGTTTAGTCCAGTGGTACCATTTAGTGTCATGCAAGGAGAAAGAATATTTCCTCTGTCCTTTATGAGCCATCTTAAAGTCCCTTGAGAGACATCATAACAGATGGCTAGAGATGGAGATGTGAAGTAATGCCAAATTTTAGATACTCCAGATGAAATGGGTTTTCTGAATTAAATTATTAAGTTGGCCCAATATCCAAATATTTCTCTAGTATAGATTTGACTTGAAGTATAATCAAAATAAGTATAAACCAAAAACAACACATAGGACAACAATGAATTTTATTTCTGAATTGATAACCAGGGTGCTCTTTGGTTTGAGAATTTTTTTTTTACCTGTATCCTGCACGAACACTGTAGACAGATTGTTTTCTAGAAACAGATAATTGATTACAATCCCAGTGGCTATAGGGACATCCTTGGTAGTATCTTCCCCTATTTCTCCTTCTCCCCCTCCGCCAAACTACTCTCTCCCTGTACCAAAGGTATTTGTCTGTTATTCACACTGTCGTAGCAGTTCCCTTGCAGTTCCCATGTTCTTTATGTGATTATCTTCACTCTTGCTCAGGACTGTAGAATGATTCCTTGCATCTTTTGTAGAAATAGATAAAAGCTAAATTCTTTGAAATGAAAGGATGTAGTCTTTGCATTGGATAAAAATAAGGAGCAAGCGGCAGTGATGGCATTTACTCAAGAAGAATCACAGCATTAGTTACCTCAGTTAAGATGAGTAGACAGAAAGCCCATGGCCTGAGGCTAAGCTGAGAAAGTAAGGCAAAGGTAAGTAGGAAGAGGCAACTTGATGGAAGAACCAGGGGAAGGGGAAGCCTTAAATTCCAACCCGTTGTTTTACTAGAGAGACTGAAGCACCACAGGCATTCTCAGAATTTCCCAAATGTTATCTAAACTTCATGTTTTCAACCCTTCCTTGACAAAAGAAGAAGCCAAAGCCTATGAGAGGTAAGCGGGTGGGGAGTTCTAAGAAGTCTGTTTTCCCCATGCCCTAGTCTTCCATCTTCCATAGCTGAACGTGACTTCCCTGATGATGAAGCCCTTTCTACCCGTGGCTTACTCATCAACTTCTCAATTGCTTCTGCTTTCTTCTGGGCCCTTTCCAAATCCTTCATACGTATTCCATTTATATTGTAAAGTTGAAATCTAAGGCTAGTTTTCATAAAGGCATGATCATTGATTACACCATAATTTATATGTAACACAATTATAAGTACAGCATATTCAAAGAAGCACAGTCTGGCAACCAAAAAATATAACTAAAGTAGTCTAAACATTCATTTCATTGATAAAATGTTAGTTGTTTTGTCCATGAACCTTAAAAATCTTTTTACTTCTGTTTTGTCCTAATTTTTCACATTCAAAAAATGGATTTAAAGTTACCTTCCCTCCCCCTCCTGGCTCATTCCTCAGCACTTTTTCTTTCACATTTTGTACTGCTCCATTCCTTTCCTCTGTCTTCAAACAGTAATGACCACTTCTGCCTGCCAGGCGTGTTAGGCTGACCCAGGACTGCTCAATGACCCAGAAACTTTATATACTTCTCACCTGTCATGGACAGAAGCACACAATAGTCCCCTAGGAAATACAGTTCATCACTAACTCTGACCCCTTTTCTTGACAAGTCATTCCATTACCTGGATTCAGCATATAAGTAGATAATAGCAAGCAAAAAAATCCTTTTTTGAAGTACAAATATGTTTATTTTCCATGTATATTCTCTGTCTTTCTCTCCCTTTATCAAAGGGCCATTTTTCCCCCACCTCCCCAGCCCACACTGAAACCTAAGCAAAGTCTCAAAATAGCTGCTGGCAAAAACGTTAGGAAAAAAAGTGGGGGTGCCTTAGTGTTCTTACTCCTCAAAACTATATCATAATAGGGCTGGCGAGGGAGAACGAATGGAAGGAGTGAGAACATGGGAACCTTCAAGTGGGAAGGAGGAGAAGAATCAATCCTCCATTGTTAGGACCAAGGAGCCTTGGGGAGAGGACTGAGTGCCAAATTGTCCTCGAATGATAATCCCCAGTTGCCATCTCCTTTGCAATTGACCCATAGTGCCCTGACTGTGCCCCTTTCCCACCCCATTGCCTGTGGGTAACCTGCCATCTCACAGGACTAGTGACCTGTAAGTCCCCCAGCAGGAGTGGGGGCATTGGAGGACTTGGATGGCTTTGGTGACATGGAGAGAAATTTTCTGACGCAGGAGCTGCAGTGAGAGGAGAAACATTTCATTACCAGTTGGAAAGTTCTGTAAGAGCCAGGGCAGCAAGAACCATGGTGCTTCTGTTTCCCACATATAGGTATTTAAATCCTTATACAGAAGATGTCTCCGACTCCCAAGTGGAGACATGTATTTGGCAGTAATTGGGGATGGAGTGTATAGTGGTTGAGGAGAGAACTTAGAATCCATTTTACCACTGTTTTTGCTAACCGTTAGGCTCTCTAGATCCCGACTGTTTTATTAAGGAGAGAATCTTCCTCCTCTAAACTGTGAAGAGAGTTCAGTAGTTCCCCCCTCCCCAAGGCAGTGTTATGTGGTCACTGTCAGAGGGCAAGCCCTGTTTCTCAGTATGTGCCCCGAGCAGGGTCAAGAAGGGAAAGAGTTTACTCTCACCATGCCATCTGCAGGTCAGCATGGTGGTCTTGACTACCAGGCTTACCTTGAATCAAACAAAGAGGCACTTCTTTCATGTTTCACATCTCTTTTACTTAGATTTTTTATTTTTCTTGTCCTTGTCCTTGATTGCCTTGATTGTCATCTTCATGCTTTTTGGGTTCCCTCTTCAGGGCTGGCACATCCGTCTGATGGTGTTCAGGACATGCTACCCTATATATGGCATATTGAATATTTTAAGCTGAAAGCATTTGAGAAACAGCAGGTGTGGGGAAGACTTTCTGACTTTCCTCTGAAGCAGGTCATATAGGACCCTCATGTGAAAGGTTTTCTCCTTTTATCTGGAGGAAATGAGAATCCTTATTTCCAAAGACAGAGCATCGCCAAGAGGAATCTAAATGAACAGGCCTTGCTAAGTTTCCCCCAGTTTACTAATCTTAGCTCATACCCGCTTTATGTCCTATCACAGTTTCCTGTAACTCTCCTCTTGTTCGTCAGACCTACTATAATCAAATCTAGCTGTTGTGTCACACAGAGCTTATATTAAATAAATGTGTAGGCATTTCTTTGTTTATTTGCCTTTTGTTACAGGGACCGCAGCTGAGAACACACAAGGACAGAAGGAAAAGATATTTTTCCTCCCTTCCATATCCAAAACACCAAGTCTCACCTAGTGCCCAATTACTGCACACTGCATGCCTTACAGTTTCTTTTTACTTTTTCTTTCTTTCTTTTCTTTTTTTTTTTTTTTTTTTTTTTTTTTGAGATGGAGTCTCACTCTGTCACCCAGGTTCGAGTTCAGTGGCACAATCTGAGCTCACCGTAACCTCTGCCTCCCAGTTTCAAGTGATTCTCCTGCCGCAGCCTCCCGAGTAGCTGGGATTACAGGTGTGTACCACCATACCCAGCTAATTTTTGTATTTTTAGTAAAGACCAGGTTTCACCATGTTGGCCAGGCTGGTCTCGAACTCCTGACCTTAAGTGATCCACCTGCCTCGGCCTCACAAAGTGCTGGGATTACAGGTGTGAGCCACCATGCCTGGCCTACATGCTTTACATTTTCAAGTGTGGTCTGCCTGTCCTGCATTTGTCACTGTCGTCTGCCCACGCTTTGAGTGAAATGCACTTGGGATTTATCTGAGTTTCCCCTCCTGCTTGCAAAGTCTTTGTCTGGATTTGGCAGGCAGTTTGCCATGGCGCCCTGTGCTTTCCACTGACCAAGCTGCCCCTCTTTCCTGATGGGTCCCTCCTGTTTCACTGGCCACACCTCTTCGGTGCTTTATAAGATAGGTTCTATCACTCCTAAATATTTAACTCCCAACATGGGTTAAAATTTTATAGTTGAATGAAACAATTAAGCACTACTAATGTATTCTGATAAAATGAAGTTACATCGAAAAACTAGTGTGTGGGATGTGCTAGATGCTAGTGTTTGAGGAAAGCTAGGCTTCATTAGAGCAGGGTGATGAGCAAAACACTTGTGGAGATTTTGAAGAAAACTGTTGGCCATGTTCAGATGCTTTAGAAATTTAAAGTACGGGTCCTTTATGCATCCTGATTTTACTTCCAAATATGTGGTTTTTATTTCCTTTGGGCTCCATGTATCACTGACAAAAGTCACTTGAACCAGTTGTTTAATCATGCCGCTCCTGGCTCAAATGTGTCTTAGGCACCCCACTGCACAGAAAAACAAGTCCACACCTTACTTAGTACTAGAGGCACCTACAACTTAGCTTCTAATGTTCCAGTCTAATTCCCCATTTTGGTTCTAATGAAGCTCTAGCTCCTTCACTCATGTTGCCATTTTCCAAACATGATTGGCATATACTGGCCTCATGTTTTTATTTAAACTTACCTTTTTCTGGGATGACCTTTTCCTCAACATGTTCCTGGCTTATTCACTCTTTAAGGCCGGCCTCAAATCCCTTATCCTTCAGAAAGTTTTATGTCAAATGAGCTAATATGTGTTAAAGTGTGTCTTGTCGAAAGTACCTAGAATATAATGAACATTTAAAACTCGTAGCTATTATTAATCAGAGCTCATCTTTCTTTTTGCGCCCATAAATTTTTATCTCTGGAACAGTCTTTTTCAAATGTTATATATTACTTATTAAAACACAAAAATCTATGCTCCAAAAATAAAATGTTGGAACGTTGGTTTAAACACAGTTAAAGAAATTTGTTTTGACAGACTTATCAGAATGTCAAAGATAGCAATATATCATAAATCTTCACTGGGGACCAAAAATATCGAGAGAGATTCAAGTTCCAAGGAATACATTTGTGGGATGCACACCTATACCACACCAATTTTAAACTGATAGAGTGATTTAGCCCCAGAAGGCCTGGGGCTCCTTCCGCTTTTGACCTCCATAATGTGTAACAGATGTGTCACGTAGCAGGCTTTACTACTTCTTTTTTTCTGTTTCAGATAGCATATTGTGTAGTAGATTTTTCCTATGGAAACTGGACAGGAGTTGAAAGCCAGAAAGGGTCGAGAGGATGTGTTTATTATTTTTGAGGAATTAACTGAGCTTCGAGTGGTGAAAAGAAAAACCTCTGTGTATTGTCCAACATGAAGGAAGCATGGACCTGGAGAGGGAAATATTGGGTCAGCTTTTGGCAAATCCACTAAGTTACAACAAAATAATGTAGTTGATATTGGAAGGTTAGAGTGTAAAGTACAAGCCAGTCCTCTCATGGTCAAATATGTTTCTCAGTTGGTTGTTCTTACTCATTAAGTTCTTGTACATGGGTGTATTTTTATATTCCAATTACCTATTATCTTTCTAGCTTGTTAAATTTGACCAAAGCATCGATTATACATGCTTCGAGTCAAGAATGCTATCATTCCAAACTCAATAACAGGCTTAAGAAGTTTTGATTTTCAATACGATTTAAAAATTTATATTACTGAAGAATTTAATACAACCCCCTAATTTTATACATGAGCCATCTTTAATGGTACCAATAATCTATGGTGAAACTGGGACTAAAACTCAGGTTCTCTGATAATAAGTGACTTTTAATTTAAGACAAGTGTTTGAAAATGATGTTTTTTTCAAGAATCCAATACTTAAATAATTTATAATAGTATCTTATCGTGTTAGCTTAATTGAAGGAAATTAAGCAAGCATTAGTCTTGCACACTTGAAGTTGGTGTAAAGGAGATGAATAGTAGCTAATTATTATTATTAATTTATTGAGCTGTACTCCCAAAGTTCAGACATTAAACCATTAGAATATATATTTATATATTAGGCACCCCACTGCTTAGAAAAACAAGTCCACATTTTACTTAGTACTAGAAGCACCTACAACTTGTACATGGGTGTATATATATATATATTCTAAGGTATACAAATTTCTAGCAAGAAGCTACCTGAAAGATTTTTTAGCTTCAACTCTTTCCTTAACAGAGTAGGAAAGTATGGATGAACAATTTGCTTAGCAAGTATTAAAGTTCACCGATACATCATATCTGTGATTTGGAGCTCAGTTAAGTTTTATCTGTTCTCCCCATAGCAATATCAGGCAAATTACCATATCGGTTTATTATTGTGCCAGTTACTAAATCTTGAGACAACTACATAGAAACAAGACTAAACAAAAATGATATTTTGATTACTATTGTGTTTACTATTGATACAAGTTCTCTATACAAGCTTGATTAAATGTTTATGTTTGTATAATAGTGACTGTCATATCAAGTTACCAGGCAGAGCCATTTTGTGGCTAATTTAATATTTTGTGCATTTAGAAAAGCATGTGTATGTTGTGTAGTCAATTGACATATATATGCTTTTAAAGCACATTCAGTAAATGGAAGTGCATTACAAATGGATAAATTTAGATTAGTGATGAACATCATTAAAATGTTTTTATAAGAAGATGCAAGTTCCATTTATAAGGAAATTTTAGTAATAAAAAATTAAGGATTACCCTACACGTTTTAGAGAAGTAAGTGTAGCAGATGAAATAGCTTACACCCACATTAAAACATGTGGAACACCCCGGGAGCATCAGCCATTTAGGTTTCAACAACCCATGCTCGTCTGTGCACGCACAGTGCAACAGTGACACCACCGGGCCAGCTTTCTCAGACTTCTGGGGCTTTTCAACGTGCTAAAAGAAGCTAGATGCTTACAAGAAATGCAAGAGTTTGGGGAAAATGTGCAGACGATTATGAAACTCTGCTTTTAAATTATTCGGGGAATCTTTCCAGCAATACTTTTAAAGTGCTGGTTCTGTTTTTGATGTGTTTTCCTCATTGACCTGAGTAAATACAGAAAAAATTCGATGATCATTATGACTGACGAAGTAAATGATGGCTGTTCCTGATACTTCAGGCAATGTTGTCACTTGGTTAAAGACCTTCCCATTTGGTTAAAATTCTCCAAGGAAAAATAAACCCACAAGAGAACACGTGAAAGCCAGGAAACACCTTAATCCTCTTCTGGAATCCAAGCACTAGAGGGCAGTAGAGTCCATGCTACTTCTGCTGTGTTCTCCCGTATCCGTTACCCTCCCCCGCTCAACCCGCCCCGCCAGCTCCCACCCTGTCCTCCCACTGACTCCGCATCTTTCACATTTCTTCTGAGTGGCTCTAAGAACTTTTCAGAAAAAGTAAAATTTCAGTACTTTTACTTCCAAAGTACTGGAGCATTACATTTTCTCAGAAACTTGTACAAAAGTAGAAAGTAAGATACAACTTTTTCCAGATTTGAGGATATGGTTATATTCTGTTTGCTTCCATGAAAATTAGCTGTTTCTTACAGTACATGTTTTGGGCAAAAAGAAGGGTATCGCACAGGCTTTAGTGGTTATTGCAAAAATTAATATCAAGCACTAAATCAATGAATTCTTAAGTCAACTCTTAAGGAATGCCTCCATTTGTAAAAATCCAACTTAAGTTGGGAAAATATAAAAGTGAAAAAGCCAGGCTCTTTGTATTCAGAACAAAAAGAAAATGAATTATATATGAAGAACTTAAAATAATTGCCACAGGAAGTACTCAACATTTAGAAGCCTGGCTATTCATTGACATTACTATTTAGTGTCATTGCTGGAATTTGGAAGATAATAATGACATTTTAAAATACATTTCCCCCCCTCCCCCATTCCTTTTTCTTTCTAATCAGTTTTCATTTCTGATTAAATGAAATATTTGGTTGAGTTTTTTTTTTATGTGAGTTTAAATGGATTTTAAGAGTGCTTATTTTGTGTTTTATTCAATAAAGTTATGTTGTAACACTTCACTGATAAAAGTAAAATCAGTTTTCAAGTTCCCCTTTCCAACTCTGTGACTGTCACTGCAACCTTCAGCATTTTGTGCATAAATTTTCCCCTGAAGAATGAACAGTAACCTTAGCTGGTATCTTTGGCCTTGAAACACTCAGAATGAATTTTTTCTATAAACGTACTTATAGAAGTGTAACTTTTACTTACTGAGGAATGGAATGCTCTGGAGACATCTCGAAGAACTATGAGGCCTCATAATGAGATTTCCTTAGAAAACTCAATTAGACATGGTTAGGCCTTAACCTATATTTTTGAATAATTATCTATACCCAAGAACAGTGCTCTTCATAGAGTAGATTCTCAATTTTTGAACAACGTGAACATCCATTGAGCATATCCAAATTCCAAAAACTATGCTAGGTACACTTATCCCTGCCTGATAAGGGCTAAAAATCTCTAAGTTAATAAATACTATTGCTAACTCTAAGATAAATTAAGTTTAACACTCTGATGGTATTTGGCTATTTTTTTGTAAGATCTCCACTGTCCTGACAAAAGTCCTGCCTGACACATACTTATTTTTTTTCAATAACAGGCATACCTCAGAGACGTTGCAGGTTTGGTTCTAGACAACCACAATAAAGGGAATATTGCAATAAAGTGAGTCACACAATTTTTTGGTTTCCCAGTACATGTAAGTTACCTTTACATTGTACTGTAGTCTATTGAGTGTGCAAGAGCATTGTATCTAAAACATGTATATACCTTAATTTTAAAATATGCAATTGCTAAAAAATGCTAACAATCATTTGAGCGCTGAGTGAGCTCTAATCTTTTTCTGGTGGAAGGTCTTGCTTCAATACTGACGGCTGCTGACTGATCAGGGTGGTGGTTGCTAAAGCCTGGGATGGCTGTGTCAATTTCTTAAGACAACAATGAAGTTTGCCTTATTGATTGACTACTCCTTTCATGAAAGACTTCTCTGTAGCATGTGATACTGTTGGATAGCATTTTACCCACAGTAGAACTTCTTTCAGAATTGGAGTCAATCCTCTCAAACTCTGTCGCTGCTTTATCAACTAAGTGTTCATAATATTCTAAATCCTTTGTTGTCATTTTAACAGTGTTCTCAGTATCTTCACCAGGAGTAGATTCCATCTCAAGAAACTGCTTTCTTTGCTCATCCATAAGAAGCAACTCCTCATTCATTCAAGCTTTAGAGATTGCAGCAATTCACTCCCATCTTCAGGCTTCACTTCTAATTCTACTTTTCTCACTATTCCCACCACATCTGCAGTGACTTCCTCCACTGAAGTCTTGAATTCCTTAAAGTCATACATGAGGATTGAAATCAACATCTTCCAAAAGAAATTGGACTTTGGAAGAAACTCTAAATGGTCATATTTTGACTTTCTGCCATGAAGCACAGATGTTCTTAAGGGCAACTAGAATGGTGGATCTTTTCCAGAAGGTTTTCTATTTACTTTTCCCAGATCCATCAGAGAAATCACTATCTGTATGCACCTGTATTCCCAGTTTCTTGGGAGGCTGAGGCAGGAGAATCGCTTGAATCTGGGAGGCGGAGGTTGCAGTGACCTGAATTCGTGCCACTGCACTCCAGCCCTGGTGACAGTGCGAGACTGTCTCAAAAAAAAAAAAAAAAAAAAAAGAAAAAGAAAGAAAGAAAGAAATCACTGTCTATGGCAACTATAGCCTTACAAATGTATTTCTTCAATAAGACTTGAAAGTCAAAATCACCCTTCGATCCATGGGCTACAGAATGGTTATTGTGTTAACAGGCATGAAAACAACATCTCCTTGTAGAGCTCTTGGGTGAGCAAGTGCCTTGTCACTGAGCAGTAATATTTTGAAAAGAAACTTTTTTTCTGAGCAGGGCTCAACAGTGGGCCTAAAATATTCAGTAAACCATGCTATCAACAGATGTGCTGTCATTCAGACTTTGTTGTTTCATTGATGGAGCACAGACAGAATAGATTTAGTATAATTCATAAGAGCCGTAGGATTCTTGGAATGGTAAATGAGCATTGGGTTCAACTTAAAAGTCACTGGCTATATTAGCCCCTATGAACAAAATCAGCCTGTCCTTTGAAGCTTTGAAACCAGGCATTGACTTTTCTGTAGTGAAAGTTCTTGAAGGCCTCTTGTTCCAATATAAAGCTGTTTCATCTACATTAAAAATCTGTTGTTTAGTGTAGCCACTTTCATCATTGATCTCAGATCTTCTGGATAATTCGCTGCAGCTTCTACATCAGCACTTGCTGCTTCACCTCGCCCTTTTATGTTATGGAGATGGGTTCTTTCCTTAAACCTCATGGACCAACTTCTGCTGGCTTCTAAGTTTTCTTCTTACGCTTCCTCACCTGTCTTAGCCTTCACAGAATTGACGAGTTAGGGTTTTGCTCCGGATTAGGCTTTGGCTTAACAGAATGGTTTGATCTTCTATCCAGAACACTACAACTTTCTCCATATTAGCAATAAAGCTGTTTAGCTCTCTTATCATTCATGTTCACTGGAGTAACAATTTTAATTTCCTTCAAGAACTTTTTCTTTGCATTCACAACTTGGCTAACTGGTGCAAGAGACTTAGCTTTTGGCCTGTCTTAGCTATCAACATGACTTCCTCACTCAGCTTAATCATTTCTAGCTTTTGATTTTTTAATTTATATTTGTTTTTAATTTTTTTAGAGACAGGGTCTCACTATGTTTCCCAAGCTGGCACGCAGTGGCTGTTCACAGGACAATCATAGCACACTGCAGCCTTGGACTCATGGTCTCAAGTGATCCTCCTTCCTCAGCCTTCTGAGTAGCTGGGACTACAGGATGTGCCACTGCTCCTGTATAGCTTTTTATTTAAAGTGAAAGACACACAACTCTTCTTTTCACTTGAACACTTAGAGGCCATTGTAGAGTTCCTATTTGGCCTAATTTCAATAGTGTTATCTCAAGGGATGGAACAGCCTGAGGAGAGGGAGAGAGATGGAGGAACAGCTGATCAGTGGAGCAGTCAGAACACACACAACGTTTATGGATTAAGTTCGCTGTCTTATATGGGCACAGTTTGTGGTGCCTTAAAACAATTACAATTGTGACATCAAAGATCACTGATTACAGAGCACCAAAACAGATATTATAATAATTTTTTAAGGTGTGAAATAATGCAAGAATTATCAAAACATGACACAGAGACATGAAGTAAGCACGTGCTGTTTGAAAATGGCACTAATAGACACAGGGTTGTCACAAACCTTTAATTTGTAAAAAATTCAGTATTTGTAATGTTCAATAAAGTGAAGAAGAATAAAGCAAAATATGCCTGTACACTGAACTAAATTATTGCCCTGGGGAATTTTTAAACAAACTGAGATTATTGCAAGCAAATTGCAGTGTCTCAGAGACAATGTTGACAATTACTGGCTTAGGTGATGGCTTTTCTACAAAAACTCTAATGCTGTCACCAACATATTCTTTTGTAACTCCCACAAGTAGTTTTGATATTCTGTCCTGTTTGCACAAACTCACTTTTTGGATTTGCAAGGGATTTAATTCTAGGTGTGGCCTGGGGCTTGACAAGCAACTTCCTGAAAGGCTTTGTAATAGGAACTTTTTAGACAAAAATGGTTCTGACTCAGTTCAACTTTCTCCTTGGTGAGTAAATCTACTATTACTCATGCAGTGGTTTGATTTACATTGACTTTTCTTAGGGAACTACAAGGATATGCTCTTAAGGAGATAGTGTGTTACAATCCAAAGCAATCCAGTAATAACGATTTAAAAAAGGACTCCTTGGGAGACAGCCATAGTGGATTCTGACACTTCTTTCTTAAAAAATACTTTGATGTTCAAAGTTAACCTCAAATATGTTGCATTTATTTTTTTTAGAGCAGAAGAGAAATCTTTAGACCTCGAAGCAGTCATTGGCATTTCAGGTATGAAGACCTGCATTTGTAAAGTGTCTTTTCCCGAAGTGGAAACCTGTCAGAACTCCTTCTTATCTCACAAATATTGCCCAATTTGGAAAATATATTTTCATTTGGCAACTTTTACCAAGGAAGGTTATTTTTGAGGCGGCAGGGGAGAAGTCTGTGAGAGGGAATCTTTTCTTCTCCTTTATGGATAAGATTATGCTTAAAAGAGACGCTTGAATATATTATATCAG
The DNA here is from genome assembly GCF_024542745.1 of Macaca thibetana thibetana. Lineage (NCBI taxonomy): Eukaryota > Metazoa > Chordata > Mammalia > Primates > Cercopithecidae > Macaca > Macaca thibetana. Next base: position 67,475,063 of record NC_065592.1, read on the forward strand.
AAAAAAGATGGCCTTGGTTAACCCGATGTTTAATCCAGTTCAACTATCGTTCCAACTTGTACTACTTTGCCAAGATTTCCTCTGTCATATTTGAAGGCCAGCCTGCCCTGGAGAATAACAGCCAATTAACTCTCTTCTAGTGTGTCATAGTGTCATACCAGTCATACTCTCTTACTTGTAGCATTATTTCTGGGTGGCCTCCAACATGTTAGCTTTTTTGCACAAGGCTCTGATTTTCCATTCAATCATTATTGACTAAGGGCATAGAATGACTTGATTCTCTCATATACATTATGAAACAGGGTACTCCAAACGCTCATGTGATGGAAACAACAATCTCCAGTTTACAGATAAGGAAAATAAATATAATATATTTAAATAGTTGGTCCAAATTCACACAGTATAAAAAGGGACAGAGTGATAATCCAAGCCACGCCTTTTGACTTGACATTCACTCTTCTTTTTACCAGAATTGTAGTTGTAGTTGCATCCCGAGGGAGTCGGGGGAGGTGGTATAAACTGGACTCAATCAGAATTTTAAAGACAGGTCAAGTTAAAGGTTTCCTCAACCACGTAGTTAGAGTTTAGAATGCAACTGTTGTGCTACATACAGCCTTTAAACAGAAAGGTTGTGCCATGATTCATGCCTTTTAAGTGTCAATGATATAGCAGCTATTTTATAGAGCAGCAAAACAAGTTTCAGCAACCCAGATCTTTATCTGCTTCAGCTGAAAAGACTGAATGCTGAAATAGGATGGTTACATTTTCATCTCAGTTATATAAATGATTGTTTTGAAAGCAAGCTGGCACATCTTTAGAAAGTTTTTTTTTTCTTCCTTTGATACCCATTAAATCTCTTTTTTTTTAAGTAAAAGACAAATCTGAGCGACATGAAGTATAGAAAAGATGTAGATCTCACTATTGAATAGGTATTATGGCTAGGACATATTGCGAAGTTAGCCATCTATAGCTATGATTTTTTTAAACATCACCTTGAATAAGGCACAATTTATATTCAGTAAAATGTACCAGATTTAAGTGTAGATTTTAAAACATTTCAACAAATCTTTACATCAATCATTTCCAATATCCCCAAAAGTTGGGGATATTGTGTCCTTCCCAGTCAAGTTCCCCTGTCCCAGTCACCACTCCTGTTCACAGGCAGCCGCTGACCTGTTTTCTGTCACTACAGATTAGTTTTTCTTTATTAGAATTGCATATTAATAAAATCACAGTAAGCATTCTTTTTGTATTGGCTGCTTCTGCTCAGCGTGTTTTTGAGGTCATCTGTGTTGTTCTATGTATTAATGGTTCATTCTCGAGTAGTATTGCATTGTTGTTATATCCACAATTTATTTATTCATACCTATAAGATGAACATATATTTCAAATTTTCAGCTATTATAAATAAAGATGCTAAACAGGCTCATAAAAAGAGTTCTTGTGTTGATATAACACTTTCATTGCACTTAGGTAAAACCTAGGCATAGAATTACTGGGTCATTAGGAAAGTATATATGTGGTTTTACGATAATTTCAGTTTGTGGATATCCTCACCAACACTTGGTATGGCCAGACTTTTTAATTTTAGTCATTCTAATAGGTGTGCAGTTTTTACTTTACAATTTTAATTAGCATTTCCCTAATGAATATGATGTTGAGCAACTTTCATGTTCTTATTTACAAGTTGTATGTCTTCTTGGATGAAGCATCTGTCTAAATCTCTTTTGCCCATTCTTTTAAAAATTGACTTGGTTGTTTTTCTGTTGTTGTTGTTGTGTGTGTGTATTTATATACATTCTGGATACAGGTCCTTTGTTTTTTCCTCCTAATCTGTGGTTTTCTCTCCATTCTACTATCAGAGTCTTAAAAGGAGCAGAAGTTTTAATTTTGATAAAGACAATATTAATTTGTTATTTTATGGATCATGCATTTGCTGTGTATCTAAAAAATCTTCACCTACTTCAAAGTTACAAATATGTTCTTCTATCTTTTCTTCTAAATGTTTAATAGTTTTAAGTCTTACATTTTGGTCTATGATTCATTTTGAGTTACTTTTTATATAAGGTGTGAGATCTATATCTAAGTTAATTTTTGGCATTTGGATATTAAATCATACTAGCATTGCTTGTTGAAAAGACTATCCTTTCTCCACTGCATTGCCTTTGCCTTTGTGGAAAATCAGTTGTCCATGTATGTGTAGAGATATTTCTATTCTGTTGACTTTTTTTTATATTGATGTTAATACCTCCCTGTCTTGATTATTCTAGATTTAAATAAATCTTGAAATATAGTAACATTAATCTTCCAAATTTGGTCTTAATTTTTGAAGTACTTTTGCCTACACTAGGCCCCTTTCATTTATATTTGAGTTTTATAGTCCATTTGCAAATTATTTTCAAAATAAGCCTTTGAGAATTTTGAATGGAATTATGTTGAATGTATAAATCAATTTGGAATAAAGTGACCTCTTAACAATATTGAGTCTTTTGACCTATGAGCAAAGTCTTTTTTATTTAGGTGACTTTAATTTCTCCAGATAATCTTTTGTAGCTTTCAGAGTATAGTCTTTTGCATCTTTTGTGAGATTTATTTCTCCTAGGTTTTTAATATATTATTAAACTACTGTAATTGGTATTATTTTCTAAATTTCAATTTCTGGTTGTTGCTGGAATGTGAAAATACAATTGATTTTGTACATTGGTCTTGTATCCTGCAAACATATTAAATACATATTAATTCTAATAGCTTTTTTATATATTCCATTAGATTTTCTATATAGTTGATAATAAAGGTAGTTTTGTTTTTCTAATTTGGATAATTTTAATCTTTTTTTCCCACAGTGTATTGCACTAGCTGGAACCTCCGATATAATGTTGAATACAAGTTATGAGAGCTTATATGTTTGTCTTGTCCCAAAGTGTTTAATTTTTCAGTGTCTAGTACGAAATTAGCTGTAGGCTTTTTGTTTCTCCTCCTTATCAAGTGAGGAAGTTCCCATCTTTTCCTAGTCTGCTGAGAGTATTTATCAGGTGCCTTGGATTTTGTGCAGTACCTTTTCTGTGCCTATTGAGCTTATTATTTTTTAAGTTTATTAATATAAAGGTGAAGCACCTTAATTGATTTCAAATGTTTAACCAAACATATCCTGAAGTAAAACTGACTCGGCTATAAAGTATTGTGCTTTTTATATATTGTTCAATTCAACTTGCTAAAATTTTGTTTATGACATTTCCATCTATGTTTGCAAGAGATATCTGTCTATAGTTTTCTTTTCCTTCCTTCCTTCCTTCCTCTCTCTCTCTCTTCCTTCCTTCCTTTCTTTCGTTCTCTTTCTTTCTTTCTTTCTTTCTTTCCTTCTTTCTTTCTCTTTCTCTCTTTTCTCTCTTCCTCCCTCCCTTCCTTCCTTCCTTCCTCTTTCTCTCTTTCTTTCTTTCTTTCTTTCTTTCTTTCTTTCTTTTTCTTTCTTTCTTTCTTTCTTTCTTTCTTTCTTTTCTTTCTTTCTTTCTCTTTCTCTTTCTCTCTCTTTCCTTTTTTTTTATTTTTGATAGATTCTTACTTTGTAGCCCAGTCTGGAGTGCAGTGGCACAATCACAGCTCACAGCAGCCTCAACCTTCCAACCTTCTGGGTTCAAGTGATCCTCCCACCTCAGCCTCCCAAGTAGCTGGGACCACAGGCATGTGCCATCATGCCTGGCTAATTATTTTTTATTTGTTTTTGTAGAGATGAGGTCTCACTATTTTGCCCAGGCTGGTCTCGAATTTCTGAGCTCAAATGATCTGCCTGTCTCAGCCTTCCAAAATGCTGGGATTATAGGCATGAGCCACTGTGTCTGGCTTCTAGTTTTCTTTTATAAATGTTTGTGTATGGTTTTGATATCAACATAATATAGTCCTCATAAAATAGAGTGGGGGTTATTCTTTTAAATCTTCTGAAGGAGTTTATACAGAATTGCTATTAGTTTTTCTTTATATGTTTGGTAGAATTTATCAGTGAAGCCATCTGGGCCTGGGGCTTTCTTTGTAGAAAGGTTTTGAACTATGAGTCCATTTTATATAATAGACATGGTGTTATTCAGGTTGTTCATTTCTTCTTACGTTGGCTTTGGTCATTTAAATCTTTCAAAGAAATTCTGCATTTCATTTAGTTGTCAAATTTATTGACATGAAGATCATAATTACACTTATCCTTTTAGTATCTATAGAATCTGTAGGAATATCATTCTCCTTATTCCTAAAGTTGATAATATCTTCTCTCTTTTTTTCTTAGTGTGTCTGCCTAAAGTTTTATCGATTTTATTGATATTTTCAAAAAAAACAACTCTGAGTTTTATTGATTTTTTTTTCTTTTTTGACGGAATCTCTCTCTGTTGCCAGGCTGGAGTGCAGTGGTGCATTTTCAGCTCACTGAAACCTCCGCTTCCTGGGTTCAAGCAATTCCCCTGCCTCTGCCTCCCGAGTAATTGAGATTACAGGCGCCTGCCACCATACCCAGCTAATTTTTTTGTAATTTAGTAGAGATGGGGTTTCACCATATTGGGCAGGATGGTCTCGATCTCCTGACCTTGTGATCCACCCGCCTCAGCCTCCCAAAGTGCTGGATTACAGGCGTGAGCCACCGTGCTCAGCCAAGTTTTGCTTATTTTATAACATTTTTATTTTTTGAAATTAATTTATGTCATAATCCTTATTATACTTTTATTCTACTTAACCTGGTTTTAGTGTCCCCTTAGTTTCCTACTTTTTAAAGGAAACTGAAGTCATTGATTTGATATTTTGTTCTTCTCTATAGGCATTTTTTTTTTTTTTTGCTGTACATTTTTCCCTAAGTACTTCTCTAGCATTATGCCATACATTTTGGTATGTTGTGCTTTCTTCTTTTTTTTTAGTTCAAAATAATTTCCAGTTTACATTTGCTTTCTTATTTGCCAATGTGTTATTTAGGGGTGTATTATTTAGTTTCAAAATATTTGAAAAATTTTCATGGATCATGTTATTATTGATTTCCAACTTAATTCTGATGTGGTGAGAGTACATACAGTGATACACTGCACAACAATGTTTCATTCAAAGATGGGCCACATATATGGTAGTGATCCCATAAGATAACGGAGCTGAAAAATTCCTGCCACCTAGTGACATCATAGCTATTGTCATTACATCATAGTGCAAAGCATTACTCATGTGTTTGCGGTGATACTGACGTAAACAAAACTACTGCACTGTCGGTTGCATAACAGTGTAGCAATACAATTATGTAGAGTACATAATACTTGATAATGATACTAAATAATTAATGGTTTATGTATTCATTATACTGTATTTTATCATTATTTTAGAGTATACTCATTCTACTTATTTAAAAAATAACTGTTTATAAAATGGCCTCAGGCAGATCCTTCAGGAGAATTCCAGAAGAAGGCATTATCGTAGGAAATGACAAGTCCATGTGTGTTATTGACCATGAAGACCTTCTGTAGGACAAGATGTGGAGATGGAAGGCAGTGATATTTATGATCTTGACCCTGTGTAGGCCTAGGCAAATGTGTATGTTTATGTCTTCATTTTTGACAAAAAAGTTAAAAAGTAAAAAAATAAATAAATAAATAAAAATATACCAACACTTATAGAATAAAGACATAAAGAAAATATTTTTGTAAAGCTATACAATGTGTTCGTGTTTTAAGCTATGTGCTGTTACAAAAGAGTCAAAAAGCTAAACATTCAGAAGCTTATTGAGTAAAAAAGTTATGGTAAGCTAAAGTTCATTTATTACTGAAGAAGGGAATATTTTTTATAAATTTAGTATACCCTAATTGTACAGCATTTATAAAGTCTATAGTAGTGTACAGTGATGTTCTAGGCCTTCACATTCACTCATCACTCACCCACTGACTCACCCAAAGCAACTTTCAGTCCTGCAAGCTCTGTTCATGGTAAATGCCTGATACATGGATACCATTTTTTAATCTTTTATACCAGGGGTCCCCAAACTGCTTGGTACCAGTCCATGGTCTATTAGGAACTGGGCCACACAGCAGGAGGTAAGTGGCAGGTGATCAGCAGGTGAATGAGCATTACCCCCTGAGCTCCACCTCCTGTCAGATCAGTGGTGGCATGAGATTCTCATAGGAGTGCAAACCCTATTATAAACTGTGCATGTAAGAGATCTAGGTTGCACGCTTCTTATGAGAATCCAATACCTGATGATCTGTCACTGTCTCCTATCACTCCCAAAAGGGATGATCTAGTTTCTAGTTGCAGGAAAACAATCGCAGGCTTCCACTGATTCTACATTATGGTGAGTTGCATAATTATTTCATTGTATATTATAGCGTAATAATAATAGAAATAAAGTGCACAATAAATGTCATGTGCTTGAATCATCCCCAAACCATGCCCTCAATCCCAGTCCATGGAAAAATTGTCTTTCATGAAACTGATCCCTGGTGCCAAAATGTTGGGGACCACTGTCTTATATTTTTTTGTATAAGGTACTTTTATTGTACCTTTTCTGTGTTTAGATGTATTTACATACACAAATACTCACCACTGGGTTACCATTGCCTACAGTAATCAGCACAGTATCATGTTGTATAGGTTTTTAGTGTAGGAGCAATAGGCTATACCACCATATAGCTTAGGTATGTAGTAGGCTATACTACCTGGGTTTGTGTTAAGAATACTCCATGATATTTGCATAATGAAATCACCTAATGATGCATTTCTCAGAATGTATCCCTGTTGCTAAATGTTTTATGACTGTACTTTTTATAACTCGAATCCTTTTAAATTTTGTAAGCTTGCTTTATGGCCCAGAGTATAACCTATCTTGGTAAATGTTCTGAGTGCACTTGAAATTAATGTACATTACATTCTTGTTGGGTGAAATGGTTTAAACATGTCAGGTCAAGTTGGTTGATGTTCAAATATCGTATATCTTTACTTATGTTTTGTTTACACATTCTGTTAATTTTTAGGAGAAACATGTAATCTCTTACTGAACCTTTGGATTTGTCTATTTTTTCTCCATATTTCCATCAGTTTTTACTTCATGTATTTTGAAGTTGTATTATGAGTACATGAACATTTAAAATTGCTATGTCCTCCTAAAGATTTAACCCATTTAACACTATTAAATGAAACTCTTAATCCCTGGTAATAGTCTGTGCTCTGAAATCTACTATGTCTATATTAATATAGTCACTCCATATCTTTTTGATTAGTTCTAGCATTGCACTTTTTTTTCATATGTTTAATCCAATTGTACCTTTTTATTTAAGGTAAATTTCCTGTAGGCAGCGTATAATTTGATCTTAGTTTTATATCAAATCTGATAATTCCTTATTTTTAATTGGGGTATTTAGAACATTTACATTTAATATGGTTATTATATGGTTTGTTTCAAATATATCATCTTGCTTTCTATTGCCTTAATATTTGTTTTTCTATTTGTCCCATCTGGTCTTTGTTCACTTTTATTTGCTTATGCCTTCTTTGCATTGGTTAAATATTTCTTACAATTATATTTTATTTCTTATCCATTCAGGCTGCTATAACAAAATATCTTAGACTGAGTAATTTATATAACAACAGAAATTTATATTTCAGAGTTCTGGGGCTGGGAAGTCTAAGATCAAAGAGTCAACATGACCTAATCACCTCCTAAAGGCCCCACTTCTTAATACTATTGCATTGGAGATTAGGTGTCCACATATGAATTTGGGGCTGTGGTGTATTAATATTCAGACCATAGAAGCTACTTTATTATTTATTCATTATAGTTCTTTACTTTTTTATTTCAGCAATGTATAGCATTCATCTTTAACTTATCATACTCTATTTTCAAATGATATTATACCTCTCTATTTTCTTTTTTTTTTCTTTTTTTTTTTTTTTTTTTTTGAGACGGAATCTCACTCTGTCGCCCAGGCTGGAGTGCAGTGGCCGGATCTCAGCTGGCTGCAAGCTCCGCCTCCCGGGTTTACGCCATTCTTCTGCCTCAGCCTCCCGAGTAGCTGGGACTAGAGGCGCCCGCCACTTCGCCCGGCTAGTTTTTTGTATTTTTTAGTAGAGACGAGGTTTCACCGTGTTAGCCAGGATGGTCTCGATCTCCTGACCTCGTGATCCGCCCGTCTCGGCCTCCCAAAGTGCTGGGATTAGAGGCTTGAGCCACCGCGCCCGGCCTATTTTCAGTATAAAACTTGTACAATAGTGTTCTTCCAATTCTTCTTTCCTGATCTTTCTGCTAACATTGTCAAATGCTTTCACATATGCCATAAGCTCCACAATAGTATATTGTTACTATTTTTGTTAAGCTGTCAATTTGGACTTAAATAATGATAAATAAATCTCACATATTTACCCATATAGTTATAATTTCCATTACTCTTTATTATTTCTGTAGATCTATATTTCTTTCTCTTGCCATTTACCTCGTGTTTAAATAATTCATTTCACATTTCTTGTAATGTGGATTTGCTTATAATTAATTCTTTCAACTTTTGTAAATCTTAAAAAATGCTTATTTGGCCTTCATTCTTGAAAGGTATGTGTATTGGGTATAGAATTCTAAATTGGCAGATTTTTTTCTTTCAATACTTTGAAGATGTTATTCCACTATTTTCTCACTTGCCTGGTTTCTGATGAGATATCTGCCAGCATCTTTATTTTTGTTCCTGTATATATAATGTATCTTTTTTTATCCTCCTGCTTCTAAAACTTTTTCTTTACCACTGGTATTGAGCAATTTTTTTTTTGGTTTGTTTGTTTCTTTACCTAGGGGTTCCTAGATCTGTAAATTTATAGTTTTAATCAAAGTTTAATAATGTTTCGGTTCTTTCTTGTTTAAGTATTTGTTCTCCCCTGCCCTCCCTTTCCTCTCCTTTGGGCTTTGCCTAGGTTATTGATAATAGGTGTAGGTCCCTCAGCTTACTAATGTTATTTCAATATTTTAAAATTATCTCTTCTTTATATCACTTCTGAGTTGTTCCTACTGATTATTAATCTCCTCATTATGGCTTATGTTGTTCTGTCCCATCCCCCACCTTTTCTTTAGGCAGAGGTCTCACTCTGTTGCCTAGGCTAGAGTGCAGTGGTATGATGGCACTATAACCTTGAACTCCTGGGCTCTCAAGTGATCTTCCCCTCTCAGGCTCCTGAATAGCTAGAATTACAGGCATGCATCACCACACCTGGCTAAGTTTTATTTTATTTTTTGTAGAGATGGGGTCTTGCTGTGTTGCTTGGGCTGGTCTTGTACTCTAGACCTCAAATGATCCCATTTGGTCTCCTAAAGTGCAAGTGCTGGGATTACAGGTGTAAGCCACCATGCCTGACCATTTTCCTACATTTTTGTGTGCCTAGTAATTTTAGCTTGATATCAAACACTGAATTTTACCTTGTGAGGTGCTGGATGATTTGTTTGTTTGTTTGTTTGTTTGTTTGAGATGGAGTCTCGCTCTGTCGCCCAGGCTGGAGTGCAGTGGTGTGATCTTGGCTCACTGCAACCTCTGCCGCCCAAGTTCAAGCAATTCTCTGCCTCAGCCTCCCAAGAAACTGGGATTACAGGCACCCACCACCATGCCCAGCTGCTTGATGATTTTTACAAGCATTTTTATAATTACTGTTGAGTTCTGTCTGGGACACAATAAGTTACTTGGAAACAGTTAAATCCCTTCAGGTCTTGCTTCTTAAGATTTGCTAACTGGTATAGGAAGAGTGATCCTTCTAAAGCTAACTATTCTTTTTGTGCACTTTACCCAATTCCCCAGGAATCGTGAGGGCTTTCATATGGCTTGTGGGAATAGGAACTCTTCCCATGATTACCATACATTAATACCTTCATTCTTTTGTGTAATTTTTTTTTCTTCACAATCTCAAGTAGTTTTCTCACACATATACACTCGTTAGTACTGAACTAAATACGTGAGGGAAACTCTCTGCAGACGCCAGAGTTCTCTTCCTGTGTAATTGTCTCTTCTCAGGTACTCTGTTCTGCAAGTTCTAGCTACCTTGGAATCTCCAGATTCTCACCTCCATCTGCTCAATTCAGGGAGTCCGCTGTGCTCTATGTGAGTTTGCCCTCTCTGACTTGCAGCCTGGAGACGCTCTGAAAGCAGTAAGCTGAAGGAATTGTGTGGAACATTCCTTTGTTTTCCATCTCAAGGTTATTATCCTTTGTTACTTTATGTACAGTGACTTGCAAATCTGTGTTTTGTATATTTTGTCCATTTTTTGTTATTTCATGTGGGAGAAGAAATCCAGTCTGTTACTCCATCTTTGCCAGAAGCAAATGTCCTTAATTTTGTGGATCTTAATTTCCATCTGGTTTTATTTTCTTAACACTTGAAGAACTTCCTGTAGTACAGGCCTGCTGGTAATGAATTCTCTTAGGTTGTGTTTGTATAAAAACATTTTTATTTCCCTTCGTTTTTAATGATGTTTTTACTGGTTTTACAAATAGAGATTAAAAAATTTTTGTTTTCATTTATCATTTCAAATATGCCTTTTCATTGTTATTTGGTGTTATGGGCTGAATTATTTCCTCCCAAAATTCATATGTTGATGTCTTAGCCCCCAATAGCTCAGAATGCAACTGTGGTTGGAGATACGTCCTTACCTAAGCAAGGTAAAATGAAGTCATATGCGTAGGCCCTAATCCAATATGACTGGCATCATTACAAGAAGAGGAAACAAAAGAAAATACAGATACAGAAAGAAGACATGTGAAGATACTGGAAGAATATGACTATGATGGTTAATTGTATGTGTCAACTTCAATGGGATGTGGGATGCCCAGACTAAACATTGTTTTGGGGTGTGTCTGTGTTTGGGGTGTGTATTTCCAGATTAGATTAGCATTTGAATTGGTGGACTCAGTAAAGTAGACCGCCCTCTCCAGTGTGGTTGGGTATTAGTCAATCTGTTGAAGGTTTGATTAAAACAAATGGTGGACGAAGAGAAATTCTCCCCATTTTCCTGCCTCCCTGCTTGAGCTGGGACATTTCATCTCATCTTCTTCTGCCCTTGAACTTGTGTATACATCATCAGCTCTCCCGGTTCCCAGACTTTTTCACTGGGACTGAATAACAACATTGGCTTTCCTGAGTCTCCAGCATGCATGAGCCAATTCCTCATTTTTATATAATGAAGAAAATATATAATTAAGGATATGTACATTGAATACATACTACTTACAACTTTCATAAGATATTATACATACAAATAATATGTATCATAACATACATATGTAGTGTATCCTATTGGTTCTCTTTCTCTGCAAAACTCTAATACAACGGTCATTACAAACCAGGGAGAAAAACTTTCTGAATAATTTTTAGCCTCCAGAACTATGAGGAAATAAATTTCTACTTTTTAGCCACCCAATCTGTGGTACTTGGTTATGGCAGTCCTAGCAAACTAATACATCTGCTTTGCATAATTTCTGTCAAGAAGTCTAAAATTATTCCCCTCTTTATTGTCCAATATGTAGTGTATCCATTTTTTTTCTCTAGCTGCATTTAAGAATTTCTCTTTATGACTGTTTTTTAGCAAGTACATTATGGTTTTCTTTGATGTAGTTTTCTTTGAACTTAAACTGTGCAGTATGTGTTAAGCTTATAGATTTCATCAATTTTGGAAAAATTGAACATTATTATTGAAATATTTTTAATCACCCACACCCACTGTTTTTTTATTTTGTCTGGAACTCCAACGATATGCACATTAGATTGCTTACTATTGAACCATAGGTCACTGAGTCTCTGTTTATTTTTTTTTCTTTTTTTTCCTCTGTATTTTAGTTTGTTCAGTTTCTGTTACTATGTCTTTAATTTTAGTGGTCTTTTCCACTGCTTTATCTGTCATTAACCATATCTAATAATTTGTTTTAAATTTAAGATGTTATTTTTTGGTTCTACAAATACCATTTTTTTATATCTCACATTTCTTTCTTTGTGATGTTTAATGTTTAAAAGATACTGAGTGAATATATAATAACTTAAAGACTTTGCTAATTCTACCATCATTTTCATTTCTGGATCTGTTTCTAGTGATCGATTATTTTTTTCTTCCTAGATAATGGCTGCAATGTCTTACTTCATTGACTCCTTAGTAATTTTTTATTGCGTACTGAACGTCTCAACATTGTGGTTTCTATCTCTAAAAATTCAAAATATATACTTTTTGCACATGGTAAATATTTGCTTTTGTTGTCTTTATTTTTATTTACTAATTTATTTATTTTTTTGAGACAGAGTTTCACTCTTTTTGCCCAGGCTGGAGTGCAATGGCACGATCTCAGCTCACTGCGACCTCTGCCTCCCAGGTTCAAGCGATTCTCCTGTCTCAGCCTCCCAAGTAGCTGGGACTACAGGCACTCGCCACCACGCCCAGCTAATTTTTTTGTATTTTTAGTAGAGATGAGTTTCACCATGTTGGCCAGGCTGGTCTTCACTTCCTGACCTCAGGTGACCCACCCGCCTCGGCCTCCCAAAATGCTGGGGTTACAGACACGAGCCACCATGCCTGGCCATTTTTGTTGTCTTTAAAAGTGGTGAACTTAGTTCTGCCAGGTGGTTAAGTAACTTACACGTCAGCTTTTAGAGTTTTGCTTTTAAGCATTATTAAGGTTCTTCTGGCATAGCTTTTACTCTATAGCTGATTTAACCCTATTACAAAGGCATAATTTTTTAGGGTCAATACTGAATACCCTGGGTTTTTAACAAGAAAATAGAAAAGAGAAAATGTTATATTTATTATAAGCTATAGTTTTGAAATGAATTTAAGATGAGAAAAATACATTCAAGAAGCAGAAGGAGAAACATGACAAATTTATAACCTGTGCTACATGCACTTTTGAATACATATATTTAAATGAAATCTAAGTGAAATTTAAAATAATAATTAAAAATTAACATTTTTTCAGCATATATGATGTTTAAGACAGTATGGTGTTATGATCCAAAAAGAAAAAGAAAAAGACACAGTGTTTCCTAACTTTAAGAAATTCACTGTCTAGTTGGGGAAATAAGACAGAAGAAAAAGGCAGGTAATTCCTAATGAGTGAAAGTGTTAATAGTGTACCTTGGTCTGTGTAGTTTGTAGAGAACTCAAAACTGTTGACATACATCACAGCCACAAGAATCCAGTGGGTTTCAACTGTGTTAGGGACCTTTTTCTGGAGCCTAAGAAACACAACATATGATACAGGCCTTCATGGCTGAATGCCTTGTCTTTTTTCAAAAAAGAGCATTTTTCTTCCCAGTGATATTCTTTCTACTATTCCTAAGCAAAGAGAGACTAAGTTACTTAGACACAAACTGCATCCTAAACTCTGTCCTAGCTTGCATTTCATACAGCCACAGGCATACACTGGGTAACACCCTTTGTTCGATTAATCCATTTCTAAATCATTTGTCTGAAGTCTTTTTCATGAAGACTTAAAAGACACTCTAGGGCAGCTTAAAGTACAGAAGGTGTGGCTGTGTGAAAGCGGAATCTATGAAAAAGGGAAGTTTTTTTGTGAATGACGGATATGTAAGTTTGGCCTTCAGGGCATACTAAAGCAGGGGGTGGATCATCCCAAAATTGTTTCATACATGTAATTAATTTTCCTACAGTTTCAGAACATCATTTATATTCTGCAAGGAAATAATGTTAGCATGCATATTATAAAGTTAAATTTAACCTGGAAATAGTGTTATTTCACCAGGCATAAAACGCCTTATAAACAAACAGGTAATACTTCCCTCTTATTTACTTCCACTATTATTCCCTATTTTCCTTCTCTTGACATTTTATCTCCTCTGTCAAAGTCTCTCATTTTTTCTTTCTTTTTTTTTTGAAACGGAGTCTCGCTCTGTCACCCAGGCTGGAGTGCAGTGGCGTGATCTCAGCTCACTGCAAGCTCCACCTCCCGGGTTCACGCCATTCTCCTGCCTCAGCCTCCTGAGTAGCTGGGACTACAGGCGCCCGCCACCACGCCTGGCTAATTTTTTTTTGTATTTTTAGTAGAAACGGGGTTTCACCGTGTTCGCCAGGATGGTCTTGATCGCCTGACCTTGTGATCCGCCCGCCTTGGCCTCCCAAAGTGCTGGGATTACAGACGTGAGCCACTGCGCCCGGCTGCATTAATATCATTCATTATGTGATGTTTTTATAATTAATAAATCTTATTGATGCATTATTATTAACTGAAGTCCATAGTTTACATGCAGATTCACTATGTTGGACAGTTCTATGGGTTTTGACAAATGCATAATGCAATTACCCACGTTACAGCATCATAAATAGTAGTTTCATCACCTTAAAAATATCCCATGCTTCCTCTATTCATCTCTCCTCCTTCTCCTGGTAACCATGATCTTTCTGCTGTTTCTGTAGCTTTTTGACTTTTCTAGAATGTCATATAATTAGAATCATGTCATGTGGCTTTTAAAGATTGGCTTCTTTCATTTGACAATAGGCATTTAAGGTTTCTATAGGTTTTTGGTGGCATGATAGCTCAGTTAAGATGTTCCATAGTTTGTTGATTTATTAATATGTTGAGGGATGTCTTGGTTGCTTTCAGTTTTTGGCAATTCTGAATAAATCTGCTAAACGCTCAGGTGTGGACTTTTGTGTGTGGGTAAGTTTTCCACCTAATTGAGTGTATGCCTGGAAGTGTGAATGCTGGATCATGTGGTAAGAGTAAGTTCACTTTTATGAGAAACTAACTGCCTAACTTTCTTCCAAGTGCTGTTACCATTTTGCATTCCTACCAGCAATGGATGAGAGTTTCTGTTACTCGCCGTCCCTGCCAACATTTAGTGTTATCAGTGTTTGAGATTTTAGCTATTCTAATGGGTTTGTGGTGGTATCTCATTGTTTCTTGTTTTTGTTTTTGTTTAAAAAACAGGCTCTTGCTCTGTCTGCCAGACTGGATTGCAGTGGTACAAGCATGGCTCACCGCAGCCTCGTCCTCCTGGATTCAAGCAATCCTTCCACCTCAGCCTCCTGAGTATCTGGGACCACAGACATAAGCTACCATACCTGGCTAGTTTTAAAATTTTTTGTAGAGATAGGGATCTCACCATGCTGCCCAGGCTGATCTTGAACTCCTGGGCTCAAGTGATCCTCCCACCTTAGCTTCCTGAAGTGCTGGGATTATAGGCATGAGCCACCATGCCTGGCTCTCTCATTGTAGTTTTAATTTACAGTTTTCCCAATGATGTGATGTTGAAAGTATTTTCATGTGTTTGTTTGACATATGTACATCTTCTTTGATGAGATGTCTGTTCAGATCTTTTGCTTATTTTCAAGTTATTTTTTTTGTTGTTGAGTATTAATCGTTCTTTGTATATTTTGGATATAAATCATTTCAGATGTGTGTTTTGCAAGTACTTTCTCCCAGTCTGTGTCTTGATTTTTCTTGAGATGTTTTTCTTGACAGTGTCTTTCACAGAGCATTTTTTTTTTTTTATAAAGTCTATCTTACCATTTTTTCTTGCATTTAAAAAAAATTTTTTTGGTGTTGTATCTAAAAGCTTATTGCCAAACCCAATGTCTCCTATATTTTCTCCTATATTATTTCTTAGAAGTTTTATTGTTTTACATTTTGTATTTAGGATTATAATTCATTTTGAGTTATTTTTTGTGAAAGGTATAAGGTCTGTGTTTAGATCTATATTTTTACACATGAATGTCCAACTGTTCCAGCCCCACTTGTTGCAAAGAAAATCCTTTCTCTACTAAATTTTCTTTGTTTCTTTGTCAAAGACCAATGGACTATATTTGAGTGGGTATGATTTTTTTCTCTATTTAAAAAGTAAGATTTTTAAAAACAAATAAAATAAAAATAAAAATGATCTGTAAAGAGGGGGCTTCCATGGATTAGATGATGGAGTAAAGTTCATTTTTATTCCTCCCTTGTTTTAGAAATCACCCCAAAGGAACAAGTATAATGGCATACAGACACAGATTTTATCTCTGATGACAGTAGGAAGGTTTCTTGTTTTTTGTTTTTTTAAAAAAAATCCTAAATCACAGTGTCTAAGAAAGGATTGCCAAATGCAGTACTGGTTAAATAAGGATGCCAAGAGGAACCCAGATTTTCTATGTGGGGCTGTGAAACTAAACAGCTGGAATTCTCCAGAATTGACATACCTCCTAGGAGCAATGCCTGCTTTTGAACAACAGAAATGGGTAATTGGACTAGTGACAGATCTTCCCTGAAAGTTATTTTACACCATAAAGAAGCACACACACACACACACACAGCCCTGTGCCATAAAATATCTATACCATAAGCTTTTAACTTTAGTATAAAACAGAAAAAAATTCTCCTTAGAATACTTGCCTCCAATGCATGAACTTCATTTAATTAACTAGTAGAGGATAAACCTGCTTCACTCAAAGATAACTATATATACACACATATATATACACATATATATGTATACTCCCATCTCTCTGGCAGTTACTACCCAGGATAACTGATGCAAATTATGTAATATATATATATAGTTATCTTTGAGTAAAGCAGAAGCAGGTTTATCCTCTACTAGTTAAAGAAAGTTTATTATATATTATATATAAGGTTTACATAATATATATTTAATTAGAGATATTGTAGAAAGTTAGAAAAGGAATAGAGAAAATAGATAGCAGCCAAGGAATATTGATCAAAAATGCTGCCACAAAACATGAAAATTGGGATCACACATAGGCACGCATTTAAGAAATTTAATAAAACATCTGCCTCTGTTCTAAAAAAGAGGTCCAAAGCAGAGATCCAAAGGCTCAAAGCGATGACCATTGTCCTAATTTTGATCTAAATGCCTGTAAGGAAATGGAAATCCTAGGGACCAGTTGTAAGACCCTTCACACTCCTTCATAGTTAAGTACGGCAGTCACTTAAGTATGATTTGAGAAGTACCAAAAGCCAAGCCTGAACCTCCAATTCTTCCTCCATTTGCCAAGTTCGGCATTATTTTTTCTGCCTAATGCAAGAAGAAATTAATTACTCTTCTGGTCAGATAAGCAGCTTCATATCAGCATGACCAGGATATTCTCAAAATGGGTGCTTCCGGCAGAGAAAGAGTTGGGACTACATGGCAGCTTTGATGACCTGGTTTAAGCACATATCAGGTTATCAGTTGAGGTTTATTGAACATTCCATAGAGCCCATCCATGAAGATGAGATAGCCATCAGATGGACTGCTGTGCAGAGGATAGCCTAGGAGTAACAGGCTGCAAGATGGTACTGAACAGCCTCAGTAATAGGACCTCAGAGGATTGGAAGAAGTATTTTTAGCCAGGTTTGGAAAAAAGATATTAAGAAAAAAATATTTTCTTGGAAAGGCAACCCCTTCTGAATCTGTAAGTCCAAGTCTAAATATGGAACTCCATTAGAAGTTACCTACGTGACTTGAAGCAAATTACTCAACCTCTGCATCTGCTGTAATTTTTTGCTCTCTGGTTATTGTAGGGAGACCTTTTGTTCCTTTCTTCCTGTCCTGTTGTCTGCCTTTGCTGTTTGGTGATTTTCTGTAGTGAGAATCTTTGATTCCTTTCTCTTCTTTTTTTTTTGTGTAAAATCATTGAAACTCTGAAAGCTAGTTTTCTTCTCTGTGAAATGCATGAAATAATGTTTGAATTGTAGGTTTCTAGATATTGTAATTGAGATGACGTTGGGAAAGTACACAATACATTGCCTAGCACACAGTAGGTAGCTGGTGACCACTCAGGCTGCGATGCTACACCCTATGGGCACTGTTCTCAAAGTGGATGGCCCTGGCTGCTGTGGAATGTGGAGGCCATGGGAAATCAATGAGAAGAGCTATTACTATTACGACTGTCTTCTTACTTTGCCTAGATGTAGCTCCAGCCAGTCATGTATTGAACCAGCACAAGAAAATGAACTCTTTGCTCCCTCCGTTTTTTTTTTTTTCTCTCTCTGTAGTCTTCATTGGCAGGGGGATGCATGTTAAAAATGCCTACACCAATGGAAAAGGATGCCTTGTGAAAGTCACCCCGTTTCCTTTACTGGTTTCAGAAGGCAAATCATTTAAGAATTTGCATCCTCAGTTTCTTCACCTATCAAATGAGAGACTTCAACCAAAGAGTCTTTAATGTTCTTTCCAGAATTCTTTGATTTACCACCTGGATCCCATTCAACACTTTAATCCTGGGACTGCCCACAGACAGGAAATCTTGTTCTCAAAATGACAATGAAATTCATTTAACATGAGTTCCCAGGGGATAGGGGAAATGGGCCAGACTTTTCCTACAAGTTTGTGACATTTAGTCCTTGGCAAAAAAAGGAAGCTGTCAGTCTAAGCTTAAAATACTCCCTTTCCCTCATATAGTATTAATTAAACATGCTTAATCATTGCTGCAACAGTTTTGCAGAGAAAATTTAGGTACAGAGGACTCAGTGAACAAGCAGGTTATGGGAAAGTAGAAAAAAGTCAAGGGCATGTTTGAACCTCCTCCTTTCATTTATTTTAATTTTAAGGGCTTGAACAGTTGCTAAAAGACCTTAGTGTGAGTAGACTGGAGCTCTGTCCTATTGAAATATCACTCAACTCCCATCTCTCCAGCAGTTACTACCCAGGAAAACTGATGCAAAGTGAGAACACACACGTAAGTCCCTTTCAAAGGAAAACCATCACATCTACTCCCACTTTCCTAACAGGTTTTCTAAGTCTTCAATAAGTTTGTGTTAGCTGGGAATGAATGTCTGAATTTAGGCTTCAAAAATGTTCCTCCCCTCCACCCCCAATCTGTATAATTACTGTTTTTTTCCTGAAGTCTTTCAAAATACTATAATTAACAGATTGGCAGATAACCCATATAACTGCAGTTAAGGCAAATATAGTATGCAGCTGTCTTTGCATTAAGTGATTAAATCAAATAGCATAGTTTTGAAGTACATTTATAAAGCATAAATTTACCTCCTGGCAAAACTGTCTTAAGTAACACACCCTACACCATCTGTTCACTCAGTATTAATACCATATCTCCCAGGACTATAGCTAGGGAGAGCACAGCTACCAGCTGTGCAGAACCAAGAGGTGCTGAGAGATTCTTTGGAATACTCAGCAAGTTTTGGATCCTCTTAAGGATGCTCATAATAATCATGCATCTCAAACATACACACAAAACATCCATGCACACACACAGACACTCATGCATGCATGCACACATATCATGCACATGCACAAACATGCATACAACCTCAAGATGGAGATGGTCTGTATTTTGATCTTTTGAAAATGTGCTCACTTTTCATCAACAAGGCAATACCTGGGTTTTACCTTAAATGCATCTGTTCAAGTACTTCTTTCATTAAATTATTTGTTAGACAATAAGTTATTCAATGCCTCTATAGGTCAGACTAGGTACTAGGGATACAATGGTGAACGGGGATAGCCCTTGCTCTCCTGGAACTTACAGCCTAGCATAGACATCTTTCATTAATAGACTAATTACAATGAATAGTGATGTTTTAAAGACAGAATAGAAAGCCACGCATGCCTAACCTCATTTAGGATTTATAAAATCGAAAGACATGAATATTTTTCAACTCAAGAATATGTACAATAAGCGAAAGAAATTCAGTCACTAAAAACGTATTCAGGACGTGTCATGTCAGTGGACAAAACAAGAAAAGATGTTTACAATTTGATGAAGAGAACTGAAGCTAGTCGTGAAAGAAGATGGTAGATACAATGATTCAGAATATTGTGCGGAGGTTCAGAAGTATCAAGCGAGTATTGAGAAACGGGAAGCCTGACATGTTTTCTGGCACAATCGTTATCAACTCTGGCTACATGTTAGAATCATTTGGGAAACCTTTTACAAATATGCATGCCCAGGTCTCATGGCAGACCAATTCTACTAGAAAATCTGTGAATGAAACTGAGGGCTTCTCTCGTTTTAAAAAATTCTTGAGGTGATTTTAATGAGCCCTATCCTGTAAAGAGTGGCTTTTGAACTAGACACCTAACGATGATATCATCTAGAGTTGCACTGTCCAATATATTAGCCACTAGCCACATGTGACTATTTAAATTTAAATCAGTGAAAATTAAATGAAATGAGAATTCAGGTTCTCAGTCACTTAGCCCCATTTCTAGTGCTCACTAGTCACATATGGCTCATGGTTGACATGTTGGAAAACCCAGAACACTTCCGTCTTTGCCAAAAGTTCCATTGGACAGTATTACTGTAGATGAATGAAGAGGAGAGAAGTGGACAATACAAGTGAAGGCATGGCAGTGGGAAAGGCATGAGCAGCAGTAGGGAAAAGCAACTCATTTCTTAGGGCATGGGAACATGTCATGAAATAAGGTGTGTGAGCTGAGCAGTCGAAGATGGCACAGTATGGGGCTCCTCAGCCAGGCAGGAACAGGGGCTGTGGGAAGTCAGGATGGAAAAGAGTGCAAAAATAAAAACCAGGTTAAAGAAAAATGGCCAGGCATAATTCAGGATGAATGGAAGAAAGAGTGACTGGTGTCTGTAAATGGACTTAAAAACTTTCTTTTTTGTACTGGGTTAACTCCTAAGATCAAATGAAAACCTAGTTCATTTAGCTAGAGCACATGTTACTCCATTGCTAGCGTTCTCAGGGAAGTCACCCAGAAAATAATTCAAACGTAAAAAAATTCAAAGATATAATGGATTCAAATGCAATATTCTTAGAGGTGCAAAGTTGGAGCTTACAAAGTCATATTTTATATCATACAATTGTACCAGCAAAGACTGTACAGGTTTATCCAGGTCAATATTCTCATTTCTTAAATGAAAACATAGAAGTACAAAGACAGTAAATGAATTTCCCAGGGTCTCACAGCACCCCCAAGGCAGGAATTTAACTAGAGGACGGGTTGTCCAGTTTCTAGACTGGGGATCCTTTTATTCTATGCCACTTTCTAGATTTTTGGCATAAAGGAAAAAGCAAAGCCAATTACAAAGAGTTTGCTTTCCCATAAGGTTTTCCAAATGGAGGTACTTTGGGGAGAAAAGCAAAGAGCAGGAATGTATATCAACAGATGGAAATAAAAGGCTTTTATTATTATCATTTTTTGAAGAAAAGTAGATGCACATTCTTAATTTTTGTGGCTCACATGAAACACCAAGAATTCAAGCAAGCTCATTTTCTTTTTTGTTGTTATGACATAATAATTATTTTAGAGGGGCAGATTGTTTGACCTTTATAAGGACTTAGTATTATAAAATATCTTGGGTCACCAATAATTCATTGTAACTGCAATGCCTTATTTACATTTCATGTAAATTGTAATATATTATTATTAGATAGACATAGAGTTTTCCGTTGTGGTTTAATCTAAAAAAACATAAAGAAATTTCCCTTCATTAAAGTCTGAGTAATCATAGCTGCCAGGCTGGGCTGAAGATTCAGGCTGGAAAAAAAAAAGAGTCTGAATTTTGTTTTACATCAATATTTATTACTATATCAGTAGCTCCAGTACTTAAAATTTATTACTAGTCTTTATCAGGAGGCAGAAATTGACTCCATAATTATTGTGACTCACATATCCTCCAGGCATTTTTTAATCTTACTTTTGTTTACTGCCACTTGTACTGAACATTTCACATTGCAATTCATAAAGAAGCAGCTCACAGAAAACTAGCATCTGGGCTACCCCAAGATTTTCCATTTTATTAGTCAATGGGAGTGGCTTTAAACTACCCAGCTTATAATTTTTAACCAGAACACACAATTTAATCATTTTAGGATGTGTTCAAGCACAGCTCCAAGTTTTAATAAGGCTGCTCCCTTTATTTCAGATCCCCTCCCTGTCAAAGAGGCTCCTGTATTTTAAAAACTAAAACATGCCTTCATTTCAGTTCCTCTTGAGTTAAAATGTGTATTGAAACACTTTCTGAGAAAAGAGTGGTAGAAAGTAAAACAAATCTCTAAGAGAGAGAGAAAGAAACTGGGAGTCTTTTGAGGTCATATTAAAATTAAGTGAGAAGATGGCACAATTATTTTGACAGCAGGTGGGATCTCTAAGCTGTTAATTAAGAGACTAACCATTAAGAACAAGAAGACTCAAGTTTTAGAAGTTTACTAATTCTTTTCTGGTATTTTGGGAAGATTTGATTATATGGTACTGTTTTTAAATGTCATTTTACGGCTTTACAAAATAACAGAGGAAGTACCACATCCCTGAGGGGACACTGTCAGATTCTCATTTTACATAACTCAAAATGATTTACCCTGTGGACAAAAGACCATTCATTCTGAGAAACAGTATTATAACTAAACATGCCTATGCTAGGCTAACTAATAAATCAGGCAAGTTGACATGCTAGGGAAAAGAATGGTATCCTCAGCTGTTGAGATAAATAGATGCACGGACTGATGGATAGATGGGCAGACATAATAGAACTCATGTAAACAAATATCATCTAATATTAGCTAGGTCATGTCCGTGTCCAATAGACAAGAATAAGAACCAAAAGAATGCAAGCTGGTAGATGGGTTATGGTCTCTGTAATGACAACAGAAGGAAGACTGAGTTCTTTCTGGCAGGAGCTTTGTCTCACTCTACTTTATATCCTCAGCACCTATAATAGTTCTTCTCACTCAGAGATGTTCAACAAATGTTGTATAAATGGAGGTAAAAAGAAAAAAAAAGAAAAAAAGGAAGAACCCCTAGATGCAAAAGCTATCAAATTGCATTTCAGTGAATAAGAATGGTATTTTCCATTAGAGTTGAGAGGAATCTTCATATCGCAGTGAGAAGACACCTAGAATAGAAATACGAACAGTTTCAGGATGTCATCTGAAGCAGCCTGTCTAGAAAGCCTTGAAGAGGCCATGAGGAGGGGAAGAGATATTGAGGAAAAGGCTGCAGAGTTGGTGGCATGTACAGGCCCGCTGAACAGAACAGCATCCAGAGCGTGCAGACCAAGGAAGCTTCACTTAGATGTGTGGTCATGAGCTGAGTAGTCCTCAATAAATCTTCTGTGGACCTCTGTTTCTTATTACATAAAATAGGGAGTTCAACTCATTTCCTCCTTAGTTTCTTGGGCCTGATGCACATTTTTATAATTCCTGTGTTCCATTCTTGAAATCCCTTATCTGATATCCTGGAAATAAAGGTGATTAATTATTTTCTCTGTGAAAAAGGGAGTTAGACAGCAGAAATATTGATTATCATACAATTTTTCAGTTATGTTACCATTTGAAAAAGTTTTCTTGTTCCTCAAATGTTATTTTATTATACAAAAGCCCTAAAACACCAAGTCTGAATATGATTTCTTAAAAGAAACACCTGGAAAAATTGGATTTGAGACTAAAAAAATTGCTTAAAAGAATTCTCTAAAAACATGTGTATCTTTTGATATGTACTTGCAATTACAGATGCCATGTGTCAAAACCTTTGTATTCTTTCCTTTCAAACATAAAGTCATTTTGTATCATTTAGCCCTGGACTGTAGAATAGAGCTGTATGTTTCATTGTCTTAAGTTTTACAATTGGAAATTTCCATTGTCTCAATCAAGACTCTGGTGAAAAAGTGTGGCCTGAACGAATCATGTTGAAAAGGCTGAAATGGGGTGGGGTCTGTCTTGGAGTTGGTCTTCAGCAGATCAGCTCTGTGGAGTTGGTGCTATTAACATGCAAAAATAAGAAGACTGAAGTGCCACATCTTGCAGGAAGATGATAAGCCTATCATCTCTAGGCTTGTAGGATTGTGTCCCACAGATTATTAGGCTAGGTGCTGTACCTGATCCCGCCATAATAATTATGATCATCTGCAAAAAGAAATTTCAAGCCCAGGTAAGCTTCTACTGATTCTATTTAGGTTCTTAATTATAATTACCATTTATCATGTGACTGGGGATTTTTAGCTCCACATTCCAGATACAGAAACTGAAAAAACAAACAGGCAAAATGACATTTCCCAAGTCATGCAGCTGGTATGTAACAAGGCAAGAGTCTCAAATTATGATGCAAATGTGATTCTTTTTGTTTTTATATCTTTATATGTAGTGTTTTTATTTCATTTACTCTTTTTTCTTTTTCCAATATATTTTAAAACCTTTACTGACAATATTAAAAATACCATTTTAATAGAAGTTACCAGCATTTTTGCCTGAGACACAACCTAATATGAATGTCTAAAAGTTGGAATTTCTCACTTTGGAAAGTTGGATATGATGGTGACAGTTGTGGGCCCAAGCTTTATCTATCTCAAAGGGAGTTAAAACTCAGTAGGACTGATGGACAGGCCATTACATAGAATCCTTTATTTGGAAAGAATTTGAAACTCATAGAAAAGCTCCAAGAACACTAAAGAACATTCCAATACCCTTTGCCCAGATGCATTTATTGTTCATGGTTTGTGCCACTTGCTTTCTTTATCTATACAAACATCATTCTTTGTTTCAAACTTTTGAAATTCAGTTGCATACATCATGCTCCTTTCCCTCTAAATCCTTAAATGGGTATTTCCTAAGAAAAAGAATATTCTCTTATCTATCCACAGTATGGTTATCAATTTAGGTAAATTTAACGTAAACACAGGGCTTCTATCTTATGTAGCATCTATATTCTAATTTTGTCAATTTGCCTACCTAGCAATGTCCTTTACAGCATGTTTTTCCTTTAGTACAGGACCCAGTAGGGATCACATATTACTTATTTACTTCTCATGCCCCATGAATCTCCTTTAATCTGGAGCAGTTTCCCAGATTTCTTTGTCTTTTATGACATATATATATATATATATATATATATATATTTTTTTTTTTTTTTTTTTTTGAGATGGAGTCTCACTCTGTCACCCAGGCTGGAGTGCAGTGGTGCAATCTTGGCTCACTGCAACCTCTGCCTCTCCAGTTCAAGAGATTCTCCTGCGTCAGCTTCCCAAGTAGCTGGGATTACAGGCGTGCACCACCGCACTCTGTTAACTTTTTTGTATTTTTGTAAATATGAGGTTTCACCATGTTGGCCAGGCTGATCTCAAACTCCTGACCTCAAGTAATCTGCCTCCCTCAGCCTCCCAAAGTGCAGGATTACAGGTGTGAGCCACCGCGCCCAGCCTTAACTTTGATATTTTTGAAGAATGCAGTTGATGAGTAATTTTTAGAGTTATTACTCACCTGGAAATAGTTTCTCTGGAGTTGACTTTTTCTAAAACTTTAAAGAATGTTTTTAGATATGAGAGTCCTTTGGCCTTTAGATTCAATGCCAGGCATGCTAAGGTGTGCACAGGGACTCTTCTGTCAGAAATGCAACTTTCGCTGAAGAGAGGGTAGATAAAAGTGTGGCAGAGACAGACGTGTAAGCTTTCTACGGTTCGAATGTTTATTTCCCCACAAATTTGTACATTGAAATTCTCATCCCCAGATGATAGTATTAGGAGGTGGGGCCTTTGGGAGTGGATCAGGTCATGAGGGAAGCACCTTCATGAAAGGGATTAGTGCCCCTGTTGAGGCCCAAGAGTAGCCTTGTCCCTTTCAGCATGTGAGACATTGCAAAAAGGCGCCATCTGTGGGGAAGTGGGCCCCACCAGACACCAAATCTGTTGGCACCTTAATCTTGAACTTTGCAGCCTCCAGCGCCACGAGAAATATATTTCTGTTGTCTATGAGCTGCCCAGTTTATAGCATTTTGTTATGGCAGCCCAAATGAAGTAAGACAAAGCCCTTTGAGGTTAGCAACTCAGGAG
This sequence comes from Macaca thibetana thibetana, assembly GCF_024542745.1. NCBI lineage: Eukaryota > Metazoa > Chordata > Mammalia > Primates > Cercopithecidae > Macaca > Macaca thibetana. The sequence goes on from NC_065592.1 coordinate 67,500,755, forward strand.
AAGCTATTGGTGCCAAAGCAATTTGCGAAAGAGAGGAGCTGCCAACTCTGGTGAAGCCTCATCCCATGGATCGGAAAGATTTGGCAGTTCTGAGCAAGGTGATATATTAGCACCAGCAGAGGAATTGAAGAAATCAAAGTACAGAAATGATGCAGTGCATGAATTCACCAGCTTAAAATCTTAATAATTAGGCCAAAAGTACATAGTATAAATCTCTTAAATGTTTGGCTAACATGGGTAGATAAAACAGGTAAATATATACTCCAGGATATATGTGAGTCCATTAATTATTTTTAATAAAAATTGAAAGGATTTTGTAGCAAAGTTACCAAGTAGATGGGAAAAATTAGGAAAGTTTTTTCCTAATTTACATCTGAAGATGTAACCTACAGATATATGTGTTCAAAACACATACACACACACACACACACACACACAAACACACACACGAATATGGTTCTATGTGGCTCCCAATGCTGTCTTAAAAATTTAGGCCTCACTTACCCTCCAAATCAGTATGAACCTCGCTATCCGGGTTGCAGTGGGGAGTTTGAAGAGCTGACAAGCTCTATACAAGAAAGAGAGAAGAATTTGAAATACTGTGGTAGTCGTGGTAGTGGTGGTGTGAGGACCTGGGAGAGAGGAGAGGGGGACTTGCAGGGCAAGACACTGCTTCGGTGGAAGAGGAGGAATTGAGAACCTGAAGGACAAAGCAGTACAAAAGGACTTTGGATGGAAAGTGATAACATAGAAAATCATGTAAACTGTAGTGGGATGGGCTATACACCTCTCTCCATTTATCACCCATGTAGGACCTTCAGTAAAGTTGGTTTTGCAGGTTAATGCTGCTTTTTTATTTATTTTTTTTTTTTTTGGAAGTGGCATGCTTTCATGATGCTTGAAGTGGAGGTTGAGGTCTGTGTTTGGGTTAACGCAGGGCCAAAATAGATTATGTGGAGAAGCTGGCATAAAAGATGGAGAAGATTTCAGGAGTATAAATGCCTGAGAATTAGCAAAAATTAGGGTACACTTCAGACTTTCTGAACATCTGTGCTCTATTTAATACAACTAGTATTAATTGTATTAATACTGTAAACAGAACATCTGTGCTCTATTTAATACATTCTAGGGGAAGAATTTGGGCAGGAAGGAAGTTAGAGCAGGGACCAGGACTTTGATGCAAAACCCACAGACCATCTACCTGAGTGGGGCAAGGTTCGTAGGGTAGATCCCAAATATCTTACTCAAGGGTGTCAGATTGGCTTATGAATGGATTTTGGGACACTTGAAAGCAGTCCCTCAATATCGTTCACCAGCTGCCTTCCCATCTTAGGTGTCTTTCGGATGATCCTCCACGTGTTAGGGCTGGCCTCTCCAGGTGGGCCTTTGATCAGATGCTACCCCATCTCTGCTCAGGGAGCAGAATTGTGTTAAATAGAGCACAGATGTTTTTAAAGACCTGAAAGTCTGTGCCCCTCATCAGCAAAGGACTGCTTGTAGAAATATCAAGTGAGAACCTCATGCAGGATATCTTTGTTATTTGAGTTTTTCCAGAGAAGGAACAATAGAAAATTATTTTATGCACTTTAAAAACTGAATAACAAGGAAGGAAAACTGATCTTAATTAATGCAATCCAGAAAGGCATATTATTCATGAATAACGAATGTCTACAGCTTGCCAAAAGAGAGGGGAGTGAGAATTAAGTCCAAGATTCTTCATTCTTTTCTTGTCTTTCAGCATCAATGCAGCAAGCCAGGAAAAGGACCAAAGGTGGAATAGTAACAACTAACGTTCTGCCTATTCAACTCTGCGCTTTCCAAGGGTTAACCTTAAAATCTCCATTCCACGAAGACCCATGTTCACAATCTCTGACGATTTCAGTTTTTAGAGAAAGTCCTTCTCAGGATCCATCAGAAGAGGGGTCCATAAGAAGAAAAGCAGAACCCAGGGAATTCTTAGATTCCTTGTTCTGACTATCCATAGGAATGAGAGAATGGTGGATTTGGACAACACAGCTTGCTTACTGGGTGGTGGCATGAGATGCAGTGTGTGTTAGCGTTCTCCAGAGAAATGGAGCCAATGGGATGTGTGTGTCTATGTAAAGAGGTTTATTTAAAGGATTGGATCACACAATTATGAAGCCTGGCAAGTCCAAATCTGCACGGTGGGCTGGGAGGCTGGAGACTCAGGGGAAAGATGAGGTAGTTTGAGTCTGAATGCCATTTTCTGGAGAAATCCTTTCTAGGAGTAGGTCAGCTTTTTGTTATATTCAGGCCTTCAGTTGATTGAATGAGGGCTGTCCCCATTATGAAGAGCAATCATCTGCTTTACTCAAAGTCCTCCAATTTCAATGTTAGTCTCAACCAAAAAATCTCTCATAGAAACATTCTGAATAATGTTTGACCAAATATCTGGGCACTGTGGACCAGCCAAGTGGAATGAGTATTTGGAGGCAGATATTCTGTGTGCTATTGTTGGATAAGTCATTTAACTTCCCTGAGTCTCAGGATCCTTTTCCAGAAGAGCACCTTGCCTGAAAATCTCATAAGATTGTTTGAGAACCACCTGGGATAAGGAGTGGAAACACTTTGTAAATTGTAACACACTGTACATATGTGAGCCTCACTATTGCTGATATTGATTCTTTGATTTTGATTCCTTGGGTTTTCAGAATCTAACCTGAAAGAGTCTATTTCCAGTGGAAAATTTCACTCTACAGCCTACAAGATCCCTTGCTCCTTCCTTCATCTGATATAACACATGCTCCTACTTTCTCTGCTAAAGAACTCTCTTGAAAGGCTCCATGGCGACACTGAATGTTTCTCTACAAAAATGTGATTGATATTTTACATTTTTTCCTATATTTCTCTTCCAAGCTTGCCTTGTGTAATTCTAGGGACCCAGTACAGCCTGGCATTGATCTGAGAGAGAGAATCCATAGGGAAGGAGACATGAGAGCAAGACTTGGGGCAAGGGAAAAAAGGATATCATGATACAGAGGATGTGACACCTGTCAGGCTTGCCTGAACCTGTTCTATGTCTGGATAATCTTTGTATTTATCCTTCCTGGAGGCACTCGCATAAGCTTCTTTCCAGGGTTGCTTTCCAGAGCAGTTACAGTAAAATCCTTGCTCTGAAAGATGCGATGGAGCAGCCATGGAGGTGGACATTCTGTTGTGTGGGGAGCTGGAGACTGATGCTGCTCTCTCCCTGTCACCTTTGGGCTTCACTGAGGCATCCTTCACTCTGACCTTCTTACTTCTGGTCTCCACCCTATCTCTGACCAAGCCATCCTCTGACTTTCTTTTTGTTCACCACTGCCACTGAGTGCCTTTCTTCCCCCAGAGCCCCATTTGACACTGGATTCTACATTGGTCCATCTTCCAGGCCCACCACTTGCCTTTTCCCTTCTATACCCAGAACATAGATTCTGCAACCTATTTCACATATTCACTTTACATTTCTTTGGACTCTATGTCCTTATCTGACTTCACATTCTCTTGGGATCTTAACCTCTCATCTACATTGACCCAACCATGGATGCCACTGATTCATTTGATGTTCTTCCATCCTACTGATGTTTCATTTGAGTAACCCAGCAAAATCCTACCAATGGAAGGACTTGGGCAAGGACCTCCTGCATAGCTTCAGGAAGGGCTCAAAATACAACTTACTAAAGGACTCAGAAAGCTATCTAGTGAATGGGTTGGGGGCTACCTCCAAGAGGAGACAAAATGTGGCTTGGCACCTCACTCACTTGTGACTTATCAACAGGACTAAGGGAGAATCCACACAAGCAGGATCCTGAAAACACCCAGAACACACATTGAGCAAAAAGATGGAGCAGTTCAATCAATGTAGGTTCATCGTGGTTGTGTGTTCCTCATAAATTTCTTCCCATTGTACACTGTCCCACCCTGGGAAGTCCCATAGCTACTTGAAAATCATACATTTGGCACCCTGGTTGTATCAGGGATATCACAATACCTCTCTTGGGCTTACCTGCCTTGATGTGAGTCCTCAATGATTTCTGGAAGTCCATATTATTTAGTTTTGGGAGCCCCAGAGGTGGGGTTCCTACATTTCAATCCCAAAAGGCTTTTGAAGGTGAGCAATCTGGCCACTTTCTTTCCTTCATTGTTCAGCTACCTATAGTTTAAGGATTAACTCTGTAGCCAATGATGCAAAGCTCCCGGAAGAATCCCTCAAGCAGATCAGGGAGAAAAGTGGTCACAAAAATTTCAGCCCCTGATATGGTTGGCTCTTTCCCTGCACCCACCTTTGGCTGGAGAAAGCCAAATTGCTATGAAAGGGACCCTCTCTAATTTTGCCCAAAGGCTTACTGAGGTCCCTCTGACTGGGAGAATGGCAAACAGGACAAGAATGTCTTTCTAATTCAAGAGGGAGCAAGGAGCTTATGAGACACTCAAGAGAGGCTTGAAGAAGAAATTAAACAGGATTGGAGAATTCCAACAAAAGAGAGGAACAGGGGAGCCCCACCCAAAGAGAGGAACAGTTTGGCAGAAACATCTGGGAAAAAGACACACAGTTCCTGTCAGAGATTCTACTGAAGAGTAAAATTAAAAAAAAAAAAAAAAAAAAAAAAAAAAGGATGAGGTGTTTGTTTTAGAGGCCTCATCTATGGAAATAAGGGAAGGGGCAGGAAGCTCCATGGCCAAGACAGCGTTCAGCTCTGAACTGAACCAAACACTCTGAGCTGAAACTTAGCAGAACAAGACCATCATTGGCCAGACCTAAGAAAGAAACTGGGGCTTGTGCATTTGTGCATGGAGTTAGTGCAAGAAAACAAAGTTCACTCAAAGAGTAACTCAGGGGCTCAGCAGACCACAAATATAGAATTCCCTGTGATGACAGAGCTCCCTCCTTCCTTGAGTAAAGTAAAGGGTTGCAGGCCACATCTCACAGTCAAGCAGGCTCTGAGGGTTCGAATGCTCTAAGCATCAACATGCAGGTCACAGGCAGGGTCAGAAAACACAAGAAAGCTGTGAGGTTCCTGGATGAGCAACTGAGGCAATGTACTTCGTGCTCCTAGGAAGCCTGTTTCAACCAGCTCCTGCCAGTCTGGACCAAGGATTTGAGATCCATGAGGCCATGGTCACACCTGCCCCCTGCCCCAGGCTCTGTCTGTGGTCAGCCAGAACATTTTCTCCATCCTCTACTCACAGATAAATTTCTGTCAAATAAAGATTTCCGTATAATTACACAAATTAAGTAGTTATCACATTACCACATCCACTGAAAAAATGATCTTTGCTTCTTAGAAGCAGTGATATTTATTCTTCCCGAATGCATTTGTTTGTTCTAAAATGAGAGGGGTGCCTCTGTTTCTGATGTTTGGGGGAATGTTTAGTGAATTCAGAAACTTACACTTCAAGGAAACAAGGAGTCAGTTTTAGCTCTTATTGAGAGCCAGCTTTGGGTTCTCGCAGTTCGCCAGGTTGAGAGAGGGAGTTTAACAGTGACATGGCATACACACCATCACCCTGGGTTCCTTCATTTGTGCCTGTGAAGATATCTCATTAAAATAATTTGTCATTATAGCAAATACTTGAAATACAGTTTAGGTGGCTGAGGAACTAAATTTAATTGAATTTTAAACACTGAAGCAGTGTAAATAACAGTTTTCAATGTAATACAATTTTAGTCCTTCATTTCACTCTACCCATTGCATCTTGTAGCGTATAGTACTATGCATGTGGTATGCATGCATCTTTTCTAGTACTGTATACAAGCGTATCGCTGTTCTTGTCAGTGTCGATGAATTGATTCAGTTCCAATGATTTTTTTTTCTATTTTAAAAAAACTTTTATTTTAGCTTTAGGGGTACATGTGAAGGTTTGTTACATAGGTAAACTTGTGTCATAGGGGCTTGTTGTACAGATTATTTCATCACCCAGGTACTAAGCCCAGGACCCAATAGTTATCTTTCCTGCACCTCTCCCTCCTCCCACCCTCCACCCTCAAGTAGACCCCCAGTGTCTATTGTTTTCTTCTTTGTGTCCTTAAGTTCTCATCATTTAGCCCACCCTAATAAGTCAGAACATGTGGTATTTAGTTTTCTGTTCCTGTGTTAGCTGGCTAAGGACCCTCCAGTTGCATCCATGTTCCCACAAAGGAAATGATCTTGTTCTTTTTATGGCTGCATAGTATTCCATGGTGTATGTGTATCACATTTTCTTTTTCCAGTCTGTCATTGATGGGCATTTAGGTTTCTTCCATGTCTTTCTATTTGGAGTAACACTGCAGTGAACATTCGCTTGCGTGTATCTTTATGGTAGAATGATTTATATTCCTCTGGGTATATACCCAGTATTGGCATTGCTGTGTCAAATGGTAGTTCTGCTTCTAGCTCTTTGAGGAATCACCATACTGCTTTCCACAATGGTTGAACTAATTTACACTTCGACCATCAGTGTGTATAAGTGCTTCCTTTTCTCTACAACTTCTCCAGTATCTGTTATTTTTTTGACTTTTTAATAATACCCATTCTGACTGGTGTGAGATGGTATCTGCTTGTGGTTTAGATTTGCATTTTTCTAATGCTCAGTGATATTGAGCCTTTTTTCCTATGTGTGTTGGCCACATAGTATGTCTTTTTAAACTAGATTGTTCATATCCTTTGCCCATGTTTTAATTGGGTTGTTGGTTTTTCTCTTATAAATTTGTTGATTATTAGACCTTTGTTGGATGCATAGTTTGCAAATATTTTCTCCCATTCTGTAGGTTGTCTGTTTACTCTGTTGATAGTTCCTTTTATTGTGCAGAAGCTCTTAAGTTTAATTAGATCCACCTGTCAAATTTTGCTTTTCTTGCTATTGCTTTTGGGGTCTTTGTCATGAAATCCTTGCCCATTCTTGTGTCCAGGATGGTGTTGCCTAGGTTGTCTTCCAGAGTTTTTATAGATTTGGGGTTTTACTTTTAAGTATTTAATCCATCTTGAGCTGATTTTTGTATAACGTATATGGTATAAGGAAAGGGTCCAGTTTCAATCTTCTACATATATTATCTCAGCACCATTTATTGAATAGCCAGTGGAGACAGGTTAGACCAAACACTGTGATGCTGGACTAGATCCTGAGATATCTGCATCAGGCTTATTTTGATTTTAATTGTATATGTATGTAGGTAGATAATAGATACAGAACTGATTTGATATATATGTACATACATGGACTGGTATTACACACATATTTTCTATGTCTCTCTGTCTGTTGAGAAGGTCTTGAACCAGTGACTCTCCAGGAGCAGTGAGCATACCAAGCACCAAGAACCAACCTTTCTTTCATTCTCTCTTTCTTTCTCTCCCTTTCTTTTTCTTTCTTTCTTTCTCTCCCTTTCTTTCTCTTTCTTTCTCTCCCTCCCTCCCTCCCTCCCTCTCTCTCTTTCCTTTCTTTCTTTTTCTTTCTTTTTCTTTCTTTCTCTTTCTCTTTCTTTCTTTTTTTTCTTTCTTTCTTTTTTCTTTCTTCTTTCTTTTCTTTCTTTCTTTCTTCTCTCTCCTCCTCCTCCTCCTCTTACTTCTCCTCCTCCTCCTTCCTTCTTTCTCTCTCTCTCTTTCTTTTTTTTTTTTTCAGAGTCTTTCTCTGCTGCCCAGGCTGCAGTGCAGTGGTGCGATCTTGGCTCACTGCAACCTCCGCCTCCCAGGTTCAAGCAATTCTCCTGCCTCATCCTCCCGAGTAACTGGGATTACAGCCGCTCACCACCATGCCTAGCTAATTTTTGTATTTTTAGTAGGGACGGGGTTTCACCATGTTGACCAGGTTAGTCTTGAACTCCTGACCTCAGGAGATCCACCCACCTTGATGTCCCAAAGTGTTGGGATTACAGGTGTGAGCCACCGTGCCCAGCCAAATTTTCTTTCTAAATATCATTCTCCAATAAACATAATTAGGGATCTTGGAAAAATAGCTGATTCTATGGCTTGTACAGGGAAAATACAAGATGAGCCTGGAGCATATTGTAGTGCCAGAAAGTAAGAAATAGACACACACAAAGAATGGGGGTATGTCAAAAGGACAGAGAAGTCAACCTAAAAATAGTTTTCAATGGCCGAAGTTGGAGCAATTTGAGCAAGAAAATACAATAATATTAGATTGTAATCAAAACAATAAAATAAATATCAATGAATCCATATTGATATTAAGTGATTGAATAAATAAATGGAGCATAAGAAGTAAATCTTCCTTAAAGAATTCCAGATGTTATATGTAGATACTCCCTGGGAAGTGGTGCTTAATTCCCTCACCCTTGAGTGTGAATTGGATGTAGTGATTTATTTCCAAAACATAGAATATGGAGAGGGAAAAATAGTAAATTTACAGTGAAGACTAGCAGACACCACCTTAACTATAGAATCAAGTTTAAAATAACTAGTAATAAGTCATATTGATATATATTTCTTGATATGATGCAATGAGGATGCTGTGGTATTTTCTCCCAAACCCATAACCCAAATATAATCATGAGAAAATATCAGAGCAACTCATACTGTGAGACATTTTACAAAATACTTGCCTTGCACACTTCAAAGTATCCTTCAAAGTCATGAGAAACAAGGAAAGACTGAAAAACCATCCCAGATCCGAGCAGACTGACTAGACAGGATGACCAAATGCAATGTGGTATCTGGGTGGAACCTAGAGAAGAAAAAGAACATTAATGGAAAAACTGGAAAGTCTGTAGTTTAGTTGATAGTATCAAACTAATGTTAATATCTTAGTTTTGACAAATATGTCATGGTTACTAAGATGTTGGCATTAGGAGAAGCTGAGCAAGGGGTATGCAGGAAATCTCTGTAATGTGGCAACTTTTCTGTAAATCTTAAGTTACTCCAAAATAAAAATTTTATTAAAAATAACTACAGATAATAAAGTGGGCAATGTTAAGAGTCATTGTTGGTAAACACTTAGTGGACTACATAAGACTTTCCTTTTAATATTCATACATGAATGCTGAATCTAGTCACCTGAAATCAGAATTAAATTTCCAACCAAACATTGTAAAATGATTTTTAATAGGAGCTAAGGTTGTAACTTTAATCAGTGAAAAAATGGCTTAAATTTTTGAACAAAAACAAAAAAACAGTTTTAGATGTATATATGGTAACAAAAAAGTTGGTGTTTTAGTTATCGAAATTTTGTTATACAATGATGAGGAAAAGATAAGATATTTTACAAAAATTGCCCATAGCCACCAAATAATTGCCTCTATAATACAATTTTTTGTTAATAATCTCAAAGATTAATTAAATTATAATTTAAAAGCCACAAGAAAAAAATTGATTAATTCTGTTTATGTTGATAATAGAGTTGTTTTTTTAATTTCTCTAATGTATCAATCTTAATAATACTGACTCGATGTAAGAGTTAGTGTATTTATTAATTTGGACAGATTTAACTTCAAAACTGATATGCTTTGCTTATCAGTTAAATCAATTTGGTTAAGGATGACAAGTGCTGTCAATAAAGATGTGCATATTAAAGGAAAACGGTTTTTCACTACTTGATTCGCTTATTGGAAAACATTTAAGCATGTTTGGAACAACTTGAGTTTGTGAATCTTCTTTTTCAACTGTAAATTTTATGAATTATAAATGGAGATCAACTATATATAATGGAAATTTAGCATTTGAATTAAGATATCTTATAATAACATATACATCAAATTCTCAAGATTTTGTATTAAAATAATGTAAAAGAATCTCATTATTGACTACATGAAAAAATGTTTTAAATATATTAGATTAATTAAAATATAGTATTAAAATTAATTTTACCTCCTTTTTAAAATGTGGCTACTACAAATTTATAATCAGGTTTGCCTGGCAGTATATTTCTATTGGATGATAGTGACATATACAATATATTTTATTCTTTTTTGAAAATAATGCTGCAATATTGATTTCTCTTATCCTCTAGTATCTCTCACTTTTAAAAATATTCCTTTAAGATAACTAATCATGATTTGAAAAATTCCTCTGTTCAACATCAACAATCTGGATCCAGAGACAGAATTTATTTAGAACATTTGAGTCATTTTGTAGCCCTTTTTATTATATATTTTGCTTTAGTTGCCTCTACATTTCTATTCTTAAGCATTTGGTCTGCCTTCCTCTTTTCCTCCCTTCCTTCCTCCTTTCTTTCCTTCCCTCCCCTTCCCTTCCCTCCCCTCCCTTCCTCTCCTCTCCCCTCCCCTTTCCTCCCTCCTCCTCCTCCTCCCCCCCCTCCTCCTCCTCCTCCTCCTCCTCCTCCTCCTCCTTCTTCTTCTTCTTCTTCTTCTTCTTCTTCTTCTTCTTCTTCTTCTTCTTCTTCTTCTTCTTCTTCTTCTTCTTCTTCTTTTTCTTCTTCTTCTTCTTCCTCTCTCTCTCTGTCAGTGCTGGGATTACAGGCATGAGGCACAGCACACAGCATCAGTCAGTTTTTTTGCTTTTTAGTAAATAAGACACCATAAGAAAGGGAGTTAATTCAGAGTCCATCATTTGTTACATAACTCCATAAATTACAAGCTCTTTGTTTGTTTGTTTTTCTTTCTTGTTTTTAGCAGAACATTGTTAAAGGCCCTTCTTTTTGTTTGTTTAATATTTTCTACAAGCCTTTCTCTTCAGTCTTCTTGGTGTGATTCTTATAAGCCTGTGCCATTCATTGTTGGTCCTTTGTTAATAATGTTCCTTCCATCTTTTAAATATATTCTTATTTTAGTGTTATTTTATGGGTTTTTAAACATCTAGCTTGTACATGCAGTGTGTAGAATACTCGCATAACGTGCAAAGAGACATCTGTACTAAAAGGAAATTCTTGCAGCAGGCAAAGAAATACTTGTCATTTAGTGGCAAGGAGGATAATTACCTGACAGTCTCTACTGTTGGTGCCTCCGGGATCCACCTCAGCTTTTCAGTCAAGGCCATTTTCTGGGAAGTCTCCAGCCAATGACTGAACCTGTATTCCCAGCCAGTCCTAGGACGTGGCCATTTTTGGAGGACACCTCCCGTTAGCAGTCTTCTGTTTGCAGCTCTGGTTGGGCCGGCTGAGAGTTTGTTGGAGGCCCCCTGCCCAATCCTGCACCTTTTGGTTTCTTTTCACAAGGGTCATATCTGCATTGTGATCTGATGGTTTTTCTTGCTCAAATCTGCTTCCTTCTCCTGCTGTCTTTCACAGGCAGCATCACCCCTTGTATACCCAATAAGCTCCCTGCTATACAAATATTGTTTTCATGTCTGCTTCCAAGTGACATAGCTCCTTACATGCTTTCCTTTTTCTTCCTTTCTGTGATTGCTTGGAAATATTAACTTCTCCCATCTTTCCTGTGAAATTTTTAAATTCTCTGGCCATAGAATCCTGCATATTTCTACTCTGAACTTACTGAAATCTACTTTGCTAAAGTCTATATTATCACAGACTCCAAAATGATATATCTATGCTCTCATTTTCTTAAGTCTTTCTGTTCCTTCTTCAATAATAATCACAAGTTTAAATTTAACCTAAATCTAATAATTCTAGAGTTTTAGTCACCTTGGCAAACCCTGTTCTCTTCTTTTATTGATGCTATGATTTAGCTGAGGGCTAGAGTAGTTAAGTGATTCATCTCAAATTGCAAGAACTATAAAATTAATCTCCTTCATAAGTCAATTGTCTCACGAGAATTTCTTTGCTTTCATGACATTTCTCATAAAATAGTTTCAGATTCGAGCCCTAGACTGCCAATTTACTAATCTTATTAAATTACTTCTAATGCATCTAACTAAGATTACTTTACCCTTCTGAGGTTTGATGGATTAGTTCCCTAAATATCATGAGTGCCTTCTCCTTGTGATAATATATTCTATATATTCCAGAGAAAGCTGTCAATGGCTAGATCAGCAAGGAAGAAGATGATCATGGAAATCTCATTAAAAGATAGATAGATAGATAGACAGACAGACAGACAGACAGATAGATGGATAGTTTTATTTAATAAGCCTAGCCAGCAAGTTAATATGACAATGTTGCATCAAAAGACGTTAAGTGAAAGTGTTAATTTAGAATAAAAAATGAATTTAGATAATCTGTGGAATATCTGCTGAAAGTGTCTTTTTTTCCTGTTTTATCTATAGCTGCTCCCTTTGTCCCTCTTAATCCAAATGGCTACTTCTCTGATTGTCCATTATATGATCAACAGTTAACCCCAGGAAACAGAATCTAGAATTTCCTAGGAAGGCATTATTAGCCTCCTTTCTCACGCAGACATTGTGGTGTATCTTGGGAAGAGAAACTCAAATTAGCTACCAAAAGGTAAGATAGAACCAGTGGGTGCCTACTCAAACTTGGATAGGAGGCAAGAAAGGTGGCAGTTTACAGCAATTAGACTTACGGTCTTGAAAGGATTAAATGTGGACACACCCAGTTAATTTGCCTTCAGGAGGCCTGCAAGCGATTTTCTTCCCCTAAGTAATTCTGTCAAATGTATCCATGTTTTCATTAACTGCTGAAATAATTTTTTCTATTCATTGTAGGGTTGGTTATACTGTACTTTTTTGTGTTAATAAGTATTTATCCTCTTACCTTATACTATTACAATCATTAACTGCAGTGTGAAAATATACTAGTTATTACGTCTAACTTTTGTTAGCACAATAAGGCAGTGGAGGTAAAAAAAATTACATAAAAACCATGCAGCCAGAATTTCCTGCCAAGGAGCAGGGCACTGAATTCATGACATTTAGTTTCTGTGCCCAACAGCTACCTCCTGTGGTTTTATTGAAAGAGAATCCTGATCAGCCCAAGGAATATTAGATTCTTGAGAATTGCACATCATGGAATTGAAGAAAATGAGAAATTGGAGCAAGAATATCTGTGAGTTACTTTTTCTTCCTTTCCTTTTCTCCTTTTTTAATGAAAGAAATTTTACTGTGGGTCAGGAAGGTGTCACATGTAAAATAGTCAGAGGTAAGAAAGGTAGCTTCTGGTGAGTGGCATCCATTTGGAAGGTTCGTTACCACAAAGAAAAAATGTACAACATAAGAGCTAACCATAAGGAAAAGTGAAAGAAAACATTGGTAAGTGATAAAAAGAATTATTAAGGAGGAACAAATGCATGTATACATGCCTCTGTTACTTAAAAAAAAATCATATAGCTGTCAAAGCACTTCAGGGGTGTTGTGGATAAGCAGTATCTTGAACATGACTTTTTTTGTACATAATATTTTAAATGAAACAAAAATCTGGGAAAAATGTAGCAAGTGCAGCTTTTTAACTATGCAGTATGTTAATGTGTCAGATGGATTGTACAGTTGAACAGCTTGAGGGAATGGTAGTATTTTAATAATATTATATGTTAACCTGGACTTTATAAGTAATCTCTGTTTACCTGCAAGATGTTATTAGCTTACATACATGAAATGTAACTTCTATAGATACTTTTCCCCACTTGTTTAAAAAAATTTTTATTGGCAAAGTAGCATTAAAATAGCATTAAGCAGAGAAATTAGATTAGGTTTTGTGGAGGGGGAGGATGTTGCTTATTGATGACAAAAACAGGTGATAGTGGATTTGTCATGGTTGAATATAGGTTCTAGTTATTCCTTATCATTTGACACTTTTAAATCATGAGAGTTAAAAAGCCAATGTTGGCTCAAATTTCTTAATATTTGCAAGTGAAATGCAGCAATAATGCAGTATCTTGGACGTATATGCACAGTTCTGATTCTTTCTCTTTCATTGTTCTAGAAGCCATTTCGCACACATTATGAAAGAAAGGCCAGTGGCACTGATGAAGAATCTGAAATACAGAAAGATTGTCTGTGATTTGCTGTAAGCTATACTTATTTAGGTTTCTCGTGAAGGGTGTATTCCAAAATCTACATGTTTTTACTCTACTTTAGTGTTTTTCCTTTTCTCCCCAACTAATTTCTGTCTATACATAAACCATCTACATTGATCGGCTTGAAAATACCTTAATCCAATGTTCCCGGGGAGATGACTATGTTGGCTGCTACACCGTATCTCTCAACAGCATTTTCTCTAAAACTGATGTAGGTCTTGTCCACTACAATGAATTATGCATAACTGGCAGGCTATTTGTGGGCATGGAAAAAATGTGACACTTTAGATTAAAATTAAATATCGAGTAGGCTTTCTCCTAGTGACATGAATTAAACAAAGATGCTTCTTTTTCACCAATGGAGTATGAAGGCCTCCAGTTGTGTTTGCCCAAGGGAATTTTATTGTCACAACATGGTGCAGAACGTTGACTACATAATGCACGGCTCAGCCCTCTGCTGCTACTTGGTTTCACAAGGAAGTCCCAGCAGTTTTCAGAAATGACTCGGTAATTAGGATCTTTGGGGAGACTTTCCTGCCTTTTCCACATATCCCTACCGCCTGTGGCTGGATGGTGCCTAGACTTAAACCAAAAGCTGTCATTAGGGGCAGACCTGAAACAAATCACAGTAATGATGGCAACCACAAATCTCCGACTAAAATTCCCCAGACGAAGCCCTTTCCTTCTCCTTATCCAGGAAACTTCAGTAAGTAGGCACACTACAGAAGAAGAGCTTATTGAGTGAATATGTTGGAAAAGCTAAAAGCCACTTTGACAGGCCAGATGAGGGAGAAAAGAAATTCGATAGCCACTGAACAAACTAACAAATCTGCTCAGAAAAATCTCAACTCCAAATTTAATTTTCATTTGTTGGTTTATTTCCTTATTAGTTTCTTTTTTCTTCTTTTTAGTAACACATTGGAAGATAATTACAATATAGTCTGTACTTTCAAAGCAAAATAAATGAAGCACTAAAAGAGAGGTTATTTTAGGATATGTCTATTGCAAACTTAACTCCCCCAAACTGACCCAGTCTTTTCAAGATGCTGGATTAGAATATTTTAGCTCCTTCTCATGATACTGTAGCTGACATTAAGCCTAAAACTTGGCTAGGGATAAAATAAGTCCATTCTGTTGTAGGGTGTGTAACTGAGTGTGTACTTCTCAGCTAACCAGAGGTTCCCTTTCATATGTACATGTGTGTATATATATATGTGTGTGTGTGTGTATATGTGTGTGTATAATATATGTGTGTGTATATGTGTGTGTATATATTTGTGTGTATATGTGTGTGTATGTATGTGTGGGTATGTCTGTGTATATATGTATATACACATACACACATATATAGGACCACTGTCTGATGATGTTTCAGTGCCCCTTGAGGGCTTCCAAGAGTAATAAACGCAAACAAGAATTCGGCTTCATACGAAATAATTCACTATACAGGAGCAAAGCCGGATGTGTGACTCAAAGGATCTCTGAAGTCAAGATTAACTGCCAGTCATCAGGAAACCCAAAGTCATTTAAAGTAAGAGGTGCCACAAGCCAGAAGATAGAAGCCATAAACACATACAATATTAATAAAGCAATTACAGTAAGTAGTAGAACATTCTGCTTTGCAAATCTCTTGCCACTTCAAGAAACATCTGTCTCCGCCAGTAGAAATTACTGTTAAAAAAGCCAAACCAAACCAAACAAGCTGTGCTTTGTGTTTTAGCTTTGCATTCAGTATCTTGATCACTTAGTCTGCTGCCAAAGCTTCAATACCAATTTCATAGCCTATTCCCTGGGTTGGTTTTTCAACCAATGTAGCCAATTGTGCTTATAGTAGGCAGAGGAGCAATTAGCTAATCCACTGCGTTGTGCAAACTGTCTGAATCCAATCATACATAATATCTCCAGAGGGTGAGTAAGAAATTCAAGTGACCAGATGAATCCTTGTTTAATAGAAACTGGCTTGAGCCTTAGCCAACCCAGTTCTTGAAAGTTGTTGGTTCCTTATTTTTACAAAAGTAAAATTTTATGTTTATTTACACTGCACAGGTAAGTTACTTTGTTACTGATCAATAAAATCCAGACCTGGCTGGGAGAGGGGGGAAATCCTGGAGACAGATGAACACCCACTGTGAAATATTTTATCCTGGAATAGCACCTGGTTTCTTAGAGAATAATTGAGAAGAAAGGAACCATATCCATAAGTAATTATTGAGCTCAAATGGGCTCTTCCACTATAAAAGAAACAACAACAACAAAACCATATGATTCAAGAAAAGAGGGAATAAAGATTTGCTTCAATCCAGAAGAAAAGTAGAAGAAGGTAATGGGGCCGGGTGCAGTGGGTCAGGCCTGTAATCTCAGCACTTTGGGAGGCCTAGGTGGGAGGATTGCTTGAGGCCAGGAGTTGGAGATCAGCCTGGGCAACATAGCAAGACTCTGTCTCTACAAAAAATTTGAAAAATTAGCTGGGCATGGTTGTGGGTGCCTGTAGTCCCAGTTACTTGGAAGGCTGAGAAAGGAGGATCGCTTGAGCCCAAGAGTTCAAGGCTGCAGTGAACTATGATCACACCACTGCATTTCAGCTGGGCAGCAGATTGAGACCCTGTACCTGTGTCTATCAAAAAAGAAAAAAAAGAAGAAGGAGGTAATTGTGGTTTCTTAAATAGAAGTTTATAACAGAAGATACAATTTCAAAGATCTACTCACTTGGAACTGTGAATAATTGGGTTAAAGAACCAACCACTCAAATATTTGTTAGAAATCCTCAGGGGTCTACTTAGATTCCTTTTTCACACTTACCACAAAATTCTGATTTAATTCATCACCAAATGTCACTTCTTGATCTACATCTCCTAAAATAGGCTGCCTCTTTTTATCCATCTTCCCACTAACTTGTTCAGGTCTTCTTCATTTTTACCAATACTATATACAATGGTCTGCTGAATGAACTTCCTACCTCTGGGGTCTTTCTCCTTCGATCTTTTCCCCAGATTGGTACCAGAAAGATCTTTCTAAAATTCAGACCTAATGTGTTATTTCCCATTGAAGTCCCCTCAATGGTCCCTTATCAGCTACTGAACAAAGCTTCAAGCTCTTCAGTTGGCCCGCAAAGCCCATTGTCTAAGTTTATGGCTTCTCGTGTCATAATTCCCCACATAAGGATTCTTTCCTTCTAGACCTCACAGTTTCCAAAATACGCTGCTCTTTGGGGTCTGGCAAAGTATTCTTCTTTGGCAGCCATTCCTTTACCCTACACTTTTGTCCACCAGGCCAATCACTTCTTATCCTCTTCTGTCCAGCCTATTGGGTAACCTGGGGCAAACTTGGTGGTCACATCTCTGTGTGTGCACCTGCTTTAGAGCACCATTCTCAGTATATATAAAGCACAGCATAACGAAGTGGAAAGAATGAAGCTTTGGAACCAAACTTTGATGTAAATCTTAGCTTATAACCTTCTTTCTATGGCAAGTTATTATACTCTTTCCCATTTGTTAAATAGGAATGTGAATGCCCAAGTTTTGTGAGATTAGCAATAACATATATGAAACCCTCCAAGCTGAACTTGACTCATAGTCATTGCTCAACATGATAGCCATAGTATAGGATATTATAACTGCTTCTTTAACCTATTGATTACACTTAGGCTATGACCTGCTTGAAAATAGATGCTATCTCTTTTCATTTTTATTTTTTGTTTGTTGTTCATCTTTCTGGCTTAGTACCTGTCAAAGCACCTGACATACAGAAAGTGTACAATAAAAAAAAAAAGGCTCAAAGGATTAGGAAACAAATAAAGGATACATGAGTGATGAAATCTCTAAATTTTAGAACATTTGGGAATTTGTGCTATAGCAGGACTAGAAATAGTGACATCGAGACTGGCTACGAATCTCAAGCACATTTAAAACATCATCGTGTTTTCTGGTTCTGTAGCTTTCTTGTGCTGACAAATGAGCATAACTGGTAGCTATGTGTTTTCTGAAAGGATACGCTACTAACAACCTGAAATTAAAGCTTCCTGTGTAGCACGGTCCAGCATTATCTTCCCTTTTTTCTCTAGTGTGAAAATTGCATCTCTGATACCTAAATAGTATTGCATGTTCCCATTTGGGTGGAGCATAGAGTGTGAACCAGGAAGGGGAAAGAGACGGAGATGAGGGGTCAAGTAGAGGTGAGACCAAAGAGCACCTTGAACTCCACATTTATAACTTGGACATGACCCCATGGGGGACTTATTAGTGGGTTTAATCAGGAAGATCCGAGAACTGGAGGTCTGCTATAGATACCTTGTATACAGCTTACTAGCATAGGATGATTCTGAAGAAAGAAAATCTAAAGAAGGACATGAGTTAGGAGGCAGCTGAATAATAACCATGGTGACAAGGACATGAACTAAGGCAGTAGCCAGGGCCAGCTGCAGGGGTGTGTGAACTGTGCAGTGACACAGGGCCCTATCTTTAGAGGGCTCTGGTGTTTGGTTTAATGCTCTCTTGTCACTGTCTTGAAATTCTTAATAATTTTTTAAAAAGAGGCCCATATTTTCATTTTGCAGTTCGCTCTGTAAATTATGTAACTGGTTCTGGCAGAGATAGTAGGAGAAAAGTCATGACAGATTACAAAGACGTGCGTCCTGTTCCTCTTTGCTTTTCCATGTATGTGACTTCCTTGGTGCCCAAGGGCAACTCCCTGCCTCATCTGGGTGGTGTAGGGTGTTAAGGTGAAAGGAGTGGAGATTTAAGAATTTTATTAATTTAAAAGTAGAAAATTAATCTTTAGTCTTTGTGCTTCAATAAAGAAGTTTTGACATCTTATCCAGGCAGTAGAAAGTCAGAATTTATTGAGAGAGAGAAAAGGATAATTTGCAGTGTTTTTTTTTCAATGGTTAAAACATAAATTTTATTCTATACCTAAAGTAAGGGCAATATCACGCAAAGGAAATGAGTAGCCCAAAACCAGTTTCTTCTAGTCGGAGGGATTTTGTGGCAGCCAAACATCAGAGGGGACCTGAATGGGAGAGTGGCCTCCTGGCTCTGAGCTTTCCATCCTGGGCGAAAGCTCATAGGTGGCAGAATGACACAGGAGCAAAGACGACCATGAGAACCTGCATTATCAGCATCTCAGCAGCTGCCGGTGTTTCCAGAAGATGGGTGCCTGCTTATTCCCCATGGCCCACCCCACCCAATCTCCTAAACTGCTGTAGTCATTGTGACTTTGGAGCACAAGAAAGGAAGTCCCATTACCATTCGAGGTTGAATTTCCAGACAGCCTGTTGTCAAATGTGTGCTTGGAGTCAAATTTAAGTTAATTAAAGAAAATAAAGTGTAGTAATTATTGACACCTAAATATGAGATTGCAGAATTATACCTGCTGCATATACATAACAGCTGTTTAGCACTAAAGAAATAGAAAATATTAAGATATAGTCTTTTTCCAAGAAACTTATTTCCTCATGGGTGTAGTTTAAAGTGTTATCAAATTGCAGCATTAGATTCATTCTTTATGTATAAATTTAACAGACCTTTACTTTATTAGGAATTATACAATTACAATATATGCAAACAGTTACATACTGTTAAAACTGGTACTTTTTGCATTTCTTAACTGCCATGATACACGGTTTAGTACTATAGTGCTTTATTATACCTTTCTAGCAAGGTCTTTATTATAACGTTTCCTTTAACCGTTTTGTACTTAAAAATATTTGTTATCATGGAATCATAAAACAAACTAATAACTATAAGCATAAAGGTTTATTTCCATCACCCTTATTGGTATGCTTATATTAGGAAGTGCCAGGATCCTGGAATTGCCAGTGGTGTGTAATATGCAAGAACATCATCTCTTGCTGTAGAACGTATGGACCAATCCCTTTTTTGAATTAACTATATGTGCTTTTTCAAACCTCTGCATACAGAATTATAATAGCGATGGCCCTCTGTCCTGATGTTTCCAGCTACCCACTTGCTTTGAATGGTACATTTCTTACAGACAATTAGAAGAGTGGTCTGACTGGGCTGTTTTTTGATAACTGGTCTATGACTCTTGGATTTGCATGAGGACCTTTTAGCAGTTATTTTCTTTTGCTTATCTGTAACTGCTCCATTGGCCTATAAGCATTTAGATCTGTTTTTAAATTTTTACTTTATTTACCTGATTATTGGAACAGAGTATGTCCACTTTAAACATTATGAATTGCAAAACTCTGTAATGAAGAGAAAAAACTTCATTACAGATTTTTTGGTCTGATTTAGTTTAGCTATTTTCCCTGTAGTCATAAATACTTTCAGTAAGGGTATAGTCCATGCCAGGAATTCCTTTACAAGCTTCATATTTATGTAAATTTTGTATCCTTGTGAATTTTGTAATTTTCCACATTTTCTTATGAGGAAATGTTCAGAGTGATTAAATACCTTTCCTAATGTCACACAGGTAATAAAGGGCAGAGGTAGGATTTGAACCTGGCTCTATTGAATTCTGCACTCTTAATCAGGATATAATAATGCTTTAGTGTAAGTTTAAGTTGTACATATGTTTTATTGTGCTGTCCGGGCTTTTTGTTTAATATTGCAACATAAATAATCCTACCTATCATAAAACATTTTCATAAATATCCTTAACTGTGAATCATTTGTTTCGTGGGTTTTTGTGATTTAATTTCTTTATAAAGTCTTTACCCTACTCCCGAAATAGGTCTAGGGTTGCAAGCTTTGAGGTATTGGTTTCGTATAGTAATCTCAAGTTATGTATTTTTCTGATTTACTGGAAGACCACTAGTTACTATGTTAAACTTTAGCACAGACTTTTCAATGCATGCTAATTTCAGAAACAGGAAAAACACATTTTATGAAGAAAGAAATATAGGAATCACAAATGTTTTAGTCGGTGAGGAATATGCAAGCTGTATTTTTTGTGTTCCTTGGTAATTCCAGCACATGGCACCTACAACAGAAAGGCTAATTTTCAAACTATGTGGTTACAGCTCTAGGTCTCTTAGAATCATTGGGATATTGTGTCCAGAATTGGTGGGTTCTTGGTCTCGCTGACTTCAAGAACGAAGCCGCGGACCCTCGCGGTGAGTGCTACAGTTCTTAAAGACGGTGTGTGTCCAGAGTTTGTTCTTTCTTTCCAGTGGGTTCCTGGTTTCACTGGCTTCAGTAGTGAAGCTGCAGACCTTCGCCCTGTTACAGCTCATAAAACCTACATTGACCCAAAAAAAAAACAGCAGCAGCAAGATTTATTGCAGACGAAAACAACAAAACTTCCACAAAAAGAAAACCAAATGCCGCAGGCTGCTGCTGCTGCCTCTAGCAGGCTTTTATTCCCTTATCTGACCCCACCCACATCCTGCTGACTGGTCCAATTTACAGAGAGCTGATTGGTCTATTTTACAGAGAACTGATTGGTCCGTTTTGACAGAGTGCTGATTGGTGCGTTTACAATCCTTGAGCTAGACACAGAGTGCTAGACAGAAAAGTTCTCGAAGTCCCTGCTATGCTAGCTAGATACAGAGTACCAATTGGTGTATTTACAAACCCTGAGCTAGACACAGAGTGCTGATTGGTGCCTTTAGGATCCCTTAGCTAGACATAAAAGTTCCCCAAGTCCCCACCAGACTCAGGAGCCCAGCTGGCCTCACCTAGCGGATCCCGCGCCCGGGCTGCAGGCGGAGCTGCCCGCCAGTCCCAAGCCGCTCCTGCACTCCTCAGCCCTTGGGCGGTCGATAGGACGCGGCATCACGGAGCAGGGGGCGGCGCCCGTCGGGGAGGCTTGGGCCTCGCTGGAGCCCACGGCGGAGGCGGGTGCTGGGGCATGGCGGGCTGCAGGTCCTGAGCCCTACCACCCGGGGAGGCAGCTGAGGCTAGGTGAGAATTCCAGCGCAGTGCCGGCCGGGTGCTAAGCCTTTCATTGCCCTGGGCCGGCGCGCCGGCCAGCAGCTCTGCGTGCGGGGCCCGCCAAGCCCGCGCCTGCGCCTGCGCCTGCCGGAACTCGCGCGGGCTCGCGAGCGCCGCGCGCAGCTGGGTTCCCGCCCGCGCCTTTCCCTCCATACCTCCCTGCGAGCAGAGGGAGGAGGCTCCGGCCTCGGCCAGACTAGAGAGGGGCTCCCACAGTGCTGTGGCGGGCTGCAGGGCTCCTCAAACACGGCCAGGGTGGGCACGGAGGCCGAGGGGGCGCCGAGAGCGGGGCTGCTAGCACGTTGCCACCTCTCAATACTATAGCCAGTCATTCCTTGATTTTAAAGCTCTCATCTCTTTGGATTTGAAAAGCTGAAAGACTGTGTGCTACCGTCCAGGTATTTCAGTCGCTTACAACTGGGGAGAAGTTGGGGTACAGTGGGTGGAATATCGGGGAGACAGGGCAGTTGAATCCCTTCAACATACTTCACTGCTATGGAGCAAGATATGTGAAAGAAGTGTAGGGATATAACAATAATTAAGACTTTGTTTTTACGTTTTAACTTTTGTCATAGTTTTCAAGTTTTTCAATTCTTCGTGTATTTCATAGTGAAATATCTCATGTGGAAAGAAACAAGACAGAATATGTCTAAGATTGAAAACATATGAAAAGTAGAATGTGACAGGTGTGTGGTTTTTCAAACATTTTGTACGTATGTATTGTGAATGTATCATTAAAGTGGATAGAGTAAGAGGTAAAGAAAAATGAATTCATTTTTAATTTTTAATAATTTAAACATAATGAAAATAACTAGGAAGTATTGTTCCATCAAACGTAGTCTATGGAGACGTATTTAGTACCTAACAGTTAAATGAAATGGAAATCAGTATTTTTAAGAAAAGCTCCCGAAACATTTTTGAAGGTATGGGTTGCTTCTCATAAGTATGTGCATTTTTTAATGTCAGAAAAAATCTTTCCACAGACTTAAATTATCGAGAAGAGGTTTCTTTTTTCAAGGCAGAGTTGCTTAAAATGGATTGGATGATTTCCAAGATTTTCAAAATAAGTTCTGATCTGGCTTGAGACATTTATACATATTTTTCAAAAACAAGACACTTTTGGGAAAATTAAATAAGATTAGAAGATGAGGCTTTCTGAGCAAGAAATGGGTTTTACAAATTAACTATTAAAAAGGCTACTTACTATGAATTCAGTTTAATCCCAATGAAATCCAAAAAGGTATTTTTTCTTTTTTGGTGGAAACGGAAAAGTTAATTCTGAAATTTACATATGAATGAAAAGTACCGATAATAGACAATACTACCCTACAAAAGAACAATGTTGGAGGACTCACACTATCTGACTTTAAGACTATAAAATGATAGTAATCAAAACAATATAGCATGAGTAGGCAAGTAGAGGGTTGGAACAAAATATATGCCATCACTTAAATTCCAACACAAGGTAAACAGTCAACAGTTTTTCAGTCAGTGCAGTTTAATGGAGAAAGAAGTTTTTTTTCGACAAATAGAGGCATAGCAACTACACAAATGTGGAGGAAAAAAAATGAACTTTAATTCTTTTTTTTTTTTTTTTTTTTTTTTTTGAGACGGAGTCTCACGCTGTTGCCCAGGCTGGAGTGCAGTGGCGTGATCTCGGCTCACTGCAAGCTCCGCCTCCTGGGTTCACGCCATTCTCCTGCCTCAGCCTCCTGAGTAGCTAGGACTACAGGCGCTCGCCACCGCGCCCGGCTAATTTTTTGTATTTTTAGTAGAGACGGGGTTTCACTGTGGTCTCGATTCTTACAGCATATGCAAAACAATTTAGGATAGATCATAGGCTTAAATCTAAAAGCTAGAACTATAGAGCTTCTGAAGGAAAATACAATATTTTTGCAGCTTTTAAGTTTGGGTAGATTGCTCAGAGGGGACACAAAAAGCACTAAATATAAAGGAAACAGTTAAAAATTTGACTGTACCTGAATTAAACTTGCGTTGATCAAAAGACTGTAGAAAATGAAAAGTGGGCCGGGCGCGGTGGCTCACGTAATTGCAGCACTTTGGGAGGCCCAGGGGTTTGGATCACTTGAGGTGAGGAGTTAGAGACCTGCTTAGCCAACACGGTGAAACCCCATCTCTACTAAAAATACAAAAAATTGACCGGGTATACTGGTGGAAATCTGTAATCCCAGCTACTTGGCAGGCTGAGGTAGGAGAATCACTTGAACCTGGGAGGTGGAGGTTGTAGTGAGCTGAGATTGTGCTGCTGCACTCCAGCTTGGGCAACACAGTGAGACTCCATCTCAGAAAAGAAAAGAAAAAAGAGAAAATGAAAAGTGAAGTCACAGATTGAGAGAGAAAGTATTTGAAATATATCCGACAAATGATTTATCTCTCCTAAAAATGATATAAATAACTCCTGAAAATAAATTTGAAAGAAGAAAAATAGCCCAATTTTTAAATGGGCAAAAGACAGATACTTTTTTTCTAAAGGAAGATCCCTTAATGGCCAAGTTCATGAAAAGAAGCTCAATATCAATTGTTATCAGGGAATTGAAATTTGAAGCCCAAATGAGGTACTCCTACACCCACGTTACAAAGGCTAACATTTTAGAGTAGACAATGACAGTACCCAGCGCTGCTGAGGATGTGAAGAAACTGGAACTCTCATACATATGGTGGAAACTGTAAAACTGTTCAACCACTGTATGGGGTTGAATAGTGTCCCCCAACTTCATGTCTAACTGGAACCTCAGAATGTGACTTTATTTGAAAATAGGATATTTGCAGGTGTAATCTAGTTATAGTGAGGTCATGCTGGTTTAGCATGGGTCCTAACTCAAATGATTGGTGTCCTTATTAGAGGATGGAAATTGATACACAGAGACACAGAGAAGACATATAGGGAAGAGGCCAAGTGAAGACAGATGAGCTTGAGGCAGAGATTGCAATTATGCTGCCACAAACCAAGGAATGCCAAGGGTTGCTGGCAACCACCACAAGTTGGAAGGGGCAAGGAAGGATTCTTTCCTGGAGTCGTTAGAGGGAGTGTGGCTCTGAGAACACCTTGATACTGGACTCTTGGACTCCTGAACTGAGAGAATAAATTTCTCTTGTTCTGATACACCCAGTTTTTGATCTTTTGTTATGGAATTCCTAGGAAAGGAATACCACCACTCTGAAAAATGTTGGCAGTGCCTTGTAATATTAAACATCTACAACGTCCCTGTGACCCAGCAATTCCACTTTTTGGTATTCACCTAAATAAATGAAAGCATATATCCACATAAATACATATATAAGAATGTTTATTTTAGCTTTAGTGACAATAATCAAAACTGGAAACATTTTAAGTATCTATGAAAAAAATTAATAAAAAAGTATGTTCATATAGTTGAACACTATTCAGCAATAAAAGAATAAGCTGCAAATGCACTCTGCAGTGTGGATGAACATCAAAAATATATTGAGCAAAAGAAGCCAGACACAAAAAACACATGTATACTGTTTGAGTCCATTTACATGAAGGTCAAAGTCAGGTAGAAGTGTTCTCAGGTAATAGAAACCAGTGAGGGCAGGGACTGGCCTGAGAGGTTATGAGGAAACATTCTTACACATTGGAAAAGTTATGTGTCTTGATTGTGGCAGTGTTTTACATTAGTGTATACACATTTGTCAAAACTCACTGGATTATTTCCTTAAGTGAATGCATTTTATTAAATGTAAATTATATCTCGATAAAATTGTTTATAAGAAAACATAAACCTTGGAGCATGTCGTCATATATAATGCTTGCCTCAATCAAAAAGAAAAGAAAAACCCACTTTAAAGATTCAATTAAAACTTTTATCCCCGTTCCCTTTCTTTTTTCTTTATTTTTTTAGATAGGGTCTCTCTGTCACCCACCTAGGCCGGAGTGCAGTAGCGTGATCATGTTTCTCTGCAGCCTCGACCTCCTGGGCTCAAGTGATCCTCCCTTCTCAGCCTCTGGAGGAGCAGCTGGGACTACAGGTACACCCCACCATGCCGGGCTACTCTTTCCATTTTTTAAAACTGCATTAATTATCTACTTTCTAAACTCATTTTTAATTCTTAACAGGTAAGTGATTATCATGTAACTTATTTTTGTTCTCCAACTTTTCCAGTCTGCACCGAACGTAGTAATCGCCTGTAATTGTCTACTTCTTTTGTATATGTTGGCAAAGGCTTAGATTTCAATTTCCCTAGCTGAGGGGATTCTAATGACTTAGGACACCATTTGCTCTTTTGGCTATTTTGCTTAGGAAGGATAGGTCACTTGCAGGAGCCAATGAAGGGCAAAATAATAACTATCCTTAACTACAGATACACAATTTAAACAGCATTCAAAATGTTCTTTTTGAGGAAAAAAAAAAAAAAAAAGGGAGAAGTACACCCAATTTGGCCTGTCACAGAACAATGAAAATACCAGCTTCAGGTGGGGAGTACCCCAGTTCCATTCTGACAGCTTCTTGGCAACTGTTAATATGTATCAAGCTTGACTGGATGGGGAGGAGGGAGGACCGGAGGGGAAACAGCAGAAGAATGGGGGCAGAAGAGGAGAGAGAGGGACGTGGAGGAGCCCAGGGATCCACACTGCTCAGCTGCTTCTGGGTTTACGGTGCAGCGCGAGCGCCATCGTGTGGTTATCTCTGTGACTTCAGTGGAAGAAATGCTTTTTTCCCCGCCACTCCATTTAAAGAATGCAAAAATAAACCAAAATCGTTCATGGGGCCTGAGAAACCTTGAGAAGGATATTACCCTACAGTTGTTTTTTCATCGAAAAGTTGAAGAGGTTTCTGACATCTCAATTAGTAACGCATCTGGAATGTTTGCTCTCCAGGTACCTATTATTCGTTCCTTCACTCATCAAATATTTATTGAACGCTATGTGCCAGACACTGCATAAGCAGGAGAAAGGCAGGCGTGGTGGTCTAGTGGGGCAGACAGACATGTGAGCAAATGGTTACAGCAGTCTGATAAATATTCTAATGCAGGAATGAAAGAAACATCTGGGAGCTAAATGAGAACATTTAATATTTGACAAAGATGCTCAGTGCTATAATCTAATTGTTGCATTGAAAACCTGTGTTGATCCTATTACTTGTGTCACTTGTCCATAACCTCTTTAAAATCTGGCTAAAATTAGTAATTGGTTGATTGATTCAAATTATTTATCAAGAGCCAATTATGTGCCAGGTACTACTGCTGTATCACTATTACTTGTATCACTTTTGTCTATAACCTATTTAACAATCTGGCCAAAATTATTGATTCATTGATTCAGATTATTTATTGAGAGCCAATTATGTGGTAGGTACTACTGTTGGTGCCAGGGGATACAGATGAAGATAGGAAAGACAGAAAACATTTCTTCTTTTGTTAAGCTTAACTTCCATGTGTGGAAAGTGAACTATCAAGAAAAAATGTTTTATGTCCATCTGTGATACAAAAGCCATTTTCTTGTTTATTGCCTGTTTATCTATGTCATTATTTCCTGCTTTCCGTCTATAGTCTTCATTCCTCAGTTTTTCAAATGTAAACAGTTGTTTCAAACTATTTCAGGTTACACTGAGAGTTTAAACAAGCATAGCTTTCTTAATGGCTTTGGAAAATTTACTTAATTTTGTATTGCTCAGAGCAGCACCAGGGTTTTAGTTAGTAGTTAAGCCGTGAAGTGGGAATTTGGGAGGAGATTTCTAATCCTGGTCCTGTTACTGTTTCATTTGTCTGGTTTACCTCCCAATCTCAGCTTTTCCTGGCCACTTCAGGGTCATGCATATAATAAATATTAGGGCCGGGTGTGGTGGCTCATGCCTGTAATCCCAGCACTTTGGGAGGCCAAGGTGGGGCGGATCACGAGGTCAGGAGTTTGAGACCAGCCTGACCAGCCTCATGAAACCCTGTCTCTACTAAAAATACAAAAAAATCAGCCAGGCATGGTGGCGCGTGCCTGTGGTCCCAGCTGCTCAGGAGGCGGAGGCAGGAGAATTGCTTGAACCCAGCAAGCAGGGGTTGCAGTGAGCCAAGATAGTGCCACTGCACTCCAGCCTGGGCAACAGAGTGAGACTCCATCTCAAAAATAAATAAATAAGAACAATCTCGGATAATTTTAGACTCAAAACAGCAGAGAGTAGGAAGCTGGAAGAACACTTGTGTTCATACCCAGCCCCTAGGCCTCAGCGGTTGCAGTATTCAGGGAGAGCGGCAGCCTCCCTCCCTGAAGTCCCACGTGGAGATGGCTCTGCTCCAACACTGAGGTGCCAGAATGGGAAAAAGGAACTCCTCTAATGACATAAAACAAGTGAAAATTTATATGATCAGATGAGCTCACTAACAAGCTGGAAAAAAAATGTAATCTTTATGAGCAGAGCGTATTTGTTAACAATGACTGGGGAAATAAACCTGCTTTATGGCTATGTTCTCAAGGAGTTGCAACTCTTCACTAAAGTATCCTTGTCTCATCTTGTGTTAGGTTGTTCAGTTCCATTGCTCACATGTGCTCAGCCCACACAGTTGGTGTTTATAATGGAGTCATATACCACTGCTAAAAATATGAGAAAGTTCTCCTTCAATTCTGTTTGTGCCAAATCACTGTGGCCTAGACGTCAAGGAGGAGGGACCTAGGAAGCCCGGAGTTTTCCATTACTTTCCCTACCAAATCAAACCACAACCCAATGCCCATGCCAGTAAGCATATCGGCTTCCGATTCAGCTTCTTCGGAAGATTCTGTTCACTTCAACTAACATTTGCAGGGAGAATTATATTAAACTGAAGCTAATAAGACCATGTGTTACTTTGTATAAAATATAATTGTAAATACAATCCTTGGCAACTATTTCTTTTACCTCCAGGTGTCTCGAGCGTTAAGCACCAAACTATCTTTATTTTCTTTATGAATTTAAAGGAAAATGTCTTTATAGTCACAGTACCACTTTGAGAGAAAAGGAAAAAAGTCTTTCTTTAAAACAAACAAATGAACAATGCTTGTGGTCAATAATTGAAATTATTCTCTGCCTAAATTGCTCTGTTTACATGACCTAAAAAAATTAGAACTTACATAAACATGATGACAAAATTAAAATGTTATTTTCTGCCAGGCGCAGTGACTCACGCCTGTAATCCCAGCACTTTGGGAGGCTGAGGTGGGAGGATTGCCTGAGGTCAGGAGTTCAAGACCAGCCTAGCCAACATAGTAAAACCCTGACTCTAATAAAAAACAAAAATTAGCCAGATGTGGTGATGGGAATCTGTAATCCCAGCTACTGATGCAAGAGAATCGCTTGAACCCAGGAGGTGGAGGTTGCAGTGAGCTGAGATTGTGCCACTGAACTCCAGCCTGGGCAACAGAGTAAGACCCTGTCTACATAAAATAAAATAAAATGTTAATTTATTCTATGTATCTCTGACTCAGACCTTTAAAGACATAAATCTAACCTATTTGTAGATAGAATAGAATGGTTAACATTTCATCAGAATTTTAAACAGATGTTATTGGTCATTATTAAGACAAGTTGTATAAAATGAACTAAATCCTCTTCTAAAATGCATATGTAAATATTCTTCAGATATGAAAAATCATGAAAAAGTGTGTCTTATAGTTTTATTTTTCAAGTTTTTGGACGTAAGATATATGAACTGAGCATTTTTCCATTTGCAAAGAGAAGGGACTTAGTTTTTATCTGAGCATGTCTCTTCAGGGTAGTAACTGTTTCCGGAAAACCATCACCCGTGGAAGCAGTGAAGCATCTTCCCTAAACGGCAGAACAGGATGTACTATGAAAGAATCCCTTCCTTTGTGAGAGCCCACTTTGAGAGACAGGCTGGAGTAACAGGCATGAATTTTTAAAGTAGCAGTTCATAAGCAGCTTCATTAAATTGCACTAACAAGTTTTGAAGTTTTATTACACCAATAACTCTGGTGAACATTCTGATGCAAGATATATAAGCTTTTCTATTAAGATGGTTAATACTTTCATGACCATGTATTTTTAGAGACTGACTTCTCTAAAATTTTCCCAAATCTATTCTTAAACCTAATCCTAACCCTAGCTCTAACCCTAATCTTAACCCTAACCGTAATGTGTCTTAAGCAGAGTCTGGTGAAAGTCGTAAAAAATGTAAACAGTTAAGAGAAAACCTTCAGGAATAAAGTGATATGACAGTCTCCTGTCATCCCTCTGAACCTCCAAGTTCATTTCAATTTAACAGATTTAAGTCTTAAATTGTCTTAAAATTATTTAAAAATCTAGATCTAGTATCTAGGCTACTTTAATGGCTTAGTTGATCAGCTATTACAAAGGAAACACAGTGATTTGGAAACAAGGCAAAGATACAGTGCATTGTCTTTCAGATACTCTTTTCCTGAGGTTGAATTTGAGAATCAAAATATAAACTCCATAGCAATAGGCATTATTTACTCATCCTTGTGGAGAATTAAAAAGGCTTATGTAATTGAACATAATTTTGAAAACAGTGTGTGCCAGATACTCTTTTAAGCACTTCCCATGCACCCAGTTTTTAAACGCTTACAACAGTGTAACGAGATTGATATTATCATTAACCCCATTTTATAGAAGAGGAAACCGGAGGCTGGGCACGGTGGCTCACGCCTGTAATCCCAGAACTTTGGGAGCCTGAGGCGGGTGGATCACTAGGTCAGGAGTTTGAAACCAGCCTGGCCAACGTAGTGAAACCCGTCTCTACTAAAGATACAAAAAAATTAGCCGGGTGTGGTGGTGGGTGCATGTAATCCCAGCTACTTGGGAGGCTGAGGCAAGGAGAATAGCTTGAACCTGGGAGGCAGAGGTTGCAGTGAGCCGAGATCGCGCCACTGCACTCCAGCCTGGGCAACAGTGTGAGACTCCATCTCAAAAAAAAAAAAAAAAAACAAAAACAAACAAAAAACTGAGTCACAGAAAAGATAAGTAGCTTTCACAGAGTCACACAGAGAGTAAGTGGTGGAGGCAGGACAGTCTTGTTTGGTCCTTTTAACCTCAGTGATAACCTAATTGTCTATACAGTCTTCATCTCCCTTCAGCTTCGGCTGTCTGCAGAACGTCTCTTCCTGATTAACCCACCAGATACTCACTCACCTTGTTCCAGATGGAACTGAGACTCTGCTCTCATTCACCTGCTGCCTCCACCCTTAAATTTGACTGCCAACCCCGTCTTTCCAATTCTGATAACAATACTGTCATGCTTGACTTTTCTTTTTTTTCTTTCTTTCTTTTTTTTTTTTTTTTGAGACTGAATCTTGCTCTGTCACCCAAGCTGGAGTGCAGTGGCGCAATCTCAGCTCACTGCAAGCTCCGCCTCCCAGGTTCACGCTATTCTCATGCCTCAGCCTCCCGAGTAGCTGGGACTACAGGCGCCCGCCATTATGCCCTGCCAATTTTTTTTTTTTTTTTTTTTTTTTTTAGTAGAGACGGGGTTTCACTGTGTTAGCCAGGATAGTCATGATCTCCTGACCTCGTGATCTGCCTGCCTCGGCCTCCCAAAGTGCTGGGATTACAGGCGTGAGCCACTGTGCCCAGCTCATGCTTGACTTTTCTTTACCTGTGAGTGCTTGCTATAAACTTGGCTCTGCCTGTTTCCATATTCTAGCAGTTAAACAGCTTGAGCATCTCTCTCCTCTTTCCTTTTCCCACTGTTGTCTCTTAGACACTGCTCCACTGTCTCCCTTCTCCAGTTAATCCTAAACTACATTGGTACCCAACAAAGCTTACAAAAACATGCTGTTGATCTTCCCATGCCCTACTAAGAAAGCTTTAGTAGCTTCCTTATAAAATGAATAATAAACTCCTAAAGTTTTCACTCTAGGCTATTCATATCATAACCAAAATTTTGTTTCAATCCTTATTGCCATTTCATCCTCTGTCCTTGCCTGTCTTCAGTTTACTTGTTATAATGTTATTTAATTTTTTTGTAGTTATTTCGATTTATCACCTTAATACCAACCCACTGCTTCCAACTCAATATTTAGTATCTTTCCCATGTTCCAGATATCTGGCAATTCCTCTTGTTTGGCAAATTCTTCTTTAATAATCTTTCATATCTTCTCTTTGCTATTCATTTCCTTTGCTATTTTTGAGGTTCATGCATTCTTGCTTAGGCTAGAGTAATACTTTCCCCACTACTCTGTGTTTTCTTTCCTTCATTAACTTTACTCAGCATGATCACTGTCAGGGTAACACTATCGAAACAGACACTTTTACCCTGTACGTTTCGTGTATGAAAATTAAAATGACTTATTATTATAGATCAAGCTCTAAACAGGCCACCGTGTTGCACAATGACAGGAGGCTCCATTCAGGTTTTATTCTATTGGAGTCTTCAAACTTCTTAGTTTGCCGTGAACAGCATCTTGCAAACCAGTAGCAGAGATGTTATTAGAGTACAACTGGCCTCTCCTCCCCCATGACTCCCAACACAGACATACACCACCAACCCCAAAAAACAACCATCATGTTCAGGCATGTCGGAGAAGCGTTGAGTTAAACAGGTTCTCCTTACTGAGGGACTTTCAGGCATCTCTAATGTGCTAATGTGTATTATGAATCTCCAAATGGGAAATCTATGGAAAAGGTTCTTTTTATCTTGGTCACTTTTAGACATGTCCCTGGATGCCAGAGTTCTACAACCTAGACTTGAGGAAACCCTGCCCTACACATTCTCTGCCCAGCCATTGCCCCAGGTCAATGTCTGATGAGCTTTCTGATGCCAGCTCATTAGAAAGGTCTTCCCTCACCATCTTGGTTGAAGTGGCCATCCCTCCCTGTGCCATCATCCTGTTTTATCTTCCTATAACGCTTATCACAATTTGATATGAAGATTTTTTTTCCATTACATGTTTGTTGCTTTTTTACTCTAGAATGTAAAATCTAAAGGACTTGACATTCTATGTTGCTCTTTTTTTTTTTTTTTTACTATCTCTCCACCTATGATAGTATCTAATTCACATAATATGTTTTATTTTTATTTATTTACTTATCTGTTTTAAAGAATAGGCTTGCTTGCAGCCACCTCCTCATCTCTCATCCTACCTGATTGCAGAGCTTATGTTACAAGGGCAAAATCAA
Organism: Macaca thibetana thibetana; assembly: GCF_024542745.1. Lineage (NCBI taxonomy): Eukaryota > Metazoa > Chordata > Mammalia > Primates > Cercopithecidae > Macaca > Macaca thibetana. The sequence goes on from NC_065592.1 coordinate 67,533,559, forward strand.
AGTCTCCACCTCTCTGAAGTTTACCCAGATGGTCTGACTCATCCTAGCGTAATAGTTCTTATTCTATTGAACTTCTGTTAATATATTAGTATCTAAACAGCTCAAGTTATTTTGAATAATTAAAAATGTTTATAAAAATAGAAATGCTACCTTATTTACGCAACTATAATGTATCTGTCTTGTGGCCAGTGATGGTGCCATACTTTGATATTTTTTAGGATCTAGTAGAGAGGGCTTCTCTTAAGGTAGGTAAATAATAGATATTCCCCCTCTACTACCTCTAAGGATGCAGTGTGATGGTTACATGTGGAATCTCCATTCCAATAGGAGGAATAACCCAGACATTGCTTGAAGGAGGTAGATAGCACATTGCATAGCAGGAGAATCTCAGAGACTTGCTTCCGGCTCTCTCATGCACACCATTTCCTGGATTTTACCCATATTTTCTAAGTCTCCCCTGTCGGCTATGTGGATCAGAAACGGGGGGGAAATTCTCCCTTGAGCCTACAGTTTTGAAAAGGAATTAGAAGAGTGATCAGTCATGAACGGAGGAAATACAGACCTTTCAAGGGAGCAAAGGAAAATTTGCCTCTTCTCAGTTTACAGAAAGATATTTCGTACTTACATGGAAACTTTAAAAAATGTATGTACTATGTGTTTAAGGGACATGCTCCCTTGCAAAATGCTTTATTTACATTATTTCAAGATGTTTCTACACATGTTATTTTATATCAACATGAAAATAAGACAGATGGAAAATACGGAAGACATAGTATACTCAGTAGTATCTCTGATGGCCAAGAACTTTAACAACTCAAATAAAATACACATTGTGGATTGTACTTGGTGGAGATGTTATAAATTCTCCCCTTTAAAATCCTCTATTGCTTTAAAAGAAGTAGCTATAATTGGAAGGAGTGGGGGTGAAAAGGTATAATGAAAGAGGAAAAGAGGGGAGTTTAGAATAAAATAATAGAGTATGAATGAAAATGCTTGTGTCATGTATACATTTGTCTTAAATTCAGCACAGACAGCAGAACCTCTCCAGCGCAAGGGCCTTGGGTTGAGATGATACTTCCTGTAGCAAATTGATAGCCATGTGCATTTTAATGTAAGTCACTTAAGCATTAATCCATCTTTAAAATCACCACAGACATTCCATTTCTTACTTTTTTTTCGAAATGAGATGTTCTTTGCCGAGACAGGTTGAAGCATTTGGTTTCCACCCAAATGATGTGGATTGAGACCATCTGGAGAATCTACCCTGGCTTTTTTTTTTTTAATGGAAAGCCTGGATGTCTTAGTGATTTATAACTTCCATGTATTTTAACACACTATCTAATTTTTTCCCCTGGTAGAATTTTATTTCATTTGGAACATTCTTGTGCTGACGTAATATGCTACATATGAAATTTTCTAATGATAAAATCCAATGTATGTGCTGCATGTCAAGTCACGTAGCTGGAGGGGCGTGATTTGGAGCCGACTTGGCTCCACCTGAGAGCCTGGATCCTCTGGAACGTACTCAGGGTGCTAGCTTCAACCTGTCTCAGACCATTCTGTCTGGGCCTCGCCTGGGACCGTAAGATTAAGGCAACCCATTTATCTGCATGTCAGTAAATTAGCTTTCCCAGAGGAGAGTTCTGCAGGCTCTCGTGCTTTGAGATGCTGTGTGCAAAAAAGGGTTGGATTATCAAGTACATGTGAGGAATTGCAGAACTCCAAATGTCCATTCTGGAATTCACAAGGCATGTAAGCGTAACACAGCTTTGAGAATTCCTGGAGCAGCACAGAATTTGGGTCTGTTCTGTTCCACTGGTTTTACTGACCTCATCTCCTTCATCTCTTTGTCATTGCTCCAGTCAGACTGGCTTTCTTGGGATCCTTAGACACAGAAGGCTGTCTCTTTGGACATGTTCTTTTCTCAGCTTGAAACACTCCCCCTTCCCTCCTGGATAGAGACATAGGTCCCTCTCCCACCTCCTGAAGTCTTTTCTCAAGTGTCATCTTCTCAGGGAGACCTTCCCTGATGACCTTACATAAACTTGCAAATGACCCCCTCCCTGCTCTCCCTGTTGACCCTTGCAGTTTTATTTTTCTCAAACACAGTTATCACCATTGCTGCAAAAATGCTGCATTCACACAGAACCTCAAATCCCATGGCGTGCAACAGTAAACATTTATTTAGCTCCAAGTGTGCAGTGCTTGTCTGATCTGCCCTGTGTCTGTGGCCAACTGTGGGTCTCTAGGCAGCTCCACTGATGTGGGCTAGGTTCATTTCCAGGTCTGTGGCTCCCCTGGCTGCTGGCTAATCTAGGCGGGGCCCAGTGAGGTGGGAGTCTTGGCTCTGTGGCATGTGTCTCTCAGCCATCAGCAAGCTAGCAAGGTGCCCCATTGGCTAAAGCAGGTGGCATGGCCAAGCACAGAGTCAGAATTCAGGCATGGTGACATGACACAGTCAAGGTGGGGATACAGAAAGAAGCGAACAATTTGGTCAATTTCTACAAACTACAGTTCATATAATAATTTTTACTTTTTAAACAAATTAGTTTGTTTCCCTCTACTAGAATATAAGCTCCATGAGGACAGAAGTTTTATTAACTTTGTTAACCACTGTATCATCTTCCCCTAGAACAGTAGTATCCAGTGTGTACTAAGTATCCAATAAATATTTGTTGAATGAATAAATTAATACATAAAAATAATCCCATTTAACTTTAACATAGAATTATGTTTTTTGTTTTTGTGATTTGAATTTCCCTCTCTCTCGTTCTCTGTCTCTACAGGGGTCTCACTTTGTTGCCCAGGCTGGTTTTGAACTCCTGAGCTCAAGTGACCCCCCTGCCTCAGCCTCCTCAAGTGCTGGGATTACTGTTGTGAGCCACTATACCTGGCCTGAATCTCTTTTAAAAATAATTTCAATTTTAGATTCAGGGGTATATGTGTAGCTTTGTTACAAGGTGTAGTATATTGCCAGATGCTGACCTTTGAGCTTTTATTAATTCTGTCACCCAGATAGTGAATGTAGTAACCAGCAGGGAGCTTTTCAGTCCTTGCCCCTCTCACTCCCCACTCTAGTAGTCCCCAGTGTCTATCATTCCCATCTTTGTGTGTACTCAGGAATGAGCTTCCACTATAAGTGAGAACATACTATATTTGATTTTCTGTTGTTTCTGTGTTAATTTACCTAGGATAATGACCTCTAGCTGCATCCATGTTGCTGCAAAGATATGATTTCATCATTTTTTATGGCTGTGTAGTATTCCATGGGGTATATGTACCACATTTTCTTTATCCAGTCCACCATTGATGGGTGCCTAGATTGATTTCATGCCTTTGGTATTGTGAATAGTGCTCCAATGAACAGATGAGTGCAAGTATCTTTTTAGTAAAACAATTTATTTTCCTTTGGGTTTATATGCAGTAATAGAATTGGTGGGTCAAATGGTAGTTCAAGGTTTTTTTTTGTTGTTGTTTGAGAAATCTCCAAGCTGCTTTCCACAGGGACTGAAATAATTTTATATTCTCACAAACAGTGAGAATTTTGGAATAATTCTCTAATTCTGTGAAAAATGATGTTGGCAAGTTGATAGGAATAGCATTGAGTCTCTAGATTGCTTTGTAGAGATGGACGTTTTAGCAATATTGATTCTTCCAGTCCATTAGTAAAGAATGTTTTTGCGTTTGTTTATGTCATCTATGATTTCTTTCAGCAGTAATACAGTATTTTCAAGTGTGTTTTTCAATTCATTTGCTTTTCAGAGGAAAGCCAATACAATATCACTTTAAACCAGAGAATATTCAGGTATCTCTTGCCTTTCTCACTAAAAATGTAAGCTCCAGGAATTAAAGGAATATCTATCAGAATTTATTTTTGCCCCATTTCATTCATCTAAGATTTCGTAAATGACTTTTATGTATCAGGTTATGTACCAGTGCTAGTAAAAATGGAAAACAAGCATACAGCATGCTTCTGAGAAATCTCAGTTAAGTCCATAAAGCAAAACTCTGAACAATAGAATATGCTTTGTTATAATGTTATTAAAACAGTTCCCATGAACACAAAAGAAGTTTTCAAACATCCATTAGATATTAAATAGAGCATTCTAACTTGACCTCCGTGTTTACTTAGACTGATAAAGTCACTCTTCTATAATGGCAAAAACTGCAATTACTTTTGCACCAATCTAATAATAGAACATTTCTGTTTACACCATTTAGTGTCTCCGACCAACCACATTTTCATCCTTATCTTCTATTCTTCCCAAATTCTATCCATCCTTTGAGTCTGACCAGTAATGGAACATTCTCTGGCCAAGTTTGCTTATTGACCTTTTCCCTGAACTCATTTGAACCCAGCATTTATTCTATGTGTTATATTAATGTATAATTCCTGGAAACATCTATTTCACTGTTTTTTTTTTTTTATATAGGCTGTTTAACTTTCCTAATGTTGACCTTTTCATGTGTGGATGTCATATTTTCAAAGAGCTTTTCAAAAAGCAGCTATTTTGGCAGGGCGCGGTGGCTCATGCCTGTAATCCCAGCACTTTGGAAGGCTGAGGCAGGTGGATCACCTGAGACCAGGAGTTCAAGACCAGCATGACCAACATGGTGAAAACCTGTCTCCACAAGAAATACAAAAATTAGCTGGGCGCGGTGGTACGCACCCAGCTACTCAGGAGGCTGAGGCAGGAGAATCACTTGCGCCTGGGAGGCAGAGGTTGCAGTGAGCCCCGATCGCACTACTGCACTCCAGCCTGGGCGACACATTGAGACTCCATCTCAAAACAACAACAACAACAACAACAACAACAACCACCACCACCACCACCCAGCCACCTTTGGAACACGTATTTTGTCTCTTTCTAGAATTGCAAAGAATAATGCTTGCATAATTGGTACTCAGATAATTAAACAGAAGCATATAATGAAACTGGAAACATTTAATCTCCATTGATCACCCAGTTATGATCAGATCTGATAATGCACATGTTGGCCTATTGGCTGGAGGTATAGAAATATTTCTACTTAGGACTGTTGTTTATCTACAAACCTTAACTATATTGGAAGCCAGTGACTACTTTATATAAAGCTGCAACTACAAGTCAATATTTTTAACAGGTTTAACAAAAACTGACAAATTTTCAGATGGTTTGGAAATAAATAACATAAAATTTTAAAATGCCAAACTCTAAACGCACCGAAAATAAACAGATTTCTCAATTGGCAAAGAATATGTTGAAAAACAGAATAAAGAAAACGCTAAGACATGTTACCTGCTGTTCTGTGGCTCCAGGGCAGAACAGTGGAGCATTCATTATCTTCAATTAGTTTTGCAATTTTTGCACACCTGTGTATCCTACCCATCAACACCATCAAACTGTCTTTTAGGAGTAAATTTTGCTTAACATGACACTCAATGTATAGGAAACCCCCCAACTAACAAGACCAACAAATCAGTTTATTTAACTCAAGAAGAATCGGAATCTTATATTTGACCTGGATGCTTTCAAAAAAGACCAAAAAATGCCCATCAAATATTCCAAATATTTACTGATAAAAACAATGGTACAAGTCATAAATATGATGATAAGAAAAGGACAATTGTTAGTTTACTCACAGTCATAGCAATTAAATAATCATAATCCATTTAGGCCCTATTAAATAAAGACTGTGTCTCACTCAGTCCATTCAAAGACAGGTATTAGAATATTGCCATTTCCAACTCCTTTTTCTCTAGTTCTATATTATCTAAGTAACTTCTTACACTCATTCATGACTCTCCTTTAGGGAGGGGATGCTTCGTTCACCTGACTAACTGATTGCTTTATGAACTTGCTTCCAATTTTAAATGAATATTTGGTTAGTGGTCTTACTGGCATTTGAGTGGCATGAGTCATGTGTCTTTATGCTTTGTTCTCCTGAAATGAGATGACTATGGAGATATTACACCTGCATAATTGAGAAAACTTCCTCTGGACTTAGAGTGATCTTACAAAGATACCCATCATAGGCAAGACCTGAAATAATTTCTTTACCTCAAGAACTGGTATCAGCTACAAACATAAGCAAATACGCACATATACTAGAGCAAATATCATTTAAAAAGAAAAAGGTGCTATTTTTGCCAAATTCTATTAAATTGAATCTCATTCATTTTCATATTTCCTCCCTTCTTTTGCCTTTTATGTAGATATTATAAAGGAAAATACTAAATTATTTGATTATATTAAAATCTTTCCATTTTAAGATAAGTAAAACAAAAATAAGCATTAGGAAGACATTTTCAACATAAAGAAATTATATGGATGAGTAAGAAAAAGAGGTCATTCTTTCCTCCCTTCCCCCACCCCGACCTGGCCTTCCTAGGGTAAAAGACAGGTTCATAAAATCAGAAATGCAAATTTTATTTTACTTTATTAAAATATTTTTTCCAGTTTCATTGAGGTACAATTCATCAACAAAAATTGTATATATTGAAGGTGTATAACGTGATTATTTGACATATGTATGCATTGCAAAATGATGACAACTATCAAGTTACCTGACACTGTTACCTCACATAATTACCTTTTTTTCTGTGTGTGGTAAGAACACTTAAGAGCTACTCAGGGGAAGTCAAGATGTTACTGTTGCTTGTGAGCTTGTGGCTTGACTCTGCAGGACTAGGATGTTAAAGAATACCACGGTGGCTGAAAACGCTGGTCTGAAGGCCAAATTCTGTCATCAAATTGAGTATTAATTTGGAGACTTCAATTTGCCATGGGACAAATTTTTAAAGGAATGGGTCAAACTGAATGAAGGCTGGGTACCTTTGGAGATATTGATAAAATTCAACAGGTTAAACCATCTCACGACAGACTTTAATGTAACTGTGGAAGCATTGAGGAAATCCAAGGCAGAACTCATGGAAATCAGTGAAGATAAAACTAAAATCAGAATGTCTCTAAGTAAACTCCTCCTTGAAGTGACCGATGAGTATAAAAATGATGTAAAAAACATCTATTTATATCAAAGGCTTCCCAACTGATGCAACTGTTGATGACATAAAAGAATGATTAGAAGATAGAGGTCAAGTACTAACTATCCTGATGAGAAGAACATTGCATAAAGCATTTAAAGGATCAATGTTTGCTGTGTTTGGTAACAATGAATCTGCTAAAAAGTTTGTAGAGACCCCTAGCCAGAAGTACAAAAACACAGTCTACTAATACTTTTCAAGAAATATTACTTTGCTGAAAAAAGTGAAGAAAGGCAACAAAGTAATATGGAGGATAAATTAAGAGCAAAACAAGAGCAAGAAGGAAAATGAAAGCTAGAAGATGCTGAAATGGAATCTCTTGAGAGAAAAGATTGGATGCTTGCTGAAATTTTTGGGTGACTTAGATGATCAGACCTGTAGAGAAGGTTCACACATCCTTTTCTCAAATCATGGTGAACTAAAATGGATGACTTTGTCAGAGGTGCAAAAGAGGGAATAATTCGATTTAAAGAAAAAGTTGAGGAAGCGTTGGGAAAAGTCAAAGATGCAAATAATGGTAATCTACAATTAAGGAACAAAGAGGTGACTTGGGAAGTACTAGAAGGACAGGTGGAAAAAGAAGCATTGAAAAAATCATAAAAAGACCAACACGAATCCCCAAACAAATGGAAGTCAAAAGGTCACAGATTTAAAAGGAAAGGGTAATAAAGCTGCCTAGCCTGAGTTTGCTAAAGGAGAAGTACAGTTTCAGGGCAAGAAAATGAAATTTGTTAGTGATGATGAACATGATGAAAATGGTGCAAGTGGACCAGTGAAAAGAGGGAGAGAAGAAACAGACAAAAAAGAACCTGCATCAAAACAACAGAAAAGAGAAAATGATGCTAGAGACCAATAGCTTAGTAAACAAATTTTAAATCCATTTTAATTAGTTTTTAAGCTGCTTTTGGTTTTGGGGTCTTTTAAAATGAAAGCCAAATTAAATCTACTTCAGTGTTCACTTGTAAGAAAGGAAAAGTTTTTTTTTGTTGTTTAACTTGTCTTTTTTTTGTTATCCAAATGAGGATTCTTTTGAATGTATAGTTCTATTTGTTATTTCAGATGATTCAAATATCAAAGGAAGATGCATGCACTCAATTGCGTTTGTAATATGAGAATATGTTTGTACAAACTAATGTATACTATATAAAAAGAAAAAAGTCTATTCTCTTAGAAAATTTCAAATATACAATGCAATATTATTAACTGTTGTTGCCATGCTTTATGTTAGATCCCCAAAACTATTCATCCTGTAATTGCAAGTTTGTACCTTTTGAATAACATCTCATTTCCACTGCCCTCCTACCCTGCCAGCCTCTGGTAACTACCCTTCTACTCTCTGCTGCTGTGAGTTTAACTTTTAAAAATTCTACATGTAAGTGACATCATGCAGTAGTTTTCTTTCTGTGTCTGGCTTATTTCACTTAGTATAATCCATGCTGTTGGAAAAGGCAGCATTTTCTTGCTTTTTTTTTTTTTAATGGCTGAATAATATTCCATTGTGTATATATGTGTGTGGGTGTATATGTATACTATATTTTATATGCATCCCTCTATTGATGGACACACAGGCTGTTTTCATATCTTGGCTATTAATGCTGCAATGAACATGGGGGTGCTGAGTGACCAGGACAGCTCTCATCCATTGAAAGCTAACTAACTTCTCTAAAATTAACTTCTGTGCTTTCAGGGAGCAAAAGAATGTCCTGGGAAAATTTGAGAGGAATTAAACAAAAAGGGTGGAAGCATTTTAAGAAAGAAGCTTATGAGTCTCTTGGGAAAACATTATTTTAAAAAGTCCAAACTGTAAAATAGCAGACAAAAACATACATAAAATGTTCAGAGGAAATGCTGTAAACATTTTTTACTTAATTACTGGTTCAATATCTGTCAGATTAACACCCTTCCATCACCCTGCCTTATATTGCTTTGAAAATGAGGGCAGGGATGAGTGAAGCAGCAGACATAAATCAGAGATATTTTCTTGAAGGTTTAGGAGAAAATGTTTTGTCTAAAGCCAAGTATCTATAATCTCTGCTTTGATTACAAATAAAAAAGTAATTTTTCAAAAAGTCACTTTGCTGATAAACCCACTCTTTATTTCTTTTTAAAACATGATTAAAAATCCTTTTTAAATGACAGTCTACAAGGAATGTTGAAATGTCTTGGACTATCTAAATGCTTCCAGCTGCTTTCTTAAGTTTAAACTATTTTCTTAAAGGGGATTTCCAGCCTGTTGGCAGCAACAAGACAGAACTTCTCTATTTTTTTCCTTTGTTTCTGTTTCGATTTTTGGATTTCACAATTTGCTTAGGAGAGACAATAAAATGCATTCATTTCGAAATTTATATTACTTCTTAATTGCTTACTAAAAGTATATTTTACATTAGTTTGAAGTTGCTCAAGTTAGTGGAGAATGATACATTAAGATGCAACATTCCCGAAAAGCTTCATGACATTGGTTGTGGCAGTGATTATTGGATATGACAGTAAAAGCACTGACAACAAAGGCAAAAATAAGCAAGTGGGACCACATCAAACTAAAAACTTCACAGCAAAGGAAACACTCAAGAGTTGATAAGGCAACCTATGGAAAGGGAGAATAGATTTGCAAACCATAGGTATAGCGAAAGATTAATATCAAAACTATATAAGGAATTCCTACAACTTAATAGGAAAAACGCTAATAACTCAATTTAAAAATGAGCAAATGACTTGAATAGACATTTTTCCAAAGGAGACATACAAAAGGCCAGGTATATGAGAAAGCACTCAACATCACTAATGAGGAAAATTCAAATCAAACTGCAGTGAGATATCAGCTCACACCTGTTTCTATGCCCATTTTATATATTTTTAAGTATGTATATATAAAGATAAATGTTGGTAAAGATGTGGAGAAGTTGGAACCGTTGTGCACTGTTGGTAGGAACATAAAGTAGTGCAACTGCTAGGTATAACAATACGGAGGTTCCTCAAAAATTTAAAAATGGGACTACCATATAATACAGAAATTTCTCTTCTGGATATTTAACCGAAAAAACTGAGATCACATCATTGAAGAGATATTTGAACTCCCATGTTCATTGCAGCGTTATTAGCAATAGCCAAGATATGAAATACCATAAGCATTTATTGACAGATGAATGGATAAAGAAAATGTGACATGCACACACGGTGGAATATTTTTCAGCCTCAAAAAGGAAGGAAATCTTGCAATAGCAACAGCATGGATAAACCTGGAGAACACTATGCTAAGTGAAATAAACCAGTCACAGAAGGACGAATGCCGTGTGATTCCACTTATATGAGATATCTAAAATAAACAAACTTATAGAAGGAGAGAGTAGAATAGTAGTTGCCAGGGACTAGTGGAAGTGGGAAAAGGGGAGTTGCCATTCAATGAAGTTAGAGTTTCCATTATGCAAGATGAGTAAGTTCTAGAGAGCTTCTCTACAACATTGTGTCTACAGTTAACAATACTGTATTGTATGCTTAAAAGTGAGTTAAAAGGGCAGATTTCATGTTAAATGTTCTTAATACATTTAAAATGACAAATGTTACAGAACAGTTTACAAATGTATAAAATCTTCTTTGGGATGTAATATTGGTGAAATTAGTTTGCAATTACAATTGTCTATATACTATGCAAATCTCTCAGAGAATATTATTTGATAAGTCTTACAAAATGCAGTTTGTTTTGATGTTACATATGAAATTCTTTTATCTTTTACAAAAAGTAAAAAAGTCTGATAGAACATATCTGAAAATTCTAAAAAAAGACACAAGTTTTCTCTGCTGAAGTTTAGACAATTAGAACTAGAAGAAATGTATAGTATTTTGCCAAATGATGTCACATATAGAGTTAGAGATTAATCTAGGGTAAGAAACAATTGGGTGTCTTGCTCAGAGCTCGTAAGAGTTTACAAGTTTTAAACTTGTTGGCCATCAAAGGAAAAAAAAGTAATTTCTAGAGGTAAAGCATAGAAAACAAAGATATAGTGTGACTCACTAAATTTTCTTTAGTCCAGGTCCTAAAACCCTGATTAGCAAACATGAAGACTAAAGTTAATATTACATACCAAAGATTAAGAAAGCATTTCTCCTGTGCCTCCCCTGTAGTAGAGGTACCAGTTGTATCTCCTCCCCCATATATTCTCTCTTAATAGAGAATCAGCAAAATTTTGGGCTCTTCCTTTTGACAGAAGCTGCCTTGGGTGAGCAGTTCAACACTGGACAGAGAGTGGGCCAGTTAGATTGTCTCACTCACAAATTCCAGAGTAAAGTCATGGAGAGAATGAATCAATAATCTGTGGAAAATTGAAGTGGAAAATTCTGCATGTGCCAAGATTAAGGATGCCATTTTAGATTGATTTTGATGGTGAGCAAAGCAGTCAGTCCACGGAAGAAGAAATAACCCAGGAAAAGTAGAGATAAAAGATGTCACAACTGCAGAGACAGATATAAAATTACTGCCGTCAAGATATTACTTTTCAAATCAACAAAGGTTTACTGGGTACTTGAGGACTGTACTCCAAGCTGGGCAAGAGTTGGGATATGTGATAGGCTGACAATCGATCCCAAAGATCTGTCCATGTTCTAATCCCTGGAACCTGTGAATACAACCTTATTTGGAAAAAAAGCTTTTTGTAGACTTGATAAGGATTTTGAGATGAAGAGATTATCCAGGGAAACCCTAAATGCCATCACAAGTGTCCTCATAAAAGAGAGGCAGAGGGAAATTAGACACACTCAGAAAAGGAGGAGGCAATGTGACTATGGAGGCAGAGACTGGAGTGATGTGGCCTCAAGTCAAGGAAGCTGACAGCCACCAGAAGCCAGGGGGTCAGGGAACAGATTCTCTCCTAGAGACTCCAAAGAAGGTGTGACTCTGATGACATTGATTTTGGCTCAGTGATTTCAGACTTCTGGAATTGAAGAGAATAAATTAGAAGTTGGAGAGAATAAATTTCTGTTGGTTTAAGCCACTAACTTTGTGGTAATTTGTTACTACAAAACTATGGGAAGCTAATGTAGGGTTTTTGGCAGCATTAAATAAAAGATATGTTCTGCTCTCAAGGAGTTTAGAATCAATGAGGTTAGAAAAACAGCACTCAACCTAAAAAAAGTAATTATTTATTAGAGGAGTTAGTTGACAAAGGGCTATGACAAAAGAACAAACATGCAGTTACTTCTAGTGAATTCTAAGACATTGTGATAGAGATGGTATTAATACTGGGCCCTGAAGCCAAATACAATTAGTTTGAACTAAGAATATTTTAAAATTTCAGTGACAAAACCCCTAAGTGCATGATCAGTACATTATAACTTCTCTTCTACTCAAATGAAAGTAGTGTATAGTGTATGTATAAAAAACAGAGATCAAAATTGAAATGAAATATCCCTTGTAAGATGCTAGGCAGGTCTATGAGTAATGATCACTGTGTCCAATGATAAAAGTATGGCTGTCTATCAAACCTTTGCATTAAAAAAATTCTCAAAATGTATAGAATAGATTTTAAAAAAAACTTTATTTTTCAAATTTGATTTAAATTTTGGTTTCCTTTGCCCCCAAAGTTGTGAAAATGCACATTTGACATTAAACCTGAAACTGACTTTTCCTACCCTATCTAACTTTGAATTATTTCAATATTTTTTATGGCTATTTAAGTTTTCTTTATAGGAGAGAAGAAAGGGCTACATGTTTACTGAAAAATTAAATCAAATGCAAATGACCACATTGTTGGGGAGGAATCAAATTCAGACTAATAATAATTTAAGAAGCATTACTTTCTAATCTTCAAGCTGAGGGACTCCTGTTTTGTTGAAATACTGGGACTGAAAATTCTGTAATGGTGAATTCACAAAAATTTGTGAGCATGGAGTGCTGCCTTCCTGCTACCTTCCAGGGCTGCTTTCTGGTCATATCTATCAGCTCAATTCCTAGTATATTAAGCTGATCCTTTTCAGAAAGGATTTAACAAGTAATATGCTTAGAATAAATAGTGCCAACATAGTATTACACGTGGAAATTCCCAGCAATTCTGAGACAAATTTGGGTTGGGTAAGATAAAAAGATATAAGTCAAAATTCCTCAGAAACTATTACCAAGAAAAAACACCACTGCTCCAAAACAAAAAGAAAACAAAGCACATTAGCTCTGGTAGCCATTATAATGCTTACCAATATCCAGTTCTGTTTTCTTCTTAGGCTTAGGGGAAACTACTCCTCCCAGCACCCTTGCAGTGGTGTGTGGCCTTTGACTAGTTTTTTTCCATGAAATGTGAACAGAAACATCTCTCTGAGATTTTCCAGTATTCTCCCTCTGCCACTAAAAGGTGTTCTGAGACCACATTTTCCATAGTTAAGCTTCCGTCAGTTGGAGATTGTGTGAAGTAGGGCAAAATACAATGTACTGGACATTCACAGTTAACAAGAAATGTAACTTCATTATATTAAGACCCTTAGATATCAAAGTTAAATTGTTAGTGCAATATAACCTAGGTTATTCTAAGGAACATACCAGTTAACCAAAAGAAATAGACATAAAAATTATATGTAGAACAAACCAGAAAGAAAGTCATTTCAGTTTAAGTAGTGTGACTGCATGTTTTTTCTGTTTTAGGTTTGAACATATATACATACTTTTATAAATGAACAAATTATACTCCAAAAAGTGATTATGTATAAAATCCTCCTGAGCATAAAGTGAAAACAACCACTTTTTATTCTTAGATATTTGCATTCCCTCTTCCAGTCATAATCCTAGATGTTTGCAAATAGAATAAACTCTAAAGGTAAGCTGGTTTTTATCCATCATAAAATTGTAGATTTCCTATTGATGGCTTCCTCCATGTAGTTCCTTAAGTTGTTCCTTCTTTCCTTCAGTCTTCAGTTATTTCCCAGCATGTTGACACTCAGATTATTTCATTAGTTCTGCAATAATGTTTTATATGATGAATAGAGGAAATTGTTTGAAACTAGTTACTGAAGCTTGTCTTGATCTTATTCTAAGTCATGGAAAATCCCTCTGGGTTCTCTGCTAAGGGGCCTGGCATGATGTGAAGCTTTGCTACTTGCCTGGAAACAGCAATTTCACCTTTTGAGTAAGAATAATCAGCAGTTTATGAGTGTTTGTACATCTGTGTGTACGTGTGTGTGTGTGCCTGTGTGCGTTTGTACATGCATGTGTAATGGAATATCTTGGATTTTGTAAAACTCTATTAGCTTAATAGAGTAAGTGAGTTGTAGTAAAAATTAAGCTTTCATTGTTAAATATGTAAACTATAGCAGACATTTAAGTAGCCACCATTAGTATCTGGAAGCTATAAACACTTTCTCCAAATCCATGAAAAATTACAAACAAGCCAACAGAAAAATTGACAAAATATGTGAATAAGTAATCTACAAATGAAGAAACTAGAATGCTCATTACACATATAAAACGATGTTTCATTTCACTAGTAATTAGAAGAATGCAACAGTTAAGTATCATTTTGTAGCCATGAGGTTAGACATAATGATAAAATCTAATAATGCTTAGCACCCCAAAACAACCAAACTCTTAATACATTGTTATTATAATGGAGTGAACATTGGCACAACAAAGTGAAAGAAAAAGTTGGAATTATTTAGTGTTGAGCTGTGTTCACCCCAGAAAAGGCGTGTTGAAATCCTTATCTCCAGCACCTCATAATGTGACTTTATTTGGAAATATAGTGATTGCAGATATAATTAGTTAATATGATGCCGTACTAGATTAGGGTGGGCCCCTAATCCAACAGGACTGATATCCACATGAGAAGATGGCTGTGTGCAGACACAAAGACCCAGGGAGAATGCTAGGTGAAGAAGGAGGTGGAGATTGGAGTTATGCTTCCTCAAGTAAGGAACATCTGGGGTTACTAGAAGTGGGAAGGGGCAAGACAGCATCCACCCTTCCTGCTAGTGTTTACAGGAAGAACGACTGTGGCAACACCTTGATTTTGGACCTCTAGCCTCCCAAAAAATGAGACAATAAATTTCTTTTCCATTAGGTCCCCAAATTTGAGATTTTTTTAATGGTAGACCTAGGAAATAATACATCTAGTTAAGCTAAAAATGTGCATGCTGATGATTCACAATTCTGTCCACCCTAAACAAATTCTCCCACATTCACACAAAGAACCTAGTGAGTGCAACTTAGGGTCTTTTAAAAGTATTATATGCATCTCATGGTAGATGTTTCTGTGTATGTGTAGTAAGGTGGGGTGGAGAGTGATAAGTTAATGTGGTGGTTGGCCCTTTATCCTGGTTTCAACCAGAGTTATTTGTTTTTAGTTCTACTTAAGACTTCTCTTGAATAAAGAATTCCATGACTAAAAGTAAACTTGAAAACAACTGGAATAAGAAGACATTCTTTTATAAAGTGATGACATTTCCTTTTAGAAAACTCTTTGATCTAATTTAAAGCTTTTTCTCTTTGTATCTCCTTTTCTGGTGTTATTATTTTATCTATGTATCTTACATACATTATTCTTATTTTAGTGAAATCTTTTCCCCTTCTGATATTTTTACTCTTAAATAGGTTTAATTTTATTGTTGACATAAGTTAGCAATAGTAATTTATCTGTCCTGTCAATCAAGACTTCATCTGTCACAATTTTCTTAGCTAAATTATAATTATAACACACTTTGAATGGTATGAAATATGGATCAATATTTACTTATGCTTATGTATATCTAATTGTTGCAGCATGATTTATTGAAAAGGTTAGCCTTTTCCACTGAATTGTCTATGTACCTTTTTCAAAAATAAATTGACCATATATGAGTGAGTCTGCATGTAGACTTCTCACTCTGTTCTATTCATCTATTTGTCTATTTTTAGACCAATGACATACTCTCTTGATTATTGTAGCTTTATAATAAGTCTTCAAATCAGGTAGTACAGCAACTTTGTTCTTTCTTTACAAAGTGTTTTTGGTCATTACAGGTCCTTTGCATTTCCATATGATTCAAAAAATAATCCAAAATGAATCAAAGACAAATGTAAAACTCAAAAGCATAAAATTTTAAAATGAAATCCGTAAGAAAATTTCCATGATCCTGGTATTAGGCAAATAATCTTTAGATGTGATACCAGAAGCATGATGCACAAAGTAAAACATCAATAAATTAGATTTTATCAAAATTAAGAACTTCTGTCCTTCAAAACATGATGGAAACACAATGAAAAGTCAAAGACTAAGTGAAAATATTTGCAAGTTATGTATCTGATAAAAAATTTTAATCCATAATACATAAAAACTCTCAAAACCCAATAAAAAACAACCCAATAAAAATGGACAAATAATTTGAAAAGATGCTTCACCGAAGAAGATATGTGGATGACAAATAACTACATAAAAAGGTGAAAACACAAATTGAGAACACATGGAGATATCACCTCACACTTATTAGGAGGTCTGAAAATTAAAAAGACTGAGTATTCCAAGTATTGACAGGGATATATGGAGGAGCTGTAACCCTTATACACTTCTGTTAGGAATATAAAATGGTACACCTACTTTGGAAAACAATTTGACAATTTCTTATAAAATTAAGCACACACACTGATACAAGCACCTTTCCCTTTGTAAGTATTTGTCCAAGAAAAATCAAAGCATATGTTCATACAAATAAATCATGATGGATTTATTTGTAAACTGGAAGCAATCCAGATGCCTATCAGTGACAAACAGATAAACAAATAGTGGTACAGCCATATGATGAAATACTATTCACGTATAAAAAGAAAGGAACTATTGATATATACACCAACATGGATGCATTCTCCTCTAACTTTTCTCTCTCTCTCTCTTTTTTTTTTTCTTTTGAGACAGAGTCTTGCTCTATTGCCCAGGCTGGAGTGCAGTGGTGCCATCTCGCTCACTGCAAGCTCTGCCTCCTGGGTTCACGCCATTCTCCTGCCTCAGCCTCCTGAGTAGCTGGGACTACAGGCATCTGCCACCATGCCTGGCTAAATTTTTTTTGTATTTTTTTTTTTTTAGTAGAGCCAGGGTTTCACCGTGTTGGCCAGGATGGTCTTGATCTCCTTACCTCGTGATCCACCTGCCTTGGCCTCCCAAAGTGCTGGGATTACAGGCGTGAGCCACCGTGCCTGGCCCTCTAACTTTTCTCTTGCTAGGATTTTCCCTCCATATGTTCCAGCACTACTGCAGGCCTTTTATTTCCTTAATCATGACTATGTTCTCATCTCTGCTGATGCTGTTCTTTTTATCTAGAATATACTATCTCCTCTTCAGTTAGCTACATTCTATTTATCTGTAAGTTTAGTACTTTAGTTTCTCTGAGAATCTTTCCTTGATCATGGGACTCTGTTACATGTTCCTATGGGCTTCTCCTATCAGATTAGCATTTGGAGTGTAACTTAGTGTAGAACTGTGCAGATTTTGGTGTTAGGCAGTGCTATGGTTTGGATGGGATTTATCTTCAACAATACTCATGTTGAAATTTGATCCCCAATGTGTCAATGTTGGGAGGTGAAGCCTAGTGGGAGGTGTTCAGTTCATGGGAACAGTTGCCTTATGAATAGATTAATGCCTTCCTAAGAGAGTGAGTGAGTTCTCACTCTTGAGGAATGGGTTAGTTTCCCTGAGAGTGGGTGTTTAAGATTCTGGCTTCCTTGGTTACCCTCTCTTGCTTCCTTTCTCATCATATGATTTCTTTGCACATACCTGCTTCTCTTTTGCTTTCTGACATGAGTGGAAGCAGCATGAGGCCCTCACTGGATACAGCTACCCAGTGTTGGACTTCCCAGCCACTGGAATCATAAGCCAAATAAACCTCTTTTCTTTATAAATTACCCAATCTCAGGTGCTTTTATAGCAAGACTGAACAGACTAAGACAGGCAGACCTTTGTCAAAATCTCAAATCTTTGCTTTCTTAGCTGTGTGACTTTGGGTAAATTATACTGCCAGGCTAAGCATCAGGTTTCTTCAGTTGTAAAGTGATGAGTAAGTTCTATAAAACTATTAAAGGAGGTAATGTATACAAAGTGTTTAGAATGGTGGATGATTTTTTTTCAAAGTATGGTAAGTCCTTATTTAACATCATATATAGGTTCTTGGAAACTATGACTTCAACCAAAATGATGTATAACAAAGCCATTTTTTCCCTCATCAATGTTGTAGCAAAAGAGTTGAACAAAAGGACATTATTTGTGGACCTGCTGTACATCATTTCACTTAAAGTCCCAGTTTCTAAGAACCTACTGATGAAGTGAGGTTTCTAGAACCCATTGATGACATGAATAGGTTAACTATTTAGTAAGTCCTCTCTTAATAAGTAATTCAGTAAATGAATACAGTGAATGTATTGATATCAGAAATTATTTTCTCAGAGGCCATGTCACTTACTGTAATCTTGATAGCTTACTATTTTACTTAATTTTTATTTCTTATTTAACTACTATTCTCTGCCGTAACACTGTGAGCTTTGTTAAACACGAACTATATCCCTCTTATTTAATTAATTGTTAATTGTTGTTTCCCCAGGATCTAGAAAATACTGGGCACATAATAGGTAAATGAATGAAAGAATGAGTACTTAAGACTCAATTTTCCTATTAAGAGAGAGTTCTTGCTTTTACTGGAACTGTACCCATTCCTCGTAATCTACAAGTTATCACATTAGCAGCCTATTTTCAATGTAGCTATCTCCCTGACTGCAGTTAATTGGCCCAGGGATTGGATGCTACCCTACATGGATTAACGAGTCTGTGCTTTTGGATTTTGCGCTTTTGTTAAAAAAATGCAGAAAGATATAGTTGTTCAAATCTTTGTGTGGTTGAGACTATAAAATGTAAACACTAGGGTTCTCAATTTTTGCTACATTGAGGAAAAAGTCTATATTGAATAAAAGAGTAACAATGACAAGAGAAAACTACAAAGGAGACAGATGGGCTTGGGAGTGATAGTGGTAGCCAAGGTTGTAAGGTTGGCAAGTGAAGGCTAGGGAGTGGTGAGATTTAGGTAGTGGTTTTAAATATTATCTCATTTCCAGTCATTTATCTCATGTTTGCTGAGCTATGAGGACATTTTGGTTACTTGAGCATTGTCCCAATATAAATAGAGATTGTTGTTCTTAGACATGAAATTAGTTGTAGATTCCCAAGTCCTATAATCAATGTCAATCTTTGTTGATGGGAAAAGAATGCTACAGCTCATACATGTTTAACGTGTTCAGTTTTCATTATATTAGGCCTCATTCATAAAACAATTGCAAAAGGATGGTGTGCAGCACTGGCGTGTTAACAGAGTAAAAGGTTTAACAAATCATTGCGCATATCTTGTAATCAAGTACTTAAAATATGACCTAGCTATCTACAGAAAGCATGATAACTGGATCAAGGTAAAGGAACAATATTTATAGCTTTTCCAACACAAATGTAGAATATAAGTGTGTTAGAAGAAGGCCATTAATAAAGCAAACAGGCCAGGCACGGTGACTCACGCCTGTAATCCCAGCACTTTGGGAGGCCGAGGCGGGCGGATCACGAGGTCAGGAGATAGAGACCGTCCTGCCTAACATGGTGAAACCCTGTCTCTACTAAAAATACAAAAAACTAGCCGGGCCAGGTGGCGGACGTTTGTAGTCCCAGCTACTCGAGAGACTGAGGGAGGAGAATAGCCTGAACCCGGGAGGCGGAGCTTGCAGTGAGATGAGGTCACGCCACTGCACTCCAGCCTGGGCGACAGAGCTAGACTCCGTCTCAAAAAAAAAAAACCAAAAACAAACATAGAATTATATGATTCAGGGTTAGCAGGATTAAGAAAACTACAAACTAGGCTAGGAAAATCCTCTGTGAAATTCAGTTCTCTCTCTTGGGCATCTGACCTAGCCTGTAGGGCTGAGATAGCACATTCATGTTTTTTTAATGCTTCAGTTCTATATATTTTGAGAATCTCCAGGCACCTAGTACAAACCTTTGAAGGTTCGCTTGTCCCCAGGCTTATCAGCACTTGCAAATAGATGCCTGAGGGCCTTAGTCCCACCACTCATCAGTCAGGGAGGCTCTGCCTTTCAAAGCCATTTGAGAATCAGCTGGGAACAACCTTCCATACTCAGAGTAAAATGATACGGCTTCTGAGAAGATAATTTCCGATGTTAATCAGAATAAATTCATGTATGTTGTTCTCCAAATACTCGTATAAGCACTTCCATTGAAAGATGTAGGCCATGTCACAAAAAATAGAAAACATCATTTATCAGCTATTATTTTATTTTCTTTGGATGGCGGGGGCAAAGTTGCATATAGAATTTAGAATAATAGATGAAAATTATCATCTAAAAATTCTGAATCTCTCATTCACAAATATCCTCTCCTTTTTCTTTTCTAACATTTCTCCCACTGGTTTCTGCTTTCTTTGTCTCCTCCTGTCTCTCTTCTAAAGATGAAAGTCTTGTGTTAAATAAGCAATGCCAAAATAAAATGAGAACCCATTGCCAAGAAGAGAGGTACAGCACAAGCAGATTTTCACTTAGACACATTCCTTTAAAAAAAAAAAAGGGCCTGGCGGGTGGCTTGCACCTGTAATCCCAGCACTTTGGGATGCCAAGGTGGGTGGATCACCTGAGGTCAGTAGTTCAAGACCAGCCTGTCCAACATGGTGAAACCCCGTCTCTACTAAAAATACAAAAATTACCTGGGCATGGTGGCGGGTGCCTGTAATCCCATCTGCTCCAGAGGCTTAGACAGGAGAATCACTTGAACCCGGGGGGCTGAGGTTGCAGTGAGCCAAGATCATACCACTGTACTCCAGCATGGGCAACAGAGCAAGATTCCATCTAAAAAAAAAAAAAAAGAAAAAGAAAAAAATACCAAGTATATATCATGGATTCCTATATTAGTTTCGCTTTTAGAATTGATGATTGGTAACGAGGGCGGAGCAAGATGGCCGAATAGGAACAGCTCCAGTCTCCAACTCCCAGCGTGAGCGACACAGAAGACCGGTGATTTCTGCATTTTCAGCTGAGGAGCGCAGCTCATCGCCAGCAACGGATCAAAGCTGGATGGAGAATGACTTTGACGAGATGAGAGAAGAAGGCTTCAGTCCATCAAATTTCTCAGAGCTAAAGGAGGAATTACGTACCCAACGCAAAGAAACTAAAAATCTTGAAAAAAAAGTGGAAGAATTGATGGCTAGAGTAATTAATGCAGAGAAGGTCATAAACGAAATGAAAGAGATGAAAACCATGACACGAGAAATATGTGACAAATGCACAAGCTTCAGTAACCGACTCGATCAACTGGAAGAAAGAGTATCAGCGATTGAGGATCAAATGAATGAAATGAAGCGAGAAGAGAAACCAAAAGAAAAAAGAAGAAAAAGAAATGAACAAAGCCTGCAAGAAGTATGGGATTATGTAAAAAGACCAAATCTACGTCTGATTGGGGTGCCTGAAAGTGAGGGGGAAAATGGAACCAAGTTGGAAAACACTCTTCAGGATATCATCCAGGAGAACTTCCCCAACCTAGTAGGGCAGGCCAACATTCAAATCCAGGAAATACAGAGAACGCCACAAAGATACTCCTCGAGAAGAGCAACTCCAAGACACATAATTGCCAGATTCACCAAAGTTGAAATGAAGGAAAAAATCTTAAGGGCAGCCAGAGAGAAAGGTCGGGTTACCCACAAAGGGAAGCCCATCAGACTAACAGCAGATCTCTGGGCAGAAACTCTCCAAGCCAGAAGAGAGTGGGGGCCAATATTCAACATTCTTAAAGAAAAGAATTTTCAACCCAGAATTTCATATCCAGCCAAACTAAGTTTCATAAGTGAAGGAGAAATAAAATCCTTTACAGGTAAGCAAATGCTTAGAGATTTTGTCACCACTAGGCCTGCCTTACAAGAGACCCTGAAGGAAGCACTCAACATGGAAAGGAACAACCGGTACCAGCCATTGCAAAAAGATGCCAAAATGTAAAGACCATCGAGGCTAGGAAGAAACTGCATCAACTAACGAGCAAAATAACCAGTTAATATCATAATGGCAGGATCAAGTTCACACATAACAATCTTAACCTTAAATGTAAATGGACTAAATGCTCCAATTAAAAGACACAGACTGGCAAACTGGATAAAGAGTCAAGACCCATCAGTCTGCTGTATTCAGGAGACCCATCTCACACGCAGAGACATACATAGGCTCAAAATAAAGGGATGGAGGAAGATTTACCAAGCAAATGGAGAACAAAAAAAAGCGGGGGTTGCAATACTAGTCTGTGATAAAACAGACTTTAAACCATCAAAGATCCAAAGAGACAAAGAAGGCCATTACATAATGGTAAAGGGATCAATTCAACAGGAAGAGCTAACTATCCTAAATATATATGCACCCAATACAGGAGCACCCAGATTCATCAAGCAAGTCCTTAGAGACTTACAAAGAGACTTAGACTCCCATACAATAATAATGGGAGACTTCAACACTCCACTGTCAACATTAGACAGATCAACGAGACAGAAAGTTAACAAGGATATCCAGGAATTGAACTCATCTCTGCAGCAAGCAGACCTAATAGACATCTATAGAACTCTCCACCCCAAATCAACAGAATATACATTCTTCTCAGCACCACATCGTACTTACTCCAAAATCGATCACGTAATTGGAAGTAAAGCACTCCTCAGCAAATGTACAAGAACAGAAATTATAACAAACTGTCTCTCAGACCACAGTGCAATCAAACTAGAACTCAGGACTAAGAAACTCAATCAAAACCGCTCAACTACATGGAAACTGAACAACCTGCTCCTGAATGAATACTGGGTACATAACGAAATGAAGGCAGAAATAAAGATGTTCTTTGAAAGCAATGAGAACAAAGATACAACATACCAGAATCTCTGGGACACATTGAAAGCAGTGTGTAGAGGGAAATTTATAGCACTAAATGCCCACAAGAGAAAGCAGGAAAGATCTAAAATTGACACTCTAACATCACAATTAAAAGAACTAGAGAAGCAAGAGCAAACACAATCGAAAGCTAGCAGAAGGCTAGAAATAACTAAGATCAGAGCAGAACTGAAGGAGATAGAGACACAAAAAACTCTCCAAAAGATCAATGAATCCAGGAGTTGGTTTTTTGAAAAGATCAACAAAATTGACAGACCACTAGCAAGACTAATAAAGAAGAAAAGAGAGAAGAATCAAATCGACGCAATTAAAAATGATAAAGGGGATATCACCACCGACCCCACAGAAATACAAACTACCATCAGAGAATACTATAAACACCTCTACTCAAATAAACTGGAAAATCTAGAAGAAATGGATAATTTCCTGGGCACTTACACTCTTCCAAGACTAAACCAGGAAGAAGTTGAATCCCTGAATAGACCAATAGCAGGCTCTGAAATTGAGGCAATAATTAATAGCCTACCAACCAAAAAAAGTCCAGGACCAGATGGATTCACAGCTGAATTCTACCAGAGGTACAAGGAGGAGTTGGTACCATTCCTTCTGAAACTATTCCAATCAATAGAAAAAGAGGGAATCCTCCCTAACTCATTTTATGAGGCCAACATCATCCTGATACTAAAGCCTGGCAGAGACACAACAAAAAAAGAGAATTTTAGACCAATATCCCTGATGAACATCGATGCAAAAATCCTCAATAAAATACTGGCAAACCGGATTCAGCAACACATCAAAAAGCTTATCCACCATGATCAAGTGGGCTTCATCCCTGGGATGCAAGGCTGGTTCAACATTCGCAAATCAATAAACATAATCCAGCATATAAACAGAACCAAAGACAAGAACCACATGATTATCTCAATAGATGCAGAAAAGGCTTTTGACAAAATTCAACAGCCCTTCATGCTAAAAACGCTCAATAAATTCGGTATTGATGGAACGTACCTCAAAATAATAAGAGCTATTTATGACAAACCCACAGCCAATATCATACTGAATGGGCAAAAACTGGAAAAATTCCCTTTGAAAACTGGCACAAGACAGGGATGCCCTCTCTCACCACTCCTGTTCAACATAGTGTTGGAAGTTCTGGCTAGGGCAATCAGGCAAGAGAAAGAAATCAAGGGTATTCAATTAGGAAAAGAAGAAGCCAAACTGTCCCTGTTTGCAGATGACATGATTGTATATTTAGAAAACCCCATTGTCTCAGCCCAAAATCTTCTTAAGCTGATAAGCAACTTCAGCAAAGTCTCAGGATACAAAATTAATGTGCAGAAATCACAAGCATTCTTATACACCAGTAACAGACAAACAGAGAGCCAAATCAGGAATGAACTTCCATTCACAATTGCTTCAAAGAGAATAAAATACCTAGGAATCCAACTTACAAGGGATGTCAAGGACCTCTTCAAGGAGAACTACAAACCACTGCTCAGTGAAATCAAAGAGGACACAAACAAATGGAAGAACATACCATGCTCATGGATAGGAAGAATCAATATCGTGAAAATGGCCATACTGCCCAAGGTAATTTATAGATTCAATGCCATCCCCATCAAGCTACCAATGAGTTTCTTCACAGAATTGGAAAAAACTGCTTTAAAGTTCATATGGAACCAAAAAAGAGCCCGCATCTCCAAGACAATCCTAAGTCAAAAGAACAAAGCTGGAGGCATCACGCTACCTGACTTCAAACTATACTACAAGGCTACAGTAACCAAAACAGCATGGTACTGGTACCAAAACAGAGATATAGACCAATGGAACAGAACAGAGTCCTCAGAAATAATACCACACATCTACAGCCATCTGATCTTTGACAAACCTGAGAGAAACAAGAAATGGGGAAAGGATTCCCTATTTAATAAATGGTGCTGGGAAAATTGGCTAGCCATAAGTAGAAAGCTGAAACTGGATCCTTTCCTTACTCCTTATACGAAAATTAATTCAAGATGGATTAGAGACTTAAATGTTAGACCTAATACCATAAAAATCCTAGAGGAAAACCTAGGTAGTACCATTCAGGACATAGGCATGGGCAAAGACTTCATGTCTAAAACACCAAAAGCAACGGCAGCAAAAGCCAAAATTGACAAATGGGATCTCATTAAACTAAAGAGCTTCTGCACAGCAAAAGAAACTACCATCAGAGTGAACAGGCAACCTACAGAATGGGAGAAAATTTTTGCAATCTACTCATCTGACAAAGGGCTAATATCCAGAACCTACAAAGAACTCAAACAAATTTACAAGAAAAAAACAAACAACCCCATCAAAAAGTGGGCAAAGGATATGAACAGACATTTCTCAAAAGAAGACATTCATACAGCCAACAGACACATGAAAAAATGCTCATCATCACTGGCCATCAGAGAAATGCAAATCAAAACCACAATGAGATACCATCTCACACCAGTTAGAATGGCGATCATTAAAAAGTCAGGAAACAACAGGTGCTGGAGAGGATGTGGAGAAATAGGAACACTTTTACAGTGTTGGTGGGATTGTAAACTAGTTCAACCATTATGGAAAACAGTATGGCGATTCCTCAAGGATCTAGAACTAGCCAGCCATCCCATTACTGGGTATATACCCAAAGGATTATAAATTATGCTGCTATAAAGACACATGCACACGTATGTTTATTGCAGCACTATTCACAATAGCAAAGACTTGGAATCAACCCAAGTGTCCATCAGTGACAGACTGGATTAAGAAAATGTGGCACATATACACCATGGAATACTATGCAGCCATAAAAAATGATGAGTTTGTGTCCTTTGTAGGGACATGGATGCAGCTGGAAACCATCATTCTTAGCAAACTATCACAAGAACAGAAAACCAAACACTGCATGTTCTCACTCATAGGTGGGAACTGAACAATGAGATCACTTGGACTCAGGAAGGGGAACATCACACACAGGGGCCTATCATGGGGAGGGGGGAGGGGGGAGGGATTGCATTGGGAGTTATACCTGATGTAAATGACGAGTGATGGGTGCAGCACACCAACATGGCACAAGTATACATATGTAACAAACCTGCACGTTATGCACATGTACCCTACAACTTAAAGTATAATAATAATAAATAAATTAAAAAAAAAAAAAAAAAAAAAAAAAGAATTGATTGGTGTCTCAATTTTGATCATAGTTTAAATAAATGTAATATCTGACAGGATTTGAAATGTGATTTTCCTGCTTTCTTGGGGTAAGCCTCAAATTTAGGATGACCAATGATAATACATTCATATTGTAGAGACAGCCAGCTGGGAGAGACATGCATAGGCTTTATTAACGAGAGAAAACCTGGTCCAGTGACTATTAGCCATGTCTTGGAATCCATAAGGAGGATGCCTTGAAAGGAATGTGTAGGAGTAAAGAGAGCTTTGACTTTTCTATTTCCCTTGCTTATAAGGGTGGTAAGGGGAAGAGATTGCCTACCTGATCCTTATCCTCATGCAGGCCAAAATTTGGGAAGATCTAAGAGAATCAAATGTAGAGTTTGGAAGTATCTAAAAAGTAGGCAGTGCCAGAAGGGTGGGAGGAGTGAGCTTTACATGCTCACAGTCCTGCACTCATAGTGCAGCCACCAGGACAGAGCTTGGTGAGAGAATTCTCTCAGCAGGGTCTGATATGTGTCTCCAGGCATTTGGGACCATGATGTCTAGACATGAGTGTCTGATTTTAGCTGGAGAAGTGGTAACTGGCTGAAATAGACATGTGTGGAGAGAGAGGGACCCACAGTGGATCAAAATGTAGGGCCACATTTAGTATGGCAGAGATGCTGTGGGTGTGTGGGCCAGGTCCTTAGCTGTGACTGGAAATATACAAAAGCTGAGGCAGGATTTGAAGAGATCAGCAATGAGTCCATTGTCCAAGTCACGGACATGGCATTGCTCACGCAGGTGTTCCATTACCACAGCATTCATATATACAACCTGGTTTGTATATATGAATACATTTTCCCTCATTTCCCTGTCCTCAGGCCTGATGGAAAATGAGTGTGCAAGCAGACCCTGCTGTGACTGAAATTGAATGGAACTGGATATTTCAATACCTGAATGAGGCCAGAGGTTGAGGAGATGTTAGTAAGGGGTAAGGATGGGGGTGCTCATCAAGCTCTGGAGGCTGTGATGGAAGAGAAACCAAGTTGTCTCCTGTGTGTACCTCAATCAGAGCCAAATATGATTGCTGTCTATTTGTGGCAACTGAGTATCACAGCAAAAATCTACTGGTTTAAATACTGTGAGCTAACATTTCAATCTCAGAAACTAAATGATTAGTGATTAGACCAGAGCCTGTGCACTTTTTGAACTCATTGGAACAGAAAGCAACCTGGGCTGGGCATGGTGGCTCCTGCATGTAATCCCAGCACTTTGCGAGGCCAAGGTGGGAGGATCACTTGAAACCAGCAGTTGGAGACGAGTCTGGGCAACAAAGTGAGACCTTGTCTTTAGAAAAAAAAGAAACCTAAAAAAATATTAATTTAGCTGGGTGTGGTGGCATGCCTGTAGTCCTACCTATTTGGGAAGCTGAGGCTGAAAGATCACTTGAGCCCAGGAGTTTGAGGTTGCAATGAACTGTGATTGCACCACTGCACTCCAGTCTGGGAAAAAGAGCAAGACCCTGTCAGAAAAAAAAAAAAAAAAAAAAAAAAAAGCAAGCAACTTATTTGTGTATCTATATCTTCTAGTTGCCAGTTTGTGTAAAGGCACACATAAATACTGGAGGAACAGAGACCCATCTGAGTGCAGGAGGATCTGCCAGTCTTTATTTCCATCTGTTCTCAGACAAACATCTGTCTCACATTTCTGACAGGCTGGTTGATGTGGCTTCTCTGATTCCAGTTTGCTGTATGTCCCAGTGACTAATTGTTTGGTGGGTTTTATGCAGGAGTCCTTT
Organism: Macaca thibetana thibetana; assembly: GCF_024542745.1. Taxonomy (NCBI): domain Eukaryota; kingdom Metazoa; phylum Chordata; class Mammalia; order Primates; family Cercopithecidae; genus Macaca; species Macaca thibetana. The sequence continues at coordinate 67,561,453 of NC_065592.1, forward strand.
GGGTATGACTTAAAGTAGAGGTCTCTGTTGCTTCTGCCCCCTGAACCAGTGTCCGCGTAATTTATTTCCACAGCTTCAGATACTATGCCTCATTACAAATTGAAAAATTAGATTATCTCATGGTCTGAGGTTGAGGAGAGCTTCAGTTCTGTGGCTAGGGCTAGAAAGGCAGCAACAGCAGAAAGCCGACTGTGATGTTTTATTGCTGCTTTAGACCTCATTTTAAAGACAGAGCAAACCATCCTCTTGGATTATTTATTTATTCATCTCCTTTCTTGCCCTCTGGTGTGTAAGTTCCACAAAGGTCCTATTCCAGCACCTAGAAAGTATCTGTCAGCTTTTTGCAATGAATGAAGGAATAAAGTCTCTTTATTGTAAACATAATCATAATCACAGATTATATATATATTAACCTAATATACATTTGGAATTTTTGTCCAAATCATCCAAAATGTTAATCATCTCATGGTGGATGCATGTCAAAACACTAATAGCAAGATTGCAGTAAGTTTAGCCATTACTTCTTGTACAAAATCCAGCAGTTCAGTAAGTTCTTATTTAACACCTTAACAAGGAAGAGGTACTGTCTCAGACCTCAAGAAATTCAAAACAGTTGGAAGATAAAGACAATATTTAAACATGTGAAACAAACAAGGTGCAAGATTCTCCTGTGTGCCTACTCTGAAAGAGAATATTCCCTACCTTGGCTTCAAAATGAAGACTGTGTATATCAGTTCTATGGAATGGCAGATTTCCCCAGTGTAAAACACATTATGAGTACCAAACTGGAACCCTTACGAAAACTAGAGTTATTTTAAGAATGAAATATTACTTCCATATAGATCATTAAACCAATATATTTTCATAAAACAATATGTCTCTCTCTATGTAAGTACTGATTTGTAAAGTCCAAGATACATTTAACCTTTATTTTATTCCAGAATCATTTCCTGTGATTTTTAACAAGGGATACTTGGAAAAAATGACTGAAATTATTCATATATCTTCTTACTAAACAAGCAATGAAAAATGCAGTTGGGAGACATAAATAAGCAGAGAGATTTCTAGCAAATAGAAGGCTGCATATCACCTGTTGAAATAGATGAAAAAAATGTGCTAAGAAGTTTTTTGAGTACAAAATATTCTACATAGTATCTTTAATTTAATATTACTCTTTTGGATTTCTTTAAATGTCTTTAGATACAATGTTTGACTTAAATTTGTGATGGATAAAAGGGTGTACTTCTGTAGCATAAAAATTAAATAGGTTCTTGGCAAAAAAGAAAAAAAATATATACTATTGCTGCTGAAGGATTTTAGACTATTTTCTTTGATGAATACTTTACTAATAATGTACTCCACAGCCTTTCCTTACAGGCTTCTAAACTTCCATGCTAAACCTGAAATCACATTCACGTTATGTAGATGTGTGAGAATGTCATGTGTGGTTCAAAGGTTTTCCACTGAAGCCAACACTTCCTGTGTGTCGAAAACCTCTAATGTAGACCTCAAATGGAGGTGAGAGAATAGCACTTTATGTGTAGTCAGTACTATGGTAAACAATGAAAAACATTTTTTTTCCTAATAGAATAAAACAAGATCACTTCCATAAACTGGTACATGCTGATTTACTTTGCATACTCATATTGTCACATACAGGCCTCAATTAGCTTTTAGTTCTATTGTGGAACAAAATTGGTGTGGTAACACAAAATCATTGGGAATAAATTTGATAATTTTTATAATGATAGTGTCAGTCTGGCTTGTCTTCACAACACAAAATATAAGGCATCAGACAATAAAATCCTGGCTATATTAAGTGAGACAATCTCGGGAGACTAATTCTTGTCTTTTCTATTTAGTTACCTTCTTTTTGGTCCTCTGTTTCCATTTCACTTCTCTACTTCAATATCTCTGGTTCCCTCTGACTCCAGGATGGACTCCAAACCTCCCACTTTGCCTGGAAACCTTCAGAATCTGGCTCCAACCCACCTATTGTCTGAGGGTCAAGTCCTGCATCAGATTGTATTTTCCAATGTTGGCTGCAACAAGATCTCAATGTGATCTTGACATTCCTCCCATGGAGTGGTAGAGTCTATGTCCCCTCTCCTGGAGACTGACTGGAGCTTTGTAACTGCTGCAGCTATTGGAGTATGGCAGAAGTGCTGTTATGTCACTCATGAGATTGGATCATAAAAATGCCACACACTTCCTTCCTCTCTTGGAATGCTGAGGCCATGATGTGAGGAAGTCCAGTGAGCCCCTGTGGAGAGACTACATAGAACAACTACATTGAGATGTTCCAGCTTACAGCCCTGCTCAGCCTTAGCCAACAGCCAGCATCTTTCACCAGACATATGAGTGACGACCCTCCAGATGATTCCAGCTTCCAGCCAGTGAATCACATCTAGCTTTCAAGTCTTCCCAGCTGAAGCCCCAAGCGTTGTGAAGCAGAGATAAGTAATTCCTCTCATGCCTTGTCCAAATTCTGGACCCACAGAATCTGTGAGCATCATAAAGTGGATGATTTTTGTCACCAGATCTTGGGATGGTTTGTTACGTAGCAACAATAATTGAAATAGTCCCTTTGATTGCAGGCAGCTGAACCACATTTCAGACTAGCTCAATCCAAGGGGAGGGAAATTATGAAGATATAAATGCATCTGATTAAAAGGGAAGGGAGACAAAAAACGGAAAACTCATCAGAAATGAAGGCAAGCATTAATTCCATTTGTCTGTGGATCAGCTTGTCTCTCTGAGATCCTATGGTTTCAGATCTCTGTTTATCTGTAAATCTGGTTTTATTTATTTATTTGTTTGTTTATTTATTTATTTGAGATGGAGTCTCTTACTGTTGCCCAGGCTGGAGTGCAGTGGTGTGATCTCGGGTCACTGCCAGCTCCGCCTCCTGGGTTCACGCCATTCTCCTGCCTCAGCCTCCTAAGTAGCTGGGACCACAGGTGTCCGCCACCATGCGTGGCTAATTTTTATATTTTTAGTAGAGACGGGGTTTCACCGTGTTAGCCAGGATGGTCTTGATCTGACCTCGTGATTTGCTTGCCTCGGCCTCCCAAAGTGCTGAGATTACAGGTGTGAGCCACCGTGCCCGGCCTGGTTTATTTTTTTCTGTCTTAGCAGATCAGCTTTCTCTGCTTTTCAGTATACATAGTGATCTACATCACCTCGATTTTGGTTGCAAGCAGAGTATAAAATTAGTGTTTGCCAGCCCAATTTTATATTGCTAGGAGAGAGGTATTCTCTTAAAGTCCCTCCAGCTAATTTGGCCAGTGGGTCAAATGTCCTATGAACATGCTGGAGTACATCTCTATGAAGTGCACAGTTAACAAAGGGATAATCTTAGTTAATATCCTCTGGAAAGTAGAGACTGAGGGAAGGGTTATAGGGGTAATATTTTCTTTAGAAGGTGTGAGCCCAGGCTGGAAGGCATATGGAAAACAGGATATGAAGTTAATGAAGGTGTGAAGCAATATGACGTGATACCTTACCGTGCTGCTACCACTTCACAGCAAATGGATGTTGTTTTAGGCTGGTAAACTTGTGGTCATTTATTACAACAGCAACGGAAAACTAATAACAGTGCATAAGGTTTAAATTCCCATCCAGGGGTCAGATGCTCTGAAAGCTGTCCCATATCTGCGTAATCTCATATTCCACCATTTTTCCACCTGAAGCGTTTGTTACAATGTGGTCTCTGCACAGTGCTCACCAGAGCATTATAATCTGCTGTTATAATCTTGTTTTTATTATTTTGCCCACATTCTTCCACAAGCTCAGAATGACCTCCATGCCTCATGTCTTTCTACCTGAAGCCCGCTATACCACAAATTTACTTGGTAGTCATACATTCAGTGCTGCCAATTTCCATTCTAGTTCATCTTCATTATATTTTTGTATTTTTTGCTTCCTTTTCTTTTTCTTGTTTCCTCTCTCCTGTCTTTCTTTCCTCCAGATGACATGTGGAAGTGTTATTAACTATCCTGAGCTGACAACATGCCGATTCGCTAATGGAAAATTGTGACTAACCTGCCAGGTTACCAGATTTTTCTCTTCATAGATATTTTCTTAGTGTATGTTTGAGTAAATGGATGATCAATTGATAAGATTAAAAGAGTTCAGTTGATACCAATCATAACTGGAAGCAAAAGAGATTCATCTGAATTATTTCAAATTACGCTTGCTTGACCCCTTCTCCACTGCATCTTGTTGAAAGGCCCAGGGTGAATCACCTGCCTGCACAATGTAACAAAGGAAACAGCACATGCACTCATGGGCCTCTGCTAACCTCTGGGCTGACCTCTGTTAGCCCCATGGTTATTCTAGTCTAGACAGGCTTATGCTGAGAAATACTTTACATTTTCTGAAGAAAAGTGTTATGCAATTCTGGTGCTTAGTGAATACTTAAATGATTCTTCCAAATTGTGCTCCTAATTTCTGAATGTCATCAAACGCCAAACTACTATTTTTTAGTTTTGTGTGATACAAAAGTGTCTTTCTGTTTTGTATGATATAAAAGTATTTTTTAGTTTCAGATAACTGAAAAATACAGAAGTCATTTTTAATTAGTTATCTGTCATTGTAAACATTCAGCTCCTGTTCTTTGACAAGATTTGCCTCTGTATTTCTTCAAACATTTATAATAATCCAAGGGGAGCTAGAAAATGTCAGGCACAAGGAGATGGAGGACGTCTAAGTTAAGGTGCCCAGGCTTTAGAGAGCAACTTCATTTATGTGTTAGTTTGACACTGTATCTGTGAGATGCAGAGTAAGTATGATGAAAGCTTTTTTTAAAAAAAGTCTGACCAGACAGATCAGATTGGCAACAGAGGTAAAAAGTGACTGTTGTGCAGTCTGATAAGTAACGTTTCTTAAACTTGTCACATAAAACATTCTGTTGTGCTTCAGGCTGTTGAAAATAATTTCATGCACAGGAGCATAGTCACCTGAGGCAATTCTGTTGTTCTGCAACAGCTTTAGGACAAATGAACAGCTTGGAGGTGGAAATTTTGGGTTATCACATAATTGTAATCATTGCTCAGACTGAACAAGAGTGATTCGGTAGAGTGAGAATGATAAGCTATATGGATTAACCTACTTTCACTTTTTAATGACTATTTCTTCTACCCCAAAGATCAAAGAGTATTTGTCATTGAGAAAATTTCAGATGTTCTTTAAACGGCACATTTCTTTTTTAAAAAGTTGACCTGTTCTGTGTTTATTCCACAAGATTTTCAAATATATTCTGTTTTATCAACAAATTTGCTCAATCATCTAGGAGAAAGGCTAACAGATAATTCAAGGACTTCAAATGCTTTTATGCAGAAGAGAGAAAATACTCAAATCACTTAGGCATTTGCATACAGATTTCCTGTGATGCTTCCAAACCTAAGTGTTTCCCTGAATATTGACCTTGAGAAAGGGGCTGGAATTGAAGACATAGAGGGAGCCAGGCGAACTGACAAAACCTCATATGCTTTCTCTCTTATCTTAGAGATATGGCATTTTACCTATGGAGAACTAGTCATTATGAGACTTTTTTCCCCCCAGATACAGTTCAACTGAAATTAGTGACAGGAGCATAATCAGAATCAATTATTGATTACAGCAAGTTCAGAATTAAATAAAAGCAGGGAGAAGGTGATTGAGCTGCTACATTTCCCCAGTGTTTCCTTCTGTGTTTATAGTAGTTACAGAATCACCTCACACATCCCCAGAAAGTTTAAGATTGATAAGAGGACAAGACGCTTGGATGTTTTTTGTTTGATTTATGTATTTATGTATTTATGTATTTATTTTGAGACAGGGTTACACTCTGTTGCCCAGGCTGGAGTGCAGTGGCATGATCATGGCTCACTGCAGTCTCAACATCCCGGGTTCAAGTGAGTCTCCTGTCTCAGTCTAGAGTAGCTGGGGTTATGGGCGTCTGCCACCACGCCCTGCTAATTTTTTTGTATTTCTAGTAGAGACAGGATTTCACTATGTTGGCCAGGCAGGTCTCAAACTCCCAACCTCAAGTAATCCACTCACCTCGGCCTCCCAAAGTGCTGGGATTTCAGGCGTGAGCCACCATGCCCAGACCACTCAGGTGTTTTTCAGCTCAACTATTGTCTCTACTTTCCCCAGAACAATCACAGAATATTTCTCTGAACCCATTAGCTGAATAATGCTATAAAAATGTGGTGCTGGGATATTATAAATTATGAATTAGATGGTCAAAAGGCAATGCGAGAAGTTATTTTGAATTTCATCATATTGTTGAATTGTATTTTTTTGCCCAAACATTGAATAATGGCTAAGATAATTAATGAGAAATGAACACATACATTTATCAACTGTGCTTTTGTTTAACCTTTTAAGTAGCCCTGTTATTTAAATGAGTATTGCTGTCTGGGTTTCACAAGCACCAAACTTTAGCATGCTAACAATTTTAATTATTAGTCAGACTTGGTCTTGAGCTATAACATATGATACCCAGTAGAAATGTGGTAGGATTAGGGCCAGACATGGTGGCTCAGCCTGTAATCCCAGCAATTTGGGAGGCCGAGGTGGGCAGATCACTTGAGGCCAGGAGTTTGAGACCAGCTTGGCTAACATGGTGAAACCCCATCTCTACTAAAAATACAAAGATTAGCCGGGCCTGGTGGTGAGTGCCTGTAGTCCCAGCTACTTGGGAGGCTGAGGCATGGGAATTGCTTGAGCCCGGGGAGGTGGAGGTTGCAGTGAGCTGAGATTGTGCCACTGCACTCCAGCTTGAACAACAGAGTGAGACTCTGTCTCAAAAATAATAAAAATAATACAAATAATAAAAAAAGAGAAAGAAATGTGGTGGGACTAATTAGACTGTCACCAAGGGAAAGTGTCAGCCAAGTTCATGCCTTTCCTTTACCTGTCGGGTCATGGTGAGACCTTATTTTTCCTCATCTGGATTCAGTTAAAAATAGGCCAGAAAATATGGAAAGGTCAATGAGGTGAGAAAATTCACAGTGGCCTCTTCTGGAGAGATGCAGAAGGGACTATTTTCTTCTCTCTAGTGATTCTGTGTATCAAGAATATTCCATTGAGTCAGAGCATGCTGAGAGTGTCTCAGAGGGTAGAGAAAGTAGAAATCACCCAGGGACTTTGTAGACAACATTGGAAACTTTGGAGTTTATCTAGCCTTGGAGCATGCAAGACCCTTGAGGGTCTTGGCTGAGGACTCTGGGCAGAAAGCAAACATCTGAAAACGAGTACATGAGCTTCAGGAACTAGCACATGGGATTGCCTGATAAAAGTCTGTGATTATAAAAAGTCCACCAAAATAGTTTTTTTTTTTTTTGGACAGAGTCTCACTCTGTCACCCAGGCTGGAGTGCAGCGGCAGGATCTCGGCTCACCGCAACCCCTCCACTTCCTGGGTTCAAGCGATTCTCATGCCTCAGCCTCCAGAGTAGCTGGGATTACGGTCGCCTGCCACTGTGCCTGGCTACTTTTTGTATTTTTAGTGGAGATGGGGTTTCACTATTTTGGCCAGACTGGTCTCAAACTCCCGCCTTAGGTGATCCACCTGCCTCAGCCTCCCAAAGTGCTAGGATTACAGGTGTGAGCCACTGCACCTGGCCTAGTTTCTAATATAAAAATATGTAAAAATATACTATATATATATGCACACTATATATAGTATATATATATAGTATATACATGGGAATTTTATTTTCTGTTAATATTCTATTAATTTTCTTTTGAGAAGTAGTATAACATAGTGGCTAAAAATATAGATCTTGGCTGCCTAGGTCTGGATTCTTCTCTGCCACTGGTGAGCCCTAAGTATTTGAATAAATTACTTAACCCCTATTTGTATCAGTTTCTTCATCTGAAAAATGGGGGTAATAGTAATATGACATCATAGTGTTGAGAGGATTAAATGGGTTTCACATGTGAAATATTTAGAATAGTGCCTGGCTTATAGTGAAGCACTCCACTAGTACTTCTATTACATGTTTCTTTATAAGTATGTATTTCAAGGTAGGAGTGTGCCTTACTTTAAATCAGCAGATAGCTTCCTGAGTCACTAAGAGAGAATAAGTAACTCATAGTTAATATTCTGTGACTATTCCTGTGCAACTACTTAGAAAACTCAAGAAGGGGTACTCTTATGTGCCCTTTCTTGACTTAGCATTAAAGTACCTTAGCTATTGCAGCCTAAGTGTTTGTTATGCCTCATGCTTGGCTTTATCATTTATGTAGAAAAACATGATCTTGATATTGGCATATGCATAACACTTATAGATGGAATATATGGTTTTCTGCATTTATCTTAGATTTTCCTCTCCAATTACTGTATTTTCTTTTGTCCAAGAATCTGACTTGAAAGTTTATAATGAGTTTTAGATATTTGTTTTGATTACACAAGTATTTCATGTTCATTATAAAAATTAGAAAATATAAATAAGTAAAAGAAGAAACTATTACCCATAACGCTACCAAATGATGACTGCAGTTACTTAGTGTTTGTTCTTTTAAATCTTCTTCCTCTAAAGTTCCACGTCTCCATATATACACAACATATTTATTCTTTTCAAATTTAATTTATCGTATACGTTATTTTATAACCTGATTGTTTCGCTTTACAATATGTCATGAACATATATTTATATATTTTACTATAGATTTATAGAATACCTTATAATGCCTTTTGTAATATTCCATTTTATGGATGTATCATAATCTTCTTAAACTACATTCCTATGTCAAGCAGTTAATCTTTTTTTAATATTGTACATTATAAACCAAGCTCTGATCAAAATCAAGAAAGTTCTGTTTGTCAATAACCCCAGGATATGTGATTTCAGAGAATGGAACACAGCATGAAGTACATTTTCCAAATGTGGATGAGTCAAATGTCCTGTTTAATACTTTATTTATTAAAAAGGAGGTGATCAGAGACCTGCAAGTTATTTTAGAACACCTGATGAAATTGGTAAAGAATGTCTATGTTTATTAGTAATGACTTCTAGACAGATTCTGATATAGTAAATTCCTTTCTTTTTTGCAACTCATTCTATGTTACAATTTGGGCCTCCCAAAGAGGAAAAATAAAGCACAAACAGACATTTTTTGATTAAATAGACATTTTATGGTTTTGACAATCACCAAAAATAACTTGAGTGGCCTGAATAAAACATCAGACATGTATAAATCCCCTTCAGTAATCATTTTTTCCAATATGATATTAAAAACTTTAATTTTTTATTCAGAATTTAGGACACTTTTTTGAAAATTCATTTTTATTTAGTTCAGAAAAAAATTGTTCCTAAATATTTTTTTCTTGTTTAGATACTGGCTCAGTGAAGAGATTCATTTGAATAGATTTTATTTTAATATGCTCATGAATCTTAGAGCTAGAAGGAGCCTCTTTAATGATTTCAGAGTGTTATTTTTTGTTTAAAGTCAACAAGAGAAGGAGATTGTGTTTCAAAAGAAAAGAATAAAGCAAAGATATAAAACGTTGGGAACGGTGCTAAAGGAGAACTGGAAATTAACTCTGGGATGTGGTAAAGCAACTATAAGAACAATATGCATTTCACAGCAAGTGATATTTATAGTCCATTGAGTACCACTGAAAAGGAGTTCCCAACACAGGACATGCATAATAAATTATGCCACTAAGCATTGTTGGCAGTCACATCCAACCACATCATATCCCTGGATAAATGTGTTCTGCTTAAATCAACTCCAGCAGGAACTTAGACAGCTAATGTGTTGGTGTAGTTGTAGGTAAGAAGGTGGAACATCTTCCTCACTAGAGAACCCTGACGCAAACACTCAAAACTCTTTCTCCACACTTTGTACCTCAAACCCTACTGTATGCAGTGGCCAACACAGGGTAAGAGATTATATGTCTACTTCATACATTTTCTCATAATGGAAAATAAAAGCAAAGAGCTATTCTTCAGGGTCAACTAGTTGTTCCATTTTCAGAGATTTTACAATAATCAAAAACATAAAGTTTTGCTAAAATCTTCAAGGAAGCACAGAACTCCCCTTCCCCATTGGCTTGGGTAGAATTTATTTTGAACAGGATAATCTAAAAGAACAAAGCTAAGGAAGTTCATTTCTGAACTTTGTTTGTTATTTCTCTCTAAGGACCTCATCAACCAACCTCCTGTATTTTTTTGCTAACCTTTATTTCTGAGTTTTTCTCAGCAGTTGTACATCCTGTAGTGACAATTTCCTTTATTAATTCTTTTGGAGAAAAGGTAGTGTAAGGTGAGTCACACCTGTTTCCTTGACTTAAATAGACCTTTTGGAACCAGGATGCACCTTTTCTGTCCCCAGTGAAGTGAAGTTGTGACCAAGAAATTCCAGGACAGCTGCATAGTCAACAACTTCTACTCATGTACAAATGCTATACTTTTGCTTGACTATTGCAGTTTTTTTTTTTTTAAACCCATCTCTATACTAACGAGGATGCAGTGGTTCTTAACTCTGGTTTTGAACAGGGTTAAATATTGAAGAGTTTAATTTTCTCTCTCTTTTTATTGTGATATATTTTACATACCAAAAAAGCTCATTTACCAGTTTTGAAAAATGTCTGTGGTTGTGTAATGGCCACAGCAATCAAGATATGAAATTTTCATCACTCCAGAAGGTTTCTTCATACACCTTTCAGGCAATCCTCTTCCTCCATCCTAGCCACTAGAAACCACTGATCTGTTTTGCATTCAGTTTTGATGTTTCTGGAATGTCAGATTGTGGACTCATACAATATGTGTCTTTTGCTTGGCCTTTTTTTACTTAGTTCAGTGCTTCAAGAATCATCTATTTTGTTGCGTATATCAGTAGTTTGTTCCTTTCTCTTGCTGAATAGTGTTCCATTTATGGATTAATCACAATCTGTTTACCACTCACCATTTGAAGGACATTTGGATTGTTTACAGTTTGGGGCATTTATGGCTAAAACTGCTAAAACGGTTCATGTGCAGGTCCTTGTACAGAAACATGTTTTCAGTTCTTTTGGGTTTATGACTAGGAGTGGAATTATTAGCCCATATAGTAAATGCATGCTTATCTTTATAAAAAATCAAACTGTTTTTCAAAGTGGCTGTGTGTTCATATTTTCAAAGTGGCATTTTGCATTCCCCCAACAATAAATGAAAATTTCAATTTTTCCCGCATTCTATCTAGAATTTGGTGTGACCAGTCTTTTTACATTAGTAATCCTAATGGGTGCGTAGTATCGATAGCATCTCACAGTGGTTTAAAAACTTGCACTTTCCTAATGATTAAAGATAATGAGTATCTTTTACGTGCTTATTTGCTATTCTTATATCTTGTCTTCTTGTTGAATTTAGGAGGTATTTACGTTTTCTTCTAGAAGTTTTAGAGCTTCAGCTCTTCCACCTAGGTGTATGGTCCATTTTGAGTTAGTTTTTATACATGTTGACATAAAAATCAAGGTTCATTCTTTTTGTCAGTGGATATCCTCTAGTGCTGGGCTGCTATTATCTTGGCCTAAGGTGGGGCTTGGGGTTCCAGAGTATGTTTCTCAATGTTTTTGCTTCACTTCCAGTCTATAGCAAGCCTTGCTCACCTGCATCATAGAAGGGTTCTTTGTCCATGCTCTTGCCCTTCCCCTAATGCACAACTATGTTCCTTGTTATTTGATGCAAGATCTCTGGTGGTAACAGGAGTGGTTTCTCATTCCCCTACTCCATCCTCAGACTTGGGCAGGTCTTATATATATAAGCCTAGGAAGTGGGGTTTTCTCAGCCTTCCTGCCTGTTCCCCAGTGCCCCACTTGGAGAGTGTAAGCAAATTTCCTGCTTCTCCTCCTAGTGTCAACAAAACTATCTTGTATAGGTGGGAGATCTCGGGTGTGAATAAGTTTCTTGCCTTTCCTGGGTGGTAGCTGAACATTGCCTTGAAAAGGGCAGAATTCTATGCACAAGTGGGATTTTTGCCACTTCCCAGCTGCAGCTTGTCTTTGTCTGGAATGAGGGATGGAAGGGTCCCTGTTCTGCCCCAGAGGAAGCTGGCTTTTGTTTCATGACACACCAAGGTCAACTCTGATATATGGGCGTGGTTCTTACCAATTCAGTGGCAGATGGCTTTTGCTTTGTATCTGAAAGGGAATCAGGACGTGGGAGGTTCTGTGCCTGCTGCTAGTGGCAGCTGATCATTTCTTGGTATTTACAGAGTTTTTGGAGAATGGATAGGCTTCTGTAGATACTCCTGCTCCATTATTAGTCTTTACCAGGTCATGCATGCTTGTGCCATTGAGGGAAGCACGCAGGTCTTATGCTCTGCCAGCAATCTTTCTCATGAGTTCTTCGTGGATGCCCTTGGAAAAGATTTCATGAGTGGATATGGACTCCACATGTATGTGGAGCTCCAGAGACTCTGAAATGTCGATTTAGCCCCTAACTGGTCTTTAAGAATTCATTATAATTTTATGAGATACAGGAAAGTTCACATCTCTGGGCAGCTTCATTCTTTTGTCTCAAGCCCTTCTCCTGCTCGGGGACTGTTCTCTCTAGTCTTTATAGCTCCTCTCATCTCATTATGCTTCTAATGCTTCTTTGACTTAATAGTCTGTTGCTCAGATTTTCTAGTTTTGGCTTTATCATGTTTAGATTTTTCTCCTCTTTCTTATCACAGCATATGCTTGGTGTCTTTAAAGGCTGGTACCAACTTCTAGACAGAAAACTAACCAGCAAATAATCCTCTATGAGAGTTGGCTTTTCAAGTTTTCAGGGATACATAGTCACAGCTATTTGGGAGAACTCACAATTGTTCTTGTTTCATTTACATCTTAAAACGATTTTGGAAGATGAATTTATGCATTGGAGGTGTGCACAATGGTGCTCTCTACAGCTTACAGGTGCCAGTTCTATTGTCCATCAAGTAATATCTTTACTAATCAATCTAATAGATAATAAATAGGATTTTACTTTTTCCTAAAGATCAGTTGGTTGTGTCTGAATTGGGGCATTTTTGTTGCATGATATCTTTTCTTTTCAGAGAAACTTATATGGTTAAGCAAATATTAATGGTCTTTAGAAGAATTATTTGGCATTTATTTCTACAATGATTTAATGCTTTGGAATATGTTTTTATTGCAAAAGTGAGAAAAGGAATTTTCTATGTAGGAAGCATCGTATTCTATTTTGCATGTTTATTTTAGGCATTTTTGAGTGTTTCTTTGTATGTTGCAATTGGCTGGAGTTCATAAAGATAGCTTCCTACACCCAGCTGCAGCAATATTTAGATAATTTAAATGAACTGTTAGAGATCAGAGAAGGGATCAACAATCTTCCTTAAAAAGGACAAAAGCTTACAAAAATAGTTGCTAAATATTCTCCAGTTCAGAAATTAAGATGCAATTGTTATTTGCAGGAAATTACTGAGAAACTATTCCATAATATCTAGTCTATCCATATATGTACATAAACGAATGAGTAAGCTTTTCATATATCTGAAAGTGGACAATAGGCTGGACATAGTGGCTCATGCCTGTAAATCCCAGCACTTTGGGAGGCCGAGGCGGGTGGATCACGTGATGTTAGAAGTTCAAGACCAGCCTGGCCAACATGGTAAAACCTCATCTCTACCAAAAAATACAAAAATTAGGCGGGCATAGTGGTGCATGCCTGTAGTCCCAGCCACTTGGGAGGCTGAGGTATGAGAATTGCTTGAACCCAGGAGGCAGAGGTTGCAGCTGAGATTGCACCATTGCACTCAAGCCTGGGTGACAGAGTGAGACTCCCTCCCTAAATAAATAAATAAACATTAAAATGTTAAAAGATGGATAATAAATATACACCTAAAATAATGTGTTAAACTATGTCAGCCTTTAAATTACCCTCATTTGACTCTCTATGTCAGGACACTAAATGTAATGCTTAATTACATTAACATTTTCATTCATTCATATTTATACATTCCATATTATGTTTAGATAGATCTTGAGGTGGTTAAAAGATAAATCAGATATAAACTCTATTTTCTATAAGGTTTATATATAAACTCTAATAACTCATAATTCTATAGTCAATTATAGTTAGCATATAATTCATTAATGAGATTCTATTAATCCATATAATTATAAGACAAGTAAGAAATTTGTAACTGTATTTGAAAACACTTAGATACAACTATTATGGGCCTTAACAGAATGTGAGATTGCTTTAAGATGGGAATATGAAGGAAGATATCATGGAAAGGTGATACTTATTTTCAAATAATGGATGGGATTTGTATATATGGAGATAATTAAGAAAATAATTCTACATAAAGCAAAAAAAAAAAAAAAAAAAAAAAAAAGGTCCCTGCCAGTTATTATAGAAAGGGCTTTGGGACCAGAAAAACTTACTTTAAAATTTAGGTCTGTAATTAATGTTCCCAAGGATAGCCATGTCATTTAAGCATATTGGTTTGTGTTTACTGAACACTTACTATATCCATGGCACTCTGTCATCTCCTCTTTGCACATGCCATTTACCTATGCTCCCATACAAGGCCAAAATTCCTACCAGTGTACTGAAACTCACATTTCCTATCAAATGTGGTAGGAAATATTGCTTTTAAAATGGTTTCCTCTCTGATCATCATTATTTTTTCCTCTTGCTGAATTATTCACAGCAGCAAACATGCTACATTACCTCCCATATTAAAACAAATAACCATAATGACAAAACAATGACAAAAAAGTCTTTTCTATATCAGTTTTGTTTTGCTGCACCCCCAAAATCTGTGTCTTTAAAACAGGAGCTATGTTGTCAGTTCATGATTCTCTTGGTTGGTAGTTTAGGTTGGGCTTAGTGGGGCTGTTCTGTTCTTGCCTGGGCTCCCTCGTGTATCTTGGTTAATTTTTATTTAGTTAGGTTAATTTTTATTTAGTTCTGCTTCTGGGGGTTGGTTGTCTGTACTTGAGTGACAGAGTGAGGGGGTAAAAAGGAGAGTTGGGGTGATGGAGACACATGTCTCTCATCACCAAGCAGGCTAACTTGGGCTTGTTAACATGGTGACTGGATAGTTTTCAAGAGAAAGTGGAGAGTTTGCAAGGCATCATGAAGCTCAGAACAATATGACTTTCACTGCCTTCTGGTGGTCAAACAACCCGCACGGTCATTTCAGATTCCATCTCTTGATGAGAAGATCTGCAAAGTCACAATGCAAAGGGGAGATGAATACAGGGAAGAGAACAATTATGGTCATCTTTGCAAATTATATATTTTTTTGCACTTTGCATCCTATTGCTCTTCCATATACTATCCCCTTTTTCTGCTTCCTTTCAGAGAAAATCTGTGAAAAAGTTATCCATACTCACTACCTCTTCTTCCATCCTTTTAAAGAAAGAATGAAAACCTATTCCTGTAAACATGGCCATGATCTCTACATTGTCAAATTCAAAGGTCAATTTCAATTCTCATGTAATCAACCTGTTGCAACCATTTGGCTTGAGTTGTTTTCCCCCATCCTTTTTGAAAAAAATTGTTCATTTGTCACCCGAGATGCACCTCTCTTGATTTTCATTCACCATGCTTCCTCAGTTTCCTTTTCTGGTCTCTCTTCTTTTCCTTAACTTTTAAATATTGAAATACCCCCGGGCTTAGTTCGTGGAACGGTCTTGGGTTTTCACTGAGCCCTAAACAGTCTTATCCAGTCTTATGGCTTTAAATACCGTGTTTTTACCTCTTACCTCCAAGTTTATATCTGCAGCCAAGATTGTTCACTCAACATCCAGACTTGGACATGCAACTACTTACTAGGTTTTCTACTAAGGTATCAAACTTAATGTGTCCAAAACAAACTTTTTTTTTTCCCCCCCCACTCCAAACTTCCCACTCATATATTGTTTCTCATATTGGTAAATGCCATCTTTATTCTCTGGTTACTTAGACCAAAAATTGATATAAAAAACTTAATTTTCTTTCATCTTCACTTCCAGTAGATCAGCAAATCTGATGGCACTACCACTCAAAGAGATGCAAAATACAACTGTGATGGTTAATACCGACTGCCAGCTTGATTGGATTGAAGATTTACTGACTTCATATCAGCATTTAAGTATTGTTAACTTTATGGTATAGCGTTTGGGTTGGGGATTTGTGCATTTCTGGTTGTACGAAGGATAGTTGTATTATGTTAGGCATAACTATGACATTTTTTTCTTTATTTGAAGATTATATATGATCTCTGGAGATGTGTATAGGTTCAAGTTGACAAGAGATGGACTTACGAAGGTTAATACTGAGTGACAACTTGATTGGATTGAAGGATACAAAGTATTGATCCTGGGTGTGTCTGTGAGTGTGTTGCAGAAAGAGATTAATATTTGAGTCAGTGGGCTGGGGATAGCAGATCCACCCTTAATCCGGTGGCCACAATCTAATCAGCTGCCAGCGAATATAAAGTAGGCAGGAAAATGTGAAAAGGCGAGACTGGCCTAGCCTCCCAACTTACATCTTTCTCCTGTGCTGGATGATTCCTGCCCTCAAACATCAAACTCTGAGTTCTTCAGTTTTGGGACTTGGACTGGCTTTCCTCTGTTTTTGTTTTTTTTTTTTTCCTCTTCAAGCCGGAGTATCGCACTGTTGCCCAGGCTGGAGTGCATTGGCGTGATCTCAGCTCACTGCAAGCTCCACCTCTCGGGTTCACGCCATTCTCCTGCCTCAGCCTCCTGAGTAGCTGGGACTACAGGCACTGGCCACCATACCTGGCTAATTTTTTATATTTTTAGTAGAGACGGGGTTTCACCATGTTAGCCAGGGTGGTCTTGATCTCCTGACCTCGTGATCCTCCCACCTCAGCCTCCCAAAGTACTGGGATTACAGGCGTGAGCCACCGTGCCCGACCCGGACTGGCTCTCCTTTATCCTCAGCTTGCAGACAGCCTTGTGATCATATAACTTAATAAACTATTAACTTTCATATATATCCTATTAGTACTGTCCCTCTAGAGAACCCTGACTAATACAACAACCCATTCTCATCATTTCTATAACAGCTACACTGGTCCCTGCCGTTACATGGAACCTTGTCTTAGTTTCTGTTTTTGCTCCCTTCCCTTTTGTCTATTACCTGTATAGCAACTGTGTAATCCAGAATAAAAGCATAAATGAGATAATGCAAGTTCTTAACCTAGCCCACAAGGCTGCGCATGCTTGAGTCTCTCGCAACCTCTCTGATCTCATTTCCTATCATTTTTCTCCTCATTCTCTCTATTCTAACCATACTAGCTTATCTGCCATTCCTTGTACTTCCTGAGTACGTTCCTACTATAGGGACTTTGCACTTGTTCTCTTTGCCTGAGAAGAGCTCCCTTGGATAATCATGGGGCTCATTCTGTGACTTCCTCCAGTGCTCTGCTCAGATACCACCCTTCCTGAGATTCCTTCTTTGGTCACTCCATATATAATAGCTGCTAGTCATTCTTCATTGTCCCTATTCTGCTTTATTTTTTTCATAGCACTTATCACATCTGACATAATGTTTCCTGATTTTTGTTTTATTATTTTCCTTCACTAGAATATTGGCTCCGTGAGACTAGGGACATTGATCATTTTGGTCACTGCTGAATCCCCAAGCTTGGAAAATTCTGAAACACAACTCTTAGTAAAATTTTGGTGAATCATTGTACGGTAAAAACAACAACAACAACAACAACAACAACAACAACAACAAAACTTATTTTTGTCTTCAGACCCACTGAATGAGGTACATACTGAACATTATCTCCCGCTACCTTGTAGGTGAAAAATTAAGGCCCAGCAAAGTGGAGTAAGTTTTGGAGTTTATTCAGATGCAACTGCTTCTGGCTATTATTACTATTATTATTATTATTCTGGGTTTTAATCCTAGCCACTGTGCAATAGTGACTCCTGCTGACTGAGCAGGACTGCTGGGAAAAACAAGTGAGATAAAGTGAAAATATCAACAGGCACAATATCTGGTATAGTTTAGGTGCTAGACCACTCTATTTCTCTTCCTTTCACATTATTTCTTTTTACATTTGTTTTAATCTTTGAATGTTTTATTTTATATGTGCCTTTTATTGTACACTGATACAAATTGCCTTTGTAAATAAGAATGTTTAAAAATTATGAGTTACAGCATGGGCATCATAGTGAATCCCTTACTTTATCAAAAATTAAAAAACAACAACAACAGATAATTAGCCAGCTATGGTGGCATGTGCTTGTAGTGCTAACTGCTTGGGAGGCTGAGGTGAGAGGGTCGCTTGAGCCCAGAAGTTGACGCTCCTGTGAGCTACGATTGTGTCACTGCACTCCAACCAGGGCAGCAGAGTGAGACCCTGTCTCAAAAAAAAAAAAAAAAAAATTCATGAGTTAACAAATTAGCATTGACTTATTTGTATTACAAGAGTCTTCCATTGTAAAATATACTCATGGTATGCACATGAGTCATACTAGCCAAAGTCAGTTCTGGATCAAAAAGTAATGTAATACCTCTGATCATGAGTGTGCCTCACAGTGTTAGTCAAATAGTAGTCTTACAGAAGATATTTTGAAAGACCAAACTATTTCATAGGTTGTTCAGAAAGTGTCATTAAATGTTATACAAACTAGAACAAATGTGTCCTGGGATAAAACATAGAAATAACCTGCAGTCGTTACATTGTCGCTTCTCTGCCTCCAAGCCTGTGCTATAAAATTGGGCAAAAAGAGCACTGCGAAATAGAAATGGAAAAGTTTGAATTATCTCTTATAGTTCTATTCTAAAGTCAAGTATAAAGTACATATTCTTTGGAAAAGAGGACCAGGTGATATAAGAATTCCAGAGGAGGGCAGCAAAGATAAAGACAGTAGAATTAACTCAGGTGAAAACAGAGAATCTTACTTTACAAATCCTGTAAATTTTCACAATAGTAAGGGTTCTTATGGTGGAGCATCCCTTACCATTCTATTATTCATTGGTTTGTTAAAACGAAGAAATATGAAACTACACATAATTAACCTCTTTCTCTTAGTCTGTTTCTTTATCCATTTAAGTATATTTGAAAGGCCTATAGTTGTTTGCGCTTCTAAAGAATATTATGGTAGAGTTATCACAGCTGGAGCTTATATGACTTAATCTAGTTCTGCATTCAACAGATATTGACTGTCTGCTATGTGCATTGCGTTAGGTGGTAGGGATATGTTGTCTAATTTCATTGGTAAAATAATGCCTAATTTCTTAAAGCTTTTTACCTGGTTAGTGAATTATTTAGAAACTGAAGTGCATTGGTAGTTATACCCATTGGTAGCATTGTCACTATTCACTTATAATCTGATATGAGAATGGAGTGAAGTTACAGTTGGCAGACCAGAGCTTGTGTTTAACTCAGAATATACCTATGGGAAAGCAGGATATTTAGGGCAAAAACATAAACAGCTTAAGAATGGGGTTTTGTAAAATATTTACCTTTGGTTCTAATTTGTGTCTCTGTCACTAGATGATAGACTGGTTCTGGTGGAAAAAAAATAGACTACATAAAATACTTTGATAAAAACAGCTGCATTTTACCTGTTTTTCTAATTCTAATCAGCTAGTTTGATACTCTGAGGTATGACAGTTTTTTTTTTTTTGAGGCTTAAGTTTGTCAGCATATATTAAATTAAAAGACTATTTGGATGATGCCACTTAAATTTTCAAACTATTCTTCCCACTGTGAATACACTGTATTGTTTAGGCTGTTATCTGTATGTTGCTATCAAGTGATAGAAACTATTTATGCAATAGAGCTGTAAAATACTGAATGGCCATAAAGTCTGGAAAACATTTTAATATAATATCATTCAACACATTATGTGCTGTAATGTAATAGCAATAACCTATGTATGTGTGTGTATACCATTATATATATTCACCTTTGCTTCCAGACTTTATAGTCATTTGGTCAAACGATTTAAAATTTAACATTTGAATCCAGCTGTATTTAATTTTTTTCTGACTAGCTGAAGACTGATAGAAATCGAGTCAAATCTACTTTTTCAAGTGAAATTTTTAAAGTAAGAAAAAATATTTTTTTAAAAAAGAACAGAGAATACACTGTGAGTTATTAATGGTAGGGTATTTACTCCTTCAAGAATGTGGTTGGTTCCTGAATCCTCCCTCTATCTTGTTTGCTTGCTGTACTGGGCTGCCTGCTCAGGGCTCCAGACACCCAGTGTGCTTCCTGCTTCCCATACTTTATATCAAGCTCCTTCTGTAAGCCTGAAATAGCCATACCTCTCTTTTTTATCCTTTGAAATCCTTTACGGTTGAGACCAAATACCACTCCTCCCTCTATGTGTCATGGTCAAAAAAATTTTTGCAAAATTCTAATTGATGCAAACGTCTGTCCTTCTGTGTTCCCAGGTCAATTTCCTGGTCCTTTCTTCATGGAAATTACTTAGCAGATTTTAAGATTCTTGGTGAGAGGATCCTTATGTTCTTCATCTATGTATTATCATGTACCTAACAATTTTCAACAAAATTGTCTCAAACAAATGAAGAGAAATACACAAGAAGTCATCCTAATTTTTTAATGTGTGGTTTGCAGATTTATTGTGTAAGAATACCCGTGAAGATGCCTGGTTTATGCTGGAAAATGTTAGCCATGGGGCAGTGAGGACAGTGAACACAGGAGGCATTGGAGTCCAGGAACCTGAAGTGACACCCTGGCAATGAGATCACATAAGATACTTCAACTTTTTGAGCTTCAGTTTTCTCAAATACCAAATGGGAATCATACAACCTATACATTTCAGGCTTATAGTGAAGATTAGAAATAAATCTACAAATCACATAGCAATAATAATTATTATCATATAATGGTTGATTATCTAAAGAATAATGTGCTCTAGATAGTAGAATGTTCCTGTAAATTGAGAATTGTAAATTTTCAGGAAAATAAAATAAGTAGTCCTCATTTTAAAAAGATAAACTCTAGAAACACATTTGACTAAGTAAATTCATTAATTTTGTAGAGAAAAAAATAGCCATGTTCTTTTGGGTTTAGGCTGGTGTGATCCAAACTGTAAGTTGTAGTGTATTATTGGTTGATGAAATAAATTTAGTGGGTCAAGACCAGCATTGCCATCTGTAATAGATTAACATTTAATAAATATTACAGTACATTTAACTCAATAATGATGAAAATGATTTATGGCAAGCATAGTTAGATTCAATACTTATGCACATGTGTGTTTTAGATAGACATATAAAAGGTATGTCTTATTAGTTGTCATGGTCAACATTTTTGCAGAGCTCTCAGCTACAGGATATCAAATAATCAGTTAGTACTTAGTACTTACCAGCTGCTTTCTTGCAAAAGTAATCTTTAGAGGATAAAGGGTTAAGCTGTACTGGCTAGGTAAGACATTAGCTGGTACAGAGCACCAGAAGTATTTGAAATCACAAGGGTTTCAAAGCTAAAAATACCTTATGCATAATTCAGTTTTTTTTGATGATTATAAATTTTCTCAACCACATATTCTTTATCATGTTTATTAATTGTTAGTATACAGAAGTGTTCTGTAAAGATCTAGTTAAAGTGTGCTTTAGTTAAAAGCACAGGAGACTTTCCTATATATGAATGTAAGCCAGGTTGAAATAAAAGGGTTACTCTTTTCCCCATAGTTTATTGAGATGTGTTCCATGCCCCTGAATATAGAGGGGAAAATTGGTTAAAATGAGAATTTCAACCCTCTTTGCTTTAAAATGTTTGAAAATATCACATAATGGAAGAATGGCCTGGCCTAGACCAGAGGTTCTTAATTAGGGTTCCATGAGCTACTTTCAATTATATATTTTTTTTCTTCTGGTATTTTTCTTGTTTCAGTGAAAATTATTTTTAAATAAATTGCTTTTATATCAAATGTTATGGAAGCAGTGTTTCACCCTAAACAAATTGTAGTGAGCCAGGAGATCCTACTGTATAATTTAAATAGTTATAACCATCATTTTGTTGTTATAATTTCTACAATAGATTTCTCTTTGTAGGCATTAAATAAAACATATCCTAACATCAGGTTTGTGGATATCTGTCTTTATGTTATTTGGTCTAAGTTAATTAGAAAGTGTTAAAATGAGAAATAGAAAATTCACATATTCTAACATATTCTATCACTGAAAGCATTGCTGTAAGGCATTATTCACATATTATAAGGTTCTTGACAAGGAAAAAAGGAAGACAATGAGCCTGCTTATGTATTTCATATTTTCCCACATCGAAAATATCTTGAAAGATTCATATCTTTTTCTATGAGAAGAATTTTCAATTAGAAATGCATGTAGTTGGAAAAAAATCTCAAATTTGTTGAAACATTAAAACTTTGTCTCAAATGCTGCTCAGAGAATCATTTAGCCAAGGAAGCCAAAAACTGAAAGAACTTGGTGAAGTCATGGCACGATCTGTAACTAAGAGCAAGAAAAAAATGTAAAGCAGTGCCTTGGTCCACCAATATCATGAATTTCAGGTTATTGACATTTCTTTTATGACTTAGAAGGAGGTCATGAACGAATTGACAACAAGGGAAAGAAATTGTTCTTGTCTCTGAGTGAAGCCAGCTCCTGGTATTCATCTGCTGTGTGTACACTAATTCCATTAAGGAAGAATTCCTATTTTTGTGCATCTCTTTGGGACTATTTAAAGTTCTTCAATTGGTGTAGTTTCTTTGCCAAATAAAATTTTGCTGGGATGAAACTTTTTATACTTTATGCATGATGAAGCACCATAAGAGTTTAGCAGATCTTATTGTTACTAACTTTTTTGAAGAAACAAATCTTTACTTACCATTGTGATTTAGGACTTTCTACATCAGTGTACATTGGAATAAAATAATGCTGCCTGCAGTCATAAAATAAACCTCCTCTTCTTCCATGAATGCTATTGACATTGTGAAAACTAGAGCCATAAATCATCATCTTGTCAGTAAATGGAACAAAATAAACAATTCTTATCTAATTTACAGAGGTTTACTGATTTCTTATAGGTCATATCTTGGTATGTTTCACTGAACTCCAGGCAGAGTTTTCACTCTTTTGGAATTCAACAAAATGCCTGCCAAATAATTTGATAAGAATTATTTCATTAATAATATGGCCTTATGTGTAGATTTCACTTCATAATGCATTCATTCAACACTTCTTTTAAAAAAAAAATAAAGAGATAAGCCTTTGTTTCAAGGTCTTACAGTGTTATGGTGGGCCAATATTATGGTCCTATAATGTTAGGTCCTACAATGGTGTTACTGATGTTGCTGAAAAGCTCAGAACCCTCAAAGTTTCCCAAAGCTGACACTTTGGGAAAAGAGATCAGAAGAAGATTGTTGTGTGAGGTTCCTGAGAACATGTATCCTTGGCTGGCTCAGCAAGTCAATTTATTTTTCTATGGAAATCTACAGACATCTAGAAACAGGAAGTATGCTTGAGATTTACTCCTGCGGAGAAGACATTAGGTTCAACATGGATTTTTACTTCTTCCTCATTGACATGGTAGACATTGAAGAGGCAGACATACTTAAAGACTTAAGTGCAAGGTTACTGTGTGCACAGCCATATGCAGTGGCATTACCACAGTAGTTTAAGCTGAGAAGGAAATTAGTTTGGTTCAAACAGTCCTGAAGAATTATAGTTTCTTGACTCAGCCTCCCCTGTATGATAAAGTTAGCTGTAGGAGATTCACTTCTCTTTGTTCTTATACTTTTTTGTGGGTCTAGATATTGGGGACTTGTGGGCATCAACTTTAAAGACAGAATTAACAGAAAGTAAAAGATAATATAAAAGATAACATACATATTTCCATGTAAAAGACAGTGCCATACTCTGACATACTTGAGCATACTTCCTGTTGATGTTCAAAAGTGTCATCTCTAACCTGTGCATTTTGGGTTTGTCAGACACATTCAGGAAAGCAATAGCTATGAGGCAGGCAACAACTACAACCCAAGAACTCAACAAATGTATTTGCATTCAACTGATATGTTAGCTGGAGACATGCTGATTTAGGATGGCCTGAGATGCATGACCTGACTCTACTCCACATGATCTCTCATCCTCCAGCAGCTTAGCCAACATTTATTCTCATGGAAAAAGCAAGGGTATCAGTTCTCCCGATGTCCAAGCTATTTGTATTCTAACTTTACAGCTCTTCCCATTCAAAGATGAAGTCTGTTTCTCTACCTCTTAAATCTAGGCTGGACTTACGACTTCCTTAGGCCCTTAGGCCAAAGCATATAATGGAAGTGATGGCATGCCAGTTCTGGATTGAGGCCCCAAAGGCCTTTTAAGTTTGCACTCACTCTTTGGACCCTTGCTTTTGCCGTGAGAATAAGCTTTGGCTAAGCTGCTGGAGGATGCGAGATCATGTGGAGCAGTCAGGTCATGCATCTCAGGCCATCTTAGATCAGCATGCCTCTGGCTAACCTATCAGTTGAATGCAGATGCATGAATAAGCCCAGCTATTAGCTGAGCCAAGACTAGGTTTGGAGAACTGCACAGGTGGCCCATAGACTCATGAAAAATAGTACACAATTGGTGTTTTGAGCAACTGTGTTTTAAGGTGATTTGTAACTCAGATATAGCTATATGATGCAGATGTCTAAATAGATTGTGCCTACTTTTAAAAATAAGAGTTTGTAATAATACATGTCAGGCAAAGCATACCATCTACAAGGCACTTTGTATATAGTATTTTTTTTTAAATCTCACACAGGATATTCTTTCTAATATACTGCAATACATCTCTATGGTAAATACTTGAATTCTTAAGATCT
This sequence comes from Macaca thibetana thibetana, assembly GCF_024542745.1. Classification (NCBI taxonomy): domain Eukaryota; kingdom Metazoa; phylum Chordata; class Mammalia; order Primates; family Cercopithecidae; genus Macaca; species Macaca thibetana. The sequence continues at coordinate 67,586,209 of NC_065592.1, forward strand.
TATCTGGGCATTTCCCACAAGCGTACCTTTTTTTGTTGTTGTTTTTTGTTTTTTTTTTTTTTTTTGTTAAACAAAAGGATTCCATCCAGTCACATTTACTATATTTATCAAGAAACTTAAAAAATACTAAGTTGAAAGATCCAGAAAAATGCTTATTAAACATTTGATCCATTGGCTACATATACTACAACTTTTTTCACCTTTAACAGTAATATGTCCAACAGTACACATGGAATACTTTATTTCCTACACACATGCATATAATAAGCAAGATAAAGCAAAATCCCTAAAGAGAAAATGAACTCTGGAAACCTTTCTTACATACTTTATTAATTGTCAGAGAATCTTTGTGATTTGCCTTATTAACAAATTTTAGTTGCTGAAAATACATATAATAGCTCACATCTAGAATGAGGCAGAAAATGATTTACTATAGATTTGTCTGATAGATATCTAACATATGAATCAAAGAACACCTCAAAGTTATAGCAATATGGAATGAATAGAAACACAGCACTGAATGGAAATGAAAGAGTAAGTTACATTCTCCAAACTCTGGATAAATGCAAAAAGTAGTTTTAGAAGATGATGCAAATTATCTTATTATTTATAGCATGGGGAAGAAAATCACAGTGTCCGTTATTCTTGTACAGCTGTCCCCTCAGCTTGTTCCCAAATATTTCCTTGTCTAGTATAATCTAGAAGAGACCAAAAATCTTTGTCCATGTTTATGGAGGGTGGAGAGAGAGGAAAGTGGAGAGACAGGAGGAGAAACCAGGGAAACCAGGTGCAACACTTTTCTTAATAATAGCCTGGGAAGAAAAATCTTGCCTTGACATGAGGGCCATAATGATGAATTGGAGAGTTTAACGAGAAAAGTATTTCTCTTTCTCCAGCCAAATGTTAAGGCCATAGACTCCACTCTGTGTTGCACGTGAAACCAAGGTGTTGGCGGGTACAGCTATCTAAAAATTCAGGTCTTTTACACTTTGTTAGTATTCTCAGCAGACTGAGGTTGAGCTCTTGCCAATATGGAAGGCTTCCAGATTCAAGAGATAAATGTCCAAATGTCCCAAATACTGAGTTGTCTCAGGTCTGAAGGCCGCTGAGCACACAGTGCAGTGATGATCCACCAGAGTTCATTGCAGGCTGGGTGACAACAGTCTATGTGGGTGCAGGGAATTGGCCAGGTTATACATGCATATGCATAGATGTATAGATGTATATGTATATATGTATGCATATATGTGCATACATAAATGTAAATGCCTTAAGACTGTGCCTTTAGTTTCTTTGTTGTTTTTGTTAAACTTCTTGAATGAGTTCCCTTCTTCCTAGCCAGGAAAAAAAGTCATAAACATTTGAATCTACTTTGTAACCACATCTGTGGAATTATTGAATCTGGACTGTGTATGTGTTTTTTGGATTTAAATTTTGCTTTTGACTCCAGACTGCTCAAATGAAAGGGGATTCTGTCTGGGGTTACCAAATTCCACTTAATGCCAATGCTTTTGTAGCTCATTTAAGCAGACTCAGTTATTTGAGTTATCTTACAGCAGGAACTAGACAAACAGGGGAAGGTCCAGACAGGTTAAATATCTTACTCTGGAAATCCAAGTCCAAATTGGGGATTAGCCCTCAACTTAATAGTTATTCCACCCATTGCTCAGGGTTTTGAATCACTTCTACAGAGCTTCGTTCCAAGGAAGAAAGACTGGGGATGTATTTGTCAAGTGGTAAATCAACTACTTCTGTTTAAAATTCTCAAAGACCTCTGGAGCAAAGCATCTGTCTAAATCTAAAGATCAGAGAGTGGAAAAGACACTGAGAAATGAGAAATACTCATAGACTTTGGTTCTTCGTTCTAGCACTTACTTACAGTGCTGCCTTAAAAAATTCTAAACGTCTTGAGCATTATCTGTTTTACCTGTAAAACATATATGATAATACCTACCTTTGGAGGTTATTGTAAAGACTGAATAACATATGCATATACAATCCCAGCAAAGTGACTGTTTATTAAATAGTTAATAAAGTTATGTTTTTAAAGTTCCTACTTCTACATGATTTTGATTTCTACCCCTCACGTCTAAATAAATCAATGAACTACTGCCGTAAATTTACCACCTTTATATTGGAATTTTAATTTTATTTTTTTAGAGTTTCAAGGATTATTTTATCTATGAAAATGCTGGCCAGGTGCAGTGGCTCACGCTTGTAATCCCAACACTTTGGGAGGCTGAGGCAGGTGGATCATCTGAGGTCAGGAGTTCGAGGCTAGCCTGGCCAACATGGCGAAACCCTATCTCTACTAAAAATACAAAATTAGCCGGGAGTGGTGGCAGGTGCCTGTAATCACAGCTACTCAGGAGGCTGAAGCAGGAAAATCACTTGAACCTGGGAGGTGGAAGTTGCTGTGAGCCCACATGGCGCCATTGCACTCCAGCCTGGGTGACAGAGCGAGGCTCCATCTCAAAAAAAAAAAAGAAAGAAAGAAAATACTATATATTATTTACAACGTTGGCTTAAACAAGAGAGTTTTATTTATTTTATTTCTCTCTCCTGTAACAGTCCAGAGCAGCAGATTTGGTAGCTTGATGGAATTGGCAGGGTCCTATCATCTTGTGGCTGTGTTATCCTAAGGTGTTATCTTTAGCCAATGGTTGAGGATAAGATGACATCACACCAGTGTAAAATGGGAAAGAGGATTGCATTGGTATGTTCATTTATTTTAAGGACTACTTATCTATAATTTACAGCCCACTCCCACCCCCGCCCCGTCACACACACACACTCTCTCTCACATCCTGTTTTGAAGACCCTAGTCACATGCCTCACATCAAAATGGAAAGCAGTCTGGGAACTGGGGGTTGTGGTGTTTAGCTCGGATCTACTAATATAGAAGGAGGGGAAAATAGCATGTGGTGTATATGAACAGTATGGATTGGAGGGTGGGTAATTAGTCATCTCTGCCACAATTTGTTTGGGAGAATTGCTTATAGATGGGGTAAAATTTAACCCTGGAAAGGACTTTAAAGGTTATAAAGTCTCATCCATCTATGTTCCTAAATTCCCTTACAAGAACAGGGGAACTTAATTGAAATGCAATAATCCTTTACCAAACCTATTTATCCCAGCTGTGCTTTTGACAAGTTTTGATGTATATGCAGAAAAATGTATTGTAGTTACATGTTCAACATTAAGTTTTGCTTTATTCTTCTATTCAGCAAATATTTATTGATCCCCTAGATGAAGATACTGTAGTAAACAACAGGTAGAAATTTGTGCCCTCATAAAACATGCATTTCTGTGTGGGGTGATACACAAGAAAACAATTAACGAAATACATGGTGTACATTGTGTAGATTGTGATAAATAACTTGGAAAAAAATAAAACAGAGAAGAAGATATTGCAGTTATGACTAGGGTGGGCAAGAAAAGCCTCATTGAGAAAGTGACACCTGAGGAAAAGACTAAAGTCAGGTGAGGAAGCCGTATGCCTGTCTGCTTGGAAGGTAGAGAGAAGAGGGAGATGAAGTCAGGGTAGTCACAAAAAGCTAGAACATATGGGGCCTTCTACACCATGGTAAAATTTGGGGGTTTGAGCTGAGTACAGTTTTGATCTGACGTATGTTTTAGGATGATCTCTGCCTTGCTTTGTTGAACATAGACTGCAGGGAAGCAATGGTAAAATCAGGAACACCAGTAAGGAGGCTGTTGCAGTAATCCAGGTGAGAGGCAGGAGAATAGATGTGAACTTGATGATCAATGTCTGATTGTTGAATATATTTTAAAAATTGAGCATTCAGTTTTTGCTGATGAATATCTGCACGTGATCATCAATAAGGGAGGGTGTGTGGAGGCTATAAGGCATCTACTCCGCGTCAGGAATGAATAGACTGTCAGACTAACTGATGGACTATAGACTATCAGTTAATGTTTTCCTTGCTTTTCATACATGGATGTAATATCACACCTTCAACCCACTGGTTTTTCTAGAGTCTAATTTATCAACCATATTCATTGCAACCTTTTCTGCTGCTTTTAAAAATGTCAACTCTTACCTTTGGAATCAGATTGTCCAGGCGTGGAATACAGAAATAAAAATCGTAAACAACGTTTGTGAGGATTCCTATTGCTGTGGTTTGAATGTTTACATCCCCTCAAAATTTATATACTGTAGTACTTACCCCCAAGATGATAGTATTATAAGGTAGGGCCACTAGGAGGTGATTAGGCCATAGGGGCAGAGCTCTCATGAATGGGCTTAGTGCCTTTATGAAAAAGGCCAGAAAGAGACCTCTCTCCCATTTACTATGTGAGGACACAGAAAGAAGGCACTAGCTATGAGTCAGAAAGTGTCCCTCACTGGACACATTCAGAAATAATGCTTTACCAGCTATCTGGGCATCCCTCAGCTCAGGCAAGTTAGCACATAAAATTAACCATCACACTTATGTACTTTAAAGTTTGATTACCACTGCCTTAGAGCTCAGGGGAAAAATGCCTATTTCTTTTTGCATGCATAGCTTCCCAAATGTTTGAATACAGCTCTACATATATTTTCCTCCTTATCCTACACCAGCTTCTTCACACTCCCTGGACAAATATCCACAGTCCCTTCCACCTTAAATGAAATGTTTCCACATGCATTTCCCCAAGAAATGTATACACTTTAATATTATATTAAGTAGCATGGGAGTAAATAGTTTTAGCCCTTGTCATCCTCCTACTAATAAGTTTATTTGTAAGTTATTTTCATTTTTCCTTTTTCTCATTTTATGAATAGCTTATATTTTATTTATAAAAATGTAATTAACCCAAGCAGCAAGTCAATATTTTATATTGTATATATAGTTTATAATATTTTTTAAAAATTCATATTAAATGTCTTTTATTGAATATGTTCCCATTAAAATGTAGTATGAGTAACATACTAGATTCATTTATAAGGGAGTTGGGGAAAATGTTGCCCTAATTTCTCTCATCTTAAAACTCATTCTCTTCTAAGGGTTCATTCACATGCCATCTCTAAGTTGTTAGTTTTACAAATCCAAGTAATTTCAAAAGATTTTATGCTTTTGGATTGGTAAAATATTAGGGGTTATACCTATGTGGGAATTTTTAAATAGGCATCTATTATATTTTTCTTATACTTTGAAATAATATTTGGTTTCAAAGGTTTACTTTAACTGAATGAATAATCAACATATCTGCAAATGTGATTAAGCCCCTTAAATTCTACTTTACCTTTTTCAGGTGCAGATTATTTTTAAGTAAAATGTATATGGCTCATAATAACCATTTGGTGACATAATGGAACACAATTTTATTATGTGGAAAAATGGGACATTATATATGCTTTTATTTTGCTTTAAAGGTAGAGGTTGGCATATTATATTTAAATTAAAATTGTTACAGGATAACTTGAATTCTATTCAACTGTAACATTAAGCTGTTATTCTGTTTGTTTTTATTTCTCTTTCTTTTAATCTGCAATAGCCATAAATTTAACTTAACAAAATCATCACATTTTCCACAGAGCAGTCTAGCCCATCTCTTCCATACGTGACTTTTTCTTTTCTGCACATTTCTTCCCCCTAGGTATTTACTTTTAAATTTTTATGTAATATTTTAATTGAATTTTTAATATACACTATTGTCTTGTCTGTTTATTTGTTCCTTAAGCTTTGTCCTGTGTTCTATTCAAATGCTAACTCATTTAAAGTGGATCAAAAACATGCATATTTGGCCTAGACTGGTATTTTCATAATAACATTCCTCTTAGTTAAGTAGCAGAATCACTGACTTATACAAAGTTAAAAGCTAGAAGAAAGGATATGGAGTTGTGGTACCTTATTTTACAACCCAGCTTTGCTGCATTTCTTATGAAAGTCCCTGAAATTCTCTGTCTTCGATTTAAAAAAAAAAAAAAGCTATAAATAGGATATAGCTATTTCATATGATTGTTGTATGATTCATAAGATAATGTACTTGAAAAGACCTGGCTTGGTCCTCAATATTACTGGAAAAAAATACTATCAACTTTTTTCTTTTATTGTCTTCAAATATAATTAACCAGTGATGTGTGTGTGTGTGTCTGTGTGTGTGTATCTCCCTCTTGTCTATCTCTTTCTGGCTCTCTCACTCTTTATATATTTATACACACACATATACACACACAGAATATATATATCTGTCCTACACACATAAACATATACATGTACATATGTATGTTTGTGTAATATATACTGTATATATGAAACAGTTAATTCTTTGGGCTGGTTTTAGATATAGGTATTTGGCTTTTTGTTCTAATGTTAAATTTCTTCTAAGAGTAAACTTCAGTTCTGAAAAATGGCAACTTTATGGTCCACTCTGACTGAGAAATGCTTGCTATTGGCAATGAAAACTGTGTGAAATCTGACAGCCTCACCCCAAAGTAAATTTGGGCAGACTTTTTTATTTGACTTAGCCCTCATGAGTGCACACCCATTGAAATGGGTTCCAAAATAGGCAGTGCTTTTTATCACATTTTGCAAACACAGCTTAATTCAGCATAAACTGCCTTGCCTTGCATAGTGTTTCACCCAGATTCATATATAAGATCAATGTTGCTTTAAATTTAGCCCTTGGTTTTACTGTAAGTTCATGACCTTGTAGAACAAAAATTAAATTCATAAAATTGGCTTTGGCTTCAACTTGGAAACCAAGCCCATATTTATGAAAGTTCCCCATTTCCCTAGAAATATTCTATTGTGCTTACTCTCTGGAGTTTCCAGAAGGCAATATAATTTGGCTAATAAAAACTGAGAAATTACTACTGTAAAGAAAAAATGATAACTGTCTTTTAATAATACATTGTGATGTAACCTAGTTTTAATTGTGGGACTTCTCACTTCTGATTTTTAAGAACCTGTCCAATAGAGAACACATAGCAGCAACATCAAACAACAGAGATCAACCTGTGAGGGCTCGAAAACTGGGGGCGCTGTGGCTGTGTTCATGTATTTCCATCGAGGGGGTATGATTGTCATGCTAATGTATAAGAAATAATGTATATTAATTAAACTGTATTTCCCCACATTAATAAAGTTGCCTGTTACAAATTTAACACTGTAAATAAATCAGCTTATAAAATGTTATGAAATATAAAACCATTCTGTAGAGGCAAGAATAGACACTTGTAATTTATGTTACTGAAATTCTTTAATAAAATAGCCACACCTTGAAGAATGCCAGTTAGATAGTAATTGGTATACAATTAAGGACTCTCTGCGGGGACAAACTCTCAAAAAGAATGAATAACCTGTATCAGGGAACAATAATTGGAGTTCTCTGTACTCCACTGCTTCAGTCTAATGCTGGCAAGAGAGACCTCTTTGGCCCACTGCTGGCACTCAGGGCTGAAGAGGTGGCTGAGGCTTCTGAAAAAGGAAGATAATTAGAATGTTTGTGCAAGTCTCTGGTGGCTTTTGAATACCTCACTCATGTTTGACTCATCAGTGCATTTTTGTCACACCAATTATAAATTTAGTGGTTTAGTCATGATGAAAAGACAGGTGCAACATTATCTTTTGGAAGAAAGAACAAGGAGACCCGTATGATTTCAATCTTGGATGAAAATCACCAGTTGCCAAAATAAACAAAGTGTTTTCAAACCTGGTTCTCACCTCCTCTCATATGCAATTCCTTTAAAAATCGTGTTTTATATTTCTGTTATCTACTATCTCTGAACTGATACTGATATAAAATAGTTTTTGATTCCGTTGGTGTCTACACAACAGTCCCAACTAATTTGAAATAGAAAGTCATATAGCATAAAATATTATTGCTTTCATGTCTTACTAAGAATAACTATCATAGTATCCTCTCCCTGCCTGGTGTTGGTGGTTTGTTCTCAGAAGCTTGTGTGAGGACCGCTGATAGGAAGATGTCTTCAGGAAATGCTAAAATTGGGCACCCTGCCCCCGACTTCAAAGCCACAGCCGTTATGTCAGACGGTCAGTTTAAAGACATCAGCCTGTCTGACTACAAAGGAAATATGTTGTGTTCTTTTACCTGCTTGACTTCACTTTTGTGTGCCCCACAGAGATCATTGCTTTCAGTGGTACAGAAGAATTTAAGAAACTCAACTGCCAAGTGATTGATGCTTCTGTGGATTCTCACTTCTGTCACCTGGCATGGATCAACACACCTAAGAAACAAGGAGGGCTGGACCCGTGAACATTCCTTTGGCATCAGACCCAAGGCACACCATTGCTCAGGATTATGGGATCTTAAACGCTGATGAAGGCATCTCATTCAGGGGCCTCTTTATCGTTGATGATACGGGTATTCTTCAGCACGTCACTGTAGTGACCTCCCTGTTGACTGCTCTGTGGATGAAACTTTGAGACTAGTTCAGGCCTTCCAGTTCACTGACAAACAAGGGGAAGTGTGCCCAGCTGGCTGGAAACCTGGCAGTGATACTATCAAGTCTGATGTCCAAAAGAGCAAAAAATATTTCTCCAAGCAGAAGTGAGTGCTGGGCTGTTTTAGTGCCAGGCTGCAGTGGGAACCCCTGAGAACAAAATCTCCTTTGTATTTTTTTTTTCATGAGTAAAATACAAGACTTCAGATTCAGCCGAATTGTGGTGTGTTACAAGGTAGGCCTTTCCTACAGGGGGTGGAGAGACCAGCCTTTCTTCCTTTGGAAGTGATGGCCTGAATTGTGTTGTGGGGAGGCCACTGATTGTATGATGTGTCAGTAGAGAGCATCAACCCATTGATCTTTTGTGGTTTGTTTTAAACTTGAACTGAGAAAAAAATAAAAGAATATCATAATGTATTTTCTTATTTTAATTTATTTTATCAGCTATTTAAATAACAAAAGTAATACATGCTGTTGTCAAAGCAAAAAAAATCAAAACAGGTATACTCAAAAAATGGTAAATGGACTGTACTCTTACTCCCTCCAATCAGATTTCTCCAGTATACTCAGTGCTTGTAACTTGTTTTAAACTCTTCTGTCTTTATTCCAACAAATAAATAACTTTAAAAACATGTAGATATTTTCTTATTTTCTTTTTACAAAAATATGGTTATGCAGTATACTTTATGTTGGAACTTGCTTTTCTAAAACCAGTGTAGCATGTATATACCTCAGTCTTTCTGTATACAAATGTTTTATAATTTATTCAGCCTGCTTCTATTAGTAGACATGTATGTTTTTTCTCTTTTTTTCTATTATTTTCCTTTTCTTCTCCTACTATAATGATGTGTACATAAACATTCTTTTACAAATATCCTAACATATAACTCTATATTATTTTCTCAAGGTATGGGGAAACTACAATACAAGAGTTCCCTAGATGGGATTTCTAGGTCAAAAGATGAGCACATTTTAAGTTGTAGTATATTCTTACATGTTCCTTTCATATAACATATTGCATTTTAATTTTTGTTTTATTTTACATGACTGCTTCTTCACTAGGTTGAATTGCCAGAGGGTAAGGACTCTTCTATTTATCTATGTAGCTAGCAACAAACATTTTTTATTTTTTTAAATTCTGAAAATAGAAGGTTTGATTAGTCAGTCATATTAACATGACTGTATTGTTCCTTTTCTACTCCCTTGTACTCTATCTTAATTGAAAACACCTTCCTTAGGACTGAAGCTGTCATTGGTTCGTACCTTTTGTTAACATTCACAACCCCTATAGTGTGTCACAGATCAATGATTTGTTAAATGCTGCCCTATAATCTTAGCTGATTATTTGTGCACTTTGTTGCTGTTGTGAATCCATATTGACCACATTTTCTAAATGATCATTCTGTTCACTGTGTATTGAGGATACAGTTAAAGGTAGGAGGCAGTAGCTTTCAACTCGGCCGCACATTGGAATCAAATGCTTGAGCTCCACCCATGTCTGCTTGAATCAATCTGGGAGGACAGGATGGCAGCCCAGGCAGTTGTGTTCTTGAGAATTTCGCTAGGTAATTCCTTCATTAATTAGTGCAGGATCCCAAGATAATCACTTTCACTGGCTTTTTCCAGCTGCTTGAAGTTTATAACAATAACAATATTACATTTATTGCTTATAACAATATTACATTTATAATATAACAATAACAATATTACATTTATTGCTTATAACAAAAACAGGCATACAACAGGAGGTAAAACCAGTAGGCTTTATCAAATGCCAGGCATTGTGTTGGCTTATGTACCACAGATTCAGCTCATTAAGGCCATTGCCCTGGAATCAGTGAGCTCACTGTTTAGTTGAAGAGGCCATCCATTCATGTGGTGTCATGATGGAGGTGTGCCTAAGGGCTATTTTAACAGGCAAACACCCAGATAAGAATAAGCCCCATCGAGGTAAATTTCTATACATGGTGCTACTCAACTGTATTGGTTCACTTAACGTAAGTCTTAACTTCATTTGACAGTGATCATGACAAAAATAATATACAATTTTGCATATATGGTCAGATTTAATAAACAAAAAGGGGAAAGGAAAGACACTGGGAAGCTTGCTGTTATTTAAGTTTTTCCCCCCAGAAAGAAGTGATGTTTGAGATGACTCAGCCTCTAGATTACTTGTCACCAACAATAATTAATATATTATAACAGCTATCATTTATTGGTGCTTGCTCTGTTCCAGACACTGTTCAGAAAGATTAACTCATTTGATTTTCACAAGACATGAGAGGGATACTATTAAATCCACTTTTAAAATGAGGAAACTAATGTACTGTTATGGGAAGTCAGGGACCCTGAACGGAGGAACCAGCTGGAGTTGAGGCAGAAGAACATAAATTGTGAAGATTTCATGGACATTTATCAGTTCCCAAAATTAATACTTTTGTAATTTCTTACACCTGTCTTCACTGCAGTCTCCGAACATAAATTGTGAAGATTTCATGGACATTTATCACTTCCCAAAATTAATACTTTTATAATTTCTTACACCTGTCTTCACTGCAATCTCTCAACATAAATTGTGAAGATTTCATGGACATTTATCACTTCCCTAATAATACTCTTATAATTTCTTATGCCTGTCTTTAATCTCTTAATCCTGTTATCTTCGTAAGCTGAGAATGCACGTCCCCTCAGAACCATTATTGTACAAATTGATTGTAGAACGTGTGTTTGAACAGTATGAAATCTGATTGTAAAACGTGTGTTTGAACAATATGAAATCTGTACACCCTGAAAAAGAACAGAATAACAGTGATTTTCAGGGAAGAAGGGAAGATAACCATAAGGTCTGACTGCCTGCAGTGTCGGGCAGAATAGAGCCCTATTTTTGTTATTGCAGGGAGCCTATAAACGGATGTGCAAGTAGGATAAATATTGCTGAATTCTTTTCCCAGCAAGGAATATTAGTAATTGATACCCTGGGGAAGGAATGCATTCCTAGTGGGAGGTCTATAGACGACTGCTCTGGGAGTATCTGTCTTATGTGGTTGAGATAAGGACTGAAATACGCCCTGGTCTCCTGCAGTACCCTCAGGCTTACTAGGATTGGGAAATTCCAGCCTGGTAAATTCTAGTCAGACCAGTTGTCTGCTCTCGAAACCTGTTTTTGGTTCAGATGTTTATCAAGACAATGTGTGCACAGTGGAACATAGACCCTCATCAGTAATTCTAATTTTGCCTTCGCCTTGTGATCTTTATAGCCCTTTAAAGCATGTGATCCTTGTGACCTACTCCCTGTTGGTACACCCCATCCCTTTGTAAAATCCCTAATAAAAACTGGCTGGTTTTGTGACTCGGGGTCGTCATCACGGTCCTACCAATATGTGATGTCACCCCCAGAGTCCCAGCTGTAAAATTTCTCTCTTTGTACTCTTTCTCTTTATTTCTCAACACTTAGGGAAAATAGAAAGGACCTACGTTGAAATATTGGGGGTTGGTTCCCCTGATAAGGTACAAAAAGTTTAAATAACTTTCCTGAGGTCACATAGATGAAAGGTGGCAGAGTTAGAATTCAAACCCAGGCCTCTTTTTAGAGACCCTTTTTTTTAACTCCTAGGTCATATATTGTACTGCTTTTCAAAGAAGAGTTTATTTTCTGGCTATGGTTATGTTCTAACATGTTCCATGTTTCTCTGTCTCTCCTGGGATGTGTGCACTGTATGTTAGCATCTTGCTTTGAGACCCATCTTTGTAAACTTAGAAAGTCCTTTCTTTTTTGACTTTGCAACTACTCTAAGTACAGTCTTTAATTAAGGAGGATTTTTCGGCAATTTCCCTGGGGGGTTTTCTTCCTTCTCATATGCTCTGCCAAATAATGAATGCTTGTTAAATTTGTTAATAATAATGTATGTGGGAGCTGCAGCTCACTGGCCTACTGTCCGTATTAGAGTTCTTTGAGTGTGTTTCAGCTCTTAGATGGAGACATTTTCCAAGCAGGGTTTGTTCCCTGCACTTTCTGTTGATAGGAGGGCATTGGAAATTTATTTTGGTAGGAAGAGCAAATATCTGTTGGAGCATGAACTAAAAATAAAACCCAGCCATTATACAAGATCATGGGGCTTACCTATAACACCAAGATTTGTTTTGTAGCTAGCCCTCTCCAAAATGAAGGCAGGACCTTGGCAGAGGAGGACACAAGGAACCCTTACATGTACCTACAGATCATTTTGTTAGATAGAGCCACATCCTTATGTCTTTATTCCTTTTTATCTTTTGCTCTGATTTCCATCTGTCCTTGTCTTTTACCTATGAAATTATTTGGAAAAACTTTGATCATCTTGGAAATGCCAATGTTTTGCTCACAGTGCCACCCCTGGGTGCTCCCTGACTTTCTTCTTGATGCCAGAAGGGTGCTTGGTTCTACACAGAGGCAGAAAGAACATTCTTTTTCCTCTTTGGTGGCACTTCCTTTTCTGTGCCCTCCTTTTCCCCCAAATACCCAAATATTCTTCACTGAAGAGTGCAAAACTTACGAGTTTCAGCACTTAATAATAGATGTCAAACTGTGACCAGAGGGATGAAGACAAAATAGATGTCAGAGGCTTGCCCATTCTTCCCCTTCTTTTTTCTAGGCTTTTCCTTTTTTTTCATTCCTCAGTTATAAAAACATCCAGGAATATGAATGGAGGTAAAAAAAATGCTATGGGATCACTGGAAGAGGAAGTGTAGTCTAACACCACCAACACCTGGCCAGAAATGTCTGGTTATATCCTTAGAAGTTTCCACAATCACAATGGTTTGAGACAGTTTTTAACCACTTCACTTCCTGCCCAATATCATATGAACTATATAAGGAGATGATGAGGATCCCAAGAACAGAAAAGAAGAAAGAAAGACAAGGAGATATGGGGCTTTATTTATGGCCTTCTGTAGTAGGTGGTGTTGTAGATGACACTTGAAATGTAGATGACACTTGGAAAGTGGCTTGAATTTAGCTAAAGAAGGAACTAATCAATGACAATACAGAAATACACTTCCCTTTCTTTCTATTTTTCCTTTTTCTCTCATTCCCCATTATTCTCATATTTTTATTTATTTTATTACTACTAAAGGAAAAGCTTAATACTCATGCTAGAAATAATAATACAAAGTAAAACTATCCCAAGGCTTAAAGTAAGTTTTGCCCAGTCATACAGAAACCCAACACTGTGTAATGTCCCCACCAGATGTTCAAGTAGCATTAATAATAATTTTATGTAAAGTTACTGTAATCCAAATAAAATTAATTAAACAAGTCAGAAAAAATTCTTATTGTGGTATTTCTATTTTTACTCTCTTTGTTGAGACATCTCAAACCAATGGAAAAGTTAAGAGAATAATACAAAGAACACCCATGTCTCACCCTTGCTAAGACTTGCTAGTTGTTAATTTCGCCACAATTGCTTCTCTCTCTAGGTATTTTATATTATATAAAATTATATGCATATAATTTTAATTTAATTTACGTATATATACATTTTATATAATAAAATGTGTAAATATATTTGTAAAATTATAAATATATGAATATATGTGTATAATATTTATATAATTTTATGAAACATAAATATGTCTAATACATATAGACATATAATTTTTACTGAATCATTTGTATGTAATGTGCAGACATTATGATTCTTCACCTCTACATACTTCAGCATATATCTTCTAAGAACACAGCCATTCTCCTATGTGCCTTAATCACTCTCAAGCAATTTTACATCACTATAATATTACCTAGTGTAAAATCCCTATTTCAAATTCCACCGATTGCCCCAATAATTTCTTTCCATCTGGGATCCAATCATGCATTGCATTTAATTGCCATTTTTTTTCTATTAATCCAGAACAGTCACCTCCTTTTATTGTCTTCAATGTCACTGATGATTTTGAAGGTTCCAGGCCAACTGTTTTGAAGAATGTGCCATATTCAAATTGTGATTAGATTCACAATTGAGTAAGAATAATTCATAGGCAACATGGTGCCCTGTGAAGGCTTTAATTTTAATTTGGGGAGTTTGATTCAGCTTTTGTGTTTCTGATCTTGGAATTTGAGATGTAATCAAAAGCATCAAATCATTATTTGAAGAGTTCGTTCTCTGGGTATGAACAGAAGGGACTCAGATATGTATTTTCTACTAACTTACAATTTAGGTCAACCAAGTAACTGAGCTCTCAAAGTCAGAACAAGTATGATGAGGTGAAATTAGCACAGTTTAAAACAGGTGGCTTAGGCTCAACACTGATTCTGTTGCTACTTATGAATTATTCCATCCTGGATAGCTTGTATGGATTATTCCATCTTGTATAACTTGTTTTGGTTCCATTCTCTCATCTGTATATGGTGGAATGATCCTGAGTCTTCCTAGCTCATAGAGATGCCGTAATGGTCAAATGAGATCCATATGTCCATGGTACAGTTTAGGTGTGCCTCTGCCTGTATGTCCATGTGAAGGAAAACATCCCTGGAGAGAACACTGATCCCCTGGTAATTGATCAAGACCACACTTAGTGTCCAGAGGATCGTGCAACCATTTCTTACTGTTTATTTATTTATTTTTTTGACTGCCTTTCAAAGACATGCTAACTTCGCTGACAGCCTCCCCACTCCCACCACCTTTCCTGTAGGCTTTCACTCATTGATGTGTCAGCAAGTTTTATTTCACCAGCAAGCTGAACTACTTTTCAGAGTGAAACACTGTAATGCAAACGTTCTGTGGAATTTTAGTGATAAATGTAAAGTATAAAGGGAATTTGTAAGATAGTCTGACTAATACTCTGCTTTGAGTCATTAGAAACAGAATAGGGAAAAGTAAACCTGGTGGCATTGTTACTTTTCTGGCACGTAGTGTTGAAATACCACTTTTCTTACCATTTAGAAAACAGATTGTAGAAATTGCTGATTATCATGGTGTTCCCAAGTAAAGCAGAGATGGAGTTATAGGAGTTTATGTCAGCACATTCTGGACTAAAAGCAGAAGTAGAAAACATAGAAAATCAGTAAGTACTCTGTTAGAGTACATTGTATAGCTACCAAATTGCTTTAGAAGTTGATATTCTGAGGCAACAGGCAAAAGTCATCTTAATTTAAATAAGGTTTAGCTAAATAGAAATGAGGGGTTGCATAATTATGTGATTAACTGTTTCAGCATTCTGCCAACAGAAACATTTTCTTCCTAGAGTGAATTCCCCACTGTTCATTCTAACTTTAATGACTCAAGTAATGATTTTTATACTTCTCAGATAATTGAAGTACAATATGAAAATCACGTTATTGCTTATTTCAAAACTGTCAAATATATTGCTCCTGGTAGACTATTTCTGTGCAAATCTCTTTTTTGCAAGCCAACCAGGCACTTGGTTCTTTTTTTCTGCTATTAAAGGAAGAGTGCAGTGTATGTAACATACACAGAAAGAGGAAATGGAGGAGGAAATAGTATTGGAAGTATCTTTAAAATAGATAAAAATGTGTTGTAAACTGAAATTGAACAATGAATAGACTGAATTGGACAAATCAGAAAAATGTTTTATTTAATTTTCAATTCAAGTTTATGTCATCTTTAACTCAAAAAACTTTCCTATTGTTTACTAAATAAAGCCCAAGCTCCTTCCTCTGGTATCCATACGCCTTCAAACTCTGCTCCAATTGACTTATTTCCCATTTATACCTATTATACTTTAGGCATCTTTCATGTATACTTTTTTGTTGCATTTTTTAGTATAACCCAAACAATTTGCTATCACTCACAAAAAGTATGCTCTTCTATATTTATGCCTTATTATTTTTTATACAAAGTTTCCTTACCCTTTTCTCAACTTTTATGGTACTTTCATTTTGTCTGCTACTGGGAGCACAGTGTAGTAGATGCAGTGGTTTGCTAATCAGATCAATTTCCTACCCCCCCTCCCCGCCCCCTGCTTCTAAGGAAGTCTCATTTGCTCAGCTGCTGGATGTGTTGACTAAACACAGGTGAGTCCTAATCTAGGAATTCTCTGCCCAAGGAATCTCCTATGCCTAAAGTTGGGTTCCTTGCAGAGGTCAGCCCACATCGATGACTTGTTGAAACAGATTTGGCTCCTTTGTTTCAATTGAGAACAATTTAGAATGTCCATCCCAGGTCCAGAGCTCCCTGAGGGGACAAATAAGGTCTTTATTGCAACCGTATTGCAGTTCGACTTTTTCTTCTACCCAATCCAGCTTCCCTCACCCCCTTGCAGGTATTGTTCCTTACAGAACTCCCAAATAAACTGCATGCATGAAAATCTGTCTTTCAGAGTTGGGTTCCTGGGGAATTTAAAACAGACATTTGGTACCAGATGTGATTGGAGGAAGCAGATTCTAAAGTAACCTTTCTGCTGGGTTGCCCACTTGTTGGCTAGAAGTGAGAATGACATCACCCATGCTGTACCAGAGCAACTGTTCCACTTTCAACAGTGCTGAAAAGGGGTGAAATAAAAGTGGAATGAACCCAATAGTGGGCAGAATGTCTTATCTTTGAGAGATTTAGGGTAAATATTAATAGTACTTATGAGGATTATGAAATTTGCTGACTTTTGGTGAAGGTAAATATTGGAAATATTAATGAATGTCTGAGTGTGATCACCAATTTAGGGTGAAGTGTAAAGCCAGATGACCTCCTATACAGCACAAATGGTCTTTCATCTTTCTCAACACAGGAAGAAAAAGCTAAATGTCAGGCCCAGGACTTAAGGGAAGTAGAAAAGTATAGTGAGTTGAATTCTCAATCCCTGCAAGTCTTCTCTGTCAAGGTCAGGTTCATTACTGGCTGTGAACAAGGTCCTGAAACTTGGGATGGAGACATTCAGGTACATGCATTGAAAATTTTCAGTTTCCTTCTTCCCCTGAATCTTCTGGGGTTACACAAGTAGCCCATTCCTCTCTACCAAAGACTAATGCTCCTCCCTTACCTGGAGATGATGCATAGGCCTCTCCCTTGCAAGACAACATTGAACACCCCAGAACCAACTGTCTTCTCCACTCTCAGCCATTAGACCAATTACGTAGGACAGACTCACAAAAAACTCTTGGCCTGGGACATTATAGGCATGCAGAGGGGAGGAAAGAGACCTCAATGAGGCCTGACATGAAGCAACAGTGAAGAATACATATGAGTCTGAATCTTAAGAATACTGGAACAAAGTGAGAGGAGGGATTTAGATTAGGCAATTAGAGAGGGAGGGTCTCGGCAGAAGAACAACAGTAATAGAAACACCTGCAGAACAGCAGCAACACCACTTCTGCAGCTAGCAGGAAGATCAACAGTCATAGGGACACCTGTGGGACAGCACCCACACTGCCTCTGTGACTAAAGGGAAGAAATGTAGTTAAGAACGTCCCCTTGTGCCAGGAGGTCTGCTCAGAAGGGACTGTCCCAACCTAGGTGCAGGCACAGTAAATCAACCTAAATATCCTTAACCCAGCTCATTATAATGTCATTAACATGATATTAGCATTGCGGTTTTAGCCTCCTCCACCATGTGTGTTTCAATTAGGCACTCATGGATAATAACCAAGATGGAGTTACTATCACCAACTCCAGGCATGCACAGATACAACACCCCTAGGAGGTGTATCTATTGTATCTCCACCCTCTCCCATTTGGACAGAACCCACAGAAGACTTCCTTTTTCTTGCCACATAAAAGACCCAGAACTCAGTCCCATTGCTTACAACCCACTTTCAGGGTCCCTTTTCACTGTTGGGAGCTTTCCTTTTGCTTAATAAATTCTCCTCTGCCTTACTCACCTTCTGGTGTCTGCGTGCCTTGTTCTTCTTGGTCATGGGGCAAGAGCCTGGACCTCATTGAACTCAAGGGGGAAAAGGGGATTGCAACAAAAGGAAACGTAAAGTCATGTTAGGGATAGTTTGTTAATATGGAAGTACTTTTCTGTGATATGATATTTAATGCCATGATTAGAATTTTGGGAGATACAACTAACATGCTGTTAGGGTGAATTTAGAATATTCTGAGTTCTTGGAACAAGTGAAATCTTCCACTAAATAAAGTAGAAATGCAAGAAACTCTTTGCCATATTGAGGAGGAGGGAATCAAGAGGCCTAGAGGACTGAACATTTTGAAGTAGATATAATACATAAAGCTGGAAAACCCACCAATCAGGTATGTTCTGTAGAGGGCCTGGAAAACGTACTGTTATAGACCTAAGCTCCATGATACCACTGGGGATGAGAGAACCTGAGACAACAGAGTGCAGATTGAGAGCAAAATGTGTGTCATGACTGTAATGCGTGGCAAAGGTTGGAATTTGAACTAGGGGTCCTGACTTACAGAGAACTTGGAAATGCTTAAGAGAAAATAATGTCCCAGGGGCAAGATAAATGGGCAGTTAATAAAATCAGCTTTTTTTGACAAGCATGCTGCTTAATTTGTATTACCAAAGATAAATTAGGAAACTGAAGGCAGCCAAAGTGTCAGCCTTGGAAATCCTAGGCCTATACCCCTTGCTGTGTATGTCCACTGAAATCTCAGTTCCCAAGAAAACAGGAGAGAGAGAAAAGGAAGGATAAGAGAGAGAAGGGAAAGTGGGAAGGATGAAGGAGGAAATGACAGTTAAACATCTCCACCATGGGCCAGGCGCGGTGGCTCACACCTGTAATCCCAGCACTTTGGGAGGCCAAGGTGTGCGGATCACGAGGTAAGGAGATGGAGACCATCCTGGCTAACATGATGAAACCCCGACTCTACTAAAAATAAAAAAATTAGCTGGGTATGGTGGCACGTGCCTGTAGTCCCAGCTACTTCGGAGGCTGAGGCAGGAGAATTGCTGAACCCAGGAAGTGGAGATTGCAGTGAGCTGAGATTGCACCATTGCACCCCAGCCTAGGTGACAGAGTATGACTCTGTCTCAAAAAAAAAAAAATCTCACCATGAACATACTCCTCCCTCTCCCCAAACATGCACCGCAATGGAAAGTCTCATTCAACTTCCTTTTTATTTGTTATGTGGTCCACTATGCTTTGTCTCCTAATCCAGACATTTTATTTTATTTTATTTTATTTTATTTTATTTTATTTTATTTTTATTTTATTTTATTATTTTTTATTTATTTAGATGGAGTCTCACTCTGTCGCCCAGGCTGGAGTGCAGTGGTGCAATCTCGCTCACTGCAACCTCCACCTCCTGGGTTCAAGCCATTCTCCTGCCTCAGCTTCCCAAGTAGCTGGAACTACAGACATGCAACACAAGGCCCAGCTAATTTTTCTTGTATTTTTAGTAGAGATGGGGTTTCATCATATTGACCAGGCTGGCTAATACAGATATGTTAAACTATAGGAAATAAAAGAGGGACATAAAGAATTGAATAGATCTGGTGTTCTTTTCTTTTAGTCTGAGGATAGAGAGGAAATAGTTGCGTATTTTCTTCCCCTATCATTCAATGCAAACAGAGACAGATATAGATATAAAAATAAATTTATTCCAAAAAGTAATTTCGGAGTTTAAGTGTTCCTCAAAATGCATGTTATCATTTGAGAATTTCATTCTGAAAACAGACTTAATAAAGCTGAAATACTGTGCATTTATGTTAAGTAAAAAACAATATTGTTTTTATAATACCCATATGTGGTAGTCTTAAAATATGCCTAAACATTTTTTGATATTTCTCCTTTCAAAAGATGGAGCTTAGAGGAGGAGCTGAGTGAGCACAGATAAGCAGTGTAGGGAGACTCACATTGTGAACTTTTGCTCCAAGAACCACTGCAGGATCATACCAAGAAAGCCGAGAGAATCCACAGACCCTTTAAAGGAAGTGGCTTGCCACTGCAGGCTCCATGAGACAGCCAAAAACACTGAGTGCTAAAAGTGTGAAAGGGGAAATTTCACCTTTGAACACATATCCTCACTGGAGAACCTGAAGATCCAGATCACTGGAGAAGGATTTGACTGTAGCTGGAGCTAAGATAAATTTAGAGAGGCGAGCAAAATACAGAGGAAGCATCAGGAAGAACCCTGTGGGCACTTTCAGTGCCCATGGAAGTCATTCCTGACTTTGTCTCATAGGGGTCCTTGAGTGAGGGTGGGAGCAGGGTGCCAGTGGAACTGGGGAAAGACCACAGGGAGAAGGAAATTTCCAGCTGACATTTGTAACCATTTTGACCCAGCGTGAAGTTTCCTGGACAGAATCCAGGGAGGGAGCAAATGGGGAGTGCAGATACCAGCACAGAAGCCATGGCAGTTGGGGAGGTGTGGAACCTGAAAGGCCAACTTGCTTTCTCAGCAGGGAGGCTTGTAGCCTGGGGCAAGTTCTCAGCCCTGCTCACCAGCTGCCTGGAAATAAACTTGGTGCTGTTGTGGGAGCATGGTAGGAGTGAGACTGGTCTTTTGGGCTGTATGGGAGCTGGGTGAGGCTTGTCACTGCCAGCTTTCTCCCACTTCCCTGGCAACCTGTTGGACATAGCAGAGACAGCCATAATCCCTTTGGGAACATAGCTCCATTGACCTGATACCCACACTCCCATCCTCTACGGAGGCCCCAGCAAGCTTTGCCCCAGAAGAGTATGAGCTCGGACATGCCTAATCATGCCCCCACTTGATGGTCTTTCTCTGCCCGCCCTGGTAGCCGAAGACAAAGGACATAATCTCTTGGGACCCCACCTACCACCTGACCCTAGGGCAAGCTTACATCCTCCCTATTCTACTGCAGCTGATGCACTCTTGAAAGTGCCACCTCTTGGCTGGAGGCCAGTGAAGACAAAACCAGCAAACTAAACAAAACTATAACCAAGGACTCTCACAGAGTCCACTTCACTCCCCTGCTACCTTCACTGCAGCTGTGCGGATAGAGTATATAATGTCTAGATAACTGCATGGAGAACAGATGGATCAGTGGAAAGATCTAGGGAAACAGTGGTTAAAGATGTGCCTGGAAATGTCAGCAAGAATGATATAATGGACTTTGGGGACTGCAGGGGAATGGTGGATGGGGGTAAAGGATAAAAGATTACACATAGGGGTACCGTGTACACTGCTCAGGTGATGGGTGCAGCAAAATCTCATGCATCACCACTAAATAGCTTATCCATGTAACCAAACACCACTTGTTACCCAAAAATCTGTTGTTGAAATAAAAATGATAATAATAAATCAACCAAAAAAAGATGGAGCTTAATTCAGCTCCTCTTGCCTGTCACCTGGATGTAGGAATTTGCTTTAAATGAGTAGAATATAGCAGAAATAAGTATGTGTCACTTTCTATATTAGTCATATAAGGCATTGTGCTTCCTCCCTGCTCTCTCATTCTTGTATTACTGACTCTCACAGAGTGACATATGGACACTCAAGCAGGACTATGGAAAGGTCCATGTGGCAAGAAACTGAGGCCTAATGCAAACAGCTAGCAAGGAGCTGAGGCCTCTTGCCAAACACGCGTGAGTGAGCTAGATTGGCAGTGGACTTTCCAGCCCCAGTTGAGCCTTCAGATAACAGCGGTCCAAGCTGACACGTTGCCTTGCAAAATCATGAGAGATGCTGAGCCAGAACCATCCAGCTAAGCCATGTTCAATTTTTTATCACAGAGAAACCATAAGATAATAAATGTCTGTTGTTTTAAGCTGTATGTTTGGAGTAATTTTTATAGCAATAGATATATAATACAATATAATGAAATAATTTAATAATTTTTTTAAAATTATATCTTCAAGGCTGGTACTTACAAAAAAGTAAATTTAATCAGAAATGATTGAAGAAGTAGGATACAAATGGGACTTCTGGGCACTATCAAGGCATTTATAAGTGGAAGGAGCTTTTTTTTTTTTTTTTTTTTTTCCTGGAAAATTATTTTTAGGCTAGGCATGGTGGCTCATGCCTATAATCCCAGCAGTTTGGAGGTCTGAGGCAGGAGGGTTGCTTGAGCCCAGGAATTTGAGACCAGCCTGGGCAACATAGGGAGATTCCATCTTTATCAAAAAATTAAAAATATTAAAAATTCGCTGGGTGTAGTGGCACATACCTGTAGTCCCAGGTACTCTGGAAGCTGAGGTGGGAGGATTGCTTGAGCCCAGGAGGTCAAAGCTACAGTAAGCTGTGATCGTGCCACTGTCCACCAGCCTGGATGACAAGAAGACCTTGTCTCAAAACAAAAATATTTTTAAGAATTTTGGGAAATTATACATAATGTTCATCAATTGAGTAAGATTTGTTTCCTTGTTTGAAGAAAGAGTTATATTATGGGGAATAAGGAAAATCATAGGATATTGATTGTGGTTTCCCAACAGTATCATTGGCCCGTTTGGATTGATGGATGGTAGGGGAACAACTGGGGCATAAAGCAGGTCCCTGGGTATTCATGGTTGTGTCATTTAAGTGCTCCCTTCTGGAATGTCGACTTTGCTGTTAGGTCTTGCCCCATTAGAACAGGGAAATTACTAGCACCACTCATGAAGTGGTAATGCTCCTTTCATTGAACAGGAGAATAGCATCTGCTGGTCTGATGTGATCCTTTGCAGAGAATCTTACAGCCTGGAGGAGGAGAACTTTTTTCACTCTTTACATCGTGATTCACTCTTTTGGATCTTTTCTGTTGAGCACCCTAGGAAATCATGCCTTTCCCAGTTGTAACACAGAATTACAATTCCAGATGCTTAACAACCTGTGAACCTTATACAATCTCTTTTTCTTCTCTCTCTTCCTTTTTTGCTCGTATCAGGCTCTATGCATAGTGATTTGTTATGTGAAGCTCAGACAGACTTCACATACAAATCACAAATACAAATTTCTGCTCAAAAGAAACTTGCAGTAAAGAGTGGAGATGGACAAGTAAACATACAGTTATCACAGAGTATAAAAGTACTAACAGAAGTACCCACTTAGTACTATGCATGTAGCACAGACTCAGGAGGTTAAGGAAGGATTCCGGGAAGAAGTGGTATTTGGATGGGTTCTGAAAGACAAAAATGCATGAAGTAGAGAAGGTTGGAGATAGGCAAGCTAAGGAGAGAGAAAGTTATATGTAAAGGCATAGATGTCTAAGGGCTGTGCAATTCAGAGAAATACAAAGAGTCTAGGATGGCTGAATGGCTGATTCAAATAATTTGAGTGCATTATGATGAGAGATGAGATGGGAGAGACATAAAGGTTCTTTATGTTACACTAAGAAGAATAGGCTTTATATGTTATAGGGAGCTATTAAAGAATATTTAGCTGATGAGGGGGGTAGAGTTGACATGATCTGATTTGCTTACTTTAGTAAGATTTTTTTTCTGTTGTCAATGAAGGATGCACTGGAAGAAGCAGCACTGGAGAAAGATGGGCAATGCCACGATAGTAAATTATATTTACTAAGGACTTCAGGAAAGACGTACATCAGGAATGATTCCACAGTTTTTAACCTGAGTTAATGGCCAAGTAATGGTGCCATTGACAAAGAAGGGGAAACATTGAGAAAGGCAGGGTTTTTTTTCTGGAAGTTAAGCATTTGGAATCAAGTGTTTTCCTTTTACATTGATAAGTTTTAGATAACTATTAACATTCAAGATGATACGTTTTGTAGGCAGATAGATATGTGAGCCTGAAACTCAAGGGAGACTTCTGAAAAGTTACAGATTTTGAAACATAAGTGTTAGGATGGTTAATTTTATGTGCCAACTTCACTGGGTGTTTCTGTGAGGGTACTTTTGGAAGACACTAACATTTATATTGGTAAACTGAGTAAAGCAGATTGCCCTCCACAGCATGGGTGAGCCTCATCCAATCAGTTGAAGGCTTGAATAAAAAAAAAAGGTTGACTCTGCTGAGTAAGAAAGGATCTTTCTTTCTTGATAGCCTTTGACCTGGAACATCAGCGTTTTTTTCTGCTTTTGTGCTTGAACTGAAACGTAAGCTCTTCCTGAGTCCCTATCCTGCTGGTCCTTAGCTTGGAATGATACCATTAGTTCCCCTGGTTCTCGGGCCTTTAAACTTAGACTGGAACTAAACCATAGGTTCTCCTGGGTATCTAGCTTGCCAGCTCACCCTGCAGGTCTTGGAACTTTCCAGCTTCCTTAATTGTGTTTATATATATATATATACACACACACACACACGTATATATGTATATACGTTTACAGATTTATGTCAGGATTCATATATCTTACATATGTATATGTATAATGGAATTATGTATGTGTATGTATCTTACATACATATGCATGTGTGTGTGTGTGTGTGTGTGTGTGTGTGTGTGTGTATAGCTCCTATTGGTTTTAACTCTCTGGAGAACCCAGACTAATGCAAGTGCGTACTCATAAGAATGAAAACTGGTTGATAACAGGGACATTTTCTGCTTACTGCTGTATTCCTAGCATTAGAATAGTACATAGTAGGTGTGTCAGTAGCTTCTAGGTATTGACCTAGTAGGTAATGAGCAATTACTTCAATGCTCAATAGAATAAAAGTAATTGTTTGAGTTGAGAATGGTCACGAAGACCAAACTGGGCACAAACCTCCCAGGTGGAGCTCCATTCAAGAGGAAATTTTATAAGCATTACAGGAAGAATAGCCTACTGACAATTCTCCATACGTTTTGTTTCTTTCACCTGTAATTTGGAAATTATTGAGTAGAAGTGGTTTTAACGGTTAGCTTTTCCATTGCTAGATACCCTAGAACTACACATGTTAAAACTAAATTAAACTGAGGATAAACCTGATACCCACTCGTAAAAGCTAGTGACCATCTCAAGGCTTTCTGCATAAACAAAAACCTGCTGAAATTGAGCAGAGTGCCTGCAAGCAAGGCCAAAGTTCTTTGGAAAATAATTTTAAATTAGTTACAAGACAGAACAAGATTAAGTACAATCAAAGGATGATTCTTTTAAAAACTGAGAATCAGAAAAATAGCCCAAAAATTTATCTTTGATTTTATATTATGAATACCTGAATACATTTCATAAACTGACACACTTATGCCTTGAGGCTTAAGTTCCTTAAAAAAGACCCTTAGAGCTATCATATTGTTCACTCCTATAAAAATAATTACTTTCAATGTAAGATTAATCTTTTACAAAATCAAACGATTTCATGAGCTAGAGAAAAAATTGTAAGTCAAAAGGAAATTAATAGAAGTAGAATGAAAAAAATAACCTACTCTGATTAATTAGAAGTAAACCCACTGAGAAAAGAATCAGTACACTGTTTAAATTTTTCGATATATTTAAGGGTCTATCTTTATGATATGGCATATTTTAAAATCTCATGTTGATAATTTTTAATTCTTAAAAAATGAGAAGGAAATTTCAATTAACAGAAGTGCACTGAAAGTTCAGTTATATCACACTTATTACCATTAGCATAGATGAATAACACACTTTGTTCTTTGGCCAAAATTAGAGCTACAAACATTGCACACAATTGTCTGTGATCAAATAAATTTCCCCTTAGCCACCACTTTCCCCACCCCTGCCATAATGATCCACTTATACTTAAAAAGCAGAGATGCAATCAAATAAATATTTTTAAAAGATTAAAACTATTATATTGTGATCCAAGTAAATTCTTTCTGTATTATGAAATTATGTAAAATAGCAGGTAATTAATAGAATATTTTAATATGCTGCTATTTATTGCAGGATAAATTAGCTATTACAAGAAGAGAAATGAATGTAAACTCTTATTGTATATATCATTTGATAAGTGATGTGAAGAAAAAAGAATCCCATAGTGAATATACTTATTCCAGGAATAGAATTGTAAATTGAAATTGTAAGTAAAGGTGTAAGTAGAGACATTGATATCACGTGTTTAATCAGCAGTAAATTTATTTATTTTTTATTATACTTTAAGTTCTAGGGTACATGTGCACAACGTGCAGGTTTGTTACATAGGTATACATGTGCCATGTTGGTTTGTTGCACCCATTAACTCGTCATTTACATTAGGTATTTCTCCTAATGCTATCCCTCCCCCATCCCTCCACCCCACGACAGGCCCCGGTGTGTGATGTTCCCAGCCTTGTGTCCAAGTGTTCTCATTGTTCAATTCCCACTTACGAGTGAGAACATGCAGTGTTTGGTTTTCTATCCTTGCGATAGTTTTCTCAGAATGATGGTTTCCAGCTTCATCCATGTCGCCATAAAGGACATGAACTCATCCTTTTTTATGCCTGGATAGTATTCCGTGGTGTATATGTGCAACATTTTCTTAATCCAGTCTATCATTGATGGACATTTGGGTTGGTTCCAAGTCTTTGCTATTGTGAATAGTGAATTGGCAGTAAATTTATGTCTGGAATAGTGATTTGAGCAAGTGGAATGTACAATTAGTGAAAAATATGACTGTATTTGCCAAAGTCAACTGTGTGCCTTAGTGCTTAATTAGATAAACTGAAACCTCACTTACAATATGCTATTGTGTGCCCTAACAGCATATAGAGATAATATATTCTTGGGGACAAATAATTTATTAATTTAGAAGGAAAGAAAATGACTTTTAAAGAAATGATCAATTTAATATGAATACATAAAAATGTAATTTCCCTCTTTTTGAGTACCAATGAATAACAATTCAATTTTACTTTGTTTTTATTTTTTTTTAATTGTTTTTTAAACATTTGTAGTGACAGGCATCCCACTATGTTGCCCAAGCTGATCTTGAAGTCCTGGACTCAAGTAATCCTCCTACCTCGGCCTGACAAAGTGCTGGGATTACAGGCATAAGCCACCATGCCCAGCCTTATTTTGTTTTATTTTTTAAAAAATTAAGGAAATTATCTCTTAAAGAATATGGATCTTTAATCCTGAAGTTTTTGCAAAAAAATTTGTATAGAAAAGTAAATTCAGACCTGTTAGTAGTGCTGATTAATCAAACATTAATTTTTTTCTTCATATCATTACCTTTAGGTAATTGTGAGAAGGCTAGGACACAAATTACAATCTTGCCTTGATGTAAATGAATATTTTAATTGATTTATATTTTATTTTTCCAGAAGTTAATGTATGAAAATAGAAACCATCATTTTTTGAAATACCACTCATGATGTTGGTATTAAAAGAAGCCCACTTTCTAGTCAGAGCCATTTGCTTTATAATCAGGAAATGCTATTAGAGAGTGGTTGATTGTAACATACTTCAGAATCTATTTCTTTGGATTCAAAGAAAGTACATAAAATAGGTTAAGAATTTGTTCTGAGCAAAATCATGATAGCTATGCTTGAATTACAACTGAAGCCACATGATGCAAGGCGGATGGAAGGGCACCATTATAAAGGAGGGTAAAATTACTTTGATGCTTCTCACAGGGGGAGTTTTGACTTTTTATTATATCACTAAGCAAACTGATGTGTTTACCAATAATATTTTTCACACCCTCATCATCATACCACTCTATTACAGCCAGTTATTGGACTTTTTGTGTCCCAAAGACTTAGATACTAGTGACTGTCTACATAGAAACTTCAGCAAAATTCTGTTGTATAAAGGAATGAATGCATCAATGAAATAATCAACAAATTTGCCCTTAGTGCTAATAGCTGCTAATGGCCCTGTCTGTTAGTATAAATGGTTTCATGGTCACAAGCTCAAGATGTAAAAAAGGCAGTAATTATAAATTAATCTGTTACTCCAAGACTATTTCACTGCTCTCCACTGCAAAATCTTCATGCCCTTTGCGTGGGGTTACTGCTCTGCTCAGCTTCTGAGACAGAATTTGTTTGTTTGATTAAACCAGGGTAAAATTACCTCTCCTTTGATACTGTGAATAGTTTAGGGGTCACATTACCCAAGTAATTCCTATTAGAGAGAAACTCAAGAGTGCTGCTCTTCTGTATAGATTGGGATGCATTTAAGGCAGTATGCGGCCCTGGGAGATGCTGGGAGCCACTTTGGGGTCATGGGGGAAGTGGGCAGTGAGTTTGGGTCACAGAAGCAGCCTGGGAAAAAATGGTTGAAGACAACAGGAGAAGCCCTGATAAAAACCATGTTGAAAATATAAGCTACCTTTGGATTTTGAAGTTATGTGAACAGAAAAATTCCCCTTTTTTTGAAGTCTTTTCATTTTTTGTTGTTGTTGTTGTTATTTGTAACTGAAATTATAGAATTGGTCTTTAAGCCTTGCCTAAGAAAAATGAGGTGACTGACCCAAACATAGAGAAAATGTACTTTCTTTTATTAGGTTTGAAAAAGAATCAGTGCAATTAGATAAAGAAGATGAAGAATCAGTGCAAATACGTATAGAAGATGCAATATTTTCATTGTTTTAAAAATTTTTAAGTGTGAAATGTGAGTCAACAATAAGAAGAATATAGAAAAATATACAAAAATTATAGCTCAATAAATTATCACAAACTGATCATGTGAATCAAGAACAAGGACATATTCAGGAACTCTCTTCCTCCCTCTTCCAATAGCTATTTAAATCCAGAGATTTTGTCTTGAAGTAGCAAAAGATTAAAATGAAAATATGTATGTACGCACACTTTTTATTCTTCTTAATTCAACCTAAAATACTGGAGCATACAATTATACCCAACAGTATGCAATATGACAGAGAATGAAATTAAATAACCGTAGATTAAGGGAGAATAAAAGTAGAAAAATAAGTAGAAGATTTTGTGTCCATTCCCAAAGTGTCAGAAAGGCAACACATTTGACTTTACTCTTTTTAGAAGCCAGAAAAAAAAAAAAGTTTCAAAATACATCATTTTCCAAAGAATCACAGCTAACAGGGAAAGCCCACTTTGTGCCAGGGATTTTTGCAGATGCTTTTTAGGCTTGATATAGTTTACTCCTTTCTAATCCCGGGAGGTAGAAACTACTTTTTCACTGATTTCTAAAAGAGAAAACAAAGTCATTGACATATAAGTGGTGGTCACAAGATGTGGATCAAGGCACCCAACCTTGATCATCGGACTTTACTGCCAGTGTAAGATAAGATAAAAGTTGCTGTTTAGAAGTAACACAGATTTGGCCGGGCGCGGTGGCTCAAGCCTGTAATCCCAGCACTTTGGGAGGCCGAGACGGGCGGATCACGAGGTTAGGAGATCGAGACCATCCTGGCTAACACGGTGAAACCCCGTCTCTACTAAAAAATACAAAAAACTAGCCGGGCGAGGTGGCGGGCGCCTGTAGTCCCAGCTATTCGGGAGGCTGAGGCAGCAGAATGGCGTAAACCCAGGAGGCGGAGCTTGCAGTGAGCTGAGATTCGGCCACTGCACTTCAGCCTGGGCGACGGAGCGAGACTCCGTCTCAAAAAAAAAAAAAAAAAAAAAAAAAAAAAAAAAAAAAAAGGAGTAAAACAGATTTGTCCTGGCGAGGTGGCTCACGCCTGTAATCCCAGCACTTTGGGAGGCCGAGGTGGGCGGACCACGAGATCAGGAAATCGAGACCATCCTGGCTAACACGATGAAACACCATCTTTACTAAAAATACAAAAACAAAATAGCCGGGTGTGGTGGTGGGCACCAGGTACGTGGGAGGCTGAGGCAGGAGAATGGCGTGAACCCGGGAGGCGGAGCTTGTAGTGAGCCGAGATCACGCCACTGCACTCCAGCCTGGGTGACAGAGCAAGACTCTGTCAAAAAAATAAAAATAAATAAAAATAACAGATTTAGGGACAGATGGGATATTTCTGCCAACTGTCATAAAAGAGAAACCGTAGAATAGCATCAACCTTCAATGGTATCCATAAAGTATGTTAAAAGGCAATTTTCTTAAGACGGTTTTTATATTATTAAATGAGGTCAATGATAAAGCATAGCTTAAATATAGAAAATTCTAGATTTCTTTGTCTTATTTAAGGATAAAAGTTGAGAGTAGATTATTCCATTTTTCAGAAAAGTTTCCATGAATAACATTTTTCATTCTTGAGTTATTGATAATTCAAGGTTATTCTCTTTGTCAAGAAACTGAAGTAAAGAAATTCTGTAGCACCACCTACAAGCAGATGTCCAGTTTAACACTCATTTGTGAGAAGAACAGAGATGATATCAATTTGTTAAAATTAAAGTGCCTAATCAGGACATAATGCAGAATGTTCATTTTCTTCATGAAGGTAGACTAAAGCAGAATTGAAGCTCAACAAATGTTCTTAAACAGTGACTTATATTAGACTCTAGGAAAGACAAAATATTTTAAGATGTAAGATACATTGCAGCCTGTGCTAAGGATTAATTACCTTAGAAGTCAGCAGCAGCACAAATACTATAAATGGAGAAAAGGCAATACTAAAACATAAAGACTACAGTAAATACTTTTGCAATTGGAAGAACAGTACAACTGAAATAAACACTCTGGGTTGGTACACATTTTACAGAGAAGTAAATTATTAAATTTGCCTATAATGCTACTTTAAACCTTGACTTAAAATTTTTAAGATGTGATGCTTTTCCCTAAAATGGAATCACAATTGCATTAAAATGCAAGCATACCAACATTTCTAAGGGAAAGATTACTGAAATATGTGCCTATTACATCATTTTCTTTCCTTTTGAGATGGAGTTTCACTCTGTCACCCAGGCTGGAGTGCCATGGCACAATTTCAGCTCACTGCAAACTCCATCTCCTGGGTTCAAGCAATTCTTCTGCCTCAGCCTCCGAGTGACTGGGATTACAGCACCCGCCACCACGCCTAGCTAATTTTTGTATTTTTAGTAGAGACAGGGTTTCGCCATGTTGGCCAGGCTGGTCTCAAACTCCTGACCTCAGATGATCCACCGACCTCAGCCTCCCAAAGTGCTGGGATTACAGGCATGAGCCACTGCACCTGGCCTATTACTTCATATTTTAAAATGTCATACAAATATTTAAACTATAACAAACTGCAAAACTTCACACTGGGGCACCACTGAGGATACAAAATTGATACTGAATGTCCTCAGACAATAATTTAGTGATTCCAATAACAAGCGGTAACAGAAGAAATTATATAGCAAAACTTTATGTGGTAAGTTTCAATATAAGTTGATTTTGAAAAATGCTTAATATCTTTGCTGTTAAAATGGAGCAAAGGAAAGCATTTTGGAAGAGGGGAAAAATCACATTATGTTGTATATTATCTACTTTCTTATTTGAAAGATTCACTAAGATAAAGGACAGTAATTGTGAATGTCTTGCTTCATACTGGCAGCTAAAGCGGCTAGCATAATTCTTGGTACTTAATAAATGAATATTGGCTGAATGAACAAAAGCCATGTAAGGAAGAAAGTGTGAAATGAGGCCAGGGAATAATGAGTTGTACACTTAACTGCAGAGCAGCACACAAACATGGGAGCATAGAGAAATAGGGCTTGAAAGAGACATCAGATTGACCTTCAAAATGGTCTTAAGTGCCAGCAGTTGCAAATAATGGAATCACTGTGGTTATAGATACTTTTAGATAGATAATAGGTAGGCATTGATAGAGTAGCCTCTGTTAGACAGTTTTAAAAAGAACTGTAAGACAGCAATTATAGGAGTGTTGAATCCATCTTTTTCTTTTCAACCATCTGCTGGAACTGTAAATCTAAAGTTAGTAATAGCTTCAAACATCTGGACAATAAATAATCACATCAAGAAAAAAGAAAATAAATAAAGGACAACATCAAAGTAAGGCAATATGAAAAGAGTGCTGTAATTCTGTCAACTTAGAACTCCTGGAAAATTAGTGAACTAGTTTTATCTTCAAGCACCATTGAGCTATTCATAAATCTCACTCAGTTTTGAGTTTACAACCTCATTTTTCACTGAAGAGGGAACTGAAATAAATTACTATTAGAATTCCTTCACGAAATTATAATTTAGATATTTTTTTGAAAAATAGCTCAAATTTTTTGTCAGGTATGACTTATGCAAGGTTTATTGCATTGATCACTTAAACTCTTAATATAGAGCAGGGAAACAAGACAATAATTAGAATCTTTCATTAACTTATTAATCAACATAATATAGTTTACTCAGTGATAATAAAATAAATTTAGAATTGTTATTTTCTTGTACTGGTCGATTATGTGACTCAAAGACCCTGAAAGTCAGACAGAACAACAAATGTACTGTAGTGGTTTGTTGCATTTAGTAACTAAAGTCAAATTCAGTTTGACAAAAATTTACTGGGAGGCACAGGATTTCTCAAGAATCCTGAGAACAGAATTATCACTATTTCTCAGATAAAATCTTGTCCTAAGAGATTATAGAATCTTTACCGTTTATTCTTTGAATAGAACTATTCTGTTTATGTGATAACTATACAGGTCTCTGTCTTTCATACTATGACAAATAAACAAATTCTTACTTTTATAAGGTATGTAGCTAGTACCTGCATTTATCAATCAAATATAATTATTGTAGTATCACATATATTTTTATTAATGACATTACCATTTAATCTATCCTTTTCTCTATTATATTTGTATTCTAATTTCATTCTACTATCACTTTATTTTATGTTATTTTATTTTTTGAGACAGAGTCTCACTCTGTCATTCAGGCTGGAGTGCCCTGGTGCAATCTTGGCTCACTGCAACCTCGCCTCCCAGGCTCAAGTGGTTCTCCTGCCCCAGCCTCCTGAGTAGCTGGAATTACAGGCATGCACCACCATGCCCAGCTAATTTTTGTATTTCTAGTAGATACGGGTTTTCACCATGTTGGCCAGGCTGGTCTCAAACTTCTGACCTCAGGTGATCTACCCGCCTTGGCCTCCCAAAGTACTGGAGTTACAGGTGTGAGCCAGTGTGCCCTGCCTTAACTATCATTTTACTACCAAGAGTATTACTTCTCTAGTAAAATCAAGGATTTTTAGCAGTAAGGGCCAAATATGTCATTTAGTTTCATAATTGGTTTCTATTATGAGCATGACTTGGCAATGTAATCTATTTAGTAGACCTTCTCTTGAGACCTTTCCTATCAAACAAATGCCAAGACCTAGAAGCAATTATGGTGTCTCTCACCTAGCGTCGGCTCCAATACACAGCTGAAGTGTTTTGTGTTAAAATTGCGTCCTCATTGTTTGCTTCATAATTCCATAAGACATTTTTTATTTATCATTTCAGTTGCCCTCAAGCTGTATTCAGTACTGTGGACTATAGCCTTTTTTTCTGAAGAGTGATTCTTGAGAGGAATAAATGTATCAATACATGTACATCACTAAAAACATTGCCTGGCACATAGACGGAGCTGGGAATGCTGTTGCTACTTATATCACTATTTTTCAACATAATAGTGTAGTGCTCCCCATATAGCTGTAGTGTCTTGTATTTTTAACACTCGAATGCTATCTTCTTTTCATTTCTCAATGTTTTTTTATTTCAAATAGCCCTTTCTTCAACCAAACCTATAATTACTAAATTCTCAAATAATTGAAAAAACATGTATTTCCAAGAGGTTATGTGGGAAAAACAGATCACAGGTAAATTTTATTTATATTTTAGTTATAATTTTATACTTGTATATGCACTTAATTAATGTCTGTCTTTCCCAAACAGCTTTAAGATCTATATGGGCCGGGACCATATCTATATGTTCCCTAATATATCTCTTGCACCTCGCCAATGTCTTCACAAAATAGAAACTGAATATATATGGAATAGTCAATGTAAGTTCTAAATGTAGACATTAATAAATGAATGAATTTGAATGAAAGTCAAATAAGATACATAGAAAGAGGATGGATTGAATGGATTTGGTTAAGACAGCTATTTACAGGGTCTGGCTCTCTTAAGTGAATGTTATCTAACTAAAGTATTGGCAATGGTAATAGACAAGAAGGCATGGTTTATTAAATACTTTGGGGAAACTGATAAATTGATAAATATAATTTAAATTTAATTTCTGTCCCAGAATAACATAGAAGTAAAAAAGATAAACATTTAAAAATCAATCATGTTAAAATCAGAAAATGCATTGAATATCAAGTCTGTGGAGGGTTGATTACTCTAAATTTTGAAGAAATCAGAAAGGATAAGACTAAAAGGTTTAAGGGCATACATAGTAAGCTTTAATATAAGTAATCAGTTGTATTATGCTTTAACTTGTTGTGAAAAATATATTAAGTAACTAAAAAAGATAAAAAATAATCAAATGACCTAAATTAGCAGTAGGTAAGATTTTGGAGAATAAGGTCTCTGGAATAAAGTTATATGAAGATATAACTATCTATGAACAGGATATGTATTGTATAATGATGTGGTCAAACTGGGACTCTAGTGAATGCCAGTCAGTGGAGAAATGACTAAACAAATTATAATGCATTATAATAATAATAGAATACCTGTTTAGAAATTTCTAAAAACAGTATGTTAGATCTTTAGGTATTGACTTGAAAATACGTGTCCAAAATAAATTGCAGTGAGAAAAAATTTCAGGCTAACAGGTTTAGATAGTATAATCCAAATTTTGTAAACAGATAAACAAACATGAGAAAAAAGTTCCCTCTATGTGGTTTAAAAGAAGGGAAAAAAGAAAAGTTTAAGGAGAGAAGTATATGACCAAGGCCTAACACTATTATAAAAATAAATACCAGAGTCCTTTGCATTTACCATTGAGTGTTGATGGTATAACTGCTTTTTTTAGGTAGGCCACAAACTGGACTTTAAGTTTCTAGCAGTTAATGTAATGAGGAAAACCTGGTCAGTTACCCAATTTCCAGTTTTTGTAGTTTAAAAGCAAACTGAGTATGCAAGAGCACACATGTTCTTGCCAAGACCAGAAAGGAATTTCTCCCGAGGGTTCACTATCAGGAGGATACCCTACAATATACTTGAACAATGTCTCAGTAATTTCTTTTCAACAAGCACAGCTATGAGTCTCACTGGTCTGTTTCTGATAGGGCTGCTCAGTGTAGGCCAACGACGTGCCAACGAGGCAAATTCAGAAGAAGCAATTATCTTTTTTCACAGAAGAGCTCATACAAATTGGTTAAAATATATATATATATAAAAATAAAAATATTTAGCCATATTTTGTTCTCTGGAGAGTTTTGAACATGCAGGGTCTAAATTAAATCTTTTCCTTGCAATTACTATTTTCCTTAGAACTTCCCTGTAATTAAAAGTGCATTTTTAGTTTAAGTATATTATGTAAAAAACCGCTAAATACAGTTTAAGAGGCAACATTAAAGTGAATTTTAAATAAGTACTTCATTTCACTTAAGTGGATTAGGGAGATGCTAAAATGGTATATGCATACCTAAGTCCTTGAGAATTAAGATTTAAGGAATAATATAACATCTATATTGCTGTCTTCCAAAGTATTCCCATTACTTTCTCTGTCACAAGTATATTTCAAGAAAAGGAAACCTAAGATGTTTTACACCATTAATAGGACTCAGAAACTTGTATACACTATTTCTTTTTGACTCTTTTAATAACCCTATAGGGCAACTATCATCCTTCTTTTAAAATATGGCAACTATAATTCCCAGTAATTAATCTAACATGAGTCATAAGTGGCAAGCTCTGGTTCAACACAAGGTTTAAGACTACACAATTTACCAGCCTGGGCAACGTGGCGAAACCTTGACTGTACAGGAAAAAAAAAAAAAACAAACAAATTAGCCTGGCATGGTGACACATGTCTGTAGTCTCACCTGCTTTGGAGGCAGAGATGGGAAAATCCCTTGAGCCCAGGAGGTAGAGGCTACAGTGAACTGAGATCGCACCACTGCACTCCAGCCTGGGCAACAGAGAGAGACCCTGTCTCAAAATAAATAAATAAATAAAATAAAATAAAATAAAGACTACAAAATGTGTGCTCTTTCCAACATGCCATGCAGTTTTATCAATGCTATTCTTAGAGCACACACAGTTTGCTAGTCATCCTATTTCCCATTTTTACAAGGTTTCATCCAAATTAATCCATGACTGAAAGCATGTCCACACATTTGAAAACAAAGTGATCATTTGAAACAGAGCAAGTGCACTTCACCAATATATTCACTTACTCATTCAAGTGTTAATGAAGCACCACCTTGTGCCAGGAACTGTGCAGAGTGAACAGGACAAAGCCTTTGTTCTCATTGAGCTTGTGATCTAACCAGGGATTGTTACTGTTTATCATTTTTTGGTCATTTATGACATGGAAGATTCCACGCTAAGCACTTGCATTATTGTTTTTAATCCTAACAACTCTATAGGTTATGTGTTCCCATTATGATTTCCATCTTATAGATAAGAAAATTGTAGTGTAAAGAGTTTGAGGATCTTTTCCAAAGATACACAGTTAGTAGGTGCAGGAAAAGCAACCTGAAAATTTCAGAAGTTGCCACATTACTTATTTCTTGCTAACAAATCTGCAGAGAAACTTTTATATTACTGGCTTGGCTGGACTTCTCTGATAAGTTGTGCTTCTCTGGGTTCAGCTGGGCTTGGCTCTAGGTTGCTAGTTGGATTCAAGTCTTCTCTGTGTCTTTTCCTTCTGGGGAAAAGACTGAAGAAACATTCACTGAGGAATGTTGCTGTCCTGGAGAAAGGAAGAATCTCAAAGGAAGAGGAGAATTACATGATGGGAACTGGCGATTGTCACTTCCACTTACATTCCACAGTCATAGCGAGTCACAGGTCAAGCCCAAAGTCAATCCATCAGGGAAATATTCTCTGCCCACACTAGAGCATGGCAAGGATGGAGAAGAAAGGCAATGTTGTAAACAAATTGATCATATTATGTAACAGCACTGGGATTCAAATTCAGGATGGTTTAAATGTAAACTCTGTTGTCTTAACTGCTACACTCTTCTAAATAAATGGGAACCTACTTTAAATAGGAACCTATATTCTTTTGGGTTTATGACTGGTATTTTTTTGAACGGTTTCTAGTTAGGTATATAAATATGTTGAACGTTTTCTTCTCAACAATTGATGTAAATTTAAGAAAATAACCTGTAATTTCGGTTATTGACACATAGAAGATTATTATCTATAGCGATGATGATAAAATCTTTGTTAATAGTTTAGTAGATCTCTGATGATTTCCTATAGTGTATAAATATTCTCTGTTTTCTTCAACTTTTCAGAAATGCACAACTCGATGTTTTCAAGGCTATAAATTGCTCACTAATACATTCTGGCACTTGAAATCATTGTCACAGTTCTATATAAATGTAGATGGCTCTCTCTTTAAAACATTTGGTCAACGTGGTGAATAACAATATTCGAGAACATTTCCACTAGCTTTGTTGAAAACACTTTGAAGTTTAGGCCAATTGAGCAGATTTCTCAGACACTGCTGGGGTTGTGCAAAGTGTTACAAGTTCTATATATTGCAATTTGGTAAATTTTTTCAAATTACAGGCTTTATATCCTTTGACCCAGCCATCCCATCTGAGAATTTATGTTGCACATATATGAAAGGACAAATTTAACAGATTTTTTGTTACAGTACTATTCAAAACAGAATAAAATGGGAAATGACACAAATGACAATTAAGAGGGTTTAGGTTAAATAATTAATTATTATACAAAGTGTAATAAATAATGAGAAAGTACTATATTCTGATATGGAACAATCTCAAAATATAATTTTAAGTGAAAAAAGCAAAGGCAGAACAATGTATATGATTTTTATGTAAGGAAGGAAGATGAATCGAATGTATGTTTGATTTGCTTGGGAAAGATGCACAAGAAACTAATACAAATATTTGTAGAGTGAATAGAGACAGGATTGGAGGAAGTCTTTTTTTTTTTATTATGTTGTTTTTGTTTTTGAACCATGTAAATAAAGGAAAGGAAAATTTTCTTAACTAAATCATACTCCAACACCAGAACTATATGACATAAATTCATAACCACTATGAACATTTTCCATATGATACACTTATTTGCAAAATATAAACTTAGCTCTGTTACTGTGAAGGAAAGGTCTACTCAGTAAGCTTACCTACCTTTTCAGAAATTTCACTGCATATTCTTGGTCAGTCTATATAAGCTTTTTAAATCACAGAAAAATTTTCCTTCCTTTGATCCCTAGCTATCTTTGTAAAAAATGTGGAGTTATTCTATCTTTATTGGCATTTGGATTTATGTGACTTTTTATAACCAGTTTCTTCTTGCTCAAAATTAGACAAAGAAAGGTGAACCTTTGAATTTCAGATAAGTGAAAGAATTGGGAATTACTAGGCAGAGCAGAGCCCTTCTGCAAGATTACTCAGACTCAGGCTGAGCAGCTTTGAACAGCACTAGAACCTCACTTTGAGGGTTAAAATTGTAGCTCTAAGACCAAGTAGCACAATTTTAGCCCCAGAGTATAACAGATAAATGATCAAGGACAGAAGCAAGGTGAAATATAATTCTTAAATCCATTAGAAGTGTTCAGTATCAATAATAATCAAAAGAATATTCATTGAAAGAGAAAATTTGAGGTCCATTAATAAATCTGTGTAATTAAATCAGCCCCAAACTCTGAGAAGTGCTTCTAATTCTACTGTTTAGATTAAAAATAAAAAAGTGATGTATCATGGATAGAAATAAGTTAAAAGAAAAATACGATAAAGATTTATTCCTCCTTGTTACTATTGTTGGGGACAGCTTTCAACAGGTGTCTCATGTTTCTGCCTGTCTTACATGCAGAGACAGGGACTGCCTTTGTTCTGATTGCCTTTTCAAGGATGTCTGTATAGCGAATAGTCTTGGAAGATAGAGACAGTGTCTCTCTCTAGCGCAAAGGGGCAAACCTATGTCCTGGCTTTGCTCAGGTGGGAGAGGGTCCCCTCTAATTACAGGAATGTCCAATTACAGGCTCTGCCTGGGCCTGCAAGTCCTCCTTGCACTGACTTTTCTCCCACACATGAAGTCTACATCTCATCTTAGTTTCTTTTCCATAAGACCTCTTGATTGCCATGTGCTCCTGCATCAAGAGAGCTCTGCTTTCATCTGAGCTTGCTTTGTACGGAAAACCTTCCTGGACTTTGATTTTATTTCTGCAACAAAATCACTGAACTACCTGCCTTATTCCTTCTCAGAATTTCCTTTTCAAAGGAGCCTGTTCCTTCTGTGACAGGTGTCTGGTGGATGAGGGGCTCGATCCTGCATCTCTTCCTTGATGTTATTCTGATTTGGGTCTCTTAGGGGCGTTTCTTCACTTTGGTCTAAATTGTTGTCTTTGTTCTTCCCTGGGGCCTGAAATGTAGGAATCCAGGATGTACATTTATGTTTCTGCAGTTCACCCTGTGGGCATATGACACCTGAGAAACTGTCAAGTCCCCTGTGAGCACAGCCTGAAAATGGGACTCAAAGACACTGGGAGCAAAGCTATCCGAAGCAAAGAGCTCTTCAAAAGTACCACCCAGTGGCTGGCTGTGCAGTGAATCCAGTGGCAGCTTGAACTCCCCAGCAAGATGTCCTGTAAGCGAGAGTTTCCCTGGATCTTCTGTAACCAATGTTCTTGGTGAAAGGGAGCATTCTTTGAACTCTTGAACCACTAGACCATTTCAGATTTCCATTTCGGTTTTGGGAGTTTCCTGATTCCCTAGTTCTCAGGATGTTTCTTGATCGTGATTGCAGAGCTGGGAACTACTCAGTCTTGACTATCTCCCTTGACCCTTTGACCCTTGAGTGAATTCTTAATTTCATCTCTCACATCCTTATCCTCTGGGAACATTGCTACTCTACTGCCAGTGTCTCCTGGGGGCATAACTCTCACTGTCATTCCTGGACTCATTTCCTGCTTGACTTGTAGGCAGCTCCGAACTGCCTTTATTGCTCCTGGGCATTGTCCCACTGTGCTGTGTTTTGTCAACAGTGATGTGACCTGAAAAGTCTGTTCACTCTCCCCAGTCTGAGAGAGAGAGTGTCCAAATATAGACACTTTCAGAGAAGGCCCATTCCAGGTATTTCTGTTCTTCCTCTCCCATAGGTGAGGGGGCAGATTGAGGATGATCCAGGGCAGAGACTAAATTTTTCATAACCATCTTATATTCTTGACCTGTTGAATGTTTCCTCTAAGGAGCTTGACAATTCAGGGACAGAATCAACTTCTGATAGAAGGTAACTGAGGAGAAAATGGCAGACTTAGGGAGGATTTAGAATTGGGCCTCCCTCACCTGAAAGTCTTACGGATTTAAGTCTCTTTTACAAGGACATGAGATTGCATTTAGGGTAACAACACAGGATAATCTCCCATCCCAAGATCCTTATGTGAATCATAGCAGCAAAGTGCTTTTTTTTTTCCCCCCCCATGTAAAGAAATAATCACAGGCTCCAGGGATTAGGGCCTGGATATTTGGGGTGGGGGGCATTATTCAGTTTACTGTAAAGGGCCTTCCTTCACACAATTTATACTTATCCTTCAATTTAAATTTCAGAGCCTCAAGGGCCAATCAGGTGGCTCTAGGCTAGAAGGCAAGAAGTAGGCTATGAGAGAAGGCTGAAATGAGCATCTTCTTTGTTTTCGCTTTGATTTGGACTGTTGGCATTTGTTCACCCTTCTGGAAGAGTGTTTCTATTTTCCTTTTCAGCCTCAGTCCCTGTGCAGGTGCGG
Source organism: Macaca thibetana thibetana (assembly GCF_024542745.1). NCBI lineage: Eukaryota > Metazoa > Chordata > Mammalia > Primates > Cercopithecidae > Macaca > Macaca thibetana. The sequence goes on from NC_065592.1 coordinate 67,627,041, forward strand.
GTGTCCTCTCCCACACCCGAAACCCAACGGTGTCTGGGTGACTCAGGCCTGGCCAAAAGGAGCATTCTATTGCCCTAGCCAGAGTGATTGGTTCTGGGACCCAACCGGTGCCAACAAGGCACAGTGAGACTGGTGGGGAGGGTCCTGAGAGGGGAATCACATTTTCAGCTGCAGTCAAACCTGGGAAATGATAGCCCTGAACTTGCTGGCAGCCATCCTGCCCCTGCACAAAATCTGAGAATAAAGTCAGAACAGAAGACAGAGAGTCTAGAAGTAGAGAGGGACTGAATTCTGATAATATGAGCCCCACTACCAGAAACCAGCCCTATTTCCAAAGCTTTCAGTTACATCAGTCAATTATTTCCTTTTGGTATAAACCAGTTAGATTATATTTTTTGTTACTTGCACTCAAATGATTCCTTGCAATACACACACGTCTTCTATCATACCTACCTCTGAGCTAGTGTACTAAGTGTGTGTGTGGGTGTGTGTATTTCCCCGTGCCTCAGTTTCCCTTCTAAAAAAGATAACTACTTACCTATAATAAATAGTTAAAACATTTGCAGATATATGGAATAATCTGTGTAAAAAATAAATTTGATTCACAAATCTGAGATGCAAGTAAGATGATATTTAATTATTGTTTTTGAGACAGAATTTCACTTTTTTTGCCCAGGCTGGAGTGCAATGGCGCAATCTCAGCTCACCACAACCCCCGCCTCCCGGGTTCAAACGATTCTCTTGCCTCAGCCTCCCAAGTAGCTGGGATTACAGGCATGCACCACCCCACCCGGTTAATTTTGTATTTTTAGTAGAGATGGGGCTTTGCCATGTTGGTCAGGCTAGTCTCGAACTCTTGAACACCTTAGGTGACCCACTCAGCCTCCCATAGTGCTGGGATTACAGGCGTGAGCCAGCATGCCTGGCTGATGATGTTTAATTTTTATAAGTTAAATCTGTGTCTAATCTCCCCATTTTTAAGGGAAGATACCAAATATCATTTACTGCCGAGGGCTCTTTTCCCTTGTTAGTGTGATGTACATCCTCAAACGGAAAAAGAAACAAACAACAACAACAGCAAAGCCTTAGGAAACAGCCTCTGGACTTTGAACCTCCAAGTTTGCCAGTAGGATACACACTATATATACGAGAAGATGGTCCATTCAAAGGCAGTTGGTGACACAGCCTCTGCCAATGTGGGCCATGGCATCTTTTGCTGCAACTCCCAAGACTAAGGCTGGATGTTTAGCAGCTCCCCACCTCTGAAAGCACAGCAGCACCCTCTATCATCAGTCCTACTGCCTTATTGGTGAGAGGTGAAGCTGGCTGGACTTCCTAGGTTGAGTGGGGACTTGGAGAACTCTTCTGTCTAGCTAAGGGATTGTAAGCACACCAATCAGTGCTCTGTGTCTAGCTAAAGGTTTGTAAACACACCAATCAGCACTCTGTAAAAATAGACCAATCAGCAATCTGTAAAATGGACCAATCAGCAGGATGTGGGGGGGGGGGGGAGGGAAATAAAGCAATAAAAACTGGCCACCAGAGGCAGCAGTGGCAAGCTGTTGGGTCTTCTTCCGAGCTGTGGGAGGTTTGTGCTTTTGCTTTTCACAATAAATCTTGCTGCTGGTCACTCTGGGTCTGCATTACCTTTATGAGCTGTAACACTCACTGCAAAGGTCTTTGGCTTCACTCCTGAAGTCAGCAAGACCACAAACCCACCGGAAGCAAGAAACTCCTAACACATCTGAACATCTGAAGGAACAACCTCCAGACACACCATCTTTAAGAACTGTAACACTCACTGCCAGGGGCCGCAGCTTCATTCTTGAAGTCAGTGAGACCAAGAACCCGCTGGAAGGAATAAATTTTGGACACACTGGGACTTCCACAAAGTTCCCAGCCTGTTATGGAACCCATCACCACATTCCTTCCCTTTTCTTAAATTTCAGGAGTCACTGCTACATTTGGGCAACAACCCCCCCCCCCCGCCCTCTTTCAACCCAGTTCCTCTACCCTCCCCCTGGGGAATACACAGCTGAATTCCCTTTGATTAAGGAGCATTGATGATGATGGACAACAAGTACCTAGCAGCCTCCTTGCTGGGCCAGGTTGCACAAAAGCTGTTAACTCCTGAGAGAAATACCAGAAGCTCGGAACTATTTGGAAAGGTGAGGGCAAAGTTATTTTTTCATCTTTCTTTTTCTTTCCTCTGGTAAGAGGTAGGCAGAGCAAAAACTCCTTGGTAAATTATTCTGCCACAAATGTCTGTTATCTAGCAAAGAGTGAATTGGTAGAGCAGCAATATTTTCAGAGGAAAACTAGCTTGTCCTCTCATTGCCCTTAGAAACTCTCACACTGAAGCATGGCCAAACAACAACATTTGCATGGTAATTAGTTCCTTCCTGGGCCTCCAACAGAATGCAGAGACCTGAGCTTTGGGGTAGGATCTGGTGAGGAGGCAGCTGCCACCGTTCCTGAAATGCCGCTTGACCTCTTTAATAAAACCCAAATCTATCCTTTCAAACCCAGAAAAATAACAGGATAATTTCCACCCTGGCATCTAGTACTAATGGAAATTACTGCCAGTAGAACTTTGTGCAATGATAGAAACGTTCTGTATCTGTGTTGTCCAATAAGATAGCCACTAGTCATACAAAATGTGGTGTGACTAGCTTTTAAATTTATCTTTAAATTTTTTTAAATAATTAGAATTGAAATTTAAAGAGCTCTGTGTGGCTAGTAGCTATACTATCGGACATTGCAGTAGGTGAAAGGCCTCAAAGAGAAGAGTCCTCTCTTTAGCCCGGGCTCAGTCCTAAGCAGCAGGTGCACCACTTGGTTCTATACCCTGGTTACATGGACATGGATGAGAATGAGGACTCATTCAGGACCTGGGCTGCTTTGGCTCCCTTCAGTGGGCTAAGCACATGCCCATAACGAGACCCAGAACTATCAGGAAGATTGCCAAGACTATACTTCACACTGAAGCAGCAAACGTAAAGACGGAAATCTTTTTCAGAAATCAACCAATTGCTTGTTCATATGACCTGTTGGTAAAAAGAGAAAAGTTCTGTAAAATATTTGATGAGACTTATTCTGAGCCAAGTATGAGTGACCATGGCTCTCATGGTCACTCATATTTGACACAGCCCTCAGGAGATCATGAGAACATGTGCCAAAGTGGTCAGGGTACAGCTTGGTTTTATACATTTTAGGGAGCCATGAGGCTTCAATCAAATACGTTTAAGAACTATGTTGGTTTGGTCCAAAAAGGCAAGATAACTTGAAGCGGAGGCTTTTAGGTATAGGTAGATTTCAAATATTTGGGTTGAAGGTTAAGTTTATCTAAAGACCTGGGATCAATAGAAAGAAAAATGTCTGGGTTGCGATAAGAGGTTGTGGATACTAAAGTTTAATCATGCAGATGAAGCCTCCAGGTAGCCGACTTCAGAGAGAATAAATTGTAAATGCTTCTCATCAGACTTAAAAGTCTGCATTGGTGTTGGAGAGGTACAATGAGGTATGTCCAACCCCTGCTTCCCATCATGGCCTACTCTGGTCTCTCAGGTTAAATTTTAAAAGAACCCTGGCTGAGGAGAAAGTCCACTCGGATGGTTGGGGGGGCCCTTAGAATTTTATTTTTGGTTTGCAAGGCACACATTTGTTAAAGCGAACTAAAAATGTCCTGAGGACTCCATGCTTCTATATTTGAGTACTTGTGGATGGACTGTCACCTAGCTTAAGTGGTAGACAAGAGTGAAAACCTAACTTAGAAGTATACACCTGTAACAATAGCTGAGTCTTGACCAATTCCAGCAGCCATACTTCTACCAGTTATACACTGCTGAGTGTTCAAACTGGTCAAATAAGGCAAATTCCAGCTGTTTCGGTACCTCACTTCCAATTTCTGTACGTCACTTCCCTTTTTTTGCCTGTAAATTTTTTCTGAATAGGAGACATCCCTGGAGTCTTCCTGAATCTGCTGTGATTCTGGGGGCCGCGCGAATCGCGAATCCTTCATTGCACAATTTAACTCCTTTAAATTTAATTCAGCTGAAGTTTTTCTTTTTCACACATCTGAGAATCACTACTGGATTAGAATCGGAATATACACTGTGCTCTCATTTTACCCTAATGATGTTGGTCTAAATTTTAAACCCCAATTTATTATGAAGTTTCACTTTCCACTTAATTTTTTTTAGAGTAATAAGTGAAAAAAATGGACAGAAGTAGTACATTTTCTGATCTATTATTTGGAGATCTTTAAATATTCATTAGGAGAGTATGTGTGTGTGTCTGTGTGTTGAGAAGAGTTGTGTTGGATTCTCAATTGTGTCGTCTTTCACTTAGATCAATTTCTAAATACTGCACTACTATTACTTGTTTTTGTCCAATGGTTAGTTGTCTAGCACTTAAAACTTTATATACTGTCAAGATTCTTATTGAGTAGAAAGACATATCACATATAGTTTATAGAGTGTGAGAGAATTGAGGGTCATATCTGATACATTTATTTTGCAATGAGAAAACTGAAGAACAAAATAGTTCAGTGGCTTGCCAAATGATCTTAAGCAAGCTAATAGAGTCAGAATAAGAAATCAGAGCTTGTTTGGTCAAAAGTGTGTATATAACACCCTTAACTGAAAAGGCACCCTTAAAGCAATCATCCTTACATCTTCACATTGTAACTGTAACTTAGAATATGACTAGTGACACATCTTTCTCCAAACCGAAGGCAAAATTAAAAAAAAAAAATTCCTGTTGGATTTTCTGTTCCAAATATTACATTGCATGTCTATTTTGGAAAACCAAACTAGTCTATGTAAAATCTTTGAGCTCCCTTTAAATGTTTTTCTCTAGAGCCTAAAAGAGAGCCTGATTTTAGCACATTGAACAGAGTCATTTCTCCCAGCTTCATTTTCTCCTCTAAATCAAGGTAATTGCCCTTTGATCCTCCCAATGATGCCTCCATCTTCCTTTACCCTTACCAGTGTTACAGCTCAGTGGTACAGCAGAAATCCTCCTCTCTGTGGATGGAAGAACAGGACATCTCTACTGATGTTACACTGAGTAATAGTGTCTAAGACCATCAGGAAGTGATAGGAATTTATTACTTAAAAGTGACTTTAGTTGGCTATTACATATAATGTTTACTTTCCAACATCTCATGAAGACATAGACTAGTTTTCAGTTGTCTCTCATTTACTTTAACAAATGCAAAAACTACTGCTGACCACTTGATAATGCCTGGCTTCTTCAGGCTGACTGAATGGCCACATAATTAACCCCTTATAGAACTAGATTATCAATACCATAGAGTTTCTGGTGTTCTATATATTGAGGACATCAGTGGATTTCATGGTAGTTAAAATTATGGATCATGGGGTCAACTGCCTGCATGTGACTCCTAGCTCCACCACGAACTGGTCATGTGACATTGAGTAGCTCTCTCTACTTCTCTACTTCTATTTTCCCAGTTATATGGGACATTTCTACTACCATTTTCATAAACTACTTGTGATAATTAAGTGAGATAACATATTTAAGGTGTTTAGCATAGTAACTGGCACATGTTAACCACTTGCTCTGATCCACCACACATTTTACCTCCCAAATTGTGTTGATATTCCCATGTGTAGTCTAGTCATATTTCTCAGATCTGATCCTTGGAACCTTTCTAGCTATAGCCTTTCGGTAAACTACTATATGGATTCTCTCTCTGGCTACATCATCTTCTGAATTTCTGGATAAATCACTGTCAATTACTCTTACTTTAAGGACCCTGTGGGCACACTTTTGCCACATATAATCGAGCTCTCTATGTGAGATCCAGACTCATGTAATTTCCTGTATCTTCATTGATAAGCATTGGCATATTTCTACTGCCCAGAAGATTAGGAAAAGGAGAGGATTCTGTGGGTTTGTTCATATCGTTATAATTTACATCTTCATCTCTAACATCCTATATTCTCATGTTCATGGGCAACTTTTCATTCACCCTCAGCCAGGAGAACTAGTGATGATAATAGAGAAATCCAAAGACCAAATGGAGGAGTGGGGTGGGTAAGGAGGGAAAAACAAAGTAAGCTTCATTTTCTAATTTATAGATGGAAATACCACCAACCTGTGAATGTCAATAAAGATATGAATATAAAAAAGTTCAAAAACGAAGTACTACATTCGTTTAAGGATTTATTATCTTGCCAATTGTGTGAAATTATATTGTGTGCTCCAGGGATGTTTTATCAAGTGGTTCAATCGTTGGTACAATGGTTGGTCTTACTGTTTGACTTTTCTAGTAGTTTCTCATCCCTGGATGTACATTAGAAACACTTGAATATCTTTTAAAAAGTACTGATACTCAAGAAATATTTCATATTAATTAAGGTAAAATCACTGTGATTGGGGCTCATGCTTTAGCATTTTTACAAAAGCTCCCCCAGATTATTCTAAAGTGCAGTCAAGGTTGAAAGAACCTAGGCTATCAAAGAAACATGTTTTCCTTTGTGGTTAAGATAAACTAATTAAGATACTGAATAGAAAGCCCTTGATTTCAGGAAAAGTGATCTAAGCCTCTGGACTAAAGATAACCATGTGACCCTAATACAGTGATCAATCTTTCTGTTTTGACCACACCTTGGACTTCCAATGGTAAAACTGGTAATTTTCCAGGCAAATAAGGTCAAGTTGGCCACCCTACATCCTGATCTGGTAGATGAGTTGTACTTTTCTGGGAAGGTTTCTATTCCTTCCTGATTTTTGAGGGATTGTCTTGATAATAAGTTTTTTTGCCCTGGATCATCCTGTTCTTTGAGTTTGAACATGGCTATGTGATGACGTGACTTGCTTCTGCAGTAATCTGCAACCATGAGAAGAATGTCAAGAGGGCCATGAGAGACATTGGCCTGGAGCTTTGCCATGGCTGAGCAGCTAAACCAAAACCAGAATTCTGCCTACTTCCAGAATTCTTGTCATGTGAGAATGTTTGCTTAAATTATGGTTAGCTAAACTTTTTACTGTTTGCAGGCATAATCTCTCAGTGCATCCAGAGCATAACCATAGAAACTGCATACACTCAGACATTTGTTCTTCATCCCCAAATTGTCTCCAGATTCTGCTCACCACTGTCAGCTTCAAATGTTTCTTAGCTGTCTTGACTTTCTGTTTTGTTTGGCTTGCTATCCCCACACCCACTAACCACTACCACCACCCACCCTTAACTGGAATGCAGGCTGTCTTCCTGACTCTGATTAGCACACGCTTGGGAGAGTGACAAGTCTGAGAATGCACAACTTAGCACTATATGCTGACACTCATGGATGGTAGTGCCACCTCCATTGCCTGGACCAGGCCTTGGGGACACTGTGCTTGGTCAGGGGCTGCAGTTTTGACCACTACCTTCTTGTCTGAGAAGAGAAGGGAAATCAAACGTAATATCAATATATTGTTTTTGTTTTTTTTGAGATGGAGTCTCACTCTGTTGCCCAGGCTGGGGTGCAGTGGCACAATCTCAGCTCACTGCAACCTCTGCCTCCCGGGTTCAAGCGATTCTCCTGCCTCAGCCTCCCGAGTAGCTGGCATTACAGACATGTGCCACCAGGCCCAGCCAATTTTTGTATTTTTAGTATAGACAGGGTTTCACCATGCTGGCCAGACTGATCTCGAACTTCTGACCTCAGGTGATCTGTCTGCCTCGGCCTCCCAAAGTGCTGGGATTACAGGCATGAGCTACTGCACCCAGCCTATATTTTTGATTAATATTTGATAACCAAGTTGAAAACAAACTGACAACACCATTGTACCTTAAAGCTCCAGAATATTAAACATACAGATTTTCCTTCATTACTATCTCATTATGCAGAAATGCGTATTTCACTTGATGATTTCTGTGATTGATCCTCAGTGACAGTGCTTAAAATTACAACATCCAAGACTCCAAACGCCAAACTATATAAGCAGGCCTGTGAAACCCAGTGTGTTTTCAAGAGAGAATAGGAATGCAAATAGTGTCAGTCACTCTGCTCTTTTTCCATTGACTCTTCTCGAGAGCATGTGTGGCTTTCTGAGAGCCAGAGCTGCACATGTGGATCCTAGCAGAACTGTTCTCTTTACCAGATCCACATGAGGCTCGAATGGGGCTCAGTCTTCTCTAAAGTGTTCTCACCTGGCTTCTCAGCCAACTGTTGTTGCTTTCCATTTTAATTAAGGGAGTTGAGTTGGCAGCGAAAACTGCACTTGTTCTAATATTGAAATAATTCTTTCCACTACTGCATCATTTCTCCAACATTTTATAGAATGCCCTGAAGTCTAAGAGGTTGGCAAAAACAACTGTCAGCTGATAGGAGGCACAGTCTGTCTCATTCAACTTATTCAGAGCCTGTAAAATAAAAATGCATATAGATGCCGTTAAACCTTGCAGTGGTAACGGGAAAGGTGTCTGGACTGCATGTACAAAGCGGCGCACAGGAAAGCATTGTTCACTGTGGCAGAAGCACTAAAGAAGCAGCACTGTGGTCTTGTTCCCAAGCATGTAACACTCTAACAATTCCCATAATGTTTGGAAGAATGGAGAGATATTACTTGTTATGAAAAAAGCTTATTACTTGGTGATTAAACACACTTAAGGAAGCCAGGGACTGGTGCAAATGAGTTTTTTTTATTTTCCCTTTGATTAAAAACTCAGACCAGGCCAAATGCATGTAAGATGAGCATAAGGGACTCCATCTTTTTTGAGCTTTCTTTATCTTTTTTCCCCCTTACTCCTTTCTATTTTTCTTCTTGGACTTTTGCCCTTGACTGTTGTCATTTATTTCCACTCATTCTTTTCCTTACTGGGGAAGAGTATTGTGTTCTTTTTGCTTAGATCTGTTATTTCCCCCTTCCGCTATGAGACCTCAGGCCCTTTCTCCTTAACCTGCATGAATGTTTCACCTCACCGCAGGAGTCTTCCTGATCCTTGAAAAACTAGCAATCAGCTGTGCTTCTCCATAGCACTTTGTTCATTCAAGACTTATGTAATATTTTATCATTTAATATTTTATCAGTTCCTCTTTGGTTTGTCTTTTCCAGTAAATGGCGAGAACATTATTCTATAATTTCCTTGCCAGTAAAATTTACATACATATTTACATACCTCACAGGATTGCTCAAATAAGACTAACTGTACATAACATTATAACATCCATGAGGGGTGGACAAGGCATATGATTTGACCAAGTGTACTCTGAAATATTACATTCTTTCCTCTACCAGTCTTGTTTATCTGGTTTGAATTATTTGGTGGCTAGAAGTCTGCCTTTAGAATAGAGGTGGGATGCAATGAAAAGAGAGATTGGAGCAACCTATGCTATTTGACCCAAAGTTTATAACACCAAGAGCATCAGTGTTAGAAATTACATAAAATGACCTTTATAGATTTGTAGAAATAAAGAAAATTTAGAAAGAATGGGAGCAAACTAGAAAAAGCTAGAACTTTGAAATTCACTATTTGCATCTTTCATAAAATGCTCCCTTTTAAAATACTGTTTTCTCTTTCCTCCTGTATTTATTGCTGAATATTAAAAGATAATTTTTCATTACTAATATTTCATCTTTGGTTATCTGGTTACTAAAAAGTAGTTGGAAAAATTATATCATAGCCATATAACCAAGATGCTGTCAGAGTAATAATTTTGGTTATGTTGTATATATGCAATACATGATCAGAATAATTGGACATTGTTTACATTACTTCATGTGTCTGCATTTTGTAATTGGAATGAAGATTGCTTTAAGTGTTTTATTAATTAGTTTCTAGTGTATGCATAGGGTCAAAATAAAAGCTCTTCTTTTTGACATTCTTTCTCAAAAAAAAATCTCATTATTACAGTGGAAGGAAAATCTGTCCAAATCCTTGCTCTGCAGATGGTTTATAAAGATTTGGAATGTTCCATCAATGGAAAAACTGACCAACTTTGGTGAAGCCTCCTGCAATTCTCATTTTAGTACCTAATGTTACAGAAAAGGAGCCCTTATTTTGACTTTTTTTCCTTTATTTTGCAACGTATATTTAAAATCCATAATAGAAGTAGATTTCTTATTTTTTTAACCTTTTATTATGGAAAATTTCAGACATCGTTTGAGTAAGAAAAGTATAGTAAACACCTGTACACCCATCACTCGCTTCAACAATGATCAGCTCATGGCCAAACTGGTTTCCTCTAAACTCCCACTCACTCTCCCAAGCAACTTTTTGATATCATGACATTTCATCTATGAATATTTCCATATGTATCTCTAAATGACAAGAACTCTCCTTTTAATCATCACCCCAATAGTGATCAGCCCCCCTTAATGTTAAATATTTCATCAGTGTTTACATTCCCCATGGGTTTTTAAGTGATGTTTGTATTGTGACCCGAATGCTGTCCATACATTGCCTTGATTGATATCTCTTATATTGCTTTTATTCTATGGGCTATCTCTCATTTTTGTCTTTGTTTGCTTGTATTTTTCTTACTGCTAATTTAGTCTTCTTTTCCATAATGATTTAATTTATTATATTTCTAATCCTTTCCTTTGTTCTTTTCACTTCTTTTCAAATTTTATTCTCAAATTACTTCACTTCTGAGTATTTTAAATTGTGATTTATGTTCTTTCATAGATTTTTAAAATTAGCTTTTTTTCAGCTAGTTTTGAAAAAGCATCTTAGCAGCTCTAAACTAATTTGTGAGCATTTGCGTTTTTCTAGCGTACATTTATTGTTTGTAGAGGAGTTATGTGCTCCTCATTCTCTCTCTGTCTCTCTCTCATAATATTATATTGGATTCAATTATCATCCTTTCCTGCTGCTCACTTTTAAGTAAAATAAGTCCCTGATGGGGCATTGCTTTAGAATAAAATATGTATATAACGAAGTTTTGAGTGTCTACATTGAAAAAAGGAAAAAATAAATAGGTAAATTAATTTTAAATGCTTTTACCTAATATATCTATAATATTATCATTTTAATGTCATGGAAAATTATATATGATGAATTATTAGAATTATTGATTATCTAATATAAAGTTCATATAAATTATTAAAGGGAATATACATATTATCAGTATAAAAAATATAATCTATATAAATCAAGATAAAATGATTAATTCAATATTATATATATTTTTTCATACTAAGTCTTCAAAAACATATATAAGTACAGCACATCACCATTTGGACTAGCTACAGTTCAAATTACATAATCAACAGAACAATTCTAGGATTCCTATCCACTGTGATAAATTTATACATGGCCTTGTATTTTCTGAAATCTTCCTTCTCTACTACTTTGCCACTTTCATTTGGATTTTACTTTTAATTTTTTTGCCATAGTCATTCCAATAATGATTAGTTTGAACTTTATTCTTTGTAGTTTCTCACTGGAAGGAGCCTTATCTTAGGCAGATATGTCAGTTTATTAGTGTTAGGAAATTTTCAGGTCCAGATTCAGATTATCCATCAGAACTTCTCAAGGCCTCCTTGCTCTCGCCTGCCCATTGGAGCCTCAGTATCCTCTCTCATCTACTACTGCTTTAGCTGATGACATTTTGACAGTTCTCCGACTCTCAGACCTGTTACAAGCTCCTTGTCTTCTGCTTCATTTTGCAAAGTCATTGATACTATTGTCTTATATCTAGCGATGATTTGTATCCTTTTGTTTCTATTTTGGGATTTGTGGTGATTTCTTTCCACCTAGGTTTGTCGTAGATGTTTTCAACTTGGTTATCAAGTATTAACCAACAATATAGGCTGGATGCAGCAGCCCACACTTGTAATCCCAGCACTTTGGGAGGCCGAGGAAGGCAGATCACCTGAGGTCAGGAGTTCTACTCTCTATTTTCAATCACATTTTTACACAGGAGCATCCAAAGAGAGAAATGACAACACCAAATTTTCCTACTGCTGCCACTATCTCATCACAATCCTTTCTTTTTAGTTTTTAATTACTTATGCAGACATATTTCATTAAGTTATTGGCTCATTGTGAATTGTGAATTTGGTGTACCCATTTATTGATTTGATTGATCTTACTAAGTATTTGACCAAGGCCATTACACATCTTGGTTTTTAGAAGGATAGTCTGGGATCATCAACTTAAGCTTCAGCAAATAGTATCATATTCAATGTTATTTAATATTTTTATATGTTTAGAAATTTTATGTTAAGAGAAAATAAAACTGGAACGTGAGTATTTAGAAATTAGAAACTCACTAATCACTCAAATTCTAAATCTGTTATTAAGTGGAAAGGGGAATATACTTTGTATCCATTAAATATTGCCATTACCTCAAACAGTGTAATTAAAATTGAGCAGACTTGCAACCACCTTTCCTTCCTGTGACACAGAAGTATCCAAAAGATTTAGAAGCCAACCTTGGAAATTATTTTGGCTTTGATAGCAATATTTGGAAGCTCTAGGAGCATTCTGTGAAGGTAATAAAATTGCATTGGAGATTAAGTGAAATTGGTGTTCTATACATATTTTATTAAATAGAAGCCTTTTTAAAATGCCCGCCTTACTCACCTTAGCACATGAAGCAGATGAAATTATTTTATGGAGGCACTCAAACAAATATCAGAAAACAAATCACCAACGTTATTCAACTCTAAAAGTTGGTAGGAAATATCAAAACTCACATTTAAGAAGACAATAACTTAGACCTTACAGGAGGAGATGATTTTCTTTAGCAATTTAAACAGATAAAACTAAAAGCAAAGGACATTGGTATTCTAAACACTGAGAGAATAGATAAATTTTGTTTATGTATTTTGCTGTACTGAGCAAGAGTGACTATATACGGCTCTGTAAAAATTGGTGGATGAGAATGATGAAGACAAATGCTTCAAGAAGTAGTAATCCACATTTTCTGAAAAGTGCTTTTATTAAGAACACTTAATATTAAGAAATAGCACAATCTTTTTTTAACTAAAACCCTGATTATTAGTTCAATGAAACTGTATTTATATATTTAATGCACCTGATTACTGTTTAATGTGTTGGTAAAATAGCACTGAACAAAACAGACAATTTATGCTCTCATGGAACTTATATTTTGTTGGAAGTGATACATACCAAACTATAAAAGCCCAAAATATAAAACTGATGAGACTGTGACTACTTTGTTTGAAGCAAAGGTCCTGGAGTCTTACCTGTCTCACCTCTTCTATCTGTACTATTCACTTTCACTCTCTTTTTTGACCCTAATTTGGAAATTAGTGCTCTGAAGTGCAACTCAGTGAATGAAACTGATATAGTATATACCTTTGTATAAGCAGTCAGTGTAGTGAGGAAGCAAAGGTAGTCTTTGGCTACATCTCTGCTAGTGCAATCCCTGGAATTCCAGAACCCTGGGGACTCATCAACTGAGAAGAGGACACCTGATCCCTGACCAACATGAATCTCTAAAATTCCTATTCAAAAATTAGGCACCTTTTCTCCCTGGTATAGATACCACACTGCTGTTGCTTGTGCATGGGCATTTCTGCCAGTTATCCTCATCAGTGTGGATGTGGATGTTACTATCTTGCTTCCTCGTTCTCTAGAAGCCTGGGTTCTCTGCTATGACCTATGTGCTGGGAATATATAGCCTTTTTGTCTCACAGCAAAACCAAGGGCTGCCTTGTTTCTTTTTTCAAGGAGAAGTTAAAGCTATTTATTTCCCCAAAACCATATGACTTGGGAAGACCATTCATTCATGCACTCGTTTATTCACTTGCTCATGTGCTATTGTTCATTTATTCATATTTATTCAGCAAATTATAAATGTGCCAGGCACTCTAAAATATATTAATTAGCAAAAACAAATACTTCCTTGGTCTCAGAAGCTTAGAGACTATTGGGAGAGGAAGATTTTTTAAAAAAAAATCATATAAAGCAAAATTTCAGCTGTAAAAAGATCATTTAATAGGGTGTATATGATACAGTTATGAAGCGTCCAGAGGAAGTGTTCCTTAAAAAGTGGCTGATGAAGAAGGCAGTGAGGTAAGCATTTTTCAAAACATTATGATGGGGAAAAGGACCCACTTAATAATTCAGAATTCTTTTAAAACACTCATGGCAGGAACCCCTAATCTCATCTGCTCCTTCGAATCACCAGAAAATAATCCTCACCATTATCCCTAGAGTCTGGGCTCAGTGTCCCTCTCTCTTCATCTGGAGCCGAATTCTTCCAGGAACAATTGAATAGTCACCAGAACAAAGACAGCTTTCATCAGATCAGAGGGCCAGCAGAGCTCTTCAGAGAGAGGCCAGCCAGCTCATTGTACAGTTGGGTGAAGCCAGGGGTGTCTCAATGACACTCCTAAGGACACACAGATATTCAGAAGCTGAGCCTCCTGACTCCCAATCAGTACTGTTTCCCCGCACGGTACCACAGAGGTACAGGGGATGAATTCAGGGACCCTCAGATGGACAGAACTTACTGTAAGGGTTAGGTATTTACTTTCATAGTTGATGGTGAGCGATGCTGGTTTTCCATTTCTGCTAGTCTTCTGATGTTTCTGTCAAAAATAAATTTAACTTAAAAGTGATTCTTTAAAGTAACTAATGGACTGCTATGTGAAGGAGGACTAAGAATTAGTTAGAAATAGAGTGGGGAGAAAACCTTCCTAGGACAGGCAGGAGTATGTGTAAAAGTTCTATGGAAGGTGGAAACCTGGCACGTTTGCAGAAATGTAAGTAGGTCCATATGACCAAGGCCCAGAAAACCTGAGATGCAGACAGAAACAGAGTTTGCAAGGCCTTGACAGCTGTGTTAAGGATGTGCTTTTTTACCTTCAGAGCAGTGGAAGGCTACTGCGAAGTGTTTTAAGCAGTGTGTATAGATGTGCACACATATGTGCATGTGTGTATAAGATGATCAGTTAGGAATTTTAGAAATTCCCTCTAGTTACAGTGTGGAAACAATTTTGGAGGGAAACATGAGTAGACAAGGGGAAGCCATTTAGGATTATGCCGTTTTAGTAATTCAGACAACATAGTGTAGTAATGTGGACTAGGAGAGTGGGAGTGGAGATGGAGAAAAACAGATGTGTTTGCAGAGGAATTTGTTCGGTAAATTGGAGAATACTTGGCAATGAATTTGATATGAGGGAAAGGAAGGCAGAGGAGTTATGGAGAACACTAGATTTGATTTGTGTAACTGAATAAATAGTTTGAAAGGGAATAGGGAACCTTGAAATACAAACAGATTTGGGAGAAAAGGCCATGAGTAGGTTTCAGACAAATGGAGAATGAAGTGTCTTTGAGGTAGTCATGTCCAGATGTCAAATAGCTATTTGCATGTTCTTCCAAGAACTCTGTCCATACTCAAGGAGGAATCCTTGAGTGTTATTCCTGCTTTTTATTCAACCTGGGAGAAATATTCCATTTCCTTGCATCAGAGAGACCAAGACTTTTCTCTCTTTCTAGAGAAAATTCACAAGGAAGCAGATTTTCCTGGGTTCAAGCGATTCTTGTGCCTCAGCCTCCTAAGTAGCTGGAAACCCAGGCACACACCACAAGCCTGGCCAATTTTTGTGGTTTTTAGTAGAGACGGAGTTTCACTATTTTGGCCAGTTTGACCTCCAGTGATCCACTCACCTTGGCATCCCAAATTTCTGGGATTACAGGCGTGAGCCAATGTGTCTGGCCTATCCTTGAATTTTAAAATTTCAGTTATTTTCCATTTTTTGTACAACATATTTATCTTTTGACCTACAGTATGTCTGTTATACTTAATAGATTTATTCATATTATTGTATAGATGGAGGATTCATGCCTTTTACCCAGCAAAATAAGATAATGGAGGCCCTTTTCCTGCTATGAACACATAGATGACATTGAAAAAAAAAAAAAAAAAAAAGAATTTCCCAGGTGCCAGACATAAGTAGGAACCTAGGACTACAGTTGTAAGCTTGTAATACTATGGTGATTCCAGGGATAATGGTCATGGATATAGGCTCTAAAACCTAGGAAAATAATTTAATTTCACCTGGAGGCAGAATTCATATCTTGGGCATATAGGAAATAGAGAGGTATAACTAAGTCCCCTGCGTAAAGGTGGGCACTGGAATGGTGTCCCTTACTGAAAGGAGAATAGAAAAATCTTTTATTATTAGAGCAAGAAAGTGACGAAGAATTGGTTCCTGTCTGGGACTCTGAAAAAAGAAAAACATAAAAAAATCAGGCCAAATACTACGTATAGTCCTGGAGCCTGGACATATGTTATACTCCTGGGTCTAGGGGTTTAGGCCTGCTCCCTAACATTTGTCAGGTCTGAAGGAAAAGTGCAAATGAAGGGCAATATACCATTGGTTTAAATGTTTAGAAAGTATAGGTGTACCAACCTCTTAACATATGTTTTATCCATCTTTCATGGAGTTCTGGAAGTCATGGCTTGGATTTAGAATTACTAGATGCTGTCCTCCACCTCCCAGCCCTCCCTCTTATATTGTTACTCTCACTCTAACACTGATAGAGAAGGGCTTTATTTCCGCATGTGTGAATACCCCAACTACGACATTCAAACTCTGTCTAGACTTCTTGTAAACATCTTTTAGGTAGTGGGAGCATGGTTGGCCCTTGAATGGCTAGTCCTGGGGAGAGAATCTGGAATTGGACTTGGAGCCATATAGGCAAGGGATTTGGGGATTGTAGGTATCAAGAATATGCTTTGGAAGGGTAATCCTGAGCTCTGTGGTAGGGGCCACATCTCGTTGACCCTGAGTATGCATCAGTCCTGGAGGTGAGCAAGGCCAAAGAAACAAAGCAGGGCCCTGTAGAGTAGGATGGGGTGGGCCTCTGGACAGAAGCTCTTTTTGGCAAGATTAAAATGTTACCAATTGGGGCAACCAAAAGCAAACAAAAAGCCAAACTCTAGCAAAAGTATAAAAACCCAGGGCATAAGGAACTAAAACACTTGGTTAAGTTGTTGAGTACACACACACACACACACACACAGAAAGAGCCTAAAACATAGCAAAAGACATAAGAAAACAATTATCCAGAAAGATCACCAACTGATCCTTACAAATATGAAAGCTCTCACCTAAACAAAAATCACTTGTATTTAAAATGAAATTATTAAAGATAAAAGATGTAAAGAAAGTCAAGATTAATTTCAAGGAAACAAGTAGATTTGAATAGAACCAAATGGAACTTTAGGAAATAAAAATAGATTTATTGAAATTTAAAATATGGTGCATGGTTTACATATCTGGTTAGATAAATAGGAGTTCCAAAATGAGAGAATAAAGAAAATGATAAAGAGTCAACACTGAGGAAATAATGATCAATAGCATTTCATATTGTTGGAAGATATGAATCCTTAATTTAATTCTGATTGATCTTATGAACACATATAGAACAGTGAACCAGTACTTGAATAAGCATGTTAAAATTTTATGTTTAACCACTAAGAAAATGAAAAATATTATATGACTTGCTTACTAGCAGAAGCAGAAAAAAGCGATAAGGAACACTTGATCAATTTATTTAAGAAGAGACGCAAAGAAAAAGTGTGTTAAATATAAAGCACAAATAAGAAGCCAGATATAATTACAAATATAACAATAATCACAATAAGTATAAACAGATTCTCTAAATTAGAAACAAATCAAAAGGAAAGAAATGCCAGATAAATGCTACTAATGAGATGTACATTTAAAACATAAGAGCTCAGAAAGGTTGAAAAGTGCTTGAAACAGGTATACCAGGTGATTTGAGAAAAACTCTCAAACCATGTTTTTCCTCTGCTCTCATACCACAACAATTAATGCAGAAGACCTCTTTGACCAAATATATGGGATTTTTCCCCACCAACCAGCAGTGGACACCAGCTGGGTATTCTCCAATTAACTTCTGACATTATCTACCTGGAGACAGTGTCAGAACCCACAGGTTGAGGGCTCACTCTCCGAGACTGCCCCTCTACCAGACACCAGTCTCACGTTCAGGCCTCCAGAACTTCTCACTGACCAGTTTCAAGCTGGGGCTCCCATGACCTCCTCTTTGGGTTCATTTAACTTGCTGGAGTGGCTCCCAGAACTCGGGGGAAACACTTACTTATGTTTGCTGGTTTATTATAAAGGATATTGCAAAGGATATAGATCTTGAAGAGATGTCTACGATGAGGTGTGGGGGAAGGGGCGCAAAGCTTCCATGCCCTTGCTGAGTGCATTATCCTACAGGAACCTCCATGTGTTCCACTATCGGGAAGCTGAACTTCTAAAGCAGATTTGATGGCAATGCACAGTTGAAAGGACCAAACAACTATTCTTGACTCTCAGTTATCAGCACTCTTCCATCTTTACCTGAACTCTGCTCCTCAGCGTCTCTTTTTAATGTCTGCAAGAGCAATTTTTATTTTGTAATTTACTTTGAAAAAGTATCTGTAGAGATTAAAATGTGTTATGCATATGTGTGTTTTAACCCACTCTTTAGGATGATCTGTTACCCTCCTTAAGCTACAATTTAATAAACAGGCCATACTCCATAGTGCCACTGGAAAGGCTTCAGAGGTATTTATCAAAGACGTTTTTTAAATTAGCATAACAGGCTTTAAAATGACTTTTAGTGGACAAACTGGTGGTTTCTAACCAATCAAGATGTGTTGATTGGTTAGAAAGTTTGAAGGTTTTCCCTGCACTTGTGTGAACAAGGCTTGAAATCCGCACATTTTGTTCAGATCTGTGCATATGAAAGAACAGTTGAATCCTGATGCTCAAATATTGTCACCATCACTTCAGATGAATCTTTTTATAAGTTGTAGTCAAAGCACCCCAAAATAAGAGAAAACTGAGACCTCACTGAGCTGACAGAGCAGGCTAGAGAACCATTTTATGATTGTGACCATTATTAATAACTGTCTTTAAAGTAAAACTAACAGAGGGTAGATCTCTTAATGGGGTTGTGGGAAGGACACGTATAGACCTCACCTATTTCTCATTATTGAAAGATACCTATAACTTACAAAAATATTCTAATTGTGCATAGCCAATTTGTCTTAGATACATTCACAAAAGAAATTTTATAGCTTTAGTGCTCCTTTGTCTCAAAGAAGGATATACAGTTAATCTACTTACACATTCTTACCTAAATTCTGTAGTAAAATAGTTCTAGGGTGGCCTAATCCCACTTTATATTAGCTTTGCTTGTTTTAAAACTTTCTATAAATGAAATATATGTCCATAGTCATTTGATATCTCTTATTGTAGCCTCTTCTTTTCTTTGCCAGGAACCTATTTCCTATCTACTCTACAATGCATCATGGATAGGTTGTTTAGTTTTATCTTTGGCCTTAACCAGCCCCAGTCTCTTCACAAAGAATACGTACTGTGCTCTTGCTCTAGTCTTTCCTTCTCTCTCTGATCTCTTGAGATTTGCCATTGCCCTATCCATCCTGCCCTGGACTCCTGCCCTGGGTACTCTTCCATATACCTTAGCATTTCCACTCAGGCATAACCCATTTGCACCCAAGTCACCCTAGCTCCCATAAGGCCTTGGTAAGTACATACGCCTTTCAAAAGCAGCTCCTCCTAGCTTCCACAACACTAGATTACTTACGACCTTTGATAACTACCTAGTTAAAGCTTTAGAGATTTTTCTCCTTCTAGTTTGAGTCCTCTGTATTGGTTTGAGTATGGAGGCAGTGATATAGTAGGCTTGTGGAGATCACGTTTAAATTAAGACTTATTATAAATAAGATCTAGATTCTTTAGAGGGACTATATTTAGCACTTTCCAGCATTACTCTATTTAACAGCAGAGGGTAAGCAAGCCAAGTGCTTTCCTTTTTCCTCTTTCTTAATTTTGAACTCATTTTATACATGTTTTTCTGCTACTTTTGTGCAGGGTTGGAGCAAGATAAGTGAGTTCTGGTTTTCATCTTCCACTGAGCCATACTAAATTATTTTGACAGACACCAGTTGGCAGAATGTTCAGCCTTGGGAGAGTGAGTGTTCACATGCACACAAACACACACCACTCCAATGGCATTTCTGCTATTTTAGGGTTTAGTAAATCTTTTCTGTATATCTAGGTCCTTCTAAAATACCGAGTAATTTTAAAAATTCAATTTGCTCAGGTGGTCCAAGAAGTTTTGTTATGAAAATCATAAAGATGCCATTCTTTCCCTGTTCGCTAAAGGACTAAAGAAAGGTAGGAAATGAAAATGAGATCTTTTCCTGCTACAGTTGTATCACTTCCATACTAGTGAGGGAGGCAGAACAAATGAGTAAGCAAGTGTAGGGTGCCACACACTAAGGTAAGATGTTGGCTTTTTTTTCTTTTAAATGCTGCTGTGGAATGGCCAATAATTGTTCGATTTAATGATACGAATCTTTGCACACACTTGTCTCTTGAACAGTTGATTCAGGCTGAAAACATAGGTGTTTCAGGCAGTCATTCCCCAGACTAGTGAGCTCTGATTAGAGACCATCTTTGATCTGTATGGGGGCAGTGAAGCAAGTCTCAAACATACCAAAGCAGATCAGAGTACATGGGAGGGTAACCTGGGATACAACAAAGAGGTTCCAAACAAGAGCAGAATTATTTCCTCAGCAGAAAAATGTCGAGGGCTGTCATCATTACTTAGCGAGGAGAAATTGGAGGCTGAAACTTCCCACACTGGAAATTGATTCCTGTTTATTGAGTATATAAAGGTATAAACAAGCCACATGTGTAGTTCTCTTTAATGAATGGGAGTGTATTCATGCTAACAAAGCCTATGTTGCCTTCAAGAAGTCCCAAGTTAAAGAAGCTCTTGTTTATTGTAATATGTAGAACTAAGTAGTTCAGAGGGCAGTCAAAATGAAGTATTTAGTGCTCAGAGTATGTGCAATTCCTGAAGCATCCTACATTAAATATTGAGCCTAAATAAAGAGGCTTTTTCCTTTATGAGAAAGGTTTGGTAATCGTTCCACGTTACCTGCCTGTTTCTTCCTGAGTGTTACGACACTGTTCCAGGCTCACCTCCTCACTTCTCCATCTCCCTGCAAGCTGACATGATTGTAGAGAAGTGAAATAAAAGTGGTGATTTTAAATTATTTTTATTATTAGTAACAGCAGAAAAAACTAAAGCAATAAAATTGCCAAAATTAAAGCAATTTTTAAAAATTGTAGAGTATAAATAACACTCTCTTTGTTTAGATTTCAAGTTAAATATGTTCCCCTATCTATTAAAACACAAAATATTTGAGTAATTTATTCCATTTTAATAATTGGTAACTTTTAACAAGGTAATGCATGCATGTTGCTTCAAGATTCAAATACTACAAATTGAATAATGAAAAAGGAGAGACCTTCTGCCCATATCCTGTCACTAACTGCATGTATTTAAAAAATTTATTCTATTTATGTTCAGATTTCTAAATCAGACACATTTCTTGATTTACCCATTTCTATTTATTTCATAGTATGAAAGGTTAGAGTTTAGTAGTCATATGCCACCCATGACCTTTTATTTCCTCTGTTTTTTCCAATAAAAATATAGCATGATTTTGGTTAAATCAATACCAAACATATACCTAATTATGTTTACATAAGTGTGGTTAATTGTTAGCCAGATACTGTACCCTGATTATATTTGATTTCCTGTAAAACTTGTTAGTTCTAATTGTAGATATTTTCCTTCCTCTTTTGGTTTGCTCAGTTTTCTGTGTTCTTATTCCTTTACAATTAAGCATTCTAAGTCTCCACTGGAATTGTAAATCCTTCTGCTATTTTACATATGGCCAAACACATCAAGTGTTTTTATGGGTTCCTTTTTGGTCCAGAATTCACAGTTCTCTCCAAACCAGGGTGGCCACTCTCTGGCCTACACTGCCAACCTTTGCTGTCTCGTGCTCACTCCTCTAGCCATTTTCCAAACATTTAAATAAATACATTAACATGATGATTTCAAATAGTGTGGTAGACAGAATTTTTAGGAAGGGCCCCAAGATTTCATAGACCCTAATCCCTGGGTCCTGGAAATATGATGAGGTATCACTCCCATGATGTTATGTTACATGGCACAGTTGGCCTTAAGAAGGGGAAATTATCCAAATGGGCCTAATTCAGTCACACGAAACCTGAATAAAGTTTTCTTAAAATCAGAAAACTTTCTCCAGCTAGTGATAGAGGAGGAAGGTGAAAGGGAATCAGATTGTAAGCACAAGAAGAGCTTGATGCTCTTTTGTTGGCTTGAAGATGAAGAGGGTCAAGTGATGACTGGTGCGGGTGGTGCGGTGCCTAGAACCTAAGAGGAGCTCCCCCAGCTGATTGCCAGCCAGGAAATGGAGACTTCAGGCCCGTGACCATGGAAACCAAATTCTTCCAACCACCCTACTGAGTGGATTATTCCATGAGTCTCCAAATAATAGCTCAGCAGCCTGACTTTTTGATTTATTTAAGTCATCTGAGACTCTGAGCAGAAGACTAAGCCAAGTCCACCCGAGCCTAAGACTGACCTAAAGAACTGTAAGCTGAGAAATAGGCGCAGTTATCAGTTGCTCAGTTTGCAGTGATTTTTTTATGCAGCAATATAAAACTAATACATTAATTTTAAATATATGAATTTTCTTTGGACAGATAATCAAGAAATGAATAGCAGCATTAATACTCAGCATTAGAAAGAAACAAAGTACTAATATATGAAACAATATGGATGAATCTCAGAACCTCTTGCTGTTGTAAAGAAGCCAGAATAGAGATCATAATCTATAATTCCATTTATATAAAATCCAAGAATGGAGAAAATTAATTTATGGTGCTAGGAATCAGATAATAATTGCCCCTGAAGACAGAATAGGGAAGAAGGGATTAGCTAGAAAGAGCTACCTTTCTTGGGAGATGGAAATATTTGATATTTAATTTTGGTGATGTTTCCGTGGGTGTATACAATTGTCAAAACTCATAGAACTGAAAACTTAATATCTGTGCATCTTTTGGTATATAAATTATACTTCCAATAAAGTAAATATTTAAAATAAATAAAACCAAAAATGATTAACACATTCTTGTGAAATCTCTCAGGCTGAGGTGATCACTTTCTCTTCTGAGCTGCTATGTAAGAACATGGGAAGGATTTCTCAGGCACTGACACAGGAGGTGCCTCATGAAATTTCATCTCTTGCTTTGTTCTTGTCACTCATGTTTTAATGTGTTTATTTTCCTCCACTTCCCAACCCTAACAACATTATGAGTGCTTTGGTGGCAAGGATATCACAGTTCGTAGTGGAATTACATACATTAGATAAGCATTCAATCAATAACTGGCAATTTTGATTAATTTACACAGGGAAAATAAAATATATACATGATAGAAAAAAATTATAACCAATATTGGGGGCGGAGCAAGATGGCCGAATAGGAACAGCTCCAGTCTCCAACTCCCAGCGCGAGCGACACAGAAGACCGGTGATTTCTGCATTTTCAACTGAGGTACTGGGTTCATCTCACTGGGGAGTGCCGGACGATTGGTGCTGGTCAGCTGCTGCAGCCCAACCAGCGAGAGCTGAAGCAGGGCGAGGCATTGCCTCACCTGGGAAGCGCAAGGGGGAAGGGAATCCCTTTTCCTAGCCAGGGGAACTGAGACACACAACACCTGGAAAATCGGGTAACTCCCACCCCAATACTGCGCTTTAAGCAAACAGGCACACCAGGAGATCATATCCCACACCTGGCCGGGAGGGTCCCACACCCACGGAGCCTCCCTCATTGCTAGCACAGCAGTCTGTGATCTACCGGCAAGGCAGCAGCGAGGCTGGGGGAGGGGCGCCCGCCATTGCTGAGGCTTAAGTAGGTAAACAAAGCTGCTGGGAAGCTCGAACTGGGTGGAGCTCACAGCAGCTCAAGGAAACCTGCCTGTCTCTGTAGACTCCACCTCTGGGGACAGGGCAATAACAAACACAGCCGAAACCTCTGCAGACGCAAACGATTCTGTCTGACAGCTTTGAAGAGAGCAGTGGATCTCCCAACACGGAGGTTGAGATCTGAGAAGGGACAGACTCCCTGCTCAAGTGGGTCCCTGACCCCTGAGCAGCCTAACTGGGAGACATCCCCCACTAGGGGCAGTCTGATACCCCACATCTCACAGGGTGGAGTACACCCCTGAGAGGAAGCTTCCAAAGCAAGAATCAGACAGGTACACTCGCTGTTCAGAAATATTCTATCTTCTGCAGCCTCTGCTGCTGATACCCAGGCAAACAGGGTCTGGAGTGGACCTCAAGCAATCTCCAACAGACCTACAGCTGAGGGTCCTGACTGTTAGAAGGAAAACTATCAAACAGGAAGGACACCTACACCAAAACCCCATCAGTACATCACCATCATCAAAGACCAGAGGCAGATAAAACCACAAAGATGGGGAAAAAGCAGGGCAGAAAAGCTGGAAATTCAAAAAATAAGAGCGCATCTCCCCCGGCAAAGGAGCGCAGCTCATGGCCAGCAACGGATCAAAGCTGGACGGAGAATGACTTTGACGAGATGAGAGAAGAAGGCTTCAGTCCATCAAATTTCTCAGAGCTAAAGGAGGAATTACGTACCCAATGCAAAGAAACTAAAAATCTTGAAAAAAAAGTGGAAGAATTGATGGCTAGAGTAATTAATGCAGAGAAGGTCCTAAATGAAATGAAAGAGATGAAAACCATGACACGAGAAATACGTGACAAATGCACAAGCTTCAGTAACCGACTCGATCAACTGGAAGAAAGAGTATCTGTGATTGAGGATCAAATGAATGAAATGAAGCGAGAAGAGAAACCTAAAGAAAAAAGAAGAAAAAGAAATGAACAAAGCCTGCAAGAAGTATGGGATTATGTAAAAAGACCAAATCTACGTCTGATTGGGGTGCCTGAAAGTGAGGGGGAAAATGGAACCAAGTTGGAAAACACTCTTCAGGATATCATCCAGGAGAACTTCCCCAACCTAGTAGGGCAGGCTAACATTCAAATCCAGGAAATACAGAGAACGCCACAAAGATACTCCTCGAGAAGAGCAACTCCAAGACACATAATTGCCAGATTCACGAAAGTTGAAATGAAGGAAAAAATCTTAAGGGCAGCCAGAGAGAAAGGTCGGGTTACCCACAAAGGGAAGCCCATCAGACTAACAGCAGATCTCTCGGCAGAAACTCTCCAAGCCAGAAGAGAGTGGGGGCCACTATTCAACATTCTTAAAGAAAAGAATTTTCAACCCAGAATTTCATATCCAGCCAAACTAAGTTTCATAAGTGAAGGAGAAATAAAATCCTTTACAGATAAGCAAATGCTTAGAGATTTTGTCACCACTAGGCCTGCCTTACAAGAGACGCTGAAGGAAGCACTAAACATGGAAAGGAACAACCGGTACCAGCCATTGCAAAAAGATGCCAAAATGTAAAGACCATCGAGGCTAGGAAGAAACTGCATCAACTAACGAGCAAAATAACCAGTTAATATCATAATGGCAGGATCAAGTTCACACATAACAATCTTAACCTTAAATGTAAATGGACTAAATGCTCCAATTAAAAGACACAGACTGGCAAACTGGATAAAGAGTCAAGACCCATCAGTCTGCTGTATTCAGGAGACCCATCTCACACGCAGAGACATACATAGGCTCAAAATAAAGGGATGGAGGAAGATTTACCAAGCAAATGGAGAACAAAAAAAAGCGGGGGTTGCAATACTAGTCTGTGATAAAACAGACTTTAAACCATCAAAGATCCAAAGAGACAAAAAGGCCATTACATAATGGTAAAGGGATCAATTCAACAGGAAGAGCTAACTATCCTAAATATATATGCACCCAATACAGGAGCACCCAGATTCATCAAGCAAGTCCTTAGAGACTTACAAAGAGACTTAGACTCCCATACAATAATAATGGGAGACTTCAACACTCCACTGTCAACATTAGACAGATCAACGAGACAGAAAGTTAACAAGGATATCCAGGAATTGAACTCATCTCTGCAGCAAGCAGACCTAATAGACATCTATAGAACTCTCCACCCCAAATCAACAGAATATACATTCTTCTCAGCACCACATCGTACTTACTCCAAAATCGACCACGTAATTGGAAGTAAAGCACTCCTCAGCAAATGTACAAGAACAGAAATTATAACAAACTGTCTCTCAGACCACAGTGCAATCAAACTAGAACTCAGGACTAAGAAACTCAATCAAAACCGCTCAACTACATGGAAACTGAACAACCTGCTCCTGAATGACTACTGGGTACATAACGAAATGAAGGCAGAAATAAAGATGTTCTTTGAAACCAATGAGAACAAAGATACAACATACCAGAATCTCTGGGACACATTTAAAGCAGTGTGTAGAGGGAAATTTATAACACTAAATGCCCACAAGAGAAAGCAGGAAAGATCTAAAATTGACACTCTAACATCACAATTAAAAGAACTAGAGAAGCAAGAGCAAACACAATCAAAAGCTAGCAGAAGGCTAGAAATAACTAAGATCAGAGCAGAACTGAAGGAGATAGACACACAAAAAACCCTCCAAAAAATCAATGAATCCAGGAGTTGGTTTTTTGAAAAGATCAACAAAATTGACAGACCACTAGCAAGACTAATAAAGAAGAAAAGAGAGAAGAATCAAATCGACGCAATTAAAAATGATAAAGGGGATATCACCACCGACCCCACAGAAATACAGACTACCATCAGAGAATACTATAAACACCTCTACGCAAACAAACTGGAAAATCTAGAAGAAATGGATAATTTCCTGGACACTTACACTCTTCCAAGACTAAACCAGGAAGAAGTTGAATCCCTGAATAGACCAATAGCAGGCTCTGAAATTGAGGCAATAATTAATAGCCTACCAACCAAAAAAAGTCCAGGACCAGATGGATTCACAGCTGAATTCTACCAGAGGTACAAGGAGGAGTTGGTACCATTCCTTCTGAAACTATTCCAATCAATAGAAAAAGAGGGAATCTTCCCTAACTCATTTTATGAGGCCAACATCATCCTGATACCAAAGCCTGGCAGAGACACAACAAAAAAAAGAGAATTTTAGACCAATATCCCTGATGAACATCGATGCAAAAATCCTCAATAAAATACTGGCAAACCGGATTCAGCAACACATCAAAAAGCTTATCCACCATGATCAAGTGGGCTTCATCCCTGGGATGCAAGGCTGGTTCAACATTCGCAAATCAATAAACATAATCCAGCATATAAACAGAACCAAAGACAAGAACCACATGATTATCTCAATAGATGCAGAAAAGGCTTTTGACAAAATTCAACAGCCCTTCATGCTAAAAATGCTCAATAAATTCGGTATTGATGGAACGTACCTCAAAATAATAACAACTGTTCATGACAAACTCACAGCCAGTATCATACTGAATGGGCAAAAACTGGAAAAATTCCCTTTGAAAACTGGCACAAGACAGGGATGCCCTCTCTCACCACTCCTATTCAACATAGTGTTGGAAGTTCTGGCTAGGGCAAGCAGGCAAGAGAAAGAAATCAAGGGTATTCAGTTAGGAAAAGAAGAAGTCAAACTGTCCCTGTTTGCAGATGACATGATTGTATACTTAGAAAACCCCATTGTCTCAGCCCAAAATCTTCTTAAGCTGATAAGCAACTTCAGCAAAGTCTCAGGATACAAAATTAATGTGCAGAAATCACAAGCATTCTTATACACCAGTAACAGACAAACAGAGAGCCAAATCAGGAATGAACTTCCATTCACAATTGCTTCAAAGACAATAAAATACCTAGGAATCCAACTTACAAGGGATGTCAAGGACCTCTTCAAGGAGAACTACAAACCACTGCTCAGTGAAATCAAAGAGGACACAAACAAATGGAAGAACATACCATGCTCATGGATAGGAAGAATCAATATCGTGAAAATGGCCATACTGCCCAAGGTAATTTATAGATTCAATGCCATCCCCATCAAGCTACCAATGTGTTTCTTCACAGAATTGGAAAAAAAAAAACTGCTTTAAAGTTCATATGGAACCAAAAAAGAGCCCGCATCTCCAAGACAATCCTAAGTCAAAAGAACAAAGCTGGAGGCATCACGCTACCTGACTTCAAACTATACTATAAGGCTACAGTAACCAAAACAGCATGGTACTGGTACCAAAACAGAGATATAGACCAATGGAACAGAACAGAGTCCTCAGAAATAATACCACACATCTACAGCCATCTGATCTTTGACAAACCTGAGAGAAACAAGAAATGGGGAAAGGATTCCCTATTTAATAAATGGTGCTGGGAAAATTGGCTAGCCATAAGTAGAAAGCTGAAACTGGATCCTTTCCTTACTCCTTATACGAAAATTAATTCAAGATGGATTAGAGACTTAAATGTTAGACCTAATACCATAAAAATCCTAGAGGAAAACCTAGGTAGTACCATTCAGGACATAGGCATGGGCAAAGACTTCATGTCTAAAACACCAAAAGCAACGGCAGCAAAAGCCAAAATTGACAAATGGGATCTCATTAAACTAAAGAGCTTCTGCACAGCAAAAGAAACTACCATCAGAGTGAACAGGCAACCTACAGAATGGGAGAAAATTTTTGCAATCTACTCATCTGACAAAGGGCTAATATCCAGAACCTACAAAGAACTCAAACAAATTTACAAGAAAAAAACAAACAACTCCATCAAAAAGTGGGCAAGGGATATGAACAGACATTTCTCAAAAGAAGACATTCATACAGCCAACAGACACATGAAAAAATGCTCATCATCACTGGCCATCAGAGAAATGCAAATCAAAACCACAATGAGATACCATCTCACACCAGTTAGAATGGCGATCATTAAAAAAGTCAGGAAACAACAGGTGCTGGAGAGGATGTGGAGAAATAGGAACACTTTTACACTGTTGGTGGGATTGTAAACTAGTTCAACCATTATGGAAAACAGTATGGCGATTCCTCAAGGATCTAGAACTAGAAGTACCATATGACCCAGCCATCCCATTACTGGGTATATACCCAAAGGATTATAAATTATGCTGCTATAAAGACACATGCACACATATGTTTATTGCAGCACTATTCACAATAGCAAAGACTTGGAATCAACCCAAATGTCCATCAGTGTCAGATTGGATTAAGAAAATGTGGCACATATACACCATGGAATACTATGCCGCCATCAAAAAGGATGAGTTTGCGTCCTTTGTAGGGACATGGATGCAGCTGGAAACCATCATTCTTAGCAAACTATCACAAGAACAGAAAACCAAACACCGCATGTTCTCACTCATAGGTGGGAACTGAACAATAAGATCACTTGGACTCAGGAAGGGGAACATCACACACAGGGGCCTATCATGGGGAGGGGGGAGGGGGGAGGGATTGCATTGGGAGTTATACCTGATGTAAATGATGAGTTGATGGGTGCAGCACACCAACATGGCACAAGTATACATATGTAACAAACCTGCACGTTATGCACATGTACCCTACAACTTAAAGTATAATAATAATAAATAAATTAAAAATAAAAAAATAAAAAAAAAAAAAAAAAAAAAAATTAAAAAAAAGTTAAATATGTTTATAGCCCTTGATGCATTAAATTTACTTTTATTAATTTATTCTAAAATATAACATAAAATGCTGATAATATTTGTGCCCAGTATTTTTGTTGAAATCTTATTTGCAATAGTGGTACATTGAACATAGACTACATCTTCAATAATAAAGTTCTGATTAAGTAAACTGTGCATATTTGCATTAATATATTAAATTGTGCTAAATACATTAAATGTATTTAGAAACATATTTTAAAAGTTGTTTAAAAAGCAGGTAATATAATGTATTTGAAATGGCAGTATCACAGAGGCCCTGGAGTAGATTGTAATCCCAGTTAACCACTAGTTAGCTAGGTAATGTTAGTTGAATGAGTCATTCAACTTCTCTGTACCTCAGGTTCCTTTCTGTAAAATGAAAAAAGTGACATGATGTACTTAATGGGTTGTAGTGAAGAATGAATGCTGTAAAACATTTGAAGTGATTGCAGCATGTCTGACACACACAGGAATCATTCAATAATACTAGCCGTTATTACTAGTTGTATAAAATAAGGATACCTAAATCTGTGTGTGATGTGGAAAATACTTAGAAATGAGATGTGAATTGTATTGGTATGTTAAAAATAGTAACATTTGATGGTAACTTTTGTTCTGTCTTCATATGATTATTGCTATATTTTTTTATATTTGCTGCTTTTTTCCTCAGAAAAATAAGTTAATTTTAAATATCATTAAGGATTAAAGAAAAAAAACATATATAAACAACCTGTACTTCTAAATCTGCAGCACTGTCACCAGGAAAATATCAATTATATTGCTCAATTACAAACTACAATATATGTTATATAAATCATAATTTGTAGTATGTTAATATACTGCTAAGAGAATAACAGAAATACTCTTGGATTTTCTCAAGTAGTTTAATAGATCATGTATTCTCTCTCTCTCATCTGAGGAAAATGTAATGTCCTCATGGCTAGTCATACAATATCCAACTTGCCATTGTTCAAAGACTACATTTTAAAAGTATTCAGCATAAATGGAAGAGGAATTCAAGAATAAAATGACTTGTTACATTAAAAAAAAAAAATTACCAATATTAAATTCCTTATGTCTAATTTATTTTTGATAACAGTTTCAACCTTATCTGTTCTTCAAATATTTTGCTATTTTAAGCTGCTAGAACATCACTATTTAAATACCATATTTACAATATATAATTATCTTTTAAAAAATTACATGGACCCCTGGATCTTATCTCCTAATGCAGCCATACTCTTCATTTCACAAAATAGTTCCCTTTTGGGAGAACTGGCCTGATGTTTTCTTTCTTTTATAAGAGAAACCTCCTTGCACAAACAGCCCCCTCTCCTACTATTGCTCCGAAATGATCTGAATTTTTTATTGTCTTTCATCCTTGAAAAACAATTCATCTTTCCTTAATTAGACATTAAACCTCCTACAATATTATTTACTTTTGTTAATAGCTATGTGCTATTAAGGTTTACATATATGTTACATATATGAAACATTTTTAGTATGGATTTCTTAACAAAATCTTTTGAATGGCTGTAATTGTAGGATGGGTCCATGAAACATATTTATAAATATATATTAAATTTTAAATACAAGGTAATAAAAATTGGGCTTATCCATAGTGCAATATAAATTTATAGAATTATGAGAAAATATCAGGAATAATTGACTTCATTTTCCAGTCTGCTAATCTATTCAATTTAGTTTTAATTAAAACTCACTGCCTCCTGTAATCTTAAACTAATTCTTGAAAATTGGAGACATGAAAGAACAGAAAGGAAAGTGGTTCTTGTTGACAGATGATAGAGAACAACGTCTGGACTTTTCAGTTGATCGCCTGCTAATTTCGGAAGTCTGGATTATCCTTGGGTGGGTCTCTGATATTTTGTTTCAGCCTCAGATAAGGAGCCATGACTCTCCATAGTGGTGCCTGTAATTGAGCTTTTGGCTTTAGTCCTTTCCCTGCCTCGGGTACATGTAACTGAGGATCCATTTGAAGACTGCATAATTGGCATATTTACCATAGTGAGGACTTCACAGACCAAGATGGTCAATGCCTGAGACTTCAAAAGACCTGGATTCAAATACTTTTTTTTTTTTTTTTTAAATATAGCATCTCACTCTGTCACCCAAGTTGGAGTGCAGTAACACGATCTCTGCTCACTGCAACCTCTGCCTCCCAGGTTCAAGTGATTCTCCTGCCTCAGCCTCCGGAGTAGCTGGGATTACAGGTGCCCGTCACAATGCCTGGCTAATTTTTGTATTTTTAGTAGGAATGGGCTTCACTATGTTGGCCAGGCTAGTCTCAAACTCCTGACCTCAAGTGATCTGCCCGCTTCAGCCTCCCAAAGTGTTGAGATTACAGACGTCAGCCACTGTACCCAGCTGGATCCAAATACTTGATAGTCATTGTTCTTAAAAATAAACCACAGTTGTACTGACCCAGAACCATCTTTCCTGAGTTAAGGTCTAGATGCCAGTACTTTACATACATGATTTATAGTTTGCTTATCTTTCTATGACAGCAATTACCTGTAGGTATGTGTGCTCATGTCCTATAGAAGTAAGTATGAATACAATACAAAATTACCATTTAAAAAAACTGAGTTACTATAAGTGCCATAAACAGCATAAAACAGATCTCTACTTGCTGTGTGACCTTGAGTAAGTCTGTGAAACCTGATAACCTGTGGCTTTCACATAGGATGCTTTTGAGGATTAAATAAAGCATATGTACTTTTTTTTGTTAATTTTTTATCAAGGTCAAATGTACAAATGTGATACTAATTCTGGTAGGTTTTAACAGTATACCTGTATAGGTAAGATTGCTGTGAGTATCCAACTCCATGGCAGGTGAAATTGAATCCATGGCCTATTTTGCTTTTCAAATTCTGATTTCCAGCACCACCAAAGCTTTCCACACACCATTTTCAACACAATGAGAAACCCAGGCCGTCTTTTGACTTTCAAATTCAGTACCTTTGTAAATTCAGCAATCTTTTTCTAAAGATTGTGGATGTCTGTGGCAGAGAAGATTATCTATATGCCAAAGTCTAGTGCTTCCCCTTCTTGGAGTAGCGTTGTTTCTGAGTGCAGCTGCCTTGCCAGGACACTATTCCTTGCATATTTTAGTTCTCTTCCAATTCCTCTCTTTCCTCTGATTCTGTGTGCTAATTTGGGGTGGGGAAGTCCTTATAGGTCTTTCGCGTCTTCTTAGCTTTTGTGCCACTGTCTTCAGTTGTTGTATCCCAGCGCTGATAAACTCATATCTCCAGAGCAGGGCTCTCCTGTGGAACTTTCTGTAATCGAAACAGCCTTTGCAAACATTTTAACTGACCTAACTATCTCTATCTTGCGTCTAGCCTCCAAACTATCCTTGTTCATTCCTAGGCATAGGCCAAACTAACTTTGGGAGAAACTAAGTTTATAGTTTAACTTTGAAACAAAGATGATAACAGCCTCTTCCCCAAACAAACCCCCTTCTTGCCTGGGGACTAGACTGCCTTTGCAGGACTAGCAAAATTAGCCACAAGATTAGAAATAATGTCTTGGGAGTCACTGTTGTAAAACCTGAGATCAGTACTTGAGATATTGTGCAGACCCCTGCGTTTCCATGCACCAGCTGACACCACCCACATTGATAAACTGGCTCCTCTGGTCTTGTGGCCTCCACCCCAGGAACTGACTCAGCACAAGAGGACAGTTTCAACTCTCTATGATCTCATCTTCAACCTGACCAATCAGTACTCCCCACTTTCTAACCTACCCACCAAATTATCCTTAAAAACCCTCATCCCTGAGTTTGTAGAGAGATTGATTTGAGTAGTAACTTCATCTCCCCTACGGTGCTACTGGCCTTGCATCAATTAAACTCTTTCTTCACTGCAATGCCATGGTTTTTACTTGTGTAGTTGGCAGGAAGAACCTGTCAGGCAGCGTGGAAATGTGCTGCCCAGTACTGTAGCTTATAGCCATATATGGCTATTGACCACTTGAAATGTGGTTAGTGTGACTGCAAAACTGGATATTTACATTTTATTTTAATTACTTAAATTTAAATAGCCACAAATGACTAGTGTCCAGTATATTGTAGCTCTAGCCTCTGTGATTAAATGCTTAAGAAAGACTAACTCTTGTTTTCTTTTATAGGAGATGGCACTTTGTTTAATCCTAAAAAACAAAACCGCCATTAGCATCCATGTGCAATTTTGTTTTCTTTCAAGCAGTGGCACACAAACTTTAGTGTGCAAAAATAACATGAGGATTTGAGATTTTGTTCACAGAAATTATCATTCAGAAAAATAGAGATATATGCCCCCAAATGTGATTTTTAAACAATCATTCAGATGATTTTGATGCAGGTGGTCTATAGAACAACTTCAAAAAATGTTGTCATAAGTGTTCTGAACTCCTAAGGTAAAAGTTTTATGCCAGAGGTTATAAATAAGAATAAATATGGAATCATTTAAAACAGTGTTTGTATTAAACATTTCTGTAAGAATTTAATATTAAAAAGCAAAACAAAATCATTTGTGCTGGGGCCAGACAATTGAGCTAGGTCTCCGTTCTTCCAGGCAAATGTTTACTCTCTTCTTTTTGAGGTTCTTTGGTGGAGAAGGATGAAAAGCTCTTGGACCCAAAGTTTTAAAAAGGAAAAGAAAGCCACGTAAAAGGGTTTTTAAAATTCCTCCTTTCCTCTCATCATTCATTCACTCAACTGCTTTTTTTTGAGGACTGACCTCCTTCTAGGCCCTGTATTAAGTGCAGGGAATGTGATATCACTTTTGTGGTGCTTGTTGTTTAGTGTAAGGAAGAGGCATAGATTATTGAATGTTTAATATTTTTTAGGTATCCTAGTAAATTGTTTCCATGTATTATATAATGTTAACCTCCCATCCCCACAACAACCATAGGCAGAGAGATGCTATCTTTACTTAAATAAAAATACATTAGAAGCAACCAAAACATTCTACATAGAAATCTCTAGACAAGACCTACAACAGGCAAGAAAAGAGAAAAAATTCTGATTGGGAGTCTTAGTAAAGGACATTGAAAAGCCTGGCAGGTAGGGCAAATTCTGGTTGGAAGCCCACCGACTGGTCGTGTTCTTTTTTATTAATACAACTGATTCCAATTCTGAGAGGCAGAATTTCTATCACTCTCAGACCTGGGAGCCACTATGAAAGGTGGACTGGAACACAGAAGTCTGGGATGATGGGAAAATTTAGAGGCACAGGGACATAGGTTTCTAGCATCTCAGGCTCAACTCTGAAGCGTTTCCCGTAAAAAATTATTACATGTCTGTTACTCATTTCTGTTGTAATAGTGCACTTCAGATGCATTATAGGTTTCATCAGCATATTTATAGTATGCATAGTGCAAGTGAAGCTCACTGCCTCCAGAATATGAAGTTCATCTTAGCTTCAGCCAAAATCATTGTGCATTGAATAAAAGCAGTCAGCTACAAATATAACTCACACTGTCAATATGTGAATTGAGTGGTTAAGAAAGGCCACTGAACAGTATTAAAGGAGAATGACTTTATTTTTTATTTTTATTTTATTATTATTTTTGAGATGGAGTCTCACTCTTCTTGCTCAGGCTGGAGTGCAGTGGCACAATCTCAACTCACTGCAACCTTTGCCTTCCAGGTTCAAGCAGTTCTCCTGCCTCAA
The DNA here is from genome assembly GCF_024542745.1 of Macaca thibetana thibetana. NCBI lineage: Eukaryota > Metazoa > Chordata > Mammalia > Primates > Cercopithecidae > Macaca > Macaca thibetana. The sequence goes on from NC_065592.1 coordinate 67,662,262, forward strand.
CCTCCAGAGTAGCTGAGATTACAGGCACCCACTACCACGCTTGGCTAGTTTTTTTTTTTTTATTTTTTTCATTTTTAGTAGAAATGGGGTTTCACCATGTTGTCTAGGCTGGTCTCAAATTCCTGACCTCAAGTGGTCTATCCACTTTAGCCTCCCAAAGTGCTGGGATTATAGACATGAGCCACCACGGTTGGCTGAGAATGACTTTATTAATGTATACATGCTAAAAACTATTGAAATGTATTTTATCCAGCCTACAAAAATAAAGATATTAAAAGCAAAAGGAATACTGAAGGAGGAAAAACATAAAAGAAAGGAAGAATAAAAGGAAAAGAGAATGAATGAATTGGCAGTGGAAGGAAACTGATCAACTTGGAGACAAAAATGGGGGAGAAAAAAAATAGTAAGTCCTAAGTGCAGTATGACACCAGAAGTGCCTGGAAGATAGAAAGTTTTGGCACCCCTATGTAATATCTTACCCTTATCATTCATGTGCTAAATCAGTTCCAGCAGTGGAAACAGATTCCTCAGCTTTACAAAATGTACTTTTGTCTTTAACATAAGCCAACTTCCTCCCCTGGTTCTAATTCAACTCTCTAAAGCTTAAGTTAGTATGGTTTTTTATGGTGAGTTGAATTGAAAATATTGGGATCTTGGTGTGTGAGAACGACTTTTCTCCTAAATGATTACATCTGTTTGTGAGTTTGGTCATTGTGAATCATTCCCCAGTAGTGATCAACACTATGTCTTCTGAACCAACATGCTGAAGCCAAACTCCAGACGATGGTGATCTGACCAATGCTCTGCTCCCATGAGTCCAGTCTGACCACTAGCCTCATCATATTTTCAGTATTTCTCAGATTTTTCCATCACATCTTATTATCATTATTGTAGTTATTAACATTATAAAGATGAAAGGTTAACATTAACAGCCACTGTATGTAGGTAAAATGTAATATACTTTGTGTTCTTATTTGTACTTCATAGCAACCTTATTAAGATGTACTGTAATCTTCAGAGAATGGTCTTCTAAATTGGAAAGTCGTTTTTATCAACCAAGTTTTAGGGTCCACATGGAACCATAGGGGTGAAAGAGATGCTTGCTTTGCTTACCTGACCAGAAAAATCACCTTGGTTACAAATGTCTTGATAGATGCCTCATGTAGATTTCTGTCACATTTTAAGAAACCAGTGGTTTTTTTTTTTTCCATTTTATAGAAGAGAAAAATAAGGCATAAGTTACTGTTACAGTGTCAAAGTAAATTTGCTCATTGTCAAAAATCTAGTTAGTGGCAGAAATAGGATTTTTGCCCAGGTCTGTCTAACTTGAGTTTGTACTTACGTTCTCGGAGATATGTTTGTTTTCCAACTTTTGGTTAGTTTTGCATCTAAGTACTGAACTAAACAAGTTTGCATTCTTTTTTTTTTTGAGACAGAGTCTCATTCTGTTGCCCAGGCTAGAGTGCAGTGGTGAGGTCTCGGCTTACTGAAACCTCCGCCTCCTGGGTTCAAGCAATTCTCTGCGTCAGCCTCCTGAGTAGCTGGGATTACAGGTGCCCACCACCATGCCCAGCTAATTTTTGTATTTTTTAGTAGAGACGGGGTTTCACCATCTTGGCCAGGCTGGTCTCGAACTCCTGAACTCATGATCCACTAGCCTTGGCCTCCCAAAGTGCTGGGATTACAGGTGTGAGCCACCATGCCTGGCCAAGTTTGCATTCTAGTGAGGTCTGCCTGTTGGAAATTTGGGAGATTTTCTTTCTTTCTTTCTTTCTTTCTTTCTTTCTTTCTTTCTTTCTTTCTTTCTTTCTTTCTTTCTTTCTTTCTTTCTTTCTTTCTTTCTTTCTTTCTTTCTTTCTTTCTTTCTTTTTCTTTTCTTTCTTTTCTTTTTTCTTTTCTTTTCTTTTCTTTCCTTTCTTCCTTCTTTCTTTCTTTCTTTCTTTCTTTCTTTCTTTCTTTCTTTCTTTCTTTCTTTCTTTTTTCTTTCTTTCTTTCTTTCTTTCTCTCTCTTTCTTTCTTTCTTTCTTTCTTTCTTTCTTTCTTTCTTTCTTTTTTCTTTCTTTCTTTCTTTCTTCTTTCTTTCTTTCTTTCTTTCTTTCTTTCTTTCTTTCTTTCTTTTTCTTCTTTCTTTTCTTTCTTCTTCTCTCTCTCTCTCTCTCTCTCTCTCTCTTTTTCTTTCTTTCTTTTTGATGGCGTCTCACTCTTATCACCTGGGCTGGAGTGCAGTGGCACAATCTCAGCTCGCTGCAACCTCTGCTTCCCGGTTTCAAGCTATTCTCCTGCCTCAGCCTCCTGAATAGCTGGGATTACAGGTGTCTGCTACCATTCCTGGATAATTTTTGTACTTTTAGTAGAGATGGGGTTTCGCCATGTTGGCCAGGCTGGTCTCGAACTCCTGACCTCAGGTAATCCACCCACCTTGGCTGCTTTTCAATTCTGAAAATACCATCTATAATAGAACTTAAATATTTGCACCTGCAGAAAATGAGTCATGACTGTGGGAAAATTCTTCCCGATTTACTGGCAGATGTTTGGATTTCTACCAGTTTAGATTCTGTCACCTTAGCATAAAAAACTTTTCTGTCTTCCTCATATACCTTATCCAAACATACCAAGGGATAACCTAAAGCTCTTCCTCTACAAATAAAGAGATGAGGTGTCTAAGAACCTAGAGACGAACTCAAGACACCCACAGAGAAGAGAGATTTTGGAAGAATAGAGGACAAAAAAGACAATTTTGAACAACTGAACTATACAGTATAGATACAATTACGGACAGACCATAGAAGATTCCTAAAAGTAATTGAAGAATAATGTTCAAGAGTAGGAAAGGTGGAATCCAAATAAATGACTATTTCTGTGCCAAATGAACTGCTAATGCAAATTTAATCGAGAATGGCAAATCTTTACCAAACCAGGGGTTTGACATTTCTTGAGAAACATAAAAATATTCCACCATAAATTAGAAGTAGAAACAGTAACTTCTATGCCAGCCTTTATGTCTTTTCCTAGTTACTCTCAGGTTTCTTTTGACTCAAAGGCCTATTGGCACTCAGACATCTATTGGATTTAGATATGTAACGAGTCCAGCTGAATCAACAGCTCATAGTCCCAGGTATTTTCTAATAGCCAGTTGTCACTTGAATTCATGAGAAAAACCTGTCATTGTTGTGCTCTCTGAAGATACTCAAGTGAGCTTGCAAAAGGTAAGTTGACCTACATATTGGAGGTCAATACAGAATTTAAATTCTCTGCAAGGTAGAAATAATTGCAAATGTCTTTTTCTCTGTGCCTTATGTGTTGAACAGAAAGGAATTATGTATTTCTCCTGACTGGATTCTTGAACTGCATCTAGTAAAGTCAGTCAGCATTAAACTTCCAATTAAAATATTGAAAGCCATGTGTTTGCCAATGCCAAGTATTTGAACTTGCTCTAAGTAGTAAAGACTAGTTTGACCAACTCAAGAATAGATAGAAAATGATAAATAAACATCTTTTTAGCAGTATGTTCTCTTTATAATATGCCAACTAAATGTATTCCTATGAAAATCTTGTAAGGCACTCAGGAATGCAAGAAGCTAAGCATAAATACCATACACTGTCCTGCCAGTCCCCCAGGAAGGGAAAACATTACAGAATAAAAAGCGATGAATTAATGGAAAGTCATTTTCTTCAGCTTTAACCTTGGTTACAATCTATGTTCATTTAATGTGAGGATGCTTAGATCCTGGCAATGTCACCTTAAGACCACACCAAAAAGTTATAAATGAACCAGAGTCAAAGAGGAAAAAATTATATAGGAAACTCTCATACAAATAATTTATCCATTCTTCCTGCTTTCTAAGTAGTCCACATCCATGACTATACACTTATTAAAGTTAGAACATACTTAAAAATAGTAATTCATTTTTCTGAAGAAATTTCTGATGAATAATACAACAGATCTTACAGAAAAGAATTAACTCTAGTTAGTAGTAGTGGAACGTAAGGTGAAAACAAGTTATTGAAGTATGTGCTTTCCTGAGGTTCTTAAAATGTGAAAATTTCAGGCCAAGAATATAGGAGTCCTTTCTGACATTATCATTCTTTATTCAATATCATGTTTTAAAAATAAATCTGAACGCCTTGTATTTTCTTAGTACTAGGCTTCCCATCAGTGTCTCAGGTTGTGCTTGTCCTTTGAGGTAGTATTCAAAGAACGTCAATAATTTATAATGATTTAAAATTATGGACCTTCAGTAAAATATGGTACATTCTCTTTGGTTCTGAGTTGAAACTCCATCCAAACTCCTATCACAAGCAAAATCATCTGAGTACACATTTGTTCATTAAGTAGTTATAGCATCAGCTGTGTGTTTAGCAATATGCTATATGTTGGGAATGCACAAAAATACACAGGTTGAGGGAGTAGACAATCCTATAACAAGTCCTTCTTTTCATGATATGGCAACAGAATATTCAACTGATGTGTGAAAGACATTCCAAGAAATCCATCTCACCATCACAGAAAAATGAGATACTTCATCTTCTTTTACCTCCTAGTAAGTCTCATTAATACTTTCATGTCACTTTCCTACCATTATTTATTCTTTCTGTTCTTGTCAACATTGATCCAGGGACCTAGTTGAGATGATTCAAGAGAGAAGCATATCTCAGGTCTCTTCTCTCTGGAACATTATCTGGGAGGGATACAGAGTAAGGACAAAGTGAGAGGTGAGAGGCTGACCCCTTGTTAGCCAAGTCAAGATGTTAAGCTTTTGTAATCAATGAAGTCCCAGATGTCAAAGAAGGATCACCATTACTCACTTATCATATATCTATTCATCTATCCATCCATCCCTTCCTTGTAATGAGGCTCTGTTGCAGCTAGCTTTAATATTCATTTCACAAACATTTATTCATGACTAAATATGCCAATAATTTGTGTTTTTCATTTCTGGATTTAGGGGATGCAGTATTGAGCTAAAGAGACTCTCTCTGCTGACTGTGTAGGAATAAGGCCTATAAATAACTAAAACAAAATATAAATAAGCCAATCTATGTACTGACAAGTGCTCTCCAGAAAAAGTTGGAAAGAATGTTGGATAGAAACTCTTGTGTGTGGGGATTATAAAATACAATAATTTAGGAAGGCCTCTCTGAAAAGCAACTTTGAATAGAGACCAGAATATCTTGAATGAGAAATACATGGAATACCTGATCACAAAACACTTCAGTACAGATAGAATAAAATAAATAAATAAAGGCTCTGATATGCATAGGAGGTTGACATGTCTTAGGAATGACAGGAAGACAAGAATGGTTGGACTGGGTGCTTAAAAAAGGAGTGAATGATAAGAAACAAGATCAGAGAGATAGCAAGTGAAGAAGCCAGTTGATGTAACATATTTAAGCCATGATATGTACTTAGGATTTTATCCTAAGATTAGAAAGTTGTAAGCAGTGCCATGATCTGGAATAGGCTTTAAAGATCATTCTGTGGGAATCCTTGCGGGCTGGTGTATTAATGTGTTTTCACACTGCTGTAAAGAAACTGCCAAAGACTGGATTATTTATAAAGAAAAAGGTTAAATTGACTCACGGTTCTTCTTAGCTGGGGAGGCCTCAGGAAACTTACAATCATGGCAGAAGGTGAAGGCGAAGCAAGGCACTTCTTACATGGTGGCAGGAGAGAGTGAGAGAGCAAAGGGAAAACTGCCAAACACTTTTAAAACCATTCGCTTCTATGAGAACTCCCTCACTGTTATAAGAACAGCATGAGGGACACCACCCCCATGATCCAATCACTTCCCACCAGGCCCCTCCCTCAACATGTGGGGATTACAATTTAAGATGATATTTGGCTGGGGACACAGAGCCAAACCATGTCAGCTGGTGTGGCATGTCAGAGCTTGAGAAGAATGAAGAGGATGTTCATGTGGGGCTGTGGGCAGCCTTATGTGGGGAATAAGTCAGAACCCAAGCAGGGTCCATGAGGAGAGGGTCCACAGGGGAAGGTGGAGGGGGAGTGATAGAAAACTGATGTAGGGTATCAGAGCCTGAGCCAGTAAGGCGGGTATGCACATGAAGATGTCCTGCTATATGAAGCCTGAGTAAAATGAAGTAAAGGTCTACGAGTGGGGATGGGGCTTGGCATAGGTGTTAGAGCCTGAGAAGTACATGCTGGAGGGCAGACTGGCATTGAATGTCAGATTCCAGGTGGGGGCAGAGGCCATCCACATGGGAGGGTAATCAGAAATGAGGAGTCAGAGACTGAACATTGTGAAGAGGACATCCGTGTGGGGCGTGAGGTGGTGACAAAGATGGAAGACTGGCTGCCCACAGAGGACTGACAATATAAGTAAATATATTAATATAATCATAATCATTTTTCTTCCTTTGGAGAGGGGATTTACAAATACAGAATAGGGAATAAAAGAAAGAAATTCTGTGATGTCGAATTGGAATTGGAGGCATTAGTGTTATAGTATGGTTTTCAATATAGACAGATATGGAAATAAATATAAGTATAAATAGAAATGCAAATGTTTGTATGTATTTATTTAATATTTCCCCTTTCTTTTGTCCACTGAGGAGAAACTGAGGGTAATGATACCCCAGTAGCAATGCACACACCTAGTACCCAAATCTTATTTTTTAAATACAAATTTTCTCTAAAATGAATTAGTTGATTTCAGTCCTGGGGCTTGGAAAATACAAGATGAATAAGGAACTTATAACAAATGAAAGCAAGGAAGTGTTCAAAGAGTGATGAAAAAATGTCAACAGGACAGTGAAGCTAGCTTTAATAAGTTCTTGTTGGTCAAACTGGGGACAATTTGAACATCAAAATAAATAAAGAGATTATTTCTTACACAATAAATAAAATAGGAAGCTATGAGTTTGTATATGTATAATTAAATAAATGGATAAATTGAAAATTTGATGAGAAATAGAGTATTTGCCTAGTTTAAAAATACCTCCCACCAAATTTCCATTAATTTCAAAGAGGAAAAGAGTAACTACACTGGAGAAGTCTGGAAGACATTTTCTTAATTAAATGATCAAAGTGAACATTGTTGGTAAAGGGACAGACTTAAATTGTTTGCCACATGGTAGGATAGGATGCATTGAGAAGAACACAACATCACTTCTATGATATTGTAATTAGAAATGTATAATCTCAGTCTAATCACGAATAAACCTCAAACAAAACTCATGAAACACTTCAAGAAATAAATGATCACAAGTAAAAAGCTGAACACACTGAAAAATGAGCAACTCTTCTGATATCATCAGATAAATGAGGCTAGAAGGAAAACTGCTGCCTCCAATATTGGAGAGACAGACAGGCAGATATGGTATGATTTCAACTTACTGGAGCAGACACTCAAAAGCAAAAACTGCTGCAGGAACCAGTGCCAGGGTGGGAACATGAACCTGGTGAATTGTTGGAGGCTCAAAGTGGACAAGCCTAAGAATCAAAAACTCTAAAGGTTGCCGGGTGCAGTAGCTCACGTCTGTAATCCCAGTACTTTCGGAGGCTGAGACAGGCAGATCACCTGAGGTCAGGAGTTCAGGACCATTCTGGCCAATATGGCAAAACCCCGTCTCTACTAAAAGTACGAAAATTAGTCAGGTGTGGTGGCACAAGCCTGTAATCCAAGCCTCTCGGGAGCCTGAGACATGAGAATCACTTGAACCCGGGAGGTGGGGGTTGCAGTGAGCAGAGATTGCACCACTAAATTCCAGCTTTGGTGACAGAACCAGACTCCGTCTCAAACAAACAAACAAGCAAACAACTCCAAGGGAACCAGTCATAGGGAGGTCTTCACACTTCAGTGAGTTTTACCTCCAGGAACGTTACTATGGCCTCCTGGTGAACATTTGAGGAAAATCCTACTTCTTTCAGGGGAGGGGAGTAGGAATCATTTTGAAGTATGCCAGACTACTCTGTTCTTAACAAGGCCTGCCCCCAGGATAAACTATCTCGGCAGGGCCTAAATATTTTACCAGAGCCTAACCTATTTTGTCAAAGTCTAACCTACCTAGGGGAAGGAAAATACCCAACTCCAGCCCCCTCTAACCATCCCACCCCATGTAACGGCATGGGTGTTGGCAATAGGAAGCAACTACGAGGCACTGAAGAAGTTCATAGTCTAGGGACACAGACTTGCCAAATGACTGGGATCTAATCATAGGGCTTGGAACACTTTCTCTCCCCAAATACTTTACTACCACATTACTAAAGGCCTATTTACCACAATGTCTTTTACCCAATACATCATGTTCACATTTCAACAATTACAAGGCATATTAAAAGACAGAAAACATAGTTTGAATCGGCTGTACAATCATTAGACCCAGAAAACAAGATATAGTGGAATGTTGGAATTATTAAACCAGGAATTTAAAAAATTATGACTAATATGCTAAGGACTTTAATGAAAAAGGTAGACAACATGCAAGAACAGATAGTTAATGTAAGTAGAGAGATGAACATTTTAAGAAGGAAATAAATAAGAAATGCTAAAGATAAAAAGCACTGTAACAGAAATGGAGAATGCCTTTGATGGCCTTATTAATACAATGGACATGGCTGTGGAAAAAATATCTATGAGGTAGAGGATATGAAAACAAAAATTTCCAAAATGAAAAAAAAGAGAGAAAAAAGACTGAAAACTATAGAACAGAATATTCAAGAACTGTGGGACAACCCAAAAAGGAATAACATACACATAAGATGAATACCAGTAAGAGAAGAGAGAAGGAAAGAGGAGCAATGTTTGAAGCAATAATGACTGAGCACTTCCTCAAATTAGTGTTAGATACCAAACCACAGATTTTGGAAGCTTAAGTACCAAGCAACATAAATGCAAAAAACAAAACAAAAACAAATAAACAAAAAACTATACATAGGCATATATTTCAAAAAATCAAAGATAAAGAAAAAAATATTGAAAGAAGCCAGGGGAAATAAGACACCTTAACTATAGAAGATCAAAAATAAGAATTATATTGGCCAGACATGGTGCCTCACACCTGTAATCCCAGCACTTTGGGAGGCCAAGGTGGGTGGATCACTTGAGGCCAGGAGTTCAAGACCAGCCTGGCCAACATGGCGAAACCCTGTCTCTACTAAAAATACGAAAATTAGCCAGGTGTGGTGATACCTGCTGGTAATCCCAGTGACTCTGGAGGCTGAGGCACAAGAATTGCTTGAGCCTGGGAAGTAGAGGTTGCAGTGACCCAAGGTCACACCACGGCACTCCAGCCTGGGTGAAGAGTGAGACTTTGTTTAAAGGGAAAAAAAAGAATTATACAAAATTTCTTCTCAGGAACCACCATGTAAGAGGAGAGTGAAGACATATTTAAAGTGTTTGGAGAGAGAAGAAAAAACGTCTGCCAACCTGAAATTCTTTACCCTGTTAAATTATTCTTCAAAAGTGAAGGAGCAATAAAGATTTTTTAAACAAACAAAAATTGAATGAATTTGTTGCCAGTAGACCTGCCTTACAAAAAGTGTTAAAATAAGTTCTTCAGAGAGAAGGAAAATGGTATCAGTCAGAAAGTCTACATATCTATATAAAGAAAGGAAGAGGCCGGGCGTGGTGGCTCAAGCCTGTAATCCCAGCATTTTGGGAGGCCAAGACGGGCGGATCACGAGGTCAGGAGATCGAGACCATTTTGGCTAACACGGTGAAACCCTGTCTCTACTTAAAAAAAAATACAAAAAACTAGCCGGGCGAGGTGGCGGGCACCTGTGGTCCCAGCTACTTGGGAGGCTGAGGCAGGAGAATGGCATAAACCCGGGAGGCGGAGCTTGCAGTGAGCTGAGATCTGGCCACTGCACTCCAGCCTGGGCGACAGAGCGAGACTCTGTCTCAACAAAAAAAAAAAAAAAAAAAAAAAAAAAAGAAAAGAAGAAAGAAAGAGAAGGAAAAATAAGGTGAAATAAAAACTTTTATTTTTCTTGTTCTCACTTGATCTAACAGTTTTCTTCAAAGTAAGAATTGCAATTATGTATTTAATTATATATACTTGTATGTAAGTGAAATGAGTCACAAACTGATACAAAGTGTGGGAGGGAAGAATTAGGATTTTTCTATTATAAGTTACTTGTACTACTTGTGAGGTGATACAGTGTTGTTTGAAAGGGGACTTAGATTAGTTATAAATGTAAATTGCAAACTCTAGGGCAACTACTAAAAAGGTTTAAAAATAAATGATAATTTATGTGCTAAGGAAGAAAAGAAAATGGAGTTCTATAAAAATGCAGCTTTACTCATATTTCCAAAAATTGTAGGCAATCAAGATGTCCTTAAGTAGGTGAATGGATAAATAAAACTGTGGCATATCTAGACAACAGAAGATTATTAATCACTAGAAAGAAATGTGCTATTAAGCCATGAAAAGATATAGAGGAAACAGAAATGTATATTACTAAGTAAAAGAAGGCAATCTGAAAGGATTCAGTGTGCTACCAGAGAGGCACATTTGTTAACAATTGATGAACCTACATCGACACATTATTATATCCCAAAGCCCATAGTTTACATGAGGATAAACTCTTGGTGTTGTATGTTCTATGAATTTTGACAAATATATAGTGACATGTATCTACAACTGAAGTATCACACATACTTTACTGTATCATAATAGTTTTAGTGCCCTAAAAGTCCCCTGTGCTTAGCCTATTCATCTATCCCCTCTTCCCTACCCTACCCCCTCCTTTTTTATTTATTTGTTATTTTATTTTCTATACCTCCCTCCCTCTTAACTCCTGGAAACTGCTGATGTATTCACCATCTCCTTAGTTTTGCATTTTTCAGAGTGTTGTGTAGTTGGAATCATACAACATGTTCCACTCTGGTGGGGGACATCAATAGTTGGGGAGTCTGTGCATTTGTTGGGACAGCAAGTATATAGGATCTTTCTGGACTTTCTGCTTAATTGTGCTGTGAAACTAAACTGCTCTAAAAATAAAGTTTATTGAATAAAAATATAAAAAGCTAAATGGTCTGTAATCTTCAAATATATCAAAGTTGTGAAAGCTAAGAAAAGGCTAAACTAATTGAGACTGATGAAGAATACTGAGACATAGCAAGTTAAGTGCAAGAAATCATTCTGAACTGGAGGTTTGTTGAATAACCTTCTTCAGACAATTGGCAAAACTATTGAATGGATTCTAAGGATTAGATGGTTGTAATGTATCCATGTTAATTTTCTGATTTGGTGGCTGTACTGTGCTTAGTTAGAAGAGTTAATTTTTTTTCTGTAACTTTATGATTGTTTCAAAATCTGAAAAAGGCAAAGAAAAAAATTAAAGATAAAAAATAGATTATTCTAGATGCTGTACAGAGAGTAGATTGCAGCAACTTAAAAAAATGTTCAGGCCAGGAAACCAGTTAATAAGGGGCTGGAATCATTTAGGTGAGTTGATAGGGGCTTAGACTAGAGGAGGTAAGTTGGAAATGTTGAGATGTGGTCAGACTGAGACTACATTTGAAGGTAGTGAAAACAGAACTTGCTGATTTGATGTGGATTATAAGAAAAGTATAGGAATCAAAAAGGTTTCTTTCCTGATCAGCTAGGTCAATTACAGTGTCTTAGGAGATGGAAAAAAAAATACAGGAATAAGAAGATCGAGGCCAGGCTTATCTACAGATACATTATAAAAATAAAAATTAAATTATTATTGACTGTAGTTTCCCTGTTGTTCTGTCAAATACTAGGTCTTATTTATTCTTTCTAAGTATTTTTTTGGTACGCATTAACCATTGTCACCTCCCATGCACCCCCTACTACCTCACAAGTAGCTGGGACTACAGGCATGCACCACCATGCCCAGCTAATTTTTGTATTTTTCATAGAGACGGGGTTTCACCATGTTGGCCAGGATGGTCTCAATCTTTTGGCCTCGTGATCCACCTGGCTAGGCCTCCGAAAGTGCTGGAATTACAGGCATGTGCCACCACCCCCTGCCCATCATTTAGCCTTTCTACTTAAAATAAGAGTAGTTTATACAGCGCAATTACAGTGTTTACTGTTCTGGGTTTTTCTGTGTGCTTTCTATTAGCATTGAGTTTTGTACTTTCAGGTGACTTCTCCTTGCTCATTAACATTCCTTTTTTTCAGATAGATGAACTTTCTTTAAGCATTCCTTCTAGGACAGGTCTGATGTTGATGATATCCCTCAGCTTTTGTTTGTCTGGTAAGGTCTTTATTTCTCATGTATATTTGAAGGAAATATTTGTTGGTTATACTCTTCTAGGGTAAAAGTTCTTTCCCTTAGCACTTTAAATATGTCATTGCACTCTCTTCTGGCCTGTAAGGTTTCCACTGAAAAGTCTGATCCCAGATGTATTGGAGCTCCAGTGTATATTGTTTCTTTTCTCTTTCCACTTTTAAAATCATTGTTTTATCCATGACCTTTGGGAGTAGGATTATTAAATGCCTTGAGGTAGTCGTCTTTGGGTTAAATCTGCTTGTTGTTCTATAACCTTCTTGTACTTGAATGTTGATATCTTTTTTGGTTTGGGAATTTCTGTTATTATCCCTTTGAATAAACTTTCTATCCATATCTCTTTCTCTGTCTCTTCTTTATGGCAAATAACTCTTGTATTTACTCCTTTGATGGTATTTTCTAGATCTTATAAGCAAGCTTCATCCTTATTTATTCTTTTTTTTTGTCTCCTCTGTGTATTTTCAAATACCCTGTCTTTAAGATTACTAATTCTTTCTTGCACTTGATGAATTCTGCTATTAAGAGCCTCTGATGCCTTATTCAGGATGCAATTGCATTTTCAACTCTAGAATTTCTGCTTGATTCTTTTTAATTAATTCCTTCTCTTTGCTAAATTTATCTGATAAAATTCTGAATTCCTTCTCAGTGTTGTCTTGAATTTCTTTGAGTTTCCTCAAAAAAGCTATTTTGAATTGTCTGTCTGAAAGGACGTGTATCTGTTTCTCCAGGATTAGTCCCTGATGCCTTATTTAGTTTGTTTGGTGAGGTCATGTTTTTGTGGATGATCTTAATACTTGCAGGTGTTCATCAGTGTCTGGGTCTTGAAGAGTTGGTATTTATTGTAGTCGTCACAGTCTGTGCTTATTTGTGTCTGTCTTTCTTGAGAAGGCTTTCCAGGTATTCAAAAGGACTTGAGCCCCACCCTAATAACATGGTGGTTTTTGCAGAATTATAAAGGTAGCACCTTTGTGGTCTTGAATAGAATCTGGAAGAACTCTCTGGATTACCAGGCAGAGACTCTTGTTCTTTTCCCTCACTTGCTCCCAAACAGAGTCTATCTTTCTGTGTTGAGCCACCTGGAACTGGGAGCATGGTGATGCAAGCACCGTTGTGGCCACAACCACTGGGATTGCACTGAATCATATCTGAAGCCAACACAGTACTGGGTCTTGCCCAAGACCCACTTTAAACGTGATCTGTCTACCACCTATGTTCACTCAAGGCCCTAGGGCTTCAGGGCAGTGAGTTTCCCCAAGTGCTGGCCACATCTAGAGATGCTTTCTAAGAGCCAGGGATTGGAGTAAAAAAACCTGAGAAATTTATGTGATGTTATATTCTACTTCTGCTAAGCTGGTACTGAAACCACAATACAAATTCCTTCTTGCTCTTTCCTCCTCTATTCACAGGCAGAGAAACCTCTCCCTGTGACCACCCCTGCACTGGCCCATGGGAGATTCTACTAAGCCACTGCTGATGTTCACTTAAAGTCTAAGGGCTTTTCAGTCAGCTTGTGGTGAATGCTGCCAAATACGGGACTCACTCTTCAGGGAAGTGGGCTCTCCTCTGGCCAAGGGTAGGTTCAGAAATGTTGTCCAAGAGCCTAGGTCTGGACTTGGGGACCCCAAGCGACTGCTTGTTGCTCTACTCAGCGTGGCTGAGTTGACACCTAAGGTGCAAGACAAAGTCCCCTTTACCTTTCCCTCTGCTTTTCTCAAATAGAAGGAATGTTTCACTGTACCCATTGCAGCTGGGAATGTGCTGGGTTACACCTATAGTGAACATGTCTCAGAGCCCAAGGCCCATGGTGTACTATTTGGGTATCATTGCTGGTTACTTAGGGTCCAAGGGCTCTTTGGTTATCAGGTAATAAATCCTGCTAGGACTGAGTCCTTCCCCTCAACGCAGCAGCTTCCCTTTTGGCCCATTGTAGGCCTATAAATGTGGTCCATCAGCTAGTGTCTGGAGTCAGGGCCACATGACTCTGCCTGTTACCCTATTCTACCATGGCTGAGCTGGTATCCAAGATGCAAGACAAAGTCGTTTCCACTCTTCTTTTCTTACACAGAAGGAAGGAGACATTTTTGTTGCTGCATGCTGTACTGCCTTGGTTTGGGGGAGGCGTGGAGCAAGCACTTCCTTAGCTACCCCAGATATTGTCTTCCTAGGTCACACGACACTCTATTCCTCTGCCTCTGAGCCCCACCCAACACTAGGAGTTGCCTAGGAATTGCAGTCCTTGTGTCCTAGACTTCTTTTCAAGACTACCTAGAACCCCAGAGCACTTTGGCTAGCGGAGCCTCCTGAGACTTACCAAGAAACTTAAGTTCTGGTCACTGGGATGGGCAGTTCCCCTCTGGCTAGGTCTGGTTCCAGTGCTTCCTTTGTGTGTGGACATTGGATGAGTCCAGCAAGGCTTTGCTCTCTGCTGTAACAGAACCGTACTGAGTTCAGTGGAAAGTCCCCCAGTCATTGTGTTCTCCCTTTCCCAAGTGCACAGACTCTCTATGTACATCGCCTATGCTGGGGATGGTAGAGGGGTGACTTTAGTAATTCAAGACTGTCTCTCCAACCCTCTTCAATGCCTGCTTCAGGAGTATAAAGTTAAGACCAGGTGCTGTGATTACTCACCTGATTTTTGGTTCTCGTGATGGTGAGTGTCTGTACAACGTTAGTTGTTAAAATTCGGTGTTCCTGTAGTGGGTGTGAATATTGTAGGCTTCTGTTCTGCCATCTTGCTTCACTCCCTCACCCCTTAAATGCTGATGAGAAGTCTAATTAGATGATTGAAAGCTGGCCACTGGATTTGCTGGAATGAAAGTTATTGGAGACTATGACAGAAGCTGTTTTGAATGAACATGATGGAAAAGCCCTGATTAAGGGGAGTTAGAAAAGAAAGTAAGAGGGGAAAACGGAGATAGTAATGTAGATAAATCATTGTAGTTATACCCATAAAAAGAAGTATGAAATAAAAGGTCATTGCTTGGTAGGTTAGATGGGATTAGGGAAGATTGTGTATATATGAAAATGGAAGAATTATAGCATATTTTTATGCTGATGGGAAAGATCAGTTCAAGAGGGCATCATAGATGATGCAAGAGAGAGTTGGTACAGAATCAAATATTATATTCTTGTTCTACTGCAAACTTGGGGGGATGGCTTTAGATAGGAGCAAGAAGAGTTCACACATTTGATAGGAGGAGTGATGATACTTATAGGAGCAGAGACAAAGGTGTTGGTAGATTTGGAGGAAAGGAAATGAGCTACATCTTCCCTAGGGAGAGTGCTGCAGTGAAGAGGTGGAAACCTAGTAAAAAATTGGTTATGTGTGTGCTTAGACAGATGGATCTTTAGATAGATTTGTAGAGTTTCTTGGCATCCAGAGCATTTATGGGAACAGCAGAATGATTTCTGTTTTGACATATGGAGAAAGGTCCTGGCCTTTAAGGTGTGTTACAGACAGGACTGAGGAATGAATGACTTAGAAAACCTGTGGTGACCAGTGTAGCAGCATTGGGTACTACTGTGGTTTAGATGTTTGTCTTCTCCAAATCATCATGTTGAAATTTGACCCCCAATGTTGTGGGTGGGGCCTCATGAGAGGTGTTTGGGTTGGGGAGGTGATTCTTCATGAATAGATTAAAGCTCTTCCTTGGGATGTTCGGTCTATTAGTTCTTGAGAGAACTGGTTGTTGAAAAGACCCTCCCCCTCTCTCTTTCCTTTTCTCCTGCCATGTGATCTCCACACATGCTGGTTCACCTTCCTGTTCCTTCATTCATGGAAGCAGCCTGAGGCCCACACCAGAGGCAGATATTCAATCTTGGACTTCCCAACTATCAGAATCATGGGCCAGATAAAGATTTGTTTCTTTATAAATTACCCAGGCGTGGGTATTCCTTTATAACAACATAGCATGGACTAAGACTGGTGCTTCAGCAAATACCACTGTGGATAACTATCACAGAGCACTTGATCCCAGCTACTCTTGTTGCTGTGGCATTCTATAAACTCCAGACCACAGGGGACGTCTTGGAAAAAATAGGGAAGGAATCCCCAAATTGACTAGGAGTAGGTTACTGCCATCCAGAGAGAATGAGGCACAAAATAAAAATTGTTTAATTATACACAATTAAAGAAAATAAACATATTTCTTGTGCATTTGAGGTGTAGACTGACACTCATATTTGCCACATGTGTTCAATGACCTTCAGGTTCAATGACCACACGATTTAATCATTTACTACTACTCTTTAATACCAAATAAAGCAAGAAATTATGGGTTTACACACATTGAAAATTGATATTTGGAAATATTACTCTGCCATCTATTGCTTCATTTTACAGGGAGAAAACTAAAATCCAAAAAAAATATTTTTTACCAAGGTCACCTAGAGAAGTTGTGGCAAATTGAACAGAAATTAAAAATACCAGTTTTTCATAATAGCACATGGAAGAGTAAACAAAAGTCTAAATACATTCAAAGTTAAACATCTGAACTTTTAAAGTTATAGGTCTACAAATATTCTAACTGAAAGGAAAATCAGGAAAAAGAGAAGAACATTCAATTAATCATTAATTTCATTTATCGTCAATACCAAATATGGGAATCAGCCACAACACAATTATCAATATGTTTAATCAGACAGCACTTTTTGAGATTAAATAAACATGAAGGAAAGAAAGCCCTAAAATATTTATGAATGGTGAGTAGGAGTCGGTATTCTAGGGTTTCAGACATGATAAAAATAATGTTTCCTGAAGTAATTGGAGAAGGATTCCTAGAGACAATAGGATTTTACTTAGGCTTAAAGAGTTCGGTCTGAATGGGCATAGATAATTGGAACAGACATTCCAGATGGGGAAAAAATGATCAGAATGAAGAAACAGAGCATGTGATAGAAGTAGAAAGTGTATTTGTTGCTTAGCAGAAAGCTATTCCATGAACATTTATTTATTTATTTTAATTTCTTTTAAACCAATCAAATTTATTAGTGATGGGGTTGTATACTGACTTCGGTGACACTAATGTTAATTTGCTCTGATAACCCACATCAGACCAACCCATTAACATTTATTGAGGGTTATGTTCATTCTATTCTTTCTAATTGCAAGCAACAGAGACACACCCACACAATCGTAGGTAATGGGACTTATTTTAAGCAAGTAGTTCTGCTCTAGAGTTCCCTTAGTCACTGTTGCCTCTCTCGATATTTCTGGTATCATTGTCTCTGCTTTACTCTGTCTCTCTCTGTCCACCTGTCCCCATCCTAAAGTTGGAAAGAAGAGTACAGTAGAGAGATGAATAAAATACTGGTCAATACATTTGTCCTTGACATTGAGGAGTTCACAGTTCCATTCCCCTAAGAAGGAAAGATGGAAAAAAGTACTATGATACATCCTCTAATGGAAGACAGCAGAGGGTGCTATGGGATCAACATGAGGGGTCTACGGTGAAGACTCAGGAGTTCAGGGGTTATAGGTAGCTTTCTGGAAGATATAAGTATGAACTAAGTCTTAAGCATGAGTCAACAAAGTCAAGGTCTGTAAGATTGCAAGCAGAGGAATTATTTTGGACAACAGTGTGCATAATTCATCATGGTTGCCTTAGAGAACTATAGTAATCTGGCATTTCTGGATTATAAAGTGAAAGAGAAGATGAGTGGCAACCAGGTAATGGTTGGGTTTGTTTGCTCTGCAGTAGATTTGTATGTGTCTCATAGTTAATGTGTTGTCATAGGAAAGTTTTAAACAGCAAAGTATTGAATTGCGTTTAGAAGGACGTGGGCTAGGTGAACTATGGGTGTGAGAAGGGAAAAGATGAGGAAATTAGTAGTATAACACATACTTTATGATATTTCTTAATTATATAGATACCTTAATACTTTCCCCGTGCAGGCCGAGTGTCCTGGAATATCTGTCAGTGCTGTGTTGCATTAGGTGAGATGGTGAAAAAGATATTGTCAGAGAAGAAAGGAAAAAGTAGACACGGGTGAGGAAAATCTCTTTTCTCTTGACCTGTGGGTGATGCACTGCAGAGCAAACCAGATACCTTTCAGTGATGAGCTTAGGGTATCTGATCCTTGTTTTCATCACAATATTCCCATTCCTGAAGAAAACTACAGTCAACAACTCCTACATTTTTAAAGGGATGAGTTTTCTGTGCAACTAATGCAAAATGCACAATTTAGCTTCATTTGTATGCAGTGAAAATTATCTTTATGGAATACAAAACTCAGCTATGACACATATATCTCAATGCCAAAATCTTGTCGTATCCTGCAACTTATAGCATACAAATAAGAAATGATCATCCCAGGAAAATTTTATCTAAATTCCTTCTAGACTTGCTTGAATGATAGGTAGCAATTTAGAGAGATGAAAGTAATTGTAATAGGCAAGTGCTTAAACCATTTAAGGATTTCTGAATCCTCAGAATTCCTCAGCACTATTTATCAGCCTTACTTGGCACAACTTTTTTTAAAAAAATTTTTAAAACAAACATAGCTTAACAAAGTTTTTTTTTTTTTTGTATTTTAAAACAAGCATATTGGCATAACTTTTGAGGTTGTTTGGTTTCTAAAGTAAGAGGATGTAAGAGTACATCATTCATTAAAATAACTCCCAAAATGAGTTTCCCAATACAGGAAAACAAACTTTATATTACATTTTATTATTTACAGTAAAAATATCACTCAGTACAGTATATTTTCATACATTCTGACCCTGATACAATAGGTGTTAGAATAATGCAGTCAAAATAAACTTGTTAATGAGAAAGAAGAGTGGTAAAAATGTTTCTTTTTTTTTTTTTTTTTTTTTTTGAGACGGAGTCTCGCTCTGTAGGCTGGAGGCAGTGGCCTGATTCAGCTCACTGCAAGCTTCCCGGGTTCACGCCATTCTCCTGCCTCATTCCCGAGTAGCTGGGACTACAGGCGCCCGCCACTGTAGTTTTTTGTAGTTTTAGTAGAGACGGGGTTTCACTGTGTTCACCAGGGTGGTCTCGATCTCCTGACCGGTAATGGAATGTTTCTTTTCTTGAATTATTTAAACTGTTTATTTTCTTAGGATGAATATGCTGGATAACTTTGGAACATTCCATTCATCCTTGCTTTTCACTGGCTATTTAATATAGTGCAGAGAATGTCATAGGCTTTCAAATATTGCTAGACAAAAATGAAGAATAGGGTTTTCTAAGTACTAGTTTATACAGATGTAGGAAGGCATTCAGCAATACTGATTCAAGACACAGGCTTTGATTCCTCTGAACCAGATCCTAATACACATTCCTCATGGTTGCATGCTAGAATGTTCCTTTTCTTTTTTGTATACTTTCCAAGAAGAAAGCTGAGATTATTCTGACTATGAAAGAATGTTTACTTTGCCAACAATTCCTATTCCACAGGGAAAGGGTGGGTTGATATTGTGTAAAACTCCATAAATTCCCACTCAAGCTGCGATCTCTTTTCCATGTTGACCTCCAAATAGCCCCTTCTTGACTGCAGCTGGTGATACCATAAGAGGCTGTGCAAAGCTCCAAATTAAAGAACCAGAGTGGAGATTTGGAGAAATGGAACTGTTCAACTCGTCATAAGCACTGTTGTGCTCCAGTGAGGAATCCAGTTCATAGAAGTAATTAAAATGGATTTTTTGTGTGTGTCAGAGTGGCACCAGACCCAGTCTATATAGAGAGAAACAGGCCAAGTCAATAGTATTTGCCTTGTTTTTGTTTTGAGATTTTTTCACATCAAAAATTTGGAAAAACGACAGATGAGGTACATTCTAATTATCTGAGTCACTTTTAACAGAATGGTTCAACTTCCCTTCTCAGCTTCACTGCATAAAGAAAAACTTTCCTCTGAAAATCATATTTGGTCTGTGAATCTTAGATATTAAAAGTTGTAGCTGAAGCAGGACATTATTTTTGGAATGTTTGTTTTTAACCCTTCTGTTTCATTTTTTTTTTTTTTACATTTTAATTATAATAATATACATTTACACTTATAATCATAATATATGTTCATAAATACACTTTTACACTTATTTTTTTAATACAGGCCTGAAATATAACAGATGCTCAATAATTAATTAATTAGATAAGAAACATTTGAAACAATTATCGCTATAACAAAAACTAAATAACATATTTTCTTTTAATCTTACAAATAATTAACTTTGTTAGTGTATAGTTGATCTACATATAGGTTTCTGAAATAAAAAATATATTTTTGTCTTCATTAAGCAATACAAATGGGAATGCTTCTTTTCTTGGAATGGTGAGTGTTTACTGTGAATCCCTGATAAATTTTTAAAGCAGACGTATTTTGTTAATACACATACACATACACACACATACACACAAAACTTTCACGAGTTTAGTGATTTTTAACAGTTTCATATTTTAGTGGGAGTTTTGCCTGAATCTTTTATCTTTGCTTGTATTGTTAGATAAGCACACGTGGTTTGCCTAGAGTAGATTTTTTTTCTTTTCTGGGTTGGTTCACAGAATGGGTGGGGTATAAAATATTAATGGGGAAGAAAATAAGTAATGGCAATATTACAATAAAGAATAAAAGTTCAAAGTTAATTTTTAATACTCACGTGTGTTTGGCTATCCTGGTAGAAAGAATCTCCAAGGGTTTTTTAAAGGACTGCATTATGTGCCTTTTCCTTTGTATTTTCATATGGGGGAAAAATGTAAATAAAAGACTGCAAAAATCCTTTGGATTTATCTATTTCTTCTTGGTTGTAGAAACTTCCATGAAATATTATCAACAGGCAGCCAAATACCATAGTGTTATTACCTTTCAGGACTTGTCTCAGGGTGGTACTGCTCCTGGCAGAATTTCTCCATGCCTAGTTGCCGTTTACAGATTTTATGTGATTTTTTATCACATCGCTTCAATAAAAACAAGATGGTCCGATTAGTGAGTGTGTGTAAGAGACAAGGGCAGCCTCAGAAAACTCAAATGTAATCCTTTTAGATACAGTTTCCAGCTGGGCTTGACAAGGAGTTGTGAGCCATGTAAGGAAGGAAGATAGCAGTTATACTTAACGATAGTTTTGTTTAAGTCAAATGATCAGGCCTCTCCTGTTTTATCTTAAACTTGTGGAGATGGTTTATGTTTCTGATGAGGGCAGCCAAATAATGCACTGGTAACCCAAGCCTGTTTATTCTCTGGCTATGAGATATGTTACATTATACTTTACATTTCAACCGGAGGGGATGATCTATATTATAAAGTGTTATGTGCTTCCCCTAAACTGAGGTCTGTTTTTCTACATTAGCATTGGAAACCTAACCCTTGAAATGTGTCTTCCATCTAGAGTTCGGAGGAGGTACATTTATGGTAGGGTTCAGTGAATTAACACAGACACATATTTTCTCTCTGTTCTTTTTTTAAGCTTGCTTTAAATACATGGCATCAACAATGATCTATTGTTGATCTATTAATAGGAAAGGAAGTAATGGCAACATTACAAAAATGAATAAAAGTGTCAAAGTTCCTTTTTAATATTCACAGATGTGTGGTAGAAATGAGAGCTCATTATATTTCTCTTCAAACTTATTGTCACTTCTGTAGTCTGTATCTTAGTTGGGTGGCATCAATTTCTGTTAGCCTTTTAAGCTACAAAACCGAGAGTCATTGATTCTTTGCACTCACTTGGTTTCAACTCCTAGCCTCATTTACATCCCTGCTGTTATCATTTGTTTCTAAAAGTTGTTTCAACAGAAAAATCATTAGAAGGGAATTAAGTCCTCTGTGGAAAAAAATGTATAACTAAGCGATTTCTCATATAAACAGAAAAAATGTAAAATGAAAGAGAAAGGAATCTCAGATCTTTCAAAATATTTATGTAATAAATTACACAATTACATCTTTAGGTGATTAAACAAGAATATTTTAAAGCAATGAATTATAATTCAGTATTTTTGATTCTTTTGCTTGGTAATACATATATTGTTTATTTCTTCAAATCACCTTATTCTATAATTACTATATATATATAAAATAAGGAACTTTTAAAAAGCCATCAGAAATATATATATGTGTGTGTGTGTGTGTGTGTGTGTGTGTGTATATATATATATTATATATATTTGGAAAACACTGAAAAGGGGAGAGTTAACTTTACCTTTAGTCTGATGTAAAGCAAACACTATTAAAGTATAAATTACATTGAGTTTCCTGGCAGCAAAAGGGTGATAGAAGCATATTATTTTTCAAAAGATATCCACTTAGATATATTCATATAATTTATCACAGACAAATAGACAAGCTTCAGAGATTTAAGAAAGACTATCCTTTTAAACCCTTTGCAGTTGTGAAATCTAAAACTCTTTATTGAAACATCCCCCTCTCCCATGGTGGTGCCGCTTCTCTGAATCACACAGGTAAGTGGTCCTCAAATTCAACTTGGTGCCTTCTCAAGTGCATCAAGAAATCAAGAATGATGACACTGGCTTTAATTGTTGATCAAATTTTTCCAGAGTTTAAGACATATTTTTGGTTATGGATACTTTAAAAAGTCATATTAATTACTCTAGGAAACTAAATTATTATTTTTGTATACCTAATCAGATAATGACCCAAAAATGACAGGCATGATGATCAAGAGCTTGCCACAAATTTCTGACTATGAAATGGAACATCCTTAGCTATGTAGATTTTTCAGTGATAGAATGTATATCCTTTTGAATTCAGCACTCAAAGAATCTTAAAATGGCTTTTAACTAGAGCAGGGTAAATTAACATAAGTATTTCTAATAGGGAGTGCAGATTGTAGTAGTTACAAATAGGGAAATAGAGATTCTAGTATACAAAGGTAAATATTTTACCCATTTTTCCTGATGTCCACATTCTGTCTGAAGCCTGACTTGTGGCTTATTTTACATAGTATTGCATTCTCTTAGCATTTGAACTCTTAGAATTGTTCTTTTTCACACTAAGTCCTTTGGTTGCTTTGGTACACACTTTGGTGGTTTATCCTATAATTAAACCTGTGATAAGCAAAGAAAAACATACCTTTTTACTCCAGTAGTTCTGTAAAGATTAGGCACTTCCTTTCTGGATTAGCAGTTAGAGCTGAGATTACCCTGAAACAAATCAATTGGTCATTCTATAGGGAAACACAAAATATGTATATTGACCAACCAGCCTCCTTTCATGTTCTACAATTTCTGTAAACAAATTCTTTGCAATAGTTGGTATCTCTTCTATATATGTGAATGATAAACAAATATACAGGCTGCAAAAGAACATGATTGGGCCAAAGTTCACAATAGTTTGATGAATAAACAAGGGTCACAAAAGCTGGAAATACAGGCCATCTTGCCAGGCTTCATATTTCTGCTGACCTAAGTCTAAGAAAAACAAAGGATTAGGTGTCAGTAACTAAACACGGTGCTCCTTCTTCTTCTTATTTTTTTTAATGTAGGTTAACCATAGTGAGAAAGATATCTTTTCTATGACCACATTTATACATTAAGGACCAAAGATTGTAGAATTTATGAGAAAAAAATGCGTTACTTCAATTCTAGTCTATGTCATTCAATTAACCCAGCCTTCACTGTAGATACAGAGATAAAGGGCTAAAAAAGGTAGTAGATTACATAGTACAATTCATCCATATGTAGAGTAAAAAGTCAAATGTAAAAAAGTGTTAGGACACACACAAAGAGAGGAGAGATTATTTCTGCTTGGGAGAATCAAATACATGTTCTAGAACTGAACAAATGAGTATAATTTTCACATACATTGACCTACACAATGTTCAGTCATGCATCCCTTAACCACAGGGATACATTCCAAGAAATGTGTTGATTTCACCATTGTGTGAACATCATAAAGTGTATTTCATAAACCTGTATGATACAACCTATTGCTCCTAGGCTACAAATCTGTACAGCATGTTACTGTATTGAACATTGTAGCCAGTTGTAACACAATGGGAAGTATTTGTGTATCTAAACATAGAAAAGTTGCAGTAAATATAAGGTACAAAAGACAAAAGTTTTTGACTCTTTTAATAATACTTATCTTAAAACAAAACACATTCTACAGTTGTACAAAAATATTTTCTTTCATTATATCCTTATTCTATAAGCTTTTTCTATTTTTAACATTTTATTTTTTCTTTTTAGACTTTTTAATTAAAAACTGAGACACAAACACACAGAGTAGCTTAAGCATACAGGGTCAGGATTATCAGTATCACTGTCTTCCACCTCCACATCTTGTCCCACAGAAGGTCTTCAGGGGCAATAACACGCATGGGGCTGTCATCTGCTATGATAACAATGTCTTCTTCTGGAATACCTCCTGAAGGACCTGTCTGAGGCTGTTTTTAACTTAAAAAAATAAGTAGAAGGAGTACACTACAAAATAACAATAAAAAGTATAGCAAATACATAAACCAGTAATGTAGTCACTTATTGTCATTATCAAGTATTACGTACCATACATGATTATATGTGCTATACTTTTATACAATTAGCGGTATAGTAGGTTTGTTTACACCAGCATTATCAGCACAAACGTCTAAGTAATGTCTTGCTCTATGACACTATGATGGCTGCGACTTCATAGTAGAAGATAGTAATTTTTAGCTCTACTTTAATCTTATGGGACTACCATCCCATATGTTGCCTGTCATTATGCAGCACATAGCTGTATATAATAGTAGCAGGATTTGTTGCTGTGGTAGTGGTGGTTATTGTTAGTCTTGGATTTAGTTGGGATTAGAAAGGAAATGAGAGTAGCTCTGACATGAGTCTTTGTGCATCTGTTTCTCCTAAATTGCTTATTTGGACCTTAAAGTCCTTCACCATCTGACCACTGCATGCTCTCTGATACTTTCCTACTTATATTCTATACTCCACATCTTTTGAAGATTTTACAAATTCCCTAATTAGCCAGGCTTTTTCATGTTTTCTCATCTTTGTACACATTGTTTCTTATGTCCAGAAGGCCCTTCTTTAACCCCATGAGTGTGTATATATATATATAATTTATTAAAAATTCATTTTAGATATAAAGCTTTAGGCAACCTCCTAAGGTATTGATAATTTTAGTTCCTCTAATCTTGCTGTAACTATGAATATTTATGTTGACTTCTTTTTGCACTTATTTCATTTTATATGTCTGGCTACTCATTAGACTGTGAGCCTATCTTCATCTTCATCTTCATGGTGCCTAGTAGTTCCTCAACATGTCTGATGTATGTATGAATGAAGACCAACATCTTTCATTAAGTTTTTCCCAACTATTTTTTTTAATCAGTAATCATACTATCTTCTTTTAATTCCTAGTGAACAGCTTTCCACAGTTGCAGAAATCAGTCTTTTAAGTGAATACCACAAATTATGTAATCTGTAACATTTGGAAAGTCTTAATAGAATTGTTCCTTCCTAATGCATAAATGAATTTATTCAACAAGTATTCGTTGAGTGTCTTCTGTGCTCAAAGCACTATACTAGGTAACATAAGAGATACAGATACAATATACTCAGAGTACTCAATCAACAATTATGAAGTGAAGTATGACAAAACAGTAATGAGACACTGGAAAGAAAGAGATACTGTCTTAGAAGGTAACAGTGGGAAAGAGAGCACCATCAATCTTTTTTTAAAACTATTATGGAAAAAAATATAACATGAAATTTACCCTTTTAACAAGTGTTAAGTGGACAGTACAGTGTTGTTAACTAACTACAGGTACAGTGTGGTAGAGGAGATCTCTAGAACTTCATCTTGCATGATTGAAATTTTAATGCCTGCTGAAAAGCAACTCCCCATTTCCCGCTTGCTTCAGCCCATGGCAATCACCGTTCTACTCTCTGATATGATGAATTTGACTACTTTGGATACCTTATATAAGTAGAATAAGTCAGTATTAATTCTTTCATGACTGGCTTACTTCACTTAGCATAATGTCTTCAAAATTCATTCATGTTGTAGCATAGAACAGAATTTTCCTTTTTAAGGCTTAATAATATTCCATGGTACATATAGACACCACATTTTGTTTAATCCATTCATTCTTCAGTGAACAGTTGGGTTGTTTCCACATTTTGGCCATTGTGAATAACGCTGCAATGAATACGAGTGTCAAATATCTCTTTAAGATACTATTTTTAATTGTTTTGGATAAATACCCAGAAGTGGGATTTCTGGATCATATGGTAGTTACATTTAATTTTTTGAGGAAGCTTTCTATTGTTTTCCAGAACAGCTGCACTGTTACACATTTCTACCAACAGCATGCAAGGGTTTCAATTTTTCCAAGACAGCAAAAATTTGTTCTTTTCTTTTTTCTTTTTGTAATGGCTATCCTAAAAAGTGTGAGGTGATGTCTTATTGTGGTTTTGATTTGTATTTCCCTGATGATTAGGATATTAGGCATCTTTTCACATAACTGTTGGCCATTTATATGCTCTCTTTGTAGAAATATCTGTTCAGTTCCTTCATCCATTTTTAATCAGAGGATTCACCTCTTTGCTATTGAATTATAAGAAGTTATTTATATATTTTGGATCTTAAGTCCTTATCAGATATATGGTTTGCAAATATTTTCCTATTCTGTAAGGTGCCTTTTCAACTGTTGATTGTTTCCTTTCCTGCACAAAGGCTTTTAGTTTGTTGTAGTGCCACTTTCCTATTTTTGCTTTTGTTGTCAGTGCTTTTGGTTTTGTATCCATGAAAACATTGCCAAGACCAATGTAATGAAGGTTCCTCTCTGTTTTCTTCTATGAGTTTTATAGTTTCAGGTCTTATGTTTAAATATTTAGTCCATTTTGAGTTTATTTTTCTGTGTGGTAAAAGATAAAGTTCTAATATTATTTGTTTGCAGGTAGATTCTAGTGCACAATCTTCATGGTGGTTGCAGTGAACCAACATCACACCATTGTATTCCGGCCTGGGTGACAGAGTGAGACCCTGCCTCAAAAAACAAAACAACCCCCTCCAAAAAACCCCAAAACAAACAAAAATACAGTAGTTATCGACAGGGAAAGACTAATTATTGCCATCTTGTTCATTTTTTCCTGTCAGCCTTGTAGTTCTTTTGACCCTCTTTTATTTTCTTGCTGTCTTCCTTTATGTTTCATTGATCACTATTTTAATTTTTGTAGAGACCAGCGCTTACCATGTTGTCCAGGCTGGTGTCAAACTCCTGGGCTCAGGCGATCCTCCCACCTCAGCCTCCCAAAATGGCAGGATTACAAGCGTGAACCACTGCATCCAGCCTATTTTCTTTTGTAGTGGCATGCTATGATTCCTTTCTCATTTTCTTTTTTACATCTTCTGTAGGTATTTTCTTTGTAGTTACCATGGGGCTTACATAAAGCACCTTACAGTTATAATAATGTATTTTAAGCTGATAATGTAACTTTAATTACATATAAAATCTCTACACTTTTACTTCTCTCCTCCCCCAACACTTTATGAATTTGCCATCACAAATTGCACCTTTTTGTATTTTGTACCATTAACATATATTTATAGTTATAGTTATTTTTTAACTTCTGTGTTTCACTTCTATACCAGAATTAAACATGGTTTATGCATCACAATTATAGTATTAGAGTATCCTGTATCATCTACATATTAATATTTATCTTTACACATGAATATAATTTTGTATTCTTTTCAATTAGAAACTTCCTTTCTGGCCTCATTTAACCAATCTACTGATTCCCCACAATTACTTTGCATACCTTTCTAAGATAAGTAAAAATCTGTTCAACTCCATTTCAATACCACTGAAAGGGAATCTGTTCACAATCAAGAGGTAAACTCAACAGTAAAGGACTTGTGGCTCTTTGTTTGGTACTAAAGGCCTTATTTTCATCATCGATGAGGACAATGGGCATTTTTATTTTTAGCACTAAATAAATTACAAAGGCACATCGATATCAGCATTTCACTGGATAATCAGATCAGAAGACATTTAGAATAGGTCACATTGAAAAGGACATTGATTTTTGCCCCAGAACTTAGAGTAAAATAACCAGTTCTATTTATCTTTCTTTCCCTGAAACTATCTTCTACATTTTACACAGTTCTATATTTATAAAACCCTCCTAAACTAGGTGTTCTACAAAGTCCGTTTGCTGCCAGGCAGCATCTTTGTCCAGGTGGTTTTAGCTATCACATAATCCTTCTTTGTCTCCTGATGTGTCAGGCCCTTTCTAGTTTACAAAGCTCTCTTTTATCCCATTGTTCTTTGCTGTGAGCCAGTAAGGTACTCAGGTCTACTAACGACCCCATTTTAGAAGTGAATAAATATTATTCACAATGGCTCACATGAAAAGTAGTAGGATTATAATTTAGTTTGTTAATTTTTACAAGATTCCAAACCTGATTTTCTTTATTAGCATCCATACTGCCTCCCTGACTGTCTGCCATGTTTATAACTACCATGTCAGCAACTGTCGCTCTCTCCAAACCAATCTGCTTGAACAAATCTCAGAGGCCAGGCCAAAATTCTCCCTGCTCATACATCTAGTTCTGATATTGTGTGATCTAGTACAGATTCCCTTACCTAAAGTCACTGCCAGTGGGGCTGTGGCTTAAAGGAAAAAGTAAAGAAAGCTTGTGCTAATCACATCTGGGATTCATATAAAAACATTACCATATTTACTTCTTTTGAATCCTATTTTCTCTTCAAAAGCTGTGTATGGGGTTCTAATTAGCCTGATTTTATCCCGTCAGGAGAACAAGGAATGCCCTGAGGTTCTAAGAACATCCCACAACAACATTTTTGTCTATTTCACCCAACTGAGAAATAAAAATATTTGGAGTATGTGTAAGATAGTTGTCTAAAGTAAATTTTAATCCTAATAACGTTATTTTATATAATTATATTTCTTTTATTTCTACCTTACTTCCCTTCAATATTGGAATTGTGAACTTGT
This sequence comes from Macaca thibetana thibetana, assembly GCF_024542745.1. Taxonomy (NCBI): domain Eukaryota; kingdom Metazoa; phylum Chordata; class Mammalia; order Primates; family Cercopithecidae; genus Macaca; species Macaca thibetana. The sequence goes on from NC_065592.1 coordinate 67,691,401, forward strand.
ACTATCTTTTTTGTAACATAGAATACAGATTCAGAGTTAAGTATCTTTGAAAAGTGTAATTGTTATCAAAAATACCATTAATGTATTAAATGATAGTAATATATTACATTCATTAAGTGCTTACCAATATGGCTTCTATTGTTTTAGGTACTTTACATATAGATTTTAGCCATGCAAAATGTTTATAGTATTATCCATTAATAAAAAATAAGGAAAGTTGTTTTGAAAAATGTCTTAGTTGTGAATAGCTCATTCTGACAAAGCACTTTCATATATAATTTCCTATTTACTTTTTATAGTTAATTCCTATAATATAGATGTTTGGATGGTGGCTACAGAGATGCTTGCTTTGCAGCTGACACTTAAACAACACAGGGTTAAACTGCATGGGTCCATTTATACCCCAATTTTTTTCTTTTTCTTTTTTTTTTTTTTTTGAGACAGAGTTTTGCTCCATCACCAAGGCTAGATCCAGTGGCATGATCCTGGGTCACTACAACCTCTGCCTCCCGGGTTCAAGTGATCCTCCCACCTCAGCCTGCTGTGTAGCTGGGGATACATGTGTGCATTACCATGCGTTTTTTTGTGTGTGTTTGTTTTCAGTAGACGGGGTTTTGGCATGTTGCCCAGGTTGGTATCAAACTCCTGTCCTCAAGTGATCCACCTACTTCAGCCTCCCAAATTGTTGTTATTACAGGTGTGAGCCACCACACCAGGCCCCAAATGTTTTTCCATAAAAGTTACATCAAGTGTGCGTGCTTCTCTTGCCTCTTGTTTCACCTCTTCTACCTCTTCTGCCTCTGCCACCCCTGAGACAGCAAAACCAACTTCTCCTTTACCTCCTCTTCTTCCACCTAACAAATGTGAAGATGATGAGGATGAAGACGTTTATGATGACCCACTTCCACCTAATGAATAGTACACATATTTTCTCTTCTTTACTTAAAAAATATGAAATTTTAATTTGTAATTGTAAAATATAAATATAATTTAAATTATATTTATAAAAATCCTATGATATAAAAACTATATAAAAATATAAATTATTTTCTTAACATTTTTTCTCTAGCTTACTTTATTATAGAAATACAATATTAATACATAACATACAAAATATGTGTTAATTGACTATATTACAGTCAATTACTGCTCTGGTCAACAGTAGGCTATTAGTAGTTAAGTTTTTGGAAGTCAAAAGTTATATGCAGACATTTGACTGTGTACAGGTTAGTGTCCCTAATCCCCACTTTGTCAAAGGTCAACTGTAGTCTTATTCTCCATATTATTATACATTCTTGCATACACTTCTGTGTGTAAGATATATTTCAAAAGAAAAAAAAAGCGTCTTTATAGTTCTCATGGCTTTTTGATTGAGTATGCCCAATATTTTCTTCTCTACTATCTGAAGTATACAAAATGATTCTGCTTTTTAGATCTACTTTTATTGCCATTGAAAATTTAAAAACCAGCCAGGTGCAGTGGCTCATGCCTGTAATTCTAGCACTTCGGGAGACCGAGGTGGGTGGATCACTTGAGCTAAGGAGTTCAAGAGTAGCCTGGACAACACGGTGAAGCCCCATCTCCACAAAAAATACAAATGTGGTGGCATGCACCTGTAGTCTAAGCTACTCAGGAGACTTGTAGTCTCAGGGACGTAAGGCTGCAGTGAGCCATGATGGTGACACTCTATTGCAGCCTGGGCAACAGAATGAAACCTTGATCCAAAAATGGAAAAAAAAAGAAAATTTATAAACCATAAAACATACAACATGAAAATGTAAAGATAGCCAACATTCAAACTGAGTTATTTATATTTTATACAAGTTAATACATGTGAATCCACATGAATATTTCTATTATAATTTTATTTGTGCCAAAATGGAATACTTTTCTATTGATAAAATTCAAAGGAATATATCCCACAAGGATATATTTCATTCAAGAATGCAATCAGAAGGTGGGTAATAACAAAATCCTCCAAGCTAAATGAGCATGTTCTAACCCATTGCAAGGAAGCTAAGAACCTTGAAAAAAGGTTAGAGGAATTACTAACTAGAATAACCAGCTTAGAGAAGAACGTAAATGACCTGATGGAGCTGAAAAACACAGCACAAGAACTTTGTGAAGCATACACAGGTATCAATAGCCGAATCGATCAAGCAGAAGAAAGGATATCAGAGATTGAAGATCAATGTAATGAAATAAAGTGAGAAGACAAGATTAAAGAAAAAAGAATGAAAAGGAACAAACAAAGCCCCCAAGAAATATGGGACTATGTGAAAGACCAAACCTATATTTCATTGGTATACCTGAAAGTGATGGGAGAATGGAACCAAGTTGGAAAACACTCTTCAAGATATTATCCAGGAGAACTTCCCCAACCTAGCAAGACAGGCCAACATACAAATTCGGGAAATACAGAGAACAACACAAAGATACCCCTAAAGAAGAGCAACCCCAAGACATAAAGTCGTCAGATTCACCAAGGCTGAAATGAAGGAAAAAATGTCAAGGGCAGCCAGACAGAAAGGTCAGGTTATCCACAAAGGGAAGCCCATCAGACTAATAGCGGATCTCTGTGCAGAAACCCTACAAGCCAGAAGATAGTGGGGGCCAGTATTCAACATTCTTAAAGAAAAGAATTTTCAACCCAGGATTTCATATCCAGCCAAACTAAGCTTCATAACCAAAGGAAAAATAAAATCCTTTACAGGCAAGCAGATGTTGAGAGATTTTGTCACCACCAGGCCAGGCCTGCTTTACAAGAGCTCCTGAAGGAAACACTAAATATGGAAAGGAAAAAACAGTACCAGCCACTGCAAAAACATGCCAAATTGTAAAGACCATCGACATTATGAAGAAACTGCATCAACTAACTAACTGCATCAAAATAACCAGCTAGCATCATAATGACGGGACCAAATTCACACATAATGATATTAACCTTAAATGTAAGTGGGCTAAATATCCCAAATAAAAGACACAGACTGGCACATTGGATAAAGAGTTAAGACCTATCGGTGTGCTGTATTCAGGAGATTCATCTCATGTGCAAAGACACACATAGGCTCAAAATAAAGGGATGAAGGAATATTTACCAAGCAAATGGAAAGCAAAATAAAGCAGGGGTTGCAATTGTAGTCTCTGATAAAATAGACTGTAAACCAACAAAGATTAAAAAAAGACTAAGAAGGGCATTACATAATGCCCTTATTTTAAAAAATTACATAATGGTAAAGGGATCAATGAAACAAGAAGAGTTAACTATCCTAAATATATATGCACCCATTACAGGAGCACCCAGATTCATAAAGCAAGTTCTTAGGGACCTACAAAGAGACTTAGACTCCCACACAGTAATAGTGGGAGATTTTAACACTCCACTGTCAGTATTAGACAGATCAACAAGACAGAAAATTAACAAGGATATTCAGGGCTTGAACTCAACTCTGGACCAAGTGGAACTAATAGACATCTACAGAAGTCTCCACCCCAAATTAACAGAATATGCATTCTTCTTAGCACCACATCACACTTATTCTAAAATTGACCACATAACTGGAAGTGAAAGACTCCTAAGCAAATGCAAAAGAACAGAAATCATAACAAACAGTCTCTCAGACCACAGTGCAATCAAATTAGAACTCAGGATTAAGAAACTCACTCAAAACTGCACACCGACATGGAAACTGAACGAACCGCTCCTGAATGACTGCTAGGTAAATAACAAAATTAAGGCTGAAATAAACAAGTTATTCGAAACCAGTGAGAACAAAGACACAATGTACCAGAATCTCTGGGACACAGCAAAAGCAGTGTTTAGAGGGAAATTTATAGCACTAAATGCCCACAGGAGAAAGTGGAAAAGCTCTAAAATTGACACCCTAACATCACAATTAAAAGAACTAGAGAAGCAAGAGCAAACAAATTCAAAAGCTAGCAGAAGACAAGAAATAACTAAGATCAGAGCAGAACTGAACAAGATAGAGACACGAAAAACCCTTCAAAAAAAATTAATGACTCCAGGAGCTGGTTTTTTTGAAAAGATTAACAAAATAGATAGACTGCTACCTAGACTAATAAAGAAGAAAAGAGAGAAGAATGAAATAGACAAAATGAAAAATGGTAAAGGGGATATCACCACTGATCCCACAGAAATACAAATTACCATCAGAGAATACTATTAACACTTCTATGCAAATAAACTAGAAAATCTAGAAGAAATGGATGAATTTCTAGACACATACACCCTCCACAGACTAAACCGGGTAGAAGTCGAATCCCTGAATAGACTAATACCAAGTTCTGAAATTGAGGCAGTAATTAATAGCCTACCAACCAAAAAAAGCCCAGGACCAGACAGGTTCACAGCCGAATTCTACCAGAGGTGCAAAGAGGAGCTGCTAGGATTCCTTCTGAAACTGCTCCAAACAATAGAAAAAGAGGGACTTCTTTCTAACTCGTTTTATGAGGCCAGCATCATCCTAATACCAAAACCTGTCAGAGATACAACAAAAAAAGAAAATTTCAGGCCAGTAACCCTGATGAACATCGGTACGAACATCCTCAGTAAAATACTGGCAAACCAAACCCAGCAGCACATCAAAAAGCTTATCCACCACGATCAGGTCGGCTTCATTCCTGGGATGCAAGACTGTTTCAACATACGCAAATCAATAAACGTAATCCATCACATAAACAGAACCAATGACAAAAACCACATGATTATCTCAATAGATGCAGAAAAGGCCTTCAATAAAATTCAACACCCCTTCATGCTAAACTAGGGAAACATCTCAATAAATTAGGTATCAATGGAACAGATCTCAAAATAATAAGAGCTATTTATGACAAACCCACAGCCAATATCACACTGAATGGGCAAAATCTGGAAGCATTCCCTTTGAAAACTGGCACAAGGCAAGGGTGCCCTCTCTCACCACTCCTATTCAACATAGTGTTGGAAGTTCTGGCCAGGGAAATCAGGCAGTAGAAAGTAATAAAACGTATTCCAATCAGAAGAGAGGAAGTCAAATTATCTCTGTTTGCAGATGACATGATTGTATATTTAGAAAACCCCATCGTCTCAGCCCAAAATCTCCTTAAGCTGATAAGCAAATTCAGCAAAGTCTCAGGATACAAAATCAATGTGCAAAAATCATAAACATTGCTATACACCAATAATAGACAGAGAACCAAATCATGAGTGAACTCCCATTCACAATTGCTAGAAAGGGAGTAAAACACCTAAGAATACAACTTACAAGGGATGTGAAAGACCTCTTCAAGGAGGACTACAGATTGCTGTTCAAGGAAGTGAGAGAGGACACAAACAAATGGAAAAACATTCCATGCTCATGGAAAGGAAGAATCAATATTGTGAAAATGGCCATACTGCCCAAAGTAATTTATAGATTCAATGCTATCTCCATCAAGCTACCATTGACTCTCTTCACAGAATTAGAAAAAACTACTTTAAATTTCATATGGAACTAAAAACGAGCTTGTATAGCTAAGACAATCCTATGCAAAAAGAACAAAGCTGGAGGCATCACATTACCTGACTTCAAACTATACTAATAAGGTTGCAGTAACCATACAGCATGGTACTGGTACCCAAATAGACATATAGACCAATTGAACAGAGCAGAGTCCTAAGAAATAACCACACATCTACAGCAATCTGGTCTTTGGCAAACCTGACAAAAACAAGCAGTGGGGAAAGGATTCCCTATTTAATAAATGGTGTTGGGAAAACTGGCTACCCATATGCAGAAAACTGAAACTGGACCCCTTCCTTACACCTTATACAAAAATTAACTCAAGATAGATTAAAGATTTAAATGTAAGACCTAAAACCATAAAAACCCCAGAAGAAAACCTAGGCAATACCATTCAGGACATAGGCATGGGCAAAGACAACAAAGGCAAAATTTGACAAATGGGATCTAATTAAACTAAAGAGCTTCTGCACAGCAAAAGAAAATATCATCAGAGTGAACAGGCAACAGAATGGGATATAAGTTTTGCAATCTATCCATCTGACAAAGGGCTAATATCCACAATCTACAAGGAACCTAAACAAATTTATGAGAAAAAAAAATCACCTCATCAAAAAGTGAGCGAAGGATATGAACAGACATTTCTCAAAATAAGACATTTGTCTGGCCAAAAACATGAAAAAAAAAGCTTGTCATCACTGGTCATTAGAGAAATGCAAATCAGAACCACAAAGAGATACCATCTCACGCCAGTTAGAATGGTGCTCATTAAAAAGTCAGGAAACAACAGGTGATGGAGAGGATGTGGAGAAACAGGAATATTTTTACACTGTTGGTGGGAATGTAAATTAGTTAAACAATTGTGGAAGCCAATATGGTGATTCCTCAAGGATCTAAAACCAGAAATACCTTTGACCCAGCCATCCCATTACTGGGCATATACCCAAAGGATTATAAATCATTCTACTATAAAGACACATGCACACATATGTTTATTGCAGCACTATTCACAATAGCAAAGTCTTGGAAGCAACCCAAATGCCCATCAATGACAGACTGGATAAAGAAAATGTGGCACATATACACCATGGAATACTATGCAGCCATAAAAAAGGATGAGTTCATTTCCCTTGCAGGGATATAGATGAAGCTGGAAACCATCATTCTCAGCAACCTAACACAGGAACAGAAAACCAAACACTGCATGTTCTCACTCATAAGGGGGAGTTGAACAATGAGAACACATGGACATAGGGAGGAAAACATCACACACTGGGACCTGTCAGGGGGTGGGAGGCTGGAGAGGGGTAGCATTAGCATAATGTAGATGACGGGTTGATGGGTGCAGCAAACCACCATAGCACATATATACCTATGTAACAAACCTGCACGTTCTGCACATGTATCCCAGAACTTAAAGTATAATAATTAAAAAAAAAAAATTATTGCAATCAACATTTATCTGCATGTAAAATTATTATCAGTTAAAATGTTGTCTCTCCAACTCCACTCTGGAAGTGATTGACTTATCTAAACTTTTTATTTGATTTGCTATTTTTAATTTATTATTTAAATATTATGCAGCTAAATATAGTAAAACAAACCAAACACTTTAAATCTGTATAGTACATTGTTGTGTACAAAATAGTTCTCATGAGATGATAATAACAAATAACATTTACTGAGGAAGTAGGATATGACAAACTCTGTGTAAAGCATTTGTGTGCATGATATTGTTCATTTTGCAAGCACCATAGAGGGGATTTGCTATTATTATATTTGTGTTTCATTGTGGAAACATTATGGTACAGTGTTATCAACTGGGGAAATAGAGACTTAAAGAATGTAACTAACTTCCCTAAATTACTTGAGTACTAGGTCAAACCTGTACTTCGAATTAATTTCCAGCTTTCAGGTGGTCTCAAACCAGAGCTCATTCTTTCATTACTATGGGGGCTGCAAACCATTATTTGGGTGCTGTCAAAGATGTGTTGTTTGTCTGGCATATTGTTAATAACTTTTTTTAAGAAATAAAAATGCTTTCGTGAGCATACTTGCTTATCCCAAATCCCACAGAGCTCACTGTGCTTTCATCCTGATGATCACATTTCAGTTACCTCCTAGAACTCATAAACCAGCTCTTATGCTCCCAGGAGATGAGCTTTATAATTAGTCTCTATGGTAAAAACAGCCACACTTCGCAGGTAGGGAAACCAATTCACAATGATGTTATGAAGAATCAGAGTGAAACAAACAAACATTTTTTTAGAAATTGAACATGCTTTATTTCTAAATGCAAAGACACTGAAAAGAGAGGAAAATTCAATCAGAAAATTAAATCTGACCAGATAAAATTTAGAGTTAATTTGGCAGATTTCTTTTCTGGCCTAAAAGAAAACTAAATGAACTTTACTGCTGTTACAGGCATCCGGGTTTTGCTTTTATCTTAATTAGTGGAACTTTTGCCCTCTCTGGAAAAAGAAACCTAACACCGTCGCAGAGGAAGAGATTTTTCCTCCCTAGATTTCCTGATGTGAAACCCATTCCTCTAATGCTTTCCACTATTTTAGGGCATGACACTTCTAAATAGTATTTTTCCTCCCACTACTTCAAGATAGAAAGAAAAAGATTACTTTTATTTTAATTTATGGAAAATAATTACTCATATATTATCAGATATTACTACAGGTCATGGAAACAAAATACTTCTTTGTGAAAGAACTATAATCATTTTCTGTGTTAGTTTGAGATAGGGTGTAAGAGGAGGAATCGGGTAGGAAAGAAAGAGGATTTATGTGAGGAAAAAATAACGAAAAAGAGCAAATGACTGGCATTTCAAAAGATAAAACTGAAACGAAGTGCTTAGCATAATTTTAGTTAAAATATTGAGACACTCTCTATTCCTCCAAACTGCAGTCCACGGGGTTAGCTTTTAACTTTATGTAAGACATAAAAATATCCAGGGCTGGCAAGCTCTGCCTAGCTGCACAAGCATAAGGTTTCTCTGTTCTTAGAAAGCTAAGAAGTGCAACCTTCAGCATGATCAAAGAGCTGCTCTGCTATCAGCCTGAGAAAATGCAGAAAAAAAATTACTGATAGGTCATTTTCCCAGGGGACTCATTTGAAAACACTTGGCAAACTTACAAAGAAACTGGAAATCTCGTATGAAGGAAAACATGGTAAGCAGGTGCTATTGAGTATTTTAATATTAACGGTGTCTCTTACAGAGGACAGACAAATGATAGTGACTCAAACTGATTTATCTGCAGTTGATTATTATGAACCAGGTACTAGGTTTCAGTTTGAACCAGTGACTTAGAATAACTAATACAGGTTTATAGGCTAATGAAACCAAATATTTCCTTTAAGGGAATAACATTTTCTTGCAATTCGATGAACACAACTACCAGAAGTTTATCACAATATGGTAACGATTTTAATCAAGGCAACTTGCCAACAGTAGTGGTTATGGCAGGGTTCTACTTCATCACATTTTCCCAAAGAAACTTTTCAGAGAAAAGAGTTGAGATCTTTCAAGAAGTTTGTCAAATCACCATTATCATAAAGGAGAAAACATTATTTATTTATTTGCATGAACCTTCACTAACTTGCATTCATGGTGAACTGGTTGAATATGCAAACTATGTAAGGAGCCGTACTGGGATTTCAGAAGGGAGCTCTGTTTCCCCTCTCATCTCCTGAATGGTACCACTATTCTGCAGTTAATGGGTAGCCTTCTAGCCCCAATTGCAATAGCTTTTTTACCTTAAATGTGTTGTATTAACGTGTGTTGCCTTAATTTATAGGTTTTCAAAACCTTCACAAATGTCCTCATTTTGCAGTTTGATATTTTCCACTTAACAACATATGTCTATGTTAGCACAGATATTTAGTGGGTAGTTGTAGATTGTTCATGATATAATTTTTCAACAACTTATCCATACCTCTTTGATGGAAACAAATTATTTCATTTTGTTTGCTATTGCTATCACTACTATATTGAACATTCTTACATTTATCTTCATTGATATAGGGTCTAGGAGTGATAAAATAGAAGTGGAAATTCTTATTTTGATCCATGGAAATTCTTATTTTGATCCTGACCTCAACATAAATACTTCCATATTAGTACTTTACAATTAAGAGTATGAGTCAATAGTTCTCAAAGAATTGCTCTGGACCAGCAGTATCAGTATCACCTGGGAAGTTGTTAGTAATGGAAATTCTTGAGCATCACCCCAGACCTACTGAATTAGAAACTCTGGGGGAAAGCGGAAGGTCCCAGGAATCAGTGTTTCAATAAACCCTCCAGGTGATTCTCATGCAAATTAAAGTGGGAGGACTGCTATCCTAGATATTTCTGTGAATATCATTTGGTTATAAGAACTTGTTAAAATATTGCTGAGTTTTTGTCATGTAGAGATGTCACATTTTATCGATTTTTTTTTCTGACTCCATTAAGACTATATGGTTTTTGGTTTTTAATCATTCAGATTCTCCTGCCTCAGCCTCCTGAGTAGCTGGGATTACAGGTGTGCACCACCACACCCGGCTAATTTTTGAATTTTTAGTGGAGATGGGGTTTCACCATGTTGGCCAGGCTGGTCTCTAACTACTGAGTTCAAGTGATCCACCCACCTCAGCCTCCCAAAGTGCTGGGATTAGACATGTGAGTCACAGCACCTGGCCAGAATTAATGGATTTTTTATAGTAATTTTAAAATATTTTTGAACTCAAGGGGCAGTCTCCACTTATTTATGATGTATGTTTAGTGGCTCTGAGTAGCATTGATCATATTTTAATAGTTAATTTGAAAAAAGGAACACTACAAAGACTGCTTCCTGAACAGCTAAAGTTGTAACCAAGTCTCTATCCCAGAATCCTGTTTGCTTTCTTCATGATATTTGTCACACTTTGCAGTTATTTTATCTGTTTGTCTTGGATATATTTTGCTATTAGTCTGTTAGCTCCATGAGCATAGTTATCGCTTCTGACTCACTTGCTGTTGCCTGATTGTCCAGTGCCAATACAACTCCTTGTACAGAGCCAGCGCTGTGTACATGTGCTGGAGGAATAAGCCCTCTCAGGTGGTTTGTGCTGTGGCACAGCCACATACACAAAAGGCTGGATTGTTCTTTGCCTTTACAGCAGCCTTTGCATCCCATGCTCCTTACTCTGCTGGTCTCCTTCACTTGTCCACAGAAAAAGAATCAATAGTCTTGTATCCACATGGACTCTGCCTTATGCCATATTTCTGAACTAGGTTCAGGTTTTTGTATATTCCAAGAATATTCTAAAATCATGTACAGTGAGAGGTGGTTGCATGACAGGGTATGATCCTGGATCACTGTGGGCAAGTCACCTTATACTTTATCTCACCAAGCACTGTGTCCCCATGTGTGGTGTGGGATAATAAGACCCACCTTGTCAGATACTGTTAGAGGTGTCAAGATTAAATGAGAAAACAATAGCCAACATTTGTTCAGTGCTTACTCTATGCCCAGCACTGTTTTCAAAACTTTATATGTATTGACTTATTTATTTAATATAATAATGGTAATGTAAATGTGGTTGTTCAAATCTGGTACAAAATAAATGATAAATAAAAATATATTTTAATAATAGTTTAATGAGAAAATGGGCTGTAAATAGGGAAAAATATGTACTAGGCATATTAAAATGAATTTAAAATAGTTAAAAACTGTGTAAGACATAATTATTTCCTTTAGGAGCTCCTTGCTCTATTTGTTATACATATAATGGGCTTCATCAAGGAAATGATTAAAAGATATTGTGATTTTTAAATAGATCCTACTGGTTTTTGTAATTTATTACATGTGAAAGGCAAAGCATACTAATTAACAAATATTTTCAATTATACTGTGTTCATGTAGAGACAGAAAGATTAGCCAGTGAAAAGAGGAGGTTCTCTTTTAGGTGATTATAAAGTCTGAAAGAGCAAACAATAATTTAAGTAGGGTTCCAATTTCTTTTTCTTTCTATTGCAAGGACTGAAGTCACTCTTGCAGGAAATTGACTCTTTGGGTGTGGTAACTGTGGTAGAGACAATAGAATCATAGAAAAGAAAAGGGAGGCAAGTCCTGAATCACACACTACAGTGAGTCTGTGTTAAGCTTTATATTTCTGGCCAAGTCAAACAATCCAGTAAACTGATTTAAGAATTAGGCAATAAAAACCCTCATCTTGATCAGTGGTCAGCCTATCTTAGACTGAAAAAAAAAAAATGAAAGAGAAACATTTCTATCTAAGCCTTAACTACTCATAGGCAATGCATGGTAAAGTTTACTCAAAGTTAGATGGAGTTACTAAGGTAGAGCGGGTTTCTATAAAGGAGTTTTCATTACTTAGAGTTGCATAAAATATGTGTAGGTTATGCAACTTTTTAAACTGTAGACTTCCTTTATGTATGGCCTGAGGGTTGCCATTCTGCTGGACTCAGGATTGAGATTCCAAAACGGAATGATTCAAGCTCATTCAGACCTTGAGTAGTGATGCCTTCTACACAATTTTCTGAATTTATTTTCACTTCTACTTGTTATTTCCTACAGTCTGTTTACTCCTTGTAGGGTTGTTTCTATCACGACCCCTTTGGTTTAGAATTTTTCAAACTTTAGTGCTTTCCTAGAACATACGATTCATTAATTCATTCATCCAATAAATGCTTATTGAGCATCTACTGTCTGCCCAGCACTGTTGGATGGTAGGGCACAGTGGAGAACAAAAGAAAAGCAAAATTGTCTGCTTTGGGGACTTTAGACCTCATATAATTTTCCATAGCACTATAGTGGCTATATGCCTAAAATGTTCCTTTAAGATCCTTTACCCCGAACATGGCTGACCCCTATTCATGCAAATCTTAAATGCTATTTCTTTAGCAACCTCTGAATCCTCTCCTTCATACTAGGTTAGTCTTCTAATGTATAAATTTTCATAACATTGTATTTTCTTCAAAGCATAATATTAACAATACTGTTACTTGTGTACCTCGACTTGCTAGGCTATAGACTGTCTTAGAACTGGCACCATGGCCAGGCATGTTGGCTCCCACTTACAATCCCAGCACTTTGGGAGGCTGAGGTGGGAGGAACACTTGAGCCCAGGAGTTTGAGACAAGCCTGGACAACACAGTGAAATCTAGTATCTATAATTTTTTTTTTTTTTAAAGCAAGGCATGATAATGTACATTTGTAGTACATCTGTAGTACTTGGGTGGCTGAAAGGGGAGGAGCACTTGAGCCCAGGACTTAGAAGGTAGAGTGAGCTATGAGCACACTACTGCACTCCAGCCTAGGCAACAGAGCAAAACCTTATCTCTAAAAAAATTAAAAATTAAAAAAATTGACACCATGGTCTATTTTACCACTAAACTTCCAGAGTCTAGCACAGTGACTAGAATAAAATACTATCACGTAATTATATTTTCAAGGAAAATTTGCATGAGGTAGATTTATTTCAGGTTGGAATTTTGGCATTTTAATTTATTAGTATTAGAGGGTGTAAAGGCACTTCAATTTATTGTGTGGTTCCTCCCTCTCCTATTCTCCAAGTGGCTGATTCTGGGGTCCTATAGGTGTCCCAGGCCTCATCATTTGGGTCGAAGGATCACCTCCGAATGCCTGCACATTCTTGTGTACTTTTCCAACGTGAGTGTTGATGTTTATTCCCCTTGTCAAACTTGCATATTTGTTTAGCTTTTCTCCATGCCATAGGGCCTAGAGAACTCAAGGGGATGCCACAAAGAGGTCTCACTTTGCAAAAGGTTAATGACAATGAAACAGGGTCAAATAATCGGTACTGCCTAGTACATATTCATCAAGCGACTGCTATGTAATGCTCATTTGACTTCCAGTTTCTTTAATTTTAACACAAATTTAAAAAAACTATTTGCTCCTTTCCATTTGAACTCAGCCTTGGGACTGACTATATAACTTGTGGAGCCCAGTGGAAAATGAAAGTGGAGATCCCTTATTAGTAAATTACTACTAAGAATTTCAAGACCCTGATAGCAGGGCATATGGCCAAACTTGGAATCTTTCTAAGTGTAGGGTCCTGTACGACTGGATCTGGCACACATCTGGGAAGCTGGCCCTGCTCCTCTTTAATTTGATCCGGTGTCTTTTTTTTTTTTTTTTGATGGAGTTTTGCTCTGTCACCCAGGCTGGATGGAGTGCAGTGGCACGATCTCAGTTCACTGAAATCGCCACCTCGCGTGTTCAAGCAATTCTCCTACCTTAGCCTCCCAAGTAGCTGGGACTACAAGTATGTATCACCATGCCTGTCTAATTTTTGTATTTTTAGTAGAGACAAGGTTTTACCATGTTAGCTAGGCTGGTCTGGAACTCCTAATCTTAAATGATCCACCCGCCTTGGCTTCCCTAAATGCTGAGATTACAGGCATGAGTCACCGTGCTTGGCCATGTTTCTTATTTTTCTCAGTCCCTTTCTCTTAATCCCTATATTACCTGTGTGTCTAACAAACATCACCATGTCTCTTTTCTTCCTCCAGAATTTTTTCCATCTTTTGGATTAGTCAAATTGACATCACTGACTGAGCGTAAAAAGTAGAAATATAAATATTTTGTGGTCTTATCTGATTTTGTTGGTAAAATTATCATCTCTTTCACCAAGTATTTATTATTTAAATTTGAAACTGCATTCTTTTAATAAAATTCCAAGTTATAATGACTTGCTTAACTTCATTTACTGGTGCGTGCGTGCCTGCCTGCCTGCCTGCCTTCCTTCCTTCCTTCCTTCCTTCCTTCCTTCCTTCCTTCCTTCCTTCCTTCCCTCCCTCCCTCCCTCCCTCCTTCCTTCCTTCCGTCCGTCCGTCCCTCCGTCCGTCCTTCCCTCCCTCCCTCCCTTTTTTGAGACAGGGTCTCACTCTGTCACCTAGGCTGGAGGGCAGTGGCGACATTTCGGCTCACTGCAACCTCTGCCTCCCGGGTTCAAGCAATTCTCCTGCCTCAGCCTCCCGAGTAGCTGGGATTACAGGTGCACACCACTACACCTGGCTGTTTTTTGTATTTTTAGTTGAGATGCGGTTTTGCCATGTTGGCCAGGCTGGTCTTGAACTCCTGACCTCAGGTGAGCCACTTGCCTTGGCTTCTAAAAGTGCTGGGATTACAGGCATCAGCCACCACACCCAGGCTAGCTTTATTTTTTAAAATAAATTGTGGTAGGAAATTCTTCCGAGATGGCTGCTGTACATTTCTGGTTCTACTTTACAAATCTGGCAGAGGGGTGACAGGAAACACGATGAGAAATAAGTAATCTTATTTCTCATAAGGCAGCATCTTTTCTGAGACCTAGTGTTCTTATGTTGTTTCCTGACTATTAACGCAGGCTGATTTTCCTCGTCCTGACCACTGCGTATCCCAAACTTACATTGGCTTTACATGATTTCTCCTGTCATGAGTTCTGCAACCAGCCTCCAGCCCCCATGAAGTTAATAGACCCAGGGATCTGGTTATGCTTGTCTCTAGCTCCAGCACTACCTCCTGTGACAGCCCACAGGCCCTCTTTCATCTCCGCAAATCTCTCCTCTCTCTCCTTCTGCATTCCTGCCTCTTTCAGTGCTTTGCAACAAACTTAGCTTGTTCTTTAATCCAGCTCGTTTTCATTGTTCTACAAGTCCCACAGAAAATTACAGGGTTCTGAAAACTTGATCGAAGACTTGTAGATTAAAAGAAAGAATCATTTCATACTTCCTGCCTTCATCCATCTGCCCCCTCACTCATTCTCATCTTATCTCTGCCACCTAACCCCTCACACCATATCCCCTTCTCTAAGCAACAAGCAAGTTCCTTGTTCTTACGCCCAACAAGAACAGTTTTGCCTATGTCCTAGTTCCTTGTATCCCCAAATCTTGAACTTATTTTTCTAAATGCATTTGCCTTCCTAAGTTGTGGTCCTGTAACAGATACTACTATAATAATATTTTTCATCTAATTATACATGTAATTTCCCTTAATATAATTTATTTCTTCTGTAGTCTATAATTTCTGAGACTTTTTCAGATTTTAAATATTCTGTTCATAGCCTACATGATTGTCCTCTACTTACAGTCACAGGTGCTGTCTAATTTTTAATTACAACATATATTTATCACACCATACCTCTGTTAGGTGTTCACCCAGATGGTAGGTTTCATGCAACAGGTAATATATCAAAAGGTCCTCCAAATAAGACAGCCACTGTAAACTATACAGGACCAAACTCCTTATCTTCTCTTATCCCTCAGCCTTATCCCTTTGTTAGCTTCTGACATTTTGACCTTGGATTTGCTTGGTTTTGATTTCCATACTTGTTTACCATGACATTTGGTTTGCTGGGTACCTTGCCATGATCATGCCCTTACTGTTGTAGAAATCTACTGACAGTTTTTCCCATAGAAATTTTTTCAGGTTTTGAAAGCACACATGTTCACTGTAAGAAATTTGGGAAACAGAGAATTTAAAAATAAATAAATAACTATTTTTAATCCTGCTTTCCTGAGTAATACTTGTTAATGCTCTAATGTTCAATATAGTATTCTTAATACTATTTTCTAGACATCAATTATATAAAACTGGAATCATTCTAATATAGAATTTCATATCTTGCTTTTGTCACATAACTTTATACCATGATGATTTTCCCATGTCCCTTACCATAGGTTTCTCAGAAAGAAGAGTCTGGGACTTTAATTTGTATTATAATCTAGGGGGCAAAGGAAATAAAAGCAAGGAAGAGAAAATGCTAATACAGAGACACGATATTAAGCTGGCTGACAATAAGATTACATGCTCTTGGGGTCTATCCTCTGGGAAATTTCATAACCTCTGTATTAGCACATTTCATCTCAGGGAAAAAAGGGAGAACATTTATACACCGGCTCCACTTTTGCTGGCCAATTCACCATATGATATACGTTTCCCCATATTTCTGCATTGTGTGTGCTTAGGTACAAAATGGGGCACAGTGGGGTCTGACTGTGTCTTAAGTCTTGGCTTCAACAGAGAAGTCCCAGGTAGGAGGCAGGAGGGGCATGTATAGGTGTGAAACTGTCAGCTTGTACCTACCTAAGGTTGGTCAGAACACATACATCTGCTACCACAGTGGTAGCTGGAACAAGAGGCAGTTGTGACTGAGAAAACCTGAAGTCCCTCTTGGGTGTAATACATTTTGCACAACCCAGAGCTCCTGGTATTCTCTCATGTTTTCTTATATCTAATTTCCCAATTTTTTTTCCTTCCTGGCCCTTTACCAACAATCCAAAACCGCTGTCACTGCCTGGAAGTCCTTGCTTCTAGTTGGGTCTCCGACCACTTCTCCCTTCACATACACACTGACTCAGCTAAAACCCGATGGCTCACAGCTCACCACGGTGTCTTAGGACCACCTTCTACAGGGTTTCAACGTGGTAGCAATTTAATTTTCAACACTAACATACTGTGTCAATTCATCCATGAACCAAACTCAGGTTCATTTCTTCTCTGATACTGTTAATTATAAAAATTTCCCGTCCAAGTCAGGTGCGTTAGCATGCACCTGTAGGTCCCAGTTACTTAGGAGGCTGAGGTGAGAGGACCATTTGAACCCAGGAGTTTGAGTCCAGTCACACAACGTAGTGAAACTCCATCTCTAAAAACAATACAAAATAAAACAAAATTCCTATATGGCCATCAGTGTAAGTTGAAGTCACATTGTAGTGTGATAAGGGTAATCGATATGAGAACCCAATCACCTGTTACTTATGCTTTCTGAAACTGCTCAGTCCCAATCCCCAAAATACAATTTGTATCATAGAACCTAAAACCTGTTCATAGTGCAACATACCCTGTACTTTGACCCAAATCTGATAATTTTTAGTTTATGATGAGCAGTTTCTGTTGTATAGTCACTTTGTAAACCACAATTACTCATTTAGGCTCTATGAATGCCCAGGTACTTAGGAACTATCAAACAGAGGGTACATTTTGTCCAAGAAGATTTTGTTCCAAAATCCTAGGGGTCTACACTGTGCATCTTTCATTGGGGTTTGACAGAGATTCCACACAGCAACCTTATTCACCATTGACATCCATTTTATTAACTAGTCTATGGTTCAAACAGCAAGACCAGCATTCCCTAAAGCAGTCTAGACTTGCTATAGATTTCTCTTTCACCCAGACTACCATTCAAAATTAGTAGTCTTTTAAGTCTCCAAATAAATGGGTTTCAGCACAAGTAATATATGTGGCCTCTCAAATTTAAACAGTGTATAACTGCTTTGTTTTTTCTTCGTGGTATGAGATTTAAGGTGCAACCACATGCTTTACCCAATAGACCCCAGGCCAGTGGACCCAGAAAAGCTTTACAAATGTGGCAGACTCCTGAGGATTCATGGAGTCTATTTGTAATCCTCGAACATGCATGTATCTTACTAAAGCATATCATGTATTTGTCATTCCTGCTCACCAACTCAAATAAGTAGGATATCATCAAGTTTATGTGCCAGTATGATGTTCCATTAAAGATTGTCTAAGACTCCACAGGTAAAATAATAGGTAGCTGGAGAGTAATACAACCCTAGGGATTGGCCAAAGTGGTTGGTGCCATTCAAAATATTTCAGTTCATAAATCCTGTCATGAATGTCTTCTTTCTAGGATCAGTCTAAATATTTTACCTAGTTTCTGCAGAAAGAAGAATTTGAGGCAAAGCCTTATGTGCTATTATTTCACTACGGAGTGCAATTTCAGGGAGCAGAAACAAGAAAAGGGTGAGTGAAACAGTGAAGGAGGGAAAACCAATATAAATATTATCAATTTAACGGCTGCTAAGCACAACTGAGGGCTCAGTTTCATGGAAACATTCTCTAAGAAGGCTTACAGTCTATATCATAGGATTATCAATCATGGGGGTAAAAAGGAAAGAATTTATTCACCCCCTACTCTTTCCCACAAGTCTGTAGTTTGCAGTGCAGGTTATTAATTCCTCTGCATGTATGTCAGTGGTGAGCCACATCTCATTGTCAACAGCGAAGCCTTGGGCAGAAGGAAGAAGCTCTGTATTGGCTCTGTCAGCTTGAACTTAAGTGACTCAGTCAGCAGCACAGCTGGAACATCCAAAGGGCAAGGTTAATAAGTCAATAGCATCTGCAATGCTCCATGAGGTATTTAATATATCATGCCATTAAAGACTCTTTGAAGCTAACATTTCTCATGAATGTATACTATTTTATTTCATTGATGTGCTCAGATCCACTGCAACATTTCCCAGTTGTCAGCAGTTGGGAATAATTTGCTATTAATTTGCTCCTTCTTCGTTATTAATATATTGTCACAACAATCAAGCTTAGTTTTGAATGCTTTGTCAATCCTTCCTTCATCTTTAACCCAGTCTTTACTCTTGAGATTTTGGTGTCAGGTGTCTTTGTACATGTGCTGTCTTCTTGTGATCTTGGTCTGTGGCTGAAATAGATACTGAAAACTCAATGCAAACTGAATTTTATCTTCCTACGTGGTGTCACTGTCTAATGGGAGAGCAATGAGGGTCTCCTCTTTCTATATGATGCTTCATTTGGAGCCCACTTGTTCCTCCATTACTTGTTGAGCTCTTACTCTGTTCCAAGTGTTGTGCTAGGAACTGAAGATACAGTAATACAAGACATAGCCCCCACTCACAAAGAATTCCTAATCCAGTACAGAAACCAGTTGCCACAAATACCAGTGGTCTTTCAGAAACCATTTTCTATATGCAAAATAATTTACATATGAGGAAAATTGGGCAGTTAATTTGTAACTGGAATAGTAATATAGTCTAGATCAGGAATGCTGGTCCAAAAAATTTCAGGTCAGGTAGGAAGCTAATGCAGTTTTTGTGGCAGAATGTTTTTCAGAGTTAGAGAAGATTGGATCCAATGTGGCTTCCCAGCAATAATAACATCACATAGGAGAAAGATAAAATGCTTTTGTCCAAACCTCTCATTTTACCATCATTTCACTGAGAAGTAGTTCTCTGTGCCAGGGTGTAGCTGAGTCCGTTCTCCTCTAAATTGTCCTGGAGTGCGGCTTTAAAGGGAAAGGGAATTGGCTTCCTTATTCTGGACATTAAGATATTCTAACATTACCTTTGATGAAAATCCTAGGGACTGAAACATCAGCATCTCATACCCCAATGATTAGAGTGGATGGAATGTTAGGATGAAAGACATGGGTAAAATTTAATCTGAAGTAGATATGCTATTTGAGTCTGCACTACTGGCAAAGCACATATTATGCACTGCTTATTTTGTGGTTTAGCACCTTGATACTGTTTGGTACAATGTAAATGCTGGTTATAATAACCAAAGCAACAAATGGGCTGTCCTTAGTGAATACTTCTCATAAAGTAGGTATGTTCTCTATTCCAAAATCCTGACAGGGGTCTCACAGGAATGACTGGAGTCTGTGTTTTTAGAAACTCACACTGCTTTTTTTATTGTACTTCTGTCCCTAACGTAATTAAAGCCATAAAATCTTATAAAATGGGACAGAGTAAAGGGAGAATCTGCGAAATTGATATTGGTTGTGGGACTTCTCAAAGCAATAATGCACAATTCTCACCATTGCTGCTTTTTTTTTCTTACTTTCCTCTCCCTCCATTCCTCTCTCCCTGCTTCCCTCTTTTCCTTCTTTTCTTGCTTTCCTCAGCTCCTTTTCCCTTCTCTCTCTTTTAAAATGTATTATAGTTCTATAATATTTTTCTCCTCATTGGTAAAATTCCACAGAGATACTTGGCTTTCAGTTTGTCATACTGCCATCAATTACCCATCTTCCAAACGATGCTACAAATGAATACTTTGCTGACAGATGTTTCATTGTAATTTTGCAATTCTTTGGAGCAAAGAAGATGATTTTCTAAAATTCATTCTGTTGCCCATGTGACATAAGAATTTTAATCCCATCAAATATGTTTTGTTTGTTAAATATGTGCCAGTTTTTAAAGTAATACGTATAAAATTGAGCTTTTTCAGTAGTACTTTGCTGTAATGAGTAGGTCACTTCATCTTTCCAAACTTACTGCTTCTGAGCTATAGATTTTTATACAACCAACAAAATAAAAGAGGTTAAGAGGATAATATTTCTATTTTCTGTAGTGTATGTCTTGTTAATATCTTTTATCATTAATTACATTCATCTTTTTTGTTCTTCTCTGAAAGTCTTAGTTTTCCTTTACTACCCAAATGCCTTCTTGTCTCTTTCATCCCATAAGGAAAGCCTCCGAAGTTTCACATCAGATAATCTGGGAGTGATGGGATTGTGCGTTCTCTCCCGAGGTTGCTTTGTGAGAAAGTTCTGCTGAAAAAGCTTTGTGTTATTTCCAAGACAGTGGCACCTGTCCAACAACATGTCCAATTTGTGAAAAAGGCCTGACTGAAGTCCTTCATTATCATATGTTAGTGAAATAATTTGCCTGAAGGGGAAATGGCTCGTTAATAAGAGGACTGAATTGCACATTGTTTTATCCTAATACCCACACAGATTCCTCCTCGTAACATATATTCCTGCATTTGCTTCAGATTGTCTCTCTGCTTAGTGAGGCTGTGTATGAAAATTGAAGCAGCAGTCTTTAATAGCTACATGTTGTACATGCCAAAGTCACCTGAGGGAACTGAATCAAAGTAGACCTGGAAGTCTTTTGTGTTTTATTTTAAAGGTACTAATTATTGCAAAATGTATCTGTGTAGACTCATAGGCCCTCTTCTCAGGCTCTAGGCCTCAAATCAAATTGAAGAGGGATGTAGTAATAAGAGTACAGACATGTATTTCAAGAAGCAAGAATGCTGATTTTGGATGAGATAGATTGTAGTGGACACACTTAAGGGCTCCAGATCTATCATAGAAACATCTGTCACCCCCATAAGCTACCATATTTGGTCTGACCCCTGGTAAAGGCAAGACTTGAACACCAGGATGGGATTGGAGCAACCCCTTTGTCTAAAAAAAAAAATAAAAATAAAAAAATTAAAAAAAAAAAAAAATAATAATAATAATAATAATGAGAACAGAGACTGGGAAACAGTAAATTGTATTTTATGTGTGTTTGTGGGGCTTAAGAACTCAGAAGTGTGGGACAACCATATTCTCCTATGTGGACTTGAAAGCAGAGAAAGCCAATCTTCACAAAGAGGTTCACAGAAAGTAAGAAAGTTGAGAGAATTCCACTAAGGTTCCTGATGGTTTTTCTGTCTTTCTCAGAGGACTTCTGAATTTCTCTCTCTTTTTTTTTTTTTTTCCTGCTTGATCTAGCCTGAGTAACTGCCAATTATTTGCTGTCAAAGAGATT
The DNA here is from genome assembly GCF_024542745.1 of Macaca thibetana thibetana. Classification (NCBI taxonomy): domain Eukaryota; kingdom Metazoa; phylum Chordata; class Mammalia; order Primates; family Cercopithecidae; genus Macaca; species Macaca thibetana. Next base: position 67,713,211 of record NC_065592.1, read on the forward strand.
TGACTAATAGTAACACATAAGTAAATAAAGGTAGATATATTCTTTTGTATGCCCATTCAAAAATTGGAATTGATTTGCAATTTTACACAGAAAATGGTCTAAGGAAAACATTGTACTTTAATAATATGCAGCACATGGTGGACAATAATTGAGAGTTGACAAATCCCTTGGTTTGCACACTGGCTCATGCAACAATCAAAAAACTAGAGAACAGAAGACATTAACCGAACTGGTTTCTCAGGCACACTATGAGAGCTGCTTCAATGGGAGTAACTCAGGATAAATTGGATTGGAACAAATATTTGCATAGAAAAAAATCAGTAGTGCAATGTTATTATAATCACTATTTGTGAAACCAGATGAATCACTACAAATCATAGTCTCTAAAGGAAGAATTTATAACCAAAGATATTTTAATTGCTTTGCACCACCCTCTTTTATGATTGTTTTACTGGGAAAATATTTTTTAAAAAAATATACAAAAACAAAGTGCCCTTCATTCTCAAGGGAAAGGAAAATGCTGTCTATGAGTTATCTCTACTTGTAAATAGAAGAACAGTATAGGATCATTAGAAATTGCTTGAATTTTTCTTATTTCTTATCTAGGAATTATACTACAAGAGTACATTTCAAACACAATTTGTATTAAATATTTAGGCAAGTGTGATTTCATTTCTCCTGATAAATAGACTTCTGGGTTTTAAAATATTACTTTTGATAATTGCAATTTATATTAATTGTTTTTCCATTACTTCTAGAAATAATGATGTAAACATTTTTAATGTAAAATAGCAATCTGATGTGGTTTCAATTTCTTTACATATGTAGCAGTTGATTTGCATTCCCGTTATTTGTTGAACACGTATCATTTTTATTCTGAAAGTTGGAAATGGAGACTCAATAAATTATGGAACTTTTCTACACTTCTAACAGGCAGGCTTATGGAGGAGGAGGCACTAGTCACACATTAACTGGAGAGCAGGCCCAGCTATCAGGGGCTATCAGGGAGATAAGCATATATACCATCCAAAGGCAATCTGTATTCCACACTGAATTCCAAGTGTGAAAATGATGTTCCCGTTAGGCAGATGAAACATGGAGGGAGTGAATCTGAATTTATGTAGTTGTGACTTGAAAGCTCAACCACATTAGCGCTTCCTCTAGAATAGGAACTAAACAAAAAATAATGGCATATAAGAACCAAAACAGTATTTCAGTCTTAAAGACCGGGACAAATAAGAGTTGGTGGATTTAAAACTCCATGGTGTTGGAAAGTGGGTATGTTAAACTCCTGTCAGTCTTGGAAGGAAGGGATTGACAAGGCTGTTACAACCTTGCCTGTTCCGTGTCTCAGTGGTTTGGGGTATCAGAATGATACTGAAGTTTCAGGGAAATATAGAAAAATCAGAAGCAAAGGAATAGTCCAGGTCAATGAATTATTTATAATACCACTACATAACTCCTACTGTTGTAACCGATTTGCTTCGTGTGCAGGGACTTTTTACGCTGTCTTATTTCAGTTTAATTTCCCCTTATTTTTCTTTGTATACTCATTGATACAGCCAAACTTGTCTGTTGTGTTTCCCTACATATTTCCTGATATGGTTTTGCTGTGTCCCCACCCAAATCTCATCTTGAATAATAGTTCCCATAATCCCCACATGTGGTGGGAGGGACCCCGTGGGAGGTAATGCAATCGTGGGAGTGGTTTTCTCCATGCTATTCTCGTGATAATGAATAAGTTCTCATGAGATGTGATGGTTTTATAAAGGGCTTCCCCCTGCTCTGGGTTTATAATTATTCTCCTTCCTGCCACCATGTGAAGAAGGATGTGTTTGTTTCTCCTTCTGCCATGATTGTAAGTTTTCTGAGGCCTCCCCAGTCCTGCAGAACAGTGAGTCAATTAATCCTCTTTTCTTTATAAATTACCCAGTCTCGGGTGGTTCTTTATAGCAGCATGAGAAGGGACTAATACATTTCCCTTTGGTTATACTGTTTCAAACTCTGGAAATTCCTTCCATCCCATCATTACTTATGTTAATTCTATCTATTCTTCAAGTCCCAGTTCAAGTAATGACTGACTTAAAGAGAATTATCTCTACAGCCACCATTCAGGTCAAGAAATAGGACACTGTCAGCATTCTGTAAGCCTGTATATGATCTGTACTTTCTTAATCATATCCCCCTTGTTCTTACTTGGAGGTAATCACTATCTTGACCTTGTAATAATCATATCCTTCCTTTTATTTATTAATCTGAACTTTTACTGCTTATATATGCTTCTCTAAGTAACATTGTTTGTTGTTTAACTTTCTATCCTTGAATCTTACTATACATATTTTGTGACGTCTTTTGCCTAAAGTAATATTAATAGGCTTCATCAATTTTGTTCATTTGTACATAGTTAACTTACGTTTTTTAATAAGGTTCCCTTGTCTGTATAGTCCACAATTTATTTATTCATTCTACTGTTTATGGACATTTGGGATCTTTTCAATGTGGGACTATTTTGAGAATTCTTGTGTTGGTATCCTGCTACTTATGTGGGTGAGTTTTTTAACTATTTAAATTTAACTTTTAATTTAAATTTATGAGCTAATATGTATTTCATTTAAAATATTATTATAAAATAATTGCAATATAATATTTTAGTTTGTAGCAAAACGTACATAATTGCTATTCTTTTAGGGCTTCTTGGTTATTCCAGATTTATTTCCATTATAAATAGCACTCTACTGAACACCTCCGGGAATATGTGTTTTTCCCCACGTAAAGCTATTTCTACAGAAACATTCTCTTACTGGAATTCTTTGGTCAAAGGGTAAAAATATTTAAAGATTCTTGATTTTAAAGAGGCAAATGACTGCCAAGCTTGTTATGTATATTTTTATGACCACTATTTGTTTTCAGTAGAAAATGTTTTTGGAAGGAAGAACCAATATATTGACTTTAGGATTAAATAATCTTCACATTGTAACAATTTATTCATGTGTTATCTCCTATATAAATTCAAAAAGAGGATAGCCTTTTCTTCCTGTTGATTGCTAGGGATTGCCTAATTCTATACCTCTGACCAAAACTGGAAAGTTGTCTTCAGCTTTTTATCACAATTAGTTTTTTGGTAGAAGGTATGGACATCACATTGATCATAAATAGTAGCCATTTAATAATGTATAATCCTGGTGAGAAATGCATTACAATAAGTATTTATGGCAATTGTCTGTTAAACAGTTAAACATACTTTACTCCTGTAATATCCCTGAAGGAGATTTTTTTTGCTAAGAGTTGGTACACCTATACACAGACAAACATACAGCATGCAAAAATAATACATAAAGAAAGGGAAAAGGAATGCTTATAAATTACTGTTAAGGTAGAGTCTGTTTTGTTCTTTTTACCAACTGGTTACATTCTGCCCAAATCCATTTGTCTGTTTATGGCATTATATATGAGGCTTCCTAGGCTGACAGTGACTATATTTCTTGTTTACTTTTCTCAGTGACTGGAACCAATGGAACAATTCAAAACTAAAAGATGATGAATGACACTGTTTTTTCCCCAAAATTAAACAATTGCAAGCATCATGAGTCTGTGCAATTGTGATATTTGTGGAAGGGAGCATAAGGCAATGATTATAAAATGAAGTGCCAACTTCACTCTTAATAAGGCAAACTGGGGGAGTTCAACAGTACTCACTCTAATTGTTCTCTAGAATTCGCAGAGGAAGAGTCCATTTATCATATGTTTGTGCCTTCCAATTAAAATGTGCCCTATTTTCTATATCAGTCATATATATTACATATTATGAGATATATAATATATATCTTATATATTATATAGATATATAATATATAGATATATAATTATACATTTATACACACATATGTGTATACACATAATTACTAAAAAGTATAATTACATATAATTATACTTTGTATATGTGTATATAATATTAAGATTATATGCATATATAATTTATAAAATTATTTAAAAGTATAATTACATATAATTATACCTTATATATGTGTATATAATATAATTAGGATTAGAATTATATACATATATAATTATAGAATTGTATACATATATTAATATAATTCAGTAATTATGTAATATAATTACTGAGAGAAGAAAAGAAATATAGTCATTGCCAGCTTAAGAAGCCTGGTGTGTGTGTGTGTATATATATAATAATTACTAAAAAGCAACACTTTCTTTTTACACAGTAAATTCCACAGTAAATCAATTACACAGTAATTCATCTGTAGATTTCACTTCTTAAAAAAAGGAATGTCCTTTTTGTATACTTTGACCAGAACATCATGCATACCACTTTCTTATACTTCTTAGGGTTAAGTTTTATATTTTTAGCTTCAGCCTTCTTGGAGGGATTCTTTCTAATAAATATCTATCCAATCTTATATCCAGACATCTTCACTTCTCCAGAAAACTGACATCACTCTTTTCTGTGGCTGATGTAGTTTGTTATTTCAGTTGCAGTTCCCTGATATTCCTGAAAGGCAAAGAACTGAGAAGGCTGAAGTTAGAGTTTTAGTTTGGTTGAAATAGGACACATTATCCTGACACTAATTTCATCTCAGTGAAGACTTTACATGGTTTCTTTAATCTTCTCTTCTCCAGGCAACATCTAGAGTCTCTTCTGGTTTTTATTATAACAGAACTCCTCTATGAAATAAAGTTCACTTGAGGACAGGAGTTAAAGGAATTGAGGTGATGTAAGTAAGGATATTATATATATTTGAGCCACTTGGTTAATGTGAAAAAACATACCCAAGAGTTGCACGTGAAATATGAATTAACTCTGATTGCTCAAGTTCTCTCTTTCATATTGCTCATAAATTTGTTAACAGTGACATTTTCAGCTGTAGATTGGATGATCCTCTTCTCTTCAGTAAAGAAGACAATCATGAAATTGTACGAAAGATGAGACTAATTTTTCTTTTACTATTTATTGTTTCTGTATCTAAAATTCTTAATGATCATGGATCCTCATTAGTCTGCAAGGCTTTTCATAATCTTTCTTACACAAACCCTTCAACCTCATTTCCCACCACTTGTATCTCAGGTTTTAATCACATTTAATGCTTCTCATTTCACTCAAACTGACATATTATCTTGTTCAAATTGATACTAACAAGCCCTATCACCTATTCCTAGTAATGCCAGAATAAATGCTTTACCATCCATTTCTAGTCATATAAGAATAATCTCAGAGAGTCATCTCTTCACTAGATATTATCCCTAATATTCTTAACTATCTCTTTAATTTGATGCCATCATTCTTTGTCTTTGCTAATACAGCACGTATTATATAATTATCACAGTGTATTTGGTCGTCTGTTCTTTTTTTCTGTTTCGCAAATACTGCACTAGGTTGAAGAGTAGTATTGGAAAGTACGTGCTCACAATTATAGAACTAAAACTAACAAAAGTAATCAGAAATTCTACAATATGATAGAAAATACAGTTCTAATTCATAATTTATGTTGTAGTTCCAGACAGTTGAAAATAAAGAACCAATTAAGTTCTTTAAAGTCCAGTTAAATAAATAATATGGATTCAATTTGAGCTGTCTATATAGCTAGTTCTAAACCAGGCTCATTCTATCATCTTAAAATGGAATGGAACAGTCTTATTTAAGGAGATTAAAATGAATGTTTGCATATAATCTTTGAGGGAAACACTGAGTCTGCTCCATTCCATTCTGGTGAATTAAATTAAGCCTGATGCATTCAAGGCCAGGAGTCAGCTAGCACTGTTTAGATTTCATTACCACTATGTCATGATGTGCATAAAGGAGGTTCACACAACTTTTTATGGAGAACCTTGTCCATTTCCTGGAACACAGTAGGAGACTGGGATGCAGAACCCAAACCTCTGTGGCTTTTTTCATATTCGTACTTGGAACAGATGAGTAAAAGCATATGTGTCCTGGCACTCAGGCCATCATCAATAAGGAGAGATTACTACCTTGGGAGCAGTTATGTATTTTTTTCTTTGATTTAAACTTTTAGTGAAATTGGTCATTTAAAAATAGTTTTAAATCAACTTGAATTATCTACAAAGGAATAACTAAGATGAAAGCTACTTTAGTAACACAATTATAATAAAATGTAAAAGCATAGTTAGAGTCTAATTCTTGGTAAAGAAGTGGTTCTTAATCTTTCTGTGTGTCACGTACTTCATTGAGAATCTGAGAAAAGTAATGATCCCTCTCCTCACAATAATGCATATATTCATATCCATGCACAATTTTTTTTTATCAGTTACAGTATTCATGAGTCTGCTCCTCTGTAAGCCAATACATGGACTCTCTTGGTGTCTTGTATTAAGACTCTCCAGCTTGGACAACTGTTGGTAATGGTGGTGAAGAGATTTGGTTACGCAAACTCTCCCATATATAATAATTACAAAATATGCTCAAAATATTAAAAAAAGTGAAATATTTATGCAATCTGAAGAGAAACCAGAGTATGGACAAAATATTAAATACAACCCCTTAAAGGTATGGGAAAGAATCAAAGATCATACAGAAGCTGGAAGAGAATGTACTTTTAAAAATCTAAAATTCAAAGAAGTAAAGATTGTGTGCCACTTTCTTGCCCAAGAGCACTTCTTTACTCCTATTGGTGCCTTACTCCATTTGGGCTGCTATAAAAAACTATTATAGCTGAGTGGTTTATAAACAATGGAAATGTATTTCTCGAAATTCTAGAGGCTGAGAAGTTCAAGATCAATGAGCCTACAGATTAGGTGTCTGGTGAGGGAATGCTTCCTGGTTGGTAGGTGGTTGTCTTTTTCACTGTAACCTCATATGGTTAAAGGAGGCAAAGGTGCTCTCTGGAACTTGTTTTGTAATGGCAATAATTCTGTTCATGAGGTCTCTACCTTTATAACTTAATCACCTCCAAAGACCTCGCCTGGGAATACCATCACATTGGGGATTAGGTTTCAACATATGAATTTTGGATTTTTCTTTTCTTTTCTTTTCTTTTTTTTTTTTTTTTTTTTTTTTTTTTGCTCTAGAAACGGGGTTTTGCCATGATACTCAGGCTGGTCTCAAACTCCTTGGCTCAAGTAGTCTGCCTGCCTTGGCCTCCCAAAGAGCTGGGATTACAGGCATGAGCCACTACACCTTGCCACAGCATATGAATTTTGGGAGGACACAAACATTTACTCTATAGAACATTGTTACAATGGAAGAACACTTCCGCCTTACTGTCTTGGCTCAGGGAAGTAAAGAACAGAGATCAATATTGAAAGATAAGCTAAGAAATTGGGGAATCTTGGAAACAAGAGAACCAGGAGATGAGACCCTCTTGGTCAGAGTACAGTTTCCGCAGAAATCTCTATCTGACTGTTCACCTTTACAATGTAGGTGATAATCAAGGGTACTGAGAATAAAAAAGCAGGCACAAGAGGGGAACTTAATTCTGAAAGAGATTACTGGACCAAATGACAGGGTTTTTTTGTTTGTTTGTTTTCTACTTACTTCATTAAGTGCATTTCTCAGTCTATGTGTAGGTCAAGTAGTAGATAGCTGAAGCTGTGCTAATTTGAGATGTCAAAGCACAGAGGCCAAGGCTGGCTGAGAAGCTAAAAATGTAAAAAAGATTTCCCAGAAAAAAATTCATAGAGAAGGTGAGCCCCCAAATCTAGTGTAAAATTTGCCCAAATACTTGACTGAGTGCTAAATTATGCAGACCCAGGAGAAACCACCAGAGAACTAACATGAAAAGCGAACAGAAATTGAGGCAATTATGTCAGGTAGAGCTACAGTGCACAACCGAAGAGATACCATTTGAGTCTAGGCAAGTTAATTGCTTACTAGGAAAAAAAAAAAAAAAAACTCACCCAAAAAAGGCAAAAGATTCCATAGTTGCTACAAAGCATTATCTAAATATCACTGAATACAGAAAGAAACAGAAAATTGTGATCCAGACTCAGGAGAATTAAACAGCAGTGAATAGGAATAAAGGCAGAGTGGTAACAAATACTGTATTTAACAGAAAAAAATTTCAAAGCAGCTACTTTCAACACATCCAAAAAATTTGGACTATGTTGAGAGGATTTTAAAGAAATTATATTTAATTTTAAATAAGACTATGTTGAGAGAATTTAAAAAATAATCTTAATGAATACAATGTTAGAAAATCCCTCTGGGACACATTTAAAGCAGTGTGTAGAGGGAAATTTATAGCACTAAATGCCCACAAGAGAAAGCAGGAAAGATCTAAAATTGACACCCTAACATCACAATTAAAACAACTAGAAAAGCAAGAGCAAACACGTTCAAAAGCTAGCAGAAAGCAAGAAATAACTAAGATCAGAGCAGAAATGAAGGAGATAGAGACACAAAAAACCCTCCAAAAAAATCAATGAATCCAGGAGCTGGTTGTTTGAGAAGATCAACAAAATTGATAGACTGCTAGCAAGACTAATAAAGAAGAAAAGAGAGAAGAATCAAATAGATGCAATAAAAATGATAAAGGGGATATCACCACCAACCCCACAGAAATACAAGCTACCATCAGAGAATACTATAAACACCTTTATGCAAATAAACTAGAAAACCTAGAAGAAATGGATAATTTCCTGGATACTTACACTCTCCCAAGACTAAACCAGGAAGAAGCTCAATCCCGGAATAGACCAATAGCAGGCTCTGAAATTGAGGCAATAATTGATAGCCTACCAACCAAAAAAACTCCAGTACCAGATGGATTCACAGCTGAATTCTACCAGAGGTACAAGGAGGAGTTGGTACCATTCCTTCTGAAACTATTCCAATCAATAGAAAAAGAGGGAATCCTCCCTAACTCATTTTACGAGGCCAACATCATCCTGATACCAAAGCCTGAAAGAGATACAACAAAAAAAGAGAATTTTAGACCAATATCCCTGATGAACATCGATGCAAAAATCCTCAATAAAATACTGGCAAACTGAATCCAGCAGCACATCAAAAAGCTTATCCATCATGATTAAGTGGGCTTCATCCTGGGATGCAAGGCTGGTTCAACATACACAAATCAATAAATGTAATCCAGCATATAAACAGAACCAAAGACAAAAATCACATGATTATCTCAATAGATGCAGAAAAGGCCTTTGACAAAATTCAACAGCCTTTCATGCTAAAAACTCTCAATAAATTCTGTATTGATGGAACGTACCTCAAAATCATAAGAGCTATTTATGACAAACCCACAGCCAATATCATACTGAATGGGCAAAAACTGGATACATTCCCTTTGAAAACTGGCACAAGACAGGGATGCCCTCTCTCACCACTCCTATTCAACATAGAGTTGGAAGTTCTGGCTAGGGAAATCAGGCAGGAGAAAAAAATCAAGGGTATTCAGTTAGGAAAAGAAGAAGTCAAATTGTCCCTGTTTGCAGATGACATGATTGTATATTTAGAAAACCCCATCGTCTCAGCCCAAAATCTCCTTAAGCTGATAAGCAACTTCAGCAAAGTCTCAGGATACAAAATCAATGTGCAAAAATCACAAGCATTCTTATACACCAGTAACAGACAAAAAGAGAGCCAAATCATGAACGAACTCCCATTCACAATAGCTTCAAAGAGAATAAAATACCTAGGAATCCAACTTACTAGGAATGTAAAGGACCTCTTCAAGGAGAACTACAAACCACTGCTCAGTGAAATAAAAGAGGACACAAACAAATGGAAGAACATACCATGCTCATGGACAGGAAGAATCAATATCATGAAAATGGCCATACTGCTCAAGGTAATTTATAGATTCAATGCCATCCCCATTAAGCTACCAGTGACATTCTTCACAGAATTGGAAAAACCTACTTTAAAGTTCATATGGAACCAAAAATACCCCACATTGCCAAGACAATCCTAAGCCAAAAGAACAAAGCTGGAGGCGTCACGCTACCTGACTTCAAACTATACTACAAGGCTACAGTAACCAAAACAGCATGGTACTGGTTCCAAAACAGAGATAGACGAATGGAACAGAACAGAGCCCTCAGAAATAATACCACACATCTACAGCCATCTGATCTTTGACAAACCTGAGAAAAACAAGAAATGGGGAAAGGATTCCCTATTTAATAAATGGTGCTGGGAAAATTGGCTAGCCATAAGTACAAAACTGAAACTGGATCCTTTCCTTACTCCTTATATGAAAATTAATTCAAGATGGATTAGAGACTTAAATGTTACACCTAAAATCATAAAAACCTTAGAAGAAAACCTAGGCAATACCATTCAGGACATAGGCATGGGCAAGGACTTCATGTCTAAAACACCAAAAGCAATGGCAACAAAAGCCCAAATTGACAAATGGGATCTCATTAAACTAAAGAGCTTCTGCACAGCAAAAGAAACTACCATCAGAGTGAACAGGCAACCTACAGAATGGGAGAAAATTTTTGCAATCTACTCATCTGACAAAGGGCTAATATCCAGAACCTATAAAGAACTCAATCAAATTTACAAGAAAAAAACAACCCCGTCAAAAAGTGGGCAAAGGATATGAACAGACACTTCTCAAAAGAAGACATTCATACAGCCAACAGACATATGAAAAATGCTCATCATCTCTGGCCATCAGAGAAATGCAAATCAAAACCACAATGAGATACCATCTCACACCAGTTAGAAAGGCAATCATTAAAAAATCAGGAAACAACAGGTGCTAGAGAGAATGTGGAGAAATAGGAACACTTTTCCACTGTTGGTGGGACTGTAAACTAGTTCAACTATTGTGGAAAACAGTGTGACAATTCCTCAAGGATCTAGAACTAGAAATACCATTTGACCCAGCCATCCCATTACTGGGGATACACCCAAAGGATTATAAGTCATGCTGCTATAAAGACACATGCACACGTATGTTTTTTGTGGCACTATTCACAATAGCAAAGACTTGGAATCAACCCAAATGTCCATCATTAACAGACTGTATTAAGAAAATGTGGCACATATACACCATGGAATACTGTGCAGCCATAAAAAAGGATGAGTTTGTGTCCTTTGTAGGGACATGGATGCAGCTGGAAACCATCATTCTCAGCAAACTATTGCAAGAACAGAAAACCAAATGCCCCATGTTCTCACTCATAGGTGGGAACTGAACAAAAAGATCACTTGGACACAGGAAGGGGATCATCACACACCGGCTCCTATTGTGGGGAGGGGGCGGGGGAGGGATAGCATTAGGAGATGTACCTAATGTAAATGACGAGTTAATGGGTGCAGCACACCAACATGGCACATGTGTACATATGTAACAAACCTGCACGTTGTGCACATGTACCCTAGAACTTAAAGTATAATAATAAAAAAAAAAGAAAACGTGGCACATATACACCATGGAATACTATGCAGCTATAAAAAAGGATGAGTTCGTGTCCTTTGTAGGGACATGGATGCAGCTGGAAACCATCATTCTCAGCAAACTATTGCAAGAACAGAAAACCAAATACCGCATGTTCTCACTCATAGGTGGGAATTGAACAATGAGATTACTTGGACACAGGAAGAGGATCATCACACACCAGGTCCTATTGTGGGGAGGGGTCGGGGGACAGATAGAATTAGGAGATATACCTAATGTAAATGACGAGTTAAGGGGTGCAACACACCAACATGGCACATGTGTACATATGTAACAAACCTGCACGTTGTGCACATGTACCCCAGAACTTAAAGTATAATAATAATAATAATACAAAAAATCCCAATGGAAAAAATGAAAATTATTAAAACTGGAGATCCTAAAACAAAAAAGTATAATACCTGAAATGATAGGATCAAAAGTGAATTAGATATACAAGTTAGAAGAATCAGTGAACATGAAAGTATTTCAATAGCAGTTATTCAATTCAAAGCACAGAGAGATAAAGGATTGATGGAAAATGAACAGAGCCATGGAGACTTGTGTGACAATATCAAACAGTTCAACATGCATGTAATTGCAGTGTCTTTAGGACAGGGAAAACAGAAAGGCAAAAGTTATCTGAATAATAGCTGAAAACCTCTCATGTCTGACTGAAAATACTAACCTACAGATTAAATAATACCAGCAAACATCAATCAGTATAGCCACTCATACACACATCTAAGTCCAATTGCTGAAAGCAAGATAAGAAAATTTTGGAAACAGGTCAAGGAAAAAAGGCAACACATTACAATTATTGTTTGATTTCTTATTGAAAACAATTGAAGACATGGGACAATGAAAGAATGTATTTTAAGTGATAGAAAAAAATATACATGTATATATACATACACATATGTAATATATATCTCAAGAGTTTTGTATCTGGCAAAATAATTTCTCAAAAATTAAAAAAATAAAACTTTTGAATTGAAACATTTGAGAAAATTCATCATCAGCAAATCTGCTGAACTACATAACATTCTTTTTTCTTTTTTTGTTTTGTTTTTTATTTTTGAGATTGGGTCTGGCTCCATTGCCCAGGCTGGATGGGAGTGGCACAATCTCGGCTCATTCACCCTTCACCTCCCAGGCTCAAGTGGCTCTCCAACCTCAGCCTCCTGAGTAGCTGGGAACGCAGATGTGTGCCACCATGCATGGCTAATTTTCATTGTTTCTTATTTTTTTGTAGAGACAGGGTTTCTCCATGTTGCCAAGGCTGGTCTGAAACTCCAGAGCTCAAGCAATCCTCCTGCCTTGATCTCCCAAAGTGTTGGGATTACAGGAGTGAGCCACCACCCCGGCCAGTACATAAAATTCTGTAAGAATTTCTTTGAGGAGAAAGCCCCCAGCTATATTATAATGAGTGTGTGTTTGTGTGTGTGATGTAGCAAAAATGGAAAAATAATTAATGGAGTAAAAATTAATATACTGTTTTAAGCTTCCTATACACCACCTTATATTATTAAATATTAGCTATAAGATTGTGATATTAAAGATACTTTCTTAGTCTATTCAGGCCACTGTAATAAAATTTCATAGACTGGTTGGCTTGTAACAACAAAAATTTACTTCTTGCAGTTCTGTAGATTGGGAACTCCAAGATCCAAGTGTAGGCATATTTGGTGTCTCATCAGGATCTGTTTTCTCATAGATGGTGCCTTCTTGCAGTATCGTCACATGATGGGAGCAAACAAGCTGCCTCAGCCTCTTTTGTATGGGTGCTATTACCATTTATCAGGACTCTGCTCTCATGATCGAATCATCATCCAGTTGCCCCACCACTTAATACCATCTCCTTGGGGGTTAGAATTTCATCATGTGAATTTTGAGGGGACACAAACATTTAGACCACAGCAGATACATATTGTAATTTGCTCAACAGAGATGTAGCTGGAAAGCCAATAAAGGAAGTGAAATGATAGATTTTTTAAAAAGTTGATTAATACAGAGAAGACAGGAAAGAAGTTGCAGAGAAAACTGATAAATATAATACAATAACAAAATATCATATCTGCAAAATCATATCAACGACTACATCAAATAGAAATCAAGTAAATACCTCAATTATAAGGCAGAAATTTTAAAACTTTATAATATATAGCAAGAAGCAATTTTATGCTACCTACAAGAGACACTTTAAACACACATACTGAAGTCACTTGAAACTAAAAGGATGGGCAAAGATGTACCTTACAAGTACTAGACACAATAAAGCTAAAGGGTTCTGTTCATATCAGAAAACATAGAAATTGAGAAAAAGGAGTAGTGATAGTGTCAAAGAATGACATTTTGTAGTGGTAAAAGGGTTAATACTTCAGGAACATAAGACGATTATAAACACAGACACCTAATAAGAGTACTTCAAATTACATGAAGCAAAAGCTAATAGAACTGAAGGAAGACATAGACGACTCCACAACTTTAGCTGGAAATTTTTTTAACTCTATCTATAATCAATACAAAGCCTAGATAAAAATTTTAAAAGGTAGAGAAGATCTGAATAACACTATCAAACTGTAACCTAATTTTTATGTAGAGAGCACTGTATCCAACCACTATAGGATTCACATTATTTTGAAGGACACATGAAAAAGTCAACAAAAGAAACCGCCTCTGGGCCATAAAAGAAGTCCTCATAGTTCTCTGACCATAGGTGAATTAAATTAGATATTAACAGCACTAAAAAAGTAGAAAAAGCCTAAATATTAGGAAACTTAATAACGTACTTCTAGATAACTAATGGTTCAAAAAGAAATCATAAGATCAATGAGAAAATATATGTAACTGAATTACAATAAAAGTATAATATATTAAAATGTGTGTGATGCAGCTAAAGCTAAAGAAGAAATATATAATATTAATGATCTAAATTTTCTTGTTAGAACACTAATTTAAAAAGCAAATCAAATTGGAACTAAGTAGAAAAATGAATAATAAATGTAAGGAAGAAATCAGTGGAATAGAAAATGTATAAATAATAGAGAAAATCAATGAAACCAAACGTTGGTTTGTTGAAAGAATAAATTAAATTAATAATCCTCTAAGTAAAATGACCAATATTAAATTGTTCCCTTTTTTCTTTCCAATCATTTGTGGAATGCCTACTTGTTCTGTGGGAGGATGTTTACAGTCCACTGTTGCTATAGCAATTCCAAAACTATTAATATCTTAAGAAAGTCATACTTGTAATATCTAAGTAACATTTAATTTTATTTTTAAAATGAGCAAAGTTTCTTTCTTATAAAAATGGCAATTTATTCTCAGGCTTACTCTTGATATATGGGACCAATGTGTTAGGGATGCATTGTTTTTATTTGCTTAAAAAAAAAAAAAACATGGAACATGAAGCAGTAACTTTTGAATTGTCTGCAAAAATTTACTAATTTGCTTTGGGATATAAATTTCACTTTCTGTTTCTATTTACATTTCATAATTTAAAATTACATAATTTTTGAGGCCTCTGCAAATATTCTCCCAAGGAACTCTAATTATATGAATAGGTTTTTCCCATTGCCTATTGGGCTCCTTATCTTTCTATAAGAAAAAATTTCAGATACCAGCATATCACATGAAGCTCATCAAAATTTGATACCAACCCATTTTATCAAATTTATCTTCAACTACTCTACAACATTCCTGTCCACGAATTCATATATTTATTAGCACCCATAAAATATTGACTGTATTATTTTTAGCACTAATATCATATCTATAACAAACGGGAACTTTTGTATATTTACCTTTCTTTTCACATTCATATTTTTACCATTACCATGATCTTTCAATTTATTTTGTTTTCTTATTCTTCTAGTGTTTCTTTATACTCATATTTTTAAATATTCTTATGCTTCTACTATTTGATTTTTGTGTGTAGTATGCCAAGTAATGTTCTGACCAAACCCAACCTTCCCAAGAATCACAAGAATTATATTATCCAAAATAAATTGTGGATAAAAACATTTAAAATGATGTGAAGAACTGGAGAGTAAATAAAAACAGGTAGATTTTAGAGGTAAGTTGACATTAGGGAGAAGGAAATGGCATATGATGATTTTGCTGTTTTTATAACATTTAGTCTATAAGCCCACTGAAGTTGATTCCTTGAATTAGCTGTGACTCTACCTGCAGACTTTCAGGACTGACGAGCCAGAGAACAGAGTTTAAGGCAACCACAGTTACTAATAATGAGATGGGATTCTAAGAAGGAGAGGGAATCAGAGAGGAGGACTTCCAAATACTGTCTAAGATTTTGCCTATGACTTTGTCTGTACCAGAAACAGGGCAAAATCCAGTTAAGAATAAAAGACTAAATAAAATGACATTTGAACAGCCCAAAGGCAAAGTTTACTTTTGGAATCCAACTATATTAATTGTCTGGTAAAACTAAGAAATCAGCATTCTTCAGAGGAATATAACAGAATCTAGAATCTTTACAATGTAACATTGACAAAATCCCGCATCAAATTCAAAATGACTTGGCATATAAAGAATTAGAAAATGTGAACTAATTTCTAGAAAAAAAGACCAAATTATGGAACAAATTCTGAGATAACCCAGATGTTGGAATTGTCAAAGAATTTTAAAGCAGATATTCCTTTGATGTTCAAAAATGTAAAAGATAATATGTTCACAGTAAATGAAAAGATAGAAAATATTAGCAGAGAAATGGAACACATGAAGAAGAACCAAATGGAAGTTCTAGAACTGTGATTCCGGAGAAGTAAAAAGGAGCTGGGAAACTTTCTCCATTTTCTTTAGTTTTCACTTTTTATTATAAAAAATTTAAAAACCATACAAAAGGGACAAAGTGTACAGTAAGCAGCTATAAACCTATTCATTACCCAATTTCAAAAAAGATCAAGATTGACTAATTCTATTTTAATTTTCACCTCTTACATTTTTAACCATGGTATTTTAAAGTAAATTGTAGTCATGTTATTTCATGCATAAGTACTACAGAATGTATTTCTGATAAATATCAAAATTCTATGTTTACACCTAACTGAATTAACATTAATACTTTAATAGTATCTGATACCCAGAGTATATTTGTATATTCAATTTTTAAATTTTCTCAAAGAAAGCTATTTTCCAGTTGATTTGCTTCAATTTAGCTCCAACAAGGTCTACATATTGTATTTAGCTATGGTGTCTTAACTTTTTTTTTTTTTTTTTTTTTTTGACAGTTACCTCATCTTTCCTTGTTTGGAGAACCTGCACATTTGTTCTATAGAATGTATTTATCTTGGTTTTGAGTGTTTGCATTTTCTTGTACCTTAACTTGCCCTTTTATCTCTATTTTTAAAAAACACAGTAGTTAGCTCAGATGTTTGATGAGAATACAATGGTTCCTGCTTCTGTAGGTACCAAAATTTAGGTGATATCATTCACTTCCTATTGAATCTCATCATTAGACTCATAATGTCTGATGTCCCCAGTTTTGTTTAGTAGCTGTAAACAGGAAACTCTTGCCTTTACACATATTCTTCCCTTTTTTTGATATCTTTAAGTTTTGTTGACTCTCTTTGTGTATACACACACCCCCACCCCCCACACCACACAGGGTCTTGTTCTGTAGCCCAGCCTGAAGTGCAGTGGCACAATCTTGGCTCACTGTAACATCCACTTCCTCGGTTCAAGTGATTCTCATGCCTCAGCCACCTGAGTAGCTGGGACTACAAGTGTGCACCACACGCCCAGCTAATTTTTGTATTTTTAGTAAAGGCGAATTTTCATCATGTTGGCCAGGCTGATCTCAAACTCCTGGCCTCAAGTGATCTACCTGCCTTGGTCTCCCTAAGTGCTAGAATTACAGGTGTGAGCCACCACACCCAGCCAAACGACTACATTTGAAGTATTTTCTTCATTCCACTTATCCATTTACTGAATAAGCAACTCTTTTCTCTCTTTTCTCGTAACACTTCAAACATAACTTCCAAACAAGTGTGGTCCATCTTGATCCACTCAGCTAACCTTAAGTTCAATCTCAAATGCGGATGCATCTGGAAAAACACACAAATCATTCTAAAGAAGCATTGAAGAGCAACCTTCATCTTTACTGAAAGATTCTTAATATCCCAGTGGAGGTACTGCACCATATATATATATATATAAAACCCTAACATTTTTTGAAGTAGTTTGACTTAAATTTTCTCTTTGCTTTACCAACTAATGATGCATTGTTCATAACAGCTTCTTCATCTCTCAGTCTTTCTCCACATTTTCTCTATTGTGTTGCAATTTGGTTTTTCTTTTCTAACTCTTCCCTTCCATCATTGCCCTAAGTCCTCCAACCTTCTTGCCAATTCTTATGTATTTCAGAGGTAAGATAATGTACTTGTATCTTAACCTTAAAGCTAGTCAATGCCTCTTTGGGTTTACTGATTATGAACAGCCAGTCATGACTCTTCTTAGAAAAGCAGTAACCCACTTAATCAGACTTTTCTTACAAATGATACTTCTTAGAAGATTGGGAGAAAGTCAAATACCTGGTTTAAAAAAAAATTATTGTGATTTCTGCCACAGTCACTATTGCACTTACTTTGCTTGTTTGTGCAACTATGAAAAACTTAAAATCAGATTCTGCCATCCACCTCTGTTACAGCTCATCATAAATATGTTTGTTGAGTAAATAATTATAGATTTCATGTTTTGTCAGAAATCTTAAAATAGGGTAACATTTTAATTCACAAAACCACACCATTTCATAAAACCACCTACAGCCTCATTTATCTATATATAAATATATTTTCTCTTCCTTATTCAAGGGATTCTACCAAACTCTTCGTGTTAAAATGAGGTTTTTATTTCTTTTGTAAGAATTTAATTCAGATTAAATTCAAACATAAATAGCAAGTGGCAGTCAATTTGGTAAGTCAAGCTAAGAGAAGAAAGCCAGTATCCGTAAACGCGTAGACATGTGCATTCTCAAATGAGTGCAATTTCAGTGAGAGCCATTTATTCAGAGTTTATTTATAAAAACAAGCAGAGCCACACATGGATAATGCACAAATCAAAAAGTAATTGGGCAAGTCTGAGATGCAAGAAGCAGTATTCCAAAATCAAGTTATACAAAATCAAATTATGAATTTGATTTAAAACTAGTCAAACAACATTGAAAGGTTTTCTAGAAATTGACTAGTTGGAATATTTTTCTGGTATTGATCGTATAGTATGTACTTGTTTAGTATCTACAGTGTATTCAGCACTAGGTTAAATAAATTCAATCATTCTTAGTGCTGATAGCTTTTAACTAGTTTTTAAACAGTTTGTTTATGGGTAGAGATCAAATATTCTTAGTGACAAGCTCAGAGCATGATATCAAATCACATCGAGCTTAGTTTCAATAACAGCTGATTTTCTTATCCAACTTTTCTGAAACTATGGCATTTTCAAGGTTGTCTTGCTTTATGGAGTATTTCATTTGCAAGTCTTTCAGATGGATCGTGAAAAAAAAATCACAATCATGAAACAATAATACATAATTGATAAGCACTTCCCTATAAAGCTGCCTTCTGGGGAGGACTGCAGAACCATTTCATAAGTAAGGCAGGAGATATGTTCCCTAATATTTGTGGAACATTTTATAGTAATGTTGTCTGCTGTACCACTCACACAACCTTGAAAGATAAATTTTCAGTTTGATGCATGAGAAAACATGCTGGCAGATAATCATGTAGCTCATAATTGGAATCTTCACATTTAAACCCAATACAGTAGACCATGAGTCTGAAGAAATTCTCACTAGAGCATATGAACTTCACACTTATAATAAGGGAAATCTGATATTTCCAATAATAAACAATCTAAAACTTAATCCATCAAATCCAATCCACAAAAATAAAATTAAATAACATACAGACAGTACCCAACTTACAATAGTTTGACATTAATTTTGAGTTTATGATGATGTGAAAGTGGTGCACATTCAGTTGAAAGCATATATCTAGTACCCGTATCCATTCTGTGCTTCACTTTCAGTACAGTATTTAATAAGTTACATGAGAGATTCAGTATATGATTGTAAAACAGACTTTGTTAGCCAGGCACAGTGGCTCATCCCTGTAATCCCAGCTCTTTGATTATTTCTTACCAATTACATTCATTATAATATCTATTTGCTGCAATTATTTTCCTCAACATACTCGTCTTTTTTCCTAAATTTCATAGTTTTAACTTTTTTACATATAAAAATTTTCATTGTGTTAATAACTGATTTTTATCTCAGTATGTTTAAAACTAAATGTCTTCTCTAGTTTTCTTATAGTTATTTTAAAAAGTAACAATTTAATACACATGAGATTTATTTTGGTTTGTCATGTAAATTGTGAGTCTAAAACAGATTTTCAGCTGGGCTTGGTGGCTCACGCCTGTAATCCCAACACTTTGGGAGGCCAAGGCGGGCAAATCACAAGGTCAAGAGATTGAGATCATCCTGGCCAACATGGTGAAACCCTGTCTCTATTAAAAATACAAAAATTACTTGGGCATGGTGGTGCGTGCCTGTAGTCCCAGCTACTCAGGGGGCTGAGGCAGGAAAATTGCTTGAACCTGGGAGGCAGAGGTTGCAGTGAGCTGAGATTGCACCACTGCACTCCAGCCTGGTGACAGAGTGAGACTCTGTCTCAAAATAAACAACAACAACAACAACAAAAAATACATATTTTGTCTTTAGATTTCTAACACATTGTGTCAATACTGTTGAATAAACTATTTTCCTTATTGTTTTCAGATACTTATTTTATAAACATTAAATATTTATATATTTATATATAATCTTTATATATAATATATAATCTATTCTATTCTAAGAGATCTATTTTTGTTCCAACAACACATTGTTTTAATTATTATAGGTCTAAAAGGGTTTACTATCACATAGGAAATTTTTCTTTATTCTTCCTTTGCTGAATAGATACTGTCATATTTTTGCTTGGTCTTCTAGCCAGGTGAAATTGAAAACTGATATATTTATTCCTTTTTTCTTCTACAACAATCTATTTTACTTTCTTATTTACTTTCATTAAATATAAATTAATGAGAAAAATTTAACTTCTTACAATATATTTGATGTTTTCCAAATTGTATCTTATATATTTCGGAAAGGTCTATTGCTTTTTTCAAGTAGGTAAAATTCATTTATTGTTGCAATTACTCTTAAATATTTTATGTATTTTTTTCTTATTGTGAATGGGATCCTGTCACGTCTCTCAAATGACAATGGCATATAACAAAACTGCAGATTTTTAAAAATATTCATCGATTTATTCATTTTATTAATGCTTTTATTAATCTAAAATTTTTAATTTGGTAGTTGGCTTTTCTAGTCAAAATATTATATAACTTCCTAATGTTTTTGTTTGCTACCTTTTATTTTTGCTCCCATATTCTTTACCATATAGGAAAAACAATTTAAATAATAGTTTTTATGATAATTTAAACATTTTAAATAATGGTAATATATAAAATAATACAATTTAAATCATAGTAATAAATAAATAGCAATAAAAATAATATGGTATGAATACTTTTTTCTATTGTTTTTGACGGCAGGGAAGTTACTTTTATTTTTTGGTAGATCTTAAAAAATAAATTCAATTAATTTAATTCTAGAAATATCTGTTGGACATATACTGACAGTGAATATTATGAGATATATTATATTACAGACAATAAGAAACTAAAATTTATGTATAAGCAATTTGAAAGTAAACTCACACACACATTCTCACATCATAATAGAGCAAATTCTTAAGTACCAAAGCATATGGTACAATCAATGAATATTATAGGTTTAGAGAAAAGCTGACTGCTACCTGGAGAAGATAGATCTTCAAAGATAAATGGATTTGGATGATAGAGAACTGAGAGAAGGACATTCTTGAGCATGGAGAAGAAAAAGTGATGACATCAATGTAGTATTCTCAGAGCATACTCAGAAAATAGGGAGATTAACATTCGTGGTGGGAACAGTGGATATTTGCCTTTCCCTGGCTCATTAATCTAGCTTGACCTGCTCATGAGCCATGCCTCTGCTGGTCTTTAGAACTGTCTGATGTTAGTTGATAAGAGTTTACTCTTTGTCTCCGTTTGAACTTAGACTTCTTTCCCTGTGTTCCTTTATCAAGGTTACACACTTTTATCTTTGTATCCTCATGTCCTCACCAATGTGACCTTTTTCTGATGATCTTTCTGGTCTCTGGTTACTGGCTGTTGAGCATGATTTGTAGTTTTGCATAACTTTTTCTATCATTGCCCTTATTTTTGATGTTTGTTACTAATAAAATCTTTAGTAAAGGTTTGGTTATCTGTTTCATTTCTTAAATCTTTATGACATTTTTAGTCTTTTTGCCCCTCTCATTGAGAAGGAAGAATGATCTTACATTGCAAAAAGCTGATACTGGGCAGATAAAGTTGTAGGCTTGACCTCCAAGGTAAGAAGATGATTCTGCAATAGAAGGTCCTTAAAGGGATTACATTAGAGTATAGAACTACAGAATAAGTGTGACTAAAGAAACATTTTACATTAAAAATATTTTGTAGTCCTTGCTTCCAAATGAATCTGTTAGGTGAGTGGGAAAGTAATTGCTGTTTTTACGTTGTTGGAATTTGCCGTTTGATATTGGAATACATTCTTAAATAAATGTGATTATCTTATACATAATTTTAATGGGCATTTCTCAGTTTTTGTTTGTTTTGCTGATTACAGATTATTTGCTGTTTATTTTAGACTATGGAAATGATGTTAGACAAAAAGCAAATTCGAGAAATTTTCTTATTTGAGTTCAAAATGGGTCATAAAGTAGCAGAGACATCTTGCAACATCAACAATGCATTTGGCCCAGAAACTGCTAATGAACTCACAGTACAATGGTGGTTCAAGAAGTTTCGCAAAGGAGACAAGGGTCTTGAAGATGAGGAGCACAGTGGCCGGCCATTGGAAGTTGACAATGACCCATTGAAAGCAATCATGGAAGCTGATCCTCTTACAACTATGCGAGAAGTTGCCAAAGAACTTAACATCAGCCACTGTATGGTCATGTGCCTTTTGAAGTGAATTGGAAAGGTGAAAAAGCTCAAAGAGTGGGGTGCTTCATGAGCTGAGTGAAAATCCAAAGAATCATCGTTTTGAAGTGTCTTCTTCTCTTATTCTATGCAACAAGGACGAATCATTTCTTGACTTGATTGTGACGTGCAGTGATTTTAATGGATTTTATACAACAACCAGCAATGACCAGCTCAGTGGCTGGACTGAAAAGAAGGTCTAAAGCACTTCCCAAAGCCAAACTTGCACCCCCAAAAAGTCATGGTTACTGTTTGGTGGTCTGCTGCCAGTCTGATCCACTGCAGCTTTCTGAATCCTGGTGAAACCATTACATCTGAGATGTATGCTCAGCAAATCAACGAGCTTCACCAACAACTGCAACACCTGCAGCTGGCATTGGTCAACAAAAAGGGCCCAGTTCTTCTTAATGACAACACCCAACCACAAGTCACACAACCAACCCTTCAAAAGTGGAAGGAATTGAGCTATGAGGTTTTGACATACATGCCCAACCTCTCACCAACCAACTACCACTTCTCAAACACCTAGACAACTTTTTGCAGGGAAAATGCTTCCACAACCAGCAGGGTACAGAAAATGCTTTCCAAGAGTTTGTCGAATCCCAAAGCATGGATTTTTATGCTACAGGAATAAACAAACTTATTTCTCATTGGCAAAAATCTGTTGATTGTAATGCTTCCTATTTTGATTAATAAATGTGTGTTTGAGCCTAGTTATAATAATGATTTCAGATTCACAGCCTGAAAACACAATTACTTTTGCACTAACCTAATATGTGAAATATGAAGTAGGGTAGACTTTCATAATTAGAAACACAAGGGTGGAATGGAAGAGTGTGGAAGTATTTGCATCACTACAAGAAGTAATGGATTACAGTGTTAATATAAAATTGAATTGTTCAACTTAAAACCAAATAATTCCCAGGTACCAAATAATGGCGACACCAGCAATCGGCAATTTGGATTTCTTCATAGTACTCTTAAGATAACAGTGGATCACATATCAGTGGATCAGGTGTCAGATGTAGTGATAAAAATTATGAAAAACTTGTGGTGAAAACTGTATGTCATTTGTTTTTCTGGTCCCCGTTCCAGAGCAAAACCTCAAACTTGAATTCTTAAGACCTTCAAAACCTGTGAGTCCATATATGTTCCTCATCAAAATAGAAAACTGAAATAGAAAAAGAATAACATTTTTACTGTAATATTTTCATTTTTTCAAAATAGTGTTTAATGGACCCGTCTTGTCTAACTTTGCAAATTCTCTGAAAGGCTCAAAGTTTTCACTTTTTCTAATTAGTCAGCCATCTTGGGACACACTACATTAGATTGCAGTCATTTTCATAGATCTACTGGTCTTGGGATTTGGGAATATTCACATTGTGCCTGTCATGAACTCAAGTGGGAGACTTAGCCCTCAATTTGATGAAGACCTTCACTCTGAATGCTGGCAGATATTTTTGCCTAGAACCATGCCAATGAAATCTACAAGGATTTTAGTATTTTAAAGTTTTATCAGTAGTACAAATTTGGAATAAGATAGAGTCATGACAGATTTTTGATAAATTATTTTGAACATCTATTCAATCAAAATAATCTCTATGGTAAGTGATATGTATACTATAAATAGTATCACCAGCCATCATTTTGTCACCTATTATTGTCTCACTGATTGATTTGACAAACCTAGTAGGAAAAAGTAGGTCAGGTACAGCTCCATTTAAAACTCTACTCCTATTAATATTGGCTTTGTTTTTGTATCTATAATAAATCTATCAAAGTAAGACATTATCATTTAACTGGTGGTATATTTGTAAGTGATCTAAAAGAAGAAAGTGACACATTATATAAATATTTCTTTCCTCTTTTTAAAACATAGCTCCAAGTGAAATTTGAGACAGCAAATTAACAATGCTTTACAAAGTCTTCATGTCTAAAGAATTCTCTATGCACCTTTGTAGGTTTCCAGAAAGTAAATTAAAGAAAACAAGCTGAATTTAGCATAGTGTCATCATTCTGAAGACCTATTATTCTAAAGCATGTACTGTAAAGGTGAAAGCTTGTTTTGCTTTTTTAAAAAAGTCTCCATATCAATTAGCTGTGTTATGGTAACATTGAGGATGGAATAAAAACAACTGTATTTTGTTTGTTTAATTCACTGCTAGCACTGTGTATTAACAGTACTAAAATGTAAGTTGCACTTTAAACATTTTTTT
Organism: Macaca thibetana thibetana; assembly: GCF_024542745.1. Lineage (NCBI taxonomy): Eukaryota > Metazoa > Chordata > Mammalia > Primates > Cercopithecidae > Macaca > Macaca thibetana. Next base: position 67,737,938 of record NC_065592.1, read on the forward strand.
CCTGCAAGAGTTTACAACTGCCATAGGAAATAAGGATGTGAAAATCTCAAAATATTGTTAGCTCAAGAATGGCTTATATAGACAGCTCAAAGTCAGCAAACGTTTTCCAGAAACCTCTCTCAGAGTTCTGCTTATAGTTTATTGGGCAAAACTTTGTCCTATGGCCATGGTTAGCAACTAGGGGGCTGAAAATGTAACTATTTTATTTCTGCAGGCTTTATGGAAGATATTCTCCAGAGAGATTGACAAGTTATTGGATTGGTCACACAATGGTATGTATACTTAAATTATATGCACTATGATGAGCTAGTCTTAATTTCTTCCTTCTTAGATATAAAACAGATTACTTGATTGTTTATTATAATGATAATAACATAAGGTATTAAGTGTTTCTGTGTACTAGGTTACATTTCAAGCACTTTCTAAATATTAATTCTCCATCAATTTTATGAGGCAGATATCATTATGTCCGTTTTACAAATGAGGAAACTGAGGCACAAAGAAGCAAAGTTACTTATTCCAAAATTACTTAAACATAATCATGAGTGGTAAAACAGGGATACCCTGAACCCTAAGCCTTGATAGTTTATATTATCCCTTAATTGCAAGTTAACAATTATGCCATTTTACTTCTTAAATGTCATTCTTTTTCCTTTAATATTACATCAATTGTATTTTAAATAAAATAAATTATTTTTGTTTTGCATTAAAACATCTTGAGCCACTCATTCTATGCTGCAAGTGTGGATCTGATGATTTTCTGAAGCTTAATTTACTGAAGCTTAATTTAGACACACAGTATGGCCATATTGTCTATCAAAGGTACAAGTTGCCCAAGAATGCCTCATTTTCCTTATTTGTACTATTCCACGTGTCCTCTAGCAGCCCTTTCACACCTAACACCATGCAATCTTTGAATTAAAAAAAAAAAAAATAGGGAATCCTTTCCCCATTTCTTGTTTCTCTCAGGTTTGTCAAAGATCAAATGGCTGTAGATGTGTGGTATTATTTCTGAGGACTCTGTTCTGTTCCATTGGTCTATATCTCTGTTTTGGTACCAGTACCATGCTGTTTTGGTTACTGTAGCCTTGTAGTATAGTTTGAAGTCAGGTAGCGTGATGCCTCCAGCTTTGTTCTTTTGACTTAGGATTGTCTTGGAGATGCGGGCTCTTTTTTGGTTCCATATGAACTTTAAAGCAGTTTTTTCCAATTCTGTGAAGAAACTCATTGGTAGCTTGATGGGGATGGCATTGAATCTATAAATTACCTTGGGCAGTATGGCCATTTTCACGATATTGATTCTTCCTGTCCATGAGCATGATTGTAAGCTAGTTCAACCATTATGGAAAACAGTATGGCGATTCCTCAAGGATCTAGAACTAGATGTACCATATGACTCAGCCATCCCATTACTGGGTATATACCCAAAGGATTATAAATTATGCTGCTATAAAGATACATGCACACGTATGTTTATTGCAGCACTATTCACAATAGCAAAGACTTGGAATCAACCCAAATGTCCATCAGTGACAGATTGGATTAAGAAAATGTGGCACATATACACCATGGAATACTATGCAGCCATAAAAAAGGATGAGTTTGAGTCCTTTGTAGGGACTTGGATGCAGCTGGAATCCATCATTCTTAGCAAACTATCACAAGAACAGAAAACCAAACACCGCATGTTCTCACTCATAGGTGGGAACTGAACAATGAGATCACTCGGACAGGGGGAAGGGGAACATCACACACTGGGGCCTATCATGGGGAGGGGGGAGGGGGGAGGGATTGCATTGGGAGTTATACCTGATGTAAATGACGAGTTGATGGGTGCAGCACAGCAACATGGCACAAGTATACATATGTAACAAACCTGCATGTTATGCACATGTACCCTACAACTTAAAGTATAATAATAATAAATAAATTAAAAAAAAAAAACTAGATTTTTGAGGATTTAGCAGAATATGTATATATAATAATTTCAGTCCATTATTTTGTGATGAACAAAATTTTCAGGGATTGATTGAGGGAATCTTCACTAATACTTTTGTATAAAAATCACAAGGAAATTGCTTTCAGCGGAAGGCCAAGTGACAAGAAGCTGGAATGCATCAGCAATAAAAGAGTAAGGAATATTCCTTTGCATGAGAGTGAAAAAATGCAGAGTTGCTAGCTGGAAGTATATTTGATTTATAGGTGCATTTGGCTGATGTCAAAATAATTGTAGTAAATTACTCTGAGAATAATCTAAAACTTCAAGAAAGCATACATTTTCCTATTGGTACAGGATCCTTCATTAGTAAAGAGTGAAATAATGCAGCCTCTGACAGTTCTTCCTCCCATATTGGAAAACAGACCCTGCACACAGTGTTGATGACTTGAAAGAATGCAAACTTGGACCATATTTGTAATGTCACTAGCACTCAAATACAGGCAGATGTGAAACAATCCCAGAGCTCTGATTTGACCCAACCAGGCCTTGGGTTACATAAAAATAATCCACAATGATAGGTGAGAATATTTGAGTTTTTGTGTTTAATGGGAATTCTCTACTAAATATTTGAACAATGATAACAGTGATTACATAGAAATAGCATAAGATTGATACAGCAGTTCAAGCTGAGAAATAGAAACTGTACCCTGCTTGCATTCCTTGGCTCTGGCCTCTTCTTCTACCCTCATAGCCAGCAATATATCATTTTGCATGTCTTCACTTCTCTCTTCCATTCTCTCTCACTTTTTTACTCTGACTCTCCTACTGCTCTCTCATAGGGCCCATCCATATAATCCAGCGTCATCTTTCTATCTCAAGATCCTTAACTCAATCACATCTGCAGTGTCCCTTTTGCCACTTAATAGGTTCAAGAGTTTAGGAAATGGACATATTTGGGGTGAGAGTGGAGACCGTTATTCTTCCAATCAGAGAAACGTACTAAACAGATGAACTCTCAGAGGCAGGTTTCATACCTTCTTCATCTTCCTAACACCAGGACCTAGCACAGTTATTGCCTGGCACCTAAAAGGCACTCAGGAAATGTGTAATAATTGCTTTAGTCAAAGAAGATTTACTTGGTATCTACTATGTGACAGATACTTCTCTGGGTTCCGAGGGATATGGCGGTGAACAAAATAAAGTTATTCCTCTCACAGACCTTTCATTCTAGTGTGGGGAGGCAGAAAATGCACCCCAAAACGTTAAGTGCTGATAAGGGTTAGGAAGAAAAATAAGCCAGGGTAAGGACGATAAACAGTGCCGGGAGACTCTGGGAGAAGTCCTCTCAGACAAGCGGCCACTTGATTGGAGACCACAAAGAACTAGGGAATCAAGACTTACGTGTATTTAGGGGAATATTTCAGAAAGAAGAAACGAGAAATGCAAAGATTCTGAGATAGGAACATGCTTGGATTTTGAGATTTGTAAGAACTAACAAGGATGCAAATGAGGCTTCACAATGAGAGAGGAGGGGAGTTGTACTAGATGAGGTCAGGCAGAAGGATGGCAGATTGCACGGGGTTTTGTAGTCCACAATAAAGATTTGGACTAGACTCTGAAGAGGATGGAAATTCATTACAGGGTTGAATAGGGGCTGGTAAAATCTGACTTGTGTCTTAGAAGATTACTCTGCTGTGCTGAACACTGACGGTAGGAAGATGGGGATGGGAGGAAGGAAACAAGGCTATTGCAGTAGTTTCAGGGAGAAGAGATGGTGCTTGAATTAGAGTGATAGCAGTGGTGATGATGATGAGAATCTGTAGCATTCTGGATATATTTCTAACATGTAACTCATACGATACGGATGTTGAATAACGGAAAGAGAATAGTTAAAAATGACCTCAAGGTTTTGAACTGAGCAATTGATGAGTGGAAGCACCATTTACTACACTGGGAAAGATTTCAAAATGAGCAAAATTTCCATTTTGGATATGTTCGGATTGAGATGCTTATCAGACACCAAATAGAGATGCTGCAGGGGTAGGTGGACATGGGAGACTGGAGTGTAGAGGAGAGATTGGGGCTAGACACATACATTTAGAAATCTCAGCACATGTATGACATTCAAAACTACGAAACTGAATAGATTCTCCAGGGGAGCAATTTTGGAAGAGAATTGAGCCCAAGTACACTCTTGCCTTTGGAGGTCAGAAAAAATGAAGAGAAACCAGCAGTGGAGTCTGCAAACATGCAGGCATTGGGGGATGGGGGAAAGTCTTGTCCTGGAAGAAAATGAAGACATTCTTTCAAAAAGGAGTGATCAAATATGTCAACTATTGTGAGATCAGTAAGATGAGGAGCTTGAAATAACCATTTATTTTGTTTTCTTTTATTTGATCTATATTTATTTTTATTAGAAATAGGGTCTTGCTTTGTTGCTCAGGGTGGACTCAGACTCCTGGGCTCAAGCAGTCCTTCTATCTCAGCTTCCTGAGTAGCTGGGACAACAGGCATGTGCCACTATGCTAGGCTTAATAATCATTTGTTGGTTGGGCAGGATGGCTCATGCCTGTAATCCCAGCAGTTTGGGAGGCAGAGGTGGAAGGATCACTTGAGTCCAGGAGTTCGAGACCAGCCTCAGCAATGTAGTGAAACTCCATCTTTACAAAAAATGAAAAATTAGCCAGATATGCTGGTGCATACTTGTGGTCCCAGCTACTCTAGAGGCTAACTTGGGAGGATTGCTTGAACCCGGGAGTTGGAGGCTGTAGTGAGCCATGATGGTGCCACTGTATTCTTCCTGGGTTACACAGTGATACCTTGTCTCAACAAAACAAAATTTTTAAAAAAGTTTATTTTGTCCTCGTGGAGGTGATTGTGTTTTTATGAAGTTGGGAGAACAAATGCCTGAATGCAATTATATGTGGGGCTCCAAGTACCTTTATAGTCCACCCACAGTAAATAATATTTTTTGCATTTCCAAACATTGATGAATACTTAAAACTTTATACTATGTACTTTGGGGGTGACTGGTAGTATAAACATTGTTTCCTTGAAGTTTAGTTAAGACTCCTAGGGGTCTTCCAGAGTTCCTTTATTTGCAAAACTCCAAAAATGTACTAGTTTTAGCTTGTCTAAATTCCTTACATCTAATTATTTTCCATCTATTAAAAGACTAACAAGTCCATAAAAATTGAGAGATTAATGTAACTGAGGAAAATTCCATCTTCTCTGGGAAAACACAACTCAGTGTAGGCAGAATAGTTTGAAAGATACTACAACTTTTTACTCCTTTTCCTTCTGGTGCTGACAGAGGTGAAATATCAAATGGTCCAGGTCAGAGATTAGTTACGGGGATTCTTCAGTTAAAAGTGAGGCACTCCTGTGTACTCACTCTCTTGAGACCAATGAATATGTTAATAGTTAATGTTGCTTAATTGTTTATTGCCTTCCTTTCGGTAGAATCAATTATTAAAAAATTGTTGGCTTCCATGTGGTTCCATGTAAGCCAGGTCAGAGATTAGTTATGGGGATTCTTCAGTTAAAAATGAAGCACTCCTATGCGCTCACTCTCTTGAGACCAATGAATATGTTAATAGTGTTGCTTAATTGTTTATTGACTTCCTTTTAGTAAAATCAATTATTAAAAAACTTGTTGGCTTACATGTGATTCCATATTTTTAAATGGTGGAATCTATATTTGCTGTCTTGCAAAAAATATTGGAATTAATATAAAGCATATAAAATATTGAAACTTATAAAACCAAAAACGTTCTCAAGTGTTCTGCCAATGTTCATTATAGGTTTCTTAAAATACAATATATAAATGAAACCTATTCCAGACACTTCTTCCACATTATGCTCTTGTGCTTTTTGCATTTCCTTTCTCCAGAGGGAAAATTTATAGAGGGCATGGGGTGGACATATAGCAGGGGAAGCGGGTTGCATGAGAAGAGTGTAACAGAAATTTACCAGATTGTATTCACGATCTGAAACTGATCTGAGAACAGAAATAGCCTTTCATGTGCATGGCTTGTTCAAGGCAAAGGGCGGGTTTTAAAGAAGTTAGAATTTACCCTTGATGGCTCATACTCTTGCTGCCTGCCACTTCTCTGTAGTTGAGGATATTCTCCTTGCAAGGCTATAGACATATGGTTACATATTTCATTATCTTCTGTTTGAAATTGGTTGGTTACATTTTTAATTTTTGTTATAGACTTACATTTGCTTTCTCATTCCGATTTTGTTATTTAACATCAATAATTACCAAAGAGGTTATTGAGTTTTACTGTTAGGAATAAGACAGATGCAAGTTAAATCCTAGATTTGACACTTACCAGGAGACTTGTCTCAGTAGCCTGCCTTCTATTTGCCTCAATTTCCTCAAACATAGGCTGGTAACAGTCCTCACATTATGAGACTGTTGTGATGAGGATTATATCAAGCAATTTATGGGAAAAGATCAGTGCAAAATATAAGCCCTGATATATGTTAATTAGAAATTGAATAATATATGCCTTGGAAACAAACAATAAATTTGACATGTGTAGTAAGCATATAATAATAAAGGAAATTTGGGTGAAATATTTTTCGGGTATGGACATTTCTCACTTATAAGAAGGAAGACTTTTTGATTTGTATTGTAGAGGGTTCAGTCCAGAAACATTTATCATTACAAAGAACAGCATGAAATCTTAATTAGATTCCTTCACTAGGAGTTATCAAGATAAAAGAAATGCAGAGGATTAATAACATTATATCAAAACTAAATGTCCACTCTCTATGTGAGTTACAATATTCTATTTCAGAAAACTAAGAGATTATTTATTTATACTAGGATGAACAAATATCATACTGGACTTCTTAAATGAATAACAATTCTGCTTCCCTACTATTGGGATATTTATCTGTCTTTCTCTCCATCTGCTTGTATGCATCTAAGTATTTGTACATCCTATCAGAATTGCAAAATGCATACAAGTAAATGCCAACAAAATCTCAAAATACAATTAAATTTAGGACATTTTTGCCTTGAATGGGCTCCATACTTAATCTCAATTATTCTTTGAAATTTGGAAGAATAATATGTATTATAACACAAATAAACATATGATTTGAGTTAGAATCATTGATGACAAAATGTTAATCGAAAGTACCAACACAAGGGTGAGTTGGTTGAACAGACTGTGTGTAGTTGGGGACTTCCAAATGATTGTCATGTGGGCGTGTGTGACTAACAGTATTGTTGATTATACACTAGAATGTTGTGGCCTAGAAATAATGCTTAATTTTGTTCCAAGCATTTTGTTTAACCTGATATGCAAACAGTAATATATCTCAATGTCTCCTGGAAGATAAAACCTTAAATCATTTAAGAACACAAGCAACAAAATTAACTGTTATCAGACTTCGGTTTATTGTAAAATTTAGCAAAGTTTTTCTTGTAATCCCTGACCCGTTGCTCTGAAAACAAAAGCAAAAACATAATTATTGCTTATACTTTTCCCCCTACTTTGTTTGTGCTACTGTAAAAGAAGGGAGAAAATCATTGTAATAAATAAAAAATAGAGATATAACAGAGGAAAATAAATCAGTTCAGATGAGAAGTATTAGGAGCAACAGAAATACCATTAAGCAGTTTCAAAATCAGCTTCTTTTAAAAAGGTCATCTTATTAAAATAAAAATCACACCAAAAATATAGCAGCAGAGAAGAAGGATAAATACAAGTTAATTGCACACCAGTCCCATGCAAAAAACTGTGTCACTAGCCAAAGCAGTAGTAGTCTGAATCCAATTTAGGACGCTTGTGTAGTGCCTGTGGGTCCTCTATTAGGGAGCTGTCACTGAATTGGTCCAAGTCTGAAGGGGTCTGATGGCCTGGGACATCATCTGCCAATGTGTCCAGATAACTTCCCACGGAAATGCCATCCAGCCCATCACTGCCATCGTGTAGGCTGTTGTAGCTGCCACGTAAGGAGGTGCTCTGACTCTCCAACAAACTGCACAGGCTACCACTGAGGCTGCTGCCTCTGCTGGTAATGGTGGCTTTCTCTTCAATCATCCACTTGATGGACTCGATGCTCTCATTGATTACAAGCAACTGGCGCATGAGCCTGACGTCTGTGGCTCTGAGGTTAATCTATGGAGAAGGAGAGAAAAAAGACATTCCAGTTATTTTACATTCTTGAAAGACTTCAAATTCATTTGGGGACTTTCTGCTGCATTTCAGAATTTTAAATTCACAGAAAAAAATATAAGTGGACTGGATCTCAGGAACTTTTGAAAATTGCTGACTGATGGTAGGAGTTGTAATAAAAAGCTCACTTCCTGCCAGATTCATCAGGCTCCAAAAGGTACAACAAAACCCCTGCTGCATCCCTGACCCTAACCAAGTGACCTGAACATATCATATTGAATGGCAAGTTCTCTACTACAAAATTTATTTTCTCTTTGGCCAGATTAAGTTCATTAATGTTTACATTGTAGTATATATGTGAGTCCTGAGGTGTGGGGAGAAAATGAAGGTGAAGAAATTAAGGAGTCATCCTCAGCTCATGGAAGACTCTAAAAGCCTCTGATTATAGAGTGATAATGTGCCAAGTGTCATCATAAAAGTACAGCATTCATTAGCAAAATATAATAACACTATATGACAGGTATTATTATTTTTGTCTTCATTTTACAGATGAAGAAGATAAATCTATAGAAAAGAGTTAAGAGTACAAGAAAAAGGCCTGTATTCTTAATGACTATATTAACATAGACAGTGCTGAATAATGCTTTTGCTTTTAAGAAACAAATTGCTCTAATATTCCCTGAATCCAAAGGATGGTGATACACTAGGCTGATCCAATTTATGAGATGAAGTGAACAAATATTTCTGTAGATCTGACTATTTGTTTCAAATGTATCAAGGGCACCGCAATCAAAAGTGGGATATCAGATGTTGGGAAGGTCTGAGATCTCCGTTATGTGCCTTCTAGGTGTGTGGTCCTTCTGATAGATCTAAGTTACTTCCGGGATATCTATCTCCACAGCCACAAAGCAGAGTCTCTTCGCAGGTCCCACAGTTTACTGTAAACATTTGGTAATATCAAGAGGTGGTGTTTGGGGAGGTGGTGCTGTAAGAACTCCCATGATTGTTCTGTTGAAACAGAAGAGATAGGGCTCTTGAGTCCAGAGCCTGGCAGGGCCATGTTTGGCCACTAGAGGTCCTAGTCACATTCTCTATGGTTGGTTGGTTTGTTTTTTTGAGACAGACAGAGTCTGGCTCTATTGCCCAAGCTGGAGTGCAGTGGCGCAATCTTGGCTCACTGCAACCTCTGCCTCCTGGGTTCAAATGATTCTTCTGCCTCAGCCTCGCGAGTAGCTGAGAATACAGGCACACACCACCATGCCCAGCTAATTTTTAGTATTTTTAGTGGAGACAGGGTTTCACCATGCTGGCCCGGCTGGTCTCAAACTCCTGACCTCGTGATCTGCCCGCCTCCGCCTTCCAAAGTGCTGGGACTACAAGTGTGAGCCACCACACCTGGCCTTCTCTATGGTTTAAAAATTGATTTCTGTCCCTCCAGTTGGGTTATTGACCCAAAAGTCTCAGTCATACTAATTCTTTCGTAGGATCCAGAGCTAATTCAGATTTATGTCAGTTTCTGGAATTATCTGAATTAACATTCATTCTTGGATGACTCACACTGTAAGGAAGAAAAGAGCGAATTGTCCTCAAAAGTATTCATTTGTATTGTAAAAATATTTCCATGTGAGGAGTTAATCCATAACTGAAGGATTGAGGGAACATGATGAACAAACATTAGGAGAGGTGGAAGTTCCATTAATAACTCCAAGAGATGCAAGATTGTGCAGGTTTCAAAAGAGTAAAAATATATCTATGAATACAAAAAGCATAAAGTACAATTTAAAATCCCTTAATTTTACTGGAATATTGAAGTGACTTGAGTGACTTCTTCATCTTCTCTGAACAAAGCACTAAAAATAAATTGCACAGGGAGTAACAAAGAAAATTACTTTTCACTGAGACGTTCATGAACAGAAGGATGTGAACTTAGCCTTGAGATGCCCCTCTATTTTTTGGGGTGTCTCAATAACCTTGCAATGACTTTATGTTGAGGAAGGAGGGTTTCTGACAGTCTTTATGTTTAAATTCATCCGCACACCCTATGAGCCAGGAAGACGATGGTCAAGTTACAAGTAATACAACAAATATTTATAAATCAACAACAATTTGCCTAGGTCCACTGAGCAGCCCAGAAAAATCAGTATGAGTCAAACTTTTGCAAAATTATTCAGCAGTCATCTGTAGCAGATAAAACATGCTGGCCCCTTATAAGGTATGACACAATATCAATCTGACCATTTCCCAACAACTCCCCAAATGAATCACAGTTGCATTTATTCACATCTCCACCCTCTCCCATGAAAATGTTCCAGCCCATTCCCAGCTCTGGGCATGCTCCTCTGTCATTCCCCATTCTTGAAAAACTTCACTCTCTTCCTCTCCAAATACTCTCCATTCTCCAAGTCATACTTCTCTCATCAAGCACTACTTGAGGGCTCCAGCCTCCTCTGCTGGCCTGCTTCACCACTACAGTCCTATTAGCTTATCTCCCAACATAGCTTAACTTTGTACTCTCATATACTGCCAATGATTGTCTTTCAGCATTTTCAACTAGGCTGTGAGCTCCTAAAAGAAAGAAGCCATGTCTCACATTTCTTCTATATCTTAAGGTCTGTCCTAAGCATTGGTTGATTTTTGGGAATAGTCATAATTAGTTGATTTTTGGAAATAGCCATAATTTTAGGAACTGTGAAAGTTTAGCTCTTAAGACAGTAGTAATACATGTTCATAACAACTATGCCACCAGGGGTTAAAACATACTTAGAATACATTTTTTTTGTCAGCAATTTTTTTCTGACTTACACAGTGGCTACATCAAGTACAAGTTTTTCAGTTTTATTAAGCAATGAGAAGAAAAGAGGAGTGGACTATGAAGTAACAAAAGCTTCCTTTGACCATGAAATGCCTTATTTAAATAGGAAAATCTTTTTTTTTTTTTTTTTTTTTTTAACTGAAAGGAAAACATTCACAGGCCATTGAACCACTGTTGGGAAAAAAAACGACGAAAGCAAGTTGGTTAGAACGTGTTGATCTGGTTGATAATGATTATAGATTTAACTGTGTCTAACCCTGTGTCCTCCCAGGAGAGAGTAAACAGCTTCCCACCGTGGGAGCGCTGGGCATGCAGGTTCACACGCTGGCAGGTCCATCACCAGGAGCTCCAGGCACAGAGAGCCCTGGGCCGGCCCAGCTGCTGCACTCTGCTTTCTCTAAGCACCAAGGTGTGGTTATGCTACCGATGACCCTTGAAAGTATGAGCAATGCACCAAAGAACTAAATCACAATGACTCTTCTGTCTCTAGTAACTGCTCCGCCTTTCCTCACTGTTATTCATTTCAGTCTTTATGAAGTCTAGCCATCAATTAAAAACAGAGTAGCCTTGCCCTGGCAGCATGAAACTGTGTGTTTCCTTCTGTTGGAGTCTTACAAGGTCCCGCAACTTGACTTTGAGGATACTGAGAGTTGAGATCTCCTAAGGGTCTGAGTTTAAATGTCACCTCCTAGGAGAACCTGATTCCTGATCAATCATAGTATGCAATACCCATGCCTAGATTAATATTACATTTTCATGTCTGTTTCCTTCATAATATTTATGACTAGTTGAAATCATAATCTTTATCATGGATTTACCTATTATTTTCTGTTTCCCCCATGAGCATGGAAGCACCACAGAGTGCTTGGGTCTTGATCTGTCCTGGTCACCACTCTATGCCAAGACCTAGAAGAGTATCTCACACAAAGTAGGTGCTAAATTAGTACCTGTCCAACACCTGAATAACAAACATTGCTTCAGATTGGATTATCTGTTGGAATCTGGGGTTTTGCTGTGGGTCAGTAGTATGTGACTTGAGAGGGGAAACAAAGTAGCCTCAGGAAAGAACATTTCAATATTGAAGCATTCCCAGCAGATAATCCCTTCTATTCCTTCTCCAGATTCAAACACTGAGTAACTGGTGTGAGGTTATTCCTAGCTTAAATTTACAGAGTATGAGATAGTATCTCTAAAAGGAAGTGGACTTCAAGGTGTGAGTCACACTCCAAACATTATTCTATTTGTTCAAGGGTGATAACCGGTACTAGCACAGTGTGGGTGTTCTGTAAACACTTGGCGAAATGAATTGAACAAAGGGAACAAACAACCAGGACATGTACCAAAAAACAACACAACAACAAAAAAATAAGGTTTGGACTGATTGATCCAAAGGTCCAAAGATATGTGGATGTCCTTTCTTCTTTTCCTCTTCATTTCCCCTCCTCCACACTTGTCCTTACAGTTTATGTCATATGGTTCAGCTTCCTACTTAGTCTCTCAGGCTTCAGGATTGTGATGTCACAGGTCTCTGTATTTTAGGGAGAATGCGGAGATTTCATGTCATTTTTTTTTTGACAGGTGATGAACTGAGTCTATGGTAGAACTTGAAATGAGGAATCTTGAAGGAGAAAATATTCTTAACAGTAAACTTTCCCAGACACCCTTTTTTCTTCTAGGCTGCCATTTTAATACTGAAAGAATACAAAGGTTATACGTTGGCACAATGGAATCTAAGAATGCAGTCGGATTTTTGGTTGCTAATCAAGTTGACTTCTTTGTGATGTTGTATGAGAACCATGGTACTGACTCCAATCTGCCACTGCCACTATCTTCTTATTTGACCTCTGGAGAAAGCGGCTTGGCATACAGGGCCTCAGTTTCCTTATACATGAAGAAAAATTAGGAAATTTCATTCCGAGCTGCAGTGAACCATGGGACTCAGTGAAGGTGGTAAAGTAGTTCTGTGAACAAAGACTAATCTTACCCAATAAGAAGACTGAATTCAACTGAGGCATCCACCTAACATACCTGCTTTTCATACTGAGATTTCCTTTCAGATGTTTAATAACGTCTTATAACATTTCAGGCATTTAATGTTTAATTTAGTAAGAAGATTCTACAGATCAGATAATCTCAGGATTTCCTTCCATTTTGACATATTCTCTGATATTTTGCATTCCTGTGACCATTTCATTACAAAATTGTCTCTACTATGGAGAAAATTATGCAGGCTATAGAGGAGACAGAACAGTCAATTCTGCTGCTCAGTAACTCCAGCACAAGATGTAGCTGGTAAAAACTCATGGCTAAGGCCGGAAGTTTGGGCTTGATGTTAATTTTAGGTACTTTATCCGAAATTTTGTCATAATAATACTTTTTGCTCTCAGTATTTGGGTTTGAATAGAAGTTATTTTTTGTATTCCACTCCACGACAAACATGCATATCATCTTTAATATGTCTATATATTAACTGAAGTGTGCACATGAGCTGCTGAATGTATCTTCCAAATAGGGACATTTTTTGCCTTTCTCGCCATACTGGAGACTTGGATAGCATCATATACTTATGTTTCTCATAAAGCACTCCTCCATTATTGTTGCCCTTTTATTTATGAATGTCAACTAATCAGATAAAAGCAGGTCACCTGCTAGTTAGGCATTTCTACTGCAAAATCCACAATATTCAAGATGTAAATCCCAACCATTCTGCAAGCTGTAATATGAATTAGAAGGAAGAAGAACTTCTTTGCCAGTCCATAGTCACATACATTGAAGGAAGAAAGATTAGACTTGCTTTTTAATGTGATGTTCTAATCCTGGTTTCTCATTAGGAAAAACTAATCATCATTCTCTCTGACTTGTAGTTGGTGGAAGAGAGTTTAGTTCTGTCAAGGCCTCTTTTCTACCCACGTTTATTTTAGAATATATTTTTAAAAGTCTATATGAACTGAAGAGCTGTTGTAAAAGCACTTGGAATGTTGTTTTTCCAGAAATTTATTCCAGTTTGTTTGCTTGTTCCTTTTGCATAACCTTCTTGTGTCCAAATTTATCCTCTCTCCAAACTCAGCACATCCTCAATTTGATGATCACAGAAGATTTTCTGCCTACCCATCTTTAAAATTTCCAGCAGTTTTTTCAATATCTATACTTATAAAGCACTCCTCTGGTTTCTCAGAAGATCCATAAAATATTATCATCTTTTTGCAGTCTGAGAAGACACTGTACAACATTTCCACTCACTGTTTTTGGTTTGGAATGGTTCAGGTGAAAAGCCTACAATTACACAAAAATCAGTGCTGTTCCTTCCGCCAAAGCTTTCCTTCACTTTCTCAGTCAGTTCAAAATTTACAACAAAATTTGTTTCTAATTGGGCAACAGAGAATTCCATTTTTATATCAGTCAGCTTTGTCTTCCTCCATTTTTGTTGTTTATATGTGGAACTGAACAATAACTAAAACAGTTCACTCTTCCCAGAACCTTATAGAAGAGTAATTTCCCCAAAGATTAAATTACATACATAAAAATACTGTCATCAGCACAGTGGACTGATTGATGTTGTTTTGATAAAGTAGAAAGCTGTATGTGGTGTATTTGAAAGGGGCATATGTGACTCCCGTGAATCATAAGCATAAATTCCGGCCACCAGGCCTGCTCGTGAGATCTGTACAGTTTCTTCTGGTGAGTCATCTGATTGCCAAAGCAAGACATGCAGCTTTTCAGTATGATTTCATCAGATTCTAGGTCCAATTGATACTTAGATGCTTGTGATGTCAATTCCTTTTCCATATTCTAATACAGTGAAAACTGTTTCCCTGAATATTTTCAACATGAATGTGCAAAGTGTAATTTAGGCTGATGCAATAGGCTATAAATCACCTGAGCCAAAATTCATTTAGAATGATCTAACAAAAACATGGACTCCCCATATTCACAGCAGAGAAGCTTATTCACATTGAACACAGACCAGAGAAGTGTTTCCACTGATTTATAGTAAGTATTGTGCATGCATGTCTTTTCAATTTTAGAACTTAAAATATTCTTCTTTTCACATGGAAGACCAGGGCATGTTAATGTGCTCCTCTGTGATCTGTAGTGGCCGCAATTACATTGTAAGGGAAGGACACAGGGTAGTGTGCCAGTAAATGTTTAACAAGCAGCTTCCTGGGAAAAATAAACGTGCACACACACACACGCATGTGTATATACATACAATACAAATGTGCTGATATAGAAGATGTATAACACATTTTACAGATAATAATAAAATATACAGAACTTCCTATTGTCAATTTCATATGACCAACTGATTTCAGAGAATGCTTTTATTTATTCTTGCTGGACTCTTGTATGTATAGCAAACTATGGATGCAGTTCAAACAAAATTTCACAAATACAGTTAATTGGTAATTAATTCCTCAATAATTGTTATCGTTACACCTGATATGTGATCCACTGTTAAATTCTTTGTCACTTAGTGAAAAATACATTAATTAAACTGAAACCTGTTTCAGCCTCAGCACTGGTTATGTTGGAATTTTACTGGGTCATCAATGATGTGAGCAACTTCTTCACTGAATTGAATAACAGTTTTCAAATACATGGAGAATATTTCCCTTTTTTGACACTATTGGACATGTAATAACTAGGGACATGCCACATTTTTCAAGTTGAATCTGCAGTATTAACATTTTCTCTATCGCTTTCTTAAGTCTAGACAATCAATAAAATAAAAATCAAGTTCTGCTTTATCGTGTTTTTAAATTTATGTAGCATAAATACTCCTATATAGCCAATTTTAAGCTATCAATAGGATGTCCTTAAACATAAACATGGGATTGATAAGAGATACTCAGTACTGCAGCATATATGGTATTTTCACCCTATAAATACAATAGATGTTTTAAATGACCTCAAAAAATAATGAAAGTAAAATAAGTAGGAGGTGATGAATTTTGAGTCTTTATTACATTTGTTTTAAATTGCAGGTTTATATAAATACTTGTAAGTTCATATAAATACTTTAAATTTTAATAATGTCTGTAATTAGCAACTAGTTCACAAAACTCCTGAAAATTTAACAAAGAGCTCACACATATCAGAGGTATTGGCTTCAGTATACCATTGAGAAGGTGCGGAATGAAGGCTTTACTTAATTGATTGCATTTTGTGATAAGCAGATTAGAGACTTGCATTTTACCCCTTGGGGCTTTTATTTTTCTAGACATAATTAAAATCTGAATGTAATCTTATCTTTTACATTTAATAAAATTTGAGGTAGATGTAAAATATTTATACCAGAGTTTTTAGTGCCTTTTATGGAAAGATTTAAATGACTCGACATTGTTGAGACATGAAATATACTGAAAAAGGGAATAAGCCAGGTATCTGAACTCAGTTGAACATTTATGTTTTTGTATTATAATTTTTGATGGTTATATTTCTAAAATAAGAGGCCACTGTTATAAACAGTAGGCTTTATAATGCACAGTTGTTCAGCAATGCATTTAAAGATTGTTGAGGAGATAGGACTATAATCCCTATTTTTACATGATTCCTGACATCTTTTCTATCCAAATGCTTTATCTTCTCTTTTAGTAATTTCTTGATACTATAATTCAATCTGTTTGCCATGTATCTTATGCCTCATATTTCTTCTTCATTCTCCCAATTCTATTTCCTATCTGCTATGTGCAGCCCAGTAGTGCTTTAGTGAACTTACTTTGTAAAGTTCTTTGTAGGAGAGAACTGAGTTGCAAACAAAAGTGATCTCTGTATTTCTTTATAAAGCAACAGACAGTGAGTAAAATTAAGTGAGGAAGCAATCTCTGCAACAGAATAAAATGGATGGGCCCTGCTCCTAGAGCAGACATCTGCAACCTTGAATGGACCTATGGATCAAATCTTGTTAAAATTTAAATTTTGCTCACTAGTTTTATGATTCTGTACTTCTAACAAGTTCCTAGTTGTTACCAATTGTGGTAGGCAGTCTCAAAGATATCTCCCAATAACCACCCTCTTCTGGTATCTACATCCTCATGTAGTTTCCTGTCCTGGTATTGGATGGGCCTATTGACTTATTTCTAAATAATAGACTATGGCAAAAGTGATGGGATGTCATTTCTGAGAAAAGGTTACAAAAAGATTGTGGCTTCTGCCTTGTGCACACTCTCTCAAATGCTTGCTCTGAATGAAGCAATCTACCATGCTGTGAACGGCCCCTTGTGAGATGCATAAGGTAAGGAACTGAGATCTCTGGATAACAGCTAGCAAGGACATAGACCTGTCGACTGCTACTGGTCATGTGATTGAGCTGGGAAGTGGATCCTCCCTGGATCGAGCCTTGAGATGACTGCAGCCTCATCAAGGCACCTTGATGGCAGATTTGTGAGAGACACCGATCCAGGGGCCTTCACTTAATATGTGCCCAGACTCCTGAATATAGAACTGTGAGATAATACATGTTTGTTGTTTTAAGTTGTTAAGTTTTGGGATATTTGTTATGCAGCATGAATAACTAATACACCAATGCTGTTGGTATACAGATCACACTTTTTAGCAAGGTCCTAGAGATCTTTCCATTTGTGGATAATTTTGTTGATAGATGCTGAATCACCGTCTATGGAAGGCTACTTTATCAATATATTGCTTTGTAGTTTGAAAAAAAAGGAACAAATAGAGTAAGCAGTTAAATATTTGTTAACAAAAACAAAAAATGTTCAAGGAAACTGAAGGTCATTATTGGAAGAGCCATTCGCATCTACCAGAGGACAGCTTTTCTTTCCCCTAAGAGAAATTGATTTCTTACCCTGAAGGAGAAATGACAGATGATTTATGTTTGATAATTAATGACAAAAATGATGCTTTCAATATATTTCATTTATAAATTATATCCCCTATAATCTGAGGGTCATGAAAGTAGGGCATACATTGATAAGATAATAGACTAAACTTAGTAACATTCAGATATAATTTAAAGAGTTTAAAATACAGTGAGATTAACTAAACTGAAATTACTGAATTTTCAATATTGACAACTTTATTAAGTTGCAGTCTTGCTTTTCAGAATTCCTCATTTATTTGAAAATGTGCTTTGACTTGGCCCCAGTAGGAGAAAAAGAGGAAGTGATTAGGATGATAATAAAAGTTACTTATGTTTATTGAGTTTCCTTCTAGGAGTTAATTCTTTTTCATAGATTAACATTTTTTTTTGGAAAGACCTGTACAATGGCCCTTTGCGTAGGAAATGTAATGAAGGCTCAGATATTTTACTGCAAATATTTATTTTCACCTGCCATTGATAATTTGGTAATATTTGGAATACTTTATGATGCTTAAGATCAGTTTTGTTTTGTTTTTCATGTGGTGTCTAAACACTGACTAAATATTTTCATTTGGAAACTTTTGGGTGGGACTGTCCAGATGGGAGAGTTTCACTAGCTGTAAGTGGTGATCTGAAGAGCATCCAATAAGAGACACCTGACATATTCCAACATTCACTGATAATACATTAACTTTCCAGTCTAGTGATTTATTCATTGTCAGCTTTTTAAAATGGCTTTAGGAATATTGATAATAGTATCTGCCATTTATCAAATGCTTCCTATGTGCCGTGTACTTAGCTAGATGCCTTAAATATTAATTTATCTAATAAATGTAGTGCCATTCTTACAACAAATTGGTGAAGAAGCTGATTATTATTCTCATTATGGTTCCAGTCTGATATGTAACGGGCTCAAAAGTCATCACTCCCATCTTCATAACAAGAAAAAAAGCTGAACAAACTGGAAATCAACAACTATTCTTAGGTTCATCAGAAAATTGAAGTCATTGGGTAAATTGCAGCCCCAGAAGACAGATAGATGGATACAGAGAATCATAGCTTAACAGGAACAGAAAACTGGAAGCAGAAGGCAGAAAGCCTTAGCTTTCTGTAGGAACACTAAGTGTAATTGATGAATTGCTGGAAGGTTAGTGTGGACTAGCTTGTGAGTTAAAAAACCCAAGGGGTCCCAGTCTCAGGGGCACCCCACACTTTCATGAGTTTTACCTCCAGGAACACTACCAGGTTCTCAATATCCCCTGTGTTTCTGGCAGGGAGAGGAAAGTGCGGAAATATATCCAGACCTCTCCAATCTCCTTAAAAAAGCTTGTCCCTAAGGGAACCTATTTTACTAGAACCTAACAGACTGGAGTTTTACCAAAGCTGAATCAACAAAATACCCAACTCAGTCTCGCTAAAGGACTGAGACCTAATTATGGACAGTAGAACACTTCGTCTTCTCCCATACCTTGCCACATCAATAAGGCTACTGTATAATAACAGGGGATTACAGCAAAAAGAACTGCAGGCCTCTGACCGTATTTAAAGAGTGTCAAAGGAAACCCAAAGACAATAGAGTAGATGGAAGCAAGGATACTACAGGAAATTTTAGTCTCTAACACTGTAGCTACAGCAAATAGTAAGAAGAATCTAACTCCTAGTCACATAAATATAAAACCTTGCACTAAAGGCCGATCTATCACAGTTCCTTTTATATCATATCCAGCCTTCAACAAAGAATTAAGAGCCACTCTAAAAGGCAAAAACAAAGTCTGAAGAGACAAAGCATCAGAACCAGACTCAGGTGAGGCACAGATTTGGGAACTATCAGACAAGGAATTTAAAACAACTATGATTAATATGCTAATGGTTCTAATGGAAAAAGTGGGCACATGCAAGAACAAGTGAGTAATAAAAGCAGAGAGATGAAAATGCAAAGAAAGAAAATGCAAGGAATCAAAAACTGTAACATAAATAATGCCTTTGATAGACTCATAAGTGGATTGGACATAGCTGAGGAAGGAATCAGTGAGCTTGAAGATGTGTCCATAGAAACTCCCCAAACTGAAGTGAAAAAAGAAAAAATAAATAAAAAGACAGAACAGAATATCTAAGATTTGTGGGCTATTAGAAAAGTTACATGATACAGTTTAGATGTTCTGCCACCTCCAAATTTCATGTTGAAATATGATCCCCAATGCTAGAGGTAGGGCCTGGTGGGAGGTGTTTGGGTCACAGGGGCAGATCCATCAGGAATGGCTTAGTGCCCTACTCACGACAATGAATGAGTTATTATTCTACATTAATGTGAGATCTGGTTGTTTAAAAGAATGTTGCATCTTGTCACTTTCCCTCTCTCAGCATGTGACCTGCTAGCTTCGTTTCTTTCTGCCATGATTGTAAGCTTCCTGAGGACCCAACCAGAAGCAGATGGTGGCACCACGCTTCCTGTACAGCCTGCAGAACCATGGGCCAAAATGAATCTGTTTTCTTTATACATTAACCAGCTCACTCTTTTAGCGAGCCTGTGTCCTTTATAGCAATGCAAATGGGCTGACACAGAATAACACATGTATAATGGGAATACTGGATGGAGGAGAGAAAAAGGAACAGAAGCAACATTTAAAGCAACAATGACTAAGAATGTCCCCAAAATGAATGACAGACACAAAGCCACAGATCTGCAAAACTCAGAGAACATCTAGGAGGATAAATACCAAAAAACCTATATCTAGGCATATTATATTCAAATTATAGAAAATCTTCTTTAAAAGCTAGAGGAAAAAGAACACCTTACCAACAGTGGCACAAGTATAAGATTTACATCAAACTTCTACTCAGAAACCATATAAGCAAGAAGATTGTGAAGTAAAATATTTAAAGTCTTAAAAAAAAAAAAAAAAGGCCTACTAACCTAAAATTCTGTGTCCAACAAATTATCCTTCAGGTATGAAGGAGAAGTTTGGGAAAATAAAAAACTTCTGGAGATGAATGGTGGTAATAGTTGTACAACAATGTGAATGAACTTATATGCCCTTGAACTATACACTTAAAAGTGGTTAAAATAGTATATTTTGTGTTATATATATTTTGCCACAATTTTTTTAAAGTGAAGTAGTAAATACTAAAGACTTTCTGAGACCAACAAAAATGGAGGAAATTTGTCACCAGTAGACTTGCCTTGCAAGAAATGTTTTAAAAGTTCTTTAGAGAGAAGGAAAATATATAGGCAGAAACTCTAGATCTATATAAAAAAAAAGAAAGAGCATTAGGAAAGAAAAAACTGAAGAAAAAATGAAGATGTTTCTTATTATTTATTAATCTAACAGAGAACAGTTTGTTCAAAATAACAATGACAATGTATTCAGTGATTATAGCTTATTTGTGAATAAAATGAATGATAGCCATTTTATAAGAGACAAGAGAGAAGAATTGGGAATACTGTTTTATATAGTACTTGTACTATCATGATGTGGCATATTATTACTTTAAAGTGCACTTGGATTGGTTGTAAACATATTCTAAAAACTCTAGGGCAACCACTAAAAATTGTGTTTAAAAAAGAAGTATAATTAATATGCCAAGAGAAGAAAAAGTAGAATCATAAATTGCCTAATTAAAATCAGAGAAGTGGAAAACAAAAAAGGAAAGAAAAGAGAGAAAGAAAAAAGTAAGAATGAATGAGTAAACACAGGAAAGAAATAGAAAATATTTACAAATATGATCGCTATTAGTCCAACTATATCAATCACTTTAAATGTGAATAGTCTAACTACATCAATTAAAAGACAAAGAGTGTCAAAGTGGATAAACAAATAAGACGCAATTATATCTTGTCTGTCTATTAGAAACCCACCTTAAATATAAAGTCACAGATAGATTAATTCCATTATGCAGGTGAAGGAAAATGCGACTCAGAGGAGTAAGGCATCCTGTTCTTGCAGATTTTAAGTGGCAGAGCCAGAATCAGACTGAAGTTTACTTAACTACATAGTCTGTAGTCTCTCCTTCAAACTGTGCTGCCTGGAAAGGGTTTTTATATTCCATGCTATGAGAAACAGATGATCTCTTCCAAAGCTTACTCATAATACATCAGATTACCCGAGCCAATTCTCTTTTTCAGTCTCATTTTATTTATTTATTTATTTATTTATTTTTTGAAATGGAGTCTCACTTCTGTCGCCCAGGCTGGAGTGCAGTGGCTCGACCTCAGCTCACTGCAAGCTCCACCTCCCGGGTTCACAACATTGTCCTGCTTCAGCCTCCTGAGTAGCTGGGATTACAGGCGCCCACCACCAGGCCCGGCTAATATTTTTTTGTGTTTTTAGTAGAGACGGGATTTCACCGTGTTAGCCAAGATGGTTTAGTCTCATTTTTAAAAGACTTTAGTTGTTCAGAAGAGTAGAGTGATATAGTTGAATAGTGGCAAAAGAACTAATTGAGGGGCAAAAAGAGGCTATTAACACTTATTGAGAGACTGTATGTATATGACATTCTCCTAGACCCTGGTAGAGCATAGAGACAACACTGTCACCTCAACTGAAGAACACTGGAAATCTCAACACCTTATTTTTTTTCTAGGCCTACTAGAAAAAATAGAAAAGTAAGTTAGTATAATCCACTTTTACCAAAAATTTTCAAAATTTTCAAAATTCCTTGAGAATATCTATAGACTTCTAAAAGGATAACATAAAGTTGTTTTAGAAAATTATCCAACATTTGAAAATAAAGCAAAGTTTGAATGTCTCTTCCATGAGAAAATGGAGCATAGCCCAAGAGGCGCATCAAAGCATTATTTAATTATCTATGTGGTTATAGTTTTGTGTGACCTACTATTTACTACTGAATTGGCCCAGCATTATGAAGCTGTAAATTGACTTGTAGATTTGTGTCTTGAAGAAATGCAAATTACTTCTATCCAGAAAAAAAAAGATAATCTCAAAGGTTATAGTTTTATTTTCCTACTGGATGTTTGATAATTTAATATGCATACTAGAAAACGAATTCATATGATTTTCCTGAGAAAATATACAACCTATTCCTCCAGTACTCTTGAACCAGCTGTACCATCTTGCTGGTTCTCTCATTAAATTAGCTAAATCAATCTTTGACAAATGTTCCCTCTATATTTGTGTGAGAGTCATGTTTTCAACTTTTTAAAAAAATTGTATTTTGACATATTTGAAGGTCACCCTAAGGATGCATAGTGTGCTCGCATGCTAGAGCTATTACGCAAACTTGCCTAAGAAACTCCTGGAGTGAATCACAAATAGCAATAGAACTTTCCCTTTTGGACTGTCAGATGTGTCTTCTGATTCTGTTTTTCTTTTCTTTTTTACTGGTTTGTTTCATTGTTGCTCCTGATCTTGGCCAGGAAGTTTCACATTTGTTTAACTTATTGTCTAGGATTATGTCCATTTTCACAACTGATACTGGACCACAAGGTTGGGCTTAATTATGTAATCAAGAGAACCCTCATGTATAAAAGATGTGTATACAACAGCCAGTTCCAGAGACTAGTAGGTGCTGAATAACTAGGTGAGTAGAGGTCACATAATCTATAAATTGTTCTCCCTTTGAGATGACAATAATTAGCAATCTGGTTTTATGACAAGATCACTTGGTAACCTATATTAGGATGATGAGAATATATTCTTTGTTGAGTGGTAGAAGAAAGAATATGGTTAGTTGTTGTATATTTTTGTGTGTCTATTTGTCTGCTTAAATCCATAAAGAAAACGTTCATTTTCCACTGAAAAGGAGAATAACCATTGACACTGTGTGTCTTTTGCTTGAGGTTGTGGAACTGAATTTCAAGTCCTGTAGGTGGTTGTGTATTTAACTGAGAAAAACCTTTTACCACTATTTAGCATATTTACTATTTATATGTGCATATAACTATTTATCATAAGAATATGAAGTATTTTCTTCTAGGATATACCAATAAATTAAATTACAATGTATCTTCAGTAAAAACAGCTTTTTCTAATTTAAGAGGCTATTAAACACCTGTACAAATTTAATAAATTTGTATTTAAAATTTAAATACAAATATTTCTGAATTCTCAGAAAATAAAGAAACTGAACTCTAATATACTGAATGTTCTAGTCTTTTAAGGAAAAATAAATTTCCTCATAAAAATGCTACCTCAGAAGCATCATTAGTATGTAAGAATCAAGATGAATCTTTAGGCATATATTGGTTTGCTAATTTTAGTTAATAAAATTTTATTTGTTTGGTCATTATGAAAAACATCATTTAAATTAATTTTTATAATTTATATTTATTTTCTAATGAAGACACTAGTTAATCTTAAATTTGGGTACAATTTTTGGCTTATATGGGTGGTCATGGTAAATGAATGAGCATGTTTGTGTTCCAATAAAAGTATTTACAAAAACAGGTGGGCTGGATTTAGGCAGTGAGTTGCCAGGGTCCCAACCTGACAAGTATTAAAAAAGAAAAAAAAGCACTTCCTGGTTAATTTAACTCGGAATACCTTTCCTAATGAATTATTTGACTTCTGTTTCTTCCTTTAACCATCTTTCCATCTTGATGATTTCCCTCATTGAGCCAAATAAATGTTAAGCATATGCTCATTTTATATTTGTATATTTTTACTATTTAAAAAAAAAAATTTGATAGAATCAAATTAGCAGAGGACCAGGCATGGTGGCTCACGCCTGTAATTCTAATGCTTGTGGAGGCTGAGGCAAGCGGATCACCTCAGGTCAGGAATTCGAGACCAGCCTGGCGAACATGGTGAAACCCCATTTCTACTAAAAATACAAAAATTAGCCAGGCGTGGTGGTGCATACCTGTAAACCCACCTACTCGGAAGGCTTAGGTAAGAGAATCACAAACCTGGGAGGCAGAGGTTGCAGTGAGCTGAGACCATGCCACTGCACTCCAGCCTGGGTGACAGAGCAAGTCTTTGTCTCAATAATAATAATAATAACCAGATAACAAAATAACAGAGCCACAGACAAAAATCTTATTAGAACTGATGCAAATGTAGATGGGGCCAATACGGTATAGACTATGCAGACAATACAAAAGAATTTAAAACTATGATTCTGCTGTGACAAAAGTTCCCATCAAATATCTGTCCCCAAACCTTCAACTCCTTTTTAGTCATTATTTAGCCACTTCTTGTCATTGATTTATTAGAATAAAAGACACCCTGTCGCACAGGAAAAATTCATACCCTGAACTTATTAAATACATAATTTAATACAACTATGACTAAATATGCCTTGTCTTTTCAGTGTGAATCACAATGAATTCTATGAGGAAATAATAGATTTGCTCTTTATTTCTAATAGGTTTCTGTCTCAGATGACATGCGATTCAGCATATACCAAGTATTGAATATTGTGATGATGCAGTGCTAATAATTTCATGTAGCTGTTTACATGTTATTTTCCATAAATACCTTAATGATATCTCTGGCACCACAGGATATCAATGACTAAATTTTTATGCTTTATCTCTAGTCTTTAGAAATTAAAGTGTTTTAAGTTGTCCTTTGGCATGCTACCGTTTTGAACAATTAAAGTATTTGAGTTAGTTTAAATGATGTTACATTTATTGAAAGAAACTTGCCTAAAATATCAATTTCCTTTTCTAATTTAGTATTCTCCTAGAATTTTAGTCTAATTAATGTAAACAATTTTACCTGGACATGTGAGAGTTTGCTCTCCTTTGCAGGTGATATAATTTATCATGTTTATATGTATACTGATCCATTTCCAGCAGAAATAACTTACAACGAAATTTAAAACAGAGATAACAGGTGTTTTGTATTTATTTACACCTATGATGCCCTATGACTCAACTACCCATTGGCAGTATCATTTAGTGGCAATAGCAAAGAAAGCTAAAACATTGGTTTTAGTCTTGGTTCCACCAGTAACTTAACCTGTAATATAACAAGTATCCAATCTTCCCATGTCTCCATTCTCCTATCTGTTACATAAGAATATTGGGGATCATCTTCAAAATTCCTTTCAGCCTGAAAATGTCTTGCTTCTCTGATATAGCATGTTAGAAGTGATAGGAAATTTTTCAAGATATAGGAAAAACAAACACATTGGTGACAATGAAATATAAAGACAAGTGACAAAGAGGTGGTAAGCATGAACACTTCCAGTGCAGTGGTTGTATCCTACCCAATAAGCCCAGTTTCTAAAGTGGCACATGGAGAAGCAATAAACACGCTGAATGAAGAAATGGATGACAGAGGAAGAACAGGTACAGACAGCAGAGAGTAAGCATGGATTCATTTTCGTTAGGAAAAGAAGACATCTGTCAGTCAGATGGGTGTGGGTGATCCATGCCAAGAAGGACATTTCAATTTGAATCTGGAATGAAAGAAATAAGCAAAGGCTCAGAGATGAAAATGTTCATTTTGTGCTAATAAAGTGACAAGACAACCAGGGGAACAGGTGGTGGTAGAGGAAAAGTGGAAAGGTAATTTGGAGGCATTCATGGAGGATCTGGAATATTGAGCAAAGATAACCCTGAGAGATGCTGTGACAGTTCATTCCATAGAAAAGCTCAACACATTATCCCAAACAGAGGCATTTGACAGGAGTTTTAACCCACTTCTGTGCTGCAGGTTACTGAGTGCATTAATCTGCTCTCATGTTGCTATAAAGAAATACTGGGGACTGGGTAATTTGTAAAGAAAAGTAGTTTAATTGGATCATGGTTCTGAAAGCTGCACAGGAAGCTGATGCTGGCATCTGCTCAGCTTCTGGAGAGGCCTCAGGAAAGTTTCTGTCATGGAGGAAGGCAAAAGGAGAGCTAGCATTTCACATGGCCAGAGCAGAAGGAAGAGGGTTGGGGATGTGCCACATACTTTTAAATGACCAGATCTCAGGAGACCTCACTAATCCAGTGACAGCATCAAGGAGAGTGATGTTAAACCATGAGGAACCACCCCCATGATTCTATCACCTCCCACCAGGCCCAACCTCCACCACTGGGGATTAATACAGAACATGAGACTTGGTTGGGGACACAGATCCAAACAATATCACTGACTTTGAGCTGCCCTCAAAATAGCTTAGAGGCTTTATTAGCATCTCAGGCCAATTATTTAGTGTGGGTAAAATGTACTAATAACAACAAAGGAAGTTAAAGAAAAAATAATTTGGCTGTGTAGGGAAATTTTATAAAACTACAGCTTAGACTGACACCAGGACAACTTTATCATGTGTCTCTCTTTCTGGAATGGAGGCTAAGTCTTCCAGTACTCAAACTACTTCATTCTCCTGAATCCAGAGTGACAGATTCACTCTCAGAAGGAAATGGGCTGGGAATTCACAAAGAGTTAATTTGTATATGTGAATCATGGATGCTTTCCATGTTTCAATCAGAGGCAATGAAGTGCTTTTCAAATATATGACCCAGAAAAACTCAGAGGGCTTGATCTCCTATTTCCTCCCTATAAATCCAGTATTACAGTTATTAAAATTCCCATGACAAATATGTTCTTCCTCTTGTGTTTTGACTTATTCTCCCTTTTTGGAACATTCTTAAATTTCCCTGAAGTCTATGTTTATGCCCTTTAAAAAGAATGAACATAAAAGAAGTTTGTCACATGACTTTCAGATGCAATAAAACTCATTCTCAAGTTTAATTCAACATACTGTTTTAAATTTATCCATTTGTCCATTTAAAAATGTTCATAAAGCAATATTTCCTTTTTAAATTGTAGTCTTACAGCAGTTTAATGAAATTGATCTAATAAAAACTTATTAAAGTAATAGATGGTTTGAGAAATCATGTTTCCCTTTAGAAAATACACACATACATGCATACATATACATGCTACATATATACATAGCCTGGAGCTCCATAATAAGGAACTGGGGTATGGATTCCTAAGATGTATTTCTCTAATTCCTCATTCACAACTTCACCATGAGCAAGTTTCTTAACAGCTTTAGCCATCTTTAATATACTTAACCACATTTAACATAATATCCTAATGCTAGGCCTCTTTGGAGAGATACAGTTAGGCTCCGTTAGTTATAGCTTGCAGAGTGGTTGGATGTTCTTGGATGAATGGTGCCATGTGAAATTGCAATATAATTGCTACAATTAAGAGGCCACATTCTCTGCTTATACAACTCACTGGGAAATTATTTTTGCACCAAAGGTAATAATTTTGATTTTTATCATTATGTAAAAGCCCTAAATATTTTCAGTTGCTTTTACACCTAGGTATCATAATTAACATTATGCCTAGTCAAAATTAGATAGGTCTTTCAGTTAAGCAAATATAACCCTGAGAAATGCTGTGACCGTTCATTCTATAAAAAACTTGCCACATTATCCTAAACAGAAGCACTTGACAGGAGCTTTAGCTCACTGCTGTGCTGCAGGTTACTAAGTGTATTAGTTGGTTCTCACATTGGTATAAAGAAATACCTGAGACGGGGTAATTTATTTAAAAAAAAAAAAGAGTTTCGTTCAGCTTATGGTTCTGAAGGCTATATAGGAAGCATGATGCTGGCATCTGCTCAGCTTGTGGGGAGCCCTCAGGAAACTTACAATCATGGCAGAAGGTGATGATTTGAGCTCATTAAGAGATACTATCATACAGTCATTATTTCTTTTCTATTGTGGAAATTACTAGATTATCAAATACTCAGATACTCTTGAATGATTCTTGCTCAGAAATTTAAATTCAACAAATGAGTAATAGATTTTTTCTTTTTGATTCAATATGTTTTTTGTTTTGTTTTGTTTTGTTGTTTTGCTAAACTCCTATGAAGTTCCCAATGTAATGAAGACAGTTTAGTAAATGGTATTCCAGTCAGTTGGACACCCTATAAAAAGACATGATTTGGATCTTGGATCTCAGATGACTGGGATTGATATGTTATTCTTATATTAATTAGCTCTTGGATTTTTGTCAGTTGGTTAAGTTACTTAACATTTTCTCTATACCAATTTTCTAATCCAAAAAGTGGTATATATTATGTACATGACAAGGCAATGCAGTTGGGAAAACTGCACAAGATAACATATGCATGTAGCATAAAGCCTCACTAGACAGTGCTTAATAAAATTTAGTTATCTCCTCTACTTTTAAATTGATATAATATAGGTCAAAGGGTACAAAGTTGCAGCTCTGTTGGATGAATAGGTCTAGGAATCTAATGCACAGCATGAGGACTATAGTTAATAATACTGTATTGCATTCTGAAAATTTACTGAGAGTAGGTTTTAGGCGCTACTACCCCAAAAAGAGAATGTAAAAGTTAACTATATGAGATAATAGACAGGCTAATTCATTCGACGGTAGTAACCAGTAACCATTTCCGTATGTATACCAAAAGATTATGTGGTATAATTAAATACATAGAGTATATACCATAAAATAAAATGGAATTTTTTTTTTTTTTTTTGAGACAGAGTCTCACTCTGTCACTCAGACTGCAGTGCAGTGGCGTGATCTCAGCTCAATGCAAGCTCCACCTCCCAGGTTCACACCATTCTTCTGCCTCAGCCTCCCAAGTAGCTGGAGCTACAGATGCCCGCCACCACGCCTGGCTAATTTTTTGTATTTTTAGTAGAGATGGGGTTTCACTGTGTTAGCCAGGATGGTCTCGATCTCCTGACCTTGTGATCTGCCCACCTCGGCCTCCCAAAGTGCTGGGATTACAGGCGTGAGCCACTGCATCCAGCCTAATTTTTTTAAATGTCTTCCACATTCAAGGATGTAGAAATATAATGTAATAAAGTAGGTTAATTAAGCTGACAATTTGTTTTCAGTAATTTTCTGGTTGTTCTCTTTTTCAAAATGATTATTTATATATGGTTTTAGAGTACAAAACCTGTCCAATACACATTAATTTAATTTTTATTTTTTAAAATGTTATTTAAATCTAAATATCGCTGATATTACATGTATTGTTCTGAAAAATTACATGTGTGCATTGAAAAACTGGGTTGATAAATGCGTAAGTTATGATTTCCATGCCACAATGAAAATATACCCTAAAGACAGACAGAGGAATTGCAGATTTCTAGTGCTAAAAGAAACCATAGTTAATTTTGGAGTCAGAGTACCGCATTCTATGATACATAAGTGGACACAGGCTCGATGACTTGGCCAAAATTGTATTACCACTTAGTGCTAGAAATGGGACAAATATCTTGATCTTCTGATTCTAATTCCCTTTTTTCCACAATACTAAAGAATAGAAAAATATTTTTATTATGGTCTGTTCAGTGTAGTATTGGCCTTTCATATTCTGTGAACATTTTCTAATGACAGTTTAGGACTGGATTTAAAAAAAGAATAATCTTTTTCAAGAAAGAAGCAATTCTGCAACTGAAGTTAAACAGGCACTGACCTGCATGAGCATTCATAAATGATTCTATCCTATTATATTTGATATCATAGTCACTTGGATGTAAAATCAACAAATATTTGCAAGCAAGGGTCACGTGCACATTTTGCTGATACAGAAATATAACCATGAAGGTGCTACAATTACCTAAAATTCATGTACTAATTCACAAAAGTATTTCTGATTTCTATTCTTATTTTCCTGTATTCCTTATATCTGATAATGACTATGGCCAGATTAAATAGTTTACAAAAAGCTGTTCTCTCTTACCACAAATTAGCATAAGTTTGATGTTAATTCATCACTTCTAGCTTTGAAGGACCACAAATGAGGGTGATAAAAGCAGATGCCTAGCATATGGCAACAGATGGGTCACCACATTTAAGAAAAGCTACTGGGAATAGCTTGGTTTACTTTTCTCAGTTCTTACTACAAAAGGTGAAAAGAATGGAGAAGGAAACAATTTAGGCAATGCAGACTTAATTGACTCCTAATTGTCCTTCAGTTTTAAAATGTCCTATTAAAATACATAACTTGTAGTTTGCTAGTATGTTTCATGTCATAGTGTTGTCTACAGCCAGGTAGAAATATTCATAAAAAAGGATTCTACCAACTATAGGTAGGATTGTACAATACTCACTGGCAAAATATGTCTGCTGGTGGCCAGAATTATTGAAGCAGACGAGATGATGAATTCATCGGGACATGTCCAGATGCCCAGCTTTATAATATCAAGTTTTATTATTCGTGCTCAGATGCTGCCCTATCCTAATATTACACCTAAAATTTTACCTATGAAGCAGTTACAATTTTATATTAAATTATACATGCTTTTATTGTAAACTAGAAATAAAAATGATGCTTATGTTAAAACTTTGATTCAATACCCATAAAACCCTGCTGAGATATCTTAAGATCAAATGCTTGCCCCATGAACTAGCACCTAAATTACTGTTCATTTTTAGGGAATATTTCATTATCTATTTGAAGTTGGTTCCATAAATATAATTCATAAACTCAGAAGATAAAAAAGAAAACAAACAAAAAGAATTTATATTCAAATACATGTGAAACTAAGTAATAGCTGGATTTTATTGGACATAACTGTTTGCCCTATAATTAGCAAAGATAATGTCAAATTATATGTTTTCCCTTGGATATGAATTTGTTAAAAAACTGTTGGGTTTATTTGATATTTCTCTATTAAAGCAAATATGTAATTCTTACATAAAATCCTTAGAGAACTTTCTGAAGTTAAAATAAAATCCAAAATCTTTTCCTAGGTTTTAATACAGATAAAAAAACAAAGTTACAATAATAAAAGCTCAAACTTTTGCTCAAACTATTACTAGAATTTGAGATACTTTTCTACTAATAATGAAAATCCTGGCGGATGCAGGTTAAAAAATACAGTCCATATTTTATAATACCTATCCCACACCCAAAGTTGTAAAAAGGTCTTTTTTTTTCTTCCCCAGTGTCTATCATCTGATTCAGAAATATAATTTTTTAGCTAGATAAAACTTGGCATTGGTACCTCCTAACGTTTTGTATGTGCTGCTTTTATAAAGTAATCGCAGTGTGATTCCTATTGTCACTCTTCAATCACAGCAGTAGTGTCTTTCTAGGCTGGTTTTGTAGTTATCAGAGTTTCCTGCTCAGGAAGTAGGATAAGGAGCAGTGGGTGGTGATGTATTGCATTCTAGGAAATAAGTATAGTTTCCATAAGTAAAGCTCTTGGTGGATCACATAAATAGAAAGAGTCCTGGTAGCAATGCATTTCAGAGGCAGTGGGGGTTTTGGCTGTTGATAATATGTATGATGTTTATCTTATTGTTTTTGTTTGATAATCCCATGCAGAAATTTTTAACCCATGTTGACTTTCACAGTGACAAAAAAGAACCCCAATGATAATAATAATAGCATAAACAATAACTTCTAGCCTTTAATAAAGCACAAGTGCCAGGTACAATGACAGATACTTTAAATACTTCCACCCACCCCACCTAATCTTACTCAAACCTTAAATGGTAGAAATGATTATCTTCAAACTGCAATTTGAAGATAACTTACTCAAGCAAGTTACTCAAGTAACTTACTAAAGTCATACAACTAGAAAGTGAAGGGGCTGGGATTCAGGCCTAGATTTACTTGGCTCTGAAGTTCACATGCTTAACCTGCTTCCTCACCCCTATGTGAGAGCTCAGTAAATACAGCATTATGCACTCTTTTTAAAAAACTACTAGACTATTCAGTTGACAAAAGAAAAATAAATCAAGAATTGCAAAATTATATCATAAAAGGAACGAGGTATATTCCCACAGCTTATAAATTATTACAGAAATAACCTGAAATGTGGAAAAGCACATCACAACAAAAGCATAAAAAACAAGTTAAATATCCAGTATTAGAGAAATGCACATAAAATAGAATATTTTCCAGGAAATACAAATGAAGTTTAGAAAAATAACACAGGAAAGGGTTTATAACACAATGTCAAGCAAAGAAGGAGGCACTAAAAAAGATACAAGTTATAAATTATAATTTCAACAATGCAGAAAATTACAGAAGATAAACACTTCAATAAAATTTTAAAAATGGCAACAAAAATGGCCTCTGGATAACTCAATGGTGTTTTTGTCACTCTTCTTTATGTTTTATGTACTAAAATATTTATCAGGAGTGTACATTACATTTCAATAGAAAAGATCTTTAATTATAAAATGAAACCATCATGAACATACAGAATTATATAAATGGGAAATCATAGATAAATGTTTTTTGGATGATTAAAACATTTAAATATTTGTTTAGAAAACTTCAACATAGTTACAAAGGTCACAAGCATCCATGATTAATTTATTGAGAGGACACTATGAAATCATAAAAATCTGTGTAATTGTTGAACTGTATCTGATAGGAAGAAAACAAACTTTTAAAAATATTTATTTATCTTATACTAGTATAATCTTTTCACTTTCTTTCTATTCTTGTTCCAAAAATATTTTTGTCATTTTTAATTTTACTGCATATTTTCATTCCTCAGTAATCAACAGTGTGCTTTCTTGTTTGTGACTATTCCAAAAGCACAGCATCCCTTAATGATCCCATAATACAGAAAACACATGGAGACTATTTGGATCTCAAGAAGAGAACTGTAAGAAAAAAATAGAGTAAGTGTGCAAAAATACAAGACAACTTTCATTGTATCACTTCCCTAACATAACAACTACAAGTGGTCATGTTGCCTTTCAAACCATATTCAAACTTCTTAGCTTGGCATTCAGTACTCTTTATTAATTAGGCTTATTTTACCTTTTCAATCTTGTTTTTATTAACTCCAACATAACCATCACAACTGTCTCAATCTCACTGTGGTTTCCTAGACAGTCCATGCTTATCACTACCTTATTACCACCACCTACAGCTATCCTATTTCTCTAATCACTTCCTTGAAGGAAGATTTTTCTAGAAGGAATTTCTCAAAGAAAGAAATTTCTGGATCATTAATTAATTTATTATTAATACATTATGAATTTGTTCCTCCAATACTGACCTCTTACACTCAGCTAAACTTTAAAGATGGAATGAACTGGACTTGGTTCTAGCCATGAAAGAACTGATAGTCTAGTAAGATATATACAGTAATCAGTGGTGTGACCTGAAAGATAACAAGTTAAAGTTAACTACAAGAAGTATAGGAAATAGGAGTGGGACAGGAAGAAAGACCCAGGCAAAAGCAACATCATCTACAAATGTTAAGGGGCAAAAGTGCATAGGGCAAGTCTGAGAAACTGAGATGGGGCTTAGGTTGTAAATTGAGAAGCAGTTGACCAGCTTCCCCAGCATAGCATTAAATGACTAGGTTATAATTTATTTCATATCAAAATCATTTGTTTTTACAGACCATGGGACCTCTGAGATTAAACAAGAGTTTTCCATACCATGGAGGTTAAATTCCTTTAGTAGCAACCTCATACTTTACTTAACTGATTGATAAGTAAGTAACCTGAAATACATATCTTCCACATCATCTGTATTACTGCTGGGGCTTATCACAAGAATGGAATATAGCTGATGTCTAAAAATATATCTTTAGTTACTTCATGCCTATCACACAAACACTTCTGGAAGCAGAGATGGGGAGTAATATCCAAAGTGTGGACATTTACGTAGCTAAATGGTGTGCAGCTGAGTTTCCATCTGTCTCAATTGCTCAACAAGGAGTGAGGATTTGGAAATGTGTATATTTACTATAGATTTGCATCATCGGTGTTTAATTGTAGCAAACAAGATTTTTGGCTGAGGCAAAAGTAATTTCATGTGTAAGGTCACAGAGATGGCAAATGATTCTTGTTAGATTCATTTCCAAGTGTATGAACCGATCTGACATTCTCAGCATATACTTAACTTATTTTATTTGTTCTCAGAAGAGTTAATACACTTGAGTAGTTCCAAGTTTTGTTTACAAAAGGACATTGGGGAATTTACATGTAGAGGGTACGGTTTTCAAGTTATTTGATCTTGTTGACACAAAATCAACTTAATGATGTTAAAAAAAAAAGTAACAGAATTGGGTGAAATCCAAATAGAATCCATTTGTCTTAAGACCGAAAGCAAACAAAAATGACCCAACATTTAATGTTATGAAATTACTGAGCATTCTCAGTAATGATGTTTGGACTTTTGGAATTAAAGTATACATGGAAATACATTTTCTCTATTTATATTGGCTGCTGCATAGCACCCAGAACAACCAGTTTAGGAAGTGGGAAAGCTGCCTTTGTTTTTGTCCACTGTGAATCACTCAGTCTCTGTATCTCCATTTTAAACTCAACAATGTGGACATTTGATATTGCTCCTAGGAGGCTTAATTAATGGTTAATGGTTTTGACTCTAACAATAATCACTTCAACAGACTTGTTTATTAATGCCAATAACAAGTTTGTGCTATAATTATTTAAAAGCCTCTAACACAGAAAGCGGCATCCATTTTTTGAATTAAGCCTTGTTATTTATTTATTGACTACTAATGACCATATTTTGAGCTCATTTTATTTATTAATTAAATCAAAATGTTTGAGCAGTTCCATTTTGTGCAGGCACCACTCTTCAAAGCATGGTGGTTTTCCATCTTTGGTACTAAGTAAAGCTATCATTCACTAAAGAGATTTCTTTGTACTATGACTAGATGGGATACCGTTTGAAGCAGCTTTTCACTGTCTTTAGCGTAATGCACAATGTTCATTAAGATCTTCTCAAAATTTTTGAACATATCATGTATGAATTCCCATTAAGATTTCAACTTCGAGTGGAAATAGTCAGTTGCTTCACTGAATATGTTTTCCACCTTTTACAAAATTAGTCTCTTATAATCCCACTTGTATATGTAAAATGTGACATTGTTGGAAAGGAGGGCAATAAAAAAAAATAACACGGCTGTTGAGTAACCAAACAAGTCCAAAAAATGCCTAGCATTTTTTGCTAGGAAAGACAGGACATGCATCAGTCTAATTCTATAAGGTTAAGTCATGGACAACAAATAGAAGTACACTGATAAGTATCAACTTCATTAAGTGATAACCAAAATCATATCAAAACAGACAGATATCTAAGAAAATAGTTGTTTTATATTAAACATATTGGTATAGAAAAATCTAGATTTCATTTCCCTGTGGTGTAAGATTACCCTGAAGCAGAATGCATATTGGTAAGATGGAATGGTAACTTTATTTTATAATTTCTCAGGCTACTGAAGGATGATAATTGGAGGGAGGGGGATGAGACAGAGTAGGGGAAATTTCAAGATCTACTTCTAAATCCTTATAAGTTTGACCCCTACTAAGGTAACATGCAATATGGGTTAATCAGCATGAGCCCAGTGACTACCAAAATAGTCCTTGTCATATTCTAGTTCATTTTTCCCCATGGACAAAAACACATATAGAGAGAAGACCATAAATCTCTTAGTTATTCTAAGTTTCTTCTCGCATAATTATACTGGCATCTTCAAACTAATTTTTAGAAACTTCCAAATAAGGAATAATTGGAACTAGTACTATATTACAAAGCAAACACAAAAGCAAATTTAAAAAGAAGCACAAATATAAATGGTAAAATTCTGTTTCATTTCTCAGGGTTGTCAGGGTCAGGATTCCTGAAAAACACGAATCATAGCCAGATTCAAGAAATAACAAGTGGATATTTTTCAACAGTCAATTTAATATGTGGATTTCACTACTAAATATAATACCCAAAAAGAGTTTGTATGAGTTTTAAAAAATTAAATCCAATGTAGTTTATGGTAATAGTGATAGCATAGTTTGATTCTTTACTTCCTTGACCAAGCAACTGTAACATCAGGGAGAAGGCCATTATTAATAGACACATTTATTGGACAAATACTCTATCCTAGCAAATATATGCTGCAAATGTTGTATTTAAATGTATGCTGCAAATGTTACATTCATTATTTAATCATTGTACCCTCATAACTTCAGGACTGAGGAAAGAAGATGGCACACATCAAAGTGCTTTGTACACTATGCAAAATATGTGCAATGCAAAATAAAGTCTCACAGGAGAAATCTTTTTTTTTTTAGACAAAAGTGCTAAGAAATTATTTCTTTTTCCTGTGTCTTTCATTCTCATTTTCCTCTTCTAACAAAAGTGATTCTCAGAATTCTTGCTTCCATACAGCTTTTGCAAGGCAATTGTTGTGTTACTTTGTCTAACATTCAAAATATACTTACTAAATACGACGTATGGTCCCAAACCTCCCAGCTACTATTTCATATTTTCATATGGATCAGAAGCTCTGGTTGAAAAGATGACTTTGTAAGAACTGAATTTCTGGCATTAAGCCAATAATAAAAAGGTGAGAAATTAAGGGCATGTTCTTCTAATCAACCCTCCTATGCTTCAGGCAGACCCACTTGTACTATCTAAGTGAATGCTGGCCTCAGGTATGTTTCTGATTTATAGGAGATGACACTTGCAGAGCTCTGTTGAAAAATATTCCCAGGACGGGTCTGAAGTCAGCAGAAAAAAAGTGACGTAAGTCATTAATTGTTTCATTAATTGTGTGACAACAGTGTACACAGGATGGAAGAAGGACATTTATACCCCACAACTGTTCTTTTGGAGAAGGAGAATGCTCACTGAAGTATTTTGAGGAAGAGTGATATCATGTGCAAAACTCTTAAGAAAGTTGAAAAATGTTTAAGAAAACGTGTGTGTGTGTGTGTGTCTGTGTGTCTGTGTGCATAAAAAGAAGGGAGGAGGGCAGGAGAGAAAGAGGAGAGAGGAGGGAGGGGGAGAATGAGAAGGGGAAATGTAAAGTGTTTACATTTGGGGGAATCTGGGTAAGGGATACATCGTGATTTTTGGTACTCTTTTGCAGTTTTTACATAAAATCTGGAATTATTTCAAAACAAAAAATTTAAAATGCCTGCCACTTAGTAGGAAATCCTCCTCTGGATGATATAAATAAAAAATACTGAGATTAAACCAGCAATATTGTATGTACTGTAGCTTCTTGCAAGGTGGTAAAACGGATGCCTTTGGGAAAATGGGTATTTAAAAAGTTCATGTAGAGACAAAAAATTCTAGGGGGAAACCCACACAGCTGCTGGTTTGGTTGCAACACTAGAATATGTGGTAGCCATTTTTCGTATTTTGGATCTGTTTTCAAATCACAAAGAGAAAAACAGGTTGATTCCTTAAAATTCATTCTAATTCTAGAATCTTATAATGAACACTCAAGAAACCTAATCTTCCTCATTCCATTTATCCATCTTACCTATGTGAACACTACTGATGTGATGCTCACTATAAGCTTGCTAATAACTGCTTCAAACACCGCAGGTACAATGTGCCCAAGTCACATTTCAATCAAAAGTTGCCAAGTCTATACTGAGGGCTGTGCCAA
Organism: Macaca thibetana thibetana; assembly: GCF_024542745.1. Classification (NCBI taxonomy): domain Eukaryota; kingdom Metazoa; phylum Chordata; class Mammalia; order Primates; family Cercopithecidae; genus Macaca; species Macaca thibetana. The sequence continues at coordinate 67,775,948 of NC_065592.1, forward strand.
AGATGGTCAGGGAATTAATGCCCTAGTGATTAATGCTACTTAGGTAATAAATCAGGCTACCAAATTAAATGTCTATTTATTTTCAGTTAAAACCACACAGACTTTACTGTTTGTCAATATGTGTAATGTACAATGCTACAAATAATGTTTTGTTGTTGCTGTTGTAAGTTCTTCTGATCCTAAAACTTCAAAACCTCATTTAGAATAGTAAAAGAAGATGCCAAAAACTAACATGTGCATATTCTTTGTGGACATAGGGATGAAAAAAAAATACTACCTTTCATTTCTTTTTTTTTTTTTTTTTTTTTGAGACGGAGTCTTGCTCTGTCGCCCAGGCTGGAGTGCAGTGGCCAGATCTCAGCTCACTGCAAGCTCCACCTCCCGGGTTCACTCCGTTCTCCTGCCTCAGCCTCCCGAGTAGCTGAGACCACAGGCGCCGCCACCTCACCCGGCTAATTTTTTGTGTTTTTAGTAGAGACGGGGTTTCGCCGTGTTAGCCAGGATGGTCTCGATCTCCTGACCTTGTGATCCGCCCGTCTCGGCCTCCCAAAGTGCTGGGATTACAGGCTTGAGCCACCGCGCCTGGCCACTACCTTTCATTTCTATAGTCTGCTAGCAGCTCTGAGAACAACGGTTCCTGAGAGTGACAATATCTGAGGAAAGAGCAGGTCCTGCAACCAATGAGAAATTCTCCTGCAGCGTTTCAAAGCAGGCAGTAAATTCTTTTCTTTTCTTTTATCTCTTCTTTTTTCTTTTCTTTTCTTTCTTTACTGTCTTTTTTCTTTTTAGTGAATCGTTACAGTAATAGACAGGGGAAAGATATTTTAGTCTTTCTGTAACCAGGAACGTAAGTTCCAGATGACTGAGTTTAGCTGGTGAGATGCAGAGGAGGCACTGAATTTCTATGATCCACTACAGAAAAAGCAAATGTTGCTAGTGTAGTCCAAACACAAAAATTAGAAGCAGAATTAAGGAATACTTTAATTCAGAAATTAAATAAATGTGTAGTCCCTAAATAACTGGCCAGGCATTAAGGACATACAAGCATTGATTAGTCACAGTTCTGCCCTAAGGTGATTATGGTGCAGGAGAAAAAGATAGTGAGCAATATTATTAACCAAGATAAGAGAGAGAGCCTAAAATTTGGCACAATAGGAAAATGATAGATGAAGTCATGTGTAGAGAATTTTGTCCACAGACTTTCACTCTTTGGAAATCTTTAGCCCCAGAGACTTATAAATATTTTTTTTAAAATAACATGACTTAACCACAGAAAGATTTTTGTCAATGCATAAAATTTACTTTATCATATGTCATTAAGTTTTACAATGTAACTAAAATCACAAATCTAAGTGATAAAATTAAGCCACTTGGTGGCTTCTCATGTATTATTATTTATTTGCAATACAATTTTATCACCCATTAAAAAATTGTATAAGACTAAAGTATGGTCTCAGATTCTTGTCCATGGTTCCTGCATAATCCTAAAAAGGGCTTTATCTGTAGTCCTAATTTATTTGTAATCTTTTCCGCTGTCTGGGAAAGGACTACTGTTTTTTTCTAAAAATCTATATGAACATCTATCTGAGTCCTATTTTATTCACCTATTTCTGGTAAGAAGCGTCAGGCTCCTATATGCCCTATGAAGAAACTGTAGAATGGTTTGTAAATATTTCTTAAAGTAGTTGTCAACTCCCTTGCCTTCCGATAGACCTGTCCATATAGCATTAGCCAATATGACTAAAATCATAAAGAGCCAGTTAGTTATTAATTCACCTGATTCTATAGAGAGAGGACACTCCAAACCTTAAATGGCCAATTCTTACTTGGGCACTAATCACTCCAGGTGCTGCATCTGTGCAGGGGCACTCAATACCAAATTTAGGGACTCCGATGTAGCATGTTCAGGAAAACAAGTTATTTGTATATTGTCATTCACCCTTCTATGAAATAAGATAAAAGGAAGAAAGAGGGTAGAAAAAATCTAGTCTCATCTTTTCCTGAGCCAAAGAGATAAACCACTAATCAAATGGGAAGAGCAAAAACACTAATGCTTAATAAGTAGTTACTATTTAGCAGACAGAATCTCAGCTACTTTACATATATCATCTCATTATTTAAATTAAGTGCTTAAAATCACATTGCTAGAACAACACAGAGCTGGCCCGGCGCCTGTCGTCCCAGCTACTCGGGAGGCTGAGGCAGGAGAATGGCGTAAACCCGGGAGGCGGAGCTTGCAGTGAGCTGAGATCCAGCCACTGCACTCCAGCCTGGGCGACAGAGCGAGACTCCATCTCAAAAAAAAAAAAAAAAAGAAAGAAAAAGAAAAATACAGAGCTGTGATTCCTTGAATTATACTCTACCTTATTCCACAGCCCCACTTTTTAATTTTTATTTTATCTATTTATCTATCAATAATTTTTCTTTTCTTTTTTTGGGGGGGAGTGGATGGGGAAGGCAGGATCTCACCCTCATTCTGCTGTCATCCAGCCTGGAATGCAATGGTGCAATCATGGCTCACTGTGATCTTGGCTCCCTGGCTCCAGAGATCCTCCTGCCTCTGCCTCCTGAGAAGCTGGGAGTAAGGCAAATGCCACTGCACCCCGCTAATTTAAAAAAAAATTATAGATATAGGGTCTCACTTTGTTGCCCAGGCTGGTCTTGAACTGACCTCAAAATAGTTTTTCTTACCTAAGCATAATATGTACTTAGTGTAGAGAAGCTGGACAAAATAAAGGAGCTTAAGAAAAAGAAAGTAACCTATAACCCTAACCTTATCATTCTATGATATCACTGTTAACATTACAGGGTATTTCATTTGAGCTTTTTTTTCTATGCTTTATACATCCATAACCATTCTCTCTGTTCCATAAATAATTTTTACAACATAATTTTAATAGCTACAAAAATTTCTATCATATTCACATAAATAACATATTTGCCATTATTGGCCATTTAGGTCATTCCAGTTTTCTTAATTATACATTATACCAAATGTATACACTAACTACATTTTTGTACCAATTCATTATCATTTCTGTAGGATAAATTTCTACATTGTTACTGGCACCAGAATTGCCAAATTAAGGAGTATATTTTTTATTTTTATTTTTTAAAAATATAGTGTCAGTTTACCTTTAAAGGTGCTTTTCAACGTATACTTCTAGCAGTAGTGCAGAAGAGTGCTTGTTTTTCTCCATCCTTGCCAATGCAAGGTATTGTCATTCTTTTCTCATTTTGCAACAAACGCATGAAAGTCTTTTATTTTAGTCATATACATACAAACCTATAAGAAACACATTGAGCTTTTCTTTCTTTCTCTCTTTCCTTCCTTCCTTCCTTCCTTCTTCCTTGCTTCCCTCCTTCCTTCCTCCTCCCTTCCTTCCCTCCTTCCCTCCTTCCTTCCTCCTTCCTCCTTCCTCCTCCCACCCTCCCTCCCTCCCTCCCTCCCTCCTTCCTTCCTCCTTCCTCCTCCCACCCTCCCTCCCTCTCTCCCTCTCTTTCTTTCTCTCTTTCTCTCTCTCTTTCTCTCTCTCTCTCTCTCTCTTTCTCTCTCTCTCTCTTTCTTTCTTTTCTTAGTTTTGCTCTGTCACCAAAGCTGGAAAGCATTGGCACCATGTTGGGTCACTGCAGCCTCTGCCTCCTGGGTTCATGTGATTCTCCTGCTTCAGCCTCCTGAGTAGCTTGGATTACAGTCGCCCGCCACCACACCCAGCTAATTTTTGTATTTTTAGTAGAGATGGGGTTTCACCATGTTGGCCAGGCTGGTCTCGAATTCCTCACTTCTAGTGACCTACCTGCCTCAACCCCCAGAGTGCTGGGATTACAGGCGTGAGCCACTACGCCTGGCTGAGCTTTCTATGTTTTTAATACCCAACAAAGTTTCCATCGTGAATTATGAACCTATGACTTTGAGGCACACATGCTGAAGCATTTTTTGTCCCATGGTGAATGATTATGGAATTGTCTTTTGAGGAACAACTGGAATGCCAATTAACAAATATACTGAATAGAAGTATCTGAAAATGAAATGGTGTGCCTTGGGAGCCAGAGAAGTGCTCATTGCTGAAGAAGTTCAACCAAAAGTTGATGATCAACTGGCTAGGATGACAGTGGAGAATTTGTCTGGATAACCTCTAAAGTTTCTTTCCATGCTATGGTCCTGTGACGCTTTTGTCTGTTTCTAGAGATTACTGATTCTGTCTCTTTGCCTCATCAGCTGCAATTTTTTATACTAATAGACTAACTCTCTCTGAATTGTGTCTTTTGCCAACAATATAGTCAAAGTCACGGCATTTTAAGTTGTGCTTTGAAGCCGTGTGTGTGTGTGTGTGTGTGTGTGTGCGCGCGCGCGCGCGCGCATAAAATCAATAGCAGAGTATTTGCTGAACCTAGAAAAATGGCTGCATCATGAACTTCTCAGAATCTCAATTTTAAAAATTAAACATACAAAATTATATGTCTACAATTACAGCTAAGTTATAGATAAAACTAGATATGGTTGTATGCATTTAGAACATTTCCAGGAAGTACACAAGACATCATAGAGTCATCTCTAGGGAATGGGAATTGGAAAGAGGAATGTGAAGAACTTTTATCTTCTACTTTAAATATTTTTGTACTCTTTGCCTGTTTTAGTAATGGTATGTATCATTTTAATAATAAGCTGTAATAGTTCACTGTTACAGATGCTTGTGTTAAAACCTTTTTATGAAATTACTAAGGTGGGCATAAACATAGCAATTTTATTCTGCTCACCAAAAATAGAGAAATATCTGAAACTGCCAAATGAAATGATGGGTCTAATTGTAACAGTAGACAAGTAAATTCTTACCTCATTCTTACCCTGATTCTATGCTTTCCCAGTCGTTTAACTTTCCATGGTGTGGTCAGCAAAGAGAGGTGACATTAGTTAGTTATATATTATAGTTCTAGTTTACACATCACTCTCTCATAAGAGCCTATTTGAGAAATGTTATGTCTTTAGTTGAGGAATCAAATATTCTGATGATGTCTGATCTCTAAGAACAGAATCTGTTTTGTTATCATGAGCATCCCAGATGAGCAAATCTAAGAAGATTTTTATCATGAGTAAATCTAAGATGATTTTGAGCCATAAAGACTTAAGGCTCAAGGTTTTATACACACACACACACACATATATATATTATATATATACATATTAGCCATTTAGTCCAATTTTTAGAGGGTTCATTAATATTATTACCAGAAAAAGAATCACTGAATTACATTAAAAAATGATATATAATTTAAGTACGGTCCAGTTTGAAGGCTTTTAATTTTTTTTATGTTGAAGAATGCAGTGTTCTGATTAAGTCAGATCTCTGTAAACAGAATCTGCTTTAGAAAACAACTATTAAATGTTTGAATAATCACTTATAAAAAATGAAGTAATTACCTTTTCTATATAATTAGTAACTAGTTTGGGTTTGTATAGGAGAAGTGACAGAATAATATAAAATCTGACTAGATAAGAATTTCTTAAGCTCTGTCAGTAATTTGTTTACATTATCTAACACTCCATAGTGTCTACCTCATAAGTGGGTGAGGCATGAGAATGAAATGACCTAATACTTGAAAAGTGTTTGAAATACTATGTGTCATATTGTAGTCACCTAATAAACACCAGGTAATATAAAAATATTATGTAAAATAAGAAAAATGATATCCAAATATACCAACATTAAGTCTGTATATAAAATGCAAATATATGCAGGCAAAGACATGAAAAAAGATCTGAGACAGGCGGAGCAAGATGCAAGATGGCTGAATAGAACCCTCCAGCAATTGTCACCCCCAGAGAAACATCAGATTGAACAACTATCTAAACAATAAAGTACCTTCATAGGAACCAAGTATCAGGTGAACGATCAGAGATCACAGTACCCAGTTTTAACATCATATCAAGGAAGAAGGCACTGAAGAGGGTAGAAAAGACTCTTGTATTGCTTACACAGCCTCTCCCCCATCTCCTAGCAGTGCAGCACTGCAGAGAGAGAATATCTGTGTGCTTGAGGGAGGGAGAATACAGTGATTATGGGACTTTGCATTGGAACTCAGTGCTAACTGTCACAGTGCAAAGTCATACAGGGCAGAATTTAGCTAGCTCCCACACTAGAAGCATTCAGACTGGACGTACCTAGAGGGGAATTTTCTATGCCAGCAGTCAGAATTTGAGTTCCGGCTAGCATCAACACTGCAGGCCAAAGTGCTCTGGGGTCATAAATAAACGTGAAAGGTAACCTAGGCCTTTCAAGAAGTAAAGTTCCCAGGCAAGTTCTGGTGCTGTGCTGGGCTCAGAGCCAGTAGACTTAGGGTGTACAGGACCTAGTGAGACATCAGCTGGGGCAGCCAAGGGAGTGCTTGTGTCACCACCTCCCCCAGCCCCAGACAGTGCAGCTCGCAGTTTTGGCAGAGACACCTTCTGTTTGAAAAGAGGATACAGTAAAGAGGACTTTGTCTTGTAACTTAAATACTAGCTCAGCCATAGTAAAATAAAACACGAAGCAGAGTACTGAAGCCCCCATGCCAGGCCCTAGCTCCCGGACAACAGACGTTTCTAGACACACCCTGGGCCAGAAGGGAACCCACTGTCCTTAAGGGAGATAACCAGGCCTGGCAAGATTTGCCATAAGCTGAATAAGAGCCTTTGGGCCTTGAGTAAACATGAGTGGTAGCCAGGCAGTACTTGCCATGGGCCTAGGGCAATGGTGGCCATGAGGAGAAACTCTTGCTTGAGGAAGTAAGAGAGGAGAGTAAAAAAGACTTTGTCTCAGAATTTGGTTATCAGCTCAGCCACAGTAAAATAAAGTACCAAGTAGATTCTAGATTCCTAAAGTTCCCGACTCCAGACCCTTGCTCCTGGACAGCATTTCTACACCCTCCCTGGGCCAGAAGGGAACTCACCACCTTGAAGGGAAAAACACACGTTTAGAATGATTCACCACCTGCTGACTAAAGAGCCCTTGGGCCTTAAATAAACATCAGTGGTGACCAGGCAATAGTTGTCACAGGCCTTGGGTGAGACCAAGTACTGTGGTGGCTTCAGGTCTGACTCAGCACAGTCGCAGTAGTGGTGGCCACAGAGGTACTTGTGTCACCCCTCCCCCAACTCTAGGAAGCTCAACACAGAGAGAAACTTCTTCATTTGGGGTAAAGTAAGAGAACAAGTGTCTCTACTTGGTAATCCAGGGAATTATCTCATGTAGTACCCCAAACCACCAAAGTGCTACCTCTGTTAGTCTGCAAGAGTCATATTATTAGTGGGCTTGGGTTCCCCCTAATGCAGATATGGCTGCAATAGGCAAATACTTAGATCTGAACACTCAATTTTCTTTATGTACTTCTTTAAAGCCTTCCCAAGAAGGACAGGTACAAGCAAGCCCAGACTATGAAGACTACAATAAATACCTCACTTGTCAATGCCTAGACATTGATGAACACTCACAAGCATCAAGATCATTTAGGAAAACACGACCTCATCAGATGAACTAAATAAGGACACCAGTAACCAATCCCAGAGTGACAGAGATCTGTGACCTTTCAGACAGATAACTCAATATAGCTGGTTTCGAAAACTAAACAAATCAAGATAACAGAGAGAACGATGAGTTTGTATCGTTTGTAGGGACATGGATGCAGCTGGAAACCATCATTCTCAGCAAACTATCACAAGAACAGAAAACCAAACACCGCATGTTCTCACTCATAGGTGGGAAATGAACAATGAGATCACTTGGACTCGGGAAGGGGAACATCACACACCGGGGCCTATTATGGGGAGGGTGGAGCGGGGAGGGATGGCATTGGGAGTTATACCTGATGTAAATGACGAGTTGATGGGTGCTGACGAGTTGATAGGTGCAGCACACCAACATGGCACAAATATACATATGTAACAAACCTGCACGTTGTGCACATATACCCTAGAACTTAAAGTATAATAATAAAAAAAAAAGATAAAAATATAACCACACAAAAAAAGAATTCAGAATCCTATCCAATAAATAGGATAATGAAAATGTAAAATGAAATGTAAGTGAGATTGAAATAATTTTTAAAAATCAAGTTGAAATTCTGGAGCTAAACAATTGAATTGACATACTGAAAAACGCATCTGAGTCTCTTAACAGCAGAATTGATCAAGCAGAATAAAGAATTAGTGAGCCTGAAGACATGCTAATTGAAAATATACAGTGAGGGGAGACAAAATAAAATAATAAAAAAGAATGAAGCATGCAAAATTATTTTTTTAAAAAAGCCCAGGACCTCATGGCTTCACTGCTGAATTTTACCAAACATTTTAAAAAGAATAATCCTACTCAAACTATTCCAAAAAACAGAGGAGAGAATACTTCTAAACTCATTCTATGAGGCCAGTATTACCCTGATATCAAAATCAAACAAAGACATATCAAAAAAAAGAAAGTATAGGCCAATATCACTGAAAAACATTGATGCAAAAATCCACAACAAAATAGTAGTGAACCTAATTCAGCAACACATTAAGATAATCATTCATCATGGCTAAGTGGAATTTATCCCAGGGATGCAAGGACTGTTCAACATATGCAAATTCACCCAATATGATACATCATATCAACAGAATGAAGGAATAAACCATATGATAATTTCAGTTGATACTGGAAAAACATTTGACAAAATTTGGTATCTCTTTATGATAAAAACCCTCAAAAAACTGGGTATAGAAAGAATGTACCACTACACAATAAAAGACATATAAGACAGACCTACAGCTCGTATCATACTGAATGAGGAAAAACTGAAAACCTTTCCTCTAAAGTCTGGAAATAATGAGGATGCCCACTTTCATCACTGTTTATCAGCATAGTACTGGAAGTCCTAGACAGAGCAATTAGACAAGAAAAAGAAATAAAGGGAAACCAGATTGGAAAGAAAAAAGTCAAATTATTCTTACTTTCAAATAATATGATCTTATATATGGAAAAACCTAAAGACTCCACTAAGAAATTATTAGAACTGATAAGTTGAGTAAGGTTGTAGGATAAAAAATTAACATAAAAATCAGTAGCATTTCTATATGCCACCAGCAAACAATCTGAAAAAGCAATCAAGAAAGTAATCCCATTTAAAATAACTGCAAATAAAATTAAATACCTAGGATTTAACTAAAGACATGAAAGATCTCTACAACAAATACTATAAAATATTGATGCAAGAAATTGAATAAGACACAAAAAGATGAAAAGATATTCCATGTTCATGGATTGGAAGATAGACATTTTTTACATGTTCATACTACTCAAAACAGTCTCCATATTCAATGCAATCCTTATCAAAATACCAATAACATTCTTCACAGAAATAGAAAAAAATCCTAAAATTTATAATCAAAAAAGAACCTGAATAGCCAAAGTCATCCCAAGCAAAAAGAACAAAACTGGAGAAATACCTGACTTCAAATTATACTACAGAGTTATAGTAACCAAAACACCATGATACTGGCATAAAAACAGACACATTGGCAATGGAACGAAATGGAGAACTGATAAACAAATTCACACACCTACAGTGAACTCATTTTTCACAAAGACGCCAAGCACATACATTGGAGAAAAGATAGTCTCTTCAGTAAATGGTACTGGCAAAACTACATATCCATATGCAGAAGAATGAAACTAGACCCTTATCTCTTGCCATATACAAAATCTAATCAAAGACTTATATCAAAAACATAAAAGCACTGAGAGAAGACATTAGGGAAACTCCCTATAACATTGCTCTGGACAAGGACTTCTTGAGGAATATCCCATAAGCATAGGCAACCAAAGCAAAAATGGAAAAACTGGGTCACATCAAGTTAAAAACTTCTGCACAGCAAAGGAAACAATCAACAGTGTGGAGAGACAATCCACAAAATGGGAGAAAATATCTGCAAACTACCCATCTGACAAGGAATTAATTGCCAGAATATATAAGGAGCTCAAACAACTCAGTAGGAAAAATGTCTAATAATCTTATTAATAAATGGACAAAAGATCTGAATAGACATTTCTCAAAAGACATCCAAATGACAAACAGGTATATTCAAAAGTGCTCAACATCACTGATCACCGGAGAAATGCAAATCAAAACTACAATGAGATACTATATCACCCCAGTTAAAATGACTTTTATCCAAACCACGAATAATAATTAATGACGGTGAAGATATGAACAAAAGGGAACCCTTGTACACTGTTGGTGGGAATGTAAATTAGCATAGCCACTGTGGAGAAGAGTTTGGAGATTCCTCAAAAAAATAAAAACAGAACTAATACTTAATCCAGCAATCCCACTACTAGGTATATGTTCAAGAGAAAGGAAAGCAATATATCAAATAGATATATTCACTCCTATGTCCATTGCAGCACTATTCACAATAGCTAAGATTTACAAGCAACCTGTGTCCATCAACAGACAAATGGATAAAGAAAATGTTGTATGTACGCACAATAGAGCACTAATCAGTCACAAAAAAAGAATGAGAACCTGTCATTTCATCAACATGAATGGAACTGGATTTCATGTCAAGTGAAATAAGTCAGGCACAGAAAGACAGACTTGGCATGTTCTCACTTATTTGTGGGAGCTCAAAATGAAAACATTTGAACTCAAAGAGCTAGGGAGTAGAATGATGGTTACTAGAGGCTGGGAAGGAGTAGTGAGCTGGGGGAAGTGGAATGGTTAATGGATATATTAATATAATTAGATACAATGAATAAGATCTAATGTTTGATAGTACAACAGGGTGACTACAGTCAACAATAATTTATTGTACATTTAAAAATAACTAAAAGGGGCCTGGCACGGTGGCTTGTGCCTGTAATCCCAGCACTTTGGGAGGTCGAGGGGGGCGGATCACCTGAGGTCAGGAGTTCCAGACCAGCCTGACCAACATGGAGAAAACCTGTCTCTACTAAAAATACAAAATTAGTCGGGCATGGTGGCACATGCCTTTAATCCCAGCTACTCGGGAGGCTGAGGCAGGAGAATCACTTGAACCCAGGAGGCAGCAGTTGCAGTGAGCTGAGATCGTACCATTGCACTCCAGCCTGGGCAACAAGAGGGAAACTCCATCTCAAATGATAATAATAATAATAACTAAAAGTATAATTGAAATGTTTGTAACACAAAGAAATGATAAATGGCTGAGCTCATGGATTAAACAAACAAACAAAATGTCAGCAGCATTTCCTCTGGAGGACAGAGTAAAATGGGGAGGAGTAAGATTAAGTGAACTTTTCTTTTTATTTATACAATTTATTACTGTATTATTGGAAATTTTACGAGAAACATTTTTTTTTTAAGAAAGAAACAATATTGTTAAGGGAATGCCAAAAGATCCATTGGTAGATATGTGATGAAATTATTATAAGAATGTTCATTCACAGTAAATGGGCACATTTCATAGTGCATTGATACAGTACAATTTAGGATCACTTTGGATCAAGCAGATAGCCAGGCTAACAGTGGATCTTGTTTGAATGACGGGCTGGGAATCATAGTTAATTAATCTCTGTAAGCCATAGTTACTGTATCTGTAAAATGAAATAATACTATCCTAGTTATATCTCAACATCCACCACAGTGTTTAGCCCCTTTGTAAGAAAATGAATAATTCAGGTTTAATTTAGAGGTCTAACATTGAGACCTTTGAAATATACGCTTGAAAATATAACCTTGATTTTTTTCCTTGTGAATTCTATGAGTACAGTTTACATGAGCACAATTCAGATGGATGTGTTTTCAACCACACACCTGGGAAGTCACCACACAGTTCTGTGCAATTGATATCATTTGAGAAGAAGAGGATAACTGAGTTCCTGTTGGAAGAACAGCAGTTTGAAAGTACTGCTTAAATGAACACAAGATGGTGTCAGGATTCCAAGTTTCTAGTTCTTTCCAGTGAGTTACCTAAGGTCTAAGTTTTATCATGAACAGAATCTCTTGCGGAACTAAAATACTACCAATGAAAAGCTCTTGACACTCCTACATCATGAATATTACAGAGCTCTAAAACTTGAACTGGTCATGTCAGGAGAACCTGGAACTGCTCATGGCAGTTCTTCTGGACTGAGAAGAAGTGCTACCGGAGATCTTGGTGATAGTGGCCAAAAGGAAAGGGTATGATTGTGATTGCTGGGAAGCAGAGGGCTTTTGAATATGTTCATCCAAATCCTAAGCCAGAGACTGATTAGTGCTTGTTCCTCCTGGGAAGGCTAATGGTAAACAAAAATACAGTTTAACATGTTTAATGTTTTGAAATTCTGGAAGAAGAACAGAAATATTCATTTTTTCCTGGGTGTCCACTTGAGCATGGAGGTATTCTAAAGTGTAAGAAGTGACAGCATAGGCATGGTTAAAATCTCAGGTTCTGACCTCATTCTGGCTCCTCCCCTTACTATCTTGAGCATTAGCTCAATAAACCTCAATGCTTTATAAAATTGTGGTGACAATTACATTTAGTTAAAAGATTATAGGTTCCAACGGGAAAATACATATAAAATGTTTAACTATCACAGTGGCTTACCCATAGAAAAGTCTCACTAAAGTAACCAAATACAGTAGTACACCCTAATCTATGGCTTTGCTTTAATGGTTTTAGTTACCTAAAGTCAACTGCAGTCTGAAAATATTATAGTATTTTGAGAGAGAGAAAGAGAGAGAGAGAGAAATTCACATAACAATATACTGTTTTGTTCTGTTTTATTCGTAGTTATTATTAATCTCTTACTGTGACTGGTTTATAAATTAAATTGTGTAATAGGTATGTCTTTATAGGACTAAACAGTCTTTATATAGGTTTTGGTACTATCCACAGTTTGAAGCATCCATTGGAGGTCTTGGAACATATCTCCCATCGATAAGGTGGGCTACTGTACTAGTTTAAGTTCCTCAGATTTCCTAGGCTATCTTGACATTAGGCTCCACAATTCTTTAATACATGCTACTTCAATCAGCAGCATGCTTAGCACATAGCATGTGTTTAATAAATATTAAATCTAAAATAAAAATCAAGATTTCCAGTTGAATTGAAGCTAGGGAAGCCTACACATATTTTATTTGTTAGTTTGGAAACATCGTCTCTACAGAGAGTATCTAATGACATGGGAGACGCCATGATAGAGTCAGTCTGGTGGAGAAAATATCTAGCCCTTCATCTGTCCCAAAGCCACATTGAACATCTAGGGCTGCTTTTGTAAGATCAACAGAACCCATGTCATTGACGTAATGCTTATTACTGCCAGCATCCTTACTGTTTTTGAATGCCTATGTAATCGTTGTTTTTCTTACATTATTTCACTGAATTCTTAAAATGCTTTAATGGAGATGCTTTCATTCCTATGTTAACAAGAAAGCTGAGTCTCAGAGTGGTTATATAACTTGTTCAATGCCACACACTAGTGAGTGAAAAAGCCATGACTAGAATGAGGACCACAGAGAGTGGGCCCAGCCTTTTTGCCAGGGAAGATAAATACATAGACTGGCAGCCCTGACATCCTATTAGGTCTTATTGATATCCTGACTTGCTTTAGACTTGCCTGAAACCCTGGCTTATCTGACTCCAAAGCCTATGAAGCTTCCACTAAACCAGAGAACCATCATTTGAGTAGTGACGAAATATTCTCCAAAAAACAACAACAAACGTGACAAATTATCAGGGATCTTAGAGACTCTCATCATGAATCCCAGTTTCAGAAATTGTGTCTCATAAAGTCTTTATATATTAGGTTAGTGCAAAAGTAGCTGTGGTTGCCATTAAAACCAATGGCAAAACAGCAATTACTTTTCCACCAACCTATAAAAAAAGACTAATTGTGATTCATCACATAGAAGGTAAAATGTATACTCTTATGTTATCATGGAAATAAATGTCATCAGTTTAAAAATTCTCACAAAACTTGTAATTTCTCTACAGGACAGCATGGTTGTGCATCCTAAGTGGAACGTAATTATTTTTGTCAGAAAATGATCTTCACATACATACCAATCATTCCTTGGGACAGGGTGGGGTTCATCGGTTTTTGGAAATGTTACTGTTTTCAAGTTATACATAAATACTCTAAATTGTGTCTGAGTGTCCAGCAAAACGACAGTATTGTCTTTGATGTGCTATCAGTGAGCTACTAAGAAAATATGTTTCAACAAGATTTATTTATTAGATTAAGTGAATATATTAACATTCCATGGGCAAAATTACAGAAGACATGGTTAGGAATAAAATGTCCTCATCTCCTTGATATCTTCATCCCTCATATTGTCCTTAATTTGCAGAGTCAGCAACATTCTTAATACCTTGTACAAGGAATTTTCCTGTGGAAAATAATTTTACCTGTTTGTCTCCACACGTATGTCTGATCTTTGTGATATGGTATCAGGCATCCCCTGACCTGTTGGTCTGTCTTCTTTCCCATTTTATCTTTTCATCTATTTTGCAAATTCATCAAGATGCCTTCCACTTTCCAACTTCTCCATTATGTACCTAAGGGTTTTCCTTAAATTTTTGTCCAACCTAAAAACTAATAATCACTAAATGACAGAACTCTATAATAACTAAATGACAGAATGATAGAAATCATTTCCAGCATCCTTTCGGCGTGACAGAAATCTCCTAGCCTACTTTGAAGCAAATCAAAACAACTGTGAAGCTAATTTAATGAAATTATCCTCTCTTTTTGAGGCCCACTGTTGCAACTTCCCTCATCTCCAAGCTGGTAGAAAATGCTGTTGCTTTGTGGTCAGATTCTGCAAAGGACTTAGGGAGGGATCATTTTCTCTAACCAGCTCATCAAATTCACGGAGGTCTACAGAAGTGAAGTGACGTGCCCAAGAGCTCATGACAAGTAAATAGTGTCTTAGTCTAAATACATCCAGAATGAGTATTCTTAGACCTTGTACTTGTTTCATTGTCCTATGCTCAGGCAAACGTTTGCAAACAGCAGGGAAAACAACTGCAGATTGAGACTTGAGGGAGAAGGGTGGGAGATGGTCTTTAGCAGATCCCTGGACCTGGGGATCACCTGCTCGCAGAGATCAAAACAGTGAAAAAAGCTATTCATAAGTACATCAAGGACGAGTGGGCCATTGTTTTTCAGAACCAGCTGTGGAGAATCTGCTCAACAGTGGCCTTGGAACAGCTGCGGCTGCTGCACCAAGAAGGGAGGGCAGGAGGGCGGAGCGGTACTGGTGGAAGGGTGAGCTAGGAGGGAGGGCTGCAAGGACCCTGCCACGCCACCTCCCGGCAAACCAGGAAGTATTTTTGCAGTAAGTGCATTGGGCTGAGCCACCTTTTGAACCTACCCAAAGAGTTAACAGCACACAGCAGGCCTTAGAAGGGTGCAGTAACTGCAAACTCTCAACGGGCTGGTGCCTAAGAGGCTACGGGCTGGCAGCTACATAGAGCCCGGCGCAGTGAGTCGGCGCTGTCCGAAAGTAAACACATTGGAGCCAGCCGACTGTGCTGTCTTTGCAAGCCATGACCGAGCAAAGTCCGTGATAAACAAGTCTCGCAGCAGCTGCCTTCGGATGAGCGCCCCCTGCGCGTTCCTCCTCCCAGCATTTCCCACGCGCCCAGCGCTCCGCTCTGCAGCTCCTGCCCTCCTATCTCCCAGCCCCATTCTTAGATCCCCCCATCTTTTGGCCCAGCCCAGGTCCCAGCCACCGCGGCTGGCGCACCACACTCACCATCTCTTGCCTGAGGAGGTGAAGCTTGGTTTCTAGCCTCTCCAGGGCGCTAGAGTGGCTACCTCGTGGGGAGCCAGAGGTTGGGGAGGACGAAGAGGAGGACGACAAGGAGGGAGGGAAGCTGCAGCAGCTGCTGCTGCTACTGCAGCCGCCGCCGCCGCCGCCACCACCGCTCCCCCCGCAGGGGTCCCTGTCCCTTTCCCTGGGAACCGGCTCCTCCCCACGGAGCGAGCGCACTAGGCTCTCGGGTACTTTGCGCCCCAGCTTCAGCTCGATGTCTCTGAGGTCTGGCAGCGGGTTGTCTTCCATGACTTTTCGGGAACGGCGATAATGGTAATAAAACGCAGCAGATGAGAGGCAGCCTCGGCCTCGAAGGCTGCTGCGAGATCAGCAGACCTCTCCGGGCCCCAGGGTCTCTATCCTCCGCGGCTCCGGTGTACCATCCTTTCCATAGCCGCCCTCGCGGTGTCAGCCCTGAAATCCACACAGGACGCGGGGGGTTGCAGCTGCAGTTCCTTGGTCGCTGCGACTCCTCCGACACTAAGATGACCAAGATCGCCTCATTCTCTTTCTTTTTGGCCACCTCACTGCAAAGTTGAGTTCACTGATATTGCAGAGAGAGGGGGAATAAAGCAAGTAGTGAAAGAAAAGAGAGGGAAATGAAACCTGTTTTAGCTTTACCAAGGGAAAATTTTCACATTATAAAACCGTCCGTTCACATCCCTGCGCCGCTCACTGACTGCCCATCTGGTACTACGCGACACAAAATAATGATGCAGCCAGAAACGATGTCCTGGGTCGTTTCATTTTCCAGCCATATGTCTCCAAGCTTTCGGGATATCCTGGATTGTCAGAAATAATCTCTGGTCAGTGAAAGAGGAGTTCAGTCTTGTGCATGGACGCATAAAAAAGAGCTAGTTAGCTTAGCAGGAGTTTAACGGCTTCCTTAATGCAGGAAAAATGTCCTTCTTCCCATTTAGGCTGTTTGATCCAAGTCATTGTGTTCCTCTTAGCCTCGGAAACTTTAAACTCCGCTGGCAGGTGGACCAAACCAGGGCCAACCCTTGTACCGTATATCACAGATAAGAAGAGCAAGAGGAATTTTTCCAACCCTGTCGCTGGTAGAAGAGTTTTAACGTCCTGCTTTAGTTAGGAGTAACAGTTGATTTTTCAGTTTTCCTGACTAAATCGCCTGGTGGCTACAACCTTTAAAACAGGTTTTAAAATGAGAGATAGAGGAATGACTTCATATTTGGTGTCGTTCGTTTCCCATCTCTCTACAAACAAAAAACTTCTCTTCAGAAGACTTTCCTAGCAATTTTATACTAATAAAAAGAGTGAAACAATTTCATCAAAAGTTCAGTGAAAATGTACAATCAAACTTAATTATCCTACCAACTGTTACCGTATGCAAACAAAAGCGAAGAATTAATTAGCCAGGATAACTTATATGACTCCTGAGATAGCAGCAGTTTTAAGAGGGAACAGTTGCTGAGCTGCTTACTTTTACTTTAATTATGAAAGAAAAAATTTCGGGAATGACTGTTTAAAATGTTGTCTTCTTTAATAATTTGTCTATAAATTAATTTATAGATTTTTTCAACTATACAAATTGTACAATTAATTGTATAGTTGAAAAATTGTATAATTTTAATTTGTACAATTGTACAATTCATTAATTGCGATACTTCTACCAAGTAAGTTATTATGAGCTACATGGATTACAGATTTGAATCAGCATTGAGTTTGTGTCAAAAATGTATTAGTAGAGGATACTAATTTCAGTCCAGTAAACTACAATTTTTGATTTCCATTGAAATATTTCAAAGTATGTGCCCCTCTATTTCTGCGACAAATAAGTATTTGTGTTCCTGGTCACTCTGAGGCTCCATTTCCAGAGACATCATTCAAGTTTTACACTTGTAAGAACATAGATATATACATCTCAGAGTTTGTTTCTATCATATCTGACTCTAGGACAGCTTATACGGAGAGGAAACATAGGCATTCTAAAGGAAATATTTTGTGTCAGATAAAAAAATGCTGAACTTTCTTATCAACATGCCAGAAATTTGCATGCTATTTCTCCCTTTTGAAAAGAAATGAAGAAAATAGTTATAAGTTAGGTGACCCATTTCAAAGTTAGAACTACCACTTATAGAATCACGAGAAAACAAGACCAAATCTCAGCTCACTGATAAAACTACATGCTTGGTCCTAAATTTGGAGAAACACAAGCTCATTGCATAAGAATTGCACTATGACATGTAATTATGAAAGGCTTGTGTTTCAGTCAAGAACAGTTTATTATTACAAAACCCTTACAAAGTTCACCATAGGGCTGGCTAAGTGCAGTTTATAGATGCAATATCTAGCTTGAAATTGATCAGTAAAAAAAAAGTCAAATTATTGTGTGTCAACATAGAAAAATGGGACACCTCCTTTGCTATGAATCACAGACTGTAAAATCAGTATTTGAGGCTGAGGATAACATATATGCGCGCGCACACACACACACACACACATATATATAGTTTTTTAAAGAAGTCTGCAGAAGAAACTCCTCTGAAAGTAAAAGTGTGATGTATATGCAAAGTAACCTTTAGTTCCAGTGAAATTTTAAAAAATGCAAACTTTTGAACAAAAGCTTAGTATGTCAAGCCTTTCAATTTTTTTCAGTTAAATGCCTATTGACATTTTAGTTTAAAATGGAGACATTTTGAATGATGCTTTAACTGGTTTTCAGAATATATTAAAATCATTGAATGTTTATGGATCTATAATAGAGTGTTGTTAGTGCTACCATAACTGCTTTATGTGGTTTGATCTGAGGACATTTCTTACTCTATTTGAAAATATATATATTTTTTTACTTTGGTTCTTGAGCATGATTTTGTTTGTTTATTTCAAGATTCTCAAGAAACTGAGTCATCCTGGGCAATATAGCGAGACCCCACCTCTTCAAAAAGTTTAAAAATTAGCCAGGCATGCACTTGTAGTCGTAGCTAAGGGGTTAGGGGTGGGGAACTGAGACCAGAAGACTGCTTGAGTCCAGGGGTTCAGGGTTGCAGTGAGCTATGATCGAGCCACTGTCCGTTAGTCTTTGAGACAGAGTGAGAAACTGCCTCAAAAAACAAAAACAAAACAATAAACAGACAAAAATTCCCACAAACAAGAAGGACAAAAATGTGTGAGATGTTTCACCAATTGCTCTTAGCCTGAGAAGTTAATTACATCTGATTTGGGGAATCAGTTGAGAAGACTTTGCAGTAATGAGTCCAGGATGGGGGCTTGGGGTAGGAGTGAATTCAGCAACAAGTAGGAGAGGGAACATAGGGAGGACTGAGAAAGACGGGGAAAAATTCTTGAGTCATATCACTCTTAGTAGCGCTCCCTCGCTGCTCATATTTTCTTGTCCATCTCCAACTACCTCTCTTTCTTTGATTAGTAGTATTTGCCATGTCAACAAACACCTAAACTCACAGTGTTTCTCTAAGCCTAATAATATACTGCAGAGTAAAATTGTCAAAATGGTTATTGTATTGTTTGTATTTGTGATATAATTTTTTATACTTTATTATGTGCTTCATTTTAAGACCACCATATGTATAAGCTGGATTTGCCTCTTTTTTTTCTATTCAAAATGCATAAGGAGTCTAAGAATGAGTGTTAAACTATGGAGGACTTTAAGAGACTGAGTTTCTTCCCTAGTTATGTTGTGTTCACGGAGAAGGAAAAGGAGCCTCTTATTTATCATTAAAAAGAAAGAAAAACTAGTGGCTAATAGGAACATTGTTGGACTCAGATGACAGGTTTTGAAAGAATGCCTCAGTCACAACAGACTGATGTGATGCGTGCTTCACTCATTCCACACTTAGAACACTTCCTGGTTTGAGACACAATACTCCCAGCAAGAGTAGACTCAACAACGCTTCACGTAGTGTGGGTAACACCACTCCTTAGTCTGCTGCTGGCATTGTGGTTAAAAGAAGAAAAGCCTTCCACCTTCTTTCTGGCACTGATTGCAAGTTTGCAGCATTCCCAACTCTTGCTGGCACAGAGTTCAAGGGCTAGGGCAGGGCCTCTTACCTGAGACTCCACTCCCCACAGTGCAGAATAATATCAAGCAGCCAACAGCCTCAAATTACGCCTAAGAATTTTAGGAAGTCACTATTTAATAAGTATCAGGTTCTTTCACTGTTTGTTTTTAAATGTGTAGAGCTGCTGCTTCTACAAATATTTTTGTTTGGTTTATATGCATAACAAGGAAGATGTTATAGCAAAGCTAAAGAATGTTGACCCTATCCATATACAGTTGAATTATATATCTGCTAAAGTTACTAAGGTTTTATCCTGCTTATTTATAGAGTCATTTAATTTACCTATAATTTTGTAGCTGGCTTGGGTCTGTTTTACTATGTGAAATCATCTACTTATTACCAACTTGAACCACTTGTACATGAGAATGCTATATATATTACTATATCTCTATATCTATTTAACAATTAATCTGTCTGAAATATCTCTCTCTAAGGTGTACAGACCCTTTAAATAGTCTCTGATTGAAATCTAGTTAATATTTATAATCAGAGCTAAACACTTCCCTGAGGATTTAGTAGACAATACTAAAAGTAGGTCACCAGCATATAAGTCTTCCTTATCCCCTCTTCACAATCCCTGTCAAATCTCTCTGCCTTCATTATTTGTAATAGCATACTTTATTTGCTTTTTCTTGCTATCCTGAGCTCTAAATTCCTGCTGAAAGGTACAATGCAGGGCCAAGAAAAGAGATCTCTACAGCTAACTTTGGTCTGTTCCTCTACAGCCATCCCAATTTGGCCTATAGAATGGACTTTATAGGTTATTTCAATGCTGTGCTGGTTTATGTTTACAACCAACTCTCTGAAAATATAAAAATAATTGATTTGTAGCTTTTAGCAACATTCATGGTATAAATACTGTCATCATGGCTGATATCAAGCTACCAATGTGAGATGTGAGTTGGGAGAGGATGGGAAGCAGTTCAGCATTACATAGTATTTCCACTATACAGGTAAAACACATGTAAATAATCTCAAAAGCAGCAAGAATAGTAAGCACAGAGAGTAGTAAAATGTATTCAAATAATTAGGAAGTCATGAGTTTTGATTATTTGTTACCTTTGTTTTCATTCCCCTATATTAAAGCTTACACAGTGTAATTTTTAAAATAATGACTGTGTTTAGCAACCAGCTTGCAACATTTCCAAATTTTAACAATTGTCTCCTGCAAACTGGGATTGGTTGGCACCAGGACACCTGTATTTCATAAAATCATTGAACGGCAATCACTAATTATGGTTAAGAAAGAAAATAAAAACTCAAAGCCAGAAAACATAGTGCAGTTTTAAGTGTAAGGGTTAGGCAAAGAAATAATTGGGAATATGACTCCCAAGGTCAGAAAGCAGGAAGATTAGTGAACTTGTGAAACTGTGTATGTTAGTTTCCTAGGGTTGCCATAACAAAGTATCATGCAACAGCAATTTAGTGTCCTATAGTTCTGTAGGTTAGAAGTCCAAAATCAAGATGTGGTTAGGTCCATGCTCCCTCTAAAGCCTCTAGGAAAGGATGCCTCCTTGCCTCTTCCAGCTTCTGGGAGGCCCAGCATTCCTTGGCTTGTGCTTGCATATCTCCCATCACTGCCTCTGTCTTTACATGGCTGTTTTGCCTCTGGGCCTATGACTAAATTTCTGTCTTCTTATACGCACACCCGCCATATTGGATTAATTTAGCAAATTATAACTGCAACAACCCCATTCCCCACATAAGGTTACATTCTGAGGTACCATAGGGTCAGGATTTCAGGATATCTTTTGTGGGGGACAGACTTCAAATCATAACCCTGTAGAGGGGTCTTGGAAGTGTAGTTGAGACATGAGGCTGTGAATAATATGAGATAACTGGAATCTTCTTTTTGTTTCATACTTTTATTTTTATTTGGCAGAGGTATAAAGGCAGTCAAGGGCCGGGCATGGTGACTCATACCTGTAATCCCAGCACTTCAAGAGGCCGAGTTGGGCCGATCATGAGGTCAAGAAATCGAGATCATCCTGGCCAACATGGTGAAATTCTGTCTCTACTAAAAATACAAAAATTAGCTGGGCGAGGTGGCACACATCTGTAGTCCCAGCTACTAAGGAGACTGAGGCACGATAATTGCTTGAACCCGGGAGGTGGAGGTTGCAGTGAGCTGAGATCCTGCCACTGCACTCCAGCCTGGTGACCTGGTGACCAAGCAAGACTCCATCAAACAAACAAACAAAGAACAGCCAAGAACACTTAAAGTCACTGCAAAGAATAGATAACAAACTTTTACTTAATCACAAAAAAAGTATTAAAAATGACAGGCTACCTTACATCACTACATACAATTACTTATAAATTAGGTAATAACCGCTGTTAGCCTTTTTTGAAAAGTGTGCTTTTATGAGCTAGAAAACTAATCACAGAGACATCCGTATTTTGCCATCCAGTGGCACAGTCATAGACAATTCACACAACCCACCTTTGATATCTTTCACCGAATACGTTGATGATGTTTAAAATTGTATTTGAGATGGCCCTCACAATTATAGTATAATCATTAAAATAAAGATAAAAAGGCCTAAAGAAACACTCCATTTCTATCTCCTAGCTTAGAAGCAATCCTCTGAACTTTGATTTAAAAAGGATTTGACAGATTTTTTTGAAGTATTGTTATCATAAATGTAACACAGAGGCTATGCAATTGAAACTGTAACCCTATTGAGGGTAGAAAAAAAGCAAAGCAATGGTGACTACTCACAGAGAGGGTGGTGTCTAAGAGGTTTAGAGGGAGCTATGCTATTCCACTATGGTTTTGACCTCAGGATGCAGCACATGCTATAAAATTCCCTCTCGAATGTCATGATTTTGTGATTACTATGCTTTTCTGGCAGTGTCTTATGAATATATCGTTTCTTTTCTATATTTTAGGCTCCCAGCTTCTCCTTATCCTTGGTTCTATAGGCTTGGAAGGATGGGTAGAACTTCTTTTCAGAAGCCCTGGAAGAATGAGAACAAGGAACAAAAATCTTTATGCATTTTTCCATTTTAAAAAGAACACAAAATTTCTATGCAAAGACATACATGAATTAGCTGACATTATTTGGGAGTTAAAACTCAAGAACCCTCCATATTAGAATTGCAGATCCTAGTCTTACGGCTTAAGAGCATTACTCTACATTTGAAAATTAGCCATCTTAAGCTATTAACTAGCCTCATTGTGTGTGTGTATGTATGTGATTTTCTTTCAGAAGTATGCATGATTCAATGAGAATACTTTGTGATCATGAGTCATATTGAGTATATGCATCTTATATAAAAGATAAATACTGTAATTAGGTCCTGAAAATATTAAGAAAGATAGTTACTGGTCATATTCATTTGGTAAATCAACAGGGACCTTTTTAAAATCAGAAAACACTTTCACATCAAAGTAGCATAAATCACTATGATAAAATAATGTGGGAGAAACTGAAAACGTACTGGCTACAAGGGAAGCTGCTATGTATTGAGCACCATTTTATGAAAGGTTGTATTGAGCACTATTTTGTACTGCTTAATTCTCACAACAAACCAGGAAAACGAACGTGATTAACTCTCCTCTAATAAGATGCATTTGAAGTTCCAAGAGGTGAAATCACTCATACAATGTTCCACTGGCATCAAGTGAGAAAGCTGAGATTTGTTCTAAATTATATTTTATTTTCTGCCGGGCATGGCAGCTCACACCTGTAATGCCAGCATTTTGGGAGGCTTCGGCCGAAGAATCTTTTGAGCCCACGAGTTTGAGACCAGCCTAGGCAACATAGTGAGAACCCTCGTCTCTAAAAAATAAAATAAATATATTTTATTGGCAAACCCATGTTTTTCCCATTACCCACAAACGGGCATTAGTCCTCTTTGAAAACTATTAAGAGTTCTACTTCTGAACATAGATAGTCACATGTCGCTTAATGACAGGAATATACTCTGACAAATGCATCATCAGGTGATTTAGTTGCTGTGCAAACATCATAGAGTATACTTACACATATATAGATTGGACAGCCTACTGCACACTTAGGGTATATGAGATGGTGTATTGCTCCTAGGCTACAAACCTGTACAGCATGTTCCTATACTGAGTACTGTCAGCAATTGTAAAACAATGGTAAGTATTTTTGTATCTAAACATATCTAAATATAGAAAAAGTAATGCATTGTGCCACCTCATTGGGATAGCTACAATGTCACTAGGTTATAGGAATTTTTCACCTTCCTTTTTTTTTTTTTTTTTTTGAGATGGAGTTGCCCAGGCTGGAGTGCAATGGTGCATTCTCGGCTCACCACAACCTCTGTCTCCCAGGCTCAAAGATTCTCCTGCCTCAGCCTCCCGAGTAGCTGGGATTACAGGCATGCACCACCATGCCTGGCTAATTTTGTATTTTTAGTAGAGATGGGGCCTTTCCATGTTGATCAGGCTAGTCTCAAACTCCCGACCTCGGGTGATTCGCCTGCCTCGGCCTCCTAAAGTGCTGGGATTACAGGCATGAGCCACCGTGCCTGGCCATTTCATTATAATTTTATGGGCCCACCGTATTATATGTGGTTTGTTCCTGAATGAAATGTTATATAGCACATGACTGCATAGTTGAGAAGCCACAGTCGTTACTACCAATGATGATTTTGGATAATTCATATTCCAAGTGAGGTAGAGGTCAAAGACAGATGAACAAAAGGAAAAAAAGAAAAAAGGAGATACATGTTTTATTGGAAGATTCATTTATAATTACTCATTAGAGTGTTCTAGAAGACTGTTCCCATTCTCTGCCTTTGATTTTGTATGAACTATCACACCTTCCTCTAACACAGGACCTATATTTGAGACTGATTCTGCCATTTGGTGGAGCCCAGATCTGAAGAGATGTGGGAATTCATTCTTTGGTTCACAAGGTCATGGCTCTAAAAGAAAGGTGAAGATGGGAAGGCAACCCATGCATGAAAGGGTGCTGTATGAAAGTTTATGCAAGAAGCAGCTGGAAAGAGGGGTTTATGACCTTTTGATCACAGTGACTGCTCCTTGTCAGTCTTATGTGGCAAATGCCACGGGCAAGGCAAATTCACAGGGGAAGGCTGGAGTCCCAGACACCCTGCCACTCCAGAAGACAAAAGGCAGCTGAAAGTGCAATTGCTCAACTCCTTCTGTCTTTGGTGATTTTCCTATAGTCAACCATGTGCTGTAGCTGATTTTGCAGTGGCTGACCCTCAATTCTATAATAAACTTTGGCTTTGGTTGTTCAAACACTTCAAAGCTTGTTTTAAGAAAAGGGGAGGGAGTGGGGAAGAGATGGAGGGGAGAGAGAAATAGAGAGAGACCTTCTGATAGAGGTAAACATCTAACAATTTTATGCGTACAGAAATGGTCACTCTGTTACAACAGTAACCCATCTCATTTGACAGCTGTGTATAAATTGGAGCAGAAACACATCTGTCTCTCTCTCTCTCTAAGTTTTGGTTTTGCGCTAGAGATGATTTAGGAGAATAATAGAATGCTGAAAAGACAAATTTGTATTATTTGTAAATAGACTTATAACTCCTTTGCAATAAAGGAAAGTCTTTATTGTTTAATGCTTATACGTGACATTTAACAGCTGTTTTTTTTTTTTTCCTAAGCCTGAAGAAAGAAATTAGTAGTATATTTTTGAAGGGGAATCTTGAGTGTTTAACAAGTAAAAATATCATTACTGGACAACTCTGTATCATGATTATAAAGAGTTTTCTAAATAACTTTGGTTAATATTAAATGTATACTAAATATAAAATGCCTAGCTCTATAAAGTGCCAATAATATGGTCATTCTGTGGGTACTTCAAAACAAATTTGCTTTATATCTCTCCCATAGTTAATTGAGCTACCTGTTCTGGCACATTATTTGATTTTGGAATAACCTAAGTAGAGAACAAAGGGTAACTCTATGAATTGTGCAAGATGATTGCCAAATGCATAATATAACTACGTGGACTAAAATAATCAAAAGTAGAGTACATGTTATTTTATTAAATAATGAAAACTCTGTATTTTTAATAAATGATCTAGTAATATTGTCTCACCCACAGTATTACCATTGCACTTTGTTTTTGTTAACTTTCCCCTTCAATTGCGAATATAATAACTAGAAAGAAATTCAATTCATGAATATTCAGGAACTCTTTGCCTGGTGTGTGTCATGCCATCATAGTTAGCAAATCACTGGCTGGAGGGAGAATGAGATAGAAGATAGTATCATGGGAAGGGCCAAAACCAAAACTATAGAGTAGGGACTTGATTGGGAGCCCTGTGTAGAAGGAGATAGATGAGTTCATGTGTATATATGTCTGGGTATATGAGTAAGAGAGGGGCTTGAGAGGTAATGAGTCATGAAATACAACTGCAAGTACTATACAATTTTGTCTCTGGCCAACCTTAAATGTACGCATCTTACATACTGAAAGTTTGCAAAGGCAGGTGTCTGCCTATAGTCCAAGCTACTGGGGAGGCTGAGGTAGGAGGATTGTTTGAGTTCAGGAGTTCTGAGCTGTAGTGTACTATGTTGATCTGGTGTCTGTACTAAGTTTGGCATCAATAATGTGACCTTCTGGGAGCAGAAGACCACCAGGTTGCCTAAAGGGGGGTACACTGGGCCAGGTGGGAAAGGAGCAGGTCAAAACTCCTGTGCTGATCAGTAGTGGGATCACGCCTGTGAATAGCAGGACACTTCAGCCTAGGCAACATAGAGAGCCCTTGTCTCTGAAAAAAATGCTCTTGTCTCTGAAGAAACAAACAAACAAACAAAGCCAAAAGTCTCTTGGTTACTGAATATGTAAATCTCAGACTATATGAAGGATATCTCAATTCATAAGAAAACTGCATTAAGTACCAACTCAATGAGCTTGCATCGTTTACTAGTATTCACTTTCTAAGCATAATGTGAGCATCTTATATTGAGTTATTTTTGGTTCTTGTATGAGAACTGTGGTAATCTATAGTAGACTGAGCACAGAGTTTATTCATTTCTTCAGCATGCTATCAACTCCAGACAGATTCCATAGGCATTTGGGTCAGAGATTCCTTAAAAGAATAGTTTAGTTGATATATAACCTGGCATTACATCACTCTGAATTGTGTATGAATAGGGATCAAAAAAAAGATTTGCTAGTTTGCTAAAATATAACCTCTGTTTTATAGAACTGAAGTTTCCTGGTGTAATATAATACCTTTGCTTTGTATTATAGCACCATTCCTAATTATGTAAGTGTACTTTGTTTAAAGTAGTGCATAAAGGCCAAGGCATATTTGACTAAGAAGGCTTGCATTGTACATTATTTAAGAAATAGTTTTAAATAGTGATAGAGATATGAAAAAAGACCTTGAAAAGAACTACATGAAGTTATATTTTACACTTTCAATCAATTCCCATAGGTCCAACACCAAGGCTCTTTTCTCCCCTTTCCTTCTGCTTCCCATGAATTTTCCCGTAAAATTTGTATCCAGTTTCATTCCCAGTTATATTTTATTTTGTCCTGCTTCTATTATAATGGCCAAGGAAAAATATATAGAAATCTGAAGCTATAAGTATTAATTTAAATCATTATTTCCCTGGTTTCTTTTATCATTGCTCTTTTCAAATTTTCCCATTATTTGCCTCTTCATTCTTTCTCATTTTTATCCCATTTCCCCTTCTTTATTTACCCATGCTAGCTGCTTGCTCTCTCTTTTCCTTTCTTTCTTTCTTGCCATTTTCTCTCTTCTCCCTTTCTTTGTTCTTATATTTAACAACTTCAAGTAGAAAAGAGTGATGTCCTCATCATGCTGGTCAATGCAGATTTAATTCTATTTCCTTTTAATAATGTCAACTAGTGGATATGGAGTACTTACTCTGTATCTCATTTCTTCACAACAACATCAGGAGGTAGGTTGTCTTATGTGTCCATATTATAATTAGTGGCTTAGCTCACCAGTAAATGTCCCATTGCTACACACCTAGAAGCTGTGGTTTAGCTGAGGATAAACACCCTCTGTCTGAATCCAGAGTTCATGTGCTTAATAATTATTAAATGCTTTCTCCCCTTTCTTAGTCAAAATCCCCAGTGATCAGGTCTCTACGTGGATCTAGCTCTTTGTAGATCAGTGCTTTCAGAGGGCCATGTAGCCTTGTCACCAGCACCACTGCCTCTCTCTTCTACCTACTCAGGGTCTCTGTTTTTGTACCTGTTCAGGTCCCTTTGCTGAAGCCTGTAAAACAGTTTCGATAAATGTGTAGGGGTGTCTTGTTTTTATTTTATAATTAAGAAAATAAAAGTGTTTGCTTGACAGAAGAAAAC
The DNA here is from genome assembly GCF_024542745.1 of Macaca thibetana thibetana. NCBI lineage: Eukaryota > Metazoa > Chordata > Mammalia > Primates > Cercopithecidae > Macaca > Macaca thibetana. The sequence goes on from NC_065592.1 coordinate 67,804,077, forward strand.
TCAACCAATCCTAGGATTTGTTTTTTCAGAAAATAAATTCTTTGTTTTCCATAGTTTTGCTATCTTCTATTGCTTTGAAAGTAGATGTGGGAGAGTAATATTCCTCTGTAAGATCCTAGGAAAAGCAGATAATCCACCTCTATATAGATCATACCTCTGCTTCTGATCTCTAATTTTGACTTACATAAGATTTGACAATTTCCAAGAATTCCAATAATCGTCATTTTATTTTATCCTCATAATGTGATAATTGTAGCAGAAATTAATGTGCCCTTTTAATATTTTAAGAAACATAAATACTCAGAGATGTTAAGTGACTTAAAGAAAATAATAATTCAAACCCTAAATACCTTCTCCGTTGCTCTGAACAGAACTTGTGGTTTTGCTAATTTCATCTCTAATATGACATCCTTTCTACTACCTCATGCAACTCCCAATTCCCTGGCTTTTCATTCTATCTATCCCTTTATTTTTAAAATTCACAGTATATCCCTTTGAATTATGCACCACTCTATAAAATCACCACATCCAAAATTAAATTTATAACTTTCCTCAAACCAACTATTTTTTGTACTTCCTTATTTTAATATATGGGCACCACAATTTGTGAGTTCCACCTCTCCCACCATCTAGAGGTTTGGTAATATTTAGGATGTCTCTATCTCTTTTACTATTACATTCAGTTAATCATGAAACCCCACTGATTTTCTTTCAGTAATTTTTTTTCTATTTTGGAAATCCTGCTGTAGTTCTAGTTTATCACTCCATGATCACATTTTGATCTAAATGTATTTTTCTCCTTCAATGTTTGCCTTCTCATCTAACTTGCAAGATGCTCTCAGTAATTTAAAACAAATACTTTTCATCATCTTAAGAATCTATAATGGCTTTATTGCCTCTAGCTCCAATTTTAAATTATTTATTCTAATTTTCATAGTATGACTTCCACAGCATAAAGCATATCTCACCTGTTCAACATAATGTCCATAATAAAATAAATTTTTGTTCCAGTTGGAATGACCTCCATATAACATCACACACATACACATACTCACACACTGTCAATTTCAACCACCTGTCCTTTGTTGATAATATTCCTCTTGCCTAGAATTCACACCTTGTCTTATATTCCAGTCAATTTGTTAATACCCAGATTTATTTCTCCCTTCCTTCAATTCTCTCTCCCTTTCTACTCTTCTTCCTTTGTCAAAAATTGACATATCTAATATGTGTCAGGCATCATGTTAGGACAAAAACAAGAGATAAGACATGAAAATGACATAATTATCATGCTGCTGGAACTCACAGTAAAGTGAATTCAGTGGTACCTGCTGTTGTCTTTGTGGTTGCTTTGTTCTGTGAATTTATACTTCATTAACAATCGTCATCATTTTTCTGATAATCTGGAAAAAATGAGTAGTACCTTCATTTTGCAAAACAAAGCATCTGGCTTTGAAGATATGAGAAGGAATAATATATGGACCTTGAGCAAGAGACATAATCTAATCGGAGGAGTAGATCATATATTTTTTAAAAAATTAAAAAGGCAAAGATATATGCTAATTGATAAAGATGTGATTTAATTAGAAAGTGCCCAAGAGAGGACTCTATAAGCTAGAAAATTCAAAAAGTCTTCACAGGGTAAACTTTAGTTGTTTTTGGGGGGAAAATGTGGATAACAATAGTGGTTAGATAGGGCAAGATGTTTCATAAAATTTAACTCTATATTATCTTCTAATGCATTTTAATTCTTTATGTCTGTAAATTTTGTCTCGCCAACTTCCTGTAGGCTCCTCCAGGATGACGTGTGTCATATGTTTGTTTTGATCTCTTACCACATCTAGAACTGATGTGGGCAATAAAGGATTGTCAGTTGATTGTGTATTCACATGAAATTTACAGGCAATAATATTGTGAACTTAAGTGTATCATCATGGAGTTACTCATTCTTTTTACCACTCACCCAAGTTGTACAATTTTGATTTTGTATTAGGAAAGCTAATACATAGATCTATCAAGGATTTTTCAGTATAGTTACAAGAATCCTCAATGTGAGCTGAGATCATAACATTCACACCTTCTCATTTATCATTAAGCACCTTTGGAGGTGTTTGTGAAAGAAGATTATTATTCGCTTTTTAAATACAACTATCATCCTTCAAAAGTGTTCACTGATTTTTTTACCTTCTTATACTGTACACATAGACTTAGTAGAAGTTGCCAACAATAACACTATTCTTAGTTGTACTGTTTGCCCTCATTAAATATTTCTTAGGCAAAGGTGTTTCCTAAACATTTTCTGAACCATGCTCATGAATGCAGTAAAAGGCATACAAAGGCGTAAATTGGGAAGAATTAAGTTGGATTTTAGATTACCTGTGCTACTGAAAGGTGGCAATATACTAGCAGCCCTCACTCTAGGCGCCTCCTTGACCTCAGAGTCCACTCTGGCAGTGCTTGAGGAACCCTTAGGCCCGCCACTGCACTGTGGGAGCCCCTCTCTAGACTGGCCGAGGCCAGAGCCTGCTATCTCTGTTTGCAGCGAGGTGTGGAGGGAGAAAAGCGGGCCGGAACCCGGGCTGCGCGGGGGCGCTCACAGGCCAGCGCCAGTTCCAGTGGGTGCAGGCTGGGCGGGCCTGCACTCGGAGCTGCTGGCAGGCCAGTGAAGATCTTAGCACCCGGGCCAGCAGCTGCGGAGGTTGCGCCAGGTCCCCCAGCACTGGCGGCCCACATGCACCACGCTCAAATTCTCTCCGGGTCTCAGCTGCCTCCCCGTAGGGGAGGGCTGGGGACCTGCAGCTCGCCATATCTGAACCCTGCCTCCGCAGTGGGCTCCCACACAGCCCGAGCCTCCCCAAGGGGCGCTGCCCCCTGCTCCATAGCGACGGGTCCCATTGACCCCGAACGGCTGAGGAGTGCAGGCACCACTCGGGACTGGCAGGCAGCTCTACCTCCAACCCGGGTGGGAGATCCGCTGGGTAATCCACCTGGGCTCCTGAGTGTAGTGGGGACTTGGAGAACTTCTATGTCTAGCTAAGTGATCGTAAACGCACCAATCAGCACTCTGTGTCTAGCTAAGGGATTGTAAACACACCAATCAGCACTCTGTGTCTAGCTCAGGGTTTGTAAATACACCAATCAGTACTCTGTATCTAACTAACCTAGTGGGGACTTGGAGAACTTTTATGTCTAGCTCTCTGTGTCTAGCTAAAGGATTATAAACCCACCAGTCAGCACTCTTGTGTCTAGCTCAGTGTTTGTAAATACACCAATCAATACTCTGTATCTAGCTAACCTAGTGGGGACTTGGAGAACTTTTATGTCTAGCTAGACGATTGTAAATGCACCAATCAACACTCTGTCAAAACGGACCAATCAGCTCTCTGTAAAATGGACCAATCAGCAGGATGTGGGTGGGGTCAGATAAGGGCATAAAAGCAGGCTGCCCTAGCCAGCAGTGGCAACCTGCTCTTGTGCTCTTCCACACTGTGGGAGATTTTTCTTTTGTTCTTGGCAATAAATCTTGCTGCTGCTCACTCTCTGGGTCCACACTGTCTTTATGAGCTGTGACACTGACTGCGAAGGTTTGCAGCTTCACTCCTGAAACCAGCAAGACCACGAACCCACCAGGAAGAATGAACAACTCCAGACGGGCTGCCTTTAAGAGCTGTAACACTCACCGCGAGGGTAGGCGGCTTCATTCTTGAAGTCAGCGAGACCAAGAAGCCACCAATTCCAGACACACTACAATCTAGGTTCTCCTAAGGGTTTGGTACATGTTGCTTAACCGTTGAATCAAATTTTCATTTTCTGTATTAGAAAGCTAATACTGTCTATATCGCAGGATTGTTTGGAGGGTCAAATGTTACCTAACCTTGTTTAAGAAAGATGACCTCTTCTTTCATATCAATGTTTTATCTATAAAAGACAAGATGACAGCAAATAAAACCTACCCCATACCCCTCCAAAATTAGGATTTCTGCAATAATTAATCTTAAAAAGGGTAACCAGAACAAGCTTAATATTATGGTTTTACCATACCATACAGGGCAAGTGAGAAGACCTTCTAGACTCTTTCTGAGTGAGGTTTGTGAAGTGACTCAGCCCTGAGCATTATTTATTTGCTCTGGCCTTATTTTCATATGGTGAGAAGAGCACAGAATGAGTGGAACTTCTTTAAATGGATAAGGCACGCATCTTGAAGCTCACAGTCCTGCTAACATAAAGTTAGGAAAACAAGCACTTAAAATTGCAAATAGCTGCCAAAGGTTCCCAGAAACCATGGCATGGACTCTGTTGTCACAAATAATCCAGCCATTGTTTGTGTTTTGTTTGATTTCAGTCACACGAAACACTATCAACTATACTATGGGTTTCCACTTGTGTGTGTGTGTTTATAAGACAGAGAGATGACGGTGTATTAAGTATTGTATTCCTGCCATTTGTGACACATTGCCTCATAGAGATTCTGTTTCACTGCCACAACACAGGGGAGTAGAACAAAGGATGACTGAACATGAAAGTTTTCTACTATTATGTTATATTCACATCTTTTGTTTCAGGCTAGATGGAGAGTATTTGAGAGGTCAGACAGAGGATGAGAAGAAAAAAAGAATAACTTCTACATGGAAAAAGTAAGCATATGACTGTCATTTCTTTTGTCTGTTGTCAGTCAGTGCTATAAATCTCTGCTCTTTGGACTGTCAGTAATTTCATCTAATGTTAATTTCTTACAAAATACTTACTGAGCATTGACCTAACTAGGAATAAGTAGAAAGTTAGCATCCAGCTATGTTTTCAAAGAAAAAGATTGCTAATTCCTGAAGATGATACACGATATGGAGAAGCATGTAAAATTAGTGTGCTGTTGGCCTCTATGCTGAGAAGAGCACTGGTTCTGAGAGGTCATTCTCTATTTACTTTCAGAATCTGGGTTAGGGAATATCATCCCCTTTATTTAGGGCTGGAAGAGATGTTTATTGAATTTTTCGTATTATTTAAATCTGAACTAGCTTGCAAAAGGTGTTGCAAAAATCAAACATGCTATTAGCCTTGGTGTCGATATAGGTGGGCACACATGAACTCTTTCAACTTCATTTCAGATATGAGGCTGTTCCTTATATAATTATTACTACCTTTTGATAATTTCCTATGTGCCAGACACTTTATATACCTTGTCTCGGCTAGTTGTCGAACTATTGTAATCCTGTTTAACAGATGAGGACAATACATCCTAAAGAGATAAAGTAACTTGTTTAAGGTTGCCTAGGGTACACCCAATTCTTTTGATTCTAAAATCTTTTCCAATATGACACCAGCATTTCCCCAAATTCCTGTTTCATTGGTTTATCATCATGGGTTAAACAGAAAGTTTGATTTCATATATATGTGTGTGCATGCATATATGTGAAGGGGTGGCCTACCCCTCCACACCTGTGGGCGTTTCTCGTTTTAGGTGGAACGAGAGACTTGAGAAAAGAAATGAGACACAGAGACAAAGTATAGAGAAAGAAAAAGTGGGCCCAGGGGACCGGCGCTCAGCATACAGAGGACCCACGCCGGCACCGGTCTCTGAGTTCCCTTAGTATTTATTGATAATTATCTTTACCATCTTAAAGAAAAGGAAGTGGCAGGATAATAGGATCATTATAGGGAGAAAGGCAGCAATAAGACATATGAATAAAGATCTCTGTGACATGAATAAGTTTAAGGAAAAGTGCTGTGCCTTGATATGCATATGTAAACATCTCCATAAACCTTTTTAGTGCATAAAGAGCAGCATTGCAAGTCCCACCTTTCGCCCTAAGGCGGTTTTCTCCTTTCTCAGTAAACAGAACATACAATCGGGTTTTATACCGAGATGTTCCACTGCCCAGGGACCGGGAGGAGACAGATGCTTTTCTCTATCACAACTGCCAACAACCGCCAAGAGGCCTTCTTTCCTCTTGTACTAGTCCTCCTCAGCACAGACCCTTCATGGGTGTCAGGCTAGGGGACGATCAGATCTTTCCCTTCCCACGAGGCCATATTTCAGACTATCACATGGGGAGAAACCTTGGACAATACCTAGCTTTCCTAGGCAGAGGTCCCTATGACCTTTGGCAGTGTGCATGTCCCTGGGTACTTGAGATTAAGAGAACGGTGATGACTTTTAACCAGCAAGCTGCCTTCAGGCACTTGTTTAACAAAGCACACCCTGCACAGCCCAAAATCCTCTTGAGTCACCGTAGCACATGTCTCTTGCAAGGGCAAGGTTGGAGGTAGGGTCACAGATTAACAGCATCTCAAATACAGAACAAAATAGAGTCTCTTATGTCTACTTCTTTCTATATAGACACAGTAACAGTCTGATCTTTCTTTCTTTTCCCCACATATATGTACATAATATATATTAATGTATTACTTCCACTTATAGACATGTAGTGCCTTGAGACCTTGCATCACAATTTACCCTCTTGCCCCACAGAATACAATGCAAAACAAAAACAACAAAAGAAAACTCTGTGTGTGTGTATGTTTCTGTGTGTGGTATGTGTATGCGTGTGTTTATGAGAGAGAGAGAAAGAGAGAGAAATTGTCCTCAGAACTCTCCTTTGCTAATCCTTGTAGTACAAGTAGAGGAAAAATAAAGAAGTCAAGGAAATAGCAGGTTTTAACCAATGAAGTTTGGGGTACATGAAGAGTTTAGTGCCTAATTCAATGAAGGTATTTGGACTTTATGACATGAATGAATCTACCGTATATTGCTCACAGAGACAGGGAAAACAATTCAGCAGAGTCTTTCAGTGACTTGCAATAAGGATCGACGTTTGTGTATTTTATGATAGAAATTATATGCTACAGTGATATTCATGAATTTGGGGATTTACGAGAGTTCCAGAATATATCCCTCCCAATGGACAAGAGTCTACCAGAATGTTTCCCAAAATATGTTATGAAGTGTACTGGCTCAGAATGTTAATGGGCATTATGTGAAATGGAGAGTTCAGTGGTCTAATCAATTTGGGGAAAGTTTTAGCAAAAAAGATAGATTTCTTTACTGTAGAGCAATTCAGAGCATTTTATAGGGTCAAGTGCATTTTAAATTTCCAAGAGGGTATGTAGTTTACAGCTCTTCCTAAGCTTACATAGCCATGAAATCCCTTTTTCTTAGAAGTTTTTGTGAGGTTATTGTTCTATATAAAATATGTTGTGTACTACTTTTCTACAGTTTAAGTAAAAACACATAAGACTCATATGTAAGTAGTTATAATAGCTTTTTGGGGGTGAAATGGATTTTTCTCTGTGTTTATAAGACTATCACTAAGGAATAGAAAGTGTTTGATGAATCATTATAGATCATTATTATATTGTATTATTACTGTGCACAGCATGTGATGAGTTTTTATGCAGTTTAGTAAGTAAATCAGAGATGCATTTAGATAATATAATAATTTTGTGTTACTCATTTCTCCATCTGATTTTATAAGTATTTTAAAGCTTAGAATATGGTGGACAACAAAATATACAAATCATCTTTCTCATACAATCACACAAAATCTAACCCCCCACAAAATGAAACGAAACAATATATTCTCACTTTTAATCCTTTACATTAGCAGAAGAGGTGCTTTTTTATTTTAGGGGTGCCTCTGCCTCATACTTACCCCTCTTTTTGTAAGTAAGTATACTAGAAAATCCAAATAGAGGACTCATTCTCTAACAAAGAATCAACCTGTTTTGGCAAGCTTATTTTAAAATGCAAATGCTCCCTGAAGAGGATGACTTTAGCAGTTGAATATACTTTCATTTGTCCTAAATTAATTTCTTGTCTTATAAAAGAGAACTGGAAAGGCTGGGGATTCTGGCTAGTTAAATAGTTTGAGCAAAGTGCTGAGAGGACAGAAAAAGGTACTGCAAATGGAATGCGGATATAGCAGGCAACTGAAGACAAATCTCCCACTGAAGCATCTCATTTAGGACCAGTTCCGATATTCAGATGGTAGGTTTTTAGGTGTAGTGTGCATAAAAAATAACAGTTCATGGCTATGAAAAAGGTGAGAGATTAGCCAATGGGATATCAACTTACATTTCCTCTGATGAACTTGATTGGGAAAGTGAGAATAAGTCATTGTCAGGCAAAAGTCACTAAAAGTGTCCAGTTTGTTCTGTTGGAGATGTTGGAGAGTTTCATCGTGAGGAAAGGAAAAGGGAACTGACTAGGGAAGCACTCAATAAATTCCTAAGAGGCATTGAGGGTAGATGTATTAGTGGGTGTATATATATATATATATATATATATATATATATATATATATTACTAAGTAGTATTAACTGACGTGATCACAAGGCCCCACAATAGGCCATCTGCAAGCTGAGGACCAAGGAAGCCAGTCCGAGTCCAAAGGTGAAGAACTTGGAGTCTGATGTTCAAGGGCAGGAAGCATCCAGCATGAGAGAAAGATGTAAGCTGGGATGCTACACCAGTCTACCTTTTCACGTTTTTCTGCCTGCTTTATATCCTGGTTATGCCTGCAGCTGATTAGATGGTGCCCATCCAGATTGAGGGTGGGTCTTCCTTTCCCAGCCCACTGACTCAAATGTTAATCTCCTTTGGCAACACCCTTACAGACTCACCCAGGATCAATACTTTGCGTCCTTCAATCCAATCAAGTTGACCCCCGATATTAACCACCATAGTGGAATTTAGTGGGAAATCATGAAGCACAGATATAAAAGTTTGGTGATTTTCCCTAACAGCCTCGGGAGAACTGAAGTTGAAGTGAAGAACAAGGATGGTTAGGTTGATGTTTTGCTACTTAGGTAGGATTAAAAAGAAAAATAAAGAAATTGGAAGTATTGCCGAAAGTTAGGTTGAAAGCCTAGGCTATAGGTCCAAGTTTGAAAAGAGGACACTGGATATAGGTAAAGTTATAGAACCCATATTATGAGATTTTCAGGGATTCCAAAAAAGAAAATGAAAACCTGGGAAAGTAACTTGTCCAAAGCTACATGAATAGATGGAAGCAGGAAAATAAATGAAGACTCCTTGTTTGTGTTCATGGTTCCATTCTATGTTGTCTCTGGACAGGAAGTTCTTAATATTCTTTGGATGTCTGTTATATGAACTTGATAATACTAGGGACCACTCATTAACAAAAATATTAAAAATGGTACAACATGGACATTTTTTAAAAAATTAATTTTATTTTATTTTAAATTCCAGAATACATGTACAGAACATGCAGGTTTGTGACATAGATATTTGTGCGCCATGGTGATTTGCTGCACCTGTCAACCCATTATCAAACTTTTTAAAATTGAACAAAAATGGGCCTAAAATTTCCAAAGATTTATAACTGCCAAAACTTATCAGTGACTACTCTAGTTTTTTAAGGACTCAATCTCAAAAAGAGGTTCAGAATAGACAAATGCCATGGAAAATGTAATTTATTCATTTCATTTCTAAATGTTGAAGAGTGCTTAGCTAGTATTCTTTCAGACACACAATAAAGACTGTATGTAATGCGTTTAACTTTCCTATAAAAACATTTAATAAAACGTTTCCACAAAATCTGCAAAAGTCATTTGAGCCTATAGGGAGAGAGGTTTAACACTTCTCCTAAAATTCTGCTATGGTGTTTGTTGAATATTTTCTCCTATTTTTGGAACCAATTTGAGATTCTTTTATAAACCCTGCATTGCATATAATGTTTTACTTCAGATATCATGAATTGAGCTTCATATGATCTACATAATTCATTAGTTATGTTTTTGCTCATGTATAAGTAGCTTTACAAAGAGAGGATACTCTCTAGATACACAACCCTTATGCTTTGTGATAAACAGACTAAAGTTAATCTGTTATCCCCAATCCTAAACTGCCAATGCTGATATTATTATCATCCAGCTGAGTAAATATGTGTATTCTAATCCATATTAGGCACATGAGTTGACTTTAAATGCTATTAAAATTTTGGTGAATGTGATTTTCAGAAACATAAATCTGGTCTCTAAAATATATAAAGTAATCATAATATTGATAATGAGCTCAGTCTTCTCCCCTCCTTCCAATACAAATATGCACGTTAAACCCAAACAGTTAAACACAGATTCAAATAAGTAGAGTTAGGAATCCTATTTGTTAAATACATTTTGAGATACATTTTATCAAAATAATAAAAAATATATATTTATTTTGTGTTTATGCAGCTCGAACAGTTTCATATTTGGAATTAATATCATGTCAAAACAAAATATATGAAAACCTGCAAGGAGCAACAAAAGTTTACACTTTCAAATTGCTTTTGATATAATATTCTGCAGCTCAAGATAAGATAGAGCAAGCATATTTAACTTCATGTTTCCCACTGCATACAACTGAAAATCTAAACAGAATGCCTCTGAGAACTCAGACCCAGGTGGTATTAGGCAGATTAGGAAGGAAAATAATACACCGTATAAGTGATCTCATGGTTAGTTCCTTATTTTGTCTTGTTTTGCTTAATTTTGTTTTTCTATATTTCCTGCTTGAACTTTAAGCAAAGCCCAAATTGGAAACTGTGTACTAGGTAAAAGTCCTAAATGTTCCAAAGAAATCTCTTTTTATTGTCTAAGAAATGACAAAAAGAGCTCCTAGGGACAGAGAGACTGGGAAATAAAACCTGGTGTTTTTGGTTTCATTTCGTTTTGTTCTTTTCTCTCTATCCCACCCCTGCCTCCAAAGAAGCCCCACTTGCTGAGCTCTGATGTTTGCACCATTTGGAGTTGTTATGGGGCAATGATGGTGTCAGCTGTGAGCAAAAGCATAAAACTCTAAGGAAGGAGGATTCTTATCTCTGACCAGAGGACTTACGATCCAAAAAGAACGGGGAGAATCTGTTACTTTTTTTCCCTCTTTATCCTCTTGCCATTTGGCCCTGCAGGCCAATTGAGTCATGGAAAGTATGCAGTAGAGCAGAATGATGAAACCCTAGGCTGTCTAGCCAGAAGGCCAGAAAAGAGGGCCCCTGAGCGCTGGGGAGTGCTGGAAAGATCCAGAAGAGAAGCAGCTTGAGGAAACAATCTCATGAAATGTGTATGAATTCCTGGGCTCATCCAAGAGCCAGGATGGGTCTGATGCTAAACAGTACATCAAAAGCTTTGACAACTGAACTGTGGGGTAGACTACAGTCTAGGTCCCAGACTGGTCACTGGGTGGCAGGCACATAAGAAAGATGCAAATTGCATTGCAAACACTTTGGATAGTGAACTAACTTCGGAATCATAGTCCACAGAATGTGAATCAAAAATATGTGGAGAATCTAATCAACCTGCTAAAACAACAACAAATCAATATTCTCTGTTAGATTTAAACAGATTACATAGGTTTAAAACATAAAAGGATGCTGAGTGCCTTGGCTCATGCCTGCAATCCCAGCACTCTGGGAGGCCAAGGTGGGAGGATCGCTTGAGCCTACGAATTAGAAACCAGTCTGGGCAACATGGCGAGACACCATCTCTACGAAAAATACAAAAATTAGTCAGGCATGGTTGTGTGTGCCTGTAGTTCCATCTACTTGGGAGGCTGAGGTGGCAGGATCACCTGAACATGAGAGATCAAGGCTAGAATAAGCCAAGATCACGTCACTGCAGTCCAGCCTGGGTGACAGAGTAAGAAGCTGTCTCAAAAAAAAAAATAACATAAAAGCATGAAGAGAGATATACAACTCAAACTCTAATCAAAAGAAAGCTGGAAGAGTATATTCGTATAAGAAAAGGTAGGCTTCAGAGCAAGGAAAAATTTCAAGAATAGAAAAGGGCATTACATAACAATAAAAGTTAATTCACAAAAAATACCTAGTGATTTTAAATGTGTATGTTCTTAAGAACAAAAGCTTCAAAGCACATGAAGCAAAAACTGAGAACTGAAACAAGAAATAAGTAAATCTACAATTATGGCTGTGAAGACTTCAATACTTCTCTCTTAGTAGTTGATGAAACATGCTGACAGAAGGAAAGCCAGTATAAAGAACTGAACCACACCATCAGCCAGTTGGATGTAACGACATTAATAGGATATTCTGCCAAACAATTGTAGATTATACTTTCCTGTTGAGTGACCGTGAAACGCTAACCAAGATAGGCCAAGTCTAGGTCAAAAAAATAAAACCTAACAAATGTTTAAAAATTGAATTCATATGAACTATATTCTCTGATACTAATATAATTAAACTGGAAATCAATAACAGAAAGATATCTGCAAAATCCTCCAATAAGTGTAAGTTAAAATATTGTTCTAAATAATTCATGAGATCTAAGAGAAAGCCTCAAAGAAAATTAGGAAATACTTTGACCTGAACTAAAATGTAAATATAACATATAAAACTGTATGGAATGGAGCTAAAGCAGCATTCAGAGGGACATTGATGGCATTAAATGATTGCATTAGAAAAGAAGAAAAGTCTTAAATCAATAATATAAGTATCCACTTAAGAAACTAGCAGATGAAAAGCAACACTAACCCAAAAAAAGCAGAAAAAAACATAAAGTCCAAAATCAATTAAACAGAAAAAAGAACAAAATAGAGAAAAAATATCAATGAACTCGAAAGCTCTTTTTCTAGAAGACATTGATAAAGTTGATAAACATATAGCTGGAATGACCAGGTAAAAAAGGAGAAAAGACAAAATTATTACTATCAACAGTGAAAGATGATGTATCACTACAGACATTAAAAGGCTAATAAAGGAAAACCAAGAAGAACTCTAAGTATATAAATTCAACAACATAAATTTGATCATTTTCTTGAAAGCCACAAGATACCAAACTCACTCTCACTTTGTAGTTATATGCCTATTATAGGAGTTGAATTAGTAGTTTAAAATTTTCCAAAACAGAGATCTCTAATCCCAAATGATTTCACTGGTGAATTCTATTAAATTTTTTAAAAGAAGAAATCACACCAATTCTATATAGTATCTTCCAGGAAATTAAAGAGCGAGTACTTCCAAATTTATTTTATGAGGGCAGAATGACCTTTATGTAAAAAGGCAGTACAAGGAAAGAAATCTAGAGACAGGTTTCCCTCATGGACACAGACACAAAAATCCTCAACAAAATATTAGCAAATCAAATCTAGACTCATATGAAAAGAACAATACATAACAACTAAGTGAAATTTATCTTGAGATGCAAGGTAGTTCAGCATGCAGCATAAAAAACAGGCTGGGCATGGTGGCTCATGCCTGCAATCACAGCACTTTGGGGGCTAAGACTGGAGGCTCCCTTGAGCCCAGGAGTTCGACACCAGCCTGGGGAACATAGTGAGACCTTGTCTCTATTTAAATAAATAAGCCTAAAAAACCTATTTATAAAATTTATCATGATAATGGGTTGAAAAGGTAAACCACATGATTACAACTATTCATGCAGAAATAGTATTTAATAAAATTTATCATGTATTTATGGTAAAATATCTGAAGAAACTAGGAAAATGAAGAGGACTTTCTTAAGCTGATAAAGGGCATCTACCTTTAACCAACATTATACTTAATGATGAAAGGCCAAACTCTTTACTTCTAAGACAGTGAACAAGGCAGGATACTCACTCTCTTCATGTTTATTTAACCAGAAGTCTTGGCCAGTACAATAGGGCAAGAAAAAATCAGAAATTTACACATAAGAAAGGGAAAAATGAAATTATTCCTATTCTCAGATGACATGATGGTCTCCCTAGAAAATCCAAATGAATCTACACAAAAACTTCTAGAACTAGTAGGTGAGTCTAAAAATTTCCTCTTATACAAGGTCAGTATATAAAAATCATATTTCTTTTTACATGCCATAAACAGTGAACAACTGCAATAAAATATCTTTTATGGTAGCTCCAAATAGTGAAATACTTAAGTATAAATATAATAGAATGTACAGGATCTGTGCACAAAAAAGCACAAAATTCTGACTTAAAAAAAGAAACAAAAAACACCTGAATAGATGGAGAGATATAGAGGGCTCATGGATTGGAATACTCTACACAGTTAAGCTACCAATTCTTCCCAGGTAGATTTATAGATTAATTGAAATTCAAATCAAAATACCAACGTACTTTTTTGCATATTTAAATAACTGATTCTAAAATCTATAAGGAAAGGCAAAAAGAATTAGAATGGCCAAAAACATTTTTGTAAAAGAAAAACAAAGTTAGAGAATTCAAACTATCTTATTTTAAAACTTACTGTAAAGTCATGGTAATAAAACAGTGTGATATTAGGAAAGAGATAGACATATAAATCAATGAATAGAATATAGTTCAAAAATATACCCAATATGGGCAATTGATTTTTGACAAAGGCGTGAAGGCAATTCAATGGAAAAGACCATAGTCTTGTCAACAAATAGTACTAGAACAATTGGCCATCCTATACACAAACACAAAAAAAGCACCATAACCTCTGTCTCACACATTATACAAAAATTAACTCAAAATGGTTTAGAGAACTAACTTTAAAATATATCCTCAAAACTTTTGGAAGAAAACATAGCAGAAAATCTTTGTGACCTCGAGTTAAGTAATTTTCTTAGATATAATGCCAAACCACGATCTAGAAAAAGAAAACATATCTTGGCAAACTGGACTTCATCAATAGCAAAAGCTTTTGTTCTACAAAGGCACTGCAAAGAGAGCGAAAAGATAACTACAGACTGGAAAAAATAATTGTAAATCATATACTTGACAAAAGACTTCTATTTAGACTATACCTTTTAAAACATCTGAAAACTCAAAATAATAAGGAAACAAACAGCTCAGTTCAACAATGGGCCAGAAATCTGAATGGACACTTCACTAAAGAAGATATACAGATGACAAGTAAGCACAAGGAATGCAAAATAAATAAACAAAAACTAAATAAACCACCACACAGCTACTATAATGTGTATTCCCCTAACAACATCCACTCAAGTTCCTCACTCAACTTTGGTAAAGAGATAAAAACCCTAATGGCCTTAGTGATATGCTTGACTAATGGTATGCAGTGAGACTGAGGTTCTGGAACGCAGGCTATGTCTTAAGAAGCCTTATAACATCTTTCTGGGCCTTTTAGAATACTCTCTCTTGAAATATCTGTTCTGAGGGTAGCCAGCTGCTATATAAGAAGTAAGGCTACCTTGAGCCCACCGTGTGTTGGCTAGAGAGCCATGTTGGCCAGCCCCCAGCTGTTACAGCTATCCCAGATCAGGGAATGAACTTGTGAGTGAGGGAGTCGTTTTGGATATTTTCAACCCCAACAGACTCCACATGGAGAAAAATAGAGATTCAAGACATATGTCCACAACTGAGCCATTCTACTAATCTCTAGTTGTTCTAACCACCTAGCTGAAGTCCCAGATATTATGGGTATCAATTAGTTTATTACTTATTTGACAGATACAGAAACTGAGATTCCTCCCCTTTTGTTTTTTAAACTAACACTTACTGAGTGATAATTACATGCCAGGTACTATGCTAAGTGTTTTGTATTCATTATCTCTGCTAATCTACATAACCCTATGAAGTAGTTACTATTATCATTGCATTATTGTCATTTTATCGATGAGGAAACTGACACAGAATACATGTTTTCTCCAAGATTATTTATTTGGTAGACTAAATTGCTTTTGTGAAACATAGTATTTCAACTTCCTTCTCTGCATGAGGATTATGTGTCCTGCCCTGATGAACTCAGAGGTGGCTACTAGAAATGGAAGTGACAGGCAGCATTCCCAGCAGGAAGCTCTAAGAGTAACAGTGTGGTTCTCCATGTCTCTTTTCCCTTTGTCTTGATGACTGGCAATATTTTAAATATTAATTTAAATCAATTAAAAATCAGGCTTCTTCACTAGCCTGATTCCCAGAGTGATGGCAACAAGAAATAGGGTTGCAGCTGACTTATGATTAGTCTTGTGGGAGTGAGACCACTGTGATTTTTCAGCTTCTCTGTTATTGCAACATCACCCCGACTGTCCTCACTGATACATTCACATAGAGAATAAATAGCAAAATTGGGACTCCCATCTACTTATTTGTATGTTTTCTCTTCAGAACCTCAAATAGTATACCAGGAGAAAACAACATTTGGAAAACAGTAGGCTACATTTAACACAGTTCTTTGAGAATATGTACTTGAAATGTGTTTCTACAATTATTAGTTCGATATCCATGTATAAAGAAACTTGAGACTATGCACTAGGTACATTTACAAATGTCTTTTTAAAATTCTTTTAAGGGAGATTTTTTTTGCCAGTTTCTGATATAAAAAGATGCCTAAAATTCGCAAACTAAGTGATCAAGTTGTGCGATCTTGTAAATATAAATATACTAATTGATAAGGTAGAAGAGAATTGAAATTTAAACTACCTCAGAAATCTCAAATTCTTTCATCCAGCAAATCTACTATTGTTGTGGTTGTTGTAATTTACAGGGGTGCAAAGAAAGAATAGATTTATGCTTTCCCGAGGCTTTTGTTAAGGAGGCTACGTGTGGGGAGGAGAGAGAAAGATAGGAAGAATAATTTGAGGAATATGAATAAATATATCTAATGCCAAGGAGCCACAAGGAAAGCTAGGAGGGAATATTTAACACTGATGGGGGATTGAGAAAGGTTTCCTTTGGTGTAAAAGGAATTGCTCCGAAATCAGGATAGAGGCATTACAGGCAAAGATAAGAGCACGTACAAATCTCTGGAGGTGAGAGAAACCTGCTTTTCTGGGAATAAGTTCTTCAGAATTGTTGAGGGCAGAGTAACTTTCAGGGAGTGGTAAGAATTGAGCCATAAAACTACAGCTAGTAAACAGCACTAAAGAAAGTATCATGTGAATCAACACTAAATCATAATTTTCCTGGATCTCTGACTCATCAGAGTGTATAATGCTGTTGTATTCTGTGTAATAAAAAATCCTTTGTCCATTATAGGGAAATGACAACATATGCCAGATTCAGCTGGTCAATTATGACTGGCTTTTGCTAGAGGGAATGAGGCAGGTTTTATAGAACTGACTAAGTAAAAAAACTGCTCCTTTTACAATTCTCTTAAAAATAAATAAAGATATAAAATATGCAAATGAATAAAAGGCATTTTTAAGTAGTACAATTCAAGGTAAGCAATACATAGTGGAAAGGTAGTTGCTTGCTGGAGAAAAGAGAAGTCTTTTCAACAAATGATACTGCATAACTAGATATTCATATTACAAAAAGAACCTTGACTTTTGCTTCATACACAAAAATGAATTCAAAATGAACTACATATATATATATATATATATATTACTCTAGAAACTTATAGAGCTTTTAGAGGAAAACTTGGAGGGATCTTTTTGATTTGGTGGTAATCAAAGATTACTTGTATCATAGAAAGCAACAACCATAAAGAGCTAAAGAAATCTGTAACAAAACTGTACAAATTGTATGAATTCAATTATATGAAGTTCTAGAATGGAAAAAACCTGAATGGTGGTTGCTTCTGGGAAGGTGAAAGTAGAGATTTAATGGGAGAGAGTATGAGGAATATTTCTGTGGTGATGATAATAGTCTATATTTTGACAGAGATTTGAGTTACCCAGATGTATACATTTGTCAGCATTCAGAGAATGTACACATAGGAATTTTATATTATGTAAAGAACTTTTTCATCGAAAGAAAAAAAGATGGACAAATATTCATTTTATTTAATGTTATGCACGCTGAAGTCTCTAGTAGGAAGTATGCTGGAGTCCACAATTTACTTTAAAATGCATCAAAGAAGATGAATTACTGGATGGACGGAGGAATAGATAAATGGATACACACATTATAAAACACCTTCTGAAGAGGGCCGACTAGAAGCAGAGACCTTTGGAGGCTCCCACTGAAAAAAAAAACAAAAAACATAATAAGCATGTGACTCCTTCACCAGCAACCAAGGTATCTAGGTTATCTCATCAAAATTGACTAAAAGGCTGGTGTGACTCATGGAGAGAAGGAAGAATGGTGTGGTGTGGCAGTCCATCTGAGAGCCACACGGGGAAGGGAAACCCCCTTCCCCCAGGCAAGGAAGGCACCATTTTGAGTGGCATCTGCAGGCACGGGAGAAAATCAGATGAATAGGGCCTGAAGTGAACCCCCAACAACTGCAGCAGCCCTACAAAAGAGAGACCTGACTATCGAAAGAAAAACAAACAGAAAGCAACAGCAACAGCCACAACAGCAACAAAAAGGCCCCCACATAAACCCCATCCAAGGGTCAGCAGCCTCGAAGACCAAAACTAGACAAACTCATGAAGATGAGAAAAATCATCAAAAAAAAAAAAAAAAAAAATGCTGAAAACCCAAAAGGCCCGGAGTGCCTTTTCTTCTCCAAATGATTGCAGTGTCTCTCCTTTAAGGGCGCAGAACTGGACAAAGAATCAGATGAACAAATTGACAGAAGTAGGCTTCAGAAGATAGGTAATAAAAACTATGCTGAGCTAAGACAGCATGTCTACCCCAGTGCAAAGAAGTATGTATACCCCAATGGAAAGAAGCAAAGAAACTAGATAAAAGGTTAGAAGGATTGCTAAGTAGAATAAACAGTTTAGAGAGGAATATAAATGACCTAACGGAGCTGAAAAGCACAACACAAGGAGTTCATGAAGCATACATAAGTATCAACAGCTGAATTGACCAAGTCAAAGAAAGCATATCAGAGTTTGAAGACCACCTTATTGAAATAAGACATTTAAACAAAAATAGAGATAAAAGAATGAAAAGGAATGAACAAAGCCTCCAAGAAATATGGGACTTCATAAAAAGACTGAACCTACGATTGAGTGGTGTACCAGAAGGAGACAGGGAAAATGGAAACAAACTGGAAAACATACTTCAGGATATTATCCAGCAGAACTTCCCCAACATAGCAAGACAGGCTAACATGCAAATTCAGGAAATACAGAGAATACCAATGATATACTTCATGAGAATGTCAACCTTGAGACACATAATCATCAGATTCTCCAAGGTTGAAATGAAGGAAAAACTGTTAAGGGCAGCCATAAAGAAAGACCAGGTCACATTCAAAGGGAAGTCCATCAGACTAACAGCAGACCTCTCAGCAGAAACTCTACAAGCCAGAAGAAATAGGGGCCAGTATTCTATAAAGGAAAATAATTTTCAACCCAGAATTTCATATCCAGCCAAACTAAGCTTCATAAGTGAAGGAGAAATAAAATCCTTTCCAGACAAGCAAAGGCTGAGGGATTTTGTAACCACCAGACCTGCCCCACAAGAGCCCCTGAAAGAAGCACTAAATATGGAAAGGAAAAATCAGTACCAACCATTGCAAAAACACACCAAAATATAAAGACCAAAGACACTATGTAGAAACCGCATCAAGTAGTATGCAAAATAACAAAATAGCATCATGCTGACAGAATCAAATTCACATATAACAATACTATCCTTATATGTAAGTGGGTTAAATGCCTCAATGAAAAGACACAGACTGGCAAATTTGATAGGGAGTCAAGACCCATCTGTGTGCTGTATACGGGAGACCCATCTTACACACAAAGACACACAGGCTCAAAATAAAGGGATGGAGGAAAACTTACCAAGCAAATGAAAAGAAAAAAAAAAGTAGGTGTTGCAATCCTAGTCTTTGAGAAAACAGACTTTAAACCAACAAAGATCAAAAAAGACAGAGAAGAGCATTACATAATGGTAAAAGGAACAATTCAATAAGAAGAGCTAACTATTCTGAATATATATGCACCTAATACAGGAGCACCCAGATTCATCAAAAAAGTTCTTAGAGACCTAAAAAGAGACTTAGACTCCCACACAATAGTAGTGGGAGACTTTAGCAACCCACAGTCAGTATTAGATCAACAAGACAGAAAATTAACAAGGATATTCAGGACTTGAACTCAGCTCTGGATCAAGTGGACCTAGTAGACATCTACAGAACTCTCAACCTCAAATCAACAGAATATACACTCTTCTCAGTGCCACATGGCACTTATTCTAAAATCAGCCACATAATTGGAAGTAAAACACTCCTAAGCAAATGCAAAATAACTGAAATCATAACAAACAGTCTGAGACCACAGTGCAATCAAATTATAACTCAAGATTAAGAAATTCACTCAAAACCACACAATTTCATGGAAATTGAACAACTTGCTCCTGAATGACTCGTGGGTAAATAATGAAATTAAGGCAGAAATCAACAAATTCTTTGAAACCAATTAGAACAAACAGGCAACATACCAGAATTTTGCAGACACAGTTGAAGCTGTGTTAATAGGGAAATTTATAACACTAAATGCCCACATCAGAAAGCTAGAAATATCTCAAATCAACACCCTAACATCACAATTAAAAGAGCTAGAGAGGCCAGGCGCAGTGGCTCATGCCTGTATTCCAGGCACTTTGGGAGGCTGAGACAGGGGGATCACCTGAGGTCAGGAGTTTGAGACCAGCATAGCCAACATGGTGAAATCCCATCTGTACTAAAAATACAAAAGTAGTCGGGTGTGGAAGCTGGGAGGCAGAGGTTGCAGTGAGCCAAGATCATGCCACTGCACTTCAGCCTGGTTGACAGAGACTCTGTCTCAAAATAAAAGAAAAAAAAAAATAGAGAGAGAGAGAGAGGCAAGAGCAAAGTAATCTAAAAGCTATCAGAAGACAAGTGACAACTTGGCTATGGATTTGTCAGAAATAGCTTATTATTTTGAGATCTGTTCTATCCATACCTAGTTTATTGAGAGTTTTTAACATGAAGAGATACTGAATTTTATCAAAGGCCTTTTCTGCATCTATTGAGATAATCATGTGGTTTTTGTCTTTGGTTCTATTTATGTGATCCACAGACAAGATCAGAGAAGAATTGAAGGAGATGGAGACATGAAAAGCCCTCCAAAAAATCAACAGACCAGGAGCTGTTTGTTTGAAAAACTTAACAAAATAGACTGTTAGCTAGACTATTAAAGAAGAAGAAAGAGAAGAATCAAATAGACACAATAAAAAATGATAAAAGGGATATCACCACCAACCCCACAGAAACACAAACTATCATTAGAGAATACTATAAATACCTCTAAGTAAATAAACTAGAAAATCAAGAAGAAATGGGTGAATTCCTGGATGCATACACCCTGCCAAGACTAAACCAGGGAGAAGTCAAATCCCTGAATAGGCCAATAACAAGCTCTGAAATTGAGGCAGTCATTAATAGCCTAACAACCAAAAACAGCCCAGTATCAGATGGATTCACAGTCGAATTCTACCAGAAATACAAAGAGGAGCTGCTACCATTCCTTCTGAAACTACTCCAAACAACTGAAAAGGAGGGACTCCTCCCTAACTCATTTTATGAAGCCGGTGTCATCCTGTAGCAAAAAATCGGGAAGAGACACAACAAAAAAAGAAAACTTCAGGCCAATATCCCTGATGAACATTGATGTGAAAGTCCTCAGTAAAATACTGGCAAACTGAATCCAGCAGCACATCAAAAAACTGATCCACCATGATCAAATCAGTTTCATCTCTGGGATGCAAGGCTGTTTCAACATATGCAAATCAATAAATGTAATCAATCGCATAAACAGAATCAAAGACAAAAACCACATGATTATCTCAATAGATGCAGAAAAGGCCTTTGATAAAATTCAGCATCTCTTCATGTTAAAAAACTTTCAATAAACTAGGTATTGATAGAACAGATCTCAAAATGATAAGCTATTTCTGACAAATCTACAGCTAGTATCATATGGAATGGGCAAAAAAGCTGGAAGCATTCCCTTTGAAAACTGATACAAGACAAAGATGTCCTCCTCTCTCACCACTTCTATTCAACATGGTATTGGAAGTTCTGGCCAGCATAATCAGGCAAGAGAAAGAAATAAAGAGTATTCAGATAGGAAGTGAGGAAGTCCAGTTGTCTCTTTCTGCAGATGACATGATTTTATATTTAGAAAATCCCATCATTTCAGCCAAAAATCTTCCTGTGCTGATAAGCAACTTCAGCAAAGTGTTGGGATACAAAATTGATGTGCAAAAATTACAAGCATTCCTTTACACTGACAATAGGCAAGCAAAGAGCCAAATCATGAACGAACTCCCATTCACAATTGCTACAAAGAGAATAAAATACCTAGGAATACAGCTAATAAGGGATGTGAAGGACCTCTTCAAGGAGAGCTATAAACCACTGCTCAAGGAAATGGGAGAAGACACAAACAAATGGAAAAACATTCCATCCTCATGGATAGGAAGAATCAATATCATGAAAATGGCCATACTGCCCAAAGTAATTTATAGATTCAATGCTATTCCCATCAAGATACCATTGACGTTTTTCACAGAATTAGAAAAAAAAAACTATTTTAAATTTCATACGGAATCAAAGAAGAAGACAATCCTAAGCAAAAAGAACAAAGCTGGAGACATCATGCTACCTGACTTCAAACTACACTACAAGGCTATAGTAACAAAAACAGCATGGTACTGGTACCAAAACAGACATATAGACCAACAGAGCAGAACAGAGACCTCAGAAATAACAACACACATCTACAACCATCTCATCTTTGACAAACCTGACAAAAACAAGCAATGGGGAAATGATTGCCTATTCAGCAAATGGTGCTGGGAAAACTGGCTAGCCATATGCAGAAAACTGAAACTGAACCCCTTCCTTACACCTTATACAAAAATTAACTCAAGATCGATTAAAGACTTAAATGTAAAACCCAAAACCATAAAAACCCTAGAAGAAAACCTAGGCAATACCATTCAGGACATAGACATGGGCAAAGACTTCATGACAAAAATGGCAAAAGCAATTGCAACAAAAGCCAAAATGGACAAATGACATCTAATTAAACTAAGGAGCTTCTGCACAGCAAAAGAAACTATCATCAGAGTGAACAGGAAACCTACAGAATGTGAGAAGACTTTTGCAATCTACCCATCTAACAAAGGTCTAATATCTAATAAAAGGAACTTAAACATATTTACAAGGAAAAAAAAAAAACAACCCTATCAAAAAGTGGGCAAAGGATATGAACAAACACTTCTCAAATGAAACCATTTACTGGCCAACAAACATATGTAAAAAGCTCAACATCACTGATCATCAGAGAAATGCAAATCAAAATCACAATGAGATACCATCTCACACCAGTCAGAATGGTGATTATTAAAAAGTCAGGAAACAATAGATGCTGGAGAGGCTGTGGAGGAAAGGGAACACTTTTATAGTGTTAGTGGGAACGTAAATTAGTTCGACCATTGTGGTAGACAGTGTGGCAATTCCTCAAGGATCTAGAACTGGAAACACTATTTGACCCAGCAATCCCATTACTAGGTATATACCCAAAGGAATAGAAATCATTCTACTATAAAGACACATGCACATGTATGTTTATTGCAACACTATTTACAATAGCAAATACATGGAACCAACCCAAATGCCAATCAATGATAGACTGGATAAAGGTGTGGTACATATATACCCTGGAATACTATGTAGTCATAAAAAGGAATGAGATCATGCCATTTGCAGAGACATAAATGAAGCTGGAAGTCATCATCCTCAGCAAACTAACACAGGAACAGAAAACCAAACATTGCATGTTCTCACTAATAAGTGGCAGTTGAGCATTGAGAACTCATGGACACAGAGAGGAGAACAACACACACCAGGACCTGTTGAGGGTTGGGGGATGAGGGACAGAAACTTAGAGGCTGCATCAATAGATGCAGCAAACCACCATGGCATACGTATGCCTACGTAACAAACCTGCACATTCTGCATATGTATTCTGAGTTTTTGTTTTCGTTTTTTTAGAAGAAATAAAGAAAAAGAAAACCTTTGCTAAAATATTAGTGATAGCATCTAAGTGGTGTGTAAAAGATGTTACTTGGAAGGTGATTCAACTTTGTTGTATATTGCACATTTTCATAATGAAAATATGAAAAATATTACCTCCTGCGTTTTTCAGGTTTAGAATAATAGTTTAGCTTTACATTTCTTAGGCAGAAAGCCCTAGAGCCATATCCACCCACTCACCATCCCTTCCAAGGAAGCAAAAATGAAGTCACAGGGTGGGTGGATATTGTCATGACTAGTTAATAAGCAGCTTCTTGCCACTCCCCATTCCAGCACACTGCCTCAAGGGCCAGGGCTGACACAAGTCCCCACTGGAAACATAAGCTCCAAGTGGAAGGATAAGAATCAGGCCAGTCTGAATAGTTAAGGTTGAAGGTTTCGCTGACAAACTGTGAGAATAAGATTTTCACTAAATGACTGACATGCCCAAATTAATAGGAACTCACAGATCTTTAGAATGCCTTCAATCCTGAAAATCATCAAGTATAATTCATGTATTTCTCCTCACCCCAATTATTTCCTAATCCACAATCTTCCACATTTCAGAAGAGGTATCAGCCACCCAGGAAAACAAACCAGAAAAATAGAGTAATTTCTGGTTGCCCAATTTGTTTTAAGAATTCAACCCATCATCAAGCCTTGTTAATTCCAAAAGTTCTCACATTCTTCCATTTCTTTTTTTATCTCTATTGTCTTCATCTTTAGTTCAGACCATCGTCATGTTTTACTTGGAATACTGTAGGAGTCTCTTTACTGGTCTTTTTATTTACCCTGCCTTTCCCCATCCCAGTCCACTACCTATACAGCAGCAAAGGTGATTTTTCTCAAAATGTAGCTGCATTATATGGCTGGTTTAAAATCGTTCACGATTTTCTCCTTGTACTTTGTTTTAATCCACACTCTTGGTAACAAATTGTAAGACTTTGCCTCACAGCTCTTGTCTCTGTCTCCAAAATCATCCCCTCTCACCTCTGCCACTACAAAGACAGTGTAGTCTACCCACAGAGACTTATATGACATCCTGCCTCTCCGGAGTGTTCCTTCCCCCAGCTTTGTACATCAAGTTCTTTCTGTTCTTTTAGGTTTCAGGGTAAAATATCACATCCTCAGAAAGACTTCCTTGACTGTCAGGTTTAAGCTGTTTCTCACTTTTTTTAATATCTCCTGTAGATGAATAAGATCTAGCTCCCATTTAGAAGATGCTCAAGTTTCTCTCTTCATTCTTTATTTTCGATAGTTCCCAAATATTGTGGAGTTGTTTTTGAAGTTATTGCAAAGGATCCAAGAATCTTCATATAAACTAAGAATTGCTTTTACATTGAATTAGTTCTATTTTATGTTCATAGATGTTATTTTTCAAGATAGTATAGATACTGCTATGATTAATAAAATAAAAATTCATGTGTTTCTGAATTTCTAATAGATTTTTATTTTTAGAAAAATCAATAGATAATAAAATAGTATCACATGATTCATGTTTTATTTAAAAAGACATGTTCTCACTCATAAAAGTCTGAACCACTTCTCCATAGTTTAACAAATAAATTTAAATTAAATTAATTCACTTATGATATATTTTACTTTAAAATTAAGTTGGATAACATTTTCTATATTTAAAACTAGTATGTAAGATATTAGGGCTGGGCGCAGTGGCTCGTGCCTGTAATCCCAGCACTTTGGGAGGCCGAGGCAGGAGGATCACCTGAGGTTGGTAGTTCGGGACTGGCCTGACAAGGTGGAGAAACCCCGTTTCCACTAAAAATACAAAAAATTAGCCGGATGTGGTGGCGCATGCCTGCAATCCCAGCTACTCAGGAGGCTGAAGCAGGAGAATCACTTGAACCCGGGAGGTGGAGGTTGCAGTGAGCTGAGATCGCACCATGTCACTCCAGCCTGGGCAACAAGAGCAAAACTCCGTCTCAAAAAAAAAAAAAAAAAATTAAATTAATTTGGGGCTCCTTTAGTTTAATTCCTTTATATTATAGAAAAGGAAAGAAGAGGTTTGAAATGTGAAATCTTCATACAATCACACAGATAGTAGGAGAGTAGAATTAACTTGTAGTCCAGTGCACTTCTTGTTTCCCTCAGTTACTATCCTGTTGAAAATGGAATCAGAGACCAGATTCCTAAGACAAGTGTAAAGCTAGTGGTCTAGTTCATTCATTCTGTTTCTCACTCCCTCCCACCCTCTCTTTCTGCATTTATCTAAGCTATAATCTTGCTGCATTAAGTATTTATTTTTTACTGGTAGTTAAAGAAATATTTAACCAGCTGCATGTTAACATGAAAATGACCACACATGAAAAACGATTGTTAAGCAAAGGTGCTGTAACTCCCCACAAGTAATCAAGTAATTGCACTGAGAGTTATAAAACATGCACAGATGTATATGTCACCACGAAGGCATCCCTTCTACTCAACATTTTTCTTGTAGCCTCCTGGAGCAGCATAAAACTGATTCCTTGGTGCCAATGGCAACAAACTTCTTGACTGGTAATAAAGTTTGGTTCCCAGATGTTCCTATTGGCCATTCTGTTACACAACAGATTTAATGATATAGTTGGACATTAAATGCTTTCATAGATTTTTTGCTGCAAAGTCAAATTGAAGTCAATTTTAAGTGGGAATATAAACATCCTGAAACCCAGATGAATCACTATGCAATCTGCTATGGTTAAATCTACTATGAAGATGTGGATTTCATTAAATTAGAGGATTTCTTTTTTTTTTTTTTTTTTTTTTTTTTGAGACTGAGTCTCGCTCTGTGCCCAGGCTGGAGTGCTGTGGCCGGATCTCAGCTCACTGCAAGCTCCGCCTCCCGGGTTCCCGCCATTCTCCTGCCTCAGCCTCCCGTGTAGCTGGGACTACAGGCGCCCGCCACCTCGCCCGGCTTATTTTTTTATATTTTTAGTAGAGACGGGGTTTCACCGTGTTAGCCAGGATGGTCTTGATCTCCTGACCTCGTGATCCGCCCGTCTCGGCCTCCCAAAGTGCTGGGATTACAGGCTTGAGCCACCGCGCCCGGCCAAATTAGAGGATTTCTAAATCAACAGAAAGAAATATAAAACCCTCTCCATTTTAATTTATTTTCAGAGCAAGTTGGTTTCCTAAGGACAGGTAGATACCACATTTAGATAACTGATATTATCTCTGGGTTGTAATATCATTATTCTACTTCTTCCCCAGTTGTTTCCAAAGAAATGCTTATAAGATTTACTTGGAGAATTTGTAAAATGCAGATTCTTGGGCATTACCTGCAAGACTATATTTCAGTAGAATTGGGTTACGATCCAATACTTCATAACAGGCACCCACAAGTGATTCAGATGCAGGTGTCTGCACACCATATTTGGAGGAAACATTGCAAGCCCAATAGCAGACATCACGTGGAGCACAGGCTTTCCATAACCGGGCGTATGTGAGTCCAGGGAAGCCAGAGTCAGGGCAGTGACCTGTGAAAAAAACAGTTTTCCAACAAGTTGGGCTTGGATGAGAAAATCCTCCCTGTGATAGTAATAATTAATGACCTATACCAGTCTTGAACTAAACAACTTTCTCATTATAGATTTCGTGAGAAGATAAAACATGAAGCTATTCCCTGAAAAGAAGATAAAATTATCCCACATTTGATTCACAGCATTCCCCATTCATCCCATATCTAAATATGAGGAAAAACTACAGCTTTTTTTTTTAAACAAAGAAATAGTTCAAAAATACCCTTAAACAATCTTTGGAAGACTGAGGCTACATATGAAATGATCTTATTCTATTGTTAAGCGCTGAAAAAGTACCATTAAGAGGATCTAAAAATGGGTAGCAGATGTTCCTGCTTAACCACATGGCAAAGATTCCTAAAGGAGCTCTGAGGGAAAGGGAGGCTAGACTCATTAAGAAGTGAGCTCATTAATGGAGAGTAATGCACTTCATCCCATGAATATAAAGGCAATTCTAGAAATGCATGATCAGAATTATTAAACTGATTTGTTTCCTTCAAAATCCAATCAAGCTCTAAGGCTGAAGATGAGCTCAACTAAAGGGACTTTGTGTCTTTAGACATAAAAGTTTCTATGAACCTCAAATAACACATGTTTTCTGCATTGATACCATTGTGTAATGGCTGCGAACAGGGTGACAGAGCCTCATTTTGCTAAAGCTGAACAGAACTAGGCTCCCTGGTGGATAATAGATTGTTTTGGTTTAATTTTGAGGCTGAGAAACAACTGTCTTATAAAATAGCATGTATTCCTAAAGTCAGTATCCTTACAGACAAAGGACAACTCTCTCTTCTGTAATTTCTCAGTTAATCTCACAGACGCCACACTTTCTGCCCTTGTTACTCCTTGTGTGATGCTATATTTATGGGCTTGTAGTCATTCACAAACTGTGTTTGGATGTAATACATGGGTTCCATGCCTGAAATAAAATTCCATGATGATAGTCTTTTCTTATTCTCAGGGAAATAACATATGAAACGGATAGATATTCCTTAACTTTGAAGTTTTATTCCGTAAGTTTTTTTTTGTAAGTTTTTGTATCTGTCACCACATATCCAATGTGAGATTGCTACTCATTTAGAATAAAGCAATGTGTTTGTTATTTTAAGCACATATAAATGTTCCAGGATATTTGCTAAAATATCTATGACTTCTAGGTGCCTTGTCACCCGAATGAGTGAAACCACTAGTGTACTAATCTAAGCTGTAATTATAAGGTACCTGAATCATAATTTGATGCCTCTACATGAAAGTATCAGTGCTCACCTAAGTGAGGGCATTGCTGAGCCAGTCACCAGGTAGGAGCGGTTTTTTTCAGATAAGAAAACAGATGTGAGGCTGGGTGCCCTGGTTCGAGTCTGAAATCCCAGCACTTTAGGTGGCCAAAGTGAGGGAATCACTTAAGACCAGGAGTTCAAGACCAGCTTGGGCAACATGGTGAAACCCTGTCTCTACAAAAAAATACAAAAATTAGCCAGCTGCGGTGGTGCCTAGAGACTCAGCTACTCTTGAGGCTGAGGTGGGAGGATCCCTAGACCTTGGGATGTCAAGACTTCAGTGAGTTGTGACTGTGCCATTGCACTCCAGCCTGGGTGACAGAGTGAGACCCTGCCTCAAAAAAAAAAAAAAAAAAAAAAGAAAGAAAGAAAAGAAAAGAAAACAGGAAAACAGATGTTAGAGGGAGAGTTTTAGTGGAAGTTCTAGGGGAATCTTCAATTCTTAGCCTTAACCTTGAAAGTGCCAGGTTGTCTAGAGGAAAGCTCCTTGGGAGGTGAGTGTATAATTGTATTCCCTTAACGAGGAGGTTGGGAGGTCAGATCAGCTGCTGTGAGTTCTGAAGTTCCAGGACTGCACAGAGCTTGTCTCTATCTGTGGAGATGCAGCTATGCTGCAGCACGTTAAACATTCAGCCTGGGAACGAGACCATCTACCTAAGGCTAATGCAGATCATGCTCACGTTAGAAACACAAAAGAAGTGAATTTGAATAATTTATTATCTTAGTTTAAAATAATAAATATAGAAGGGAAAAGTTAATACTTTTCTGAAAGCAATCCATGAATAGTTAACCAAAATAACCTGGTTATCTGGTGTAATTTCTTGTCATTTATTCTTACATTAAAAGATTAAAAAGCATAATTTGCTGTAGTTCTTGTAGTCCTTTTAAAACATGATTTTTTAATTGAAAATTTAAATAGTAACAAAGCAGCACAAGGAAAACATGTGACTAAATATCAAAATGGGCAGGTTTGGGAATATGACCAAGATACTGGGCAATAAAATTTTAAATCATGTTACATTTTCCATCCTTGTTTCATTGTCTTTGTTTCCTTGCCTACAGGTATCACATGTAAAGCTTTTCATACAAGCTTTTGAGTGCAAGCAGATGGAATTGGGAAGGTGGAACAATGGCCTTTGTCTCATGCCCATATTTACTACTAATTGTGCATGTGCTTTTGTGTACAACATTATATCCTGTTGTTCCCCTCCTCCTATGCCAAATGCTGTTGCTTTTTAAATTAAAATTGATTCTCAATAACCCCATTTAGGAAATCCCCTAAAAGTATTTTTGTAACTTCCTGCATCCTGAATGCAATTTTACCTAGAACATCTTGAGAAAGGAAAAACCCTTAGTGTCTCTTATCCTGTCCTGACCAAGATTGGTTTGCTGCTTGTTCCATCTAATAAAATGACCTCATGCAATCATAACAATGTAAAGCCATGATGAATGTTAAACAGACGTTTAACCATTCATTCCACTCTCACAATAACTTTTGAGCCTTTCATGTGTACACACTGAAGTCTATCTGTAAACTGACTAGATATGTTGGTTTTCTTTTCCTGAACATTCATTCAAAGGTGTTAAGAACAGATTAGCCAAAGCAATGATATTTGACAGTCAAAATTTTACAGTCAAAATTGCTGCAGTGATACACATGCAAAATCGTTGCCCAAAAGTCTGGGAAAGTAAACCTCATTATGACAGAATTAAGTCCACAACATTTACATTTGACTTTAGCAGCAGGGTATTGTAAAGTCATGGTGCTGACAGTGGCTGGCTTATTCTCCCCTCAGTCTGTTTGTAACTTTATGAACATAAAAAGCATGGAAAGAGTCTGTTATGCAGGGCCACACCTACAGTCATATTTAAGGAGAATTACATATTCATGGGATTCCTGTGAAAGGACCAGACATAGGCAGCCGTAATGCTACCAAGAGTCTCAAACTCTAGCTTATTTGACTGGAGCTGTAGATCTGATGCAAGGGAAACAAATCCAAAGTAATCTATTTTATGCTGGGTCAATTATTTTCATCTTTTTAGGATTCTAAACTGGAAAATAATAAAATGAGCTGGCAGCTTGAGGCAGTACAACACAGAAAGAATGCAAAGAGCGATTCCATGATGTGGAATCAATTACATGAGGAATAATGGCAGGCTGAAAGTGTGACATAACACCAACTAAGAGTAAGTGAAAATGACATGATAGAGAACTATAGGGAGTAGAGGAGAAAAAAATATTGAGAAAAAGGATAACTGAACAGAGAAAGGGTAGGTAAAGGGAAATACTGGGAAGCTGGTAATTTCTGAAGTCACTCAGTTCATTGACGGTTTGCCTGACTCAGATAAATTCCTATTTGGATTAGTTTCCTGTGGCTGCTATAACAAATTATCCCAAACTTGGTAGCTTAAAACAAGAGAAATTTATTCTCTCACAATTTAAGGAGGCCAGCATCGGAAATCAAGGTGTTGACAGGGTGTGCTCCCTCTGGAGGTTCTGGGACAGAATACATTCCATGCCTTTCACCTTGTGGTGGCTGCAGACATCCCTTGGTTTGTGGCCACATCACTCAGATCTTTACCTCTGTGTTCACATTGCCTTCTCCTCTGTATATATGTGTCTAGTCTCCTGCTGCCTTTCGCTCATAAGGACATTTGTCATGTTATTTAGAGCTACCCAGATAATGCACAATACTCTTCTCATCTCAAGGTCCTTGACTTAATTACCTCTGGAAAATCCTTTTTCTAAATAAGGCACAATTCACAGATGCCTGGGATTAGGGGGAATATATCTTTGGGAGCCATTGTCAGCCTTCTGTACTATTCATGTGACATAGTGCAACAAAGCTCATTTTTCTGAAGGAGGATTGACACTATCAGGGTGGTTCTTTAGAAGTAAAAATAATAAAAAAGGGAAAGTGAGGTGTTACTTGATACTTTGCAAGCTGCACCACCCTCTAATCCTTGCATTTCATGGTCACAGTGGAGGTCTAATATGGGTGGGGAGAGAAAGAGGACCATGCCTTCTCTTGACAAGTAACCATGAAATAGTTCAGAACTTATCTGTGGCAATCTCAATATAGTCTCCAAATATTTATGTCCACAGATATGGCCTCCAGAAAAAAAGGGCCAGAATTCTCTTGTATTAAATTAATAAAATACCTGCTGTTTTGCCATCATTAATTTATACATCATACATTTAATAAATGTTTATTTATTATCTGTGGTTTTCAATGTTTCTTTGAAGGTCCTAGGTTGCAAATTTGGAAAACTAGGTCCTTTCTTCAAGTAGCTCACAGGCTGGTGGGGAAGAAGATACATACAACAGAAATATAGTTTGATTTCTGCTATAAAAGAGGTATATACAATGCGCGGTACCATCATGAGGAGAGCAAGAGCTTGATGCTTGGGGGTAGTAAGGAAGTAGAGGCTTGCTGGTTCAGTCAGTTGGGAGGAGGGGACACAGTGGGTAGAAAAATTCAAGGAGAACAAGAAATCCCCTGCCCAAGAGAATACCTTCTGCAGTCATCACCTGACACTTAAATTCCATAGTTATGGAATTTTGGGGGTTTAAATTCTATGCAACCTGGTAAATACATCAAAAAAACACTTTTTGGGTTATCAGTTATTTACACATTTGTAGAAATCACTTTATCAGGTCTTTTCATGAGAACAGGATTTAAGGGGAACTGGATAGAGAGTAAACAAGGTTACTAGAGGTCACTGGAAAAGCAAAAATAATATTGTTTTACATTGACTCTGTTCCTGGCCCTCTGTTTGGTATTTCTTATCATCTCAATTAGTAGCCTTGGCAAACCTGTGAGGTGTGTATTTTTATGTTATTGCCTCAATTTTATAAATAAAAAAGTGAAACTCAAAATGGGAATTGACTTGTCCAAGGTTATTCAGCCAATAAATGGCCAACCTGATATTTTAACCTGCTCTGTCAGGGCAAGATTGTTCAGTCTTGGGGAAAAGATTGTGCAAGGGTACAGAGGCATGAAAGAATATGGTACTGTTTAGAGGGATGCTTGAGTAAAAACAGGGCTTAAGAAGTTATAGAAGATGAAACTGAAAAGGTAAACAAAGATCAGCTTAAAGTGACTCTTCCTCACTCGAGAATTATGGAGTTGGATCCGGTTTTCCTCAAGTTTCATGATCATTCAATGGGCTCTTGCCCCAAAGAGGTCAGCATTTAGTCAGTGGGCAAATCTGATTGTTTCTTCTATTTCCCATGGGTATCCTATTGTAGTCTACTGATGTCATCCTAATTTAAAATTTTATGAATCCTTATCTGGACAATTACAGTAGCTTTCTACCCATTTCTTTCTGCCAGTTTCATTTACTTTCAATTATTTCTGAACAATAACGTAGGATTAATCTTTTTCTAAAGCACTTAAACTCCTTTTTCCAAAAAAACCCCTCATATATATACATACACATATACATATATGCATATATACGTATATATACACACACATATGCATATATATATATATGCTTTATTTTTTAGAGCAGTTTTAGGTTTACAGCAACATTGAGAGAAAAGTAGAGAGTTTCCATATACTCCCTGTCCCCACACATGCACAAACTTCCCTACTACTGACATTCTCCACCAGACTGTACATGTATTACAATCAATAAACCTACATTGGTGCATCATTATCACCCAAATTTCATAGTTTGCATTAGGCTAACTCTTGGTGTTGTACATTCCATGGGTTTCAACAAACATGTAATGACATGTATCAACCATTATAGTATCATACAGAATAATTTCACTGCCTAAAAAGCGCCTATGCTTTGTCTATTTATCTCTCTGTTCCCTATATCCTTTGCAACCACTGATCTTTTTACTGTCTTTATAATTTTGTGTTCTCCTGAATGTCATATAGTTGGAATCATACAGAAAGTAGTAGTTTTAGATTGGCTTCTATCACTTAGTAATATGCACTTAAATTTCCACCATTTGTTTTTCAGAGCTGGGGTCTTGCTATGTTGCCAAGGCTAGAGTAAAGCTGTCATTCATAGATGCAATCCCACTACTGATCAGCATAGGAGGTTTGAACTGT
The DNA here is from genome assembly GCF_024542745.1 of Macaca thibetana thibetana. NCBI lineage: Eukaryota > Metazoa > Chordata > Mammalia > Primates > Cercopithecidae > Macaca > Macaca thibetana. The sequence goes on from NC_065592.1 coordinate 67,837,763, forward strand.
TCTGCCTCTGAGCTTATCCAGATCACTCCTCCTTAGACAACTTGGTAGTCCCGTGCTCCTGGTAGGGAGGTCACCCTATTGATGCTAACCTAGTGCAGCATGCGCCACTGTACCTGGCATCCTCCATATCTTTTTATGGCTTGATAGCTCATTTCTTTTTATTGCTGAATAATATTCCATTGTTTGGGTGTACCACAGTTTATCCATTCACCTACTAAAGGACTTCTTCCAAGTCTTGGCAATTTTGAATAAATCTGCTATAAACATCCACATGTAGGTTTTGTGTGAGCCTCAGTTTTATTTCAGTGGGTAAATACTTAGGAGTAGAAATGCAGGATTTTATGGTAAGATTATGTTTAACTTCGTAAAAAACCAGCAGACTCTCTTCCAAAGTGGCTGGACCATTTTCCAATGAAAGATTGTACCTGTTATGCCACATCCCATTAGCATTTGGTGTTGTCAGTGTTTTGGATTTGGCCATTCTAATAGGTGGCATCTCATTGTTATTTTAATTTCCATTTCCCTAATGATGATTACTTGCCTTCTGCACATCCTGTTTGGTGAGGTGTCTGTTCAGGTCCATTGATTATTTTTTAATAGGGTTGTTCATTATTTATTGTTGAGTTTTAGGAGTTCTTGAAATATTTTGGATAACAGTTCTTTATCAGATGTGTCTTTTGCAAATATTTTCTTCCAATCTGGCTTCTTTTTTGCCTATATTCATATTTAATTAATATTATTATATATATTTGTTTCACTCTAAGACCGTTAAAATCCCTTTTAGGAAAGGTACCATTTCAAGTAAAAAAGTAGTTAAAATAGTTAAATTCTTACTAAAGTCAAAATCCCTCATTATGGCAGTTAAGGATATCCACTGTTCAGGCCAAGATTGTTTCTAGTCTTATCAAGTATCAACCACTTACACCACTCACACTTTTGTGTCAGCCAAATAGACCTCTCTTTCCTGGAATTCAGACTGCTGGAAAAAGTATAAATTGGTGAAGCAATTCTGGTAGACAATTTGGCACTGCATAAACAAAATAAAACAAAACGCATACAACTTCACATTTTAAAATATCTCCTTTACTCCAGCAATTTATTCTTCTTCTAGGAATAAATCCCAAGGTAATAATGATTGTATACAACCTCATGGTCTCTCCATCTTTCTTTTTCTAACAGTGTTTGTTATATTGTTATTTATTGTAATGAAAAGTGAAAACCATTGATTGCTTATCCAATTATCTCCTTTCCAAGGATTTTTCATTTACATTCATTTATTCATGTCACCCATATTGATTCAGGGCTAACATTTTCCTGCTCCCAGTCCTAAAGTTGGGCCTCATTGGTCTTAGGAAATTCCACTTTTTCCAGTCATTTGTTGGGAAACAATGACCTACACTTACCCATTGAGAGCTTTTCTCCAATCACAGGAAATGGTTCAGAAATGAATGTATGAGGCATAAGAGGGCATTTGCTGGAGGCACTAGAAGAGGCAGTGGCTCTTTCTCTGGATGTTGCTGTGTTTGAATGTGAGGCTCAGAACTGATGGTATCATTTTTTTTTTTTTCTCACCAGCAAAAGGACTAAGCAAACCCTTTCAGAAGAGTAGGACCAAGAGAATTTCAGAGAAATAGAGCCTGAGCTATAATTGAATCACAGCTAACCCGTGCCCTACTTCTGGATTTTAATCAGTTATGTGAACCTTAACAAGCCACTCAATGCTGTTTAAGTGATTTGAGTTGACTCTTCCTTTTCTTTTGGTTGAATCCATCAAAGTTGATACTTTATAGAGGGAAATACTACAAATATTCTAGATATCCACCAATAGAGAATTGGTTATATAATTGCAACCACAATGGAAATTAAGAAGGAGATAAGGGTGACACTGTGGAAGAAGCTATAATGACATATAATGATATTCCTACTATTTTTGTGTACAAATTAATTTTAAAAACAACGTATGTATTATAATCAATTTTTACTCACAATTTATATTTATACTTAAAAATTGTGTGAAGACTGTAAGAGTAGTAGCACAGTGTCTGGAATATAGTAAATATGTAGTACATTTTTGCTATTATTTTTATTTAACAAAATATTAGCGGTTGTATTTAGGTGATGGGATAATTAATAACATTTTCTTAACTTGGCTTAGCTGTATTTTCTCAATTAAACTCACTTCATTTTTTAACAATAAGAAAAAACAGCTCTTTCAAAATGATTTAAATCTTAATGCACTATTGTATCTTCATCATTAATTTTTAAAGGATCAATAGATCACTATGATTGCCTCATAAAGAATTCTTTTTTCCCCAGCTTTATTGAGATATAATCGACAAAATGGCATATATTTATGTGTACAATGTGATAATTTGATATGTGTATACATTGTGAAATGAAGTTAATTAACATATACCTCATCTCACATAGATACCATATTTGTGTTGTGGTGAGAACTGCTCTCTTCGTATACAATACAACACTATTAACTGTAGTCACTATTCTATACATTAGATTCCCAGAGCTCATTTGTCTTATAATTTAAAGTTTGTGCCTTTTGACCAATATCTCCTTGTTTATTCCTCCCTCCGGGGTCTTGATAGTCAGGCTTGTGCTCTCTGCTTCCATTAGTTTCACTTTTTTAGACTCCACATACAAGTGAGATCATACAGTATTTGTCCTTCTGTGTCTGGCTCATTTCACTCAGCCTTATGTCCTCCAGGTTCATCCATGTTGTCATAAGTGGTAGACTCTCCTTTTTATGGTTGAATAGTGCTCCATTATGTATATGTATACACACATTTTCTTTATCCATTTGTCCATCAATAGATACTTAGAGTATTTCTACATAAAGACTTCTAGAGATGTATTTTTTTATAAAAACATCTCTCTGAATTCTAAACAGATTTTCCACCCGCCTTCTCTTTCTTCAAATTTTGTCTCCTTTTAAAGTCCTTCATTTTCTCATCATCTTTTGAAAACTTTTTCAGCTTTTTAAGACACAACTAAAATATTGTGTTTTGCATCCAGTCTTTCTAGGTCATGCTGGTCAGATATGATTTCTTTCTCTTTTGAGACTATATAGATTTATAAGCTGATATTTTTGTTCTTGTTCTTTTGTTTTTGCATGTTTTTCAAAGCTTACATGGAATTCAAAAATATCTACAGGAGATGCTAATTAAATATTGAGAGGTTTCCACATAAAAATATGAATTTTCTTTTGAAAAATAAGAAAACGTGACCGTCTTGGACCTGCATGTGATGAGGTCCAGGACACATTACCCCAAAATTTGGCACTTTGACGTACTGAACATTTTTAAGCTGAAGAAGTCTGAGAAAAGGGCAAAAACGGGAAGGTCTCTGATTTTTTCCCCACCCTTCTTTCCTAAAGCAGGTCTTAAGACCCTCACGTGAAAGGTGCCCTGCTATACCTGGAGGGAAAAAAATCTTTATCTCAAGAGGATGGAACACCGAGAAGGATCCAAATAAACAGGCCTTACTAAGTTTCCCTCAGTTCCTTCACATAACGGAGCTCATACCGTTCACCCTACCCTATCTGTCCACAACTGACCACTCTTCATCAAATCTAAAATAAGAACACACAGGCTTAATAATTTCCTCAAGTCTTCTTTTCCTTGTGAAGGCTCCTGTGTCATGTAAAACTTACATTAAGTAAATTATGCCTTTATCTTATAGATCTGTTTTTTGTTTGTTTGTTTGTTTGCTCGGGTTTTTTGTTTGTTTATTTGTTTTGTTTTGTTTTTGTTTTTTGTTTGTTTGTTACAGGAGTGCCAGGCAATGAACCTAAGATGGGTAGAAGGAAGGTAAGTTTTTTTTCTCCCATACAAATGTTTGGATAATAACAATTAGCTTAGGTTGAGTGGCAGCTGCCCTTTTAAAAGGGTATTTGTTTCCTGATGCATTTCATTCATTTCTATTACCTGCTGGTCCCTGTAGACATTTGACTCTTAATATAACTTGGTGGGGCTCAACACAGCAAAGTTATTTGGGGACTTGTTTATTAAACATGAGTTGATTTTATATGCAAGTTTCCTATGTAATACATTTTTAGGGACCAAGACCTATGCCCATGCCTTACATATATTTGTAAACTCCTAGTACTTTATGCACAGTAAACTTGTAATATATTATTTGTTGAACGAATTGAAGCAATAAGCAAATAAATAAAACCCTTGCCACATTCCATAAATTCTATACTTAAGTAGGGGGTTTGATAGTCTATTTGATTAGTTGACTAAAGAAAGCACTTTAGAAAACCACATTTGTAGATAAATAAGAAAAGAGTGTTAGTGATCATCATGACTGAACAGGTCCTGTGTCATTGTAGAATTTCAACAAAGTGGCCAATTTTTAAAGATGATTTATGAGATCTGGCCTGGCATTGCACTAAGAAACATTATTTGCTTGCTAAAAATTTTGATGTATTTTCATCTGTCCTTTTGCTAGTAGAAATACACTTTACCACCTGTCAAGACGGTGACAAAAATGCTGAAAACGTCACGATAGAGCCATCGCTTTTGAAAAATGCTAGTAGTTATGTCAAGCTGTGACAGTGAAATTTTGGAAACTATTAACAGAGGTCATTTTCAATTTCTATATTTAATTTTGTAAAGAAAGAAACTATAGTATCATTTTAGCTTTCTCCACAACATTATCTAAAATTTTAGTTGCTGTAAGTGGGGAAAGAAAACAACTAGGATAACAAGTGAAATAATTTTTGATTGTGAAGAAAATTTCAAAAAGTAACTACTATTTGTGGTATGTTCTATGGACACTCATGGCTGCCAAGAGATAGGCTAGAATTTAAAACACATTCAAGTCTCTTACATATATTAAATTAAGCTTATTTATATGTGTGGAATGATAAGGTGGAGAAATCTAGATGTATACATAACAGCTGTAAAGTTGGGGTTGCCTTTTTTTTGAAATAGGATCTTACTATGTTGCCCAGGCTGGTTGTCAACTCCTGGGCTCAAGTGATCCTCCCACCTTGGCCTTGTAAAGTGCTGGGATTACAGGCATGAGCCCAGGGTTGCCATTTTAACAAGGATTCCCTAGTTAAATAGTTTATTTCCTTTAACTATCCATAACCTGGCAGCTTTGTGGAAATGTGAAATGGGAGTGGCAGAGTATCTAACACAGAACTGTGTTGATAAAGTCAATCTTACCCTGGTCTCGTAGTCTGAACTTTGGAACTATGTTATATATCATTTAATGATGAGAATATGTTCTGAGAAATGCGTCTTTAGGAGATTTTGTCATCAGGTGAACATCTAGACTGTACTTACACAAATCTAGATGGTATAGTCTACTATATACCTAGGCTATATGATAAAGCCAAGTGCTCCTAGGCTACAGCCCTGTATTGCATGTTACTGTACTGAATACTGTAGGCAGCTGTGTATTTAAACATAGAAAAGGCACAGTAAAAATACAGTATAAAATATTTATAAAACAGTACACCTGTAAAGGGCACTGAGCATGAATGGAGCCTTACAGGACTAGAAGTTGCTCTGAGTGAGTGAGTGGTGAGTGAATGTGAAGGCTTAGGATATTACTGTATGCTACTGTAGACTTTCTAAATATTGCATGCTTAGGCTACGCTAAATTTTAAAAAAAGGTTTATTTCCTCAATAGTAAATTAACCTTAGCTTACTGTAACTTTATTTAATTATTTAATTGATGTTTCAATTTTTAAAAATCATTTTGACTTTTGTAATAACATTTATCTTAAGACACAAATACTTTTATAACTGTACAAACATCTTTTTTTCCTTTTATCCTTATTCTATAAGACTTTTACTATTTTTAAAATATTTAAGTTTTTTTTTTCTTTTTAAACTTTTGTGTTAAAACCTAAGACACAAACACACACATTAGCCTAGGCACACAGGGTCAGGATCATCAGTATCGCTGACTTCTACCTCCACATCTTGTCCCACTGGAAGGTCTTCAGGGCAATAACACATATGGCGCGGTTAGTCACCTCCTATGATAACAATGCCTTCTTCTGGAATACCTCCTGAAGGACCTGCCTGAGGCTGTTTTGCTGTCAACTTTCTTTCATATGTAAGTAGGAGTACATTCTAAAATAATGACAAAAAGTATAGTATAATCAATACATAAACCAATAACATAGTTGTTTATTATCGTTGTCAAGTATTATATACTGTATATAATTATATGTGCTATATTTTTATATGGCTGGCAGCACCGTAGGTTTGTTTACACAAGCATCACCACAAACATGTGAATAATGTGTTGCACTATGACCTTAAGAGGGCTATGATGTCACTAGGCCATAGGAATTTTTCAGCTCTATTATAATCATATGGGGCCACCATGCTGTATGCCATATGTCATTGACCAAAACGTTCTTATGTGGTGCATGACTTTATATAATTTGGACATGCATATTTCCTTCTGAGTAAAACCTCTACTACTTGATGTTTCTTGGCCTCTCTGAGCTTCATTTTATCTATAAAATTAGAATAAATATACTTAAAAATGAACTTCAGCATGACTGACAGGAGTATATAAAATGGTGGAATTAGTGTCCCCCCAAATCTGTCTCTATCCCCCTCAAGATTTTGGAGGTTTTATGCTTCCTCCACCGTCCCCTTTTCAAAATCTGTTTAAGAGGAGGGATTCTAGTAAGATCACTCATACTTAGATGCAAATAAGACATCAAGAGTCATCTGCCCAAGCATGTGTTTACCAGGGGTCAAAGGTTTTAAATCAAAAGAATGAATCTTTAACTGTGGAGTTTTAGGAATTAATTACTTATTGGGGGAGATATTTATTTGCTCAGATATTCACTTCCTTGTGCTTTTGTGTTCCAGCCATAGAAGTGGTAGGCAGTCTGCTAGCTAGACTAGCAAGCAACCAACTGGGCAAGCTGAATACTAAGGAATATTAAAAAGGGATACTTTTCTACATAGTCATGTTTTTATTTAAATACACACACACACACACACACACACACCCCGCACACACACCGCACACACACGCAGGTTTCTTGTTTCTTCTATGGCTACTGTTATGCCCAGACCGTTTATTCCCCGAAGAAGACCACCAGAGTCCAGAGTCAAAGCTAAGCAGCAAGGATCTTTATTACAGGTTCGAACCTGGAGCTCTCACTTGCTCGTGAAACGAGACGGGCAGGAGAGCTCCCCTACTGAGCTCCGAACAATGTTATATAGTCTAAGGAAAGTAGGCATAGAATCATTATACAAATTAGAGGTATGATTGGCTGGAGTTTGAACAAAGCGATTTGGCAAACTATGATTGGTTCCCGCCATTTCTGATATTTCAGTACAACCCTTGAGGCGGAAGAGCAGTTTTACACAAAGGCAGTTAATTATATTGCATCAGGTTGCACGACCAGTTTATGGCTATCTTGCTTAAACACACCTTGTGACCTGGCTATCTTACTTAAACATTCCTTGTGACCTGGCCTCAGAAAGAGAAACATGTACTTACAGAACTTACGAAACCTCTGGTACGTGCAAAGATTAGAGAGCAGAACAAGGGTGTAGCGGGTGGGGGGGGTGGGTACACATCTATCTTTGTGTCCTTTCATTTCTCCCTTCTCATAAGTAACTGGATGTCCAATCTTGGATTTCCAGAGTCTTATAATATAGCCTCACTTTCTGGGTGCAGGAGAGGCTGGTGATGGCTACGGAGGACCATTAGTTGGATGGTATCAAACCTTTCTCTGACAAATTGTAAAATTTTATTTACCACACAGGGGCCTATAGTGAATAGAAGTAGTAAAGACATTAGGGGGCCTAAAAGGGGTGCCAGAAGGGAAAACATTGAAGAGCTCCACCAATTGTTAGCGGCTGTAGTGAATTGTTGCTTTTTCATTTCTAAGCTTAGTTCGTGTAGGCGTTGGACTCTTTCCTCAACTAACCCTGACTCATTTATATAGAAACAGCATTCTTCTTTGAGGAACATACAGGTACCTCCTTCCTTTCTCAGCCGTGAGTAAGTCTAAGGCTCTGCGGTTTTGAAGGGTGACCTGTGCTAGGGAGGTGAGCTGCCGCTGAAGGGAGGCTAGGGAATAGGCGGAGTCTTCCATAGCAACAGAGAATTGTTGTAACAGCTTGTCGTTTTCTATCATGGAGTGTTGTAGGGCCCCTCCTGCTAACCCCGCTGCGACGACAGAGGTGGTTAAGGATATTCCGGCAATTAGTGGTAGAAAAACTGCTCGTCTATGTCGCGCAGTTTTAGTTGGGGCGGTCCCTGCCCAGCCTATGAACTCTGCCGGGGTTAGCAGTGTCAGTCGGGGAACTAGGGTAACAGGGATACACAACTGTCCGTCAGAGATGCTTTTGGACAGAGTTTTTAACAGAGTCATATTACACCAGAAGAACACACCAGGGGGCGCATATATGGGACTATTAGGGTATGTAGCCGATTGGTTGCAGAGGCTGTTGCTAAATGCCGAATAACAATAGGGGTATTTCTCTTGGTATGGGTCACGGTACAGGGCTACATCGGGTATCGTGACTATCGATGAGTTAAAACCTGTATAGTTTGTGGGAGGGGAGGATAGAGGAACAGCCGTTAATGGTGGTCTTCCTAGGGTTGCACACATAAAGCAAGAGGACAGGTCGCCTAAACCAGTGAGGTTGGCGAATGCTAGCCCTTCCTGTAATAGAGTTAGCCAGGAGAAGGGTTGCAAGTCTTGTGATAGCTTGGTTTCTTGCCTGTGGATTTGTGAGTGGATTAAGGGTTGAATCTGGACTAGACTTCTCCACAGATATAAATGGCTACTGGGCCAGGTACTAGTTGATGAGTAATATACTCCCCCATGTTGTGGGGTTGTCCACCGAGAGTCCCATGGGTCTCTAATTATCCAAGTGTAAGTGACGGGAGACTCAGTTTTGTAAAAATACCACCCTTGTCGTTCTCTCCAGTATCGGACAGAGTGCGTCTTACAGTAGCTATATGGGCAACCTGCACTCTGGTGCCACCAATAATTTTTACAATTATATTCAGTTTGATCATATTCAAAACAGATCATGGGTGTTGCTGGTTGGGCAATCTGGAACCTAGTGAAATTGAGGTAAACTATAGTATTACACCCTGAGGGGGGGCAGTCTGCGCTAGCTAGCAGTTTACCCGCTTGGGGGGTTTCCCCGGGGTGAGTTTTGTTCTCATAGAGCCAGAACCTCCAGACATAGGGATTAGACGGCGCAGCAGTGAGGAGAGTCAGATGCATAAGGCATAAAAGCATAGGTAAGCTAGACATGGTTACGGCTATGGGGATGACGGCGCAGGGTTAGCTTTAAGGGATTGTTCTTAGCTTTGTCTACAGTCCATGTAACCGGTGCTCCAGACGGCTCGAGAAGGTCGGATGTTGGGTCCACTGGTTTGACGTGTGTGTAGTGGATCCACGAAGCGATGCCTTCTACTTTGAGAGCGGTGGGAGTAGTCAGGAGTACTTGCAGTGGTCCTTTCCACCTGGGTTGAAGAGTTTCTTGCCGGTGGCGCTTGACTAGGACCCAGTCTCCCGGCTGGAACGGATGAGGCGTCGGCGGAGGTCCTGCCTCGTACAGTTCTCGTAGTCTGGGCCAAATTTCCTGGTGAATTTTCTGTAAGGCTTGTAAGGAGAACAGGAGCTCAGAGACATTTTCAGTTTCAGGTTTGAGTAAGTCATCTTTTAGACTGGGGACCAGGGGTGGGGGTCTGCCATACATGATTTCATATGGTGTGAGGCCCAGTCTGTAAGGGGTATTTCGGGCCCGGAACAGAGCGTAGGGGAGAAGTACTACCCAATTAGCGCCAGTCTCCATGGTCAATTTAGTTAAGGTCTCCTTCAGAGTCCGATTCATCCTTTCTACCTGTCCTGAGCTTTGGGGCCTATAAGCACAATGTAATTTCCAATTTGCCCCCAGAATGGAAGCCAAATCCTGACTTACCTTAGCAACGAAGGCTGGTCCATTGTCTGACCCTATTTGGATGGGAAAGCCATACCTGGGGAGGATTTCTTCCAAAATTTTCTTTGCTACAACCTGAGCAGTTTCTCTCTTAGTTGGGAACGCTTCTGTCCATCCTGAAAAAGTATCTACAAAGACAAGTAAGTACTGATACCCATATTTTCCAGGCTTTATCTCAGTAAAGTCTATTTCCCAATAGATACCAGGCCTAGTTCCTCTACACCTAATTCCTGTGGTGGTCTGGGTTTGGGGGCAAGCGTTGTTTAGTTGGCAGGCTTTGCAATTTGTTGTGACATCGCTGGCCAGTTCAGCTATGCGCCTGATTCTAAACTTGGCGTGCCTGATTAAGGCCATCATTCGCCGGGCACCCAGGTGGGTTGTCCGGTGGATGTGTTCCAACACCTGCCGTCCTAATTTTTCTGGTAGGATGGTTTGGTCATTTATATCAGTCCACCACCCATTTTTAACCTGTTTTAGGGGAAGCGTGTTCATCCATTCGCGATCCTGTTCGGTATAGTCGGGAAAACATGGCAAATTTCGCGGGCCAGGATCGGGGAGCTGGAGCGCGAGGAGCTGACTGGGAGCTTTTGCTATGCTCCTTGCGGTTTGGTCGGCTAAGAAGTTGCCTCGAGCAATTGGCGTAGTTGGTTTCTGATGCCCAGGGCAATGTACAATAGCCAATTTCTTTGGTTTCCACAAAGCAGTTAATAGAGCTAGGATCTCTTGCTTGTTTTTTATTTCTTTGCCTTCGGCTGTTAATAGTCCCCTTTCTCTGTAGATGGCCCCATGTATGTGCGCAGTAGCGAAAGCATAGCGGCTATCGGTGTATACTGTTAGTTTTTTCTCTGCCCCTAGGGTGAGGGCCTGTGTAAGGGCTATCAGTTCGGCTCTTTGTGCCGATGTCCCTGGAGGCAAGGGTTCCGCCCAGATTACCTCAGTCTCTGACGTTACAGCCGCTCCTGCATACCGCTGGCCTTGGTGGACATAGCTGCTGCCATCAGTGAACCAGGTGAGTTCTGTGTCGGGGAGCGGACGATCTTGCAGGTCCTCCCGCACCCCATGCACCTGAGCCAGTATCTCAGTGCACTCATGGGACGGGGCGTCCAAGTCTGGATTTGGCAGCAGTGAAGCAGGGTTTAAAGAGGTTGGGGGCAGAAAAGTTATTCTGAGGGGGTTTAACAGCAGTCCTTGATAGTGGGTGAGCCGGGCGTTACTCATCCATCGGTCCGGCGGCTGCCGGAGGACGCCTTCAATGGCATGCGGGGTTATAACGCACAACTCTTGCCCCATGATAAGTTTATCAGCGTCTCGGACCATTAGGGCGGTCGCCGCGATTATCCGGAGGCAGGGTGGCCAGCCAGCAGCCACTGAATCTAATTTTTTTGACAAATAGGCAACTGGCCTCTGCCAGGGGCCTAGGTACTGTGTTAACACGGCTTTTGCAACACCCTTACTTTCATCCACGTATAAGTGGAAGGGCTTGGAGACATCAGGGAGCCCCAGCGCGGGGGCTGATAACAAGGCAGTTTTGATTTGCTGAAAGGCCAGCTCAGCCTCTTCCGTCCAATTGAAGGGCTGCCGTTCCTTTGTTGCCTGGTATAGGGGCTTGGCTAACTCAGCAAATCCGGGTATCCATAACCTACAGAACCCTGCCGACCCCAGGAATTCTCTCACTTGCCGTGTTGACTGGGGTCTAGGGATGCGTAGGACTGTTTCCTTTCGGGCTTTGGTTAGCCAGCGTTGCCCCCCTTTTAATAGGTACCCCAGATAAATTACCTCCGACTTGCAGATCTGAGCCTTTGTTGCTGAGGCTCGGTAGCCTAGCTCCCCCAGAGTCTTCAGGAGGTCCTCAGTCCCTCGAACACAAGTTTCCGGGGACCTGGCCGCTATTAAGAGATCATCAACATATTGCAAAAGAGTTATTTCAGGGTGTTGCCGCCGGTACTCACCCAGATCTTCATGAAGGGCTTCATCGAACAGAGTTGGCGAGTTCTTGAACCCTTGTGGCAGTCTGGTCCATGTTAGCTGACCGTTGATGCCCCTCTCAGGATCCGTCCATTGAAATGCAAAGAGTTCTTGACTTTTGGGAGCCAGAGGAAGGCTGAAGAAAGCGTCTTTTAGATCAAGAACGGTATACCACTGTTTTTTGGGATGTAAGGCACTCAGAAGGGTGTATGGATTGGGCACAGTGGGATGTATGTCCATGACCCTTTTATTAACTTCTCTTAAATCCTGTACTGGCCTGTAGTCCGTACTGTTGGGTTTACGAACAGGTAACAGTGGAGTATTCCAGGATGAGTGGCAAGCCCGTAGGACTCCCTGGTCTAGGAGTCGGCGGATATGGGGCGTAATTCCTTCTCTTGCCTCCAGGGGCATAGGATATTGCTGAACCCGAACGGGGTCCGTCCCTGGCTTAACTTCCACAAATACGGCAGGTCGATGTTTAGCTAGCCCTAAGCCCCCAGTTTCTGCCCACGCTTCAGGGAAACGCTGGAGCCAAGAGTCAATTTCCTGATCGGGGGGCTTTTGCTCTTGATGGAGTCTGTACTCATCTTCTAAGGTGACAGTCAGGATAGATATTGGCCTGTTTTGGGAATCAGTTATCTTGGGCCCTTCTGGCTCAAAGTGGATTTGGGCCCCCATCTTTGTCAGCAAGTCCCTCCCTAGTAGAGGGCAGGGGCTCTCTGGGATGACTAGGAAGGAATGGGAGACTTTTCCCGTTCCTAAGTCTACAGTCCTCTGGGTTGTCCAGGGGTATTTTTTGATGCCTGTGGCCCCGTGCACCCAGGATGTTTTCTTAGACATTTTTCCAATTGGTTTGGTTAGGACTGAGCGTTCCGCCCCAGTATCGACCAAGAAGCGAACTGGGGACCCCTCCACTTGCAAAGTTACCCTGGGTTCGGGGAGGGGGTCCGAACCCCGTCCTCCCTAGTCAGAGTCCTGGGTAACGAGTACGGAGGTAGGGTTAGCTGGTCTCCGTTTCTTTGGGCAGTCTTTAATCCAGTGGCCACGTTCCTTGCAATAAGCACACTGATCTTTTTCTAATCCTTGCCTAGGGCCTTGCTTTTTCTGCTTTCTGTTTTGGCTATTTCCTGCCTGGGGGAAAGCTGCTACTAAGACTTTGGTCATTTCTTTGGTTGCCTTGAACTGTTTTTCTTCTGGAGTATCCCTATTATTATAAACTCGCTGGGCCATCTGAAGGAGGTCCTGAATCTGCTTTCCCTCTAAACCTTCTAATTTCTGGAGTTTTCTTTTAATATCTGGTGTTGCCTGGTTTACAAAGGACATTACTACCGCTGCCTGATTTTCCGGTGCTTCCGGGTCCATAGGGGTAAACTGTCTGAAGGCTTCCATTAATCTCTCTAAATACACAGCGGGGCTTTCTGTCTTACCTTGTAACACAGAATATACTTTAGCCAAATTGGTGGGCTTGCGAGCTGCAGCCCGGAGACCCGCCATTAGAGTCTGGCGATAAATGAGTAGTCGTCCCCTACCTTCTGCCGTGTTGTAGTCCCATCTGGGCCGGGTCAAAGGGAAAGCCGCATTAATGAGGTCAGGATTTGCAGTTGGCTGGCCGTCATCTCCTGGAACCAGTTTTCTGGCCTCAACTTGGATTCTTTCCCGCTCCTCCGTTGTGAACAGGATTCGGAGGAGCTGTTGACAGTCATCCCAGGTCGGCTGGTGAGTAAACATGACACTGTCTAACAACGAGGTTAGATCTTTGGGATTATCTGAGAACCGAGCATTTTGGGACTTCCAATTGTATAAATCACTGGTGGAAAAAGGCCAATACATGAGACGGGAGAGCCCGGTATCATTGAGCGATCCTATTTCTGTGAGAGGCAGGGCTACAGTGGAGTCAGGGAGTCGGGAAGCTTGGTCCCGCTGTACGCGGCCTCGTGTTCGGCCGGCCGGCCCCCCCAGGTTACTTTCACTCTCGGCTGCTTCCGCTTCTCGGTTTCCCTCTACGGAAGCACCACCCTGGGGGACTGGGTCCTGCGGGATAAGGTGCTGATATGGTGGGGGAAATGTGGGTTCTAACGTTAGGGGGTCCTGGCTGTCCGGCAGCACAGGGGCCGAGGGAGCAGAGGGAGTCTTTTGTCTTGTAGGTCGCGTTACTAGGACTTTGCAGGGCTCAAGGATGAATGGAGTTATCCAGGGTGGTGGGTTTTCCACAAGATCCTGCCACACTAGAATATAAGGAATTTGATCAGGATGTCCTGACTGCCCTGGCAGGAAAATCTTAGTTTTTACCTTAGTAATAATAGAGAGACAGAAAGTTCCTTCAGAGGGCCACCCTACGCCGAAAGAGGGCCACTCCGAACGGCAGAAAGTAACTAGCTTTCCCTTCTTTAGTTCTACGCTTAAGTTACGCCCCCGAGCCTTCACATCCTTAAAAATGGTAACAAGGAGTGAGAGCGGCGTGCTCTGGTTGTTGCCCATCTTTGGACTGCTCCTACAAAGAGAAGGGGGGACGAAAATGAGTGTGAAGCAGAGGGGAGTATCCGACAGGTCCGGTCCTGGAGGGGGAAGAAAAGGTTTTATGTTTCGTTTTGGGCTTACACTTAACACTTAACAATAACGGACAGACAGTAATAACGATGAGCATTCGCGAGCGCGTGTCGGACTTCCGACCTGAGTCAGACAGGGCAACCAAGGATGGAGGCCCCCAGATGGGCACTGGGGAACGTCTCCCACCAGTCCCGAGTGGCTGTCTTCTAGCGCGTCCGCCAAGACCGTGCCACTTACAGAACAGACCAATACAGATTACAGATTACGGATTTCGCGAAATTTCAGGGAGACAGACAGAGACAAAGACAGAGACAGTGACAAAGCCGGCTTACCTACAGATTAAGATCCGTTTGACTTGGGGGTCTGGTGGGCTTGGGGGAAATCCCGGACGAGCCCCCATTTGTTATGCCCAGACCGTTTATTCCCCGAAGAAGACCACCAGAGTCCAGAGTCAAAGCTAAGCAGCAAGGATCTTTATTACAGGTTCGAACCTGGAGCTCTCACTTGCTCGTGAAACGAGACGGGCAGGAGAGCTCCCCTACTGAGCTCCGAACAATGTTATATAGTCTAAGGAAAGTAGGCATAGAATCATTATACAAATTAGAGGTATGATTGGCTGGAGTTTGAACAAAGCGATTTGGCAAACTATGATTGGTTCCCGCCATTTCTGATATTTCAGTACAACCCTTGAGGCGGAAGAGCAGTTTTACACAAAGGCAGTTAATTATATTGCATCAGGTTGCACGACCAGTTTATGGCTATCTTGCTTAAACACACCTTGTGACCTGGCTATCTTACTTAAACATTCCTTGTGACCTGGCCTCAGAAAGAGAAACATGTACTTACAGAACTTACGAAACCTCTGGTACGTGCAAAGATTAGAGAGCAGAACAAGGGTGTAGCGGGTGGGGGGTCGGGTACACATCTATCTTTGTGTCCTTTCACTACCTAATATTAAAGCAAGAAGTACCTACTCTCTGCTTTGGAAGGGCAGAACTTCCAAATAGAATATTATTGCTAACAGTGGCCTTGTTATATTGTCATTCAACTAGGGGAAGCACCAGCATAGGAATTAAGGCAGCACTTCCACATTCGCATTTGCCATGTAAATACACACATCAGGTGAAATGACTTTGCTTCTTTAAAGGGAAAGAGCATCTTCTTGTAGAGGGAGAGAGGTCACAAAACATGTATTAAGTTCAATTTCTGAGACTCATTTTGAAGTATCTAAACATAATTTCTCTGAACCCAGCACCGTTAGTAAGATCAGCATTCTGAACTGAAATGTGAGCTTTGGATCATAGCTTGAGACAGATGGATAGAACTTTGGATAAATGATTTGCTACATTCTAGACTTCTACTACTCTTGCTCCACTAGGACTCTTTAGACTTACAGGTAATATTTAAATCAGTCCCCTCAACAATCAAATGTGGTAGGGATTGCTAGAGGTGTATTTTATAGCTGAGAAAAATGAGGTTTAGGTGACATACATCAAAACGTGGTGGAAGCAGATCCAAGCCCAAGTAGTCTATTGAAGCAAAAAAAAAGCAGCTTAAAATATTTAAACTTTAAGGCCAGATGAAAATCCCACTTCCTGACACCTCCTACTGTCTCTAATAATTATTATTGTCACCAGATTCTCAGTTTCTTCTTTGTGCTGGCTACTTTAAATGTATTATAAGTTGCATAATGCCAAATCCTTCACAACATAGTTTAAAGACAAGCATTATTGTTAAGTTCTCATACTCTAGGCAGTGAATGTCAGAGGGTTAAAATTGTACTGGGCAAGAACTCCTTGCTCATAAACCCCCCAAATTTTTCCATCCTCCTGTCTCACTAGTTGGGAATATACTTGAATTATCCCAACAATCAGAATTCATATTTTTCTTTAATTAAAAAAAAATTTAGAGACAGCATCTCACTCTGATCCAGGCTGTTCTTCCTACCTCCACCTTTCAAGAGCTGAGACTACTACTACCGCCACACCCAACCAATGCCAAGAATTGAAGTTCAGTGTCACATCTACTTTTGAAAATCTTTGGGTGATAGCACTACGGATGTAAAGGACACAAGATCTCCTTTATTTAGGAAGATCTACTCTAACCACTGCCCACTAATTTATTATTTTTCAACTATGTTTTTGTAAAGATTGTAAAGGAAATATCAACTTGTCCACTGATATTTTGCGCTAGTATAAATGGGTAGCTGGGAGAATAGCTTCACTCTACACAGGCACATACACATGCATGGTGTTCAGTATATATTTTATATATATTCAATATATATCTATTCTAAAATAATGACATATCTGTATATCTATACTGAACACCATCCTTGCATTAAGTTCCTATTTTTGTGATTTGCTCTCTATTGAGAATAAAATATTGCCACCTGGTGGAAGTTGGAAGTTGTGAAATCAGTGCCTTCCAAGTTCACTCAGTTTTGTTCAACTTGATAAATATCCATTTGCTTACATCCTGTCTTAGATCA
Source organism: Macaca thibetana thibetana (assembly GCF_024542745.1). Taxonomy (NCBI): domain Eukaryota; kingdom Metazoa; phylum Chordata; class Mammalia; order Primates; family Cercopithecidae; genus Macaca; species Macaca thibetana. Next base: position 67,854,734 of record NC_065592.1, read on the forward strand.
TTTGCAGGGAATCTGGTCACAAAAATAAGTAAGACATGGTTTCTGCCACCAAGAACACAACATCACAAGCATGAAGGTGTGGAAACTGCCAAGGATACGCCTTGGACAAACTGCATTGCAGAGGACTGCACCCAGCAAGGGCATGAGGGAAGGCTATGTGAAGTGAATGACTCTTGCCTGGTGGATTCCTGAGAAGTAATTAGGTGGATAAACAGTAGACTAGTGGGAACAGCATGAGCAATAGCCTGGAAGTATGAAGAAGTATTGGGGTTTTCAGAGAAGCAAACATTTCATAGGCTTAGAACTTAAAATTTGGGAAGAGGAAGAGACAGAAGATGAGCTTGCCAAACTGTCACAGACTGGTCACAGAAGACATAAAATACCATGCTGAGATTGTACTTTACTCTGTTAAAGGCAGGGAGATAGTTAAGATTTAGTAGATCAAGCCTTGGAAGAGAGGAGCATAGTTTGAAGGCAGGGAGAAAACTATGGTGGATCAGGCTTCAATCTATCAGTGAGGGAGAGGCAGGACAGAGGAAGTTACAGAAAGGCCATGCGGTATTGGACTCACATTCACAGACTCTCAAATATAGACATTTAATATTATCTTGAAGTAAAATTATGCATTTAGTCTCAGATAAACACTGACAAGTTTGAAAGGCTATATTATCAAACAGTTTTAAACTTGTATTCCAATATTAGTCATATTTCCTGTAACGGTCTGAATTTTTATAAGTCCTATATTTTTCTCATGAATAGCACCATTTTACTTGTATTGAAACCATTAGTTCATTCAGTTTAAGTATTTAATATATATAGTGATAACTAATTTAGCAATTTTTTTCACTGTTAACATACTGAAAGTTTCAGGAAATGAAAATGTCTTAGGCCTTTTTTAAGGGTTGCAGAGGTCTAGCTAGGCAGTGGTGAAAAATTAGAGAAAGAAAAGACTTGAAAAATATTTGTTGAAGATTCATGAGCAGACATGTTGTATATTCATTATAAAGATGGGGTGGCCAACTGGCAGATTAAAGAGAAAGGAGGAATCCAAATTGACTTCCTTGTTTCTGCTGAAGTGTCTCATAGATGATAGCACTTTTAGCTGAGGCATAGGTAAAGGAGGGATGAGGCTTGTTTTATAGGGAAAAGAAATAGTTCCATTTTGGATATATGGAATTTGAAAGTCTTGAGAGCTAGTCAAATGGATTTCTCTAGCCAGCAATTAAATATGTGAAATTGAAGCTCATGGCAGTGTCTAAGGCTGAATATAGAGATTCAGGAATTATTAGCCTAGGGAAGGTAATTAAAACTGTGAAAATGGTTGAGATCACTTAAGGAGAGCTTATAGCCTGCAAAGAGCAATAATCTCAGGGTGCTCCCTTGGGACTCTTCTTAAATCTGAAAGATGTTTTCACAAGGGCAGGTGAGTTAACCTTTCTTGTGCAAACTGTGACTACTAAAGCCATGTTAATTACGGGAACATGTAAAGAAAACGAAAGCAAACCAATAAACAAACTAGGTTTACAGGAGGAATTTGAAACCCTCTGCTAATTGATGAAACCAAAATGTCTATCATAGAAGTGTTTCTAAGTAGAAATATAGCATAAAGTAAAGATTCCATGTAGAGAGGAAGAAAAATAATTGGAGAGCAGGAAATTTCAGGGAAGATTTATGAGGTAAAAGCAGAATTCCTCAGTCAGTTTTACAGTCTTGATTCAGTGTCTTCTATCATTGCCAGAAAACTGTCTAAGAGTAAACTTTTCACAGCAATTTAATGAAGAAAAATGAAGAATTTGGAACTGGCCTCATTTTTATCTATTGGTAATAACTGAGCCAATTTCTCAAAATGGGCACACAAAGAAAGTATTTGTGGTCAGCTGAAAAATGACCCCCGAAAATTCAGGTCCTAATTCCTGGAACCTGTGAATGTTCTTATGTGATAAAATGGACTTTGCAGATGTGATTAAATTAGTGACTTTCAAATGGAGAGATCATCCTGAATTATTTGGTGGGTGGGTCCTAAATGCAATGACAAATTTGTGCTTGAAGTGAAGATGGAGGAAGATTTGACAGAGGCAAAGAAGGCCTTGTGACATAAGGAAATGTAAGCAGAGTCAGAGAAGATGTGATCTGGTTGGCTTTGGAGATAGAGAAAGAGCCATGAACCAAGGAATGCAAGGTATGACACTTTCTCTAGAAGCTGGAAAAGGCAAAGAAAAAGACCTCCGGAGACAGTACAGGCCTGACCATGCATTGATTTCAGCCCAGTGACTTTGTAAAAACAGCTTTCAGAGCTGAAACTGGATCCCTTCCTCACACCTTATACAAAAATTAATTAAAGGCCGGGCGCGGTGGCTCAAGCCTGTAATCCCAGCACTCTGGGAGGCCGAGGCGGGCGGATCACGAGGTCAGGAGATCGAGACCATCCTGGCTAACACGGTGAAACCCCGTCTCTACTAAAAAAAATACAAAAAACTAGCCGGGCGAGGTGGCGGGCGCCTGTAGTCCCAGCTATTCGGGAGGCTGAGGCAGGAGAATGGCGTAAACCCGGGAGGCGGAGCTTGCAGTGAGCTGGGATCCGGCCACTGCACTCCAGCCCGGGCGACAGAGCGACACTCCGTCTCAAAAAAAAAAAAAAAAAAAAAAAAAAAAAAAAAAAATTAATTAAAGATGCATGAAAGAGTTAAATGTTAGACCTAAAACCATAAAAACCCTAGAAGAAAACCTAGGCAATACCATTCAGGACATAGGCATGGGCAAGGACTTCATGTCTAAAACACCAAAGGCAATGGCAACAGAAGTCAAAATTGACAAATGGGATCTAATTAAACTAAAGAGCTTCTGCACAGCAAAAGAAACTACCATCAGAGTGAACAGGCAACATACCGAATGGGAGGAAATTGTTGCAATCTACTCATCTGACAAAGGGCTAATATCCAGAATCTACAAAGAACTCAAACAAATTTACAAGAAAATCAAACAACCCATCAAAAAGTGGGAGAAGCATGTGAACAGACGCTTCTCAAAAGCAGACATTTATGCAACCAACAGACACATGAAAAAATGCTCATCATCACTGGCCATCAGAGAAATGCAAATCAAAACCACAATGAGATACCATCTCACACCAGTTAGAATGGCGATCATTAAAAAGTCAGGAAACAACAGGTGCTGGAGAGGATGTGGAGAAATAGGAACACTTTTAGACCGTTGGTGGGACTGTAAACTAGCTCAACCATTGTGGAAGACAGTGTGGTGATTCCTCAAGGATCTAGAACTAGAAATACCATTTGACCCAGCCATCCCATTACTGGGTATATACCCAAAGGATTATACATCATGCTGCTATAAAGACACATGCACACGTATGTTTATTGCGGCACTATACACAATAGCAAAGACTTGGAACCAACCCAAATGTCCATCAGTGACAGATGGATTAAGAAAATGTGGCACATATACACCATGGAATACTATGCAGCCATAAAAGAGGATGAGTTCATGTCCTTTGTAGGGACATGGATGCAGCTGGAAACCATCATTCTCAGCAAACTATCGCAAGGACAAAAAACCAAACACCGCATGTTCTCACTCATAGGTGGGAATTGAACAACGAGAACACTAGGACACAGGAAGGGGAATATCACACATCGGGGCCTGTCATGGGTTGGGGGAGAGGAGAGGGGGGAGAGATTGCATTAGGAGGTATACCTAATGTAAATGACAAGTTAATGGGTGCAGCACACCAACATGGCACATGTATACATATGTAACAAACCTGCCCATTGTGCACATGTACCCTAGAACTTAAAGTATTAAAAAAAAAACAGCTTTCAGAAGTGAAAAAAAAATAAATTTGTCTTGTTTTAGGCCACCACGTTTGTCATAATTTGTTATAGTAGCAAATATAAAACTAAAACAGTACTTTAAACTTATAAAGTAATTTCACTAGAGATCTTCAAAGATATTCTTAAAAAAACTTTACTTAAGCAGAATTAAAATTATTTAATATTTTGACAAAGTACAAAATAAAGTCTCAAAAAAAGTTGACACTGTCCCAATCTTATTCTCTGGAGAAAGCTGATAGATGAAATTTAATCTTGAACTATGAGAGTGACATGATCAGTTGGGAGTTGGGTTAGTCATAAGGTTATAGAAGAAAATTGAGTAGACTAAGACTTGGTGCCTAGGAAAGGCTAATAATTTGTCACCCATCCAAACTAAGAAATGAATAAAGATTCATCCATTATACTTGGCAAAGTCACTTCCATCATGTTATTTTTTTTTTTTTTAAGTTTTTAGTTATTTTTAATTTCCTATCTGTGATCAGAGATTTTGCCATGATTGGAGAGATTTATCTGTGAGGTCATTAGAATCATATTTCTGAATTTTCGAGTGGTGCTTTTCAGACCTTCCTCAGGTAACAGAGTAATAGTAGAGATATGAGACATAAAGTGCACCGGTTGGGTCTTCGGAGGGTAGAGATTGTGCTGGCTTTGAAGTATGAGCTCTGAAAAGGATCTCAAAGATCCTATCAACTTGGCATTGCTAACTGATTGCTCTGTATGTGATTATCTACCTGATCCAGATCTCCAGCCTTTTTTTGGGGACTGCAATCATATCAGCAGGAATTTAGACACCTACATCTATCCATACACCCCTTATGTGTCGTATAAAAATTGGATTGAGGACTTCAGGGAAAACTGATATAGCTATTTACATTACCTGAGATTTTGATTAACAATAATTTATATGATCTCCTCAGAAAGATGTTTTACTTAAATTACATGTCTATTTATTTAGAGAAATGCAATGTCACAAAATGTTCACAACTGTTGAAATAAATAGTCTGTACAAGTATTCATTGTTTTGCTTTGCTTTTTCAGTTTTCTGGGGCTTTGACAGTTTTCAAAATAAAGCTTGGAGAAAAATTACAAAATAGGGCATAATGAATTTCTTAAATACACTAAAACTATAGGTGTGGCAGTGTCACCATTACTTTCCTGGTTTGATCATTGGGAGGCATCCAGTTGGTATACAGCCTTCTCAGGAAACTTAATTTGGAGAGAAGATAGAGAAGGATTCTCTATGGCTGGAGGAATGTGGATTACAGTGTTTTAATAAAATACATGTTATGATAAATGTCAGTCACATACTCATTAACATGTATGTATCTTGTGTTACTTTAAAAATTCTGTGTTAGTCTAATTAAACAAATCTACACTGTTGGTGATAAAGGTATAATGTAAGACTCACTGCCAATGAGAATTTTAAATTGAGCCCAATTATTGTAATGGGTATCAATAATTATCTGCAAAGTTTATTGAAATTTTAGAACATTAATGTCTGCCCAGAGGACAGGGTAACTTATGATAGCCAATAGTGAATGATAGGGCTTTCCAATGCCAAAAAAGATGGAAAAAACAATGTGTGTTTGTAGAAATATATCAGAGCCATATCTTGTTCTTTCTAGTACAAAATCTATTCTGTCATCTACAGATGAACATTCATAGTGGCAAATTTAGTTCAGTTTTCAAGAAAAAAATCTTTCAAATGTATAAATAGTATGGACTAGCAGTAAACATTTTTTTTACTGTGCTCCTATTTTTTCATTAAATCTAAGCTTTAAAACTTCTGGGACTATACTGACACCTAGAGGAAATCAGCTTTAGGTATCATTTATTTCCAGTGGTTCTTAACAGCCGCTTGTAGATAGAGAAATCTCTCATGGTTGGGGCTTATTTACAATGCTTTTTTTTTTCTTTCTTTTATAAATAGACTTTAAATTTAGTTTCTAAAGGAGTATCCCTTAGTAAAAGGTATAGAGCAATATAGAGGAAAGAGAAGGAAAAATTAAGAAACCTCATCCCTTAATGAAATAAGAATTCATACCAAGATTAAACAGTATCCTTGTCACTCAGTAATGCCCTGTTCTGAATGCCACAGTTACGTTCTGAAGTTAGTAGTTTGAAGATAAATTTTTAAAATAAATTCAAGGCAGTTTTTTTTTACAAGTATGTATTATGCAGTTTATTTGGAAGAATGAAGTTTGTATTGGAACAAAACTATGGTATTATACATATATGCCTAACAGTTTGGGACTTGTTCTACGTCTACACATGCTGTAAGAATTTATTTATATATTTTAAGTCTAATTTGAGGAATCAGAACTAGATATGCGTAGTCTGATTTTGCTTCAAATACGTGTTCTTTTAGAGTTTAAATGGAAACCTCACAGTCACTCAGACACCGAACCGGGAGCACTAAATGTATTGGGAAGGGTTTCAGTCTTTCCATGGTAAAGGGACATAAATACAACTTGAGTATGGGAGAGATCTATTTTGAGGTTGCCTCACAAAGCTGTGAAAGCACAAAAGAGGCAGACGGTGCAGCCACAAATGAGGCTACTGAAAGGAATGTTGCCAAACCCAGGAGCTCCCATAGCTATTTGCATAAGTGCTAGCAAAGTTCCTCAGCCGATCTGGTCCTGCACCCCAGACGCGGAGAAGCAGATGAGGCAGCAGATGACCGTTTACATTGCCAGGGTGTGTGAACTAGGGAACATCCCCCACATTACTCACTAAGTAATGAGGAGGGGACTTAGATATGTTCCACAATTCAGATGGGTCTGCCAGTTGGCCCCTGGGCTTCATTCTGTGTGATCCATACACAGCAGAGACACTCAGGAGGCAATGCAAATGAATCAACAGACAGCACTGAGGTCCCAGCAGCAGCAGGCAAGGTACTGCCTATGCAACAGGGCGTGATGACAGATAATTAGCTGTGACATGCCCTTCAATGGCAGTGGGATGAGAGTGTTCAGTTGGAAACCCGTGTGCAACATGGTATCACGAACCAAGAGATTTAACTTAGGAACCAAGAGATAAATTCTTTTTTGCCAAATCATTTTTTTTAAGGAGGTAACTGTAAAGAGTTAAGTTTTTATGAATCTAGGAATAAAAGCTGAAATTTGCTAAACAAGTACTACATTTTAGGGATTGGGAGACATACCGTTATCACTTCTGATGTTCTAAAAATCCCTATTTTGTAAGAACCGCCTTTATTTTACAGATAAAGAAAACTGAGGCTTAGAGGAGTAATGCAACTTGCTCAAGGACACTTTGCTAATAAATGAAAGAGACAGGAAGCCAAACTAGGGCTGCTTGAATATAGAATTAGTCTTATTATGTTGCCTATCACAAACAGATGTTGACTTTTTCCCCCAAAGGAAATTTGATAGAATGTCCTCTCTTCGCCTTTTCTTCTACTCTTTAAGTTTCTCTTATGTTGTTTATATTTTTATGTCATATTGTTTTTATTTCTTCTTCAAAATGTTGAGTTTATTATTTTAAAAAATCACTCCAAAGGATACTACTGAAACATGTGGAAAATTTGAATATGGATTATATGTTAGAACATAGTATTGCATCCATTTTAAATTTCCTGACTGTTGTACTGTGATTATGTAAGGGAATGCCATTGCTCTTAGGAGGCACATACTAAAACAAGGATAAAATGTCATAATATCTGCTATTTACTTTCAATTTTGTTCAGGAAAAATATTCATAATAACGATACGCACATAGGTATGTGTGGAGATAGAGTAAAAAAGCAAATGTGCAAAATATTGACAATTGTTAAATCTAAGTGCAGTGTCCATGGGAATTTATTGTATTCTTGCAACTTTTCTATAAATTATAATTTTTCCAGGTAAGTTAAAATAAGTTTTTGAGCCTTCTCTTAGGCTAGTTTTGAAACCTTTAAGTGTACATGTACAAAGTTAACCATGACTTTCACTGTATTCTCAGCAGCTGATTGGGGCTGATTCCCAGAGCTGGCTAGCCCTTTCACCCTTGTCACAAATTATCAATGTCTTTGGTCCTGGCATCATCATCTATTGTATGTGAAACCATTTGGGTGATATGCCACTCACTCTTCATTTTGTGGCCCGGAAGGGCTTTATGATCAGTGATCATAATAAAGGGGGATAATGTATACAAGAGTATTTTAGTCGATAAAGAAGATACATTTTTGTCATTGTTATTTAGTTGAACATTTCAGTCATGTGTAGATTATTAATCACACAAACTCATTTCTACTAAAATGAAAATTTCATTTCTTCTGCTTTCAAGAATGACATGAACATTTTTTAAAACCAGAAAAGGAATAACAGGTGTCTTCACTGTTCATTTCAGTTTGATATTCATAATCAACATTTTGAAATATGTTCAAAGGTGCCATCTTGGGATAATATTCTATTCAATTTTTAGCAGATATATTGGCAAAAGTCTGAGTAAATCTGAAGACCAGAAAGAAATAACAATGAAGAAATGTATTTTACAACATGCCAGAAGCCAGTATTTTGGAGCATAAATAAAAAAAAGAATGCCAGAGTGTATTTCCATGTGTAATTTACTTATTTAATCAAAGTGCTTAATGATTGTTCTTACTCATTTTGCTAAGTTTCTATTTGAAAGCCCTGTCCTTTTTTCTCTTTTCCCCAAATTAGAAGTGTAAATACTTCTATATAATAGGAGAACACATGAAGAATGAATTTCTGCTTTAGTGTTACACATTCTGAGATAAATCATTCTTCACTGAGGTTTCCAGAAGTATCACTTGCTTTTCAAAAATTTTTATTTAAAAAAGTCAAGGTTGGTAAAGAATGACCAAGGTTCTCCTGCCTCAGCCTTTCCTATACACAGATGACACTTTTTGATACAACTTTTTCAGCTCTTCAAATTATTTATTCTAATTTTGCCTCTGTTTTTAAGTGTATTTTTAATCTTTTTTAAAAACTTAGAGATAGTAAGTTTTGATATTCTACCTTGGATGATGAGGACTCAGCTTTTATCATAGCCCTGCTCACCAACATATTTTACTTCACCCTTGCTTGCATTTTTCAATTTAGTTATATCATATTTTTGTTGTTATTTAATCAATTTCTTTTACTATTTAGATGGAATTTTTGTTTACAGCATAGTACATAGTACACTACAATGACTTTCTTTTCTGACACAAATTGTTGTTTCCCTAGAATTAATAATTATCCCACTTTTTAATTTGTTTGGTGTTTTATAATCCTTTTTGGATGAATTCCTCTAATCTAATAGAACTGAATATATCCTTTCAACAAGGTATTTTACTGTCCACACACCTCCAAGGTATTTACTGTCCACACACAAGATATTTTACACTCCACATACCTCCTGTGGAGATATGACTTTTATATTCTTCTGTCTCCTTCACTTAACATAAAATGTAGTTTGTGTTTGATCATTTCTTGGTTTATGTTAGATCATTTCCAACAGAAAAGAACTTTTTTCTTGAGTTGCAGACATTATTTAAGCTAGCTCAGGTTTGCGTCTTTCTTCTCTAACAACAGTGAAATTTAGAACTTTTACATACGAATCATTCAGGGCTACAAGATAGGTCCTAAAATAAAGGTGTATATTACTGGTATCCCCAGGTATAAGAGAAAGACAATTTATTAGTTGATAATGATGTCTTTATTTTGCAGAATATTTGTGAATATGGTTTTTTCTCTTTTCTTATTATAAAAAGCAGACAAATCAATAGATTTGCCTATTTAAGCATGGAATAATAGAGAATAAAATAGTAAAATTTTAGAATTCTTTAAGGCGATAGGAACTATTGACCTATTTTTCTTGATTATAGGATACATTTTTTCAACAATAGAAACACTTGCATTCCCAGAATATTTCTCTCTAGATAATCAGTCTTTTAAAAATTTTGATTTTTTTAATCCTCCTCTTTGCCCTGAGATGATAATTATTATCCTTCATTTGTGTTGACATCATTCTTCTCTTCAAACCATTATTATTGTTTTTAATAAGTATTTATCCAAAGCTTATTACATGCAAGACATTCCACTAGGATAAGGATAGAGAACTATACAAAGATTTGGCTCTATTTCCCAAAAACTTTAAAAATGTACTAACAAAATAATTATACAATTAATGTGTATCTTAATCAAATCAAAATTCAAATTATTTACTTTTTGAGAGCATTTAGTGTGATACCTTATGTACACAATTACATATTTCCAACCTTTTTTGAGGCTTAAGTTATCGCTGGAAAAATTTCTAATATATATTAAAAATTAATCCTGTATTCTACAGTCTCAGTCAACAATATTTATTTCTCTAGGAACTTATCAATCTCATCTTCTCATCTTTCTAATAACTGTATTGGGTTTCATTTATCTTTCAATTTCATATATGTATGAAATATTTCAGTAAAATGTGTCTGTTCATTCTTCCCCCTTGTAAACATTTACTGTTCACTGCACTAGAAATTGGTGAAACAATGTTAAGTAGCTTAGTTATTCTGATCTTCATGATTATGAGACAACCACATCTTCTTAGTATTTTTGGGCTGTTATATCCTTGCCATATCCTATAATTTCTGCATTATCCTGTATTTCATCTTACCAAATGAAATGAGTTGTGGAGGAATATAAAAGTAAGTTCTTATTAGCTGTATTGTCTTGTACAAATATGTTCACCTCCATGTAATGCAATTTATTTATCTGAATAATGAAAGAGCCAGACTGGACAATACTCAGATTTATTCCATCTTTATAAGAAAGTTTCAATAGGAAACTTTTGGAAAGTATGCTATGCTGAAGGATAAATGAATTTGGCTTAATTTCTACTTTGCTAAAATTCCATACCACGTTTACTACCCATAGTTATAAATTAGGAACCAACAAACCAAAGAACACATGGGTAAGGTATGGCTCCTAATGTAATGTCTTGATAATATTACAGTAAATATGGTTTTTAAAAATCTGGGAACAAAGATTTCTTTAAGAACACTCACTTAAATGCAGGAGAATTGAGGGGATTTATAGGGGCCTCAATCCTTGATGAATAGGGGCAAAAATAACTGTAATAAAAGCCTCAGAAATATAAAGGATCATAAGGGACTTTTAAGAACGAGTATGTGCCAAAAATTGGATAATATAGAAGAAATTGATGAATTCTTATAAATATACAGGCAATATGGTTTGGCTCTGTGTCCTCAACCAAATCTCATCTCTGACTGCAATCACCACTTGTCAAGGCAGCGACTTGGTAAGAGGTGATTAGATCATAGGGATGGTTTCCCCCAGGCTTTTCTCTTGATAGTGAGTGAGTTCTCAGGAGATCTGATGATTTTTTAAGGGGCTCTTCTCCCTTCGTTTTATCTTTCCTGCTGCCTTGTGAAGAAGGTACTTACTTCTCCTTTGCCTTCTGCCATGATTATAAGTCACTTGAGCCACCCCCACCCCACACCCAGCCATGTGGAACCGTGAGTCAATTAAACCTCTTTCCTTTATAAATTACCCAGTCTTGTGTATTTCTTTATAGCACTGTGAAAATGAATGAATATAACAATATGCCAAGACTGAATTATGAAGAAAACAAGATCCAGTGACTTGCTATCTACAAGAAACTCACTTTAGATGCAAACATACACATAGGCTGAAAGTGAAAAGATAGATATTCCAAAATGGTAACAAAAAGAAAGCAGAAATGGCTATGTTTATGTCAGGCAAAACAGACTTAAAGTTGAAAATTGTCTCTAGAGATAAAGGTTATTATATTATAAAATGAACAATCACTAAGAAGATACAATTATAAGTATATACATATTCAATATCAGAGCATCTAAATATATAAATAAAATATTGACATATCTGAATGGAGAAATTGACAGCAATACAATAATAGTGGTAGACTTCAATACTTCCCTTTTAATAAGGGATAAAACATACAGGCAGAAGGTCAGTTTGCCAATGTTCCCCTTAATGTGTGGCCTGAAAGTTGTAAAACAGGCCAGGTGTGATTCAAACACCACGAGTTTCCTTTTGTGTATTAATGAAGCCCAATACCTCACTGTTTTCCTCCTTGATCAGTTGCATTTCATTTTTCCCTTTATGGGCTGCATTGCACTATTGGCTTATATTTAATTTAAAATTAAAATTACGTGGTTATTTTGCAAAAACTCCTGTCTCTTTCTACCCTTTAATTTTGCCATCATGCTTTTTAACTACCATATTTTGCATTTTTCCTTATTACCTTCATATCAGGCTCTGTTCTTGGTTTATAGATACATTTTTCAAATCTATTTTTTTCACATTTATATTAGCTCTCTGCTCAACTTGATTTTCCATTGATCAGTTCGTTGTGAAAAGTTTGAGCAGGCTATAGCAAAGGAAAAATACATAGCATTATTGGATATTCACGGACTGGGCTCCGAACAAATGTCTTACAACTAAATCTTGGAACAGTTATTTTAATAGCCCCAAACTTATCTTTTCATGTTTTAAAATTACACGGACTTGTAAGTAAGTGCTATGTCTGAAATCTGCTTCTGGACATGAAGACAAGATGTAACTGAAGGCCAAAAAAGTAATAGCTTTTTATTTTTCATGTGTAGGACAGTCAGATATTTTAATTGACTCCACTTAGACTATAAAGCTTAAATCAGTTCGTAGCACTCACGTGCAATGGGTGCTTATACAACAAGAAATGGGTGATTATGCAACAATTTTCTTGTTTATTATTGTTACATTCAGGCTTTCTATTTCTTCTGAAATTGGTCTCAGTATGTTGTATGTTTCTAGGAATTTATCCATTTCTTATAAGTTATCCAATTGTTGGCATACCATTGTTCATAAAAGATTCTTCTGATCCTTTTGTTTCTTAGGAATACATTTTAATGCTTCCTCTTTCATTTCTGATTTTGAGTCTTCTCTCCTCCTCTTAGTTTAGCTAAGGGTTTGTCAATTTTTTTATTTTTTCAAGAAACCCCTTAATTTTCGGAATTTTCTCTTGTTTTATTATTCTGTACTTATTCTACTCTAATTATTATTATTTATTTATTTCTGCTAACTTTGGGCTTAGTTTATTGTTCTTTTTCTAGTTCTTTGTGGCATAAAGTAGGTTGCTCATTCGAGATCCTTAGTTTTCAATGTAGGCATTTATTGCTACAAAATTCCTTTTTAGTACTTTTGTTGAATCTCGTTAAGTTTTGGTATGTTGCATTTTTGTTTTCACTTGCTTTGAGATATAATTTAAATTCCTCTATGATTTCCTAACTGACCCAATGGTTATTTAAGAGTATATTGTTTTTTCATCGTTGTGAATTTCCCACTTTCTTGCACTATTGATTTCTAATTTTACTCAATTGTGACCTTAAAAGATCTTTGAAATGACTTTTATCTTTTTAATTTTGGGGGACTTGTTTTGAGGCCTAACATAATTTATCCTGTGTATGTTCCACATGTGTTTGAGAAGAACATGTTGCTGAAGTATAAGAATATTCTGCTGCTGTTGAGTGGTATGTAATGTATAAGTTCCTGAAGTCCAATTGGTGTACAGTGTTGTTCAAGTACTCTCTTTCCTTATGGATCTCCTACCTGGATGTTTTGTACATTAATGAAAGTGGAATATTGGATTCTACTACTAGTATTGTATTGCTATCAATTTCTCTTTTCAGATCTATCAATATTTGCTTTGTATATTTAAGTGCTCTAATATTTAATATGTATATACTTATAATTATTATATCTTGTTAAATTGATCCTTTAATTATTACATAATGAACTTCACCTCTAGAGACAGTTTTTCACTTTGTCTATTTTGTGTGGTAGGATAGCCTCCCCTGTTGTCTTTTTTTTTTTTTTTCACCATTTTCAGAATATCCTTTTCCATTCCTTTACTTCCAGCCTATATGTATTTTTAAATCTAAAGTGAATATCATAGACAGCAAGTCACTGGATCATGTTTTTTGATTCATTCAGCTACTATAAGCATTCTAATTTTGGATATTAAGCCATTTACATTAAAATAATTGCTGATTGGTGAGGACTTACTAACTGCCATTTTGTTAATAGTTTTCTGTTTTGCTCTTGTTTTAATCCTCTCTCACATTGTTTAATCTCTCTTCCATTGTTAACTGATGTTTTTGTAATGATTTACTCAAAGTTATATTTATATTATACTTATAACTTTAATATTATATTTATAATATAAGCTGCATTTATTATATTTATAGATGTGTACAACTTTATCTTATAATTATGATTATTTAGAATTGATGTTTTGAAACAAGACTTCTTTCTCTCTCCCACAATCTATTCCATATTAACTAGTTTCTTAGCTTTTAACCATTCCAAATTGTTTCTCTTCAACACTATTTGTGAACAGCACCATCACTACTATATTTATAAATATACAGCTTGATTATGACTCTCCCTGTTTCCTAGTTCCCATGGAATTAATTCCAATTATTAATAATTGCATATAGGACACTCTGGTTTCATTTCCAATTTGTCTTTTTACTCCCCTCCATAAAAACTATGCTTTAACCATACTGACCTATTTTATATTTTCAAAAGTTCCATGCTCTTTTAAACTTCTGTGCCCTTGTCCATACTGTCACTTTTGAATAAAATGCCCTTCTCTGCTTTTATATTTGGTAAATCCATTGGCATTCCTTGAAGCACAAGTCAAATATGACCTTCTCAATTTTACAATTCTTATTTTCTTCTCTCCAAATCTGTAGTGCCTTTAAATCTTTGACATCTAGTATATGCTTAATAAATGTTTCTGAAATGAGTAATTAGTAAATCTACAAAAATATAAAGTGAGGTATTTAGTTTCATTGATGTTCTATATAAAAAGGCATCTTACATTATGCAATGATTTATTTGAAAAGCTGTGAGTATACTGTATTTTAACAAATTGCAATGTATTCCAGGAGAATAAATTGAGTAATGCTAGTGTAAAATATCCTATTGTTATATGCATGCTCTTTGATATATTTTATTTGTTTATCTTGTGTATATATAGCCTTAATATTGCTGAATATAGGAAAACCAACTAACCAATCAGGGATACATAACTTCAACTTGTTTCTGTTTGTAGAATTTAGAATCTCAGTTTAGCCATTTTCTATAGTGTATGATTACTATTGTTACTATTTATTTTTACTGATTTTAATTAAAATGTTCACTTATGACCACCTTATACAATTCTTTGGAAGACTGTGTCATAGCACAAGATCAAAAAGATAAAATATATTTCATGTTAGAAGAGAAGGGGAAAATAGCATTCACATAGAACTAGATAAAAAAGAAGACCAGTGAAATAATACGTTAATATTTTACTTGGAAAATACATAAAAGGCTGATAAATGATAAGAGAATGCTATTTAAATTAAGCACAGTGATTGGAATAGTATTTATAGAGCAGTATAAAACATGTTCTCCATATGCTTTCTTCATGGACCTCTAAGATGTTAGAAGAGAAATTAGTAGGTGAAATGTATAGATAGGTAGTTCCTTTTTCAGTGAATTGAGTGGCAGGAAAACACAGTGGCAAACAAAGGCAATATCCACTGTTGCTTAAGAAAGCAAAGATATTCCCTCTCCAAAGCTTGACAAAGATGGTGATTTTGTTGTAGCCTTGAACCTGAGACTAAATAGTATATGTTGACTAAATAATATATTTGATTGGTCTTCAAATTGGAACATTAATTTGAAAAGTTTAATCAAAATTTCATTTGTTTATAACTACATATAATTTGCTTTAATTAATAACTGTGTTTTTCTTTAAATCTGTTGACAAATATCCATGAATGGAAATGTGTTTATGTTTTAACATTTTAGAAATGCCCATTCATGTATTTTAAGTGGACATTCACTATCAAACATTATTTTCCTTTACACGTAAACAAAGCATAGTAGCTTACTTATATCTTCACATACTTAACTTTTAAATCATGCCAAAGATCTTCACACTATCCTTAAATATCATGGAGTTAGTGCCACTCACCATTTTAAATAGAACTGAAAATTAAAACCCATTGAAACGATTCTGAAAGAGTCTTCCCAGCTTTGAAAATTATGCCTGGATCTTTAATTCTAACATATGCTTGTATTAGAAAGAAGGTAACAAAGTGAAAGAAGATACAGTTAACAACTCAATCTATTACATTCAACCAGGTAGTTTTGTGATACTAATTCATAAGACAGTAGGGCAACTATTAGACCACAGACTGATTAGGATTTCGGAGTTTTTCATATTCTTCAGCATAGTGTTGATATTGATCAGTGAGGAGAGGCTGGTTAGCTTCATCCATATTGCGTCTGGCACGAATCAGACAAGAAGCAGTCCCAAAAATCAACGCAACCAGTAACAAAGCGGCAACTACTGCTATGGCAATTATCTCAGGTACACTAAACTCCCGACCTATTTGGAAAGGAAGATAAAAATAAAAAGATAAATATTACAATAGTTATCACCAAAAATTGGACACCTGAAATTTAGGTAGAAATGTCTATTTTAATAGAAATCCTCATATTTAATTTATAATGGTCACATGGCCTTGAAGCCACTTCCTGATTTCTTTTAATGAGTGGACCCTATTGGGATAGTCATTGTTATTTCCATTTCATTTTGTGAAAGTGAGAGAATGATGACTCAAAGAGTTTGAGTCACTTGCCTATGTCACGTGGTTAGTAAGAAGTAAAGTTGGCTTTGGAGCCTGAGTATTTTAGAGTATAAGTCTTGTACTTTTCCACTATGCCCTACTGCCTTTGTTGGGGAAAGATTTAAACAAGAAGTTTTTGGTTTTCAAAATCTCAGAAAAACACTGAAGAGTATCCCACTCCCTTTTCCTTTAAGATAGATAAATGCAGGCAATATGGTATAGTAGAAGAATTGGGGCATATTCCATGGGCCTAAGCTCAAACTCATTCTCTTCCCTTATTAGAAATGTGAATCTGTAAATAGCTAACCTATTTAAGCCTCAGCTTCCTTATTTGTAAAATGAAGATTTTCATACTCACCCCAAAGCACTGTGAGGATTAAATAAGATAGGGTGCTGTACAATAAGATCAGTGTCAGCTTAGTGTGGACTCTCAACAAATATCAAGTTCCCTCCCTTATCCTCAAATAAAAATACAAATGAAAGTTTCTAAGTCCAAATGGAAAACATAGCTTCAGAACACTGTGATTACTTTAAAGACAACATATTTACTTTTGGAAATTATCACAGTAAAAATACACTTTCAATACTTACTTGGCCATTGAACTTCATAAGTGTATCCCAGGTTGTCTGGAGCAGTAACAAACATTTCTGTGTTGGTGACTGGGGGCCAGAATGGCACCATGTTGTATTGTCTATTATGTCCAATAGGGGCATTTTCCAATGGAAATGTAGATATATCTAAATTATTCCAAAAACAACTTGTTAATAAACATAATAAAATTAATATTCATATCATTATTGAGTTCTAAAGGGATCCAATATTCAAGGAGAACATGAAAAAATTTTATTGTTATTTTACACTGAATAAAGATAAGAATTTTCACTACAGCATGATGGGAAATTACATAAAACAGAAAATGCTTTGAATACAGTACCAATATACCACTTAATAAAAAAAGAGAGTTTAAAAGCAGGGGAGTTTTAGTATTTCATCATCTATAATGATGTTGAACAGTTTTTAAAAATTACATAAAGCAATTTGAATAAGGTATTAAATGTGTTTTTCAAAGCCAAAGAAAACATAAACCTGTAATTTGCTGTGGCATCAGCTGTAATTTAAAATTTGAGATACGGCATATCTATTAGAGGTTGTGCTTGTTTATGAATATTTCTGCTCAATATTTTTTATTTTGTCTGTTTACTTTTAGAGAAATCAATATTAGCTTTATTCCTAGGGCTTTACTCTGTTAGCAAAAAATGCTTAAAATTTTGAATCAAGGTCCTGGAATCCTATTCACTTCCTGATACCTCATGAATATAAACTATGGCTATTTATATTATTAATGAGTTTCTATCATCAGGAATAAAAAGAATGAAATTTTTTTGTGGCAAAAGATGTTTGTTTCTCTTTTTTTTGTTCTATATTTATGTTGGTACAATTAAACACCAAATAGAATGCCACACACACACACACAAAAGAGTTAGAAGTGGGATTGGGCAGACACCAATGGGAACATAAGTCAGTATTAAGAGGTACGGCCTTTAAGAGGTGATTGAATTATGAGAATTCAGCCCTAATGAATAGATTAATCCATTCATGGATTCATGGGTTAATGGGTTATCATGGGAGAAGAACTGGTAACTTTATTAAGGGAGAGGGAGACACTTAAGCTAAGATACTCAGCCTCTGGACTATGTGGCACCCTGGGCTGACTCAGGGTCTCTGCAGAAAGTCCCCACCAGTAAGGCTTTCACAGATGTGGGCCCTCAACTTTGGATTTCTCAGCCTTCATAACTATAATAAATAAATTCAGTTTCTTAATTAATTACTTGGTTTCAGGGATTCTGTTATAAGCAACAGAAAACAAACTAAGACAGCTATCTAAGTATTAGATTTTCTCTTTGCTTGTAGATATAATACCTTGACAGGTACAGTGATTCCGTGAATCACAGAAGGGTGTTTCAGCATCTGGATTGAAGAAAAATTTATCATAGAAATGCCAAGTAGTGTTGATATTTTTGTGACTTTAAATTTACTATGTATTAAAGCTAATTAAATATTTATCTGTTAAAATCCACTGAGTACCTACTAATGCCAGATGCTGGTCTAGGCACTTAGGCTGTGGCATTGAAAAAAAGAGACAATATTTCTACTCTCAAATAATTCACATTCTAATGTATTATAAATTCATTGTTTATTAGCATTAGGTATTAAGATAATTTAGAAAACTTTTTAATTCCCCATTTTAGTTTTCTGCTTAACTCTGATTTGACCAGCCTCAATCCAGTTCAGCTTCAGCTGTGTGGTAAAGTTTTGTCCATTAAAATGAGGGGAGAAATAATAGTAAAAATAACAATAGCAATTGGATTGTCCTGTAATTTCCCTATGCAAGATCCTCCATGGCCCCCTATCTCTCTTAGAGTTAATCCCAGTATCCTTCAGGCTCTGCCTCCTGTGATCCCTTTTACCTTACTATCTCTCACCATTCTCTCCCCAGACCCCACTCTACTCCAGCCACAGTTGGCTCCCTGTTCCTTTGTCTTAGGACATTCTTCCATATATCTACACAGTACTTCCTTTCCCATTTCCTGATTTTATTTGTCTATAGAGACTTCCACCATCTAATATGCTGTATTTACATATGGTTATTGTCAATTTTATTAACAGGAATAAAAGTTTCAGGAAGAAAATTTGTTGGTGGATTTTTGTATACTATCATATTTCTGGTACCTTGAATACTGACCAGGAAATAGTAGATTTGAAAATAATATATATGAAAAGATTTAAGTGTATGTGTGATTACTTCATTTCTCTCGCAGCTCAAAAAGTAAAGTAGTGATTACTCTTGGAAATGTATAAACTGCTTCTTCTGAAAATACACTGAACTTCTGGGCTGCTATATTTAAAACTTACCTCATATAATTCTTAGTCGAAATAAAAGAGAAAGAATTGAATTGAATGTGTACATAGATCAGAAATATTAGTAAATAGAAATTAACATGGTAGTAACTAGAGTTTGGATGCTCTTAATTGTACTATTTCATGTCTAACGAGAGGAATCTGTAATGGACATTACTACTTGAATGACTCTACTTTTCTTTATTTGTAAAGTGTAATTTTTTTTCCATTCTGAGCCTAATAATTCTATTATTCTGCAATTTGTAAAGAGCTTTCTGTATTTGTAAAAACCTTTCAATCATTTTGAAAAAGAATTCCATCCCTCCACTCCTAGACTTATTTTAAACAAGACTTCTGCTTTATAGAGAGTTTATAAAATTTTGTAATCTTTCTAAATTTTCTTTCTCTTCTTTACAGTTGTTTTATGACACTGCTTTCTAAAAGGTATTTGCAGGTACAAGGAATATTTAAGAAGGAGGCCAATTGTTTCAGCTTAGCTTTCATGCAATTTGGAGTGTTTACATTGACCTATCCTATAATTTTATGGCCACATTTTATCAGCAATGTGCTGCAGGATAGTTTCCTATTTTTCATTTATGGTACTTCTCTTCCCACTACAATTCAAGTTATTGAGAAATCTTATGCTATATATTGCAAAGAAAGAAAATGTCAGAAAAAAATGTTCAAAAGGTGTTTTTCTGGTTCATCAGTGACCTTTAGGTTAAAATCTGGAAAACCTTTAACAACTTGCTATGAATGTGAAATAATTATATTTTCAGCCAAGATACACAAGGCGAAGGAATATCTTTCCTTTCTTTCAAAGGTGAAAGAAAACTCCATTTAAGAGATTTGCTAGGTTACTGAATAGTCTCCGTTTCCTCTGAAAAGTTTACTAACACCCAAGGCATTGTGAATAACTGAATAAATACAACTTGAACATTGCCATATGGTTCCCAGAAGTGCATGTTTAACAAAAGTTGGTTTTGTTAATTCCTAAACCTATTAATTCGAGTTTACTCATTACTGTAATAAAAGGAATCTAGTTAAGCAAACATAAAGTGGTCATCATGACTGTAAAACAAAGAGGAGGGTGTTGTTTTTGTAGTTTGTAAAATGAACACTTTGGAAAGATTTGTTAAAGGTGTATGGCTAAATATTTGCCCTCATATCGTATTTCAAAAGTCACTCATTTATTGTTTCACTTTTTAAAAAAGCTGACAGTGTAAATTATAGATAATTAATTATGGTTGCCATTACGTATATAAATACACATGAAAAATGAGATGAAACTCCAATAACTGAATTCACAACTGATTGAAAACTGAACCAATATTTATGTGTAGGTTGTTTCCCTTCCCTCCCCTCCCCTCCCCTCCCCTCCCCTCCGCTCCCCTCCCCTCTTCTTTCTTTTCTTTTCTTCTTTTCTTTTCAGATCAAGTCTGTCTCTGTCAGCCAGGCTGGAGTGCAGTGGTGTGATCTTGGCTAACTGCAACCTCTACCTCCTGGGGTCAAGTGATTCTCCTGCCTCAGCCTCTCCAGTAGCTGGGATTACAGATGCCCACCACCATGCCTGGCTAATTTTTGTGATTTTAGTAGATACAGGGTTTCACTATGTTGACCAGGCTGGTCTCAAACTCTTGGGCTCAAGTGATCCTCCTGCCTTGGCCTCCCAATGTGCTGGGATTACAGGCTTATGTGTAAGTTGTTTCTTGAATAATTTTTGATGGAACAAACTATTTTCATCAATTTCATCAATTAATGGTCCTAATTAGGTTGAATTAGAGGACTTTACTGCACACATATACACACAGAAATGTAAGCATGCCTAATGGATACATAAATCAATAGGTAGTTAAGCTACAATATCATGTTCATGTGTGTGATGAACTAAAGGCACAGAAGCCAAAATTGAGAATGCTTTCAAC
The DNA here is from genome assembly GCF_024542745.1 of Macaca thibetana thibetana. Classification (NCBI taxonomy): domain Eukaryota; kingdom Metazoa; phylum Chordata; class Mammalia; order Primates; family Cercopithecidae; genus Macaca; species Macaca thibetana. The sequence continues at coordinate 67,876,064 of NC_065592.1, forward strand.
ATATGAAAATTTGTGATGTTTTAACCAGTGGAAGCACTTTTATTGTTTGAAAAATAATGCTAAGCTCTCAGCTGTATAGGAAGGCAGAGAAGGAGGCATTTTAAATAATATTTTAAAGAATGCATTGAAATGAACTTAAAAGAGATTTCCTGTAGTGTGATATAAAAGCCAACGTTAACTTTTCAAGTGGAACAAAATTTCTATTTGTGAGAGGCCATTAAGCAATAAAAATAAGAACTGTGGATTATGGATATACAATTTTTAGTCTTTTGGGATATCAAAGAAGAGCTCTATAAGGTTTTCTTCATTTATATTTAAAAGTAATTAGAATTTATGTTGGAAGATGAGGGTGAGAAAAATTTGTAAAACATAGTAGCATTTTTTTCATAGCAAAAATTAGGAGAGGTGATTTGGTTAGTCCTAGCAAGTGGTTAAAAATATCATCCTATAATAACTATTTGGAGAGACTTCTTGCCTGCATTTTCAAAGTAGAATTGAATGTCTGGAAGTGACTTGATATTACAGCTATGTTATCCTTATTTTGAATGTGTTTTTATGTACTGAGTGCCCAGCTTAAACTGATAACTATGCCATCTAAACAGTCCGCTTGGCTGACCATGCAAAAGGCATATGAAAATGTCTTACCAGCATTGTATCTCCTCAGCCATTCATCAAAGACTGCATCCGTGAAAGTGTGCAGGAGGACAAAAATAGGATCATTCGGAGACAAATGGGTTTGTCCCCCTGTTCCATTCAGGAATAGATGAGCCAAATTGTGAAGGCTTCGAACAGCAGGGTCATACTTTCCTGTGGGATCACTGTAACCTAGACACATAATAAGGAGGAGAATTGTAAAACTATTGAACATATTTTACTTTTCCAGTTAATAGTAATGGTTATATTGGGAAACAATTTTTCCAAGGCTTGTCAGGCCAGTTTTTGCCTTAATATAATAGCACTGCTTCTCTGTACCTATGGTTGGTGATATTTGTTTGCTATACCCAGAGCTAGATTGGTTTTATGCTAGTGGCATGACATTCTAAATGTAGCCTCCAGGTTAAAAATAATGACCTGCAAAGGATACCAGTCAAAATATATAGACACTCTATTTGACAAGGCAGACATTGTTCTACATGGAAATAAAGATAGTGAAAAACCCTCCAGTTTCTACTAAAAACTGCTGACACAATTTGGAGAAGAATGCTCTGATTGTTTTGGAACTTAAGTTGCCAGATGTTACTTCAGCCTCCTACCTTACCTTTGAATGACTGTCAGCATGTTTATTTTTGGAAAACTACTTTATTTTTTATGGGGAAGCTACAATTTCTCAGGGCTTTCTTACCATCTTTGTGCTAGTTTTAAACACTGAGAAAACCTACTGTCAAAACATTTATACAGCTTTTGATAAATATCTCAATTCCATATATATACACACACACACACATATATACATATATACATATATATATTCCATATATAAGGGAGAAAACAAGGATAGGTATAGGACAGGTCATAAATAAAAATGGAGGGTCTATGATGTAGGATGTCTACTTGGCTGGAAGGACCAGAGGTTTGAGATCAGGGAATGGTTGTGTATTATAAAATGAAATCAGACTTTAAAATACATTAACCAGTTCTCTCTTCATCTAAGATGAATTGTATAGTTGTAGCCACTTATTTAGTCACCTATGCATTTTTTCAAGCACCCATTCCACTATTATTTGACTCAAAAACATTTAAAGATTGCCTGTGATATATATGGAAGGTGGCTTGTCACTAGTCTTTTTATACGTTTTGTCAGGAAATAAGTATAATTGTCTTCTGATTGGGCATTAAGAAGACACAATCTGCACATTTAAAAAAAAATCAGTGCTGATGGCCTTAGTTTACAGATTAGCCAAAATGTAGTGATTTTTTATTGAATCATATTCAAATCAGTGCATTTGGGTAGTTATTAAAATAATCAAAAATAGGTTAAAATGGCATATAATTTTGAGACTAAAAGGTGAGAGAATTAAAAATAATTATTAGATTTATATACCAAGTATCTCTGATCATACGACAGAGAAATCTATTTGCATTTTTGGGGAGATGGGATGCATTAGACGTGGACAATGCTATACTGAAGGTAAAATTTAACAATAACAAGTTTATAATAAGATAAAAGTAATTATATTCTTTTGAAGACTTTACATATATATATATCAAGCATCATTTGGAGGTATCAAAATGTATTATATAAAGACACTGGATTTTGAAAATTTGAATTTGAACCTATGCTCTGTTAGTAACTAGCTGAATATCTTGTGATAATAATTTTATCTCTTTATACCTCACTTTCCTCAGCTTTAAAATATTTTGTGTGAAATAAGGAAAACCAAGTTAAGCATCAGTAGATGCTAATTCGAATTTGTATAGACTTTTGAAAAAAGTTACAGGTTAATACTGACCTAAATAACACATATGCACAAGCAAGGCTTTACTCAGTGTCAACTAATTGTTTGGAATGATTTTATTATTTCTCTCATTTAAAAAAAAAGTAAACTAATTTAATACACTGTCAACGTCTTGAATATTGTTTGCCAATGCTAGACCTTGATATAGTTACACATATTGATCAGCTAGCTACCAGAAATTTGAATTTAAATTGTTTTTGAGTGTTTAAGAAATTGGAGCATGATTTCCAAGGTCTTCTCCCATAATGAAAAGAGCTTCATGGTTGGACTCTTCTCTTTAAGAAAGTTCCTTTTTCGAGCAGGTGTATCATAATAGACAACCTCATTCACATAAACGCACAGGATTAATATACTATTCAAAGCCTTCTCGAAGAAACTTGCTTTTGAATAATTCAGTTTACTCTGATAGCTAGATCTTTTCAAAGTACTGATTTCATTTACTTGCCTTCCACTGTGTTTCTGAAACTGTTTGTAGAGTTGGAATAAAAAGGAGGTGTGTCAAATAAACCAACTTCCAAGCACTGAGCGACATCCTGTGGTTCAGGAAGACGTTGCACCATTGGTCTGGCCACATTTCCAGCTGGATTTCTCCTAATTGGCCCGCTCTCAGTGCCTGCAGAAAAAAATGGGGTGTGCAAACATTTACACAATGTTTGGATGTCTTATTATTGCTCTTTAAAACTTTATACATAGCATGAATATGAAATATAGGATTTCCTTGGTAGAAAACAAAATTTAAAAATGCATACTTGGTAGCATTAAAGTGAGAAAATCTAAGTAATCATGTCCCACTTCTTTGAATCGAGTAGATACGTGATACATAAATGTATCTGAAGGAAAAAAAACAATCACACTAACAGATACAGGTCTTGACATTTGCTAAACCAATATATGCTTCTTTCACAAGAATGTATTAAAATGAAAATTCCATGGAAAATTGAATCTTGCCAAAATAATCCCATAAACCTAAGTTCTACACTAAAATCTATATGTCACACATATGTGATATTTTGTATGCAAATGCTGCCTATTTAAACCTTCAGAGAAATAAGGAAAAAAAAACCTTCTATTTCTTTGGAAAGTGATACATATTTCAACCAACACACATTTTTCAACTTTTTCAGCAATTAATGTGAGAAATAATGAAACTTTGTGAATGGCAGTAACAAACAGACAAAGAACTGTGATACTAGGGATAGATAATATGATAGGAGCCTTAAAGAAGAGAGATGGAGGGAGGGAGCGGGGAAAGAGAGAGATCCTGCCCATTCAGATCTCCAGAAAAGCTTTATAAAGATAGATTTACAAAGAGCCCCATAGGATTAAGAAAAGTTTTCATAGGTGAAATAAAAGAAATTTTACAAGACAAACATTTTAGGTAGAGAAAATGGTAAGAGATGATACACATTCTTCTGTCTATAACAAAATCCCCTATCTATAACAGAAAACGTGTGTATCCCACAGACTTAGCACAGTACCTGGCATTTAATAGGTGCTGAAGAGTTGTTTGGTGCCTGTCATTATATGGAAAATATCATGTTAGCTGTAAAAAAAAAAAGGGGGGGGGCCTGTTTGGGAAATAGTTTGCCTGGAGTATGTGCCAGGAGAGTAGTGGACTGTAGGAAAGAAAAGAAGCTAGACCAGAGCTATATTGTGAAAAAAAAAAAAAATCAAGTATAAAGATAAGAAAGTTATGTGTAATTTATTAGGAAGTGGAGAGAAGTCAAAACCTTACATGGGTGGGAGGAGAGGTGACTGGTTAGGAGAACTTTGCATCATTCTGTCCCAGTGGTCTCCAAAAGGAATTTATGTGCCATAGAGGGATAGCAAAATAATCCACTAATCTGGGGAGCGATAATATTACAATTTCAACTCCTATTCCTTTTCTTTCATTCAGAAAGCTTCCCATGTTCTATGCTTTATAATTAACATAATAATCAGGACCTGTTAAGTTAGCATAATAAAATTTACATAATATGTAACTAAAACATATGCCTCAGTTGGGATTGGAAACTATTTATTGAGTGTACATGATCACCAAAAACTTTCAGCATCGCTAGCTAAACTATCAATTCAAGCTGATGTTTTGGGAATTGCTGCTCAGGAAGCTATCAATAAATCCCAAGAAACAAATATTAATTACTTAAGTTTCAAAGCATTACATTCCGATTTGCCCTCATAGAGTTCCATAGTAGAAAATGCTGATAGTAAAGAAACTAGTTTAAATAAAAAATAAACCATTTTATTTTTTATTCCAGTGATTCTTAAATTTGTTTGCATATGGACAACCTCTGCCATTGCACCTAACATCCTATGGACCAAAGTCCTTTGAAATTTCCACATAAAAATAAATGGAAAGTTGCATATGTCTGAAGAAGAAAATACATTTGAGAAGTATTGTGAATAAAGAACAGTGTTTTTGTATGTTGATTCAAGGATGGTATTTTGGTGGCTGGAAGAATGTTAGCTGCAATAAAATAATTAACTATTTTCAATCCACCAAGTTTGGTTCATTAATTTTGAATATTGGAGAAATACTATGCAACAAGCTTGTGAAGACAGGGGTATGGAATACTTAAGGAAGGTTTTATCTAAAGTTGGAAACGTGTGGGTCTCCAGTAAAAGATGATGAATGGAACTACAGAAATGGACAAGATCATTTAAGAAGAAAGGTTATAGAAGAGATAATTGTTATGAAGACTAAATAGGATATTATATCAATGCATTTCATACCACATCAGATACATAATATTTGTTCAATACAATGATAATTTTTCCCTTTCCTTTGCCTTATAAATAAAATGTCTGCTGTTTATCTCTTGCAGTGAGACAAGGGATAAGCTTAAAATTTTTTTTAACCTAAAATATTCTTCGATTTGTCATGAGACTATGTGTCTGAGTTAGGAGACTTGTTATATTAATTGACAACACAAATTATGATGAAAAGAAAATCTCTCCTTCTTTCTTCCCCCTCCTGTGCTATGATTGTATTTACTCATTTAAACTGTGTTTTATTTTGGTATCTAATCATCAGGGTGATTGGGAAATGTCTAGAAAACTCTCAGGCAGGCCGGGTGCGTTGGCTCACGCCTGTAATCCCAGCACTTTGGGAGGCCGAGGCGGGCGGATCACAAGGTCAGGAGATCGAGACCACGGTGAAAATCCGTCGCTACTAAAAATACAAAAAATTAGCCGGGCGCGGTGGCGGGGGCGCCTGTAGTCCCAGCTACTCGGGAGGCTGAGGCAGGAGAATGGAGTGAACCCGGGAGGCGGAGTTTGCAGTGAGCTGAGATCCGGCCACTGCACTCTGCCTGGGGGACAGAGCGAGACTCCGTCTCAAGAAAAAAAAAAAAAGAGAGAGAGAGAACTCTCAGACCAAAATACAATGGCCTGGTCAGAAAAAGAATAAATGCTTTGGTATCTGCAGACATCCTGATCCTCAATTTCATTTCCCTGCCACAAGGTGGGACCATGTATTCAGCATACCAAACAAATACAAATTTATTCTAAGTTTTAAACTTCTACAGAGGAGATGTTCATATATTATCACTTCTCTTATTCCTATACACTGCTAAATAATCTAATGGTGAAAATATATATCTAATTCTTCTTGATTTATTTAGAGTATTCCTTATTTATGTTCATAAAATAATTTAATGTTTGATGAATACAATAATATATGTAGAATAAATATGTTGTGACTATAATAATAAAACAACTTCACATAACTCTTATTTTTATATTGAACAACAATCAAGAGAGCCATACATGCCTGAAAACGAAAAATAAGATGAGGTAGGGGGTGTCTAATAATTAAACCTCGTGTTACTAGCACAGGCACAAATAATAATATGATCCAAGGAAGAGAACGGAAAGCTCAGGAAGAGATCTACATGGGGCAGAAATTTGACCTGTGACAGAGGTGGCATTCAGATCACTGGAGAAAGATGCTGGGACAATTGGTTAGGCATTCTCTTATTGTGTTCACTTCGGAAGAGCTGGAAAGAAGCTAGGAGGCAGACATCAGTACCATATCCTCCTTTTCTAAAAACTATCTCCCACATCACCTTTTGTTTTCTAACTTTATAACTGCAAGCATACATTTGGTTTGTTTATTTTCTTTTTTTTCTTCCCAGGGCATTTCCAACTTTTTGCCTATTTTTCACATTTTCTTAGGAAACATTTTCTGTGAAATTCCAACACAAGACACATGACTACTAAGTAGTGCTAAGAAAACTAAGAGGATTAGTGTATACAACTAGACATTTCCAAAATAAGAAAGCTAGAAAGACATTGACCAAATTACTCAAGAAAGGCAGTGCAAAAATGTGTTGTCGCTTTCTGTTTCCCCTGCAGCAACTTACACGCTGCCTTAAACATTCTAGGTGCTTAATGAATGCCTGGTACATTGTTTGTCTATAATAAAAGTAGATTTTAGTCTGAATTCTCTAGTAGAATGAAGGGTCTTCCAGGCAACATACTTAATCCCTTTATCTAAAAAGAAATTCTGACTCCAAGCTATCATTTGCAACTTACTGTTACAAAGTGTTCCCAGGGTATCATAATCTTCCAAGGAGTCACAGACCACTCGCCATTGAGAAAAGACAGAGTTTGGGCTTATTAGAGTGGAATCAAAGTTGCTTCTGGATCCCATCAAGTCATCCGTGCAGATATCACAGACATTTTTCCCCGTCGCAAAATTCCAGTAAGGAAGGGAGAAAGAAGGCTCTTGCAACATTTCCTAGATCACAGAAACTACATTAATATTCTCTGCTTCTGTTTATAATTCTTCCTTTCTGTTTGGTCTACTCTCTGACAGCCTATTTCTATTAGCTCTCTTTAGACAATAAGGTACTGGTTAGTATATCAGTGGTGTCTGAGGGGCCCAGAGGAGTTAAAATCTTATTTAACAAAGCTGGTAATTTATTACAAGGTGTCATTTAGGCATTAGAGGGAATGAAACTCAACTTATTATGCAGACATTTCTGAAAATGATTTAGAGGGATAAAGGATCTTCTTTTTCTTTTTTAGGCAGGTAATTACATTTATATTGGTTATATAAAAATTATCAATAACAACATCCACTTATTGGCATTTCCACCTTTTCCATTTTCCTATCTTTAATTCAAGTATCATTAACTCTTAGTCTGCAGCCAGATCCAGCCTTAAAATATGTTTTGTGGAGTGCTAATTTCTGTTTTTAAATTTAATTTGAATGACTAGGCATTTAGATTCTGGTTTGGCCACAGGCCAATGGACTCTTTCACACTGAGCATGGAAGGTGTTTTATTTAGGAAACCCTGCCTTAGAATCCAAACTTTCAAGACTCAGGCTTCTGCCTAAATCTTACACTGATAAAAATGCTAAACAGAAGCTGGAGTAAATCTTTCTGCCCATTGTTTTTTAGATCAGTGACCTAGTTTCCATTCAGAGCTGATCTCACATTTTTAAAAATGCTGGCCTCAAGATCACATGCTTATTTCATTCGTGCTTTAAACCATACATTTCCTTGTTATTTCTCATTTCTTTGGGGCCTTGAGAAGTTCTATTTATGGTATGAGATTTAAATGTAGGGATCGCAATTGTTTTATCTTATCTCTCAAGCACTCAGTATATTTCTACTTTTTCACTTTAAATCCCTTCCTAGGAAGCATTTTCTTATCCTTGGGTGTTTTAGAGAGCCAAAAGCTTTCCAAGTTATCCTCAGTTATTGGTCTCCAGGGGTTGGTAGTCCTCCTTTAGAAGCCATCATTGTGGTTCACAAAAATTAGTGACAGCTTCCAAGGGATCATTAAGAATTGGTTTGTGGTTCAGCAACTGACATTTGGGAGCCAGAGCATATTCATGTGGCATTTCAACCATGAATTACATTTAAATTGTAATTTGTTGGATCCCTTGTGCTGTTGGGTTTTTAAAATGTAAGTCATAGAGGTTGAAGTTTACACAGGCAAAAGTGAAGCTTTCAGATACTTTCCACCTGCCCTTTCATTTTGGTGTGCCCATGAGAAAATGACTTGAAGGCATGAAGATCTGCAGTCAATTACAAATGACAGATTTATCTACTCATAATCTACTAAATGTCTCACTTGCAATCAGAGCTATAAAATATGATGTTCAGAGTATCAGATGAATTCATTTAATCACTCTCAAACTGCAAATGGATAGTGCACTTTCAAACGAATATTTTATCCTGTATTTTAGTGTATTAATTCTCTCTCTTCTAACCATTTACTTTTTCTCGGAATAATGCTGGCACAGCATTCTGCAAATTAATAAATGAATCTAAATACCTTTCCTGTCTTCAGATAGTTTTGGCTTAATTTGTATACTTTAACTTGAAAGGGGAGATTTGTTGCTGTTATTTCACATAGAAAACAGGTTTACTTTGTGGATTTCCTAGTTGATACCTAACAACTTAAAATTTTATTTTAAAATTTCAATATTTTTCTCAAGAAACAGACAAGTTGGTAAAAGAAATAAGAGTAAAGAATCTATGTAACTAGATGCTTTAATATGTTTGAAGCTTGTCTGCTTAGAAAATAAGCATGAAATAACTGCTTGAGTTGAGATTCACTTTGTGCCAAATAAAAAGCCAATGTCTTTTCACTAAAAATATTGCCTGACTGACAAAATTATTTTGGTATTTTTTGACTTTTTTTCAAATTTTATATATTTTAGTGGACAACATGGTGCTTTGATATAAATATACATAGTAAAGTGATTACTATAGTCAAGCAAATTAACATATCTGTCCTCTTACATAGTGATGTGATATTTTAATAGGTTTCTTCTGTAAGACTCAAAGGGTAGGGAACATGGAAAAATATAGTTCAATGAAAATATGAGAGTCTAAATGGAAAGGAATTTTTTTTTGTTATTTAAACCCTGTACCATGTTGGAAGGAATCATCACTGGAATGATGAGAGATGCATTTGGGACTGGAAAGATTGAGAAGTCTCTAACTCACATTATTTGACCAGGAGGAGGAATCTGCTTATATTTATTAGAGAAGGAAGACATGCAAATGAGATTCTTCTGTTTCAAATTTTATGAAAATCATGTTTTCAATTAAACTGCAAAATATTTTTAAACTTTTAATTCATTCCTTCAAATGTCTCATTTTGCTCATTATTGATATTCCTTTATTTTCACTTCACTAAGATAAAGATTAATTAATAAGTAACCAAAACAAGGAGAAAACAAAATGCCAAAGACAAGTTAGTAACATAAAATTGCTCTTTCATCAAATGTCCTGATGGTTCTGAAAACTAGTGAATTAAAATGTTTTACAAACAAGGCAACTTGTCTGTGAAGAGTCTGAAAACTGAAACGCTTCTTACATACCTGCATATCTTTCTCCAGACGCAGGAGGTGGTACCTGTGCCATGTGAGAAAAGCTGGTCCTTCATGAGAGAAATCCACTTCACCAAAGCTTTCCTGCCCTGCCCCAAGGAAAGTCTTCTTGACTGAGTAATAGTGTGTCCAAACAAAGTAGTTATAAATGGAAATGTTCTCAAATTGTGGTGTGTTGCCATCTGGCCCCAATATTTCTTCTGATCTCCTGGTGGCAATGACAAATAAAGGGTGAGTTGTGCGCTTTGCCATATCCAGGGCCCGGACAAAGTGGTTCTTTTCTTCTTTACTTAAGTCCAGAAGATTTCTCCTGACTTTCGGGATACAAAATTCAAGCATGAAAACATCTGCCTTGAGGGGATGGGTAGAGAAAGAGCATAATCATCTTGTAACACGCCACCACCCATTTATCCATCTGTTCAAATGTGTTTTAAATTATTTTATACTTTTAAAAATATCCTTAACTAAAACCCTTTCTTCAAACCTGCTTTCTCTCTCTTTCTTCCCTTTTCTCTCTCTCTCTTTTTCCTCTCTCCAATTTACTGCATGATTTCTATTACCTTTCTTTAATCTTACCTATGGATTTTATGTTTCTGTGACCTTGTCATGTTGATTTCTGCCCACTATTGGCATTTTTGTTGGAATTTTTTATCTTTTTACCATCATAAATCTTCCAAAATTAGGTGGTATAACATAGTAGTTAACACCAGAAAATTATTCTATGACTTTGGGCACATTTTTCCAAGCCTCAGTTTTTTTTTTTTAAATCATTAAAATGTGGATAAACATAATACCTGCTTTATAGAATTGAAAGTTCAAAGAGCACACACATAAAAAGCAATTAGCCCAAGGCCTAACTCATAGTAAAGACTCAATACATGTTCTGTTAAACCTTTAGTCTCCTATCTCACACATAGAACAAATCAAATATTGTTAGCTGTTACTGTTTAATGCTTTGTTATTTAATAGTATTTAGTCTGCAGGCCAAACTCTTCATCTCAAATGCCTGAATTTGATCATCATGGTAGGAAACTTCTTTAAGGGTCAGCAGGGGTAGCTGCAGAACTAAAATATAAGGGCCAGATAGATAGTTCTCAGCTGAGTTTCAGGTTTACTAAATATCAGCTGTGTGGGTTTGAACTTTCCGAACCTCATCTATGACAATTAACATGTTTACCTGAAGGAGTTACTGAATTGACTAGTCATAATACCTAACACAGTTCCTAGGATATGGTGGTTGCTCAACAATGTTTCAGGAGACAATATTGGTCAGAAGTTCTGAGCTTCAACTCCAACCCTTTACATTAAAGAAGTTTCTTAACCCTTCTAAGCCTCAGTTTCCTCAATTATAAAAAGAGGGTTGAGCTATATGATTTCCAGGTATTCTTGCAGCTCAAATGATTTAAGATTTTATTAAGAGCCTTGAGTCTCATGCAGGACTTGTGAACTCATTCATATCTCCACTTACCTACGAGAACCCTCTGGTCACAGGCAGCTCCTCTCCAGCCAGGACGGCACGTCCCACAGTTGTGTCCTGAGAAATTGCCATTGCAGTGACATGTCCTATTGAAGAAGCGCAAGGGCCAGACCTCCCGATCATCTCTGCCATCATGGGGATACCGAGGGCTGTGGGGTCGGGAATCTGCAGTCACTGCCTCGCATCTGCCCCTCCCTGATGATGAACCACAGCGGTCTGTCCCAGGCCCAGACATGGGGGACAGGTCTGGGCAACACATACCACTCCTCAAAGCCTCAACAGTGGCACACTCTCTTGGGAACTGAGCCCAGGCCTGCTGAAAAAGCAGCAGGGGGAAGAAGATATAGCCCAGAGAGAGGAGTTTAGGAGCACTCATTCTGCTTGAAGTAACAGTGCAAAACAAAGATCTGTTTCACAGCCCTTTGTGTAGAGAAGACTGAAGCACGTAGATGAAAATTCAGCTGAAAAAGAGTAAGTAAAATGAGATTATGCAAGTTTTCCTTGGTACTCAAAATGGTATGAACCCTTCCCAAACCACCTTCCAAATGGAATCCATATGGAAAATGACATTTCACACAAATAATAAAAATAGTAATTTACCTTTACAATTTGACATGTATAACACCCACATGTGTGATACCCACATAATTAAATTACCTGTCTTTGTCATTTTCTTTTCTTATATATATACTAGATATCAGTTATCAAAAGCATGAATTAGCAGGTCACCATCATTAATTACATTTAATTTAACCTTGGAGCTGAAGGAATAATTGGGAACAGATTTCCAGCAAGTTAATTTCTGTGATTTAAAGTCCCTTATACTAATGGAATTTTGGGAGGAGTCCACCCACTGCCCATAGGACTTCTTTCCAGTACCTTAAAATCCTGAAGGATGTCTCTGATGAACTTCTCTTAGAATTGAATGTTTTATATCTGCTTGAGTTTTTTGTCCTCTCACGTCAGAACTGTTAATTGCATGTGGATTGCTGCCTGATAGTTAATCCCAAATCTGCTCACCCAAACTAGGAGGGGCTAGTCTTTTTTTCCACCCTTTACTAATCCTTTTCACTTCAGTGAATGTTTCTGCCCTTTAAGGACTTGATCAGCACATGATTCCCTTCTTACTGATTTCCTTGTGATGCTTACAGTTTTAAGTAAAGGCCAGAAGCACTAATTTGGAATACAAGTCAGAGAAACCAGTGAGATTTGTTTGCATTGCAGAGATTTTGTTTTTTCCTTTCACAGTGTATCTTAGAGGCTGAAACAAGATGAACTACCTTTTCCTAATGATACAAAGGCCAGGCTAGTGTTTGTACCTGATAGTAGCTTTTGGTTCTTTTCTGTCTTGAAAACAGATGCTGCTGTTCTTACAATTTCTAGAGAGAATAATTGTAGTGGAAAAGGAATCAGGTACAGTTACACCACAGCACATGACATTTGCCCTCATGGTGCCTGTGGGTTTTGACGGGGAGTTGGGAACTTCAACTCCCTTACCTTCACTGGGGCTGGTGTCCATCTCTGTGGCAAAACATTACAGGGTCACTGCTACTTCTGTTGTTTAGAAGTTGCCTACTCAATGTCTTCTAGTTTCCTACTTTCTCTTCAAGTAGTCTTAAGCCGATGACACTAAGGGTAATAGATTCAGATTCCTGTATTTCAAGAGGAGTGTTCTCCTGAAGTTGAAAACTCATGTATATGAATTCAATCTTCAACTGTAAGCTTTAGTTTGGAATACATAATTGCTGTGCAAAGGTTATTAGAATTCAGGATCAGGGTTAGCTGTCATCAGCCATAAAATTGTCCAGAAAACTATCTAAAATAATTGAATGTAGGGTTACAAACACAAAGAACAACAAAGACCAATGGCACTAGGGGTAATAGATTCATATATTTCCAGAGGAATGTTCTTCTGGAGTTGAAAAGCCATGCATATAAAGTCAATTTGAAAATCTAATCTTTATTTGGAATACATAATAACTGTACAAAGATTATCATAATTCATGATCAGAGTTAGTTGTCTTATTTGACTCTAAGGCATCAAATTGTCCAGAAAATTATATAAAATAATTTGGTGTATGGTTACAAACAAAAAAGACAGCTAAAGATATATCTATAAATTAAGGTAAGAAAGAATAAAAGGAATTTCCTGTTCATTGTCCCTTGTCTATATCATCAATATGATTTATTACAATTACATCCAACTATGGTTATTAAGATATTTGTGAATCTAAAATGTTATTCTTTCCTTCTTGTTTGTCTGTTACTTATATGACAATCTACTAATGTATATACACATTAGGATATTTACTAAAATGCTTTATTAAACAGAAAAATTCTGGTGATAATTTAGCTCACATATATGGGGCAACTATTTTTCCTCTTGAATCTCTAGGCTAGAATAACAAAAAATGGTATCATTACTGTAGAAGTAATCTTCAGTGACCAGATTTTTTTCCCACTGGTACTATGTATCCAAAATATATCCAAGTTGTTGCATATAAAATACTGTATTTTACAGATTTTTCACAATGGCAGTTTGAAATATCATTATAAGAATATACCACATTATATTTACCCATTCTTCTCTTCAGAGATATTTGGATTATTTTCCATGATTTTTTTGTGTGTGTTATGAATAATGCATCTATAGTCTTTAAATGTTTTCTGGTGAACATATATGAGAATTTCTTAATGGTAGATATTTAGAAAGGGGATTGCTAGTCATGGAGTTTGTGAATATTTACGAAAGAATTCTAAACTGTTTTCCAAAGTAGTTATATCAGTTTACATTCCTGCCAGTAGTGTGTAAGATTTCTTATTGATTCATAAGCTTGCTAACACTTCATGTTAATAGATTTAATTGCCAATTATATGTATGTAAAATGATATTTCATTAATCTCAGTACCTAATACGATTTAATACGATTCTTGTGCTTTTATCCTTATTGTTTCCCTTACTGTTAAATGGTATTTTCATGTCTATTACCGATTTTTGTATTGTGTTTTTGTCTTCTTGATATGTAGAAGTTCCTTATATATTCTTAATTCTAGTCTTCCATTAGATAAATATATTGAAAATATCTTATTTCAATTCATGGCTTCATTTTTACATTCTTTATGTAGTCTTCTGATGAACAGTTCTTAATTTTCATGTCATTGTACCAAACTTTTAATTTATGGTTACTAGTTTTCATATTTTGCTTAAGAAATCCTTCCTCTCTCTGTTTGGCATGCTTTCCACTGATTGGTCCCCACCTTTCACCCGTTTTACATATACCTACTCTTTCCTAATTGAATTTCTACACTGTTGTGCCCTTTGAGTGGTGCCTTTGCTTTAAACTCTTTTGCATACTCACAAAGCAATCAGCATGCACTCCTCATCTTGTGCCTAAAAAGACCCCAGACTCAGTCAGTGGAGGGAGAGATGACCTGACTTCAGGGAAGATGACCTGCCCTTCCTGTCCCCACTCCAGTTCCCCTCTTTCCTCTCACTGAGAACTGTTTTCATTGCTCAGTAAAATTCTCCAGCTTCACCACCCTTCAATCACTCCTGTGACCTGATTCTTCTTGGACACTAGAGAAGAGCTCAGGACCCACCAAGTGCAGGTACCCAGAAAAGGCTGTCACACTGGTCCTCGCCTTTGCCAGCAGAGGGCAACTGCCCCATGTGATAAGGCAAGGGCCCAACTGAGCTGCTAACACACTGCCGTTTGTCAGACTGTGAACAGCAAAACTATAGGAACAGTGTAGACATCCCTGTCAGGGATGTTCAGATAGCCACGGGGGATAGCGCAGCACATGGGTGAGTATGGATAATTCCCACCATCTAGGCCCCCTGTTAACATGGTCAAAGCTACATTGACACCCATGAGAAGCACCCTGCTGAGGTCTTTTCCCTTCTTTCCAGATGGGTAACCAATCATCTTCACAGTCTATACCTCTCTTGAATTCCTCCTGAATCACTGAGCCTCCTTTGAAAAAACAAAACAAAACAAAACTTTCTTTCCTTTTTTTCCTCCTCTGTCTCCTCTTCACAGATGCATAATTGTGTCCCTATACCACAGCACACTCCCCTCACATGCATTGTTCAAACTGAGGAAAGTTAATTTCCCCAAATTTTGAACAACTTGGCTTAAAATTGAGCTGGTGGAAGGGAACCCAGAAGCTGGACATGCCAGCAATAAAGGTTTTATTTGTTTTGTTTTGTTTTGTTTTGTTTTCCAGTTGAACTTCTGGCCTCTCTCTCCCTGGGCAAACTGGCAAACGGAATAGTTAAGATCACTGTAAAGATTTGAAAAAAACTGGTTGAGTTCTCCATCTTCTTTTACATCCTTGGGAGTTTGACCTTGTAACCACATGACAATACTTTCTTTTGGTCTCTACTATTTTTAAATGGTGGCCTGGGTTCAATCCTGACTTAAAGAATGAGTACTTTCTGGTTAATATCTGTGACTTTCACCATTTGCTGATTCTCTTCCCCTCCCTAAACAACTTCTAGCTTCTTTCTTAAAAATTCCGTTCTCTGAGCTATCTTTAAAGATTCTAGATTTTGTAAAAACTGCTTACCACCTCTTTGAAAATACCTCATATATTTGCAGTTAAGCCATAACCTTAGTTAAGGCTTACTGGTTTCACCTGTGAGGTTACTTTTGGTAAAGTTAAAAAGCCAGAAATATTGACTGCTTGGCATGGCTAAAGTTAGGTAACAACGGATTTAAAACGAGTCTCTTGGTCTGGCATGGTGGCTCATGCCTCTAATCTCAGCAATGTGGGAGGCCGAGGTGGGCAAATCACTCAAGGTCAGGAGTTCAAGACCAGCCTGGCCAATGTAAAAAAAAAAAAAAAAGAGAGTCTCTTAAAGAATGCTATGGTTAACAATAGGCTTATTTAAAAGTGAATATCAAACTATAGGTATATTTGAAAGGCCTTTAAGTTTTTCTCTTCTTGGATCTTGTTTTTCTGGAAAATGATTTTTTTCTCAGTTGACTAAATTATTTTTCTCCATTTTGTCTTGCCACTGTTAGTGCACACACAAGAGGTCCTAGGATGACTCTGAGAGCATGAGACTCCTTGGGAAAAACAGAGAGAAGGTACCATGGACCTCATTTTTTGGGGGGGGTTTTGGGGGAAACACCTCTGTTTTTTTATGGCTCTCCCAGAATAAAAAACAGATAGATCCCTTTCAAAATCTGTTTTTGTCTTTCAGCTATGTCTGTTTATTAGGCCCTAGAAACTGCATGCTTTCCTAGCCCTGCTTCTTGAAAGGCTCCACACTGAGGCCAATAATCCAATTCAGAGATTGGCAGATTAAAAATCTTACAACTACTGGATCTTCTGTCTGTCTGTGTAATCATATATGTGTTACATGTGTGAACATAATCACTAAATTCAAAATTGTATATGGTTTTGCCATAAATTGAGCATTGAAATACCACAACAAAGTTTTCTTAATGCACCAGTATGCTCTTTAACAACAATTTGTGAAGGGTTATGAAAGGTTTACAAGAATCTCACCTCATGGTCAGACTGGTTAAGATTGTGTAGAATTATCTATCAGGTTTCATTAAAAATTGAGGTTGACATTAATAGTAGACTAATGCAAGGGTGAAATTTGGCTTTCTCTTTCTTGAGCAGGACTTTTACGTAATATTAAAGACAGATTGTTTGGAAAGCTAAATCTTCCCTCTTAATGAGTAAAGGTTTTTGCCTTCTTTTAAAATTTTTGAGTCATCATTTTGGCTAAAATAAATGACATGGTAATCTGGAATTCTATTCCATGATATCAAATGTTTTAAACCTTTAACATATTTGGTAGGCTTCTGAAAATCAAATTTCAGCCCCCAAATTTTCTTTGCTGACCCCTAACTTTTGGATGCTACAGAGGGCCCCTGGAGCATCCAAAAGAGAGGTAAACAGTATTATTTGACAAGCTTAGTTACATGGGATTACCAAAATTAAAAAAAGATGTAGTCTTCTTCAGGATATATTTTAGTGAATATTATTAATATATGTTCCAAAATTGTATGGGATTTCTGAAATCCTAATATCTGAGTACATGCTATCAATCATAATTACAGTTATTATGTTAAGTTATTGTAAACTACAGAAATAAGCAAGTTTCTTTGTCAATTGTGTTTTTGACTGTAACTACCCTGGATATTTTGTCTTTCACAGACAATTGTTCTCTTGCTTTGATCCTGTCCAAAAGATGTTTTATAATCAACTATAGGACTTTGACAGGTGCAACTTTCTGATATCTTTGGAGATTGTGACATTGGAATAGAAGAAAACATACACGACTCATGAAGAGCTGAAATGTTCATTACTATCAGGCTGAACAAGAGTTAACAAAATTGACTGAACTAATAAAAAACTAAAGTAATATTTTTAACTTTTTGTTTAAAACGTTGCTGATCCTTGTGTTGCTTTTCAGAGTCAAGGACCACTTTTATTTTGAGCCATTTACAACCTTTAATAATTGAGTAAGGTGTATTCCTGTGAACAACATTTGGAGCATATTCGTTTCTCTCTGCCTGGCTTCTCCAGAATTTGGAGACTGTTTGTGAATATTCTCAACCTATGGCAATACAGTTATTTGCATGAGTGCAATAAGAAACCATTTTGTTTTGCAACAGGACACAACTGGAGAAACTGTTTGTTTTACCAAGGCTTTGACTGGAAGGGTGTGTTTCCCTTTAAGGAATCAAGCTTAACTTGAAGAGCCAGTAAAAACACCTTGGAAAAATGCCTCATACCTTCTCTACACAGTCTGTGTACAGGGTTTCTAATCTGTGGTGAGTAAAGAATGTCACTTTCTAAAAGGCCCAGGAGCCGCATGTTCTTGAGACCTCAAGAATATAGGAATTTACCCAACTCACAGATATTTGACGGTACAGACCCAAGGCTGGGCTTGACTTTAAAAAGTCTTATCTGGGCCAGGCGCAGTGGCTCATGCCTGTAATCCCAGCGCTTTGGGAGGCTGAGGCGGGTGGATCATGAAGCCAGGAGATCGAGACCATCCTGGCCAGCATAGTGAAACCCTGTCTCTACTAAAATTACAAAAAATTAGTCTGGCGTGGTGGCAGGTGCCTGTAATCCCAGCTATTCGGGAGGCTGAGGCCAGAGAATGGTGTAAACCCAGAAGGCAGAGCTTGTAGTGAGCCGAGATCATGCCACTGCACTCCAGCCTGGGCGACAGAGCGAGACTCCGTCTCAAAAAAAAAAAAAGTCTTCTCTGATCTTCATGGTGGAACAGAGTTCCATCAAAGCCAATTTAAAAGGCCTATGTGAAAAACAATTATTCTTGCTGCACTTTATGCAAATAATCAGGCCAGTATAAGAGTAAAGTTTATTTTGCAAATGACTCAGTCCTATCATGATTTGTTTTTAACAAAAATGAGGACTGGAGAGAGAAAAAATATGTTTCAAAACTTATCATACTCTTATCATTAAATTCTAGTCTCATTAGTTGTTTTTAAGCTTTTGTCTACATTTAGGCCTAACCCTCTTTATTCCTGTGAACCAACTAGTAATCTCTGGCTGCCGGTCAGAAGAAACAGAAGGAATGGGCAATATAAAAAATCTGGATCAACCTTCTAGTTCTGGGCAATTATCCTGCAAATGCTACCAGGAGTAAATAGGGTGCCCATAACCTGGAGGTTTCATTCTTTGTGAAAATAAGACCAAGGGAGGTAACCAAACCAAGCCCCATGCACCCAAATCTTAGCAAGCATAACTATAGCTATCAGTCATTTGGTGGTATCAGCTGCTTTGGGATTTTTGAACTTTCCATACCCACCTTGTTTCATTTTGATATATGTCTTCTAATAACCCATCGAACTCCAAATGATCATGTAACCAGAGCCTCAAAGGATGTATCCTTCTTAATGGGGCCCCTTAGATAGTCCTCTGAGGGAAATCTGACCACTGTTGTCCCAAAATAGTGCCCTCTATCAGCAGGAAGTAATTAAGGTTGGTCTTCACCCCTATTCTACTGGTAGTTAAATGTACCTCTTCAGGGCCGGGTGCGGTGGCTCATGCCTGTAATCCCAGTACTTTGGGAGGCTGAGGTGGGAGGATCATGAGGTCAGGAGATCGAGACCATCCTGGCTAACGCGGTGAAACCCCATCTCTACTAAAAATACAAAGAAATTAGCCGGGAGTGGTGGCAGGTGCCTGTAGTCCCAGCTACTTGGGAGGCTGAGGCAGGAGAATGGCGTGAACCCAGGAGGTGGATTTTGCAGTGAGCTGAGATCGGGCCACTGCACTCCAGCCTGGGTGACAGAGTGAGACTCCGTCTCAAAAAAAAAAAAAAATTACCTCTTCAGAGGGGTACATGATAGTGACAGGAGGCAGCCAAATGCCTAGGCAGATAGGAATGGGTACCAGGTGAAACCCCACCTCCAATCTGAAGACAGCTTAAGGCCGGAAAGCTAAGTTACAAATTAAATCCTTGGACTAGATTGAGAACTTGCCTTCCTGTTTGGCATGCTTTCTTCTGATTCGTCCCCACCCTTCACCTATTTTACATTCCTAATTGGTTTTCTACACCGTCATGCCCACCTTTGAGTGGTGCCTTTGCTTTAAACTTTTTTGCACACTCACAAACCAGTCAACATGCACTCCCCATCCTGTGCCTTTAAAGACCCCAGACTCAGTAGGTAAAGGGAGAAACAACCTGACCTTCTTGTCCCCTCCAGCTTTCCTCTCCACTGAGAGCCATTTTCATCGCTCAGTAAAATTCTCTATCTTCACCACCTTTCAACCATTCCAGGGGTGGGTAGCTGCCCCATGTGTTAAGGCAAGGGGCCAACTGAGCTGCTGACATGCCACCGTCTGTCGGACTGTGGATGGCGGAACTAAAGGAACACCGTAACACTTTCTCTGCGGCTCCAGGGTCGCAGGCACCCTCGCGCCTGGTCTGGCCGCAGGACTTGGATGCAGCTTGCTCCTGTGTGGGCACCAGAGCGCCACTCACTTGCTTACACCTGGTCTGGCCACAGTCCCCACACGGAGGTAGTTACTATGTTGGGGTCCAGCGGGGCCAAATGGGTCCCGCAGTTGCTCGCTCACGTGATCCCTCCTGCAAGAGTAGAAGGACCATCCCTGTTGAGAGTTCAGTGGAGGGGCTGAGAAAATCCTGCGTCAGAATCATAATTAAATTTTTTATTCCATATCAAAAATCAGTGTTCAGAGCATCTTTTACGGAATGATACATCATTTCCTCAATTATCTACAATATTATGCTTTCAAGTTTTCATGTATAAAAGGATTTATTTCTGCCATTGCAATTTAATTGTTGGTGAACATGACTATCTCTGTTTCAATAGTATATATTTTGATTATTATTACTATTTTATACTTCTTAATAGATCTTACTGTGGTAGAGAAACACTTCTCAAATTGTTCTTCTTCCAAACTGTTTTCTGATTTTAGGTTGACTAACATGTTGTTTAGAATTTTTTGCAGCTATATTCATAAGATCTTAAGTTCTCTTCTAGCGCTAGTTTTGTCGGCATTTGGCATCAAAGTTATTCTGAATTCATGGAGTAATTGTGAAGTGTTTCTACTTTTTCTAATTTATGAATATGTTTAGGTGATTTTGGATTAATTTGTTTCTTATAAATTTATCTGGAACTGTTGGTCTCTTTCTGGAAAGATTTTAAATTATTCATTGAATATCTTCAATGTCCATGTAAATTATTCCTATTTTCTACTTTTTCTTGAGCCATGTTTGATGTATTTTTCCAAGGAGTTTTTATATTCCTTTGAACTTTTCAATTTTGTTTACATAAACTTGATACAGTATTTGTTATTTAATTTCTAATCTTTGTGGGTTTGTAGTTATGCCTTTTTCTTTATTCCTAACAGTATTTATTTGTAACTTTGCCCTTTTTTTATGAGTTCAGCCAGAGGTTTCACTCTTAATTTTTTTTCAGATAAGCAACTTCAGGTTCTGTTGACTTCAAATATATATTTTATATATTTTATTAATTTTTGTGCTTATATCATCTTCCTTTACTTACTTTGTTTTCATTCTGTTCTTCTAACTGAAGTTGGATACTTAGTTAATTAGCCTTTAGAATTGCTAAATATTTTAGGCTATTGTAATGGGTAAATTTTATGTATCAACATTAAGGGTATTTGGGGATGAGATTATCATTTAAACTAGCGAACAATGAATAAACTGATTGCTTTCTGTAATGTGTGTGGGCCTCATTCAGACAGTTGAAAGTTTGAATAGAACAAAGCAGCCAGCTGCCATCCCTGAGTAAGAAGGAATTCTCCAGCAGTCTGCTTTCAGACCTCATCATACCATCAGCTCTCCCGGCTCTCTGGCCTACTGGGCTACAATGTAGACTTTGGACTTGCAAGATTTATGGATTCCTTATAATAAATCTTCTTTTCTCCCTTTCTCTGTTCTTCCATTTCTCTTTCTGTCTCTCTCTCTCTTTACACAACACACACACACACACACACACACACACACACACACACACACACACACCCTGTTGATTCTATTGCTCTGAAGAACCCTTAGTAATATGGCTACCTATTTCCTTATTGGTTTTATTTTCATTTCATTGATCTCACAAGTTTTAAAATGTATAGCTTCATACTTTATTTATACTTTGAAAAGTGCATATATTTAATTAAATCAAATCTTAAAAATACTGATTCATTAAAATTTTTTGCATCTTTCTCATGGCTTAGTACATGACAGAGATAATTTTAAAAATTATACTTGTATGCTGGAGAAAATATATATTTTCTAATTGTGGAATTGAACATGCATTTTTTTTTTGCCATTTTCAAGGATAATTAAGCTTTTTAAATGTGTATCTAAAATATTCTAAACTTTTACTAATTTTTAATTTTTATTTTTTAGTTCCAGGATACATGTGTGCAGAACGGGCAGGTTTGTAACATAGGTATACGTGTGCCATGGTGGTTTGCTGCACCTATTAACCTGTCAGCTACAGACCGGATAAAGAAAATGTGGTACGTATACACCATGGAATTCTATGCAGCCATAAAAAGGAATGAGTTCATGTCCTTTGCAGGGACATGGATAAAGCTGGAAGCCATCATCCTCAGCTAACTAACACAGTAACAGAAAACCAAACACCGCATGTTCTCACTCATGAGTGGGAGTTAAACTTTTACTAATTTTCATCTGCATGACCTATCAATGGTTGAGAATTAGATGTTAAATCTCTCATAATTTTGAAAATTTTATTTATTCTGTCTTTAATTCTATTAGTTATTACTTTTTACATTGTAAAATTATTTTATTATTTACAAATAAATTTATAATTTTAAAGTGTTTCTAGAAATTAAACTTTTTTTCTCAAGTAATCCATATTCTTTATCTCTGATAACACATTTTAATTTTGAAATTTTATCTGAAGTTGTTATTTGCTTTCTTTCGGTTAGTGTTTTTTTTTTTTTTGCCATTACTTTTAACCCTTTCACATCCTTATATTTAAAAGCAGCATCTGGTAAATAGCATATATTTTAATTTTATTTGAATCTAGTGTCAATAGCTCTGTCTTTTAAATGGAGTATTTGGTTCACTCATTTTTGTTAAAATGTATAATATATTTATATTAGTTTCTACCATCATACATTTGCTTTTTACTTGTCTCATTTTTCTATGCATGGTTTTTCCCTTCTTTTTCTTTCTTTTATATATATATATGTGTGTGTGTGTGTATACATATATGTAGTAGACATTGTTAGTAGTAGTAGACATTGTAGTAACTAAGTAGACATTGTTAATCATATTTTAAAAAATATTTCCTTAGCATACTAAATGTTTACTAATTATTTTTACCATTATTCCTTCTCATTGCTCAAATCTTCCTGGTATCATTTTCCTTCTTCCTGAAGTATATTCTCTAGAAATTTCTTTAGTGTTTATCTCTCCATGGCAATTATCTTCTGTATGAGAAGATGAACACCCAGGTATACTGTGAACAATTCAACCTATCTTACTGACTTTTAGGACCTAAATGCATGTGGTCAACAGCCTGGGCCTGGATTTTAATAGAATAATAAAAAAAACAAGGTTAGAACTATATTATTTTATTACAATCTGGCTCTATTTCCAGGGTCGCATGGCCTAGGAATATACCAATATCTTTAGCAAGTGGACCTATAACCATTAAATCAAGTCACCAAACTCAATATTCATATGAAGAATTTATGGCTACTTTTGTTATTTACACAGTTGTAAAAAAAATGATGCAAGTTACCCCACTGATCACCAGACCAATATCCAAAACTATATTTGATAGCTGAAGGAGATTAATAGTTAGAAAGAGGTGTGTTTATTCCAAATAGGTCTTTTTATTTTAAAATTTCCCCATTGAGTTATATTCTTGTCAAATGGGTATAGATTTTCAAAGATGTTTCTTATTTCTATTTAACCAATCACAAGAGCTGATAGAAATATATTATGAGCCTCATGTAAGTAAAGCACGAAGCCTATTATGTGGGATGGCTTAAAAGGTACAGAAATTTATATCTTTTGTAAATGCTGACCTGTCACAGAAAATTTTGTTAAAATTCTAATACATTACCTTATAATGTGGCCTATGTTTTAGCAACAATTTTTGCCTATTATTATATTACCAAATAGTAGGTAGGAACCTGTGCAATAGGTACATGAGAGAAGGTAGAGGTCCCTCGGGAAAGGAGAAATAATTTATAAAATAACCTGTTTTACCTAGAAAGTTGCAACTAGAAGTCCTGATGGAGGATGCTATAAAGTGCAAAACTGACATTTTCTGAGAAAAGCATACACTTTCTATCACACTTTACACGTTCAGAAGGCAGAGACCTGGTTACAGTCTGGAGTAAGCTGATGATGTCTTACTTCTTAGTTAGCAATACTAGGCTGCTTACAAGAATAAATCATTAGATTTTGAGAAAATAATTGCATTTTTAGGTTCCTGAAAGTTTTAAAAGCATTACTAAAGTTACGTTTTATAGGTAACGAGAAAATATTCAAATAATCTTTAAAGTCAGTCTTAAAAATTAATTGCAATTATATCATTATACTTATTATATAGTATATTATGTAATTCAATATATCATGGACAGAATTTAATGGAAAGCAAATTTTCTATAAAAATGAGACATGGGCCAGGTGTGGTGGCTTATGCCTGTAATCCCAGTACTTTGGGAGGCCGAGGTGGGCGGATCGCCTGAGGTCGGGAGTTCGAGACCAGCCTGACCAACATGGAGAAACCCTGTCTCTACTAAAAAAAAAAAAATACAAAATTAGCTGGGCATGGTGGCGCATACCTGTAATCCCAGCTACTCGGGAGGCTGACGCAGGAGAATCGCTTGAACCCAGGAAGTGGAGGTTGCAGTGAGCCAAGATCACGCCGCTGAACTCCAGCCTGGGCAAAAAGAGTGAAACTTCGTCAAAAAAAAAAGACATGATTCAAATATTTTGCTTTTATATTATTGAAAACCATAATTACTTTTGCACCAGCCTAATATGTCTTAGTTGGATGCTATTAAATAGGTTTTTACACACTTTATTTTTTTTTCAATATAGCTCAATGTTTCTTCTCTAGTATCTTTGTAAAACCAACAAAACCTAACTTTAGTCCTGATTATACATCATACATGGAGTTCCACTTGAAAAGTGTACACACTCATATTAAGTACTATAACTTTGCATAGCATTTTTTCTTTCATAATGCAATATTTTTAACATATTTTTAACATTGCACAATTCTGTTATACTGGCATGAATATTAGAAAAGCTTACAAATTGGTTTGATTTCCTATTTATTTCCATTATGGGCTCAGAACAGATTAACTTTGAAAATAAGATTTTTCTTCACATTTTTGTCAGAAAGCTGCTAAATGTGAAAAATACTTAGAAGATGCCATTAAGGATTTAGTATCAGTGAATTCACAGTTTTACTTATTGTAGTCATCAAAATCTTCTACATATATTATCATCAGATTCCAAATTTAGTATAAAGAATAACTGTAAAGTAGTAAACTATAATACCTATACTTCATTTTTTAAACCAAAGCATCCTTATATATTAGTATATTTAAATTTATGTCATCTATATTATAGTATACCAAAAGATTATGCTAAACATCAATGTTGGCAAATTTTGTAATGTTCTAGATTGAATATTACATAGATTTAAATATCACTGAGACATGCTGAGTATTTGTCTTCAAGATTTGGTTGATTAATTTTAAAGTACCTAGCTAATTCTCATGGCTTTAAACACTCAACTAGTATTGCAAGGCTTTGAATCTACTCACTTAGAACAAAGTTAATTGTGAAAAATAAATATATAAAATAATATTTAGACAGTGATGTGGTTTGCATGTTTTGTCCCCTCCAAATTTCATGTTGAAATGTGATCCCCAGTGTTGAAGGTGGGGCATTGGGGGAGCTGAGTGGGTCATGGGGGCAGATCCACCATGAATGGCTTGGTGTCCTCCTCTTGGTAATGAATTACTGAGAGATCTGACTATTAAAAAGAGTGTGGGACCTACCCCACTCTCTCTTGCTCCCTTCTCTCTCTCTCTCTCTCTTTATTTATTTATTTATTTATTTATTTATTTTGTATAGACAGGGTCTCACTATCCGGCCCAACTGGTCTTGAACCACTGGCTGCAGATAATCCTCCTCCCTTGGCCTCCCAAAGTGCTGGGATTATAGGCATGCGCTACCATGCCTGTCCATTTTTTTTGTCTTGCTTCCGTCCTTTACCATGTGATACGCCTGTTCCCCTCTCACCTTTTGCCATAAGTAAAAGTTTCTTGAGGCCTCACCAGAAGCTGAGCAGATGTTGGTGCCATGCTTGTACAGCCTGCAGAACTGTGAACCCAAATAAACCTATTTTCTGTATAAATTACCCAGTCTCAGGTACTCCTTTATATTAAAGAGCAACACAGAATGGACAAATACAGGTAGTCTTTTTGATAGTTTTTATTTTTTTATTCAGACTTCTTGCCAAATCTAACTAGATGATCATTTTTTCTCTTAAGCAATATTAGTAGCGATTTACCCGTATTGGTTTTTCAGTAGTTTTGAATAATGTACTAAGTAGTATGTGTTAACATTAGAGGAATTTGAGGTGAAGGATATGTGGAAACTATATTAATTTTGCAACTTTTCTGTAAATTTAAAATATTCCAAAATAAAATGTTTATTTTATAAAGATATTTTTAAAACTGTTTTATCTACTCATGTATACTCATCTGTACAGATATAGGTAGACTACAGTGTGCTACATTATGACCAAAAAAAAAGACTGAGGCTTTGAGCATCGCACTTCTTTGTTGTATAATTCCCATAGTTACCTCAGGACACCTGAGTGTAGTCTGACACAAAAAAGACTAACATGGATCAAGTGAGGATATCAGTGTCAACTCATAGAATACTAATTAAATATAAACATAAAAGTAAAATGCAATTCTGATACCTTCTTTATGGACCCTAATGGATTTATATTTCTGCTGAGGGGCTGTAAGAATCCCCCTTTGGAAACAATTACTCTGGCTGATCTGATTCATGTACTGGAATTCATCTATGAGCTGGTAAATTCCAAGTTAGTAACTCCAATAGCAATAGCAATAGCAATAGCAATAGAAATATAAGTCACAACCTTGTGACTTATATATCTAAGTGTCTACTCACTCAGTCCATTTAGGTGTCTAAAGTTTATGAGATATTTATACAATGTGCTCCTCAGTCTTTCCTGTCGCAGTAAATGGAATCATTATTAACCCCATTGCTTTGGAAAAACACACACACACACACGGAAGTCATTGTTTCTTCCCCTTTGTTTGTACAACCTGTATTTATCAGTTGGTCTAATTGATTCCAGCTTCATGATTATCTATCACGTGGACTGTGATAATAGCCTAATTTATTCCTTTACCTTCTACGCTTAACCACACAGGAGTTTGCTCTCCATTCAGTATCCTGAGAGATCTTTGATTACTCATATCTGATTACTAATGCTCATGTGAAAACCTTTCAACCGCTTCTGAGCCCACCTAGAATAAACCCAAATCCTTACAGAAGGAGCCTGTGTGATCTGATAACCTCCTAACATCTCCCCATGGCTCTCCCTGCTAGCCCTTTGTTCAACAGCAAACTTATTACCAGTTCAGTGCCTCACATTTATTATTCCCTCTGCCATTTCTTGAGGTGTTTGCGTGACTTGCTATGTCACTTCATACAGGTCCATGTTCCAATATCACCTCTTCAGTGAGGTCTTGCCTGACCACTCCACCTAAAATGGACTCCTTGGTTCCTAATTCCATCATTCATTACTCCCTTATTAGGCCTTTATCTTATTTGAAGTAAATTATCTCTTAATATTTGTGCACTTTTAAACCAAAGAAATACCTATGAAGATAACAGGAAATAAACACATGAAAGAACACGTGGTAGAGAATTTAGAATTGGACTGTTCAGAAATATACATGTTGGCAACATAAGAAGACTAATTAGTAACCACCATTAGTGTGTTACTAATTAGTAACTATTACTAATTAGTTACTATGAATACCTTCATAGTTAATGCTAAGTTTGTGTCTCATACAAAAGGACGGACCCTCTTCCCATTTTTTAAGAGTGTTTTAAAATTGTCATTTATAACATAATTAGTAAAAATCTAAATGATAAAGATTAGGGGTTTGGATTAAATTGAGGAAAAGGAGTGTTAAGAGCATCTGTATTTTTCAGTAAAATTGCTAATGAGTATTAATGTATTTAGTGATCATTTGTGGCAAATAATACTGAATATATTAATTGTCCAATTGGATTACATGCTATTAAGTTATACCCTTCATTGTACTTAGCTCAGATTAATGGTTAGAATTTCACAGGCATTAAGACAACTCAAAGTCATCTGTTAGAACAGTCATGTGTTTTTATCCCATGGAGAAGCTTAAATTAAGTGAAAGCAAAGTGGGAGAATGTAAGACCTGTGTTTTTGTGTCACTGAGCAGAGATTCAGTCAAACAACACTTCTATTTTAGGGCAGAATGTTTTGTAGTTGAGGTCTCAGATAACATGTTTGCTGATACACTATGCTAATAGTTTCTTAATTGAGCTTTCAAAAGTTAACAAAACATTGCAAATACTGGTGCAGGGTCAGTTAACAATAATTTGATTTCTGTTCAGTGAAATTCTCTCTTGCTAAATTAAGATTTAATCATTTAAAATATTTCTCTTACTAATGACATATATTCTGATTGTTTTAGCAAATCACCTTGTAAGACTTCCCTATGAGAAATTTCTAAATTACATGTGTGTGAGGTATCAAAGCCAAAATAATCAGAAACACTTGTGTTTGGAGTGGAATTGAGAAGTACCTGTGTTGCACAGTAAACATTACTGTGTTTATTTCAAAGATTAAGGCTACATTGTGATGTTGGTAAAAGATAACATTTCAATTATTTCAACATTTCTCAACATATCTCTGTAGTCACCACCATGGCATCATCCTATTATTTAGCATGTACTATGTACAAGAGTTGAGCAGGGCCCAATGCTTTGGAATGTATTGTGAGCAAATTGGCTGTTATTATTTTTTAAACCATGTTTTGAAATCATGAAGCAAAGAACAAAATATCAAGCCTATATATCTATATCAATAATATTGACACTAATTCTGCTTTAACTCCTATTATAATTTTCATAAAATAAGGCATAGGGATAGTGACAGATTTCACTAGGAAAAATGATTAGGAAGTCAGCATTCTGTAGCAAAAAAGTGTCACCTTATATAGAGTAAATATTGAACCAAGTTTTCTTAGTATTTGAAAAATGCAAGGCATGGGATGTAATGTGTATATAATGATCCATAATAGTATCTATAATATATAGACATATATAATATGGAATACATACTGTTATAATACATATAATGTGATTGCAATATTATAATTATATATACTTATATGTAAATTACATAATATAATAGTTATATATGATTCATATATGTATATAAATACAAATACAATTTTTGAAAGTGACTCTTTTAGAAATTGTTAGACTCTAGAATATAGTTTTTATATTTAATTTGATGTGCATGTAAAATGGGGAATAAGGCTTTTTTTTTTTTTTTGATATTGCCTTACTTAAAAACAGGAAGGAGGCCAGACACTGTGGCTTATGCCTGTCATCTCAGCACTTTGGGAGGTTAAGAAGGAAAGATCACTTGAGGTCGGGAGCTTGAGATAAGCCTGGGAAACACAGCGAGACTTCATCTCTACAAAAAAAAAAAAAAGATAGGCATGGTGGAA
This sequence comes from Macaca thibetana thibetana, assembly GCF_024542745.1. NCBI lineage: Eukaryota > Metazoa > Chordata > Mammalia > Primates > Cercopithecidae > Macaca > Macaca thibetana. The sequence continues at coordinate 67,905,662 of NC_065592.1, forward strand.
TACACCTGTAGTCCCAGCTAATCGGGAGGCTGATGTGGGAGGATCATTTGAGCCTGGGAGGTTGACGCTGCAGTGAACTATGATGACATCACTGCACTTCAGCCTGAGTGACGGTCAGACTCTATCTCTAAAAACAAAAACAAAAACTGAAGGAGCCCTATAACTTCTGTGTTATGCTTGTCTGGTATCATAAATAAGGTAAGGTTGGGGATTGAGTCATGGTATTTCTTCTTCCACTTCTTTCAACATATACTTTCGGCAAAAGGTATGGATATCTCACTATCAGCTGTAGTTGCAGTTGTAGACAAATTTCAGACACTCAGTTGTTTATCATAGTTGCCAATTTTTTCCTCATGTGGAATCTAAAATGGGTATTTCTTATCAGAGTAGTCCTTCTCTAAGTGAAAGGACTCATATTTCTTACATTTTGTGAACGTTCCCTATTCAACACTTGCTTTCAAATACCACCGTGCATATTGGCATCAAGATAGCAAAGTTAGTTGGGCATGATGGTGCTTGCCTGGAGACTCAGCTACACAAGAGGCTGAGGAGGGAAGATGCTTGAGCCTAGGAGTTTGAGACTGCAGTGAACTATGATTGCACCACTGCACTCTAGCCTGAGTGACTGAGACTCCATCTCAAAAAAAAAAAAAAAAAAAAAAAGATGGTGAAGGAGTATAGAATATTATTATGAGGCAGATTTTCGTATAAGCCAGACTTTGTAAAGGACTACATTACTTCCTACAAAATTCCATTGGCTAAAACTAGTCAGTTAACCCCACATACTGAAAGGAAATTTGGTTAATGTAGTCTAGCTACATGTCAAGGAAAAAGAGGAAATAAGTTTAGTGTTCAGCTAGAAGTCTCTGTTCCACTGAAAACTACTGTTATTTTGAAGGCTCCGAAATAAACAACATAATAATTATAAATCTATATTGATTAATAATTAATGTTGCAGATGGGTGATTCATCAGACTTTTTTACAAACTGAAAGATTTCTTGAAACAAATAATGATGAAACACAACATACCAAAGCCTACGGGATATAGTAAAAGCATTACTTGGGGGGAAATTTATAGATACAAGTGCCTACATCAAAAAAGATGAAAAATGACAAATAAGAAATCTAGTGATAGATCTTAACTAGAAAAGCAAGAGCAAACCAAACCCAAAATTAGTAGAAGAAAAAAATAAAGATCAGAGCAGAAATAAATGAAATTAAAATGAAAAAAATACAAAAGATCAATGAAACAAAAGTTGATTTTTTAAAAAAGTTAAACAAAATTGACAAACCTTTAGCCAGACAAAAAAAAAAAAAGAAGTTCCAAATACTTGAAATCAGAAGTGAAAAAGAAGACATTACAAGAATACTGAAGAAATTCAAACATCATTAGTGGCTACTTTGAGCAACTATATACCAATAAATTGGAAAATCTTGAAGTAATGGACAAATTCCTAGATACAGACAAGCTACCAAGATTGAACCATGAAGAAATCCAAAAGCTGAACAGACCAATAACAAATAATGAGATTGAATTCATAATAAATAGTATTCTAGTAAAGAAAAGCCCGGGATTGGCCAGGCGTGGTGTCTCACACCTGTAATCCCAGCACTTTGAGGGACCGAGGTGTAATATCTGCTTTTTCATTTCTGATTTTATGTATTTGGAACGTCTTCTTTTTTTCTTAGTCTGACTAAAGGTTTGTCAATTTTGTTTAACTTTTAAAAATATCAACTTTTGTTTCATTTTTTTAAAATTTAATTTCATTTATTTCTGCTCTGATCTTTATTATTTTCTTCTTCTATTAATTTTGGGTTTGGTTTGCTCTTTCTTTTCTAGTCACTTGAGGTCAGGAATTCGAGACCAGCCTGGCCAATGTGGGTGAAACCCTATTGGTCTATTCCAAAAAATAAAGAAGGAGGAAATACTTCCAAATTCATTCTATGAGGCCAGTATTACTGCAACATCAATATCAGACAAAGACACATTTTAAAAAAATAGAAAACACTCCCGCCTGTAATCCCAGCACTTTGGGAGGCTGAGGCGTGCAGATCACGAGGTCAGGAGATGGAGACCATCCTGGCTAACACAGTGAAACCCCATCTCTACTAAAAACACAAAAATCTTAGCCAGGCATGGTGGTGGGCACCTGTAGTCCCAGCTACTTGGGAGGCTGAGGCAGGAGAATGGTGTGAACCCGGGAGGCGGAGCTTGCAGTGAGCAGAGATTGCACCACTGCACTCCAGCCTGGGCGACAGAGTGAGATCCTGTCTCAAAAAACAAAACAAAACAAAAAACAAAGAAAACTACAGGTCAATATCTCTGATGAATATTGATGAAAAACTCCTCAACAAAATATGAGCAAACTGAATTCAACAATACATTAGAAAGATCATTCATCACGTGCAAGTGGGATTTAGCCTTGGTATGTGAGGATGGTTTAATACACATGAATCAATCAATGTGATACATCATATCAACAGAATTAAGGATAAAAATATTCAATTATTTCAATTGATGCTGAAAAAGCATTTGATGAAATTCAATATCCCTTTGTGGTAAAACCCTAAAAAACCTGGGCATAGAAGGAACATACCTCAACATAATAAAAGTCATATACAACAGACCCATAGCTAGTATTACAATAAATGGGGAACATTTGAAAGCCTTTTCTCTAACATGTAAACATGACAAGGATGCCCACTGTCACCACTATTATTCAACATAGTGCCTTGCTAAAGCAACCAGGCAAGAGAAGGTATAAAGAGCATCCAAATTGGAAATGAAGAAGTCAATATTTCCTTGTTTGCTGATGATAAGATCTTATATTTGAAGAAAAGCCAAAGACTCCTCCAAAAAACTATTAGAGCTGACAAACAAATTCAGTAAAGTTTACAGGATACAAAATCAACATACCAAAATCAGTAACATTTCCATATGCCAACAGTGAAAAATGTGAAAAAGAAATAAAAAAGTAATCCCATTTACAATAGCCACATATAAAATTAAATACCTAGGAATTAAGTTAATCAAAGAAGTGAAAGATCTCTACGATGATAACTACAAAACACTGATTAGGGAAATTGAAGAAGACACCAAATAATGGAAAAATATTCCATGTTCATGGATTGGAGAATCAAGATTGTTAAAATGTCAATATTACCTAAAGCAATCTACAGATTCAATGCAATTCCTATCAAAATACTAAAGACATTCTTCACAGAAATAGAAAGAAAATCCTAAAATTTATATGGAACACCAAACCCTGAAGAGGCAAAGTTATCCTAAGCAAAAATGACGAAACTGGAGGAATCATGTTACTTTACTTCAAATTATACTACAGAGTGATAGTAGCCAAAACATCATGGTACTGGTGTAAAAACAGACACATAGAACAATGGAACAGGAGAACCCAAAAACAAAATCACACACCTACAGTAAAGACATTTTTCACCAAGATGCCAAGAACATACACTGGGCAAAAGACAATCTCTTTAATAAATGGTGCCGCAAAGCTACATATCCATATGCAGAAGAATGGAACTAGACCCCTATCTCTTTCCATATGCAAAAAGCAAATAAAAAATGATTTGATTAAATACTTAAATCTGAGACCTCAAACTATGAAACTACAATGAGGAAACATTGAGGAAAATCTTCAGGACATTGGTCCTGGCAAAGATTTCTTGAGCAATACCACACAAGCACAGGTAACTAAAGCAAAAATGAACAAATGGGATCACATCAAGTTAAAAATCTTCTGCACAGCAAATCAATGAAGTGAAGCGAAAACCCACAGAATGGGCTAAGATATTTGCAAACTACCCACTTGACAAGGGATTAATAAGCGGAATATATAAGAAGCTCAAAAAACTCTATAGAAAATAACTAATAATCCAATCAAAATTGGGCAAAAGATTTGAGTAGACATTTATCAAAAGAAGACATACAAATGGCAAACAGACTTATGAAAAGATACTCAACATTACTGATCATTAGAGAAGTGCAAATCAAAACTATTGTGAGATGCCCTCTCACCCCAATTAAAATGGCTTATGTCCAAAAGTCAGGCAATAAGAAATTTTGGCAAGGACATGGAGAAAAGGAAACCCTCATACACTGTTGGTGGTAATGTAAATTAGTACAACCACTGTGGAGCAAAGTTTGGAGTTTCCTCAAAAAACTGAAAATTGAGCTACCATATGACCCAGCAATCCCACTGCTAGATATATACCCAAAAGGAAGGAAATCAATATATCAAAGAGATATCTGCCCTCCTATGTTTATTGCAGCACTGTTTACAATAGTTAAAATTGGGAAGCAACCTAAGTGTTCATCAACAGATAAATGGATCAGGAAAATGTGGTACATATACAAAATGCAGTAAAAAATGAGATTCAGTCATTTGCAACAACATGGATGGAACTAGACATTCTATTAAGTGAAATAAGTCAGGCACGGAAAGACAAACTTCACATCTTGTCACTTATTTGTGGAATCTAAAACTCAAAACAATTGAACTCATGGGCATAAAGACTAGAAGGATGGTTACCAGAGGCTGGGAAGGATAGTGGGGGTCTGAGGGGAGTAGGGAAGTAGGGATAGTCAATAGGTACAAAAAAAAATAGCAAGAATGAATAAGACCTACTATTTGATAATACAATAGGGTGACCATAGTCAATCTTAACTGTATATTTTTAAATAACTTAAAAGGTGTAATTTGATTGTTTGTAACTCAAAGGATAAATGCTTGAGGGTATGAATACCCCATTCTCCACGATGTGCTTATTTAATGTTGCATGCCTGTATCAAAATATCTCATGTACTCCATGAGTATATAGACCTACTCTGCACCCACGAAATTTTTTTAAAAAATTAAAAAAATTATAACAAAGAGTGGTCTGACAGAGTTTTTAAATGAGTGAACACATTGTTTTTATTTTTTTCTTTGAGACAGGGTCTCACTCTGTCACCCAGACTAGAGAGCAGTGGCACGATCAAAGATCTCTATAGCCTCAAACATCTAATGGGTAAAATTCCTCATATACTCGTCAGTGTCTCCGTCATTAAAGAAAGCAATAGACCCCCTTCCTCATTGAGCTTACATCTAGTTGGGCAGGCAGAATTATGACTGCCAAAATATGTCTGTGGAAATTTCTAATAATGAACACAAAAAATAGAATTTTGGTGAAGAGTAACATCATTATAGATTGCATAATCTGTTTTTGTTTTTGTTTTTGTTTTTCTTGCCAGGGATTGAAGTTGCTAACGTTTGAAGAAAATGTACTGTTGACGCTTGGGGATTGTAGAGCTTCTATGGTGCCAAGATAATATTCTGTGCTTTCATTGCTATTATCTAAATGCACAATGGGAATGGATACCATGTGTTTCTAATATCATCGAGGGCAAGGACGTACACTATATGAAGCATATTGTGATTACTGCCTGCACTGTGGAAAAAGCACAGAAGGAGACAAGAACTTCAGTTCATAAAACAAACTGAAGCCTAATCAAAAACACAGGTAAAATTCAGGTCTTGGTCTACTCTATAACATTTTGGAGAATTACGTGGACTAGAGAAACCAGGGAAATTTCCAACTGTGAGAAATCAAGTACTCTCTTTTAATAACCCTCCACTAAACAGGAAAATCAGAGCCTATGGAACTTAATGTTGGCAAAAACACACTTCCTATTTTGGAACATTGCTGGTCCCTATCCACAAATAATGCAATGAAAAGCATTTAAAGATTAACAAAGGAGTATGTTCCTATTGGAACCATTGGCCTGACTCCTCTGTTAACTTTTAGACTTGTCTTCACTAAAATGCCATAAAATGGGTACTATCAGAAATTAAATACTGCTAATCAAAGGAGACTCCAGGTGTTTTGAACTCAACTCCTCCACCTCTTGCCTATTTGAAGGAGAATTTTTTTTTTAATAAGGCATTTGTGGAAACTGACCTCATTACTAAAGGACATCAAATAATTCTGAGACCAGAAAATAAAACCAGTTATCTTTGGGTAATGTCAGAGAAACAGTCAAACAGAAAGAGAGACAGAAAGAGATAGAGAGAGAAGGAGAGAGAGAGAAGCTCAGGAGAACTTACTGATGAAAGGAAACAGTACATACAAGAGCATATGAACGGGAAGGCTTCAAGGGTAAAGCCTACTTCCTTTAGAAGCAAGAAATAAGTTGGCCTGTCCTTCAAAAGACAGCACTGCAACTATCTCACTTCCCCTTCATTTTGCTCGTAAAAGTAGCTTCATGTATAAAGAGAACTAACTGAATGTCTAAATAATCTAAATCTTTTTTATATCTGATATAGATGTATAAAATCGCATGTATAAGATTGATCATATTGAAACATTTAGAAATAAGGTATTTGAAATCCTACAAGTTGAAAATATTTTTAAAATATCTTACCCTAAAAAGTTTAAAATGAAACCTTGAAATTTGCAGATGGAGATGTGTGGCTCTGGATGGATTTATCATAATCAGTGTCAAATTTACTAATAAAATGGGATGAAAGCCATATGCAGTGATGAATTGAGGAAGATCAAATGAGTTTGGCTACATTTCAAATAACTTTTAAAAATTGAATCAGCATATTATAATTTTCCAGGGTATGGAGGAGGAGGTGAGACATTTAAGAAGTTAAAATGAGGGAATCTGGGGAGATACGTGAAAAGCATTACCAGCAATAAGGGACTTGGTGTGTTATGATTACTGCTATTTTTCTCACAAGCAATTTGGATAAGTTTAGAAAGATTATCACGCCTCCCTTTTCTCCATCTCTCTCTCTCTCCACACACACACGCACACATGCACACACACGCACACACGCACACACACACACACACACAGAGAGAGAGAAACATGCATGCACACAACATATACTACTTACGCTGGAACCTATAAAGGCCCCATTACCTAAGGGGCATTTGGTAATATAACTCAAATTTAGGTAAGAAAACAGAGCTTTTTTCTTTTCATTTATTTTTAAACCATAGGAAGTTTGAAGAGACAACTGACATTTGATCAATACTCACTTTAAGGATGTCTCTTCACTTTTAGATAAGCTTGCAGAAGACAGACAATGATGGAAACCTCCTGACCCCTTCTACCTCTTCATCCGAACGAACATTTACCTCTGTTTCCTCCCTATGCACTCTGACAATCTGCCGTGAGGCTGGATGTTAGAAGTTACATCAAGAGAGGAGGGAATGAAGAATTTGGTAGCAATGAGGTGCTGGAAGAGGGATAGAGAGCAGCATGAGAGAGGTGTAGAGGGTTGCTGTAAGGTGACTGTGGAAGCCAAGCCAGGAAGATGAGGGTCCAAGTGCAGTAACCTTGCTCAGGCACAAGATGATAGACAAGAGGAGGCACTCCCAATCACTGCTACCCCATGGACTCTGTATGGTTAACAAATATCACTTAAATTTAAGCAGATAATGAAAATAAGTCATGTCCATAACTGTGTGAGTTTGATTACTTAAGGCTTTTATTTGGGGGTTGTATACCATCCTACCTTTTCACTGTAGAGTCACAGAATAGGGTTACAAGATTTTATTATTAGTAATATAAAAGAATTTCTGCACTTGATTGTCAATTAACATCTCTTAGTAACCCTCCACTAAACGGGAAGCCCAGGGACCTAGAATGTGCAGTAAGAGGGAGTGGGTAGGAAGTAGTAGTCTTCATGCGGAAATGCACACCCATTCAGAAAAGCAGCAGAAAAGTATGTGCTGGTATTCTCATGGGTCATACTGAGAAAAAGAGGCCATTGATAGCATAGCAGGGCATGCTCTTTATTCTAAATGTTGGTGTTGGCGTGTCTGTTTATTCACATCTATCACGCCAGCATCCAGAATTTCTTGAGGTCCACAAAAGGCTTTGTCAACAGCAATTTCTTAATTTTGTAAAATATTTATAAAAACTCTTAAGTATAATTGTAAAAATGCACTAATATAAACTCTATAGGAAAAAAGGCCTTTTTTAAAAAATTAGAAAATGGCCCACTTGCACTACTTATTCTATATTTCTATCTTTCAAAGGCCTATGGATTTTTTTTTCAATTTTTATATTTGATTTTCACTTGTTTCTTAATTCCAGCTTTTTGTCTGAGACCTCTTATCTCCGTGGACATCATAAAGCGATGGGAACTCGAGAAGTATTGACAGCACTGGGGCAAATTTCAACACATCTCATATTTAATCCTCCTACAATTCTATAAGGTAGATATCCTTACTCATGGAGGTTCAAAAAACTAAAATGATTTGCTCAAATCTGTGTACCAGTAAAGAAGCGAGCTGAGACTGAACGGGTCTTCTTAGTGCCATTTCCAGCACTATTTATTTCCAAAGCATTACAACTGCTCTGGTTGTGTTATTATATCATTTAAAATAAACAGGAAAACTAAAGGAGGTGTGGAGGGGCAGAGAGATGATTATAAAAAGCAGTCAAACATGTCTAAGGAGCTAAAAAATTGGTTCATACAATATATATTTCATTTTTGAGCTGTGTTAACATCTTGTATTAACAATTATAGACAAAGTATCCTATGATCTTTAATATCAAACTCCTTGTCTAATTCTATTATAATATTTTAGGTGCTATTTGAGTCTTCTTTTAGTCAGTGGTCATTATGAAATCTTTTCCCATATTTACATATATTTGAGACAGAGTCTTGCTTTGTCGCTCAAGCTGAAGTACAGTGGTGCTATCTCGGCTCAGTGCAACCTCTACCTCCCAGGTTCAAGTGATTCTCCTGTCTCAGACTCCTGAGTAGTTGGGATTACAAACACCCATCAGCACGCGCGGCTAATTTTTGAATTTTTAGTAGAGACAGGTTTCATCATGTTGACCAGGCTGGTCTTGAACTCCTGACCTCAAGTGATCTGCCCACGTTGGCCTCTCAAAGTGCTGGGATTGCAGGTGTGAGCCACCATACCTGGCCCTTTTTTGAAATGAGCTCAACTATTAACTTATTTTCTTATATAGAATTATAAGTAGGTCAATAAAATGTAGCTCTATATTCTTTCTGAAGAGTTCAATGATATTCTGCCAATATGCATGAAAAATTTAAACAAACAAAATAGGAACCTGATGAGAGAGAAAATTAAACCCAGATATTAATCAATAAGAAAGATCAAATGGAAAGCAAACTCTTATTTTGAAGAGATGAATCATAATCATCCAGTTACAAAATATTTTATGTTCTCTGTTCATGGAAGGCATATATTAGATATTACTGTTATTATGTTAATCCGTGAATAAAAAAATTTAGGTCTTTAAACATTAGTCACTGCCATCATCACAGTTTATAATTTTTTGAAATATAATATTTTACACAAAATACTTGTATCCGGCTAATAGATTAAGAAAGGTAGCTTAAAATTTAGCTAAGCTATTAAACTTCCCTTTTTTAAGTTAGAAATTTGCTGCGTAAAACTTATTTTGTAATAAGGAAGGTGTTACATATATAGAACAATAAAAACAAAAAGCAAAAAGACAATAAGCCCTATTGCACATTCATACTCCTCTTCTGAAGAATAATTTGTAGTCTAAAAAAATTACAAGAAAACTCTAATTGATAGATTATATATTGTGACTTTTCCTAAGCATTGTTAGCTCTTAAAAGTGATCTATTCTTTTATTAAGTATTTGTTTTTTCTTCATTTTTAAAATAAATATGTCTTCTTAATTTGCACCTTATTTTCTACAGTTGTTTTTCTTTTTTTAATCAAGCGCAAACATTGAAAGTGACAGTCACAGGGTGAAGCAAATCTTATGAATTATCAGAAGGCAGATTTTGGTTCAATGATTTTAACAAAGAAGAAGATATTTAATAATGAGGCTGTGAGCCCCATGCCAGTAGAGGCATTTGAACAAAGGCTAGTTAAAGCACTGGTGACATCTTGGAAGAGATTTCTACATTAGGAAGGAGGTTAGACCGCTGAGTACTTACTTAACTTGCAGATTCTATTATTGTTTCTAGTTTTCATGGTAAGTATTGCAGTAAAAGCTTGTAGTGCTTAACCACATCTGGTTCTTCTCTCCTTTCAGGCATATGGGATTTTATTTTTCCATCCCCTTGTAGCTAAGCATAGTTATATGATGGGTTTTGTCTATAGGTTGCATGGAAAAGTGAAGTATATCACTTTGAGGCTGAAGTATTTAGTGAGATAACTTTTATGCCTTCCTCACTTGTGCCTGACAATTACAGAGAATGTCCCATGCCAAAATTTTAGGGCTTCAAGACCCAGACAATCTGGATTATTGAGCCATTGCATAGAATCCCAACCAATGACACATATATGAAAAATAAACTGGTTTTATATTAGATTTAGATTTGGGCATTGTCAGCATAATATATACTTAACTTTATCTTGACTGATAATATGTGTTTATATTAAAAGTTATGTTTAGGTTTACTTCGGATCTGACATCTGTGCCAGGAAACATAGTAATGTCTCAATTATCTCAAAAATGCAATTCGGGGAAGATAGTGGAGTAGGAAGTACCAGAAATATGTCTCCCCTCCTAGGTAACAATTGTACTGGCAGAGTCTGTACAATATCAGCATTTCAGAACTCTAGAGTCTATTGATGGCTTGTATCTCTGAAGGAGGACTTGGAAGGTAAATTGAATAAAGTAAAGAAAATGATGTATACATACAATGGAAATATCAATAAAGAGATGGACTATCTAAGAATAAACTAAAAAGAAATTCTGAAATAGAAAATTTCAATAACTGACATAAAAAATTTACTACAGGAATTCAAAGACAAATTTGAGAAGGCAGAAGAAAGAATTAGTGAACTTGAAGACAGGATGATAGAAATTCTTGTGTGAAAAACAGAAAGAAAAAAAGCCTGGAAAAAAGCTACCTCAGCCTAAGGGACCGGTGTGACACCATTGGGTGGATGAGCATACAAATTGCAGGTGCTCCAGAAGAAGAGAGAAATGAGCAGAGAGAATATTTAAAGAAATAATAACTAAAAATGTCCCCAAGTTGATTAAACACATAAATGTCAATATCCAAGGAACTCAACAAACTAAGTAGAATAAACTCAAAGAGACTGACACTGAGATACATTATAGTTAAACTGTTGAAAGACAAAGACAAAGATTTTGAAAGCAGCAAGAGCTAAGTGACTCATTACCTACACCGGATCCTTAATAAAATTATTAGCAAATAGTAACCAAAAGAGATCAGAGCTGCCTATCTTAATATCAGACAAAATAGACTTTAAATACAAAAATGTTATGAGACAAAAAACATTATATATATATATATACACACACGTGTGTGTGTGTGTGTGTGTGTGTGTGTATGTATATGACTTTCAATACCACTAGGGGATATAACAAGGGTAAATATTTACATGCCTGAAAGCAGACTGTCAAAATAAATAAAGCAAAAATTGATAAAATTAAAGGCAAGGAAAAATTACCACAAGGGGATAAAACAAGTGTAAGCATTTACATGACTAAAAGCAGACTGTCAAAATAAATAAAGCAAAAATTGATAAAATTAAAGGAAAGGAAAAATTACTCCCCATACCAAAATTAAACCCAAAGCTAGTTGAAGGAAGAAAATAATAAAGATTAGAGCAGAGATTTAAAAAATAGAGAATAGAAAAACAACAGAGAAAAATCAATGAAACAAAAAGTTTTTCCTCAAAAAAATCAATAAAATTGACTAACCATTAGCTAGATGACCTAAGAAAAAAAGAAGACTGAATTACTAAAATCAGAAATTAAAGTGAGACATTATTACCAATTCGACAAAAATAAAAAGAATTTAAGAGAATACGACGACCAATTTTATTCCAACAAATTGGATAACATAAAGTGGACAAATTTCTAGAAACACAAAGCCTACCAAGACGAAACTATGAACAAATAGAAAATCTGAATAAACCTATAATTAGTAAAGAGATTGAATCGATAATAAAAAATCTTCTGACAAAGAAAAGCCCTGGACTTGATGGCTTCACAGGTGAATTCTGCCAAACATTTAAAGAGGAACTAACATAAATCCTTCTCAAGCATCTCCAAAAAAATTAAAGAGGAGAGAACACTGGTGAACTCATTTTGTGAGGTCAGCATTACCCTTGGTATACAAATGGGAGAAAATATTTGCAAATCATATATCTGATAAAGAATTAATATTAGGATATGTAGAGAAATTCTAAAACTCAATAACAAAATTAACCCAATTAAAAAATGGGCAAAGGATCTATTTCTCAAAAATAAGACTTAATGTCAATAAGTACATGAAAAAATGCTCAACATCACTAATCATCAGGGAAATGTAAATCAAAACTTCAATGAGATGCTACGTCACACCCATTAGGATGACCACTATCAAAATAACAGAAAATAATAAAGGTTGGCAAAGACGTGGAAAAACTGGAATCCTTGTACATTGTTGATGGCAATGTAAAAAGATACAATTGCTGTGGAAACTTGTATGGTGGTTTCTCAAAAAATTTAAAATAGAATTACCCCATGATTTGGAAGTTCCACCTCAGACTATATACTCAAAAGAATTGAAAGAAGGCTCTTGAAGAGGTATTCGTACAACCATATTCATAGCATTACTCATAGTTAAAAACGTAGAAGCAACCCAAGTGTCCATCAACAGATGAATCGTGGATGCAGCTTGAAGACATTATGCTAAGTGAAATAAGTGAGTCACAAAAGACAAATACTGTATGATACCACTTATGTGAGGTACTGAGAGTAGTCAAAATCGTAGTGAAATAAAGTAGAATGGAAGTTGCTGGGGGCTGGATATAAGGAGAAAATGGGTATTTATTGTTTAATGAGTATAGAGTTTCAGTTTTGCAAAAAGGAAAAGAGTTCTGGAGATGGATGGTATTGATGGTTGCACAACAGTATGAATGTACTTAGTGTCACTGAGCTGCACACCTAAAAATGCTTAAGATAGTACAATTTATATTACATGTGTTTTACCCCAGTAAAACAATAGGGAAAGAAAAAGTCCATGAAAGATATGGATATGTTCACTCTAATTTTCCAGGCTTAAAGAGGTTAAATAACTAGCAAAGTGTAGCTGGTAGCGAAGGTGAAATTTGAACTTAGGATAGGGTTGCCAGATATAATCTGGACTCTTAAGTAAATGTGAATTTCAGATAAACAACAAGTAATTTTTTAGAATAAGTATGCTGTATGAAAAACATACTTTTTTCATTGTTTATAGTCAAATTTATTCAATAATCCTGTACTTTGATTTTCTAAATCAGCTAACCCTGTTGTAAGGCACACACTGTATCTATGACCACATAATCACAGTTTATTCTATATTTTGAGGAGCAATGTAATTTTTTTACATTGAAAGTTAAAAAGGACATTGCTTATTACCTTTCCAGGTTATTCTAACACAAAGAATGTGGATAATTTGATATGAAAAGAAGTGATACACTCATTGCTCCTCAGTTGAAATGCAAAGAACCAGCTGCCACCATTGGTTTAAGTGAGTATGTGGTAACAGCAGTAGGCAAACCTCAGGGCCCCTTTACCTGCTGTGTAGGACTTGCACCAATTCATCACATTCATTCTTATGGATGCTGCATTGTGTTGAGTTGTTAAAAAATTAACATTATATTTTTATCTGTCCCAGATCGAAAACCTTATAGGAGAAAGCCAAGTTTCCTTTTTGGTTCTGTGAAGTGGAAAAGGATTTAAACTATTTTTATGCTCCTCAGTTTAATTGTTTTCCCAACTTTACAGAAGTTGGAAACATACACCAGAATTAGGTCATTGTACCATTTCTTTGTCTCCTAATACATAGTGTTTGAAATATATGATTAGGAAAACAGACAGCAATGCTTGTGATTTGTCAGTGACTTGCTGCTGGAATTTTCATATGACTTTTAGGGTAAGATTATGCTTTCAGGCAGAAATAGTTTGCATTCCTTTCTCTTTTTTTTTTTCTTCTTTGTAACTCACATGATCCTGGAACAAACCCAAAGTTTTGAGATTGAGATCCAGCCTTTCAGTAGTTAAGCATCTCGACGTCTGGCCACATAATTCTGTCTTTGTTGCAGGGAAGCAATAGAAGCAGCTTTCAGAATCTTCTATTGTCATTTCAGCTATCATTTAATAACTATCTGTGAGGATGGCACTGGCTAATGCAGAGGCACACAAAGGCGAATGAGATGTGTCCCTATTCTCAAGGAGCTCAAATCATTAAAAAGTGACACATAATAGTAATTGCTAAAAGAGAGGTAAACAACCAAAGCAATGGGAAAATAGAGCATAGAATGATAAATTTTGATTAGGGATATAGGATCATTATTTTCTGTAACAAATTATTGATAATCTATGTGCCAGGCAAATACAAAGAGAATACAAATATGTACAATGCAAAAGTGGCCCTGGTTGCAAGAAACTTGCATTCTAGTTGAAGAACCAGGGTAAACACACATGTGCGCACACACATACAAACACACACACACACACACAGAGTGAGAGAGAGAACAAGTAAAAATATAAATCCCAAACCCTGACATTTAAATAAACAGAAATATACATTAAAAACATTACAAGTTGTGATATGTGATTTGAAGGAAACACACAGGGGTGTGAAAGAGGCTAAGGAGAGGGATTGAAACTTACTTTATTTTTTAACTAGGTCAGGAAGGTTTTTGCATGGAGGTGGAATTTATTACAAAATCTGTTTATGATAGAATGTGCCTTTACATTGAATTTAAAATTATATCCTTCAACTATCATTTGTAACACAGGGCATTAATTTCTTTTAATTTTGTCCATTCCCACTATAGAAAGAAGAAATACTTGATTTTCCTTGACCCAACTTCCTTAGTTCTCAGTGTCAAGGTCAATATAAAATGTAGAGATAAATATCTAAAGTTAACATTTTATGTTGGAAATCACAGAATCACAATTTGTAGCATACACATAGACGAAATGGTGTTCAGTACGTCCAAAGAAAAAAGAGAAGGTTGGGGGTTTTATCAGAAAGAAACATGTTATATATTGTTTTAAAAGAAAGTTCACGGGCACCAATAAAGTTTTGGAAGCAGGCAGTATGTAAAACTAGTCTTGGAGCTGCAGCGAGTTATATCCGTGGCTATTGCGTAAAACTCATCTTAAGGTTACAGTAGTCAATTTCTGCAACTGCGTTTGTGGAGAATTAAATTATCTCTAATCTTTAGTGGGAAACTGTGGTTGACCCATTTACAGAAGGTCCCTTGAAGATTCCAAAATGAGGAACATTCAAAGAGCGACAGATATTGGTTGATCATATAATCAGACTGTGAGGGTGGAAATCACAAAATTGCAGTTAATTTCCCCTGAAGCTCGTGGACATCCGGATTTTACATTCATTGCCTTAGCTATTGACAGTTTTATTCCTTCTGCTCCTCAGTTGTAAAAGCAGTCTGTATTCTTTTGGCTTTCTCCATTAATTTGCCATAATATAAATCTTTATATACATATTTTACATTTTCTTCTAAACTCAATAACATTTATTATAAAAAGGAATTTGACATTAAGAAAACTGGAGAAGCAGCGTTTGCTATTTCTCAGTAACTTGCTACCAGAATTTTCAGATAATTTTTAGAGGATCATGCCTTTAGAAAGCAATTATTTATTAAATGTCTGACATATTGAAATAATAGTTTTGTTTGTTCTTTCTTTGTTTCTTTCTTCTCTCTAATTTGAGTCAGTCAGACTTTGGGAATCTTCACCCTAATAGTAGGAATAACCTGAAAACAACTGTGTTTCTGAAAACCGAAGCCAACTGAAGAGATTCTGTTTGATTTACTGGCAAGAAAGAAAAGTCAGTGTATCCTTATGAAGCTAGATATAATAGAGCTTTAGAGTATCATGCTCGAAGGGTTTTTAAAATCCAAGTTTCTGCCTTTGAAGTTAATCCTTATCAAAAATGTCAACATACCATAATTCATTTAATTTAAGATTTATGGTCCATCATTTTTTCACAGGATTTGAATCAACTTTCAAGAATATAGATAAATACTAAATGTTGATATTTAAATAATAAATTGACAAGACTGGACAGTAAAGAAATCAGAAGATTAAGATGTGGGAAACAGAATGCATATGCTCATATGTGAAAATCATAGGCTTCTAAAGATTTCACAGTATTATAGAATCATTGATCATTTTAAAGTTAAGAAACAGATCATGCTGTCCCCTGTTAAAGATACTCTAATGGCTTCCCTTTACACATGGAGTAAAATTCTAATGAGTGGGACCCACACTCGATTCCTGCCCATCTCTCTGACCTCCCTGTTTATTCACCAAGCTCCAGCCACTTTTGTAGCCTCCTTCTCCTATTTTCCAACAGCCAAGGTTCTTGCCTTCCTGAGGACATTTGTACTTGCTGTTCCCTTTGCTCTGAAGCTCTGATATTGAGCTTTGGCAATCGTCTGAATTAGTCAGAACTCAACTGCAACACCTACTTTATTTTTTATTTTATTTTATTTATTATGAGATGGAGTCTTGCTCTGTCTCCCAGGCTGGAGTGCAATGGTGCAATCTCGGCTTACTGCAACCTCCACCTCCAGGGTACAAGGAATTCTCCTGTTTCAGCCTCCCGAGTTGCTGTCAGCACGCCCGGCTAATTTTTTAATTTTAGTAAAGATGAGGTTTCAACATATCGGTCAGGCTGGAGTCAACCTCCTGACTTCAGGAGATCCACCCGCCTTGGCCTCCCAAAGTGCTGGGATTACAGGCGTGAGCCATCACGCCCAACCAATGCCTACTTTAAATGGTAGATTCTTTCAATCATGTTGACTTATTTATCTTTGTGAGTCTCTCTCTACTGAAAATATTTTGCCCATGTGTTTCCTTACTTATTTCATATCTTTCTTTCCACCCTCCGTGCCCACAAGAATGCATGTTTCACAGAGAAAGTTCCCTACCTATCATTTTCACTATTGCATTCCCAGTACCTAGAACAGAATAGTCTGTGAAATATAAGAGGAAAATATAATAAATAAATATGCTAAATATTCACTGAATCACTGACTGAGTGAATTCTATTTTCTTTTTTTTTTGTTGTTGTTGAGACAGAGTCTCCCTGTGTCACCCAGACTGGAGTGCAGTGGCCGGATCTCAGCTCACTGCAAGCTCCGCCTCCCGGGTTCACGCCATTCTCCTGCCTCAGCCTCCCGAGTAGCTGGGACTACAGGCGTCCGCCACCTCGCCCAGCTAGTTTTTGTATTTTTTAGTAGAGACGGGGTTTCACCGTGTTAGCCAGGATGGTCTCGATCTCCTGACCTTGTGATCCGCCCGTCTCGGCCTCCCAAAGTGCTGGGATTACAGGCTTGAGCCACCGCGCCCGGCCGTGAATTCTATTTTCAAACCATAGAAGTAAAAAGGGATGTATAATCAGTTATAGACTTTTTATTGTCCATTAAAACAAAAAGTTCTCCTGATGGGGGATCAAAACTTTCTTATCTACAATAATAAAGAAATTTCTCTGAAGGGGCTTCATATTGGGACAAAAACACTGTATTTCACAATGTCCTCAACAATATCCCCATCGCACTCTTAAACAAATTAGTTTCTTAAATAGTTCTCCAGCTAATATTTGAGCCCATCAGGTCCAGGCAATGAAGCAGGAATTTTTTATTCTCATTCTATGGGCAGCTTTTAATTTGCCATACAAGCAGATTTAGCCTTTCAGTGACTTCTGCTCCATCGCGTCATGTATAGCATCACAAATAATAAGATGAGCTCCAACTGTGACGACACTGTGGCTGTCACCTTTCCCAACCCAGTTACTCTAATTTTTTTTCTCCATGGTTATTTTGTAATTAATACATATACAAACATATGTATACACACACACACACACATACACACACTGCTTTTAAATCATTCCGTTTCCAGATATATTCCTATTCTGTTGATATTCATCCAACGTTCTCCCAGTAGTTAATGTTATATTGAAATTGAAGTACCCAGAACTGTATCCCATTCTCTAAATGTGTTCATCCCAGCAAAGAATAATATGGGACTTCCAGCGCCATTCTTCTATAGCATATTTTTCAATTAACTTAAAGCCTAAGCTTGTGTTGTATTTTTTGACAGCTTCCTCATCCATTGATTTTATGGTAAATTTAATCCTGAATTCTTTACTCATGCAGTTGATTAGAGAGATCTAGTGTATCAACTTGTTTTACTTTATACTTCTGATTTTGGTGTTTGATTATTCCCTATTATATTTTACTTGCTAAATGTTGTTAATTTTTATAGCATGATGAGGTACCTTATTATTCTAATCTACTAATTTCCTGCTATTTATATACAGCTCTGTGATACCTGTGAATTTGATTTTCATGCCTACTATCTCTTTATTCAAAAATCTGACATAATTTTAATAGCTAAAGTTAGAGTATTTTACAGAATTAGTTATCTATATGGACATTGTTTGCTTAATGCCAACTCATTAAATAATCTATCAACCCACTGAAAAACCATTTAACTAATTCAGCACTCATTATTTCAGCTATTGCAAGACAAAATCATGAGTATCAAAATGACTTATTCAAAATTGGGCACACAATGCTTAATCTTTTTACTATAAAGATGTAGAGATTAAAATAAGGAATTGTTCAGAAACATTAAAATGTTTCTGAAAACCGTGCACATGAGAAATTGTATGACAGATGAATACAATTTAACTAAAAAAATTCAGATTATGACTGTAGTTTCTTTATTAAAAATAGATAGAATACACTGCACTTAATGATATTAGTACTTGATTAGAAACATTGCCACTACTGCCAAGGAAGAATAAAAATTAATATAACAACATGTATTGAGCACTCTTCATGCACTGGGTACTGTGAAAGTGCTTATAAATGTTATCTTATTTAATTTCCTCACAACTCTATGAAGGTAGTCTTTTTTACTATTGTTGTTTTCCTTATGAATAAACTCATAGAGATTTTAAATGAATTAGTTACGTAAAATATATATCTATATAAATGCAGGCAAATACAGAAACTTGAAGTCTTATTCGGGTCCTTAATATGATCTGCAATGCTAATATCTTCTAACAACTACAAACTGTAATATGTTGCACAGGGGTCGGATCTCAGAAAACATCTAATCCAGCTGAACTTATTTACATCTAAAGAAACTGAGGTTCAAAAGACAAAAAAGGAATTAATCACATTGACCAAGTTAGAGAAGTTCCCAAGTAAGAAAATTAAAACCATTTACTTTTCAAGAATTGAAGAAAATGCCAAAGAAATATATACAAAAGAAAATAACTGAATAAATTCCATAAATGCAGTTCTCATGGATGCTTGATAACTTAGCATTGTTCATTGAGCCAAGTGACATCAGCCATGTACGCACGCATATGAACAAGCAACCCATGACTTTCAAGACAAAGAAGGCAATATTGTCCTTTCCTCACAAGTCTGAAAGCTGCCAGTTGAAACTTTGAAAATGTGGTCTCATAAATTTAAGAGCACTGTGTCTCCTCTTTTCTAATTAAGTTTTTCATGCCATAGTCAGGCACGCAATCAGAGCCTATCCCATGAGTAGTTACCTAAGACTTAAAGTCATTAAGTTTCTCATCCCCTACATGTGACTTGATCTCATGAACATAGAGAATAGAATGATAAATACCAGAGACTGGGAAGGATGGGTGAGGCGGGAGTAGGGATGACAATTAATTATGGGTACAAACATACAGTTCATTAAAAGAAATACATTTTAATGTTTGACGGCAGACGAGGGTACTATACTTAGCAGCAATATTATGTGTATTTTAAAGTAACAAAAACAGAGGACTTGAAATGATACCAACATTTAAAAATGATAAACACTCAAGGTGATGGATACCCCAGATACTCTGGCTTGATCATTGTATATTCTATGCATGTAACAAACACTCATGTGTAACTCATAAATGTGTAAAATATTACATATCAATAAAATAAGAAAAAAGTGAAAAAAGCCATCAAGAAGAAAGTAGCACCTTGAAATAAGTGCAAACAGTTGGAGAAACAGATTATTAATTTTAAAGACAATCTGCCAACTACTTAAATGACATCTCATCTTCACATCGTTCATTAATTATATATTCACAGCATTAACTTCTAGAGATTAATTAATGCTAAGGAACAACTATAAGATATACAACCCATATTAGTTATTTAAAAGGAATATGGTAAAACCACTATTTTTCAAACTGAAAAATATAATCACTGTATGTAACTCTAGACTGGAAGTGTTACAGTGTTGAGGACAGTGACAAAAAATAACACAAAATAAAAACAAATATTATGTTGATAGGGAAAGGCAGGTATAAAATCTACGCTTTGTCAATTATGTCTTATTTGATGTCTATTTGGGTACACATTACAGATAAACCTTCTATTCAATGTAAATGAAAATTTCACATAAATATATGACTGCAGTATTAGTAGTTTCCTGAGACTGAGCTCTGTGCCATACAAAATAATGTTTTGCATCTAAATTGATGAGAAA
Source organism: Macaca thibetana thibetana (assembly GCF_024542745.1). Taxonomy (NCBI): domain Eukaryota; kingdom Metazoa; phylum Chordata; class Mammalia; order Primates; family Cercopithecidae; genus Macaca; species Macaca thibetana. The sequence continues at coordinate 67,926,193 of NC_065592.1, forward strand.
TTTCAGTACTCTGATAAACTTAACCTTTAAGGTTCTTAGGAATGTGTAAGAAAAATTAGGTTAATCCTATTCCCAATTCTTTTCTATCTACCATGGAACCAGGCCACATAGAATTTCACTATTATAACAAATAGTTTCAGACATTTTCCATCTACAAATGGTAAGATGCACGTAGGATCAATGAAGACCATTAGCATTTTAAATTGCAGTAGAACACAGGAAAATGCTAAATTCTTCCAAGTGTATTCCATAAAACTCTGAAAACCCGAATCCCAAAAGCACATACAGATAGCACTTAAAAACAAAACTACAGAACCATCTCATGTAGGAATATAGGTACAAAAACATCCAAAATAAAATAGCAGCAAATAAATTCCAGCGGCATTTTGAACTACATAAATTTTAATAAATAATTCATTTAGTATATGCAAATGGGAATTTAATTTTAGGAAAATGATTAGTATATTCTATCAATAAGTAAAAGTAAGAGGTATTGTGGAGTTCTTAGCAAATGCTTAAAAAGACATTTAAGAAAATCTAATACCTGTTTTTGGTAAAAATATACTCTTGATGAGCTTAGAACAGAATTTATCTTTAACTTCAGAAAAAAGATGCATATTTAATGAACAGCTACCACTGTAGTTAAAAGTGAAACATTTCAGTAATTTTTATTAAAATTAAGAAGAGGCCAGCATGGATGTTATCACCACTACTATGAACATTGTTTTATAAGTTCTACCTAGTGCAATGAGACATGAAATAGAAAAAATACATATCTACAGTAACATTAGAGATAAGTTTTTGATGCTGCTCCTGCTGTTGATGGTAACAATATAGAAGAAAATCAAATTAGGTATTTATTTGATATATATAGATAGATAGATAAGAAAAACAGATTAAAATAGTTCATGTAAAATGTAAATATTTAAAAAGGTGAATATTTGACATAAATAGGCAAACATTTTTCCAATACAAAGCCTTTTTATTAAAAGGAAACTATTTATAAATATTACAGACAAAAGCACACAAATTGCACTTACAAATCCATGAGAGATTCTATCAACTGACTAACAGGCAAAAGTTTTGCAAAGACAATTTGAATAGATAGAGTTTACCGATGAATTTAAGAAAATCTATGCAATCCCACAATCAATAAAGATAATTTTAGATGCTACTTTTGGACTACAACATTGGTAAAGCCTTTAAAAAAATAAAGCCTTCAGTGTGTAATGCTGTCCACCTTCATACAGAGCAGACAGGTATGTGAATATTTATAAAATTCTTCTTTACAGTAGTTTCGTAGTAGATATCAAAAACATTAAACTGTACATAAAATGACTTATTTCAAGGACGCTATATTCAGTTGTCAAGTTTATATAACATAATCAAGTATATGTAACATAATTACATAAGACTTCCACTGCATTTTTTCATGCTAGTGATAAATAATAAACACATTTACAAAAAGAGTGAATTAATTATGATAAAGCCGTATGAGCCACTGCATGTTCCCTGAGAGCAAGTGACTTCATCTGCCCTGATCTCTGCTCTATCACCTGAATCTAGAATGGACACAGTATGCCTTGAATAACTATTGGTTAAATGAATTGGGAGGATATGAAAATATTAATAATTATGCTCGTGAAGATTGATGGAAGAATAATTAAAACCTCAAGCTACATGAAAACATGATACAGATTTTATGTGGAATGAGATCTCAGGTTTTAAAAATCTGTTATTTATATTTAAGTAATAAGGTACACAGGAAAAATAAAAGTATTAAGTATTGAAGTGATAGTTTTACAGTTTCCTAAACAATTTTTCTATTTTATTCATTTTCCTGCAATATGCATGTATGTTTACTTTCAGGAAAGTATAAATATAATCATTCAAAATTTTAGATTTATATTGAGCTAAATATAATAAATACAACACTGTTCAAAGGGAAATACTGTAAGTGCTATGAGGACAGGATCATGTCTCTCTTGCTCACTTTTCTCTCTCAGCAACTTAGCACATCGTCTGGCTCAATATTCATTCATTAAGTGGATGAACCAGTTTTGATTTTGGTTACTGTATTTCACAATGAAGTTTTTTTAGGCCAGAATACCTTAAGAATATCTTATAATGAATTCAATATTATGTACAGCTCAGATCAAATTAGAAATAACCTAACATTGTTTTTTATTCTCATCCTTTTTTCAAATGTCGTGTGTTTATTCTTTCAAATTTAATTTTGTGTGATTCTGATTGATCCTTAAAACTTGACCTTACAACATTTTACAATTAATAAATAGGCTTCTCTATGATGAGTGGTTTTATTCCTTTCATTAGCAGAAGCTCCTTGGGTCTTCCACATTACTTCCTAAAATACTGTTTTTCTATTATGGTAATTATCATCGTATGTATCTGTCAATCACTATGATTTCTGTCTACCTATTCATGTATCTAGAATCCTGACTACTCCACATCCTGTGATCTCCTTTATAGAAAGGACTGCATGTGACTTTTCTTTTTATTCCAGATTTCAGCACAGTTTCTAACATAAAATAAGCAGTTGATGCTTCTTGTTTTCATTATAACACGTAATCCATGCTTTTCTAATTTATCAATACTATCACTAATTATTCCATTCCTAATATAATATTAATCTTTTCATAAATAGTTTATGTATTTCCACTAAAGAGAAGAGATTGATGCATATAACAGAGTAGGAAACAGTGCTGGAGAGAATAAATGTTAAATGCTGTGGAATAGACCACAGATGCTATTTACAAATAGGAAGAAATAATGATCAACCAGTCTTGGGTTCGTCAAGGCTAGCATGAGAGTTGAGGTAAATTTGAAGTATAAATTGAAGTCTGCTTGCAGGGGCTCCAAATGTTATTACAGCCTGAGATATTGATCTATTAAAGAAATCAAGTACTTCATTCACTTTTGAAAATGAAATATTAATTATGGTTCACAAATTTCCTTTCAGTGTGTAGATATTAAAGTGTTCATTGCATCACCAGTGTTGAATTTTAATCAATATTTTGGAAATTATATGTGATTATCTAAGGAAACGTTAATGGAGTATTTCTTGCAACATCCTTTAATAGCAGGCTTGATATGGAAGGCCTCACACCAATGACAAAATTAGGGAGTAAAATACGCTTTTTTAAATGTCTCTACCACATGTGGCACATTACTCCAGGTAAATGTGATCTGACCTGTTCTTGTGTGTACTATTGTCTGGTATATTTCCTAGCAATTTCACAGTGCCTTACATTTTAAATATCTTTTAAAATACATCTTAATAAATAAGAAATTGAGGAAAAAAGTTTATAATTTTTAACCGCATATGAAATTTTGGGCTGATAATTTATGTTAATATTAATTATCATAATTATGATATGTTATGTTATGAAAATTTAATTAACAATCACATTCTAAAATCAGAAACTGTTAGTCTTTTCAATGCAAATAATATAGGTACCATTCAGTAAATTGCAAGTAAACTTGTGACAAATAATGAAACTTCGAGGTCTAGCATTGTTAAACACAGTTTAAATGTTTGAAATATATAAAAATCTGTGTATGAAATGTGAATGAACACTTTCCTTTATAATTCCAGTGATAGGGCTTTTGGTAGCTTGTTTTATTTATTTATTTAGTTATTATTTTGTCTCCTGTTATTTTATAATGGGTTAGAGGTTATTTAGGCTTTATATGCATATTTCTGAAAGGGCAGCACACATTGAAAAAAATGTCACTGCATTAATGTGTGCCATTCTTGGCTTACTTGGCCATGCCCACTTGTCACAATTATTGCCAAAGCAATGCTATTGTGTGTCCTCAGACTCTCTGCCCATGCAATTTAGACCAACCCATTTCCATGTTCTTAAGGTAATTATGTCCCTCCAAATGTCAGCTAAATGACTTTGACATTCAAGATTTCTAACAGATTTTGAATGCCATGTTATCTGTGCTATTTGTAATTCATATTCATGCAAATCCCCAGTCCCCGCCACATTATGCCACCCCATCTGTTGAGAAGGTTCCCACTTTTTCCCCTTTCGAATTGTGGTTGGCTAGAGAGGGTATACCCTTTGAAAATTCTCTTAAGGTATTTGCAGTCTCCATAGATTCTACTGTAGATAGCGTGTTCTGATCATTGCAAGTGAAGAAAAGCATATGTTTGTCAATGTAAAAAAATTTCTTTTTAACTTAGTACTATCTTTAAAATACTTTACCATTTTATTTTTTAGGGGACTAGCAATAACTTTTCTACACAATTTTTTAAATTAAGTTTATCCTTTTTTTTTTTGTAAAACAAAATATTTACTTGTAAATTATTGCATTAGCGGGAACCATGTGGAAATGTGTCTAAACACAGGATTCACCTTTGCATTCTTACATGACATAAATTGTCTTTGACTTGAAGATACATGTACACACATATCTTAGTTAATGTAAATGTGAGAGTTAGTGGAATTATGTGGATAATTTAGGTAAGTTTTGTGGTACTTTTAAGATCCTTCTGTGGGATATCTTTTGAGGTTTCCCGTATTATTTTTTTAAAAGACTAGATTACTCTTAAAAGATATACTGTATAGTATCAAAAAGTAACCTAATAATATAGTATTATGTTAGTAGATGGCTAAACCATTGGGAATAATCTTTTGTCTCACAGCACAATTATAAGACCCTCAACTCTTTCATCAACCGTATTAATTTATGTTTGATTGGCTGACCTCTCCAGTCACTCATGGGAAAAATAATTTCCCATCATAAAATGAATATATTCCTGCTGCTACTCACTGTAGAAATATACTTCATATAGTTGCTCATGTGAGCAGCAGTTTAATCAAAAATCGATGCTGGTAATTTTGTGTCTGTCTCTGTGAATTACAGTTTAAGGCTCATATTGGAATTATGCTGGTTACTTCCGACTGGAAAATATGAGACCTCTTGTACTGCTCTGTTTCCCCTGCTTTCAATGCCAGTTGCCTATCTCTTTTAGATGCAATCCTCCCTTGCCCCAGATCCATGTGAAGAAGACATTTTTTTTATGCTATGTAGCCTGGAAGTAACCATAATAGAAAGAGATAAGACTCAGTGTTGGCTTGAGAACATCAGTCTTTTACTAGAAAATTCACTCAAAATGATAACATTGTCTAATTGAACTAGACTTCCATCATTCCTGAATTGTTCGGAAATATTTACTATTAAATATTTTAGCTATTTTTAACCATATATATTTTAAAAAGTGGTGAAAAATCTAGTGTTTTACCCCAGATATTGCATTGTTCACCTTTAATGGAAGCTCAACATTGTTTAAACTTTTGCTGTTTGACAACTGACCCAGTAGTTCTGTCATATTCTTTGAATTGTACCTTAAAGGAAACCCATATTATTGAGAGAATACACACGATAGTGCATTTCACATAGATACTTTTGCTACAGAATTATAAAAAGCAGCTTGGCATAAATCCTGCATATTAAGCACAAAATTAAGTTATATTGCTATAAAGGGAAGGAAAGTAGTATTGTTGAAAAATATACTGTTTCTTGGCACTGTAGTGGGATATATATGTTCACATATTTTAATGTTTAAAAGCCAGTCACAGTCCTGAAAGACATAATCCTGATGCCGTAATCCTGAATATTAAAATCCTGAAAGATCAAAATTCAAAAAACATAATTCTGAAGAAATAAAAAGTTTTAAGATATATTTACTTACATTTTTAAAAGGAAATTTGTTCAAGAAGTATAAAAACATGACAACGTATCATGGGCCACTTTATACGTAAAATAGGCAATAAAACATATATTTGTATAAGCATAAACACCTAGGTAGTCTAACAACATATAGTATAACAGTTATGAGCAGATAAACTATATTAACAAAAAATAGGTCAAAAAGCAAAATGTATAAATGCATATTACTATGGTTAGTAATTGTGTGCACCCAGCTTTATAACTGCAGTCATCTGAGGTACCTGGAAGGACAACCTAAGTCCTTTGATGAGATTAGTCAAAAACCACAATGGCTCAACTGCATCACAATTGCACCAGTCACCCTAAGAGCCAATATCTCAACGAATTTTGTCTTTCAGAAAAAGGACATCTCTTCATTTACTGAGAAAGTTTCAACATTTTTGCATATGTGCACAATGCTTACACAGAAAGTCAATTTGTGATAATGCAATTTCATAGTCACATTTGTAAAAAATGCATAAAACTAATTATAATTCTCTAAAAGTCTTTAGACAATTTATACGTACAGTATTGGAAATTATGTGAAGACAAAATATGGAGCATAGAGAATTAGAAAAAAAAATAATGCTGACAATTTAAAATAGAGGAAAAAATAAAAAAAGAAAAACTAAGAAACTAAAAAACTTTTGACATATTAAAATGTGTATTATGGTATAGATTATGGGCATTTGCATGGAGATAGTCCATAGGAGCTGGCAGTTTTCATGATTGTTAACTGTACTTTGAAGTCTTGCATCCAGATGAATAGCTGCTTTTTTTTTTTTTTTTTTTTTCTCTTAGAACATGGCTCTGCTTGGAGAATACTTTTTGTCAGAGGCATGTGAACCAGAGCAACTCTATCTTGAATAGGGGCTGGGTAAAATAAGGCTAAGACCTACTGGGCACTGGGCTGCCCTTCCAGAAGTTTAAGGCTTTCTAAGTCACACGATGAGATAAGAGGTCAGCACAAAATACAGGTCATAAAGATCTTGCTGATAAAACTGGTTACAGTAAAGAAGCCAGCTAAAACCCGCTAAAACCCACCAAAACCAAGATGACCACGAGAATGACTCCGGTTGTCCTCATTGCTACACTCCCACCAGAGCCATAATAGTTAACAGGTGCCGTGGCAACGTCAGGAAGTTACCCTACATGGTCTAAAAAGGGGAGGCATGAATAAGCCACCCCTCGTTTAGCATATCATCCAGAAATACCCATATAAATGGCAACCAACAGCCCTCGGGCCACGGAAGTTACCCTACATGGTCTAAAAAGGGGAGGCATGAATAAGCCACCCCTCGTTTAGCATATCATCCAGAAATACCCATATAAATGGGCAACCAACAGCCCTCGGGGCTGCTCTGTCTATAAAGTAGTCATTCTTTCATTCCTTTACTTTCTTTCTTTTTATTATTATTATTATTTTTTTTATTATATTTTAAGTTCTAGGGTACATGTGCACAACGTGCAGGTTTGTTACATATGTATACATGAGCCATGTTGGTGTGCTGCACCCATTAACTCGTCATTTACATTAGGTATATCTCCTAATGCTATCCCTCCCCCGCCCCCTCACCACAATAGGACCCAGTGTGTGATGATCCCCTTCCTGTGTCCAAGTGATCTCATTGATCAGTTCCCACCTATGAGTGAGAACATGCGGTATTTGGTTTTCTGTTCTTGCAATAGTTTGCTGAGAATGATGGTTTCCAGCTGCATGCATGTCACTACAATGGACACAAACTCATCCTTTTTTATGGCTGCATAGTATTCCATGATGTATATGTGTCACATATTCTTAATCCAGTCTGTCACTGATGGACATTTGGGTTGATTCCAAGTCTTTGCTATTGTGAATAGTGCCGCAATAAACATACGTGTGCATGTGTCTTTATAGCAGCATGACTTATAATCCTTTGGGTATATCCCCGGTAATGGGATGGCCGGGTCAAATGGTATTTCTAGTTCTAGATCCTTGAGGAATCACCACACTGTTTTCCACAATGGTTGAACTAGTTTACAGTCCCACCAACAGTAAAAGTGTTCCTATTTCTCCATATCCTCTCCAGCACCTGTTGTTTCCTAATTTTTTAATGTTTGCCATTCTTTTTTTTTTTTTTTTTTTTTTTTTTTTTTTGGGCAATGTTGTTATTTTAATAATATTGATTCTTCATATCTATGATCGTGGAATGCTTTTCTATTTGGTCCATCTATAATTTTCTTCAGCGGTTTTCTTTTTTTTTATTTTTTTCTTTTTTTTATTTTTATATTATTATACTTTAAGTTCTAGGGTACATGTGCATAACGTGCAGGTTTGTTACATATGTATACTTGTGCCATGTTGCTGTGCTGCACCCATCAACTCGTCAGCACCCATCAACTCGTCATTTACATCAGGTATAACTCCCAATGTAATCCCTCCCCCCCCTCCCCCATCCGCATAATAGGCCCCGGTGTGTGATGTTCCCCTTCCCAAGTCCAAGTGATCTCATTGTTCAGTTCCCACCTATGAGTGAGAACATGCGGTGTTTGGTTTTGTGTTCTTGCGATAGTTTGCTAAGAATGATGGTTTCCAGCTGCATCCATGTCCCTACAAAGGACACAAACTCATCCTTTTTGATGGCTGCATAGTATTCCATGGTGTATATGTGCCACATTTTCTTAATCCAGTCTGTCACTGATGGACATTTGGGTTGATTCCAAGTCTTTGCTATTGTGAATAGTGCCACAATAAACATACATGCGCATGTGTCTTTATAGCAGCATGATTTTAACTCAAACAAATTTACAAGAAAAAAACAGCCCCATCAAAAAGTGGGCAAAGGATATGGACAGACATTTCTCAAATGTTTGCCATTCTAACTGGTGTGAGATGGTATCTCATTGTGGTTTGGATTTGCATTTCTCTGATGGCGAGTGATAATGAGCATTTTTTCATGTGTCTGCTGGCTGTATGAATGTCTTCTTTTGAGAAGTGTCTGTTCATATCCTTTGCCCACTTTTTGATGGGGTTGTTTGCTTTTTTCCTGTACATTTGATTGAGTTCTTTATAGGTTCTGGATATTAGCCCTTTGTCAGATGAGTAGATTGCAAAAATTTTCTCCCATTCTGTAGGTTGCCTGTTCACTCTGATGGTAGTTTCTTTTGCTGTGCAGAAGCTCTTTAGTTTAATTAGATCCCATTTGTCAATTTTGGCTTTTGTTGCCATTACTTTTGGTGTTTTGATATGAAGTCCTTGCCCATGCCTATGTCCTGAATTGTATTACCTAGGTTTTCTTGTAGAGTTTTTATGGTTTTTGGTCTAACATTTAAGTCTCTAATCCATCTTGAATTAATTTTCATATAAGGAATAAGGAAAGGATCCAGTTTCAGCTTTCTACTTATGGCTAGCCAATGTTTTCCAGCACCGTTTATTAAATAGGGAATCCTTTCCCCATTTCTTGTTTTTGTCAGGTTTGTCAAAGATCAGATGACTCTAGATGTGTGGTATTATTTCTAAGGGCTCTTAATAAACCTGCTTTCACTTTACTCTTTGAACTCACTCTGAATTGTTTCTTGTATGAGATCCAAGGGCCCTCTCTTGGGGTCTGAATTGGAACCTCTTTCCGGTAACACTTTCACATTCATACACTATGTGGCGCTGCTCTTTTAGCAATTCTCCGATTCCCCCATATACCAACATGGGCATTTCTTATTGCATTTTCCCATCTTCTGTGCCTTCTGTGCCATGTTTCTATGTTCTTTGTAGCACAAGGAAATCCATTCTGCATGCATTCATATACAGACCACAAGTCTGGTGAAAACAATACTGGCGATAAAACAGTAACACACATAACTTTCTTCTTATCTTAATATTTGCATAATTATTTTCTAATCAGTCAGTGACTGCAGGGGCTTCTTCAGGCATATGCAGCTTCAATTCATTAAAAGTTCCTGAAATGTCATCAGCTATAAGTATTGCCAATGTTGGCAAGTTGAAGTTTTTGTGGTTGCTATATTATGTGGCCAATCCACTCGTCTGAATTTTCAACCAAATGCATTGGGCTGAATGGCAAGGTCGAACTTTATTGGTAACACCTTAAAATTCACTTTTAGAAGCCTTGACTGCATCAAATTCCAAATTTGTCATTATGTAGTTTGGAGATTCAATTGAAAATAATTTTCTTCTACACAAAGGCAATAACAAAGTAATAATTGTGCCTAACATGATGCAACTACCTTGTGCTGTTATTTTCAGAAATTTAGATGTTAGGAATTTCAGACAAAAGAAGTTTAGACGTTAGGAATTTTTAACACTAGAAATTTTGATGATTCAGGATTTTAACATTTGGAATTAAGGCATTTGGGATTGTATCTTGCTGGATTATTATCCAAACCTATAATATTTATTCTTCACAATCACCTTTTGTGTTTGTTGTTTATGTATATTTCATGCCAGGCAATGAGTCAGATACTGAGGATACAATAACAGGATCTTAGGATCTGGTGCTCTGTTCTCCTAAGATAAAAAATAAAGAGTTGGAATTATGCATCTGATTGAATATCGGCAATACCGGGTGAAAGTGCAATGAAGACAGTCTGTGTAATACAGTCTTGGCTCAAAGGGATGAATTGTCTTCTTCTACCAACCCATTCACTGGATTTTTAAAATTGAAATGCAATTTTAAAATAGTAAAGTTCCTAGATCTTGTGTACAACTTGATGAGTTTTTCCATATCTAGTTACCTGTGTAACCACTACGAGAGTAATAGACAGAATATTTTCAGCATTCCAAAGGTTCCAACATGTCTGTTTCTAGTTAAAATGCTTCTCCACATTTAGAGTATTCTGGACAGGACGCGGTGGCTCACACCTCTAATCCTAGCACTTTGGGAGGCTGAGGTGGGAGGATTACTTGAGATCAGGAGTTCAAGACCAGCCTGGCCAACATGGTGAAATCCCATCTCTATAAAAATACAAAATAATAATAATAATAATAAAAATTGCCAGGTGTGGTGGTGCATGCCTGTAATCCCAGCTGCTTGGGAGGGTGAGGCAGAAGGATCCTTTGAACCTGGGAAGTGGAGGTTGCAGTGAGCCGAGATCACACCACTTCACTCCAGCCTAGGCAACACAGCAAGACTCTATCTCAAAAAAAAAGAGAGAGAGAGTATCCTGTACTCTTTCGCCTAACAAACATATATTTTTGAGATTCAACCATGTTGTATTTAGCAGAAGTTGTATTATTTGTTGTTACATAAGTAATTATTAAATTATTATTACTTAAAGTTAGTTTAGCATTAAAAAGTACATCATTGATTTCATAATTAATGCTAAACTAACTTTACATTTATAAGATGAACTTATGTATTTTTTTGCAAAATGGATTTTTTTATTAATTTTTAATTTTTGTGGGTATACAGTAGTTGTATATACTTATGGGTTACATGAGATATTTTGGCACAGGTATGCAATATGTAATAATCACATCAGGATAAGTGGTGTATCCATCTTCTCAAGCATTTATCCTTTGTTTACAAATAATCCAATTATACTCTTTTAAAAATGTGGAATCAAATTATTTTAGACTATAGTTACCTTATTGTGTTAGCAAATAGTAGGTATTATTCATTATTTCTAACTAGTTTTTGTACCTATTAACCATTCTCACCCCCTAATTCTCAGCTTCTCACGATTCTTCTCAGCCTCTGATAACCATGCTTCTACTTTCTATGTTCATGAGTTCAATTGTTTTGATTTATAGATCCCACAAATAAATGAGAATATGTGATGTTTGTCTTTCTGTGCCTGGGTTATTTCACTTAACATAATGACTCAAGTTCTAACCATGTTGTTGCAAATAACTGGATCACATTCTTTTTAATGCCTAAATAGTACTGCATTGCATATTTGTACAACATTTTTTTCATCCATTCATCTTTTGATGAACACTTCGATTGCTTCAAAATTTTAGGTATCGCAAACAGTGCTGCAACAAACATAGGAGTGCAGACATCTCTTCAATATATACTGATTTTCTTTCTTTGGAGCATATACCTAGCAGTGGAATTGCTGGATCATATGGTAGCTCAATTTTTAGTTTCTTGAGGACCCTCCAAACTGTTCTCCATAGTGTTGGTAGTAACAATGTACAAGTGTACAAGTAGTAGTGGTCCCACCAACAGTGTACAAGGATTCCCTTTTCTCCATATCCTTGCCAGCATTTACTGCCTGACTTTTGGGTAAAAACCATTATAACAGGGATGAGCTGATATCTCATAGTAGCTTTGATTTACATTTCTCTGATGATCAATGATGTTGAGCACCTTTTTATATGCTGGTTTGCCATTTGGATGGATGTCTTCTTTTGATAAATGTCTATACAAATCTTTTGCTGTTTAAAAATCAGATTATTAGATTTTTTTTTTCCTGTAGAGTTTTTTGAGTTCCTTACATATTCTGGTTATCAATCCCTTGTCAGATGGGGAGCCCCATTCTATCGGCTGTCTCTTCACTTTGTTGAGTTTTCCCTTTGCTATGCAGAAGGTTTTTAACTTGATGTGTCCATATGTCCGTTTTTGCTTCGGTTGTCTGTGCTTGTGGGGTATTACTCAAGAATTCATTGTGTATTCCAATATCCTACAGAGTTTCTCCAAAGTTTTCCTTTAGTAGTTTCATAGCTTGAGGTCATAGGCTTAAGTCTTTAATTCATTTTGATTTGATTTTTGCATGTGGTGAGTGACAGGGGTCTAGTTTCATTCTTCTGCATATGGCTATTAGTTTTCCCAGCGCCATTTATTGAAGAGACTGTCCTTTCTCAATGTATATTCTTGGCACTTTTGTCAAAAATGAGCTAACTGTAGATGCATGGATTTATTTCTGGGATCTCAATTCTGTTTCACTGGTGTCTGTTTTTGTGCCAACACCATATTCTTTTGGTTACTAGAGCTCTGTAGTATAATTTAAAGTCAAGTAATATGAGTGTTCTAGTTTTCTTCATTTTGTGAAAGATAACTTTGGCTATTCTGGGTCTTTTGTGGTTCCATCTAAATTTTAAGATTTTTTTTTTTTTTTTCGGTGAAGAATATTATTAGTATTTTGATAGGGACTGCATTGAATCTGTCAATTGCACTGTGTAACATGAATGTTTCAACAATATTGATTCTTCCAATCTGTGGACATTGGATACCTTTCAATTTTTGTGTGTGTCTTCTTCTATTTATTGCATCAATGTTTCTGAGTTTTTATTGTAGCAAGCTTTCACTTCTTTGGTTAAGTTAATTTTCAGGCGTTTTATTTTATTTGTAGATATTGTAAATGGGATTACTTTCCTAAATTCTTTTTAGGTTGTTGACTGTTGTGATATAGAAATACTTCTGATTTTTGTATGTTTATTTTGTATCCTGAAACTTTACTGAATTTATCAGTTCTAATAGTTTTTTGGTGAAATCTTTAGATTTTTTTCAAATATAAGATCATATCATTTGCAAAGAAGAATAAGTTGACTTTTTCTTTTCAATTTGGATGTTCTTTATTTCTTTCTCTTGTCTGATTACTGTAGCTTGGACATCTGGTTATGTTGAATAACAATGATGACAGTGGGCATTCTTGTCATATTCTAGATCTTAGAAGGAAGGCCATCAGTTTTTACCTATTCAGTATGATACTAGCTATGAGTATGTCAGATGGCCTTTATTATGTTATGCTTCTTCTATAACCTGTTTCTTAAGTGTTTTTATAATGAAGGGATATTTAATTTTGTTGAATGATTTTTCAGTGTGAATTGAAATGATCATATTACTTTTGTCCTTCATTCTGTTGATATGATGTATCACATTGATTAATTTGTATATGTTGAATCATTCCTGCATCCCTGGGAAAAACCCTACTTAGTCATGGTGAATAATCTTTTTAATGTGTTGTGGAATTTGATTTACTAGTGTTTTGTTAATATTTACATCAATATTCATCAGTGATATTGACCTATAGTTTTCTTTTTGTAATGTGTCTTTGGTTTTGGTATTAGGGTAACAATGACCTCATAGAAGGAGTTTGGAAGTATTCTCCTCTACTTTTTGGAATAGTTTGAGTAGAATTAGTATTAGTTTTTCTTTAAATATTTGGTACAATTCAACAGTAAAGTCATCAGGTTTCAGGCTTTTCTTTAGTAGGAGACTTCTTATTACAGCTTTGATCTCATTACCTTTTCTTGGTCTGTTCAAGTTTTGAATTTCTTCATGGTTCAATATTGGCAGATTGTACGTGTCTAGGAATTTATCCATTTCTTTCAGATTTTACAATTCATTTCAATATAGTTGCTCATGATAGCCACTAATGATCCTTTTAAATTTCTGTGGTATTTGTTGTAATGTCTCCTTTTTTAAAAAATCTCTAATTTTATTTATTCACGTTTTCTCTCTTTTTTTTCTTAATTACTCTGGATAATGATTTGTCAGTTTATCTTGTCAAACCATTTTTCTGTTTCATTGACCTTTTTTATTGCTATCTTCATCTCAATTTCATTTATCTTTATAATACAATCTTTATTATTTATTTTCTTCTACCAATTTTAGTTTTAGTTTGCTCCTGATTTTCTAATTCCTCAAGCTGCATCTCTGGGTTATTTATTCAAATTTTTTTCTTTTTTGATATATTTTTAGCTATCAGCTAAATATTTCCCTCTTAGTAATGTTTTCACTATATCTCATAGGTTTTGGTATGTAGTGTTTTCATTATAATTTGTTTCAATAATATTTTCAGTTTCCTTCTTAATTTCTTCATTGACACACTGGTCGTTCATGAGCATATTGTTAAAATCCATATGTTTGCGTAATTTCCAAAATTGCTCTTGTTATTGATTTCTAGTTTTATTCCACATGATCAGAGAAGATGCTTGATATCATTTCAAATTTTTTGAATATTTTAAGTCTTAGTTACCTAACATATGGCCTGTCCTTGAGAATAATCCATGTACTGAGGAGAAGAATGTGTATTATGCAACCATTGGGGGAAATGTTCTGTAAATATCTATTAAGTCCATTTGGTCTGCAGTACAGATTAAGTCTGATATTTCTTTGTTGATTTTCTGTCTAAGACATCATCCTAATGCTGAAAGTGGAGTGTTGAAATATCCAGCTATTATTGTATTGAGGTCTCTTTCTTTAGCTTTAATAATATTTGTTTTATATATCTGGGTGCTCCAGTGTTGGGTCCATATATTTACAATTGTTGTATCATCTTGCTGAATTGACCCCTTTATCATTATATAATGACCTTTCTTGTCTCTTACAGTTTTTGTCTTGAAATCTATTTTTTCTGATATATGTATAGAAACCCTTGTTCTTTTTTGGTTTTCATTGGCATGGAATATCTTTTTCTACTCCTTTTTAAGTCTATGTGTATCTTTATAGGTGAAATGCGTTTTTTTGTTTGTTTGTTTGTTTTGTTTTTTTGTAGGCAACAGATCATTGGGTCTTGTTTTTTAAATTTATTCAGCGACTCTATATATTTTTGTTGGTGAGTTTAGTTCATTTCCGTTCAATATTATTATTGGTAAGTAGGGACTTTCTCCTGCCATTTTGTTTTCTGGTTGTTTTTGTCATCTTCTCTTCTCTCTTTCCTGCCTTCCCTTTTTTCCTTCAGTGAAGGTGATTTTCTCTGGTTATATGATTTAATTACTTGGAGTTTTTGTTTTATTTGTTGTTGTTTTTGTGAGTGTGTATCCATTGTATGTTTTTTGATTTGAGAATACCATGAGACTTGCAAATATCATTTTACAAGGCATCATTTTAGGCTGATAGCTACTTAACACTACTTGCATAACCAAACAAAATAACAAGCAAAAAGGAAGCTAATTAAAAACTTTACACTTTAAATTTGTTCCTCTGCTTTTTAATTTTTTGTTGTTTCTATTTTACTGTATATGTTTTGAAAAGTTGTTATCATATTTGATTGGTTCATCTTATAGTTTTCCTACTTAGGTAAGAGTAGTTTACACACCACAGTTACAGTGTTATAATATTCTGTTTTACTATATGCTTACTATTACCAATGATTTTTGTACCTACTCATGATTTTTTCTTTCTTTTTAACAAACTTTTCTTTCAGATTGAAGAACTACCTTTAGGATTTCTTGTAGAGCAGGCCTGGTGTTGGTGAAGTCCCTCAGCTTTTGATTATCTGGGAAGGTCTTTATTTCTCCTTCCTGCTTGAAGGACATTTTCACCAAAAGTACTATTTAGGCTAAAAGCTATTTTTCCTTCTGTACATTAAATATGTCATACCACTCTTTTCCGGGCTATAAGCTTTCCACTGAAAAGTCTGCTGCCAGACGTATTAGAGTTCCTTTGTATGTTTTTTCTTTCCTCTTGCTGCTTTAGGATCCTCTCATCCTTTTCAAGTTTGATCATTAAATGCCTTGAGGTAGTCTCATTAGGGTTAAATCTCTTTGGTATTCTACAACGTTTTTGTACTTGGATTTTGATAGAATTCTCTAGGTTTGGTAATTTATCTGTTACTATCCCCTGGTGTAAACTTTCTTCCCCTATCTTTTTCTGTACCTCCTCTCCAAGGCCAATAGCTCTTAGATTTGTTCTTTTGAGGTGACTTTCTTGATTGTGTAGTCATGTTTTGTTTTTAAACTCTTTTTTTCTTTTATCTCCTCTGACTTTGTATTTTCAACTAATCTGTTTTCAAGCTCATTAATTCTTTCTTCTACTTAATCAGTTCTGCTATTGTAAGACTCTGATGCTTTCTTCAGTATGCCAATTGCATTTTTGGCTCTAGAATTTCTGATTGAATCCTTTAAATCATTCCAATCTCTGTTAAATTTATCTGATAGAACTATTAATTTCTTCTCTGTGTTATCTCGAATTTCTTTGAGTTTTCTCAAAACAACTCTTTTGAAATCTCTGCCTGAAAGGTCACATATCTCTGTTTCTCCAGGACTGATCCTTGGCACCTTATTTAGTTCATTTAATGAAGTCATGTTTTCCTGGAGGGTCTTGATGCTTGTAGATATTATCAGTGTCTGGGCATTGAGTAATTAGGTGTTTCTTATAATCTTCACAGTCTGGGCTTGTTTGGAAAGGATTTCAGGTATTTAAAAGAACTTGGGTGCTACCATCTAAACTGTATCTACATTAGGGGGCTCCCCAATGTCATAATGTGGTGATTCTTACACTGATAGAGGTACTGTGTTGGTGTTCTTGGATCAAATCCAGAAGAATTATCTGAATTACCAGGTACAGACTTGTTCTCTTCCCCTACTTTCTTACCAACAAATGGAGTCTGTCTTTTCTGGCTGAGTCACCTTGGGCTTGGAGTGGGGTGACACAAGTACTGCACCCTACTAGGGTTAAGGCCCAGTGCTGTGTTAGCATCAGGTCTGATCTAGGGCAATCCTAGTGTAGACACCACCATTGGGACTTCATAGGTAGTACTGATGGCAGCAGCGACCCATCTAGAGCAGAAGCTGCCATGACACCAGCTGCAGTGGGGAAGGCATGACTGGGATTGTTCATTCCATGGAGCCAGGGACAAGCAGAAGCCCTGCCCCCTTCAGAGTTGACAGGGAGGGAACTTCACACCCCCCCAGCACAGATGCAGCCACCCAGCTGCAGCTGCAGAGTCGGGTATCCCAGTGCTCTTGGGGTCCCAGAGCAGTCAGAAGCCCCACCCTCCTGGGCACAACTGCAGCAATCCAGCTGTGGTTGTGGACCCAGGACCACTGCATGATCAGGGGTCCGGGAAGGCCCAGGCTGCCCCCGCAGGCTTGGAAGTGCCTGCTTCCGCTGTTGGGCCTCTCCCAACTCCCAGCACCTGCTCTGATCTCAGAGCGAGATTGGGGCTGACCCCAGGTGCTGTGGTAGCCTGGCCGGGCTGGTGCATGCTCAGGGCACGACTGACACTCCAACCTCTGCTGCCTCAGCCCCCTCCAGATTTGGGTGGCAACAAACATGAGAGGGAGGCCAAGGTGGGGGTATTGAGGGCAGCCTGGCGCTGGCCTGAGCCACCCCTTGGCATAAACAGCCTGGGTGTCATTAAGGGCATCAGGAAGCAGACAAGCTCCTGGGCAGAAGAGGGTGGATGCCTGGTGGAGCCCCACCTTTAAGCTGGGGAGGGCCTGAAACCTAGAAGCTGGGTTGTTGGTCCCACAGACCAGAGTGGAAACTTGTGGTGCTTTCTCCATGCCTGCTCATGCCTGCCCTGGACCAATCAGTGCACATTTCCTCCCCACTGAGGCCCATATAAGCTCTGGAGTCAGCCAGACTTGAACAGATGACAGGATGACTAGCTGCAGAGAAGACCTACCCACCCAAGGCTCTCCTCTCTACTGAGAGCTGAGGAAACAATGGGACAGCAAGCTGCAGGAAGGAGCTACCCATGCCGTGGTCTCCCCTCTGCTGAGAGCTGAAGAGACAACAGGACAGCGAGGACTCACAGGGAACTGGCACCTGTGTCAGCACCTGGAGCTGCCTGTCCCATTGCAACCATCATGCCTGGCTGTGAGCAGTGGCCAGAACTCATGCTTGTTTGTTCACACACCCCTCACCACTCTGCTTTGCCTTGGAAAGTGTGGGATACAGGCTGGTAGAGTGAGGCCAGTGCAGCCTGCCAAGCCAAGTGGGCAAAATGAGCCCAGATGGCCTGAGCAAAACACGGGCAAAGGAGCCACTGCCCACAGAGGTTTCTAGCTGGGAAAAAAACACTCCAAGGATTCTATAACATTTCTCAGGGCTCGTCCAGGATCTGTGGAAGGGTGAGTAAATGTGGACTTGTTCTTTGTTCTTTGTTCTTTTTTTTAGAGTCCCTAAACTCTACAACAATAAAAAATGAAAGAAAAAAAAACAGCCCTCTGTCAGTCATTTAAAAGTGACTAGCATGGCTGCCAGACTTAAGGCATGGGGGACACTAGGGAGGACACTGTGAATCCCCCATCACCCCTGGGTGTTGGGAATGTTGCCTTTGTTCCAATCCAGTGTACCTTAATGGAGGTCTAGCCATTGGGTGGGATTGGAAGGAAATTCTGGGGCAACTGAGTGTATCTGGGTGAGGCTATAACTTGGTGTTACCCAAAGACCCCTGGAATAACTTCAGTTCTAGACCGCCCATTAGGGTGTCATCACTAGGACCTAGTGTTTCCTATCATCCTTTCATTTGTGGCTGTAATGATTCCTATCTCTTTTTTATATACAATGTTAAGGGTATTGTAGCAAACCACAGAGATAATACTACTGGGTTGAATGAGAATTTGGCTTAGTCATCAAAAGTATAAAATGGAAGGTTAAGAATGGCACAGACAAAAGGAAAGTGTGCCTTGGTATCTGCATATAAATATGTGGTGAATATGTTCTGGTCATTTCCTTGGCTGGCAACTTAGTGCCAAGAACCTTGAGGCACAGAAAAGAAGCATGGCTTCAGGAAGAAAGCATTAATTTCAATATCATTCTGCAGTATTGGACCTTTTCTGTAATTGGACCTTTTCTGTAAATGTGAGGGCAAATGGTCCGAGGTCTCATATGTGCAGGCCTTCTTTTCCCTGCAGAGTAATCTGGACCTTTGCTGACATTTTAAAATTGATTCAGCTCTCTTAGTGGCCATATTAGGTTAGGCTGCAAGGGGCAGTCCCAGGTAACTAGGGAAGCAAACCATAGAGGTACCCCTAGCAAGAGAGTCAACCCCCTCCACTCCACCCTACTTCTATTGTGCTAAAATATAGCTAATACAGATTGCTATAGAAGTATGGAATAAACTTACTGAAGCCAATCTTGGAGAATAATAATGTTTAGAATGAAAACTAGGTTGAAGTAAAGGCAAAAAAGCAGAAGGAAAGGCTGGGGACTATCAGAAGTTTTATATCAACGAGGCAAAAGGGAAAATCAATTCTCCCAATGAGTGCATATACTGGAGGAATAGAAGCATAATCTTTTCTTAATTGGTTTTAGGGGTATCTAGGGAGCTGTGTGCTGGCTGTCACAATTCAAATTCAGAGAGCATATTGCACAACTTCCAAACACAATAGAGATGAAGGTCAGGGGCAGAGTTTATTTCTTTTCTTCTTGCCATACTTGGACCAGTAAAAACCTTCCCCACAAAGAAACAGTTAAAATTATAATCTTGTGAGTATTTCTCTAAAATTATCTAACTTTCTCCTAATATTATGAATTCTAGTTTTTCATTTTATGGATATATTTTTCTGTAGCCTTAAAAGAAAATCTCAGGACATGATACTTTATGAGGCATTCTAAACATTTACCAAAATTAAATATATTACTTATTTGAAAATCACATTGGTATTTTAATAGTAAATCTAACACCACTCCTACCAATGAGTGAAAATGAGTTATTTAGTTACTACATACTTATTGAGTACTCTATTTAGAAAATGGTGTAAACCAATAGATTTGAAACTATACTTGAATCTTTTCTTGCTCAATTTCAGATCCAGTGCCTCAAAATAGCCTGTAATTCCTCACCACCCCAATATTCTCAAATCCAATTTCTTCTCACAACCTCCTAGCCCATTATCCTAGTTCATGTCCATGCCACCAACTCTAGTCAATGCTACCATCACTTTTTTGGCAGATGACAGAAATAACCTGCTTATTAAAATGTGTGTTTATCTACAATCTACTCTCCAAATAATGGCACGAATTATGTATTAAAAACTTAACAAATTACATTGGCTCTCTAAAATTATCCAATAGCTTCTAATTTCACCTAGAATAAAATCCAAATTTGAGTATTGGCCTAGTAAGGCCTACATTCTTTACTTCAGTGACTCCAGACGGCCCTTATTGTTAAGACTTTGGCATATCTGAAACGCCCTTTTCCTGGATATTTTCATGTCTCTCACCTGTCATCTTTCAGAGAGAATGTGGCTAAATACCTTTTCTAGATACTTACTCTTTTCCACTCCTATTGGGAATTATTTTTTCTCTGAGGGACTTACAATATTCTGTCATCCTATTATATAATTGTTTATTTATTTATTTATTCATATCTCTCAGTATGTAAACAACTGCCTAGAAATTTACAAAACCCACTGAGTATGAATTATGTGGGCAAGGACTTCTTTTTGGCTCTTTACCAGAGTGTTTTCCTGCCTATAACATCATGTGGAACATAAAATCAATGGTATATAACATAAAATCAATAAATATTTGTTGAATTAATATTTAGAAAAGTAAAAAAAGTAAAATGAAAAATAAACAGAAAAAGAAAGGAAAGAAGGAAAGAAGAAAGACAAGAAAATAAAGAAGCATAAAACTGATAAATTAAGATACAAAAATAAGTGATTTCTTGGTCTTAGTTTTTAAAAAATGGCATGGGAACTATTGATATCTTACGTTCATTTGCATTCCATGTCTGCCTTTTCCACTAAATTATTTTGGATATGCATATTCATGTCCTTTCATCTCCTAAGTCACTTTAAGTGACTTTAAGTAATACGAGAGATGGAAGGAAAGGGAAAAGAGAACAGAATTAGCAACAAATAATGCAAGAAACATTTAAGTTTGTGAAGATAATAGTCACTTTCAGTTTGAGTGAAGTATAAATTTCATAAAAGGAACTTGTAAACCCTAAGTTGATTGTTAAATGGCAGACAGTTGTTGAATACCAGGAAATGTATTTAGAACTTTATTGTCTAGGCTATGAAGGGGGAAACATTTTCTTGATGGATAAAAATTATTGGAGAATATTTCCACATAATAATTTCAGAGGAATTTTAGAATCAGGAAAATAATAATATTGCATTATAAAAATGCCCTATAATATTCCATAGCAACTATTTTTTTTGTTGTTTTTAGTTAGATTTTCTTTTTTTTTTTTTCTTTTAATAAAATTTTTATTTTATCCCAGGTAAAATTTACAGAAATACTATGAAGTAGTACAGAAGTCCCTTGTACATTCTACAGCCAGTTGCCCCTGTTATTATTATACAATAGTATGGTATGTTTGTATCAATTAATAAAATAATATTGATACATTATTATTAACTAAAGTTCATGCTTTTTCTTTAGATTTTCTCAGTTTTTCCCTAAAGTCCTTTTTCTGTTATAGGATTGCATTCACCTAGTCACATTAATGTAATTCACATTATCCCTAGTCATATCTTTTTTTTTTTTTTTAATTTATTTATTATTATTATACTTTAAGTTGTAGGGTACATGTGTATAACGTGCAGGTTTGTTACATATGTATACTTGTGCCATGTTGGTGTGCTGCACCCATCAACTCGTCATTTACATCAGGTATAACTCCCAATGCAATCCCTCCCCCCTCCCCCCTCCCCATGATATAGGCCCCTGTGTGTGATGTTCCCCTTCCTGAGTCCAAGTGATCTCATTGTTCAGTTCCCACCTATGAGTGAGAACATGCAGTGTTTGGTTTTCTGTTCTTGTGATAGTTTGCTAACAATGATGGTTTCCAGCTGCATCCATGTCCCTACAAAGGACACAAACTCATCCTTTTTGATGGCTGCATAGTATTCCATGGTGTATATGTGCCACATTTTCTTAATCCAATCTGTCACTGATGGACATTTGGGTTGATTCCAAGTCTTTGCTATTGTGAATAGTGCCGCAATAAACATACGTGTGCATGTGTCTTTATAGCAGCATAATTTATAATCCTTTGGGTATATACCCAGTAATGGGATGGCTGGGTCGTATGGTACATCTAGTTCTAGATCCTTGAGGAATCGCCATACTGTTTTCCATAATGGTTGAACTAGTTTACAATCCCACCAACAGTGTAAAAGTGTTCCTATTTCTCCACATCCTCTCCAGCACCTGTTGTTTCCTGACTTTTTCATGATCGCCATTCTAACTGGTGTGAGATGGTATCTCATTGTGGTTTTGATTTGCATTTCTCTGATGGCCAGTGATGATGAGCATTTTTTCATGTGTCTGTTGGCTGTATGAATGTCTTCTTTTGAGAAGTGTCTGTTCATATCCTTTGCCCACTTTTTGATGGGGTTGTTTGTTTTTTTCTTGTAAATTTGTTTGAGTTCTTTGTAGGTTCTGGATATTAGCCCTTTGTCAGATGAGTAGATTGCAAAAATTTTCTCCCATTCTGTAGGTTGCCTGTTCACTCTGATGGTAGTTTCTTTTGCTGTGCAGAAGCTCTTTAGTTTAATGAGATCCCATTTGTCAATTTTGGCTTTTGCTGCCGTTGCTTTTGGTGTTTTAGACATGAAGTCTTTGCCCATGCCTATGTCCTGAATGGTACTACCTAGGTTTTCCTCTAGGATTTTTATGGTATTAGGTCTAACATTTAAGTCTCTAATCCATCTTGAATTAATTTTCATATAAGGAGTAAGAAAGGATCCAGTTTCAGCTTTCTACTTATGGCTAGCCAATTTTCCCAGCACCATTTATTAAATAGGGAATCCTTTCCCCATTTCTTCTTTCTCTCAGGTTTGTCAAAGATCAGATGGCTGTAGATGTGTGGTATTATTTCTGAGGACTCTGTTCTGTTCCATTGGTCTATATCTCTGTTTTGGTACTAGTACCATGCTGTTTTGGTTACTGTAGCCTTGTAGTATAGTTTGAAGTCAGGTAGCGTGATGCCTCCAGCTTTGTTCTTTTGACTTAGGATTGTCTTGGAGATGCGGGCTCTTTTTTGGTTCCATATGAACTTTAAAGCAGTTTTTTCCAATTCTGTGAAGAAACTCATTGGTAGCTTGATGGGGATGGCATTGAATCTATAAATAACCTTGGGCAGTATGGCCATTTTCACGATATTGATTCTTCCTATCCATGAGCATGGTATGTTCTTCCATTTGTTTGTGTCCTCTTTTTTATTTCACTGAGCAGTGGTTTGTAGTTCTCCTTGAAGAGGTCCTTTACATCCCTTGTAAGTTGGATTCCTAGGTATTTTATTCTCTTTGAAGCAATTGTGAATGGAAGTTCATTCCTGATTTGGCTCTCTGTTTGTCTGTTACTGATGTATAAGAATGCTTGTGATTTTTGCACATTAATTTTGTATCCTGAGACTTTGCTGAAGTTGCTTATCAGCTTAAGGAGATTTTGGGCTGAGACAATGGGGTTTTCTAAATATACAATCATGTCATCTGCAAACAGGGAGAGTTTGACTTCTTCTTTTCCTAACTGAATACCCTTGATTTCTTTCTCTTGCCTAATTGCCCTAGCCAGAACTTCCAGCACTATGTTGAATAGGAGTGGTGAGAGAGGGCATCCCTGTCTTGTGCCAGTTTTCAAAGGGAATGTATCCAGTTTTTGCCCATTCAGTATGATATTGGCTGTGGGTTTGTCATAAATAGCTCTTATTATTTTGAGGTACGTTCCATCAATACCGAATTTATTGAGCGTTTTTAGCATGAAGGGCTGTTGAATTTTGTCAAAAGCCTTTTCTGCATCTATTGAGATAATCATGTGGTTCTTGTCTTTGGTTCTGTTTATATGCTGGATTATGTTTATTGATTTGCGAATGTTGAACCAGCCTTGCATCCCAGGGATGAAGCCCACTTGATCATGGTGGATAAGCTTTTTGATGTGTTGCTGAATCCAGTTTGCCAGTATTTTATTGAGGATTTTTGCATTATAGGTAGTATAGAAACAATCTGGAGTCTACTCACAGTCATTAATACTTTATTTTCAGTTTTAACATAATCTCCCTGATCCCCATCCATTTGTGCAGCATATGTCCTTTATAGTAATTTATCTTCATAACTGTTTTATCTGTTTGCATCTGCATATTCTATTATAAACTACTCAAAGGCAAGTAGCATGTCTTATTTATATTTTTCAATCCAACACCTAGGACATAGTAGGCTTAGTGAGTGGTTTTTGAATAAACTTAAAATCAAACACATTTGAAATGGATTGTTATGCTATGAAGTCATGCTTAAGTATATATATAATCAATAGAATAGATTGTTTTTTTAAATAAATGAAAGTTTTAATTCTATTGCTACTACTATTACCACTATTACCACCTAGAATTTTGAGTATACAACTTCTCTTTTTTTCTAACTAATCAATTATTGAATTATTTCAGCATCAGATATTGTATTAAAGTCTTTGTGTCATTTACTCTTCACAACATGTCCACAAGTGGGAATTATTATCATGCCTATTTCACAAATGAGTTCAGTGAAGCTCAGAGAATTAAGAGCCTATCCAAGGCACATGGTTCTGAAGTAGTGGAAAAAGGAAACAAAGGAAATGGATACCTGGGATAAGAAATGTGTGAGCTTTATGCAAATAAATTTTAAAAATAAAGAAAAAATATGTAAAATGGGGATGCCACGAATTAACACGTGGGAATGGGTTGGAATAGGAGGAAGTAGAATGGACTGTTGATTTCTAAAATATTCATGTGTACATGTATATTCAGGTGTATGTGTATATATTTGTATGTGTTTATGAATTTATGTGTGTTGACATATGCATGGCTGTATAAACAGGCCATAAATCCTAACTGTCTACTGAAAAGGCTTAGAAACAAGGCACCCAGGTATTGACAAGCACATGTAGGACCCAGATCTTGGTTTCTACTACTGCACTCCAATAAAAGAAATCAGGGCTTCTTGAAATGTACAGGGTTAGGACAGGGATGATGAGCCTAGGGTATCGCGTTAGGCCAGGAAGCAAGAAAGTGCTAAAAATGACAGTATTAAACACAATGATGGAATCTGTCACACAGACATTGGAGTCAGCTTAAAGGGGCTCCCGCTTTCCAAATTAAGGACAATTTGAGTGCCAAAATAAGAAGAGTAATGGATGACAAAGAATTGGAAAAATTAGGGATCTGTGACTCCATATCAATAACAAATAGAGTAAAAAGAAATGTGGAAGAAGGGATAATTGAATACTTGTTTATGGTAAAATACCAACCATTGGCTGTTAAATATGGCAGAAGTGGTGGAATATCCCTTTTTTGTAATCATTACAGTAAAGATTATATGAGGTAAGAATCAATAATAAATGCTTAATCTGAGAGAGAAATTTTCATGAAGAATTTAATATATGTTTGGTCTTAAAGTATTTCCCCACAAATTCCTTATTAGTAGCAATAGAATATACTATACAGTGGAAGAATAGAGGAGCACTTGGAGCAGGTAATCAAAACTAATTCCACAAATAGGGACCGATGAACTTACGGCATCATTACATATAATACTATGAGAAGGATGCAACATCATTTACGTTGTATTCCAGATGGGAAAGCATAACTTGAATCTAATCTTAAGGAAATATCAGACAGATAAAAAGGGAAACAGTCTATTTAGAAAGGAAGTATGGTAAAGATTATTCAGCAAAAAATTTCAGTGTCATGTAAAACTTAGAAAGGCTAAGGAAGTATTGTGATTAAAGGAAACTGTAAAGATATGATAACTGATCCAAGACCTGATTCTGTACAGAAGAAAAACTTGTATAAAGGAGATTACTGAGTGAAGTAAGAAGCAAAAAAAATGGAATAGTTCCTAGAGTGACATTGGAGCAAAGCCTCTGGCCTATCTATCACAAAGCCAGTAGATGCTCTGACTCATATAATTTATGATAAAGTTGATAGAAAACAATACTCTTGCAAATGTTCAGATGCTTGTTGCTTATTTGATTCATCATCTCCTTTACATAATAGAAGGATATCAAATTATAAAGCAAATAGGGAAAAATGCTAACATTAGATAAATTAAGGTAAAGGATTACGGATGGTCTTTGTACTATTTTTGGAAATTCTCTGTAAGTTTGAAATTATTTATAAATACAAAGTTTTATTATTTATTTATTTATAATAAAACACAATGTAAAATTCTAAGAATAGATCTTCTATGGAAAACTCTAGAGGGGTCGCACACTTCACAAACAAAATGTCTCTTTAGCAGCTAGTGGTAAAATAAACAATTAAAAATAAACACGTCATCTTTTAAAACCAATATTATAAGTGATTAAATAAAACTGTTTTGACTATAAATTTAAGATGACATATCAACTTTGATGAGTAGACAGTAACTTACTTTAGGCTTTGTCTCTAGCAGTAATCCATATTCACTACTCTTTTCCAGGCCATAAAATTTCAAATTCAATGGGCGTGGCAAAGAAAAATCCAATGATCCAGAATAATGGCTTAGCATTTCTTTCACAATTTTTTAACGATTCTTTCTTATTGCCCTTTAATGCCGATTGTTCTGACTAATAATGCTTATTTTAAAATCTAAATCAATTTTAAAATTAAATTAAACATGTAAAATGCATGGCTTGTAAAATGTGAAACACTTGGCTATCTCTAAAACATTGCTAGGGATAATGATTAAATCCATCCAAAGCAAATGTTCTAATTCTTTTCAGCAAAATAGGAAGGTTTTTTTTTTTTTTTTAATTTAAGGTAAGAAATATTGATTGACAAAAATAGAAACTAGATGTATGCCATCATGATAATTGCCTTAGTCCAATTATGTTGTTATAATAGAATACCTGATACTGGACAATTTATAAGAAACCAAAATTTGGTCTCTCACAGTTGTTATGAAGACTGAGAAGTCCAAGATGAAGTTGTTGGCAACTGGTGTGGGCCTTGTTATTGTGTCCCCATGGAGTGGAAGGTAGAGGGCAGGAGAAGATGAATGTGTGTCCTCACATGTTAGAAGAGTGTAGGAGAGCAAATCCACTCCTGCAAGCCCTCTTATAGCAGCATTAATCTATTCATGAGGGTGGAGCAGATTAGACCCCACCTCCCAACACTGGTGCTTTGGGGGTTAAGTTTCCAACACATGAATTTTTGAGGACACATTCAAGCAATAGCAATAGTTGAAACGAAATTTTATGTTCTAAATTATTCACATGGTTGTTTATGATTGCCACTTTTTCTAATGTTGGCATGAGTAGGGCATATGTAAATTTATATACGTTTATGTATCATTGATATGTATTGTTTTGGCTCTGTGAAAAGGAGTCTGTATTTTATCCAGAGGACATCATTTTTCTATCAAGAGTAAGTTTCTGTGTATGTCCTCTAAAAGTTGAGCTAAATAAACTGGAAAATTTGGGGTTTTCAAAAATTTCTAGAGATCATAAAGGAGGCAGAAAACCTAGAGTAGTATTAGAGCAGAGCCTCTAGTATAGCTCATAGCTAGAAGGGGCATTTAACCATACTTTATGATGAAAATTAACACAATACAGTACTCTTACAAATGCACACGTGCTCATCTGACTCAGCAGCTCTCTAATATGGGCTTCTCACTTGCTTAGGCCCATATTACTGGTAATTTGAAGGAAAAAAAATAACGTGATATTTTCTGATGGCTACTGTGTGTGTATTATAGAGCTTCATTAATTTTTCAGATCAAAATTTATAAGGTGAAATTTGCAAGTGTTAAATACATTTGTTGAGTATCACCCATGTAATAAACACCCTTCATTAATTTTTATGTAACTCAAATTTTCCAAGTATTATTGACCAAAATTGGCCCCCATTACATAATAGTATCAGGCTAGTTGACAAAGCAGTAACTGCAGTATAGTTAAGCCTAGAGATGAGTTAACCCTAAGAGGATAAGTTGGGCTACTATATGCTGGCTATGATCCAGGTGCAGAATGCGGTACATTTTTCTTCTAAGTTATTTACCTGTCCTTGTTGTTAGTATATCTTTTGGGATTAATTCCTTTATTTTGCTGAAATATTTTAAGATTGTTTTCATAGGTGTTCTTTTGGTGAAAACATTCTGAAGGCTTTTATGACTGAGAATGTCTATTTTATTCTGGCATTTAAATGCTACTTTAATTAGACAAAAAAAAATCTGACTCTGTTATTATTTTCCTTTAGTGTCTTCTATATTTTACACCATTTTCTTCTTGAAATCCATATTGCTGTTGGAAATGTATTGAAAATTTGTTTATTTTCCTTGTGTTTCTTTCTGAAAGTGTTTAGACGTTTCTGTATTTTGAAATTCTTAAAATTTTACTTTTTGTTCAGGTTTTATTCTTTGTATATATTCTACTTGGCAACTTACAAATATTTAGGATTTCTCCCTCCTGCTGGGCATTTTACTTGTTTATTTTTCTTAATTCTGGAAATTTCTGAGTTAATAGTTTTTCAGATATTTCTTCTTTATGCTTTATTTTTATTTTGGTGACTGCTTCTATACAGATTTTGACAATTCTATTTCTACCTGTCTAAATGGCTATGTCTTCACTTGACATTATCTTCTCTTTATGCCTTCCTAATACTTCCTGAAAAAATTTCTCTATTTGATCTTCCAGATCATTGATACATTCTTCCATTGTGCTCATTTTGTTATTCAATACTTCTTTTTGATGCTTTATGCACATTAATAGGTTTTTATACCATGTGTTTCCAATTGTCTTCTTATAAACATTTATTTACAAGTCATGTTACCATTCTCTGTTACTCTGAAAATACTCAGTGTCTTTAATTCTTGTTTTATTTGTAACTCAAATTTGGCTTTATCCCTTGTATGATTTTTGGTATGATTATTTTCTTTTGTAATACTTGTGCTCTGTTGATGTAAGAAATCTTGGCCGGGCGCGGTGGCTCAAGCCTGTAATCCCAGCACTTTGGGAGGCCGAGACGGGCGGATCACGAGGTCAGGAGATCGAGACCATCCTGGCTAACACGGTGAAACCCCGTCTCTACTAAAAAATACAAAAAACTAGCCGGGCGCGGTGGCGGGCGCCTGTAGTCCCAGCTACTCGGGAGGCTGAGGCAGGAGAATGGTCTAAACCCGGGAGGCGGAGCTTGCAGTGAGCTGAGATCCGGCCACTGCACCCCAGCCTGGGCGACAGAGCAAGACTCTGTCTCAAAAAAAAAAAAAAAAAAAAAGAAATCTTATAGCCTTTTCCTGAGAGCTTATATTTCCCTGTAAATAGTTGTTACTTAATATTGCCTTCCCAAAAGGCTGAAACCTAGGTTCTACCTTTGCCTGCCCCTGCCGAGTTAAGAGTAGGAAATAATTGAGCTTCAGAGTGGGGGATTTCTGGAAGTATAATCTGGGATAGGTCATTTTCTATTTGCTTTCTCTTTAGAGACCTTGCTTCTTAGATGAATGTCCATTTTTTAACCATTTACGGAGACCTGCATTTGTGTGCTGGAGTAGAGGTGGTGGAAGGAGCCACTGAGGGCTATCAGAAACACCTGTACTCCTTATTCACTTGCCATCCCAGCAGGAATTAGTATCACCTGAGGTTTCTCTCCCATTCCCACATCAGGGCACAGATATAGCAAGGTTTTTTTAGCCTTTTCTGTAGCAAAGGGACAGATGATGATCCTCTCAGGGGAAATGCAGGTAAAAGAAAAAAAAAATGGAACTGAAAATATTTTCCCCAGGAGAAACTTCCCAGCATTACTCATCCCTCTTCCACGGTGAGTGTTACTGTCTTATAATGAGACCCAAATATAAATACGTTTGTTTCCCTAGGAGGTTCTTACAGGTTTTCACTAGCTCTTTTAATTTGTAAACTCTCCTCCATTTTGAAAACATCACTGAAATGAGTTTAGGGTGAGGTATTTGGGAGGAAAACAGCAGCTTATTTTAGTCTGACATTTTATCCTCAGCAGCATTTCCATGTTTATACTTTTCATTCTTGCTCTAGTGAACAAGATAGTGCTGATCAAACATAGAGAAACCATAAAACACATGTAATTTCTTCAGAAAATGTAGTCCCTGAGGGACTAGCAGCAGCATTCAGTGAGATAAAAACTGTTATCAGCAAGGAGTTACAGAAATAGGGTAGGGAATGTTTATTGCAATCTTACAGATTCACAGAGAGTGAATGGTATTTATTACTTCTCTTCTACAAAACTATCTTTTAGAATCACTGTGCATGCATTTCTCATCTAATTCTCCCGACAATTCCGTGAGAAATTTTACATTATTGCCCCTATTTTACATGCAAATAGATTTTCACTTAGAGTTTTGATTTTCATTAATAGCATCTAAGTGGAAGAACAAGGCTCTTCAGTCCTGTATTACTGGTATAGTATTATTAATTGCAGACATGGCTGTTTTAATTATCCAGAAATCATAGGATTTCAGAGCTGGATGAATGTGAGCGGTCATCTAATTTAACTGCTTCAAATTCTAAGGAAGAAATGAAGGTCCGGGGAAGTTGGGTGAATTGAACATGTTAACAATCCAGTTTATCCTCAGTAGAAATAACATGATTTCCCATTAAGTGCTTCTATGCATATTCTTTATGTCATTTTTGTTATTCTTCCTGGGAGATATCTATAGGATGCTTCATGAAGAATGATTCTCCTCTTTCTTATTAAAATAATTGATGAACACCCATAGGGTTTTTTAAAATTTTATTTTCTTGGAGTACATTGTATTGGGCTACATATTATTTTTTTGAAAATAACATGTGCAATTAGAACTTTGGCTAAATTTATCAAAGATCAATATGAGAAATTAAATACCTAATTTACTGAAAGTACTAAAGATACTTCAGTATTTTAAGGAAACAAAAAAATATATATTTTATTCTTCTTTAGGGCACTTTACACAGGTAAGTTGGTTTACCAGTGAAGTAAATGAATGTGAAATTGTATGAATCCTAATTATCTTAGATATTTTATTGTGAAATTCAAAGTATTTTAATAATTATTTCCATTTTACATGAATATACATTTATCATTTTCTATTATTTCATACAGCACCAATACCACTGCATTCTTTGTGGGAACAGAGAGGTAAATTCTACTGCCCAAATTCTATTCCACAGTTCTTAATTATCCAGACAATTCTAGATTTAAAAAAATCTGCTCTTTTAATAAATTATTAATTTTAACATACTGCCAATATATTTTAATATATTGTTAATATATTTTACTTATATAGAAATGGAAAAAGAATACTGGCCTATAAAAGTAACTATTATGCTTGGTTTTATATATATATATATAATAAGTGAATAAAATACATACATAATATATAATTTGTTTATTTTTTTTACACTATGTCTAACGATTTGGGATTTGGGAGACAGAAGATCAAGCTTAAGTTTGAGCTTTGCTGTTGATTTCCTGCTTGTCCTCTTTGCCCCTTCAGATCTTTTCCCCACCTTTCTCCACCATGCTTTGTATCTTCAGACTGCATCAAAAGGCTCTCTTATCCTCTGGTGATAGGGACTGGCTCTGTGTCCTCACCCAAATCTCATTTCCAATTGTAATCCCCATAATTCCCATATGTCGAGGGCAGGACCTGGTGGAAGGTGATTGGATTATGGGGGCAGTTTCCCCCATGCTGTTCTCATGATAGTAAGTAAGTTCTCAGGAGATCTGATGGTTTTATAAATGTTTGACGTTTCCTCCCATAGACAATACCTCTCTTACCTGCCGCCATGTAAGAGGTGCCTGCTTCTCCTTTCCCCATAATTGTAAGTTTCCTGAGGCTTCCACAGCCATGCGGAAGGTTAGTCAATTATACCTTTTTCCTTTATAAATTACCCAGTCTCAGGTAGTATCTTTATAGTAGTATGAGAATGGACTAATACATCCAGCTTCTGGTTAGATTCAACCAATACAGTGTGGGATCAAGGATTTTATTGTCCCTGCTCCCTTCCTGTTGGGCACAGTGGATAAGAGGCTTCCCTTTACTGAATATCACATGGTCTTCTCTACACATCTTTTTCTTACCGCATTTTGATAATTATTCTCTTCCCTTGGCCCTTTAAGCCTAGGGATAACAAGGACTTCCTACTCGGTTTGACTTCTTGTTGATGTCCCTACACCCTGAACAATAGTCCCTTCGCCAATAGTCCCTTTATTCAACTCTCCTCAGTTACCCCTCAAGTGTGTTGTTTCTTGTCAGAACCCAAACTTATACATCATTAAATTACCTTGAAAAATTACACATGATCTTTGAATCTCACATTTCTTTTTTTTTTTTTTTTTTTTTTTTTTCTGAGACAGAGTTTCGCTCTTGTTGCCCAGGCTGGAGTGCAATGGTGCAATCTCGACTCACTGCAACCTCCACCTCCCAGGTTCAAGCGATTCTCCTGCCTCAGCCTCCAGAGTAACTGGGATTACAATCACGTGCCACCATGCATGGTTAATTTTTTTTTTCAGTAGAGACAGAGTTTCACCACGTTGGCCAGGCTGGTCTTGAACTCCTGACCCCAGGTGATCCACCTGCCTCAGTCTCCCTCAAATTCCTTTTTCTATAATGCACATAATAATATCCAGCACTTAGAGTTGTTGCGGCTTATCTTTGCTCTCAGGATAAAGTGCAAACTTGACAACACCAATTGAAGGCCTGTGCTTACCTCTTCAGTTTTATTTTTTGCCACATTCCCCTCACAATATCTATCCTCCTACCAAATTGAAATACTCTGGCCTCCCCATTCCTTCAGTGCACTATGTTCAGTGCATTAGCAACAATGTGCATCATGTGGGATGCTTTATTTCTCTCATCTTCTCCATTTCCTTCAACAAAATATTCTGAGACTCACTTATACTAGAAAGTCTATTCTTACTAGTCTCATTCCTAACCTAAACTGACTGAATTTTTTTTTTAATTTCCAACTTGTCTTTTATTATATACTTTATAATGTTTATGAATTGCCTGCCTACTTGTCAGTTTCTTATTCTAAAATAAAAACTCCCTGGGTTAGGGACTATGTGTTGCTCATTAGGACTTTCATTGTCTAGCACCGTCTTAGTCTCTCAATGGGTAGCAAATGGAAGTTTATCATATGGCTGAATACATATGAAAATATAGGGGTTTTTTTGAGGTTTTTTTTGTATTTTCAGAAAATTACTATAAGTCGAACAAGTATATAATCAAAACAAAAACAAATAAACAAATGTACCTTGACAATCTACTATTTGTTACTTTTAATTACCTTGAACTTTATATATCTTTCCAAAATATACTATTGAGGTGATGAGGGAGTATGCCCAGTCCTGGTGTTCTTGAAAGTTGAGTGAATGTGGCCTTGACAAACCACTGGAGACTACTGAAGATAACACCTGACCCCAGCTTGGCAATCACTCAATGACAGGGGTATTGTGGGATCAAGAAATAAAACTTGGCTATATCATGTCCCCTAAGATGTTTCTTGGTTCTGAAAACCAAGGCTTTTATTAACTCTTTAATTTTAACAAGATTTTAAATGAAATTAACAGGGCAAATATATCATTCCTACCATTCCTATTTCCTATGGGATGTGATATGTTTAGTGTATTTTGTGAAATAATTTTCAAGAAGTTTGAAAATACAGCCTGGCAATAATTCCTTAGCTATTTGTTGCTTTCTTCTTTATGCTTGCATGAAACAGATTGAATAAGCAGGGACTTATGAAATCTTGCTTCACATTCTGAGTGATGGGGAACGAGTCTGTTGTGCATGTGGAATTCATTCAATGAAGATTCTAATTTTTTCTCTTTAAATACAAAAAATTTCTAGGACATTCTATTTTCTTTTCGTTTGAAATATGTAATCATTTTATAGAATTGATATGCATTTATCTTATAGATTGTACTTAAACCTTTCTTGTCTTTTTAATAGTGTTATTGGACAATAAAAACAGTTTTTAAAGCTTGGCCATTTTTTTATATACCTTTCACATAATTTCACTTCTTGATTTGAACTCTTCATTTTTTTTCCAAAAGACAACAGAAAATCATATTAAATGTACAATAATGCTTGTGTTGTGATGATAGGAAGTCATTGAAGAATCTTGTAGCAGGCACTTCCAAATATAAATAAGGTTTCTGGGAGTTGACAAGCATCAAATAACCAAACTTGGCTGCCAGCTGAATTATACATCTTTATCTTCATGTTACTGCAGTGTTCAATTTGATATTCACTCTGATGGATATTTTTCAACCACATGTGACCTTTTCACCATTCATGCTGAGAAAAGGCATAGAGCAAAATTACTAAACAAGGCTGAGATTTTAGAACCACTCATTGGCATTTTAATTTTTATTTTATTCTTTTAAAAGAATTTTCTTGTAACCTAGCTAATGAGAATGAAAGACTATTTTAACTAATCTTTACTCACAATTAGGTATATTATTTTTAAAGGTTTCTTTCCATTTTCTAGAAAAGTGAATCCCAGAGTAAGTGAGGAAACTCCCAATGCAGCCCCAACAATAGTGTTGTCATGGGGGAAAAAGTACCACAGGTCCATCATTTAAATGCAAGACTTACCTATTTATAAGAACTGTGCGAAGGATGACAGGAGAGTGCTCACCAGCCAGAGCAGATACTGCCACACCTAGTTTTAATTTAATTTAATTTAATTTAATTAATTTATTTGTATTTAACAGATCACACTTACAGGCTATTCTTCCACCTACACTTAAGAACTTAAGACACCATCCAAGATGTGCCTTGTGGTTAGCAGGCCACAGTGAATGACCATGAAGTTTGAGATTATGGCACTTAGTAAAGAAAAAAAAAAAAAAACATTCACTGAAGACTCTGAAATTAGCAAAATCTAAAAGGGCTATTTGAAAGGGAACTAACAACATACATTTAAAAGAGGTCACAGCATTTGACATAAAAGATTTAGGATCTATAAAGGGGATAGAGTGTTTGTCTTAGAGAGTAAATCACTGAAGATCTCTAAAGACATAGGACTTGTACCAAAAAGAATAACACATTAATGATGTCTTTGTTAGTTGCATTTTCAAAATTTAGAGTGCAGGATAGAATATTCATTGACTATGAGGATCTGATTTCCTCCTCAGTGGGCAAAATGTTCTACTGGGTTTTTTTTTTTTTTTTTTTTTTTTTTTTTTTTTTTTTTTTTTTTTTGAGACGGAGTCTCGCTCTGTCGCCCAGGCTGGAGTGCAGTGGCCGGATCTCAGCTCACTGCAAGCTCCGCCTCCCAGGTTCACGCCATTCTCCTGCCTCAGCCTCCCGAGTAGCTGGGACTACAGGTGCCCGCCACCTCGCCCGGCTAGTTTTTTGTATTTCTTAATAGAGACGGGGTTTCACCGTGTTAGCCAGGATGGTCTCGATTTCCTGACCTCGTGATCCGCCCGTCTCGGCCTCCCATAGTGCTGGGGTTTTTAAGGAAATATTAGACTTTAGATTTACATGAAGTAAATGTAATTAGATGTTTAGGTGAAATAAATGTAATTCAGCATTACTAATATTAATATTTGAGTTGTCTTGGCTTCTTACCATTGGCCAGTGTGTCATATGGTCACATAGCATAGTTGAGTACACCCAGAATTCTGGAGGAAGAGTGGGCGAGAAGAGCTGACTCTCATGCTTTCCTTTCCTTGCATCATACTGCAATATTTTGCATTTGAAGTGTTCTCTAGTAAGTTCACTGTACTTTGCTAAATAGTAGACTTCTTAAAACACTTCGTAATACAAAAAGCGCTTTCATAAAAATCTTTTGTACCATACACAGCTTAGAAAAATAAGTGGTACAACTTTTCTGATTTTGTCTTTGGTAACAGTTGGTAAAACGGTATCTTAGCAGATATTAAAAACAGACTTACCTGTAAAATGTTAACAATTAATAAAGAGATAATTATTTCCTGGGAAAGACTTACGCCATGGAAAGAAAATTTTGAAGAGAGATATTTGGAAATATTTGAAACTTAGGTGATTTTAAGTACATAATGTTGTAAAGTTATAACTAATTAATCTTTCCTATGTGCACACTTAAAACACTTAAACATAGAATTTTATTATCTGGTTAAACAAATGAAAAGTTTTTCTTGACTTTGCAAATATTTATATAAAATATAAAATAAAAACTATTATAAGTAATTTTCAGAACAATTGATTGATATCCAGAAAGATGTCTATTTACTAGCCATATTCCAGCAAAATTTTAAAATACGTTATTGCTAAAAATAACAAATGACTATCTTAATTAAGTAAGAACAGTCAGTGATGGCTTTCTGTCTGTTCATGTCTGTATAATTTTTCTAATTATGACATTGTCAAACCATGTACCAAAATAAATTCTTAAACTCAGACATTTGAATTATTGTATTACAAAGACTTAAAAAACTGAAATCAAAAAAACTTTACTCAATCAATATTTTTGAAAGTCATTTAACAATTTAAATAACTAAAATATTATCTAATCTTTTCTCAACTATTGTGCATTTCTCATTTCTGTGTATAATTTATGAATATATATTTACAGAATGCTAAGTATATATCATGTATAAGTAACTACATTTACATGTACTAGCAGTGCTTGCTCAGAAACTTTTTTTTTCCTAATGAAGTACTTGGTCAATAAATGTTTGCAAATTTTTAAAACTTAAAGAGATTCCTTTCTCTTAGACCATCTTCCAGGTAACCAAGTTAGATGAAAATGTGTTTAAAATGTTTCTACTCATTTAAACATAAAATATAGTCTGCTCCTAAATGGGCAAACTGAAGTAGCATGTTTAACACATGAATTGAGAAAATGTATAGCATGCTAAATGGTATTTTAGAGAATAAAAGCAAGAATGTAAGAAATTAAGTGACCTTTACTTACCTATCTTATATAAATTTATCATGTGATTATTTACATATATATTTTTAAAGTTTCTGAACTAAACAGAATTACCATACACACACACACACACACACACACACACAGAGACACACACAAAGAGAGAGAGAAAGAGAGAGACAGAATTTTCTCATCTCTCCTAATAGAAAAAAAAAAAAAAATTTCTAAACAGGTGGATTGAGAACACCACATAGAATGAAGTCTCAACATTCCATAACACGAGTAATTCAAGAGGCTTCTTATTTGGAGGACATTTATTTTCATGTGCTTAGTTTCTTATTTATGATAAAGAAATTATTTCTAGTTCAAAAGCAATATTCATGACACTATATGTCTATAGAATGATCATAATGTTTAAAATGAGCATGCTATATAGTGTATACTGTACATAATACATACTAAATCAACAGACTGCATGTGACAGTTAACAGTTTCATGAAACATACAATCTTATTGACTGGTAAATCTTTACTTGATTTCAGAGAGAGAGGGAGAGGAGGGGAGACACACACACACACACACACACACAGATAATGTGGTTAAGGAATTTTCAAATGTCTATACACAATGGCGAGGGGTAGGGGTGTGAAGTCCTCTCTGAAGGCACCCTTAACACACATTAAAATTAGATGAAATAATACGAGAAAACAATTACTCTTCATGAGTTTGTACTATGTGGTCCACAGGTTGGCATCTGTCATTAATCAGAATTTATGGTGTTTTCAATATGAGTATTAACCACTTTAGGAAAGCACTAAGAGTCTTTATAATTTTACATTTGTGTGGTTGAGTTTAACAAATATTTATGGGAAAGAGACAAATAATTCCAAAACCCTAGACTAAGTTCAAACATAAAAAAATCCTAATATAAATGTATATATGTATAAAGGGACTAAAAACATTTCAGAGGTCCCTGTAAGAGGTCCCCACTTCTGATGACAAGAAAAGATCCATTAAATAAATGAAGTCCTTGTGACAATTTAGTCAGATAGAGTTATTGTGTACTCCTTAACAATCTAAAAATAAGACTAAACCAATTTTTCTGTGTCTTCTTGGAATAACTATTTTGCATTATCAGCAACCATGAATCTAGAACTAATTTGAGAGAAACTTTTTTTTTTTTTTTTAAATCAAAGTCTGTTTTCTTCACCAAAGATATTGTAAACCTTCAAAGCTCCCTGACCACCAGAAGCAGTGTACCTCTCATTGGTCCTAGTGGTGGGAGAAGAGAATGAAGACATAACCTGTTTCCTATTTCGACTGGTACACCCGAGTGAATGGGGCTCTGCATAAGATTCTGTTCGTTGACCACCCAGAGTTAAGACGGAAGCTAGGAAAAGAACTCAGAACACACACACCTACTCATGGAAATTCTGCTGTCTAGGGCGGAAAGCAAAGCCAGCTACCACGGATGGGAACCAAAAACGGTATTTTAGGATACTTTTGAAAGCTAAACACTTTGTCATAGATTTTACCACACTATTTCTGAATCAAAGCAAGAGCAAATGCAATTTTGCTTGCCTTGAAAATGGGCAGCTGTTCAACGTGAAGAAAGCTGAGGTGAGACACCTTGCACGTTGCTTAGAGACCATGGGGCTCTACATTTTCAAGCCTCATTAATCTTTGCTTATGTTCTATAATTCCAGCAGGCTCTGTGGGTCTGTTTAATTACTCAGCATCACAGAAGTTGCCAGTTTCTTTTCTTGGAGCTAGTTTGTTCATTCTAAATATTTAACCCTACTGCCCTTCAATTAGAGAAAAGCATTATATGAAAGATAGAAAAATGGAAAACCAATAAAGCTCTTAATCTGTTCTTTTCACTATTACAAGAAGAAAATTACAAGCCGTGTCAGAAAAACAAGAAAGTGGTCATTCATGGCACTCAGTGGATTTTCACAGTTGACCGATTTACTCAGGTTCTGAGCTTTGTTCGTTAATTATCCTAAGAGTTTATTCCAAAATGAAAAGTTATCATCTGTCCTGCGTTATCGATAAGATTAAAAAGACTTCATTTTACCTTTGATAATCAGAAATATTGATAAATTCATTTAAAATATTTTAATAGTATGAATTTATACTTTCAAATATTTGGTAAACAAAGATAACTAAATATTTTGATTTAGATTTATAAGTATTTTCTAAGTTTAAATTATGCTTCTTCAGTAAGGAATTAAGTTAAGTAGGCCCAAAGAAGGCCATTGATAAAGTACCAAGTTGTAATGTACTCTGTTGAAGTGAAAGAACACTGAAAAACTATAATCAGAACCAAAAAACCATAATCAGAACTTCCATCCCATCCAAATTTTAGTTTTCTGCAGGAGAGAAGGATGTCCTGGCCTCAGATACTAGTGCTTGACTAATTTTAATAGAAACTTGCTTGGTTCCTAGAGTTCTACTCCTGTAAACTGTATCTATTCATAGTGCTTTAATATTCACATTCACACAAATGAATTCAGAATGTTGGCATTTTGCCTTTGTTGTGCTTACAGACTTTTTTTTGATATTCATGGAGGCACTGTGCAGGTTGTTGTAATAATGTCATAGCACTTCAGCAGCATACTGAATTTAGTGAAATATCACCTTAGGGCCAGAAGGTGGCAGCTTTAGACCACTTTGAATTAACAAATACGCTTCGCTTTGCAAAGAAGCTTTTATTACATGTTCTTCTTAAGACATTCATGCAAGGGACCATCCAAAGGACGGCTTTAAATGATTTATTTTCTAATACAATCTTGATGAAAAATGACCTTTCAAAATAGAATAAGTTTGGTCCCATTTGGTTTAAATCGAAATACAAGGGCCACTATTCAAAAAACTGCAATTTTTTTGAAACTACCAGATTTATGATATCCGACTTTTATAAACAGTAAAAAAATACATCTAAAAGTAAAAAATTCATAGCCTTGCCCTTGCAATCTATAAAAATACTACAGCTGCTAGTTTAGAGCTTTGAGCTTAGATCTGAACTTCGATCTGAGCCCAGAAAGTACAAATTTAGGGCATATTTGGTCATGCCAGGCGTATCAGGTATCTAAAGCTATACAATAATTGTTTCTATTCCCTGAGAATTTTAACTAGCTTCCAAGTACCATTAGCAATGAGAGAGAGGGAGAAACAGAGAGAGAGAGAGAAAGGAAAACCAAGGTAGGAATGACAGCTTTAGGAATTATCTTTCAGAAAATAACAGTCTGGGAAATATCTTTCCAAAGTAGTAACTTAGGGAAAAGTGGATTTGATATGTTCAGGTTACAACCTTCTTATCCTCTTTAGGGTTTTCAAGGATTTTTTTTCAATAAGCTGCTTCTAATTATATCAGGAACCGGAAAATAAAAACAGGCAAACAACAACAAAACAAATATTTTATATTTATTTACATGATTTACAATAACATTGTGTGACAACGCTGACAAATGCTGACTTTCCACATCTTATTATTTTATCATTGAACCATTCAAAAGACTTCTTTTCTTCTTTTTAAATTAGGTTTGATATTTGTTTTTATATGCAAGGATGTCTGTGCCAAAGAATATGAATTGACACATAAAAGATCTGAATATCTTTACCTGGAACACTGCAGATAGCTAAAAATTTAGGAAACAAAGGAACCCTTGAATAGCTGAAGTAATTAACAAATTCCTTGTGCACTACAGTTTCATCAAATATTCCGTATATGTGTTTCTTAAGATTTACGTATATTCTTTAGGAAGGCCTGTGGATAATCAAGTAATAGATACTGAAGATATCAAATGTTTCCCACTATATTCTGGACTTGTTTCATGGAAATATGTGCAAAATAACCCATTTTGGAAAGGCACATAAACAAATTCTATTTTGAAATCATTTGTCACATTACTGTCAAGTGGATTACCATTTGAAGTTATTAACCATGTGATTATGTGGCGAATTGGGAAGGCTTTGGGAAAAAGGGTAGAGAGGAAAAGGAGATGTGATAAAAATAAATAAAACAGTGAAATCAATGAATTTCTAAACCACACATTTTGTGGTTTCCACAGGATTTCTGTTGCCATATGGTGTAGTTAATGCTTTATTTGGAAAGTGTTACCTGCCTAGAAATAAAGCATTATCGACCACTGAAATATTTTCAATATTCTACCCAAATTCATGACATTTAAATAAGATTGAAAACAAATTTTCAAGTTGAAATGTTAAAGATCAAATGATCTAGAGAAACTGTCTCAAATTCAAGACTTACATTCTACTTGCTGGTCTCATAGGAATTATCCTTTGGAGTTAGCATGAAGACACTGGGTTTTTTTTGTAGTCTTCGAGTGTGTGCCAATGTATTAAAAATGAAAAACACTGAAAATTTTTTGAATGACTAAAACTGGATAGTGACTAAGAATTCTCAAAAGTCTGAGGCCACAAATCAAAGTTTTCTGATGGTGTTCACATAAGAAAGAAAATGTCATAATTGCAAATGGAGGGTGCTGGACCTGAAATCATTCACCTGTTCATTGTTATCATAAACACACAATAGTGCCTGTTACCCTGGTTTGGACTGAAATGGTTTTGACCCTTAAAGGGTTTTTGAACATATATTCTAATGACATGACAGGCTGCCAAATGTTTGTGCATCTCAAATTTTAATAATGAATATCTACATTGTTCAGGAGGCATGGGCGGACACAAGAATCTGGGATTCTAGTAAATTATGTTACTAGGAATTTCCATGAGAGTACAAGAATTAAATCCCCAAATTCTTCATACCCTAATGCAAAATTCAGATAGTTTAC
Organism: Macaca thibetana thibetana; assembly: GCF_024542745.1. Lineage (NCBI taxonomy): Eukaryota > Metazoa > Chordata > Mammalia > Primates > Cercopithecidae > Macaca > Macaca thibetana. The sequence continues at coordinate 67,968,140 of NC_065592.1, forward strand.
CAAGGAGCAGATTGTTTTCAATAAATACCTAAAACAGCAATTCAAAATGAGACTGTGTTGGAGGCACCAATGGTTCAGATTTTACTTCATTGCTTTGACAGTCATTTGACTCTGCTCTTTTTTAGGGATTAAAATAATCCCTTATCTCTACTCTTGAAAAACATGTATAATCTCTTGACAGCTTTCCCAAAGGCTTAGCAACTGCTTTTCAATCACAAGGAAATTCACCTCTCTTTCTTTTTCTATTTAGTCAAGAGCATTCTATAAACATATGCTTAAATTCAAACCTGTGTTGAATGTAAGTGTGTTGTAATAGCCCTAGACTAAAGAATGTTTCTTTTTGGTGCCCTGTGGTATGAGAAGAGAAATGAATACAATGCTGCTAATGCCTGTTATTTTCCTTGACTGGGAAAATACTTCCCAGCATGCTAGAAATAAACTGCAGGCATCTTCCTCACCTCTGAGTGACTACCCTATGGATGATAAATCTAAATTAAGTTGATTGTGCCTTCGACAATTAAAATAGAAATGACAAATGACTTGTTTTTCACACCTATATTTATTTCTTAATTAGTTTTTTCCTCTCCTTAGGCGGGCACTGGTTAAGAAGTTTCCAGTTGCATAAAATAAGAATACCTGTTATTATTATCATAGCTCCCACTTATTCACTACTGAATGGGCCACAGACACTATGATCAACCACTAGTTGATTCAACAATATTACTGAGCATTTGTTGAACAATAGATTTGAGCATCGACACTGGGCATACAGTGATGAATAAGAAAGATGTGGTCTTCGAATCCAAAAAGTACATAACCTAGTGATGGATATAGAAAAGTAAACAAGTTCATTGTAAGTCCTCGAAAAAAGAAGATGTGCTGGGTGCAATCGACACATATCACAGACAGCACCAAAATGGGTGTCTGGAGAGGGTATGAGGTAACAACTCAGGGGATACTTTATTCATTCAATAAATATTTATAAAACACCTACCATGTACAAAGCACTATGAGTAGCATTTGCTATAGACAGTAAACAAGAGACATAAATTCTGCTATCATGGATTTTATTGTTCATTTGGTGAGACATACGATAAAAAAATAAATACATTGTAATATTAGGCAGGAATAAGAAGAGTTAATAGTGTAACAGGAAGTAGGATTGAGGAAGGAGGACTACCCTGAGGACTGCCTTGGAGGGGGTAGTCTAGGAAGGACTTTCTGAGAAAGAGATTGTGAACTGTGACCTCAGTGTTATGCATATGGAGATCTGAGGAGAGATCTGAGGAAACAGTGGTGGAAAAGCCCTGCAGTTAGGGTGTGGCTGGCATTGCTCAAGTTACAGAAAAAAGCCAGTGAGGATAGAGTGAGGATGTGATCCTCGGGAAACTTTGAGAGTTTCACAGAGGACAGGACATGCAAGATCTGGTAGGCAATTATTATTATTATTATTATTTTTTCTGATTGGGATGAAAAATCTCTGGAGAATTTTAAGTAAGCAAGTGACATAATCTGGTGTGTGTGTGTGTGTGTGTGTGTGTGTGTGTCTGTTTCTGTGTTTTGTTTTGTTTTTTTTTTTTTTGAGACAGGGTCTCACTCTGTTGTCCATTCTGGAATAGAGTGATGCAGTCATGGCTTAATGAAGCCTTGAACTTCTGGGCTCAAGTGATCTTCCTGCCTCAGCCTCCTAAGTAGCTGGGACTACAGGTGTGCACCATCATATCCAGATAATTTTTCTATTTTTTTGTAGAAAAAGGGTCTTGCTATGTTGCCAGGCTGGATTTCAACTCCTGTCCTCAAGCAATCCTTCTGCCTCTGCCTCCCGGTGTACTGGGATTACAGGTGAGACACTGGTTTGTACCTTAAAAGCTGACTCTAACTGTCCTATGAAGAACAAAATGCAAGATGACCAGAGTGGAAGCAGACAGATGAGATGGGAGGTTATTACAGAAGTCTAGGCGATGATGGAGATTTGAACTAATATAGTTGTACTGTAGGTTGTGAGTAGTCAGATTCAGGATTTGTTTCAGAGATATTGCTGGCAGGATTTCTTGGTGTATTGGATGTGGTATCTGAACTAAAGAGAAAAAGCAGCACCCATGTACAGCATTGTTGCCTGAGTAACTGGGTGAAAGGTAGGTTCTTTTGCTGATTGGGAAAGCCAGTTTTGAGGCAGTAGGCAATGGAGGGTGGGACAAACGCCAAGAGTTTTTTGGAACCACTAAGATTTTCAGGGCGGTCACGTGAGTTGAATCTGAAGGCGTTCTTCAGGCTTCTGAGGAGAAATGCAGGAATGGGGTTTTACTTTGCCCAAAGTCACTCAGTCTAGATCTAAAATTTTAACTTGGGTCTGACAGATTCCCAATATCTGTATTCTTTCTACCCTGTTCTATTCTTGGTCCTTAGCAACCAGTCTAGGGATAGTAAGCGTTTTCCTGTGTTCCTGTGGGCTTCTTTAGAATTTCTTGGTTTTAAAGAAACGTGAAGCAATGAAAGTAGCACAGTCATCCACAAAAATATGGAGCGTAGCCAGCTTTGCCTGGTATTATAAGACCGCTCCCAGACTAAACTGTAGAGGTGGCAAGCTCTTCCACATCATCACCCTACTGCTCTATCAGGTTTATAATAAATGACAATATTATTGTTACATTTAAAGATATCTGTATATGTACACACATACAGATATCTACCTATCTATCTGTCTGTCTGTCTATCTATCTATCTATCCACACACACACATACACACACCGCACTACATAAACATATATATTTATTTATCCAACTAATTATTTTTTTCTGCACTGGTGTACATCTGTGCCATGCCAGTCCTGTCTAACTAATTCTGTATGGGAAAAAAACAAAAACAAAAAAAAAACAAAAACAACTCCTGGTTCACAATGATTGTTATGTAACCTTGATATTCTCTGTTGCAGCTTCCTTTGTGAAATGTATGTGATAATCTGTGGTGTCCAAGCAAACCTTATATATCAAATTTAAAACTACATATTTTTATAAACATTATTATTTTTAGTCCCAGACAGTAGGTCCATATCACATATTAGAATTTACAAATAATTTAAGAACTATCATTTCTTATTAGTTCTTGTAACTACTTATTAATCCACTGAAGAAATATTTGCTGAGTACCTACTGCTCAATGCACTGTGGGAGAAACAACAATAAAATGACCTCTATGAGCTCAAGACATACGGTTCATGAGGGACTCCAGATTTAAGTTCACATGCACACCTGGCTTGGGCTGTTTGGACACTTATATTGTTTTCTGTAATTTCACATACTAGACACCCGTCCTTACTCGGTGGAACTTTCTTTTCTCCATCTACGTGTCTACCTTCTTCTTATAAGCTCAGTTTCTGGACTACACAGTTTGCCATATAGACTTCTACAGAACTTATGTTATATTTGCTGATTTTCTTCTCTAAATTTTCTACCAGACTGTGAATATATTAGGATCAAAGAGTTTTTATTATTTAATCCTGTATACCCTTGACTTAGCAATGTGCTTAACACATAGTAATCATCCAAAGAATATGGAATGACCAAATGAATTCAATACCGGCATACACTACATGGGGACCATTTAATTTCAGTCATTAAATTTCCTTTATTTAAAGAAATTAGGAGAATGTGTTTAGTAACAGAGCTGAATAGTCACACAGTCAGCTAAATGATTATTTATTTTATATTTAATACTGATTCAACTTCTAACTTATAATTAAAATTTGAATAGGTTCAACATATGGGATTGCTTTCTTTCAGAAATTATGTGCTGAAAAAAACAGGACGATAAATTATTCTATAGTTCTAGATATCTTCCCAAATGTGAGATTCAAATTAGGTCCTTATATGTTTTGATTCTGTTATAAGCATGTAGTATTTGAATATTAGCAGGGTAGGAAAAGTTATGGGAAAGATTTAAAAAAATGTAAGTTTTTTGGGCGTATATAGAGAATTGTTTTCTACTAGCAGTAAGACAGCATTGAGCGATGCAGTCAGAAAATAAAATCTAGAGGGTTTGATGATTGGTGATGGCACTGAAACAGAAGAAGATCCAGAGAAAATGGTTAACTGACCGATTTCACTTTTATGGAGAAGATGGTAAACTGGTTATTGTAATTTGGGCCATTCCCTAGACAGAGTTGAAGGAAAGAGCAGAAGTAAAAATGACCATGTACAAAAGGCCAGAACAAACAAGGATTTGCTTGGAGATTGGGCAGAAGTTTTATTAGCTGGAAATTTAGTAATTTGGAGAAGAGGCTTTTTAAAAAATAGACTGGATCCTTAACATAAATAGGTTTCTATAACATGCGGAACCATAGCCTGTTTGCAATGCAGAGTTGATTGAGGTTCTTAATAGAGTTGACATGATTAGCTTTGCAAAGATTACACTGTGACAATATAAAGACATGCTTCAGTAGCTTGGAGGTATTCATTATTGATTTTCCAGCACATGAAAGAATTCCTAGAATCCTGTAGTTGCCCAATTAATCTTTGTGGAATGAATAAATAAACATAATTAGTCAATTGCTGCATAAAAGAAATCTGGTTGTAGAAGAGCTTGGGACACTATTTCAGAAGTTTAGGCAAGAGATGAATGAATTAGGAGAAGTGGAACCAAATTGGAAGATAAATTTGAGGAAGAATCAACAGACTTTGTTCTGTTGATTTAAATGAAGAAGGCAGAGCGCAAAGGTAGAGGAGTCTATGATGACTCTGAAATGTCTGTATTCTCTAAGAAAATATAAAAAGAGGAGAAACGATGCAAAGACAAAGAAAGATTATGAGTTTACTTTTAAAGGGTTTGAGCTGGTGGTTGCCATAGGACATTAAGACAGACAGGTTCACTCACGCCTATAACGCCAGCACTTTGGGAGGTCGAGGTGGGCGGATCATTTGAGGTCAGCAGTTCGAGACCAGCCTGGCCAACATGGTGAAACCCCGTTTCTACTAAAAATACAAATAAATTAGCCAGGTGTGGTGGCCCATGCCTGTAATCCCAGTTACTTGGGAGGCTGAGGCAGTAGAATTGCTTGAACCCAGGAAGCAGAGGTTGCAGTGAGCCCAGATAACACCACTGCACTCCAGCCTGGGCAATGGAGCAAGACTCCGTCTCAAAAAAAAAAAAAAAATACACACACACACACACACACACACACAGGTTCAATAGAAAGGAACATGAAAGAAATATTAAATCTTATTTTGTCATTCTAGGAGGCATTTAACCTGGACAAGAGTGTACGCCATAGTAGTGGTGGATGCCATTTCTCAAAGACAGCTTGGGTAGGGTAACCTGAAAATGTGAAAAAAAGTGAACCAGAACATTTCTGCTCATAAAGAACCTCCACTCTAATGAAGAGGACAAATATGGAAACCAGATAATTTACCATAGAGCAAAACATTTTTGCTCATAAAAGAACAAACTTCTGAGCAAATATTTAAGTTGTGGATTAGAGAAAAATTGTCAGAGAAAGAGAGTATCAAGAGACAATTTGGGGATAAGAGGAATCAGAAAACACCAAGGAAAGAGAGTTTCATAGAAGATCAAGAGTATTAAAAGTCCTTTATAGTTGCGACTTACCATAGTTTATCTTCTTTTTTGTGATATTGTTTCTATTATTACTTGTTTTGTCTATTCATTTACGTTCTCTTATTGTTCAAGATTCATAGATCCTGATTTTTTCTTTAAGTTGCAGATCACTTCAATTAAAACTTAATGTAGAAGGTGGCATTATATGTAAAACATAAAAGCAGAGTTCTCTGCTTGAAGTGTAGGGATCTCTGAGCTCTTCTCTTTCACTGCCTCAAAGCATACCCTGAGAGTTTGAAAAAGTATGCTTCTTGATCATTCCTCCTATTTAAGTTTGCTGTTCCTTCTTTGAACATACCCCATGTTTCAGTGAACTGGGCAAGCTACTCACATTTCCATTGTTACTGGGATATTTGTTTTTAAATATGCTCTACACTCACCTCAAAATGGCTCCACATTCCTAAACCCCTCTGCTGCCTTTATGCTTGGGTGACTTCTACTAATCTTTCAGGACTCGATTTAAAGATGAACTTATCTATATCATAGTCATGTATTTACTCTGCATCATTTAGTGTAATGATTCTCTGCATCATTAGACTACCACACATATATTTTTAAAAATAAACCTAACTGTTCTCAAAGTGTGTGTGGGGGGGGGATGTGTGTGTGGGTGTGTTTCTTGGTGGTGGCTGTTTATTTATTTACACTACATTTTTTTCTCAAAATTATACAATTATTAAGGTAATGAGTGTTGTCTTTCTTTTGTGCAAATGTAAAATACAGTACTTGCACACATTAAGAACTCAGTTGTTTTTGAATGAATGAATAAATGCATTTTTCTCGAGCCAATAGTGTTAATTCTGTAACTTATGTTTTCTCTAAAACCTGGAACTTACGACGTCTTACTATATTTTTAAATAAAGAAAGTCTAAGGTCTGTACTAGCCTCCTCAATTTCTTTTTTTCCTTTCGTCTTTCAGATCAATCTAATTGTCTGTACTCTCAGGAAAATTAGAGGTGATCATGAACCACAATAACAGGAAGGGTGAATGCTGATTTCTCCACAATTTTTCCAGCTTTGTTGAGGTATAAGTAGTATACAAAAAAAAAAAAAAAAAAACCCTCCACATAATTAACGTACATAATTGGAAGAATTTTGAAACTACACAATTTTGTATTCCTTGTCAAAAGTTTGTGAGTGTGTATGTGTGTGTATGTGTGTTTTCATGTATACATTACTTAAATATGGTGAAGGAAAATGCTCAAAATTGCCTTGTGTATTTGTAGATACCTAATGAGACATGAAAGGCCAATTGTTTTCTTCTATACAGCATCGTCATGAGCACTGGGGAACTTTTGTTACACCTAATTGACAATATGTTAACTGAACTTGATGGGGCAGCATCAGACAACCTCCTTGTTTATTCTTCTTTTCCAGGAGCAGTGATCCTTCTTCTATTCCAATTGGTGGCATTTCAGGCACACCCCACAGCTTCTCTGGCTACTTCTGTTTCTCAATCTAGTTCCAGGACCAACTTAATCACACTTCCATCTCAGATGCAATTCACATCTCTCCCTTCCTCCTTCCCACAGAGCAGGCCTGGTGTGAGATAGGTAGGCAGGGATGGGAAGGGAGGCTGGGTCTGATTTTGTTGTTGATGTCATCTCTGTGTCTTCCTCATCTTCCTCATCTCCCATTCCTTGGTGGGTTCTAGTCTATCGAGCATCACGCTCTATGTCTAGGGACCACGTGATTAGAGGAAATGCTATGTGATGGATGTTATGGTAATTCGACCTTCTCTTCCCTCCTTGTAGCGGAAACAACAAGCTGACTCTACTCTTTCATGCCATTTATTGGTTTCTTAGGCAAACACTCTCCCACTCCCTTCCCTGCTAACAATTCCTTTTCTTTTCTTTTCTCTTTTCTTTTCTTTCCTTCTTTCTTTCTTTCTTTCTTTCTTTCTTTCTTTCTTTCTTTCTTTCTCTCTCTCTCTTTTTCCTTTCTTTTTTTTTGAGATGGGATCTCACTCTTTCTCAAGCTGGAGTAAAGTGGCACAGTCTGGGCTCACTGCAGCCTCAACCTCCTGAGCACAGGTGATTCTCCCACCTCAGCTTCCTGAGTAGCTGGGACTACAGGTGCATGCCACCAGGCCTGGCTACTTTTTGTATTTTTTGTAGAAAAAGAGTTTCATTATGTTGCCCACAGTGGTCTCGATCTCCTGGGCTGCAGGGATCTACCCCACCACCGACTTTGGCCTCCTTAAGTGCTAGGATTATAGGTGTGAGCCACCGTGCCTCACCACAATTTATTTTCTGATGACTGTGTCATATTTTCTGGTTAATCTCCTTCATTTCTCCCTCCACTGCTTCTCTTTGAAGGCACAAGTATGGTGACACCGTACCCACCAATGTAGCCTTTGTAGTGGAGTGCTTTTAGTACTACCAGTCTGGCTTCTTTAGTCTAAAGGAAAACTCAGTTACCTGCCCCTTCAAACTCTGTCCTTACTCCTTTCCTCTCTCCTCATCCTGCCTATCTAGGCTGCTTCAGCCTGCCTTTTGCTTTCTGACTTCTCCATGAGAAAGGAAAACATTAGCACCAGTCTCAATGCTCCACAAATTCCAAAGGACATATTGAAAGCTTTTTTCAGAAATATTATTTCACTGTGCTCTTGTGACAGCAAAGAACAGGTTGACAAATTTCTCTACAAATATCCTGCTGGGGCATAAGATTCCAATCTGCCTGCTTCAGAGAACTCTGTATTCTCTCTGTGGCTCACTTGAGGAGGAAAGGGAGAAACTCAGACAGTCTTAAATGTTCCCAAGTCATCAAAGAAAATTCCCTCAACGAATCTCTAGCCTTGTCTTATTTTGAATGAGGAAGGAGTTTTGTTGATAGAGTAGAGTGGCCGCACCTTAGTAAGTCTTTTGGGAGTATGTTTAGTGCTTCTCTTAAAAGGTGAAGGAGTCAGTCACTCATTGTCCTCACATTTGATGAGTTAGGGTGAAATTCCAAGGCAATAGTGAAAGCTTCGTTTTGAATTTGGTTGTATCATGTAATTATTTCTTTTACTTTCCTGAATTCTTCTAACCCACAGCACAGTTTCAGACACCTAAGTAGCCACATAGAAATAGAAGAAGGCTCAATAAGCTTATTTATTTTTAAATAAAATAGCACCTTCCAGGCAAAATATAAATAACAACATATTTTTTGCAAATTCTTCTCTCACTGTAATTAAAATTTTCTACTGTAACCATACAGAACTGCTGTTTGTTTAAGCAATTAGTCTACATAAGCCTTTTCTTATCCATAGTAATTTGTATTCATTGAAAAGCACATGTCCTTGGATTTATTGAGCACTGCATAATGACATTCCAAGACCTTGAGGCACCATTTCTTTCCTCCTTATTTGACTGGGGATTTAAGGATGGCTTACCACGTATACCATTTCTATATGACTGTGTACAATGTGAAAAAGAGTCTTTTGGAAATGACATAGATAGGCTTTTTGGAGATAAAAGTAAACTAATCAGAATCTGTAATTCATTCATCTGAACCTACAAATCTGGGTTCTGCAAGATATTAAGTTAGGTCTGAAATAAATCAAGTGGCAGAGTGAAAAGAATTCTAATGATGATGGAAGGTATTTCCTAGCAGGACTACTTACTGTGTGTCTGTGTGTGTGCACACACAATATGAGGTGTATCTCCACTATAGAAATGACAAATGTAGTGGAGGGTGGACAATATCATGGATTCTTAGATTTAAAGAAATTATTTTTAAGGCAATTTACATTGATCTTTTGTAAATCAACCACATTCTTATTAATAAAGTCAAAATTGTAATTCATGTCTATGAATCAGTACTGAATCTACTATTTACCAAGGTTATTTGAGCATCTTTGTGACTAATTTTCATACAAACATAGTGACTCAGTCACTAGTGTAACTGAAATCTCTCATTTTCCTTATCATTGAAGATGAGCATTTTTTTTTCCCCTCAAACCTGGGTTTTAAAAAATTCTGTCAAGATATTTAAAATTAAAGCCACGAATGTGATATAATTGAGCATGTGAACTGATTGGGTTACACAAACTATTAAAAATTGGACAGTTCTTATTTATGTAGTTTAATGCTTTCCTGAATGACTGGAATGAATTACCTTAAGTCATTTGGCCAAAAAATTGACTTTGATTTTCAGTACAGTGTATGATAGCATAATATAGTATTACATTATAACATAAGTAATTTTGTGGTATAATGTACAATAGTATAATATAGCATATATAGCATAATACATTTTGCTAGAGCATACTATACTATAATTTATAGAATAATAGTATTTCAGAACAAGATGTAATAAAAGAGATCATCTACCAATACCAGTAAAAACTGGCTACAAAATGTAGAAAAAACTAGAGCTTATGAAAACGAGACAAAAGCAATTCTGGGAACTTAATTTACAGACATCTGATAATGGCTAAGTATTATAAACGAACTGTGCCACAGTTGACTTACTCATGTTAAATAGGCAAACCTCCTTGTATTATAGTGATTTCTAATTGTAGAAGGTACACTGTAGGTACTTTTAAAAATAATATAAAGACATTCACTAATAATTTTAGATTATAAGCCAGATAATGCATTAGAAATAAAAAGTTAGGCTGGGCACGGTGGCTCACGTCCGTAATGCCAGCAGTTTCAGAGGCTTAGGTCGGTGGATCACTTGAGCCCTGGTGTTTCAGACCATCCTCGGCAATATGGCGAAACTCCGTCTCTACAAAAAATACAAAAAATTAGCGATGTGTGGTTGTGGACGCCTGTAGTCCCAGCTACTCAGAAGGCTGAGGCGGAGAATCACTTGAGACCATGAGGCAGAGATTGCAGTGGGCCAAGATCATGCCACTGCACTCTATCAAGTCTCACTCTGTCACACACAGACACACACATGTACACATACATACACACACACGTTAAAATTTCTTTAAGTGAAATGCAAAAGTTCCACTAACATTTGAAGTCATTTAAAATGACTATAAACCAATTATAAAATCATTGCTGTTTAAGTCCCTTTGTATATATTTGAGGTCTTTTCTGTGGTCTCAATGTGTTTTTTTTTTTTTTTTAACAAGAATAGAAGTGTGGCATAATTGAGAAGAGAAGGCATAAAAATAAGTGAGGATCAGATGATAAGAGTAGAAGAAACTTGGGAAAATAAATTGATGCTATTAGGAAAGAGAGTGCTCAGGGGAGTCATGGTCACTGGAAGTTCTGTATCTTTGGGATAACAAACACTATAATAAAGGGAAAGGGAAAGAAGTATTCACAGTCTCTGAAGATAACAGGACAAAGAACAATGGACCAAAACATGGGAAAAGAAAAGCAGTGCACTGTAGAAAAAAAAAATCTGAATGTAAAAGGTAATGGGCAGAACAGAGACTAAGGAAGACAAAAGATGCTGTACTGTAAACATTTAAGGGCAGAACATATACTACATAAGCTGAGGTAATGTAGGGTGCGAATTTATTACAAGTAAAATATGTAAGTCTTTCTGATTTTATTTGACGTAAAACAGTCTCTATAATGGTAACTGGTTCTGTTTAGGTTCTGTCAGATTTGATCAGAGAAACAGACCATTCGAAAGAGATATAATAGAAGCTAAGGGATGTATTAAAGATGTTTGGCTTAAATTATGGGAGCAGGTTAAACAGTTTTTGTGGAACTGTTGTGCTTGCACATGCAAAAGAAAGAAGGATATGAAGTTGAAGAAACAAGGACAAACTGGAACCTATGGGAATGGGCAAGAACCCATGACACTGTCTGGAACCTGCTTCCATTTCTCAACACCTACATGCCTCTAGTTTCAGTCACAGGAGTGCTCTGCAGGAGACGTTGGCCACTCTCTACATGGGCCAGATGTTGGAAAACTATAAGGAGGATCTGATAATGCAATTTCTATGAGCCTGGTTATTGCTCATGCCAAGCAGGTGGTTCAACAGATAGGCCACAACGTGGGTAAGCTGCAACAATACCTCGTGCCCTGCTCTAAACTTAAAAGCATATGAAACAGGATTCTGCTGTCCCCCTTCCACCCTCCAAATTACATGAAAATTGCCTCTGCGGCCTACACTAACCTGAAGCTATGCAGAGAATTCTGGGAAACAATTTCATCATAGCTAAACTGATACTATGCAAACCTACCATGGTATAATTTCAAACTTGTCCCACTGAATTCTCAATGAGATGCAATAAAGATGAAGTAATATAGTAGACCTGAAACTTTAGGTACATCTGAATTTCCTAGAAGGCTTGATTTGTTAAAACACTGATTTCTGGGCCCCACCTCCGGAGTTTCCAATTTAGTAACTGTGCTATTAGTTGTTTCCCTAGAGAAACAGAGCAAATACGATGTATATGTGCATGATAGTTACCATATATATGTAAATATATAGAGAGATATTATTTTTAAGGAATTCGCTTATGAGATTGTGGAAGCTAGCAAGTCTGAAGTGTGTAGGGAAGACTGGCATGCTGAAGGTCCAGGGAATTGCTGATATTTCAGCTGAAGTCTGATGGCAATTTGTGGCATAACTTTTTCTTCCTTGGGAGAGCTCAGTGTTTTTCTCTTAAGGCCATCAACTGATTGGATCAGGCCCACCTCCATTACGAGGGCAATCTGTTTTAATCAAAGTCTTGTGTTTAAATGTTAATCATTAAAAAAAATACCTTCACAGCAATATCTAGACTGGAGTTTGACCAAATGTCTGGGTACCATGGCCTAGTCAAGTTGACACATAAAACTACCCATCATAGTAGGTCTGAAGCAGGACCTGAAAATTTGCATTTCTAGCAAGTTCTCTTCTCCAAGCAAATCCTTCTATTCAGCTGGACTGAGACTACTTAAATTTTTTGCCCATTCCTAGACCCATAACAGTTGTCAGGGAAATGCCATGCATTGATTGGCTCAAACTAATCAGGGTTACATTAGCACCATTAGATCTGCTACAAAATATGTATCACATTAATTAATTAACTAATTTAGAAGGGAAGATGTCCTTTGCATAAATTAGGTACTTGATTCTCTCTTCCCAAGATAGCTTCTTTCTAGGTTCAGATATTTGAAAACCCAACTTAATAATCATAGGACTATTAGCACATAGGGTGTACTTTAAAACTTTAGTGGGAGGTTTGGCATGCCACATGTGCAGCCACCAGGCCAGATTCGTGTGGTTACTGAGCTCCAGTGAATAGGGGTAAGATAGTATGGTGCTTCGTTTCAGAATAACTTAATTATGAAAAGTACTTATAATCTGCTTAAGGGGGCTTTCCTGCTTTGTTTTGGTCACAGTGACTCTTCTTGCTGACTCTGAGTGTTGTAGGAAGCAGATTACAGGAAGAAGCAATCATTTTTACAGTCGAAATCCTTTATACTTTTAAATTATTCTTCCAAAAAGCATACTTAAAATAACAAAATCTAGCAGCAGTTATTCAGTTTCCAAAACAAATCAAGGATACAAAATCTGTTATGCTCCGTTATACTCTTTATATTGCAATATAAAAACAATTATTGTCACTACTTTTACACAATGGGTTTGCCTAATAAGCCTCCCACACCATTCCCCAGAGATGTATTACAGTCATCTCTTATGCAACCATGGGCCCTCAAGGCTGTGGGTCCACCAGCATTCCTTCATGAATCATGGTGGAACACGGAAGAATCAGGAAGCAGTTGTGAGACAGGTTAGAGGTACATTTTATTTTTGCCATAGAGAATACTGATGGGCCATACCTACCTCCTGGGACTAATGTGAAGTATAACCGGATTGTTTAACATGAACACTGTCACACCAATCTACCAAAAATTACAGTTGCCTGTGATGCATACCAAGTGCATCAGTATCAGTACTCAGTATATTTGCTTATTGTGGCTTCTCAAGTTTCTTCTGTGTCTCATGGAAGACATGCTTGAGGTGGTGGTGATGTGGGTTCATCTTCTTCAGGGTCCCGAGAATTTCTGAGAGTTTACCAATTTTCTTATATGCCCATTCATATCGCCCTCATAGTTCAACATGAAAAACATATACAGATTTAAAAACAACATTTAGTAATCCATTTAATAGCCACCAGACTCTTTTATCAAGGTTCTACATATAATTCCTTCCTGTACCAGCACAGTGCCATTGCATGATGTGGTCCATAGGCAGTACGGTAAGTATGAGGCAGTCACATTGCAACTATGTAACAGTCAGGTCGGAGAGATGAGCTCCTTACAAAGTACAAGGAAGTCTAAACAAAGGGGTCTGACAGCTTACCTTTCTGGTTCCCATTGTCCAGGCTGGAGTATAGTGGCACAATCTTGGCTCACTGCAACCTCTGCCTCCTAGGTTCAAGCGATTCTCCTGCTTCAGCATCCTGAGTAGCTGGGACTATAGGCATGCGCCACCATGCCTGGCTAATTTTTGTATGTTTAGTAGAAACGGGGTTTCACCATGTTGGCCAGGCCGGTCTTGAACTCCTGACCTCAAGTGATCTGCCCATCTTGGACTCACAAAGTGCTGGTATTATAGGTGTGAGCCACCCCGACCGACCTGAGAGCCTACCTTTCTAGACATCTTATAATTACAGAAGCTACCATCATGAATTGAATGACCTGTACCTCACGGATGCTGTGCTAGACACCACATGTTTCATTTACTTGTTAATTAATTTCACTTAATTGTTATAACCACACTGGAAGAGAACTATAATGGGGCCAACTTAATTTTTGATATTACATTTAGAAGTGCAAAAATATGTACTTAGTTTTCTTAAAACTGATCTGCCCTTCTTTATAAAACTTCCTTATTACTAGAAAATGGGAAGGAGCCAAGAGGAAACTAAATTATGTCTATTTGGGAAAGTTATCTCAGTTTAACCCTAACATTTAAATAGTTTATTTAGGAACCCGGTCTCTGGGGAAAATGTGAAGTACTTTGGATCTTCTCTCTCTTTCTCAGTCTCTTCTGGTGGCCTATATGTAGGGGCAAGCCAGGGACATTATATGCTCAGTAGTAGTTGGAAAGAAGGGGGCTTGGGACCTGCTCATGAGGTTCTTGAAGATTCATTTGGATTCTTATAGCCCTGCTGGTAGTTTACCCAGAGTTGGCATTTCTCAGCAGAGTCATAACAATCCATTGAATGGGAGCCCATTTTTGTCTTGCTGACGCTGTGTGTGACTCAGACTGAAGCTGTCTGATCTTTGGTTAAAGGGCCTCAATGCACCCCATTTCCTCCTGACACACACATACACTTCATCAACTCTCCATGGATATCTTCACTACAAAGCAAAATCAGTTACCTTACTGGCATCCTTCTCTAGGGCACATATAACCCAGTGGACAGCTTCAAGATTATATAGGAAATCAAGGTGCTCTGACAAAATAAACGTGTGCTGCACTGCTGGTTTGACTTTGTTGCAGCTGCCCTATTGTGGGATATCTCTGTGTGGATGCTCTGGGAGGAAGCCTCTTTCCAGAAATTCTGATAGTATATTGACCTGAAGCTCTATTCTCACTCTTGACATTCAATTCAATCTATTAACTGAATAGTTTTAACCAATTAATGTTTCTTAGGTACTTAATTCCTCTGGGAATTCTATTCATATAGAGGAGATTAGAAAATGTATATCTATTGCCTCCCTACCCTTTCCTTTGCCGCCTTCTGCTTTCTGGTCGAACTTTATCCCAAGATGGCACTACGGTCTGGACTCTTTGGGGCTACATGGCAGACTGCTGTAATAATGGCTCTCAATGAATAGGCCTCCCTATGTTCATGACCCTTTGCAAAGAACTGTTCTGCTCCTGCTAACAAGAGGAGGAGTCACTTCAGGAATTTTAATATCGCATTTTAAGGTATAAAGACAAAAAGGCTAGAGAAGTTAACTAATTTACTCAGAGCAATGTAGCTACTAATTAATGCTACTAATTAATGGATTTGAGCTTTAGCAGGAAAGACTCCAAAGGAAAGGTGGACAGAGGCTTCTTTAAACAATTAATAATTTCAGAATGTCTAAATGTTCCAGTGCTGCTTCTTGTGATTTATAGCATTTTTCCATCCAAATAAATTCTACATTCTGTTGATGAAATGATTAATTTTCAAACCCAAGAATCCTGATTAAAGCATCAATCACCATGTAGCAAATTAGCTTAAGTCTTAAGAGTAAAAAAAAAAATAAAAGCGTGTTAGTTTGTGTTTTGTCTATTTTCCAACCGATTGCTGCCTCTGCATGACGAAAACAACACCTTAGGTGTGAAATATTAGCACAAAATATCACAGCATCTTGGGAAAATGTTATTTTCTACCCAAACACTTCTACCCAAAGTGTTTCAGCCAACAGTTCTACTATTGAAAAAGCTCTCATTTTCCTCAGTGGTTAATCTTCTTTGTACTTCAGTTTTTGTCTTTAAAAAAAAAAAAAAAAAAACTCAGGCTCTCCCTGTAGAAGTCTGCTGGGTGACATAAATCTGAACATTGTTAATGCTTAGAATTGTCAAACAGAAACAGCAAATCTTTGGGAAAGAAATATTTCCATGCTAGAGAAAGAGATATTTGGTTGTGAAAATTTTGCCTTTGAAATGACAGCTTAGATCTTGCCTGATTAAATAAAATTGATATATGTGAAGTATAGAAAAATGCTATAAGTGGAAGGAGAAAATGTTATTAAATTAAATTTAATGTAAGCATTGGAAAAATCTATTCACATAATAAAGACCAAACAAATTTGACATTTGGAATTCTCCTGTTACCACTTCATACTTACTAGAAACAATTCCTTTTAGTTTAAAATAAAGAGAAAATAAAGATCCTCCAAATGTATCAGTTAAATTAAATTAAATTAAATTATTTATAGAATTAAATTGAGGATTTTTTACCTAATTCTCCTAATATGCTCATATATTTGAAGTGGAGAGAGAAACATTCAATAGTAAAATTGAAAGGCAACATTTCCTTTTCCTAAATGTAATGATTTGTCATTGGGGGGGAATGTGTTATAAGTTTTTTGTTCAGAAGAATAAAATTAATATTGAAGGAAATTGGCAGACCATAGAAAATATAAAAAGATGAATTTTGCTTCAATAAAGAACTCATTGTAAAATAATTCTTGACTTTAATTTAAAAGGATTTACAAATTGGCTTGAGAATTTCTTTATAGTAAGATTGATCCTTTGAACTTACTAAACACTTTTTATTGGAATAACTCATTTTTTTTTAAAGCAGCAAGTAAAGCCTTTAAGCATCCCAGGTGAGAGGATAAATGTAATTGCCGTTATTTCATAGGTTTGGGATAGTTTGAATTAAATATCTCTACAGGTTTATGGTGACAATGTTCTTGGCAGGTCTACTGTCTTACAGTTGATCTCTGCTCAGTCTCTGAAGCGGCATCTTACCATAACTTCTTGCTTAAAATAGGTACGCCAATTGAAGTTGAATTGGATTATAACACTGGAATACTGGGAAAAGAGAATATGGTAGAATTATAGAAGGGGACATGTGAATAGAGAGCTGAATTACCTGTTGGCCTAGGCCCTGAAGAGGGGAGATTATTTGTGTTCAAAGACTTGTGTCAGGCCAGCTTTGTTTTCCTATGGAATTTCAAATGGGTCAACAGAATGGGCATTCAGTACCTTCAAGTAGCAATGATAGTTGGTGTCAGCTGACTGGCAGCATTCCACAGAGTGGCTAGACCTAAAAAGAGTACTCCTCAGGAAGATGTGCCTGGCAAGAGCAATGTAGATGTCAGACATCTGAGATCCAGAGCAAAGGATTAGTCCCGGAATGAACCTGTAGTTATAGGCAGAAACTGAGGAAGTAAACCAGAAATAAAAACAAGGCATAGTCATCAGGGCTGAGGTGAAGGCAGTGAGTTGGTTCATTCTCGCAGACACCCATGCTGTTATACTTTAAGCTATCAAATCAGTTTCTCAGCCCCACAGTTGTAAGGACACATTACATTTCCTGACTTAATTAGGATGTGTATAGGTGCTGAATTAAGTTTAACTTGCAAATTAAAGACAACACTGTTTATCATTAAAGTGGGGTTGGGAGAAAAGGGATAGTATATCTGTGGCTACTGAGGGGAGGGGTGTCAGCAAGTACAGGGATTTAAGGAAGAAGAGAATTTTCTTGGCTTGCGTTTATTCTCTAAAAGTAAAGCCTTCTTAGAAGGAGAGATGCATTGACAATGAAACTGGCTCCTCTTTATGATACTGCCGTCCTGAAGACAGAACTTTATTACGGTTTGGAAAAGGGGCTTATTCTAATATTTAACCATCTATTTTTTCCCCAAAAACTCCATGTACTAGACTCGAATGGATTTTTTGACAGATAATCCTGGGAAATTTTTATAATTAAATTTTACTCTTGTCAAACAGGTCACATCTACATAAACTTGAGCCTGAATTAACTTTTATTAATTAGATTATACTGATACCCTGATTTGCTTTGAAATTTTAGGGAGGCATTAACTTCATTTTTTGATTGTGCTCAGACGCAGGTGGCCTCTAAATACTTGAGGCAGTGCCTTACTTCAGGCTGCTGGAACAAGGCACTGTGGACAGGGAAGCTTAGAAAGAACAGAAATTTACTTTTCACAGCTCTGGAGACTGGAAATCTGAGATCAGGGTGCCAGCATGTCTGATTCTGGTACAGGTCCTTTTCTCAGTTGCAGGCCGTCAACTTCTTATATTCTCATATGACAGAAAGAGGAAAAAAACTCTGTCTCTTCTTATAAAAATATTAATCTGGTTCAAGAGGGCTCTACCCTCATGACCTACCTAATGACCTCCAAAAGGCTCCACCTCCAAATACCATCACATTGGGAATTACATTTCAGCATATTAGTTTTGTCGGGAACATAAACATTCGTTCCCTAATAGGTAGTATTGGCCATTAATAATTACATTGGGGTACTCTCTAGTTAACAGAAGGCATTTTTGAAGAAATTTACAATTAGAACACTCAGATTATCTTTTCCTGAAATCATATTTTTAATATTGACTATTTTTCTTAAATCATCAGTATATCCTTCCAAGAAATATCTTTTATTATAAAGTTGGAAACATATTGAGCATACAATTTCAAATACATATACATTTCTTCAGATAACATACAAATACGGTCTATCCTTGGTGTGCATGGATTCCATGTTCGTGAATCTGCTTGCAAGCTAAAATTTATTTGTAACTTTAAGATCCATATTCATGGTTCTTTCATGGTCATTCATGTACATGCTCAGAGCAGCAAAAAAATTCATTCTTACTGCATACATTCCCCACTTAAGGTTGAACAAAATGATGCTCTGCCTTTTTATTTCAGCTGTGATATTATAAACCATTGACCTTTTTGGAGTTTATTTAGTGCTACATTTTTTTTCTGCATTTTCATTGGTAATTTTGCTGTTTAAAATGGCCCCGAAATGTGGTGCTAAAGTACTGTCTAGTGTTCCTAAGCTCAGAAGGCTATGATGTGCCTTATGGAGAAAATGCATGTTGCATGAACTTCCTTCAGGGATGAGTTATAGTGACGTTGGCATTAAGTTCTATGTTAATGAATCAACACTATGTGTTAAATAAGGTGACTTTAAACAGAAACACACATAAAACAAGGTTATGTATTTATCAGCCTACAAAAATACTGTGATCGGAAACTCCCAAGAAGGTAACCCAGTATTTGCCCTAGGGACAATCGTTTGGCATTTGCTAATTCAGTGTTTACCGCAACTTTATAAAACATAATTAACATGAATAACAGAATCAATTATACGTATGAATTGTGGACAAGGGAAGTAAAATAGGATTATAGGAGGGCCTTGGGTGAGACATTTTAATTTTTCTTATTTAACAATAAATATATCTGTGGCCATCAATTTGTCTTCATATAGTTTTGCCAGCACCCTATAAATTTTGATATGTCTGAAAATATTTTTACATGTCTCAGCAGTCTGTAATTACAGCTTCTAGTTTTTCAAAAGAATAATTTAGAAATGTGGACTTCCCGGTTTTACTTTTTCAATGAAATTGTGTTTTGGTTTATCTATTAAAATGTTATTTATTTCACATATCAATAAATGTTGTTCAGAGAATATAGCCTTCATAGATTGTTCTTCGGGGAACATATTGATTTTTTTCCCTATGGGCTGATTTGATGAATTCTTATTCATGTTTCTTAGGTATTTAAAGGTTCAGTTCCATTTTTTTAGTAAATTAGAAATCATTATAAATTAACATCATACTAAGAGGTATGAGAAGTTATAACTATTGCTCTCCTTTCCATTTGTATGGCCTTTAAAACTATTTTAATTTTTAAAATAGTTTTTGAAACTATTTTAGCATTTAAAAACTATCTTATATTATTTGTGTGTGTATGTAGAGATGACTATTTTAATATAGATAATCATAATGATATTTTCATTATGAAGTATATATTTTGAAAAATTGAAAATGACTCTCATTAATTTCACTTAGTTTTTAACTTGATGTTTTTTTTTTCTGTTTTTACACCTATAACCTATGCTTTTCCTCCTTTTCTTTTAAACGAATAATTGGTATTTTTTTTATTTTTAAAATTTTACATTTGTAATGTTTTTATTTCATATAGTTCTTTTGTAAATAAAATGTGCTTTAATTTTTTCAATCAGTCTAACAGCCTCTGTATTTTAATATAAATTTTTCCTTCAGATTTATTAAAATCGCCTCATTTCTGTGTTTTATTTATATTTTCATCTTTTATGTTTACTTTGTCTTACCTTTATCTTCTACCTTTTCAGGGTTTTTCTTTTAAACTTTGTTCTTATAATCATTTCAATCTAAATTTCCATGGTGAGCATACTAAAAAATAAAATAAAAATGGAAAAATGAAACAATGTAAACTGAATTCTATGCAAAAGGAGATACTGAGCATGTTTAGTTTTTCTTCCACAATTCCCTACATTATGATTTTTGACAGCTTATCTTCAATTTTATATTAGGCTTATTATTAATTATTATTAATTGCTGAATTATGTACTTAAACTTTCAAATGTGATTTTTATGTACTTTTGTATAATATATATATATATTTATATTTTATTCTCATTTCAATACTCTCAATAATCATTCTTATGATATATTCTTCTGTATTTTCCAATCTTTTAGTTAACACAAGTACATTTTCCAAATAAGTGAAATTATAAATGCACTTGGAACACAGGCTGCCATATTAAGTTCTCAATATATAATGTCAATTCTTATTATAATGTCCCACCTCAACTCTTCCCTTTGGGATAATGGGTTCATCAGATTTGATATTTCCAGGTCAGCATTCAAGAGTTTGAGGAAAATAAGGAGAAGCAAGGGAAATATCAGAAATAGAACGTTTTCCTTTGCGATTGTTGGTGATATCACGCTTCAAATTTTTCCATTCACAGTTTGGAACCATATTTATACATGCCTAACTATAGCTAATTTTCTTTTCTCCACAGGTATCCACAACCTGCTGATTTGCCGGTTTTCTCTTTGGAATAAC
Organism: Macaca thibetana thibetana; assembly: GCF_024542745.1. Taxonomy (NCBI): domain Eukaryota; kingdom Metazoa; phylum Chordata; class Mammalia; order Primates; family Cercopithecidae; genus Macaca; species Macaca thibetana. Next base: position 67,989,224 of record NC_065592.1, read on the forward strand.
TGTCTTGTGAAACTTGGATTTTCTAGTGAGTGTGGGGGTGTGTTTTCCCAAACATCAAGTTTTAGTTTCTGACATAATTATTTATTTATTTATTTATTTATTTATTTATTTAGTATACTTTAAGTTCTAGGGTACATGTGCACAACGTGCAGGTTTGTTACATATGTATACATGTGCCATGTTTGTGTGCTGCACCCATTAACTCATCATTTACATTAGGTATATCTCCTAATACTATCCCTCCCCCATCCCCCTACCCTGCAACAGACCCTGGTGTGTGATGCTCCCCTTCCTGTGTCCAAGTGTTCTCATTGTTCGGTTCCCACCTATGAGTGAGAACATGCGGTGTTTGGTTTTCTGTTCTTGCGATAGTTTGCTGAGAATGATGGTTTCTAGCTGCATCCATGTCCCTACAAAGGACATGAACTCATCATTTTTTATGGCTGCATAGTAATCCATGGTGTATATGTGCAACATTTTCTTAATCCAGTCTGTCATTGGTGCACATTTGGGTTGGTTCCAAGTCTTTGCTATTGTGAATAGTGCCGCAGTAAACATGTGTGCATGTGTCTTTATAGCAGCATGATGTATCATCCTTTGGGTATATACCCAGTAATGGGATGACTGGGTCAAATGGTATTTCTAGTTCTAGATCCTTGAGGAATCGCCACAATGTCTTCCACAATGGCTGAACTAGTTTACACTCCCAGCAACATTATAAAAGCGTTCCTATTTCTCCACATCCTCTCCAGTACCTGTTGTTTCCTGACTTTTTAATGATCATCATTCTAACTGGTGTGAGATGGTATCTCATTGTGGTTTTGATTTGCATTTTTCTGATGGATAGTGATGATGAGCATTTTTTCAGATGTCTCTTGGCTGCATGAATGTCTTCTTTTGAGAAGTGTCTGTTTATATCTTTTGCCTACTTTTTGATGGGGTTGTTTTTTTTTCTCTTGTAAATTTGTTTGAGTTATTTGTAGGTTCTGGATATTAGCCCTTTGTCAGATGAGTAGATTGCAAACATTTCCTCCCGTTCTGTAGGTTGCCTGTTCACTCTGATGGTAGTTTCTTTTGCTGTGCAGAAGCTCTTTAGTTTAATTAAATCCCATTTGTCAATTTTGGCTTTTGTTGCCATTGCTTTTGGTGTTTTAGACATGAAGTCCTTGCCCATGCCTGTGTCCTGAATGGTATTGCATAAGTTTTCTTCTAGGGTTTTTATGGTTTTAGGTCTAACATTTAAGTCTCTAATCCATCTTGAATTAATTTTCATATAAGGAGTAAGGAAGGGATCCAGTTTCATCTTTCTGCATATGGCTAGCCAATTTTCCCAGCACCATTTATTAAATAGGGAATCCTTTCCCCATTTCTTGTTTTTGTCAGGTTTGTCAAAGATCAGATGGCTGTAGATGTGTGGTATTATTTCTGAGGGCTCTGTTCTGTTCCATTGGTCTATATCTCTATTTTGGTACCGGTACCATGCTGTTTTGGTTACTGTAGCCTTGTAGTATAGTTTGAAGTCAGGTAGCGTGTTGCCTCCAGCTTTGTTTTTTGGCTTAGGATTGTCTTGGCAATGCGGGCTCTTTTTTTGGTTCCATATGAACTTTAAAGTAGTTTTTTCCAATTCTGTGACGAATGTCATTGGTAGCTTAATGGGGATGGCATTGAATCTACAAATTACCTTGGGCAGTATGGCCATTTTCACGGTATTGATTCTTCCTATCCATGAGCATGGAATGTTCTTCCATTTGTTTGTTTCCTCTTTTATTTCATTGAGCAGTGATTTGTAGTTCTCCTTGAAGAGGTCCTTCACATCCTTTGTAAGTTGGATTCCTAGGGTATTTTATTCTCTTTGAAGCAATTGTGAATGGGAGTTCACTCATGATTTGGCTCTCTGTTTGTCTGTTATTGGTGTATAAGAATGCTTGTGATTTTTGACCATTGATTTTGTATCCTGAGACTTTGCTGAAGTTTCTTATCAGCTTAAGGAGATTTTGGGCTGAGACAATGGGGTTTTCTAAATATGCAATCATTTCATCTGCAAACAGGGACAGTTTTACTTCCTCTTTTCCTAATTGAATACCCTTTATTTATTTCTCCTGCCTGATTGCCCTGGCCAAAACTTCCAACACTATGTTGAATAGGAGTGGTGAGAGAGGGCATCCCTGTCTTGTGCCAATTTTCAAAGGGAATGCTTCCAGTTTTTGCCCATTCAGTATGATATTGGCTGTGGGTTTGTCATAAATAGCTCTTATTATTTTGAGATACGCCCCATCAATACCAAGGTTATTGAGAGTTTTTAGCATGAAGGGCTGTTGAATTTTGTCAAAAGCCTTTTCTGCATCTATTGAGATAATCATGTGGTTTTTGTCTTTGGTTCCGTTTATATGCTGGAATACGTTTATTGATTTGCATATGTTGAACCAGCCTTGCATCCTAGGGATGAAGCCACTTGATCAAGGTGGATAAGCTTTTTGATGTGCTGATGGATTCAGTTTGCAAGTATTTTATTGAGGATTTTTGCATCAATGTTCATCAGGGATATTGGTCTAAAATTCTCTTTTGTGTGTGTGTGTCTCTGCCAGGCTTTGGTATCAGGATGATGTTGGCCTCATAAAATGAGTTAGGGAGGATTCCCTCTTTTTCTATTGATTGGAATAGTTTCAGAAGGAATGGTACGAGCTCCTCCTTGTACCTCTGGTAGAATTCGACTGTGAATCCATCCGACCTTGGACGTTTTTTGCTTGGTAGGCTATTAATTATTGCATCAATTTCAGAGCCTGCTATTGGTCTATTCAGGGATGCAACTTCTTCCTGGTTTAGTCTTGGGAGAGTGTATATGTCCAAGAATTTATCCATTTCTTCTAGGTTTTCTAGTTTATTTTCATAGAGGTGTTTATAGTATTCTCTGATGGTAGTTTGTATTTCTATGGGGTCGGTGGTGATATCCTCTTTATCGTTTTTTATTGCGTCTATTTGATTCTTCTCTCTTTTCTTCTTTATCAGTCTTGCTAGCGGTCTATCAATTTTGTTGATATTTTCAAAAAACCAGCTCCTGGATTCATTGATTTTTTTTGAAGGGTTTTTTGTGTCTCTATATCCTTCAGTTCTGCTCTGATTTTAGTTATTTCTTGCCTTCGGCTAGGTTTTGAATGTGTTTGCTCTTGCTTCTCTAGTTCTTTTAATTGTAATGTTAGGGTGTCAATTTTAGATCTTTCCTGCTTTCTCTTGTGGGCATTTAGTGCTATAAATTTCCCTCTACACACTGCTTTAAATGTGTCCCAGAGATTCTGGTATGCTGTATCTTTGTTCTCATTGGTTTCAAAGAACATCTTTATTTCTGCCTTCATTTCATTATGTACCCAGTAGTCATTCAGGAGCAGGTTGTTCAGTTTCCATGTAGTTGAGTGGTTTTGAGTGAGTTTCTTACTCCTGAGTTCTAGTTTGATTGCACTGTGGTCTGAGATACAGTTTGTCATAATTACTGTTATTTTACATTTGCTGAGTAGTGCTTTACTTCCAATTATGTGGTCAATTTTGTAATAAGTGCGATGTGGTGCTGAGAAGAATGTATATTCTGTTGATTTGGGGTGGAGAGTTCTGTGTATGTCTGTTAGGTCCGCTTGGTGCAGAGTTTAGTTCAATTCCTGGATATCCTTGTTAACTTTCTGTCTCGTTAATCTGTCTAATGTTGATAGTGGGGTGTTAAAGTTTCCCGTTATTATTGTGTGGGAGTCTAAGTCTCTTTGTAAGTCTTTAAGGACTTGCTTTATGAATCTGGGTGCTCCTGTATTGGGTGCATATATATTTAGGACAGTTAGCTCTTCTTGTTGAATTGATCCCTTTACCATTATGTAATGGCCTTCTTTGTCTATTTTGATCTTTGTTGGTTTAAAGTCTGTTTTGTCAGAGACTAGGATTGCAACCCCTGCCTTTTTTTTTGTTTTCCATTTGCTTGGTAGATCTTCCTCCATCCCTTTATTTTGAGTCTATGTGTATCTCTGCACATTAGATGGGTCTCCTGAATACAGCAAACTGATGGGTCTCCTGAATACAACAAACTGATCTATATCCAACTGCTAGTCTGTGTCTTTTAATTGGAGCATTTAGCCTATTCACATTTAAGGTTAATTTTGTTATGTGTGATCTTGATCCTGTCATTATGATGTTAGCTGGTTATTTTGCTCGCTAGTTGATGCAGTTTCTTTCTAGCCTCAATGGTCTTTACATTTTGGCATGTTTTTGCAATATCTGGTACCAGTTGTTCCTTTCCATGTTTAGTGCTTCCTTCAGGAGCTCTTGTAGGGCAGGCCTGGTGGTGACAAAATCTCTCAGCATTTGCTTGTCTGTAAAGGATTTTATTTCTCCTTCACTTATGAAACTTAGTATGGCTGGATATGAAACTCTGGGTTGAAAATTCTTTTCTTTAAGAACGTTGAATATCGGCCCCCACTCTCTTCTGGCTTGTAGAGTTTCTGCCGAGAGATCTGCTGTTAGTCTGATGGGCTTCCCTTTGTGGGTAACCCGACCTTTCTCTCTGGCTGCCCTTAAGATTTTTTCCTTCATTTCAACTTTGGTGAATCTGACAATTATGTCTCTTGGAGTTGCTCTTCTCAAGGAGTATCTTCGTGGCGTTCTCTGTATTTCCTGAATTTGAATGTTGTCCTGCCTTGCTAGGTTGGGGAAGTTCTACTGGATAATATCCTGGAGAGTGTTTTCCAACTTGGTTCCATTCTCCCTATCACTTTCAGGCACACCAATCAGACGTAGATTTGGTCTTTTCACATAATCCCATATTTCTTGGAGACTTCGTTCATTTCTTTTTACTCTTTTTTCTCTAAACTTCTCTTCTTGCTTCATTTCATTCATTTGCTCTTCAATCACTGATAACCCTTCCTTCCATTTGATCGAGTTGGTTACTGAAGCTTGTGCATTTGTCATGTCGTTCTTGTGCCATGGTTTTCAGCTCTATCAGGTCATTTAAGGACTTCCTTACATTAGTTATTCTAGTTAGCCATTCATCTAATATTTTTTCAAGGTTTTAGCTTCTTTACAATGGGATCGAACTTCCTTCTTTAGCTCAGAGAAGTTTGATCATCTGAAGCCTTTTTCTCTCAACTCGTCAAAGTCATTCTCCATCCAGCTTTGTTCCGTTGCTGGCGAGGAGCTGTGTTTCTTTGGAGGGGGAGAGGCGCTCTGATTTTTAGAATTTTCAGCTTTTCTGCTCTGTTTTTTCCCCATCTTTGTGGTTTTATCTACCCTTGGTCTTTGATGATGGTGACATACAGATGGGGTTTTGGTGTGGATGTCTTTTCTGTTTGTTAGTTTTCCTTCTAACAGTCAGGACCCTCAGCTGCAGGTCTGTTGGAGTTTGCTGGAGATCCACTTCAGACCCTGTTTGCCTGGGTATCAGCAGAGCAGGCTGCAGAAGAGTGAATATTGCTGAACAGCAAATGTTGCTGCCTGATTGTTCCTCTGGAAGCTTCATCTCAGAGGGGTATCCGGCTGAGTGAGGTGTCAGTCTGCCCCTACTGGGGGCTGCCCCCCAGTTAGTCTACTCATGGGTCAGGGACCCAGTTGAGGAGGCAGTCTGTCCATTCTAAGATCTCAAACTCCATGCTGGGAGAACCACTACTCTCTTCAAAGCTGTCAGACAGGGACATTTAAATCTGCAGAAGTTTCTGCTGCCTTTTGTTTGGCTATGCCCTGTCCCCAGAGGTGGGGTCTACAGAGGCAGGCAGGCCTCCTTGAGCTGCAGTGGGCTCCACCCAGTTCGAGCTTCTGGGTTGCTTTGTTTACCTACTCAAGCCTCAGCAATGGCGTGTGCCCCTCCCCCAGCCTTGCTGCCACCTTGCAGTTAGATCTCAGATTGCTGTGCTAGCAATAAGGGAGGCCCTGTGGGCATGGGACCCTGTGAGTCAGGCATGGGATATAATCTCCTGGTATGCCATTTGCTAATACCCTTAGAAAAGTGCAGTATTAGGGTGGGAGTGACCCGATTTTCCAGGTGCTGTGTATCACAGTTTCCCTTGGCTAGAAAAGGGAATTCCCTTACCCCTTGCACTTCCTGGGTGAGGTGATGCCTCACCCTGCTTCGACTCTCGCTCGGTGGGCTGCACTCACTGTCCTGCACCCACTATCTGACATGCCCCAGTGAGATGAACCCAGTACCTCAGTTGGAAATGCAGAAATCACCCGTCTTCTGTGGTGCTTACACTGGGACATGTAGCCTGGAGCTGTTCCTATTTGGCCATCTTGGAACTGTCCCCCCTGATATAATTCTTATTTGTCTTTTTCTACTTTCTTTAACTCTAGTTCCTGTGATTTTGGTATTATTAGTAAATTTCAGCCACAGTCAATTCCTCCTACTTCTTGATGATACTTATCTTTCTTAGCATCAGGGATGAGGAGTACTGGCATTTTTTTCCCTTGTTTCCAGTGATACTGAATATTTTCTCTATTTTATATATTTTTTGATCGTCCACTAGGGATTTGGGAGAGTGTGAGGTCTATTCTCAGAATGCCATTTTAAAACCATCATCTAATATTATATTTATTAAGCACACACTACTTGCCAATACTGTGCTAGATTTTGACTAACTCCCCAACCCCCCAAAAAAGGAGTGCTAACAACTTGAAAGGTAGTTTAATTTGATATTTTCTGGAGAAGAATTGCTATCTATGCTATAGACTAGGATGGACTCTGAGAGGCCTGTGAGAGGCTGACATAGCAGAGCTGGGGCAGCCAAGAATATTCTTGCAATTGCCTGGACCAAAAGAAATAGGAGAAGATTAATACCTGGAAGTAGAGTGTCCTAGAAACCTCAGCATCTTGAAAGATCCAAGCAAAGGTTCATCTACTGACATCTTATGAAAAAAAGAATTGGCTTTGAGCTTAAGACTGAAAAAAGATTATATGACAATCACAAAAGTGAATTTTTTTATAAAATCAAAAAGAATACTGAGAGGATGAGTGTTAAGTAACTTGTTTACATATGTACAGGACGAAGACAGTAATCACTTCATGCTCTACCAGGTTGATGTTTCTCTTATATTAGTTTTTGAGTAGACTTTTCAAATGTGGGTATTTATTGATCAATAAAATAAAAGTTGATATTTAGAACTCTTTTTTTTTTTTTTTGAGACAGAGTCTCACTCTGTTGCCCATGCTGGAGTGCAGTGGCGCGATCTCGGCTCACTGCAAGCTCTGCCTCCTGGGTTTATGGCATTCTCCTGCCTCAGTCTCCCGAGAAGCTGGGACTACAGGTGCCCACCACCATGCCCAGCTAATTTTTTGTATTTTTAGTAGAGACGGGGTTCACCATGTTAGCCAGGATGGTCTCGATCTCCTGACCTTGTGATCTGCCCACCTCAGTCTCCCAAAGTGCTGGGATTACAGGCGTGAGACACCATACCCGGCCAATATTTAGAACTCTTTTCACTTGTGGTGATACCTTGGCACAAGTTCCCAATATCCTGTTTAAATTTAATAGGATGTTTTGTTAAGAATGACCCCAACTTTTCTTTGTTGTACTGAGTTAGAAATTATCATCTTGAAACAGGGATAAGGCAAGATAGTGCCAAAACTAAAACAAACAAAACGAAAAACCCCCCAACCCCCTGAAAACATAATTTCTAAGACAATACATAGACTATAGACAATCGACAATAAATAGACAAATAGATAATAGATAGACAAATAGACAATTGATAGACAAAAACTAATTTAGGAGGTAAAGGATAACTAACACAACAAAATAACTGAAAAATATTCTCTGGCTGTTTTCCCTTGCAAGTATGTTGAAAATCCAGCTATCTGTAATGTGTCTCTCTTTATTCAACAAAATGTCATATAATCTTACACAACTTGCCAAGGTCAAGCTATTACCCTTAGTATCTAACTCTATGATTCTCTACACACCTTGACATTGAAGTAATGTGGTTCTAAGATAGTAACTCATCATCTTTGCTTGGTTGTTGATGCCACCCATCTGCATCTTTCCTTATTGTACCATGAAGAAAAGATAACAAAAAGCTTCAGCCCCAGGGAACTACCTCATAAAAGCCTGAGAGTTTATAACTTCTATTCTGAGTTGGGATAAATAAAGTAAATCCATTTGCCTGGATATCTGTTCTTTGAGGTAGAACCAGATCAATTTTGAGGAGCTGTGTCAGTTGTTTCTCATCAGCTCCCAAGCAACAAAACCAGTTTAACTGTTTCGGGGCAGGTCCACATGTTATCATCATCTACAGGGACTGTTTGAGATTTTCTTAGGTAAAACACACTGTTAAACCAACAAAGAAATTCTTAAGATTCTTTAGTTTCTATTAACCGCCATTTCCACAGCAAGGAACACAAAAATTTCTTGAAACTAAGAACAATATACTAGAGGAGTAGTGGGAATGGATGACTTCAAGTTTAATGAGGCATTTGCTTTTAGGAAGCCTTTACTGTCTGGCAGGCATTGGGCTGATATCCTTGTAGAGATCATCTTATTTAATCCTCATAGCAGTCTTATGAGGTAGATGCTATCATTAATTTCTTTGGTTCAGAAAACCAAGTCTTGCAGAGGTTCAGGAGCTTGTCTAAGGTCATGGAGCTAGGAGGTCAGGATTTTCAATGCAGACAGTCTAGCTCTGGAGTTAGCACTCTTTACCATGACACTCTTGTATTCTGTTTCACTTTAACAGATTCTTCCCAAATGCACTGAGCACCAAATTTTTCCACACAATTATTAAACATATAAGGCCATATTAACATTAACCTGAATAAAAACATCTTGACAGATAGATAATTCTAAAGCACATTTTAAAGAAATAAATGCTTTCCAGGCAGGTCGACTTTGCTTAGTAATCTTTCCTTTTCTCTTATCAATCAGCACCAAGTGATTAACTTGAAGTCAAAAGTCCTTCCTTGAAGCCTGTCCTCAGTCTCTGAGCTGGCTCTGTTTCAAAGCTACCCAGGGCTGCTTGTCACAGGTGGCTATCTTCCTTCTGACTCAGCTGCAGTGGGTTTGTTGACACTATTTAGGCTATTTGAAGCCAGTGAAAACGATGACTATGTTTTTCTTTCCAAGCACTGAGAAACCCTGAATACTTTCTCCATCTTTTTCAGAAGAGAAAAAGAGAAATTATTATTGAGGACATCTTGCTACAGAGAACGTTAAACACCTATGAATCTTCTTCACTAAAGAACTGTTCAATTCACATTCATTTTTTTCTCCACTATTCCAACAGACATTTCAAAATGGAGGAAGAGTAAACATTTATATAGAGTATTTGTTTCCATCTCTATCTGCCTATGACTGTGCTTTCGATTTATACGTGGCTTCAGAGTTTCCAGACTTATTTTCTTAAAGGATTCATACTCTCTCTCTCTCTCTCTCTCTCTCTCTCTCTCTCTCTCTGTGTGTGTGTGTGTGTGTGTGTGTGTGTGTGTGTGTGTGTGAGGCGGAGTCTCGCTGTCGCCCAGGCTGGAGTGCAGTGGCGCCATCTCAGCTCACTGCAAGCTCCGCCTCCCGGGTTCACGCCTTCTGCTACCTCGGCCTCCCCAGTAGCTGGGACTTCCGGCGCCTGCTGGTAATTTTTTGTGTTTTTAGAGGGGGGGTTTCACCGTGTTAGCCAGGATGGTCTTGATCTCCTGACCTCATGATCCGCCTGCCTCGGCCTCCCCAAGTGCTGGGATTACAGGCATGAGCCACCGCGCCCGGCCAGGATTCATACTTTCTTACACAAACTAATAAATTCCGTACAAAATTAAACAGAAATCTAATTTTCATATAGCACTCCTGAAAAAAAAAATGGTTTTGTCAAGCACTGAAACAATTCTCAGAACTAATAAAGACAATCGTGGATGTCGTGATTTTTCCCTGATTCTGTAGAGAAATGCTTTTCTAGAGCTAAAGAGAATGACAAAGAGAGAACTAGTCAAGAACTACAGTAATAATCATCCCTGCCATACTTTAAGCTCCTATTTCATGCAAGGTACTATGTTGTGACTTTGTGCAGATCATCTCAGATAACAGTGTTGTATCAGAGCTGGCTTGAGGCTGTGTGGGGTCACAAGTTTCTACAGTTTGGAGGAATCCTTTAAGAACAATAATACAAAATTATGTACAGAAATGAATATTTATTTAGAATGAGAAAATAAACCATGATACATTAGGGATTTTGAAAAGCTCACAAATACAATAAACATCACAAAATTTACAAAAAATTAGTGCTTTTGGAAATTAACTGTGTGGCACACTTATTTTTGTGCAAATTTCTGATATTCTTTTCACATAAAATGATGTATTATCTTTTATCTATATAACAATGAGAATATGCCTATTATAAGCATTTAACTAATACTTATCTCTTTGACATAAGAAAATATTTATAAATAGACTGAAAGCTCTTTGAAGAAGGATGACTATGCTATTGTTTTCCAGAAGCCAAGATAGTGACTGACTTATCAAATGCACTGAACACATGTTACATAAAGGAATAATTATGCTGTAGAGATGGGTTTAGTTATAAGGTGATACGGGTAAGCTGGGAAATCACTACTTCAGATGCTGTTTAGAAACATTCCATGAGTCTCTCTCTCATCCAAGTTATGTTAAATGCAGAGGAATTCTTAATGAAGCCTTCTCCTTCATGCTCAGTTCATTCCACCTAGAACCAATCAATATTTTCTGGTTAAACCAGACCCTGACCTGGATGTATTATGTGGCTCTATATTACCATTTTATAGATGATGAAAATAATTAATATGTACAGGGTTCTAGCCGTTCACAGGTGATACGGCACAAAAAAGTACTACAAAGTGCCCTATTCCCATGACTCGTATTCCAATCTAACCACCCAAATAACCTTTCTTGCATCAGCTCAATGGTCTTTTCAAATTACCATTTACATATGTTTTCACTGAACCTTTACAGAATACATTCCAGAAATGAAGGAAAATAAAAAGAAAATGCATTTTGTAAGATAAAGGATTTCTCTTTTTCCTTTTAAATAAAATGAGCTGGGAAGAGGCAGAGAACTTTTATGATTCAGTAATGGCCAAGATATGATGCTCTCCAGCTCACAAATCAAGTAGCCGCAAGCTGCAAAAGCTTCAATTTTGAACAGAACAGCTCAGGGCCAGGCAAAATGTCATCCTTTTTATGGGTTCAACAAAATTCCTCTGCTTTTTATCTTGCAACACAGACATTAGATCAGCTCTTCAAGTCCCTGGGATGTCTGGAATACTGACTTGTGTGCACTTTCTAAAATGTAGGGTCAAGTGCGAATAAAAGCTACAGAAAAAGAGGAAATAGCACTAGAGAGGGATTCAAAATGCCTGAGCAAAATCTTGACTGAAGGCATGTCATGAAACATTCTTTGGTGTCACATAAATGCCCCCTGGGGCTTATCAACATGTGCACTCACACTAATGAGAGTGGCCAGCTTAGAACACGGTGGGGTCTGCAGACAACGTCACGTTATAGTCTGTTCTTAGTCACCTTTAAAATTTGATACTGAAGGATAAAACTGGCTCTGAGGGTCTATTATTGAGAACAAAATGTTTCAAAGAAAGAGCAGACTTTGAACTCATCCGAAACTTATTATACAACTACCTTTTCTTCCATGATGACTTGAAAGTCTAATATCCTATACGTATGCATTTAAAGAGTTAGTTTCTTTTTGTTAGTCAATGGATTTTAAGATTGCAACGTTCTCCTTTTTTAATCATTTTATTTTCCACCGCAAAGCATTATTTTCACATGGAAAAATAGAATTAACCTAAATCATATTAGCTACTATTTTGGAATGAAATGGCATTATATTTTTCTCCCAGGAATTTATGAAGGCAGACATTCCTCAATTTACAGTCAATTACTTATTTGTTCATTTCACAAACATTAGTTGAATACCCATTATCCACTTTATATATCTTACTGCGCCAGTAACTAAATTAATAAATCAATATCCAGAATTCATAAACAGAATAGAAAAACTCAATTTTCTGAAATTTCAAATTTCTGCGCAAATGTGGAAATTAACAGATTCAATCTACCGAAGAATAAAATCTAAGGTTTTATATATATGTAATTATTTGATAAATGTTAACCAACCACCCTTTATGCATCTTACAGTGTGATAGGTACTGTAATGAATACAAGTATGTAAGAAATATATGTTTATCTCTTAAGAATAATGAATTCAAAAACATGCAATAAAGTTATATTCAGAAATAACTGTGACAATGGAGTCAAATTACTGCTATTGCGTAGTGAATCAATGAATTGCATAGACAAAAATAAGTGTCACTTCTTTTTGGATGATACAGAAAAGCTTGTGGAAGAGACGCCATTTATATTGGGCACTGCTGCATTGATAAGAGTTAGAGAGATGACAATTGAGAGAGAATATTCTGTTCCTTATGAGCAGAGAAAGAAGATCAGAGCAAGTGTAGGGACAGAGAGAAGACAAGATGGCCTGAAATCTGGGGTTAATCTCAAGGGCCAGTAGGAAATGACGCTGGAAAAGTAGATTGTCATGAGATCATCAAGAATCTTGAATACCAGACTAAGAAGTCTAGAATTTATTCCAGGAGCATTGAATATTCGTATAGACCATTTAGATCAAAGGAATTATATGAATGAAGTCACATTTTAGAAAAAGCGATTTGGTTCTTCCAATATTCCAGGTGTGAGGTGTTCTGCATCTGAGCTAAGCGATGGTGGTAGTTAAGCCTAGAAGGAACAGAGGCAAGAATTTTGAGAAGCTTCAAAGATTTGAGTTGCCAGGTGTCTAAATTTACTGCAAGGTTTTGAGGTCAGTGATTGGGAGTATGATTAGCATCTTTTTATGATCTTGTATATATCTTCTGACCAAGGGTTTATTGAAATTTTCCTTCATTGTTCTCATTGATTCACTTTGGAGATGTGCCAGACCTAAATTCCCTTTTAGCTAATGACATTATGAAGACATTCATTGAGACAGGCATTGTTCAGAATGCTTTATATTTAATGTTCAATACTTTCTGGTAAAATAATTGTTGTTTTCTTTTTCTTTTTTTTTTTTTTCCAGATTAAGAAATTTACACTCAGAAAGGAATAAGAAAATGATCCCAAGTCACAGGACTTGTGTTTGGATGGGATTTAGATTCAGGTCTTTGTCTCTAACCTTTCTGCCTCCATCACCTTTACTTTGAGCTAAATATTTGTTATGCTTGTATGACACTGCTTTTGACTTTATTGAAACAGCCCTTATAAGATTCCAGGAGTGTGGATTATAGTTCAGCATCATGCTACATATTGCTCGTACCATTTGTTGTCAGTTAATTGTTACTCCTGAAATTTTTATTGAATTCAGGTATTGCTGTTGAAATTTAAATGATGCTTATCAGCCTAAAATAATTATAATCACCCCAAAGCTTATCTTCCCTGAAACCTAGGACCTTGCACAAATTATCCCATTAAAGGCATTTGTTGAATGAAATAGATTCATGAATAAGGGCAGCAACACTATCAAAATAGAGCATTAGCTTCACTTCGTCCCAGTTTGGAAGCAATATGGCCCTCATCCATGTTGTTTTGGGTTGGGTTTCCTAAAAGTGGAGCCTGAGAAGGCAGTATGTGAGCAAGCGATTTTTTGAGAGGGCTCTAAGGAGAAATCCATGATGAAATGTAGTAGGAAATGAAAGGGAAGGAATTTGATTCTAAAGAAAGGTTTTGGGCGTAAATATTCCACCTTGATGCAGAGGTGACTCCACACCAGTCAGTGACTGGGTACAGGCCACCATGGTGGTGGGGTGGCGTTCAGTGTAGTTCCCAGACCCTTGAGTAGGAAAGCAGGGCCAGCCTCCCAATAACAACCTGCTGGAAAAGGTGGCAGGTGTGGACATGCCAAACAAAGAAACAGATCCAAGAGGGCAGGACATCCTCCTCCTTCTCATGTAAAACCTGGCAAGAAAGACACAGAGTTAATTTACCCATATGCAAAAGATTCCTGTCCCTCCCTCATAATGATGCCACTTGCAAGCATAGTAAATAGTTTCCTATTCTGGTGTTGAATCCAGTTAACCATCAATGATGTTCTAGAGTCTGTGTTAAAATTTCTGTAGAGGCCACATTTATTTAAAAACACAACACGTCCAATGCCAAACACTGATCTTGGCTCTCTGTTCCTAAATTGTTATTGCCATAGTCTTCCTCATTTCAACAAAACGAAGAATATTCTATTCAACTCACTGACTACTCAGCAGTGTGAGAGGAAAATTTATGTCTTGAGGGCAACCATGTAGATTTGATTAAATGTTGTGATTTAATTTCTTTAGGAAGTAATTTATAGAGATTCGAAGCAGGATTTTTTGAGTTAGAGAGATTTTGTTTCTATTACTTACAAACAATGTGACCTTGGAGAAGTCACTCTCTGAAGTTGCATTTCCTCACTATAAATAACAGGTAATTTTCAGAGCCATCTTAATAAATGAGATATTTCATGTAAAGCATTTAGTATAGTGCTTAGCATATATTAATGCTCAATAAATGTTAACACATTTTTTGCCATACATATTCATGAAGATATTTTTTGTCATCAATGAGAGAGAACTGAGAAAAGAAGAAGAAAGATCAAAGGTGTAAGAGGAGACTGGCTGAAGAGTTTTGAATGTAGAGCAGTTCCGGAAGCTGTTTTGTTATACCTAGAAATAACGGAAAATTCCTTGGAGCTTACCTGTACTTTAATTTTTGGGTTGTGATCAAATATATCTATAGCCTGATGTAGATTAATTTTCTATACTTGAAAGATCATATATAATTCTGTTTCTCTGTCAGCATCAAGACAGCCTCTTCATCATTTTTATTGACTTCTAGGTGATGTCTAACTTGTAAAAATTATTTCTCCATCTAGCTATGCCAACTCAGCCCTCAAAAGGAAAATAAAACGAATATTGTAATTAAATGAAGATATATAAAAGTCTCATCATTGAATATTTTAAAATATTGTTCATATCTTTATAAAAATTAATATTTTACAATTTAATCTGGTAAAAATATT
This sequence comes from Macaca thibetana thibetana, assembly GCF_024542745.1. NCBI lineage: Eukaryota > Metazoa > Chordata > Mammalia > Primates > Cercopithecidae > Macaca > Macaca thibetana. The sequence goes on from NC_065592.1 coordinate 68,004,257, forward strand.
TGAAAACTAAATATTTCTGGTGAAGTGCCGTGGTCATTTGAATTAAAATCAATTTATTTCATATAATAATCTTTGTACATTTTCAATAAAATTTAAAGTGGTGACAGTCATTCAGATCATCCTGGGTACACTGGTACACCAAGTATTGTGCTAGACTCTAGAAATACAAAAATGAACAAAACATGATACTTTTTCCCACCCCAGAGCTGACATGCTGCTGAAGGAAACAGATTGTCCCAATAAAATATGGCAGGAGGTAAGATAGGCATGCAATCAGGATGATATTAAATCGGAGTCTATTTAGGGGCTTGGGGCAGGAGTTGATGATATCTGAGCTAGAATTTGAAGTGTTAGTTAAAGTTAGCCAGAAGAACAAAGGCAAAAGGGGCATCACAGAGAAGGTCAGGACCTCCTGAAGCATCGAGGCATCGAGCAATAAGGAGAATGTGAGACATTGAGCCAAGTTTAATATTACTTATGCACCCCACCAGGCAGGCGTGATAGGTTAACGATGGCCACAAAGTCTTTGTCTCTCCTCCTATTTAGACATGGATTCTATGTCTCCTTCCATTTTAATCTGGCTGTAAGGCAACACAGCTAACAGGTGGCAACAGCAAGGATTCTGTGTCTGTGAATAGTTGGATAGAATATGGTGGAAGTGCCCCAGTAACAGTTTCTGGATGAGGCCTTAAAAGATTGGCAGCTCCTCTTTCCAAATCTTGGAACATTCATGGTAGATGAAGCTAGCTGCCATATAAAATGCCTTATTTAAAAACTATGTGGAGAGACCCTGAGACTACATGGAGAGGCTGTGGAGTCCAGCTGAATCTGACATCTAGTTATTTCCAGTAAGGTCACAGAAATGTGACTAAAACCATCCCGGACCCTCCAGACCAGACCGGCCATTGGGTGAATACCACCAAGTGACCCCAGTCAATACCAAAATCACTCTGCTGACTCCTACCAGAATCCCTGACCCTACATGATCATGAGCTATAATGCAATGGATGCTACTCCAAGTGATTAAGTGTTGGAGTGCTTTGTTGCACAACAATTAAAAACCAGAACAGTGGAATATGAGGAAGAATTATGCAAGGGCAATATGACAGAGGGCTTGGGGTACAAGGTTAAGCATTTTGGATACCGAACGTTTCCAAGTCTAAGGTAGTAAAATCATCCCTCCTCTGAATACATGTTTCCTCAATTTATCTTTTGCCAAACAAGCCCATTTCAAAAACCACTGCTGGAGGGAGAGCATCAGGATAAATAGCTAATGCTTGTGTGGCTTAATACCTGGGTGATGGGTTGAAAGGTGCAGCAAACCACCATGGCACACGTTTACATATGTAACAAACCTGCACATCCTGCACATGTATCCCAGAACTTAAAATAAAATTGAATTAAATTTTTAAAAAGAATTAGACAATAAAAACAAAAAAGTTGCTGTATTTTATTTACATAATTTCAGAAAATAAAAGGAAATATAACTCTAAGAAATTTGGAAGGACAGAATTGCAAAGGGATGATAATAGCCCAGTTTATAACACTTACTTGGTGTGTTTTATATACATTAATTGACTCAGTCTTTACAACAATCCACTAAAGTGGTGGTATCTGCTCCATTTTATAAATGAAGAAATTGAATCATAGTGAAGTTACAAAGCTCAGTTAAGGTAACACAGCTAACAAGTGGCAAGAGCAAGGATTCAAACCCACTCAGTCTCGATCCAGACTTCGTCAGTTTAATAATGATGCTGCAATCTTTTTCATAGTTCTTAAACAAGATGTATGAGTGTGTGTGTGCGCACGCGTGCGTGCATGCACATGCGCGTGTGTGTAAATATAGGGTGTGATGAGTAGTACCTGTCTTCTTCAATAGCCTGAGCTCACCTGAAGGAGAGGCAGAGGTCCTTTCCCTTTGCTCATCTTTATTTCCATAGTGCTTATCCTAGCAACAATCACATAGGTGGTGAACAGACACTTGTAGAATGACTGGAAGTGTGCACTAGTGACAAAATGATTCCTTAAATTGAATAAACTGAGCTGTATGGAGCATTGCATTGTCCTTACTAGGAGCATATTATCATGGATATGAGCAAATTTGAGAACTGCCTCTCAAACTAGATTTAAAAAGAAAAGAAGAGTACAAGTTCAGGAAGAAGTCAAGTGAGTATGCACAACTACTAATGTGGGCCGTGGGTCAGACCAGAAATCAAGGAAGGGAAGAGTTTGAGGAGTGATTGGACAACCAGGGAAGCCACTAGGGCCAGATAAATAAGGATTGAGACATTTGAATAAAAAAAAACTGTGGGAAGAAAAGAGACATGACACCGTGCTGCTATTTTGAAAGTCTAATGAAAAACAAGTGTCGAGATTGAAAAAATAAATGACACTTCAGTGTATAGGAAAGAGTCAAACAGGTATTATTTAAGCTGAAACCCAAAGGATGACTCTGAGATAGTGTAATGAAGAGTGAAAAGTGTCCTAGTAAAGGTACCAGCATCACCAAGTTTCCGATGTGAGAAAAACACTGGCTCATTCAAGGCAGCAAAATAGTGGCTGTAGAGAATGAGTATTGGGAATTGGGACTGGAGAGGTAGGAAGAGTTCAGAGTACTGCCAAATGTGTAGTAGTCGTTAGAATGTTGCTACTTGTGCTAAAAGCAATGTGAAACAGCTGATACGTTTCAAGTAATGGAGTGTCAATCTGGTTTACTCATTTGCTCTGTGGCAGCAGATCTGAAAGCAGATATGATTTTATTGAGTGTGTATTATTGTTAGGGACTTTTCTTGACAATGAAGATGGAAAAATAAAAGGAGAATATATTTACATGTACAGACCTCACAATCTGACCAGGGTGTCGGGGAAGCAGAACATGTTAAGAAAAAAAAAAAACTAGTAAGACATTTTAGCTTTTTCTGAGCGTCTGATGGGAAATATGGGAATACAGAATAGGGAGAGTAGAGAAAGGCTGGAAAGAAGACGTGGTGATGGATGATAGAAAAAGCAGATGTGGATACTAAAGGCAGTGGGAAAAGCCTTAGAGCTAGAGAAAGATTGAAATGGAATGTCCAGGATGAGAATTGTGTATGATCTTCATCCAGTCTGTGCTCCTTATATTATGTGAAGATGAGGTACATCTGAAACCAAGCTCACTTTAGCTGTGGGTCCCTGCTCCATGGGAGTAAAATACATAAAGGAGGAACTCTTTGATTCAGAAGGGCAGCTGTTTTCTTTTATGGCCTCATTGCTCTTGTAATTTCTTGAACTTTCCCTCTGTACACAGGAGATGGAGATTTGTTATTTTATTATTAAGTGCTCTACTTCTGTCTCCTTGGCATTCTGCCATAAAGTTCAAATCTTTACACTTGAAGAATAGAATTTAGGCCAGAAGAAATAGATCTTGCCCTAGCTTTTCCATTGGATAAATAACTAAGTGTCCTCAAATAAGCTCCATAACCTCTTGATGTCTTACTTTCTTACTTTGTAAGATGAAGTAGGTAGAATTGATGAGCTTGGACATTTTGTCCATCACTGACAATGTCTCCACATTTCTCCTGTTCAATCTGGGCTGAGAAAGGTTAAATCTTATTGTGCATCACTAGTCGTTAATGGCGATCATTATCATAATAGTTTTCTTTCATTGAGACGGACTGCATAGCAGGCTTTATATTCAGTTTTTCATTTAATTTTTGTTCTCTTATTTCTTTATCTAATCCTCACAATATTAGTTATTTTGTAGTAAAGGAAGCTGAGGCTAAATGAGGTTAAGTCCTTACTCAAGGTCACACAGCTAGAAAATGACAGAACCAGGATTTTAACATCATTCTCTTTGACTCTATAGCTATTTATATTTCCAAGTGCCATGCTGAATCATTGGCATGAACTATTCTTTTGCATTGAAATATAACTTAAGTTAAAATAGTTAGATTTTTAGCAGAGCAGCCAGTGGGATATGAATCTGGTATTACTCTGATTCAGAAGAAAGTCTTACTCAGCTTCACACATAGTGTGAATAATGGCACCAAAAATGTTTACCATAAATCTTTCCCAGACCTCAGGCCTGGATTAGTATGCTAATGTTTAAGCCGTTGTAATATTTCACAGAGAGGGATAAATGGCTAAACATAAAAACGTGTATTTAAATGTGGATGGATGTGCCTATAGAGGCACCAAAGGCACTGCTAATATTATCTGCACTTCTTTATCCATTGAGAATCGAAGACCTTTAAGGTCAGCAATGAGATGGGATCATCTTTTTGCCAATCCTAAGGCAGTCTTGCTCTGAGGCTGAATGAAATGGAGTCAAGAGAGGGCTGTAAAAAGCCAAGAGGAGCTGTCATCACTATAAAAATGGCACTGGCATTGCAGTGACTCAGGCATTTGATGACTTAACACCTCCATAAACTTGCACCGGGTGAACCCCAAAGCCAGCCAAGAAGAAACATCAGGAAAGTAATAATCAAATACTCTGCAGTTTATCTCTCTGATAAAAGTGAAGAAAATAACAACTCACTCTGGAAAAAGGTGTATAAGCAATTGTATCAAAAATGGTTATGGATGACCTGAGAGTCTTGGCTTATCAGTGGAGACGGCCAAAGGTGAGCTTGACAGAGAGAGGTGAATTGGACCACATTTGACTTGTTTCTATCCCCCAATTTTAAAAAATCCAATTTTAGGCAGCAATGGGCTATTCCCTTGCAAATAGTTTTAGCATTGATAAAGAACTTTATAAACAGTATTAACAAACATGATTTAATGCATAGTGGCATAATATAATAACCTACGAAAAGGTTAATAAGAAAGAGTTCCAGAAGTAGAGAAAAAACAACAAAATGAAACAAAAAAAGGTGACCCCACTAGGAATCAGGAATCCTCTGCAATCTCTTCTTATTATTTTTTAAAATTAACATTAAAATGTTATTTTACTTTCTTATGTTTGTACACGGAGTATTGATTACGCCTTTGGCTCCCTTTTTAGACTCCTTTATTATATGTTAGCCATATAATATGACTTATATGTCATTTTAAAGCTTACCAGTTATATGCCTTACAGCTATTAAAGCAGTCTTAAAAATTTATGACATAGCAATAACATAATTATTTATCCTCAATGAACTAACAAGTTTCTAACAGTTATTCTAATATTAACTGTAATTTCAAAGGCATGAATGAAGTAAATAGTATTTGATGCATCAGCACTAACTGCAATATTACACAAAAATATAAAGGATTTGTATTGATAACCACTCATATGTGTTGCTAATACTACTATGGTTTGTTGCCTCCCTTTAAAATGAAAAGAAATGCTAATTTCACATAGATCTTAGTAATATGTAATTTTTAAATTAAAGTTCTCAGACCTCTTAAATCTAGAGTACATGACCCCCATGTTAAGAACTTCCGTACTATTTGCAGATTACTAAATAGATAGACAAGTTGCCTTTGGGTAAACAGTATTAGAGACTGCTATAACTTTTGTGTTGCAGCAACTACAATTGATCGATTTATTTATCATAACAAAGATTCTGCTTCAAAAAATGCCTCCCCCCCCCAGTAACGAGCTGCAATATCTAGAGTTGGTTATTTTTCACAGGAGAGAGTTTTAAGTGGATCCTGAAATCCATCTAGTCGATGAGACATTCTAATTTAGAGCAGTTGATTGCATGAAAGGATTAAGATTGGTTTAACACATTTTATTACTAAGCCAAATACTCTTTGCAAAAGTGTATGCTAAAGGAGTTGGCATACTGTGCCTTGCGACCACCCTTCCCTCATGCTTTATTTCATGCAATGACTCTATCTGTAATGTGAAATCTTCTAAAACAGATTTTCTCCTCTTTCTCTTCTCATCACACTCATACTAATAGTAATTTCCGTGCATCCTTTAAGATTTGCTTAGGTCTCCTGCTTCTCCCATTACTCGTCTCCAGGATGTTAGATGCAACTTTCATATTGGTTTCTATAATCTTTTATATATGTTGCTGACATTGTACTTACTACAGTGATTTGTATTATTGGGTTTTATGTTCATTTCCAATTTTACACTATGAGCTGCTTATGAGCCGGGGGAGGGGGTGTTAAAATAAATTTTTAAGCTCCAATCTCAGTGCAGTGATTAGCACAAAAACATTTTTCACTATGTTTATAAAATAAATGAGCACAATTGTGCTGATATGAGGAATACAAAGACGTATATAACACAGTTCATTCCCTCAAGAGGCTTAGATTTTTGCTGAAAATTGAGACTCTGTGTGTGTGTGTGCATGGGCATCTATGTGTGTATGTGCACATGCAGGAGTGAGAGCAAGAACAACAATTGGTGTAAGGTTCCTGGCACTACGTACAAAATAAAGTAATAAATTACATATTTGTTTAAAAAATAATTAAATTAAGACTGTAATATGAAGCATTCTGAAATAGTTCAAAATGAGCTGAAATTAGAACCGTGAAAAGAGTTAGAGTGGGAATGGTGGGAATGTGTCCACTCTAAGGTTCTTCATTGAGATTTTCTTCTCCAGTTTGAAAATCTCCACGTCTTTTAACGTTTTCCTATCTGGCACGAATTTTGCAGCTCACTGTCTCCCAGTGATTCTCCTCTTGGTAGTAATTTCTCTGTTATAATTTTATAAAGGTGAGTGTCTGGAACAGAATTGACAATTTAGATATGCTCTGATCAGAACAGAATGGCTCTATTATCCCCTTAATTTGAACACTGTGTTTATTGTATTATCATCTGGAATTGTGTTTGATTCCTTGGTGTCTTGGCACATTACTTGGAAAATAAGTAACAGGTTACCAAAAACCCCAGAATATTTTACACACAAGCTGCCATTAAGACTTTTTCCATTTTTAATATTCACTTTTTAAACCATTCATTTATTCATGTAATTGTTTATTCATTTATTCCATACTAACGTCTTAGAATACTATTAAGTTCCAGGAATTCTTCAATATTGCTCAATATAATTAAAACATATAAATTTTTCACAAACTTATATTAGGAAACTTTTGAAACGTAATGAAAAATTGAAAAGATTATATAGTGAATAACCACATGTACACAACCTAGATTCTACAATTAACATTTGCTTGTATTTACTTTATTACATATCTTTCTATACATCCATCTATTCATTCACCAAACTGTCTTATTTTTTGATGCATTTTAAATAAAATGGCAGCACAAACCTCTCACAAACACTCATAAATAACTCAGCATGTGTACCAGGAACTTGAGTTCAAGATACTATTCTAACTCCTATCAAGATTTAAATCCATTATCTTTACCATAGGAAGTTTCCTCATGCTTCTTTCCACATGAATTTTAATTTTTCCTAATAAAGTTTTAATTTACCTATTATTCTCCAATATTTTGGCCTATTTAGTTTTGAATCTTGAGTTTTATTATTTACATGTTATTTGTAGCATCCAGTTGAATGCCATTCACTTATGTTTTTATATATACTGCAAAGTCATTGATTAAAGGGGTGGAAATAGTCATAGCTAATAAGTTAAAACAGAAAGCCCTATGAAATATGACTAGAAATTTCCCACTAGGTGGGCACTGCTTCATTGATTGTTACCCAACTGTGCTATTCTTTGCAATAGTCAAATAGATAGGACAGGAGACTTCTTGAAAGATTAAACTTATGTAATGGAAGAATTAATTATCGATTCTCTGATATTATGCATATTATTTTAGTATTTTAGTGCATATCTAGATGATTAGATTCAAACATTTTTCAGGTGTCCTAATTGTTGATAATTTTGTATACTTTATAGAATCATAAAATCATATCAGACTTTGAAAGAAACTAACACGTTATCTGGCTCCTTGTTGTAGCAGAATTAAAAATACTATTTCAAACACTAGAAAAGTGATTTCACTGTTCCTTCCTGTAATTCTCCAGAAATGAGACTTAAGCTTTTTCTGAAACAGCTTATTTTAGTGAATCCAAATGGTAGATTCAGGATTATGAAGTTTACTCCTTACTATCACACGTCACAAATATTAGATGCATTTAGGACTTAGAATATATGTATAAGAGAAAGGTATGATTCTTTATATCAAGAATTAGGCACTGAAATTAGAAAAATAAAATGTTTCCTTAGAAGGGAGATTCTTTAGGTTTAGTGACTTCGTGTAAGACTGCTACTGGCACGTTAGAGCCGTTATTGATGTAAAGCATTGCAGTTTTTAAAGATAGCAAATAGTTATGGAAAATACTCCCTAAGATTTTGTATCTTGTACCTTTACAATCTGCTTAGACCCCCTTAAGAGAGACTCTTAAGATATTTATTGAAGTTTCAGATGAAACTTTTATCATTTTTAATCCAGGCTTAGCAGTTAATACAATAAATTATTTCCTCTATTCACACATGAAACTGTTTGCAAGCAAGAAAATTGCTACTTTGCATCAGATTATAAGTCTATCCCTCAAGGTCAACTGGTAGTATTTTATCATTTCAAATACACCACTAAAATTCAAGGACAATTATACACTAATATCTCTTATTTTTAGAAAAATCTAAATACAAATAAATGTCACAGTAATTTGCTCACTGATTTATTTGTCTGACTTGAATAGGCTATCTAGAATTATTGAAATTGACACCATTTTGTTTAGCATAGGAAACTGCGTTATAAAGTTTTGTTCTAGATCTCTTATAAAGTGGTTCAAGCTGGAGATTTGTCATTTAAATCCCACTTAGTAATTTGTAATGCAAATAAATAAAGCCTTATCCCATTTAAACAATAAATACCTTCTTAAATAATGAAACGTCACTCCTCCGTTGATCAGTTTTGTGGATACAGTTATGGCACTTGCATAGAAAGATGTCACTTGAATGGACTGAAACAAACCTAAGACTGCATTAGATCACAGCTGAAATTCAATGGGTTCAATTTGTTGTAGCCTGCAGCCCAACAGCTTGATCTTTTGTCACTATGTGCACTGAGGGAGATCATATATCTCTTATGCACTTATGTCAAGAAAAGCACCACAACCTACTTATCATACTTGCAAAACACTTAAGAAAACAAGGCAAGTTTCCTGAAAGTAATTGAGCTTTTGGTAAGGGCTTTATTATTGCAATCAATTACAATGTTGTCAAACCTGACAAATTGAAGTTCCTAAATAACTGGCTCATAACTGGATGTCTTAAAGCAAGAAGCAAAATGCACTTTTGCCCTTGCTGATTTTCTTGTACAGCTTTGAAAATAATTTACACAGCTGTTACACAGCTGTTCCCATAACATGGGAAAACCATGTATAAGGTAGAATCCTTTTAAAGCTGATTGAATCTAACAAAAATCACAGAAATATTTTATGATAATACAGCACAACAATAATACAATAAAACCAATCCAGTTGGATTCATTTAATCGCTTATTTTAATAAAGGGTAATTAAAATAGCATTCCTTGCTATTTTCTTGTTAGCCATGCTGTTAGTGCTATTGAGATACTGGATAGAGTCACTGATGATTAAAATTGCTGCAAAGGGTCACAGTTACATGGAGACCTGCATATAGGAATTCCAAGGTATCTCTTCCAGTAATTCTGAGCTTTCAATGTTCTAGACCTATGTTTGGCTTCAAATCTTACTCTGTTCTTAGCATTTTGAGGATTTAGTAGAAAAATATAATTTTCTTTCCTCTTGAATCACGTAGTATGTTGTACATTTTGCTTATCATTTCACTTAAAATAACTTGGCAATGTGTGTGTGAATGTGTGTGTACGTGCATGTGTATGTAGTTCTTCCACTATTCTCAGTGAAAAAACACAAGAATAGAACTAAAGTCTTACTCATCACTGTATCCTCACACCCTGCTAACACAGTATTTACTACCTGGTAACATAGTAACCACTCAATAAAGTAGAAAAAAATAATAAATAAAGATATAGAGTATGTATAGTACTATAATATCAATAAATAGTATTAATGTTCCCAATTTTTTACTCTTCACTGTACTTACTCCTAGAAGTGTGCTGGCAAATGTTTGCCAACTGGCTCTAAAAAACAAACACATAAACAACCCCTTAATTTTTAGCACTTGTTGATTTGCATGGTGTAAATAATAATAACATGGCCCATTTCAGATTATTTATATGATATCCCTGAATGCAGAGTTGAGAAGAGATTAGCTTTTATGAATTGGAGCAAGCTGGCTCCAGCACACCACCATCCCTCTTCTCTGAAATATCTCTTTAAAACCTCCCACTAGCAGCAGATCTTACTTCCCTAACACATAGAGGGTGGGTTTGATCTTGTGCTTGCCTTGGTGAATAGAATGATGGTGAACATAACACAAGTAGGTGCTTGAAATGTGCTTGTGCATTTGTGTTTGCTGTTTTTTGCTTCTTCTGTCACTACCAAAAACATGGCACCTGCCTAAGGAGAACAGAAAGCAGGTGAAGCAAACCTATACAGGACCTATCACTTGGAAACAAGCTCAACTAAGCCCAGCCTAAGTGAGTCAATTGTCAACCAATCCACAGGTGTGAGAGTGAGAAATCAATATTTGTTATAACACACTGAAATTTTTGTGGTTGTTTGTTACACAACAAAAAGTTACTGATGAACACAGTATAATGCAAGTTAAGGTAAGGTAAGATAATCTACTAAAGTATTAGAGTAACAGTCAAAGACCCATGACTCCATTTCTTATTTTGCTACCACTTTGACTGTGTGTTTAGGGGTGTGTGTGTGTGTGTTACAAAGTAAACTAATTATATGAATTATTAGTATATTTTCTATTTTAATGTCTGAAAGTGATGAACATAACCACTTACTTAATAATGATGTTATGTGCTACTTTACAATTATAAAATTTTGGTGCTTTTGTAGACATTGGCATTTAGAAACTTGGGAATAATAAAGTCAATTACACCTTGAAACTTTTCACACATTTGTTAATTTTTACAATTCATCTTTCTGCAGGGCAATGCTTACTGTGTCTGTGAACTTTCCTAGGTATAAAAAAATTAATTTATCTTTGAAGAATATACCTTTTTCCCAATCCATTAACTTGTGGTATGCTGATCTTTTAATTCTAATCATCTCCTGAAACTTCTATCAGTGGTCACTAGTTATTAACTAATTGACAAATTTAAGGACTCTTTCCCAGTTATTAGTCTCCTTGGACATTTTTGTATCTAGTAAGTGATACTTTTCCTCTTATTTCCTGAAACCCTTTTCATACTTGGCTTCTATAGAACCTCTCTAGCTTTTTATTTTTGGACTTTCTTGTTGGTTCTTATTCCCCTTCTAATTTTCCTAGTTGTGAGAAACCACCAAAATTTAGTCCTCAGCTCTCTCTGTACTTATCTTTTAATATTCTCATATTCAGAGACTTTATCCATTATTATTGCTTGAACTATATCTTCAATCCCAATGGCACTTAAGTCCACATCTCTATTCCTAACCTCTCCAGGGCTATAACTCCCATAAAATGTTGAATGTTTCCACTTAGTTCTCTATACAGATGTTGGTTCAAACTGAGAATATCTTAAATTGAATTTATCATCTTCCTACTAAAAGCAACTTCTGCCTGCTTTATGTTTTATCGGTGACTCAGTCATTCTCCAAGTAAGACAAATTCTACATCTTGAGATAATATTTTTCCTGTACCTCCATCCTATTTAGCTAAAAGAGTACCATACATAGTACTCTTGAATTTTTCAGTAGATATTAATGCTTGTCACTAAATATTTAAGGTTCTCTTCTTAAGAAAAGTAGGATTCTATTTCTCTAGTTCTTCATGATTAAATATGGCTTCACAATTTGCTTTCGCTAATGATACACGAGCAGAAATGTCATATTCTACTCTCAGTCCTAAGCATGTAAAAACTGGTGTGCAATTCCCCATCTTTCCTTCTTTCTACCAGATACTAGTAGTGGAGTCTTTGTTAACCTGGGTCTTTCAGTGAGAATGAGAATCATCCTAAAGAGAAATGTATATGTAGTCTGAAGGAAACAGGCCTGTTATTGGTTCTCAAATTTTGGCCCAGAATAGCAGCATTAGCAATATCTGGGAACTTTTTAGAAAGGCATATTTTCAATCCCCAAACCATGACTAATTTGGACCTTCTGAATCAGAAACTGTGAGGCCCAACAAACTGTATTTTAATGAGACTTCCAGGTGATTCTATAGCATACAAAATTTTAAAAGCCATTGGACTTACTTATTTCTGTTTATTTTAATAGAAACACTTTCACAGAAGTATATACTACTTAAATGTGGGGAAGAGATATAATGGCGTAGGTATTTTTTTCATTTTTTTAAACATTTCTCTAGATAATCAGGAACATATGCAACATGCCTCCTGCTCTAGCAAAATTTAATGCAAGTTAACTCTTCTAATAGTTCAGTACTGTTTTTTTTGTTTTGTTTTGTTTTTTGGTTTTTTTTTTTTTTTTTTTTTTTTTTAAAGTTACTCTCCTACATATGATTTATTCAAATCGAGCTTATGAGAAAGGTAAAATAGAGGTTATCATTTTCACTGGACTAGCAGTGAAACTGGGCAGAGACCTTTGATGAACTGGTTGAGGTTATTTGATGAGTTTGTGACACAGTTGGGACTAGATCCCCCAGTTGGGACACTCAGCCCATATTGTGACTGATTGCAAAAAGTGATCCACACTCTTCAATGTAACTTTGCAATTCCTTCTTTCAAGATGCAAATGTTACTGTATTTTTCCACTTCTTGAATTTTACATGGCCTTGGAACTTGCGATAGCCTATAGTGTATGGCAGAAGAAGGGATGTACCAGGTCCAAGCCCAGGTCTTAAGAGGTTATCTTGTGTTTCTTCTGTCTGTCTCTCTCTTTTAACCTGCTCTGCAGCAGCCATGAAAACAAGTCCAAGCTAGCTTACTGGAGAATGAGAGACCATGTGGAGCAGAGCTGAGGCCCTAAACATGTGAGCAAGTCTAGCAGAGATAAGCTGAACCTGGCCCCGATCAGCAAAACAGCTGCTTACTGACTCAATCCATGAGTAATAATAAATGGTTGTCATTTCAATCTGCTAAAAAATCTACTAAAAAGCTATCCCTTTTATCATGCCTTCTTTCATGACAGAATCTGGGTTGATAAATAACTTATCTCTCCAGTGTGACTCAGATAGGGTGTGATGATTAATCTGGTGTGTCAACTTGACTGAGCCATGGGATGTTCAGATATCTAATTAAACATTATTTTGGGGGATGTCTGTAAGAGTGTTTCTGAAAAACATTAGCATTTAGATTATTGGGCTGAGTAAAGCAGGTGACCTTCCCTGATGTGAGTGGGCATCATCCAATTCCTTCAAGGCCTGAATAGAACAAAAAGGTGGAATAAGGTTAGATTCACCCTCCCGTTGCTTGACTGTTTGTGCTGGGACATAGATTTTCTGCCATTGGTGCTCCTAGTTCTCAGGTCTTCAGACTCAACTTGTCATCTATACTGCTGGCTCTCTAGGCCTCACTTTAGGACTATGGACTACACCACTGGTTTTCCTGGGTCTCCAACATGCAGATGGAAGATCGTGGAATGTCTCAGCTTCTGTAATCACGTGAGCCATCTCACAATCATGTGAACCAATACTATGTATATATGTACACACATGTATATATGAGGATCATTAAGATTCATAAGAAAGTCATTTGGTGATGCTTCTATAAAACCTTTTTAAAGCAACAGATTCCACTGTAGGCATCCTGTGATCTTTTTCCCCTTTATCATCTTATTTCTTGGAACATGGATATAACACCCAGAGGTGCAGCATCCAACTCATGATGAAAGCAATATTGGTGGATAGGGTACTACACATTACATATGGTAGAACCAAAATCATAGGTAGATCCGGGTAAAACCTAAGACCCTTAATAACATTACTAACCTCTCATACACACCTTGGATGGCCTACTCTTGAACATTTTTCTGAGTAAGACAAATCCATTCTTTCTTTATTTAAGGCCTTGGTGACATTTTTCTTTGCTGAGCACATTTCTAAAAGATATATGCATTAAGGCTCTTCCGAAAATCCTGCCTGGGTCCAGACTCAGAATATAGATATATTTTTCTTATAGCATAGTCTTTTGGGGTCCAAAGAAGAACACTCACTCAATGTGCCCTAAATGTTAAGGTCCCATTAGACTCTAAGCAACAATTTACGTATTTTTCTTCATTTAATTTCCTCTGTCACTGCTGTTAAATTAGAACACTTTTTTCTAAAAGAGATCAGAATGAGAAAAGATCATAGTGAGAAATGCAGTCTTAGGGAACAGATGCAAATGTATTATGAATAAATTTTCTATTTCAGGTTTATAGACTAATTCTGTTCCTATTAAAATACTAAATCTTTAAAGATTCTCTACGCCTTGACCCTCAGTCCCACCGTGAGCATAGCTTACCTTTTATCTATTACAGAATGTAAGGTCATATTTTGCTAATAAAGAGCATGAATTATACTGTTTCATTCCTTTGAGAAGGAATGATGTTCCTTTATTCTTTTGAGAAAGAAAAACAAAATAAAGCAAGCTCTGCCCTACTTAGGTAACAATAAAATCAGAGATGAAATAATTATTTATGAAATGAAGAAATCACCTGCAAGGCAATTTGTCAGAGTAAAGTGTGATTTTGAGTTAGAGGAAATATTCAACTTACACGATTTACAGATGACAAGACTTAAAAGAAATACACAGCAGTTCATTTTAGTTGCAGAAAGTGTCTTCGTCTATTGCACTATAATGTCTTGTTGTGAATGTGGCTGATAAGGTTATCAGAAGTGCAAGACTGAAGTGTTGATTTTCTCTGAGGTCTACATTACCATTTCGTTTTGCTTTATATTTTAGTACTCTGAAGGGAAATAAAATATAGACATCATTAAAAGCCTCTTTCTACATAATAAGCACACACTGAAGGGTTATCATCAGATGTGGGTGTGTAATTGGATAATGTTTCAGAGGCCTCTGTTGTCCCCTCAAGATTATGAACAAATGATGCATATGTAACATGGATCTATGGATGTTTGCAGAGAGGCATTCCTTTCCAAAACATTTGACATGTCGACAAATACAAATAGAAAGCATACAATTCTTTTTAATATTTTTACTCAGCACTTCAATAATAAGAAGGGCTTGAGCAAAACAAACAAGACAATACCTTAGGATAATGTAAAGAGGATGAGACTTCCTTAGCTTAAGTAATTGTAGTAACACAATTCATTTCAAGTTATTTGAGATAACTCTCAAAATCAATCATCCCATTCTCTCAGAAGATCCCTGTCTTACTATCCTCTATTCTATATGAGAATCACATTTAAACCCATGCCTTCATGTGTTACACATTTTCCACAAGATGAAGGTAGCATAGGTCTGGCAAGGAGGAGAGTCATGGATGCTGGCTAACTTTGGAAACAACTCAGAGGGTAAGTTTCTAAAGGGAAAGAGAATAAATGGATTATTACAGGAGGGTTTTAAGAGGAATGATGTGTTCCCAAACTGCTGGAGGTGATACCAGAACCGTGCAGAATGAACTGATAAAGAAAAATAATTATCACACTCCACAGGGACAATAATGAAGGTAGAACAAGGTAACTAATATTCTCATGAGAGTGGGTTTACCTGATATATAATGTTGGAATAGGGGGATAAAAACAAGTGTTAAATTTAATAAAATTATACTAATTATACTCAACGTAAGTCATAAGTCAATTATTTTTTAAGAATTTTTTCAGCATTAAACCAAATAGCATATATTTAAAGTGGAAGATACTTTTCTTTTAAAAAGCTCTAAATGTAATCCAACCTCAACACAAATTCTTTATAGTTACACTAAGTGCACATTTATTTTCTTCTCTTTTAAATTATAGATTTCTTATATTTCTCCTGGGGATAAAATTATAGAGGATCCAAAGGCTAAAATTGAGGAAAAAATAAAGGAAAGTGAAGTGTTCCACACAATTAAGTGGGTTGTTTTGAAAATCATCTTGGTGCAAGATAGAAGAAGTTGGGGTAGTAGTACGCCTAGCCTTTGAAATTGCCTTTAGTGTGTGTTTAGGTCAGGAGGCAGAGTCATATGTAAGAAGGGGGCTATAAGTGAATCAACGTTCTGATAGCAAAATGGGTAAAGGTAAAGATTTAGGGCAACTAATCTCAGATTGTGACTCTACCACTTACTATCCATATGTCTTTGGGCTATTTTCTTAACCTCTTGAAACCTCAGTTTACTGATCGCTCAACATGAGAACACAGAATGCATGCTGCTAATTAAAATTATGAGGAATTCAGATCCTGATGTAAAACACTTAACATGGTTTCTAGCCAAAGCTTATGAAAACTTGTTATGGTGGTGTGTTTGCTGTAATACAGTCACAATGGACAGGGTTAAGCTTTTATTTAAACTTTTAGGTTAGATATTACTTTTTCTAGATACTTGGACTAGCTTGAATTCTTCCCACATTTTAGTTAAGTGCAAACCATTTTATTGTTGGAATAACACTAGCAAGTAAAGCAATTCTTTTTTATTCAAGTGATATCCATCAACTGTTCTATAAAGTTCTGTTGTTTAGAATAATATATTTTGTTTCTCTTTCACTCACAACAAAAATCTTTTATTTTTGAAGATTGATCTTTCTCCTTTAGTTTTCCTTCTATTATCCAAAACAAGCAAATTTCTTTAATCATTTCTCTAGATTTGTACAATCCAATATGGCAGTCACTAACTACATATGGTTATACAGTACTGGACATGCGGCTAATTCTATTTGAGTTGTTCTCATAGATACACTATGTTCCATTTGGGTTGTCCTACATTGTAACGTACACACTCCATTTCAGACTTAGTATGAAAAAAGAATGTAACATTCTCAATATTTTAAAAACATTGATTACACGTTGAATAATATTTTAGATATATTGAGTTAAATAAAATATATTATTAAAATTAATTCTACTTCTTTCATTGTACTTTTTTAATGATGCTACTAGAATGTTTACAGTTACATCTGCTCCTTGTATTTGCAGCTTGCTTATATTTTTTTTTTTTTTTTTTTTTTTTTTTTTTGAGACGGAGTCTCGCTCCGTCGCCCAGGCTGGAGTGCAGTGGCCAGATCTCAGCTCACTGCAAGCTCCGCCTCCCGGGTTCCCGCCATTCTCCTGCCTCAGCCTCCCGAGTAGCTGGGACCACAGGCGCCGCCACCTCGCCCGGCTAATTTTTTGTGTTTTTAGTAGAGACGGGGTTTCGCCTTGTTAGCCAGGATGGTCTCGATCTCCTGACCTGGTGATCTGCCCGTCTCGGCCTCCCAAAGTGCTGGGATTACAGGCTTGAGCCACCGCACCCGGCCAGCTTGCTTATATTTCTATTTGACACCACCGCTTTAGATAGAACAGTAGTGAAATGGGAGTGGGTGAAGGAAGAGTTTATCAAAAGAAGAGAAACAGTTATGTGAATTTAAAAGAACTAAATGGGTTGCATTTTTTAGACAAATACTGTTGATTTGGTATTTATTTGTTACAGTTTCTTGCATGACACAAACTTGAACTCATACATTGTTTAACATATATGTTCATGAATTAATATAAAACATACATTAAACTAGGGTCATATGGTCCTAAGTGAAGCTTATTTTTGTTGCTACTCACCCTTCTACCCACCTTCCCCTGGGAGCAGTGAAACTCTGTCAATAGGCTGTCATGGTTACTTAAAAGCTAGAAACTTAAAAAAATTAAGCCTTACAGTTGAAAACTACTTTTGAAGATAAA
The DNA here is from genome assembly GCF_024542745.1 of Macaca thibetana thibetana. Lineage (NCBI taxonomy): Eukaryota > Metazoa > Chordata > Mammalia > Primates > Cercopithecidae > Macaca > Macaca thibetana. Next base: position 68,022,005 of record NC_065592.1, read on the forward strand.
ACATCCCTTCAAATTTCTTCAACTGAATGTCTATTTTGTGAGGCTCAAGTTATAAGTACATTATGGTAACATAAAAAAATGTGTCCCTTTTCATTAATTTCTGAAGACAAACTAGATATTTCAGAGAAGAAATTATCTGAAAAGTATTTCACAGAAATTAAAGGGAGGAAGGCCACTGTATAGCACTGTTAAATGCATTTACTTTAATTTAGTTTACTTCTGATTTTTATAAGGCTATAAACTGCACATGACCAATGTTTGGTAAATTATGGTCCCAGCATAGTTCCCTAAAGTGTAACATAGTCTTCAGCTCAGCATTTATATTTGCTTGATTTTATTGTGGAGCTCTAAAATTTATTTCAGCCTAAACTTCCTAAGTAAATTTATTCTGTTTGTGCTTCTTGAAAACATAAATAACTACAATTTAAAAATTATTTAGAGTATTTTATTCTGAATATCCAAAAGAAATTTGTTGGATAAACTTTGAATAGATGAACCTTTATTAAAGTATCAATTTATTGCATTAATCTAGGAATTTTAAAGAATTTTTAAATTTTAAACAGAAAATATATTAGCCAAGATAGCTTATATCACATTTTCTCAGTCTTGACAATGATTATATTATGCTCCAGATAATTCTTAACTCTGGGACTGCCCTGTGCCTTCTAGCATTGCTGGCCTCTACTGCATGCCAGTAGCACCGCTGTCCCCAGTTGTGACAGCCAAAAATGTTTACAGACAGTGTCAAGTGTTTTCTGGGAAGCAAATTTGTCCTTGGTTGAGAACTACTGGTCTGGATTTTGCTATGGTCAAAAACAACGCACTAAATCTCAAAGACCTTACACAACGAAAGTATGTTTCTCACTCCCAATCTATGCTGGATGTGGGAACTCTTGACTCATGGTATTCACTCAGGCATCAGTGCTGACAAAAGCTTTGCCTCTACAGGTTTTTACAAAAACTAGGTAAGAAAAGGGAGCCGGTGAAAGGCTCCCTGGCCGTAACATAACATTTTCTCAAAATTGACCTTCTGCTTACATTTCCTTGATCAAAACACAATATCTAGGCATTCCTAAAGTCAAAGAGGCCTGCAGGTGTGGTCATCCTATGTACTAGGAAGAGGGAGAAAAGGAATATCTGTGAACAGGTCTAATGACCACCCCAAGAAGTTTAAGGAAGATGAAGAAGGAGGAAATCTGAAGAGAGTATACAAATTTGGAAAAGATAGTGATGAAAGAGGAAGGGTAATTTTTGGAGGAATAAATAATATGAATAATGATTGAAGTAGAATGACCAGTTTATGGATAATGGCTTATGGCAACCCTTTCATATAAAGAAGGTGGTTAGATAATAATTCAAAAGCCTGTGCGTAGGAGAGTTAGCATTCCAAAGTCTTGGTTCGAAATGTGTTTGAATATCTGCGTATTTTTAATCTATTTGGACTATATATATCCAAATTAATTCCAATAACAGTTAAGATTATTGAATGCTAACTAAGTGATAGTTATTATGAGTTATGGGCTTTTGTGTGTTAGCTGTTTTAAATCCTCGCAACCCTATATCATTAACATATTATTTTACTTCTTATATATGAGGAAACCAAAGACAAGGTAAGCAATTTGGTGCGGTGAAACTACTGGTATGTGAAAATTCAGGTCTCAAACCCAGATCCCTCTGATTCTAAAATGCATGGCCTAAACAATTACAATATATAGCCCAATATAAATTATACCCTACTTATAGCATCAATTGTAAGAAGCACAATTTTCTCCCATTGTACTATCTCACATATCAGGAGGCATGCTATAACTAATGCTGTTCCATAATTTAATTGGCTACTTTTCTCATCCCAGTTGTACAAGAGATGTTAGGTTTTACAATCAATGGCATTTTAAACTCAATGCATCTTTTAGGACAATGTTATCCATTAAGGAAGAGGCAAAGCTTGTCTATGTTAAAAAAAAAAAAAAGTAATATTCTCTTCAGATTCCTTGAGACCACAACAGGCTACATTGTCTTTCTATATTTGCTAATGTATCTTATGTTAAATTTCAATAAAATTTACAATTCCCTTCTCAATGTTAGAGTGTTTCTACCTTCTACCTAATTGCCTACTGATTTTTTGTTTACTTCATCAATAATTATTTTACAGACATTACGAAGTTTTGTACGACTTGAATTTTAACACACAGAGTGATTGTTCCTTGTGGCAAATATAACTTCTCATCTGCACAACTCTTGTCAGGTATTAGAAATCAAAGCTGTTGGAGAGTGCAAAATAAGTGACAGAAAGTAAGGCCACTGTGGTGTAAAAACACACATTGCAGAACATGCTCACATCACCTTGGGTGATGAATTGCTCATTGGCTGAGAATGTTTGTAGATGGTACATGAAAGTTCCTTGGTAGAAAATTTACAGCACTATCTGCCATGCTAGCTTTGGCAGTCATTAAGTGAGGGAGTATGCTAGTCCTTAAAACTTGTGGAAAACATTCACAAGATACACACACACACAAATATCCTAGGAAACTATTCAGAGCATTGTATTGAATCAACGATGAGCGAAGTAATATTAAATGAAATATGTATATATTCAAAAAACTCAGAAGTTTAAATTTTCAAAAATACAGATTAATCAAGATACTTGGATCTCTTTTACATTTCTAATTTTCAAAAATGCATATTAGTGAAAATACTTATATCTTAGTCCTTTATTTTGCACCTACCATTGCTCATAATCTTGGGTGAAGACTGATATGTGTGATTTCAGTATCTATAATTATACTGGCATGAATATGCTTCTAAGGAGATTGTAGACACCAAGGGCAGATTTTTATGTAGTTCAATGACATTTTTTTCCTTATTCATTTGGTATGCAGGCTAAGCTTAAGAAATTGATGTCTAGGATACATATTTTGAGGGTGTTGAGTTTTAAAACTGCTCAGTAAGCCATATATATTAAGTACAAAGTTTCATCAAAATATGCTTAGCAGTTACACAGCAAAAATAGTATATGAAGTTTGAAGAGTTACTTTTGTTAATTGCTCTGCATTTCTCTGGAAATGTCTGGTTGCTTTAGAAAGGTGATCTTGTGTAATCTTTTTAATAGCTCTGTTAGCTAAATATCATTGTTCACATTATAAAGATGAGGCAGTTGATGCTCCAAGAAAGCGAGTTTATAGCAACTTGAATATTGTCAAGAAAGTCTGTCTGTCTTCAAAACCTATTATTCTTCTAGCTCTATCATGCTGCTGATAAACATACAGTTATTAACTTTCCTTCACAAGACTCTACCAAGACGCTAGAAGAGAAATTTGTTGAAACTTGACAAGAAGGAAGGAACTTGAAAAAGAAAAATTGTTTTCTTTTAAAATAAGATTCTAATATCCAATTCCCTGTAGCCCCAAGGACTGATGATCTGTACTAAGTTATTATGTACCCTAGCAGTTCTAATATGCCTGCTTCAGCCTCACTAGAAACACACGGGTTGATCAATTCCATTTGTAATTACATCTGGGAAAAGGGATTATAGAGACAAATATACTCAACTGCTTTGTTCCCATGAGTACAACATGAAATTAATCACTGGACCAATCTTCCTCCTGCTACAGTGGTATTGATTAAGGTGAATCCTTTGCTAAGTCTGGCACATACTAGTCCTAACACAGAAGTGTTTAGAAGAACAAAATGAAAGTGTTTATTTCAAAAACCAATTTGATCTCTTAATGCAAGGATTGCCAATGATGACTGTAAGCTCTTGGTTATAGTGATTAAGTATAAAATTACCTGGTCTGTACCATTCTGTCATTTCTGCATTTTAACTAAAATTCTGTTCAATGTTGAACACTGTCCAGTAATACAGAAGCACACTAATATTTAGATTTATAATAGCCATCTCCCAAACCTCTTACAATTCACAATGCTGATTTGTTCTCATATATTGAGTTCTACACAGGGCTGCTGCTTTGACAAATGTGACTGAGAATGACTCCTAAGAGACTGATACAATCAGTTGCTTACTTCACATTAAATTAATAGAATATTAAATGTCACTCAAACATTTAACACTTTGATGAAATGTATACTGTATATTATTTCAGTTACTTTGTATAGATAGACTATCAACAAGATAAAATACTTTTCATAAAATGTCCAAGACGGTTCATTTCCTTCTTGTCACCACCTTTCAGAGTCAGTGTTTGTAAGGCACATGTTTTAGAACACCAGTTTGTGGGATGTTAGTAGTTGTTTATCACGCATGAAAGGTCCTATAGAGAAACAGATTTTTGAGAGACACACGCTTCAAAATATTAAGGATTTTCATAGATATTTTTATAGGTGAATAAGAGTTAGAATTCTTCTGAAGAAAGCCGAGCTTCATCAAAAGATTGGAAATAAAATTCAACAAACTTTATTTTACTGCAGAATTTATTTTCAGAGGATGTTCCAAATTGGTATTTCAAATTGTTGTACAGTTTGGAAAGCACCTCCCTGAATATAGTACAGTCTCTCCAACACATTGTCTTATAGGCTCTTATTTGAAAATATCTGGATGATGAGTAAGTATAAAATATTCTAAATAGAAATTAGTCTCAGGCAAACATGCTAAACAAGCCTATTAGAAATAGGTATATGGATTGCTTATATCCTCATATTTCCTGATCATGTTAGCAGATAATCTAATTTGCTACTAACAAATGCAACCAATTATTAAATAAATACCTATAATATTCTAGACAACACGCATGACAACTTGTAAAAATGTTACATTCTTTATCAGATTAAAAGGTAATACATGTTGACTGGGGAAAATTGGAAAATTAACAAAAAAGAAGAAAAATAAAGACAAGAATCTTATGTAATGTAATAATTTTTTCTTAGATTTTCTTAAAACTTTTAAATTGCATGTTGGCACACAAGTCAAGGATCTGAAAAATGATTGGAATTTATCTTCAAGGTTAGATATTGACATTTGGTTTATGTCATTCACAGTTAATCAGCCATAATGCAAGTGTACTATATAGATCAATCAATACGGCGAGTTGATTGGGTCACGGATTGTATATTTTGTCTTTGTTTCAAAGTTTAGGTAATATAACACAGCTTTTTGTTTTTCTAAATATTATTATAAAATATTTAAATTGAATAATGTTTACAAAAGACCTCTCAATATTTTTTTTTTTTTGCTCTAAGAGTATAATCTGTGAAGGATTTTATAAAAAATATTGAGATAGGCATGGGCAAAGAATCTCAATATTTTTTATAAAATCCTTCACAGATTATACTCTTAGAGCAAAAAAAAAAAAAAAAAAAAAAATCAAAACTACATATGAAAATGTATTTTTCCCCTGCTCTATAGTCTTTCAAACAATGTTTAAGATAACAAGTACCCTTTAGATAAGGTTTCAATCACTTTATCTCCAATGAACTTTTTGTTCTCAGTGTTTTTCTGAGCAGTATTAACAATGGCTCTAATAACCCAATTCTAAATAAGAGAACTACACTGTACTAAGATGGTGATCTTTCAGTTGTTTTATTCCTCCTTAACTAAGTGTTGTGAAGATCTTTTCTTGCATTTCATTATATTTTGTCTTAGTGGTCTCAAAATTTCATGATAAATATTTTGTCAAGTTGTTTCCATTTTAAGATCTCTAACATTAAAAAGTAAATTGTGTATAATTGCAATGAAAGAAATGGTGTGCTAACTATCGTTTTCCTTCTGAAGTCCTTATTGTATATTGTGGTCATAAACCCATCTTTATTATCTTAAACATAAAGAGCCACTTGGGACAAACTATTTTCAAAACCATTCTTCCCCAGTAATTATGATTTATCTGTTGTCTACTGCTTTATAGATTTTTCATTTTGTCTATTTTGGTCCGTACATGAGATCTTTCAGGATTCAAAAATTTTTAGTTGCCCATCTTGACATCATTGCCAAAATTGTGCCTCATTTATTGGTGAAAATACCAGTCCAAAGTAAGATTAAGTCATCTTCCAACATTGTATTAGAATGACAGTCTCCTTTATCTTGGTACTATGTCCATGTAATTAGCCAGCATAAAGAGCATATCCAGTTGTGAATTGGCCTAAATAGTTCAGGATGATAATTTGTGTAGTAGTTTCATTAGTAGGTTATTTCTAATAATTTCTGGCCTTAATCCCCTAATTAGATTTACTTGTGTATATTTCCTTCAACCATTTGTCACATATATGTAGCTCTTATGGTCCTATCAGTAACAAAAATGTTTCTTTAAATAAATAATTTCATTTTGGAGGCTCTTCGTCTTTACAATTTTAATTGCTCCACCTTCTACTTTGTTAATTTGATATGTCCACACACTTAAACATGCTCAGCATTCAGTTTATTCAAATATTGTTCCTTTTGTATATATCATGGCACTGAATGTCTGTTATAGGTTGAACTGTGCCTCCCAAAATTTATATGCTGAAATGCCCATCCCAGTACCTCAGAATGTGACCTCATTTAGAAATAGTATTCTGAAGATGTAATTAGTTAAGATCCAGTCATTAGGATAGGCCCTAATCCAATATGACTGGTGTTCTTAGACAAATTAGGGAAATTTGGACACAGACACACACACAGAGGAAGAACATCAGGAGAAGATCACGGTCAGATTTGGAGTATTGCTTCCATAAGCCAAGGACTGCCAAAGATTGTCAGCACACCAACAGAAGCTAGAGGAGATATATGAAACAGATTCTTCCTCATAGCCCTCAGAAGGAACCAGCCCTGCTGTCACCTTGATCTTGAACTTCTAGCCTTCAGAACTGAAACAGAAAATTATGTTGTTTGAGCCACCTAGTTTGTGGTACTTTGTTATGGCAGTCCTAGCAAACTAATATTATATCTCTGAAATACTCTGTGTGATCTGTGTTAATCATTCTTTCTTGTTTTTGGTTCAGTGCTTATATTTTCAATTGCTTATTCAGAATAATTTTCTGTTAACCTGCCACAGTTATAGAGGTAATACATTTTATAAATAACATATATTTGTATGCATATATAAATCTATAAATTTACATATACATATCAAAGTGTCTTTAAAATATTTTTAAAATTACTGTTAATGTACAACTTTCTTCTTATTAAAAAGAATGAGAGCATAAGTATATCTATCATAGACATCATTCTTATATATTCAGTTATTATTTTGAGTACTTCATGTTAAAATTTTGTTGTGTCAGTAGCATTACGTACTCTTTCATAGACTTAATTACTTTTAATAATTGATAATAAAAAATTAAATTGTTTAATTTGGCTCAGAGCAGACTTTAAAGGGGGTACATTCTCTTTCAGTACTTTCTCTGTCATTCTTTAAAGCAACCTAAATTTACAACAATTGGAAGCTCCAGACCTACTCTGAATTTTCCTACATCAAAAAATGGAATCATTCTTCCTCTCTTTTAGTGGAGAATGCTATTAGGAAAATCTAAGCACAATTTGTACTTATTAGTGTTGAAGGTGAACACTAGCGTTGCAATTGTTAAGTCAATTTTATTGAGAAAGATGAAAATATTTTTTTATGAGGTCATAGGTTCATAGATATCTTTCTATCTTTGCATTTAATATATTCTGTTTCCCAGTACTATTTTACTGTTAGTCCTGTAAAGTGTTAAACTTTTGGCTATATTTATAAATGAAAAGATAAATAAGACAGCTTTGCACAAAATGCATGACAGAGGACATTCTAGAGAGGTGTGTCTTTTAGAATTCTAACTTTAGCAAAAAGGAACATATTTAAAGAGTCTCAGGTTAGCTCACAGAATTGATAGGAAGACTGAGCAAATTAGGGACAGGAACTCCCAGGAACCATGGAAGTGTCATGAGGTAGGATAAAAATAACTTCCTGACCATTACGAGCACACCACTTCACTGTGGGGAGAGTAGGAAACCTTCACCTATAATCCTCCTAAAAATTTCCACAGTCTGCAATAGAGTGCTGAGTAATAGACGTACACTAAAATGTGGCCAAGCCGCTAAATATATATCCACTGCAGGAACAGAGAGCAGTTTGGGGGCTGTCAAAATGATGAGAAGCCAGCTTTATCAAATATAAGAATACTGAACAAGGAGAAAGGGTCATGAGCGTAAGAAATCAGAGCCGTTGATTATGCTGGAATGTCTTTCAACGAATATGTAAGACAAATTACATTCCAATCATAGAACTATACTGGACCAAAAATTCTTATTTTTTGTTTTTTTAAAAAACTACCAGGTCATAGATTCAGCAAAGGCATCACTCTACCATTATTGGAAATCATAAAGAAAAAAGATTATAAAAAGTACATGGTCAAGATGGGATGTGTACTTTAATATCAATACTTACTGTTTTATAAAGAATTATGATAATCTGTTTAAAAAACTGACATATAGTTAACTGATAATGTACTAACTTTTCCTTGAATTAAATTTAGGATTTCTTTTAAAATAAAAATAGAGCAAGCAATATTGATGGCAGTCCTATCACTGCTATCAAAAAGTGACAGGAAAGAAGGGATAAAATATGACTTAAAGGTTATAAATCTGGTTGGCATTCAAGTGACTTAAAATAGTGGACTAAAATCCAGGACAGATGACTGGTGGTAGAGTTTTTGGACAGATTTTTATTATAGTCACATTTAGAACCATGTATTTGGATATGATTATTAAAAGGAACAGTTCAGAGTTAGTGAAGGAATAATAATTCCTGCATTTAGGAAGAAGAAGGACAAAGAGGAAATGACAAATGTGGCAGAAAAAGAATCATTTTTTTTTTTCCTAAGGACCAGTGAATTATCTCTTTTAAAGAGAATTAATATAGTCCTCCATTGTACACTAATATACTACATATTATTTATAAGGAGATTAACTTTTGGGTAGAGTAACTGGTATACAATTTTCATAGCAGTTTACAATTTAAGATCAGAAACAAAAGAAATGGAGCTCTTCTAGAAAAAAAATGGCATTAAGGACAAGGGATTTGGAGTTAGAAAGTCTTGCAAGTGAATCTCAGTTCTGTCACCTATGAACTTGGTGCTAATTGGCGAAATTTTGTAGGCCTCATCTTTTGTCATGTATCAAATGGGAACAATAATATCCACTTCTTAGAATTATGTTAAGAATTATATAACGTCACACATGAGAAGCATCTGGTACATTGACACACAGTGTATTTTCAAGAATAATTTTTAAAGAACAGAATAACATCAAAGAGCAGTTTCCACATGTTTTCTGTTATCTAACACATTTATTATAACCTCTTACCCACATATATTGGGCAGTTTATATCTAGATATAAGAGAAATAGAGCTGATATTTTAAAAATTACCACTAAAATAATCTTGTTTGTGTAACTGTTACATAAAATGCAACTGTGTGATTTTTGGTGTGCAGACATTTCCACTCACATTCCTTCCCCATAAAGCTGTAATATTTCCACAATCAATACCTAGAGTCTTAAAAATGAACATGCAAACACCAATGAAACTCTCTAGATAGGGATCAAATCCACAAGCCTGAAGAAATAAAATCAACTGGAACTTGTGTATATTCACTTACTCTTAGCTTTCAAGGAGTTTTGTGGTTGTTGGGGAATTTGGAATGCATTTGCTCTAATTAAATTGACGTTTACTTTAAATATAGTACAATGGGGAAAAGGAAGACAGCAAAGTTGACTTGAATCTCCCAGAAAGATGAGACAACAAAATTCAGTGTTCTTTCTTTCTTTCTTTCTTTCTTTCTTTCTTTTTCTTTCTTTCTTGCTTGCTTGCTTGCTTGCTTGCTTGCTTGCTTGCTTGCTTGCTTGCTTGCTCGCTCGCTCTTTCTTTCTTTCTGTCTCTCTTTCTTTTCTTTCTTTCTTTTTTTTCTTTCTTTCTTTTCTTTCTCTTCTCTTTTCTTTCTTTCTTTCTTTCTTTCTTTCTTTCTTTTCTTTCTCTCTCTCTCTCTCTCTCTTTCTTTCTTTCTTTCTTTCTTTCTTTTGGGGGTGTGGTGTGTGTGTGTGTGTAAGGAGAAAAAGAGAGAGAAAGCTATTATAAATAAGTATGAGATATATTTTAATTATTAAAATAATGTTTCCAACTTAAGGCTATGCATTGTATTCAGGGCTTTTCAAATACCAACCATGAAGAATAGACATCTAGAATTAGAATTATTGTAGAAACTGAAGTCTGCCAAAAATTTTCAAAGATTTGCTTCATGAGTCATTATTGTCATTTTGTGAAATATATTTTTAAAAAATCAGCTCAGTAGCCTTACCACCTCCCCCTGCCCAGTCTACACTCTGTCTGTTATGAACTTCCTTTAGTTTTTCTAATGCTTCATGATCTCTGTATCTTAGAATCTTTCTATAAACTGTTCCCACTGCCTGGAAGACCTTTCTCCATCATATCAGAACATACAGTAACTCCTACATATTCTTTATATTTCTATTTAAATGTTTCTACCTTGGGAAAATCTTCCCAACCCACATATACCAGATCAGGGCCCTTTGCTATTAATTTTTAGAGACTATGACCTTTCATTCATACACTTATAGAAGACATTAGTAAGATGCTCTGCATACTGTAAGCACTAAATGATTACTTGCTCAATGAACAAATGAGACATAAATGAGATGGTCTTCTGACAACTCAGATGACTTTTGCTCTTCTTGTACTACCTGGAATCCATGAAATAATATTTTTTCTTCTTCATGAGCACTTGGTTTTAACCTTTGACCCTGAATTATAATACCACATCCATCCTCTTTTAATAACCTCATAATTCTATATTTGTAATTATAGGATATTAACAGTGGGTGTCAAATTTATAATCATAGACTGGACAATTCCTTGTTTACAGACCATCAGTTTTAGAAGTTCACCTTCCCTGAAAACTATGTAAAATAAAATCTCTGGATTTCAGAATTTTATATATATATATATATATATATATATGTGTGTGTGTGTGTGTGTGTGTGTGTGTGTGTGTGTATATATATATATATATATATTTTTTTTTTTTTTTTTTTGAGACAGAGTCCTGCTCTGTCGCCCAGGCTGGAGTGCAGTGGTGCGATCTCAGCTCACTGCAAGCTCCGTCTCCCAGGTTCACATCATTCTCCTGCCTCAGCCTCCCGAGTAGCTGGAACTACAGGCGCCCGCCACCACGCCCGGCTAATTTTTTGTAATTTTAGTAGAGACAGGGTTTCACCATGTTAGCCAGGATGGCCTCGATCTCCTGATCTTGTGATCCACCTGCCTTGGCCTCCCAAAGTGCTGGGATTACAGGCATGACATTTTACTTACACATTTCTTTCTAAAATATGCAATCTTTTGTTTTCTTTTTAACAGCATTAGGTCTATTTTTAAAATATGAATGAACAAATATTATATGTCACCTTTGGAAATATATGTCACCTTTAGCCATTTACTAAAAATGGCTAAAAATGAAATTTTTAGTAGTAAAATAGTACCTCCTCCTTACTTTTTAATCACTCAGTTTGCTTATCTTTTAAAGACTGCTACTTTAAAACCTGTGCACCTAGAGGGAAAAAGAAATATTAGGGGCCAACTTTCTAATTTTTTTCAGTAGAAAGAAAAGAGGTGTTACAGGTCCATTCCTTCATAAATATTTTAGAAATTATTTTAAATAATATCAGTCAAGAAACAAGCCAGAAAGAGCAGAAGTCATCAAAACAAGCTAATCTTAAAAGTGAGCTACACATGTGATCATTTAAATTTTAAAGTCAAGAGATAATCAGACTCAATGCATTTTCATTCATATGGAAAAAATATCAGGGTTATAAATATAGAGAGACGGGTAATATTCTACAAATTCCTGTTGACCTTGAAATTTATGTTCAATAAGATACATCTCAGTTTGAGACTTGATAAGCTTTCATGTTTTTATTTCACTTTTAAATTTCCATTCATCCCTTCATTTAAAGACACAATATCCAAAAAGTACCTGCAGAAAAATAAAATTCATCCTGCATTAAACAAACATTTGGATTCATTTGGGAGCCTCAGGTTCAGAAAAAAAGGGACAATAAGCTACCGAAACAACCACCTCAGATAAACCCTGCAAAAACAAAACAAACCAACCAACAATAGCTTTCATTTTAGATATGAAAGTTGGAGCAAATTATAAATGGTCTGGCCAAGGTCATATTGGAAATCTCGACTATATTCCCCAGGCTATCCAGCGGTACTCCTGCCTATTTTCTATTGTTTCCATCATGCCTTCTCTCTTTTAAAAATAACTATAATGATATAAGTTTACCTATGTAACAAACCTGGGCTCGTACCTCTGAACTTACAATAAAAGTTAAAAATAAATAAATAAAAATCTACTCATTAAACAAAAGTCAGAAATGAAAAAGCTATGAAAATCCAACCCTGAAGCTCCCTTATAAGTTAAATATTTCTATGATGAAGCCTGTATTTAAAATTTACTTTTAAGTTTCAATTATATTAAAAAAAAATCAGAGCAAGAAATACAGGTAATTAAATCATTAAACACTATGGACAACTTATTGCTAAATGTTTGTAATTCCAGAGGTATCTCTAAGGAAGTTAGAAATTCTACTCTATGTATTGTGCTCTTTTGAGCAGCTATGTCTATGTTTATTACAGAATGAGAAAACAGCAATTGATGGTACATGATATGGTTTGGCTGTGTCCCCGCCTAAAATCTCATCTTGAATTGTAATAATCCCCACATGTGAAAGGCAGGACCAGCTGGAGATAATTGAATCATGGGCGCTGTTTTCCCCACGTTGTTCTTGTGATACTGAGTTCTTACGAAATCTGATGGTTTTATAAGGGGCTTTTCCCTCACTTCAGTCTGAACTTCATTTTGATACTGCCATATGGAGAAAGACGTGTTTGCTTCTCTTTCCACCATGATTCTAAGTTTCCTGAGACATCCCAATCCTGTGGAACTGTGAGTCGATTCAAACTCTTTACCTTTGTAAATGACACAGCCTTGAGTATTTCTTCACAGCAGCGTGAGAACAGACTCACACAGTAAATAACTGTAAAAAAAAAGGTCCACTAAATTTTGTGGACTTCGTATCTGGATAATATATTAATTTTTCAATGAAATGACTACATTTTGATCTCATGGTAAATCATGTATGATTTTGGCACCAAATAAGCAAATTGTTACAACTCATGCTTTTGTGGGCTCTTCAGTCTGACCTGGGACCCTAATTTGGTTTTATACTATTTGAGTAGGTACACAGAGAAGATTATTCCTGGCAAGGGAAGATCTTTACTACATGTCTGAGACTAGAATTGAAGGGAATAATTGGTTGAACTAGAAATAAAGGAAGTAAGACTAAGAATTTGAAGAGTCTACTCTGTGTGTATTACGATTCCAGGTGGTAGCAGTAGTGGTGATTGTGGTGGTGGCGGCGAGATAGGAAATTTCATCCAGCCTTTAGTATTTCAAGTGTTCTGGCCTTAAAGAAGCTTAGGATTTACTAGGCATATAAAATCACAAATAGGCTACAATATCATGAGTGATTCAGGAAGGGTGAAAAAGAATAGATGTCAATTGAAATGTGTTGTTTGGTTCATTATAAGTAATGAGTTACTTATCGAAATATTTTCTAGGGTATTGTTAGGGGTATGCAGAACCACTTTGAAATTTCACACTAGGAAGTGGTTGGTGGTGGCATATTTCACTAGAAGTTTCTGGAATGCAGACAGGTTAGCACAGGCAAATGTCATGCTACAGCAAAATGAATGGTTGGGCCACATGACTAGAATATTCTCAGTTGAAACTTGACAGTACTACTTGAATTGCTGAAAGATTAATTAATTACAATCAACATGGATAAGAATTTCTTCCAAGAATATAATGCAAAATTTCAGAAGTTAGAATGACTAATAATAATATACATTGGGAGAAACCTAGGAACAGCATGTGTAAATTATTTGATTTATTTTCCTGCAAAGGTTGTTGAAGAAAACTAATCTCAAACAAGGCGTATTGTTGGTCAGCAGTGGTTTCAACCCAAGGGCCGTATAGAATATGCATGCTTCAACAGTCCTGGTTTGGCTAGTTGACAAATATAATTGTTTGGAAGTGATGTGAAATAGTGGAAAATGAAAGACTTAGAGAGTCAAATGGAAATAGGTTTAGGAATGGCTCTGCCTCTCACTGGCTATGTAAACTTGAAGAAATAGCAGCATGTTTCTGATGCACAGTTCCTCATGTTATCATATCTATCTGTATTGTGAGAATCAAATGAACTATTTTATGTAGTTTAGGCAATTCTACTTTTGTTACAAAATCATATTAAATAGTAACTCTTACTTAAAAACACAACCTAGTAAATCACATTTTGATATCTGCTTTTGCTCTTCTCCCTCTGTTCTTAACCACAGTGACCTTTATATTTTATGTAACTAACTTGTATGTGTAGAATCTGGCCAGGTGTGGTGGCTCACACCTGTAATTCCAGCAGTTTGGGAGGCCAAGGCAGGCAGATTACCTGAGGTCAGGAGTTTGAGACCAGCCTGGCTAACATGGTGAAACCCTGACTCTACTAAAATACAAATTAGCCAGGCGTGGTGGCTCACACCTGTAATCCTAGCTACTCGGGAGGCTGCTGCAGGAGAATCACTTGAACCTGGCAAGCAGAGCTTGCAGTCAGCAAAGATCATGCCATTTCACTCCAGCCTAGGCAAAAAAGAGTGAAACTTCATCTCAAAAAAAAAAAAAAAAAATCCATCTGTAGCAATAATTTCATACGTAAAACTAGTCTGATTTCCTTATCTCACTCAGATAACTTGATGTGAGATAAAGGTAAATGAGCAAAACAGAAGAATTGACTTATTTTCTCTATCTCCTTTGCACACCTATGCAAGGGGCTGCCTGGTGACACAAATTACTCCCATGGACAGTGTTCTAAGGATTGGAGAAAAAGAATCTGGATTTCCACAAACTCCCAACAGTAAACAAACTGTGAAGCAGTACCCAGTTAGGTACCATCTAATATACCACATGAATTTGAGAGATATTCATTCTACAAAGCATCATCCGTTTGTCACTGCCAGGGTTAGAGATCAGAATAGGGTGGTTGCATTGGAGAAAAGAATCTGGGTGTGTGGTAGAACGATGTGTGAATCTTTGTTATCTTGCCATTCTTGTTTCTCCTTTCAAGCAGTCTCTGCTTTCTGCCTCTGCAGCAATTCCTCAGGAGAGCTCTATGAGAGAGAAACAAGAAGTAAACAGGGAGGGGAAAAAATCCTAATGTCTCCTGAAACTGAGAATATAGATCTGTGACAAAGATATTAGTATCATAAAATGGTCTAAAACCAGAATGGAATAAATTGATTTTATGGACCTGGAATTTAGCTTTCCTGCTCACAGAATAATAGAGAATAAACCCAAGTATGTATTAATACATTCGTTAGAACAAATGAGGTTATCCTTCCTTCCTTCCTTCCTTCCTTCCTTCCTTCCTTCCTTCCTTCCTTCCTTCAACATATTTTAACTTAGCTCCTCCCCGTGCCAGAAACTGTAAGAGCAAATAATACTAGAGTGAATTCTAAAAACTAATCTCTGTTCCTGCTATCATACAGCTACTTTCTAATGGGAAGAGACTAGTAATAAACAAACCAATGAATAAGGTAGGGTAGTGGTAAGTGCCTGGTTTAAAATCAAGCAGCGTAAGCAATTAGTGCAAGTTGTTACTATATTTTAGGATGATAAGAGAAGTTCTTTTTGAGGGGTTGATATTAGAACACAGACCAAAAATAAGTAATGGATCAATCCATATGTATATTTGAGGACAGAATATTATAGCTACAGTAAATAATAAATGCAAAGACCCTGAGGTGGTAATATAACTTACGTACATAGGAACAGCAAGGAGGATGGCATAGAAAAAAGTGATGTGATAAAATTCAAGAGGTGGCAATCAGGGATTCAGGTTGTATATGATTATGATGATTAATTTTATGTGTCAACATGACTGGGCTATGGTGTGCCCAGATATTTGGCTAAACATTATTCTGGGTATGTCTATGAGGGTGTTTCTGGATGAGATTATTATTTAAATCAGTCGATTCAGTAAAGCAAATTGCCCTGCTAATGTGTCATCCAATTTGTTGAAGCTCTGATTAAAACAAAAAGGCTGAGTAAGGGAGAATTTGCTTTTTCTGCCTGAACGGAATCAAGCTGAAACAGTAGTCTTTTCCTGCCTTTGGACTTGGACTCTGACTGGAGCTTGCATCATCAGCTTTCTTGATTCTCCAGCCTTCAGACTTAGACTGGAACTATAATGTCAGCTTTCTTGGGTCTCCAGTTTGCCAGCTGAAAATCTTGGGACTTCTCAGTCTCCATAACTGCATGAGCTAATTAATTCCTCAGAATAAATTGGTTTATAATGTAAATATGCTTGTTATATTTTTCTGGAAAATCCTAATATGGATTTTAGTTCTGAGAGTGCTTATAGAAAAACAGAGTGTTAAGGATGAGTTTTCTGAATTTGTTCTGGAATTTCTGGAATTGACTCTAATCTGTTTAAATTTAAAGATGCTAATACTCTTTCTTAATACTGAAGAGAACAGTAATATTCCATACATGATCTGGCTATAGAAATATGCAAAAACACTTATAAGAAGCAGGTGCCAGGTAAACGTGTATATGATATTTTCAAAAATTTTTGGAAAACTAATGAATACAATGAGATTCGCTGGTTGCTCTTAATGTTGCTGGATGAAGTGGTTAAAGAAAAGAATGAACTCAGGGATTTGAATTTCTAGCTCAAGCAAGGCATAAGTGACCTGAAAGTTTCTTTGTATCCCCCAAAGAGACTCTTATCTCTTGTAGCTGAAGGGCTGAGATTGCTGCAAATCAAATGAAGAATTTCATCCTGTGACTGGTTGAGGTACAGCATAAGTTGGGATGCTTGCTAATAACATAGTGCAAGTGAAAACTAACTGTAGTTTAGACTACGATAGGAATTCTAGGATTGGTGAGAAGTAGTCAGAATATAAATATATTTCAAGGTAGAGCTGTCAGGATTTGAAATGGACTTGACTATGAACCTAAGTGGAAAGTAAGCAATGATTCTGAGACCTTTGGCATGAGCAACTGGAATAATCTGTGTTTTGACTGGTTAACCATTCTTGCTACATTTTGGGAGATCAATGCTCAGTGTTGCATATGAGGATGGTTAACTCTACTTACTAATGCATAGCCTGAATTCAGGCTCCGTGGTATTGGTGGAAAAAATGAGTGATAGAAAAGCAACCAGTTTATGCAGAATACAGTTCAAGGTAATCAGAAAAGCCTGGAGGTAATTTTTTAATATACTGAATTGGAAAAAGCCATCTTTCACAGATTGAGGTTAAGTGTTCTCTGTGGGAAATATAAATATTTACCCAACAGAGTCACAGGTTATGCAGGAGTTGGCTTGTGGTGACCTTGATTATGGAGAGAGATGTGAGTGATATACTTGCATTGATAATGTAACACATTCTATTCAATGTAAAACAATTTCAGAGCTCACATTCTATGAATTTCTCACAGGCTTTGAAGTTCAAATTTTCACAGATGAAAAATAAGACCTACTTTAAAATTGCCACTTCAGTATAATTTGATATTTGCATGTAAAATATTTCACATATTAAAGTTAAGTTCTTGGGTTGTTTTTTTTTTCTTCTCTGTCTTCCTTTTCCTTAAGATGATATCCTGGTCTCAGGGAACGCTTACGCATAATGAGGGAGAAGGTGTGCTGCTTGCCAGTCCTTGGGCAAACCTATGAGAGGTGGCCCCATTTTCTAGGCACTGGTTATGCCCATTACATCCCCAATCTGCTGATGATAGCAGGTTACAACCAGTCTTTGGGAATGGCAGAATCTACTGCTTTGGATTGAAGATGCTCCCATTATCTCAGATAGAAAAGGACTTTAATAGTAGTTAGTTGTTAGTACATGGAGATGATTGGAATCAAAAGGATCATGTGCCTAAATTGCTTTTGCAGAATTTTGCTGGAAATAAACAAAAGTCTAGAACATTATTTGTGTGAGGTATAACACAATTCTTGGCTCCAAGCAGTGTGTGTGTAAGACATGTACTTCATCTAAAATTGTATTGTTCTCTTCTCTTCAAGGTGAAACTTTTAAACGGAGTTTACATAACAGTCATAATGTCAGATGGATTCACTTTTGAGTGAATAAACTTCTTAATGTTTTACTGTATTTCCATATTTTGGATGAAGAAATCCAATTATTAAATTCTGTTCAAAGTACATGATGAAATGATATAAAACTAGCCTCATTTCACTGTTTAATTTTTTTATTTTGCTAATAAAGTAAACATATTAACAGCTTTTCTTGAAATTAAAGATATGCAAAATCCATTTATATGAATAATCACTTGATCTAAATGAAATTTTAGACTCTACAGTGATGCATAAATACACCTTCTACTGTAGCATGTGTTAAATCACAATCGTCAGGTACAATCATCTCTAGATAGTTAACTTTTAGAATTGTTACTGATGCTGTCCGAACAGATTTGCCTTTTTTTGGTTTCTTTGTGCCCAGTGATATCAGCACAACCCCCACGGTGAATGGGAAAGTTGGAACCACATTTTATGTCAGTAACACAATTTCAATTCCTATTGATTTTTATTAATCATGAAATTTTTAAGTCCATTGCTGCTAAAAGAGTTTAAGGAAAGAAAAATAGTATTATCAAACAAAAAATTAAGAAACAATTGTGGGCTTATACTATAAAATAAATAACAAAACCACTGTAACAAGAATGTTCAGATTAGTTTTAATGTGAATCTGAGCAGGGCTGTTCACTTTCTTTTTTCAACACATACTACATGTTTGCAAATTTATACATTTCCCATAGCCCTCACTGATTTTCTCAACTGACTGCTTGACAGTTTCAGGCATTTCACAGGCTGATGTCATGGGCTGTCGTGAAAATGCCTCATATGCTAAATGCCAGGTTTGAGAAGCAGTGTTGAAGAGTTCACCCAAAGACAGAAGATTGAGGAAATTTTCCCTAGCTGCTTGTGACAGAGCACACTTCATTTTACAAGTGAACACCCTCTGAAATGTCTGTAAAAAGAGGACTCTGTAATATTACATGTTGAGAAAACGTAGCAAAGACTTCCTGCTTATTGCTGGTTATCTTTCAGGCTTAAATAGGTGTTAAAGGAAGACTCTGCTGATGGTCTGTGCTTCTTACATAACACTAATACATGGCAGATGCTGGAAGTACCAAGTAGAAGTTTCCAAACTCATCAGAGGTTATCAACAAAACTTCATTAAGAATGAAAGATCTGGGAAAAAGTTAGACTGGATGAGACTCTAGGGCTTTGGGCTTAAATTCAAATTCTGCCAGGCAAATGGGAACATATCATCACTTTAATTTATAAGGTCCCCGTGGTCTTTTGCCTGTTTAGTCCCATCTTTTTGTATCATTATGTCCTCTTTATTAGTCATAATAGGGTAAGTTATCATGTCTGTAGAAAAATTGGCTAATATAATGGTTTGATTTTATTCAACATTAATTTTGATTCACTCAACTCACCAAGGTGGGTATTCTTCATCAGAGAATGGTTTTTCCCTATGCAATGACTCAGAGACTCATGCTGTTTTTCTTCTTGTGACTTTGCTTTTCCTAAAGACCTTGTTGACACCTTCATCCAGCTTTGGAAGGAACACAGCTGGGTAGAAGGAGACGCATCTGTTTTATAAAAGCCTTAGTCTATAAAAAGGCACATATTACTCCTATTCACCTTTTATTAAGAACCTAGTCATATGGACACATATACGTCCAAAGAAAGTTTTAAATGCAGATAAAAAAAGATATGAATTTTGGTGAGCACATAAAGCCTCTGCAAAAGTGATACATTGTTTAATCTTTGTTGTCCTCTGGTGACCAAATATAATGTTTAATCTTCTCAAATATAAACACATTTATCACCTCCTAAAAAGCAACAACCTCAAATCACATACAATGTGTACAGAATAGTTGCATCTACTTCAAAGTTCAAGAAGCCTTGAAGAAGCAGAATTCTGCCTATTCAATGAGGTTATGTTTCCTCATAGTCTAGGTAGGTGTAGTCAATCAAATACAAGTTGTTTGTGCCTGCCCTCCACAACCCAGAGTGCAAATTTATAATACCAGAGCAGAAACAGGAATATTGCAAATAAATAAACACATTAACAATATAAAATATACAGCAGTCACTTGTCTATACTAATGACATAAACCTCTGCATGAGGCATTGTGAAGACTTCCAGCCTTAGCAGAGGAAGGATTTCCTCAACTACATATAGAATGTGCTCTGTGGAAGACACCAATTTCACAGAGGTTCATCCTTGTTTTTTTTTTTACCATGAACACATAAGTTGAAAATTGAAGAGCATGCCCAATTTGGGGGCTTACATCTTTGTATCCCATATCTTGCTCAAACACTGCTTGGAGTTCAAAGATTATTGTATAGCTCAAACAATCAAATGATGTTCTAGCCTTTATTTTTCCAGTGAACTTTCCCAAAAACATTTCAGACATCTGGTTCATTTGATTTCAGCCATCTCCAGAACTCGCAAAGTTCTTTCTGAGCCTAATTCTTAACCCTATTTTATTTCCTTGCTCCCTTCCCTGATGTCTGTCTCTCCCTCCCTGAATTTATTGATGGCTACCTTTGGGCTATATGAAATAATAGGCATGGCTGACAAGGCTTTATCCTTTTCTGTTTGTCACAAAGCTGAGTTCCTTTGTAAAACTGAGAAATTTTAATGGGTCATTGCTGCTTAAACTCCTAGTCTTATTTCCTACTCTGGAATTCTCAGAAGCAGTCAAATTTTGTGAGCCTCCAAATTTCTGAACTTTCTATTCCCCTTTATTTCCCTTTGAAAGCCAGAAATTCCTTGGTTGAGTTCATCTCTTTCTTTTAATATCTTTTTTTATAAGCATCAAGAAGCCAAAAGAAGGCACTAAAATTTGTTTCTTTCCAATAGGTTTCCTGAATTTAGAGGCTCAAAAGACACATAGCCTGTTTTCCTAAAACGTTAGACAATATTTTAACCATATATGTTGCCACTGCATAACATGAAATCTCTAGCTTTCTGGCAAAACATATCATTGATTGCTCCTCAGGACCATATATTTAAGTTTTGTCAGAGCAAAACCTCACTTCAGTCTGCACATTTCCATACTAGTTGTATTAGGCAAAATTACAATAACAAATAAACACCAAAATATATATGGTATCAACCATCACAGAAACATATTTCTCAATTATAATAGCTCAAACTGGGCATTCTGATTGGCTAGCTTTTCTCTCCTATTCATTAATTTAGAGACACATATTTCATTTTCTCTCATAGATCTATCAGTCCCAAAGTCTTGTCACCATTTTTCCCAAACATGAGGAGAATGATAACCTGAAAAGCTACAACCTCTTCTTAAAATCTTTGAGGAGGAAACAGTGCAGGTTATATATACTCATATTCCATTGACCTGTTCCAGTCATATTACCAACATTAAACACCAAGAATGACTGAAAAATAAGATTTACTCTGTGAACAGAAAGAAAGAAAAATGAATCCTGGAGAGCAGCCCACAGTCTTGCCATTTTCCCACATTCTCTGTGCTCCAACTACACTGATCTCCCTCCAGTTTCTTGGCAGTGACATATTCCTTCTGTAATGGGGATTTGTCCTCTCTTCTTTCCTCTACCAAAAATGCTCCTCCTACCACTTTCATCTTATATTAGCTCTCAGCTCTATGATCTTTTTTGTCTTTCCTCAAGGACGTCTTCTCTGTCAAGCCAATTCCTGATACCTATATTTACAGAAGCAAGGACGCTTACTTCTGTGATACTCATCACAACTGCCAACACAGAGCTCTGTTCTATTACTGCTCAACACTGTAACACCATCCCATAGCACAATGTCTGCAATATCATTAGTGCAAATAAATGAATCAATGAATGCATGCTGTTCCAAAAGCTTATTTCTTAGGCAAAGTGCCAGAAATTATACTCACATCCTAGTTTCAGCACCATTAATGAATAACATGGAGAGCCAGGCTAGGGATATGTAGAAAGAGGGCAAATATTTCTGATGTTTTCTTTTCTGTGCACAAAACTGTAAAGATTTTATTAAAGGATAGGTAACTAAATAAAGAGTGGAAAATGAACCCAGCTAATACTTTGTTACCTAATAATTAAAGATAGAGAAAATAAAGCAAAACAAGAAATATTTTAAAAGGCATTAGTCATTATTTTTAGTACTTTTGTCCACTACTGTTTTTTCTTAGTCTGGCTGAATATAAACATTATTGGTTTGAATTTGTGTTTTTGGTAATTCTCTTTCTAACATAAAGAAGGTCAACACTATGCAAAAGGTCTGGGAAATGCTTTCATTTCAATACAGAATTTATACACAATGATGAGAGAATAGCAATATCACTTATAATTCAGTGAATAGAATGACTGGAATTCCAGATAAAATTTGTCAGAAGTCAAGGTTCTGTGTCAATACAGCAGACCATTGCAACTTGAATTACTAACATTGGGCTATAGGCTGACCCTGTTAGACTAATTGCATACTATTTCTGTCTGATATCTGGAAGTTTGGAGTATTATTTATTTAACACTTTTGGATTCCATATTCTCACCAATTCCTTCCCGGGGATTGCTCTGACCATGAACCTGAGGTCTGTATATTTATCACCCAGTATCAGAATATATTGAGGACTTACATAATGCAGAGTCTTTAAATTGATGTCAGCAGGTACCTCTTAGTTTTTTCTAGTAAATTATATTTACTGAAAACTGCAATCATCAATCTTGGTTATGAGGATATTTAAAAAATTCTAAGACCAAAGTACTTAGAAATTAAAAATTAACTTCAGAATATACACCTAATTAATGCAACTTCATTTATTCATTTAGGAAATATTTATTTTGCTAGACTCTGTTTTGTGTAAACAGCACAGATGTCTATCCCTTTTGCATTGGGGTTAGAATTGATAATATGTTTCCACTCTTATATGTGATATCATGTTTATTGAATACTACTAGAGGCCAGGCACTATATTAAGTGCTCAGATCAGGAAGATTAAGAGGACATGCTCACTGACGTCAAAGAGCACACAGGCTAATGTGTGGAATACTACATTAGCATTTACCGAGGCAATATGTGTGAAAATAAGGTTGGAGGATTATCTAAATAATTGAAGTATGGTATTTTTCAGAAAAAAAGACTTAGCCAAAAATTCTTTTTGATGAATCATATTTCTATTTATACTTACTTAAAAATAGTCTTATCCCAAATAATGTACCTACATTAATAAGGTATGTAGAAAACAGAAAATATCAGAATAAATTTAGGACAACATTTCAGCACTCGGAAAGTTACTGGCAGCATAGCAATGACATTTGAAAAGAATATCTATGCAAACTTACATATTATTTAATGCCAACCAATGCTGATACCTATAAGCTATACTTTTCTGGTCCATATTGCATTGCACCTAGATCTACTTATTACCATAAGACTTCTATTTTGGCCTGCTATAAGACAGGAGATCAAAACACTAACAGAACTTTTCTTGGACGTGCAGAAAAGTGAGAGAAATGTATCTGTATATATTTTTCCGAATAACCATTTCATTCCCTGCTCATTATTCCTAAGAAATTCTGGCCCCTGTTAGTCTCCGAAGCTGTACAAGCCTTTACTTCTCCAGATAAAGGAAATAAGGGTGTAATTTCAATCCGTGTAGATGCCTATATTTCCAAAAAAAATACGCCTAAAGTCAGAATCAGCAAATAGATTGTGGCAGAATTAACATAATATTGTCCTTAAAGGAAGAAAAAATTTAAACATAATTATATAATTGTGTACTCAAGATGAGTGACTGATTTATTAGAATACCCTGTGAAGCTCAGGGAAAAGATATTCTATAAAGCTCAAAGAAAATTGATAGCAGCATTTTCAAAAGCAAATAAGCACGTTATTATCAATCTAGAAATATATGCAAGCTTCCCATGTCATTTAATTCACTGTAATGTAGGTTTCCTGTTGCAGGCATACAAATCTTATCTTTATCACACCATTTTGCTCCTTCTCAGGTCTTGATGGTCAGCTTTAGCATTCATTTCATGGATTTCAGAAATGGTTCAGAAATGCAGGTGAAACATCTTATCTTTAAACGTTTCAGCATTTAATCAAGTTCTCTTGAAATTCGCCCTTACATTTCAGGTTTATCAGATCCCATTGTTTGATATAGTGAACTTGATACCACATTTAATGTTCATCAGGCCTTTTTTTTTTTTTTTGAAGCATTCTCTAGTAAGGAGAGAATAGATTGCAGCCTGCTGCTGCTATGACTTTCATTCTACATGCTCTGTCAGAGCAACTGTAAAAAGAGAAAGTGGCAGGGGGAAAAGTTCCTTTCCTGGAGTACAAAATGGTAACGCACAAAATCATGCCCTTCCTACCCATGTGACTCTATGGATATTCAGAGACTGGGGAACTGCGGCACCTGCCAACCCTTCTGCCTCTTGGTTCTAGCCTGAACTGTGTGGTACATAAGGCCATTGCATCAGCCCCTTACTCATCAGTATTCTCCCCATTTTCACTCAGAACACCAATTGGCATAAATAGCTTGAGGACTCTGAAGAACTCTCTTCCTTTTGGGCACTTGGAGACTGAGTTCATTAACTTCTCTCCAGGGGAAAGGGCAGTTCTCAACTGCAAAGGCAGTGTCTAATTCGAGGTTGAAAAGTATTGCATTGTAAACTAAAAATAAAATCTTAACTCCTGTCCCGCCCCCTACCACCTGCTGTACAGACGCCAAAGGGCCCCCAGGGGAAAAAAAAAAAAAACCCAAAACTTAAAACTAAGTTCCTTGCGGCCAAAGGGATCCCAGAAAAAAACAAAACTGAGTTGGTGACAGGATGGGAGGTCAGATATGCTTTGTTATATCCCCTCCCTTTCATGGTTTACCCACAATTGACCGGCATTAATGTTAGCATAGAGATCATAAGACCAACAAAACAGACTCTTTGTTGCAATAACATACTCAATTACAAACAAGACCTAAGGCCATGCCAGGCAAGGCTTTAGTCTGGCATAGGTGCACTTAAAGAATAAACTACATAGTAACTATGTTACGAAGCTTTTCTTTTTCTCTAGACGAAACAAGCACTGGCCTCCAGATAAGCAAGTTAGGTAAAATTAAAATGATTTTCAACTCATCCAACGCCAGACACTGAACTCCAGCCCCCTTTTCACCAGCCATAACTACAGCTATGATTGGACAAGAGACTGATTTCAATAACTTTTCCTGTCAAGAAGGACCTCTGACAATGGACTGATTCTGGCTGGTTTACAGAAGTTGCATGTTTCATATACCTTCAAGTCCTGAGAAAATCTTTTGCCATAAAAGGCCTAACTGTAATATATTTAAATGTTAAGTATCCACCCAAAAGTGAACATGAGTTGTCTGTAACATGCACATTTATTCAATACGCATGCATCAGGACCACCTTCATAAATATTCATAGCTCCTCTTGTAACCTGTTGAAAATGTACTCCGGGCAGGGTGGCTCAAGCCTGTAATCCCAGCACTTTGGGAGGCCGAGACGTGCAGAACACGAGCTCAGGAGATCGAGACCATCCTGGCTAACACGGTGAAACCCCGTCTCTACTAAAAAATACAAAAATCTAGCCGGACGAGGTGGTGGGCGCCTGTAGTCCCAGGTACTTGGGAGGCTGAGGCAGGAGAATGGCGTGAACCTGGAAGGCAGAGCTTGCAGTGAGCTGAGATCCGGCCACTGCACTCCAGCCTGGGCAACAGAGCGAGACTCCATCTCAAAAAAAAAAAAAGATCCCATTTGACAGTTTTGACTTTTGTTGCCATTGCTTTTGGTGTTTTACACATGAAGTCCTTGCCCATGCCTATGTCCTGAATGGTATTACCTAGGTTTTCTTCTAGGGTTTTTATGGTATTAGGTCTAACATTTAAGTCTCTAATTTATCTTGAATTAATTTTCGTATAGGGAGTAAGGAAAGGATCCAGTTTCAGCTTTCTACTTATGGCTAGCCAATTTTCCTAGCACCATTTATTAAATGGGGAATCCTTTCCCCATTTCTTGTTTTTCTCAGGTTTATCAAAGAACAGATGGCTGTAGATGTGTGGTATTATTTCTGAGGGCTCTGTTCTGTTCCATTGGTCTATATCTCTGTTTTGGTACCAGTACCATGCTGTTTTGGTTACTGTAGCCTTGTAATATAGTTTGAAGTCAGGTAGCGTGATGCCTCCAGCTTTGTTCTTTTGACTTAGGATTGTCTTGGAAATGCGGGCTCTTACAGGCAACCTACAGAATGGGAGAAAATTTTTGCAATCTACTCATCAGACAAAGGGCTAATATCCAGAACCTACAAAGAACTCAAACAAATTTACAAGAAAAAAACAAACAACCCCATCAAAAAGTGGGCAAAGGATATGAACAGACATTTCTCAAAAGAGGACATTCATACAGCCAACAGACACATGAAAAAATGCTCATCACTGGCCATCAGAGAAATGCAAATCAAAACCACAATGAGATACCATCTCACACCAGTTAGAATGGCGATCATTAAAAAGTCAGGAAACAACAGGTGCTGGAGAGGATGTGGAGAAATAGGAACACTTTTACACTGTTGGTGGGATTGTAAACTAGTTCAACCATTATGGAAAACAGTATGGCGATTCCTCAAGGATCTAGAACTAGAGGTACCATATGACTCAGCCATCCCATTACTGGGTATATACCCAAAGGATTATAAATCATGCTGCTATAAAGACACATGCACACGTATGTTTATTGCAGCACTATTCACAATAGCAAAGACTTGGAATCAACCCAAATGTCCATCAGTGACAGACTGGATTAAGAAAATGTGGCACAGATACACCATGGAATACTATGCAGCCATAAAAAATGATGAGTTTGTGTCCTTTGTAGGGACATGGATGCAGCTGGAAACCATCATTCTTCTAGCAAACTATCGCAAGAACAGAAAATCAAACACCGCATGTTCTCACTCATAGGTGGGAACTGAACAATGAGATCACTTGGACTCGGGAAGGGGAACATCACACACCAGGGCCTATCACAGGGAGGGGGAAGAGGGGAAGGATTGCATTGGGAGTTGTACCTGATGTAAATGACGAGCCGATGGGTGCTGGCGAGTTGATGGGTGCAGCACACCAACATGGCACAAGTATACATATGTAAGAAACCTGCATGTTATGCACATGTACCCTAGAACTTAAAGTATAATAATAATAATAAAAACCAAACCAAACCAAACAAAAAAACCCCCTATTAATTGGCAGGGCCTGTCCCTGGTCTTTGCAGGAGGCACCTTTCCCAACCTGCAGGATGGCGGCCACCTTAAAGGCTGTAACCCCTTATAAGACATCAAGTCTCCTCTCCTTTTCTAAATTTATAAGTTGTGGTGTGCTTTTTTTCCCCCCAGTTAACAGTATAAATGAACCACAAATAGCTTCTGTGGTTCTGTACATTGATCCCTAGATTATTTCTTCACTGCAAGCTGAGACTTCCTTAGCTCAAAAGCCTAATGGCCCCGAACTCAAATTCTTACACATCAAATTATTTTAAATATTGCCCAAACAAGCAAATTTGTAGTCATTCACAGTCTGCTTGTTTTGCACACTCCATAAAGCCTCACATGACAGCTATTATCTAATGATAAGATAGGGATTAGCAGTTATAGCTTCTCAGGTCCAGACTTCCCACCATCCTTCTAAGCCACATCATCTAGACATCTAAGCCCTCTCTTTGATCTGCCACGCCTCTGAGAGTTCCCTTGCTCGCTACTTCTTCCAGGTAGCAATGTCCCCATCTCTCTCCTGTACCCCCAAACCACCTCACCATAACCTCTGCACTTCCCCCACATGCAAACTGGTCAAAGCAACCTCATGATCATATATTTTCCCTGGATCAGCCATCAAATCCCTCAAACCCCTTAAAAAATCATTTGCTACAAAGACAGTTAAAATGACCCTTCAGAGAAGCTTTTTCATGTCAGAAGGAGAAATCAAAACAAAACGCTAAAATAGGAGGAAAAAAGTGGCAATCATCAGGTAATGGCCAAAAGGAATTGATGGCAAGTACATGTGAAACACATCCTATATTCTACTAGAAATAAGAAGGATATTTTAGTGAGGCTGAAGTTTGTGCCACACAGGATGAAGTCAAAGAGAATAAACATAAATTACCTACAGATAATTCATAACTACCAAAGAGCTTCTGGTGGAGTCTCTGTTATAAAGAGTGGCCCAAGAGGACTATCAATTCATAACCCTGGCATCCTAGACCATCAGAATTTTCACTGTGTGAGTGGGGTTTCTTATTGTCGGATCTGTGTGACAGGGATTTTTGGCATAGGCCTCATGGGAGGGCTTCATAAACTACTTGAATTTGAGTGCAAAATGTGTGAATATGTGTGAAGTGCAAGTAGCAGCATCTGCTGGCATTCTTTTAAAGTCTATCCTCCCACTCTTGGATTTTTTTCCCAGTCTTTCTTGCAATAGATGTGGTCATACAATTAAGTTCCAGCCAATGAGACTTGAGTAGAAGTAAGATGAAATCTCTGTGATGTGCCTTTAAAAGGATAGGGAAATATCCTTTTTATAATCTTTTCTTCTCTCCTGCTGGCTAGAATATATACAAAATGACAAGAGCTCCAGCTCTTCCTGATACCATAAGCAGCCTTGGAAATGGAAACCATGTACAGAAAGCCATAAGATCTCGTGAACGTCAAATTACCCCTAGTCTGCCTATATCCAAATTGTTACATGAAAGGGAAACAATCTTCTACCTCTTTTAAGTTTTAGATTTTGTTTTATCCTAGCATATTTCTCAGTGATGCAGTGTATTTGTTATGGTGAGGGTTTCCACACTTCTAAATTCATTTCTCAAAAAGGCCTTTGATACTGACATACTTACTAACTGCTCTTTGAGAGGAATGTGTAAATCCTACTGGGATAAAGAATGGTAAGGAAATAAAAATTAAATCACTTGGAAAGTCTTCTCTGTGATTTAGTAGAATCCTGATCATTTGACAGTATTGAATGAAAGTTAGGCTAACCCATTAGAACCAGTGACTAGTCACTCTATATTCAGATTTCAGAAATGGCTGTCGTTCACATCTGTTATGAACCAAGAACACGACATGTCAGTCATTTTCTCTATGAGCTTCGATTTAGTATCATCCAAGGTTAAAGGAAGAAAGTATACAGTTATTTGCTGCTGGGCAAAAATTAATAAAAAGAGGCCATTGAATCTAAGTGGCAGAGGAAACAACTCGTGAAAAACAGGTAGTCAGAAGTGCAAAGGGGTCCTGAGGAAAATGAAAAACTGTCAAGATGTGAAATGTTCGTTTTAGAGCTACTAATTTTAGAGTGAGAATAACTAGTAAGGGAAGGGAATATGGATCAGTATACAGTGTGACCTGTGTTTTCCTTAGCTAGTGTTCCTTCTTTGGTCTTATTTTTTAAACGTAGCTCTGATTAATTATTGACACTATTGAGGGTAGGCTCATAGTATATTGAGTGCTAACATTACTGTTTAACTTTAAAAAAAATTATTCAACTCTTAAGTGTAACTTTATAACATTTGGGAAACCAATATATTTCCTGGAAGCACAGTTATAATTTTATAATAAATAGCAATAAGAAATCATATTGGCCGAAAAAATTAAGTTATAGTTTATAAACTATTGAAAACAGAGCTGGGCGCGGTGGCTCATGCCTGTAATCCTAGCACTTTAGGAGGCAGAGGCGGGCAAATTGCCTGAGCTCCAGGAGTTTGAGACCAGCCTGGGCAACACGGTGAAACCCCAGCTCTACTAAAATACAAAAAAATTAGCTGGGCATAGCGGCATGCGCCTGTAGTCTCAGCTACTCAGGAGGCTGAGGAGAATTGCTTGAACCCCGAAGGCGGAGGTTGCAGTGAGCTGAGATCGCACCACTACACTCCTGTCCGAGTGACAGAGTGAGACTCCATCAAAAGCAAAACAAAACAAAAAAAATATGTGTGTGTGTATATATATATATATATATATAGTACTTTGATTAATGCATAGTATATATATATGTACTCTATAAATATCCACTATCATCATTAGCTATAAAATGTCTTTTTAGTAAGAAACATATATTTTTACTTCCAGTTATACCTCTAGTGGCAGGTGCCTGGATATAATATCACATTCCAGTGTTTAGAAATTTTGAGATATAAAAAGTAAGAATAGGCTATTCATATAGAAAAATTATTAGCTAATAGAAAAACATTTAAAAACTAAAGGCATATGTACAAAATCTCTGTCGACAAACTGTCAAAACCCACAAGGCAACTTTCTTGCCTAAAATTTGAGTAGTGAATATCTAATAGAAAAGAAATACAAGGAAAGTGTAGAAAAATAAGCCAGAATATCCCATTCCATTGTAACAACTTGCTATGGTGTAAATGTTTATGTCCCCACAAAATTCATAAATTGATATCCTAACCCTAAGTGATGGTATTAGGAAGTGGGTTGGGGGGGGCAATTAGGTTATGCAGACAGAACCCTTTTATAGCATCCTTATAAAAGAGGGGCTGAGGCTCAGTATACTTTCTTTGTCCCTTCCTGCATTTAAGGTTACAGTAAAAAGATGGCCATTTGTGTACAAGAAAGGTGCCCCTCACCAGGCATAAGATTTGTCAGCCCTTGATCTTCGATTTCTCAGACTCCAGAACTCTGAGAAATAAATTTCTGTTATTTATAAACCATTGAGTTCATTGTATATTGTTACAACTGAATGAACGTACTAGACACCACTATTAGTAATTTCACATAAATAATATATAATGTATGCTATCAAATGAAATATGCAATTAGTTTGTAAGCTATATTAGTATTATTACCATGTTTTTCCCACTAGGTAATATATCTTAATCATCTTTCATTACTTTTCAACAGCATTATTTGTAAAAATTGCAACTCATATGTACATGTTATAATTTTCTCAATGAACTTCTTGAATCAGTCATTTAGATTGCTTGCAACTTTTTTCCCCATAAACACAATGCTGTAACATCTTGCGCTAAATATTTATACAAACCTTGATTTGTCTAGTACAAATTCCTAGAAAGCTGAGAAATATACACACTTATGAGATATATTGAAAAATTTAGCAGCAGATATCTTGTGTCAATTTTTATGGCTCTTAACATTGTATGAAATTGCTAATTTTTTAATACCTTGACTAATCATGGGTAAGAATTTTCCTTTTTTTCTCTCCTTTCTTTCCATCATATATGCTTTTCTACTTTCTATCCTTCGGTGTTCCTGTTCTTTCTTTGTCTCCCTACCTCTTTCTTTTTCCTTTTCCCCTTCCTTTTCTTTTTCCATTTTTCTTCCATTTTGCCAAATCAGTAATGAAAAAGGAGGCCCATTACTGTTTTTAGTTTTACGTAAATTACTAATGAGTTTGAAGCCTCTTTTCATGTTCATTATTTACATTTCTTCTTTTGTAAATTGTTTTATCAATTATATTGATATATTCATTTTATTAAAACCTCTTTAAATATTAAAATGTTAACCATTGCCTGATGGGAATGTAAAATTTTTATGTCTAAAACTCTTTTTTCAAAAAAATTAAGTCTATCAATCCCACTCATAAGATTTAGTAGATGTCCATTGTATTTCCTTGAGTGTTTTTATTATTTTCATTTACATTTAAGTGTACATTTTCTCTGATGATTTAAAATGCTACCCTTTCTCATAGTCTTAATCCTTACATTAACAAGATTGGCTTTCAGGCTCTTTTCTTCTTTCTCTCTTTCTTGTTTTATCTGCCTATCTTTTCCTGTACTTGTTCCACACTTTAAATTACAACATTTTTATAGCATATTTTAGTATTTTCAGAATTAGTTACACATCTGCCGCTTATCTTAGTCATTCAGACATATTTATTATAATACATAGTTTTAAAGTTATAAGTCAATACCAAGAATATGAAGTTAAAAATTGAATTAGTTCAAATTATCACGTAACAAATTTTAGAACTCTGTGTTTATAGAAAACACAATGAACCTAAATCTCTCTTATAATTTAAGGCACTTAAATGGTTAAATATGGTGTATATTTGAAAGGGTAGTAGAATCTCGTGCATCTTCGTAGCCTGTGTGCATTATGAAAATGAAAGCAGAAAATTTATACTGGACATTGAAATTTGTCTATTAATAGAGTACAGATTACTATGCTAAGGATGATTTCTTACTGAATTTTAGGTAGACATTAATGATAATTTATGATGCAGTTACTAGAGCAGAAAAAATAAATGAATCGTTACAGTCAGTATATGTCACAAAATGTTGTCAGCTATAATGCAACCATTTAAATAGATGAGACAAAATTAAAGTTAGCAGTCAACCTTTTGGTGACTTAAACCTTTTATAACTCTAACTTTCCAAAAAATGCACCATTTCTCTTTAGCACGGTTTCTAATACTGAAAGAAAAGTTCTAC
Source organism: Macaca thibetana thibetana (assembly GCF_024542745.1). NCBI lineage: Eukaryota > Metazoa > Chordata > Mammalia > Primates > Cercopithecidae > Macaca > Macaca thibetana. Next base: position 68,054,572 of record NC_065592.1, read on the forward strand.
ATAAACATGTAGGAGAGAGCCCTTTAGAAATTTTGTTTATTAAAAAACCTCTCAGAAGACAGAATTTTTTTCTCTAATGCTCACCATGTTTAAATTAAAAATTCTTTATTAAACTGTTTATTGTAGTTGTTTTCAATCCTTCATATACTCCTACTATTTAAATAAATGATTGTTTTTTTTTTCCAAATTAAAGTTTTGGGAGAAATATTATTACAAGAGCTACAAGTTTTTTAACTGAATTTCAAAATAAATATCACAGGTAATTTCTCTGCATCATATTCTACCTTGATGAATATTACGACCACTGATGACAGTGTATGTGTAATACATTGATTATTTTGTATAGGTCATAATACTTTCAGTCATTCCACAGAAAACACAATCACAATTATTTAAAACAAAAAAGAAAAAACAAGAACAATGACAAGCAGAGGAAGAAAAAATACATAGATTAGTGATGAAGATTCGTTTCAAAGGATGAGAAAATAAGTGAAGATAAATCTATAACAAAAATACGATGCCATATTATGTACATTCACTCAGACTCCTAGTGTTGACTGATATACCATCTTTCTGTCTGCACAAAACGTACTTTTTTTATTATGTCATTTGAATTATATTAGTTGGAAAAAGATGCTGAGAGTTTTGGTTGTGGTGTTCATTCTGGCACTGTTCATTTACTATTTGTTTACTCTCAGTTGAATTGGTTTGAAAGAACCTAGATTAATAGCCCTATAAACACTGCCCTATGCCATTATGTAGTTATATTAGTTTAGTATTTTTGAAATAGGTTGTTAGGTGGACGACTTGAATATATGTTACAAATATTCTGACCACAATGTGGGGATCTCACTATTTTCTAACTCAAGAGTACATTAGATAAGAGAGAATGTATGTTTTCTTTTTCTTAGTGTTTTCTCTTATTAAATATAACCAGGCAATCTCCAGCAGGCAAAATGACCGTTCCTTAGCCCTCTGGAAACAATTGTCTGCATGTCTGCAGTAATGTATTTTGTCTTTTACTGGGCCCTCTCTTCTTGCCGCAGCTTTTCCTTTTTTCTCTTACTTTGTGCAAGTCATTTTATGCTCATTTCTAGTTATTATTTTCTGAATTTCTATAAACTAGTGTTTACTTGTTAAGTCAATTTTCCCAGTTCTGAATGATTTTATTTCCTAGGGAAATTTTAACAGTACCATTCATCTGCACGTCTTAAGCACACTGAAATATACCCATATTTCACATTAAGCTTAATTGACATATAACTACAAAATCGTTTAGTAATTATATATTATAGAGGTTGAATCCATCTTTCATTAAGTTTAATTTCACATTTTTGTTTTTGCATTTGGAGCTAATATTTTTCAAATGTTTTTGTAGGCCTCAGCAAAGCTCACAGACCTTAAGCACAGTATCTAATAGAAAAAATGGACTGGAATTTCATAGTTGATGGACCCTGACTCTTCTAAATTGTGTCATTTCTCCTGAAATAGCAATCACTTCAGTCTATTTCACCCTATTCTGATTCACTCCTACCTACCCTATTGGTGAAGGAAGGACTCTCTACCTTAAATAGTTCAAAATGGCTGAACCCATGATACATGACACTAGACAGATATAATTTGCACATTGTACCATATATTCACATCTTAGGGGAGGTGGATGCTGTCGAATACGTAGAACCACACAGAATATTGCGCTCAGGAACAGAGTGACGCACTATAGGAGGAAGGCTTTGTAGTGACAAGAGAGTGAGGTGATTTTTGGTTTCCTCAGGAACATGTGATTGGTTTGTATGTATATTTTGTGTCTAGCAGGAAGAAACTCATCAGATTGAGGATGAGCTGGGGTGTACGATGTCTGGCTTCTAGGGAAATTACAAGGTAGGAAGCCTTTGTGGGTGGGAACATATCTAGTGAGAGCAGAAGAACTCATGTCTAGGCCTTTAGGGCCCTGTGACAGTCACAGGTGTCAGAGAATCACATCGCATTTGAGGCCCTAAAAAGCATACCCACCTTCCAGATCTTTCACTTTCCTCTCTCCTTCCAGTCCTTTGTGTTAACAGAACTCTGATGATAGGCCCACAATTAGGTATTCTGTTCTAAAGTTACTGTTCACTATAGTATGACATCATTTTTTTCTTCTAAAGGATTAAAAATGTGCTGTCCCAAAGAGAAAACTGTTAAGCAAGGATTATGAAAATAATGAAATTTTATATTCCATAATTTTAGTTAGTATGTTGTATTGCAAATGCTATGGTCACACTCTGGTCATTTCTGGATGTTCTTTTTCCTGGTTTAAGTCTTTATATACATTTCTCTATAATTTTATTCTTCAGGTAGAAGGCTATAGGTATTGGACTTTAAAATTAAGTCAACTTAAAATAACACAGATTTTGGCTATTACTGATACTTGAAACACTAGTTAAATTTTAAAAATTAGTAATAGGTTAATTTTCTACAATGAAAACATTTTAGGCAAAAAAGGAAAAAAATATTATTAGAAGACACTGAAGGGCAAATGGTATGATTATTTTGACTATTACTCCAAATATTGAAAGTGTTACTTTCTTTTTCCCTTTGGCTCCCAAGGGTTGAATTGTTAGAGAAAGTGAGCTGGACAGCAGCAAGAAGTAACCTGCTTTTTAGTATCCATCATGAGCAATAGAATCCAGCCTCTACTTGGAATACATCAAAAACTTAAAGGGTCTGCTCTTGATCAAATTGATGAGTGATACTAAACATTTTCAGTTTCCTGCATAGCATGAGCATTGACCATAGGGCACTATGTGATTAGAATAAATGCTGTCTGTGGACTGATACAGTCCTGTTGACTCCTGAAATGCTAGGTATGACATCTTCGGTTGCTGTATTATGAAGAGATTTTGGGGAAGGGTGCCAGGGGAGGGAATTTGGTGTCCTGCATTTATTGTGCTCAGTGCTCAGTGTGTGGGATCAGGAGAGTGGCTCTTAACCAACTGTTAGGCAAATGTTTTAATATTTTAATAACCAACATGGCTGTTGCATAGAGGCTGGATGTCTGCAACAGTAACTGAAGAATAAGGAGAGTCTAGCCTGAATCTTACGATTTGCATAGCAAGATATTTCTTTCTATCTTGTAATCAGCATTGACTGAACAGAAGTAGTTTATGCATCTACCTTTGGGGTCTTACCTTAAACCATTTTAAATTCTCATCACATCCATTCTTTACCCAATATTTAAAAGTTATTAAAGGGGCATTTTTTTTGATTAGCTTAATCAGTCATTGTCCAGAAATTTATTTCTACAAATGACAAAAGCTGATAGGCATATGCTGTTCAACTGGTTGTAATACAGATCTGTTTTATTTAATTCAAGACTTGGTACTTTTAAGGCAGTATGGAAGATCTTATATTACCAAGCATGAAGACTGGAAGACAATATCTTTGTTCAAAATGCTTGATGAAGACCAGGCACGGTGGCTCATGCCTGTAATCCCGGCACTTTGGGAGGCCGAGCGGGTGGATCAACTGAGTTCAGGATTCAAGACCAGCCTGGCCAACATGGTGAAACCCTGTCTCTACTAAAAATTCAAAAAAATTAGCCAAGTGTGGTGGTGCATGCCTGTAATCCCGGCACTTTGGGAGGCCGAGCGGGTGGATCAACTGAGTTCAGGATTCAAGACCAGCCTGGCCAACATGGTGAAACCCTGTCTCTACTAAAAATTCAAAAAAATTAGCCAAGTGTGGTGGTGCATGCCTGTAATCCCAGCTGATAGGGAGGCTGAGGCAGGAGAACTGCTTGAACCTGGAAGGCAGAGGTTGCAGTGAGCCAGGATCGTGCCACTGCACTCCAGTTTAGGCAACAGAGCGAGACTCTGTCTCGGAAAATAAAAAATAAAAAAATGCTTGACGCTTTATCTGCCATGTGATTTTAATGACAGAATGCATTTTTTCCATCCTTTAATGTTGGGCTTGGCCAGTGGTCCACTTTGCCCAACAGAATGTGACTGGGGGTGAGAGTGTGCCAGTGTGGTTATTCTTCTTGAAATCCTTCTTGAAATCCTTCCACTGGCATGTAAAGAATATGACCTAGCTGCCCCTTTGTGCCAAGGGAGTTGAGAGGCACATGGAGCACAACTAGACAGACCCGTAGCTTGAAGACCTATTCAGTGAATCAACAAACAAGTAAGGAAAAATAAAATGATTGTTGTTTTAAATCATTGAGTTGTGATGTATTTTTAAATGCAGCATTATTGTGACAAAATTTTCTGATGCAAAGACCTACTAAAAGACATAGTAAATGAAATGGCATCATGTATATATAGAATTATAAACTTTAATATTTCAAATGCATCAAAAATATGCCATAGCCAAAAATTACATGCTCTAAAAATTAAAGGATCAGTTTCTGCAAATAATTTATCTTATTAACAATATGTTAGCAGAGAGATTTTCCTAACAGAACCTGTAGAACTTAGGAGTAAACCCCAGAAAATGTGTAGGCTATTTTTTGGATTTTGAATTTTGAACCTTTACACAAACTAGCAAGTTTTCTATAAACCAAGCTGGAATTCTAGCAAGAAGACGCGACCTCCTTGAAAGAGTATGCCATTTGAAGCCATTAGAATGAAACCCAGGATCTAGAATGAAACCCAGGATGTTTCAGTATTGATGTTTGAATTTATGTTTCAGTAATCATCACTGCATAAGATCAGGATTTCTTCATTATTCATATAACTATTATAGCCAGGAATTGAGTCCTATGAAAAGGAACCAAAAACAGATCATTCTGGACTTGGCAGTATTTATATCTTGGCTATTTGCCCAGGATCAATGTTAATTTTTGTGGGGAAGTGACTATAATTACTAATAACAGTTCACCCTGATAATTGTTTTGATAATTGTTTTTAAAAAGTACATTCTAAGAAGGGACAAGGACAATAACATTTATTCTGCTAGATTTTATTATTTTATCAAAGGGTATCATGTGTGCTACCCTCACAAAGAAACTAGGCTTTTGGAAAAGTTTCCAATGTCTTCATTACACAGAAGACAGGGTGAGTCAGACAAATTGACACAAATAAAATCATTTTAAATTTTGGAAAAATAAAAGTAATCACTTGAAATATAATTTTTGGAAAAAAACCTATATATTCTTATCAATGATCCTTGAATCTTTTAGTGATTTAAGTTGATATGGGAGGAAATTCTGGAAAACTTACAGACATTGTTTTCTACCAAAGAAGTAGAGTCTGGTTCATTATACAGTTTTATTTGGACACAGTGCTCCTATACTGAAACAATGTTCTTTCCAATTCATTGTCTCCCACCTCCAAAATATAACATTCTTTAAACCATGATATGTTAAATAATTGAGGCACCTGTAAAGCACTTCATTTAAAGAAATATGGCACTGCTGAATATAAAAATGCTAGTTATATTGACCATCTGGAGTTAAGTGAATCCTCACTCCATTCTGGAGGATATTTTCTGCTTCACTGACCTACTCACTGACCCAGATAAAAACAGCTTCATAACAACCCATAATGTTTTCCCAAGTTAGGAAACATTTATTGAAAAATAGTGCTAAGAAAATCATGATAGAGTAAGTCTGAACAAGCTATTTTCCAAGCACTGCAGGTCTGAATTATGGAGGTGTGACATAACAAATCCAATTTTGACAAAAAAAGCATACGGTTAAGGTTTTACAGGATCTCTGCTTTGAAAGATTTTCTTCTAATTCCTTACATTTTTAAGTCTCTGTAGCTAGATAAATTATTTACTTTTTGCATTTTTGTTCTTCTCAGTTTATTCTTCTGTTCACCTTGTATAATTGTGTTTCAAAAGTTCTCTAGAATCTAACAGCTCATAAAAGCTTTGTTTTTGTTGTTGGTTATTTTTGTGCGTGTGTGGGCCAATAAAATAGTTTTCTCATTATTTCTTACAAAACTTGTATGTAGGTCAAGGCTAAATTTGCACACCCTGCTGCAATATTCAAACTGTGGCATTTCTTTTAGTGCTCAGAGGACTAATAACCCCTTGGAAATTATGAATGATAGGATATGAATAGTGGAATCAACCCATTACTTGGCTTGGGGAAACAGATTTGCAAGAACAAAGGTTATGGTACAGCTACTGTTAATTTCCTTGGGGCTGAAAATGAAGCCTAAAATTAGCTTTCACTGTGACAATTCAGTGTCTAAGCAGGTTGGAAGAGAACAATGTCCTCCTAATTGTGATTTTTGTAATTTTAAATGCTGTAATTTTAGAGCTCTTTGAAAAACACTGGAGTCCCACTGAAAGTAAAGGGCTGAGTGCATGTGTGTGTGTGTGTGTGTGTGTGCACGCGCGCGCACAAATTAGCCTAGGAAGATCATTATGGTTATTTATGTTTATATGAAGTATATTAGCTGACTTTCTATGAATTGGTAGTATTATAAAGGATACTTTAAATGTCCATTGTTTCATTGGGTATTGTATCAATTTATGGTACTGTCTTTTGAGACTTATTTGAACTTGTAGTTGACTCACAAAGAGAGAAGGTAGAAAACTTAAAGTTCAAATTTAAGTAAAAAATAGGCAGAAAAGAGTTTTTGCATCTGTTACATGATCACAAAACATATTACCGTAGACCCAGTTTATGTAATTAATAGAGACAGAATCTAAAGATTTGGGTATCTTATTGGCTAACTCAGGATGGTTAAACACATCTCAGCAGAATGAGCTACTGAAAAGTGTGTACATGTGTGAAATGAGGGGGTAGGTGGGAACATAGGTGTTAAGTGGAAGCACGGGTTGGGGTATCTGAGTGCTAGGAGAAGTATGAGAGTTTAAAATACTAAGAGTAACAGCACTTTAAGGAAATATCTAGTGCCATATTTTAATGCATAAATGTCTCTTCAATAATGCAATGTAATTGTATTGAACAAAGGTCTAAACGTGCCAATCCCATAATGGCAATGAATGCCATAAACAATTAGAGATGCACTGTGTCTTATTCCCTAGTAATGACCATGTAAAAAATCTTTTAGTTTATGATAGAAATCCTTAATATCATTAAGGATGACATTAATCCTTAATGTCAATTCTTAAATGTCAGTATCAATTCTTAATGTCTTTAAGGACAGAAATTATAAAATTCTTATCCATATTAGCAATACATTCATAACGATAAATACATAAATTATATATGGGATTTTGAAATATAAACATAAAAGTAGAGGCCAAAAGAGTATACGCCACTTATATTTACTAACCCCAAATTTTGTGGACTTCTTGTCAGCCTGCTTTCAAAGTGTTTTGAGTTGTCTCAATACATAAAAACTAAATGGAAACAATAACATCACATTCATTATGTAAGCTCTTAGCATTATGAATAAGAATGGAAAATCTATTGAGAAGTGTCTGTGCATAGACATTTATTCAGCCAACAAACATATGAAAAAATGCTCATCATCACTGGTCATCGGAGAAATACAAATCAAAACCACAGTAAGATACCATCTCATGCCATTTAGAATGATGATCATTAAAATGTCAGGAGACAACAGACGCTGGAGAGGATGTGGAGAAGTAGCAATGTTTGTACACTCTTGGTGGGAGTGTAAATTGGTTCAACCATTGTGAAAGACAGTGTGGTGATTCCTCAAGGATCTAGAACTAGAAGTATCATTTGACCTAGCAATCCATTACTGGGTATATACCCAAAGGATTATAAATAATTCTGCTATAAAGACTCTTGCACATGTATGTTTATTGCGGCACTATTCACAATAGCAAAGACTTGGAACCAACCCAAATGTCCATCAATAATAGACTGGATAAAGAAAATGTGGCACATATACACCATGGAATACTGTGTAGCCAAAAAAAGGATAAGTTCGTGTCCTTTCCAGGGACATGGATGAAGCTAGAATCCATCATTCTCAGCAAAGAATCACAAGGACAGAAAACCAAGCACCGCATGTTCTCACTCATAAGAGGGAGTTGAACACTGAGAACACATGGATGCAGGGAGGGGAACATCACACCCTGGGGCCTGTTGAGGGGCCGGAGGCAGGGGGAGGGATAGCATTGGGAGAAATACCTAATGTAAATGATGAGGTGATAGGTGCACCAAACCAAAATGACACATGTACACCTATGTAACAAACCTGCATGCTGCGCACATGTGCCCTGTAATTTAAAGTATAATAATAATTTTTAAAAATGTAAAAAAAGAATGGAAAATCTAGATGTTTAGATTGACTATAGAATGAAGTTCGAATCATGGTAGATAGATATGCTCTCAGGATAGGGAGGGTTGCTTGTTGTCTACCAAAATCCATTCTCACCTTCTTCCAGAGAGCAATAGAATTGTTTTGGACACACCTGTCAGCTTCCTTTGCAGCCAGTTGTGCCCTTGTCACTACATTCTTGAAGAAAGAAAGTGAGCAGAAGTCATGTGTGTAAATTCCATATCACTTGCTTAAAAGGAAAATTTTTACTTTCAACTTATGTTCTTTCCCTTTTCATTGTCTAAAATGCAGAAAATTCCTGAGCCAGCTGTGAAAATCCCTTGGGGACTAAGAGTAACAAGATGGAAGGAGTCTATGAACCCATCCACTTATTTCCAGAGAGAGAATGAGTTATATTTTGCTAGAGCCACAGAATGTTGAAAGGTTTTGTTGTTAGCTTAGCCTATACCAAAATATGTGTGTGCCTGTGTATCATGTATCTTCATATAATAACTATGACAATTTTCCATTCCTTGTTAGAGCTGCCCATATTTTAACTCTGTAGCCAAACTCCTATCTTGCTATTGATCCCCTGGGCAAGATGATAGTACAGTTTTCTAGAACTATCTAAATATTCATGGGTTCTGTAGGAACTCCTTGTTTTAAAAAGTGTATCAAATTTTCTCCACTCTTTCCCAAGACTCCTCTAATTTTAGCATGGAAATGAGCTTCTACAAGTCCTTTTTGGAAAAGGAGGAGATAGGTAAATCATTAGTTATCAACATAACAATTCTTCTATTGCTAAGGCAAAGCACAATATTTCAAAACTCTGTTTTGTATTTTTCTTTGGAGGACAAAGGCATATTGGTGATATTTGCTGTCTATAAGACTTAGTGCCTCATATAGCTCACCTGACTTCTGTGGGAATATATTAACATTTAAAATCCAACTTCAACTCCTACCTTGGGCCTCTAATTTTCCCTTTATTTGTCGACTCCTTTCAACTCACTAGTGGATCATAGGACTCTATTTGAAAATCCTATTTTATTAAATTCTGAAATCCTCAGCACAGTAACTGGAAAAGGGCTCTGAAATAAATGTAGGGATAAATTGTCTAAATATATTTATAAAAAAGAAACAGACAATGTACTGCGAGGTGATTTTCTAAGTCCTTTACATATGTTATTTTATTAAAGCTTCTCTTTAACCAAAGGGTAGGTATGACCATTCTTGTTTCAAGATTGAGGACACTGATGCTCAAAAAGTTAAATAATGTGCCCATTTCACAAAATGAGAAAGTAGCAAAGTCAGAACGAAAATTTAGATTTCTTAATTGAAGCCAATGTTTTTTCTCCTATTCTAATGACCTTAAACACTCCTCCCTCTCCCTACCTCTTTCCGGCCTTTTTTTCCCCCATGCAATCTCATACCAAGCCATAATATAGAAACAGAGTCAGAGCTCAGGGATATGTGGAAAACAGTGGCATAGAGTTGTACTTGCTCATTCCCTTACTTTCCTCTGCATCAGCCTGAGGCACCTCCACAGAGCTCAGATTGCTGTCCACCTGGAATATGTTAAAACTCACTGTATAATAGCATACTGACTCTCAAAATGAAGGGAATGAAAGGTAACAATGACCATATGCTTATTAATTGCCAGATGTGCATAGTTTAAGTCATGTTATTCTCAATAAAGATGTATTTTCTGTGATGCTGAGACCATGGAATGCTAAAACTTCATCTTGCCATACATTCCTATAGTGGGTGAATGACCAAGAAATCATAGATCGCTTGACAACAATTTTTTTTCCTTACAATGGTGCAAAATCAACATCCATTCATTTGAAATCATCCTTGAAATTTTGAATTTTGATCTTTTCCTGGGCTTGTAACATGCAGCAAGATACTCTCTGTCAATGCAGAGCTGTGCAGTTAGCTATGGCTCCCAGTCATCCACGCATTCAAGTGAGTAGACAACTGATACTCTACAGTGTACTGTGTTGCCAGGTGGTTTTGCCCCAATGTAGGCTGATGGAAATATTCTGAGGCTATTTACTGTCGGCTGTGCTAAACTATGATGTGCTATAATGTTTGGCAAGCTGGGTGTGTAAAATGTAAAAATTTTTACTCACCATAGTCTCCACTTAGGAAAAGTTTATTGGAAAACCTGATGGAAAGTCAAGGATCATTTGTATTCTGACACTAAAATAGCATTGAGAACCTAATAAGCAGTTGGCATATGAATAAATGAACTCTTTATTATTTTATATATCAGTGTCTCAAAAACTCTCCAAATGCAGGACTTGCTAGCAAACAGTTCAAATCCTAAGAAACTTTCCTACTTGCCTCATTTGGTTCCCAGTCTGCATTTTAGGTCTTTCATGCTCATATCTACTTAAGGAGAGAGGTGACTGAGCATAAAAGTCTCTGAATCAAATCACTCAGTCAGAAGCATGGAATGGATGGGAGGCTGGAAGGATAGCTTTCTTTAAGATGTGGGAGTGTAAAATGTTGAGGAAGAGTGACCTCTTCCTCCAAATGAAATGTGACTCTCCGTAGACGTTCTGGGTTTTATTTTTTATTTTTATTTTTTATTTTATTTTATTTTTTATTATTATTATACTTTAAGTTCTAGGGTACATGGGCATAACGTGCAGGTTTCTTACATATGTATACTTGTGCCACGTTGCTGTGCTGCACCCATCAACTGGTCAGCACCCATCAACTCGTCATTTACATCAGGTATAACTCCCAGTGCAATCCCTCCCCCCTCCCCCCTCCCCATGATAGGCCTCGGTGTGTGATGTTCCCCTTCCCGAGTCCAAGTGATCTCATTGTTCAGTTCCCACCTATGAGTGAGAACATGCGGTGTTTGGTTTTCTGTTCTTGCGATAGTTTGCTAGAAGAATGATGGTTTCCAGCTGCATCCATGTCCCTACAAAGGACACAAACTCATCATTTTTTATGGCTGCATAGTATTCCATGGTGTATATGTGCCGCATTTTCTTAATCCAGTCTGTCACTGATGGACATTTGGGTTGATTCCAAGTCTTTGCTATTGTGAATAGTGCCGCAATAAACATACGTGTGCATGTGTCTTTATAGCAGCATGATTTATAATCCTTTGGGTCTATACCCAGTAATGGGATGGCTGGGTCATATGGTACCTCTAGTTCTAGATCCTTGAGGAATCGCCATACTGTTTTCCATAATGGTTGAACTAGTTTACAATCCCACCAACAGTGTAAAAGTGTTCCTATTTCTCCACATCCTCTCCAGCACCTGAGCGTTCTGGGTTTTGAATTATGAGACCCATATTTTCTTTTCCCATGAGTCAAGGCAGAGTTGATTTATAATAGATGCAGAATCATCCTGTGCGCCCAACTGTCAGTGCACAAAGCAGTCTTCGTTAATTGCCTTTTGCTTCCCTATCATCTTTTAGTGTTGCACCACGAACAGAAGCATGCATTTCTGGGTCCTTTCCCATTAGAAGATCCCCCCACCCCCAACTTCGTTTAACAGACAAAGAAGGCTTGCTGAACATACATGCAAGATTATTAATAGGAATAATCTGAGTATTCTGAGGCTGCTGACACAGTTTTCACGAACGAGGCAATCTGTTTAGTTTAGCCACTTTTCCCAGGAGAACTGATAAGAACAGTGGAAACTTCCACTTATGCTCATGTTGTGCCTGGAAATGACCTGATAAAAGGGCTCTCTCAGTATGTGGCACGTATGGGTGGTCCCCAAAAGCTGCTTCCAAAATCTCTATGCTTAAAAAAAAAATTCTTGTTTCCTTAGATAACTCCTAGACAGCTGTGCTCCTATGGAAACCTTTGGAATAGACCCATACAGAAAAATTCCGAAAATAAAATAAAAAAGAAAAGAAAAAGAAAACAACGTAGAAAACCTGTGAAACACCTGGTTTTGGCAGATTTTTCTCTCACCCGAGGCGTCAGGTTTCAGTGCCATCTGTTAGGCTGCCATGTTCTGCTCGTCCTTCTCCGGGTATGTTCCCCTGTGGGCTGCACAGGATCTGGCTGGCAGCAGATTGCAGCCGACCTCCGCCATGAAGCCTCCCTGGGATTTGTAGCCCTGCAGCCTGCCTGGCGGAGGTTCTCTCTCCAACGCGGCCCGTCTGCAGGCTCTCCTTTTGACCTTCCCAAATGGTATTTAAAGCAGCCATTAGAATGACTCCCCAGCGCCCAGGCTATTTCAAATCTTTTAAATGTTTGAATACATTGCTTTAACATGTTGACCTTCCTCTGTACCCAGTGAAACTAGGCCAAGCAAACAAACAAATAAATAAACTACTTTGGTTTGTGACCGAAGAAGAAATTGCCATCTTAACACTCTTCCTAGAGCTCCTGCATACCCCTGTCTTTCAGCTGCCAACAGAACATAGGAAAACAGCCAATCATTGAAATGCACAGCTGTGTATTCCTTCACACATTGGTTTCTCTTTCCTATGTGTTCAATGATAATTCCAAACATCTATTGAATTACAACTAAAGTATCCTATTTCATGCAAGTATATTCTCTGCTTAAGCAATTACTAATATTCGGTTTATTTTATTTTTATTTGTATTTATTGATTTTAAGATGGAGTCTCTCACTGTCTCCCGGGCTGGAGGGCAGTGGCGCCATCTCGGCTCACAGCAACTTCCGCCTTACAGGTTCGAGCGATTCTTCTACCTCAGCCTCCCGAACAGCTGGGATTACAGGTGCCTGGCACCATGCCCTGCTATTTTTTTTTTTGTATTTTTAGTAGAGACGGGGTTTCACTATGTTGGCCAGAGTGGTCTCGAATGCCTGACCTCGTAAACCACCTGCCTCTGCCTCCCAAAGTGCTGGGATTACAGGCATGAGCCACCGTGCCAGGCCTAATATCCAGGTATTTTTATTTTTTAATTTTTTTTTTAAATCTCGTGTGGAAGAAAAGGCCATTCTAGAAAATATTAACATTTTCTGATACACGGCAATGGGAGAAGCTCTGTTTAATTTTCCTCCCATAATTTTAGAGCCCTTTGGTCTATCTTTTGTTGGTGTAACCTTTCTGTGTGATGGTCCTTTCTGACAGCCTCGGTTTTTGTTTGACTTTTCTTTAACACTCATTTTCAGAAAAGACAAGTGCTTTGCAAATCCAATCCACTGAGCATATGTGAGTGCTGAATATTTTACAGAAGCTTTCGGTGAGAAATGAAGAAGATAGTTTACATTTTACATCACACAGCAATAATTACTTTATTAAATAATTTAGTTTAATTTAATTACTGTAAATTCTCCCCAAGAGGTATTTCTGCTCTGCCCAAAGTCTTGTGTCTCTACATTCCTACTGGGTCTGATTTCATATTCTAGTTCTCTTTCTTCTTTATGTACACCTATAACGTACATAAATGACCTATATATTGCCTCACACTGACTTCTCAAACCTTGCATCATTTCACCCATTATACTTTCACAAAACAATGGACCCTCCAATTATTGGGGTATATTCTCCTGGGAAGGCAGTGCGGACTAGAAATAACTGCTTTTGTCTTCATCTAATTCTTTTTTATTATTTATTTTTCATTGTGCTGACATGCCTTCCAGCAAATTTAGACAGAAATAAGCCTGTCTAAGGGAACAAAATTGGTGCAAACTGTGACAGGATGGTCCCTGAGCTATACAAAATTCATACTTTCAAGAGATAAATTCTAGTTATATGCTCTGCATTGGCGTATATTCTCCTCACAAAACATTTTTAAAGGAGTTTTAGAACATTTACATATTGTTTATGAGGCAATTTAGAAAGAAGATGAAAAACAACAATAATCCCATATTTCTTTATAGCTTTCTTGTGATTATTAGTAGTTGACACTTCTTGCTTGCAATGATTTGTTAATATTTTCAATTTCATGGTTTTAAATCTCAATATTCATTTATAAATTCACATTCTAAAAGTTATGCTAAGAAAATATCATGGAGAATCTAAACATAGAAAGAATAATTCAAGCTTTTGATGCAGGAAAAACATGTTCAAATTGGTTTTATTTAACTTAAAATAACAACGGTTTTAATTCCAGTGAAGTGACAGTTTTCAAAGAAAACAGGAGCTACTTAGCTTATTATTCATATAGTTCATGCTAAGCATGAGAAACAAGGAGCTCTGTTTATGCTGACATTATTTGGATGGAAGCTGCCATGTATAATACAATGCTGTGTCTTCCTCTTTTTATGAATCCATCCACTAACCTCCTTGTTTAGCTGCACAGCCTATGCATAGCATGGCTCATCTTGGGATCCTTTGGAGTTGTGTACCCTGAGATTGGAAACGGGGCATCCCTACTGCTATGTTATCTTTTCCTACTTGATAATTAGTACATTCAGTTATGAAGAATTAATGCTTGAAAGTGACATTTAAAATTCCCAATGGTGTAGGTATTTATATATCAAAAATAAAATTGTTAACTAAATTTAACAAAATCAAAATATAGTGAATTATATTTTCAGCCTATCTGTTTTAATCCTCTTATCAAACAAGGTGACTGGCACCATTCTGGCTGGGTTAGATTTTATAAGGTTAGGACTGGCAAACAAATTGTCTTTCTTTAAAAAGAAATATAGGTGCTAATGGTTGACACTGCCTAAGTATTTATTGTGGGCCAAATACTGCTTCAATTATTTTCCATGTAAGAAGTCTTTTATTCCTCACAGTAACCTAATAGGTTGGGTATAATTATTATCACTATTTCACAGGTTAAAAATAAAAATTAAAAAAAAAAAAAAAACCGAGGCACAAAGAAATTAAACATCTTTGTCAAACAACTAAAAATGTTAGAATCAGAATTTTCACCCAGCCTAACACCAGAATCTGAGCCTTTTGCCATGTGCTATAATTATAAAATATTCAGGGTCCATAGTGAGTGAGACTTAGAGATCACAAAATGTCACCAGATGAGTGCTAGAAGCGAGCTTTCTACTTTCTACTTTCCTTTTCAAAAGATATCCAATTGCCCAAAGTAGAAACCTAAGAATCATGATGTTTTATTTTCTCTCACTGATATGGTTTGGATGTTTGTCCCCTCCAAATCTCACGTTGAAATGTAATCCTCAGTGTTGGAGGTGGGGCCTGGTGAGAGGTGTTTGGGTCATGAGGGTGGATCACTCATGAATGCTTTGGTGCTGTCCTTGTAATAACGACAAGTTCTTGCTCAGAGTTCACATGAGATCTGGTTGTTTAAAAGAGCGTGGCACCTCCCTCCTTACTCCCCCTCTTGCTCTATGGTATGCTGAAACGGTTTGGCTGTGTTCCCACCCAGATCTCATCTTGAATTCCCATGTGTTGTGGGAGGGACCTGGTAGGAGGTAATTGAATCATGGGCGCAGGTGTTTTCTGTGCTGTTCTCATGATAGTGAACAAGTCTCATGAGATCTGATAGTTTTAAAAAAAGGAGTTTCCCTTGTACAAGTTATTTTGTCTGCCACCATGTGAGACTTGCCTTTTATCTTCTGCCATGATTGTGAGGCCTCCTCAGCCATGGGAAACTGTAAATTCAGTAAAACTTTGCTTTGTAAATTGCCCAGTCTTGCATATGTCTTTACCATTAGTGTGAAAATGGACTAATACAGTAAATTGGCACCAGCAGAATGGGGCATTGCTGAAAATATACCCAAAAATATGGAAGCAACTTTGGAACTGGATAATATGCAGGGTTGGAACAGTTTAGAGGGCTCAGAAGAAGACAGGAAAATGTGGGAACATTTGGAACTTCCTGAAGACTTGTTGAATCACTTTGACAAAAATGCTGATAGTGATATCAACAATAAGGTCTAGGCCGAGGTGGTCTCAGATGGAGAGGAGGAATTTGTTGGAAATTGGAGTAGAGGTAACTCTTGTTATTAGCAAAGAGACTGGCAGCATTTTGCTCCTGCCCTAGAGATTTGTGGAACTTTGAACTTGAGAGAGATGATTTAGGGCATCTGGTGGAAGAAATTTCTAAGCAGCATAACATTCAAGAGGTGACTTGGGTGCTGTTAAAGGCACTCAATTTCATAAGGGAACCAGAGCATAAAAGTTTGGAAAATTTGCAGCCTGACAATGTGATAGAAGAAAAGTCCCATTTTCTGAGGAGAAATTTAAGCCAGCTACAGAAATTTGCATAAGTAATAAGGAGCTTAATGTTGATACCCAGGACAATGGGGAAAATGTCTCCAGGGCATGTCAGAGGTCTTCATGGCAACCCCTTCCATCACAGGCCCAGAGGTGTAGGAGGAAAAAATGGTTTTGTGGGCCAGGCTCAGGGTTCCTCCCCTGTATACAGCCTAGGGACTTGGTGCCCTGCATCCCAGATGCTCCAGCCATGAAGAAAAGAAGCCAAGGTACAGCTTGGCCTGTTGCTTCAGAGGATGTAGGCCTCAAGCCTTAGCAGCTTCCATGTGGTATCAAGCCTGCAGGTGCACAGAAGTCAGGAATTGAGGTTTGGGAACCTCTGCCTAGATTTCAGAAGATGTGTGGAAATGCCTGGATACCCAGGCAGAAGTTTGCTCATGGGTGGGTGCCTCATGGAGAACATCTGGTAGGGCAGTGCAGAAGGGAAATGTGGGGTAGGAGCCCCCACACAGAGTCCCTACTAAGGTACCATCTAGTGGAGCTGTGAGAAGAGGGCCACCATCCTTCAGACCCCAGAATGGTAGATCCACCTGACAGCTTGTACCATGCACCTAGAAAAGCCACAGACACTCAGTGCCAGCCTGTGAAAGCAGCCAGGAGGGAGGCTATATCTGCAAAGCCATAGAGACGGAGCTGGCCAAGACCATGGAAACCTACCTCTTGCATCAGCTTGACCTGGATGTGAGACACAGAGTCAAAGGGGATCAATTTGGAGCTTTAAGATTTGACTGCCCTGATGGATTCTGGACTTGCATAGGTCCTGTAGCCCCTTCGTTTTGGCCAGTTTCTCCCATTTGGAATGGCTGTATTTATCTAATGCGTGTACCCCCATTCTATCTAGGAAGTAACTAACTTGCTTTTGATTTTACAGGCTCATAGGGTGAAGGCACTTGCTTTGTCTCGGATGAGACTTTGTACTTTGGACTGTGGACTTTTGAGTTAATTCTCAAATAAGATAAGACTTTGGAGGACTGTTAAGAAGGCATTATTGGTTTTGAAATGTGAGGACGTGAGATTTGGAAGGGGCTAGCGGCAGAATGATATGCTTTGACTGTCTCCCCACCCAAATCTCATCTTGAACGCCAACATGTTGTGAGAGGGACCTGGTGGGAGGTAATTGAATCATTGAGGCAGGTCTTTCCCATGCTGCTCTTGTGATAGTGAATAAGTCTCATGAGATCTGATAGTTTTAAAAAGAGGAGTTTCCCTGCACAAGTTCTTCTCTTGTCTGCTGCCATGTGAGATGTGCCTTTTGCCTTCCACCGTGATTTTGAGGTCTTCCCAGCCATGTGGAACTGTAAGCCCAATAAACCTCTTTCTTTGGTAAATTATCTAGGCTCTGATATGTCTTTATCAGCAGGATGAAAACCGACTAATACATATGCTGCTTCCCTTTGCCTTCCACCATGATTGTAAGCTTCCAAGGTCTCACCAGAAGCCAAGATGTTGGTGCCATGCTTGTGTAGCTTGCAGAACTATGAACCAATTAAACATCTTTTATTTATAAATTACTCAGTCTCAGATATTCCTTTATAGTAACACAAAAACTGCCTAACACACTCACTATCTACCTCTAGTTATTTACTAATTTGTGTGAATTCATCGCTAGAAATAGGTCTTGAATCTCTCTCTCTCTCTCTCTTTTTTTTTTTTTTTATGGAATCTCACTCTGTTGCCCTGACTGGAGTGCAGAGGTGCAATCATGGCTCACTGCAACCTCCACTTCCTGGGTTCAAGTGATTTTCATGCCTCAGTTACCCAAGTAGCTGGGAAAACAGGCATGCGCCATCACCCCCAGCTAATTTTTATACTATTTTTCTTTTTTTTTTTTAAGACTTTACCTTGGGGACTGCAATTACTATTTACTCTCCCAGATAAAGAGCATTTAATGACCAAATTGTGCAAATGGGTTTTGTTTACAATAATGTTAATTTTGGGGAAATGACATGATCAGAAACATACATTTGAAATCATGGAAGCAATGCATAGACTCTAGAGAAAAGGAGTGTCATCTATATTTTTGTGGAGCTCTATTTGAAAACTATTGTCTAATTCAATAAATTGCCTTGAGATAACCAGCCATCTAGAATAATAAAATATTTAAAAGATTGTTTCTTTAGTCATGAAAGCAAAATAAATTACAGATGGGTTAAATAATGGAATTTAAAAATCCCTGCAGGAATAAATAGTGCTGTTGGCTGAAGTAAAGATTAGTGAACTCCAAAACATCAATAGACATTGTTCAAAGTGAAGAATAGAGAGTGAAAAATATTGAAGAAAAGTCATTAAAGGCTCAGGGACCTGTGGAAGCACAGCAAATGGTCTACTATACATGCAACTGGAACCATAAGAAAAAGAGAATAAAAATGAAGCATAGACAATATTGAAGATATAATCGGTAAAAATTTTCCAAATATTATTTAAAAAAAAACATTGATTTAGAGACCCAAGAAGTTTAGCTAAACCTAAGCACAGTAAGAGCAAAGAAACCTGAGCCCAGATATACAATAATATTTTATAAAAACAAAAAGAAAAATATTAAAAGGAGATACCCAATTACTGGTGTGAATTCTGCCCCATGCATTGACACTGACTTATCTGACTTACATATTCACCAAAATAAATCATATTTTTACCCATAAAATATATTTGAATATATTTCAAAAGACTGAAATCTTACAGAGAATATAATTTGACTAAAACCATGCAAATTAGAAATTAATAACTGAAAGGTATGTGTCCACTATTAGTTTCCTATTACCACTGTAAAAGAATTATAGACTTGCTTTAAAAACAGAAAAAATTTTTCATACAGTTCTGGAGGTCAGAAATACAAAATGAGTCTTACGGGTATACAATCAAGGTGTTGGTAATGCTGGTTTCTTCTGGAGGCTCCTGACAGAGAAATTGTTTGTTGTCTCTTCTAGCATCTGGTGGCTGCTAGCATCCCTTAGCTTGTGGCCACATCACCCCAAAATCTACTTCTGTTGTTTCATTGTCTTCTTTTCTGTATTCAAATCTCCCTTTGTTTTCATCTTATAGAACTCTTGAGACTACAGTTAAGGTATACCCAAGTAATCTAGGATAACTTTCCCATCTAAGACCCTTAACTTTATACTTGCAAAGTCTTTTTTTGTCATGTAAGGTAACATTCACAGTTTCCAGGGATTATTATGCAGATATCTTTGGGGGCTACTCAGCCTAACACATTTCTCAAATATTTGCAAGTTTCAGACACATTAAGTAATCTGTGCATCAAAGAAGTCATAAGAAAAATGAGAAAAAATATTTCAAACCAAAATAAAATAAAAACAACTTATAAAAATTAGTAGAATGACATTAAAGTGGTGCTTTGAGGAAAATTTGTATCAGTAAATGATATTGGCAAAGAAGAACAATTTAAAATCAATTATTTAAGCTTTCATCATAGAAATTTTTTTAAAAGCAAATTAAATCCAAGGTATGTAGATAAATATAAATATTAAAGATGAGAACAAATATTAATTAATGAGAAAAATAAAATAGAGATAACTAATAAAATCAGAAGCTGAATCTGTAAAAGACTAATAAACTTGCTAAACTCCTGGTGAGATTAATGGAAGAAAAGAGAAAGAAGGCAATGGATGAATGTCAGGAATGAGAGATGTGATATCACTGAATATTTTATAGATAATTAAAAGGATAATAAGATATTGTGAACAACGTGATGCAAATAAATTTGACAGCTTAGAGGAAATGGATAAATTATTTGGTGACACAAACTACCGAGGCTAACACACACACACATACACAAAAATTATGAATTTTTCTAAATCTATTAAGTAATTAAAATAGTAATCAAAACTGTTCCTATGAAGAGAACTTTAGGTCCAGATGGCTTCACTGGTAAATCTCTCAAACACTGAAGAAATAAAGTCATACAAACACTTTCAGAAAGTAGAAAAGGCGCTTAAGGTGTGCGGTGGCTTAAGTGTGTATTCCCAGCACTTTGGGAGGCCAAGGCAGGAGGATCATTTGAGCCCAGGAGTTTCAGACCAGTCTAGGAAACATAGTGATACCCTGTCTCTACTATGCAGTTTCCTAGGGAGACAGGATCTAGTATGTGTATATATGTGTGTGTGAATGTGTGTGTGTGTGTGTGTATATAAAATAATTAGCTGGGTATGGTGGCACATGCCTGTAATCCCAGCTACCTGGGAGGCTGGAGGGGGAGGACTGCTTGAGCCCAGGAGGTCCAGGCAGCAGTGAGCCATGATTGTGCCACTGCACTGCAGCCTAGGTGACAGAGTGAGATGCCGTTTAAGAAAAAAAGGAAAAAAAGAAAAGGAGGGATGGCTTTCCAAATTATTCCATGAGGTCAGCATTATTCTGATATGAAAATCTAACAAAGATATTATGAGAAAAGATAATTGCAGATTAATATCTTTTATGAAAAAAAGTTATAAAATATTTGAAAATATGGCACTATTGAATCCAGCAATATTTAAAAGGCTAATGCATTATGGCCAATAAAGGGCCAGAAATACAAGCTTGCATTTAAATGAAATGTTAAATTTTATAATAAAATAAATTTAAGATGTTATATCAATAAATGTGGTTTAGAACTTTAAAATAATAAAAAATGCATTTTAAAACTAATCAATATAATTCACCATGTTAAAAAACTATGAAAGAAAAAACATAAAATCATCTCTCTATATATAGAAAAAGCATTTGATAAAATTAAACACTCATTCATGATAAAAATTTCAACAAATCAGTAATAGAGAGAACTTTTTCAACCTGATAAAGGACATCTACAAAATATTCACAGCTAATATCAGACTTACTGCTTTCCTTCTGAGACTGAAGAACAAGTCAAAGCTGTTCAGTCTCCTTACCTTTATTTGATAATGTTCTGGATTCTCCAATTAATGCAATAAGCCTGGGAAAATAATAAAAATAATAGAAGTCAGTATTGTCTCTATCCACAGAAGACATGATGGTCTTTGTAGAATATCTTAAGAACTTTCCAAAATAAATAATAAAATTAGTAAGGAAATTTTTAAAAGGCACAAGAACCAAGAGCAGTACACAAAATCCATTATATTTCTCTATACTAAAAACTTAAATTGCCAAATTAAATTAAAAATATTATTTACAAAAGCTCCCAAATAGTAAGTTCCTAAGAATAAACTTAGTTTTAAAAGTTTAAGACTTGAGCACTGAAAATGACAAGACATTTTTCAGAGAAATTTGTAAAATGTGTCCCATTTTTTGTGGATTGGCAGACTAAGTATTGTCAGAATGTCAATTTTGACAATTGAGTTATAGAGTCAATGCAATCCTGATAAAATATTTCTTTGTCAAAATTGTTTATGATGCTAAAATTTATTTTTTTAAACTAATTTTTAATAGTCAAAAAATTTAAAATAATAACATTGCAAGACTTAAAGTACAAAAATCAGGACAGTGCAATATAATTGTAAGAATAGTCATATAAATAAATGGAACAGAATAGAACATCTAGATATAGATCTATACATATATGGCCAATGGATTTTTTTGTAATGGTGGCATCATAATTTAATGGAGGAATAACAGTATTTTCAATTCATTGTGCTGGAAAGAAAAAATGGGAAAAAATGAGAATGGAAAGTTAGGCAGGGGAAATTAATATGAAAAACAAGACCTCAGTCTCTATTTCATACTTCAGCCACAATTTATTCAAGGTTGATTATGACTTTTATTGTGGTGGCTTCCTTTGACCTCCAAATAATCCATCCTTGATTTTTCTTAGTTGCTGTGGATTGATACTCATATTGCCTGTCCGGTCATTTTGTCACTATTAACACAATTTTTTAATTAACCATCTTCATATCTGTGTGGAGACATGTCTCTTTGTCTGCCACTCTAACTTTGCCACTTACATTAATTTCATAAATCTTGTTTCTAGAATTAAGATCTGCCATCTGACTTCTATAACTATTCTATCATACCCTTGCTCTTAATGAACCTAATTCTGAAATGATATTACCTGCTATGATCTTTGACCTGTAGAGGAGAGCTACCACCAAGCTTTTCAATAACTACTATTCCTCACTATTAGTAAATTTCTCATTTCTCTAATACAAAGTATCCATTTTTTTTGGTCAGTTTGTGGATGTTCTGGACTTACATAATATTGTCCAGTCTTGCAAACCCAACTTTTTGGTCTGTTTCTTTCCTTCTTCCCCATCTACTATAGCAATTTCAGAGTTTATAAGTCACTTAATATGGACTGTCTCTTTCTCCAAGTTTCCTATAGGCTATTCTAGCAAAGTATTAGCACTCTCTTCTGCAGTCTTTGATGTAATGTGCATTATATTCCATTTTCTTGGTCCAGCACCCTCAGTATCCAGTTTAATTGTACATGTCATAGTTCATGACAGTGAATTTAAGCTAGATCCTGCAGCTCCATGTAGGGTATAAGCCCTGCCCCTTTTCCCTTAGAAAGCCAACATTTTCTTAGCTCAGTTTTGTTGTGAAATGGTTATAGATCTGGTGACCAGGAGGGCAGGTAGGGACAAATAATGAGAACAGGTATTTTATCTTACAAGGCAGAGGACTTTCCATTGACTTCAAGCAACAATGGAGCACTAGTCTCTCACAAGAAGGAGTATGCCACTTCTGTGCATCCAGATAGTTAAGGGATTCTGGAACTTCAATATTTTCAAGTGCTTTATTCCAAATGTCCGCATTTCACATTCCAGAGTACTTTTCTTTATAATCATATCTTTAACCTCAGCATAGCAGACCTGGCTGCTTTAAGATTTTAACCTACTCTCGAGCTCTGCTACTCTTACAATTAAATACTGGGCTACTGGGCCTGGTCTTCTGCTTTTTCTATCTTTTGACTGGAGGAGACTGGAATGTTTATATGCCAGCAATAAATTACGTTGGCATATTATGAGGCAGACTGCCCTCAGAGGGAGTAGGATTCACACCTTGGGAATCCTCAGAACTAGCTTACAATTTTCACTATTAAACAAATTTGGAATTTTTCTTCATTTGTTGAGGCAGTAATTATTTAAATACTCAGAAATAAATCTTGCTAAATATGTGCAAGGACTCTATACACAGAACTATAAATACAGGTATACCTTGGTTCTGTTGTTTCTATTCCAAAACGCCACAATAAAATGAATATTGCAATAAAGCGAGTAACAACGTTTTTTGCTTCCCAGTGCATATAAAAGTAATATTTATACTATACTGTAGTCTATTAAATGTTCAATAGCACTATGTCTAAAATACAATGTAACCTTGATTAAAAAATATTTTATTGCTAAAAATGCTAATGATCAGCTGAGCCTTCAGTGAGTCATAATCGTTTTGCTGGTGGAAAGTTTTGACTCTATGCTGATGGCTGCTGACAGATCAGGGTGGTTGTTGAAGGTTAGGATAACTGTGGCAATTTCTTAAGAGAACAATGAAGTTTGCTGCATCAATTGTTCCCTTCAGGGAGGATTTCTCTATAGCATGCAATGATATTTGATAGCACTTTACTCACAATGGAACTTCTTTCAAAATTGGAGACAATCTTCTCAAATCCTGACAAGGCTTTAATAACCAAATTTATGTAATATTCTAAATCTTTTGTTGACATTTCAATAATGTTCACATCATCTTTTCCAGGAGTAGTTTCCATCTCAAGAAACCACTTTCTTTACTCATTCAAAAGAAGCAACTCCTCATCTGTTCAAGTTTATCATGAGATTGCAGCAATTTAGTCACATTTTCAGGCTTCACTTCTAATTCTAGATCTCTTGCTATTTCTACCACATCTTCAATAACTTCCTTCACTGAACTTTTGAACCCTTCAAAGTCATCAATGAGGGTTGGAATAAACTTCTTCCAAATACCTGTTAATGTTGATATTTTGACCTCCTCCTATGAATCATGGATGTTTTTAATGCCATGTGGAATGCTAAGCTCTTTCCAGAAGGTTTTCAACTTACTTTGCCCAGATCCATCAGAGGAATCACTATCTATTGCAGCTATATGGGCTTACAAATTTTTTCTCAAATAATAAGACCTGGAAATTAAAAATTACTCCTTGATCCATGAGCTACAGAATGGACATTGTGTTAGCAGGCATGAAAACAGCATTCACCTCCTTGTACATCTCTATCAGAGCTCTTGGGTGACCAAGTATATTGTTGATGAGATGCAGTAATATTATTTTTCTGAGCAGTAGGTCTCAACAATGAGTTTAATATATTCAGTAAACCACACTGTAAACAGATGTGCTATCATCCAGGCTTAGAGAGCACAGGGAAAGTAGATTCAGCATAATTCTTAAGGGCCCTAAAATTTTTAGAATGACACAAAAGCTTCAACGTCAAATTAGCATCATCACTGCATTAGACCCTGACAAGAGGGTCAGCCTTTCCTTTGAAGCTTTGAAGGCAGGCATTGACTTTCCAGCTATGAAGGTCCTAGATGGTATCTTCTTCCAATATAAGGCTGTTTCATCTACACTGGAAATGTGTTTTTTAGTGTTGCCACTTCCATCAATAATCTTAGTTAGGTCTTCTGAATAACTTGCTGTAGCTTCTCCATCAGCACTTGCTGCTTCATTTTGTACTTTTATGTTATGGAGGTAGCGTATTTCCTTAAACATCATTAACTGACCTCCTCTAGCTTCAACCTTTTCTTCTGACACTTTCTTACCCCTCTCAGACTTCATGGAATTAAAGAGACCTTGAACTTTGCTCTGGATTAGGCTTTGGCTTAAGGAAATGCTATGACTGATTTGATCTTCTATCCACATCACTACAACTTTCTTCATACGAGCAATATGGCTATTGCACTTTCTTGTCATTTGTCATTAAATGTGCCACTGCAGTACCATATTTTAATTCTTTTTGAGCACTTTTTTCTTTTAATTTACAACTTTGCTAACTGTTCGGCACCAGAGACCTAGCTTTCATTCTATCTTGGCTTTAGGCAGGCCTTCTTCACTAAGCTTAATCATCTCTAGCTTTTGACTGAAAGTGAGAGACCTGCAGCTCTCCATTTCTCTTGAACACCTAGAGACCATTGTAGGGTTGTTAATTGGGGGTAATATCAATGTTATCGTGTCTCAGGGAACAGGGAGTCCTGAGGAGGAGAGAGATGGGGAAAGGGCTGGTCAGTGGAGCAG
The DNA here is from genome assembly GCF_024542745.1 of Macaca thibetana thibetana. Taxonomy (NCBI): domain Eukaryota; kingdom Metazoa; phylum Chordata; class Mammalia; order Primates; family Cercopithecidae; genus Macaca; species Macaca thibetana. Next base: position 68,080,085 of record NC_065592.1, read on the forward strand.
TCAGAACACATACAACCTTTAGCAACTAATTTCACCATTTTACATGAGTGATATTTGTGGTGCCCCAAAATAATTCCAATTGACCCTTGAAAACTGCAGGGTTTAGAAGCATTAACACCCTGCACAGTTGAGGACTTATGTATAACTTTTGACTCCCCCAAAACTTAACTAATAGCTTACTGTTGACTGAAAGCCTTACTGATAACATAAACAGTTGATGAGTATGTATTTTGCATGTTATATATATTATATGCTGTGTTCTTGCAATAAAGCTAGAAAAAAGTGTTATTAAGAAAATCACGAAAAATAGAAAATGTATGTTCTGTTTATTAAGTGGAAGCAGATCTTTATAAACGTCTTCATCCTCACTGTCTTGACATTGAGTAGGCTGATGAGAAGGAAGAGGAGAGATTGGTCTTGCTGTCACAGAAGTGGCAGTGGCAGAAGAAAATCCATGTATAAGTACACCCATATATTTCAAGAACTCTGTGTTATTCAAGGGCAAACTGTGCAGTAGAAATATCATAGATCAATGATCACAGATCACCATAATCAATATAATAACGAAAAAGTTTGAACTACTGCAAGAATTACCAAAATGTGACAGAGAGACACAAAGTGAGCACGTGCTTTTGGAAAAATGTGCTCATACACTTGCTTGAAGCAGAGTTGCCACAAACCTTCAGTTTATAGTAAACACATTATCTGAAAAGGACAATCAACTGAAGCAAAATAAAAAGAAGTATGACTGTATAGTATTGAGAAAAAAATAGGGAGGACACTTGAGATTCATATCCCAGAATCTAAAATTTGTACTTTCCAAAGAAGACATTTAAGTAGCCAGAATCATATGAAAACCGTGTAAGGAGGGAACTCAAGGGGGATCCTGGGGTGCTGGCAGTATTTTATTCTTGGTTACTTGAAGGATTTTTGGCAATAATGTATTGAATTGGGCATTTCTATTTTGTTTGCTTTTTTGCCTTTTGTTCGTTTCTTTGTTTGTTTTTGAGACGGAGTCTCGCTCTGTCGCCCAGGCTGGAGTGCGGTGGCGCGATCTGGGCTCACTGCAAGCTCCGCCTCCCGGGTTCACGCCATTCTCCTGCCTCAGCCTCCCGAGTAGCTGGGACTACAGGCGCCCACCGCCACGGCCGGCTAATCTTTTTGCATTTTTAGTAGAGACGGGGTTTCACCGTGTTAGCCAGGATAGTCTGATCTCCTGACCTCGTGATCTGCCCGCCTCGGCCTCCCAAAGTGCTGGGATTACAGGCGTGAGCCACCGCGCCCAGCCTGCTTTTTACCTTTTTTATACTTCACAATAAAAAAGGTAAGAAAAAGAAAAATGGCATATTATGATTGAGGGTAATAATAATTCAGTTGAAATAGATTGTGGCTACCTCAGGAACACAGCTTGCTGGTGAGTGTTGGTTGCAGCTAGACTTTGATGTGGTAGCTGTAATGAATGCTTAATGTATTCCATCATTCAGGGCTGATCTATAGCATCGCAGATAGCACACTGGATGAATAAAGAAAAATCCCCATTTCCTATGTGAGACTTGCGGTATCCCTCCAGCAGCCTATACTGGGAAAACCTAACATCAAGCCAACTAGTAAAGGAAAAATGTTTAAGGGTCCAATTCCGGTATCAAAGAGCAAGGCAAAGAAAGGATTTAGAACCAATAAGTGTACACCAATAAAGTTATAGTACAGTGAATACATCATATACACTTCAAAATGTGTATTTGGCAGGTATTGGGTATAATTTTTTAAATTTAGTTTAGCTTAAGTGATTGAGAATGTGACGGTTAATTTTATGTGTCAACTGGACTGGGCCATGGGGAGGGCCCAGATGTTTGGTTAAACTTTGTGGGTGTGCCTCTGACAGTGGCCTCTGGATGATTAACGTTTGAATAGATAGACTGAGTGAGATTTCCCTCCCTATTGCGGGTGGCCATCTTTCAATCGATTGAAGACCTGAATAGAACAAAACAGCTGAGTAAGAGAATTCACCTGCTGACTGCTTGGGCCAAGACACCAGTTTTTTCAGTCCACTGGAGTGAAATTTACACCATCGGCTCCCCTGATTCTCAGGACTTCAAACCTCAGACTGGAAGTACACTACTGGCTCTCCTGGGTCTCCAGTCTACCAACTATAGATCTTGGGACTTCTCAGCCTACATAATCCCATGAGCTAATTCCTTATAATACATCTAATTTTATATATCTATATCTACATCTGTCTCCTATTGATCCGTTTTCTCCGAGGAACTCTAACACAAATAATGTTCAACCTTCTAAATACTCACTGATTTTGTGTCTTCTTTTTCTACCAATTCTTGAGTCAACTTTTGGAATTATCTTATCATAATTATGAAACTGTTTATGTCTTTCTCTTCACTTATACTCTTCAGCTTTTCATGTATTTTGAAGTTCTGTTATGAGGTACTTGTATATTTAGGATAATTTATAATTTGAATTGATTTTTAACATTATTTAAGATTTCTTTTTATCTTCAATAATGGTCTTGGTCAAGAAGTCAACATTTTACTTTTTTTAGTATTAACACAGCTATTACTCCAGCTTTCTTTTGATTAGTGCTTGTGTGATTATTTTTTACCACCCTTTTGCTTTTAATCTTTTTGTCTTTATTTTTAATGTACATATTTTGAAAATTGTTTTTTAATCTCTTTGCATGGTTAAGATAACAGCTCTTGCTTTTAAATAAAATATTTAACCCACTTTCATTTAATGTGATGGTTTATATGGTTAAGTTTAGTCTACCATTTTTTGTTGTTTCTGTTTGTCACATCCGTTCCTTTTTCTTTTTTTTTTTAAGTATTGCTTCTGTATTCCTCTTTATCTCATCTGTATTCTTTGTTTTCTTTTTTAATGGCTGCTCTTTGGTTTAATACATTAATTTCAAATTATTATAATCTATCCTCAAATGATTTTATAGCACTTTACATATAGCCTAAGAAACCACAACTTATTTTCATTTTCCTTTTCCATCCTTTGTGCTATTTTTGCTATACATTTTCATTCTGCATATGTTACAAACTCTACCACATATTTTTAACATTTTGGTTTTAAACGTTTAATAATTTTCCTAAAAAAATAGAAAGAAAACTTGTATCTTATGTTTATCTACATGTTTACCATTTTGAGTACTGTTCATTGTAGAAGAGGAACAATAAGTATCCTATTTTGCTGTTGTTTGCTTGTTTTAATAGACTTTATTTTTCAAAGAAGATTTAGGTTCACAACAAAACTGAACTCAAAGTGCAGAGACTTTCCATATACACTCTGCACCTACAAATACATAACCTCTCCCATGATCAACATCCTCCATCAGAGTGGTACATTTGTCAAAACTGATAAACCTATGTTGACACATTATTCCTTTACGTCCATCTTTTATATTAGTGTTCACTCTTGGTGCGGTCTATTCTGTAGGTTTGAACAAATACCTAATGGCATATGTCCACCATTGTACCATCATACAGAGTAGTTTCACTGCCTTCAAATTCCTTTGTTCTCTCTCTATTTATTCATCCCTTCTCCCAGTCCATGGCAACCACTGATCTTTTAACTGTCTTCATAATTTTGCTTTTTCAAGAATATCACATAGTTAGAATCATATAGTCTGTAGCCTTTACAGACTGGCATCCTTCACTTAGTAATAGATATTTAAGTTCCCTTCATGTCTTTCCATGGCTTGATAAATCATTTATTTTTAGCACTGGATAATATTTCACTGCCTGGATGTACCACAGTTGATTCATTCATTCACATACTAAAAGATATTTTGGTTACTTCCAAGTTTTGGCATTTATGAAAAGAAGGTGCTATGACATTCATTTGCAGGGGTTTTTGTTGTTGTTAACATAAGCTTTCTACTCCATTGAGTAAGTAACAAGGAGCATCATTGCTGGATTGTGTATTAAGAGTATATTTACTTTTGTAAGAAACCACCAGACTGTCTTCCAAAGTGACTCTACCATTTTGCATTCCTGCCAACAATAAATGAGAGTTTCTATTATTCCACATCCTCAGCAGCATTTGATGTTGTCAGGGTTCTGCATTTTGGCCATCTATTAGGTGTGTAGTGGTATATCATTATTGTTTTAATTTGCATTTTTTATGACATATGATGTAAAGCATTTATAAAATGCTTTTTTGCTCTCTGAATATCTTCTTTGGTGAGGTGTGTCTGTTCCAGTCTTTAACCCATTTTTAAAGTTAGGTTATTAATTTTCTTTTTGTATAATTTTATAAGTTCTTTGTATATTTTAGATAATAGTCATTTATCTGATATGCCTTTTGCAATTATTTTTTCCCACTATGCAGCTTGTCTTTTATTCTTTTCATGATGCCATTTGCAGAACAGATGTTTTTAATTTTAATCAAATCCAGATTATCAATCATAAGCTTTCTACTTTCATGTATGGTGCCTTTGGTGTAACATCCAAAAAGTAATTAACAAAGCCATGGTTCTACAGATTTTCTTTTATGTCATCTTCTAGGAGTCTTATTGTTTAGCATTTTACATTTAGGTTTATGACCCATATTGGCTTGATTTTTTGTGATGGGTCTAAAATCTGTATCTACGTTCATTTTCTTTGCAAGTAGATAACCAGTTTTTCCAAAGACCTGTGTTGAAAAGACTATCTTTTCTATATTGTATTGCCTTTGCTCCTTTGTCAAAAATTATTTGACAATATTTATGTGGGTTTGTTTCTGGGCTTTCTTTTCTATTCCATTGATCTGTCTATTTTTTTTTTTTTTACCAATACCATATTATATTGATTATTGTAGCTTTATAATATGTCTTGCCATTATCTAGTTTTTTTTATGCTCTTGGATTGGAGCAAGGCACAACGTGCTGTTGCAGTCCACGCACATTGTTGCTTATCTGCTATCTCACCTGTATGGCATGCATTGACACTCAGCAATTATAAATAATTTAGGCAAACTCTATGGATATTTTAAACTTACTTGGTTTTGTCCTAGATTAGAGTGTTGTACAAAACAACAGGTAGGGTGAGAACAACTTTTATAATTACTCATATCTCCTGAAGTATGTTAAAAGGAATCTAAATCAGAATTCTAGCAACACTTCCTGGATTTCATGGTTCATTTTCCCAGTTATTTTTACCTAGTGTCTCTTCGACACTCTCTTAAGCTTCTTTTTGCCAAACAGGTTAACCTTCCCTCTGTAAGATTTTATTTCTCTAAGCCCCTATTCACTTGGTTCTTACTTTATTTCTCTCCCTTTTTTCTTCAGCTCTTACATGGATTCACCTTCTTTTCCTCTGGGCTTTTCATGGATTCTGCTTCATAAATGAGATACAATAATGGTGGGATGATTCACAGATATTCTCAAAGTCCTCATTTAAAAAATCTAGATACATATTGCAAATAACATTTGTTAATGTTAAATTTATTTTGAGAATGCAAACATGTTTCCTGTCAACTTAAATAATCATTGACATTTACTTTTTAAATATAATAGCAAACACTATTTCAAGCATAGTATTTAATATATTTTATCCTAAGTACTTGTATCCTAAGCAGTTTATTCTAAATCATTTTATTATAAATACTTTATTCATTTTAAGTCTTCTTAACAACCCTGTAAGAAATGTAAACAATCTCATTTTATAGATGAAGAAACTGACATAGAGTAGTGTTTGGTTAAGTTGTTAAAGATCATAAATCAATAAGATTATTATTTCTGAATAATAGTCATATAGAAATGTGGACTCTGAACCCAATGAGTCTGCCTCCAGAAACTTAGAGATCAACATACAGCCTCACTCCTCATGTTTGTGTTATAAGAATCCTGCCTCATGCCTAAAGTGATAAAAATTTGTTAGTGCACATTATTATGAATAATAGACGAAAATTTTCTGCTGAGTTGAATAACATAGTTCAGCATAAGAAGAAATATATTTAGCAAGATAATTTTTACTACTCAACATAAACTTCCCTGAAGTCCTCTGCTGAAATACCCTGTCTTCTGCCTTCTGTTGTTTTTGTGCTTACTTGATCATTAGAATCCACAGCTGGGGTAATTAGCAAGCAACAAATAAATGACTAAATAATTGTTGGGGATTTTATATTACCTTGTGAGATTTTTAGAAAAAAAATCAACAAAAACATGTAACAACATTTTTAAAAATCCCATAATACCTGTCTTTAAGGTCCTTGCAAAATATTGAAGGAATAATACATAATAAAGCACGTATACGAAGACTGGAATTGAGCCCAGCAACCTACAAAAAATAACTACAACTATCAGTGTAGTTGAGAGATAAATTTACAGTCTACCCTCTAGGAAGTTATCTAGGAACAATAAACTGGGTAACTATAAAAGGAAAACCTCCTGAAATTTCACTGGGACAGATGTGCTTAACCCTTTTAATTACCATCATAGATGAGCACTGTTAAGGTGGGGAGATTGGCTGCTAATTGGGTTTGACGTTGGAATTTATCCCACTTTTCATTAGAAGACAATGTGGGAAATTTTACAAAAAACTAAATCATTGGATTATTAAAATGAATTATTATTGGAGTCATGCATTGGGATAATATTCATTCAATCATTGACTTTTAAAATTGATTTTCTAGCATGTGCTATAAACTTTTTAAACATTGAGGAGAGAGTAGTAAACAAAACATGCAAATCCCATGCCTTTATATAGCCTACATTCTGGTGGAGAGATAAAAAATAAAGCAATAGAAATGCATTACATGATATAAATGATATATATGGTCAGGGAGTATACAGTTGTTGTGATAAAGGATGCAGTAAGAATGGAGAGCATACCAGGTTCTCCAGGAAGGCCTCTCTGAAGGGCAATATTTGAGAGAGAACTGAACAAAGCAAGAGACCAAGGGATGTTACTATTTGTGGAAAATAGAAGCAAAGGCTGAGGAAACAGCAAGCTCAAATGTCTGAGAATAGAGTATGCCTGGGATGTTTGAGGAATTAAAAAGAGGCCAGTAAGATGATGGCATATATGACATTGCCAAAGAATATTTATTGAAATGGAATAATGTTTGTGATAAATAGCCAAATAAAAAAGAAAATTCAAAATAGTGTACATAATGTTATATACAAAAATTCGTAGGTATGAAAGAAAATAAAACTATAGCAAAAATATGTTATATACATAGATTTAAAGATATGTAGATATATGTAAAAATGTGAATATATGTGTGTGTGTATATACATATATATATATGACATACCATTTACCAAATATATTACCAGTTTTAATTTAATCACCTGTGTATTTGGTTTTTTCTTTGCTTGCTTTTCTGTATATCATTAATTTTATGTATTATGAGTGTCTTAATTTAAAATTTATCTAGTGAGCATACCAGAGCTTTATGAGCTTAGTTCTGCTAAGATATTGAACCTCTGCTTTGATTTTTATAAGTAGCATTTACATGACATCAAAGGCAGAATGAGAAATAGAGTATAGGGATATGAAGCTAAAGTCAATTGGATGATAGAAATTTATAGAATAAAACAAGCAAATGAATGTACTGGGAGATGTATACAATAAACAAGTTTAAAACTTAAGAGATAAGCCAAACAAGGAATAGAAAGGGATGTAATAAACCTAGTAAAGAATGGTTCTGGGGGCTTAGCAATGAAGAAGTGGTATATAGCATTTCGATGGATAATCAGGCAGAACCTTAACATGATTGCTGGCATTAACTTAATAGCAATACAAAGTTAATGAAACATTTACCAGAAATTTAACATCCATTTATCATTATGGGTTATCTTTAATCAAGGACATCTTTAATGAGAATTGTCTATAGATTCAAATGGGAAGTGTTTTCCACGAGAGGGTTAAACCTTGAATAGTTCAAGGACAATCAAACAAATGCATTTCCTTTATTCAACTGCATAACCTTGGAATTATGGAAAAATAAGAAAATCTTTATTAGCAAAATAACTTTTTTTCAATAAAGTCGGAAGAAACAATAGAATGTCTTGACTGTTTATTTGCTTGACCTGATACCAATCAGATTTGCATAAAAGAGAGATATCAACTCATACAAATAATCAAGATGCCTTTGAGTCAGGATGCTATCCTCCAAAGTGGAATTTTATTTTATAGTAAAATTGGACAACTGGCAGTAAAATGGTCCAAACTCCTTTCTACTTATGCCATTAGTTTTGTTTATCACCTGAGACATCATAATTTTATTATGTGTTAAATGAGGACAGCAGCACTAGCCTCTATCAAGGAGAGAGAAAACAGTGATGACCATTCAATCCTGCAACAGGCATCAATGAAAAATAAGTTTTTTATTTTTATAAATCACGCAGTTTTTACGTGGCCACTGTACTTTCCCATATCCAAATATACCTGCAGTCTTTCTTGTAATAAGCATATCCATCTTTGTAGCTATTTAGAGGAGATGCATAGAAGAGAATAGAAAAACATTTGGGTGGATATATAAATCGTGTATATAGAAGTGTTCAGTTTTTTCTAATGGTGTGACTTTTCTTTTTTTTTGCATTGTATGAATTTTATGCTTTATATATTTATCACCTAGTGTATTAATAAAACCACCTTAAAGTCAGCACAGATGCAGTGTACCTTGCATAGTGAGTGTGTAATAATGACACAGATGCTGCCCCGTCTCTAGCTATGCTATTTTCATCTGCTCACGGGGTGCGCATCTGTGAATTGCTGTCTAAACATCATTACTGCAGTGTTGGTATTTACATGTTCAACCCCCATATCAGAACATGTAGTTTCTGTGTTTTCTCTAACAGTGTAGAAATGTCCCTGCCCTTGGAGTCTTACGGCTTGGGTTTGCTTCTTGTCCTTTCCCTTATTGTGTAATATAGTCTTTGTAGAATTCTTTTCTGTCACCCTTAATATGTGACTGATTATTTAAAAGGTTGTTATGGGATTTAGTACACTTGACTATGTATAATCAGTTTTCAAAATATAAAACATTATCCAAATGTGTTGGTAACTGAAATGTCAAAATGTATAACTTCTGATTTGCTACTGTGTTTACAGCTTTTTGCTGTGTTATGCAGGAATAAGAAGTAGGAGGTAAGGTTTCTGACAAAATGTAACTAATGATCTAGTTAGTAAAACTATATTTATAATACAGAAAGAGAAATAATGCACATGGGAACAATAATGAAGAAAAACCATTATCAAAAGTAAAAGGGAAGTCACTTGGTAATCAAAGTTCAATGGACAAATAAAGATATGAACAGTAAGTGTGGTAAAAGGCAGTAAAGGAGGAAAACGAGTTTTGTGTTGAGAGGAATGTGAGCTGAAACTTGAGGAACTGGATAGGCAGCGTATATGTGGTGTGAATCCTTCATGCAAAAGAGCTAAATCAACAAAGCCACGTGGAGAAAAGAGAAGAAAAGAAAAGAAACAAACAAAAAACCTTTGATTATATTTCACCAGGGATAGTGTATCAGGCTCTTGACATTTACGATTTGAAATAGAATAAAACACTTGTGTTGAATACTTGAAAAATGAATAAAGATCTAATGAATATCTTCAGGGAGTCTTTTTCCCCCCTTTTCTGTAGGTGAATGCAAAATATCTAAATAGCAAAAATGGGAGTTGGGCTGAGACACAAAACAAAGTTGTGATAGATAAGGATAAACAAATATAGAAGTAAGATGTCATAGAGAAAGCTTAATTTGGGGTTGTTGAAATTTCATTCACTGATATAATTTTAATAGGTAACAACCAATTCCTCATGAGAATAAAATGTGGGAGGGAGATGGACATAGACAAAGTACAGAAGAACAATATATACTAGATTTTTTTAACCTGAAACGTCTGAATCGTTGTTGCAAACAGATTTTGGCTTTGCAACAGCATCTAGTCTGGAAGTGTTCACTTTTCTCAGTTCATTATAAATAGCTAAAATAACTTTTTAGGACAACCAAATTCTCTGTTATCTGGCCCAAATTCAGTTTCAGGTGATACAGCAACACCAGTGTTGATAGAACAGTTACTCATAGCACCTCCTTTAATGCAAAGTACAGAGTAGCCAGGCACGATAAATATTGATGGTGGTGACACCAGACTATGATAAAATGTTTCTTTCTACTTCTCCTTTTGTTAGCCTTTCTCTGTCCTTCTCATTTCAAGCTTCCCCTCTTTTCCATGCAAGATGAATACCCATGGTCATTTAATCACCTTCCCTCCTCAGTCCTACAGACTGCTATGCTTTATATTTTTATTTACAGTTTGATTTAGGACCATATTTTAAAGATTTATTTGCACGGTACATCAAGTTTTAAATAAAACATGCAGTGAAATTTTAAGTTGTATCTCTAATATTCCATTTGTATCACTAATTCATTAGTTTTGTCACTGAGATAAATTATACAACCAGCTTAAGTTATACAGCTGATGTGAATCCCTATTTTAATCTTTGAACATAAACAGCTCTATTAATAGTAGCAGTTTGTTCATAAGAACTGAGTCTATATGTTAATCTATATGTTAATCTACAATCTTCTTATTCCTTACCATGTTCTATATTCCAATGTCATATCTGAAAATGACATTTCCAATATAGATTTATATTCTCAGAAATTGTTTTGCTTCTGTCATCCATTCGTTCATTTATTCATTTAACTCATATATCCATTCAACATTGATTGGGTGCCCACTATGCACTATGCTGAAAACTGGGCTCATAATAGTACAGAAAACTATCATAGTCCCTATTGTCATGGAGGCTCCTAATATTGGAGAGATAATAATAGAAGAGAGACGGTACTGTTAAGATGCCTGAGTGTCTGAGCCCCTACCTTAATCCTTGTGTTTTGCAGGGCTACATTCAGGTTCTCCTTTGGTTCTGCCCCTCCTCATGGGGTGAAGAAATTGCAGGGCCAAGTATATGAAGTTAACAATTTCAATACCATGCTTTGGATATCCGGGACGCCGGTGTTCCCTGCTCATATGACCCTAAACCTACTTCTTCCCTGGATCAATCCTCTGACAGCTTACCTTGCAGCCCCAATGCTATTCATATCCTTAAGCCTGAGTGTATTCACAGCCCAGAGATCTGCACTGGAGGTTCCCTCTAGTGCTGAAATATTTAGAGGTAGTAAAAGAATGAGTCAGACCATTTACTTGGGGCCTCTATTTGTTTTCTGGTCCCAGGTCCTACAAATAATGGATAACAAATAATATAAATAGGTGCAAAAGTAAACAATTAAAGGCTGATGTTATGTAAAGATGGATTAATTTGCAGCTGATTTGTAGTGCCTCTATTCTTATCTCCAGGGAGGACTAGAAGTCTGGTCGAGATAGGAATCCCTTGGCCAGCATAGGGAGTAAGTGTACTAAATATTGATTTATGGTGTGCTATATTAAGTTTGAGACTCCCCTGGAGGCACCCTATATCATCTTGTCTACACCGTTTAGTAAAATTTAATAGAGTGATAGTTCGTACCTGGCTTACCGAGTTAAAACGCCTGGGTTTAGCTATGTGACCAGTAAAGAATAAAAGACTCCTCAGTGATCTTGTGCCTTGACACAGAAGGGTCTTGCATGGATCCTGTTGATTTGCAATCCAAAGACAGGAGCATCCAGAGAAACTGGGGAAGGGTCCAGGAAACTGTACCCAGACATGTCAAATCCCTTTGATGTTTACCTATGCTTTTTTAATCCCTTTGCCCTACACAGTTTACCTTTATTAAAGCCTTTATTAGTATATCCTGTAGACTCTTACGAATCCTTTCAATTACCTAGTGTGTAATTCATGCAGATGCAGATGCAATAAAAATGTAAAGAATGAATTGGGATGGGGAATAATGGGGGAAATAAACACTACTTTAGTTCGGAGGCCTTGTACGGCCTCTTTGAGGAATTAGTATTTAACTTGCGATTCAACGGATAAAACTGAGCTGCATCCATGCTGAAACCATGAAGGGCACTCGAATCAAAGGAAAGAACGATAGTACGTTTGGAAACGTTTTTCAATTTAGACTTTTTTTCTTTTTTTTGCTTTACTTTAAAATGGAAGGTAGGCTGATAGAAGTTGACTTTACACAAAGGAGACCCTAATATAACCTTTTGTATTTCCAGCATTATTATCTGTATTCTAGAAAAGAGACACTCAGTTGCCCTTCAGGTCATCTAAGTGAGTAGGCGCCCAGTATCACATTTGAATTCCTTGTAGAAGTAATCAAGGGAATGGAACATGAAGTAAGAAATGACTTAAAAACCCAAGACCTGTCTAAACGAAGGGATAGAAATTTCTTTTACATGGGTTCATTTTTAAAAGAGTCATTTGAAGTTCTTATAGGAGAGGTTGCTTGTCTGTCATATTGAAGACAGTTTCTTATGTCACCTCTTGTCTTTCCCTGAGAAGATTCTGTTAAAGTCTGATGTAAATAATTTCTAGTCTTGTAAAACCTCTAGATGTAATTTAATGATGTGACAGGACATTCTAAAAGTATAATAAATGTTATAGTCATGGACCTCATAACATGAAAAATCTATGGGCCTTTTAGCATTCAAGGACTTTTGTAAGTGTTATAATAATAAAAATTACTTTAAATGGCTCTGTTAAGATAAACTTCCGGGCTGGGTATAGTGGCTCCTGTCTGTAATCCCAGCACTTTGGGAGGCTGAGCCGGGCAGATCACAAGGTCAGGAGTTTGAGACCAGCCTGGACAACGTGGTAAAACCCCATCTCTATGAAAAATATAAAACTTTAGCCGGGCATGGTAGCACATGCCTGTAATCCTAGCTACTTGGGAGGCTGAGGCAGGAGAATTGCTTCAACTCGGGAAGCAGAGGTTGCAGTGAGCCAAGATCACAGCATTGCACTCTAGCCTGGGTGACACAGCCAAACTCTGTCTTAAAATTTAAAAATGCAAAAAAAAGATAAACTTCTGAACATGGACTATGTAGATACTCCTTTTCTCAAACTTGGTGTCCTGATTAGAAATAGCTCCAACAAAAATAAAAATACATGACATTTTATTGCATGTAAGAATATAGAGCATGGCGTAAACCCGGGAGGCGGAGCTTGCAGTGAGCTGAGATCTGGCCACTGCACTCCAGCCTGGGCGGCAGAGCGAGACTCTGTCTCAAAAAAAAAAAAAAAGAAAAAAAAAAAAAGAATATAGAGCAAAAATTTGCCCAATAAAACTGAGAGAATGCAAGGGCCTCTCCTGTATGGTAAATCAAAGTGATCAACGTTACCATTGTAGACTTTATAAATCCTGTAATAAACATCGTAAAACATTGAATGTACAAATATACACAAACTCTCACACACCAGTGTGCATGCACACACCTACACACATTTGTTCCAGAACATTAGATGCCAGAATGAACTTGGTATACACACCAAGACAGAATTATTAACTACCATGTATCTTTGAGGAGGGTGAAAAATCCCTGTAATCAAATGAACCTTGATAATTGACATTACTTGTTTCAGGTTTGTTTTAGGCTACGAAGGCCATCTGATACAACTTCAGGAATGAGAGAAAGGGTAAGATCCTTCCCTCTGAGGGGATGTTCTTGCTTCATTTAGTATCACAACCTTCAAGGAAGCACTAGGCCCTGAAAATGCATATATAAATGTCTTACACCAGGCATTATGAACTATGCAAGGTTAGATCTTTGGCTACAAGGCATTATAGCTGCAGTGACAATTACATGAGGTATTTTACTACCCTTGTTTGGTTTTTCTAAAACTCATTTTATTCGATGGCTGGTGAGGCCTACTGGGCAAGTTTGCTTTATATTTCACTTATTTCTTTCATTTCCATTCCCTGATTCTGACCTAGTATTCCTGCTGAGAATTCCATTCTCATGGAGTTTTGAAACTTTATGAGTTTTGTTTCTGAAGATGCTGCGGGTTTTTGGAAATCTATATGTTTTCTCCAACCTCAGTTTGGAGGCTCAAGTTACCTTGTTTATACTCAGCATTTTATTAGAGAGGTTCTGTCACGTTTACAATAGAAAGACTCATTATTTTCCCTTCTCTCTTAAGCTTTCTCTTCAGGCTTCAGATATTGAAGAAGGGAAATGTCCTATTTACTGGCCTTCCAGAATAGGGATGGGGGGGGAAGGGAAATCTCTGTATTTCACAGAGATTATATAATATGACTATATCACATGCTGTTTTTTATTCTCTATTTCTCCTTTCTATTCACTTTATTAGTCATATTAAGGGACTATAAATTACATTTTAGCTAAAATTAATAGCAAATCAGTTGTGCTAATTTGATTTCCCTGTATTTTGACTGGTGGTAATGGCTGAATGTAACACTCAGAAGACTCCTTCATAAAATGGGAAAAGATAATTTATATTTGTTGCTCCCTTGAAATTTCAATGTTTACTCATTGGAGGTTTTGTAAAGGGATGGAAATCGCCAACGCTTTTAAAAAAAAATTCTATGTTTACCTCTTTTCATTCACAAAATATTAAAATGCAAGTATCCTAGCTGATTTCTTAAATAACTAATGCCTATTCCAGATTAGGGGTGTGGTGAAAGGATATTGTTCTAGTTGTTCTGCTGAACCCCACAGATTTCAATGATGGAATAGTTTCTTCTTTCTTTAAATAATGTTGAAATCCTTGTGTCTTAAAAAAGTAACATTTAAAAAAAAAAGTGAACCCGAAAATGTGGGGAAAGGAAGAGATAGGAGGTAAAGAAATAGAAAGTAAAATGAAGTGGCCAGACATCAAGGAGATGTAACTGTAACTTTGATGAATGAAATCCATGTTGGAGGAAATTTAACTGACATATATTATTGAGTAGCTTCTGCACAGGTTATCTGAAAATGATGCTGTTGAGGCCTGTGTACCAGAGAAGAAAAGCATACAGACTCTGAAGCCAGATTGCCAGACTATATGTCCCTGCTCTATCATGTATTAACTGTTCAATCTGTTTCTCAGTTTCCTCAGCTGTAAAATAGGATACTATTAGTGTTGGACTCATAGGACTGTTGTGAGAACAGATGGACTGATACACGTAAAGTGGGTAGAAGAGTGCCAGGCATAAGATAAGCACTATTTTGGCTATTATTGCAGGAGGTTTGGTAGAAGTCTTTGGCTGGTGTCCGTTATTGTGAATGGGCCATCTCTCTACTGGTATATTTCCCTACTGTATTGGTCAGGGCTTTCTCTGATACTCACTGAAATGTGCGTGCTGGCTTAGGTCATAATTCTTAGAGATATGATATATGGTATAAGTTGAAAGAAGGAAAATCAATTTGTCTCTGAGACCTGCTTCTATTGTTGTCTAAATATGAAGAAACAGATTAGAGTTTTTGAATAATCTGCTTCTATTGTTATAAACTGAGATTCATTCTATGTTTATTTCTTTGTACTGACTCAGTTTTTGAGAGAATTTTTAAAAATTGATGCATAATAGATGTACATATTTTGGGGGTACATGTGATATATTGATACATTCATATAACGTACAATGATAAAATTAGGCTAATTAAAATATCGATCACCATAAAATTTATCTCTTTTTTAGACTGGGAAGATTCCAATTATTCTCTTCTGGCCTTTTTTCCAAATATACAAGAGGTTGTTATTTACTATACTGAACACTAGGTCTTATTTCTTTTATCTAAGTGTATTTTTGTACTCAGTAATTCTTTTATTGCTCCCTCCTACGCTTCCTGGCCTCTGGTAATAACAAATCTATTCTCTATCTTCATAAAATTCACTTTTTTTAGCTTCTACATTTGAGTGAGAATGTGCAGTATTTGTCTTCCCGTGCTTGGCTTATTTCACTTAGCGTAATCACCTCCTGTTCCATCCACGTTGCTACAAATTACAGGATTTCATTGATTGCTTTAAAGTATTCTATTGTGTATGTATACCACATGTTTCTATAGCTTTATAATATTCTACTGTGTATGTATACCACATATTTAATCTAATCATCTATTGATGGACACATGTTGATTTCAGGTTTCAGCTATTGTGACTAGGGCTGCAGTAAATGTGGAAGTACAAATATGAGAGGGGTTTGTTTTTATTTGGTTTGTATCAAGGAGACCACATTGTAAAGCCTAGTTATCTTTGGATTCCTAATATTGCATTTTTTTTCCATGACCAATTTATTGGTAATTAAGAACCTCAACAATCCTTTATCTTTCCCAAAATAAATTTTCACATTTTAGGAGAAAAGCTTATTTCAAATAGATAATCCCTTGAGATAAATACTAGTTTATACTAATAAAGGTATATGTAATATACTATATGTGTAATTTAAGACTTGTTAATTTGTGTTTTCAATCGTTTATTTCATTGTATTAATGAAAATAAAAGTTTGCAATTATTTGACGATAATAAGTAGTGCTTTTTTACACTCATCTTAAAACGTAACATATTCTTCTTTAAGAGAAGCAACAAAGATGTTTGTACTTTTGTAATCATATCTGGATATCTTGAGCTTTGAGTTATGGGACAATAATTCCTGCTGCATGCATCTATTTACATTCTGCCTGAAGCTTTCCTCCTAACAATGCATAAAATATTTGGCCCATAATTTACATTTTACTGAGTGTTATTGCTTTGTTTCTCAATATTTTTGGATCTGCCCCTCATCAAAGAAACATCATAGACTCCACAGAAACTTTCTCCTCTGATACTATTTCTCTTTGAATCTGCTCTGGCATGTTTAAATATTGTCCACAAGAAAATTTAGATAGTGTGGACAATGAAAGAAATAATAGCTTTAGCAAGCAAAGTATTTTGTTACTAACAGGCACCTTCTTCTTTCTTAGAACAGGCAGTCCTAGCAGTAGATAATAAGGAGTGAATTTAGTGAAAAAAGGGAGATGAAAGTAGCCATTCTAATCAAATTCTGTCGTAATTTCTCAGGTGTCTGGAATTTATGTCACACCATTCAGCAAATCTCCAATGATACATTTCTGTAACTGGAGTTATAAATCCATTGGCAGTTTCATTAATCAGACAGAGAGCTGTGCAGTTATTGAAATAACTCCTCAAATAATTGCCAACTTGCCATGCAGTGACATCACTCCTAACAGAAGTGCTTCAACAATTGATGATGTAGCCTTGGTAAATTAGCATTTCTGGCATTGAAAAATCACTGTTGGGTATGCTATAGTTCTGAGGAAGAAATTCCTAGAATTGTTTTTCCTCATAAAGCAAGATTTAAAAGTGATGGTGATCAATACCTTGCTTGTTTTACATGTGAGGAAAAGTGTGCAGGCATTGCATCAAGTCTTCTTTCCACTGTGGTTCCTGTTTTAACTATCAAGCTATTTTTTAAATTGCCATCAATATAATTCCTTTAATATTTGTTCAGTGTCTTTTAGAACATGTGAATTTAAGGCTGCTGAGAGTTGGGGGAACTATGTCAAATAGGTAAGACATGACACCTTCTCCCAAGTAGTTCATGTCCTACTTTTTGGGGTCAATGTGGTACAATGGAGTAAATAGGATTACAGAGATTTGTTACAAGTGCCAGCAGAGAACAGAGGAAGGAGAAAGCAAGCCTGAGGATGATCATGGGAGAGAGTTAAAAAGGTCTTCCCAAAGAAGTGGACCCTTATATTAAATCTTAAAAGGCAGATGAGGTGGAGTTCAAAAGATGGGTAAGAAATATTAGGTAGTAAGGTAGGAAAAGAATTGAAATGAAGGGTAAGACATACGTATTTTACCTCAACTTTTCTAATAACCTGAATAAACTCACTTTACTTTGTTGAACCTTAGTTTTGAAGTAAGAATATTTTTCTATTTTATGGAGAATTCGCTGATTTTAATAAAATAGGTGATATATAAAAGCTTTGTGTGGAAGGAAAAGCTGAAAGAAAAAAGTATACTTGTAACGAATTGTGTTGATAATTATATATAATGGAAAATTACAAAGACAGAATTTTGATGTCTTCTATTAATTAAATGTGACTGAGACACGTGATTTCATTTTTTATCAGAAATGAAATACCCTTCAACAGTTACTTGTCTCACTATAGTCCTTTTGACTATCTCATACATGTTCTCTTAGTTCATAATTTAGATTTTCAAAGGATCACAATTATGCCCAATGAGCTAGAGATGTAATAGTAAAATAAAGTGGGAAAATGCCAAAATACTTTATAAAAATTAGCAACGCTGTCAGCTACTCTTTGCAATCCAACCCTTATGAGCTATATTACTTTCTTAACACTTTGAGTCTAATGCTGGAAATAAAAAAACAAAATCAGATTATAATGTTTCTCACTCTGGCATCAATTTGGTGAATCAAGATATTGTACATTTAGAATATATGTTAATATCTATAGTGTATGTCTCCTTATATAAATAAATTAATGTAGTTTTTTGATTATCTATTAAGTCTGATGTTTTTCATAAAGTATCTAGAAAGTTTATATCTGTTTTTACATATGCAAAATTGTAAAGCATCAGTTAGGTATATGACTAGTTCTCCAATATCAGTTTCACTTTAGAGCATAGCTTGTTAGTATAAGCTGAGTGTATTGGTCTGTTCTTGCTTGCTATGAAGAAATACCTGAGACTGGGTAATTTATAAAGAAAAGAGGTTCAGGTTCTGCAGACTGTAAAGAAAGCATAGAGGCTTCTACTTTTGGGGAGGCCTCAGAAAACTTAAAATCATGGCAGAAGGCAAAAGGGAAGAAGGAAAGACAGAAGATGGAGGTGCAACACACTTTTTTAAAAAAAAGTTCTTTCTTTTTTTATTATACTTTAAGTTTTGGGATACATGTGCAGAACGTGCAGGTTTGTTACATAGGTATACACGTGCCATGGTGGTTTGCTGCACCCATCAACCAGTCATCTACATTAGGTATTTCTCCTCATGCTATCTCTTGCATAGCCCCCACCCCCTAACAGGCCCCAGTGTCTGATGATTCCCTCCCTGTGTCCGTGTGCTCTCATTGTTCAACTCCCGCTTATGAGTGAGAACATGTGGTGGTTGCTTTTCTGCTCCTGTGTTAGTTTGCTGAGAATGATGCTTTCCAGCTTCATCCATGTCCCTGCAAAGGACATGAACTCATCCTTTTTATGGCTGCATAGTATTCCATAGTGTTATATGTGCCACATTTTCTTTATCCAGTCTAGCACTGATGAGCATTTGCATTGGTTCCAAGTCTTTGCTATTGTGAGTAGTGCTGCAATAAACATATGTGTGCATGTGTCTTTATAGTAGAATGATTTATAATACTTTGGGTATATACCCATTAATGGGATTGCTGGGTCAAATGCTATTTCTGGTTCTAGATCCTTGAGGAATCACCACACTATCTTCCACAATGGTTAAGCTAATTTACACCCCCACCAACAGTGTAAAAGCATTCCTATTTCTCCACATCCTCTCAAGCATCTGTTGTTACCTGACTTTTTAATGATCGCCATTCTAACTGGTGTGAGATAATATTTCATTGTGGTTTTGATTTGCATTTCTCTAATGACCACTGATGATCATCTTTTTTTCATATGTTTGTTGGCCACATAAATGTCTTCTTTTAAGAAGGGTCTGTTCATATCCTTTGTCCACTTTTTGATGGGGTTGTTCGTTTTTCTTGTAAATTTGTTTATTTCCTTTGTAGATTCTGGATATTAGACCTTTGTCATATGGATAGATTGCAAAAATTTTCTCCCATTCTGTAGGTTGCCTGTTCATTCTGATGATAGTTTCTTTTGCTGTGCAGAAGCTCTTTAGTTTAATTAGATCCCATTTGTCAATTTTGGCTTTTGTTGCCATTGCTTTTGGTGTTTTAGTCATGAAGTCTTTGCCCATGCCTATGTCCTGAATGCTATTGCCTAGGTTTTCTTGCAGGGTTTTTATGATTTTAGGTCTTACGTTTAAGTCTTGAATCCATCTTGAGTTAATTTTCATATGAGGTGTAAGGAAGGGGTCCAGTTTCAGTTTTCTGAATATGGCCTAGCCATATTGTTTTTGGTGTTTTCCAAACACCATTTATTAAATAGGGAATCCTTTCCCCATTGCTAGTTTTTGTCAGGTTTGTCAAAGATCAGATGGTTGTAGATGTGTGGCATTATTTCTGAGGCCTCTGTTTTGTTCCATTGGTCTATATATCTGTTTTGGTACCAGTACCATACCATGCTGTTTTGGTTACCGTAGCCTTGTAGTTTGAAGTCAGGTAGTATGATGCCTCCAGCTTTGTGGTTTTTTTTTTTTTCCTTTTTTTCTTTTCTTTTTTTTTTTTTTTTTTGGCTTAGGATTGTTTTGGCTATACGGGCTCTTTTTTGGTTCCATATGAAATTTAAAGTAGTTTTTTTCTAATTCTGTGAAGAAAGTCAATGGTAGCTTGATGGGATAGCATTGAATCTATAAATTACTTTGGGCAAAATGGCCATTTTCACAATATTGATTCTTCCTATCCATGAGCATGGAATGTTTTTCCATTTATTTGTGTCTTCACTTATTTCCTTGAGCAGTGGTTTGTAGTTCTCCTCGAAGAGGTCTTTCAAGTCCCTTGTAAGTTGTATTCCTAGGTATTTTATTCTCTTTGTAGCAATTGTGAGTGGGAGTTCACTCATGATTTGGCTGTTTGTCTATTATTGGTGTGTAAGAATGCTTGTGATTTTTGCACATTGATTTTCTATCCTGAGACTTTGCTGAAGTTGCTTATCAGCTTAAGGAGATTTTGGGCTGAGACAATGGGGTTTTCTAAATATACAATCATGTCATCTGCAAACAGGGACAATTTGACTTCTTCTTTTCCTAACTGAATACCCTTATTTCTTTCTCTTGCCTGATTGCCCTAGCCAGAACTTCCAACACTATGTTGAATAGGAGTGGTGAGAGAGGGCATCCCTGTCTTGTGCCAGTTTTCAAAGGGAATTTTTCCAGTTTTTGCCCATTCAGTATGATATTGGCTGTGGGTTTGTCATAAATAGCTCTTATTATTTTGAGATACCTTCAAATAATACCTACTTTATTGAGAGTTTTTAGCATAAAGCTGTGTTAAATTTTATCGAAGGCTTTTTCTGCATGTATTGAGATAATCGTGTGGTTTTTGTCATTGGTTCTGTTTATGTGATGATTTACATTTATTGATTTGCATATGTTGAACCAGCCTTGCATCCCAGTGATGAAGCTGACTTGATAGTGGAGGATAAGCTTTTTGATGTGCTGCTGGATTCGGTTTGCCAGTATTTTATTGAGGATTTTTTGCATCAGTGTTCATCAAGGATATTGGCCTGAAATTTTATTTTTTGTTGTGTCTCTGCCAGGTTTTGGTATCGGGATGATGCTGGCCTCATAATATGAGTTAGGGAGGAGCCCCTCTTTTTCTGTAGTTTGGAATAGTTTCAGAAGGAATCATACCAGCTCCTCTTTGTACCTCTGGTAAAATTTGGCTGTGAATCCATCTGGTCCTGGGCTTTTTTGGGTTGTTAGGCTATTAATTACTGCCTCAATTTCAGAACTTGTTAGTGGTCTATTCATGGATTTCACTTATTCCTGATTTAGTCTTTGGAGGGTGTATGTGTCCAGGAACCTATTCATTTCTTCTAGATTTTCTAGTTTATTTGCATAGAGGTGTTTATAGTATTCTCTGATGGTAGTTTTATTGCTTTGGGATCAGTAGCGATATCCCCTTTATCATTTTTTATTGTGTCTATTTGATTCTTCTCTCTTTTATTCTTCATTAGTCTAGCTAGTGGTAGTTTGTTAATCTTTTCAAAACACCAGCTCCTGGATTCATTGAGCTTTTGAAAGGTTTTTCATGTCTCTATCTCATTCAGTTTTGCTCTAATCTTACTTATTTCTTGATTTCTGCTAGCTTTTGCTCTTGCTTCTCTAGTTCTTTTAATTGTGATGTTAGGGTGTCTATTTTAGATCTTTCTCACTTTCTCTTGTGGGCATTTAGTGCTATAAATTTCCCTCTAAACACTGCTTTAGCTGTGTCCCAGAGATTCTGGTACATTGTGCCTTTTTTTGTTCTCTTTGGTTTTGAAGAACTTATTTATTTTTGCCTTAATTTCGTTATTTACCCAGTAGTCATTCAGAAGCAGGTTGTTCAGTTTCCATGTAGTTTAGTTGTGCAGTTTTGTGTGAGTTTCTTAATCCTGAGTTCTAATTTGATTGCATTGTGGTCTGACAGACTGTTATGATTTCCATTCTTTTGCATTTACTGAAGAGTGTTTTACTTACAATTTATGTGATCAATTTTAGAATCAATGCGATGTGGTGCCACACATTTTTAAGAAACCAGATCTCGTGAGAACTCTATCATGAGAATAGCACCAGAGGAATGATGCTAAACCATTTATGAAGGATCCACTCCCGTGATTCAACCACCTCCCACCAGGGCCCACGTCCAATATTAGAGATTACAATTGACATGAGATTTGGCTGGGAACACAGATCCAAATGATATCACTGAGGCAGTAGACATTTATATAAAAATTAAGAATTTAAGAGCTGAATACTTGGAAATGAGAGGCTAGCCAAAATATAGTGAAATATTGTAACAGAATATATCTTTTTCAAAAAGCTACTCAAATGTTTAGTGTTGATATAAACTTATTACTGAGCTAAGTTGGACTATTATTAATAGTACTTCAACAATTTTACATTTATTTTAATAATTAAATAATATTTTTTACTAAAA
This sequence comes from Macaca thibetana thibetana, assembly GCF_024542745.1. NCBI lineage: Eukaryota > Metazoa > Chordata > Mammalia > Primates > Cercopithecidae > Macaca > Macaca thibetana. The sequence continues at coordinate 68,102,716 of NC_065592.1, forward strand.
TGTTTGAGCATCTGGGCAATGTGTGTTTACCTCAGAATTATATTTAGTGAGTAGAGCTGTATTAGACATATTGTAGTTGGTTAAATATATTACTGTATTAATTTGGAAATTATGTTAAAATTGTAACAAATATGAGTAGCTTCCCAATTCAATCAGATTATTCTGTTGAGTGGAAAAATATTTCTACCTTCACTTATTTCTATTGTGTACCTGAAATATTTATTTTGCTAAATATCTTAGTTTTTCTATGTTCTCTTTGGTAATGGAGAAATACAATGTTAGTTAACAAATTGGTTGATGCCTAGTTCAAAGTTTAAAACTGGGGTAAGTTATATATAGGTTGTGAAATATTACTTGGTAAATCATTTAACTAAAATGTTAATTATGACTTTACTTTTTCCATCACTATCAAATGCCTGACAAAACAGAATTTAAAAAATAGCATTCCTGAATGAGAATTATCTTTAGAGTTGATTGAGAGCAGAGTATTGAGAGATTTGGAGATTCCTATAGTTTCCTGTAAAGAGCATTTTAAAATAACTGCTCTCCATATTTGAAATCTGTATTTTTTTCACATTAACTGATCTAGCTTTGTGATACATTTTAAGTAACAAAGCATTTCTAAGTTTAATTTTTTTCTTTAAAAATATTTAGACACATTCAATCTTTCCCTGCTCCATGGAATGGACAAAATGTGAGGAAAATGCACTGTAAGACTATCGTCAAGAAATAATATCTATGTTGAAACCTAATCCGCTATGGAAATCTAAAAATTGGGTCATGTACCAGTTATTTTAAGCAGATCTAGGACAATATAAGGTGTTTTTATTTTTTATTTTTTATTTTTTTCCAGGAAAATAGGCCTTTTATCAAGTTAGAATGGAGAATCAATCATTTTGCCTATTCTCTGCCTGGAATGGAATCATATGACCGGTTAATAAATTAATAGCATTTTTAGTTTCTTTCTTGAAAAGTTGATCTGAAAGAAAATGTAGAAGAACCTAATTATAATATTTGGGAATAAGAAAAACCTGCTGTGGATAGTGTTGAACTCACTTTAGTTTGTGGAATTAGCTCAGCAATCATACCTTACCAAATATTTTATCCCTATTTGTTTAAGTAAACCCAGCCATAAAAATACAGGAAATCTTTCTGGGGAAGACTGCCCCAGGCAGCTCTCCATTGCCCCACCCTTTTTCCCCAAGGAGGCTCCTACCCTGTAAAGTTTGTCCTTCAACTTGGGACTTTAGAAACATAAAGCCTTCTACAAAACTGCCATTTTGGATCACTTCACTCATTAATCAAGCATAGCTTACCTCAAGGACTGTATCTGAATTTGATTATAAACATGCAATTCTTTCCAAACCAACAGTAATCTTCTTTAGGATAATATGATTATGAACAAGCCATTTTTAATAGCCCATGGCATAAAACATGATGTTACATTTGACATAGTTTGGGTTTGTGGGTGACTAAAATGCAAGTATAATTTTTTTGATGTTTTAAGTTGACATCACACACCTTCCCATTAAATATAGTATGACTTGCTTCAGCACCAAAAGTGCATGTTTCATTTTTAAAAACAAGAGGAAAAAAGGATCTTTTTCTTTGGTGCTTTTTTTTATGCCACTGAATGTGAAAACTAGAGGCATTCTTATGCAATGCTCTTGTTTCACAGTACTATCCCCCTTTGACTTGTGTGCAAAAGATAGCAGATGCTTAGGGTATGTGGAACACACCTGGTTTTCATGCCAAAAAAATGTGTAATTTGGACTATCAAGTGAATAATTAATGTCAAATTAATTCAAGACACATTCTGAAAAAATTACACGTGAAAATCCTTACTTTATCTAGGAAATGCTGAAACAGGCATCTTTAACTTCAGCTTTTCCCCCATCCTCATTAGAAAATTCCACTCAAATACAAAGCGTTTGTGCTCAATTTATCCTGGGGATAAAAAAAAAAAATATTACATTTACTATTTTGTTTTTAAGAATTTATTCACTCATAAAATGCAGGTTTTGGGCCAGGCACAGTGGCTCACGCCTATAATCCCAGCACTTTGGGAGGCCGAGGTGGGCAGATCACATGAGGCCAGGAGTTTGAGACCAGCCTGGACACTATGGTGAAAACCCATCTCTCCTAAAAATATAAAAAGCCAGTTGTGGTGGTGCATGCCTGTTATCTCAGTTACTTGGGAGGCTGAGGCAAGAGAATCTCTTGAGCCAGGGAGGCAGAGGTTGCAGTGAGCTGAGATCGCAGCACTGCACTCCAGCCTGGGAGACAGAGCAAGATTCTCTCTCTCAAAAAAGAAAAAACAATGCAGGTTTTATGAAGTATTATACTTTTTGCTGACATAGTACTTTCCAGAAGAAAACTACTCTCTTCAATAAAACCACAGGGATTTGAAGAAATGCCCATGTCAGATTATCTGCTCATACTTGGAATATTAACAGCAGTCTCTTAAGATATAAGTGAAAGGATTGATCTTGTGGTACACTTGGGTATTTTGAATCCCAAATCTTGAGGCAGTGTCTGGGTTTAAACTCTGGCTTTCGGGGCATGAGTGGGCAGGTTGTTTAATCAATTATGCTACTGAGTAATTTTGCTTTGCTTATGTCTGCAGACAAATGTCCTCTTTTTATAGATCAACTACATTTATCTTAAATGCTCTTTCACCCTAGGCAGCTTCTTTCCTATCTAGGAAGACATAGAGATAGTCAAGATTTATTTTAAAGTATTTAAGGATGAGGAGATGTACAAATAAGAGCTTAGAAAAAAATGTTTGTGGGTTTAAAAGTCAGCATTTAAAAACCTACTCACAAATAAAATGGGAATAGAAACAGGTAAGTGAATTTTTAAGTTTATAAATAGGCATTGGAAGATGAATAGCCTATCTCAACTCCTACCAAAATGATGTAAATTGCAGATGCTTAGTTACACCAAAAAAACCTATTTTTAAAATAATATTCTAAAAACGTATAACAGATCTTGGTGTTGGTAGCCCATCACACACACTCATCAATGAGTATCTTTTATAACCATTGAGACAATCAAAAAACTTGTTTCAATGTCTTTCATCCTTGATTCTCTCAGATTGGTAATAAATCATTAGGAAGTCTGTATTAGAATCCACTTCAAAAACTAATGATTCTTCTCTTTTCACTTGAGCAGTACATGATCCCTTCAACTAACCACAGTGTGAAGTAATCTCCATGGTTGGCACTCCATAGAGTGCCATAGTATATATAATACGTAGTATATATATTGTATCTGTGTCTATAATTTTAATTCCAGTCACTTAGAATGCCTGTTGTGTTGCATGAAGAGAGTTACAACAAAGGTTACATTTTTTTTTCAAATACAGCAAGAAGGCTTTTTGCACTTCTCCCCCTGCCATGTTTCCCAATAACACCATCACTATTACCACCACCACTCCCACCACATACTGTTTCTTCATATCCTTCAATTTTGAACACTTAGTCAATGCAGAAAAATAGTCCACCCTATATCCATAGGAAGAAGTTTTATTTTAATATTTATTCCTGCACCCTGAGATTCAGTTTCCCATGTCTTTAGGCAGGTAAATACTGTGACCAATCTGGGCCCTGTCCCACAGATTCTGGGAGAAGAATGGCCCCTGTTCATGTAGTAGGGTGAAGATAGGTCCTTAAAATCTAGTAAGTCCCCATCCGTAGAGACTATGAGACTGCTGGTTCCTTTTGTAAATTTACCCTTTTAGATAAATACACCTTCAAAAGCTACTTTCATTTACTTCAAACTATACTAATTTCAAGCCTCAAAAATTTTTTCTCATAAAGATGAGAACAAGAGACACTGGAAACTACTGGAGCCGGAGAGGGAGGGGGACGAGGGTTGAAAAACTACCTATTGGTAGTTTTTCTAGTATGTACTGTGCTTACTACCTGGGTGATGGGATCGATAGAAGCTGAAACTTCAGCATTATGAAATATATCCATGTAACAATCCTGCACATGTACCCCAGGACCTAAAATAAAAGTTAAAGTGGAAAAAATATTTTTCTAATACTAAGTCTTTGGATTTGTCCTTTAAGAAAATTAGACTGTTAGTTTTTGGAGCAACTCTGAGAATCCTGTCTCAATGAATACATCACCAAAACCTACTCCAAATTGTAATGTTTAGAATCTCAGACAAAATAGTTTGGTATTGATTAAATGCCTTTTATAACTTCTAATCTTTCCTTGTATAAACTGGAGCAATAAATATGTTGAAATCGGTACAACATTAAATAACAAATAGATGAAATGTTCAAAAATGATTTTGGTTAATGTAAGAATAAAGACAAAAATTTCTGAGCATTTGGCAATACATCATTGATAATCACTGGAGTAGAGTCTCTGATCACATTTGAGATTATATGCACAGCTATTTTTATCTTCTCGTAATTTTTGTCTTTAAGTTTCAACAACTTATTTCTATTTGTAATCCCATTTCAAGCAGAACGTCAATTATAATAATTGAACACTTCAAACATCTAACTACTTTATTGTTTTTATTAAACAAGATCAAAAAATAGTTTACATTTTACAAAATGGAATTACATGTGTTCATCATTTTTATTGTCCTTATTTTTCTTTTACTTAAAACTGTTAATGTTGTATGTGTATATGTGCATGTGTACATGTGTATACACACATATACATACACATGTATTCTGTGTGTATATATGTATATATATGTATATATAAACACACAGAGAAAAATGTACAGTGAAACAAATCAGATGCCTATTTACCCAGCAGGCAGAATTTAGTAATTGTATCATTTTATGATATTTACATCAGACTTCTTTTAAGAAACAAAGTGTTAAGTCTACCCCCTATATTCAAGAAATTGACTTTCTTGGGGGCAATTATTATCCAGAAGAATATCCCCTCAACAGCCCCCACCCCACATAAACATACATACATGCATATATATAACTTGAGAACATTTAGAAAATACTTTATAACATACAAAAATTTCAAAAATACTACAAATTATTGTTTTGTGGATTTCCAAAATGCACAAAAGTTATATTGTTTGTGTCATGTTGCCACTTGCTTTGCTCCCATAATGTTACAATTTCAATATTTATATGTTACATGTAGATATAATTAATTTATTTTAAAAGCTAATAGTTCATTGTATATTACCATCTGTGCAGTGACAGGACTCATGACCCCAGAGCCTCAGGTTGCCTAACAAACAGATAAGTGGAAAAAGATGAAACCCAGCTCCTGTTTCCATTGAACCTCAGATCCTCCACATCCCAAGTGCTGGTGACACTTTTCTAAATATCCGACACCCAGCCTTAGACTTCTTGGGCTAAAGCCCCAAAACGTTTATTCACCAACAATCCTTATCTCCACCCAATGGTGGTTTAAGCTGAATCCCAGACCAAGCACAAGTGCTTGTTTCTTATAATTGCAGCTTTTCTCACCTGCCTCCTTCTCCTCTGCTTTATTTAATTTGAAGATTTGTTGTTAAATGCATTAAGTTATACGTTAGGCATTATCCAGCTGAACTGGCTTTGTCACTCTGACATTATACTTATTAACATAATAATGTCCTTTGACATAAAAAGTATACTTTAACTGATAGTGATATTGTTGCACTAGAATTCTTTGATTAGATCATGCTTGCAGGTGTTTCACCTATTTTCTTTCAACTATTTGGTGTCCTTATACTCTAGAGGCATATGTAAAGATGTGTATCTCTGGATTCTTGTATTATTATGCAGTTGGAGAATCTTTATTGTATTTATTTATTCTCCTATACTTTTTATAATTACTGATATATTTTAACTTATTTCTAACATATGACTATTTTCCACTTTAATATTTTTTTCTTTGATACTTTATTCTCTATTCCTACTTCTCCTGGATTGATCAAGGTTTTTTTTAATCTTATTTTGCTCCTTTTATTCGTTTAGTTGTAATTCTGTTTTGTTAATGAGATTAAATTATTTAATGTACATTTGGATTCAAATGTCTAAAGGTTATTATTCATATCTCATGGATTTTACATGATAGCAACACCTAGATTTTCAAAATGCTTTACTATGGCTTTAAAATTTTAAGTCAACAATGATATTACTTCCTCAATTTAAAGTTATTTTTCCATTTAATTCTGTCAGTTATTACTGAGAAGCAGTGTGATGCATTTAATATGTCTGTTTTCTCATTTTACTTTTGATTTATCTTTGAATCTGGTGCTCTGCAGTTTGTCTGTCATGTGCATGGATGCTAATTTATTTTCATTTATCCTGCTTGAGAATCAATCTGATTTTTTGTGTGATATTAAAATATTTTTGTGCATTGTACTAAAACTCCATGACTAGTTTGTCTTTAAATATTTTCTTTTCCTCATTCTCTCTTTTGTTACTCTTCACATATATGTAGCATTGTATCTTTTCCATATTTTTAAAAACTATCAACTTTTTAAATCTCTAACTTGGATTCTGAGTCATTTTTCTAGCTCAGTCTTCTAGTTCATCAATTATGTCTTCACAAGATCTGATCTGTGGTATAAGAATTTCTCTTTTTGAATTCTGAGGATTACACATGATTGTATTAGTTATATTTTTAAAGTGCTTCACTTTTATTGTATAAATTATTTTTATTTCACCATAGCAAGTAGTAACTAAACCTTTGTTTCTTTCACATTTCTGTCTTTTAAAATGCTCTTTATTTTTCTGGATAGTATTTATGATTATTTTAGATAATATTTTTAAATGTAAAATTTGATGAATTTTAACAAATGTATACAGTCCTCTGATCATTTCTACAGTCATATAGAAAATTTCCCTTGCCACACAAAATCTCCACATACCCCTTTAAAAGTAATCTCTTTTCCCAACCTCCTGGCCCCAGTTACCACTGATCTTAAGTGAGTATAGTTTTACCATTTCTAGAATTTAATATAAATGTAGTTATTCAGTGTGTAGACTTTGTGCCTAGCCTTATTCATTTAAAACAGTGCTTAAGATGGTCATCTATGTCATTATGTGTATCAAAAGTCCTTTCTTTTTTATTGCTGAGTTGTATTCCATTGCAAGGATTTGCCACAATTTGCTTATCTGTTCACAAACTGATAAACATTTGGATTTGGGTCTACTATGAATGAAACTTTTGAGAACATTCTTATAGAAAACATTGTATTTATCATTAGTATTATTTTTTCTTATCTTTTTGGTCACATTGGCCAGTGAAGCTGTCTAGATCTGGAGTTTGCTTCATGGGAGAATCTTAACTGTGAATATAATTTTTAAGTAGATATAATGTTACATATATCATAAATTTCTTCGTGATTAAGCTTCAGTATATTGTGTCTTAAAGAAATTTTCCATTTCATTGAATTTATCAGAATGATTGGTATAAAATTTTTATATTTTATTTTTTAATCTTCATAGGTTCATTAATGATGTTAATTTGAGTCTCATCTTTATTTTTCTGATCATTGTAGGTAGAGACATTTCAAATGTCAAAAAGTGGAGATCTTTTTTTTTAAAATCTGCTTTTAGTTTTATTTTCACTATTATTTTTCTGTTTATCATTTCAATGATTACCATTTTTATTCTTATTTACTTTGTAATGCTTATTTTGAACTTAGTTTGCTTTTTAACCCTTATTTCTTAAAAAGCTCCAATCATTAATTTGAATCATTGAAATATACAAATTACCAAAGTTCATTCAATAAGAAAAAGATAACTTGAATTAAATCCATCCTACACAGAAAACTCCAGGCCCACATATATTAATGGTAAACGAGCACATAAAAATGCTTAAGATAACTAAATTGTATAGGAAATAAAGTACAATATTGCGCTACATACCTAGTTGCACAGGTAAAATTTTAAGACTGTACAAAATGCTGGGATGATGTAGAACAAGTGAAACTCTCATATGCTGCTGGCTGGTGTATAAAGTGGTACAATGACTATGAAGAGGAACAGTTTGGCAGTTTCTTTCAAGGTTAATCATAGATATGACACAGACATTCTACTGCTAGTTATTTACTCAAGATAAAAGAAAACACATATGCATATAAAAACTTGTACACGAGAGATGGAAATAATCCAAATGTCCATCAACAGGTGAATAAACAAACTGTGATATATCCATTGTATCCACACAGTGGACTACTGTTCAGTAATTAAAGTAATGGATAATTGATATATAGCATGATGTGGACAAATCTCAAAATATTTATTCTGAATGAACAGGAGAAAGTTCATATGGTATGATTCCGTTTATTAAAAAATACTCTAGAAGATGTAAATTATAATGACAGAAAGCAGATCAGTAGCTGCCTTGGGTGAAGCCATATGATGGAGGTTGGGAAGGGATTACAAAAATAAAAAATGTGAAGAAACTCTTGTAGGTAATAAATAAATTCATTATTTTGCTCGTGCTGGTTTTAATGTATGTATACATATGGCAACACTTCCTGAATTAGATATTTTAAGTATGTGTCGTTTTAATTGTGTGCCAATTATACTTCAATAAAGCTGTTCAAAAAGAGAAACAAATTGGGTTTATTACAAAGAATTTCATTTACACATATAAGTTTTTCTTGATTATGCATCGGCATTTCTTTCTCCAGCTTGAAAACAGAAAAAAATAATAGAGTTTCCGACTTGCCTGTATAGATTGTTATGATGAATCAGTGGCATAATATATAAAAATGCTTTCAAAATCTAAAGTGATATGCAACTCTAAATTATTATTCTAAAGGGTCTGGGTAGATTTGAGCATCACAATTCACGATGGGCTGCATTTACATTTTGTTTTTGTGTTTTTGGGAGGTGGAAGTAGGGTGAAATTTCTTTTCCTCTTTTTTTTCCCATTCATTGTCTTTCCATCTCTCGCTAACATTTAATAGTATTTCGTATTCCTTTCCAGTCTCTTTTCAGTTCTCTGGCAGCTCCCCCTGGCTCTAATTCACAGAAAGTTCTAATTCCTTCATTGCAAGTGCTTTACTTTAGTAGGAAATGCAAAAAGATAATTAAAATTAGGGGAAATCCTGGAGCGTGAATTTCCTTTGGTTCATGGGAAAAGGAGGTGCACGAAACATGATTGGATTAGTATTTGGGTAATAATAACAAGGTATCACGGCTCTCTGGTAAATGTAGCATCGCAACCATGTCCAAAACCTTGGGGTTTTTGTTTGTTTCTGTTTTAAATCAGATCGATTATTTCCCTGGCCTTAGAGTTTCCTTCAATTTGCATGCAAGGGGATGACTTGCTGTAAGTTCCCAAAGTGATATTGTGTGAGAACACAAAGGGTAATATTTACTTTATTAAGACCTGGAAAAAAATGGTTGCTACAAAAATGAATGAACATTTTTTTCCAGCTGTTACTGTGATTTGCATATGGATCTGTATTTTGCTTCTATTTGGAATTGAATTCCAGTTGGAACCGACAAAAAAAATATTAGTTTACGTCCCACAGCAGCTATCCTTCTTAGTGACTATAAAGTAAAAAGTTTTCTTTAAGCCTTTACACACACACACACACACACAAACACACACACACGCATATGTTAATGTCACTAATATCAATGAGTATAAATATCTTCAGAATAATACTGAAAATAAGGTTATCTAAAACAACTAGACAGGAATGGGGCAGTCGTCATTATTAGATGTATATCTTTTCAGGAGCAGCTAAGTAAAGTTTTTCTTGCCAGAGTTTGGGATTATACAGCTCTTCTATTATGGGAACTTCTTTGACCCTTGGATTTGAAATAAGAACTAATACCCTTTTCCACTCTACAGGCTTATTGACCTGTATAAAATTTACCCTGAACTGAAAATAAAAGTTTCTATGTATTTAATATTCTAAGCTAAAAGATCAAGCTGCTAGATCAAACACCTCTAGATTCGGGAGAGGTGACATGCCTACAGAACCAATATGGTAAATTCCTTGTTCTATACTTTTCCACTAATAGAATAAGGAAGAGTGGAGATAGATATTTTTGGGAGAGATGAATTCATAAAGGCAAAAAATATTTTTTCTTCTTCCTTTCATCTTTCAACTTATAGGTGTGGAGGTCAGTATGATTAATCTACTCATTACAAATTTGGAAGCGCTTCAAGGTAACAGGTCATGAAACCATGAACTGAACATGTCTCCATGTAGTTTTCTAGCTGGTTGCTTACTGAGTCATCTCAGTGCCACTGGAACATGAAAGAATCCAGGAAAAGGGCAGAACATAGCAATCTGAGAAAAGGCAAAGATTGTTCATGAAAGATTTCCACCGAGCCAAATCTGTGTTCTGTGAGATCAGGCAAGGTATATATATATATATAAAATAGCTGAAAGCAGGACCTGTTTATCTTATCTCTTCATCCCCATTACAGACTGCCCAGTGCAGTAAAGACAGATCTGCATGATAAGGTTGGACACTGTCAGTCTGGAATTGGTTAAAGGAAGCAGCCACATTTCCCCTGTGTGATCCTTGATATTAGGCCTGTAGTAAGAGTCAGATGGGAAATTGGTTCTAAAATAGAGCAATGGGGACAGCCACCAAAAAAAAAAAAAAAAAAAAAAAAGATCATACTCATGAATGCCCCCATATTTGGAATCAGCAGGGCCATAACCATAAAACAGTAATGCACCTCCCCTCACCTACCATGGACTTTTATGGACTTAAGCAAATATCCCCATACCTGCAGCCTCTTTGGCAAAAAGAAAGTAGAAATAAATGAATAGTTTTTGTTTTTTTTGCAAGTAACATCATAAGGATAGCCTGAGATGAAGTGGGAGGCTTTAATTATTCAGAGAGGACTAAAATTTGAAGTAAGAAATACCTGCAAAAATATTTTAGATTTCCAGAAAAAAATCAGCCATACTGAGAAATCATTATTTGGGAATGTTAAATTTCCTACAGTCCTTTCTCACTTGTAACCAGTATAAAGAAAATGAAGAGGGAGAATAGTGAGTTGGGGTGCTCGGAAAGGAAAGTTGTTATTTATATTCAGTATATGTATTTCAATGAACTCACTAAGTTGAAATCATTAAATCAGCCATATAAATTATTGAATAAACCTAATTTTATTTCTATTTATTTTATTTGTATCTTATTTATGAAACTATTAAATAAGCTTAACAAAACAAATTTTCCACAAACTCAACATTTCCTCAATTAAATTTATGTATTTCCTTTCACTGAGCTTCCTTCAATGTTCCTTATTTTAGTAAGTTATAACACAGTCTATGCGATTGATCAAGGAAGAAATCATTTTCACTTTAACCATTCCCATGCAACTAACACTACATCTGACAATTTTTCTTCCTAAACATCTCTCAAGTCTACTTGCTTCTTTCCACTCACCCCCACTGACATTACCTTAGCTCAGGCCCTTGAGATAACCACGACACATTATGCCCTACCACTAGGGTGACAGTAAACATTTTAAAGCACAATGTGATCCATCACTCACCTGCCCGCCCCCCATAACAGTCAATATTATCTCTCCATTGCCTTCAATAAGTTTTAAACTCATATTTAACCTCAGAGATCAACTCACATACAAACGTCAAAGATGATTTACAACGTCCTTCATGGTTTATTTACTACTCTGGCTCCCTTTCTTTGACTCTTACCATCACACTCCAGCTTCTAGTCCAGTTGTCTGAAAATCATGCCATAAAGAACACTAGTCTTCTACAAAGTACTTTCAGAGACAATTGAGTGTGGGTCTGTTGGTGTGTGTCTATGTATGTTTGTCTTTGTATATTGAGTGTGTTGACTGTGTGTTAAAGGGTGCAGTGGGAATCTGCCCAAACTTCACTTCAGAGCCACCTCAAACCTCACCTTCAATCACAGTAGCTACATTTGTGGAGAAGAAGAAGAGAGTACATGCTTGGTTTCCATATAAGTGTACCTTTAAAGAAACAGTCCCACAGCTTGAAAAATTGAAAAAAAAAAAAAGACAAAATAAAATAAAATTACTTTAAACACTATTACTCTGCCATAATGATTCATTAAGTACTTCTTAAAATAGATTATGCTTTTTCTTCATGTAGGTCCTTTTGCTTTCTAATAATCTCATTCCGGAAGATTCCTATACTTTACTCTCTCAACACCTGGTCATCTAGGTAATTCCCACTCATTTTTCAGCTATCTGTCCAGAGATCACATCGGGAAGATTTTACTCAGCTTCCAAGATTAACAGTCTCTGTTTTTGTTATTTAAAGAAAAAAAAGGGGGCCTGCTGTGATAGCTCATGCCTGTCATCCCATTGGATACTCAATGAGTATCCCATTCAATACTCAAATTTGGTAGTGCTTTGAATAAATAAGCATGCAAAAATTCTACTTGCTACTAAAGCTGCCCTTATCTTTTGCTTTTCCTCTCCAGGAATTTTTTTCCTTTATGTTTCATTTCCCACTCCTATAGGCTTTCCTCAATTTCTGCGTTTGAGTCTTGAGCCTTCCTGAGTGCTACCTGTAAATATTCTTGCTAAAATAAAGTCTAATGTTTAAGTTATGACATCCATTTGCTTGACAAAAACACCTCAAGGCCCTGTAAATGAAGAATGCTGATGTATTTATTTAATTTATTCATCTTTAGTAAAAATATACTTTTTAATATTTTAAATATATACTGAATGGTTTACTATCGTTTAAAAATCCATTTAAATGTTTTATTATAAATGTATGACAAATATGTAAGAATAGCCAATGAGCAGACTAGGATAATGTGATTTCAGTGACAATAGAGTAAAAATAGACCAGGATCACAGGAGAAGATGTTGTTTTTGGATGGAACTCCATTTATGCTGAGACATAAAATTACAAGTAATTAAGATATATGCACTTTAGCATTGAAATGAATGTTTATAAGGCAGCCAAAGTAAAGGCATGCCATATGACCTTTTATATATTCTTGGTGTATTAGTCCATTCTCATGCTGCTAATAAAGACGTACCTGAGCATGGGTCATTTATAAAGGAAAAAGGTGTAATTAGCTCACAGTTCCACATGACTTGGGATGCCTCACAATCATGACTGAAGGTGAATGAGGAGCGAAGTCACATCTTACATAGTGGCAGGCAATAGAGCTTGTGCAGGGGAACTCCTATTTATAAAACCATCAGATCTCATGAGACTTACTCACTACCACAAGAACAGTATGTGTGGAACCATCCCCGTGATTCAATTATCTTCACCTAGCCCTGCCCTTGACACGTGGGAATTTTTTTTTTTTTTTTTTTTTTTTTTTTTTTTGAGACGGAGTCTCACTCTGTCGCTCAGGCTGGAGTGCAGTGGGCGGATCTCAGCTCACTGCAAGCTCCGCCTCCTGGGTTTACGCCATTCTGCTGCCTCAGCCTCCCGAATAGCTGGGACTACAGGCGCCCGCCACCTCGCCCGGCTAGTTTTTTGTATTTTTTAGTAGAGACGGGGTTTCACCATGTTAGCCAGGATGGTCTCCATCTCCTGACCTCGTGATCCGCCCGTCTCGGCCTCCCAAAGTGCTGGGATTAGACACGTGGGAATTTTTACAATTCAAGATGAGATTTGGGTGGGGACAGACCCAAACCCCATCACTTAGGAAAAAAAAGAAAAAAATAGTAGATTTCATTATAGAAAGCTTTACTTGGTGTAGATCATTTTGAATTCCTTCTTTCCAAGAAAATAGGAAATTTAAATTTCCAGGTATCTTATTATAATGACCCAACTCGTTAATATAATCCATTTGCATTTTCAGAAGGACAGCATTAATCAACAGAGAACCTGGCATTTTCTTTTCATGTCCTAAATTAGGGTTCTATGGTTGGCAGAGTCTGATGAATCAAGTATGCAACAATCACCAAGTCCAATCTCACTCACATGCCAGATTTACTCCTAGAGGTGTGTGGCCTTGCACAGTTGGTATTACTTCTCTGACCCCTGTTTCTCTTCCCTGAAAAATGGAAATGAAACCTCTACTTAATACGTATCTATGAGTTTTGCAAGCAGTAATGCATGAGATATACCAAATACAGAACCTGACACATAACATATGCTCAATGGATATTGACATTTCTCAATTGATGTAGCAACTGAACACAGTGAATTACCTGGGTGTGATTTTTATGTTGGGACAGTTTGAGTTGTAGCTGTGATGGAGCAATCTCAAGAGTGAGTGGGAAGAGGAGCACGCACTGTACAAATGGTTATTTGTGTATATAGGAGATTCACATTTCATAACTTGGAGAGTGACGGAGCACTGCAAATGAGCAAGAGTAGCCATAAATAGAGATTTCTAGTTGACAGGCTGCTGATAAAACAGCTTTTACTCTAATACGAAAAGCAAGTTAAGCAAACATATGATTGAAGCTGCAGTGTGAAAAAGAATGTAAAGAGTATGCTTGTGAAGGGGGGAGTGATATGTGTTACATTGTAGTAGCTTTAATTGATCTACATATATATCATATAGTATGAGTTTCTGTGTGTGTGTCTATATATGTGTATGTGTTTATATATACACACATATCTATCTATCCATTTATCTTCTATGTAATCTATCTATCTATCATCTTTTTAATCTATCTAAACCCTTAGTATAGTACAAGGTCCATAGTGGAGAGCTAATAAATGAGGAAATTGGCTTAATGTTTATGCACCATAGCAGAGAGACACTTTAAAATGATTATCTCTAAAGAAAACTATTGCAACAGCTAGGGGAAACATTTCAGGACTTGAAAATTTGAATGATGTTTGGGTGTCATATCACATGATTTTTGATTTCTCTGTGGTATATAATCCAGCTGTTTAAACCTTCCCTTGTAAAATTCCTCCTTCCTCTTTAAGATTCCTGGTACTAAAAATAAAATACTCCCTTTCATTAACAATTTCAACTTTTTCTTCTAAATATTTCTTGGTTTTTGCTTTACATTCTTAGTATCTCTTCTGGGATCTAGCCTTGAATTCCAGCCTCCTGACAAATAGGGACATCCCTTTATTTACCACATTTGAATTAAGTCTCATCTCTCATTATTCTTCTGAAAATACCAGGGCTGTCCCCTTCCAAACTTTTTTCCCTTCACTATTTCCTCTCTTTCATCTGTTTGTGCCTAATTCTGTACGTATGCTGACATAGGCGAATCCACTTTCAAATATTTCCATCATTCAACCTGATTTATAACTTACTTTACCTGAAACAACTTCCCAGGCCAACCAAGATGGGGGCAATCTCTTGACTCTGAAGTCAATTAACACTACCTCATCTTTAGGTTTCAACTATATATGGACATTGTGGCATTGTGGAGACACCACTGAAGTAAAATAAACTTGAATTCAAATTCCACATAGCTTTAACAATTATTTTGCCTGGGGAAGTCATTTAAAGCCTCTGGACCGCAATTAAAAAATAATTAACGAACTTTATTTTTTGGAGCAGCGTTACATTCACAATAAAAGTACAGAGTGTTGTCATATACCTCCTGTCCTCACACATGCACAACCTACCCAACTGTCGACATTCTGCACCTCAGCGGCACGTCTGTTACAACTGATGCATCTGTACTGACATCCCACTGTCACCCAAGTTCCATATTTCACATTAGGGTTCACTCTTGGTGTTGGATATTCTATGGATTTGGGCAAATGTATAATGACCTGTATCCATCATTGTCGTATTATACAGAATAGTTTCACTGCCTTAAAAATTCTACGTAAATCCTGTGAGATATCCTATTCAGACCTCCCTTCTTTCTACCTCCTGACAACCACTAATCTTTTACTGTCTCTATAGTTGTGTCTTTTCCAGAATGTCACATAGATGGAATCACACATAATTTAGCCTTTTTGGACTAGCTTCTTTTCACTTAGTAAGATGCATTTAGGTTTCCTCATATCTATTCATGACTTGATAGCTCATTTCTTTTTAATACTGGATAATATTCCATTGTTTGGATGTACCAGAGTTTATTTATCCATTCACCTACTGAAGGACATCTTGGTTGTTTCCAAGTTTTGGCAATTCTGAAAAAAAAAACAACAAAAAAAACTGCTATAACATTCATTTGCAGAATTTTTTTGTGGACATAAACTTTCAAATCATTTCAGTAAATACTAAGGAGTGTGATTGCTTGATCATATGGTAATATTGTATTTAGTTTTGTAAAAAGCTGCCAGACTGCCTTCCAAAGTGGCTATACCATTTTTCATCCCTACTATCAATGAATGAGAGTCCCTGAGTGCCACATCCTCAGCTGCATTTGGTATTATCAGAGATTTGAATTTTGGCCATTGTAATAGGTGGATAGTGATACCTCAATGATGTTTTAATTTATAATTCCCTAATGATATATGATATTAAATGAGTATCTTTTCATATGCTTATTTGCCATCTGTGTATCTTCTTTGGTGAGTTGCCTGTTCAGGTCATTGGCTAGATTTTAATTGGGTTATTTGTTTTCTTATTTTTAACTTTTAAGAGTTTTCCTGTATATTTTAGAAACTTTGTATAACAGTTTATTATATTTTTTTTTAAATATTTTATTCAGTTTGTAGCTTGCCTTCTCATACTCTTGATATTTTCTTCAATAGAGCAGAATTTTTTAAAAAAATTGTAATGAAGTTCAGCTCAATTGATCAGTTCAGATCAATTATTTCCTTCATGGATCACGCCTTTAGTTTGTATGCAAAAAGTCATCACCATATCCAAAGTAGTTGAGCTTTTCTCTTATGTTATCCTCTAAGAGATTTATAGTTTTGAATTTCATTCACATTGAGATTTTTGATTCATTTTGACTTCATTTATGTGAATTATGGAAAGTCTGTGTCTAGATTTGTAGTTTTGATGTGAGTGTTTAGTTGTTCCAGTGTTCAGTTTTCCATCCGAAATGACTCTCTTTTCCTCATTGTGTTGCCTTTTCTCCTTTGTCAAAAAATCAGTCGACTACATTTATGTGGGCCTATTTCTGGGAGCTCTATTCTGTTCTAGCAATCTTTTTATCTATATTTTTTGGGCCAACACTACACTTTTAGATTATATAGCTTGATAGTAAGCCTTGAAGTTGGGTAGTGTCAGTCCTGACTTTGTTATTCTCTTCAGTATAGAAAATGCAGAAATGCAAAAACAGAAAAAAAAAATTACCCCAAATTCACCATCTTTAAAAAAAACCACTCTTACAAATTTTGGAGAATGTCCTTCTGGGTTTCTTTTGAATGCATATGTAAATATATTTGCACAAAAGTAAGACCATACTTGACATGCTGAGTTTTTTTTTAATTTTTAATTTTTGTGGGTACATAGTAGGTGTATATATGGGGTACATGAGATACTTTGATATAGGCATGTAGTGCATAAATCACATCATGGTAAGTGAGATATCTATCCCCTCCAGCATTTATCCTTTGGGTTAAAAACAATCCAATTATCTTCTTTTACTTTTTTTTAAATGTAAAATTAAGTTATTATTGACTATAGTCACTCTGTTGTCCTATAAAATACTAGATCTTATTCACACTTTTAAAATATGTTTTGTACCCATTAACCATCTTCACTGTCCACCCCAACTATCCTCCTATCCTCTGCCAACCATTCTTCTACTCACTGTCTCCATGAGTAGTGACATTGAACTCATGGAGTTCAATTGTTTTAAAGTCTTACAAATATGTGAGAACAGCGGTTTGTGTATCTGTGCCTGGCTTATTTCATTAATGACCTCCAGTTCCATCTGTGCTGTTGCAAATGACAGGATCTTATTCTTTTTTTATGGCTGAATAGTACTCCATTATGTTTATGTGCCACATTCTCCTTTTTTCCTCAATTAACCTGGATAGTTTCATTGATTTTACTGACCTTGTCAAATAACCAGTTTTCAGTTTCATCAATTTTCTCTATTAATTTCCTGTTTCCAATTTTATTGATTTTTTGCTCTAAGTTTTATTTCTTAATCCTCTGCTTGCTTTGGATTTTGTCTTCTCTTATTTTGATACAGTTCTTAAGTGGAAGTTTAGATAATTAATTTTAGATCTTTTATTCAATACATGCATTTAATGCTATAAATGTCTTTTAAGCACTGCTTCTACTGCATTCCAAAATTTTAATAAATTTTATTTTCATTTTCAATTACTTCAAAATGTTTTCAAACTTTTATTGTTAACTCTTCTTTGATCCTTATGTTATTTAGAAGTATGTTGTTTAACCTTTAAGTGTTTTGGGGTGTTTCAATTCGTTTTCTGTTATTGATCTCTGGTTTAATATCACTCTTGTCTAAGAGAAGATGTATAATTTCTATTCTTTGAAATTTGAGGTGTGTTTTATGACCTTTAATGTGGACTAATCTGGTAAATATTCCATGTGAGCTTGAGAAGAATGTTCAATCTGCTGTTGTTGGGTGAAGTGGTCTATAGATATCCATTGTATCTAGTTGATTAATGGAACTGCTCAGTTCAACTATGACCTTACTGATTTTCTCCTTGCTGAAACTATCCATTTCTGGTACAGCAATGCTAAATCCTTAAACTATAATAGTGAATTCATCTATTTCTCCTTGCAATTCTATCAGTTTTTGCATTATGTATTTTTATGCTCTGTTGTTACATGCATATACATTAAGAACTGTTATATCTTCTTGGATTATTGACCTCTTTAACATTATGTAACACCCCTCTTTATCCCTAGTAACATTCCATGCTTGGAAGTCTCCTCTGTCTGAAATTAATACAGTTACTCATGCTTTCTTTTGATTAGTGTTATTATGGGGTATCTTCCCTTATCCCTTTACTTTATGTCTGTTTTTACTTAAAATGAGTTTCTTATAGACAACATCTAGTTAGATGTTAGTTTTTGATCTACTCTGACCATTTCTGTCTTTTAATCGGTGTGCTTAGGCCATTGACATTTAAGATGATTATTGATATATTTAAATTAATCTCTACCGTATTTGTTACTATTCTCTATTTTTTGGGGAGGATCTTCCAAACATTTTCTGCCCTTTGTGGTTTTAATTGAGCATTTTATGTTGTTCAATTTTCTCTTCTTTCTTAGCAAATCTATTATTCTTCTTTAAAATTTTTAAAGTAATTGCACTAGTATTTGTGTATACATTTATAAACAATCAATGTTCACTTTCACATAATACTATGCAACTTCACATGTGGTGCTAGTACCTTATTTCTAACTTCTCCCTCATCTTTTCATTCTCTTAACAGTGTGCTTCCAACAGCAAATGGTTTTAACTTCTCTAAAATCCAACTCACACTCACCAATTTTGTTTTTCTGGATCTTGCTTTTGATGTTCTATCTAAAAGTCTCATCATCACACTCAAGGTTACATAGATATTCTCCTGTTTTCTTCTAGAAATTTTTGTTTTTGTTTTTTTTTTTTGAGACGGAGTCTTGCCCTGTCACCCAGGCTAGAGTGCAGTGGCGCAATCTTGGCTCACTGCAACTGCTGCCTCCTGGATTCAAGCGATTCTCCTGCCTCAGCCTCCCTAGTAGGTGGGCTTACAGGCACCCACCACCATGCCCAGCTAATTTTTGTATTTTTAGTAGAGACAGGGTTTCACCATTTTGGCCAGGCTGGTCTTGAACTCTTGACTTGGTGATCCACCTGGCTCGGCTTCCCAAAGTCCTGGGATTACAGGTGTAAGCCAGAAATTTTACAGTCTTAATTTTATATTTAGTCTATGGTCCATTTTGAAGTCATCTTTAATAAAGGTGTAAGGTCTGTGGCTAGTTTCATGTTTTGCACATGGATGACCATTTGTTCCAATACCATTTGTTAAAAACATTGTCCATTGAGTTGTCCTGGCACCATTGTCAAAGATCAGACCTGTTCCATTGTTGTCTGTGTCTATTCTTAACAATTTCACAGTGTCTTGGTTACCTAAGCATTATAGAAAGTCTAAAAATTAGTTAGTGTGAGTTCTCTAGCTTTCTTTTTGGCTTTTGGTTTATCATGTAAACTTAAGAATCCAGTTTTTGACAGCTACGAAATGGCTTGCTGAGTTTGTTTTTTAATTTTTTAAATTTATAATTGATACATAATAATTGCATATGCATGTGAGGTACAATGTAATACATGTAAGCATAGTATGATGATCAAATGCATATAAACATAGTGTAATGATCAAATGGGAGTAATTATCATACTCCTCACTTTTAAAATGTATCATTTCTTTGTGGCGACAACATTCAAAATCTTTCTAGCTTTCTTGAAATACACACATCATGGTAATTTTTTTTTTAACCACAGTAGATTTAGGATTTGTTGATACTTTCTGTATCAACTGACATGATCAGATAATTTTTATTCTTTGCCAAATTGATGTTGATTATATCCAGTGATTTTCAGATGTAACACTTTGCATTGGAATAAATCAGCTGGATGAGATATTATTGAATCTATTGATGAAGATGGAAAGAATTGGCATTGTAAGAGAAGCGAGTCTTCCAACTATTCATGGATAGTCTATATCCATGAGTACAGACTATGTTTTAATTTAATTAAATTTCCTTTGATTTAGTATTTTGTAGTTTTATGCATATATATTCTGTATACATTCTGTTAAATTTATATCTGAGCATTTCATTATCTTGGTGCTATTGTAATTGTATTTTAAAATTTCAAATATCAAATTTTTCATTGCTGGTATATAGAAAAATAAGTTTTGTGTGTGCATACATATACACATGGTGATATATATGTAAGCATACATATATACATAAGCATATATATAAGCATACATAATTTAACACATTGCTGCTATAATTATTTTGAACAGTGTGTGTTAGATCAATTAAGAGCAGGAGAATAAAATATTTTATTTTAACTTCAGTTATTTATTCTTTGATGCTCTTCCTTTCTTTATGTAGATCTGGCTTCTGACCCATATAATTTTTCCTCTTTCTGAACATCTTTTGATTCTTCTAGCAAGGGAGGTCTATTGGCAACAAATTCTTTTAATCTTTGTCTTAGAAAGTCTTTATTTTTCCTTTACTTCTGAGGGATAATTTTGCATAGCAGAGAATTCTAGGTTGGTGGATTTTACACTCAACACTTTAAATATTTCACTCCATTCTCTTCTTTCCTGCATGGTTTCTGAGATGTCAGACATAATTCTTATAATTTTCTCTCTATAGGTGAAATGTTTTTCTCATCTTTCTTCTTTCAAGATTTTTTTTTTTTTAGTCTTTGATGTTCTGAGGTTTGAATATGGTATGTTTACGTGTAGATGTTTTTACCTTTATTCTGCTTGATAGTCTCTGAGATTCCTGGATATGTGATTTGATGTCTGACCTTAATTTAGGGGAAATTTTCAATGATTATTCTTTAACACATTGCTTCTGTTTTTTTCTCTCTTCTTTTTTTGTGAATTTTCATTACCCGTGTGTTATACCTTTTGGAGTTGTTCCACAGGTTTTGGACTATTTACTGTTTCTGCCAGCTTTTTTTTTTCTCTTTTCTTTTCAGTTTTGGAAGTTTCTATTGTCATACTCTAAAGCTCAGAGATTCTTTCCTCAACCATGTGCAGTTTACTAATGAGCTCATCAAAGGCATTTTTCATTTCTGTTATAGTGTTTTTAATCAGTGGCATTTCTTTTTGATTCTCTCCTAGAATTTTCATCTCTCTGCTTACATTATCCATCTGTCCTTGCATGTTTTCTACTTTTTTATCATTCAAGCCCTCAGCTAATTAATCATAATTTTAAAAATTCCTATCATATAATTTCAACATTCTTACCATATTGAACTCTGGTTCTCAGGCTTCTCCAGGCTCCTCCAACTATGTTTTCTGCTTTTTAGTATATCTTGTAATTTTTTGTTGAAAAATGTAGATGAGGTACTGGGTAAAAGAACTGCAGTAAATAGGACTTTAGTAATGTAGTGTTAAGGTGTGGGTACCTGAACAGTTTGTCAGGTACCGTGCTTCTCTGATAGATCTAAAAAAAGTTGCTGATTTTTCAGTTTGTTCAGCTTTTTGCTTATGATTAGGATGGAGTGGTGATTTCTAAACTTTTTACATGATGAACCACAAAACAGAAGTTTCTAGAATATCTTTGTTTTTTCATTGGTAAATTCGTGCTAATAAAAATTTCATCTTTTTAGGATGTTTCAGGAATTCATAAAATATAAAGTATGTAGTGAAAGTGCTTTATATATAACAACATGAATATGTGGTTAAAGCAATTGAATACACACATATTTATATATACATATTTCATATAATTATCATATCATTGTCTATCTATAAATACTCAGTCCCGTTTCTAGCATAGAAACACTTAATACATAGTTGCTATCATTATTTTCACAATTATTACTGTCATAACATGGAGTAATACATGTAAAATGCATTCATATTCATGTATTTTTTAAAGTATGAATTGGTTCTCTGGTTTTCTGTGAGATAATTTCAGCCTTTTTATTGCTTGTTAGCAATCATATCAGAAGGTGAGACAAAAAAGGGAGGGGAGACAAAGCCTAGAGATAGCCAGTGTTCATGATTATCATCAGCTTCTGAAAATGCTTAGTGAGGCAGCATATCAACTTGAACATGGAAAAGGGTTAGGTCTAGAAAATGTATATAAGTTTATTTTCTCCATGAAATTACTTTACAGAAGGTAGCATTAAGAATTGGTGCTTCAAATATTTGCAACTTTTTTCTAGCACAATCATAATATTAAATCTTAATTTCTAGCAAGACATTGGGAGGTTTCTATTTCCATGATATTCTTTATGTCCTTTCAGATGTTAATTCAAATTGAAGATTTCTTTCTCATATCAAAGAAACCAGCTTAAGGCAAGGCTTACCTTAAAAAATGTGTGTGGCTATTAAACCACACATGCTAGGAAACAACTCTAAGTTGATTAAATGTTTAGCGTTTACATTCTGAGAAGAGACAACAGTGAGCGGGATTTTTAGGGAGAGGCTATTATAGCTTTGTTTTCTTTGCTTTGCTCATTTAGTCTCTTAAGGGAGTGCAAAAATTAGGTTTTCTTTTGCCTTATAACTTTCATATGGCAGCAAGCCTGCCGACCTGTCTTTGTTCTGCTGCATCAAGTCTCTCAAATACTCCCTTGACCCTGATGATATTAAGTATCAAGGATTTTTTCTTTGAAAGTCCTTTAGCATGAATCTCAGCAGCCACCAAGTTTCTGGCAAGCTCTAGATATATTTTTTAGTCTCCCTTTAAGACACACTAAGGCCTGAAAAATGATAAATATGATAATTTAGATGGTACAAAAGTGACATCCACAGACCTAATGACTTACATGAGATTATCATGCCTTTTATCTGTTACTCGGGCAATGAAGATTAATTTTCAACTGAGTGCAAAGCTGTTGTGATTTATTTTATCCTTGGCTAAAATCCAGGACAGGTGGGATGCCTGATTGCTATGTTTTATCATTTTGAAGCTACAAAAATAACATGAAACTGGGACAAACAAAATACTTTGCACATAAATGCAACGATGGATAGGACAGGCTAGGGATCCTCATCACACCAAGTGACACTGAGACCATAGAGAACTATTTTGTCTTCTGGATATGCCCAATGTTATTGGATTTGAACTAGGTTAAAGGGTCACTGTCCAAGAGAAGTAAATTATATGACCTAGGTTTTGTGACTGCATGTAATTTTTTCTCTATCTGCAGGAAGCTGTTATAATGTGCTTATCACAATGTCAGAGGCAGATTTTTACTGAATAATTTCTCCCCTCTGAAAAGTGTTCAATAATTATAACCTCAGAGAAAAACCCCTTTATGATAGGAAACTAAGGAAATGCCAGAAATCACAAATAAAGAAATTAAAATTCTCTGTACCAACCAGTCAGAATTAACCACTACTAAAATTTAGCATGTGTAGTCATAATTTTCTCTTTTTCCATGTAATCAGGATTATATTTTTCATAATGTACATTCTTTTATATTTTAGGAAATTATTTTTATTTGTTTATGCATCCTTTAAAGAGGTATATATATTACAAGTACATATTATAAAATATTTAATCAATCCATGTATTTGCATATATATTTAGTTTCTCATTTGTAACAATTATCAAGAGTCCTTTGACTAATCTCCACAGAAGAAACCATTTTGGAATACATTTAATTGCATTATTACACAAATCTCTATGTATGTAAATGGTTTGGGACCAAAAGTGAAATGCTGGATGACGTGATTATGGATGTTTTAAAGATTTCAATACATATTTCAAAATTTTGATTCAGAAAATCTGTACAATTTTTCCTCTTACCTATAATGTGTGAGTGCCAGTGTCAGCATACTGAAATACACTGCAGAAAATTAAGTGAATCCTTCACCCCAATTCTACAGAGTAGGTGTACCATGAAAGATACTTACATTTTGAATTTTGAAGTAAAAACTGAAATGTAATGGTGATTTTTAATTAAAAAAAAATTAGTAGCAAATATGATAAGAATTGATTTTACATGATTTTAAAAGGAAAAATAATCCTTTAAAGTTTGGGAATACGTAATTCAAGCTTGAAATTGAGGAAGGGGTAGAAGACATTAGGTGGTATTTCTCTTTAATTATCCCTTAAAAGCAAGGAATTTTGGGGAAACATAGAGCTATTAATCTGACGAGGAATTGTCTCAATACTACTGAGAAGGCAAATCGATCAGCCTCATTTTCCCTTTTCATAAGGAGAGCAGTTACTCCTTATTGTATGCGAGACTATAAAAAGGTTTAAACACAGCAATATGTGTCTGCAAATTACTACAAGAATCACTGCAAAGCCTTTAGGGGAATTATTAAAGATGAAGATTTTTAGTGAGCTGGGAAAGTAAGAGAAGCACGTAATTCTATCAAAGATCTATTGTACAAGTTCTACTTACAAATGGGGGTTGGAATAAGAAAGAAAATTTATTTTTTAAACCACATATTTTTATGTGCAAACGTTTATATGTGACATGCAAAACTCAAATATAAACTTGAGAGTCCAAGTCCATTATGGTTTGAATTGTTCATAAATATATACCAAATTTTCATACTGGAACTGTTTGTCTTTTTAATGAGACAGAAAAGTTAATTTTGCTAAAAATTTTGGTGTAAATGTTTCTGTTTTTCTTTAGGTTTTATGCCATAATGCAATTTGACAGTCTGTATATGCAAATTCAGTTCAATAAGCAGCTCTTTACTGAGTGTCTAAGTTGATAGTACAGCTGAGTTAGTTGATAGTTACATTGTACGGTAGGAGATAGTTGTAGGATAGAATTATATGTAGCATAAAAAAAGAGAGAGACTTCAAGGATAATTAACCATGACAATATGGCACTGTTGTACAATATTCACTACTGAAAGGACACGATTTGTTCAAATTGTTAATACCATCCCTGTATTGCATTCTAGAGCCCCCATTGGTACTATTCATTGAGATTTTTCTTTATATCCTCGCTTACAAAGGGATAATGGCTGCAACATCAGCAGAATCAACAGAGATAGCAATTCACACCTCGTAGGAAAAGATTACTTAACTCCTTTAGTGAGAGAGGCTTCTTTTGCTTCCTTTTCTCTGTCAAAGATTTTATAGCTTTTATTAGAATATGCGGAACATAGCTTTGATTCAAATTTTTAAAAGTACATACATATGTTAACTAACATATTTATTAAATTACTGTTATGTCAGGCATTTTGCTGAGTGCCAAGCATGCATCATGTCTGCACTTTTAACTTCATAGAAAAAGAAAATAATCACAACAAAGGTTTATAACACACTATGTGGCAGGCATTCTTCCAAGAATTTTACATGATATCTTATTTAATCCTCTCAAAACCCTGTAGAAAAGATACTATTATTATACCTCTTATTTATTTATTAATAAACTAAGATGCAAACAAGGGCAATGTCACAAACCTAGAAACTGGTGTGCCCAGTGTATTCATCCATTTTCACACAGCTGTAAGTACTATCCGAGACTGAGTCATTTATAAAGAGAAGAAATTTAATTGACTCATAATTACACATGGCTGAGGAGGCCTCAGGAAACTTAAAATCATGACAGATGGTGAAGGGGAAGTAAGACACCTCTTACATGGTGGCAGGAGAGAGAGAGAGAGAGTGCAAAGAGTTAGTGTCACACTTTTAAACTATCAGATCTCATGAGAATTCACTCACTATCATGAGACTAGCATAGCGGAAACTGCCCGCATAATCCAGTCACCTCCCACCAGTTCCCTACCTAAACACCTGGAGATTGCAATTTGAAATAATATTTGGGTGGAAACACAGAGCCAAACCATATCACCAAGAATTCATTCTCAGGCAGTCCGAAGCTTCTTGTTACTAATGCAAATTTCTGCAGCCAGCTTGAATTTCTCTTCACAAAATGGGATTTTCTTTTCTATCACATTGTCAGGATGCAAATTTTCTGAACTTCTATGCTCCGCTTTCCTTACGAAACTGAATGCCTTTAGCAGCACCCAAGTCACCTCTTAAATACGTGGTTAATTAAAAATTTCTTCCTCCAGATACCCTAAATCATCTCTCTCAAGTCCAAAGTTCCACAAATCTCTAAGGCAGGGGAAAAATGCCATCAGTCTCTTTGCTAAAACATAACAAGAGTCACCTTTGCTCCAGTTCCCAACAAGTTCCTCATCTCTATCTGAAACCACCTCAGCCTGGACCTTATTATTCATATCACTATCAGCAATTTTGTCAAAGCCATTCAACAAGTCTCTAGGAAGTTCCAAAGTTTCCCACATTTTCCTATCTTCTTTGAGCCCTCCAAACTGCGCCAACTGCTGCGTGTTACCCAGTTCCAAAGTTGCTTTCACATTTTAGAGTGTCTTTTCAGCAACACCCCACCCCTGTACATTTTCATGCTGTTGATAGAGACATACCAAAGACTGGGCAATTTATAAAAGACAGAGGTTTAATTGGCTTACATTTCCACATGCCTGGAGAGGACTCACAATCATGGTGGAAGGCAAGCAGGGAGAAGTCACATCTTATGTGGATGGTGGCAGGCAAAAAAAAAAAAAAGTTTGTGCAGAGAAACTCCTGTTTTTAAAAAACGTCAAATCTTGTGAGAGTCATACACTATCACAAGAACAGCATGGGAAAGATCCATTCCCATGATTCAATCATCTCCCACTTGGTCCCTCCCACAACACGTGGGAATTATGGGAGCTACAAGATGAGATTTGGGTGGGGACACAGAGGCAATCCATATCAATAGCTTTGTAACTCAAATCAGATATATATTTTTAAATTGCTCTTTCTGAAAAATAATGTAACTAATTTTGGGGCAAAATTTTTATATAGAATCTTACGGTAACATATTAAGTTCTGATTCTAGCCCTGCTGTAATTTTATTTCTGTATCTTAACTTTGTATTGCCAAATTTCTTCAGTTTTAAAATGAAATCCACTTTTATTGTTTGAATTCTATATATGTCTACAGATAGTTAACTAATTTATTTTGGAAAAAGGTAGCATACATAAAGAAATCTGGAAAGCCATCATATTGATTTCACACAACAGCTTTACTGCCCTAGTAGGTAGGTGTTTTAAAGCTGTAAACTCCGAGATAGACAGATTCAAAATGATTTGATCAAGACCATACAGCTTTTTATTGCATAATTGGACTACAATTGTTAAAGCCCTTTCATTCAGCATTCATTCAACAGATATTATTGATTAAAAACATCAATTCTTTTTCTACTATTTCATCCTATCTTTTGTTAACAAAAGCAAGTTGGTAATGTTGGTGTCACTCAGGTCTTTGTACAAAATGTACAGTAATGACAGCATAGTGGATGGTTAGATTCCAATGTCTAATATTAGCTTTGGTGACAGTAACAGATCATACCTATGTCATAGGTATGATCCATAAGCTTAAGTGTAGATCACTGCTCTCAGAGATATACTGGTGAAAATTATGCCTGACACACTGCAATGTAGAGATACACTCTCCAGGATGGTGGCCATTAGCCACACGTGATTACAGAGCACTTGAAATGTGGCTAGTCTTAATTGATATGTGCTGTATTTTATAATACACAAACCAGATTTTGAAGACATAGTAAGGAAGAAGAATGCAAATATATAGCTAATAAAATCTACATTGATCAAAAATTGAAATAATATTTTAGATATATGGGGCTAAATCAAATATATTATTAAAATTATTTTTGCCTTTATGCTTGCCTTTTAAAATGTAGTCATTGGAATATTTAAAATGATATACATGGCTCACGTATTTGAAAGCACTGACCTGGAACACACACAAAAAAATGTAACTTTTGTTTCCTAATTCTGTCTCGTATTTGGCTATTTTATAAAAGAGATCACAGAATAGTGTAGCTACAATCTGAAAATCCAGCCATTTTGAAATAGCATTTTTGCTCATGAAAAATCCTTAGAAGTGAAATAGTGTAAAAGAATTTGCATTTTTGACATTTTGATAGCTAATCCCAAATCATCTTACAAACTGCTATACCAATATATATTCTTAACAACAGTCAACAGGAATATATATTCCACATCACTGCCTAATATTGGATATTTTCAATAATTATATTTTCCCATGCTCAAAAACATGTTTTTCTGCTTAAATTTGTATTTCTATGATTATTATTAGTCATTACTTTTAGTAATAGTACTTCTACAATTCGTTTCTATTAGGTTCTTTTAATTTTTTTAAAATTATTGAGTAGTTGGACCTTTTAATATAGTTTATATATTTTTCCATTAAATATTATAGCATTAGAAAATAGTTCCACCAATCATAGCACAATTCTTTACTCTTTAATACATCAGAAGTCTTATAACTCATAGTTTTGGCAGGGAAGATTTTCATTTATTTCTGTGGTCACATTTGTGGGTCTTTTTTCTCTATGGCTTCTTGTATATATATGGCTAGGGAAATACTGTCCTCCTAATAAAATTACAATATTATTATTTTATAGTTCCTTCTAACATTGTTTTTTAATTGACATACAGGTTTTAAACCATGCAGAATTTATTTCTATGCGTGTTGCAAAGTGAAACTCTAACTTAATTTTACAATTCTTACAGGTATACAGATTACAAATTATTTTTGTGTTATAAATTGAAAAACCTATTCTTTTATTTTTATTTTAAATGTGATTTTATTATATACTAAAACTCTCATATACTGATGAATCTATTTCTGCATTATTAATTTTTGAATTGATTATTTTGTTTACTCTGCATTCATATTATACTCTTGAATTCTCTTGACTTGAAATTATATCTCTAGTAGAATATGTTTACCCTCACTATTCTTCCCTTTAAAATTATGCTTTTTTTTTGGAGGCCAAGATGGGCAGATCATGAGGTCAAGAGATGGAGAGTATCCCGGCCAACATGTGAAACCCCATCTCTACTAAAAATACAAAAATTAGCTGGGTGTGGTGGTGCATGCCTGTAGTCCCAGCTACTTGGGAGGCTGAGGCAGGAGAATCACTTGAACCCAGGAGGCAGAGGTTGCAGTGAGTCAAAAAAAGCGCTTCTGCACTCCAGCCTGGCAACAGAGTGAGACTCCGTTTATATATACACGTACATACACACACACACACACACACACACACACACACACACATATATATATATACACACACACACATACGTTTTTCCCCTAATTTGTTCCTTCCAGAACTTTGGAATCTGAAGGTCAAGATGCACAAATCATCTTACGAGTTTTTTATTTTCATTACCTTTGTGAGAATCATCGTTTAAAAATATTGAGCCTTCTAACCTAGAATGTTACATATCTCCACTTTTCTCAAGTGGGTATCTCCTTATTACATATCCTTATTCGTTTTAGTTAATTATATATTTTAAAGCTTCAATTGCGATTGTAATGTTCCATTCTTTTTAATTGGGTTATACTGTTGTATAGAAAGATATTTATTTTGTATGTTAGTCTGGTATTTATCTTCTCTGGTATGTGTATTTTTCTTTTTCTTCATGTGTCATTGTATTAGCTAGAACATTTAGCATAATGCTATAAAGTTGCAACATATGTGGTCATCTTTGAGTCATTCTTAACATAATGTTTACACTGTTAAGAATTATTCTATTGGATTTCTAGTAATACTTTTAATTTCTAGTAGTATGAAGTAAAGAAAACTTATTCTTGCATAGAGACTAGAAAACTTTAGTTGATTTCACTGGTTAGAAAAAATATAGCTTTTAATTTTTCATTTTTATTTTTAAAAATTTATTTGTTTTTGTTTATTTATTGATTTTTATTAATTTGTTTTGAGACAGGATCTCACTCTGTTGTCCTGGCTGAGTGCAGTGGTACAATCACGGCTCATTACAGCCTTGATCTCCTGGGCTCAAACAATCCTCCCACTTTAGTGTCCCAAGCAGCTGGAACTACAGGCATGTGTCACCACACCTGGCTAATTTTTAATTTTTTTGTAAAGACAGAGTCTTGCTATGTTGCCCCGATTGGCCTTGAATTCCTGGACTCAAGCAACCCTCCTGTCTCAGCCTCCCAAACTGCTGGGGTTATAGGCATGAACCACTGGGCCCTGTCCAATTTATCTATTTTCAGTGAATATGCCTAGACCCATACATCTATCATCAAGCTAAAACCCTTCCTTAAAGATTTGTCCGAGGTACTGTTTCCCGAAGAAAGCTTTTAAGTGCTCCTAGGGTGGGACCAATGCTATTTCACTTTTTCCACTTTGTACGTAGTTCTTATATGTAACTTATTTATGTATTTTTCTTATCCCTCTTTTGTTAGAGAAAATTTAGTAGATCCCACTTATAAAAAGAAACTATTGTTTATTTTTGAGTTATGAATATTTTACTTTTCTTCAAACTATTTTTGTTAATTATATCATTAAAAAACTATTTAAAGAGCATATGTGACTCTTTTTCATAGCACTATGATAGCACTATGAAAAGTTCCTAATGTAGAAATGTATCATTGAGATTGATTTTAGAAATCATTAAATTAGTCTCCTTCAGAGCATCTTTTAATATCTTTGCATTATCAATAATCACATTTTATCACAATATAATAAATAGTATATTATCAATTAATTTTAAGTGATTTTATATATTTTATTTAAAAATTTCAAACAAAACATAATAAAACAGTTAAATACATATTTCTGTCGCTTAGTCCTCATTAATGGAACATTTTATGTCACTGCTTGTCATATATATTGAACATGTATTTGTCTTAATCCATCATTCAAACATTCACCATTTTCTTAACTAATTTCAGAAATCAATATCTCTTTTCTTTGCCTCCCTTGTCAAGACCCTCTAATCTGTTCCTATATTGTAGTCACATTGATCCATTAGTCTCTGGCTTAAATCATTCCATGCCTCCCAATTGTTTTAAATATAAAATGTCCTTCCGGACTTACCCTGGCTTCTGTCTCTTGTTTTATCACTTGCCACTGTTAACACACCTACTGACCAATTGTCTTGAGTAGCTAGTACTCACTCACAGCTGGAGCTTTTCACATGCTGTTTGCTCTGTCTGCAGTGCTTTAATGTCCGCATTCTTTTCATCAGCATAATTTTTACTTGACCTTCAACATTTTTCAAATATTTCATTTTGGAGGATTTTTTTGTTAATGTAATATCAAAAACACTAAGAAGAGGCCGAGCACGGTAGCTCATGCATGTAATCCCAGCACTTTGGGAGGCTGAGGTGGGAGGATCACTTTAGGTCAAGAGTTCGAGACCAGCCTGGCCAACATGGTGAAATCCTGTGTCTATTAAAAATACAAAAATTAGCTGGATGTGGTGGCGCATGCCTGTAATCCCAGCTACTCAGGAGGTTAAGGCAGGAGCATTACTTGAACCTGGGAGGCGGAGGTTGTGGTGAGCAGGTATTATGCCTATGCACTCCAACCTGGGTGACAGAATGAGACACCACCTCAAAAACAAAAGCAAGCAAATAAAAAACACAAAGAAGAATGCTAAGCTACCACCAAGTCAAAATGTTAGCTTAGGAGATAGTACTCCAAAATGTTACAGATAATGATAGGAAATATATCTATTTTTCAGTTTCCAAATGGTTATTTTATCAGATTGTTTGAACCTTAAATTTATCCTGTTTGCAATCCAAAATAGTTACCAGAAGTTTGCTGTTTTGTGTGTATGTGTGTTTACTTTTGTTTTTTATTTGTTTTCATTTGTTATTTATTGTTTTTCTAAACTCTTAGGCACAATTTTTTGGGGTTTCAGACTGCCACAGTACAAATCAGGAGAGGGCATTTTCTTTGTGCTGCCAATTCTGATCATTTAAATTTTGGTTTGTTTGGGTTGTGACTTTTTTGTTTTTGAAGTCTGTGCTCTTTATTTGTAACAATTTTACTTTCATTTTTCTGTATCCTCTAACTCCAGAGTTTTTTTTTTTTCTCTCCCTTCTCCCCAACTTCTACATTCACAGTTGAGCCATATTATTAGGAAAGGCGCCTTGATGAAAAGATCAGGATGGGAGCTCTGACCTTTCGTCAGTGTTTTCCATCGAGTGACAAAAACAGACAAACACCTAAAAAGTATCTTTCCTCTTTTCTTTTTTTTGTTTACATCTCTCGTGCTGCGTCAGTAAAGCGAACTTCGGTTAGTTTTAGGAAATGCAACATCTAACCCCTGTTTTCTGGGAAAAAGAAGCTTCAGTGACTTAAAGTTGAGAATGTGGATACCACTTACTCACACACACTCATCTGCAGACTCTAAAAATCCCTCACCCTCCTTCTAGCCGGCGAGCATACAGTACCATGTGGCAAAGGTACAGCAAAGGTCGACTTGAGACCCAGGCTTCATCCTTCTCCTCAGTAGCAAAGGCCACGCTGCCATTTACAACAAACACCACAGCTGAACCCAGTCCCTCCTCCTTTCCCAAACCAGTCATGCCAAAAGACAGAAAAAAAAAAAAAAAATTTTAGGGCATAAAACATATACTTTTATGTATGTGAAAATTAACTTATATTCAAGCAGAGATCTTGTATAAAATGAAACAAAAATTGTGATGTGACTGTGAAATTGATGTTTCCACAGTCTGCCTCCTAGCCATCTTCTGTATTATGGCACAGAATTCTTGACGTTTGGGAAAAAGTGTAAAGATACAATTTGTACATCAAGTTTTTATTAAGCAGTAAATGCATGTTTCAAAGCCAAAATTACATTTTATTTTTTACAAATGCATGTACTCTGAGAAGATATTTCTTACACTTTTATGTTTATTAGTATGAGAGAATTAATCTTGAATCATATAGATTTTAATTTTATGCAAGCAATAAATGTTGTCAATCCTGAGAAAATTCTTTAAATATAGTAGACATTTAGTGTAAGGCATCTGACATAATTATTCTTAAATTACAGGAAAACAAAAATAGCTACTGAATAGCTGATCTTGCTCGAAGTCAAAACTTAAGTTCCCTATGAACAATTTTTGAACTTCATGACTTAGTACGAATAGTGTCATCTCTCCTGAGCCTTTCCGAATGCCTTTATCATATTAAAGCCCTCTCCTACTCCTTGCTGTGCCAAGCCAGCCATAGCCCTGGGGTGAGAGCAAGTTGCCAGGTGCTAAGACATCCCAGTCCCAGAAGCCAGTCGTCCCCTCTGCCACATCCATCAGTTCTCTCTTGGGACACAAGAAAGACATGCTTGGCCAGCTCCCCTAGTGCCTCTTGGTGTAGTTCTTTTCTGGTAGGGATAATTACTTGGGACTACATATAATTACTTGTGACTACAAGTAAAAGTCACACAAAATTTCTCACCATTGCTTGAAAATTAGGTGCCAACCTCTAGCTGTAATCTTGTGAAATAATTTTATTTTGCAGCAACAATTTCAAAAGTTATCTGTTACCAGATATGAAAAGGTACACCATTCTAAAGACTCAATTTTTACATTATTGAAATGGCTTTTGTCTCTTAATGAAAGTCCAGATTTTTTTTAGAACAAAAGAAACATTATCTTCTTCACATTTCTTATTCTATAAGACAAAGGATATATAAATCATTTTTTCATGTTCTTTATGACTGTGTTTTTGCTGCGTGTTATTTAGCTGCAGTAAGAAAGAAGCATGGTTAAAATTTTGCTGAATGCATTTATTCAAAGACAGAAACACAATGTTATTTAGGACTCATGAATACAACCAAACCACATAGGGTAAGCCTGAAGATTTCTTGATATCAGAGGGCTGATTGTTGTTGAGTTGCAAGTACCTCATTTGTGAAATATTCCGCTGGTCCTTGAAATTGTCAGAAACCTCTGTAGCTCAAATGATACCAAGAATGTTAAGACAACAGGATGAGTTATTACACTTAATATATAGGTATAGTAAAAATCAGTTGCAGAACAGGATGGAAGGCAGTATATTTTTCAGGTTCTATTAACAGATATGTGCATACATTTCCAAGACACTTAAGTGCCACTACTTAGGTTTCTTTTTTTAATATATTGCTAAATTTATCTTAGTGCATTAGCATTATAAGCCTCAAAGTTTCTTCCTTAAAAATATGCTACCCATCTGCTTCTCCTATATTTTTATAGAGGCATTGCTTCTGAAAGTATAGAAACACTTTTCCTGTATCAGGGAAGGTTGGTTTGAGTAAATTAGGGTGGAGAACTGCAGCAATTATGTGAATTCTCTAGTTGAAACATGAATTATTTTTCCTGAAATGTTTGAATACATGTGTTAACAGCAAACCCACTGCTTCAACCCACCTCACTTCCTTAGGTTAGTTTGCTTTAAAAACAAATAGTAAATAGTAACATCTGGGTATCAGACATAGAGTAAATCCCATTTCAAGAATTACTCTGTGTACTATAACCCTTTTTGCACTACAAAGCCCACAAAAGGGGAGTTTGATAAAAACTGACACAATTTTTATTATGGACACCAGATGGCGCTCGTACATCTTGAATTGGCTTTGATCTTTCTGGTTTTAAAATTGTCCCCCTTTCTCCTTTTCAGTAAGAATTTGCTTAAAAGATTAAAGTTCATGTATGTTTTCTCTTATGTAAAACTTAATTGAAAGCTTTCAAGTATTGATTAAAACTCACAGCCCATTTCCACATTTTTTTAGCTTGATTGGACAATATTGTTGATGTCTATTGAAAATTGCAGGAATGACTATTAAGAATATCTGTGTTAGTGACCTGAGGGAACAGTCCGCACAGTCACTGTCTAATCATTTAGAAATTTAAATTAATTTAGAAATTATTCTCATTTTTGAAGCCATTTTTGTCTAGTTTCCATTCTTCTGTCTTCAATGCCTTGTCAGTTTAAAAAAAAAAAAAAAGAAAGAAAAAAGAAACACTGGTAACTAGGAATTACATTTATCCATCATCCACAAGAGAGCCCTGTCTATGTGCAAATGAGTTTTATGTGAAGCCTCATGGGTGCCTGAAATTATTCCTCTTACAAGCACTCTCTTGTTCTGCTTCATTCTCACATTTCCAGATCAGTGTCACTTTATTCTGCTTAAACCATCAAACAGATAATAGCATACAATTAGTCACCTTATTATAGGAGCAGCAGCCATTGCTGCTTTCTCTCTCTCCCTGTCTCTCCACTCCATCTCTTTAAATTGATTAGCAACTTTTTACCTTGACGAGGGATGGCATGTTATGAAAGATCTGTTCTATACTCAGTGGCTTTAACACAACCTTTGTTTGCCGGCCTTGAGCCTTTACAATAGTAGTCTCTTATTTTTCTGGGAATTAGGGTTCATCTACCACTGCTGAGATTTCGTTATGTTTAAAGAGGAACTTCCCAACCACTGCCAGCAAACAAGAAACATATACCTCTCCATTGTATATAATGGAAAACTGACGAAAATTAAAATTGAAAGAAACCTTTGTTTACTTTTTAAAATCCTTTATTGGTTATCTCTGTCTTTTAGTGGAAAGTTGTGGGGAAAATGCAAAATTATTAAATGCAATTTACAAAAAAGAGGCAATGATTACATCCTTTACAATCAAGTTGACTGTGAGAGTGAAGAGGGTTTTTAAAACCCTATCATATTTCCCCCATGCTAACATGCAAATTATTCCTCTCATGATAATGAGCCCCTTATCTAGCTCAAGAGTTTTTCCGTGTTAATAGTTGAGAGGATTATTGACCAAAGGGTACTGATTGACTTTGTTATGCTAGTAGCAGCACATGGAATGCAATGATGGGCTTAGAGCTCCAGGCCTCTGGAGAATTTTGATACTGTCTTTTCCAGAGGAATCTACATTACCTTTTGGAAGTATTCCCACACAAGCTACAAAAACGTATTTTCTTTGGAACAGTATCTTGGCAGCTCTTTTCTGAATAATAAACTTTCAGCAGAATTAAGCTTAAAATTAAAAGAATAAAAACAACACTTGTTAAAAATGTATCAAGATTAGGGAAATGTATCAGAGACGAGAGGGCTTTTGGATCATTTTTTCAACTGCTGTAACATTAGGTTTCTACAGTGGTCAATCTCCCACCCAGTTGAGGAACTGGAACTTCTCCAATTCAATGAAGATTTTCTAGAGAGCAGAGGTTTTGGGAGTGATAAGGGATAATACAAGATTACATAACATAATCCTTACTGGGAGGGAGGGAGGAAGGGAGGGAAAGAGGGAGGAAGAAAGGAAAGGGAGAAGGAAGGAAGGAAGAAAGGAAGGAGGGAGGGAGGATAGAGGGAGAAAGGAAGGAAGGAAGAAAGGAAGGAAGGAAGGAGGGAGGGAGGATGGAGGGAGAAAGGAAGGAAGGAAGGAGTGAGGGAGGGAAGGAGGGAAAGGAAGGAAGAAAGGAAGGAAGGAGTGAGGGAGGGAAAGAGGGGAAGGAAGGAAGGAAGGGAAGAGAGGAAGGGAGGGAGGAGGGAGGGAGGAGGGAGGGAGGAAGAAAGGAGGGAGGGAGGGAGGGAGGGAAAGAGGGAGGAAGAAAGGAAAGGGAGAAGGAAGGAAGGAAGGAAGGAGGATGGAGGGAGAAAGGAAGGAAGGAACGAAGAAAGGAAGAAAGGAAGGAAGAAAGGAAGGAGGGAGGGAGGATGGAGGGAGAAAGGAAGGAAGGAAGAAAGGAAGGAAGGAGGGAGGGAGGATGGAGGGAGAAAGGAAGGAAGGAAGGAGAGAGGGAGGGAGGGTGGAGGGAGAAAGGAAGGAAGGAAGGAAGGAGTGAGGGAGGGAAGGAGGGAAAGGAAGGAAGGAAGGAAAGGAAGAGGGAGAGGAAGGGAGGGAGGAGGGAGGGAGGGAGGGAGGAAAGAAAGAAGGAGTGAAAATAATTAATCTTGAATCGTATGGGTTTTAATTTTATGCAAGCAACAAATGTTGTCATTCCTGAGCAAATTATTTAAATATAGTAGACATTTTTTGACACCGGGATGAACAAAATGGAAAAAATATTGGAGGACTTTAGAGGAGAGGAAGATCAATATTGTTAGGCTATCTGTATTTGCTAACTGTCCTTATCAAAGTTGAGCTCCTACCCTCCCACAGAGATTGGGAGTCAGGGGCTCTACCTTTCTTGATTACATTTCATATGGGTGGGTCCCAGGTCCTTGAGAAAGATTTTCCTGAGTTGTATAAAATTTACATCTGAAAGGGGCAGAAAAAGAATTTACAATTTCAAGTTTTCTAAACACTCTAAGAAAAGGGTAGTCAGGGGCTTATAGTTGGGAAAAGCCTCTAAAGTTTAATCAAGCTGAGGGAGACATTAGACTAGATTGGTCAATGCCAACAACCTCCAATAAAAACATACCTGAAGCTCCTCCCTCTGCCTTTTCTATGAAAAAGCTTTCCCATTTCCCTGCCTACCTTTCCATCTCCGCTAAACACAAGCGTTAGTGTTGCAGGGCTTTTCCTTAGTTCAGCAAAAGATGAGGTCCTTGTCACATGGCCACAAAAATTTAGGCTTGCAGACAATCTGAAGGGTAAGTAAGGCAGGGTTTTATTGGGTGAAAAGGGAAACAGGGACCCTCCATGAAGCCAGAGTCCCTGCTGGTGCACTTCCCACATCGTAGTTTGAATTCCAGGTTCCACACAGGAAGAAGAGGGGCCACGCTCCTCCCTGCTGCAAATGGCTTAGAACGTCTATGGCTCCACCCCAGCGCGCATTTCTCCAAGTACACAGGCTGGTTGGAGTTTTTCTGGGGAACCCTTCCCACCTGGCAGTCTCAATAGTGTCTGACTCCCTTGCTTTAGCAAGCTCCAAATAAAGAGTTCCTGCTTATTTTCATTTGGGTTGTCTTCTTTAATTGCCAAACTGGAAAATATAAAAATTTTCTGTAATGGAGATCTTCATCTTTAGACATATTCAACCATTTTACATGTAATGTACCTTAGTCTATTTTATGCTGCTGAAACAGAATACCATAGACTGGGTAATTTATAAAAAAACATTTATTTCTTATAGTTCTGGAGGCTGGAAAGTCCAAGATTGAGAAGCTGCACCTGGTGAGTAGCTTATTGCTGTTTCATCTCATGGGAGAAGAGAAAAGAGAGGGAAAGAGCAAGCAAAAGATCAAACTCTTAGCTTCAAGCCGTTTTATAAACAACATTAATCCATTCATGAGTGTGGAGCCCTTGCGACCTAAACTTCTCGAATTATGCCCTATCTTCCAGCATGTTGGGGATTAATTTTCTAATGCATGCTTTCTGGAGAAAACATTCAAACTATAGCATAGTGATTATTATAATTACAACAAAAACAGAAACAGGTCTAAGGAAAATGATATTTCTCTATATTTCAAATTAATAAAGAAGGCATTCTACTGAATTGTAAATTTAGGAATATTATTTCTGTATATTTTTATTGGATAACCTTTTACCCATGTCTGCATCTTTGCTCACAAAAAATATACATATCCTGCAAAATACCAGTAAATTATATATTATAAGTTAATAAATGCAAATGATAGAGGGAAGGGTAAAGAGAATCCAGAGTGTGGCATAGGTGAAGTGGATTGTTTTAAATAAGTAGATCTCAGGTGGATTTCATTGAGAAGGTGAAATTTGAGCGAAGTGTTAAAGAAAATTAATCATGTGGCTATCTTGGGTGTGAAAGAAAATGAACCTTGAGACCTCAAACTCACTAAGCCAAAGGGAAAGTTAAACTTGGGAACTGAGTTGTGCAAACACTGCCTTCCTTTTGTCCCAGACAGCTGTAATTTCACAACCCTATGTTGTGCCTCATATATAAGCCTGATTCCCATAATCATTGGAATTCACACATCTCCCCAAATGGACTCCCTCACAAATGGCTCACAAGGAAATTTTTTGAGGGCCCCAAAGTCTTTCAGAACATACATCCTTTCCCACAAACTAGTCCTAAAACAGAGTCCTGTTAAATCTCACCCGAAAATGTCAATTACCAGCTTATCTTCATAGGTACCTGACAAGGACAAGACTAGAAATCATCCTTCCACCCACTCCAAGACAAATTCAAGGTTGACTTTTCCCTCTACTCCCTCTTTTCACATGTGAAATGTAGATTCACTGAGTGTTAATCAAAGTCTCACAAGAATGTAACCACGTGCCTCATTGTCCACCCTTCTTCCTCCCCCCCCCCCAGCTTTCCCCTCCTGCATTCTCTTTTGCTTTTAAGTATTAGAGTTCTCAAAACAGTCTTTGTAAAAAGCATAGATGCACCTGTGCTTTGTTTTTCCCTGGTGCATCCTCAACTTTGGCAAAATAGACCTAAATTGATTGAGATTTGCCTTAGTCACTTTTTGTTTTACAGGGGGAATATTATTCCAATCTTTGAGTGTGCTTGATGTGTTTGGAAAATAACAAGGAGATCAGCATGATAGAAAGGGTGATTGGAAAGGGCTTGGTGGGAGTGGAAGGATAATAGAGGATGAGGTCAGAGAGACGATGGAGAGAGGAGGTTTCAGATGGCACAGGGCCATAAGGTCTATAAAGACAATGGAACCACATTAGCTTTTACTCTGAAGGAAATGAAGAGCTGTTGGAGGACTTTGAGAAAAATAATCATTCAAATAATTTCATGTGATAAGAGAAAAGAACCTTGCAGTGAAGTCAGCACACCTGGCCTCTCTCTAATGCTGATCTTTCACAAACTTGAAAGAAGTCCTATAACCAGACACCAGACACTACTACTGCAGTTTTCTTTCTTTCTCTCTTTCTCTCTTTCTTTCTTTCTTTCTTTCTTTCCTTCCTTCCTTCCTTCCTTCCTTCCTTCCTTCCTTCTTTCCTTTCCCTCCCTCCCTCCCTCCCTCCCTTACTTCTTTCCTTCCTCCCTCCCTCCCTCCCTTTCTCTCTCTCCCTCCCTCCCTCCCTTTCTCTCTCTCCCTCCCTCCCTTCCTTTCTCTCTCTCCCTCCCTCCCTTCCTCTCTCCCTCCTTCCCTCCCTCCCTCCCTCCCTCCCTCCTCCCTCCCTCCCTCCCTCCCTCCCTTCCTTCCTTCCTTCCTTCCTTCCTTCCTTCCTTCCTTCCCTTCCTTCCCTCCCTCCCTCCCTCCCTCCCTCCCTTCTTCGTTCCTAGAAATGAAGCATTCTATGTCATTGGTTTGGAGAGCATATTTGGCTTTCTCTGGTTTGTTCTGAATTGGGAGTGGGGGTAAAACTTAGGGAAGCAGACAGTCATTGAACAAATCCTTAATTTTGGGTCTGTTGCTATAGAAGTTGGTTTGGCTTTCTGGACTGCAAAGGTTTTGGGTCACAGCTGTGCTGTCATTTATCATCTGGCCATTGTCTATGTGTATATTCAGTCTCTCATAAAACCACTGATGTTTCTGACTAAGGTAAGAGATTCTGGCATTAGCATATGGAGAAGAGGGAGCTGTGCTGTGCACATGTGTATTCCACCAAGCTATTTTTTCTCCCCTTTCTGTGAAATATGCAGGAGGATCCCAAATTAGAAGTAAAGATGTAATACTAGGAAACTACTTGGAGAAAATTGAGAAGATCCTGGGTGTATTGCAATGCTCAATTGGGTAGAACAGGCTTGCTTCCTTTATTTCTCACAAAGCAGAAATTGAAATAGAAACACTTTAGGGAAATTCACCACTTTCCAACAAGTACAGAAATGGCTTCTGTGGAGTGGTAAAACAATGACTTTCATGGCATATGTAGGTGGTGTTCCTTCTGCTCCAGTGGAAAACCCAGTGGAGAATGTTTCCAGCACAGCTGCCACAGTCATGGAGGGAAGCAGTGGATAATTAGGACCCAGCACTACACTCCCAGAATTGAGCACAAAGCCTCTGCAGTACAAGGAGATACTCAAGCTGAAGAACAGGGTCTGAGGATGTGAAGATAGAAGAGAATAACTTTGAACTGGATGACTTCGAGATGACCAAGTGTTCCCAGTTGCTCATTTCTTACCCTCCGTTTTGTCCTGACTGAACTTTCAACAGGCTTCTCTTTCCTACAGGCCCCTGAACTATGCTTCTTCCAGGCCTGAACCAAGCACAAAAAAGTAGAATGTGCCCTCTCATCAGCTTCTCCTGGGAATCACCCAACCACACAGTGAGACCCTTTTCTTATCAAACCGCATTGGCCATTCCCTCTTGCTTGCTCAGCTTCCCCTTCAAATATTCTGCTATTTCTCCTCCCCTCCTTTACCTTCTGAAAGAATTTTTTTTTCTCTTTGATTTGGAAATACTTGCAGACATGATCATAGATTTCTTGCTATTGCAATAGTCTCTTTCCCCTTCCTGCAATAAGATCTTTGAATAACAGTATCTCCTGACGAATATCATGACTTGATTTTCTTGGACAGAGCCCATAGAAGTAGTAATGGTAATAAAAACAACCAATAGTTCTGTAGAGTTTACTCTGTAAGCTCTCGTGATCCACCTGCTTTGGCTTCCCAAAGTGCTAGGATTACAGGAGTGAGCCACTGCGGCAGGGCCTTTCTTGCTATTTTAAAAAGTGTCGGCCGGGCGCGGTGGCTCAAGCCTGTAATCCCAGCACTTTGGGAGGCGGAGACGGGTAGATCACGAGGTCAGGAGGTCGAGAGCATCCTGGCTAACACGGTGAAACCCCGTCTCTACTAAAAAATACAAAAAAACTAGCTGGGCAAGGTGGCGGGCTCATGTAGTCCCAGCTACTCCGGAGGCTGAGGCAGGAGAATGGCGTGAACCCGGGAGGCAGAGCTTGCAGCGAGCTGAGATCTAGCCACTGCACTCCAGCCTGGGCAACAGAGCGAGACTCCATCTCAAAAAAAAAAAAAGTGTCCAGTGCAGTTTTTCTTTGATGAAATGCAGGAGAGGTACTGTCCTGTGTCCTGGCTTACATGGATGATCTCATTTAATGCTTTAGCCACCCTATGAGGTAGATATGATGATTATGCACATTTTTCGTGTGAGAAAACTGAGGATCACATCGGTTACTTGCTCAATGTGACACAGCTGATCAGCGTCTGAAACAGAACGGATACCTGAGAAGTCTGACTTTACAGCTAGTCTCTTAGCCATCACACTCCATTCCCTCCAGAAAAGAAGAGCTACATAGGAAGCCTTTTTTAAAAAGAAAAAAAAAAAAAAAAAAACCTGAGCTGCATGCAACAAGTACCAATTTTGGAGGACACGGGTTTTAGTTTTCAAAGAGGGAATAATATTTTTCTCCACTTCCCAGGAAGAAAACATATTAAAGGAAAATTTTTGCTTTTCTCCCTTGTTGATTTATGGGCTCTGGGTGAAAGTCACTGCTCATTTATTCTTATCTCTTTTACTTGTGTTTCCTGATGTGTGTTGATAAAAGAAATGAGAGGTTCCTCTTGGTGATTTCTTCCATGTTTTATGCAAATGAGTTAGCACTTGCTTCTCCTGGGTGGGAAACTTCAAGCTTCTCTGTCTTCAACTGGTTGGGCAAGTCTAGTTGACCCCAGTCTGTAGTTCTAGGTCTTCAATTGTTAAGCAAGGAGATAGGACACAGGAAGTCCCATCATCACAGTCCTGGGGTTTTCAACTGCAGTCTGCAATCTGGTTACCATTAATTACGTAGCTATTTTTCTTCCTATGTGGCTCTGTGTCAACTTCTCAATTGCTTCAGAACTCCAAGGGGAGAAGGGTTGTGATTAATTGATACCTTAAAAAAAGTAAACGTTCAATTTCCTGTTTCTTAAACAGTTTGAATGTTTTCCACAAAGTAAACTTCTCATTTGCACTTCCAACAGACTTCTTTCTCAGTGCATTGGAATTTCAGGAACTTTCCAGCAGCAAGGTGGAAGTTAGTATTTTTAAGTTTTGTAGAGATTAAAAATGGTGCTTACAGTAGAAGCTTTTAATAGAATCTCCTGGAGCTGGATGACTTAAGGAGGCAGCAGATGATTCAAGGTGGGAAATGTGTAAAGTACATGTTTTCTTAGCATATTGCATTATTTTCATGTATCCATCTACATTTCAGTAGAGAACCTTTGTAGAACTCCACTATTGTATTATCAAATTGAAATCTTGAAAACTAATGGCACATTCTATGTATATTCAATACAACCAGAAGCTGGTGTCTTGCTCATGATGTCTGATGATGATTGCTGTGTTGTTTTTGTGTAATCCAGGGAATAAATACTTTATTTTGGCTACTATTTGCAATGTATGATAGTCAATAATTAATTGTACAGTAGGTATAAAAATATGTAAGTAAATTGTTTGTCTTATATGTAGACTTTTTTGAAATAAAAATAGGCATATTGAAGTTATTTAAGATTATACCAGCTGACGAGGTAAGGTTTAAATTTTCTAAACCGCAGAATATGGTTTTGTGGTTGAAGATCTTTTCTGGTACTGACAACCTATTATTTTAGCATATTTTCACCTACTAGTAACAGTATCTTGATACAAGCATAGCTTAATCTCTCTGCATCTTGGTTTTTTCATCCACTAACTGGAGATTATGATACCTACTTCTGGAAGGCGTTTATTGTTTGCTTACCCAGCATCCATTTCCCCCTTCTGATGCTATCAGATTTCCTTTGAGAGCCTTTCCTCTATACTCAGATATGCTATTTGAATAAAATGACCTCTAGAAGGCACACGATTGTGTTTGAACCAATGAGATCTGAAGAGATAATGTCTGTAGCATCGGAAAGATGTTTCTCTTCCTTTTATTGGAAGTTGTAGAGAGACGTTTGCTAGTTTTTCAGATTCTGTGGATGAAGATGAGTTGCCTAGATATAAAGTCTAGGAAGGCCAGAATGATGTTTGTGAAGCTGAGTAGAACCAGTGTGTTAAGGATGTTAAGGAAAACCACACATGAAAAAGTATAGAAGGGAGGGAAACATAGAAATTATACTTGAAAGCCTGAGCTTGTCTGAAATCATACCTTCTTCTGGACTTTTCATTTACATGAACCAATTATTTCTCTTATTATTTGCTTGTTTATTTAAAGACACCTAACATTTAAGTTGTTGTTGCTTTAAAGAGCCAGATAGGGATATTTTAAAGATTAAAGAAAAATCTGTAAAGCCTAATATATCCTCTTTAAATATGGGAGCTATAACTCTTAATGTGGTAGAATCCTTCTATAATTATAGTGTCAAAGGAAAGGAAAACGACAGAGGTTACAGGCTCATTAATACCCCAGGTGTTTATGGAATGTAGTTTAGGGCGCATGTACTTTAAACGACAGTTTGTTTGAGCCTACATAAAAATGAGCAAGGAAGTCTGACCTCATTTTACCATTAAGTTAGAGATCACATTCTAGAAAATACGTTTAATGAAGTAACTTACAATTTTAAAAAATGTGTAACTGAGAAGTGAGGAAGGACAAGAGCAGTTTATGCCTTATGATACATTGAAGTGTGAGGATAAGTTTTAAGAAATAGGTGGCAGGGAAAAAGAACCCTGTTATTAATTAAAATTGACAG
Source organism: Macaca thibetana thibetana (assembly GCF_024542745.1). Classification (NCBI taxonomy): domain Eukaryota; kingdom Metazoa; phylum Chordata; class Mammalia; order Primates; family Cercopithecidae; genus Macaca; species Macaca thibetana. The sequence continues at coordinate 68,147,463 of NC_065592.1, forward strand.
AAAGCTGAATTGAATTCCCTAATACTTTTCTATCACAATAATATTTAATTTACTAGCCCTTTTAACACAAAGTGTTATCAACATTCTTAGGCTATCACCTACATTGAAAACCAACACTTTAATTCATCTATTACACACTCATAACTCATAGGTTTATTAGTTAATCCATGGCTTTATTCTTTATATAATTTACATGGAGCAAGTGTTCAGGTAAGGGGATGGATTTCTTTATTACACAGGATTTCTAAGCAGGCTTTACCTTTAAAAAATCTATATGTATTAGGGTTTGCATGATTTCTGGACATTCAAGTAATTAGTTGGTTTAATTAAGTCAGCGGGAAATGTGGGTCAAACTGTAAGCTTTTCATCAATTGGTTTAAGCAAATGGCTAACGGAAGTTTAAAACAAAAGATGATGAAAGGAATTTATAATTTTTCCTGTGTTTCTTAGAAACAATCTATAAGTATTCATTAGCTCTTTTAGCCATTAGAGTCAGAAGTTCTATTTGCCAATGTGAAATGTCTTTCTCTATCATAATCATAAGTCTATCTCACTGTAAGAAAGTGATATTGTTTTGTCTAGTTTATGTGAAAAGATAATTTTCAAAAACTAGATTACCTGATACAAGAGCTAGATTTGAAAAGCATTTCATGAGTGCCTTGTTGAATCCTGCAGTTTGATTAACTGCCCCATGATTGATGTGTTTTATAGTCCAGAGTTCACAAAAAGGTACACATAACTATGTCTATAAATATACTCTTGCTTCTAGGACTTGCCTAAGGTTGTGAGGCTAGACATGGCAAATAGTAGAGTTAGAACTTTGTTCCTTTACATCGTATGTTTTAATCTACCATTTTTCCTTTGCATTAATGACTGTTTTTAAAGTTGCATCAAGTCTTTATCTCACTGTTAAAGGTTGAATTTTATCTCCTTTAAAATCCATATGTTAGGCCGGGCATGGTGTCTCATGTCTGTAATCCCAGCACTTTGGGAGGCCAAGGTGGACGGATTACCTGAGGTCAGGAGTTCGAGACCAGCTTGACCAACCTGGTGAAACACAGTCTCTACTAAAAACACAAAAATTAACTGAGCATGGTGGTGGGTGCCTGTAATTCCAGCTACTCGGGAGGCTGAAGCAGGAGAATCACTTGAACCTGGGAAATGGAGTTTGCAGTGAGCCAAGATTGTGCCATTGCATTCCAGCCTGGGTGACAGAGCAAGACTCTGTCTCAGGAAGGAAAAAAAAAAGAAAAAAAGGAAAGAAAAAAAATCCATATGTTGAAATCCTAATGCCTAGCAACTCAGAATGTGACCTTATTTGGAACAGGGTACTTGTAGATGTCATTAAGTTATGGTGAGGACATACTGGAGTATGAGGGCTCCTAACCCTATAGGATTTGTGTCTTTATAAAGAGGGGAAATTTGAACACAAAGACAGATACATGTGGAAGATGATGTGAAGAGACACAGGAAGAAGACAGCTCTCTACATATCAAGGATAGAGACCTGGGATAGATCCTTCCCACACAGCTTTCAAACGATACCAACACTGCTGACACATTGATTTTGAGCTTTTAGTTATTAGACAATAGATTTCTGTTGTTTAACCCCCCAATTTGTGGTCCTTTGATATAGTAACTCTAGCAAAGTAACAAAATCACACACACACACACACACACACACACACACATCTTCAAAGAGGCAGTTATCCAAAAGTGGTTTCCTCACCTCCAGATGCATTAAGATGATGGAAAAAAGATCCTTCATGTTGTACCTTCCAGAGAGGGAATAAAAATGAATTAGTGCAAATAACAAGGTATCTTTAAAAAGTATGTAATTTTTCATTCTCCAACGATTTATCCTTGAGGTTTCTTTTTCAATATGTAGATAGAAATACAATGCTTGTAAAATGCTTTGAGCTCTTTGGAGGAACAAGACCAGATGAACATAATTACAATATATTTATTAAAATGAATGGCTTTGATTAGAATCATTAATACAACTGTGTGATGATTCAGATTCCTCTACTACAGGAATTGTCATTTTTTTCCTCCAATTTTATAGTTTTTTAACCACCACTATACAAAGAAAAAGTTGAGATGCATTTTGTCAACTAGATTTACTTTTCAAGACATAGTTAACAGTGTACAGACAAGAATGGGAAACAGAGTTAGAGGATAACTGTGCAATCCAATGACATAGGGAGGACCAGCAAGAGCAGAATGAACTAAGGTGGAACTTTGTGGATGCCTGGGCCACAAAACTTGAGGATAGTCCTGAGGGCAAGGCTCTCTGGCAAAGTTAAGACTTTCTGACCTGGCAACAGGAAACAAATGAATGTCATGGGGACTCAGTTGCCCAGCTCAAGGAGTAGGGCTGAAGAATCGCTTCAGGGCCTGCTTCTAGGAGATAGCAGCTAGTAACTATTTGGAACTTACATTTCTACACATGCCTTTCTTCAACTATAGCAAAATATAAAAGCAGCACAAGTAAATTTCTAAAATGTGAAAGCATCTTCCAAGTGGGCAGGTGGCAAAGGTTAACACGGGTGGTCTTCTGAGTGTTCCTATTTTCCGTTTTCTGTAACCTTTGCTCACCTTTGTTTTAACATTTTCCAAAACTTGTCTTGGATATTGAGCTTTTCCTCCGACCTATGTCCCCATTTTCTGTGAGTGAATATTTGAACAACAGCTTTCCTTGTTCTAATACTAAGATTATAACATTTATACTAAACAAACAGTTTTCTGAACTTTTGTAGAATGTGCGTTGTGGAAATGACATTATCATGATTTATAGACAAGGTCACCGAGACCCAGAAAAATGCAGTTTTTTGGCAATAGTAACATTTGGACTGGTTTCTAAACTTGCCATTAGACACTGCTCAGCTTTCAGTTGTCAGTAATGTCGTCAAAACTGGGAAGAAGATTGACATAGTATCCCTTTGATATAACTCCATTTTCCTCCTTCTTGAATTTTTGGCCTATTTTTCTTCTTGAGAATATTATCTCGTTCTCAGCTGGTGACATGCCTATCACTTCTAAGCTTTTAGTATTAAATTTGGTGCTTTTTGACTAGGGCTTATTGAAGATGGGACACCACCCAGGGACAATGCATTGGAAAAGGCAATTTGATACTGATAGTGTTACAGACATGTTGTTGGAATGGCAGGCAATGGGATTGCTACTGTGTAGGAGATGCTACTCAGAAATCTGGTCAATTACATTCAGGGTTTCAGATGAATGTAACAACTCGCTTAAATAGTCATCCTTGACTATCATTCAACCCAGATGCTCCTTTTAGATTTTAATTATTTCCTAATCAAGGTCCCGAACTCGGCTTAACAAATTTGTCTACTTTGGGAATTTCACCATCTTTGGAGCTCCATTACTGATGTGCTGATGTGATTAAGTCATGAGCCTGTTCCTGTTTGTTTTTGTTGTGTTTTTTTCCTTCTAACTGCAAGAAATGTGATTTGGATGCTGCCAAGCAGGTCCACTGGCTCCTATGTTTACCCTTTAATTAATGGTTAATTGTTTTCAGTTCTACATTGTCTCTCTCCAAGCATCAGTTGTCTCCAGCAATAACCAATAATCTTCATTATCCCTATTATTACTATATGTATATCCTCCATATTTCTCAAATGCCTAATTTATAGGTGACTTGTATTTTTTCTACATATATACCTTCTAGTTCACCAGCAGTGAGATTTTAAAAATTGCACAGCCACATTGTGCCTGCTGCTAACTTTACCCACAAACTCTCATGGGGTACACATTGCCAGTTGTAATATGCTTCTCAAATATCCTCATCTTTTAGTATGCATGTATTTGCATAATACCCTCCTTCTGTGTGTGAGATAAACCTATTGACTTGATTCTAACAAAATATGGTAGGATGATGGATGTGACTTTCATGATTCAGTTACAGAAGACTGTTTTCTTGTTTGCAGTCTCTCTTGCCTTCTCTCATGTTTGCTCTCATGCCAGCTGCTTGTCATGAGATATTTTATGAAGAGGCCCACATGGCATAGAAGTGAGGAAGGATTCCAGCCAACAGCTTATGAGGAGTTGAAACCTTAGTCCAACAGGCCACGAGCAACTAAATCTTGCCAACAACCATGTGAGTGAGCTAGAAAGCAAATCTTTTTCAGCTGAGCTTTGAAAGGAGCACAGCCTTATAAGCCTAAGCCGTTGCCTAAATTCTTGACCCACAGAGATTGTGAAATAATAAATGTTGCTTTAAGTTCCTGAATTCTGGAGTAATTTGCTGTGCAACAACATAGAACTAATCTTCCAGTTTTGTGGTGATAATTGTTGTAACTAGCCTCTAAGATGACCCCAAATAATCCCTGCATCCTCTTATGTACACCTTTGTGTACTGTACCAAGATAACTTTCTAAGCATAAGGCAGAAATGGCAATTATGTCACTTCTGAGACTAGGTTACTCTGTCTCATGTTCTTGCTGTCTCTCTTTTCTTGGATCACGCTCTGGGGTGAGCCAGATCCTATTTCATGAGACAGTTCTGTGGAGAGACCCATGTGGAAAGAAACTGAGCGTTCTTCGTGATAATAAGGATTAAGGTTTGCTCACAACTCAATGAGAAAACTTGGAAATGGACCTGTCAGACTCAATTGTCCTGCCCAACAGCTTGACAGCAATGTTTTGAGGGACCCTAATCCAAAACCACACAGCTAAAATGCTTCTGGATTCCTGATGTTCAGAAAATGTGTGCTGTAATAAATACGGTATAAGCTGCCAACTTTTGGAGTAATTTGTTATAGAGCAATTGATAACTAATCCATCACTTTAATCCAATTAATGTCTGCTTATGCAGCCACTAATAAGTGGGGCCCTTCATGAAGACTAGAAGGTAGGACATTTATTACAGAGTGCTTAATAAATGTCATAACAAGAAGAAAAAGAAATGGGATTGAGCAAAGAGAGCATTTGTCTTATGGTGCAATCGTAAGAATGCTTCACATGAACTAGTATAGCACTCTGAAGCTAGGATGGCCACTCATAGTTATCAACAATATTGAATCAGTTACCAGATCTTTATGCATCTGCTTTCACTTATAATTAACGGTGGGCTACATTTGGATGGGGATATGAGCCTTGGATAAAGGAACTTTCTCCAGCTGATGCAAGTCTCAGAAAAGACTGACTTCTAAGAGATATCCACCATCAACTTTCCTTGGAGACAGTACACTATAGCCAACACAACATCCAATACAGGCATACTTGGTCTCCTCAGAGAAAAACATAACAGTCAAATAAAGCAAAATTTAATAATATGATTAAGTGCAACTTTTCTGAAGTAGAAGACTGGAAGCTACATGTTGAAAAGGCAAAAAATAGGAAAATGTTTCCAAGATAGTAAAAAAATTAAACATAGGCTAGTAAATTGAAAGAATAACTTAATTAAGACCTTTCTTAATCATCTCTATTCTAATAAATTTGAAATCCTCATTAAAAGGTTTAGTCATTTAGAAATATATAATTTATCAAAAGTGACACCAGATGAAATAGAACATGCAAACTGAGTAACTTCAAAGAAAGAAAGAAGGTTCTTGAACAATTTCTTTACCTTAACGGAAGCAAATGACCTGGAGAATTTTATGGAGAAATTTTGCCAGCATTCAGGACCATATAATTCCAATGGTTTTTAAATTTGTTCAGAGTATTACAAAAAATCCTAATTCTTTCTATTATGTGAATCTAAAATCAATACAAAACACGATGTCATTTTTCTAAAAGTAAAAATTAGTATTCTTGTAACTATTAAAGCAAAAACATTAAATATTATAAAACAACTTCTAGAAACAGTGTATTATTCTGTCCTCATACTGCTAATAAAGACATACCCAAGACTGGGTAATTTATAAAGAGAAGAGGTTTAATTGACTCACAGTTTCACATGGCTGGGGAAGCCTCACAATCATGGCAGAAGGCGAATGAGGAGGAAAGTCATATCTTACATGGCAGCAGGCAAGAGAGCCTGTGTAGGGGATCTCCTCTATAAAACTATAAGATCTCATGGACTTATTCACTATTACAAGAATAGCATGGGAAATACCAGCCCCCATGATTCCATTACCTCCTACAGGGTCCCTCCCTTACATGTGAAAATTATGGGAGATACAATTCAAGATGAGATTTAGGTGACAACACAGACAAACCATGTAATTCCACCCCCTGGCCCCTCCTAAATCTCATGTCCTCACATTTCAAAACCAGTCATGCCTTCCCAACAGTCCCCAAAGTCTTATTTCAGCATTAACTCAAAAGCCCACAGTTCAAAGTCTCATCTGAGACAAGGCAATTCCCTTCTGTCTATGAGCCTGTAAAATTAAAAGCAAGTTAGTTACTTCTTAGATACAATGAGGATACAGGCATTGGGTAAATACACCGGTTACAAATGAGAGAAATTGTACAAAACAAAAGGGCTAAAGTCCCCATGCAAGTCTGAAATCCAATAGGACAGTCATTAAACTTTAAAGTTCCAAAATGATCTCTTTTGACTCCATGATTCATATCCAGGTCACACTGATGCAAGATATGGGCTCCCATAGCTTTGGGAAGCTGTGCCCCTGTGGCTTTGCAGGGCACAGAATCCCTCCTGGCTGCTTTCACAGGCTAGCATTGAGTGTCTGTGGCTTTTCCAGGTGCATGGTGCAAGCTGTCAGTGGATCTATTATTCTGGGGTTTAGAGGGTGATGGCTCACTCTTCACAGTTTCACTAGACAGTGCCCCAGGGGGGACTCTGTGTGGGGGCTCCAATCCCACATTCCCCTTCTACGCTGTCCTAGCAGAGGTCTTCCATCAGCGTTCTGCTTCTGCAGCAAACTTCTTGAAGATACAGGTGTTTCCACACATTTTCTGAAATCTAGGCGGAGGTTTCCAAACCTCAATTCTTGACTTCTGTGCACCTACAGTCTCAACACCGTATGGAAGCTGCCGAGACTTGGGGCTTGTACCTTCTGAAGCCACATCCTGAGCTGTACCTTGGCCCCTTTTAGCCATGACTGGAGTGGCTGGGATGCAGGGCACCAAGTCCCTAAGCTGCACACAGCAGGGGGGCCCTGGGCTTGGACTTGGCCCATGAAACAATTTTTTCCTCCTAGGGCTCCAGGTCTGTGGTGGGAGGGCCTGCCTCCAAGGTCTCTGACATGCCCTGGAGACATTTTCCCCATTGTCCTGGTGATTAACATTCTGCTCCTTGTTATTTATGCAAATGTCGGCAGAGGCTTAAATTTCTCCTAAGAAAGTGGATTTTTCGTTTCTATTGCATCATCAAACTGCAAATGTTTCAAACTGTTATGATCTGCTTCCTCTTGAATGCTTCACTGCTTAGAAATTCCTTTCCCTAGATACCCTAAATCATCTCTTTCAAATTCAAAGTTCTATAGATCTCTAGGGCAGAGGCAAAATGCCACTGATCTCTTTGCATAGCAAGAGTGATGTTTACTCCAGTTCCCAAAAAGTTCTTCATCTCCATCTGACATTACCTCAGCTTGGACCTTATTGTCCATATCACTATCAGCATTTTGGTCAAAGCCATTCAACAAGTCTCTAGGAAGTTCCAAACTTTCTCACATCTTCCTTTCTTCTTCTGAGCCCTCCAAACTGTTCTAAACTTGCCTGTTACCCAATTCCTTCCACATTTCGGGTATCTTACAGCAGCACCCTGCTCTACTGGTACCAATTTTCTATATTAGTCTGTTCTTATGCTGCTAATAAAGACATACCGAAGACTGAGTAATTTATAAAGGAACGAGGTTTAGTTGACTTACAATTCTACATAGCTGAAGAGGCCTTACAATTATGGCAGAAGCCAAATGAGGAGCTAAGTCATGTCTTACATGGTGGCAGGCAAGAGACTGTGTGCAGGGAAACTCCCCTTTATAAAACCATCAGAGCTCATGAGACTTATTCACTATCATGAGCACAGCATGGAAAAGACCTGCCCTCATGATTCAATTACCTCCCACCACTTCCCTCCCAGGACACATGGGAATTAGGGGAGCTACAATTCAAAATGAGATTTGGGTGGTGACACAACCAAACCATATTGCACAGATTAAAATAATAATATAAGAACAATATAGTTTAAACAGATAAACATTATCTTAGAAATGTAAAGGTAATACAGTATTAAAAATGTTCTAATATAACTTATTTTAATATGTCTAAGGAATTTTTTTTTTTTTTTTTTTTTGTGGTGAGTTTTGCTCTCATTGCCCAGGCTGGAGTGCAATGGCATGATCTTGGCTCACTGAAGCCTCTGCCTCCTGGGTTCAAGAAATTATCCTGCCTCAGCCTCCCGAGTAGCTGGAATTACAGGTGCCCACCACCACACTTGGCTAATTTTGTATTTTTAGTAGAGACGGGGTTTCACCATGTTTGCCCGGCTGTTCTTGAACTCCTGACCTCAGGTGATCCACTCACCTTGGCCTCCCAAAATGCTGGGATTACAGGTGTGAGCCACTGTGCCTGACCTCTCATTGTAGTTTTAATTTGCATTTATCTGATGATTAGTGATGTTGATACTTCTTCATATGCTTGTTTTCCATTTTCAGGTATTCTTTTCAGCAATGTCTATTCATATATTTTGCCCATTTTTGATTACATTAGATTTTTCCTATAGAGTTGCTGGAGCTCCTCAGATATTCTGGTTATTAATCTCTTGTCAGATGGGTAGCTTACAAATATTCTGTCCCATTCCGTGGGTTGTATTTCACTTTGGTGATTATTTCCTTTGCTGTGCAGAAGCTTTTTAACTCAATGTGACCCCATTTGTCTATTTTTGCTTTGGTTGCCTGTGTTTGTGGGGATTGCTCAAGAAAATTTTGCCCAGGCCAATGTCCTGTAGTAGTTTCATAGTTTAATTTTGTAGATTTAAGTCTTTAATCCATTTTGATTTTATTTTTGTCTATGGTGAGATATAGGGCTCTAGTTTCATTCTTCTCCTTATGGATATCCAGTTTTCCCAGCACCATTTCTTGAAGAGATTGTCTTTTTCCTGTTGAATGTTCTTGGCACCTTTGTCAAAAATGACTTCACTGTAGGTGGATATATTTGTTTCTGGGTTCTCTATTCTGTTTTATTGATATATGTGTCTAATTTTATGCCAGTGTCATGCTGTTTTCATTACTATAGGCCTGTAGTATAATTTGAATTCAGGTAATATGATTCTTCCAGTTTTGTTCTTCTAGTGTAAAGAGATTTAGAGTGAAAGGTAAGTTTTATCTTCTTAAAAATACTTTTAAAATATGAAAACAAAAATAGACACTATAAAACAATAATTTTAGTAATCAACCTTCAAGGTAAGGAAATTACTTATTGGAAAGGGTGCCACCATGGTGAGCAGTTGTTCCAGCACTTACTGGATTCATTCACTAGGGAATGCCACGCAGTCAGATTTGGTTCTAGAATTTTTCTCACATAAAAGATATTGGCTCTCCTTTGATTAGATTTTATAATTTGGTGACTTCAGGGGAAAAAAAAGTATCTGTAAGAATCAGTTCATATCATCTTTTCTTAGTTCAGTGCTTCCATTAACAAACAAACAAAACACTGCCTTTACCTATTGTACGATCTGATTAAATGATCTGGTAATTTGTCTGTTACCTTTCCATCTGCAGAGGGAATGTCGTCAAGTCTATCAGTGGCTGCTACCTTAGAACTGGTCAAGCATAGACAAGAGTTTATTCTTTACTAAGTTTTCCAACTTGCAGTGTTTCGCAAAAGGAGGGAAAGATGTAAGTGGAGGAACATGGGGATAGAATGCAAAATTGTTTCTGTATTACTCAAGGAAGGACATGGTGAGGAGAAATAACAGAAAGGTATCAGGGATAATTCTGGGTCAAGAAAACACAAAAAAATTTTGGGATGCTCAGGAGTTAATGGGTTTTATTTTATTTCTTTTCTGTCTTGCTCACTTTCACTTTCTTGATTTCCCCTTTTCTCCCCCCAAAGTTATTTATTGAGTATCTATTCTGAATTATAGCTTTGCCATGAAAATAATATTCAAGTAAAGAAACTTGCTATAACTGAGAAAAACTGCATAACTGGGATAGCATGTTTTTATATTGATAATCAAATTCTTTTTTTTTTTTTAATTTCTTGCCCTCACCCCCAGATATCATTATTTGGTTTCATGATAAGACTAAAACCCCAAATATCCACTGACTTTTTCTATTTTCTGAAAACTTCCACAATCAGCTTCCATATTACTTCCAATTATCTGGATGCACCATTTTTTTTTTTTTTTTCTGTTCTCCATCTGCTAGAAAAGAGATTGACTTTCTTACTTTCAAAGATATGCTTTAAAGTCCATCCATCCCCAACAATTTCTTCTTCACTTTGATGCCAACACAGAAAATGCCAATAGATTCACTTAGCTAAATGTATATTTAAATTAACAAAGAAATTTTTTTTACCTTTCTCTAAAGAGATGAAAGACAATTCATCCTATATTTAGAGTAGGTGAAATTATTTTATACAATAATAAAACTTTGGTACTCTTGTTGTCTTAAATTATATAGATATAGTGTCCATAATATTTGGGAGAAAAAAGAAAATAGTGATCCTATATTTGATGAAAATATAGAAAAAATTTAAGGATGTGGTCTAACAAGAAAAAATGATGGACTTATATTTACTCAATTTTTATTCAGAAGTACAGAATACAGTTCCCACTGAGCTCTGGAAGAAGTTTGGAGCATTAAAGAGAGCTTTAATCATTCATATTGTACCTTCTGGAGAGATCATTTCTCTTATGTGACTGCACAATAAATGAAGGTGAATATTCTGGACATCTGTGGCCAGCTTGATGTTTTTCTTCTTCATTTGCTAGCCTAAGAGTTTTCCAGACATTATTAGCTATTGTGGATAAATCTGGAATTCTTCACTTCTGTAATATAGAGATACTTTCTTTTGTGGCTGTCACCTCTTAGATCATTCCTTTATTATTCTAAGCCAGAGCTATAGATTTAGATTTAGTCCTAAGGAGGTGTCCTATTTGTGACGTTAGTGACCGCAAGATAGATGCTACTGTGCTGTGACTTTTTATGCCAACAAGCCACAGTGTCCTCTCTATTATTGTACATTTTTCTCTTAAAAGAAGTGTTGAAGCTCTGAAGACTCCTGGATATTCTGGCAAGCTTTTTTGTATTAGCTGTAGCAACCAACAAGCATTGTTACTTCAAGGAAGCAAAGTATGTATATAAAGGTAAATTTCCTTATATTCCATTGCAACAGACAAAAAGGGCATTTTCTTGATTGAGTTAAAACATCTGTGGCTTCTGTTATTTCAATATGAGATTCCTGACTCCTCTAATATATGGTTCTTTCATTGGTAGGAAGACAACCTTAGAATCTCAAATATTCCCTCTGTCTTTTGCTCTGTTTATATGCCTTTGGAGTTTCATTTTCACCACTCAATGTCTTTATGCAAACTACAGAAACTGACAGCCTCATATACATTTAGTATATGGTGACAATGATAATATGTTCACTTTATACGAAATCAAGAGTATAATCAAATGAAAGTACTTTATGTGAAAATTGTAAGTAGCTGTAGCACTTAATGCAACTTTTTATTAATCCTGTCTGAATGTGCTTAAACTTTCAATTTTCTCTAAGGAGGCTATTTTCTCTAGTTAAAGCTCAAGCCAGGGTATTAGTTTTTGTTGGAAATTTCTAGGTTTTAGGCTGAAATGTGTTTCTTTTTCTTAAGAAAATGGAGGCTTGGAAAAGACTCTGTTTAGAACTTTATTGCACTTTTCAAAAAATGATAACCAGGGAGGAAATATCACAGTGAATAAGAAGATAATAAATAAAGATTTTTAAAGTCTCTCGAAGGCTCAGAAGATTAGGATCATTATGGATCTAATAATTCTCTCCTGATTGGCAACAATGACCACATCAATAACAATGAGAACAGAATGATATTTTCATACACTCATTGAAGACACAGCTGAGAAAGCTATATGCCACTTTCTTGGAGGTTTTGATCATTTATGAACACCCTAGATCAAATGAAAAAAATCTCATTTGATACTAGACAAACTGTAAAGTTGACTAAAAGAGTGGTAATGGAAGAATGGTAAGTCTTTTAGGAGAAAAGAGAAAAGTTGACTAGAAAGAGTGGTAAAGGTAGAATGGTAAGTCTTTTAAGAGAAAAGAGAAAAGTATACCATGTACCCAAAAATAGCAATAAAGTGAAGAGGCAAAAAGAAGGAAGGAGAAGAAACAAACATGTACATTCAAATCTTGGTAAAAGTTATTTTCACTTTATCCTATAACAGTCTAATTCTGCACACAATTTTAATAAATAATTATCTAGGCATTTATAATTAATTGAAGTAATTTTTCCTTTGGCTTCCCTATCAAAGGTCAAGCTTCATAAGAGTGTTGACCACGTTTGCTTATACCCTGTACCATCTCTTTGCCACACTGTGAAATACGCAGTTAGAGGATATCCAGTAAATATTTCTTGACTAAATCTCTAACTAATAGAACTGTTTGAAATAAAAGGAGAATATGTATATAAGAAAACCCTTTGTAAATGATAAAATAATAACAGCTTGATAATTTTATTTGTATTCCATATGTGGGTAAAGACAAATGAAATAATGAAATAATGCTAATACCTTAATGAAATTATAAAAAATATATAAAATACAGTTTAAACATGAGTAGATGTATTTCAAGATTTAGAAGTGTTTTTTGATCTCAAGCTTAACAATATTTTTCAAGGCAACATATTTTAAAACAAATATTGCGAGCAGTTATTTTAATTGCATGTTTTTGCCTCATTTTTGATAGTTGATTTTTTTTCCTGTTTTACTTAAACACATTAAGCTAAACAGGAATAAAAAATCTTACCATATACTTGTGGAAACCAGAATTACATTTAATAGGATTTCTCCTTTTGAAATGTGAAATAAAGAGATGTAAAGCAAAATCAGAAAACAACTCAGGGAAAATTTAGAATTATATTCTCTCCTCAATTCAGATACATGTATCTATATCTGTACATACATGCACCCTATGTACACATGCCTAATGTTCATACTTATCAGAAAATTTAAATACATTAAATACATGAACTATATCGTATTATTATATTTACAATATTGATCCAGAAATATTAATAGTATCGGTTTTCTAATGACAGAAAAAAACCTTTTTTACTTAACTTTTAACTTTAAACCTTTGTTTTAACCTTGTAGGTCACTTACTTAGTGCATCAATACTGTAAATACTTAGGGACTAATGAGAGGGAAGATATGAAATCCTTTTTTTTTTTTTTAACTTCAAGGTTTTACAAATCTTAAAATACTTTATGCTAATAATATTTATTGCTGAACTTCCTCTTTTCCTTCCAGACCAAACGAGGAGATAATAGACATCAAATAGAATAGAATTCACTCCTATGTGGTAACCATGGTAGTATTTTATATTTCTGGATTGCCAACCAAATCAGTTTTGATATTTGCCCTCCAGAGTGAGGAGACTGACTTCAAAGTCTATTTCTAGACTTATAATACATGATGTTCATTCTTGCCAGTGAGTTATAAAAGCCAGCTGGCAGTATAAGCCCTAGAATATGGCATTCATCCTCAAAGAATAACAAAAAGAGAAAAAGGACATTTAGGCTGTGTCAGCCAACTAGTATGTGGAAGTAGACTATACTCTGGTTTGGAAGATTAATGTAGAAGGAAAAACCCAACACCACCTCATCCAGCTACCATGGGCAACCACAGTTTTACTTTTTCTGTTTTGAGTTTTTGTTTACAAAGCTATTCTACAAAGAAATAACATGTATTAACTAAGTAGTCTTATTACTTTTTATACATATAAAAACATGAATGAATTATAAAAACATAAGATGGAAATAAAAGGAGGCAAGACCAAAAAATATGATACAAAGATTAAATCAATTTTTAGTAAGTACAAATAGAGAAAAAAATTAATACTTACCAATGCATACCTAGGTTGTAAAAGTAAGAGTGAACAGTTACTATAGCTGTGAAAATACTGGTTATCTCTAGTTGGGCGGGTATAGTAAGGTACTCTCAAATTTTGGGCCCTGTGACCTGACACAAATCTGCTAACTTATATTTAGAAATACAGTATTGATATTTCAGTGACTATACTTCATTTACCTATTGGCCCAGTCTTATATACTTTATTTACCTATTGGCCCAATGCATAAATACACATATTTATAATTAAGTTATATATTATGCTTATCTATAGGAAACACATTGGAAAAGAAGAGACGGACAATCTTTATGTTAGTAAAGCATGCATAAATTAAATTTTAATCAGTTTCCTATGGGGAAAATCTTGATTTATATAATTTAGAGCTTTAACTGCTCATAGTTTTCATAGTTTGCAGTCACTAATATATATGTATATTATATACTAATATATGTATAAAAGTTTTTTAGAGGGTGAGCAATGCTTTTTCTATAAATTTTCAAAGTATAACTGGTATTACCTATTGACAATCAGAGAAAGTGAGGCAAAGCAAGCAGGTGATTTTTATCACCAAGGGCAAACTAAACATTGTCACTACCAGGAATATTGCTAATTAAAATGTTAAATTACTCAGGCTTGACCATTCATGTATTCCTATCCTTCTGCACCACCATTACTTACTCTACTGATTAGATATCCAAACTGTTTTGTTCTACACAGCTGCTTATAGTTTCTTTTAAAATATTTCTAATAATTTATAATTTATCTCAAAACTTCTATTTGTATGTACTTAACATTTTTGTTACTATCTGATTATAAAAACTTATTGTTAGATGTAAGTGGCAAATAATTAACTTCTTCATTCCTTCTGCTTTAATATCATTGGTTTCTTATTGCATGACCTACCATCTGCCCTGCATTTAAAAATATTACCTCTGCCATATTTTAGACAAATTCAAACACAAAGAAAGGATTCCAAACTGTGCTAAGCCGACATGCATCTAAATCTGGTAGTAATTTTCTATAGAAAATTAATATATCTGGTTATATTAATAGATATTCTCTAAAATAAAAAAATCAAAGTAAAATTAGTCAAATACATTGTGACATATTAAAATATAAATAGATAAATAAAATATCTGAAATCATCTATTAATATCACTCAATGATCCTTGGACCTAACATAAGGAGCTGCCTAGAGATTGCACAGAGACATTGCCCCAGGAAGGGAACTCACAAGGAGTCCCACAGGAATCTGAGCCAGGAGCAGTTTCGGCTTGGCACTATTTGGAGAGCCTAGTTGCTGGAGGTCTATGTCCTGCCATAAGGCCAGACTGACATGGCCTTTGTCACTGCCAGCTGCTGGGTCAAGGAAGAGAGGGGAAACAGGCATTCCCACACACCTCTTGGACAAATCCTAGTGCCCTGTTACAGGCTGCTGTGAAACCTAGGAATGAGCAGACTGCACTCCCTCATCTACTTTCTCACACTGCTCCAGCTGACAGGGGCCCTGCCCTCCCCAGTAGTAGGTCCATAGCATAGCCACCACAGCTTATACCTGAGCATTCCAAAGGCGGCCTGGGGATAACCGTCTCTGCCTATCACAACCAGTGCCTGAACAGATTGCCGAGGGACCTCAGGACATGTCTGCTGGTCCAGCCTCATCCCGTCAGTACTCAAGTATGCCATCAGAGGCCTAAGAATTGCCCAGCCCATTTCCCCACTGTTGGCATCCGATCACTCCTACTGAGATCTGAAGTCAAACCAACCCAATCTACTGATGCCACCACAGCTGATAGCCACCCACATGTGCTACCAGCCTGCCAAGGTAATGACTTGCTCAAACTGTTGCATTAACCATCAACATCAGCATGGACTGTCTGGGTTCAGGTAGGTTGTTGCACTACCACTACTGCCAACACTCACATCACACAAATTTCGCAGAAGTCTGAGAACCCACCAACACACTCAGCCCACCACTCCTTCTATGAGCATCCAAACAAGCCACCTGAAGGCCCAAGAATCGACCCTCTAGGACCTACTAACACCATGCCAGTGTAAGTCAGTCTGGGGCCAAAAAACAGGCATACATAGCCAATCACTACCAGCTCTGGAACCAAAGACTGACCCTACTGGCATATTAGTCTCCAGGAAAATTTCATCACAGCCTCCACTAATAACTGCACCTTAAACAACCAAGGAAATCACAGATACCACTGATGATGTGTAATGCTGAACAAAATCATAGAGAGGTCATGCTACTGAGGCATTCAAAATACATCCAAGCACCTTACTCAAATAGCAACATATTTACATCTTAAAGAAAAAATCTTCTCCTATGAAAAAAATTTCAAAAAATCATATGAAGCAACTGTTATACCATATGCACAGAAACCAACATAAGGACACAGGAAACATGAAAAAGCAAGAAAATATGACATGAACAAAGGAACAACAAATCTCCAGCAACAAATCACCAAAAAAATAATAAATTAATAATATCTCAAATCAAGAATTATAAATACCGATTTTAAGATTATGAAATCAAGGTACACAAATCAATAGCACTGCTATACACCAACAATGACCAAGCTGAGAATTTAATCAAGAACTCAGTTCTGAACAATGAGAACCTCTTGGACACAGGGCAGGGAATATCACACACAGGGGCCTGTCGGGGAGTGGGGGGGGCTGGGGGAGGGATAGCATTAGGAGAAATACCTAATGTAAATGACGAGTTGATGGGTGCAGCAAACCAACATGGCACATGTATACTTACATGTCAAGCCTGCATGTTGTGCACTTGTACCCTAGAACTTAAAGTATATATATATATATGAACTCAATTCCTTTCATAATAGCTACAAAATAAAAATAAAATAAAATGCCTAGCAATCTACTTAGCCAAGGAGGTGAAAGATCTCCACAAAGAGAACTAAAGAACACCACTGAAAGAAATAATAGATACTACAAAAAATGAAAATATACACATGCCCATGGATCAGAAGAACCAAAATGGTCATTAAAGTGACCTTACTGCTCAAAGCAATCTACAGATTCAATGCAATTCATATCAAAACACCAGCATCATATTCCATAGAATTAAAAAAAATCCTAACATTTATATGGAACCAAGAAAGAGCCCGAATAGCAAAAGCAATCCTAAGCAAAAAGAATATCTGTAGGCATCATATTACCTGACTTCACATTATACTATGAGGCTACAATAACCAAAACAGCATGGTGCTGGTATAAAAGGTGACACAATGACCAATGGAACAGAATAGAGAACCTAGAAATAGAGCCCAATAGTTACAACCAACTGATCTTTAACAAAGCATACAAAAATACACATTGAGAAAAGGACACCCTACTTAATAAATAATGCTGGGAAAACTGGATAGCCACATGTAGAAGAATAAAACTGGATCCCTATTTCTCACCATTTGCAAAAATTAACTCAAGATGGATTAATGACTTAGATTTAAGATCTGAACTTACACAAATTCTAGGAGAAGAAGAAGAAGGAGGAGGAGGAAGGAGGAAGGAGGAAGGAGACCACCTCTGGGCATTGGTGTAGGCAAGGAATTTATGAATAAGCCCCTAAAAACAAATGAAACAAAAACAAAAATAAATGAATGGGACTTAATTGAACTAAAAAGCTTCTGCACTGCAAAAAAAAAAAGCATGAGAGTGAACAGATGACCTATAGAATGGGAAAAATATTTCTAAATTATGCTCCTGTATAGGACTAATATCTAGAATTTACAAGAAACTTTAAAAACTCAATAGAAAAAAATTATCTCATTAAAAAGTGGGCAAGAAACATGAACAGATATTTCTCAAAGAAGATATGCAAATGGCTGACAAATGTATGAAAAACTGTTCAACATCACTAGTCATCAGGTAAATGTTCATTTAAATGACAACAAGGCACCACCTTACCCCAGCCAGAATGGCCATAATTAAAAAGTCAAAAAGTGTTAGATATTGGCATGGATGTGGTGAGAAAGCAATGCTTATATGCTTCTGGTGGAAATGTAAATTAGTACAACTTCTATGGAAAAAAAAATGGTATGGAGATTTTCAAAGAACTAAAACTAAATCTACCACTCAATCTGGAGTCACATTACTGGGTATCTACTGAAAGGAAAGAAGTAACTATGTAGAAAAGACACCTGCAAGCATATGTTTGTCACGTCACAACTCACAATTGTAAAGATATGGAATTAAACTGAAAGTGGAATACTACTACTACTGCTACTACTACACACACACACACACACACACACACACACCATGGAATACTACTCAGCCATAAAAAAGTGAGTGTAAAACAATATTTTTGCAGCAACTTGTATGGAACTGGAGAACATTATTCTAAGTGAAATAACTCAGATGTCAAAAAACAAATGCCACATGTTCTCACTTGTAAGTGGGAGCTAAGCTACCGGTATACAAAGACATACAGAGTGGAAAAAATGCACATCAAAGACTCAGAAGAAGCCATGGTGGCTCAGACCTGTAAGTCCAGCACTTTTGAAGCCTAAAGCGGGCATATCACTTGAGGTCAGGACTTCGAGAATGGCTTGGGTAGCATGGTGAAATCCCATCTCTACTAAAAATACAAAAACTTACCTGGGTGTGGCAGTGCACACCTGTTATCCCAGCTACTCAGGAGGCTGAAGCATGAGAATCGCTTGAACTCAGAAGGTGGAGGTTGCAGTGAGCCAAGATCATGCCACTGCACTCTACCCTGTCTCAAAAACAAACAAACAAACAAACAAAAAGACTCAGAACGGGGAAGGATTGGAAGGGCATAAGGGATGCAAAACGACCTATTGGTACAATGTACACTACTCAGGTGGTGGGTACACTGAAATTCTAGACTTCCCAACTGTACAATTCACCTATGTAATCAAAAACCACTTATAGCTCTAAGACTATTTAAATAAAAAATAATACTTATTTTAAAGAAACCTAAGTAAATAGAAGAGAATGCTAAAAAATAACACAAAAGATGAAAAAACAGGATATCAATGAGAAATTTACCAAATATATCAATTTTTAAAAATAATCAAATAGAAATTATTGGGATGAAGAATTTATTGAAAGAAATACAAAATACATTTGAAAGCTTCTACAATCCACTGAATCAAGCAGAAGTAAGACTCTCGGAGCTTGAAGACAGGGTTTTGAAATGATCCAGTCAGACATAAATAAAAGAGAATTAAAACATGAGCAAAGCCTTTGTAAAATTTGGTACAACATAAAGTAACCAAATATAAAAATTATCAGTATCCCCAAGGATGAAGAGAAAATAAAGGGATTAGGGAAGCTGTTTAATAAAATAACAGATGAAACCATCTCAAATCTAGAAAGAGATTTAGTATTTGAATGCAGAAGGCTCAATGATCCCCAGGCAAATACAAATTAACAATCTAACACTGTAACTCAAGGAAATAGAAAAACAAGAACAAAATAAACCCCAGATTTGTAGAGAAAGGTAATAAAAGAGATCAGAGCAAAACTAAGTGTAGTAAAACCTAAGAATATACAAAGTACAATAAAATATAAAGCTGGTTATTTGAAAAGATAAACAAAATTGTTAAGTCACTAGCTAGACTAACCAAGAAGAGAGAATAAACAAAATCAGAAATAAAAAAGGATACATTACAACTGGTACTACAGAAAAATAAAAGATCTTCAGAGACTATTAAGAACAAGTATATGCTAACCAACTGGAATGTCTATAAAAATTGATAAGTTTCTGGAAACATATAAGCTACCAAGACTGAATTAATAATAAATAGAAAACCTGAACAAAGCAATAAAGAATGGTGAGAATGATTCAATATTAAAAAGTCTCCTAACAAAGAAAAGCCCAGGACATGACAGATGCGTGGCCAAATCCTACCAAATACATTAAGAAATATTAATGCAGTACTTCCGCATCTATTTAAAAAAAATGAAGAGAGGAAAATCCTATCTAACTCATTCTATGAGGCCAGTATCTTCCTGATGCCATAACCATTCGAGGACACAACAACAAGAACAAAACTGTAGACCAATATCCCTAATGAACGTAGATGCAAAAATCCTCAACCAAATACTAGAAAACTAAATTTAATAGCACATCAAAAAGATAGTATAGCATGATCAAATGAAATTTATATCAGAGATAGAAGGATGGTGCAACATGCACATTTTTAATTAATATATGTGAGACATCCCATGAACAGAATGAAGGACAAAAACCATATGACCAACTCAATGGATACAGAAAAAGCTTTTTATGAAATTCTACATTTCTTCATGATAAAACTCTCAACAAACTAGGCATAAAAGAAACATATTTCAGCCGGGCGCAGTGGCTCACGCCTGTAATCCCAGCACTTTGAGAGCCCAAGACGGGCGGATCACGAGGTCAGGAGATCAAGACCATCCTGGTTGACACGGTGAAACCCCATCTTTACTAAAAATACCAAAAAATTATGCGGGCATAGTGGCAGGCGCCTGTAGTCCCAGCTATTCAGGTGGCTGAGGCAGGAGAATGGTGTGAATATGGGAGGTGGAGCTGGCAGTGAGCCGAGATCACCCCACTGCACTCCAGCTTGGGCGACAGAATGAGACTCCTTCTGAAAAAAAAAAAAAAAAAAAAAGAAATATATTTCAACCCAATAAAGGTCATGTATGACACAACCATACTGAACATTATACTGAATAATAAAAAGTTAAAATCCTTTCCTCCAAGAACTGGAACAAGACAAGGATGTCCACTTTCAACAGTCTTATTCAACATAGTACTGAAAGTTTTAGCAAGATAAATCAGGCAAGAGAAAGAAAAGGCATCCAAGTTGAAAATGAGAAAGTCACACTGCCCCTGTTTGTTATGATATAATCTTATATCTAGAAAAATGTAAGATTTCACCAAAAAACTCTTAGATTTGATAAATGTATTCAGTAAAGTAGTATGTTATAAAATCAACATGCAAAAATCAGTAGTGCTTCTATATACCAATAATAACTTAGCAAATAAATAAATAAAGTTTTAAAAAGGCAATACCCCTTACAATAGCTACCAAAAAGAAAAACACCCTAGAAATATATTTAACTAAGGAGAAGGAAGATATCTGCAAGGAAAACTCAAATGGAAAAACATCCCATGCTCATGGATGAGAAGAATCAATATTATTAAAATGATCATATTGCCCAAAGCAATCTACAGATTCCATGCAATTCCTATCAAATTACCAACATGATTTTTCACATGATTAGAAAAAACAATCCTGAAATTCATATGGAATCCAAAAAGATACTGGATAGCCAACGCGACCCTGAGCAAAAGAACAAAGCTGAAGGCATCACATTACCTAACTTCAAAATATATAACAATACTATAATAACTCAAGCAGTATGATATTGATATAAAAATAGACACATACACCAATGGGACAGAATAGAAAACCCAGCAGTAAAGCCACATACTTACAGCCAACTAATCCTTGACAAAGCCAACAAGAACTTAAATTGCAGGAAGGACACCCTATTCAATAAATGATGCTGGAAAACTTGGATAGCCACATGTAAAAGAATGAAACTAGATCCCTATTTCTCACCATATAAAAAAGTCAAACAAGAAGGAATAAAGACTTAAATGTGGGACCCAAAACTATAAAAACACAATAATAATACTGTATTAGTCTGTTTTCACACTACTATAAAGAACTACCTGAGACTGTGTCATTTATAAAGAAAAGAGGTTTAATTGATTCACAGTTCCACATTGCTGAGGAGGCCTCAGGAAACTTACAATAATGGTAGAAGGTGAAGAAGAAGCAAGCATCCTCTTACATGGCAGCATGAGAGAGAAAGAGTAAGTAAGTGACAAACTTTTAAACCATCAGATCTCATGAGAACTCACTCACTACCACGAGAACAGCATGGAGAAAACTGTTCCATGATCCAATCACCTCCCACGAGGTTGCTTTCTCGACATGTGGGAATTACAATTCAAGATGAGATTTGGGTGGACATGCAGAGCCAAATCATATCAAATACCTAGAGAAAACTCTTGGAGATTAGTCTAGGCAAATAACCCATGACTGGTCCTCAAAAGCATAAGCAACAAAAACAAAAATAGATAAACTGAACTCTGTTAAACTAAAATGTTTCTGCACAGCAAAAGAAATAACCAACAGAATAAAGGGGCAACCTCTTTAATGGAATAATATACTTGCAAACTATTCATGTGACAGGGGACTAATATGCAAAATATGCAAGGAACTCAAACAATACAACAGGAAAAACAGCAATAAATAGTCTCACTAAAAAGTGAGCAAAGGTAGTAAGTAGGCATTTCTCAAAAAACAACAAACAAACAAACAAAAAAACATATAAACGGCCAACAGGTACGTGTAAAAATGCTCAACCTCACTAATCATCAGAGAAACACAAATCAAAACCACAACAAGATGTCATCTTACCCCAGTTAGTATGGTTATTATAAAAAAGATAAAAAAAACAAAAAAACAAAAAAACACCACCAGATGTTAGTGAGAATGTGGAGAAAAAGAAACTCTTACACACTGTTGGTGGGAATGCAAACTAGTACATTCACTATGGAAGAAAGTATGAAGATTTCTCAAATAACCAAAAATAGAATTGCCATTTGATCCAGTAATCCCACTACTAAATATCTCTCCAATGGAAAAGAAATCAATATATTAAAGGGATAGCCGTACCCTCATCTTTATTGCAGCACTATTCACAACAACTAAATTATGGAATCAACATAAGTGCCCATCAACAGATGCATGGGTTTAAAAATGTGGTCTATATACACAATGGAATAACATTTAGCCACCCGCCCCCCCCCACACACATGCAAATGAAATCATGTCTTTGCAGCAACATGGATGAAACTGTAGGTTATCTTTAGAGAAATCAACCACGCACAAAAAGACAAATATTACATATTCTCACTTAAATATGGGAATTAAAAAATTTAAATGCATGGAGGTAGAGTGGAAAAATAGAAAACAGAGACTGGAAGTAGCAGTGGGGAGGGGAAAGGATGAAGAGAAGTGGGTTAAAGGTCACAAGCATATAGCAAAATAGAAGCAATAAATTCAGTGGCAGAGTTTAATGAGTATATTTAACAAAAATGCATTGTACTCAGGTGGTGGACACCCTGAGAGCCCTAACTTTATCACCATGCATTATATGTGTATAACAAATTGTATCAAGTATACCATACATCTGCACACATAAAAATATATCACTTGGGATTCCAGAGTTAGGTGGATTGCAGCTTAGAAGATATTGGAAAAGTTTGAGTTATTCTCTTTCTTACTATCATGGTTATATTTCTCCATTCCCGGTCATTGAGTTTGTGATGGTGGGTCTAAATTGCCCTTGCTGTCACCCTGGAATTGTGGTTCAGGGCTGGCCACTGGACTTTATGTTGGGCTCTGGGTTTTGGTACCATGGCCTTGCAGGTCTTCTGCCTTTCTCACTGTATATAATCCATGCCTGCGTATAATTAAAGATACAGTATGTCCTTAAGTTTTCGTGACTGATTCACTATCCTATTATAGTGATTTTTGTATCTAAGTCTTGAGTCTACATTTAGCTCAAATGTTGAATACATACACACTCACTTTCAAATATAATAAAATCCAAATGATATTGTGGGTATATGGTTTTTGTCTATTTTTTAAATATTCCAAGTGTGCTTGGAAAGAATTACTGAATTGCTATTATTGAAAGGTGCTTTATGAATAAGTTAAGTAATATCTGAGTAGATGTTATTTAGAAAGCTCACAGCCCATCTTCCTTTTAGCTTTTAGATCTTTTCTTTTCAGTTAAAACTCTGATGTTCTAGATAATCGGGCTTTTATTCCAGCAAGCTGTGTAAACTTTGCCTCACAAATCTCATCCAAGACAGGCTTTCATACAGTTATAAGAAATTTCCTCTAGAGACAATATAAAAGCACAATATAAAAGGTCAACTTATATTTTTTAGTTGTTTAAAGTTTCCACAAACGTACTCTCTGCAAGATCCCTTTGAAAAAATAAGAAAGGAAAATGCATGCAACATTTACATATCCTGTTCATGTAATGTTTCAAACTAGTAACAATATAATTCATTTGCATAGTATTTTTAATTTTCCATTGCTACCAGTATATATGGCAGAGGTCTTAGTTTTAGAGATGAGAAGTCTGAGACAAGAACAATTAAATAATTCAGCTAAGATAGCCCTTATGTTACACCAGGATTTGAACAAACACTCTAATCCAAATCTTGTATTTTTACATGATTCAACACCCAGCTGACCAAGACTGGGTGCATTACATTTGCCTGTGATATTTTTTTAAGTGGAAATGAATAAGGGTTCCTCTTTCTCCATATTCTTATCAACACTTATCTGTGTCTTGATAATAGTGACTTATAGGTGTGAGGTCTTATGTCGTGGATTTGTTTGCATTTCTGTGATGATTACTGATTTTAGCATTTTTTCAGATGCTTCTGACAATTTGTATGTCTTCTTTGGAGAAATGTGCTTTTAGAAGATTTTCTTGTTTTTGATTGTATTATTTTTATTTTAATGTTTAGTTTTTTGAATGTCTTATATATTCTGCTTATTAATCTCTTGTTGGATGGATTGTTTGCAGATATTTTCTCTCATTCTGTAGGTTATCTCTTTACTCTGGCTTGTTTCTTTTGTTATGTAGAAGCTTTTTGGCTTGATTTAGTCCCATTTGTCTATTTTTGCTCCAGTTGCCTGTGTTTTAAAGGTCTTACCCAAGAAATCTTTGCATAGACCAATTTCCTGAAGCATTTTCTTATGTTTTCTTTTAGTACTTTCATATTTTTGGTTCTTACATTTAAGTTGTTAATTAATTTTGATTTGATTTTTGTATATGAAGAGAGTTAGGGGTATAGTTTTGTTATTTTGCATGTGGTTATTCAGTTTTCTCAGTACTATGTATTGATGAAACTGTTGTTTCCCTAATGTATGTTCTTGGTGGGTGTGTAAAAAATGAATTGGCTGTAAATGCATGGATTTATTTCTGGGATCTTGACACTGTTCCATTAGTCTGTGTGTTGGATTACCATTCTGTTTTATTACTAAGGCTTTGTAGCATGTTTTGAAGTCAGGTAGTGTGAAGCCTTCAGCTTAGTTCTTTTTGCTGAGGATTGCTTTTGCTGTTCAGGGTCGTTTGTGCTTCCATACCAATTTTAGGGTTGCATTTTCTATTTCTGCGAAGAATGTCAAAGAAATTTGATGGGGATTAAATTTACTCTGTAGATTACTTTGGGTAGTATGGGCATTTTAACAATAATAATTCTTCCATTCAGTAAGTATAGGATATCTTTCCTTTCATGTGTATATCCTTATTTTATCTCATTGGTGTTTGTTTTATAATTTTCTTTAAAGGATGTTTGGTTAAACATATTGCAAGGTATTTCATAATTTTTGTAGCTATTTTAGATTTAATTGCTTTCCTAATTTTTTTTTAGTTGTTTACTGTTGTCAACCATAAATGCTACTGATTTTTGTATGTTGACTTTGTTTCCTGCAACATTACTGAATTTGTTGATAAGTTCTAACAGGTTTTTTTTTTTTTTTTTTTTTTTTGGTGAAATCTTTAGATTTTTCTAAAAATATGTTATCTGCAAACAAGGAAAATTTGACCTCTTTCTTTCTAATTTGTATGCTCTTTCTTTTTTTCGTCTATTTGCTCTGAAAAGGACTTCCAGTACTGAGTTGAATAAAAATAGTGAAAGTGGATATTTTTGTCTTCTTTCAGATCTTAGAGGAAAAGCTTTCAATTTTTCATTATTTGGTGTGATATTAACTGTGCATTTGTCATATACGGCCTTCATTGTTTTGAGGTATATTTCTTTGATACCTGGTTTGTTGAGAGTTTTTACTGTGAAAGGATGTTGAATTTTATCGAATGCTTTTTCAGCATCTATTGAAATGTTCATAGGTTTTTTTGTCCTTGATTTTGTTAATGTGTTGTATCATTTTTATTGATTTGTGTATGTTGAACCATCCTTGTAACCCTTGGATAAACCCCACTTGATTATGGAGAATAATGTTTTTAACGTGTTGTTGAATTCAGCTTGCTAGTATTGTGTTGTGGATTTTTGCATCTATATTCATCAGAGGTATTGGTCTTCAGCGTGTACTTTTGAAGTCTGAATATTTCAGGGTCTCTATTTCCTCCACCTAAAGACGCTTTGGTTTATTTATCTCTATCTGTAAATGATTCAATTTATAACTTCTTTCAGAGCTCTGAAATTCAGCTCAGGACTTATATCCTTTGGGGCCTCATATTTGTGTTTCAAAAACTCCACCATTAAGACATAACCACTGTTAGCATTTTTGCTTAATCGTTTTAGTTACTTGTTTTCTCTCATATGCACATACACACATATATATGTGTATATACATATATGTCATTTATCATTTATAATCATTACTGTTATACAAAATATACATTGTTTTGAGTGCATGTTTGTGTTGCAAAGATTTTTTTTTTTTTTTGAGACAGGGTGTCTCCCTGGCTGGAGTGCAGTGGTATGATCTCTGCTCACTGGAGCCTCGACTTCCTGGGCTCAAATCATTCTCCCATGTCAGCCTCTGCTCCAAACACCACCCCACACTCCCCAACCCCTCCAACGCTGAGTAGCTGGGACTACAGGCGCATGCCACCACGCCCAGCTAACTTCTGTATTTTTTTGTAGAGATGGGTTTTCACTGTGTTGCCCAGGCAGGTCTCAAACTCTAGGCTCAAGAGATCTACCCATCTTGGCCCCTCAACATGCTTATAGACTGAGCCACCATGCCGGCTATTTATGGCATTTTTACATGTCTTTCTCTTTTTGGTCTGCATATCATTAAACATAGCTGCCTTAGTAAAAGGAAAATGTGAGACTTTTCTTGACTGTCCACAGGATGGCATTAGAGGTCTCTTCATAAATCCCAAGGTTAGTGCTTTTCTCTGACATTTATGTGCTAGACTCTTAAAGTAGAAAGTTTCAGACCTGAAGATCTGAGTATTCATAACATCTTTATTATGGTTGGTCCTAATATCTTCATTTTGATGCTAATTCTCAGTGTAGTTACATGGGTGAATAATCAGTACAGCACTAAGAAGAAATATAAAACTTGGCCTGAGCAAGCTTGAATAAATGTGAGTTTTATAGCACATACTAAATGTAAGGAGAGGGAAATATAGTTTTCTCATGGCAAGGGTAGCAATAGCTGTCTTGATGATTGGATGCTTAACAGAGCATATAAATTCAGCCACAGATAGTTGCCAAGAGCAGTTGCATAATTCACATGAAGCAAGTTTGCATCAAAGTAAGTCAAGAGCATTCATGGCTTGAATCAAGCTATGTTGATACTTATTCTCAAAAAGGCAATATCTAGTTTTTTCAATATGCAGGGAATATACAAACATAAGTATGAATGAACACTTGTTTTCTCAGAACAATCAAAAGCAAGCCTAATGCCAACTCTCAAGATATACTCCTGATTTAAGAAATGGGGGCAAGGAGATTGTTTACAAATTTCATATGAGAGGGAAAATGTTGTCTAAATGTCTAGAACATGAGTCTTTTTTAGCGGTAGTGCAGATAAGATTCCTAGTTAGGCATCTAAATAATTATTTTTATTTTTCAGAAATTCTGTATGATACCCTACATGTAGCTCTATATTGTGAACCAGTGATATTGGCACTCTTATGTTGGATACTTTGCTAACTGCATATGTGATTTGGGACAAGCACATTAACTAACCTTTGTCCTAGTGGGTTTTTTTTTTTAAATTTAACATTTAAGCTTAGTGGGTGAAAATATATGATCTCCAAGACACCTTCAGCCTCTCCTATTTTTTGAATATATTTATATTTTCATTATTATTTTTAAAACATTATTTTAATTTAAAATAGATCCATTTAGATGACAAATAAGTCTGCATGCTAGTTACTTGTTTAGAACTCAGAATGATCTTTTTTCACATATGTAATAATACATTTAGAGGTTATTTTCCCTACTTAAACAGTAAGTACCAATACATTTTATAACAAGCAAAACTATAATTTAAGTAGTATAAAAGCTATCATTTAATAGTATCCATTCTAACTTATATTGGAGATACCAAGAGTAAAGGCAGATATTTGATAGGAGGAAATTGGAAAAGACTTCTGTCAAGGAAAATCTTAGCCAGGGATGAAGTCTGAAGAGGGGCTTCAATCGTGAAGATAAAAATGTGATGAGAGGTGGAAGAATTCCATTGACAAGAACTCCATAGTATAAGCAGTATTTTCTGAGAATAAACCATTCTTGGGGATCTGAGTTTTTCAACAAGAAAGAAGAAATTAGCTGATGTGCACAAATTAGATATCATTATTTTTATACATAGGGCATATATAAGTCAGATTCCTACACCACCCTGCATAAAAGTACTCTACCCTGATTCAACACATACAAGATAATTATAAATTCATACAACAAAATATTATCCCATCATAGGTGAATAATTAAAATCTGCTAAATCAAAATGATTCCATTCAAATTTCATTGCAAATATGGTAAGTGTAGGAAAATTTATAAAATATTGAATGTAAAGATGGTTTAGGACATCTATGCTTTCAGGAATCCCATCTGAAACACATTAAAATATATAGTAGAGTGATAATGGACATACTAACAATGAAACATTTCTGTATATATGAGTAATTTTATCTAAGAAATTAGAGAGTCACGAGATCTGATTTTTAGTAAAGACGTTGACTGTTTGGTATGGGGAGGAACGTCTAGGAAGAGGAAGGATATAAAAAAACAGAGATAAGAGTAAGCATCCCATGTGCTGGAAACTACAGCTAATGGTTACAGGTCATTTGCAAAGAGGGAAATGATAAGAAAAGGAACTTTAAAAGTTATTCTGATAAAAAAGGGTTTAATACGTTAAGAAGCATGGACTTTTTGTTATAAATGGCGAATCATTGGAGGTTATTAGACATAAAAGTTACATCACAAAAGGATTTCCTTTTACAAAGACCTATCTGAAAGCTGTGTGGCATGATAAAGAGGAGACAGTCTGTATGTTCTCGGAATTATCTAGGAAATAATTATGAGCACTTGCATTAAGATAATGGTAATGTCTGGAAGAGAAGAGAGTCCAGAAATATTTAGGGATATGATTTGGTGAAGTTAATTCAAGGAGTTTCAGTTTTTTAAAAAAAGTTGTACATTTTGAGTGAGACAGAGTAGGTCATACATACAGTCTATGTACAAAGAGGTGTGAATGATGACATGTGCAGTGTTCAAGTTTTCATTCACTCAATTGGCTGCTACACCAGTAAATAAGCAGTGGAAAGGATACCGATGAGTGGATGCAACTTTCTCCTCTTCTTCATAGAAGCCTCCTTAAAGTGTAGTAATCTCAATCCAAATAGATGTAAGAATTAAACATTTAGAAGATCCCAGAATCCCAAGCTTGGTGACTTTTATGTAAATGACTAGAAGGAAAGCACAAGCACATACTTACTTTTAAAATTCTTTAGCATTTAAGGAAATTTCTGTTGTGCTAAAGACTTCATATTTTATTTCTTAATGAGTCATCAAAACTGTGGCAGGGCTAATCTGCCTACCACATGAGTAAAAATACAATAACATATAGTACATATTTTGGTAAGTTTAGCTAGAGGTATTTTTCATTTTGGGGCAAAGAAAAGATAAACATGGAGCTTCTCTTTTCAGTATCTCTTCAATTTCACATGCTATACATTAAAGCACATCTTGTAATATGGTTGTTATATATTAAACTTCCTTTCCTTGTTATAAATTATTATAGCAGCATTACATAATACTCACGTGCCTCCTATCACACAAAACAGAATTGGGATATTCAATGTGTGCATAAATTAGCAGTAGAGGTATTGTATAATAAGAAAAGATAGGGAAGTATCACAGGGAAGAATTCAAGACACTTCGGTGGGTGATGATAATACAGAATTTCAATTACTCCTACATTCATGGCAATAAGAATTGATAAATGACTTATGAAGGCCAACTATCTATGGAGATAATACAAGGCTATTTCTCCACCTAGTTCAATAGAAAATCAACAAGATCAGTCCTGCTAGCAAAGTCAGAGCACACATGTTAACAGCAGAGGATAGCAAGAAATAAGTGAATGTGAGAAAGTAAATTCAGATATGAAATATTCTTAGTTGCAAAAGGAAACAGAACCAACTGACGTGCTTATGAGGACTGACTTGGGAAAAGACTGCATTGAAAAACATTGAGTTTTATAATTACCCTCCATGTGGCATCTAAAATTTGAACAGCAATTAAGGAAGATAATAATAATACAAGAGTTGATAATTTTAATTAAATCCAATTGTCAAAATGCGAATTGCAAGTCTTTTATCAGTCAAGTTATGAACAGCATCAAGGACATATAGTACACTTTTTGCAAATTTTTTCAAACAGGACGGGGAGGGTGAGAGAGAGAAATTCTTTCTTTTTGAAAGTAGTAAACATTATATAAAAAGACCCAAAGGATAAATAAGTTGCAAAAGTTTTGCTTAGCAAAAAGTTTTTTGTACTATTTTTATATTGTACTTTTTCTAACAAATAGCATATAGCACAAATTAATTTATGTTGAACTATTTAAGTAGAAAAATTTGAATTCTTCACACTGTGGAGTGATTTAAGAACCTGTTTGTATTACAAATCTTTGATGGAAACCAGAACAGATTTGTAGTTCTTATTTCACAGACAGTTACCCAAAACATCTTTTTTGAATATTTACTGGAGGTATCTACTGTGGAAGACTTCAAGATAAACTGTCCTCAAATTTAATTTAAAAATACTATCAATGAGATCAGTGATGTGAAAACATGTTCAGGGATGGAAATTAGTTATATGGAAGCATAGAGGAAGGAGTTACATTCATTGGAAGTAGAAAATTCCTTGAACTGTATATGTTGCTTGAATGGTGAAGGATGGGTAAAATTGTGATTGATTAAGTTGAGATTTAGGGGGTAGCATTTTAACAAAAGAAATTACATGAAAAATAAAAACAGTTATACACTAGGAGAGGCATATTTAAAGATTTAAGTTTGACTAGAGAATAGATTGCATGTAAGAGTGGGATATTCAAATTAGTGAGAAACAAATTGGAAAAGGTAGCAACTATATTAGTTAAAATAGCAAAGTAGGGTTTTAATCATGATAGGGAAAAAAGATAAAAGAAAGTACAAAATAAGCATTGAACAGATATTAGGTGGTTTATGTGTTATTTATGTATCATGCTCACAACTGTAACATGAAATTTTCAAAAGTGAGGCTCATGTTAGTTGCCTGATATAGTATAGTTTGTAAGAAGTAGAACTGGCATTAGAACTTCCATGACTAACTTTAAACCCCAAGCTCTTTCCACTGTAACCTACTCTAGCATTGATAATTTCCTCTCAGAGCTGGAGCTAACATATTTTAGAGCAGTGGAAGCATAATTATATTTTGTGCATTATTGTCACCCTGTGAAATGGGACAATAGACACTGGGAATTTTTGAAAAGAGAGAGTAGTCACTTGTACTCCTCCATACTGTTTTTTTAAATTTCAGTCACATTTCTTTATACTCACATTTTACAGTTAGTTAAAAAAGACTTAGGTTGCTGGATAAAACATTTCTGCCGATATTCTTATTTTGTCACCCACCTACAAGTTCTGGATATTTTATTTTCAGACTAAATTTCTGCTCAGTGTAGGGCAAAACCCCTTTCCAGTGGTGTGAGCTTCTTTAGATCATATCCTTCCTTTCTCTGGGTGTAAGAAGGAAGAGGTAAAATACCAAGTTGTATAATTATGAAAATAGATTTTCCTGGTAGGAAGGAGATTACTTTTGACTGTTCTATTAAAGAAGTACATTTTTCTTTTTCTCAAGCAGTTTTCTTTTGAGTAGGAGATATGTTTGTTTAGATTCTTTCTATCATTTCCCAAGCAACAGCTGTCACTTGGCCACATTTACAACTTGCCTACATTAAAGAGCATGCTCACTGTCCAAAACACAATAATCATAAATTTAATGCAATTTAAACCATGGTTTTAATAGATTTACACATCTCCATAAAATACATTAAGCTATTTCTTCTAAAGAAAAAATTCAATTCAGTTAAATTTTTACTTTCTCTCAAAATAATGATTGTTCATAACTATTATTTCTAATAAAGAACCCCAAAGTACAGGCTCAGAGTTCCCAGCTTAATTTTTAACAGAATGCTAATCTAATTAACATAGATCCAGCAAAAGCTTGCACGGACACACTGATGCTTTTAAATGACTCCTTTGATGGGAATGAACTTCCACCTTTTAAAAGAGAAATGCCTTATTTAATAATACTGAATATTCCTGTTGAGATTCTGATATAGATTTGACCACCTGAAACTTTTTGTTAGCTATCTTCGTGCTCAAAATGGCAAGGACGTAATGAAACAATGGATAGTATTACATACCCCCAAAAGCAATTGTCTAAATCTATTTAAAATCTCAATAAAATGTTTAAAATTGATCTGGAGAAAGGAAACATCCTTTATCCTGTTCACTGGTTATCTCTGCAAAAAAATAAAACCCACATCATTTACATATATGTAAATTTGGGCTCTTTAAGGTTTTTTTTTTTAATTTTCACTAATTGGGTGGAATTTTTATAACACACAAAATGCATGAATTTCACCCAACCCAAGGTACTAAATGTTAGCAATGTAAAGGGGAAATGCAGAGGAGGCAGAAGAGAAGTTTGAATTGCTAACCAAACTCAAGATGCTCTACTGATTATTGGTCTGAAGGCATAGTCATCCCTCTCAAAGAGTCATGTTTAATGTACGTGCCATGGTGTTCTATTTTAGGAATGATGGGCCAGTTTTATGTAATGAGTTAAGTGGGATTCCCTCCCATGCCAGAAAGATTTTAATTAATTTTGAATGTTTCTGTGTAGCTCAAAAGAAATGTTGCTCACGTTTGACATAAAGATAGCCTTTAATATGTATCACAATAAATTATGCACTATTTTATGCAATATTTATAGCACTTACTTTATTCATAGTAACATGTGGCAGAGAAATAACAATATTTTAAATAAAAAATTTAACAACTCCACTTCACCATTTGAAAACTCATGTAATCTTTGAATTATGTCCTATGACAAAGTTTTAGTTTACATATTAAACCACTTGATTTATAAAGTACGTTGCACCATTGTTTTACTAGAGATTAATAGAAGACTATTGTAGTGACCTATGGTAGAATTTTCTGATATTCAGAGAAGTTGTTTGCTGCTATTTTGAATTTAACTGAAAACCCATTTCTCACACTCAGAACACTGACCACAGCATGCTGCAACACTGTAAAAATGCTAAAACAGTTCATGTATGTCTTGGCTAAATATGCCCACTTAGCCAGAAGTGAGAGTAAATACCAGTGGATGTTAAATAACGTGGCTATTAATATTAAATATACTTAGTGATTTCTCCCTTTACTCAATAGTTTTCTTCATGATAATTTGTGTTTATTAAATTAAAAAGTACCTGAAATATTTGGAGTTAAAGAAATGTCATAACTAGAGATGTGGAGTAACAAGGCTAAATGGAAACTGGATACCATACAAAATCACAGGGCTAGACCAGCAAGCGGAGGTTCCAACAGCAAGGATTAGGGGGACCACCCAGAGAGAGGTCTGTGTGAAGGAAACAGTCATCAGGAGCAGCTGACAGGGGTTGGGAGTGGCAATGCCAATAGGATGTATAGGGGAAAAGGTGGATATCCTTCCTGCAGGTGATTCAGACACAGGGAAATCAGGACAGATAAAAGTTAGCAGTAAAACTGATTTTACTAATTTAATATGTTATGTTAGATACTAAAAGGATTACTCTCAGAATACAAAATGGAATTAACCTAGAGTAGACTTCTGAATGTGCCTGGCTCTGAAACTTACAGAAAATGCAAGCACAGTTGGTCCTGTTATACATGGTTTTGCTTTTCATGGTTTCAGTTACCTGCTGTCAACCATGGTCAAATATTAAATTAAAAATTCCAGAAATATTTTATTAATTTCAATAAAATAGTGCTCCATTCTGAATAGCATGATAAAATCCCACTCTGTCTTACCTGTTCTACTGGGGATATGAATGATCCCTTTGTCCTGTGTATCCCTGCTGTATACACGACGTGCCTGGTAGTCACTTAGTTGCTATCTCAGTTATTGCATCAGCTATTTTGGTGTCAGAGTGCTTGTGTTCAAGTAACTTTTATTTTACTTAAAATATGTTAATAACGTAATTATTAGTTATTATTAATATTTTACTTGCCTAATTTGTAAATTAATCTGTATCATAGGTATGTGTATATAGGAAAAACACAGTATATATACAGTTCAGTACTGTTGATGGTTTCAGTTATCACCCGCAGATAGGGAATAACTATATTAGGAACAACCAGATAATTTACTTAAGCTTCCTGGTTCCTGGAGCTTCTCTATCAGAGTTTCTTCTTCTTAGGCGTATTCTTACCCCCTTATTAGAATTGTAATGGTTCAGAATTTAGAGAAGATTTTGTGTCATAAGAGAATAAGGCTGAAGAGTGTCCTTGGAAAATATGTGTTTAAAAGCCAACTTATTTTATAATGCCTAAAACAGCATCTTTAGCATAATGGTCATTAATGCACGCCTACTAATTCACTCATTCATTCACTGATCATTTACTAATTTGTAAATTTAATTCATACAATGTATGAGGCATTCTTTTTCTGCTCTTGGAATATTGTAGTGAAGAAAGAAAACTGAGTCTTTTCCTCTAATGAAAACTGTCTCAGTAAAAGTAAGGCAATCATAAAAATTAAAGATACATAAGTGAATAAATAAATAAATAATAATATAATATTTGCTACAAAGAAAAAGAAAATGCAAGTAAGCCAGGAGAAAGACACAGGAGAGAGTGGTGTTGGTGGAGTGTGTGTGCTATTTCATCCTATTTTGTGTAGGATGGTCAGCAAACACATTCACAGAAGGTGTTTGAGGTGAGACTTGAATAAAGAGATGGAGCAAGACATGTACATAAGAAAAAGAAGGAATCATAAGTATAAAAGCCCCAAGAACAAGAACACTTGCCCACAGTTTAGGAAAAAACAAAGGGGCATGTCTGACTGAATGACTTTGGGGGAGGAGGTGTGTTATATGACACAAAATCAAACCAATTGTGTGATCAGATCACAGGGAGCCTTGTAAACTATAGAGAAAACCTTGAACTATACTTTATGTGAAGTGGGAAACCTTTACAGGTTTTAGGCAGAGAACTGGGCATCACTTACTTTGCATTTTAATTGGACCATTCTGGCTGATTGATAGGTGGAAATAAGTAATAGAAGAGTAAGAGGAAAGCAGAGAGACCAGTTCAGAAGCTATCACTGCATTGAATAAATGCTATTGGATTCAAGCAGATGAATACTCCATTTAGCTATGATATAAGGAAAAAAAATAAAACCACTGGCCAGCCTATTGTGTTCTCTGATGTCACATTGATCATTAAAATATATGAATCATTCAAATATATACAGTATCACTGAGTTGTAGACACTTTAGGCTCCACTTTACAGATAGGAAAATGAAATGTTAGAGAGGTTCCCAATACTCATAATTAACTTAGAATTACTATAGAGGGAGGTGAATTGCTATAGAGGGAGGTGACATAAGATTTGGAATCATACAGACATTGGTTCAAGGCTCAGATTGGACATATATCACCAGAGCCAAGTGTAAGTTTTCTAAGCTTCAGTTTCATTTTCTGTAAAGTGTGCTTAAGTAAAATATCTACTCTAATGGGTAGATGTTAAGGTTAAATGCAATTATTCATATAAAACGCTTACCATAGTGCCTTGAATGTAATAAATGCTCAAATTTAGCTATTATCTTTATTTTCAACCCCAAAAGTCATCTTCAACATAAAATTCAAAGTTCTCATCATTCTGACAATTAGTTCAAGATTAAGCTGCACCATCAAATTAAACATCTTACTCAATAGCCATAATCCATGAGTCTGGCCTTATCTTGACTTAGGGACCTCCCTCTCTTTAAGTGGGCTACATTTTGCCTTCTGAAACCCTGGGACTGTCTTTACATACTAACATCATTCAAATTCTTTTCATTTGAAAATTTCTTTCTCCAAGATTCCAAAAGCCTCTGCTTGAAAAGTAAGGACTCAGCAGGACAGATCACATAAATGATGTAAGAAATCATGTTTTACAATGTCCCTGGAAAGATCAACTCTATATTTTAGTAGAACAAATAAATTTTAAAATGTATTCTTATGTCCCCAGAGTACTCTTCTATAGATAGGACATCGAAAACAAAGAAGTATATATTTAGGGTCTGCACATTTTCTTATCTTTGGATTTAGCAAGACATGCAGTATAATCCAATTAGAAAGTAAAATAGGCTTAATTACTTAGCTCAGATCAAAGAACGTAAGGCGTCAAAGAATCTAATTAAAATTAATAATATAATGGGCAGCTTTATCTAATGCCTAATCTAGGGCATTTCATCTTAATTTAAACTCAGTTCTCAAATTCACAATAAGATCCCATCATTATCACTGATTGTTATGAAATCTGATAACCCTTTGGTAAATCCTTCCTATGTATTTGTTGGCCAATTCTAAGTAATAGATTTAACTCTGTACAGCAGAGAGAGGTTAGAAAGTTCACTCTGTTACATGTTTATATTGAATTTCCTTAGCCTTCTATCTCTTACTTTACCCTGATTAATATTCTTCAGATGTTATTGAGTAGCACAAATGATCTATACAATGTACACAGCCACAGGCCATATTTATATTGAGTGGGAACAGTGCTGAAGTTAATCAAGGACTCTCATAGATGCTTCTAAACCTAATTTAGAGTACATTTACAAAGTACTATTTATTTTAATGTTTGTACAAAATTGATCCCCTAGTACAGTAATTCCCTTTCTCTGTGGCAGATGAGTTCCAAGACCCTCAGTGAATTCCTGAAATTCCCATTGAATGTCTAGCCTCCAGTGAATGTTTTATGCCATGCATATAAAGTAGGAGACTGGCCAGACTTGTTCTCTGGTCACAATCTTGCTGAACAAAACAGGATCTGACCCAGGCAGGATAAAGTGAAGAAACTGGTGGGAAACAGCAGATGTCAGAAGAAAGGAATCTTTAGCTGCCTGTGATGGTTAATATGGAGTGTCAACTTGATTGGATTAAAGGATGCAAAGTATTGTTCCTGGGTGTGTTTGTGAGGGTGTTGCCAAAGGAGACTAACATTTGGACAGTGGACTGGGAGACGCTGACCTACCCTCAGTCTATGTGGCACCATCTAATTAACTGCCAGTGCAACTTGGATAAAAGCAGGCAGATGCACGTGGAAGGACTAGACTGGCTGAATCTTTCAGCCTTCATGTTTCTCCTGTGCTGGATGCTTCCCACTCTCAAACATCAGACTCCAGGTTCGTTAGCTTTTAGGCTCTTGGACTTACATCAGTAGTTTTCCAGGGGCTCTCAGGCCTTTGGCCACAGACTGAAGGCTGCATTGTTGGCTTCTCTACTTTTGAGGGTTTGGGACTCTGACTGACTTCTTTGCTCCTCAGCTTGCAGATGGCCTACTGTGGGACTTCACCTTATGATCATATGAGTCAATACTCCTTAATAAACTCCCCTTCTATAGACATGTATCCTGTTAGTCCTGTCCTTCTGGAGACTAATACACTGACTAATACACTGCCCTTATTTCTCAGTAGCATAAGACACTTCCTCCTGCATCATGACAGTTTACAAATGCCAGGGCAATAACCCAGAAGTCACTACCACTTTCTATGGCAATGGCCCAGAAGTTATCACCTTTTTCCCAGAAAGTTCTAAATAACACACCCCTTAATTTGCTTTGACTCACCCCTTAATTTACACGTAATTGAAAATGGGTTTACATGAGTAGGAATACATTACCAGCTCTGCACCCACGGCATACGAGTTAGCCCTACTCTGCAAGGAGCAGTATTGTTCAATAAAAATCTCTGTCTAACACCATTGGCTCACCCTTGAATCCTTTCCTTGGCAAAGCCAAGAACCCTCCTGGGCTAAGCTCCAATTTGGGGCCTTGCCTGTCCTGCAGTATCTATACTATGCTTTTCCCTATACACACATACCTATGATAGAGTTTAATTTATAAACTGCGCACAAAATGAGGTTAACAACCATAACTAATAATAAAATAGAACAATTATAATAATATACTATAATAAAAGGTATGTGAATGTTTCTTTTTCTCTCTGAAATATCTTATTGTGCTATATTTACCTAATTTTCAGACTGTGGTTGACTGTAGTAACTAAAACCTTGGATGGGGGGGTGCTACTCCTCCTATGTCTAAGATGTGTTTTTAAATCATTTTGTCTGCAATATGTAAATAAAAAATATAGTCAATTTATGGATTTAACGATCTCTACTGTTAACTTGTGTGTGTGCATGCACACACTTAAATACACTCACTTGCACGACATCAACGTTACACATTCAAAAACTAAAACAGATCAACCTTTTTTTTTCTTTGGTTGGTACATGAGACAAGTCTGAGTCAATATTTTTGCCCTCAAGCAGAAATAACATATTTTCAACAATTGTTAGAATTGCCTTAAATATCTTTCCAGAAAGATAAGCCAAAATACTGTACCACTAAACATATTTATTGATTATAAGCCTTATCCTTATTTAAACACTTTAAAAAAGTCATTTTGATGCCTAAATACTAGCAATTGGGTTTACAGCCAAAATATAAAACTCAAGAGATTACAAAACCGCTTCGAAATAGCAAATTTAGCTTTGGAAGTATAACTACAATTGGTTAAAATTCTCCAGTTAAAAACTCAGTGACCACAAACTCCAAGCTAAGAGCCATGAAGGATGGCTTAGATCAGGATCAAAAGAGGAAGAAGCTTAAGAAAGATGAGGTTTAGGAAATGGTTGCAAATATGCGGCAGCTGGAGGTCTTCTCCCACATGGAATGTATGCACTGTCCATCTTTTAGAAGTTCTGCAATTATGCTTGCAGTGTATTCTTTAGTCTCTTAAAGCCAAAGATGTTAAATTATAGCTTCTCATTGTCTAAAAGCCTTCCTAAAGAGGTCAGATCTCCAAGACATGCCAGAAAAGGGAAAAATGAATTGTAGAACTATTCTTTGGTTAATTATTTTACATAAAAATATTTTCAGTAAAAGTCTGATTAAGCTCCACTAAGAAAACTAAACTTGCTTGAAGTGGTTGGGTAATAGTTCAAAGTGATTGAAATGTGTGGTTATACACAGAAGAGTAATTCTTTTTTAGATAAAATTCATGCAGTCAATATCCCTCTTGTAAGAATGTTAAACTTAAGCACTCCCTGATTATTCCACCTGGTTTATACAACTCGCTGACAGTGCACATAATCAAACACTCCCACTCTTGGACGGTCAAGCCACGAAATATTTTCTCTCCCTTGGGAATGTTTATCTTGGAGCTAAAGCAATTGGTTTCTGTAAATGTTTGTATAAATAGCTCTGTGTCAATACAGCAGTAAGCAGTTTGGGTACCTGCTAAATTAGGAACTTTCTTGACCACCACATATTGAATCAGACAAGCAAAAAATCTTATTCAAACTAAGAATTAACATTTTAACCGTAATCATTAATTCTGAGATAGAGATAGAAAAGGGAGGATGGAAGGAGAGGGAGAAAGAGTCGGGGGAGGGAAAGGGAGAGAGAGAGAGAGAATTTAACAGATTAAACAGAAATGACCCAATTGACTAGGATGGTCTGATTAAATTCCTCATATATCAGAAAAAAAAAAGTACAAGACTGATGGCCACTAAGGAAAATCCTGTACTTCCGCAGAATTAGATGTTGTCAGAAGAATTCAAATACCAAGTAAGGAAAATGTCATTGTTATCTTGACACATTTACTGCAGAGATGTATTGGTCTGCAGCATAGAGTACATAAGACACAAATGTATTAACAGGGAGATGAACATTTATTATGTTATTTTAACGGATGTAGTGTGACATCTCTATTTTGAAAAAATGCATTTGGTTGCATGAAGTTAATTATAAAGATTAAGAAAAACAACTCAAGGCACAAAACGCATAATCTTTTCTTTCTGATTAGATTATCCTGTCTGAATGTCAAGACCACTTTAGATTAATCAGACAACATTGTAATTGTCAGTTTCCTAATGATCTGAGTCTGGCCTTTGAGTCATCTTTGATATATTAGAATAATTTGAAAATTATTGTTCATATTTTACCATATAAATTAATTTAAAAAGTCAATTACTTTATGTATTTTACATGGATAGTATATACCGAAAATATAAAAAATGTTAACGTAAAATATTTTTCTTCAGGTTTCTATATACAGTGGTTCTGCGTAATTGCTTAGAATGTTTGCTATATTCTAGATAGGTATAAGATAACGACATAATTAAATTCATCTGGGAAGAGTTTTTGAGTACTGATTTTTATTTTTAGTTTTGTCCTTTTTTTTTTTTTTTTTTTTTTGGAGGCGGAGTCTTGCTCTGTCACCCAGGCTGGAGTCCAGTGGCACCTCCCGGTTTCAAGCGATTCTCCTGCCTCAGTCTCTTGAGTAGCTGAGACTCCAGGCGTGCGCCACCACACCCGGCTAATTTTTTGTATTTTTAGTAGAGACAGAGTTTCACTATGTTAGCCAGGATGGTCTCAATCTCCTGACCTTGTGATCCACTCGCCTTGGTTCCCAAAGTGCTGGGATTACAGGCATAGTTTTATCCTTTTTTAAACTGACAAAAGTCGTGTATATTTATAGCTACAATGTGATGTTTTGGTCTATGTATACATTATATGAAGATTCAATCGAACTGATTAACGTATCTTTCACCTCAGTAATTTATCATTTTTTTTTTGTAGTGAGTACATTAAAAATCTACTTTAGCAATTTTGAAATAGACAATACCTTATTAACTTGGCGACCATGCAGTGCAATAAATCACTAAAACTTATCCTTCCAGTCTAACTGAAACTTTATATGCTTTGATCATTTTCTTCCTTTTTTCCATTCCTTCCCTTTTCCTTTTATCTTGGTTAACCACCTTCCTACTCTCTGTTTCTACGAAATCAATTCATTTAGATTCCACATATAATTGAGATCATAAAGTATTTGTCTTTCTGTACATGGCTTATTTTACTTAGCATATAATGTCCTCTAGTTCCATCCATGTTGTCACAAATGACAGAATTCACCTCTTTTTAAACACTTTATTCTATTGTGTAGATGTATCACATTTTCTTTATCCTTTGATGGATACTTAGGTTGATTACACATCTTGGCTATTGTGAATAATGCTGCAATGATCATGGGAGGATATCTCTTCAACGTCCTGATTTCAATTTTACTGTGAAATTTCATATATCTATGTGTGTGTATATATATATGTGTGTATATGTGTATATATATATATATGAAATTTATGTGTGTGTGTGTGTGTGTGTGTGTGTGTATATATCTCTCCAGAAGTGGAATTGCTAGATCATATATTTTTTTTTTAGTTTTTTTGCGAAACTCCCATACTATTTTCCAAAATGGCTGTACTAATCTATATTCCCACCAACAGTATACAAGGGTTCCATTTTTTCCACGTTCTTACCAATACTTGTTATCATTCTTTTTTGATAATAGCTAATCTGTCAGGTATGAGGTGATACCTTACTGTGGTTTTATTTTGCATTTCTCTAATGATTCGAGACGCTGAGATTTTTTTCATTTATCAGTCATTTATGTCTCTTCAGAAACATCTGTTCAATCCTTTGTCCATTTTTTACTTGGGTTGTTTTCTTGCTATTGAGCTATTTGAATTTCTTTTGTATATTATGGATACTAGACCCTTATTAGATGTAAGGTTTGCAAATATCTTTTCTCAGCCTATAGCTGTCTCTTTACTCTGCTACTTGTTTTCTCTGCTGTGAAGAAGCTTTTCAGCTTGATGCAATCCCATTTGTCTATTTTTGTTTTTGTTACCTGTGCTTTTGGAGTCCTATCCAAGAAGTCATTGCCCAGATCAATGTTGTGGAGCTTTTCCTCTATGTTTTCTTCTAGTAGTTTTATATTTTTAGAACTTATGTTTTTTGTAAAGCTTTATACCAGTCATTTTGGGGACACAACTAAAGAAGACAGTAATTCCTGCTTTTAGGAAGCTTAGTGCGTAACCTATGGAAAAAATATAATATATGAGAGGTTAGAGGAAAGAGAGAGATTTCCTCTCTGCTTCATAAATAGGCTAGATCAGGTAAGTATACATGGAGAAGACACAACTTAGCTGGGGTTAACTGTTTGGATTTTGACAATCTAAAAAGAGGCATAAAAGCATATCATATACACTTTGAATTTGACAAAAAATAGTGGGATAGAAAAATCCGGAGTAGGCTTGTAAAATGGTCACTCTTCTAGGTTAGTTGGAGCCTAGTGAGTGTAGAGAAGGTGAGAGGGAGATATAGGTAGGTAGTAAGGACTTGGATCCTAATTGTCATTCTTAAGAGATTGGAGCTTATAATGCAGACCCCAGTGGCCCATTAAATGTCATAATGATGACAAGCAGGGTCTAGAGCCAGTTAATAGGCACTCAAATCCCAATCTCCAACATAAGTACCTAAACAGGATTTTTAACCTTTCTATGCATGTTGTTCCATTAAAAGTTGAGATTATAACAGTATCAATATGTTGTTTTGATAATTAATTAAGTTATATCAGCTAAATAGCTTAGAGTACTGCAAATGTTCTATAATATTAAAGAATTAAATACAAAGTAAGTGTTCTATAATATTAGGATTATTAGCCTTGAACCAGAAAGTGATGCACAAGACTACATTTGACAAGATAAAGTATGGGAAATTTCACAGACATAATTTTTTTCGGGGGGTATTAGGGGGAGAGGAGTCTGGCTCTGTCACCCAGGCAGGAGTACAGTGGCAGGATCTCAGCTCACTGCAGTCTTCACCTCCCGAGTTCAAGCAATCCACCTCCTGGGTTTAAGCAATTATCCTGCCTCAGTCTCCTGAGTAGCTAGGATTACATTTTGGGGAGATTCATTGTTATTAATAATCACTCCCTATAAGCCAACTCTGCCATATCACTCATGATCACTAGCATGGATTACTCCCACTGAGATCAATCACTAATATTAAGAACCAGTTATGCATTTTAAAAGGTACATTTTCTAATTCTTTATAAGAAGTATATACTTCCTTTGAGGCACACACTTCAAGTAGATTAGTAGATAAAACCAGAAGCCAATTTCACAATCATTGAGAGATTAAACACAAACAAAGCTTAACATGACTTTTCAAATCATTCTATGTAGAGTTTTTTGTTTTCTTTTTACCTCCCCAAAATTTACTTAATTTGGAAGGGGATCTTCTCTTTTTCTTAAAAATGTTTATCAAAAATTTATTTTTTCTCAAATTACAGTCTCATTCCCTTACAGCTTCAGATTTTTTGTTTGTTTGTTTTGGCGGGGCTGGAGGGTTGGGTCCTCATTTTACCAGGAAGTCATATAACTGTAAGATGACTCTCATACTTTTCACTTGACATCCCCGGACATACTGATTTCTTATTATTACACTACAGTAATCATATATGCTAAAAAGGAAGAAGTAAATATTGAAGCATATGAGACAACTCTCAAAAATTATTCTATGCCATTAGTTTTTACTATAGCCTAAAATCCTAATTAAGAAAGAGGAAACAAAATGTCGTTTGGAAAAATGTGACAGTTGAAACAACAGAAATCATTAAAAATACTCGAAAGAACACATCAAAGAAGATAATAGAAGATAATCATGGAGGGAATGCTAGCAAATGTCAAAATTTCTAAGTTAAACTAAAATCAACATATCTGTTGAGTACTTATTATGTGCTAGGTATTATAATAAATGTTTTAGATGAAACATTTATTTAGTATTTACAATAATACCATGGGGTAAGTACCATCATTTCCACCATTTTACAGATGAAGAAAATGAGATACAATAACTTGTACTCCTTTTACATAGTTAAAAAATAATAGA
Source organism: Macaca thibetana thibetana (assembly GCF_024542745.1). Taxonomy (NCBI): domain Eukaryota; kingdom Metazoa; phylum Chordata; class Mammalia; order Primates; family Cercopithecidae; genus Macaca; species Macaca thibetana. The sequence continues at coordinate 68,191,622 of NC_065592.1, forward strand.
GTGATGATTTGAAGCAAGGAAACCTAATTTGGAAAAAAAAATACTTTGCTACAATATTATGCTAAAGAAAACTACTAAACAAAGACAAATGGGAAGGAATCATGGTGCTTGTTCTGGTTACCCCTAAACCTAGGGGAATAAATGAATGACTTTTACTTTGCTTATAAATCTGCAATTTAGACAGGATTCAGTGGGGATAGATTGTCTTCGTTTCATTCATGATCAGCTGGAGCAACATGAAAACCAGAGACTGGAATTCATTCGCTTTCTCCCTCATAAATGTGATGGTTAATGATGTCTGCTGGCTGAAACCTCAGCATAGGTTTTTGAGTGGAACATGTCTATGTGGCCTTTCCATGTGATGTGAACTTTTTCATATCACAATGGTTGATCACAAGGGTGATCATCTCAAAAGAGAAAGCCAGGTAGCTTTATTACCTTTGATGAACTATTCTTGGAAGTCAAGTGACATCACTTGTTATATACTACATGTTGGGATAACCTTAACATTTACCTCCTTTCAAGGAAAGAGGAAACAGACTTCAGCTCTAGATGGGGTAGTGGCAAGGTTCTGGAAGAGCAAATTAGACTGGAATTACTGCTGTGGCAACATTTAGGAAATATAACCTGACATGATATTAAAGACGAATGAAGGGAGTGTGACACTAATATTTCCAATAGAAGAGGAGGTAACTACAAGGAGGGAGTGTTCAATAATGGAAAAAAAAATGCTGGTTCTCAGCAATGTTTTGGTGCTATCTTATACCTTAGGGATGGCTCTTTCCCAAGCACAATGGCCTTCAACCAAATTCTTGCATTGCTGTGATGCCTTCATCCACAGGGTCTTTGCATAATGTTTCCACTGTTTGGGACACGGTCTACACTTTTGTTTCTCCAGTTTAATCCTACTCTTATTATTGATTTCAACTTGAACATCATTTTATTAAATAATCATTCTTCCCCTAGAGTAAGCCAGTTTCATTTATGGTGCCTCATATTACATTTTATTTTAAATCAGTTATCTCCATTTGTAAATATTCATTTATTTATGTTACTATTTGATTGTCTGTCTTCTCCACCAATCAACAAAATCTATGAGACAAGCGTCTTTGATCACTCCAAGAGCCTAGCAAAATTCATGAAACTTACTGATCCCTCTTTAGTTATTGAATGTGCTTATAAAACAGGCTTATTTTTTGAATACTTCTTTGAAACAGGAAAGAAAAACATAGTATTTATAAAAGAATACAGTGTCAAGTAAACACACTACACCAATAATAAAACGATTTTTAAAATCAATGAGAAATAATTAATCTGTTCATTTAATTTTTGTTAGTCAAGGTAGGCTAACCTTTGCAACAAATAGACCAAAAATGTACATCCTTTCAAACAAAACAGAAGTATATTTCTTCAGTTTCAGTAAAAGACAAATTCTGTGCAGACAGGAGAGGGTTCTGTTCTATGAAGTTATTCAGCAACCAATGCCGATAACCACTCTACTGTTATTTACACAAATTTCATGGTAAGTCTGACGGTTATCTCTATAAAATCCAGTCAATAAAAGGACAGAACATGATTGCATGGTTTGAGGTTTTTTTAGGCCAGTTTTAAGAATGAGACTTACTTACCCTCAGAGTGAGGTGGAAACCTGTCAAATTACCATAACTGATCAAAAGAACCTAGGAAATGTAAACTGGTGGTATGCTCAGGAAGAAAAGGCCAGGCTCAGAAGAGAGTCATCAGCCTTTGTTACAACAGTCATCCAACAATGTCTTGAAACATGACTGGGAAGTCTATTGACTTTAAGAAAGCTAGAAAACCTTGATGTCACATAATTACTAAAGAAAATGTTACAGATTAGTCTTATAAGTAGTATAATAAAAAAAACATAAGTATCTCTAAAGCTAAAATTTTGGGTTAGATGATAGGAAATATTATCTAAATGATTACTGCAGTTTTCTAAAAAAAGCAAGTCCTCTCTGGCAGATTATCAAGCAAGAACTAGAATGTCTCCTCTGAAAGTCACTGTGACTGCTCACCTGATTTTTCAGAATTTCCATGTGCTATTCATCAGTTATACAAGAATAAAAAAAGAAGATGTACAAATGACAATTAATGATGCAGTTTCAAAAAGAGCTAGAAGGAAAGGGAGAATGTAAAATAATTACACTCCCAAGATTGTAATTACAGACCTAATTTTTGAGCAAGGAATTTCCAATACTTATTGGGAAAGACTTTTTTAACTTACGTATAAAAGAAGTTGAATAGTGAAGGTAAAATGTGTTGCACACATTCTTTCACATTGAGTATATTTTTATTTTACAGAATTAAGTATTAAACATTATTAAAGTATATAAAACATTCTATTACATTTGACTACTCTTATATATCTTTTTGTATCTATGGATTACAGCTATCTTAAGCAAGCTAGAAATTGCACTTTAAAATGCTGACCGAAGAATCATAAACTATGTCTACCAGTTTCCTCTTCCATTTATGTACAGGGACCAAATATTTCCATAAATGAGGCTGAGCACTTGGTAACATTGCTCAGTTAAACTCGGTGCAGAGAGACTGTATCAGTCAGGATCCCATAAGAAATGATGGCACATTCCAAAGGAGTAGTTGAGTAGAATTTAACTATGTACAAAAGCATAGGTACGACCAAGGAAGCTAACAAGGGGCTTGCAAAGGCCAGGAGGGATAGGAGATGGAATGTTTTTATGATCTAGTGAGAGCTTTTACAAGGAATGGTCTTTCCAACCTAGAGGAATGCAGCCTCTGTCGACCTTCTGGATTTGAGGATTGGGGTATAAGTACCTCAGTCTCTCTTTATTCTTCTTTGATTTCCTGCCAGTGAAGACTTCCATTTTTCAAACTATACTAAAATCCAGAGAGCCAGGTAGCCTATTGATGAAGTCATAGAATTCAGCATCCTAGGGCAAGGCACAAAGAGGGGAACTATGAAACACACCTACAAAGACAAACAATATACAGAAGAGATGCAATGACATTTGTAAGAGAGATAGCAGCCATGTTACATATGACGAATTACATGCATTCATATGCTGCTTAAACTTACATTTTGTTCAGTGAGATATGTATAAATACTTGTTTTCTTTAAACACAATTTTGAAAATTTCAAAGAGTCTGTATAAGATCTCCTATCAAAAATTATTAAGGGTTTTAAAAATATGTTTCTAAGACATTGCCTGATCATAATGAAATAAATAGAGCAGCAGAGGCAATTCCAAGATCCATAGACAAGAGCCCCAATGAAACACGAGTCCACACTCCATGTTCACTAAGAGAAAGAGTGAGTGGGAAAACAGGAGTAAGAATGGGGGCCTGGAAGAGATATGATGTCTGAGTTTGGCAAAGAGTATTGGCAGAATAATGGTCAGGGTGCCCAGATGAATAATCAGGGTCGGGAATTTCAAAGCCTGCAGCACTGTCAGTTGAGGCTTCATTGGCATCAATCCGACTGGGAATGGCCATAACTCAGGATTATGTACACCCACAGGTCCAGAGGAGAAAATTGGTGATGGATCAGAGAAGATGATAGGAAATCTTGTCAGGTGAGCAGAGTTCAGAGGAATCTGGCAATAGGTAGGGATAAAGAAAGTCTGTGAAAATGTTGATTGACCATTAGAGAGCTCCATCACAGTAGCTTGATTAATATCCTGCAGATGGTAAGTAGATGAATAGAAATTCAATTCCAGATCTCTTTGTTTCAAATCAAAACTCTTTCTGTTGTAACATATGGCCTACAGCAAAGGAGAGATAAAGATATCAATTAAAATGAATCATTCTTTAACAAGTCTGGAAGTTTTTCCTAGCAACAGAATCTATTTTAACCAAAGCAACAATGTAGTGGTAATGTACTGTTACAGAGCTAACAATACCATTGTAATATATCATAATACATCTGGTTGAAAGTTGAACATTTTGATAACAGACATTTGTTCTTTAAGATGTTTTTCTAAAATTTAATTTTTGAGTCAGATGTTTTTATGTTAAAAGACAATTCTATACAATCTAGAGAGTTGTTTTATTACCACATCTGCGTTATTTTTGTTTTCTAGTGACTCATAGATGAAAAACTATTTTACTGGACCTGCCCCTCAGAATGTTTTTATACCATCAAGGAGTTGTATAGGATTCATTGATTGCTAGTTACTATCATAGTGGGATAGAAAAATATTTACATTTCAGAATAATACTTTGATTAAAATCCTAACTATACTGTAGAGTTAAATGGCATTGTATAATTTTCAGTTTATTTGAACCTTAGTTTGTTCTCATGAAAAATGGGGATACTGTTATCTATTTTGTTTGGTTGTCTCCCAGTTCATAAAGTCTGAGGTTTTGAGATGTTTAAAGGCAAATGTCATTTGCCTATCATGCCTCACAGAACATGATATTCAGACATTTTTTTGAGACTGTGTGTATTCAAGGATTTTGTCCTACAGATGCAACGGTGTCACTGGAAAATCTTGAATTCTTTGATAACTTTATTAGCATAATGTGTCTAAACCAAAGTCTAATACTCATGTATGCCTGGGGACTCTATTAACCTTTTTTCTTTCTGCACATATGAGATGATGTACTTCTAATTAATGACAGAGGAAGATATGCCAGAGCACAGTGAGTCCCAAGAGGATGCTCCCTTAATGCTTGTTGATCATTATCACAGGGATGCCATTACAAAACCTTAGAGCGCCTGACTATTTCTACCAAAATTTCATTGCCGCAAACATGCTTGACTTCGTTTTCTCGTTCACTTACATATTTCCACTTTCTCTTGTTTACAGAAAATACTACAGAAAAATATGAATCTTGAATATTTATAGTGCCTCTAATGTCTAATAATTCCTACATTGTGTTGCTACTTGGAAGTTGATGCTTACAGTATTCTTCCAACACAGATGGCCCAGAGTATGAGAATCTTTAGGAACTTTCGTCCTTAGCTGTGGCCTTGCCTGTTTGAAACTTGAAGTATGCTATGTGCCCAAGCCTATTAATCAATTTATTGTAATGTTTATATGTCACTCCCAAATGCTTCTATGTTCAGCAAGTTAGGAAAAAGCCCTTTCCTTGTTGTAATTAAATCTTAGCTTTAACATGGTTTGTGTATTTGTCATGTCCTTGTCATGGCATTTTATATTCTTTCTATGAAGGTATTTTCCTTTTTTTCAGTCAAAAGTGTACTGAACTCAAAATGTAAACCTATGACCCATTTTGTTTTTCTTATTGCTTCCATATGTCCTCTTGTGATTGTTATTCTGATTTTTTATCATTTTATTTTCTTAAGAATCAGGCTGGTCCTTACCAAAGATCCAGATCACGTCAATGGAATGAAAATTAACATTTTTTTTCTGTGTTTTTATAGCAATAACGTTTATTTGCCCACAAAACTGAAAATGTTCATATCACTTATTTTTAGATAAAACTAAGCACATTATAATTATGGAATCTGCGTTTAATAATTTAGAAAAAGCTTTATTGATTTTGCATCCTAAAAGTTTTATTTTGCCAATGAGGAATCATGGTCCAAGGATATTAAATAACTTGTTCTAGATGAAGCATTAAGTAAATAGAGGTGTCAGAACTAAAACTGTGTCTTCTAGGTCTCACCCAAATGCTGTGTTCCAATTCCTCATCATAATTTGTTATCCAACACTATGTGAACAAATCTTCGTAGATGACAATGGTGATAAAACTCTATATATCTACAGTAACAGAGTCCCCAAAATATCAGTGGAAAATTTCTTCTTCCCTTAGGATAGGAACCTTTATAAAATTATGATCAATGTGTGGACTCTGGAACCAGACTGCTGGCATTCAAATCCCAATTGTACCTTAATTAGCTGTTAGGCTCAAACTAATTACACCTCAACTTTTCTGTGACTTAGTTTTCTAAAATTTTAAATGAAATAACAATAACACTTGAATCAATAATTTTTATAAAGATTAAGTTAGTTAACACAACTGCCTGGAAAAATAATAATAGGAAGTCCTCTTTTAAAACAGTTCCTGGCAAATTAGAAGCTACTATTCTTGTTATTGCCAACTGACTTCATATATACAGCCACAAAATTTAAGCTTCAAACAAGTCCTTTGGGTATAAAATAAAATGTTTATAGTTTTTTTTTCCTCAAAATGTTCTGTGAATTGAAAAATTTAGTAGCATGATTTAATTGTGAATAATAAATAATGTTAGCATCATTTAATGTTTATTAACTGACAATGTATTAACAGTTGACATTTGAATATGATACACAATCTTTTACTGACCATCATTTTTTCTTTTACCTCTTTATTGTTTTGTTTGAAACCTACAGATAAGAATAATGCATGGCACTGATTAATAAGATTTAATTGAAATGAGGTTCAAATATCAGAAATAAAGAAAATCAGAAAACAAATTTAAACAACTCCTTCAGCTTAAATAACTGAGAAATTACATGAAAATGCACCTTCTAAAATGCTCAATAGGCAATCTTACCTTCCTAAGAAGACACGAAATGCTTTATCAAGGAAAAAGTACATTTGTTTTTACTGCTGTAATGCCAAGTTTATAAGTCAAATGGAGTCACCCAGTAAGAATAAATAGCACTATAGTGATGATTAAAAACAGCACTATGCTTGTATACCACTTTTTTGGAGCAGCTCAAGGCCTTCCACAGATTGTCTTCACAATTTCCTTAACATATGTCTGTGAAAGACAGGAGTAGATATGAATCAAATTTCGCTTGTGAAAAATGATTAAAATAAAGAGATTATTAAATTACTTTAGACCACATTTCAAATCCATGCCAAAGCTTAAACAAAATCCTGGCATTATGTGTCTCAGTTTTCCTACCACCTCTAACACCAGGAATACAGTGCCTTTTCCCTCTCTAGATGCCTCTGAAGTTCAGCATTGTTGGAGGGGAGGTTAGGAGGCATTCCATAGCAGAGTGATGTCATGTTTGATCACATCCACATTTGCTCCTCTTTACAACTAACCTAAAGAAGAGCTAAGGTACTATTATGTCTTCAGATAATTTGTTGACTTTCTAAATGTTACATACATTTTTCCAAAATGAATTTGAGCAGATGATTCATTTGACTGAATAGCTCTATAAACTATATTCATTTTCTTTTAATTTCCCTGTAGCATTTAAAAAATAGGAATTCTGTTTATGGAAGGTCACACTGTAAAAGAATATTAGGGTTGAAAGGAGCTTCAAAGACTTCCTTATTCAACTCTGATTTCAGAGATGAGAATCAGCCAAGTAATACTACTTACCCAATGTCACACCCTGGGTGTTTTCTTTCCAGGGCACCTTTCCATCCTCCTTACAGGTTATGATAGCTGTGCTTTTCTCAGTCTTTTAGGGGAGTGAAGGTGAGTGTACTTTATACACTGCTGACATTCTCTATCATTCTTTTTCTCATCCTTTGACGTGTTCCTCTCATCTTTTGCAGTAGACTTTATGTCCACTCAAGCAATTACCAAGTGCACATTTGGAAAATCAACAAACCATTTGACATTCCTCAAGACTGCATTTTGATCACATCTGTCCTGGGATCTTACCTAATCCTCCTGCAGGCCTGTGGGAGAATAATCATTTATCATTCATGTATTAAAAATGTTTGTTTTTTTTTTTTGTTTTAATTCAGTAAGAAAACACTGTCAATCTTTTTTCAAGTATCTAACATTCCCAGATTTTGATGTCTTCATTGCCAAAACCCGTCAAGCTGAACTCAACAGGTTCTCTCATCCCTAAATGACAGTAAAACATGAAATGTTGCAAAATTGAAATGGCAGAATATGTGTAGGGCCATGAAAATGTTACTATGAATCAAGAAAAGGTAAAGAAGGACACATAAATTCAATATGCTATCTTTTGTATAATTTCCATTTTCTTTCACTATCCTAAGAATGATTTTGCACTTCCCCTTTTAATTATTTTGAACTTCAGTCAGAGAGATGCTGCCTATTCTGTGATAACCAAATGAAATATACTTTTCCTCCTAATGCTGAGGAGTTTTTGTTTATACTGTTTGTTTTGTATTATAAGTTATGTGATGATACCTCTTTAACTCTGCTTAATATGTACCCTGTTCAGTAGTCTGTACCTGTGAAGCCATGTCATAGTAGATGTGAGGCACATGCACATGTTATTATGCAGAACTTCATCTGTCTACCTTGGTGAGTTGGAGAGACCCTTTGTAGTTAGCACAATTAGTGTTAGGACAGTCAATTCTTTATCTAATTGAGTATGAATTGCTTTGCTTGTATCTTCCCATGAACTCTGTAACAAAATTGTTTCCACACTTTCAGAGGTGAACTTGAATTTACTTAGCTCCCGCCGTGATATCTAGTGATCCATGACTTCTCACTGCTTCAGTACCTAGCAAATGAATTGATATGATTAATAATGAATTTTCTACTTAGGATCATAATGCTAATTGCTCACTTACGGACATTTTCTGTCCCTAGGGTTGATTTTCATATTGTGTAGCTTATTTTTTTCTGATACATATATGACTTAGAAAAGTTGCCTCACTCTTTATCCCCTCCAGTCAGCAAGTAAATTCTTCAACATAGAAATGATTATGATAATTGTGCCTTACCACTCCTGCATCTGACTCCAGAATAAACCCTATGGATGGGTCTTACACCAGGGTTAAGAAGGCTTTCAGTAGAGACAAGGCCTCTTTGAAAGAATTTAGGGTTATAGTAGAGATTTGACTAAAAAAAAAAAGAAAATAAAATAAAAAGAAAAACAATTATGTTTTTATTAAAGGCCACAGTTTGCACAGATATTTACAGTGTTTTACACTGGAGCTGATACAGGCATATGTCGGAGATATTGCAGGTTCAGTTCCAGACCACTGCAATAAAGCAAATATAGCAATAAAGGGATTCAAACTAATTTTTGATTTTGCAGTATATATATAAAAGTTATGTTTACACTATACTATAGTCTATTAAGTATGAAAAGCATTGTCTAGATATCAAGGTGCATATCTTAATTAAAAATACATTATGGCCAAAAAAAATGCTATTGATTACCTAAGATTGCAGAGAGTCATCGTGTTTTTGCTCATGGAAGGTCCTGTCCACAATGTTGATGGCTGCTGACTGATCAGGGTGGTGATTGCTGAAGCCTGGGTGGCTGTGAAATTTTCTTAAAATAAGAGAATAATGAAGTTTCCTGCATCAATTGACTCTTCCTTTCAGAAAATATTTATTTTTACTATGCCAAGCTGTTTGATAGCATTTTTTCTGTAGTGGAACCTCTTTCAAAATTGGAGTCTATCCTCTCAAACTCTGCCACTGCTTTATCAACTAAGTTTATATAATAATTTCAACAATGTTCACAGCATCTTCACCAGGAGTAGATTCCATCCAAGAAACAACCTTCTTTGTTCATCCATAAGAAATAACTTCTCTTCTGTCCAAGTTTTATTATGAGATTGCAGCAACTCCATCACATCTTCAGGCTCCACCTCTAATTCTATTTTGTTTGTTATTTCCACCACTGTAACCTGCAGTTTCTTCCTCCACTGAAGTTTTGAATGTCTCAAAGTCATCAATAGGGTTGGAATGTCTTCAAACTCCTATTAAAGTTGATATTTTCACCTCTTACCATGAATCACAAATGCTCTTAATGGCGTTTAATGGTGAATCCTTTCCAAATGGTTTTTCAATTTACTTTGCCCAGGTCCATCAGTGGAATTTTTATCTATGGCAACTATAGCCTTATGAAATGTCTTTCTTTTTTTTTTTTTTTTTTTTTTTTTTTTTTGAGATGGAGTCTCGCTCTGTCACCCAGGCTGGAGTGCAGTGGCTGGATCTCAGCTCACTGCAAGCTCCGCCTCCTGGGTTCACGCCATTCTCCTGCCTCAGCCTCACAAGTAGCTGGGACTACAGGCACCCGCCACCTCGCCCGGCTATTTTTTGTAATTTTTAGTAGAGACGGGGTTTCACCGTGTTAGCCAGCATGGTCTCGATCTCCTGACCTCGTGATCCGCCCATCTCGGCCTCCCAAAGTGCTGGGATTACAGGCTTGAGCCACCACGCCCGGCCGAAATGTCTTTCTTAAATAATAAGACTTGAATGTCAGAATTACTTCTTAATCCATACAGAATGAGTGCTTGTTAGCAAACAAGAAAAAAACATTAATCTCCTTGTACATCTCCATCAGAGCTATCTGGTGATTAGGTACATTGTCAATGAGCAGTAATATTTCGAAAGGCATATCTTTCTCAATGCAGTAAGTCTCAACAATGGGCTTAAAATACTCAGTAAACCAAACTGTAAATATATGTGCTGTTCTCTAAGTCCTGTTCTTCCAGGTATAGAACACAGCAGAGTAGGTTTAACATAATTATAAGGGCTTTAGAATTTTCAGAATGTTGAATTACATTGACTTCAACTTAAAATCACCAATTCATTACCCCCTAACAGAGAGTCAATCTATTCCTTGAAACTTTGAAGCCAGGCATTAACTTTTCTCTAACTGTGAAAGTCTTAGATGGCGTCTTCTTCTAATAGAAAGCCGTTTTATCTACATTGAAAATCTTTTCTGTAGTATAGCCACCCTCGTGAATAATCTCAGCTAGATCTTTGGAATAACTTGCTGCAGCCTATCCGTAAACACCTGCTGCTTCACCTTGTACTTTTATGTTATGGAAATAACTTCTTTCCTCAAACCTCATGAACTGACCTCTGCTAGCTTCAAATTTTATTTTTCTCCAGCGTCTTCATCTCTTAGCCTTCATAGAATTGAAGACAGTTAGGGCCTTACTCTGGGTTAGACCTTAGCTTAAGGAAATGTCGTGGCTGGTTTGATCATATATCCATACCACTGAAACTTTCTCCATATCGACAATAAGATTGTTTTGCTTTCTTATCACTTGTGTGTTCCTTGGAGTGGCACTTTTAATTTTCTTCAAAAGCTTTTCCTTTATATTCACAACTTGTTTTCTGGCTCAAAAAACAAGAGGCCTAGCTTTCAGTTTATCTCAGCTTTCTTCATCCCTACCTCACTAACCTTAATTATTTTGAGTTTATGAGTTAAAGGAAGAGACATGTGACCCTTCTTTTCACTTGAATACTAAGAGGTCATTGTTGGGTTATTAATTGGCCTAATTTTAATATTGTTGTATCTCAGAGACTAGAAGGGCTGAGGACAAGGAGAGAGATGGGAAATGGCCAGCTGGTTCACCAGTCAGGACGAACAACACTTATCAACTAAGTTTGCCATCTTATATGGGCATGGACACAATTCATGGAGCACCCTCAGCCAACAAATTACAATAGTAATATTAAAGATCACTGAAAACAGATCACTATAACCAATATTATAGAAGTTAAAAAAGTTTGAAATATTAAGAGAATTACTAAAATTCGATAGAGACACGAGGTGAGTATGTTATTAGAAAATGGCACCAATAGTCTTGTCCAATGCAAGGTCGCTAAAAACCTTCAATTTGTACAAAACACAATATCCATGAAGTGTAATGAATTGAAGTGCAATAAAATGAGCTGTGCCTGTATAAAATACTTTGTTAAATACAGCTTATTCTCAAGTTCACCAGAATTCATACACCCAACTTACCAGTATTTTGTCCATTGTTTCTTATTTTCATCAGGGTCTAGCAGATTTTTTGTCTTATAATCAATAATAACAGAAAAGTTTATTTTCTATAGTCTATAACCTATATTATATACTGTTTTCTATTTTTTAAGGTAATTTCCAAAGGGGACTTAATTAAATATCAGGATACAGGCACAAAAGCTAATAGCTTAAAATAGGTTACAATTGATAGTTACAATTATTCAGACTTAGAATGCTACTCTGAACGATTGTGATGGGTTTGGGTAGCTCAGTAGTAACTTGGCTAATAACTATTGGAAGCCAGAAGTAGATGTTTCTTATTCTTTGCCTCATACAATGGTTTTTAATTCATGAGATATCCCAGCTCTTGTAAAACTACATTTTGCCTGCTCTACATGTATTATAATATACAAATATTACTTTATGTAAGAAATATGTATATTGGTTCTTTGCTTAGCAAAAAGGAATGCATATGACTTGGAGTTGGTCCTCAGAGTACCCTAGACTTAGTATATTTTTCTAATATCCAGAAGAAAAATAATCTTTCTTTTGGGACTCCATATGTTAGATTGGAGTCCTACAGGAGCAGACCTTGAGACAAAAACTTGAGGGAAGTAGTTAATTTGAGAGGTGATCCAAAAGAACATTGGCAGAAGAACAGGGAAGTCAGGCAAGGAAAGGAGGTTAGTGCTCTGGGGTTCATCCTCATTGAGAACTTCTGGAAGATGATGAAGAACAACCCTTAAAGTTGAGGGCTGTTCCAGGGGGCATTCCCTCCTCCAGACTTTCAGTGTGCCCTCTCTCTTGCACCCGCAGAAAGTCCCCAAGCAGGGAGACTGTAGATTATTGTTATGAGAAGCCACTGGCATGGATGGGAACAATTAGCGCCAAGGGGATGTTGACAGGGCACCAAGAGCATCTACTCTGTTACTGAATTAAAAGGAAGAAGCTCTTGGGTTGCAGGGGACGATCTGGATTTTTGTGAGTAACGAACCTACCTGAAGCTAAAGCCAATACAGAGTGAAGCAGAACCAGAAAAAAAAGAAAAAGAAACTAATATATAGGAAGAATCTGACATTGAGTATTACTTAGGACGCTAGACTCAACTGTGCTTAAAGGTCAATCTCCAGTATCCTAGTAACATGAATCAATTCATTCCTTCATTCCCTTTCCCCCCTCTTTTCTCTTCTTTTAGTTTAAACTTCTATAACTCACAACCAAAATGAATCGTGGTTTATAGAGCTACCCATAATTTTTAGGCCGAGGCTTCCTTAAAAATTTTATGTTGATAAAACCAGATATTGCAGCAAGATTCTCCTGCCGCTAAGCAAACTCTCCTGCCTCTATTTTTCTCTCAAGTTGTTAATTCCATGCACGTGGTCAATATTTACCCCTTTATTTGCTGCTGTTGTGCGTGTTTTTAAATACTAGAAATTCTATATCTTTTTAAATACTAGACCCATACTCCTCTTCAGAGGGGAAATGAGCCATATAAAGATACTTGACTAAGACTGGAAACTACTTTGCAAGATGCCCTCACAATTAAATGTCTGCTTCATCTGGGTCTTTAACATTCCAATTTATTGTGCTATAGTACTGATTATCTGGGAGTAACATGATATGTGATGCTTCTACTTTAAGTTTCCTTGGACCATTCTTGAACTTTTCTGCTAGTAAAATAGACTCGTAGATCAGAGGGATCAGAGACTGTTAACCCCTTATTTTTATTCTAGTTTAATGGAATGGCAAAAAATATAAAGCAAAATGTCAAGTCAATACCACTCTCTAAGCTAGAAAATGTTCTAAATAGTTTGCTACTAGGTATCATAGAAGTGTTCCACTGATTTTGGAAAATTTACTATGCCTAAAATTAAGGCCAGTGTGTGTATGATTTTGTTGTTTTGTTGTTGTTGTTGGAGACGGAGTCTCCCTCTGTCGCCCAGGGTGGAGTGCAGTGGTGTGATCTCGGCTCACTGCAAGCTCCGCCTCCCGGGTTTACACCATTCTCCTGCCTCAGCCTCCTGAGTAGCTGGGACTACAGGCACCTGCCACCACACCCGGCTAATTTTTTGTATTTTTAGTAGAGACGGGGTTTCACCATGTTAGCCAGGATGTTCTCGATCTCCTGACCTCATGATCTGCCTGCCTCAGCCTCTCAAAGAGCTGGGATTACAGGCATGAGCCACCGCGCCTGGCCCAGTGTGTGTATATGTTTTAAGCTGGAATCATTGATATCCATAATGAAAATGTCATGTATGCTTCCAGTAATATTAGATCCACACTTATTCCCCAGCATATTCCCCATCTCTATTCTTTTATAGGCACACTGATTAAGGAACAACAGGTGTGAGTCAGAAGGCTTTGGTTGAAAGTACATGGTTTACTTACACACCTTCAGGTATTTAAACCTGATACTGGTTTACCACTAGTCAGCATTGGCTGCTGAATCTACACTCTTGTTCTCAATGACTCAGCTTTGATATGAGCACTTTTTCTTTTCTCCTGATCTGGCTGGGTTTCAGAAAATAAGAACAACTACCTCAGGCTACTTTTATTTAAAATTAGAAGTTTTTTATACCAAGAATAATTATAGAGTGTAACATGAAATGAGTAACTATCAAGGTTGATTGTACTCTAGACTGATGAGACTGACGAATCCTTATGAAATTCCACCTGAAAGTTTCCCAAGATAAATAGCTGATTTCTATTTCTCATCCTAGATTTTACTACTGAAATTCTGCTTTTGCTTATGCCATAGGAAGAGGGTATCCAGATAACTTTCTCCACTTATAGGGTTTTCCTAAATAATAGGACTGAGAGGGTATCTGACATTGAAAGAACAAGCTTGCCTTCATAATGAGTGGATTTGTGTTAGATAAAACAGCCACAAAAGGACATACTCTTCATCATCTGTCTAGTATCAATCCATAATTTAAAAGTTAAGAAAAGTTAATGGTTATATATAAAATCTGGTAAGAGAGTAAAAGAAAACTTCACAAATTGGCAGTTGAAGCTCTCAGTTTATTGTGTTTAAAACTGAATATACAAAATGTGGAGTATAAACAAAACTCACAAAAGGTGACTCTCTAACCATAGTGGAATGAGGCAGAGAGAGAGACACTAAGCAAATAAAGCATATAACAAAAGAACTAGTTACCCCTTCTTCTGGCTAACTTTAGTGACTGTCATTTCGTGGCCCCTGACAACTATATCCTTACCTTAATTTCAAATATCCTAGGTTAAAAAAAATCAAGACAACCAACGATGAAACTGTTTCCACTTCCTGATATTATCCAATCCAAAACTGATACCCACTGATTCCTAAGCTTGCCTTAAAATCCCCCAGAATGAACACAAATTCTGTAAGATACACCTTCCAAATTCCCCTTCACTGAGACTTCCCATGGTCACTCTGGTACACACTCTTGTTGCAGTAAGCTAAATAAACCCAACTCTGTGTAACTATAGATATGTTTCTGGTAGTCTTAACTGGTGGATAGTAACCATGGAAATATGACAAAAGTGACCCATCTAAAATATCTATGTAATGTGTAATTTGGAGTGTATGAAGTAAGAGATCGTCAGGACTTATTTCCCAGTTGGACAGGATGAAATGAAAAAACCAGCTGGAACCAGCAAATGACATAGAAAACAACCTTTTAGTTGCCTTCATTGCTTATTAGCATAATAAGCAATGAGGTGTCTGACCAGCTCTGTGATAGTTTACAAATGTCATGGCAATGACCTGAGGTTACTGCCCCTTTCTATGGTAAGGACCTAGGAGTTACTGCCCCTTTTCTAGAGATTTCTGCAAAACCTGCCTCTTAATTTGCATTAAAGATATAAATACAGCTAGCCCACAGCCCACAACTTCTGCTTCTGTGTGCATTGCTTAGCAAGTAACCCTGCTCTGTAAGGAGCAAATCCCATTAAATTAAAGATCATCGTCTAATCTAACAGCACCGGCTTGCTCTTGAATTTTGTCCTGAGCACCGTCCTGGGCTAAGCCCTAATTTCAGGGCTTGCCTGCCTGCCTGTCTCATGTAGACTACAGTTACACTATAGTCTGAAGTCAAGGTTTTATTCCTAGCTGCTTGTAAAAAATAAAGTTGGGATGGTAGGACTGGCTAAGTATCATATCAACTTAAATTTCCTGTGCAGCAAAATAAATCAGAAGTGTAGAATCTCCCAGTTTTCTTTGGTTATTAACACCAATAATAGTGTAAATTTTGCTATAGGAGAAATATATTCTCATATTTGCTACAGATTTGAGCACTGATTTCTTTTTAATCATGGAGAAAACCTAAAATTATTAGAATAGTAAAGACCACAGAGGATTTAACTTCTCAAATTGCCTCTTCGCTGATTTTCACACCCTGTTAATTTCATTTCATTTTAATCATTTCCATCAACTCAAGTCACCAAATGCATATTGAAAGACTACTATGTGTCAGATCCTATATTAGGGGCTCAAGGGCATTCCATGATGAGCAAATACCACTTCATGGCTTCAAAGAGATTACAGGTTAATGGGAGGTAAGAGGAACTAAAATCAATGTGGATAATTTTGCATATATTCACTGAAATTTTAAACTCTGAGCTAGTCTGGTTTTTACGTAACATATGAGCATTGGTACTTGGCAAAATAATTATATAATTATAGCTTTCACATTTTTCTTTTAAATGTCATTTTCATGAAATGAATAACACAATTACACATAATGAAAGGAGATAATTATTAAACACTGTCAGGTGTTTTATATTTTGCATGCCAAGATTCTGGATTGTTTCTAAAGAGAATAAGAAGAGAAAATCAGTGTTTTGACCATTATCCACAATTCTCGGGTATAATTACAGAAGATTGTGGGATATTTTATTGTAACATTCACCTGAAGACACTGTTTGCAAAACTTTATTTGAATGTTTTTCCTTGCAGCCTTACAACATGTCTCAGAAAAGAATTGCTATTTTTGGCTTCATCAGAGACAAATCCAAAAATCCAAAGATCCATTAGCCTTCTCAACATGAGATCTTGTACTAGGAAACTGACTTCTAAGTCCTCCCAACAGTCTCTGTTTGGCATCTAGGAAATGCAGACTCCTGGGGATGTGATTTGCTCTTGGTCATTCATGGGAAGAAGCAGCACACAATCAAAAATGAAGAATTGAAAAATGGGTCATCCTCATATATTGATTTCTATGAAATAAGTAAATAAAATATGCAATTATGCATATTGTTCATGTTACGGAAATTCTACATTCTTCCTTTGGCAGATTCTTTAGAAACAGCACATTTACAGTTCCAAGCTATTACTTGTGAGATTTTCTTTTAATCACCTTTTAATAGAATTGGCATTATCATCTAATACAACTAGGCATAACGACTTACAGATATTTGTCAAATATTTAGTAGGAGACCTGGGCCATTACAAACATATTTCTCACAAAAAAAGTAATTTTCATTTTCTTCCCAACTGATAGTGCAGTTATTAGACTCCATCTCTAAGATGCCTACAAGCAAATTTAATTAGTCAGTTAAATGAAACTGTCAGAAATTTTAAAAACATTTTTGTAGTAAATTATAGCCCTAGGTATTTCTTAATTTGCTTTGTGTAACTTCAACTGGAAAGTATGTTTATAATATTCTATTTGTTCAGCATAGATGAAGGTCACTTCACATTTACTTTCATCTTGAAATCACCTGGCCATTTCATAGCTGTTTGAATTCTAACAAGAGGAAACCAGTTTGGAGGATTTGGAGAGAGCAAAAAAGAAAAAAATAATAATAACATTTGGCATTTATGAAGTTTATAATAATTCTGCTCTTGGAAACTATGGAAAAAAGCTGATGTTTTTGTTTCAAGTCATAAGTTATGGAAATTAATTCTACAGAAAAAATTAATAGGTGTAAAATTATGGTAATTATAGTCATGGTAACCAGATATCTTTAAGCATTAAGAGCCAGGTCCTGTACTGTGGGTCAGAAATTGTACCACAAAAATCATATCCTTTGATTAAGAAAACCTTTTTATGTAATATATTTAAGCGATGTACTGAAATTATTCATAATGTCCCACTCTTAAGGACTGATAGTCTCCCTCTACCCTCCAACAAAAGCCAGAAAGAAAATAAATGAAAAGCTAGAAAGAATCCAGTAGGCAATAACACGTGCAATTATAAATAACTATGCATCTACATGACTTTTCACCATTTCTTTTTTCTGTTGTTTTTGCTTTTATATTTGAAAGTTAGGAGACCAAAAATCTTCCATCATTTACTTTGAAGTTTTATTTTGAGATAACAAACACAGAATTCACTTGAATATTTTTCAGTTAGGTACTTTGCTTAGACATCAAATCTCTTTGTTCCTTTTATCATTCTCTTTTAAGTAAAATCCCTAATTAAAGAATTTGAGATTGAAGAAGAAACTGTGAGAAAATATTATAAGTATAAAAGTGAAGTGGTGAAAATTAATTATTCCCAATGAGAAAGCAATAGTTGATATGGAAATAAGCATACAAACATCTGAGTTCCAATAGGAACAACTTACGTTTTTGGGCACTAGCTATGTAACACAAACAAGACATTACAGGAAAAAAAAATGGAATTAATGATCTTTTTTATTTCTTTTCACTATTTTCATTTAAAGTAGACTGAAGTTAAAACTGTATGTTTCCCAATAGAACAGTGAGCACCTTGATGTTTTTATTCCTGAAAAGTTTATAGAGTTTTGTACAGATTTTTAAGGTTCTGCAAAACAACTCATAGCAATATAGACAGTGTTTCGTATTTTGTGAGTGACCTTGTATCCGGGTAAATTATAGCATCACCCCACTCATTTCTTGTTTTTTCCACAAAGTAACTGTGAGCACTTACATCTTATGACGAAAAAGCCTAAAGTTTAGTAAGAAAAAAAAAAAAAAAAAGCAAAAAACACCTCTGCATTTGGATGTGTAAGACCTGGGCTCAAGAACAGAAGACCTCATTTAATATGTTTCATAATAGTGACGCCAAGTCTTTCTCTATCTCTTGGCCTTTTGATTTTCAGTATTATTTGTGAAACATATATGCTGATACATATGCCATTGTAAAGATCAAGTCAAAGCAGCATTGAATATGTAGCTGCTTTGTAAACTTTGCAACCCTTGTAAAAAATATTTGGAGATAGATTTTGTGTTTATAATTTTGGAAGGTTACTTTAATATTCTCATATGGTTGTTTAACGGAAGTCATGGGGTAATGCTGCATCTTAGAAAGTGGAAAATAATCACTCTTAAAAGGCTGCTATTATTATCAATGTTAATCTTAGGAGGGATGAACAGATAGGAATTCTGGAATTTGGGAAACAGACCTCATCATCTGTACTCTGGACGTTAGAGGGATCCAGTTGTGCTTGGATATAATCTAGGGTTAGAAATAGCAGATAATTTCCATTCCATGGAGAAATGCCAGAAACTAGCCAGAGAAATATCTCTATAGAGACCATATTCTGATCATGTTGAAAACATTAATAATAATTATAACAGTTACTCTTTATTAAACACTTACTACCACCAGGTACTATTCTAAATTAATCCTATGCAGTAAATTTAATTATTGCACTACTATGTGGTGGACACCTATTAGTCCCAGTTTACAGATGGAGAAACTGAGCCATAGAGAGGTTAAGAAATTACTAAAGGTCTCATACTTAAGTCCCATTTGAACGTTCAAATGAGATGTAAACCCAAGCACTCTCCAATTCGTTTTTTTTCTTAGTCCCTGTTCAAACTACCTCACTTTGTGAAACCAATTCTCTAATCATCGGCACCTCTTGGTAGTAGATTTGGTTTGTTTGTTTGTTTGCTTCCTTTATTTTGGTTTTGATTCTCCAAGGTTTACATACGCTTGTTTCAATGCTTCAGTCCTTTCTGAGAGCGGGTAATCAAAGAACAATCCTCCATTCAATTAGAGGACAGTGCAATAAAGAGGAAAGAGCCATCTCCCCAAAACTACTCTGGTGTTAAAATTTCAATTGTGAGAGGTCATTAGAGTGAAAAATAATGGAAAATACAGCATGTTTATCACCTTGCTAATGCATTAGCAGATAAAGTATGTGATAATTGTGAGTCAGAAATAGTCTATCAGAGGAAAAGAACTGGAGCTACAAGTGTAAACATCTACCTCTATATAAGTATTCTTTCTTCATTGTCAAATTTGAATGATCAATATTGATCTTATTAAAGGTGGTGGTGGTGTACATATTGTATTCTATGAGGGGAATATTTTGTTAAATTGAGAGTACTCAACTCATAGATTATAATAGACTGATTTATTTTATTGTCTATCACAATATTCTGGGCATCTAAGAAACACCCTGTATTTTTTTTTTTTTTTTTGAGGCGGAGTCTCGCTCTGTCGCCCAGGCTGGAGTGCAGTGGCGCGATCTCGGCTCAATGCAAGCTCCACCTCCAGGGTTCCCGCCATTCTCCTGCCTCAGCCTCCCGAGTAGCTGGGACTACAGGCACCTGTATTTTTATAAGGTGTTTATGTTTGTATATCTAACCTGTATTGTACATTTGTACATTTATTTACACATATATACTTTATACAAATATCTTTTCAAAGATAACCCACATCTAACCTAGATGTGAACAAAAGATATTTGTATACAACAGTATACAGTAACAACAAATATTAGGTGCTGCTATGCTCCAGAAATGGCACCACATGGGAGTGTAACAGTGAGCAGTAGAGACATGTCCTCATGTTCCTTATTGACTGGAGTTGTGTTGTTCAATATGTAACCATCAGCCACATGGGGCTATTTAAATTTAAATTAATTAAAATGAAATTAAATAAAAAATTTAGTTCCTCAATCACACTAGCTATATTTCAAGTGCTTAATAGCCACATATGACCAGTAGCTACTATATGGGACAGGACAGATTAGACACAATTTTCATTATCACAAATTTCCACTGGACAAGGCTGCACTAGGGCCTTATTCTCTTGATTTTTCTGAATACATACTCTAAGATCAATATTCATGAGGGTACCAGGTTTGAAGCACCAGTTCCATATTGTAAAGCTTTGAAAGGAGTATTTGTGCTAAGATGAGTTACTCTGGAAGGCCACTGGTAGTGACAGAAATATCTTATCATGTACATATAGTTCTTTTCTCATCGGGAGAATTCTTGTCCACCAGATAATGGTACATTGGACAAGCAGAAATGGCATTATTTTAATCTGCGTGACCATCATTGTTGAAAGAAAATGAACTCTAACCTAAAATATGATAGAAATAAGAATACTGAAGATTATTCTGCAGGGAAGCAGATTGATCATTCATTCATAAATCTTCCCTATAGGATCAACTAATAGCCAGGGGAAGGATGGATATAGAACCTGAATTTTCCTCTGTAGAGGTACATACTTATTGCCACTCTCAGCCTAGACATGGGCACATAACCCACACCTCAGCAAATTATGTGGTTCTTTCCCCTGGCCACTGTAATACATTCAAGGACGGATATGAAACCTAAGCCAAGAGAAAAAAAAAATCTAATTCTGTGAATTTCGTTGGAATGGTTGGAAAATAGAAGGTAGGAGTAAGGCTGATATAGAATTGGAGTGACTAGAGGCTAACACAAACAGAGGCAGCCTGAGAACAAAGGGAAGAAATGACAGTGGGTCCCCTGCCCAGCTTCCATGTCCAGCAGCAGCCCAAACTAATATTCCTCTGTATTTTTCCTGAGCTCTTTCTCTTTCAAACAGGTATTACTTGCATTTCTGTCACTTGAAACCAGCATATTTTTATCAAAAAAAACTAAAGTTTATAGCTAGATATGACCTTAGAAGCTATCTAGACTTGCTTCTGAATTTTTTCTACTAAGGAATACCCATTGGAATAAAAATACACACCCTTTGAGGTCTCAGATGTTTCCGTCAGAGCAAACAACTATAAGCATAACATTTCTTTGAAAACTTATGATCTATTTTAATACAGCATGCACATTTTGCATTTCATGCCACAATGTGGCTGTTGCTGATTGTTCCTCTAATAATTAATATAAGTAATTATATAGGGACTTAATAAAATAATAATGGAAATAACCTTATATGGGAAAAAAGGGTTTAATTAAGTGTGCCAAATGTCCCATTGATCCAATTATCACCTCAAGAAAGTATGGTTTTAAATTTTTTAATTGATTTTGTATTTCTATTTTTTTTTTGGTAATTATTTCTTTTGCCTAACTAAATACTTTGGGACACCACTCTTATTTTTCCTCATCCTTGTTATAGTCATCAGTCTATTTTGACATATAATATTCAATTAATGTGAGATCTTTAAGGACCAATATTTCAGTATTGGTGATAATGTAAGTCAAGGAATCTTAAAGGAGGAACATTTTCAGACATGACAGCATTAGCAACTTTTCTCCATCTACTTTTGTTATATATTGGCCAGGTGGGCTACTAGGAATATAATATAATATTTTGGACTTACAAAATCTTTATAAAAACTTTTTTTGCTTTTCTTTCTTATGCCTTGTGTTAGTAAATATTGCTTGACTTCCATATGCGGTGAAACAACTTATTCCATAAAATTTCATTATTGTTCTTGCTATATAATCCCCATTTAAAATAAACTAGAAACTCAAAGTGTTGTAACTGCTATGAGAAGGAATAAGGCTGCTAGTAGCCATAGTAATATTTCCCTTTAATAAAAAATAATAAAGGGGATATGTAGTGGGATTATTCTTCAGTTTTGTAGAAACTTTCTCTCACCCCAATTTGATGACCATTTGTTCTCTGACACAAATTTAAAAGTCAATATGAAATGACCTAAATGTCAGCCACATATCTTATGTGTGACAAAACCAGCAGTTTGACCAGAGGCCAGTGGAAAAGTATTCACACATATAAATGCAATATGTGTCAGCCAGAAGAGCTGACAAATGGAGACCAAGAAAGAGAGGAGCCAGAGAGGCTAACAGTGATAATGACCATCGAAATATATACATTTTAACCCTCTATATTTTAATCCCAATATATATGTACATATTTTAAGTCCAAATATATATTTAATATACACACATATAATATGAAAGGGAGACTAATTTAGTAGACGTCAGATGTTACAGCTCCTTTAATGATACCTCACTAATTGTAAAGGTGGATTTAGGCATTTGTCATAATCTTTGAGTATTATGGGCTCAATGCCAAGAGAATTCTAATTGCAAATATATATATTTTTATATATATATATATGCACACACACACACACATACGCATGCACATTAGGCTACCTTAGCCCTGTTACAAATAAATATGTTACTCATCTATGTTACCACCCTTATTCCATTCTCATCAAACCATCTGCTAATTGTGACTTGTCAATGTGATGCAGGAAGGGAATGTGCTGGTTCTATAAATACAAATATTCTGATTCACATGTTACTTCTGTTGCCCATATAAATCTATGCACTTCCATACTGCTTTTAATGATCAATTTTGGTATCTTTTTTAGTTGACCCTTAAAGGAATACTTGAGATTTTGTTTACTGAATCAAGTTTGTGAGCATGAAAAGATAAGGTCAGACTCAATTAGGGCCATATTTAATTAATCATCAAAAACCCTCTTTGACTATATTAAGAAAGTTGTCTGAAAAAAAAAAAGAAAGTTGTCTGCTAGTGGTTCTATATCCTTGCTAATTGCTGCCCTTCAAATACCTATATTTAAAAAGGAGAAAAAAGCAAACAAACCCACTACAGTCATGAAAATAACTTGTTGTCATCTGTCCAAAATTGTTTTAATATATATACAAACTTATGGTACCTATGAGGAGTACAGTATCCCTGTCGATGTGGCATCAACGTACAGTATATAAATTCAGAAACTATTTGCAGTGGTCATTGGATCTCTCTTCCCCATTCCTCTTACTGGACTGTGAATTCTTAGAGAAAATTTACATTTATCTATTGTTACACGCTTGCAGCACTTAGCAGAGTGCTTGCATAGTATTACTTAATATATAAATGGTAAATTTATTAAGGCAACATTGAAAGTGAAAAACATTATGAGTATGTGAATTCAAGCAGAAAACTTAACTTCAAAGTTGAATCCTTCTTTTGCATACTTTGATCCACACTAAAGAACATCTAAAATAAATGACCCTGTTTTTAACTTACTAGTATCCCTTTTAAATTACAAGAGAGGTTTGTTTCAATGAAGATTATTCTTTATTTCTTCCATGTTTCTTTCATGCCTCCAACACTCTCTTTTTTCCAGGTCTATACTCTGGTGTAAGTCTACTTTCCCTTGACTTCAAACTAACAGTGATGGAGGAAGTTTACTAATTAATTCCCTTTGGAGGCAGCCAATAAACCAGACAACTGCTGTTGCTATTGAAAGGTAGACATTTGTTTCAAATTTTGAAATTCTTATACTTAAGGCTATTCTATATTTGCTAAGATAAAACTCAAAAATATTAATTTATAGTATTAAGAATATATATCATATAGATAAATGCCTTTTGAAAATTGTTTTGAGGTGTTAGTATAATACAGACCACAACCAAATCTTTTGTGTTACTTAATGGATTTTTTTCAAGTTTTCTCTTCTTTTGAAACATCTATGAAAATCTTTATTCTTTTTAATAACTGTGTTTTAAAAGTTTCTTTTATGCATTTTGATCACTCTGAACCCTCTAAAATACATCAGCAAGTTTTTATTTTCATCTGGCTTGAAAAGAGAGCTTGGATTTTTATGTTTTAATGAGGGGACTTAGTAATGCTTTAGCTTTTACCAAAGGCTACATTTAATGTCCTTGCTCTGACATTTCTTCAAGTTCTACAGAAGATAGAAAATAATATATTATTTCCATGCTCTAGTTTTACAAGAGCAATGCTTTACTGCATCATTTAGGTGGTGTTAAATCCTATTTGGGTCTAAAAATCTGCTCTGAGTACCACTGATATCTCATAAATATAGCTACAAAACACTCACATAAATACTGCCATGACTTTAGTTTCCTCTTCATTTTTGTCCTCACATAACACTTTATTATAAGGTTTAGCTTGTTAAGAAAAGCCTTAATTTAATTTTTATGTATTTAAAATTTACTTTTTTTAATGAGTTACTCCATTATATTGCATTATATTTTTATACCTTTGAAAGTACTTTGATAAGAATATTATGGCATAAATTAGACACAAATTATGTTGCTAGGGAAAATGAGGAATTTGAAACTTTGGAGTATTAAAATTAGATGTGAGGTTAGTTATCCAGGAGAAGGGGGAGCTAACAGTCAAATACAAAGACCTAGCCTTGACTTTGGTTTAGCTCATCTTGACATCAAAGAGCCTTTCTGGTGAAAGAGGAAAATGGAATTTATCTGAAGTAATGAAAGTGATTAAATTTGGATGGATAACCATGTCGTATTTCCAAGTAATCAGTTTACTCTAAATAATTCAGGCCCATGGGAAATAGTTTTGAGGCAAAGTGATAAAATAAATATAAAAGGTCTTTAAGCATTTTTTTTTTTTTTTTGTATTCATAGGGGTAGAGTCTTACCCTCTTTCTAGGGACTGTGCATGTATGTTAAATATTGCTATGTATGACTATTGAAATAATACCACCATGAAAGTTGATTAGGTTCATATTCCATTCATGAACCTGTAACAAAAACCAGATTTTTCTCCAGACTCGGTCACAAATCTTTGACTTTAGCTAAAAGAATAATTGATGGGGGCCGGGCACAATGGCTCACGCCTGTAATCCCAGCACTTTGGGAGACCGAGGCGGGCGGATCACAAGGTCAGGAGATGGAGACCATCCTGGCTAACACGGTGAAACTCTGTCTCTACTAAAAAATACGAAAAATTAGCTGGACATGGTGGCAGGCTCCTGTAGTCCCAACTACTTGGGAGGGTGAGGCAGGAGAACCACTTGAACCCGGGAGGCGGAGCTTGCAGTGAGCCAAGATCACGCCACTGCACTCCAGCCTGGGTGACAGAGTGAGGCTCCGTCTC
Organism: Macaca thibetana thibetana; assembly: GCF_024542745.1. NCBI lineage: Eukaryota > Metazoa > Chordata > Mammalia > Primates > Cercopithecidae > Macaca > Macaca thibetana. The sequence continues at coordinate 68,217,255 of NC_065592.1, forward strand.
AAAAAAAAAAAAAAAAAAAAAAACCAAAAATAATAATAATAATAACTGATGGAAAGTCACAGAGTTTTTACTCCCAACAATAAAAAAAAAAAAACAACCTTTGAAGGATTCATAATCTAGCCTCAACAAGTTTCCTTATTTTAGCTTCTATAATGAAGACTTCTTACCACACCACAACTACTTACCATTGCACATTCTATGATTCCCAAGATTTAACTACACAAAATTTATAAACATTTCTTCAAATGTGAAGAAGGCCAAAAAATATTACCAATATATAGGAACAAAATGAGTCAACAGAAACAGATTGAAAAATGACAAATAATGGGATCAGCAGAAAAAGTACTTTAACATAACTATTATAGTCAACAATATAAGAAAAAAGTACTATGAACATAATGAAAGAATTTTTAAAAATAATATCAGTAGAGATGTGAGAATTATATGAAATAACCAAATAGAAATTGTAGAAATAATAATTGCTTTTCAAATTAACACAGGAATAGAAAACCAAATACTGCGTATTCTCACATGTAAGTAGGAGTTAACATTGAGCAAACATGGACATACACTTGGGAATAACATGTACTGTGGACTACTAGATAGGGAGAGGGATGCGAGTTGAAAAACTACCTATTGAGTAGTATGACAACTACTTAGACGCAATATACCCATGTAACAAATCTGCATGTATGACCCCTGTTTCTAAAATAAAGGAATTTAAAAAATTGGTTTGATGGCTTTATAGTAGATTAAACACTGTGGAAGAAGAGACGATTTAGATCGATCACAGAGCAATAGAAACTATTTAAAGTGAATCATGGAGACAACAAGAATGGAAAATAAAATGAAAAGAGTTCGTTAGCCTAAGGAACAAACAATCTAACGTAATTGCTATTGGTATTACAGAAGAGAATTTGTGGAAATGTTTAAAAAGTAGTGTTGACGAATGTTCAGATTATGTGAAAAACCTTTATCCACCTATTTAAGGAGCTCCATAAAACTAACCAAATAGGATACACACACACATACATTCTACACTATCACCACTGCCACTAAGATGTATCATAAACAATATGATATGTAATTACCATATGACTTACAGGCAGTATTCTATAGCACTGCAGGATGGCTATAGTTAGCAATAATATATTTTAGCTTCAACTAGTTAGAAGGAAGACATTTAATTTTTCCAACACAAATCAATGTAAATATTTGAGATGATAAATGTGCTAATTATCTTGATCTGATCACTGCACATTGTCGATAATGCAACTTCACTATGTATCCCATAAATATGTACAAATATTATGTCAGTGTAAAATATTAAGTAAAAAGAAAACCGGCTTGTTATGGGAGCAAGGGGACAGAGTGTTTCAAATAATGTATAGTTTGCTGAGGTGCTGATAATTGTCGAATATCTACAGATATAGTGTAATAGCTAGCCTCCAATGAACTATGCTTTCTGAAATTCACAGCTTTGTATAGTGTCTTCCACACTGAATGGGGCTGGACTTGTTTTACCAGTAGACTGAAGCAGAGGGGACACTATGTGACTTTTGATGTCATACAAATCCTTGAAACATCCATCTTTGTCTCTTGAATTCTTTCTCAGAGGGAGAATTTCAAGAGCTAGCCATAGTGCAAGATGTCTGTTTACTCATAAACTAGCATGCTGTGAAGGTGCCCAAACTAACAGTGTGAAGATTTGATATGGAAGATGCAATATAGAAGAAGTTGGGGAGCAGAGAGAGAGAGAGAGAGAGAGAGAGAGAGAGGTATGCCTGGCCAGTCCCCAGTTGTTCCACGAATCCAACCTGGATATCAGCCATGTGAAGGAAGTAGCCATTTTGGATGTCAAGCCTTCAGATGAATCCAACCCATAGAAAGACCCCAAATGAGAACTGTGCAGCTGAATCCAGTCATTCCACAGAACCATGAGAGATAAAAATAAATTCCCATTTTAAGCTACCAAATGTTTTCATTGGAAAAATATAGGAATTGAAAAAATAAATATCTGTTTGATTTGGAGGTATGAAGGTCTTTGTTGTTTCTGAGAATAACAGGGACAGAAGCCAGATCTGAATGGGTTGAAAAATGAGTGAAAGGAGAAGAAATTAAGAAAGCAAAGATAATTTTCTGGAGATGTTCTGCTGTGGATCGAGAGGAAGAATATTGGTAGGTGGAAGAGAATGCGAAGATGAGGGAGAGTTTACCAATTAAGCATGTTGAAAAGTACTGCCTATAAAGTACGCTTTCTAAAAATCAGTTGTGTGGGGGGTGAATTAACCTAAATCTAATTAATCCCCTTGATGTAATTACCAGTTTACCAAAAGTGTGGTAAACCGGTAATCGCTTTAAGAATGTGATCAGCCAAATCAAGAATTTGGGATACTCTATGTAACAAATGGCCCAAGAAATCAATGACATTTTAAAATTATAAAGGCGGCCCAGGCGTGGTGGCTCATGCCTGTAATCTCAGCATTTTGGGAGGCCGAGCTGGGCGGATCATGAGGTCAGGAGAGCGAGACCATCCTGGCTAACACGGTGAAAGCCCATCTCTACAAAAAATACAAGAAATTAGCCGGGCGAGGTGGCGGGCACCTGTAGTCCCAGCCACTCGGGAGGCTGAGGCAGGAGAATGGCGTGAACCCGGGAAGTGGAACTTACAGTGAGCTGAGATTGCGGCACTGCACTTCAGCCTGGGTGACAGAGTGACACTCCATCTCAAACAAACAAATGAACAAACAAAAAACAATAAAATTATAAAGGCAAAAAAGACTGTTATAGCATAAAACCAATTTAAGAGACAAAATAATGAGATGCAATATAAGGACCTTGTTTGAGTCCTGAGGTGAACAACCCAACTATATATATATAAAATTCTTGAGACAATTGGTGTGATGGTTAACATTGAGTGTCAACTTGACTGGATTGAAGGAGGCAAAGTATCGTTTTTGGGTGTGTCTGTGAGGGTATTGCCAAAGGAGATTAACATTTGAGTCAATGAATTGGGAGAGGCAGACCCACCCTCAATATGGGTGGTCACCATCTAATCAGCTGCTATTACTGGCTAGAAAAAAGCAGAAGAAGGTGAAAGGAGCTGGCTTGCTGAGTCTTCTGGCCTTCATCTTTCTCCCATGCTGGATGCTTCCTGCCCTCAAACATCAGACTCTAAGTTCTTCAGCTTTTGGACTCTTGGACTTACACCATTGATTTTCCAAGGGCTCTTGGGTGGTCATCCACAGACTAAAGGATCCACTTTCAGCTCCCTGGCTTTTGAGGTTTTGGTTCTCAGACTGGCTTTCTTTCTCCTCAGCTTGCAGATGGCCTATTGTGGGACTTCTTGCGATTTGGTGAGTCAATTCTCCCAAAAAACTGCCATTCATATATGCATATTAATATATACTATTAGTTACATCCCTTTAGAGAACCCTGACTAATAAAATTGGGAAAATGGAATGTGGACTAAGTGTTAAGTGATATTAAGAAATTACTATTAGTTATTTATCTGTAATAATGACATGGAGGTTATGTTTTGAAAATATGCTCTTACAAATTAGAGCTACAAACTGTGATGACCCTGATATATGGAATTCTTAAATAAATATATATATAATAGCAGTAATTATTACTACTGGGTGATAGGTAAGTGGGAGTTCATTATACTGGTGTCTTAATTTTTTGAATATAATCAAATGTTTCTATAATAAAAAGTTTATTTTTAACTAAAAAAAATGGAAATGAGAAAATGTTAAAAGCAGCCAAAGCAGGAAAAGGCATATTATAAACCAGGAACAATAATATGAAGCATTGATCATTTCTCTTATTATCAGAAACAATGCAAACCAGGAGACAATGAAGTGAGTTAATACAGTGCTGGGGGAAGAAAGTTCAATTTCGAATTTTCATCCAGAAAAAAATGCCTTCAAACATAAAGGCAAAAGTAAACACTTTTTTCAGACAAAACTGAGATAAATTATTGCAAACAGATCTAAAGTAGAAGAAATATCTAAGGAAGCTCTGCAAGATAAAGTGAAATGATAACAGAAGTAAACCCAGATCACAGAAAATTTTTTTCAAAAAAAAACACATGCACTCGTATGTTTATTGCAGCACTATTCACAATAGCAAAGACATAGAATCAACTTAGATGCCCATCAGAGGTGGACTAGATAAATAAAATTTGGTACATGTACACCTTGGAATACTATGCAGCCATAAAAAAGAACAAATTATGTCCTTTGTAGTAACATGGATGTAGTTGGAGGCCATTATTATAAGCAAATTTACACAAGAACAGAAAACCAAATACCTTGTGTTCTCTCTTATACGTAAGAGCTAAATATTGAGTACACATGGACATAAAGATGGGAATGATAGATACTGGAGACTACTAGTGAGGGGTGGATAGGAGGGGAAATGAGGGTTGAAAAACCACCTATTGGATACTATGGTCAATACCTGGGTGACATGATCATTTGTACACCAAAAATCAGCAACACACAGTTTAGCTATGTAAGAAAGCTGCACATGTACTCCCCAAACTAAAAAAAAGTAGACAAAAAAGAATTTTTTAAAAATGATAAATGTATTCAAATATAACATTTTTTTCTACTTAACTCAAATTGATTTTTAATATAAAAAATGAGTTTTATAATATATATAGAAGTAAAATGCATGAAAATAATAGAACACAGAATACAAAGAGGGGAAACAGAAATATACTGCTCTAAGGCAATTCTATATTATAGGTAAATTGTATAATGGTATTTTGAGGGTGATAGTGGTTATTTAAAGCTACATACTGAAAATTCTAAAGCAAGTTTAGAAAATGGATAAAATAAATAGAATTAGCTAATAAACAAATACAGGCAATAAAATGGAGTACTAAAATATATTCAATTAATACAGATATACAGGAATAGAAAAAGGGACAACAAAGTGTTGGGACAAACAGAAAACTATTATCATTATGATATACTTAAATTCATACACATTATTTATATTAAATGTAAACTTTTCAATTTAAAAGTAAAAATCATCACAATGCATAAAAAGACTCGATTATGTATTGTTTGCAATAGACAGATACTAAATATAAGGACATAGATTAAAAGTATAGAAATATATTGTTAATTCTCATCAATTTAATGTCATAAAAACATATCTTTCAATAAATAAAATTCTTTTATTGACTTACTGAAAGAAACAACACAGTACAGCACGGAGGATCCAGGGGCATCTCAGTAAGGGGGTGTTCAAGGGGTTTATTGTAGAATTTTGACTTGTATTAGATGAATTTGAGACAGATCCAATGAAGTGGAATTTGCATTTGTTTGAGTGACGTTAATAAATTGGGATACTTTTATGACTAGGTCTATTAATGGCTCTTATCTAGAGGGGAAAAAACAGCATAAGGCTAAAGTTATATTGGCAAGAAAGCGGTTTTCACTCTTATTAGCTAGGAGAAGGGTGTTTGATAATTTTTATGGTTTGATTAATGACCTTGTTTACCTTTGTGCTTATACACAATTAATGAGAAGTCTTGCTTGTGTCTTGTTCCATTGTGGTCCAGAGTAATCTGTCTGATGCAGGTAGTCTCTGAGACTTTTTACATTCGATAAAGAGAACAGCACAGCCCACCTATGACGGCCAGGGCAGTTCTTAGGAACACCAGTGCCCACCTCTCTGTATCCAGTTTGTTCCTTGTTGTCAGGAGCTCCTTTGCTCTTTCTCAAAATATACCATGCAAACACTAATTGTGAGAAAAAATGAAGAAGTTCTAGGAACATGTAGCAAATTAGACATCAGGATATGGAGTATTACTAACAATAGAGACATTTCATGATATAGAGAGATAATAAGGTCGATTCTTAAAGAAGAGATTTGTGCTCTTCTGAGATATGCTATGTACACAGCATATATTAAATTAATCAAGTAAAAATGGACAGAAATGAAGATAAAAATAGATAAATCTACAATTATAGTTAGAGATGCCAACACTCCTCACTGTGCAATTGATAAAACGATTAGACAATCAGTAGAAGACTTAAAAACACAATCAGCCATTGGACCTAATCAACATTAACAGGACACTATAAACAAGAATACGCGTTCTGTTTAAGTTCACAAAGACAGACCATATGTTATGCCATAAAACAAGACTTAGCACATTTAAAGAGGATTGAAATAATACAGAATATATTCTCTAGCCATAACATAATTAAATTATTAATCAATTTAAAAACATACCTGGAAAATCCCTAATTATCTGAGCATTAATAATACTCTTAAAAATAAATCAAAAGAGAAATTAGAAAGTATTGCAAACTGTATGATAATGAAAAGCATAACAAATCAACATTTTGTAATAAAGCTAAAACAGACTATAAAGGGACAATCATAATCTTAATATTTACATTAGAAAAGAAGAAATATTTGTAATTGATGGTTAAACTTTCATTTTAAGTATAAGAAGATGAACAAGTTAAACTCAAAGCAAGTACAAGGATGGATATAATCAAATGCAAAAAAAAATGGATTAGGAAACAGAAAACAATAGAAATAACCAATGAAACCAAAGGGTGTCTTTAAAATTATTACAGTTGATAAGTCTCTAGTAACACAGATCAACAAAAACAAACAAAACATAAGCTGTCAATATAAGGAATTATAGAGGAACAAGGTAGCAAAACCAACAATCAGTAAACAACATTTACAACAGAACCAGGTGGTAAGTCCTAATGAACTCTAAAATAGAAGCAATTTGGCCACCAATAGCCCAAATCCTGCATGGTATGGATTCTTCGTGGGAAGAGGAAGGATCAAGTGGAAGAGGATCTGAGGAGCTGAGAACAGGAGAGCCTCAAAACAGTCAGCAGGAACGTAGGGAAGAATTGATTTGGCCAATTTGAGAAGAATAGTTGAAACTTGGAAGGGTTCTGCCCTCTCTAATTGTGGGTAGAAAGTGTGAATATATTCACATTGTATGGAAAAAGTGAAAAATTTTGCAAATATAATTAAGGCCCCTATCTGTTGATTTTAAATTAATCAAAGGAGAGATTATCCTGAGTGGGTCTGACCTAATCATGTGATCCCTTTACAAAAGACATTAAAGACATGAAGAAACAGATTCTTTCTTTGTTGCTAGCTTTGAAGAAACAGGCTGCCATGAATCTATAGCCATAAGGAAATGAATTCTGCAGACAACCTGAAGGAGTTTACATGCAGATACTTACCTAATCAGCTTTTCAGATTAGTATGCAGTCCAGCCATCACTTTAATTTCAGCCTTGCTGGACACTGAACATAGATTCCAACTGCATCACATCTGCACTCTGACCTGTAGAAATTGTGAGATAATAGATGAGAGTTGTTTCAATCTGTAAGATTGTGGTAATTATTTTGCACAATCTTAGAATGCAAATATAGCATGCAACTTCTTACTAATGTAAACTCATTAAACTAAAAACTCACCTATCTTTTGTTTTAGTGAGGTTGAACTCAGTATGTGATTAAACATTGTCAGCTAAATTCAAAATTTAGTTCCAAATTTTTAGATAATGTATGCATGCAAAATTAGTATTTATATTGATATTTTACTTATTTTAACTATTTTGGTAACATAATTTTATTAATATATAAGCTGATTTTATAAAGTAGTAATTGAAGAAAAAAGAGCAAAATATGCCATTCAACAGTCAACTCTGAATGTTCCGACAAGCTATACTTAGAAAGTACATGCGCTTTTCAGTGGACCATTATCTAAACAATAGCATGGCCATGGAAAGAGAAAACCTTAACATGTAGATGGAAGATTTTCTAAAGTCTTCTCAGAGCTTCATAGGCTCTGAAAAATTTAGATTTTTTCAAAATTTCATGAATGACTTTCATGTTACTGTTTATTAGTAAATATGTAATAAAATGTACAATTAATAACATTTATAAAATGGTCCCCATATGTTATGACACCTTCATATTAATTCTGAACAATTGTTTTTTTCTGAAACTGCTAGTTTTTTACTATAAAATTTGATTTAGTTATTTTATGTATGTGGTTTTATGAGGAATTATATATATAGAATTACAATTGTACATTTTCAGAAATTAGTAATATAATCTACAAATGAAATTTTTGTTCATAAATTTTTGGTCACTTATTTCTGACACACAGCCATCAGCTATGATTTGGCATTGTGATTTTCCCTTGTTTTCTGTGCTAAATACTTGTTATATATTTAAAGTCTTAATATCAATTTTAATTCCTTTCCATGTGTCTAGTTAGTATACCAGATAGTAAATTAAGCCAGAAAGATTTATTCATGGAAAAAATACAGACCAACCTAAATCCTTAAATGTGATTACTGAGGAAATTTTAGGACAGCAAAAGTCCCACACCATTTCCTTGAAACGATTGCCGAATTTATTGGTTGGTCTCCAGTATTAATTACTTCTTTTTCCATTTATGCCAGAACCGTATTGATCTAATCCTCGATTCTCTCTCAGGGGCTCCTGAGCTCATTCTTGATTCTGTCAAGCCATCCTCTATCTGTATAATTGGCCCCTCTGTGGTTGTAGGTGGGTAAGCCCACTGCAGGATGTTCCAGGTATTTTCGCCCGTCTTCGGGGACCTGTAGTCATGTAAGCCTTTCTTAGATTCTGTCGTTTTCATGCTGCTTGAAATAACTAATATTTTTCAGAGCAATTTTGAAAAGAAACACATGCTTTATATTGAAAAAATGAAAATATTCACCTGCATTATTGTAATTGTTATCATGTTACAGAGAATATGAGAGATCAAAAGGGAGAATGTACATACTCCTAACATGTAAAATATGCAATGAAAGCATCATAATAAATAAATCTCACCATATAAATTACAAGTTCAATCCATATGATTATATGAAAATAGTCATGTGGTTACCATTTATTTGACAAATTATATTAAATCTGATTCTTGCTTTTGACTCCAGGTTTGCTCAGAATATCTGAATTCACAAACCAGGTCATTTATTTATACAATCAGCAATTAAACCTGAATATCAGAAATGTCTCTATAATTTCTCTTTTGAGATTCCACTAATCATTTTACTCCCAAAAATATTAAATTCACAAATAACATGTGTTGGCTAATAAATGGTCAACAAAGACTCATGCAGAAGAGATATGTTGTATTTGTTGCTGCTGCTACCGCTGGTGCTGTTAAATCTTACCAAAGTTCTGTGTTGGCCTCTGAACGCCAAAGCCAAGTAAAAGGTGCAATGTATTTGAACAGAAAGCTATAACACTTGGAGAAAAACAATTTGTGATACATAAATAGAAGATTAACATGCTCTTGAAAAAAATACAGCTTTCTTGGGAATATTACACCTTAGCTTCAATATATGTGTACCTGTACACACACACACACACACACACACACACACACATCCTCCTCATTTTATTCTCAACAGTTAACATTTAAATCTCTAAACCTTTGCACTACATTCTGTCTTAAGGGATAAACCTGATGTATATAATGGGCCTTTATAAGTTCAGAATATTTTTGAATTTAATATGCTGACGAAATTTTAAACTATGTATATGTACATATATATGTACATGCATATATATATAAATATGTACACACGACATGCATATACATATGTGTGTGTGTTTATGAGTACACGTACAGATACGTGGCCAAATATTTTGCAGAGAGCAGTATTAGACAAATGTTTCATGTGAAATATTATATCTGTGAATAAAATGCATACAAGGTACTAAAAACAAAACTATAGAGAGAAGGGCCAAGAGGTAGGGGTTCAGTATTTAACTGCATTACATGAAGTTTCCCTCCCCTGTGTGCCTGCAGCTGTTTCTGCACATGCTCAGAGAGGACACGCAGGTGTCATCCAGAACTTGAAATCATGACTTTCTTTTATTTCCCCCGCACTGATCCCTTGCTAATGCATTTAAAGAAACAATCTTAATTTTCATCCTCTGGATTGTGTCTGACCAGAAAATCACTTAGTAAACCAAGTGGAGAAACAGGTTATTAATGCAAAGCTAAAGATTTCTATTTCACTTAGAAATTATCTATTGTGGTCTTTGTATAGCTGGAGAATTATGTTTGGAAACATCTCACACATTTCATTCTCTGAAATCTTTAATAAAAAACCCAAGAAGCTCATTTAGACTTTTCTGTTAACTTGAATACACTCAATTGAAGGCCTTCAGGGACTGGCTATGTATGATCTTGGCTGCAATAGTGCTGATCTGTATGGGAATACATGTGCATGTGAGTGTGTGCATTGAGGGGAGATGTGTGTATAATTACAGTTTACTTATCCTTGATGGGAGCTTGAGGGGGTGGTCAGTGAGCAGACTGTAGGCCATTTATTCTTTCTTTTCACTTTCTTGTATATACAAAAGACATTTTTTTCACATGCCTCTCTGAAACTATCATTTTACAATACAACGTTTCTTTTTAGCTTTGAAAAGCTGTTAAAAATAACTGTGGTAGAGCAATTGCTAATATCTTACTATTGAGTGATGTTTTAATCTTGTTGACATTCCTATTACCTAAACTACATAATTGGTCGGTCATTTATTATGCTTGTTCTTATAAAGTAAAATAATCACTTTGTATAGAGTAGAAACAAATAAAACTATGTTCACTGCAGCAGTCTGTTGCACACGGTGGGTATAGTATAAGGAAAATAGCTGAATATTTGGAGTGAGCCAAACTTGGATTAAATCTATGTTCCTTCAAACATTAGTTACATAGCTTTGGTCAAATTATTTAATTCCACGATCCTCAGGTTTTCAACTAAAAATTTGAGATCATATTAATGAGATAGTATTAATTCTTAAAATAGATTGTTTTGGATACAGTAGGTAAATGAAAGCTATCACTTTGAATTTCTATCTGCAAACACTTTGCCTAAGTTTTTCCTGTTTGAACATTTGCATTGATGGTACTTAAAGAAACAAGACTCAATAACCTATGCGTATGTCATGTGTTGATATAATCGTACTGGGAAAACACTGGAAAAGCATTATCAAAATATTAACATCCTTTCAGGAAAAAAGTGTTAAAGTGTTAGAGAGAAGTCCTGCAGCAATATTACCTATAGTTTGATTTTTATATTTTCAAATAGCTAACCAAATTAGATCAAATTATTTCAGAGTGCAAATACCATATGAAATTTTTGCAGCCTTTGTGTTAGTTTCTTCAATTAGCATTCTTATTTATAAAATGCGTGAACTGAAGACGACATTTCTGAATTTCATATATAAAAATTATTAATTATATTAATTTAAACATTTCACTGAAATTTACTGATAGATAATAATATACAGAAAGATAATAATTTACATCAGCTGAGTGCTGCAAATCAGTGAAAATCCCACTCATTTCTCTTCAGTTTAACTCAGAGCAGTTATCAAATCTGAACTCCAACAGTCCTGAAGTGCTACAATCATTCATAATTGAATTTGAAATTGTTTTAACAATTGATATTGAACAAGACTGCCTCAATATTTTCCCCTGTTTGTCTACATGTTAGGCTCATTTTTACCGCTACGACCTTGACTCCCCTCTCACCCTGGCCATTACAGAATCTCGATTGGGTAGCCACAGAGATTCCTCTCTTTCCTTTTCTTACAACATTTACTTTAAAAATCTTAAAACTGTGAAATTGTTGTATGCCCTTTGAGATATAAATCTTTGCAAAAGCATCCGGCCAGTTTTATAATCCAGTCATCCCTTTGAAATGTTATCCACCTCTGTCTCTGAGTCTCTCTCGTAGGGTAGGAGCCTAACTTCTTCTGTGGATATCTTCTTTCCTGAAGACGTGAAAAAGTTTGTTTTTTCTTTAGGTAAGGCCAGCCGGCAAACCCAAAATGTCTACAATTCACCCCACTCCCACCCCCAGTATTAAAATCTCATCTATCTTTTTTTTAATGAGGTTGAACTCAGTATGCTATCTGGTCTCTCTTCGCTATTGCTGTGAATAAAATCTTTCTAGCCTGTTTAACATTGCCCAGTGCATTTTCTGCTGTGAGAATATCCAATACACTTTAGCTTCTACTTTTATTTTGTAAAAAATATATTTCAAAATATGTAAATAGCAATACGTTGGTCCTCAGTGAAGACCATAAGGATAAACTTGTGCATAAGTGATTTATTTTTTTAAGAGTACATGAAGTGACAAACAGGACAAAGGAATGGCAAAGAGAAAAAAGCAAGAACTTTGTAGGAAATACTGAAAGTAAACCATATAATAACAAGCTTTAAATGTAGTCCTTATGTAAGTAAGTTCATATCTAACGTGTTTAAAAAATTCATGAAAACAAATTTTGCCCAGGTGTGGAAAAGAGTGTATATAATAGTGAAAAACTAGAAACAAGTATGCAATATTAAGCACTCAATACATTCTAGCTATTATCATTTTTATAGAAAGTGACATCAGACCTTAAATAAAGCAAAAACTTGTGTTTTTAAATTTAAATATATTTTTTATTTTTTAGGTGTAAAGGATGTAGTATAAAGAATTTTGATTTTGTTTACAGGCCAGTCATGGCCCCAAGGGCTAAAGTAAATCTAGTGAAGCTCTGCGGGAGAATTTGTTCCTCTCTCTCTAGCTTGGTTCCCAAAACTGACCCTGAGGTTCAAAATTTTGACTACTTACAACAAATAACTGAATTGCAAATATGCATCATCCTTCACTTATGATAGATGTGGTTCATTAAAACTAGCCTCCTTTACTGGTCACCATTGGGTACAAATCAGCGGATAGCTTGTGCTATATTAGATATAATTTGTAGAAAAAATATACAAATAAGCAACACTGGAAATGATCCAATCAAAATACAATACTGTCATTTACAACAAATTTATGTTTCCATTTGACCCATATATTTAAACATTTTTAATTTCCAGGAATTTGGGATTTTCTATGAGTTCTATTTTGGTCAATTATTTTCAATGCATTTACATTATTAAGACTTATTTTATGAGCCTATATGTGGTCTAGGTGACTGTAGCATGCATACTTTCAAAGAATGTGTATTCTGCAGTCCTAGGTTATAGTTTTATAAGTGTCTATTACCTCTAACTGATTGGTAGTGTTATTAACATTATTAAGACCTTCTGTGTTTTGCGGCTATTTTATCTAGCTTTTATATCAATTACTGAGACAAGAACCTTAATAATTTATATTCTATCTGTGGAACTATGTATTACCCTTTTTAATTTCTCAATTTTCTTTGTGTATTTTGAGACACAGTTGTTAGGTATGTGTTTATACATTTATAAATGTTACATTCTCCTGATAAATAGTCCATTTAGTCATTATGTTATATTCATCTTTATTCCAGACAATGTTTTGTCCTGAAGTTGACTGAGGTTGAAATTGTTAGCTCAGTGTTATGCTTACTGTTTTCCTGATGTATATTTTTCCATTCTTCCACCTGTCTGTGTCTTATTTCAATTTTCATCTTAAAGGCAGCATATAGTAGGTCATGATTTTTATCGATATTATTAATATCTGCCTTTTAACTGATGTTTTCAGGGTATTTACATTTCATTAATGACATATGGTTAGAATATGTCACCAACGTATTATTTGTTTTTTATTTGTTCACAATGGTTTTTCATCGATGTATTATTTGCTTTTTGTTTGTTCTCTGTTCCCCCTTGCATACACTCTTTGGAGTTATTGGTTGCTTTTGTTGTTATTTCATTTTAATTTAGCTTGACTTTTTGAAATATTTTATGAGTGTGTGTGTGTGTGTGTGTGTGTGTGTGTGTGTGTGTTTGCTCTAGGGATTATAGTATAACATATAAACTTTCAAAGTTGACTTCGAACTAATATTATACCACTTCATACAAAATGTAGGAAAATTATAACCTTACAAGTCCCTTTAACACCCCCTCCAAAACTATTCTAGAATTGTAATATATATTATATCCTCCTATATTTAGAATCACACCTGAAAATGTTATAATAGTTGTTGCAAACAGTCACACATATTTTAAAGAACTTAAGAGAATACAGGTTTTTTTTTTAGATTTACTCATGTATTTACCATTTCTCTTGTTATTACTTCATTACTGAAGATCCATATCGGCATCTGATATTATTTATCTTCAGCAGGAAAAGCTTTCCTATCATTTCTTGTCGAGCAATTATGCTCTTGATGAATTCTCTCAGTTTTTCTTCATCTGAAAACGCTTTTAGTTAACCTTTATTCTTGAAGGATATTTTCACTGGATATTTTTTTCTGCTCTGCCCTCTTTCTCCTTTTCATTTGATACTCAAATAACACATTTGTTAGAACTTTTGACAATATTTTACTACATGTCCTTGCAGCTGTGTTAATTTTATTATTATTTTTATTTCTTCAGATTTTACAATTTCTGTTGACCTATCTTTATATCTGCTGTCTATGTGTTCTGCTATTGTCATCATGACATATATATGTAAACATATATATTTAATTTAAGATATTACAATTTTTATTTCTAAAATTTCCATTTGGTGTTCTTTATAGTTTCGATTTCTGGGCTGAGTAGTCCATTGATTTCAAGTGAGTCTTCTTTTGCTTCATGTAGGTGGGTTACAACCAATTTACAATCTTTATTTGATCATTTCAATATTTGGGTTATTTTGGAGATGGCTTCCCTTGTCTTTTTTCTTGAGAATTGGTTACATTTTCCTGGGTAATTATATCTTGAGTAATTTAGGGTTACATCATGAACATTTTGAATATGTTGTGTGACTCTGGGTCCAGTTATAATCCTCTGAAAAATCTGTTTTATTATATTTTTATATTTTGTATATTTTTTTTAGCAGGCAGTTACCCCAGTTAGTTTCAGACTGTAAGTTTTGTCTCACTTTTTGTGGGCATCAGTTCAATTATCATACCACTTTTTAAGGTATTTGCCACATTTGTTTGAAACTTTCTGCGCTCTCACGGCTCACAGGATGGTTTGAAATGTGGGCAGTGCTTCAAATCTCAGTTCAGCTCTCAGTACTTTTGCTATGCTGATTTAGGTTTGTTCCAGATCAGTGTAGTTCAGGGGAGAGCTAGAAAATTGTGCAGGCTCATCACAGAGTTACAGGATCCCCTTCTCTGATTGTTTTTGGTCTAGGAGTCTCCTTATACTCTGCAGCTCCGTGGGGCAAGTTATCCTGGTTCCTCTGGCTAGGGAGACAGGAAGCTTCTCTTGAAGTTTCAGCCATTGGTATTGTAGCCCCTGCAGGGCTCCACTTGTAGTAAGCCTCAAAGAAAAGAGAAAGAGAAAGAGAAAAAGAAACATATCTGACTGATCCTCCAAGTATTAACTATCCCCCACAGTCTTCCTGATTTTGCCTATTCTTCGGAGTTCAAGTAATTAATATTTTCGTACTTTATCAGGAATTTTTGTTGTAATCATTGGGAGTGATGGTCCGTAGTGGGTTTACCTATTTTGTGTGATTTTTTACTTCAGTTTGTATATGTTCCATAATGATTATTCTTTTTTTAAGGAAATGTAATATTTAAAAGTAATACAGTGATTTATAAAAAACTAAACTTGCTGCATATTTCATAAGAATGTATTTTGCCAACCTAGTCATTATATAATGTCATAATTTAGTATTATGAAAGAATATCTTAAGAAAGTATAATAAATTCTCATTAGCATCACTACTTCAATTGAACTATTTTTGCGTACACTTATCAGTATATGTACATGTGAATTTATATAGTGGAAATTAAAGTGACCATACTATTTACTAGTTAAAAAAAAACTTGCATTTTTAAGAAAGCAACAATTTAAGAGACTTTAAAAGAAAATATTGTTGTTAAAATATGACTTTTACTTTTTATTAATACCTATAAATTATTGAAAAATATTCAATGTTTACCAAATCATTAGCAAGAATTACCAACTTCAGAACACAAAATACCTTATTCTGAAAAATAGTATTGCAAGATTATTTCAGGTGCAAAGTGTTATATTAAGTCTAAGGCTAAAATGCCATTGGTGGGTACAATTGTTTGATGCATTTAAATAGTGTTACTCACACCACATGTCTATGCTTAGATTTGCTGTTACAAAGGAGTAGAAGACACTTTTGAGGGAAAGATTGGCAAGACCCTGAGGATACACCGTCCTTCTCACATTGCCTTCCCCAGTCCAACCCAGTGCCCTTAGAGTTCAATAATATTGAACTCTAAATCTGTCTAATGGATTATGTCAAATTATAGGAAAAGATCCCGGACCATTTTGAAATCATCTTCCTGTATGTATATTTTATAATGAAATAACAATGTACATCTTTTTACCAACAAACATTTTTGTGTCTGTTATCAGAGTGGTACATTGTTACATCCAATGGACCTACATTGATAGACACGTCCCTATCATCCTTATCACTCAAAGTCCATAGTTTACATGAAGGCTCAAACTTGGTGTTGAACATTTTTTGAATTTTGATAAATGTATACTGACCTGTATCCACCATTGTAGTATCTTGCAGAATAGTATCATACAGCACAATTGTGTAATAGTTCTCTTTTACATGTGTGTGAGACAGGGTCTCACTCTGCTGCCCAGGCTGAAGTTCAGTGGTATGCTCTCAGCTCACTGCACTCTCAACCTCCTCAGGCTCAGGTGCTCCTCCCACCTCAGCCTCCCAAGTAACTGGCACTACAGGTGTACACTACCATCCTGGTTAATTTTTGTATTTTTTGTAAAGATGGAGTTTTGCCATTTTGCCCAGGCTGGAATAGTTCCTTTTAACAAATACTAAATATTAAAAATCTTAAACAGCAACACTTGGATCATACTTGGAGGTGAGCCAGCCATTCAAAGAGAAAAACACTTGAACACTTACATTTCCTAATGCTAACATGAGCTTAATGTTTAATGCCATATTCATTCCTATCTTGCTGGCTCTTTTTTTAAAAAAAATTAATAGACTTTAACTTTTAGGACAGTTTTAGGTTCATCAAGAAATGAAAAGTACAGAGTTCCAGTATGTTCTGCCCTCACACATGTACAGCGTCTTCCACTATCAATATTCCTATCAGAGTGGTACATTGTTTTATTCAATGGACCTACACTGACACATCACTAGTACTAAAAGTACATAGCTTACATTAGGGCTCAATCTTGGTATTATACATTCTATGGGTTTTAACACTTGTATATTGACATGTATCCACCACTTGTGATATCATACAGAATAGTTTCCTGTCACTAAATCATCTGGGCTCAGCCTATTCATCCTTTCCTCTCCCTAACTCATGGCAACCACTGATCATTTTAGTGTCTCCATAGTTTTGCCTTTTCTAGAAAGTCATATTATTGGACTCATACAGTACGTAGCCTTTTCATATTGGCTTATTTCACTTAGTAATATGCGTTCAAGTTTCATTCACATCTTTTCATGGCTTGATGGCTCGTTCTTTTTTATGGCTGGATGATATTCCATTGTCTGAATGTACCACAGGTTATTTATTTACTCACTTCCTAAAGGGAATCTTGGTTGCTTTTGAATTTTGGCAATTGTGAATCAAGCTGCTATAAATATCCATGTGCAAGTTTTTGTGAGGACATTAAGTTTTCAAATAATTTTGGTAAATACTAAGGAGCATTGCTAGATCATATTGTAACTGTATGTTTAGTTTTGTAAGAAACTACCGAACTGTCTTTCAAAGTGGCTGTACCGTTTTACATTCCCATCAGCTATGAATAACAGCTACTATTGCTGCACATCCTTGCCAGTACTTGGTGTTGTCAGTACTTTGGATTTTGGTCATTCTAATAGGTAGGTAGGGATATCTCATTGCTATTTTAATTTGCAGTTCCCTCGTGACACATGATGTTGAGCATCTTTTTGTATCTTCTTTGTTAAGATGCCTGTTTATGTCTTTTGCCCATCTTAATTTGTTTATTTTCTTATTGTGATTCTACCTCTAAATTAGAATTGTTTCTCTGAATTTATTTATACTCTCCTTAAAAATGGCAAGTAATCTTTCATTTTACAATTATTTCAGAAAATTGCCTTATCAATTCACTGAAATTAAGAGCATGAGTTTTGAGGACAGGAAGAGAAATGGTAGGTCTTTAAATCATCATAAATAATCTAACCATTCTATTTATGTAATTTCAAAGCAAGAGCAAAATAACATTTTACTTCATTAAGACGTACTGCAAGCCTTATTATCTATTCTTGTGTTTTAAAAGAATGCAAGCATAATGCATTCTGATTCATTATGGTTGGAAATTTATTTCTTTTTTTATCCTCTGCTTTGTCCTATGTATTTTCTGTTAAGAGATGCAGCAAAGCAATAAGAAACAAAACAACTGTTATTTATGTATTTGGCATTAAGTAGATGATGGATTAGGGAGATAAAAGAAAAAAAAATTAAAGATACCTGGAAAGCATAGAAAAGTACACCAGTAATAACCCCAGTTATAACACATCACTCCTACCCAGTGAATCCCCTGATAGACTGAGAACGTCAAGGAAAAGTTTAATGAAAAGAGGATTTCTGAGCTGATTTTTAAGGACAGGAAAAGACATTAAGATGGGGAATGGAGATGAAGGAACATCATTATGATTAAATAAATCAAGCAAATGAGAAATCAAAGACCTAGAGAAAGCTGGGACCTGCCAAGTTGGGATGTGCAAAGAGTGAGCTATACATGTAAGGTAGAGAGCGGGGGAAAGGTGAGGAACACAGGAGGCCTAAAGATGAAATGTCTGCATCTCTTGTTAAAACATAATCAAACACACACACACAGACACACACCACATACATACATGAACAATCAAAACATTATAAATATGAAAGGATTTCTGATCTAAGCTTAGCTTGTTTTTTATTTGTTTTCATTCATCTCTGTTGCCTAAAATCTCCAAGCCTCAGTTTGCTAAAAAAAAATGAAATAAAATAAAACAAATAAAAAATAAAAATAAATAAAAAGAACTAACTTTCCTCTCAGATACTTGTGGAAGTTAGAATGGGGTAATGTTTTAATGTCCTTACTTTACTGCCTAGCATTTAGTAAAAGTATGAGAAATGGCGACTGGTGTCATAACTGTTAAACTCATTATATACATCATTTGAATAAGAACTTGAGGAACAGGGGTGGTGTGCGGAAAGGCAAGATGTTGATAGAAAGGTTTAAAGTTTCCATTAGACTGGAGGAATAGGATTTAGTGCTTCATTGCACTATGTGGCAACCACATTTAATAACAATGTGTTGTGTATTTCAAAATTGCTAAAAGAGTTGTTAATGTTCTCATTACAACATAATTTATAAGTTGATGAGGTGATTGGTATCTTAATTAGTTTGAATGTTTCTGTAATGACTACATAGATCAAAACATCACGTTGTACACCACAAATATACGTAATTATTACTTGACAATTAAAAAAAACAAACACAAAGAAATAGAATGAGAGGCTATATGTAATTTTCTAAAGGGAAATTTTCTAAAAGGAAAAAGTATATGCACATTATAATACAACAAGGATGTCTTATGTAATGCAATGATTAGAGTGAAGTGCACTCCTACCAAAAAATAAAGTTGCATTTAATGAGAAAAAATAATTTAAAAAACTAGATTCTGCTAGGGTTTATTCATTTTCAGATGCCTAAACATATTTTGTTTTTCTTTAGAACAGTAACTAAAAGGACACTACTGTCTATCTCTGAAACATTTATTTCTAAAGTTCTTTTCCTCAGGTGAAAGTGACATTTATTTGACATGTTCAGAGCATCTCTGAATATATTTGAGACTCCAACTGCCTTTACATTTTCCTTCCCTTGATTTCTCTTTGGGAGGAGATAAATTGATCATTTTCCTTTGAACAAATTGGAGCAGGGACACTTTCATTTGGTTCAGATATTATATTATATTATATTTTGGAATTCGACAGGACCCAGAGGTTTTCCTGCTTGTTATTTTTGGCATTCATTATATTATGCTCCTAACATCTCTCTGAGCACATGTACACATTGATTAAAACAACAAAATGATTAAAGTAATACATCAGGTGACAATCTCCAGATAACTTGAAACCCCCAAACAAGTTCCTTCCCCAAGATACATAAATGCACAAGCTTAGTAGTCATTTTAGAGCCATGGTAGGAGTATTCCAAAAATCTGGGAAACATGATTTCAAATGGCCAAGGCTAGTGTACAATAAGCTATCTGATAAATAGTTAGCTAATTTTTTTCTCGTTTTTTTAGGGTGATGCTCCTGTAAATTGTGTATAAGCCCACACAATTTTTTAAATTCTCATTAGTGGAAGAATTGTATGATTATACATGCTGATGAATGACTATATAGTTTAGGTCCCATTACGGCTGGAAAAAAGCTGATTTTTCTTAATGACTAGCTAATGGAGCAAATTTTGTAAATGGAAACACCTGGCCCTCTCGGGGGGCAGTGTTGATTGGACAGCTGATAGAACAACTTGTTTATATAAATAAATAAAATTTATATTCATAATTGGAAAAATCAAGGCATCTCCCTCCAAATGCCCCCAACTCATAATTAAAAAAAAAAAAAAAACAGATCTTCCTACAATTTCAATTTATTATTTTCAGAAAACATTATACATTTTTATGTCTTTGTTGCTTGTTTGTTAATGTTCCCTGGCTCATGTGTGTCCTTCAACCTTTCTTCTACCCACCCAAATATTCTTTCTTGTTTAGGTCTCAACAGTAAAAGTAACTCCATAATAAAGGCCTGCTGGATCACTTCAATCAGAATTAATGACATGTTTTTATTCACCCTTCTGTAACAATAATACTCTATTTGTATCTGTAATTAACAAAGTCTTCATTCTGTCTTACACATAAACTGTTTACATGGATAACTTCTCCCTAAGCTAATTAAGGACAGAAATAATATTATTTTTCTCTGTGTTATTTACTGTACCTAACAGAGTAGCCTGCACTTATTATGTCCTGAACAATTACAATTAGTGAAATTAAACTAAGATGAATTAAAAGCACAATGAAAAATAACTAGAAAACGAAGTTAGTCCAACTGTATTCCTATAGTGCCTTCTGAGAAATAAACGAAGAAAAATTCTAATACAGTTTTTATTTCCAATATGTATTACGTTGGTCTAAATGTTTAGATACAGTGGAGGTGGAAGTGGGATATAAAATAATCTAAAGTGAAAGGGCAAAAACAAAGAGACTCTTATAGTATAAATGGAGAGAAAATTGGTAAAACCTATATTGAGGGCAATTTGACAATTGGTATCAAAGTTTTTAAAATGGGCATGCTCTTTGACTAATCAGCCTCTTTATAGGAATTTATCCTAAAGAGATATGTAGGAAAACATGCCCAGAAATTTGCCTGTAAGAAGCTCAAAATTTATTTGTGTATAATAGTGAAAATTTTTGACAAATTTCCCAAAATAAGGGTTTTCTTATAGACATTATGTTCCATAAGAGCATGAGCTGTGAAGCCAAATTGACTAAGTAAAATCTGGCTTGATCACTTAAAAACTGTGAACTCAGGACTTTACTTGCCCTTGCTGTGCTTATTTTTATTTATTGTAAAATATAAATAAGAATAATCCCCATTTTTAAAAACTCTTGTGAGAATTAAATGCAATACTATTTATAT
The DNA here is from genome assembly GCF_024542745.1 of Macaca thibetana thibetana. NCBI lineage: Eukaryota > Metazoa > Chordata > Mammalia > Primates > Cercopithecidae > Macaca > Macaca thibetana. The sequence goes on from NC_065592.1 coordinate 68,238,893, forward strand.
AGTAGTTAGAACAATGCCTGCTTTATAGTACCAGCTAAAATCTTAATCTGTAAATGCCTGGAAGTAAATTTCACAGATGTTAACAGTGGCTATAATTAGATTGTGGTTTTGTAAGTGATTTTAGATTCCCACTCCTTTCGCCTGTTATGCATTCTACATTTTCTATAATATGTAGTCTTGTAATAAATATATTTAAATTTATTCTTAATAAACATATTAATGTCAGCTTCTGAGACACTGAATGCCAATGTTTGGAAAATAATAAATAATTATACACATGACTATTTATAGGGAGGAGATTCTTATTTAGTCTTCTTGCAAACAGTAGTAACTTTGTAGCATGACTTAAAAGTGGCCACCCTTTCCAGAGGTTATTAATTCTTGACATCTTCTATATGATCCTTCAATTTGCTTCACTTTGCTGAGAGCAGGCAGCTGAGTATGGGGACTATCATGATGCTAATTCATCACGGGAAATATGAAAGAGTACCTCCAATTCTTTACACGTTATTTTCAGTGTGTTTTGACAGAAGGAATGATGATTCTGCCTGGGTTAGACAGCAAGGCACAATAACACTCAGGAGGGTGGCTATATTTTTTGACATTTGTACAATTTGGGGAGAACACTACTTTCTTTTTATTATTTATTTTTCTATATATGTCTGGAAAAAATATGACCACTGGATCGTTTAGCATGTGCATCCTCAGTCTGAGCTTCTTAGCAAGAAATTGTGGTATCCTGAGGTACCATAATTTTTTAAAGTGACCTCACCTCCTCCACCTCTGTAACTTCATGGGTAACAGCCAGTGTTTAATGAAAATATTTTTCAAGTAGCTTCTACCAGCTTCTACTAGGTTCTTATTGGATTCTTCCACTGTATTCTTTCTCCTTTTGTTTCTTTCCCTTACACGTATTGAAACGTTTCAGAAGGGTGACCTTTTGGTAATAAAACTTTACTTGGCATTATCAAAGCAAAAAAATGGTATTAGAATAAGTTAAACAGGCAAGGGAAACTTTATTCAAGAATATTGCAATAGGAGAGAGAGGCCAGAACTCAGCCTGAACTCAACTCTGCTGCAAAAGGGGTTCGAGGTTTTTTAAACATTAGTATGAAAGAAAGGTGATGGGCCATCTGTGTTTGCTGATTGGCTTTACTGAAAGAAAAAGTAAACTTTGTTATGTCTTCTTGAGCAAGGGGTAGTTTTACAATTTGGAATAAGATATACACAAATGATATACGACAAAGTTAGGCTCCTACCCTCCCGTAAAGACTGGGATAGGGCTCATTGATGATTAAATTACTCCCTGGTCTTTGAGAAAGGTATTTCTGGTATGTGAAACTAATGAGAGGCTTTCAAGAAATATTTACAGCTCAAAGGAGACAGAGAATTTGAGTGACAAAGTTTTAAAGAAAATTACCTAAGAGGTAAGGGGCCTAGAGTCCGAAAGAAGCCTGTATAAAGTTTACCAAACTGAGGGGAAAATTAAGGCCTTCTTTGTCAGCATTTTATAATATGAAATTTTGCATTTTATTCTGTATAGTGTGGATAATTCCAACATATGTATTGTTATTTATTATTTATATTACTTTTTTTATATAAACTCCTCATTGGAGCTGCATTATCTACATTTTGGTATGGCTATTATTACTTTCAGAATTAATTTACAGCTAATCATTTTAAGAGCAGAAGAGTGAAGGAAAAGTTTCTATAGCTCAGGCAAGACAATTAAGGTCTGGCAATTAAGTTCAGGTGTCCTGATCCCAAGTGCTGTCATGACTCACTTATGCATGAAGAAGTAATAAGGGGAGTATGATCTCCCAGACACTATCCCAACTGTTGGGTTTACAATCATAAACAATAGTGCCAAACATGATGACCAGCATTCGAGAGACCCTAAATAAACCTCTGTAACATGGGGAAAAATGAGTCTCTCCTTTTAAAAACAAAAACCTCAGAGTAACTTTTGTATACATTTTAATGCAAGTAAAGTAGATTTGCAATTTACAAAAATGTTATAAAGCATAAGATGGTTCATTGCTATAATTATTGTCCTACAATTGCTTAATTCATATTTTACTAAACAAAGCTTAGACAACTGATTTTATATTTCTCTTAATTTCATAAAAAATAATCTATGAAACTGTAACAAAATATCACAGTAGAATTGCTCTCCTTACTATTGGTAAGAAATATTGATGTTTCATTTTCTTGTTTTTTAAAATAATTTATTTTTAAAATTTCAATAGATTCATGAGGTAGAAGTGCAGTTTTGATACATGGATATACAGCATGGTGGTGAAGTCTGGGCTTTCAGTGCAACCATCACCTGAATAGTGAACACAGTACTCAATAGGTAAATGTTCAACCCTCACCCCCTTCTAAAACTTCCCAATTTATGACTTCCCACTGTCTATTATTCCCCTCTGTATATACATATTACTCATTGTGTAGCTCTTATCAATCAGGACATGTAGTGTAAGTTTCTATTTCTGAGTTATTTCACTTAGGATAATGGCATCTAGTTCCATTCATATTGCTGTAAAAAACATGATTTCATTCTTTCTTCTGGTTGCATGGTATCCCATGGTATGTGTATACCACATTTTCTTTATCCAGTCATTCACTGATGGACACCTAGGTTGACTCCATGACTTTGCAGTTGTGAATAGTGCTATAATAAACACAAGAATGCAGGTGTCTTTTTGATATAATGACTTCTTTTACTTTGAGTAGATATCTAGTAGTGGGATTTCTGAATCAAATGACAGTTCTATTTTTAGTCCTTTGAGGATTCTCCATACATTTTCTATAGAGGCTGTACTAATTTACATTCCCACCAACAGTGTATAGGAGTTCCCTTTCCTCTGCATCCTTACTAATATCTGTTTTTTTTAATTTATTTTTTGTTTTTTGTTTTTTGTTTTTTTGCTTTTAAATAGCCATTCTGATTGGCATAAGGTGGTATCTCATTGGTTTCGGTTTTTGTTTGAGACTGGGTCTCATTCTGTTGCCCAGGTTGGAGTGCAATGGTGTCATCTCAACTCACTGTAATCTTTACCTCCAGGCTCAAGCAATCCTCCCACCTCAGCCTCCCAGGTAGCTGCAACTGCAGGCATGTGCCACCATGCCCAGCTGATATTTGTATTTTTTTTGTAGAGACAGGGTTTTGTCATGTTGCTCAGGCTGGTCTTGAACTCCTGGGCTCAACGATCCTCCCACTTCAGCCTCCCAAAGTGCCGAGATTGCAGGCATTAGTAACCAAGCCCAGGATCATTGTAGTTTTAATTTGCATTTATCTGATAATTAGTGATACTGGGAATCTTTTTCATACGTTTTTTGGACATTTGTATGTCTCCTTTTGAGAAATGTCTGTTCATGTCCTTTGCCTACTTTTTAATGAGGTTATTTGTTTTTTCTTGTTGAGTTTTTCAAGTTCCTTGTAGATTCTGGATATTAGTCTTTCATCTAATGCATAGCTTGCAAATATTTTCTCCCATTCTGTGTGCTGTCTGTTTACTCTGCTGATTATTCTTTTGCTTTACAGAAGTTTTTTAGTTTAATTAAGTTCCATTAATTTCTTTGTTTTGTTGCATTTACTTTTGAGGTCTTAGCATAAATTCTTTGCCTAGGTCAATATTCTGAACAGATTTTTCAAAATTTTCTTATATAATTTTTACCGTCTCAGGTGTTACATTTGGATTTAACCCACCTTGAGTTAAGTTTTTGTATATGATGAGAGATTGGGATTCAGTTTTGTTCTTCTACATAAGGCTGTCCAATTTTTTCAGAACCATTTATTGAAGAGGATATCCTTTCCCCACTAGATATTTTTGTCAACTTTGTCTAAGATCAATGGATTGTACGTATGTGGCATTATTTTTGGGTCCTCTATTCTGTTCTATTGTTCTACGTATCATTTTCATACCTGTACCATGGTGTTTTGGCTACTACCACTTTGAAGCATGTAATGCTATGCCTCTACCTTTTTGCTTTGTTTTGTTTAGAATTGCTTTGGCTATTCAGGCTTTTTAATGGATTCTTATGAATTTTAGAATTTTTTTTTCTAATTCCATGATAAATGATGCTGGTAGTTTAATAGAAATTGCATTAACTCTGTGTAATGCCTTGGGTAGTATAGTTATTTTAATGATATTGATTCCTTCAATCCATGAGCATAGGATGTTTTACGATTTGTTTGTGTTATTCTCAGTTTCTTTCATCAGTGTTTTGTGATTCTCCTTGCAGAGCTCTTTCACCTCTTAAGTTAAATGTATTAATAGGTGCTTAATTAATTAATTAATTAATTTGAGACGGAGTCTGGCTCTGTCGCCCAGGCAGAGTGCAGTGGCCGGATCTCAGCTCACTGCAAGCTCCGCCTCCTGGGTTTACGCCATTCTTCTGCCCTAGTCTCCCGAGTAGCTGGGACTACAGGCGCCCGCCACCTCGCCCAACTAGTTTTTTTTTTTTTTTTTTTTTGTATTTTTTAGTAGAGACGGGGTTTCACCGTGTTAGCCAGGATGGTCTCGATCTCCTGACCTCGTGATCCGCCCGTCTCAGCCTCCCAAAGTGCTGGGATTACAGGTTTGAGCCACCGCGCCCGGCCCTTTATTTTAATTTTGTAGCACTTTGGATATAGTGGGATTACTTGGGATTGAGGTTTTGATTTCGTTCTCTGCTTGAATGTTTTTGGTGTGTAGAAATGCTATTGATTTTGTACATTGATTTTGTATCCTGAAACTTTACTAAAGTCATTTATCAAATCTAGGTGTCTTTTGGAGGACTCTTTAGGATTTTCTAGGTAAAAGATAATGTAATTAAGCTAACAAAGATTATTTGTGTTCTTCTTGTCCCATTTGGATGCCTTTTATTTCTTCCTCTTGCCTGATTGCTCTGGATAAGATTTCCAGTATTACGGTTAACAGGAATGGTGAAAGTGGGCACTATTGCCTTGTTCCAGTTCTTAGGGAGAACGTTTTAATTCTTTTCACATTCAGTATGATGTTGCCTGTGAGTCTGTCATATTGGGCTTTTATTATTTCGAAGTATATTCCTTCTATGCCTTGTTTGTTGAGGGATTTTTTTTTTTATCATGAAGAAATGCTGAGCTTTCTGTATCTATTGAGATGAACATAAGATTTTTGTTTTTAATTAATTTTATGTGCTGAATCTCATTTATTGGTTTGTGTGTTGAAACATCCTTGCATCCCTGGAATAAAACCTACTTGATAATGGTTTATTACCTGTTTGGTGTGCTGTTGGATTCTGTTTGCTAGTATTTTGTTGAAGAATTTTGCATCTATGTTCACCAGGGATATTGGCCTGTAGTTTTCCTTTTTTGTAGTTTTTTTTGCCTAGTTTTGGTATCAGAGTGATACTGGTTTTCTAGAACGAATTAGGGATGAATCCCTTCTCCTTAATTTTTTGGAATAGATTTAGTAGGATTGGCACCAATTCTTCTTGTATGTCTATTAGATTTTGGATGTGAATTTGTCTGGTCCTGGACTCTTCAAAATTGTCCTGCATTTTGGTGAGAATGGGCCTTCTTATACTATGGTGGGCAAGTCACTGGATGCAAGATTTCCTAGGAGAGTGGGAGATAATATTGGATGAGGCAGCTGTTTCAAATCAAGGGCTATTTCTTAAGAGGGTTGACAGCTGAAGCTGTCAATTGGCATCACCAGCTGTGTGTAGAATACATCTCGCAGTCATTAACAAAGATTAGGATCATGTATCACAGCAGCCAGTGTAGTTTGATTTATTAAAAATCTTGGGAGATTTTTTATTACCTATTCAATCTCACTACTCTCTATTGGTCTATTCAGGATTTTTATTTCTTTTTGGTTCATTCTCAGGAGGATGTATGTTTCTAAGAATTTATCGATTTTCTCTAGATTTTCTAGTTTGTGAGTTTAGAGATGCTCATAGTATCGTAGTAGTGTCTGACGGATCTTTTGTATTTCAGTGGTATCATTTGTAATGTCTCCTTTTTCCTTTCTGCTTATTTGAATCTTCTCTCTTTTTCCTTTGTTAATCTAGCTAGCGATCAATTAGTTTTATCTTTTCAAGTAACTTTTTGTTTCTTTGGTTTGTTGTATTCTTTATTTGGTCACAATTTCCTTTAGTTCCCCTCGGATCTTTAACATTTCTGTTCTTCTGCTAGTTTTGGGTTTGCTTTGTTATTGTTTTTGTAGTTCCCTGAGATGTCACATTAGCTTGTTATCATGTGATCTTTATATTCTTTTGATGTAGGCATTGAATGCTATAAATGTTTCCTTAGCACTGTTTTTGCTGTATCCTAGAGGTTTTGGTATGTTATGTCAGTATTTTCATTTGTTTCATTTTTTTTTTCATTTCTATCTTAATTGTATTGTTTACCCCAAAATCATTCAGGAGCAAGTTGTTTAATTTCCATGTATTAGTATCATTTTAAGAGTTGCTGTTGGTGTTGATTTCTAGTTTCATTACACGGTGGTATGAGAAAATACTTGATATAATTTTATTTTTTTAAATTTATTGAGATTTACTTCATGGTCAAGTGCATAGCCTGTTTTGAAGAATGTTTCATGTGCAGATGAAAAAATGTATATTCTGCAGTTTTTGGGTACAATGTTCTGTATATGTGTATTAGGTCTCTTTTGTCTAGAGTCCATTTTAAGTCCAGAATTTATTTGTTGATAATTTTCTTGCTTTTAAAATGTTATTCATGTCCCACTAAAATGATTTAATGACTTACAATTTTGAAAATATTTATCTATACTGTTTGGGGGGAAAATATGTCTTTGACCTATTGTGTCTTATTAATACCTTTAACAGTGCTACAAAAATTATGTGTTATGGTTGCAGCTTGGGTTCCCCAGGTATGCTCTTTGAAAGGCGAAGGAAGGGAACAGGATTAGGCAGAATGGGATGTTGGGTGAGATGCAGTCACAAAAATGATCTCAGTCAGCCACAAGGAGCTAGGTGGCTGTAATGGCTCTTCAAAACTGTCTTGCATTTTGGTGAGAATGGGCCTTCTTATACTATGGTGGGCAAGTCACTGGACGCAAGATTTCCTAGGAGAGTGGGAGATAATATTGGATGAGACAGCTGTTTCAAATCAAGGGTTATTTCTTAAGAGGGTTGACAGCTGAAGCTGTCAATTGGAATCACCATCAGCTGTGTGTAGAATACATCTCGCAGTCATTAACAAAGATTAGAATCATGTATCACAGCAGCCAGTGTAGTTTGATTTATTAGGTATACAGACACTGCTGTATATTTGTAAAAAGTACTATTGAAATATAAAAAAAAAAATCTGTTGCTTCAGCTCATGGATTTACTTAAGGCTATAGAATTCATTACACATAACTTTACAGTGGTGCAATTGTATAGGGATTGCAATTTGTTTAAATTTAATATGGATAATAGTGAACAAATGTCAGTTTCACATTGTTGAAGTATATTAATTAATAAATGCATATAGGAAATATATAAATCCTATTTTTTTCTTAAAATATAAAACTGTGTGTTTGTATAGTGAAATTTCAACTGTGTGAAAGAGATGATTAATTTGGATCAAAAGGACATGTCAGTGTTATGGACCAAATTGTGGTCTCTCCAAAATTCTTATGCTGAAGCTCTAATTCTCAATGTGACTGTATTTAGAGATAGGTGATTTAAGGAGCGAATTAAAATTTAAGTGAGATCATGCATGGATCTCTAATCTAACAGAACTGGTATTCTTATAGTGAAAGGAAGGCATACAAAGAGTGTACCCACACAGAGGAAAGGTCAGGTGAGAACCACAGTGAGTACATGGCCACCTGCAAGCCAGGAATAGAGAGGCTTTAGCAGAAAATAAGGATGGCACCTAGAGCATGGACTTCCAGCCTCCAGAACTGTGAGAAAATACATTTCTGTGTTTATACTACCAAGTCTGTGATATTCTGTTATGGCAACCCAAGAAGTATGATAACAATAATATATCATATTAATGTAATACAACTGGTCATGCTATATTACTGGAATTTTGAAAACTGCTTCAGCAAACGGCATCAAGATAGGCTAGACATGTTACATGTGACTGCACATGTATGCAGTTTATAGAACTTTATAGTTCACTTTAAACTGCACTCTTAGCTTTATATATATTCAAAGTTAAAGCAAAATAGAAGATACAAATTGTCAGATATTTCTAGAACCTTTTATTATTTCCTAAGGAGGTCCAATATTTTCTTACTTCTTTTGTTCTTTATTTAGAAGATAGAAACTGAGAAACCAAGAACTTGCCCTAAAGCTTATAATCTATCTCCATCTATACCCTCCTTTTGGAAAGCAATTATAAATCATTAGGGGATATAATCAATGTAGAAACAGCATACAACTTGAAATTACAATGCCCAAGATTAAGTCTGGATTGGGCCATGCTGCTCTGGGTGAGTTATCTATATTTAATAAGTTACAGTTTATTTCATGTAATCTGAAGGTCCTAGTGGGCTGTATAAATTCAGTGAGTAAAGAGAGGTAAATAAAGAAGTAATAATTACTGTGTTCTTAAAATTGATAAGATACTCTGCAGAATCCTTAATATGTGTCCTCATTTAATTATTATAATTCTATGTTGTGAATTGGCTTATTTTAGACATGAAAAAACAGAAGATTAGAAAATTTAATATTATCAATGTTATATAAAAAATACTTGGTGGAGCCAGCCTCCAATTCTAGGCAGTTTGTTTTCATAACCTGTACTTAACCACTCTCCCATTGTGACAGTTAATTTTAGGTGTCAACTTGGTGGCATGAAGGGACACCCAGATAGTTGGTAAAACATCATTTTTGGGTATATCTGGAAGGCTATTTCTGAAAGAGATTGGCATTTGAATCAGTGGGCTGAGTAAGAAAGACCCACCCTCACCCATTCAACTGAGGGCCCAAATAGAACATAAAGTCAGAGGAAAGATGAAATTCTCTCTCTCTCTCTCTCTCTCTTTCTCTCTCTCTGTGTGTGTGTGTGTGTGTCTGTGTGTGTGTGTGTGTGTGTGTGTGTGTGTGTGTGTGTGTGGTCTCTCTCTCTCTCAGAGCCTGGACATATATTTTCTCTGTCCTTGAACATCAGAAATCCAGGTTCTCTGGCCTTCAGACTTCAAGACTTGCAGACTTCAAGACTGGACTCTCCTCAGTCCCAGCTGCCCTCCATCTCAGGTTTGAGCCGCTCCACTGGCTTCCCTGGTTTTCCAGCTTACAAATTATGACATGAACCAATTTTCATAATAAATCTCTCTCTCTCTCTCTCTCTCTCTCTTCATCCTATTGGTTCTGTTTCCCTAGATAATCCTAACAAACACACCCATGCTGTGTTACCTGACAACAATAGTAAAAACAATAACAAATTTTACACTTATTATCACAGTAATCATTTTTAAAACATCAATTTTAAATGCCCTAACCACACGATTTTAAGATCTAGTTTCATAACAGTCTCTATTTTGATTCATGCCTAAAATTATATTAAGAAATTATATTTAGAGTTGAAAAAATAATAGCTCCCAATTTAGACAATATGAGGAATTTTGTCTACTTGTTGTATTGTGTGCCTTTTCATAACCCAAGTTAAATATTTAGAATCTGATTATGTGTTGCGAGAGAGAGAGAGACAGACACACACACACACAAAATCATCTAGTAGTATGAGCTTCATGATGCATAAATGACCAGGCAAGAACTAATATTGATGCCAGAAATAAATACATATTTTTCAATTGAATATAAGAATAAATAAAGTTCAATTACAAGAGACTTATGAATAAAAAGCAGTAGCAAAGTAGGAAAGAGAAAATGGCTTTCTGTGTTCTAATTATTATTTAAACAAAGCACAATGTAACAGTGAAATGTTGAACTAATATCCTTAAAGTGTAATACTTCAGTTTTAATTTGATTCCCTCTCCCTCTCCCTCTTCTCCTTCTTCTTCTTCTTCTTTTTTTGAGATGGAGTCTCATTCTATCGCCCAGGTTGGAGTGCAGTGGTGCAATCTTGGCTCACTGCAACCTCTGCCTCCTGGGTTCAAGTGATTCTCCTGCCTCAGCCTCCCGAATAGCTGGGACTATAGGAGCATGCCACCATGTCCGGCTAATTTTTTGTATTTTTAGTACAGACGGGGTTTCACCTTGTTAACCAGGGTGGTCTCGATCTCCTGACCTCATGACCTGCCCTCCTTGACCTCCCAAAGTGCTGGGATTACAGGCGTGAGCCACTGCACCTGGTCCAATTTTTAAAATACTATTTCCATACATTGCTAAACAATAGTTTAGAGAAGAATGGATTGGATGGTCATGTACTAAGGGAGATTATATTATACTTTAATATTTATCACTCGAGTTAAAGCAGTAGGATATATAAAATCAATCTTGGTGATCAATGATGTAATTAGAAGCCTCTTTAGTTCCCCAAGGAGTTTATTATTAAGAGATAAGACATACTTGTATGAATAAAGAACTCAAAATGTAAAGGACTATATGTAAAGGTGCAAAGGGTTACATTAAGTGCCATGAGTTCAGAGGAGGATTCTGTTGCATTAGTGGACCTCAAAGAATGGGTAGAAACTGAACAGAAAAGAAAATGCAAGGTGTAGCACGTGGAGAAAACACATGAGAAATGTCTTTTTAGAGACAGACAGGGGGGTTGTATTTGATTCTAATTATATTTCTTGAAACATAGTATATGTTCATTAAGAGTAAGTGGGAGATAAAGTGGGAGGGGTACTTAGAGAGATGAGACCAATCTGCCTTGACCAGATAGGATTTCCACTCTGGAAATATGAGAAATACAGGTACAAAGAAAGGCACCTGGAACATGAGTCACAGGTATCTGAGAAAATGTTGTCACAAGTCCACAGAGGTCTTGTTCCAATAGACAGTTGCCAAGATCATACTGAGCTGTGGAAGGTGAGGTTATAGTAATGTGAGTTTCTGTGGCACTACAAAGGCAACAAAGTGTGCTAACAGGAGTGTTGGCCTTGTAGTCAGTTAGGAATCATTATCTGTACAGAGCAAAATGTCCCCTGGGAGAGCACAACCCATCTCCTCAGGTCCAGGAAAGATATGGCTTAAAACTCCACATAATGAAATAAAGAAGGTTTTCTGTGTATAAATAAAATATGCTGTTTCTGTGTTCATGCTGTATTTTATTTTAGGACGTAAGCTGGGAAACATTGCCAATCTCTCTGAAAAAGCAAAGCTGGAAAAATAGAGCTTCTTTAGAAGAGGAATAACACAAAAGCCCCAGTTGGTTTTCTATCTCTTCCTAAGGGATTTGTTTAGATATATTGCAATCAATACCATAAGACAATTCACAGCTTGCTAAAGAGGATTGATTAAACTGTACATGATTTTTAATGAAAATCTACTATCTAAATGGATAGCACAATCTGGTGGCATTAAACTTGTAAAGGCACTTCAAAGGTAAAGAATAAAAGTTCAATTCCATGTAGTAAATTAAAACATAACAATGAATGTTGTCTGCTAGAGGGGACCCAGGTTTTTCAATTAGGGATCTCTGGAAGTTATTAACACTCAGCTCTTTTTGGCTTAGTAGACACAAAGCTCTGCACTCACAGAATGCATTTAATCTGAGAAGCCCAGTGTTCTTTGCACTAAGCAATTCAACAGTGCAACCTATCAAACAATATGTGGAGCTACATTTTTATTTTTCCTCACAATGAAAGAACTCAAAGGTCAAGTGACTTGTTAAAAGTCACTTGGAGGATCTTTGTTTTAATTTGGATTGGGGAAAGGCACCTTCACAGAAAAGTCATAAGTGGGAACCTAGAGACTGTGATAGAATACAGGAAAGTTACTTAAGGCCACATTATTAAGGATCTAAATGCCAGGCTAAGTTGGTTAGATTTTGAAAGACAATAAGAAGCCTTTGAAGAGATGCAAGTAGTGCAAGTGACTTGTTTAAAATGGTGTGTCAGGAGGAGCATAGCAGCAGAAATGCATGGTAGGAGAAAGTGGCAAGAAAACTCATCAAGAGAGCAGTGTAGTATTCCGGATGAGAGGTATGGAACCCAGAACAGTGAGAAGAAAATTTAAATGGAATAAAGTTAACATATTTTTAATATACATAACTATCTCTAATGCTATCCATCCACTATTTATTCAGAATCATTAAAATGTATGAATCAGTTGGATCTGCATGCTTGTTAAAGAGGAGACAACAAAACCTGTGACTATGATAATTTTGTTGAAAGAGTAACAGAATGGAGAGAAAAGGTTTATTTTAGCTTATGACACTTTGAATCAGGCAGTTTTAGGACCTGATTTTCCATAGTCTTAGGCATCACAATTGTTTTAGAACTATACATGTGAGTGAAAGTGGCTGACAAGACTCTTGTGGAAACTTGGTGAAGTGACAGGGAAAGAGAAACTTTTTGTTCTGGAATTTCCAGGAGGATAAGGCATAAATGTGGAGCTGCTGCTCGATCATTTACCACCAGAAAGGAAGAGCCCACTTGAACAAGGCCCACCTAAAGATTGAGAAGATCATTCCTTATTACCACTTGAGCCCTATGTTCACTGGCACCTGGAACTGTATAATCTATATGTTTAAATTATGTGAGCAGATACATTTCACTGGGTAGTCAAATCATCTTGAGTTTTTCCATTTTCAGTCACTCACACACAATGGAAGAAAAAAAATTTAAAGTCATAAAATCCAAGGGAACAGAAATTCAATAGAGGGGTGGTGAGGTTTTAGTTATCAGTTACATGTACTGCAGAGTAGAAAATGTCACCAATATGGTGTTTTTGATGTTTCATAGCACAATTTCAATATAATATAAGTAGATATCGTAAGGTCTTGGTTTATAAAAAAAGTATGTGAAGTAGATTAGTGATGATAAAGAACAAGTAGAGCATACAGGACACTTTTTGAGATAGTAGGTGAAAAGCAGGGAAGAGAGAGAGTAGCCAGAAGACTGGTATGGTTGAGAGAAACTTGACTTTGGAAAAAGGGCAGTAGAATGTATTTGGAAGTGGATGCGTTTCCAGATAAAGGATAGGAAGGCCTTTGAACAAAAAGAGAAAGTATATGCATATATCATAAGAGCACTATTACAGCATTGTTCATGATGTAAAATACTCAAAACAAGCTAATATTAAATAATTATTGCAAATAAATTAAAAAAATAATATATAAAATACTGATAATAAAAGCCTAAGTCAAAAGGCATGATACACTATACTCTGTATAGAATAGATATAAAAATAAGGGTATAGTTACCTAATTTTCTAGAATGATGATGATTTCTTTTTCTTTCTTTCTTTTTCTTATTTATTTGTTTATTTATTTTTTGAGACAGTCTCATTCTGCCTCACAGTAGTGTGATCTCAGCTCACTGCAACCTCCCCCTCCAGGGTTCAAGCAATTCTCTTAACTCAGCCTCCTAAGTAGCTGGGATTACAGGCGCCCGCCACTACGCCTGGTTAATTTTTTTGTATTTTTAGTAAAGACGGGGTTTCACCATGTTAGTCAGGCTGGTCTTGAACTCCTGACCTCAAGTGATCTGCCTGCTTCGACCTCCCAAAGTGCTGGGATTACAGGCGTGAGCCACCGGGCTGGGTCAAATGATAATGACTTCTATAGTAAAATGATTTTTAGAAGCAGAGAGATACATGGAAAAAAAAAAAAAAAAAGAGAGAAGACAGTGTATAAAAAATGTAGTGAAGAGGGAAAAAATTTGGAACATTAAATAGGATTTCAAGTCGTCCACTTGTCATTTATCAAACCAATATATGTGCTTGCTATAAGTGAGACAATGTATTCATCATTTTACAAATATTAATTCATTTGATTCTTAATAAAGTAGAAAACATAATTATCAACTTGTTGAGGAAACTAATTCAAGAGAAAGGGTAATTGACGTCGCTAACATCACTCAGTTGTAAGTGGAGGAGGTGAGATTTGAATTTGAAGCCATCTGGGTCCAGGGTCCATATACTTAAAAACTATTCTAGGTGGCTTAAAAGGCTTTTTTTCTTGAATGATGCCAACAATCAACATAAAAATATATACTGTTGTCATAATATTTGTGTGCTGCTTAAGGTCTTTTAGAGGAAAAAAATTATGAAATTCTTTACCTTATTATCACTTTTTATATAAAAATCCACTGTTCTCCCATCTAGACTCTTTTATTTCTTTTGAAATTAGAAAGATGGAGTAAAACATACAGATTAAATCTGGTTCATAATGAAATATAATTTCTTGTGACATAATACCAATATTAGATAATAGACTTGGAACCAACCCAAATGCCAATCAATGATAGACTCGATAAGGAAAATGTGGTACATATACACCATGGAATACTATGCAACCATAAAAGAAGATGAGTTCGTGTCCTTTGCAGGGACATAGATGAAGCTGGAAACCATCATTTTCAGCAAACTAACACAGAAACACAAAACCAAACACTGCATGTTCTCACTCATAAGTGGGAGTTGAACAATGAGAATACATGGACATAGGGAGGGGAACATCACACAACATGGCCTGTTGTGGGGTGGGGAGTCTAGGGAGTGATTGCATTAGGAGAAAAACCTAATGTAGATGACGGGTTGATGGGTGCAGCAAACCAGCATGCAACCTGTATACCTATGTAACAAACCTGCATGTTCTGCACATGTATCCCAGAACTTAAAATACAATTTTAAAGTCAAAAAAAGATAATAGATTATATGGTGTGATGGAAGTTGCCTGGATTAGCAGACATGGTTATAACTATCCGTAATCTACCACTGACCATTTAAGAAACATTAATAGATGAGTCTCTCAGTATCTCCAACCTCTAAAAGAAGAGGTTGGATCTGACTATAGTTTTCCTCAGATTTGGAGAAATGTCAGCCATTACTCCTTCACATTTTTTTCTTACTTCCTTCAGTCTTTCTCAGCTTCCTTTCACACTTCAATTATACTTACATGAGGCTACTTGATTTCTCCCACAGTGCGCTGATGTCCTCTTCACTGTTTTTCAGTCTTCTTTTTCCCCTTCATGCTTTACTTTGACTATTTTCTAACGTTGTTTTTTCCAATTCACTAATCTCTGACATAGTTGTTTCTAGATCTAAAAATTCAAAATGGGTCTGTATGACATTCCATGTCCCTATTTAATATATTCAACCTTTCTTCTAGCTTGTGGGCTGTATGGCTACATATAGAATTCAGGGATGACAATTGTTTTAATGTACTTTTCTGCTAATGCTGACACATGTCATTTCTGGGTCACTTTCGTTTGCTGAATTTTCTTCTCCATATGGGTTGTCTTTTTGTGCCATTTTGAACACCTGGTAATTTTTATAGCAGGTGCCTGACATCGTGATTTGTGTGGTAGGTATTTGACATTCTATAAATATTTTTGATCTTTGTTGTGGGTTGCGATTATTTGGAAATAGTTTCATACTTTCTGTTTTTGCTTCTAAGCTTGATGAGGTGGCATCAGAACACCATTTAATCTAGGACTAATTTTGCCTAAATAGTGAGGCAAAATCCTTCTTAATATTCTACCAAGTGCCCTGAGAATTCTGAGACTTTTCTTTATCGCTGGTAGGAGCAGGCATTGTTACTGAGCCCATATGAGTGCTGAGGATAATGATAATGTTTTTTCTAACCCTAGGTAGTTTCCTCTGATACACGGTTTGATCAACACTCATCTGAAAACCTAAGGGCTCCCCTCTCCAGATCTTTGGAACTTTGCCTGCATAGACTATTCCTGTCTGGATCTCTATTCTGTAAATTCTGTTGTCATTGACCTCCCTGGAAAGCTATTCCCATCTTCTCAATTCAGGGAACTACTGGGCTCAGCCTATTTTCTTCCCCAACCACCGTCCTTTGCTTGTAAACTCTCTTTAGGCAGTAAGCTAGATCAATGGAAGGAGTCGTTTTTTTTATTTCCCATATTTTATAAATCACTATCCATTGTTGACTGATGACATCTTAAAAATCATTATTTCATATATTTTTATGTGTTACTATTTTTTTCCAGATTGTGTGGTAAATCTGGCTTTTGTTTATTCATCTTGGTCTGAAACAGAGGTCTAAAATGAGGATTTAGAATAAAAAACTTCCAAAGACTCTTTTAATTTAATGTGCTGTTGTTTCATAAACAGAAAGAATACCCACAAAACATGGGAAACATTTAAATACTTAAAAACTTCTAATATTTCAAGAAAGATGTTAAGTAAAAGAATCAATATTACTGTCTGAAAAAAAAGTTAGCATTTTAACATACTTTGGGTAAGGCTACAAAAAAAAATTTTTTGTTTTGCAAAGTTGCTGTTTTTAAAATAATAACAATTTGATAACAAGAAAGAAAACAAGAAACAGAAAAATAAAAGCAGAAACAGAATATTTTGGATCTCACTTAAAATAATGACTCCTATAATAATTATTGTCAATTTAAATAATATCTGTTTTGCTTGCCCTGGCCTTTGTTAGATCATAGAATGTTAGAGATAAAGAACCTTAAAGATATGCCATACCACTTCTCCCTCATCAATCTCTATTGTGAGAAAATAATTGAGATTTTGGAACAAAGGCTTCAAACTTCTTCAATCTTGCTAATTCAAATAAATATTTTTAGTCCTTTTTCCCAAAACTTCAGTTTTATTGTATCTTATTTTTCTCACTAATCTCACCATATATATTACTTAAGATTTCTATTATAAATAGAATTCTTGTATATGCCATTAGTAGAGACCTTGGGGGATGTATTCATAACAAGTGCCCAAATGACTTTGATGCCTGTGGTCTGTTGACCCTACCTTGAGAAACATTGAATTCATGGTTTTTTTCCCTTTTGATTTCCTAGAATTGTATAAATCAATGGTGAGTGAAGGTTAGCTCATACGGATATGCTTAATAAAGAAAAAATCATTGTGAGTGGCATGATTTCTAGCCTTCAGTCCCCTTCTGCTTGCTGCTCTCTTACTACATTTTGCTGATTTTTTGCTATTAAAGTGGGGAAAATAAAACATTAGGAAAATTATGTTTTTCAAAAATATAAACATTTAAATTCATTTTACAAGCAGAATACCATGGGTGAATAGATTAAGATACTATTGAAATTCAATTTTTAAAAATCTCCTCTTGGATTCATCAATCACGCTCTTCTTTTTTTCATAGGCAATTTTATTAGTTTGTTCTTACACTGCTATAAAGAAATACCTGAGACTGGGTAATTTATAAAGAAAGGAGCTTTAATTGGCTCCCAGTTCTGCAGGCTGTACAGGAAGCATAGCAGTTTCTGCTTTTGGGGAGACCTCAGGGAACTTCCAATCATGGCAGAAGGCAAAGGGGGATCAAACATCTTACATAGCCAGAGCAGGAGGAAGAGAGAGAGGCGGGTGGTGCCACACACTTTGAAACAACCAGATCTCATGATAACTCATTCACTATACAGTACCAAGTGGGGGAAGGTGCTAAACCAGTAATGGGAACTCTGCCCCTATGATCCAGTCACCTCCCACCAGGCCCTTTCTCTAACACTGGGATTACAATTCAGTATGAGATTTGGGCAGGGACACAAATCCAAACCATATCACCAGTGTTCTTAAAATAATATTTGTTTTTTATCCCTTGCTCTTATGTCCTCGTCTTCCCATTATGCCTCATCAATTTATTTTGTGTTTTACTTTTTCAAAGAAATTGCTTTTACTGGAGTCACATGAAACAGGATCTGTTGGCAAAGATTTTGTCATTTATGGCATACAATCTACACTTACTTTTTAAGTATTTAACATTATAGAAAAGGTCTTAAAATTATCTCTCTTCTCCCTTGACCTCTCAAAGCATGTCTTCCTATTTCTATGTATTTATATTTTATTGTTTTTTTATAGGTATAAATTATATATATTTATGGTGTACAATATGATGTTTGGATATATGTATATAGGTTAGTGCAAAAGTAATTGCAGTCTTTGCAATTAGTTTTAATGGCAAAAACCACAATTACTTTTGCACCAACCTAATGCATTGTGGAATGGATAAATCAAGCTAATTAACATATGCATTACCTCACTTTTATTTTTGTGATGAGAACCCTTAAAGTTTACTCTCATCAATTTTCAAATGTTCAACATATTACCTATAGTGATCATGATGTACAATGCATCTCTTGAACTTATTCCTCCAAAATACAAGTTTGTGTCCTTTGACCATCATCTTCCTAATTCCCGCACCTCCAACCTCTGATAACCACCATTTTCTTCTCTACTCCTATGAGTTTGACTTTTTATCTTTTACATATAAGTGAGATTATGCAATATTTGTCTTCCTGTGGCTTCTTTCACTTAACATGATGTCTTCTCAGTTTATCCATGTTGTTGCAAATGACAGGCTTTTCATCTTTTTAAGGTTGAGTTCTATTTGGCTGGGTATATACACCACATTTCCTTTAACCATTCATCTCTTAATAGACAGAATGATTCTGTATCTAGGCTGTTGTAAATAATGCTAAAATAAACATTTTGAAATGCAGATCTCTCTTACACATACTGATTTGATAGCCTTTGGAAATATAGCCAGTAGTGGGATTGTTGGCTCATATAGTAATTCTACTTTTAGTTTTTTGAGGACCCTCCAAATTGTTTTCCATAATGGCTATATTAATTTATATTCCCACTAGCTGTTTACAAAGATTCTGTTTTCTCCACATTCTCATGAACACTTGTTATTGCTCATCTTTTTGGTGCTACTCATTCTGAGAGCTGTGAGGGGATAGCTCATTGTGGTTTGAATTTGCGTTTCTCTGAGTAGTGAGGCTGATTATTTTTTCATATACCTGTTTGTCATTTGTGTGGCCTCTTTTAAGAATGTCTATTCAGGGGTCCTATGTCCATTTTTTAATTTGTTTATATGTTTTCTCACTATGGGGCTTTTTGAATTCCTTATATATTTTTGATATCAACTTATCAGATGTATGTTTTGCAGATATATTCTCATTTTGTAGGTTGTGTCTTCATTCTGTTGATTGTTTTCTTTGCTGTACAGAAGCCTTTTAGTTTGATGTAATCCTATTTATCTATTTTTGCTTTTTAGTACATATCTAAAAGATCATCGTTCAGATCAATGTCATGGAACTTTTCCCCTATGTTTTCTTCTAGTACTTTTACAGTTTCAAGTCTCATGTTTAACGCCTTAGTCCATTTTTAGTTGATTTTTGCATATTGTGTGAGATAAGGGTTTATCTCATGATTAACGCTTTAGTCCATTTTTAGTTGATTTTTGCATATTGTGTGAGATAAGGGTTTAATTTCATTTTTTCTGCATGGGAATATTAAGTTTTCTAATCACCATTTATTAAAGATATTGTCCTTTGTTCATTGTGTTTTTGAGCAGCTTTGTCAAAAACCAATTGACTGTTAATGCATTGATTTATTTCTGTGCTGTCTTATGGGTTCCATTGGTCTATATATTTTGGTTCTTTATATAGTGTCATTTCCTATATAATACTCTAATATTGAATTTCCAGTGTCCTATTTCTGAGCTTCTACTCTTGATTTGGCCCACTCATTCTTATCCATGAATATAATAGGCTCCTATCTAGTACAGACTACTTTCTTTGTTGCCTACTCAATATCTTCATGCAATTTTTTCAAAATCACCCAAATCTTACTTGTCAATTGCAAATTAATTATCTCTTCACTTCTGCCAGATGCTAGTCCCCTGTCACTTCCATTACATATTTTAGTGAATATATAAAATAATCAAAAGTCTAATTTTCTAATGTAGAATTTTTGAGTATTTTTCTATGAGCCTATTTCTCATTCAAATCACAGTATTTACTTGTTCAGTCAGAGTTGGACACTAGCACAGTTATACACTTGCTCTAATTAGCTACCTGGATACTTTTATTTTTCTATCCATTGTGTGAATTATATCAGATTCTAAAAATCTTAATTTAATTTGGCTATAACAATATTTATTCCAAGTTAACATTTAAAAACTGAAAAAATATGGGATTTTTAAAGCTATTTATTTTATAAACAAATTTAATTATTTTGCAATAGTGCAATCATCACACATTTTTTCAACAGTGAATACCTAGCTTTTCACTTACAAACATTGAATTCATTTTGGTTTCCTCACTGAATTATGTTTTCTACACCTTATTCACACAGTTTCACAGCAGAGTTCTCTGTTTCAGAAATTTATCTAGTTGTTAAGTTTGACTAAAATTCTAGCTTCCCTTTGTATCAAAGTAAACTTTTAAAACAGAAACTTGACACATAAAGTTTTGTCAGGTTTTCTGGGATTGAATTTAGAGTTAACTTTGATGTCTTGCACTGTGCTTTTCTTTCTTTACCATCTTCTGGGCAGTTTCTGTACTTTCTATCTTGTTATATAACCAATTTTTATGTATACTTGTCAGATGTTTATTTCTGAACACATATCAATAAAAAGGATATAGCAAAGTGAAATAAAGAATTTCCGTAAATACTTTAAGATGTATTATCAAAAAAGTAATTGCAAATTTCATGACACTTAAATAATAACTATTCAAACTTGGTATTTCTTGAATATGTCCTCAACTCCACTGCCTACTACATTTATTTTTACCTTATATTTTTAAAAGTACATTTCTATAAAGAGTAAACTAAAGCCTATTTATAGGAAAAGAAAACATAAAGAACTGTGTACTTTTTCGTACTACTTTCAATTCCAGTAATTTAGTAGCATGAATCTGAGAAGTGCTTTAACCAAATGTTGAATTTTGTTCAGAAATGGAAACAGTTAATGAATGAATACTTTAAAGAGAAGAAGGACATTCTAAACCACTTCTGATAAGAAAATTTAAACAACAAATTTAGATGTTTATGGTGCTAAACAGTCTATTGAGAGAAAATTACAGATTGCCTAAGGTTGGTGTTCCTCCCCTGAGAAAGACTGGGAGAAGAACCAAATGTCTGCCCCATGTTTATTCATGGAATAAAGTTATCCAGTGTTTTCTTAAGTGCTTTTCTCCATCACAAACCTCTGCTTGAAAAATATTCAGTTTTCATTGTTCAGCTACAAAATACATAAGATAATTCAATAAATTAATTCCAAGTATTCTATTTTTTTGACTTTAAGTTCTGGGATACATGTGCTGAACATGCAGGTTTGTTACATAGGTATACGTGTGCCATGGTGGTTTGCTGCACCTACCAACCAGTCATCTAGGTTGTAAGCCGCACATCCATTAGGTATTTGTCCTAATGCTCTCCCTCCCCTTGGTCCCACCCCATGACAGGCCCTGGTGTGTGATGTTTCCCTCCCTGTGTCTTTGTGTTCTCACTATTCAACTCCCACTTACGAGTGAGAACATGCGGTGTTTGGTTTTCTGTTCCTATGTTACTTTGCTGAGAATGATGGCTTCCAGCTTCATCCATGTCTCAGCAAAGGACATGAACTCATTCTTTTTTATGGCTGCATGGTATTCCATGGTGTATATGTGCCACATTTTCTTTATTCAGTCTATCATTGATGGGCATTTGGGTTGGTTCCAAGTCTTTGCTATTGTAAATAGTGCTGCAATAAACGTACATGTGCATGTGTCTTTATAGTAGAATGATTTAGAATCCTTTGGGTATATAACCAGTAATGGGATGGCTGGGTCAAATGGTATTTCTGGTTCTAGATCCTTGACGAATTGCCACACTGTCTTCCGCAATGGTTGAACTAATTTACACTCCCATCAACAGTGTAAAAGTGTTCCTATTTCTCCACAGCCTTGCCAGCATCTGTTGTTTCCTGACTTTTTAATAATTGCCATTCTGACTGGCATGAGACGGTGTCTCATTGTAGTTTTGATTAACCATGGTATTTTTAAGGCAACACAAACACAAGGTAGAAAGATTCAACCTGATAGCATTTCTTATGAGCTAGTAATGTTTTGAAGCTGCATCAAAACAAAACATAGCAAAACAAAATACTGTTGTAAAGACTGAAGATCATAACCGCACACTTGTGTCTGGCATTTCTTAAGGGAAATTGCAACTCACTGTGTAGAGAACAACAGAGAGTATCTAGAGACAGCAACCAGAATAATAATCTCAAACCTGTGCTTTTCAAAAATAGGTTAATGTGGTGATGGTCAAAAATTGCTAACATATATGTATTTAACCGTATTCAAAGGAAAAAAGAATCTTACATACCCAGGAATTAAACTTTGATTATTTTAATATGATGTTACCTGGATAAACTAAAAAAAAAACTATGGTTTATAAGTTTTATACAGCTGCATTCTCAAAGTTGGCAGAAAAGCAATACACATTTATTTTCTGGAAACAACTAACTTTTTTAAAAACTCAAGCAATTATTTCTGAGCAATAGCTGAAAATTTAATCTAGCCAATATAAAATTAACTCAGTCAAATTAACTATTAAACTACTGTTTCATGGATAAACTAAACAGAACAGAATTTCTCTATCCCTTGTCTCTCTGTCTCAAATAAATCTCGAAGAAAGTTTCATATTAGAATTTTCATACTTCTTATTGGGTAGGGTCTCTCTCTCAAGATTCTTCCAGTTAAACAATTTCTGCCTTATTGCATGTTATTCCAAGACAATAACGTCCATCAATATGGGATGTAGAGATAGACTGGGAAAAGAGGTAAGTTAAAAATATTAGTCATATTTCCTTGTAGGAGTAGTATTCAATCTACTACACAGAAACTTCAGAAAATGTGATATCTATCTATCTATCTGTCTATCTATCTATCTACCTATCTATACTTGCTTAGTATGTTGGGGAAATCCAGTATTTCAAAATAATATCTTTGATATTTTAAACTTTACTAATAAATTCTTTAAATTTTAAAAACATACTCAAACTCTATGTTTTTATTCAGTATCTTTTCAGAAAATTCAGTAATTTCTTATTGTTAACAAATGGCTTATTAATATTATTAACGACTACTACTAAATTGTTATTATATAGTGTATATTTTACCAGAATGATTCAATTTTTATATTGGATTCAAATTTTAACTATAATACCTATTTAGGTTTAATGCATGTGTTTAACTGTAACATTGCCAATTATAATTTCTTCTTTGCCTATATTCTAGCTCCTTGAGACTTGTTTAATTGCTTTTAATTACTTATTTAGTTTTCATGGGGAGTTATATGGGTAATATATTTTTGCACTTTTGCATATCTCATATTACATTTTTTGCTTCCCTTACACATAATAGAAATGTTAAGCCATAAGTTAAGTTTGGGATCAGACATCTCTGCCCTATCCTTCAGCCCTCTATAAGCATTGTTTTGCTTTATTTGGCTTTTTGTATTGAATAAAAGGATAAAGACAGTTTTTTTTCTTGAATTTATTTTCTACCTAGATACATTGAAAATGTTTTCTTTGTTTAGCAATTTCAAGGGCAACCATTGAACTTTTCTGTGTCACTATACTTTTGTCTTTTTGAGAATGCAATATAAGCAATATCAAGCAGTATGTAATCTTTTCAGATGGGCTTATTTCACCCTATGGTATTTTCCTTTTCATTTCTTCTGATCATCTTGCAAGTGTGCAGAGATATCATTGTATCAATTTGGATTTTCCTAATGACAAAAGATCTTCAGCATTTGTTCATACTCTTATTTGTCATTTGTATTTTTTAAGTTAACACATAATTATTCTATAATATTTGGAGGGCACATGTGATATTGTGATACATGCATACAATGTGCAGTAATCAAATCAGAATACTTGAGATATCCATCATTTCAAACATTTTTTATTTCTTTGTGTTAGGAACATTACAAATCTCTTCTTGCTTTTGTTTGCAGTTTTTCACTTTTCTATGGCCCCAGGGTTTCTCATAGCCTTAATTTTGAGTTCTAGGATATTAGTGATAATAATCTTAGCAACAAAGATTGGTTGTAGTTTTCTGTGGGAGAGGGTGAAACAAAATTGCCTCTACTCCACCATTTTGATGAATCCTCAAATATTTTTTTGATGAGGTGTTAATTCAGATATTTTCCCCATGTATAAATTGAGTTGTTTCTTTTCTTATTAAGTTTTATGTTTCTTTATATATATTTTGGATACCTGTCTTTTATAAAATAGGAGTTTTGCAAATATTTTCTTTCAGTCTTAGCTCATCACTTCATTCTCTTAATAGTATGTTTCACAGAGCAGACATTTTTAATTTTACTAAAGTCCAAATCACCAATTTTGTTTTCCTTGATTTTGTTTTCGGTGTTCTAAAATCTTATCGCCATAGTAAAGGTTACATAGATATTGTCCTGTTTCCTTCTAGAAATTTTATAGTCTTAATTTTATATTTACTCTATGATCCATCTTGAATTCATGTTTTAGAAAAGTTTAAGGTGTGCGTGTAGGTTCAATTTTTCGATGTGAATGTTCATTTGTTTCAGTACCATTTGTTGAAAAGACTACCTATTGAATTGCTTTGGCACCGTTGTTGAAGATCAGTTGACTATATTTAAGTCGGTCAATTTCTGAAATGTCTAGTCTTTTCCATGTATGTGTGTGTGTGTGTATATATATATATACACACACATATACATACATATATCTCAATACCACATTCTGTTGGTTCCTATAGCTTTATAGAAGTTTAAAAATCATAGTGCGAGTTCTTCACCTTTCTTCTTTTCAGGTCTTTTGCCTTTCCACCTAAGATTTTTTTTTTTCTTTTCGATAGTGCAAAATAGCTTAGTGAAGATTTTACTTTCACTTTGGTATTTTTTATAAACTCAAATGAGTGTTAGGGCTTGACAAATTATTTTTAATTATTGTTTTAGGGTTCTCTAGAAGGACAGAACTAATAGGACACATTTTTAGGGATGTTTGTTAATTATTTACTCACACAATCACAAGATCCCACAATAGGCCATCTCCAAGCTGAGGAACAAGGAAAGTCAGTCTGAGTCCCAAAACTGAAGAACTTGAGTCTGATGTTCGAAGGCAGGAAGCATCTAGCACAGGAGAAAGACGAAGGCCAGGAGGCTAGGCCAGTCTAGTCTTTTCACTTTTTTCGCCTGCTTCATATTCTAGCGGTGCTGGCAGCTGATTAGATGGTGCCCACCCAGATTAACGGTGGGTCTGCCTTTCCCACCCCACTGAATCAACTGTTAATCTTCTTTGGCGACACCCTCACAGACACACCCAAGATCAATACTTTGCATCCTTCAATCCAACCAAGTTGACACTCAGTATTAACCATCACAATTATCAATTGATATGATCATATGATGTTTATTATTTACCCTGTTGATGTGATCATATTGATTAATTTTGTTATGTAAACCTTTTTGTGAACTGGAATAAACACTTTAATTGGGATGGAATCAAATCTATGGATAAAGTTGGGAATAATTGACATTTTAACTGCAGTGAGTCTACCAATCTGTTAATATGGATTAAATGGACAGTCTCTCCATTTGTCATTTTTGATTTAATGTTTTATATTTCTCTGCATGCATATCCTGTAAATATTTATGTCAAATTGATACCATAGCATTTCACTAGTTTTATGCTGCTATAAATAAAATTTTCAAATCTCAATTTTTCATTGTTACTATGCTGAAAAATAATTGACTTTTGTATACTGACTTTGTGTCCTGCAACCTTCTAAATTCAATTATTAGTTTCAGGAGGTTTTTTTTTGTTAATATAGTGTCTTTGAGATTTTCTACATACACAAAGCATGCCATTTGCAAATAAACATAGTAAAATTTATCCATTTCCAAACTATATACTTTATTTCCTTTCCTTGTTTATTATACTAGCTAGAATTTCTAGGACATTGTTGAATTAGCAATGATTACAAAATAGATTCTTTTTCTGATTTTAGGGAAAAAACATTCAGTTTATCACCATTAAGAATTAAGAATAATGTAGGTTTTTTGGGAGATGTCCTTTATTAAATTGAGGAAGTTCTGTTATATTTGCTCAAGGATTGTCTTTTATCACAAGTAGGTGTTAGCTTTTATAAAATGGTTGTCAGAATTGATATGATGATATGATTTTTCTTCTTTATCCTGTTTACATGAAGTGATTTTTAAATGTAACACCAGCTTTGCATGTCTATAATAAATCACACCTGCTTGTGGTATATAACTTTTCTATACATTGTTATATTTGATTTGTTAATTTTTTGAGGAGTTTTAAATTTATTATGCACAAGATTTATAGATCTGTAGTTTCTTTTCTTGCAAGGTATTTTGATTTCAGTATTTGGATGCTATTGCCCTAGAATTTCTTCTTGGATAATGTATGTATTTATCATGTTTAATGCCCTTTGTTCCTGATTACTTTCCTTGTTCTGAAGTCAGCTTTGTATGAATTTAAGGTAGCTACTTCATATTTCTTTTAAAGAGTCAGTAAGTGGTTGTTTGTTTGTTTGTTTGTTTGTTTTGAAATGGAGTCTCGCCCTGTTGTCCAGGCTGGAGTGCAATGGCGTGATCTCGGCTCACTGCAACCTCTGCCTCCCCAGTTCAAGTGATTCTTGTACTTCAGCCTCCTGAGCAGCTGGGATTACAGGCGCAGGCACCACCACACCTGGTTAATTTTTGTATTTTCAGTAGAGACAGGTTTTCACTACTTTGGCCAGGAAGATCTCAAATGCCTGGCCTCAAGTGATACATCCTCTTCAGCCTCCCGATGTGCTGGGATTACAGGTGTGAGTCACCATGCCTGACCTGTTTCTTCTAATTTCTGAAAAAAAGATTGTGAAGAATTTAACACATATTTATTTTTAATATAATTAAGAAGAAAAATTAGATATTTTATTTTGCTTTATTAATTCCTTCCTGGTGCACTTCTTTCTTATTTCATGTGGGTTCAACCTTCTGACCAACATCTTTTTTTTCTCTGCCTGAAGAAATTCATTTAACATTTCGTAAAGAAGAACTCATACTAAGTTTACTAAAGTGATTTCAACAAATTGAAGAGGAGGGTGTTTTTCAAAACTCATTTCTGAGGCCAGCATTATCTTGATACCAAAACAAACAAGGACACTACAAAAAGTGAAAACTACAGGTCAATATTCCTGATGAACATTACGCAAAAAATTCTCAGCAAAATACTAGCAAACAGAATTCAGCAACACACTAAAAAGATCATTTACCATGATCAGGTAAGATTCATCCCAAGGATGTAAGGATGGTTCAAAATACACAAATCAATAAACATGATAGATCGTATCAACAGAATTAAGAACAAAAACCATATGATAATCTCAATAGATGCTGATCAAGTATATGGTAAAATTCAGCATCGCTTCACGATAAAATCTATTAACAAACTGGGCATAGAAGATGTAGGCAGCAAGCCACCCAAGTGCCAAGGCAAGAGACCAAGGGCACAAGCTATTCCAGCATAATAAAGAAAATACATAGAGTAAGAATTATTATACTAGAAATAGATCATAGTTATGATTATATATGAATATCATTAATCATTAGTTTGTAGCATTACTCTTTATTCCAACATTATAGTAATCTTTGCTCTATAATTATAACCTAGGAAAAACCAGGCCATACACAGATAGGAGCTAAAGGGACACTGTGAGAAGTGACCGGAAGACAAGTGTGAGCCCTCTGTTATGCCCAGACTGGGCCACTAGAGGGCTCCCTGGTCTAACGCCAGCACCTGGGAAGTCACCCATTACCTAGCAGACCTTGGTCTAGTGGTAGCATCAGTGCCTGGGGAAGGCACTCCTCACTTAGCAGACCAGGAAAGGGAGTCTCCCTTTCCCGGGGGGAGTTAGAGAAGACTCTGCTCCACCACCTCTTGTGGAAGGCCTGACATCGGTCAGGCCCACCACAGCCATCTGGGGGCCTGTCTCCCTGTGATGCTGTGCTTCAGCAGTCATGCTCCTGGTCTGCTCTGTATACCTGGCTCATGTTCCACTCAGTACACCTGACTCCGCCTTCTAGATAGCATTAGCAGAATTAGTGAAAGAATTAAAGTCTTTGATCTTTCTGAGAAGAGCATAGAAGAAATAATGACGTAAGTTGTTCTCTCTCTCTCCGCCTTGACTACCTAAAAGGGAAAGGTCCCCTGTCCAGTGGACGCGTGACTCACGTGACATTATCAATCATTGACTCACACTCTTTACCCTGCCCCTTTTGCCTTGTATCCAATAAATAACAGCACAACCAGGCATTCAGTGCCACTACCGGATTCCACATCTAGGTGGTAGTGGTTCCCCCCGGCCCAGCTGTCTTTTCTTCTATCTCTGTGTCTTATGTCTTTATTTCTATCATCTCTCATCTCCCCACATAAGGAGAAAAACCAACAGATCCAGTAGGGCTGGACCCTACAGAAGAAACATGTCTCAACACATTTAAGGTCATATATGACAAAAAGCTTAATATCATACTGAATGGGGAAAAATTAAACTCTTTTCATTAATATCTGGAACAAGATAAAGATGTCCACTTTCTCCACCTCTATCCAACATAGTACTAGGAGTTCTAGCCAGTGCAATTAGATAAGAGATAGAAATAAAGGGCATCCAAATTAGAAAGGAAGAAGTCCAATTATCTTTGTTTGAAGATGATGTGATAGTATCTTTAGAAAAACCTAAAAATTCCTCCAAAAATCTTAGAACTGATAAACAAACAGTGAATTTGCAGAATAAAACATCAACATATAAAAACCAGTAGCATGTCTATATGCCGACAGCATTTAATCTGAAAAAGAAATCAAGATAACAATCTCATTTACAACACTACAATAAAAATACCTAGAAGTAAATTTAACCAATGAAGTGAAGTATCTGTACAAGGAAAACTATCAAACACTGATGAAAGTAATTGAAGAGGACACACACACACACACACACACACACGATATCTCATGCCCATACATTAAAAGAATTCATACTGTCAAATGTCTATATGCCCCAAAGTGATCTGCAGATTCAAGGCAATCCCAGTCAAATACCAACGACATTTTTTACAGAAATAGGAAAACAATACTAAAATTTGTGTAGAACTAAAAAAGACCCTGAACAGCTAAAGCAATCCTAAGTAAAAAACAAAGCTGGAGACATCACACCACTTGATTTCAAATTACACTACACAGTTATAGTAACCAAAACAGCATGGCATTGACATAAAAACAGACACATAGACAAATGAGAATAGAGAACCCAGAATCCATGCACTTAAAGTCAACTCATTTTCCACAAAGACACCAAGAACATTCATTGAGAAAACGACAGTCTGTTTAATAAATGGTGTTGAGAAAACTTAGTATCTATATGCAGAAAATAAAACTAGATTCCTATCTTTCAACATATCTATAAATCAACTCATAATAAAGACTTAAATGCAAGACTTAAACTATAAAACTAATAAAATAAAACACTGGGAAAATGCTACAGGATATTGGCCTGGGCAAAGATTGTTTGGGTAAGACCTCAAAAGCATGGTCAAGAAAAGCAAATGTAGACAAATTGAATTATATTAAGCTAAAATTTTTCTGAAATGGAAAAGAAACAACAACAACAACGATGAAGTGAAGAAACAACTAACAGAGTGGGAGAAAATATTTGCAAACAATCCATCTGAAAAGGGATTAATAATTAGAATATACAAGAAACTTTAAAAAAAGGGAAAAGAAGAAAATCAAATTTGAAAATGAGAAAAAGATGTGAATAGACTTTTCTCAAAGAAGATATACAAATGGTCAAGAGGTATATTTAAAAAATGCTCAGTATCTCCATTATCAAGGATATGTAAATCAAACCTACAATGAAATATCATCTAATCCCCTTTGGCATGGATATTATCAAAAAGACAAAAAGTAATAAATGTTGGTGAGGGTGCAGAGAAAAGGGAACCTTTGTACCCTGTTGGTAGGAATCTAAATTAGTACAGCCATATGGAAAACAGTATGGTGGTTCCTCAAAAACTAAAAACAGAATTACCACTGCTTGGTACATATGCAAAAGAAAGGAGATAATGTGTAAAAGAAATATCTGAACTCACATTTTTATTGCAGCAGTATTCACGATAGCCAAGAAATGGAGTCCACTTAAGCATTCATCAATGGATAAAGAAAACGTGATATTTATACATAACAGAATATTATTCAGCCACAAAAAATAAAATTCTGCCATTTGCAGCAACATGGATGGAACTAGAGGTTATTATATCATGTAAAACAAGCCATGTACAAAAAGACAAATAATTGCATTTCCAACTCATATGTGGGAGTTAAACAGTGGATCTTATGGAAGTGAAGAGTAAAATGGTGGTTCTCAGAAGCTAAGAAGGACAGAGGGCATGGGGAGAAGTCAGTGAAGAGATAAGTTAGATGAAATAAGTTCAAGCATGTGATAATACAATAGGCAAATTATAGTTAACAATAATGTATATTTCAAAATAACTAGAAGAGAAGAATTGTAACAAAGAAAAAGCAAATGTTTGGGTGATAGATATCTCAATTACACTGATTTGACCATTACACATTGTATACAGGTATCAAATTCTTATATATACCACCAAAATAAGTACAATATTATATATTAATAAAAATAATAAAATTAAATTTAATAAAAACATTCCTTTAAGGGTGCATCTAAAAATAAATTTCTTTGGTTTTGTTTGTCTGAGAAAGTCTTCATTTCTTCTTTACTTTTGAGGGATAATTTCACTGGATATAGATTTAAGATTAGTGTTTTCTTCTTTCAGCACTTTAAATGTTTTATTCTATTCTCTTCTTGCTTAAATGGTTTTTGATTAGAAGTATGCTGTGATTATTATCCTTTCCCTCTGTTGATAATGGGTTTTGCTCTTTTTTCAAGAATTTTTCCTTTATCTTCAGTATCTTACAGTTTGAATATGATACGCCTAGGCATGGGATGTTTTAAAAAATGTTCTTTATCATGAGTGGTGTTTTCCAAGCTCCTACATTTGTGGTTTCATGTACGTTTTTAATTTGAAAGTTCACAGTCTTTAATACTTCAAACATTTTTGCCATGCCGTTCTCTCCTTCTTCTACTTCAGTCATTCAAATTGTGCATATATAACCTTTTTTCAGAATTATTCCATAGTTCTTACATGTTTTGCTTTGTTTCTCTTATTTTCTTTTGGTATTTCAACTTGGAAAGTTTGTATGTACTTATCTTCAGTATCACTGAATCTTTCTTTTACAAAGTTGAGTCTACCATTGAGTCCATCCAAGGCATGCACTGTTTCTGTTACAGTGATTTTGCTTTCCGGCATTTGCTTTTGATTCCTTCTTAGAATTTTCATCTCCCTGCTTAAATTACCCATCTATTCTTACATGTTGTCTATGTTTTACTTAGAGCCTGGATCAAATTATTCATTTATTTTAAGTTCTCTCTGATAACTCCAGTATCTGTGTCATGTATGCATCTGATTCAGATAAATGCTTTACTCTTCAGCCTGTGGTTTTTTTCTGGTCTTTTTTCCTGCCTCATAATTATTCTTGAAAACTAGACATGTTTTATAGGATACTAATGAAATAGGCCGTTTGTGGGATGATTTACATTAATCTTTCTAGAATTTCAGCTCATTTTCATGTTTAATGCAGTTATTGGTGACAGAGTATTTAAATTCCTTCATCACACTTTATTTTTGTCTTATTACTTGACCCTGGTTACTCTAAGCACTCCTCCTCAGAGAGAACCTGTGTCTTGCAACTTTTTCAGTTGTAATCTATTCTTTTATCCTGGAGCCTACTTGTCTTATGGTAAGGTACAGATAAAGGAGACTGTTCTCTAATTTTCGAATTAAATCTTATTGTTTCAATAGACCTGAGTCTTGGTCCTGGGCACAATGTTTCTCCAGCAGTATGGCATCCTCCCACCTCCCCATGCTTTGTTTCTTGAAATTCTGACACTTGCTCCCAGTAAGGTGAAAGTGCAATGGTAGCACAGGCTGGGTGAAAGAAATATTCTTCCCCCAGATGGGATTAGACTCCAGCAAAGTCTTTTACCCTGAAGGGTAGGCCTTTATTGTAGAAAAGGCTCTGAAATAATCATTTCACAGTGATTATTCTTCCTCTTCTCCTGCCAGAGCTATGAGGATATCTTTTAAGATCTTCAGAGTAAGAACTTGGTGGGCCTTCTGGAGATGAAGCCCATGAATTGGTGGTGGGCTTCCTAATACTGTGATCCCTAGGAATTTCTCACTTTTGTGCTTGTCCACATTCAGCCTCCAGTGATTTATCAAAATTACCATATGAATGTTCCTATTGTGTTTATTGCTCCAGCAATTTTTACTGCAGGTTAGCATTTTTTGGCTGTGACTCTCTGAATGCACCTGTGTCTCCAGATTTAGAAAATAGTAGTTTGCCCTGAAACTAAATTTTAATTTGTCCAGCATTTTTATAGTAAGGATGTAAGTGATGGCTTCCAAGATCATTAGATGTTGGCACTAAACTAGAATTACTTTACTTGTAATTTTTCATGTTTATTTTGCAAAAATACTGGTAGGCAATTTTAACAATTGTTAACAGGATTTACAACCCAATAGACTTTTAAAAAAATAAATAATTTATATATGTATTTTCATCTTGATGGGGAACAACTATATATTTAATGCATCTATGCTTAAAATGAAATCTATTTAAAATTTTGTCTATAGCAGATATTGTACAAAGATAATAATTTGAAATAATTTTTTGTGACTTGCTTATTTATGTTAGTGTAACAAAAATGATAATTGAGGGACATTAAAAAGATTAATATAAGTTTTTTAGGCTACTGAAGCAAATGCATATTGGTTATGATCAGATTTTTTTAAATTATCGTCTAAAATGTATTAGATAATTATCATCTAAAATCAATTTCTAGTTTTAAAATATTTGGAGACAAATCTTGTTTCTTTTCTTGCCACACTAATTTTCCATAGTTCGTAACACCTATGGAATCAATCGAATTTCTGTTAAGAAAATTATAAATAGCAACCAGACGTCAGGTAATTTAACCACCTGTTTAAAGAGAAATCATCTTGAACTGACAGACTCTTTCAAGTTATAAATATTATCAGGAAGTAGTAGGGGAACACATATGAAATGCTTCTTTCAGGTATTTTCCTTTGCTTTTTGAACAGTTTCTTAGTTAAAAATCTCTGTTTTCTCTTAAATTTCTAAGAGCAAGAAAAACAGCAAAGTTCAAGTATATTACAGCCCAAGGGAATAATGATATGAAGTAAATTAAATAGTAAACTTGTCTTCTTCTCAGCTCTAAGGAGAAGCTTTGTGGATTTTCATTGGAAGCTCCACACCACTGCACAGCAGGGAATCAGTTTTCATCTGAATTCAAAGGAGAAAATGACTCTTTGATCCCAAAGAGATTAAAATGCCCTTCCCTTGACCACCACAGAGAAAAAAAACATATTACTATTGAGTGAAAAGTGATTGTGAGATGCAAAATTGTAAAACCATATAGAAATGCAAGACAAAGCATTCAGGAAATAGAGAGACCGAGAAAGAGAGAAAGCATGCACACATGCAAGTGAGAGTGAGAGAGAATAGAAACAATAAGCGAATGAAAATCTAGTTTATCATTCCTATTAATAAGTAACACAAGCAATTCACATTTTACATAAAAATTTGGAAGAAAAGTCTTCCGTCTATTTTAGTGTATAACAATACAATCAAAACACTGTGCTCTAGGCCAAGTTTTTAATGCAAAAATAAAACCTTTTTAAATAATAGTAAACATCTCTAGAACACAGAGTGAGGGGAAAACTGAATATAGAACATCCTGTTAGGTTTTGACAACCTCCTAAGAGAAAACTTTATCCCATAAAAGTAGAAATATTTTCTTGACCACACTGTTTATGAGTCTTTTTTTTTATGCATAGTGGGGAGAAATAAGTTTGGCATTGGAAGTCACTCCATAAGTATTGAAGTTTATCGCCTCTAAGTATGTTTATTTAAAATACGCGGTTCTCATTAGGGAGTAGAGTTTCAACGATTTAAAAAAAAAATCTAACTTTTATAATTTATTTATTATAATTCCTATCAAAATGTCTTGACTTAATATTGATACTTTGACAGTGTAAAAGGCCCATTATATTTGAGTGACAATTTTGGTATTTGGAGGTAATCAGGACATGTATTTCAGTGAGATTTTTTCACGGTCTGTATGTTAAGAATTTTGCTATGAATACAGAAAGCAATGAAAATATAACTACAATGTATCATCAAATTTTAAATACTTTAGCAGAAAACAAACCAGAAACCAGATATAATATAGTTCTGCTGAGTTTAAGAATAGGCAAATCTTTTCATATTATATATTTAATATTTTCAATAATATTTCTGCATCCCTGAACAGTACCATAGTTTCCTTCATAATTTTGTGCCTTGGGTTAAAAGAGAACAGAATCTAGGGATATCTTCAGGAATGAATTTTCACCCTGCTGTGGAAATTTTTATCTAAAAGGGAATGTTTTTAAAAGCCGTGATATTTACAGTTGACCCTTGAACAACGTGGCTTTGAACTGCATGGATACCCCTATAAGTGGATTTTCTTCTACCTCTGCCACTCCAGAAACAGCAAGACGAGACCCTCCTCTTCTTCCTTCTCATTAGCCTATTCACCATGAAGATGATAGGATGAAGAACTTGATGATGATCCACTGACACTTAATAAGTAGTAAATATATTTTTCTTATGATTTTCTTAATAACATTTTATTGTCTGCAGCTTACTTCATTGTTAAGAATACAACACGTAATACATATACAAAATACGTATTAATTGACTGCTATTGGTAAGACTTCTGGTCAACAGTAGGCTATTAGTAGTTTTAGTAGTTAAGTTTTGGGGGAGTCAAAAGTTACGTATAAATTTTTGACTGCAACTGGGAGTCAACATCCCAAACATCTGCCTTGTTCAAGGGTCAATTGCATTTTAAAACAACCATCTTGTAAGTATATACTTAAATACACAGCTACATTAAGACTGGCATTCATATTCATTCTAATTCTGATTAATTTCTAACATGTAAGAACTTGTTCGTTTGTTATGTAAACAAATTATTTATTATCTAATCACCTTTGTTAAAGAAGTGGCTATCATTGACTTGACTTCATTATGACTACTTCTGTTAAACAAACAAGTCAAACAAAGTTACAAACTTGCAAGTAAAAATCTCTGAAATTTATTACCTGTTCATGAGGAAAATGTGTGCATTTGAACCTTGAAACACATTTCTTCAAAAACTCCATCTCCTTAAAGAATCAGAAACTCAATTTCCCACATATGCAGCTGCAATCAACAAGCCTCAAATTATCTTGTCTAAGCATAACATACAAATGAATTGTAAAACATATAATAGATGTGGAAATAGTAAAAATAGGTCAATTGAAGTACAGAAAGTGCTCTCTAGAATAAATGCAAACATTTTACCTTTGCAGAAATCTGAGGAGAATAAAACAGTATGTCTCCTCATGAGTTGTCTGTGTTTCCTCTGCAATACACACTCTGAGAAGTGCTTAGAGGAAATGACATAATCCATTACCCGTATTCCTTATACATTTAAAATAATTTTACCTAGAAATTCTTAAATATTCCAATGACATTTAAGGCATACCTATAAGTCTTCATAAAATAAATTGATAGCCTTAAGTTGTGTTCAGATGTCTAATTTGAGTGTGTGCTAAATTTTGTCAGTGAAAATCCTTATACTTTAAGCCATTTTTAAATTTTTTTAAAAAGCATTGTATACACAAATGTAAACATTTAATATTGGGCACTTGAAAATAGTTGTTTGCTATACATAGAATTACCTTATTTGATGAACATTTTTCAGATTCAAATACGGTTTCCATGATATTGGAGTTGATTGTTTTATTGTTACCCTACCATAGAGATAATATCAGTAGTGTAGTTAATACTGATATTGCAAACCTAAACATACTCAGACTATGCTAGCAACTAATTAGATTATGGCCCTATGCTATTCAAGTTGATGTTTAGTTTACATATGGACTTTTTGGTTAAATCTAAAAATAGGCACTAAATATCTATGTAAAAGACATTTTATCTAAATTATCTAGAAACTTTGAATCCAAGTAGGAAACATTGCTCTCTATGACTCTTCCTTCTCAAGGAAATCCCTGTCCCTTTGTTCACATAGGAAGGTCTAGATAATAAGAAATCAGCATCAAGAAAAGATCAAAAATATCCTTTGTAAATCCTTACAAATAACCTAACATTTGAACTACATTTGTTAGCATTATTACACTTTCCCAGGTTAATATAGTATAAACTTTTATTAGACAGGAGCAGTGAATGAAGGTTAAGATGGGAAGAGAGAAGAAACTGCAGAGAATGGCCCATGATATCAAGGGGTTAAGACCATCAGCTTTTTTTGCAAAATTAAAATCCAGTGCACTTGCTTCTTAAGAACACCTTAATTTGGGCTCCACTATGCCAAGATTTTGTTCCCAAAGTTTCTGCTCTTAGTTCTGTTTCCAGGGAGAAACATTCAGGAGAAAAAAAACTCGATTTAAATTTCTGTCTGCCAATCACTAATCATGATTTTTAAACCAAACAATACCCCTCCAAAGAATTTTATGCTGTATTTCATTTCAGGAAAGATGCCATTGATGATAAGATTTACCCTTATATGTGGTCTACGAAGAAGTAAAACCCTGCCAATGAAACTATGACAAAACATGTTCCTCTCAATTTGAATTTCATATTATTCATATGTTATTTTTGTCAGTCAAGTTTTCACATGTGCAGTTAGAGACAACCATGTTATGACTGCCAAATGACCATCAGTTAAGAAATGGCACTTTGGGAGGCCGAGACGGGTAGATCACAAGGTCAGGAGATTGAGACCATCCTGGCTAACATGGTGAAACCCTGTCTCTACTAAAAAATACAAAAAACTAGCCGGGCGAGGTGGCGGGCGCCCGTAGTCCCAGCTACTCGGGAGGCTGAGGCAGGAGAATGTCGTGAACCCGGGAGGCGGAGCTTGCAGTGAGCTGAGATCCGGCCACTGCACTCCAGCCTGGGCGACAGAGCGAGACTCCGTCAAAAAAAAAAAAAAAAAAAAAAAAAAAAAATGTTAAATTGGATATAAAAAGATGGTTTTAGAGTAATGAAGTAAGAAGTCCTAAACATTATTCTTCATTCAAATATATTTAAAAGATTTTTTGTTCTTGTTGTTGTTAAGGAATTGAAAATAAACAATGCTTAATAATTATTACTGCAAAATTATGACAAAACAAAGATTTACAAAAAGTGATACCAAGCAAACTACCTTTTACCCCACCCCATCTGTTATGGTTAATAACGAGTGGCAACTTGATTAGATTGAAAGATGCAAAGTATTGTTCCTGGGTATGTCTGTGAAGGTGTTGCCAAAGGATATTAACATTTGAGTCAGTGGGCTGGGAAAGGCAGACCCACCCTTAATCTGGGTGGGCACAATCTAATCACCTGCCAATGCAGCCAGAATAAAAAGCAGACAGAAGAATGTAAAAAGACTAGACTGCCTTAGCCTCCCAGCCTTCATCTTCCTCCTGTGCTGCCCTCAAACATTGGACTCCAAGTTCTTCAGCTTTGGGACTCGGACTGGCTTTCTTCCTCCTCAGATTGCAGATGGCCTATTGTGGGACCTTGTGATCGTGTGAGTTAACACTCCTTAATAAACTCCCCTTTATGTATACATCTATCCTATTAGTTCTATCCCTCTAGACAACCTGACTAATACACCATCCTACTTAAGACATAAATGCTTTAACTTTTGCATCCAAAGTTCATTTCATTTTAACTACATTAAAATTTAGTATTTTAAATATTAATATGCATATTTCAGTGAGTCATGAAATGTTATCTTCTCTACTTATTTGTACTCCTAATGGTACATTTCAAGAAAGAAAGGCAGGTTGTCAAGGCTCTAATCAGTCAAGGATGATCCAATTTTAGTGTGCCTGGATGTTTTAAAATTTGAATGGCATTTTTTAGGAAAAATAATAAGAAATTGCAAGTGAAAAATTAGGTACAATGTTAATATTTATCTAGAGTTAAGAGAAACCATGCACAATGATTACAAATTTAGACTGTTGATGGCGACAAGCATCAAAAATGCCTGGAAAGTTGGGAGGGACCCACAAGAATGAGGGGTCTCAAAGCTGGAGCTTCTCTGGATTCACAGAAAATCTACCCACTCCTGAACCTAGGGTTGCTCATCATTTTCTTCCATGTACTTATATAGAATGAAATAGACTGAACCCAGAAGGATGCAACTGCTTTGCCCATGTCTCTGGCCTCCAAGAGGTCACATGTGTTTCCTAATGAAATTCTCTAGGTTATGGAAAATACCTGTGAGAATGTCATGAAATGTTATGGCTGAAAAGTTAAATGGCATTCTAACCTAATATTATCACTTTAGAATTGAAAAAGAGTGATAGAGAAGTGAACTAACATATTCAAGAGGATAATTCTAGCTAAAAGAAGACTAGAATACAGTTTTACTTAATTTCAGTATAATACTTTTTCTACTTTTGAAAAAAATAACACTAGTATAATCAACAATCTTAGGAATGCTGAATCAGGCACTTTGATTCAGTTAGGGGAACATAATTTAGGCAAAAGGATGATGGAAGGAAAGGAATAAAACTGGCAGTTAATGACATTTACTGTGTGTTAGTAACCAACTATATCCCATTCTTTATAATGTGGTCTCATATTTAATAATCACAAACTCAGAGATGACACCTGACTTAAATTAGTTTTCTTTCTACTGCCAGTTGCCTCATGAAAGGGCCTGTATACACCACTGCATATGCATATCTTTGCAATTCTGTCTCTGCATCCTTTCTTGAGCTCTCACATATCTTCTTCCTTTCTCAAATGATTAATCACCTTTCAAGGACAAGATGAACTGTCATGGGTTATTTCCAAACATGTCATGAGAACACGTCAATATATTCACACACAAAAAGCAAAGTAAAAGAAACTAGGTGACAAGTATTATATCTGTGCTGCACAAAGCAGCCTAAGAGATCGTCAAAGGCGTACTTCTTTCTAGGATCGTGTGACCTGAGAAAGCATCAGGGAAGACATTGCACAGAACTGAGTCTTGAGTGACTGATGATAAAAAGACATACCATTCTAAGTGAATGATGTGAAACTTGAAAAGCATTT
This sequence comes from Macaca thibetana thibetana, assembly GCF_024542745.1. Taxonomy (NCBI): domain Eukaryota; kingdom Metazoa; phylum Chordata; class Mammalia; order Primates; family Cercopithecidae; genus Macaca; species Macaca thibetana. The sequence continues at coordinate 68,278,032 of NC_065592.1, forward strand.
CCAGGCTGGGCTAAAGTAAAAAGTCTCTGTTGGAAAGCGGAGGGAAAGGATGCTGATGAATTTGTTAGGACCCATTTCATGAAGGATCTTGCTCTTTAACAAAAACTATTTAAGTTTCAATTAATAGCTAAATGAAAACATGCTGGAGATTTTCATTATAGTGACAAGATTAACAAATAGATAGTTTTCAGAATGTGTCTTTGATGGTAAGATGACAGAAAAAAATGTGGCAGGAAGAACAGTGAAGAAGTTATTAAAATCAAGACATAAGTGGAAATGGAGGACATGTACATCCTATCTATAATATCAAACTTACTATTATCTTTTTTGAGACAGGATTATGCTTTCTTTCTTCATGTTACCTACCCCATTTTTTCCCTCAGTTCTACAAATTAGCTGCTTCATGAGATTTCTTCAGTAACAGTTTATTTTCTGTATCACTTGCATCTTGCCAGTACATCGCTCTTTCCTTCTGATCTGACCTGTAATCCTCCAGTCAATAGAGCATGAGACAGTGACATGTTTCTTTGACTCTTCAATCAATATGTAGGTGGCTTAGCAAAGATTAAAAATGATGATCGCCATTCTTTGTAAGTCCAACATTGTCATTCAGATAGATGAAAGGATGGATAATTAGATCTCAGATACATTCAAAGTAGTAAAAACAGGAGTCTCATTAAAATAATTAAACAGAAAATTTTGATTGGGCTCAAATATTGTATTTCGCACTATATAAAATACAACTTTTGAGTTATAAATCCAGTTCTCTTTTTGTTTTTCCTATTATCTACTTATCAGCAAAACAAAAATAACACAAATGTAATATTTTCCAAATACTATGTTAGTGTAGAAATAGTTAATTGGTGATTTACATTACAGCATATGAAGATGTCGGGATTTAAGCCAGTGCATTTACAATGATTAAAATAATACAATCAATCTATATTTCTATAGTATTTGGATTGATATATGTTAAGCTTCTCTAATTACTAACCATTTAGGGAGAAATATACTAGAGAGATTACAAAGAAAACATTTCCTCATCTGTGTCCTCCACTTTTAGAAGCAAGTGATGTAGAGTAAGGGGAGTTAGCTCATGTGGGAGAAAAAATCCTATTTTTGGCATCCCAATAGATCTTAGGTCCTGGGGATGGTTCTCAGGATATAAAGGGCTAAGGAAAGTATATATCTAGGTTGGGACAACTGCTAAGTTGTGGAGTTTTCCAGGGTTGGAACAAAGATCCTATTTGCAGCAGGAGGTGGTTTGAGAGGGCAATGCAGATGCTTAGAGAAGTATCATTTCTTGATTTTGTATTCAAAGAAACTAGTTCCGAGTCTACTTGTAAGTTTCTTATGAGCGTAGAATCCTGAACTCCAAGCTCAGAGCCATAAAATTACAATATCTGTTTGCAGAATTCTTAATCTGCAGTTCTACAATGATTGTTATGCGATCAAGTTAACAAACTTCTGCTCACCTTACTCTTAAATTTGAAAAACCTGTATTCCTGTACATTTTAATATTTTCTTCACAAAACTTTAACATGTTTAAGTAAATTCAAATAATTTTATTTCTGGTGAATTGTTCATATTGACATATTAAATAAAACTATATCATTCTTATAAATATATCCTGGGCATCTAATTAACTTGTCATTTGATATTCACTATCATCATTTAAAAGCTTTATCTTATAGTCAGAAATTGTTCCTTTTAGATGGAGACCATCCTGGCTAACACGGTGAAACCCCGTCTCTACTAAAAATACAAAAAAATTAGCCGGGCACGGTGGCGGGCACCTGTAGTCCTAGCTACTCGGGAGGCTGAGGCAGGAGAATGTCGTGAACCTGGGAGGCGGAGCTTGCAGTGAGCCGAGATCACACCACTAGACTCCAGCCTGGGTGACAGAGCGGGACTCCGTCTCAAAAAAAAAAAAAGAAAAAAGAAATTGTTCCTTTTACTTCGTGGACTTGCATTTATAATCCACTCGCCCAGCATAATTTTATCCTAATGTAATAGTATTTTAAAAATGTTATTATGCATGATCTCAAATATCAAAGAAAATATTGCAATGAATTTCACAATATTCAACTACATTTCACAATATTCAGCTTTAATAGTGATCAGCACATGAACAAAAATGTCTCATCTATACCCCCACCTGGTCTTTCCAATTGTGTTAGTTCTGAAGGAATCCCAAAACATCATATTATTTTATCTGCAAATATTTGTATATTTAGCTTTAAAAGACAAAAACTGTTTCAAAATACACCACTGTCCATCATAAAACATTAAAAATAACAAGAATTCTTTAATGAAATATCAGGTGTGAAAATTTTCTTGCTTGTCTCATAAATGTGTTTTAAGTTTATTAAATTAACCTGCAAATAAAAACTATATATTATATTTTATTGAGACAGCTCTGAATTTTTTTTCAGTTTATATAAACTGCTGCCCAATAGCATTTTCTGTGATGACAGAAAAGTTCTGTATCTATATTCTCCATATGTGGCTATTGTTCCCTTGAATGTGCTAGTGTGAATCACAGAACTAAATTTTTATTTTTATTTAATTTTTGTTAATTTACATTTAAATAGCAATATATGGATAATGGCTATACTATTGGAAGTGAATATCAAATAACTGACCCTCCGACTCTCTTTCATGTTTTACTTGCAGTTTATCTGTTGAAAGTATCAATTTTTTAAAAACAGTACCCCATAGCCTGGACTCTATTGACTATATCCTTAAGATGACATTTAACATCTCCTTCTGTCCCACATATTTTCTGTAAACTGGCAGTTGGATCCAGATGTTTGATCAATTCAAGAACGATTTTGACAAGAATATACTGTAGTTGCTATTGTATTTTTCCTATCAGGAGACCTCTAGGTCTAGTTGCTTCCTTTCAGTGATCATTACCTAAATCCATAATTTCATTAGTGGTTGTAAATTGCAATATTATAATTCTATACTTTCTTCTTCATTAAGACTGAGATACTCTTATAAAGAAAAATTCCCAGCCAGGGTCAGGGCCACATGCTTTTACTGCCACCAACTTGAGAGGCTGAGGTGGAAGGATCCCTTTGTCAGGAGTTTGAGGCCAGACTGGGCAACATAGTGAGACCCTGTCTCTTAGATGAGAGAGATTGAGAGAGAGAGAGAGAGAGAGAGAGAGAGAGATTTCCTTTCTTAATTACTTACTTGCCCATATACACTTTTTATATATAGGAAAGGCAAAACATTTTTAAGTCTTACCCTTCTTTCCAGCTTTCAAAATAATGACTGGTCCTTCATGTCCTATAATGATGGTCAATGATTACTATCATTTTCTTTAATACCATTATTATTTTATGGATTTAAAACATGTGACATATTTCAACCCATTGCAATTTTTCTTTTCAGTGATGATCAAATTTCCTATTATTAAGTAAGTAAGAAAGTACTTAAGTTGACACCTGAGATCATTGACGTAATCCCAAGGGTCAGAGAAGACTATTTTGCTTTCTTGTGTGATAAGGTGTTCTAGGCTTATGTAGTGTATTTCTTGTCTTAGATGTGGAACCAGCCATTTGTCTGAGAAACTATGGTTTCCTTTATTTGAAAAGAGTTTGAGAGACCACAATTTGGGCATTAGATTGGCCTTTTCTTTTTTTGTGTATGCCATTTTCAAGGGCCAAAGCAAATGAAATAGATATTTAAAAAATCATGATTAGTTCATATTAATTTTTCCAAACCAAATTTAGTTTTCCATGGCTATTTCTTAATCTCATTGAACTTACATCTCTTTATCCTTTGTCCAATGTGGAAAATCCCACATAAGAATTTTTAATGATATCAACGTAAGTTATTTTTGTTTTTTATTCCACAATACATGCATAATATCTCTCTATAAAAATGAAATAACATATAAATCTTTAGTTTACTAAATATTGTAAATAACCTTAGGAAGCATCTACAGAACAATAGTGACTATGGAAGCATTATTTTCTAGTATCATTTTTTACAATGAACTTCATTTTTTGGTAATCAAGATATATATCTATATATTATTAGAACAATCAAAATTCCATCAGTTAAGTGTAGGATATAAATTTATTGTGATAAAATATGTGTCTTTAAAGTTAGAATTTATATTTATGAAAATAAAAACTGTAGAGCATAATTTATCTAACAAATACTAAATTCTTGAGATTCAGTTTAAGAAAGTCAGAAGAAAGATCATATATTTGCTTATATTTACTATAGATTGATGACTTTTGAACTGAGATACTTAAAATAAACCTTTCAGGGGAATTGTTTGAATATTTATAAAATAGGGTATGAGATTTAAAGTTGATTTATTTAGAAATCAGATATGAACTCAGTAAGTCACAATTTCAAATGTTTAGATACATTTCTTTAACTGATTTAACATGAGAAGAGCATTACTACATAAAAAGCAATCCTCAATCTCATTTCCAGTAGAGTTAGGATGGAAAAGAGAAGAAGTAAGGTGAGTGTGTTTTATCTCATTTATCTTTTGGTCTACAGCTCATTTTATTTCCAATGAAAGTTTAAAAATAATATTAGGTTTTGACATTATGTTTTTAGATTTCAGTCACTCTCAATCTTCCTAAGTGTGTGTCAGCCTCACTTATGGAGGTCTCACATGTGAACATTCCCATGACTCTAACTAAGTAGATTGGGAGTCTACACCTGTGCAGGTGATCCAATGCATGGCCTGAATAAAGAATTCTGCAAGAATTTTTATTGCTTTATAATGCAAGGAGTTTTGTTATTGCATTTTTAATGGAAAAATTAATTTGCCATGCAGTATCTAAGAAGGAAAATGAAACAAAATCTTACCTAATGAACTACGTGCTGTTTTTATGCCAAAAATACAATAATAATAATAATAATAATAATAATAAAGTGTCTGCTGAGTCTGTCCCGCAGACTCTGGCCAAGCAATGCAAGAAGTACACTGACACAGGTCTTTTGCCTGACAGCACTGCTAGGGCAATGCACCGCTCAGCACCGCCAATGAGAAGTGCCGCACTGCTGACTAGAGTGCAGCCCCCGTAAGCCGGCCATGCTTATAATTATTTAGTACAGATTTAATGACAAAAGCTTGGAGCAAACACAATTTGTGGGTAATAAACATTGTCGATCCCGCGAGGAGAGAGCAGTCCTGCGCACAAATGATCAAAGGTTGGTTTCTGGAGACAGGAGTAAACACATTTATCTAGATAAGTTCCTTTACATTCCCTTGTTATCTGCCCTTTGCTCTCAGCCTCTGGATAAGAGGATTTGGCTGCCTTCAGCCACAATTATTTCCCAAAGCTTTTTCAAAACATCCCAGTCTTCCAAGAAGGTTTGCTTCTTTGCTATAATTTTTCCCACCACTATGACTGATCTCCTAAAAGTGTCCACTCCAAATCTTCTGAAGTAAAGACACTAAGTGTGCATAGATTGCAAAAACAAAGACAAAACAAAACAAAAAACTGAAGCTCTTAGGAAATTTGACTTTGTATTACCTGTGGGATAAATGTACACAAATGGTTGTGAAAATGAGTAACAGATCGCTTTTACCGGCATTATAAAATGATTCAGGAACAAATGGAGTTCAGGCACTAATATGGTTTGTTTCTGTGTCCCCACCCAAATTTCATGTCAAATTGTAATCTCCAGGTGTCAGGAGGGAAGAGACCTGGTGGGAGGAGATTGAATCATGGGGACGGATTTCCCCCTTACTGTTCTCATGATAGTGAGTGAGCTCTCATGACATCTGGTTGTTTAAAAGCATGTAGAGCTTCCCCTCTCATTCTTGCTCTCCCCTGCCACCATGTGAAGAAGGTCCTTACTTCCCATTTGCCTTCTGCTTTGATTGTGAGTTTTCTGAGGTCTCCCAGTCATGTTTCCTATTAAGCATGTGGAACTGTGAATCAACTAAATGTCTTTTCTTCATAAATTAACCAGTCTCAGGTAGTTCTTTATAGCACTGTGAAAACAGTCTAATATAGATATTTGCTTTGCTTTTCATGACAAGACAGAGAAACAGAGAGATGACAAAGAAACAAAGAGGTCTGCTAGTTTTTTTTTTAATGCATTTTGGAATTCTATTATTAGATGCATACACTTTTAGCCTTCTTTGGTGTTCATAATAAATTTACCTGTTTATTATTTATTTTATTTTGCTAGTTTTCCTTTATTTTCATATTATTGTTTTTACTTATTTGGTTTTTGTTAAAAATTGTGGGTATATATTTGATACACATGTTCCTAGGGTATATGAGATATTTTGATACGGAAACACAACACATAGTAATCACATCAGGGTAAATGGGATATCCATCACCTCAAGCATTTATTATTTCTTTGTGTTACAAACAATCCAACTATACTTTTTAAGTTACTTTTAAATGTACGATAAGTTATTGTTAACTGCAATCAACCTGTTGTGCCATCAAATACTAAATATTATTCATTTCATCTAACTGTATTTTTGTGCCCATTAACCACCTCCTCATATCCCACTATCCACTACCATCCCAGCCTCTGGTAACCATTATTCTGCTCTGTGTCTCTGTAAGTTCAATTGTTATAATTTTCAGCTCCCACAAATAAGTGAGAACATGTGACGTTTGTTTTTCTGTGCCTTGCTTATTTCACTTAACATGATGACTTACGGTTCCAGCCATGTTGTTTCAAATTACAAGATCTCATTCTTTTTTACGACAGAATAATACTCCATTGTGTTCAAGTACCACATTTTCTTTATCCAGTTGTCTCTTGATGGCTATTTAGGTTGCTTCCAATATTTTGCTATTGCAAATAGTGTTGAAATAAACACGGGAGTGTAAATACCTCTTTGATAAACTGATTCACTTTGTTTGGGGTATTTACGTAGCAGTGGAATTGCTGGATTATATGGTAAGTCTATTTTTAGTTTTTGAGAAAACTCCAAATTGTTCTCTGTAGTGGTTGTACTAATTTACATTCCTACCAACAGTGTATTAGGGTTCCCTTTTCTTCAGATCCTCACTAGCATTTATTATTGCCTGCCTTTAATAAAAGCCGTTTTAACTGACTTGAGAGGATATCTCATTGTAGTCTTGATTGCATTTATCTGATTATCAATAATGTTGAGCACTTTTTCATATGACTACTTGCCATTAATATGTTATTCTTTTGAGAAATGTCTATTCAGATCTGTTGCCCATTTTTAATTGGATTATTATACCTTTTCCAATATAGTTGTTTGATCTCCTTATATATACTGGTTATTATTTACCAGATGAACAGTTTGCAAATTTTTTTCCATTTTGTGGATTGTCTCTTTAGTTTTCTTTTAGTTGTTTCATAGTTTGAGGTCTTAGATTTAAGTCTTTAATCCATTTTGATTTTGCATATGGTGAGAGATAGGGGTCTAATTTCACTCATCTGCATATGAATATTCAGTTTTATCAGCACAATTTATTGAAGAGACTATACTTTTCCCAATGTATGTTCTTGGCACCTTTGTCAAAAATGAGTTCACAGTAGGTGTATCAATTTGTTTCTGGGTTCTCTGTTCTGCTCCATTGGTCTATGTTTCTGTTTTATGTCTGTAACACGCTGTTTTAATTACATTACTTCTGTAGTATAATTTGAAGTCAGGTAATGTGATTCCTCATTTTTGGGTGATTTTGTTTTGTTTTGTTTAAGGTGGTATTGACTAATCTGGGTCTTTTGTTGCGTGTAAATCTTAGGTTCTTTTTTTAGTTCTGTGAAGAATATCATTGGTATTTTGATAGTGGTTGCACTGAATCTGTAGATTGCTTTAGGTAGTACAGACACTTAACACTATCTATTCTTCTAATCCATGAACATGGAATATCTTCCTTCCCTTTTTTTTGTGTGTCCTCTTCAATTTCTTTTAGCAGTGTTTTATACTTTTCATTGTAGGGATGCTTCACTTCTTTGGTTAATTCCTAGGTATTTTATCTTATTTGTAGCTATTATAAATGTGATTACTTTTTTGATACTTTTTCAGACTGTTTCCTTTTGGCATATAAAAATGCTACTGGTTTTTGTATGTTGATTTTGTATTTCACAACTTTACTAGATTTATCAGTTCTAACAGTTTTCTTGTGGAGTCTTTAAGTGTTTCCATATATAAGATTGTTTCAGCTGCCAACAAGGATAATTTGACTTCTTATTTTCCAATTTGGGTGCTGTTTATATTTTTCTCTTGTCTGATTTATCTAGCTAGGACTTTCAGTATTATGTTGAATAACAGTGGTGAAAGTGGGCATCCTTATCATGTTCCAGATCTTAGAAGAAAGGCATTCAGTTTCTCCCCATTCAGTATGAAACTAGCTGTGGTTCTGTCTTATATGGCTTTTATTATGATGATGTGTGTTCCTTCTATCTGCAGGATTTTTTAGGGTTTTTGTCATGAAGGGATGTTGATTTTACCAAGTTTGTTTTGGGCATCAGTTGAAATAATCATATGGTTTTTGTCCTTCATTTGTTGATATGATGTATCACATAGATTGATTTGTATTTGTTGAATAATCCTTGTATTCCTGGGATAAATATCACTTGGTCATGAATAGTCTTTCTGATGTGTTGTTGAATTTGGTTTGCTAATATTTTGCTGAGGTTTTGCATTAATATTTATCAGGGATGTTGGCCTGTAGTTTTCTTTTTGTTTAATGTGTCTTTTTCTTGTTTGGGTGTCAGAGTAATACCGGCTCATAGAACAATTTGGAACTATTACCTCCTCATTTATTTTTCAGAATATTTTGAGTTGTATTGGTATTAATTCTTCTTTAAATGTTAGGCAAAACGCAGCAGTAAAGCGAATAGGTCCTGGGCTCTTCTTTTCTGCGAGATTTTTTTGTTATGGCTTCAATCTCATTACTTGTCATTTGTCTGTTCAGGTTTTGGATTTCTTCAGAGTTCAATTTTGGTAGGTTGTACGTATCTTGGAATTTATCTACTTCTTGGTTTCCAATTTATTGATATACAGTTGCCTATAATAAATTCTAATGATCCTTTGAATTTCTGTAGTATCGGTTTTAATGTCTTCTTTTTTATCTTTGTTTTTATTTATTTGAGTCTTTTTTTTTTCTTAGTCTGGCTAAGGGTGTGTTGATTTTATTTATCTTTAAAAAAAACTTTTTATTTGATTAAACTTTTGTATTGTTTACTTCTTTCAATTTTATTTCTGCTCTAATCTTTATTATTTCTTCTACTAGTTTTGGGTTTGCATTGCTCTTGCTTTTCTTCTTTGAGATACATTGTTAGGTTGTTTATTTGAAGGTTTTCTACTTTTTTGATGTAGGCATTTATAGCTATAAGCCCTTCTCTTAGTATTGCTTTCTCTGTATACCATAGGTTTTGTTATGTTGTATTTCCATTGTCATTTGTTATAAGAATCTTTTAAATTTTCTGCTTTATTTACTCATTGACCCTCTGGTAATTCAGGAGCATATTGCTTAATTCCCATGTGTTTGTATAGTTTATAAAATTCCTAACTATTATTTTTTAGCATTATCCCATTGTGGCCAAAGAAGATACGTTATATCATTTCAGTTTTTTGAATGTTTTAAGACTTGTTTTGTGGCCTAACATATTGTCTGTCCTTGAGAATGATTGATGTGCTGAGGAAAACAACGTATATTCTGCAGCTGTTGGATGAAATGTTCTGTAAGTATCTATTAGATCCACTTGGCCTACAGTGGAAATTAAGTCCAGTATTTCTTTGTTGATTACCTATCTTGATAATCTATCTAATGCTGAAATTAGGGAGTGAAGTCTCCAGATACAGTTGTACTGGGATCTATCTCTTTAGCTTTAAAACTTTGTTTTATATATCTGGGTTCTCCAATGTTGGGTGCATATATGTTTATAATTTTTAGATCCTCTTGCTGGATTTACCCTTTATCATTATATAATGACCTTTTTGGTCTCTTTTGTATAGTTTTTGTATTGAAATCTACAAGAATCTTGTTCGGATATAAGTATAGTTACTCCGGCTCTTTTTTGGTTCCCACTTACATGGAATATCTTTTTCCATCTTTTTATTTTCATTCTACATGTGTTTTTCTGACTAGCATTTAGCCTTCTAAAATAATATAAACTTACCAGAATTATTGATATGGATGGGTTTAAGTCAGCCTCCTTGCTACTTGTGTTATATTGTCTTACATGTTCTTTGTTCACTTTATTTTTATTCTCCTATGTTTTTTGGACTGCATATCTTTTGGTATTCTATTTTGTTTTAAATATTCTGTCCTAATATTCTGGTATTCTATTTTATTATGTGTTTCTTGTAGGAAAAAGATCACTGGATCTTGTTTTCTTTATCCATTCAGCCACTCTATATATTTTGATTGGAGCGTGCAGTCTATTTATATTTAATATAATTATTGGTAAATAAGGACTTACTTCTGCCATTTTGTTATTTGTTTTCTGGTCTTCTTTCTTTCCTTCTTCCCTTCTTGTCTTTCAGTTAGTGAAGGTGATTTTCTCAAGTGGTATGTTTTAATTTCTTCCTTTTTTTTTTTTTTTTTTGTATCTGTTGTATGTTTTGTTGATTTGAGTTTATGATGATGCTGGCAAATAACATCTTATAAGCCATTATTTTAAATTGATGACAACTTAACACTGATTGTATAAACAATCTAACAAAGAAACAAAGAGAAACTTGTAAACATTCTACACTTTAACTTTGTCCCTGTGCTTTTTAACTTTTTTATTTATATGTTATTGTACTGTCCATGTTTTGAAAAGTTGTTGTAGTTATTTGTTTTGATCAGTTTATTTTTTGCCTCTCTATTCAGTGTATGAATAGTTTACGTACTATAATTACAGTGATATAATCTGTTTTTCTGTATATTTACTATTACTAGTGAGTTTTGCATCTTCAGATGATTTCTTATTGCTCATTATCATAATTTTCTTTCAGATTTAATAACTCCCTTTAGTAGTTATTTTAGCAGAGATCTAGTGTTGATTTTTTGACTGGGAAAGTCTATTTCTCCTTTATGTTTGAAGAATATTTTCACTGGATATACTGTTCTAACAACAAAAAAAAACTTTTTTCCTTTAGCACTTTCAGTATGCCATTCTACTCTCTTCTGGTCTGTAAGATTTCCACTGAAAAGTCTGCTGTCAGGTATATCGGAGCTCCATTGTATATTATTTGTTTATTTTTCTCTTGCTGCTTTTAGTATCCTTTCCTTGTCCTTGATTTTTGGGAGTTTCATTATTAAATGTTTTGAGGTAGTCTTCTTTGGGTTAAATCTACTTGATGTTCTGTAAACTTCTGGTACTTTAATAATGATATCTTTCTCTAGGTTTGGGAAATTTTCTGTGATTATCCCTTTGAATAAACTTTCTACCCAGATCTCTCTCTCCACCTCCCCTTTAAGGCCAATATTTCTTAAATTTTCCTCTTTGAAGCTATTTTCTAGGTTTTGCATGTGTGTTTATACTCTTTTGTTATTTTTATGTTTGTCTCCTCTGACCATGTATTTTCAAATATCCTGTCTTCAAGCTCATTGCTTTTTTCTTCTGCTTCATCAGTTCTACTGGTAAGAGACTCTGATGCATTCCTCAGTATGACAATTGGATTTTTAAACTCCAAGATTTTCGCTTGATACTTTTTTATTATTTCAATATATTTGTTAAATTTTTCTGATAGGAATTTATATTTCTATCATTTTGAAATGTTCTTCTTTATTCATGGTAATAAGTACTCTGTCCAAAAGTCTATTGTTTTATATTTATCAAACTGTCATCCCAGCTTGCCCCTAATTGGTGTTTCCATGACATATTTTTTTTCATATTTTTGCTTTTAACCTATATTTGATCTTATTTTTTATATATAGACACATAAGGTTGACTCATACTTTCATTCATTTTGATTATCTCTGTCTAGCATTTAGCCTTCTAAAATAATGTAAACTTACTGGAATTATCAATATGGATGGTTTAAGTCAGCCTCCTTGCTACTTATGTTATATTGTCTCACATGTTCTTTGTTCACTTTATTTTTATTCTCCTATATTTTTTGGATGGCATATATTTTAGTATTCTATTTTCTCTTAAATATTCTGTCCTAATATTCTGGTCTTCTATTTTATTATCACCTTCTTGAGTTTTGTTTTCCACTAATGTTTATATCATGAAAAGTGATATAGGTTTTCCATAGAAAACTTGATTTTAAGAATGCAAAGATAAAGGAGGGTTCCAATTATTACAAATCAAATGATCAGTAAATAGAAACAAGTAAGTAAATTACAAGTAAGTAAATAACTTAAGCTTCGAATGGTATATTTTAATTTTTTGTACTCAAAATGATTAACATTTAAATTGACTTGCTTGCTGTCTTGTTATAATATCCTTTTTTACTTACTTTAAAGTACCAAAATCATTTTATAGTTAAGAAACTTACTTATTTTACACAGATTTTAAATAGACTAAAATATGATTTTACTATATCCAAGTACCAATGGATTGTTAATTTACAATGACCTCATCACATTTTATCTGACAGAATTCTCATGATCTATTGACAAAAGTTTATGTCCCTCAAACCAAGAGTAAGAAAAGTGGTACATTATAAAAAGATTCATAGATGTAGAAAATCCTTGACAATCAGAGAAATTCTGTACCTAGAGAAAGGGATCAAAGATGATCATAATTTATTTGGAATATATGTTCCAAAAAGTTTTATAATAATATATAAAATGTGTGAGCCTGACTAAGATATGATGATAAATTGCTACAAACTAAAGGTAAAACTAAAACAAAATAGCAAACTTACGAAACAAATATAAATTTCACTGCAACAGTTGAAAGGGAAGAAATACCACATCTTTAATGCTCAAAATATTGTCAAATCTGGTTCCAAATACAAATCAGTAAATAAGCCATAATTTTTAATGCCAGGCATTACTGTGACTTTTCTGTCATCCAAAAGATGTTAGAGGATTACCAGGCCTTTATGACCCTAGAAAAAATGATAAAGGAAACTAGGGTTGCTGCCCTCAGACTTTTGCTTCTTTAACAACATAACTGTGTGGCTAACCTCATTTTGTTTCACTCTTTATTGGATGCAAATTTATGGCATAGTTTGACCATGCTTATGCTCTCTGTTACCACCACATTGGGCCATGGAGATTTTCACTGAGGAGTTAAGGCTGCACATGTAGATGTGAATTCTACTGGGTTCCTACGAGCCTACTTTGATTCAATGTCTCTGGAGAATTCACTACAGCTAAAAGAAGTTCAGATCTCTCCCTCCAATTGAAACTCATAGCTGCATTCTCATTTCCAATCTCAGAGAAATGATCCAACACATAAGATTTTCTTCTTCTTCTTCTTCTTTTTTTTTTAATTTCTCAAAGCTTGCATCTTTCTTGCTTCTCCTTTCAGAGTCTACTTAATTGCAATAAGGGACGAAGTTTTAGGAAATAAAACCCTCATAACTCTTGTAAGGTTAATAAGCATCTACCATCAAAACATATAACCCTATCTCCCCTCTTCAGGAGGCGCCTATCATTCTTCCATGACTAAACTACCACTAAGAAAACAATTAATTTCACATTGGACAAATCTGCTACCTTAACTTTTTAAAATTGCTCTTCTTTACGTATTTATTTCTGTAGCAGAAGATGTTTTTTCTTGCTATGTGGGTAAAATTATAAGTGACAATGCAGTACTTCATAACTATAGCCATCATAAAATCTCATAAATTACTGCATTGCTTCAGTTGAAGAATTTTCAGGTTCAATGGTAGTAAAGTGATCTTCAAATTTCACTAAGAAGTATTAAAACATGATAGTTGTGCAGTTAATTTTGATGGGAAATAAATGTGCAATCAGTTCCCCATCCTAATGCCTCTCAATCATTGCAGTTCAGCCATTTAACCAACCAGGAGACAAAATGAAATAGTCGCATAAAAAGATGAAGCAAAGAAAAACTGAGATAAATTTATTAACTTTTAAAATCAGAATGGTTCTGATTTCGTTGGTTAAAGCATAAACCTTTGCCAGATACATCAAGTAATATACCTAGTAATCTAAACCTTTAATCAGCAAATAAACATTGGTTGCAGGGTGGGATGGGAGTTTAGTTTTCATATTTCCAAACATAACTTTAAATTTTTAGAAACAATGGAAAGCCAGTGCGTTGATTACAGAAATCTAGGAAAGAGAGAAGGTTGTCCGAGCTATGGATGAAATTCAGTCATGAATAGATCTGGGAAGGTGTTGGTGAAGCTTAAGACAGTGTCAGGCTGAGGCCATATGATCTCAATATAGTTGTTTATTCTTTGTAGAAATACAGGATTTCATATCCTTACTTACCCCAGGTGGAGAAATCAAAGCCCATACAAACAATGCGGTAGGGTCAGTACCTCACCTCACTTATAATTCCCATGTGTAAGCTCCTAATAATGTGACATCTGTTGAGTGCCTGTGTTGGGAAAGGCCAGGTGAAGTTGAGAAAGCTATTTTGTACTTTTGGTGTTAGGAAAGAAATGCCTGGGTGTATTATTCAAACTTAGGAAAGAGATGTCAGGTTATATAATTAAGTGGATATTTTTCAATATTCCAATATTATAAATTTATCTACATAAATTATATTACTAAATGCAAACCTAATGATTCAAAGTAATAATTTGAGGCCTAAGGAAGAAAATGTGAGATAAAATTAGCCTTAATGTCAAATGGTAGTTAACTCTCACATAAGTGTGGAGGAGTCTGAACCACAATATCAACAGTGTGAACTTACTAATAACCAATTAAGTTGAGTTATCTATGCTGGTCTTTAGTTGAGTCCCTTTGTTTGTTATTAGTAAATCTACGATCTCGTTAGAACCTAAATTTTTATCATCATCAGAAAGATCACTTAGTCCCTCTGTTTTAGTGCAAATTTATATAAACCATATCCATGTAATTGATGAAAGTTCAGTAACTCAAGAAAGCCTAGCTAAATCTGTTATGAAAATTAAAAATTAAATAGAAGCAAAATATTAAATATCTCCTCATTCTATTCTACTTCATGTAAACTTCCAAGAATGTTGGAAATTTTCAAAAGTTGAGAAAAACTTTTCAGAATTCTACACCTTTTATGAGTAGTTGATGAAATATGTGTGTATATATACATATACATATATATACATATACACTACTTAGTTGTATTATGTTATTTTTTCCACATGATATTTTTAGTAAATTTTTAATATTAGAACATTTTTAGATTTTCAAAAACATTATGTAGATCGTATAGAGTTCCCATATACCCTATGCACAATTTCTCTTATTGTTAACATTTTATTTATTTTTTGTAGGCACTATTTGTTTTTAATCAACTTTGAATTTTAGAGTTTTTTAAAGATTTACAAGAACAATTCAAAAATAGTATAGAGTTCTTATTTACCCTACACTCAATTTCTCCTACTGTTAACATTTTACATTAGTTTAGTACATTTGTCACAGTTTATGAGCCAATATTGATACATTATTATTAACTGAAGTTTATCCTATATTCATATTTCCTCAAATTTTTACCTGTCCTATTTTTCTGTTGCAAGAGTCCACCCAGGATATCATATTACATTTTGTTTGCCTTAGGCTCCTCTTAGGAAGTTTCAAGAAATTCTTAAAATATCTACATATCTATATCTATTGATATATCTTATATACATATATAATTCTGATGTCTGTATATATACATATATGTATATATGATGTGTGCATTGTTATGTGTATATAGCTCATTCGTATGTGTATATGTATTATGTGTGTATATATAGATTATTGCATATACATACATATCTAATGTATGTGTGTATATATAATGTATATATGTATACATGCATATATGTGTATGCATGTATCTAATAAATATAAATACAATATATATATACATCATAATAAATATAAAATATGTATATATGTAATATTATATAATGTTATATATTACATATATACATAATACATATATAATATTTATATATGTATAATGCTTATATGTATAATACATATATACATTAAGTAATGTATATAATACATACAATATAGTGTATATATAATAAATAAAATAAAATGTAATATAATAAATCTAATAATATATAACATACATATGTACACATACATACATGTGGAATGTGTGTGTGTGTATATATATATTCATGTGTATGGCTCTGGCTTATGGCTTAAGTTTCACAACAACCATATAGAATTGAGGCCCATTTTACACTTGAGGAAACTGTAAAATAGTAAATATCAGAATACATCATAAATAAAAGTTATTTTCAACATCATCTTACCGTGGGTAAGTGTTTGTATTTCATTTGCCCACTAAGAGGAACAAAGCATTCTCATATCCAGTATTCCTACACTTTTGTTTTTCCTAGAATCTATAAATATATAATTGGAGAAGAAGCTGTCATGATTTACAAACTAAAGGCTCTCTAGTATCTACAGGAATCTTCTACAATTGCAGATGTGTGTACACAGTATTATCATGTAAAGTATTTTCAAATTATTTGTAGCTGTTAATCAGTCCTGGCACTTGGAGGAGATTTACATGTTTTGAAAAGTACTGCAAGTGCACTAACTTGTGGAAATAATGGCTGTCAACATTTTCATTTGCTGTCCTGGCCAGATATTGGATCCTACAGAATTTGCCACTAAGAGGGCCTTTAATGAACATACTGTATATATTTGACAGCTGAGTAAAAAGAGAAGCTGGAGCAAATGGAGAATTACCATACAAAACTGGACTGTCAGTTCCAATTTAGATCCTTCTACTCCTGGTTACTCAGGGTTAAGCAGGTCCACCTCAGAGCTGCTGCTACAGACGAGCAATTCCAGGAGTGGTAAGTAGCTTGGTCACGCCATTTCCAAGATATCTTTCTTTTGCTGCTGATGCGGCATGGCTCACTTCCCACAGCGAAGTTTATCTCTGTAGAAAGGCATCAATGCAATTTAGTGTCATAGGCAATTTGTATTGGATCAGTTGCATTCTGGCTTAATAGAGCAGAATTTTGACATTATTATGAAACACATCGTAAAAGTTATAAAAAAAAAATCCTGTCTGAAGACGTAAAATAATTTGACATTTCACTCTGTTTGCTAGAAGAGGCCAAATTATAGATTTTCTTTTTAATGTTGAAGAGTTGATTCACTTCTCATTAATTAAATGTCCGGCGTCTTTGGAATTAAGCTGTCAGGTTTTATAAATGGAGCAAAAGGCATTCTAATTTCTCATTCTGAGTATCTTGGAATTTAAATTACACCTCTGGGAGAAGAAGAGAGCATTGCAATTGTGGTTTGACTATTTGGACATCACTGCAGAAATGAGAGAAGAATGTATTCCTATTACTTTGAGATAATAATGAATTGGGTATTGGCAGCATGGCATCTCTCAGAGCAGTGCAGTGAACTCGTATGCTGTACCTGGTCAGTGAAGTGAGTAGAGAGAATTTGCACATACCCTTTAGATGATTTTATGTTATAAATTTATTAAGTGACCCAGAACACAATTTATCTTCATAGAAAATTACAGTTAAAACTGAGACCTTCTTAGTCTCCAAAACCTCATGGCAAACTACTGCAGATGTACTAGAATTGCATCCCCAAATTGAATCAAGCTAGCAAGCATTTAGCAAATACGCAATATATACATAATCATATACTGAGCACAAAGAAGGAAGAAATAGAAATGTGTTGATTACCAAGGGAACTTTAAAATATACCAAGCGCCCAGGAATGTGATGTACAGAGATGTCAATTAAAGGCAGCATGAAAACAAAAGAATTAGAAAGTATGTCGGAATCTGTGTTATGTAAAATGTAGAATTTTAAATAGGCCTTGAAGAAAACGTAGGAGCCAAATTATTAGAAAGAAGAGAAAAAGGGAAATTTCCCATGAGATTATCCAATATTAACGGAATTTCCAGAACTCCCTAATAGCAACAAGTGCTTGGAGGGAATGTAAGAAGTGAGACATAGATAGATAGATAGATAGATAGATAGATAGATAGATAGATAGATAGATTGATAGATAGATATCCCATGCCATACCTGCTGAATCAAGAAAGTCACTGGATGGTGAGAGTGGGGTAGGGAATCTATTTTTTTAACAAAAACATAAGTAAACAACCCCCAAACCATTGATCTACTTTTCCACTTTTAGTTTTCTTTTATAGATAGTGTCCAAAAGACTCGTACATATTCTTCATGAACCTTATTCTGGCAGTTACTCCATTTTTTCTTGAATGCACAAAATATCAGCTTTTATTTACCACTTTACTTATGTTCTTTTCAAGGCCAGGAAAGGTTTCCATGTTGCCAATTCTAATGCAATTGTAAGATTTCATCAGTGAGTGACCAGATGTCCTGGCTGACCTGGGACTGATAGTTTTTCTGGACACAGGGTGCCAGTAGTGAAACCAGGAAAGTTTCAGTAAAATGGGACAGTCAGTCAACTCCTCCATTTTAAACTGCTTTCTTAACTTGCTTTAAGGAACCCAAAAGTCATATTCTTTTTCCTGCATCATAGCCCACTGTTTTGGTGGATTCTACTTTTGTGATCTCATTTTCTTTTATCCCACACCTCAGTCACTCGGCTCATGCCATGCTGGTCTCCATGCTGTGTCTGGACCACTACAACTAATACTGTTAGAGTATTTGCATGTTTTCTTTACTTTGATCTCTAATGCTCTAAAGCTGTGCCTGCAGATATCTGCTTGACCCTCTGTGTCACTTCATTCACATCTCTGCAGGAGTGTCACCTTAACACAGCTATTGTCTATAACTACACTGTAATATTGCACAAACTTACATATATCACACTGTCTCTATTGCTTTGTTTCTATTTTTAATGAACTTTATCAATATCTGAATTCATTATAAATATATAAACATATTTAATATGTTAATATATTTAATATAAATAAATATAGTAACATTAAAGTAATGATTTTATGCTTTCTCCAACAGAATGAAAAATACTGCTTTCCCTCTTTATCACTGTATCTATGTCACTTATGATAGTGTAAAGCATGTAGTTGAAGTTCAACAGTATTTGGTGAATGAATAAATAAAGATGGCAATGTTATTGACATTACAAAAGTCAATACCAAGTAAGGTGGTGAACGAGAACTCAATTGTAGATGCTCCTGATTTCAGAGTCTTGGTATTGAAGCACTGCATCACTATGCCTTCTTTCAATCTATAGAACAACTGCAAGTGATGGAGGGGGAGTGGCTGGCTAATATTGGCCAAGTTGGTTATTTGAAGATTGATCATAAAAGGCAGAGATGCTAGGTCACATGGCAACTCATGTATAACTTTTTGAGAAACTTTCAAACTGTTTCACAAATGACAATACTATTTTACATTTCCACTGGCAAAGTACAAGGTTCAAATTATTCTTCATCCTTGCCAACACATTATGTTCAGTGAAAGAATCCACACACTAACAGTCATGTACTGTATAATCCCATTTAAGTCAAATGTCCAGAATATAACAATTTTAGAGACAGAAAATAGATTAATGATTACCAAGTGTTGAGAAATGAAGGCAATAAGGTATTACTGCTATGGAGATGGGCTCTCTTTATGGGAATCTCATTTTTCTCTAGAAAAATGTTCTGGAATTAGATAGTGGTGATGGCTGCACAACCTTGTGAATATACTAAAAGCTGCTGAAGTATATACTTGAGTTTTATGGTGAATTATGTTAGGATTATATATTTAAAAGTGCAAAACATGGCTGGAGGTTATCAAGTAATTGAAATAATTCAATACATTGTGTGCTGTCATTGGGCATTTCTAATTGTGTTTTCTGAATGTAATGTCCCCCAAAATACACTTTTGTCTTTTATTTCAACTGATGCATCCCAAATGGCTTGTAGGCATGCTCTTGATATTTTCATATTGATATTGTATCCAACAATTTTCTTGAAATTTTTTATTAGTTTGAATATTGTCTTTATATATTTTAATGTTTTTTAATATTGATATGCACATTGTCTACAAATATTTTTATTTATAGTGTACTTGTATGTACTTTTTTGTCTTATTCTAATCAGTAGAATCTCAAGTAAATATTGATTTTGAACTTTGGTATCATATAATCATATAACATTATGGATTTTAAAGAGGGTATTTTAATATTTCACTTTTAGGTATTGTGTGTGTTTTAGGTTTTTACTAGTTTTTTATTTGGTTTTGGTAATTTCTGTAACTACCTTCCTGACTGTTTATGTTCTATGATGAGTTTATCTTTATATCAGTTATGGTTTTTGTATTCAAATATAAATTTACAAAGATGTTCAACTAGAAGTAGCAGCAATCAGAGGCTCCCATCAAAAAGAACCGTAACAGAGTGCGAATCCTGCACTGGCTACCAAGGTATCCAGGTTCTGTCATCGGAGCTGACTAGGCAAACAGCATGACCCATGGAGAGGAAGGAAGAGCACTGTGGTGAGGCAGCCCACCGGAGAGCCACGTGGGGCAGGGGAGTTCCCGCCCCACAACCAAGGGAGGCGGTGAGTGAGCATGCCACCCAGCCTGGGAAACCATGCTTTTTCTATGGAACTGTGCAACCCACAAATTAGGTTTTACTTGTGAGCCGGTGCCACTGGGGTCTAGGGTCCCAACTATGGAGTCATGCAGATTCTCAACAATCACTCAGCTACAATCTGCTTAAGCCTGCTGAGCTCCTGTAGGGAGGGGCAGCCAGTACCACAGCTGTGGCTACCTGCTGTTTAAGCCATTAGAGCTCCTTGAGAGAGAGGCAGAAACCAACACTGGGACTGATAGCTGCGTAACACACTAAGCTGCCAGGGCGGGGGAAGGGCGGCAGCCATCTCCATAGCTCCAGGCTGAGTTTTTCCCCTGCTGGAGCGAGGGAGGCTGGACAGCTTGTTCCCAAGAGGTATCCCCCTCAGTACAACACACTGGCTGTGACAGACTGTAGCTAGAGTGCCTCTTGAGGCCTGACCCTGACTCATCCCTCCTCACTGGCCAGGTTCTCCTTGCAAGAACCCCAATAAGTTCAGCCAAAGGCTCAAGGACAAGACTGATCTCCCAGGGCCTGAGTCCCTAGGGGAGGGTCGGCCACAGTCTCCACCAACCAGCAGACTTAGTCTTTCCTCCTGCTAGTTCTGAGGAATCTGGGGAGCCCAGACAAATGGGTTTCCCTAAAGTGAAGCACACCCCTCCACCAAGGGATAGTCAAACTGTTTCGTTAGATGAGTCCTGCTCCCTGTGCCACCCAACTGGGTGAAACCCTCCAATAGGGTTGTCAGACACCCTATATAGGAGCATTCCTACTGGCATCAGGTTGATGTCCTTCAAGGTCATAGATCCCAAAGGAAAGAGCAGGCACCTATTTTTGCTATTCTGCAGTGACATCTGCAGAATTGAGTGACATCTCCGGGCATGGGAGTGAACCAGATTTAGGCAGCCTAAAGAAGAGGGACCTGACCATCGAAAGAAAAACAAACAAACAGAAAGCAACAACAGCAGCATAGGTGAAAAAAAATCCCTACAAAAACCCCATCCAAGGGTCAGCAGCTTCAAAGATTGAAACTAGACAAACTCATGAAGACGAGAAAAAATCAACAAAAAAATGCTAAAACCCAAAAGGCCAGAGTGCCTTTTCTCCTCCAAATGATTGCAACACATTTCTAGCAAGGGCAAGAACTGGAAGGAGGATTAAGTAGATGAACTGACAGAAATAGGCTTCAGAAAGTGGGTAATAACAAACTCCACTGAGCTAAAGGAACACGTTCTAACCCAATGCAAAGAAGCTAAGAAACTTGATAAAAATTTACAGGAGCTGCTAACTAGAATAACCGGTTTAGAGAGGAACATAAATGACCTGATGGAGCTGAAAAGCACAGCACAGAAACTTTGTAATACATACACAAGTATCAATAGCTAAATTGACCAAACAGAAGAGAGGATATCAGACTTTCAAGACCATCATGCTGAAATAAGGCATGCAGACAAGATTAGAGTAAAAAGAACAAAAAGGAATGAACAAAACCTCAGAGAAATATGGAACTATGAAAAAAGACCAAACCTATGATTGATTGGAGTACCTGAAAGAAATGGGGAGCATGAAACCAAGTTGGAAAACACACTTCAGGATATTATCCAAGAGAACTCCCCCAGCCTAGCAAGACAGGCCAACATGCAAATTCAGGAAATACAAAGAACACCACTAATATACCCCACAAGTAGATCAAACCCAAGACACATAATCATCAGTTTCTCCAAAGTCAAAATGAAAGAAAAAATGTTAAGGCAGCCAGAGAGAAAGGCCAGGTCACCTACAAAGGGAAGCCCATCAGACTAACAGCAGATCTCTCAGCAGAAACCTTACAAGCCAGAAGAGAGTGGGGGCCAATATTCAACATTCTTAAATAAAATCATTTGCAACCCAGAATTTCATATCCAGCCAAACTAAGCTTCATAAGCAAAGGAGAAATAAAATCCTTTCCAGACAAGCAAATGCTGAGGGATTTTTGTCACCACCAGGCCTTCCTTGCAAGAGCTCCTGAAGGAAGCAGTAAATATGGAAAGGAAAAACCAATACCAGCCACTATAAAAACATACCAAAATATAAACACCAATGGTGCAACAAAAAAACTTCATCAAGTAGTGTGCAAAATAACCAGATAGCATTATAATGAGAGGATCCAATTCACACATAACAATATTAACCTTAAATGTAAATGGGCTAAACAACCCAGTTAACAGACACAGACTGGCAAATTGGATAAAGATTCAAGACCCATTGGTGTGCTGTATTCAGGAGACCCATGTCACGTGCAAAGACACATATAGGCTCAAAATCAAGAGATGGAGGAAAATCTACCAAGTAAATAGAAAGAAAAAAAATCAGGAGTTGAAGTCCTACTCTTTGACAAAACAGACTTTAAACCAACAAAGATCAAAAAAGACAAAGAAGGGCATTACATAATGGTAAAGGAATCAATTCAACGAGAAGTGCTAACTATCCTAGATATATATGCACCCAGTACAGGAGCACCCAGGTTCATAAAACAAGTTCTTAGAGACCTACAAAGAGGCTTAGACTCCAACACAATAATAGTGAGAGACTTTAACAGCCATTGTCAATATTAGACAGATTGAGACAGAAAATTAACAAGAATATTCAGGACTTGAACGCAGCTCTGAATCAAGTGGACCTAATAGACATCTACAGAACTCTCCACCCCAAATCAACAGAATATACATTCTTCCCGGTGCCACATGGCACTTATTCTAAAATTGACCACATAAGGAAGTAAGACACTTTTCAGTAAGTGAGAAATAACTGAAGTCATAACAAACAATCTCTCAGACCACTGTGCAATCAAATTAGAACTCAGGATTAAGAAACTCAGCCAAAACCACACACCTACATGGAAATTGAACAGCCTGGTCCTGAATGATTACTGGGTAAATAATGAAATTAAGGCAGAGATAAATGTTTTTTGAAACCAATGAAAACAAAGAGAAAACGTACCAGAATATCTGGGACACAGCTGAAGAAGTGTTAACAGGGAAATTCATAGCACTAAATGCCCACATCAGAAAATTAGAAAATTCTCAAATCGACATCCTAACATCACAATTAAAAGAGCTAGAGAAACAAGAGCAAACAAATCCAAAAGCTAGCAGAAGACAAGAAATACCTAAGATCAGAGCAGAACTGAAGGAGGTGGAGACATGAAAATCTCTTTAAAAAAATCAGTGAATCCAGGAGCTGGTTTTTTGAAAAAATTAACAAAATAGATAGACCACTAGCTAGACTAATAAAGAAGAAAAGAGAAGAATCAAATAGACACAATACAAAAAGGGCATATTACGACTGACCTCACAGAAATACAAACTACCATCAGAGAATACTATAAACACCTCTACAAAAATAAACTAGAAAATCTAGAAGAATTGGATAAATACCTGGACACATACACCCTCCCAAGACTAAACCAGGAAGAAGTCAAATCTCTGAATAGATCAATAAGAATTTCTGAAATTGAGGCAGTAATCAATAGTATATCAACCAAAAAAGCCCAGGACAAGATAGATTCACAGCCAAATTCTATGAGAAGTACAAAGAGGATCTGGTACCATTTCTTCTGAAAATATTACAAACAATTGAAAAGGAGGGACTCCTCCCTAACTCATTTTGTGAGGTCAGCATCATCCTGGTAACAAAACCTGGCAGAAACACCACAAAAAATGAAAACTTCACACCAATATCCCTAATGACCATTGATGTGAAAGTTCTCATTAAAATATTGGCAAACCAAATTCAGCAGCATACTGAAAAGCTTATCCACCATGATTACATCAGTTTCATTCCTGGAATGCAAGGCTGGTTCAACATATGCAAATCTATAAATGTAACCCATCACATGACAAAAAGCACATGATTATCTCAATAGATGCAGAAAAGGCTTCCAATAAAATTCAACATCCCTTCATGTTAAACATAATAAACTAGGTATTGATCGAACATGTCGCAAAATAATAAGAGCTATTTATGACAAACACACAACCAATATCATACTGAACGGGCAAAAGCTGGAAACAGTCCCTTTGAAAACTGGCACAAGACAAAGATGCTCTCTCTCACCATTCCTATTTAACATAATATTGAAAGTTCTGGATAGGGCAATCAGGCAAGAGAAATAAATAAGGAGTATTCAAATAGAAAGAGAGGAAGTCAAATTGTCTCTGATGGCAGATGACAGGATTCTATATTTAGAAAACCCCATAATCTCAGCCCAAACAATCCTTAAGCTGTTAAGCAACTTCAGCAAAGTCTCAGGATACAAAATCAATGTGCAAAAATCATAAGCATTCCTACACGCCAGCAATAGACAAGCAGAGAGCCAGATCATGAGTGAACTCCCATTCACAATTGCTACAAAGAGAATAAAATACCTAGGAATACAGCTAAAAAGGGATATGAAGGACCTCTTCAAGGAGAACTACAAACCACTGCTCAAGGAAATAAGAGAGGACACAAACAAATGGGAGAACTTTCCATTCTTACGGATAGGAAGAATTAATATTGTGAAAATGGCCATCCTGCCAAAAGTAATTTGTGCTATTCTCATCAAACTACCGTTGACTTTCTTCACAGAATTAGAAAAAAAACTACTTGAAATTTCATACAGAGCCAAAAAGAACCCATATAGCCAAGACAATCCTAAGCAAAAAGAACAAAGCTGGAGGCATCATGCTACGTGACTTCAAACTATACTGCAAGGCTACAGTAACCAAAACAGCATGGTATTGGTACCAAAACAAATATATAGATCAATAGAACAGAACAGAGACCTCAGAAATAACACCACACATCAACAACCATCTGGTCTTTGATAAACCTGATAAAAACAAACAATGGGGATAAGATCTCCTATTTAGTAAATGGTGCTGGGAAAACTGGCTAGTCATATGCAGAAAACTGAAACTGAACCCTTTCCTTAAACCTTACACAAAAATTAACTTAAGATAGATTAAAGACTTAAATGTAAAACCCAAAACCACAAGAACTCTAGGAAAAAAAAAAAAACAAAAAACAAACTTAGGCAATACTATTCAGGACATAGGCACAGGCAAAGACTTCCTCACAAAAACACCAAAAACAATTGCAACAAAAGCCAAAATTGACAAATGAGATCTAACTCAACTAAAGACCTGCACAGCAAAAGAAACTGTCATCAGAGGGAACAGGCAACCTACAGAATGGGAGAAAAATTTTGCAATCTACCCAGCTGACAAAGATCTAATATCCAGAACCTATAAGGAACTTAAACAAATTTACAAGAAAAAAAAAAACCCATCAAAAAGTGGGCAAAGGATATGAACAGACACTTCTTAAAAGAAGAATTTATGTGGCCAACAAACATATGGAAAAAAAAAAAAAACTCATTACTAATCATTAGAGAAATGCAAATAAAAACCACAATGAGATACCATCTCATGCCAAACAGAATGGTGATTACTAAAAAGTCAAGAAACAATAGATGCTGACGATGCTGCAGAGCTATAGGAATGCTTTTACACTGTTGGTGGGAATGTAAATTAGTTCAACGAATGTGGAAGACAGTGTGGGAATTCCTCAAGGATCTAGAACCAGAAATACCATTTGACCCAGCAATCCCATTACTGGGTATATACCCAAAGAAATATAAATGCTTGTGTAAAGACACATGGATGTGTATGTTTATTGTAGCACTGTTTACAATAGCAAAGACATGGTACCAACCCAAATGCCCATCAATGATAGACTGGATAAAGAAAATATGGTACAGCTACACCATGGAATACTATGTAGCCATATAAAGAAATGAGATTATGTCCTTTCAGGGACATGGATGAAGCTGGAAGCCATCATCCTCAGCAAACTAACACAAGAACAGAAAACCAAAAACTGCATGTTCTCACTCTGAAGTGGGAGTTGAACAATTAGAACACATGAACACAGGGAGGGGAAAATCACACACTGGGACCAGCCAGGGGATGAAGTGGGCGAGGAGAGGGAGAGCATTAGGACAAATAGCTAATGCATCTAACACCTAGATGATGGGTTGATAGGTGCAGCAAACCACCATGACACACATATACTGTGTATCAAACCTACATGTTCTGCACTTGTATCCCAGAATTTAAAGTAAAATAAAATAAAATAAATAAATATTCAATGAAAAAAAATACATGCGATAGCTTCTTTAACTGTTAATGTGATAAACTGCATTAGAGAGCATTCTAATACTAAATGATCTTTGTACTTCCTGAGTAATCCCATATTGGATGTATTATTAATTTATGAATGATACTGCCTCCAATTTTTTATTTATTTATTTTCTTACTTCTATTTAAACATGACTTTGAATCCAGTTTTCTTCTCTTTTCCTATCCTTGGGAAACATTCATACATTTCTGTCCATATATTCAATGTCCTGATTTTTAGCTAGTTCAAATTATTTTCATAAAATGAATCTAAACGGTATCTGGAAGTTTATATGAGAAATAATTTTTCTTTCTTCATTTCTTTTTCTTTATTAATTTCTTTTGCTTCTTGAAGTTTATTAACTTTATTAAATGTAGCCTAATAATTGATATTTTTACTTTAATTTTAGACTATGCGTTTGAACACTTAAACAGTAATAATTTGAACCAGATTTCCTTTTAAATTCATTTTGCTAATTAATTAATTTTGCTAATACAACATGCCTACGTTGTATCAGGATAATTGGGATATTTGTCACCTCAAACATTTATTATTTCTTTGTCCTGGGAACATACCAAATCTTCTTTTCTTGCTACTTTTAAATATGCTATACGTTCTTGCAAGCTATAGTTACCCTACTTTAAAGAACATACTTTAACTGTTTATTTTGTTAGAAAGTTATGTATTTGCTTATAAATTATTGTTACATTATTCACCTGTTTTCAATTGTGTCTTCTAATGTCTAATATTACTAATTTATACATTTTTTCTTTTAAAAATGCATCTTTTGTTCTTCTTGATGTTTTCTACTCTTTCTTTGTTTTCACATAGCTCTGCTTTTAATTCTATTACTTCCTTCCTTCCACTTTATTTGGACTTATTTTGTTATGTCTTTTCTAATTTTTAGATTCAGAACCTTAACTCATTTTTCATCTTCTTCTTTTCTAATAGAAATATCTAAAACTATACATTTTCATATGACTATGAATATAGCTGTATCACACACATCTATATATATTCTTATTTTCTTATTTCTCAGTTTAAAAAGTTTGTTTTTATAATAATTGCATTTTTACATATAGATTATATAATAGTTTGCATTTTTAAACAATTTTAAAAGTATGTAATATTTTTGGCTCTATTCTTGTTATTCATTCCTAAGTTTATTTTTTTATGAACATAAATGATTACCCATATATTAGATCTTCAATGCTTGTTGACAACAATCTAATGAGACAGGTTCTATAATTATCCCTACTTCACAGATGGGGAAAACTGAGAAACATAGCAGGTAAGAAAAGTTCCTAATAACACACAAATGGTGGAATTGGGAATTAAACCTGGGCAGTTTGTCTCCCAAGTCATCTCTTAGTGTGTTTTATTTTATTATGGTTTCAGTTCCTCCTCTCATTATTGTAGGCATACTTGCTAACAAATTTTTTTAGATTATATAAAATATTTTATTATCATCAGTTCTTGAGGAGTTGCTTTTCTTTTTGGGAGAGTCTGACAGTTTTCTTCCATTATTGATTCCCTCATTTGACTTATAATTTTACTATAGTGACAATTCTGTGTTCATTTGCAGTCAGGTTTTTTTCTACCAGGGAAATGTCAATTGTTTTTCATACCTGGCACCTTAGGAAGAAGACACAATTTTGTGCACGGGGATAGGAGTGGTGCACAGAGATTTTCTAATCTCCTCTAATGAAGAGGCAGCCCTTTCCATGCCTAAGAATTCCACAAGGATTTCTTCTGTAGTTCCCGATGGGAGTCTGGCTCACTGCCACATTTATTGTCTCTACGGAGGTGCTAGAACTCTTGTTGTCTGCTACAGTGTGGGGAGGTACCTTTCTTTCTAAAATTAAGCTGTTTATTTATTTGATATAGTTAAATAAGTATATTATTATTATTATTATTATTAATCTATTTCTTTTTGGACATTTTGTTTCTATCTTGAAATTAAACTGGGTATTTAAGATCCCGCCTTTACTATATGAAGGACAAAAGGAGTAAACTGAAAGATGGGTAGTAGGATCATATTCAACAAAACATCTGTCTTAAACTTTTGGTTGTTGCAGATGATCAAGTTAACGTGATGTCATTAAGGTGTGTCCTGATCCATTATGACTCTGTTCTTACAAAAAGGGGAAACTTGATCACTGAGACAAACAATTGCAGGGGCAATGTCAAGGGATTATGAAGGAAGAGATTGAAGAGAGGCATCTACAAACCAAAGAACATCAAAAATTGCCAGCAAAACACCAGGAGCTAGAAAGGGGAAATGAAATAGATTCTCCCTCACAGCCTTCAGAAGCAAACAACCCTGTTGGACCATGATGTCGAACTTTTAGCACCCAAAACTGTGAGACAATAAATTTATATTATTTTAAGTCAATCAGTTACAGTCCTTAGAGTAGCCCTAGGAAACCAGCACTAAAGTTATTTGGCCAAAGGACATCAAAAATATTTGAGTATCTCCGAATGTTACTTTTTCTTTCAGAGTCTGACAGGAATACATAAAATAGAACCATACATTCTAAAAGTACATTTTGTATTAATAAATGTTGGTCCCAAAGCTTGGGGTAAGATTCAGTGAGACTAAATGGATCATGAGGACAAGTCCTTTAACCAAAGCTACAAAGAAACTAAGGAAGATGTGTGTTTATCTTTTTCACTGAGCTCTTAACTATTTTTTTTTAAATTTTACAATGGATTGCAAATAAGACTGGGTCAAGAAAATTCCAAGTCACCTCTTATGCTTTGTAGAAATGAAACATTTTGTTGGAGAAGGATGTGGAAGATTTCTAATTTCAGTTAAAAATATAGCATCATGGAAGCAAAATTATGCCATCTGGAATTTAGATTATTTGGAACAATAGGAGAGATTAAAACCATCCCTTCTTTGTGAAATACCCTTTACTTGATGAGCTATAACAGGGGACTCTTCTTGGGACTGAAGAAAAATAAATTTGTACTGACTTATTTCTAAGAGTAGGAAAAAATGTATCAGTGTAGATAGAGATAGTACTTTCTTTTATCTAAAGGCCAACAGCATGTAAAATAAAATATTTATAGCTCTTTTAAGAGAGAGTATGGGTTCAGTTATTCTCAGGAAATCTCTCTGTTATCTTTACAAAGTTCTGACTAAAGAAAGAATCCATGTGGTATTAAATTGAGCTATTTGAACTCAATGACTCAAATCTATATATTGAATCAAGGGTCTCTTTCACAGAGTAGTTAAACTTGGATATTGATGAAGAGGATAATAGATATAACCATAACATTTATTAAGAAATATGTCTGTGCATGGCAGCATGCTAAGGAGATTTAAAAACTTGTTCTATGTGACATGACTAATTCCTGAAGAGCTG
The DNA here is from genome assembly GCF_024542745.1 of Macaca thibetana thibetana. Lineage (NCBI taxonomy): Eukaryota > Metazoa > Chordata > Mammalia > Primates > Cercopithecidae > Macaca > Macaca thibetana. Next base: position 68,308,156 of record NC_065592.1, read on the forward strand.
GGAATTGTTTTTTATTTTTCAAAATTGGTATTTCTAAACTATACTACATTTCCACAGCATCCCTTTCCTTTAAGAGTCCTCCTTAAGCAAGGTTTACATTTATTAGGAGATGCTACAAAAAATACACTGTATTATTTATTTTCAAACCCACAGTTAGGGTTCAGAAGATGAAGAGAAATCCATCAGGCAAACAGCAAAAAAGTAAACGATATAATTGGAAAATGTGTCCAGAAACTTTATTTGATATGAAGTTTTATTCCAACTTCTAAAATTCCCTCTGTGTCAAAGGGTTGAAAGACTAGAAATTACTTTTCCCTCCTTGTCTTCCAGCAGAGTTTTAGTTAGGGTTAGCTAATGAGAAGAACTTGGATGAGATGGAAAGCAAAATGAGCAAAATTACTATTCTTTGGCAAAAGCTTAGAATAGGCATGTGGCATTTGTATATGACAGACGTGGGGTTTTGCCAGGACTGTTCACCCATCTCTCTGAGAACCACACACTCTGTTTTTCAGAAGCTGCTGTCACCTGTGATGCCTCCCTTGAAATTCCTGCACGTTCCATTTTTCTGAAAAACAGAAACACGCTCCCTATTCTTTGGTCTCCCAGTTCTTATATTATAATTATAGTGTAAGATTCAAATTCTTCCCTGAAACACATAGAGTGGCTCATGTATAAATGAAAAATCCTAAGTAAGACAGAAAGGACCAAAATAATGTGATGTCAAAAAACCAACATTGAATTAAAAATTTATTGGCACATTAAAAACATACTGATTGAAAGAATACTTTTAAAATACCATAGATAATAATTTGTGGGAGCTTCAGATAACGAAATTCCACATGATAAGTTTTTAAATAATACTTAAAATAGTAATATGTAAAAAGAGATAAATGGCAAGATGGAGAACGTTGATCTGAGAATTCGCACTTCTAACAAGTTCCTGGGTGTTGCTGCTACAATTTATGTGAGAAATCGCTGTCATTGTGTGCATTACCTTTCTGCTGTGGAGGCTGCTGTCAGCACTTGCACACCAGGGTATTCATTCCTCTGTCCATTCTCTAGCTTCCCTGTACTTCAATCCTTATCATTCACATCACAGTTTCCTCAGATGACTCTACTTAGGCATGGAAAGAACCAAGATTTCCTAGGAAATTTTGCTCCTTTAGAGGAGTCTATATTCAATGACAGATTGATAAATAAATAGAACATTGTAGGGTCTTCTTTGAAGTAGGACAGATTCCTTGGTGCAATTTATGTGTCAAAGTTTCCTGTGGCATCAGGGTGACATGGGAATTTTACTTGAAATAACACCCTTGCTTGGCTCCTTTCTCTTTCTTAACCTGCTTCTTCACTGCTCTTCTCTATTTCTCTCTGGATAACTTCTGTAATAAATCAAGTTACTTGTATCTGAAAACTCCATAATCTGTATGGCTAGTGACTACACTTTTTGACAGTACAGCTTCTACCATAAACCATAGTTTTATTGGAAAGTGCTGTTCTAATGGGTTTCATTGATTTTATCTTGATTTTATCTTTCTACAATGAAAGGTTATATATAGTCTGATTACATTATTTGAAGTAGAGATAGTAATAATTAGGGGCTGCATTTAATTTTATTAAGGTTTATTATTTGTGGTTTGCCCTTACTCTTAAAATGTGCCCCATATGAGGTCTCAACTAATGACCTCATGGTCTTTGAACTCTAATCTTTGTATTCCTAGTACAAAGGGATTGTTGAATGTTCTTAGTTTCATAGCTTCTTAGCCTCATGCACAGTCTAAGAAAAAAAATCCATTAGTGTGTTGACGCAGACCAGATTTTGACATCATTTCTCTGAAGTTCTTTTTTCTACATGATCTTGTTCCCTCAAGTTGTGACTGTCTTAGTATAGCTAAACTTCGACTTTACTTTCTGATTCACATGAATCTTCCAAAGACTCTGGTTAAAGAATTCTATTTAGTTGCTCAGTCCACTGAAAATTAGGTATAAATTGAAGAAAAAATATTCAGCGAAGATTGAGCTCACTTAGTCTATTCTTATTGTCTCTGATATCCTTATTTTTCAATTCCTGGCTGCCTTGTATACTCTTCTATGCCTTTATTTGGTAGCTGAATTGTGATAAATCTACATTAGTTTGTTTTCGCCTCATTCTTATTTGGATTCTAAGGCTTTAGCTGGCTATCTTTCATCTGTTTGAATAATCCTCAGGCATTGTTTCTTCAACTATTCAGCCTTATTTTCTCTCTCTTATTTTTCAGTCTCCAGTTACCCAGATTAGACCACATAACTGTAACTACGTATTATCCTCTATCCCTTAATTGTTATTCATGTTTTACTTCTTATATTCATTCTGGATATTTTCTTCAAACCTATCTTCCAGCTCATTATTCACTCTTCAGCTTAGTGTATTCTTTTGTTAAACACATTTATTTTATTGATTTATATACTTTTCAGTTCTCTGCCATATTTGCCTATCTTATCTTCTATCTTTTAGAACATGTTAAGCATTATCTACATAATTACATTTTCTGGACCTCTTCCAGGTCTATTTTTATTTTTTACTGTGTTTTGCTTTGTAAAAATAATGAGTTTTGTTTCCTTCCAAGTAAGGTGTAAAGTATAGTGAATACCATATATAAGAATTATAGAGATATTTCCAGGAGTAGAATGAATTTACATCCCTGTAAAGAGGATGTTTGTTTACTTTTATTGTATGTCAAGGGCAATAGCAACGTGTGATAACCTTAATCTGTTCAGAAAAGTTTAGATTATTTAGAGCAAGGCTGCAGTTTTTGAACATGCTAGTATATTTCTGATTCATTCTCACCAGTGTAAATTATCATTTTATGGTCTTAAGATAAAGTGTAGGGGGTTTAAAAGCTTCTTCTACTTGCCATTTTTCTGGACTCCATTTTTTTTGTTCCCTATTTCCTCTAGGCTGTCAAAGTATCTGTTTAACTTTTTTTATATATCAGCTTCCTCTTCTGGAATTACTAGATGCTTCTAGGGGGAAAGTAGCTAAATACCAGTACTACTCCTTTTTTTTATTTATATGCTCCTTTACTGCCTTATTAGTTTCCTGTTTCTACCTAATGAGTTTAAAAAACAAAACAAAACAAAAATATTTCCTGAATTTCTAGCTTTTCTTAGCAGGGAGGTTGGTCCAAATTACTTAGGTCTCCATTTCTCTATATGAGTATCTGCAAGCATGACTTTACTACAAACTATTTTTTTCCTAAACCAAGGAATAAGTAAAAGCTATGTTTAACTTACAAACATTTAAAAAATAATTAAGTTAGGCCTTAATACACATAAACATGTATGAAATGGTTTATGATAAAGGGCTTAGAAAAATGTTTTTCTCTGAATTGTGCTTATATCATCAGCATCTGGATTATCATTTATTGTCTTCTATGTATTATAGTTGCTGAAGGCTGATGATATAGTCATGTCAGAATCATCACAATGTTTTATTAGCTATATCTGGCCAGACATGCTAATTATAATATAGGTGACATCTCACATTTGTTCAAAGATCACACTTAATATAATCTTGATTAGATATATGTATAGCTATGATTGTTCAATTCTGTGTAGCTAAGCATATTATGGTTGTATTGTTTAGGAGTCTTGACTTAATTATCTAAAAATCTCCAAAATTTTAGTGGCTTAATCAAATATAATTGTATACTTTTCTCATGTAATTGTCCTAACTTACGGTTCAGACTGGCTGACAATCTCTCCCTTTCCTGTAAGTAGTAACTTAAAGACCTTGGCTATTTATCTCTGAGAGTCCACCACCTTTTAGAACCTTGTCATTAGAGACTGCATCAAGCAAAAGAAAGAAATCACTTCTCAGCCTTTCGATTAAGATCAAGTATAGTATCTGTTCTTATCAGTTAAATATCTTATATGTTCCTGTTCTCAGGACAATATTAAATGGATTGTTTGAAATAGCAAATGGAACATAACCTGGCACTGCAGTACTGCTAGGAAGAGACAGAAGAAAAAAGAGAGAGAGAAAGAGAGAAAGAATGAAAGAAAGAAAAAAGAAGGAAAAAAGACAGAAAGAAACAAGGAAGAAAGAAAGAAAAAGAAAGAAAGAAAGAGAAAGAAAGAAAGAAAAGAGAGAAAGAAGGAGGGAAGGAAGGAAGGAAGGAAGGAAGGAAGGAAGGAAGGAAGGAAAGAGAAAGAAAAAGGAGAAAGAAAAAGTTTAGGCAAAGAAGCAAAAAGAAAAAAATAATCACTACCAGGCAGATGATATCACTACAATTGTAACTCAGATTCTTTATCTACAGGTAATGGAGGAAATGCTACATGCCCAGAGAAAAGAGGAAACAGGCATCAGTGAATATCTGATAGTTTCTGACCCAATGGTAAAAACACCTTCATTTGTAAATAGGCATACTGTTGTCTTCTGGGAAAAAAATGCTGCCTTTTTTTTCTTCCAACCAGAAAGAGAGTAAATAAAGAAGAAAATAATAGAGGTCAGATGCTATAGATATCTTTGTTTCTGTTAAATATAGAATTCTAGGTAGACCCTTTGCAATAACACATACATGCACATCTATACAATAACAAAACAATACTATTGTCCTATATAGTTTTTGTCTTCTATGCACTGTGTATTACACATTTTCACTGCTAATAATACAAACTGAAGTTCAATAACTGAATGTTTTGCTCTTCTGTTACTTAATTTCTAAGCTGCATGCATTGTGAAGGCAGTAAATGTAAACTAAAGAACAATATAGACAAATCTTGTAAACTCTTGAGAAACCAACATTGTTACAAGTTTTAAGATAATTCATTAAACAAACAATGTCAATTTTTACACCACAATGGGATAAAATTAGAAATCAATACAGGAGAGATAAGAGAAAAAATTGAAAAATGCATGTATATTAAACAACACACTTCTACATAACACAGGGGTCAAAGAAAAACTGTTAAGAGAAATTTGAAAATATTTTGAACTAAATGAAAATGAAAGTAAAATATATCAAAATTCGAGGGGGCGGAGCAAGATGGCCGAATAGGAACAGCTCCAGTCTCCAACTCCCAGCGCGAGCGACACAGAAGACCGGTGATTTCTGCATTTTCAACTGAGGTACTGGGTTCATCTCACTGGGGAGTGCCGGACGATCGGTGCTGGTTAGCTGCTGCAGCCCAACCAGCGAGAGCTGAAGCAGGGCGAGACATCGCCTCACCTGGGAAGTGCAAGGGGGAAGGGAATCCCTTTTCCTAGCCAGGGGAACTGAGACACACAACACCTGGAAAATCGGGTAACTCCCACCCCAATACTGCGCTTTAAGCAAACAGGCACACCAGGAGATCATATCCCACACCTGGCCGGGAGGGTCCCACACCCACGGAGCCTCCCTCATTGCTAGCACAGCAGTCTGTGATCTACCGGCGAGGCAGCAACGAGGCTGGGGGAGGGGCGCCCGCCATTGCTGAGGCTTAAGTAGGTAAACAAATCCGCTGGGAAGCTCGAACTGGGTGGAGCTCACAGCAGCTCAAGGAAACCTGCCTGTCTCTGTAGACTCCACCTCTGGGGACAGGGCACAGTAAACTATAACAAACGCAGCAGAAAACTCTGCAGACGCAAACGACTCTGTCTGACAGCTTTGCAGAGAGCAGTGGATCTCCCAACACGGAGGTTGAGATCTGAGAAGGGACAGACTCCCTGCTCAAGTGGGTCCCTGACCCCTGAGTAGCCTAACTGGGAGACATCCCCCACTAGGGGCAGTCTGACACCCCACACCTCACAGGGTGGAGTACACCCCTGAGAGGAAGCTTCCAAAGCAAGAATCAGACAGGTACACTCGCTGTTCAGAAATATTCTATCTTCTGCAGCCTCTGCTGCTGATACCCAGGCAAACAGGGTCTGGAGTGGACCTCAAGCAATCTCCAACAGACCTACAGCGGAGGGTCCTGACTGTTAGAAGGAAAACTATCAAACAGGAAGGACACCTACACCAAAACCCCATCAGTACATCACCATCATCAAAGACCAGAGGCAGATAAAACCACAAAGATGGGGAAAAAGCAGGGCAGAAAAGCTGGAAATTCAAAAAATAAGAGCGCATCTCCCCCGGCAAAGGAGCGCAGCTCATCGCCAGCAACGGATCAAAGCTGGACGGAGAATGACTTTGACGAGATGAGAGAAGAAAGCTTCAGTCCATCAAATTTCTCAGAGCTAAAGGAGGAATTATGTACCCAGCACAAAGAAACTAAAAATCTTGAAAAAAAAGTGGAAGAATTGATGGCTAGAGTAATTAATGCAGAGAAGGTCCTAAACGAAATGAAAGAGATGAAAACCATGACACGAGAAATACGTGACAAATGCACAAGCTTCAGTAACCGACTCGATCAACTGGAAGAAAGAGTATCTGCGATTGAGGATCAAATGAATGAAATGAAGTGAGAAGAGAAACCAAAAGAAAAAAGAAGAAAAAGAAATGAACAAAGCCTGCAAGAAGTATGGGATTATGTAAAAAGACCAAATCTACGTCTGATTGGGGTGCCTGAAAGTGAGGGGGAAAATGGAACCAAGTTGGAAAACACTCTTCAGGATATCATCCAGGAGAACTTCCCCAACCTAGTAGGGCAGGCCAACATTCAAATCCAGGAAATACAGAGAATGCCACAAAGATACTCCTCGAGAAGAGCAACTCCAAGACACATAATTGCCAGATTCACCAAAGTTGAAATGAAGGAAAAAATCTTAAGGGCAGCCAGAGAGAAAGGTCCGGTTACCCACAAAGGGAAGCCCATCAGACTAACAGCAGATCTCTCGGCAGAAACTCTCCAAGCCAGAAGAGAGTGGGGGCCAATATTCAACATTCTTAAAGAAAAGAATTTTAAACCCAGAATTTCATATCCAGCCAAACTAAGTTTCATAAGTGAAGGAGAAATAAAATCCTTTACAGATAAGCAAATGCTTAGAGATTTTGTCACCACTAGGCCTGCCTTACAAGAGACCCTGAAGGAAGCACTAAACATGGAAAGGAACAACCGGTACCAGCCATTGCAAAAACATGCCAAAATGTAAAGACCATCTAGGCTAGGAAGAAACTGCATCAACTGACGAGCAAAATAACCAGTTAATATCATAATGGCAGGATCAAGTTCACACATAACAATCTTAACCTTAAATGTAAATGGACTAAATGCTCCAATGAAAAGACACAGACTGGCAAAGTGGATAAAGAGTCAAGACCCATCAGTCTGCTGTATTCAGGAGACCCATCTCACATGCAGAGACATACATAGGCTCAAAATAAAGGGATGGAGGAAGATTTACCAAGCAAATGGAGAACAAAAAAAAGCAGGGGTTGCAATACTAGTCTCTGATAAAACAGACTTTAAACCATCAAAGATCAAAAGAGACAAAGAAGGCCATTACATAATGGTAAAGGGATCAATTCAACAGGAAGAGCTAACTATCCTAAATATATATGCACCCAATACAGGAGCACCCAGATTCATAAAGCAAGTCCTTAGAGACTTACAAAGAGACTTAGACTCCCATACAATAATAATGGGAGACTTCAACACTCCACTGTCAACATTAGACAGATCAACGAGACAGAAAGTTAACAAGGATATCCAGGAATTGAACTCATCTCTGCAGCAAGCAGACCTAATAGACATCTATAGAACTCTCCACCCCAAATCAACAGAATATACATTCTTCTCAGCACCACATCATACTTACTCCAAAATTGACCACGTAATTGGAAGTAAAGCACTCCTCAGCAAATGTACAAGAACAGAAATTATAACAAACTGTCTCTCAGACCACAGTGCAATCAAACTAGAACTCAGGACTAAGAAACTCAATCAAAACCGCTCAACTACATGGAAACTGAACAACCTGCTCCTGAATGACTACTGGGTACATAACGAAATGAAGGCAGAAATAAAGATGTTCTTTGAAACCAATGAGAACAAAGATACAACATACCAGAATCTCTGGGACACATTTAAAGCAGTGTGTAGAGGTAAATTTATAGCACTACATGCCCACAAGAGAAAGCAGGAAAGATCTAAAATTGACACTCTAACATCGCAATTAAAAGAACTAGAGAAGCAAGAGCAAACACATTCGAAAGCTAGCAGAAGGCAAGAAATAACTAAGATCAGAGCAGAACTGAAGGAGATAGAGACACAAAAAACCCTCCAAAAAAATCAATGAATCCAGGAGTTGGTTTTTTGAAAAGATCAACAAAATTGACAGACCACTAGCAAGACTAATAAAGAAGAAAAGAGAGAAGAATCAAATCGACGCAATTAAAAATGATAAAGGGGATATCACCACCGACCCCACAGAAATACAAACTACCATCAGAGAATACTATAAACACCTCTACGCAAATAAACTGGAAAATCTAGAAGAAATGGATAATTTCCTGGACACTTACACTCTTCCAAGACTAAACCAGGAAGAAGTTGAATCCCTGAATAGACCAATAGCAGGCTCTGAAATTGAGGCAATAATTAATAGCCTACCAACCTAAAAAAGTCCAGGACCAGATGGATTCACAGCTGAATTCTACCAGAGGTACAAGGAGGAGTTGGTACCATTCCTTCTGAAACTATTCCAATCAATAGCAAAAGAGGGAATCCTCCCTAACTCATTTTATGAGGCCGACATCATCCTGATACCAAAGCCTGGCAGAGACACACACAAAAAAGAGAATTTTAGACCAATATCCCTGATGAACATCGATGCAAAAATCCTCAATAAAATACTGGCAAACCGGATTCAGCAACACATCAAAAAGCTTATCCACCATGATCAAGTGGGCTTCATCCCTGGGATGCAAGGCTGGTTCAACATTTGCAAATCAATAAACATAATCCAGCATATAAACAGAACCAAAGACAAGAACCACATGATTATCTCAATAGATGCAGAAAAGGCTTTTGACAAAATTCAACAGCCCTTCATGCTAAAAACGCTCAATAAATTCGGTATTGATGGAATGTACCTCAAAATAATAAGAGCTATTTATGACAAACCCACAGCCAATATCATACTGAATGGGCAAAAACTGGAAAAATTCCCTTTGAAAACTGGCACAAGACAGGGATGCCCTCTCTCACCACTCCTATTCAACATAGTTTGGAAGGTCTCGCTAGGGCAATTAGGCAAGAGAAAGAAATCAAGGGTATTCAGTTAGGAAAAGAAGAACTCAAATTGTCCCTGTTTGCAGATGACATGATTGTATATTTAGAAAACCCCATTGTCTCAGCCCAAAATCTCCTTAAGCTGATAAGCAACTTCAGCAAAGTCTCAGGATACAAAATTAATGTGCAAAAATCACAAGCATTCGTATACACCAGTAACAGACAAACAGAGAGCCAAATCAGGAATGAACTTCCATTCACAATTGCTTCAAAGAGAATAAAATACCTAGGAATCCAACTTACAAGGGATGTAAAGGACCTCTTCAAGGAGAACTACAAACCACTGCTCAGTGAAATAAAAGAGGACACAAACAAATGGAAGAACATACCATGCTCATGGATAGGAAGAATCAATATCGTGAAAATGGCCATACTGCCCAAGGTTATTTATAGATTCAATGCCATCCCCATCAAGCTACCAATGAGTTTCTTCACAGAATTGGAAAAAACTGCTTTGAAGTTCATATGGAACCAAAAAAGAGCCCGCATCTCCAAGACAATCCTAAGTCAAAAGAACAAAGCTGGAGGCATCACGCTACCTGACTTCAAGCTATACTACAAGGCTACAGTAACCAAAACAGCATGGTACTGGTACCAAAACAGAGATATAGACCAATGGAACAGAACAGAGTCCTCAGAAATAATACCACACATCTACAGCCATCTGATATTTGACAAACCTGAGAGAAACAAGAAATGGGGGAAGGATTCCCTATTTAATAAATGGTGTTGGGAAAATTGGCTAGCCATAAGTAGAAAGCTGAAACTGGATCCTTTCCTTACTCCTTATACGAAATTTAATTCAAGATGGATTAGAGACTTAAATGTTAGACCTAATACCATAAAAATCCTAGAGGAAAACCTAGGTAGTACCATTCAGGACATAGGCATGGGCAAAGACTTCATGTCTAAAACACCAAAAGCAACAGCAGCAAAAGCCAAAATTGACAAATGGGATCTCATTAAACTAAAGAGCTTCTGCACAGCAAAAGAAACTACCATCAGAGTGAACAGGCAACCTACAGAATGGGAGAAAATTTTTGCAATCTACTCATCTGACAAAGGGCTAATATCCAGAACCTACAAAGAACTCAAACAAATTTACAAGAAAGAAACAAACAACCCCATCAAAAAGTGGGCAAAGGATATGAACAGACATTTCTCAAAAGAAGACATTCATACAGCCAACAGACACATGAAAAAGTGCTCATCATCACTGGCCATCAGAGAAATGCAAATCAAAACCACAATGAGATACCATCTCACACCAGTTAGAATGGCGATCATTCAAAAGTCAGGAAACACCAGGTGCTGGAGAGGATGTGGAGAAATAGGAACACTTTTACACTGTTGGTGGGATTGTAAACTAGTTCAACTATTATGGAAAACAGTATGGCGATTCCTCAAGGATCTAGAACTAGATGTACCATATGACCCAGCCATCCCATTACTGGGTATATACCCAAAGGATTATAAATTATGCTGCTATAAAGACACATGCACACATATGTTTATTGCAGCACTATTCACAATAGCAAAGACTTGGAATCAACCCAAATGTCCATCAGTGACAGATTGGATTAAGAAAATGTGGCACATATACACCATGGAATAGTATGCAGCCATCAAAAAGGATGAGTTTGTGTCCTTTGTAGGGACATGGATGCAGCTGGAAACCATCATTCTTAGCAAACTATCACAAGAACAGAAAACCAAACACCGCATGTTCTCACTCATTGGTGGGAACTGAACAATGAGATCACTTGGACTCAGGAAGGGGAACATCACACACTGGGGCCTATCATGGGAAGGGGGGAGGGGGAGGGATTGCATTGGGAGTTATACCTGATGTAAATGACGAGTTGATGGGTGCAGCACAGCAACATGGCACAAGTATACATATGTAACAAACCTGCACGTTATGCACATGTACCCTACAACTTAAAGTATAATAATAATAAATAAATTAAAAATATATATATGTCAAAATTCGTGGACTATAATAAAATGATGCTTAGAAACTTCTAGATTTGAATATAAAATAGAAATAATAAAGTTCTAAAATCAATAATAGAAGGACTTCCCTTAGGAAACTAGCAAAATGATAGTAAATTAAATCTACAATGAGCAGAAGAAAAGAAATATTAAAGTAGAACTCAATAAAAGACAGACATTCAATAGAAAAAAAATCAATAAAACCCCAAACTTCTTCTTTGAAAAAAATCAATAAAATTAATAACCCTTTTGCCACTTTAATAAGAAAAAAAGAGAGAAAGGAAACAAATTACATCTGAAATGAAAGAAGGTTTATTAGTACAGAATTCATGAACACTGAAAAATAATAAAGGTATACTATGAACAACTCTATGATCACAAATTTGAAAACCTAAATGAAATGGGCCAATTTTTTGAAAGACACAATCTGCCAAAATTTAGACAAGAAGAAATTAACCATCTTAATAGACCTATAATGATTTTATAATGAATAATTAATAATGTGTAAAAACAGAACGTATGAAGCCTAAATGGGTTTATTGGTGAATTCTAATATGGAATTTAGAAAAAAAAATTATACTAAATTCTTGCAATGCCTTTCAGATTATAGAATCAAAGTGAATGCTTCCTAATAAATTCTATGAGGCCAGCATTAATCTAATGCCCAAACCAGGCAAAAACAGTACAAAGAAATATGACTACCGACCAATATTTTTCATAAACATAGATACAAGAATTCTCTACACAACACGAAAAATTTAAGCCAAATAATATATAGAATGAATTATACATCACAACCAACTGAGATATATCCAGGAAGGCAAGGCTGCTTAAACATTCAAAAATCAATTAATAATCCATCACATCAACAGAGTAAAGAAGAAAAAAAAATCATATCAATAGATACAGAAAAAGTATTTGAAAAATTCAATATCTATTCATGATAAAACAAAAAACCTCTAGGTAACCTAGTAATGAAGAAGAAATTCTTCAATGTGTATTCACAACAAAAACTACAGTTAACATTATACTTAATGGTGAGGAATTTAAACTTTTCTCACTAAGAAAAGACCAAGGTAAGGATGACCTTTGCCACCACTAATTTTCAACATTATACTGCAAGTCCTATCCAATGCAGTAATACAGAAAAAGAAAGTAAAATATATAGAGATTGAGAAGGCAGAAACGAGAATATCTGCTCAAAGATGACATGATTATCTATATAAAAAATAAAAACAGTTGCGACAGAGAGACTCTGTCTCAAAAATAAATAAATAAAAATAAAAATAAAAAACCTGGAACTTATAAATGAATATAGCAAGGTTGTATGATACAAAGCTAATATACAAAAGCCAATTGCTTTTTTTAATATACTAACAGTGAACAAGTAAAGTTTGAAATTAAAAACAGAATACCATTGACATTAGCTCCTTCTAACATGAAAAACTTAGGTATAAATATAACCAAGTATGTGTAAGATCTATATGAGAAAAACTACAAAACTGATAAAAGAAATGAAAGATAAATTAAGTAAATGGAAAGGTATCCCATGTTCATGGATAAGAAGAAAAAATACTGTCAAAACGTCAGTTTTTTCCAACTTTATCTATAGATATAGTAGAATGCCAGTAAAAATCCCAGAAAATTATTTTGTGGATATTGATAAAGTGACTCTAAATTTTATATGAAGAGGCAAAAAATTCAGTAGAGCCAACAAAATATGAAGAAGAATTTGGAATACTGATATACTTGACTTCAAGATTTAATTTAAACCTACAGTAATCAAGACAATGTGATAGGCAAAAAGGTAGACAAATCGGTCATAAATAGAAAAGAGAACTCAGAAATAGTGCTACATAAATATAGTCAAATTATTAAAAAAGAGGTAATACAATGAGGGAAAGATAGTCATTTCAACATATGGTGCTGAAAGAACTGGACATAACATGCAGCAAAAATTAAATTAGACACAACTCTTACATCCGTCACAAAAATTAAAATGGATTATAGACCCAAATGTAAAATGTAAAACTATAGAACTCCTAAGAGATGTCAGAGAAGAAAACTTAGATGACCTTGGACACGGTGATGACTTCTTAGATATAACAACAAAGGCAAAATACATTTAAAAATAATTAATAAGCTGGACTTCACTCAAATTAAAAACTTCTGCTCTGTAAAAGATAATCTCAAGAAAATGAGAAGATAAGTCATAGGTTGGGAGATAATAGTTGAAAAAGACACAACTGTTAAAGGACTATTATCCAAAATATACAAAGAACTTTTAAAACTTAAGAAAATAAACATCTCATTTATGAAGTGGGTCAAAAATTTATCCAGGCATGGTGGCAGGTGCCTGTGGTCCCAGCTACTCAGAAGGCTGAGGTGGGACGATCACTTGAGCCTGGGAGGTTGAGGCTAAAGTGAGCCATGACTGTGCCATGGCATTCCAGCCTGGGCAACAGAGAAAGACCCTTTCTTAAAAAGCAATGGCAGCAAAAGCCAAAATTGACAAATGGGATCTCATTAAACTAAAGAGCTTCTGCACAGCAAAAGAAACTACCATCAGAGTGAACAGGCAACCTACAGAATGGGAGAAAATTTTTGCAATCTACTCATCTGACAAAGGGCTAATATCCAGAACCTACAAAGAACTCAAACAAATTTACAAGAAAAAAACAAACAACCCCATCAAAAAGTGGGCAAAGGATATGAACAGACATTTCTCAAAAGAAGACATTCATACAGCCAACAGACACATGAAAAAATGCTCATCATCAGTGGCCATCAGAGAAATGCAAATCAAAACCACAATGAGATACCATCTCACACCAGTTAGAATGGCGATCATTAAAAAGTCAGGAAACAACAGGTGCTGGAGAGGATGTGGAGAAATAGGAACACTTTTACACTGTTGGTGGGATTGTAAACTAGTTCAACCATTATGGAAAACAGTATGGCGATTCCTCAAGGATCTAGAACTAGATGTACCATATGACCCAGCCATCCCATTACTGGGTATATACCCAAAGGATTATAAATCATGCTGCTATAAAGACACATGCACACGTATGTTTATTGCAGCACTATTTACAATAACAAAGACTTGGAATCAACCCAAATGTCCATCAGTGACAGACTGGATTAAGAAAATGTGGCACATATACACCATGGAATAGTATGCAGCCATAAAAAAGGATGAGTTTGTGTTCTTTGTAGGGACATGGATGCAGCTGGAAACCATCATTCTTAGCAAACTATCACAAGAACAGAAAACCAAACACCGCATGTTCTCACTCATAGGTGGGAACTGAACAATGAGATCACTTGGACTCGGGAAGGGGAACATCACACACTGGGGCCTATCATGGGGAGGGGGGAGGGGGGAGGGATTGCATTGGGAGTTATACCTGATGTAAATGACGAATTGATGGGTGCTGACGAGTTGATGAGTGCAGCACAGCAACATGGCACAAGTATACATATGTAACAAACCTGCACGTTATGCACATGTACCCTAGAACTTAAAGTATAATAATAATAAAAAAAAATAGAAAAAAATAAAAATAAAAATAAAATAAGAAAAACTTAAAAAGATTAAAAATAGACCAAAGGCCTTAACAAAACATCTCACCAAAAGCATATGCAGATGGAAAGTAAGCATTTAAAGAGATGCTCCACATCAGGGAACTGCAATCTGAAGGAATATTACTACATGCCTATTTAAATCACCAAAATCCAAAATACCGACAAAACCAAAAGCTAGTAAAGATGCAGAGCAATAGGAACTCTCGTTCATTGACAATGAGAATGCAAAATGGCACAGACACTTTAGAAGACAGTTTGGCAGTATTTTACAAAACTAAACGTACTGTTACCATATGATCTAATACTTGTGCTTTTTGATATTTATCTAAAGAAGTTGAAAACATATGTCTACACAAAAATCCATACACAGAGGTAAGTCCTTATTTATTATTGCCAAAATTTGGAAACAATCAAGATGTTCTTTAGTAGGTAAGTGGATAAACTCTGGTACATCCAGGCAATAAAATATTATTTAGTGCTATGAAGAAATGAGCTATCAAGCCATAGAAAGACACAGAGAAATCTTAAATGCATATTACTAAGGGAAATAACTTAATTTGAAAAGCCTATGTATTAGTCAGGGTTCTCTAGAGGGACAGAACTAATAGGATCTATATATGTATATCCATATATGGAATTTATTAAGTAGTATTAACTCACATGATCACAAAGTCCCACACAGGTTGTCTGCAAGCTGAGGAGCAAGGAAGCCAGTCTGCGTCCCAAAGATGTAGAACATGGAGTCCAATGTTGGAGGGCAGGAAGCATCCAGCACAGGAAAAAGATGAAGCCTGGGAGGCTAAGCTAGTGTAGACTTTTCAGGGTTTCCTGCCTGCTTTATATCCTGGCCACACTGGCAATTGATTAGATGGTGCCCACCCAGATTAAGGGTGTGTCTGCCTTTCCTAGCCCGCTAACTCAAATGTTAATCTCCTTTGGCAACACCTTCACAGACACACCCAGGATCAATACTTTGCATCCTTCAATCCAATGGAGTTGATAGTCAGTATCAACCATCACAGGCTACATACTGTATGATTCCAAATATGACATTTTGGAAAAGGCCAAACCATGGTGACAGTAAAAGAATTGGTGTTTGCCAAGGGTTGGAGGGGGTTAAGAATAGAATAATGGATAAATAGTGGAAACACAGGGTTTTAGGGTGGTAATAATACCATTTATGGTACTATAATGTATACACACTATTATACATTTGTCAAAACCCATAGAATGTACACCACCAAGAGTAAACCCTAAAGTAAACTATTGACTCTGGGTGATAATGATATGCTAATGAATGTTCACCAGTTATAACTAAATATCATTCTGTTTAGGGATGTTGACAATAGGGGATTTGGGATGTTGTAAGTACATGTGTAAAAGTGGGAGATATATAGCAATCTCTAAATTTTGCTGTGAACCTAAAAATGCCCTAGAAACAATAAAGTCTAAAATAAAGTAAAATAAAATAAAATGTTGACAGCGAAATGTATAGTAGCAGAAATAGGTAACAAAGCTTTTTAAATTTCCGTTTTTAATTGCCTCTTAATAATTTTGACAACATTAGTACAAATTTTAGGTATGCAACCAAAGTTCAGTAAAATGGGATTGTTTTTGTCTTAGCAATACATTTCCAACATATTCTTAAAATTGATCAGTTTCTCTTATTGTGCTTATTTCTTCTATTGTCAGAGAAATTAGTTATAAAACAATCTGTTAAAATTAATTATAAAAGTCTATAAAAGATTTTCATTCCAAGGTTCTTTTTTGGGATCTTCAGCTCCATAGTAAAGACATATATACATTTGTGTTCCTAAGCAAGATCAGTTATACATGCATTCAGTCTTTCTGACTGATATTAGTAGAAAATTAATTTCAATGAATACTATTAAAATGCATAAAATAGAATATGTGTCTCAAAATATTTCTTAGCATTTGCAGTTATGAAGAGTTAATTAGAAATAATATTACAAGTACATATTTCTGACATTTAATGTATTTCAGAAGAAAGCATTCTAAATATAGTCACAAACATTTGATAGTTATACAGTGGGTAATTACCAAAATATTGAGTTGTATAGTTCACTGCTTTTATTTACTTTTCTGAGCTAGGTTACTAATTGACAGAGAAAGGTTTCAGTGTGTAGAGGGATACGATATATATATATATATATATATATATGTTTAGAGTACAATAGAATTTGATAATAAGAGAACTTTATTGAAAATACATTTTAAGTTCAAAAGTGTATATGGCTAAATGTGCACTTGTTTTGTGGAAATTCTCCAAGTTCCTGTATGTTTCATATATATTCTAAAGGAGTTTTTATGTAAGTACTTATTGATAGAATTATTTTTATTTTTCTATTGTTCACTGTGAATCCTGGTATTTAGAGAACTAGTAATACCTTTGGGTCTCAGAGATACTTCTGAATAAATTATAATGACTAAATTCTGGATGCTGTTTCTTATGCTTATATACACAAGAATCTTTTAACAGTTATTTCTTGGCATGCTTGTTCTAGCACAATACTGTTGCATTGTTTTAAAATACCTTTTGTTTCACATCTTACTCATTTTCTTGGTTGCACTATAAATATTTCAGCTCCCTTCCACCTCCCCCTAAATTTTATTCTTCAGCAATGGAATTGTTCAATAATTGCTTCGAGTGACAAGAAAAATTATTTTTTAGTATAAAGCTATTTTTCATTTGTAATAAACTAGCAGTTTAGAAACAAACATATCTCCCAATAAAATATCACTCGATTAGATAACTCAAGAAGATTAAATACTATGACATTAATTTTTCAATCATTAGATTGAAACATTGCTCCTTTTTATTTTAGTTTTCAGGATTTTGGTGATTAAAAGTCTGGCATCAACCTGACTCTTGTAAATTAATGTTTTTCTTTTTTCTCTATTTTCTTTCTCTTACTCTATAGAGGTTTATAACTTTTTATCCTGAGGCTTCTGAAATTTTACCAGGAAGTATCTCTACACTGATTTGTTTTTATTAATTCACTGTGGTATTCAAAAATTATAGATGTTCTTTAGATAATAGATATCACCTCCTCTGAGGAATGAGTCCTTGGGTAGTGGTGGAAATAAGGATTTTGATTTCTGCTTCTGTGATGGTGGTTATCAATATAATTTTAAATACTATAATTTTATATGTAGTTTTTTATTTGTTGGTTATAAACAAAGTCTATTTACCACTATGACTTGAAGAATTTATGTCACTGACACTTCCCTCTCTTCCATTCCTGTTCTTTTTTATGGCCTTACATGATATTCTTATCACTGTTTTTCACAAACTGCTAGTTTTACACTGTGTTCCAGGTTTCTATCTTTGAATATGAAGAGAGCAACATATCCACTCCAAACATTATTTCAACATTCCTTATTCCCCATATCTACCCACTGTACTATTTATTCTATATTGCAAGATTCATAGAATTTATACTCTGGTAAATATAATCAAATCTTCCAAGATATGTTTATAGGTTGATTTATATTTTCAAAGCCAACATTATGGTTATTAATTATTATTTGCTCCAAAAATGAAACAGTGAGTTTGGACTTGTATAGGTGCATAGGTAATCCTATGTCATTATATTCTGCTTCCCAAACGAGAAAGCCATCTAATAAAAATTTAAAAAGAAAGCATGAGGTAGAAGTCTTAAATAGCATTATTTAAAGTTAAGTTTATTAAACTGTCACCTTCTAACTAAGACAAACTTAAAACTTTTGAAAGGCAGACAACAACAGAATTATGACAGTAGCATCCCCAATATTCACCATAGGATAAAATTACCAGACATGAGCAGAAGCTGGGAATTTGACCATACCCATCCTATGTGTTACTTTGGTTATACATTCATATTCTAGAAATACTATCAATTCTTCAATATTTTGTCATTGTATAATGAAAAAGTTATTCATGTTTCTTAAAAATAAGAAGCAAATAATAATAAAATGTATTTTATAATTACTTGCATATTTAACTTTATTGATAGTCTTCATTTTTTTGAAAATGAAACTAAAGATTAGGTTATTTCTTATAATTTAGTTTAACATGAAGAAAAACTTAAGATACATAAATAAAGTAAGGTTTTTTTGTTCATATTTTTGTCACTCCTAGACACAGTAGATAAGAAGATGATCCATAGTCACTGGGAGAACAAGGGTTTCCCAGCCTATTTCTGTGGGCATTTGGAGGAGCAATTGCTAAGTTAATGATGTGCCATCCCAAGAAACCTGTGGCTATTCAAAATCACAGTGTTCATCCCATCTGTAAACATTTTCTAGCAATATAATGAGATCCTAGATCAAAGTCAGTGTCCTCTCGTTTCAGGCTGCTTCAGAGGATTTCTTTCATGAAAAGACTGGCCACAATTGTAGCAATTTTTAAAGTGACTCAATTAAACACAAATAATACTCATATTTTCAAATTAAATTACTATAATTTAATTATATTCATAATTTAAGCATGATAACATTTGTGCTTAGTTTTTAACTACTGCATGATATTGGTTTCATTATGTTTTTTTAAGACATTGTACCCAAAGAACCAACTTTTATATTAATCAATCTAGTGTCCATAATTAGAAAATAATAAGTTAATATGAGCTTTGAGTATGATATTCTAATGAAAATGTAAAAAAAATTTTGAAAGATATTCATCTAATTTTTTGATTGTCCAACTTTTCCTATAAGTTGTAGTTTTTCTATTTTTCAACATTTGATATTTCTTTGTCATCTCATAATTCTGCCCTTTTTGTTTCAATTTGTTAGTAAATTTTTTGACACTCTATGATTAGATTAGAATCAGTCCCTCAATCTGCGACTCTTCATCTTTAATCACAGAGTTTAACCCCATCAAAAACAAAAAACAAGTAGGAACAATTTTATCCAGCCTATTGAAATACAGAAAGCACCTCATATCTGAAGACCAGAGTGTTTCAGTATGGAGGTTGCACCTTACACATTTATAGGGAGCGGTAGACAAGTTGTAGGTAGAATTCTTTAATCTTATTTTTGTAGTTAAGGGAATCTCAGTCAGTCAGCCAGCCAACAATGCCAACCTTTCATCTAGCTATTTCTGGGGGAACAAACGCTGTATGTAATTATGTTTGAGATAAAAAATGAGAATTTCGAGAATCTGTGCCTTGCTTTGTCATAGATACACAAAGAGGATCATGTGGGAGTCTGATCTAAGTCATATGGGTGTTCTTTTCAGTATATGTTTCCTGGAAAAGAAAAGAGTGGAGGGATTTCTTAACTATTGCTGCTTTCTTGGCGGAGAGGGCTCAGGTAAAATTAAACATTGTCGGTGTCCTCTGTTGTTCAAGATGAATGACTATCAGTTCAGAAGCAATCATTAATATTTTGAGTGGGATGAGTCACGGTTTAAGAAGCAGTCTGGCTGGATGCGGTGACTCACACCTATAATCCTAGCACTTTGGGAGGCTAAGGTGGGCAGATTGCTTGAGCTTGGGAGTTCAGGACCAGCCTGGGCAACACGAGGAAATCCCATTTCTACAATAAATTTTAAAAATTAGCCGGGCATTGTGGTGTGTGCCTTTAGTTTCAGGTACTTGAGGGGCTGAGGAGAAAGGATTGCTTGAGTCCAGAAAGTTGAAGCTGCGGTGAGCTGAGGTTAGGCCACTGCACTCTAGCCTGGGTCTCAAAGTGACTTTGTCCAAAGAAAAAAAAAAAAAAGAGAGAGAGAGAAGAAGTCATCTTCTGAAGACTCTCTTATTGGTGTTGTGCCTGCAAAATAATCAGTTGAACTATCTATTGAAAGCTAGCCATAAAATTCAGTTGTTTTAGGATCTTTCAGACCAAGCATTTTAAAAGAGGGATGCATACAATTTAAAAAAGCAATATTAAGATAAACAGCTGTATTAAAGTAAAGAGCTAAGAGTTAAACCCTGAAGATATCCAGCTCAGCAGATTCCAAGAGGTCAGCGATAAACATATTTTTATTTCGTAGTACTGTTCATTGAGTTTCTTAAAGATAAGATGTTGCTGCTTTTCATGATATTATCCACAGTCTTGATTGAAACTTGTATAAGGACATTTATGATCTGAGGATTTTGCCACAATCTCTTAGTGTCCCAGCCAGTGACTCATTCAGGGAGAAATCTTGCCATTGTGTTGTCTGCTAGAATGATGAGTCCTTCACAGTATATATTGCTGGGGAAATAAATGCAAGAAAACCAAAATATTTTTCCCAGACATGTTGAGGGTTGTTAAGGTAAAGACACTGGAAAGTCAGCCTCAGCCTCTTTTTGCCTAATGCCAGGAAACAAATCCTTTCTTACTGGAGACAGAACTTGCGTGTCAGCCCAGAGAAGGACCAGCCAGCATCAGAGCAATCTGGGAACAACTTTTAGTATCTTCTCACATTTTCCCACCTTTTAAAAGACTAGAACTGCTCTCTCCTTTGTCGTCACTATGTAGGATTTATGACTCCTTGTTAAAGTACTATTTCAGCAAAGGCCCTAAGCCACTGCCTTGAGAGAGAAATACTTTTGAACTGAGGCCTGTCCTATGTGATGAGTACAGTATATTTTATAAACTAAGACCACTTGTTTTCCTTTACTAATATTTCTTTTGTTTTCAGGACTGTGCCTCAAAAGAACCTAAGAAGGGAAAGAAGAAATTTTGCTTTCTCCTTTGTGAAATACAATAAAATCTCCTTTTAACCAAATTTCTTAAACAAATGGAGAAAACAAATCAGTGTTAATATTGAAAAAGCATTAAGACATACTGTGATACACATCACAGAAAATTTATTAAAGATATTATAAAAAACATAAAGAAATATCACCTTTTTATAAGCAACAAAGATGCAGTGTGTTACATATATGCTAATTCTCTTTATCCAAAAGAAATACAAAGTTTTCTCTATCTTTACAAATAGCAGGAAATTATAACTTGGAGCCAGGCACCTAGCATAAAGACTTATGGATCTTTTAAAATATAGAAACACATCTGAAAACAATAGTGAACCTATTTAAAAATTTAAATTTTCTAAAGAAAATGCTATAGTTGGGGAGTTTCTTTTCCCTTTTGGCATGAGGAAAAAATTATATTTAACCCTATAATATCAAATCATTTGGCTGTAGTTTACAGTCTTCTTCAGATCCTGGGGGAAACGGCCTGCTATAAGGCAAAGTAAAGTCCTCATAAGGATCTAGGTATCAGATTTTAGATTTCAATGAAGTCAAGTTAAGAAAAGAGAAAACCAGGAAGTATTAGTTTGGAAAGTGACACAAGATATTAAAGAAAACTGAAAAACTTGAAAATTTGGTATGGGTTGAAAGACTGAATATACAAACAAATAATGGCCATGCCGTATATAATAATAGAACTATTGTTATGGGATCTTTGGGATGTTGCTTTTTTGTCCATAAACTTCTGTGGCTGGTGGCACCTTTACCCAAGTTGTTGTCCTGCATCCAGGAAGAATGAGGAAGAATGAGGTACACAGACAAGTGGAGCGTGAGCAAAATGAAGAGCTTTACTGAGTGTTACAACAGCTTAGGGGAGACCCACAGTGGGTAGCTTCTCTCTTTAGGCAGGTTGTCCCATCGAGTGTTCAGCTCTCAGCAGGCAGGAGGCCATGGAGAGTTAGAGGGTAGCTCCTCTCTGCAGTTGGTCATCTCTCCATTCTGTCCTCTACTCTAGCTGAGCCTGAGGCCTGAAGGTGGGACCTCTCTGGCCTGAAGGTGGGGCATCACTGGGGACCCACCCCTTCCACCCAGGAATCTGGATGCCTCCTACTGCCATTCATGGTTCCAGGCTTGGCTCGACTTTGCTTCAAAATTGGAGCAGGCACCAACAGCCAGAAAAGGGCAGACAGTGGAAGCAGGCACTTCTGAGCCTGCAAGGGCAGGGGTAGGAGCCTTCCCAGGCCCCAGATAGTGCAGGGATGCCTGAGCCTACAGTCATGGTTTGGGCAGCTGCAGCTGCATCCAGTGGGGCAGGGCTCCAGCCTGATCTGTGGATTGGGAGGACCAGGACTGCAGCCGTGGTTTGGGCAGCTGCAGTGCATCTGGGGAGCTCCTGCCCCAACTCAGAAGGGGTGGGGCTCCTACTTGTTCCCAGCTACCACTGGCTATATGGAGCATGCATCCCTAGCTGCTCCCCACTGCAACTACTGGTGTAATGGCAGTGGCAGGCTGTCTGGAACGGCTGCAGCCATTGATATGACCCACAAGCTATGGCAAACAGGCTCTCTACAGTAACCAGCCCAGAAAACCAGCCTACTATCGACAAATCAGATTTATGGAAATCAGACTAGAATCTCTAACAATCATTCCAGAAATCCAAACACTAACTTTCATAAAACCTGGCCCAAAGAAAGAGAAGGACTTGATTAATAATTTTAAGTTTGCCAAATTTTTTGTTCTTGCTTTTAATTTAGGACCAACCAGAGAAAGCAAATATATACTCCTCATTAATGATATAGGATGTCCCTCTAGTTAGCCCCCACTACATTTTCCCCATGTTAGCAGCCTACAATCAGGAGATACCAAAAGCTTTTCTTTCTTTCCTTATAAAGCTTCCCTATTCATTTGCCTGCCTTTGAGTCTCTGGCAAATGCAAATGACAGTCTTTATCCTTTATTATAGTAAAGTCTGATATAACAAGATCAAAATAAATAGGCTTTGTTCTCATTGTGGTGATCTTTGTTTATTTCCACAATGTTTACATTTTTGCAATACGACAGAATCTAGTTCAATTTGTAGGTAGGTAACAAAACTTGACCTTCAGAGTGGGAGAGGAAGTTAATTAAATCTACCAAAATTAGTGGAAGAAAATAAACGATAAAAATTAGACCAGAAATAAACAAAATTGAGACTAAGAAATCAATGCAGACATCAACAAAATTTTTTTTAAAACCTAAACAAAATTGGCAATCCTGTAGCTAGATTAAGAAAAAAAATAGACTTGAGTAAATAACACCAAAAATAAAAGAAGAGACATTACAACTGATATTACAGAAATACAAAAGATCATTAGAGACTATTATGAACAACTATAAAACCTTGTGAAATTAAATAAATTCCTGAACATATACAACCTACTGAAATTGAATTAAGAAGAAACAGAAAGCAGACAAATTATGAGTAATAAGATTAAATCTGTAATGGAGTTATTTTTTTAATTAAAGGGAAATCAGCTTTCTTTGTAGTTAAGCTTTTTATTATTTATTTTCTTTGTAGGAACAATAAAATTAAACTATCTATAAACAGAAAACCTATATGTAAAATATGCTTAATTTGTTATAATATGTGAAAATACTGGATTGGTTAAAATAAACAGATAAAAAAATATACTTTATATGTTTGCAATCAGACCCCAAGTATATCTGTCTTTGTAATTTATTATTGGTGAAAAACAAATAGAAACAGAAAAGATATGCACAATTATGCCACTGCTAATGATATCAGATTATATTTGTTAAAGTTTTTCTTAATGAAATGGGAACAACACAGTGCTAGGTACATAGAAATAATTTTGCTTTAAAGAAAAACTGAACAGTTAAGAGAAGCAAGTAATTCCTAATGGGCTACTAATGTAATAGATAATATTATGCTATGTAACAGAATATTATGGTATTTTGTATTTTTCTAGTCTATAAGTCCATCTATAAAGTCTATTAAGTAAAACAAAAACAAAACAAAAAAACTCCAAGCATTAAGATATATTGACAATCTTGTTCTCATGAATGGCAGAATTTCATTAATTCCTTTTTTATGTTTATTTACTTTTTAAATTAGGAACACTTCTTAGGGTTTTTTTGGCATTTTGCATATTTACCTTCAGTGTCTGTATTAGCCCATTCTCACACTTCTATAATGAACTGCCTGAGAGTGGGTAATTTATAAACAAAACAGGTTTAATTGACTCACAATTCCACAGGCTGTACAGGAGGTATGGCTGGGGAGGCCTCAGGAAACCATAATCATGGTGGAAGGGTGGAGGGGAAGCAAGCACATCTTCTCATGGTAGCAGGAGAGAAAGAGTGAAGGGGGAAATGCTACACACTTTTAAACAACCAGATCTCATGAGAACTCACTATCATGAGAATAGCAAGGGGACAACTGCCCCTATGATCCAATCAACTCTCACCAGGTCCCTCCTTCAACATTGAGGATTACAATTCAACATGAGATTTGGGTGGGGACACAGAGCCAAACCATATCAGTGTCTATTGGCTCCTTCTGAGAGTATCTGTGAAAGTTCAGTATCTTTTGCAGTGAACAAGCAATAAATGGATGGTGTATGTGCCAAAGTCCAAAGGGGCAAATATTGCTCAAGTTTATTCACTCTGGAAATGAAGATTTTTCTTTTTCTATAAGCATGAAGTAACTAGTGGCTGAAGAGAATAAGTCTTTTCTTTCTGACCAGAAGATCATAATAGTTCTCTATTTCCCCGAAGCCGATACATACACATCTAGAGTAACCAAAGATGACACTAATATAGGGTATGGGAAGGCATAATGTAAAAGGCCTCCACCAACCACCTGAAGCATGATTAATATTAGGAAAAAGTAAAGTGCAGCATAAATACTTTTAAATCAGTCAGACGTCCCTAACTCACATGCAATCTTCTTCACCGGAAAGTTGGGAGCAGCATCATTAATACCAAGCAGAATGCATAGTAGATAAATACAATGATATGTAGTGGGTAGACAGCTTCCTGAGTACTGTGCACTGTGGTAACATAATCTGGACTTGGGTGGTAAAGCATCGTGTACCAATCTGAAAGTGTCAATACTCAACATGAATGAGCAGATATAAAGAACACCAACTGGATCACTTACAAGCAAGGTGATAATGGCTGCCATACTGGATTCAAATAATCCAGTGATGTGTTGAAAAAATGCACTAGAACTTTTTTTTCCCCCCAAGTACCATTCAATAAAGAACCAACTTAAAACAAGAGGAAGAATACCAATAAATTCAATGTAGAGATAATTGTGAAGTTCTGGAGATACCATGGAAGGCTGACAGTATTTCTGTGCATTTGTTCTCTGTCCGTCTTTGGCACAAGTCACATTCTCCAGACATTTCAGTTGACCCATTTTTACATAAGATCTTCCCATGAAAAAGTTCAAGGCATGCCAATGGCCACCTGTAGGTTTCCCCCAAGAAGCTCTGGGATCAGCAAAACTGGCCACAGCACCTGGACATCCAGGCCATCTGAATATCAACTTCTAATTAAGCCTACTTTTAAAATTAGATCTAAATTAGATCTACTTCTAATTAAGCAGATCAAAGAATGGCTTTTTAAAAATCCTTTTAAATATAAAGTAGCAAGCTTTCCATCTTGGGAGCAGTGAGCCTTTCACTGAAGCCCAGAGAACAGCTGCTGCAGAGCTGTGCCTCCCCTTGTCACCTGTGAGGGGCCCTCCTCCTCCTCTCACAGGATCAATATCCAGTGATGGAGCTAGGCTGTCTCTCTGGCCCAGTGGAAGAAACAAGGCAAACTGAAAAAAAAGTACTATCACACTGTAGATATAAACCAAAGTTTTAGATCAAAGGTACACCTAAACAGATGACTGAAAACAAAAACAATCACACAAGAAAATAAAACCAAGAAGCCCTTTATGGCTTTAACCAATGCCTCCAAAGAGGGAGAAAAAGCTGCATACCTCTCAAGATCCAGACCCCCCCAAGGACAGCTCATAAATTAGCATGTTTCACTGGTTGCAAATGAAATACAATCCATATTTCTTTCTTTCTTTTTTATATTTTTATTTTAAGTTCAGGGGTACAACTGCAGGTTTGTTACATAGGTTAACTGTGTTATGGGGATTTGTTGTACAGATTATTTCATCATCAGCTATTAAGCCTAGTACCCATTATTTATTTTCACTGATACTCTCCCTTCTCCCACCCTCCACCCTCCAAAAGGCCCCAGTGTGTGTTGTTCTCCACTGTGTTCATGTGTTCTCATCTGCCCACTTCTCAGCTGACCACCTACGCACAAAGGCCTACTACAACTTGAGTGTCCCACAGTTGAAGATTTAAAAGATACTTAGTAAAACATGAAATAAAATCTATAAGGATAGAAAGGATTACAAAACAAATGGGTACCACAATTTTTTAATGAATATTTTCTTTAAAAATTTTGAGTTAGAAGATTTACATTTTCAAGGGACTGGTTCTCAGACTGGGAATCACACCCCGGCCACATCAGTGAAAGTGTGGAATCTTGGCCATCTTAGCCACTAGACTCCAAGCTGGAATGTCTTCTTTGTAAATACCAAAGAGGATCCAAAGCAGGCAGGATTTTAATTCCGTTTAAAATCTGAGTTCTGGGTATTTTTCTTCCTTTAGTTTTAGTTTTGGTTTGCCAATGGAATTTCTAAGGCTATATCTTTCTTTTCATAGGTCCAATAAGATAGTTGTTTAAGCTGAGAGTGCTCCAAGTATCTTTTTTCTTTTAAATACAGCCAATTTGTTTAGAAAGCCGCAGAGGTGGTATTCATTCCAGGCTTAGAATACCATGGATTTAAGTGTCATTTATAAAATGGGGGCAGAATATGTAGTCTCTTCTGATCCCCCCAAAAATTTACTCTGAGAAAAAGACTGAGATAGCAAAAGACTGTTGTTGCCACAGATGGTTAAGGATGGTGTTTGCATGTACAGTGCCTCCAGTATCCCACAAGTTTGTGACGGACCACCAGTCAGCCCTGTTAATCTGTGACACCAGTTAGTCCCTCCTGGAATTAAACTTTCCCAGAACTAACCAGACAACAAAGATTGAGACAAGCAAAGCCTCTTATGCATGGGAGTTATTAAGAGAAACTCCCCCTGAGAGTTTGATCCATTCAAAGTGAGAGTGGGCTGCTTAATATCTTATGTTTCCCAGTGTTCTTAGCCCTTTCAGACTGACCACCTAGTAAATAATTATTAGGGAGAATAAATTGACTCAGGAGACAGAAGTGTACTTGCAAAGGATTATCTTTGGAACTTGAATGAGCCCAAGAGGCAGGTAATATCTTGTGTAAACGTCCATCCAGGTGTGTTTGCATTCCTCAGTGGATGCAGATAACATTTTAGAGTCCCTTCGTGCTCTTGGGGTGGGAGAATAAGACTAGGTTAGGGGGACCTTGATGCTGAGGCAGCTGCTAAGGCTTCTCAGCATGTCAAAGTGCCAGTCTTTTGGATATCATCTTTTGAATCTCAACATAAGTTTTTGTAAAGACAATGCTCTAAGAATAGGGAAACCAGGAGCCTAGAGTCAGGAAAACATCAGTCTAAAGTTGAGTCAAGCGGAAAGAAATGTTAAGGCCAACTTGGTCACTCCATGTAAGTGTCTGGGCAATCTGATAAAATGAGTATCATTCTCAAAAAAAAATTCAAGTAAACATCTGGGTTGCATAATCAATTTTTCTAATTATGTATTGTTAATAAGAAGAGTAGATTCTTATTGATCCTATAAAAATAATTACATTGCCATGAAAATGAGAATACCTGATAAGTTTCTGAATTCCAGAGGGGTCAGGAAGGAAGGAAAAAATGAACGTTTCATTTCTCTATAAAAGCACAATTTAATAACTTGGTATGAATTATAGGTCAATTAAGAGAAAATATAAAGGGATTATTAATATCCAGAAAATAGAATATTAACATATTAGCAATATCCCATGCAGAGCCCATAATTATCCTTCCTTCCTTCCTTCCTTCCTTCCTTCCTTCCTTCCTTCCTTCCTTCCTTCCTTCCTTCTTTCCTTCATATGTAATTAATTTTTAATTTGCTTGATCTTAGATTAGCAGTTTTCTGAACACATCTGCTTCTTCACTGGAGCTGGAAATCCTGATTCAATTCATTGGTATGATTTCAATGGTGTTTTAAGCAATGCCATAAGAAACATATACCTGACATAGAGTCCTGGATCTCTAAGACAGATTTGCAAGGGCTTCCAAGGAGGGATCAGAGTAAAATAAAATAACTTGTAGATTAAAGCATCTGTAGTCAAGTTATTACTAATAATTTTTAAAAGTGAAAGATCTGATGTGACTTAATTACACAAAAAACTCAACTAATAAGGATAAATGGTTTTTTCTATGGCATGGAAAACAAAATGGTCAATCCAAAAAAGTTTTAGATAAAATATCTGCAAACATAATTTGTATTCATTCAAAGAATGAATACAATTCTAATATATGAAAATGGATGGCCATATCTTTATAGAGAAAACAATATTCAGATATAACATCAAATTTCCCTAAATGTAATGTACCATGAATATATCCAACATGGTATATCAAGATTATAAAGATTATATCAATATTATAAATTAGAATATATGAAGATTATATCAATTTTAGAATATATCAAGTTAGAATATATCAAGATTATAAAGTAAAAAGATTTTGTAAGCCTGGAGTAAGTCCTAAACATATGAATTAAACTTCATAGGTTAAATGATATGAATCCTCAATTGAACCACTGCCCTAGAACTTATTGAATTTTGAATTCTTTAATTTGTTAAAGGATACAATTACAATCAGGTTAATATTTTTAAAACATTTACTGAAATTATGACTGAAAAACACCATATTGTTTTTATCTAAAATCAGGCAAAGCATTAATGGGACTCTCATAAATAGAAAAAAATACATGGACAGTAAGGATATTGATGATTCCCTGGGAATTTCCCACACAGCATGTAGTTTCTGGAATTTTTATAATAATAATATTTTACCCATCTTGATTTAACCCAGGGAAGGCAAAGCATCCCTTCTGATTTTACAATTCTTCCTATGTAATTCAAAATGTGAAATAAACGTAATTATTTTTAGCATTTCTCCTTGTATAAAGTGAAAAAAATAAATTCTTTGTGATTTTCCATGTACCCCGTGAAATCCTAAAGACAGTTTTAGATGCAAAACATATCATTTAGAATTTGATTTGGGGACAGCAAAGTGTTAGAAATTATCATGAAATTTGATCAAAAGTAGGAAGACTTTGTTCTTTTAATTAATGAAGGACATGATACAGTCAACACACAACACAGTTAACTATTCTGGTAAGACACAGTATCTTTGTATTTTTGTCAGATTACTCAGAAGTTAAAGAAAAACCTTTTCTAAACTCTTAAGAGAAGACCAATAATCCATGTAAATTTTGTCATTTTTACAGAAAGAAAATCAAATCTAATCTAATTTTGTATTAGTATAATTTTAATACAAAAGCTCTTCTTAAACAACCTTAAATAAATCCATCGAGCCTTAGCCTGACATATGAAATTCTTTTTCCATGAACCTTCTACAACTTTCTATATCCATTTAGATTTTTTCACACACTCTCCTCTTTCTTATTCTGGATAAACCAGTCATTTTACTTTAGAACAAAGTTGTCCTATTTTTCCATACATTGCATATAAAATTGTTCCTCTTGGCCACAATTGCTCCTAGTAAAGTCTCTCTTACCTACATTGGTTATAATTTTTAACCACAGTAGCTTCTACTTCCCAGAAAATCTATGAGGTGGATAAGTATGAACTATCTTTTATATACCAGCATTTTGTAACAGACTAGCAGAGCTAGTCTTACAACTTACATGTTAAAACTTTTTATAGCCATACACTTCCTTCAGATATGTATACAGTCTCTCTGTACCATCAAAATAAGAGAAAAAGTATAAAGCTCATAATTATGCTTCAGTATCCTTTTTTACTAGAAATAATCGAGATATTTAATGACTTCATAAGTCATTAACATAAGTCTAAGGTTTTAAGTTACTAAATATCTTGGAAAATATCTTCAAACCAATTGTCATGCTACAAAACAGAATAACTGTTGAATTAAAGTTTGTCAGAATAATGATTCAATTTGATTAAACATTTCATAATCATCTTAGATATCTATTATATGTAATGCAAGCTTATTTGATGAGTAAACCTGTACAAGTTTAGGGTGAACATGCCCAAGTAGAATAAAAACATGTGTTAACACAAATAACTCAGAACACATCCCTGTTTTTGATAAAAGAACAATATTAAATGAGTCTTGCTGCCAAAGAATTACCTAATTTATGTGTACTTGAATTCTTGAAAACATTTGAGTTATAAACATTTGAGTTTATAGAAACTACTAAACATTGAGTTTAGTAGTTTATATAAGAATACTTTTTTCCATACTGAAAGTATGAGAAATTCAATTTCCTTAATTTCTAAGAATCTTAAGAATATTCAGTTTATATAAGTGCTTATTTATCTGTAAACTAGTTGGAATAGATCTCCTTTTAGAGATTTATAATATAATTTGATAATACTATTTGAAGGTAGGATAATATTACACATATAACTTATATACATTCATGTACACTATAGAGATCAAAGTTACCCCATTCTGATGCTAATTCACCATGTAGACTTCCGATTAACCATAGTTGCATGAGTGCCTCCTTATTCCTACTTTATTTACTGTCCTTAGTATAAAAATGTGTACTCACTATACATCTTGCCTTTAAATCAATACAACCTTGCTGTTATTGCACAAATTATAGTGTACAAT
Source organism: Macaca thibetana thibetana (assembly GCF_024542745.1). Taxonomy (NCBI): domain Eukaryota; kingdom Metazoa; phylum Chordata; class Mammalia; order Primates; family Cercopithecidae; genus Macaca; species Macaca thibetana. Next base: position 68,339,485 of record NC_065592.1, read on the forward strand.
GCACATAGCATTCTTGCCTGTTCTGGAGTTACCTTTAGTAGACCCTATCAAGCATGTTCCCCTTTTCCCCATGGTATATAAGCCCTGAGTGTGGAATGTAATGCTGTGGAGATCTACCTGTCTTGCCACCCAAGACCATGCTTCCCTTTGTTAGTTCCTGAATAATTCACACTTTACTGATAAACTGGATTTGTCTGCCTTGTTCTTTGATGTCTCGGTTCCTTCTGCATTTGGGGGCTGCTTTGCATATATGTCCCATTCATGGAACACATACACACACATGTGAACATACAGAGATAGAAATAGAGAGCTTCCAGCTTTCATTCTAAAATTTTGGTTCACTCACTCATAAAAACGAGCTCTTGTTCTTGCCCTACCTTTATATTTTTGGCAGGATTATGTTTCTGTTAAATGGGGGAAGTTGAGATTACCTGCTTAGAATGACTGCTGAAGCATCTGCACCAATATTTGTGAAGGAGACTTTTTTTCTGTGCCATGATATATAATACTGTGGAGACTGAACTGCACTGCAGATGAAAGACTGAGGAGAAATCAGGCAGCTGTCTAGGTGTCTCCAAAGACCATCTGAATTTAAAAAAAATTCAGCCTGTTCCATTAGTTTTTTCAGCCTCAGGTGCTAGCAATTGTTATCTCTTGAATTTAAGTAGAGTTCTGACTCTAAAGGAGATCGAAAAGGGGAAGAATACTTGGAAAGCAGCTATGTTAACACATTTGTCAGTCAAGGAGTTTCATTAGCTTTGAGGGGTAATTACTAATTCCTTGAGTAAAGACCCTAATGGGGTAGGGATTTGGGTTTCTTTTTTATGGATATTTCTGCAGTTGTCCTGAACCCCTTTGTTTCCACTAAAGTAGGGGTCCCCAAACCCCAGGCTGTGGACCATTACCAGTCTGTGGGCTGTTAGGAACCAGGCCACACAGCAGGAGGTGAACAGCAGGCCAGTGAGCATTACCGCCTGAGCGCCACCTCCTGCCAGATCAGCACTCACAGTAGATTCCCATAGGAGCGTGAACCCTATTGTGAACTGTGCATGTGAGGGATCTAGGTCGTACACTCCTGTTGAGAAACTAATGCCTGATGATTTAAGGTGTAACAGTTTCATCCCAAAATCATGTCCCCCATGGAAAAAGTTGTCTTCAATGAAACCTGTCCCTGGTGTCAAAAAGGTTGAGGGCTGCTTCACTAAAGGGATGGGTGGAACGTGTTGACAAGAGCAACCATTGCCTCATGGCTAATAAGAACTGTTCATGTGCAAAGGAGCATAGGTATAGAGCCAGGGAAGTTGAAGAAAACAAAGAATACTGATATTCCAATTGGAAATAATATATTTTTCCAGGTTTACTGGATTAGTGAAATTAAGCATAAAGCTATACAGGTTAATGAGAAGTCCTACTGAGACAAAAGATTGTTTAGATAAACTCAAGTCATAAGGTAGATCAAGTCCCACCACAGGTATGGTTTGCCTGCTCCAAGTGAGGGTGGGTGGGGAATAGGAGGAAAGTTTGCTTTTGTGTTCACTGGGAAGATGAAGGGGAATCCATTCATGGGATGATTTTTGCATCTCCTTTTGCACAAGGGTAATGGTTGTGTGAAGGAATACCACTAGAAAGATGAATTTTTGACTCTTGCTCCCTTTTGCATCTTAAGGCCAGGTTATATGTTTCTTTATACTATCTGCAAGTGTCCCTACATAAAATGATTTTTTAGGGAGCAGATTGCTCTAGCACCTTTCATTCTAATTGTTTGAATTATAAAGCCTTGAGATTGCATTGTGTTGACTACGCTTTGTCTGCAATGCAGCCCTTAGGTTTTTGAGCTGGTGACTGTATTTCAGGGATAGTAGTCTTCCACCACTTCGTTTTTAAATAACATTTATAATCTTTGTTGTAAGACCTTAAGAAACCTAACACCAACGGCAGAGGTGATTCAGCCCTCAAGAACACCAGAGTTGTTCTTTCAAACACTTTTTGTTTGTTTGTTTGTTTGTTTTTTGAGATGAAGTCTCGCTCTGCTGCCCAGGCTGGAGTGCAGTGGTGTGATCTCCACTCACTGCAAGCTCTGCCTCCCAGGTTCACGCCATTCTCCTGCCTCAGCCTCCCGAGTAGCTGGGACTACAGGTGCCCGCTACCACGCCCTGCCAATTTTTTGTATTTTTAGTAGAAACGGAGTTTCACTGTGTTAGCCAGGATGGTCTTGATCTCCTGACCTCGTGATCTGCCTGCCTTGGCCTCCCAAAATGCTGGGATTACAGGCATGAGCCACCGCGCCTGACTCTTTCAAACATATTCTAATCTACATCTGTAATTAACGCTGGATTCATCTCTCCATCTTATGATATGTTGCATCTCTGTCTAATAAGCTGTTCCTCCGATGGCTTTAGCATGCATGTAAGCCTCAGGACTGTTCTGACTTTTTTCATAGTCCATTTCCCAGGCCCACAAGCAGCTGCACAAGTGGATATAAATCAGTGGAGCCTGGGAGAACATGTGCTGATGACGGGACTGAATTGTTACTAAATTCTTCCCTGTTGTTACAGGTGTCTTTAAAGTCATTGACAGTACTATGTAAATCTAAGTGAGACAAAGGCTTAAAGTGTACTTATTCAAATGGGTATTCAGGTCATTGATTTTTTATTACAGGTAGGGAAAGGCCAATAATATGGGTTGGAATGGAAAACTGGGAAGCAGGAGAATTTAATGGAACCAGGGTAGGATAAAGAGGAGGAGTAAGGTCCAAAAGTGAACAAAGAAAAACACAGAATAAGGAGGAATCGTTGGTAAGAAAAATGGCAGTGACGGTATTCAAGGATGGTTTCGAGTGAGGAAATTGTGTGAGTTTGCTGGAGATAAAGAAGGAGCAGGAGGAATTAACTGGTGGTGAGAGACATAATCCTTAGTAAAACTATGCCAAATGGAGATAATGAACTGAATTGTGGCTATAATGGCAAAACACATAATTCACAGGGATTTTGAAGGGGGTCAAGGTATGCATTGGAGTTTCCTCCAGTAACAAGGTTAAACAAAAGCTGGCAACCAAACCAAAAGAACAGTAAAACAAATAATTAACGTCGAATCTTTACCATATTGTCATGAACAATGTCCGGAGCACAGGACTCAGGCACTGCTTTCACTGTGGGATGCCCAAATTGTGGGGCACAACTGGCTGGAGAGACCTCAGTCACTGAGGGGAGAAGATGGGAGTCCAGAGGTGGGCTTCCAGTCCTATCCAGGTTACGGCACAACACAAAGACAAAAAACAAACAACTAAGGGACTTGGTCTTAGTCAGGCTGCTGAAACAGGAACAGAACCCCAGATCCAAAGATCAGGGGGTCTCACAGCTTGGTTTTGCCTTAGACTTTATAGAGAGGAACAGAGAAGTTATAGGTGGTGTGCTTTTACAGGTGACAGGTGATTTTTAACCAACCAGTACATGTTTATATCTATGTTTAGATAGTTTTGAGGATAAATAGTTCAGCTAATCATTTATAAGATAAACAATGGGAATTTAAAGGGTCTATATCTGGCCTTGCCATGGACAACAAGGGGGTCATACTGTTATCTAAATTGTATGGGGAAAGATAACTTAGACTGTTAGCTAAGTTATGTGGGGAAAAGCGGTTCTTTGCTGTAAACCATTTTCATAAAACACTGTCAGGGATTTCTTAACTGGTGCTATTTTCCAGGAGCACAGGACTGGGGAAAATTCCAACATTGTCAACTCTTTTATATTTATTGTTTAATATTTACAAGTGGTTTGTCAATCATTTTTCTCATCTTATACTATTTTTCCCATTTCCTTCTCTTTTGACTTTCTTCAGAGAAACTATGTTTTGTTTTCTGGTGTTTCATGTAGGTTATGTGGAAGTTATAAATGTTTTGTAAACTAGCCATAGTTGTCTTTCAGTATATTAAATACAAATGTATATCTATATATCGCTAATGATAAAAGACAATGTAAAGTTATCCTTTTCAAAATAATGTACTTAGCCTAATTTCTTCTGCTAATACCTTCCTTATTTGTAAGTCTAAGTTAACACAGATCTAGCCAATTATAGACCTAGATTATGAGAATTTTATTAATTTGAATTCTAAAATTTTACATACCATATGAAATCTTCAAACTTATTTTTCCATTCAGTTCATAATCAATAACTAAATATTATTTTGCACATAACTATACAGTAATTTTAATATGTACTTTTAGTACTCATTGTCAGTCATTTTATACCATTTACTTCTTTTACCTCCCCCACCCAATGCTAGACCGTTCACTGCTACATTAATAGTTGTGATGTGTTCTGTATTCTAGTGAATGACAGAAGAATAGTGATTAGTATGGCTAGAAAACTTTAGGAAAATTCATTGTTCTTGTGGTGTCTGGCAGTGACATGGGATCATTCCAGTTCTTACACTCCATAGCAAGAAGCAAAACTGTACAATGTACATGTACATATTTTCACCTTATACTGCATATAGATTGCTCAGTCTTCCCCACTGTCAGCCTCCTCTCTCCAACTACCAGCCTTCACCAAACAACATACATCTCATTCCAGACATGATTAACATCATCAAGAAGGACTAATGGAGAGCACCTACAGTTTCAAAAACTTTCAAATTCAAGTCAAAAATAATTGTTTTCATGGAGGGCAGTTTTTAGAGGTCTGGTCCATTGATGTCCTGGCCCTTGATACCTGTCAACCAAATAGTGTCTTAAAGCCCCTATATGAATTCAAGGATCCTGATGATTTGAAACCATAGTTAATATATGATGCATACAAAGAAGAATTTCTTATAAGCATTCAAAGTAAAAATGGAAATTCACATGGTTGAGAGCCTAGGTTAGTACTCAGATAAGGAAATTCAATGCCTTATTAATTTTATCTATCTATCTATCTATCTATCTATCTATCTATCTATCTATCATCATTTATTTTGAGCTTGTTGATGAACTACCATCATAGGAAAGAGGAAACCATACCAGCAAGAGGAAACCATGAAAATACTAATCAGGGAGAACCAGGAAAAGGTCTAAGAGCCAAAGCAGGTTAACTGCATGTCACTTTCCTTTAAACACGGAGAGATAGTTCACATTAATTCATGTTCTCAATCCATTGTTTTAAGCCTACTCTGTCACAACAGTTTTCCCACTTGAATACTTCATTTTTGACATTTATTAGTTACATTACCCAGTTAGATTAGGCAATAATCTTCTTACAAAGGAGAGAGTATCTCAAGAGTCCTTGTGTAACTGAGCATTTTTCTCGGAGTTTCTTACATATGAATGACAACTTGTTCAGGCAGGGACCTCTTAGATCCTAAACTTTACCCCTCAAAATTCCTATGTCTTCTTTGTGTTTCATGTCAAGAAATAGACTTCTGAAACTGGTCTTTTTTTTTTTCTTTGTAGCTAACCTATTTTTTTTTTTTTCTTTATAAATGCCTTCAGGATTTTTTTTTTCTACTTGTTGAAATTCAAACATTTTTCAGCCTTAGGATATATCTACAGAGAACTGCTTTTTATTTTATTTTTCCACTGGAATGCACAAAACCCTTTCAAATGTTAGACTCAGATTTTTCTTCATTTCCATAATGAAGTCAAGTGAAGTAGATATAAAGTTCTAGAAGTGAACCTCTAGAAGTGGACAGACCAGATTTGCAGGGTCTGCCACCTACTGACTCTGATGAGTTATTTAAAATTCTGTGCAAACTTCTTCACATCAGTTATTAAATAGAGGTAAGAATATATTTAATCAGATTTTCCTGGAGATTAAATGAGATAACGGTAGATACTTAGGGCTTTGGTTTGAATGTTTGTGTTTCCTCCAAAAGTCATGTTGAAACTTAATGTCCAATGTAACAGTATTAAGAAGTGGGGTCTTCAGGAGGTAATTAGGAGACCAGGGCTCTGTTATCATGGATGGGATTAGTGATTTGATTTATAAAAGAGTTTGAGGGGGTGAGTTTAGCCCCATTTTATCTCCTCTGCCATATGAGGATATGGTGTTCATCACTTTTGCCCTTCCAGCTCTTCCACAATGTGGGGAAGTTGCCACAAGGACACCATTGATAGAACGGCCCCACCAAACACCAAACCTGCCAGTGCCTTGATCTTAAACTTCCTAAGCTTTAGAACTATGCGAAATAAATTTTAGTTTTTTATAAATTACGCAGTCCCAGGTATATTTTTTAGAGCAGCAGGAATGGAGTATGCCACTTAGTAAATGGTAAATAATTCATATATGTTAGTTATTTGTCATTATTGCTTTATTTCTATATTCATGGTTTCTTCCACTGAAAACTGATAAGTCTTTGATAGAATTTGTATAATCTTCCTGTTAGATTGAATGCCTGTTACCTTTTAAAAATTATTTATCTATTATTTTCCTCTTTAAAAATATTTTCCTGTGCGTTATGAGTAAAAATATTAAATGTATTATCTAAGTGGTCATTTTATCTATCTCAACCTTTCATAGCCTCCAAAGATTTTAATGTTCATTTTGTATTTTAGGTTTTCTCTCTTCTGTTTCTTCCTCCCTTCCTCCTTTCCCACTCTCCTGTCAATTCCCATTGTATCTCTGTTTTTGATTCAAGGTGTTCTTTGTAGCTCCCTAATGGTATTAACAGAGACTTTTTTTAAAGATATGTACATCTTCAAAATCATCAAGGCATCATCCCCTTTTCTATAGCTTCTATTAATAGGCCTGCTGTTGCTTCTGTTTTTATGTTTGAGTTCAGAAGATCTCTCCAGTTCAAAACTAGTCCATATACATAATTACCACCATCCACGTGGGCACTAGTAAGTCTTCTTCCAGATTTCAATAAGAGGGTCAGGTTGATATAAAAAATCCTTACCTGTCGGTCAATTTGCAAATTATGTTCAAAGTTCTTTGATAATGTTTTATGGGCCTGAAATTAGGTCTCATCTTCTATCCCTTTGGATTTTCTGATTGAACTATAGAGTCAGGTGCAGTTTGAAGTTCTTCTTTTAACACTATAGTCCATGAACACCCTCACTCTCAGCATGGTAAGCCTTGTCTTAGCACTTTTCTCAGTGCTTTCCTAAGATGTGTAAGCACTCCAGGGAGTGAGGAAGCCCTGCACATGCCTATACCCTGCAGTGACGCAGGCTGGCAGAGTCTCCCAGTACAAGTGAGAAAGAGCTGTTGACAAAGGCTGGGGACAGAATTTTCACTCTGCCTGGATAAAATTGTAACTTCTCTGCACTTGAGGGAAAGCTGCTTTCCCCCCGCCCCCCTCATCATTTTTGCATCTAGTTCTCAGTCTGGCAAAGTCAGATGGGTTGTCATAGTCTTTTCTTCTTTTTCCTTTTTTTGGCAAATGTTCTGGTTTGTTAAGACTGTAGTTGAATGTAGTATGTTAAGGGTACATAATCCTTTCCTGTTTTGTTTTTGGTTACTTAGTCTCCTTCATATGACTGCGGTTGCATATGACATGTGGTTCATAGATAGACTTTTAATACTTTTAAATCCATCTCTATTAACAATGGCATTTATTTAAAATCTGATTGAAAATTTACCTATGTTCTTTTTTCTTCTTTAATTAGTTACAACAGCACAAACCTTTTTTCTCCCCTCCCTCATTGTGTGCATGTGCGTGTGTGTATGTGTGTGTGTGTGTGGAAGAGGAAACTTTGCAAGAAGCATATCAAACCCCTATAGTTTGTCAGATCATTAATCCAAAAGTTTGCCTCCTTCAACATTCCAGACTAAGGCAACTTGATATTCTACAAGCAGATATTCCTAGGACTGCAATTAAATTTACCAGGGGGAAATTTCTAGCATAGTCTCCCAGACCGTAGTCACAGTAGAGACGGTCAAATATCCAACAATACCAATTCTCATCTTCTTATTTTCAGTAATCCAACATTCCTTTCTTATTTCCTGATCAGGATTTGGCTGAGAATGTGGCTGTCCACCTAAGATTTTATTTCCCAGACTCCATTGCACCTTGCTGAGGAGATGTGAATAAGTTAGGGCAAGAAGGGGTGTGAGTGAAAACGATAGAGGTAACTTCCTAGTTTTATGGATATAAATGCTTGCTGTGGTATACCTTTTCCTACCCTATGTTATTGGAACCCAATCATGGGGGCTTCCAGCTTCAACCGCACAGGTGTGTCTGACACCCTGGGCAATGGTAGGGGAGGAAGACAGAAGGGTATGGGCCCCTGCCACTGTAGCCTTCTCACCCATGAACTCTTAATAAAAAAGAAATATTTTCCAATCTCATTTAAACCTCAGCATTTTGAAGTATTTTTATTGTAGCAGATTTTCCTGTACAGTAACTAATACAAAATGCATTTAAAAAGGGTAGATGCATTTTCCTCCCAAATATGAAGAAAAAATGACCATGAACAATTTGTAAACTTCTACATACTGCTTTGATAAGATCAGGCTCATGAGCACTGAAATGTTTTCACAGTAAAGACAGTGATTTCTTGGAGTATTGTTGCTTCCAAGGCTTTTACATGTGGGGTGGTTAAAATGGATGTGTCTGTGGTCTTTGGTGGGGGTGGGAAATGGAACCCTATCTGCTCTTATTTATTGGGATAAAATGATTGATGAGAAATCACAAATGGAAACCCACATTCTGCCAGAAGATCTCACAACAGCATGATATTACCTTTCAGGAAAACTATAAAGGGTTTATAAAAGCAAGACAGAGATAGTAGCCTTTTTTCAATGGCGTCTTCCATTCCCTCACAGAGCTACCATCCCTAGAGGGATATTTTAAAAGCTGAATCCTTAGCCTTTTGTAACAACATAAGCACAACTTTTTAAGACTGACCTGACATCCTGCAACTCCTTTTTTTTCCCTCCAGTGGAGATGTGAATCAGTGGCAGCTTCATAGCTTTTTATTGGATGTCTTTTGAGCATGGACTACATCAGTTTCCTATGGAGCTTGACAAAGGAGAAATTTTGGCAATGAGAAGAGCCTCTGGCGTGTTAGAAACAGAAAGCAACATATATGTTTCAGAAATAGCAAATGGCTTGCCTGCCAAACCAACCCTGTGGTGCACAGGGTTCTGTATTACAAGCCTGCCTGCCTCTAAACTCAAAGCAGAGGGGAAAGCAGTGGAGTTCTTCTGGCTTAGAGCTGTTTCTCTTAAATCTGTGCTAAAAGAAAAACCCATGACCTTCATCTCTTAGCAAAATCCTCATGCTTTGCTGATTCTTATTTTAATGCAGATTTCTATGTCCTTGTATATAAAAGCAACTCTTTGAAGGCTTTAAGAAACAAGGAATTGCAGTGGAATGCACATATGAATTATTATTTACTTGGAATCATAAGCATGAATAGTAGGCAGAAACAGAATTGACTTTTAAGAATAACAACTGAGAACTGTGTGGCATGTACTGTGCTAAGCATTTGACATGTCATTAATCTTAATACTCCCAGAGGATATACAATGTTATCTCCATTTTACAAATGAGAAAACTAAAAATAACACTCCCAAGGGAATACAACTAGTAAGTGGTAGATATGGGTTGCTAATTCAGGTTAAGCTAGTTACCAAATCTGTTATTGTCACTATATTTTGTTGTACAGACCTTAATTACTACACAAAGCAACATAAACTATTTAGTGTCTATGTACTAACTACAGATAAGTGTTACCAAAAAGAAGTAAGAGTTAACTTTATTTTTTGTGAAAGAAATATGACCATGAACTGTATAATTACAGATGTTTTCTCGAATTTTGAAGCCTTACCTAAATTTTGAACTGAAGTCCTCAGAAATCATGCCAACCTTAAAAGCCTGTGGCAGGCAATGAAACATTTATAAAATGTGACAATAACTGCTATTCTTGGTAATAATGTCTAAGTCATTTGATATTTTGCATTTGCTTTTTTCTTAAAATCTCCAGAATTCCAAAAGTCAAAAAGCACCATTATGGCAGACACACACACACACACACACACACACACACACACACACGCACACACACTAAAATAACACCTTTCAAGGACTTTGTTTTTGGCTTCTCAAGAGAAAAAAGATTTCTGTTGCTTAAGAACACAATGCTGACTGAACAAAAAACAAAACAAATCAAAACCAAGAAACATTAACAACAGAAAGATGAGGACCATTTGTTTTTGTAAGGAAAATGCAAGGGACAGAACCTTGGAACCCTTTTGCATAACTTGTTTCTCCTGATTTTCCTAGCAACAGAGTGAATGCAGCTGCAACTACCAAGCCAAAACTTGTGGTTTCTTTGAGTCAAAGCCCAGCTCTCAGCAAATTGATTTTGGTTTCAACTAATTGCCTGACGTGTTGGAGGCACAAAAAGGTAAATTAAGCCTTTTGTACTCCGGATATTGAGTTTGATTCTATACACGAAAATAATCTATTTCATTCAACCTTTCTGGACATAACAGCTTCACTATTCAAAATACAATATTTTTGCTGTTTTTGGCACCCCTCCCAATCTGTTTGAAAGTCTTCTGGTATCTCCCACTAAATATATCATTTTGCATCATAGTCACCTAGTCTTTTTCCCTTGGTCATTGAATAATTTGAGGCAGGCCTCCTGGGAAGCTATGCCCAGAGTATTCACATTTCTCTCTCTCTCTCCCATTAAAACTTACCTCTTCTGAGTGATAAGCTATGTCAGTCCTTGCTCTTCACAAGTGTCATTACATTAGTTTATAAAATCTCACTGTGGTCATCTATTTAACTACAGAAACACTTGTCTGAATGTAAAAAGAATATCAAGCATGGCGTAAGAACCACTGCAATTCAGCAAAATGCTATCATTTTATTTAATGGCTTTTTAAGATTAAATCATGTAATTTACCATTTTATTACCACCACTTCATATTCATTCACTCATTCATCTATCCATGTACCCATTCATTCATCATCCATCCACTTATCTTTCCATTCACCCAACCATCCTCCATTAATATTAATTTGCTCATTGAAAAAATTAGTATTGAGCTTCCAGCTTAGTTTTTTAGGTGCTAGAGCTACAGCAGTAAAAACGTAAAACAAAATGGTTCTGCCCTCAGAGTACTTGCATTTTAATGCATAAACAATTAATAAAAACAAGCAAAGGAAAATATAACATGCAATATAATAATAAGCCCTATAAAAAGGATAAACCTGAGCAGTGGGGAAAATGGGGAGATGTTGGTCAAAGGGTAAAAAGTTTTATTTTTGCAAGATGAATAATTTCTGGACATTTAATATGCAGCATGGTGACTATAGTGAATAATACTGTATTATACATACTTGAAATTTGCTAAGAGAGTAGACCTTAAGTATTTTCACTACAGAAAAGCAAAACATCACATTGCACACATGAAAAACATACAATTTTTATTTGTCAAGTATACTCCAATAAATCTGCAGCGAAAAGGAAGGCTAAAACAAATTAAGAAGCAAAAGCAAAAGAAGTGCTGAAGGTAAATGGACCTATTTTTTGTTGTTGTTCTTTTAAGATTGGTTAAGGAAAAGGTTTTTTGTTTGTTTGTTTTTTGTTTGTTGTTGTTGGTTTGTTTGTTTGTTTTTGAGACGGAGTCTCACTCTGTCACCCAGGCTGGAGTGTAGTGGCACGATCTCGGCTCACTGCAAACTCCGCCTCCCACGTTCAAGGGATTCTCGGGCCTTGGCCTTCCAAGTAGCTGGGAATATAGGCGCCCACCACTACGCCTGGCTAATTTTTGTATTTTTAGTAAAGATGGGGTTTCGCCATGCTGACAAGGCTGGTCTCAAACTCCTGACCTCAGTTGATCCACCCACCTCAGCCTCCCAAAGTCCTGGGATTACAGGCATAAGCCACTGCACCAGGCCAGAAAATTTTTTAATAAGGCGATATCTGAACAGATCAGTGAAAAGGGTAGAGAAGCCAGCCATAAGAATAACTATCTGAAGGAACACTTATAATTAGAGAAGAGCAAATTCAAAGGTCCTGAGGTAAACACAGATGCGTGGCATGTCTAAAGAATGTTAAGGAGCGCAGTCTGATGTGTGATTGGAATGAGGTAAATAAGGAGAAAAATGATAAGAGATGAAATCGTGTAGTTATCGATGGGCCATATAAAGTAAGGTTTTGTAGGTCATGATAAATATTCTGTTATCCGTTATGATTTATCAATAAATTACCTTAAATAATTTATCGTTATCTTCTCTGGTTCCATAAGCTGAGTCAACTGAGAGTGAGGTTCTTGCTTGTAGTTTCTTAGGATGTAAGTCAGATTTCAGCTGGGTCTGCAGTCATATGAGGATTCAATGGGCTTTATGTCCATGTCACTTGTCTGAGTTGGTGTTGGTTATCTGTTTGATGCTTTTTAGGGCTGTCAGACAAAGAGCCCATGTGTGGCTTATTTATGTGTCTTGAGCTTATTATAAAATGGGGCCTGGGTTTTTAAGAGACAGTGCCCCAAGAATAAACTTTAAAATTGAGCATTCCAAGAAGTAAGAAGGGGAAGTTGCCAATTTAGTTAAGGCTGTGTCTAAAACTGACACAGCAACATTTCTGCCATATTCTATTTCTCAAAGCAGTCACAAAGCCCCTCAGAAGCAAAGGAATGTAGAGATAAACTCAATCTCTTAATGGAGAAGAGGCCAGATCGTATTACTGAAGAGCATGTGAAATGGTAAGTGCTGTTGCAGACACATTTTGGAAATGTAAGTTGCCACAGTAAGAATATTGGATTCCATTAGGAATATATTATAAAGGTACTGGAGGGTTTTGAGAAGAGAAAATATATCCTATTGTATGACTTAGAGTCTTTTTGTTGAGAAAGAATTTAGTGGTGCAAATTAGAAAAAATGAGATTGCTTAAGAAGCTATCGGCCAGGCGCAGTCGCTCACGCCTGTAATCTCAGCACTTTGGGAGGCCGAGGCAGGCAGATCATGAGGTCGAGCAATTGAGATCATCCTGGCCAACATGGTGAAACCCCACCTCTACTAAAAATACAAAAATTAGGTGGGTGTGGTGGCACGCGCCTATAGTCCCAGCTACTCAGGAGGCTGAGGCAGGAGAATCACTTGAACCCAGGAGGCAGAAGTTGTAGTGAGCCAAGATCCGCCAGTGCACTCCACCCTGGCAACAGAGTGAGACTGCATCTCAAAAAAAAAAAAAAAAAAAGGAACTATCAAAATAATCAAAGTGTAAGGAATTAATTTAATGGCTTTGGCTAGGGTGTTGGAAGTGAAGATGGCAAAATTAGATTGGATTGTGCATTTACTGACATTGAGATTTGCTGATGAATTCGATGCAGGTTGTGAGAAAAAGAGATTAGTCTACTAACAACATTGGCTGAGCAACTTGGAAAATAAAGCTCCCAGTTACTCAGGTGGAAAAAGTGTAGGAAGACCAAATGTGGAGGTTTCCAAATCAAGAATTGAATTGGACATGTTAAATTGTAAATGCATATTGGAAGTTAAAATGGAGCTAATTTCAGGAGTTCAAGTGTTAGGTTCAAGACAGAGACATGAATTTGGAAAAATCGAGATCTAGATGATTTTTAAACCATGATAGTTGAGGAGTGCCCATATAATAAGCACACAAAAAGAAGAAAAGAGGGCACTGGATGCGTGTCTGGGTTACTCAATGTTCGAAGCTTGGGGAAACGAAGAAAAGGATGTGCATAGCCATAAGTATCACTCTAGTGTAACAACCTCCTAAGCATTCTTACTGACAATATTACTGATGACCCCACTGCAACCCCAAGCTTTCTTTATCCATTTGCCTGTCAAGCCGGAATTATCTTCATCAAGTACAGCTATAGTCCAGTCATGTTACCTTTCTGCTTAAAACCATTTGTCAGTAATTTAGCTAATGCTCAAAGACCTTACTTAGATCTCATGACCTGTAAGCTCCTGAAGGAGGGCTCATCTGCAAATGTTCTTCTTGTTACTACCTGTACTATCTGCATCGTGTTCTACCTGGCATGTTTTCCCCAATCTCAGGGTATTAGGCCTGCCCATCCTCCTGTCTAGAATTTAATTCCACTTCATATCTTCGCCAGTTTAACTCCTCATCATACATCTCTTCCCCATTTACATGCCATATGCCCTGATACTTCATCAGATTCCTTTGCTTTCACCCTTATATCTTCCTATCTGTTACTTCAAATAAACTGAAATTTCAAATTACTTTATTCTGTATTTATTGGACAAATATCTGTCATGATCATTAAACTTCAATAAAAAAGGCTTCCTGTTTCTTTAAGTGACTACTCATTGTCTGGGGTGCTGATACAGTCTCTGGCATAGAGAAATCACTAGTTGTTACATAAATAAATTAATTAACTTTTGTGTAAAATTACTTAATGTCTAAAATGGGTGCTGGGAGATAACAACTTACATGGGAATTTGAATATAGATTTAAGAGAAAGATAAATATATATAAGAGATAATGTAATTCAGTTAATTACCCTTAACTTGTAATGCTACCCCCATCTGTGGAGCTTTCTAATATATTAGCATGACGTTAGAAGGAATAAAAAAAAAATCTCAGACAAATTCTCCTTCATGTTCCTCTTCATTGGCTACTAGTTAATCCACTTACTCATAAAACTGTGTTTGGTGGACAACAGTGTTAGCAAGTTAGGGTTTCCAGGCACTAGGATCCCTGGGTCCATTTTGAAGGGCCCATAAGCCTTTTCTTAAAATTTGTGTAGAGTTCATGTTTTTCATCAAAAGACAAACCCTCTTTGTTTTCCAATGCATTATCCTGAATTCTTTTCATCTTGCTACAGTTTCCATTTATAAGACTTCCCTACCTTCCTCTTGTTCCTCATCTGCATGAGTTGCAAGCATTTTGCCAATGCCTCCGGCAAGTGGAGTCTTTTTCCTAAACCATTTCCACATGTGGCAATATCTTCTCCTAGGGCTGTTAAGCTTTTTTATCCTTGCAGTTTGAGACAGAGGTAACTTATAGCATAGAGTCTCTGGGTATTGAAAACATGATGGATGTCTTGTTTGTCTTGATTGTACCTTGCCTCTATTTCAGGCATGCACCAAATAGTCTGCCTTATTGATGACTGTGACTCAAGTCACTAACACTCAGCAGTGACAGTTCAGCTGCAAACTGATCACCAGCCTTCCCTTTTGTGCCATTCTTCCCTCACTTAATTCCTAAATGGCTATTTCTTATATTTTTATTGAATTTGTTTTTGTTCAGTCCTTAAATATTTTCTAAAGACCCTTCAATCAATTTAAATCAGAATGTTCTTTACCTTATAGTGTTGGTTTTTTGTCCTTGTTATTTATTAAGACACTTACTGAATCATAATTATTTACTTCATAAATATTATTTGTATTTTTCCAATTGCTTATATGTGAGATAAGAATTAATATCTTCATTTCAGCTTTCAACAAACTGTACTTTCAAGCAAAATTCATATTCACTTTTACAATGCCCAAAAGATTCTCAAGAACATTAGAATCCAGAAATAAAAAAGTATAAGATGATACATCTAATTTGCAAAAATATATATATATAGTGATTTTCAACATTAGTTTGATAAATAGAAATAAGAATAGAAATTGTAGAAACCTCTTTTGGTGTTTAAAATCCATAGCAAAGATAGAGATACATAAATGGGGTATGTAACTAGAGTGTAGAGTTTTCTATCTCTAACATATTTGAAGACTCAGGTCTGTGAAATATTATTTGTGATACCACATTTTCTCACAAGTAAATATTGTTATAAATTTTAGGAATAACTTGTGAGTTGAAACTAAGTCTTTTAATTTAACATTATTACAGTAAGTTAAGGGGTTGGGAGGGAATATTTCTAAAGAAATAATTTGCAGCGATGTGTAATCTAAAAAACAGGAATTCTGAATTGCACATTAAATGATATCAGAACATTATTTTGGAAAGTTACTCTAAAAATGACAAGAATTGAGTTCTGTTATGATTTTTCTAGAGAGTTTCTGTGTAGATATCTTTAAGCAGTATTTGCATAATGGTGAGTGCTGATGGTAGAGTAACAAGATATTTTATTTACTTACAGTAGAAAGCAGTATCTTGCAAAAGAAAATAGTTCTGTCATAATAACTTGTGACTCTGGGATTATGACCAGGACAAGGCTGGTTTTGTGATAGCAAATGCTGTATTTCTCTGTGGGCAGAATAGGTTTACATGCAAAGAAGTACTGATATAGAATATTTTATTTCTTTCAATTGAATTTTTTTATTTTTATACACAATATAATTAACAAGTGAGAATCTGCCCACATTACACCAGCAGAAGAACAGAATAATAGGATTTAAAAGTATTTCAACACCTGACTTTTCAGTTAATAAAGACATCCAAATGGTAAAATTCTGTTTCAGCCAATTAATTTACATAAGTTAAATTAACAGATCTTTAAAAAGGCATCTCTACTTCCAACACACACCATGCTGGTGGGTGTCAATTGCACAGCTGAGAAGAGCAACAGTTTTGGGTCATGAATTTTAAATGTGACAATTCAGTTCAAGAAACCATGTCCCTAATAACCAGCTCTCAGTAATTTTAAAAATAGTTGTTTTGTTTGTTCAAGTTTTTATTTGAACCACTGATGTCCCTCTCCCTTTCTCCATCCCTAGCCAGTCATTTTTGAAAATTATGGGTATTAGTACATTGTCTAGAATGTACCAGTAAAATATAGCATGGGTACACTGATGTGTTTATTTTTGTTATACAAGATTTAAAGATGCTTTTTTAGAACTCTGAAGCATAAGCCAATGACATAATTAAATGGAAAACATGTGTTATTTCCTCTGTTTTTATTAGCTAGCTGTATAGGCAATTGATTTCCAAGTGATTGGTTATTTTGCACCATAGTCAATTTTTACTTGTGATATATTCTAGCAATAGAATTTTTTCTACTGCTGTGGAGAAATTATTTGGTATCTTCAAATGCATAGAAGAGTCACCTTTAGCATCTATGTGATTGGAAGTTACTATTAGTTGTTAATCTTTTTGTTGAGCAAAGCTCCTTTTTGTTCCCATTGGCTTGCTCATAGTCATACTGGTTAAGGCCTTGCATCCAAATAAAGTTCTTTGCATGATGAATTATCATCCCAGAAGTTTTAAAGTTGTTCAAATTTTAATTATAGAGACCACTCAGATTTTTTTTTTTTTCTAATTCATTAAAGGTAGGCAGTAACATGAACCTAAAGTTTAGCATGTTTACAAGGTTCATAATTTTCATGCTTGGAAGCATGGAAAATCTCAAAACTAGAAGAAATTAACATTGATTGTTGCCCCTTGATTGCCATTTGATTTGGTTCCTTTTCTTTGCCTTTGCCTTTTTCCATAAACTAAGGGAATAGCAAGGCTACTCTTGTGATTAGGATAAACATCAACCCCCTACTTAGAACCCCATTAGTCAGTGTACTCAAAGGAAAGTTGTAATTTGTTAGCAACACTTTCAAGGCCATGATTTCCTTTTAATTCCTACCTTTCATCACTTTCCTGATTTCTCACCAACTCCCTCACAACATTTTCCTTTCCAGGATCCTGATGTGGGCCATATTCCAGCTACTTGATATTCTTTCTCTCTTACCTGAGCTGTCTGTCTTCCCCAGTTCTTCTTCTTTTCTTATATCTGCCTCCATTTCTCGACAGTCACTACCTCTGAGAAGCCTACCCTGACCTTCAGATACTAGGCTGGATCTTCTTACATGGACTCTCATGGCATTTGTTACTCCGATTCTCCTTCCTCAACCCTACTCCAGCAGCCAGAGCATAACTCTGTTATGGTTGGCTGTATGTAATCCAGGCTTCAGTGACATTTCCAATTTCTGGTTAAATATAAGTGATTTAATAAGTTTCTGATTAATTAAAAGGTTTATTTGCAAACATTCTAGAAAGCATAATGCATTATTTTCTTCCTCCATTTGATTATCAGTTACCAATTCCTTAACACCTTATAATCTGGTTTTCTTCTGGTTTCTTCTGGATGTCATCTTTGGACATAATCTATTAACAGAGTCGTTCTGATTGTCAATCCAGTTTTCTCTTCTTTGTCCTACCCTCTTTTACTTCCTTGTAGTGTATAACACAACTGGTCGTTTCATTCTTTTTAAAAATATTGCTTCCCCTCAATTTATAATAAATATTTAACTCTACTTGATTTATCTCCAAATTTCCATAGACAATGATTAGATGTTCTCCAAGTTTTCGTTGGGTGAGATTTTCTTTGTTGGCCTTCCTTTAGAAATCAGTCAGGTTCACAGCCTCAAGTCTCACTTCTGTGCCCAGGATGCTTAAATTATTCTTTTTAGTCTAGCTTCTTTCTGGAGATTTAGTCTGTATTTTCTCTATTTGTAATGACTCTCGAATATTTCCACGTAAATGTTCCGCTACTTTAAACCCAACAAGTTTGTAAAACACTCTCTTAGACCCCATTACATACTCAAAGTCTTTATATTCTTTGATAACTCTCAAAACTGCCTGAGGTTGAAAGCTTTCATTCATTAATGGCGAATTCTGTCTTCCCTCTTAATGTCTATGTTCCCAAATCCTAATGAGTCCATTTCCTCAGGATTTCTTACGTGCATATTTTCTTTTCTTCCTGCTAATACCACTATAGTTATGACACAGGTTGGGTATATTTTGTTCACATTCTTAAAAAAGAAAAAAATTCATTTAAGTGACATTTCTGTCTCAATTTTTTCACTATTACTGTAATAAAATTTTAACCCTTCTCAGAATGTTTAAGTGACTTTCCATTTTGACAACAGCATAAAGTTAAAACATCTAAACCTTATACTCCAAATTCTAAACAATGTTGTCCCAAGCAACCTGCTGTGATTCACCTCTCATCACTGCCTTTCTCAAAGTCATTAAGCTAGCCTAATTCATTTATTCAACTCCCGTCTCAGTAAATGTTATATTTTTCTGCCTTTGAGATAAAGGCAGAAAAGTTTATACCATTCACTGAAGCTGATAATGTGTTCACTGTACTCTTGGCCTATCTATTTCTATTGACTAAGTTTAGCAACCTTCTTCTATGCAACTTTCTGAGCTTATTTTCATATTAAGCCCACTCATATATTATTATTTGAGGCAATAATTTATTATTTTTCCTTTTGTTTTATCCTCTAGAAACCTAGTTCACCATATATATGAATGCTTCATAATTACTAGTTGATTGCATTTTGCATTTAATTTGATTAACATTTTTAACTGGAAAATTATGTTTGGTTGGAAATTTGGAATCTTTATTTAGTAAATGAAGACAAGAAACTAAATCATAATCATTACCACATAGGATTTAAGAGAAAAAATACATATTAAATGCTTTTGTGAATAATAATATCAGAATATGTGTTAAATTAGCTCTTTCTAAAATGTTTTTACTTTGTTTACTTGGCATTTAATAAAATACTCAGAGAAATACCACAATTTTCTTGAATACCTTCTTCCTATCCTAGTTGTTTTGGTCAGTTTTGAAAGGTAAGTTGCTTTACCATTTTATCTTTGAGATGATCTTGTTAGCTGGAAATCCTTGAAGATTTGAGTGAAGAATCTATTATGTTAATTAATTTTATCTAAGGCACCTCCTAATTACAACATTTTGCTTAATATAGATACCTGCATTTATATATAAACAATGAAAGTTTATTATCCATTATTGTGTGTTTTTGTATGTTCTTGATTATTGTATTATAATCAGAATTGCTGTTGATTGTATACACTGTTCATATCTCTTTAAACAGTAAGGTTTCTTTTAAAAAAGGAAAAGTAAAACATTTATTTTATTTATAATTGCTAAGGCTTTCCTGTTAATTATCTCTGATTTTCTTAACAACATTGTGAGATAAGAAGTACTATTATTACCCCTATATTAAGGAAAGAAATGTCATTTAGGGAGATCCTGTGATTTGCGTAAGATGAGAAAGTCATTAAATAGCAGACATATTAGTACATAAATATCCATGAATCACTCATCAAACTCTCCTTGCCTCTGTAACTTGGCTCACTTTAGAATTTAGAGGCAAATTACAAAATGTTGCACATTTTTGTGTGTGTGTGTAAATTATATACTGTTTTTCCTATACTAATTTTGGGTTAGAAATTTCTCATGTAATATTTTACTCTTTCCTGACATTGTCAACCTCTAGAGCTGAGAACTCTGGAGCCCTATTCTTACCACATACTATACTGAAACCAACTGACATAATGTACCAGGCAGAATTTGCTTGAATAAGTAAGGTATTCATCATTGGAAAGATTTTAAAGGCAAATTATTGAATGTTGAATATTTTTGTTATGTAAATAATATGCGCATTTTCCTTATAAGAATTTGGGGTAAGGAATTTCTTATATAATTAAAAAGTCTATAATTTGACAAGTTGCTTTTTGAGACACACATATATAATTTATATACATCATTCCTTGGTATTCATAGTTGCTATACAGTATTGTTTAGGAAATAAAGAGAAAAATGTCTATACATGTTCAGTACTGGCTTGGTTGTTTTTTTTCCTTGTATTTTCTATCCATGGTTAGTTGAATCCAGAGATAGAGAAACCACAGATACAGAGGGCCTAGGATATATAAAATCTACTCAAAATGAATCTAGATTGACAATTTTTGTGCAAGATATTTGACTTTTACACAAAGTGATCTGAGAAATCATGTGAGGATTTGGAACAGGGGAGTGACAATTTCTGATATCTTTTAACAAGATCATTTTGGCTGTTATGTTTAGAATAAACCCAATGGGGCAAGGACACGGAGACTCCAGGTAAGAAATGATGTTAGTTTGGACAAGAATGACGGCAGTGATACAGGTGAGAAACGGTGAGATTCTAGACGTTTGGAAGGAAGAGCCAACAGGGTTTTCTGATAAACATGATAAGTGTTGTGGGAGAGTGGAGGAGGCCAGAACATAATTCCTACCTCACCAGAATACTGTGAAAATGCTTAACAGGCAGCCAGCACACAGTAAGTTCTGAAATGGTATTTGACAATGTACGTTCTCTGGTAGAGATAAGCAAACTGAGATGCAAAGCTGTTAAATCACTCACCTAACATGACCTTGATAGGTAGTTAATGTTATTGCTCTAATGCAAATCCAACTGTAGATGAACTGTGCTAAAGGTCAAAGGCTGGGTCTATATCCTTGTCATTTTTTTCTCATTCTACAATGTCCTTTTGATTTGAATAAAGATAAAATGCAGTGGAAATGTCAGTGGAATCAGAAATACGTTTTTTCCTAAACATTTAAGTCACTTGCAACAGCCAGGTATAATTTTGTATTAACTGCAGGAAGTCTAATAATCAGGTTTCTTAAACAAGCATTTTAATCCAATTGCCTCTCTTGAATAGATATTTTCCCATTAATGTTGCACATAGGTGAAATTCTGAGCCACACTTAAAGTCACATTAATAGAGAACAAAATAATATAGCCTTGGGAAATTTATTTCATGGCCTTTAGACTGCTTCTTTCAAAATCATTGTACTTTATAAATGGTTGGAGAGTTCTTCAGGAACCATTTGATTACTGAGAATACTTATGGGGGCTAGGAGATATTGAAGGAAAAACAAAAAAGCAGCAACACCAAAATAGCTCTATAACATACACCTTAATAATTAATTTTAACTATACTTTTCTCTGACCCTTTCTACCTTCTTTGATCACTGTACTATGAGTTGGTTTTTGCTTAGATAAAACAATGTTCTGATTCATATAATTTTTATGGTAGTGCCTGAGATATTTCACTTTCTCTCCATCTTGTTTAGCTTCTGTAGAGAAAGAAGCCAATGGAAAAATGAAGAATGCCTTATGGTCAGGCGCGGTGGCTCATGTCTGTAATCCCAGCACTTTGGGAGGCGAACGAGGGCAGATCATGAGGTCAGGAGTTCAAGACCAGCCCTGCCAATATGGTGAAACCCCGCCTCTACTAAAAAATAAAAAATACAAAAATTAGCTGGGCATGGTGGTACGCACCTGTAATCCAAGCTACTCAGGAAGCTGAGGCAGAAGAGTTGCTTGAACCTAAGAGGCAGAGGCTACAGTGAACCGAGATTATGCCACTGCAGTCCAGCCTGGGTGACAAAGCGAGACTCTGTCCCCCCCAAAAAAAAGAAAAAAAAAGCTTTATTTATTGCCTCAATGCTCAATGTTTCATTATATTTTCTATTTTCTTTTACGTTATTATTTTTGTTTTTCCATAAGTTATTTGGGTACAGGTGGTATTTGGTTACATGAGTAAGTCCTTTAGTGGTGATTTGTGAAATTTTGGTGCACCCATCACTTGATCAGTATACGCTGCACCACATTTGTAGTCTTTTATCCCTCACCCCCTTCCCACTCTTCACGGCAAGTCCCCAAAGTCTATTCTATCATTTTTATGCCTTTTCATCCTCATAGCTTAGCTCCCATGTATCAGCGAGAACATACGATGTTTGGTTTTGCATTCTTGAGTTATCACAGTTTCTTTATCCTCTTGTTGACTGATGGGCATTTGGGTTGATTCCATGATTTCTCAATTGTGAATTGTACTCCTATAAATATGTGTATGCAAGTTTCTTTCTCGAATAATGACTTCTTTTCCTCTGGATAGATACTCAGTAGTGGGATTGCTGGATCAAATAGTAGTTCTACTTTTAGTTCTTTAAGGAATCTTCACATTGTTTTCCATAGCAGCTGGAATAGTTTACATTCCCACCAGCAGTGTAGAAGTATTCCCTATTCATCATATCCACGCCAACACCTACTGTTTTATGATATTTTCATTATGGCCATTCTTGCAGGAGTGAGGTGGCATCCCATTGTGGTTTTGATTTGCATTTCCCTGATCGTTAGTGATATTGAGCATTTATTCTTCTACTTGTTGGTCATTTGTATATATTCTTTCTAGAATTGTCTATTCACGTCCTTAGCTCACTTTTTGATGGGATTGTTTTTCTCTTACTGATTTGAGTTCATTGTAGATTCTGGATATTAATCCTTTGTTAGATGGATAGATTGTGAAGATTTTCTCCTACCCTTTGGGTTGTCTGTTTACTCTGCTGACTGTTCCTTTTGCTGTGCAAAAGCTCTTTAGTTTAACTGAGTTTATCTTTGTTTCTATTGCATTTCCTTTTGTGATCTTCGTCATGAAATCCTTGCCTAAGCCAATGTCTAGAAGGATTTTTCCAACGTTATCTTCTAGAATGTTTAAAGTTTCAGGTCTTAGGTTTAAGTTTTTAATCCATTTTGTGTTGACTTTTTTATAAGTTGAGAGATGAGGATAAAGTTTCATTCTCCTACATGTGGCTAACCAATTATCTCTGTACCATTTGTTGAAAAGGTTGTCCTTTCCCCACTTTATGCTTCTGTTTGCTTTGTTGAAGATCAGTTGGCTGTAAGTATTTGGGTTTATTTCTGGGTTCTCTATTCTGTTCCATTGGTCTATATGAAAATGACCATACTGCCAAAAGCAATCTACAAATTCAACGTGATCCCCATGAAAATACCACCATCATTCTTCACAGAATTAGAAAAAATAATTCTAAAATTCATATGGAATCATAAAAAAGAGACCTCATAGCCAAAATAAGAGTAAGCAAAAAGAACAAATCTGGAGGCATCACACTACCTGATTTTAAACTATACTGTAATGCCATAGTCACCAAAATAGCAAGTTATTGGTACAAAAAATAGGTACATAGATCAATATTTCATTATATTTTCTTACTTGCATGTTTCTATCAGATTTTTTCCTTTTGGCTTACTGACAAAATTAATATCCCTATGTACTAAGCCAATATATTGCATAACCCTTGGCATACTTTTCTTCTCTTTACAGGTTCATCAAATATACAGTCCACATTACATACCAGTAGAATTTGTTCAAAAATAATTTCTGACATGAAAGTTGGGCTTTAGAGGTTGATTAAATGAGGATAGATCATCAAAAAATCAAAGACAATCACATATATTTGCATGTATGTGTGTATGTATGTACATGTTTTATATCATTGCATAGTAATTTGACCTTTTTCTTTGTGTATACAGTTCCATATGTTTTAGCACACATCTAAATTTGGGTAGCCACCACCATATACAGGGCAGTTGCATCACTCCAAACATTCCCTCCTACTCTCTGATATAGTCACACCATTCCTCAATACCTAAACTCTGGTTGTCACTATCCTTCATCACTACAGTTTGTTGCTTAGTGAATGCCATATAACTGAACTCATAAAGAGGTAATTCTTTAAAACTGGCTTCTTTCATTCAGCATAACACCTTGAGATTCATTCAAATTGTGTTTATTTGTGTTCAAGTTGTGTTGTCAAGTTGTGCTCATTTAAGTTGGGTCATTTCTTTTTATTGCTGAATAGTATTCCATTGTATGAATATACCACAATTTGGTTTAAGGACATTTGGGTCAAGAATATCTGGATTATTTCCAATTTGGAGAAATAGTGAATAAAGATTCTATGAACAGAAATGACATCAGCAAAATAGTTGACTGGAAGCCTTTAGTGCTTCTCCCCGCAACAAAAACAGCCAAAACAGCTAATAAACAACTACATTTTAACAAAAATAATTAGAGAACATGAGAGTATGTCAAACGAGTAATAGAAACCCTGGTGTACACAGAAATTCAGGACAGCCACATAGAGAACAGAAGAAGACATCTGGCCTCCAGTACCCCTTCCCCAACCAGGATCAGCTGGGAACCAGGAGGCATTTTTTATAGAGAAAAGATAAGCAAGAGGAACCCAGCTGCCCACATCAATATCATGGACAACTACAGTCCTCGCCACTGAGGTCCGCTGCAGCCCTCACAGGTACTAAGGCCCCTGAGGGAGCTGCCTGAGGTCTACACAACTGAGCTCCCAACAGAGAAGCAACCAATCCTGGGTCCCGCCCCCTGTGGCCTGTGCAGCTATTGTGCTCTGCCATCGTGGAGATAGAACTACTGCTGGAGTGTGTTGTGCTAAGTGGGCAAGTGCCCATAGCACCCCTTAATCCTTGAGGCAAGGCTGCTGCCAAACCACCCCATTCAGTGGTGTGATATCCCCAAACTAAGCTGCAACCTGCTTTTACATGGGGCCAAGTGGCAGTGGAACTGCTACACCTATTTACCCCTCTTAATCCCCAGGCACAGCTGTACCCAGATCCCTGAGGTTGGGGCTGAAGATGTACACTCTTCTGGGGAAAGTGTGCTTGGCGTAACTGTTTCATTTACCTCTCTTAGATGTGACTGTGCCCAGTCTCTAAGGGCCTAAGCTGAAGCTGAATGCTGCCTCCTGGGAAAAAAGTGTCTTGGCAGAACTCCTCCATCTACCCCTTCCAAGTGCTATTGAGCTGAAACTGCATTCCTCCTCCTAGAGAAATTAGGCTTTGGCAGAACCGTCTCATCTGTCTCTACCAATTACGGTGCTCTGCACCCTTGTGTCAGAACTGAAGCTGCCCAATACCTCCTGGGGAAAGTGTGCCTTAGTGGAGCTGCTCCATCTACTTTTCACAATTGCTACTGCTGCATCCTGCCTCTTGTGGCCTCAGCTAAAGCTATATATTTCCTCCTGAGGTAATGGTGCCTTGTCATAGTTGTTCCATATGCCCTTCCCAGTCACTGATGAACCCTGCCCCTAAAAGTCTGAGCTGAAGCTGCATACTGAGTCCTGTTGAAATGATGCCTTGGCAGAGCTGCTCCAAAAACACATAGGCCTGGTGCCTATGTTAAAGCAGCATTCTGCCTCCCAAGAAACACACCTGACACCAAAAAAGAAGCACACCAATAAACAAACCTGACTCCCAAAAACATCCTTTAGCTAAGTCTCCCCACTATGAGAAAAATAATGGGAAGACCCCAAAAGCCCTTGTCACCAAGGATTTTAACAACGTATACTGTCACCACCACTTCCATGAACTTCAACTGCCTAGGCTACCGAGGTACCTGCAGTTATTGCTCATGTTGAATGCAGGTGAAGAAGCTGTATAATGACTATAGCACTACATCTACCTAAAAATAATCACCACACCCTTCCTAAAAGACACAACGAGACTCAACTGCAGATGAAGATCTTTCCCTATGAAATCCACACTACAGAGCTCGGAGGAGGCAATTGTTCTAGTAGAAGCACAGATACCAAAGCAGGAACACAAGAAACATGAAAAATCGTGGAATTATGATAGCACCAAAGTAACACAGTAACTCTCTGAAAAAGGCCCCAGTGGAAAGGAAAACAACAAATTGTCAGAAAAAAAATTCAAAATAATGATCCTAAGGAAACTCAACAAGACAAAGAAAATGCAGGTAGACAATTCAACAAAATCAGGAAAACAATTCACAATATAAGTGAGAAAATGAACAAAGAAATAGATATCATAAAAAAGAACCAAAACTTCATCTAAAACTTCAATGAATGAAATAACAATAGAGAGCTTCAATAGCAGACTTAATTGAGCAGAATAAAGATAGGTTATTTGAAATTACACAGTCAAAGAAAAAAAAAGAGATAATAAAAAGAAGGGAATAAAGCTTACAAGACTTACAGGCCACCTTTAAGTGAAACAATATTCATATTGTGAAAGCTTCCATAGGTGAAAAGATACGCAAAGCATGCAAAATTAACCTATTTAATGAAATATTTCTGAAAAATTTCCACATCTGGGAAGAGATATGAAAATCCAGATCTAAGAAGCTGAAAAGTCTGCAAATACATTCAACTCAAGAACGTGCTCTGTAAGGCATATTATAATCAAATTGTCAAAAGTTAAATGATGAAGAAAGAATTCTAAAAACATCAGGAGAACAACATCAAATCTATTCCTGATATAAAGGAATCTTTATTAGACTAACAACAGACTTCACAGCAGAAACCTTAGAGGCCAAGAGAGAAAGGGAAGATATTCAAAGTGCTGAAAGAAAAAAATTACCAGCCATGAATACTATATTCAGTATAGCTATTCTTCAGAATGAGGAAGAAATAAATTCTTTCCAATACAAGCAAACACTGAGAGAATTCCTGGCCACTAGATCAACCTAAAAAGAAATGCTCAAAAAAAAAACCTACATCTGGAAGTGAAAAGATAATAATCACCATCATAAAAACATGCAAACGCAGAAATCTCACTGGAAGAGCAGATACACAAATGAGAAAGAGAAAATAATTATTCTATATCACTAGAGAAAACCACCAAATTGCACTGATAAACAATAAGAGAGAAATAAATGGACAGTGGATATACAAAACAACCAGAAAACAATTAACAAAATGACAGGAGTAAGTCGTTGCCTATCAGTAATAACTTTGACTGTAAAGAGATTAATCTCCCCCACTTAAAAAACACAGAGTAGATAAATGGATAATAAACTATGTCACAATTATATAATACCTACAAGAACTTTACTTCACCTCTAAAGACACACATAGACCAAAAGTTAAAAAATGACAATATATATTCCATGCAATGAATTCAAAAGTGAATGGGAGTATCTATACTTATCTCAGATAAAACAGAGTTTTAGTAAAAAAACAGCAAAGAGACAGAGAAAGTTATTATACAATAAAATTTGATTCAGCAAAAATGACATAACAATTATAAATATATATGTGCCCAACACTGGAGCATCCAGATATACAAATAAAATAGTATTAGATCTAAAGGGAGATAAACATTCCAATAAAATCACATTTAGGGACTTCAACACCCCATTTTCAGCATTGGAGAGATCATCTAGACAGAAAACCAATAAAGAAACATTAGCTCTCGATGGCACCAAAGACCAAATTCATCTAGTGAATATTTACAAACAAACAATAATCTGATTAAATGGGCAAATTAGCTGAATGGACATTTTTCAAAAATAAGACACACAAATGGCAATAGGTATATGAAAAAATGCTCAACATCACTACATTATCAGGGGAATGCAAATCATTGTGGATATAAAGATAAATATGATAAGACTCATAACTTAAAATAATTTTCAATCTAATGAACTGATGTTTTTGGCCAAATAGGCCCTAAATAATGAAATGCTTTGTGAAGTATCCTAGCTGTGACAGTTTAAAGATCAGAAATATCTTATATCTAGTCATTTAATTCATGGAGTACTTTATATTCTTCATCTTATTATTTTATTTTTTAAGATGCCGTACCATAATTTTTTCTTATTTCTTTGAAGAATGTTATTTGTTTTGTGGTAGGAGTTGATTAGATATTCAGATCACTTTGGGTGATATAATGATTTTCACAGTATTAATTCTTCCAATTTATGAACATGAACTGTTTTTCCATTTTTTTTTTATACTTTTCCTGTTAGAAAGTTATTTTGCCTTCTTGGTTAAACGTATTCCAGTCATTTTTCTTTTTCAGATAATCTGTTGTAAATAGGATGGCTTTCTTGATTTTTTTTTCTGCTAGTTTTTGGTGGTGTATTGCAATGCTACTGATTTTTATATGTTGATTTCATATCCTGCGATTTTACTGAATGTTTTATCAGTGCTAAACGATTTTTGGTGGATCTTTTAGGTTTTTATGGACCCCAGTTGAAAAAATGAAAAAAAAATCCATTTTTATTTCCAGTTATTCTATAACAGAATATGAATTCATGAATACAAAAATAAAATGCTAGTGGATTGGATAATTTTATTTTCTCTATGAGGCAATTGATGGCCCCTGAAGACAAAGCTATGGAATTCTTTCTTACACACTTTTTAATCTTCATCTTATATGTCCAGGCAATGATTCCTATGCTCCAGTAGTTCCTCACTTGCTTTCCCTAAGCAATAATTTGCAACATAATAAAATCACTTGTTAACCATTTTCAAGTGGCTTTTATCATTCAACAATCATGGCACAAGAACAGGGTACTTAGCTATTTGTGTGACTTTTTCCTGTTTTAGGAATCCACCCTCAATTCCTTCAATTTTTTACTCAAATGTAGCATTCTCAGAGAAGTCTTTCCTGACCCCCTACTTATAATAATTGCCCTCACTTCTTATCCTATTCCTTTCCCTTGCATTGTTTTTCTCCTTAGCACATATCATTATCAACTATGTCATGTATTTTCCTTATTGATTCAGTTTTTTGTTTGCATGCCCCACTAGAGTGTAAGCCCTATGAAGGCAGGAAGTAGTTCCTGTTATCACTTCAGAGTTTAGATCAGTTGCTAGTAAATTTTAGGAATTCAATAATATATGTCAAATGAGTGAAGGGACAGCTTATAATTCCTCCCATTTTTCTCCCCTGGTGAAGAACAGATTTTCTTTTGCTGGCAGCTGCATTCATTTTTCTACTTCTTTCCTCAAAGATTCACTGAGTGAATGAATGGACTAAACTTGCCTTGTTATGCACTATTTGGGTACCAGTTATCTACTTTTAATTTATAATAATAATGCATAAAGGATATTTACTATATGAAAAACACTTTATTTTTTAGTATTTATTTATTTACTTATTGTTTGAGACAAAGTCTCACTCTGTCACCCAGACTGGAGTCAGTGGCAGGATCTAGGCTCAGTGCAACCTCCACCTTCCAGATTCAAGTGATTCTCGTGTCTCAGCCTCCCAAATAGCTAGGATTACAGGCATCCACCACCACGCCTGGCTAATATTTGTATTTTTAGTAGAGATGGTGTTTCACCATGTTGGCCAGGCTGGTGTCAAATTCCTGACCTTGGGTGATCCACCAGCCTCGGCCACCAAAAGTGCTGGGATTACAGGCATGAACCACCACACCCAGTTGCAAAACACTTTAAATACATAATGTCATTTAATTCTCACAAGAAACCTTTGAGATAAACATTATTTTCCCTGTGTTAGAAAGACCAAGGAGCAGAGATATAAAGAGGCTGAATACCTTTCCTAAGGAAGGTCACATAGTGAATAATAGTGCTAAGACTTGAACTATTTGTTAGTAAAACACATACTTTTAAACATATTACTATCTTGCATTAAAGTTACAAGATGCGTAATGTTAGAGATGCAAATGATATTAGAAATTGCCTAAAACTTTCTTAAGTCAGATAAAGGAATGAGACCGAAAATGATTTGCCAGTGATGTGATACTGTTTATTGGAGGAGAAAAAGCAAGAAGAGCTTATGAACACATTTCCTGAAACACATTAGAGTACTTTTCTATTATACAAAGAATGGATGATGTTACAAATATCTTCTCATAAGCATATGCAATGAGAAATTTTTGATGATTTCCATAGAGCTAGTATCAACGCAGAATTACATTCCTTCTTACTATAATAGTTGATTAGACAGATCTGGACACATTCGCACCCCCCCCACACACACATACACACACAGACACATACACACACACACACACAAACAGTATGGTCCTAGACAAAGACTACTGTTATAACCATAAAGATGTACATCAGATAATTCTTACTTGGAAAGTACGACCTTTGAAATCTTGAAAAAATTTCAGTGAAAGCCCATTTAAAATCAATCAACAATCAGATACAAAATTTGAGATACACCAGGATGATTTTGGGAAATTATCTAAAAATTCCTTTTTTTGGGTACCTATCAATATTTTGATGATGCCAAAATTTTTCCCTATAATACTTTCATGCTGTAATATATTAGATATAGGAAGCACACAGGAAGTATCTATTTCATTATCTGAACAACTTGATAGTACATAAGTATTATACAGCATTTGGTGTCTTCCATCCTACTTTTGCCACCTATTTATGAAAAACAAAATGAAAAAAAAAATCTCATGTACTTATGACCTGTTTTTATTACCTGAAACTTGAAATTGTGTCCATTACCAATACCAAAATCTAGTTAGAGCTAGAAAAAATAATTTTCAGACCAATTATTTCAAAATAAAATTGTTTTTGGAAGATATATTCAAAATATGTATACTTCATTTTATTTTAAAATAGTTCCTTCTTATAAGAGATTTAAAAGACACATACAGAGAGTTCATTTGTACTTCTCATTCAGCTTCCCCTAACGATAAGTATCTTACCTTACTACAGCATATTATAAAAACCAGGAAATTTACATTAGTACACTGCTATTAACTCAACTGGATTTCACTAGTATCATAAGAACTAATTTTTTAAGTAGAATTTATACTTATATGAACTTTTATTACATATGTTAATTCATGTAGCCATCACCATAATCAGGATAGAGACTTCAGCGTTCATGTTACTACTCTGTAAACATCTTCCTTCTCTTAACTTCTGGCAACCACTGATTTTTTCTCCATCATTATTAATTTTGTATTAATAATGGATAATAATATATAATATTATGGGTAATAATATATAAATGGAATCATATAGTATATAACCTTTTCAGATTGTCTTTTTCTTCACTCAACATAAAGTCCTTGAGATCAATGCAAGTTGTTACATGTAACTATAATTTGTTCCTTTTAATTACTGAGCATCCTGTTTTAGGGATATATCATTAATGTTTGTTTATATGTTCACCCTTTGGAGTCAGTTGGGTGGTTTCCAGGTTTTAACTATTACAAATGAAACTTCTGTGAAAATTTACATACAGGTGTTTGTGGGAGCATAATTTTTCATTTTCTTGTAATAAATATTCGAGAGTGTAATTGCTAGATCTTATGCCAAATGTACATTTAACCTTACAAGAAGTTACCAGACTTTTCCAACACGGCCATGTGTCCCAATTTTTTACTGGTTTGTAACCTTATAATTCTATAAAGCAAAATCTTTATTTACCTAGTCACACATTATAGTCACTGCACCTGAAATGGTAAAAATCGCCGGGATTAGACACCCAGAGAGTCTTTATTAATTACTTCAGGTCATTGGGCCATCTGTGCTTTAATTATTTTCCAAGCTAATGTGTACTGAGATACAGCTTGATCATCAATTAAATTGTACATAATGAGAAAAGCAAAAATTATCCACTGGTGTTTCTTTGAATCTATAATCCCTCAATTTACTCCCATATGAACCAGTTTTAATTCAGGTTCTTTCCCTGAGGGGGTTCCACTTTTTCAGAGGAAAAAATGATACTCACAACATCCAATGTTCACAATTGATGTATACATCATACTTAGTATTTAATGGTAACATAGCATTAGAACAAAGGTTTTTCAGGTTTGTAACATCCACAATTAAATAACTTTCAAAGAGTTAGATGCAGGAAGCTCAATATTATAGTGGTTATTCCAAGGTGATCCACAGAAAGGCCAGAGTGGAATAGCATCTAAGATCCTTGAAATGTTATGTAAAACTTTAAACTTTGAGATTCAATTCCCTTTTTTATGCACAGATCTTCTCATAACACATTATCCTTGACTTCTCTCTTTTCCTTTCACTCTGAATATCTTATTTTTAATTGTGTTCATCTATAATCTCTCTTGCGCTCTTTCTCTCTACTACCTACCAACTACCTACCTACCTCTCTACTATCTACCTAACTATTTATCTGTCCTAAAATTCACCATAGTAAGGTACATGCAAATTCCCCAGGCTATGAAAATCAGCATAATATATGTAATATTTGTTCTCATTTTGTCAGGACTACTTGGATATTAACCAGTACATAGAATTATTATTCAAACCAGATAGGAGATAATATTTAGTTTTCTTAGACTTTGCGTGTCAGAATCCTTAATATTTTGGTGCCAAAAGTAAATTCTGTAGTGTGATTATTAATATTACAGCCAACTCCGTATTTAGCCCATCCCTCACTTTTTAAAAACTAAAGAACAGAAAGCACTTAAGCAAAATCTTAAATAACGTGTCTTCTAAAATAAATTTCTAGATGGGTATCAGTTGTTTCTACTGCATGTATTAGCTTGGTATTAGCTGCATTTGGCTCAGTCACAGACATTGTCAGCAGAAACCAGAGTGATCAATACAAATCTGCTGATGGGGTCTGTTTCTGTACAAAAACAGAGATAAACAGAAAAGCAATACTTGGAACATCTGTGTTGCAAAATTTTACATTTTCTCTTCTTCCTATTGAAACATCACAGAAAAATTTGTCAGACTTATGAATTGTCTATATTTCCATATCAAATTGCTAAAATTATCACACAGTAAGTTAATATTTCAGGCTTAGATTTTTGAAAGAGGACATCATGGCTACAAGTTATCATTACAAGATAACTGTTGTAGTCACAACATTTTGCATGCAAGGAAGAGGAACCACTCAAGTTATTTTGAAAAAAGTTTAGCATAGTGCTACAGAATATGTATAAATCTAAGAAGAAGAGCCATTAAACAAGGCTTTGAAAGTAGTCAGAGGCTTAGGATCCTCCCTTCCCAGTAGTGATGCCAAGGGGAAGATAAGATGGCAATCTTCTCTCTCCAAACTCACTGCAAAGTATCCCCCAGTTCAACTGTTTAAAAGAGTGGTTGCTCTGCAAGCTCTCAATTCAAAAACATATACGGAAGTAAAAGCAGTATGCATTTCCTCTCAACGTCTGAGGGCATCGATTTTCGATTTTTAAAACTATTAGATCCATTAGTTCATACAACAATCTTATGAAAGTATGTTCTAGTAGTACTACCACTTTATATATAAAAAGAGTAAACAGAGAGAGCTTAAGGAGCTCTCCTAGGATCATACAGCTAATATGTCACAGAGCTTGAGTTTGAAACCAGGGTTTCACAATTACCAGACACTTCAACATCAGAAATATCTTTTTTATTTTTATTTTTAAGAGACAGTGTATCGCTCTGTCACCCAGGCTGGAGTGCAGTGGGTGTGATCATGGTTCATTGCAATCTTGACCTCCTGGGCTCAAGTGATCCTTCTGCCTCAGCCTCCCAGGTAGTTAGAATTACAGTTGTGCACCACTACGCCCAGCTAATGTTTTAAAAAGTATTTTTTGTAGAGATGAGGTCTCATTGTGTTGCCTAAGCTGATCTCGAACTCCTGGCCTCAAGCGATCCTCCTGCCTGGGCCTTCCAAAGGGGTGGGATTATAGGCTTAAGCCACTATGCCCAGCCAGAAAGATCTTTAGGCAAGAAACAACTGATTTTACCATTAAGTTTTACTGTAATCATTTACCATTGAATAGCATTTAGAAAGTCATGGTTTGCTAATGATAATTTCAAAAATCAAGTTCAAGTTTCTTTTCTCATTTCTCAGCTTTCCATTCTTTCCTCCTGTGACTCTTCCTCTATTTCTGATTTCCAAGTCCTTCCTTTCAGGAGTAAAATCAAAAGCCACCCCTCCCAACATATTATCCCAAAATGTTAACTTAGAAACTCTGTTTTCTCCAGCTCCTACTATCATGTTTTAAGTTTAAATATGATGTGTCAATGTAGGCTGATCAATTGTAAAAATACACAATTTTGGTGGGGGATGTTGATAATAGTGAAGGTTATTGTGTGGGTGCAGGAGATAAATGACATATTTCTGTACCTTCCTCTCAGTTTTGCTGTGAATCTTAAACTGCTCTAAAAAAATAAAGTGTTTTTAAAAAGTCTCTATTTGAATATTCAATGACTAGGCTGATGCTTAAAGTTAATCCGCATAAGAATACAGTCTGCCTACTTAAATCTTAGTAGGCTTTTGAAGCTATGTATATAAAATATTCCATCTCTGTCACCCATTAGTTTGTATCCTGATTCTGCCCCTTGTCTGTCCATATTTTAGGTTTTCAGTTTCCTAGTCAAAGTATATTTGACTCTCATTGCCAACTAATTGAATATCAGCACTTCACAGCTTTGAAAGCCACAGGCTCTCTTACCTCCTTGTGAAGGAAATCTCAGTAAGACAAAAGTGATAAATTGCTCCTTTCCTTACAGCTGAGGAAGGGTAGATACTATTCAGCATTACAAAGCTTTTCTTCCAAAAGTTATTTCTAATGACAGAACCTTGTGAAACCACACCCAAATTATAGAGACTATTTGTTTCTGGAGTAATTTTTAAGCTCTAATAAGAAGTCTATAACTTGTATTTGTTATCTTCATAATATGTTGTCCTATTAAAAACTAAGTTGAAGCCAGTTGCTGTGGCACATGCCTGTAGTCCTGGCTACTTTGAAGGCTGAGGCGTGAAGATCATTTGAGTCCAGTAGTTCCAGGCTGCAATGAGCTATGATCGTGCCTGTGAATAGCCACTTCATTCTGTCCCGGGCAACACAGTATGACAAAGTCTCTAAAATAACAATAAATAAATATATTTTAAAAATTAAATTGAAATCTCTATTTTCTGAAAAGTTTAAGCAATTATGAAGTTTTTTTAAAAATCAGGAGATTATTAACATATTTTCTTTCTCATGGAAAAGGTAAAAACAGTAAGACTGTGATTATGTATGTTTTGTATTAAATAAACAATTTTGTAGTTTAATCTTATTTAAATGATCAGATATAAATATAGTTATATGCATATACATTTATATTTTATATATTTGTATATATTTTCCCAAACTACACTGGTTACATTACTTTTATTTATGATCGAATTTATCTAGTACTGCTAATTTAATTGTTTATTTACCTGTAGATGATAATTTTTTTTTTTTTTTTTTTTTTTTTT
This sequence comes from Macaca thibetana thibetana, assembly GCF_024542745.1. Taxonomy (NCBI): domain Eukaryota; kingdom Metazoa; phylum Chordata; class Mammalia; order Primates; family Cercopithecidae; genus Macaca; species Macaca thibetana. The sequence goes on from NC_065592.1 coordinate 68,374,941, forward strand.
TTGAGACAGAGTCCCACTCTGTGGCCCAGGCTGGAGTGCAGTGGCACGATATTGGCTCACTGCAACCTCCGCCTCCTGGGTTCAAGCCATTCCCCGCCTCAGCCTCCGGAGCAGCTGGGATTACAGGAGCCCACCATCACGCCCGGCTAATTTTTGTAGTTTTAATAGAGACAGGATTTCACCATCTTGGCCAGGCTGCTCTTGAACTCCTGACCCTGTGATCCACAGCCTTGGCCTCCCAAAGTGCTGGGATTACAGGCGTGAGTCACTGTGCGAGGCCTTGCAGATGATAATTTTTGTCCCCCTGAGGACAAATATGTGTGGCTAAGCAAATTTTCTGTTAGTGAGATGATATTCTAGACATGGAGTTTCTTTACTTTGACAGTGGTTTGTGCTACTTGAGGCACTGCACTTCTTCTCTGACAGCAACACGTCTTATTTAAAAATTGTCTCTTGGCCGGGCACGGTGGCTCACGCCTGTAATGCCAGCACTTTGGGAGGCCGAGGCGGGCGGATCACGAGGTCAGGAGATCGAGACCATCCTGGCTAACACGGTGAAACCCCATCTCTACTAAAAAATATAAAAAATCACCCGGGAGCGGTGGCGGGCTCCTGTAGTCCCGGCTACTCCGGAGGCTAAGGCAGGAGAATGGCGTGAACCTGGGAGGCAGAGCTTGCAGTGAGCTGAGATCCAGCCACTGAACTCTAGCCTGGGTGACACAGTGAGACTCCGTCTCAAAAATAAATAAATAAATAAATAAATAAATAAATAAATAAATAAAATGAAATTGTCTCTTTAGGAAGTAGCTTGTAGCATTAGCCCTTGTGGCTTCAGCCCTTTATAAAACACTGGGTACTGGAAATTCTAAGCATAGAGTCTGAATCAGTTACTTTAAAGCCATTTAATTAATTAGCCGAGTAATTGCACTACTACGCCAGGGACCATGTCCCATCTCAGACCCTGAGTTATTCTGGCCACTGCTCAGGATACACACAACTTTATTCTGAGGTCTTTGGATAACATGAGGCTGTAAATTAATCAGCTCTATTGGGTTTATTATTTTATCTGATTCTATGAGTCTTATGTATGGGAAAATTATCATGTCTATAGTTTGCTCATGATAATATTCAGTTTTTTAATGCTACAGTGCATACTTAAATTTATTCTATAATTTCAATTTGAGGAGTAAGGGAACCCATTCTATTTAGTCAGGTATCATAAATTGGAAGTGTCTATAAAGCTAAAAAATTATAATAATTGTGTTTGTGAAAGGAAAGACATATTACTCCCCATATAATGTTTATTAAGGGAAATAACCAATATAACAAAATTCAGATATAATAAATTGAATATAACTTATATTACTGGAATTGCAAATATAAATGGACATCTGCTAAAGGTAGAGGATTTAAAAAGGTAATATTAATGGTAGCCAATTTCCTCCTAAATTGTTTTTATAAGATTTCATTTTAAGATGATATATTTGTGATTTCTATACTTTGCAAACTCAATAAACATCTCTGTATATTATGATTTAATATAGCAATTTATTGAATAAACATATTACACTTTTCATTTTCCTTGTGCTTGCTCCCTGAGGAATCTAAATTGTATTTACAGAAACAGAACTAATTTTCAAAGTGTCCCTTTAAGGAAGAGGAATTAGAAGGAAAAGCCCACAGAAGCAAAACTTACAGTGATGGGCAAAAAGGAAAATAGCATCTAATAATATAGTCCCATATGCTACAATTATTCAAGATGGAATAAAATAAAGTATTTTATTTTATCTAAAATTCATAATATTTATTAATAATCATTTATAGCTCTGTCATATAGGCATAATATAAGGATAAAAGGAAAAATCTATAAGTTCTTGATGGGCTACTAGGCTTGAATTTACAAAACCTCATCCATAGTAATTTATGCCCCATGTAAAGTATAAATATTTGGGAACAGATTTAACTCTTAGGTATAAGTAGTAAAGTTGCAATCATTTCTGCAATTCCAAACCTATTCATTGGTGTTATCTTTTGTGCTCAGCCTTGTGCTCATTGGTAGGTTCACAAGCACAGGATCCAGAATCCTTGAAACTCTTTGTAAAGGAAGAAAACCTTAGATAAGGAATGGCCACAGTTGAACTGCTAAAACCAGCCTACTTATGTGCTCTCTTTGTGCATCCATCTGCAAGTAACCAAGCATTCACAAAGGCCATCAGGCTACACTAGAGCCAAGAATGTGTTATTTCTGCAAAAGAAAAAGGTTGATTTTTTAGTACCAAAACTAGTTCTCTGGCTACTCTCTTACATTTGGTTTGGTAATAGCAAAAAGCATAGAATAATTGCCTTAGTAGATTTTTAACATTTAAAATATAATACCCAGATAGAAATCTTCCTATTAAAATCATGAGCTAAAAGTATATTTCTTACCTGATACTGTATATAAAAACGTTTTCCTATAGTGTTCCCCTGTACGGATATTTTCAATAACAATATGATTTCCTAAAGACTTTGTAAATATAATATAAGGATGTCAATAAAAACTAACAAAAACTGGGCCGGCAAGGTGGCTCATGCCTGTATCCCCAGCACTTTGGGAGGCCCAGGCAGGCGGATCACGAGGTCAGGAGATCAAGACCATCCTGGCTAACATGGTGAAATTCCGTCTCTACTAAAAAAATACAAAAAAGTTAGCCAGACGTGGTGGCGGGTGCCTATAGTCCCAGCTACTCGGGAGACTGAGGTAGGAGAATGGCGTGAACCTGAGAGGCGGAACTTGCAGTGAGCCGAGATCACGCTACTGCACTCCAGCCTGGGCGACAGAGCAAGACTCCATCTCAATAAATAAATAAATAAATAAATATAATAATAATAATATTAATAATAAAAACTGGCATATATTGAATCAATGTAATTGGTGATTACAGTTGAGAAAATAAAGATTTCTCATTTAAAGGAACCCAGTAAATATAATATATTATTTTAAATGCTATGGACAGAATTATTCACAGCTATAAATGTTCTATGGAAAGAAAAAAAGCTAATCCTTAAATTTAAGGAATAAGTTTCCAGATGAGATAAAATATGCACAGAGTTTTAAATACTAAATGGAAATTTTGATAGGTAAATCATGATGGACAAAATATATGAATTAACAATCACTAACTATAATTTCCTTCCAGACTTCTATCTTTTCTTACTCTCTCATCCCTCCTCCCATTTCTCTTTTCTTGATTTAATTATAGCTGTTTGAGCTAATTCTATTCAAGTGGGACAGTTATTCCCTTTGTCCCCTTTCCCTGAGCTTTCTTTTTTAATTTAAAGGAATTACAGCCACCATATCTCTAGTTCCCTTTACTCTAAGACCCCGACCAAGAGTTCAAAATTGCACATTTTTCCCCCTTTGCCTTGTATTAAACTTTGGTTAGGCTTCTCTTCTCCCCATAGGCCCCTGTATTTGTCCTGTACTCAGTCCTGATCTAGGACTAAAATGCAGAATTTACTCTCTTTAACAGCTATCAAGAGAATTGGCCTATCAGACTCCTCTGTCATGCCTTCTACTCACTCCCCATTGCTTGCCCAATTTCCTCTTAAAAATTTTTGCTCTCCCTGGTTACTTTTTCCTATAAGAGGAAAGACATGTTCTGTTTGATTTTGAGATACTAGCAGATTTCTGAGACTGGAGCACTCTCAATATTACAATAATTATTTTGAATAAAGTCTTTCTCACCTAAGTCTGAATTAGTTTTTCTTTGGCAGAGTCTGGTGCTGAGTCAGGTTGATTGCTGATTGCCCCTAGGACTATACCATCTGCACCGAGGTTTTGATGCTGGCTTCTCTGACCCTGTGCATCCTTCCTAGCTGGACAAATCCGGATCTATGCTGGTGAGTAGCAAACCTTAATTCAGTATTCCAGATATTTGTCTTTTGTAGCGGGATAATAAATTATTTTTATACTGTTAAATGAGGCTCTTCCCAGTTCATTTCTGTTGAGCAAGACCTTTCCTAGGTAGAGGCTTCTTGGTTCCTTCCAAGTGGAGATTTAATCCCTGACTCTCGTTGAGCAGGACTCTTCTTAGCTTTTTTTCTGCTATGTGCTTAGTTTTTTTCTGGCTTTTTGTGAGATCTCTTTGGTTATCTGTATACCAGCCTAATCTCATGGGTAATTCTCACTTCCATGCCGTTCTGTCTCCTCTGCCCCATGCTCTGCCACTGGGCACTCTTTCAGTCTAATTTCTTCAAAAATGGTATTTTCACAAAGTATAATTTGAAACTATAATCGCCTCTCTAAATTTCTTGAGATCTACCCAAATATGTTCATCTCTTACGAGCCCTTGAATCCAACAGTTCAAAATTTTCTCTAAACAGTAGAGTGCACAAACTATCTGCAAGATTAAGTTAGACAACTTACTATAAGATTTTCTCCTTTCCAAGTTCCCTTCTGTGTCCTCTGGATCCTATAATGCCAAACACAGCATTTTATTAAATTCTATAACCCCTGTTAATCTGTTAATCAGAGATCTACTCTCTCATTGGAATGTTAATATTTTATGTTCACCTAAGGAACTAACCCTGAAGTCCTGAACTTTTCTTCAATTTGCCTTTAACCTCTGATATCTCTGATAGATCACCCCAGTTTTCTTGCCCAGTTCACTGCTCCCCAAGCCGTTAAAAATCCCCACATTCAAAATTCCTCATCACATTCCTTCCTGGCTCAATTTTGCTATGGGTTTGCCAGATGTAGGGCACAACTGTAGGGTACCTTAAAGGTGAGGAGAGATCCTAGTATGCACCCTTTGTAAACTGCCCTGGTATCCTCTACAACCCGAGGCAATTGAAGGTCTCAAAACCTACTATCCAAGCTGACAAAGCACTCATGATTTCCACCCCGTAGTCCCTCAATGCACCAATTTCCTGTTAAAAAAAAAAAGCAGAAAATATCACTAGTTGGTCCAAGATTTGCAAGTCATAAAGAGGAAGGTAAATCAAGATTCCCTTTGGTCTCAAATACACTATTGCTATCCTTATTTCCATACCTTCCAACACCACTCATTTTGCTGTTGTCATTGTGCTCTGCTTCTCACAGCCCCTTTAGCCTATTTCCCTATTTTCTTTTACATGAGAAAATCAAGAATATGCTTAGTTATTTATGCCTCAGGACTTATAGAAGCCCTCGCTTAATTTTCCCAGACATTAACTGCAAATTTAAAGAATTCGATCTTCCCTGGCACTTTAGTACTCAATATTATATGTAGATACTTTTCATCTTTGTTCTAAGGCACTCAATAATTATTTGCAAGATACCCAGTACTTATTAAAAGTCTTGGCTAGGAAGAGACATAAAGTCTCAAAAGTTCTGTTTCTGTGCCCTCAAGTGTACAATTTAAGCAATGATTATTTATCCTCAGGGAAAAATGTTTATCCCCATATCTTATCAAGACATTTCGTAACTATACCTTGCCCCAAAACCAAGGGATAGTTTAGGGACTTTGGGGGGGCTGCTTAGTTATTGTAGAATAAATTCTTAGCTTTTCTGCTATAGCATCCCTTTTCTATGGTGTAACTGAAGAGCTTGTATCTGAATCTCTACAATGGGACTCACCTTTTTTTTTTGGTCGGGGGAGGAAGAGTTTCATTCTTGTTGCCCAGGCTGGAGTGCAATGGCACAATCTTGGCATCTCGGCTCACCACAACCTCTGCCTCCCTGGTTCAAGTGATTCTCCTGCCTCAGCCTCCCAAGTAGCTGGGACTACAGGCATGCACCACCATGCCCTGCTAATTTTGGATTTTTAGTAGAGAAGGGGTTTCTCCATATTGGTCAGGCTGGTCTCAAACTCCCAACCTCAGGGGGACTCACCCTCTTTAAAATAATTTGAATCTCTAAAGACCTTTCTTTCCTCCATGCCCACTTTAAACCTTCGTAACTTCCTTTTGCTTTTCTCCCTATGTGTTTATGAAAGAGAAGGACATGCCTTAGACATCTCAAAAACATAATGAAAATCAGAGGCCAATGGGATACTTTAACCCCATCCTAGATACTATAACTCAAGGTTTCCCTTCTTGCTTGAAAGCAGTTGCAGCAACTGTAAAATTAGTTCAAACCACAGCTGACCTTGTTTGGATTGTATCTTGAACATCTATTTATTTTATGCAGCTCCGGCCCTTATCCTAATGGAAAATACCCAGCATTTTTTAGTTTCACCTCTTACGAAATTCTTCTGTTCTCTTCTTATATTACCATCGACTGCTCTCAAAATCTCAATCCTGCCACTATCTTCCCTCTTCCAATTGAAGAGAAATTACATGATTGCATTATGAAATTCAAGCCTCAATCCTCAGCAATATTGACCACTCAGAGATCCCCCTTAAAAATCCAGACTTTGTCTTCTGTGCTGATGGTTTATATCTCTGCCCCTCAGAAAAAAAAATCCAGGCAAGTTATGTCATTACGATTTTTAAAACTCCATAGAACATAAACTTCTACCTGGCACAAGGCACCTCAGATCACTAAACTTTTAGCTCTCTTAACAGCTTGATTTTTGGCCAAAGAGAAAAGAGTTAGTATCTACACAGAGAGTAAACACGCTTTTTGGATACTACATGATTTTAGTATTGTATGGAAAACGAGAGGATTTATAACAACTTTGAGGACACCAACTAAAAATGGACACAAGTGTCTGTCCCCTTAGTAGCTTTGTGATGGTCAGAGGAGTTAGACATACTTAAAGTAGAAGCTCACATGGATGATAAAACCCCAAAGCAAAAAAAAAAAAAAAAAAAAAAGTCACTGCCTGACAATATGTTTACCTGGTGGCAGCTTACAAATCTATTCCAATTTCAACACAACCAGAAAAAATCTTAAACTGACTACACTTACCAACTGAGCCCCTAACAAAAGAGCTTAGAATCTCCCCCATTTAAAGCCCCCTAACATGAAAGAACAATTGGAAACAAGTTGGATGCTTTACCTTCCTAGATGTACTTTGGAGACACCCAGATGGCCACTTGGCTCTCTCACCTGAAATTTAGTCACTGGCCTTTACAAGATCATTCAACATGGGAGAAAGAGACTAAATCATGTCTTCTGCCAACATTGATGAGGAAGTTTTACTCCTATCTGAAACAGTCTTCTTGCAAACTCCAGGAATTCCAACCTTGAGTTTATGGCTCTCAACTAAAAGGATGTAAAAGCTACTCTGAATGGAAGTTCAACTCAATTGGAGATCTTAAGGTAATCCATGCTCTGTTTTTTCAGACCTCTAGAATACAATGTCTACACAGCAAATTAGACAGCTTTCCCAAAAACTTCCCACCAAGCAGATGACAGCTTTACCAACATAGCTCTACCAACAACATTGGAACAAAACACTGTGAGATTTTCCTTCCTATACATATATTTTTACCATTTTCTTTCTCCTATGTTCCTCCATTGTCACCTTTGCTGTCCATATAACTTTCCTCATTGTAACTGCAGACTTTCATAATGAGTCCTTGTAGTATTTCTGTCTCCTCTTCACAAAAGCTTCTTTAATAATTATTCCATCTCAGTACTCTATGAGAACCCCAGAATCTATGGGTATTATTTTACTCCATGTGTAGCACAATCTCAAAACCTTACTTTTAATTGCTGATTATATACTCTTTTTTCCTTTGGAAGCCTCTAGTTTATTCCAAATTCCTATACCACTATTAGGCTAATGGGCATTTGTTATGGGCTGAATTTTACTCTGTTCCAAAAATTCACATGCTGACGTTCTAACTCTCAGCATTTTAGAGTATGATTGTACATGAAGATATTATAGAATTTTTACAGAAGTAATTAAGTGAAAATAAAGTTGTGAAATGGACCCGAATACACTGTGACTGGTATCTTTATAAGAGAGGAAAGTTGGACAGGGATATGTGCAGAGGAAAGACTATGTAGAGACGCAAGGAGAAGACAGCATCTATAAACCTAGGAGAGAAGCCTGGAACAGGTATTTCTTTCATGGTCCTGAGAAGAAACCAACTCTGCCAACATTCTGATCTCAGACTTCTAGCCTCTAGACCTGTGAGAAAATAAATTTCTGTTGGTTAAGGCACTCATTATGCAGCATTTTGTCACAGAAGTCCTAGCAAGATAATCCTCTATTTTTTATATTATCACTTTGGAGCCCTTTAGCTTTTTCCTTTAGACTTCAAAAGGAGTCTTCTTCAATATCAATAGTTTTCAATAGGGCAATCTATGCTTCCACCACATCACCAAAGGCCTTTTCGTGGGCTTAAGTATTTGCAATTGCCCCTAATTTTCCATCAGTACAAATACTACAGTATTATTATGGGTGATAAGAGTACATTGCCTTGTTATATGAATCTTAAAGATGATCCTGGTGATCCTAAGCATAATTGTGCCTGGTATGATTGGGACTGTCTTGTGAACAACAAACATGACTTTCCTCAATCTGAAAATTTCCCATTTGGACAGAATAACATCCTTATCAAAACAGCTCATGTGAGCTCTAAGGTGCAAATCCATGGTACAATCACACCTATGAATCCTGTTCAGTCCCTAATGAGACACATTGTATTAAGGTAATGGTGCTTACTGATGTCTGCTTGATAATTGCACTAGATCCTGTTATCTGGCTAATCTTACTAGCCATTATCAGACTTTTAACTAAATTGCTTTCTTTTCTCACTTTAACTAATCTACTACATCTAAGTTTCCTAGGCACTGGGCAATCAAAAATATCTGTAAACCATGTTATAGCTGCAAGGTTAGGTACAGAATCCCAATCCTAGAAGGAGGCTATGACCTTTATTTATTTATTTATTTTTTCCTCCAGGTTCTTAAGAAGCCTTGGAACAAGAGGATAAGAGATTGAGAGTAAAGTTAAAAGACTACTGCAGCAGATCACATATGAGCAAACTTTCTGCCTACAATTGCTGTGGACTGGTCAGGTAGTTTGCTGGAATTTGTACATATTCAGTTGTTCGCTCCTGAAATAACCAAGACTGCAGAAAGTCTTACCAAAGCCACCAACATCATTGCCAAAGTATTCCAGAAACTCCAGTGAATGGCTGTCTACAATAATCTAGATTTGGGCATGATTCTGGCTTCTCAATTGTTGTGCATATGTTCCCTGAAACCTCTCTAATATACATGCTAAAACTAAAAATATCGAGACCACAAACTTGGAAATTCATCAAACTACCCACTATTTAAGGATATTTTCAATGTCCTAGAATCTCCTTAACTGCCACCATCTGAACCGCAAACCTTGGCATTACTCCTCTATTTCATGTTTAATAGTTATTTTTCTACAATATTCCTAGCCATAGCTCTCATTAAAAACCTGATCTCTAAGACCCTTCAACAACAGTCGAACTACAAGTTGGCAGATGATACAGCTAGTCCTTTAATGCCAACAAGAATGTGAAGGCTCGCTCAACCCCTAAAAACTACTTTGACCAATCTCAGTTCATGATTCCTATTCCGTCCCTAGTAGTGTTTAAAGACAAAGGTAGTTTGTCTTAAACAATGGGGAGGCGGGGGTGCAGGTGAGCAGGGAGGGACTGACCTATGTTCACAATTGCTCATTTCTTACCCTTGGCCATGTCTTGACTAAAATTTGGAAAGGCTTATCTCTTTCCCACAGGCCTTTGAATCTGGGATTGCCACCAAGCTTGAGCAAGCATTAAAATGCAGAACATGCCCCTCTTAGTAGTGTATCCTGAGAGTCAGCTGACCACTGGGAGGCGTGCTTCCTGTCAGATCACTCTGCTTATGCTGTCTGCTCATCCATACTTTCTTGCCCAATTTCCCCTTAAACGTTTCTGCTGACCCTGGTGACCTTTTCCGATGAAAGAAAAGTCTTTTTCTGTTTCCTTGTGTAACTTAGGCAGATTTCTGAAATAAAAGTTTTCTCTACTACAAGTCTATTTGAGTAAAGTCTGTCTTTATTAAGTCTGGATATGTCTTTGACACCCTCAATCCATTCATATATTGATAACCATGATGGGACACCTATATGTTTAATTTTACACATGCCACGTGGCTGATTTTAAATTAGCCTTTGTTGCTCAAAGGCTTCTCACTTCTATCTTCCATCATTTGGTTCTGAAATATATACAGCTTTTCTAACATTCAAGGCCCTGAATTTCTGAATTCAATGCCCTCTTATCTGTGTTTGCAAGACTATCATTTCTTTTCTGAACTTGTTGCCTTCTTAAAATACCTTACCAAAACCAGCCAACAAAAACCCACACACAACTGCTAACACTTGTTTTCCCGACTTGTTCCTCTGAGCCTTCATGTCCATTATTATATGATCTGCCTTCTGAGTTACTGTTTTACCAGAATTTGGCCACTACATGAAATGGGTCTCCATCTGTCCACCCTCTAACAGTTGCCTTACTACCCACTGCCTGCCATTTAAGCAAAACCACATATTTTTATTTTTTTCTTCTTGCTAAGACAGGAATAATACAGACTGGTCACAAGAGAATAGAAAATTTCAGGCAGCAATTTCACATGAATAAACAAAAGGAAGCTGTTGAAATAGCTGCAGAGGCTATGGGCTGATAAGACCTTCCAAAACAAGGTGTGAACCAAGCTGGCTAAGATTGACTAGACCCAACATGGTACTGAATTTGACTTGGGTTTCACCTAGGACCTAATTATATACTCATTAGCATACTAAATCACACACCCAACAGCACTATGACTGCTCCAAAAACACCATATTTGGTGTAAAAGTGAATAACACTACAGTTCTGAGAAATCTCTACTTTCTCGAGGAATTTTCATGAATATTTCATGCCTCGGTTAAAGAAACCCATAAAGGTAACAACCCAACCTCAAACCACCTAGGGTGCAACTCTCTTTTGAGTATGTCTGCAATACCCTTTCTCAGGTGTATACTTTTCACTTTGCAATAAATATATATACTTTATTTTATGACTATCCTTAAATTACTTCTTGAGATGGTGTCAATACCCTGAATACTAGCTGGGATCAAGGTTCCACTTCAATTTGGGAACCTCCCCCAGGCCACTAGTATCATTGCTGTTAGAGAAATTTCTGTATCAGTCAAGGTATGCTGGATTATGATACAGTAAGAAGCAACCTTAATATCTCAATTTCCTCTCAATCTCAAATGCAGTTGGAACACTGAATATCTATAGCCGATGGAAAAGGACATAACGGATTTCCTAGCAATTCTTATTGTTTCAATTTATAGGTCACACCCACACATCACTAGGCTAATATTTTATTTGATAAAGTAAGTCATGTTGCCTAACTTGCAGGGGATAAAGTCCAGGAAGGAAGAGTACCAGAGTATTGATGAACTGCAATAATGATTAATACAATTGTCATCCAAACAGATATTTTCAACTGTCTTGGTTTTTGCCTACTTCTAACCATAAAGGATTCAATGCAAGATGCTAGTTTTTCAGTTACTCTGAATTAAGGGGTAGCTACCTGCCTCCATTCCATTCACAGATACATCAGAATAAGTTAGCCAGAGGATTCTGCAAGCAATTTTGCTCCTATATTAAAGGAGTGTAGCACATGAAGGTACCAGTCATATTTATGTTTCACATTTTCTCTCTTGAAGTGTGCTTGTGGGAGGATATGCAACAGAGTCATCTGAAAACATACAATACTGACTGTGGGTAGAAAAAGCCAATGTGGTAAGGACTGCAGAATAAAAGAAGTATCTATTCTCATGTAAAAGATAGCTGAACAAATCCTGAAATTGTCTACATCCAGGCATCTCATTAAGTAAGACAATTAAAAAGTCTTACTGTTTAAGCTTTTATTCTTCTTTATCTTGAAACCAAAAGCATCCTAACCATAGCAGTTAACTGAATAAAATTATTTACAACAAAAAAAAACAGTGATAGTATGTAGATTAAGATTTTTTAATTTCTTCGTTCTTAGAAACCTTAGTTCAAAAACTTGCATTTATATAAGTGGTAGGTGTTGGCTCATTGTTCCTACCCAAGTCTCATGTTGAATCATAATCCCCAGTGTTGGAGGAAGGACCTAGTGGGAGAGGTGATTTGATCATGAGGGCAGGTTTCCCCCATGTAGTTCTTGTGATCGTGAGTGAGTTCTCACAAAATCTGATAGTTTAAAAGTGTATGGCCCTTCCCTTTCACTCTCTCACTTTGTCTGTCCTGTCACCATGTAAAGAAAGTGCTTTACACCCCTTTGCCCTATGCCATGATTGTAAGTTTCCTTGGGCCTCCTAGTTATGCCTCCTATTAAGCCTGCAGAACCGTGAGCCAATTAAGCATCTTTTCTTCATAAGTTACCAAGTCTCATCTAGTTTTTTATAACAGTATGAGAACAAACTACACAGAAAATTGGTACCAGGAATAGGGTAATGCTATAAAGATACCTAAAAATATGGAAGCAACTTTGGAACTGGGTAATGGGCAGAGGTTGGAACAGTTGGAATGCTGAGAAAAAGACAGGAAGAGGGGAGAAAGTTTAAAAACTTCCTGGAGACTTGTTGAATGGTTGTGACCAAAATGCTGATAATGACAAGAACAATGAAGTCCAGGCTGAAGAAGTCTCTGATGGAGATGGGGAACTTATTGGGAACTAAAATAAAGGTCACTCTTGCTTTGCTTTTAACAAGCAGACTGGTGGCATTTCGCCCCTGGCCTAGAAATCTGTGGAACTTTGAACTTGAGAGAAATGATTTAGGATATCTGGTGGAAGAAGTTTCTAAGCAGTAAAGTATTCAAGAGGTGACCTGGCTGTTTCTAAAAGTGTATACTCATATACACGAACAAATAAATAATCTGAAACTGGAACTTGTATTTAAAAGGGAAGTATGGCATAAAAGTTTTAAACATTTGCATTGTGACCATGCACTAAAAAAGTAAATCCCATTTTCTAGGAAGGGACTCAAGCTGGTTGCAGAAATTTGCATAAGTAAAGAGGAGCTGAATGTTAATAGCAAAAACAATGGGGAAAATGCCTCCAGGACATTTCAGAGACCCTTATGTCAGCACCTCCCATCATAGGCCTAGAGGCCTAGGGAGAAAAAATGGTTTCATGGGCCACGGTTAGGGCTCTGATGCTCTGTGCAGCCACAGGACATGGCACCCTGTGTTCCAGCTGCTCCAGCTCTAGCCACGGCTGAAAGGGGCCAAGGTACAGCTCAAGCTGTTGCTTCAGAGGGGGCAAGCCATAAGCTTTGGCAGCTTCCATGTGGTGTTGAGTCTGTGGGTGCACAGAAGATAAGAGTTGAGGTTTGGGAACCTCCGACTAGATTTCAGAGGATGTGTGGAAATACCTGTATGTTCAGGCAGAAGTCTCCTGCAGGGGTGGAGCACTCATGGAGAACCTCTGCTAGGGTAGTGCAGAGAGAAAATGTGAGGTTAGGAGCCCTACACACAGTCTCCACTGGGGCAATGCTTAGTGAAGCTGTAAGAAAAGGGCCACCATCCTCCAGACCCTAGAATGGTAGATACACCAACAGCTTGCACCATCCACCTGGAAAAGCCACAGGCACTCAATGGCAGCCCATGAAAGCAGCTACAGATGCTGTACCCTGAAAAGTCACAGAGCGGCCCAAGGCTTTGAGAGATTATCCCTTGCATGGGTGTGGCCTGGATGTGAGACATGGAGTCAAAGGAGATTATTTTGTAGCTTTAAGGTTTAATGACTGCCCTGCTGGATTTTGGACTTGCATGAAGCCTATAGCTTCTTTGTTTTGGCCCATTTCTCTCTTTTGAAACTGGAGCATTTACCCAATGCCTGTACCACCATTGCATCTTGGAAGTAACTAATTTGTTTTTGATTTTACAGGCTAATAGTCAGAAGGGACTTGTCCTGCCTCAGGTTAGACTTTAGACTTGGACTTTTGGATTAGTACTGGTAGGAGGTAAGACTTTGAGGTACTGTTGGGAAGTTATAACTGGGTTTAAAATGTGAAAAGGACACAAAATTTCAGAGGGGCTGGGGCAGAATGATATGGTTTGGGTCTCTTGTTCCACCCAAATCACATGTTGAATTGTAGTCTCCAATTTTGGGGTAGGAACCTGATCAGAGGTGATTGGATCATGGGAGTGGATTCCCCTCATGCTGTTGTCATGATAGTAAGTTCTCATGAATTCTTATGGCTTAAAAGTGTGTGAAGCTTTCCCCTTTGCTCTGTCTTTGTCTCCTGCCACCATGTGAAGAAGATGTTTGCTTCCCATTCACCTTCCACAATGATTCTAAGTTTCCTGAGGTCTCCTACATGCTTCCTGTTAAGCTTGTGGAAATGTGAGCCAATTAAAACTATTTTCTTCTTAAATTACCCAGTTTCAAGTAGTTCTTCATAGCAGTATGAGACAGACTAATACAATCAGCATAAATTTCAGTTTAGTGTTTTTTGGTTTGGGTTTCATTTTTAGTAAGCATATGGACTCTATAAGAGCAGGAACCATCTGTGTTCTATTACATACTGTTATATAATCAGTGATGATAACAATGAATATAGAAGGTCAACGTAAATTTATTAAAAGATACATCTTTGGCCGGGCGCGGTGGCTTAAGCCTGTAATCCCAGCACTTTGGGAGGCCGAGACCGGCGGATCACGAGGTCAGGAGATCGAGACCATCCTGGCTAACACGGTGAAACCCCGTCTCTACTAAAAAAATACAAAGAACTAGCCGGGTGAGGTGGCGGGCGCCTGTAGTCCCAGCTACTCCGGAGGCTGAGGCAGGAGAATGGCGTGAACCCAGGAGGCGGAGCTTGCAGTGAGCTGAGATCCAGCCACTGCACTCCAGCCTGGGTGACAGAGCGAGACTCCGTCTCAAAAAAAAAAAAAAAAAAGATACATCTTTATAAGTTACTATTAAGTTGGAAGTTCTGATGGGCTGGGCAATCCAATATGACCTGGACACATATCTTGGAGTAGGTACTAACCTTGTTACCTGGCATGTGCCTTTACATTCTCTGTAAGATAACACTTCCTCACTAATCCAGGAATGGTTCTTATCTATCTGTCTATCAACACATACTATATTCTTAATCTATGTACGTCATACTCCAGAGATAGAAGTTATTCTCCTTGTCTTCTGCATATTTTCTGACTGACGTTGCTTTGCACAGAAGATATTTGTTTCTCCATTTTGTTAGGATGGGTAGCACATTATAAGTTTCTTCTCTGAGAATAGATTGCTCATCCAGCCTGGGTGCATCCACTTAGATTTACATAATATTTCAGTCATACTCTACTTCTTGTCATCATTGGGCCCATAATCATCATTCTAACCTCTTCTTAGGTTAGCCAAAATTTATTATTTATTTCTCTCTCTTTTACACACATGAAAACAGGTTCTCTCTCTCTCTCTCTCTGTCTCTGTTTCTCTCTCTCTCTCACTCACATACACACACACGGAGACTCTGGTTAATGGGGAAAAACCAAACAAAATTGTGATTATGTTCTAGAACTTAAAATTTTTTTATCTGATTTTAAGTTATATAAACTCACTAAGACCTAATTACCTAATATTTAAATCAGAATATTGAAATATCTTTATTTTACTGAATTCTGTGAGACAAGCATCTTAAAAGGATCAACTTTATAAAGTGTGAGACTTTAAGCAATATAATTTGTATGGTATGGCCATGTTTATCTATGAAATATACAATGTAGACAAATAAATATGTTTTGTAAGAATTTTCTTCCTAATTATAAATAAACAGTTTAAACAGTTATGTAACCCTGTAATTTTGTTTAAAGGGCAAAGCAGAGATACATTGCAATTTATAATTTAGTTCGTCCATTTAAGTTTACTTTTGCTGTAGTTCATTAGACAACTGGTAATTTTAGAAGACATTTGGCATATTATGCATCATTATTATGACAGGTGTAGCCGGAAATTTTGTGTGTTTGTTTTTCTTCATCTTTTTCTTGTTAATTGAAACAAGACAATTCTCAAAATATGTCTGTAACACATTTGATGATATATATTGAGAGGGAAGTTTATTTCACTTCCTCATGTGCCCTTAAGTAGATTTTATTAGAATAACAATAGCATTTTTTATTTTTGCTCTAAAACCTCACTGGAGAATGAGTGAAACATTTAAATTATTTATACTGAGAAATATAAATCAGTCTTTAAGTTGTTGACCACATATTACAATAAGGTGGAGTTGATGTATTCAAAACCGTGTTTCATATTTCTCTTCACTCTTCCTCTAGTATCTCTCCACCTATTATTCCTCTCACTTTCTTGCACTTCCCTCTCCTTGCTGTCTCTCTCTTTTGCCCCTATAGTATGAAACAAGACCTTCATTAAGTCTCTTACTATGCAGGTGAGACTTTCCCTCCGGAGCTCTTTCCTAACCAGGGTTTACCTCCTGTCATTCAACATTCTCCATTCCACAACTTTTAATAACAAAACTTATATACATATCAAATGTTCAATTAGTTCCAAAGTCAAACTGTGTGTATGTGAGGGAGGGGGAAGTATATGGTCAACCTAAAATTCAAACTGTATGCTAGCCTAGTTGCTAATTGGTGGAAAAAAAAAAAAAATTCAACCACAAGGAGAGACAAAAGCTCTTCCCTTACCAATAGAATTACTGATTAGAAAGTTCATGGGTTGTAAGGCATTAAAGAATTTTCTCAGAAAACTTCATTTTCTTTTCTTCTTAGCTATTACTATTTTTATAAAGCACTGATACTGTATCCTAATTTTCTATCTCTTGAAATGGATGACTCATGCTTTGCTTTTTTTGGTGAATATCACCTCTGTTAGTGTTGTTTATTTTGTCACATAAAGTGACACCTATCTAGTTCACAGAAAACTGTTTTTACACTAAATTTATTTAAAAGAGAAAATATGAGAATGTGAGAAATCCCAATTAAATCCGAATTCATAGAAAAGGTTCTTTGAATTTTATTTTTAAAATGTCATAAATTAATAATTTTCATGCTAAAAAGTAATAATCAGCCAACTTCACCTAGTACTTATAGCAAAAAGCTCCACAGATGTTCACTCATTTAACCTTAAAAGTAATCTATAGAAGTAAATACTACTTTTGCCCCCATTTTACACATGACAAAACTAAGACGCAAACAGGTTTAATGACTTGCTCAAGGTGACACATTCAGAAAAGAGTGAAGTCAGATTCAAAACTAGCACGAATGCAATTTCTAAATGTTTTCTATTCATAGACAGGAAAAAAACTTTTAGGAGAAACAAAATTTGACACAAAAAATTAATATAAAAACTCAGAATAGAAGATAAATTATATTAATAATATACTTGTAGTATCTAGTTGAAGAAATAATTTTATTTTTATTTTTATTTTTTTTCGAGACGGGGTCTCGCTCTGTCCCCCAGGCTGGAGTGCAGTGGCATGATCTCGGCTCACTGCAAGCTCCGCCTCCCGGGATCAGCCATTCCCCTGCCTCAGCCTCCTGAGTAGCTGGGACTATAGGCGCCCGCCACCACGCCCGGCTAGTTTTTTGTATTTTTAGTAGAGACAGGGTTTCACCGTGGTCTCGATCTCCTGACCTTGTGCTGGTACCTCCCAAAGTGCTGGGATTACAGGCGTGAGCCACCGCGCCTGGAATTTTGTTTTTCTTATAACGTACTTAATGTGAAATAATCTTGAAACCAGAAAATCAATTTCCTCAAACAATAGAGCCAGTGGCAAGGGATAATGACTGGAAATATAATTATTAACGAATCAAATCAATGTCCTCACAGCACTCAGATTCTAGAGAAAAGGAACAAAAATAAGGTAATTCCTTATCCACTTCAGACATTTTCATACAATGTTAAATATTTTAGAGACAAGTAAAACAGTGAAATGGATAAAAAATAATTAGCATTGTTAAAGGATTTGAGGATTCTAATTTAGTCATACCAGTTGAGTAAGACCTTCAAGAGTACATTTGAGGTGCAATTTGAATGATGACAAGGAACAAATCAAGAAATGATCTGCAGAATAGAGGGAACAGCATGTACAAGTTTCCCCGGGAAAGTAAGAAGCACAAGGCCAGTGTGCAGTGAGTATAGTGAACTGGGGTGAGAGTAGCTGGAAATGAGGTTGGAGAAGTAACTTGCTGCAAGATCACATAAGACCTTGTAGAATGCAAGATGCTTGGGTTTATCCTAATTTGAATGTGAAGTCAGAGAAAAATAGCAAATAGGATTATATTATTTGAGCGGTGTTTTAAACATATATCATTGGCTAAGTGTAGAGTCTACACTTGGGTATAAACAAGTATATATAAAGTATATATAAATAATAAATATATGTATAAAATAAATATAAATAAGGTATACATAAAAGGTAGAAACAAGTAGAAAATTTTGGAATATATTTTAAGAAACCAAACAAGAATGTGGATCTATGGAAATGGTGAGAATTAGTAAGCTTAGGGATTTTAATTTCATCTGGTGTCATGAGGTCTTTCGAATGAATTTAATATAAGTAGAAGGGAAAGACGGGAAGCAATGATAACAAGTTTTGTGGTTGGACAAAATGATGAAATAGTGAGCCCATTAAATAAAGAAAAATACAGGAGAGGTGCAAGGTGCATGTGTTTGCTGTTGTTATTGTTTTTCTGTTTGTTTTATTTTGAGAATGATAGAATAAATCACTATTTTGAAAATTTTAGTGTAAGATACTTATTAGATATCCAAGTGGAAAATGAAGTTGAATACACAATTAGACACATGGAACAGAAAGATGTCAGACCAGGAGTCATCAACAGCATGGAGACGGTATTTAAGAATGAGATTACCTGGGGAAAGAGCATAGATAGGAATGAAATGAGGACTAAGAGCTGAGTTCTGAGGCATGCTAACATTTGAAGTTCAGATAGAGGGGAAAGATCCTGCATTCTCCCCCTGTTTTTCTGCAGAAATACAGTGCAACTTATTTTCAATCTTGATGTCTGAGTATTCATATTTTTCTAACATGTATTACACTGTTGTTATAAATAAAATTGTGACCCTCTGCCAAAAATATACATGAAAACCCCAACCCCTGGTTTCTTAGAATGTGACCTTTTTTGGAAACGAATTTGTTACAAGTGTAATTAGTTAAGTAAAAATGATGTCACACTAGAGAGAGTGGGCCTCTAATTGGAGTTAATGCTGCCACAAGCCAAGGAACACTAAGGATTGGTGGCCGCCACCAGAAGCTAGAAAGAGGCAAGGAAGGATTTTTCCTTAAAGGTTTCAGAGGAATCATTGTGCCCAGACCAAATTGAGAGTCAGGATGCTTAATGTTGAGGCCCAATAATAAGACGCAGATGAACTGGGGAAGAAGAGAGTTTATTTCCATAACCAGATACAGGGAGAAGGCCAGGAAAATATCACCAGACCAACTCAAAATTACGAAGTTTTTCAGAGCTTATATACCTTCTAAGCCGTATGTCTGTCTGTGTGTAAGTGTGCATTCATCTCCAGACATAAGTGATTAACTTCGTCCAATCTATAACTAAAGTCTGAGTCTTGAAGATCTTCCTCTGGAGACTCAGTAAATTTACTTAATTTAAATGGGTACAGGTGCCAGGGGTAATTACCCTTATCTTGTCTTCTGCTAAATCATGGAGGTTTGGGAAGTTCCTTTAGACCTCCAATAAAACTTGTTCATGGAGGTCTGGGGAATTTCTTTAGACGCCCATTAAAACTTGTTTAATCCTAAATGGGTCCTGTTAAGAATTCCTTCATTATCTTGTCATGCTTCAAGGCCCAGGAAAGGCCTAGGCAAAACTTAACCACCCAGTCAGTGCTAAAACAGTTGTCATGGAGGCCTGCTGTTCAGCTGATAGTGAGATCTAGTCTGCCACAAGCCCCACTGTCAATTTGAGCATGATTTCCATATGCTTGTATATTTGTTTATTATGAGAATTGTAGGGAGATTGGGTGTCTCAGTCTTTCTGGTTACTTCCTGCTGAGAGGAGGTCGTTGTTATGGGACACCGAAGGCAGCATTGGAGTGGAAGTGGTGGATTTGTTCCCAGTGGTATGTTCTGTTGCAGGGTCTTAGAGGCAGTGTCTTTTGAAACATAGTAGTATGAGCTCTATGAATGTTTTGGAACAATATGTAACAGCAATACATTCTGCAACATAACATTATGCCCATGCCTACAAAGATGGTCACCAGGATGGTCCTCCACTAAACCATGATGTGATCCAGTCATGAAGTGATAACCTGGGACTGGAGATTGCCTGAATCTGCTGGTGCATATACTTTAATACCAGAGAAATATTCCCGGAATTGTCAGATATATACATGCAACATTTGGTTCTGATGAGGGTGCAGGTTCCCCTCTGGGCTGCTGTTAGAACGTCTAAGGCCATCTGATTTTGCAAGCTAGCTTTCTGCATACGGTACAGTTCAGCATTCATAAGGGACATACTTTGAAGATCCTCGTTCAAGGCTCACTGTGTAAAATTAGCTAGTGCCTCTATGTGCCATAAGACAGTTTCTAAGCCTATTGAGGGCATAAAGATTGCAGCCAGATGATTGTACTGACCTGGTCCATCTGTTAAGCGTAAGTGGGAGATTAGCAGGGTTTTGGATGGTTTTTACCCAGCATCCTTGTGCCCATGGGAGACCTAGAGTGCAGAGCCCCAGCCTGTCCAAGGGCAGCCATGGCCATAAATTGGTGCCACAAAGCCAATGGGTTCTGTTAGGGACATACCAATTCAGGCCGGGTCACTGGGACCAGTCGGTGGCAAACAAATCTCTTTGTTGAAGCACTATAGTATGTTGTTGCTGTTCATGTGCAACTCATCTCAAGACTTAAGTTACGCTAGGCCAGTGATCAAGGGAGTGGTTTCATTGCGGCCAGTATAAGGGGGAAACTTGGTTTAAATGTCCATTGGATGCAGTTAGCCAAATACATCTGTCCCAAATTTGAAGAAAGCATTTTTATAACAGACATTTTCTATTATAACAGTCTGGACATATACCTTCAGATTCAGCAAGGAAGTAGCTAAACCTATTACATCATCCCTTGTTTTGTTTACTGAGAATGGCTTTTTGTGCCCTGGGTCTTCTAAAGTTTTGTTTATGGGCCACTCTGAGACATTCACCCTGGTTACTCCTGTCATTCATGACCCAGTCCAAGGTCTTAGATTTCCCAGAAAAGTTTGCAGGTAAATCCAGTCCTTCCCTTGGATGGGCAACACCCACCAAGGCAACCTTGTGGTGTTACAGAGGGGTAATAGGTCATAGACCCAGCAGGAGCTTTGTTGCAGTTTATCTACATAATCCTGTGCCCAGTATAAGAAAAACTTAGAGGTGAGAGCAGAAACAATGAGAAGCATGACGAGGAAAAGGATTATAAGAGAAAGTCTTATCTTTTCCTGAATACAAACTTCAGGTCTTCTAGGGGTTCCACCTCCCATCTCTTGGCCGGGACTTCTCTGCCACAGGGCTCTTGGCTGGCAAGATTCTTTTCACTCACGTTCGATGGACCCAGGGCTTGATGCCTGCCGATTACAGTGCCGTGTCCATGATCAGTAGCACATCCTAGGGTCCTTCCATTTCTCCTGTAGTTGCTGGGCAGAATCGGCTTCCTTCTAGTCCTTTAGCAGCACTTGATCCCCAGGTTGCAGCAGGTGGCAGGCTTCTACAGAATTCACAGCATTCCTGTTGGAAGCAAACTTATGCAAAACGTTAAGAGTTTGCCCTAAGTGAGCAACATAATTCTTAACAGCTGACTGCCTATGCAGAGGCACTTCAGTAACCTGAGACAGATTAGCTACAAAGGGTCTCTCAAAGACAATTTCGTAGGGGCTTATTTTAATCCTGCTTCTGGGGGTAATTCTTACCCAGAGCAGTGCAATACTAAGTACCTGAATCCATTTCAATTGAGTCTCTTGACACAACCTGGCAATGACTTTTTTAAGGTGTGATTCATTCTCTCCGTTTGTCCAGAAGATTGAGGTCTCTATGCTGAGTTTAGTTTCCACTTTCTTCCCAATGCTTTATTTACTTGTTGAGTTATCTTAGAGGTGAATGAAGGCCCATTATCGCTTTGAATTACATCAGGGAGCCTGTATTGTGGTATTATTCTTTTGTTTAGCAAAACTTTAACTACTTTGGTTGCTCATTCTGTGTGGCATGGGTATGTTTCCATCCAGCCAGAAAAAGTGTCCACTAGAACGAGGATGTATTTGTATCCCCCAGGGGCTGGTGGCATCTGTGTAAAGTCTATTTGCCAGTTTTCTAGTGGGTACCTTCCTCTTTCTTGTTGTCCAGGCTGCCCTTGGCTATGATTATTAGGCTCATTCCTGGTGCAAAGATGGCAATGCTCAATTACATCCTCTAAGTGGGCTTTTAGTTCTTTCCCTTTCAAATAAATTCATGCGAAGGCCAGCAAAGCATCTCTCCCCAAAATGCATACTATTGTGAATGTACTTTAGCAGTGGGCAAGCAAGATGCACTGGTGCCCAAACCAGGCCTGCACTGTTTACTCTTCACCCTTCTTTGTTTAGTTTGAATCCCTTATCTTCTGTGGCTTCCTCATCTTCAGAAGTGTTCTTGGGCTTGAAGGCCATTAAGTCTACTTGGGGAATTAAGGGTGCCTGGATTTCAATGCTGGCACTGGCTAAATTCCTGGTGGTGTGATCTGAAAAAGCATTGCCCTTGCTACTCTGGAATTACTGCATTAATTTCGCATGAGTTCTTTGTCACTTCTAACAATTCTAACACCTTGCTTAGCATATTTAACTTTGGTGTTATCCACCATTCCCTTAGCAGTCCTCTTTCCCTCCAGAGACCTCTGAGTGTGTGAACTATCATGAATGCCTGCCTGAAGTCAGTGGATATGTTGGTGCTTTTACATTGGAACAATTGCAAGACTCTCATGAGGGCAATTAACTCTGCCTTCTGGGCTGAGGTACTGATGACAAAGTTTTGCCTCTGTTACCTCTGAGGGGGTCACCACAGCAACATTTATCTTCCTGTCGGTGACCAGGCTACTCCCATCTACAAACAATGTCCAGTCTGTG
The DNA here is from genome assembly GCF_024542745.1 of Macaca thibetana thibetana. Taxonomy (NCBI): domain Eukaryota; kingdom Metazoa; phylum Chordata; class Mammalia; order Primates; family Cercopithecidae; genus Macaca; species Macaca thibetana. The sequence goes on from NC_065592.1 coordinate 68,397,921, forward strand.
GATGGGAGGCATATGTCCTTTAGGTCTGAGCGGCCGGAAAACACTTGGTCTATGACCTCTAGACAATTATGTAGGGGTTCCTTCAGCTCCTCGTTGATAATAGTGTAGCAGGGTTTAGAGTTCTGGCAGTTTGCAGCTTTACTGTGGGGTCTTCCAAAAGTATGGCTTGATAGTAGCCTCCTTTTTGTTTCAGTAACGCTAACACTTGATGGGGCACATATATTGTGACAGGCTACTCCAAGGTCAGCTTTTCAGCTTCCTTGAGTAGCAGACAGGTGGCAGCGACTGCTCTAAGACAAGGGGGCCAGCCCTTGGCTACTGTGTCAAGCTGCTTTGAAAGGTATGCTATGGGTTGTAATACTTCACCTAACTTTTGTGTCAGGACTCCAAGTGCTAAGCCCAGTCTTTCCTATACATAAATTTAGAAGAGCTTATGAGGATTTGAAAGCCCTAAGGTGGGGTGGAGATTAACTTACACATCAGTTCCTTCAACAAATGTTGGTGTCTTGCTTCCCACTGAAAAGGATCATGGTCAGGTGCCTCTAACAGTTCATATAAGGGCTTAGCATTAGTCCCTATTTAGGAATCCAAATCTGACAAAATCTGGCCATACCTAGGAAGTCCATTAGCTGGTTTCTGGTGGTGGACATGGCAATAGAATTCCGCCTTTACAATTGCATTCCACCTCTCCACAGTCAGGGTTCTGCTTCCTTTCTGTAGGGGAAATCCTAAATATTCTACAGTTTGCTTACATACCTTGGCCTTTTTGCTTGAAACCTTAACCTGCAAGCTGCCAGGTGGTTTAAAGTTTTAACAGTATTATCCTGGCACTGTTGCTCAGACGGGCTAGGTTTGATAGTTCCCCAGATGAAATGCGTGCCTTGCCTTGTCTGAGAGGGAGAGATGAGTTTTGCTGCCCTCCGCCCAATGCCCCCCGTGCTCTGGGGGTGCTGTTTCCCCATACTCTGGGGGTGGTGATTCTCCCCTTTCCTGGCTACGTGGTGGAGCATTAGCCCCTGCCAGGTTACATGGAGTGTTATATCCCACTGGGTTGGGTGGGGCTTTAGCTCCCAACTCAACTGGGTTGAGTACATTTATTAATTGTTGGCTCTCTGAGTCTATCTTCGTCTCTCTAAGAATTGGGGCAAACTTTGATTGCACACTGCACCATCAGCTTATCTCGTTTCTCTTTGACATTCTTATTATGTAATAACATAAATGACTCAACATAGGGTTTTTCTTCCCATCTTCCCGAACACTTAACAAAATAACTCTAGCTCAAAAATAACGAAATAGTTCAGGGTCCTACAAATTAGCCATCTCCCCTCAGATTCTAAATGTACGTTGGCCAAATCTTGTTAACAATAGTAAACTAATTTCCTTTTAGTCAGGGGAGCATACCCAAACTGTTTCCAATCCAACAAGATCTTTCCCAGTGGTCTCCTAAAGGGAATGGACTCAACAACGCCCTTTTCAAGCTAAAACAGTATCAAAAGAGACAAGACAAATATACAAACAAGTAGAGATAGATTTCAGACAAAAGCAATGGGGAGTGTACTCAGGCAGAACAGACTCAAAACCAACTCAAAACCCAATTTTAACCTAACGCAAAGTAGGTGTATATGCGAGCCCTATTGCTTCCCTAGTGGTACACCTGGTGGTACCAGAAAGATGTCTTAACAAGCCCAGATAGAGAAACAATAGGCTCCCAGCATATGATCTGGTTTTACCCACCCTTCAAGTGCATCTGCTCCTGATCTCTGTTCTTCCCTAGCAGTGAGGGGACGTGGGATTTTGTGCATGGAATGGTCTTAGGAGGGGTCCCCAGGAAAATCTCAACTGTCAGCTGCTGGGATCTTCCTGAAGACTGTCTCCTCGCAAGCCACTGGCCGCTGAATGCAGCACCAACCTAGCCATCTGCTGCCTGGCTCACCAAATTTGTTCCCAGACCAAATCAAGGTTTGGACTGCTTATTCTCATGGTCCAATAACGAGATGCAGATGATCCGGGAAAGAAGAGAGTTTATTTCTCTAAGTGGGTACACAGAGAAAGCCAGGAAAATATTGCCATACCAACTCAAAATTACAAAGTTTTCCAGAGCTTGTCTACCTTCTCAGCTGTGTGTCTACGTGTAAGTGTGCATTCTTCTAAAGACATAAGTGATTAACTTCTTCTAATCTATAACTAAAGTCTAAGTCTTAAAGACCTTCCTCTGAAGCCTCAGTAAATTTATTTAATCTAAATGAGTCCAGATGCAATGGGTGATCACCACTATCTTGCTTTCTGCTAAATCATGGAGGTTTGGGGAGTTCCTTTAGACCCCCAATAAAACTTGCTCATGGAGGTCTGGGGAATTTCTTCAGAATCCCATTAAAGCTTGTTTAATCCTAAATGGGTCCTGTTAAGAATTTCTTCATTATCTTTCATGCTTCAAGGCTCAGGAAAGTCCTAGGCAAAACCCTTGGTGGGCTTTTATTACACTCCAGCCTTTGTATACGGGCACTGACTCTTTCAGCTTTTAATATTTAACTTAACCACTCAGTGCTGAAACAGCTGTCATGGAGGCCTGCCTGTCCAACTGTTAGTAAGACCTGGCCTACCACAGCCTGGCCCTGCCCACACTTGGACTTTGGACTTGTAGCATCCAAAACCATGACAGAATACATTTCTAATGTTTAAGGCAACTTAGTTTGTGGAATCTTATTATGGTAGCACTGAGAACTGTGTATGTTTATATTTTCCATGATGGGAGAGAGAGAGAATAGAAAATAAATTGGCATGGGCATATACAGTGACAATCCACTAAGGTCACAGATAAGTATAAGCAGTATAGTTAGAATATCCCTATATAATTGTACTGGCTTCTAATCTGAATTTAGACTTTTTTAAAAAAAATCTTTGTCGGAGAACTAGTATAAAAATAAAAATTCTAGAATCCTAAGATGTGTTTCAAAGCGCCTATCAAAGTGGTAGACATTACAGAATTCATTGCTAAGTTTCAGCTGACAAATCTTTATGCAGGGCAAATGAAACAGAACCTCTGTCTTCTTTCTATTACATGTCTCACAAACAGACACAAAGAATAGTCTTGAAATAATAAACTAAACTTGAGGTGCTATTAAGTAAACACAAGGAGTAGTTGTCTCTTTAAATTTAATTTTCTGCTTACAAAAGTACAAAGCCAGTGGCATTACGTTAAGCAACCAACCGCTTTCTTAAACAGACATTTAAAATTCTAAACACTGCAAAATAATTAACTTATTCAGGTGCTAGTGAAGCTATATAGGTAAAACTTGTGACTGATCAAAATAATAATAATTACTACCAAGATGCCTCAAAATGTGTAAGTATGGAATACACATGTATAATTCAATTATTCAATTTTAGTTTTTGAAAAATGCAAAATAGTGGTTGAGTTACCTTTTGATTTTGTAAAAATAAAAACAGGAAATATTTAGAGCAGCATCAATAGAAATATGACCTTACTTTTTATTTTTAATGCACTTCCACATTATCTTGAGCCTCACAGTAAACAGATGACAATTTTTTGTTTATGACAAATGTTTGCCGATTTTATTATAAGCATAAATTACAATTCCATCTAAGCTTTTCGAAAAAAACCTGTAATAAAAATTATTTTTTATATAAACTCTTTTATTGAAAAGCACACAGTTCATTAGGGTACAGATGGATACATTTTCAGAAAAGTGAATATACCTATGTGTATTCTATAATGCAATATCAAAAAATCTATAGCATACAATAAAAATAAAAATGTACAGTAAAGAGTATTTTTTTTTACATTTAGTTCAAGATATAAAATATTTTTATGCTATAAAAATTATATTTTAAAATTATATTTGCTAGTTTTTTGGCAAAATTATGTTTTGAAAATTAATCTTGTGTCCAGAAACTTTGGTAAAATTATTTATTAATTCTAAGAGTTTGTCTGCAGATCCTTTTGGATTTCCTGTAATATGCGTAATTCCTGTACCTTTTTTAAACACTATTTTGGAAATTATTCTCTGAGAATATCTTCAAAGCATTTTCAAATTTATTAATTCATTAAAGTGGATTTAAAGATTGGAGGATCAGACTAGGATTGGACTTAAAAGAAAGAAGGACATTTGCAAGTGGATACATGTTCCAGAACAAAAAAAAAAAAGACTGTTTATAGGCAGAGAAATGAAAATGGATAGGGAAAAGTTAAAATTATTCTCAGAAAAAAAATTCGTATACTTTCAGTTTATCCAAAGCATTTTATTTCAAATGAACACATTTTCAGAAGCCAAGGGCATGTATTAATAAAACCTATAAAAAAGTATTACATATTGATCATATTTGCAAATTATTGTACTTGTTTACAATCTATATTATGTTTTACATAAATTTCATGGACATATTTATGTAATCTGTTTTCTTTCATCACAAGAATTAACTGAGAATAGGATGCTTATTTTTTGTAGATAGTTATGCCAGTATTTTCTCTTTAATAAACTGTATCAATTTCATATAAATAATCTCAGTTCAACTATTGATGAAATCTAGCTTGTATGACATTAGAAATATTAGAGGTCTAAAACACCAAAAGCAACGGCAACAAAAGCCAAAATTGACAAATGGGATCTCATTAAACTAAAGAGCTTCTGCACAGCAAAAGAAACTACCATCAGAGTGAACAGGCAACCTACAGAATGGGAGAAAATTTTTGCAATCTACTCATCTGACAAAGGGCTAATATCCAGAACCTACAAAGAACTCAAACAAATTTACAAGAAACAAACAACCCCATCAAAAAGTGGGCAAAGGATATGAACAGACATTTCTCAAAAGAGGACATTCATACAGCCAACAGACACATGAAAAAATGTTCATCATCACTGGCCATCAGAGAAATGCAAATCAAAACCACAATGAGATACCATCTCACACCAGTTAGAATGGCAATCATTAAAAAGTCAGGAAACAACAGGTGCTGGAGAGGATGTGGAGAAATAGGAACACTTTTACACTGTTGGTGGGACTGTAAACTAGTTCAACCATTATGGAAAACAGTATGGCGATTCCTCAAGGATCTAGAACTAGATGTACCATATGACCCAGCCATCCCATTACTGGGTATAGACCCAAAGGATTATAAATCATGCTGCTATAAAGACACATGCACACGTATGTTTATTGCGGCACTATTCACAATAGCAAAGACTTGGAATCAACCCAAATGTCCATCAGTGACAGACTGGATTAAGAAAATGTGGCACATATACACCATAGAATACTATGCAGCCATCAAAAAGGATGAGTTTGTGTCCTTTGTAGGGACATGGATGCAGCTGGAAACCATCATTCTCAGCGAACTATCGCAAGAACAGAAAACCAAACACCGCATGTTCTCACTCATAGGTGGGAACTGAACAATGAGATCACTTGGACTCGGGAAGGGGAACATCACACACCAGGGCCTATCACGGGGAGCGGGAGAGGGGAGGGATTGTATTGGGAGTTATACCTGATGTAAATGACGAGTTGATGGGTGCAGCACACCAACATGGCACAAGTATGCATATATAACAAACCTGCACATTATGCACATGTACCCTAGAACTTAAAGTATAATAAAAAAAAAAAAAAGAAATATCAAAGTACTTTAGTACTTTGCATAATTAGTTCTGTGTAAAACAAACATGCAACGGTATAAAAAGGTCCTATTTTCTCTTGAGAACATAAGACCATTTTCAATTAGAGGATTCTTCTCATGGTCAGTGCTTTGGTTTGAATATGGTTTGTTTGTCCTCACCAAGTCTCATGCTGAAATCTGATTCCCAATGTTGGAGGTGGGGACTGGTGGGAGGTGTTTGGTTCAGGTAGCAGATCTTTCATGAATAGTTTGGGTCCATTTTCACAGCAGTGAGTGAGTTCTGGATGTTAGTTGCTGTGAGAACTAATTATTGAAAAGAACCTGGTACTTCCTTCTCTCTCCTTCTTGCTTCCTCTCTCACCATGTGATCTGCACACACTACTCCGCTTCACCTTCCTTCCTCCAAGAATGGAAGTTCTCTGAAGCCCTCACCAGAAGCAGATGTTGACATCATGCTTCTTGCACAGCCTGCAAAATTGTGAGTCAAATAAACATATTTTCTTTATAAATTATCCAGCCTCAGGTATTTTTTATAGTAACACAAGTGGAGTAAGACAGTCAGAGATCACTTGAAATTGTTGCTTTTCTGTATTATAATGTGCTACGTAATTCCATAGATTTCATTTTTAGTTGTATTAGTTTCAACTTGATAATAGAATATTTTTCATACATTAGTAGCATGAACAATTATTAGAAGCTTAAATAGCTGATCTTTCAAAGTGCCTCATCATTTGGAGGAACTATTATGGTCTTTACTTTATGAGGTTCCTCAGAAATGGTCTGAAATTCCCAGTTGCACATGATGTTAATCAGCTCCATCACACATTTTTTATTAGTTTTTTTCTTTTTGGTGTTTCACTTCCTCCACTCTCTCATTCTACCTTCCTAGGATCACCTCCCAAATAAATGTCCTGTCTTCAAGTCCTGCCTAAGACTCTACTTTTGAGAACTCCAAATGAAAATACCTATAATCAGGAGGTATTAAAATGCACCAAATTGTATTTCTCCATCAATTGGAATAATCATATATATATATATATATATATATATATATTTGTATCCTTTGTCTACTTCTACAGTGTTTTAGTGATGGATTTTCTAATATTAGACAACATATTTCTACAGAATTGTTTCCCTTCCATGTAAAATTAAATTAACTGTACTTTATAATGTATCCAAATTTTTTGATATTCTCATAAGTAAAACAAGACTTTATTGTAATGTTATAATTAACTTACTATTGTGTTATGATAGTTACAAACTATGTCAAAAATATTTTAGGTGTAGAGAACAAAATATTAACAGGAGTTTTCAACACACGTTACTGAGACTTTGGGAGATCAAATAGAAATGTGTTAGATAATGTGCATAACATAATAACTGAATCAGCTTTGCAAATGTTATATGAATATAGATTCTATGATTAACAACAAATAAAATATTTACTTTTGAAAAAAATTTATCTCTGGACATGCACACACACAAAAATCCTAGAAATTACTAACATGTAAAATTAGATGAATAAATGTTGGACCCAAGTAAAAGCAAAACTCAATTGATATATCATTTAAAAAGTAAGTATAATGAGAACACTAGCTATTTCAATGAATTACAATGGTACATATACATATGTATATGCATATATATACACACACACACACATATATGAACACATATAAACCATAATTGACGATTGCATTATTTCTAAACATAGTAGACCTTTTGAAGCAATGAAGGAATAAATAGGAAAAATAAGGCAACTTCATTAATCACATATGCATTTCTGTACCTCACAATAGATGTAATAAAGCACAATTAAAATGATGGGTTTTTTAGAAAATTATAATATTTTGCAACAAAAATGTTGAGATTTTGTAAATGAAATAGTGCTTTCAAATCATAAAGGGAAAAAGAAGCATTCCAATAAAAAATGCATCAACAAACTGCTTAGAATAATACTCATTTTTCTAACAACATGGAAAACTGTTAAAATTCCTTAAATGTTAAAGTTTGAAATCAATAGGCTTTATTTAAAAATTAAAGCAATTATGAAATTATATTTTTGTACTGAGTTAACAAAGATTATCTTTCATCTATTAATTTATAAACATATGTCATTAAATTACTGTTGGGCAGTAGTGATTATAATTTTGCATACAGTTTTGAGCTTCTTTTGTCAATATTAAAATAATAACAACATACATGTTTTTGTCCCAAATTTAATTTTAGGAATTTATTCTATAAAATAAGTGATGAATAAAATGTTATGTATTATGTAAGAGTGAAAATTTGGAAATACATATATTTCTAATAGATTAAATTAGAATAAGTCCACAGGAAGTAATAATATGTGGTTAGTTAAGCCATGTTTTATATGCATTTTGATAATGTGAAGAAATTTTTAAATGGAGAGAGAGACAGAGGGTAGAGATAAATTTTTGGAAAACTCCAGTTTAATGAGACTAGAGTAAGAGACTAGAGACCTAAATCTAAATGCAAACAACGTCTTGGAACATTATGGGTAAATTTAATTTGCTTATATTTTTTAATGATTTTCTAAAATGAATATGTATAACATGTTATACACAAAAAGTCGTCATTTTAAAAGGTGAGATACTGCTAAAGAGATTTTCCTTGTTGAATTTCATTTTGTTTGGTTTCTGGATTACTTTATAATTAAAGTCTTTATTTTATGTCTTCATATATCAACTGAAAAGCACAAAATACTTTGTGAAAAAAAATGCAACCAAAAGACTTTATATCTTAATTACTTATTTAGAATAATCAGGCTGAAACTTCTTCTTTTTGGGAAATAGAGAGAGAGAAAAAATAAAATCCCATGAATATATATTAATGAGATTATTTTTTCCTGACTGAGAACACAGGGTATATTTCATAAGTCTCCTGTGTAAAGAAATTCTTTTTATTCAGGTTGTTTGATTCCTTTTTGTTCTTTCAATCATATAAACAAAATCTTCCCACCAAATAATGCCATTCCTGCCAGTTTACTCTAATCAAATGAGTAGCTGATCCGTATGTTACACCACAGGGAGTTTTCTTCTTGGTTCATTTTATTTCTTACAGTAGAATTGAGGATTTTGTAAGGCATTTCAATCAGCTATTTGCTTCCTTGGCTCTCATATTAGCTATTGTACATAAAGCATATTTACTGAGGAGTTATAAAGGGCACCCTGCTACATTACTGGGAAAAAAATTAGACATTTTCAAACGTTCCCAACAGAGAACAGAAATCAGGGTAGGGATGAGTAAATAATGCTGGGTGCTTAAAAATCAATGTTTTAGAAATGACTTTTGGTTTGAATTTTTACATTCTGACTTTTTCCTAGCAGAAAACCACCTCCTTATTTATCAACTATAAATTGTCATAATGAAATAATCATTTTCATTTCAATTTGCAAAGCAGATAAATCACAGAGATGATGTTTAAAGTCTGCTGACATTCCATGTATACAAAATAATTTAGTTAATAATTAGTTAATAATCTTTTTTTTTTCTTGAGTCAGGGTCACTCTGCTGCCCAGGTTGAAGTGCAGTGGCATGCTAGTGCTCACAGCTCACTGAAACCTTAAACTCCTAGGTTCAAGCAATCCTTCCCCCTCAGCCTCCTGAATAGCTAAGGCTACAGATACACGTCACCATGACTGCTAATTTTTGAATTTTTATTTTTGGGGAAGCAAGGTCTTGCTATGTTTCCTAGGCTGATCTCAAACTCCTGAACTAGAAGCAAGGTCTTGCTATGTTTCCTAGGCTGATCTCAAACTCCTGAACTAAAGTTATCCTCTGGTCTTGGGCTCCCAAATGCTGGCATTACAGGCTTGAGCCACTGGGCCTGGCCCTTACTGACTATTAAAATACTATATATTTTAGTATTTAGTAGTTTATATTGGCCAAAGCCAATAAAACATTTCTGTTTGTCAATTACATGTTTATATATTCTCCATCACTTTTGGATGAAAATCAAATATGGTGAAATAATTTTTGATAAAATCTAAAGATAATTAATATATTAAAAGCAATGAATATGTTCCTTAATAAGTTCTAAATCTTTTGCTAAATTATGCCATTATAGGAATGAAATATATGACTAAACTATATCATATAGTAAACTATTTAATCTCTGTGTTTTTAGAAAATTCCAACTGTTTGTGTGAAAGAATGTATGAAACTTATTGCTGTGTATATAAAATGTTGTAGAAGTAAGTTTGCATACATTAACAAATATTCTCTTTCTAAATATTCCATTTTGCTTATCAGGAATAACAATACTTAACTGGGTAATCTTCTCTAAATTTGCTAAAGATACCTTACAGCTAAATTTCTGAGCCACAGAAAATAAATGAGCCATGGGCCTTGAAAGTATACATTTTGTCTTTATGTTCGTTCACTTTCATATCTCACTTCCTCTTTCAAGGCCTGTTTCTAGTTACCTTATCTTGTTTTATTTTGTTTCCTTAGAAATTTTCAAAAATGCCTTTGAAAACAAGGCCAGATATAATTGAATATTTAAATATTTTATTTTTCTGTACTGATGGGAAAATAGTGTAAACATGCAAAATGATTGCAAAAATATCATTCTAAAATATTAAATTTCAGAGTCAAGTTGAGAAAAACATACACCTATTAATCATTTTTCAACTCTTCTTTTATTTATTGAAGAGTCTGGGGACAAATAAAGCTGTGTAGAAAGTCTGCTTTTTATTTTTTTAATCTTACTCATCCACTAGAAAATCGTAGGCTAGTCAAATAATTCCAGAAATTTGGTCAATGATTATCAGCTCTATAAACGCAGTTTAGGGAAGAAAAAGAACACTACACCTTGGGGAGTTCTGAATAACCATGGAGAGGACAAGTAAAATATGAATACATGGGAATTAACAGAACTTTACACCAAAACGTATGCAAATTAAAGTTGAACATCTATTCCACAATCAAAACATATCAGAAGACTATATGTACACTAACTTCTCAGAAGCTAAGTCCTGATACATATCTGGAAAATTAGATGTGATATGTTAAGCATGGTAACATGAACTCAATTTGTTAGTTTACATACCCCCAGAAGCAGAAACTGGGAAATAATTTGCAGGCAACCAAGTAGTAGATTTGTAAAGTGCAGACAATATTGATTGGCTTGGAGAAACTGTTACAGAAAAAGGTGGGGGTACAGCCAACAAACGCAGGGAGTGAAAAAAACCTTCACAATCTACACATCTGACAAAGGACTAATATCCAAAATCTACAACAAACTCAAACAAATAGGCAAGAAAAAAACAAACAATCCCATCAAAAAGTGGGCTAAGGACAGGAATGGACAATTCTCAAAAGAAGATATACAAATGGCCAACAAACATACAAAAAGTGCTCTATATCACTACTAATGAGGGCAACGCAAATCAAAACCACAATGTGATATCACCTTACTCCTGCAAGAATGGCCATAACTACAACAACAAAAAATTAAAAAAATAGATGTTGGCATGGATGCGGTGATTAGGGAACACTTCTACACTGTTGGTGGGAACGTAAACTAGTACAACCACTGTGAAAAATAGTGTGGAGATTTCCTTCTTTCTTTCTTTCTTTTTTTTAAATTTTACTTTAAGTTCTGGAATACATATGCAGAACATGCAGGTTTGTGAGGTAAGTATACATGTACCATGGTGGTTTGCTGCACCTATCAGCCTGCATGCTTTAGGTATTTGTCCTAATTGAAGAGTTTACCCCTGACCCCCTGACAGGCCCCAGTGTGTGATGTTCCCTCCCTGTGTCCATGTGTTCTCATTGTTCAACTCCCACTTATGAGTGAGAATATGCGGTGTTTGGTTTTCTATTCCAAAAACAGTGTGAAGATTTCTTAAAGAACCAAAGGTAGAGCTACCATTTGATCCAGCAATCTCACTGTCGGGTATCCACCCAGAGGAAAAGAAATCATTATATGAAAAAGACACAATTTGCAATTGCAAAATGTGGAACCAACTTAAATGGCCATCAATCCACAAGTGGATTTAAAAAACTGTGAGAGAGAGAGATATATATATACAAGTACATACATGATAGAATATGACTCAGCCATAAAAAGGAATGAATTAATGGGATTCACAAGAACCTGGATGAGATTTGAGACTATTATTCTAAGTGAAGTAACCCATGAATGGGAAATCAAACATTGTATGTTCTCATTCATAAGTGGGAGCTAAGCTATGAGGATGCGAAAGCATAAGAATGACACAATGGGCTTACAAATCACCACTAAAGAACTTACTCATGTAACCCAACCACCTGTTCCCCAATAACTTATGGTAATAAAAAAAATTAATCAAAATTAAAATTAATCCCATGGGAAAATCTTAAAAATAGAATAAAACTCACATCAAAGAATTATCTCATGTGAGAGATGAGATGCTTTGGGGTATTTAAATAAAAATTACTATTTAAAAGTTATTGGGTGTTGTATCTAGGTAGTCTCAACTCCCCCACCATAGGCCTGCGATTAAGTGAGCAGAGCAGATAGTCTTTCTTCTCTGTTTTTGTTTGTTTGTTGTTTTTGTTGTTTAGCAAAATAAATAACTCAGACATAGATTTGTAGATATTAAGTATCTGGAGCACATAGAAATAGTAGGATCTGACAGATATGAGAAATATGAGGAAATGGGGGAGGGAAATGAATAGCTTCTACTACAATCAAACAGCTAATCACAGGTTGCAATTAATATAATCATATAAACTATAAGATACTTATATACTTAAAGAGATAAAAAGAGGACCATGAAAATGCGACAATTGAAGATACTGTTACAATTGGAGAGGCTGTCTTTAAATGATCAAATCAAACTTCTCAATTCAGAGATACTAGGGAATCTGAAGCAAGTAAAAATCCCATATCTAGGTAATTCCAGCACTTTGGGAGGTTGAGGCGGGCAGATCATGAGGTCAGGAGTTGGAGTCCAGCCTGACTAACGTGGTGAAACCCCCTCTCTACTACAAATACAAAAATTAACCAGGCATTGTGGCACATGTCTGTAATCCCAGCTACTCAGGAGGCTGAGGCAGAAGAATTACTTGAACCAGGGAGGTGGAGGGTGCAGGGAGCCGAGAGCACACCACTGCACTCCAGCCTGGGCAACAGAGTGAGACTCCGTCTCAAAAAAACAAAACAAAACAAAAACAAACAAAAACCCATACCTAGAAACAAAAGAAGCTAAATAAAAAGGAAATATTAGTTATTAATGAATGACAACTTGACAACTTCTCAATAAGATCAATTGACTCTAGATTAAAATTAAATCATGTTTTCAACATGAGAGGACAAAAGTCCACAAAACTCAGTTTAGAATTGCACACTCAGTGAACTGATCTATCAGGGACAAAAATATAAAATAATGAAAATTCCAGAAAATGCTATATGAATTTACCATCAAAAATCCCTCATAAGGTAAAAGAACTTTGGAAAGCCTCATTTCATGAAGAGAGTCAGTTGGAAACTAAGTGCACAGTCACAATAGAAGAAAAAATGAATGAAACAGAAAAATATTTTAAGAAATATGAGTAAAATAATCCCAAGGGAAATTAGAAAATACTTCTGACTGCATGACAATAAAAAACAAATAAATCATAATTTAGGGAACTTAGTTACATCAAGTTTTACAGGAAAATTAATCACCTTAACACCTTAATAAAAATTTAGAGTTTCAAGTCAATGTTTTAAACTTCCATAATAAGATGCCAAAAAAGAATAAATTAATGAAAAGAATTTAATTAAACTGCAAAAGAAACAACCCCCAAATAATGAATATGAATATTTGAGTGAAAATCAATGAAACTGAAAACACATAAACAATAGAGAAAAGTAAAAAGTCCTTTAAAAAGAATAATATGTTCAATAAATTCATAGTTTTACTAACAAAGAAAGAAATGAATATCATTACAACCCTTAGGTATTAAAAGAAATACCATAGAATAACATTAAGAACATCTTTATGACAATACATTTAATAACTGATGAAATGATGTTTTGAAAAATCCAACTTATAAAAAATAAGGAAAAATTATTTTTCTTACATCTCATAAATGAATTAAATTTGTGATTAATTACATTTTAACAGAAAAAGCTCTGGGGCCAGTTGGCTTCGCTGGTTATATCTGTCAACCTTACAAAGAAAGAATATTAACTTTGCCAAATCACCTTTATAAAATAGAGAAGAAAGGGTCTATTTTCCCAAGTCAGTTTTCAAGGCTAGCAAAATAACCTTAATAAAAAATGTTGAAAAGATAGAACACAATAGAAAATTACAGACCTGTATTTATTATTAAGATAGATGTAAAACTTTTAACAAAGTGTTAACATATACAGAAATTTATCATGACCAAGTTTGGTTTATCCCAGAAACATAAAGTTATACATTTGAAAGTCAATCCATAATAATAGAACACAATAATAGAAAACAAGATAAAATAGCATAATCATCTCAGTTTAAAAACAAAAAAAATCAACTTGATAAAATGTAACACCAATTCATTTTAAAAAAACTAAAAGTCATAGCAAGCTAGGATATAGAAGAAAAGTTTTCCAGTCTTATAAAAACATTCATAGACAAGTACAGCTTGCATTATGCTACTAGTGAAATACTGAACATTATACCAAAAACATTGGGAACAAGGAAAGGGTATATATTCTCATCACTTACTGTTTTACTGGAAGTTTTTGGCAGACCTGTAATGCAAAGAAAATAAATACTATTATAATTGCTTAAAGTAAGGAGAAAAATCTATTTGCAGAAGATGTGATTTTTTATTAAAAAATTCTTGACACTATTAAAAATGATATTAGAAAAATTTAACAAGTTTGCAATATACAAGATCAATAGGAAAAAAATAATTATATTTCTATATACTAGCCTAACATTATTTAAAAATAAAATTAAAATACCTCTACAGTAAAATTTAAACCTAGCATTGAAAAATTTAAAAAGGGCTAAATAGACAGATTTTCATAGTTTGGGGGTCTCCAAATGTGAAAGATAGCAATTTTCCTCAAATTGACCTTCCCATTCAACACTACTCAAATAAATGCAAGTTGGCTTTTATTTTTGGTAGAAATTAAAAAGTCAATTTTAAAATTTATATGGAAAGGCAAAAGGTGTAGTGCAGCCTAAACAACCTTAAAGAATAACAAAGTTGGAAGATTATTTAGACTTCTTGACTTGAATACTGTCTGTAAAGCTACAGTAACCAAAGCATTATGGTTTTGGTATAAGGACAGAAAAAATGATCAATAGAATACACAGAAAGTTCCGATATAGAATGACAGGTATGTTATCAATAAATGTACACAGAATTTCCAGGGTAGTTAAATAGAAACAGAAAAGCTTTTTTAAAGCAAGTATGCTGGATTGTTAGGATATTCATAAAAGAGAGGAAAACCACTCAAATCCTACTGTATTTCATAAAGAAAAGTTAATTTGAAATGGTTCCTAATCTTTTTATTTTTTTTTTTTGAGACAGAGTCTTGCTCTGTTTCCCAGGCTGGAGTGCAATGGCGTGATCAAAGTTTCCAGATATTCTCCTGCCTCAGCCTCCTGGGTAGCTGGGATTACAGACACATGCCACCACGCCCGACTAATTTTTCTATTTTTAGTAGAGATGGAGTTTGGTCATGTTGGCCAGGCTGGTCTCGAACTCTTGACCTCAGGTGATCTGCCCACCTTGGCCTCCCAAAGTGCTGGGATTACGGGTGTGAGCCACTGTGCCTGTCCGAAATGGTTCCTAGTCTTAAGTACAAAAGTTAACACTATAAACATTTTGAAAAAAGCGCAGAACATCTTTTAAACATGGAATAGGCAATTACTTTTTAGACAGGACATGGAAAACACTAAATGTAAGAAGAAAAAAGATAAATCAGAAATCATTAAAATTAATACTTTGTATTCTTTAATATGAATGACTTAAAAATCAAAAGGCAAGCCATATACTGGAAGAAAATGTTTGTAACACCTATATTTGATAAAAGACCTGTATCCAGAGTATTAATGCTTATAACCCAATAGAAAGTAAAGAAATAATCAGACAAAAAACTTCAAAGACGGATTTACAAAGGAAGATATAAGTGGCAAGCAACTGCATGAAAAAGTGCTCGCTACCATTAGTAATGAGGGAAATATCAATTACAATGATAGTGAAATACCATTATATATTCCCTACTACAATGGCTAAAATTAAGACATCTGACAACACTAAATACTTGTGAAGATGTACAGAGCAGAAATTTTATTTATTGCTGGTGAGATTTTAATATCATCCTTTCAAAACAACATGGCAGTTTCTTATAACATTAAATATTTGTTTACCCATCAAAAGGAAAACATGTGTCAAAAAAAGCCCTTGTAAAAAATGTTCGTAGCAGCTTCTGCATAATGGTCCAAATATGGAAGTAACTCAAATGTCCATCAAGGGGTGAGTAGATAAATAAACTGTGGTTTACTAGCACAGTAAGCTATAAAAATGAACATATTATTAGTATAAAAACATGAATGAAATTCAAAACCAAACATGTTACAAAGCCAGATAGAGAAGTTTATTTACTCTATAATCTATTTATATAAAATTCTTAGAATAATATTTCAGCTATCACTGTGATGGAAATCAGAATTGTGATTGCCTTAATGCTGAAGAATTAACTAGAAAGGGGTATGAAGGAACTTTCTGGGAATCATGGAAATGCTGTATGTCTTGATTGGGTTGTTAGTTTCATGGGATTATACACTTTCAAAGGTCATCAAATTGTACTCAAAATCTGATGATTAATAGTATATAAATTGCTTCAGTAAACTTTTTTATAAGCAATTACTATAACATGTTTAGTAAACCTTCCACTTAATGTAATGAGGAGCATGAACTCACACCCCTTTATGTACAAAAAGAAATAAGTAGACTAAAGACAGCAATTAAAGGTACTGTTCCTCAGTGTTTTTTTAAAAATCCAGATATATGTGAAGTACAAGACAGTCACCAAAACCAAGAGTCAGAAAGCTGAAAGAAAAAGATATGACAGGTAAATAAAAACACAAAAATGGGTGAAGTTATGTTAATAACTGAAAAATAGAATTTCAGACAAAAAGTATTAGTGAAGATTCAGAATCTCCACATATTGATGAAAATGTCAAATTGCCAGGGAGACCAAAAATTCTAAGCATGTATGATTCTAAGTAATCCATCATATAAAGTAAAACATTTACAGGACTGCATTACAATGTGTCAAAAACTGTCATAATGGAAAAAAAAACTTAATATACCTTATGTATTTATAGATAAATAATGTAGACAATGAAAACAATAGGACTCATGTGAACAAATTGGACACACCCTGATAATCCAGGAAAATCCATCCCCCATCTTAAGATCCTTAACCTTAAGCACATCTGCAAATTATATTTGTTATTTCTTTTAAATTTTATTTTTTTAAATTGCTACGATTGTACATACTGATGGTGCTCCATGTGATGTTTTCCTACATGTATACATTGTATGATTAAATCAAGGTAATTAGCAAATTTATCACCTCAAACATTTATCATTTCCTTGTGTTGACAACATTCCAAATCCTCTCTTCTAGCTATTATGAACTACTGACATGGTTTGGCTCTGTGTCATCTTGAATTGTACTCCCATAATTGAATTGGGGGTATTCTCATACTTGAACAGTACTCCCACCTTGAATTGTACTCCCATAATTCCCACATGTTGTGGGAGGGACCCCGTGTGAGATAATTTGAATCTTGGGTGTGGTCCCCCCATACTGTTCTCGTGGTAGTAAGTCTCACGAGATCTGATGGTTTTGCATCTTCCTCATTTTCTCTTGCCACTGCCCTGTAAGAAGTGCCTTTCACTTCCCGCCATGATTCTGAGACTTCCCTAGCCATGTGGAACTGTAAGTCCAATTAAACCTCTTTTTCTTTCCAGTCTTGGGTTTGTCTTTATCAGCAATGTGAAAACGGACTAATACAGACATCCTATGGTGCAATAGAAAATTGGAACTTATTCTTTCTAACTGTAATTTTACACCCATTGACCAAACTCTCACTTTCCCTGTCTCCTTTCTACTCCCCGAAATAAGTCTTTTGTTATTCATTCAATCATTTGTTTATATCAGTATGGGCTCATGCATGTTTATTCTTACTTTGGGTTATAATCCAATACTTCTTTATTTATTTTGTTGCTTAAATGATTTGAACTTGCACAAAAATTTCAAAAGTAATTTCATTTTTTGTTTATGATTAATCCATGTTTGTACAAACATATTTCTAGTCTTTCTATTTTGATCCATTTATCTAAACTTCTGTCCTTTCACCAAGGGCTGGATAGCTTCACATTTTAGTGAAGTGGGGATAGTTATATTACCCACCTCACAAATTGTAAGGATTAAAGGAATTAATATGCAAACAGCTTAAATCAGGGGCTTGGCAGTGACTGCATGTTACATGTCAGTTGCTCTTATTAGTTTGTTTATTGAGATATTGGGCCTCAAAGCAGCAGGCTGTCTCTCCATCTCTCATCTAACATCTGGAACTGTCAGACGCTTGTTCATCAATTAAAGTAAATAAGTATGTAAATTATATATATGTCAAAAAATTATTAGAAGAAATATGTTACTAACATTAATGCTTTTTGGGGGCAATTTTTGGCTAGAGGATCCTAGCAATAGTTATCAGAAAACAAAGGTTTCTCAGAACACAGTTTTTTTGGGAAATGTGTTTGGTAAATGCTACTCCAGTAGTTATGATACATACAAATGATTAGCTTCCAAAAGTTTCACCATGCACCATAAAAAGATAAATAAAGATATAGGCCTTATTCCTTTTTTTCTGTCTATAGGAATTGTCTCTTTTGGGACACACAGGACTTGTCATTCAGTTGCATCTGGAAAGAGCCCAATTCTAAACATAACTTGAATTTTCCTTTGAATATAATAGGGCCATTTAATTTACATTTTTTCATGCCTGTGTTTCTCAGAACATTAGGCTTCTATTCATTCAAGTAGAATAATTTTTCATATCGACCATAGCAGAAAACAAGTGTCACTTCTTTTTTAGTTTGCATTACCTGACTCTAATCTCTCTTCAGCACAACCCTCAAGCATTCTCAGCCATAGAGGAGAGTAAATTGAAAAATCATAGAATAATTTTTAAATATGTGCACAGCTGCACTGAAAACCAATTCTAAAAAGGGGCCTCCCTGCATTTTCCTCTCCCTTTCATAAGGTTTGACAATAAAATAATGTCTTTCAGTGACAAAGGGGCTCAAGCTTTCAGTGAGCAGAGCTCTCTATTCGGCCCAAACACAGACACCAGGATGATTGACTAGGGCTTCTGCCTCTCCTCTGACTTCCAGTGTCCAGCACACACAGAGGCAGGTCCTCTGTACCTTGTCGGCTGTCTGGGTATTTCGAATAAACCAGCAATTTCTCAGCACCTCTAGGACACCTCAGTGGGACCACACTTTGATCTCTACATTAAAATTATTGGTATAAAAAGATACTACTAATATTTTTTCCTTTATTATTCTGTAAAAATCATCTTATGAAAATTAGCAAAAACCAGGTATCATCTCATGTAGAGTTTCTACCTATTATTTTGATTAGGCTTCATCTTCCCTGCTTCTTATTAAGAATTTCCCCACATATATATGCCAGAAAATGTTTAAAAAAAAATATCTGGGCCGGGCGCCGTGGCTCAAGCCTGTAATCCCAGCACTTTGGGAGGCCGAGAGGGGCGGATCACGAGGCCAGGAGATCGAGACCATCCTGGCTAACACAGTGAAACCCCGTCTCTACTAAAAAAAATACAAGAAACTAGCCGGGCGAGGTGGCGGGCGCCTGTAGTCCCAGCTCCTCGGGAGGCTGAGGCAGGAGAATGACGTAAACCCAGGAGGCGGAGCTTGCAGTGAGCTGAGATCCGGCCACTGTACTCCAGCCCGGGCTACAGAGTGAGACTCCGTCTCAAAAAAAAAAAAAAAAAAAAAAAACATATCTGTGACTTAATTCATTCTAATATCCATGGTCATATATGGCAAATATTAGGGAAAGAAATCTTTAGAATATGGGATGAGTAACTCAAGTAATGTTTTGAAAGGTTATAAGGGTATATATAATGTCTTACAAGGCACATTGACATTTACTTATTGTGGTATCAGAGAAAAACACCTTAAGTTGCATGTTGAATAAATTAACCATATTTATTCCTGACAACTTGAGAAGCAGAAAATGTGTGGAAGTGTGCTCTGTGTGAGATGGGAGCATTGTTAACAACATGAAAGATTAAACAATGTAATGCAAGTTTTTTTTCAGAAACTCTCAATTACTTTTGAAAGAAAAACATCATGTATAACAATGTATAACCTAAAGCATTATTAAACACATGGTATATATGTTTTACTCTTTTCTTGTATATAAACACATGTGCATACAATATACAGCAATTTCTTGACTCTAGGATATAATCTACCTTGTATTTTACCTAATACATTGAGAACTGTAACTAATAATAAACCAGTGATCAAGAGTGAAAATGAATGATTTCAAAATATGGCTTAATGAATTCACGTATCAGTGTTTCCCTTTATTAATTACATAGGAAGGCTGCACTTTAAGCTTTGAGTGTTATGCTGGTATGAATCAGAAGGCTAACATTGCTTTTTGAAAAACATAATTTTACCATATCAATTGTATATATTTACCTTATGTCGTGTGTTTGTGTCCCCCAAAATGGTATGTTGAAGTCCTAAAAATCCTCATGCCTATTAATAAACTATTTGGAAATAGGACATTTGTAGATGCAATCAAGATAAGATGAAGTCGTACTGGATTACTGTGAGCCCTCAGTCCAATCACTGGTGTCCTTAAATAAGGAGACACAGACACAGAAAAACAAGGAGAAAGGTGTATGAAGACAGAGATTAGGGTGATGTGTCTAAAAGCCAAGGAAGGCCAAAGATTGCTGACAACTACTAGAAGGTAGGAGAGAGGCATGGAACAGATTCTCTCTCAAAGCTGACACTTTGATTTTGGACTGCTAGCTTCCAGAACTGAGAGAGAATAGATTTCTATTATTTTCAGCCACAGTTTATGGTTCTTTGTTGTGGAAACCCTGGAAAACAAAACTACAGAAACAAAAACTATAAAATATTATTTTTTAAAATTAAAAGTACCTAAAATTATAAAATCCAGAGCTAGTGAGAACATTTACCTGTCCAGATTGTATTTTGTTAAAATGTTTCTTTGACTTTATACATGTTTTCCTATGTTTTTTGGTTCTTTATATGTTTACCTATTTATCACATTTGTGGTAGTCAAGTCTATTAATAATTTCCTTTTTGATATATCATTTTGGTATCATAATAAAAGAAATTCCCCATTATAAAAATACAATTTACTTAAACACTTTTAATATTACATCTCAATCTCTCATTCCCCCCTCTTTCCTGCTCCCCTTTCTTCCTTCCTTTATTGCAAAGTGAGAAGCAGAGCTTCATGTTTTCAACAGCCAGCAAAAAGTCTCAGCATTACATATAATATGTTATCTTTCCTAAAATGATTTAAACTATCACCTTTTTTGTATATATTACATCCATGAACCAAAAATAAACTTATAAGCCTCTCAACCAACTGAATGGACCCCTCCTATGCACCAAGGGCATTCTAAAGTAAACTTGAAATACTAGTTCAGGCTATAGTGAAAATGGGTAGTTGGACATGCCTCATTAGACCTTCCTCCCTTTGGAATTCAGGCACAGCTGATCAGTTTTAACATTAAAACAGGCACCTTAAGACTGACAGAACAGACTTTTTAAGTCTGATAAGAAACATTTACAATCTCTTCGCTCTGAAGCGTACTACGTGGAGGCTTCCTCTGCATAATAAGAACTTCAGTCTCCACAACCCCTTATCTCAACCTAGACACTCCTTTCTATTGATCCAGGTCTTTAGACTTTCAGTCAATTGATCCAATTACCAATCAGAAAATATTTGAACCCACGTATGACCTGGACACACCCCCTCACCCCCACCTCACCACCCACTTTGAGAGTTGTCCTGCCTTTCTGGACTGACCAATGTATATCTTACTTGCATTGATTGATGTCTTATGTTCCCCTAAAATGTATAAAACCAAACTGTAGCCTGACCACCTTGGGCACATGCTGTCAAGACCTCCTAAAATTGTGGCACAGGAATGTGCTTAATCTTGGCAAAATAAAGTTCTAAATTGATAAAGAGTTGTCTCAGATAGTTTTTAGTTTACACACCTTATATGCCATAAACTTACATTTGTGCTTTCTATTCTGGTTCATTGATCTTCCTGTTACTTAAAAACATCACGTAGTTTTAAATATAAGTATATAATATTTTCAAAGAGGCTTTAATTTACACCTTATTATGTCTTTTTTGGTCCAGATTTTCTCAATTCTTAAGTATATTATCCCAAATAAAATTTAGAACTATTTCTCAAGAGTCATTTTATTTAATTTTTATCTTATTGCTTATATTAGTAGAAAAATAAAAATATTACACCAATTATTATAAGATTTTAGTATATGTGTTTTAAGTTAGGCATAATTATGTGAAAAATATAAAAATTCATATTAAAATAATAATTCCTCAGCAAGAAAAATTTCACAGGGCAAAAAGTTGTATTCCTATAATCATATATAAATTAATTTCAATCTTACCATTTAGTTAATAAAATCATGTCAAAATGCTGTTTCTCTAAATATTTACCCCATCTAACCTCATCTCTTCCTAACACACATCAGCAAAATTTTGCATCCTTACACAAGTAAGCCATAGTCATGACCAAGTATGTTTTTCTCAAAATTTTTATCATACTTAGCAGTCATAAACTTTATAAAAGTGTAATAATTGTTCACTCTTTTTTTAAATCTTGCTTTTCTAAGTTGGGTAAGAATTCTCTTTAGTTTTAACTGTACTTTCATCATCACATATGCTCTATTTGCAGTTTTTCCAAATTTCCCTATTGTCCTTCACTTTGTTTCTATACTTGGAACAATGCAGCACTAAACATGATTTCATTTAAATACTTTGTACTTAGTAAATTTACAAAATGGATTGGTTGGTCTTTACTTTTTAAAATATATTTTGTTTTTTGAGATATTTCAATGCAGTTATAATTTACATCTATATGATTACTCTTGAATTTGAGTATCTCTTCATTTTTCATTGGCCTTTTGAAAATATTCCTTTTAATAACATCAATTCATGTGTGCCATTTTTAAGTAAACATTTTATTTTGAGTTAAATGTAGATTCACATGCAGAACTATCTCATGTATTTACCTAGTGTCCTCCAGTGGTGGGAAGGGGGATTCAAAACGTTGTGCCATTTTTTATTACATTAATTTTTCTTGTTAATCTCTAAGAAGTAATTTGGACAGCATAGAAATTAATTTTTATCTTTCTACTGTGATACATTTTGGTTCTATTAATTGTTCATTGACAGAATTTATGATGTCTTTTCCTATCGACATCTTTTTTTCAATAGCTTTACAATTTTATTCTCGATTAGAGAAGACTTTTTTATACTCAATTAATATCTTGTTTTCTAGATTCACTTGCAGGAACTTAATTTCTTTTTGAAATTATTAACTATTTATCCTATCTAGATTTTAATTTTGAATATGGTAAAGTTGGGGATACCTATGTTCCCTTCATGTTGAATATGTTGTTTCTAGTAATATTTATAGTAGTGTACATCATTTTCCACTGCATCAATGTTTTTATATTCATATATTAACATGTCATATTTAGGGATTTAATTACGGTTTTCCCATTGTGTTCCATTAGTTTCTATGCATTTCTATACCACTACTAAATTATTTTGATTATAGTGTCTGCTTCCTATATTTTAATATATTTGTGAGAAAATGCTCTGCTAAAATTTTTTAGGGTATTATCATTGATTCTCATTTGATTACTGTTGCAGATACTTCTGCTACACTCAATTACTTCCCTTAGTCCGACTCTAATTTAAGCAGCATCTACATTAGATGCTTCCTTTAGAACTCAGACTTCCTGTCACTGTCAGCTCCCTGGACAAAGTCAATGTCTCATCCAGCATCTTTTCACTTTCAACTTCAGGACGTTTTCAAAACTGGTATCTGTTTGGCCCGAGTAGAAGTGCAGCCGTTAATGAATATACCCTGGAGCTATGCTCAAAGAACACTGGAAGAAAGCTGGCGGCCTTCCAGAACCTGATGGACAGTTCCTGAGACATTCTTTGCACTTCTCAGGTAGCCCAGCGAATTGAGCGTCTAGTGCCTATAAACAGAAACCATGATCGTGCATCTCTTATGGGTGCTGTTTACTGCTCTCATTTGCCCAGTCCCTTCATTCTTGGCTTCTGAGATCATCTCCTAAATAAACCATTTGCCCTCAAATCTTTATTTAGGATTTTTGTTCAAGTGAATACAAACCAAAACAATTTTGAAGATTATTTTAGTTAATTCTTTCAATACGTCTTTTACAAATTCATTAAGATTACATTAAATGCCTATATTAATTTTGACAGAACTGATAATTTTATAATGATATCCAAGTACTTGCTATATATAATTTTACATTTGTTTAGGTGGTGTTTTATGTCAGTTAATGGATTTATTATTTTGTTTCAGATAGATATTGTGCCTTTTCTAGGTATTATTTCTTAAGTATTTTCAAGTATTTATTGTTTTAATTTCACAGTTACCAATGGAATATTTTTATTCATTTTAATCTTAGTTGGGCTAAAATAACAAATTTTCTTCAGTCAAGCAACCCTAAAATCTTTGCATATAAATTCAAAGTCTTTCTCTTTCTTCCTTTCTCTCTCCCTCCCTCCCTTTTTCCTTCCTATCTTCCTTCCTTCCTTTATTTTTCCTTCCTTCCTTTATTTTTACTTCCTGCCTTTTTTTTCTTTTTATTCAGAAAAGGTGATTTTCATCTTTTCATTCAGAAAAATAAGGTGATTTTATCTCTTCTAAGATGTATGCAAGTCACTTCATTTTCATTTCTTATGCATTTGTCAAATCTTCCAAGGAAATGTTAAACAACGCTGACAGTAGACATCCTTGTCTAGATGATGATTTAAAACAAAATTATTCATTGTGTCACCATTTTATATAATATTTCCTACTAGATATTGATAGATGGCCTTTATTATATTTATCTAATTGCCTTCTTGTCCACTGATACTTCACAGTTTTTTAACAGGCAGCTCTGTTGAATTGTATCAACTGCCTTTTCAGCATTTACTGATATAGTAACATGATTTTTCCCTCTCCTTTATTTTTGATGCAGTTGATTTACTGAGAAGTAGCTGACCTTCAAAAATATTGGTATACTATTTTAGAAAAAAAAGTAAAATGCCAGCCAGTAAGCTATATCACATAAGTTTGAGTACTCTTTTAAATGTTGTAGTATATGTTCTAAACTAGTAAATTATAGATGGCGTTATTTAGAAGACACACTGATATAGCTTGGATATTTGTCTCCAAATATCAAATCTCAAGTTTGATATCTCAAATTTGATTTCCATTGTTGGAAGTGTGGCCTAGTGGGAGGTGTTTGGGTCATGAGAATGGATCCTTGATGAATGCCTTGGTACTGTCCTAAGAGAAATGAGTGAGTTTGTGCTCTATTAATTCCTATAGAAGTTGATTGTTGAAAAGAACCTAACGCCTTCTCCTCTCTCTCTTTCTCTCGCTTGCTCACTCTCTCACTGTGTGATCTCTGCATGACAGCTCCCTTTTGACTTTTACCTTTCACCATGAGTGCAAGCAGCTTGAGACCCTCACCAAAAGCAGATGCTGGCACCAAGTTTTTTGTATAGCCTGAAGAATAATGAGTCAAATAAACCCCTTTTCTTTTAAATTATCTAGCCTCAGGTGTTGCTTTACAGCAACATGAAAGGATGAAGACACACAACAGTGGTTCTAGTCATTCAATATTTAGGCTGCTCCCCACCTGGAAAAATCTAGCCTTCTTGTGCCATTAGAGAAACAGGACAAAAAGGAGGTTGTTGTGCTATCGAGGGGAATTGGGATTGGGACATTAGGAATATACCTGGAACCTAGGAAATTTTTCTGAATGATTCTGGGTACTGTCATGTCCAGGGATAAAAATTAATAAACAACTGTAGTAATTCATCCACGCAGGACCATTGCGACTCAGATGTTTCATGTATAAACCTTTGAGTTACCCCACCAGGTAAAAATCCCTGACTGAAAGAGATGTTTCAAAATTGAGACAATACGAAATAAACAGCAAATGAACACTGTTACAAATAATATCATCACACATTGCAAAGACAAAGTAGGCTATAACTTCAAATATTTTTTACCTTGCTGAGTCTGCACGTATTTTGCATATAAACTAGTGATTTTGTTTTCCTATTTCTTGTACCAACTTTTTAATATAAAGATTTTTGGTGGTTAATTCTATAACCTATTCCTTAGGTTATAGAATATTTTGGGGGACTGTAATGAACCAGAAAATGAATAAATCTTATGCAGAGTGAGCCACAAAAACTGATATGACTTTAGTCATCCAATTTGGGGAGAGATTGAGCAGTGCTTTATTTTTGGGCAAAAGATGCATTATGTTGTGTTTGTTGCTATTATTTTAGTGTTACAATTTATGGATGGGTAGATAAGTATTATAATTGTTGAGTAGACAAAGCCTATACTGTGTTACATATAACCAATTGATATTTGATATCCACTTCTACTTCCTTCTAGTACATTTTTATTTACAGAAGAGGCTGCAGAGGTAAAACAAAACAAAACAAAATCACCTCATCCTTCTTTGTAATATTTACGGGTGCAAATAAGTTTCCATCATATAGATTCATTTACTCAAGTTTGTGTAACAGGCTTTGCTTGGACAGCTTTCTATTTATGTTTTCCAGTAATGTGGGGGAGGTGTGACTATTAACAGAACACATTCAGAGGTAACCACCGCTAGATTTATCATTCAAAGATCAAATCACTTAAGTCAATTCCACAAGACAGCAACATGCATAGCTTCCTGATACCGACCACTCTATGTCTTTTTTTTGAGATGGAGTCTTGCTCTGTTGCCCAGGCTGGACTGCAGTGGCCGGATCTCAGCTCACTGCAAGCTCCGCCTCCCGGGTTTACGCCATTCTCCGGCCTCAGCCTCCCGAGCAGCTGGTACTACTCTTATCCTTTTCCTTTTATGTATTTTTCTGCATTGAATTTGATTTTCTTCAACATACAAAAAGTGATTTCTGTTTTTTTTTTTTTTTTCAATGATACAGATTCATTGGAGGTAGGAAAACATAAGTTCAGGAAGGGAAAGGAAAAGCAATTATGTTCTAAATGTTTTAACTTTTGGAAAAAAAAAGAAGAGAAGAAATAATAGAGAAATTGGAAAGTAATAGAAGCGGAATAATGCATCTTATTGTGGGAAATAATTGAAATATTGCTTACAATAAAAAATCATATATCTGATTACATGCTAGAAAAAGAATAGAACCTATGAATTAAAAAATAAAAAAATAACAAATCTCAAATTTATTCACAGGAAAAATGGAATAATGATTCTTTATTTCTCAATCATTTAATTTTTGTCTTAGGGTTTAGATGTTTTACACTTGATCTTCCAGGCCACTTATTGGAGTCTCAAGAGTGATTATTTAGATCTGTGGGGTTGGTATTGAATTTTTTTTTCTTTAGAAGCACAGTTTTTTCAGCTTTTTACGCCTTTTTATATTGAATATTTTTAAGTAAATGCATTTGGGTAATTGAATTTAATCTTTCTACTTCTAAGGTAGGTTAAAACTAATTGAATACAAACTTTAACGAAGTGATATTTGGTTATTAAAAATGAGCTTTAGAAAGATGTCCATCCATCTCATATTAATATATAAAATGCAGTTTGATTTATTAGGTTGGTGGAAAGGTAATTACAGTTTCTAGGAAGGGATGGTAACGTTAAGGTCATTGTCATGGAAAAAAAGGTAACTTTTGGGTCTTTGCCATGGCATTTGTAAACTGCCATGGCACTGGTGGGAGTGTCTTATGCCAATAAGCAATGAGGGCAGCTAGGGATTGCTTTCTGGGCCATTTGCTGCTTCTTTCCAGATTTTTCATTTTATTCTGTCTGGACCAGATTCTGTTTTGGTTAGCAGAATCGTGATAGGAAACAGATCCTGCCAGACTTCTACCTTAGTTCTTTTTGAAATAACTCAAGTCCAGGTTCTTTTTTCAGTGTTGTGAACTGGTTCATAGAAGGCATGCAAGTGTCTGCTTGAGCAAACCTGAAATGTGCAGGCAGTTCTCAAGGTATTCCCTTTTCTGGTCCTGACAGCTAGTTTCTTACACTTGGATTCTTAGGAGTAAACAAATAGCAATCCTTGCATTCCTTAAATGCCAAAGAGCTATACCAAATTCTCTATGTGCTTCTCTTGGTATCAGCCTCACTGGAATTAAAGTAGAAGGAAAGCATCCTCAGTCTTCTTCAAAGATCCCTCCACTTTAGTATATGACAATTGTCTATAAAGACATTCTTACTCTGCAGTTGCTTTAGCCCACCCAGATCAGACTTCTAGTCCTTCCTAATAAGAATTGTCTAGGTTAGTAATGTGTTAACAGCCTCAAAATATGTCTTATAATAATAGCATGGCTTACTGGACAGTAAGCCTTAGGCCTTCTTTTGAAAGGCCTTTCTTCCATGGCAAAAGAAAAATTAAAATTAATATCCTCTTACAATTGTTTTGCCAATAAAAATAGGCAAAATATTTTTGTTTTTATAGCACAGATTCTGGTGTATAAATAGATGATAGTCTAGATCTTTAAATATTTTGTGAATTTTATTAGCCTAGCATCAATGTGGTAATCTCTTACACTACTGTTCTATCTCTGTCAGCTTATATTCATATTTCCCTAATTTTTATATATTAGAATACTATTGTGCATTTCCTTCCCTCATTATCAACTATTATTGTTTTTATATAGTTGACATTTGTGATGTTACTGAGTGCTGTTTTCCCTGTATTTGACTTTGTATGGTATCACTAAATTTATCCATTTCCTTCCTTCTTCTATATATTTTTTGTTATACTTTTACCTATTGTTTCGCTTCTCATTGTTATAGTTCACTCTGTTTCATTGTAATCTTTTAGATACAATAAAGTCAGGATTGAGTTTTCTTATTGAATGTGTTTGTTAACCAAACTAAACACATTTGCAAATTTTTTGTCTCATGTTCATCAACATATTGATAAGGCATATAAAAGACTTGAAATACAGTCTTTTACCATTTACCTTCAGAATCCACGATCCTTTGGTGGTTTTGCATCAAATGTTGATCAGGAGAGGTCTATCCTGAACTCATTTATTTTCTTTTTTTGATTTATATAATTCGAATCTTCTGCCTGGATTCTTATATAATATTTTCTTTGCAATTAAAGTTCAATCCTTTAATTAAACGATGCTTTGGCATTGGTTAATTTGCCTTACTTTAAGTCATCATTTAAAAAATCATATATTGAATTTTTTGTATAATGCTTTTGTTGTTTATGAACATTAACTATATAAATATTTTTCTCTAAAGTGTGTCTGCTGTATTCATTGACAAACTGTTACGTGGTCATGTATCTTTGCTACTCAATTTCAATGACATTTGCAAAGTGCAATTTCAGTTTAGTAGTTTCTCTCTCTTCCCACTTTGCTTTCTTTTGATGACATCCACCTATTGTAGAAAACAAGGTAGAGCTCCTACAAACTTTTCCTACATTAAACACAAAGTCTCACTCAGAATGTAGTATCTTATACAACAGTAATTCTAAATTACTAACAAGGAGAAGAAACCTAAATCACATTTTAAATTTTAATCCTTCACCCACACGTATTTTCTACTTATATAAAATTAATCCTATACAATATAATATCTTACTATATCACACTTTTCATATCAACTACATAAAATCAAAGTGTATGGTAATAAGAAAATAATTGAATATGTTATAACTGCCTTACCCTCTCTGAATCTTTTTATAGCACAGAAGTAGATATGATATTTATGAAAATTAGTTAATGGGATATGTTTTGTTACATTTAATTTAGATTTATGTTTCAGAAAACATTAAGAGTTTTATGAAGTAAAAACCTCAAGGATAATGCAGATATGTAGAACACATGGAAGATAAATGAGAGTGGTCAAGAAACTGAAATGAAAATTTTATGGACTTATAGACATGTTGTAACTGCTCAACAGCCTTCCATTTAAAATGAATCTTAGAGTGAGCCTCAGGTAATGAGCTTAAGTTGTTACACGTAGAGTCAAAGGAGTTTGCTGTTTTATAGAGCATGAACATTGCTGTCATAGTCTATGTTTAATCAAGTTTTTTGAAAATTTCTAAAACATTTGCTTTCTTCTACAGTTTAATATGAAAATCATGTAACTACCCTAAACTACACATAAATAATCTATAGCATTTGTGATAAGACATTTTCTGTAAGAATCACTGAAATTACATTGATACTTCGTTGTTTGCTATGAGCAATATATGTGGGTGTAGAGTGTGAGTAGAAGTGAGTGGGACGACCCACAAGGGGATAATAAAAACAAAGTTTGGATATTATTATCCTTTTATACATGCCAAATGCATAAAACTAG
Source organism: Macaca thibetana thibetana (assembly GCF_024542745.1). Classification (NCBI taxonomy): domain Eukaryota; kingdom Metazoa; phylum Chordata; class Mammalia; order Primates; family Cercopithecidae; genus Macaca; species Macaca thibetana. Next base: position 68,428,261 of record NC_065592.1, read on the forward strand.
CATTAACAACCCTACTTTGGCCTACAAAAAGAAGCTGAAAGACCTAAATATGTCACTTGTTAAGCACTAAAGTAAGAAAACTTTAATTTTGATAACTAAGAAACAATAATTTGTGGTTACAATGTATTGTCTTCACATTCATACACTCATTAGAGCCTCAGTCTTCAGAGGGAAGTAGCTGGTAGTGTGCTTTCAACATGAGTGAAATGAAATCAAGAAGTCAAATAGTTGGGGTAAAATTACAATATTAATATACTTTATGGTTCCCATGGATCTTGGTTTTATTTTGACTCCAAGTATGATGGCTCTTCTACTGCATTATACTGCCTTGCTGATATCTGTTAGGTTTAATAGCTTTTGATCACTTATTTTAGATAAAATTTAATTTATGCTTTAGTGAATAATATTTATGTATAAAAGACATATAAATAAATAAATGTATAGTGGAAAATTTATCCCTCCCAAATTCTCTATGTAGAGAAACTTGGTTTAAATTCAGATGATGTTAGTTTCAATTACATGCAAATTAGCCAAACAAGTGAGTTAAAATGCCAAGATCAATATGATATCCCATATTTTGAGTCAAATAGTTGAAAACCATAGAAAAGAAATGATATCTGAGACTATATCTTTTAAAGCCATATAAGATAAAGACAAATTCTCATTTAAAACTTTCATAAAACCAGAATAAATTAAGGCTATTAAAAATGCACTTCTGAAAGTAGGGGTTTGGGGTTTTTTTATTTAGAAAATATTCAAAAAATGAACAAATTCTATATAGTTCTATCATGATTTTTATTTCATGGATATAAGTGATTAGAAGAATATTCAGTTTTAGAGAGGGCAGCTTTTATGACAAATAAACAATTTTGAAAACTGTAAACTACAGAGGAGTGCATCAAGAAATGCCTTGGGACTTTGTTGAATAGTAGATCTTTGATTTTTATTATTTTTCTATTTCATTTTATATTATTTTATGCTTTAGATTAGTCCTAGAGCCAGAGAAGAAATTCTAAGTACCATGTGTTTTATACTTGTTCTCCATCAGTACCTTTCATAAAAATGTGTGCTATTTGCAAATTTACATATTTACAGTTTTGTGTGACAAACTGAATCCAGAACATGAGACTCACACTATTATCTTTTTACCCCTTACATAGTCATCATTAGTAAAGTATAACTGAATATTTTCTTGCTGATGCATAAGATCAGGCTGCTCACTAGCCAGTATCTATAGCTCAGAAGTGTTGGCTGAGGTTAAAAAACAACATATCAAAGTAGGCAAACAGAAGTCAAGAGTGTGACCTTATGTTCAGCAACTATATTAAAAGGGATTTTTTTAAGTGTTATCTTTGAGGGAATATATTTGAAAGAATTTTGGATAATTTTGCTTAGTGCAGTGAAAATCAAGGCGGTTAAGTTTCCTTCCAGTTAATCTGATTTCCTCTGTGTTTGCTCATCAAAATAGTCTGTATTTAAGCTTTTGAAGAATCTATTTGTGTGCCATCATGTTAATTGAATATTCTAGGCTTTAGAAAAATGACACAGTGACAGGGATTATGTTGCCTAATTCTGTCTTATCTTTTCTTGTGCCTTGATATAGCTTTAAGAAGACAATAGTAACTTCAGATAGATTTAAGTATCATTAAAAATAAAACATCTATTAATGGCACACAAAGCTTTTACCTAGCACTATGCTAATTTCCTTGAGCAAATTAGTGAAAAGGTAAAGTACTGCAAAAAGATAAACTAGATTTTGGAATTGGAGTAGAGAAAGGGTTGAGTTTTCAATTAAATTGATTTTACATAGAGTAGGAGTTTATAGTAGAGATGTTTAGCCTACAATTGTATATGTGTGTTTGCAGTTTATGATAGCTGTCTTGTAGTAAAATCTACAGATAAAAATAAAAGGGATACATTTTAGAATGAGGAGAACATTGGAAAAGCCAAAGAAACCAATGAAACATCAATTTGAGGTGAAAAATCGGGAAGGAAAATCTTGCACTGCATTTGAAATGAATGAGTAAAATAATAGGTGAAGAGATCAGAGATAATAATGACACAGGTGCTAAAAAAGGAGAATGGTTTTCACAGAAAATAGAATGAAAAATAGTGTTAACTATAGCCAAATAATCAAATAAGAAGGGATATCTATGAACTTTTTCTCTAGGAGATACTTGTGGAACTAGCCATTTCTATAACACAGTTTAAGAATGCTTCATTAAAAGAAATAAAATAAATGTCTACTGATGTGAGGTCCAAAGTAAATGTGAATCAATTAAGCCATATGTTTTCAATAGCGAGTTTCCTCATTTAACTCAGAAATTTAGAAATAAATATTTAAGTGGAAAGAATAAACTTCGAAGAAGTTGCTTTTCAAAGTTCAATGAGAAATTAACATGAGATGATATCGGTGTCTTGTCATAATGTCAAAAAATGTAGTAATTTTAGACGGTTTAGAGTTTTCCATCAGCTGCTGTGCTTTACAGACTCTCACCATAAACGAAGGAAATGGCATGAACATCTAAATTGGGAATTAACTCTAATACCAGGGAAGGAAAAAGTGTAGCATGGGTAGCTAGCCGTACAACAAAATGTCATGCTCCCTTTCATGGTGTTGAGCAGATTCTGGGAAGTGACTGTGGTCCGAGAACTAGTTGTTTTCATAGTAGATTATTTCTAAAACAAACTGTGAGTAGCTCTGACCAAAGAAAGGTCAGTGGAAGTGATGTGTGTGACTTCCGGGCTTAGATGAATAAAAAGCAGGTGACCCTTTTTTGTCTTTTTGTTCTTATGCCAGTTAGACATTCACACACAAGTTGACCTTGTTAAACCCATAAGCCTGAGATTCTGAGTGACTCAGAATGGAAAAGCACACTGCATCTCTCCCAATTTCTGCTCCCTATGATTGGATTTTGATAAATCAAGAGACGAACTCTATTGTGTGAAACCACTGAGAGTTTGGTAATTATTTATTGCATAACATAACTAATAAAAATGTTTATGAATAAATGGAGCTTAAGTGAAATTTTAGGTGGCTTGGAATATCTGTCCACACAGGAATGGTTGAAAATGTTTACTGTGGTTGTGGAGGCATGAATTACTTGAGTCCTGATGTAGGTGAATAGCAGGGTCACAGGGTGTCAAGAGGGCAGTGAGATAACACAAGTAACCAGAAAGACATTTGTGCTAAGACCGAGGTTACATCAAGTTAAAATTTCATAATGAGTTCTCATTTATAATAATAATTTTAAAACACTTATAATTTATTATGCAACTTTTGTATTTATCATCACATTTATTAATTACAACTAAACTACAGATCAGGAAGAACAAAATATTATTGTGCTCATTTTAAAGATGAAGAAACTAAGGCTTAGAGAAGTTAAATAAATATTTCATTTCTGAGGCCATAGTATTAGCATGTTATAAAAATTACACTTCTTTTTTTCAGATGCGACACTGAGAGTTAAACGCAGTTAAGGTGGTGAGAAATCGTGAATTCCTGGTTATGCTGAAAGCAGGAGTATAAAATCATTTGTTGCTTCAGATTGTCTACAGAAGTGGAAATACCAAAAGTGTATTAGTCTGTTCTCACACTGCTGTACATAGCTGAGACTGGGTAATTTATGAAGAAAAGAGGTTTAATTGGCTCATAGTTCTGCAGGCTGTACAGGCTTCTGCTTCTGGGGAGACCTCAGAAAATTACAATCTTGGCAGAAGGTGAAGAGGAAGCAAGCACATATTCACATGGCCGGCAGGAGAGGGAGACAGACAAAGAGAGGGGAGGTGCTACACACTTCCAAACAACCAGATCTCATGAAAATTCTATCATGAGAACAGATAGGGAGAAGTCCGCCCCCATGATTCTGTCACGTCCCACCAAACCCCTCCTCCAACACTGGGAATTACAACTGGACATGAGATTTGGGTGGGAACACAGAGCCAACCCATATCAAGAAGTGAGCAGACAACAGTGATAATTATCTGGAGGAGACAATGAAGAAGACAGCGCAATACTCAAGAAGCAGCATGAAGAAAATGGGGGAAGGAAGTTAAGCTATCCCTTTCAGTTGGTAAATTAGGGTCAAAAAGAACGGACATCAAAAGATGCATTGATATCAATTTAAAGACAAATGCAGAAAGCCCATAAAGCATCAAGTTACTATACTATATGTTGCCTTAGTGAGTAAATCTATATCATATGTTGCTTTAGTGCACAACTTAATGAAGAGATATGTGAATTACCTTCAAGAAATGTTTGAATTCTCACTACATGAAAAATATCATAAGCGGGATCCATAGATCTCAGATGTAGTTCCTGCTCTGGAGTTTTCAACGCAGTAGACAAATACTACTGTATTGTTTTATGTAGTGTAATATATATATTAGATACAATATAATTAAATATTATATAGTATATAATATATATTATAAAAACTATTATATATATTTAATATATATTTAATTAGCCTATGTACAATTAATAGGTATTCTTTTATTAGTTACCTGTTAACTACCTTACAAAGCAGAATGTAATAGAACTAATAAAATTATAATATTTGGAGATTGAATAGAAAATTTTTCTTGGGAGGATCAGGGAAATCTCTTTGGAATAGGTCATTTTTAGTTGGTTCTTATATAAAGAGAAGATTTTTATAGAACGAAATTTGAGGGAAAGTTCTATTTATTAGTAAGAAATGAAGCAAAATGTGAAGGCAGAAAAGACAAAATATAGATGTGAAAAATTGGAGGACAGGATAAAGACAGGCACGTAGACACCTAGAAAAAACTTTTTAATAAATATTTCTTGCTCTCTCTCTATATATATTACATCTCATTTACTTCTCATAAAGCTAAAGGGTAAAATTTGAAACAAAGTTTGATAGCGAAGAAATAGATACTGTGAAGGCTCAAGCAACTTGCAGTATGTATTATAGGTAGGAGTTACACTTAAGAGAATCTTACACAAAACGCTTGCTATTAGAACAAACTATGATACTGCTTGAGTTCTAGATATCAGATTGAAACTAATATATGGAAGACTTGGACATTATGCCTAGGGTGACTGAATTTCCTTTGATAGTCCCTAGGGAGAAATAAAACTTGATTTTATGCAAAGAAAACTTATTAACAATATAAAGGTTTAGCTGAATGATCCTGTGATTATATATATGATAAAATAAAGGGAAAAAAGGATACACAGTGAGGAGAAAAAAAGTAGAGGTAGATGATGTTTCAATGCATCATGAATCTATTTGAAGTAAGAAGGTTAGCCTAGTGGTGAAGAGCAAATGTTGCAACATCAAATATCTGCTGTTCTGTAACTTTGGAAAAATGTGCACCTCATTCTTAATTTTCGTAGCTGTAAAATGGAGATCATTATAAGGCTTACTTCAGAATTGTCATCTCATTTAAATATAACTCATGAGAGCACAGCTTGCACAATTTGCTCTCATGAGTTTTGCATAGTTTGTTCTCATAGTTTTGCATAGTTTCTAGCATATGATAAATACAAAATGAGAATTGCTAGTATAGTTTTCATCATTATGTTTTATTATTATTTACTACTATCATTTACATCATTACATTATCATTTACGTCACTTCTGTGCATAGATTAATTCACATTCCACATTATGTTAGCACCATCAGCATGAATTCCTTACTTAGTAAATATGTAGATTTGCCTCACTATTCCAGAGTAGTTATTTTCAGAAGAAATTTGTGGTTTCATTTCAGAAGAAATCTGTGATTAATGTAGGGAAACAAATAGCCCAGTGGCATGTCAATTATGAGGTAAATTTAGAATCTTCATTTCTATTTTTGTTCCCCTGAATATTATTACTTATTTTATTCAGAGCTATTGCCAGAAATCAGAACTTCCCTAATCTAGGAATGGTACTGAGAGCTTCTTACTGTGTAAAAGCCAAGAGTTTAAAGATTGCTGTTGGCAGGACACCAGGAAGGAAGCAAACCCTCAGAGAAAATTACTTTTAGGAGGTGCTATTTTCTCTTTACTTTGATGTGCATATTTCTTAGACAGATGGTAGTAGCCCTATAGGGAATTACTTTAGGCAATAGACTTCTACTTACAAAATATCTTTCTTTAAGCCAATGGATATGTTCTGGATGAGTAATTTCATTGAGAAGAAAATAATAGAAACAGTCTTGAACTTAAGTACACTTAAACTTACATTGTGTGTGTGTGGTGAAGGGTGTGCATATGCATACCTGCCCACATATATATGTATTCTTAAATTCTGGGAAATTATTTTCCTTATTTTAAGATGGAATTTGACATTAACTCTATGGATTGTAAATTTTTGTGCTGATATTAGTATAATATAAAAAATGCTGATTTAAATAATATTTTTAAATATACAACTGATTAAAATATAATGTAACCAAAGAAATTAAAGAATAAGTGATTAAATACAGATCTGCACATCATTTTAGAATACAAGGAAAGGAAATATGGCTTTGGGATCAAGAAGTATGAATCATTGCAAAACTAGTTAATTCACTTTAATATGCAGGACAATGAAAGACAATTTGTTTATTGAATATGAAGTTTCAATTATAAGAGTCAGACCACAGGGGTAAGGAAAGCTAACAAATTATTTGATTGTTTTGTCAGTATTCACTGTACATTTTTCCTCAAAAATATATATAGTCCTATTTCCTTATTAAGAGGCCAAATTCTTACAATGACAGCAAAACTGGAAATACAGTGTTTCTATCACAGTGCCTCTGCTGAAAAGCCTGTGCAGTGTACTCCATTAGGGTGGACTGAGACTCCCTCCCTGAGCAGCCATCAGATCGGGGTTCCTTTCCTTTGTCATGCGTATAAAGGAAGGATATATTTCGCAATGTCTTTTATAATTAATTTGGGGCTATGTGAGTGTCTTCTGACAAATACATTACGGACATAAGGAATGCAAGTCAACTACCAGCCCAGCCAGAAAACATTTTGCCTAATTTCTTCTCTGACTGCAAAACCAAGGCAGAATAATGCCTCAATATGATAGGAATCTGAATGTCCAAGTCACAGAACTGGCTGTGAGAACAGCCTGACCCAAATCAGACTAAGACATAAATAAGATGTACATTTAAACAGTGACAAGACTTTGGGATATTTCTTACACCAGCAGATAGTGTTAATTAACCAATCTAAAAAATCTTCCATCACACTCTTATATTTGGTCCATCACTTTCTAATTTTTGCTTACTTTATCTTTTCACATTAGTGATTGCCCTTTGATGTTACATCCTTTTGCCTGTTTGTTGTTTGAATTTCTCCCTAGAAGCACAGCCCATGAGAATATCAAATGTATTATGCACACTGTTGTAGCCTAGGAGCACATAGAACAGTGCTTCTAGATAGCAAGAGCTCAGTCAATGACTTGTCAAATGAATAAATTATATTATCACAAAATTAAATAACTACTTTTATTAATCTCTTTTGAATATATCTAAAAAAACTAAGACTTAGAGGTTCAAACAATTATTCTAAGGTCACACAACTAATAAGATACTGAATCAGAGAATCATAGAAAAGTAACTTAGATATTATACAGTTCCAAAATTCCATTCCACCAATGAATACATCGAGGTCCAGCATGATTAAATAACATACATTTACATTTCTTTATACTAAGATTCTCCGTATCCTGATTCCTTCCTTTTTGTAGTTCTTGGTAAGCTTATACAAATGCTTATTTTATAAACATATCATCTTTCATTTCTTGTATATTTAAAAAAGATTCAAAACATAATCTCCATAACATGAGCAATTACAAGATTTTATATAATAAACATATATAACATATATAATCATAAATATGTATTATATGTATTGCATTTCTTTCTAATTTAAAGGTTGCTTCTATGAAAGAATTATAATACCCAAATTACAGTATCAGAGAATGCAATATTTCCTATAAGGAAATTACTTAGATAATTTTAAATTGTTCAATCACTTTTATAGAAAAATATATGTCAAAGACTAAAAATTTTTATGTGGAGGAAATACCACTAATATTCTGGATATCCTGAGATAATTAATACATTAAAATACAGTGCTAGAAGATATTATTATTATCTCCTTTGTAAGAAGAAGACTGAGGAAAAACTTTCACAGGATCACATAATCAGACCATGGTATAGCAACCCTATAAACCCAGAAAGTCTGTGCCTGGAGTCTATCCTATATATCATTATGTTATACTTCCATTTAATGGTGGATACCATTCAAGTTGGCTTTGTTTTGGTGTACAGATGATTACACTGACCCTAAATCCCATCATCTGTTCTAAAGCATGAAGGATAATTTCTACTTTCTAAATATAGTCCTTGCCAGTGGTTTGAGGAGTCTCTTATTTGCCAGCTCTTAAATCTCCAACTCACTATTTCTGAAGGGAAAACATGTATATATATATATATTTTTTTTTTCATTAAACAATGAGCTAAAGATTCAGAACCTTGAGATTAAACAATGCCTCATATATATTCTATACAAAATCTAATCAGTAAAAATCAGCCCTTTATCATGCTGCTTTCCCAACTATCAACTGCTTTAAATTTTTTTTCTATCAGAATCCTAAAGAATGGTAAATTCTTCCATTTTAGAAGGCATGACACAATATAGACTATACAGAGCACAACTTCATAAATGCTTCTAAAAGAGGGGATACAGGATTCTTCTCAGTCACTTTACCAGCCAGGGACCTCCAGCCTGTGACATCTCCTGTCCAGGCCTCACTCAGTCGCACTGCCTGCCATGGGAGGCAGCCCGCCCACTTGGCCCATGTGGGCTACACCCAGCTTGTGCACTGGCTCAGCTCATGGCTGGGCCAGGAGTGCCCAAGTCCACCTGTGTTATAGCTGTACCCACACCCAGTGGTTCTCAAGTTCTTGTCCTGCATTCAAGAAGAATGAGGATATTCTGACAATTGAACAGTGAGGAGGGTGGAGAAGAATTTTATTGAGTGATGGAGCAGCTCTCAGCGGAGAGGTGACACCGGGGTGGTCCCCCACCTGAAGTTGGGTGTTTTCTCCCCCAGTGTGGCTGGGTCTTGGACTTTTATGGGCTCGGAATAGGGGAGTGAATGCTGATTGATTTGTGAGTATGCAAAAATAGTTAAAGGCACCACTCAAGGGTGCGCACAACAATGTAAAAAAAAAAAAAAACAATTAAGGAAGGGTACGTATATGTATAATAGGGGAAGGGTGGGGATGAATCATAGGAAAGTGTGCTAAATGGGGAGACAAGTTCTCAATCCAGTCTGTGGATTTATCCAGGACTTATAGCTAGGCTTTAAACTGTCTGCGGCTTGTAGGTGGTGTTTCACTGGGGACTCACCCCTAACTGCATTAGGCATTTGTCTGCCTCCTGCAGCTATCAGATGAACAGAAATGCAGACCTATATTTTTTAATAAAAATTTTTAAACTTTTAAAAGTGTAACTTGTTGTAAGAACTATATTTTAATTCATGCCCAAATTTATAAACACATATATGTTTTTAAGTAAGCTAAGCTTAGACAAAAGAGCCTTGCTGTATGCAACTCATTTTGATAATTTCTATTCTATTCTAATTAAATCCCTGTCTTTCACAATATATTCTACCTTTTAAAAAATCACTAGTTTTGATAACTTGGACTTAATGGTAGACTAAAGAATACAACCAACACAAACAGTAACGTAGATAGTTGACAGTGGTAACGTGTAATTACATTACTTTGTTGGGGGTAATTGAAACAGAGCTTCCTCTATTTCCTAATGGAAACATCTCAAAAATAGCCAATACATATAATTTATTTGGATAGAGGAGCCAGAAATATAAGTGGTGTTTTGTTTTGTATTGTTGGTTGGTCGATTTGTTTTTTTAGAGTAGTTCCTATTTCTTCTATTGTCAATAAATTATCTTTTAAAGGGAAACCTTCAGAGCATTGTAATAATAGTGTTTCAGTCTATTCCTCAGAAGAATAAAATGGTATATTGAGCTGGGATTTTTTTAAGAGCGTTTAGTAATAAAGAGACTATTGACAGATGTGTGGGCTAGGTTATGGGAATAAGCAAAAATTGTTGGGGCACTATAGTGTTAACAATAGTATATTTTGGCTTGAAGTTTTAATGTAAGGGTGATATTGAAGCCTGGCTGAGGTCTGGGATCCAGCAAGTGAAGCTTCCTGACAGAATCTGTTCTCATAGAGTAACACAACGTCTTTCAGAACCACTTCAGAAGAAAAAGGGATAGGAGGAACATACACCCCAGCCTCATTCTCTTTCATTATTTTGATTTCCTGCAGTGCTTCTGATTGGCTAAGCTCAATAGGCAAGTCATCTGATGGGATGTGGTCTATACACACTCTCCTCATGGGTATTATAGGACCAAGAAAGGTAGAAAAGTGATTTAAGGGAAAAGTGGAGAAAAAATTACTACAGTAATTTTTAATCGGTGAAATAAAGATTTTTGTTATATTGGAAATAGCAAGAGATTCACTAGGGATCTTCTTAAACTCTTGCTTGTGTTTTTGGAATGATTACATGAGATTATAAAAATGGTTTCTAACAACTCTTGGCTCATTGTACACACACACACGCACAGTAATGCTCTATCCACCTCCATTATTTTACCGCCTTTCAGAAAGAAAAGGATTTAGGATTGTTCAAGTATGTGTTTTCTAAACCCATGAGTAGATCCAGGCAATCAAGACTAATCAAGCTGAAGGTAAAGTGCAAACCCCCTAGCCCGTAGACACATTGCTCATCTTTGATAGGAAGCATCACATTTGCTCTATTACTAGAGACTCTAGGGAGAGAGAATAAAGGTTAAACATGTCTGCCTGCAGACTTGTCAAGTGGCTTCTGGCACAAAGAAAGATGGAAAAAAAACAACCAAACCAGGACTCTGCTTTTTTTCCGGGTAAACTATTCCACATTACACTATGCAGTGCTTTACCTTAGGGTCCATATGGAAAAATTTGGAAACGTTTTATTACTTCCTCATCTACATAAAAGGCATTGGGTGTATGGCCCATATAGGCAAAAATTAGATTTAAAAATCACTGAAGTTTTGGACATTTTTTTAAAATGGTGAAACTATACCTTACCTTTAATATAAGAAATTACAGGACATTTGAAGATTTAAATATAGTTTGAGTAATCCTGTTATTGTGAATCAGTAGTATCTTTTTGAATTTGATTGGTGATAAAATTATGTTTTTAGTAGGTATGGCATCCCGGAAGGTCTTGGTGAGCAGTAACATTCTCTTTGGTTTCAATTATATTTGTTTATGTCTATATATAGCCTTATTATTTTCATGATAAACTCTCATTCTGCTTTCATACATAGCACACCTGTAAGGAAAATGACCAAATGGTGGAGAAAATGTCATACTCTGTATTCTATCACCCAAGTGGCCATTATGTTTAATATTATGTACAAAGGTGAATAAAAGTCAAAGATATTTAAGTCTTAGCACATGTCAATCTTAATTGCTAACTTATTATTGTCTCTCAATATTTTGGCAGTGTTTTCTCCCTTACCTTGAATACCTTCTCCCAATTTTCATAGCTACCGAAAACTAAATGCTTCATCAGAATAAATTACAAGAATAGACACTTGTGCTGTATTCTTTCTTCTGTTGCTACTTTCGTCTTGCCTTTTAAGAAACTTTGGTCCTTTTAGTTCATTGCATGGAATAATAATGAAATTCAGAGGAAATATAGATAGAATTTATTAGCTTTTGTAATTTAGGATCAAAATCAGAAATTTCCAAGTACCTAGAAAACAATCTCTATCCAACAGGCTATTGGAAAACTGTAAAGGAAATAGGGCCACATTGAATGGATTCAGATTCCTGAAACCTAAGATGTTTGGTAGTTTGTTGGGTTTATACATACTGTTGAAATTATGGAACATTCTCAGAAGCAGCCCCTCAAAATTTGGTGACTTTATGGTCTCTAGAGTAGACTTCCGTAAGGTGCCTGTTCTAGAGTTCCTGAAAGATGTCAGTACATGTATTTATAAATGTATATGTATACACATATAGATATCACTGTGTTTATTCTAATGTATCACATATGTACATACATACACTCATATACATAACTATATGTGTATACATATGCATGTATGTGTGTGTGCACACACAACATCCATGTAGGTGCTCAATAAATATTGTCTTATTGATCACTTTCTACCTTTTCTTATTTTCTTCTCAGTGCACAGCCAATCCCCTCACACTGTGTTTGCTAACTTTTATTTCTAATTTTTTTGACTGTTGTTATTGTTTTGTTTTCTTCTAGTGTTGTTTAATCTTATCAAGTTACATTTATATGCCTCACAAGTATAAGGTTTTAACAAATTGTTGTGACATATTTACTCGAACTAGTTTGAGAATGTTTGAGTTTTTTTTCACTTAGAAAAATAGTGAAACTACATTTAAGTTGAAACGAAATTCTTTTATTTAATAGCTGTTATTATCATAAACATCACTCATTCTTTTGAGTGTCAGTTTTTTCATATGTGAAATGGGAGTAATCAGACCTATCTTGTAGAATTATTGACTTTAAATGAGTTACTGTCTAATACATAGTAAAACCAAGTAAATACAATTTGAGGCTTTGATTAATGAATAATAAAGAATAAAATATGGTATTCCTAAAAGTCTCAGAATATAAAAACCTAGAGAAATAAATTTCATAAAATATAATTAGGTAAAGATTTTAAATAACTTAATCTTAGGTGACAGAGCTGTTGCTGTTATTAAGATTTAATTCTCTCCTTATGAAATTTTTCTTACATTATTTTTGCCTTTACATAAAAGGATGCTGTATTCTAACACTCCTGCTCTATTCTAATGTGGGATTGATCCAGTTTTTCTCTGCCCATTTCTTTGTTACTTCTTAACTCAAGAAATGGAAAAATGTGGGACACATTTAACACAAAACGGGGTCAATGGACTCAAAAAAGAATTATTCCTCTGAGCTGTTGGTGACCAAACTTAACAAATTTTGCACTATCTTCAGATAGGTAGCCCAGGAAGCTTATAATAAATTCAAATGTTTGAGTCTTATTTCTTACCACTTAAATAAAAATATTTGGGGAAGTAAAAACCACTCTGTCAAACTCTCTCCAGTTAATTCTTTTGTGTAGGCAGCCCTGCGGAGCACTAGTATATATGATGGGGAGAAATTACAAATCTTTATCTTACTAGCAAGAAACGCAAGAGAGAAGTGGAGCTGGAATGCTGTCATAGGAGGGGACCCAGAGGATGAAACTTTATGGACTTGCCTTTGGAAAGTTTGCCTCTTCCTTTCTTCCACCACCAGAAGACATGTAGATGGCATCATGTATGAAGAACAGGCCTTCACCAGACACTGAACTGCCTGCATCTTGATCTTGGACCTCCCAGATTCCAGAACTGTACACAATTTCTGTTCTTTATAGTTACCCAGTCCATGGTATTTCATTATAGCAGCACAAAAGAATTAAGATAGGATGCATAGAAAAAAAAAATAGTGTTGCTCTTATTCTGCCAGATGCCATCTTGATATCAGGCTTATAAAAAGTTACAGGCAGTTTAGTCTATCAACTCATTTTAGTCCTGGAATATTTTATTTGAAGGGAAGAGAGGATAACCAATGGGATTGCCTAGGATATAATTAAGGATTCGAGCCTGGAAAACAACAAAGATCAGGAATAGAAAGAAGCTTTGGGAGACTTCAGCACACGGACAATATTGGAAAACTTAGGTTGATTCAGTAATGCAAGGGACAAAAAATGTATAGTGATAAAGTAATGTTTAGAGTTACAGTGCAAAAGATAGTAAAGAACACCAGTCAGATAAATATGTTGAAAAGAGAGTAGCAATAATCAGCTGTAAATTTCTATGAGGGATTTATTCTCACCTATTCTTTCATGCATGACGTGTTTAATTAATGAATCATATTCAACTGGATTTGATGTTCATTCTGAATATTTTGATATTTAAATTAATATATTTATTCACAAATTATTAATTAAACCGAGGTCAATTGAATAAAAGTCACAGCATTAAATTTAGATCAAAAGTGAGACAAGGCCAGTGATTTTTGTCAGAAAGACATCCTGGATAATTTATTAGGGTAACTTTTGGCTGAGTGTTGAAAAAGGAGCTGGAGTACACGGGGATAAATGTTGAGAGACTGTCTGAAAAATTAAGGCAGTGGGTGTAGTTATGGGTTCAGAGAGTTAGCAAAACTGAAAGAAAATAATGGACAGTGGCAAAATAAAATCTTTGAATAAAATGATTGTGAATTCATGAGACTTTATTCTTAAAAAACAATGAAAAATGAGACGTATTTAAAAGTTGAAGAAGAGGTAGGGGCACTTCAGAAGAGCAAGGTTAAAACAACAGGAAGAAAAAAGTAGGCTAAAATAAGCCGTGAGATGGTACCTTATTTATATCTTTCATCATAAAATTTCTATTCTCTTCTGGCCTTTTGGAAGTTTTGATCTAAGCCGTCAATCTCAAGCTTTCAGTTTCCCACCACCAAATCCTATACAATGTTTATTCGACATAGTGGAAACATCTGTCTTTCAGAAAAATGAGCATGACTCTCATCCTCTGTCTCCCTAAAAGGTTTTATTCATTATCCCCATGAATCACCTCTATTCCAGCAACGTACATATCACCAGTGCTTCTCAAACACCACAGAACTAATGGATTACCACAGAACTAATTGAAACGTGATGGTATATCTGTGGCTAGAATCTCTCCTTTTCCAGGTGAGATTCTTAGTAATCTCACAGAGTTGCCTTGAGGATAAAATCTGTTCAAATAAAATGTGATATTCAATATCTTTGTCAACAAAAATAAGTTTATACCTTTATTAACACAAATAAATATTAAAGCTGCCTGATAAAATAGGTATCTTTACTGTCATTTTGAAGATAGTAAAGTGTTCTGAGAGGTTGCAGTTATCTTAAGCTCACATAAAAAATAATAGGGTAAGTTTCCTACCTAGGAGCCTTATGTAATAGGGCCTGTGTTCTAAATAGCGGTGCAGATTTTAAAGTGATAGCAAAGTGAGCTATTATCATTCTAACTTTATCATTATGATCGATGTTTTTACTCCTAAATATAGAACATTGTAAATATAGTTATTGTGTAACTGATATTATTTTAAATGTACCTTTTAAAAAAATCTATGAGGATAAAATACATTTCGTGTCAATTCTAAGAATATCCACCAAAATTATAATATGCATTTTAATACACAGTACTTTGTTTTACAATATTTTGTCCAAAGAATAAC
This sequence comes from Macaca thibetana thibetana, assembly GCF_024542745.1. Lineage (NCBI taxonomy): Eukaryota > Metazoa > Chordata > Mammalia > Primates > Cercopithecidae > Macaca > Macaca thibetana. The sequence goes on from NC_065592.1 coordinate 68,443,567, forward strand.
TGCATTTTATATAATGAAGCTACTTGCATTAAGAAGCCACTTCCTGTTGACAAAATGTGACATATAGAAGACCACAGTATATTTATTTGAGACATTGATCCTACAAATGTAGCATCTGTACAACATCAATTTAAAATGTACATATTTCCAGAGATCAAAGTTAATTAAACCATTAGAACATGGCATCCTACATAGCACAGGGAGTTTTCAATTGCCTAGTTACACAAACATTTTCAATTTAACTTCAAGGTAATGGACATCATTGCCTATGGAAGTCACAAAGCGGGCAGAAATATATCTGCCCCAGAAGAGTTTGGCATCCATAAGCCATAGTCATCACAGTCACTGAAATGATTTTTAGTAGAAGGCACTAGAGAAGTCATTAAACAAAATGTTGACATTTGCATTCCAATGTTTGTGGATAAATGTATAATCATTGTAAAATTTTATTATATTTAACTGAAATAAGCAATATTTTATTTAAGCAAGATATATTGGATTGATGGTCTGCTTAGGAGGTTAATATAAGTGCTATAAATTGAATAGTGAAATGATGCTTAAAGTGGAAAACAAAGCTGACAATTCACAATTTCCCATGACCTCAACTGAATGAAGGATGATTGAGGAAATTTAGAATCAGGCAGGGCTAAGGCCAAGAGAAAGCTCAGCTATATGACTGGCTGCAAAATAATCTTTAGACCAAAAGCAAGGACAAGTTTTGTCATTTTACCGTCAGGCACCAAATTTGAAGAACATAACATCTTCTGGCTGCTTATGGACAGTACTGGTGTTCACATAACTACAGTCTCAAGTATGTTGATGATGACTCTGGTTATAGAGCTAACTCTATTCTCTTGAGGAAGGAAATTGGCATAGAAAAAGCAGGGGTAAGATTCTTATTAGGTAAGTGAATTGAGAGGACACAAATGAGGATTTCCTATGATACTTCATGCAGTGTATGGCCATGTCCCTAACTCCTAAATCCCCCAAATGGAAGAAATAAGCACTGGAATAAGCTGTCTGGGTTGACAGGATTGGTTCAGGAAACTTGGTGGAATTAGTCTGTGGGTTAAAGACATCAGAGACCACAGCTAAACAGGTCTTGAAATCGGAATCGCCCACATAAATATTTGTGAATTCCTTTCCCTATTGTGGTAATACAGTATTGTTGACTACACACACAATTTGGAGTCAGTCAACTCTACATTTGCATACAGATTGCTCTGTTAATCTATTAACTGTGCAACTATGCAACCTGGTGAAAAATAAGCACGCAACAGAGTGGATTTTTATTTCACGTTTTACTTTATACATCTTTAGGGAAAGGTCTATATTACATTTTTCTTCTGTCCTCGGCACCCAGTATAGTGTCACTATTGGCACTTAGTGGCATTTATCGAATGTTTGTTCAAAGAAAGTTTTGCGTATACATACTATCAATTTCATAATAGAGATCTTTTTAGCGCAATAAGACAATATAGTAATTAATCAGTTGGAAAGTGTTTCCGCAAATCTATCAACATACATTATAATGGAGGAGGCAGCATTCTGAAAATAAATGTCTGTCCACATGGAGAGAATTATATCTCCTTTGTGCTAGCCTCAAGCTTGTTCATTTTGTATATTAAGTATATCAAGATCAGGGATATGACATAACCTGGTTTCAGTCACATAGCTGGTCCTTGTTACAGTTTGGACAACATTATAAGTCTCTTGACAGCCATATCTATTTGCACAAGAAAACTAATATATATGATTTTTATTCAGAAGTCCAAACTGTGTTATTGAGTCACAGTTCATGGATTTTTTCCACAGATCTGTTTCTAGACAGTGTGTCATCACCCCTATAGAAACATGGTGTTGATGTGTTTAAGTCTGTGGAATTATATTTTATTTGGATCTTTGGACATATGAATGTCTCTTTATAAGCCACCAATTGACCTCCCAAATGTGCTCAAACAATTCACCAATGCAGATTCATGATCTGGAAAAGACTATTCAGCTTGATTCCCTGCCTAGAATGCACCATGAGTGATATAATATTTCCAAAGTTTCTAAAATATTTGAAGAAAAGACATCTGCCCATGAAACAATATCTCTAGGCTTAAAGGCAACATTTTCCATTCACAGTATTCAAAGACACAGAAAAAAATGCCTAAATTCAAATGGAAATGTGGAAAGAATGCACTTAGGACATAATTATCAAGATTAAGTAAACTACATCTTTGGTAGTTTTGTGTGTCCCTGGACGATGCTTATCATAATTTCACTGTTTTGTCAGAAGGAAGAAGCATGTTGTGATGGCACGGAGTAATTGGCGATGTCATTTATGTTTCTTCAATGCTTACAAATTTACCCCATTGGTTCTCATTATAGATGAAACGAATTGTCCTGAAACAACTCTGTGGGGCACCATTCACACCAACTAATGTTTAGTGAAAATCATGTTTTGGCTTTTGATGTACTTATTTACATTTTCTAGCATTTGGAGTAAGCAGCCTGTGGTTATTTGGAATATTTCTTTTCGTATGTAATCTTTTTCGCCAGGAAATATCTAAGACAGGAAAATTGGTCAAATGTTTCAAGTGCTGCCTAAAATTATGTTAATTTGAACAAATTATTTAAAAATAAAGTTATTTAAGAATGTATTTAAAATACATATTTTAATTATTTCTAAATTAAAAGATTTCTTACTAAGAAATAATCTTTCAGAGAAACTGAGGCAAGAGTTTTCAGTAATACTTCTGAAAGTTAAATAAAGTAACATTGAGGGAGCTCACTGGACTTTATGTTGATATACCAGAATTTCACTCATGGTGCCCTCCCATATTTTCTGTGTGACTCTTGTTATATATCCTCTTAGAGAAAATAAGAGGAAATAATCCCTCATTTTTGTAAGGGTTAAAGGTGCACTTTAAAAAATTCAACAATTGATAAGCATTGTTACCATTTATTATTAGTGAAAAAAGGTTATTATAAATGCTGTGTGCATGCTCTAAAAACATGATGCTGACAAACATAAAATATCAAAAAGTCTTTAAATGATTCTTGGTAGCATTTAGCAATTTACTTTTAAGGATTTTGGATGCATATGAAAATTGCTTTAGGCATTCCAAATACTTCACACTAAAACTTAACTAAATTTTATGTATATATTTCAAAGATACTAGTAATGCTGTGAGTCATATTTTGCTATCCCTCTTTTGCTATGAGGCAACTGGGATTTAATGGTTAGATAATTTGTTTAATGACTGAGAAATAGCATTGAGCAAAGGTAAGAATTAATCACAAGTTTCGATTCCAAAGCTAATGCATATAAATACTGATATGGTTTGGCTGTGTCCCCACCCAAATCTCTTCTTGAATTGTAATCCCCAGGTGTCCAGGGAGAGACCTGATAGGAGGTGATTGGCCCATGGGGGTGGTTTCCCCCATGCTGTTCTCATCATAATAAGTGAGCTCTCACAAGATCTGATGGTTTTATAAGTGGTCTTCCCCCTTAGCTCCTCACTCTTCTCTCTTCTGCCATCATGTGAAGAACGCCCTTTTGTCCCTTCCCCTTTCAACTTCCGCCATGATTATAAGTTTTCTGAGGCCTGCTCAGCCATGTGAAACTGTGAGTCAATGAAACCTTTTCTTTTATATAATAAATTACCCAGTCTCAGGTATTTCTTTATAGCAGTGTGCAAATAGATTAATACAGATACCATACATGTGAGATTAAATGTCTTCAGAATATAATTTCCCTTTTTTTTTAATCTTGAAGAAAAAAAATATTGGTAGTACTTGAATTTCTTCAGTTTTTTTAAGTGGTAAATTTATTATTTCAATTTGGCATCAGGAGACTTAACTGAATGTTGATTTCTCTGCCTTCTAATTATGTAACTTTGGGGGTATCAATATAAACTCTAATTATCAGTTTTGTCGGCTCTAAAATACGTAAATAAGTATTCAAAGAACATCAAAGATTAGAGGAGAGTCTTTGGAGGGAAGAGAGGAAAGAAGTAAAGGTAAAGTGAGCTGAAAATGTAGATAGAATTAGGTTTTGGAGAAATATGTAGATCAGGCCAGAGTTTGTGCTTTATCCTGCATAGTCCTTGAACGTCATAAGGTGTAACCATAAGATATACTCAAATTTGTATTTTAGAAAGATAATTCTGACAGCACAAATGAAACGAATGTATAGAGCTGAGAGAGAAGAGTAAGAGCACCTAGACTGAGACAACAATTCAGGAAGTGGCTAAGAAGACCCATGTCTATCACATGGAAAGGGTTCTACAACTGTGAGAGAGCTAAGCAGAAAAGTGACAGCACTTAGTACTTCATGGGAGAGCAAGACAAGAGGACTTGTATGAATGAATAAATGTCAACTCATGTCAACAGTTCAGGAAAAAAGTGGATGGAAAATTAAAGGAGAAGTAAGTCTGGAGAATAGCAGCATAAATTCATTTTGAACATGGTTAGCTTCTAGTGGTGATGGACATGTGTTGCAATCCGTCTCTATTTGGAATTTTTTTTCTTTAGGACACAAGACAGGAATGAAAATATAGAATTGAGAACCACCAATATGAAAATTGTACTGTAAAACATAAAATAGAATCTCTCAGAGATTCTGATAATAGAGCAAAGAGTAAGAACTTGAATAATGTTGCATGGAATCATAAAGTAATAGGAAAAGGTTTCAAAAAGAAATCATGATTTTTTATAGCAGAAGTTGAGAGGCCCCAAATATGTAGCAATTGCAAATGTTACAGAATAATTAAGAAGAACAATTTGGAGAGGTCAGCAGTGAGTTTTGGAAATGTTTTCACTGTGAGTTATGTGTGGAAGACTTATTATAATAGGATGGAAAACAAGTACCAGCTATATTTTTTCTTTTGGATCATTTCTACTTATGCATGTTTTCAAACATTTAGGAAGGAAGAGAGAGTCAAAAGCTCTCAGCACTTTGCCAAACCTTAGTCTCTTGGTTTAAGAAGGTTGGAGACGAAGGACAAGAAAAAATGAAATTAGTAAGTACTGATTTTAAAAACTTTGAAAATCTTCATATTAAAAAGTACATAAATTATATTAGAGGTTTTATTTTCCACTTACTACATCTTCATTTACACTGAAAAAATTGCTGGAAATATTAGTCTTTTTTATTGTGTTTTTAGCACTATCCACATCAACAAATCAGCCAACATTCACATTTTTATTATTGGCTGAAATCCTGATTATTTTGATTTCTTATTGCCAGTGGGTTAGGAAGCATCTCTATACAAATAATATACAGTACAATTCACTGTTATCTTTTTATAGCAATTGTCAAACAGATAACAGTAAAACAGTGTGTTTGGGCTATTGATTTATACATATAATAAACCTTGGCAAGAAAGTACATGTGTTACAATCAGATTAGAAAAACTATCAAGAAGTTACATGTTTTACTCATATAAAATACAAGGCTGACCTTCATAGTTCAACTATTCTGTTTAATACCTCTGACTCTGTACTTTTTAAAGGCATAAAATATCACAGCGATTTTTCCCCAAACATAAGCAATCTTTATCATGCATAGCTGATTCCTATGTCCCAATTCAGAGCGTAATGAGCATCACCTAAAGTCACCAAGACAGTCACCCAGGAATATTCAGAATGCTGATACCTGCATTCTTTTTTTTTTTTGATGGAGTCTCGCTTTGTCGCCAGGCTGGAGTGCAGTGGCACGACCTTGGCTCACTGCAACCTCTGCCTCCCAGGTTCAAGTGATTCCCCTGCGTCAACCTCCCTTGTAACTGGTACTACAGGCATGTGCCACCATGCCCAGCTAATTTTTGTATTTTTAATAGAGACGGGGTTTCACCATGTTGGCCAGGATAGTCTCGATCTCTTGACCTCGTGATGTGCCCACCTCAGCCTCCCAAAGTGCTGCGATTACAGGTGTGAGCCACCATGCCTGACCTGGTACCTGAATTCTTCAACTTCACTTATACAGATCAGAATCTGCATATTTACATGGTAATCAAGCACATTAGACAGATGTGACACTTCTTTTTTAAAAGTAAAGACTTAGATTTCACTAATCAAACTTTGACAAAGACAGCATATTTTCATAGGAAGCAGATTAAAACTGACACATCTTGGTACGATATGAAAAACTCATTGTTGAATCATGTATCAGCAGACAATGGAATGAAGGCTAGATCAGGGTGTATTGCACCTATGACATCCACCCCTTGATCAAAGAGAGTACACAATCGAAGGAAGGATTAAATCTGCGAGTAGAGGTGAGGAAGAGGTTACCCTTAGAGGGTGGGAACAGATTCTCAGAAAGGGCCATTTGTCTCCCAATGTCAAAAAATAAGAGTTTTTGTACTTTGAACATTGACCATATGCCAGACAACAGGCCAAGAGTTTGATTTAACTAATTTGATGTTTACAATAATAGTATATTGTTTCTATTGTTGTTTCTTGAGAACTTGAAATAGTAAAATATCCATGTCTCACAGCTACTAAGTGGCAAGTGTTAAAATTCAAACCATTCTGATTCTTTAACTTTCCTAAGTAATTAAATTACTTCTAGCTTAATTTTACCCTTAGTTTTCTTTTGTCATATTCATTTTGAAACAAATATTTTATCATATTTATTTTAAAACAAATATCATATTCATTTAAAAATATTTTTAAAATAAGTTATTTCATGTGACTGTTTTCAAGGAATGTCACTGTGAGATATGGCATATTTCTCCTTCTCAGAAACTCTGGGCCTAGCTGATATATTAGACCAAAACATATCAAATTTTTACTAGGAATAAATATATAGTTACTCCCATCTCTAGGAGGTGGAGTTTAAGTCCTCTTTTCTTGATTGTACTTTGAACTTAATGGCTTCTTTCCAGTTAATAGAGCCTGAAAAGGAAAGCATAGTTTCTTCACAGCAGAGAAACCTGGCACTCAATCCAAGTGACAGAGGTCAATCTCACCAGTGAAAGGTCATGTTGATATCAGGTACCCCTGATTTAATGTGATATAAAGGATACTTTATCTCCATGGAATTCTTCCTCAAATGCAATAACCACAGTCTAATCATAAAAAATATCAGAAAAAAATAAAAGGACATTCTATAAAACATCTGTCTAGTACTCTTCAAAATGGCTAAGGTCATGAAAGTGAGATGGAGAAACTCACAGATAAAAAGAGACTCAGGGAACATAATGACAAATTCAATATTGTACCCTGTACTGAATTCTGTAACAAAAATAGAATATTAGTGGAAAAACTGTGAAATTCTAGCAAAGCCTGAAGTAAAGAGTATTGTATCAATAGTAATTTCTTAGCTTTATCAACATACCATGATTATATAAAAATGTTGATATTAGAGGAAGTTCAGTGGGGGCTATAAAGGAATTTTTTACTACCTTTCTGATTTTTCTGTAAATCCAAAATTATCCCAAACTCCAAAATTTAGCAAATTATATTAAGAAGTTTTAGTGAACATATGAGTAGAAACTAATATGCCAAACATTTATCTAATATTTAGCATGTCACCAACATTTAAATATTAAAAATTCCTGAGAATCCTTCTTTGCAAAAAACAAATTTCAGCACAAAATCAATAATGCTTTCCCCAGGATGACATTTTATATACTAGAGTCTTGATTTTGCATCCCATATGTAATTATCGTCTTGGCTCTTTGTTTGGAATCATAATTAAATCTTGTCAGTTTCTTAATCATTTTCCTTAAATTTATATGAAGCCACAGTTCACATGATACCTTTTGCTTTTCTTTTATATTATTTATTAGATAAAAGCATTGTCTCCAAGATGAGTAATTTTTTTTCTTAGGCTATTTCCATATTGCTTATCTTCTATGAATTCTATCACTTCTGGCCAGATGACCACTTTCAATGGATTCTGCAAATTCTGTGAGGCCTTAACCAATGTTATAAATGCTATTAGTTATATTTTATCATTCAGCAATGGATGATATATATACCTTCCTACATTGGAAGGTATATAGTATAGAGAAGTTATTTAATAAATACTTGTTGAATTAAATATTGCATTGATTTGCTACACATGTAGGACTGGAACATGTTTCTTTATGTCAAGTTCTGCATATGATATTTATAACTGCACAAAATTGCTTATAGGTCCAAAATATACCCTAAGATAGATATAATTAATAAGGCCTTTTATTACTGTATTCTACAAAAAAAGTAATGCTAGACTCTTTACTCTGATTTTTATTACTATACTTTGAAATCTAAGGGTTCCTTGTCAAATCTCTGGCACATTGGAAGGTATATAGTATGGAGAAGTTATTTAATAAATGCTTATTGAATTAAATATTGCATTGATTTGCTACACATGTAGGACTGGAACATGTTTCTTTATGTCAAGTTCTGCATATGATATTTATAACTGCACAAAACTCAGACACAATAAAATGTGCTTTTAAATACCACAGCACAAGTGTAGTTTATTGATAAACTATTTCTATGATAAACTAAAAGCAAAATCTTGTTTGTTATTCAAAATTTTGAACACATGTTAGTAGTAGTTACAAATGAACTATATATATATATATACAGATAGCTATCGATAAGTATCTATATCTATGTATCTATCTATCTATCTATCTATCTATCTATCTATCTATCTATATAAAATAGATGGGATGCATTTACTCCGAGAGTTTTGTCTCGGAGGCATTATTTTCCTTCAATTATATAAAATAATAATATGCATACATTGGTACTCTTACAAAGAAGATTTTATATACTATATCATTAAGGAATATCAATAAAATACATCTAATGTACAATTGTATTATAATTTAATATTGCACTATAAATATTTGTATATTATATTTATGTAATTAAATTGAAATAGTAGTATTTACTTAAAAAACAATCATGTACTCAGACACTATTCTAGGTAGTTTATGTGCTTTATGATATATGATTCTCATGAAAACTACATGGGATATGTTCATCATCGTGCATTTTACACAAGGAAATAAGGCAACAGCAGAGCAAGTACACAGTTCAACCAAGTTTTTGTTTTCTTTTCCTTGAACCTTTCTGCTTAACCTTTCAAGTCTTCTCTTATTAATCTATATGTTGGAATATATATTTTAAGAAGACATAGGCAAATATGGTCTTTAGAGATTCAGAGTGAGACAGTCAGGGATGCTGTTGAAGAATTACAAAAGGCTGAATGTAGGTAGTAAACAATCCATAAACATGAAATCAATAGTATAGCCTTTTTAGACAGCTGATTTTACTGGGTACAATCATACTCATGGTTATTACGATGTTGAAAATACTAAGGTAAAATATGATATGAAACATTTTAAAAATAGTACTCCTGATGAGAAAAAAAGGTTCTCAGAAATTAGGATGTTAGCTTCTCAGAAACTAGAGTTAGGATGGCTTAGCAAAGGTGAGATACTGAAGATGGGCTTCAGACATCAGAACAAATTGAGGACTAGCTAACAAAGGTCTGAGATGGAATCAGTTTTCCATAAAACATGCCCATAGTGTGCCATGTCAGTTTCCTGTTGCCATGGCAACACCCAGGCATTACCTCCCCCTTCTATGGCAATGACTTGACGATCCAGAAGTTACTATACTTTCCCTGGAAATTTCTGCATAAACTGCCCCTTAATCTGCATGTAATTAGAAGTGGATATAAATATAACTGCAGAAATACCCAGAGCTGCTACTCTCAGTACTGTGCCTATGGGGTAGCTTTCCTCTACAGGAGCAGTCAGAGCTTTAACACTGCCTGAACTGTGACACCACCAGAGCTGTAGCACTATTGTTTCAATAAAACTCTTTTCTTCTACCACTGATTCACTCTTAAATTCTTTCCTGGGTGAAGCAAAGACCTCTCCCTGGCTAAGGCCTAATTTGGGGGTGGCCTGCCCTGCCCTGGCATCCAATGTAGGGCACAGAGAAAAGACAGTGGAATGAGAGATGGCGAGAGAAGCAGCATTCAGTGAGGCAATGGCGAGAGATGGAAGTCGGTGAGATGATGAGTGGAGAGATGGTGAGAGACAGCAAAGCAATCGGTGATTGAAACTGCAAGAGCTGCTAACACCTAAGAGCTATAATACTGTATTCCTCCATTTTCATACTGCTATAAAGAACACCTGAGACTGGGGTAATTTATAAAGAAAGGAGGTTTAGTTGACTCTCAGTTCCACATGGCTACAGAGGCCTCAGGAAACTTACACATGGTAGAAGTTGAAGGGGAAGCAAGGCACGTCTTACACAGTGGCAGGCGAGATGAGTGCAGGTGAAAGTGCCACTTATAAACCATCAGATCTCATGAGAACTCCCTCACTATCACAAAACACTGCCTCATGATCCAATCACCTTCCACCAGGTTCTAACAAGTGATCACGTTGCGCTGCCTCATTTGAGACCTGCCACTCAGTCCTGTAGACCAATGGGTTATTGGTCCCTTTAACAGTTCCACCCTCCATGGCACCTGAGCCCACCCAAGCTGAGGAATCCTGGAGAGACCTTCACCTGGGTCCTACATGGAAATTGGTCAGTGCTATTTGGCTCCTGTGGATGAGTGAGTGTTTTCCTCTGTTCACCTGTAGTGTCAGGAGAATTAGGAAATAAAATAAAAGTCCTTGGCTAGGTGGTTGGTTAGAAGTCTACCATTGTTTGAGTTCCCCTTAAAAATGACTTTGTCACTCCTTCTCCCTCCTCCTTTCTCCTCTTCCTCCATTTTATTGTTCCATCAGTCATTTCATTTTCAATCCTTAATTTTTTTTTTTTTTTTGCAGTCTTATGTTTGCTTTTGACTTTCTTGTTCACTGTATTTGGGCAGTTGTTTAAGGCAGAACACTTGGTTGTAAAAGCTCCCCTGTTGTGTTGACTCTGGGATGCTAAAATCACATTGTTCTGTGACACCAAGTTGGTCTTGAGTTCACTGTTGGCCATTCCCCCCAGTGCCCTGGGGTTGTCAGCATTTGGTATGGGTACCCTTGTTCACAGGATCTTGGACACTCTGGTATTTCAGCATTGGTTTTGGTCACTTCCTGGATGCTCTGGGCTTTTTGGCATTGACATTTCCTCTAGAATTGTGGGGTATAGCCACTCCCCTGGGGGGGATATTGGTCTTATCCTTTTCTGCCTTGAAGTTAGAAGTTATTATTTTCCTTAGCCATTTGCAAGCCCTTTCCTGTGTGCTATCGTGCTGTCTTACAACTGCCTTGCTCAAGCCTTTCTTGGTCAAAGGAACTGGGAGTTCTGAGGACCCTGGCCTAATGAAAGACTACCTACAGTTGTAGATAAGTGGCCATCCCAACTTTTTGGGTTTGTTTGTTTCTCCCGTTCTGGGTAGGTTCTCTGGCAAATTAGGGCCTCTGAAGTCTCTCCTTAGGCATCGCTGTTTACCTCTTTTCTTCCTCCTATCCACAGTCACCATTTGTTTAGCACCCCAGTCTGCCCAACCCTCACTCTGTGGAATTTAGGCTCAACACCCTACTGCCCATTTCTGGCTCATCACCTGCTTTTGTAACACCTTGCTATCTACATGTTGTAGAAAGTGGTCACTTAAAAGGGAAAAATACTAATTAGGCACTCACTAAACTTAGGCTAACAGAAACTCCCTGTGGAAATCCTTACTAGACATGAAGACAACGGTGAGAATCCCCAAAGATTCACATCTAGTGTGCCTTTTAGACTATTGGAGTAAATTTAAATTACTAGACAAATTGAAGAAGAAAATAAATACTTTATCATTGCAATAATGTTTGGGTTTAATAAAAATTGACCAACTAACAGATTTGGCCTAGGCATGGTTCTTTACATTATGATGATATTTTATAATTATATTTGCTTTATAAAATGGAAGGAAAATAAGAAGGTTTTTATGTACAGGCTTTTATGGCCCTCTACCAGGATTCTAACTTAAGGGCTAGCTGTAGATCATGTTTGGCTCATGATTCTCCCAGGCACCCCAGAAGGCCCAGTGCTGCACCCTCCCCGACCTTCAGAGCCTTCTCAGTCCCCTAGTTCTGACAGGAGGCCCCACTAGTTCTCTAAAGCAAGATTCCACCCCAAGGTTGTCAGGCATTCCTCCTGCTTATCCAAAAAGCCCTGGCTTATATCCCCCACTGCCTGAAAAAATAAGCCCAACCAGTACCACCAGGAGTGGGGCCTCATATCAGCCCCAAAATATAACTTATGTCAGTTGTGGGTGGTAGCTTATGGGAATGGAGGAACAATCAGAGAATATGTGCCTTTTTCCATGTCTGATTTGCCTTTATGCAAGGAAAAATTTTGTTGGTTTTTGATGGATCCAGGGAAGTTTGTAAAGGAGTTTGTTAAGTTGACCATGTCCTTTGATTTAACTTGGCATGACATGCAAGTATTATTATCCACTTGTGGTATTGTAAAGGAAAAACAAAGAATTCTAGGTACTACTCATGAACATGGAGATAGAGTGGCTGCACATAACCCAGGCCATTTCATTTATCATGTTGGGGGAGATTTACTTCCAGAGGTCGACCCTCAGTGGAATTACCAGAGAGGTTCTCAAGATCTTGAAAGCAGAAATCACACACTAACTTGTTTAACGGATGGTATGAAAAAGTGTTTGGTTAAGCCAGTTAATTATGATAAAGTGAGAAAAATTCCTCAGAAGAAAGATGAAAATCCCACTCATTTGAAGGCCAATTGGTTGAGGCACTCAGGAAATATACTAATACAGTCCTAGACTCCCCAGCAGGGTGAGCTCTCCTGGGTATGCATGTTGTTACTCAATCTACCCCTGACATTAGGAGGAAGCTACAAAAAGTAGCAATGGGACCCCAAAGCTCCATGAGACAACTCTTAGACATTGCCTTTGGGGTTTATAGTAATAGGGACAGGGAAGAGGAAGAGGCAAACTCCAAAAGAATTGATCAACAAGCATGACTGTTAGTGGCTGCTGCTTTACCCTGAATCCTCACCCACTAAACCATGCTGCCTCAGGGTTACTCACCTTGAGGAAATGTGGTGAGATCAGCATCTGAAATGCTCAGACAAGAGCCCCCACAACTCACTGGCCTTTAGGCCAGAATCAATATGTCTTGTTTAAGCAAGAAAGGCCACTGAAAAAGGGTTGCCCCAGGCTTAAGAGGGAGTTTGAGGCACCCAGACCCATAATGGCTGAGAAAGTAGAGAACTGACAGTGTTAGACTTAAAGGATGCTTTCTTTTATATATCTTTACACCTAGACTTCCAGTATATTTTTGTTTTGGAATGGACTGATCCAGACACGAATAAAGCATTTCAGCTTACCTGGACAGTTATTCCCCAAGGTTTTAGGAACATTCCCCATCTCTTTGGCAATGCATTGGCCAGGAGTTAAAGGAACTACAGTTAACTAATGGGTCTGTCTTGAAATATGCAGATAACCTACTAATTTCCATCCCTACTAGGGAAGACTCTGACAGGAACATAATTCAGATCCTTAATTTTCTGGGAAAGTAAAGATATCAGTTATCTCACCACAGAACCCAGATCTCTGCACAAAATGTTAAATATTTGGGATATGTTCTCACCCCTGGGACAAGGACTTTGGCCCAGGAGCAAAAAGAAACCATCTTGGCACTGCAGGCCCCTCAAAGTGAGAAATAGTTAAAAGCCTTTTAGGAAATGGCTCGCCTCTGCAGGATCTGGATTCTTGGGTTTGAGTCTATAGCAGAGCCACTCTATGAAGCTCTAAAAGGGAGTGATCACAAGCCTTTGAATTGGGATGGAATTTGCCAAAAGACACTCTTAACCCTAAAAGAAATGCTAGGAATAGCTCCTGCTTTGGGACTTCTGAACATAGAAAAACCATTCACTCTGTTATGCTGCTGAAAAACAAGGGATGGCTTTGGCCATCCCACTAGTAGGACTAGTGGCTTACTCTTCTTAACAGCTAGACCAAATGGCAGATGGGTAGCTAGGATGCTTGTGAGCTGTGGTCACCACCACTCTATTGGTAGAAGTCAGTAAGTTTACCCCAGGACAGCAATTTGATGTCATGCCCCCCACCACCAGAAAGTCGTAGAGGCAAAAGCACACCAATGGCTAAATGGGGGCCAGTCACATAAATATCAGGCCCTTTTGCTTGATACCCTTATGTTATCTTTAAAGTACCTCGAGTTTTAAACCCTGCTACTCTATTGTGGAACTTCATGTCCTAGGAAACAAATCCCCAACTCATTCATGCTTGTGTGGAAAACAAAACAGACCTACTCTAGCAGGCCTAACCTCAAAGATGAGCCCTTGCCTAATCCTAATGTTGAGTGGTTTATAGATTAGAGTATCTTTATGCATAAAGGAGTAAGAAAGGCAGGTTATGTGGTAGTTAGCCAACAAAAAGTTATTGAGGCAAAAACTTTGCCTTCTGATACTTCTGCTTAAAAAGCAGAACGAATCACTTTAATTAGAGCCATTCAATTAGGAAAAGACTTAAGAGTCAATATATTTACTGATTCCAAATATTCCTATTGCTTTATGCTCACGCTGCTATATGAAAAGAAAAGGGACTACTAATAATGAAGGGATCCGCCATATAACATCACTCAGAATTTGGAACTTTTAGATGCTGTCCAGCTCCCAAAGGAGGTAACAGTTATTCACTGTAGGGAACACCAAAGGGAGACACCTCTAATTATCAAAGGAATTGCTCTAGCAGACAGAGCAGCTAAGGCCACAGGTAAAGAAACACCAGTATTACAGGCTGCTTCATCAGTGCCAGGTACTACATCCACATCAGCAACACCGTGCTATGCCCCCAAGGAAATTAGATAGAACAGAAAGACTTACAAAAGGATCTCTCCGGATGGTTACCAGGAAGCAACACACTCCTCCTTCCTCCTCCCTGAGGCTGAGCAATGGAAACATAGTTAAGTAGATCTGTAACTCCTCACACTTGGGATGGGTTCCCTATTTAAATTACTTTCTGAAATCTTCTTAGGAAAGGAGCTATTCCAGACTGTAAAGAGGGTCACCAGGGCCTGTGAACTGTGTGCCTCTAATGATCCAGGAAGCCGTCCCATACCCCCACCCTTTCTCAGACATATACAACATCAAGAAACATACCCTGGGAAAGACTGGCAAATAGATTTTGCTCAGATGCCACCATACAGGGGACTTTAATATTTGCTGGTATTTATAGACACTTTCACCAGATGGATAGAGGTCTTCCCCACAAGGACAGAGAAGGCATTAGAAGTGTTCAGATTTTTAGATAAAGAGATCATCTTCAACTGGGGATTACCTAAAATCCTACAGAGTAATAACAGACCCTCCTTCACAGCTAAAGTGACCCAGCACGTTTCCCCAGAGTTAGGTATTACCTATTACCTTCACTCCTTCTGCAGACCTTAATCTTCTGGTAAGGTAGAAAAAGCTAATCACGTTTCAAAATGAACATTAGCAAAGCTCTGTCAGGAGGCCTCAGAGGCCTGGGTTTCTCTGCTATCCATAGTCCTTTTATGCACAAGGATAGTCCCAAATAGAATTCTAAAACTTAGTCCATTATGACTTATGGGTGGCCCTTTTTAACTTCAGGCCTCCTGTTTGATGAAGAGATAAATAGAATGCTCACCCATATTATCAGCTTAGACCGGGTTCAAAAGGCCCTCTAAACCTATGGAAATAAAATATTGTCCCCTCCCACAAGGAAGAGAAGTAACTCTCCTATTCAACCAGGAGACTTGGTCTTACTAAGAACTTGAAAAGAGGGATCCCCTGAGGATCAATTACAACCAAAATGGGAAGGGCCCCATCAGGTGTTTTTGAGTTCCCACAATGCTGTTAAACTTCAGGAAATAATTAGTTGTGTACAACTATTCAGGATTAAACCTGTTTCTTATGTATCACAGGCATACAAGGTGGAGACCATGACCTACATCTGTGAACCTTCCAAGCATCTCTTCTACCTATTTAAAAGAATCAACACTCAGTCGGAAGTGGTAACATGATGCTTTGGGTGGGAATAGAAGCTTTAATTTTTTTCTTCTTCTTGATTTTAATACTTCTGTCACCTTAGCCAACCTCCCAGGAAAAAATTATTTTGTCCTTATTGAGTGTGGAGGCCACTCTACGACCCAATTGGACACCATTCTGTTACTGTTAATCATGTTTGCTCTCCCAATTATCCTAAACCAGGGTGGGTGGGAACCTAACTAGTAAATACTTCAACAATTACAGCATCAGGGGATCATCTTCATGGTTGCTGGATTTTTCATCAACATTCCCAGGATAGAAAATTCTATCTTCTGGCTCATCTGGAATAGCTAATGATAATCCCCCAGGCCTCCTAATTAGCCATAGTGATCCTGAAATATCCCAACCCCTAGAAGTTAAGTGGAACACTCACCCATTTAGTGGATTACACCTGAAATGCCTCATACCACTATTGCCTGGACCTGGGAAGTTGGGTATCTGTACCACCGGAGCACTAATGAGTCTATCTTTTGCACCCACTCTTGTGTGAATGATACAAAAGTGGAAACTTCTCTGTGATGCTCTGATTCAACTCTGATTCAACTTTAGTTGGCAAGTTGTCAAGTTCCGAAGGTCACAGCAAGGTAAATGGGACTGCACTTATAAGTGAGGAGACTATATATGGTGCTTTCTCCTGGATCAGAATATAGAGGGGAAAAACAACTTTATACTTCATAGTCTGAGAAGGTGAGAGTATTGCACCTCTCTGAAAAACAAAAACTTTTGTCTATCCCCTTTGGAATAAGAAAAGAAAATTTCTATAGACCCAACTTACCAGCAAAGGATAAACATCACACCCCATAGGGCCTTTGTTTGTACCCAAACTGGGCTCATTTTTGTCTGTGGCCATGAATGGGAAGAAGTGGCACATCATAACTGCTCCCAACTTCCCTACAGAGTCACCTATTCTTTTAGGAGTATCATTCCTTTGTATATCAAAAACTTGTAACGGAGATGAATGTACATTGGCAACACTTGCTCCTCCAGGAGTTACTGCCTATAGCCCCATAAGACTCAAGGATACCAGAAGTAAGTAAGCAATAGGGTAAATTCTGGCAGGAACTGGGGAAGCAATAGGACTAGCAGCACCCTGGAGTGGCTTTGCCTACCGTGAGTAAATTCTAAATAACTTAATTCAAACTCTAGAATCCTTAGCCACCAACACAGGTCAGACACTAAAAGGAATTCAAGAATATTTAGACTCTTTGGCAAATGTGGTTATCAATAACAGACTAGTATTGGATTATTTACTAGCTGAACAAGTGGGAGACTGTATACAGTTATTAATAAAACCTGCTGCACATATACTAACAACTCTGGAAAAGTTGAGATTAACATTCAAAAGATGTATGAGAGAGCTACCTGGTTACATAGATATAACCAGGGCACTGACTCCAGCTACGTCTGGTCAACTATTAAAAGTGCCTTTTCAAATCTCCCCTGGTTTTTACCTCTTCTAGGACCTCTGATAGCTCTCATGTTACTAATTTTTTGCCTTTGCTTGTTTAACCTCTTCAAAGTTTGTCTTCTAGATTACAACAGTTCCAGGTAAAGACAATGCTGGTACAAGGCTTCCAACCCATCCTGCCTTCTACTCCAGAGAATAAAAAGTGTCCTACCTCTGGGCCTCCTGGATTAGGTATCTGGAGATTTTCACTTCTCTGGTGGTAGGCAGGGCCTATGCTCATAAACTCAGAAAGAAGAAGTCACAGAAGATGGACCTCTGCTCTTCTGCAGCCTTCTTAAGATTAAGGAGGAATATCCAGTCTCTGAGGGGAGGATGAGGTAGGAGTTGGGACTTGACTCTGGAGACAGGACTCAGACACCATACCAAATTGAGGACAAGCTCAAACAGGGCCAAGGCAGAACAGCTTTTCTTAATACACACCCACCAGTGTGTCATGTCAGTTTACCATTGCCATGGCAACATCGGGGAGTTACTTCCCCTTTCCATGACAATGACCCAATGAACCAGAAGTTACTATCCTTTCCCTGGAAATTTCTTCATAACCTACTCCTTACTTTGCATGTAATCAAAAGTGGGTATAAATATGACTGCAGAACTATCCTGAGCTGCTACTCTCAGCACACTGCCTATGGGGTAGCCCTGCTCTGAAGGAACAGGCACAGAGCTACAACACTGCCTGAGCTGTTAACACCACCAAAACAGTAACACTGTTGCTTCAATAAAGCTGTTTTCTTCTACCGTCCGCTCACCCTTGAATTTTTTCCTACATGAACCAAAGAACCATTCATAGCTAAGCCCCCATTTGGGGACTGCCTGCCCTGTATCAAAGGGATCTTTACAAAGACATTGGAATTGAGGCTTCATACAAACTTTTAATAAAAATTTATTGTTGTAGTGAAGGTTAATGAATGACCATGCAATAGGTTTTTTCACTTTGGAAAACATAAAAATGTAGATGTTTTCAATTATCTGATATCGTAATGAGAATAACTGGACTTGTTCAGCAATAAAAGTGTTTGCTTATAGATAGAAAGGCTTTATTATGATACTCTTATATAGAGAAAACATACATTAGTATATTGAATATTCTGGACTTATATCACTTTTAAAAATGAGTAATAAGTTGGTGGTATTGAATGATTTGGAATTACCAAATTTTGGAGCTGTAGTGGTGGTTTAATAGGTGGCTCCTATTTTTAAAATAAGGAAACTGGCCCAGAGTGGATGAGTCAAACATGAAATAGGCTGCTTCTGATTTCTAATGTAGTGCACTTGACAACATTGTATTTAGGAGCAGACCAGTTTAATGCAAAGCCACAGCCAAGGGGTCTCTTGAGAAATTTTCTAGCTTATCATGCAATAAAAGCCAACAATTAATTTGATTGTGTACTACAGAGTTAGCCACAATGAATCCTGAATCAGTGACTTATACAACTTAGATTGATTAGCATAGCTGAAGAGATCAAAGAACAGAAAGCTAATTTTAACCTTGAGATGGATAACATTCATATTGTTGAAAAGGTCTTTACTTTTGGTATTTTATTTTCCTTAAAATAAATTTAAGAACTTCACCAATTCCCTTATATATGGGAGTCCAATTTTAATTGTTGTTTAAATTTCAGATTTTAATTTCATTCATTTTTGTGTAGTAACTTTTTTTTTGAGATGGAGTCTCGCTCTGTCACCCAAGCTAGAGTGCAGTGGTGCCATCTCGGCTCACTTCAAGCTCCGCCTCCCGGGTTCACGCCATTCTCCTACCTCAGCCTCCTGAATAACTGGGATTACAGGTGCCCGCCACCACGCCTGGCTAATTGTTTGTATTTTTAGTAGAGATGGGGTTTCACTGTGTTAGCCAGGATGGTCTCCATTTCCTGACCACGTGATCCACCTGCCTTGGCCTCTCGAAGTGTTGGGATTACAGGCGTGAGCCACTGCGCCTGGCCCTTGTGTAGTCATTTTAACTGTAAAACTCTTGATAGTTGTCTTTAATAAGAGAGAAACTATATAGATTTTGTACGGTGGGGATGTTTGTGCTCTATTCGTTTTGTTGTCACTGACTTATAATAACTTTTGTTATGCATGTTTTCAATAACTTTGTGATGCATTCTCGGAAATTTTCCAAGTAGTTGCTCTAGTCATACCGTAGCTTGTACACATCAGCTTTCTTTGCAATAGCTCATGATGCAATTTATTTTTAATAATTTGTATGTAGTACTTTAGTGTGTGCTATAATCCTACATCAAGTATTTTTCCTCACTTCCAAATATAACACTTACTTTGGAACAAGTAAGGTTCATTGCTATAAATATAAAAACTATTTTATAAAATGAAAGATCTATATTTGTCCAGTTGCATGTATGAATATGTGCATGTGTGTAAAACTTTTCTATTCTTATGAGCAAAAGCTGTGTTTTTTCTTACAATGTTAAAGCCACACTATTTTGAAAATAATTTTATACCCATGAAATTATATTTGCAAAGCCAATTTTTAAAAAGTTATGGTCCATATTAACATTTTTAAAGTTTAAAAAGTCACGAAACATTATATAGAAAAGCATGTTTTATATTACATATACCATTTCTGTAAATAGCAAAGATTATTTCCTATACTACATTGATTAAATGTAGCTTATGCCTGAAATTTTATTCCCACATTGCATTGACTCGTGTTAGCCAATTAGTAACACTGTCTAGTGTTATTGCAATGAAAGCATCTCTTTAGCAATGAATTATTCCTTTTGATGCCTTTTATAAATGAAGAAGTTCTACTTTCATAGAAGATTGTGTTGCTTTAGCTGAATGAATTATGAAGACAATTTAGTAAATAATAAAAGCCTCATGAAAATAATATTAGATGATGTCACACTTCTTAATAACTATTTCAAGGCAGTATTTGCTCTAGGGGGAGGGTATATAAAAGTCTGCAAAATACTCTAAGACATAAGACATAATATTATGTCTACTACACTTTCTTCAATTAAATGTACCATTGCTATTGTACATTTTTTTCTAGTAATTTTATTCATGGTTAATATCTTAAAACATGCATATGGTAGTAAAGTATTAGGCAAGATAGCAACAGAAACGTCCATCATCTGTCAAAAATAAAGTTCAAGGCAATCAATGTGTTTTGTGTTGGCTATGAGTAGCTGATGAAATAAATAGAAGATGTGACATGATGTCTCTTTCATCTATGAAAGTATCAGCTCAGAAGCTACGCTTCATTAGCTTCAAATGTAGCATGCATAATAAAGGAAGAAGGCGAGTAGTTCTTTGATTCATTGTGAAAAAGCCTATCAGACCCCCTTTCAAGTGACAGTTTATTAAACCAGTTGAAAAATGGGAAATATTCCAACTAGAATGGAATCATTACCCTGTACTTGGCACTTGATTGCAAAGTATAGATGACAGCGTTGTGCCTCCATTTTGTGTGATAAAAAAATTAAATGGCAAAAGATAGGCAGTATTTCCTGCAGGGAATTTAGTAATTTATTTTTATTTTTTAAAATTATTTTAATCTCCTTTTGGTATTAAAAAACTAATGAATCTGAGAAAAGCAATGAAAAAATTACTTCATTCCAAAATACACAAGGGTTTTCATTTCCTCCAAGGGGATGGGGAAGGCCAAGATAAATGCGTGGGGGCACACTAGAGAAATAATGGCTCCACATACATTTCCCTTTGATGTACTGAAGGTCTTTTGCGAAGACATTATTATCAGGTCATACCTTTTACTTGGCCATTTCTACCAAAAACCATCAGCATACACAATAGGTCAGTGAAGGGATAGGGCAAAGTGTGTTTGGAGTAGGTAGGGGGTGTATGTGGGGAAGAGTGAAAGATGGCATGAAAGGAGAAGTTTGATCTGGAATACAGAAGAAACTGAATTTTTAATATTCAGAGGAGGAATTAAGACACTCCTAAATAGAGGCAGTGCGTAAAAGGGAGAGCTGTTTAAATTTTAAAAAGAAGTAATCTGACAATGTATAGGATAAATACTAATTTGACTTTTAGACTGGTATGTTTAGATAATCTGCTTTTCCCTGGTATTTTTATTTTCAGAAATAAATACGTTTCACATTTGCTGATGGGAAACAAGGCGCCCTGGAGTAGTAAGTGTATTTCAGTTGGTGCAGACATTCATACCACTCTGTCAAGTTTGGCACAGAGTTATCAATGTGTTTTTCCTAAAATACGTCAGAAATAAATACCATTGGCGTGAGCAGACTTTAGAAATGCTGCGACTAAATTGCTGAAAAGAGCCTTTCAGTTGTTTGGTGTTTGTTTAATATGCTCTATTGCTATTTAATTAGCAATGAAAACATTTAGACAGACATTTTAAAACTATAGTGATAGTGCTTTATAAATTAGGTCTAATTTATGACTGAGCTAGTGGAGTGGTTCGAAAATTTCAGTGTTAGGTTTGTTTTGCTGTTTTCCAAGTACAGGTTTTCATCGATTTGTGTCACACAACCTCAAGCGCCTCTGTCAAACAACTGCAAGGTCAAGCACAAAGGCAGGGGATCCATTATAGCTTTTGCTGGGTCAAAAGATCTCTTCCCTGTGAACTATTCGGTCAGTTACGTTTTCTAAAATGAACTGTGCTATAGATAAGAGGCAACACGAAGCATGTTGTCTTTGTCTTTGGCTTTTTCTGACTAAAGCAAATTTCATGGCAAATGTGAAGTTCCATTCTGAAAATAATCACACTGCCTGAGCTCACAAAATAAACTAGATTAAAATCTTTTGCAGTAGCATATGCTCTTTGAATGAACAAAGGCCACTGGGAGCATGAAGAGACATGTGTTCCATTGCAGATTCTGAAAGCCACTTTATTATCTGGACACAGTAGCATTCTATCCTACTCATTAGTAAATGTCAATTATGCCAAGTTGGCTACTGGCTTACATCTACTTAGTGAAGCTTTGATGTTACACAGATTAATAAATTCTTAGTCTGCTTTTTGTGAAGTTACATGCAAAATATTTCTTTTGTTTATAATAACAAAGTAATTAAGGTGTTTTAGTATCTGAGAAAAATAGCATCAGATTTCACTGAACTGAGTGCTCTGATTAGTTGCTCATGTACCCCAACTACAAAAATCTATAATTGTAATGCCTATGTAGAAACTATTACCATACTGAGAAAATATTTAAAAATGGACTGAATCATGTATTTTAATACTTGCTAATATAGCAATTTAGAAACAACAGTTCCTTTACTTCAACTGAGAAAAAGTTTTGTTTTATATTTTCAATATGTACCATTTAGACCAATCAATAAGAAGGGAAAATCTTGTCTACTCTAAAATATCCAATGAGATTATATCCATGTATTACCAATTCTTGTACAACAAATAAATTCTCATCTTTTGAATTTTACTTTTCAATGTTGGTACCAATTAACAGGCAATGTACTGTTTCATGGGTTGGCTATTTTAGGTGACTTAAATTTGACTGCTTTAACACTTTCTGTGACACTTCCTAAGAAGGTAGAAAAATTGCCTTCCCTTTTAAAATAAAGAAAACCTTAAGAGCAATTTTTTTAGGGAATGAAGATCATTATCAGAATGGGCCTTTTATTAATTTTTAGTAGCATCCAATATTGGAGAATAATATCAAAGATCAAAGAATAATTAGAAATCAGAATAATCATTTGAGCCAGATTTGTTTGTCTTTGCTTTGTTTTTAACTGATCCTGAATTCTGAAGACTCTGGTTCTTATCTGTGACTTTAAGTGCTTAGCTGATGATGTTGGTCAATTCACTTAACATATTAATTCTTTACCTATGAAACAAAATTCTTTATCTATGAAACAAGTCTGAATATTTGTTTAGCTTTACTGCGTAAGAATTTAAAGCATTAAATAATGTAAACCATGGCACACTTTTACCTATGTAACAAACCTGCATATCCTGCACTTGAAAAATAATAATAATAATAAAGAATTTAGTGAGAAAGCATATGTAAAAATGCTTTGTATGTGCAAATTCTTTTTTTTTTTTTTTTTTTTTTTTTTTTTTTTTTGAGAGGGAGTCTCGCTCTGCGGCCCAGGCTGGAGTCCAATGGCCGGATCTCAGCTCACTGCAAGCTCCGCCTCCCGGGTTCACGCCATTCTCCTGCCTCAGCCTCCCGAGTAGTTGGGACTACAGGCGCCCGCCACCTCGCCCGGCTAATTTTTTTTGTATTTTTAGTAGAGACGGGGTTTCACCGTGTTAGCCAGGATGGTCTCGATCTCCTGACCTCGTGATCCGCCCGTCTCGGCTCCCAAAGTGCTGGGATTACAGGCTTGAGCCACTGCGCCCGGCCAGTATGTGCAAATTCTTAAGTAATGTAAAGTACTTAATAATTATTAACAACTGTTTAGTAGTATATACAAGCAATCATGCTCCCAAGTTATCTTAAGTATGCTGACTCTCTTTACAAAATAAAAAAATTATTTACACTAAAACATGTTAGGTCTAAAGAATTAAACACTTTGGAGAATAGATCAATCTATCCATGTTATGATTTTTTTTAAACCCAGAAGATCAGATGGCATCGTAAGAAGTCTTGGGTATGAGTTTCTATTTATTATAAATTATAAATTATAGGAGGCAATTTTAAACTGACATGTCCTTTTGCTCTCTAGGAATCTGTTTTTCACAAATTAAGGTCAAATTAGCCATATTATAAATTATTATGTGCTTTTTCTTCTTCGGAATGTCTATCGTCACATCTTATTATTTAACATAGGTCTTCACAGATTATTTGGCAAGAAAGTGAAAAAGTTAAAATGACTTAAGTATTACTGTTATTTGGCAATCTCTGAGTTGTTTCTTCCTATTTTTTGATAGCTATTCATGAGATAATTCTTTGATCTTCCCATTAACAAAAGTTACTTGCATGTGAAACAGTTCTTCACATGTCTTACCTTCTCTCAGTTCAAGAAGCCTCACCTATTTTCCTTATGAAAGTGTTAGTTTTATATACAGAAAAGTAATTATTACTGATGCTATTGCAGTGGTTGTGGAAGTAGTTTTTATTATTACGTATTTTTTTAAAGATTTCCTGTAAACTATCTGAGGGTGAACATTAAACAAGCAGAATTAAGAATATTGAAAAAGAGAAGTACATCAAACAATGTTTTATTTGCACATTATTCTGCTGTAAATTAATGTCTCCCTATTTCTATCTATAATAGAACAGGCTTTGTGCCATCATTCAGCACTTAAAATATTTTAGTAGAGTTGGCTGTTATGGGTCTCTGTCACTAGATTGTAAATAATTTGAAGGTAAAAGTCTTGTTCAACTTTGATACTGCATGCCAAGCTCATAGAGTAAGTATTTGCTGAAATAAATCATTTCACCTTTGCAGAATTTTGAAGAATTAAAGGTAAACTGTTATTTCTGAGGAGAAAGGTAATTCAAATTAAGATAATTTTTAGCACCTACTTTCTTTTGGTAATTTCAAAAACTTGAGGATTGTAACTATAATATAGACAAAATAGGCATAGCCCTGTCCTTAGAAAATTTTAGTCTTAGTCTAGCATGAAAGACAATTAAAAATAATACAATATAATGAGCACTTTTAAAATTAAAAATAGTTAACATATTTTAATGTGGAGATTAAGGTTTGTAGAATCCCCTGGTGATAAATCTTGACCCTCTCATATGTAGTGACTGACTCAAGTCAGTTACTGAAACAATTTTGAGTCTAAATTTCCAGTCATATAAAATGAAGAAAACAAACACTGTGCAATATGGTCAATAGGATGAAAGAAATAACCTCAAATATTATTTCCAAAGAAGAAAGATGTAGATATGTTAAAATACAACAACAAAACAAAAGACATTGGAGAATGTATGTGAAGAAGAAACACACTATTACATTCATTTTAGTTCTCTCTGCATCTGACCCTTCTTTTGTAGGTTTTGACATTAAACGGGATACCTCTATTCAGGCACTGGTTATAGACCACGGTGCCATTAATGTCACTAATTTCTAAGGCTTTGGGTTGTTAATTCTTTGGTGGGGTTGTCTTAGTCCATGTTATGCTGCTATTACAAGATATCACAGATTGAGCAAGTAATAAAGAATAAAATGTTATTTTCTTACCGTCCTAGAAGCTGGGAAGTAAAAGATCAAAGCACTAGCATTTCGTGAGGGGTTTCTTGCTGCACCATAACCTGACAGAAGCACCGAAGAGCAAGCTAGTCTTATGCTGCATGAAGCCTCTTTTATAAGGTCCTTAATGAGAGAGAAGCCTTCAGAACCTAATCACCTGTTAAACTCCAACTCTAAATACTATCATTGACAACACCTGCATTTTGGAGGCGATGCGTCAAATTACAGCAATTAACAAGTTAAGTGAATCACATCTCTGTTAGGGTAAAAGAAAACCTGTCATGCAAATTGCTCTAGAAATTTTTTACCTTGGCTCTAAAGTGTGAGTATTAAAATAATATTTTAGAAACTATAGTTGTTTCTAACTTACATAGGGGAGAGAAGAAAACAATATTGTGGGAAATCTTTTTGTGAATCTTTCATTCTAGGCCTAAAAGAACAACAATGTCAGGAGGAATTTTCATTCTAGTCCTAAAAGAACAACAATGTCAGGAGAACTTAAAAACTCCGGTTAACAAGTAATTCAAAAGAATGCAAGTAAATAAGTAAATAAATAAGAATAGAAACTATTAAATAGTAAAATAAGTTAGTTTGGAAAGTACATGGTAACTATTTTTGGAAAAAAATTAGACAAACTTATGCCAAATCTTATCAAGAAAAAATATAGAGAAACCAATGAGGTCAACATTAGGTTGAGCAAAGTGCATGTATAATCTAAAAGCAGAAAAATGTTATATGGCATTATATACTAATAAATTTGAAAACTCAGATTAAATAAAATATTCCAGAGAGATATAGAATATTTGATAAGGAAGACTTAGAAAACTTGAAATAGAAATAGATTTTAAGTTTGTAAATAATAGGCTCACATGGTACTGAGACTTCTGCCAAACCTTTAAACTAGAGATGATTTCTCTAATTTTAAATGTCTAGAGCAGACAAAAAGCGTTTATTACATAAGATTACTATAACTCTAACATACAATCTAGGAAAATATTACACATGACAGGGTACTCTACACCAAACTTACATATAACTATAAAATAATATTCTAAATAAAATATGGGTAATTTAATGCAGAATTATATTAAAAGAATTTTGTGGTGTGATTTAGAAAGTGTTAATATAAGATTGAAAAGATTATCAATGATGTGGAAAACCACTTATGTGATTCACTACATTAAAAGATGACTTAGATATGAAGATAAATTTGAGATCAATTCCTGAGTAAATAACAAAACACTTATGAATATAAAATTAAAGGGAAACTTCTTATCAGAGAAAAATACATATTTTAGAAATTAATATTAAACATGATATTTTATATGGATGTTTAATATTGATACAGAAACTCTTAAAAACATAACCATTAAAATTAGGAACAAAATATGAAAAACTGAAATCACTGGTATAACTTTTAAATGTCGTTACCATAACAAATATGGTAAGAAAAAATAGATTAAGATAAATAAATATTTAAAAAGAGATGAAAATTACGATTTGGCGATGATATGACTATTTAACCCCAAGTTCAAGAGAATATGATTGGAGTAGCCCTTCAGAAGACATTTCTTCAATGCCTCCTCAATGAATGTACATTCACCTTTTAAGAGCCTACTCAATAGACATGGAATTATTAATGTTTTATATTTACAAATACCGTTGACTCTTGAACAACACAGGTTGAAATATGCGGACCCACTTATATGCAGATAACCCACTTTTGCATCTGTGGGTTTCCCATCTGCAACTAAACATAAAGGAAAATACAGTATTCGGGGATGCAAAACTCATAGATACCAATGGCTGATTTTTGTATACTTGAATTCCACAGGCCAACTGCAGAACTTGAGCTTGGATGACTTTTGGTATTAAAGGGGATTCTGGTATCAATCCCCCAAAGATATACCTAGGCACAACTATATGTTTATTTGAGCAAAGAAAAAAAATCAAGGAAAACACTAGCTAAATAATTTAATACATCTTTTATATGAAACATGCAGTATATTAAAACAAAGATTTATATCCCTGTGTACTGATAGGACAGAATATTTATTATATAGTGATGAAAAATCAAAGGAGAAATATATGTATATGTATAATAGAAAGCTGTCAGATAATATTTATTACATATATAATATGTTATCTGAAATTATACTCATTGTTTGACATTTAATTTATATTGGAATAATTTGTGAAGAATATACTGACAATCTTCATTTCATAAAGGTATGTTAGGGGTTCACATTTTTTAAGTGCTTCCTTTTATGGAAGATTATGTCTTATTAAAAATAGAAAACTTAATAATTAGATAGAATTTTAAATGGTAAAAAATAATCCTGTTAAAATAAAAATATGTAAATGTCATAATTTGGATATACTTTTATACATATTAGAGTAATAACAGGAACACATTCTTTAAGTTTTAATCAGAACATTTATAAAGCTATTTTTATAAAATAAATAAAGCTTTATTTATAAAGCTACTATTCCCTGAACTATTCACTTGAATTTTGAGTGTTACATTATAAATTGAGGATCATATATTTGATAATTGTCTCAACCCAAGAAACAAAAAGTTATAGTTTATTTATTTTTCCCCAGGACATAATTTATCCTATTTGTCTCAAATTCTCATGCAATACTCGCAAAATATAGTTCTGAAGATGGAAGTATTTGCATAATGCAAAGAGTTATTTTAATCAATTTCCTTTTATTGATCAATGCATCTATATTTTGGGAGATTTTATCAAAAGAAATTATAATCTCATAGCAAAGAAACTCTTTAATCAATTTTAATGCATCAAATGATAAAATGTAATTTGAATTTGAGCAATCACTAGATAACACAGTGCATCTCTAAGTAAATGTTTATATTATTTTTGTTGATAGGCATTCCAGCAAATTTTCCAGAGGAATGGTTCAAAACAACCTTTGTTTCTGAAGCCTCAAACTTCCAATGTAATTAATGAAACAGAAAACTCAAAGTCTTAAACAGAATGGGGTGCAGATTGAGGGTGGCATGAATTAAGAAGAGAGAGTAAGAGAGTCTATTCCTAACTTCATATCCAATCAGGGTTTTAGTTTTTAGTCTGAGACAGTCAATTTATAAATGAAAGTACACTTTTAGTGTTATATTCTAATTTCATGAATTCGTCTGCATTTTACAAACTCAAGTCCAAAAAGCTGTATAAATTGAATCATATTCTCATTGTCAAAAACAATTAAGGGAGAAGAGACAGTACTTTTTGTTATTTATCCAACTAAATAGTAGGTTCATGTTATTTTTAAGGATCTTTTTTGTCTGACTTCAGTGAGGCAAACCATTTATTTGATTCATCGCTGTCAAGAACACTTCTCTGGAGATAATTTGCTTGCTCTGGATATAGAGCAATGTGTTTTCAATCCTTTGTACAGTTTCCCTAACAACCCCGAATTTATTCTTTTACCTGTCACTTCTAGGATGCAAGAAACTATTTTCTGTAACTATGAAAGGCTTCAGAATGCCTAGAGGGCCAATGGTTAATGTCAATCAGACTACTTGATGGTGCCCATATGTCCAAGGCATTATATGGATAAGAAAATTGGGAAAAGAATTTAAAAGAAGAAAGGAAGTGTATCAATTGTAATAAGTTCAGCCATCCCTGAGCAGGGTATATGTTTTTAAGTTGAAGACAAGTTAAGGGTATGCTCAAGTTATGAAATAAAACCTGACAGAATACACTTCAGATAAGACAGATTGAAGAGACCAGCATTTATGCCAAGCCCAAAATATTTTGTGTTTTAATGTCACTTCTCTTCAGATTGATCTACATATTAGAGTATCTCTTATCATATTATGAAATACTCATATAAGAATGCGGGACAGTTATTGCCATATCAGTAAAGATTCTTACAATGTTTTTTTGTTACCAGTGAGAAAAAAAATTCATTCAAAGTAAAAGAAGGAGAGAGAGAAATAGTCAGCAGTGAGTGGGGAGCTCACTAGCTTAGGAAACTGAAAACGCATGGGCATATTCAATTTTACCCATGACCACATATTAAGGGCTTGTTCAGGCTCGTTTCCTGTACATTTATGACCTCTGCCTTCTACAAACTTGGTTTCATTTTTAGGTTCCACATGGAACTCTGTAAAAATTATAAATGTTTTTCTTACAGTGACAAGTTGGTTACAACAATCCAGCCTTACATTGTAAAGCCTAAGACAGGCAGAGAAAATTTCTGTTTCCCTCCCAGGAACCCCAACAATAAAATCCTCTCTGTGCTTCATGGGTTGCTTCATATGCCTGTCTCTAAATGGATCATGTCAACAGGAAGTAAAATGTGATGCCTCTCAGGCCTAGTTTCTTTCTTTCCATACTAGAGTGAAATCAACTCTAAAATGAATAGACATTTGGCATAGGGGGTTGTGAAGGGTTAGTGATACCAGAGTTAAAACAACATATAGCTATATGAAGAGTGACTAGATATTGACAAAAACAACAAATACCTGCAATTTAAATATAGTTAGCAATTATAAATCACATCTGTTAAAGCCGTGTGTTCATGTTTGACTCCCCTATATGATTGTGTGACACTGCCATTGCCATTTGCCGTGTTCAGATGAAGACAGCATTTTTCATTTTCAAATCCAAACTGAATTTCTGTGAAAGACTCTGATTAGCCCTACTGGGGTTATTTGCTCCCCCCTAGACTAGTCTATTAGGTAAATGGACTATCACCTTTAGTTGCAGAGGATGTATTATGAATATTGTTAGAAATGTATCATGGAGGGCAATTCTTCACCAAAGCCACATGATTAGAAAGAGAATATCATATTAGGTCTAACATTTAAGTCTCTAATCCATCTTGAATTAATTTTCATATAAGGAGTAAGGAAAGGATCCAGTTTCAGCTTTCTACTTATGGCTAGCCAATTTTCCCAGCACCATTTATTAAATAGGGAATCCTTTCCCCATTTCTTGTTTCTCTCAGGTTTGTCAAAGATCAGATGGCTGTAGATGTGTGGTATTATTTCTGAGGACTCTGTTCTGTTCCATTGGTCTATATCTCTGTTTTGGTACCAGTACCATGCTGTTTTGGTTACTGTAGCCTTGTAGTATAGTTTGAAGTCAGGTAGCGTGATGCCTCCAGCTTTGTTCTTTTGACTTAGGATTGTCGTGGAGATGCGGGCTCTTTTTTGGTTCCATATGAACTTTAAAGCAGTTTTTTCCAATTCTGTGAAGAAACTCATTGGTAGCTTGATGGGGATGGCATTGAATCTATAAATAACCTTGGGCAGTATGGCCATTTTCACGATATTGATTCTTCCTATCCATGAGCATGGTATGTTCTTCCATTTGTTTGTGTCCTCTTTTATTTCACTGAGCAGTGGTTTGTAGTTCTCCTTGAAGAGGTCCTTTACATCCCTTGTTAGTTGGATTCCTAGGTATTTTATTCTCTTTGAAGCAATTGTGAATGGAAGTTCATTCATGATTTGGCTCTCTGTTTGTCTGTTACTGGTGTATAAGAATGCTTGTGATTTTTGCACATTAATTTTGTATCCTGAGACTTTGCTGAAGTTGCTTATCAGCTTAAGGAGATTTGGGTAGTACCATTCAGGACATAGGCATGGGCAAAGACTTCATGTCTAAAACACCAAAAGCAACGGCAGCAAAAGCCAAAATTGACAAATGGGATCTCATTAAACTAAAGAGCTTCTGCACAGCAAAAGAAACTACCATCAGAGTGAACAGGCAACCTACAGAATGGGAGAAAATTTTTGCAATCTACTCATCTGACAAAGGGCTAATATCTAGAACCTACAAAGAACTCAAACAAATTTACAAGAAAGAAACAAACAACCCCATCAAAAAGTGGGCAAAGGATATGAACAGACATTTCTCAAAAGAAGACACTCATACAGCCAACAGACACATGAAAAAATGCTCATCATCACTGGCCATCAGAGAAATGCAAATCCAAACCACAATGAGATACCATCTCACACCAGTTAGAATGGCGATCATTAAAAAGTCAGGAAACAACAGGTGCTGGAGAGGATGTGGAGAAATAGGAACACTTTTACACTGTTGGTGGGATTGTAAACTAGTTCAACCATTATGGAAAACAGTATGGTGATTCCTCAAGGATCTAGAACTTGATGTACCATATGATCCAGCCATCCCATTCCTGGGTATATACCCAAAGGATTATAAATCATGCTGCTATAAAGACACATGCACATGTATGTTTATTGTGGCACTATTCACAATAGCAAAGACTTGGAATCAACCCAAATGTCCATCAGTGACAGACTGGATTAAGAAAATGTGGCACATATACACCATGGAATACTATGCAGCCATCAAAAAGGATGAGTTTGTGTCCTTTGTAGGGACATGGATGCAGCTGGAAACCATCATTCTTAGCAAACTATCACAAGAACAGAAAACCAAACACCGCATGTTCTCACTCATAGGTGGGAACTGAACAATGAGATCACTTGGACTCGGGAAGGGGAACATCACACACCGGGGCCTATCATGGGGGGGGGGGGGAGAGGGATTGCATTGGGAGTTATACCTGATGTAAATGACGAGTTGATGGGTGCTGACGAGTTGATGGGTGCAGCACAGCAACATGGCACGAGTATACATATGTAACAAACCTGCACGTTATGCACATGTACCCTAGAACTTAAAGTATAATAATAATAATAATAAATAAATAAATAAATAAATAAATAAAAGAAAGAAAGAGAATATCCCAGAATAAGGATACTACTGCTCAGGAAAAATGAAATAATATGTGTCCACCTGAGTAATTATATTTGTCCACCACACAGCACCTGTCATTGTGCCCTTCTCATATTATGTGATCAACAATATTCCTAACTTCAATTAAATCTCTCTCTTTTTTTCACACTAGGGTATCACGTACAATTGTTCTCAAATTGCCACTTCATTTTCAAAATAGTGTTAAATTTTCGGTGGGACATTATTTTCATTTTAACCCAACAACTGTTTGCTTATAATGCTGGTTTTCAAAGCCATGAGTTTAAATTCACTTTGAAGTCTTAGTTTTACCTTAATTCAAGACCAGCAGTTACATCTCCAACCCAAGCTAAGCATTTCACAAATGTTGTATGTTTTATGCAAAAGGAAGCTGGGTGTGCAATGAAAAGAATGATTTTTAGCTTTGTGTTGTTCATTATGACTATTGTACAAAAATTCCCAAAACAGTTGAGGATGGCAGCCTAGACTCATTTTTCAATCTTCTTACTTTACTACATATGTTTTCATCCCCTAGAATTCATCATATGTACTCTTCTTTTCCTTGCCTCTCCATGCCTTGCGTAATCATCCCCATGGTATTTTCTTTTCTGTCTCCTATTCATGATGAGCTTAATCTGAGTTTTTCTCACATTTTTGAGAAAATCTTGGATGATTTTACTTATGTTAATTTTAAAAATCTAGTTCTTCAGTTGTATTAGTCACATTTCAAGTGCTCAATAGTCACACATGTCTCATAGCTACTGCATTCGAGAAAACAAATTAGGTGATCCAATTTAGTCTCATAATGACCCCTGAGATAGATACTATATATTATCACCATTGTATAGTTGAGAGAAATGTACACTTAGATTAATAACAGTGAAACTTTTATGGCACTTACTATATGGCAGGCACTGCTCTTTATGCTTTACAAATACAACAGTATTGCTTGATTTTAATTCTCTCTGTGGTATTAAAGAAATTTTCCCAAAATAATGCAGTTAGTAAGTGGCAGAGCAGGGATTTGAAACCCAGATCATCTGGTGTCTGAATCTGGGATCTTAACTTCTTTTTATCTTGCCTTTCTAACCGACTAAAGGGCACTTGAAAGGCTATTCAAGCAGAGTAAAAAAAATGAGATTTTCAAAAAAAGTCATTCTTATTTGATTCAAAAGTAAATGTTTTCAACCTTTCCTGTATTATTGTAGCTCGAATCCAAAATTAATGATATATAGAAATCTTGTAGGGGATAATAGTCAATAGCACGTAGACTTAATTTCCAGAGAAAATCCTCCAAGGCACAAACAGAGATCTCCTTCTTCCAAATTAAGTAAAGCAAACTAAAATATCAGGGAGGCTTCATCTGTGTTCATTGTGCTCAGCATACATTCCACTATCCCTTTCTATTTAAGTACACGTACTTAATTTCTTTGTGTGTTGGCTTTCTCATCTATAACCTAAGCAGTGTATTGGAACTGGTTTTATAACGTTGTTTTGCATATTAAATTAAGACACATCAATAACTTCAAACAGTGCCTGACACCTAAACTGCATTCAATTTATATTAAACAGTTTTAACTATATGATAATTTTGTAAATCACAATCCCCATTCCACCTCTGCCTATAGCTTAGATGGGCTTATACTTGCTCCCTTTACGTGGTGTCTTTAAATATTATACGTGTAATGTGTGGCTAAAAGGACCTGGGGACAAATTTTCTACATTATCATCTTGTAATGAGAGCAAGGTTCTCATACTTAAAGTAGGAGAGTGACTGAGATGTCAGGCTATGGCATTATAGTTTCTGAGTTTGAATCATGGCCTGACACTTCATAGCTGTGTAAACTTGAAAAAGTTATTTATGTTTATTTCTTTTTCTTGGAAGTATTTGATTGTGACTACATGATAATATTAATATTTTATGGATTAAATTTAAAAATAAAACCTGCAAAGCTAGAATAAATCATAATTGACTTATTATAATGTCAGATCCATGTTAGTCATTATAGATTAAATGGAGGCTCCCTAAAATCACACATATACACACATAAACTTCAGATAAATAACTATTAGTCAGGGTTCCCTAAAGAGACAGAACTTATGGGGTAGATGCACATACAAAGGGGAGTTTATTAAGGAGTATCAGCTCACACTGTCTCAAGGTGAAGTTCCACAATAGGTCATCTGCAAGCTGAGGAGCAAGGAAGCCAGTCTGAGTCTCAAAACCTCAAAAGTAGGGAAACCAATAGTGCAGTTTTCAGTCTGTGACCAAAGGATAGAGAGCCCTTGTCAAATCACTGTTGTAAGTCCAAGAGTCCAAAAGCTGAAGAACTTGGAATCTGATGTGCGAGGACAGGAAGCATCCAGCACAGGAGAAAGATGAAGGCCAGAAGACTCCGCTAGTCTGCTCATACCACTTTCTTCTGCCTGCTTTATTCTAACAGCATTGGCAGCTGATTAGATGGTGCCCACCCAGATTGATGGTGGGTCTGCTCCTCCCAGTCTACTGACTCAAACATTAATCTCCTTTGGCAACACCTTCACAGACACACCTATGAACAATACTTTTAGTCCTTCAATCCAATCAAGTTGACACTCAATATTAACCATCACAACAACTATTGAGCACACTGTATGAACTTAGAACCATGCAAGACACTAAAAAAAATCAATCTTGAGAAATAATGTAACATACTATTATTAGTTAGATGATGATATAACAAAGTAATTTTGAACATATTCTTGACTTTGGCATTGGAAGACGACTGTCCTTACATTATAGTCAAGTCAAGTCTATTTGTTTATCAGAAGTGAGTTAACACAATTTGTTTGGGAGTATCATTTGGTTCTTGGTCACCTCTTCCTGGCTTGCTCATGTCATACCCAGAAGCTTGCAGAGAAATATTGAGTTTAATTGTCAAACCTATTCATATTCAATTTGCTTTAAGGTTACCTCTTAAAGTAATCATTTGGTTCTTGGTCACCTCTTCCTGGCTTTTGGTTCTTGGTCACCTCTTCCTGGCTTGCTCATGTCATACCCAGAAGCTTGCAGAGAAATATTGAGTTTAATTGTCAAACCTATTCATATTCAATTTGTTTTAAGGTTACTATACTGTATAGTTCACATGCAGTAACAACATCAAATTTCCTCTGTTTCTGTACCAGAATCAAGTGTGCAAAAGCATAGAATCCTTACATCTGCATCCATTTTGTGCTGTGTGATAGAAGACCTCAGACTGGTAATCTACAAAGGACAGAAATCTATTTTCTCGCAGTTCTGAAGGCTAGGAAATTCAAGATCAAGGCATTGGCAGATTGAGTTGTCTGGTGAGAATTACATGCTCTAGAGGGGACACATTTAGGCCATAGCATTCTCCTTTTGCCCTTTCCCCTTCCATGTGAAGAAAAAGTATTCTTTCCTCCAGAGGATGCTGCATTTGAGGCACCATCTCGGAAGAACAGACTGAACCTTTATGAAACAACAAACCTGCTGGTACCTTGACTTTTTGATTTCCCGGTCTCCAAAACTATGAGAGATAAATTTTTGCTCTTTATAAATTACCTAGACTATGGTATTTTGTTATAGCCACAGAAATTGACTAAGACAACTGACTTTGTATTATTTTTCTGAAAAATACAAAGGAAGATCCAATTAGCTAGATATCCTGAATATATGAAGAAGATCGCAAAACCTCAGGGTCTTGACAATTTGTGTTTTACCTCTGACTTCATACTATTTTATAACAAAATGACTGTTTTATACAAAGGTCTGTATCAAGTCAGAACATAATTCATTGTAAATTGTCCTCTAATTATTTCAAGTGTATTTTATACCCTGTCAGGAAAAAGGGGTAGCATAGCAAGTCCTAGCTACCTGGAAGATACATAACTTACATGTAAGTTGATAATACTCTAGATTCAGACTGTATGATCATTAAGCACTTTTTAAAATCATTTTTATGCAGTAAACAAATGGAAAGAAAAATAAAAGGCTAATATGGCATAAATATATGATCCATAAAACTAATTTCTCAGAATAAATTAATAAATTGTCATTAGACACTTGGCAACATGTAGTGGGAAATACTATAACTTTGATATACAATAGAAGTAAATATATTAAATCACTACTGACACTTTTATCTATGAGCTCTGTATTCACAAATTATTCAATTAGTCTGAAACTTTGTTTTCTGTTTTATAAATTTTTTTTAAAGTATTCACCTCGCATAATTGTAAAAGCAAAAAAAAGAAGGTAATGTGAAGTACCAGGTACAGAGTCTGGCACACAGAACCTGAAATTTAAGAAAGTTTGCTGATTATTGATTATGATAAAAATAAGTATTTAGGTCAGAAGTGGTGGCTCACGTCTGTAATCCCAGCTTTTTGGGAGGCTGAGGTGGGAGAATTGCTTGAGCCTAGGAGTTTGAGAACAACCTGGGCAACATAGTGAGACCCTCATCTCTACAAAAATAAAATTAGCTGGGTGTGGTGGTGCACACTTACAGTCCCAGCACTCAGGAGCCTGAGGTGAGAGGATTGCTTGAGACTGGGAGGTCAAGGCTGCAGTGAGCTGAGATCCCACCACTGCAGTCTAGCCTGGGTGACAGGGAGAGATCCTGTCTCAAATAAATAAATACATATTTAGTTGATATTTTATTTGAAGAATGAGATATTGGATTAATTATAAGTTATCTTCCTAGCATTTGATTCTAGAGTTAAAATTGAAATGAGTCTACAAATATGTATTTTATACTGAAAGTAAATTTGCTTTTTGCTGAAAATACAAATTATATATTTTTAAAGAGATAAAATGAATTTAATAACATTTTATATACTGGATATAATGGTCATTTACAATGTTTTCTGGCTTTTTCTGACTTTAAAGTTAAGGTAAAATTTACATAGAGTAGAAATTCTATTCGTTTTAATAAATGTATATACTCATATAAATGATAGGCATAGGAGGCAGGGAAATTCCGGGCAGAAGAAGGTAGGTCCGCAAGTGAGGGCCCCACTCTCAAGCCTGGAACTGTGGCTTGAGACACACATCCCTGTTTTCCTGAGGTGAGGAAAGTGAGGACATACTTCCCTGTTTCCCTGCCCAAATGTTGCCTCTTCCAAAACCAGCCATGGCCTACCTTGCCCCCATCCTGTGCACATAAAACCCCCAGACTCAACTTGCAGAGATGAGAAGCAGCTGGGCGTCAGAGAATGTGGTTGAACATTGGAGAGAAGCAGCTTGACTTCAGAAGGACAGCTTGCCAGCATAGCTTTGGAGAGGAGTCGTCCAGCCATACCCAGCCAGAATCTGGGGAAATATTACCTTCCTGCTCAGTCCCGTTTTCAGCTCTGCTTCCCACTGAGAGCCACTTTTATTGGCAGTAAAATCCTCCTCATTTATCATCTCCAATTTGTTCATGCAACTCATTCCTTCTGGATACTGGACAAAACTTGGGTGTGAGTGCAAAAGGTTGTCACACTGACCCTCCACTAAGCTTTTAACACTTAAGGCAAAAGAGGACTGACTGAAACACTCCTTCTGGGGCTTCAGACATCACAGGCACACCCCTAGGTGCTGCCATGGGGCCATCCTTCCTGCCAGTGCCCAAAAGCACTCACCTCAACTCCTACACTGACTTACCCACGCAATTCCTTCCACAAGAGGTTGAGCACAGCAAGTTTGAGTGAGTGGAGTTAGTCTCTGCTAGCACCTGTGCACTCCAGTTTCCACCCATGAAGGGGTCAGGGGAATGTCCTGCTTCATAACCACCACTACAATCAAGATGTAGACCATTCCCATCACTTTGGAAAGTTACCTCCTTCCAGTTGATCACTATATCCACACAAAAAAACACCTCTTATTTGTTAATTGACAAATAAAAATTATATATATTTATTGTGTACAAGATGATGCTTTGAAATATGTATACATTATGTAATGGCACCACTAAGCAAATTAATGTGTACATTACCTTACATCCTTAACATATGCACTACCTATCATACTTCGTTGTGGGAACCCTTAAAGTCTGCTCTGTTAACGGTTTTCAAGAATATAATACACTGTTGTTAATTACAGAAGGAATACATTCAAGATATCTATTGTACAACATAGAATATACTGTTCTGATTTCTATCATTTTTTAATTTTTCTATTGAGTATGCCAGTTCTAGGGACTTTCCAATCAAATGATTTGCACAAAAGGACCATAGTAAACAGATATGCTTCAAGGTTGCCATCAGTTAGATGCTAACCAAACAGTCTATAAGTGATAAAACATTTCAAAATCTTGGCCTGTGGTCACGGTAGTCAAGCTGTATATTTTTATTTTATATCTACCACATAAGAAAAAGTAGCAAATGTGTTCCATTTTTCTAAGAATTATTTTAACCAAGGAGATTATTTTGATGTTTTAGCAAAAGATGTACCTTTGTTTTATCATTGTATGCTTTAAACTATTAGAAGAAACACATTATTTTGTAATAAAATTTTACTTGATATGAAGAATTATTAATTGCATACTTTCTTGAAAAATGCACTATGTAACTTAAGTTGTAAATTATCATCAAAAATTACTTTAAATAATTAGAAACAGATAATTGGAGTTTTTAAACTTTTAGTGGATATTGCAAAGTACAGAAAAAACAATGTATTTTGAGGACTTTAGATAATTATAGATATTGGGCTAAGTTAGATTCAAAAATAATTTTTCTTTAAAGTATATAATAGTCTAGGACTGTCAGCTACAAAGAATTGATAGTGTATCAATGACCTTTTTTAAATTTTTTTTTTGTTTTCATGATAAATGTCAATCCAGAAATAAATGAGCCACCTTTTACATATTATAATACTGTAATTCAACCATTGTGCTTTGGGCTAAAGGGAAATGTCCTTGATCTTTTAGGTGGATGGTAATTAGTTCTTATACCCAATTCTACCATGGAGTCTTATTAAAATTGATTCTGAATAATGATCCCTATACTTTTATTCCTAGTGTTTGACATGTCTGACAGAATCTCTGAGTTTTGCATTGACCAAGAGACAGCTTAACTTTTGTCATATGTAAACCACATTCTTCCTGTCCTCTACTAAGAATTAGCTCAATATATTTTCTAAGAGGCTGAGAAACCACACATACTCAAAAAGGTCATTAATATCAAATAGTATTTATTAATTGTTCATTCAAACAGAGGTTCAAAGCTCTACAACTCAAGTTAATGAGACATAACATTTTAGGGTTTTACACTGAGACATAAAAATTACATTTTGTGTAGTATGTATGGTAGTTGATGACATATATTTAGATAATTAACAAGAGTTTGGTGATGAAATAAGTTAATGGAAATAATACTTATGGATGTATATAACATTGGAAATTTTTATTATTTTTTATTTATTGTCAAAATGGAAAGACCTACTATTTGACAGCACAAGGCGATGACTATAGTTAACAATAACAAATTTATAGTTTAAAATCACTTAAATAATGTAATTGGATTGTTTACAACTCAAAAAATAAATGCTTGAGAAGATGGATACCCCATTCTTCATGATGTGCTTATTTCACATTGCATGCCTGTATCAAAACATCTCATGTATCCCATAAATAGACACACCTATTATATACCCACAAACATTTAAAAAATATATAGTAGTGATCACTTTTTTTTTCTTTCTCCCCTTTCCATTCTCTTTTATTTATTCATCTTCTCTTGTTATTTCAGTCCTAAAGACATTGGACGAGGCAGATAAAGACAGGTATCTGTGCCAGAAGTGAGGAAGAGGAACATGACAGCTTAGAACATGGAGTTAGAGCTAAAACAGGATGATGATTGAGTCAACTCAGGGAACTTCTTAGCTTAGTCAGAGCAAGCAAGGGAATGGTCCAGAACAGGTGTCACACCCCTAGCAGACTGAGAAGAGACTCCAAATGAGTGGTGACCTGGTATGGGTGGGTCATAGCCATAATGGCACTTATGGAAATTGGTGGCAATGGAGAAGGAAAATTCACCAGGAAATTGATCAAATAAGGAAATGTATAAATGATAATGACATCTAAGTACATTGCTTTCAAAACAAGATGTTACAAATATGAAAATAGAGAAAATTAGACTAAAACTTACAATATTGGACTGCAATTGGAGGTATTTGTATGAATTCATAGTTTTAAAAAAATATAGATATTGAAATAAATATAGATGTAAACATCTATGAATGCATGTATATCTCTGTCCACTGACAGGCCCTAGAAGCAGTGACTTTACAGTGCTAAGGAGCATATCTCACACCCAGATCATGACTTCTAAAGCCCAAGGACTTAAAAGGAACAAGGACTCTTCTGAGAAATGACTGATTTCCTATGACTAAAAAGGTAAGTACTGCTGGAAGAGGTGTCAGAGCTCCAGCATAGGGAAGTGGTTGACACGAGACTTGGTAAGAAGAATTTACCAGCAAGAGTATAGGTTTGAAAGAAGAAAGTTTTATCAGAAAGAATATTGTGTAAAAGTGCAGTGGGGTGCCTTGGAGAGAGGACTGAGCATGACATGGTGGATTTTCCTTGGAAGCATTCATAAACCTTAAGGCAAGAGCTTAAGGGTAATTTGGGCCATATTAGTCACGTGGGTCAGGACAAAGGATTAGATTTGTAGACATTTTGGTGCCTTAATGTCAGCAAGGATTGCACGATGAGTTTTGATATGCATGCATTCCAGAGATTATGTATGGAAATTCTTGTTACTTATAGAAGCTGAAATAGGCCTGGAACAAGATGCTGACGTTAGTTACCAGAGAAGTTAAATTACTTTAAAATTCCCCAGATAAGGAGTTTTACCGCCGAATGGTCTATTAAATGGTCACCAGGTAATCTTTGGTCCCTTCTAAATTCTTCAGATAAGGAGTTTTTTTTGTCTAGAGGGCCTATTCAATGGTCATCAGGTGATTTTTGCTCTCCTCAAGTACAAGATGAATTCAACATATATTTTTGTACCGGAGATCAAAGGAGCGCTGAAGTAATAATGTGGACTTGGCAAAATGACACTGGCACCAGCTTGAATACATTGTCACTGGACAAATCTGGGACAATTTGAGCATCAAAGAAACTTTCAGTAATGATTTTAACCTGTTTAACAAAATAGGAGTCCTATGAGTCCACATGGATACAAATAAACAAAATAATTGAAATTTGAATGAGTAGCACGATATATTAGATGACAGTGGTAATTTACATATTAGAGATTTAAAAAGAGGGAGAAGACATGTTTTGATGAATAGAAGTGTGAATACAAATTCAAAAATTAATTCTAAAAATATTACACAAGCATATTTTAATGTAATATTGATAGTAACATTTATGGAATACTTTGTGTCATAAACTGTGCTTAATGTTTTCTGTATCATTTTATCTTGATAAGTATCATAGAAGGTTAGATTTATTATTTCTCCTATCTCTACATATAAGTAAAAGGAGGCTTCAAAATTAAAGTATGTACTTAATATGTCAGAGTTATCTACACTCCATTACACAGTGTTCCTCTCTGTATTGTACTATTCTCTATCTCAGAAACAACAAGTGTAGCTTTTAGATACATTTTGTTTTATATTTGTACTATTGTCTGTGAACCTAAAAATTCTGAGACAGGTCTCAGTTAATTTAGAAAGCTTATTATGCCAAGGTTGAGGATGTGCACCACTGACACAGCCTCAGGAGGTCCTGATGACATGTGCCCAAGGTGGTTAGAGCACAGCATGGCTTTATACGTTTTAAGGAGATATGAGGTGTCAATCATTATATATAAAATGAACATTGGTTTGGTCCGGAAAGGTGGGAGTTAGGTGAGAGATAGACAGTTGCATTCTTTTGAGTTTCTGATTAGCCTTTCAAAGAGGAAGTAAGACATGTATTTATCTCAATGAGTAGAGGGATGACTTTGAATAGAATAGGAGGCAGGTTTGCCCTAAGCAGTTCCTAGCTTGACTTTTCCCTTTACCTTAGTGATTTTGGGGGTGCAAGATTTTTTTCACATTTCCCCCCATTTTTTAAAAAAGTCTTTCAGAGAAAGCATTTTAGAAAAAAAAAAAAAAGAGTCTTTGGTCCCAGGTTTCAGCTAATCTTTTACGGCTAGGATGGTTTACTCCTAGACAGGTAGATCTCGTGTTATTAGGAAAGTTCATTTTTAGCAGGTTGTGAAGTTTCATGTCCTCTGAAGAGAAAATAGGGGGACGAAGAGGGAAGAACAACAACAGCAACAAAAAGAAAAATCCTGGAAAATTAACATAGGCCACATTACTCTGAAGTCCATATATTAGTAGGCAGGTATGAAAGTGAATTATGTATGTAAATGCGTTGCTGTTTTTTCTTCTGAAGTTTAAGTTGTCTAGATTCGGTTCATAAGGCTTTATGAAAGCACAGCTTATTTTTTAGTGATTTCAACTTTGGAAAAAATGGTAGAAAAAGAAGAGAAAGCAGAAAAAAAGAAAATATTATTTTGGAGACTTATAGCAAGGAAAAAAATAGAATTCAGTCCAAACTATAGAAAAT
Organism: Macaca thibetana thibetana; assembly: GCF_024542745.1. Classification (NCBI taxonomy): domain Eukaryota; kingdom Metazoa; phylum Chordata; class Mammalia; order Primates; family Cercopithecidae; genus Macaca; species Macaca thibetana. The sequence continues at coordinate 68,486,433 of NC_065592.1, forward strand.
AATAAAAATTGAAAACATTAAGCAAGACTAGCATCTAACAACAGGTGTACTATAGTATCCCGGCCCGCGGGATAGTCGAAGCGGGCCCTGGAGGAGGGGGTGGGAATTTGGGGAACAAGAGATACGAGAAATGGAGACAAGACAAGTCTCCATTTAATCTAAAAGATCAAGTCTCTTTTAATGGCGGTAATGCAGTGCCTTATATACACTTGGAGGGAAAGGGGTTGGGCCAGAGGCGGAGATGATCTCATCGCAAAGGGCGTGACCAAGTAGGTATTGGTTTCTCTGGTTGAACGTCATGTTGCACCTGTGCTGTCAGGTAGTAATTTTCGCGGGCGCGGGAAAAATGGGTGAAGAAGCAGCAGGAAGAGCGCCATCTTTTATGAGGTATTAATACAGGGAAAAAAGGCAAAGATAGGGAGAAGGCGTGGGGTGGAAATGAATATAGCTCAGGCGTTTTTAATCATCAGTTATTATTCGCTATGGCCGGGGCGTGCAGCTCCGGACAGGTCCCCCTTTTAATTATTTTATGATGAGAAAACGACCCCTCGGGAACTGCGCCTGTCTTAGGTTGGGTCAACTCATCCCCACCTTCTAGGCCCGTCATGGGATAAGGCAGCAGCAAAGGCGGCCCTCCTGTCTTAGGCTCCGATGGAGATAGTGTCCTCTTACCCGTCATTGACTGTCCAGTTCAGCACACAGGGGAGGTGGTCTTATTAAGGCAAATAAGACTCACCATTTTCAGTCATCTCAAGGCGATGATAATGGACCTGTATAGGTTTGGCCTGGAAGGCCTCGATTTGTTGTCTGACGAATGCCATAAGCTTATTAAAGATTATAGGCCCGAGAGTGAGAAAGAGTAGAAGAGTAAGTAAAGGACCAAGAAATGGCAGGAGATAGGGGAGAAGTCCATCGAGTCCAGTCCACAAGGGATTAGCGACCAGACCTTTTCTGCGCTCTTCTAGTTCTTCCTGTAAAGTCTTTATCTTATCTCTGACGACTCCGGATTTGTTGGCGTAAAAACAGCACTTTTCATTTCCATGACTGGTCTGGCATTAGGTAAGCTGTCTTGCCCGAGCAAGTCACCTAGGTGATTCTGTCTGACGGAGGTTCAGATACCTGTCCCCCTCTGCAATCACAAGGCTGGCCGTATTGTTTTTGTAATAATTCTCTTGCCTTACGAGGGTCACCGATACCTGCATAGACTGTCACTATGTTATATAGAGCGATTATTCTCCAAAGGAATCTCATGTTAGGCTTCATTTTCTGAAAAACAAAAAGGAAAGAACTTCTCAGGGAGATTTATCTTCCCTGGACTGACAATGGTTATGATTTATTTGTCTTACCAATCTTTCAGGCAGCCATCTGGCTGCATCATTTTTTTGTGAGAAGATGCATACTGAGCCTCTTCCCCAAATTAAAACTGGATCGGGGCCATGCCATGAATTATCAAGTGGATCTTTCCATTTTACCATTGCAAACTGTTTTTGAGATTCAGGATGCCAGAAACGATCGGCAGCCGATTTTCCATGACTGTCCAAATTTAAAAAATTAAGGATAAACAGGGCATGATTATGTTTCTAGGGGTACCCTTCACGGGGTACCAGCTCCCCCCTTTTAATTTTGTGATAACAGTTTTTAAAGATAGATGAGCTCTTTCTATTATACCTTGTCCTTGGGGATTGTAGGGAATACCTGTGGTATGTTTAATTTGTAGGGTATTACAGAATTGTAAAAAGGTTTTGGCTATATAACCAGGGCCATTGTCTGTTTTGATTTGTTTGGGTATTCCTAAAATAGAAAAGCAGTGCAATAAATGAGCTATGACATGTTTGGTGGCCTCTCCTGTTTGGAGAGTTGCACTGACGAATCCACTATAGGTGTCTATGCATACATGGATATATTTTAGCTGACCAAATTCTGAGTGGTGAGTAACGTCCATTTGCCAAATTTCGTTGGGGATGAGTCCTCGGGGGTTAACTCCTAGATAGGGAACAGGCAAATACGTTATGCAGTTGGCGCATTGTTTAACTATTTGTCGAGCTTGTTCTCTGGTAAGTTTAAACATGAGTCTTAAGGTTTGGGCGTTTAAATGATGCAAGGCATGTGCTTTTTGTGCTTGTTGCAAATTGTCTGTAGTGACTGTGGCTATGATTTTTGTTGCCGCATCAGCTGTTGCGTTACCTTGTGTTAAAGGTCCCGGTAATCCTGAATGTGCTCTAATATGCCCAAGAAAAAAGGGAGTAGTCCTTTTTCGAATAAGTTGTTGACATTGTAAAAATAGGTTAGCTGTGTCTGAAATATGTTTAATTTGAGGCACGGTCTCTAAGAGGGGTATTGAATGAGCCAGGTAGGTGCTGTCTGTGTAAATGTTAAGTGGCTGACAAGGAAAAGCTGATAGTGCTGCAATTATAGCTTGCAATTCGACCAGCTGAGCTGATGTATAAGTGGTCTGGAATTTAACGACTACATTATTGTAGGTGTAAGCGGCAAGTCCTGTGGAAGATCCATCAGTGAAAATTAATAATGCGTCATTGAGAGGTTCTTTGCTGGTAATATGGGGAAATACAAACGCATGAAATTTACAAAATTGAATAAGTTTGTTAGGTGGGTAATGGTTGTCAATCGCGCCAGTGTAAGAAGCGCAAGCAATTGGCCAGGCTTCCGTATTTTGTAATAGCCAATGAATGTGTGATTGAGTGTAGGGCTGTATAATGGTAGAGGGTTCTATTCCAAAGTATTTTCTACTGTTTTCTCTTCCCAAGATAATTAGATCAGCTATGGCATAATAAGGCAACAAAACCTTTTTAGGAGAGGAGGGCAGGTGTACCCACATAACGGGATTGTTCTGCCAAAATAGGCCAGTAGGGGTTATTGTTGTGTTAAAAATAAGGAATATTAATGGCTGAGAATAGTCAATACCGGTAACAAATTGTGTTGCAATGGCATGTTCTACCTGTTGGAGTGCCATTAATGCTTCTTTAGTAATGGACCTGGGAGATTTTGGATTAAAGTCTCCTTTTAATATATCGAAAAGAGGTTTTAACTCTCCTGTAGTGAGTTTTAAGTACGGTCGAAGCCAATTTATGTCTCCCAGTAATTTTTGGAAATCATTTAAAGTTTTTAAATGATCACGACGTATAACGGCCTTTTGATTAATGATTTTGGGTCCATTAATTTGAAAACCAAGATAGGTGTATGGATCTTGTAATTGTACCTTTTCTGGGGCTATTTGTAGTCCAGCTGCTGCTAACTCTTGTTTGAGTTGAGCAAAGCACTGTAAGACTTGTTCGCCAATTTCTCCTGCTATTAAAATATCATCCATATAATGTATAATATACATTTGTGCCCACGTTTTTCTGACTGGCTCTATAGCAGCAGCTACATATTTTTGACACAAGGTAGGACTATTAGCCATACCCTGAGGTAAGACTTTCCATTGATAGCGCTTCATTGGTTGTTTAAAATTTGTAGATGGAAGACTAAAGGCAAATCTTTTCTGGTCAGCAGGATGAAGGGGAATTGTAAAAAAGCAATCTTTAAGGTCAATAATGATTTTAAAATATTTTTGAGGAATCGCAACCGGTGAAGGTAATCCTGGTTGTAAGGCACCCATAAGGATCATAGTGATATTTACTGCTCTCAAACTTGTAAACGCAAAGCATGCCTACAAGACCAAAAACCTCATCACCTGAGTACATGGTAGATAAGTAAATAATGGTCTGCACCCCAGACGCAGCGAATCAGAAACTTGAAGGCAGAGCTCTGCAAGCTGTGATTGAACAAGCCTCCCAAGTGAGTTTCATGCACACTGAAGACTGAAACTCAATGAGAACCATTGTTTTAACCAATTAAAATTCAATCTTCAGGTGGTTCATATACACTGCCAAAATTGAGAAAGCTTGAGAATCACTGAATAGTAATAATTATTTTCAGATGGTACTTGATAAATTTACAAAAACTGCAAACATGCAAGACCCGCCCAGCCATCCGCACATCCACTGGGATCCACTCCCACGATCACCCTCGAGGGAAATGAGACCCTCCTCCGTATCTTGCGGAGGCCCCGCAAGGCCAGAACGGGAGCCCACCTTTAAAATATGCTCTGTCTGAGCGACTGCAGCCACGACCCGCGGATCGACCCCCCTCCCATCCACCAAATCTCCAACGAGGTTCCAACAAGAGAAAACGGCCACAGGAATCCTCTCTGGCCCAAAAGTACCACACTAGTCCTGAAGACAATCCCCTACTCTACGCCATATTTTGATATCAATAGTTCCTTCCTGTGGGAACCAAGGGCAACTATCTTTTACAAAATCAAAAAATTTAAACAAGTCATTACCTTTAACCTTTACTCCTCGTATCTTCAAAGCCTCTTTTAATTGTCCTACATATATTTGATGCTGGCTTAATTCTTGTCCCATTTCGGACGCCTCACTTACCTTCGATCCTGACGCGGCAGGTTCCCGCGGTGATCAGTTTAATTCCTTTTGTCTTTGTTAGCGGTCGACCATCCTTTGGCGTCCTCTTCCTCACAGAGTCCCTCGTTTCCAGGTCCCTGTTCGGGCGCCACGTATCCCGGCCCGCGGGATAGTCGAAGCAGGCCCTGGAGGAGGGGGTGGGAATTTGGGGAACAAGAGATACGAGAAATGGAGACAAGACAGTGCTCTGATCAAGTCTCTTTTAATGGCGGTAATGCAGTGCCTTATATACACTTGGAGGGAAAGGGGTTGGGCCAGAGGCGGAGATGATCTCATCGCAAAGGGCGTGACCAAGTAGGTATTGGTTTCTCTGGTTGAACGTCATGTTGCACCTGTGCTGTCAGGTAGTAATTTTCACGGGCACGGGAAAAATGGGTGAAGAAGCAGCAGGAAGAGCGCCATCTTTTATGAGGTATTAATACAGGGAAAAAAGGCAAAGATAGGGAGAAGGCGTGGGGTGGAAATGAATATAGCTCAGGCGTTTTTAATCGTCAGTTATTATTCGCTATGGCCGGGGCGTGCAGCTCCGGACACTACAGTTTTGGAAACATAATTTTAATCTCTCCAGTTTCCCATTTTTATTAAAGACAAATCATGGTAGGACCAATTTTCTTTATTAAACTTGGCCAGATTGTTTGTTTAAAGTCTAGCAAGAATAATTATTTTTCACATCAGCTTTATAAAATTGGTTTTGATGAAACTTTGTGCCATAGAAATCTCAGATAAGATTTTTTAAATGCCAAACTCAGCCATGGATTTGTGCTACTAACTATATATGAGTTAGGTAAAATTTTTCTCCTCTTGCGGTTCCAAGTCAAACCTGAGGCTCCTGGACCTGTGAGAAAGTGACATTTTTTAAATTTACCATGGGTCAAATACCCTGCACAGGGACTGTGTAAACTATGAGGCCAGTTTTTCCAAGAGCTTTTATTGACTCCATAAGTTAAATTTGATTCCTTAAAGGAAAGCACACCACTCCAGTCAAAGCCTTGGTAAAATAACCAGTTTCTCCAATTGTGTCCTGTTACAAATGAAAACAGATTCTTATTGCACTTATGCAAATAACTGTATTGCCATAAGTTAAGAACATTCACAAATAGTTTCCAAATTCTGGAGAAATCAAGTGGAGAAAAAAAATATGCTCCAAATTTTGTTCATAGGAGTATACTAAATTGTTAAAAGCTGTCAATATATAAAAAGAAACATTTCAAGACTGAGAAACAAACCAAAAGATCAGCAATGTTTCAAGCAAAAACTTAAAAAGATTATTTCAGTCCATGCAGTTAATTCCTGTTCTGCTTGATATTCACGAACATTTTAGCTCTCCCTGAGTCCTGAAAGTTTTTCCTATATTTTGATGTCACAATCTCCAAATTTTTCAGAAACCTACTTTCAAGAGCATCCATTAGAGTTTTATTGTTGATTATAAAACCACCTTCTAAAGAGGACCAACACAAACAGTTGTCTGTGGTTGACAATAAGTTTTAGAGAAGCCATAGTCAAAGACACAATTGACAAGGAAATTTGTTACCTCTGTGGCACACAATAATTTTAACATAACAACTATGATCATTACTGATAATGTACACTAAGTCCACTAAGTCATATCAGAATTATAGGAGTTTCCCATAATTTTGGAACACATACCAATAATATATTTATACAAATAGAGCCCAAAGAAAACCAAACACCATTTAACATTTGACAATGCTTCATGTATAATTATGTCATTTTTGGACTTTAGTGAATCTAATATCTTAACAATTCAATTAGGTCAGAAAAATACATAATTTATAGTTTGGTTTTAAAAATTTGTCAAATATCAAAGGTTTAAAACACTTGATAACACAAAACAGAATCACGGGTCATTATAAAATTAGTCATTCATTTAACCAAAGTGATAACTAAAGGATTTAAAAAAAAAAAAAAAAAAGAGGCAAAACCCTTCATTCTTTGAGGGAGGAGACATAATTTTCCAAACAATAAGCCTTAATAAAAGCAGCATGAAGCCAATTAAATTTGTGTTTCAAAATTTTATAAACTATCTATCAAATTGTAATTGTTATATAACTTCCATAAGCCTTTTATAATCTTTATATCCCTTGTTAAGGAGTCAGTTAATGCTTCCAAAAAACCTTGTTAATCTGATACATGGGCCTTATATTCTGGTCTTTCTTTAGTGTGCCTTTAACATTAATACTTAATTTACAGAGAAACTGAACTTAGTTTTTCTTTCAAAATTGGCCCTTACAGTCTCATGCACCCACCTCTTCCACAATAGTCCTTGGGCCTTGAGGAGTTGAATAGCTTTAATTTCTGTGCCTGTGTCTCAGGAATGCAGTTTATTTTGATTGACATCTTTTATGGGGCCTGAAGATGAGGTCTTAATTGCTGTCAGTGTTTAAGATTTAGCAGGACTTGGTGTCCTTTTTAGACCCAGGAATCACAGGCCTGTAACTCAATGCCACAGGACTTTAAAGGTACATACTTCAAGACACATGGATGTAATAACCTTAATTAAAAAAATTAAATCTCACTTTTTCCTAAGAAAACCAAACTTAATAATAATAGTATAGGAATTATTTTGATAAAACATAAAATCTGTTAGACAGTTACCAAAAGGCAAAAGAAAAGAGTTTTTTTTTGTGGTAAGAAAGTTTAAGAGAGATAATTTTATATGAAAAATAATCTAGTATGGTAAATTTAGTCCTAAATTAAAATGACTGATTGTTTAAGGAAATAAAATGTTGAGGACAAACAGAAAGTCCAAGCATGTCGTGAAGAGTCTGTATAAGGCGTAATAAGGGGATTTATTTAAAAAAAACTTCTTATGTGATCAAATTGTTTATAAGTAAAGGAAATTATAAACACATATACTAAATTGTTGGTTAGAACAAGAAAATTTTCTTAAGTGGTTGATTTAATAAATTATAAGATATTTTAATTTTTAACACAAATTTCAACTTTTACTGCATCTCACTTTTTTCAACTTTATCTCCCCTTTTAAAAGCCATGTTTTCCTAAAGAGGTAAAGGAAATGTTTTCTTCCAACATAATATTCTATTCAAAAAGGTCTTTTCCCTTTTGTAACTGTCCTGACAGATTTTACCTAAACATCAACTTTAAATAAGACTTAGATTGAACTTGTTTAAGGAAGAATGTTTTTGTACAGTGTATCTTTATTTCTTCCAACATAATATTCTATTCACTGCAGAAGGTCTTTTCTTTTGCCTTTTGGTAACTGTCCTAACAGAGTTTACCTTGTTTTATACATCAGCTTTAAATAAGCTTTGAATTAGATTGAACTTGTTTACCTTTTTTAAAAAGACATACATTTTTAGCAAGAATGTTTTTGTACAGTATATCTTTATTGATAAATACACAAATAATGATATATCTACTATTTAATATACTTTTATATTCTAAATTATGATGTCTGTCTATGAGTATTTATTCCATTACCTTTACCTAATTATTTTATTTTAATTCTTTACCTAAATTATTTAGGAGAAGTGCAATAGTCATCATTTAAAGTTATGGAACCACCACTGCAATATGATAACTGAGACAGTGAAAAACATTTGACCTAACTGACTCTATCTTGCTTTTAACCTCCAAACTGTCCTTGTTCATTCCTGGGTGTGGGCCATACTAACTTTGGGAGGAACTTAGCTTATAGTTTAGTTTTGAAACAAAGACAATGACAGTTCTTTCCCAAAACAAACCTTCTTACTGCCTGTGGACCAGACTGCCTAAATCCACAGGTATAGAAGTTATGATAATCTTACTAAATTCAAGATATGGCTATTTTCATTAAATCAATGTCAATATCTTACTGATTAAAAATTACACAAGCAAAAATCATTTTCTTTTGGCTGGGTTTATAGTTTTGCAACACTAATGACAAATTTTGACACCTAATAATATTTGGCGGGAATAAGTATAAAATTACTTGATTAATAAATGGAAACAAAAATGCTTTCTGACAATTCTTAGGACACTTCTAATATTACTTTGGCAATAATTTTCAAACTAGCTAATTTATTAAATATTTTACTTAAGTTAAATAAAGTTGAGAAAGCCTTTGACTAGTCTTTTATTTTTTTTGATAAAGTATTTGATTCAAGCACTTTTGTTTTCTTAAGACAATTAATTTGAGTTCTTTATATATTTTCAGTAGTGAAACATTGTGTATAAAACACATAAATACATAGACGTATTAGGCATGCCAATAGAATTACACCTTATAGATTCCTAAGACTTTTTTTTTCCTATTTTAGACTTGCAAACTCTTGATAACCTGTTTTATTGCCATGGCAGTTGTCAGCTAACTAGCCCTAAATCTGCATATTAAAGGAAACAATTCAGGTGAAAATCAGCAAAATTTACGTCATAAGGTACAAAGAAAAAGTATGGCAAACTAGAGGGAAATTAAAACTGATTTTATTGCCAATTGAACATAAAATTTTAGAAGTGTATTATAAAGGTATTCAAATATATACATAAGCATGTAACATACACACATACACACAATGTTCTATAGCTTCCACTTCAGTACTTTATCCATATGGTAAATACAAATTTGCTGCTCTGCAAAAAATAAACAAATAAACAAACAAAAAACCTGTTAGAACCAAACAGTGGTTTTTATCTCAGTAGAAAAGGAACAGCAGATTTAAAGCAGGCAGAAAATAAAAGAGAGGAAAAGTGGACCTAGGAATGCTATAGTTTGCAGGTTAACCTTAGGGCTCTTTTTCCTTAATGTAAATGTGCACAAAGACTGTATTAGTTCCATTGTACTCTGGCAAGTAGTGGTGCCATAAAACCTACAGCATGCTCAAAAGGGGGTCATTTTTCTTGTTTTCTCCTCATTCTTAGATTACTTGCCTCCCCGCCCCCACCCCCCATTTTTTTCTTACAAGGAGGAACTGAGCTGTGGCTTCGGGTTTTTGTGGGGTGGATCTTTATGTGCTGCTTGTGGGAAAGACTCCATAATGTGTCACCCCTGAGTCTTTTCCATCCTCTTACATGTCTCAGTTTCTCTCTCCAGAGGTCTGTGACCTCTGAGAGGGTTCATACATCATGTAATCAGCCCTTATATCTATCTTCTGGATGAGCCATTTTTAAAATTATATTTTGTGGGGGATTTCCCTACAGAGCTACTGCACATCACTGGGGGTCAACTTCCCAGACACTTCCATAAGGCCCCCACCTTTCAGATGGGAGAATAAAATTCCTTTCTCTTAAAAGCTGAGAAAACTCAGTATCCCACTAAACTATGAAAACAACAGTTTGCTCCCTCTTGCAAATCTGCACAGAAAAACCAAATTAAGATTAATTTTTGGAGGAAAAGTAATAGAGAATACTCTTTGGAATGCATCTGTGAACTAGAATTAGGATTCTTAAACAACAACTTCCTAGGAGGAAAAAAAAAAAGCAAAAGCAGCCAAGACTACTTTCTGTAAACTGCTTTACTACTTGTAACTTTGTAGCTCTCATCTGCCATTATACATGCCAAGGTCACATCCTCTCACAGTGCAAAGTCATCCCTGGTACCCCAAAGCCAAAATGGCAGGTCATACAACAAAACTGCCCATGACTCTGGAAATTCCACAAAGAAAACAGAACACTCCAAAAGGGGGTGAGTAGAGCCTTTGTTCTGAATTATTTAAATGGTTTAAGTCATTAAAAGCCTCCTCTAGATTTTTTGGCACTGCAGATGGCAAAGGGGGAAGAAAGGTGGAAGAAAATAAAATGAAATAACAATTTTTTAAGACAGAAAGCAAACACAGAAACCAAACACATAGTTTTTGTTTGTTTGTTTTTTCCTTTTATTTTATTTTATTTTATTTTATTTTATTTTATGGCTGTGAGGAATCTTAGCCAAATTAGAAAGTCCTTTTTACTCATAATTTGGAATTTTCAGTTTGATTTGATCAAGTCAGCTAGAGTTGGTAAAATCCAATGGGAGAAAGACCACTGCAAACAACAACAACAAACCAACAATATGATCCCTGAGCTCTCTAATGGCAAGGAGAAATTAAGACCAGCTAGTTGTTACCCTTAACGGTAGCCAAGACAAAGCCCAATTAACTTACTTACCTAAGGTTGGGTCTCAGGCTGAAGACTTCTCTCCACATTCCTAGAAGCAGGAAAACAAAACAAAACAAAACAAAAACAAAAAACCTCATCTTCCCTGTTGGAAGTGAGCTCAAACTCCATAAAGGAGTTACCTGCCTTCCATAATCATGAAAGCAGGAAAAAATTGCCTTTCTTGTTTTAGATGCAAGTAAAACTCCAAAAAGAAGAGGAATTGTACAACAAAATAAACTTTAGATCTTAACACAATTTTGGAATATCAGGGATTCTCTTCAGGGGGTGCTCTCAGACCTCAGCAAATTGTCCTATTGGGTTGAAGTTAGCTCATGCTGGTAGCAAGCACCAATAGGAGATTTGCCAAAGGTCAAGAGCATCTCCACTCAGAATCTCTTTGTGGTTACCAAATGTGAACCCTGAAAATTTGAGACAGGTCATAGTTAATTTAGAAAGTTTATTTTGCCAAGGTTGAGGATGCACACCCATGACACAGCCTCAGGAGGTCATGATGACATGTGTCCAAGGTGATCAGAGTACTTGGCTTTATACATTTTAAGGAGACATAAGACATAAATCAATATATGTAAAATAAACATTGGTTCAGTCCCAAAAGGCGGGACAACTCAAAGTCTGGAAGGAGCTTACAGGTCACAAGTTGGTGAGAGACAGATGGTTGCATCCTTTTGAGTTTCTGATTAACCTTTCCAAATGAGGCAATCAGACATGTATTTATCTCAGTGAGTAGAGAGGTGACTTTGAATAGAATAGGAAGCAGGTTTGCCCTAAGGAGTTGCCAGCTTGACTTTTCCCTTTAGCTTAGTGATTTTGGGGGCCCAAGATGTGGTCCTTTCACAGGACAAAAAAAAAAAAAAAAAAAAAAAAAGCCTAACTCTGAAAGTATTTGAAAATATTTATTCTGAGCCAAATGTGAGGACCATGACCCATGGCATAGCGTCGGGAGAGCCAAGATGTTGGGTTACAGCTTGATTTTATAAATTTTAGGGAGACAGAAGACATCAACCAATATGTATGAGCAGTACATTGGTTCTGTCTAGAAGGGCAGGACAACTCAATATGGGGATTTACAGGTCATAGGGGAATTCAAACATTTTCTGATTGGCAATTAGTTGAAAAAGTTAAGTTATCTAAACATGGAATCAATAGAAGTTTGGGTTAAGAAATGTGGTTGTAAAGACTAAGGTGCTTATGTAGATAAAGTCTCAAAAGTGGCTGCCCTAGGAGGCAATAGATGCACATGTTTCCTCTTCAGATGTTTAAAAGGTGCTGGACTCTCAGTTAATATCTTCATGTACAGAAAAAGACCTGGAGAAGCAAGGGGATCCTCTGCAGAATATAAATTTTCCCCACAAGAGACAGAAAGGCAGGAAAACTCAAATGGCCCTTTGCAGGGCCATTTCAAAATGTGTTAAAGAAATATATTTTGGTGTAAAATATTCTGATTTGTTCCAAGGCCTGCTATCTGTCATGTGATGGTATACTAGAGTCAGGTTGGAATTTAGCATCTTATTGCTACAGTGTTTTATCAGTGTTCAGAGGTTTGTTTAATGTTAATGCTGGTCAGTTGTGCCTGAATTCCAAAGCTAAATGAGACATGTCCCAGGGCCCCTTCTTCCCATCACTGTCTGAACTAGTTTTTCAGGTTTCTTTGTAATCCCTTTGGCTTAGAGGATGGGTCCATTCAGTTGGTTGGAGGACTTAGAATTTTATATTTTGTTTATAATAGTAAGAACACATCAGCGGAGAGCTTCTTCATTTGTAAATTGCCTTCTTTAAACCTTTCTTAGATACTGAGAAACACAAATAAGCCTGGGTAAAGAAAATCATCTCTGTCTAATGTCATTATTATTATAGTAACACCTATGTCAGACAGCTTTTTTGAGTTTCTGATTTGATTTACTACAGACTTTGATTGGTGGATTGTAAGGTGATTTATAGCATGTTCTATTGCATTTGATTATCTATCAATAACTTAGCACAAATGTTACTTTTGCTGATAAGAACATTTCCTATTTTTCTATATCTTAGTCTTTGAAAAAGGAGTTTGTGGCATATATTGAAAAAACCTTTGAAATCTCAAAAGTATATTTTTCTATGCAAAGCATGGTAAAAGCTCTAATTCTTTATGCACTGCAGATAAAAGTAAATAACTACCTAAGGTAGATGTAAGAATGCTAATATTCATATTTCTGGTATGTTTTATAACCTCTTCTAACGATTTCTATGTGTTAAATGAAACTTAAATCTATTAGAAATGTAATTTAAAATTATTTTGTTGTATATTGGCATATGACCTAGATTTATGCTGTATTTATTTGTAGTGTACCTGAAAGAACTAAATGTCTGGTAAAGTAGCATTTATTCAAAATGAGAAAAGGTAATTACAGGTGAAGGAAAAATCCATCTAAATAATATAGATGAAAAGAGTTTCTTCATGATTGAGGTGACAAGGTTTCAGTCATATTGAGACTGAATGTCTTTCACGCTATTTATTTCTAACAAACTACAAGTGTGAACCTCATGGATAGGTGAAGCAAGATTGAGCTGGAGGTGATAACAGTTCTGTGTTTACAACATATTAATAACCAAGAAACTAAGGTGAGTGAATTATAATAATTTTCGACATTTCCCTTTGATTTTTATCCCCTTTTTTGACTACAAATAACAATGAAGAAAATATATTTTATACCTGTCCTAGTTATGCATAATACAATATTTCAATGACTATAAAGAACATAAATAAGTTCTCCTTGAAGAGGTCCTTCACATCCCTTGTAAGTTGTATTCCTAGGTATATTATTCTCTTTGTAGCAATTGTGGATGGGAGTTTGCTCATGATTTGGTTCTCTGTTTGTCTATTTTTGGTGTATAGAAATGTTTGTGATTTTTTTTTTGCACATTGATTTTGTATCCTGAGACTTTGCTGAAGTTGCTTATCAGCTTAAGGAGATTTGGAGCTGAGACGATGGGGTTTTCCAAATATACAAGCATGTCATCTGCAAACAGAGAAAATTTGACTTTCTCTCTTGCTATTTGAACACCTTTATTTCTTTCTCTTGCCTGATTGCCCTGGCCAGAACTTTCAATACTATGAGGGATAAGAGTGGTGAGAGAGGGCATCCTTGTCTTGCACCAGTTCTCAAAGAAAATGCTTCCAATCTTTGCACATTCAGTGTGATATTGGCTATGGGTTTGTCATAAATAGCTCTTATTATTTTGAGACATGTTCCATCAATACCTAGTTTACTGAGAGTTTTTAGCATGAAGGGGTGTTGAATTTTATTGAAGGCCTTTTTTGCATCTATTGAGATTATGATGACATAATTTTATATGAAGAATATCTTAAAGACTCACCATAAAACTTGAACTAATAAAATAACTCAGTAATATTTCAGGACACAAAATCTACTTACAAAATCAATTGTATTTATATAAACTAACTATATAATATTACTATATTACTATATAACTATATAACTAAATATAACTATATAATATAACTATATAACTATAAATTGCATTTATATACATTAACTGTATTTATATACACTAATTGTATTTATAGACACTAGCTATCCAAAAAGGAAATTAAGCAAATAATCCAGTTTTCAATACCAAACAATAAAAAATAACCTGAAGGATAAATTTAATTAAGAAGTTGAAAAATCTGTACATTTGAAATATTAAAACAAAATCAGAATTTGAAGACACCATGAATAAATAAAATATCTCATGATATAGATCGAAAGAATTACTATTGCTAAAATGTCTATACTTTTTTTTTTTCCACGATGACAGATTGGAAGCATTACGTGCCTCACCCACTTGGAAAGAGCAAAATAGTGTGTAGAGGTTCATACTGTGAACTCTTATCCAAGAAGGAACATGAGAGCCCAACAGAAAATGTGGTAGAATTTTTGTATACTTTGTTAAAGGGAGTGGGCAGCAACCCACATCTCTGGTATGGTAGAAAATGCATCTTCAGAGAGTAAAAGGGAAAGAGTTTGACTCTGTGATAGATATTCCCACTGGGGAGCCAGGCAATCCAGGCCATGGGAGAGATCCTTGACCTTACCCAGTGCACACTCCACTACAAAATTTGTTGACTCAAGTGCACAGCCCTTGGGACTAAGATAAGCTTCTTGAGACTTCCACCTCCCCATCTCTGCAGGAGGCCAGGAGCCTACTCACATCCTTGGTACACTGCTATTACAACAAACATTTGAGATAATAACCATATTAAATCTATCTATAACCAAGGAATTCATACAGAACCTTGGCCCTGTGACAGCACTGAGAAACAAAGTGATATGACCCCACTAAATAGATATTAAAATCACAACTCTAAGGGTGAGGGGAGAAATAGTCTCATCCAAATGAGGGAAAAATAAAAACTAAAACATGATGTTTGCTCTCAATGCAAAGGAATCAGTTTAAGTCTGTCAGTACAGAAAAAATAGGGTGTCATACTTGCTCTCTAGCAATGAATCCTAAACAAAATGAAAATTCTGAAATGCCAGATAAATCTTTCAAATTGTGGTTTGTAAGGAAGCCCAGTGAAATCTAAAGGAAAGTTGAAAACCAACAACAACATATAGAAAAAAAAAAAAACAGGATGTAAAGGAAAAGTTTACTAATGAGATAGATTAAAACAAACACACACTGAAAGAGAAAATCGTATTGAAGAAACTACAAAATACAGTTCAAGTTAACAGTTCAAGTTTAAGGAAAGAATTTCAGATTTTGAAGATTGGTCTTTCAAAATAATCAAAGCAGATAAAAATAAAGAATTTTAAAAAATAAATTATGTAAAAGTATCCAAAAGTATGTCCTAGGTATTACTGAGAAAGCAGCAGAAAAAGTAAAACGTTGGAAAACCTATTTGAGAGAATAATTGTGGAAATCTTCTCTGGTCTTGCTAGAGATTTAGTATTTAGACACAAGACACCCAGAGAGCTCTTGGGAGATACATTGCAAGACAAACTTCCCCCAATGCATATGGCCATCAGAAATTCATGTGAAAAAAAATTCTAAAAGCAAGAGAAAAGTAATCAACTAAAAAGGAAATTGCATCCGACTAACACTGGATTTCTTAGTAGAAAACTTACAAGCCAGAAGAGATTGGGTTCCTATTTTCAGTTTCTTAAAGAAAAAATTGTCAGCCAATATTTTTCTATCCTGATCAACTAAGCTTCACAAATAAAGGAGAAATAGAATATTTCTTAGATAATAACATTCTAAGGGACTTTGTTACCACTAGACTGGCCCTACAAGAAATGCTTCAATGATTTCTAAACATGACTATGAAAGGTTAATATTTGCAACAATTAAAACAGAAGAAAGTGTAAAACTTATAGGTCCTAAAAGTTAATTATACGTTTGAGGATACAAAGCAACTAAGTGACAGTCAATATTATGATGGGAACAAAACTTCACATATCAGTATTAACTTTGAATATAAATGAGTTAATTGCTTCACTTAAAAGATACAGATTGAAAGAATAAATTAAAAGACCAGGATCCAACATGTGCTGCTTACAAAAACCCACCTAACTGGCAAAACATTTAGACTTAACGTAAAGGGGTGAAAAAAGATATTTCATGCAAGCAGAAACCAAAGCAATCGGGAGCTGGCTATACTGATATTTGATAAAACAAACTTTAAATCAACAGGAGTAAAAATCGGCAAAAAGGTCATTATATAATGATAAATAAATCAATTCAACAAGAGGATATAATAATCCTGTATATACTTGCACCCAACACTGGACCACAAAGATTTAAAAAAAAATACTACCTTACCTAAGAAAAGAGATACACAGCAATACAATAGTGGGAGAATTCGACATTCCACTGACAGCACTAGACAGATCATTGAAGCAGAAAATAAACAAAGAAAATGTGTAACTAAAAATGGACTCTAGAACAAATAGAACTAACAGACATTTACAGAAAATGAATCCCAAATCACAGAATATACATTTTTCCCATCAACGCATAAACATTTTTCAAAGTAGACCATATGTTAAACCACAAAACAAGTCTCAGTAAATTTTAAAAAATCCAAATTATATAAAGTATCTTCTCAGAGTAGAGTGAAATAAAATTAAAAATCAACACCAAGTAAAACTCTCAAAATTATACAAATACAGGAGGGTTAAATCTATTCCTGAATAATTTTTGTCAAGGGTGAAATTAAGGTTTTTTTTTTTTTATTTCGAAAGGAATGAAAATCTATCAAAACGCAACATATCAAAAACCTCTGAGATGCAGAAAAAGAAGTGGTAAGGGGAAGTTTAGAGCATTCAATGTCCACATCAAAAGAATAGAAAGATCACAAATTGGCCTAATATTGAACTTCAAACAACTGCAACAGCAACAAAGACCCAAAACTAGAAGAAGAAAAAAAAATAGCAAAGAGTAGAGAAGAAATAAAGGAGATTGAGCCCCTAAAATTACACAAATGATCAATGAAACAAAAAGTTCCCTGAAAATATCAACAGAATTGATTGACAGCTAGCTAGATTAACCAAGAAAAAGAGAGAAGATTCAAATAAGCACAATCAGAAATGAAAAAGGAGACATTACAAATGATACCGACTGAGATACAAAAGATCATCAGAGACTACTATAAGCATCCTTACACTCACACACTAGAAAACCTAGAAAAAACTGGTAAATTTTTGGAAACATAAATCCCCCTAAGAATGAACCAGGAAGAAATAGAAATCCTGAATAGACCAATAACAAGTGGTGAGATTGAATAGATAATAAAAAGTCTCCCAACAAAAAAAAAAAAGCTGAGGACCAGGCAAATTCAGAGTGAAAATCTACCAGATATGCAAAGAAAAACTGGTTGCAATCCTATTGAAACTATTCCAAAAAATCAAGGTGAATGTAATCCTTCCTAACTCATTCTATGAAGCCAGTATCACACTGATAGCTAAGGCAGGAAAGACCACAACATAAAAGAAAACTACACACCAATATTCCTAATGAATATAGATGCAACAACCTTCAACAAAATACTAGGAAACCAAATTCAAAAACACATCAAAAAGAAAATACAGAATCAACTGGCTTTTATTCCATAGAAGAAAGAATGGTTCAGCATACACTAATAAATAAATGTCATTCACCACATAAACAGAAACATTTAAAAACAAATTAAAAACCAAAATGATATGATCATTTCGATATGTGCAGGCAAAGCAATCAAATAGAGCAATGTTTATGATAAAAACCCTCAACAAACTAGGCTCTGAAGGAATATATCTCAAAATAATAAAAATGATATATGACAAACCCAAAACCAACATTAAACTGAACAGGGCAAAGTTGAAAGCAATTCCCCTAAGAACTGGAACAAGACAAGAATGCCCATTTTCACCATCATATTCATCATGGTACTGGAAGTCCTAGCCAGAGCAATCAGGAAAGAGAAAGAAATAATGTAATCTAGACTATTTAAAAAGCAAGTCAAATGACTTTTGTTTGTTGATGATATGATTTTCTACCCAAAAAGTCCTAAATATTCCTGCAAAAGACTCCTAGATTTGATAAATGAATTCAGTAAAGCGTTAAGATACCATGTCAACATACAAAAATTAGTAGCATATACATATACACCAATAATGATCAAGCTGTAAGCTAAACCAATAACTTAATTTCATTTACAATAGCTATAAAAAATGAAATACTTAGAAATATATTTATCCAAGGAGATAAACAATCTGCAAGGAAAATGATAAAACAGTGATTAAAGAAAACATAGATGACACAAACAAATGGAAAAACATCTCATGCTCCCATGAGAAACTCCCACTGAAAAATTATTGCTAAAATGATCATACTCTCCAAAATAATCTATAGATTCAACGTGATCCTTATCGAATTACCAACATCATTTTTTTCATATAATTAGGAAACACAATCCTAATATTTGTATGCAATGGAAGAAGAGCCTTAACAGCCACAGCATTCCTAACAAAACAAGAATAACAATACTTACATAAAATAAAGCTGGGGGTACCATGTTAGTTGACTTTAAATTATATTACTGGTCTATATTAACCAAAATATCATGATAGTGGAATTAAAATAGACATATAGATCAATGGAACAAAATAGAAAACTCAGGAATACATTTACAAACCTACAACCACTTGATCTTTGACAGCGTCAACAACAACAACAACATATATATATAGATACATATATACTGGAGAAGAATATTCAATACATGGTTCTAGGGAAACTGGTTAGTCATATGCAGAAGAGCAAAACTAGACCATGTTTCTTATCATATGCAAAACTTAACTCAAAATGGATTAAAGACAAATGTAAGACCTGAAACTATAAAAGTACTAGAAGGAAACCTAGGAAAAAAATGTTTCTGAACATTGGCTCAGGAAAATAATTTATGACTAAGACTTTAAAACAAATGCAACAAAATAAAACTAAACAAATGGAAATTAATTAAACCAAAAGCCTTCTGTACATCAAAAGAAATAATCAACAGAATAAACAGACAATGCACAGAATGGGAGAAAATATTTACAAACTATGCCTTCAGCAACAGTCTAATATTCCGTATCTACAAGGACCCCAAACAAGTCAACAACAACAGCAACAACAAACAAATAATCCTATTAACAAGTGGGCAAAACACACAATAGACATATCTCACAAGAAGACATACAAATGGACAACAAACATTTGAAAAAATGCTCAACATCACTAATCATAAGAAAAATGCAAATTAAAACCACAACATACTACCATCTTACACAAGTCAGAAGGGCTATTTTTAAAAAGTCAAAAAATGACAGATATTGGCAAGGATGTGAAGGAAAGGGAATGCTTATACACTGTTGTTGAAAATGTTCATTAGTACAATCACTATGGAAAACATTATGGCGATTTCTCAGCGAACTAAAAATAAAACTACCATTTCCTTCATCAATCAGTTAGACAATTACTGGATATCTAAACAAAGAAATCAGTATATAAAAAAGACACCTAAACTCATATGTTTATCACAGCACTATTCACAATAGAAAAGTCATGAAATCAACCTAAATATCCTTCAATGGATAATTGGGCAATACAATGTGTTATATCACGGAATATTATGCACCATATAAAGAACGAAATTACTTCTTTTGCTGCAATATGGGTGGAACCGGAGGCAATTATCTTAAGTGAAATAACTCATAAATAGAAATTAAAATTCCATATACTCTTACTTACCAGTGGGAGCTAAACAATATGGATATTGTTATCTTACTAAAAATACCCTTTAAAAAGAAGGAAATCCTGCCATTTCTGACAACACAAATAAACCTGGAAGAGTTTGATTGAAATAAGACAGGCACTTTAAGACAAATACTGCATAATCTCACTTACATGCAAAATATACAAAAATTCATCTTATAGAACATAGAAAAATGGTGGTTGATAATGCTCAGGGGCATGGGTGAGGAGATGTTGGTCTTAGGATCCAAAGTTTTAGTTAGGCAGAATAAAGAATTTCTGGAGATCTAATACATAGCATGGTGACTATAGTTAATAATATTGTATTGTATCTTGAAATTGGTGAAGAAAGTGGATCTCAAATGTTGTATCACACACACACACAAAACCATATAAAGAGAACAATATGTTACTTAGGTTGATTTTAATAATTATTTCACTAAAAATGTATATCAAAACATCCCATTATATACCTTATATATATTCAAAGTTTATTTGTTAATCATATATTAATAAAGCTGGCAATATAAAATGCCTATTTCAATTCGAATTTGCTTCAAATATCAGCATTTTTTTAAAACACTGATAGAAAGAAAGAGAATATCATAAAGCTTATTGTATACTATTGAAATTCAAGTTAGGATGAAGCGTGTGGGCTATTAATGAACTGTTCTTTATCATTTTCATTTTCAAGTGAAGTAGTATATGGTTGTTGAAAAACTGAAATGAACCAAATAGAATTACATATACAGATAAGTAAAAAGTTACTTTCATATTCCCACACTTAAGCCTATACATGTATTCTTCCAGATAATTTTATGAATACATAAATGTAATATGATTAATGTCAAAACTTTATCTTATCATTTTACAACTTCACTCTTGCCTACTTGTATCATTGGATTGTATGCACCTTGTACAGCTTTTCACTGTGTTTATATTCCAAAACAGCCAAGCATATACATATAATTGTGTGTGTGTATTTTTAAACATATGTAATTTTAACTCTAAAGAGTATTTTATGGGTATATTGAAATTTGTTTTTCTTTCATTTCTTTTGTCTATCATCTATCCACCTGTTTATCAACAACAGCATCATCATCATTGTCGTCATCAACATGTATCTTTCAAAAGAAAGAACATACAGCATTTTATAGATTCATTTTAATAGTTAAGTATTTAATTTCATTTGGAATTTAGTTTGATATTTAAAAAGCGTAGACCTAATACATATTTTATTTTATTTTTGCAAAAAAAAAATGGCTAGCTATATATTAAAGCACACGTTTATCTGAGTGATTTAAAACACATACTGCTGGGCGTGGTGGCTCATGCCTGTAATCCCAGCACTTTGGGAGGCTGAGGCAGGTGGATCACTTTAGGCCAGAAGATCGAGACTACCCTGGCCAACATGGCAAAACCGTGTATTTACTGAAAAATATGAAAATTAGCTGGGTGAGGTGGGGCACACTCTAATCCCAGGTACTCAGGTGGCTGAGGAATGAGAATCACTTGAACCTAGGACACAAAGGTTGGAGTGAGCCAAGATCATGCTACTTCACTTCAGCCTGGGTGACAGAGAGCGACTCCATCTCAAATAAATAAATAAATAAATAAATAAATAAATGGAAATTTAAAAATAAAATAAAGAACATACTAAAATTTATATTTATATGTATATTCTTGTGACTAAATTGAGAAAGGAAGAGTACTTTGCTTAGATAGAAAAATAATCATTTCTGGTCTACATGTTACATTATTAAATGTACAAAAATGTTTAATTTTTAGATTGCTCAGAGCGTGTGCAATTATTTTCTCTAAGAACACTAATACCGTCTATGATTTATTTTACTATATATTACCAATACCAATGCAAGGTGCAGTGGTTTTAATAATGTTATTCTATAATAAAATTGTATTTATATGTTTTACATGCATATTAAAATCTTATGCAGTATTTACCAAAACATTTGTGTTGAACACATTGTATGGGTGCATTATTTTTGTGTACTTTTCACAAAGTGTAAAACTTAAAGCTGATATGAAGAAATTTTTCCATGATATTTAACATCATCTAAATATTCTAAATAACCTTGAAGATGATGTAAATAAATACTATAATTAAATAATAACATCATGGAAGTTGATTAGAAGATTCAAAAACAGAGTCACAGGGAAGTTATGCTTATAATACAAAACAATTGAAAAAAATCACATGACTTAAACCGTTTTATTTGACATTAATATTAGAAATTATCTAAAGCATCTAAACTATGAAATTGAATTCACCAAAAGGATATGAAATTGTAACATATTACTTGAAGGAGGAAATATTTATAATATTTATAATGTTTCATTGCAGTCCAATTTGTCAAATTTTTCTTTGGGATTAGCTAAATTTTGTATTTTAAAATATTACTAAACTAAGCATGTAAAATCCCCCATTAAATTCAATTTATATTACGACTAGAGAAGTCACTAAAAATGTTTCAAATTTTTCTTTCCTTCACTTTGTATTTACAAAGTACAATATGGAGGGTACAGCAGACCCACTGCTAAAGTGAATATATTCTCTTATAATTAAGCCAGGTAGTGTGTTGTGCAGAGTTGATCAGGGTGACTGGATGTAAAGTATAAATCCATGTTTTTAAAGTTCTTTGGACTCTTAAGTAGTTACATTTGTATATAGACATATATGCATATATTTACAATATATTTTTTCAAAGATACACACACACACACACACACTTCTAAACTGAAAATTCCATGTATTCAGCTGCCTACTACTAGACATCTTCTCCAGCTGGATACCCATGTTTAAAACAAAACTTGCTTTTTTCCCCTACTCCTCCTAACTCTGACAAATACTGCAATATTTGCCATCTTAATACTTAAAAATTCCACCCATCCATTTGCTTAAGATAAAATCCTATGACTCATTCTTGGTTTTTTCTTTGGACTCTAGCTTTAAAAACAGTTGTTCAATACTTCAATTCTTATCTTTCATACAGCCACCATTCTAAACCAAATAATTTTCATCTCCACCAACATGACTGTAAGCTTCCTAACTGGTTTCTCTGATTTATTCCTGTAACTCAATCTTCACCAAGCAACCGAAGTGCTCTTTTACAAACACAAATCATATCACATCACTTCCATGATTTAACTTTTCAGTAATATCCCATTCCTCTTCGAATATATTCCAAATGCCTTTTCCTAACTGATCTTGTACATTGCTGGACTTGGACCTCATCTTACTTCATCTGGGCTGTGTAAGATTGGCTTACCTTCCCCCAAATTTCAACCACTGTAGCTTGGCTGACTTCCTCTTTCCCGTATCTCTTAAGTTTCTTTCTCCTTTGGTCACAAAACTTGACTTCTACAATCTCTTTTATCTTAATTCTAGATTTTGAGGTACTCATTTTGTCCTTCTTATTCTCTAAGGATCAGAAATAACGTGATTTCCCTCTTTGTTCTATTTCCCATTTTTGTTACAGTGTTTATTCTATGTTTTGTTCACTTATTGGTCTTTCGTGATTCTCAAGACCTTAACATGGAATTTGAACTAGAAAATTGTTATTACTGCTATAAAAATTTGCCTGCAAGTCTCCAATCTGTTTATCCTCTAGCAGAAGGCGGCCTATCTTGAGCCTTTCCTTAGTTGTGAGACACAGTGCACCATCTGTTAACACTTAAAATCATCTGTATTCACCCACGAAACATGGTTCATGAGACAAGTCCAAGCATAAAGTGATTTCTTTCTCACCACCCCTAATCCTATTGTGTCCGGAATTGGTGGGCTCTTCGTCTTGCTGACTTCGAGAACGGAGCCACGGACCCTCACGGTTGAGTTATAGTTCTTAAAGATGGTGTGTCTGGAGTTTGTTCCTTCTGATGTTCGAACGTGTTTGAAGTTTTTTCCTTCTAGTGGGTTCATGGTCTCGCTGACTTCAGAAGTGAAGCTGCAAACCTTCCCGGTGAGTGTTACAGCTCTTCAGGTGGCTCATCTAGAGTTGTTCATTCCTCCTGGTGGGTTTGTGGTCTCACTGGCCTCAGGAGTGAAGCTGTAGACCTTAGCGGTGACTGTTACAGCTCATAAAGGCGGTGAAGACCCAAAGAGCGAGCAGCAGCAAGAGTTACTGCAAAGACCGAAAAAAGGAAGCCTCCACATTTCAAAATGAGACCCAAGGGGTTGCCACTGCTGACTGTGGCAGCCGACTTTTATTCCCCTATCTGACCCCACCCACATCCTGCTGATTGGTCCATTTTACAGAGAGCTGATTGGTCTATTTTACAGAGCGCTGATTGGCCCATTTTACAGAGACCTGATTGGTCCATTTAGACAGAATGCTAATTGGTGCAATCCCTGAGCTAGACACAGAGTGCTGATTGGTGCATTTACAATCCTTTAGCTTGACACAGAGTGCTAGACAGAAAAGTTCTCCAAGTCCCCACTAGATTAGCTAGATACAAAGTACTGATTGGTGTATTTACAAACCTTGAGCTAGAGACAGGGTGCTGATTGGTGTATTTCCAGTCCCTCAGCTAGACATAAAGGTTCTCCAAGTCCCCACTAGACTCAGGAGCCCAGCTGGCTTCACCTAGTGGATCCTGTGCCAGGGCCATGGTTGGAGCTGCATGCCAGTCCCTTGTGGCACCTGCACTCCTCAGCCCCTGGGCAGTCAGTGGGACCGGGTGCCAGGAGCAGGGGGCAGTAACATTCAGGGAGGCTCGGCCTGCAGGAGCCCACTGTGGGGGTGAGGGGGTGGGGCTCCGGCATGGCAGGCTGCAGGTCCAGCGAGAATTCAAGCACAGTGTGGGCTGCTGGCAGTCCCGGGGGACCCGGTGCACCCTCGGCAGCTGCGGGCCTGGGTGGTGAGCCCCTCACTGACCGGGACAGCAGCCACAGGGCCACAAGCCCGCACCCACCCAGAACTTGCGCTTGATGAGTGCTGTCCCACAAGCACCACCTGCAGCCTCGTTTCCCACCCGTGCCTCTCCCTCCACACCTCCCAGCAAGCATAGGGAGCCAGCTCTGGCCTCGGCCAACCCAGACAGGGGCTCCCACAGTGCAGCCGCGGGCTGAAGGGCTCCTCAAGCGTGGCCAGAGCGGATGCCGAGGCAGAGGAGGCGCTGAGAGCAAGAGAGGGTCGCCATCAGGTTGTCACCTCTCACTGTGTAGGCCATTAAAACTCTTATGAGTCAGCTTATATAAGATAACAGGTTTTCTTTAAATGGTGACCTTTGATCTAAATGAATGAATAAATTATCCAGGTTTGTATTACTCCAATAATTGTTAGAATTGAAATTCTAGTCAATCAGGTGCTACCATATACAAAATCCAAATTACATTACATTTGTAAAATATACCATGTTGTGTTATCTTTCTTAATTTCAATGTAGAATGTTGAGTATGAATTTTGAGTACTTTAAAAATAATTTAACATTGTTTATCCTAATGACAAAGCACTTTAGAAAAATTCTCATAAATTCATTTATTTCTGCGAAACAAATTAACTATTTTTTCTTTATGTGTGACTGGTGACTCTTCCTCATAACCTTGGATTCAGATTTAGTCTTACTGAAAATGCCAAGATCTAAAATTATTCGTGTATCTATTTTAAGAGGAATTTACAGACTCCTCAGTCTCTGAGTATGACATTGAGCAATCATCTGGTCAATACTTTAGAGTTTTGACAAAACTATGCTTAAATTATTGCAGAAAGTTAACTATCTATGATTGTCTTAAAATAGCAAAAAATTAACTTTCTTATCTAAAAAGTGATATTTTCTCTTATGTAAATCCAGGAAGCTCCTCTTGATTTTTCAATTGAATTTCCCCACTCTAACTTGTTTATTTATGTTTTCCTCAAATCAAACATTTCAAAGTGCTTCTAGCCATTGATAATAGAAAATACATTCATTTTTAGAGTCCATTACTCTTTGAGTTTGAGTTTTTAGTTTGTAAGCAAAGCAAAATGTCTCTCTTTCTCAGGTCGACCATTTTTACTTACAGATATGTTTGAGCAATTCATTTGCAGGCATACAATTTGAAAAAGTGCTCCTTCACAACTTTGGTATTGAATGTAATTTTTACGTTTGTTTGTGACTAACTGCAAACATCCAAACAAGACAAACTACACTGTGTAAAATTAAGACGCACTATAACTAAGAGTCAGTAAGTGCTAATTAAAATCAGTTTTTAAAAGCTATAATTAAAAAGAAAAAACAATTGACCTGGGTAAGCATTTTTTCTGCAATATGATCTAATTTGCATATGTCTCTATGACTGTTTTATGCCTATGAAATAAGTAGAAAAATCCTAAACTATCTCCTAGTGTTGCTAGCATCAAAAGAATACTGGGTATGGTATTTTATGGTGCTTATGAAGGAAGACCTTGGAATTAAAAAGATTGAGACCAAATTTTAGTCTTATTATATGTTTATACTATATTTATGACCTTACTAAGTACCAAAATCATCACTTTTCTCATTGCAAAAATGTGAATAATCTATATTGTTAAAGGTTATCCTGATAGAGGTTCAATAAGTTGTAGTTACGTAAAAGTATTTCATTAATTTGTAAAGAGCTATAAAATATAAGATTAATAATGACTATCATTTCATATGAGTACTGAAATGTAGGTTACTTTAACAGATCAATGTTAATATATTAAAAAAATGACAGCTATCCAGGTGTGGGGTTGCTGGATTATATGGTAATTCTATTTTTAGTTTTTTGGGGAATCTCCATACTATTTTCCATAGCAGCTACACTAATTTACATTCTCACCAACAGTATATTAGAAGAGTTCTTTCTCCATATCCTTGCCAGCATTTGTTACTTTGTGTCTTTTGATAGTAGCCATTTGAACTGGGGTAAGGAGATATCTCATTGTGGTTTTGATTTACATTTCTCTGATCATTAGAAATGTTGAGCACTTTTTTTCATATACCTGTGGCTATTTGTATTTTTCTTTTGAGAAATGTCTATTCAGATCTTTTGCCCATTTTTAAATTGAATAATTTAGTTTTATGCTATTAAGTAGTTTGAGTTCCTTATATATTCTTATCATTAATCATTGTTGGATGAGTGATGCTCAAATATTTTCTACTGTATGATCTAGCAATCCCACTTGTGGGTATATATTCTAAAGAAAGAAAATCAGGAATATCAAAGTGATACCTGCACTCCTATATTTATTGCCACACTATTCACAATAGCCAAGATATGAAATTAACCTGAATGTCCATCAATGGATAAGGAAAATGTGGTGTATATGCACAATGGAAAATTGTTCAGCCATAAAATACAAAGAAATTCTGTCATTTGCAGCAACAATGGATAAAACTGGAGGTCATAATGTTAAGTGAAATCGGCCAAGCAGAAAAATATAAATATTGCATGTTCTTACTAATATGTGAGAGTTAAAATATTTGTCTCATGGAGGTAGTTAATGGGATAATGGTTACCAGAGGCTGAGAAGGAAAGTGAGGACGAAGGGTGAAGAGAGATTGGTTAATGGCTGCAAAAATACAGTTAGATAGAAGGAATAAGATCTAGTGTTTGATAGCACAGAAGGATTTCTATAGTTACAAGTTTATTGTATATTTCAAAATAGCTAGAATAGAATATTGGAATGTTCTCACATTGAAAAATGATAAATATTTGAGGTAATGAATACAACAGTTACCTAGACTTGATCATTATACATTTTATGCTTATATCAAAATATCACATGTACCCCATTTATATGTACAACTATTACGAATCAATTAAAAAACTTGAAGAAGTACAAAAAATGACAGGTCTAATGGTTCAGTGTAGTTTGTCATTTGATCTTATTTATCTGTTTTGGGATAAAGTTACATTAAGTTTAAAAAATGTGTTTTTTAAAATAACAGTGCTGTTTGAATTGTTGATCATTATGACACAGAGAAGCCATTGTTACTGTAAAAAGAAGCTTTGTAATTCCAAGAAGTCTTGTCACCAGTATAGGTGAACCACTTAAGGAAAGATATTATACACACATGTTTTAAATGTGTAATTATAGTTTCTTAGCAAAATTCATGCCCAAATTTAGTTGACTAGTTCTGCACCGTATCAAAACAGTATCACAGTTGTTTTCAATGATAACTTTACCTCAGTAAAGATTACATAATTGGGCAGTATTAGAAACCTCAACCTAAATTTTTCAAGAGTAATTATCATATAAATCAGTGGTACTCAATATTTTGGCACCAGGGACTGGTTTTACAGAAGACAATTTTTCCATGAATGGAAGGGTGGGGATGGTTTCAGGAGAAAATTGTTTCATCTCAGATCATCAGGTATTAGATTCTCATACAGAGTGTGCAACCTAGATCCCTCACATGTACAGTTCACAATAGGGATGGCACTCCTATGGTGATCTAATGTCGTGACTGATCTGAGAGGAGGTGGAGCTCAGGCTCACCACCCACTGCTCACCTCCTTCTGTGCCACCTGATTCACAACAAGCCACACACAGGCACTACTCTGGGGCCTGGGGTTGAGGACTCCTGATGTAAATGATACCAGCATATTTTAATTTAGATTTTATACTAAATTAATTTCTATACAAAATCAAGTATATCTTAAGATATAGTTTTTCTTTTCAATAAAATGTTCTTTTTAAGTAGCTCTGCATATTTTAAAGTTATAATAATTACATTTCACTTTTTGAAAAATTGATTCTAAGTCTCTGGTGAGATTTTACTTTTGAAATTTTCTTGATGATAATAATGTTAATTTAAAAACCGTGACAGGATCCAGTGCAGTGGCTGACACCTGCAATCCCAGCACTTTGGGAGGCTGAGGCAGACAGATCACTTGAGGCCAGGAATTTAAGGCCAGCCTGGACAATGTGGCAAAACCCTGTCTCTAATAAAAATACAAAAATTACCCAGGTTTGGTGGTGAGCATCTGTAATCTCAGCTACTTAGGAGGCTGAGGCATGAGAATCTCTTGAACCTGGTAGGCAGAGGTTGCAGTGAGCCAAGATGACGACACTGCACTCCAGCCTGGGCAACAAAGTTAGACTGTCTCAAAAAAGAAATTAAAATTTAAAAATAAAAACCTTGACAGCCAACACCAAAACCTGTATAGAATTTAACCATTTCTATTATCTGTTTTAAGGTCTTGGATTTGTTTTCTGTATTTTGGTGTTTTGAGATATATATATATATATATACACACACATATATATATATGTTTAATGTTAATTTTAAAAATCTTTTTTTAAATTTAGAAGCTCCAAATGATGTTATTTTTAACCATAAATCTCACATCTATATGTCTAAATTAAATTAGTCTTCTGCCTATGTACATTTCTGAATGATTATTGTTGTTATGTCACACAAAATGTTTCAGTGTTTTCCACATATTACACATTTACAACAGGGGAATATTTCACCCATTTTATAGTTGAACAAATTTACTCAGTGATATTAATGACTTTCCTAATTTTACATCATTTGGAAGTTACAGCATTTTGGATTAAATCCAGTTTTTCTCACTGTGAAACTGGAATTCCTTGCTGCTAACAAAGACATATGCAAATATGTATGCCTATTTAATTTATTTTTTGTTTGAATATTTCTATTAATGTAGTGTGGCCAAAAGTTTAATAATAAAGTAAATTATGTATATTTAATAAAAGTTAATTATGCTATATTTACTAAAGCACTTTTGTGAGTAAATATTTTTAATCCAAATTGTATCAGAAATAGAAAATCAGTTTTTATCTTACATATAAGAGTAATTGATTAATTTGAAAACTGTAAAGTTTTTGTTGTTGTTTTGTTGCTTTGTTTGTTTGTTTTGTTTTGTTTGAGACAGAGTTTCGCTCTTGTTGCCCAGGCTAGAGTGCAATGGCATCGTCTCGGCTCACTGAAACCTCTGCCTTCATAAGTTCAAGCAATTCTCCTGCCTCAGCCTCCCAAGTAACTGGGATTACAGGTGCCTGCCACCACACCCAGCTAATTTTTTTGTATTTTTAGTAGAGATGGGGTTTCACCATGGCCAGTCTGGTCTCGAACTCCTGACCTCAGGTGATCTGCCTGCCTCCCCTTCCCAAAGTGCTGTAAAGTATTTAAATGCCTATCATCTTTCAGTGTTTATCATATAAAAGAAAACTGTTAAATAGTCATTAAATTAATATATTACTTCTTGCCTATAATTTTCATAGATAGTTCCTACTCTCATACTGATCTAATGAATCTTCCTTGGTGATGAATTTGTCCTTTTTAAATGTAAACTCAATTATATCTCCTATTGCATAAATTTCTGCAATAGATTATCATTATAAAAATCATATGCTTGAATATGACTTACAAGCTCCGTTACAATGGGGTTTTCTTACTTTTATTATTCAGTCTCTTCTACAATGCTATAAACATATGACATCCAGATGAATTTTCTAGGGCTTTTGTTTCTAGTCATGATGACTACCTTGCGTCAGGCTCATCCTTCCATCAAGAACAACTAGAAAACATCTTTTTAAAGTTGCCAGAGAACTGTGAGGCAACAAGGAGCCAATGGGTCAAGATTCCAAAAGAAGTGAATTTCAGAGTATGAGTTGAAATGCCACATTCAGCTTTTCCTTATTTATTTATCCTTGGGGATATTCAGCTTTTCCTTATTTGTTTATCCCTGGGGGCATTATTTACCCTTGGGGCAGGGCAGAGATGGAGAACAGTAGTAGCCAAGACTATGTAGCTGTCAATCCTGTAGAGTTTTGGCAATTTTACAGAGGTAGAGAAGCAAAAATAAAAATAAAAGAATAAAAGACATTACCATGGTAGAAAAGTATTGCGGGGGTTAAATATTCCTTTACAAGGCTTTAATAGACTTTGTAATTCTGTAAAATTAAGCAGTATACTTCTGACACAGATGGTAATGTACCACAGTATCATAGTGATGAGAAGACAAAAACTGGAATTCATAACCTTCTAAGGCAGAGAATCCAGTAAACTCCATAGACTCACAGACAGACCTCCTGCGGTGTTACACTCTAAAAGTCCATGCTAATTATTGGTAGGCAGAGCTTAACAAAAAATTCAAACCAGCAACCAGTCAGCTCTGTCTCTAATTAGATTAAGATGTTCTATTCCTATCCTAGTTGTCCATCAAAGGATAAAGCTCAACCCTTCTTGAAAGAAGATGATAAAATGTGTGACATTTTGTAAAAAATACTCTGCAAAATATGAATCAGAACCAATAGACAATGACACTGACAAAAGATCCAAATATTGAGCTTACTAGTCACACATTTAAAGCACCTGTCATAAATATGTTGTAAAAGGACATGACAAAATGTAGAACTTCACCAGAGAACTGTAATATATATTTAAATGACAATCAAATAAAAGCCTACAAATTGGCCTGGCACAGTGGCTCATGCTTGTAATCCCATCTATGCTTGTGCCACTGCATTCCATACTGGGCAACAGAACAAGACTCTGTCTTAAGAATACACATAGAAATACAACAATTTGTAACTCAATATATAGTACTATTGTATATAAAACATAGTATGTGGAGCCATTAGAAAAGAGTATTTTTGCACTAAAAGAGAGGTAAATAGAAACATGTAGCTTGAATCATGGAGAGTAAAACAAATGAGAAAAAAAGAAAAGAGTATCAGAAACATTGGGACACATTTGAAATTTCTAATATACTGAGAATTTGAGTCCCAGAGAGGTGTGTGTGTGTGTGTGTGTGTGTGTGTGTGTGTGTGTGTGTGTGTGACAGAGAGACAGAGAGAGAGAGAGAGAGAGAGAGAGAGAGAATGAAATCAAAGTAATATTTGGAGAGAGGAAGTTTAATAATTTTTGACACACACACATCCCCCACCCAAATTTCTATCCTGTTAAAGTCATATTTATTTTGCTTTTCACTTCCTCATAGTGTTGTATTCCCATTAATAACTGTTCCTATCACTAGGTGTTGCTGTTATATATTCATGATACTTAGTCAAGAGGTTCTTAGAACTTTCTTTCCAATTGGCTGAATAAATGTTTAAAGACATGCCATTCTAACTCCATTGGCACAGATTTCTCTTTCATAATATGCTTCTTATGTTATTAAAGTTAATATTTCAGTCTAATAATAGCTCTCTCTAAGGTACATGGTGGTGGAAAATACAATTAAACTCTGTGCTAAGTATCAATTGATTGAATTTGAGAAACCAGACAATAAATACTTGTTGAAGAGAATTACAGTGAAATCCATTAGGTGCAAAAGAGGGAGCGTATGTTTTGAATTTATATCCTAGCTGCAGGGGAGAGCATGATATTCTCTCTCTCTCTCAAATGAACTTTGAGGTTCTCTTATTTTTACCTAGTTTTATACAAGTTATAGTTTATGTCATTAAGGTAGAATGAAGGAGTGAAATTAAGGATAATGTATTATTGTGCTCTTTCATCATTTAGCAATTCATAAATATCAATAATATCATTACTTTGAACAGCAATGCCAGGGGTGGACTTCCAAAGTGAAATGAAGACAATATGCCATTTGCTTTCATAAAGTCTTTAAAGCCTTAAAAAAAACATGATATAGTTAAGCGTGTCCAAACTTAAAGTTACTCTCAATTCAACTGAAACAGATAATAGGAATAAATCGTCTTTATCTTTTCTGTCTTGCAGGAAACGGACTTTATATTTACCAGATCCACCAGGTCAAATGTGAAGGTAAGCCTATAGCACGTCTTTGGGTTTATAGACAATTCTAACTGATGTAATCAATAAAGTTGTAATAAACACTTACCCAGAATGAAAGGGCACTTGGCACATCCTACATAATTGATTTTAAAATAGATTTAAAACTGCATGATCCTTATTTTTGAATTTTAAAAACACAAAGTCATAAAGAAAAGTTTTTCATTAACACTAAAAAGTCTAAATTGTGTTATATTTCTCTGTCACACAAAGCAACATTTTTGTCTTTGTTATGGCAAAAATTAGAAAAAGCAGCAGCGAAACTGATTATTAATTGTCTGGAGAGTAGCAGAACAAAATTAATAATGTCACACCTCTAGACTGGAACCAGTGGCTTCTTAATACAGAAAATAGCTTAAACTATAATCAATTTTACCTGGATTAGAAGGTATTACTGACAATTAATGACCATGTAACCTGGAAAATCAATGAGGTCTGCCAAAAGACATTATGAAATTCAAACCATTTTACAATTTAGTTAATTCAGTTCAAGATTATTATGAAAAGGAGCTAGGATAATTGAAAGATAATGTTGAAATAACATATGAGCAAGTAACATGAATTTGATAATGACGTCTACCTGATATATGACTTATTTCTATTGGAAATAATTGATATTTTTTCTTTATTCTTAGAAGAAATATAACTTGTAACATTGTTATTATATTTTTGTATATTTAAAATAACTTTTCTTAATGGGTCTGTCATAATATTTCTATTTATAATTTATAGAATTTCATTATAATTCCATTTCTATTACAATATGATAGAGATGAGTTTTCATCTAATAGATTTACTATAACTTCTTGTCATAATAGCATTATTTGGACACCATGACTATTTCCTCTGCATTTAGAGTATTCATAAGAACTACTATGGCCTATGTTAAGCATAGAACCAAAATGTTTTAAAGCTGAAATAGTAAATATTGCATTAATTCTGATTATAAAAAAATAGTCATTTATGTATTTCTTTAAGCTCAGATTTTTCCCAAAACTTGAATAAAAACAATGTTATTTATTTTATTTTTTGCCTGCATTTCAGATGGAAAGTTTAGGTTTAGATTTAACACACCTAATTGAACTGACAAAGAAATATACACATCATTAGGCTTACAAGTTGAAACTCACCTATACAAAATGGAAGTTTTTTTCTGGCTAGATGTCAAAATCACGAATTTGTCTCAATTTAGCACTTTTCACACAAAATCAAGCATCTGATGCACTTAACACAAAGATGGTTTCATACCGCTCCACCATCTATGAAAGTGATGTTATGGCGCTTTCCCAAAACCTATCTTTGTGAATACAGATCCTAGCTTTTACTTCTAGTAGTCAAATAAGTAATAAAATATTCCTTAATTAGGGAGATTCTGAGAACCTGGTTTGACAGTTGTGTCACAGGGAAAAAAATCTGTTAACTAAAATAATCATAGAGGAAATGCGACGTGGAGTTCATGAAAAGAACTGCAGCATTAGTGTACCTGTTAAAATGATGTTCCCCAAGAAATCAAGAAAACTTGAAATTAGCTTCATCTGATTATTCTCTTGCTCACACCACCACCAAGTATAATGATGCAAAAGTGCAAGTGAGTATTTTTATCTCTTCAATTGGTCAACCTTAGGACCAGGAATTTTCTTGAAAAGAGTAGGAGTGATCCATGGGATATGCATGAAGAAAGACAGCCTAAATCACCTGACCCTCACGAGACAAGATAGAGCATAACAACTCCCAAGTGACAGAGCCAGGATTATAACTGAGGTCAATCAGATATTACTTTTGTTATTGCAGCTGAGTTTTTTTTTTTTTTTTTTTTTTTTTTTTTTTTTACTGAAACACGAGGTAGGGCCAAATCAAAGCATTTTAAATGTTGAGCTGCACTGGTTGAGGTTAACATGAAGAGTATTCTGCTTATTTCTCTGTTTCCATACCAAACCTCATCCATCTCTGCCCTCCACAGTGACCTCTGATGTACTTCTGCAAAACAAATGCTAGCTTTCCCTAAAAGTTAGTTTTTAAATTACTGCATTTAAGAAACTGGATGCCACATTTATGTATCAATTCATTCTCTGAGCATTGTTAGTGAACATATCATCATCATATTAGAAGGAATGAGTTTACTAGCTGACTGTTTGAAAGCAGAGAGAAAAATTAACATTTGTTATACCTTGATATGTGTCAGACTATTTTGAAATATGTGTGAAATATTTCTGGCTGGGTTGTGATGAATAAATGATAGTAATTTTCCTCAAGAAGCACACCAAGTGAAATAAAAGCCCATTGCATAGGTAAGCAAAATGAAGGTCCATGATGAACCACAATTGGAAAATTACTAATGAAGGAATTATAGGGCAGTTGTTTTTAGCTCTTTCTCTTCTGGTTTTTTTTTTAGATAAAAATATTAACATTTCTGTAATATATAGTCAAATATAGTTAATGTTTTAAATAAGAAAGTACAAAATATAAAAACTTAGACTTAGGTAATAGCATGTTTCCAGGTAAACTCATTGGGAAACATTTATAGATGTATTGATATACAATTTTGACTAAGCAGAAGTGAGGAAAAATGGGAAGAAATGGAAACAGGATAGCCATCCCAAGGCGTCATTATTCTTTCTTTCACCTCTTATAAATCAGGAAATATTCTTATAATACAATGCCATTCACTTTAGACAATAGTATTTCTTAATATTTGTACCACCTCTGTCATCACCATAAAAAAAGGTTAACGATCCTATTTTTTCCCCTGATATTTTATTTTCTCAGTAATTTTTTGAAGTTGATCAATTTAAATATTCTAGTCACTTAGTTTCCTAAAGCAGAAAATTGTTTTGGGGGTGCAAGTGCTGAAAAAGTTCTCATAATAGAACCTCTCAATATCTACCCCCACTCCTTGATTTTAAGAATGGGAAATTCTTCCAGTCAGATGTGTCCAGTATTTTGGCCCCTTCAAGAAACAGTGTGAAACAGCAATCACAGGTAAATTGGAATGTGCCTCTTCTGTTGCCTGTCACTGGAGACTCACCACTGCAGCTACCAAACTCTCCGAACTAGGCAAATTGGTTCTGTCTTCAATATTTAGCTTCTGAAAGTCACAGACATAGTATCCTCTGGTGACTTAGCTCCTGTCTGGTCATTGCAGAGAGAGGGAATCAGTTTGCCTGCAATCCGTTATTGGAAAATTATCTAGCCCTTCTTATATCTTTCAACCCAACCTTTACAATTTCCTTGTCACTCTCACATATATTTACTCAGTCGAGGAGATTCTAAGGCATGACTGATTATACTATGAATGTTGTATAATCAGTCATGATTATACATGAATGTTGTCCCATACATGATATTTTTATGATTAATTGTAAAACACTGGCGCAGAGAATAAATAATACAAGTAGCCATGTACACCTGGGGGATGAAAGCTTCCAAAAGTAATGTATAGTACACTCTACCACTCTGTGAACTTCTCTAAGGCATAGAGCATATTTTATTCTTCTCTGTATTGGCTATATTACCTAGCTAAGTTTCAAGCAATCAGTAAATAAGTATTTGTTTAGTGAATGATTAAAAGTTTTTTGAGTAAATATTGAAAAAAAATTTAGCTCATTTACTGTATTTCTGTATGCTACTAATGTATTAATCTTTATGCTAAAATTATATTATGAATTAATGAATTCATTTGGTTTTATTTGAAAATAAGAATGTGGTGTAATTTTTATAAATTATTTTGAGAATCATACTTCATTCAAATTTCCAAAATTTGAATACTAGCTGAGATGACACAAGAAAATTATTTTCAAACCAAATGCCCTGTTAGGCTTGCTTACACTTGTACTTCTGTCATCACGTTCAGAACATAACCAGACTAGCCTGCTTGGGAATAAGACATGGGGAATGAGTTACCCCACTCAATCCAAGTAAGAGCGACCTATACATTGGTGCAAAAGTAATTGTGGTTTTTGCCATTACTTTTAATGGCAAAGGCCCAAAATGTGAATGAAGTCAGTCAAGAGCAAGTGAGCCTACACTTCTGAGTCGACATCAGATTCTGGAAAAAATACTATTTATTGTTTTATGACGCTGAGGTTCTGAATTCTATGAAAATTTTGGTTTTCCAGCAATTTCATAACAATAGGTAGTTGATACATTTAGCCATTTACACATAATTAATCCAACCAACTTTCTACGGTTTATTTTAGTTGACACTGTATTTTATTCCTTAACAATTTTTTTCTTCTAATCAACGGTATAGACAAGTATAGATAACATCCTCCAGCACACACTCAATAAGAACAAAATCATTTAGAATCATAAAGATATTTCATAAAACACAGCCCATAACAAAACTGATTTATTGAGGAATGTTTTAATGGAATTCTACTAAAAGGGCATAAATAATTGGTAGAGAGTCCATAATAATATATTTACACTTTGTGCTTCCAGGGATCCTTCAAGTATGTAATAATCAGAAAGTCTATACCATTAAGAATAGTTTGCTTCAGGTTTTGTTGAAATAATTTTCTGCTGGTATTTTAAGTCATTACTGAATTTGGTTTTAGCACAGTGTCTAACTAAAATCAAGCAACACATCCATCTTCGAACCATTTTTAAGAGGAAACTTGTCAATTAGTTATTTGTGTAATTCTATAAGGAAAAGCAACTGCTAGCTACATATCTTTTCAGACATACACAAACATGCACACACATGAACACACTTTGTCTTCTCCTGCATATATGTCTGTGTAGGTAGATAGAGATGTATATGTATGGGAATAGATGTTTTTTCCAGGGGAATTACTCAGTTTTGATAGAGCCATGACTGCCAATCAATCAGTAATAAAAAAAAATAACGTTTCATGGGTATTTTTGTTCTCTACCTAGATATGATCTGACAATCTGGTATAGTTAACAAACTATCAAAATTGTCTATAATACATTACATAAAAGGAATGCAAGTAATAATAATAAATTAGCAAGTTTAAATTAGCTTGATGTGATTCAGTGTGATACTGGGTAAAACACTGTGATATTCTGATGTAATAAGAAATTTATATTTGGTTTTCATTCCTAAATGAAGATGTTCCTGGCACAGAGCTTCTAAAACTCTTGTAATTTTCTGAGTGAAAGAGTTGAAAGACACACCTTTTGTTATAATATTTGGTCTTAGTCTGTTTCCTCACACAACAACTTCTAAGACCCTAAACGTTCCTTCTAGATGAGTGTCGTTTTGGATGTTAATGAGATTTCTGGTGGCTGGGAACTCCTAGAGATCTTCAAGATGGGAGCTGATCACCATAGAAAAAAAGGCCTAATTAGAGGGGTGGAACTTTCAGCCCTGTCCCTAACATCTCAGAATGGGAGAGGGGCTAATGATCTAGTTAATCACCAATGGTCAATTATTTAAACAGTCATCTTTACGTAATGAACCTTCCTAAAAATCCTAAACAAAGGGGTTCAGAACTGGTGAATACAGTTAGGTGTTGGGAAGGTGGTGCTCCCAGAGAGGGCATGTAAACTCCCTTGCTCTTCCCCTGTACCTTGCCCTATGCATGTCTTCCATTTGGCAGTTCCTGAGCAGTATTGTTTATAATAAAATGGTAATAGCAAATGGTTTTCTCTGAGTTCTGTGAACTCTTTTAGCAAATTTTCAAACCCAAAGAAGGGGTCATGGGAGGTCCCAATGTATATTTGGTCAGTCAGAAGTAAGCAAAGCCTGAGACTAGTGATTGGTCTCTAAAATGGGGGCACTCTTGCCAGAGTGAGTTCATAATCTGTGGGGTACGATACTCACTCTAGGTAGCTAGTGTCAGAATTGAAATAAATCCTTGAACCTATAATTACTGTCCAGCAAGTTAGAAAATTGGGTGTTGGTGTGGGAAAAAAACACACTTTTAGTGTCAGTGTTCTGTGGGTAAAACATACAGCCATAGACATTCGTGTGTTTGACATTGGTAAACACTGCACACAATCTATTAATTTTAATATTATGGAACTTACAGTTTGATCTCACTGACCTAGTATGATTCTGAGATTAATAGTTGGTTAATTAAATCCCTCCAAATCTTAGTTATAGTGAAAAAAGAAAAGAAGGAGGAGTTCAAGGAGAAGAAATAAAATAAAACAATTGTATTTGACTCTGTTCATCACCTAGACTGTGGACACCTTGTATGCTCAATGAATACCTAGATGTGGCTAATTCATGTTCTACATTTAACATGTAGTATGACATATTCTAGTTGTTCATTGTTTTCCTTAATCTATATTCCTCTGATTTTCATGCCATCCTCTACTTGTACTAACTCCTTTCTTCATTCCTCCAGAACCATGTATTCCATCTCTAGGTATTTTTAAATTTTTTCTTTATAATATAAATTAGATTAAGCTCTTATTTTCTAATCCCCTTTGAAAGTATTATCCCAGTTTCTCTTATTACTTTTATTTTGAAATTTTGATAATCAATAATCTATATTCAATACTTCTAACTTCTCAGCAAACATTTCCAATCTTTTAAAATTTGACTGTAGTCTTCTCTATTGTACTGACATCATTTTTCAAATATTAACAATGTTTATCTCATGTCCAGTTTAGTCCTATTTTATATTTTGAAATGCTATTAATCTCCTCCTTATGCAAATATTTCTTTACCTTTCTAAATAGTGAGTATTTGCTGGTTTTCCTATTGCCTTTCAAGCCAAAGTCATTTCTATTTCCTTAAACATCTCAACTTCTGCTGCACTGTCCACTCAAAATATAATCAAAATATTTTTGTGATCTTTTATTAACTTTCCTCTTGTCTCTGTCTTATTCAATCACATGGCTTCAACTATCAGAAAAATATGACAAACTAATAAACATTATCTCCATGAGATTTCCTGAATTCCTCATCTACTTTTCTTGCTCTTATATATGTAATACGTAATACTATAACATATATGATGTATAACAGTATATGTAATACCACAATATATTATTTTATACATTATATAATATTGGTTTAATTTATAAATAAAATCAATATTTATCCTGCATTTTTATATAAATAATACTTAAAGGTAACAAAACACATACTGAGGGAAAGTTCAACCTTGGAACTACAGTCAACAAATGCTAATAAGTCATCAATGGCTACTATCCATTGTGGGATATTGATGTTAAATGTTGTAATATGTGGATCAGGCTAGTGCACTTGAATCTCCAATCATTATTAAAATTGTT
The DNA here is from genome assembly GCF_024542745.1 of Macaca thibetana thibetana. Classification (NCBI taxonomy): domain Eukaryota; kingdom Metazoa; phylum Chordata; class Mammalia; order Primates; family Cercopithecidae; genus Macaca; species Macaca thibetana. The sequence continues at coordinate 68,526,236 of NC_065592.1, forward strand.
AAATAACAGGTAAACAAACATGATATATTTCTTGATACAATACGATATGAATTAGATAATACTTCTTGTAGCACATTATTTGCAACATTGAACATGAATCATACATTTAACTTGACCTACAAGAAACATGGGAGGTGAGAAGCATACTTAGTGACACTGTAAAAATATAATTAACTGAATTCTGAATTTGGAAAATTCCTCCTGACAAGTGGCATATTTTTTTAAATAAATTAATACTGCAGGAAACATGCAAAAAGACTAAAAATATATAAGCCAAACATAAGGAGTAAATTTTATTTGGATCTAAATTCTAAACCATAACAACAACAAAAATTTATATATAAAACTATCACAAAAAAAAGGAAATTTTATATTAATTTATAACATGAAATTACCTTTAATTTTGTTGTTTGTGTTATTTTGATATGATGGAAAAAGATTCTTTTTTTTTTTTTTTTTTTTTTTTTTTTGAGACGGAGTCTCGCTCTGTCGCCCAGGCTGGAGTGCAGTGGCCGGATCTCAGCTCACTGCAAGCTCCGCCTCCCGGGTTCACGCCATTCTCCCGCCTCAGTCTCCCAAGTAGCTGAGACTACAGGCGCCCGCCACCACGCCCGGCTAGTTTTTTGTATTTTTAGTAGAGACGGGGTTTCACCATGCTAGCCAGGATAGTCTCGATCTCCTGACCTCGTGATCCACCCGCCTCGGCCTCCCAAAGTGCTGGGATTACAGGCTTGAGCCACCGCGCCCGGCCGGAAAAAGATTCTTATATGTTAATATATATATGAAAATATTTGTGATTTAATTAAATTCTATCTATTATATACTTTAAAATATTTCATGTTAAAAGGAGGAATGCAATGAAATAAGGCAGAAAGTTGTTTTGCTGAAACTGGATAATGAGTTCATAGTGATTCATTATAATATGTTCTTTATTTCTGTTCTGAAAATTTCTGTAAAAAATACAAGATTTCAATCAATATTAGTTTATTTCTCTTTATTTATTCTAAAGATGCTTATGTTTGCTCACTTGCATAACAGTGGTTGACATTTTACATGAAACACATCTTAAAAATTAACAATCATACAGTTGTAGAAGTATTACTGATTTGTTTTATTTTCCTAGATACTGAAGACAGGCAAAATATCATTCAGTTTTTACTCATGAGATACAATTAGGAGTCATTAATGTAATACTGAAAAATATTACTTGTTTTTTTCCAAATATTTGTTAGAATGGCTAATTAAAAAGAATGGTGATAGCCACAAAAATTTAAATAATTCCCTGTAAAAGCTGGAACTTTTACATTGTTCACTAAAGAGTTATACTCTTGTTTCATAATTTTATTTATTTATTTATACAAGAATAAGTTCTCAGTGGTGATTTATGTGATTTTGGTGCACCCATCACCCAAGCAGTGTACACTGTATCCAATGTATGGTCTTTTATCCCTCAGCCCCTTCCCAACATTTTCCCTGAGACCTCAAACCCTATTGTATCATTTTTATGCCTTTGCATCCTCATAGCTTAGCTCCCACTTATGAGTGAGAAAACACAGTGTTCAATTTTCCATTTCTCTGAGTTACTTCACTTAGAATAATGGTCTCCAAATCCATCTAGATCACTGTGAATGCCATTATTTTGTTCCTTTCCATGGCTGGATAGTATTCTGTGTTATATATTATATATGCCACATTTTCTTTATCTACCCGTTAACAGATAGGCATTTGGGCTGGTTTTGCATTTTTGCAACTGGAAACAGTGCTACTATAAACATGTGTGTGCAGTAATCTTTTTTATATAATGACTTATTTTCCTTTGGGTTGATACCCAGGAATGCAGTTGCTTGATGAAATGGTAGATCTACTTTTAGTTCTTTAAGGTATCTCCACACTGTTTTCCATAGTGGTTTTACTAGTTTACATTCCCACCAACAGTGTAAAAGTGTTATCTTTTCACCACATCCACACCATCATCTATTATTTTGTTGATTTTTAAATTATGGCCATTCTTGCAGGAGTAATGTGATATTGCATGGTGGTTATGACTTGCATTTCCTTGATAATTAGTGATGTTGAGCATTTTTTTCATATGTTTGTTTGCCATTTGTATATCGCCTTTTGAGAATTGTCTATTTATGTCCTTAGCCCAGTTTTTAATAGGATTTTTTTTTCTTGCTGATTTGCGTGATTTCCTTGTAGATTCTCGGTATTAGTTCTTAGTTGGATGTATAGATTGTGAAGATTGTCTCTCATTCTATGGGTAGTCTGTTTGATGATTGTTTATTTTGTTGTGAATAAGCTTTTTAGCTTAATTAAGTCACATTTATTTATCTTCCTTTTTGTTGCATTTCCTTTTGAGTTGTTCGTAATGACTCTTCTCTTAAGCCAATGTCTAGAAGGGTTTTTCCAATGTTATCTTCTAGAACGTTTATGGTTTCAGGACTCAGATTTAAGTATTTGATACCTCTTGAGTTGATTTTTGTATAAGGTGAGGGAAAAGGATCCAGTTTCATTCTTCTACATGTGGCTTGCTGATTTTCCCAGCACCTTTTGTTGAATAGGATATCCTTTCTTCATTTTATGTTTTTGTTTTCTTTGTCCAACATCAGTTGGCTGTAAGTATTTGGCTTTATTCTGGGTTCACTATTCTGTTCCATTGGTCTATATGCCTATTTTTATGCCAGTACCATGGTGTTTTGGTGACTATGGCTTTACAATATAGTTTGATATCAGATAATGTGATGCCTCCAGATTTGTTCTTTTTGCTTAGTCTTGCTTTGGCTATGCAGGCTCTTTTTTGATTCCATATGGTTTTTAGGATCTTTTTTCTAGTTCTGTGAAGAATGATGGTGGTCTTTTGATGGAAATTGCGTTGAATTTGTAGACTGCTTTTGGCAGTATATGGTCATTTTCACAATATTGATTCTACTCATCAATGAGCATGGGATGTGTTTTTATTTGTATTTGTCATCTGTGATTTCTGTCAGCAGTGTTTTGTAGATTTCTTTGTAGCAGAATTTCACCTCCTTGGTTAGGTATGTTCCAAACTACTTTATTTTTTATTTTTGCAGTTATTGCAAAAAGGGGTTAAGTTGTTGATTTGATTCTCAGCTTGGTCACTGTTGGTGTATAACAGAGCTACTAATTTATGTACATTCATTTTGTATCCTGAAACTGCTGAATTCATTTATCACTTCTAGGAACTGTTTAAATGAATCTTTAGGGTTTTCTAGGTATGATCATGTCATTCTCAAATAGCAGCAGTTTGCCTTCCTCTTTACTGATTTGGATGCTCTTTATTTCTTTCTCTTGTCTGCTCTGGCTTGGACATCCAGTTCTATATTGAATAGCAGTGGTAACAGTGGTCATCTTGTTCCAGTTATTGTGGGGGGGATGCATTCAACTTTTCCTCATTCAGTATAAGATTGGCTGCTGGTTGGTCATGGATGGCTTTTATTACATTGAAGTATATCCCTTCTATGCTGATTTTGCTGAGGGTTTTGATGATAAAGTGATGCTGGATTTTGTCAAGTTCTTTTTCTGTGTCTATTGAGATGATCATGTGATTTTTGCTTTTAATTTTGTTTATGTAGTGCATCACATTTATTAACTTGCAGATATTAAACCATCCTTGCATCCCTGGTATGACACCCTCTCAATTATGGTAGATTATATTTTTAATATGCTGTTGGATTTCATTAGCTAGTATTTTGCTGAGGATTTTTGCATCTATGTTCATCAGGAATATTGGTCTGTAGGATTTTTGCATCTATGTTCATCAGGAATAGTGGTCTGTAGTTTTTTTTTATTGTTGTTGTTATGTCCTTTCCTTGTTTTCGTATGGGGTGATACTTGCTTCATAGAATAATTTAGGTAGGATTCTTTCTTTCTCTATCTTGTGGAATAGTGTCAATAGTGTTGGCACCAATTCTTCTTTGAATGTCTGCTATAATTCAACTGTGAATCCATGTAGTCCTGGCCTTTTTTTGTAACTTTAATTATCATTTCAATCTTGCTGCTTGTTATTGTTCTGCTCAGAGTTTCTATTTTGTCCTCGTTTGATCTGCATGGTTATATTTCCAAGAATGCATCCATCTCCTGCAGATTTTCTAGTTTATGCACATAAAGGTGTTCATAGTAGCCACGAGTGATCTTTTGTATTTCCGTGGTGTTGTTTGTAATATCTTCAGTTTCATTTCTAATTGAGTGTATTTAGATCTTCTCTCTTCTTTTCTTGATTAATCTCACTAATGTTCTATCAATTGTATTTGTATTTTCAAAGAACCAGATTTTGTTTCATTTATCTTTTGTATTGGTTTATCTTTGTTGTTTCAATTTCATTTAGTTCTGATCTGGTCCTGGTTATTTCTTTTCTTTTGCTGGACTTTGGATTGGTTTGTTCTTGTTTCTCTAGTTCCTTGAGGTATGAGCTTAGATTGTCTATTTGTGCTCTTTCAGACTTTTTGATGTAGGCATTTAATGCTACAGACGTTCTTCTTAACACCTTTGCTCTATCTCAGAGGTTTTGATATGTTATGTCACTACTATTGTTCAATTCGAAGAATTTTTTAATTTTCATATTGATATCATTATTGACTCACTGATCAATCAGGAACAGGTTATTTAATTTCCATGTATTTGCATGTTGTTGAGGTTTTCTTTTGGAGTTGATCTTCAAATTTATTCCACCATGGTCTGAGAGAGAACTTGCTATAATTTTGTTTTTCTTACCTTTATTGAGACTTGTTTTGCTTAGGTCTAGTAGTGATTGATTTATAAATTTGGGAGCTCCAGTCTTAGGTGCATATAGATTTAGAATTGTGATATTTTCCTATTGGACTAGTTATTTTATCATTATATAATGTCTCTCTTGTCTTTTTTCACTGCTGTTGATTTAAAGTTTGTTTTGTCTGAGATAAGAATAGCTACTCCTGTCCATTTGCATGAAATATATTTTTCACACCTTTACCTTAAGTTTTTGTGATTCCTTATGTGTCAGGTGAGTCTCTTGAAGACTGTATTCACTTGGTTGTTGAATTCTCATCCATTCGGCAATTTGGTACCTTTTAAGTGAGCATTTATGCCATTTACATTTAATACTAGTATTTAGATATGAAGTATTATTCTATTTATCATCCTATTTGTTATCTAAATACCTTGACTCTTTTTTCATTGTATTATTGTTTTATAGGTCCTGTGAGATTTATACTTTAAGGAGATTCTATCTTGGTGTATTTCAATTATTTGTTTCAAGATTTAGAGCTCATTTTAGTAGTTCTTATAGTGCTAGCTTGGTAGTGGCAAATCACCTCAGCATTCGTTTGCCTGAAAAAGTCTGTATCTTACCTTCATTTATGAAGCTTTGTTTCATTGGATTCAAAATTCTTAGCTAATAATTGTTTTGTTTAAAGAGACTAAAGATGAGACCCCAGTCCCTTCTAGCTTGTAGGGTGTGTAGAGAAATCTGCTGTTAATCTGATAGGTTTTCCTTTATAGGTTACCTGATACTTTTTCCTCACAGCTCCTAAGACTCTTTTCTTCAACTTGACTTTAAATAACCTCATGCCTATGTGCCTAGGTGATGATCTTTTTGCAATAAATTTCCGAGATGTTCTTTGGGCTTCTTGTATATGGATGCCTAGATCTCTAACAAGGCTAGTCTTGTTTTCCTCAATTATTCTCTCAAATATATTTTCCAAACTTTTACACTTCTCTTCTTCTTCCAGGAATACCCATTATTCTTAGGTTCGAACACTTAACATAGTCCAAAACTTCTTGGAGGGTTGTTCGTTTTTTTGTTTGCTTGTTTGTTTTTATTCTTTCTTTGTCTTTGTTGGATTGTGTTAATTCGAAAGTCTTGTCATGGAGCTCTGAAGTTCTTTTTTCTGCTTGTTTGATTCTATTGCTTAGATTTTCCAGTGCAGTTTGCATTTTCCTCAGTGTGTCCTTCATTTCCAGAAGCTGTTATTTCTTTTTATTTATACTATTGATTTCACTGGAGATTTTTCTATTCGTGTCCTGTATTTTTTTTTTTTTAATTTCTTTAAGTTGGAAGTCACCTTTCTCTGGTGCCTCCTTGAGTAGCTTAATAATCGACCTTCTGAATTCTTTTTCTGCCAATTCAGAGATTTTTATCTTTTTTTGAATCCATTGCTGGTGAACTAATGTGATCTTTTGGAGATGTTAAAAAAACATGTTCTGTCATATTGCCAGAATTGTTTTTCTGGTTCCTTCCCATTTGGGTAGACTATGTCAGAGGAAAGATCTGGGACTCAAGGCCTGCTGTTTAGATTCTTTTGTCCCACAAGGTGCTCCCTTGATTTGTTGCTCTTCCCTTTTCCCTAGGGATAGGGTTTCTTCAGAGCCAAACTGCAGTAATTGTTATTTCTCTTCTGGATCTAGCCACCCAATGTAGCTACTGGGCTCTGGGATGGTATTCCAGAGTGTCTGCAAAGAGTCCTGTGATGTGATCTGTCTTCAGGTCTCTCAGCCATAGATATCAGCACCCGCTGCAGTAAAGATAGCAGGGGAGTGAAGTGAACTCTTGTGAGGGTCCTTGGTTGTATTTGTGTTAAGTGTGCTGGTTTTGTGTTGGGTGGACTCCAGCCAGGAGGTGGTGCTTTCAAGATTGCATCAGCTGCAGTAGTATAGGAAGGATATAAGCTTGCCCCTGCATCAAGCAGCGGGTGGGGTCATAGAGCTCACAAGAGATTATGTCCTTTGTTTTCAGCTACCAGGGCAGATAGAGAGAAAGATCATCAGGTGGGCGCAGGGATAGGCATGTGTGAGCTCAGACTCTCCTTGGGCAGGGCTTGTTGCAGCTGCTATGGAATTGGAGGTGTGTCTCCAAGGCCAATAGAGTTATGTTCCCAGGGGGATTATGGCTGCCTCTACTGTGTCACACAGGTTGCAAGAACAGTTGGGGAAAGCTGGCAGCCACAGGCCTCACCTAGCTCTTATACAGCTCGCAGCCCGAAAGATCAGTCTCACTCTCACTGTGCCCCCACAACAGTACCAACTATATTTCCAGGCAGCTGGTGAGCAGAGCTGAGATCTAGCTCCAGGCTACAAGCCACCTGATGAGAAAGCAAGCAGAGTCACACTTCGTCAGCTGTTCCACAGAGCCTGCAGCTGCAATCCACCTCCTTCAAAGGGTCTGTGGATTATCTTGGCTTTCTTTTTATGTTCCTGTGGTAGTTCTTGGAGCAAAATTTCACAATGTGAGTCTCCACACATTGCTCTGTTATTCGAGTGGGAGCTGCAAGTTAGTCCTAATTCCTATCCACCAATTTTTTTCTTTGCTTTATAATTTTGGAAATAATTTTGCAGAGAGTAAAAACTAAAATAAAAATAACACATTAAAAGGTACAATATGCAAATGTGACATAAGAAAAACAGAAAGCAAAACACAACAGCCAAGATTAATGGCATTTAAAAGCTCTATTTGAAGCAGATGCAGAATTTTTGTACAACATTTTTTCTTCACTATTCTTGTTTTAGCTTGATAATTTGCATGATATTTAAAGGGGACCAAAAAATTCTACTTTTGTGATTTTATGTAGTACCATATTAAGTTATTAATGATAGATGAAACTTATTCATTAAAAATATGAAGAAATGAAAGACTTCAAGTCGTTCCTTAGGTGTGTGTCCTAATATTTAACATTTGTTTAACTTGTATAGTAACTTAAAAATAGAACATTTAGATTCTTGTCATATGATATGATTTGGCTCTGTGTCCCCACCCAAATCTCATCTCCAATTGTAATCTCCATTTGTCAAAGGAGGGATCTGGTGGGAGGTGATGAGATCTGATGATTTAAAAATATAATTTCCCCTTTGCTTGCTCTATCTCTCCTGACATCTTGTGAAGAAGGAGACTGCTTCCCCTTTGGCTTCCGCCACTATTGTAAGTTTCCTGAGGCCACACCAGGAATATGGAACTGTGAGTCAATTAAATCTTTCCTTTGTAAATTACCAAGTCTCAGGGATTATCTTTGTAGCAGTGTATAAATGAACTAATACAGAAAAATCATGCTGGGATAGTGGGGTACTCCCATACAGGTACCTGAAAATGTGGAAGTGACTTTGGAACTGAGTAACAGGCAGAGGTTTGAACAACTTAGAGGGTGCAAAAGAAGACAGAAAGATTTAGGAAAGTTTGGAACTTCCTAGAGAGTTGTTGAATGGTTTTGATCAAAATGCTGATAGTGATATGGATAATGAAGTCTAGACTGAGGTAGTCTAGATGGAGATGAGAAAGTTATTGGAGACTGGAGTAAAGGTCACTCTTGCTATGCTTTTGCAAAGAGACTGGTGACATTCTCCCCCTGTCCTAGAGATCTATGGCACTTTAAACTTGAGGGAGATGATTTAGGGTATCTGCCAGAAGAAATTTCTAAGCAGCAAAACACTGAAGGTGAGACCTGGCTTATTCTCAAAGCATTCAGTTGTATGCGTTTAGGAAGCATTGGTTTGAAATTTGAACTTATGTTTAAAAGAAAAGCAGAGCATAAAGGTTTGGAAAATTTTCAGTCTGACCACGTGATAGAAAAAAAAAAAAAATTTTCTGGGCAGAAATTCAAGCCTGCAGAAATTTGCATAAATAACCAAGAGCTGAATGTTAATAGTAAAGATAATGGGGAAAAAATGTCTCCAGGGCATGTTAGAGATCTTCAAGGCAGCCCTTCCCATCACAGACTGAAAGGCATCGGAGGGGAAAAATATTTTCATGAGCTTGGCCCAGAGCCCTGCTACTCTCTGCAGCTCTGGGGTTTCATGCCCTGCATCCCAGAAACCCCAGCTCCAGTACTATCTAAAAGGTACCAATGTACAGCTCATGCTCTTGTTTCAGAGGGTGCAAGCCCCAAGCCTTGGTGGCTTCCATGTGATGTTGGACCTATGGGTGCATAGAATACAAGAGTTGAGGTTGGGGAGTCTCTGCCTAGATTTCAAAGAATGTATGGAAATACCTGGGTGTCCAAGCATAAGTCTGCTGCAGGGATGGAGTCCTCATGGAGAACTTCTACTAGGGCAATGTGGAAGGGAAATGTGGGATTGGAGGCCCCACACGGAGTCCCCACTGAGACACTGCCTAGTGGAACTGTGAGAATAGGGCCACCATCCTCCAGATGCCAGAAAGGCAGATCCACTGACATCTTGCGTCATGTGCCTGGAAAAGCTGCAGGCACTTAATTCCAGCCTGAGAAAGCAGTTGCAGGGCCTGTACACAGCAGAACCACAGGGGCACTGCTTCCCAAGGCTGTGGGAACCCACTTCTTGCATCAGCATGCCCTGGATTTGAGCCCAGGGCATCAAAAGAGATTTTGGAGCTTTAAGATTTAATGACTTCCTGCCTGGCTTTCAGGCTTGCATGAGGCTTGTAGCCCCCTTGTTTTGTTCAGTTACTCCCATGTTGAGCAGAAATATTTACCCAGTGCCTGTATCTCCATTATATCTTGGAAGTAAATAACTTGTTTTTGATTTTACAGGTTTGTAGTTGGCAGGGACTTGTCTTGTCTCAGATGGGACTTCGGACTTGGACTTTTGAGTTAATGCTAAAATCACTTAAGTCTTTGGGAGATTGTTGGGAAGGTGTGATTAGTTTTGTAATATGAAAATGGACTAATATTGCATAGTTCTTGTAATACAAGCCATCAGACCCTGGGCAAATTTGAGTTTCAGTTTCCTCCACAGTTAAATTAGCCTATTGTTTATATTTATTTACATAATTTGTATGAAAGATGTTTATAAATTTTAAAGCCAATTACAAATATAAATGATTGGAAGTTTTCTGTAGTGAGTAGTAATCACATTTTATAAAGTCAAATTGTTGCCCTTTAATTCTGATCTTGTAAGATTGTTAGAAACATTATGGCTGTCATTTTATTTATATTTTCCATTTTTATAAGATTGTGTCTAAGTTCTAGGAACTCAGGTATGGTTAGTAATTTGGTTGAAAAGAATACTCATAAGTATTTTGGGGGGATCCTATAATATAGGTTAACAACTATTGAGGACTGGGGGCTTTTTCTAGTCTTCTGTTGGTTTATGTAGATCACTGCCAGTCATCCCTCAATTTCATTCCAGCATTCTCTTCATGTCCAGGGTTTGGGGTGCTCCTTCTCTGTTCTACTAATTCTTAGATACTCTGCCATGTTTTAAAGCTCTCTCACCAATACTACAATTTGGAATAATTCTGATGTTCTCACACCTTACTAACATGTACAAGCCTGTGGAATGACAGACTTAGCAGAAATGTTTCTACAGATCCACTAAAGTCTGAGATTTTGTTACTCTCTACAATAAATATAATTCTGCTCCAGTCTTCTGGGAAGGAATTTTTGGTTTCTTACCTGAATTCTCCCATGTCTATTGCCTAAAACTCAGATTTCTTTTTTGGGAATGAGCTAAAGCATAGACTGTAAAGTCAGACTGGCTTGAATACCTACATACCCACTTACTAGCTTTGCAGTTGTTATTTTACTACTCTGCAACTTGCTTTAATGTTTGATAAATATAAATGATTATAGCATCTACCTCACAGAATTTTATATGTCCAAATATAACCAGAATCTTGTTTGGCACATAATAAGTATACAAATGTTAGCTATTCTTAGTCCCATAAACTTACTATGGTGCCTTTGTAAAAGTCTGAAGAAATTTACTTTTCGCTGATGTGAGTTTGCACATCTTTTTCCTTAGATGTCAGCAGAGAATGACTTATATGTTGCCAGAAAAGTGGTGGAAAGAGGGCCAAGTGGGGAATAGAAAGAAATAGAAAATAAAATAAGATTAATATTTTTTTAGTCAGGTGCCAGGTAAAGTTGCCGGAATTGTCATTTATGCAGATTATTTATTTTTCTTTCACAGAGCAAGTGGTTGTTTTTGAGCAGTCTGAGCTGTTAGGGAAGTTCTCTTCAACAAAGATTTTCAGGGACCCAGGTCATCATAACATCATTATATTATTCTTCCTACAATGCCATTTTCTAGGGTATTGTCCTCATCCAAGGGCTGAAGGTGAGCCACTGCCTTCTCTATCTTCCATCCCTCAGGAAAGATTAAGAAAGAAATTCAGGATAAGTGTCCCTAAAAGGAACACACATATCCTCTAGCACATCCCACAGGTTGTCTATGACAATGACCATATTTTTCTGCAAGACAAGCTAGGAATTAAAGTCTGAAAATGGGTAATCATATGCCTAGATAAAACATGGAGGGTTATCTTATTGAAAGATAAAAACAAGCTAACAATATCAGTGTTTATTTCAATATTTTAAAGTGTGACTGAGAAACAATTATGTTAATTGGTCATTGAATGGTTTACAAATTTGTTTACAAATGTGTTTTCTTATTTTGTATACAGTAAAGATGACAAAGAAGTTATCATTGCAAAATATTTTCTCATTATCACTATAATGTTTTTTCAGTAATCATGCTTATGTGAAACTTGTAAAAAAAAAATCATGCATTTACTTCCAGTGTTGGCTTTAAATTTATCATACTACTCTTATGAATAAAGAGATACGCATTTGACAATGTATGTTTCAGGAACATATCCATTCAAAAGTTCTCTTCCTATGTTCAAGATTGTTAATAAGGTACAGTGTCCTCTTCTATATATGCCTAGGTGGTTTTTAAAATATCTTTTCTCAAAAGTGTATATGCCAGCATTTAAGTTTTGTCTTTGCAAATTACTGTGTGACCTTTTAATAAGATACAGTTTCTTTGAAAAGGTTTTCTCACTTTTTGAATGGGATATTACTATCTCCAGGTAGTTGAGAGTATAAACTATATTCAAGTATTCATGAAATTTAACTTAGAAGCTGATACTAAATGCCAGTTCTGTTCCTCCTCATCCCTGCCACTATTTGTAGGCTGAGTAGAATTATTTCCATGATCAGGTAGGAACCTGGGGAATGGGAAGAATACATGAACTGGTGAACTGTTCCTATACTAGCAATATCTTAGTATTCATCACCTTTAATTTCCAAATCCCAATGAAGACCTTTCCAAAACTCTTAAATTTTATCTGCTTACTTTTTGTTTCCACAGGTTTGAAATCACCAAGGAGTCTCATTTTGTATGTGGAAAGGAAAACATAAAGAGATACATTTTCAGCATCTTGTGTTGCTGAAATATTCAATTTCTAGGAATTTCTCTATTGGGCATGTAATTTTTTATTTGACTAACGACCATGTCTATTTTCACTATTTACAGCTTCAGTCCTACTGCCAACCGTGTTACTTACTTTATTTGCTTAAATCTGAGTTGTTGTAAAAAAAAAAAAAAAGTGAAGAAAAAACACACATATGTTTTCCTCTCGTGTTTTCTTCTTAGCTTATCTGTGACCTTGAAGCCTTTGAATGTAAAGGTTATCAGACAGAATAAAGAAATTTAAAATGACTCTGTACCTAGCCATTCCTTCCTGGCCATGTCTGTGTGTTTTTGTTCATCATTAGCCTCTTTGAACAAACTCTAAACATGTGACCTGGGATGGGCCAAAGATTACTCTGAAAAGAAGTATTGATCCCAGGCTAAGCTCACTCACAAAACTAGACCAATCAGAGAAATTTCTCACTATTTTATTTCTTTTCTTACTTGTAATGACAAAAAAGTTTTCTTCTGGTTTTGATTGAAAGTATGTAACTCAGAACTGCTTGTAACAATGTAGTAGTGAGTTAGAATCTTGACAACAGCCTATCCAAAAAATGAAACCCACATCCAGAGAAATAAGGTGACAAAAAGTGTCTATGTCCTTGGTTTTATCTTTTTCTTCTTTTTGAGATGGGTCTTGCTTTATTTATTTGAACTGAGGTTTTGTCACTTACAACAGAAATCCAACTATTGAACAAGGATCTCAGTTGAATTCATATTTTAGATACTAGGAAAAAAAAATTGGAAAGGAAGTAAAATCCACCAAAAATACAGTATGTTCATTCATTTACTTATTCATCTAGCATGTACTAAGCATATTTTTATGCCAGGGACTATGCATTTCTGGAAGTAAAGTCAAACCAGTTAAGATCTCTGTCTGCAAATTGTTCCCAGTATGTGGTAGCAGACCTGCAGTTATACAAATCACACAATGAAAGATGCTGCATTCTTAAGGAATCACAAGCAAATTGCTAAAGGAATACAGAAAATAGGTGGTATAATTTTGTCAGTTCCAAGTCACCTGTTGAAAAATTCTCCAGTCTTCAAATATTTAATTGAATCATCCACTAAAATGAAATTGTACATATTAAGACATTAAGCTTATTGCAGACTCTTTATCAATTAATCATTAGCACATCAAAAGTTAATTTTAAGAATTTACAATGTCAGTGTGATCCACAAGATAAATAAGTATTACTGACCAATCTCCTTTAAACTCCCTCCTGTGTCATACAGAAATAATGATTATTGTAGCGTTCTTACTGCTTATGCTGGAGACAGAGATTTTATGTTTTATTGATTGTTAAGTGATATTTCTTCTCTCCTTTTGCTCTTTTTGTTATGTTGTGGAATGAAATGGAATAGCTACTGACAGGTTCACAGAATATTTCAGTAAGACACAATTCTTGGGTGAGATTTACTGTGACAAAATCAGAGATTTTTGAGTGTGTGTGCATACACCTTTGCATGTGTTCTTAGCAAATACATATTTGCTATTATTTGTACTGCTTATTATTGCTTATTTTAGTAATGTTCTTTTCTTTATTGACACTCACTTTCTCTTTATCTCTATTTATATGTGTATGTGTGAGTGTACATATGTTTTATTATACATTTTAAAAATATTAATATAATAGTCATGCCAAAATATAATTTGAAAGATTTGTATTTAGCTGAAGATAAAAAAATATACATTTTAATATTTTTGATAAAAACTTCATGTCATTCTAGACTTCTAGACCCAGAAAAATGTCAGACAAGTATTAGAGTAAAATGAAGAGCTTTTCAGCGATTGAAAGTCTAAAATTTAATGTCCCATGCATTTTTCTTCTGAAAATGTTATAGGAGAATACGAACCACTGGAACAGAAGTGGCTAAGAAAGAGAAAATATGAAATCTACATAAGAGAGAAGAAAGTAAAATTTTCAAACTTAAAGAACTCATAAATACCCATGAGTAAAAGAGTATTCAAAAATTTCGTTTGTTTTATTTTTTAGATTTGTTGTTGGAACACTTGGGAATAAGAGGTTATAAGTACCTTGAAAACAAGGTAAGTAAATAAACTGAAGGGAAAGAAAAAAATCATTTTAAAAAAAGTATATGCAATAATATTCTAGTCCTTGTCTGAGCAACTAAAATTATTTATAAATGTGTGATAAATGCTAAATAGTGAATTAATGAACAAGTGTATGTAACTATACTGGGGGGCTGGAGACAGGGAAAGCAGAAAGTGTGTCTAAGTCTAAATTTTCAACTTCCACAATAAAAGAAAAATATATAATTATAAAGAAGAATAATCAGATGAAAGCAGCATAAACATATTTTTGAGAAATATTAAAATAAATATTAGAGGCAGGATAAAGAAGTGTTTAGAGGGAGTATGTTTCAACTATATTACCTTGGCTGAGGTATGGTGAAGTCAGATTGAGATCAAGGGAGATAAAACAGAAAGAATTTAGCAGTGTTGTTACACTCACAGCTCCCCTTGAGAGAACGCAGCACAGGATGCAGGGTCACTCGAGAAGCCCTGGGTTGGTCATGGGGGCTGGGGAGTGGGAGGCAACTGTGGGCTGGCGCCTTCATTGTGATTTCTGTGGGAAGGAGAGGGCAAAGCAGGGCAAGCAGGTGTCAGATTAGCTAATTTAAATAATTGTAGTGGGTTTGGGGGCATAGAGTCTGCCCCTGGTTGTCCAGTAACTAACCCTGGGGCTTTTAGGGCAGAAGTATAGTGGCTCAGGGTGTGACAGCCAGGTAAGAAAGGCAGTTGGGAATGTATACTTAATTGACTGCATAAGAAGGCAAATTTATGAGCTTCTAGCCAGTGCCTCAAAACTAGGTCAAGATAGCATTTTTTTTTTTTTTTTTTTTGAAATTATCGCTCTGTGCACTGGAGTGTTTGATCTCAGCTCACTGCAAGCTACAATACACGCCATCAAAAGAGGGATGAGGTACTGTGTAGCTACTGTATTTTATAATATTTTAGTATTATTTTACTTTTTAAAAAATATATTGCACATATGTCACCACAAACTCAAAAAAAAAAAAAGCTTTTTTTAAATAAAAAAATACCCATGGCATTTTTTTAAGGATTTTTCCTGTTTTTCTGAAAATTCAATTTCAGTAAATAATGTCCTCTCAGGAAATACCCCATGCTGATGCTTATAACCTGGCAAATATGAGAATCTCTAAGGCAGTTCCATATGCTGAGATGGGGGAGGATGAAATAGATATAATTGGTGCCTGTGTGAAGTGCTATTCCACAAAGCAATAGTGCCTTACAATATAGATTTTCCTAAATTCATATATCTACATAAACAAACAAATTAGCTAGGTGTGGATACATTATTAATAACTCTGGGCAGAGGGCAATACAATTTTTCCCTTTATGTGTGTGCGTGTGTGTGCGTGTGTGTGAGCTTTATATATGGCCACTTTTTTTTTTTTTATAATTCTCGCATAAAACATTATATTAAAGTCCCATTCCCTTAAATGTGAATGAGCTTCAGATTGCTTTTACAAATAGACACTATGCAATTTTTACGTTATATCTTAAAATGTCATGCAACTTTCACCATGTTTGTTCAAACACTGGCTCTGGGAGTCCTGAGCTCTCCATTTTAGAGTTCCAGCTACTCGGAAGCTGCTGTATATAGGGGCCATGGCTAAATGATCTGATGCTTGTTTCCAGATGAGCCAATTCTTTTATTCACAAACCTCAAGGTGTCATACCTGGGAGACAAGTTCGCTGGAATGCTCCAGACCAACCCCACTGCTGAGTGACCTTCATTGATGCTCCATGGAGCGGGACATTCAACAGTCAAAAAACTTGCTAGAAATCCTGACCCACAGATTTTGAGAGATATTAAAAATAATTATTGTTTGAAGCTACTAAGTTTGGAAATATTTTGCCATGCAGCAACAGACAACTAAAACAGAGTTTAGTACTGGAATCTGGTTTTGCTTTAACAAAAAAATAAAACGAGTTGCTGTGGTTTTGGGACTGAGCAGCAGGCAGTAGTATGGCCTCAAGAAAGCTGTGAGTAAAAGTTTAAGGGAAAAATAAGAAAAAATGTGAATTTCTGAAGAGAAAGAAAGTTTGGCAAAATTGTTTGCTCCAGTAATGTTAAAAATAAAACAAGTACCACATGAACTGATGAGGGTAGAAATTTCTATGAAGAATATGGAAGGTGTTACCTTTCTTCTTCTGAATGCCTGTGACAAAATATAAGGGAGAAATATATCAAGCAACTTCTCAATATTCTCATGTGTGAATTTAGAGAAAATATAGAGGCCCCAGAGCAGTTTTTCAAGCTGGTAAGGAGTTTTTAAAGGAGCAAAGGGGTATTGCTTTCAGTTGGATGTAGAAGCTACAACATAACTCCATTTCTGTAATAGGATAAAGCTGAATAATAGACATTTATAACTTTTTCTGAGCTCAGAGAGCTGAGAACAGAAAGGTCACCAAGTGAACTGAATTCCAAATGATTACAAACTTCTCTGAGGACAGATAATATATTACTTTTCCTGATAGTTTTACCATTAGCAGAGTTTGGGAAGATGTAATAGCTACTGTAAAAACAGGTAAGAAAAAAACAGCAAAATTTTAATGAATTAAAGAGAAATGTGGTCTCACAGGTTAGCTTAGGATCCCTATGAAACTCAGAGTCAAGGAGAGTCTACAATAACTCAAAAATGCTTCTATGTGAGTCGTCATTAAGGTTGGCATGACAAAAATTGAAGGTAGAAACTGAGAGAGAGAGAGGGAGACTGTATTAGTCTGCTTGGGCTGCCATAATAGAATAGCACATACCGAGTGTCTTCAGCAACATAAATTTGTTTTCTTATTGTGGAGACTAGAAGTCTAAGATGAAGGTGTCATCAGGTTTGGTTTCTGGTGAAATCCCTCTTCCTGGTGTGTAGATGGCCACCTTTTCACTGAGTAGAGAAAGATCTCTAGAATCTCTTCCTCTTTTTATTTAAATGAGATCACCCTGCTGATCCAAACTTTAAATGAGATCAGCGGGGTAATTCATTAGCTCTCTAAAGCCCCTACTTCTAAATACAGTTGCGTTGTTTTAGCATTCTAATTTCGAGGAAACAACTCAGTCAGTAATAGGGAGTATCTGCAAAAAAGAAGAAGAAATGTTTCTAGGATGGGGAAATATTTAGAAATATTGTATATCTTGTTTGGGGTACTGGTTATGTGACCATATTCATTAAAATGTATTGTATGTACATTTTATGTCATCAACACTGACTTTTGGAAAGCGGGTGGGAGCAAAGGACAAAACCAGGGCTCTTTCAGTAAATCACATTAACAGGAAAAGATATAGCCATTGATATCACTTTGAAATCCTTTGCTAAACCCTCAGAAAGAATTAAGAAAGTTCCTCATTCTCATAAAACATTTCAGAAAGAAAACAACCACAAACCTTTAAAAATATCTTAAGTGTGCTCCTCAGTTCCTCTGTTAAACACAAAAATGTTTCTAAGTATCTTAAGGGTGCTGCCCCTCAGCAAGGTAGATAAGAGCTTGTCTAGAAGATATTTGTGGGTGTGTCTTTTGTTTAATGGAGTGAATTTTAAACCAAAACTAAGAAAATTACAAAGAAATTATGCCATGTTGGACTCAAAGGGAAAAAAAAGTTTAAAAATAATAGACTGTTGTTCTCCAAAAATTTTATTGGAAAAAAGTAGGGTGAGAGAACTACTGCAAATATGAGCTGTTTTTCATGAAAGAGAAATTATGACTCAAATATTAAAACCAAGAGCCCTGAAGGCAGTGCTAAAGACTCTGAACAAACATGCCCAGGGAACAGAAAAAGGTCCTATTAAAGAAACTGGCAATACACATCTAACTAGATTTCAGAATAACTCTGGACCAGTGATTGGTATAAGCCTCTTCTGTTTCCCCTTTTACAATAAAGAGATCTAAAGTGGTACTTTTATACCTGTCTCACCATTGAATGTTGGATGTATGAAAGGCAATTAACTTGCTCTTAGTTTATAGGTCCTAGAATCAAGATGAATCGTACCTAAGAACCCATACTTGAGGAGCCTAATTTGTACTAGAATTGACTTGGCTTAAAGACATCCAGACTCTGACACAGACTTTTATTATGAGATGAGAATTTTGAGAGGTCTTGGGAGGCCTGAGTATATTTTGCATGTTAGAATAATATAAATAAGTTCAAGATGGCTGACTAGAAGCAGCTAGTGTGTGCTGCTTTCACAGAAAGGAAACAAAGTGGTGAGTCAACACCGGCAATTCAGGTAGATGACCTAAGAGATCCCATTATAATTCACCAAGAAAGCAACAGGACCCATGGAGAACAAAGAAGAGTAAAGCTGGACAGCCACCCACCTGCAACCAGTGGAGCTGGAGAAATCTCCCTAATGTAAGGAAAGGGTGAGTGAATGAGAGCCCCTAGAAGATCACACTTCTGCCATGGACTTTTGTAATCCTGGGCACAGGAGAGACTCTGTCACCCACCATGAGCCTCCAGACCAACACAGAGAGCCACCTGGAGTCTATGCAGAGGCACTGCTCAAGACCATATAGGGTCCCACAGGTCTTGGATCCCTGAACAACTCAGTGCCAGCTGCCATAGACCTGTCAACAAGGGAGGAAAGGCTCTTTCCCTATTCCTAGTATAGATGCCACAGCCACAGTGCTGGGGATTAAACTAACTTTAGATCGCACCTGCCCTTCTCACCAGGCAGGGCTCGCCAGGTTGGGTCCCTAGCACAGCCACCCTGCCCTCAGGGTTGAGAGTCATAACTCTGCATTTCTCTGGGAGGAAACTGCAATTGCTGCTTCTCTCAGGCTACAGAGGGATCAAAGGAGTTGAGTACTTTCCTGCATTTCCAGCATACTGCTGCTGCTGCACTGAGAGGCAACCAGAATTTTTACCATTCAACATTTACCCCCACTGCTTCACTCCAGACAGGGTCCACCAGCTTGGGCACACAGCATGACTGCCCTCGCCTGATTTAGCATTTCAGCTGTGGCCCAGAGCCCTACTGAAAACCCTACCACCAGTGGACTATGACCTTTCCTTGGGCTCCCACTGTCCAAGTATTCTGTCTGCCCCTGCCTGAAAGTTCAGCCCAGGACCTGAGAACTAGCCAGCCCCTCCCCAATTACAACCAGAACTTGATCCTTGGGCTAGCCCAACCCCAGATTAGCCCCATTAGGACTCATACATGATGTTCAGTTGGCCATACAGGGACAAGGGAACTGGGAAACTACCTATTGTATTCCAACACTGCTAGCACCTGACTATTTCCCCAGGGCCTGAGGTTGGGCTATTCCGAGTTGCCTATACCACCACAACAAACACCCACCAGCATGGGGCCAAAGGTGGAGCTCCCACCTTTATGTGAAATTGCAGTGCTACCACATCGGAGAACAGATGAGCCATAAAGCTATCTATAATGTGAGGAAGTTGTACCCTGAAACCATTCCCATGGAGAGTCACAAAACAGGCATTTCCTGAGGCTGTCAGCCACATTATGGTTCAGAGATAGACTACAGTATTTGTCTGAACCGGAAGTCATGAGCCCAAAAATATGGGTGTTATAGAGTAACAGTGCACATTACTGCCCAAGATGAGAAGCTGCCACAGCTCCATCGTCCCAATAGGAAAAGACACCAGCACATTTCACCAGGAGCTCCTCACAGCCACCCTCATCAGGGTTGGTGCCTGCACTTAACATACATTCCTCATGGGGAAGCCAGGGGCTCCAGCTGTGACCCCCACTGCCATGGAACAGAAAACTCAGGAGACTGGGCAATCCACTGTCCAGCCAGCCCATCACTTGAAACAGAGAGCACTCCAGAGTACACAAAGATCAAATACATCCACATTTGCCTGTGCCACAGCTGGCTCTTAACCATAAGTAACATGTAGTGGTCTGTAGGTCAAATGGCACAGCCCAATATAAAACCTGCTAACAGAAGTACATACAGCTGTAGAGGCAAAACCAGAAGACCCTACCCAACTTACTCTACAGTCACACCATTTGGGGAGGGGAAGAAAGGGAAAGAAAAATTATAGACAAAAGGAAAAAATATCTTGCCATGTGAAAATAGTTAAAAGATTAAAAGTGGCAGGTTGTCCAGATAAGAACAAATCAGCAATAAGAATTCTGGCATCATAAAAAATCCGAATGTTGTGACACCACCAAAGGATCCTAGCAGCTTTCTAACAATGGGCCCTAGCAAAAATGGAAACTCAGAAATGACATAAAGAATTAAAAGCAAGGATTTTAAAGAAAGCTAGAGTCTCAAGACAAGCTTGAAAATCAACACAAGGAAACTTCTAAAGCAATCCAGGAAATGAAAGAGATAAATACCTTAAACAGAATTAATCAGAGCTTCTGGAATTAAAAAAATCATGTAAGAAATTTCAAAATACAATTGAAAGCTTTTTATAAAGTAGAAGAAAAAATTTCAGAGATTGAAGACTGCCCTTTTGAATTAATCCAGTCAGACAAAAAGTAAAAAATTAAGAAATGAATAAAGTCTAAGAAATGTGGGATTAGGTAAAGTGGCCTAATCTTTGAATTACTGGCATTTCTAAGAGAGGTCAAATGTAAACAATCCGGAAAACATATTTAAGGGGATAATTCAAGAAAATTTCCTTGATCTTACTAGAGAGGTAAACATCGAGATATAAAAAATCCAGGCAATACTTGTAAGATACTACACAAAATGAACATCACCAAGGAATATAGTCACCAGACTATCCAAGGTCAATGCCAAAAACAAACAAACAAAAATGCTTAAAGGTAGCTAGAGAAAAAGTTGTTCACAAAAGGGTACCCCATCAGGCTAACAGAAACCTCTCAGCAGAAACTTTACAAGCCAAAAGGGACTGGACATCTATTTTCAACATTTTTAAAGAAAAGAAAATTCAGCCAAGATTTTCATATCCTGCCAAAATAAACTTCATAAGTGAAGAAATAAAATATTTTTCAGACAAGCAAATGCTAAAGGAATTAATTACCTAATTAATAGACCATCCTCACAAGAGGTTCTTAATGGAGTTCTAAATACAGAAACAAAAGGATGAAACTTGCTACCACAAAAACACACTTAAGTACATAGTCCACAAACCCTGTAAAGCAACTACACAGTTGAAATCACATCACAGAGCTACCACCTAATGACTTCATGATAGGATAAAAATCTCACAAACCAATATTAACTGTGAATATAATGGTCTATATGACCCAATTAAAAGGCACAAAGTGGCAACATATCCAACACAGAAGTATGCATATCCATAAAACAAGCACTTGTAGACCTAGGAAAAGACTTAGACAGTCACACAATAATATTGAAAAACTTCAACACCCCTCTGACAGAATTAGAGAGATCATCAAGGCAGAAAACTGGTAAATATGTTCTGGTGTTAAATTCAACACAATCTATTGGACCTAATAGATACTATAGAATAGTCTACACATCAACCACAGAAAATAGAGGTTACTCATGTGCACACAGAACCTATCTAAGACTGACTACATACTTGGCCATAAAGCATCAAAAAATTCCCCCCAAAAAGAGAAATCATACTAAGCATGCATTAAGGCCACAGGGAAATAAAAATAGGAATCAATATCAAGAAGATATCTCAAAATCACAATTACATGGAAATTAACAACTTGTTCTTGAATAATTTTTGGGTAAACAACAAAATTAAAGCAGAAATAAAAAATGTTGAAATAAATGAAAACAGAGACACAATATACCAGAGTCTCTGGGAGGCAGCAAAAGTAGTGTTAAGAGGAAAGTCTATAGTGCTAAATGCCTGCATCGAGAAGATAGAAACTTCTCAAATTAACAATCTAAGATTATACCTTGAGGAACCAGAAAAACAAGAACAAAATAATCCAAAAAGTAAGAGAAAAGAAATAAATAACTAAAATCAGAGCAGAACTGAATGAAATTGATACCCCCTAATCCATACAAAGGATCAGCAAACCCAAAACTTGGTGCTTTGAAAGAATAAATAAGATATGTAGACCCCTAATCAGACTACCAAAGAAAGAAGAAAACATCCAAATAAACACAATCTGAAATGACAAAGATGGCATTACAACTTATCCTACAGAAATACAAAAGATCCTCAGAGACTACTATGAACATATCTATGCGCACAAACTGGAAAATTTAGAGGAAATGAATACATTGCTAGAAACACACAATCTCCCAAGATTGAATGAGAAGGAAATTGAAACCCTGAAGAGACCAATAAAGGGTTCTGAAATTGAATCAGTAATAAAAATCCTACCAACCAAACAAACAAACAAACAACAAAAAAACAAAAGCCCTGGACCAATGGGTTCACAGCCAAATTCTGCTAGATGTACAAAGAACTAGTACTTATTAAACTAAAACTCTTCTAAAAATCCAGGAGAAGGGACTTCCCGCTAACTCATTCTATGAAGTCAGCATCATCCTGATACTAAAATTTGGCAAAGACACAATGAAAAAGAAGTCGCAGGGCAATATCTCTGATAAATATATATACAAAAATCCTCAACTAAATACTAGCAAACCAAATTCAGCAGTGTATCAAAAAGTTAATTCAATACAATCCAGTAGGCTTTATTCCTGGGATGCAGGATTGTTTCAATATAGACAAATCAATACATATGATTCAGTACATAAGCAGAATTAAAAATAAAAACTATATGATCATCTCAATATATGCAGAAAAAGCTTTTGATAAAACACAACAATCCTTCATGACAAAAACCCTCAAAAATGCACTGAAGGAATGTACCTCAAAATAATAAAAGCCATGGATGAGAAATGGATGGCCAACATCATACTGTGTGGGCAAAAGTGGGAAGAATTCCTTTTGTGAACAAGAACAAGACAAGTATATCCACTTTAACCATTCCTATTCAACATAGTACTGGATGTCTAAGCCTGAGCAATCAGGCAAGAGAAAGACATAAAATGCATCCACACAGAAAATGAAGTCAAGTTATCTGTCTTTTCTGATAATATGATTCTATACCTAGAAAATTGTGATGACTCTGCCAAAAGGCTCCTAGAACTAATAAATGACTTCAGTAAAGTTTCCTGATACAAAATTAATGTACAAAAGTTATTAGCATTTATATACATCAATAATATTCTAGCTGAGAGCCAAATCAAGAACTCAATCCCTTTTAGAATAGCCATACACACACACACACACACGCACACACAGCTAAACAACACACACACACAAGTTAAACACACACAGCTAAACACACACACACACACACACAGCTAAACAAACCTAACAATACAGCTAAACAAGGAGGTTAAAGATTTCTACAAAGAGAACAAAATACTACTGAAAGGAATCACAGATGACACGAATGAAAAAACTTTCCAAGTTCACGGATTAGAAGAGGAAAGTCTATAGTGTTAAAGGTCCTGCATCAAGAAGATAGAAAGTTCCTACCCAAAGCAATCTACAGATTCAACACTATTCCCATCAAATTTTCAAACAGTTTTTTTCTAATTCTGTGAAAAATGATGTTGGTAATTTTATAGGAATATTGTTCATATGGAACAAAACTGAGCCTGAATAGCCAAAGCAATTGTAAGCAAAAATAATAAAGCCAGAGTCATAATATTACCCAACTTCAAACTATACTCAAAGGTTAAAGTAATCAAAACAGCATGGTACTGGTACAAACAAACAAACAAAAACACATAGAGTAATGTAACTGAATAAAGTACCTAGACATAAAGCCACACATCTACAACCAACTGATTTTTTGCAAACCTGACAAAAGTAAACTGTGGGAAAAGGATTTCGTATTCAATAAATGGTGCTGGGATAACTGGCTAACAATATACAGAAGAATTAAACTGGACCTCTACATTTCACCATATGTAAAAAAATAACTCAAGATGGATTAAAAACTTAAATATAAGATCTCAAACTAGAAAATTCTAGAGCTAAACTTAGGAAATACCATTCTTGGCATCAGCCTTAGCAAAGAATTTATAACTAAATCCTCAAAATCATTTGCAACAAAACCAAAAATTGACAAGTAAACCTAATTATACTAGAGAGCTTCTGCACAGCAAGAAAACAAAACCAGAAACAAAACAAAATGACAGTCAACATACGGCCCACAGAATGAGAGAAAATAATCATAAACTATTCATCTAAGAAAGGACTAATATCCACAATCTATAAGGAACTTAAAAAATTCAATAAGCAAAAAACAAACAGCCTCATTGAAAAGTGGGCAAATGACATGAACAGGAACTTTTCACAAGAAAACATACAAACAGCTAACAAACATGAAAAATTGCTCCATCACTAATCATCAGAAAGATGCAAATCAAAACCACAATGAGATACAATCTCACACCAGTCTGAATGGCTATTATCAAAAAGTGAAAAACCAAGAGATGCTGGCAAAGCTTCAGAGAAAAGGAAATGCTGATACACTATTGGTAGGAATGTAAATTAGTTCAGCCACTGTGGAAAGCAGTTTGAAGATTTCCCAAAGAAGTTAAAACAGAGTTACCATTCGACCTAGCAATCTCATTACTGGGTATACACCCAAAAGAAAATAAACCAGTCTATGAAAAAGAGCATGCACTTCTATGATTAAGATGACACAATATTTAATATAAGTTTTAAATGACACAAGAGACCTAATAGGAAATGAAGATCCATAAAAAGCAGTTTGAGTCAAGCACTTACATACTAAATTGGACAAAAAAATAGTTAAGTTGTGAAAGATAATAAGGCAAAACACTTTGGCCAGAGTAGTTAATTGGGTAGAGAGAAGCCCATACATCAGTTGAATACCATGCAGTATTCTCCATGAACACCAAATGAAGCAAAATAATAACCTAGACAAACTTAGCCACATCCCTCACCCACAAAATCATGACAGCATAAAATGGTTATTATTTTTAGTTGCTAAGTCTTGGGGTAGTAACTTCCCTGAAGAAGTAAGCAGTGTATGCTGTTTTAATTATTCTTTTTAATTAATTTGAGTATTTATTGATCCTAAATCAGTTTATTCTTTACTCTTTCTCTAGCATTCATAGAGCAATAAATGGGATAAGTTATATTTTCTCAATTACTGGCATTAGAAAAATCCACTCAAAAAGAGAAATCATACTGTTTGACTCTTGGCCCTTTTTAGGGTATGTTTGATGTAAAGCTAAACAAACTACTATGTCAGTGCCTGGGTTGGAGACAAATTCTCTGTCCTCTGCATCTCACTGATTGGTTTGATGGCTTTCTGGTACAAAATCTTGAAAATTAGAGAGGAAAGCAACTTCAGTGAAAGAAACAGAGAATCAGAGACCACAGGAGTAAAACAAATTTGCTAATAAATATTGTATATTTCTGTGAATGACTCTTCCTGAAAACAATGTTTGGTAAGATATATTAAATTCAGTAATATACACTAAATATAAGTTTTGAACACTGAATAAGTGAGTTCCATGTTGGAATCAATATAGTATCACACAAAGACAACATGATCAATCCAAACACTGGAGTGATTCTCAAGGATGTCTACAGAATATCATTACTTGGAGAGCTTTAAAAAATACCTATACTTGAGATCAACCTCAAGTGATTTTTTTGAATTTATCTGGGGTGTTATTGGAACAATGGTTCTTATTTAAATTTCTTCAAAGTGATTCTATTTGTAGCCAGTATGGACAATCACTGACCTAGAGTGCCAGAGCTCTGAAATAATTAAAGTATTTATTGAGAAGTTAGGAGAAGTATCTGAAAGGAATTTGTCTTCTCTTTGTCCGTACTATTGGGAATTCCAAGGCAAATGCATAAAAATGTTTAAGTGTAGAAAGTCAACTATCTGACATCTACTTTTTGTTCACGGTGATTACCATAGTGGTCCATTAACCACATGGATTCATGTTTCTTTTCCACAATTGCATTTCATTTGTTTTTTGCTGCTGCACTAGGCCTGCCTTCTGCCTGTGTAGCCAAAAAAAGTGGGGTGGTGGGGAATTTAGCGAATATGTTACTGTTACACATTGGAATAGTTTAGCTGAATAGATTGTCTATATAAATGCAGATCTATTCTATAAATACTCTTCATTGATACTGAAGATTCTCTGAGCGGTTTAGGTTTTGTTCAATAGCTTAGATTTCAGTATTTCTAAGATATTATCTTTGCATGTCCACTATTCTGATATAATCAAAATATGTTTGATTATTATGTACAAGAGAAATATTCATAATTAACATTATATTCAAATGTATTAAAAAATGCATGCATGCTTTATGACCTAAATTCATTAGGTTGTGAGTTGAATTTCCAAAAGATTCCAGTAATAAAAATTGTATGAAACTAATAAAAATGTGTAGTGCAAAACAGATATTCATTTGCCTATAACTATATATATTATTTTATGTTTCATCATATTGTGTATCATTTTTTCATTTTAATAAAAAATTTTTCTGCTCAACTAGAAGGTTTATTAAAACACAAACATTCATAGTTTATATTTTAGAGATTTAATATTCAGTTGAGGATGCTTATTGGTATGTGATTTACCTAAATAATTCTTTCCACATTGGCTTTAGAGTTAAAAAAATTGAACAAATGTTTTTATAAAATGAGCCTCCAAATGTTTCATTGAATATATAATTACATGTATCCAGTGATGTTATATACCACGAAAAAGAGAATTACATTTTTCAAACACCATCTTGCTGGAACACGCCTAAAGAATGAGCAGTAATTCCTGTGCAATATCATGTACAGAAATGAAAATAATGAAACGTTCTTTAAAAATACTCTAGGCTGATAAAAAGGAATGAGGTCATGTCCTTTGTAGGCACATGGATGGAGCTGGAAGCCATTATCCTCAGCAAACGAACTCAGGAACAGAAAACCAAACACCACATGTTCTCACTTACAGGCAGAAGCTGAACAATGAGAACACACTGACACAGGGAGGGGAACAACACACACAGGGGCCTTTCAGTGGATGGGGCTGAGGGAGGGAGAACATTAGGAAAAGTAGCTAAAGTGTGCTGGGCTTAATATCTAGGTGATGGATTGCTGGGTGCAGGAAACCACCATGGCACATGTTTACCTATGTAACAAGCCCGCACATCCTGCACATGTACCCCAGAACTGAAAAATTAAAAAAAATACTGTAGGCTGAAAATTACATCTTTCCTGAAAGTCGAGTTCAAAATTAAGGTGAAAATTACTTAGATTAAAAATTACATATGTATGTCCTTTAAATATCCTATAACATATAATATAGTTTGTATTGTGTACAGTTAATTTTATGGAAAAAATAGTTTAAAAACCATTGAGCTACAGAATAGGCAGGATAAAATCACTCTATGTAGATGTATGGATTTTCAAACTATTTTCATTTTGTTTATACTATTAAATAATAATAATTACATATGAGTATATTAAGTACTAGGCACATTTCTAAGTACTTTACATGTGTTAGCCCATATCATCCTCACTAAATACAATTAAATAGATGCTCAAATGACTAAAGAATGCTCTTAATAATATTACCAAATGCCTATTACTGAATAAGCATTTTTAATATATGCCTATTTTCCTGCAGAATTTATTACATTATGTTTTATGTAGTTTCTAAAATCTCATTTGTGTGTGTGCAGAAATATGCAAATATAAAAAGGTTGCATTTATGCTGATGAGATTTAAATGGGTCACTTTTGACTTTAAGTGAGTTTCTTAAGTGTATGAAAGAGTTTAGGAATTAAAGTGAGCAAAATGTGCATAGAATGTCCTCTTCATCCTTTCCTCCTTCCACACGCCTTCCTTCCATTCTTCTCTCTCTCATTCCCCCATTTCCTTACATATTATGAATTCACATCCTTATATTAACTTAATGGTTACTTTAAATTATAGTCATTGCAATTATTCATTTTGATGCTGAAATCACACCAAACATAACCAATAGGCACTCTTTCAAGCTGAATTTAATTGTGTGTATGTGTGAATTTACATGATTTTATTGGTCTTTGAGTGTTTCTTGCAAAACAATATCTAGACCAAGGTAAGTTTAGATATAGATACAGATACAGGTACAGATACAGATACAGATACAGATACAGATACAGATACAGATGTGGATAGATACAAGCCTTCCATGCATTTTGCATGCCATAGGATTATAGTCAAGTATTTCTTCAAGGAGTCTTAATTCTATTTAGTGGCTAATGGCATTCTGAAACCAAAACCTGGGTGCTAGGTGTGCTAATTAATTCCAGGGTATCACTGCTTTTAGACCTTTTCGGTGGACAGATATATGATATTTTTAATAAACTTTATTTTTATACCAGTTTCAAATTTACAGAAATATTACTGAGTACTAGTAGGCTCCATAAATTCTACACTCGGTATAATTAATATCTTTCATCACTATGAAATATTTGTTGTAATTAATTAACCACCATTGAAACTTTATTCACTAAAATTTATATCTTAATCATATTTTCTTATATTTAACTTGATATGCTTTTTTTCCCCAAGATCTCATCCAGGATACCACATTGCATTTAGTTATCATGTCTTTTTAAGTTCCTCTTGGCTATAAGTTTCCCAGACATTCCTTGTTTCCAGAATTCAAATGTTTTATAGAAAGTTCTTCAATTAAAATGGTCTCAATTTGAATTAGAAAGTCTGACGTTCTTTCTTATGATTAGACTGGAGTTACGGCTTTTTGGGAAGAAATTAGATGGGTAAAATATCATTTTGAGAACATCATATCAAGATTATATACAATCATGATATCACTGTTGTTAAGTTGGATCCATGGCTGAGGTAATGGTTTGTCAGATTTCTTCACTGCCAGGTTATTATTTTCCCTTCTTTCTATACTGTACTTTGTGGAGAGAAGTCACAATGCAGAGCACACTTTAGGAGTATGGAATTAAATGCCACCTCTTTGAGGGCAGATTATCTATGTAAGTTATTTGGATTTCTTCTGCATGGGAGGTTTGTCTTTTCTACTCTATTTTCTTTCTACACAATAATTTATATTAGTTTGAACTCAAGGATATTTACATTCTACTTTGGTTAAAATATAATACTTTATTTATTTTTCACATTTATTGTTTGAGAGCTCTTTCGGTTGGCTCTGGGGTGCTTTAACTTCCTGATTATGGTTTTGTTTTGTTTTTTAAACTCCCTTATTTTGTGACACTACAAGATATACCAGGCTTATCTGGTACAATTCCTGTCTTAGTCCTACAATCAGCCGTTTATCCAAAAAGCCCTAATTGCTTCTGTTGGAAGAGGCTAGAATTAGAAAGTAAGATCTGAGAAAGTGGTGTCCTCAATGTTACTGGTGTGTCTTTGCCTTTAGGCCCTTTTCACTGCAGAGAGGGAAATATATGTGTGTATAACAACCCATGTATATAAACATATCTATAAGTATTTATGTTTTTAAAATTTTTTCTTTTTAAAATTTTAAGTGTTAGAGTTCATACTTTGTACTGTATTTTACAAAGGATTTTGACAAATAATGTCACGTGTCCAAAATAGATTCACAGCCTTAAAAAAAAATCCCTTGTGTTTCACCCACTCAACCCTACCTTCCCACCCCCAAAATCCTGGCAACCACCAAGTTTATTTGTATTAATAATATACCTATAGGCACAATGTTGTACATCAGATCTCTAGAACTTAATTATGTTATGTAACTGAAATTTACATACATTGATTAGCCATTTTCTATTTCCACCTCTATCCAGCTTCTGGCAACCACCACGCTAGTCCTTATTTCTATTAGTTTGACTATTAAATGAAATCATGCAGTATTTGTCCTTCTATGACTGACTTGCCTGGCATATTTCAATTAGCATAATGTTCTCAAGGTTCTTCTCTCTCTTTTTTGCCTTGTACAGAGTTTCATTTTGAAATCATACAGTGTGGAGCATTTCAGACTGATTTCTTTAACATATCAATATGCATTTAATATTCAGAAACTATTTTCATGGCTTGATAGCTCATGTTTTATCTCTGAATAATATTTTATTTCATGGATATACCAGTTTGTTTCTCCATTGACCAGATGAAGAGCATCTAGGTGGCATCCATTTCTGGTGATAAATAAAGCTGCTGTAAACATTTGCATGCAGGTTTTCATGTGGACATAACTTTTCAGATTGGTTCTGTAAATACCAAGAACACGGTAGAAGTATATTTAACTTTGTAAAAATGTGTCAAAGTCTTTCAAAAGGATTGTGCTATTTTCATTCACACCAGCAATGAATGAGAATAACTGCTGCTCCACACATTCACCAGCAATGGTATTTTCAGTTATTTTTCATTTTTTATAAACCCCTCTCAGGTTTATTCCCCAAAATAAACCTGTCTTTGACTGTTGAATCACTTTTCGTGTTTCTTTCCTCTTTCGTTAACTCTTAAAATATCATATTCCTAAATGATTTTTTGAATTGTAATACTAATACTGTAGCTTAAGACTCCTTGATAATTCTTTTTGTCCTTATAATATGTTCCACAAGGGGTGTATACTCAGAGTCCTCAGTTAAGATTTATTATAAAACACTTCTTGTCTCTTCACAGTTGCGTTTACTATCTGATATATAATTAGGTTCATTTCCAAATTATTTTATTAAATTTTAGGTTTGCTTTTTTTCTTGAGAATTACATTTTATTTTTTGTATGTAAAATACTGACATGTTGGGCCGGGCGCGGTGGCTCACGCCTGTAATCCCAGCACTTTGGGAGGCCGAGGCGGGCGGATCACAAGGTCAGGAGATCGAGACCACGGTGAAACCCCGTCTCTACTAAAAATTACAAAAAATTAGCCGGGCGCGGTTGTGGGCGCCTGTAGTCCCAGCTACTCGGGAGGCTGAGGCAGGAGAATGGCGTGAACCCGGGAGGCAGAGCTTGCAGTGAGCCGAGATCGCGCCACTGTACTCCAGCCTGGGCGACAGAGCGAGACTCCGTCTCAAAAAAAAAAAAAAAAATACTGACATGTTAAAAAATGAAAACCTTATACAATTGGTATATTTCGAGAAATATTACTTCCACTTATATTTTCTTTCCACTCTTCTGCTTGTCTTTCATGTAGTAAATCATTTTCAATATTTTCTGCCTTAACCATTTTCTGAGAGAATACATATTTTTCTTATTGACCCTTCTATTTTACACAATTGTAGTAAACTAAAAATACTTCTGTAACTTTCTTTTTTAACTTCACAATATACCTTAGAAATAAATCTATAGGCCAAACGCTATGCCTTATGCCTGTAATTCCAGCACTGTAGGAGGCCAAAGCGGATGGATCACTTGAACCCGGTGGTTTGAGACCAGCCTGGGCAACATGGCAAAACTCTGTCTCTACAGAAAAAAGAAAAAAAAAAAAAGCCAGTCATGGTGGTGCATGCCTGTAGTCCCAGTTACTACTGAGGTTGAGGCAGGAGAATCACTTGAGCCTCAGAGATGGAGGTTTCAATGAGGAGAGATCACACCACCACACCACTGCCCTGCATGACAGGGTAAGATGCTGTCTCAAAAAATAAAGAAAGAAGAAAGAGAGAGAGAGAGAGAGAGAGAAAGAAAGAAAGAGAGAAAGGAAGGAAATGAAGAAAAAGAAAGAAAGAAAAGAAGAAAAGAGAGAAAGAAAGAGAAAGTGAGAAAGAGAGAAAGGAGGAGGAAGAAAGAGGAAGGAAGGCTGGGCATGGTGGCTCACGCCTGTAATCCTAGCTCTTTGGGAGGCCAAGGCAGGTGGATTTCATGAACTCAGAAGTTGAAGACCAGCCTGGGCAACATGGTGAAACCCTGTTCTCTACTAAGATACAAAACATTAGCCAGGCATGGTGGCGTGCGCCTGTAGTCCCAGATACTCAGGAGGCTGAGGCAGCAGAATTGCTTGAACCCAGGAGGGGGAGGTTGTAGTGAGTCAAGATCGCATCACTGCACTTCAGCCTGGGCGACAGAGTGAGACTCTGTCTCCAATCATTTCTGTTATGAATCGTAGTATGAATGCACAACCATACACTTGTGCATTATGTAGTTTTGTGTTCATAGAAGTGAATCAAATTCCATTCCATAGAGGTAATATTTTGCAAGCCTTCACAATATATGTAAATTCCTGTTTTTCTACAACCCAGCCAACAGAGTGTATTGTCAGTCTTTTGGAGTTTGTCAATTTGATAAGAGATACTTTGATATCACTATGTAGTTTTAGGTGTTGATTTTATAGTTGCTGAGTTACACATAATTCATTTCCATGAGGACTATTTTCCATTTTTCCCCATTCACTGCA
Organism: Macaca thibetana thibetana; assembly: GCF_024542745.1. Lineage (NCBI taxonomy): Eukaryota > Metazoa > Chordata > Mammalia > Primates > Cercopithecidae > Macaca > Macaca thibetana. The sequence goes on from NC_065592.1 coordinate 68,558,706, forward strand.
CTTTGTCCTTTTTTTGGTCAGTTTATTCTGTTTTTTCTCTCTCTCTACTTTTCAGAGTGTTCTATATGGTGAGGATTTTAAAGCTTTTTCTGTGATATCAGTGAAAAACATTTCGTTCCAGGACTTATTTTGGCTATTGCCTTTTCTGCATTTCAGTTTTTATTTATATTTATGTTTATTTTTAGATTGCAGAATGTATTATTGCAGTTTTTAAATTACTTCTGAATTTTAAATAAAAGACTCTTTCATGAACATGTCAAAAGTAGGTGTATTTTCTTGTATCAGAGTCCAAAAGTGGATATATCAAAAAAGCTTCCTTATTGATTACTACTTAGGTGCTCTTCATCTTTATTCAATATTGTATCCATTAGATCTGAAACAAAAATAGTGTGCTGGCAGTTTATCAAGAAGTGCTCTCAGGATCAATACCTATTGAAGAAATGGAAAGAGTCAGAATCATCCACAGGAAGTAACTGGGCGGTGATGTAGTCTTCACAAAGGCTTCAGCCAGCACACCTAAGGGGAACATTAAACCTGGGATGGCCCTACAGCGTGGTTTCATGTAACATGGAGAAGGGCAGGCAGTTATCCTTTCACATTGATTGGTCTGTGGATATAGTCACCAAAAAAGGGGGCTTGTCCTTGGGAGAGTCAACTCTTTTTAGCCAAGACAATATAAGAGAAGGAAACAGCTGGAAATTGGCAACTGGTAACACTTCCAGCAGCTGAGGGAAAAGTCTTTGAGTCCTGAAGAGAAAGTCTCTGGGCAGTTTTTATCTTTCTTCTTTCTACAGTATACTGTAGTCTCTGTTCTTTGAAGGTGTCTGCTGGATTTTTTAGTGCACATCTATCAAAAACTGTTAATATTTTCATTGTGAATTGTGGTTATTAGCATTATAAAATATACCACTTTATCTTTAATGTTAACTCGCCTTATTAGTTGTGACATTTTCAATACTTGTCTGATATATTTTGACCATTTAAAAATTTGTATCCATTTATAATATTTTGTTTTAGTATATTTTTATGTTGAATGTAGAATTGTATGTTGCTTTGTGAGCCATTTTGAAATGTTTTCTTCTTTTGAAAGATGAGTTAACCCAATTTACATTTATTGTTAAAAATGTTGCTTATTCGGCCGGGCGCGGTGGCTCAAGCCTGTAATCCCAGCACTTTGGGAGGCCGAGACGGGCGGATCACGAGGTCAGGAGATCGAGACCATCCTGGCTAACACGGTGAAACCCCGTCTCTATTAAGAAATACAAAAAAAAAACTAGCCGGGCGAGGTGGCGGGCGCCTGTAGTCCCAGCTACTCGAGAGGCTGAGGCCGGAGAATGGCGTGAACCCGGGAGGCGGAGCTTGCAGTGAGCTGAGATCCGGCCACTGCACTCCAGCCTGGGCGACAGAGCGAGACTCCGTCTCAAAAAAAAAAAAAAAAAAAAAAAAAAAAAATGTTGCTTATTTTTAGCTCTTATACTATTTAATGTAAGAAATACTATATGTTATATTTACCATATATTTTTTACTATATAACTTGAATCCTTTCACAAAATAATAGAAAAAGATGGTAAATGTATTTTGGTATTTGAAATGTTTACTATTTCTGTCATAATGGTTACTTTTATACTTACGTTGTTTAATACTTAAATCTACTTTTCCTTACACAGGCTTCCACTGTTTGTTTATGATTTTTCTATTTTTTAGTTTTGAATGTTTCTTCGTTTTGTAGTGACACCAAGGAGCTTAATTTACTTTTTCTTCTCTCTCTCTCTGCCTCTTTGTGATGTTTTAACTACTTTGTCAGAGTCTAAATAATTCATATTTACTTTCTCCCTTTTGGCTTAGTCTTAAAATTACATATATATATATACAGTATATGTTTACATATATAATATTATATGTATACTATATATAATTTTTACTGTCTTTTTATTGATATTTCCTCATTCATCTTTTGATTAAATGAATATTTTTCTTTAGTAGGAAGGTCTCCTGAAATAATATGCTCTGATTCCCTTAGTTGCTTTACTCAATATATTTTGGTATTAGTTTAAATATGCTATCTTACTATTAAATTTTTATGTATTTAACTTGCCTTGTGACTTTTACCTTTCTTTACTCAGCTTCTTTTTATTTTAACTATTGCTTCCCCTTATCTTCTTTGCTTTCATTTATGTAACCTTTCACTCTTCTTTTAATGGTTACTCCAATTTCGATTAAATTTGAATTTAAAATAGTGCTTTTTATTGCCTCCCCAATAACCAGGAAACTTAGGAGACTTTAAAACACCATGCACTCTTTTATCTTACTTACATGTGATTATTATGCATTGTAATTACCTGTAGTTTTGAAACTTCATAGAGACTTTCATTATTGCCTTATATAGTCAATATTTTATTAAACTTACCACTATATAAAAACTCTTCACTGTTCATTGGCTTTTTGTATTCAAACTGCCTTCCAGGTTATGTTTCCTTATGAATGAAGAATATTCTTTTACCTTACTTTTACAGCAAGTATGTGAATTTTCCCCATTTTTGTTTGCCTGAAAATGACTTTCTTCAGGCTTGATGTTATCTCGAAAGTTATTTTATTTAAACCTTCTGAATATAATTTTATAATACTCTGGTTTCCATCATTTCCATTGAGAAGCCAATTCTCAATTTATTGATGTTCCTTTGCAGGTATCTCCAGAGCACCCACCCACTGGATCCCTTTCTTTCAGATTTTTGTCTTTTTGTTTTGTTTTCAGCAATGTCACATAACATTCTTGGGTGCAGTTTATTTGTATTCATCCTGTTTGAGGTTGTTAGAGTTTCTAGTTTCTGTGTCTGAAAGGTTTTTTCTCTTTTTGGAAACTTTCAGCCATTATCCTCTTTGAATATGGTTTCTGCTTTATTCTCTCTCTCTTCTCCACCTGGAACTCAAACTACATGTCAGTTAGACCTTACCACTTTATCAATGGGTCTTTGATGCTCTTTTCCATATTTTTCTTTGTATGTGTATGTGTATCCATTTTTCTTTGTATGTGTAATTGGGGACTTTTTTCTTCAGAGCCATTTTTCAAATATACTAAGTATTTTATATAGTGGTATTTAATCTGCTATTAATGCAACCCACTAGTTTTGTAATTTTAATAAACTTGCAACTGTATAATTTCATTTACTTGTTTTAAAAATACTTAAGAGTTTTATGCCAAAAATCAGTATTTTTTTAATTTTTGAAAATAGACTGGATGCAGTGGCTCATGACTATAATCCCAGCACTTTAGGAGGCCAAGGTGGGCAGATCACTTCAGCCCAGCAGTTTGAGACCAGCCTGCGCAACATGATGAGACCCTGTCTCTACAAAAAATAAAAAAAAAAATAGCCAGGCGTGGTGGCTCACGCCTGTGGTCCCAGTTCTTTGGGATGCTGAGGTAGGAAGATCACTAGAGGCTGGGAGGTCCAGGTTGCAGCAAATCATGTTTGTGCTACCCCACTCCAGTCTAGACTACAGTGTGAGAACCTGCCTCGGAAAGAAAAAAAAAAAAACTAAAAAATAGTTAGTTTAAAGCCTGTGTCTGCTTTCTTTGTATACCTTTCTTTGTATTCCTTCATGGAACTCATTATATTAAGGCTTTAATGTGACAGAGATAATTTATCAGTTTGACTAATTTGGGAGAAAATACAAATTGGACACTTAGAAGAAGCAAATAGAGATGACTCAATAATTTTGCTGAAAACGAAAGACACTAATATGGTCATAGCTGGAGGAGAAAATGAAGTCACATTTCTAAATAATACTTGGGCCAAAGAAAATGTCTCAAAAGAAATTGTTTTTAAATATCTGGAATTAAATGAAAATGAAGGTGCAACTGACCAAAATTTGTGAGACACGGTGAAACAGTTCCTAGAAAGATATTCATGATATTGAAGGTTGTATTAGTTAGTTTTCATGCTGCTGATAAATTCATACCTGAAACTGGGAAATTTACAAAAGAAAGAAGTTTAATAGGACTTACAGTTCCTTATGGCTGGGGAGGCCTCACAATCATGGTGGCCTCACGATCATGGCCTCACTTAATCATATCTTAAGTGGATGGCAGAAGGCAAAAAGAGAGAAGCTATGCAGGGGAATTCCTCTTTTTACAACCATCAGATCTGGCCGGGCGTGGTGGCTCACGCCTGCAATCCCAGCACTTTGGGAGGCCAAGGTGGGTGGATCACCTGAGGTCAGGAGTTCGAGACCAGCCTGGCCAATATAGCAAATCCCTATCTCTACTAAAAATACAAAAATTTGCTTGGCATGGTGGTGTTGGCCTGTAATCCCAGCTACTCGGGAGACTAGGAAATTTACAAAAGAAAGAGGTTTAATGGGACTTACAGTTCCACATGACTGGGGAGGCCTCACAATCATGGCAGAAGGCAAGGAGGAGTAAGTTACATCTTAAGTGGATGATGGCAGGCAAAAAGAGAGAACTTGTGTAGGGAAACCCCTCTTTTTAAAACCATCAGGTCTCATGAGGCTTATTTATTATCATGAAAACAGCATGGGAAAGACTCACCCCCATGATTTAATCACTTCCCTTTGGGTTCCTCTCATAACACATGGGGATTTTGGGAGTTACAATTCAAGATGAGATTTGGTGGGGGACACAGCCAAACCATATCAAATGTATATACAAGAAAAAAGGAAAGATCTAAATAAAACAAACCAAAGATTCCCCATTAGGGAACTAGAAAAATAAGAATATTAAGTTCAGAGAAAACAGGAGAAAAAGAGAAACAGAGCAGAAAGCAATGACATGAAAAACAATAGAGAAAAACAATAGAAATAATAGAAAAAATATTTTAAAAAATTAAAAAGTTGAGAATTTCATAAAAATGGAAGTCACAATCTCATCTATGAAAAGATCGGTAAAACTGATAAACTTCTAGCCAGGCTAAGTGAGAAAAAAATGGAAGATACAAATCACCAATATCAGAAATAAAGGAAGGGTAATTATTATGGCCTCATAGGTATTAAAGGATAAAACAACACTATGGCCAAATCTATGCCCATAAATCTGATAACGTAGGTGAAAAGGATATATATATTAAAAGATATGAACTGTCAGAATTACACAAGGATAAATACTCTAAATCAGCCTATATTTATTAAAAAAGATAAATCAATAACTGATAATGCTTCATGAAAGAAAGCACGAGGCCTAAATGATTTTAACTGCTCAAAATATTTTTCTCATTTTCCAAGATTGTATCAATTTATCAATTAGTGACATCACTAGTAAGGTGTTACAACCAATTCAAAGAATTTTCTAAAATACACATTTACATGCTGTCAGGAATGAAATGAATTTACAAAACATTAGTCTATATCCACAGAATAATATTCAAATATATCTTTACCAGACACAATTTATATTTTTTAATGTATTTTACTGAGTTGAAATCTCCATGTGCCACCAAAGCTGGAGCGCAGTGGTGTAGTTATAAATCACTGTAGTCTCAAGCTCCTGGGCTCAAGTGATTCTCCTGCCTCAGCTTTCTAAGTAACTGGAACTACAGGCAGGTGTCACTACTCATGGCTAATTTACTATTTGTATTTTCATGAACACAAAACATTTCCATTACCATCTGCACTCTACAACTTTTACAGTCTTAAAAATGGCCAAAGGCAGTAAAAGGCAGAGATAACCTGCAGGTATACAAACAGACATAATCGTTTTTGCCTTTTTCAATTGCTTTTCCAATTTTTTTCTGATATATGTTAAGAATATGGTGGGGGCTCTTGCAGAAGTTCAAATCAGTTATAGAAAATAGTTATTGTTTTTCATGTATTTCAGATGCAATATATACATACTTCATTTTTCAGTGAATCACCTTCCAAGGCCATTACCACCATCTACATAGCTCTGAATGGTCCTTCATTAAAGCACGGCAGAAGTGAAGGTAATACATCTTCCCCAAACCTGAGAAATTAATGTTCAGGCACCCTCATGTAAGTACTGGCAGGGTTCTCATGCTTATGAAGTAGGAATACCTCCATCCAACCCGAGCTGCAACCTCATTTATACAGGGAGATCCAAAGCCATAGTCTGTAGGATCACAGCATCTTAGAGAACTGACTTTAATTGGATTGCCCTCTCTCTCTGACTCAAACTTAAGATATTTAGGATCCTCTAGGATTTTTATGGTATTAGGTCTAACATTTAAGTCTCTAATCCATCTTGAATTAATTTTCGTATAAGGAGTAAGGAAAGGATCCAGTTTCAGCTTTCTACTTATGGCTAGCCAATTTTCCCAGCACCATTTATTAAATAGGGAATCCTTTCCCCATTTCTTGTTTCTCTCAGGTTTGTCAAAGATCAAATGGCTGTAGATGTGTGGTATTATTTCTGAGGACTCTGTTCTGTTCCATTGGTCTATATCTCTGTTTTGGTACCAGTACCATGCTGTTTTGGTTACTGTAGCCTTGTAGTATAGTTTGAAGTCAGGTAGCGTGATGCCTCCAGCTTTGTTCTTTTGACTTAGGATTGTCTTGGAGACGCGGGCTCTTTTTTGGTTCCATATGAACTTTAAAGCAGTTTTTTCCAATTCTGTGAAGAAACTCATTGGTAGCTTGATGGGGATGGCATTGAATCTATAAATTACCTTGGGCAGTATGGCCATTTTCACGATATTGATTCTTCCTATCCATGAGCATGGTATGTTCTTCCATTTGTTTGTGTCCTCTTTTATTTCACTGAGCAGTGGTTTGTAGTTCTCCTTGAAGAGGTCCTTTACATCCCAGGAAAACCTAGGTAGTACCATTCAGGACATAGGCATGGGGCAAAGATTTCATGTCTAAAACACCAAAAGCAACGGCAGCAAAAGCCAAAATTGACAAATGGGATCTCATTAAACTAAAGAGCTTCTGCACAGCAAAAGACACTACCATCAGAGTGAACAGGCAACCTACAGAATGGGAGAAAATTTTTGCAATCTACTCATCTGACAAAGGGCTAATATCCAGAACCTACAAAGAACTCAAACAAATTTACAAGAAAAAAACAAACAACCCCATCAAAAAGTGGGCAAAGGACATGAACAGACATTTCTCAAAAGAAGACATTCATACAGCCAACAGACACATGAAAAAATGCTCATCATCACTGGCCATCAGAGAAATGCAAATCAAAACCACAATGAGATATCATCTCACACCAGTTAGAATGGCAATCATTAAAAAGTCAGGAAACAACAGGTGCTGGAGAGGATGTGGAGAAATAGGAACACTTTTACACTGTTGGTGGGATTGTAAGCTAGTTCAGCCACTATGGAAAACAGTATGGCGATTCCTCAAGGATCTAGAACTAGATGTACCATATGACCCAGCCATCCCATTACTGGGTATATACCCAAAGGATTATAAATTATGCTGCTATAAAGACACATGCACACGTATGTTTATTGCAGCACTATTCACAATAGCAAAGACTTGGAATCAACCCAAATGTCCATCAGTGACAGATTGGATTAAGAAAATGTGGCACATATACACCATGGAATACTATGCAGCCATCAAAAAGGATGAGTTTGAGTCCTTTGTAGGGACTTGGATGCAGCTGGAATCCATCATTCTTAGCAAACTATCACAAGAACAGAAAACCAAACACCGCATGTTCTCACTCATAGGTGGGAACTGAACAATGAGATCACTCGGACTCAGGAAGGGGAACATCACACACCGGGGCCTATCATGGGGAGGGGGGAGGGGGGGGAGGGATTGCATTGGGAGTTATACCTGATGTAAATGACGAGTTGATGGGTGCAGCACAGCAACATGGCACAAGTATACATATGTAACAAACCTGCATGTTATGCACATGTACCCTACAACTTAAAGTATAATAATAATAAATAAATTAAAAAAAAAAAAAAAAAAAAAAAAGATATTTAGGATCAAGTTTAATGGCTACAGCAATGAGAGAAAATGATAGACAGATCCAACTTTCTTTGACAGTCTTGAAAACCTCCTTTTTGTGATGGTATTCTGCCCATCCATTTATCCATTCATCCAACTGGTTTTTTTTTTTTTTTTTTTTTAGATGGAGTTTCACTTTTGTTGCCCAGACTGGAGTGCAATGGCATAATGTTGGCTCACTGCACCATCTGTGTCCCAAGTTCAAGCGATTCTCCTGCCTCAGCCCCCTGAGTAGCTGGGATTACAAGCATGTGCCACCATGCCCGGCTAATTTTGTATTTTTTGTAGAGATGGGGTTTCTCCACGTTGGTCAGGCTGGTCTCAAACTCCCAACCTCAGCCTCCCAAAGTGCTGGGATTATAGGCATGAGTCACCGTGCCTGGCCTCATCCAACCTTTTAATGAATAATACTAGGATAAGCTTAGTATTAAGGCTAAGTCACTGGAATAAGCTTATCACAAGTCAGCAGAAGGTTCCTAAATGCTATCACCTGATACCTTTCTAGGGAGTTCTCTCTCCAGGGAAATGTCATGGTGTCATGAAAGCAGCCGGGGGCTGAAGGGAAAGAAACTCAAACTCCTTAGCTCTCTTCCTCGTCAGGAACCTTTACTATCATCTGTGAAACATGGGGACTTACGTTTCTACCACTTGATAGGACTATTGTGATAACTAGGGCTGCAGTTGAAGAAACATATAAAATCACTAAGTGCAAATTCCTTTAAGCCACAACGTTACCATTTGGCTATAACTCAGGCCAGTTGCTGGTAACATTTGCTCTCTCCCTCACACTTAGAATTCTTATTTCCACATCAGTACTTTGTGGAAAAATTCTTATTTTGTTCTTCCTGATTGGTGTACTAGAATAATAGCATCTTCTATCTTATTATAATTAATATTATATTATCATAATCACGCTTAACCTATTTATAGCTCGTTAACATAACCACTCAGGGCTACAATGACTTAATCTTTTCTCTACTTTTTCTATATGCTTATCACAAATGATTTAATATATTTCTATAGCTTTTAATATTTCTTAAGATATATCTACCAATCATTTAAGGGAGAAATTACATCAATTCTCCAAAATCTTTTTGAAAAATTACAAACCGAATGCATACTTCCCAATTCATTCTATAAGGCCAGTATTGCCCTGAACAAAGCCAAACACACATTACACAAAAGAAAATCTTCATAGGAGTATCTTCAATTAACATAGATTCAAAAATCCACAACACCATTACCAAATTGAATCTAAAAGTGGACAAAATTTCAAAAATATGTTACTCCGTCTAATGGCCAAATTTTCTCTTGATCTTAAAAGCGGTTCCTGTTTTTTTCCCCCTGCAGGTAAACATATGTTTACCTAAAATAATGCTGTGGAATGAGAAACACAATAAAGATGACAAATAAAACAAAAAATAACAAATATTACTTAGTTTGTGAATAAGTTAAAATATCAAATTTTCACTGAGACTCTGTAAACAAATTAACTAAGTAAATTTATGTGCTGCTAAAATAAAAGGCAACTAAATTAATGCTGTTCTATTTGGCTCCATAACAATTCAGCAATTTTTAAAAAATTCATAATATACATTATTACAAAATACGATTCAGGAACATAAAATATAGAAAAAAATTGTTAAACTTCTAATTTTAATGGTGTGCTTAGAAATTAGTAACTTTTTTGAAGCAGATACTGAATAAAGGAAGTTTTCTTTATTTTTTTGTTTGTTCATTTTTTTTCTTTTGAGACAGAGTCTCATTTGTCACCCAGGCTGGAGTGCAGTGGTGCAATCTCGGCTCACGGCAACCCCCACTTCCCAGCTTCAAGCAATTATGTGCCTTAGTCTCTAGAGGAGCTAGGATTATAGGCATGCACCACCACGCCCAGCTAATTTTTGCATTTTTAGTAGAGATGGGGTTTCACCATGTTGGCCAGGCTGGTCTCAAACTCCTGACCTTAAGTGATCCACCTGCCTTGGCCTCCCAAAGTGCTAGAATTACAGGCATGACATGCCTGGTCTAAAGGAAGTTTTTAACACCGTTATCTTCACAGGAGATTCGCAGGTGCATTTCGCTATAAGCCCAACTGAAATTTATTAATTATGTATATGGTACTCAGGAGATATAGTTATATTTGTTTTAGTTTAATCTTACCACTATGCCAATGAGATAATGTTATCCCAAGTGCTATGGCAGTAGAAACAGCCTAGTGAGAATTTAAATATATTTCCTAAAGTCACACAACTAAGTGGAGGGCAGTAATATTAATTTAGGACTAACAACATCAAAAGGAAACCCAGCTCCATTCAATAAGTTAGATTTGTGAAAGTATGAAGTATCAAGGAATTAACATATACATTTCTTTCTGATTTCAAGCTGTTTTGATTAGGTATGTTTTCAAATGCAAGCAACAGAGTATTTGGCTTATCTTTACTTAAGCAAATACTATCTCCTTTCTCTTTTCTGTCTCAGTCCCTGTCTCTCTCTCAAGCTCATTCATGTGCACATGCATGCACGGTGAGGCCTCAGGAAGCTTATAATCATGGCAGAGGGTGACAGGGAAACAGCACGTCCTATAGTCAGAATGGGAACAAGAGAATGAAGGAGGCTCGGCCCCAGACTTTTAAACAACTAGATCTCCTGTAAACTAACTGAGAACGCACTCATCACCAAGGGAGTAATACTAAACCATGCATGAAGGATCTGGCCCCAATACCTCCCATATCCAACATCAGGAATCACATTTCAACATGAGATTTGGAGGGGACAAACATCTAAACCATATGAAGGGTGGACATCTTTGCTGGAGCACACCATAGAAAGGTTTCCTTAACTCAAGGTCCTTTTCTGTAATGCAACCTAATGTTTGTGCAGGATTCATCTGGGTTTCACTGTATTGCCTGTGGAAATTGAGGTTTGGAGATCTGGGATAATTGACTCCACTATGGTACCCTTGTAACCTTGTACCATCACTGCATGCGCTACATAGGCAAGTCTTAACTGTAGCTGATGCAGGTCTTGAACAGAATTTCCTCTGATTCTTCTGGAACATGAGATCATGGAAAACTTATGCATAGAAGTTACAACAGAAGTTTTCTACCTGCCTTCCTACTATCCTGGGAGATTGTCATGAGGCATTTTTTCACAGTCCCCTGGTTTCTGAACATATATGAGTCCGTTGGCTTCACCTCCTCAGGGTACAGCTGAAAGCTCTAAGATTGCTTAGCTACAGCATGGCTTCATCTCTTCGGTGACAGAGTCCCAACACTCATGTTATATTGTCATGTCATCTGCCCCCTTTTGTTTCTGTGCCATTCTATAAGATAAATTACATGGAGAGCAGACACTTTTGTTTTTCTTGCTTTTCGCTATCTACCTACATAATAAGCAATGTTAATTTAAAAGGGTCTTGTCCTGTCTTTATTGGCCAAACCTGTCAGCTTTGCCTTGACAAGGAACCAGCACAAGAAAATGATGATACTCTGGCTACTGCTGTTGCTGTGACTAATAACTGTTCTTTGATGCAGAAAAGAACAGTTTGATGCCTCTTCCGCTAGCATTCATGAAACTGTTGCAGGCACATTTGTTGACTTGCAAGTATTGTAAAACGTTAGATCTTTCAGAGTTCCGGAGAATGATATTGGCTTGAGTTGTGTCACATATATACCCACAGCTGGAAGATGACTGGGGAGAAGATATTGTGTATATGCTTCATTTTCGCAAGCAACAGTGTCTACCATTTAAAGCTAAACTCCTAAAATACATAACAGAGGAGATTAGTATAAAGGCTTAACTTTAATTAGTAACATGATTAAGATATGGAGTAAAATTCAAAACTCTTATGACAGTCTCCTCACTCATATTTTTACGTAACAGTTTTTAAAAACAATTAAAGAAACCCTATTTCAATTAGATAAATAGTTGACTGATTTCAATGAGCAAAGTCTAGAGGGTATCCGGAAATATGTTTCAGAGCATTTAAAAACACTTTGGTTTCTTTCCTCTATGCTTAGGAAGTCATTAGATGTTGAAGTCGGGAGCACTTAAACTGTTTTGAGATTTTAAAATACAGATGTTGAAAAAAGTTATTAGTTTAAAAAATGATCCTTTCAGGAGTTGAATGTACTTCAGTGCTAATTATAACTTTTAATGATTGTAAAGTGTCATGGGAGACTTTAATGAAGAAGGCTGTAAGACTACATCTCCACTGTAAATTTTCCTTTCCCATACACAGTGTAAGGATAAGGGAAATGTGTTTGAAAACCCAAAGGACAGAGCTAATTGTGTAAAGTTCACTAAATGTTAGCAATTTCTCAGTGACCCAGGAGTCATGTAAGGGAATTGCAGACACATATTCTGAGAAATCTTTGGCAGTATTAGTTCTCTAGAGTTAAAAAATGGGCTGAGAAAAATTTACACTGATAATGCTTGCCTAGCCTATAACAGATGTTACTTGAATCAAAAATACTGAGAAAATACATGATAAGTTGCAATTCTATTAGAAGAACCTCCTGATTATTTCTAATTGACTTACTAAAAACTGTGTGGTTTCCTAACAATATATTTCTAAGTTAAAATTACTCACAAAATCTGAAAAGTCAGAGTCAGTTGGCACCATAGTTACAAGTTACATAATTACTAGTCAAAGTAACGTTCCCCGAAAACATTATTTCTTATACTGGACTTGAAATACTTATCTGAATTGTTTCATACAATGGTTCATTTGTACTCAATCATTTCATAGTTATTTCTCCAATTCTTTGCTCTCTTGTGGTTGCTACAGTTCAGGAGGCTAAGTTCTGCCATTTCTCTTAATTGTTGTCAGATGTGAGCATCATGTTATGACTAGAAGAATAAAGTGTACTTTCTTTTGGAAATAGGGCAAGGCACTTTTCAAGGTAACTTATCTCTTCCATAAAATTAAAAGACTTGGCCAAATTAGGTAATTTATCTCCAAAATCGATCACTTCAGGTGAGGCATGTGTATTTCCTGCTTTATTTCACCCCTCATTCCTGAGATTAAAGATAGGGGTTTCAATTTGTTAATGAACCTTAGGATTTTCCAATAAATTTCCAATGGATTCTTTTCTATTTTTAATTTTAAATTCTATAAAATTATGATGTGGGTACATTGGGAAGGAAATAATACAATTTATGAATGTGGGGACTAAGCTCTGATTTTTGGTCTTGCCCAAATTCCTATCTAGGAGGTCTGAGGAGTCATGCCCTACAAATTCTCACCAGATGGGTTTTGTTTAACCCTATTGTGACTTACTTTCCAATCTAACTCTGCCATAACAAGGAAGAAAATCAAAATGTTTTACCCCAAAATGTATTTCCTTGCCATACCTTGAAACTGCTCTGCAAAGTCTCTTGTGGGAAAAATCCACATTCTATAGAGAATCTCTTCTCCCCTTTGTTTTCTTTCCTTCCTTCCCAGATCCAGGAGATAATCAACTAAGAGCCAGGCACACTTTTAAGTCCAATAAAAAAACAATTTACAACATGCTCTCTCTAAAGTCAGCTAACAGCTTCCTCTGCACAATAAAGCTTGGTTTCCACAATTCATTAGCTTTAGCCTGAACTTTCCTTTCTATCCAGTCAAGGTCTTTAGACAAACTCAACCAAATGTCAACCAGAAAATGTTTAAATTTACCTATAACCTGGAAGCCCCCGCTTTGAGTTGTCCCGCATTTCTAAACCAAACAAATGTATTTCCTAAATGTATGTAATTGATGTCTCGTGACTTCCTTAAATATACAAAACCAAGTTGTATCCCAACCACCTTGGGCACACATTCTCAGGACCTCCTGAGGGCTGGGTCACAGGCCATGGTCACTCATAGTTGGCCTAGAATAAATCTCTTCAAATGTTTTAGAGTTTAACTCTTTTTGTCAACAGATGTGTTAAGTAGTTTTAATGATAAATGAATCTTTCACATTCAAATATTTAATCTATCTGTGAATTCTAGCAGAAATGGAAATTCAAAGTGAACAAGGACATGGTCAGCAAAATCTCCAAAATGAATAAGTTTATTACTATCATGGGCCCTTGCCCTTGTGTTTGCCAAAAGTTTACACAACTGTTGTGAAGTTTCTACCTTAAACCAATGAATTAGAAAACCTAAAGTAATTACACATTAACTTCTACAATTTAATGCAGACCTAATACACAGGAACTTTTATAAAGGCCCTCTAGCAATATCAGGACTCTAATAAGTGGACTAGGTTTATAAATCGATGGCTATAAAAAAGTTGCATATTTCATTTTCTACAATTCCTACACTAAGGGTGAAGTATAAAAAAGATATTTTCTATAGTTGAAACAATCCATTCATAACATTGATTTGAAAAACATCTAAAATAATCTTTTGATAAAGTAATGGTGTAGCCCTTCAAAAATACCTTAGAATAATTACATCCACATCACTGAATATGGGGTCTATTATAGACATGGTTTTTCAAAACAAAAGTATCAATTCGATTTAATAAAAACCAATAACTAGGTATAATGATAATTTTATGTTATTTAACATCTGAGGATAAATGGAGAAATAGTAGCTACTGGTTCATGATAACTGCCTATATCTTATTATTATACTCATGTATGGGGACCCTACATAGGAAAAGCAGTCTAACATAAAAAATTGTAAATAAATTCAAAAATATATTAATCCAAATAATTATGATAAGTTCAAATTATTCTGTAGTTATATATTTATTAATAATGTTTACACAGATTAAGAAAAAAGTTCTCTTTTCATTCTTGTAGAATTCCGATATGGTGGCTATATGCCTTGGTTTAATTGAAACTAAATTTCGGGCAGGGCACAGTGGCTCACACCTGTAAGCCCAGCACTTTGGAAGGCTGAGGCTGGTGAATCACGAGGTCAGGAGTTCGAGACCAGCCTGGCCAACATGGAGAAAACCCATCTCTACTAAAAATACAAAAATTAGCTGAGTGTGTTGGTGCATACCTGTAATTCCAGGAACTTGGGAGTCTGAGGCAGGATAATTGCTTGAACCCGGGAGGCAGAGGTTGCAGTTCCAAGATCACACCACTGTACTCCAGCCTGAGAGACAGTGCAAGACTCTGTCTGTAAAAAACAAACAAAACAAAACAAAACAGAAACCTAAATTTTGTTTTGAAAGTTTTTCAAAGTAAACATGCTAGTAAACCAATCATATTTTAGGAAATTAAGTGGTAGATAACCATAGAATGCAAGACACAGACCCATGAAATGTTATCTTAGTGATGAAAATTTCCATACATTCTGAAAATGTCTATTCAGTGCCTACTATACTATATTTGCAGATAATAAACACACTGGATTTCTAGAAAGTGATGAAAAATGTAGTTTTTCTTTTCTACTGTAAGGTTAAGGAGTTAATATGAAGGACATTCTTCTGGTTTTCCTTTATTTTCATATTTTTATTCCTTTATCTTCTCACCAACTTTAAATAATGTTTTATTTCTTGCTTGTTTGCTGAGTTTGTTGTTTCACGTGTTTGTGTTATTGTTTTTTATTGCTGCTTTTGTTAACTTTATTCCACTTTGATGCCCTACAAACACAAAAACAATTTTCTAGGCTCCACATGAGAATAATGAGGAATATTCTTTCAGTCCTTTAGAGATTTTTAAAGTTTTTCACATTTGTCAGAAAAGAGTATTTACAGGAAAATATTTTTTTCTTTATAATTCATGGATTCCAGCATAACTTCATGTGTTAATTTGTAAGACTTCCTTTCGTGGGTAGAAAGATGAAAAGAGGGATTCGAAGGCCCAGCCTTATCAGATGTCAGATGAGTAGGAAAAAAATCCTGCTTTCTTTGGATTTAGAATCTAAAAGTTGAAAAAGAGAAAGACTTGCTAACTTGTCTAGGTTTTTTGTTGTTGTTGTTTAATGGGCTGGATTAGAAAGTTTAAAAATAAATATGGTATGTATTTTATTATTCACTGCCCTTAAATGTATTCTCTCTGATTTTTTATCCCTTTCCTAAGCATATATTAGGTAATTTCTATAATTAGAAAAATCTGTGTTTACTTAGTAAAAGTGCAGTCCAGTCTAATACAAAGTAGACTATCATATAATACCAATGATTTCTCCCCTCCTCATCTTAGTTATTTCCTGTGATTCAGGAATCATGTGCAGCAAAGAGAAGCTTGGTCAATTATTTAATGTTCCTTTTTTATCTCCTCTCCTCTCCCTGTTATTTAAGGGTCATGGTTGGTAAAGGACAGAAGGTGCTAAGATCATCTTATTTACTTGGTGCTGCTTTAATGATCTCTTTGTATGATATTTCCTGGGTCATCATGCCTGCTATTGTAGACATTCACATGTTGTCTCCACTGCATTTGTGGTTGATTACGTTAGGGACTCTCTGCAATGACATACTGCATTATTCTCTGACAAGAGATATGATCCTCTCCTACTGATCTTGTGATACCACGCTTAGTCTCAAAGTATGCTCTTGGTGGTATGCCACACACAACTACTTACTGCTGAGGTTTCTCCACCTAGAAAGACCTTTCTAAATTGAGTCCCTCCACAATGACTCAAGCTATCTACTTCCTAGGAGTTCACTTATTCCAGAGAAGACCACAGAGTCTAGTTCTGCTCAAACGATGAAAATGCAATGTATTTAAATGACAATTAATATCTTTATTGTATTTTTGCCAGCTGCAACACTTTTTCTTTAGTTTCCAAATTTTTCACTTGGTAATCATGAATCAGAGTCTATTTTCACAATGTTTCAATTTCCAAGGTACACATATCCCTCTTTCCCCAAAAGTCTCTCATTACATATGGTAGACCGAAAATGCACCCTCTGCAGAGATATACATGTCCTAATTCTCAGACTCTGTAAATGTGTTACTTTATATGAAGAAGGGACTTAGCAGATATGATTACATTAATAATCTTGAAATGAGTGGATTATCTTGGTAGGCCCAATGTTATCACAGGGTCCTTAAAAGAAGAAAGCAGAAGGGTCAGTGGAAAAGGAGTTAGAAACAAAAGTCAGAGTGATGTGGACATGAGCCAGTGAATGTTCCAGCCTCTTTTCTTAGAAAAAGACAAGGTACAGATTCTTCCCTAGAGCATCCTGAAGAAAAGCAGCTCTAAGACACTATGATTTTAGCCCTATATGACTCAATTCAGATTTCTCACCTCCAAAACTATAAAATAATAAATGTATATTGCCTCAAGCAATTATGTTTGTGGCAATGTGTTATGACAGCAATAGACAACAAATATGCCACACTTCATTGAAGAAACTATGTGGAGATAGTTCTATAATATTTGTAACCCAACAATTCTGTAACGTGACACTAAACTACCAGGCTTTTCCTACTACTGACAACCTATTTATCTACCTTTTCAGAAGGAGAAGGAATAAGTCAAAGTGTTCTCTATGCTTAAAAAACTGTCAATGAACTTCCTGAATTTCTGGTTTCCTTTTAAGAAGTTTGATGGTAAGATAAAGATAAAGTTTCCAGTTTCAGTTCATCCCCTGGTAATTTCTGCATAAGTATGTCTAGGACTTTTCAATAATCTTAGAGTATCTATAAATCATATCTCCAACAAGTTAATGGCACTCATGATATTCAGGAAGAGTTTAATAATAAGACTACTGACAAAGGTGACAAAAATCATAAAAGATAATTTACGATCCTAGACTCATAAACCAGCCAGAACCTGAGGAATCTGACAAACAAGAGGAAGGAGGCCCTGTTAGAAACTAGAAAAGAAAGTGAATAGAGTGGCTCCCTTGAGGAAGGTTGTGAACTTCCCATGAAGGCTGTAGTCATTCCGAGGTGAACTGTAGAGATGGAGCCAGAGGAATAAATCACCTAACCTCACTCTATTTCCTCTGAATCTGTTAGTGTCCCTCACTGGCTAAAATGAAACAGGAGCCAGAGGGGAAGATAATCTAATATGTTTCACATGGAATAGAGAGGAGAATGAAGAAAGATGGAGAAGGGGAGCAGATGGGAGACATCCAACACAGAGTCCTTATGAACACACTTTTCTAAGCTTCAGGCTTTCATCCAAAATTCTGGAAAGCAGGGGAAACACATTTTGACATTGTAACCAATAAATACACACAATGGGATAGGTTATAATAGAAATATAAATAAATCCCTAGGGAAACACAGAGTAGAAAAATTTAACTCCATCTGGAGACTCAAGGTAGGTCTTCTAAGAATAGAATACCTTTGTCATTTGCAGTGAATGTTGAGGGTGAGTAGGTATATCTCAAGTGAATCATGAGAAAAGCCTCATTTCATAGAGGAAAGTTTCTATTAGGCCTCATGACTAAAACAGAAAACTGGAGTATAGAGTTTGACCTTTTATTTAATTTCTGATGTTTCTGTCTCCAAATAAAAATTACATTCTCTTTTGTTTTTCCTTTTAGGCTAACTCAATTTTTGAAATTTGAATGCTGGCCCTTTTTCAGCCCCACTCTTTCCTCTTGTCCTCTTACCCTGCATATGAACAAACAGACAAGAAGGCCTGCTTGCCCTCTTCCTCCCTCCCTTGAGCTAGGGAGGAAGTTCAAACCATGCAAACTTTGGTCTACTGAACCTTCACTCTGTCCCTCCCCCATTAACAATTAGAACCAGACACTTGTCACTCCCTTCAATCAAGCCACTTCAGATCAGCTTGGGTGACTACCTGCCTGTCCTTAGAAATCCTCGATACATGAGTAAGAAATTCTTTCACACCTTATTGATGCATGTATGATGTCATAGTCTTAACATGAAGTTTAATTTAGGACGAGGTAGAGATTGCTCTCACACTCTGTGGACAACCACAAAATACACACATTCAGCAAAAACAATTGTTTGGAGGAGAATTGGCTTAAAACTTTACCTTTAAAAAGACAAGTAATGAGTTTTAAGTTAATATGTCTAAATAAAAGAAAATAACCAAAGAATAATTAGGACCTTATTATTCATGTTTAGGGCATACAAGAGAGACTGAAAGACACATTTTTTTTTTTAACCATTGCACTGGGAATCAACATTATAGTTTCACGTATTAATTCAATGTTCCCATATATCAAATGCTTAATCAGTCTTCATATATCCAGGATCTTGCCCTCACACCAAGCTATCCCAACCCACTTGGTCGCTGGCTCTTTCATGTTCTCAATTAGGTTCCAGAAATAATTGTGTTTCTATCTTGATTTCAAGAGAGTGGTTAATAATTCAGATTATTTGCTAACAATGCCCAAACTCCCTCTTATAATTACTCACTGGTTTTATGATTAGGTCAGATTCATCGCAAAAGCAAAGACTGAGCAATCTTGATTACTAAACCATGTGCTGACTGACACACCGGTAAAGAGTCAAGGAGGGGGTTAGGATCTTTATATGTCTGTGTAGATTTCTCTCTAAAACTAAAACAACTCCAGCAATTTCTACAGCTACAATTAAGCACAATAGTTTTCTTTTTCTGAGTGAGATCACTCCTGGGCCATTTATTTCCAACAGTGACCCCTTTCCTTACCCTTATCTCAGAACATACTTAGTCCTCCTTTCAGTCTCTTTTATATTAGCTTGTGCTGACTATACTATTGCTACGTTGTTTACACTTTAGTAGTCAGAAAGTTTGGATTTTGCACAGAGAGAAAATGATGCTTTGAACTTCTTGGGCTAGTACCATTGTGAAATGATTGCCTCAGTTACTAAATTGCTTTTCTAAGCAATGAAAGTCATTTACTCCTTTTCTCTTTTTCTTCATTTTTCTCTGCTTACTTGTTTTTAACATGGGAATAATAGCCTTACTTTCTCTTCCTCAGTAGCCTCTTGTTCAGTTTCACTATTCAATGTTGTTATTGTTTAGATCCTTTAAAGATCCTACAATGTTGGTATTTATTTATTTTATGTTTCACAAATGTACACAATTCGTGATTTTTTTTTCACAGAAGATATCTCATGGTATTTTAATTTGTCATCACTAGTCTTCTCACTCTTCCTTGTATTAGATTGTGATCTCCAGTTCTCATTAGTGGTAAGCAATGAGGCCTGAAAAATATTAAGAGTATGCCTTATACATGTTAGAAAATCAGCATACTTCTTAGAAATTACAAAGGAACATCCATATGACATAAACCCCATTGCCCCGCATGTAGGTTGAAGGTATATTCGAATAAGAAAAACAGAACAGTATACTCCATGAAAGCCAAAGAGTGAATTAAATCTTGAGGATAGTTATCACTACATAAGAAACCTACAGTATCTGCAGAGTATTTACGCAACATGTGTTGAAATACCAAAATATTTGTGAATGTGAAGGGCTTTTTATAATTTTTGTTTAATATTATGATGAAATGGTGAATATGAATTGAAACAATCAGGCTACATATTCAATTTGAATTAGAATGAGGGTAACAAACCTGACAAATCATTATTTAAATAGTTCGCATAGCAATTCTCAGGATTTTAGGAATTTACATCTCATCTCTATTTTACAGTAATACTTAATACTTGCTAAAAATCCTATTATCTTTTCTTGCTTTACAAAACTGAAGTAAATAAAAATATTTCAGAAATTTAATGAGTTCCCTCTATGTACCAAGAAATATCTTAGTGGGCCCTGACATATTATTTAAGAACATAAAATATAAAACACTGAAAGTCCAAACTTGAAATTATTTCCCTTTCTGTTTTCTTTGAAATCTTATTTTTCAAGTCACCAGTTTTGATTTGCTTTATTATTTTGTTTTTCAAACTCACTCATTTGTGCTGATGCAACAATTCTAAAGTTGGCCTTTACAGACAGTGGCTTAAAGAAAATATTAGGAAGTTTAAAAATTCAATGGAGCAGAACATAATCCATTAATTCCTTCAGAAAAGCAAAACAACAACAAATATTAGTGAAGGAAGTTTTTATTTTAGAAAGTCATTAGGAATTGTTTTCTTGCTGATGAGCCTGTTCTATTTCACTGGCAGCCTTCTTAATCTGATCAACGTTAGAATAAAAATTGCTATCATGTGATGCCAAAGAAAAAATTATAGTTTCTAAATTTGAAATTTTTATTACTAAAATGTCAATATATGTATATACAAATATTATTAATACAGACTTTACTAAAATGTCAATATATGTATATACAACTATTACTAATACAGACTATAAACTGGCTTGGTGTAGTGCCATTGCTTTTTCTTAATGGTTTTTATCATGAAACTGCCTTGTACTGGGATGAATGCCTCATATACTTGGGCAGTTAAATACATGGGCTACTTCTTTTTGACCTTTGGAGAGTCTATATTGAGTTGGGGGCTCATTTCACTGCTTTTAGCATTTATAACTCTGTCTTCCAATGACAAGTGTGTTTCAAATGTTTTCTAATCAAGCATGCACCTTTACTAAAAGGTCAGCATACTAAAATGCTATATATCAGGGATTAAAATTATGATTCTTCTCTCCCATGCAAGAACATCTAATTAGAAATGCACTACATTCATCCTCTTGGGTCAGAGTTGGCCATGAATATCACAGCAGTCACATACTCAGTTGAGAATGCATTCTTTAATACTTTGTTGACAATATAATTTCTCTTAATATTTTGTACATTTATTTACGGAATTTCAAATGCCCTTTCAGATGACTCTTCAGAGGGTCTTTACTGCAAGCTAGGAAGGCAAAACCAAAAGAGCATTATATTATTTGCTACTCAACTCAGAAGCTTATTTCTTCAAAGAAATATGTCATTCTACTGTTCTACTCAGTTCCATAAAACAACAAAAACAGCAACAGAAAAAGCTGGGCAACACAATGGCTAGAAGCAAAAATATATACAGCCTTACCAGGAGGTTTCTCAAAACATAGTCCTGGAGAAATCTATGTAAAATAAACATTTATAAGTCATAGTGACACCAATGCTGCCTACATGGAATGAGAAACTTACTGTACACACATAGAAAATAATAGATTTCTTTATAACCACTTAAATGACATGAACCATATTTTTCTCACTTAAGATTACATTTTGAAGGTCATTCTATTAATTATATATAGATCTGCCACATATTTTAATCATTCACAAAGTGTTTCATTGTATAGCTGTACCACAATTGATTTAGCCTCAATCATCCTGATGAACGTGTATATTGTCTCTACTTTTCACTATTATTTTTAAAAGTGAGAGTAAGTGTTCTTTTTATGTGTGTATACACACACATATTTGCTTATATGTACCTATATTTGTGTAAAACAAATTTATAAAATTAAACTTATCTCAAGAGTTATATAATTTTAAAATATTATCAAATACTGCCAAATTTCTTTCCAATAATGTTGAAATATTTTAGGTTTCCATTGATAATTAATGAGTGTCTATTTCCTTTACATTGGCCACTAATGAGTGGCTCCTAACCAAATTATTATTTTTCAGCACTTTATGATAAAATTTTTCATATACCATTCTTAATACTGTGAAAGAAAAATAAATCTCAGGACCTCCCAAATCGCTAAGCCAAAGGGAAAGGTCAAGCTGAGAACTGTCTCCAGCAAACTTACCTCCCATTCTATTCCTAAATAAGATAGCTACAGAGATTAAAAAAAAAAAAAAAAAAAAAAAAAAAAAAAAAAAAAAAAAAAAAAAAGGCTACATACCTCCCTCACAATTTGCCCACAGGAAAGTCCTTGTGGACAAAGAATAGACAGAATTCAAAGTCATCCCTCTGCTCATGTGAGACAAATGCATATATGATGGCTTCACTTGCCCTATTGTTTCTAAGGCATAAGTGACTATTCCTTATTCTAGTAAATTGTGTATTCATTAAAACTCTAATCGGAAACCCAAAACACTGTTACTGTTTGTCTCTTATCTACCCGTGACTTGGAAGCTCCCTCCCCACTTTTAGTTTTCCTGTCATTGAACCAATGTATATCTTACATATATTGATTGATATCTCATGTCTCCCTAAAATATATAAAACCAAGTTGTGTCCCCCTCACCTTGGACACAGGTCAACAGGACTGCCTGAGGTTGTGTCAGGAGCACATTCTTAACCTTGGCATAATATACTTTCAAAATTGATTGAGACTTGTCTCAGATAATTTTTGGTTTACATATTGGTGACCACAAAGCAACTCTGAATGGAAGTGGCCCTGACATTTGACAAATCTCTTTTTGGTGTTTGGTACCAGTTTGAACTATCTTTATAGCTCAAATCAATAGGACAATTGGGTGAGGGTGGGAGCTACCCTGCCTTCAGAGAATCCCTGATGTTGCAAATAAAAGCTCGGAATTGCAAAGAGAGGAAACACTTGAACAAAGGATTTCTCAGCAAGGCAAATTTACTTCTGCAGAAGGGTGCTTCTCACAGGTCTGGTCACCCCGAGAGCACCCCAAACAAAGGAGGGAAAGAGTTTTTATCCCTAACGTAGCTTGTCCCTGCTACTGTGCCCTGCCTCCATTGGCTGGAGCTGGACTGCACAATCTAAGCTGAAACCTGTTGGCTAACTTGAAAAGTGCAAGAATGCGGTTACACTGGCAGGAAGGACACTTTTGCCAGGAAGAGCCATTGCAATGGAAGGAGTAATTTACAGAGTGGATAGCAGATGTGGAACGTGGGCTTTTTAGATAAGGACTAGCAGGAAAGTTGTTTACTACGGCAGGGGGACATAGAAAGTAAGAAAGTTTGGCCTTGAAAGCAAGGACAAAAGGACAAGGAAACTTAAGCTAAATCTTTGAAGAAGAAATTCTCATTGCATTTAATGATTCCCCCCTTTAATTTTTATAGTACTTCTTCTTCAAACCTTTTTAACATAATTTGGCTCTGTTTTTCTAGTTGGTCTTCTAAAAGAAAAACTTCATTTGAATAAGGAGGAGGAGAATTGAGGGAGGTTTTGGTGCAAGCGGTTTCAATAAGCCTTTGTATTAATTGTTGGGCACAGGGTATGACACAGTATCCTACAAGAATAAGGAACCCTATTCCGATGGAAAGAGAGGTGAGGATTGAGAACGTAAGTCCCTTCCATTTGCCAAACCATTTTCCCATTAAATTCATCAAGGGGTCATTTGGTCCAGAATTTTTGGCTAGCTCATTCCATAAGGCAGTAAGACCTTGTAGTGCTTTTGTTATGGTCTCACAGGGAACAATATTATTAGGGATAAAAGTATAGAATTGGATTCCAATCATGACACAATCTCTACCCTCTTTCACTAGTATCATGTCTAATGGTATTCTATTTTCCCAGGCCATTTGACTGGTGGATCCTAAT
The DNA here is from genome assembly GCF_024542745.1 of Macaca thibetana thibetana. Taxonomy (NCBI): domain Eukaryota; kingdom Metazoa; phylum Chordata; class Mammalia; order Primates; family Cercopithecidae; genus Macaca; species Macaca thibetana. The sequence continues at coordinate 68,582,902 of NC_065592.1, forward strand.
GGTTTTGCCATCCCTTTAATAATATCTCTAGTATAATTAACAAATTGTTGTTGGTTGTAATAAATGTAATTTATCCAACTCACAACCACCAGAAGAACTGGACTCAAATCCCACAGCTATCTGATTTTGGGCCTTAAATTCATCTGGCACTCCTTGTGGGACTCCAATATCATCTATATAAATATGGGAGTCAAAGTACCCATGAAGGGCCTCTCTTGTTCTATGGCGTTTGATTTCTCTCTTTTCTGGTTGATGAAATGGCATAATGAAAGGGATGACCAATTGAATTAGAGCACAGGTTTCACTCCAGTTACTCAACAGAGTGTCCAGTAATGGTTCACCACAATACCACCATATATCTGCTTGATGATGACTAAGGGAAGACTGATGGGTAAGATCGGGGAGAGTCTTAAACTCACTACATCCTGTTAAGGCTACAAGGAGCGCCAAGTATTCTCCCTCTCACAAGAAATATGAAGTAATATTGGCATTGAGAGACAGAAGCTGGATGGCCCTTGGAGGCTGACCTACAGGGTATTGAACTTCACAGAACAGCAGAGAAAGAGCTTGGCATGATTTGTTACCCCAGGCTGTGGAGTTTTGGAAGAGAGCTATCATATAGCTCATGCCTGGTCGGTTGGAAGATGATCCAAGTGGAAAAGGGATGATCTGGGCCTCTGGTCTGTGGTGCACATAAGCATAACATTTGCTTTTGTTCAAAGTGTGGATGGAATATTTAATCCATTCCAGCCAGGCATTCACATCTTGATATCCTGTCTCTAGAGCCATAGTCTGCTTTAAATCCGTTACCTCCACAACCGTTAATTTGGTTGGGTTGCTCTGGAGATGGGAGGAGGATGCTGAGTGCACTATACTTGGGGAGAGCATTGGGTTCCACACATTTCCCAGAATCTGGGTCTGGATTTCTTTATTATTGCTAACAAGTGGTTTAGATAACCTCAGAGAGAAGTTTCCTATGGGATCCCCTCCTGTAACATCTGCTTTTAAACCCTCCATTTGAATATGGAGGGTTCTTGAGCCAGTTTGGGGGGATAATCTATAATTAGCAATAAGGGGTTACACTGCAATGGCTTACAATTTGGTGGGGTGGGGTCACAAATTAGTTGGAGTTTCTGTTTCAGTCCCCGCAACTTATTTGTAAAAGGGGGCCTGGCTGTCCACTCTCTATACTGAGTGGTTCAGAAAACATCTGCCCAGTCACTACAGGGACTTCTTAAGGCTCTATACTTATACTTGGTTGTCTCTTTACAGTATGGACATAGATACTTATCTACATGAGATAGCTTCCTTTGAGCTTGCTCATCTCCACACAGGATGACTGAACAAGTGTCGAACTGAAGGGTTAAAGGATGATTAGTCAGAGTCACATTGATGGCAAGATGACCTTCTGATGGAAAGAAAAGGGAAAATAAACACGTGATTATTAAGCCCTGTTAGGGTTAATTTGGTGAGGGTGAGCCCTGGAGTGATGGTCCATGATTCTGAAGGTGCCAGCTTGTTTGGCTATTTGATCTGCAAGGTTGTTTCCCCAACTTTCAAAAGAAAGGACGTTTTTGTGTCCTGGGACATCTACAATAGATATTTCTTCTGGCAACTGGAAGTTATTTAACACTTGGGTGACTAATTCTTTGTGGACAAGGTCCTGGCCTTTACTATTAATGAGACCTTGTTCAGTCCAAATTTTCCCAAAGGTAAGACCTACCCCAAAGGCATACTTAGAATCAGTATAGATAGTTCCTTCCTGGTTTTGCAAGTATTTTAAACTTTGGCTGAGTGCGAACAGTTCGCAAGTTTGAGCAGAACAATTGTTAGGCAATATTCCCGATTCTATCTCTTTGAGGGCTTCTCCATCAACTACTAAATACCCATATGTCTCTTTCCTTCAATTACCTGGGAAGAGCCATCATAAACAAGTTCCACCCTGTTTTGAAAGGGCTCTCTCCTGAATCGGGCCTAACTTTTGTGTGATAGTCAATTAAATCTAAACATTTATGCTCCCTTTTTAGGTTTGGATTCCCTGTTAAGAAACCTGCTGGGCTGAGTGAATTATCAGAGGTTAATGTTAAATCATCCTTCTCTACCAGAATAGCCTTGTACTTTAAGATCCTTGAGTCTGTGAGCCATTTCCCTGATTTTTGGTTTAAGATAGTTCTAACTTGGTGAGGTGTTCTTACTGTTAATTTTACTCCAAAGGTTAATTTTCTGCTTTCTTCAGTTAACACTGTGGTGGCTGCAATGGATTGGATACATTTGGGCCATCCAAAGGTTACTGGGTCTAAAACTTTTGATAGGGAGTTTACAGCTTTCCAGCGGCCTCCATGCTCTTTGGTGAGCACTCCTAGAGCTACCCCATTATTCACATCGACAAAAAGGTGAAATGGCTTTTCTAGGGAAGGTAAATGCTAAGACAGGGGCAGTTATGAGCCTTTCTTTCACCTCTTCAACCTGATCTACTTCCTCAGAAGTCCACAGGAGATGGTCATGTTTCCTCTGGGCAAGTTTTTGGTGTAAAAGTTTACTGTTTTGTGCATATGAGTCAATCCATAAGCAGCAGTATCCAACTAACCCTAAAATTTTACAGGTTCTTGCTTAGTTTGAGGCAAGGCTAAGGACATGATTCATTCAACTCGTTCAGGCCCTATTCTTTGCTTGCTTGCACTTGTTCAGTGGCCTAAATACTTAACTTCAGGCTCCACATACTGAAGCTTTTCCTTTGAGACCCATAACCCCTTGAACTTCAGATGGTTAAGAATATGTGTAGAGAAGCCAGCTACTTTCGCTATATCTTCACCAGATATGAGAATATTGTCCACATACTGAAGCAGGTATAATTGTTTTGGAACAGAAACTTTTCTAGCACTTGTAAAATTTGACAAAAAAGATTGGGTGAATTCATGAACCCTTGGGACAAGACCATCCATCGATAATGTTGTTTCCGCTCTGAATGGGGATCCTCTCACTCAAAACAAATATGTCTTGGCTGTCTTTAGCCAGGGGACATGCCCAAAAAGCATCCTTTAAATCTATTACAGTAAACCATTGATGATTATACGGAATTTTGCTGAGAATGGTGTAAGAGTTGTGGACAATGTGGTGGGTGGTCTGGGCTATTTGGTTAATGTCTCTGAGGTCTTACACCAGTCAATATGACCTGTTTTATTTCTTGATAGTCATTATTGGGGTGTTATAAGGAGACATACAGGGTTCAAGGAGCCTGTCCTTAATGAGACCTTTAATTATAGGTTTTAACCCTATCCTGCCCTCCAGGGGAATGGGGTATTGTTTCCTCCCTACTACTTCCCCAGGGGTTTTTGGCTTGATGTGAATTGTAGGGACTTGGAGTTTCCCTTGGTTTCCTTCTCTGGACCAGACATTAGGATTAATGTGTTTTTCATCTGTGGTGGTGAGTAGGTTTAATGAGGTGAGGAATCCTTTTGGGTTAAATTGTAGGCCTGTGCCTAATTTTAACATTAAATCCTTCCCTAATGCATTAGTCCCTGCTTCAGGGTTTAACAAAAACTGAATATGAGTTGATCAATCCTGGTATCTGACTTTTGTATTTTCTAAAATTTTTGCTTTAAATACTTCTCCTTTTATCCCAGAGACAAAAGTTTCTTCCGAAGAGCAGGCAACACTAACTGGAGGAAAACAGAAGAGTGGGCAGCTCCTGAATCTACTGAAAAGGTGATGAGCTCATATTTAGGTCCCACCTCTAAATTTATCAATGGCTCTTGGTGGGACTCAAGATAAAAGAGACAGATCCCCTGACCCCTTCTCGACATTCTTCCTCGAAAGTCATATGTGGAAGTGCTTATTTTTACCTTTCCAATTCGGAGCATTCTCTCTTGAACTGACCTGTCCTTCCATATGTGAAGCATCTATACTGTTCTTCCTCCCACTCAGTTCTGGGATTCTTTGACTTTGCTCCCTCATACTCTTTAGAGGGCCTGGTAAAGGAGGGGCTGGGTCCTCTAGTTGGAGGTTTGGGTCCTTTAAACAGGGATCAAGACCATTTATAGTTCCTGACCCCTGGTTTTGTTTAGAAGCATACGAGTTTAGGGCCACCTGCCAAAAAGTGGATAACATGAGTTTTGCTTTTTTTTGATTTTGCTTTTCTTCATTTCTCCTCACATATACTTTTTGAGCTCTCTGAGAGGTTCACTTAGGAGAAAGTCTTCATAATCTTCTATTTTTTGTAATTTTTTTGAAATGTCAGGCCAATTTTTTGGGACAAAATGGAGCTTTAACATTCCCTGCCCTAGGAGATCTTCTAGATTCAGACCTGCATATTTTCTCATTTGCTCTTTTAGTCTGTCTAGGAATTTCATGGGCCCTTCATTTTTGTTGTTGTTGTTGTTGTATATCAAATGGTTTAGAGAGATTTTGAATTCCAGTTACTGATTCCTGAATTCCTTTTCCTTTTATTATCATTTCGTATAGGTCCTGCATGTTTTCCCAGTAAACCAGATTGTTATTACCCCATCAGGCATCTTCAGCAGGAAATTTTTGATCAGCTGTGGGAAAGTTATAAATGGGAGGGTGTTCATGTTCCCAAACCACCATACCAGCCCTACAGATCATATACCCTTTTCTTCCCCTGGCAAGAGAATGCATAGTATGGACATTAACTTGACCCAAGTGTATAACTGAGGTCCTAAAAATTGATGAATTTGATCTGCCACTCCATAAGGGTCATCTAACAGAGACTTGAGTTCCTTTTTAAAATTTCAAACCTCTGAACTGGTGACGGGAGCATTCATGAAGTCAATGTCTTCCCCTCCTTGTGGCACTGCCTTCAAGGGGAGGAGAGTTGGGGTTGACTCCTTAGGTGTGAGGGGGAAAGGGGAGTTCTGAATGTCTTTTGTTCATTTCTCTACCTCACATTGGAGTCCCTTTAGAGAGGGATAATTAGGCTGGTAGGGAACAGACTCATGGGACAATAATTCCCAAGATTCAGGGGTGTAAGGAGGCGAAACAACATGAGCAGCCTTGAAGGATCTGGGGTGGGATCTGGGGTGGCAGCAGCTGCCTGAGTGGAAGGGTTGAGGGTACTGAGTGGGGGAAAATGGTCTAGGGGATCCCATGCATGGGTTCTTTAGGCATGGGAACTAGCTTGTCTGACTTTTCATTTTGAGGTGCTAAATTGGGCTCTTTCTCACTTGTCTTTAAGGGAAAAAGGAGGAGAGGTCCGTTTCCAACAAAGAGCATAATCTAGTTCCTGACTTTTATCATTTACATATTGAATTAAAAGCTGACACATTACATCCTCTTTTGACCCAAACTTCAGCCAGAAGATTGAGGGTTTAAAGATGGGTTCCTGAGTCTAAATGAAACCACAATATTTTATCATCTGTTGTTTTTTCTTATGTTTAGTCCTTTCATTAACTTTCTAATATTTTAACATGAGACCTAGGGGACTATCAAGGGGAATATTGTTGTTGTTATCACTATCCTTTTTACTCTCCATCTTACTTGGGTTACTTCCCATGTTGGGTACTGGTTAGGCTCAATCCCTCATACTAGAGATTTCTTGCTTTCCCTTCTCTGGAGGCTTGCTGAGGCTCAATCCCTCATATTAGAGATTTCTTGCCTTGCCTTTCCTGGAGGTTTAGCCCCACCTGCTCGAGGCTCCTTGCACCCTTCTCCTTTCACTTCATCTTCTCTGGCCTCTTCCCTCATGGGAATGTTTCAGGTCTCTCTCAGCTTCAGCAAGACAGCATAAACCCCACATCAGGATCCCTACAAGAGGGCCGCTATAAGCTGTATGAGGTGGCCATGGAACCACAGATTGGACTCACTCACTCCGCACAGCATTAGTGCTTGTTACTATTAATGCATGTTCAACCTCCAAAACCTCCTGACCACCAAGGAAATAATTTGTCACCACTGCGACATTTCTTGCCTTGCTCTGTGCAGAGTACCTGGTCGCCATGGTATTGTAAGTTTTTTTTCTCTCCGCCTTGCAAAGAACCTGGATTTATTTATCACAATGGGTAGGTATCAATCTCCAGTCTTTGAGGCTACTGCAGTGGGGCAGTGGGACACATCACCTCCCAAGAGGTGACCAAAGACCCTTTCTCAAAGGAGAATGTGATCCCCATATGGGCCACCAGAATTCTTGGAGATTTCTCAGCAAGGCAAACTTATTTCTGCAGAAGCATGCTTCTTGCAGGTCTGGTCACCACAAGAGCACCCCGAGCAAAGCAGGGAAGGGGTTTTTATCCCTAATGCAGCTCGTCCCTGCTACTGCATCCTACCTCCATTGGCTAGAATTGAACTGCACAATCTAAGCTGAACCTGGTTAGTTAACTTGAAAATTGCAGGAATGCAGTTACACTGGCGAGAAGGACAGTGTCGGGGGAAAGGCCATTGTGATGGGAGGGGTAATTTACAGAGTGGGTAGCAGATGTGGAATGTGGGATCTATAGATAAGGACTGGCGGGGAAGTTGTTTACCAGGACAGGAAGACAATTTTTAAAAGGAAGCACATACAGGAGCTCATCACTCCAGAGAGAGAAATTGAGACATGTAAGAGGGTGGAAATGACTCAGTATTGACATATTATGGAGTCCTGCTTACAACCAGTACACTTTAATCTGCTACACTAAACCCTAGGCCACAGCTCAGTTTCTCCTTTTAAGAAAATATGTGTGAAATAAATCATCTAAGAATGTAGAAAGACAAAGAATAATAACCCCAATCTGTTATTTCATTTGGTTTTATGGTGCCTTTACTTGCAAGTGGTTGGATAAATGGAAGGGCATGTCAGGTTTTCTAATACTCCAGCTGGTTACACATTAGGTCTGTTCTTGTGCAGATTTTAAACTGATGGGCAAATTACATCAAGGAAAATTCAGATCCCAAAGGTCGACTTGCAACTCTATGTTCCTAAGTTCTCTATCTCTGTGCTTTATTTTCTTCCTGCTTTAAGACTGCTGTTTCTTTTCTACTGATATAAAATCCACTGTTTGCAACCAACCATTTCTTTTTGTTGTTGTTTACAAAGTGATGAGTTTGTATTAATATCTCATGGCTAAAGCTGAAGTAAAAACTATAGGATCTTTGTATATATGTGTGTGTGTGTGTGTGTGTGTGTGTGTGCAGTTTTGTGTACATATACATATTTTGTTATTTTTTTTGGCCACAAGGTTCCACAATGGCTTAAAGTTAAAGAGTACTCATAAATTAAATAATAAGCCCAAATGCTTTTCAAGTTCATAGGACTTAAATAAAATTTTGAGTAAGCTAGCTTTAAAATTTTTGGTAAATTAATATTAGAAGTGGCTTAAGAATTGTCAGCATACATATTTGTTTGCATTTATTAATCAAGGAATTTCATACTTGTCCCTGCCAAATACTATAAGGTGTCAAAATTTGGCATAAGAGTTATTAAACTGTAAACCCAGTCAAAACAGAATGATTTTTGCTTGTGTAATACTTGTTAAACTAAAAATTAATATTGATTTAATAAAAACAACTAAATCTTGAATTATTTTGTAAAATAACCATATATTTAATCTTATGGTTCTTAGGTAAACACATGAAATTTACAGGCTATAAAACTGTTGACAGGAAAATAACTTTAAATAATTACTATCACAGTTTTCATAAACAACCTAGGTAAAGTATTAAAATAATTAGGTACATGTAGTAGGATAAAGGCTTGTAAACAAATTTGTCATCATTTAGAATCTAAATTTATATTAAGTTAAATAATATATATTTAATATATATTTCAGTAAAAGGGTATTTTCCTTTTTTTTTTTTTTTTTGAGACGGAGTCTCGCTCTGTCGCCCAGCCCAGGCTGGAGTGCAGTGGCGCGATCTCGGCTCACTGCAAGCTCCGCCTCCCGGGTTCACGCCATTCTCCTGCCTCAGCCTCCCGAGTAGCTGGGACTACAGGCGCCCACCACCGCGCCCGGCTAATTTTTTGTATTTTTAGTAGAGACGGGGTTTCACCGTGGTCTCGATCTCCTGACCTTGTGATCCGCCCGCCTCGGCCTCCCAAAGTGCTGGGATTACAGGCGTGAGCCACCGTGCCCGGCCAAAAGGGTATTTTCCAATTAAAAAGATATATATTGTAGAGAAACATTCTTTCTTAAATAATGTGTGCTCCTGTTAGAAGATGAATAATTTTGTTTTATTCAAAGCTTATTTAAAGGTTATGTATAAAACAAGGTAAAAGAAACTAGAAAATAAGAGAGATGTAAATGTTATAGTAATAAAGAGGTATTTTTGGTAAGAAAATGTAAAGAAAAATAATTTTATGTGAGAAAAGAAATCTTGTATGGTAAAATTTTGCCCAAGAATAAAATGACTGGCTGTTTAAGAAAAGGGGATGCTCAGGACAAACCAGAAAATACAAGCATGTCAGGAATGGTCTTTGTAAGTCATGATAAGAGGATGTATGAAAAAAACAACTTTTATATATAATAAAATTGTTTATAATTAAAGTGAAATATTTATAAAGGTCTTTCTAGAGACTGGGTTTTGATATTGTATACATTGTCACTTATACACTAAAGAGTTACTTAGAAGTACAAAATGTTTAATGGTATTGCTTCACTCTTAATAAAATTACAAGTCTATATATATGTTTGTTTTTTTAATGCAAAGATCAACTTTTATTGTGTCTCACTATTTTTACCTTTCTCTTGCCTTTTTAAAGGCCTGAAGCAATAACTCTCTTCTTCAACTCATTTTCAACTACTCTAAGTTTTCCCTCAGCCTTAGATTTCTACTAATAACTGTTGGTTGTGGTCTGATGCTAAAAATGTTTTATCTGAAAGGTTTAAAGGAAGTGATTCTTTACAAAAAAATATTCTGTGCTCTTCTTTAAGTTGTTCTATGAATGTGAAAATTTTGACTTGTGACCCAGGAAAAATTCTTCCTATGTCTAACTAATTCAAGCACCCTTTTCTTTAGTTTTGACTTGCAAGTTATCTAAATGGACTCCCCATAGGGAACAGCAGTTGCACTGCAAAAGGTCTTTTCTTTTGTTTTTGAGTAAAGAACGGATTTTATACTTTAACAAAATAATTCCTATGTTATTATTACTAAGTTTTGTTTGCTTAGAAAAAAACAGATAAAAATATTTTTTTCATTATAGTTATTACACACATGCAACTTTCTGAATGTGTTTTTAAAGTCCTTGTACCATTAAGTTATAGGGCTTTTACTCCTGGGTCTAAAAAGGACATTAAGCCCTGCTAAATCTTAAACACTAACAGAAGTTAAAGACTCACTTTCAGAGCTGTTAAAAGATGCCAATCAAAACAAACTGTGACACAGGGCCAGAAAGTAAAACTCTTCAACTCTTCAAGGCCCAGGGACTATCATGGAAAAGGTAGGTGTGTGAGATTGTAAGGGCTGATTTAGAAATGCAAAGTAAGTTCCTTTCCTCTATAAATTAACCATTAATATTGAAGGCACACTGATACAAAACCAGCATATGGGCCCCTGTGTGAGATTAACTATGTTTTCTTGAAGCATTAACCCTCTCCTTTAAAAAAGGGGACAAAGGTTATAAAAAGGCTTATGGAAATTATATCTTAGTGAGAGGTGAAGCTGGCTGGGGTTCTGGGTCAGGTGGGGACTTGAAGACTGTTTCTGTCTAGCTAAAGGATTGTAAACACACCAATCAGCGCTTTGTGTCTAGCTAAAGGTTTGTAAACACACCAGTCAGCACTCTGTAAAATGGACCAATCAGCAGGATGTGGGTGGGGCCAAATAAGGGACTAAAAGTTGGTCACTTGAGCCAGCAGCGGCAGCCCGCTTGGGTCCCCTTCCACGCTGTGGAAGCTTTGTTCTTTCGCTCTTCACAATAAATGTTGCTGCTGCTCACTCTTTGGAGCCATACTACCTTTATGAGCTGTAACACTCAACATGAGGGTCTGCAGCTTCATTGCTGAAGTCAGCAAGACCACAAACCCACCAGGAGGAGCAAACAACTCTGGACGTGCCACCTTTAAGAGCTGTAACACTCACTGTGAAGGTCTGTGGCCTCACTTCTGAAGTCAGCAAGACCAAAAACCCACCGGAAGGAAGAAATTCTGGACACATCTGAACATCTGAAGGAAGAAATTCCAGACACACCATCTTTAAGAGCTGTAACACTCACTGCAAGGGTCCATGGTTTCATTCTTGAAGTAAGCGAGACCAAGAACCTACTGAAAGGAATAAATTCTGGACACATTTTTGTGACCACAAAGGGACTATCACCAAGCAATGGGAAACACTCAGGCACCAACAGGCTCACCTTTGAAATGCATCCTAAGTCATTGGGACCAATTTGACCCACAAACCTGGAAAAAGAGGAGGCTCACTTTTTTTCCTACACTACAGGTTGGCCCCAATATTCTCTCTCTGATGGGGAAAAATGGCTACCTGAGGGAAGTATAAATTACAATACTATCCTGCAGCTTGACCTTTTCTGTAAGACGGAAGGCAAATGGAGTGAAATACTTTACATCCAAGCTTTCTTTTAATTGAAGGAGAATCCACAGCTATGCAAAGCTTGCAATTTACATCCCAGAGGAGGACCTCCCAGTTTATCCCCATATGCTAGTCTCCCTATAGCTCCTCTTCCTATTAATAAGCCTCCTCCAATCTTCCCCACCCAGAAGGAAACAAGCAAAGAAATCTCCAAAAGACCACAAAAACCCCTGGGCTATTGGTTATGTCCCCTTCAAGCTGTAGGGGGAGGGGAATTTGGCCCAACCAAGGTATATGTACCCTTCTCCCTCTCTGATTTAAAGCAGGTCAAGGCAGACTTGGGGAAGTTTTCAATTTATCCTGATAGGTACCTAGATGTCCTACAGGGTCTAGGGCAAACCATCGATCTCACTTGGAGAGATGTCATGCTATTGTTAAGATAGCATGTTATTGAAAAGAATGTGGCTTTAGCTGCAGCCCAAGAGTTTGGAGATGCTTGGTATCTTAGTCAAGTAAATGATAGAATGACAGCCAAAGAAAGGGGCAAATTCCCTACCAGTCAGCGAGCTGTCCCCAGTATGGATCCCCACTGGGACCTTTACTCAGATCATGGGGACCGAAGTTGCAAACATCTGTTGACTTGTGTTCTAGAAGGACTAAGGAGAATTAGGAAAAGGCCCATGAATTATTCAATGATGTTTACCATAACTCAGGGAAAGGAAGAAAATCCTTCTGCCTTCCTCAAGTGGCTACAGGAAGCCTTAAGAAAATATACTCTCCCGTCACCCAACTCACTAGAGGGTCAATTGATCCTAAAAGATAAGTTTATTACCCAGTCAGCCACAGATATCAGGAGAAAGCTCCAAAAGTGGGCCCTGGGCCCTGAACAAAATCTGGAAGCATTATTAAACCTGGCAACCTCGGTCTTCTATAATAGGGACCAAGAGGAACGGCCCAAAAAGAAAAGTGAGATCAGAGAAAGGCTGCAGTCTTAGTCATGGCCCTCAGACAGACAAACCTTGGTGGTTCAGAGAGAACAGAAAATGGAGCAGGAAAATCATCGGGTAGGGCTTGTTATCAGTGTGGTTTACAAGGACACTTTAAAAAAGATTGTCTAATGAGAAACAAGTCGCCCCCTTGTCCATATCTGCTATGCTGAGGTAATCACTGGAAGGTGCACTGCCCCAGAGTGCAATGGTTCTCTGGGCCAGAAGCCCCCAACCAGATGATGCAACAACAGGACTGAGGGTGCCCAGGGCAAGCGCCAGCTGATGTCATCACTCTCATTGAGCCCTGGGTATGTACAACCATTGAGGGCCAGGAAATTGACTTCCTCCTGGACATTGGCACTGCTGTCTCAGTGTTAATCTCCTGTCCTGGACAGCTGTCCTCAAGGTCCGTTACCATCCTAGGGATCCTGGGACAGCCTGTAACCAGGTATTTCTCCCACTTCCTCAGTTGTAATTGGGAGACTTTGCTCTTTTCACATGCCTTTCTTGTTATGCCTGAAAGTCCCATACCCTTATTAGGGAGGGATATATTAGCCAAAGCTAGAGCTATTATCCACATGAATATGGGGAACAAGTTATCCATTTGTTGTCCCCTGCTTCAGGAGGGAATCAACCCTGAAGTCTGGGCATTGGAAGGAACAAACTCAAGCTCCAGCCTTAAGCCTTCCCACAGGATGAAGCTTTTCTTTATATGTCACAGAGGGAGCAGTAATAGCTCTTGGGGTCCTTACTCAGACTCATGGTACAACCCCACAACAACTGGTATACCTAAGTAAGGAAACTGATATAGTAGCATAAGGCTGGCCTCACTGTTTATGGGTAGTTGTGGTGGTGGCTGTCTTAGTGTCAGAGGCTATCAAAATGATACAAGGAAAGGATTTCACTGTCTGGACTACTCATGATGTAAACGGCACACTAGGTGCCAAAGGAAGTTAATGGGTATCAGACAACTGCCTGCTTAGATACCAGGCATTATTTCTTGAGGGACCAATGCTTCAAGTGCGTATGTGTGGGGCCCTCAGCTCTGCCATTTTTCTCCCAGAGGATGGGGAGCCAGTTGAGCATGGCTGCCAACAAATTACAGTCCAGACTTATGCCGCCCAAGATGATCTCTTGGGAAGTCCCCTTGGCTAATCCTGAACTTAACCTATATGCCAATGGAGGTTCGTTTGTACAGAGTGGGATGCAAAGCGCAGGTTATGTCATAGTTAGTGATGTAACCATACTTGAAAGTAAACCTCTTCCCCCAGGGACCAGTGCCCAGTTAGCAGAATCTGTGGCACTTACCCAAGGCTTAGAACTAGGAAAGGGAGAAAGAATAAATGTGTATACAGATAGTAAGCATGCTTATCTAATCCTACATGCCCATGCTGCAGTATGGAAAGAAAGGGAGTTCCGAACCTCTGGGGGAACCCCCATTGAATACCACAAGGAAATCATGGAGTTGTTGCGTGCAGTGTAAAAACCCAAGGAGGTGGCAGTCTTACACTGCCAAAGCCATCAAAAAGGGGAAGGAGAGGGGAGAACAGCAGCATAAGCAGCTGACAGAGGCAGGGAAAGACCAGCAGAAAGGAAAGAGAGAAAGAGAGAGACAAAGAGGAAGTCAGAGAGAGAGAAAGAGAGACAGAAAGTCAAAGAGAGAGAGGAAGAGATAGAGACAAAGAGGGAATCAGAGAGAGAGAGAAGGAGAGACACAGAAAGTCAGAGAGAGAGGAAAAGACAAAGAAGGAGTCAGAAAGAGACGAAGAAATCAAAGAGAAAGAGAGATGGAAGTAGTAAAGAAAAACAGGGTACCCTATTCCTTTAAAAGTCAGGGTAAAGTTAAAACCTATAATTGATAATTGAAGGCCTTCTCTGTAACCCTATAACACTCCAACACCACCTTGTTGTCAGTGTAGACAACGGCATAGCCCAAAAGCACTGAGGCCACTGACAACCCATAGCCTTCCTATCAAAAATCCTTAACCCAGCAGATTTCCTAACAGTGATCTAAATCTTAACTAATTACCATACAAAGGTCTGACCAGACCTAGGAGGAACTCTCTTCAGGACAAGAAGATAGATGATTTCTCCCAGGTGATTAAGGGAAAAAGACACAATGGGTATTCAGTAAATGATAAGGAAAGTCTTGTAGAAGCAGTTAGGAAAATTGCCTAATAATTGGTCTGCTCAAACTTGCGAGCTGTTTGCACTCAGCCAAACCATAACGTACTTACAGAATCAGAAAGAAGCCATCTATACCAATTCTAAGTTGATATGGACTGAACGAGTTTTTATTAATAGAAAAGGAAAAATAAAATCCCAAACTTACAAGGTTTTCAACAAAAGTAAAGTTTGCTAAAAAAGATAACAGTGTAACACATATTATCCTACTACCACACACTCTGAAAGGATTTCTCAGACAGTTTTCAAGAAATAATGAAATCTATCCATACTCTACAATCCCAAATAGACTTTGGCATCAGTGACTCTCCAAAACCGCTGAGGCCTAGACCTCCTCACTTCTGAGAAAGGAGGACTCTGCACTTTCTTAGAGGAAGAGTGTTGTTTTACACTAACCATTCAGGGATAGTATGAGACACGCCCTGGCATTTTTACAGGAAAAGGATTCTGAAATCAGACAATGCCTTTCATTCTTATACCAACCTTTGGAGCTAGGTAACATGGCTTCTCTCCTTTCTAGGTCTATGTTAGCCATCTTACTATTACTCACCTTAGGGCCCTGTATTTTTAACCTCTTTGTCAAATTTGTTTCCCCTAGGATCGAGGCCATCAAGCTACAGATGGTCTTACAAATGGCAGCCCAAATTAGCTCAACTAACGACTTCTACCGAGGACCCCTGGACCGACCCGCTGGCCCTTTCATTGGCCTAAAAAGTTCCCCTCTGGAGGACACTACAACTGCAGGCCCCTTCTTTGCCCCTATCCAGCAGGAAGTAGCTAGAGTGGTCATCACCCAATTCCCAACAGCAGTTGGGGTGTTCTGTTTAGAGGGGGGGTTGAGGGGTGAAGCTGGCTGGACTTCTGGGTCGGGTGGGGACTTGGAGAACTTTTCTGTCTAGCTAAAGGATTGTAAACACACCAGTCAGTGCTCTGTGTCTAGCTAAAGGTTTGTAAATGCACCAGTCAGCCCCCTGTAAAATGGACCAATCAGTGCTCTGTAAAATGGACCAATCAGTAGGATGTGGGCAGGACTAAATAAGGGAATAAAAGCTGGGCACCTGAGCCAGTAGTGGCAACCCGCTCAGCCCCCTCCCATGCTGTGGAAGCTTTGTTCTTCCGCTCCACAATAAATCTTGCTGCTGCTCACTCTGGGGCCACAGTACGTTTATGAGCTGTAACACTCACGGCGAGGGTCTGCGGCTTCATTCCTGAAGTAAGCGAGACCACGAACCCACCAGAAGGAAGAAACTCCAGACACATTTGAACACCTGAAGGAGCAAACTCCGGACATACCATCTTTAAGAGCTGTAACATTCACCATGAGGGTCTGCGGCTTCATTCTTGAAGTCAGCAAGACCAAGAACCTACCGGAAGGAATAAATTCTGGACACATTATGATTGAGATTAAAATTGTATACATTTTTAAATAAAATTTTGAAAAACATTCAGTTGCCCTCATGCTGTTGTTATTAAGGCTTATTGTTTGGGAAATTAAGCCCCCTCTGTCAAAGAATAAAAGTTTTCACCTTATTTTTTGAAATCTTAGTTATCACTATGTATAAATGAATGATTTATCTTACAATGACCTGTGATCCTATTTTGTGATAACCAGTATTTTAAACTTTTTATATTTGACAAACTTTCCAAAATCAAATTCTAACTTCAGTCCTCATTACTTTTTTGATATTAGTCCCCTAAAGTCCAGGAGACATATTTGGCTTATTTGATATCATAAAATCATACAAAAGGTATTGTCAAATATGAAAGTCTTTAACTTTCTTTGTATTAAATTTACATAATGTGTTATTAGTTTGTATTCCAGAATTTTATGAAATTTCTGTTATTCTGATATGTCTTAGCATATGTTATCAGTAGTAGTAATGATTATATTCTAAAATTGTTGTATGTTACAGAAGTAACCAAATACTCCTGAAGACACTCCCCACTTTGAGTTCTCTCACCTTTCTGAATTGAGCCAATGTCCATTCTATGTATATTGATTGATGTCTCATGTCTCCCTAAAATGTATAAAATCAAGCTGTGCTCCGATCACCTTGGGCATATGTCCTCAGGACCTCCTGTGGCTGTATCATGGGTGTATTTTTAACCTCGGTAAATAAACTTTCTAAATTGAATGAGACTTGTCTCAGATACATTTTGGTTTACAATACCTATATGTGTGTGTGTGCAAAAGCACGTTGTATATTGTGCATTGTAAAATAAAACTTATGTTTCAATAGAAAATTATGTATTGTCATAGTGCACCCTTCCAGGTTATCGGTTTTTAATCTTATCCTAATATTTGAGCATAATGTACCCTTCCAGGTTATCAGTTTCTAATCTTATCCTAATATTTGAGCAATTGTTTAACTTTTTATACATGTTGGTAATTGAAAGATAATATATGTAAATTCTGTCCTGTTAATGATTTAATTAACTTGGCATTCCCAAAAGTCAGTTATCTCTCCATAGTAATTCATTTCAATATTTTTACTCATATAAATTTGTGATCTCTTGACTTTTTTTAACCACTTAAAACATAGGCCTAGTTCTTATTTATTATTTGATGATATAAATTTTAACAGGGTTTATTTTTATATCTGTATGTGAGTCATGATTGTATCTTTTCAAAATATTATAACAATATACTTACATATATACACACACATTATGTAGTACCTGTGTGTGCATATGTGTGTGTATATACATGTATCATCCATATTATGGCTATCTATATCTTTATGTATTTACTGAATTGTCCATATTTTAAACATTTGTGTTAAGAAAAAATTGCTCTAGACAGAGTTAAATAGGTAAGAAAGGCTTTATTTGAAACTATTGCAATAGAGTTCAAGAATATTATTGCAATGGAGAGAGAGATAACTCAGCTCCATCACAGAAAAAGGTGGGGGCTTTTTAAAGTGCAGGTGTGAGCTACTGGAGAAGTCTAGAGTAGTTTAGGGGTGAGGTTGGTCAATGTGTTCAGGACATCAGTATTTGCTAATTGTTGCTTAGGCTCCTACTCTCCCACAGAGACTGGGAGAAAAAAGGTTAATGTTCTTGATGATTACATTACAAAGGGATCCTCTCAGTTCCTTGAGAAAGACATTTCTGGGTTGTGAAACTGGCAAATAGCTAGAAGAATAATTACATCTCAAAGGGACAGAGAAATAATTTATAGTTGCAAGTTTTATAAAGTAAATGCTCAAAGAAAAGGGATGTCAGGGGCCTGCAGTAAAGGAAAATGCTGTGCAAAGTTTAGTGGAGTTGAGTGGAACACTAAGGCCATTCTGGTCATTTAATTAGGATCACACAGGAAGCTAATAATGGAACCTTAATTCTCAAGTTGCCTGCTGAAGTATTTTCCGTCTTGACCCCTATTGAGAGCATCTATTATTCTTTTTCAGTAATCAGCATTTCAATGTTTGTCTTGGCAATTCTGCATCTGGTATTATCAAAACTGATAATACCAATTTTTTACTCTATCAGCCTTCCATAGTTGTAAGGCTTAGCACATTATGAAGGTCCTACAAATCATTTATGTCCACCTTGTGATCTAAATACAACTTAGATGAGCAAGCAGGGGTTTCCAGAATTCATCTTAAGAAGCATGACAGCAAGAGCCACACCTAACTGCAAGCAGGTATGTAACTGAAGGACTTGCTGGGTCACTTAGTGTCTGGGAGGTGGTACAAGCTGGCAGGAGTAAATTCAAGGGTGATTTCGAATATTATTTTAGCACTTATCCCAGCTACATAGCCTCCGGAGTTTGTTCTTTTGTTCTTCTGAATACTGGCAAGTCACTTACTTAATAATTAACTAGAATATGTTTTCTATATTTGCAATTATAAAGCGGACACTATTCTGCTTAGTAACTGCCTCCACAACAAAAAGGAAGTTAAAGACTTACTCTTTAAGAAAGAAAAAAAAAAAATCTGGATAGCTCTCCCCTTATAAATATTAGTACAGCCTTAAGGGAAGTAAATCTATATGTGTCCATTTTAAGTTATTTTCTCATTTATCTAACCCACTTAGTTTTTATAATTATTTTACCTTTCTAGAATGCATTTTTTAAATAATGCTTTTACAGGTAACTCCTATGGTTATGTTTATTAAGAAAATAACATTGTAGCAGTGTAATGATTTTAGTAGTCAATGTTTTATTAACCAGTCTATGAGTTTCTTCAATTTGTTGGTATATTTTCAAAATAAAAGGACAAAAGATATTTTAATTGGACAGTAAGATTTTCACACTGCTCGATCTTGGCAGATAAATGCTTAAAGTGAAAACTTTATAAGCAAGCTTCAAAGTTGTAAATATGGGCAATCATTCTGATTACTCAGCCATTTAGCAGTTACACGGTTTCCTAAAAATCCAATAGAGAGACTATTTGAAAGAAATTCACCTCTTCGAAGCTTAATTCTATTTTTATTACCTAAGGATGTGAGAAGCTTCATAACATTGGCCCTGCTGTATTACACTAGCTTGAACTTAGTGCCTTTGTAAGTGCTTCTCTTTGCAGCATCTGACCTTTGTTATTTTTTGAATTTTAGAAAAATTTTTAAATAGTTATAAAATATATATAACATAGAATTTATCATTTTAACCATTGCTAGGTATACAGTTCACTAACATGAAGTACAATCATCCCTCCATATCTGCATTTAGTTATAGATCCAGATGCCTCTAATATGAAAGAGAAACTATTTATTTAAAAAAATGTGTGTATAAGTGGACCCATGCAGTTAAAACTCATGTTGTTAAGGGTCAGCTGTACATCTATACTGTGAAACTATCACAACCGTCCATCTCCAGAACTTTTCATCTTGTGAAACTGAACCTCTGTACTCCTTAAACAATGACTCCCATTCCTTGCTCCCATCAACCCCTGGAAACCACCATTCTACTTTCTGAATCTTTGGATTTGACTCCTCCTATTTTATGTAAGTAGAATCTTAAATAAGGTAGAGAGTTTATATAAGGTGCCTTATATAACTGGAACCTTATTTTAGGTTAGAACTTTATATAAGATATCTTATATAAATGGAAACTTATTAAAGGTAGGAGTTTTATATGTTACCTTATATAAGACTTCACTTATATAAGGTAAGTTTCCACTTATATAAGGTACCTTATATAATATTTCACTTATATAACCTAAGTTTCCACTTATATAAGGTAGATGGAAACTTATATAAAATGCCTTATATAAGTGGAGTCATACAATGTTGTCCTTTTGTAATTGGCTTATTTTATTTAGAACAATGTTTTCAATATTCATCTGTGAGGTAGCAAGTGTCAGAACTTTGTTCTAAGTTTGAGTTACATCTTATTCTATGTGTATATAATATTTTGTTTATATGTTTACCTGTTGATGGACACTTGGGTTGCTTCCATCTTTGATCAGTTATAAATAATGCTACTATAAACATGGGTATATAGATATTTATATCTGTTGATTCAATTATTTTGCAGGTATACCTAGAAGTGGGATTGCTGCATCATAGGGTAAGTTTATATTTAATTTTTGAGCAACAATCTTACTGATTTTGTAGCCACCGTACCATTTTACATACCTTTCAGCAGTGTACCAGGTTTCCTATTTCTCCACACCCTCACCAACACTTGTTCTTTTTTTTCCTTTAAAAAAAAAAATGATAGCCATGCTATTGGGTATGAAGTGGAATCTCATTGTGGTTTTATTTGCATTTCTCTAATCATTAGTGATATTGAACATCTTTTCATGTGCTTACTGAAAACTTTTATATCTTCTTTGGAGAAATGGCTATCGACGTCCTCTGGCTCTTTTTTGTAAGGTTGTTTTGTTGTTGTTGTTGTCATTGCTGTTGAGTTTTGAAAGTTATCTATAGGCCGGGTGTGATGGCTCATGCCTGTAATCCCAGCACTTTGGGAGGCAGAGGCAGGTGGATCACGAGGTTAGGAGTTCAACACCAGCCTGGCTAAGATGGTGAAACTCCGTCTCTACTAAAAATACAAAAAAAATTTAGCTGGGCATGGTGGTGGGCACCTGTAATCCCAGCTACTCGGAAGCCTGAGTCAGAGAATTGCTTGAACCCAGGAGGTGGAGGTCTGAGTGAGCTGAGATCACCAGTGCACCTCAGCCTGGGCAAACAGAGCAAGACTCTGTCTCAAAAAAAAAAAAAAAAAAAAAAAAAAATTACTTATATATTTTGTTCATTGACCCTAATCAAATATGCAATGTTTATTTTCTCCCATTCTGTGAGTTGTCTTTTTACTTTGTTGATAGCGTGTCTTTTGATGCACTTTTTGTTTTTTAGTTTTGATGAAATAGTTTGTCTATTTTTGTTCATTTCTCATGCTATTGGTATCACATCTTAGAAATTATTAAAAATGTAACATCATGAAGATTTTGGCTATGTTTACTTGTAAGGGCTTTATAGTTTTAACTGTTAAGTTTAGGTCTTTGACCCAATTTGTATTCATTTGTGTGGTATTAGCAAAGTCTAACTTCATTTTTTTGCATTTGGATATCCAATTTTTCCAACTCCATTTATTGCAAAGACTATCCTTTTCTCCATTTAATGGTCTTGGCACCCTTGTTGAAGATCATTTGATGACAAATGCAAGGATGTGTTTCTGTCTGTCTATTCTTTCTATTCCATTGGTGTTTATTCTTATCTTGATACTTGTACCACACTATTTTGATTACTGTAGCTTTGTAGTAAGTTTAGAAATCAGGAAGAGTGAATCTTCTAGTTTTGCTCTTCTTTTTCATTTTTCTTTTGGCTATCTAGGGTCGTTTGAGATTTCTCACAAATTTTAAAATGGATTAAGAAGGATATTTGTATTTCTACAAAAAAGTTGTGATTTTGATAGAGTATCAAATCTGTAGTTTGTTTGGAGATAGTATTGACATCTTCACAATATTATGTCTTTCTATCAGTGAACATGGGATTTATTTCCATTTATTTATGCTTTCCTTAATTTCTTTCTGAATTTTTTTAGTTTTCATTTTACAAGTCTTTTGTGACTCTAGTTAAGTAAATATCTCACTATTTTATTCTTTTTGATGACATTGTAAATAGAATTAAGAAGGGCATTTTATTTACATCGAGAGTTAATTAGCTATGAAAAAGCTTTATGAAGGAATCTCGGTAATTATACAGTAAAACTGTGGAAACAGGGCTCAAATGGGATAAATGACCTACCCAAGTTTATGCTGGATATTGTCAAACCAGAATAAGTATAAGAGCTTGTTAATTTCATTCTGTATTTAGATGTCTCTATAGTTTATTTACAACTCTGATGGAGCACTTGAAAATGGAGACATAATATGAAAGCTAAAATTAAAGCTTTCTAAAGTTGAAACCACTATGTCCCCATTGAGAAAATCCTAATATTTTCTGGATGATACACTCAGGAATTATTACATTTCTGGCTTGAGATTTTACTAATTATTGCTGGCATGCAAACAATTAAAGCTAATGCAAATTTTCAGAAACATTATAGTGTAATTGATTTTATTTATATTCATCTCCAAATTAATAGTATGAAGCTCAGTAAGCATTTTTAAAGAAAAAAAATTTAAAATCTTCCAGAACCTATCAGTGACTAATGAAACATGTTTTAACGATTGTTTTTGTAATACAGCGTATTATTTGTAACATCAAATGCTCAAATGTTTCTGTAACTGATCATATGCCATGCTTGCAATCGTTTGATGATAGTTTTTCTCAGCAAAGCTGGTCAAAAATTAAATTGGTCCAAACGTTAATATCAACATGGCAATATGAGTCAAGAGCCTTCATAAAGTCCATATATTCTAACTGACTAATACAAAAAATAGAAATAATAAAGTACTTTTATGAGTTGCCCATTGAAGGAAGAGTATTGACTTATTTTTTATAATAGCATATTGGAAATTCAAAGTTTGAAATAGAATACTTTGCAATTATTAAAAATTATGCTGTTGAAAAAGATGGCATATTAAAATCATAAAATAGGATCAAATAAAAATCAGGATAAATATTAAATAAGTATATTATCCTATTTTGTAAAATAAGATAAAGCAAACACACCACATACTATGAACACATACACACTAAAGTGAACTGATCTGAAAGGTAGTCATTTTTCTTCCTCCTCTCATTAGGAGAAAAAAAAAGATACATTCAAAAATATAAATGTTAAATTAAAAAAATATATATATAAAATGTTGACTCTCTTTACATATTAAGATCACAATTGATGGTAATTTTTAAAGTAGTTTTTAGGGTTTAGAAATTTGATGAAATAACTGCATCCTACATGCACTTTTAAATATACATTTTTAATATTAAAATTTTACATTTATATTTCTAGTAATTAAATCTTTCAGGTTATAGTTTTTCTAATTAAGGTTTTCTCAGAATATAAGAAAATCTTTTCACATATTATATATAGCCACCTTACAGAAGGCTTAATCCTAAATTAATAAAATGTATTTTTCAAAACTAAGGACACATTTATTTTCTACCACCATAAAACACAAAACAGCAAATCTTTAATTCCTCTCTCTGCCAAATTATTTTCCTTATATTTCAATGGTTTTATTTATGGCTAGCTTTCTATTTTGGCAATTTGCCTTTCTCTTCATGTTTTTCCTCTTAAATATGCAATTGTTAAGAGATGTAAAGGCATTGTCCTGTTTATTTTTCATATTGAATACTTTTGTTGATATTTCATGATTTGCTGATTGTGATTTTTCTCTGTAGAGAGGGTGTAAAGATTTCCCTGAAGGGCTTTGACAGCAGGTTTCTGTGCCATCCTATGCAGTGTACAACCTCTGAATATTTAATAAGAAGAGCTGATTAGCTGCAAACTGTAGTAAGCTTTCCTCTTTTCCCTAAACACCTTTTAAGAAGTTTATTTTAATATAATTAATTATCTTGCCCCATGTTATATTTAAATTTAGGCCCAAATTAAGAAAAAAAAATTAAAGTATTTTAGGCAGCTTTGTGAGCAGGGAGAGAAGAAATAGAACATAGATTAATTAGAGGCAAGCAATTCTTAAAATAAATACAGTCTTTGGATATCTTTGAATGAGGGAGACCTCATTCAGGTGGGGTATTTTATGCAAAAGACAAAGAGAAAACTGAACGCAGTGGTAAAGGAATAATCACATACATTCTGGATTCTGAGTAACTGGCATTCTCAAAGTTCTGAAGTAAATGTTGAAATTTTGTCATCTCGTGCTGACCAAGACTCTTCCCAAAATCATAGCATGTGAGAGATGTCCTATTTCAAATACATTGTCTTACAGATATGGAATCTGAGGTTCAAGAAAACAAAATAACATGCATTCTTTAGCATTAGTATTCTGAAGAAAACTAAAGTTTTATTCATAATTTAACTTTGATGTTTAATGGTAAATGTAGATAAGCTATTTATAAATATGATTATTGTTGTCTCCAAGCAATTTTATCTTTCTTATGCAACTGAGATACAAGCAGTTATAATGACAGCCACTCTTCAGTTCACTTCTATCTCAGCATCCCATAGGAAGGCAAAGTATAAATGATTGCTTTTACTTGAGAAAAGAAACACTAATACGAACAGCTTCTGAGGGATCAAATATACAAAATGACAATCGCCAAACCATGTATTTGTGCAGAACTCTGACTCACAAAACAGCAGCCTCTATTGTAAAGACCAAACCACAATCTCCATAGAGAATGAAACCAAAATGGCCAAGAATTAGTTCATAACCAACAGCTTCTTTAATTTTTCTTCCTCCTTCCAATTTAGGATCAACCAGAGAAAGCCAATCACGCTTTCCTAACAAATCGCATAGGATATCTGCTCATGGTTAGTTCAACTCCAGCATTCCTAGCAAACAACTTTCAATCAGAGCTTAACTGAGCCTTTCCCTTTATTCACTACAAAGCTTTTATACTCCCTTGCCTATCTTTGAGTATCTACCAAATGCAAAAGAAGGCAGCTGAAGTAAAGCAAGCTTTGAATACATAACCTTTGCTTGTTCTCATTTGAGTGGTCTTTGTTTATTTCAACATATTTAAATGACCAGGTAATTGTCCAATTCTGACCAATGTGACAGTAAAAGAGAATACTATTAGTAATTACTCAGGACAGTAGATGTAACCTGGGAGTTTCTGGATAAACTGGGATGGTGGATCGGACGTAGGGAAAACAACTAGAAACTGAGAGCTTGATTAGATGGGATTAGACAGATAAGTATCAGATTTCTGAGAGTGAGGTGAATTGAGAACTTGCTATGGAGATAGCTTTACCTGGAGATAAGTCTCTTTATACATACAACATTTCTATTTGGCATTTATGTGAGCATGTGTCTTCTGCCCACGTGCGTGCCCTTTCCTCTCTTTCCTCTGCCAATGCACATTTATTGCCTGCACAAGTCTCTTCAACTCCATCCTCCTCTTGTCTCTTCTTTTTTGACTCTCTTACCTACACCATCCCTATCCAGTTTTTTCCTTTTCACACCTGCCTAGCGCTCCTTTCCTTAGTGACTTATGCATACTTTAAAAACAAATATGCTGTTTTTATTAAATAAAATTAGACAATTAAATTAAAACATGTTTTATCAAGTATTTTACTAACATCAACAATAATTTTAACAACAATAAATATTTACATATTTTTAAAGTGAAGTCAATAAAGCCTAATCTAATAATGAAAGAGAAAGGAGAAGAAAGAAAAACCAGGAGAGAATAACTTGCTACCATATAAAATGGTAATGCAAACAACATCTGTTATGTGTGTGTGAGCATCAGTAAAAGCTGGCTATGTTTCTTCTACACTTTGAATCTATGGTAATGGTATATTTTTACAGGCATACCTTAACGATGGTGCAGATTCAGTTCCAGACCACAGCTATAAAGTGAGTATTGCAAAAAAGTGAGTCATAGAAATTTTGGTTTCCTAGTGCATATAAAAGACATGTGAATATTACACTGTAGTTTAAGTGGACAGTCGCTCTATGTCTCAGAAACAATGCACATACCTTAAGTAAAAAAAATACTTTATTGGCCACGTGCAATGGCCCATGCCTGTAATTCCAGTGCACTGGGAGGCCAAGGACAGAAGATTGCTTGAGGTCAGGAGATCGAGATGGGCCTGGGCAATGTAGGGAGATGCTGAATCCCCCGCCCAACAACAAAATAGCCTGGTAGGGAGGCACACACCTGCTGTCCTAGCTACTCCGGTGGCTGAAGAGGGATGCTTGCTTGAGCCCAAGAGTTTCAGGTTGCAATGTGCTATCATCATGCCACTGCATTCTCATGTGGGTGACAGAGGGAGACCCTGTCTCTAAAACAAACACAGAAATAAAAAACCATTTTTTGAGTAGCTAGGACAGCAGGTGTGTGCCTCCCTGCCTGGCTATTTTGTTGTTGGGGGGATACAGCATCTCCCTACATTTCCCAGGCTCATCTCGATCTCCTGGCCTCAAGCAATCTTCTGTCCTTGGCCTCCCAGTGCACACATATGCTAATAATCTTCTGAGCTTTCATGAGTCAAACTCTTTTGGCTGGTGAAGGGTCTTGCCTCTATGATGATGGTTGCTGACCAATCAAGGTGGTGGTTGCTGAAAGTTGGGCTGCCTGTGGTAACTTCTTAAAATAAAGTTTATGGTTTCTTTGTTCTTAAAATAATACAACAATGAAGTTTCCCTTATAGACTGACTCTTCCTTTCGTGAAAGATTGCTCCATAGCATATGACGGCATTTGATAGCATTTTACCCACAGAAGAACTTCTTCCAAAATTGAAGTCAATTCTCTCAGACCCTGCCAATAACTTATTAACTAAGTTTATGGATATTCTAAATCTTTTGCTTTCATTTCAGTAATGTTTGTAGCATCTTCATCAGAAATAGGTTCTTTCTCAAGAAACCAATTTATTTACTCATCTATAAGAAATAACACCTCATAAATTCAAATTTTATCATGATATTGCAGCCATTCAGTCACATCTTCAGGCTTCACTTCTTTCTTTGAAACATTTTTATTTCTAAATTTTGTGGGTTCACAATAAGTGTACATATTGATGCATTACATCAGATATTTCAGTAAATGCATGTAATGTATAATAATCCCACCATGGAGAATAGGGTATTTCTCCTCACAAGCATTTATTATTTGTGTTACAAACAATCCAGTTATACTCTTTTAGTTATTTTAAAATGTAAAATTAAATTATTTTGACTATAGTCACCCTGTTGTGCTAGCAAATACTAGATCTCATTTATTCTTTCTAGTTTTTGTACCCGTTAACGACCTCCACCTAACCCCCATCTCCTCACTACTCTTACCAGCCTCTAGTAACCATCCTTCTACCCTTTATCTTCATGAGTTCAATTGTCTTCATTATTAGTACCTATAAATAAAGGAGAATATGTGAAGTTTGTCTTTCTGTGTCTGGTTTATTTCACTTAACATAATAACCTCCAGTTACATTCACGTTGTTGCTCATGACAGGATCTCATTCTTTTTTATGGCCCATAGTACTTTGTTGTGTATATGCACTACATTTTCTTTATCCATTTATCCACTGATGGACACTTAGGTGGCTTTCAAAATCCTGACTAGTGTGAATAGTGCTATAATAAACATGGAAGTGTAAATATCTCTTTGATATACTGATTGCCTTTCTTTTGGGTATATACTGAGGAGTGGGATTGATAGATTGTATGGTCACTTTATTTTTAGTTTTCTAGAAATGTCTAAACTGTTCTCCGTAGTGGTTGTACTAATTTGCATTACCACCAACAATGTACAAAGGTGCTTTTTTCTTATATCCTCTCCAGCATTTGCTATTGCCTGACTTTGGGATAAAAACCACTTTAACTATAACTCATTATAGTTTGGACTTGCATTTCTCTAATAAAGAATAATTTTGGGTACCTTCTCATGTACCTGTTTTCTATTTGTATGTCTTCTTTTGAGAAATATATATTCAGATCTTTTACCCTTTTTTGAAATGGATTATTAGATTTTTTCCTGTAAAGTTGTTTCAGTTCCTTATATATTTTGGTTATTAATCCCTTGTCACATGAGCAGTTTGCAAATATTTTCTCATATTTCATGGGTTGTCTCTTCACTTTCTTGATTGCTTCCTTTGTTGTATAGAAGCTTTTTAACTTGACACGATCTCATTTGTCCATTCTTGCTTTGGTTGCCTGTGCTTGTGCTGTTGCTCCAGTAGTTTGGCAAGGGGGAGGGAGTGGTGCCCAGTGGCTTTTCTGCTCCCACAGTTCAGTGAGTGCAGGGGTGGGGGTAGCAACCAGTGGCTTTTTTGCTCTCATAGTTTGGTAAGCAGGAGGGAGGGTTATAGCTCTTTTACTTCTGTTGCCCACGGCTCAGTGAGTTCTAGGTTTTTGTCTCACAATCAAGAGGAATAAGGCATGTGAACAATGGAGAGTAAGGAAGGCAGATAAAATTTTTACTGAGCAAAAGAATTTTACTGAGCAACAGAAGGAAAGTTCTCAGCTCTGAGAGGGAATCATGAAAACTAGTAGCCATCTGTGAGGCTGAGTTTGGGGTTTTTATATGCCTAGAATGGGGAAATTCATGCTGATTATTCCATGAGTAGTCTTGGAAAAAGCATCATTCAATTGGTTAAAAGGCATCATCCAGAAGGAACGAATTGAGATAGAGTGGGTAAGATGAGGTTGGAAATTCTCACCCTGGTCATGGACTCTATCTGAAACTGGCAGCTCAGTCCTCAAGTAGAAGATCATGCCCTACTGGGGACCCAACCCTGTCTGTCTAGGAATTTGTCTTTCTTTTATCACTATCAATGCCCCTTCTGAAAAGGTACATCTAACTGCTGTTAGGATAGGGACAATGACCACTCTAATTGGTTCATGCAAACAGGTGCCATTGTTTCGGGAAAATGGAAGTCAGATCTTTTTTTGGAGGCCACCTAAGGGTCTCCAGTAAAAAGGGAACAATCATTCAAGGCTCCACTTGCACAACCATTTGGAGTTTGATTGCATCTACACAAGAAGAAACATATTTTACAGGCAGGTTAAGTATGCAAGGACAAAAATATGAGTAATATAAAATGAGGAGCTAAAAAGGGAAAACATCTAATGCCAGAGATAACAGAAATAAGAAGTAAAATAAAATAACAATTCTGAAAACAATCTTGTGGCCAGAATGGTTTCACCCTTGTGAAAGAAATTATATCTTCTGTGGGGGACGGCAGTTAAATTTTAGAAGAGAGAAAGCTGTTTAGAGATGTAGATAATCCCATGGGTATTCAGGATTAAAGGGTCCTTGGCAAAGATGCCTTATGGTGAGGAACAGAAGGAAGATGAGGACAGCAAGCATAAGCAAGACTATGAACAGGATATCTATGGAGGTTAATTATTGACTCTTATCTTCTGTGATCTTTAGCTTGACATCTCCAATTTCTTCACACTAGTGCTTCTGGTGCTCCTCTGAGTCATTAAAGGTGACTCTCTCAGTTTCCCAGGCCTTTACTAAAGTATGATAAATCCTAGAATATATTCCAGTGACCTTTACTGCTGAAGAAATAGAAAGAAGTAAAGTGTAACGTCCTTCCCAACCCAGGCCTAGAGAGGGAGAAAGAGAGGAAAGAGCTTTTACCAGCACTAAGTCCCCTGGGTTGAATAGAGGTGGCCCGAATTAATGGGATTGGGCCTCCAACAGCTTTTTAGCTCCTGTTGGAAATGGGCCAAAGAAGATACATGTTTAAGCAAATCAGAGGTTTCTTCATCTAGCAAGAAATCATTCATGAGAAAAAGCCATCCATATATCATTTCAAAGGGACTTAAACTCAGCTTCAAACGGGTGTTTCTGACACATGGTAGGATCATGGAAAAAAAAAGTAATCTAAGGGAGATGAGTCTCTTGAGATAGATTTCTGAGGTGCCTTTTGATAATATCATTTGTCTTTTCTACCTCTCCTGAGGATTGTGGTCTCCAAGTAGAATGAAATGGTTATTGTATCCTTAGTACCTTTGAGACCCCTCTGGGTGACAGCTGCCTTGAATGAGGGGTCATTATTGCTCTGGAGGTACTTAGGGAGTCCAAAGCCAGGAATTATCTCATTAATTAGTACTTTTATCACCTCAGAGGCTTTCTCTGTTCCACATGGAAATGTTTTTACCCAGTTAGTGATGGTATCTACGTATGCCAGGAGGTAGCAGAAACCCCTTATCTTTGGCATATGGGGGAAAATCATCTGCCAGTCTTCCCCCAGGTAGCCTTGCATTATTTGGGTTCTGGGTTAGGGAGAAGCCATCACTTTAGGAGATTATGTTTGAGGCAAGCCTCACAAGCATTAATAACCTATTTTACCATTTTTAGCAGAATTTATCTGAGGAAAAACCTTTGGGCCAATCAACAGGTTTTATCATTTTCTAGGCAGAAGGCTAGGTGCAAGATTTTAAGAATGTTCCATTGGCTGGAAGCTGGTAGATGAAGTTTGCTGTCCTCTGATTGTAGCTATTCTAGGGTTGAAGGATGAACCCTTGAGAGGTGACCCATTCTATTTACACAGGAACATACTGAGGTTTTATTTCTTTTATGTAGCCCTCCCAGATCAGAGAGACCTCAATAAATCAGAAACCTGGGGGCTTCTCACTGACGATTTAGCTGCTTGATCTGCCACTTCACTTTCCTCCGCTATTTTACCCATCCACTTTTGGTGACCTTTACTACGTATTACTGCTAGCTGCCATGGAAGGAAAACCAAATATAATAGTATGTTAATTTCCTAATGATATTTAATGAGAGACCCATTAGCTGTGAGAAAGTCTCTCTCTTTCTAGATATTGGCATGGGCATGTAGGACTAGGAAAATGTGCTTAGAATCAGCATAAGGGTTAACTGCTTTCCCTTTGTTTAATTCAAGCACTATCATGAGGGCAATTAGCTCAGCTGTTTGGGCACCTGTGCCTGAGGAGAGCAGTGCACTTTCAATAGTTTCATTCAGGGTGACTACTACATACCCTACTTTATGGATTGCTTCTTCTACAAAAGAACTTCTGTCTGTAGAGAGAGTAGAGTCTAGGTTATCTAAAGGGGTTTCTTTGAGGTCCTCCCTGGCCACACAGGCTTCCACTGCTATCTGTTCACAGTCATGTTCAGGCTCAACAGCTTACTCTAGGAGGAAGGTAGGGAGGGACAGGTTCTTAACTGAACTGTCAGTCCTTTCAATAGCAGAGCTTTATATTTGAGGAGGTAGTTGTTTGTTAGCCAGAAACTCCCCTTAGAAGTCAGCAGTCCTGCCACATTATATGGGGAATAAATGGTTACATTATTCCCTATGGTTAACTTAGTAGACTCTTCCACAAGCAAAGCTACCACTGCAACTGCCTGGAGGAAGGCTTGTTATCCTTTAGCCACCAAACCAAGTTCGTTGGTTAGGTAGTCTACAGGCTGCTGGACTGGACCTCAGGCCTGGGTTAGAACTCTGAGGGCCATTCCATTCCTTTCTGATACATAAAGATTGAACATCTTCCCCATGGGAAGACTAGAGGCTGATGTCTCAAGCAAGGCTTGTCTCAGTTGTTCAAAAGCCCTTTTAGCCTTTGGTTCCCAAATTACAGAGTGAGTCTTAGCTGCCTGAATTTTCTTTATTAGGTGATATAAGGGATGAGGTATCTCACTATACTCAGGTAGTCATAATGTGAAGAATCCTGTAATGTCCCCAAATCTCCTCTCTTGTTTAAGGGTTTGGGGGAGGAAAAAGAAGGATATAGGCTTAATCTTTTCCTTTTCAAGTGCCCTGGTCTCCTCTGACAAGACTATATCTAGGTACTTCATTGGAGTCTGACAGAGCTGACTCTTAGACTTTGAGACCTTATGTCTTCTGTTAGCCAGAAAATTAAGAACATGATTGCCCTCCTGAGATACTTCCTCAGCTGAAACACAGGAAGAATGTCATCTACATATTGTAATACTTTAATCTGAGGATAAGTTCATGCAGTAATTCAGTAGAGCTATGACCTGTTTCCAGTTTAACTTAATCCATATTTCTGGTTTGTCATTTGTGAAAACAAGAAGTGTTTACCCCTCCAAGACTTTGCACAGTCTTCAGAACGAGTTATGAATGAATACATATAAAATAGCTAACACCAAATACCAACTCCATATGATGTACCTCTTTAGTACAACTAAAATTATCAATAAATCTCTCAGAAATAAAGGTCAATTTTCAAATTCTTTCTTTACCTTTTAATAGTTATTTATTATTGAAAATAAGAGGCCTTCTCTATGTATTTTTTCTCATTAGCATAGATAACATCAGCTTCTAGTTTGAAGCCCTAATTAGATTATGAGTAGATTTTCCAAGGGGAAGTTGTTGGGTTTTATTTTTTTTTCCCACCATTTCCAAGCAATACCCTCCCCTCCCCACACCCTCACAAAAAATTGACACTTTATGATCATTTCATTTCTAAAGTTTTGGTAGCATTGTTAAGAATCTGTGTATAGAAGGCTCCAGCATATAGGCAGAATAATTCCTGTTTAATAAGGGATTGATCAATTTAACATAAACATTGATAGAAAAACACTAAAGGGCAAGCTCTGTCAGGCATTTGTCTTGGGTACAGGTATTATTTTTAATTGCCATGTTACTGCAAATATCTGAATCCTGATATGTTTCTCTTGTAGAAATATTTGAGCAGTACAAATAATTCCTAATCCTTTATTTACTTTATTACTGGGATACACAGAAACCTGCAAGTTTCTGCACCAAGTCTTCAATTACTGTAAAGCTGCTATTTCCATATTTAGTACCAAGCATATCTGATAAGAAATCTGATTGTTATGTCAGTCTTTTTTATTCTTTTTTCTTATAGGTTTTCTAAAATATTTTCAAAGTTAAAAAAAGTACATCTCTGAAGTTACAATTTAGATAATGCAATGGATGACAGATTTTTGTCATCTTACGTAATCTGGCAAGGTTCCCACAATGTGAAAATTGCTTATGTAGTCAATATGTAACAATATTGGACCCACCTTTTAAATCACATCATGAGCGAATTACATTAACTCTTCAAAACTATTTATTTAATTAAATGTCAGAAACCCCTGGTATTTACAGGCTGAAACACCATGGTGAAGTATGCTGCCAGGCACACAGTCAGTATGCTGTGGGTGAACTGAATGAGAATTTAACATGTAATGCTTTATTTCTCATTCTCTGCCTCATCCTCAAGCGAGATTTAAAATTCTGTAAGATTTTAGAAGATCCTAGCAGGTCTCTACATGGACTCAGCCTACATATATTTTATGAAGTAAGTAATATTGATTTTTAATAAAAGATATAACCTTTCTCCTCTAATGTAACTCAGATCATTTAAGATATTTATTCTCAAAAGGGCTAGATCTATTTCAAGGAGACATTTGGTTCGGTCTGTTTCAAAAATAAAATCTTGCCCTGAAAAGGATGTCCTCATGACCCTGAGTTCATATATACACTTTTCAGAGCATGTAATTTGATAAAGATTTGTTTTTGGTATTTATTGAACACTATAAATAGTTAAAAGAGCTTCCTAAATATGTAATCTTTAATAGGAGTTGGGAGCTGCACATTTTCTTCCTTAAAATGAGAAATGAAAAAAATGTATAGCTTACAGGTAGAATTTTTAAAAATAAAATTACTCTTTTACACATTTTATTTCATAATCAAGTTTCAAAAATATGCATGCATAGATCACTTTTTTAGGAAAGATGCAGTTGTATTCCCTATTTATTTTTTCCTTGTATGGCAATTGTATTCCATATATATTTTATCCTTATATGTAATTATATAAAATTAATAATTATTTATTTATTAGAACAATACATTTCTTAAAATGGCTTAAAGGCAATGTTAAAATGTAAAATCAGGTACTGGCCAAGATGGCTGATTAGAAGCAACTGAGATCTGCAGCTCTCATGGAGAAGTATGAAAATGCTAGTGAATTCTACACCTTCCACTGAGATATCCAGGTTCTCACATTGGGACCAGCTAGGCAGTCAGCGTGACCCATGGGAACAGGGAAAAGCAGGGTGGGGTGATGGCCCACCCAGGAGTGACATGGAGCAAGGGGAGCTCCCACCCCCAGCCAAGAAAGGCAGTGAGTGATTGTGCCTCCCGCCCAGGAAACCAGGTTTTTTCCCACAGATCTTTGCAACCCATGGATCAAGAGATCCCTGCATGAGCCCATGCCACCAGGACCTTGGTTCCAAAGTACAGAGCTGTGCAGACTGTTGGCAGCTGTTTGGGCATGCATGGAGATGCAGGAGTTTTTGCATACTCTGGCCCGGAAATTCTAGTGAGACAGGAGATCTGTCCATACCTGTAAGAAGGAGGCTGAAGACTGGAAGCCAAGTGGCATTGTTCAGCAGGCCCCACTACCACCACACCTCACATGTTAAGGCCCACTGACTTGGAATTCCAACTGGCCAGTGGCAGCAGGCGAGAGATTGCCTGAGATGACCCAGTTTGCAGTGAGGGAGGGACAGCCACTATCTCTGCACATCCAGTCAGTCGTCCTGGCCTGCCGGCTCCAGAGAGTCTGGGTGGTCTGGACAGGAAGGAATTCCCTACAGCACAGCACAGCTGCTATGGCAGATCATGGCCAGACTGCTTCTTTAAGTGGGACCCCAATACATCTCTCCTCACTGGGCAGGGCCTCCCTTTGGTAATTTCAGCAACTCTAGCCAGGCATTTCTGGAGAGAACTCTTACACTCCTAGGGCAGAGCCCCTGGGAAGAGTAGTGGCGGCAGTCTCTGCAGTTCAGCAGATTTAGCCTTTCCTGCCTGCTGGCTCTGGAGAGTCCATGTGTTTTTCCCAATGTGGCACACTCCTCTGCCAAGTGGCAAACAGACTGCTTCTTCAAGTGGGTCCCTGATCCTGTTCCTCCTGACTGGGTGAGACCTCTCAATAGGGGATTCCAGACAGCTCCTGCAGGAGTGTTTGGGCTAGCATCAGGTCAGTGCCTCTCTGGGTTGGAGCTTCTAGAGGAAGGAGCAGGCTGCCATCTTTGCTGTTATGCAGCCTCCACTGGTGATACCTACAGGTGTGGGAGAAACCCAGGTGATTAGGGTCTGGATTGGACACCCAGCAAACCATGGCAGCCCTACAGAAGAGGGACATGACTGTTTAAAGAAAAACAAACAGAAAATAACAGCAACAACATCAATAAAAAAGATCCCATAAAAAACCCATTCGGAGATCACCAGCCTCAAAGATTGAAAGTAGATTAGCCCACAAAGACGAGAAAGAACACAAAAATGCTGAAAACTCAAAAAGCCAGAGAGCCTCTTCTCCAAATGATTGCAACACCTCTCCAGCAGGGCACACAAGTGGACTGAGATTGAGATGATTGAATTGACAGAAGTAGGCTTCAAAAGGTGAGTGATAATGAACTACACTGAACTAAAACAGCATATTGTAACCCAATGCAAAGAAGCTAAGAATCACGATAAAACATTACAGGAGCTGATAACCAAAATGGCCAGCTTAGGGAGGAACATACATAACCTGATAGAGCTGAAATATACAACATAAGAACTTCACAGTGCACTCACAAATATCAATAGCCAAATAGACCAAGTGGAGGAAAGAATCTCAGAGCTTAAAGACTATCTTTCTGAAATAAGACAGGCAGACAAGAATACAGGAAAAAAGAGTGAAAAAGAATTAATAAAACCTCCAAGAAATATGAGATTCTGTAAAAAGACAAAACCTACGACTGATTGATGTATCTGAAAGAGACAAGGAGAATGGAATGAAGATGGAAAACATACTTCAGGATATCATCCTAGAGAATTTCCTCATCTTAGCAAGACATGCCAACATTCAAATTCGGAAAATCCAGAGAACCCCAGTAAGATACTACATGAAAAGTCAACCCCAGGACATATAATTATCAGATTCTTCAAGGTTGAAATGAAAGAAAAAATGTTAATGGCTGCCAGAGAGAAAGGCCAGGTTACCTACAAAGGGAAGCCCATCAGACTAACAGTGACCTATCAGAGAAAACGACAAAATCCAGAAAAAATTGGAGGCTAATATTCAGCATTGTTAAAGAAAATAATTTGAAATACGGAATTGTATATCTAGCCAAACTCAGTTTCATAAGCAAAGGAGAAATAAGATCCTTTTCAGACAAGCAAATGTGGAGGTAATTCATCACCACCAGACCTGCCTTGCAAGAGCACTAAATATGGAAAGGAAAAATCATTACCAGCCACTACAAAAACACACTAAAGTACACAGACAAGTGACACTATGAAACAACTACAAAAACAAGTCTGCAAAATAATCAGCTAGCATCATGACAGGATTGAATTCACACATAACAATATTTACCTTAAATGTAAATGAGCTAAATGTCCCAATTAAAAGACATAGAATGGCAAGCTGGATAAAGAGTCAAGACTTACTGGTGTGCTGTATTCCAGAGACCCATCTTACATGCAAAGATGCACATAGGTTCAAAATAAAGGATTTGAAAAAAGTTTCCCAAACAAATAGAAAATAGAAAAGAGCAGGTGTTGCAATTCTAGTTTCTGAACAGACTGCCAACCAACAAAGATCAAAAAATACAAAAAAAAGCATTTAATAATGGTAAAGATTTCAATTTAACAAGAAGAGCTAATTATTCTAAATATATATGCACCCAATATAGGAGCCCCCAGATTCATAAAGCAAGTTATTAGAGACCTACAAAGAGACTTAGACTCACACAGCAATAGTGGGACACTTGAACACCCCACTGACAATGTTAGACAGATTATCAGGACAGAAAATTAACAAAAAATATTCAGGTTCTGAACTCAGCTCTGGACCAAGTGGACTTAGTAGATATCTACAATACTATCCACCCCAAAACAGCATAATATACATTCCTGTCATTGACACATAGCACTTACTCTAAAATTGATTACATAGTTAGAAGTTAAACACTCCTTAGCAAATGCAAAACAACTGAAATCATAACAGCCTCTTTGACCAAAATGCAATCAAATTAGATTAAGAAACTTGTTCAAAACCAAACAATAATATAGAAATTGAACAACCTGCTCCTGAATGACTCCTGAGTAAATACCTAAATAAAGGCAGAAATCAAGAGGTTATTTGAAAATAATAAGAACAAAGAGACAACATATCAGAATCTCTGGGATGCAGTTAGCAGTGTTAGAGAAACATTTGTAGCACTAAATGCCCACATCTAAGAGGTAGAAAGATCTCAAATCAACAACCTAAGATTACAATTAAAATAACTGGAGAACCAAGAGCAAACAAACACCAAAGTTAGCAGAAGATAAGAAATAACCAAGATTAGAGCAGAATTGAAGGAAATAGAGATACAAAAAAAGTTTCAAAAAAATTATTGAATCCCAGAGCTTGCTTTTTTAAAAAAATTAATAAAATATATAGACTACCAGCTAGACTAATAAAGAAGAACAGAGAGAAAAATCAAATAGACGTAATTGGAAATGATAAAGGGGATATCACCACTGACCCCACAGAAATACAAACAACCATCAGAGAATACTATAAACATCTCTGTGCATATAAAGTCGAAAATATAGAAAAAAAGGGATAGATTTCTGGATGCATACACCCTCCCAAGACTGAACCAGGAAAAAACGGAATCCCTGAATAGACCAATAACAAGTTCTGAAATTGAGGCAGTAATGAATAGCCTGCCAACCAAAGCCAAGGACCAGGCAGATTTAGAGTTGAATTCTACTAGAGGCAAAAGGAGGAACTGCTACTATTTTTTTCTGAAACTATTCCAAACAATTGAAAAGGAGAGACTCCTTCCTAACTTATTTTATGAGGCCAGCACCATTCTGATACCAAAACCTGGCAGAGATATGACAGAAAAGAAAACTTCATGCCAATATATCTGATGAACATCAATGCAAAAATCCTCAATAAAATACTGGCAAACCAAATGCAGCAGCAAATAAAAAGCTTATTCACCACAATCAAGCCAGCTTCACTCCTGGTATACAAGGCTAGTTCAACATATACAGATCAGTAAACGTAATTCATCACATAAATAGATCTAAAGGCATAAAACACATGATTATCTCAATAGATGCAGAAAAGGCCTTCAATAAAATTCAACATTCCTTCATTTTAAAAATGCTCAATAAACTAGATATTGAAGGAACATACCTCAAAATAATAAGAAACATTTATGACAAACCCACAGCCAATATCATACTGAATGGACAAAAGCTGGAAGAATTCCCCTTGAAAACCAGCACCAGACAAGGATGCCCTTTCTCACCACTCCTATTCAACATAGTATTGGATGTTCTGGCCAGGGAAATCAGGCTAAAGAAATAAAGCCTCCAATAGGAAGAGAGAGTCTTGTTTGCAGATGACATGATCCTGTATCTAGAAAACCGCATTGTCTCAGCCCCAAGGCTTCTCAAGCTGATAAGCAACTGCAGAAAATTCTCAGGATAAAAAAATCAATGTGCAAAAATTGCTAGCATTCTTATACACCAACAACAGGCAGCAGAGGGCCAAATCATAAATAAACTCCCATTTACAATTGCTACAATGATAATAAAATACCTAGGAATACAACTACTGCTCAAAGAAATCAAAGAAGACACAAGCAAATTAAAAAAAACAATCCATGCTCATAGATGAAAAGATTAATATTGTGAAAATGACCATACTGCCCAAAGTAATTTATAGACTCAATGCTATTCCCATTAAACTACCATTGACATTGTTCAAAATATTAGGAAAAAAAAAATATATAAAACCATAAAAGAGCCCGTGTATTAGCTCATTTTTACACTGCTGATAAAGACATATCCAAGACAGAGCAATTTACAAAAGAAAGAGGTTTATTGGACTTACAGTTCAACATGGCTGGGGAAGCCTCATAATCATGGCAGAAGGCAAGGAGGAGCAACTCACATTTTACGTGGATGGCAGCAAACAAAGAGAAAGCTTGTGCGAGAAACTCCCATTTTTAAAACCATCAGATCTCATGAGACCCATTCACTGTCACTAGAACAGCACAGGAACGACCCACTCCCATAATTCAATTATCTCCCACCAGGTCCCTCCCACAACACGTGGAAATTATGGGAGCTACAAGATGAAATTTGAGTGGAAATACAGAGCCAACCCATATTATTCCACCCTTGGCCCCTCCCAAACCTCATATCTTCACATTTCAAAACCAGTCATGACTTCTCAACAGTTCCCCAAAGTCTCAACTCATTTCAGCATTAACTGAAAAGTCCACACTTCAATGTCCCATCTGAGACAAGGCAAGTCCCTTTCACCTTTAAGTCTGTAAAATCAAAAGAAAGTTAGTTACTTCTTAGACACAATGAGTATACAGGCATTGGGTAACTGCAGCCATCACAAATGGGAGAAATCGGCCAAAACAAACGGCTACAGGTCCCAAGCATGTCCAAAATCTGGGGACGGAGGGCAGGGGTGGCAGCCAAATCTTAAAGCTCCAAAATGATCTCCTTTGGCTCTCTGTCTCACATCCAGGTCACGCTGATGCAAGAGGTGTGTTCCCATGGTTTTAGGCAACTCTGCTTCTGTGGCTTTGCAGGGTACAGCTTCTCTCCTGGCTGCTTTCATGGGACTACAGTAATTCAGACCAGATGTTCCCAAGTGAATACTTACCCAGAAATGACATCTCCAACAAAAAACTAACAACCCTGGCATTGAACCTCTGGAGCCCATGAACTCTGTTTCTAAGCAGCTTATGTAGATCTCTTTTTGCTAACAAAAGCTTACCTTAGCCTTCCCTCACCAAATGCACTATTCAATGCATTGCAGATTATAATCTTTATGTCTTATTTTTTAGTAAACCTAGTATAGTTAGAGCTAATTTTATCTAGTGCCATTTTTTTAAGTTGACAAAAGTAAAGAATAGTTGTGCAATTAGTGAACAATAGAATATCTCAGCAAAAAAGGAAACTAAAAAGAGGCCAAGGAGAAAATCTAGAAATTAAAAGCATAACATCTGAAATTAAAAAGAAAAATCACTGGATGGACTTAACAGTAGATTGGAGACAACAGAAGAAAAAACTTTAGATATTAATAGAAATGATCCAATCTAAAGAAAATAGTGAAAATATATTGAAAGTAAACATATTATCAGATTTTCAGTGACTGCTAAGACATTATTTTCAAAAAGAGCCTAACATATGTACAAATGGAGTACACAAAGAAAAGGATAAAGAGGATGAGACAGAAAAGGTGATTGTAAAAATATTATTCCAAAACCTCCCAAAGTAGCTGATAGACATAAGACTTAAGAAGCTCAGAAAATCTCAATACAATAATAAGTTAATAAAGAAATAACTATAACATAGCCTATTATAGCCTATCACTTACAGTTAAATAGAAAGATGGAAGAAATCACAAATGCAAGGAGAGATTAAATGGCATATGCAGGAGAACCAGAATGACAATAATTTATTAGAAATAATGAAAGTCAGGCAGCATCTTTAAAGTGATAAAAGAAATGCAAATCTGTCAAGCCATAATTCTATGTCCACTGAAACTATATACCCAAAATGAAGGCAAAATAAAAACCTTCTCAGGTATGTAAAAACAGATTCTAGAGCCAGCATTACTGCAACAAAAAAACTGTTTAACAGAAGTTATTCAGGCTGAAGAAAGAATAAATAAAAATTTACATGTCTGTGAGAAAAAAGATTTCCATAAATGGTAAATTTTAGAAAATCAAACACTATTTTCTTCTGAATATTTCCAAGTACATATAAATGCTTAAAAACTATGGTTTAAAAATTAACACATGTATAAATAAAATAGGGTCAAGCACATTTTTTCTGTACAGAGCCAGATGGTCAATTTTAGGATTTGCAGGCCACTCCCACTCAGAGTGTCTGTTGCATATTCATTCACCTCTTCCTCCTCTTGCCTCTTCTCCTTCCATCTTTAAAAATATACTTCGTAAAAAATTTAAAAGTTATTCTTAAGCGTGAAGCCATACAAAAAAATATCACACCATATTTGGCCTGTAATCTGTACTTTGTCTATGTGTGAACTCTTGCATAAAGGACAGAGGTAAAGGGGCATCAGAATTACAAGATTGTTGTATTTTATGTGAAGTAATACAAAATTATTATAATTAACATGTGAAAAGTTAAAGGTGAATATTTTAATCTATCTAAAAATACAAAGCAAAGAGTAGATTACTAAATGCCAATACATCAAATATGTCAACGCATTTAAAATAACTGAAGTCATTTTATGTATATTCTCTGACCACAGTAAAATTAAATGAGAAATTTAGAACAAGAAAATATTTAGAGAAAATATTTAAACATTAGACCACAAAGCATCTATATAATCTCTACTGATAAAAATAGCAATAACCAGTTTGTTTAGAAAAAAAATAAATTGCTAATGAAAATAAAAGATATCAACATTTTGAAGATTCAGCTAACACAGTGCTCAGAGGAAGTTTGAGAGCTTTAAATATTTATATCATAAAAACCAGCTCTAAAATCAATGACATTGTTTTTCTTAAGAATGCTAGGAAAAAGAGCAAATTAAATTCAAAATAAGAATACTAAAGGGAATACATGTAAGAGAAGAAATTAATTAATTTGAACACAGACAATAAATAAAACGTGTTAGTCTTTCTTTGAAAAGATTAACAATTTGACAGCCCTGAGCTAGACGGTAAGAAGAAATTTTACATCATCCAGCTGAGTATAAAATTATATATTTCTTATTCAAGAGATACTCCACAGAGTCATAATTTTAGTAGTTCTTTATGAACATCTTTATGAGACACTAAGGAAACATCCTTGTGTCTAATCATGTTATTATTTTACTGGAATATGAAATGAGAATTTAAAATATTTCATCTGAGTTGTAGAAGTAGTAAGCCTGGCACTTTATTGGCCACCATGAGTTCTGTAACCACAAAACATACACATAGATTAATTAAATTGTGTGGTTAGGTGTATTAGTCCATTCTCACATTGCTACAAAAAACTACCTGAGACTGGGAATTTATGAAGAAAGGAGGTTCAATTGATTCACAGTTCCACAGGCTGTACAGGAAGCATGGCTGGGAAGCCTTAGAAAACCTACAATCATGGCAGAAGACAAAGGGGAAACAGGCACATCTTCACACGGTGGAGCAGGATAGAGCGCAGGGGGAAGTGCTACACACTTTTTAACAACCAGATCACAGGGGAACTAACTCACTATCAGGAGAACAACAAGGGGAAGTCCACTCCCATGATGCAGTCACCCGCTACCAGGCCTGTCTTTGACACTGAGGATTACAATTTGATATGAAATTTGGGTGGGGACACAGAGCCAAACCATATCATTAGGTGATGTTAAAATATGAGAACTTCTTTCCATTTGTCTTGTGGCTCTTGTAGTAACACAGCAAGGTATCATACACTACAAGTAAAGGAGAAGCTGAAATCTCTTCTAGAGAAATAGAAAATTTCAGTTTCAAAAAAGTAGAAAGGATAAACTCAAGGAATGAAATCAAGAGCAACCCTCATACGCCCCAAGGAAGTACTAAGTTACAAGAATGAACTGAAAGCTAGCCATGATTACAGCTGGAAAAGAGCAGTGTGTTCTAAAAAGATGGATTAACAAGTATATGAAGCATGAACTATTTCCACTATATTTTACTTAGCAAACTGTCACTGTTTGAGGAATCTTGCTGGGTCCTTGTCTTCCTATTTGCATCTTGCTACCACTTAACAGGACTACTTGACAATGATCCTTACTCTGTCCATACTGCTAGTGGGAATACAGTATGAAAAATATTTTCTGGTATAGTATTATCTGTTGTTTTCTCAAATTAATTGTATTAAGAACAATTGGAAGTTATAAGGAGACATTGAAAATCCTTCAAGAAAGTGTATGTTAGTGAATACTATCAGTTCTTCCTTAAGCTTAACTTGAAGGATATTACATCTTTTTTCACCTTTTACTTCCATGAACATGATTTATTGGTTTGGAATTACATATCCTCTTATAATACACAGAAGGCCACTGATGTTCTGTCATTACAAGCTTGATTGTTCAAAATTGGAAGGATCCTTTTGACATAGTCTTTTTTTTAGTAAAAGTACAATTGGATTTCATTTTAAAAATAAAATCTTATAAAATTTGTACTTGAGACATCATCAATTACTAACACTATATTGGTCAAGCCTATGGAGATATAACTATTTTTCAAAAGAGAAAATACTCACTATTTGCACTTAACTTGTTTTGAAATTAAGAAAAGGACTTTAATTAGTTTTCTGTCCAACTATTCCCATTTTAAGCACGTTGGACATCTAAACACAATCTTATATGCCTTAGTCAAAATGAGAAGTGAGCTTAGTACCTTCAAGTATTTGTTATTCTAAATATCTTGAAAAGATATTTGTGTGTACATATTTATATTTACACATGCATGTATATATGTGTACATATCTATACACATGTGTGTATACCCATATATATACATACGTGTGTATATATACATAATGTATACTTATGAAATATTATTACTCAGAAAATAGAATAGAATATGCAACAGAACAGTTATTATTTCACAGTGCAACCTTGGAAAATCATTCTCCTCTAATTAATTTTGTCTAGCCATGCCGACCAGTTTTATGTTTTTGTCCACTCATACTGTCAAGGCCAATGAAACCAAACCTAGAGGCAGATTGAAGGCCTAGAAATATCTAGAATGCCAAAAAAAGTAAATTTTTTTTAAAAAGGAGCAAACTCTAAGTTTCTAAAAATTTTAGAGG
Source organism: Macaca thibetana thibetana (assembly GCF_024542745.1). NCBI lineage: Eukaryota > Metazoa > Chordata > Mammalia > Primates > Cercopithecidae > Macaca > Macaca thibetana. The sequence continues at coordinate 68,625,311 of NC_065592.1, forward strand.
CAGCCTTTCTTCCCAAAATTTTCCTTAAAGACACAACATGACTTATTAACCTAGTAAATTATTTGGAGATGGAATGTTTCACTGAACAGTGAAGTGTGAACATTATGACCCTGATACTAACCTATAGATGATGATACAAAGGGCAATACTCTGAAATAAAGTTTTTAAAGCTAAATTCTATTGTTGTATTTTCTCATATCTATGGGCAAGCTTTGTACTCCTGATGAATGGCTGAAGATTTTTGCCAGGTTTCTACCATTTGGTCATTTTCAAGTTCAGTCCTGTTTGCAATCTCTTTGTCTTTAATTTAGCTAAATCCACTTTTGATACATAATGTAACTACATGATGTCACCCAGAACCTGATTAGTCATATTCCAAACACGTTCATCCAGTTATGTCCATTCAATATTATTATCATCCCATATTAGAAGTTCTTATACAGCCTCTGAACTTGACAATAATTATGCCACTTTTTGGTGGAAATCAATTCTTTCACCTTTAATTTTTTTTTTTATATAATCTACATTTGTATCACTTTTTGCAAGTTATTCAATGAATCTTGTCATTACTGGTTGATGTTACCCCACTGAACTTGTTATCAATGATGTATGCCAGAGGTTCTTAAATATTTTAGTCTCAGGGGGTTTTTGCAAAAATTAAAATTAATTTTAAATATTTATTAATTGATTTGATAACTATAATAAACTAATTACACATTATACAGAATACAGTTTAGATGTAAGAACTATTTTCCATAACAAAAATAGTGAGAAGCATAACATTATTTTCCTTTTTTTTTTTTTTTTCATTTTTTAAATGTCTGGCTTATCTTCTTTCACATGCAGTCTCTTGCAGTATACTATTTTGGCTGAGGTGTTTGAAGCAGATATGTAACTGGGAAAGGGAAAAGTATTTTATTGGATTTTTTGGATAATTGTGGATTTTATTTTCTGATTTCATGTCTAATCGCAGCAACTGATAATATTTTGTTATAAACCTTTTAATTTTGAAATAATTTTAGATTTAGAGAAGAATAACAAAGCTCGTACACAGAATTTCCATACATCATGGTCCTAGGTTCCCCTGTTGTTAAAAGTTTACATATAGTACATTGATCAAAACTAGTAAATTAACATTGCCACAATACTATTAACTAGGAAACTATTAACAGGATCTTAACTGGTCACCATGTTTCCTTAGTCTCCTGCAATCTGTAACAGTTTCTCTATCTTCCTACAATTTGCACTGGGAACTTTATAATGATACAAATACGCAGGTAACCAAAATGATTCTGTGTTTGGTGGAGATAGTTATTGCAATAAAATCAGGTTTCTGGTACAGCAATGACAATTTTTTCTGGTAGCAGTAGCAATAGAAGATGCAGCACTATTAAGTTCCCATGGCAAATATGTCAGTGAAACAAGTTATTATGTCTACTAGTTTCCTCCATGGACAAGAGGTGCAATCAGATTTTGGACTTTGTTCCTAATTGTTTTTTTAAGCCACCCAGTCTGTGGTATTTTCTGATGGTAGCCCTAGCAAATCAATACACTTGGATTCAGACCTGAAATTAGCTGGTTTCAGGCAATTAGTTTTGTTTATAGAACTAAAATACATGTTTTCCAGGTGTCAACTAGAATTTATCATATCATTATTTTCCATAGCATGTTCATATTAGAGCTAAACTATCTCCAGATCTGTCCTCAAAACAAACAAGCTTGCTTAAATTATTACTTTTTATTAAAATAATAAAAATTTAGTATCTACTGGCATAAAATACAGTAAAGAAAAAATACACTTTTAAAATCTGGTTTTAAAATAAGCTTATTGGCCGGGCGCGGTGGCTCAAGCCTGTAATCCCAGCACTTTGGGAGGCCGAGACGGGTGGATCACGAGGTCAGGAGATCGAGACCATCCTGGGTAACACGGTGAAACCCCGTCTCTACTAAAAAATACAAAAAACTAGCCGGGCGAGATGGCGGGCGCCTGTAGTCCCAGCTACTCGGGAGGATGAGGCAGGAGAATGGCGTAAACCCCGGAGGCGGAGCTTGCAGTGAGCTGAGATCCGGCCACTGCACTCCAGCCCGGGCGACAGAGCGAGACTCCGTCTCAAAAAAAAAAAAAAAAAAAAAAAAAAAAAAAAAAAAAAAAAAAAAAAAATAAATAAATAAATAAAATAAGCTTATTTTGGTTATACATGATAATTTAATAAATATATTTGAGAATGTCTGGTAAATGTTAGTGTTCCTCTCTGTATGGCAAATCAATATGTTATGCTAAAATTTATTTTGAATTTTTTATGTTTCTGTAGAAATATGCATCATTTATAAAATTTAAAAATGTAATTTATATTAAATGTTATATTTAGATTAAAACTCCAGGTGATCTCTTCTGAATTAATTTTTTCAGGTTGCTCCACTAACCTACTTTGCATCTTTTGGATTTAAGATGTTTATTTTTTTGTTTGATAATCCTTGTGAAAAGCAGTACATGAAGGCTAGTTACATTTTAATTTATGCTACAGATAAAGCCAGTTTAATTTAACACAACTTTACCTGTATGAGACAAAAGGAGAAAAGCCTCCTTTCATGTACCTAAAACTGAATACTAAGTAATTCACAAAGCAAGAGTTGCCAATACATTTAAATTTGAAAATTCCAGAGCCAATCGTACTTGTCTTCATCCCTAACCTGACTAGTACAAGCAGCAAAACAAATTTTAGAATTGCTTTTTCATAAATACAATAAAAGGGTAATAAATGTGTTACTTTTGTATTTTATGGTTCCATGTATTCCCAGGTTGAATCTATCAACAATATATCTTTTCCTTCACTAGTGGATATCCATGATGCAAGATGTCTGATTTTTTCAAAGGACTTTGGATCTGCATGAATGAGCTATGTTGTCTTTGTATATATAGTGCACTTCTAGGAAGAGAAAGGATAAACAAAAATTCAACAAATAAAATAAATCCATTATAAAATTTATTTTCCTTCATACTCAAGAATTAATGTATTGCTCTATTGTATCTGTAATTACAGCTTTTTCACTTTAAAAATAACTTCTGCATGTAAAAGAAGGACAAATGATATTCTTCATTAACTATAAGTATATTGGTGGTTTATGACATAGGTATAATAAAAGATGGTACTGTCTCAAGTTTCTAATGTGTCATTAATTACACAAAGTAAAAAATATTACAATGAAGTAAAAATAGTTTTTCTTTTAAAAATATGCTATTAGCTGTACATTAATAAAACAAAAGGATGATTTCACTGATTATCATATCTTTCCATAGTGGTAATATTTTTAATATCTTGTCTCTGTATACTATATTGGTAATATTTTTAATATCTTGTCTCTGTACACTATATTGGAAGAATTATATTCATCGGCTAATATGGATAAAAATGCATTCCCATTTGGGAATAACAGGATCCTTTCCAGTCAGATTCTTAAAAAATTCCGTTCTCATTTTATCATTTTACTAATTTTGCCACAGAAATATTGAGATGACTGGACAAGATAATAAACTTTGTAAACAGGCATGTATTTCTTAATCACAGCTCTGACACTAGTATTTAATATTTGTGGCATCTTGGGCAGCTACTTAAACTCTGCAAGATTCACTTTCTTCTGATTAGGATGAAGTAAAAATTGTATCTGGAGGATTATTGAAATAAAGTATTATAAGAATTAATAATAGTTTCTGGCAGATAGTTGTTTCATTCATTCATTCACCAAATGAGTTTTGCAGTTTACATTGTGTTAAATACTGTGTAAAGCTACACCACGGAGTGGCTGAATAAAACTATTTGCTTTTATGGACCTTACACTTTAATTGCAGGAAAATTGACTTATAAAGTATAAGAATAGTGTATAAAGTTTAACATAATAAATGTAGTTAAAAAAAATTTAAAGGCAGAAAAATGAAATTGGGTTGTGATTTAAATAGAACAATCAGAAAATGTTTCACAGATAAAGTGATAGTTGAGCAATAAACTGAAGATAAAGTAACATTCAGCAAATTTAATTTTTATTATCATAGAAAATACATGATGTATGTTGTATTTCATCATGTATTTCTGGCTTGGAAAGTCTAAGGAAACACAGAGAATTAACTCTGTTCTCCTAAATGCAATATATACTTTTTTGTTTGAAAAAAATTCAATATGTATATGTCAATAAAATTGTCCACAAATGTCTCAGTATACTTGGCTCTTGCACTTTATTTTATGATACATGTGTTTGCATTTTTGATTCAGGGCCCTTCTCACTAAAAATCCCTACTACTTTTTTATAAGCAGTCTTACTGCACATGCCATAAATTCCCTTACTATTTTTTATTCCTATCAAAATTATTCTACCTAAACTTTTATTTTATCTCTGCATTCACTTATTTTTCTTACTTAATTTTCAAAAAAATTGTAAAAGTAGATCTAGGAATAGATGGTACATTACAGAACTAATCCATGAGAGGTTAAAATGTCAGAAACGTTTTATGACCGTTTTTAATGTGTTATCCACAGTGGATTCACAAACTAAATAGATTCAAATCACTCAACATTAATATTGAAAGAAAAATTTCTTGGTGCGGTGGCACATTTCTATAATCCCAGCTACTCAAGAAGCCGAGATGGGAGGATTGATCTCTTGAGCTACGCCAGGGTAACATAGGGCAATCTCATCTTAAAAAAAAAAAAAAAAAAAAAAAAAAAAAAGAAAGAAAAAAGAAATAAAGAAAGATCAAACTGTAGACTTTCTGCTGACTCTGAAAAAAATCATTCTCAATATATCCTGAGGATAACTGGAATGTCAAGTTTAAAAGAATAGGAGACTAGTGTACAGACACATTTTTACTTTTTTTTTTCTTTTTTTTTTGAGACGGAGTCTCGCTCTGTCGCCCAGGCTGGAGTACAGTGGCCGAATCTCAGCTCACTGCAAGCTCCGCCTCCCGGGTTCACGCCATTCTCCTGCCTCAGCCTCCCGAGGAGCTGGGACTACAGGCGCCCGCCACGTCGCCCGGCTAGTTTTTTGTATTTTTTTGGTAGAGATGGGGTTTCACTGTGTTAGCCAGGAAGGTCTCAATCTCCTGACCTCGTGATCCGCCTGCCTCGGGCTCCCAAAGTGTTGGCTCATTTTTACATTCTTAAACCTACTTGAGAGGGGTAGCATGGTATAGGTGATACCTAATCTGAACTCACGATTTCATGAAGACTTGGCCGGGCACGGTGGCTCACGCCTGTAATCCCAGCACTTTGGGAGACTGAGGCGGGAGGATAACGAGGTCAGAAGTTCCAATTCAGCCTGGCCAACACGGAGAAACCCCTCCCCTCTACTAAAAATACAAAAATTAGCTGGGTGTGGTGGCGCGTGCCCATAATGTCAGCTATTCAGGAGGCTGAGGCAGGAGAATAGCTTGAAGCCGGGAGGCGGAGGTTGCAGTGAGCAGAGATCTCACCACTGCACTCCAGCCTGGGCGACAGAGCAAAACTCCGTCTTAAAAAAAAAAAAAAAAAAAAATCCAACTCGTAAGTCAGTGCCTTACCACTATTACTATACAAGGCTTCCTTTATCCTTATCCTTAATAAGCTTGGGATCTCAAGCACTGACTGAAAATTAAAACAATGAAATAATTTGCACAAAATCTATTTTTACCAACTTAATAAATGTTATGCTCTGGAGAGTTTTGCACACTTCATACAGAAACAAATGTTTTCTGAATCTTTCCCAAAATTAATTTGTTTTGCCTTTATCACTCCAGAGATGAAATAATCACAATAAACTTTTCTAAGTTATAAACAGAGAAGGAGATAAGCTTATGTTCAAGTATTTCCGTGCCCTTTTTTAACCTGCAAAAACAGATAGAAATTATAAATCTCTTCATATAAGCCAAACCCATAAAGTGACTGTAGAGCTAAATGTTTTATTCCAAACAGTCTGTAATTTTACTCACTGGAGGCAATAAAACTTCCAGAAAAAAAAAAAAAAAAAAAGTCATGGCCTCAATGTTCAAAAATTCTCTGAGTAAGCTGGATCCTGAGTTTACATGCTTTCTGCTTAATAGAATCATCCTCACCTGCTACAAACGTTCACATTTCTCACATCTAGAATCATGAATTTTGATCACTGATGCTTGATTATATTTTTAGTGTTTTCCACTTCCTGTAGCCACAGTTTGAATTTGTTAGTGGCAGCAATATTCTGATAATTGTTTTTGGAGGAGAAGGACACAATACTTGATTGTGGGCTATGCAGGAATGTTACTGTGTCACCTTTAATAATAATACATGTACACACATACACTACTGCTGGCTGAATGCTTTCAGTGTAGCAGAAAGCCTGTTATTTACATAGAAAATTTAATTGATTTATAGCATTTGATTGATGCAACAAAGGTGAGCATTTTTCTCCATTTAATGGATGGGAAAATTGACTTTCCATGTATGTCTTAATATCTGTAGCTAGTCACGATATGAACCCATTTGTGAATTTATAAAAGTTCAGTGCTACAAACAACTCTCCTGTATTGACTCTCTATTCTTTGAAATTATATTATTTTATATTTTGGAAAATGTATTCTTGCCTTAAATTTTTTAAAAAATACATAATAGCTTTAAAATATTTTTAAGGCTGCAATAATGAATATAACTGTTAGTATTATTGTCACTCTAAGCTAAATTTAATTTTGGATGTGGATCCTGGATTGCCATCAATGTACATGGACTCTAGCTAATCAGTGCTCACAGGCATGACAGAAAGGCTAGAGATGGAGTTCACAAAATGTGCAAAAAGCAAATTTACTGGCAATGGAAAACACAGCTAAGATTAGGGTACATGAATAGTCTGGATTGATGGACTAGCGTTGTTTCTCCCACCACTAAAGAACTGTCACCACGGGCAACACCCTCAACTGGATACTTAACACTGCAGACATATCTTCTCATTCCCCACCTTAGGTGGAAATAATTCAGTCTTTCACCATCAATCCTGATGTTAGCTATTGGTGTTTCATAGATATCCTTTGTTGGGTTGAGGAAGTTGCCTTCTATTTATTCCTATTTTATACAGAATTGCTTTCAGAAATTGATGTTAGAGTTTTTTGAATGCTCTTCTAACTGTATTGGGGTAATTATATGGATTTTAATGTTCAGTTTGTTAATATGATGAGTTATATTGATTGATTTTTGAATGTTAAAAACAACTCTATTCCTGGTATTAAATTTCTCTTGATTAGTATGTATTATCTTTTCTATATATAGTTGAATTCAATTTGCTAAAGTTTTACTCAGAATCTTTGCACTTAGGTTAATAAAGAAAACATTAGTCTGCAGTTTCCTTTCATTGCAGTATCTTTGTCTAAAATTGGCATCAGAGTGAATTTCCCATTAAAAAACCTGCTGGGAAATGTTCCTTCTGCTTCAAGTTTTCTGGAAGGATTAGCAGAATTGGTATAATCTCTTCTATAAGCATTTCTAAAAATTCATCGATAATACATTCTGGTCTGTAGTTTACTTCTTGGAGATTTTAAAATTGCATATTTAAATTGCTTAATATGTATGACTATTGGGGCAACCTATTTCTTCTTGAGTAAACTGTGGTGATTGTTAACTTTAAGGATTTTTTTTCCCCATTGCATCTGTTTTCGGATCTATAGGTACAATGTTACTCATAATATTTTCTCATTATTCTTTTAATATCTGTAGCATCTGTAGTGATATATCATCTCTTATTCATATTATTGATAATTTGAGTTTCTTTTTCTTCTTATTAGTAGAAGTTTATTTTATTTATTTGTTAATGAACATCTTTGATTTTATTAATTTTTCTTTTTTTTTCTTTTTTTGACGCAGCGTTTTACTCCTGCCCAGGCTGAAGTGCAATGGCATGATTTCGGCCCACTGCAACCTCTACCTCTCTGGTTCAAGCGATTCTCCTGCCTCAGTCTGCTGAGTAGCTGGGATTACAGGCATGTCCCATCATGCCCATCATCAGACAAAAAAAAAGTCATGCCTAATTTTTGTATTTTTAGTAGAAACGGGTTTCACCATGTTGGCCAGGCTGGTCTCAAACCCCTGACCTCAGGTGATTCACCTGCCTCGGCCTCCCAACGTGCTGGGATTACAGGTGTGAGTCACCACATCTGGTAATTTTGCTGTTTTCTATTTTATTCATTTTTTTTCTTTTATCATTCATATCATTTTTGTGCTTAGTATATAATTTTCTGTTTTCTTAGTTTCTTAAGGTAGATGGTGAGGTCATACACATCTTTTTTCTTTCAAAAAAAATGCTTAATGCTATAAATATCTTTCTAAGTACTGCATTAGTGGTATCCTTGTAATTCAGTATGCTGTTGAGAAGTCCAGCTCCTCATTAAAAACCTATGTGCAATTTTTCAGGCCTGACCATAAGCAATCATGAACGTTTTTATCCAACATGCTTCATGGGAGAAAGCTGTCCTCCTCAACCGTACTTGATGCATAACCATTTCATTACAGCCTTGGAAGCCAGTTTCAGTCAAGATCTGAGGCCCACTTCACCTGCCATGCTCTTACATATTCACATACCTAGCCAGATGCCTTCATTCCTATCTCTTTATCTAAGCCCTTGGCTGAAGTCTTCTTGCAGAATCTTCAGAGATCCTCATATGAGAGGAGGAGGGGGAAACCTTAAAGACACTGTTCCCCACTCTGACCCAGTACTCAGTACTTTTCCACTTCTAACTCTCCTGTCTGTCCCCTCACCACCAGTCCCTAAAAATGCTGGATCCTTTCGTTAGGTGCTTCCTCAATGGTAACACAACCCCCATGTGTGTGCTCATCCTCTTTACCATCCAATGGTGCACCACTCTTGGGCAAAAATGAAACAGGGAAGTCAGTACTTTCTCCAGTGTTGCTTATGCTATCACAGAATGGGATTAAAGGCTTAATCTTTCATATATGGCTTGCTCTTTTAATTAGCTGTGACACAACACCTGGCAGCTTAGTGCTCTCTCAGCTCAGTTGAGTTCCTGCCAGTTGTGCTTTCATTTATGATCACGGTTTCAAATACTTTGTAACATCCCCTTTGATGTATTCCTTAACCCATGATCTCTTCAGAAATCGGTCATTTGATTTTCTAATATTTATGTGGTTATCTTTGTATTATTGACTTCCAACTTAAATGCATTGTAACCCGAGAAAATATTCTGTACCAATTGAATTATTTTAAACTTACTGAAATTTCTTATAAAGCTCAGAATATCATCTATCTTGGTAAATATTCCAAGTGTGCTTGAGAAAAATGTCTATCTTGCTATTGTCGGGTGGAATATTCCATGTCAATTAGTTAAGTTGTTTAAATAATGCTGTTCAAGTCTGCTGTGTCCTTACTGGTGGTATGTCTACTTGTTTCATCAGTTATTGAGAGAGGTTATTGTAATCTCCAACTACATTTATTTATATATTTCTTAATACTTGTAGTTCTATAAGTTGTTGTCGATAATCCTTACTTTTACTTACATTACACCCCCCAGACTATTTTATTATTTTTGCCTAAAATGTTTGTTTGGAAATGAAATATAAACAATAAGAACATAAGTCTTACATATTTATCCATGGGGTTACTGTTTTCAACATACTTTATTCTTTTCTGTGGATCCCTGTTTCTTATTGTTGTCATTTAACTTCTTTCTGAATGACATTTTTTTTAGCATTTATCTTAGTGAAAGTGCAAAATATATGAATTCTTTCGGATTTTCCATACGTAGAAACACCTTTACTTCAGCTTTATTATTGAAATATATTTTGAGTGTGTATTCTAGGATAATTATCTATCAAGTACTTTAAAGATGTTACTCCATTGTCTTCTTGCTTTTATGTTTTCTGGTGGAAAACCTTTAATCATTATCTTTATTATTCCATACATAATGTACTGTCTCTCTGATTGACTTTGTGATTTCTTTCTTTATGCTTGGGTTTGAAATAAAATGTATTTTGATATGTCTTTTTGTTGTCTTCTTCACATTTAATGTGTTTAGGGTTTGTTGAGCTTTGGATCTGTAGAATTATAGCTTTTATAAAATTTGGATAATTTTTTGACCATTATTTTATTGATCATTTTTGTTCTCTTATACCCCCGCCAATTTCAGTGACACTAATTATATATACATATGTTAGACTTCTTGACGTTTTCCTCAATTTCACTTAAGCTGTTTGTCACTTTTGAAATTCCCTTATTTACTCAGTATTTCTTTATTGGTAATTTCTTTTTCTGTTAACATCAAGTTCACTGTTTTTTTTTCGATGTCTAACATACTATTAATCCCATCCAGCATATTACTCATCCCAGACATTCAGTCTCTCCAGAAAATCAATATACATCTTCTTTTTATATCTTCCATGTCTTTACTTACTAATTTTGGGACATATAGAATATAGTTATGATAATTCTGTTCATGTCCTTTTCTGCTAATTGTAAAGTCTATGTTAACTGTGTGTTGGTTAAAAGTGACTGCTTTTTCTCATTATAGACTGAGTTTCCTAGCCATTTTGTAAGCCTGATTAGCTTCACTGAGATAATCAACATTGTGAGTTTTACCTGGTTGAGTGCTGGATATTTCTGAAGTCTTTTACAAATTCTTCAGCTTTGCTCTGAAATACAATTGTATTACTTGAAGTGGATGGATGTTTTTGGTCTTGCTTTTGGCTTTTTTGTTTGCTTGTTTGTTTTCTGAGATGGAGTCTTGCTCTGTGGCCCAGGCTGGCATGCAGTGGCACAATCTCAGCTCACTGAAACCTCCGCCTCCCAGGTTCAAGTGACTTTCCTGCCTCAGCTTCCTGAGTAACTGGGAATTACAGGTACCCAACACCATGCCTGGCTAATTTTTTGTATTTTTAGTAGAGACGCAGTTTTACCACATTGGCCAGGCTGGTCTGGAACTCCTGACCTCAGGTCATCCACCCGCCCCGGGCTCCCAAAGTGTTAGGATTACAAGTGTGTGCCACCGCATCCTACTGGTCTTAGTTTTATGATTATTAGGCTGGTTCAAATCATTGCTCATTCTATGGTTAATTCTTCTTGAGTACTCTATACAACAGCTTATGGATGTCCCCAGTCTGGCTGGTGGGAACAGGCTCTATTCTCAGTCCTGTACAAGAGTGCCTGGCATTATTCTCTAATCTTTGAGTTTTTTTTCCGCTGATCTTGAATAGTTTCCTCAAACATATTTAATGATAAGTACTCTGCTAAACTTTGCAGATCTTCACGGTTCTTTTTCTGCTCAGCTCTCTCTCAGTATTCCTCTTGTGAATTCTAGCCATTTTGATCTCTCCAGATTCTAAGCTCTATCGCCTTGTGGGGGTTCAGTCAGGGTGGTGAGGAAAATTATAAGATGCAAACCTTCTTGGAAGGTCTGGGGGTTTGCATAAGCTCCAGTAATAAACTTGGCTGAAGGCAGCCTTATCCCCTTAGTTAAATAAACCAGAGTAGAAACAAAGGAATGTGGAGAGTTTATCTAACTAGCTTGTTTACTCATATGGTCCTAAGACTAACCTTTGATTTACCACATGTGCTTAATTGCTTTCTACTCGGGAAGTCCACAATGTCAGTTACCCTCTAGTGTTGTTGACTCAAGCCTTAGTCAATTAATCTTTACTAAATAAATGCAATTAATATTTACTGAATAAATGCGAGTCGGGGCCACGGTCGCAAATGTTAACAGCATTCTGCATGGAGTCTGTAAGTGGCCCGGATGATCAGCTAGACTGGCAAAGCAGAATATCTGTGTGTCAGTGTACTTTATTCATCTGTCATTGGGTCAGGGTCTGCGGGAGAGACCCCCGCAGCTCCTGATCTCAGAGTATCTACCAGGTTCCACCTGGGTTTTTGCTTCCTATGCTGAAGCCAGGACACTCTCTCAACACAGTAAGCTGGGACTGTCATAGGGAACCCTAGTTTTTCCACATCTCTCGGGGGTCACTATTCATTATTATCTGATGTCCAGCACCTCTAAAATCTGTTGTTTTTTTTAATAATAGATTATGTACATATATATAGTCTGTATACATTATATATAGTCTACATATATAGACAAAATATATAGTCTATCTATAATAGATTTTAGTCATTGAAAGTATGGCAAAATCTACAATTACTTTTGCACCAACCTGATAATAGACTCTCTCTCTCTCTCTCTACACACACACACACACACACACACACACACACACACACACACACACAGAGTCTACTTTTAGTTGTTTCAGGCAGAGGATAAATTCTGTCCTTATTATTATATCTTAGAAGAAGGCAGAATCCTCATTCAAATGGTTTAAATATCTAAAAATTTACAAGGATATGGTATAAAAACACTTGTTCAGTCACTTCAAATTCTCACTGTGAAATAAATGTGATTTACTCATGTTATAAAATTTGCCCAATTAAGTTTATACATTCATATATGTGTATGTGTGTACATATATATATGTATATAAGCTTGTATATTTACAAACATAGAAATGAATACATATAATTTTACCTTTGTGTCTGTTCTGTCATTTATGACTATATACAAAGATTAAATGTAGGAAAGAAAAAATGCTGGTTAATATTGGGAAAGAGTATTAGTATAAGTCAGAAGACAGATTTTAAAAAAGAAAATTTAATAGAAATGTAGAATGTTTTAGAAACTGTATTGCTAGTCATGATTCAGAATATATTGAATTAAAACTGCTGTGCAATTGGGAAAACATTTTGACACTGAACAAATATTGCTCAAACTGTGCTTCTAAGTTGTTAGGTAAGTATGAAACTATTAAAAAAGAGAAACCAATGAAATCCAGGTGTTGTAAAACTTGATTATTTATCAGAATAAATGTCATTCTTTTTTATAAGATATATATTTCGGGAGAGTGATGAAACGTTGGAAATTCAATTATTTACTATTTGGGCTGACTTTACTGTTTAATCCCTTGGAAAACAATTTAAAAATCATGATTAGAAGTTAAATTACTAAGAACTTATTACAAGGATGTGGGTTAACTCATTTGGTGGGATTAAGTATTAATAATATTCAGGCATTTGGATAGATGTAGCTAATTCATAGATAGCAGATCATCCTCTGCAGTGAGGCACATATTGGTGGTATACATTTTCTTGAACATTTGTAGTTTTTCTTGGGCTTATGACTAGTTCTCTTCATGGCAAGTGGAAGTCATGTGCTTTACTTCTTATCTGAAATATTTAATTTTCAGTGTGAGATTCTCCAGTTCTCTCATCTTTTGGCATAAAATTGTGATGAAATCTTTGTATTAAAACACTGATGTCAAATCTTGAAGAATACTGAGTCACTGAGTACTTAAATGGCAATAAATTGTTTTAAAGACTTGCCTCAAACCATGGTGGATTTTGCAAGAAAGAAAGAAACTTTTATCTTATTATGTTGTTTATTTCATTATGCCACTGAATTATTTGATTTTACAGTAGCATCTACCTGGTTCTAACTAATAAAAAGTCTTATGTTCTAAATCTGTAATACGATTTTGGACAAAACTCTATGACCATAATGCAAATGTTTTAAATATAGTTATAACCAGTATAAATTAAAAATTATAATTTTTAATTAAAAAACTTGATAGTATGTAACATTAAAAATGCTTCTGTTTGTTTCTACTTCTAAATAATGGAGAAAACAGTCAAGAACTATATGATATGACTAGAGTCTTTAGCTATACATTTTCTGGAATTTAACGTATGTAACCTCAATATTATTTGCATTTTTAGTGAATGTATCAGTGCTGCCATATATTTGTCACAGTGTTCTGGCAAGTATTGATAACACAATTAATGTTTGCTAATTGGAAAAGTGAAAATGTTCTCACTACAGAGACAGATTTTAATTCCCTAGGAAAGTAATATTAATGTTAGTCATTTTAATGAATTTGGCTTGGATTTCATTGTATATAACACATAAACTTACCTGAAGTGATTAAAATAAAAATTCCTTATTTATTACACATAGTAAGAAGTTTGCAATTAATAAAATACAGTAGATTTAATGATGCATAGTTAGTATCTGTGTGATTTTATTGGCCCTTTATTTTTATGAGTAGAATTTTTCCACTACTGTGAAAATTAAGGTGTCATTCAAGACAGGAAGAATGGAGCTAAGTGTGTGGGAGGTACCATCAACTGCTTCTGATTCCTTCTATCAGAGATTTTCTAGAATCTCTTGCCTTCGCACTCTTCCAACTTTCCTATATATTATTGCCCAGGTCAGTATCAAATGGCTACTCCATGCTGTAGGAATGATGGAAATAAGAATATTTACATCACCTAGGCTCGCTTTTAGAGTCAAGCAGGGATAAAGTTACTTGGGAAATGTTTTCTGATCAGCCAAACTAAAGTGTCTGTTGTATTTAAACATTCATACTGGTCAGTCTCTGACTATGCACTATTTGATCTGTTGACAACAACGTGGGGTAAGAAGTATTACACAGATTTCCCAAATGTGTGTTAAGAATTAAAGAATTTCTGTTACTTGTTCAAAGTTGCATAAACTAACAATAAGTCTATCCTAAGTATATGAATGAAGAGGCACTATAACCTCTAATGCTAAAATGCGATTTTAAATTTTAGCTCTATTTTGAACCTTAGCCATATTGGATAAATAAGTTCTTATTTGAAGGAATTTTTACATGCACGTACCATGATACAATTCAATGAAGTATTGAAGTATATTTTTCTCAATGTTCTATGACAATTCAAGGGAGCTTATGATCAAAACAAAATAATATAAAAGTCACAGCATCACTAACACACAAAAAATATCAGATTATCTCCATATTGTGTTCATGAGAACTTCACTCTTTGACCTTGAATTATGGTAATAATTTAAACTGTCTTCAAGGATTTCTGCTTCCTGTCATGACTAGATTATAGTCACATTTCAGTCACAGCTATTTTTTCTATTATTGTAAGTCCTTTATGGCACTATTTGTTCTGTTAGGTTTTCAGCAAACTTAAAGTTGCACTTCTAATACTATCATTTTTTCTTTGTTTATATAATAGCTGCTGCGTGCTACCATGTCATTTAGGGTTTCCCTGGTATTTAACTCAGTAGTGATGCATTTTAATGATCTTTGGATTCTATCGTATTTGAACAAGAGCCATTTCCTGAGAACTCTCTAAACTCAAGGGGAAAGTCAACTGATATGGCCAATTTATTCATTAGATAATGGTAAGAATATGAGAAATGTGAATCTATACAACATGATCTACTGAGAGTAAGAAATATGATTTAGCCAATTAGACTTTTGCTGCTGGTGATGCTTTTTCTGTAGACAGAACAATACATATAAAGAGACATTAATTTCTTTTGTTTTAGACTGGCTGATAATATTCATAAGTCGAGAGAGAATGACTTGGAACTAAATTCCTTAACACTGCTTTAATATCTCAAATTTCCAAGTGACCCAGACATCAAGAAATGTATTTACAGTAGATTTTGAAATTGGCTAATGGCAATATGCTTTTAACATTATCATGCACATGAAAGTTTCCAACAGATACACCAGAGTCAACCTTATCTCCCATGATAAAATTTGTTACTGGATTTGCACTCCATTTTTCTCCAAATATTCACTGCATTTTATTTTGTAGTTTTTTCCCCCCTGTTACATATGCACTCTCCTTCTTCATGCATTATCAACAAGATTTATTGAAAACATACTATGTTCTAGCTACTGAGCCATGGTTTAAGTATAGAAAAATGAGTGAAGCTAAATAGGAAAAGTCACATAATGGAGGAGATGAGGTTAAGTTCAGTTAAGTCTTATAGGTGATACCACAGATGTTTGCTTTTGAGGTAGCAATGGAACAAAAGAGAGGAGTTCTCAAATAGTTTTGGAGGATGAGATATTATATTAACATGATACTTGATCTGTGTTTTATTTTTGAGGAGGATGAAAACAAAAGTGTTTCTCAATTAAAAGTAAGAGCATGATAATTGGATATAAAGTGTGAAACTGCCTAAGTTTTAGAAGCAACTAAAAATATAATAGATCTTTGATGGTTAACAAAGTCATGTCCATAGATCTTTGTGTATGTGCAAATATGTTAATAGAAATTCAGTATATATTTTCAGCAGCGAAAACCTTTCTTTGCAAAGAGGGAAATACTCATTCAAAATAGTTCTGCAAATTGTTATTCATGTCTCAGATGTTTAGTATTTATATGATGTATTTCTTAATATTCTTTATACTTGACCTAAATTTCTTTTTCTGTGTAACAAGCTTTTAAAAAAAATATTAAGGCCAGTACTTGCAATTGACTTTATTTTTAAAATAATGTTGAACATAGAAATAAAGTTTTTATCCCACTCTGAAGTATTGCATTTAGCTGGACCAGTCACTATGCTTAGAGCACTATGTCTCAGCCTCACTGGGCATCTTTATCTTTTCCTGCCACATCAAGCCCAATCCGAATTTAGAGCATTTGTCTTTAATGTTCCTGTGCCTCGAATGTTTAGCCCCCAAATTCTTTGAGTTCTATTTTTTCACATTCAGATCTTGGCTTATTAACTAGTCCAGATAATTTCTTTGTTCAATTTCATATAACCTTGAAATTTCCCAGTCATTTTTTATCACTTATTTTTGCTTGATTGTCTTCATAGCACATCACTATCTCAGATTAATTAATCTTCTTTTATTTCTGAGTTTTCTTTTCTTCTTCTACCAGCTATAACACAGGAGTCATGGGAATAGGGCTTGTGGCTTCCTTATTTGCTGCTGTGTCTCCATCAACCAGAACAGGCCCCTGATGCATCTCTCTTCCCAGCTTCAATTCACATTCCTCTCTGAGCAAAATTGCTGCTTGTGCTAACTGCCTGCTTGGCACCCATGAGGTCTTGGTCTGCAAGGAATCCACAGGGAGAACTTGACAGATTTTTTCACTGCTGTGTTTGGTGTCATCACCAGTACAAGCTAGAGCACCAAAGCATGAGAAATGGAGTAAATAACTATAAAGAAATGTCCTTCAGTTATCTTAGAGCCTCCGAGAGAATCAGTTTTGCAAAAATGTGTCTGACATTCCTGACCCCGTATTTATTAAAGCAACCACACTGTTGCCTGAGTCCTCCTTTCTCTGATGCTGAGAGCATATTGGAAGACCAGTGTATCAGGAGACCTCTGCTTATTTCTATACCCTAGACAGCTGGGGGATCAGCTGTATTGTCTTCTAGCAAATATAGTGCACTTCCATAACTCCAAGAATCTAGGCTCTCTTGGAGGGTTAACAAAGGTACAATATAGCCATTAAAGTTTCTCCATTAACCGGACAGAGAAAAGTCAGTCAAAACAAAGTGAGGACAGTCCTAAAGAACTAGAGCTAATGAACAAAACAGAACAAAATAGAACAAGGATAAAATTGGAAAAAATGCAGCATTAATAATAAGAGTATGTCACAGATGTAAGTGCAGCTCAGATAAAACTTTCTAAGGATAAAAAGCATGATGCTACAAGAAATAATAAAGTGGATGAACTGAAGAAGCTAAGCATACATCAGACCTGTTTTTATAGACTGAACAATCAAATATAGAAAAATGTCAAAGCAATGAAGCAAAATTATAGATGTAAAAGTCAGAAACAATGGGTTATAAAAAAGAAAAATAGCTACAGATGACTTAACACTCAAAAAGTGGAAACTACAGAAGAAAATCCACCAAATTGAAGAGATTCAAATAGCAACAGAATAATAAGTTACAGAATAATTTATTCTTGAGATGAGAAAAGACCGAACTCTATGTACTTACAGGCTAATAAGGGGAAACTAGATAGATGGATGGATGGATGGATGGATGGACAGATAGATAGATAGATAGAAAGAAAGAAAATATATGAGAAAAAAGAGGGAGTACTTGATAAAACTATAATTTATTTGGACTGTTAAATAAGTAATTCTCTCACAGAAATGAAAATAAGTTTAGCAGACAAAAATGGAATGATGAGGTCTTGAACAATATAATAAACTCAAATTATAAATATGTGTGTGTTTATACATATACATATATAGTGTGTGTTTGTGTGTGTGTGTGTGTGTGTGTGGAGAGAGAGAGAGAGAAAGAAAAGGAGAGAACAGAGAACATAAAATGTTACAATGAGAACTATTACAAGCTGCATTCTCTTGCTGTTATCAATAAAATTGGAAATACTTAATAAACCTTGACCCCTTAAAATATCAACTGTTGTAGAATTAAGAAGCACACAAGTTAACATTGGAATAAATTTTAATAGAAACTTAAAGGGAAGTTATTATTAAAATAACTGGGGAAAAAACTGGATTTTTGAAGGTAGGGGACAATCCCTAATGAGCCAAGTGAACCCTTTACCAGCCAGGTATTTCACTTAGATGCAGTGTTCACAAAATTTACTATTTACAATCACGCCACAAACAAATTACAAATTTCTGCATGCCATGAGCCTTGGCAATTGCTAACAAAGAATTGAAACAAGACTGGTAAATTCTCAATGCCTGAGGATCTAGCGGATGTTTGCACCTGAGTGTGCTGCTGCAGAGAGGGCCTAAGTATAATCTATGGCACTCCTAATGTCACTGCCGTCCTCATCTCTGCTTTCTAACTGTGCTCTATTGTGGCCCTTTGCTGGGAGACAAATCATGTTAGTAAAGCATCAACATTAATTTCCCATGGTGTTTGTTGTTGGTTAATAGTAATAACACATAAATGTGTTACTTTCAGGTCAATATATTTGTATCTTAATAATGAGCCTTATTTAAAGAAATTAGTATATAATACAAGAATTTCAGACAATACGGGGCAAATAAAAGATATTTCGTATAAACAGACTTTTGGAAAGCTTCAAATTGCTGTTAGTGACAGAGGCTGAATCTACCTATTTGCAGTGTCTATTCCCCAAAACTTTTTTCCCTGGAGCTTGAGAAGAGCCAAAATGATAAAATGTTGAAGGAGCTGAAAACATCTAAAGCAATCATCTGATGAATGCTGTTATAAATATGCAATATTTCTGTAATGTAAATTATGAGATATAAATTTAAAAATGAGGAAAACATTTAATAATTAAAATTAACCTAGGCTTTCCTTCTGAATTTTAGTAACTGGCTTAGATTCCCAAATGCTTTCTTGATAATAGTCCCGTATGCTTTAGTTAGTCTGTATTGTTTCAGAGGCAGAGAATGGATATAGTGAAGGACAAAAGAGAAAATGAGTCACTAAGAAAGCTGACACCTCATTAGATTTAAAAAATGCACTCTGCTTTTCCATGAATATCATTAAAGCCCTGAGAAGACTAAAAGGCCCTATCAAATTCCAGGCAGTGGAAGGAAGCAAAATAACCCAACGAGTTCAAAAATGCATACCGTACCAAAGCTGAATCAAAATTAATTTAACAACCTAGTAAGCCACCTGATATTTTTTCAAAGAATTTGTTCTTCCCTCTATTTGTGTTTTGATCTTAATGTTATAAACATGTTCCAATTAAAATTGTTTCAACACATGAAACTGATCAATATATGAATAGCACTTTTATCAGACATTAATCCAGTAAGCCCCTATCGCATACCTATCATATGCAGAGCAGTATAAGAGGTAAACTAGGAAATACATATGCATAGAGAACAACACAAAGAAGAGAAATTGTCCCTATTTACAAGGTACTTTATGTTGGTTGAGAAAATAAATGGTATTTGCATGAGATAAACAGAATATAGACTAATATAAGAAAGTGAAAAATATTGTACATAAATATTATTCAAAACTGAAAAAGAAGAAAGCAATTAAGATAGTAGCAAAAGAACTGGAATTAGAAAATTAAGAAAACAGGATTCAATTTAATTATCTTCTACTTATTTTGTGGGTGACCTTGGTCAAGCCAAGCATCTTTCAGTCCCTATTATTCACAAGCTAAGAGCAAATAATAAAATCTATCTCAAAGGTTTGATGTAGGAATTAAGTGGGGCAATGAATATGAATGTGCTTTAACGTTGTACATTACCAAAAAAGTTTTGTCAAAGGGAGTCATTTTAGTTTGGGGTGGATTTTGCTGCTCTGCTCACAAAAGTAATTCCAGAAGCTATGAGGAGGGGCCTTTGGTATCATCTTTTTCTACAGTAGCTTTATTTTATAGATAATTAAACTGTGACTTATAAAAGTTGAAATAAATATTAGGCCTCATTTTAAAAAATAAGTGTACAAAACACCGTAATAAGTGAACACACATAGCTTTTATTATTTCTCTAATTTACTTTGAAGGTGTTGCAGAATCAACACTTCATTAATTTCTTTCTGATTGAGAGATAAAGAGAAGGATCATTATTTGTAGTCTTCCCTCTCATGAAGCTCAAATTCTAGAGGGAAGACAATTGTAAATACAGCCAAAATACGGTAAAACGATAAGAATATGTTAATGGTTGTGGCGGTAGGCATATTAGATTAAAGTTCACTTAATTCAGAAATATACTCTACCATATGTCCAAATATACTTCAAGTGTCTATGCTCATTTCTATCATTTTCAGTTAGGTAAAATCCTTCTTTCAACATTTAAGCTGAGAAGTTCCCCATGCCACTACAATCATAGCCATCTATTTTGTCTTTCATTGCTTACTCAAGGGCAGAAATCACTTAAAGCAAATTGCATTAAGAAAAAATAATGTTTCTAATTTTATTCTAATTTCCTGCTCATATTTGCTTAAAAGATCACATTTGTCTAATATCAGTAATATCAGGCTCTAATAGTCATAGATTAGATTCCTTATAATCATATTACTCGGAAATCTTTCAAAGTCTATATGAAGAGGTTTTCATATCTAGTAACTACAAGTTTTACTTTAGCCAAAGGTTATAAGTTCTATTGATTCCACCCAAAATGCCAGGAATTTTCTAAAGACTATACATGGGTTGCCATACATTTTTTTTTTCTTTAGGACACATAAAAGATTTTAGTGTGTAAACAAGTTCTTACATATTTAATTCATGAATACCCTGGCCTTATGTTTGTATTAAAATCAATGCAAAACTGTTTACTTAGTAGAAAACTTTAAATATCAAACTAATCTCTCATTGGTTTATACACAATTGCCAACCTTGCTTTATCAATTGCATTGGTCAAGTTCCTAGATGTTTAAGATTTAGAAATTTAAGTAACTTAAAGGAAATGATGGGAGCTAAAGGAAAATTACCAGTGTACCTGAAAGAAATGTAATGTTTTCTGTCGCAAATCAGTGCACTTTTTTATTTGGCTGTCATGGCTATTTTAAAATAAATACTTTTTTTTGTATGTAATTATGGAAAATGGTAGAAGGAAGTACTGCTCTTCTCAGAGAAATTTCTGCATTATTTTTTCATGAATGAAATGCTTTAGCTGGTTCTGGTGGCTCACACTTGTTATCCCAAAACTTTGGGAGGTCAAGGCAGGAGGATGGTTTGAAATCAGGAGTTCAAGACCAGCCTGAGTAATACAGTGAGACCCCATCTCAAGAAATATATACATTTTGTTTTCTTTTATAAGGAAAATGAAGTATTCATAAATCCCATACATTATAAACTTAAATGAATACTCTCAAAAATTATTTTAACTTTTACAGAAATACTGATGATATTCGGGGAAACAAATACATAGTACTAAATTCTGTCATGACTGACTTATCCATGTACCTTTTGTCCCTTTTACTGTGTTGGGATTTCTTTGCTTTATTAGACCCAAGTACTGTACATGTCCAGCTTCATAAAACATACAGCTAAGAGAAATGGCATACTCCTTCTTTTGCTTAAGGGTGTTTCTCATAATGTAAGTATCTTTCATTTTCTCTTCCTCCAGTGGTTCTATGGAAGCAATTTTGACTAGCAACAAAGATTTATTCCCTCCTTCCTATCTTAACTTTCTAATTGAGTCACAATCATGACACATAGCAAGGATACTGACTGGAGGGTGTTGTAAGAGCAGGAGGGTCTCAGAGGATCATCAGTATCCAGATCACACTTAGAAAATAATCATAGATGATTTCAAGGAGAATGTGCTGAGACGGTTAATATTAATTTCTGTTGAGTGACAGCAAAGAGAACAGCATAGGCTAAAAAAGAGCCAGAGGATACTAAGTATGGGACAATGAGTAGAAAGTGGTGAGTAACATAGAACAGGTTATCAAGAGTGGTCAGAAGGGACAGTTTAGAAAATTTCAGGTATGTAAATTAATGATCCTTGAAGGTGGAGTACTGCACACATTGCAGGAATGTCCACAACTGCTTAAATGTAGTGCTACAGGCTGGAAACTTGCTGCTTTTCCTTGAATATGCTAGTAATCTGAGTGATTTCTTTTGGTTAGGGAAAGAGGACAGCTAGGAAATGGCATAAGATACGAAAAATCAATTAATCAAACAATCCTTTCTGTGAGACCAGTGGTAATAACTTTGAACTGAGGAATACAACTAATTCACCAAAAACTCAAGTAAGAATATTTTGTGAAATTATAGCTATATAAGGGTTGTTGCGTTTTCTTCATTTTTCTGTTTGCTCTTCTTTTGTCCCATTTCTGGTCATATTCCTTTATCAAGGCATACGATATTGAAATATTTCAAGGTAAAACCCTAGGCCTTTTTTTCCTTTCACTGTACATTCTCTTTGCTGGAGATTATCACAGAGCTTCAATTATTATTTATATAAATTATACTCCAAACATACTTGCATTTCAGAAATTTGCTATGAACTACAGGCCTCTATGTCTACTTTTTGATTTTGAACTCCTACAGAGAAATGTCCAATATAATGCATAGTTTTGTTTTTCTTGGTTGGAGATTGTTTAACTTTTTTTATGTCTGTGTTTCATTGTTTTATTTTACTGTGGCTTATGGATCTACATTAGGTTTTAAAATTTTTTCACCATTATTTTCTCAAATATTTTTCTGCCAACTCCATGTTTTCCCTAAGATTCCAATTACACATATTAGACCATGTGATATTGTCCCAAAGCTTCCTGACTCTGTGGATTTTTAATTTTTATATTTAAAAATTAAATATATATGTTATATAGCTTATTTGATAGATTTAGTCCTATTTCTGTAGGTTCACTGATATTCTCTTTTGAAATGTCCACATTCTGTTATGCCCACTTAGTGAATATTTTAACTCAGATATTTTGTTTTCTAGTCTAGAAGTTTTATTTAGTCTTTTTTAGTGTTTCCAATAAACCTCTTTGTTACGCCCATGTTTCCTTTTAAAATCTTGGCAAATTTATAATAACTGTTTTGTAGTGTTTTCTGCTAATTTCATCATGTCCATCACTTTTGCATTCTGTTTCTATTTTCTGATTTTTTTTTCTTGGTTAAAGATCATTAGCATTCCTGCTTCATTTGAGTCTAATAATTTTTTATTAGGTGAGTAGAAAAGTAATTGCAGTTTTTAAAGCATTATTGAAATTTGCTGTTTGATATTGAAATATATTCTTAAATAAATGTGTTTGTGTTATACATTGTTTTAATGGCCATCTCTCACTTTATGTATTATTTTGTTGATGACTTATTACTTGCTGTTTATTTTGTGTTTATTTTAGATTATGGAAATGATGTTAGACAAAAAGCATATTCAAGCAATTTTCTTGTTCGCGTTCAAAATGGGTTGTAAAGGAGCAGAGACAACTTGCAACATCAACAGCACATTTGGCCCAGGAACTGCTAATGAATGTACAGTGAAGTGGTGGTTCAAGAAGTTCTGCAAAGGAGACGAGAGACTTGAAGGTGAAGATGAGGAGCATAGTGGCCGGTCATCGGAAGTTGACAACGACTAGTTAAGAGCAATCATGGAAGCTGATCCTCTTACAATTGCATGAGAAGTTGCTAAAGAACTTAATGTTGACTATTCTATGGTCACTCGGCCTTTGAAGTGAATTGGAAAGGTGAAAAAGCTCAATAAGTAGGTGCCTCATGAGTTCAGTGTAAATAAAAAAAAAACATCATTTTGAAGTGTCTTCTCTTATTCTACGTATCAACAATGAACCATTTATTGATTAGATTGTGACATGTGATGAAAAGTGGGTTTTATATGACAACCACTGATGATGACCAGCTCAACGGTTGGTCTGAGAAGAAGCTCCAAAGCACTTCCCAAAGCCAAACTTGCACCAATAAAAGGTCATGGTCACTGTTTGGTGGTCTGCTGCCAGTCTGATCCACTGTAGCTTTCTGAATGCCAGCTAAACCATTACATCTGAGATATATGCTCAGCAAATCAATGAGATTCACCAAAAACTGCAACACCTGCAGCTGGCATTGGTCAACAGAAAGGGCCCAATTCTTCCCAACAAAACGCCCGACTACATGTCTCACAACCAACACTTCAAAAGTTGGACAAATTGGGCTCTATTTTGCCACATCTGTCATATTTACCTGACTTTTGATCAATCAAATACCACTTCTTCAAACATCTTGACAACTTTTTGCAGGGAAATCTCTTCCACAACCAGCAGGGTGCAGAAAATGCTTTCAAAGAGTTCATCAAATCCCGAAGCATGGATTTTTATGCTACAGGAATAAACAAACTTACTTCTTGTTGGCAAAATGTGTTGGTTGTAATGGTTCCTATGTTGAGTAATAAAGACGTGTTTAAGAGTAGTTATAATGGTTTAATATTCATGGTCTAAAACCACAATTACTTTAGCACCAAGCTAAAATTTGTTGCTATAAATTGAAATGTTATTTTGTTGAGCATTTGAATTTTATTCTCTTTTTAAAAAGGGTATTGTTTTGTTTTTCTCCTAACAATTAAGTTGTGCTTTGATCAACTTTCTATTTTCAAGGCTGGCTTTAAGCTTTTCTAGTGTGAGTATTAAGTAGCCCTTATTTATTCTGGACAAACTTTTACCTAGTACTAAGACTTGATCTTCCTGAGGTAATCTGCAAAATATTCCAAGGGTATAATGAAGTCTTTCCTCTGGCTGGTCAGAAATTGAATGTCTCACAACCATGTATGGGCTTTGGTAATTTTTCAGTTTATAGTTTTTCTGGTAGTTGTTTTTGCCCAGTCCCATGACCTTTCTCTACATATAGTTTATTGCTCAATAACAGACTCAGGATTACCTCCCTATGATTTCTGGAGCTCTTTATCTGTGTATCTTCTTTCAATACACAAGTTTCTGCCACCTTAACCTCCTGAAATTCGGAACTTTGTCTCCTTATCTTGGCCAAACTTTGGAGCTCTGTCTGGATTTCTCCTTCCTATACAACAGTCGAGAAAACCAGGGTGATTACAGGGCTCATCTCAATGGTTTCTCTTCTTTTGTGATCTCAGTCTTGCGTTGCCTTCTATTCAATGTCTGGATATAGCTTTCTTATGTTTTGACATTTTTCTAATAGGAAATTTCTGCTACTGGTTATAGAAGTAATGGTGAAGTTTCCTGATTGAAATATATATTATATTTAGTTTAGATATTAGTTCCATCAGTACTAATAAGTAATATGTTGCTCAAGTTCTTGTGATTGTTTTACTTGTTAGTACTTGCCAGTGTCTATGTATTTTGGCGTGCAGAAGCCAAGTTCTCCTGGAAGTATTGCCTACTCAGTTTGCTAATGTGTAGTAGTGAGAAAGAGAAATTCAAGTTTAGTCTGTGTTTAAGAAAATAATCAGGGGTAAACCATAAATCCAAGAACTGCTTCCTTCCAACCCCCAAAATATGCAAAGTCTAGAGTAAGAAATTCACCTTTAAACTTTTAGAAGGAAGCATCATTGAAAGGTGGTAGTGTCTATAAATTTTCCAGTAACACCAGGGGTGCTAGACAAAGGTTGAAGGAGGAAAGGTGGTTTGAAGCAGAAGGTTAGCTCACACATATCTACCTAATTATATGAATCTCTCCCCTAAGTGGTGATTTTGTGCCACACTGACAGTTCCCGTTCACACCATGATCTGAGAGGTCTTTCACCAACTTCTTTGCAAGGAAGTCGGCAGAAGTTTTGCATGGAAAATAAAGGATAGAGGCTACAGAAAAGCATAAAGCTTATTGTATAATTCAGCATCACATTTCTGCCTCTGGTTGCCCTAATTTTTATTCTATAGCCAACTCCCTCACTTTCACCTGCACCTCACCACCAACATACTCAAATAAGTTAATATCAGCTTTTAGTTTATACTTGCATTTTGTGCAAGCTTTAAAATTTTGTTTGTTTATGTTGCTCTTTATTTATTTGCTCCATGATTCTTTCTTGATCCGGAAATTTTTACCAGGCTGACTTTCAGGAGTATTTTATACTAGTAACCCTAAAAATTTCTTTTTTAGCTCTACTGACTTCAGAAATAGATTATTTATTATTTATATTATTTAATGGGCTCTTATGGTCTACTTTTCTCTAAAACTAACTTTTATTACTCAGCAATATCTCATGGGAATCTTCTAATTCAACTAGTATAACTTTAAATAGACACTATATAGTATTCCACTGGGATGACAGAACCTCAATTAATAGAAAGGCACTCTGTTTTCAGGCTTCTGTAATTTTTGAACATTGCCTTGATTATATTATAATAGTCTTTATTACAGGCACTTTTGGTTCTATGAAGTAAAGCCTCATGTATAAGATTACTGGATCAAGGAATATAAATAAAGTTTAATAGATATTGCCAAATAACTTTCCAAAAAGACTAATATTATTCACATTTCCACAAGCAATATAGAAGTATCTCTTCCTTACTTTCACAGTGGTGTTCTTCTATTTGAATTTTGAAAACTTGATGGATTTAAAGTACTACTTTATGATTATTAACTATCAGTTTTTGAACTACTGATAAGTTTTAGAATTTTCTCTTCATTTAGGGCTACTTGTATATGATTGTCTGTGAATTTTACATCTGTTATCCAAAGAATCTATTTAACACACATCAGCAAGGGGTACAAGAGAAAGGTTTCCATTGAAAGACAAATTTATTTATTTTTCATATTTTTTAGTAGAGACGGTGTTTCACCGTGTTAGCCAGGATGGTCTCAACCTCCTGACCTTGTGATGTGTGCAGCTCGGCCTCCCAAAGTGCTAGGATTACAGGCATGAGCCACCGCGCCAGGCTGAGTGACAAATTTTTATGGTAATAGCATTCAACATTATTCACAATCTTAATCTCAACTGAATTGCTTCATTCATCAACTAATAAAATAATATTCAATTTTATCACACATATATGCCAAATAATGTGTGACATTTCTTTCTAAAAATACAGCATCTCTATCTTTAGTCTTCAAAGATTCTAACTTTTAATAGATCTGGAATGGGGATCAGAAAGATGCATTTCTAATAAGAACTTCAGATTATTCCAAATAAATTGGACTATAAGACACATTTAGAAAAAGTGACAATTTTTAAAATGTTCCAAGTAGATATTTTACTCTCCAAAGTATTTTACTATTGATTTTTTAGAGGTACATACTTGCTATACTGTGACCAGATGAAATAAGACACCTGCTTCAATCTAATCACCAGGTTCGGCTTTATCAAATTTTTATAAAAAATTACAATAATTCTTCAAGTGGGCATATAAAAAATAAAAATGCAATCTTGGAAATATTTGTAAATGGTTCAATAATTCTCAAATTATGTAATTTATCAAATCTTTGCTTAAAGTCCTTTAATTCGTTATAATCCCCAAATATCATAATTTGAGAAATATTGAATTTGTAGTTTTTCATTTGTAGTCAGCTATAATAACTTAAAGTACATCCAAATGCATTTTAACTTCTAGTATTGCATAATTCTTCATATTTTAGGAGATGCTGCCCACTTTTATACTTATAGCTAAATGTACAAAACGTTTTTTGCAAATTAATATAAATTGTGTATAGAAACAATGTGTATTAGTCAAGGTTCTTTAAAGGGACAGAACTAATAGGATAGATGAATATATAAAGGAGAGCTTATTAGCAGCATTGACACACAATCACAAGGTGAAGTCCCACAATAAGCCATTGGCAAGCTGAGCAGCTAGGAAGCCAGTCCAAGTCCCAAAACCTCAAAAGTAGGGAAGCCTACAGTGCAGCCTTCAGTTTGTGGCCACAGGCCTGAGAGCCCTTGGCAATTCACTAGTGTAAGTTCAAGATTCCAAAAGCAGAAGAACTTGGAGTCTGATGTTTGAGGGCAGGATGCATCCAACACTGGGGAAAGATGGAAGCCAGAAGACTCAGCCAGTCTAGTCCTTGCATGTTTCTCTGCCTGCTTTTAACTAAGCTGCACTGGCAGCTGATTGGATGGTGCCAACCCAGATTGAGGGTGGGTGTGCCTCTCCCAGTTCACTGACTCAAATGTTAATTTCCTTTAGCAACACCCACACAGACACACCCACAAATAATACTTTGCATCCTTTAGTCCAATAAAGTTGACACTCTGTTAACTATCACACAATGATTTTGAATCAATGGGTTTACATGAATTTATAAAAGTTATTTATCTTTAGATAGAGAGATAAACAGAACTTTGAATTCAAGTAATTCTACTACAATCAATCCTCCATAACATTCTCAAATGCTTTCGCAAATAACATTTTACTGTTAGAGAAAACTTTTAAAGTGTGTATATATATATATATATATGTGATTTGTTTATCCTTAAAACTACCCCAAAAAGAAAATGTTTTGAACTGATACCCAAAGCAGCATCTTGCTCAAATCCATGCAGCTAAATTAGCTGATAGAGTTATGACTCAAACCTAGGCTTTCTGATTTCACATATGGTAGTTTGTATACCACAATGCTAGAGTAACATCCAAACAGCAATAGTTTATGGAGTTAATAAGAAGAATTTCATAAGTGAAAAAAAAAAGAGAGCGGAGTTCATGGTCAGTGAATTTGAGGATTTTAACGGATTTATTTGAAGAAAAGTCTTCCAGAGTTTTTAAAAGGATGAGTCTGCATGATGAAAACACTTGTAGACGTAATTCAGTAAACTTGTTTGACTAGGCCCTGGCATGCTATTAACATTGCAGGAAACCCAGGTTCCACTAAACTCAGTTTAAAAATTTTGTTCTAATAATTTTTTTAAAAAAGTGTGTCACCTAAATTTGAAATACTTATATTTGCACAAGATTCTTAAAAAAAAAAATCTAACCTCAGCAATGGCGGGCACCCCTCCCCCAGCCTCGCTGCTGCCTTGCCGGTAGATCACAGACTGCTGTGCTAGCAATGAGGGAGGCTCCGTGGGTGTGGGACCCTCCCGGCCAGGTGTGGGATATGATCTCCTGATGTGCCTGTTTGCTTAAAGCGCAGTATTGGGGTGGGAGTTACCCGATTTTCCAGGTGTTGTGTGTCTCAGTTCCCCTGGCTAGGAAAAGGGATTCCCTTCCCCCTTGCGCTTCCCAGGTGATATCATACTGAATGGGCAAAAACTGGAAAAATTCCCTTTGAAAACTGGCACAAGACAGGGATGCCCTCTCTCACCACTCCTATTCAACATAGTGTTGGAAGTTCTGGCTAGGGCAATTAGGCAAGAGAAAGAAATCAAGGGTATTCAGTTAGGAAAAGAAGAAGTCAAATTGTCCCTGTTTGCAGATGACATGATTGTATATTTAGAAAACCCCATTGTCTCAGCCCAAAATCTCCTTAAGCTGATAAGCAACTTCAGCAAAGTCTCAGGATACAAAATTAATGTGCAAAAATCACAAGCATTCTTATACACCAGTAACAGACAAAAAGACAGCCAAATCAGGAATGAACTTCCATTCACAATTGCTTCAAAGAGAATAAAATACCTAGGAATCCAACTTACAAGGGATGTAAAGGACCTCTTCAAGGAGAACTACAAACCACTGCTCAGTGAAATTAAAGAGGACAAAAACAAATGGAAGAACATACCATGCTCACGGATAGGAAGAATCAATATCGTGAAAATGGCCATACTGCCCAAGGTAATTTATAGATTCAATGCCATCCCCATCAAGCTACCAATGAGTTTCTTCACAGAATTGGAAAAAACTGCTTTAAAGTTCATATGGAACCAAAAAAGAGCCCGCATCTCCAAGACAATCCTAAGTCAAAAGAACAAAGCTGGAGGCATCACGCTACCTGACTTCAAACTATACTACAAGGCTACAGTAACCAAAACAGCATGGTACTGGTACCAAAACAGAGATATAGACCAATGGAACAGAACAGAGTCCTCAGAAATAATACCACACATCTACAGCCATCTGATCTTTGACAAACCTGAGAGAAACAAGAAATGGGGAAAGGATTCCCTATTTAATAAATGGTGCTGGGAAAATTGGCTAGCCATAAGTAGAAAGCTGAAACTGGATCCTTTCCTTACTCCTTATACGAAAATTAATTCAAGATGGATTAGAGACTTAAATGTTAGACCTAATACCATAAAAATCCTAGAGGAAAACCTAGGTAGTACCATTCAGGACATAGGCATGGGCAAAGACTTCATGTCTAAAACACCAAAAGCAATGGCAGCAAAAGCCAAAATTGACAAATGGGATCTCATTAAACTAAAGAGCTTCTGCACAGCAAAAGAAACTACCATCAGAGTGAACAGGCAACCTACAGAATGGGAGAAAATTTTTGCAATCTACTCATCTGACAAAGGGCTAATATCCAGAACCTACAAAGAACTCAAACAAATTTACAAGAAAGAAACAAACAACCCCATCAAAAAGTGGGCAAAGGATATGAACAGACATTTCTCAAAAGAAGACATTCATACAGCCAACAGACACATGAAAAAATGCTCATCATCACTGGCCATCAGAGAAATGCAAATCAAAACCACAATGAGATACCATCTCACACCAGTTAGAATGGCGATCATTAAAAAGTCAGGAAACAACAGGTGCTGGAGAGGATGTGGAGAAATAGGAACACTCTTACACTGTTGGTGGGATTGTAAACTAGTTCAACCATTATGGAAAACAGTATGGCGATTCCTCAAGGATCTAGAACTAGATGTACCATATGACCCAGCCATCCCATTACTGGGTATATACCCAAAGGATTATAAATTATGCTGCTATAAAGACACATGCACACGTATGTTTATTGCGGCACTATTTACAATAGCAAAGACTTGGAATCAACCCAAATGTCCATCAGTGACAGATTGGATTAAGAAAATGTGGCACATATACACCATGGAATACTATGCAGCCATCAAAAAGGATGAGTTTGTGTCCTTTGTAGGGACATGGATGCAGCTGGAAACCATCATTCTTAGCAAACTATCACAAGAACAGAAAACCAAACACCGCATGTTCTCACTCATAGGTGGGAACTGAACAATGAGATCACTTGGACTCAGGAAGGGGAACATCACACACCGGGGCCTATCATGGGGAGGGGGGAGGGGGGAGGCATTGCATTGGGAGTTATACCTGATGTAAATGACGAGTTGATGGGTGCAGCACACCAACAAGGCACAAGTATACATATGTAACAAACCTGCACGTTATACACATGTACCCTACAACTTAAAGTATAATAATAATAAATAAATTAAAAAAAAAAAAGAAAAAAGGACAGATCATGTTGTCTGTTGACAAGAAAGTGAAACAATCACAGTCTCATAGAAAAAATAATAAAATAATTCAACCATTTGGATAATCCTTTGGTGGAATTTACTTAAAGTAAATACATGCATATCTAGCAATTGCAGTTGTAGGTATGTACTGAACAGAAATGCAGCAATACCTTGTGATAGCAAAAAAACGTATCGGAATGTACATAACAGCACTATTCAAAATAGCCTCACACTGGAAGCAATGCAAATGTTTGAAGCAGTATCATAAAACAATTGTAAAATGCTCATAAAGTGAAACACTAAGAAACAGATAACAACTATTGCTGTCTGCAACAACTTGATTGAATGTCACAATACATTAAATGAAAGTACTTGACAGTAAATAAGTACTATGGGATGATTCTATTGATATAAATTGACAAATAAATAAAACTATCATTTTGTTTCTTTTTTTAAAAAAAAATCTAACATTCAAATTTAGTTTTCTGCTCTGTTGTGTGGTTTTTGTTTCCCTTTAAAGTAATCAACATAAGACAGTGCAGGAACCCTACAAATCTCAAAAAGGGCAAACACAATTGTCTGCTATAACCAAAAAAATAGGGCCTAAAAGCAGGAACAGAAAATTTTCTAGCCGTCAAGCTATCCCCCCAATCCAGCTTTTACACAGTAGGCTGATTATCATCTAAAGGACATCCTAAAATTTATGGTAGTTACAGTTTTTATGTAGAGTAGCTGGGTCAGCTTTCTATAAACAACTTAAACCTAGAAACAAAAATGGAGTTTTGCTAAAACTATTTTCACTTCCTACTTCAACTAATGAGACATCATCTATTTTGTTTAATTCGTTGATTGTTTCATTTATAAATTTGTTATGCATTCATTCATTGATTCAACAAACATTAATTTAATTCTTTGTTCCAGTTACTGTGTACAAAGCGTCTGGTGTTTCCTATAAGTGAAGGAATGAATTGGATTGCCTGTCACATACATAAATGACCACCTTATAACACTTTCTTATAGCAGGAAAAATCAAGAACTTTAGTTATGTAGGGAGAGGAAAGCACTTCACCAGAAGCCACAAGACACAGGCTGAAGTTCTAAGTATGGTTTGCAGTGGCTATATGTCAACCTATATACCTCACTGGTTTTTTCATTGGTGAAATGGTAAAAATAATGCCTGTCCTGAAACACCAAAGGGTTGTTTTGAGAATTAAATAACAATGCTAGTCAAAATATAAAGCAATATAGCCTTCAAAATGCCATTAAAAATGTTTTAAACTTAAAATATTTTTCATGATACCACAGTTAAGAAGTTTGAAAGGTTGCCTCAAGTAAGTAAAATACGCTCACCTTCCAGTATGTGATTTGAGTCCATTCATATCAGCTTAAGCAACATTAAACCTCATAAAATGGGAAATAAATCTTGATTAAAATATCTCTTCTTGAAATAGATATAAAATACTGTTTAAAGATATTCTTTAGCATAAACATGAATTGCTTTGCTTTTGTGTTTCATTTTCTTTTATTCCAGCCCACTGGTATTTTGATCATTTGAAAAATCAAATGGCAAAACTTTTCCTTTCGTGCCGGAACAACTGCTCATCTAAAAAACATTTTTTCAACCACTGTCTAATCTTGAATCACACAACAGTAAGTTCCAAATCATAAATATCTCATATGGAGTAAGTCATTTTCTAGGTATTGGAATTTTCTTTCAAAGTATAATTTTCATGACAAATTCAAAATTCAATCTACTGGAAAAACAGTCACTGACAACAAACAAAGCAAAGTATTTCTATAAAACTGTGCGTTGTTTTTGCACTAAATTCAAAGCTATGTAACTGCAGTATCATCACCTTCAAGCAACATTTCAAGATAACAGCTATGTACAATATGTATGTGAAAATATATTTGCTGTTTCCGATTGGTGTGTGTGAGTGTGTAAAACCAAAAAAGTTGTATTGTAGAAGTAAGACTATACTTCACAGTTTTAGTGCTTAAAAGGGATAATATGGCAATTAAATTTAATTTATAATATTTGCACAGCATCACTATAACATGATGTAATAACATTAAAGAAAATTAAAAGTAAAATAATAAAAAGCAAAACCTACAAACTTTCAACTTCTAATCCAACAATATGTTTGATGGACAGTGATACAATTTTGAATGAGCCTGAGATAATATGGCATTTTACTCTCACTAGTGGTTCCTCAGTATTCTTTAAATTAACGTCTTCTTTAAAAATATTTTCTTTAATGTATGATTTTGGGAAATTATTAAAAACACAAAAACTTTCTACCATAATCCCCCAACTGGAACGTTGATTGTGATAACTATCTACTGACAAGACGACCTTTGTGTAAGTTCAGGAGTCTACCAGAAAAGTGCTAGTATGCCGTTCAACAAAAAGTCCAAGAGTAGATGCATTACAGAGGGTGAGAATAGTTTGCCTATACCCCTGCTACCCCTTCTTCAAAGAGGTACAATTTAATGCCAAGAGAGACTCTCTCAGCTGGCAATTTCTCCCATGGGGGAAACTCACACATAATGAGTGACCACTCAGTACACCCTGTCATCAAGGAGACTGCCCAGAATTATCTCTCTTTCTTTCCCTACCCAAAATACTGAAGTGATTGGCAAAACGGAGCAGTTAAGAGAAGCTGGTATCAGGAAAGAGAGGCTTTGTACTCTACTAATTTCTTTGAAGACTTCATCAAGAAGCCTTCCCATGAGCTAATATGAGATGCCTCTGTGGATCCCACTGTCTTACCTGGCCCATAGGCACTCTAAACTCTCCATACACCTCATCTTTCCTTTCCCTAGGCTGGCTCCCAAGTATGTAATCATTGAATGTGAGTGCAGAAATCTTGCAGAGATAGCTGTCTCAACTCTGCAGGACTGAGAGAAGACACACAAATGGGAGCATTTCAGACTACCACCTTAGAGAAAACAAATGTGTGGCTCTGAGAATCTGGCCTGGTTTTGTGGCACAAAGAGAAGACATAAAACCTTAAGACATCTCTCCCAAGAGGAAACAAGAGGTTTAGAGCAGCCATATTCATAGAAAAATCGGAGACAGCTCAGAATCCTTAGCCAGGCTGATTGGTAAAGTTATTACTCTCTAAGTCAGTCAGTAAATACTGGAAAAGTTGGCTACTTGTTTAAAGGTAAAGAGAGAAATGTAAGACTTTAAGGACCAGGAAAAATTAAGGAAACATGATACAACTAAATGAACATGGTTGAATCCTGATTCAAATAAGAAAAACTTTAGAAAAAGAACACGGCAAAATTTCAATAACCAATTGGTTATTTGGTTATTTGGTTCAAAAACCAAAGGTAAATAAAAACCTATAAATTACCTGACAAATAATTCAAAATAATTGTCCGAAGGAAGTTTAATTAGCAACAACAACAAAAAAATCACAGATTAAAAAATACTCAATGAATTGAGAAATCAAGACAAGAGTAAAATAGAAAGTTCATAAACAGATATTACTTTAAAGGTCAACAGGAATTCTGGAACTGAATAATATGATGAATAAATTAAAATGTAATAGACAATGTCAAAAGCAGACTTGATCAAATAGAATAAATAACCTGCAAACTAAAGAGAGGTCATTTGAAAATATCTAATGAAAGGAAAATAAAAGTAAAAAAAATAAAAAAGAATAATGAAAGCTCACGGGGTTTATGGGACACCTCAAGAAAGCTATCTTTCACGTTATGAAAGTCACAGATAGAGAAGTGAGAAAGATAAAGGAGCAGAAGGCATATTTTATTAAACAATGGATGAAAATTTCTCAAATCTGAGGGCATAGTGATATCCAGGTACACAAAACTCAAAGATCTCACAAAGGTTCAAACCAAAGAAGACTTTACCAACATATATTCAAGCAGTCAAAAATTAGAAACAGAATTTTGAAAGCAGAAGAAGGAAACTTGTCACATAGAAGGGAACTTACATGAGTCTATCATCAGATTTCTCACAGAAAAGGAGCATGATATATTCAAAATGCTGAAGAAGAAAACTGTCAATTAGGAATACTTTATGTCGGAAATCTTCAGAAATGAAGAGGACATAAGGACTTTCTAAGGAGAACGATAACTGAGGAACTTCATCTTCACTAGATATGCTTGTAAGAAAAGCCAATGTAAGTTCTTTAAGCTAAAACAAAAATGGCACTTATAAGTAACATAAGACAATATGAAAGCATAAAACCTCTAATAAAAGTATATAGTCAAACTGAGAGTATTCTAATACTGTAATCATGGAGTGTAAATAATTTATAGCTGTAGCATAAAGGGTAAAAGATTTACAATTTAAAATAACTATAGCTACAATAATTTTTTTGTTAATGGAACCATAGTATGCAAAGATGTAAATTGTGACATCAAAAACAGAATGTGGAGGGGGAAACTAAAAATGGAGAATTTTGTATGTGGTTTAAGTTGTTACCAGCTTGAAATAAACTGCTTTAACTATTCTATGTGCACCTCATGGTAACCACAAAGCAAAAATCTATAGTAGACAGACCAAAGATAAACAGAAAGGAATCAAAGCATATTATTACAGAAAATCATGAAATCACAAAGGAAGACAACAAGAGAGAAAGAAAAAGAATCTAGAAAACATTTAGCAACAGTCAATAACATGGCAATAGAAAGTCATAACTTATCAATAATTAAGTGGATTAAATTTTTAAATCTGAAGACCTAAGGTGACTGAATCTTTTTCTTTTTATAAACCTCAACTGTATGCTACATGTAAGATGCTTACTTCAGGGTTAAGGCCACACATAGACTGAAAGTAAAGTGAAAGTAAAGTGTTGGAAAACGATACTGTGTGCAAATATTAATGAAAAGAGAGCAGGAGAAGCTATACTTATATTATTCAAAATAGATGGTAAGTCAAAACTATCAGAAAAGACAAAGAAGGTTATTAGATAATTATGAAAGGATAAGTTTATCAAGAGTATACAATAACTGTAACTATACATACACCTAGCATTAGAATACCATATAAAGTAAATATTAAATCTGAAGGAAGAAATGATCTGCAATACAATAACGGTAGAGGACTTCAATACTCCACTTTCAACAATGGATACATCATCCAGACAGAAAATCAATAGGGATACATCAGAATTGAAAAACAGTTTAGACCTAATGGACCCAACATATATATACAGAACATTATATCCAATAGCACCAGAATATACATTGTTCTCAAGCGCACATGGAATATTTATCAGGATAGATTATAAGTTAGACCACAAACCAAGTCTTAACAAATTTAAGAAGATTGAAAACATCTTTGTATCCAAAATGGTATGAAACTAGAAGTCACTAACTGTAGGAAAATTGGAAAATTCACAAATATGTGGAACATATTACTGAAACATCATAGGTCAAAAAATAATTAAAACAGGGAAAAATCTAAAGAAAGGTGGAAATGTAAACAAAATATACCAAAATGTATGGAATACAGCAAAAACATCTCTAAAAAAGGGTTTCATAGCAGTAACTACCAACACAAACAAATAAGGAAAATCTCAAATTTTAAACCTAATTTTACACATTAAGGAACTAGAAAAAAGAGCAAATCAAGCCCAAAGTTAGTTGAAGAAAGGAAATGTCAAAGATCATAGCATAAATAAATGAAATATAGTCTACAGAAAAAAATAGAAAAGATCATTGATACCAAGTGTCAGTTTTTGAAAAACCTTAGCTAGATAAGACGCCAACAAATTGGATAACCAAGAGAAAACTGATAAATTTCTAAAAATAAATACAACCTGCAAACTGAATTATAAAGCATTAGAAAAGATGAATTGACCACTAACAAGTAAGGAGATTGAATCAATAACCAAAAATCTTCTATTGATAAAAAGTCTAGAACCTCATGGCTTGGGATTGAATCAGTTACTAAAAATCTTCTATCGAGCAAAAGTCTAGGACCTCATGGCTTCTCTGGTGAATTACACCAATTTGAGAAAGAATTGATAGCAATCTTTCTCAAATTATTCATAAAATTGAAAAGAGGGGACTTCTCCAAACTCTTTTTATGAGGCTACCATTCCACTGATGTCAAGGCCAGATGAGGACAGTACAAGAAAAAAAATTTACAAGCCAATACCCCAGATGAACATATATGCAAAAACCCTCAAAAAATAAATAGCAAACTGTTTTAAACAGTAAATTTAAAAGACGATACTTTGATCTAGTGAAATGTGTCCCTGAGATGCTGAGAGGCCAGGATGGTCCAACCTACTCAAATCAGTAAATGTGATATACCACATTTAAAAAATAAAGGAAAAAATGTGTCATTACCTCAGTATGTTCAGGAAAAAAAAAGTATTTTAGAAAGTCCCCTCTCTTTGATTTTATTGAAGTCCCCTCTCTTCAATTTTATGCATAAAATACCCTCTCATGATAAAAAAAAAAAAGGTTAGGAAGTAAGGTGTAGAAGGAATGTACCTCAACACAGTAAAGTACATATATGAGAAGCCAATAGCTAACATTATACTAATAGTGAATAGCTAACAGGTTTTCCTTAAAGATCAGAAACAAGACAATTTAGACCTAATGGACCCAACATACATTTACAGAACTAATAGCACCACAATATATATTTTTCTCAAGCACACATGCAATATTTATCAGGATACGATCTATATGTTAGGCCATAAACTAAGTCTTAACAAATTTAAGAAGATTGAAAACATCTTTGTATCTAAAATAGTATGAAACTAGAAGTCACTAACGTAGGAAAACTGTACAATTCAACTACTGGTGCTACTTCTATTCAACGTATTACTGGAAATGCTGCTATAGTAATTAGGCAGGAAATACAATAAATAAAAGGCATCCAAATCAGAAAGGGAAAAGTAAAACTTTCTGTTTGCAGGTGACATAATCCTATTTATAGAAAACGCTTATAGAGTAAACCAAAAAATTATGTAACTAATTTAAAAATTGGTAAAATTCCAGGATATAAAATTTACACACAAAAATCAGTTGTGTTTATCAGATACTAATAATAAACTATTCATGAATTAAATTTTAAAATTACCCCATTTACAATGGTATCTACAAACCTTAGCAGTAAATTTAAACATTGAAGTGAAAAATACGTATAATAAAAAAGTATGACATTGATTAGAAATTGAAGAAGACACACACAAATGGAAAAAATCCATGTTGATGAATCTGAATTAATATTGTCTAAATGTACCTATTACCCAAAGTGATTTACAAATTCAATGCATTTTCTATAGAAAATTTAAAGGCATAATACAAAGAAATAGAGAAAACAACACTACAAAATCACATGGAACTACAAAAGTTCCTGAATACTTAAAGTGACCTTAAGAAAGAAGAACAAAGTTGGAAGCCTCACAGTTCCTGATTTCAAATTATTTTATGAAGCTACAATTATGGTACTGACATAAAAATAGACATATAGAAAAATGTACAGAATAGAAAGTCTGGAAATAAACCTACAAATATTTAGTCAATTAATCTTTGACAAAGGTACCAATAATACACAATGGAGAAAGTATAGTATCTTGAATAAACGACATTGGGAAAACTGAATCCACATTGTCAGAAAGAAGAATGACATTAGACCTTTATCACACACCAAATAAAAAGTCAGCTCAAAATGGATTAAAAACTTAAATGTAACACTGAAATTATAAAACTATTACAAGAAAACATAGGGGAAAGGTTACATGACATTGGTCTGGGCAATGACTTTTGAATACGATCCCAAAAGCACAAGCAAAAAAAGCAAAAATGAGCAGGTGGAACCACATCAAACTAAAAATTTCTGCACAGCAAAGGAAATAATTAGCAAAGTAAAAAGACAACATACAGACTGTGAAAAATACATTTTTATACCATGTATGTGATCAGGGTTTAATATCCAAAATATACCAGAAATTCATATAACTATGTAGAAAAATAATAAATAACCTGCTTAACAGTAAGTAAGGGACCTGAAGACACGTTTTGCAAAGAAGGCATATGAGTAGCCATCAGATTTATAAAAAGGTGCTCAACATCATGAATCATCAGAGAAATATAATCAAAAGCATAATAATTATTTCACACATATTACTATTTCTATTATCAAGAAAGTTAAAAAGTAACAATTGTTGAGAATGCATACAAAAAGGAACTCTTGTACATTTATGGTAAAAGACTATGTAGAAAAACAATATGGGTATTTTTCAAAAAATTAGCAATTAAACTACTGTATGACCCAGCAATTCTTCTTTTGGGTATGTATACAAAGGTAATAAAGTCATTCTCACAAAACAAATAGCTGCACTCCTATGTTCATTGCTGCATTATTCACAATAGCCAAGATATGGAATAATCTAGTATCTGCAAGTGGATGAATGGAGAAAGAAAATGAGAGAGAGAGATATATATAAACCGAATATTTCTCAGCCTTAAGAAAAGGTAATCCTGTTGTATGTAACCACATGAATGAACCTAGAAGACATTATGCTATTAAGTTAAAAACAGAAAGACAAATGCAGCATAATCTCACTTACAGGCGAAATCTT
The DNA here is from genome assembly GCF_024542745.1 of Macaca thibetana thibetana. NCBI lineage: Eukaryota > Metazoa > Chordata > Mammalia > Primates > Cercopithecidae > Macaca > Macaca thibetana. Next base: position 68,665,378 of record NC_065592.1, read on the forward strand.
AAGAAGTTAAATTACAAAAATGAGTAGAATAATGGCTACCTGGGATTGGGGGTGGGGGAATGGGAAGATGTTGGTTAAAGCACACAACATTTTAATTATCAGTAAGTTCTGGAGACCTAATATGATTATATTTAATAATAATGAATTGTACTTGAAATTCACAAAAAGAGTACATCCTAAATAGTCTTACCACCCACATAAAGAATAGTTACTACATAAGGTAATGGACATGCTAATTACATTGATTATGGTGATCACTTCACAATGTATATGTATATCAAAATATGTTGTGCACCTTAAATATACACAATTTTTGTAAATTATACCTCAGTAATTATGGGGTAAACCCATTTAAACAAATTTGACATTATATTTAAATAAATTATTACTATAGTCTCATTGTAGCTTTTTAAAATTCCTCCCAAATATATATTTTGAAATCTAATTACTGTAATGGTGATGGTATTAGGAGGTGGGGGACTTTGGAATGTAATTAAGTTATGAGGACAGAGTCCTCATGATTCTGAATGGCCTCCTTTTAAAAGAGGCCCCAGAAAGCTAGCACGTCCCTCCTACCATGTTGAGGACACAGCGAGAAGTTGCCATTCCGTAAAACAGGAAGTAGGACCATTTCAGACACTGCATCTGCTGATGTCTTGATCTTAATGTTCGAATTCCTCTCAAATTCATATTTTGAAATCTAATCACCAATGTGATGGTTTAGAAGGTGGGCCTTCGGAAGGTGATTAGGTTATGAGGGCAGACTTATCATGATTCTTAGACTTCATAGTATCCAGAACTTTGAGAAATACATTTCTGTTGTTTATAAGCTACTTACTTCATGGTATTGTGTTACTTCATATTTAACCTGAATGGACTAAAACATGCATTTTATCTTGCATTTAATTATGTGTTTTCCTGAAATTATAAAAAGTTTGTAATGACTGTCTAGATCAATTTGTATATACATATAAAATGTATTTAATTATTAACTTATTCATAAGACATTTATTACATTTTTATTTTATTTTATTTTATTTATTTATTTATTTTTTGAGACCGAGTCTTGCTCTGTCATCCAGGCTGGAGTGCGGTGGCATGATTTCAGCTCACTGCAACCTCTGCCTCCCAGCTTCGAGCGATTCTCCTGCCTCAGCCTCCCGAGTAGCTGGGATTACAGGCGCCCACCACCATGCCTCGCTAATTTTTGTATTTTTAGTAGAGACAGGGTTTCACGATGTTGGATAGGCTGGTCTTGAACTCCTGATCTGAGGTGATCTGCCTGCTTCGGCCTCCCAAAGTGCTGGGATTACAGGCTTGTGTCTTTTATAAGTAGTGCTTGTATGTGTGCTCAAGTTAAGATGTTGTTTAATGCTTCATAAAACTGTATTTATGAGCAATATGGAATTTATATTTTCAGATCTTTTTTTAATGCAGATGTAGATCAGGAATATATTATATACAAATTTAAAAAGCTATTATAGCAACAACAAAAGCAAAAAAGCACTCCTGAACTGTGTGAACTGGAAATGTCTTCAAAGTAATAAATGAGGTTTTTTTTTTTTTTTGTAATTCCTGACCTCTACCTGTAATCTTCCCAGATTGAAAGGGATAAAGTCAGCACTACCTGCACATCAACAACTGTAAAGGATTTAGGCAAAAATGTAGCTTTTAAAATATATTTTTCAAATAAATTACTTCCCCTCTAATACTAATACAGAGGAGAATAAAACTTGAGTACCAATAGGGAGGAATGACTTATGAAATCATGACATTTGGGGAGTTAGGAAAGAGAGCGAACTTCCATTTAACCTCCTTTCTGGCTCTCACGTGTTTTAAAAAAAAATTGCCAAGGCAGTTTCATTTAACCAGCTGATTTTAAATTGCTCCTTGGGGCCGATTTTGTAAAACTTCTTTGATATTTTATGGTTCTACAGTTTTATGAGCACCATAAATGCCAGAAACCTTAGAAATGGCATAGCATTTCAACTGGAACATCTTTTCTTAGAATCAGGGTGAAGCGAAGTTACTCACTTCTGAAATCTATTAACAGGTTCACTCGTTTAAATTTCACCAGGCTATCTAACATGGTCATTGGTTTAGTGTAACATTACCCTGAGTACTTTTATTATAGATCTTCATTACTTAAATGTTCCTTTTTTTCTTGAGCAAATAATCTATGACCTACACAGAGTACAGCACTTTCAGGTGTCTGTCTACTAAATTAAAACCTTAGCAATACATCTATGAGCACAGTGAAGCTACTCTTCAGAAGGCACTAATCACACAAGTATTGAGGATTGATACCCCAGGGAGACAGCATTTAATTTTTTTTGTACCAGGATACAAAGCAATTTAAAAAATTAAACATTTTTAACACTGTGGTATAAGAAAGGCCAGTAGTTAAATGTGAACATCAGATAGCACAAGCAGAATAAAATGGACCCAAGTGGCTGTCTCTAATGTGTTCTGGTATATTTAACAAGTTTCACAACTAAAATTCCTTAGAACAAGATATTAAAAAGGCAAACATTTTATTCTTATTCTTGAAAAAAAAAACCAAGATGCCGCTGTTTTCCATGTTTTAAAAAAACTTCCTTTAAATCAAATTCCTCTTTCTATATCTTATATTTTTAAAGGAATTATAGCAAGGCAAGTGATCATAATAGATACTATGTTCTTTATTATAAGTGAAATCAATGAAGCTGGGCTCTAAGACTTTTCAGTATTTCTGGTTTTGATAATAGGACAAAAATTGATTATCCTAAACCTAAATATTGCTATATAGGACAAGAAAACAGTCTCCAGATATCCCTGCAATGCTTTTGCCAAATTTAACTTTTAAAACATGATATACATTTCACAAATACAGTATTGAAGTTTGCATAAATGGAAAACTCTCACAAAAGACTGAAGAGAGAATCATTTTAACCTCAAGAATAAAGCTATTAATATATGTATGCAATATTCCGAATAAATAATGTACAAGATAAAACAGCATTAGTGGAGACAGTAACACATATTTCAGATTAGCTTTCATGATCTGGATGTTTGAAGAATAAAAATAATGAACTGGAGCCACATTCTATAAATTCCAAAAAAGTTATTTCCACCATTAGTCAATATAAGTACAATAGAGCAATGGGAAGGGGTGCTCTTAAGTTGATAACACAAAATTATTTGTCCTTAAACACACTGAAGCAATGTGTAGCTTTCCATGTTGCATTAGTGAAGCAGAGAAATAAGGAGTAACACACAAGATAGTGGATATTATCTAGCCTTTTTCTACTTGTCCAGAAACATATGACTGAAGTGACATTCTTAGTAAATTGATAAATATTAGCTAAATCTTTTTCAAAATCACAAGACAATAAAAAGCATTTATGGGTAAGTAAAAATAGTACTAGCAACCACAATCGCAAACAAAGACAGTAACAATGCCTATATCTATTGAGAGGCAGGCATTAACTATTAACCATCTCATTTAATCATCTCAGTAACTGTAGAGCAATATTACTGTCATCATATAATGGGTTCATCTTGTCTGCTACCCAGAATAAAGCCAATGCATTAAGAACAGCAGATTTGTGCAGCACAGAAAGTCTAATTAACACAGGCTAGCCAAGCATTAGACTGAGTTTATTAGGTAAATCAGCCTCCCTGAGAACTCAGAGGCCAGGGTTTTTATTGGTGGAAGGGGGTGAGGAAATGGGTGCTGCTGATTGGTTGAGCATGAAGCATAAGCGTGTGAAAAATGGTGCTCATACCCTGAATTAGCCTCTGGATGGGGATGACAGGGTCAGCTGAGTCATGAGTCACAGGTCTGGGGAGTGTAGTCAGTCAGTCTCCAGAATGCAGAAGTCTAAAAATATCTCCAAAGACCAATCTCATATTCTACAATAGTGAAGTATCTATAGGATTACTTGGAGAAGTCACAAATTTTGTGACCCCCGGCCATAAGACTGCCCAGCTGTAAGGGATTATAGAAAAGCAAGCTAGAGAACAATGGCTAATAATCCTTCAAATATGCCTACATTTTAGCAGAATTCAGGCCCCTCCCATAATCCTAATCTTGTGGCTTTTCATTAGTTTTACAAAGGCAGTTTCAGTCTCTGAACAAGGAGGGGTCAGTTTTAGAGAGGAACTGTTGTCACCCTTGCTTTAAAGTTACATGATAAAATCAATTCCTCCTATGGTTATCTTGGTTTAGGTCAAGATCAGTGAGGACAGCCAGCCTGTGAGGCTAGAAGCAAGATGGAGTCAGCCATGCTAGACTTCTTTGTGGTCATACTCTTTGCAAAGGTGGTTTCATTATTAACAGCATTTTACAGATAAAATCAATAGGTTGAATAACATGCTTACACTGATAAAGCTGGTAAGTGACTGTAGTCAAGATTAGAACATGAGCCACTTTTATTATAACTTCTTTTTAGTATAAGCACACCAAACTGATTTTTGTAATGTTAGCATTTTATCAAGCACACAGTGTATTTTCCTAATTAATTTGATAAGTACACAAGCCTGTGAGATAAGCAGTAATCATTCTTCCTATTTCAGAAATGATACAAGAGAGATTTAACAAGTTTTAACTGATAGACACTGCCACAAAACTGGTGATACCTGAGACAGGGTTTATATTCAGGCTTTCTGATTCCATATATAACGTTGTTTCAAATATTCCACCATAAAGAATGCTTCAGAAAAATGGTTCTCAACTTTCCTTTAATACACCTATTGTAATGCAAAGGCCTAGGGCCCACCATGATAGAAACAAAAGATACAATTTGTTTTATAAAATAGAACTTACTTACCTGATGAAAATTTAATATATTTACTATTTGTTACAGAATTTTATGATATAAAACTCACAATTGTGTTGGCAATGCTTCTTATTGTTATGACTTTAAGGTGCTGTATGTTCTAATATATAGTTCCATACTTGCTTAACTATGTAATAATACCATTAAGTATTTATTATAATGTAAAATGTTCTCAATAGTTGAATGCTTATTATATCTTAGTTATAAGATAAATTAAGTACAAAAATAAGTACAATTATTTATCAGATATAAGTGTTATTATAGTTATAAGATATAAAACTTACTATATCTTATAAATAATTGTACTTATTTTTGTTTCATCTTATAAATAATTTGTCATGTTTAGTATTGATATCCCCATTTCACAAAAGGAAAGTGTTGATAAAAGAAATTAAGTTAATATCATAAAACAAGTAAATGGTAAAAACAACTTAAAATTATGCTTTTAACCATCATGCTATATTGTCAAAGATCATAAATATGTGTGTGTGCATGCACATGTGTATGCATGTATATGAATATGTATATGTATATAAAAATTATGCTCCACTAGAAAAAACTTGGAAAGGGTAATAACTAAAAGAAAGAATGTGAACTTCAAAGGAAAAGTGGGTAGCTATTCAAGAGTAGCAATATTAGCCTTGCTAAATAGAGATAAGCAGAAGATGCAATAGAAGATTGTGTAGCATGAAACTCCATTTATTAAATCTACTGATTTACAGCTCAGTCTATGCTTATTTGCAGAATATGACTGTTACTATCAGGCTCCAAATCCAGCTTACTTGAATCTTCATTCAGTCTCAGGAACCAATCTCTCTTTCCTCCTAGGATCATATTTTCCAGCCACCTGCTAAACATAGCGTCAATTTGCTTGATGTGATCATATTTTGTAGCACAATATATTTAGTCACTACTTTCAGAAAAATATCATATTATCATATAAACATTTTAGCCTAGAAAAATATTTTACACAGTACAGTGTTCCTCCCATGATACAAAGTCAATTAATGATAAAATATGATTACATTTATAGAAATTTGCTTTGCAACTCACTTTGCAATAGTTACTATTTAAAAGAAATACATGAGATGCTGAAATTTTCTAATTATACATAATATGTAATATAAATATACATTTTATATAATGTAAATGCTCATATATGTAAGAAACAAGAAATATGGAGAATACTTATGACAAAATTTGACTAAAAGTCATAAAGATAAATTTAAGATAAATTTATTTAAAAATCTTTCCTTCAACAAATTATAGGTTTGATACCATTTTTCTTACATTTTCTGGCAAAGTAGTAGGAAAGTGCTGATAGAATGGAAGAAATTTTAAATTTTTCATGTTATTTTGATAAAATAGAGTCAAGAATATCCAGATACATTTTAAACAAGAAGAGCTGTGCCCTATTAGTCATCAATGTATAAAGTGAGGAAACGGCAGGACCTAGACTGAACCCCTAGTGTTTCAGTAACATTAACAATGTTCCTTCGGCAGTATGCTAACTTTTGCTTTTGACTCAATAGGCAATGAGTGATTCACAAGTTTATGCTTTATTGTAAGAAATTTACACATGCATAATCAAACAAACATTCACAATACAATTATTAAAGGCAATAGGGTGTAATGAACCACAGCAGAGGCTCAGGAGACCAATCCACTTAGAGAGGAACTCAAGCAAGTATGGAAGTCTCAGCTGGGTGCTGATCAGTGATAGGTGAAGCTGCTCTTCTATGGGCAGTCCTTCAGAGATACAGCTCCCAAAGTCAGGAGAAAGCTTTCAGATTTCTCACAGGTCAAGATTCCAAAATCTCCTAGGAAATTGCCTGTCCCTTGTTCTTTTATGATTCTCCACAGGTGTGGTCACTGTCTCACTGTTGTTACCTCAGCCACTGGGTCTCAAGTGGCACTGAGCCACAGCAGGTGTTATCTCATCACCTTAGTCTGTTATACATATGCTTATCATGGGGAGTAGGCACACCACATGGCCATAGCAGAAGCAAGAGAGAAGTGGCGGAGATGCTGCACACTTTTCAATGACCAGATCTTGCAAGAAGTCACTCACTATCTTGAGGACAGCACCAAGGAGGTAATGTTAAACCATTCATGAGAAATCCGCCCTCAGGATCAAATCACCTTCCACCCGGCCCCACTTCTGACAGTGGGGATGCAACTGACCATAAGATTTGGGTGGAGACACAAATCTAAACCATATAAGCCATAAAAAAGTCCTATAAGCTTTCCAAGAGTAGCTTTTCTTAAGAGAAAAAAGGGAGGGAGGGTAATATGATATATCCTGATATATAAGTACATACAGTTATGTGTGTGTTTAATCTAGATATAAAGATTTTGATCTGGACTCTTCAACCAGGATATTAAAAGTTCAGGCTCACTGTCCTAGATACTGCTGTATCTAGAAAATAATGTACATATAGTAATTGTACATCACTGACAGTGCAGTGACAGCACAATGTCTTTTTATCTGTAAAATGTCAGTCTGTATAAAAACAACATTCATTTGCCAATACTTTAGCATTTATCTTCCTTAATGTAAAATCAATATTTCAAAGTAAACTAATTGCACTAGGCATTAACTAACAAAAGCATCTTGTCTTTTCAAGTGACTTAGAAATAAAAGGATGTTCAAGAACAAGTCAGCTATGAGTAAATGTTAATTGGACTGGTAGTAATTTATGAAATTTTTACATGAAATAAGTGATTGAATTGACACAATTATAATATTCTGCTGCAACATTTGCAATAGCATTCTTATGTTCAGCTATTGTAACTGGTGAATGGAGAATACTAGAGGCTTATCTAGCTTCTAATGTTTGGGGAAACAAGGATCCACCTGCTTCCTTAAGACAAGAGAGGACAGCATAGCCACTATAGTTGATGGAACTGTTATTGGAACTAGTGGAACACCAGGGATTCTATCTATGTCCTGCTGCTCACTACACAGAATGTCAATCACTGAGTTAGTGAGTATTGCCAGGGATAAAGGCTTTAATGTGGTGCTGCAGTCATGCCAATGAAAGGTAAAATCTCAAATCTATCTCCTTGACCAACTAAATCAATGGGTTTTATATAGTAGGGAAGGTGGCAAAACAGGAATTATGAAGGAGTAAGGAAACAATCATGATGGATAAGAGGTTGGGTTTCTCATTGTCTGGACACGGTGATCTGGTCAATTTCAGTACCGTGCCTGAGGGTTGATTCCCTAAGGAAGTCACTGAAATGAGACAAATTTGAGTTTCAAGTTTCAAGACAGAGGGCCAATTTCTATATTTATTCAAAAATCTGTAAATATTATTTATATGGGACTATTGGAGTGGTTTCAGAAGTCTTTTGATTCAAGTGGAACAAGCTCAAATTTTAAAAAAAGACTTTTTATTGTCTTGTTTCTGTTTTCTTTATTTCTTAAAAAAAAAGGGATACATGTGCAGAATGTGCATGTTTGTTACATAGGTACACGTGTGCCATTGTGGTTTGCTGTACCTATTGACCCATTCTCTAGGTTATCTCCCTTCAGCCCCTACCCCTCAACAGGCCCTGGTATGTGTTGTTCCGGTCTCTGTGTTCATGTGTTCTCAATGTTCAACTCCCACTTATGAGTGAGAACATGCAGTGTTTGGTTTTCTGTTCCTGTGTTAGTTTCCTGAGGATGATGGCTTCCAGCTTCATCTATGTCCCAGCAAAGGATACCATCTCATTCCTTTTTACGGCTGCATAGCACATAGCATTTCATGGTGTATATGTGCCACATTTTTAAAATCTAATCTATCATTGATGGGCATTCAGGTTGGTTCCATGTCTTTGCTATTGTAAACAGTGCTGCAACAGACATACGTGTGCCTGTGTGTTTATAGTAGAATAAGTTTCATTCCTTTGGGTATATATCCGGTAATGGGATTGCTGGGTCAAATGGTAGTTCTGGTTCTAGATCCTTGAGGAATCACTATACTGTCTTCCACAACGGTTGAAGTAATTTATGTTCCCACCAACAGGGTAAAAGTGTTCCTATTTCCCCACAGCTTCTCCAGCATCTATTGTTTCCTGACTTTTTAATAATCGCCATTCTGACAGGCATGAGATGATATCTAATTGTGGTTTTGCATTTCTCTGATGATCAGTGATGTTGAGCTTTTTTTTTTGTATGTTTGCTGGCTGCATAAATGTCTTATTTAGAGAAGTGTCTGTTCATATCCTTCGCCCACTTTTTGATGGGGTTGTTTTATTCTGATAAGTATGTTTAAGTTCCTTGTAAATTCTGGATATTAGACCATTGTCAGACGAGTAGATTGCAAAAATTTTCTCCCATTCTGTAGGTGGCCTGTTCATTCTGATGCTAGTTTCTTTTGTTGTGCAGAAGCTCTTTAGTTTAATTAGATAACATTTGTCAATTTTGGCTTTTGTTGCAATTGCTTTTGGCATTTTTGGCATGAAGTCTTTGCCCATGCCTACATCCTGAATGGTACTACATAGGTTTTCTTCTAGAGTTTTTATGGTTTGGGTTTCACATTTAAATATTTAATCCACTTTGTGTTAATTTTTATATAAGGTATAAGGAAGGGGTCCAGTTTGTTTTCTGCATATGGCTAGCCAGTTTTCCCAGCACCATGTACTGAATAGGAGATCCTATCCCCATTGCTTGTTTTTGTCAAGTTTGTCAGAGATCAGATTGTTGTGGATATGTGGTGTTATTTCTGAGGTCTCTGTTCTGCTCTACTGGTTTATGTATCTAATTTGGTACCAGTACCATGCTATTTTTGATACTGTAGCCTTGTAGTAGAGTTGGAAGTCATGCAGCATGATGCCTCCAGCTTTGTTCTTTTTGCGTAGGATTGTGTTAGATATACGGGGTCTTCTTTGACTCCATATAAAATGTAAAACAGTTATTCTAATTCTGTGAAGAATGTCATGGTGGTTTGATGGGAATAGCATGGAATCTATAAACTACTTTGGGCAGTATGGCCATTATTTGCGATATTGATTCTTCCTATGCATGAGGATGGAATATTTTTTCATTTGTTTGTGTCCTCTCTTATTTCCTTGAGCAGTGGTTTGTAGTTCTACTTGAAGAGGTCCTTTGCCTCCCTTGTTAGCTGTCTTCCTAGGCACTTTATTCTCTGTAGCGATTGTGAATGGAAGTTCATTCATTATTTGCCTCTGCTTACCCATTGTTGATGTAAAGGAATGCTTGTGATTTTTGCACATTGATTTTGTATCCTGAGGTTTTGCTGAAGTTGCTTATCAGTTCAAGAAGTTTTTGGGCTGAGACGATGGTGTTTTCTAAATATATAATCATGTCATCTGCAAACAGACACACTTGATTTCCTCTCTTCCTATTTAAATACCTTTACTTCTTTGTCTTGCCTGATTGCCCTAGCCAGAACTTTTAACTCTATGTTGATTAGGAGTGGTGAGAGATGACATGCTTGTCTTGAACCAGTTTTCAAAAGGAATGCTTCCAGCTTTTGACCATTCAATATAATATTGGATGTGGGCTTGTCATAAATAGCTCTTATAATTTTGAGATATGTTCCATCAATACCAAGTTTATTGAGTCATTTTAACTTGAAAATATGTTGAATTTTATCACAGGCCTTTTCTGCATCTATTGAGATAATCATGTGTTTTTAAAATTTGGTTCTGTTTATGTAATGGATTAAGATTATTGATTTGCATATGTTGAACCAGTCTTGCATCCCAGGGATGAAGTAGACTTGATCATGGTGGATAAGCTTTTTGATGTGCTGCTGGATTTGGTTTGCTAGTATTTTATTGAGGATTTTCACATTGATGTTCACCAGTAATATTAGCCTGAAGTTTTCTTTTCTTGTTGTGTCTTCCCAGTTTTGGTATCAAGATGATGCTGTCTTCATAAAATGAGTTAGGGAGGAGCTCCTCCTTTTCAATTGTTTGGAATAGTTTCAGAAGAAATGTTACCAGCTCATCATTGTATTTCTGGTAGAATTCAGCTGTGAATCTGTCTGATCCTAGGCTTTTTTTTTTTTTTTTTTGGTTGGTAGGCTATTAATTACAGCCTGAATTTCAGAGTTCATTGTTAGTCTATTCAGGGATTCAATTTCTTACTGGGTTAGTCTTTGTAGGGTGTATGCATCCAGGAATTTATTCATTTCTTCTAGATTTTCTACTTCATTTGTGTAGAGGGGTTTATAGTATTCTCCGATGATAGTTTGTATTTCTGTAGAATCAGTGGTGATATTCCCTTTATCATTTTTATAGAGTCTATTTGATTCTTCTCTCTCTTCTTCTTTATTAGTCTAGCTAGCAACCTATTTATTTTGTTAATTTATTCAAAATCTATCTCTTGGATTCATTGATTTTTTGGAGGGTTTTTCGTATCTCTATCTCCTTCAGTTCTTCTCAGGTTTTAGCTTTTCTTGTCTTCTGCTAGCTTTTGTATTAGTTTGCTCTTGTCTCTCCATATCTTTTAATTATGAGGTTAGGGTGTCAATTTGAGATCTTTCGAGCTTTTTGATGTAGGCATTTAGTGCTACAAATGTTCCTCTTAACACTGCTTTAGGTGTGTCCCAGAGACTCTGGTATGCTGTCTCTTTGTTCTCATTTATTTCAAAGAACTTCTTGGTTTCTGCCTTAGTTTCATTATTTGCCCAGGAATTATTCAAGAGCAGGTTGTTTAACTTCCATGAAATTGTGTGGTTTTGACTGAGTTTCTTAATCCTGACTTCTAATTTGATTGCACTGTGGTCTGAGAGACTGTTCGCTATGATTTCAGTTTATTTGCATTTGTGGAGAAGTGTTTTACTTTCAATTATCTGGTCAGTTTTGGAATAAGTGTCATGTGGTGCTGAGAATAATATATATTCTGTTGATTTGGAGTAGAGAGTTCTGTAGACATCTACTAGGTCCACTTGTTCCAGAGCTGAGTTCAAGTCCTGAATATCCTTGTTAATTTTCTGTGTCATTGATCTGTCTAATATTGACAGTGGGGTGTTGAAGTCTCCCACTATTATTGTGTGGGAGTCTAAGTCTCTTTGTAGGTCTCTAAAAATTTGTTGGATGAATCTGGGTGCTCCCATATTGGGTGCATAAATATTTAGAATAGTCAGCTCTTCTTGTTTAATTGTTCCCTTTACCATTATTTAATGCCCTTTTTTGGTCTTTTTTTTTTTTTTATCTTTGTTGATTTAAAGTTGGTTTTGTCAGAGACTAGGATTGCAACCCCTGCTTTCTATTATTATTCTTTTGCTTACCATTTTCTTGGAAATTTTCCTCCATCTGTTTATTTTGAGCCTGTGTTTGTGTTTGCATGTAAGATGGGTCTCCTGAATACAGCACATCAATGATTCTTGTCTCTTTATCAAATTTGCCAGTCTGTGTCTTTTAATTGGGGTATTCTGCCCATTTACACTTAAGGTTAGTATCGTTATATTTGAATTTCATACTGTCATCATGATGCTATTTGGTTATTTTGCACACTAGTTGATACAGTTTCTTTGAAGTGACATTGGTCTTCATTTTTTGGTGTGTTTTTGCAGTGGCTGGTATTGGTTTTCTCTTTCCATATTTATTGCTTCTTTCAGGAGTTCTTGAGGGCAGGCATGGTGGCAATGAAATTCCTCAGCATTTGCTTGTCTGGAAAGGATTTTATTTCTCCTTCGATTATGAAGCTTAGTGTAGCTGGATATGAAATTCTAGATTGAAAATATTGTTTTTAAGAATGTTGAATATTGGCCCCCAATCTTTTCTGGCTTGTAGAGTTTCTGCTGAGAGGTCTGCTGTTAGTTTGATGGACTTCCCTTTGTATGTGACACGGCCTTTCTCTCTGGCTGTCCTGAACAGCTTTTCCCTCATTTCAACCTTGGAGAATCTGATCATTATGTGTCTTGGGGTTGATCTTCTCATGGAGTATCTTAATGATGTTCTCTATATTTCCTGAATTTTCATGTTGGCCTGTCTTGCTAGGTTGAGGACATTCTCCCGAGTAATATCCTGAAAGGTGTTTTCCAGCTTGTTTCCATTCTCCCTGTCTCTCTCTGGTACTCCAATCAATAGTAGGTTCAGTCTTTTTATGAAGTCCTGTATTTCGTGGAGATTTGTTCATTCCTTTTCATTCTTTTTTCTCTATTTTTGTCTGCAAGTCTTATTTCAGTAAGGTCTTCAGATTCTGATATCCTTACTTCCACTCCATCAATTCAGCTGTTGAGACTTGTGTATGCTCCACGAAGTTCTCAAGCTGTGATTTTCATCTCCATCAGGTCGTTTATATTCCTCTCAAAACTAATTATTCCAGTTAAAAATTCCTCTAACATTTTATCAAGTTTCTTAGCTTCTTGGCATTGGGTTAGAACATGCTCTTTTAGCTCAGTGTAGTTTTTTATTACCCATCTTCTGAAGCCTACTTCTGTCGATTGGTCCATATGATCCTCCATCCAGTTCTGCACCCCTAATGGAGAGACATTGCTATCATTTGGAGGAGAAGAGGCACTCTGGCCTTTTGGGTTTTCAGTATATTTCTGTTGATTCTTTCTCATCTTCATTAGTTTGTCTGGTTTCAGTCTTTGAGGTTGCCAACACCTGGATAGGGTTTTCATGGGGGCCTTTTTGTTGTTGTTGTTGATGATGATAACGCTGTTGTTGTTGCTTTCTGCTTGGTTTTCTTTCAGGAGTCAAGTCCCTCTTCTGTAGGGCTTCTGCAGTTTGCTGGGGGTTCACTTTAGGCCCTATTCATCTGATTCGCTCCAGTGCCTGGTGATGTCACTCAAGGAGGGCTGAAGAGCAGCAAAGATGGGTGCCTACTCCTTCTTCTGGGACCTCTGAGCTTGAGGGCCACCAACCTGATGCCAGTAGGATTGCTCCTGTATAGGCTATCTGACAACTCCTGTAGGGCGGTCTCACCCAGTTGGGTGGCATGGGGAGCAGAACCCGTTTAATGAAACCCTTTGTCCCTCAGTGGAGAGGGTGTGTTTCACTGGGGGCAAATCCACTTGTCTGGAGTGCCCAGATTTCTCAGAACCACCAGGAAGAGAGGCTAAATCTGCCGATCCATAGAGACTGTTGTCACCCCTTCCCCAGGATCTCAGGCCCAGGGAGATCCGAATTCTGTCCCTGAGCTTCTGACTGGAGTTATTGGAGATCCTGCAGGGAAGCCCCACCCACTAAGGAAGGATGGGGCAGGGTTAGACCTGAAGAGGCACTCTAGCTGCAGACTGCCACAGCTGATGTGTTGGGCTGTGGGGACAAGCCTTGGGACAAAGCTGTCCAGCAGCAGAAAAGCACACCCTGAAGCTATAGAAATGTGTGCTGCCCTTTCCTCACCCAGGAATCTTAGCATGTTAAGCAGTTCAAACTCCCAATGCTGGCTGCTGCCCCTCCCCCAAGGAGCTCAAAAGGCTGAGGCAGCAGGCAACCACAGCCAGTGCCGGTTGCCCCTCTCCCTGGGGAGTTGGCTAGGGGAAAGGGGCTCTCCTCTGTATGACTCTCAGTTGGGCTGCCACACCACACTGCTCTTCCTTCTCTCCGTGGGTCATGTCAGACTCCAGTCAATTTTAATGAGAGACCCTGAACACCTTGTTTGCTGGTGAAGGATTCACATGCTTTCTACGTTTTTATTCTACGGGAGCTTCTGAACGGTGCTGCTTCTAGTCAGCCATCTTGGCGCCACCCCCAAGCTTGTTCCTTTATGAAGACCTCCTCACAAACCCTCAACTCCACTACCCATCTATGTATTTGGATTCATGGACAGATGCAGGGAAATTTTCAGATCTGAAAATCTTCCAAATAGAATAATCTCCACTGAAATCTGGACAGACTTCAGACTTTATGCACAATTTAAACAAATACTCAAACAACAATATGGAATTTTCTGATTTCTTTGATTAAAAAAAGAAAATATCTTTCTCCCTTGCATGTAGGAAATTACCTATATCAGCTTCTTATTGCTGCTATAACAAATTATTACAAATTTAGTGGCTTAAAAATGTGAATGTGTTGTTTTCTAGTTCTTGTGGTCAGAAGTTCAAAGCAAGTCTCAGCAGGCTAAGATGTCATCAGGGCCGCATTCCTTTCTGGCAACTCTAGTAGAGAATCAATTTCCTGGTCTTTTCTGGCCTCTGGAGTCTGCCTATATACCTTGGTTCAAACCCCTACCATCTTAGGTCTTCAAGGTCAGCAATGTTGCATCCTCTAACTCTTCTCCCATAGTCACATACCCTCTGACCAGAACCAGGAAAGGCTCTCCATTTTTAAGTGCTAATGTGGTTAGATTGTGGCCACCTGGATAATCCAGGATTATCTCTCATCTTAATTTCCTTAATCTTAAATGCTTCTGCAGCGTCCCTTTTGCCATGTAAGAGAACATATTCATAGGTTCCAGGGATTAGGGTGTGGAAATTTTATTTATTTATTTAAATGGGGAAACATTGTTCTATCAAAACATATTTTTTCTTTTTTTTAAAAGACTATATTTCTTGAAAATCGTTTTTGCTGCTTATAAATCAGAAACATTCAGGGAACTTCTGCATACTTCACAGACTTTCTTTCACTCTAAAATGCGCACATGGCAAAGGAATAAAGAGTACTTCAAAACACGACCCTGAGAAACCCAATTATCTGCCATCACTGTTGATGGAGAAGATAAAAATTATTTTGATACCATTCTAATCTCAAGGAAGTGTTTCTCAAGGACAGAAATTACGTATAGAACCATAGATGAATGTGACTCTGGGAAATGTAGTTTCAAAACCTCCAACCCGTGTTAAAAAATAAAAAGAGAGAGAAACAATAGAAAAATAGAGAGATCAATACTCATTACTGTAAGAAAGTAATCCCTAGCAATTGAAATAAATTTAAATCACAAATATGAAATATAAGTCAAGCCTCAAACTGTAAATTTAATAAATGATATTTATTTCAGTTATGTTTGCAATATAAAATGTTTCAGGTGTTAACTGGTTAATGTGCTGCAAATTTTTAAAATATCTGTATATATAGATAGAGTGTATGTGCATATATATATATATAGTGTGTGTGTGTGTGTGTGTGTGTGATTATCAATTTCTTTTAAATAACCCCTATTTGTGAAGTTTTATTTTTGAGAACTATACTTCCTTGAGGAATTGTGGCATAAACAACGCTATGAGTTTACCAAACCATTTCATTTCCTACACATAGAACTAAGCTGTAGTTTTGAATCACATTGCATCTTAGTGGGCTAATGTATTTAATTCTCAAGATTAGAAGGTAAACAAGATGTATTATTTCTTGTCTGAATTATATTTAGTTAATGAAAGTGATATTTGCATATTGTTTTTACCTTTCATGACAAGTTACAGACCCATTTGTTCATATAGGACAGTTTCAAAAGGGAGGAGGGCTGCTTAATCTGAATTTGACTTTAAATGAAAGAACAATAAAAGTTTTTATTGTTAAAACAATACTCGTTGAGAAATTTACCTGATACCACAATGTAGTTTATTCTTTTCTGACTATTGTAGAAATATTTTCAGATTTTTAAGCAATAAATAGTACAATAATATGTTGATTGGTAACAAATGTATCTAACATTTGTCATTTCACATACTTTCTACATTTTTCTCTTTACTTTCTATTTTTTGCATGACATTGCGCTAAGCACCAATTACCATATTAGAAACTGACCTCTCAGAAATTACACATTTTTGTAATTACCTAATATAACATTGCCCTGGTGCTGTGGCATTATGTATTTTACAAAAGCACATGATTAGCTAAGACATTTGTCATGGGAACCTTACATAATTTCAAAAGAAATGATTTACTAATTCCTTCAGTATGAATGTTACAGTGGCAAGATCACAATCCTCATTTTATAGATAGTTTTACGGAAGCACAGAGAGATTAAAAATTTAGTCTAACGATGATTGAAGAGGATGTAAGTCCCCGTTTCTGATCCTCACACGCTTTCTATTTGTCAACTTGTATATGTTCTTTCTCTGGTATACATTTGACATCTTGGAAATGAGAGAAAAATCATCTCCCGTGGGAGCAAAATGACATTGATAAACGTGGCAGAGATTTGACTGCCATTTCTGCAATTTGAAAGACTTTTCCTTTCTGACACAGAAAAGGAAGTAGTTACAAGTGAAAAAAAAAAACTTAAAAGAATATTTCTTCAAAGTGAAATAATGTTTTATTTTAAAAATTAGAAGAATCATAAGAAACATAGGGTCATCAAAATTACTAAGGAGAAAAGAGAATTTTCTTTTTTCTCTCTCTTTTTAAAAAAGTAAACAAATGTGAATTGTCTCTAAAGGTATAATTAACTGAGATGGAAAAAGTAACACTGAACCAAACGAAAAGTAGGTCAGCTCATTTGAGGTTCTTGGCTGCACAAGCTCTGACAGCTGGCTGAATATTTCTATATATATAGAAGATACACGGGTTCTAGTGATTTATTGGTCTTTCTTTCCCTTATGCATGTTATATAAAAATATAGAAAAGAAAACCTATAGTTTTTCCTTCTTGCTCAGGAAAAACCTACATTGGGGACTTGAGTGTAATTATGAAATGGAGTTAGCTATACCCAACTGCACAAAACACATTGCTAATTATATTCAAACGCAGAGGAACTATGATTGATGAAATAAAGTTTTGGTACTTTCTGGCCCTACAGATATTTTATGTAAATTTTACTTTATATTCATGTATCAATTACTTCTTATACTTTAAAAATTAAATATATATTTTCTCCTCACTACACACCCATAAACGAACAAGTAAATATTTACACACTTTCATTCAAAAAATTCTTTTAAAATTTTGCAAGCAATCAAATTCTAGGAAAGTCAAAGTGCCCCTCTTTCAGACACTAGCAAACCTTACCACACTTGATTCATGAGACTCATTTGTCCCATTTCAAGGACACACAGAACAATTCATCACACATGCCTCTTTAAGTAGCCCATTGTGCACACTGTCTGTTGGGGAAAGTGTGTCTAATTGTATCCTCCATTCTGGCAAACCCAATCCTGTACTCAAAATATATTGGAAATCTTTTTGTCTTTGAAGCTTGGCTAATAAATTTTGAGTATTTTTCACTATGTCTCCTATTCTATTCTCAAGTACTCCTTCTTCCAAGAACCTTTCCAATCCACTTCTATTTAGAAGGGTTTCTCTTCTTTTTCTTATTTCACATCTCTCTTTGCAGAGCCAGTTTCATATGAAACTACTACTTCTACACAATATCATTTCTACCTCAAACCTCTGAAAATGGGCTTCTATTCCTACAACCCCAAAAATGACATCAATACACTTATTTGCTAAGTCCAACAAAAAATGTGGCCCATATATTACTTAAACTTACCTAGAGGTGAGACTATTATACTGTTTGCCATTCATTACTCTTTCTCCCTACATGATTTCCAATAAATTACATTTTGAGTCATCCTTCTTTACCTTTGTTCAGAGTTCTTATTCCTCAGCCAATTTATCCAGAAAAGATGCAAATCATGATTTTTTTTCACATTTGTTTTATGTGAAAACTATAGGCTGGGGACTATTAAATTTATATATTTAAATATATATATATTATATATATATTTTTAAACTTAGTCCTTAACCATCATTATCTCATATACATATCAAACTCAACATGTTAATACTTGAATTTACATTTTAAAAGGGCCTATAAGAGAAAAATATTTGTTAAATAAAACTAAATTTTTTCATAGTGAAGTGGTTAAGTGTTGAACTTCCCAATCAGTCACACCAGAATTAAATTCTAGCTTTGCCACTAATGAGTATAATTCCATAATACCTGCTTCATACTGTTGTCATTTTATGAAAACTAAAGAAGAAATTTACTTATCATACCAGACAGCATATAGAAAATGCTTAAATATGTTATTGTTGTTAACATAATTTTTAAACAAATTATATCCTGTTTAATTTTCCCTCTAAATGTCTTTGAAATCTATCCCATTTTGTCATTCTCACTAACACTGGTTTAATCTAAGCCCTTATAATTTATTGCTAGTATTGCTGAAATAGACCTCTAATAGGTTCCTAATCTTTCCAATTCAGTTCTTCAAATACCATTAAAATAGCCTTCTGAAAAAGCAAAATTAGTATACTTCTGTATCTAAAATAATTTGTGATTCTGCATATATTTGCTAAGTACTTTTAAATTTCTGAGTAAAGTGGTCAGTATTTTTTCCTTCTTCTCCAGGCTTACCTCTCATCATTATACCTCTTGCATTCTATGCTACAGTCATATTCAGTCACTTTTAGTATTCCTGATGGATCATTCTCACTGTCACGTTTAGACCATTTTACATAAAGCACTTCTATCCTGCCTCAAGGTTATCTTGGTTTGCATAGCACATTATTATCTTATTTCAAAATTCAGACAAGGCCACCACTCAAGCTTTTCTTGATCCTCAGACTAAATTTCTTGTTCCCTTTTCTGTACTTCAGTAGTATTCTGAGCATTTCTCTATTGGAGTGCATAACAATCTGATGCATCAGCAAGGGACGACAGAGCATACAAGTGATATAGAATCCAAGAGCCATCAATTTTAATCAAAGGTCTTTGAGGGTAAGAATTATATTTTAGACTTTCTTATGTTCTTTGTGGGATAGAAGTAAATAATAATTTATTAATCTTTATGTATTGCTGTTTTTAAGTCATTCTTTCTTTTTTTATGAAAAACAAGGTCTAGCAGGTAGCAACAGTGAAATGACCTGCAATGATATCATGCTTAGGAGGTGGACTTGTTGAGGGATGGGAGAGTCCTGTTCCTCCCAAGAATACTATAGCATTGCCCTCCCGTGTTTGTCTTACTATCACTGATTCTCCTAATCACAAACAGTACCACATGAACAGGATCAACCAAAAATTGTAGAATAGTTGCTTATCTTGGTAAACTAAAGACTTAGATCAATAAGAATGTTCACAAATTTGAATACACATCAATTTTGTCAGATTCTTCAAAAATCTATTTTGATATTCTATCTAATTGACACAAGCCAGTTTTTAATTCTGACTCTAGCAAGACTTAAGTAGTATTGAAGAAAATAACCAAAATATTCAAAAAAGTTGCAATAAAGTTTACAAGTAGGTTTACTCTTATTAAATTCCTCATCAGAGATCCCCTAAGCCTTGTGTCTACATTCTGGGAAACAAACAAACAAAAAAACCAGTTGAAGTATAGCAAATAAGGAAAGAATCGGGGTAGTTTTTAGCAGTAGCATCACACAGAATCTATCTGAATAAGCAAGAAATTGCCCAAAAACTAATTAAAAATTTCAAATGACCTTTGTTCTTTAAAGGAATTATCCAAAAGTCAATTGTCCTTAGTATTGTTCAGAGGTCCCAGATATTACATTCATATTGCTCAAAATATGACACTTTTCACGCCCTCACTACAGAAGATAAAATTATTTTGAAGGACATTTAAAAAAAAATATGTCCTTGTATGTATTTAAACTTCCAAAAGTTTTAAGATCTAAAGTGACCAGGAACATTGTATTGTCCACTACAGATATTCAAGACATTCTTTAACTCAGTTGTCAGCAAGCTATGACCCGCAGAACAAATATGGTTCATCACTTGTTTTTATAAATAAATTCTATTAGATTACATACATGCCCATTTATTTGCATTGTCTGTGGTTGCTTTTGCACTATGATGGAAAAGATGAGTGGTTGCTACAGAAATCATAGGACCCCCTAAGCCTGAGAAACATTTCAGTGGCAGTACTATCTGGCATGTGGAAGAAAAAAAAAAATGTGCTGAGCCCTACTGAAACTCTTCTAATAATTTACATCTGATCAAATTATAAAAAAGTCTTCCCAAACCACATCTCTCAGCTACTATTGATGTACAAACATTTTTATATGGACACACACACATACATTAAATATATATTTTATATATATGTATATACACACATATATACAACTATGTATATAATATTTTTAAATATAGATACATCTAACAATTTTTACCATGAAATAACAAATCTTCATGTTTCTTTGTACAACACTGAGAGAAGCCACGTGAGATATTCAGTAACTGATACCCTTTTGGATAGGTGACTTGACAGGGCTGTCTTAGCTTATAAAATTAAGAAGCTAATATTTGTTTGGTCAGTGCAAGAAAAACATTAGATAATTTACCCCATTGATTTTTTAAACAGATATGGAATAAGTTAATTTAGGAGGCTAGGAAAAAGGAAAATGAGATAGGGGACAATACCGAACCAAGATGGAGTAACAGATCCTGAACCTGAAGAATGACAGTAGACTTTAGTCTGTAAAAACCTTAAAATAATAGATAAAATATAAGCAGTAATAGACATCAATAAGCTATATATCAGACAGAAAAGCACTATGATCCTTGAGAGGTAAACTACAAAGGTAAGGTCAAAAATTTTTGCAGCTTGCTGCCTGAATGGAGTCTTGTGATTATTGCACAGATGAAGAAATCCAGGCTGAGCTTAGAAGTCTTCATGAGTGCTGGAATGGGGCTGAGTTTTTGTGGCAGGTAAGGCAGCTAAAGACATACAGCACAGGACAGAATGAGAGAGCTATGTAGGAGAGAACTCTAGAGAACTTTACAGGTTCTTCTTTGAGTATTCAGCTGAATACTGATCAGCTCATATATGTGAGGCAACTACCCAAGTTTGGGGAAAAGAAAACCCCAAGAGGATTAGAGAGGAAACTCTTGGAGTTCACCAAAGGCACCACTAATGCCTATTCTCGCTAGCCAAAGTAGAACCTTTATAATTCATTAACATTGGGTAAAATATTCAGTAGGGTTTAGCTTGGTAGTAGAGAAAAATTAGACCTAGACCAAAAGCTGCTCTGGTCCCACCTAAAAATGCTTAAAACCAAGACTCTAAGACATTAGAATATTTTCAAATAACTCAGTGATGTTCCTGAGCAAAGCTCAAAGATTTTTAAATAAATACAACACCCAAACTCCAAGAAAGAGAAATTCAAAATGCCTGATGACTAAAAAATATTTCAAGGTATTATAAAAGCTGAAATATCAATTCATAAGAAGAAAACAAAAGATATGGATATTAAGTAGTTATTAAAAACACTTTTCCATGTTAAAAATTAGAGAAAAGGTGGTATATGTTAAATACAGATATAGAAAATATGTATAAAGTCCCAAATCAAACTTTTGATGATAGAATTTATAATGTCTGTGATGAAAAGTACTCTAGATGGAATTAACGCTGATTAGATATTGCAGAAGAAAATATTAATAAAGACATTGGAATAGAAACTATCTAAAATGAAACACAGGAAGAAAAAGACTTAGAAACAAGAGCGTCAGAAGTGGAGGAGGTGCACAAATTATTTAAATAAACAACAATAAAGAATTCCCAAATTTTATAAAAAGTACAAATCTATAGACCTCAAAAGCACAATAAATTGCAAACAGAAGATAAATGAGGAAAACAAAATGAAGGCACATATTAATCAAATTTCTTGAAATTGGTGGTGATTTAGAGAAAATATTACAAGAATTCCAAAGAAACAAAGACACACTATATACAGAGGAGTTATATTAAGAAACACAACTGATTTCTGATTGGAAGACAGTGGAGCTATGTATTCAAGGCACTGAAAAAATATGTCAACCTAGAAATCCCTATGAAGCAAGAAGTATTCAAAAACGCTGAGGAAAAAAATAATATTTAGACACACAAAAGCTGAAAGTATTCATCTTTGGCCATACCAAACTAAAAGAAATGATAAAGGGAGTCTTTAAACAGAAGAAAAATAATACCAAATAAAATACGAGCTAAATAAAGGAATGAAGAACATCACAAATAGTAACTGTGGGGATAAATATAAAGACTTTTTCCATATTACTTATTTTTAAAAATATATAATTAAAGGAAAAAAGACAATGTACTGCATGGTTTTTCACATAGCTAGAAGTATAATGAATGACTATAATAACTGAAATTCAGGAAATACATTGTTTTAAGATTCTTATACTGTACATATAGTGGTATGATATCATGTGAAGGTAGACTGTGATAAAATATATGAGATAAGCAATCAACAAACTATAACAATAAAAACTTAGAGATACAAACTAAGAAGACAAAACAGGAAATCAAATAAAAACATAAAAATTAGGCATAAAACAAAAATTCTTTTGTATAAACAAAAGAAGTCAGAAAAAGAAGGGAAAGAAAGCAGAATAGATGAGAGAGATGAAAAACAAAAAGAACATAGACTTGAATCCAATTATTTCAATGATGACATTAAATACAAAGAAATAAAATGCCTCATTTGAAAGGCAAATACTTTGATAATGAACGTAAATGCAAGACCAATTCCATACTCTTTAACAGAAACCCACATTAAATATAAAATCACAAGTAGATTTAAAATTTAAAATATAAAGGAAGGTTTGCCATGGCTAGAATGGCTATATTCATATCAGGGAAAGTATATTTCAGAGAAAATAATATTACCAAGAATAAAAAGTATGTACATATTGATATAGGGGATAATTTATCAAGGAAGCACATATATCCGAAGTTAGTGTACACATAATAACAGAAATTCAAAATCAAAGAAGCAAGATTGATATAATTGCAAGGAGAAATAGACAATTTTCAAAGCACATTAAGATATTTTTAAAAACTTTTCTCAATCATTAATAGAAAAGAACAAAATCAGTAAGGATATAGAAGACTTGAATGATAGGCTCAATCAACTTTATGCAATTGATATATGTATATCACTCAATTCTCAAACCAATAATAGCAAAAAGTGAGTCTCAATAAATATAGAATGATTAAAATTTTACAAATTCTATTTTTCTAATTAATGAAATAAATAATAGAAAAATACCTGGAAAATGTCCAAATATAAGAAAACTAAATAACATAGTTATAAGTAATGTATGGGTCAGGGAAAAATTACAATGAAAATTAGTAATTAATTTCAAGGAAAAAACACAATATATCAAAGTCTGTGTAATGTTACTAAGACAATTGTTAGAGGAATATGTGTAAAAGTAAGACCTACATTAGAAAGGAACTAAGGTTTCAAACACCCTCAGTTTCTACCTTGAGAAAATAAATGAAGTAAAAACAAATGAAACAGGATGCAAGCAGAAAAAATTAAAAAGAAAAAATATAGATATAGAATGTGAAGAAGGAGAAAACAAACAAAAATAGGCAAATTTAATTACAACAAAAACTAATTCTTTCACAAGATAAACTAAATTGATTGTCTAGAAAAGGAGATGAGATATAAGTCATAACATCAGGAGTTAAAGAGGTACAATCACTACAGTATCTATATATTTTACAATTAGAATAATTGAATATTATGCAAATTTCATGCCAAAAAAAAGATACCCTGGATAATTTCCTTGAAAAACACAAAATAACAAAGCTCACTGAAGAAGAAATTGGTATTTCTCAATAATACTGAATACATTGACTTAAAAATCAAACAAAACACGCTTTCAAGAAAAATAACTTCAGGCCTAGGTGGCTTCACTGAAGACTTCTTTCAAACATTCAAGGGAGAAACACTAATAAATTTACTTAAAATTTATCTGAATATTAAAGGTAAGTAAATCTTTCCCAACTAATTCTATGAAGTTAGCATTACTCTTATATATGAAACAGCAAAAGATATTATGACAGTAGAAAAACAAAAACGATTATACCACATTAATAGGAGCATATAAGCAAAATTAACAAAATATTACCAAACTGAATGGAACAATGCATTATGACTAAATTTTCTTTATCTTGAAAATCCAAGATTGAATTTACTTTCCATTACTATTCAATGCATTTCACCATAGTAACTGATGAACAAAAAATGCATGCAATCAATTCGATTGATGCAAAAGGCATTTGGTGAAATTCAACATCCATTTCTGACAAGATCTGAGAACCTGGGACTAGAAAGGGAGCCCTATCTACCTCATAACAGTACATTTACAAAAATAGTACAGCTAGCATCATATTTGATGGTGAACTACTGAAGGCATTCCTCCTGAAATTAAGTACAAGACAAGGATGTCTACATTCATCACTTCTCTTCAACACTGTCTTGGAGGTTGTATTCATTGCAATGGGGTAAATGAAATAAATAAAAGGAATCCAGATTATAAACTAAGAAGCAAAACTTTTATTCATAGATAACAAGATTATCTGTACAGAAAAGGATCCTAAAAAATTATACTAGAAATAGTAGAGCTTATTGAGTTTACAGAATACAAGATCTACATATAAACATCAATTATTTTTCTATATACTAAAAACAATTAGAAGTTGAAATTAGTACAATAACATTTAAAATGGCATCAAAAGTGAAATACTTAATGATAAACAACAGATAATATACAAGATTCGTGTCTTGAAAGCTACAGAATATTGTTAAGATAAATTAAATATTTATGGACCAGAAAAAATTCAATATTGTTATCATGTGGGTTCTCTCTAGATTTGTCTACAGATTCCAGCTTGGTTTTGTATAAATTGACCTGGTGATTCTTAAATTCATATGTGTCTATTTGTGTGTGTGTGTGTGTGTGTAAGCACCTTTAATTCCAAAATTAACTTTATATAAGAACAAGGATGTGTAAGCATCTTAATTTCCAAATTAACTTTGTAAAAGAACAAGGTTGGGGAACTTACACTAGTTGACTTCATGTCATTATCATAAAGCTACCATAATCAAGATAATTTGGCTTTGGTATCAAGAGGCACCTATATCAATAGAAAGAAATGTCAAGTCCAGAAGTAGACATCCATCCATTCTTGTTAATTAATTTTTGACATGGTATAAAGAAAAGTTACTGGAGAATTTCTTCTTTCAAAAAAGGGCTAGAGCTCTGTAGACTCCACCTCTGGGGACAGGGCAATAACAAACACAGCCGAAACCTCTGCAGACGCAAACGACTCTGTCTGACAGCTTTGAAGAGAGCAGTGGATCTCCCAACACGGAGGTTGAGATCTGAGAAGGGACAGACTCCCTGCTCAAGTGGGTCCCTGACCCCTGAGTAGCCTAACTGGGAGACATGCCCCACTAGGGGCAGTCTGACACCCCACACCTCACAGGGTGGAGTACACCCCTGAGAGGAAGCTTCCAAAGCAAGAATCAGACAGGTACACTAGCTGTTCAGAAATATTCTATCTTCTGCTGCCTCTGCTGCTGATACCCAGGCAAACAGGGTCTGGAGTGGACCTCAAGCAATCTCCAACAGACCTACAGCTGAGGGTCCTGACTGTTAGAAGGAAAACTATCAAAGAGGAAGGACACCTACACCAAAACCCCATCAGTACATCACCATCATCAAAGACCAGAGGCAGATAAAACCACAAAGATGGGGAAAAAGCAGGGCAGAAAAGCTGGAAATTCAAAAAATAAGAGCGCATCTCCCCCGGCAAAGGAGCGCAGCTCATCGCCAGCAACGGATCAAAGCTGGACGGAGAATGACTTTGACGAGATGAGAGAAGAAGGCTTCAGTCCATCAAATTTCTCAGAGCTAAAGGAGGAATTACGTACCCAGCGCAAAGAAACTAAAAATCTTGAAAAAAAAGTGGAAGAATTGATGGCTAGAGTAATTAATGCAGAGAAGGTCCTAAACGAAATGAAAGAGATGAAAACCATGACACGAGAAATACGTGACAAATGCACAAGCTTCAGTAACCGACTCGATCAACTGGAAGAAAGAGTATCTGCGATTGAGGATCAAATGAATGAAATGAAGCGAGAAGAGAAACCAAAAGAAAAAAGAACAAAAAGAAATGAAGAAAGCCTGCAAGAAGTATGGGATTATGTAAAAAGACCAAATCTACGTCTGATTGGGGTGCCTGAAAGTGAGGGGGAAAATGGAACCAAGTTGGAAAACACTCTTCAGGATATCATCCAGGAGAACTTCCCCAACCTAGTAGGGCAGGCCAACATTCAAATCCAGGAAATACAGAGAACGCCACAAAGATACTCCTCGAGAAGAGCAACTCCAAGACACATAATTGCCAGATTCACCAAAGGTGAAATGAAGGAAAAAATCTTAAGGGCAGCCAGAGAGAAAGGTCGGGTTACCCACAAAGGGAAGCCCATCAGACTAACAGCAGATCTCTCGGCAGAAACTCTCCAAGCCAGAAGAGAGTGGGGGCCAATATTCAACATTCTTAAAGAAAAGAATTTTAAACCCAGAATCTCATATCCAGCCAAACTAAGTTTCATAAGTGAAGGAGAAATAAAATCCTTTACAGATAAGCAAATGCTTAGAGATTTTGTCACCACCAGGCCTGCCTTACAAGAGACCCTGAAGGAAGCACTAAACATGGAAAGGAACAACCGGTACCAGCCATTGCAAAAACATGCCAAAATGTAAAGACCATCGAGGCTAGGAAGAAACTGCATCAACTAATGAGCAAAATAACCAGTTAATATCATAATGGCAGGATCAAGTTCACACATAACAATCTTAACCTTAAATGTAAATGGACTAAATGCTCCAATTAAAAGACACAGACTGGCAAACTGGATAAAGAGTCAAGACCCATCAGTCTGCTGTATTCAGGAGACCCATCTCACACGCAGAGACATACATAGGCTCAAAATAAAGGGATGGAGGAAGATTTACCAAGCAAATGGAGAACAAAAAAAAGCGGGGGTTGCAATACTAGTCTCTGATAAAACAGACTTTAAACCATCAAAGATCAAAAGAGACAAAGAAGGCCATTACATAATGGTAAAGGGATCAATTCAACAGGAAGAGCTAACTATCCTAAATATATATATGCACCCAATACAGGAGCACCCAGATTCATAAAGCAAGTCCTTAGAGACTTACAAAGAGACTTAGACTCCCATACAATAATAATGGGAGACTTCAACACTCCACTGTCAACATTAGACAGATCAACGAGACAGAAAGTTAACAAGGATATCCAGGAATTGAACTCATCTCTGCAGCAAGCAGACCTAATAGACATCTATAGAACTCTCCACCCCAAATCAACAGAATATACATTCTTCTCAGCACCACATCGTACTTACTCCAAAATGGACCACGTAATTGGAAGTAAAGCACTCCTCAGCAAATGTACAAGAACAGAAATTATAACAAACTGTCTCTCAGACCACAGTGCAATCAAACTAGAACTCAGGACTAAGAAACTCAATCAAAACCGCTCAACTACATGGAAACTGAACAACCTGCTTCTGAATGACTACTGGGTACATAACGAAATGAAGGCAGAAATAAAGATGTTCTTTGAAACCAATGAGAACAAAGATACAACATACCAGAATCTCTGGGACACATTTAAAGCAGTGTGTAGAGGTAAATTTATCGCACTACATGCCCACAAGAGAAAGCAGGAAAGATCTAAAATTGACACTCTAACATCACAATTAAAAGAACTAGAGAAGCAAGAGCAAACACATTCAAAAGCTAGCAGAAGGCTAGAAATAACTAAGATCAGAGCAGAACTGAAGGAGATAGAGACACAAAAAACTCTCCAAAAAATCAATGAATCCAGGAGTTGGTTTTTTGAAAAGATCAACAAAATTGACAGACCACTAGCAAGACTAATAAAGAAGAAAAGAGAGAAGAATCAAATCGACGCAATTAAAAATGATAAAGGGGATATCACCACCGACCCCACAGAAATACAAACTACCATCAGAGAATACTATAAACACCTCTACGCAAACAAACTGGAAAATCTAGAAGAAATGGATAATTTCCTGGACACTTACACTCTTCCAAGACTAAACCAGGAAGAAGTTGAATCCCTGAATAGACCAATAGCAGGCTCTGAAATTGAGGCAATAATTAATAGCCTACCAACCAAAAAAAGTCCAGGACCAGATGGATTCACAGCTGAATTCTACCAGAGGTACAAGGAGGAGTTGGTACCATTCCTTCTGAAACTATTCCAATCAATAGAAAAAGAGGGAATCCTCCCTAACTCATTTTATGAGGCCAACATCATCCTGATACCAAAGCCTGGCAGAGACACAACAAAAAAAGAGAATTTTAGACCAATATCCCTGATGAACATCGATGCAAAAATCCTCAATAAAATACTGGCAAACCGGATTCAGCAACACATCAAAAAGCTTATCCACCATGATCAAGTGGGCTTCATCCCTGGGATGCAAGGCTGGTTCAACATTCGCAAATCAATAAACATAATCCAGCATATAAACAGAACCAAAGACAAGAACCACATGATTATCTCAATAGATGCAGAAAAGGCTTTTGACAAAATTCAACAGCCCTTCATGCTAAAAACGCTCAATAAATTCGGTATTGATGGAACGTACCTCAAAATAATAAGAGCTATTTATGACAAACCCACAGCCAATATCATACTGAATGGGCAAAAACTGGAAAAATTCCCTTTGAAAACTGGCACAAGACAGGGATGCCCTCTCTCACCACTCCTATTCAACATAGTGTTGGAAGTTCTGGCTAGGGCAATCAGGCAAGAGAAAGAAATCAAGGGTATTCAGTTAGGAAAAGAAGAAGTCAAACTGTCCCTGTTTGCAGATGACATGATTGTATATTTAGAAAACCCCATTGTCTCAACCCAAAATCTCCTTAAGCTGATAAGCAACTTCAGCAAAGTCTCAGGATACAAAATTAATGTGCAAAAATCACAAGCATTCTTATACACCAGTAACAGACAAACAGAGAGCCAAATCAGGAATGAACTTCCATTCACAATTGCTTCAAAGAGAATAAAATACCTAGGAATCCAACTGACAAGGGATGTAAAGGACCTCTTCAAGGAGAACTACAAACCACTCCTCAGTGGAATCAAAGAGGACACAAACAAATGGAAGAACATACCATGCTCATGGATAGGAAGAATCAATATCGTGAAAATGGCCATACTGCCCAAGGTAATTTATAGATTCAATGTCATCCCCATCAAGCTACCAATGAGTTTCTTCACAGAATTGGAAAAAACTGCTTTAAAGTTCATATGGAACCAAAAAAGAGCCCGCATCTCCAAGACAATCCTAAGTCAAAAGAACAAAGCTGGAGGCATCACGCTACCTGACTTCAAACTATACTACAAGGCTACAGTAACCAAAACAGCATGGTACTGGTACCAAAACAGAGATATAGACCAATGGAACAGAACAGAGTCCTCAGAAATAATACCACACATCTACAGCCATCTGATCTTTGACAAACCTGAGAGAAACAAGAAATGGGGAAAGGATTCCCTATTTAATAAATGGTGCTGGGAAAATTGGCTAGCCGTAAGTAGAAAGCTGAAACTGGATCCTTTCCTTAGTCCTTATACGAAAATTAATTCAAGATGGATTAGAGACTTAAATGTTAGACCTAATACCATAAAAATCCTAGAGGAAAACCTAGGTAGTACCATTCAGGACATAGGCATGGGCAAAGACTTCATGTCTAAAACACCAAAAGCAACGGCAGCAAAAGCCAAAATTGACAAATGGGATCTCATTAAATTAAAGAGCTTCTGCACAGCAAAAGAAACTACCATCAGAGTGAACAGGCAACCTACAGAATGGGAGAAAATTTTTGCAATCTACTCATCTGACAAAGGGCTAATATCCAGAACCTACAAAGAACTCAAACAAATTTACAAGAAAAAAACAAACAACCCCATCAAAAAGTGGGCAAAGGATATGAACAGACATTTCTCAAAAGAAGACATTCATACAGCCAACAGACACATGAAAAAATGCTCATCATCACTGGCCATCAGAGAAATGCAAATCAAAACCACAATGAGATACCATCTCACACCAGTTAGAATGGCGATCATTAAAAAGTCAGGAAACAACAGGTGCTGGAGAGGATGTGGAGAAATAGGAACACTTTTACACTGTGGGTGGGATTGTAAACTAGTTCAACCATTATGGAAAACAGTATGGCGATTCCTCAAGGATCTAGAACTAGATGTACCATATGACCCAGCCATCCCATTACTGGTTATATACCCAAAGCATTATAAATCATGCTGCTCTAAAGACACATGCACACGTATGTTTATTGCAGCACTATTCACAATAGCAAAGACTTGGAATCAACCCAAATGTCCATCAGTGACAGATTGGATTAAGAAAATGTGGCACATATACACCATGGAATACTATGCAGCCATCAAAAAGGATGAGTTTGCGTCCTTTGTAGGGACATGGATGCAGCTGGAAACCATCATTCTTAGCAAACTATCACAAGAACAGAAAACCAAACACCGCATGTTCTCACTCATAGGTGGGAACTGAACAATGAGATCACTTGGACTCAGGAAGGGGAACATCACACACAGGGGCCTATCATGGGGAGGGGGGGGGGGGGGAGGGATTGCATTGGGAGTTATACCTGATGTAAATGATGAGTTGATGGGTGCAGCACACCAACATGGCACAAGTATACATATGTAACAAACCTGCACGTTATGCACATGTACCCTACAACTTAAAGTACAATAATAATAAATAAATTTTAAAAAAAAAAAAGAAAAAAAAAAAAGAACCTGAATAAGATTACATCATTTCCCTTTTGAAAAAACTTGTTAGTATATATGTCAATTGCATTTGAATAAAATTCAAACTAATTGCTAAAAAAAAAAAAAAAAAGGGCTAGAAAAAAATGCTATATCCATACAGAAAAAATTAATATAAACTGAAATCCATACCTTGAGCCAAATTTAAAAAGTGGAAATCAAAATACACTGCAAGCATAAATGTAAAACCAAAGTATAAATGTTCTAGAAAAAAAATAGTAGAAAATTTTTGTGACCTTGGATTAGGCAGATATTTCTTAGATAAAACATCAAAGTATTATTCAAAAAAGCAATAAAATAAATAAATTGTATTTTATAAAATTTAAAGTTTTTTTTCTGAGAAAGATACTGTTACAAAAAAGAAAATATTAGTGCAGACTCAGATAAAATATTTGCAAATCACATATGTGATTAGAGACTTGTGTCCAGATTGTATAAATAACCCTCAAAACTCAACAAGAAAGTAAATAAAATAAATGAGCAGATAAAAATGAGAAAAATTTAAATCCACATTTTATGAGAGGATATGCAGCTATCAAATAATCACAGATAAAGATATTTAATACCATTAGCCATTAGAGAAAGGCAAATTAGAGGCACAACTAAATATTACTAAATATCTATTGAATTGGTAAAAATAAAAATAATGACTATACTGGTTTCTGATGAGGATATAATGCAAATAAATTTCTCACATATGTCTGGTAGAAATGTAATATTGTTCAGCCATACTGCAAATGAGTTTGAAATTTCTTACAAAGAATACACTTAACATGTAGCCTACAAATAATTTGCTTGAGATTTATCTTAGAAAAATAATATGTTAAAATGGCAGAAAGAAATGCTGTGATTTAAGTGTTCCATAAGAGTTATTTTAATAGGCAAAAACTAGAAAACATATCAAATGATTAAATGATGGCATAAACAGAATAGATTATTCAACAATAAAAGTTAAAAATCTATAGATATATGCAGGAAGTTGGATGGATTTTAACAGCATTATGTTAAGAAAAAAAAAAAAAACAACTATCCACAAAGGTTACATACTGTATTATTTCATTTATATAACATTCTTAAAATGATAAAATCATAGTGTTGGAGAAAATATAAGTATTTGCCAAGAGTTAGGTAGGTGGGGAGAATGTGACTATATAAACATAACTTGAGCAAGGTTCTCTGTGGTGACAGACCAATACTGCATCCTAATTTTGGTGATGGCTAGCTGTGATGTAATTTTATAGCACTATAAGCTAATTTTTTAAAACAATGAGCGTATTTAAAAATGTGACATCTGAGTCATATATGCAGTTTTAAAAATAGTATTGTGTTAATATAAATTTCCTGATTTTGATAAATATGGTTAGGCGAGTTGCTATTATTAGGAAAAGTTGGCTAAGGGGTACTGAGAACTCTCTGAACTATTTTTCAGCTTCTTGTGAGTCTAAAATTATGCCAAATGAAGAAGTTAAAAAAAAATCAGTTTCCAAATCTTCATTAACTGGACTGGATATCGATACTTAATATTTGTTTCTCTGCAGTCCTCCATTTATTTATAATATAGTGCACATATTTTAAATCAGAAGCTCTATTTCTGACTTTTCATTTTTAATATTTTCAAAGCCACTCTTCCAAGTACATAAGCACAATATTTGTAATCACATAAACACACATGCATATAAAACATACTTAGCAAAAGACTTGTTTTAGCATATTGGGCTGTATATTTTCTCCCAAAGAAAGAGTTTTAGATTTCCCTGAGTTGGTACTACGTTTTTGTCATTCATGGTTAAATCTGAACATTTCTGACATTTCTACTTTATAAAAATCGTATTGACTTAAACTCTGAGGCACATAAACATGGAATTATATAACATCTTTCTACTTGAAGACTTATTCTTTATTTACAATGATTCACAATAGTTTAGTAGATCCCCTTGCTGGAAGTATGCATCTAAGATGTCTTTTATCATAATTGATTATAGAATCAAATGCTAGATTTATATTGATTATTACCATGTAGCCATTCATGATCATTGCGACTCCTATAACATGGTGGTTTATTTTGTATGGCATTTTATGGTAACCTAGAATAATAAAAAGTGACAGCCTGTTTGGCTGATGTTTTACCTCCCAATAAAGTGAAAAATAACAGTTGTCACCACTGTAGCAAAATTGGATAATACTGCAGAACCAAGGAGTTTGGATTAGACCATGGCTACAGGTCAAAGTCAGAACTTGCTAATAGAATGGTAAATGTATTATGTCTAATCAAATTAATTGTAACGAAAATGGCATTTAATGTATAACTGCTTATTAATTTTTGAAAAATTACAGACATTGATAATTTTTGGTGTTCTTTTATGACTGTCTAATGATTCCCAGGTGGCTGAAATGGTGATTATCAAAGTAGATATTTGCATATGTGTTCAACATGGATAATGTACATTTTTAGATGTGGGATGATAGTTTCTTAGTAAGGATGAATAACATTAGGCATAAAATAGGCCAATGCCTAATACTCAAACAAATGTATCTTGTAGTTTAGATGTTGATTATAGCATAAATTAAACACTTTAAAATCCTGATATAGTAACCCCTGAGAGATACCAGCATAACTGATCTCAGGTATAATTGCTTCTGTGTAGGGCTCCCTGAGGCCCTCAAACAAAAATAGGACTCCTGACTCTTTGCTCCCATGCTACTCTTTTAGAATAAGTTAAATTGTTTTGAAACTGCTTAATTGTCTATCTACCATATTTATCTGAGATGTCCTTGAGAAAAGAGATTTTGTGCTGGTTTGTTAAATGTTCACAACGCTTTGCACAATATCTGGGACAGAATGACCACTGGGGGGATAAAAAAGCTTCTCTGTAACATAAAAATGCCTACTGATGGGCATGGAAAGAGTAAAAGAATTCTAAGGGAGTGAAAAAGGCAACACTAAAATTATCATTCTATAAGCAATTGAGAACAGCTAGAAGGGGTACAGTGAGGGCATTTTCTAGTTAGTATATGTAGTCAGAGCAATCAAACTGATAATGTAAGTTCACACAATGCATTGCTTTTAGAAATGATTATGTTTAGAAACACACAAAAATTTTAAAAAGTGAAAGTTGGAAAACTTTATTACTTAAATATAAAGTCATTATATAATTATAATTAATATAAAATATTAATTAAATATAAAGACAACTTGGTTGTCTCAGGTGTAAAATGGTGTAAGAGAATGTCTTCCACTTCAGTAATGAGAACAAGCCAGATAATCTACAGAATCATAACTTTTTGAGTCCGACAGGCGTCTGAGGTCACTAGATAACCATAATTTACTGAATTCTAAGGGTTGAGGAAATCCTCTATTGAAGATTGGATTCATAAACTATTACACCTTTTCCAAGGCATGGAAAGAAGAGGGGTCCACCATAAAAGATAGATAGTGAAATTAAAAAAAAAAAAGCTGATTAGAAAAAAAAAATTAGAGTGAAATAGCATGATATTTTAGAATCACTGGAAGTCCTGAATACAAAGCAAGTCTGCAATGTCTCATTTTTTTTTCCCAAGGGCTCCAAGAAGTGCTCACGAGAAACAGTGGGTATATGGCTAGAGACTTGATAAAGTATCTGCCCTCCATGGCACAAGTATGAAGGGCCTACCTAGATTGGAAAAGGGGCAGAAGAACCAGAAGATTCCTAGAAGCATTGTAGATCCTATGTGAGTTCAAGTTACTTGTCTGGTACTAGGCAGAACATTTACTAGCTCACTGGTCCTTCTTTGGCATAAAGCAAAGAACATATTTTGGGGGAACAGAAGTAGAAAAGAAGCCTGTATTTCTGAATTTTTACTGACAGCAGGCAGATGTAGGCTGCCTCTGTGGGAGGGACAGAAAGTCTGCCAGCACTAGTTTTGGCAATGAATAGGGGAATAGAGATTATTTGACATTATGGGAAAGAAAATAACGAGAAAGTCCTATCCCCAAGGTACAGGGACAAAGAGCTAATATAAGACAGAAAAAAATAAATAAATAAAAAAGAAATCTTGATTCCCTTGCTTCCACTATAAGACTTGAGGACAGTGACAAGCAATTATAATGTGTTCTTAGAGAGGGGCAAGAATGCAGAGTGACCTACCCCTGTGATTCAGGTATGCTGAAATCTCAGGAGTAAAAAATTTGAAATAAACCATATGGCCATCTTGGCTTTACACTAAGCACAAAGTGGTGGCTGTTCATCACTGTAAGAATTTGAAGCATGTTGTGCACTAAAGCTAACTATAGTAACAAGGGTATCCAGACCCAGGTCAACTACAGTCTAGATTGACTCAAACCTCACAGTAATGCCCTTACACACACACAAAAGGAAATTTACTGTCATAAATATTATTTATTCCAGATTCCACTGTTCTTTTACATACAATATCTGGTTTTCAATAATAATAATAATATAACAGACTTCTGGTCACAGCTTCAACATGTTGAGTTTGGAAATTATCACTGTTGTCCTTACAACAAGAAAGAGTTGAACAGATTGAAAATAAAGGACTCTCCTTTGACCCCCTCAGAAAACTTCGTTCAGTGGGAAAACCACTGCCCTCAAGTTGGAAGAAACAGGTGAATGCAGAGTTACAAGCAAGATCTGCTTATCTGGAGCAGAAGCTGCTGGAGCCAATAACTGGTAGGAACACTGAGGTGGTAATTTTGGCGAGTTGCTATAGGCAGAAAAGAATGAAGTAGCAAGAGAGAAAATGTTCTGGTAGTTTTAGGAATGAGCAAGTCTGCACATTTGCATGGATTTTATTTCTAGGAGCCCCATCGAGTTCAAATGATGAAAAGCCAAGAAAGATATTCTAATAGCTCTCCCACAGGAAGGGAAAAATTAACACTTCAGAAATACCTTCAAGGACTTCTTCAAACAAAAACTACTCTTCAGGGGAAAAGATTGTTCCCAAGCCTTATCCCACCAGGGGAAAGGGTATTTCTCTCATTCTAGCTCACATATAACTTCCTGTCTTACCTATGTGGATAAGGAGCTGAAAAACACTTATGCAACAGCCTTGAGACATAGGACCATGGAAAGACTGAAACGTAATTAAATGATTATAGCTTGCTTCCCTGCTTTCACACCTTATCACCAAACCAACATGACTCCATTACAACACAGTGAATTAAAAATAAAAGAGCTGCAAAACAGAGTTACTTGAAGAAGATTACATAGGAAAGCTTTGTCAAGAGGAAAGACAAAAACAATGAAACTAGAGGAAATTGAACCCTCTGGCACCAACAACTGTAGAAAATATTTCTCAAAAAGCAGCCCAAATTTTGGCTGTACTTAGATAAAACCTCACACTATAGACCTATTTAACTTCAGTTTTGACTGCTTAGTTCATCAGGTCTGGCTTTCAACAACAACAAATTACAAGCCATTTTAAAAGGCAACTAAAATGCAGACTGAAGAAACAGGACGTTAGAATCATACTCTTATATGCCAATGATAGTAGAATTATCATGAATATCATTATAAAATATGTGTTAAAGGCTCTAAAATATACAACAGGCAAGAATAGATAGGTTATCTAATCAAAGAGATGAAAACTCAAAATCAAAAGAGAATACTACTAATTAAAAAAAACCTACTTAAATGGAAATGAATAATGTTTGGATATAGGTTAATTAAAAACATTTCAAACTGAAATGCAAAGAGAGAAAACAAAAATTATTAACAGAACCCCAGTCCTGAGGTATAATTTTAAAGCTCTAGCATATACACAAATGAAATACTAAAAGGAAAATAGAGACAATAGTGCAGAAGAAGTACTGGAAGAAATAATGGCTAGGGATTTTCCAAAATAAATGAAAAATATCACACTACAGATCTAGAAAACTCAAAGAACACCAAGCAGCGATATGGACAGGAGACAGGGAAATACTGGGTAGAAGAGGACGGTTCCCTGGCAAAGGCCCCACCCTCAAACCTGGAAACCCCTGGCGCTAAATGGGAACAGCTATTCCTGTTTTCACACCCAGAAGTTACCTTTTGGCCTGCCATACCTCCCTATCCTGTACATATAAAAACCCCAGACCTCAGGCTTCAGAAGGAGACAAGGAGACAAACAGAAGAGCAAAAAAAATGGCAGAACAGCACAGGAGAGAGAAGGAGTCTCTGAACACAGAGAGGAGTTCTGCTGGGAGTGGTTGCAGAAGATATCCACTGCTGGATAGCCAAACTCCAGGGGAAGATCACCTTCGCAATGCATCCCCCTTCCAGCTTCCCATCCATCCTGCTGAGAGCCAACTGCACCACTCAATAAAATCCCCCATATTCATCCCTCAAGTATGTGTGTGACATGATTCTTTCTGGATGCTGGAAAAAGACCTGGGTACCAAGAGGGCACTGAGCTGGTTAACACTTAAGCCAACTGCAGATTGCAAAGCTAAAAGAGCACACTGTAACACATGCCCATTTGGGCTTTGGGAGTCACAGGCACCCATCCCTAGACACCACTGTGGGGCTGGAGCCC
This sequence comes from Macaca thibetana thibetana, assembly GCF_024542745.1. Taxonomy (NCBI): domain Eukaryota; kingdom Metazoa; phylum Chordata; class Mammalia; order Primates; family Cercopithecidae; genus Macaca; species Macaca thibetana. Next base: position 68,703,254 of record NC_065592.1, read on the forward strand.
CAAAGCACTTGCCCCAGCTCCTCCACCTGCCCACCTGTGTGCTCCCCCTCCTATAAGGGGTTTGAGTAGGTGCCACAGACAAACAGGTGAGCCACATCCCTGTTGTGTGTTTTGAGAGGGGGCTCAGGAACGCTCCTATTTCAGCAGGATAAGAAAAAGACAAATCTACAACTAAGCATGTGTAAAGGAAAATAAAGTAACAGGACCTCCAAACTCCTTATGACAAAGGGAAAATTAAGACTGGAAGCTGAGACACTACACAGCCAACCTCTTTCCAGATGAATAACTGTTCCTTCAAAACTTTGTGAAGTAACATTATACATTAGCCAGACTCATGGAAAGGGAAAATGCCTTAGGAATTTCCTCAGGATTATCTCCACAAAATCTCTCATAAGTTAATTATTTACTGTCCTCAACATTTTCAAAATGTATATATCCTTCCTTAAACCAAGGAAATGTCAATTGTAACTGTAGATCTGCAATCTTAATATGGCTCCTAAAACTAAAATCTGTTCAATTCCACACTGATAACGTCTATTATAGCTCATCTTCCAAGTTGCAGAACAAAGGCAAGATGAGATGAATCATTCCTTCATCAACCCTCAGAAGTTTACACAATTGTTTTTTCCTGTACTTACTTTTTCTTCAGATGTTCACTTTATCTTTGCAAAATGTAGATTTCCTGTGAACTAACTAAATTCTCACAAGAATGTAACTATTTGACTCACTGTTATGAAAACTGAATAGATGACTATAAGAATTTTTAGGGTGGCAAACCTTTCCATATGTTACTGTGGTGGTGCAAACACTACGAGAGAAACTTGCCAAACCTACAAAATTTACGAAACACAGAGTAAAATGTAATGTATGCAAACTTAAAACAAATATTTAGGATCTTAGGAGATCTCATGATAAAATGTGAAATGCTATAAATTAATCTAATTATACTACAAATGCATGAAAAAACATCATTTAAGTGAGTGTGGTACGAAATTTGCTAAGTAATCTTAACAATGCTTGGAATATGCAAGACCAATTGTAAAAGAAACTGCATAAAATATTTATGCAGTCTTCTAGATGATAAAATTTTCTGATCCATGATGACATGGGTTAAGGCTATACCACTGTTGAAATTGGATTTTCAATGCCAGCAATGTAAAGAGGCTAGAACTATCTACATAGTAATGGATTAGAACTGAAGATATCAGTATAAACTCACTCCTAGTTTAATATGATGGTTCTATCTAGATATCCATCTAGATAGTATACACACATATATTTCCATTCTCTGAGAGCTGAGATACTCTAGAATCAATAGCACCTCAGAAACAACAAACAATAATACAACAAACAATAATAATATCTTGTTTATATTACCATTCTCCAGTACAAGGAAACAGAACTCTTTGGAGAAATGATTAATTCTAATACTGGTCAAGAAATCTGGAAGGTGAGCCTGGAAAATCTTATAGTGTCAGAAAGTAATAAAGTACTCAACCACCACCATGACCACCACCACCAACAGCAAAACCCAAAAGGATGGAACTAATGATGGGAGAAGCTAAAAGGGATTCAGGAACCCATTGAAAGAGCTCCAAATGACAAAAGTTGGAATATTTTAAACCACAAAATCACTTTAGTGCTATTGGACTTTAACCCAAACTTACAATAAATATCTGGCTCCATGCTGATACATTTAGATAATTGAACAAATAAATGGGGGGTAAACACTTATCTCCCTTGCAGAAAATTCCAAACAATTTAAGTAAGTACTCCACCATTAACAAGGTGAATCCCTCTCTTTAGGTGAATCCCTCTCTTTAGATGGACAAATCTTTTAGATAGTTGTGGACTGTACATAGAAAATTTATTTCAGATAGTTTACTTTAGGTAGTTTAAGAATGGGAACAGGAAGTAGTTTTATCATGGAGAAACCTGACAAACACAACAGCTAGGTGATCACAATCAATATCAATTATAAGTCATATTGGTAGTATCATGTGCTGAAAGTGGCCTTTTACTATATCTCCCTTCTTGCAAAAACTTATACCTCCAGTCTAATCATAAGAAAAATACAAGACAAATTATAGTTGAGGGATTTACTTTCTAAACATACCCAACTAACATTTCTTAGAACTTTCAAGGTCATCAAAAACAAGAAGTCTCTAGGAAACTCTCATAACCTGGAGAAGCCTAAAGAGACATAGCAAATAAATTGAATGTGATATGTTACATGGACTACTGGGACAGAAAAAGAACATCAGGTAAAAACAATGGAATTATGGGTAAAATATAAATTTAATCACAATAACATATTAATATTTGTATATTAAACAAATGTAACATAGTAATCTAAGATTTTAATCAGGGAAATGGGGTGGGAAGTATATAGGAATGTTCTGAAGTATCTTTGCAGTTTATCTGTAAATTTAACTCTGTTCTAAAACAAATTTTTCTAAAAGAATAAGGTTGAAATACAGATTTTTTCAGATGTAAGCAGAGATAATTTCTTGCCAGAAGACATGCACCACACGAGATTTTAATCAAATTTGTGAAGGTTTATTTTAGGTGTATTTTTAGAATATTTGAAATCAAGAGCAGAAAGGACTTTTTATATAATAGTTCAAGTTATTTTATGCTTTTGTATTTTAATTCTATAAATTGAATTAAAATTTACTTATGCAGCACCATTACGATATTATATTATTTTGTATTTGTCTACATATTTACCTTTACAAGAGAGGTTTATACACTTTTGTGTTGCTTTTCAGTATCTTTTCATTTCAGAATCTCATGTTAGAATTTTTAGTAAAATAGACCTGTGGTGATGAACTCCCTCAGCTTTTGTTTAAATGCTAGGTCCTTATCTCTTCTTCATTGTAAAAGGACAACTTTGCCAAATTTGGTATTATTGGTTGACTGGGTTTTTGTTTGTTTGTTTGGTTGTTTTTTTTGGTGTTTTTTGTCATTGTTGTTTGGTGGCTTTGTTGTGACACTTTAAATATACATTCTACTTCCTTTTGGCCTCCAAGATTTTTGCTGAGAAATCTGCTGATAGTCTTAGCATGTTTCTCTTGTATGTGACAAGTCCTTTTAATCTCGCTTTTTTCAAAATTCTCTCTTTGTCTTTTACTTTTAACAATTTTATTACTAAGTGTCTTTGTGTTTCAGGATACACATAAGCTGACAATGAGGGATGGATAAAAATATTTCATTCAAACAGTAACCGAAAGAGAGCAGGATGAACGTATTTACATCAAACGAAGTAGACTTTAGATAAAAATCTCACAAGAGACAAAAAAAGATACTATAATAATAAAATATCACCAGGAAAATATAAAAATTTTAAGAGTATAGATACCAAACATTGGAGCATCTAAATATATGAAGCAAATACTGACAAGACTCAAGAGACAAATGGCAACTAATAGTAGATTTTAATATCCCACTTTCAATAATAGATAAAATGTTCAAATAGAAGATCAATAAGGGAATAAACGACTGACCAACACTATAAAACAAATGGACCTAACAGCATAAACAGAGTATTTCACCCCAATGCTGCAGAATACTTATTTTTCTCAAGCACACATAGGATATTCTCAATGATGGACCACATGTTAGGTCATAACAAATTTAAGAAGATTAAAATTCTACCTAGTGTTTTTTTAAACTAAAATTAACAGAGGACCAAGTGTGGTGGCATGTACCTGTACTCTCAATTACTTGAGAGGCAGAGGCATGAGGATAATTTGAGTTCAGGAGTTTGAGGCTATAGTATTCTATAATTACACCTGTGAATAGGCACTTAACTTCAGTCTGGGCAAAAAAGTGAGCCCCCATCTCTAAAAATATATGAAAATGAAAAGAAACTAAAAATCAATTGCAAAAGGAAAACTGGACAATTCACAAATATATGGAAATTAAACAATTTTCTCTTAAATAATGAAACAGTCCAAGAAGAAAATGAAGGAAAAATTAGAAAATATATTGTGTCAAACTAAAGAGAAAGCATAATATAACAAAACTCATGGAATATAGAAAAAGAAAAACTACTAAGAGAGAAATTTATTGCAGTAAATGCCTACATTAAATAAGAAAAAAAATCCTCAAATAATCAACCTAACACTATACCACTAATAACTAGCAAAAGAGGAACAAACTTAACCCTAAATTAGCAGAAGAGGAAAATAATTTTAAAAAAGAACAGATATAGAGAAACATAATAAAAGAAAAGGTATATAAAATCATTGAAACTAAGAATTCATTTTTTAAAAGATCAACAAAAGTGACAAGCTTTTAGTAAAACAAAGAAAAATTTAGAAAAGATTTAAATAAATAAAATCAGAAATTAAAGAGGAGCCATTGCAACAGACAACAGAAGCATTAAACAACAACAACAAAAAGGATTATGGGGCTGGGCTGGGCGTGGTGGCTTACACCTGTAATCCCAGCACTTTGGGAAGCCAAGGTGGGGGTATCACCTGAGGTCAGGAGGTTCAGATCAGCCTGGCCAACATGGAGAAACCCCTCCTCTACTAAAAATACAAAAATTCGCTAGGTATAGTGGCGCATGCCTGTAATGTCAACTATTCAGTAGGCTGGGGCAGGAGAATCATTTGAACCCGGGAGGTGGAGGTTGCAGTGAGCCGAGATCGCACCACCACACTCCAGCAACCTATCAAGACTTAATCATAAAGAAATAGACTATCTGAATAGACTTCTAATAAGAACATTTAATTAGTAATCAAAAATATTCCAAGAGAGCTGCATGACCAGATGGATTCATTGGTGAATTCTACAAAACATTTACAGAAGAATTAACACTAATGTTTTTTAAACTCTTTCTAAAAATTGAATCAGAGGGAACTTTTTTTTGTATTTATTTAGTGAGGTCAGCATTATCCTGATACAAGCCAGATAAGAAAAAAATAAAAATACATATCTCTTAGAATATTGATGTTAAAATTCTCAACAAAGTACTACTAAATTAAGTTTAACAGTACATTAAAAATGATACTGCATCAGAACAAGAGGAATCTACTCCTAGGATGCAAATATAGTTTAACATACACAAACTAATCAGTGTGATGGTCCACAGTAACAAAATGAAGGATAGATATCACATGATTATCTCAGTAGCTGCAGAAAAAGCATTTGACAAAATTCAACATACTTTTGTTCTGTTCAACAACAAATAGAAGAAAATTTACTCAACATAATAAAGACCACATTTGAGAAGTCTACAGCTAGCATGCTCAATGGTGAAAAACTAAAAGTTTTGTATTTTTCATAAATAATATGACAAGGGTGTCCACTTTCACCACTTCCATTCAACATAGTACTTGAAGTCCTAGTCAGGGCAATTGGGCAAGAAAATAAAAGTCATTCAAATTAAAAAGAAATAAGTTAAATTACATCTGCTTGTGGGAGGCATCTTATATGTAGAAAACTCTATGGATTATACACACACACACACATAGGTAGAATTAATAAACACATTTAATAAACTTGTAGGATACAAAGTCAACATATAAAAATCAGTTGTGTTTACACATGATAACCATGAACTTTAGAATTTTTTAAAAATTCCATTTACAATAGGATATAAATAATAAAATACTTATAAATGAATTTAAGAACGGAGGTTAAAGTCTTATGAATTGAAAAATACAAAACATCGTGGATGGAAATTAAAGAAGACACAAATAAATCAAAATACATTCCACGTTCATGGACATCTCATGTCCATGTTCATATTGTTCATATTGTTAAAATACTACCCCAAACAATCTACAGATGCAATGTTATCTCTAACAAAATTCCACTTTTTTATAAAAATAGAAAAAAACTCCTAAACTTTATGTAAAACACAATTGATCCTAAATAGTAAAAATAATCTTTAGAAAGAACAAAGATGAAGGCATCACACGTCCTGATTTCAAAACATATTTCAAAGGTATAGTAATCAAAACATATGGTGCAAGCATAACGAAAGATTTATAGACCAACAGAAGAAAATGGAGAGGGCAGGAATAAAATAATGCAAATAGAATCAACTGTTCTTTAAAAACAGTGCCAAGAATATAAAATGGAGAAAAGAGTATATGTTCATATTTTCAACAATTGGTGTTACAATAACTGGATTTCTACATGTAGAAGAATGAGATTGGAAACTTTTTTTTTATACACCATACACAAAAACTCAACTCAACATAAATTAAAGACTTAAATGTAAAACCTGAAACTATAAAACTATTGGAAGAAAACTTAGGGAAAAATCTACCTGATATTGACCTTGGCTATGATTTCATGAATATACCAAAAGTACAGACAACAAAAGCAGAAATAGACTAGAAAACTCTATCAAAATAAAAAGCTCTGCACAGCAAACGAAATGATCAAAATACTGAAAAGACAATATATGGAATGTGAGAAAAAATTTGCAAACCCGACATATGATAAGTGGTTGGTATCCAAAATAAATAATACATAAGAAGGTCCTATAACTCAGAAAGAAAAAAATTAAATAGCTTGATTAAAATGGGCAAAAGGCTTAGACATTTCTTCAAAGAAAACATATAAATGGCTCACAGGTATATGAAAAGTAATTCACCATTACTAACAATCAGGGAAATGCAAATAAAACCACCATATGATATAATCTCATAAACTATTAGGACTGACATTATAAAACAGATGGAAAATAAGTGTTAGTGAAGACTGGAGACATTGGAACTTCTGTGCACAGTATAAACATTCCTCAAATAATTAAAAATGAAACTACCATATAATCTAACAATCCCATTTCTAGGTATTTACGTAAAATAAATGAAATAAGGATCTCAAAGATATATTTGCACTCCCTTGTTCATTGCATAATTATTCATAATAGTCAAGTTATGGAAACAACCTAATGTCCATTGATGGATGAATAGATAAAATGTAGTGTATGCATACAATAAAAATACTATTAAGCTTTTAAAAAGAAAACAAATTTTGTCGTATGATGGAAGTTAGGTGAACCTCAGACATTTTGCTAAGTGAAATGCTAAGTAGAAGTAAAATGGTAGTCACCAGAGGGCAGGAAGAGGGTGTGAAAAAGTACTGGTGATGTGCTTTTCAATGGATATAAAGTTTCAGTAATGCAAGATGAAAATCTCTAGAGATCTTCTATACAACATTTTACTTATAGTTAACAATACTGTACTATTAATTTCTAATTTTGCTAAGAAGGTAGATCTTATATGTTTTGTAACACAATTGTTAAAAAGTAAAAGATTAGTGAAAAAAGGTATAACTTCTATTTGTATTAAGCATGAGACAGCTGGTAAGGTCATGTTAATTATAGACAAACTAAAATTACTAAAATAGTTACAGACATAAAAAGAGTAATTGTATAATGTTAAAAGGATCAGTCCATAAAGAATACTTACTAATACTAAACACAAATACATTTAATAAACATTACTTCAAAACACATCTAATCAATTTCCCCACCCAAAAGAAACCACCTTCTATCCTCTATATTCTTAGTTATGCATGATAGTAAAAATCACATAAATGAGACTATAAAGTTAGTGTACAATTAAAGGTTGTTCCAATATTAAACAATAATCAAATGTAATTTATCACACATTACCATATCCTACTTTAAGTGTATAAATTTATGAATTTTGAAAAATTCATATGATCTACATTATTATAACAATACATTTAACTTATATGAAGCACACCACTCAGTAATCACTGTTCTGAAAATGTTTTTCATATTCAATCAATGTTTTGCAATTATGTGTGTATGTTTATAACTATTATATTAATAATTTATATTTCTTTATTATTTATTATACATTTAATGTTACAGGAGTATGCAATATAAAATGTAAGTAGTCCTTTAGTCTATTTCCTGTCCTGTTTTACAGTTATCATTTGAAAAATATTGAAATGTCTCAAACAGACACATTACATCGTTTTAAGATAAGTGGTATGGATTTATATATGTTCGGGTTAAACATTTGGTTATATAATCTACCTTATATATACACGTATAGATTAATGCATAAAGGGATACATAGATCTATTTGCTCTAGCTGCAGTGAATATATGTAGTTTCTTGAAGAGATACACTGATTTTTCTTATTCAGGCCTTTATTATGCTCCTATAGCATGGAAACTTATTTTCTCCTAATTGTTTGGTATAAAACAAAACTAAATTTGCCTTAGTTTTTATTTCTATATTCTAAGGGAATGCACTCCATTCAAGTGTATAATAATATTGAATAATTTTTGTCCCTTTACTTTGTAAATTACTGTACTTTTTTGGAGTTTTTTTTTCAGGGAGTATTTTATTATTCTTTATATCCTCCAAACCTGGAACTGTTATCAAAATAAACATGTGCTAAATGAATGTTAACTAATATGTAAGAGTAAACTCTGGCTACTTTTTCTTTCTCTCCAATATGAGGTTTGTCCTCATATTGGAGAACTTCTAAAATTACGATAAATTTACTATTCTTTGATTTTAAAAAATCTGAATAAACTGATTTATATCCTAATTCCACGAATACATTTCTAGAGCACATCTAAAGTTTTAAAGCATAAAAAGGTAACAACAATGGGTGACTGTGATATGACACTAAAGTGAAAAGTTACACAAAAAATTTTGGAAATAATGAAAATAATGAGAAACAAGATGGGGAAACTTCAAAAGTGACTCTTGGCACTAACACTGACAAATTTTGATATTGGAGGAAACTTTTTTATGTTTTTGAAGAAACGTGATTTTTACCAAAGTGAAATAGGAAAAAATGTGTACATTAGATAAATAATTAACTTTTTGCCATTAGTTTTACATACTACACATTCACTTGTATAAAAATTATTATTTGTTTCTAAGAAAGGTTCATTTCACAAAGAGTTTCACAAGATTTTACCCTGTGTACTGAAGCTTAGGTGAGGAATAAACTCTATTAATAGGCTGAGCAGGGTCATTATTATTCTGTGTAGTTGCAATTGGGTGGAAAAGATAACCCATTTGTAGTGAGAGAAGCAAGAATTAAACCTGTAAACAGCCTAAATACAGTTAAGCACCAAATGAACAGGAAAAATAATAAATCTTTTTAACATTATTTCTCTTCTTCAGCTGCAGAAATTTAGAATGAGTTTACAGTACATGATTAAGTTATATCAGTAAAAGCTAGCTATGGGAAAAGAAATTGGATATAAGCAAATTTTGGGAAAGTACAGCCTTCCTTCCATTTTGCAGTTCTACAGTTCATTAAGTTTGAATACTGAACAAATTCCAGATTTAAATATAAACATTACTTCTGCATAGTCTTTTAAAATTATATCATATAACACATTTTAAATGCTTTTGATTTAATTGTAATTGGTTTACTTAAACATAGCTGAGCATATGAGGCTGTAAGTTCTCTCTCAATTAGTTGATGAAACTTCTGTTTCCATTTCCCTGTTACCATACAGTTGGATTACAATTAGACAACTTCTTAAACTTACATGTACAGTACATAATTAAAACATGAACAAGATAAATTCTGCTCTAACCATACCAATTTAACTAGATACTTAGGTTTTTTTGTAATTAAAGATTAAAAATACCTATAAGTAAGGATGTTAATTTTAATGGAAAAATACAGTCTCTAAAACATATGATAAAATGAACAGAATTTTCCTTGGACTCGATGTCTAAGTAAATTTTTCGTGAGTATTTCTTATTCAAAAAGATACTAAGTTCTCAGGAATACAGTTTGCAGATTTTAGAAAACGGATAATTTGAGCCTTCTTTGAAATTTTTCATTTTCCTAAAGTACTAATTTGCCCACCTTTTAAACTAAATCTCAGCTAAGAAGCTTTAAAAATTACAGTAGTTGCTGCCTTTGCAATGTTTAATTTTACCTATGGCAGCTCCAGTTAAAAAAGTATTAACAAGAACTTTGCTGTTTTTAAAATACATATATCATGTTATAAAAATAAGCAATTATATTAAATGGCTGGTAAAATTGCAAGCAGATGTAAAGTAATGCATTTCAAAATATAACAATAATAAATAGTTCAAATTAGTCATTTTATATGAAAATGAAATGGAAGATAAACTTCGAAATTTCTGTTTCTAAATACAAACTCTAAACTTAAAGAAATATTATTTATAGTATATCTTCATTTTTTTTTTTTTTACTTCTCAAGTCTTTGTTAATTCATTGATGTTTTAAAGTAAAATTCTGTTAATTATATAGGCAAAAAATGCAAAACTAAGCCTCAAAATTTTGCCATTTAAGAAAATGAACAGAGATTTATTTACTTATATGCTTATAGGTATTTGGAAAATAAAAATCTCTCAGGATGGTTGTGCTTAGTTCTAATTTCTGAATTTTCTTCTTCCATATGCTGAATTTAATTTCAATTAAATTGACATAAATTGTATCGCACATGCCCTAGTTCATCTAGTTCAATTCTCTGAGTTACTGTATTATATTTTTCCCATCATAGGAAACTATGCATTAGTGAATCAAAGCATTTCTTGATGAAGTTCTAATTTACTTTTCCCTTTGGTAATTTTATCCTTGGTTGCAAAATAAGGAGCAATCTTAAAATGTTATTTAGAATAATAAGCTGAAGCAATTATGAATTCATTTTATCAAAATTACAACTCTGGAAATGAGTGCACTGATATCCCATCTTTATCATTTGCATCACTGGTGTCTCAAATACTTGGTTAAATGAATAATTTCCCTACTTAGGTAAATACCCATAATTTTGCTCTCTGGACTATCAGGTTATTAAGTTTCACCAATTCTCATATGCCTTGTATGCAAATTTAAATCGTAATGTGGAAAACATGTTTACCAGCCTTTGACAAGCGTTCAGCATTGTATGGACATTGTATTGTAATAGCTTGCAATTTGCTGGTAAAGTTCGTATCCAAGGTGAAGCACTATCATAACCTCTTTGACCTTCTTCCCTTGAGTGGCAGAAGACCAGATCTTAGATGTTGTAGTGGAGAGTCTGTCAAAAGTAATGCACACCTTGCTTTATATTCATAGTTAGTTCTGTAACAAACATGAAGTGAGACATTTTTACTCATAAAGTGATACACATCTGTACTTGTAATCCATCAGATACCTTAATTTTAAATATCAGGGTGAAATATGGCAGAATAAAATATAGTTATACTTTCACATAACATGTGATTGGCCAACTGCACCTCTAAATTATAACCTAATAATATTTATTCCATTAAGAAACAGTATAAGGTTCAAAAAGCAGACTGCAATATAATTTTCACCTTGGGTTTTCTTTTGCTTAAAGTACATAATTGCAGTTTTATGCATAAACTCTTGATAGGAATAACCTGGTTTTATAATGAGGTGCTTAAAAAATTACTCTGCATCCATATAATTAAATATAGCAAACTTACTTTAAAATATATGAGTTAAATATAACTATTTTGATATGGAAAATAATATTATTATATGACACCGTTGATATAAACATGAGATAGTAGCATGAAAACATCTCTAGGAGATTGTTAAAAAATAGTCCTGACTACACAATCATATGAACTTTGGAAACAGATTCTGATCCTATAACAACATATAAATATATAGCAAACCATAATGTAATGGATTAGCACTGTGCTGGTCATATACTTTTTGCTAAGCTATGTCTTGAAGCTATAATCTCTTTTTCAAGCATATTTTGCCGTGGAAATATATCAAATGGCAAAAGCATTTGATAATATTTTTACAAGTTTAAATAAAAACAAAACACTGGTAGTGCTTTTACCAAAGCATCAAATAAATATAATAATTTAACAGTTTGAATTTCTAAGTTTTGCTTTATTTGCAGGGCAAAAGTAAAGTTGATAGATAGCTAAAAATTATTTCTTTATATTGGAATATACAACTAGAATGTATAAACAAATTTGAAGCAACATTTTAAAATTTTGATTGATGAGTTCACCAAGAGAATCCAGTTATAGCATTTATAAACATAATTTGGCTACAGAGTATTTACTTCAGTGTGAATCTATTGCAGGAAATGCAAATCAACATAATGCTTTAGTAATCAGGTATATTTGACACTAAACAATTTGCAAAATGCCAAAATCTACTCTGCAAAATTGGTTATGATAGGTTTATTTAAAGATGCTATATAGAGCTATATATAATAGATTGAGCAAATAAAATAATTTTCTTTTCAAGTAAATGTGTTATAAATTATTTAAACTTTATATATTACAAAGGAGTTCTCTATTTAAAATTTTTTAAACATAATAAATTTCAATATATGCAGATAAGTTGTTTAAAATAGGTCAAGGATAAAATAAGGGAAATTAAAAACTAGACTGGAGAATTTAAAAATCTTTAATTTTAACTTTCTTAAATTAATTTTTTAAGCTTCAAGTCGTAGAATTCTTAGACCAATTAGTTATGCAGAAGCAAATAAAAGGGAAAAAGATCTTTACATCTTTGCATATGCAAGATATCCACTATGCAAATTCTCAAATCTAGATTACATTCAACTTTATGTTTTCAGGACATAATTATTCTAGACTTTGATAGTATAGCAAATATTTATCATATCCAAAATGCAAGACGGTCCATTTGTGATCTTACCCTCAATATGGTGACTTTCACTTTGTTAAGAACAGAAAAAAATGTTTTCAACTCCTATTTTTTTCTTTAACTCTTATATTCCTTTCTCCTCTCATATCTACAATAACCACATATGATCATTGTAGCCATATTGTATTCTGGTATTCATATATCTACGTGGCTGAAATTTTTTATTTTTAACCTTTCTGTGTGAATACACAGTTTTGCATTTTGAAATATTTTATTTGCCAATCTCTAAGAGAGAAGGGATGTAGCAGGCTAAGTCTCATAGGTAAGGGATATATAAGTATAGTAAACTATGTAAGTGTTTCATCCATATCCTCTTTCATGTGTATGAGACCAAATTTCAGATGACAGCATATGCATTATTCTTTTCCTGATGTTTCTCTGCTTGCCAAAGTCCACTATGCTTGCCTGAAGGGGAGCCTAAAGAGCTCAGAATTAATGGTCTTTATTTCCAAATGACTAATAGAAGTTGAGGAGTAAATATACCAGCTTCTGCATCACTCAGGTGAGGTGTACATTTGTACACATTACTCTGAATTATCCTGGGTGATTAAGCTCTAGTTGCCCATGAGCTAACTTGCTGTATTGGCTTTTTACCTTGCTTCCTCATCTTTCCACTCCCTTATAGTCATTTATTGGAAAAACCTTTCTGATAAATGAAAGAATCCTCAGCTGAGAATCTGTTTCAGGGGAAACTTAAAGAGATAAACATTATTTCCAGACTAAACTCATTTTCCTCAAGGATAAGATGAAAAACAATAAATATAGTCTCAAATAAAAAATATAATTCAGGGCAAAATAATAATTTATTTAAATATATTGAAATATAAAATTGACCAGCAGAGGATCCTCTCTGAAAGGAATTTGAATTACAAGATCTAATGGTGAGCAAAATATTGTAAATATGAGGAAGCAGCTGATGCTGGAGAGATGCTCCTTTTAATCTGCAGCTGCCTGATCCCATTGCAATGTCTGGAAAATTTCATGTAACTTGCTAGATTTCTATATCAAATATCTTCCTTATATTTCTTTGTTTGGATGCCTCGGGGTTTTCTCCAAAGCTTTAGGAAGTCATTTCCTCACACTCATTGACAAACTGAATGTGCAATAGAGTTAATGCCCCTGGGAATTCTCTCAATTAACAAGTGTCAGTTTTAAGTGGACAAATGATTCAATCCCCTAACCACTGCAGGAATAATGCTAGAGGGCTCCTTAGTGGGTTAACAGCAGGACTGGACCCCTGTGGCCACAATGTTAGCTAGCCTATTAATCCTTTCTCTTTTCACATCTGACTTTCCCATTTCCTTACTCATGCTTTCTGGGATTACCACTCAGATAAACTACTGGAGCTCACATCTTTGTTCTGGCTCTAATTTGGAGAAAGCAAAAATTAAAACAATGAACAAACTCTCCCTTGCTCATGCCCTGCCACCAAAAAAACATTGCTTATAAGGATTGCCTATAAAGAGTGATACTAAAATGTCTAAACAGAGTAGAAATGGGCTAGAAAAATAGTGGAAATCAGTAGCATGTGATTTGGAAATGGAGTAATGAAACTTTATATATTTTTAGGTCCATGTATTTTATTTATATTAATTTTAATTTTTATGAGTACATAGTAGATGTATATGTTTATGAAGTACATATTTGATACAGACACACATGTGAAATAATCACATCAAGGTGAATGAGGTATCCTTCACCTCAAGCATTCATTATTTATTTGTTATAAATATTCCATTTCTACTTCCTCAGTCATTCTAAAATATACAAATTATTGCTGATTGTAGTCACCTTATTCTGTGACGAAATACTAGATCTTATTCATTCTATTTTTTACTTATTAATATCAACTATCCCACTTCTCACCCAACGCACTACTCTTTGCAGCCTCTGATAATGATTATTCTATTCTCTATCTCCACCAGATCCATTATGTTAGTTTTTAGCTCCCACAAATGAGAACATGTGAAATTAGTCTTTCTGTGCCTGACATATTTCACTTAACATAATGTCCTCCAGTTCTATCCATGTTGTTGCAAATAACAAGATCTCATTCTTTCTTATGGCTGAAGATGAAGAGCACTCAATTGCATATATCCGCCATATTTTCTTTACCCATTCATCTGTTGATGGACACTTAGATTTTTGCCTCCAAATCTCGGTTACTGTAAACACCACTGCAATAAATATGGGAGTGTAGATATCTCTTCAATGTACTGATTTCCTATCTTTTGGCCGTGTAACTATCAGCAGGATTACTAGATCACATGGTGGCTCTATTTTTAGTTTTTCGAGGAACCGCCATACTGTTCTTCATAGTGGCTGTACTAATTTGCATTGCCACCAACAGTGTATGAAGGTTCCCTTTCTCTCTATCCTCACTAGCTTTCATTATTGCCTGTCATTTGAATAAAAGGGATATAACTGGGTGAGATGATATCTCATTGTAGTTTTGATTTACAATTCTTTGACAATCAACGATGTTGAGCACTTTTTTATGTACCTGATTGCTATTTGTATGTGTTCTTTTGATAATTATCTATTCAGATCTTTTGCCAATTTTCAAATCAGATTATTATATATTTTTTCCAATTGAGTTGGTAGACTTCCTTATAAATTCTGATATCAAGTGAATTAATAACGTGTATAATTTCCAAGTAAGTAGGGTGGCAATAAAAAGTGAGAAAAAAAGGCTAGGTGTGGTGGCTCACGCCTGTAATCCTAGCCCTTTGGGAGGCCGAGGCGGGCGGATCACGAGGTCAGGAGACCAAGACCATCCTGGCTAACACAGAAACCCCGTCTCTACTAAAAATACAAAACAAAACAAAACAAAAATTAGCCACGCATGGTGGCAGGCGCCTGTAGTCCCAGTTACTCCGGAGGCTGAGGCAGGAGAATGGCGTGAATCCAGGAGGCGGAGCTTGCAGTGAGCAGAGATTGCACCACTGCACTCCAGCCTGGGCAACAGACCAAACTTAGTGTCCAAAAAAAAAAAAAAAATAAGAGAAAAAATGAATTTTAAAAATGCAATAAAGACACACACAAAAAAGAAAGGGAAAATATTTTTATATAGAAAAATACACAAAACAAACACAAGTTAGAAATAAGTCCAAATATTTCAAGAATCATACTAAATATAAAAAGACTTAACTCATGGGTTAAATACTTTCACTCAATGCTATTACAGGAGATCAACCTAAAACTTAAAAAACCCCAGAATGCTTAAAAGGTAAATTATATACAAAGACATGCCAGGCAAAAAGTAATCAATATAAATCTGCTGGTTATATTGCTGTCAGTCAAATAGGCTTTAAGGTGAAGAAATATCCCAGAATGATGATAAAGATGATCACTATATAATAATAAAAGTTTTTATGAAATGGAAAGATACAATTTTAAAATAGTGTGTTATTAATATATAGTCTTTCATATAATGAAAAATGTATTGACAAATCACTATCATCCTTAATAGATTAAGCAAAAATTATGATAAAACATAGAAGGAATTAACAGCAAATAACCAATAATTGTTATATAAATACCCTATGTGGAAATTATTAGAGATAACTAAAAGATTTTAAAGAATATATAAAAATAAATCTCGTGTTCTTGGATTAAGACACAACATCATAACAATAGGAATTGTGTGCAATACATTCAATTCACTTTCAATAAAAATCTTGTTAATTTTTATTTTTGTTTTTATACTTCAATAGATTGTGAGTAGGGTGAACTTACTTGTCTAGATATCGTGACATATTCAAAGCTATGGGAATTAAAATGTCATGCCATAGAAGTACAGAACATGGATAAGAGTAGGCAAAACAGAAACAGACACGTGCATTGATGTAAACCAAGTCAATAGAAAAAGCATATGTAAAACTGGTTCTATAAAATTGTTAGAAACAATGTAAGACATTTTATTTATTGCTCTGAGGTAGCCCTATGCTTTGAAGAAAATGTAACAAATTTACCTATATATATTTTAAGAAAGTCTTGAAAAAAAATAAAAAAGAAGCAAAACTATAAGCCACATTTTGGCGTGATATTTTTTACAATATAATTGGCAAAATATTAATATCCAGAATATAGAATGATCACCAACAAAGTATTAAAAAACCAAATATTCCAATAAAACAAGAGCAAAATCCATGAAAGTATATTGAACAAAATAGGAAACAAGTGTGTTCAAAAAGCATTAAAAAATTACCAAACTTATTAGTAGGTCAGGAAAATGCAAATTGATCACACATTAAATATTTACTATCTTATAGATAAGCAGAATTTTAATATATGGAAAGATTTGGAGATATTGTAGAGCAGTGTTGGTGACAATATTAATGGCCATGGCCACTTGCTAAAATAGTTGATGTTGTTGGTAAAATGTATCCTATTCATATGCTACATCTCCAGTACATTTATTGGGATATAACCAGAAATAAAGAAAAACTCAAATATTTGTTATGGGTAGAAAAGGTGATATACAGATCGTAAGGAAAGGACAATATACAGATATACATTTTTAAGGAACACTATACTGCTATCTAAATAAATGAAATACATATCAGCTTGAATAAATATCAAAAATATAAGCAAGAGAGAAAATCAAACCATAGGGTTGCTTTCTTTTTATATAAAGTTCATAAAATGATAAATATTAAATAGTAGTCTTGCAGGAATACAAACATGGTGGTAAAAATTCCAACACCTGAAATTCACTTTATTTAAAATGATACAAATAAAATTCTTGAACACATATGAAAATATATCCTGTTCCTGTTGTTCGTTTACTCAATGAAAGAAGAGTGTGACAGGCAGGATTGGTGTTGTCAGTTTGGCTCCTATGGTTCGTACCTTATTTTCTTCAAAACTTTCTTGGAAGCTTTTACAGACACTTTCTATGGATCAGTTTTGACAATTACATAATGTGAGTGACAGTTAAATTTATTTTAGAGTGGAAAAATAAATGTCATAAGACAATGCAATCTCAATCAAAGCCATAGTACCATGTGGTTGTATATGTGTGCATGTGTGTGTGTTTATACATTTGTGAATGCTTGGAAAGGGGCTGAAAAATGATTCTAAAATTTATTTGGAATGCAAAGGGTAAAAATTGCCATGGAAATTTGAAGAAGCACAAAGGTAGGAAACATACACTACAAGATAACAAGATCTGTAATAAAATAAATTAATCAGAAGAATGAAGTACTTCACTGTACTGAGATAGGCAAACTCATCAATAGAACATCATAGAGATCTTCAAATTCAGTCCATCCATAAACACCCATCTAATTATAAGAATGAAAACACTATAGTAGAGAAGAAAATCAATATATATTTCAAGAAATGATATTGGATCAACTGGAAATTCATCTGGTGAAGAAGTTTATTTTGATTCCTATTCCTATTAGAAAGAAAAACAATTCTAGAGGAAGTAAAACTGTAAATATAAAAGGTAAAATACTAAGGTTTGTTGGAAGAAAATATATAAATACATATTAATACCTTAGGGTTGGCAAAAAAATTTAAAAATATGACACAAAAGGTATTAATCATCAATTTAAAAATGATCTCGTCTGAGCATGGTGCCTCACACCTGTAATCCCAGCACACTGGGAAGCCAAGGTGGGTGGATCACTTTGAGCTCAGGAGTTCAGAACAGCCTGGGCAACATGGCGAAACCCTGTCTCTACACACACACACACACACACACACACACACACACACACACACGCGCGCCCACAAAAAAATTTGCCAAGCATTGATGGCCCACTCCTGTAGTCCCAGCTACATGGGAGGCTGAGGCTGGAGAATTGCTTTGAGTCCAGGAAGCAGAGGTTGCAGTGAGCCAAGATCATGTCACTGCACTCCAGCCTGGGTAACAGAGTGAGACGTTGCCTCGAAATATATATATATACACACATATGTATATAGTTTTCCCATTCTGTAGGTATACGTATATGTGTATTTATATATATGCTCAACTAGTCGCTCTCTCTCTCTACATATATACACATATATATACACACACATATACATATATTTATGCTCAGCTTTGTCATTATGAAAATGCCAATTTGTTTGTAATATTGCTAAATTTCAATCAATGAGGATAAAAAGAAAAAGAGACAATATCAAGTTTGGTAAGGATACGGAAAAATAGATTCTCTGCTTTGTAGTATCTACTAAAGCTGAATTTATGCACACCTTATTACCAGCTTCCATTCTTGGATATATGCAAAACATAAATGAGCACATGTGTTCATCAATACATATGTACAAGAATGGTCATGGAAGCATTATTTATAATTACTAAAACCTGTAAACAACTGAAGTATTCATTAACAAGAAAATGGGTGAATAAATTATGGCACATTCATGCAATGAAATAACATACAGCAATAATAATCTATAAATTTAAACACAAACATCAATTGTCTTACTCTGTTCAATCTGCCATAACAAAATATTACAGGCTGTGTTGCACAAACAACAGAAATTTATTTCTCACATTTCTGGGGGCTAGAAAGTCCAAGAGCAAGATTCAGCAGGGTTCTGTTTCTGAAAAAGCACCCCTGTCTGACTTGCAGATGGTGGCCTTCTCATATCCGAAACAGAGAGAGCGAGAGAGAGAGAGAGAGAAAGAGAGAGAAAGAGAGAGAGAGGGAGAACCAGTTAAGTGAGCTCTTGAGCTCTGGTGTCTTTCCATATAGGGACACTAATACTATCAAATTAGGGCCCCATTTTTATGACCACATTTATCCTTAAGTACCTCCTAAAGGATCTGCTTCCAAATACAGTTATATTGTAGTATAGGGCTTTAACATATGAACTTCGGGGGCACACAAACATTCAGCCTATAACATGAATACATCTTAAAAACATAATATTGAACAATGGAAAGTAAACACAAAAGACTATATACTATATAATTACATTAATATAAAGTGTAAAGTATGGCAAGAAAAGTTTTTACCATTACAAGTTAGGATAGTGGGTATATGAACTATTTCTGCAGCTAGTAATACCCCATGTCCTAATATTGGAGCAGATTGCACATGTATTTTTTAATAAAAATTCTTCAATAGCCATATTACAACATATGTATTTTCTATATGTAATTTCTTTCAATAAAATGTTTATTAAAATTATTTCAGCTATTTGATGAAATGCATGTACACATCCTAACTTATACTATTTTTAAACAAGGTGCATACAAGACTGTTATTAAATAAACACAATACATTTCCTCCTGTAAGAAAATCTAGGAAATACCACTCCAGACATTAGCCTCAGCAAAAAATTTATGACTAAGTTCTCAAAAGCAATTGCAACAAAAAATAAAAATCGACAAACAGAATCTAATTAAACCAGAGAGCTTCTGCATAGCAAAAAAACCTATCAAGTAAACAGATACCTACGGAATGGGAAAAAATATTTGCAACCTATGTATCCATCAAAGGTTTAACATCCAGAATCTATAAGGAAATTAAACAGTTCAACAAGCAAAAACCAATAATGCAATTAACAAGTTGGCAAGGACATGAATAGACAGTTCTCAAAATAAGACCTACACATGGACAACAAACACATGGATAAATGTTCAACGTCACTAATCATCAGAGAAATGCAAATTAAAACCACAATGAGATATCACTTCATGCCAGTCAGAATGGGTATTACTAAAAAGTCAAAAACTAGCAGATAGTGGCAAGTCTGTAGAGAAAAAGGAGTACTTATACAATGCTAGGTGGCAGTGTAAATTAGTTCAGCCATTGTGGAAAGTAGCTTGGAAATTTCTCAAAGAAGTTAAAACAGTATTCCCATTTGATCTGTTATCCCATTACTGGGTATTTACCCAAAGGAAAATAAATCATTCTACCAAAAAGGCACATGAAATGGTATGTTCATTGCAGCACTATTCACAGTAGCAAAAACATGGAATCAACCTTTGTGCCCATCATCAGTTGATTGGTAAAGAAAGTGTTGTACATATACACCATAGAATACCACACAGTCATAGAAAAGAATGAAATCATGCCCTTTGCAGCAACGTGGATGCAGCTGGAGACTATTATCCTAAGTGAATTAATGCAGGAACACAAAACCAAAAATCACATATTCTCAGTGGTGAGTGGGAGCTAAATATTAGGTACACAAGCAGTTAAAGATGGGAACAATAGACACTGGAGACTACCGAAGTGGGAGAGAGGAGGGGAAAAAGGGCTGAAAAATCATCTATTGGGTACTATTATCACTACCTAGGTGATGGGATCATGCATACCCTAAACCCCAGCATCACACAATATATTTATGGAACAAACTTGTCATGTACTCCCGGAATCTAAAATAAAAGCTGAATTTTTTTAAAAAATATGTAAAACAATGTAGAAAGCTTGAGAATAAATACATTAAAAATAAAAAAGATAAATATCAACATAAGACTAATGTAGCAATTTTAATATTAGACAGAATAGAATCAAATGCTACAAGTATAAATAATCATAAATTTAACCATAGAAAAACAGCTACCAAGCAAAATAAATGACAAACTAGCTCTTTTATGTTGTCAGTGATAATCTTTGAATACGGCAATCAAGAACTGGCAAAATCACAATAAGAAACTAGCAAATCTGTGGGCATCATGAAAGATTTTAATATGTTTACACTAGAACATGAGAGAACCTGTTGACTGAAAAATAGTCACTATATTAAATATTTTAATCAAAAAGGTATTTTGCTTTTTTATCAAGCTATTTAATAAAAATACGTCTACAAAAATCTCTGCAAAAAGAATCAGGAGCATCATCTTCAAATGAATGTAGAATATTTACAAAATCTGTCACCTACTATTCCTCAAATATAGTCACAGATATGAAGGAAAAATCTATAAATTTATTTTGTGAAAGATAGCAAAAGGGAACATAGTTTAAAACCAATCAATAACACAAAGTGAAATAGAAAACCAATAAATTAGAGTGTGAAAATAAAACAAAATTCCATCACAAGAGGTTAATGATACAGTACAGATTTTGCTTACTTACAAAGAGTAGATGTATATGGGCAAGAAAGAATAAAGATGCTTGCAAAGCATCTTTTTAGAAGACACAGGATCCAAATTATGGGCCTCCCACTCTTTAAGTTGTTACTCTCTGATTATCGAATAGAATAAAAAATTGTATTTAATTAAAATAAGTTATATACATAAATAAAACATAACCTCCTTGTAATTCTTATTAATACTAATTATATATAAGTATATTTTGCTTTAAATCACAAGAATTATTCAATATTACTTTTTTTTAAGATACTAATGTAGTTGGGTATCATTAATAGACACTGTCAAATAACAAAATATTATTTAAATATTCACATCTAAATCACTATCAATAAAAACTATGCTTACATTATAACCCATTGGCTACCAACTTACCAAACTTTTATAGATTAGGTATTATTGAATTAATTTCACTATTTTATTAAAATGGGTTAAATTTTGTAATTATAGGTTCAAGTGACTTGCCATTTCATCCAAATGAATATGTTAAAATTTGCAACCTGGATTAGAAATCGACATCAAAGCTCATTGAGAGCTAAGTTATTTCAATGTCGAATATAAAACTTTAAAAGGGCAGAAAAAAAATATTCTATTGTGTGACAATGAGTTCCTTTCTACAGACTCACATATCTTAGTAAGCTCCACTCCTTCCTTCCTCAGATTTCTAACTGTCCAACTTCATCATTAATCGGCTATAGGTTCTGGCCATGTAGAAATATAATCCAAGTTTACATTCTTTATGCTGAGAGACTGTATTAATCACCTCCTTTTCCTCTAAAGAAAAAAGCTTATATTTCCCCTCAAATTGAATGGCAGCCGGGACATAAAAAGCTCATTATTATATCATCTCTTATTCTAAAATATGCATTCCATTAAATAATAGATTCTAAAATTATCTGTGCATGTAAATGAACAATGTGTCTAATAGGTAATATGGAGAGTGTCTATAGTCCAAATAAGATACTTTTTAAAAAAACTTTCCACACTTACAATGATTGACAACTAGGGAGAACAATTAACTTTTATACTCATTATAAAACCAACACAATTATCTTAATAAAACCTCCAAATCCACTGTAGATTAATAAGAGCACAACCAATTCATTTGACTAACTTCATTAAATTATAAGTCGTACTTGTCATTCTTGGCTTGTTAAAGACTCAAAAATAATTATGCAAGTAACTTTTATTGTGTCATTAATAATATCATGCTTGCATGAAACATTAAATATTGATTAAATGCTGCTGAGGCAAAAGGTTGAAAAAAGTAACAGCAAATAAATGCATTTTTATAAATGAAAAATATCCCACATCACATTAAAGAAAGAAACAAGGGAGCTTATGTAGATGTATGAGAAAGGTTGCAGCTTTGAAAAAACTATAAAAAGAAAATGTTAAACTTCTGTATGAGAAGCTAAGATCTGATAATTATCTTGACAAGTAGACCAATTCTACTACAAATAGATTTATAGATTTAAGTTTTGGTTATCAATAGTCAGAACTTTTTGTCTTTTGCTTTACCAAAAATCAGTTGAAATATTATTCAAAATATTACATAGGTTATAAAGAGGTACATATATAAAAATTAATAGTATTCAAAATTGTGTTATTTCATAGGAAACTTCATCAATAAATATACAAAGCTTTACTAAAAATATATAGTATCAAAAGTGTCTAAGTTTTATATCTGCATTGGTGCAGCAGATATGAGTAATTAGAATGGTAGAATTCTTACTGTAGTAAACAATTTTTTAAAAGCCAGACACTATGTAATGTTTTTTATACTTCATTAATTTTATCTATCATACTTCTAAAAACTCCCTTAAGATAACTACATACATAATTTTCTCAGCAGATATTTGAAATTCTTTAATTTTTTTTGGTTTTAAGTTTATGTTTAGCATTTTATCTCAGAAGACATAATTATTATTTCTACCACATAAATGCACACACACATTCCTTTAGATATGCCAAGTGGTATACCACATGGCTCTGCTCTGCAAGTTATGGTTTCATTCATAAGTATTTAAACAGGATGACAGTCATGTGTATATGTGTTGAGGTTTATTTGAAGAACAGAGTTATATTTTCATATGTAACAGTTGTAAGTATGTAGATAGGGCCTGAATTTTAAATATAAAGTAGTAAATTTATTAATATGTTATATAGAGACACGGAGACATACAACAAAAGAAGTGGCTTAAAGTATCTCTGGGACATAGTTGCATATGGGAGGGAAAGACGAACAAAGGAAAGATACGAAATAATTTGTCTGTAATTTTGGTGTAAATACAAATTAAAGAAAAATGGTGGTACACATAGGTACATCAATTGTTAAATGTATGTTACTTTTTTTTTCTGAGAATGCAATTTCACTTGTATTAACAATTATACACAAAGAGCAATCGATTGTGAAGAGCTTTTCTTCTATTACTTTAGTTTTCCACAACAACTACTGGGAGTCGTTTGCTTTTTTTAATGAGTTTTCATGTTTCTGAATGTTACCCTCTTTTTAATAAAAGCAGTCAGCAGTTCGTTCTTGTCTATGCACTGAAGCTGAAAAGATCATGAGAGATGTTCTTCTCGTTAGCTAAAAAAACTGATAAGTATTTAATATAAACCAGTGAAGGTAGCAGATCAAAGCATTATATAGCACATACCTACCCCATTTATGAGATCTGCTCTTCCAAAGTAAGCAAAACATGCGCAGCAAAGCTATAAATTCTGCAGAAATAGCATCTGATGTTCTTTTTCTCCCCTAGTTTTTGTTCTGACATACCTGCCTTTCACTTCAGTGGCCCATGAATATTCTTTCTGGATGAAGATCCTCCCCATATTTATATAGTGTATTTATTAAAATCATCATTAGTTCAAGCTAATTTGAAAGCCCACCTTTTCTATGATAGGAGTGCATCTCTCTTATACTCAGAAGGCAAGCAAGCACTGCAAACATTTTTTTTGTTGTTGTTGTTGTTTTTTATTTTTTTTTTATTGTATGATTTCATTTATATGAAGTGAACTGAAGAGGCAAATCCATACATAGATTCTTTAACATATACATTCCCCATGATATTTGTTAACAGGAAGTCATGGATTTTTAAATAGTACATATATTATTATCCAGTTTTTGGTAAAAAATCTTTTGGAGATGTCTTAAAATTGCAGTGCCTCTGCCTAAGCTAGGAGTCAAGTCTTCGGCATTAATATGTATTTTTCTTTGTCCTCTAAATTTAGACACTGTTGTAGACATTGATCATTCTGCATTTACTTCACTATTAAATGGTGTTCCTGGGTTCTTGGTTACTTTGGTGATGATGATGTGGAACTAGAGAGATTTTGTGCTATGCATCAACCTAAACCTTTGAGCTGCTGGAAAATACCAACAGCTTTGTTTGTATAATGTTGGGAAGCATCTTGCATCAGTAAAGTTGCCTAAGATTTTGTCCATCTTGCTCCGCCCCCCCTGCAAACATTTTTGAAATCTGAGCCATCAGGGACCATCAATATCTTACAATCACTTTTTTTTTTCAGTTGACTATCAACATTGATGTGACCTTTCATCACTGTAGTACAAATCTCACATTATTTTTCAATTTAAAGACAAACATTAAAATGTTCTTATGCCTGACTTTATTTCGATGGATTTTTTATTTACGAATTTAATCTTGCTATGTATTTTCTCTTTTTGCGAGTATTTCTGAATAGTATTGCATGCAATTTAGAAGAAAACTCAAAATAAAAACAAAATTGTCAGCTCAGGTATCAGTTTCAGGGAAAACTAAGCTCATTATTCCTTGAAGGAAAAGAACATAGAACAGTTACATCATACTTTTGACGCTGCACGTGTTCTTGCTCAATTAAATTAACTTTAGTAGACATAATATATTTATTTCCAAACTCCTTCTCACATGTTTGTTTTTTCTTGTAACACCACAAAAACTTAGAAAACATTTTGGATATCACATAACTATCTATGGTCTATTTTTTAAACTTTCTCATCTGTACGTTATGTTAGTTTGATAAAGTCTAGTGTGTAGACTTTTCTAATTTTAATTTTTCAATTTAACTTTTATTTTTAACTTTTTTAAGTATAAAAATTGTTTAGGAATTTAAGAAACTTGTGACTGTAATAATATTTCCATCAATGACATGCCATCATGAGTATCTGGGTTAAGAAATAATATAAATAATTTCTATAGATCTGTAATGATGACTAAAATGGAAAACCTATTTGTCCCTTATTATGCTCTTTGAGGCATTCAGAACTGTTAGAACAGAAATAAAATTTCATTCCAAGAATTTAGAAGAATTGAGATATTCGCATATTTATCTTAAGACATATTTAACATTTTCTAAGTGTATCCTACTTAAAGGCAATTACAGTGAGTGGAGGTGTAGTGTGTGCTAAGATAAATACTATTTTATAAATAAATTTGTGTTATTTAATTTCAACAGAATTATCAAGAAACTTGTGAATCCAAAGGAGGAAAAATGTATAAAACAATAATTTAAGTGCACTTTTTCAACTGAACAAAGCAGTAAAATTATTCTATTTTACCACAATTAATGTTAATTTTGTGTTGAAAAATACTCATTGTACTCATTGACATCTGCAATATTATCTTTAAATAAAATCTAATGATAATACTTGTCACAAAGATACCTTTAAATATTCTCTTGTAAGACAAAGGCAAATTTGACATATTCATTTTCTTTCTTTCATAGAATCTTTCTCATTATAAATATTAGTTAGTCCAAGAAATTACCCCTGGATTTCTCAAAAATTTTGTTAATGAAGCACATATATTTCAAATGGAAAACAATCATTAACTTTATTAATCCATTTAAAAACTATGTAAACTTACATGAAGGACACTTTGCTTAAAAATCAGTGGGATAAGGCAGATTAAACATTTTATTTTGCCTGAAATCACACCACATATTTTGTCTTCAAATTATCAAGTGTCTTTAGAAAATAGTGGACCAGTCCTGCCAGGCTGTGCCTCTAGAATGTTGTAATCAACAGAAGGAAGACTGTGCCCAGCCTAGGAGGGGAGAGCAAAATAGAGAGAATATTGAGTGAAGGAGGTGATAAAAAGTGAAAGTGTATCATTTTTTTGAATCTAATTAGTAAAAGTTGATCAAATGTTATAAGAGATCAAACTCCAACTAGTCAGGTTAGACAGTCTTCTTTAGCAAGGGTTAATTCACAAGGTAGAGAGTTGCAGAAATGTCCTCTTTAGTGGTATAAGATTGGAAGACAGGGAGAATTCATTAATTGTCCTTCCAACTCTGAACACATTTTTTCCAGTATTTCTGTACTACTGGACTACTTGCATAAAAATCTTAGTTGGTATTAGGAAAGCAAAACATATATTCAAAGCTTCAATCTCAAGGGTTCAATTCTCTTCTGCTGCTTCTTTAGTAATCTCCATTGGTCTTTAAGAATGCCCGTTATTTTTACTAAGAAAATATGTAAAATTTAGACATCCAAAGGCTTTTCTACTTTTTAATATATGATTCTGACAATGTTTACAGTTCTACTAAATTTTCTTTATGTCGTGTGTGTGCTTGTAAGAGACTCATTTTAATATATGAACCTTTTCAGAAATTATAAAACTCTGATTTTATACTGTGTTACATCTTAAACATAAAAGGAAGTGAAATAAAAATATTTCACTGCTATTTCAAATCATTTCCCAACTCTCAAAGCATAGGTAACTCTGAAACATATTAAAATACTGAATAAGAAAAAAAATGATTATTTTGAGTTTGAGTGTACTTTGGTTCTGATTACCACATATAACATATATTTATAAAATTTTATAATTTAAAAAGTTTACGATTAATGAGTTTACTAATAAGCGATTACTTGTATGTATAGATTAGGCAACATTGTGAAACTAGTACTACAGTAGCAACAACATGCAGAATTAATGTTTTAAGAACTGTAAAAAAGTGATAACATTCTCTTTGCTGTAGTCGGCCTTCCCACTGAGATCAGTCTACAGAGAACACAAACAGCGGTCTATCTTTGGCTATTCCATTACATGAGAAAATGTTCATTTCAATGCAATGTTTCCAAAGGCTTTATTTTTCTCAGAATAACTTGAAGAACAGGAGAATTTACTTAACTATAAATTAATTGCAGCCCCACTGTGAGAATTACGAATAAATTGTTAAAATGATCTAGCATTATTTCTGATGTATATATTCAGTACCCAACTCTTGTCATTATTAGTATTATTATTACCATGATTCTTTCAGAACTTTGCACAGGGCTTCTATCTCTATTGCTTTACCCTACTCCTGAAACTAAGATCAGGAAATGTCTGTTGATAAAACTAGCTCAAATATGCCTTGGAACAAGGAAAATAAAGGGAATTACTTAAGACATATTTGTTTATTTAGTGTGTGTACTTACGGGATAGATGAATGCTGATTAATTCTTACCAATAAGAAGGTGAGCCAAGTGTGATAAACCAGGAAAAAATTACTGTAGTTGGTTCTATGTTCAAAAGGTCTGTTTGCACAGGTGAATGATCATTTTTCCTATACTTAAAGCAATCTAAACCTGCTGTTCTTCTATTTCTTCTTAATAAAAATGAAGCAAAAAAAAAAAAAAAAGAGAAACTTAAAAAGAAATTGATCAATATGACCAATAGCAATAGGAATATTCGGCATTCCATTTTTTCTTAGACTCTGAATTCCAGTTTGGGATTTGTTTTGTTTGTTTTTCAGCATTTGCATAGGGAAGAAGAGATATTTTTAAAATATATGAGAATAGATTTTTAAAAATTTGGTCTTGTTAGCATGTGTGTAGTCTGTGCAAAGATGCCCATTGATTTAGAAACGAAAACAAATGAGTTTTTATTGATGTTCAATCCCCAATGATCTCTTGAGCTTAGAAATACCATTCAATTGCTGTGTTGTACTTTTCTCTATTTCTAAAATTAGAACATAATCCTTTTTACCTCCAAGACTTGCTGAGCAGATTAAAAGAGACAATCATCATGAAAGCATACATAAAATAGATAACATATAGATAAATGATCTCATGAACATTTTAAAGTATTATTAGGTCTTTTTAATGGTAACTTCAAGCCTATAATTTGTTTTTTCGGGTTTATAGTGTTGGCGAGAAACCAAGATAAATCCTCATGAAACATTAGCAAAAAAAGAAATATCTCATGTTCTGACTTTTAACTTTGCATCAGGCTATCTTTAATTGATCTTACTATTTACAACAAATTCCTCTCTTAACTATCCCTCTAAGCATCTTAAAAATATGAGAAAATTCACTTCATGTAGGCTTTTCAAGTGTGAGAATTATGCGTTGTAATGAGCAACTTTCTTCTCTTTCCCTTCTGATTTTACAAGAGACTTAACACTCCTCTAAAGTTAACAAGATGTCCAACAGTGTGTAGACTGCTGCTTTGTTTAGCATCATTTAGTTGGTAGATTTCCTATATTGTTGATCTTTACACAAGCACATTCAAGTTAGTATAGTCATTACAGTTAAGACAAAAGGTTTGTAAAGCATACATAGGAAATAAAAAATACAATGATATTGATATTTCATTTTTCCCTCATTAGTTCAAGATTTGGATCTTTTAATAAAACACATGAAAAAAAGTTATAACCCACCTACTCGGAAGAAAGAATATAAGAAGCCACATGGTAAAATGCATGAAGTTAACAGATCTTAAAGCCAATCAAATAAGAATAAAAAATAAAAAATCTAAATCAGGCAAATTTTTGGTTGGTAAGAAGCAAAATACTTTCTCTACTGGAAAATTTAGACTTTGAATGTGTTGTCTATATATTCAGTTTTGTGTTGACTTTAGCTATTCCTATTGTGCCCTGATTTTGGTGTGTGATCTATATTTGTTGCAAAAATAATTATGAGGGAACTTCAAATAAACATTAAATTTACATCTGCTTGTCCTGATAGAGGAAAATAAAAACATGGTTGGTATGTGCACCACTTCTACAGGAAAAAAGGGAAAAACAATTTGATTTTTATTTCATATAGACAGATTGAACTGATTGTTAGAGAAGCTGGAATTGTAGACTAGAGTCTTATTTTCATGTATTTGTGGAAATATTAGGCACAGCACCACTGAACAAAGTATTTTTCTATCTTGTTTTGGCCTCTAGGGCGATTGATTAGATTTCCTCTGTAACTGAAGTAACTAGATGGAGAAGAGAACGGTTTGAATATTTAACTTTAATGCATACAGGCACGACGTGTGTTTCAGTACAATCAAATGATGTTGAGAAAAAATTATCAGATTAAGTGATTAGATGATGGAGGGGAATTAGTAATTTTGCACCATTAATCATTTTATTTACGTTTCCCAAAAGAAAAATAAGAGTCTTTTAAAGAATGACATTTGTCCTAAAGCAATTCTATCTCCTAATTTAAACTTGTTATTTCTTAACATCATATTAAGTAGTCATTACAACCTCTGATGATTCAGGCACTGCCTGGAAAGATATTTCCACTTCATTAAGTTCCTATCCGGTGATAAGCTAATTTAACCTAACACAATTCACATACTTGCTGGACCTAATTATCCTACCAATGCAATCTGTAGATATAAACACCTGCAGTGTTATAATTAGAAAAAAAAATCAACTAATTCAATAAGAGCAATTTTCCTTTCATTATACAGTAACTGTCTTTGTTAACTAATCATAGTGTGGTTTAAATCTCTTCTAAAAATATTAACACAATTGAATTTTTATGCTCCTATTACTTGAACATGGAATACAAGGGCTCTGAGTCTTGTTATTTAGGAATATGAGTTATCTATGTTAGCTAGAGATAAATGGAAGCTCTGGGAAGTGAACACTCTGCATTTTTAATGAGCAGACATTAAAAAGGAACAGGACATATGAATGGGCAGCAAGATGAGGTAATCAGGAAAGCATAATTTTATTTTCCTAATGAAAAC
Source organism: Macaca thibetana thibetana (assembly GCF_024542745.1). Classification (NCBI taxonomy): domain Eukaryota; kingdom Metazoa; phylum Chordata; class Mammalia; order Primates; family Cercopithecidae; genus Macaca; species Macaca thibetana. Next base: position 68,733,919 of record NC_065592.1, read on the forward strand.
ATACTTTAATGACTCTTTTTTCTTTATCCTGCTATCAATAATTATGGGAGTAGCATGGCCTAGACATTATTTAGTTAAGCTTAGCCAGTGTGTTTGAAGAAGTATTTTCAGAGAACATATATCAAGTAGTCTTTTTAGCACTATAGAAAGGAAGCATTTTCCAATGAACTTACTCTGCTCAGCGTTTGGTTTTTATCCAGATGTGCAGTCTTTAGTTGAGACTGTAAGTTGGAGTCTGGTTTGCCTTGTGAGTGAATGTTACCACCTATTTTATAAGAGGTTCTTTGGTATGTTCCACGGTGAGCAAAGAATAAGAAAGAGAAACTATGTCTTTTTCTCTGTACTTGTTGACATCATATCTTACCATACAATATTTTTTCTTTAGACTTCCTTTAGGGAAGCTTTGGATTGAATCTGACTGAATTCTTTTAAAAATACTGATCACGTGTGGCACGTCCCTGTAGTCTCAGCTACTTGGGAGGCTGAGGCAGGAAAATTGCTTGAACCTGACAGGCGGAGGTTGCAGTGAGCAGAGATCGCGCCACTGCTCTCCAGCTTGGGCGGCAGAGCGAGATTCCGTCTCAAAAGAAAAAAAAAATACTGATCATGTTTATTTTGAACAGAAATAATATTTTGTATAATTGTGAAAATTTGTTCTAGCTCTATTATCAACTACTAGTAAAGTTCTGAGAATGCAACATAAAATTCTAGATGCTTTTATTTTCCCCTCTGAAAAATAAGAATTGTTCTTGCAAATAGCTCACTTTTTAAAGATGCTTAAAGAAGAAATCATAATGAGAATAAAAATACTGACAGAACATTCTGTCTACTTATTATATATATCTATCTATCTGTCTATCTATCTATCTGTCGTCTATCATGTCATCCAGTCAAAACGTTAAAAATTGCTATTTCTTCAGATTTTATCAATGACTCATGGGATAAGTATTCATACAAATTTAGAAATACTCTGCTATTTTGGCAGCAAGTATGTAATAAAATGTTTATTATTTCTTTATTTCCTGTTAATTTTTTCTATTTAAAATTCTTCTTATTTAAAATGCTGGACACAACAATCTGTCCTGGATACCACCTCTCTCTCTCTGCCTACTGCTAAAGAATAACTTTGCTGTGTGTAAAATAAATAGTTATGTGAGAGTGAAAAAAATTGCAAAATCAACGAACAGGCAAAAGAGTATAATGGCAGGAAAACATTACTGGATGTTACAAATATTCAGGATCAGTAACGTTTAAATCAAAGCATTTTACTTTATATGCAATACAATTCATGTGTAACGTTTCATTTAATAGTCACAATAATACTCTGAAGAAGATATCAGTCAGTGATGTATTGGAAACTTACCAGAATTTGATTAGTGGTAAATTATGAAATTGCTTCTTAAATATAACTCACCTAATTCCAAAATCTATACTTTTCTCCTTGCGTCTTGCAGCCTCATATCATATCTTTGCAAATTCTTGATAAGAACTTGTATTATGTAAATGCATACTTATCTGCTCACAGACATTTTATTTGCTTGTACATGTACATATAGATGAACAAACATAAATATATACACACCTAAACATGTACTCACAAAACTATTCCTTAACTTTCAAAGAGATTCACATGCAGTTCTTTTATTTGTCTTTTGTAATGTTGCATATATTTTTCAATAGAAGAAAATAAGACAGATTTTCATGCTAGCTAATAATTTAAATATTCATAGTGCTAAATTATATATATTTATATTAGTTAATAATATGAAATTTTTATTTTAATGAGACATTATAACATAGTTATACACATTGAAAGTAGATTTTAAAATGGTGGAATACAGCATGTGGCAAGTCGTATAATCTGTAATTAGATGAAATTTTAAAAGTAATGCCATTCAAAGAAAAAGTGTTCTGTCTTTACCTATAAAATTGATGATGCTTGGTTTAGATAGAGGAAAAGGAGAAGAGTAAAGATAATATTGATACAGAGTTCTGGGAGTAATTCTGGAAAAGAGTTGTAGACTTTAATAAAAATTGGCCTCTTTGAGTGAGACTTAAGGACTTCTTATTTTTATTTTGTGTTTTTTGCTGTAAAGGGCTAATGCTTCTCAGAAATATTTTTTAACATATGAAGAGATGTATACTTCTCCCAATCAAAAGACAAGATAATATTCTCAACACATTAAGCTAAACTTTTCTCTTATTTTCTCTGCAATACTTATTTTTTGTTTAGTCTGAGTTTCTTACATAGTCCAAGTAGAATCCAGATATTGGTTCCAAATCAACTTAAACTAAAATCAAAATTCTGTCACATCAATCACAAGCAAAATTTCTATATGATAGTTAACTGCTCTTATCTTTAGTTCCCTCATTTTACAGAAGAGATGTAATGCTTCACATAACAATGTACATTTTCTCAAGTTGAGTGTCAAGGACAAATTAGGAAACTTTAGTTTTATTAAAAGAGTTGCAACTCAAAATCAAGGAAAAATTATCAAATTCTATTGTTTGTATATCAGAAAAATTTATTTTTATCCCTCTGATCTTAGTGTGGATTGGCATATACTTCAGAAATAGAAAAATATGAGTGGCCTGCAGATTTACAAGTCTTCAATTGTTTTTCTATAAATATACTTAAGGCAAAAGTTCAGAAATAAACTTTAAGTCTAATTAGTATGCTTTCTCACTGATTGAATAGATTATTTATAGACTCTATGATATATTTTGGTTTCTGATTATATTATCCAATATACTTGTTTTCCTTCCGAATTGTATATCTTCTATGGATTTAATGAGATATGTATTTATTTGTCCATGTATTTATTTTGAAAGCCTGACAAAGGCAGGACAAAGATACAGTCATGGAAATTCCCATTAGAGTTACCCTGAAAAATTAAGTCTAATCTATTAGTCAGTACTCCCTAGTTATATTTATTCAACTGAATCAGATTATGTAAATGTTCTTAATAAACTCATTTTTTTCTATTTATTTACCAATTTGTAATGAGTGATCATTCACATTTGTTGAATTTTTTTCACCTTTTATTCTTTGTAACCAATATGTGGTCAGTACAACATGACATCTATATAAGAAAATTCATGCTAGGTTCTAGTGATTACTATTTACCCTTTCTGCCTCACCTTGGTCCTCAAAGCCTATCTCCTTGTCAGTAGGTAAATCTGCCTTTCTCCTAAGATCCAATGCTTTGTTGTTTTTACTAGTTGATTTAAATGTATCTATCCCTATATGATGGTAATAATGACAGAAATTTAAGCTAACTGATTCTCCATTTAAACGTGGAAAGTAATAGTTTCTTGACAAATGAGATCTACATTTTATCAACCTATTGATTCTCATTTCTAGTTAAGTCTTTGTCAGACTTGATGATAAATCTCAATCTAAAGCTGAACTTTGATGAATTAAACACTCCACAGGTTATTAAGCTTGTGATCATCACACAATGCAATTTACCTTTGACAGTTTCTCTCCTGTCCATTCTAGTAAGTCATTTGCCAGATTGTATTCTTCAATAAGTTTCTTAAAAACCTGAGCTTCAGTTTTCTTACATGTAAATGACCTCACCATGTTTTTGGGGGGACTTAATGAAATCATAGTATGAATCATAACATAAACTCTACATGCATTAGAGATTCAATAAACATTAGGTTCTTTACCCCCTGCTTGAAAAGTAAAAACAAAAATAATTACTATTTTCTCAGAAATAAAGTATTCCCAGCCTATAGTTTATCAACATATAATGTCCAATAAAATATATCTCTCAAGTTGTTTTTACTCCTACTCCTATTCCTGTTAAGTAATGCAGTAAAACTGGCTTCATGACAGCTTTTGGGAAAATATGTGTGAGTGAAATTGAAGTTGACATATGAAATTCAGATCTATTTGGGAGAGTATTTAGATTGCTGTTTACCTACTTGTTAATAGAGCTCTATGAAGTGACAGGTTAGAAGAGAGGAAAAAAAAAGAAGAAAAACAGTGTCTGAGAAATCCCAAAAGAAAAGTTGAAAAAGTTCAGACAAAGCACAATGAAAATCTTCAATATTTTATAATCTAATGGAAAACTCATTATCCAAGATGCTTGAAAGAAAGAATAGAAAGGAAAATAAGCAGATACCCATCCAGTGGTTTTATGCTTACAAAGAGGTTAAGAATTTGGCTTGCGAGAATAGATGAGATTGGTTTTATGTTACAGAAAAAAAAAAATTACTGAGACTAAATCTATTAAACTTGCTTGGGGAAAACATAAATAGCCTTTCCAAACCTTTTTATTTGTATTAGCAGGCACAGTTTCTCCATTAAGGCAAAGGTTTTTTTTTGTTTGTTTTTTGTTTTTGTTTTTGTTTTTGTTTTTTTGTTTTTTTTAAAAATACATCTCACTAAATATAAGTAAAATATTACTTTAAAAATGCAAATAATGGGAGATTTTATAAAAAGTAAATTTTACCTTATGGGGAATGCTACTTGTGAGAAATAAGTGTAAGAAAATTTGCCTATTCATCAGGAAACCTGTGATCTGATACTGGACTCTCCCCACCCCCGCCCAGGTAGCTATGTAACAGAGGAAGTCCCATAACTTCTCTGGATCTCACCTCACTAACGTTAACAGTTTAGTAATTTTATTAAATTGTCTTTACAGTTATTTGTAAGTAAGTAGTTTGCCAAAGTGCTTGAACAAACTGTTTAAAAATAGTTTGAACATCAATATCCAGATCCCATTAGTCAGGGTCCTTCAGAGAGACAGAACAATAGGAGAGAGAGAGCGAGACAGAGAGAAGTGATAGATAGATAGATAGATAGATAGATAGATAGATAGATAGATAGACAGACAGATAGATATGATATAGCTATAGATGGATATATGAGAGGAGATTTACTAGGTGAATTACTTCATGCAATTAAGAAGGTTGAGAAGTCCCATGAGAGGTCATCTGCAAGCTGGAGAGCCACAGAAGCTGATAGCATGGCTCAGACAAGGTGCAAAGGCCTCAGAACCAAGGAAGAAGGAAGATGATGGCATAACTCTCAGTCGTAGATCAAAGCCAGAGAAACTGGGTAGTGGTTGGTGCAAACTCCAGAGTCCAGAGGTCATAGATGTTGGAATTCTGATATCCAAGGGCAGGAGAAGAAGGGTGTCTCAGCTTCAGAAAAAAGAGTATGAATCAACTTTCCTCTGCCTTTTTGTCTTATCTAGACCCTTAACTGATTGGATGGTGCCCACTCACATTGGGTGAGAGCAGATATTGCTTACCCAGTACACTGATTCAAATGTTAGTCTCTTCCGGAAACACCATCACAGATATATTTGAAAATAACGCTTCACCAGCTATCTGGGTATTACTTAATTCAGTCAAGTTGAAACATAAAGTTAACCATCACATAATGTGGCATAATAAAGAATAAAAAATCTATTATATAAAACATATACTTACAAATTGCACAACCTATCTACCTTAAGAACCTGTAGTGATCAAAATATGCATAAAATTTTAGAAGCTATTAGGAAATCACGTTTTGTTACATATATGTCAAAGGTGAAGTTAAGCAAAGTACCCCCAAGAATATATTTATTAGTCACTGATTGTCCACATTAAAATACTTATTTTATTTGGGTCAATATATTGCACCATCTGCTTAGAATACTGTATATATCTTTTTAAGAAGAAATTACAATTGTGAAGTTCATGAGCTCTTGAAGTTAATTTTGGTGGTTATACACAGTGCAGGTTAAAGAAGAGATTTTATCTTGCTTATGAAATTAGTTCTGGCTCATTACATCACGATAGGTTTCCTCAGGAAAACTAAATAACTGAGATCCAAGATTATGTAAGGGTACAGATGAATAAACTATTTGCTTTCACATGCATCCCCATTAATTTAAAAATATATGCTTGACACATGAAAACAGACAGATAAAATTTACTGTTATATATCATATAAACATAGTTTTGCTCTTCTAGTTAGTTTTAAAACGACTCCATATTTTTCCAAATTTAAGCATTACAAACTCAAAGAAGTGGTACTTTCGCCAAACTGATTCTTATGTGTTTATTCTTATGTACAATGTTGAGTACAATTCTTATGTATAATATTTAGCAGCTGCGTTGATGGCATTCTGAATTACATCATTAGTCTTTCTGTGGATTTGGAATAAGGTCCCACAAGACCGATTCATTCGTCATTATATTTATTATATATTCTCATAGAATTTTGTCCAACTGTAGTGACAGGATATCTGCAATAATAACAGTGGCAGCACCTAGTAATATCAATGGGAAGAAATAGGATTCTCCAAATATAGATGTGCAAGATGGAACACATTTAACTTTTTGGAATAACATTCAATAATCAATTTGACATTTAATGAACACAAATTATTTCCTGCCCTGAAACAAAATTAGTAAACAATTAGTGCAGTAAGAAAAATTTTGCAGAAGTGTACAGTATTTTCACAGGTTGCCTGACAATACTAAAAAATAGTAATTAGCATGCTCTAGAATAAAACATCATATTATTGGATAAGAAATATTTTTAAAATATTCACTACATTATCCAAATTACGTTTTGTCACTCTATCTCTTTCTGATGAGTTTTTGTAGCAGGGAATTTTCCCTGACCCCTTTGCCAGGGAGAACTGGAGTGTGGGCGCTTGGACTAGCCGGCCACTTTGGCAGTGGCTGAGGCAAAGTCCACTCACCAGAACCCCTAACACTCAACCCCTCTGGGTGGGAGCATGCAGATGAGAGGGTGCAGGAACGGTGTGAGTGCTTTTGGGTGCCAGCCTGAGCAAAACTCCCTCTTGCCCATGGCAGCAGCTAGGGTGGAGTATCTGAGACCCCTGAAGCTCCAGAGGGCTTGCGTTACAGTGCTTTTATAAGCTTGGCCTTACGCAGACTGCGTAAGTGTTAAACAGCTCAGTGGGCCCTCTGCCTTTCCACCTGAGGCGGTTGCTGTCTGCCAGTGAGGGCAGAGGGTCAGTGTGACAGCCTTTAGCATCCGCACCTGTGGCACCCAAGCTCTTGTTTGGCATCCAGAAAAAGTCAGGTCGCTCGAACAAATTGAAGGGTGGTGAATGTGGAAGATTTTATTGCTGAAGAAAAGTGGCTCTCGGTGGGAAGAAGAGCTGTAAAGTGGATGGAGTGGGAAGCTGATCTTCCCCTGGAGTCTGGCTATCCCTTGTAGGATTCCTCTCCAAAGCAACACCTTCAAGCCCTTCCTCTGAGGTCAAGCTGCATCTCTCTAAGGTCTCCTAGTCTCTGACGTCCAGCTGCTTCTCCTCTGCTCTGCTTTCTCTGCCTGTGGAGCCTAAGTTTTTGTGGGCACAGGATGGGGGGCCGGGTGGGCCATGGGTGGTTTTGGAAAAGGCCATGTTGCAGAGGGAAAACAGGAATGCATGTCCCTCCCTTTGGACTGTGGTTCAGAGTTGAGGGTGGGATCCTTGCTGGGGACCCACCCTCTTCTGCCCAGAATTTCCCTGCTTCCTGTCCCTATTATTTTGATAGTTTTTGAAGAGATATGCTTCTAAAAATAAAATAATGATTGTGACAGGAAATTTTAGGCTTGAGTTGTTAAAATGAATAAATAGTAAGGCTTATATCTTAATTTACCTTATAAGTGCAAGTCATTAACCATTAATGTTAGGAGTGAATACTAATTATGAACAAAATAAATAATTTTTAGTTCCTTATAATTTACATACAATTAACGTAAAATATATTCTTCATTTGAAAATGTGTTTTTCTTTGTCTGCAGTTGGGTATTTTAAAGGTCAAAACCAGAAAACTAGCAAATTTATATGTTTTATATAACATAAAAATGATTGTGCATTGGCTTTGTACCATCTCCCTTTATGAAAAGTGGCATACATTAATAATATAGGGCTAAAATAAAAAGACATTTTAATTTTTTCATATAAGTCCACCGAAATTGAGGCCAAACCCATGCCTACATGTCAAAGCAAATTTTATTAGTAACCAATTGATTATTATCAATGGTTGTACTATACCATTTCTATTACCCTCCAAAGTGTAAGTGAATAAGTAGTAAACAAAACAATAAAACACATTGTAAAAGCATATTAATTAGGTTTCATTTAATTGAAGATTCTAAAATTCAGAAAATCACTTGAAATCTAAAGGAAACTCCTTTATCCTGCCCTGGAAAATAAATGATGAACTGGAATGCAAGAAAGAAAAATCTCCAAAGCTTTAGACAGAAACTATTTGTATATATGTCTGTACATATGTTTCACCCACCCCAGAGACTGAGACATATGGCAATGCATTCAATGGAGTATTAGAGTATTTCATAAAAAATTGCAGCAGCTAAGATTATAGGAGAATAGACAAGATTCCTTCTGGTCCATGACATCATGATAAGTTACCTCGGGAAATCTAAGGAAAAAATATGCACAGTCATCTAACGGTACAGATGCATAAAATATTTGTTTTCACATGAATCCCAATTAATTTAAAATATATGTTTGAGATATAAAAGCAGATAGAAAACATTTTGGAAACACTACATAAACATTATTTTGCTTCTCTAGTTTTAAAATTATCCCATATTTTCCCTAAGTTTGAAAAATCATATATTTTATAACAGTAACAGGAAAACCTGTGAAATCTCCAGGGACTTTGTAATTCACTTGGTTCCCTAAAATATTAAGTGAATTCAGGAGGAAATGAATGATTCTGGTGAATTATGAAACCAGAAATGACTTTTAATTTATTTCTTATATCAGTGCTCTCACCTTTTAGAAATCCCTTTAAGAAATGAACCTTATAGTACAACCTTACTACATTAAAACATAATAAGCTATTTCATTACTATTTTCATGTTTTGATTACATAGCTATAATCAAAAGAAAATGTTTAAAGGAGTAAAACACAAGCTACATTTATGAACACCATTAAAATCCTCAGTATTGCTTCTTTCAGCAGTATCAACAAGGTATGGTAATGTGACATAGGGGAAATTTGTGTATAAGAAACAACAGTTTATTTTTAGATGTAGACAATTCATCCTATAGTAAATAGCATTAAAAATAACAACTTTTCATTTTTTATCACACCCCGTGATAATATAATGATTCTTTTTATTGAAGACTGATTGCAAAGAGCTATTTTAAATAATTCCAAAAGCTCAAAGGACATGCCTTCTCAAATTCCTCCAGGTGCTCCAAAAGTCAAGAAAGATTATGCCCAAGTTTCACATTATGAAGAATTATATTTACAAATATACCCTGATATAAACTTGAAAAGCAGAGCCCATTCTCAAGATATTAAATGAATACTTCTCTTTTAAATAATGGCATCAGTCCAAGGTAAATGTTTCTTCTACTTCTTCCCCAATCCTTTTATTTTTCCACCCAGCAATTAAAAGTCAGAATAATTTCACATTCTGGTAACACTAGCACCAAAAATATAATGGAACATATAGAAACAGCAAGAATTGTGACTATCAAGTCATAATTTTAATGTTATTTCTTCTTTACCACCCCCTCCATGGATATTATACTTCATTTATTGAGGACATGCATCTTTTAATAACACTTTTAAACTGTGTAATGGGATGTTCAGTTTAACGTATAAACATACTCTCAGAAAACCTTGCAAATTAGAATGTTGGAAAATGGTGTTTCCCTAAGGCTGCTTAGAGCATACATTTAAATGGAGTACGACAACAGTGCAAATACGTGCCACTGAAAGCTCTCTATATGAATGCATCATTTGAATATTAATATGTTGATAGAGAATTTTTTTTGTTTAAATAGAAGCTGTTTCATTAGAAGACAAAGGTATAGGCAGCAAACTCTAGGATTGATTTCCCAGAGTGGCAATTGTTTGTTTTTCCTTCAAAGCTATTGTCAGTTGCAATCTGTACAGATTTTTGTATTAACTTTTAGATATTTTATTAGATGGCATATTTTTGCTGGAAATGTCAAATAACTCTACTGATAATATCATATTTAGGGCAGAATTGGATTTGTTAGCAGATATAAGAATATAATCTGAGACTGGTTAAGAAATCTAATCTAGAATTTTAAAAAAAAGAACAGAAAAAGAAAGAAACAAACAGAAATGCCTGAAATGCCTAAATGCCTAAAATGAAAATTTCATGGGATGGGATTAACTGCAGAGTAAATAATTCAGATGAAATGTTTACTGAAGTCAAAGACATACCCAAAGAAACTATCCAAAAGTAAAAAAAGAGAAAAATTAACAAAATAATAAACCAGTAGTACTGAAGAATGAGCAATAGGACAACTTCAAGCAGCCTAAATTAAGTGTAAATGAAGTAGCTGAAGAAGACAAGGGTAATACAAAAAATATTTGAAAAATATATAGGTGGAAAATTTCCAATATGATAAAACTTTGAAGCCATAAATCTAAGAATATCAACAACATACAAACAAAAGAAACACAAAAAAACTATACCAAAATCTCACAATAAATTACTTCCTTAAAAAATAAATAAAAATGTTAAAAGCAGCAAAGATTGCATTATGACAAACAAAAGAGGATAAGATTTAACAACAGGTTTATGATTAGAAACAAAGGAAACAAAGACCAACATCTACAAAGATCTGAAGAAAAAAAAATTAGTTAACCTAAAATTCTATACACAGTGAAAATATATTCCAAAAAAAAACAAACAAACAAAAAACAGAGGGTAATGGGCAAAATGGCATAGATTTCTCCCTCCTTTCTCCTTCCTGCTAAATACAACTACAAGCCATGAAAATAATGAAAAGGCAACCAAGGAGAGCTCTTAAAGGTGGACAGAAGAAGACAATTGGTAATGGATCCCAGGACTGGAGAAACTATGTAATAGCAGGAAGTTTTATGAGCTCCCACTCAATAATAACAGAGAGTCTAGAGGCAGGCTTCTAAAAGAAATGCGTATCCTGACCACCAATTGAACAGAAGGTGGCCAGGTAGGTTTATTCCTCTCAGGATTAAAGAACAGTGACAGCAACAGCATCCAGTGTGTGCAGAAGCATTGGCAAAGGTGGTTAATGGGAGTCCCACTAACATTAAGTAGCTAAAGAGACGGTTTTGTTTCCACTCTGGGCCTGGGGATCTATTCGTTCATGTTGAAACATCAGGCAGTGCGGGGAACTGACAAGGAAAATCACACCAGAACAAATATCTAGACTGGAAAGTCTTTTCTTTCCATGGGTCTGACACAGCCCTCCTTACTTTAGATACATCCGGTGGCCAGGGGACACAAGGAAGAGGAATCTTACCACAGTATGCAATCTGACCCCAAATGTTCTCTACACCTCTCAGGACTGAAGTACCTCTTTACTCACTGGGAGACACGAAGCAGGAAAGTGGCTCTGGTTTGGCCAGAAAATACTGCCACAACTGCTCAGTTCAGAAAACAGATTTCATCTTCATGGGTCAGAGACCACCTTTCTCCATCTAGAGGCATAAGGAAGCCTGGCTTGCGGAAGCTCCTTCCACCTCCTCCGGCCACAGGACCATTAGAGAACAGTATTTGTTGACACCGAGAGCTTTTAAAATAACACACACAAAAAAGCTTTAAAAAATAATTGAAAGCAGAGCCCACAAAAATAGGCCAAGACCCATGTATTAAACTTACACAGGTTAATTGACTGAAAAAAGAAAAGATTTAAATAAGACCCAGAGTCTCTTAACATAAGAGATAAAATGTCCAGGACAAAATAGAAAATCATCTGTCATTCCAAAAGAAAAATCACAACTGGAATGAGAAAAGACCAATAACTGATATGCACATTGAGAAAAATTAAATGGTGGAATTATCTAACAAGGGATTTAAAACTGTCATCTTAAAAAATATTTTAATGAGAAGTTACAGATTCTCTTGAAACAAATTTTAAAAATTGGAAATCTCAGCAAAGACACTGGAGTTATAAAATGGAAACTGTAAAGATGAAAAACACTATACTGAAAGAACCCTCACTAGGTAAGCTCAGTAGTGGTATAAAAATGATACAGAATAAAATCAGTGAACTTGAGAACATATCAATAGAATTTGTCCAACTGGAACATCAGAGAAGATATAGACTTAAAAAATATTAGAGCCTCTAGGACTATAGGATAATTTCTTTAAATTAACATTCGTACCATCAAAGTCTCAGAAGGAGAGGAAATAGAAAGTGGCTGAAATACTAGCTGAAAATTTCCAAAATGTGGTTAAATACATAAACCTACAGATTAAAGAAGCTGAGAAAACCACAAATAGGATAAACTCACATAAATCCACAGTAGATGCATCAAAATTAACATGCGAAGATTAAAGAAGAGTTTAAAAGTTTGAAAGTGGCAAAAGAGGAACAACACATTACCTACACGAGTAAGCTAATTCAAATGACAGTTAACTTTCTCATCTGAAAACATGGAGGAAGTGGTATAATATTTTTGAAGTGTGGAAAAAAATAAACACAACTGTCCACTATTAATTCTTATCTGTGAGAACTATACTTCGAGAATGAAGTTTGAATAAATGATCAGCCCAGTGAGAATAAGCAAAGCCTATTTATTCAGAGTTTGCTATAGCAAAGGAGTCAGAAGCTCATCTGGATTTGGCAGAAATTCAAAGCCAAGTGGAGGAGGAAAGCCTTATAGGAGGAAAAAGAGATGGTTTCTGACATCCCTTGGTTGGAGGCAGCTGGGATGGGGAAAGTGGAGGTAGGCTAACTAGAGCAGGGCATCCTATTTGGTTAGTTAGGAAGGTATATTTGGATTTCTCCAATTGTTCCTAAGTTAGAATTGAGGGCAAAAATCAGGAAACCTGTCAGTTGCTGTTAAAGTTTTGACTGTTCAGATTTGCTTGCCACAGAAGTTGTGGTTGGGCTTCCTGCACCATTTGCTGCAGGTTGTAATTTAGCCTTCCAGACTGATTGTTGCAGACTGTGAGTTAAGTTCTGTTTTAAATCTAGCTGTTGTTTGGATACCCAGTGAGGAGAAATACAGATATTTTCAGATGAAGGAAAGTTAAAAGAATGTGTCTCTAGCCTACCTACTGTTAAAGAATGGCTACAGGAAGTTCTTCGAACAGAATAAAATGATGAAACTTTTGGCGCATTAAAAAAAAAGAAAGGCCCAGGCGCGGTGGTTCATGCCTGTAATCCCAGCACCTTGGGAGGCCAAGGCAGGAGGATCACTTGAGGTCAGGAGTTTGAGACCAATCTGGCCAACACGGTGAAATTTCATGTTTACTAAAATAATAATAATAATAAAGCCTGCAATGGCTAGAGAGGTTAGCCAATTCATGAATTATTCATTACCTAATTAAACTTCTAAAAATTTAATTTGGCTGAAGTTATTCTTTTATCATGATAAAGAATACATGGAATTTGTTTATATCATTTTATAGCTGTGTATGAATCTACAATTATCTCAAAATAAAACGTTTAGTTAAATAAAAGCATAAACCACCAACAAAGAAAAGGAGAATGAAGATGTTTTCAGACATTAAAAAAGCTGAAAGAATTCATTACCAGCAGAACTTCAGTACAAGAAATCTTAAAGGAATTCCATCAGGTATGAGGACTATGATACCATATGAAATTTTAAGTCTGCACAAGAATAAGAAGCACAAGAAATAGTAACTATGTGTGTAACTCATGTAGCTTAGAAGCATATTCACATTTTCTCTACCTCTCTTATTTATCTATAATAAAGTTTTACCTATAATGAAGTTATATTTTTATATTCATGGTGCAGGGATGTATTTTGGACATAATTTGAAGGGATTATATATATTAAAATCATGGCTTTACTACTTACTAACCAAATAGCTGTAAGCAAGAAATAGTTTTCACATATTATTTTTCAATTTAGAATAAAGCTGTCAATACTATTGTTATATTACTATTATCAATGGAGATGAACTAATACTCGTTTAAACAGCCAACACAGTATCAGGTTCGTAATTGTTAATCCTTAAATAATGTGTTAATTTCTTTGATAAACATTGTGTCTTCCTAATCTTACCCCCTGTTTAATCATGTTATTATTGAACTTTCTTAAAATCCTATATTAATTGAAATCCAGCTTTATGGTATTAACATTTTTAGATTCTCCATCCTATTTCTTATAGTTTTAAGGAGAATTTCTTTCTGAGTTTACAGAATATGTTTATCAACAATAAATGTATTATTTTCTGGAAGCATCCCATTAGTGTTTTTGTTTGTTTGCTTGCTTGTTTCCTTGCCATCACCAATTTAGGTCAACTAATATTGTTGTGTTGAGAAACTAGATATTCCACGAGGGACTAGGGAAGAAAGGTGTAGAATTTCTTAAAATTTTCAGCATTTAAAAAATTTTGTTAAAGCACCAGAAGTAGGAGGATTAGGAGACCAATGAAGTGTATGTCTTCTCCATCTTTACAGACTACAAAGGACTGTCTGCTGCGGCTGCTGGCTGTATCAGCCACAGCACCATAGAATTTTTGAGTTAACTATAAAACATATTACTTAGATTTCAGATTCATAATCCCTCTGGTGACAGTTATCTAGGTCAAATTATGGTATCAATAGACCTTAATTGTACAATTCTATTAAATAATTTTCTGAGCACTTAATATCCAATTATTTAAATATTTATTAAACATTGATTTTTTGTCAAATACTGTATTTGTTACTTTTATATAACTTTTGTAAGATATGTTTTTGGTCCTTGAAGATCCCCAGATCTCAGTCTGTTTGCCTCCTACCTGACTTCTTCTGATAAATATGTTTCTTTATAAGGCCTCCATTGAATTCAAACAGTTTTTATTAAGCTACTAGAGGATTCAGGTTCCACTCTATTGCAAAAAAAGTCAAGAAAAAATTAGCTGGTAGAATTAACAGTGAAGGGGAGAAATATACTTATTAGTGTTACACTGTCATTCAGATCTCATAATAAAGTGTAATTAAAACATTCTATTTATAGAAACTGTCACAATAAAAATGCTAATATGAATCACCAGCATTCAAATAGTGAACTATATTTGGTTAAATATTTATATTATTTTTCCTCCATCTTATAACTGAGGTAATCAGCCATAGTTGGAAAAAATAAAGAAAAATCACTAATATCATAATTTACTAAATAGCTTAACTTTATCAACTTAAAGTTAATATCAAAATACTGACGTCATTTAATAGAAATGTGAAAAATTGTGCCATTTTAAAACTACTTTTAACCTCAAGCAGTGGCAGAAGCATCTATTCCTGTACAAAAATTGATGTCAATAGACTCATTTTTATTGCGTGATTTTCAAAAAAGAGTATATTTTCCCCTGTAACAATGAAAACTTAAACATTTTATAAGTAGTTATGCAAAATAGCCTTATAAGAAGAAATGAATAATGTATTTCTCCTGACTTACATTTCTGTGTTCTAAAAAAATATATCTATAAATCAGTTTCTTAACTTAGTAACATCTAGATGCCTTTACCTTAAGAGTTATATGGCTTTTATCCATCTGTTTTGAACAAAAATCTATATCTGTTACCTCTATTACCTACTTTGTAGGCAACACATAATTACTAACAATGTATAAACAAGCACAATATCCATAATACAGAAAATCACATTCAGTATATTTAGTTTCTATGATGTCATATTTCTGCAAAAGGCTTTAGTTTATTGACAGCTAACAAAGCCCAAATATGTGGAAAGGGGATGATGTAAGTATAAATAGCAACCAAAATTCTCTCCAAACCTATATTATCAATCTGATCATTCAGACACGTATAAAGAATTCTATGTAATACATTAACAAATATCCTGTTGGTTATTGTAAGCAACGTGCAAACTCATGTAAGTTGGGTATTAAGTTATGTACAGTCTTCTGATACCAATATCTTAATATTGTTTGAAAATTTTTACACACAAAATGATTTTAGCTTTCCAATGGAGATAATATTGATCAATGCCTATTCAAAAGGAAAGGTATAATGATCATCTGATGATTTTCCTTATCCTTCTCCTCTCAAAGTTACAATACAGTATTTACTGTGTCAAAACTACACAATGCCATAGTAAGTACTAGAATATAAAGTATTATAAATGGGAATTTCCCAAGTGTATCAACTTAAGATAATGCAGTCAAATATGTTATTTTAAAATGTTTATTGATATGGTTTGAGTTTGTGTCCCTGCTCAAATCTCATGTCGAATTGTAATCCTGAATGTTGGAAGAAGGGCCTGTGGGAGGTGATTGCATCATGGGGTGGATTTACCTTTTGGTGTTCTCCTAATAGCGAGTGAGTTCTCATGAGATCTGGTTGTTTAACCATGTGTATCACCTCCCACTTTGCTCTCTTCCTTCTTCTCCAGCCATGTAAGATGTACTTGCTTCTCCTTTATCTTCTGCCATAATTGTAAGTTTCCTGAAGCCTCCCCAGCCATGTTTCCTGTTCAGCCTGTGGAACTATGGGCAAATTAAACCTCTTTTCTTTATATACTACCCAGTCTCAGGTAGTTCTTTATAGCAATATGAGAATGGACTAATATATTTACCTTTTAATTTTTTATCAATTAAGGAGAATTTAAATCAGTGATGTTGATCTATGCCCTTCCTTGGTTAATTTAAATTTTAAGTCCTGAAAATCCTTAATCTAAACAAAATGTTGCTACTTCCTGGCCTTATGATTTAAGATGGTAGGTGAGATGAATGCAAAGCGTGTTTGGTTTCTACACATTGTCTACAAAACAAAGATAGTTAAACATTTGGATACAAATCTCTTGTATAGACCAGAGATTGTCAGAATGAACCAAAAAAACAAGACTCAACTGTATGTTGCCTACAGAATACCCATTTAGGGAGAAAACTCTAAATAACTCTGGGAATAGCAATGACTTTTTAGATCCAGCATCCAATATACAACCTGTGAAACGAAGAATTGATAACAAGCACTTTATTAAAATTAAAAATGCCTGCTCTGTAAAACACAGTGTCAAGAGAATGGAAAGACAAGCCACAGACTGAGGTAAAATATTTGCAAAAAACACATTGGAGAAAAAAAATCCCTTCTTTCTAAAATATACAAACAACTCTTAAAACTCAACAATAAGAAAATAAATACACTGATTAAAAAATGTACACAAGACCTGAACTGATACTGCAACAAAGATGATATACAGATAGCAACTAAGCATATAAAATCATGTTCCACATTACATGTCATTAAGTAATTATAAATTAAAACAACTAAAAATACCAATATATACATATTAGAATGGCTAAAATCCAGAAAACTGACACCACTAAATGCTGGGGAGGACATGGAGCAACAGATGCTCTTATTTGCTGGTGGAAATACAAAATAGTAGAGCCACTTTGGAAGATCCTTTGGCCATTTCTGCCAAATACAAACATACTCTTACCCTAAAATACAATGATCACACTCCTTGGCATTTGTCCAAATGACTTGAAAACTTACATCCTCACAAAAACCTGTCTACAGATGTTAATAGCAGCTTTATTTACAATTGTCCAAAATTGTAACCAAACAAGATGTCCTTCAGTAGGCAAATGTATAAGTAAACTGTGGTATACCCAAACAGTGGAATGTTACTCAGCATTAAAAAAAATGAGCTGTCTAGCCATAAAAAGACAAAGGGAATTTACATGAATATTACTAAATCAAAGGAGTCAATCTGAAAAAGTTACATACTGTATGATTCCATGTATATGAGATTCCAGAAAGGACAAAACTGTGAAAACAGTAAAAAGATTAGGGGTTGCCAAGGGTTGTTTGGAGAAGGAGGGATAAATAGGCAGGGTAGTGAGGATTTTTAGGATAGTGAAATTGCTTTGTAAAATATAATAATGATGAATATATGGATATGTTTGCTCAAACCTATAGAATGTACAAATCAAGACTGAACCCTAAGGTAAATTATTGGCTCTGGATGATAAGGATGTATGAATGTGAGTTATTTTATTGTAACAAAGGTACAACTGTGGTGCCAGATGTATTTACTGGGAGAGACTGCATACGTGTGGCGAATGCTCTGTACACTGTATTCAATTTTGCTGTGAGCCTGAAATTACACTAAAAATAAAGTTTATTAATTACCAAAATATAGTTTACATTGTTTTAATCTTTTCCATCTGAGAAAACTAAAACAAAATAAGTAAATCTCTTATGTGAACAATCCAATACGAATTCATATATGAACTTCATCTAAACAGTGATGTTAAGATAGAAAGCAAAAAGTATCAGTGGATCTTTACCTGCTAGCATTTTCTAAAATGATAAAAAAAAAGGTATAATGATGCCAAAATACAGATAATAATTCATATCTTTCCTTTAAAATAAGATTTTTGTACATACATTTTAAATTAAAGACATTTATCTTGAAATATTATCTCTGCATATTATACTTGGGATTTTCCCTTTATCTTAGATATGCATACTATAAATTATCCTTGTTTATCATATAGTTACATTTGTATCAAGTTCACATGTAGCTTGTTACACCAATACTTGTAAAAAATTTTGTGTCATGAATGTTACGTGTTGCCTAGAACTAAATGTGTGTACATGCACATACAAATGAGAGTAAGTGAAACTGGTGAAATCTGAGCAGGTAGATAGGTTGTGTCAATGCCATTTTGTTTTGTGTGATATTGCATTATACTTATGCAAGATTTTACCATTAGGGAAAATCAGACAAAGACTATAGCAGATATGTCTTATTCCATATGATTGCATGTGAATCTACAATTATCTTAAAATAAAAAGTTTGAGACATATTTGATATAAAATATATTACTATATTTTATAAAATTTTATAAAATATTACTCTATTTTATATCTTAAAATTAAAAAGTTCAAAAATTCTATTTGTAAAATATATATAAGCCATAATATATACAATATTATGTTTCGATAACAGATATTACAAAACAAACGCTCTATATGGTCCACCAAAATTTTTTCTCATCTATCTGATAATTATATTCACACTTTTTTCCAAAATAACCTCACTACTTTAGGTTGTATAGTAAGAATGTATTTATATACTTTAAACTAGAATTCTTCACTTGTATTTTTACTAATGGTTGGATGCTAGGCCATCACTGGGTTCCTTGCATGAAAAAAATGTGACCTTCACATATGGGAAAAGAGTATCTATGTTGACACACCTGAAAATCATGAATCTCCTAAGCTCTCTCACCCTAAAAAATGTTCACACAGTACAGAACTATTTCTCCCCAAGAAACTTAAGAAGCAATACTCTTTGACTTGGTGCCATCACATTCACCATTTATTTCTCCAAACTATTTACCAAAGCAGTTGGGTTTTTAAAATTTTATTTTAAAGTTTATTAATACAATCCTTAAAACTGTGAAATAAATTTACTTTGCCTGTAAGAGCAAAATTTTTAACATAGTTTCAAGGTCCTGCATAATCTAGCTTCTTGCTTTTTCTGCAACTTTACACACAAGTCTTCATTCTCAGTGCTTGGACTCAGAGGGTTAGATCTTGACTGCAGTGTCCTGTTTCCTCATTGTGAGAGCCTTTGAACATAATGTCTTTTTATCTGGAGACATCCTTCCCTCCAGCATGCCCCTTCCCATTGTTAATAACCTTTTATATTTATTCTTTTTATCTAATGTAGCCTTTCTACCTAATGTAGATTAAGTACCTTTTTATGCCCTCATTTCATTACATTTATTCCTCTTTTATTGGCCATACCACTTCATTTTTAATTACTTGTTTAGTATATAACATCCCCCACAATGTCACTTTTGTGAGGACAGGGACTATGGTTCTCTGTTGTATCACAGTGGCTTTTTTCACTTAGAAGATTCTTTTTTTTTTTTAAGTAATTAAAATGCCTTTATCACTTTTTTTAAGCCCTTGTGTTGTTGTTCTGTTTGCCATGAACTGGAAAGCATACCATAAGAAGGAAATATGATGTAACAAGCACTTCAGAGAGGTACACAGAAGACACCATGAGGAAAAGTTTGGCCGTCAGCTAGTGGTACAATTCCTTAGTAGTGGGTATGTTTGGCAGTAGAAGAAAAGAGTTAACTAAATAAAGGTATAGGAACAGTTTGTCATACCTTTCTAATATTGATTTTTTGTACTTGCCTATGGCCTCTTGTTGATTTCCAGTTGCTTACTGTACTTACAGCCATTTGAGACCATTCCCAAATGTCGGATCTATGTGACAACAAGTGTTTGAAAGCCAAATAATACCACAACTGTCATTACTGTTTGAGTGGCATAGTATAAAAGGCAAGGACTTTTGAATCAGATTAAAATTAGGTTCAATTCCTGACAACTCACTAGGTGTGTATTGCATATTCTTGGTCAAACTTCTTAACTTCTCTGATTTAGGATGATGTTTTCTACTGACCTTACATGCATAAAAAAAGTGTAATGCAAAACAATCAAAATGGAGTAAAAAAGTTATATATCTATATACAACATATATATAAATGTTTGTATACATATATATACAAATACACCTATATGTATGCATATACACTTATACTTATATCAGGCTAGTATTTTTTCTGCTGTCCATTCACTATTAGACTTGGGAAATAAATTCATTTATTTTTACTGCAAATCATTTTTAATTGCTTATTTTTAGCAGAGTGGTCTGAGTCTCATTGTTTAAATGTAATTCAACTTTAACTCTGCAAGTATTTGATGTCTAGGATGTGTGAAATCCTTTTCTATAACATTATTCTTATCAGCAAAATTTTGTATATGTTAATAGATTAGTCATGCAAGGAATTTTATTATTTTAAAACGTAATATACTATAATTATTATAATTAAAAATTTTTATGACAAACTGATGTCTAGAGAACATAAATAACAAGAATTTTGTTGGGATTTGCTCACAATCATTTCAATTACCACTGTTATAGGTTATGGTATGTATATAGCAGTGCTCAAGGAAGTATTTGTTAAATTAATGAAAACTGAATGAGATGGTAAAGCCAACACTCAGTACCAAGGTTGTCTGATGTTAAAGCCTGAACATAATAAACTTTCTCATTTAGTACATGATCCATTTTCCAGCAAATATCAATCTAAGATGTACTCAGCTCTGCTATTTAGCAGCTTCATTGTACATTAGCAGTGTTATGAAAATTTACTAAAGAAAGACACTTTCATGTTATCTTTTTTTAAAAAAATTAACCTTTGGATTTTATTGAATATAGTACTACTCTAATATCACTAGCTCTCAGTTTTCTCTTTGATGTTAATATAAAATTTTTGTAATTCTTTTTAACAGTGGAATTGTATTTGGGTAAGTTAATTAATAATATATTATTAAATTTTCTTCAAAGTAAATTTTAAAAACCATCAAATCTATAACAATTATTTTTGTTATTTTTTGTGATAAGGCATATTATAATAATGGACATACAAAGAATTTATTTAACAACTTAAAAGAAATAGGAAATAGTCAAAGGAAGATCTCGTTATTCCAATCTTTTTAAACATTTTGATAATGCGTGAGATCAACTAGAGTGAGGCACTATAAAGCTTTTAACAGACATATTTAATAGAAAAGAAATATTTTATTAATTATACATTGTACAGTTATATAATACTTAAACATATTAGAGAATATGGGAATGTCAAAAAATTTGCTGGAGAGGTTCTTAAAATATATATGTATATACACACATAAACATATATATGTATATACACACGTAAACATATACGTATATATAAACTTCTTTTATTAGCTTATAGCACCAAATAATGTCATCATTATAGTCTCAGATCAAACTCAGTTAGGTGATTGATGACAAGGTAGTGATTCTCTATAGTTTTCTCATAATTATTTTCAAAAAAGTCAGTAGTTAATAAAATGAATTTTCTCGTTTTTTTTATTTCCTTGTTAGCTAATCATCTAAACTAGTAACTTATCTCAATAAATAAGATTTTGAATATTGGCTTTATGCTAATGAGAAATAACTTAAGATTATATTATATACAAAATCAGAGGCTCTGAATAGGAAAAGAAGGCTCTTGTTTCTTTTTCAATTATATATCAATTCATACTCAAGATGCTGTTCAAATTCTTAGATGGAAAAATCAGAAATTGGAAAGTGAGTAATAGCCAGACAAATTTTTCATTTCATGTGATCTATAACATGAAAGTTATGCATTTCATACTTCAGATTTGAAGCTTTGGCTATGTCCAAGACAAGAAGGGAAATAAACCATCTTCTTTCTTAAGTAGACTATATTGTCATGCTAATAAAAAAAACACATTTCATCACACTCATAAAAATTTAACCTTGTATTATAATAATATTTACTGGGAAATAGAATTAACATGGCAGAATACATTACAAAAGCATTGCAAATAATAGTTACTATTAGAGATTCTATAAACATGAGAGAGAGAATCAAGGCCTGAAAGAACGAGGTTTATTATTCAGCCACACTCTTCTCTCAGTCTAGAAGGCCATGCCCAATTTTCTCAGATTAACATTAGGAGAGACCTTATCTCCATACAAATTTTTAGTTCCTTAAATGAAAGATGTTAGACAACGAGAGATGTATCATAAAATTAACTGCATTTGATTTAGAAATAAAGGAGGGCTTTAGAGTTAGATGGAAACAGAAAGTCTTTCCATAGTTATAATTAATTACTTAAGATTCTGAGTTTTCACTTGTTTGGATTTAAAGATGATGCTGAGTCACAAATTGTACCCCATTATTTCTAATCCAGATGGAAAATATACATTAGAATTAGCTAAACATCAGCAATATTATACGTAAAGCTAGTTTGGGGAATCTAGTTTCAATCTTTCTTATAGCTCTCCTTAATGCTCCCAGGCAAAGTAACATTCCATGTGTAGATCAGTTGCAGAATGGTTCCTCTTTAAAAGGAACACTATACTAACTTGATTCTCATACTTACTTCCCTTCCATGTTCTTGAAGAAACCTCCACAAACATGGGGAACACCAATATCTTTCCTTCTAAAGCCCTCATCTCTTCAAGGTTTCTCTTTCCTCATATATCAAGTTCATAATTATTTTCTTGCCTCCATATCTTCCCTAACCTTTCACATTTGCTGCTTTTATTACATGCTATGTCTTCTATCTATCACCTATTGGCATTTGAGTGATGATATTATCTTCCTTTCTCTCTGATAATTTTGGAAGAATCTATCCATTTGGCATTTTTCCTGCCCAACTCTCCCACATACTTCTGACTTTATTGACAAAAGCCTATAGAGCTATTATTGGTAACATTCTATCTCAGAGAGGAGCAAGGGAAATTGACATAAACTGAGAATCCTCTTTGATAGGAAGAAGAGAAAGCTCATGTATATTCATAAAGTAATCATTCTATCTCATCACAGGGACAATTGTATAATGTGGTGTAAATTGTATGGGTGCAATAGAAAAGGAA
Source organism: Macaca thibetana thibetana (assembly GCF_024542745.1). Lineage (NCBI taxonomy): Eukaryota > Metazoa > Chordata > Mammalia > Primates > Cercopithecidae > Macaca > Macaca thibetana. The sequence goes on from NC_065592.1 coordinate 68,757,327, forward strand.
GGTATGTTTGCTAGATTACATGATTCTGAATTAAGATACGAAGAACAAATTGAAGTTAATCAGATAATATGGAATATCAAGTCATTTCAGATAGAAGTAATATTATATACAGTAGGCCAGGTTTGAGAACATAGGTTGCAAATTTGTAGAATCAGTTTTGCATGGCTGAAGTTTCCTATACACTCACGATCAAGGTTAAAGAAATTAGAAGAATCTTGACCTTAGTGAATTTTATATAATGTTATTGAGCTTAGAATTTATGTGGAAGGCAGTGGAATAAAAGAAAATCCTTTAGGTTTAGAGAGTTACATGTGTGTATTTACATTTTTAATTGCTCATTCTGACTATAGGGTGAGTAAGAGACTTCATAGAATCAATGCGTGATGTATACTGGTAGGCTCTTCTTCAAACCAGTCTTCTTTTCTTTCTGAGAACACAACTAAATTATATTTCTCAACCATTTTGCAGTTAGATGGGGTCATAAGCCTAAAATATGGCTAGTAGAATATTAGCCTGTATTGTGTCCAGGTCTTAAATATAAAAGCTTTCCATGTGTTATGACTTACAATTATTTTTCCTTAACCTGGATGGGCGTTGAAAAAGAGAGAGCCCAGAAGAAAAATTTCAGGATCCCTGAACCACTCTTTGGAAGACAGACCCACTCTTATCAGGATCACAAACTTTGAAATTTATGTCAATGAAAAATAAACTTCTATCTTATTGCAACTGCATGTGATTTTGTTACAGAAGCTAGCATTATCCTAACAAATATCTATAATTTAAAATTTACTACCAGAAATAGCAAACTACCTAAAATGAAACAAAATCAAGCTGAAATCCAACTCCATTATGTGATGACATCCTGAAAGAAGTAAAAGATTTATCAGTCTTTGAATGGTATTTATACAGTAGATCATCAGGTTTTTAAACAACTGGATGTGACTTAGCATGCAATTATAGCTGTCATGTAGTGAGACGTGAGCTTTCACTGAACTCCTATAGACTAGTTATCATAGATGTTTTAGAGCTGTTTGTAAAGTTAAGGAATCCAGATTGTGCGACAATGTTCACAACTACTCTTGTATGTCTTTCTAAATTTCTTTTTGTTACATACTTTCTAAATTTCCTTTTAATATGTACTATATCATTAGGGTTTCTTAGTTGCTGGCAACAGAGCTGACTGATTAACTGGACAGATGCCACCACTGGATATAAATCAAAGTATGAATAGCACCAAGAAAGTCTGGCCTGCCCCCACCATTATTGCCTAGTAATACCATCACCAGTGAGAATCAAACATGACCACCCATCTCTTTTCTGTTTTTATACCTTTGCATCACTTGCTTAACAAAGTCCCAGCTGGGCATCCAGTTGGTCAAGTCTAAGTAAAGTACCCATGTTTCAGTATCCAGAGATGCAGATAAAAGCTTTCTATTATGCCTTCTTTTATTTAATTTTCAAAGGCAGATAGTCATGAAATTGACTATTCCTAAAAATAAAGAAGGGAATTTTGATACAGGCAAAGAAAAAGTTAGCAAATGATCATTGTACTACCAATCCTCCAATATGTTGGATTAGAGACACATCTTCTCAACTATATCTATATTCAGGTAAACAAGAAACTTGGAAATGTCTCTGAATTTCTTTACTTATATCACCATTCATTTTAGTGAGCTATTACTCACTTCACCAGAATTTTCCAGATCCTAAGATTGGAATTCTCTTGTCCACCTCACACCAAAAATATCCATATTGGATGATAATATGATTTGGCTCTGTGTCCCCACCCAAATCTCATCCTGAATTGTAATCACCACATGTCGAGGGAGGGAGGTGATTGGATCATGGTGTCAGTTTCCCCCGTGCCTTTCTCATGATAGTGAGTGAGTTCTTACAAAATCTGATGGTTTTATAAGTGTTTGACACTTCCTCCTTCACATGATTCTCTCTTCTGCTGCCTTGCAAAGAAGATGACTGTTTCCCTTCCTACCATGATTGTAAGTTTCCTGAGGCCTCCCCAGCCATGTGAAACTGTGAGTCAATTAAACGTCTTTCCCTGATAAATTACCCAGTCTCAGATATTTATTTAATTAATGTAATAAATTGGTACTGAGGTGGTGGGGCACTGCTATAAAGATGCTTGAAAATGTGGAAGCAACTTTAGAACTGGTAATAGGCAGTGGTTGGAACATTTCGGAGGGCTTAGAAGGCAGGAAGATTTGGGAAAGTTTGGAGCTTCTTAGAGACGTGTTGAATGGTTTTGACCAAAATGCTAATGGTGATATGGACAATGAAGTCCAGGCTGAGAAGGTCTCAGATGGAGATGGGGAACTTATCGGGAACTGGAGCAAAGTCATTGTTGCTATGCTTTAGCAAAGCGACTGGCAGCATTTCGCCACTGCCTTAGAGATCTGTGGGACTTTGAACATGAGATAGATTATCTGAAAATGGAACTTATGTTTAACAGGGAAGCGGAGCATAAAAGCATGGAAAGTTTACAGCCTGATGATGAGATAGAAGAGAAATACCCATTTTCTGGGGAGACATTCAAGCTGGATGCTGAAATTTGCATAAATAATGAGCAGTCAAATGTTAATAACCAAGACAATTGGGAAAGTATCTCCAGGGCATGCCAGAGATGTTGGTGGCAGCCCCTTCCATCACAGGACCAGAGGCAAAATGGTTTTCTTGGCCAGACCCAGAGCCCTGCTGCTCTGCGCAGTCTCAGGACATGGCACCCTGTAACCCAGTCACTCCAGCTTCAGCCATGGCTAAAAGAGGCCAATGGCTTCAGACGTTGCAAGCCTCAGGCCTTGAAGGTCTAGGAGACAGAGATTGAGCTCAACTCTGTTGAGATAAAGAGCAAGAGAGTCTTTAAGCACTGGGTTGAGCTAGCAGAAAAGTACTGGACGATAGTAGGGGGAGGTTATTAAATGTGATTAGATCATCATTGTTTGCTGATTGGTGCTTAACATATTTAGGCTCCTACCCTCACACTGAGACTAGAAGATAGGACCCCTATATTTCTTGATGATTACATGGGATAGTTCCCATGTCTTTGAGGAATGCATTCCTGGGCAACAAGACCAGCAAGAGGTTTGGAGAAGATATACATCTCAAAGGTGTAGAGAAAGAACTTGTAAGTTTTCTAAAATAAGCGCTCTAAGAAATGTCAGGGACCCAGTCAGAAAAAACAAAAAACAACAAAAAACAGAAACAAAATTTTGTCTAAAATATAATCAATCCAAGGAAAACATTAAGGCCATCTTACTCATATTTGGTCATATTTATTTATCCTTAAAATATTCTGAGATTTAAAAAATAGGAGTGATGACTGGTATATCCTTGATTTGATGCTTGTCAATGATTGGACATGAGCCTTTGACATTTAAAATACTTTTCAATTTTATTTTGTAAAATTGAAAGCTGTTCTCTTTTTCAACTTGTAATGTCTCATAATTTCTAGACTTCTCCTACCAGCACCACATTTCTGAAATTGAGACTTTCATTGACATTTCTTTGAGCTCTAGATAATTCATGTAAAGCTTGTAATTTTTTTTACAGGTTCAATTAGCAATGAATACCTAAAATTAACTTTCTGGTTTTCAAGCTCTTCCCATGGAGGTAGAAATTTATTGACTTTGTTAACAGTCTCCCATGTTATTACAAGTGACCAAATATTGCTTAACTGTATAACATATATGACTATTCTTTTGTTTTTGCAAGAACATCATTTACTGCTCATTGCCAATCTTTCAGCCAATGCTGTATCTTTTAGGGTGTTTTTGTTATGACAATGCCAATTTCAGTACAAATCAGTAGACAGGCTAGGTTATGCTGAGATAACACTCTTAAAAATTGCATTGGCTTAAAACAAAGTTTACTTTCTTGATAACATTACATGTCTGTTTTGGATTTGCTGGAGACTCTGATATACATCTTCTTACTCTGGAAGTAAGCCCTTTGAGCAAGTATGATATCAAAAGAAAAGATAGTTCTGGTGTTCCTCCCACTGGAAATTAAAGTCTCTAGCCTGAAATGACTCACATCGCTTCGACTCACAAATCATGAGCTCAAGCATACCTTTAACTCTACCCAAATATAAGGCGGCTGGTGACAGAAACTAACTCTATGACTAGGAGGAAGGCAATACTAAAAATACCTAACAAAAATATTTATCATTACCAACATAATAACTTTATTTTTCTTTTCTCCTGCCATTTTCCCCAAAATGAGTAAAATGTAATAAATGTATTTTTTTATCAATACCTAACCATCATTAAGTATTGTGAAACAATAAAATAGATTACTGGTGCCAAAATCCGCACTACACAAAATATAAACGATAGCCATTATACGCTGAATTTAAAAATCTAAATAAGAATATAACAACCAATTACAATAGAAAGTATTCATTAAAGTATTTCTGGGTTAGTTTCTCAGCCTTTGCATTCTTGGACTTACACCAGTGGTTCGCCAGAGACTGTTGGGCCATTGGCCACAAACTAAAGGCTGCACTGTCAAGCTTCCCTAATTTTGAGGCTTTTGGACTCGTTCTGAGCCACTACTGGTTGAGCCACTACTGGTTTCCTTGCTCCTCAGCTTGCAGACAGCCTATTATGGGACTTCACCTTGTGACCGTGTGAGCCAATTCTTCTTAATAAACTCCCTTTTATATACACATATGTCCTAATAGTTATGTCCCTCTGGAGAACCCTGACTAATACAGCTGGACATGTAGCTGATGTTAATCTTTAAGATGGTCTGATTTGCATTCTGTCAACAAGGCAAGGATAACACTTTGACCACTTTTCTTTAACATAGTGCTAGAAGGCCTAGCCAGAGGAATTAGTTAAGAGAACATAAAAAATAAAAGGCATCCAAATTGGAAAGAGGAAATAAAATTCTCTGTTGGCAGATCACATGATATTATATATAGAAAACCCTAAAGATGCCACCAAAACCAGTTAGAATTAATAAATAAAGTCAGTAACATTGCAGGATACAAAATCAACATACAAAAATTAGTAGTATTACTATACACTATTAACGAATAATTTTAAAAGCACATCAAAAAAATCAATTTATAATAGTTGAGATAGTGGTGCTGCAGGTACCTCTGTGAAAATGGTAGAATCATGACTGAGACTGGGGCAGAAAGACAGTCAGTCACTACTGGTCTCCAGGGCAGAACACACTTTAGCAGTGGGTTTGGTTTCCAAGATGCACTGTGCTATAGCAGCTTAGTTTGCAGGGATGTGTTTGCTCAAGTTGGCTCTTACTCTGGGCAATGCAGCTGCATGAACTTTTCAAACTGGATTCAGGGCCTGTGAGGACTACGACTTTTCTGTAGCAAGAATTGTTGGCATTTGTAAAGGTAAATGGGATTTCCACTTAATCTTTTTCCCATGAGAAAATGTTCCTTCCCTGCACCCTCCCCTCCTACTCCAAGCTGATCCCATCAGGGGAGATTGAGTGAGGCAAAATACCTCACTCCTTTCTCTATGAAACTACGCTGGGCTTCCATGATCCTCAGAGATGTTGCTGCGCCCTCATACTCCCCAGCATGGTTCCTCAGGTAAGCCAGTTGAAATATAGCTGCTTATTTAATGTTTTAGACACTTTTTTTGTTGGGAGCAAGGGATGAGCACCAGACAACTTTAGTTGGTCATCTTACTGATGCCAATTGATTTATTTTTTATGTGTATCTACAGACAATGAAGAAAACTTTTAATGTTACTACTAGTTTAATAATCTATAGCCATATGCTCAGAAGTTGTATACAAGTTTCAAGGACAAATATTAGCACATTAAACATTACAGAGCTTAATTAAATTTAAATGCTAGATTTTGAAACAATTTTTCTTCAACTCTATTCCTATTAGGTAAATAAACTGCCATTTCATTTAAGTTACAGATTGTTTTTCACTATAGAACTTATCAGTGTCACCAGTAATTTACTAAGAAGATGTACTTTTTCTAGGAATAAAGGACTACACTTATAGTTTCAATCAAAACTTATATTTAATGGCAAGCATTTAAAATTTTCTATTTGTTCTCTAAAAGTGGAATCAGCCACTATCTTTTTCAAAAGTGTATTTTTGTATTTCTTCTAATAAAGAAAAGCAGGATAAAAAGGTATTGAGAGCAAAGTTGAGATAAATTATAGGGCAAGAAAATACAGAACTCTTCTTTTGAAGATATTTGCTTGAAAGGGAAACCAAAAAAGCATTAGTATCAAAGATGCCACATTTTAAGTGATTCTCTGGGATATATGAACTTTTGTCACACAGATATTTTTAAGGTACACTGAAAAAAGATATATTAATAATTGAACCTTACATTTCAGTTTTAACTTAAAAGTGTCTTACAAAAATGAACTGATAAATCTTGATTAAATCTCTTTTAGGTGGGTGAGTACAATTGAACACTAAAGGTCAGACATGGATTGGTTATGATTAGTGACAACAGTACTGCTATAGTAACATGAACACCACAGGCCCAGCACCAAAATTCTTAACTTGTGCAAAATGTTCAATGGTTCTAATGAACATCCTTTGTGAATCCAGGTCCACATTGTACCCCATGTGCTCAAATCTTTAGAAAATGTTTGAACTCAGTAATGCTTATTCTTGTTAACTGTGTGTAGTACAGCACATGTGAGTCACCCACAGCAGCATGAGGTAATTTGGGCTGATACTGCAATTACATTTAGATTTCACCATCTGGGTCAAGCAAATTCATTACAAATAAACCTAGTCCCTAATGAGGTGTGGCTTTGTCTAACAAAGAACAAAGATGATGAAAGTCACTTTACTTGTGCTTTTGGTGGTTACTATTCAGGGAGTACCATATTGATTTCTATGCAATTTTATAAAACAATACTGTATCATAGCTGTATGACTGCTTAAAATTTCAGTTAGAACCTCCACTCAGGAGGCCCTTGGAAATTCTTATGAGAATATATAGAAGCATATTTCTCCACTAAATTCAAATACAAATTCCTGAATTTAGAAAGTTTATAACAACCTTCACAAAAATTGCAGCACTGATCATTAAAAAATATATGATATCATATATCATAAATTTTACAGAATGTTTTTATTATCCATTCTCTAATATATTTATATGCCAAACTGTAAGGAAGGCTATGATTACTATTTGTAGTGTTAAGGCTTTTGAAATTATAGTTATTTATTACATCATTATCAATTATTATGTATTGTATGTAACTGTGCTATACTTTTTAAAACTTTTATGTTAGGTTCAGGGGTACATGTGCAGGTTTGTTATATAGGTAAATTGCATGTCACTGAGGTTTGGTACAGATTATTTTGTCACCCAGGTAATAAGCATAGCACTTGATTGTTTTTTGATACTCATTCTCCTCCCACCTTCCACTTTCAAGTAGGCAATGGTGTCCATATACACTGAATGTTTAGTGAGAATATGCAGTGTTTTGTTTTCAGTTCCTTTGTTAGTTCACTTAGGATTGTGGCCTCCAGCTCCATCCATATTGCTGCCAAAAACGTACTCTCATTTCTTTTATGATTATGTAGTATTCCATGGTGTGTGTGTGTGTGTGTGTGTGTGTGTGTGTCTCACATTTTTATCCAGTCTACTTTTGCTGGTCATTTACATTAATTCCATATTTTTGATATTGCAAATAGTGCTACAATGAATATACAAGTCCATCCATCTTTACAGTAGAACAATTTATATTCCTTTGGGTTATATTCCCAATAATAAGACTGCTGGGTCAAATGGTAGCTCTGTTTAAACTTCTTTGTGAAATTGCCAAACTGCTTTCCACAATGGCTTATTTACATTTCCACCAGCAATGTATGTGTCCCTTTTTCTCTGCAAACCCACCACCATCTATTATTTTTCAACTTTGTAATAATAGCCATTCTGACTGGTATGAGATGATATCTCACTGTGGTTTTGATTTGCATTTCTGTAACAGTGATATTGGAGCATTTTTTCATGTGCATGCTAGCCACATGTATGTCTTCTTGTGAAAAGTGTATTCATGTCCTTTGCCCACTTTTTAATAGGGTTGTTTGGTTTTTCCTTGTTAATTTGTTTAGGATCTTTACACATTCTGGATATTAAACCTTTGTCAGATGCAGATGCATAGTATGAAAATATTTTCTCCCATTCTGAACCTTGTCTATTTTGTTGAGAGTTTTTTTTTACTGTACAGAAGCTCTTTAATTAGCTTCCATTTGTCAATTTTTGTTTTTGTTGTAATTGTTTTTGGCATCTTCCTCATGAAATCTTTCCCAGGTCCTATGTTCAGAATTGTATTTTCTGTTATCTTCCAGGGTTTTAATAGTTTTAGGGTTTACATTTAAGTTTAATCCATCTTGAGTTGATTTTTGTATATGATATAAGGAAGGGGGTCAATTTTAATCTTCTGCATATGGCTAGCTAGTTTCCCAGTGCCACTTAATTGAATAATAAGTCCTTGCCCCATTGCTTCTTTTTGTCAACTTTGTCAAAGATCAGATGGTTGTAGGTATGCATTATTATTTCTGGGCCTTCTATTATGTTCTACTTTTCTACATGTCTATTTTTGTACCATGTTGTTTTGGTTAGTATAGCCTTGTAGTATCGTTTGATGTTAGTTAATGTGATGCCTCCAACTTTTTTCTTTTTGCTTAATATTGCCTAGGCTATGTGGGCTATTTTTTGTTTCTATGTATATTTTAAAACAGTTTTTTTTTTTCTAATTCTGTGAAGAATGTCATTGGTAGTTTCGGAGGAATAGCATTGAATATGTAAATTGTTTAGGTAGTATGGCCATTTCAACAATCTTGATTCTTCTTATCCATGTGCATGGATTGTTTTCCATTGTGTATGACATCTCTGATTTCTTTTAGCATTGTTTGAGCAATGATTTTCTAGTGATGTTTCACCTCCCTGGCTAGCTGCATTGCTAGGCATTTTATTCTTTTTACAGCTAGCTGTGAATAGGATTGCATTCTTGATTTGGCTCTCAACTTAAATGTTTTTGGTATACAGGAATGCTACTGACTTATACACATTGATTTTGTATCCTGAAACTTCACTAAAGTTGTTTATCAGACCAACGGGCTTTTGGGCAGAGACTATGGGATTTTCTAGGTATAGCATCATATCTTCTGCAAACAGGATACTTTGATTTGCTTTCCTCTTATTTGGATGCCGTTTATTTCTTTCTCTTCCCAGATTGCTTTGGCTAGGACTACCAGCACTAAGCTGAATAAAAGGGGTGAGAGAGTGATGAGAGTGGGCAAAAGCTGAAAGCATTTTTCCAGCCCTATAATTTGATTCATAAGGACCTTGATTGCTTTTTCCTTCCACAAGATATCAGGATGATTTGTTACATTGATGGCATTATGCTGGTTGAACCTAGTGAGCAGGAAATAGCAACTACTGTCAACTTAATGGTGGACATTTATGTGTCAGAGGGTGGGAAACATCACAAAAATTCAGACACCTTCTATTTTAGTGAAATTTCTAGGGGTTCAATGATGTGGGGCATGTTGTAATATCCTTCTAAAGTAAAGAATAAATGGTTATATCTGACTCCTTCTACAACCAAAAAAAAGAGGCATGACACCTAGCCTCTTTTGATTTTGGAGGCAATGTATTCCTAGTGCACTACTCCAGGCCATTTACCAAGTGACCCAAAAATGTACTAGTCTTTAGTGGGACTCTGAATAGGAGAAGGCAGTGTGAGAGGTACAGCTGCTGTGCAAGCTGATCTGCCACTTGGGCCATATAACACAGCAGATACAATGGGGTTTGGAATGTCAGTGATGTATAGGGATGCTGTTTGGCGCCTTTGCAGGTCCCTATTTTTGGGTTGCAGCATAGACCCTTAAAATTGAGGGGCGAAGCTCTGACATTTTCTGCATATAACTAATTTTCTTTCAAAGAACAGCTCTTCACCTGTTACTGAATCTGAGTAGAGACTGAACCCCTGACTATGGGTCACCAACTTACCATATAACCTGAACTGCCCATCATGAATTTGATGTTATTTAACTCATTAGGCCATAAGTTGAGTCTGCACAGCAGCACTCCCTCATCAAATGGAAGTGGCACATATGTGAAGTGAAAGGTTCTGAAGACACAAATAAGTCTCATGAAGTGGCTGGGTAAATGAGCCCTGAGTACCAAGGGGAAATTATTCCACAAAGGTAGTAAGAAAAAATATGTCTGCAATACAGGATATCCCTTAAGGTATCTGTAAGTATAACCATGTCCTGTAGTTAAGATCAATGGAAAACAACAACCCAGTCCAAGCAGGATTACTAGTGGCCAGGATCTTCAGGATTAAAGGTTTAGATCATTCAACCAGTTGAAGAACCATGACCAGTTGAGGTGCATGCTAAAAGCAAAGGGAATACAGATGGGTAGTGGAATAATGTAGTATAATTTCAGCTATAACTATAATTGTATGAATATTTCTTTCTTATCTTGTTATGAATAGCTTTGTGTTTGTACTTGTGCAATATCTTTGCTTTCTTTCTTCTCTTTTTCCCTTATCACATAACCTAAGGTGTACTGACTTTATATCATAGTATTTGAGCATTATTACCTTTATTATAGTATTTAAGTTATAGGATATCAAGGAGAAGAGTAAATATCAAATATCTTGTTTTCTCTTCTAGGAGAAGGGATTAGTATGTTTAGGCTGTTGACAGGATAGTTGTACCATGTTAGGCAGAATTATAACCTTGTCATTGTCTTTATTTAGAAATTATGTATTATTTAAGGAGACAAGAATGGGAGCGGCTTTGAAAAGGATGTCATACAAATTTTATGTGCTGAATTTGAATTGCCAATGCAATAGTATTAAGATATGCATCCGTTAGGAAATAATTAAGTCATGACAACTTTGTCCTCATGAATGGGATTAGGGACCTTATGAAAGAGCTGGAGAGAACTAGGTAGACCCTTTTTGCCCTTTTCTTCCCTCTTGCTTATACCTTTTACAAGGAACAGGCTTTCGCCAGACATTAAGCCTGTTTGCACCTTAATCTCAGACTACCCAGGCTCCAGAATGGTAGGAAATAAACTTCTGTTATTCATACATTACCCAGTCTCAGGTTTCTTGTTATAGAAGCACCTGTGAACTAAGACAGAGGCTAAATTGACAAGGTATAGACTTGTGATTGATTAATTGTATGTGCCAACCTGATTGGTTCATGTGCTTCCAAGCTCATTTAGATAGTTGACAGAACTCAGTTCTTGAAGTTGAAAGACTGATATCCTCATTTCCTTCCTAGCTTTCAGCCATTGGCCAACTTTAGGATCTAAAGGACACTTTCTGTTTCTTGCATTTGGCCCTCTCCTTCTCAGAACCAGCACATGGAGTCTCTTTGCCTCCCCTGTTGACTACATCTCTTCAGAATCCTCTTTTGCTGCATATCACTAATTTTCTTCTTTTTCAGCTGCTCTTAACGGCTTGTGTGATTAGATTGAGCCAACTGTACAATCCAGGCAAATTCTCCTATTGTAACACCTTCAACCCTAATTACATCTGCAAAGTCCCTTTTGCCACATAAAGCATCATATCCAAAGCTTCCTGGAATTAATCCATGGACATATTTGTGAGTTCAGTACTCGCCTACAAGAATAAATGAATACACTCTCTTTAAGGTACTTATTTGAATCAATATTACAGAAAGGTTTTTGTGGCACCCAAGTTTTTAAAAAATATGTGTGTTTTGATTTTTTGAGATAAAATTACTGTAAAATAGTAGATATTATACTACTATATTTACTTTTAGGTAGCAGCACTTTAAAAACCTGAGCATCACACAAATTTGCTAATTTAGTGATTACTCATGATATGTGTTTCATGAGTTGTTACTCAGCATTGTTTCCCAGAGAATAAATGAGTGAAAGATTTGTTACTGCTGCCGCTTCTACTCCACTATTTTCTGTTTAGTCAGAACTATCTAATCCAAAAAGATGTTGAATACATATACTACCTCATTCTAAGGCCAATAGATTTTGATATTTAGCTATAACTCTTAAAGGCACTGATTTTAAGTAAGGCATTTAGCAATTTACTCATCTTCAAATTCTTAGCACTTGCTTACTTGTTTCATAAGCTATTCTGAGAAAGCCACTTTCTGGAACACTGTTTTTAAATTGTAGTTGTCCCTGTGGTGTACAGCTTATAAAGATTTCCAAAACATTTTATATAAAATTGTATATTTTAAGCTAATAATAACAATATTCCTTATAAAAATATCAATCAGATAATAAATATTTTTTGTCTACATACCATAAACAGAAAGAACCATGGGAATGTTGTTTTGCTTTGTGTTGTTTTATATGTTGTTTTGTTGCTGCTGTTATTGTTTTTAATTAACGTGAAAAATACAAGAGATTTATTAGTATGAAACTCCTTATGGAAGTAAATTGAGATAGTTGTGAAGAAATGGCACATATGTTATCACTGATAAAAAGGTTACATTTACTTTAAAGGAAAGCTAGAATGCACATACCTATTGACGAGCAGAAGAGGTCATTAACCAGGTAATATTTCTGAGATAATGTAGCATTTGCCACAAATTTAAAATATTTGCTTCATTCATCTCAGTTCTCAGAGTTCTGTCATTGAACTCCATGGAAAAGCCTGAAAGTACTTAAGCTTTAGTACTTATCACCATAAAATTCCTTAAAAGACTGTGGAATTTGCAATACTCTTTTCCTAATCAATTTCACCCACAGACCTCAATGCACCTTGCCAAACTATAATCTACTTCAGTGACTGGCCAGTGAGAAAACCAACATTAGGGCTTAGCTAAGCAAATAAATAATAATAATAATAATAATAATTCAGATGCTTTTACTTTCTGATGTAAAAAGTAGTTTCAATTTTTTTTATTTTAAAATTTTAGGAAGCCAAAATCACAGCATTTATGCTTATATGATTCATACTGGAATGATAAAAATGATAATTACAAATATTATATTACTACTGTATGACTTTTTTTTTTTCCAGATGGAGTCTTGCTCTGTCCCCCAGGCTGGAGTGCAGTGGCGTGATGTCAGCTCACTGCAAGCTCTGCTTCCCAGGATCATGCCATTCTCCTGCCTCAGCCTCCCAAGTACCTGGGACTACAGGTGCTCGACACCACACCCGGCTAATTTTCTGTATTTTTAGTACAGACAGGGTTTCACCACATTAGTCAGGATGGTCTCGATCTCCTGAACTCGTGATCCGCCCACCTCGGCCTCCCAAAGTGCTGGGAACAGGAGTGAACCACCATACCCGGCTGACAATTTCATTTTTATACTAGGAGAAATGTGTATAGTTTTTCAGGTTAGTATATTATTTTTGCTATTTCATTGAAATCCTGACGCAGAGAAGAAAATGAATGCAGGAATATAGGCAGTAAATGCTTTCCTGAACCAGAGTAACCTTATTTCATTATGTAATTCAGTTCCTACATCCCTATTATCCCAATTCTTAATGTATTGTTTTGAGAAAGGGTTAAATAGCTATATCATATATATACAACTGACCCTTGAACAAAGCAGGGGTTGGAGTACCACAATCACACAGTCAAAAATTTATGTTTAACTTTTGGGCCAGGCATGGTGGCTCACACCTGTAATCCCAGCACTTTGGGAGGCCGAGACGGGCAGATCACCTTAGGTCAGGAGTTTGAGACCAGCCTGATCAACATGTAGAAACCCCATCTCTACTAAAAATACAAAAATTAGCAAGCGTGGTGGCCTATGCCTGTAATCTCAGCTACTCGGGAGGTTGAGGTAGGAGAACCGCTTGAGCCTAGGAGGCAGAGGTTGCAGTGAACCAAGATCACGCCACTGTGCTCCAGCCTGAAGGACAGAGAAAGACTCTGTTCCACAAAATAAATAAATCAATACATACATAACTAAATATGTATAACTTTTGATTTCCCCTACATTTAACTACTAATAAATAGCATACTGTTGACTGGAAGCCTTACCAATAAGGTAACAGTCAATTCACCCACATTTTATATTTATAATAGCATATACTGTAGTCTAACAATAACATAAGAGAAAAGAAAATGTTATTAAGAAAATTATAAGAAAGAGAAAATATATTTACTAGTTATTAAGTGGTAGTGGATTATCACAAAGGTCTTTATCCTCATTGTTTTCATGTTGAGTGGGCTAAGAAGGATTGTTGCTTATGTTGGAAAAAGAGAGAGTTGGCCTCAGAGGTGGCAGAAGCAGAAAACCTATGCATAAGTGGACCCACGTTGTTCAAATTCATGTTGTTCTAAGGTCAACTGTGTGTGTGTATGTGTGTGTATGCCTGCACATGTGCATGCATGTGTGCATGTGTATATTAATATGTATATATACACACATATATATATGTATGGAGAGAAGCTTCTAAAATAATGGCAATGATCGACAATAATGTTTATTTTTCATAGGTTGAATAGTTTTATAAATGTAATAAAGTGCCACACAAAAAGAATATCACATTAGAGATTAAATGTAATTTTTTAAAAAGTTTAGAAAGTAAAATACTTGTATTACAAGTGCCAGTATCATTGAGAGAAATTTCTCTTAGAATAGGAATGGAAACAGGAAATTCCAAACTTTTTTTTGAATATTCAATTTATCTTCAAAAGATCATTTTGCAATTATAAAGGACAATATCATCTAGGAAGGCAAAATGTATTGAATTAACTCAGGTTGTTCTGGATGAAGGGTATATAATCAGGTCTATTTTATTTTGAAGAAGATCAGGAAAATCAAGTTCTCAAAACAAAATAAAAACAACAAATAAATCAAAAACTGTTGTATTATCTAATCAAAAGGAGGAAAATATTGCAATACTGGTCTCTTGTTGGTTTAATTTTAAAACAGGTCTCATTAAATAGCCTGGGTTTATACTTTAATCTCAATATATAGTGTGTATATAATAAAAGAATCATATGACTTATAAGGAATTTTAAACTATTAATGAGAATGGGATGTAGAATGTGCAAGACATGGTGAGGAAAGTAGTCACCAAAGAACCATGATAAAAATGTTTCTGTTCCAAATTCTATGGATAGACTCTTAATGGAGGACTATGTTTCTGCTCTCAAATACCCATATTTTAGGTAGTGTCAGCAAAATAAGCAATTTCCTGTCATG
This sequence comes from Macaca thibetana thibetana, assembly GCF_024542745.1. NCBI lineage: Eukaryota > Metazoa > Chordata > Mammalia > Primates > Cercopithecidae > Macaca > Macaca thibetana. The sequence goes on from NC_065592.1 coordinate 68,772,483, forward strand.
TGCATGTTCAGCAAGAGAAGAAATCAAAACTGAGCCATCTCCTGAGCATCCTCCTATATTCTGTTGGAAAGATACAGTAGTCACTTCTTTCATTTGTATGTATAAATGCACAGTCAATTCTTATTATTCATGGATATCAAATGTGCTAATTCACCTATCAATAATATTTATTTGTAACCCTCAAATAAATATTGGCCCTTTTGAAATCCGTCATGGGCATGTAGAGTGCCAAAAATTTGAGTTCTCTAATATGCATGTTCCAGCTAAGGTTGAATAAAAGCCATCTTGTTTAGTGCTCAAACTCTAAACAGGCATCCTTTTCTTGTTTGCCTTTCTTTCCTGTTTTTTTTTTTTTTTTTTGGATGTTATTATTGTTTATTCCTTAAATTCAATAAACATGGATACAACCTACTGGTCAGGGGTATTGGATGCTTTCAATATTTTTATGTTGTTATATTCAGAAACACCAGAAATACTTTCTAATGATCAATTTGTTTGATAAATCCCATTCTTTCTTTATGATGCTACTAATATAATAAGCAGGAGTGTCTTTACATTTTATAAACTGCTTTCACATCTATTGTCATATTTGATCAGTTTAGAAACATTGTCAATGAATCAGAGTGGGTAATATAACCCCCATTTCACAGTTAAAGAACACAAAAATATTTATGTAACTTAGAGCATAGTTAGGTCCTACTGTCCCATATACTACTAATAGACACAAGATCTTCAGTTTTTTTTTTTTTTTTTCTAATTTTTAGTGAAGCTTTGGGGGTGTATGTGAAGTTTTGTTACATAGGTAAATACATGTCATGGGGTTTGTTGCACAGATTGTTTTATCGCCCAGATATGAAGCCCAGTAGCCAATAGTTATATTTTCTACTCCTCTCCCTCCTCCCACCCTCCCTGCTCAAGTAGACCCCACTGTCTTGTCGGTTGTTTCCTTCTTTGTGTTCATAAGTTCTTATCATTTAGCTCTCACTTGTAAGAGATGGCATGGAGTATTTGAATTTCCATTCCTGCATTAGTTTGCCAAGAATAATAGCCTCTAGCTCCATCCAAGAGACATGGTCTTCTTTTTTTATGGCTGCATAGTATTGCATGCTATATATGTACCACATTTTCTTTATCCAGTCTGTAATTTATGGTCATTTAGGTTGATTCCATGTCTTTGCTATTGTGAATAGTGCTGGCAATGCACATTCACATGCATGGGTCTTTATGGTAGAATGATTTATATTGCCCTGGGTACATATCTAATACTGATTGATAGTTCTGCTTTTAGCTCTTTGAGGAATTGTCAAACTGCTTTTCACAATGGTTGAAATAATTTACACTCCCACCAACAGTGTATAATGTTCCCTTTTCTCTGCAACCTCACCAGCATTTTTATTTTATATTTTTTCTTTTTTCTTTTGAAATTTTTATCGTTTTAATTATTTTTTGACATTTTAATAATAGCCATTCTGACTGATGTGACATGTTATCTCACTGTGCTTTTGATTTGCATTTCTCTAATGATGACGGAAATGGAACTTTTTTTTTCATACGCTTGTTGGCTGCATGTATGTCTCTTTATATACTTTGCCCACTTTATAATGGGGTTGGTTGGTTTTCCTCTTGTATATTTTTTTAAGTTTCTTATAGGTGTTGGATATTAGATCTTTGTCAAATGAATAGTTTGCCAATATTTTCCCCCATTCTGTAGGTTATCTTTTTACTCCAGAGATAGGTTTTTTTTTTCTTAGGTTTTTTTCTTTTTACTTTTCTTTTTTGTTTTTGTTTTGTGTTTTGTTTTGTTTGGGTTTTTGTTTGTTTGTTTGTTTTTGCTGTATAGAAACTTTTAAGATTAATTAGATTGTACTTGTCAATTTTTACTATTGTTGCAGTTGCTTTTGGTGTCTTTGTCATGAAATCTGCCAATTCCTGTCTCCAGGGTGATACTGCCTAGGTTGTCTTCCAGGGTTTATATAGGTTTGGGTTTTACATCTATGTCTTTAATCCATCTTGAACTGATTTTTGTATATGGTGTAAGCAAGGGATACAGCTTCAATCTTCTGTACATGGCTAGCCACACAATTATCTCAATAGACACAGAAAAGGCTTTCAATAAAATTCAGTACCCCTTCATGTTAAAAACTCTCAATAAACTAGCTATTGAAGGAACATACCTCAAAATAATAAATGCCATCTATGGCAAACCCACAGCCAACATTATACTGAATGGTCAAAAGCTGGTAGCATTCCCCTTGAAAACCAGCAGAAGAAAAAGATGCCCTCTCTCTCCACTTATATTCAGCATAGTATTAGAAGACTAGCCAGGAAATCAGGCAAGGAAAAGAATAAAGGTATCTGAATAGGAAGAGAGGAAATCAAACGATCTCTTTTTGAAAATGACATGATTTTATATCTAGAAAACCCCATAGTCTCAGCCCAAGAGCTCTTCCAGCTGATAAACAACTATAGCAAAGTTGTAGTATATACAACCAATGTACAAAAATCACCAGCAGGCTGGCCATGGTGACTCACGCATGTAATCCCAATACTTTGGGAGGCAGAGGTGGGTGGATCACCTGAGGTGAGGCGTTTGAGACCAGCCTGACCAACATGGAGAAACCCTGTCTCTACTAAAAATACAAAATTTGCCAGTCATGGTGGTGCCTGCCTGTAATCCCAACTAGTCCAGAGGCTGAGGCAGGAGAATTGCTTGAACTTGGGAGACGGAGGTTGCAGTGAGCCGAGATCGCCCCATTGCACTCCAGCCTGGGCAACAAGAGCGAAACTCCATCTCCACCTCAAAAAAAAAAAAAAAAAAAAAAAAAAAAAAAAAAAAAAAAAAGAAAAAATCACCAGCATTCCTATACATCAACAGCCAAACTGAGACCCAATTCAGAAAAGCAATCCCATTTGCAATTGCCACAAAAAGAATAAAATACCTAGGAATATGGTTAACCAAGGAGGGGACAGATATTTTCAATGAGAAATATAAAACACTCCTCAAAGAAATCAGAGAAGACAAACACATGGAAAAACTTTCCATGCTCACGGACAGGAAGAATCAATATCACTAAACAGCTATGTTGGCCAAAGCAACTTACAGATTCAATGCTATTCCTATCACACCACTAACAATATTCTTCACAGAATCAGAAAAAAATATTTTAAAATTCATATGGAACCAAAAAAGATCCCTGATAGTCAAGGTAATCCTTAGCAAAAAGAACAAAGCTAAAGGCATCATAACACCCAACTTCTTACTATACTACAAGGCTACAGTAACCAAAACAGCATGGTACAGGTACAAAAACAGACACATAGACCAATGGAACAGAAAGGAGAGCACAGAAATAAGGCTGCACATCTACAATTACCTGAACTTTGACAAAGCTGACAGAAGCAATGAGTAAAAGACTCACAGTTCAATAAATGGTGCTGGGATAGCAGGCATCTTTTCAACGGTCTACTTAGGGGTACCTTTTTCACATTTTTGTGTTTTTTGTTGGTATATGCATACTGTATTTTTTGAACTGTATTTTATATATAGTTTCTACAGAGTAAAATGAACTGTTCTTAAATATTTATCTCTGTGACATTTGACAAATGTATGCTATTGGTTCACTATATAAAAACTCTAAGTACTACTATAATTACCATAGGAAATCGTCTTGTGTTTCTTTTCAGTTGTTTTCTGCAAGTTAATTCTGTCTCTAAAGAGGACTTTTCAACTTCTTTGACTTTATAAATAAAACCATGTATTTTGTGTTCTTCTATATCTGGTGTGTTTTGTTTCAAAACACGTAATATTTTTTATTAATCCATGTTGCTGCATGCATATGTAGTTCAATCCTCTTTTTGTTTTACAAGAGGTATTCCATTATATTAATGTGCCACAGTGTCTTTATCCATTGTTCTATTAATGACCATTTGGTTTGTTCAAAATTATTTGGTATGTTAATTTGCAATTCTGGATAACTAATGTTGTTGAACAGTTTTCATGAGCATGTTACTCAATCTATATCTAATTTTATAAAGTACTATCTTAGTCTATTCCTGCTGCTACAATAAAATAACTTGACCTGGGTAATTTATTTAAAAAAAATGTATTGCTTACACTTCTGAAGACTGGGAAATTTAAGATCAAGATTCTAGCAGATTTGGTGCTGGCTAAGACCCATTTCTCATAACTGGTGCCTTCTATGTCCTCACATGGAGAGAGAGTCAAAGAAGGCTAACATGCTCCCTCAGACCTTTATTATAAGGACGCTAATCCTATTAATTATGGCTCTGCCTTCATTACATAATAACATCCCAAAAACTACCACTTAATATCATCACAATGGGGGCTAAATTTTATTTTTTTTTAATTTTTATTTTTATTTTTTATTTTTTATTTTTTAATTTATTTATTATTATTATACTTTAAGTTGTAGGGTACATGTGCATAACGTGGAGGTTTGTTACATATGTATACTTGTGCCATGTTGCTGTGCTGCACCCATCAACTCATCATTTACATCAGGTATAACTCCCATTGCAATCCCTCCCCCCTCCCCCCTCCCCATGATAGGCCCCTGTGTGTGATGTTCCCCTTCCTGAGTCCAAGTGATCTTATTGATCAGTTCCCACCTATGAGTGAGAACATGCGGTGTTTGGTTTTCTGTTCTTGTGATAGTTTGCTAAGAATGATGGTTTCCAGCTGCATCCATGTCCCTACAAAGGACGCAAACTCATCCTTTTTGATGGCTGCATACTATTCCATGGTGTATATGTGCCACATTTTCTTAATCCAGTCTGTCACTGATGGACATTTGGGTTGATTCCAAGTCTTTGCTATTGTGAATAGTGCTGCAATAAACATACGTGTGCATGTGTCTTTATAGCAGCATAATTTATAATCCTTTGGGTATATACCCAGTAATGGGATGGCTGGGTCATATGGTACATCTAGTTCTAGATCCTTGAGGAATCGCCATACTGTTTTCCATAATGGTTGAACTAGTTTACAATCCCACCAACAGTGTAAAAGTGTTCCTATTTCTCCACATCCTCTCCAGCACCTGTTGTTTCCTGACTTTTTAATGATCGCCATTCTAACTGGTGTGAGATGTTATCTCATTGTGGTTTTGATTTGCATTTCTCTGATGGCCAGTGATGATGAGCATTTTTTCATGTGTCTGTTGGCTGTATGAATGTCTTCTTTTGAGAAATGTCTGTTCATATCCTTTGCCCACTTTTTGATGGGGTTGTTTGTTTTTTTCTTGTAAATTTGTTTGAGTTCTTTGTAGGTTCTGGATATTAGCCCTTTGTCAGATGAGTAGATTGCAAAAATTTTCTCCCATTCTGTAGGTTGCCTGTTCACTCTGATGGTAGTTTCTTTTGCTGTGCAGAAGCTCTTTAGTTTAATGAGATCCCATTTGTCAATTTTGGCTTTTGCTGCCGTTGCTTTTGGTGTTTTAGACATGAAGTCTTTGCCCATGCCTATGTCCTGAATGGTACTACCTAGGTTTCCTCTAGGATTTTTATGGTATTAGGTCTAACATTTAAGTCTCTAATCCATCTTGAAGTAATTTTTGTATAAGGAGTAAGGAAAGGATCCAGTTTCAGCTTTCTACTTATGGCTAGCCAATTTTCCCAGCACCATTTATTAAATAGGGAATCCTTTCCCCATTTCTTGTTTCTCTCAGGTTTGTCAAAGATCAGATGGCTGTAGATGTGTGGTATTATTTCTGAGGACTCTGTTCTGTTCCATTGGTCTATATCTCTGTTTTGGTACCAGTACCATGCTGTTTTGGTTACTGTAGCCTTGTAGTATAGTTTGAAGTCAGGTAGCGTGATGCCTCCAGCTTTGTTCTTTTGACTTAGGATTGTCGTGGAGATGCGGGCTCTTTTTTGGTTCCATATGAACTTTAAAGCAGTTTTTTTTCCATTTCTGTGAAGAAACTCATTGGTAGCTTGATGGGGATGGCATTGAATCTATAAATTACCTTGGGCAGTATGGCCATTTTCACGATATTGATTCTTCCTATCCATGAGCATGGTATGTTCTTCCATTTGTTTGTGTCCTCTTTTATTTCACTGAGCAGTGGTTTGTAGTTCTCCTTGAAGTGGTCCTTTACATCCCTTGTAAGTTGGATTCCTAGGTATTTTATTCTCTTTGAAGCAATTGTGAATGGAAGTTCATTCCTGATTTGGCTCTCTGTTTGTCTGTTACTGGTGTATAAGAATGCTTGTGATTTTTGCACATTAATTTTGTATCCTGAGACTTTGCTGAAGTTGCTTATCAGCTTAAGGAGATTTTGGGCTGAGACAATGAGGTTTTCTAAATATACAATCATGTCATCTGCAAACAGGGACAGTTTGACTTCTTCTTTTCCTAACTGAATACCCTTGATTTCTTTCTCTTGCCTAATTGCCCTAGCCAGAACTTCCAACACTATGTTGAATAGGAGTGGTGAGAGAGGGCATCCCTGTCTTGTGCCAGTTTTCAAAGGGAATTTTTCCAGTTTTTGCCCATTCAGTATGATATTGGCTGTGGGTTTGTCATAAATAGCTCTTATTATTTTGAGGTACGTTCCATCAATAGCGAATTTATTGAGCGTTTTTACCATGAAGGGCTGTTCAATTTTGTCAAAAGCCTTTTCTGCATCTATTGAGATAATCATGTGGTTCTTGTCTTTGGTTCTGTTTATATGCTGGATTATGTTTATTGATTTGCGAATGTTGAACCAGCCTTGCATCCCAGGGATGAAGCCCACTTGATCATGGTGGATAAGCTTTTTGATGTGTTGCTGAATCCAGTTTGCCAGTATTTTATTGAGGATTTTTGCATCGATGTTCATCAGGAATATTGGTCTAAAATTCTCTTTTTTTGTTGTGTCTCTGCCAGGCTTTGGTATCAGGATGATGTTGGCCTCATAAAATGAGTTAGGGAGGATTCCCTCTTTTTCTATTGATTGGAATAGTTTCAGAAGGAATGGTACCAACTCCTCCTTGTACCTCTGGTAGAATTCAGCTGTGAATCCATCTGGTCCTGGACTTTTTTTGGTTGGTAGGCTATTAATTATTGCCTCAATTTCAGAGCCTGCTATTGGTCTATTCAGGGATTCAACTTCTTCCTGGTTTAGTCTTGGAAGAGTGTAAGTGTCCAGGAAATTATCCATTTCTTCTAGATTTTCCAGTTTGTTTGCGTAGAGGTGTTTATAGTATTCTCTGATGGTAGTTTGTATTTCTGTGGGGTCGGTGGTGATATCTCCTTTATCATTTTTAATTGCGTCGATTTGATTCTTCTCTCTTTTCTTCTTTATTAGTCTTGCTAGTGGTCTGTCAATTTTGTTGATCTTTTCAAAAAACCAACTCCTGGATTCATTGATTTTTTGGAGAGTTTTTTGTGTCTCTATCTCCTTCAGTTCTGCTCTGATCTTAGTTATTTCTAGACTTCTGCTAGCTTTCGAATGTGTTTGCTCTTGCTTCTCTAGTTCTTTTAATTGTGATGTTAGAGTGTCAATTTTAGATCTTTCCTGCTTTCTCTTGTGGGCATTTAGTGCTATACATTTCCCTCTACACACTGCTTTAAATGTGTCCCAGAGATTCTGGTATGTTGTATCTTTGTTCTCATTGGTTTCAAAGAACATCTTTATTTCTGCCTTCATTTCGTTATGTACCCAGTAGTCATTCAGAAGCAGGTTGTTCAGTTTCCATGTAGTTGAGCGGTTTTGATTGAGTTTCTTAGTCCTGAGTTCTAGTTTGATTGCACTGTGGTCTGAGAGACAGTTTGTTATAATTTCTGTTCTTGTACATTTGCTGAGGAGTGCTTTACTTCCAATTACGTGGTCGATTTTGGAGTAAGTACGATGTGGTGCTGAGAAGAATGTATATTCTGTTGATTTGGGGTGGAGAGTTCTATAGATGTCTATTAGGTCTGCTTGCTGCAGAGATGAGTTCAATTCCTGGATATCCTTGTTAACTTTCTGTCTCGTTGATCTGTCTAATGTTGACAGTGGGGTGTTGAATTCTCCCATTATTATTGTATGGGAGTCTAAGTCTCTTTGTAAGTCTCTAAGGACTTGCTTGATGAATCTGGGTGCTCCTGTATTGGGTGCATATATATTTAGGATAGTTAGCTCTTCCTGTTGAATTGATCCCTTTACCATTATGTAATGGCCTTCTTTGTCTCTTTTGATCTTTGATGGTTTAAAGTCTGTTTTATCAGAGACTAGTATTGCAACCCCCACTTTTTTTTGTTCTCCATTTGCTTGGTAAATCTTCCTCCATCCCTTTATTTTGAGCCTATGTATGTCTCTGCGTGTGAGATGGGTCTCCTGAATACAGCAGACTGATGGGTCTTGACTCTTTATCCACTTTGCCAGTCTGTGTCTTTTCATTGGAGCATTTAGTCCATTTACATTTAAGGTTAAGATTGTTATGTGTGAACTTGATCCTGCCATTATGATATTAACTGGTTATTTTGCTCGTTAGTTGATGCAGTTTCTTCCTAGCCTCGATGGTCTTTACATTTTGGCATGTTTTTGCAATGGCTGGTACTGGTTGTTCCTTTCCATGTTTAGTGCTTCCTTCAGGGTCTCTTGTAAGGCAGGCCTGGTGGTGACAAAATCTCTAAGCATTTGCTTATCTGTAAAGGATTTTATTTCTCCTTCACTTATGAAACTTAGTTTGGCTGGATATGAAATTCTGGGTTTAAAATTCTTTTCTTTAAGAATGTTGAATATTGGTCCCCACTCTCTTCTGGCTTGGAGAGTTTCTGCCGAGAGATCTGCTGTTAGTCTGATGGGCTTCCCTTTGTGGGTAACCCGACCTTTCTCTCTGGCTGCCCTTAAGATTTTTTCCTTCATTTCAACTTTGGTGAATCTGGCAATTATGTGTCTTGGAGTTGCTCTTCTCAAGGAGTATCTTTGTGGCGTTCTCTGTATTTCCTGGATTTGAATGTTGGCTTGCCCTACTAGGTTGGGGAAGTTCTCCTGGATGATATCCTGAAGAGTGTTTTCCAACTTGGTTCCATTTTCCCCCTCACTTTCAGGCACCCCAATCAGACGTAGATTTGGTCTTTTTACATAATCCCATACTTCTTGCAGGCTTTGTTCATTTCTTTTTCTTCTTTTTTCTTTTGGTTTCTCTTCTCGCTTCATTTCATTCATTTGATCCTCAATCGCAGATACTCTTTCTTCCAGTTGATCGAGTCGGTTACTGAAGCTTGTGCATTTGTCACGTATTTCTCGTGTCATGGTTTTCATCTCTTTCATTTCGTTTAGGACCTTCTCTGCATTAATTACTCTAGCCATCAATTCTTCCACTTTTTTTTCAAGATTTTTAGTTTCTTTGCGCTGGGTACATAATTCCTCCTTTAGCTCTGAGAAATTTGATGGACTGAAGCCTTCTTCTCTCATCTCGTCAAAGTCATTCTCCGTCCAGCTTTGATCCGTTGCTGGCGATGAGCTGCGCTCCTTTGCCGGGGGAGATGCGCTCTTTTTTTTTTGAATTTCCAGCTTTTCTGCCCTGCTTTTTCCCCATCTTTGTGGTTTTATCTGCCTCTGGTCTTTGATGATGGTGATGTACTGATGGGGTTTTGGTGTAGGTGTCCTTCCTGTTTGATAGTTTTCCTTCTAACAGTCAGGACCCTCAGCTGTAGGTCTGTTGGAGATTGCTTGAGGTCCACTCCAGACCCTGTTTGCCTGGGTATCAGCAGCAGAGGCTGCAGAAGATAGAATATTTCTGAACAGCGAGTGTACCTGTCTGATTCTTGCTTTGGAAGCTTCCTCTCAGGGGTGTACTCCACCCTGTGAGGTGTGGGGTGTCAGACTGCCCCTAGTGGGGCATGTCTCCCAGTTAGGCTACTCAGGGGTCAGGGACCCACTTGAGCAGGGAGTCTGTCCCTTCTCAGATCTCAACCTCCGTGTTGGGAGATCCACTGCTCTCTTCAAAGCTGTCAGACAGAGTCGTTTGCGTCTGCAGAGGTTTCGGCTGTGTTTGTTATTGCCCTGTCCCCAGAGATGGAGTCTACAGAGACAGGCAGGTTTCCTTGAGCTGCTGTGAGCTCCACCCAGTTCGAGCTTCCCAGCAGCTTTGTTTACCTACTTAAGCCTCAGCAATGGCGGGTGCCCCTCCCCCAGCCTTGCTGCCGCCTTGCCGGTAGATCACAGACTGCTGTGCTAGCAATGAGGGAGGCTCCGTGGGTGTGGGACCCTCCCGGCCAGGTGTGGGATATGATCTCCTGGTGTGCCTGTTTCCTTAAAGCGCAGTATTGGGGTGGGAGTTACCCGATTTTCCAGGTGTTGTGTGTCTCAGTTCCCCTGGCTAGGAAAAGGGATTCCCTTCCCCCTTGCGCTTCCCAGGTGAGGCAATGCCTCGCCCTGCTTCAGCTCTCGCTGGTCGGCCTGCAGCAGCTGACCAGCACCGATCGTCCGGCACTCCCCAGTGAGATGAACCCAGTACCTCAGTTGAAAATGCAGAAATCTCCGGTCTTCTGTGTCGCTCGCGCTGGGAGTTGGAGACTGGAGCTGTTCCTATTCGGCCATCTTGCTCCGCCCCCCCCGGGGCTAAATTTTAACATGTGAATTTGGCGGGCATATACATTTAGACCATAGAATTATTTTGTACATTTATTTTATTATTGTATACATTCATTTTTTTGCTATTGATTCATAGGATTTTTAATATATTAAATTTAATATATTCAACATATTGAATATGTTCTCTAAGTAACATATATGTATTGCTTACATTTCGGCTTCACATTGTTCCTTGCTAAGGAAAATGTGGTGCATATACACAATGGAGTACTATTCAGCCATTAAAAAGAATGTGATACTGTCATTTGCAACAACATGGATGGAACTGAGGGACATTACATTCAGTGAAACAAGCCAGGCACAGGAAGATAAACTTCGCATGTTTTCATTTATTTGTGGAAGCTAAAAAGTAAAACAATTGAACTCATGGAGATATAGAGAGTAGAAAGATAGTTCCCAGAGGCTGGGAATTTAGTTGAGCAGAAGGGGCATAAAGTGAGGATGGTTAATGGGTACAAAAAATAGTTAGAAAAAAATGAATAAGTTCTAGTATTAGATAGCACAACAGAGTGATTATAGTCAATATAATTTAGCTGTACAATTTAAAATAACTAAAATAATATAACTGGATTGTTTATAACACAAACTATAAATGCTTGAGGTAATGGATACGATATTTACCCTGATGTAATTATTACATATTGCATGTCTATATCAAAATATCCCATCTAACTCATATTTACATCTACTATCTACCCATAAAAAATAAAAATTTAAAAAATTTTGCATCATGATCTTAATAGAATTTTCAATAAGAAAACATCATCTGTTTTCATTATGTTCAATTTAGTAATTTCATTTATGTTTAATTATTTTTGTATCCTGAATAAACAGTCTTCTACTGCAAGATTCTGAAGGCAATCTAGCCTTACTTCTAGAATTGTTAGGATTCTACCTGTTATAATCAGGCTTACAATTCATGTCCAATTAATTTTCATATGTAAAGTGAGTTTTATTTTTCATGAAGTTGTTCAGTTTTTCAGCCCCACTTTAAAAAACTGTAGAATTGTTTCTTGCTCAGTTAAACTGACCTGCTTTTTTTTTTTAAAGTCTCAATAGATTTTTGGTCTAGTTCTGGAATCTCTATTTGTTCCATTGATTTAATCGCCTATGCCAGACGTGTCCAATCTTTTGGCTTCCCTGGGCCACTTTGGAAGAAGAAGAATTGTCTAGGGTCACACATAAAATACACTAACACTAATGATAGCTGACGTGCTAAAAAAAAAATCACAATATATGTCTTAATGTTTTAAGAAAGTTTACAAATTTTTGTTGGGCCGTATTCAAAGCTGTCCTGGGCTGCATGTGACCCATGGGCCAAAGGTTGGACAAGCTTGGCCTGTGTTAATGCCAGTAACACTCTGTGTTGATTACTGTGGATTTATAACTTGAAATCACTGATGATACAGTTTTATACTTTTTTATTATTTTTCAAGGTTGTTTGTATCTATTTTAGATTCTGCAGGTTCACATAAAAATTGTGGAATTAGCTTGCTAATTTCCTTCCCAAACCATCTAAAGATCTTTCAAGTGATTTTTAAATTCATAACATTTTTATTTGATTTGTAATCATTTTAATCTCTCTGCTGAGAGACAGCATCTCTTTATGTATGCTGTACAGCTTTCCTAGTGGATATTTCAGTAAACTGTTTTTTATTTTGTTTTTGTTTATTTGTTTGTTTTTTAGATGGAGCTTGGCTTTTGTCGCCCAGACTGGAGTGCAATGGTGTGATCTCGGCTCACTGCAACCTCCGCCTCCTGGGTTCACGTGATCCTACTGCCTCAGCCTCCCGGGCTGGGATTAAAGGCATGCACCACCATGCCCAGCTAATTTTTGTATTTTTAGTAGAAATGGAATTTCAACATGTTGGTCAGGCTGGTCTTGAACTCCTGACTTCAAGCGATCCGCCCGCCTTGGCTTCCCAAAGTGCTGGGATTACAAGAGTGAGCCACCACACCCAGTCTGTTTTGATAGTTATTTTAAAGGTTCTTTTGAGTAATTCTGATACTAGGTTTTTGGGTTTCCTTCCATTCAATATTTTCTTTTCTGACTATTGGTCATACAAATCACCCATCTGCAATGGTCTTATGTATTTTTAGAATTATACATTAGAAAATGTATTAAAAGTAACAGTAGAATCTAAATTTAAACATAACTGTGCCAAGAAATTATTATTCTCCTTATTCTTTCCAGCTATCTATTTGGGAATTTGAGTTAATAATCTGTAATTGAGGAAGTTGTACTTAGTTTCAACTGCATAATATTTAGCTCACCAACAACTTCAAATATTCAGGGAAACAGAACAGAAGGTATGCCTCCAAAGTATCTTGTTATCTGGAAAGAGCAAGATGCCAGACCTGTCTTTTTGCTTTATAGTCCAGCCACCAGCTTTCTGAACAATGGAAGCTCTCTCTTTTCTTCTTTCTCTCTTATATTCTAACCGTCCAAATTTTGCGCTGTTGAGGTTTTACTTTTTTCCCCTGGCTTTTTGCACTTTGGGAAATGTATCTTCTACTTTGACTGACAGCTGCAATACAATGACTGAAAACCAATGTCCCTCAATAGTATATATCTCAGTGTATTCATTTGCTAGGGCTACTATAACAAAGTCATACAACAGTGTACTGGATGGCTAAAACAACAGAAATTCATTGTCTCATGGTTCTGGAGGCTAGGAGTCTAAGATCAATGTGTTGGCAGGGGTTACTTAAACAACAGAAATTTATTGTCTCACAGCTCTGGAGACTAGAAGTCCAAGATCAACATGTCAGCAGGGGTGGTTCGTCTTGAGGGCTGTGAAGAAGAAGGTGTTCCATGCCACTTTCCTAGATCTGATAGATTTCTGACAATCTTTGACATTCCTTGGGTTGTAGACCCAAGATCTGATAGATTTCTGACAATCTTTGACACTCCTTGGGTTGTAGACATATCAACCCAATCTCTGCCTTCACATTCACATACTTTGTGTATGTATGTGTATGTGTATGTGTGTGTGTGTGTGTATGTGTATGTGTATGTGTATGTGTTTGTGTATGTGTATGTGTATGTGTATGTGTATGCATGTGTGTCCATTCCCTTTTTACAAAGATATTGGTCTTATTTTATTGGGGCTCACTTCACTCTAGTATAATCTCATCTTAATTACATCTGCAATTACTGTATTTCTAAATACGGGTACATTGAGAGGTGCTGTGGTTAGGACTTCAATGTATGAATTATAGGAGAGGAGGAGGACACAACGTTCACCATTAATACTGAACTTTCTTGTCATGTACTCTTTCTTGGAGGGTTGCTACAAGGTATGCATTAAAAACCTGTAGAGAAGTGGAGGAATTTCTTTGAGCGCTCTTGCTCTATCCTCATCTTTTGGCTGGTAACTACATTTTAAAAAATAGACTTTATAAGTTAGAGTAGTTTTAGGTTCAGAGCAAAATTACGTGAAAAGTACAGATTTTTCCATACACCTCATGCTCTCATACATGCACAGCCTCCCTCAATATCAACATCCCACACCAAGTTGGTACATTTATTACAATCCATAAAACTACATTGCTACAACATTATTAGTCAAGGTTAATAGTTTACATTAGGCTTACTCTTAATGTTGTACTTTCTGTGGGCCTCAACAGATGTATAATGACATGTAGCTGCCACTATGGTATCGAATAAAATACTTTCAGTGTCCTAAAAATTCTGTACACTATGCCTATTCATTTCTCCATCCTCTCAAACTCGCAACCACTGATATCTATTTTTTTTCCAGTAAAACAGCTTTTTAATGTAAAAATTTGAGCATGTATATAAGTCAAAAGAGTGATATAATAAACCCACACATACCCATCACCCAGCTCCAATGGTTATCAACATATAGCCAGTCATGTTTCATTTATACATTTATCTACCTGCTCCTCCCACATTTTTTAAAGCATATCAGTTCAATGTAAGTATTTGTGTTTTTAACACTTAACAAAACTTTAATATCACTACTTTCCAAACTATTAGCAAAAATTATTTATTATATCAAATGTCCAATTATTGTGCACATATTTCTGATTGTCTTAAACTTTTTCTTTTTCTTTTGTTTTTACAATTGGTTTGTTCAGCTCTGATCTAAGGGCCGCACATTACTTTTAAGTATGTTTTATATTTAATTATTAGTTCATTAATATTGCTATTTTTAATTTTTAATTTCATTGTAGTGAAATACACATAAAATTTACCTCCTTAATCATTTTTAAATGTGCAGTTTAGTGGTATTAAACATCTGCAATGTTGTGCAGCCACCACCACCACCGTCTGTCTCCGTAATTCTTTTCATCTTGTTAAACTCTGTTCTCATTATACATTTGCCATCTCACCTCCCACAAACTCCTGGTAACCATTATTCTACTTCTTCTGTAACTTTTACTACTCTACCTCACATAAGTAGAATCATACAGTATTTGTGTTTGTGTGACTGGTTAATTTTACTAAGCATAATATCCCCAAGTTAGATCCATGTTGTAGCATATGTCAGATTTTTTTCCTTTTTAAGGCCAGATAATATTCTATTATACATACCACATTTTCCCTACTTATACATTTGTTGATGGACACGAATTTCTTCCACATTTTAGCTATTGTGAATAATACTGCTATGAACATCAGTGTACTAATACCTCTTGGACACAGCTTTCAATTCTTTTCGGTATATTCTCAGAAATGGAATTGTCTGCAAAATATGATAATTCTATTTTTAACATTTTAAGGACTACCATACTGTTTCCTGCAGCAACTGTACCATTTTAAATTCACACCAGCAGTGCATAGTGTGTCCAAATTCTACACCTCCTCACCAACTATTGTTACTTTATGGATTTTTTAAATAGCAGCTATCCTAATGTGTGTAAGGTGGTATCACATTGTAGCTTTGATTTGTATTTCTCTAATGATTAGTGACGTTGAACATATTTTCATATACTTATCGGCCATTTGTATATCTCTTTGGAAAACTGTCCATTAAAGTCCTTTGCCCATTTTGAAAGCTTGAGCCAGATGAATTTGGTAAGAAAAAGAAATAAAAGGCATCTACATTGGAAAGGAAGAAGTAAAATGGTCACTATTTACAGATGATATGACGTAGACGACCTTAAAGACTTTACAAAACTTGACTGTTTGAACTAAAAATAAATGAATTTGTCAAAGGGAAGGATACCACATCAACAGGCAAAGATTAGTCACGTTCCCATAGAGCAACAATGAACAATATGAAAATAAATTATGAAAACAAGTCTATTTTTAAAGCATAACAATAAAATATTTAGAAAGTAACTTAACCAAGGAGTTCAGAAACCTATAAAATGCAAACAATAAAAATTGCTGAAAGAAACTAAAGAAGACATAAATAAATGGAAACATATCCCATGATCATGAATTGGAAGACAATATTGTTAAGATGTCCACATTGGCCAAAGCAATCCATCAATTTACTGTAATCCCTATCAAAATCCTGAATTTTTTTTTTTTTTTTGCAGAATTAGAAAAGCCCATCCTAAAATTCATATACAATTTCAAAGAATCCCCACTACCCAAAACAATCTTTAAAAAGAACAATGTTGGAAGACTCAAACTTCCTCATTTCAAAACTTACTACAAAGCTATAGTAATCAAAATTTCATGGCACTGGCATAACAACAGACACATAGTCCAAATGGAATAGAAGAGACAGCCCAGAAATAACCTTGACACAATGATCAAACGATTTTGACAAAAGTGCCAAGAATATTCAATAAGGAAAGGGCAGTCTTTTCAACAAATGGTGCTGGGGAAACCTGGATATCCACATGCAAATAATAAATTTGGATCTTTATGTAATACCATTGATACACTTTGGATATTTGTTCCCACCCAAATCTCATGTTGAATTATAATCCCCAATGTTAGAGGTGGGCACCTGGTGGGAGGTGTTTGGGTCCTTGGAGTAGATCTTTCATGGCTTGGTGGTATCCTTGTGAGAATGAGTAAGTTCTCACAAGATCTGATTGTTGTAAAATGTGACCCACCCCCCGCACCACCACTCTCTCTTGCTTCTGTTTTTGTCGTGTGATGTGCCTGTTCCTGCTTCACCTTTTGCCATGAATTGAAATTTCCTGAGGCCTCCTCAGAATCAGATGCTGGCACTATGCTTTCTGTACAACCTGCAGAACTGTGATACCATTAAACCTCTTTTCTTTATAAATTATCCAGTCTCGGATGTTTCTTTATATCAATGTAAGAATGACCTAACACAGAAAACTGGTAGTGAGACTAGGACATTACTACAAAGATACCATGAAAGCAGCTTTGGAAGTGGGTAACAGTCAGAGGTTGGATGAATTTGGAGGGCTCAGAAGAAAACAGGAAGATGAGAGAAATGTTGTATCTTCATAGAGACTGGTTAAATGGTTGTGACCAAAATGTTGATAAGTATATGGACAGTGAAATCCAGGCTGACATGGTCTTAGATGGAAATGAGGAACTTATTGGGAACTGTAGCAAAGATTATCCTTGTTATTCCTTAGCAAAAAAAAATTGGCTGTATTGTGTCCTTGACACAGGGATCTATGTAAGCTTGAACTTGACCATTAAGATTTAGGGTACCTGGAGAAAGAAAGTTTTAAGCAGCAAAGCATTCAGGATGTGACTTGGCTGCTTCTAACAGCCTATAAGCAGATGCAGCAGCCAAAAAAAAAATGACTTAAAGTTGTAGCTCATATTTAAAAGAGAAGCATAGTATATAAGTTTGGAAAATGTGCAGCCTGGAAATAAGATAGAAAACAAAACAAAACAAAAAGACCTTTTTTCAGTAGAAAAATCAAAGCACACTGTGGAACAACCACTTGCTAGAGATATCTGCATTACAAAGGTGGAGCCAAGTGCTAATATCCAACACCATGGAGAAAAGGCCTGAAAAGCATTTCAGAGACCTTTGCAGCAACCCTTTCAGTGACATCCCCAGAGGTTTCAGACGACAGAATAGTTTCATGACCCAGGCTCAGGGCCTTGTCACGCTGTGCAGTCAAGAGACAGTGCTCTGTCTCAGGACACTGCCTTTCATTTGGAGAACAACCATGTTCCCTTGAGTGACATTGTGCCCTGCTCCATTGTGTGTCCCACCTTAGAGGATGCTGCCTTTCACTTGATCTGAATCCTACCATTGAGGTAGAAAAACTCTTTCAAATTAACTTTTTTCTCCTTATTCTATATATGATGAGTTCTTCCGCATTTTGACACTACCGGGCATGAAATCAACCATGAATTTCTTTCCTCCTATGAAGAGATTAATGCTTTCTGGAATTTAGTTTACTTAGAATTTTTTTTTATCTTTAACTCTTTGATGTCTTTTAAAATGATATTTTGCTCAAATGTCTTGTTATACGGATACAGCAACATTCTGTTGTGATTTTGTACGTATTACTCAAGATGGGAATCTCATCATCTCATCTTTCTTCACTATATTCACATAGAAAATATGTCTTCCACATTAAACAAATCCAGCAGGTGCCATTTCCATCATCTGTTATGTAAATGTTATCACCTGGAACTCTACCATTCACAAAACACATAGCTATACATAGTATTCCTACCAGAAAATGACATTTAAGTATTAACAGGTCTTATTGGAGAAAGCCTTAGTCATTTCAGCATAGTGCTTACGAGCTAGGAAACGGTAAAGTGATTTATTTCAATTATCTTAGGCTTGCATAATCTGGTTGAGAGCTTCTCTACTGTGTGTGAATAAATTAAAAAATACTTTAATCTGCTGCACTCTGGTGTGTTTTCTTGGGAGAGTTTTTGAAATGGCATAACACTGAGGAATGGGAAGCCCATGGCCCATTGCTCAGATTGTGCAATGAGTAACGCATTCCTAATATCCAAGGAAATCACGGTAGTTGACAGCTTTACTTGGACTTCTACAGATTAAAAAATCAAGGCTAGTTTCTGTACAATTACCAGTTTTTCTCAATTAATACTCAGATATAAGTAAAAACAGACATGAATTCTCTTTTAAGGCTCTTAACAGTAATAATAAGGCACGTAAACAATAAGGTAGTTTACCTGGAAATATATTACCTGGTGGGCTAAATACATGAAAAGCAATAATTGGAAATCTTATTAAATGTATATCTATACTTTTTAATATTTTAAGATTTTAAACATTTACCTCTCAACATTGGATCAGGATATATTATTTGCAGTGTCAAACTTAGAATAGTGATACTATATATAAAGTTAGAAAATAAAATACAATATTAAAATTACATAATTCTTGCCTTTTCAATTTGGTATCCAATTAATTTTTTTTATACTTTTTCTTTTTTAAAAAAATCCCACTTTTCTGAAAGAAAACCATTTTCTTTGTGTAGTTTATCATATGGTTTGGCTGTGTCCCTACCCAAATCTCATCTTGAACTGTAGTTCCCATGATCCCCATGTGTCGTGAAAGGGACCTAGTGGGAGGTAACTGAATCGTGGGGGTGGTTCCCCCATGCTGTTCTTGTGATAGTGAGTGAGTTCTCATGAAATCTGATGGTTTTATAAGCATCTGGCATTTCTCTTGCTTGCACACATTCTCTCTCTTGCCACCCTGTGAAGAGGTAACTTCCACCTTCCACTATGATTGTAAGTTTCCTGAGGCCTCCGGAACCATGCGGAACTGTGAGTCAATTAAACCTCTTTTCTTTATAGATTACCCAGTCTTAGGCATTTCTGCATAGCAGCATGAGAATGAACTAACAAAGTTTATATTGCTTTTAAAAAATCATTTTAAAAGGATAAAAATATTATGGTAATATTTGATTTCACACTCTAGAGATAAATTATGTTTGTTTTTCTTTGTATACATTCTTAAAAACAATCAAACCTTCAAATACTTATTCTGAGATCTGATTTAAAGTGTATTATTTGAAAGTCTAAAATAATTATATTGCCTTCAAAACAACAGTTTATACATTTTAAAAGCTTAAGATTAAAGGTGTTTCCCCGCTTTTCAAAATCTACAGACAGACCCAGAAAATAAAGTTCATGTCATTGATCTGATGTCTGAAAACTGTAGGAAGAAAACAATATAACTTTCAGAATATATAGCCAATGATTTGAAACTTCCAAAATGTACTGAGCCTTTTGCTGCAGAAGATTTGCCAATAATAGTTAAAAAAACACATATTATAATTCTTCAGAGCAGTTAAAAGACCTACTAATTATTTAGAACTTTCAAGATTTCTGGACCTCAACTCTATTTTTGTTTGTTTTCACATCTTGAACAAAAAAAGATTAATTAATACATAACAAAGCACTTTCATATTAGAATTTGACATTAAAAATAACTGAAAAATGTGTGGGCTTTTGCATTATATAGCACGTTAATTAGTATGTGAAACTCAACGTTCTAGTTCAGTCTACAGAACATAAACATCACAATAATTTTCTTATATTGTCTTTACTTTTAAGCATGAATAAAATACATTACCTTTCAAATTTTCTAGGTAACATAAGTTATTAAAAGACATGCCATAATATTACTACAGAACAATCAGACTCTGAAGTGTTTTAAACACATTTACAGAAGTGTGCTGCTAATGTTTCTATGTGAATGTATGCCTTAATATTGATTTTAATTTACCTCTAGCAATGCAGCAAAGATCTAGTTTTCTGAAGCATTATATTACTTCTATTCATGAGGCTTGTAATTTTACACAGTACAACATGAATTCTTTTCAGTGGCCATAGAGAATAAATTCTTACATTGCCTGCACTTACTTTCTAAGTAATCCTTTTGTGCACTATATTCAACCTTAATACAGTTTTTCTTAACACTTTTGAGCTTTGATATTCAAAGAACAAAATGCAATGAAGAAAAGGTGACTGGAAATGTACCTCTTGTAAAAACAATATGATTGATTCCCAGGCATGATGGCGGAATAGGAACAGCTCCAGTCTGTAGCTCCCAGTGAGACCAATGCAGAAGGAGGGTGATTTCTGCATTTCCAAATGAGGTACCCAGTTCATCTCATTGGGACAGGTTAGACAGTGGTACAAGCCATGGAGTGTGAGCAGAAGCAGGTGGGGTGTTATCTAACTCAGGAAGTTCAAGGGGTCAGGGAACTCCCTACCCCAGCCAAGGGAAGCCCTGAGGGACCATGCCATGAGAGATGGTGCAATCTGGCCCAGGTACTCCGCTTTTACCATGGTGTTTGGAACCCACAACCAGGAGGTTCCTTCAAGTGCCTACACCATAAGGGTCCTGAGTTTCAAGCACAAAACTGTGCAGCCATTTGGGCAGACAGCGAGTGAGCTGCAGGAGGCTTCCCCCCGCCCCCCCAGTGGAATCTGGAACACCAGCGAGACAAAACTGTTCATTCCCCTGGAAAGGGGACTGAAGCCAGGGAGCCAAGTGGTGTTGCTCAGCAGATCACACCCCCACAGAGCCCAGCAAGCTAAGATCCACTGGCTTGAAATTCTCACTGCCAGCACAGCAGTCTGAAGTTAACCTGGGACACTCCAGCTTGGTGGGGGGGAGGTGAGTCTGTCATTGCTGAGGTATGAGCAGGCCGTTTGCCCCTCACAGTGTAAACATAGCCACCAGAAAGTTCAGACTGAACTGAGCCCACCACAGCTCCACAAAGCCACTGTAACCAGACTGCCTCTCTAGATTCCTCCTCTCTGGGCAGGGCTTCTCCGAAAGAGAGGCAGAAGTCCCAGTCAGGGGCTTACAGATAACGCTCCCATCTCCCATGGACAGAGCACCCGGGGGAAGGGGCAGCTGTAGGTGTAGCTTCAGCAGACTTAAAAGTTCCTGCCTGCGGGCTCTGAAGAGAGCAGCAGATCTCCCAGCATAGTGCTCGAGCTCTGCTAAGAGACAGACCGCCTCCTCAAGTGGGTCCTTGAACACTATGCCTCCTAACAGGGAGACACCTCCCAGCAGGGGTGGACGGACACCTCATACAGGAGAGCTCCAGCTGGCATCTGGTGGGTGCCCCTCTGGGATGAAGCTTCCAGAGGAAGGAGCAGACAGCAATCTTTGCTGTTCTTCAGCCTCCACTGGTGATACCCAGGCAAACAGGGTCTGGAATGGAACTCCAGCAAACTCCAGTTTGAAATTTATAAAATAATTGAAGGATATCTTCCCTGGATATTTAGGGAAGAGAGCAGTCATTGCTCTTGTTTAGCTTGGATTTCTCCTGTTTCAGTACTATTCAAGTTCTACTGTACCTCCATCAAGTCTCTTTTGAAGTGTCATTTTCTTGCAACCTCTGCCTATGGATTTAAATTGAAGGGTTTAAATGTACTTTGTAAGTTTATTCTATTGGTTATGTTCCACACAATATCCTATACTAAGTCATTGCCTGGGAATGTTTTCTTATTTGATTCACTCTCTTTGCTGGATACAAATAGTATTAATTAATTAAGCATCTTGTACACTTTATGATCAATGTTTTACCCACTTTGCATTCTTCTTGGTATTCACTGAAGAAAAGAGTTGTGTTCCATTTCTTTTAGGTCTCAGTTGAAAATGGATTTTTCTATTTAAAAGTAAATATACAACCAAATCTTCCTGAATTGTCATCTAGATGTGCTTCCAGTAGTGTTTTTCTATGCTTACTTTCTATCCATGTCACATGGGTTGCATGTACATCTGTGCTAATTAAATGTATAATTATCTTTAATCAAGTTCTCGATGTACACTATATAAGAGAAATTAGGATATTTATCCTGTGAAATAGCTGTGGTGTCATATGTTTTATTTGCAAAATACTGTGGTATTTCAAGAAAATCTTCAAAATCAATTAAATCTGTTGTTTGTAGTGGTTTTGTCTTCACTAGTTGTGCCATCAGGTTATCCAACCTGATTTTTTTCCCTCTTCCATCCATTCCTTTCCCCACCCAGAAACAGATGACACTCTAAGTAATGAGTACCTGATGTGGAGGATCTGAAATTTGCAAGCTAGGAAATCAGAAATTATTTTTTCTAGTTGATAGTAATGGTGGTTGACTTTTCTTTTTAAACTTGTGCTTTACATTCTATGGATCTCAATATTTGGTTAACTTTTTGAACTAAGTCTTACTGCTACTTTCTTTGCTATGCTGTCAGACTTATGGTTATCATGTGTAAGGTCAAGGGAGATGTGTGTCAGGAGAGGGAAAGCAATGATTCCACTCTGATAAAACAGCAGTTATGGGAAAACTACAAAAAGGGAAATAGAAAATAGCTACTTACAATTTCCATCTCTGCTGTTCAACCAAGCAGACCGAAGGTAAGTGCTGGCTGTGAAAGCAGCTTCTAGCTATCTTACTTTGAGCCACCAAGAGAGAATCATCCTTTAAAAAAAAAAAAAAAAAAAGGAAATGAGAGAAACTGCTTTGGGGGCTTAGAAAAGAGAAACAATAATACAAGTAGGTTGCTATATAAAAAAGAAACGTTGTACAATAAAACTTACTTTTAAAGATACCATAGCTGGTCATAATGCTTTTTGAAACTGACTTTAGTTTTGTTAAGTGAAAACACAGTAATAAAATAAATGTAAGCCAAAAATTTCATAAATATCTAATACCATTCCATATAATTATTCTATGGACTTAAATGAGATATCAAATAAAATAATAAAAACTCTAATAAATACATCTCTATCTCTCCTTCCCTGAGTTCTGACAAATCCTTTGCTATACAGTTTTCATTCTTAATATTATTCATTACCTTTCTACATTGGCTTTTCTAATCCTGTAAGGCAAAATTTCAATAGACCTTGATAGGTTTTCACTTTCATTTAAGAGGGATAAATGCTTCAGCATGCACACTGATGGAAATTAATTTCATCTAAATGCTCTTAGGCAAGCTACCTGCAAACGTAAATACTCCTACTGTAAATTTTGTTGTGAAAGGTTTTTCATTACTAGCAGGAGCTCTGACCAGATTGTGAGAAAGCAGCAAAGTACTGATGTAAAAAAAAAATGGTAATCTGCTTTCTTTATCACATTCTCCATGAGTATCAGCTGCATCATTACATTAACAGGGAAATCTATCCAATTTCCATTAAAGGTTTCCTCTGTAGCTTTAAACTAATGTCAAATAATGGAAAGATGATCACATTTGATGAATAAGATTAAGCCCCAGAATGATGTCTGTGAATGATGATGAGTATTGTGTACCCAGCAAGGAATTCACAGCTGCAAAATTAAATTTGAGACATCTTTTCAGTTCCTTGTCAAGAAACAGAAAAAACAAAAGCTACAATTTTTTAATTGTGAGCTTTCATGACTGACTCTATAGGATCTGCATAATTTTATCAAACTTCAAGTCTATATCATAACATTTAGTAATCTATTTTCATTTTTAAGTCTACTTCACTGCCATACAAATTATATGACATTACCCACATTTCTCTGTGCAATTTGACCAATTTTGGCAATTTACACTCATATAGCCACATTTGTCAATTAACAGAACATGTCCATAAGTTGAAAAAGTTCCATTGTGTCACAAGGAAGTCAATCAAATTCTCTGCCAGTCCCAACAACCACTGACCTGTTTTCTGCCACTGTTGCTTTGTTTTCACTTTTTTTTTGTTACATTTTATATAAATGGAAAAATACCATATGAGTTCTTTTGCTTCTGGTTTCTTACACATAGCACTATATTTTTAAGATTCAACAAAACATTTCACTGAATAATTAACACACTTATTTTATTGATGATTCATTCCATCCTGTCAATACATCATGATGTGTTTACCCATTCACCTGTTGATGGACATTTGTACTCTCTCCACTTTGCAGTTAATATGAATAAAACTGTTATGAACATTTGTGTATGTATTCTAGAGTAGACAAAGGTTTTTATTTTTCTTGGGTTAATATCTGGGAATGGAATCAGAGGGTTGTATAGCAAAAGTAAGTTTAACTTTACAAGATATTATAAAACTATTTTCCAAAGAGAAAATCAGCAATGAATGATAATTTTTGTTCCACCACACCCACACCAATAATACTTAGAATTCTTAGACATTTAAAAAACAGTATTTATGAGTGTGCAGTCAGTGTTTACTGGTAGTTGATTACATTTTATTTTTTTATGATAAATGATACTGATCATCTTTTCATGTGGTTATTTGACATTTTAAATATTTTCCTTCGTGATGTGTCTGTCCTTATCTTTAAAACAATTTAAAAATCATCATCTTACTTCTGATTTGTAAGAATTCTTTACATATTCTGGATATGAGATCTCCCATACATATTTATCCTAAATATATTTTATTGGACTGTAGTTTGCCTCTTTATTGTATTTTAAAAAATGTAACAATTTTAATCATTTTCTTAATCTCAAACTTACAGTAAAAATGTAAGTAGAATTTTAAAAGTTTTCTGCTTCAAAATCTATTGAGAACAATTTGCTAACCTGATGTACTACCACACCTAAATGTGTTGCCTTACATTTTTTCCAAAACAACAACATCTTCTTACATAAACACAATAGGGTCATAGAAATAAAGACATCAGGAGTTATACTTTACTTATGTATATATAAGTAATATATATTACATTTTGTACATATAATTATATATGCATATAATTATGTAATTCCTTTCCAGTTTTTCCAGTAGTTCCAAAATGTTATTTCTAGTAAAATATTCAGTAAATAATCATCATTGGATTCAAGTGTCATACCTCCTTAATCTAATTCCATTGGGACATGTTTCTCTGACTTCCCTTGACTTTCATGACCTTGATATTTTTTGAAGATTAAAGGCCAATTATTATAGAATGCCATTCTTTTTGTTTGTTTCTGTTTGTTTGATAATGTTTCTTCATTATTAGATTCAGATTAGTTATGAAATCTTTGAGTGGGATATCATAGCAGAGAAGTAATACTGTGGTCTTCTCATTGCGTCCTATAAGGTGGTCCATGAGTTTAATTTGCACCAATACAGGTGGCATTTACCACGATTATTTAAGGTACTGTTTGTCAGGATTCTCCACTGCATAGCTTCTCTTTCACTCTCTGTAATTAATGTATTTTGGGAAAGAAGTATTTGAAAATATGTATACATCTTATGCCTCATTAATCTTCCAATTTATTGATTTATTTACTTATATCAGCATGGACTAATTGTATTTCACTTTATTTAAATTAGCATCATAAATATATTACTCACAGTATCTATCTTGAAGTGGAAGTTATCTTAGATTTGTTCTGTGGAGACTTGCCTTTCAGGCTTGTTTCTGTGTGATCCTGATGTGCACCAATCGGCTTTTAATACAGTCTTTCTCTTTGAAAAAAAAAGTCCTAACCTTATCTTCTATTTCCCCACCTCAACCTCTGAATCAGCTAATTGTACAAGGGGCTCTGGTTCCTTATAGCATGGAATAATATTTAGAACTCAACCTAATTCTGCCCACCAAGATGATCTGGGAGCAGAGACACTCTACTAGCAATGGGCACCTGAACAGTGCAAGTTTTCTATTTCTGTGCAAGATATTACTTCAGAACAATGACTTAAACAAAGCCAAATCTATTATTTCATCGTTTCCATGGCTCATATGTCTGGGTATGTGTTAGCTGGATTTTCTGCTCAGAAATTCACCAGACTGAAATAAAGGTGTCAGCTGTGGTTTCAATTCTCATCTGAGGCTCAAGATCCTCTCCTAGTTCACTGATTGTTGGTAGATTTCATTTCCTTGTAGCTATAACATGTAGGTTTCTGGTTTTTTTGGCTCTCTTTCTTTCAGCCGGAGACTAATCTCAGGTCCTAGAGACTGCTTAGAGCTCCTTATAGTGTGGTCCCGAGAGGGAGTTCACAGTGTGATATTTTGCTTTTCTCTCAAGCCACCAAGAGCTCCTGTCTCTCACTCTTCACTTTCCTTTGAGGATCCTCTCATTAGTCCAAACCCACTCAGGATAACCTGCTTTTGATTAACCGAAGCTCAAGACTTATAGAAAAAAAAGTTGAAATTTTATAATTTCATTTATATTATGTACAGAACAGAGAAGGCTGACCCTTGGTGGATAACTCAGACTCATGAAATGTGGTTTTCTTGAGGCCCTGTGGATCTGCAACTTGGTGAGTGCCTTGTCCTACAAGCCAGAGTGGTATTTCTTTCACAGAATTGCATGATATTGAACAGTTGGAATATCTCTGACATGCTAATTTAGGGTAATTCAATTTTTTATATAGAAAGGTGCCCCCAAATAACTGCTGTTTTTTCATACATCAAGGCTGGCTGTCTGAGTTATACAGTTCTCTGCATTTGTCAAATCTCAGTGAATGTATACTTAATATTTAAACATGTTTATATATTTTGACTTTACAGCAAGAGAAAAAATCATAAACAAATATTGCACTCTAATTATTGCTATGCTTGCTAATGTATTTAGAGTGAAGTGTACTAATATCTGCATATTTCTCCAAGATACATAGAAAATTAAGATGGATTATTGGATGAAAAGAGGATGAGATAGATGGATATACATGTTTATCTATTGAATATAATAAAGTGCTAATAGTAGAATCAAAGTAGTGGATATAAGAGTATTTATGGTAAAATTCATTCAACTGTACTCATACATTAAAATAGCACTCACCAATTTAAAAAACTGCAGTTTTAAGTATGACAAAGTATGAATGTGCCATATTTTTCTATTGAAGGACACCCAGAATACTACCAGTTTTTTACAATTATAAATAAAGCTGCTATGAGCATTCTTGCAGAAGTCTTTTTGTAAACTTTTATTTTTATTTACCCCAATTAACGCCTAGCAGAGGAATTCCTGAGTAATATAGTATGTACATGATGTTATTTTAAGAAATGGAGTATATTTTTTCCAATGTTCTTGAGCCAGTTTATAGTCCCTAAAAACGTGGGTGAAAATTCTGGTTGTTCCAGCCGGGCACGGTGGCTCACGCCTGTAATCCTACCACTTTGGAAGGCTGAGGTGGGCGGATTGCCTGAGCTCAGGAGTTCGAGACCAGCCTGGGCAACATGGTAAAACCTCGTCTCTACTAAAATACAAAAAAATCAGCTGGGCATGGCGGCGTGCACCTGTAGTCCCAGCTACTTGGGAGGCTGAGGCAGGAGAATTGTTTGATCCCAGGAGCCAGAGGTTTCAGTGAGCCGAGATGGTGCCACTGCACTCAAGCCTGGGTGACAGAGTGAGACTTAGTCTCCAAACAAACACACAGAAAAAAAAGAAAAAATAGAAAACTCTGGTTGTTCCATATCATCACCAATACTTGATGTCATTCTTTAGATATTTTAATAACCTGAATCTTTTTTGAAAGTTCTTTATGGTTCTGTTTTGTAATTTTTATTCCTTTGATTTATTTTTGATTTTTCAATGATTTTTTTCAACTATTATTTTAGATTCAGGGGATACATGTGCAGGTTTTTTACCTGGGTATATTGCATGATGCTGAGCTTTGAAGTATCAATGATCTCATCCTGAAGTACTGAGCATACTACCCAATAGTTAGTTTTTCAACCCTTGCCCCCGTCCGTCCCTCCATCCTCTAGTAGTCTGCAGTGTCTATTGTTGCCATGTTTATGTCTATGAGTACCCAATGTTTAGCTGTCACTTATAAGTGAGGACATGTGGTATTTAGTTTTCTGTTTCTTCATTAATTTGCTTAGGATAATGGCTTCCAGCTGCATCCATGTGGCTGAAAAGGACATGATGTCATTTTTTTCTTATGGCTGCATAGTATGCTATGGTATGTATTTCATATTTTCTTTATCCAGTCTACTGGTGGTGGATACCTAGGTTGATTCTATGTCTTTGCTCTTGTGAAAAGTGCTGCAATGAACATACAAGTGGATGTGTCTTACAGTAGAACAATTTGTTTGCACTTTATAACATTATTTTATAGTTTCTATTTCTGTTTTCATTATGCTTATGTTTTCTTTAAATCTTTGACCATATTTTAACAGTTGTTTTTAATTTGTATGTACAATTTCATCATCTTTGCCTTTTCTATCTCTGTTTCTGTAAGCTAACTTTTATCCTGGTTACAGTACATATCTAGTAATATTTGATTGGATGATGGGCATTTAAAATTTTACATTTTTTAGTGTCTGGATTTTGTTACCCCCTTTAAAAAAGTGATTGGATTTTTTTTCAGCAGTAGTTAAGTTACTTGCAAATCATTCTGATTATTTAAATACTTTTTGTTAAGCTTTGTTAAAGCAGGTCTTGTGTAACATTTACCCTAGTACTAACTAAAGTATGACTTTTCTGTCACCCCTGTTGAATGTCCAAAGTATTCAACAAGTCTCTCAACTTTTCCTGGTTGGAACTTGAACTCTTCATTCCTGAAAATAATTTAGCTTATAGCTCGCCCGTCATTGTTCTTTGCCAATCTCATGAAATTTTGGCCTAAATCTGCATAGTTTAATACGGAGTAACAAACTCAGGGTTGACATATGGATTTTTGGAAGTATTTTCCTATGTAGCTCCCTCCATTCTCATGACTAGGAGAGAAATTCCTGTGAATTCCATATGCCTCAGCTTCCTTTTGCTTCTGTTTGTTTTTCTAACTCAGCAAATACCATCTTTTCTGATTGAGTTTACCTCTCAGCACCACAATCTAGAAAATGCTTCTGGAAGAAACAAGAGGCAACCATAGAACTTAGCTTGTTCTCTCAGAGATTAAGGTCATTTGCTGCCTGTTGTCCATTGTCTAAAACTGGTTGTTCTATAGGTTTTCACCAGTTTTTCAGCTTCTAGTAGCAGGAGGGCCAGTCCAGTACCAGAAACTATCTCATGGCTGGAAGTAAAAATAGAGCAATACTGTTTTCAGATGAGAAAGTTCTAAATAATTCTTTTTATTTTATAATTATGTATAAATGATAAACAAATGAAATATGCAGGCCTGGCTTGATTCCACTTTTTATTTGCATAATACAAATTTTTGTCTTTATTTAGATTGAAATTGGATTTCAATTTTCAGTTTGACTCCAATTATTATTTTAAAGACAGAATTTTATAATCATTTAGTTATTTACCTTGCATGTGAAGGGACACTGTTAGTTACAACTCTTTTTGTTATAGGTGATAGATATCAAGATTTCTGGTATAAAACTCAAGATAACCTCTGTGATTAATAAAAAGGTGTCTCATAGAATGGAACAGTATTTATTCTGTTGGATGTCTGGTTGAGATGAAAGCAGATCCAGAAGTTGCCCGTCACATTTTAACTTGGTTTTATTTTCTGCCTCATCCAGGCTTTCTATGCATTATAAGCTCATGTAGCACACTGAGTCCAGAGATGACAAATTTCAAATTTCTAGACGCTGAGCTATGATTGGCTCTCTTAAGGTCAGAAGCCTCTACAACATCAAAATCCTATGGCTAGATATGTTGGGTCACATTTGCAAACCTGGCTACTTCCATTATAAACACATGTACATTTGGAGTGTTAGGGAAAGAGAACTTTTTGGAAATCTATGATGCAAAGCCATAGGCATTTAACTTACTGGATTAAATGGCGTGTCAAGAAAGGGTTTTGTGGCAATTGTAAAATTTATCTGTAAAAAAGTGACACCTGTAATCCCAGCACTTTGGGAGGCCAAGGAAGGCGGATCACGAGGTCAGGAAATCTAGACCATCCTGGCTAACACAGAGAAACTCCGCCTCTACTAAAAAATACAAAAAATTAGCCAGTCGTGGTGGCAGGGGCCTGTAGTTCCAGCTACTCTGGAGGCTGAGGCAGGAGAATGGCGTGAGCCTGGGAGGTGGAGCTTGCAGTGAGCCGAGATTGCGCCACTGCACTCCAGCCTGGGTGACAGAGCAAGACTCCGTCTCATAAAAAAAAAGTAAAATAAAAAAAGTTACATATTATGTAACTTATTTATTTAGCATTTTTCTAAAAGAAATTCAACGGTAAATTTAAATATTTAGAAAATAATGACACTTAAACTAGGATAATACATCATCCCAAAGTAGATTTTGTGGCATTTGATTATTCTTTGGATTTACTAGAGAATATTGTCTGAAAGTCACATGAATGCATGCTCTGGGTTCCCTGGGATACATATACATAAACAACAGACTTAAATTCATTGCCTTGTCTAGAAAAAAATAAAAGCAAAAACAAACCATAAACCTTGAGTGATTTTTCTTACTTTGGGAGATTAAAGAAGTCATCTCTGTATATTAAGGACATCTATACTAAGACATCCTATTTTTATTTATTTTCAGATGAAAATATAGACTGGGTTCTTGTTCTCAAAAATATAATCTTCCTACTTCTCAACAATCCAAACTGCTGTTACCACTTCCATCCAACTATAGCATGCTTTATTTAAGATCATATTGTATATTATTAGATTATTTTATGATTCTCTTTTAATAGCTTCCATAATTTAGCAGTTCATGAAGTGTTGAACATGAGGCTAATATTAAAGGTTTAAACATCTTGCTCATGAAAGATTTTATTAATATTTAGAACTCTGAAAAATTATAAGCTGAGATATGTATCAAATTTCATAATAACTATATTTAAGAGTAAGTCATTTGTTTGTTTTTCTTGGTAGAAACGAGACAGATAAAAGAAAAACATCTATGGGTAAAGAATTTGGGATATGGATAAAGGTGTAGGTAAATAATGATTGAATATGCCCTGGTGTTTCCATGAAATTAAGGATGCAACCACCTCTTCACCAAGTTGCATGTTAGATAAATACCTTAGATCACTACAAGAATTTATCTTTCGTGTTTGCATTAGATCTAAACAGATAAATAAGAAACTTATATGTTTTCCCAGATCCCTTTTATTTTAAAGATTCAGTATATTTGATTATCTTAATTTCTTACCAAGAACATGGGGATCACCAGCAAGCATGCCACATTAAAATCTTTGAGGGTCATTAGGTGAACAAAAAGATAGTTTTTAATTGTAGAGAGTTAATTTCTGCTATAACCATCCTTGCCACAAAGTCTAACAAAGTAAACAATTATCTGATTTACATCTTAGTGAATAGCATTTGCTGTTTCCTCCTTTGATAAATGTGGTGTTACGTAATAAGTAGTGTTGAAACCAATGTGGAAATATTACCAAACTTATATTTTATGTATTTTTCTGCAAAGTAATATTATGCATGCATATATAAATATATATACACAAATATATATACAAAAATATATGCAAATATATAATATAAAAATATATGTATATATATACACCTACACATACATAGACGTATATATCTCTTCCTATCTATCTATTGATCTCTTGAATATTCTGAGTTCCCCAAAAAGCATATATAGTGCTTGTCATTTTTTTATACAATGGACTCAAATTATAAGGTTTCTTTCTTTTGTTTTCTTCTTTTTAGGAAAAACACAATGAAAACACATTGAAATGTAGTTCAGCCATCTAGATTTCCATCCATAGCATAAATATAGTTTCTGTATCAGGGACATTATGTAATGTGTTTTAGAAAATAATACAATTTTTCAATATATTTTTGTTCTGAAATTTCCAGAAATGCACCTCTAGGTGTGTATGTTACTTATATTTCAAATTGAAACTTATTTATTACATTATCATTCTTTTCTAAAACCAGATAGTACTTTACTTAGAAAACACTAGTTATTTAATATATATGTATATTTACTGATTTGGCATTTCAACACTTGGATTGCAAAAAGTATTTATTTGGCATCTTATATCTCTTATATTTTAATTGCTGACAAATTAATACAATCTTCAGGGGGAAACAAGCAACCCCCAAATCTTACTACACAGATATTTGAGGATTATTTGTTACAACAATTGAGTGTAGTCCATTCTGAATGACGTTTTTCATTACACAGATTTTCAATAATAACAAATCTTTGCAAAATTTTTCAGTAAATGTTAATGGACTTATTTTGATATTTAAATTTTGAATAAAAAAATTTAATCTGTCCCTATTCACTGTTTATTTTAGATAATTTTGGAAAATTTACTTTACTTTGTTAATATATATCTGCAAATTTTTATTGAAATGTAAAAATTAACATATTTCTTTCTAAAATAAATGTGAAATCTGATTCTTGAAACAGGTAATTGCTTCAAAAGAATGTGCATTGTAATCATATTTACTAACCTAAAATTTATTACTAGATGGAATTATTCTTTTGGGTAAGGGAAGTCTAGTTTTATGATGCAGTAACATCGGCATTATTTACAGCGCACTATGGAATGGCACAAAATGTGAAAACGATATTAAGTACCTTTAGGATATGTGACAGAGGAAATTGCTTGCATATGTGACCAGTTTCTAAATAGGAAAGTCAAATTAAAAATAAAAATAATGGCATTTTCTACGTCTATGGAGCTTTGAAACGTTGTAAGAAAAATAGGCCAATTTGGATTTTTGTTTTCTTTTGACATAGGGGTATGTGTGTGGGGTTGGGGGTAGGGGTATGTTTGAAAAATAAGGTTGACAATATATTTGTAATAAATTTTTCAGGTTTTGGCAAACCCATAACTGAATTCAAAAGTAATTTGACTAGGGGATACATACCATGTATTCTTTTATTGAGCGAAATTAATTTTATTATCCCAGATTTTCCAGTGTCAATTTTATAAAACAGGAATATGCTAATAACTATTTGCAAAACACACGTCTTTACTAATTGTGAAAATAAATCATAATTTCTAAGTACAAAATAATGTTAAGGTTGATATTTATACTTTATTAGAGATGAAATTGTATTCACAAAATAAGGGCTTTAAACTTGGATGGAAGTAGAGGTCATTATTCTAA
Organism: Macaca thibetana thibetana; assembly: GCF_024542745.1. Classification (NCBI taxonomy): domain Eukaryota; kingdom Metazoa; phylum Chordata; class Mammalia; order Primates; family Cercopithecidae; genus Macaca; species Macaca thibetana. The sequence continues at coordinate 68,805,834 of NC_065592.1, forward strand.
ATGAGGTAACTGTAACTCACAAATGGAAAGCCAAATACTGTATGTTCTCACATATATGTGGGAGTTAAGCTATGGGTATACAAATGCATTCATACTGGTATAATGAACTTTGAAGACTCAGAAGGGGGAAGGTGGAATGGAGGTGAGGAATAAAAATCTACAAATTGAATATAATGTGCGCTACTTCGGTGATGGGTACACTAAAATCTCAGACACCACCATCATACAATTCATCCTTGTGCCCCAAAATCATTTATATTCAAAAAGCTATTGAAATAAAACATTATATTAAAAAAGTAAGGACTCTGGAAATTTATCATCCTGCTACTGCCAGTACATAGGCCTGTGTGGACTCCATCACACTGCCACCAATGATGCATGAGTGCATGCATAAGCCCTAATGCCACTTTCCCCATAAAGCACTTCGGCTGGCACCATCCTTTGGAGTGATGTAGTCAGTGGAGCACAGCAGGTATTCAACCAGAGTACAAAGCTGTGGCCAGAGAACAAAGCTGTGGGCTTGGTCCCAGCCTCTTGAGGTTAGAACCTGCAGCCCAAGCATGGTGAGGTAAGCCTTGGCCCCCATAAATCATCCAGAAATGAAGCCAGTTGACTGAATCCAGCACATACCACAGTCAAACTCCTCAGGGCATAAATAATATAAAAGCAAAAGCCCCATCCAAAGGGTAGCAACTTCAAAGGGTAAAGGAACGTCAGCCGTCACATTTGAGAAAGAACCAGCACAGGAACTCTGGGAACTCAAAAAGTCATAGTGTCCTCTTGCCTCCAAATGACAGCACTCATTTCCAGCAATGGTTCCTAACCAGACTGAAATGACTGGAATTACAGACAAAGAATTTAGAATCTGGATGTCAACAAAGATCACTGAGATTCAGGAGAAAGCTGAAACCCCATCCAAGGAACCCCATAAAATGATCTAAGAGATGAAAGACAAAATAGCCATTTCAAACAAAAACAAAAACAAAAACAAAAAACAAAAAATCAAACTGAATTCTAAAGCTGAAAAACTCACTACAAGAATTTCATAATTCAATCAAAAGCATTAACCGCAGAATGGACCAAGCAGAGGAAAGAATCTCAGAGCTCAAAGAACAGTTATTCAAATCAACTCAGTCAGACTAAACTAAAGAAAGAATAAAAAAGAATGAATAAAACCTCCTATAAACATGGAATTATGTAAAGAGACAAAATCTACTACTCATTAGTGTCCCTGAAAGAGAGGGAAAGAGAGCCAGCAACTTGGAAAAGTTATTTGAAGGTACTGTCCACAAAAATTTCCCCCGTGTCACTAGAGAAGTCACACTGAAATTCAGAAAATTCAGAGAACTATAGTGAGATACTATACAAGGTGACCATCTGCAAGACACATAGTCATCAGATTCTTCAAGGTCAACATGACAGAAAAAATGTTAAAAGCACCTAGAGGTAAGGAGCAGGTCGCCTACAAGTTACCAACACACTTTCACCAGAAATGTTACAAGCCCTAAGAGACTGGGTGCCTATATTTGGCATCCTTACATAAAGTAAATTCCAACCAAGAATTTCATATCTACCCAAAGGAAGCTTTATAAGTAAAGGAGAAATAAAATACTTTTCAGAGAAGGAAATGTTAGGGAAATTTGTTACCAGCAGGCTTGCCTTATGAGGGGTCCCTAAAGGTGTACTAAACACGGAAACAAAGGACCATTACCTGCCACCACAAGAACACACTTAAGTACACAGACCATTGACATGAAAAAACAACTACACAATCAAGTCTACATAACAACTAGCTAACAAGATGACAAGATCAAATCCACACATACCAATATTAACCTTGAACATAAATAAGTGCTCCACTTACAAGGCACAGAGTGGCAAGTTGTATAAAGAAGCAGAATCCAACTGTATGCTGTCTTACACAGACTCATCTCCCATGGGCTCAAAGTAAAAAGATGGAGAAAGAACTTTTCAGCAAACAGAAAACAAACAATCAAAAAACAGGGATTGCTCTTCTCATTTCCGGAAAAAAAAAAAAACAGACTTTAAACCAATAACGATCAAAAAGGACAAATAAGGGTATTACATAATGATAAAGGGTTCAAATCCATAAGAAGTCTGAACTGACTTGAATTTATATACAGCCAACACTGGAGCACCTGATTTTAGAGACCTGCAAAGAGACTTAGATAACTACACATTAATAGTGGAAAACTTCAACACCCCATTCACAGTATTAGATCATTGAGGCAGAAAACTAAGAAAGATATTTGAGACCTAAACTTAACACTTGACCAAATGGGCCTAACAGACATCTACAGAACACTCTACCTAATAATAACATAATATACATTTCCCTCTTCTGCACATGGGACATACTGTAAAATTGACCACATGCTTGGCAGTATAGCAATTCTCAACAAATTCAATAAAAAACACTCAAAATCATACAAACTACACTCTCAAACCACAGCACAATCAAAATAGAAATCGATACCAAGAAGATCTCTAAAAACTACAATGTACATGGAAATTAAACAATCTGCTTCTGAATGACTCTTGGGTAAAGAATGCAACTAATGCAGAAATCAAGAAATTCGTTGACACTAATGAGAAAACAAACAAACAAACAAACAAAAACATACAACAGAATCTTTGAGACATAGTTAAAGCAGTGTAAGAGAAAAGTTCATAGTACTAAATTTCCACATCCAAAAGTTAGAAAGATCTCAAATTACCAACCTAACATTACATCTAGAGGAACTAGAAAAACAAAAGCAAACCAACCCCAAAGCTGGCAGAATAAAATAATCAAAATCAGATTGAAATTGAGATTTCAGTCTGAGAAAATCAGATTGAAAACTGATTGAAATTGAGAAGCCTAAAAAAAAGTACAGAAGATCAAAAAACCAAAAGTTGGTTCTCACAAAGAATAACTAAGGCTGATAGACGAGTAGCTATACAAATAAAGAAGAAAAGAGAAATGATCCAAATAAACATAATCAGAAATAACAAAGGGGGCATTACCACTGACTCCACAGAAATCCAAACAAAACAAAACAAACAAACAAAACAATAAACAAAAAATACCATCAGAGACTAGTATGAACACCTCTATGCACAGAAACTGGAAAACCTAGAAGAAACAGATAAATTCCTGGAAACATACAAGCTCCATAACCCAGGACTAAATTGAAACACTGAGCAGACCAATAACGAGCTCTGAAATTGAATCAGTAATAAAAACAAAACAGCCGGGCGTGGTGTCTCACGCCTGTAATTCCAGAACTTTGGGAGGCCGAGGCGGGGAGATCACGAGGTCAGGATTTCAGTATCAGCCTGGCCAACATGGTGAACCCCCCTCTCTACTAAAAACACAAAAATTAGCTTGGCACAGTGGCAGGCACCTGTAATCCCAGCAACTCGGGGACTGAGGCAGGAGAATTGCTTGAACCCATGGGTTGAGTTTGTAGTGAGCCAAGATCGTACCACTGCACTCTAGCCTGGGTGACAGAGCAAGACTCCGTCAAAAAGAAAAAAAAAAAGGCCTTGGAACAGATGGATTCATAGCTGAATTCTACCAAACAGAATTCTGCCAGTATGAAGGACTAGTACCAATCCCATTGAAACTTTTCCCAGAAATTGAGGAGACACTCTTCCCTAAATCATTTTATGAGGCCAACTTCATTTTGATACTGAAATCTGGCAGAGACACAACATAAAGACTTTAGGCCAATATTCTTGCTGAATATGACACAAAAATCTTCCACAAAATACTAGCAAACCAAATCCAACAGCATATCAAAAATCTAATCCACCATTATCAAGTAAGCATTATACCTGGGTACAAAGTTGGCTCAACATATGCAAATCAATAAATGTAATTAATCACATAAACAGAAGTAATAACAAAACTCAGATACTTATCTCAATAGATGTAGAACAGATTTTAAAATACTCAACATCATTTCATGTTAAAAAATCTCAACAAACTAGGCATAGAATGAACATACTTCAAAATAATTAAAGCTGTCTGTAAGAAAACCACAGCCAACACCATTCTGAACTGATGAAAGCTAGAAGCATTTCCCTTGAGAACCAGAACAAGAATGCTCAATTTCACTCCCATTCAACATGGTACTGGAAGTCCTAGCCGGAGCAATCAGGCAGGAGAAAAAAATAAACAGCATCCAAATAGGAAGCCAAACTATCTCTCTTTGCAGATATGATTCTATAGCAGGAAAACCTTATAGTCTCTACCCAAAGGCTCCTTCATCTGATTAATAACTTTAGCAAGGTTTCAGGATATAAAATCAATGTAAAAAAATCAGTAGCATTTCTACGTATCAATAATGTCCAAGCTCAGAGCCACATTAAAATCCAATCTGATTCAGAAAAGCCACAGAAATAATAAAATACTTGGGAATACAGCTAGATAAGAAGGTGACAGATCATTACAATGAAAATTACACAACGCTGCTGAAAGAAATTAGAGATAACACCAAAATATGGAAATACATTCCATGCTCATGGATAGGAAGAATCAATAATGTTAAAATGGTTGGGGGCCGGGCGCGGTGGCTCACGCCTCTAATCCCAACACTTTGGGAGTCCAAGGTGGGCGGATCACAAGGTCAGGAGATCGAGACCATCCTGGCTAACACGGTGAAACCTCGTCTCTACTAAAAATACAAAAAATTAGCCAGGCGTGGTGGCGGGCGCCTGTAGTCCCAGTTACTTGGGAGACTGAGGCAGGAGAATGGCGGGAACCCGGGGGCAGAGCTTGCAGTGAGTCAAGATCGCGCCACTGCACTCCAGCCTGGGTGACAGAGCGAGACTCTGTCTCAAAATAAATAAATAAATAAATAAATAGATAAATAAATAAATAAATAAAATGGTCATACTACCCAAAGCATTTTATAGATTCAATGTTATTCCTGGAATATCACACTTCCAAGAACATTTTTCACAGAATCAGAAAAAAACTATTTTACAATTTTTATGGGGGACGTTAAGATGGTGGATAGGAAGCAGGACTAACTTGTAGCTTCCACTCGGATAGACAGAGCAATGTGCGGAAACACGTATCATGATTTTTTGCTTCAAGAACTACCACAGTAACATACCAGGAAAGCTGAGAGAATCCAAAGACTCTTTGAAGAAAGTGAATCACCACTGCAGGCTCCCTGAGATGCCGGAAAACTGTGAGTCTGCTTGCTTTCTCAGCAAGGAGGCTTGTGGTGTGGGAGCAAGTTCTTAGTTCTTGTCACTGGATGCCTGGAAATAGACTCAGTGCTACTGGGGGAACATGGTGGGAGTGAGACTGGCCTTCAGGACAGAGGGCTGCATGGAGGCAGGGTGAGGTCTGTGATTGCCCACTTTCCCCCATTTCCTTAGTGACATGTATGACTCCGCCAAGGGAGCCATAATCTCCCTGGAAATATAAATCCATTGGCATGAGAACCACACCCCCACCCCTCACAGCAGCCCCAGCAAGCCTTGCCTAAGGAGAGTCTAACCTCAGACACACCTAATCCTAATCCCTGTCCCCACCTAGTGGTCTTTATCTACCTGCCCTGATTGCTGAAGAGAAAGGACATAATCTCTTGGAAGCTCTATGGCTCTGCTCACCACCTGAGAAAACTGAATACTTAACCATGTGACCCTAGGGTAAGCTTACTTCCTCCATATGGTAACACAGTTCATGCACTATTGAAAGTGCCACCTCCTGGCTGGAGGCCAACCAGCACAAAACGAGGGCACTAAACAAAAAGACAACCAAGGACCATCACAGAGTCCACTTCAATTCCCTGCTATCTCCAATGGAGCAGGTGCACATATCCATGGCTGAAAGACCTAAAGACAGATCACACCATGGGACTTTTTGCAGACACTCTCCAGTACGCCCAGAGCCTGGTAGCTCTTCTGGGTGGCTAGACCCAGAAGAGCAAAAATAATCACTGTAGTTAGTTAGGCTCTCAGGAAGCCCCATTCTTAGGGAAAGTGGGAGAACATCACTCCACCCCATGGGACAAAAGAATCTGAATAGCAGCCCTTGAGTCCCACATCTTCCCTCTGACATGGCCTACCGAAAGAAGAAATTAGCAGAAAACAATTCTGGCAGTATGACAAAACAAGGTCTTTTTTAACACTCACAAATGATTACACCATCTCACCAGTAAGGGATCCAAACCAAGATAAAAATCTCTGAATTGCCAGAAAAAGAATTCAGAAGGTCGATTATTAAGCTAATCAAGGAGGCACCAGTGAAAGGTGAACTCCAACTTAAAAGAATCAAAAACATGATATAGGATACGAAAGAAAAATTATTCGGTGAAATAGATAGCATAAACAGAAAACAATCACAAATTCTAGAAATCAAGGACACACTTGAAGAAATGCAAAATGCAATGGAAAATCTCAGCAATAGAATCGAATAAGCAGAAGAAAGAACTTCAGTGCAGGAAGAGAATGCTTTTGAATGAAGCCAATCCATCAAAGACCAAGAAAAAAGAATTTTAAAAAATGAACAAAGCCTCCAGGAAGTTTGGGACTATGTTAAGCTTCCAAACCTAGAATAATTGGTATTCCCAAGAAATAATATAAATCTAAAAGTCTGGAAAATATATTTGAGAGAATAATCGAGGAAAATTTTCCAGGCCTTGCTAGAGATCTAGACATGCAAATACAAGAAGCTCAAAGAACAGCTACAAAATTCACTGAAAAAGATCATTATCTAGGCACATAGTCATCAGGTTATCCAAAGTCAAGACTGAGGAAAGAATATTAAGAACTGTGAGGCAAAGGCATCAGGTAACCTAACAAGGAAAACCCATCAGTAACAGCAAATTTCTCAACAGAAACCCTCCAAGCTAGAAGGGATTGCAGTCCTATTTTTAGCTTCCTTAAGCAAAACAGTTATCAGCCAAGAATTTTGTATCCAAGGAAACTAAGCTTCATAAATGAAGAAAATATAACAGTCTTTTCCAGAAAAACAAATGCTGAGAGAATTTGCCACTACCAAGTGAACACTATAAAGACTGCTAAAAGGTGCTCTAAATCTTGAACCAAATCCTTGAAATGACCAAAATATAACTTCGTTAAAGCATAAGTATCACAGGACCTATAAAACAGTAACAAAAACACAATGAAAAAAATAAAAGGCATTCAGGCAACAAATAGCATAATGAATTGAATAATATCTGACATTGCAATACTAATGTTGAATGTAAAGGACCTAAATGCTCCAGTTAAAAGATACGGAATGGCAGAATGGATAAGAAATCAACAACCAAGTATCTGCTGTCTTCAGGAGACTCACCTGACACATAAGGACTCATATAAACTTAAGGTAAATGGGTGGAAAAAGATAGTCTATGCATATGGGCACCAAAACCACGCAGGAGCAGCTATTTTTATAATAGACAAAACAAACTTTGAAGCAATAGCAGTTAAAAAAGACAAAGATGGACACTATACAATGATAAAAGGACTATATCAACAGGAAAATATAATAATCCTAAATATACAGTCACTGAACACTGGAGCTTTCGAATTTATAAAACAATTACTACTATACCTAAGAAATGAGATAGACTTCATGACAATGACAGTGGGGGACTTTAATACTCCCGACAGCACTAGACAGGGCATCAATACAGACAGTCAACAAAGAAACAACGTACTTAAACGATGTACAACAAATGGACTTAACAGATATTTACAGAACATTCTACCCAACAAATGCAGAATATACATTCTATTCATCTACACATGGAACATTCTCCAAGACACAGCACATAATACAAAACAAGTCTCAGTAAATAAATAAATAAAAAACGTTGAAATAATATCAAGTACTCTCTCAGATCACAGTGGAATAAAATTGGAAATCAACTCCAAAAGGATTCCTCAAAACCAGGCAAATACATGGAAATTATACAACCTGCTCCTGAAAGATCATTGGGTCAACAATGAAATAAAGATGGAAATTAAAAAATTCTTTGAACCGAACAATAACAGTGACACAACCTATCAAAACCTCTGTGATACAGCAAAAGTGGTGTTAAGAGGAAAGTTCATAGCACTAAATACGTACCTTGAAAAGTCTGAAAGAGCACAAATAAACCATCTAAGCTCAAACCTCATGGAACTGGACAAACAAGAACAATCCAAACCCAACCTCGGCAGAAGAAAAGAAATAACCAAGATCAGAGGAATTAAATGAAATTGAAACAAAAAGCAACACAAGAGATAAATCCAACAAAAAGCTGGTTCTTTAAAAAGATAAATAAAATTGATAGACCATTAGTGAGATTAACCAATAAGAGAAAGATCAAAATAAGTTCAATTAAAAATGAACTGGGAGATATTGCTACTGATAACACAGAAATACAAAAGAGTATTCAAAGCTACTATGAACACATCTATGCACATAAACTAGAAAACCTAGAGAAGATGGGTAAATTCCTGGAAATGTATAGCGCTCCTAGATTAAACCAGGAAGATATAGAAACTCTTAAGAGACAAATAACAAGTGGCAAAATTGAAATGGTAATTATAAAATTGCCAACAAAAACAGTTCTAAATCGGACTGATTCACAGTTAAATTCTATCAGACATTCAAAGAATTGGTACCAATCCTATTCATTCCACAGGATAGAGAAAGACGGAATCTTTCCTCCATCATTCTATAAAGCCAGTATCACCCTAATACCAAAACCAGGGAATGAGATAACCAAAAAAAAAAAAAAAAAAAAAAAAAAAAAAAAAGAAAGAAAAAAAGAAAGAAGAAAGAGAGAGAGAGAAAGAAAGATAGAAAGAAAGAAAACTACAAACCAATATCCCTGATGAAAATAAATGCACAAATCCTCGACAAAATACTAGCAAACTGAATCCAACAGCATATCAAAATGATAATCTACTGTGATCAAATGGGTTTCAAACCAAGGATTCAGGGATTGTTTAACATCCACTAGTCAATAAGGGTGATACATCACATAAACAGAATTTAAAACAAAAAACACATAATAATCTCAATAGATGAAGAAAAACATTTGTGAAAATCTGCATTGCTTTATGATTAAAACCTTCAACAAAATCAGCATAAAAGGGACATATCTTAAGGTAATAAAAACCATCGATGACAAACCCAGAGCCAACATCATACTGAATGGGGAAAAGTTGAAAGCATTCCCCCTGAGAACTGGAACAAAACAAAGATGTTTCTATTTAACAGAGCGCTGGAAGACCTAGCCAGAGCAATTAGACAAGAGAAAGAAATCAAAGGCATCCAAATTGGTAAAGACGAAGTCAAACTTTTGCTCTTTGCTGATAATATGATGATATACCTAGAAAACCCTAAAGACTCATCCAAGAAGCTCTGAGAACTGGGAAATAAATTCAGCAAAGTTTTAGAATACAAAATCAATGTACACAATTCAGTAGTTCTGCTATATACCAACAGTGAGTAAGCTGACAGTCAAATCAAGAACTTAACCCCTTTCACAATAGCTGCAAAAAAATACAGTAAAATATTTAGGAATATACCTAACCAAATACATGAAATACCTCTACAAGAAAAACTATAAAACACTGCTGAAATAAATCATAGATGACACAAATAGAAACACATCCCATGGTCATGGATGGGTAGAATTAATATTGTGAAAATGATCATATACTGCCAAAAACAATCTACAAATGTAGTGCAATTCCCATCATCATAATTGTTTACCAAGCTAAAAAGAAACATCCTAAAATTCACGTGGAACCAAGAGGCATCACATTACCTGACTTCACCTATATTACTGCAAGGCTATACTCACCAAAACATGGTACTGGCATAAAAATAGGCACATAAAACAATGTTACAGAATAGAGAATGAAGAAATAAAGCCAAATACAGCCAACTGATCTTTGACAAAGCAAACAAAATACATGAAGTGGGGAAAGCACACCCTATTCAACACACGGTGCTGGGATAATTGGCAAGCCACATGTAGGAGAATGAAACTGGATCCTCATCTCTTACCTGATACAAAAATAATCTCAACATGGATCAAATACTTAAATCTAACAGTGCTAGGAAAATCCTCTTGTTTGTTCTTGCTCGTGCAAATATATGCTAGAACTGTTCATTTTCTTGCTCTGTAGTTGCTGAAAAAGGCAGCCAGAAGCAGTCTGTGGATCTCATTTGCCTTCATATGAATGGACTTGGGGCTGGAACAATTCCTTACTTGGAGTTAAAGTGCCCTTCTAGCTGGTATTGGACTTATTGGTTCGTGAGAGAATATCGTTCCCTTTTCTGGACCTAATAAGCAGTTCCGTATTCTGCTTTAAGTACATTTGTCTATGGCCTTTAGGCACTCTCCCAACTTTCTGTATTTCAGACTCCATGAGGCAGGGGGAAATGTCTTTCTACTGCAGAAAAAGTGAGGTCCATGTAGTCACACCGACCACCTTTGCTGAGATCTGCTGGCCATGGGGGACTGATGCATTCCAAGGGACTGGATCTTGTGCACACTCTCTTCTTGTTGTCAGTTAGAGGTGTACCACTGGAACCTGGTGTACATGTTGTCTATTCTCGGTGACCTCAAATCATGCACTGGTCCCCTCACTAGATGGTACTATACCTTCAACCTTGGCTACGCTTATGAGATATACTATCCTGCAGCACAAACCAAATACCTAGAGCACAGCAGAAAAGTAATTATCATTATAAATTACAATTATTCTCATAATTTGCCAGTGAAATTAATCAAAGTTTGTTTCAAATCTAGATTCTTTAATTTTCTGAAGATATTTTTTCTCTTACAAAAAAGTTATCTGTCAACATTTTATCATTTCCTTTTAAAATTTAACCTGAAAATGCTTCTATTTATAATTAAAGTAGTTCATAGTTATTGTATTTAGTGTTATGCCCATACCACACAATCAACACCGATTAACTTCTGCTGCTGTGGTGAATGGGAAGGCAACTACAGCTTCTTTTGGGTATGGGAGGCACAATCAGTCTGGGAGTCAAGGGACACATGAATTCTTTTGATGCCAAAAAATTGCCTGCCTATTCTTTTTAACAGTGTCCTTGGGAAGGAAAAGTAAAGATTATTGTTTAAATACATCAAGGCTACAATATTGTTAGTATCATGTTAACAGCATAGATTTTGGAACCAGACTGATGAATTAAAATAGTGGTTTTAAAAAATAAATAAATAAATAAATAACATAGTGGTTTTACAACTGCCCAATTATTTGACCTTAGTTTCTTCAGCTATAGAATGAGAAAAATACTGGTATTCACCACAGAAGGTTATAGCAATTAAATCAATTAATATATAAAAAGTAGCTAAAGAATTCCTGGCAAAGAGTAAGTGCTATGCGTGTGCTTGTTATTTATTGATTACTTGAATAATTAACGGCTATCTGACTGCATACTTCAAACAGAACACATGCTACTAAGAATGTTTACAACACTAAAATGGGATTATATATAATATGCAGCTAAAATTTTTCTCTATTGCAATATATTTATGTAAAAAATATATTTGGGATTTTTATTTCCCTTTTAATTCATATATCTAAAGTAACCAAATTATTTTTTAATGGAAGTGGCAACAATGACCATGTGTTTTAGTAGCAATTTAGGACTACTCTTTTAAAATATGTAACACATTAATTGAAATATAATCCACATACCATACAATTAACACATTTAGAATATACAATTTAATGGTTTATAATATACTCATAGACTGTGTAGGCATCTCTGAAATCTGTGTTTAAAATATTTTTATCATGCCCAAAAGAAATCTGAAGATAATAGGTCACTTTCCATTTTCTTCCTTCAATCCCCAGTCAACCCAAGACATCCACTACAGTAGTTTCTGTTCATCCCCGATCAACTCAAGACATCCACTAATGTAGTTTTTGATTATAAAGATTAACATATTTTACATAAAAAGAATTATACAACATTTGCTTTTTTGTGACTGGCTTCTTGCACTTAGCTTAAGGTTTTCAAGATTCTTTCTTACTGTAGCTTGACTCAGAACTTTTTTAGATTCATTTTTATTGCTGAATAATATTCCAATGTATTGGTATATCATATTTTATTTACCAACTCAGTTTATGGAAATTTGGATTGTGTCTGGTTTTTGATTATGAGTAAAGATACTATTAATATTTGTGAACAATTTTTTGTTTAGACACTGGATTTCATGTCTTTTGAGAGTAGATCTAGAACTGCTGGATAAAGGGATAACTCTATGTTTAACATTTTGAGGAACTGCCCAGATGTTTTGCAAAGTAGCTACCCCATTTTACATTCTCATCCACTGTGTAAGTGGGTTCAAATTTTTTCACATCCCCACCAACACTTACTAATTATCTATCTTTTTTATAGTAACCATCCTAGTGTGGAATTCAATGGTGTCTTATTTTGATTTTGATTTTCATTTCTCAATGACTAATAATATTGAATATCTTTTCATATAGCCATTTGTATATATTTTTGGAGGTGTCAGATAATCTTAATAGACACATCTCCAAAAATATATACAAATTATATAAAATATATAAAAATATATACAAATATATTATCTGCTTAGTTTTTAATTATGCTCTTTTTATTATTGACTTTTCAGTGTTTGATGTATTTGTGATAAAATATTTTTTATCAGATATATAATTTGCAAGTATTTCTCCCGTTCTGTACATTGCTATTTTAGTTTCTTGATGGTATTAATTGAAGTAAAGAAGTTTTTAAACTTGGAGACATTCAATTAATATATTTTTCTTTTGCTGTTTGTACTATTGGTTTATATCCAGGAAGGCTTTGCCCAACACAGGGTTACAAAAATTTACTACTATAGTTTCTTCTGAGAATTTTATAGTTTCAGCTCTTGTGCTAATGTCTATGAAGTAAATTTTGTATATGGTATGTGGAAGTAGTCCAACTTCATTCCTTCTAGGTGGATAGCCAGGCAGGCCAGTAACATTGGTTGAAGAGACTAGGCTTTCTTCATTACATTGTCTTGGCACCCTTGTTCGAAAATCAACTTATTGTAAATGGAAAGGTTTATTTCTGGACTCGGAATTAGTTCCATCTGTATGTCTATTCTTATGCCAGTACTGCACAATCTTAATTACTGTAACCTTGAACTAAGTTTTGAAATTGAGAAGTGTGAGATCTCCAAATATGTTCTTCTTTTCCAGGATTGTTTTGGCTATTCTATGCCCCTTGCATTTCCATATAAATTTTAGAAGTAGCTTATCCGTGTTTCTGAAGAAGCCAGTGCAATTCTGATATGGATTGTATTGAGTCTGTAGATCAATTTGGAAAGTAGTGCTATATTAACAACTTTAAGTATTCCGAGTATATGTCATGTTTTTTCATTTATGTTTCCTTCTTATTTTTTTCAACCATGTATTGTAGTTTTAAGAGTATTATTTCAGATCTTGTTTAGTTAAATTTATTCCAAAGTATTTTATTATTTTTGATGCCATTGTAAATAAAGTTGTTTTCTTAATGTTATTTATGAAGTGTTCATTACTATAGTAATGAAAACAACTTTATTTACAGTGGCATCAAGAAGAGTAAAATATTGATATTGATTTTGTATCTCCAACCTAGCTGAAATTGATTATTAGCTCTAGTTCAAATGGCTTGTTTGTGTGTGAGTATGTGTATATTTTTTTGGGATTTTCAATATACGAGATCATGGCCATCTACAAATAGAGACAATTTTACTTCTCTTTTCTATATGGATTCCTTTTACTTCTCTTTCTTGTCAAGTTTCCCTAGTTAGCTCCGCCAGTACTTTGTTTAATTTGAGTGGCAAAATGCTACTTTGTCTTATTGCTGATCTTAAAAGGGGAAACATCGAATTTTTAACCATTGCATATGATGTTAGCTGTGTTTTTTTTTTTTTCAATCAATGACATTTTTCAAGTAGAGAAAATTGTCTTCTGTTTCTAATTTGTTGAGTGTTTTTATTATGGAAGTGTTGGATTTTGCCAAGTGGTGCTCATTTTTCTGTCTACTCTTCTTTTTAATTTACATGTTCACTGCTGCAAATTTTCCTCTCAGCACAACTTTAGCTCCTATGTCTTTTAGTATAGTTGCCTTAATTTTCACTCATTGCTATATTTTTGTGATTTTTTTCTTTACTTTCTCATATTTAGTCTACCTGTATCTACCTTAGATTTTCTTTAACAGCTCTTCTAAGTGGACATCCTCTGCCTTTGTCAGAACTTGAAGGAGTTTTCTCTCTCTTTTCTACCTAGATTTCACTCATAATATACTCATTTATAAGAGTATGTTTCCTAAATCTGTTTTGATGCCTTTTATATTTTCTTTTTTTTTTTTTTTTTTTTTTTGAGACGGAGTCTCGCTCTGTCGCCCAGGCTAGAGTGCAGTGGCCGGATCTCAGCTCACTGCAAGCTCCGCCTCCCGGGTTTACGCCATTCTCCTGCCTCAGCCTCCCGGGTAGCTGGGACTACAGGCGGCCGCCACCTCGCCCGGCTAGTTTTTTGTATTTTTTAGTAGAGACGGGGTTTCACCGTGTTAGCCAGGATGGTCTCGATCTCCTGACCTCGTGATCCGCCCGTCTCAGCCTCCCAAAGTGCTGGGATTACAGGCTTGAGCCATCGCGCCCGGCCACCTTTTATATTTTCTTCTTGGAGCACACTCTGTTGCCTCAAGGAAATCATGGTCTTCTAGAGCATGATTCAGTAATTTGCTGGTAGAGGTTTACTCCCTTACTTTGGGAATTGCTCAGCATTTACAACGGTTAAAAAAAGGGCTTTGTATCCTTTATATGCATATATAAGTATATATCGATTATTATTGCATTTTTGCACACGTATTTTATTTTCCTGCTTTTTATCTTTTCACCTCCTCACCATTGTTCTCTTCACCTTATGCAAAGTTGACTATTACAATCAATGTACTAATTTCACTGGGAAAAATGGTTCCTCTCTTTTGTAGAATATGGCTATTTTATTCAATTCCACAGAATATCCTGTGTTATTTGTTGAAATTATTATTTCTACAGAATTATCTTTAGAAATACTCTTTTTTCAAATAACTGAAACCACTTTCTATATTGATGTGCTCCCGCACCTTACTTTCAAACACCCCAGAATTAAAACTCACAGTTTATGGTGAGATATCTTGCCTGTCCTTTTATTCCTTTAATGGTATGTACTGTCTCAGTCTCTTGGAGCTGCTATAACAAAATACTGTAGGCTAGGTGGCTTATAAAAAGCCCTGTACTGCTCATAGTTCTGGAGGCTGGGAAGTCCAAGATTAAGGGACCAGCAGGTTCGGTTTTAATAAGGGCCTGCTCCTCATAGATGGCACATTCTGTGTTCTGACATTGCAGAAGAGCAAAAGGGGCCAACATGCTCTCTTGGACCTCTTTTATAAGAGCTCTAATCTCATTCATGAGGTCTCTGCCTCCATGATCTAATCACCTCTCAAAGGCCTCACCTCCTATTAGTATCATCTTGTGAGTTAAGATTTTGTGCATGGTGGTGGGTGCCTGTAGTGCCAGCTACCGGGGAGGCTGAAGCAGGAGAATCGCTTGAAACTCTGAAGCAGCAGAGGTTGCAGTGAGCCCAGACAGTACCACTGCACTGCAGACTGGGCGACAGAGCAAGACTCTGTCTCAAAAAAAAAAAAAAAAGATTTTGAACATACAAATTTGAAGGGAACACTAACAATTAAGATCATAAAACGTACTGAAATTTAAAAATATACAAGTGCTTACATAGAAGATAAAATTTAAAAATTCAACAGCTATGGTGTTTTCCTTTGTAGGTTTATTTTAAGCCTCTCCCTTTTTCCTCACCCTACCCTCACATACACTTACAATTTTATATAACTCTTGCCATTTTTTCCTAGTCACCTGGGTTTTGTTACAAATAAAATTGCTGTTTTCCATGTAACACATAATGAATAGTGGCTCACTATAATAAAAGACAAAGATATTATTATTTGTTTTTGTATATTGTTAGTTATTTTCACATATATAGTTATCTTCCCTTATCACTCTATTTACATCTTTCCAGTGATGCCAAACAAAGAGACAGCAGCAGGATCTAATATGTGGTTTTGCTTGCTATCTAAAATCCAGCCAATAGTAAAATGTATTATTTATATTTGCTTATAAGAGTGGAGAAAAAATTTATATCATATTGGTAAAATCTCTGTTGTTTAAGTACCCAGAGGCCATTTGAGTTTAACTCCCAGAGGACGTTGGAGTTAACTCCTATACTACAATATTGATATAGTAACTGGATTAATTATCTAGGTTTGTGACACACAAACACCTCCACCCCCGCCACACACACACAAAGAGAGAAAGAGAGAGAGAGAGAGAGAGAGAGAGAGAGGTGGGGTGGCGGAGGGGAAGAGAGGATAGATACTGAGTTGCTACCGTTGTTTTAGGTTTCAGTGTTTAATATAGGAAAACATGAAGAACAAATGTGCTAGATTTGAAGAAAGCAATCAATGTGTTCCAGAGGGAATACAGGAAATACTGCTCGAAACAAAATATCTTAGTGATCAAGCAGAAATTGGAACAGAGATTCATATTTTATAGAGAACTTCTTGTGTCTATAATGTTTGCAAATGAACCCCAAAACATGACTTATTGTGTATTTTTAAGCATCTTTTATAACCATCTCTCTTTACATTTTACTACTTATTGGAGTAATAATATTACAATATTCATACAACAATATTGTCTGTGCTTTCCTGGACCAAATAGTGGCCTTAATAAATGATGTCAAGACTTGAGCCTTGTTTGGTAGTACAGACATTATTATATGTAGGCTATGATGCCTGCTTTGTTTCCAGTTTAATCAGGAAGTGGCTTTATTGATAAAGGCTAAAAACAATGAGTTTCCTTTATTTGAAGTCACCCTGTGTATGTGTGGTCAGTAGAAAAGTCTAACTCTAAAGAAATGATTTCATTTAATTCGAATGTGGCATTCTGCTGCAATTCCAGTGGGACAGCTGTAAATTTTATGATTACTTTTTTTGACTTATGATAGATGATTCATAATTTTTAACCTCAGACCAAATAATTTAGTCAAAATATTACTAATTATGTTTTCTGATATACTGAGTACTAACCCTTATGCATACCCAGTTCCCCACCCTAATTATACTGTTCTTTAAGTCAGAGAAACTTACTTTTCACTGGAAGAAATAATGGAACAACACAATTAATATGTACAGAATATTCAATTTTCTATTTGTGGATTATTTAATTTGCAACCCAACATCAGAAATCATTACATTTTTCTCATTGGCGATACAGTACTTTAATTTTTTGTCAATATTATCAATATTTGTCTTTACTAAGATCATTTTGCTATGCTATTCACATGGGATAAAAGAGAAAAAAGTAACATTAATCATTTATTTTGTAAGTTTCATATTCTGTGGATATTGTGTGTTCATTTGGACACAAAATCACTGATTTCATGTTGTCATTATAAAATTTTAAACATTTAAGAAGAATTATTTTCATTCTTTGAATTCTGCAGCTTTTGTTGAAATTGATGGACTGACAGTCTAAATACAGTATTTGTTACAAGCTTTGTGACATATTTTCTGTTTGATATTAGAGAATTACTTTACTATTTTGAAATTATTTCCTTCCACACCAAAAAGAAGATGGTGTCATTAACCTCTATGGCCTCTTTTACCATAACCACTATGTTTATGTAACATACATTTGCTACTCATTTTTCAGCTGCTAATCAAGTTCTAAAAAGCTTTGAATAATTTGTACAATGATTTTTTGTAGTTTTTTCTCCCATATGAATAAGTTTTCCTCTCTAAAGTCCTACATATTTGTAAGAATGTGAGGGAAACAATCATTTGACTGTTTCCACAAGATCTGCTGTTTCCTTTGATCATTTCAGAAATGCTCTTAGAAATAAATCTCTTACATTTTAGAAATAGAAATTTAAAAGTGGGAAATAAAGTTAGGAGTGTGCGATTAGTTAACAACACGAAACCCTCTGGGCAATAGGTCTACAACAATGTTTGAGTTCCCTTTCTGAGGGATTTTTTTTTTAGTATCTGACACATGTACAGACAAAGACAGAAGACAAAATAGTTATAATAGCATAGCAGAAGGACTCTGGACTTGTGCCTTGAAAATGTGGTTAGCCTCTGTGCGAAATATTCTTATTAGATCAGGGATTTACTTAAGGCTTTGAAAAGTACATTTCCTGGCAATATCTAAAAATACATAAGATGCATTTCTCATATTTCTCTTGAATTTATCCAAATGTTCTTACATTTTCTACTCTCTGCAGAGATTTGGTTTAAAATATGGTTAGAATTCAACAACTAAACTAAAGTTGTATGTGGTTAAACTCTATTCTTCTTTATTAATATGTGTTGTCATATGGATCACAAGTTTAATGGATTTTGAACAGCATATCCTCTATGGCTTAGAACCAATTGTCTCCTCAAAAAACAGGAAACAGAACCATGTGACTGGGAACATCATTTTCACTTTTAGGTATTGTGTATTAGTATGAACATATTAGTTAAAAGACCTATTAGATCCCCCAAGTGTATGACTTACTAACTCTGCAACCTGGAGGAAGTTACTTTTCTGTCTATAATATGGAGATAACAACAGGGTCCAACTCAGAAGATTGTGGTGAACATTACACGGCATCATCAAAGCTGTTAGAGCATTGTCTGTCACATCACAAACACTATGTACATATTTTCTATTACAATTAAGCAATAACCTAGGTGGTTCCAAGGGTCTAAACAGGAAAATCGTAGTCTATTAGGTATAATAGGTGCATACAGGGCATAAATGTAGAGGCACATTTGAAAGAGTAGAGATCACCTAAACATTTTAGTTAGCTGGAAAACAAAAGAAAGAGTCAAGACTTGTTGAGATGTTTTCTTTTAAAAAAGCATTTAGTGCCCAAGCAATCTTCTGGTACCTAGTTTAATGGAACCTGGGGGTTGAGAGCAGGCAGGCTCCTTTAGGGAGAAAATTGTCAGTATAAACCATAATGCCCATGGGCCCTTTAACTTATCTTTGCTTATCAAGCTCTCCCATTCCCTGCCCAGCAGTTCTGAAATGTCCCATTCTTTTCCAGTCCTTTAACCAACACGCTCAACTTCACTCTTTTAGTATGAGTTCTACACCACTTCATACTTCACTGAAAAAAGATGACGATATTGAAACTTTACAGCAGCTATATAAAGTAACACAAAATCATGTTACTCTGTTCTTACCTATCCTCACTCCTTCCTGCCTGCTGTCAACATAACGTTTATACATCCTCTCCACATTCAGCTCATCTGGGCCATGCTGCACAATATGCTCTCATCTTCTTTGAGAAAATGTTCCCATTGGACTAGATCTTAATTTTACAACTAGCTACAAATATAAAATCATTGCCCCAATGTATGTTTTGATAACATTTTTCATTTCAGAATAGCTTTATATTCATAAAACAATTGTGATGATACTAGAACATTCCTGTATAGCCTCTACCCAGTTTCCTCTACAATTAACATCTTCCATTAGGATGATAGACTTGTCACTATTAATGGACTAAAATTAATACCTTATTTTTAACTAAAGTCCATATTTTAATCAGATGGATGTACCAGAATATAAGAAAACATGTCTCTATTGCTGAGAATGTAGGTTGTTTCTAAGTTGCACATTTTATGAAAATAGTTTATGAAGGGATTGGAAAATAGGAAACTTTAAATTCAGTCATGCTGTTTTAACATTTTAGTTCCAAATCTATAGATTAATCTTCATCACAACACGTTTGATATTATTGCTTTCAGAACTTCATTCTAACCATCTCCCGCTTTGTGGACAGCAGCATGCCTACTTGGCTAACAAGGAAGGCCTACATGTCATAAATTTATTCCATCTTTATTTTGTTTCAGTGGACAGCTACAATTCTTTAACTGCTTGACTGATTGTTGTCCAGATGTCTTCTTTGCCCTGTCATATCATCTTCTATTAACATGGTCTTTAGCATTATTTCTCCTTCAGTTTAAGTCTTCTTTTAAATTCTGTAGCACAAAATAAACTCGAGCTGTGCTTGTGAAGTCTGTCCATACAACCATATCCTTCCATTACAAACAAGGAAATTTTGGTTGAGCCATAGGTCCATGCCACTTAATGTGGAAAATTTGCACCCTAAGAGATAACTGTTCCCTTTCTGCTTTCTTCCTCATGTGTTCAAAACATCATGCAAATTGGTAGAGGATTGTAATATTTGGGGATGTGAACTTGTGCCTGTTTTTTGAATTTTGTTGAACACCACTCCCCCCTTTTCTCCTTCTTCTACTTTTTATTCCTCTTCCTCTTTTTCTTCACTTCCTTCTCTTTCTTCTTTTCTCCCTATCTAGTTTGGGCTAATTAGATTTGTTCAATATTAAAGAGTAAAAGACAAAAAGATCCCCTACCATCGATTTTCAAAAATTTTTATGTTACCTAAAAATCAGTCTCTAGCAGGTAATTTTTAGAATTTTATTATTAAACAGAACATTATATTGTGAATAAACAATATTAGAAGAAATACTCTTTCTGTGGTTGTGAAAATTAAGTTCTTTTTTATTAATTTTAAAACATTAATATCAATTTAGTAATTAAATGTGCACTGTATTTGTCCTGTTCTTTTTTTTTTTAACTTTTTTATCTAGATATACTTCCCAGGAATATTATGTGATCCAAGCAGGGGTCTGCAAACTATGGCTTGTAAACCAAATCCTGCCCTTGACCCTGTTTTTATACAGCCCAAGCTAAGACCAATGTTTACATTTTTTAAAAATTACTTAAAAAGATATGTGGCAGAGATTGTCCGTTGCTAGCAAAATCTAAATATTGACTATGTGGCTCTTCAAAAAAAGTTTGTAAGTCTAGCAACCATCTCTAGGATAAATGTAACATATTCTTTCCACATATTTTGACAGCATATTTCCTTGCTTGTCTCTTAAAAACGCCACACAATTATCAATAAGTAAACTTGACAATATGTGACTAATTGCAAAATAGCAAAACTGTAAATTGAGTTTAGCATGTCAAGATTTTAAAGAATATAAATTACTTTCTGCTTTACTTGTGTAACTACTTAATTTTTATGTTTGTGTTTCCTCCTAAAATGGGGCCATGGATTAAGCTAATTATAACCTGTAACTTTAAATTAAAATTTTATTTTGAAAAAAAGTTAAATATACAGGAAAGGCCAAAAATAAAAAAGAAGACCAATGTACCAATTATTGTATTTTGTAACTTAATACATTCTCATATTAATTTTAAGTATATTTTAAATAAAAGTTTAATTTTATCCAGCTTCCTGGGTCATGTCCAGCTCATCAAGCACTGGCACCACTAACACACCTTTACACTATGGCCTCTGATTTTTCCTGTTTTACATTTTATACGCACTCAAACATCTAACTATATTTTGATATCTGGTATGTTTATGTGTGGTTAAATTTACTAAAATGGTATCATACTGTAAGGGTTTCTACAAAAATACAGTATAAACATTTTTGAAAATGTCACTTTCTGCAAAATGACTCACTAAAATAGCCATAAGAAAACCAGAATGTGGTAGACCATTCCTAACCTATACAACTTTGTAAACAGCAGGATAAAACAATGAAATGACAACAACAAAAATTCTCAAAACTATAGCACTAATTTCAAAGGCATTTACATAAAATTTCCTTTACATAAATTTCCTTTACATAAAAATACTCTAGAAAACTCAGAACATACTTAAAAATAATAAAGATAATTCGATAGTAGGAACTACAAGGAAGGATTCAGTATGCTAAATTATGCAGACAACAGTAAACACACAAGTATTATTAAGCATTATGTATCAATGACTTCCAAGACAAAACAAGTGAGTTAAAATACAAAAATACATAGCACAAATGTTCTCAAAACTATTGTTCTCAAAATTCCCCACACTCTAAAGTTACTGAGTGTTCTGAAGAGCTTTTATTTATGCAGAATAATTAACCATTTAACTATAATAATCTAAATCTCTAGGTTAAAAAGTGATAGTAAGACTATCATATATAAACATAAAATTTTATGAAATAATAATATTTTTCAAACAAAAAGTAAGAACAGTAACAGTGTCTTACATTTTTATAAATCTTTGTAATGTTGTGTTTAATAAAAACCCATTGGATGTTTATACCTGTTTCTGTTTTCAATCTGTCACAAAATTACACACCACATAGCCTCTGAAAAACTCTTCTGTATTTTCTGAGAATATGAAAATTAAAAAAGTAAATAATATATTAATTTGATTAATTAAGATAATAATTTTAACCTGTGGACTTGCGAGAAGGCTGTTGAGAACCCCAAGGGTTTTCCATGACCCACCTCAGAGAACCACTGGTGAATTCACATCATGTTCAGTGCTGTGTACCTCTGTATCTTGTATATGCAGATACTATTACTTGGTGGTGGAAAATATTGGGCTGACAAAAAATATGCATAAACTAATACTGCTTTCCTATTATACTGACATCATTCTTATGCTTACTAATTGGATATAAGCTAATTCACATTACAGAATCACAGTTGTGATAAAATAGACTGCATATTTAACCATTTTGCATGCTTATACATTTTTTAAAATTAACATAAAGACTTATTGCACTTAAAAATTCTGAAACTTGCTGTTTTCACTCAATATCATACTTTGAGATTTATTCAGGTTCATACATAAACTTAATTTATTATTTATCTGCTACAAAGTATTATCTCACATGATTATACCATATTTTATCTTCAGAAGTAATAGGTTGTTTACAAATATTTACTTTTATTAATAATCCAGAGTTTCAAAATCATTCTCAGTTCCCCTTGTAAAAATGTAGGTAAACTGAGAATGATTTTGAAACTCTGGATTGTTGATAAAAGTTAACACTTCTCAGTTCTCCTTGTAAAAATGTAGGTTCACGCCTGTAATCCCAGCACTTTGGGAGGCCAAGACGGTCATAAGGTCAGGAGTTTAAGATCAGTCTGGCCGGCCGGGCGCGGTGGCTCACGCCTGTAATCCCAGCACTTTGGGAGGCCGAGGCGGGCGGATCACAAGGTCAGGAGATCGAGACCACGGTGAAACCCCGTCTCTACTAAAAATACAAAAAATTAGCCGGGCGCGGTGGCGGGCGCCTGTAGTCCCAGCTACTCAGGAGGCTGAGGCAGGAGAATGGCGTAAACCCAGGAGGCGGAGCTTGCAGTGAGCCGAGATCGCGCCACTGCACTCCAGCCTGGGCGACAGAGCGAGACTCCGTCTCAAAAAAAAAAAAAAAAAAAAAAAAAAAAAGATCAGTCTGGCCAACATGATACATGGTGAAATCCCGTCTCTACTAAAAATACAAAAATCAGCTGGGCGTGGCCGTGCGTCTGTAATCCCAGCTACTTGGGAAGCTGAGGCAGGAGAATAGCTTGAACCCAGGAGGCAGAGATTGCAGTGAGCCAAGATCACACCACTGCACTCCAGCCTGGGCAACAGAACAAGACTCTGTCTCAAAAAAAGAAAAAATATGTACATGCATACCTAGCAGTGATATTGCTGGGTAATTACTAATAAAAAAATTTACATATTTCTGAGTATTAAAAAATTGTTTTTAAGATTGTACCAATTTACAACCTCACTATATACACGTGCGTGTGTGTATTTTTAAGACTTGCTCAGCAGGATGCAACTAGGATAGACTTTAGTATTTGGTAATTTAAGGAATGAGTCGTGTCTTAAGTTTTAATTTACCCATAAATAATTGCAAATGACTGACTCTTTTGTTATAGACTTAGTATGTTTCCTCTTCAGTGAACTATCTGTTCATTGCTTTTGTTTAATTTGTATATGATTTGTTGTTTATTCTTGATTTTGTAGATTAATGTGCTAGATAACAATAGTTTATCATATTATTGTTTTCATACTAATACTTTGTTGCTTGAATTTAACAATGACAAATATTTTTTTAATCTTGATGTCAAAAGTAGCAATATATATATCCCCTATTATTTGTATTAGACATAAATACACATAAATAAAAAGGATATCCATTTCCCACTAGAAAAATACCACCTATCTATTTTAACAGGCCTCAGCTCTCTTTTAAACTCCCAGGCATTTGGTCTATGTGACTATGCATAAGCCAGAATTTGTTTCTGACACACCTAATGGTCCATGATCATAACTGAGTTATTATTATTTCTCAAGCCTTACAGAATGGTGTTGTTGACAATCTTTCTGTATGTTCTGACCTTGGAAATTTGGTTTAGGAATAAAGAAATCTTTACACTGTAGGTAGCATGTGGATATCTTCAAGGGACTGAAGATGATAAAAAATAGAAAGAACTAGCTATAGCCTTATTTTTACCTTCGATTTCTGACATAAATCTATCAATGTTTAATATAGCCCCAGTTATTTGCTCAGTTTGAACAGGTTACAAATTTCACAGATTCTCTTATTTATAAGGGAGAAATAATTGAGGCAGATTAATTGAAAATAAATTTGTTATTTCTATTTAAAGTAGTATATGTCCATTATAAATTTTAAATAAGAGAAAAGAAAACACAATTATTTTATAGTAACTATTAGCATATAGAAGTATTTTTAAATCTTTTTAAAAGATCAATTGTTTTCTAAAAGCATATATTCAAATTTGTATCCTTCCATTTTCTACTTATCATTGTAGAATAAGAATTTAACATTATCTTACTTTCTCTGTATACATATAATTTTAATTACATCTTAATTGTGCTGTTATCAAAATGAATTACAATGTGGTTGACAGAAAGACTCTAGAAACAGGCATTGTAAAGATTCTTTAATAACAAAAGATGCAGAGCCTAGGTATTTGGACATAGTGCAGGTGCTGAAACAGCGTATTCCCAGATAATGCTGCAGCTTCCAACTTCACACAAGGTGCCCATGGAAACCTGAAAGTATGACTGATGCTATTCAAAGTGAAGATTCTTCTAGGCATGACATGTTCTCTTTAATATTTCAATGGGGCTCCCTGACTGGTCCAGACACGCAATACTGCTTGCTCATAAGGAGCAAATATCCAATGTTGAACAATCCTGGTACCACTATGAATGTTTAGTGTGACACATGGTGATGTTTAAAATTATTTCCAAGGATTTTCCATTTACAGGCCCATGTCTGAGGTGCCTGAGGTCACCTCCACGATAATACCATGATAAGTGGATGTAATATTGCATACTTAACTATTCCTCTACTATTTGCTATTTAGGCTATTTTCATTTTTTTCTACTATAGGTAGTAAAGCAGGAAACAACTTGGGCTAAAGCCATTTTCTCTATTTTGGAAATGCCCTTAGTTTAATGAGGGAGCAGGTTCTTGACTCTGAATTGATCGAGGATAAGTATTTTCCAGAATAATAACTTTAATTAACAATGATGCTTTTGGCTAGCAAATCCAGACGTTGGGTCTTTACATGATCTTTCTTAGTGTCTCCATACATGTTTTCATACATTTTCATTCTGTTGTAAGCAGATGCTTTGTTGCATTTCCAACCAGGAAGGAGAGGAGTCTTATACCATGGTCCAAAGAAATCTTTAGTTAGAACAATTTTTCTAGGATAACCAGTGATTTCTAGTTATGACTCTGACTAATTACCTTATGTATCATAAGTTAAGTGACTAAATTCACTTTGGAGGCAAGTTTTCTTTTTTGCTTGGGTCATAATGGAGAACATTTTATTTTATTAGACTGATCGAGGCCTATGGAGATCTGTTCTATACAAATACATGGCTAGTTAAACATATATGTTACTTACATAGTTATTATTTGACTAGCAGTTTACTATACGCATGAAATGTTTACAGGTACACATTTTATTCTAACATTGTAACATCTTTACAAATATTCTAACACTGAGTTTGCCCTAGATTTGTGTATTTTAAAATAGTCTCTCTTCTGACTATAATATTTAAAACAAATAAATTGAGCTAAATAAGATAAATTGAACTAAATATAATTGTCAATCATAAATATATATATTTTTCACAAGATCGGTTAGGATATAGAAATTAGTTACTCATTACTTTAATACATGATACCTGTTAATTGTGAATTTTTCTCTGCATCACACATCATGTCTGAACAACTCAGTCTGGGAAGATGTTATATCAGTTAAGCAGGGGTCACCACAGGCACCACTCTCTTCATGGACTTTTAATTCTGTCTTCACATTTCTAATACAATTGCTTCATGTTTATGCATAAATATTACTTACCTATCCCTTCTGAATAAAAATTGTCAAATGACATGTGTTTAGATAATTCAAAGTAAAATTTAAAACTAATTCCAGTTACATGATTATGTTTACAAATACTATTTACATTTATATTTAATTTTTTAGATTGCTTTAAAAATTTACATGAAATTTAGAAATTTATAATTCTACAATTGTACTCAATTTCCACATTTGTTAATTATGGGCTATAGAGTAAATTTGGAATATACATTATTGCTAATTGTAAATTGAAGGTATTAATGTTTATTTGTTGAATAACCTCCAGCATTGAACACACAATCTGGCAGATAAAGCAAAAAAAAAAAAAAAAAAAAAGGAAGAACATGGAATTGCACTGCTGATGAATCTATGATGTAGTATCATTTGAAACATATATAAATG
This sequence comes from Macaca thibetana thibetana, assembly GCF_024542745.1. Classification (NCBI taxonomy): domain Eukaryota; kingdom Metazoa; phylum Chordata; class Mammalia; order Primates; family Cercopithecidae; genus Macaca; species Macaca thibetana. Next base: position 68,832,554 of record NC_065592.1, read on the forward strand.
GCTTCTTAGTACTTGATACTATCACCCTGACTTCAGTATACACATGAAAGTTACATTAATTAAGAAATTCATTCTGCTTACGGACATTCTGTTTCTTTTATGTGTTTAGCAATAACAGTTGCACATATGCCAGACAAGTCTGGGTGTCAAAAAAGTCAAAATTCATATCTTTCCACTTGCTCAAATATTTCTGCAAATAACTTCACTCCATCTGTTTTCCAGGCTCACAGATAAGCTATAATGTTTATAATGGAGTCTGAATATATATTCCAGTAATAATAGATTGGCCTGAGCAAACTTTAAGAGCAAATGAACATCAATTTAATGATCGTTTTAGTGCTAATTGCTATTGTACTTTCAGAACCTGAATTCATCTCAAGGGTAATGTTTTCCTCCTATTACAGTCATTTATTTCTCAACTAGCAGCTTTTAATCTCGACACATCCAATTTTTATCACATCATCTAAAAAAGTACATTTTAAGAAAGTACATTATATGTCACTTTTCTGCCTTAAGGAGAACAGATGTTATTATTAAAACACAACTGTTTTAACCCATTTCTACTTGCTGCTTTAAAGGTTCACATTTCCACACACTGTTGACCAGCCTCATTTTGTAATTTGAAGGAGACCAGCGTGGATGTAATCATAAGCGAAGTGGAGAAATTCACTGTTAGCTGACACAGAGAAATGTCTACCCTCAGCATTAGCTAGGTAATATACTGGCAGTGGAGGGCAATGGATGTGGAGAGACGTGAAAGCAATCAGCTGGCTTTCATTCAGTGAGATGGAAGAGCCTGTCAAAGACACCAACAACTAATCAGCTGCCGACACTGATTGATGCTTTTGCCTGCATTCAAATCTATCATAGTGACCAAGTAATGTCTATCGTTTACCCAGTGGATGGATAAACTGGAGCTAATATATGGTTTCTAAGCAAATACATCATTAATTCTGCTTAATATGTGGGGGCTAAAGCTTAAATCTTCTCCCAAATTGCAACCTTTCCCTTATGAGAGAGAGAAAGAAAAAAGCAAGTTATGGTTGACTAGACAATAATGACATTTTTTGCAGGTAACAAATTTGCTGTGTTAGATTTTATTTTAGCAAGTACTTTGCAATTTTCAGCTGGTATTAAATCTATTAGAAAATTTATTAACATGTTAATTAAAATGGCTGAAGAAGATAAGAATTGATGGACTAAAAGAAGCAGCGGATTTTCTGTTACATTGCTTCCTGGAATAGAAATTATTTCTCCATGTGATTTTATGCTGTTTTTCTTTTTCACATATTATTTTTAAAATTTGTACACATCGAGTTAATTGCATTTTATTATTACTTGGCTTCTAATTAATTGCAGGGCATGCCAAAGAATGACTTCATCATGACTTATAAATCCAATACTCTTTGCCAATCAATGTTAAAGAACTATGGTTAGAAACATGTATTGTCAAGTGATAATTTGAGGTATAATTTTTGAAAAGACCAAGGTCTTTATTAAAGTAAATCATAAATGACTAACTAGGATAGGAAAAATGAAGTTCACTTTCAAGAATGCCATGGAACAACTTAGACTAGTTTGCTAATCATCAAATTTTGGGAGGCCAGGTGCAATGACTCATTTCTGTAATCCCAGAACTTTGAGTGGGCGAGGCAGGAAGATCACTTGAGCTCAGGAGTTTGAGACCAACCTGGGCAACATAGTGGGACCACATATCTATAAAAAAATTTTAAAAAACTACCCCGGTGTGGTGATGCACACCTTTAGTCCTGGCTACTTGGGAGACTGAAGCAGGAGGATCACTGGAGTCCAGGAGGTTGAGACTGCAATGAGCCAAGATTATGCAACTGCAAGATCCTGCCTGAAGGAAAATAAAATAAAATAAAATAAATGTGGGGGGTTTATTCTGTGTGAATAAAATAATTTATTCTAAAACATTGAGAAGTCTCTGTAGAATGAATAATTTTAAATGATAAAAGAAAACAACTCCAAGACACATAATTGCCAGATTCACCAAAGTTGAAAAGAAGGAAAAAATCTTAAGGGCAGCCAGAGAGAAAGGTCGGGTTACCCACAAAGGGAAGCCCATCAGACTAACAGCAGATCTCTCGGCAGAAACTTTACAAGCCAGAAGAGAGTGGGGGCCAATATTCAACATTCTTAAAGAAAAGAATTTTAAACCCAGAATTTCATATCCAGCCAAACTAAGTTTCATAAGTGAAGGAGAAATAAAATCCTTTACAGATAAGCAAATGCTTAGAGATTTTGTCACCACCAGGCCTGCCTTACAAGAGACCCTGAAGGAAGCACTCAACATGGAAAGGAACCGGTACCAGCCATTGCAAAAGCATGCCAAAATGTAAAGACGATTGAGGCTAGGAAGAAACTGCATCAACTAACGAGCAAAATAATCAGTTAATACCATAATGGCAGGATCAAGTTCACACATAACAATATTAACCTTAAAGGTAAATGGACTAAATGCTGCAATTAAAAGACACAGACTGGCAAACTGGATAAAGAGTCAAGATCCATCAGTTTGCTGTATTCAGGAGACCCATCTCACATGCAGAGACATATATAGGCTCAAAAAAAAAAGGAATGGAGGCAGATCTACCAAGCAAATGGAGAACAAAAAAAGCAGAAGTTTCAATACTGGTCTCTGATAAAATAGACGTTAAACCATCAAAGATCAAAAGAGACAAAGAAGGCCATTACATAATGGTAAAGGGATCAATTCAACAGGAAAAGCTAACTATCCTAAATATATATGCACCCAATATAGGAGCACCCAGATTCATAAAGCAAGTCCTTAGAGACTTAGAAAGAGACTTAGACCCCCATACAATAATAATGGGAGACTTCAACACCCCACTGTCAACATTAGACAGATCAACGAGACAGAAAGTTAACAAGGATATCCAGGAATTGAGCTCATCTCTGAAGCAAGCAGACCTAATAGACATCTACAGAACTCTCCACCCCATCTCAACAGAATATACATTCTACTCAGCACCACATTGCACTTATTACAAAATTGACCACATAATTGGAAGTAAAGCACTCCTCAGCAAATATACAAGAACAGAAATTATAACAAACTATCTCTCAGACCACAGTGCAATCAAACTAGAACTCAGGATTAAGAAACTCAGTCAAAACCGCTCAACTACATGGAAACTGAACAACCTGCTCCTGAATGACTACTGGGTACATAACGAAATGAAGGCAGAAATAAAGATGTTCTTTGAAACCAATGAGAACAAAGATACAACATACCAGAATCTCTGGGACACATTTAAAGCAGTGTGTAGAGGGAAATTTATAACACTAAATGCCCACAAGAGAAAACTGGAAAGATCTAAAATTGACACTCTAACATCACAATTAAAAGAACTAGAGAAGCAAGAGCAAACACATTCAAAAGCTAGCAGGAAGCAAGAAATAACTAAGATCAGAGCAGAACTGAAGGAGATAGAGACACAAAAAACCCTCCAAAAAATCAATGAATCCAGGAGTTGGTTTTTTGAAAAGATCAACAAAATTGATAGACCGCTAGCCAGACTAATAAAGAAGAAAAGAGAGAAGAATTAAACAGACGCAATAAAAAATGATAAAGGGGATATCACCACCGACCCCACAGAAATACAAACTACCATCAGAGAATACTATAAACACCTCTACGCAAATAAAGTAGAAAATCTAGAAGAAATGGATAATTTCCTGGACACTTACACTCTCCAAAGATTAAACCAGGAAGAAGCTGAATCCCTGAATAGACCAGTATCAGGCTCTGAAATTGAGGCAATAATTAATAGCCTACCAACCAAAAAAAGTCCAGGACCAGATGGATTCACAGCTGAATTCTAACAGAGGTACAAGGAGGAGCTGGTACCATTCCTTCTGAAACTTTTCCATTCAATAGAAAAAGAGGGAATCCTCCCTAACTCATTTTATGAGGCCAACATTATCCTGATACCAAAGCCTGGCAGAGACACAACAAAAAAAGAGAATTTTAGACCAATATCCCTGATGAACATCGATGCAAAAATCCTCAATAAAATACTGGCAAACCGGATTCAGCAGCACATCAAAAAGCTTATCCACCATGATCAAGTGGGCTTCATCCCTGGATGCAAGGCTGGTTCAACATTCGCAAATCAATAAACATAATCCAGCATATAAACAGAACCAAAGACAAGAACCACATGATTATCTCAATAGATGCAGAAAAGGCTTTTGACAAAATTGAACAGCCCGTCATGCTAAAAACACTCAATAAATTCGGTATTGATGGAACGTACCTCAAAATAATAAGAGCTATTTATGACAAACCCACAGCCAATATCATACTGAATGGGCAAAAACTGGAAAAATTCCCTTTGAAAACTGGCACAAGACAGGGATGCCCTCTCTCACCACTCCTATTCAACATAGTGTTGGAAGTTCTGGCTAGGGCAATCAGGCAAGAGAAAGAAATCAAGGGTATTCAGTTAGGAAAAGAAGAAGTCAAATTGTCCCTGTTTGCAGATGACATGATTGTGTATTTAGAAAACCCCATTGTCTCAGCCCAAAATCTCCTTAAGCTGATAAGAAACTTCAGCAAAGTCTCAGGATACAAAATTAATGTGCAAAAATCACAAGCATTCTTATACACCAGTAACAGACAAACAGAGAGCCAAATCATGAATGAACTTCCATTCACAATTGCTTCAAAGAGAATAAAATACCTAGGAATCCAACTGACAAGGGATGTAAAGGACCTCTTCAAGGAGAACTACAAACCACTGCTCAGTGAAATAAAAGAGGACACAAACAAATGGAAGAACATACCATGCTCATGGATAGGAAGAATCAATATCGTGAAAATGGCCATACTGCCCAAGGTTATTTATAGATTCAATGCCATCCCCATCAAGCAACCAATGAGTTTCTTCACAGAATTGGAAAAAACTGCTTTAAAGTTCATATGGAACCAAAAAAGAGCCCGCATCTCCAAGACAATCCTAAGTCAAAAGAACAAAGCTGGAGGTATCACGCTACCTGACTTCAAACTATACTACAAGGCTACAGTAACCAAAACAGCATGGTACTGGTACCAAAACAGAGATATAGACCAATGGAACAGACCAGAGTCCTCAGAAATAATACCACACATCTACAGCCATCCGATCTTTGACAAACCTGAGAAAAACAAGAAATGGGGAAAGGATTCCTTATTTAATAAATGGTGCTGGGAAAATTGGCTAGCCATAAGTAGAAAGCTGAAACTGGATCCTTTCCTTACTCCTTATACAAAAATTACTTCAAGATGGATTAGAGACTTAAATGTTAGACCTAATATGATAAAAATCCTAGAATAAAACCTAGGTAATACCATTCAGGACATAGGCATGGGCAAGGACTTCATGTCTAAAACACCAAAAGCAGTGGCATCAAAAGCCAAAATTGACAAATGGGTTCTAATTAAACTAAAGAGCTTCTGCACAGCAAAAGAAACTACCATCAGAGTGAACAGGCAACCTAAAGAATGGGAGAAAATTTTTGCAATCTACTCATCTGACAAAGGGCTAATATCCAGAACCTACAAAGAACTCAAACAAATTTACAAGAAAAAAACAAACAACCCCATCAAAAAGTGGGCAAAGGATATGAACAGACATTTCTCAAAAGAAGACATTCATACAGCCAACAGACACATGAAAAAATGCTCATCATCACTGGCCATCAGAGAAATGCAAATCAAAACCACAATGAGATACCATCTCACACCAGTTAGAATGGCGATCATTAAAAAGTCAGGAAACAACAGGTGCTGGAGAGGATGTGGAGAAATGGGAACACTTTTACACTGTTGGTGGGATTGTAAACTAGTTCAACCATTATGGAAAACATTATGGAGATTCCTCAAGGATCTAGAATTAGAAGTACCATATGACCCAGCCATCCCATTACTGGGTATATACCCAAAGGATTATAAATCATGCTGCTATAAAGACACATGCACACATATGTTTATTGCGGCACTATTCACAATAGCAAAGACTTGGAGTCAACCCAAATGTCCATCAGTGACAGACTGGATTAAGAAAATGTGGCACATATACACCATGGAATACTATGCAGCCATACAAAAGGATGAGTTTGCGTCCTTTGTAGGGACATGGATGCAGCTGGAAACCATCATTCTCAGCAAACTATTGCAAGAATAGATAACCAAACACCGCATGTTCTCACTCATAGGTGGGAACTGAACAATTGGATCACTTGGACTCGGGAAGAGGAACATCACACACCGGGGCCTATCGTGGGGAGGGGAGAGGTGGGAGGGATTGCACTGAGAGTTATAACTGATGTAAATGACGAGTTGATGGGTGCTGACGAGTTGATGGGTGCAGCACACCAACATGGCACAAGTATATATATGTAACAAACCTGCACGTTATGCACATGTACCCTAGAACTTACCGTATAACAATAATAATAATAAAAAAAAGAAAAACTCAAGTGAATTTATATTGTGTTAATACATAGAATATCTGAAATTACATTGGGTCATTCATCTGTGATTAAATTACATATTAGATAATTTATATTTTTAAATTTCATGTGTTAGATTTTTATAAATAATTTATATAAAGCAAATCTAACAGATAAATTTTTAGTAGACTTAGTTCAGATAAGATAAACTGGTTTTACCAAAAATTTGCAAAGTACTTAAATAGGATTACCAAAGAAACTAACATAAAAGTGAGGAGCTGTATGTCTTTAATAAACACATAGGAATAAAAAATAAAGCTGGTTATGGGCAATAATCTTAATACACAATGGATTAAATTTCTCTACTTGGCTATACCCTTTACATTGTATTCAAGCTATCCAAAATGGAATTACTAAAATTATCTGAGTGCTTATGTCAGTACATCACCCTATTATCTAAATGGTTATTACACAGTCAAAAAAAATTCAATTCTGTAAAAACGGCAGGATGAGATAACTTTAATAAAAGCAATCATCCACACTACTCAATGGCAAATCTCAGAGCTTTATTAAAAGGCAAGAACAAAGGCAAACTTCCATATCCAAATATTAAGAATTGTGTCTGGATGATGGGAATGCACAATGTTTTCCTCTTTTCTATTTTCTATATTCTTCAAACTTTATATGGATATTTGTTTGGTTTAATAATAGAGAAAATAATATGCTAGAGAGAGACTCTCATACACACACAGAAAGGGAGAAATAATTTTATAAGTTAAATCTCTTGTCATTTTTCTTTACATTTTACCTTAAAGGCATTTTGTTAGGACATATTAAGATAATGTATATAACATGTTTGAAACAGTGTCTGAAACATTTTACAATAAATGATAGGTTAATATAATAATAATAGTGACTATTTACTATTATAAAGTAATATGTTATTCCTCATAATGTCTCTATAAAACATTCTAGGCAGGAGTTACTATTTTTGTGTTTCAAAATAAGAAAAGAAGAGATCTTATAGTTATGTGTTGCTCAAAGTGACATTTCAGTTAATATCAAGAATTGATGAGAGTTAACTGAAGTTTTTAAGTTTATGGTAGGTTTGTTTTAACATCCTGTAACTGTGGCTTTGCTAAGCCACTGGGAACCTTTCTGGCACAAAGTGGGGACAGTTACCAGCAAAGACCCAGGAATATGAGTTTACATATCTTCTCAAGAAGCAATGTTGGAGGCAATACACTTTTTTGGCTATCAATCCTTAGGTACTATTCACTGCTTATACTGCCGCCTCCTCCTGCCATTTCCATTCCCTAATTTTTACTTCAGTAGTTCTTCCCCAGTCCATTTTCTCCTTTCTCTGCATAGTCACTGGGACCTATTACTAAATGTCTTCCTTACAAATCACCCTGGACCCAGGCAGGGGACTTCATGGCAATGGCTGGGAAATAGTTGTACATTAGAAATTACATCTACAAAGTCAAGCCAAGTGCAATTCCGGAGCATTCACTGTTTCCTTTTCCCAGAGAAAAAGCAAGATCTGTAAATTTAACTCTGCCTGGCTATTCAATCATATTCAGCTTTTTCTTTAAATCTCTTTTCTTTGTTTGTACAAGATCCTCTGCTTCTCTCATATTTATCTCTCATTTTCTGGCATGGTGCTGAGAGCATGCCATATATTTAATATACTTTACATAAATACATGCATATTTGAATAAGTATTAGGCATTGTGCAACTAAAAAACATGTTCATCTCAATTTCTGTTCATCACAAAAAGCAACAAAACTGGAAGAGGAAGGAATGGTGAGATGAATGTGGTCCTTGACTTATTCTGACACTAAACAGCCTTAAAAAAGGTTGTTAACCTTTATTCCTGCCCAATAAAATTATCTTTGCCAAATGATTATTTTAGAAGCCAAGTTGCAGGTGTATTGCTGCTAACTCACTGATCCTGCAGGGAAACCCACTATCCCACAGCTGGCTTTGAGACTTGTACCAGAGATTAAATTGCTTGATTAGAGGGGAAAATCAATTGCTATTTTTAAAGAAACTTCACAAAATGCTTGCAATCTACAATCTAATCAAAATCTAAAAGCCCCTTGTAGATGAGTTTTATTGGCTTGTTTTATACTGCAGGACTGATGACAGTTCTCACAGAACCCGAACTGCCTCATTTCTTCCTACCACAGCACTGGTTTTTTTGAAAGTCACTAGGAAGAAACGAGTCCTTGAGAAGTTGTTCATTTTGGGGATATTTTGCCCTTTTTGTTGATTTTTTTAACGCAGTCATTTTTTTTTCTTTTTTTTTTTTTTCCTGTATGCGCCATTCTATTTCTGTTTCTTTGGCCATCTACTCTAATTTACTTATGTTGGTGGGTAGGAATAGCAAATAACCTGTCATCAAAGATAATTGCCCCACCATTCCATAATCACTTAGAAGGGCATCAAGCATTCATTTGATAAACATGGATGGTATATCTAGTTGCTAGTAAAGAGGGAGTTAAAGAGAATTGGAAAAAAAAGCACTCCCAGACTGCCAAAATAGAAAGACTCCGTCCTCTATTTTTATCCCAAATATATATATATAAATATTATAAATATATATCATATATTACATATAAATTATAGCATATACTATACATTAACTATATTTTATATTATATAGATAGAAACATTATATATAATGGCTACATTTCCAAATGAAGTATTTAATACTTAATTTTAACTCACGAAACAGAAACTACCTCCTCATACTCCTACACACAGACTCATATGAGTGTGCATGCTATGGTAGCCAGATTATTTATATTCACTTTCTATATATCCCTCAATATTTTTATAGTAAGTGGATTATATTCCTAGTACGTAACATTTTAGAAGTGAGGTTGTTTCCTTTTGTGTTAGTGGAAATGTGTTTTTTTATAACCTTCAAGCCATTTTAAAACAACTCCTTTTTAAGTCAGGGCAGTATTCAGAGCGTTGGCACATCCATTACTGACCAGAGCCAGATTTAATTTAGATACTTTTAAAGTTGAGAGAATGAGAACTTTCTACTTCTGCATTTCAGCATCAGCACTTTATATCCAATTGATTGAATTATAAACGACTGAAGGAAGTACAAGCATTGAGAACATCTATTTGAAATGTAAATATCTTTCTTTGAAATGCCTTCTTCCCCCAACAGACACAAACTTCAAACAAAGCTTTATGCATTTCCTGCAGTGGGAGGATATTTTAAATACTACCAAGTCATGACTGTTATTAGTTAAATTACAGTTTCCAAATCACAAAATTCTGGAGGTGAGCAAGAGAAAACAACTGACACATGTGAGGAGAAAAACTACAGGGTGATGGTTTCCGTACAATGGCCAAAAAATGTAAGTACTTGTTCTGGTCTAATAGTTTTCGGCAAATACAGAATATTGTGAGGTTCTAGGTTCTATTTAGAACTTTTCATTGCTTCTTATTACTTATTTAACACTTGAATTCCTTTAGCAGAAAACCTGAATAAATAAACTCTTCCAGTTCCTGTGATATAAGAACAAAAGCTGTGTCAAAATAGTGAATTTAAGTGAATAGGACTGTCCCATATATTACCTTAATTTTTTACTAACTTAGAAATTCTTGAAACACAGGCAAATTTTGTTTTGATGTTGTCCCTCACTGTAGGTTTACCTCACACATTTCCTCTCTGTTACTCCTGGTTACTCAACATACTGATAATGATGTTTCTATTAACAAGGTAAAATGAATGGCATTAGACTACTGTCATTGATTGATAGCCTAGCACATCTTGCTACAACTCTTTCCCCCTTCATCTTTGGGACAATCAATTGAATTCTACATTATTCTACCTGTTTTACAGCTTAAAAAATTAGGGTTTAGGGAAATTAAATAAAGTTCCTATAGCCAAATAAGACTAAATAAGTTATCAATTAACTCTAAACTTTTCTACCTCTGGAATCTGTTTTTTAACAAAAATATGCTTATTTTTGCATTTATTCAGCTAACTTTTAATTAATGAATAATACCTGGATTGGCCTGTGCTATGCTTGAGCAATTCAAGAGTGAGCAAAATAGGCCCCAAGGAGCCTTAAAGCTAGATTGAATTCATTATCTTTCCCATCAGCATTTTTATTTTCACAACATTTCTTAGGCTACAATTCTAATCCAATATATTGTATCTGAAGAATAAAATTTTAGACTCTGTGGGATGTAACAGAAATGTTTGTGAATATTTTGATTACTGTTTGTTTGTGGGGCATAAATTCAAATCCAGAGGTCATTATTTATTCTGTCCATTGATCAAAATCATTCTTGCTGAATTGGTTCAACAATGTAGAGAGAATAGATCAACTTCTTTTAATGTAAGAGGTGTGGTTTTTGTACTATTATACCAGAGGCCCTCCAACTGGAATATTGATCAGGTTGTGATAATCTTTCAAAGAGCTTATTTAATAGAGTTATGTTTATCTTTTAGCCAAATATATATACACACACACAAATACAAATATATATTATATCATATATATCATATATAATATATATCATACAATATATAATACATGATATCATATATATTATATATAATACATATATCATATATACATATATAATACATATATGATATATATAATATATGTCATATATGATATATATATTTGGCCAAATATATATACACACACACAAAAAAGTGTGTGTGTGTGTATATATATGGTTAAAAGATAAAGAAACATAACTCTATTAAATAAGCTCTTTGAAAGATTATCACAACCTGATCAATATTCCAGTTATAGGGCCTCCAGTATAGTACAAAAACCACACTTCTTACATTAAAAGAAGTTGATCTATTCTCTCTACATTGTTGAACCAATTCAGCAAGAATGATTTTATATATATATATACACACACACATATATATCTATACACACACACACACACACACACACGCATACACACACACATTTGTTTTTGAGATGAGGTCTTGCTCTGCCACCCAGGATGAAGTGCAGTGGCACCATCTCGGTTCACTGAAACCTCCATCTCCTAGGCTCAAGCGATCTTCTCACCTCAGCCTAAGAAGTAGCTGAGACTTCAGGCATGTGCCACCAAGTCCGGTTAATTTTTTGCATAGTTTTATTAGAGACAGGGATTTGCTATGTTAGCCAGTCTGGTCTTGAATTCCTGGACTCAAGCGATCTGCCAGACTTGGCCTCCCAAAGTGATGGGATTACAGGCATGAGCCATGGCGCCTGACCCCAATTAATATATTTATCTACCCAAAGCTTTAGTAAAACATATAAAGGCTTAGAGGTCAATTCCAAGTTTTAGAAACCTTACAAATAAAAACATATTCATGTTTTGCTTGGTGTTGCATTATGTTCTACTTAATGACCAATGACATAAAAATGGCCATTTTTGTAAGCCTATTTGTTATAAATTTTTCACCTATCTTAATAGTAAATATAAACAGCAATGTCATGATCTATGATTTTTCATATTTGGATACATACATGGAAATCTCACCAAAAAGGTATTTTATGGATTCAGAAATTTGTAGGTATGTTTTCTCGAGTACCTTAGATATAGGTACTTCTGATATTACCATTTGCACAAACACAATATGCATTTCAGGTAGTGTAGTGTGGTTGACTCATGAAGATGTTTCATAATATTTTAAGTCATATGTAATCCCAGAAATTTTGTTTGTTCAGGAGAAAAAAAAAGAGAGATGAATAAATCAATGAATGAATGAGCATCACTCACAAACACATATACAGAAAAATCACACTCTATGAATTGAAGTCGAAATACATATATAAATCTCTTTAATTACTTTATAATAGCTCAGGTTATTCTGACTGTTAAAAAATTTACATACATCTACTATGAAGTTTAATTAATCATTTTACTTTTTTGTTTTTACCATAGCAGGATTTTAGTTTAACTACTATCATTGAATATGTAGATTAATTTACATGTGTATTACATATTATATATAAATAGACACCTAGAATAAATGAAACTTAGAATAATCAGACAAAGCATAATCTTATATTTTTTAAGTAAACTTAATCTGTTTTCTTATCATAATAACACTGTAAGCAGTTCCGAATATGTAAACACACCTAAGGATGTGACAGATTATTAAGCCTCTGATACCATTTTGAGAAAAATGTTTTCGTTCTTGGTAACAAGTGATGTCTGTGTGTAGAAACAGAATTTCCCCTTAAGAGTCTTAGCAAATATCAGCGCAGTTCCTATTATGCAGCTACACTTAGCCTCATTAAGAGGGCTCTCGAAAATAACAGGCTCTGGGCAAAAGTGGAGGGGAGACTGTGTCCTCCTTATTTATTTATTTGTGACAAAATACGTCTCCACACACTCAGTTACATTTCAGTGAACTGGTCGGGTATTTTAAATACCACTCAGTAAATCATTCTTACATTAAAAGAAGTACAGGAGAAAATATATTCATATTCTAAATTGTAAAGAAACAACTTAAAAATAAATTTGAAAAGCAATGTTGTATATTATCAAAGTCAAAATAAAATATAGAGACAAGCCTCTACATTTCATGTTTTATTTAGGAAGAAATAATTTAAATTCAGGGCATACACACCGACCAGATGGTCTTCAATATGTCCCTAAAACAAAGAGAAGGTTGGGGGCTTTAATAGAAAGATGTTACATATTGTTTTAAATGAAAGCTTATTGGCATTAGAGAAGTTTTGGGCAACAAGCTCTGATTGGTGAGTCATGATGGTAGGTAAAACCAGTCTCAGAGTCATGGCAGGTTGTTTTAGCAGCTACTAGGTAAAACTGATCTTAGAGTTAACGCAGGCTGTTTCACTTGCTGGGCTTGTGAAGCATTTAATTATTGGAACAGGTGATATCTGCCCTGACTACTTTTTCCCCTGACCCCTGGACTCGGATTTAGTTGGATATGACATAAATGATCCCATATGTATAATCAATTTTCACAGTACTTTGAAGCATTAGACAAAAAAAAAAAAAAAAAAAAAAAAAAAAAAAAAAAAAAAAAGGTTACACTGGACTGATAATATGGGTGAGGGAGTCTTTAACAGAGGGCAAATAAAAGCATGTTTAGGGTTTTAAAATATATATTGTGTATATGTTATGAAGGTAAAATGACACTGCAATAAAATGCTTCCGTTGTATTCATTTTAATAAATCTGTTCTTTTTAAAAAATCTCATTTAGTTTCATGAATGCTCATGAATGTGCTAGAGTCATTTACTTCAGAGAAGAGTTTTAGCATTCACTTTAAAAATTAATCAAAGGACATGATTGAATAATAGTTGTTTAATATCTATCATTTGTGTATTTAAAACACAGAATATGGTATTTAACCCATTTTCTTTTCCTGATTTTTATTAGTCTTACTAATAAAGTATATGTCATGTACAGTCATATTCCATTAATAGAACACAACTCAGAGAGTATTTTTTCCTTCTTTCCTTTCTTCTTCTGTCCTCCCATCTTTTCTTTTCTTTTAATGTGTGTGTATATATATGCTTTTTTTTTTCTTCTTTTTTGAGATGCGATCTCACTCTGTCGACTAGGCTAGAGTTCAGTGGTTCAGTGACACTATCTTGGGTCACTGCAACCTCAGCTTCCTGGGCTCAAGTGATCCTCCCACCTCAACCTCCCCAGTAACTGGGACTACAGATGCACTCCACCATACCCAGCTAATTTTTGTATTTTTAGTAGAGATTAGTTTTGTTATGTCACCCAGCCTGGTCCATTTTTTCTTTTGTCCTTTCTTCTTTCCTTTCATTGTTCCATTTCTTCCCCTGACCCTACCAGGTTCCATTATCTGCCTGTTTCCCTTTTATTTTATACTCACACCTCACTACAATTTCCCCCCAATTCCCTCACACTTTTCCATAGGAAGCCATTATAATATATTTAATGAGCATCTTTTTTGTTTTTTGTTTTTTTTTAGATGAGGACAAAGGTGAGTTTCTGCATTATGCATATGGTTGTTTGGTGTACATATACTTTTGCATACAATATTACATTGTTCATCATTTTTTATGACTTTTTACTAAACACTAAGTCTTTAAAATCATCCATATTGTTATGATTAGTTTTTATATGTTGCTCCTGTTGCTGCAACATATACTCCATTTTCTTTTGACCATTCCCAACAGTTTACTTCTGTATTCTTTTAGGAGAAAACAGTAAGGCAGCCTCCAATTTTGTGCCACTGTGAATTCCACTGCAATAAACATTCTCATATATGTTCCCTTGTGAATCTGTGTGATAATATCTCTGGGATATAGACACAGAAGTGAAATTGATAGGCCACAGAGTATGTGCATACTTAATTGGATCCTGGAATCCCAAATAGTTCTCTAGAGTAGCTGCTTTAGTTTATTCTACTACTGGGGTATGCAAAAGGCCTCATGTTCTCATATCTACCTCAGTGCACAGATTTCTATTTTTCTCATGTACTAGTTTTAAAATATCTGATTTCCATTTTCATTTAATTCATCTAATTACCAATGATTTTGAACATTTAGTCTAATATGTAGTAACTTTGGAGGTTTTGAATTGCCAGTTTATGATTTACACCTTTATATTGGAGTTGTATTATATTGTACTCTTGTTAACCAAGAGTTATTTCTGTATACTGAATGTTAAACCCTTTCTCTTTCTTTTTATCTATTATCTCTCATGGGTCAGAAATCTTATATTTTGATAAACTACAGTTATCAATTTTTGGCCATGCAGTCTAAGATACCTCATGGTTGATGCTTTAAAAGAGAAATCCTTTACCAATTAATAATGTATGTTCCATTTGCTTCTATGCATTTTATAGTTAATTCTAAATATTTATGTTTTAATCACTTAGAATCTATGTTGTTTCTAGCATAGGTGGAGATTTAGGTTTGTTTTTCTCCATATAGTATGCCACTTTCCTAACATCTAAAAACAAAAATCTAACTTTCTCTCATTGTTATCATATTTATTCAGCTTCCTGAGTTTATTTGTATATTTGCTGAGCAATTATTTGATAATGGGGCTCTGAGGTGTGTCTTAAAGTAGGCCAGAGCAAGTATAACTTCTTTATTCTGTTTTTTTAAGGTTAACTTAGCTTTTCCCTTAAAATATATTCTTGACGATATGAATTCATTGAATTATGAGACAGTTTGAAGAGAATAAATCTCTTTTAAGATTAATCATTGTATCCAAAAGCAAGGAATGTCTTTCACTTCATTCAAATATTCTATGTGTGTGTGCGTGTGTGTGTAAAATGAATATGCACAGTATATCTAGCTATTTCTCCATACTTTGAGTATTAAACTTGTTAATTTTTAATAGAGATTTGGGGGGTTTTCATTAGTTTAAAATTAAATTAAAGTTAATTATTGTAGACTTTAAATCTTTTCCATGTTGTTATTATATTATTCATACTATATTTAATAAGTTACTGATATAGTTGAATTTAATCCTATCATCTCATTGTTTGTGGTTTTGTTTGTTCATTTGTTCTTTTTTCTTTTATTTCTCCTCTCCTGCTATCTTTTTAATTAACATAGCTTTTATTCTGTTTTGCCCTCTATTAATATTTAGTTATACATTCTTACATGATTGTTTTAGAGGTTAACCTAAGGATTACACCATATATCCTGTCTCACATATATTGTCTACCAGTAATCCTCTCTCTTGAAAAGGACAAGATTTCACAGCAGTTTATCTAATTCATCTCTAACTTTTTACAATTATGATTTTATATTTTACTTCAGGATGTGTTATAAATTAGTAATATTAATTGTTATTTTTGTTTTAAAGAGTCAATGTAATTTTGTATTTACCACCATATTTATCCTTTTTCGTTTTTTCTTTCTTCAGATTAATATTTCTTTCTGTGATCACTTTCCTTCACCTTGAAAAACACTAGTAATCATTGTTATGATTATAATTTTGTGTGTGTGAGACAGAGTCTCTCTCTGTTGCCCAGGCTAGAGTGCAGTGGTGTGATCTCAGCTCCCTGCAACCTCCACCTCCTGGGTTCAAGCAATTATAATGCCTCAACCTCCCAAGTATCTGAGATTACAGGCAGGTACCACCACGTCTGGCTAAGTTTTGTATTTTTAGTATATATGTGGTTTCAGCCTGGGTTGGCCAGGTTGGTGTCGAACTTCTGGACTCACGCATTCTACCCGCCTCAGTCTCCCAGAATGCTGGGATTCAAGGTGTAAGCCACCACACCCAGCAACACTAGTAATTCTTCTACTGGGTGTTTGTAGGAACAAATTGTCTTAAAACATTTTCTGATTGTCTTTGTTTCCTAAAAATATGTTTTTTGGGTATAGAATACACATTGATGTTATTTACTTTTCCTTTTAGCATTTTAAAATATGTTACTCCAGATTTTTTTTTTTTTTTTTTTTTTTTTTTTTTTTTTAGAAAACTGGCTGTTGGTCTTATGTTTACTTTTTCAAAAGTGTCTTTTTTTTCTTTGTTTCTCTAACTACTTTTGTGATTTTCTCTTTCTCTCTCTCCTGTGCTTTTATCTGTTCGATGATGATGTACTTAGGTGTGTGTACTTTAAAAAAAAAAATTGTATTTACTCAGTTTGTGATCCACTAAGTTTCTTGAATCTGTGAGCTGACATATTTTATCATATTAGAAATTTCTCAGCTATTATGGGTTCACATAATATCCTCTCATCTTTCCCAGAATCTTTCTTGTCCTCCTGGGATCCAGTTCCACACACTGGACTTAAATGGGGCTTGATATTTATGCCTTTGTTTTTCTGATCTACTCTTTATTTCACTTGAAATATATTCTACTGACTGGCCTTTGAATTCAATAGTCCTGTGTACTACTGTGACAAAACCTGTACATTCATCCAGTAAATTTTTATTCTCCAATTTTTTTTTTTTTTTTTTTTTTTTTTTTTTTTTTTTTTTTTTTTTTGAGACGGAGTCTCGCTCTGTCGCCCAGGCTGGAGTGCAGTGGCGCGATCTCGGCTCACTGCAAGCTCCGCCTCCCGGGTTCACGCCATTCTCCTGCCTCAGCCTCCCGAGTAGCTGGGACTACAGGCGCCCACAACCGCGCCCGGCTAATTTTTTGTATTTTTTTAGTAGAGACGGGGTTTCGCCGTGGTCTCGATCTCCTGACCTTGTGATCCGCCCGCCTCGGCCTCCCAAAGTGCTGGGATTACAGGCGTGAGCCACCGCGCCCGGCCTATTCTCCAATTTTTTAAGTTCAAAAATGATCATTTCATTCTTTCTTACAGATTCCAATTTTGGTTGAAATTTACATGATTTCACCTATTTTGTTGATGTTTTTATTTCCTTTATTGCATTAATAACAGTTATTTTAAATTCTTGTCAGTCATATAAAATATATGTCAAATAATTTTCTTATTTTTTCTTTTCTATTTTATTTTTATCTTTTTAAATATGTTCAAGCATATGCAATAATGCTTGATTTTAAACTGGTTATTTTTCTTTCACATAATATCTTTAAGTGTTCCAGATAATATCTACCAGAAAATATTATTTTTTTCTCTGGTAGGCAGAGATAGGTAAGAACTAAGGCTCTCAAAGATTGAGCTGGTTTGGGCTTGGTTGAAGCTTTAATCTATCCATCCGTGGCTTATTAATGTTTATTTCTGGTCTCTTAATTGAGAGACTGGTGTTCACTTTATTTTCAACCAAAAAGACTGAAATATTTTATTCTGGGTGTTGAAAAATTTAACGCAATCTCTTTAAGTTTCTGGCTTCCAAAGATTCAAGATTTGGCAAATAAATTAGCAGGAGGGATATCAATTGTTAAGGAAGCTTTTTCCTTTCAGCAGTACATTGTCTTCTAAGTATTATAGGATCTTGGCAAATTTTGGTTTAACTTTTAAAAGTCTTCAATCTAGTTTCCTATACACCCATGTATATCCCCCAATCTAAATAAATACCTGATGAGGATGTGGGGACTCAGAAAACAATACCCCCAAATAAAGGCCTCAGAAGCAAAAGTTTTCCTCTGATCTTCTCCTGCCCTTCTGTCTCTCAGTCCTGTTCTGCCCGATGCTAGCAACAGAAATTAGAATCCCTGTTCCCAGTGCAAGTCACAGAAATCAGAAGTCCTTTTCCCCAAAGCCAGCCATAAAATCTAAAAAATATTACTCCAACTTTTCCTCCACCTTTCTATGTAAAAGCTGGACATAAAGAATAAAATACCTAGGAATCCAAATGACAAGGGATGTGAAGGACCTCTTCAAGGAGAACTACAAATCACTGTTCAACGAAATAAAAGAGGAAACAAACAAATGGAAGAACATTCCATGCTCACGGATAGGAAGAATCAATATTGTGAAAATAGCCATACTGCCCAAGGTAATTTATAGATTCAATGCCATCACCATCAAGCTACCAATGACTTTCTTCACAGAATTGGAAAAAAACTACTTTAAAGTTCATATGGAACCAAAAAAGAGCCCGCATTGCCAAGACAATCCTAAGCCAAAAGAACAAAGCTGGAGGCATCACGCTACCTGACTTCAAACTGTACTGCATGGCTACAGTAACCAAAACAGCATGGTACTGGTACCAAGCAGAGATATAGACCAATGGAACAGAACAGAGTCCTCAGAATAATACCACACATCTACAGCCATCTGATCTTTGACAAACCTGACAAAAACAAGAAATTGGGAAAGTGATAATAGTTTTAAAGCCTCCAAGGCAATGCCAGGTTGTATGGGTACACAGAAGTAGCTGTTAATAGTAATAACTACATTCCTATGTCAAATATGTAATAAATTAAATGGTTTTACGTAAGCACAAAGGCTTTAGAGTTACATTAGATGTGAAAATTCCAGCTCTAGTCAACAAATTCATGTGTAACTTTGATAATTTATTTACTTTGTCTCAACCTTTTTTCTTCTTGGGAAAAATGTGGAAATTCTAGCATCCATTGCGTAGGCTTTCTTTGAAACAGAGTATATACTCCACAAATGTTAGCTATGATCACTATTATTATCAATGTCATTTCAGCATCTCCATCCTCATCATAAGTAACATCATTATCAATACTGCGAACATGGATTTTTTACCATTTCATAATAATATATGAATGAATACCAGATATTATTTTTAAATGATGCCTTATTGAATAATATATGGAAGTTTTAGAACAATGTAATCTGCTTTTTAAAAAGTATACTGATTTTTATCATTTATTTAGCAGTTTCCACTGGAAAAAAAAAAGTAGCTCAGTTAAATCCTAAACCTTCTTCAAAACTGTAATTTTGCCATCCCCAGCAGAATTCATGCAACAACGGGCACATTCACGTATTCCTTTTCTTACAAGTAGAATTATGTAAGGTTTCTACTGGCTTAATTCACTTTCTGTAATAGTTTACCAAAGCTGTACAATAGATTTTGTCTCCCAAGTCCTCAAACTAATATTACATATAGGTCATGATTTTTAAAAGTTTTTTTTCAAATTTTTCCCATCCAGTTAAAAAACAGTGAATTGAATTGAGTGGGGTGTTTAGGATCATGAATTTTTTAAAAACCCACTAGGATGATTTCCTCATCAATGTGCTAGCATTGACTGTATTCTGATTTCAGAACTTGCTGACTCTGAATATATTCAGGTGTTTTCACATTATCATTATAAAATGAGGAAACAAACAATGACAACTATAATTTAAGAGCCCATATTATCTACTTGCATGCAAATAGAAATTCAGCTAGCTTTAATTGACTACTATATGTAGTAGCAATGTGTAAAAAGTGGAACATTATATTTTTAAGCTTTAAATTTGATCTTAGCATATTCAATCATTTTTGAACTTAGGGTTTAATTCCTCAATATAGAAGTAAATGAATATTTTAATGTAGTAGGCAACTTTTTTATATTGTTTAGTTTAACATTTTGACAATGCATTGCAGTTTTTGACTGCTAGTTAGTTCACATATATTTATATATATAGATAAAGTGTATCAGAGTTGCTCCAAAAACTCAAAGCATAATATACAGTCTGTAAGAAAAGGAGAAACAAATCCTTTCAACTGTAAAAGAGTGATATCTGGCAAGTATGCTCTTTTTTATTAAATAAATTTTAAATCTAGGGAAATAAAAATCAAATGCCTGGACAGTATGATTTCTCTGTGTCTATTTTGAGCTTTATATATTTACTGTAAAACTTAACCAAATAGAGTTTCTTGAGCTCCCTGCTCTAAGGACCTCAAAGGGACCTTCTATTATTAAATACCTGGATCAGCCTCTTTGCCCCTGGTTGACATCTGTGTTCCTCTTTCTATCTTATTCCATGCCCATAGGATTTGCCCTGCTTTCTTTATTCTTTATTGCTATTCTTTCCTCTTTATTACTGTCACTTTCAACTTTATACATTGGCGTGCCTCCCCACCAGGTCCCACTGTGATGCAGGAAGCTTTCTCTCTACTACCTTCTTCAGCTGTTACTTTCTGCCAATGAGTAAAGGTTAACTAGAATGTCATGCTTTTACACTATCCCCAGTGCTATAATGATCATATATCTCTCTTCCTTTTACAAATTAAAATCACATGAAATATCTAAATCCCAGATAGAAAGTTCGGTATCACATCCTGGTAGGAGAGATCTTATCCTATATATTTTAAATAAACAAACAAAAATAGCAATAACATTAAAAAGTTCATCAAAATATACAGGCTTATACAGTTCACAAAGGTCTATGAACTCTAGCATCAAATTGTAATAGCCCTGGTGCATATTATTCTACTGGGCCTGTGTCCAGATAGCTCTACTCTGCCACATTATGCTGTTACAGAAAGCAGCTCAGGTATTTCTTACCGTGAGACTTCACTACAGCATCCTGCCTTAAGGGAGTTAGAATCTTTATCTCGGGTATTAAGCTAGAAATCAAGACCATTTTTTTTTAAGAGGTGTTATCTCATTATATTGCCCAGTTTGGCTGGCCTCGGACTCCTGGGCTCCAGAAATCCTGCCTCACCCTCCCGAGCAGCTTGAGCAAGAAGTCATATTTTTTGAATCCTTAAAACATAAATAATCGAACCACTACTTTCCCTAAATCATAGGTATAGTACTTCACTTCTAAAAGTGGCTGTCTTAAAATCTGAAATCTCCTTTCTAAAGATAGCATCTTTAATTTCTATAATTGCTCCCTAAATTAGGTTTTTTTTTTTAGTGTCATTAAGGTGAAGGAGGCAGGGGACACAAGTCCATGTTTATTTTTTAGTAAACCATTCTATTTACATATAATACAGGGACTTTTCATTTTAAGGATTTTAATTTTTAACACAATGAGAATAGATACAAAATTAGTTTTAATAAAACTATTTCAAAATAGAAGTAATTTTGCAAATATTTACAACTCATAGCTTCAGGTATATCATTACTGTTTTAAGAAACAGCTTATGCCTGGCACAGTGGCTCGGGCCTTTAACCCCAGCACTTTGGGAAGCCAAGGTAGGCAGATGGCTTGAGCTCAGGGGTTTGAGACCAGCCTGGGCAACGTGATCAAGCCCTGTCTCCAGAAAAAATACAAAAATTAGCTAGGCATATTGGTGCATACCTGTTGTCCCAGCTACTCCAGAGGTTAAGTTGGGAGGATTGCTTGAGCCCAGGAGGTAGAAGTTGCAGTGAGCCGAGATACTACCACTGCACTACCACCTGGGCAACAGAGTGAGGCTATATTAAGAAAAAAGGAAGGAAAGAAAGAAAGAAAGAGAGAGAGAGAGAGAGAGAGAGAGAGAGAGAGAGAGAAAGAAATAAAGAGAAAGAGAGAGAAAGAAAAGAAAGAAAGAAAAGAGAAAGAAAGAAAAAGAAAAAGAAAGAAAAGAAAAAAGAAAGAGGAAGGAAGGGAAGGAAGAAGAAAAAAAAGAGAAGAGAAAGAGAGAGGGGGAGGGAGTGGGGAGGGAGGGAAGGAAGGAAGGAGATGGAAGGAAATGGAAGGGGAAGGCAGGGAAGGAAGGGAGGGAAGAAAGGGAAGGAAGAAAATAAGAAAAGAGAGAGAGAGAGGGAGGGAAGGAAGGAAGGAAGGAAGGAGGGAAGGAAGGAAGGAAGGAAACTTTGTTACCAAAACAACTTGATTAAATATCTTCTGTACTCTCCTCCCTAATCCATAAAATTGACTTTACTTAACTCAAAATATTTGGTTTCAATTACTATATTTTGTTAATTCTAAGCCACATAGTTTAATTTCTTCATAGTTTAACATCTGTGAAATCAAGATGCCTTTTATAATCAACGCATAAGAAAGGCCTTGTGTAATAGTTTATTTGGAAAAAAAAAATCAAACATCTTGTTAAATTGATAAAATTTGATAAATGAGATAATGTATAAAATAGGAGGCTTTATGCACAGAAATTAAGTCTGTGCTTTGAAATAAGACTTTCTAGTACAAATTTCACCTCTTCTCTAACTGTACACGTGACCGTGAAAAAAGGTAGCCATTTTTGGCCTATTTTTTTAACCTTCAAAATGACTATGATATTAACAATCATGGTCCCTCTTCATTGGATATCTCACTTCATTATTGTTAGCCAAATGGTGCGATGTTTCAAACTTTCTAACATGTAGTCAGTGCTCAAGAAAATTTAGCTAGCTTTAGTGAAATGATTTAAAACTCTTTTAAATTTCAAGCATCTGATTTTTTTTTTCCTGTAACTAAAATTATCTAGTACTTCACAGTCCTTGAACTTACAAAACTTTCTTCAAGAAGTTTTCCCTTCTTGACACACAGGCCAGTGAAATGATCACAAGAAAGTATTAGTTTTATAGTACTGTTCTTTTAGTCACTCTCAATGAACAGATTTCAGAATTTTTATTGTGTTCTGAATGGTGAAATGTATTTAAGAAATACACATATTCCTGATACATGTATCAGAACAGATTTCTATTAGAAATGGTAGAAGGGTAGACTGTGGTAGAATGGATTTTGAAAAAATAATTTCAAAACAGATTTTTATCCATTTGGTAGAATGTGTTTCAGCAAATCCCTTTTCTAAATAAGTTGTCTTTTAGAAAAGTTACACGAAAGGGAGGCTCTAGGCTTTGACCTGTAGAATGTGCTGCTTTTCCTTTCTCTTTTCTCCTCAATGAGTCTTCACCTCATTTCCTAATCACAATCTCAACTAGTGGCCTAGCCTCTTAATTTAGCAGAAGCAGGAAACCTATCTGAGGGAATTTACTCTTTTTCCCCTTACCAAATCAAAACAGCATGCATCAGTGGCCTTTTAACTTTACTTCTATCTCTGACGTTTATTTATTTCTTCACATTTGTATCTTCAATCTCTCTGTCTCTAAAGGATCATTTTTACTTACAGAAAAACCTATTCTAAAATTTACCTTTTATATAAAAAATAAATTAATAAAATCATAAAAGAAATCAAAGACACATCAACAAAGCACCTCTACCTTGACTTCGTATTTGCTTCCATTTACCCTATTCCTTTGTGTCTCCTAAAAGAAATTATCAGCCTTGTCTCAAAATTCTCACCTTTCATTCATCCCTTGAAATAAATTATTAGGTGTGTTTGAGTTACAAAAGTATACTTATTTTTTGAAATATAATGTGACACCAAATGTCTTTCACATTATGGCTAATATTCTGTTAGCCATAATTCATCCACATGTCCACAAAAATGTGACTTGTCAATATTGTCTAGCTCTTTGTCAAAAAGAAAGATAAATTGTTTTCATAACAAAATACCCATTCTTTGCCACACTAGCCTATTAAATGTTCATATATGTGAAAACTGAAATCATTCAAACTATGAAAGAGTAATGTTGCAGAGTTAAACTGAGCCATGAGTTAAAATATTCACGATTAAGAGACCTGCGTTTCCATATATTAGTACAATAAGAAACAATAATATGTGGTTCAGTGTGATATTCAAGTTCTGTGTTTTTAAGTGGAGGTCAGATGACATATAATCTGGGAGGAGAATCAGTAAATAAAAGGGTACCAAGCTCAACATCAAACCTAGGAAATGATGGGATTTAACATTAAAAATGTACTAGTGGAACGGTGTATGCTACAGAGGACACAGTATTTTCCAAGAAGTGGTTATTGCTAGAACATGAATGGGAACAAAATATCAGAAAAAGGTTGAGAGTATGGGGAATTTCCTGATGATTGATTGTAAATCCTAGAAAAGAGATTGACAGGATGTCAGGATTTGAAAACTGTAAGTTAAAAGTATTAGAATATAGTATGTATAGAGGCAAATGGGATTAGATTTTATGGGCATGTGGTGGGTTTTATGGGAGTGGTAGCCTAATGAGGTATAAGCTGAGCCAACTGGGCTTCTCTGTGGAATATTTTAAGTGGGAATCCTTAATGACCCAAAGGCAGATCATGTTTGTGAGGCAATGGAGGGGTAGATATCTTGACAGATCATGCAGTAGGTAGGTCTCCCTCTTGACTCCTGCTGATGGAAGTCTCCAGGCTAGAAGATGGGTGGCCCAACTAAAAAGCAGAGATCACCTTCTGACTTCTATCGGTGAAAATTTCAAATGCATTTTTCTCCATTTAACTTATTACTTTAGTTAATTTTATGAAAAGTTCCTAATATTGAATCATCCATGCATTCCTAGAGAAAGTACTAATTGATAAGATTGTACTATTAGTTTTCTATTTTGCTAGTTTCTACTTGAAGATATTTTACTTAGAATACCTCATCTACACTGAAAAATGTTTATATATTTAAATACCTTGTCTATTTTCATACAGCCTTTATCAGATCTTCATAAAAGGACAGCCATCTAGTTTATTTGGTCAGTTATTCAACAAGAGGCCTTAACCAGGCTAAGCTGGCTGAAAGACAGAAACAGAATTTTTAAAATTATTTTATTTTTTAAAGTTCCGGGTACATGTGCAAGATATGCAAGTTTGTTACATAGGAAAACATGTGCCATGGTGGTTTGCTGCACCAATTAACCCCTCACCTAGGTATTAAGCTAGCATGCATTATCTCTTTTCCCTACTGCTCTCCCCAACCCCATCTTCCCCCAATAGGCCCCAGTGTGTGCTGCTCCCCTCCCTGTGTCCATGTGTCCTCATTGTTCAGCTCCCATTTATAAGTGAGAACATGCAATGTTTGGTTTTCTGTTTCTGCATTAGTTTGCTGAGGATAATGGCTTCCAGCTTCATCTATGTTCCTGCAAAGGACATGATTTTGTTCCTTTATATGGTTGCATAGTATTCCATGGAATATGTGGTATATGTACCGTATATGTATGTACCACATATGTATGTACCATATAGGTGGTAAATGTGCCACATTTTCTTTATCCAGTCTATCATTGATGGGCATTTGGGTGGATTCCTTATCTTTGCTATTGTAAATAGTGCTGCAATAAACATACACGTGCATTTATCTTTATAGTAGAATGTTTTATATTCCTTTGGGTATACACGCAGCAATGGGATTGCTGGGTCAAATGGTATTTCCAGTTCTAAATCTTTGAGAAATAGTCACATTGTCTTCTACAATGGTTGAACTAATTTACATTCCTACCAATAGTGTCGAAAGCATTCCTATTTCTCTGCAACCTCACCAGCATCTGCGGTTTTTTGACTTTTTAATAATTATCCTTCTGACTGGCATGAGAGGGTATTTTATTGTGGTGTTAATTTGCATTTCTCTAATGATCAGTGATGTTGAGCTTTTTTTCATACATTTGTTGGCTGCATGTATGCCTTTTTTTTTTTTTTTTGAGAAGTGTCTGTTCATATCCTTTGCACACAAAATTTTTAATGGGGTTGTTTGTGTTTTTATTGTTAGCTTGACTAAGTTCCTCGTAGATTCTGGATATTAGACCTTTGTCAAATGGATAGAATGTAAAAATTTTCTCCCATTCTGTAGGTTGTCTATTCACTCTGGTGATAGTTTCTTTTGCTGTGCAGAAGCTCTTTAGTTTAATTAAATCTCACTTGTCAATTTTAGCTTTTGTTGCAATTGCTTTTGGTGATTTCATCATAAAATCTTTGTCCATGCCTATGTCCTGAATGGTATTGCCTAGATTTTCCTCTAGGGTTTATATAGTTTTGGGTTTTACAATTAAGTCTTTAATCCATTTGAGTTAATTTTTGTATAATGTGTAAGGAAGGGGTTCCATCTCAATTTTCTGCATATGGCTAGCGAGTTCTCCCAGCACCATTTATTGAATAAGGAATCCTTTCCCCATTGCTTGTTTTTGTCATTTGTCAAAGATCAGATAGTTGCAGATGTGTGGCCTTATTTCTGGGTTCTCTATTTTGTTCCATTTTGTGTCTGGTTTTGTGTGGCACCATGCTGTTTTGGTTACTCTAGCCTTGCAGTATAGTTTGAAGTCGAGTAGCGTGATGCATCCAGCTTTGTTCTCTTTGCTTCGAATTCTCCTGACTATACGAGCTCTTTCCTGGTTTCATACAAATTTTAAAATAGTTTTATTCTAATTCTGTGAAGAATGTCAATGGTAGTTTAATGGGAATAGCATTGAAAATATAAATGTCTTTAGGCAGTATGGTCATTTTAACAATACTAATTATTCCTATCCGTGAGCATGGAATGTTTTTCTGTCTGCTTGTGTCCTCTCATTTCCTTGAACAGTGGTTTGTAGCTCTCCTGAAAGAGGTCCTACACTTCCCTTGCTAGCTGTATTTTTAGGTATTTCATTGTCTTTGTAGCAATTGTGAAATGGAAGTTCATTCATGATTTGGCTCCCTGCTTGTCTTGTTGGTGTATAGGAATGCTTGTGATTTCTGCACACTGATTTTGTATTCTGAGACATTGCTGACATTGCTTATCAGTTGAAGAAGTTTTGGGGCTGAGTCCATGGGGTTTTCTGGATATTGGATCACGTCATCCACAAAGACAATTTGACTTCCTCTCTTCCTATTTCAATACCCTTTATTTATTTTCTTGACTGATTCCCCTGGCCAGAATTTCCAATACTAATTTGAATAGGGATGGTGAGAGAGGGCATCCTTGTCTTGTGCCAGTTTTCAACGGGAATGCTTCCAGCTTTTGCCCATTCAGTATGATATTGGCTGGGGGCTTGTCATAAATGGCTCTTATTATTTTGAGGTATGTTTCAAAAAAACATAGTTTTCTGAGATTTTTTTAATTTTATTTTTTGAGATGCAGTCTCACTCTGTCACCCAGGATGGAATGCAGTGGTAGCTCACTGCAACCTCTACCTCCTGTGTTCAAGAGATTCTCCTGCATCAGCCTCCTGAGTAGCTGGAATTACAGGCATGTACCAACACACCCAGCTAATTTTTGTATTTTTAATTGAGACAGGGTTTTACCATGTTAGTCAGGATGGTCTAAAACTCCTGACCTTGTGATCTGACTGACTCAGCCTCTCAAAGTGCTGGGATTACAGGCATGAACCATTGCATTCAGCCTCTGAGATGTTTTTAACATGAAGGATGTTGAATTTTATCTAAGGCCTTTTCTGCATCTACTGATGCAGAATCAATGATTGACTCTTATGCCCTCATTGCTCTGATACCACTTTTATGGTCACTAACAACTTTTTTCTTGCCATATCCTGTTGCTTCTTCTTGCTGTCATCTTTCTGAACCTTAAAGGGTAGTCGATAGTTGTGAACTGCGTCCTTCTGGAACATTCTCTACAGTTTTCTTCTGCCTCTTTAGCTGCATATCTTAGTCTCTATTAATAAATTCCACTCCCTTTTATTTAAAATTAGAGTATTTCAGTCTTGTTTGCCACTCTGCTTTCTTTGCTTTATTTATACTATTACGATATATGATACCATTTTGTGATTTTAAGTATCTCTTATATTATATCTTTAACTTTATATCATCATTAAAAACCCTACAACTGAATTTCAAACATGTATATTAAACTGCCTATATTACACTGTTTCAAAAATTATTCATAAGATTTGAATGTATACAAAATGGAACTTTGAGTCCTATCCTATCATATTTCACAATCCTGTTCTTCCCATGCCATTTTAATTCAGTAGGTAGCCTCTGTTTTAACAAGTTGTAAAACAATTGCTTTTCTCATAAACTAGAGCTGGTTTCATCAACAAATTCTACAAAATATTTAGAATTATTTTTCTTATGTAAACCTTACCTACCACTATCCAATAACACATTTATATCACTTCTTATTTCAATTTCTGCAATAACTTGTAATGGCTTCCCTCCCATTTTTTCATCTCTATAACCCATTCTTCATTCACCAAGAATAGTTGATCAAAATCATAAATGAGAGTATGCCAGTCCCTAGTTCAAATAACCCATTCTTCATTCTCTGAGTAGTAGATCAAAATCATAAGTGAGATTATGCTAGTCCCTAACTTACAAATGTGTCACTTACTATAACCATAAATTTACATATCTACCATCATCTTACATAGCCTTCCTCTTACATAGCGTACCAAATAACTTGGGCATCATTTTCTTTGCGCAAATAGGCCATTATCTTTTCTAAAATGGCCCTTTCTTTTATGCTCATCCCTAGGCCATTTATATAGATGGCTTTAAAAAAAAAAATTCTTTAGATACCAGTTTACAATGTTTCTTGTCAAGAAGTACTTTCCATGTCAGTTCATCTTTATTAGACTACCGTATGTATTTTTTTACTTCATTTATTAAAATTTTTAAGTAGTTGGGTGCTATGCATGTATTTTTCTGTGTTTTCTTGCATTTCTCTCTAAAATGTGAATTCAAGGACTTCATTTATCATTTTTACTGCAGCATCTTCACTGCCTAACATAATGGGTGGACTATATGTGTACATGATTGTAGAAAACTGTTAAATTATGTTCAATTTCCTTCACAGGAGGATTTTGAACTAAAATTCAGATAAAGCTTAATAGTACATAAACTACTCTTTTATGTCAATGGAGGCAGGGGGCAGTAAATGGAACAAGAATCCAAATCTGGTTGCAATTTCAGGAGGTAGAATTGGTCGTGAAACTTGTTGAAGTTGGTTCTTGTTTCAGTAGGCAATGTAGAAAAGCAGAAATTGTAAAAAGTCTCCTGGGAATAGGTAAACACAAGAATCCAAGACATAGTTCAGAGAACCTATCTATCCAACGGGGCCAAAAAAAAGGGGGGAAAATGGGTCTGAGGCAAGGAGGCAAACCAATCCACACAAGAAAGATTGAAGCATTTGAGAAGAGTGAAAATAAAGTGAAAAAGTAAAGTTTCTCTGAGGAACAAATGCATGGCATCAATTCTATTTTTAGGAAGGGATTACAGGTTGGCCATTGAAACTTGATCAAAATTAAGGATCTAGGGTTCACTGGGCACTCTGAACCACAGGTAGAAAAAATTATTTCTGTCATGTTTCTTAAGAGTATAATTTAATGCCTTCAAAGGAATATCAAGAACAAGTGGCCTATTCTCAGCCTGCCTATTTAACCCATTTCCTATTATGTCATGCATCATTCCTGACTATGACTTCTGTGACTACCCAGTGTTAAATGTGTGATATATTTCATGTAATATGCTTGTACATGAAAGTAAAAATATATATTCTGGGACAAAAGAAGGCACTGGGAAAGTTGATCAGAGTACAGGATTAGTGAAAAATTAAGGCCAAATTTTATGATGAAGTCAATCATTCCTGAAAAGTATTCTTTAAATTCAAAGGATATTAATGAGAGTGTGGTGATGAATGAGGTGCCCTTAAACTCCCAGGAGAGAGAAGTTTGTATGAGCTAAAGAGAATGCAAAGAGATATGTGGAAATAAGGAGCAATGAAGAAAAAGGCAAAATGACACTGTAGTCACCTTCCCCTTCACCTTTGGCCATGACTGTAAATTTCTTGAGGCCTCGCCAGCCATGTGGAACTGTGAGTCAATTAAACCTCTTTTCTTTATAAATTGCCCAGTCTCAGGTAGTTTTTGATAGCAGCGTGAAAACACTAATACAGTGGCCAAGCAGAAACAGATTATCGTGCTGCTCATCACAGCTTTAAATTCCATTGTACCTTAGAATTATCTGTTCTGCTTAAAACTTTGCAGCATATTTGTTTTTCTTGTTTATCTTTTTGGTCAGAACTATAAGTATTTTTAGAGTAGCAAATTCAACCTTCCTAGAAAATTTATTTTATTTCATTACCAAACAGATTACATCAATCAAAGCAGATTTATAGATTAAATAAAAAGAATCAACAAAGAAAAATGGAAAAGGTAGTATCTATGAACTTCCCTACATACTGATATATTTACTATTATTATATCCTAAAGATAAAACAGCATTTTACTTTAAAATCTTACTTTTACGTAATATATATTAAATAAAAACATTATATCAACATTTAAAAAAATAAAGATTATTTCTTTTACATGCCAATAATTAAGTTATGAACACAAAATTTTGGTATCAATAAAATAACACAAAATATTTTACATCATGACCACTGTGCACCGTGAGCTAAACGTTTTACTGGCTGCACAGCAGAATCTCCTCAAACTTTCTGTATAGACCTCGGATTATAGAAGCCAAAGATTTTACATGGGATGATTTACAAGGCACAAAGCTAATACATATAGACTTAAAGGAGAAGTTGCTAAAACTGATTATGAGAAATAGAAGTGAAATCAAAGGCGATCAAAGGTCAGGTGCTGGAAGGGTGACATACACACAAAATTGTCAGTTCAGCTATGTGATTGCAAAATGTTCTATGACTGGGCCCTGTGGCTTTCACTGCTCTTAAGTGAGTAAAAGTAAGGACACTGTGTCATCATATTATGGAGTTCCTGACATAGTTTTTAATCTATCAGTCTACTCTGACAAAGTCATTCACAAGATTACAAATAATTATAATTTTTATTTCATACTTTAATACTGTAGAAGTTTTTCTCCAATTTTCTTTGCTTCTGTAAGTATTTAGTACATTGTAGGTACCAATACAGAGGTATTTTTTTTCTTTTTAATGCTATTTTAACCTAGTATTGAGGCATGATTAAAGGCTGGTTAATTTTCTTTCTTGATCAGTTGATTAAATCCATTCTCTAATATTATATTCAGTCAGGTCTGTAACACTTCAGGTCAGTGCGTACAAGCCCTAATTGCCCCAGGGCCAGTTACTAGACAATTAAAGACAGCCCTTACATCCCCCAAAATTCATTCAAATTAGCCAATTCACAAGAAGCCTGAAAAATCTAACTTCACCCCACTTGTTATACATAGACTGCCCCCTACTACTGTAACTTGCTGATACCTGTCCCCAAATGCAACTTTCCATGTGATCCTGCTTAGCAGCTCTCTGTCTTGGAGCTGACAGTAACAAAAAGTCTGCCTTTTATCAATTCAAGTGTCACTGTTGTGTCCCACCATCAGAATAATTTTTAAATCTTACAAAATAGGTACATAATGTGTGTTTCTGAAATAATATATAACTGAGCACCTACCTATGGTCATTAATTCATAAGTCTAGTGTAACTCAATTCTTGTGTGTGCAGTCTCCATACTCCTTAGTTTAGTAAGGTCTAAGTTTTTGTCCCACGACCAAGATGAATAAGGCATGAGAAAACTGGGGAATGAGTAAGGCAGAGTAGGATTTATTAAGTGAAAGAAAGCTCTCAGCAGTGAGAGGGGAACCAAAGAGGTTGCCAAAAATGGGGTTGAGTTCTGGGTCTTTCATGTGGCAGAAACAAGAAAGTCTTCTGTGGGTTTTACCATAATGGGAGGGGTAAAGTTTCCCCCTGGGGTCGTCCTATCTGCACATGCCTGGTGTTGGCCATAGTGACTCCATCTTGGTTATTACCCATTAGCGCCTAAGCGAAATCCATGGGGTTGGGGTGAGTCTAAAACCACAATAATACTAATGGCATCATAATGAGTTCAAAGTTATTTTAGGATGTACTTAGTCTTTGTCTGCACCTGCACTTGCAGCTGGAAAGTCCCTTTATGAGCAAGAATCTTTGTATAAGAGTAAGTTCTAAATTATATTTCCTCCTGCTAGCTACATAACAAAGGCAGTGCTGGTGTGGTCCCACAGGCAATGCCCTTCTTCTGAGACCCCTCCTCTCTATCTGCCTAACTAGCCTCTACCTGCCTCCTCTCTCATTCCACACTCTGGAGTGGTGACCCTGTCATTAGAGGGAAAGGGTAGATGACTGCTCAGGCTTCTTCAAGCTGTGAGAGGGCATTGTTACTGTGGCAGTGAGGGGTCCTCCAGAGGATGGTCTAATGGGCCTCAGAAGAAGGGTTCTTTCATGTAGGGTTCCCTCTGCATCATGATGTGGAGTTTGATAGCCTCTATGCAAGAAGAAACAAATTTGGTTAAAAGATTTAACACACATGGCACAAAAACCAGGTACAGTATAATTATTAATAGTGGGCTGGCTAGAGGAAGGAGCCATGAACCCCAACTCAACCTTTTTTACTAAAAGTTCCATGACTCAGGTAGCCGTTGTAGTCTCCTGGAGGCTCAATCGGCTAGTTTTGGGGCAATTTCCCTCACTATTCCTGACTGATTGAAATAAAACAGCATGTTTCCTCTAGAAAAAGACATAAGCTGCCCTTTTCAGCTGTTAGATCTAGATTTCTTCTGTTTTGTAAAGTGACCACTGCCAAGGAGTCTATTTAATTTTGTATGGTAATGATACCGTGGGAAATGTCATCCAAGCTCTCGACAAGATAAACTCTGTTGTAAAATTAAGCCGATTCCCAGTATGCATAGCCCCCGTATACACAGACCATGGTTAACCACATGGGACCCAAAAATATCTGTTTTTTTTTTTTTATAGAATGGGAAACTCAGGGGGTGGATATCTATGCTATTTAAACTGTTTGTTATAAAAATGAATTAAAACATTTGCTTAATTATTACAAAACAAGTGAGTTCAGTTGCTTGGAAGGAAGCAATGAAACTGTAAAATATGAAAATGGCTATTACAGTCTACAGTAACTATGTAACAAAGTTACCAAAGAAAGCTTGTAGGTAATTAGTTATCTCTTGGCTGTCTTTTAAACAGGTATTTTAGGTCTTCCACAGGTTTGCTATTGTAGTAGCTGATGGGAACCTCAGGTTCCAGGTCTGGGGCCTCAGGTATCGCAGGCTTGACCCTAGAAAGATATAACTAACCATCTTATTTCCTGACCTGATTTAAGGCTGTTTCCTAGTTCCTGGCCTGATTTCAGGCTGTTGACTAGGCGAGCCTTGAGTTCTAAACCTCCAGATCAGCATCAGTCTCCACCACAGCAAGGCAGAGGGTTTGTCCAGGAACCATGGATCCTATATGAGCTAGAGGATTCCTATCTAGCAGAGGATTTGGACTTTTACCTATGATTAAAAAAGCATGAATTAAACAAAAGACTTTCCTATTTACAGTTGAGGGGGAAAATACCGAGTAAAAGACTTTCCTAAGATGTCCTTCACAGTCATGCTAAGGAACGAGGGGAGGCCGGCTTGAACAGGAGAACAGAAATGGCTACTGCAGTATCCAGAAGGAAGTCTACCTTCTTTCAACTTCCAGATTGTACTAATAATTGCTATTTTACTATAAACTGCCTGAAACAGTTTATCTTTACTATAAACAAAATATAAATACAAAATAATATGTCTACCCAGTTTTGAATTGTTTCCATTGCAATGGTGGCAATAAATTGTCCTATATGTAATAGTGTATTTGAGGAGTACACATAATCTGTCTTGGTTAAAAAATTAAATAAAGTGCTCTATTCCCTGCCAGCTGGCATCTGTTCCTAAGACAATATGTTTTAATATTCTGTTGTCTACACACAATCATTTTTAATGCACCCTAAAGTCCACTTTTATAACAAGTTTCATTCCATAGCTTTTTTCATTGGAACTATAAGCAGTGGAAGAAATAAAAGAGAATTAGTTATGTAGAAACAGAATGAAGAAAACAAAATCTATTTTGCTTGTAAATTGTGCTCTGTTTGGCTGAGGTAGATATTTATGAATGCTGTATTGGGTTTAGGTGTGATGTCTAGGAAGAAAGCAGTGTAGAAACATACATTAAAAGAGAACTGTGTTTTCCCTTTTTAGTTATGCTCCAGTCATTCTAAATTTAATCTCTTGAACACTTTCCCTGACCTTAGGTATAACACCAATAGTTTTAAGACACTTAAAAATATTAAGTGTCTTAAACCCATCTGTGTGTTGTATGTATGATATTCTGAAACAAGTACCAATATCCATTATTTCATGACAGTAAATTGCTACTACACTCTAATGTGGTAAACAGATATTAATATAGCTTCCTTTCTTTCTTATTGATAAGTATTGCAAATGTTAAATATTGGTAAGATCATTATATACATCCTCCATCAGGATTTATTTTCTTTAGTGATTTGCTAATGTGTTTTAAACATGAATGAAGCTGATTTTTAAAATTATTTCACAGAGAGATAATATCAACATCTAATTGACCTTGATGCTGTAGATAGAGTTTTGATTACAGATTCTTTGGAAAGGTCCTTATTTTCCCTTTTTCCTTCCTCCCTCCCTCCCTCCCTCCCTTCCTTCCTTCCTTCCTTCCCTTCCTCCCTCCCTACCCCCCTCTTTCCTTTCTTTTTTCTTTTCTTTGTTTTCTCTCCCTCTCTCCCCTTTCCTTCCTTCCTTCCTTCCTTCCTTCCTTCCTTCCTTCCTTCCTTCCTTCCTTCCTTTCCCTCCCTCCCTCCTTTCTTTTTTCTTTTCTTTCTGTTTTCTCTCTCTCTCTCCCCTTTCCTTCCTTCCTTCCTTCCTTCCTTCCTTCCTTCCTTCCTTCCTTCCTTCCTTCCTTCCTCCCGCCCTCCCTCCCTTCCTTCCTCCCTCCCTCCCTTTCTCTCTCTCTCTCTCTCACACACACACACACACACACACACACACCCCCAGATTTCTGAGCAAGCATAACTTTTACGACACAGTCAAGTAAAACTAGAGTTTGGGTTTCAGCTGCTTCCCCTTTAATAATTATTTAGTAGACTTCTTTCCCTGACCCTAGATGAAAGTTCTTGTAGTTTTGATGATTTTTGTTGTTGTTGTTGTTGTTCACAGTTAGGTTGTTTAAAAGCCCTATAATCTTTTAAGTCTTAAAATACTGTCTGACTTAGAAAATTAAAAGTGTTCAGACCTATGTAATATACATTTTCTTTTTAAAATTCAAAGATACAATTTTTTCCCCTCTGTTTTCAGAGATCTGTAGTCAGGAAGAAAGACATCTTACAGCATGACAGAGATAGCTATTGACTTTTTCTTTGACACCATATCTTTCTCCACACCTATTAAGAATCAGAATGTGACAAGAATTTAATCTCATCAAAATCATTCTAATTTTGCTAGCACTATTGGAACTTGGCTTTATCATCGTTAGGCCTGACATGCAACTAAACTAACTCATTCTTTTAATAAGCACTTTTGCAATTTATTCTGTTTTTTGTTTGTTTTATTTTTCAGAATTAACCCCAAATTTTAGAAATTTTTACTGATAATATATTTGATGATATTGGTGAATTGCTCCTTCTGCTGTTTCCTGACTTCCTTTGCCGAGTGCAGACCGGAGACACAATTACTTCCCTCTTTCGAGACTGTTTCCTTCCTATAGGTGGGCCTATACTACAGGACCAAAGACAGCAATTGCAAGTGAGCTAGCTATCCTCACTCTTGACCACATATAACTCACAATAAACATGAATATACCTTTGTCCCCCAAAATAGTCATTGGTAGATCTGTGTGCATCTGCCTCACCTATATTATAATTTTTGAATTTTTCAGTTTGAAGACACAAATCCACTCTTTCCCACTCTGCGCCCCTACCCCCAACACCTCCATTTGTTCCAAGTTTCAAATTCTAGGCTGCGATTTTTTTTTTTTTTAAAAGGTAACTCTCCCTGCTCTCTTGATACTTACTTGCAATTTATTCTCTAAGGTATTCACACTCTTGACTTTTTATTCCCTCCACGGTGTTAACTTAGGAATCAACTAGCTTCTTTTTAGTAACTTATTCTGAAGCATCTTCATGATGATCCTGTGAAATACAATGCCTATTAATTTTTTCCATAAGCAAGAACTGAGATAAGAAGAGTTCACCCTTAACCTTGAGATAAGATAAAGTAAGGATAGTAATAGTTTTACATATTATGATGCTTTAATGTAAAATCATTTTCAGATTTTTTATGTTACTTAGCCTAGCAAACCTATATCAAGCTTAGTTGGTTGTTAAAGCATTTAGCAACATAGAAAATGTGTGCTCCAAATAATTGCCAGAGTGTAATCCAAAATTCACATCTGATTATTATTTGCGAAATAGTTGAAAAGATTCATATTAATAGATTTTGACCTAGAGAATATGCAGTTTAACATTTCCTCTATATCAGTTTCTTGAATTCTCTACAATGTTTACTCAGTCTCTAAACTGTACAGATCTACTGGTAAAAAAAGAATTATCAATATTTACTTTGTATAGTTTTTATTTTTATAATAATCTAATATATATATAATATTTTAAATCTCTTAGAATTTTTAAAAATAAAATTAGGCTTCAGCACATTCTATCAACTTACTGTAAGAAACATTGTAAGAATTGTTTATAGGAAATGGTTACTAGTTTCATAAATTTGTTACCACTTCAGTTTATTTCACAGTGGTTTTTTATGAGGAATGCAATCACTGAACTATTTCTTTGGGGTTTTAAAAGGTAATTGTTATACTTACATTGAGTAATCTGTATTGTTTTGTTTTGAATCATGAACATTATTGATCATGTAACTTGTTAGACTTCCTTCTTTGGATTGTCTTCTGAAATGCTCAGAATCTAATTTTGAGAATTTGAAGTCACATATAGCATGTAGACAAGATATCAAAACAATTGTTTTCCATCTTTATATTACTTAATATTTTCAAAAGTTGTTTTATTTCAATTGTATATTACTTTCTACCACTGGGTTACATATAGTTCATCATTTTCTAAGTAAACTTTTTGGAATATGATAGAATATACATTTTTAAAAGCATTATGCTTATTATTCACAATCAAAGTGTAAGATGAGAAATTACTAAGCCTATTTTATTTAAGATAAATTCATGAAACTCTAACAATTTAAAGTCATGGTTTCCCCTGAGAAATAGTCACAGATACATGTATATATGTGTATATATATATGTGTGTATATATATGTGTGTGTATGTGTGTGTATATGTGTGTATACATATATATACACACATATATATACACACATATACTATATATATACACACACATATATACACACATATACACACACACAGTCTATATAAGTTCATTTGGGTCATTTGAATCTGTTACCATTACCTCTAGTAATTCGATGAAGGAATGGTAGCTAAATAACCACAAAACACTATAGATTGCATAGAGTTCAGGAAACTTTAAGTTGTAAGACACCAAAATCCTGCACAATAGGAGACTTCCATTTGGAAAATTTTAGCAGATCTTTGGCTACCAAACATATTTGAACCCCCTTCTTATGCTTAGGATATTTCATAAAGAATACACAGCAGATAATTCATTCTATTAAAGAGATTAGCAGATATATCCACTTCCTAAGGTAGCTGTGTGAGAGCATCATCCAGTGTCCAGATTGTACAGACTCCTGAGGTGCTGCTATCCTATGCTAAAAGAGACCTCTGTAGGTAATTTGGACATTGTTTCTGTCTTCATTGCCCTACACCTGATTATCTGCTCCCTTTTGTATATTCTGTGAGTTGCCCAACAGTTTTTTAAAATTAAAATAATTGAAGTGTATAATGTCGCTCATAAGTAAGAATTCTGATTGATATAGCTGGTACATAACTAGCCTGAACCTCTCTTTTATAGATTTAAGGGTATGACATGGAGACAGAAGACAGCAGATTCATAAGCAAAGCTGGATAATGAATAGAAATATAAGTGAATAGAAGTGGAGAAAGATGAGATAGATGACTAGAGAAAAGAGCAGAGGATATACAGACTTCTGAGGTATAACCAAGACAACCAGATCACACGAGCTTCTGTCACTCACCACAACTGTTTTGTTCTATCTTCTTGTCCAAGGATTCATCTATTGTTTCATTACTTTATCTGAACTTTGTGTTCCCCCCAAATGGATGGTTTTGCATCCTCAAATTCAAGCATATCTCCTTAAGACGTTCCCCCTTACCAGAGTATAAGCTGTTACTAAGTTTTATAAGAGCAGAGACCAAGGCGGTATCTGTTTTATTCTGCACCATGTATTCAGTTTGTGGCACAGAACCTGGCACATTGTTGATTGAAATACATGACAATGAACGAAGAAGTGAAATTAAAATAACAGACACAATAAATTACATTTACACAAAGAAATATTTTGATAAATTATCGGTTAGTTCAATCTCATTTTGACTCCATGCAGACACACACACCACACACACACACACACACACACACACACACACCCCCCCTATTTGTCCCTTTATTTTTAAAAATTCTAAATGAGAGAAATGTTTCTGATAGTTGACTAGGGAACAAAAGGCATGTTTACTTACTCAAATTCGTGAACTTCTCTGAGAAAGAAGATGATATTTTCCTTTTTCTCTCTAAAAATAAATGTCTTTCTAAAAATCACAAACATTATCATGAGACCTAATACCACCTGATATTATTTATTATTCCAGTTTTCTGTCTCCTGCTGTATTAGATCTCTGTTCTGATGCAATCTTTTGGAATATCTGCCTATAGAGCTTGCTTTATGCTACCCTCAACAAACATCTTCTTTCCCCAGGAGGTTTTCTTTGGTTAATAACACTCTGTAAGTACTTAATGTGACATTATGATTTGTTGCAAGTGTAGCCTGAACAGTACTTGACCTCATATAGTTCTATAGATCACTATTGATTTAAAGTGGCAGACCAGATTCTCCACATTAGCCTGCACCACATTTTTAATACATCAATACAACATAATTACTCCAAAGGAAACAATTTTGTCAGTGGTTCTAAAGCAGTAAACAGAATACAAATCTCAGGGTACTTTCCAAAGTTATTGATAAATATATCTAAGAACCAAATTGTGTATCACAGAAAATCATTGTCCCACACAATATTTTGTAAGAAAAACATAAAGGATTGACTCTCCTATCAGGGAACTATTTTTAGTCCCCCTTTAAACAAGTGGATGCCCTTTGCAGTGTATTGCAGTTTATTTAAACCCAATTAAACCAAAAACATCTCTGCATTATTTCAAATGAGGAAATTACCAAGATAGTTGCCCCCACACATTGCTGGATTCTCTAAATCATGGTTCACTTTTAAATTAAATTATCAGAATAAGAGTTAAAAATGGCAACTGTGAACATTTCCTTTCCAAATTTCTAATAATATTTCTTCTTCTGCTTAATATACTTCCTTCAGTCTTAATCCATGTAATCCATCACATGTAACAAATTTAAGTGAATAACACATTTTAACTATAGCATAAAAATTATAGGTTCTAACTAAATATTGTTTAGTTAAATCTCCAATCTCATTTGTAGTTTATATTTGCAAATACTAAAATATTAATTAGGACTTGATCATCATTTCCTTTTGTTCTCCTCTTTTTTGGGGGGACCCCCCAAAACTTCTACAACTTGTGGAATTACGATTCTATTCTCTTTTTTAGCTTTTTAAAATTGATATATAAGAGTTGCACCTGTTATGCCATACATGTGTGACTTTGATACAAGCAAATAATGTCTAATGATCAAATCGATCAAATCAAAATAATTGCGATATTCATCACCTTAAACAACTATTATTTATTTGTGTTGGGAAAAGTCCAAATCTTCTCTTCTATTTTGAAATATACAGTATGTTATTATTAACTTTAGTAGTTCTACTGTAATATTGAACATTGGAACTCATTACTTCTACTAATTGTATTTTTGTATTTATTAAACAACTCCCTTTTATCTCCACCTCTCCCTACCTTTCCCACCCTCTGGTAACCAACATTCTATTCTTCGCTTTCATGATAATCAACTTTTTTAGCTTCCACATATGAATGAGAATATTAATGTATGTCTTTTTGTGCCTGACTTATTTCACTTAATATAATGTGCTCTAGTTCCAACTGTCTTGCTGCAAATGAAAAACATTCACTCTTCATGGCTGAATATTATTCCAGTGTATGTGTATATACCCATTTTCTTTATCCATTTATAATATGATGAACACTTAAGTTAATTCTCTGTCTTGGCTATTGTGAATAGTGTTATGATAAACATGGGAGTGTGTACATGTTTTCAATATACTGATTTTCTTTTCATTTTTTGAATATATACTCAGCAGTGGAATTGCTGGGTCATATGGTAGTTCTAGTTTTAGTTTTTTGAGGGACCTCTATTGTTCTTCACAGTGGCTTTACTAATTTACATGAATTATATTATTTGTTGTTATTGTTGTTGTCTTGTGTTTTCAGGTTTGGTAATGTGTTCATCTACACATTTTTTCTTGAGTTTTATTAATGCCACTTCATTCCAGTTCAATATTTACCTTCAAAATTTTCATTTGTAATAATATTATTTTATTATTTCCCAGAGGTGCAAGAATCATTGCTGTTGGAAGCAAAGTTCTTCTTTGTTGAAGTTATTACCTTGAAAATGACTATCTCAAAAACTTAGCTGGCATCACTCTGGATGTTCTATCAGATGTACCTAACCATGCTGCTCTCACAAAAGTCATGATGCAGCAAAGTGATGATGCAACAGTTTCCTCAATTTCTCTAAAAGGAATATCTTTCTCTATCCGTACTGCATCCATTAATTCTATAAACCTGAATGAATTTTTCTATTGGTCAAACAATTTTCCATTGATGGATAAATGTGTCAGAGTTTATTATAATTACCTGTTTTCATATGTGAATTTACTGTGACTATAAGCTCCTCAAGTCTAGGAGTCTTTTATTTCCTTTAATCTGCAGTACCAAGCAAACATTCCACAGAGGTCCTCTCAAATAAAGGCTTAGTGCATAATTAATTTCTAAAGGACAAGTGTGACATTTATCATAATACTCTAGATATACTCAGAGTTATCTATTCAAAAGCATGTTTTCTATGAGAAGTATGCTAAGAAAAAATAAGCATATGAGGGGTTTAGTAATATGTAAGGTAAAATAATGAAGGTCAAGTGACTGAGAAAATATAAATTTTAATAACTTAGTAATTTATAACAATAAATTTTATCAATTAGTATATACTTCACTGTTCTCTGTTCCTATATTCTAACAACGGGCATACTTGGGGATATTGCAGGTTCAGTTTCAAACACCACAATGAGGTAAGTATCACCATAAAGCAAACTGTACAATTTTTTTTGTTTCCAAGTGCATATAAAAGTCATGTTTATACTATACTGAAGTCTATTAAGTGCACAGTAGCATTATATATAAGAAAACAAGGTACATATCTTAATTTAAAAATACTTCACTGCCAGAAAATGTTAAAAAGTCATCTGAGTCTTAAGCAAGTTGCAAATTGTCTGTTGGTGGGGGCTCTTGACTTATTGTTGATGGCTACTGGCTGATGAGGGTGATGATTGCTAAAGGCTGGGGTGGCTGTGGCAATTTCTTAAAATGGGGTAAAAACGAAGTCTGCCACAATGATTGTCTCATCCTTTCACAAAAGCTTTTGTTGTAGCATGGAACACTTTTTGATACCATTTTGCCCACTATAAAATTTATTTCAAAATTAGTCAATCCTCTCAAATCCTGCCACTGCTTCATTAACTAAGTGTACATGGTATTACAAATCTTTTGTTGTCGTTTCAACAATGTTCATAGCATTTTCACCAGAAGTAGATTCCATCTCAAGAAATCATTTCCTTTGCTCATTCATAAGAAGTATCTCTTCATCAGTTCAAGTTTTATCATGAGATTGCCATACTCAGTCACATCTTCAGGCTTCAATTTTAATTCTAGTTCTCTTGGTATTGCTATCACATCTCAGTGACTTACTCCACTGAAGTCCTGAGCCCCTCAAAGTCATCCATGAAGGTTGGAATCAACTTTTTCTAAATGTCTGTTAATGTTCATATTTTTACCACTT
Source organism: Macaca thibetana thibetana (assembly GCF_024542745.1). Taxonomy (NCBI): domain Eukaryota; kingdom Metazoa; phylum Chordata; class Mammalia; order Primates; family Cercopithecidae; genus Macaca; species Macaca thibetana. The sequence goes on from NC_065592.1 coordinate 68,875,045, forward strand.
GCAATAAATCACTAATGTTCTCAATGGCATCTAGAAACTTCTTTCCAGAAGGTTTTCAATTTACTTTTCCCAGTTCTATCAGAGGAATCACTATATATGGCAGGCAACACATTACACAATGTATTTCTTAAAGAATAACACTTAAGGGTCAAAATCACTCCTTGATCCATGAACTGCAGAATGAATGTTGTGTTAGCAGGCATGAAAACAAAATTAATCTCCTTACACATTTCCATCAGATCTGTTGGGTGAGCTGTTGCATTGACAATGAGCAGTAATACGTTGAAAGGAATAGCTTTTTCTAAATAGTAGGCCTCAACAGTGGGTTTAAAATATTCAGTAAACCATGATATAAACAGATATATTGTCATCCAGGCTTTGTTCTTACATTTATAGAGCAAAGGCAGAGTCGACTTAGCATAATTCTTAAGGACCCTAGAATTTTCAGAATGGTCAATGAGCACTGGCTTCAACTTAAAGTCATCAGCTGCATTAGCTCCTAATTAAAGACTCGGCCTGCCCTTTGAAGTTTTGAAGCCAGTCATCGCCTTCTCTGTAGCTATGAAAGTCCTAACTGACATATTTTCTTCAATATAAGCCTGTATTTGCCCATAAATCAAAACCTCATAATTGATCATTTATGCGGCATAATTTAAGTAAATAACTTGAGCAATCTCAAATAGCATGGTAGAGCACAAAAATGGTCACACAATCTTTCACACAATCATTACAATTCTCTAATATCTCTTTGCTATTCCTTTCAACAAGAAGTGAAATTCTCTGCTACTTGAATCTGGACTTTAACAGTTGGCTTACTTTATTCAATGGGACATTAGTAACTGTGATGTAATTATAGATGTGAAAAGTGCTTGTGCATTCGGACTTACATGCTCTCTGCTATTTCAAATCTTGACATTGTGTATAGAAAATACTAGCACGGTCTTTTGGATCTGAAGAGATAACATGCAGCAGATGCGAGCCCTCCATTCTGAATCCCACTAGACCAAGCAGGCTGTCTGCAGCTAGATAGGTGAGTGAGGCTCTCCTGAATCACCTAACCACACAAAATTTAGGAAGAAGAATTGCTTGCTTAAGTCACAGGATTTTAAGAAATAAAAATGTTTGTTGCTGTAAGAAAACTAGAGTTGTGGTTTTAAGCCACTTTTCTCAGTAAATGAATTCTGTAAGTATACAACCCAGGGATTAAGGATAATAGTCACTCTATCAATGGGACTTGTTTAATTACTACATTGCAGATTCTGTAAGCATTTTCCAATAGCATTTGGTTTTGCACTGAATATTAAAATTTATTACAAAATTTATTACAAAAGAGAAATAAACCTTCATGGAGAATATTGTTAGTAATTTAAGTTCTGTGAAGATTGTTTACCTCTCTTTTAGAGTTAGGCCTTGAGTTTTTAAATGAGTTAAAAAAAAAAAAAAACCTGATAAAACCTGGCAGATGTTTATTTTTCTCAGTCACAAAGGCTTTTTTTTTTCTGTTTTAAATACTGTTATTTAAATATACTGGTTCTAAATATTATCATTTAAATATTATTCCAATTTTATGGAAATTCAAAATAAAAACAGGAATGGTAAAGTCACTTATTGAGTCTTTGCTACACAGTAATTAAGCACTGTGATAACTGATTTATATATTCTAGCTAATTTAATTGTTACAAGAGTTATTATCTCCAATTCATCCGTGAAAAGATGCTTATTAATTTAATGAAAGTCATGTTGTCATTGAGTGGAATAGCTAGGGTTTGAATTGTGTCTGCTTATTCCAAAACCTGTGCCTTTAACTGTGGTGTGTTCTTGCTCCTTCTAAGTATGAGCTCAAATTTAAATCACTGGTGCTTATTATCAGCTGTTATTAAAAGCATTCTGAAAAAATAAACATGTCTTTACTTCTTTCTGAAGACTCATTAAAAAATCATTATTTTTTTTTTTGGTCAGAAATGTTGTAATGACTATGCCACAGAAACACAGCATCACATGTAGCCTCAGACTTGTCCATAATGAGTCAAATGTCCTCAGCATCAAAAATAATGGAGAAGACAAATTCATGACTAACATAAAGTCCCCAAACGAGGAGATAGCATTTACCATCTCTATCACCATTTTCCTCCTATTTTGGCATTAATTGTTTAGCTTATTATTTTAACCAATAATACTTAGATTCACAACTTAATATATTTATAGTGTTTAACATGCATGAACTGTGTTAGTCTTAGATTATTTTCATAACTATTGAGAAATGAACTAGTAAATAATAAAACCAATACATAGCTTAGAAACTTGTCTGAGGTTACCCAAAAGAAAACATTAGAGCTAAAACTAATCTCTTGTGACAAAATTAATGTTCTTCCTACTTTTTTTCAGAAATTTTGTGACGAGTTGTCAAGTTTTGTTAATATTCTGATGGTTTATAGAGTCAACAGAACATGTTTTGAAGCTTCACTTTGCTCTCTATTAGCTATGTGATATTAAATTCTTTTTTTTTTTTTATTATTATTATACTTTAAGTTGTAGGGTACATGTGCATAACGTGCAGGTTTGTTACATATGTATACTTGTGCCATGTTGCTGTGCTGCACCCATCAACTCGTCATTTACATCAGGTATAACTCCCAATGCAATCCCTCCCCCTTCCCCCCTCCCCATGATAGGCCCCGGTGTATGATGTTCCCCTTCCTGAGTCCGAGTGATCTCATTGTTCAGTTCCCACCTATGAGTGAGAACATGCGGTGTTTGGTTTTCTGTTCTTGTGATAGTTTGCTAAGAATGATGGATTCCAGCTGCATCCAAGTCCCTACAAAGGACTCAAACTCATCCTTTTTTATGGCTGCATAGTATTCCATGGTGCATAGTATTCCATGGTGTATATGTGCCACATTTTCTTAATCCAATCTGTCACTGATGGACATTTGGGTTGATTCCAAGTCTTTGCTATTGTGAATAGTGCCGCAATAAACATACGTGTGCATGTGTCTTTATAGCAGCATAATTTATAATCCTTTGGGTATATACCCAGTAATGGGATGGCTGGGTCATATGGTACATCTAGTTCTAGATCCTTGAGGAATCGCCATACTGTTTTCCATAATGGTTGAACTAGTTTACAATCCCACCAACAGTGTAAAAGTGTTCCTATTTCTCCACATCCTCTCCAGCACCTGTTGTTTCCTGACTTTTTAATGATTGCCATTCTAACTGGTGTGAGATGGTATCTCATTGTGGTTTTGATTTGCATTTCTCTGATGGCCAGTGATGATGAGCATTTTTTCATGTGTCTGTTGGCTGTATGAATGTCTTCTTTTGAATCTCTGTTCTTTCTTTTGAGCCCCTCTTTCCTACAAATAAATGTGCTGCCACACCAGCAATTGTTGCTACTTGGACTGGACACCTCTTCATCCTCAGGGCCTGTACCATCATTGACGGTCTGTGGTCAGTTTTTTTCTGGAAAAAAGGAAGACAGACTCCCCGTGTTCTGATGTGAGAAACAAAAGATTGTATCCTCCCTTGTGGGTTGCATTCTTTTGGGTAGTTTTCAAAGCAGCATTGTTTATATCTCAATATTTAACAGATTTTTCTTTTAACATGATGCTTCCTTCATATTTTGTCTATAACCCAATAAATCTCCTAGGAGAAAACTCAACTAAAAGAAGATTGCTCAAACAAGCTTTGACCAGTTATCTTGGACTCAGAGAAGGGAAAAATTTCTGGGAAAAGCATGACACTTTTTATTTCGCATACCACCTGCCCAATCTTTCGTGGAACTGGGTCTGAGTTTAAGCAATACAATGACAGCTCAGGACTGAAAATTAGAAATACCCTAGGCAGCATATATATTTTATGCTACTTTTTGTTTATTTTTAAAATAATATAATTTACATTAGGGAAATAAACACCGAGTTTTTTAGTGAAAATGTAAATGAATCTACACATATGCACACTATACAAGGGATTATTTTAAGTCATGAATTTTAAAAAGAACTTCCTCAGAGAGATGAGAACAGATTTATAACCAGCTGGTGCCAGGCTATATTTGGCATATGGAACCTAGATTTAGTTATCATCCTCTTCAAAGTCCATGAATACCATTGTAACAACACTATTCAGCATGTAGGACAAATGGTTGGGGAATTCCTTTTAGCAATCTCCAAGTGATGGGAACAAGGTCAAATGTCATCACAATGTGCTGTAGTTCTCAAGGTTTGAGTCCCTAACTAGGTTCTCTGAGGCAGCCAGAGATGTCAGTGCTGCAGGGAAGCCAGAAGTATTTTGAAAGATGTTTAAGGGTGGCAGGTTGTTTTTCTGCGTTTTTGTGTGCTAGCATAGACTTACGGTTTTGTTAAACAAAAAATACGTGGAAGATGCTACGTTCTAAGAACCAGACCACTGGGACAGACAAGGTGCCTGTCTTCCTCGCACAGACAGGCACCAACACACTCTGTGTGCCTCTGTTCTTAAAGAGACCTCTGTGTTCATTGCTAAACAGATACGGAGTTTCTCTGTGTCGGGATTTTTATCAAATCTCAGGTCCCATTAGTATCCCCTACCTTATTAGTACTTATTTTAAAAAAAACAGATTTTCTTCTACAGTCTTATTGGTAATGCCAGAGATTCTTTTCCCAGCTTCTCTGAAAAATTCTTACTACACCAGCTTGGCCATCTGTCTGTCTTTCAGAAATTTTCACCCTTCTGAATATTAGTACACAAACAACTGGACTAGGGACAGACCTCTGGTTCAATTGGATCAAATACGATTGCCTCTCTCAGCAATTTAGATTTGCAACCTATAATATTCAGTTTGTTTCCAACTATTAAAACCTAGGAATTAATTTAAATTCCAAGCTGAAATGACTGTATTTCTCCTTTATTCAAGTTCAGCAAAGAATGGGCTGCAGTTGGCTCCAGTTCCTCTGAAGAACTTGTACTTTGCTTCTGTCTGACAATCCTCTTGCAATTTTCAGACACATTCTCTTATTATACTTACCTCAGCTTGGGTGGATTCTGTTCCTTACAATTAAATACTTGCTGAGGAACAACTGGGGAGAGAATTGTTTATTTAGCTAAGGTGAACCTTTGGAATCCCCATATTCAGAATGGCCAATGGAAACAGGCTTTCTCCTACCACATAGACTCTGCTGTTCATTATTTCACAGCAGGTTTATGGTACTGAAAACGTGAAGACAGATATGCATGGTGCTCCTGGTGTCTCCTAAGGAATTGTAATCTCATGGAAAGAGATTGCTTCGAAACTTTGCTTCATCTTCACCTTTATATGTAAAGTTAATTTTATTCATGCTTCATCATTTTTTGGAAAGATGTATCTTTTGGAGAATGCATTTGAATCCAAATAATATTTTCTCATTGTCACTGATTTTTAAAATTTCTATGAATCTTGGTATACAGGATTCAATGTCAACTGGGATGTTTTATATAAAAACCTAATGCTCTGATATGGATCTGGCTTTTCAGATTTACCTAACCTTATGAAACCACGTGCCTATTACTTGAATTCCCTCTCATTCTTAGCTGTATAACCAGGTTTTTCTTCCCAATTATCTACACAGCTCAGTCCAAAAAAGATTCATATTCTACCTATTATAAATTATTTGAAATTAAAAAAATTCTTTAGAAAAATGCATGCAAAATCGTATTACTAACTACTTCAGTTAGGTAAAGCCAAAATATCTCTGAAAAGCATCTTGTGTCAATAAAGTTGGGCCCATCTTCTTACAAAGAAAAGTGCAATTATTATTTGTTATTAGGAATTAGAAACTTTTCAGCAGAAAAAAATCCAAGTGCTAAAAGTCACTTACAAATGTTCTTAAGAGAAAGAAAAAATAGTGCTCGTGCATAATTCAAAAGTTGGTGATACATTTCCAAATACCCTGGTATCTTTTGTTATTTTACAGCCTTTTTTTAAGGGGAAAAGAACACCATGGCAACCAGTTTTGACTGGTTATAAAAAGATAAGTCAACTGGTTTCTTAGCATTTTGCTATATGATTAAGAATTTTCTCTTAACTTCACTTTTCAATATCTTCTGATATTCTGTAACCAACCATCTAGAGTGTTTGTATGGTCAGAGGAAAAAGATAATATATAATATGTGTTTCAAAAGCTTAAACATTTACAAAAATCAGTTTGGGGGTGGTGGCTCACGCCTGTAATATCAGCACTTTGGGAGGCCGAGGTGGGCAGATCACGAGGTCAGGAGTTCGAGACCAGCCTGACCAACATGGTGAAACCCCGTCTCTACTAAAAATACAAAACTTAGCCGGGCGTGGTGGCATGCGCCTGTAATCCCAGCTACCCAGGAAGTGGAAGCAGGAGAACTCTTGAACTCGGGAGGTGGAGGTTGCAGTGAGCCCAGATAGTGCCATTGCACTCCAGCCTGTGTGACAGAGTGAGACTCTGTCTCAAAATAAATAAAATCTCTGTGAGAAAAATGTGTGTGTGTGTGTGTGTGTGTGTATGTGTGTGTGTGTGTGTGTAATTTCCTAATCTTTCTGGGTCCCAGTGATCTCTTTTGATATCTGTGGTTCTCTTTTTATATAGCTAGAATATACAATGTTAGAGTATATTAAACAAAATTAGGCTAAGTATCTTCAAAAGAGTTACTTTGGGAAGTGAAATAAAAAAATGAAAAAATTTTTGTTTGTATAAGTAACTTGAGAGTAATCAAGATAAATGGAAGGTACTAAGAAACTGGATGATGGCTGATGCCAATTCATGAAGTTGAAGAAATCAATTTGCCTTCATAGTACTGTAGACAAATTGGATTTCCTTAGGCAATCCAGGTGAAAGAAAATGAAGTTTAAGGAATACAGACAAAATAGTTAATATTAGTGAAAAAGAGTGTGCATAAATCATGGCTGGAAGATGGTATCACTTCAGTGAGGTATATTGAGAGAATTTTTAAGATGCAAGAAGTTCTAAAAGGCTCTTGTAAAAACATTTTTACAATATTGTTTAATGGATAAATCACAGCTCCCATCACTATCTCTTGGTAAAAAATACGTATGTTAATTACACATTCATAAGACTGTTTTATCTTATATTAGGAGTTACTAACTTACAAAAAATAATGAAAAGTCTGAGTTTCTTATTTGAGAAATTAGTTACAATTAGAAGTAATTTATAAGGAAGTAGAATGTGGATTAAGACATGAAGTTATGTGTATGTATGCTTTCCAGGAATTAAACGGCATTTTTCAGTCATAAGACTTTGACATGGATTTGGAGGTGTTCTACTGGAGATGATAAAATGGATGATAGGATCAGGAATATTTCTATCATCCCTCTCCCAACTCTGTGTAGATTACAAATAAAATATCACATAACAACCATAAGTGAGCACAGATCATGGTTTGGAAATCTGAGGTATGTTTTCCCTAGGGATAAACATACATGGACTTGTCTTGAGGACACATGGGATACCACCATCAGCTACCACTTCTTATTAGGACTGTGGAAACATGTGGAAAACACTTACATTAAAGTAAGCTTTAACATATGTAAACATTGGCTTAAGACAATGCTTCAGTGTAGGAAAAGAAATACTCTTCTGACTATAGTACACAACCAATTTTAGATTGTCCTATGACATGTAGACATACACTTGAGATATAGGGAGAGAAGACGACATTGATATGTGAGTAAAAGTCACTTTATAAATTAGATCATATGTGAGATAGCAGAGTGCAACACCAGAAGTATAGTAATTGAATGAAGTCCTTTGTTCTGAAGAAAAATCTGTGAGACTTTAAAAAATCAAGCAGAAACAGCTATGCATTGGCACTGAATCATTAATGCCTCCACATATGGCATGGTAATTCCAAGAAGCCACCTTTTTACAAGTTTCATATCGGCTTCTGAGAGGTAATAGAAACTATGACCTAAGTTTCAATAAACTTAGAGATCGTACTTCAGCCTTCTTAGAGCCAGCATCAAATAGGAACCCAGATCAAGGCACAACAAACACGATTCACGACATGTAGAAGAAAAAATAATGGCCTTCGTGCAGACAAGAATTTGCTTAGGGAGGTCTCGATCTGCTTTTGGAAGACCTCCAGGAATGCAGAAGACACTACAATCAGGTTGCCACTGCAGTAGAAAAGGATTTAAGATACTGGAATAAAATTACCTTCCTTTTTTTTTTTTTTTTTTGAGATGGAGTCTCGCTCTGTTTTCGAGGCTGGAGTGCAGTGGGGCGATCTCAGCTCACTGCAACCTCCGCCTCCTGGACTCAAGCGATTCTCCTACCTCAGCCTCCTGAGTAGCTGGGATTACAGGTGCCCACCACCACACCAAGCTAATTTTTGTGTTTTTAGTACAGACAGGGTTTTGCCATTTTGGCCGAAGAATAAAATTACCTTCTAATCCTATGGGAATATTGGAATCTAGGTTTTTTTGTTTTGTTTTCCTTTTGTTCTTGTTGTTATTAAGCTCATGCTATCTACAATTGCAAATAAGAAGAAATATTTCAAGTCCTTTCAGAATATTGGTGAGTTGTAGTTTCTCAACACAAGGATTATTGTTTAACCTACATTTTTTTTTTCACGGAAAACACTTAACATCTCTAAGATATTAAAATTAATAAGGAATAAGAAAGTATGTGTAGCAAAGGTACAGATATATCCTGTAAAGGAAAACCAATATCTTGTTATTTTTTATTGGTACTGATAGATGAATGACTTTGTTTTTAATGATGCATAGATATAATAGGTGAGGGCTGGCTCTGGGTTCATCTAGCAACTGGAACCTAATATCCTAGCATTACAGATATGCCTTGAAGAACATAGTTGTATCTGTGTTTGTATGGTGTTGTTAGCTACTTGTCCATATAACATATATACTATAGTTGTCATGCAACATGTGAACCAAAAGCTTTTCGTGATATAGAACTATAGTACTTAAATGAAACACTCAGATTTACAAAGCAAATATTAATAGAACTAAAGGGAGAGATAGACTCCAATACAATAATAGTTAGGGACTTCAACCCCCAACTTTTAGTGTTAAACAGATCATCTTGCCAGGAAATCAACAAAGAAACATCCAATTTAAACTACACTCTAGACCAAATTGACTTAACAGATATTTACACCTGCAGAACACTCATTCTTTCCATCAGTTCATGGAACATTATTCAGAATTTACACTATGTTAGGCCACAAAAAGTTCTTAACAAAATGTATAAATGTATAAAAAATTGAAATCATATAAAGTATCTTTCCTGACCTCAATGAAATAAAACTAAAAATCAACAACCAAAGGAATTTTTGAAACTGCACAAATACATGGAAATTAAACAACATGTTCCTAAAAGACCAATGAGTCAATAAGGAAATTAATGAAAAAAATAAAAATTTTCTTAAAACAAATTAAAATAGAAACACAGCATTCCAAAACCTATGTAATACAGCAAAAGTAGTAAAAGAAAACTATATAGCAATAAATGCCTACATTACAAAAAGTTATTGGGCGCCTGAAGCAGGATTATCACTTCAGTCCAGGAATTTGGAAGAAATCTGGCCAACATAGCAAGATCCCATTTCTAAAAAAGAAAAAAATTAAAAATTAAAATAAATTAGCCACTTGTGGTGGAATCTAGCTGTAGTCCTAGCTATGTAGCATGAAAATCACTTGAGCCCAAGAGCTGAAGTGAACAATATTTGTGTTATGGTACTCCAGTCTGTTATTTAGAGTGTAACCCTGTCTCTAAAATATAGTTAAAAAGTTTCAAATAAACAACCAAATAATGCAGCTTAACAAGCTAGAAAAGCAAGAAAAAAAATCCTACAAATAGTAGAATAAATAAATAATAAAATCAGAGCAGAAATATAATTAAGACTACAAATCAAAAAGATGAAGGATAATGAAAGTTTTTTTTTTTTGTAAAGATAAACAGAATTGACAAACCGTCGGATAGACTAAGGGGAAAAAAGGAAAAGACCCATATAAATAAATTCAGAAGCAGAAAAGGAGATATTCCAACTGATACTACATACCTAAAGGATAATTAGGGACTATTATGAACAACTATACACCAACAAATTGGAAACAAGATAAAATGGAAACATGCAGCCTACATTGAACCAAGAAGAAATAGAAAACGGGAGCATACCAATAACAAGTAATGAAATTGACTCAATAAAATGTCTCTAGACAGAGAAAAATCCAGGACTAGATGGCTTCACTGCTCATTTCTACAAAGCTTTTAAAGAAGAAGTAATACCAATTCTTCTTAAGCTATTTCAAAATACGAAGAATAAGTTATTTCAATATTATTTTACAAGACCAGCTTTACCCTAATACCAAAAGCAGACAAGGACACAACTAAAAAAGAAAAGTAGAGAGCGATATCTCTGAGAAGCATAGATGCAAAAATTCTCAATAAAATACTAGCAACCAGAATCCAACAGTACACCAAAAAGACTATACACCATAACCAACTGGGACTTATTCCAGGAATGCAAGTATGGCCCAACACATGTAAATCAATAAACACAATAAATCACACCAACAGAATAAAGGACAAAAAACAAGATGATCATCTCAATAGACACATAAAAAGCATTTGATAAAATACAATAACGCTTTATGCTAAAAATGCTCAACAAGCCACATATAGAAGGAAGGTATCTCATCACATTAAAGACTATATATGATAAACCCATAGCTAACATCATTCCAAATGTGGAAAAGCTGACAACTTTTTCTCTAAGAACTGAAACAAGAAAAGGACGCTCATTCTCAACACTTACTTAAAATAACATTGGAAGCCCTAGACAGAGCAATGAGACAAGAGAAAAAAAGAAAGGACATTCAGATTGGCAAGAAAGAAGTCAAATTGCCCCTTTTTGCAGACAATATAATCTTTTATATAGAAAAACCTAAAGACTCCACCAAAAAACTCTTAGAACTAATAAACTCAATAAATTTGCAGGATATAAAATCAACATGGAAAAACAGTGTTTTTACATATCAACAATGAACAGCTGAAAAAGACATAAAAAGTAATTCCATTTAAAATAGCTACCCATAAAATCCAAGAAATTTAATGAAGGTGGTAAAAGACTGCGGCAAGTAAAACTATGTAACACTTACAAAAATATGAAATAGGACAAAAAAATGGAAAGACATCCAATAATGAACTGGAAGAATTAATATTGTTAAATAGCCACACTACCTACGGTGATCTTCAGATTCAATGAATCCCTATCAAAATATCAATGACATTCCTCACAAAAAGACAAAGAAAAATCCTAAATTTGCATTGATCCACAAAAAATCCTGAATAGCCAGAGAAATTTTGTATAAAGGGATGAAGCTAAAGGCATCCCATTACCAGACATCAACATATGCTATGAAGCTATAGTAAGCAAAACAGTATGATACTGACATAAAAACAGATACATAAACCAATGGAAAAGAATAGAAAACCTATAGATAAGCCCATGTGTTTGCAGCCAATTGATTTTTTTTTTTTTTTTTACAAAGTCACCAACAACATTCATTGATGAAAGGATAACACCTTCAATAAATGGTACAGGGAAAACTGGATATCTACATATGGAAAAAGAATTAGGCTCCTATCTCTCACCATACACATAAATAAATTCAAAATTGGGTAAGACCTAAAACTATAAAACTAATAAAAGAAAACCCAGGGGAACATTTTGGACACTGGCCTTTTCAAAGATTTTACATATAAGACCTCAAAACACAGGCAACATAAGCAAAATTAAACAAATGGGAAATTTTAAACTAAAATGTCTCTGTACAGCAAAGAAAATAATCAACAGAGTAGGGAGACAACCTTTAGAATAGGAAAAAAATATTTCTAAACTATTCATTGCAAAAGGGATTGATATAAAAATATACAAGGAACTCAAACACAACAATAAAATAAATAATCCAAATTTTAAAAAATGAGCAAATAAAAGAGAGACATATCTCAAAAGACAGTATACACATGGCCAACGAGTATAGTTGAAAATGCTCAAAAGCACTAATCTTCAGGGATGGAAATCAGAACCACAATGAGATATCATGTTACTGCAGTTAGAATGGCTATTATCAAAAGGAACAAAATAATAAATGCTGGAGAGGATATGGAGAAAATGGAATTTTGATAAACTGTTGGTAGGAATACAAACTAGTACAGGCATTATGAAAAACAGCATGTAACTTACTCAAGAAAACTAAAAATAGAATTATCATATCTTCCAGCAATGTTATTGCTGTGTGGGTATATACCCAAAGGAATAGAACCAATATGTCAAAGAGATATGTTCACTCCTACGTTTTTCACAGCACCCTTCACAATCTCTGAGATATTTAATCAACCTAAGAGCCTATCAACAGGTGAATGGATAAGGTAATATGATATATTTGCGTAATGAAATACTTCTCAGCTATAAAAAGAATAAAAATTTGTCATTTGCAGTAGCATGAATGTGTCTGGAGGGCATTACATTAAGTGAAACAAGCCAGGCACAGAAAAATAAATACCGTATGTTCTCACTCATATGTGGAAGCTAAAAATGTTGATCTTATAAAAGTTGAAAGTAGAGACTGGGCTCGGTGGTTCATGCCTGTAATTCCAGCACTTCGGGAGGCTGAGGCAGGTGGATCATCTGAGGTCAGGAGTTCGAGACCAGCCTGGTCAACATGGTGAAACCCCATCTCTACTAAAAAATACAAAAATTAGCCGGGCATGGTGGCAGGCACCTGTAATCCCAGCTAGTCAGGAGGTTGAGGCAGGAAAATAATTTGAACCCAGGAGGCAGAGGTTGCAGTGAGCCGAGTTCATGCCATGCACTCCAGACTGGGTGACAGAGCGAGACTCTGACACACACACACACACACACACACACACACACACACAAAGTAGAAAGTAGAATAGTTATCAGAGACTGAAAAAGGTAGATGGAGGGATATAAAGAGGTTTGTTAACTGATACAAAATTACAGCTAAACAGGAGAATATTTCTAATATTCTATAGCACTGTAGGGTGCTTATAGTTAACAATTTACTGCATATTTTCAAATAACTGGAAGAAAGAATTTGGAATGTTTCCAGCACAAAAAAATGATAATAAATGATAATTTTTTGAAGTGGTAGTGTCGCTAATCACCCTGATTTGATTATTACCCATTGTACACATGTATTAAAACATCACATAGTACTCCAGAGATATTTCCAATTACTAATGTCAGTTAATAAAAATTTAAAATCTATATAAAGAATTAACTTCTATACATTATACTCCTCCGTGTTATTTTCTCTACATCTTACGTATATGTATAGGTGAATCCACATTCTGTTTCCTCATATGTTATGATAGTGAAACCATTAATATAAAATTAATTCCCCACCATTGTTCATGAGAACAAATCTACTGTCTTCTACTTACGCTAGCACTTTTATTTTATTTCTTTTATATCATTATTGTTTTTCTTTCTAATGAGTCATTTCAATTAATGTGTAGTAATTGTATTTTGTCTACTCTCTTCATGAAAATCAAAACATAAAAAACTACTTTTGTCCCCATAATTTTCTTGAATTATTTATTTTTTTATTTTTGGAATATAAAAGATAACGTATAAAGGAATTTGGAAAACAAGCTTTTAGATAAAATTTGCTGATTTGTAAACATGCTTTGAGCTTAACTGATAAAAACTTCTAACACATAGTTTTTGATCAGAGCCCTCGTCTAATATTTTGGTTTCACTATAGGAATGTATTGACCATCAGAGCTATTTTTATTCCATATGGTATGGTTCAGATCTGCGTCGCACCCAAATCTCATGTTGAAATGTAATCCCTAATAGAGCTTCCAGCCTAATGGTCCCACTTCTGCCTGAAATCTGCAGTCAGGTGCAACCCTATGTTCCCCCAAGAAACACTCAGAGAGCAATTTAGGGCTGAACCAGCAAGGATAAGCCCTGTTTGTCAACTGCGGTCCTTGCCAAAGGGAATCTCGTGGAGCAGAACACCCAATAAAAGATATGCGGACACAGAGACAGTAATTGCCAGGGGTGCTTCCAAGAACTAAAAGTAGAATATTAATAGAAACCAGTCTACTAAACCCACCTTACACCACAATCATACCCCCGAGGAAATCGGAAAGACAGCGACTTCTAAGACTGAAGGAACATCAGTCCACATAGATTAGAAAATACCAGTGTAAAAACTCTAGCAACTCAGAAAGTCAAAGTGTCTTCTAATCTCCAAATGATCACACTAGTTCACCAGCAATGGTTCTTAACCAGGCTGAAATAGCTGAAGTGTCTGACGCAGACTTCAGAATAGGTACTGATTGGATAGTAATGAAATCCTATGATGAATAGGAACATAATTATCAACATTCAACAGGAAGTTGAAAACCAGTTGAAGGAATCTAAGAAATACAACAACAACAAAAAGATACAAGAAATAAAGGATGAAATGGCCATTTTAAGAAAAAACCAAACTGAACTGATAAAGGTGAAAAACTCACTGTAAGAATATCATAATATAGTTGCAAGTTTTAACGGCAGAAGTGACCATGCTGAACAAACAATTTCAGAGCTTAAAGACCAGTTCCCCAACGTAACTCAGTCAGACAAAAACAAAGAAAAACCAATAAAGAAAATGAACAAAACCTTTGAGAAATATGGGATGTGCAAACAGACCAAATGTACAACAAACACATTGGCATCCCTGAAAGAGAAGGAGATAAAACAAGCAACTTGGAAAATGTATTTGAAGATTTCATTCATGAAAATTTCCCCAACCTCACTAGAGAGGCCAACATTCAAATCCAGGAAATGCAGAGAAAACCTGCAAGACAGTATGTAAGGTGACCTTCCCCAAGACACATAGTCATCAGTTTCTACAAGTCCAAAATAAAAGAAAAAAAATGAAATGTAGCTATATAGAAGGGACAGGTCACCTACAAAGGGAACCCCATCAGGCTAACAGCAGATCTTTTTCAGTAGAAACACTGTAGGTCAGAAGAGATTGGGGGCCTCTATTCAGCGTTCTTAAACAAAAAATTCCAACCAAGAATTCAATATCCAGTCAAACTAAGTTTAATAAGGAAAAAATAAAATAAAATACTTTTCAGAGAAGCAAATGCTAAGGGAAATCATTACCACCAGACTTGCCTTACAAGAAGTCCTCAAGGGAATGCTAAATATGGAAAGGAAAGACTGTTACTGGCCACCAGAAAAATACACTTAAGTACATAGATCGTTGATACTATAAAGCAACTATACAATCAGATATTCATAATAACTAAAAACAGAAGTACCATTTAATCCATCAATGCCATTACTGGGTATACATACAAAGGAATGCAAATCATTCCACTGTAAACACACATGCATGCCTATGTTCATCGCAGCACTATTCACAAAACCAAAGTCATGAAATCAATCTAAACGCCCATCAATGATGGACTGAATAAACAACAACAACAACAACAAAAACACTTTGCATACACACCACTGAATATTATGCAGCCACAAAAAAGTATAAGATCATGTTCTTTGCAGCAACATGGATGGAGCTGAAGGGTACAAATTCTAAGCAAACTAATGCAGGAACATAAAACCAAATACCGGCCGAGCGCAGTGGCTCACGCCTGTAATCCCAGCACTTTGGGAGGCCGAGGCGGATGGCTCAAAAGGTCAGGAGTTCGAGACCAGCCTGGCCAATATGGTGAAACCTCCATCTCTACTAAAAATACAAAAGTTAGCCGGGCATGGTGGTGGGCGCCTGTAGTCCCAGCTACTCAGGAGACTGAGGCAGAAGAATCGCTTGAACCCAGGAGGCGGAGGTTGCAGTGAGCCGAGATAGCGCCACTGCACTCCAAGCCTGGGCAACAGAGCGAGATTCTGTCTCAAAATAAATAAATATATAAAATAAATAAAACCAAATACCACATGTTCTCACTTATAAGTGGTAGCTAACCACTGAGTGCATGTGAACACAAAGGAGAGAACAAAAAACACCTGGGTCTATTTGAAGGAGAAGAGTGGGAGGCGGCAGAGGATCAAAAAACTACCTGTCAGGTACTATGCTTATTATGTGGGTGACTAAGTAATCCGTACACCAAACCCCCATGACATGCAATTTACCTATATAACAAACTTGCACATGTGCTTCTCAACCTAAAAGGTTAAGACAATATTTTGCCCTAAAGTTATATTGTCATCATATATAGGTGCGCTTGTCTTAATTTATTCTACTCTATTATAAACTTGTTGAAAGCGGGAGAAAAAAATTCACAGGGACAATGGTAATAACTTTATTACTTTAGAAAATGTTGTGGGCTCCTATACATGTGTATATTCTTCCTTTGATATACACAGCAAATTAATGGGTTGAAGGAAGAGAGACATTTTGTTCTCCCCTTATCTAACTCTTTTCTGAATCAACAATCAGTAATATAACTGAAAAAAACTAGTGTGTTTATTTTCTGTTCTTCTACTAATAAAGATTTTTGTAGTTCTCTGAATTCATTTTCAGCCAGATACATTTTACATTCTTTCAATGAGATTAGTATATAGGAGTATGTTGTATTGTGCTGAAACATCAGCATTTTCTTGCCTGATTTTATGGGTAGGAATATCTAATGTGTTTTAAGATCAAGGGGAAATGTTTATGTTTGATCATCTCTCTGATAGTTTTTAAAATTTATTTGCAATTCTGTATTGTTTGCATGGCAGTAATAGAGACGAGATTGATCCCAAAATAATGCATTGTGACAGGTAAGAAATTAGTGAACCAAAAAAACTTGACTCATATAGACTCAGTTACTAGCACCTACAAGAATAAAATCAATAATAGTTCAAGTGGAAAATAAACATTACTCTTTAGTTATGGCTTTGGCATTCTTAACAAAGCTGTGGCTTTATTACTGCTGTATAACTACTCAGATAGCACCTAACACTAAAGTAGTAAAAACATACATATAGCATTTTTAATATTGTCATTAAGAAAAATTTTTAAAATGAATATAATTGCTTGTTTTACATAAATCATTTACTTTCATGACTCTTAGAAATTTTTAAAAATATTAAAACTCCTAAGAAATAAATATTCTGTGATATAGATATATAGTACAGATTATTATAAGATCTATATCTAAAATAAAACTTACCATCCCATTAAATCAATAGACACCAAACTGAAATATTGTGCTTTCAAAAAAAAAGTACACACTTTCTAATCATAGAATTTAAATTGCATGATGGCTTGAAAAGAAAAAGTTTGTGTATATGTGTACATGCAGTGATTTCAAACATATTAGAAAATGTAGCAAAACTTTACGTTCCAAACTATGCCAAAATATGTCTGGTCGGTGAAACTATGTATGGTTTTAATATTTTAGTGTTTCATTTGTGATCACTTTTATGACTAGTTTTCACAAGCCTGAAACAAAAATTTATATTTCTGTTCAGTTCCCTATTTGAACTATAAAACCAAAGCTCACAGATGAGACATTGAAAACGTCTTACCATAGCAAATCTCTAAAACACTAAAAATCATTTAAACTTTATAACTACATTTATGTCTCATTTTCTCAATAGTAATGTATCATGACTTTGGCTTATCAGATAAATTGTTATCACATTATAAGAAGAAGCAAAAGTAAATAAATATGAGATATGCCCAATCATAATTCCAGGACTTTAAATTTTTTTTTTCATTTTGGTTGTTTTCTAATTATTCAAAATTATATCAAAAACAAAATATAGCCCAAATTAAGTGGGGCTTTTCTTATGTTATACAATAAAAGAAAATAAAAAACAGTAATGTGTTTTTTTATAATGAAATATAATTATCAGCTGTTTGTAAAAGTTTCATCAATAATCATGATTTACTAAAAAAAAAATTATTATTTAATGAAAATTAAAATACTGATACCACCAAAAACTTTTCTCAATCAAAAACTGTTTCAGGGCATCATGAATGAAAAGTGAAATCTGGATTGAATATACCCAAGACAATTTTCTACTCTGACACGTAAAATCTATGCAGTTTGCCAAATTACTTTGTTGTTTTTGATATGTTTATCCTAAATTATAAACTATGTATAAGATATTGTATTTATTTTGTAGGGCTGCTTTAACAAATTAGCACAAAGTGGATGGCTTAAGGCAACAAAGATTTACTCTCTCACAGTTTTGGATGCCACATGTCCAAAGTGAAGGTGTTGGCAGGGCCATGCCCTTTCTAAAAGTGTTATGGGATAATCGGTTGAACGCCCTTCTCTTAGCTTTTGGTGACCTGGTAAAATTCAGAGTTCCTTGGCCTGTACTCATTGCATTTCCATCACTACCTCCATCATCACATGGTGCTCCTCTGTGTCTCTGTCTCCATGTATTATATTTTTGATAAGAGTCCACCCTACTCCCAAATGACCTCATCATAACTCATGTCTTAACTACATCTGCAAAAAGCCTATTTCCAAATAAGATAAAATTTATAGGTATTAGGGGTTAGGACTTCAATATATATTGTTTTTGGTATGGGAGACAGCACAATTCAACTACAAAGATACCCACCAAAAAGTTGTTTAAAAAATTAAAGTAAGATAGAATACTTAAACAGATTGGCAAAGAGTCTATACATTGTGGTCACTCAATATTGATCTCATTTTTCCACTTTTTCCTCTGTGTAACATGTGAATAATTGTGAAAATGCAATATAATTAATATAATGTTCTTTAACTTACTCAAGTCACCCTGCTTCTAAATTCTTTCAGAAAAAAAATATGAAAGTGTTTGAAATAGAGTGCTAAATGTTGCCTAGTGCACACTTCCTTTTCCTTCCTTATGGGATTTTATAGAAGTCCGCATTTTTTATTTACTTTGAGCTATTTAGCAACTCTTCAAATTGTAGAAAACTGCTGGTTATATAAATGATTGTCTATACTAAGACAAATCAAAATTTTAGGTGAGCATGCAAACCATCTTACTCATAATAAGCTATTTTCTATTAATATTTAGTTTTTTCTATATGTATGTCTGCTATTATGATTCTCATTTGAGGTGATTTTTATCATCATTTTTATTTTTCCATTAATTTATAGGTCAGATAAAATAACTTTGTGTTCATTTTGGAACTCACAGCACCTTAAGTTTATGGTTCCTCATGAATTGGCTCTTAATAGCACTTATGTCTGCGAGGAGAAGGGATTAGGCATACAGAACTCTCCCTCGACCACAGAACATAGTAGTAGTTGTGTATGAGTGCACAAGCACTTCCAGGAGCTTTATTCCCCAATATCATGACAAAGAAGGACATAATAAGGGTCCATTTCCAGCAGCTACCCACCCAGTATCACAGGGTGCAGTCTGAATGAATGTGCTGGCATTTGCCACAGATCCTTTTCACAGTTTAGTCCACAGACAGTGGGAGATAAACTCCCTTTCAGTTTCATCCTAAGGATAAAATAAAGTGGAACATTCCATTAACACCTCAACCTTTCCAGCTGCATCCATATCTGTCTCAGGGTACTGATAGAATTTGATATATCCTAAACTTCTGGGCAGACACCAGAAATGGAAACGTAGTTTGGGCAAACACAACATTTAATAGGCACTTTAAAATACCAGGAACATTCAATCCAATAGCAAAAGAATACACATTTTTCTCAAAAACACATAGGCATTCTTCAAAATAGATTATATGTTAGGACATAAAATAAGCCTTAAAAAATTAAAATGATTGAAATAATATCAAATATCTTTCCTAATCACAATGATATGAAACAAGAACTCAATAATAGAATAAATCAGAAAATTTATGAATATGTAGAAATTAAACTATTAATATGCTCTTGAACAATAATTACAGCAAAGAATAAATTAAAGTAAAATTAAAAAATATCTTGAGACAAATAAAAACGGAAAAACAACATACCAAAACTTATGGGATGCAGTAAAAGTAGTTCTAAGAGGGAAGTCTATAGCATTAAATATCTGTATATAAAAAAAGAAAGATCTAAATAAACAGCCTAATATTACATCTCAAGGAACTAGAAAAAAAAAAAAAAAAAAAAAAAAAAAAAAAAAAAAAAAAAAACTAAGCCAAAGTCAGTAGAAGGAAGAAAATAAAAACAACCAGAACAGAAATAAATAAAACAGACTATAAAAACAATAGAAATGTAACTAAGAGTTGTTTTCTAGAAAAGCTTAAACAAAATTGACATATTCTTTAGTAGACTAGTTTAAAAGAGAGAGAAAGCGAGGACTCAAATCAATAAAATCAGAAATATAGGAAGAGACATTACTACTGGTACCACAAAAGTACAAGGGATTACAAAAGAATACTGTGAAGAACTATGTGTCCAAAAATTAAATAACTTAGAGAAAACAGATAAATTTAGAGACTCATGTAACATACTAAGACTGAATCATAATTAAATAAAAAATCTGAGCAGATAATACTGAGTAAGGAGATCAAATTAAAAATAAAGTCTCCCATCAAATATACTCTGGTCCTTGTAAAGCCAGGACCAGATGGTTTCAGAGTTGCATTTTCCAAACATTTAAAAAGCTAACATCAATCCTTTTCAAACTCTTCCAAAAAATTGAAGAAAAGGGATTATTACTTCCAAACTCATTTTATGAAGCCAGCATTATCCTGATGCTGAAGCCAGACAAAGGCACTACAAGAAATAAAAATTACAACCATATCCTTGATGAACATATTTGCAAAAATCTTTAATAAAATACTACCAATGCATATTTAACAGTAAAGTAAGAGGGTCATTCACCATAATCAAGTGGGATTTATTCCTGAGATAAAGGTATGTTTCAATATATGCAAATCAATAAATATAATTCACCATATTAACAGAATAAAGGCCAAAAGACATATAATCATCTTAATAAGTACATAAAAAGCTTTTGACAAAATGTATCCTCCTTTTACAATAAAAACACTCAACAAATTAAGTATTGATAAACTGTTTCTCAACAAAATAAAGACATATATGGCAAGCCTCCAGCTAACATCATACTCAAAAGTGTAAGTTGAAGCCTGTTCATTTTAAGATTAGGAGAAAGACAAGAATGCACACTCTCAGCAGTTCAATTCAATGTAGTCCTGGAAGTCTTAGCCTGAGTAATTAGGTAAGAAAAAAAATAAAAGTTATCAAAATAGACAAAAAAGATAAACGATTTCTCCTTATTCACAATGTAATCTTAAATGCAAAAAAAACTCTAAAGACTCCACAAAAAAACTATTGGTCTGATTAACACCTTCAGTTATCAAGCTCAGTAAAATTGCAGGATACAAAAATCAACATTAAAAAAATCAGTATTGGCCAGGCACAGTGGCTCATGCCTGTAATCTCAGCACTTTGGGAGGCAAAGGTGAGTGGGAGAATCACTTGAGATCAGGAGTTGGAGACCATCCTGGCCAAAATGGTGAAACCCTGTCTCTATGAAAAATACAAAAATTAGCAGGATGTGGTGGTACCTGCCTGTAATCCCAGCTACTTCGGAGGCTGAGGCAGGAGAACCTCTTGAATGTGGGAGGCAGAGGCTGCAGAGGCTGAGATCACGCCACTGCACTCCAGCCTGGGTGACAGAGCAAGACGCTTTCTCAAAACAAACAAACAAACAAACAAACAAAAAAAGCCAGCATTATATCTAAGAGTAAAGTATTTGAAAAAGAAATTAAGAAAGTAATCACATTTACAGTCATGTCAAAAAATAAAATATCTAGGAGTAATTTAATCAAAGAAATGAAAGACCTGTACACCAAAAACTATTATAAAACACTGATGAAAGAAATTTTAGATGACACAAATACAGAGAAAGATTTCTTATATTAGTGGAGTGGAAGAATTAATGTTTAAATGTCCTTAGTTCTCAAAGTGATCTACAGATTTAGTGTAATTTCTATCAAAATTCCAATGTCATTTATTAGAGAAAGAGGAAACTTAAACTATTCTGAAATCAAGATGGAATAGCCACGGCAATCTTAAATAAAAAGAACAAAACTGAAGGCACCATACTACCTAATTTCAAAATATAATGCAAAGCTGCAATAATTAAAACAACATGACACTGGCATAAAAATAGACACGTCAACCAATAAAATGGGATACAGAGCCCAGAAACACATCCATGAATTTACATTAAGTTGATTTTTTACAAAGGTACCAAGAACACACAATAGGAAAAACAAAGTGTCTTCAATAAGTGCTGCTTGCTAAACTGGATATTCCCCTGCAAAAATATGAGGTTGAACCCTTATCTTTTGCCTTACATACACAAAAAAACTCAAAATATATTAAAGATGTAAGTGTAAGACCTGACAATGTAAAACCACTAGAAGAAAACATGAGAGTAAATTTCACACCACCAGTAATGGCAATACTTTCTTGGATATTACTCTAAAAGCACCAGGAAGAAAAGAAAGCACAGGCAAATGTAATGAAATCAAACTTAAAATCTCCTGTTGCCACAAAGAAAAAATTAATAGAGTGAAGAGAGAACCTAGAGATTGGTAGAAAATATTTATAAATCATATATCTGCTAAGAGGATAATAGCCAATATATATAAGAAACTCAAACTACTGAATAACAAGAAAACCACCATACTAAAAATGAGCAAAGGATGTGAATAGATATTTCTCAGAAAAAAACTACATACAAATGTCCAACAGGTGTATGAAAAAGTACTCAACATTGCTCATCATCGGAGAAATGCAAATAAAATCCACAATAAGATATCATATCTGCTAATATGGCTATTATTAAAAAGACAAAGACAACAAGTATTAGCCAGGACATGGAGAAAAGGAAACTCTTATACTCTCTTTGTGGGAATGTAAATTAATGCAGCCATTGTGGAAAGCAATATGGGGATTCCTCAAAAAGTTAAAAATAGAACTACTGTATGATCCAGTAATCCCACTGCTATGTATACATTCAAATAAAACAAAACATGAAAGAGATGTCTGCACTCACATGTTTATTGCAGAATTACTCACAATAGCCAAGATAAAAAATTTACTTATATATTCAACAATCAGTAGTGAATAGACAAGGAAAATCTGGTATATTTGTACAATGTAATACCAGTCTTTAAAAATAAAAGAAAATCCTGTCATTGGTGATAACATGAATGATGCTGAATGACATTATGTTAAGTGACATAAGCCAGATACAAAAAGAAAAAAAATACTTCATGATATCACTTTTATGTGGAATCTAAAAAAGACAAACTTAAAGAAGCAGAGTGCAGAATAGTAGTTATCAGGAGCTGAGGGGTTGTAGTGTCAGGAAGAAGTTTGTATAAGGGTACAAACTTTCAGTTAGAAAGAAATAAGTTTATGAGATCTATTGTATAATGTGATGACTATGGTTAATAAGAAGATATTCTATACTTACAAGTTTCTGACAGTAGATTTTTAGTGTTTATCTACCAAAACTATGTAAGATAATCCATATGTTAATTAGCTTGACTTAGTCCTTCCATAACGTATAAATATGTCATGTTATATACCATAAATATATATAACTTTTACTTTTCAATTTAAAAAATACAATGAAAGTGATTTTTAAAAGCCTAGATATAAGAGGAAGTATGTCACATTAGTGGATTACAAGACTCATTATCATTGAAAGAGCTACTTTTGATACTGTTTAATATTATTCACAGATTCAATACACCTTGTGGATGGGGAAAGGGGTGATATTAATAAAATGGTACATTTGAATTAGACAAAAGGAATAAGTTCTAACAATAGATTGTGTAGCATGATGACTAAAAGTGTAGATTTAAATGTTCTCACCACAAAGAAATGAAAAGTATCAGAGGCAATGGTATGTTAGCCTGATGCAAGCATTCCAAAATTTATTCATTTATCATAACATCAAATTGTACACATATATATAATTATTATGTGTCAATTAAAAAGATAATTTTTTAAAAGAAATATTTATGCTAATGTTGCCAGTAATGCGGGTAACTTATTTGAAATATATGGTTGAACATACCAGCTTTTTTTATTGTAGAGGATGAAAATAAGTTAGAACATACGTTGTAAATGTGAAATACCTGCAACCTGCTGGAGTTCTTTGAAAATATAATTTCTTTAATAGAATTGATTCAAAGTGAAGAAAGACTGGTGGATCTAATCTTGCCAGAAGCTGTATTTCAAATTCCTTAATAGCCTAAAGTTTGTCTCAGACTAGAAGTCTCAAAGAAGGAGGAGAGTGTTAGGAAATATTATTTTTGTTTCTGTTGTTTCATGATTCCTCAAGTTATTTTTAATAAACATTTATTGAGCACTCACTATTTGCCAGTTACTCTGTTAGGTAGGTTGCAGGGAATATCTCAATTAATATTCTATATATTCACTATATCCTTATGAGGTAGGTATATCCTCACTTGTTATATCTATTTTATAAATTAGAAAAATGAGACTCAGAAACAGAAAGTCCAAGGAGACTCAAATTAATTACTTGCCTATAGCTTACAAGGCTTAAGTCAGGATTCAAATCAGGTTTCTTTGTGACCCTGAGTCCTATTTTCTTAACTACCCTAAAATTTAGCACAGGTCATGATATTTTATAAAAATAATGAAGATATCTCAGAATCTTTTTTTTTTATTTTTTTCTTATTTTTATTTCTTTTTTTTTTATTATACTTTAAGTTCTAGGGTACATGTGCAAAATGTGCAGGTTTGTTACATATGTATACTTGTGCCATGTTGGTGTGCTGCACCCATCAACTCGTCAGCACCCATCAACTCGTCATTTACATCAGGTATAACTCCCAATGCAATCCCTCCCCCCTCCCCCCTCCCCGTGATAGGCCCCGGTGTGTGATGTTCTCCTTTCTGAGTCCAAGTGATCTCACTGTTCAGTTCCCACCTATGAGTGAGAACATGCGGTGTTTGGTTTTCTGTTCTTGCGATAGTTTGCTGAGAATGATGGTTTCCAGCTGCATCCATATCCCTACAAAGGACACAAACTCATCCTTTTTTATGGCTGCATAGTATTCCATGGTGTATATGTGCCGCATTTTCTTAATTCAGTCTGTCACTGATGGACATTTGGGTTGATTCCAAGTCTTCGCTATTGTGAATAGTGCCGCAATAAACATACGTGTGCATGTGTCTTTATAGCAGCATGATTTATAATCCTCAGACTCTTTATTAATTCTAAGATCAAACTGATTTTCAAGATAATTACTCAACTCCTTAGAGATTTTATCTATTATAGATATGGTCAGTTAATTTTTTCTGTTCATTTCACAATAAGTATAGGCAAATGATTCTGTTTGCTGCTGAGAAACTACTATGAAATTTTCCAGAGAAATCTTTCTAGATTTTGTAGGGAACATGGAAGTGTTATTTTTTGGTATATTATATGTATTTATGTATTTATTTATTTATTTAAATTTGAGATTAATTTTTAATTGCCAAGAAAAATTATATACATTCATCGTGTACCACATGGTGTTTTAATATATATACACATTGTGGAATAACAAAATCAAGCTATTTAACATGTACATTACCTTGTTTTTTTGTGTGTTGAGAAGACTTAAAATATCTCTTAACAATTTTTCAATTATGCAATATGTTATTATTAACAGTACTCATTGCCCATGCTACTGCTGTGTTGTTTTTAAGTATAAATCAGCGAGTTCATAGCAAAAATGCCATCACAGACTAAAGAGAACATCTATTGGAATAGTTCTGCTCCAGATACCTAAAACCAGCATGTTACCTTCTGCTCTGTAATTAAACCTAAGCCTATATTTTTGCCTAATGTTTGTTCCTTCCTTGGAATCAGACATTTTTGCCAGATACTTTGATACTGCTATCTTTTTAAGGAGGTTTTGGGATTAAAAAGATCATCACATTTCCTAACCACACATATGGTACAGTAAGGTGAGTAAATATTTGAATGAAGAAGCTTTATGCATTTAGATACATTTTTATTGCATTAAAGGGTTGATTAGAAGGGCAAGATATTTACATAAATTAAAGAAAACACTATAATAAGCGCCAATGTGACACATCCTCCAATTCTGTAAAGTTTTCTTTCGTCAAGAACATTTTAATTCTGAAAATAAGAACTCTGAATACTTCATACTTTAGCATCAACTAAAGTATGTTCACTGTGAATATTTTTTAATGATTGTCATAAAAAACATTGCCTTAAAATTTTTTTAGGTATTGAGAAAGGAAAAATGAAATAGTTAAAATATATCAAGAATAATTTTATGTCATTCAGATCTCCTCATTTTGTGCAACTTGTATTTTAGACAACTTTCATTTACTCAAAGAAATGTGATCTACAAAGTCATCTCGTTTGAACTGGCATGCTTACAATGTTGATCTACCAAATATGCTAAGATTACCTCCTTGAAAGGAGAACTTGGTCATTACTGTGAGAATATTGTCATCTCTGGAGTAAAGTAAGGAAGAAACTTTTCCATATAGATCAATATCTAATTTATTTGGATATTAGGCAATACTCTGGTTTAACTTATTTTATCTGAAAAAGGTGAGAGGAATAGTTATATACCATTTCCTAAGAAAAATATATTCAATCATTTAACCTTTTAGTTTTTCAAAGTGTAGGTATAAAAAAAAAACTGGGAAACTACATGGAAAGCATGTCTCAATTGCTTATTTCAATAATTGATTTTCAGTTTATAGTAATGCTAATAATTATTTTCTGTTAGTTACCATTAAACGGATTTACCATTAATTATATTAAATATATATGAATATTTAAATGTTATTCATTACATTTTAATAATACCTCCCTTTTCTAAAAATACATTTATTTCTTAGAGCAGGTTTAGGTTCACAGAAAAGTTGAGTGGAAGAAACAGAGATTCATTTACCCCTTTCCATACACATGCATATCAACATGCCCACCTGTCAACATTCCTCATGAGAGTGGCACATTAGTTAGAATCCATGATCATACATTGACACATCACTATCACCTAAAGTCTTTAAGTCCCCTCTTTTTACATTAGGATTCATTCTTGGTGTTGTTCATTCCTTGGGTCAGGTCAAATGTATACTGACATGTATCCACTATTATAGTTTACAGAACAGTTTCACTGCCCTAAAAATTCTCTCTTCTCTGCCTATTTACGCCTCTTTCACCTTAACTTTTGGTAAGTACTGATCTTTCTCCTCTCTCCATGGTGTTGCCTTTTCCAGAAAGTCATATAAGGAATCATACCGTGTTCACCTTTTCAGATTAGTTCCTTTCACTTAATAATATGCATTTCAGTTTTCTTTGTGTCTTTTCATGACTTGAAAGCTCATTTCTTTAGAGTGTTGAATAATATTTCATGCAATTGACGTAACAATTTATTTATCAACTCACATCTTGGTTGTGGTTATTTATCAAGGACATCTTGGTTATGGTTACTCCCAATTTTGGCAATGTTGACATTTTTTGTTTGTTTGTTTGTTTTTCTTTTTCAGACAGAGTCTGGCTCTGTCTCCCAGGCTAGAATGAAGTGGCGAAATCTCAGCTCACTGCAACCTCTGCCTCCAAGGTTTAAGTGATTCTCTGGCTTCAGCCTCCTGAGTAGCTGAGACAACAGGTGTGTGCCACCACACCTGGCTAATTTTTGTATTTTTAGTAAAGAGAAGGTTTCACCATATTGGCCAGGCTGGTCTTGAACTCCTGACCTCAAGTTATCCACCCACCTTGGCCTCCCAAAATGTTGGGATTACAGGTGTGCGCCTCCACACCTGACCAAGTTTTGGTAATTATCAATAAAGTTATTACAAACATCTATGTGCCGGTTTTTATGTGGACATAACTTTTCAGCTGATTTGTGTAAATACCAGGAGAAAAACTGCTGGGTGATATGATAAATTCTCTTTAGCTTAGTAAGTAACTGCCAAAATATCTTCCAAAATTATTTTATATTCACAACAGCAGTGAATGAGAGTTCATGTTGCTCCACATCCTTGCCAGCTTTGGGTATTATTCGGGATTTTCCTCAAATAGGTGTGTAGGAGTATTCGATTCTAAAAGGTATGCAATGGTATCTATTTCTAATAGATGTGTGGTGATAACAAATTCTCTTCTTAATATTAAAAAATGCATAGTGGATGTACATATTTTGGGAGTATATGTGATAATTTAATACATTCATATAATTTATAAATAATCAGTAAAATTCATATATCCATCACCTTAAATATTTATCTTATTTTCTTTCTTTCTTTTTTCTTTTGAGACGGACTCTCACTCTGTCACTCAGGCTGGAATGCAATGGCACGATCTTGACTCACTGCAACCTCTGCCTTCAGTGTGTAAGTGATCTCATGCATCAACCTCCCAGCTGGGATTACAGATGTCTGCCACCACACCCAGCTAATTTTTGTATTTTTAATAGAGACGGGGTTTTACCAGGTTGGTCAGGCTGGTCTCAGACTACTGACCTCAGATAATCTGCCTGCTTTGGCCTCCCAAAGTGCTGGGATTACAGGCATGAGCCAACATGCCCGGCCTTCTTCTGTCTGGAAATATACAATAGATAATTGTAAATTATAGTTACCCTACTGATCTAACACTAGGTCAGATTGTTGTCTTAATTTGATATTCCCTAATGTCATATGATGTAATTACCTCTTCATATGCATATTGGCCAGGCATATGTCTTCTTTGAGATATCTATATAGATTTTTTGCCCATTTTTTAAGTTGGGTTGGTTATTTCCTTATTGTTGAGCTTGAAAAATTATTTGTATATTTTGGATGAAAGTCTTTTATTATATGTATCTTTTGCAAATATTTTCTTCCATTCTGTGGCCAGTGTATCAACCCTCTTGACATTTGCTTTTGCAGAGTAGAAGTTCTTAATTTCAATGAAGTACAGCCTATCAATTATTACCATTGCAGATTGTAACTTTGGTGTTGTACCTAAACAGCCATCATCAAACTCAAGGTCATCTAGAGGGTCTCTTATTTTAGCTTATTGGAGTTTATAGTTTCACATCTTACATTTAGGATTATGACACATTTTGAGTTTTTGTGTTTTTTGGTTTTTGATGAAAGGCCTATATCCCGATTTTTTTTTTTTTTTTTGTATGTGGTTATCCAATTATTACAGAACCATTTATTAAAAAGAGTAACCATTTTTTCATATTAGTGCCTATGATCTTTTTAAAATTAACTTATTTTTATTGACAAAATATTGTGCATATTTGTCCAGTACAATATTATATTTTGATCTATATATACAATGTAGAAACATTCAATAAAACTATTTCATATATTCTTCACCTTATCTACTTATTTTTGTGGGTGTGGTGATTGGCTTTGCTAAAAAATCAATTGAGAGGAGGGAGCCAAGATGGTCAACTAGACATAGCCAGGAAGAGCTTCTCCCTCCAAGACAGGTCAGACCATTAAATAGACAAGCACACTCTGAAGAGATGTTCAGAAAGAGGCATTTAGAGTGGAAGGAGGAAGGATATAGACCCCAGGCAGAAAGGCAAGGAAGCTGGGAATACTGCATGGGGGTTTTCAAGCACCAGGACTCATTTCTGGCCCAAGTAGCTTCTGGGGAAAAAGTGAGTGAAATAGGTGTAAAGTGGCCCACACTCACCACAGAATTCCACAATCTTAACTGTAGGAGACCCCATGGCCCCCATGGACATTAGAACTTTGGAGAGCGATCTGCCTAGAGAGTTGACAGAGACAGAATTCCAGTCTGTATGGAGCCCAGAAGGTTTGGCACAGGAATGGCTGCAGTAGAACATGACCATGGGAGCCCATCCTTCAAGACTTGCCATGATTCTCTAGGTAGCTTTAGCCTTTGTTAGCTGCTAGACCTGAACACAGCTAGACTATTTTGCCTGTGAAATGGGCCTAGACTGATATGAGCACCCCCTGGCCTTCCAGCCTATCCCAGGGTCCCTGCCTTGCTGTACCCACTTGCAGTCGAGCCTCAGGTGACAAGCCAAGGTACATGCCATTGTCCAGTGCCATAGCTCTTTCACCAGGAGACCCCACATAACAGTTAAACAGCTTCTACAGGTAGGTGCCTACTGACAAGAACCACTTGCAACCCTCCCCCGCTGCCATTCACTCATTCACAGCATCCATACTCTGCTTTGCTGGCCTGCACAGGATCCACTGCCAACTTGCACTACTGGCACATGGGCACACGCAGGAACCAATGCCACCTACTTCCTTCCTGAAGTGATTTTGCTGTCACCTTTCATTAGAGTGTTGTTGCCAATGGACTGGGAACACCTCTGACCCTTTAGCACAGTAGATGCTTAACCTTGAGGGGCCAGAGAAAAATGCTGTGGGCCTGGTTCTAGCCTCTCAGGGTTAGAACATGAAGCTCAGGAGTGCTGAGCTCAGTTTTGGCCCATTAAAATCATCCAGAAACAAAGCCATTTGACTAAACTTGACTTATGCCACAGACAAACCCAGAAAAGCATGAAATAATATAAAATCAAAAAGCCCCATCCAAAGAATAGTAACTTCAAAGATTAAAGTAACATCAGCTCACACAGAGAGAAAGTAGCAGAGCAACTGAGAATTGACTCCTTTATGTAATGCCTTTTCATCTCTGATAATTTTTTTTCCTCTAAAGTCAGCTATGTCTGAAATTAATACACTTATTTCGGTTTTCATTTTCATTGTATTAGCATGGTATACCTTTCTTCATATACTTACCTTTTAGGTATATGTGTCTTTATATAAAAAGCAGATTTTTTTACACACAACATAGAGTTGAATCATGTTTTTTGATCAGAAAATTTGTATTTTTTAATTGGTGTATCTAGACTACTTATATTTAGAATGATCATTGATAATATTTGCTTTTAAAAACCAAATATAAATGAACTTACCAATGGCTATTATCAAGATCCCCAAGTTGTGTGCTTGGCTATGAAAATTCAAGACAATCAACTAATTTGTAATAAAAATCAAGTCTAACAAATAGCAGATTGAACAGTTATTGAGGAAGCTTGATGACTGTGGCTAAGCAACACTATGCTCAGGTCCAGAAGAAAGAGGGCCTCATCCATCATCCAATTGATCTATGACCCTGAGACTAGGTACATCCCACAGCACAACCAAAGCAAACAAATGACAATGCAAAATCTAACTTCCTATATATCTGGTGGTGGTCTTCTTAAAATTCTGGATTCATTTCAAAAAGAGAAGTTAAATTTTTTTAATGACATAAGAGAAACATCACACTAACATTAATTTCTTTCTATAGAGGTATATGTAAATTTACAGAAACAATATGTTGATAGACACATGATATTAATTTGTATAAAAGATTGTGTTATAAGTGGCTCTGGTGTTTGCTCGTAACTTGTTTCATGACTGTCATTTCAATTTATGAAATTCTAAATAAGGGGTTCTAGATGTGTTTAAATTTTTCTGCAGACACAAAAATGTCATTAAGTTTTACTTAAAGAAGTATCCTACTTTTGTTTTCATTGCTTTTGTTTTGTGAATATTGTTACAAGATAATTTAAATGTGTAAGTTTGATTATATAAAAATATATATAATAATGACCAAACCACAAAGCTAAAAGAAAAGTTAAAGAAAGTATATTTTGTCTTATCCATCAATATTATATTTTGTTACATAAATATTGATTGCTATCTATTTACACACATCAAAAGTAAAAATTACCACCACATTACTGGAATATAATTAAGTAGCATATTGAAAGAATAATATATTGCCACCAAATGTAGTTTATGCAAATAATTTGAAGATCAATATAGTCTATTAATATTATTTGCTAGATACATTTATATTACTAGAAAATAGGCAATGAGCTTCATTACTCAACTATTTCTCATCAAACATTCTACATACATGGTTTCTGAAATTCCATTTTCTTTTGGTTTACTTTGCACATTAAGCAATTCTTTATTAGTCTGATTAATCTTCCCCCATTTGGACTTCAAAAGCTAGAATTCCTCAATGTTGCATCCTAGTCTTTATTTTCTATTCATTCTATACTGTATTCTACATTTAGGGTATCATATTTATACCATTTTGTTTCTTATGATAAAATCAAAATTAATCAACTGCTAGCCTTCTCCCTAAAACTCCTGCATGGTTTCCATAATTATTTCACAAATCAATATTGATTTATTTAAAAAATTTCAATCTCACAAAGATTAACATTTAAATCACAATTTTCCCTCCATGTTCTTTGTCAAGTGTTTGTTTACTTAGGGAATGACATCATCAACGTTCTCATTCACCAGTGCTCAAACTTAGAAATGACCTTTTCTTTTTCTTCTCCTGTAAGTCCTTCACTGAGTTTAATTCATTTTATTTCTTGAATTCGTTCAGGTTTGTATCTCCACTAGCCTCCATTCAATTCACACAACCTTTATATTTTTACATTCAATATAACACAAGTTGATCCAGTAGACAACTTCCCCACTTGCCCTCAGTTCCACACAACTCCTCTGACATTTGTCTTTTTGATCTTATCCTAATGACCTCTCTCAGCCTCATCTTGCATCCTGCTTCTTGTGGCTTTCAGTCTTCTAGACATACAGGCTTTCTTTTCATTCCACACAGGTTTCATGCTTTCTCTGGTCAGGAAACTATGTACCTGTTGGGTTGTCTACCTGAACTGTTGTGATTCATTCTATATATTAAGTAATAAATTTACAGAAATCCTATAGTCAGAGAACAACGGTCACATTTCTTTTCTTAGGATAACTTTACTGAATAGCCATCTCCATTTCTAACTCCAACCATAATGTCAGGTTCTCCTACATATTCATAAAAATATCTTTATATTCAGGGACACTTATCAAAGTTTTAATTTTATATTTGTTTCTGAGCCTATCTGTTAAATATTTTCTCCAATTCAAATTTAACCTCCACAGGGTTTCCGGAAGCCTCATTTGTTTTAACTCATAGTTGTAGTCTTACTGATAGCACACTGTCTTGCATACACCAAAAATATTTGATGAATGCATACATGTTGAAAAAGCATCTCATCTTCAACATATATTACTCATTTAAAAATGTATTAAAATATAGAAATAGAAAAATATTCTTAACATGTTTCATAAATATTGTATCTATAAGTGTTATGTTATTAAAGAGTTGATATTAAGATGATTTACATGAAAACCAGGAACATAAGAAGGTCCAGATCATCATTATTATTTAGCACTGTTTCACTAGTGCTAGACTATATTTAGAAAAAAAAAATTTATAAAAAATAAAAGTAATGAATAAACCATAACCTTAAAAAGTACTATTACACTAGTGCCAGACTCTGCATTTCCAAAAGAAAATAAAATGATATACGCAATTATTAAGCGTATGAAAAATATATTAATATTACTTGCAAATCACATGATTTGAGGTCTCAAATATCTAACAGAATAAAGTAAAAATCATTTGACATCAAAATATTCCCTATGTTTTATGAAAAATATTAATTTGTGAAGAAGGATCAATAGTTCTATTCCACAATAGCTGTAAATGCAACTGGAACAATTTATCACATCAGAAATATAAATATATAAAAAGATTCAGAAACAGCTTAAAAAAAGGCAGAAACTGTAAGAGACCTCTAAAAGTCTATTAAATGACAGAATGAAAGTTTTAAATTAATAAAAAATAATTTGTTCTTAGAACATTTTCTTTTGAAACACTATTTTTTGAAAAATAAATGAATTGAAGGTATTTAAATTGAGCAACAGGAAAACAGCTCAGTA
Organism: Macaca thibetana thibetana; assembly: GCF_024542745.1. Classification (NCBI taxonomy): domain Eukaryota; kingdom Metazoa; phylum Chordata; class Mammalia; order Primates; family Cercopithecidae; genus Macaca; species Macaca thibetana. Next base: position 68,908,812 of record NC_065592.1, read on the forward strand.
AGATCTAAAAATATATTGTAATATTATTAACTAAAAAGTATGATATTGGTTTAGAAATTGACTGATAAAACAATGCGTATAATGAAAAGTCCCACAACGACCTGGAATTAGTAAGCACACTATATTTAGAATATTTAATTCTGCATAAAAGAAAAATATCTAATATACAAATAAATTAGATAAAATATAAATAGTTCAGAAGGGAAAAGAAAAATATTAATTAGCACAGATTCAAGAGAAAAATGAAACAATATGAGAAGTGACAAACCTACAAAGGATATTCAGCCTTAATAGGAATTGTGCAAGTGCAAATAAAACTAATTGGATACAGTTTTTATTAACATATCATAGTTGAAAAATTAAAACAAAATTAATAACATTTGTGTGGACTGAAATGTGGGAAAAGAGCAGTCTCCTGGTAGTGTGAATGGAAACTCCCTTTTGGGCATGCAGCTTCAAAAATGTGTATAAAATTTAAAATATGTATATTCCTAAACAGATATTTTATTTCTAGAAATTCATTTGAGAAGATAATTGGACAAGGGCATGAAAATGCATTTGCAAAAACAGATTGTCATAGGATTATTTAAGAGAGTAAAAATAAAATGAAAGAAATAGGGACTAATAAAATATAGTATTAAGCTATATAATTGAATTATATAATGGATTGGCATTAAGGCATACAATGAATTAGATTATATAATGGATTGACAATAGCATATATTACATTGCTATGCGTTTCTTAAAGATGATGAAATCTAGTAGGACATATTAATTAGCACATGGTAATGTGCTTTTTTAAGAAAAAAGGCAGGTTACATATAGATCATTATTAGCATGTGTAATTAATATATGTAATTGATACAAATAAAACACTGTCAAAATTTTATTTGTTTTAGTGAATTATGTGATGTTCTGCTACATTTAAAATTCATGAATTCATGGTTTTGGTAATTCAAGTTTCGTAAGCCATGCTGTCTGTGAATGAAGTTCTCATTCAGGGATCTTGATCTATGTTGGGAGGGTGTCTTGGTGAATTAGGCATTCATTCTCCAAGCAAATTAAAGCAAGCACAAGACTATATGGCTGCTCATTTAGAAAGGAATGTCATATAAATTAAGATCACAAATATTGAAAACTAAGGCTGCACTTCCAAATCTGAGTTCTAGAGCCACTAGGGTAGGTAAACTCAATTTGATGTACAAGGCAGCCACTTTGCACATGGCCACTTGTGGGATGTGCTCTACCACAAGTAGCAGCAGGTTTACCTATTTAACAATGGTAACTGTGCCTCAAGAGCAAATACTGATAGGCTAAAGAATTTGTTCATGGTGTTATGTCTGGATGGTATTATTTTGTATATTTTAAATTATTCTTTATATTATAGTTTGCATTTTTGAATTTTGTAAAAAATATTTCTGTGTTAGCACATTAAAAGTATTTTCATGGTAATATATCTTTTAATGAGGTGGAAATTCAACATAACTGCTGAAAATGGAGAAATACAGCCACTTTTAGTGGGGTTCAGAAGCCTGAATATCATTGGGTTTGATACATTTCCGTATATGAAGATGTGCGTAAGATATGACAAAACTTCTTGACTGATAAAAGAAATTATTCACTGTCTTAAAATAACCTGTGAGACAGTCTAAAGAGAAATTTGCAGTAAGGCATATTAACTTTAGAGCATGTTCCACAGGGAGATCAAATAACTGTGAAAGCGTAATGACAGATATAGTCCTTTTATCTCAAAATGTTGTGTTTAACTGGGGTGCTAACAAAACCCGTATTCCTGGTATAAGAATTCCTCTTTGGAATTATTCCAGTTTTAAATAAATATTCATTAACAAATTTAGTTAGTATAGATTTGTTTAGTATAGATTTGATGAAATAACAACTAATTTGTTTCTGTTAATGTTTATAAACACTTGTGATAGCCAATGTTAATTTAAGATATTGTTGTGTATACTCTTCCCAGGAACTTTATTGCCCTTGTTTATAATCAGAAATAAAAAAAAAAATTATGTATATGACCACTGAATATAGGTATTTAGAATAGAACTGTTATCTCCCCAAATTATCATTTCAACATGTGTTCTTTGCAAAATTGCATGTATTTTATCTTTTATCCTGTCTCAAAAAATGATGTTCCCTAGACTTAAATTTCATACTTCTTCATATGAGAACTTGATATTATATTTATTAATACTTTAATTTCTACTTCTATTAACATATTTTACATTTTAAACAATTATAAACGAAGAAATGAAAAAAAACAAAAGCCCTCTATTGTTGACAACCATGATTTCCTAACGAAGACTTCACTGGAAGGTCTTTATTGTGAAGCCGCCTTTCCCCATCATTAGCTGTTACACTTCATCCCAGTAATTAAAATGTTCCTTTGCCTAACAGTCTAAACAAACAACTTCCTCTCATTACTTTTTTCTTGATAATTCTACATTATGTGATATGCTTTGTTTCTTCTCTTGAAATCTCCTGCATTGTTTCTGGTAGTACTATCAAAGCAGTGTCATGGAGTGGGTGAGATTGCAGTTTCTGAAGTCTGCTCCTAGCTAAAACTTGTTCAAATTATATAAGTTTAAATGCATTAATTAAATTTACATATTTTTAAAAATATCTACAAAAATTGAGGTAATATTTCTCATATAGGTTTCTGTTATGATTAAATAATAAAATTGTCATTAAAACGAAGAAAACTGCGACCATGGTAAAATTGTCAGAGTTGGTGGAGAAGATAGTGATACTGAAAATAGCCTGAAACTGTTTGTCAGATGGCTGGCATTTTTGGTCACAGGAGAACATTTTCTATGTGACATGTGTAAGTGACCTACGCGACCCTGTCATCAGTGAGGTCAGAGCGCTCACTGATGCTGAAATTTGGGGGGCTCCCCAGGCTGCCCTCGTCATCCTTGCAACATGGCTGCCAGGGTAGCTGGTGTGAAGTCATGGGAGGCTTACCCTGGGTGTGAAGGCATGGGGTAGGCTCACCCTGGGTGTTTACACCCATGTGCCTGCTGCTTTAGGGTCCCTGAGACACTGCCTGTGGTCTGAACCGCCTGGGTGGTCCATGGAACGTTTTGCTCACAGTGTTTATAAGCAGCAATACAAAATAGGATCCTTCTCTCACAAGGGGAGGGCAGGGAGAACTGGGAGAACAAGAGGCCATTGGCATCTTCCAGGTGGAAAGCAGGTGGTCTACTCCACAGAGGGTCTGTCTGTTGGAACCCAGCGGTGGCGGACTGGTTATGTTAAAGAGAAACAAAAAGGATACTCCGTCTCTTGAACGAAACTGGGACAGATCACACAACTGTCTTGTAAGCCCCGCACAGCACACCAGGGCCTCTCTTGACCAGACGCTTCTGTAGAATCCGCCAGAATGGAGGATTGCACCTGCCAGTTGGCTCTATCGCTAAAGGTCATAATAGTGGAACTTCTCTTATACCTAATCCATTTTAGGTCTTCTGAATCACATTTTATAAAAACAACATGGCAATGTTGATTCAAAATTCAGATGCTTTATTTTTCCCTGTAATTTTCCTGCACGCGTGCACGCACGCCCACACACCCACCCACCCACACACACACACACACACACTGCCATCAAGCTAATACTTCATATCCACTGTAAGCTTATCTTTAATTTTGGGGCTGGAAGTACTAATGAGGAAGCGACTGTTCCCACACTCTGGCGAGGCCACCATTCTGGAACCTGATGACAAATGCATGACAGATGCTGAATACCCTCCTGTCTTGATTGTTTGAAAAATTGCTTTTCACTATCAGCATGTTTTCATATCTGGTTTTCAGAATATGACTGTATTCACAATTCAACATTTTAGCTTATTCATTTAAAGCATTAAAAATGTTTCTCAGAATATGCACGGTCGAGTAGGGCATATAATTAAAGCAAAAATCATCCACTCCCTTCCCTTGTCCTACCCATAGTCCCAGGGGCTACCACCTTTCAGTATTTCTGCATTTTGTTCTCCTGGTGGCTAGCATCCTCATTCTACATGGCATCCTTACATCTCTATGTTGATATTCAACTCAGGCTCTGTCTATTGACTCCTCGCCATGAAACACCAGGCTTTAGCTGACTGACACTGTACCATCGGCTAAATTTTCATAGTTATGTTGTTATTTTTAGTTTTCTGTTGTTTGCCTTTCTAACTTACAATCTCTTATCTAACTATCATTTCTTGGTATATTGTTTTCAGATAATAGATCAGTTTCTCTCAGCCATATCTTAACTTTTATACTGTCAGAGTTGAACATTTTATATACGGTCTTATAAACATAAGGCTTTTATGCTTTGTCCACTGGTTGATTCTAGAACTCTAAAAAGCCAATAAACACTGTGTACATTGAAAAAATTAAGTAAATAAAAAAATAAAATAAAATGTACTAAAATCCTTGGGCAGAGATCAAAACTGAATAAATGTTTTCTATATTTTTATTTATGCTGGTATTTCTCATAGTACTCTATAACCCTTTCTTTGTCTCCCTGGATTACTTGTCTCCTTCCTGCTGTCCCTGCTTTAAATAAATCTTATTAGGTATGTTTCCTTACTTATTTTATTTTTTCAATGTACCTTTTTATTCTACAAGCTTAAACATTAACCAATGTATTATGTCTGTATTTCATCTTTGGTATGCCAGCAACAATCCAGACCTAAATTTTTACTGTCTTCAAAACAATTCCACTTTTGAAGGACTACATTTTTTCAAAGAGATTCTCTGGCGATATGTACATACATGTCCTTTGTCATTTGGAAATGCCGGCACAATGCAATTAAATTTGGCCACCACTTGCCTCAACTTGAAGTCACCTATTCCAATATATAAGAAAGCAGTGCTCAAATTTAATTACATGTACAATTGAAATATAGTTACTTTTAATGTATATTTACATATAATGTATATTATTGCCCATTACATCGGTAGGAAAGTAGAAATAACTGGATAAGTAGAAATAATCTGGTGCTGTGATCATCAGCTAAGGTGTGCAAAGCAGTTTTGGCTAATTTTCATCATCTAATGAGAGCTAATACTTGACTCATAATTATATAATTAAAAGTGGTTTTATATTTTAGATTTAGGTTTGATTAAGCTAAACCTACTTTAAAAGATTAGAGCACATCTAATCTTTGATTATGTTTTATGACCATGTTTCATTGAGTACAAGATCTTTATACTGTTTAAGTAAAAATAAGTTGTGAAGATTGAAAATGTTGGCTATTAATAAAAGTAATAAATTTATTTAATTAGTTATTATTAATTTTAATGGGCTTGTGACACTGACAAGATACAGCTCAAGGAGTTAACACTATAAATAGTGTGGTTCTCATTCAGTGAAATTTTCTTTAGGCAAACCTGTACTTGAGCTAGCCAATGTAGAAAGGACATGTATCTTGAAAAAATAGGAGAAAAAAAAGTCACATATACTACTTGTATTCCATTTTTAAACTAAGAAAGTAAAATATTTTCGGTAACTATTTTTCTAACTCTTCTCAATTATAATGTAGAGAACACTGATTCAAATTCATGAATATATCAAATAAAATATTCTTTAAAAATACTTTAAAATTCATAGCACATTTTATAAATGTTTACTAAATTTATGCACATAGCACAGTGTAAACTTTTTTTGACTGCAGTAATGATGCCTTAAGACTACCAATATATGACATATGAAAATTCACTTTATTTCCTACTTCGGCATAATAAACTCTTCATAAATTATATATAGAGTATTATTCAACATTTAGGAATATGACAACGTATTTTTCCAGAGAATGGAACACTCTGAGCTTTAGAAATATCATAAGGAAGATGCAGGAATATATGATCACATCAAAATGAGTAGAGAGTTATCATAAAGGGTGAGAGAATTGGACATGCTATATAGCCTCTTTCATGTAAGACTGATCAAGATTTGAGATATTAAAACATCTTTCTCTATGTTATACATATTATATACATATACACACATATATATATGCACACAAACAGCATAGAAAAATACATGTGTACGTATATATATGCAGTTGTATATTATGTTGAGAAAGAGAGAGACAGATAAAAAGGAGAATTAGATTTCTTTTTTTTTTTTTTTGAGACGGAGTCTCACAGTGTCGCCCAGGCTGGAGTGCAGTGGTTCAGTCTTGACTCACTGCAAGCTCTCCCTCCCAGGTTCACGCCAGAGAAGAATTAGATTTTCTACAGCTACAATGATGAAAGACTGCTGCAAATAAAATCCCCCAAGTGGGAATACAGTTTATACAGTTTAATTTTTTTCCCTAGAGTACAGGCTGTGGTGGTGCAATACATGGACATCCATAGCCTGGGAGATTGGTACTATCATGTAATTAATCACAGGGAATTTATAAGAAACAAGGTGCTGGGTAGTCGGAGAATAAGGGTACTCTGTCATTTTGTGAGAAAAGAAAATGTCTCTTTTCTAGCATCAAGCTGGCCCTAATGCTGAAGAAAGTACCACTAAACCTTTATCAACTGCATTCTTTCAACTTAATGTAGTGAGATAAGCAGATTTCGTTCACTTTGTAGTTTCTTGTATCCATGTTGCCAAAAATCTACATTGGCAAATACATGAACAGTATGGCCTTATTTGAAAATGTCGGACTTAAACTGATGTTTGTAATAATTTTATTTTCATATTTCAGATGGCAAAGCAAGTGTGGTACGTAGTATTAAGAAATCCAAGCATTTATATATAATTCTGGCCTCTGTGTTGTTGTTGTTGTTGTTTTTATTCTTTTTCTTTTCTCTTCTTTTGTTTTGCCCGAATCACTGAGAAGGAATCATGGCCCAGATGTCTGAAATAATATACTGTGTCATTCCTATAGGAAGAGCCTTCAGCATGAAGCAATGAAGTCACAAAAAAATATGAAGCATTAATCCAAACTTAAAACATCTTAAGTACCATCAAAAGAACAACAATCATATAATAAAAAGCTAAATATTATCCCAAATAATTGATTTGACACTTTATGACCACTAAGACTGCTAGACCACTCCTTTAGCCTGAAACAGATGAAATGTTAAGAAATATCAAGGTTAACAAACTTCAGCTATGAAACATACTTCTGACACTTGAAAGTGTCTTGTAACCTATCTGAGCTTTTAATGCCATGTTCAAAAATTGAATACATTAACATAATCCCTAATTGCACTTATTAAAATATACAGACCAAGTGCGATGGTTCATGCCTATAATCCCAGCACTTCGGGAGTCCAAGGCGGGCAGATCACGAGATCAGGAGATCGAGACCATGCTGGCTAACATGGTAAAATCCTGTCTCTAATAAAAAATACAAAAAAAAAAAAAAAAAAAAAAAAAAAAAAAAAATAGCCGGGCATGGTGCTACACACCTGTAGTCCCAGATACTCAGGAGGCTGAGGCAAGAGACTAGCTTGAACCTGGAGGTGGAGGTTGCAGTGAGCCGAGATCAGGCCACTGCACTCCAGCCTGGGCGACAAAATGAGACTCCGTCTCAATCTCATATGAAAAAGAATATGGCCGGGCGCGGTGGCTCAAGCCTGTAATCCCAGCACTTTGGGAGGCCGAGGCGGGCGGATCACAAGGTCAGGAGATCGAGACCACAGTGAAACCCCGTCTCTACTAAAAATACAAAAAATTAGCCGGGCGCGGTGGCGGGCGCCTGTAGTCCCAGCTACTCAGGAGGCTGAGGCAGGAGAATGGCGGGAACCCGGGAGGCGGAGCTTGCAGTGAGCCGAGATCGCGCCACTGCACTCCAGCCTGGGCAACAGCGTGAGACTCCGTCTCAAAAAAAAAAAAAGAAAAAGAAAAAGAATATATAAACTAAATATACAGAATCCAAAATGTATGAATACTCATGTTCCCAACAACCATATTGTGTTAGTCCATTTTGCATTGCTATAAACTAATACCTGAGACTGGGTAATTTATGAAGAAAAGAGATTTATCTGATTCATGGTTCTGCAGGCTGTATAAGCATGGCACCAGCATCTGCTTAGCTTCTGGTGAGATCTCAGAGGCTTTTATTCCTGGCAGAAGGTGACACAAGGGCAGGTGTGCCACATGGAGAGAGAAGGAGCAAGAGAGACGCCAGACTCTTTTAAACAACCAGTTCTCATGCTAAGGGAAGGAGAATTCACTCATTATATCAAGCCATTCACAAGGGTTCTGTCCCGATTACCAAGCACCTCTCAACAAAGGTGTTTGGGGACTACATTTCAACATGAAATTTGGAGGGGATAAACATTCAAACTATGTGACACATTAACAAAATATTGCTTATACTTTGAAAGCCTCATTTTGCCCTTGTGCATTGCATTTCTCTTCATTAGGCATGAGATCACTATTATTTCTGTTAATTGTACATCTTTTTTATTTCATATTGTGTCTTTATAAAAATAGAATTCTACTGTATACAATTTCCAATTTTTAACCAGGTTATAGTTCATTTATTATTACTTTGTATAATTTTTATCATAAAAATCATACTTGATTTAATACTTCCGTTAATGTATATTTAGGTTATTCCTAGTCTCAGACTATTATCAACAATATTGCTTTAAATGTCCAAGTATATGCTCATGTGGAAGAATTTGTTCATTTTCACATTTGCCTCAGAATTTTTAGGTACAATCTTATTATAACTTCCTTTATCAAAACTTCCATTCTTTATTTTTTAATCTATATTTCAATTTTGCTGACTGCAATACTTCCCAATTATATATTGGAAAATGTATTTCTGATGGTGTAATTTATTGCTTATACTCTCATTCATAATTCTTTATATGTTGAGACACTTAGTCTTTACTATTACTTTAAACTGCTTTTCAAGTGTCTCCCAGTAAAAAAGTTGTGTGTGATCTATTTTTACCATGCCTCTGGTATGACACTAGCAGCCAGAACGATTTTATACTAAACATTAAACTTTTCAAGAATGAAGTGATAATTTTACACAAGCTATTTCAGAAAATCCAGAAGATTGAAAAGTTTTTAACCTATATTTTAATATTAGAAAAATCCTAGTATAAAACCAGAAACAATTTTGGTATAGGGACAGCAAACTAAACTCAATTTCCCCCTAAATATAGATTTAACCAACAGTATCAAAATATGAGCAAATCTAATCTGGCATTTATAATAAAGATAATATATTATGAAATAGTATTTATCACAAGAAGGCAAGTTGTGTTTAGCATTGGAAAATTAAGGTAATTAATATGGTTTGGCTCTGTGTCCCCACTCAAATCTCACCCTGAACTGTAATCCCCAGGTGTTGCAGGAGGGACATCGTAGGAGGTGATGGGATTATGGGGGCAGTTTCTCTATGCTGTTTTATGATAGTGAGTGAGTTCTCACGAGATCTGATGGGTTTATAAGTGATGGGTTTCCCTGCTCTCTCGCTTGCCTGCTGCTATATAAGATTTGTCTGCTTTCCCTTCTTTCATGATTGCAAGTTTCCTGAAGCCTCTCCAGCCATGTGGAACAGTGAGTCAATTAAACCTCTATATTTTATAAATTATTCCATCTCAGGTATTTCTTTATAGCAGTATAAAAGCAAACTAATGCAGATAATTCGTCATATAAATAACATAAAATATAAAAATATTCAAGATATATGAACAGATTTTTTAAAAAGCATACCAAAATTAAAACCTCTTAATGATAACATTTAGCCAACATAAATAGAAGGAAGCACTCTTAGCTTGATGAAAATAATCTTAGTAAAACCAATAGTTACATCAAACTTAATGGTAAGACACTGAGTGTTTTACAGCAAGACAGGGAACAAGACAAAAATCATCACTTCTGTTTAACATTATGCTGGGAAGCCTAGGCAGTTCAAAAAGGCAAGTGAAAATAAATAAAAGTAATAAACATGTGAACGGAAGAGGTAAAATCGCCATCATTCATAAATGACATGACTATAGATATAGACAACTCTGTAGAATCAACAACAATCTAAAATAAACAAATTTATCAACATCAAGACATACAAGAAAAACATACAATACACAAAGTAAAGATATGAAAGAACAGGATTTAATATATAAGTTAGTAACAGACAATTGAAATAAGAAAAGACTATCATTTATAGTAGCCTCAAAAATTATCAAATGATTAGCAATAAATGTTTCAAATTTTAGTCAAACTCTGTCTTAAAATTTACAAAATGTTAATGACAAAATTTTGAAAATAGTAAATGTGTGAGGATATATACCATGTTTATTGATTGAAGGATTCAATATTGTTAAGACATCCACCTGGTGTTTGATAGATCAGTATGGTGACTATAGTTAATGTTAATCAATTTCACATGCAAAAATAGCTAGAAGGAAAAAAATCAAATATTCCTAGCGTTAAAAATGATAAATATTTAATGTGATGGACATCCCAATTACCCTGTTTCATTATATGAATGTATCATATTATCACATGTACCCCCAAAATATTTACATCTGTATATGTCAATAAAAAGAATACAAAATAAAAAAGAGATGAAATTTTAAAAAAGATATTCATCCTTCTAATATTGATTTATAGATTCAACATACTTACTGTAATGGCTAATTTTAGGTATCAACCTGAGTCGATTGAAGGGTGCCTAAATGACTGGTGAAGTATTGTTTCTGGGTGTGTTCGTGAGGGTGGTTTTAGAGAAGATTAACATCAGTCAGTGGACTGACAGAGGAAGACTCACTTTCATTGTGGATGGGAAACATCAATCAGCTGGGGGCCGGGCTGAGAAAAATAGGTAAAAGAAGGGAACAACACTCTCATCTGTCCCCATTCCAAAGCAGGAAACCTTTTTATCTCCTGTCCTTGGATATCAGACTCTAAGTTTTTTTAGCATTCGGACTTCAGGACACGCACCAGTAGCCTTCTGAGGACTCTCAGTCTTTTGGCTTCATACTGCAGGCTGTACTATTGGCTTCCCTGGTTCTGAGGCTCCAGACAAGCCACCTTACCACCTTCTCTGGTTCTTTGTCTTGCAGACAGCCTATCATGGGACTTCTCCACTTCTGTGATCATGTGAATCAATTCCCATACAAAATTTCCTCTCACATATCCTATGGGTTCTGTTATTCCAAAGAAACCTGGAGATCTCTAATACACTCTAACGAAAATTTTTTGAAGGCATTAACAAGTTCTTTATAAATTTGGTAAGAAACACAAGGGACCTAGAATAGGCCGTATAATTACGTGATCAAAAATGAAATTAGAGGGCTAAAATATTTCATTTCAAGTTTTACTATAAAGGTTTCATTAAGGCCGTGTAGTATCATATAAAAACAGAAAAACAAACTAGTAGAATGGCATAGGTTGGTCAAAAGTAGATCTCTACATAAATACTGAATTGATTTTCAACCAAGTAACTAAGAAAAGAAACCCATAAAGATTAAATGAAAGCTAAAATTTAAAAGCTCATACTCTACTTATATGAAGTCAAAGAACAATGCAAATTAATTTAATGGGAGAATAATTTGAAATTGGTTGTTGGGTAACAACAAAATTGACTGAAAATAGGCATATTTTATGTTGTGGTACACAGGTATAGAAAAATTTCAAAATTCATAAAACTGAACACAGGATCTTAGAATTTTACCCTATATTAAGTACACTTCAACGAAAATTAAATTAGAAAACAGGCTCAAAATGGCAGAAATATAAATAAGTACAATACAGTAACATTGTTCTTAAACTGTCTTTTAGAAATGGTTAGAGATAAAAGGTGAGAAATAGGAAAAGACTGATGATTTGGCTTGCAAATTCTCCTAATCCTGTAAGTTTGGTAAGTAAATGAAGGTATGTAACGAATTGACCTGGTCAGTTTCGCCTTTTAGAAAGATCACTTGGGCATCTGTCATGGTAGGAACAAAATGCTACTGGACATAAATTAATGCTGTCATTTGGCTACTTTGATAGGAAATAATGAGGATCTTGAGAAGTAGCAGTGGCAATGTAAAATAAAGGGAGATATTTAGAAGTCGAAAATGAAAGTTGCATGTGGTGAGTTAGGGAGCTATCAAAGCTGCCTCTTGGATTTCTGGATATAGAAGCCATTTCTTCAATGGGATATGAAAAATAAGAGCAAGGGTTTTTTTTTTTTTTTTTGAGAAGAAAACCATCTTTGCAATTTAAGTGTGTTGAAATTGGTGTGCCTGTGGATCATGTAAGTGAACAAGTTTAGCAAAGAATGATTAAGTGAGTTTTGACCTAGAATAGAAGTCTCTACTTGGACAGAGTTTTAAGTCCATAGGCAAAAGCATGGATTTTTAATGAATATTGTCAATGGATTCCCAGCAAGACCACTAGGGACACACCTGTTGTTGAATAGTTGACTGTTTTACTCACTGGGGCAAAGGAGAACATACCCCATGTGGAGCTACCTCGATAGTTGGGTGGTAAAAAAGATTTTAGTCTTGTTAGGTGAATTTGGGGAGAGTTAATAATAGCAGGGATGGGATGCTGTTACAAAGTATAGTTAAAACTACGGTTCAGTATCTTTAAAAATGTTATTTATAAAGAGTGGAAATGAGAGTGAAGCTAAAGCTATAATTAATAAAGGAGCAGGTGGTCACTCATTTTCCCATGATAGGGATATCTTTGGTACATTGTGACCTGGAAAGTCTTTTAGTTTTCTCTGTATTCAGACATCATTATGAGTGGTCTTACTTTTGTCTCGATTCATTATGGTCACAGATTGGCCTTGTCTGATGTTGATGTTTTGTTCTGTTACTGAATTGTTTCTGCTCAGCAAGGGAACACCGAGATCTAGCTGTTGTTAGATGGCTGAAGTACAGAAAAAGAACATGTATAAATGTACTTCATAATATTTAGTGAAGTTTAATCAGCTGCATAGTCAAGTACCAAGCTAGCATATAGCAATAGCAGGACCTGAAAGTTAGTAACAAGCCAACTCCAGGAACCAATTTATCTTTCTCAGTATGTATCTTAACTGAGGAGATTGTAGTTGAGGATTGAAGGAGTGCTAAACCAGAATTTTTAGAAATACTAGCAATTAATAAATGTTAAGAGAAGATATAATTTAAAAGACTTGTGGAATATAACATGCAGTTTTAAAGAAGGAGAAATTGAAATCATGGATATGAAATATTTCAGGAAGGAGAATGTGACCAGGAGCATATACAATAGTTAATGACTGAAAAGTCTGTATAATATTTAACAAGTATTAGTTATCTTTTTAACTTTCATTTCAGTTGCATGGAAGGTGTATGTGTTTTTGAGGGAGAGGGTGCTTGAAAACACTGAGGCATGCATAACGACATTTTAATAATTAGTTCACAATAGGCATGATATAGCCATAGAATTATTCATGAAGCTATAATCTTTTTAATGTTTTATTAAACAATAAATATTTATTAAGCATTTTAACATGCCTATGTGAAAATGGCCAAATTAATAACTAAGATTTAACCAGGCACAATCTGTACTTTTCTCAAAGCTAGATTTCTGCCTATATGTGTTAAAAAATAAATGTGGAAGACCAGAGAGATGATCCAAATTATTAAAAAAATAAATCAGTGGTAAATAATTTAGTGAGATCTTACCAAGTGGTAAAGCACCTGAGATAGGTTTGCCATAGCTAGTCTACCTTAATTAGGTGATAAAGTCCAAAGTAGTTAAAAATAATAAATCTTGAAGTGAAAAGATTCAGGTTGTGTAAGGATTCTGGTTTTAGACATTGCATTTTAATTCTGTATTGGCTCAAAGATTATATCAGGGATCAAATTGTTAATTATAATTATAGGGAAATCCCTGCAGCTCTGGATTCCATTGACTGATAAAAAATCTAATTTCTGGGCAACCCAGGCACACTAAGAAACTCACACCAAAACTCTCTGGTCTGTAATTCTAACCCCAAATTAACCTGATGTATAATACATAAGGAAAAGCATACAAGTAAATACAGAATGGTACCTTTTTTTATTTTTTTTGAGACAGAGTCTCTGTCCTTCAGGCTGGAGTGCAGTGGTACGATCTTGGCTCACTGCAACCTCCAACTCCCAGATTTAAGTGATTCTCCTGCCTCAGTCTCCTGACTAGCTGGGACTACAGGAAGACACCACCACGCCTGGCTAATTTTTAGTATTTTTAGCGGAGACAGTGTTTCACCATGTTGGCCAAGCCGGTCTTGAACTCCTGACCTCAAAGGATCTGCCCGTCTTGGCCTCCCAAAGTGCTGGGATTACAGGCGTGAGCCACCACACCCAGCCCAGAATAATAGCTTTAATCAAATCTACATCTGTAATATAGTTTTTATAAGTTAAGAGTAATTTTGACTATTTGGCATTTAAAATACACTATTTAAGATACTCTGACAATAAATGGTGACATATATTTTTATTCCAATGTAAAATAGTAATTAAATACTTTATTTTAGGCAAGTGTTTTTAAGACAAAACAAAATTTAGCAAACTTTGCAAACGAATTAGAGTGTTTAGAAAAACTTATAAATAACTACATTTATAAATTTAACTTGTGGAATTTTTAATAAGAATGTATAGCAGTTTGGGAAGGATATGTTTGTTAGAGTGCTAAAAATAAAATACACATAAGCATTTTGTAATATTTAGGGAAACAATTATATTCATTTCTAAAATACTTAAGGAACATTTGTTGTCAGACAGCTGAAGTATGGAAAAAGAACATGTATAAATGTACTTTATAATATTTAGTGAAGTTTAACTACATAATAAAGTTCTCTTAAGTATGATTGTTAAACTTTACTAAACTTATAAATAATGAAATATTTAAAGTAAATTTAAAAGCTTAAAGATTGATTTTTTAAATGGTATATTTATTTTGTAAAAACAAAGGAAATAAATATTTCACACTGATAAGTGTCATTTATATCCCTTAACAAAGAGTAGATATATTTAATTATGTGTTTATCAAATTGAAGGTGCCAATCAATATAAAATTTTAGTAAATAAAATCATTTGAACAGTGAATATTCTTTTGAAACTTGACTGCATATATGTTTCTACTGGCATATGTTTGCAGATTATGTCCTACTTCTGGAGATTTCTTTCTTTGAGAGATGGTACACATTACAAATGATCTTCAATCCAAATGAAAATAGAATGCCAATAAGTCTGTAGATAAAAATTAAAATTAACTTATGTATTAACATAAGATGTTCTGAGAGTGAAACGTATATATAGAGTCTGTTTTCCAGGGGAAAAAAACCATAAAGAAATGAGTTTGTTACAATAGGTTTGTTATAAGCAGGTTCTCTGACTTAAAATTACTAGCAGTATGGCAGGGCTGGGATATGGTTTGGAGAGAAGATATGTGAAAAAGGTGAAATGCATAGAAGACTTTTTTTAAGCACAAATATGATTCAAGAGATACAATTTATGCAGCGTAAAGCACAGCATGAGGGAGTTACTAGCATTTAATTAGAATAATTAAATAATCATATTTTGCATATTTAAATCTAATAATTTGTTCATATGACTAGGTGCATATTAAAATATATTTAAATAAAATTAAAATAAATTGTCCAGTGATACTGAGTGCTAAACTGAAGTATTTGTTTTTTATTGTCTGTTAACTGAAATAAGTAATTTCAATTGAATTGGGACTCTTGTTGTGTGGCCAATAAGCTCTGCTGAAATGTTTGTTACAGATAAATGGGATACTAGATGGTGAACTGTCTTAATTTGAGCTTCTACTAAGCTTTAGTCCATCTCTGCAGCTTGCTAGAGCTTTGTGAAATTTCTCTGCTAGCTTTCCCTTATCTAGAAATTTTAATGTCAGATCCTTTCTGGAAATTGAAACAGGATTGTACCAGAACACACAGACAATCTCTAGTGATGAACAATTCACTTTGATATACATAAAGCATTTTCTCTCAAGAAACAGGGAGTCATTGTTAGCTATATATGCCATTTCTTAGTAAAAGAAGACATCTAGTATTTTGTATGTCAATTTTCGTTTCAAGCAGAAGCATTTTAGTCAATACATCCTCAGTTTGTGACTCACCAAACATTTTGTAATAATGAGAGCTCAGTTTACATTATCATGTTATTCAATATTTTCATTTTTTCTCATGCATTATGAAATAGATACTTGATATGGAAGATGAAGCAACATCAGAGTGGATACTTAAACATGCGAATTGTAAGTATTAGTTTATAATACTTTTTACCGTTGGGAGACATTTTTTACCTAAGGAATCTAACACACATATGGAAGCACATGCATGCACAATCTCATTCTCATTTTATCCTTAAAAGTCTGTATAAACTTTGTAGGGTTTATGTAATCATACAAACAGAGACATAGAAGACCTTTGATTTACCACAGACAAATCTGCAGTTCAATTCAAATGACTAAAGTATCATGAAAATTGTATGATTTCTTTCTTTATATAATGACAATTAAAACCAAAGGGTTTTTTTTAAAGAAATGTGAGGATAGGGCAGGTGTGGGGCATAAAGAGGCATTGGCTGTAGAAAGAAATGATAGAAGCAGACCCATTGCTATCTTCTCTAAAATAGCCTCACCACACAAGCTTAAACATAATGCATTCTACATCTCATTCTTATAATACTATTTTTTAAAGTCTTTCTTTTGTAATTACGATTATTTTTGTATGTTCAACATTTGGGCTAACATTTTAAACCTCATTTTTAACTGACTTCCATTATGAACACTTATTGCCAAAATTCATTTTAAGTTGAAGTGCTCAGTTCTAAAACCTTTCGAGGTGATGCTGTCTACTTGCGAGACTTGGATCCTCTCTGATTCGAGTACGCATCAGCTAGATAATTCAGTCTTCAATCTCCTCCCCCTCATCCCTATCTCAGCCTTAGTCAGATTTGGCCATGCATATGCACTGGTAGTGATAAATATTGGTATGATTCAGAATAAGAGTGTTAAATAATCATTAAATTTGCATTCAAAAGTGGCAAATTGCCTTAATAGATAAGTCGCTTGCTTATGTAAATATCACGTGATAAGACACTGTTTAATTCTGTTTTATACCACAGTGTACATATAACGTGTTAACAATGTTAACACTATTAGACCTAAATATGTAGATTTTTAATTTGTATCTGTGGAAATCAGTAATTCAAATAATCAAAGGTCAAAAATACAGATTTATTTCTCCTATAAAGACAGACCTCAATTGACAGATAATCAAGTTATATTCTAAAAATAGGTAAAAATAAGGAGACTATTCTTCATTTGATATAAAACTTTAATTCAAACTTGGTGGAGAAGCACTTTAGCTATGAAAGTATTTGATGCATTTATCTTTAACTATGTAAGTTTTATTTAATATATAAGATGAATTTAGAAATAGAAAATAATATGTTTAGCATAAACTTTGAATTTTTAAAAATTGAAATAGCTAAGGACTGAATTTTCTATATATTTTAACCCAGTAGACCTTTGCTTACTGTATGTTATATACACATATGTCTCCCACACACACATATGTTTGAGTATTTGCATTTCTAAATTTAGAACTATCAGGGTATTATTCATCCCAACAGAGCAAGGAAATGATGTTAATTTGATGATTTCATGTGGCCTGAGAGTACTCAATGAGACATCATAATCCATTTACTCATGCATTTACTTGATTTACTTGTATTACCAAATATTGTTACACTTTTTTTTTTTTTTTTTTTGAGATGAAGTCTCACTCCATCACCAGGCTGGAGGGCAGTGGCGTGATCTCAGTTCACTGCAACCTTCGCCTCCTGGGTTCAAGCAATTCTCCTGCCTCAGCCTCCTGAGTATCTGAGACTACAGGTGCATACCACCACGCCCAGCTAAATTTTGTGTTTTTAGTAGAGACAAGGTTTCACCTTGTTGGCACGGATGGTCTCGATCTGTTGACCTCGTGATCCGATCCCCTCGGTTTCCTGAAGTGCTGGGATTACAGGCGTGAGCCACCATGCCCGGCCTATTTTTATACTCTTACATGTAAATACTACAAGGTTTGAGATAGTATATGCTCATAGTTAGGTAGAGAATGAGGCAAAAAAAAATATATATATTGTTCATAAATGCTGTAAGTAAGGCTAATATGCAAATGAAAGTGAAGAAGAATGGTCAACTTTAGCTGTGAGGATCAAGTAAAATATAATATGGATTATATTCTCAGTGAATTGTGATATGAGTGGGAACAAGTCAGATGAAAAGGGGAAAGTGTATTCTGCATCAAGACGAATCCATGAAGCAGCAAGATGTCTTCAAGAAATAACAAAGAATCTAATACACTAAAAGTAAATTGTGAAAAGAAGGAAGTTGGTAGGTGAAACAGCTTGGCAGAAACAAGTGTCAGATCAAGTATAGCCTCATAACATGTACACAGAAGAATGGCATTTATTGTAAATGCAATTAGAATTTATTATTGCAATTGAATTTTATTGCTATCATAATGGCAGCACCATAGAATATAGAAGTAAACAATGTGTGGAAATGTAGCCATGTGATTAGTCAGAAAATAGGAAAAATGAACACAAGAAATGTCGGAAGAAATAGGATAAACATGGAATTGCTATGTTTCTTGCATGTTGTTGCAATATTAATGTGCATATTGATGTGGTGGCTCCATAAATAAATATAAAGACAAAGTAAGAAAAAGAAAGCACCTTTTATACCCGTGTTGAAAATCAGTTGACTGTATATGTGTGGGTTTATTTCTGGGCTCTCTATTCTCTTCTGTACTTCCACATGTGTGTGTTTATGCCAGTATCAGACTCTTTTTATTACCATAGTTTTGTAATGTATTTTGAAATCTGAAAGTTTGACTCCTTTAGCTTCATTCTTCTTTCTCAAAATCGTTTTGGCTATTCAGAGTCTTTTGTAGTTCAACACAAATTTTAGGATTTTTTTCCTCTTTTTGTGTAGAACGTTATTAATATTTTGATAGATATTGTACTGAATCTGTGGAACCCTTTGAGTAGTACAGACATTTTATCAATGGCAAGTCTTTCAGTCTATGAACACAGGATGTCTTCTCACTTACTTGTGTCTTCTTTAATTTATTTCATCAATGTTACCTAGTTCTTAGCATAGAAGTCTTCCCTTGGTTAAACAAATTCCTAAGTATTTTACTCTTTTGATGCTGTTCTAAATGGAAGAAGGATAGTATTTTCAACAAATAGTCTTGGAAAAATGGAATATCCACAGGCATATTAACAATTGTAGGATCTTATCTTATGCCATTTACAAAAATAAACTCAAATAGATTAAAGATTTAAGTGTAATATCTGAAACTGTGAAACTATGAGAAGAAAACATAGAAGGGAAGCTTCATGACACTGGTCTAGGCAATGATTTCTTGCATATGACACCAAAAGTACAAGTAATAGGGGATTAATTTATGTTTGACATATCATAGACACGTAGACACGTAAGACTACATCACACTGAAAAGGTGCAAAGCAAAAGAAACAATCAACAAAATGGCAAAGCAACCTACCAATTGTATGTTACAAACCATACATCTGACAAGGGGTTCATCAGTATCTAAAATATATAAGTAACTACAACTGAATAACAACAACAAAATCACATAGCCTGATTTTAAAATGAGCAAAGGATCTGTATAGACATTTCTCCAAAGAAGATATATAAATGGCCAATAAGTATATGAAATATACTCAACATAACTAATCATTAGAAACCTAATCATTCGTTCAAAAAATTAAAAATTGAACTAACCATTGTCCCAGCAGTTCCAATGGTGAGTATACATCCATAATAATTAAAATCAGGATATTGGAGTGATATTGGCACTCACGTGTTCACTGAAGCATTATTCACCATTGCTGATATGTAGAAACAATCCAAATGTCCAATGACAGTTGAATGGATACATAAAATGCGGTGTATGCTACAAGAAAATGATATTCCAGCATTTAAAAAGATGAGAATCATGCTATATAAGGCAATATGAATGAACCTGGAAGACATTAAGCTAAGCGAACTAAGCCAGTAACAGAAGGACAAATACTGCATGATTTATTTTTTATAAGGCATTTGAAGTGGTCAAACTGATAAAGAGTAGAATTCTGGTTGCCAGGAGCTAGAAAGCAGAAGAAATGGGGAGTTGCTCCTCAACTGGTATGTTTCACTTAACAAGTGCTAGAGATCTTCAGTACAGCATTGTGTCTATATTTAACAATACTGTATGGTGCACTAAAAGTTCACTGAGGATAGCTCCCACTTAACTGTTTTTACCAGACACACACACACACACACATGCACGCACATACATGAAAACACTCGTTTTAGACACACATGTATACTTCTGCTCCCCAGTAAAAGGAAGTAAAAGAAAAAGGAATGGGTGCATATGCAATGCAAAGAGAACAGAGAAAGTGTCAACAAACTTTGGAACATGGTAAAGTGATGGGCAAATGGTAACCAAGTTATCAAAGCAGAGGAAGCTGGATTATATTTAATGAAAGGAGGGAAATCATAATTTTGTTTGAGGAACTCCAGAGCCTCAGGAACTATAGGTCTTGGTTGTTTCTGAAAGAAACAGTATAATGTGAGCCTGTAAACAGAAGGATTGTTAAAACACACATAGTTTACACTTGGAAACCCATCTGCAGTCGGTGCTATCAGGGTTATTGCCCCAACAGAAGACTGGAGAATTGTGTCTGCAAGTATGGAAGGTGAAAATATCTGAACTAAGAGAAACAAGATTGAGCTTAGAGCAGACCTGAGGATCTGAAGACAAACCAATTGAGGTAAGTTAAACCTATGCATATTGACTGATAATATATCCATCTGTCTTTCCAAATCATATCCCACCATTCTGATGAATATGCTTACAATTGCTAAGCAGGGTATTGGACTAAAATATAATGCAATAATTAATCACTCAGACACAATTTCAGAAAAAAAAAACATATACAATATCAAAATTCCTGTGTTCAAATAGTAATGTTCATAATAGTGTATGCCCATTACAAACACACACACACACACACACACACACACGTACACCCTAACTTGGGTGAAATGCTCAAAATACAAAAGTAGATGAACCTAAATAAAGCTGACATAATCATATTAAAATGGGTTTCATGGCTTTCAAATATGCATGATCTGGAAATCATAGTTTATTTCAGCTTAAACCTCAAAAGTCGTTAAAAGAAGAAATAAAAGAAATGCTCTGAGTGTTTAAAAATGCCATGACTACTTAAGAGTTGAAAGGAAGCAATACTGCTGAAATCGTAATGAAAAGTAGGTCAAACGCAGGAAACCAAAAAGGAAAACATGCTATGTAATAGGAATCCCTATAATTCATTTAATTTATAATTTATGTAGAGGCTCATGATGCGTGAAAGACTGTACTATTCAGTTCAGAAATGACTGTAAGATGATCTTGCTTGAGGTTGACATACAGACCTCTCAGAATTATTAATCATACTATTGGCAACTCAATTTTAAACTAGGATTTAAAGTGAAGCTCCTTGGAAGAAGTAATAGTGATGCAGACTTCATTTTTAATGCTAAGGTTGTTTTGCTTTCTCTTATGACTTCTGATAGTCATAGGTTATGCATAAATGAAATAACATTATTAAGCCAAAAGAATTTCCAAACTGAATGCATACAAGTGACACTGTATAAACATAGTATTAATAGTTTTCAGAAATATCTTATTTTGCTGGGCTTAACAGTTCAAGTGCAATTTAAGTGTTATCCACTTTAGTTCTCATTCCTGGAACAAAATAATTTTTCATTTGATGAAAGGCACTCACAAACAATCACAGGGTAAATGTATCCCATCATTAGAATTTCCTTTATTATTTTCTTCAAATTATACTAAAGGCATTTACATGATTTTCATTCTGGAATTTTGAAGACACCTTCACGATTTGCCATCAAAATGGAGAAATACCTGAGTGCAAGTGAACTCGTGTGTGTATAACACACATACACACACACACATTGTATTTTATTCATTTGTAAAATTGAAGGCTAAAAGTATGTCTAAAATATTATCTCACAAAACATAATATGAAATCAACCTAAATATTATGTATAAATATCAAAAAAATTTTCTATAAAATGCAATTTAGTAGACTTTAGGTTATTTCTGACTCTTTTTGGCTCAGAAAAACTCTTTATTAGATATGGTGCCTTCCTTTAAATGTCTCCTTTTCTGCACACCTTCATGAATCATATTCTGTTCACCTGGTGATTATAAATTGCTGCTATCAAGGGATGCTCTTTTCAGTTATTACTGCATATAGATATATAAAATAATTTGACCCTCCAAATGAAATACTGTCTATCAACTCTGAGCCAGATGTTAATTTTATTTCTAAAACACCAACATGCTAAATAAATTTGTTCAATAATATGGTACAATCCTTTGGAAAACAGCTACTAGTTTCTTATAAAGTTAAATATATAATTTCTTGTGACAATAAAAGAAGTTATATTAAAACTTTTAAACCAGTCGTTTTAATATAAATGCAAAAGCTCATTCTAAAATATAATGTAAATGCCAATTAGGAAATATAAAGCAATTTTTAAATAAAAAATGAATTGGACTATATAAATAATGCAAGATCATTATTATTATTTGTAAAAGGAGAGAAATATAAAATCAATAGATATACCTATAGACCTTCAATTTTATTGAAGACCAGTAAGTGACACAATGACTTCAATAAAAATGCCAGATTAATGCAATGAGGGACACATGTCTCACAGCATACATAAACATTGGTCTGACATGAATCTTAAGAGTTGATACAAATTTATAATTGTAACACTTGTGGAAGAAAACATAGTGAAAATTCTGTATCTTACATGTGGACAAAATATTTCTCAAATAGTACACAGTCACACAAACAATTTTAAGTAAATATTGATAATTAGTTTTTTGAAGCACAGGTATAAAAATTTTAACAAAAGCCAGAAAATCAGAGAAATGGTTTTAATCTATGTATATGTTGACAACTATTATTACATATAATACAGAACAAACTCTTAAATTTAATTAAAAAAAAGACCAAAAGCAGTAAAAATAGACAAATTGTTAAACACTTTACATAAATACATAAAAAGATGTTAAATAGCAAGTGGGGCAATTGGACCTCTCTTACACTTCTAGAAGAGATATAAAATGGGACAAGCACTTTAGATAACACTGGTATTTTCTTATCAATTTCAATATGCTCCATTCATAGGAGGTTGGTCTTTACCAAGAGATGTAAAAGCATAAGGCCACAGAAAGAATTAGTAAGAACGTCCATAGAAGCTTTACATCCAATAGCCAAAAAGTATAAATAACTCAAATGCCCTTCAAAAAGGGAATAAACAAATGTGTTATATCCATGCAATAGAGTGTTAATCAGCATTAAAGTTCTACAAAATGAAATTGAATTATTGAAACAGAAAGCACATTGTTGATTATTTGAAGCCAAAAGATGAAGGAAGTGATTGAGTACAATAGTGCAAAAGGAGTATTTATGTTATTATGGAAATGTTCTTTATGTTGATTTTGCTGTGGTTTCTTTGGTGTATATATTTATTAATACTCACAGAAACGGTGCACAATGATGTTAAAACAGATTATAGGAGGTATGTAGTACAGCTTTGTATTTTTTTTCTATGTAAACAAGACTTTTAAAAAATTATACTCTAAGTTCTGAGATACATGTGCAGAATGTGCAGGTTTGTTACACAGGCATACATATGCGATGGTGGTTTGCTGCACCCATCAATGGGTCATTTAGGTTTTAAGCCCCACATGCATTAGGTATTTATCCTAATGCTATCCCTCCTCTTTTCCCCCACCCCTCTACAGATCCCAGTGTGTGATGTTCCCCCATGTCCATGTATTCTCATTTTTCAAATCCCATTTATAAGTGAGAACATGCAGTTTGGTTTTCTGTCCCTGTGATAGTTTGGTGAGAATGATGGTTTCCAGCTTCATCCATGTCCCCACCAAAGACATGAACTCATTCTTTTTATGGATGCATAGTATTCCATGGTGCATATGTGCCACATTTTCTTTAACCAGTCCATCATTGATGGGCAACTGGGTTGGCTCCAAGGCTTTGCTATTGAAAATAATGCTGAAGTAAACATACGTGTGCCTGTGCTTTTATAGCAAAATGATTTATAATGATTGATATATACCTTTGGGTATATACCCAGTAATGGGATTGCTGGGTCAAATGGTATTTCTGGATCTAGATCCTTGAGGAATCGCCACACTATCTTCCACAAGGGTTGAACTAGTTTACAGTCCCACAAGCAATGTAAAAGCATTCCTATTTCTCCACATCCTCTCCAGCATCTATTGTTTCCTGACCTTTTAATGATCACCATTCTAACAGGCACAATATGCTATCTCATTGTGGTTCTGATTTGCATTTCTCTAATGACCAGTGATGATGAGATTTTTTTTTTCATGTTTGTTGGATGTGTAAATGTCTCTTTTTGAGAACTGTCTGTCATATCCTTTGCTCACTTTTTGATGGGGTTTATTTCTTGTGAATTTGTTTATGTTCCTTGTAGATTCTGGTTATTAAACCTTTGTAAGACAGATAGACTGCAAAAACTTTTCCCATTCTGCTGGTTGCCTGTTCACTCTAATTTTTTTTTTTTTTTTTCCTGTGCAGAAGCTCTTTAGTTTAATTAGATCTCATATGTCAATTTTGGCTTTTGTTTCCATTGTTTTTGGTGTTTCAGTCATGAAGTCTTTGCCCATGCTTATGTCCTGAATGGTATAGGCTAGGTTTTCTTCCAGGGTTTTTATGATTTTACATCTTATGTTTAAGTCTTTAATCCACCTTGAGTTAATTTTTGTATAAGGTGTAAGGAAGAGGTCCAGTCTCAGTTTTCTGCATATGGCTAGTCATTTTTCTCAGCACCATTTATTAAATAGGGAATACTTTCCCCATTGCTTTAGTCAATTTGTCAAAGATTGGCTGGTTGTAGATGTGTGGTGGTATTTCTAAGGCCTCTGTTCTGTTCCATTGGTGTATATATTGGTTTTGGTACCAGTACCATACTGTTTTGGTTACTGTAGCCTTGTAGAATAGTTTGAAGTTAAGTAGCATGGTGCCTCCAGCTTTTTTTTTTTTTTTTTTTTTTTTTTTTTTTTTTTTTTTTTTTTTTTTGCTGCTTAGGATTGTCTTGGCTCTATGGGCTCTTTTTTTGGTTTCATATGACATTTAAAGTAGTTTTGTCTAATTCTGTGAAGAAAGTCAATGGTAGTTTGATGGGAATAGCATTGAATCCATAAATTGCTTTGGGCAGTATGGCCATTTTCACAATATTGATTCTTCCTATCCATGAACATGGAATGTTTTTCAATTTGTTTGTGTCCACTCCTATTTCCTTGAGCAGTGGTTTGTAGTTTTGCTTGAAGAGGTTCTTCACGTCCCTTGTAAGTTGTATTCCTAGTTATTTTATTCTCTTGTATATTGTGAATGGGAGTTCACTCATTATTTAGCTCTCTGTTTGTCTGTTTTTAGTGTATAAGAATGCTTGTGATGTTTGCACATCGATTTTGTATCTTGAGACTTTCCTGAAGTTACTTATCAGTTTAAGGAGTTTTTGGGCTGAGACAGCGGGGTTTTGTAAATATGCAATGGTGTCATCTGCAAAAAAAAAAAAAAAAGAAAAAAAAGACAATTTGACTTCCTCACTTCCTATTTGAATACCCTTTATTTCTTTCACTTGCCTGATTGTGCTGGGCAGAACTTCTGATATTATGTTAAAAAGGAGTAGTGAGAAAGAACATCCTTGTCTTGTCATTTTCGAGAGAATGCTTCCAGCTATTGTGCATTCAGTATGATATTTGCTATGGATTTGTCACAAATGTATCTTATTGACATAGGTTCCATCAATATCTAGTTTACTGAGTGTTTTTACCAAGAAGAGGTGTTGAATTTTGTTGTATCTATTGAAATAATCATGTGGTTTTAGTCATTGTTTCTGTTTACGTGATGGATTATATTTACTGATTTGTGTATGTTGAACTAGTCTTGCATCGTGGTGTATGAGCTTTTTATGTGCTGCTGGATTTGGTTTGCCTGTATTTTATTGAGGATTTTTTTTTTTTTTGCATTGCTGTTCATCAGGGATATTGGCCTAATATTTTCTTTTTGTTGTTGTTGTGTCTCTGCCAAGTTTTATTATCAGGATGACACTGACTTCATAAAATGATTTAGGGAGAAATCCCTCTTTTTATTGTTTGGAATATTTTCAGAAGGAAGGGTACCACCTCATCTTTGTACCTCTGGTAGAATTTGGCTGTGAATTCATCTGGTCCTGGGCTTTTTTTGGTTGGTAGGCTGTAGTTACTGCCTCTATTTCAGAACTTGTTATTGGTCTATTCAGGGATACAACTTCTTCCTGGTTTAGTCTTGGGAGGGTGTATGTGTCCAGGAATTTATCAATTTCTTCTAGATTTTCTTTCTTTTCTTTCTTCTTTCCCTCCCTCCCTGCTTCCTTCCTTCCTTCCTTTCTCTCTCTCTCTCTCTCTCTCTCTCTCTTTCTTTTTTTTGATGGAGTTTCACTCCACTCTTTTTGCCCAGGCTGGAGTGCAATGGCATGATCTTGGCTCACTGAAACCTCTGCTTCCTGGGTTCAAGCAATTCTTCTGCTTCAGCCTCCCAAGTAGCTGGGATTACAGGCACCTGCTACCACACCAGGCTAATTTTTTTTTTGTATATATATATATATATTTTTTTTAGTAGAGATGAGATTTCACAATGCTGGCCAAGATGCTCTCCACCTCTTGACCTCATGATCTGTCCACCTCGACCTCCCAAAGTGCTGGGATTACAGGCATGAGCCACAGCGCCTGGCCAATTTCTTCTAGATTTTCTAGTTTATTTGCATATAGGTGTTGATAGTATTCTCTGATGGTAGTTTGTATTTCTGTGGGATCAGTGGTGATATCCCCTTTATCATTTTTTATTGTATCTATTTGATTCTTCTCTATTTTCTTCTTTATTATTCTGGCTAGCAGTCTATCTGTTTTGTTAATCTTTTCAAAAAAAACAGCTCCTGGAATCAGTGATTTTTTGAAGGGTATTTTATGTCTTTATCTCCTTCAGTTCTGCTCTAATCTTCGTTATTTCTTGTCTTCTGCTAGCTTTTGACTTTGTTGGCTTTTGTTTCTCTAGCTCTTTACATTGTGATGTTAGCGTGTTAATTTTAGGTCTTTCCCAATTTCTGATGTGGGCATTTTGTGCTATAAATTTCCCTCTGAACACTGCTTTAGCTGTGTTCCAGAGATTCTGGTACATTGTGTCTTTGTTCTCACTGGTTTCAAAGAACTTATTTATTTCTGCCTTAATTTTGTTTTGTTATTTACCCAGCAGTCATTCAGAGCAGAGAGTTCAGTTTCCGTATAGTTGTGTGGTTTTGAGTAAGATTCTTAATCCTGAGTTTTAATTTCATTGCTCTGTGGTCTGAGAGACTGTTATGATTTCTGTTCTTTTGCATTTGCTGAGGAGTATTTTACTACCAATTATGTCGTCGATTTTAGAGTAAGTGCTATGTGGTGGTGAGAAGAATGTATATTCTGTTGAATTGGGGTGAAGAGTTCTGTAGATACCTATTTATTAGTTCTGCTTGGTACAGAGCTGATTTCTTTTTTTAAAAATTTATTATTATTATTATTATACTTTAAGTTCTAGGGTACATATGTATAACGTGCAGGTTTGTTACATATGTATATTTGTGCCATGTTGCTGTGCTGCACCCATCAACTCGTCAGCACCCATCAACTCGTCATTTACATCAGGTATAACACCCAATACAATCCCTCCACCCTCCCCCCCCACCCTCCCCATGATAGGCCCCCGTGTGTGATGTTCCCCTTCCTGAGTCCAAGTGATCTCATTGTTCAGTTCCCACCTATGAGTGAGAACATGCGGTGTTTGGTTTTCTGTTCTTCTGATAGTTTGCTAAGAATGATGGTTTCCAGCTGCATCCATGTCCCTACAAAGGACACAAACTCATCCTTTTTTATAGCTGCATAGTATTCCATGGTGTATACGTGCCACATTTTCTTAATCCAGTCTGTCACTGATGGACATTTGGGTTGATTCCAAGTCTTTGCTATTGTGAATAGTGCCGCAATAAACATACGTGTGCATGTGTCTTTATAGCAGCATGATTTATAATCCTTTGGGTATATCCCCAGTAATGGGATGGCTGGGTCATATGGTACATCTAGTTCTAGATCCTTGAGGAATCGCCATACTGTTTTCCATAATGGTTGAACTAGTTTACAATCCCACCCACAGTGTAAAAGTGTTCCTATTTCTCCACATCCTCTCCAGCACCTGTTGTTTCCTGACTTTTTAATGATCGCCATTCTAACTGGTGTGAGATGGTATCTCATTGTGGTTTTGATTTGCATTTCTCTGATGGCCAGTGATGATGAGCATTTTTTCATGTGTCTGTTGGCTGTATGAATGTCTTCTTTTGAGAAATGTCTGTTCATATCCTTTGCCCACTTTTTGATGGGGTTGTTTGTTTTTTTCTTGTAAATTTGTTTGAGTTCTTTGTAGGTTCTGGATATTAGCCCTTTGTCAGATGAGTAGATTGCAAAAATTTTCTCCCATTCTGTAGGTTGCCTGTTCACTCTGATGGTAGTTTCTTTTGCTGTGCAGAAGCTCTTTAGTTTAATGAGATCCCATTTGTCAATTTTGGCTTTTGCTGCTGTTGCTTTTGGTGTTTTAGACATGAAGTCTTTGCCCACACCTATGTCCTGAATGGTACTACCTAGGTTTTCCTCTAGGATTTTTATGGTATTAGGTCTAACATTTAAGTCTCTAATCCATCTTGAATTCATTTTCGTATAAGGAGTAAGGAAAGGATCCAGTTTCAGCTTTCTACTTATGGCTAGCCAATTTTCCCAGCACCATTTATTAAATAGGGAATCCTTTCCCCATTTCTTGTTTCTCTCAGGTTTGTCAAAGATCAGATGGCTATAGATGTGTGGTATTATTTCTGAGGACTCTGTTCTGTTCCATTGGTCTATATCTCTGTTTTGGTACCAGTACCATGCTGTTTTGGTGACTGTAGCCTTGTAGTATAGTTTGAAGTCAGGTAGCGTGATGCCTCCAGCTTTGTTCTTTTGACTTAGGATTGTCTTGGAGATGCGGGCTCTTTTTTGGTTCCATATGAACTTTAAAGCAGTTTTTTCCAATTCTGTGAAGAAACTCATTGGTAGCTTGATGGGGATGGCATTGAATCTATAAATAACCTTGGGCAGTATGGCCATTTTCACGATATTGATTCTTCCTATCCATGAGCATGGTAAGTTCTTCCATTTGTTTGTGTCCTCTTTTATTTCACTGAGCAGTGGTTTGTAGTTCTCCTTGAAGAGGTCCTTTACATCCCTTGTAAGTTGGATTCCTAGGTATTTGATTCTCTTTGAAGCAATTGTGAATGGAAGTTCATTCCTGATTTGGCTCTCTGTTTGTCTGTTACTGGTGTATAAGAATGCTTGTGATTTTTGCACATTAATTTTGTATCCTGAGACTTTGCTGAAGTTGCTTATCTGCTTAAGGAGATTATGGGCTGAGACAATGGGGTTTTCTAAATATACAATCATGTCATCTGCAAACCGAGACAATTTGACTTCTTCTTTTCCTAACTGAATACCCTTGATTTCTTTCTCTTGCCTGATTGCCCTAGCCAGAACTTCCAACACTATGTTGAATAGGAGTGATGAGAGAGGGCATCCTTGTCTTGTGCCAGTTTTCAAAGGGAATTTGTCCAGTTTTTGCCCATTCAGTAAGAAATACAAACTACCATCAGAGAATACGATAAACACCTCTACGCAAATAAACTAGAAAATCTAGAAGAAATGGATATTTCCTGGACACTTACACTCTCCAAAGACTAAACCAGGAAGAAGCTGAATCCCTGAATAGATCAATAGCAGGCTCTGAAATTGAGGCAATAATTAATAGCCTACCAACCAAAAAAAGTCCAGGACCAGATGGATTCACAGCTGAATTCTACCAGAGGTACAAGGAGGAGCTGGTACCATTCCTTCTGAAACTATTCCAATCAATAGAAAAAGAGGGAATCCTCCCTAACTCATTTTATGAGGCCAACATCATCCTGATACCAAAGCCTGGCAGAGACACAACAAAAAAAGAGAATTTTAGACCAATATCCCTGATGAGCATCGATGCAAAAATCCTCAATAAAATACTGGCAAACCGGATTCAGCAACACATCAAAAGCTTATTCACCATGATCAAGTGGGCTTCATCCCTGGGATGCAAGGCTGGTTCAACATTCACAAATCTATAAACATAATCCAGCATATAAACAGAACCAAAGACAAGAACCACATGATTATCTCAATAGATGCAGAAAAGGCTTTTGACAAAATTCAACAGCCCTTCATGCTAAAAACGCTCAATAAATTCGGTATTGATGGAACATACCTCAAAATAATAAGAGCTATTTATGACAAACCCAGAGCTGATTTCAAGTCCTGAATATCCTTGTTAACTTCTGTCTCGTTGATCTGTCTAATACTGATAGTGGAGTGTTAAAGTCTCCCATTATTATTGTGTGGGAGTCTAAATCTCTTTGTAGGTGTCTAATAACTTGCTTTATGAATCTGGGTGCTCCTGTATGGGGTGCATTTATATTTAGGATAGTTAGCTTTTCTTGTTGCAGTTTTCCCTTTACCATTATGTAATGGCCTTGTTTGTCTTTTTTTAAATTTTTGTTGGTTTAAATTCTGTTTTATCAGAGACTAGGATAATAACCCCTGCTTTTGTTTTTGCTTTCAATTTGCTTGAGTCTTTGCACATGAGATGGCTCTCCTGAATGCAGCACACTGATGGGTCTTGACTCTATCAAATTTGCCGGTCTGTGTCTTTTAGTTGGGGCATTTAGCCCATTTACATTTAAGGTTAACATTGTTATGTGTGAATTTGATCCTGTCATCATGATGCTAGCTGGTTATTTGGCACATTAGTTGATGCAGTTTCTTCAAAGTGTCATTAGTCTTTATGTTTTGGCATGTTTTTGCAGTGGCTGGTACCAGTTTTTCCTTTCCATAATTACTGCTTCTTTTAGGAGCTCTTGTAAGGCAGGCCTGGGTGTGACAAAATCTCTCAGCATTTGCTTGTCTGTAAAGAAATTTACTTCTCCTTTGCTTATGAAGCCTAGTTTGGCTGGATATGAAATTTGGGTTGAAAATTCTTTTCTTTCAGAACGTTGAACACTGGCCCCCACTCTTCTGGCTTGTAGGGTTTCTTCAGAGATATCCACTGTTATTCTGATGGGCTTTCCTTTGTAGGTAACCTGACCTTTCTCTCTGGCTGCCTTCATCTCAACCTTGGTAAATCTGATGATTAGGTGTATTTGGGTTGCTGTTCTCGAGGAGTATTTTAGTGGTGTTCTCTGTATTTCCTGAATTTGAATTTTGCCCTCTCTTGCTAGGTTGGGGAAGTTCTCCTGGATAATATCCTGAAGTGTGTTTTCCAACTTGTTTCCATTCTCCCCATCACTTTCAAGTACACCAATCAATCGTAGGTATGGTTTTTACACATAGTACTATATTTCTTGAAGGCTTTGTTTATTCCATTTCATTCTTTTTCCTCTTATGTTGTCTTTACACTTTGTTTCATTAAGTTGATCTTCAATGTCTGATATCCTTTCTCCATTTGATCAGTTTGGCTACTGATACTTGTGTGTGTGTCACAAAGTTCTTGTGCTGTGTTTTTCAGCTCCATCAGATCATTTACGTTCTTCTCTAAACTGTTTATTCTAGTTAGCAGTTCCTGTAATCTTTTATCAAGCCTTTTAGTTACCTTGCATTGGGTTTGAACATGCTCTTTTAGCTCAGAGGAGTTTGTTATTACCCACCTTCTGAAGCCTACTTCTGTCAATTCGTCAAACTCGTTCTCCATCCAGTTTTGTGCCCTGCTGGAGAGGAGTTGCAATCATTTTGAGGAGAAGAGGCCTTCTCGTTTTGGGAACTTTCAGCATTTTTGTGCTTGTTTTTCCTCATCTTTGTGGATTTCTCTACCTTTGATCTTTGACAGTGATGACCTTTGGATGGGGTTTTTGCATGGGTATGCTTTTTATTGATGTTGATGTTACTGCTTTCTGTTTGTTAGTTTTCCTTCTCACAGTCAGGCCCCTCTTCTGCGGGTCTGCTGGAGTTTGCTGGACATCCACTCTAGACCCTGTTTGCCTGGCTATCACCAGTGGAGGCTGCAGAACAGCAAAGATTGTGGCAGGCTCCTTCCTTGGGTAGTGTTGTTGCAGAGGGACATCTGCCAGAGGCCAGCTGGAGCTTTCCTGTATGAGGTGTCTGTCGACCCCTGCTGGGAGGTGTCTCCCTGTCAGGAAGTAGAGGGGTCAGGGACCCACTTAAATAGGTAATCTGTCCGTTAGCAGAGCTGGGGCACTGTGTTGGGACATCCACTGCTCTCTTCAGAGCCAATAGGCAGGATTGCTTAAGTCTGCAGAAGCTGCTCCCATAGCTGCCCCTTCACCCAGGTGCTCTGTCCATGGAGATGGGAATTTTATGCTGCTGCCTCTTTTTCAGAGATGCCCTACTTAGTGAGAGGGACTCCAGAGAGGCAGTCTGACCACAGTCATTGCAGCGCTTTGGTGAGTTCTGCCCTGTCCGAATTTCCCAGCAGCTTCTTTAATACTGTGAGAGGAAAATCACCTACTCAAGTCTCAGTAATGGTGGATGTCCCTCCCCACACCAAGCTTGAGCATTCCACGTCAACTTCAGAATGCTGTGCTGGCAGTGAGAATTTCAAGTCAGTGGTTCTTAACTTGCTCAGCTCCGTGGAGGTTGTATCCACTGAACTAGACCACTTGGCTCCCTGGCTTCAGCCCCTTTTCCAGGGTAGTGAATGGTTCTGTCTCACTGGGGTTCCAATTGACACCGGGGTATGAAAAACAACAACAACAACAACAAACTCCTGCAGCTAGCTCTGTGTCTGCCCAACAGCCACCCAGTTTTGTGCTTGAAAACCAGGGTCTTGGTGGTGTAAGCACACGAAGGAACTTCCTGGTCTTCAGGTTGCAAAAACTGTGGGAAATGTGTAGTATCTGGGCTGGATAACACCGTCCCTCACAGTTTCCCTTGGGTTGGGGAGAGAGGTCCCTGGCTGCTTGTACTCCCCGGCTGAGGTGACGCCCCACTTTCTGCTCACCCTCTGTGGGCTGCATCTACTATCTAACCACTCCCAGTGAGATAAACCAAGTACCTCGATTAGAAATGCAGAAAATACCCGCCTTCTGCATTGATTTCACTGGGAGTCGCAGACCAGAGCTGTTCCTATTTGGCCATCTTGTCTCAGTATCCTTAAATAAGACTTTTAATAGTGCCATTGTATTTAAGTTGAACCACTGTATGAGATTTTATGTTTTTTTGTTAGTTCTTAATTTTGGGGGCACATAGTAAGTTTATATATTTATGGGGTACATGAAACGTTTTGAAATAGGAATGTGATGCATAATAATCACATCACAAAAAATGGGTTGTCCATTCCTTCAATTATTTATCCTTTGTGTCACAACCAACCTAATTACACTCTTTTAATTATTTTAAAATGTACAATTAAATTATTGACTATAATCACCCTGTTGTGCTAGCAAATACTAGGTCTTATTTATTTTTTCTAATTTTTTTGTAGCCATTAACTCTCTCCATCTCCATCCTTCTGCTCTCAATTTTCATGAGTTTGATTGCTTTTATTTTTATATTTCTCAAATATGTGAGAACATGTGATGTTTATCTCTCTGTGCCTGGTTTATTTCACATTTCACTTAGCGTAATGACCTCCAGTTCCATTCATGTTGTTGCAAATGACAGGATCACGTTATTATTATGATTATTATTTTGGCTGAATATAGTATTTCATTGTGTATAAGTACCACATTTTCTTTATCCATTCATCTGTTGATGGACACTTAGGTTGCTTCCAAATCTTGGCTATTGTGAACAGTGCTGCAAAAACATGAGAATGCAGATCTCTCTTTGATATACTGATTTTCTTTTGGGGGTTACATACCTAGCAGTGGTATTGCTGGAGCATATGGTAGCTATAATTTTAGTGTTTTGAGGAACCTCCAAACTCTTCTTCATAGTGATTGTACTATTTTACACTCCCACCAACAGCGTACAAGGGTTCCCTTTTCTCTACATACTTGCCAGCATTTATCAACTATCTTTTGGAGATAAGCCATTTTAACTGGGGTGAAATGATACATTATTGTAGTTTTGATTTGCATTTCTAAGATGACCAATGATATTGAGCACTTTTTCATATGCCTGTATGACATTTACATGTCTCTCTTTGAGAAATATCTATTCAAATATTTTGTCTGTTTTCTAATCAGATTATTTATGCTTTTTTCCTATACAGTTGTTTGAGCTGCTTATATATCCTGGTTACTAACTCTTTGCCAGATGAGTAGTTTGCAATATTTTCTCCATCCTGTGGGTTGTCTATTCACTTGGTTGGTTTTGTACATTCTTAACCTTTTAACACTTATATATATTCCTATTTTTAGGTGTAAATATTACAGTATTTTATTTGCATAATTATTCAATGCCAGCTAAGAAATATAAGTGTAGATGGATATAGTCATTGTTTATAGCATATATCACAATTGTAGTTCTTATTTTAACAATATTAATTTATAACATGTATCAATAAGTAATTAAAATTGGAAACTTTTTTATCATCAGTCTCTCATTTCAGTGCTTGCTAACATAAAATTTATAAGCTGAATAGTTACTATGAATATTTTATACAGCGGTTTTGAAGACCTTGTTCAGGATCAGAGTCAAGGCTATGAAAATTATGCATATGTGTGAAGATACAGAGATAAAGTTTGAACTCTTACAAAATTCATTATATTTTGGCCTTTAGTACTAGTGGCCTGTCTCAGGAGGCAGATTCCTCAAGATAACACTGGGACACAATTACCTGCCTGATCCTGTTTTACCTTTTTCTCTTGGTTCAAATATCTATTTAGCGTGAGAATGAAATGTGTTCAAGAAATCAATGAATGGTTTTCCTTGGTGCCCATAAAGCATATTGCCCTCACACATGTGACTTATTACACGCATTTAAAAAACAAAATCCATTCTTCTCAAAAGTTGGCATTTGATAGCTTAAAGTAAACTGAGAGATTTTTGAGGGTAAAAAATGTGCTTTCATTTCTATATGTTTATTTCCCAGCACAGTGCCCATATAGAGTAGGTATTTGATACATTTACTGAATGTATGTTTGGATACATGAGACTTCTTAATTTTGGTTAAACAGAACCTTCTAATAATTATGCTCTGGCTTTGGAGACATAAAGTAATTTGGATAATGAAGAAAGTATAAACTTTAGATAATTTTACTAAATTAAACACAACAAAGTGGTGAATACTTTTCCTAATACACATTGTTATGTAGCCTGAGATAACTTATGCTAATCATAATAAGGCTATCCTTTCTCTCTCCCAAGGTTACAACGACATATTCTAGTTTACCTCAGTTGTCATTCTCTAACCTTTATTGTTTGTTCATTTTTTAGGTATTAAATATAATCTGGATAATTGGGGAACAGTATATTTTGACAGTTTTTTATATCCTTTTTGTTGTGAGAAGGCAAGGAAAAAGAAATAAGATAATTTAGTTTATTGAATCTTTACTGATGTTTCACTGTATCACACAATGTGTTGAGATAGAATAAATAATAAGACATTGTGCTTTTTTTCTTTATGGTCTGAAGCAAGTGTTACCAGACTAGCAAGAAATGACAATATAATAGATTCTGAGTGATAACTTTGCTGGAAGTTGGATATTGTGTCTAATGAGTTATCTTTTTGTAATTGTTTTAAGTCAGCTATTCTATACACGAAAGTTAGAATTTTACTATGTGGCTTGTTTAGATCATTTGCTACAGTTATGTATAAGAATTAATAATAGCTGGCCAGGCGAAGTGGCTCACGCCTGTAATCCCCGCACTTTGGGAAGCAGAGGTAGGCAGATCATGAGGTCAGGAGTTCGAGACCAGCCTGACCAACATGGTGAAGCCCTGTCTCTACTAAAAATACAAAAACTGGCTGGGCACGGTGGCACATGCCTGTAATCCTAGCTACTCAGGAGGCCGAGGCAGGAGAATTACTTGAACCCAGGACGCAGAGGTTGCAGTGAGCCAAGATCGTGCCACTGGACTCCAGCCTCACGACAGCAGAGCGAGACTCCGTCAACAACAACAAAAACAACAATAACAAAAGTAATAAAAGCTAAAAAGGACAAAATTTCAACAAGTTTTATTTAAGAGCAACTAATCTGTTAATAACATTGTTTTTCCACATCCTTTTCTATTCTGTTTTGTTTTTGTCAAGGAAATTTTGCTGGAAGAAGTATGAGGAATATAAGAATACATTCTTAGTATGTTGTTTCATTTCAATATTAAAGATATCAAATATATATAACCTGCATTACCAGACATCATAATTATACTAGCCAGGATGGAATTATACTTGTATATTTAAACAATGCTGCCTTGAACTATAGGTTTTTAAAGTGAGCATCAGCAATTACCTCTTACAATTTTCTTTTAACATTATGTCAAACGGCATGGCCTAACTTGGAAATACATCTTTCAAAATACGTGAGAAATTAGAATTTTTAAAAATAAATAACAATCCTAAGCACTTAAGCTTTGTTTTCCATCCTTATAATTACGTAGAGAAAACAAAACACTATAGTTAATAATGTGCTTTGAGAACTACCTTCAAGTGCCAAATAAGACTTGGAAGATTCAGTCATTGGACCCAATGCTACTTCTGCTTAACTTCTGTGTAAGACAGCGAGGCATTAAGCCCAAGTAAGTGAATTACTACAAAATATGTATTATTTTCAAATAAATCTGCCATTAATTGCATGTTAGCTCCAACGTCTGTTCTCCTCAAGTTACAATAGAAAATAAACTATTAATTCATCATATGAGTAAGATATTCAAAATTCAAATTGAAATGATGCTACAGAAAACTTTAAAAAATTATATATATATATTATTTCAATAAATTCTAGCTACATAATTATTAAATAAATTAGGGTTGCATTTTATTTATGTTCAAAATAAAACACAATATATCCCAGTTGGGGAATTTAATAAATATACTGATAAATCTGTTTTGATGTAAATTTTTGGTTTATTCTGGATGATAGCGGAGGTAGTGTATCTATGTGGCAATACATAAGCAATAGGTATCTTCAGAGTTTCAAGCAGAAGGAGAGCTTTTCAAGTGCTTATTTAAGCATTTTTAGGAGAACAGGAAGTCACCTTCCTCCTATGTGATTTTCATAACTTCCTTAGTTTCAGAATTATTAACATTAGGTTTATTGTTTTTGCTGTTGTTGTTCTGGTCTACTACACTATTTGAAATATAGTCTAATATCTTTGGTCTTCTTTTAATTTAAGAGGGATCCTTTCACCTTTCTTCCTCAAGTATGAATTTCTAGCCATATTACAAAGAATGATAATACGCCTTATGCACATTTCTGGATTCCACCAAAGTGGTTCCAATTCTCAAAAGCAACACTATCTGCGACTTTTAAAGACAATATTTTAAAGAGTTTGAAGGTAAAAAAAATTCAGTTTGGAATTTTATTCACCTTTTAACTGTAATCATTGAAGTGTTAACTTTTTTTTCAGATTTTAATATGCTTTAGAAATTGCTTTTAGCTTGTGTATGTGCAAGGGGTCATAAAAGATATATGTGTATCTTGAATGAAGTATTCTCCATTAATTACCTACAAATTTAAAATTCTTTAAAATTTTATCCTCTGGTATATCATCCTTTGTTAATATGGTTATTGAATCAATATTTAAACATCCACTTTTAAGGATTCAACAGCTAATATGCCTACCTGAATTTTCATGGTGCTTATTATTATAATTTAGTTTAGACAAAATGATTTCTAAATTACATTTCATAACAAAAATGATTATTCACAAAGGACATAAAATGTAACATACATTTATTTTTCATTTTATCCTTACTTAAAAATCCAAGCAGTATTACTAAATTTTGCAGATGAAAACTTGTGGCTTAATGATGTCACACAGTAATTCATACAGAGTCCCTTGCCCCAGTTTAATATCCTCCACTGGTATTTTAAAACTCACTCAACACGTGCAACCTTGATTTTCATCTTAAATGATCAGTAAGTTTTATCATTGCTTTTTCTTACAAGAGCATTTTTAAGCATCTTGAAACCCAGGTAATTTCTGGGTAGTTATTATACCAACAGTTACCCAACTTTATATGTGGCGGCATTATTTCAAAGCAATTATATTTCTTCACAAAAGCTAAGCTCATTCTTTCTTAGAAAAGCTTATTTTTCTAGTGCTGAATTCTGACTGATTCTGAGACCACTCATTCGCATTTTACCCATGAGATGATATAGATTACAGTTTCAGTTGAAGTAGTCAGAGATATGAAACTGTTTCCTTTTGCTAAATTGATAAAGGATTTAACCTTCTTATGGTGGAACACAAAACAACTGAATAAATAAAAAGTTTCAGAAGATAAACCTGATATCTAAAGAAAGTTTTCATTGTGTCTTCTACTATTTTGATTTATATTTACCTTGGACAGTATAATAATTCAATAAAAACACTACCTCACTTATATAAGATGCACTATTATTACAACAGGATCTGATAAAATAATACGGTAACTTCTAGTTTATTTAGGTGCCAACTGCTTATTTTATGGATTATCTGTGTCATTTTTCTCTAATGTAGTATGTATACCAGTTGTTAATTTTGTTCTTTTTCTAACATGCATTTATTTTTCATTTAATTCTTACTTAAAAGTCTAAGTAGTATTTGCTAATTTTTATAGACAAAAATTGTGGCTTAATAGGGTCACATAGTAATTCATAGAACCAGAGTTCTATGTACCACCGGATGAATTTAAAAAAGAAATAAGTAAATATTAAAGCACACAATATTGAAAAATATGTGGCAGAAAATGGAATGAAGTGAGAGGTCCACGAAAAAAAATATATATATATATATACACACACACACATATACACATATATATATATGTGTGAAAAACAAAAAAAATTGATGCTCTGGTCATAATTATCCAAAAATACTGCTTTGTACAAGGCTTTCTTTTTAATGGCTTTAAATGTCCCTTTCTGAAACCACAGCCACTGATAACTACTTCATGTGCCATCATCTATTAGATTATGCTAATATATACCAATGCTTTGTCTATTCCTCAACAAAAGTTAAACCTCTCTTTCAAAATGTGCTTAAAATCGATCTCATTCTCTAAGGTTTGAAACATTTTTTGAGTTTTAAATTTCTTATTGTAAAGTGCCTTGTTTTTGTAAATCATATTATTTTCTCCTGGATGAGACATGAAGGCTAATGACTGTCATTTTCACCTTTCCCTCAATAGCTCCCACAATTTTGTTTTTCTTTCTTTCTTTTTTTTTTTTTTTTTTATTAGAAGACTGACTGGAAGATTTTGATAATAATTCTCTTTCTTTTTTGTTTGTTTTTTGTCTGTTTGTTTGTTTGCTTTCTTTTGAGACAGATTCTCACTCTGTCGCCCAGGTTTGAGTGCAGTGGTGCAATCTTGGCTCACTGTAACCTCCGCCTCCCGATTTCAAGTGATTATCCTGCTTCAGTCTCCTGAGTAGCTGGGATTACAGGTGCATGCCACCACACCCGGTTACTTTTTGTATTTTTAGTAGAGTCTGGGTTTCACCATGTTGGTCAGGCTGGTCTCAAACTCCTGACCTCATGACGTACCCGCCTTGGACTCCAAAAGTGTTGGGATTACAGGCATGAGCCACCGTGCCTGGCCGATAATAATTCTTAACATAGTTTTGGGTTCTAACGGCCAATTTCAGTTTATCTTTTCTCTTTCTACTTAAGATGTTAAATACATATTATAACTTCTCTAATTTACCACACTTTTCCAAAAATTAGCTTGTAATTTCTGCTCTCAACAGCAGGTACTTAAGAAGATATAAGTAAACAACTCCCACTACCAGTAATGCAATTATTGACAAAGACAGTGTACATAACAAGCAGTGCAGATGCTTCAAAAGTTGTATATCCAAAATGCATACTTTTTCTAATCCTACATAACAAAACACCACCATTCAACAACTTAAAACAAATCAAATTTAATATCTCAAAGTTTCCATGGGTCAGGAGTTTAGGTACAGGTTAACTGGGTTTTCTGATCAGATACTAATATCAAGAGTTGCAGCTGTGGCTGCAATCTCCACCTGTTTTGCGATCCTCTTCCAAGCTCACAAATTGTTGGCAGAATTTATTTCCTTGCTGTATGGCTGAAGCCCAGAATTTTTTCTTGGCTGTTGACCAGGGAAGACTCTCAGCTCTTAGGGGCCACCTGCAGCTCCTTACCACATGGCCCTCATATGAAGTTCTCAACATGAATGTTGACTTTCTTTAAGGCCAGCAGCAGAGTATTCGAAGTTGCTTAATCTCTCTTTTAGGGGTTCACTACATTAAGTTAGACTTAAAGTCTGCTGATTAGAGGCCTTAACTGTGTATTAAAAAAATTGCCATATACGGTAACTAACATAAAATTGGGAGTGATATTCCATCATATTCACAGAGCCCACCCATACTCAAACAGAAGGAATTACATTGATGAGTATTCCGGGGGGCAGAAATCTTGAGGGACATATAA
This sequence comes from Macaca thibetana thibetana, assembly GCF_024542745.1. Taxonomy (NCBI): domain Eukaryota; kingdom Metazoa; phylum Chordata; class Mammalia; order Primates; family Cercopithecidae; genus Macaca; species Macaca thibetana. The sequence continues at coordinate 68,949,597 of NC_065592.1, forward strand.
GAATTCTGCCTGCCATACAGGACTCAAATAAATTCAGGGTCAACATCCTGACATTAATCCTGAACATTATTACTAGCTTAATAGTGTGATTGTTGTCTTCTATGGCAGTCCCTGATGATTATGATCTCATTGACCAATTATTCTGGTTTCTCTTGACGGTGGAGTTTTCCAAGACTTACACCTGTCAATGCTAAAACTGCAACACATCCTGTCAAACAGGGATGTTTGTCACTCTAGTCCCAGTTTCTCACTCCACGAGAAGTATTGACCATTGCCATCACCTAGAGTGCACTGGAAACAGAGCTTTAAGAAGCCATTCCATCTCAGGTTTATCATTTGTATATCACTTTTGATATTCCAAACAGTGGAGAATGTGGCAGGGTTATCAGTGTCAAGCAAATGGCTAAGTGGATGAGGTTCTTCTACCCTGCCAGAAAGCCACGTAAGTGAAACTCACACATATACCAATTATGTCAGCTTTATGCATTATCAAACACAGCAATAATTCCTATTGTTTCTCAAAAAGAATGAGAAAATAGCCCATGTAGTGTCTATGCGTTTAATTTCTTTTATCTCTGAAACCAAATTTGGTCTTTATGACCCAGTCCTAAAATGTAATTATTATATTCATGTGAAGAAATAAAGTCATAAAACCTTGAGTAAAATCTTTTCTTGATATTGTGGAAAAAAATAGTACTGAAAGCACCTTTGCAACTGTATTTCCATTTACTTTAATATTTGTTTACAGTTACCCAGGTGGCACTGCTACAAAAAATTGCCAAAACTGAGAAAAACAAAAATGTAACTAGATTGGATGGGGGAAATTAAGACTAATTACTGCAGCCACTATCAACTAATTTGCCAGACTAAACTGATGAATGAATTTCCCTTTCCAATTTCTCACATAAAAATTATTAGAAGAAAAATAATCAATAAATTCTAGAGTTCAAAGTCAAGTAAGAAAAATCCTCAGTGAAAGACACAAAAGAGGAAACTCAAAGTCAGAATTTTGAAGGAACTAAAAACCAAAATTTAAACAAGATATAATTCATAATGGCTAGGATTTGAGGTTTGATGCTCCAGAGAAGTGGCTATCCTATTATTTGGTCTTAGGAAACACTTACACACTTAAATATTTACAAAGATCCAAAAGAGCAGTTTTGTTATTACTACCTTAAAATGATAGATTGATAGTTACTCTATTAGAAATTAAGATAGAGAATTTAAAAATTAATTCTGAAATCACTTAAATAATAGTAATAAATTTGTACTATGCTGACATAAATTTTTATGAATAGTAACAATATTTTACAAAAGAATAATAATATTAGAGGAGTTATATAGCTTCACAGAATTTTCAAATTTTTTTCATTTCCAGATTAATAGATGATAGAATCCCATATCTGTTTTGGTATTAAGTCTGTTTTGATATCAAGTGTCATGAAGAAAAAATTTTTAGACAGTCACGAGAGAATGAATTAACACAGTTTCGATCTCACAGATCTTCTAAAAGGTTCTAACATCCCCCAGAAATCCCCACATCACACTGCCAGAACTTGTACACCAGAAGTATCAGGTGGGGGGGTGTGGATTCTAATACCTGTAAATAAAAGTAACAACTGAGATAAGTATAAATAGTTGAGAGTCTTGAAGGATTGACCCATAAGTGAAAATATCTGTTAAACGTCAAATAAAAGCGTAAAGGAAGTCTGTGGCCCATGTGGAATCTTGATTAGAACCAGAGTCTCCCATGAGGACTTAGGAATGAGTAATACACCATACTTAGATATAAGAATGCAATTAGTATAATGTGGTTCATAGGAACACACACTGAGAAATTAACTTCAAAATAAGTTCAGAACTAGGAAAACTCTTATGAACTCAGCAGTGACAAACACTAATCTGCATTAAAGGACTAGCACCACAACCCATCACATGACATATTACTAAGTAATACAATCCCACTGAGCAGGGCTTAACCTTTGAATAACAACGTATTTAAGAAAACAAGCTTCATGAAGTGCAGTCACCATGCACTCAGACACACACATAAACATACACACACTCACATGAAGGGAGAACTGGACACTATAGCCCTTATATAAAGACTAAGTTTTCAGAATGAGTAAGTATCAAAAAAATACAGATTAAGTTTAATAAGTTTAAAAGTCACGTTTAAAATGTCCAACACAATGAAGAGATAAAAATCAAGAAAAATAAGAACATCTCACATATTCTTTAAAACAAAAGCCAAGTGAGTTATATTAAAATATAACTAATGAAATTAAAACACATATAACCACACTTCTATTAAATATTTGGAAAAATATTAGAGCTGTAGAAATAAATGAAAGATGAATTTAAACATATGCCTAAAGAAAGCAATTAGAATGCAACACATATAGAAAAAGACATGGAAAAGACATAGTCAACATAAAAAAGATGAAGATATAAGAACTCCCAGAGTATATCCACTAAGAATTCCAAAAGGATAGTACTGGAGAAAAATAATGTCAGAAAGTGTTAGGACTGAGGAAAAACATGAGAGTTCAGATTAAAGGAGATTAGTTCCATGAAGGATAAACCAATAACATCAATCTTCACTGAGTTATATTAAAGTTAAAATATACATGAATGAAAGAAAAATAATAAAGGATAAAAGGGAAGGACCCAACTGAGAGTAGTCTCCTCATCAATAACAAAAGGTGTCTGAAGACAATCAAACAATCTCTTCAAAATACAAAGTGGTGAGTAGTTAATCCAAAATTCTATTCAGTTAAACCATTGTGAAAGAGAGAGAGAGCTCATAATTATAATATTTGAAAGAACTGTTGACATACATACTTTCCCAAGAAGAATTTAATGAAGAAGAAAATATTGGCATGCAAGGAGCAATATTTACATAAAAGTGGTTTAATAATTTTTGGAAAATTCAAATGAATATTAGATATAGAAAGAGTAATTTCAACATATTAATTAAGAAAAATGGATAATAAAAGAGTTTGCATATAGAGTTTATTTTCTAAAGCATAAGAAAGTTTTCACATTGGAAAAATAGTGACATCATTCCACATATTATTAGATAAGCAAGAAAATATGACCTCAACAAATATAGTGAAAATGTACCATTTTGTATTTTACTGGCATTTAGTACATAGTGCCAAGTAGAGTTGTAAACATTTTAAAAATCATTTACAAATTTATTGAGCTGTGAGGTGGGTGTTATAATTATTTCCATTGTACAGATGAGGTAATTGAGATACAGAGTAGTCAGTAACATGCCTACAAGTCTAGTAGGGACAAGAGTTGAACCCTGGTAATATGGTGCCATAATTTGCATGGTTAACAACTTTGTTATATTGCTTCCTACTTATAATTTATACTACTTTTAATATTATCCAACTTGGAATATAGGATCAAGAAAAATGAACTTCAAACAAGACACATTATCTCATCAAAAATTTACAGAAAATTAATATTCAAAAGCAAAATTTAGGAAGTATTTCTATAAAATTTGGAAAAAGTATATGGTTTCTCAAAGGCATACTTATTAAATGTATTATAGGAGGCCCTTTATAGGAGCCAATTTAATAAGGCAAGAAGGAAGAGATTGTCATGCCCATATGATGGCAGGGACATTTTCTTTATCGTTAGTGATAAAGGTATCTTAATAGAAAATTACAGACTTGGCCGGGCGCGGTGGCTCAAGCCTGTAATCCCAGCACTTTGGGAGGCCGAGACGGGTGGATCACGAGGTCAGGAGATCGAGACCATCCTGGTGAACACAGTGAAACCCCGTCTCTACTAAAACTACAAAAAAACTAGCCGGGCGCGGTGGCGGGCGCCTGTAGTCCCAGCTCCTCGGGAGGCTGAGGCAGGAGAATGGCGTGAACCCGGGAGGCAGAACTTGCAGTGAGCGGAGATCAGGCCATTGCACTCCAGCCTGGGCGACAGAGCGAGACTCCGTCTAAAAAAAAAAAAAAAAAAAAAAAAAAAATTACAGACTTGCCAAAAATGTATAATTTCATGGCATTGAAAAATATTCTGCTATTAAATACAAAGCCCCCTTGCAAACATCAATAGTATTACTAGCTTTAGCATATATTATTGATAAACAATAATAAAATATATTAAGAAATATGTAAAGTATGCACAATTTTATGAATAAGCGTTAAAATATTACCAGAATATATAACAACATACATAATATGTATACAATATTCATGAATGGAAAGATATCCATTCTTTCTAAATTTACTCATAAATGTATTCCAATTAAAAATGTTAAAAGATGTTCTATGGTATTAATCAAAGATAACTCAAAACCTGTACAGCAGAATAAAGTTAAAGGGTACATGAACAAGTATTAAACAGGAAAATAAGGGCAGGAATTGGGGGTTTCTACTAAAAATAAATCTTATTATAAAGCTACAAGAATTTAAATATTTTTTATCTCTATGCACAGAGATAATATTGGAATAAATAACTTGGAATAGATATAGCCACACGTTGGGCTTTGACCTATGATCAATGTGGTGCTAGAATTTAGTGGAGAAAGCATCAGCAACTGGTTTCAAGTGAAAAACAAAATTTATTCATTATCTCACTTTATACACTCTTTCTCATCACATATAAAAAATGTTAGATTAATTAAATTCATAAAAATATCAAATGAAAATATAGATGAATTTGATGATACTACTGTTAAAATAACTATAGTTAATATCACTACAAACAAAATTAAAAGACAAAATATATATTGAGAGGAATTTCAATCAATCAGCAAGAGGCATAATTTAAAAATGAACCATTTTACACAGTTTAGGTGGACAAAAATGAAAAATCTAAAACTTTCATCAACCAGTGTATAGCTGCAGGGAATGAAAATTAGTACAATCACCTTGGAGAACGATTTGGGAATGTTTGTCAAAAACTGAAAATGGAGGTTTGTATGCATAGGGAGACATGTGAAGGGATGAGAACTTAAGCATTTTTAAGTTTCAGAAAAGTAAACAGAAAGCAACAAAATACTGTGTTTACTAGGAAAATTATTGTATATTATTATAATATGTTAATATAATATGTAATTGCAATAATTAACTAATTATATATTATATAGTATAGAGAGAATATATGAAATATAGTATAATACAAGTGTATGCCATATATTATCTAATAATATATAATAAACATTATATAATATACAGCATATACTTTTAATATATTATCTATTATATAATATTTAGCAAAATATATATTATATAATAATATATAATGATCATTATATATGACATATACTTTTATTATACTACATTCTACATTTCAAATTTAGAATGAATTAGATCATTACAGAGAACATGCATAGATTTTTATTACACAAAAATGTAACAAAAAGTGAAAAAGGCAATTTTCAAAATCTTATACCATTTATGTAAACATTAAAACCATACAATAGCATTTGCTTATAATATCAATAATGAATATGACCTGCTCCCTTTTGTCCAGGTTTTCATTGATTATTAGCAGATAGAGACTTGCAAGCCAGTAATTTTAATACACAGATTCAAGCACAATTAGAAAGAAAGAATTATCAGTTTTGTTTCCTCTCCTTTCCCACCAAAGAGAAATCCGCTTGTACCTACTTGTTCTGCAGTAATCCCCCTCCCACAGACTCCTCAAGCAGGCAAATACACAAAGTCTATTGTGCCACAGGATTTCTTCCAAATCCTGTGAGTGGGAATGACTGGGAGTAAGGGTCTGGGGAAGACCACAGGTGGGAATTAGTATAGGATAAAGAAGAAAAGTAAGTTAGTGTGATAATGCTGAATAGAAGAAAATTTACAGGTGGTTTGTATATAAAATGGTAATAGTTTAAGTAAAGTTAAGAAGGAAAAATACAATGCAATCTCATAACTGATTCATAAGATTAGTAATAAAGAAAATAATAATATAAACAAGAGTATAACCAATGAATCATGAGGGACGTCTGCAAGAAAAGCATTGTAGAAAAATTAGCAGAAGTTTCCAATATTATAAGCAGAAAGAGACCATTCTTTAAAAAAAAAAAAAAAATGTGCAAAGAAGCCATCTACAGTATAGCCACACAGCTTACAAACTATATTGACCTTTATCTGCCTTTATTAATAAGACTTTACTAATCCAAGGCCTTCATCAAGATAAATTTAATATAATATACCTAGAAACATTTTGTAGGAAAATATAAAGTTCAGTATCCCTATTCTGTTTCAGGAACTTGTTGGAAATGCACACACACACACACACACACACACACACACTTAAATTGAAATTGATGTCAGATTTTTCGACTTTTCAATGGATAGAATCAAATGATTGTTTAACTCCATGATGCTTCCAAACCTCCTCAAAATTCTTTGCTGTGTCCACCAGTGCTAATCTATTATGTCATAATAGTTACCTACTTCTAGTCAAGCCCTCACATTGAAGACTTCCCTTAAGTCATACATGGTCTCTACTAAAAATGCAAGAAATAGCAGCGGGGCATGGTGGCGTGAACCTGCAGGCCCAGCTACTCTGGAGGCTGAGGCAGGAGAATTGTTTGAACCTGAGAGGCAGAGGTTGCAGTGAGACGAGATTGCGCCACGGCACTCCAGCCTGGTGATAGAGTGAGACTCCGTCTCAAAAACAAAAACAAAAACAAAACCAAAAATTAGTCAGACATGGCGGCACACGCCTGTGGAGGCAGAAGTTGCAGTGACCACTGCACTCCAGCCTGGGTGACATGGTGAAACTCTGACTCAAAATAAATAAATAAATATATAAAATATGTTTAATTGACAATTCATAATTGCATACATTTATGGGGTACAATGTGATGGTTTCATATATGTATAAAATATATAATGATTAAACAAAATTAATTAATATATTTATCACGCCTCTTGCTTATTATTTATGAGGAAACATTTGAAATGTACAAACTTACTTATTTTGAAATATATAACACATTATTATTGATTATAGTTACTCTGCTGTACAATAAATCTCAAAACAATCCTCTTCTAAATTTGTAATTTTACCCTTTGGTAAACAACTGCCTTTCTCTTTCCTCCTACCCTCCATCCCTAGTCTCTGGTAAACATCATTCTACTCTTTTCTTGTATGAATTCAACTTTTTTAGATTCTACTCATAATTGAGACATGAAGTGTTTATCTTTCTGTGCCTGGCTTATTTCATTTAGCATAATGCCCTCCGGGTTCATCTACATTGTCACAAATGACAGTGTTTTCTTCTTTTTTAATGCTGAATAGTCTTTGTTGTGTATATACCACATTTTCTTTATGTATTCATTCACCGATGGATACTTAAGTTGTTTATATATCTTGGATATTGATAAAAATATACTGAAATGAACATGAGAGTACAGATATCCATTTGACATACTGATATTCATTCCTTTGAATATATACCCAGAAGTGGGGTTACTGGAGCATATGGTAGTTTTATTTATTTATTTATTTATTTATTTAGTTTTTAGTTTTTTGAGGAACCTCCATACTGTTTTCAATCATATCTGTAGTAGTTTACATTCCCATCGACAATGTGCAAGAGTCCACTTTCCTCCACATTTTTGCCAACACTTTTCCTTTTTTTTTTTTTTTCTGATAAAAGCTGTTTTAACAGGTATGGGGTGATATCTCAGTAGTGCAGTTTCAATTTGCATTTCCCTAATGATTAGTGGATACCAAGTACTTTTTCATGTTCCTGTTGGCTATTTCTGTGTCTTCTTTTGAGAAAAGTTTGTTCAGGTCCTTTGCCTATTTGTTAATCAGTTTGTTTTCTTGCTATTGAGTCATTTGGAAGCCTTTTTATTTTGGATATGAACCCATTATCTGATGTATGGTTTGCAAATATTTTCTTCCTTTCTGTGAACTGTCTCTTCACTTTGTTAATTGTTCCTTTGTTGTGGATAAGTTTTTCAGTTTCAGGCCATCTCATTTGTCTATTTTTGCTTTAGTTGCCCGTGCCTTTGAGGTCATATCCAGAAAATCATTGCCCAGAGCCCAAACCAATATCATGAAGCTTTTACTCTAGTGGTTTTAAGTTTCAGGTTTTAAATTTAAGTCTTTAATCTCTTTTGAATTGACTTTTGTCTATGATGTCAGATAAAGATCCAATTTATTCTGCATGTGAATAGCCAGTATTCCCAACACCATTTATGAAAAAGGCTGTCCTTTCCCCATTATGTTCTTGGTACCTTTGTCAAAAAGCAATTGACTATAAATGCATGGATTTATAACATTGTAGTGACAAATATAACCTAAATAGGGCCGGGCGCGGTGGCTCAAGCCTGTAATCCCAGCACTTTGGGAGGCTGAGGCGGGTGGATCACGAGGTCAGGAGATCGAGACTATCCTGGCTAACATGGTGAAACCCCGTCTCTACTAAAAATACAAAAAACTAGCCGGGCGTGGTGGCGGGCGCCTGTAGTCTCAGCTACTTGGGAGGCTGAGGCGGGAGAATGGCGTGAACCCGGGAGGCGGAGCTTGCAGTGAGCCGAGATCACGCCACTGCACTCCCTGGGAGACACAGGGAGACTCCGTCTCAAAAAAAAAAAAAAAAAAAAATCTAAAATGTATTTAAATTGGCATTTAAATACTATAGTTGATTTTTAGAAAGCTACAAACAAAAATACATTTGTATAGTCTTTTGTATTTACCTCTGTGGTTACATTTACTGATGCTCTTTATTTATGTAGATTTGATTTACTTTCTAGTGTGCTTTCATATCACCCTTGGGGACTCTCTTTTATATTTCTTGTAATCAATGCAGTTACTGACACACCCTCTCAATTTTTGATTACCTAGGAAAGCCTTAACTTCTTCCTAATTTTTGAACAATATCTGGATTCCATATCTGGATATATAATTTTTTTCTTGAAGGTCCTTTGCTTTCAGAACTTTGAATGTATGACTCTACTGTCTTCCAGCTTTCATAATTTTTGCAGAGATATCAGCTGTTAAGCTTATTGAGCGAATCTTGTTAATGCAATAAGTTGCTTCTTCTGTTTTTGCTATTTTCTCCATCTTTGTCATTCAACAGCTTAGTTATAATAGATCTAGAAGTGAATGTCTTTGTGTCGTATTTAGAGTTCAGTGAGCTTTTGGATTGTGTTGTTTAACGTTTTCATTAAATTAGGGAAGTTTATGGGCATTCGTTCTTTAGATATTTCTCTTCCTCTTTCTCTCTCTTTCTTTCTCTTCTTTGTAGGAATTCTCATTATGCAGATGTTGGTATAGTTGATGATGCCTCAAATGTCTCTGAACATCTTTTTATTCTTCTTTACTCTTTTTTCTTTTAGTTTCTGAAACACAAAATAAATCTCACTTGTTTTGTCTTCAATTTTGCTAATTCTTCTTTTCTGCCTGCCTAGGTCTTCTATGATTCCTTCAGTAATTTTTTTAGTTCAATTATTGTGTTTTTGAACTCAAGAATTTCTACTTACTGTCTTTGTCTTATAATTTCTGCCTCTTCATTGATATACTTTATTTGATGAGGCTTCATTATTATAATTTCTTTTAGTTCTTTAACATATTTTCCTATGGTTCTTTGGACACATTTTAAAAAGCTGATTTAAACTCTTTGCATAGTTAGTCCAATGTCTGTGCTTTCTCAGGCATTTAATTGATTGCTTTTTCTTGTGTATGGCTCATGTTTTCTTGTTTCTTTGCATGTGTTATTTTGACATCAACTGGACATTTAATTAATATAATGTGGCAACTCAAGAAATCAGATTCTCCGCCTCCACAGGATTTGTTTTTGTTAGTGTTTATTCCTATTGTTGTTGATGGTAGACTATATAGTGACTTTTCTTTTTTTTTTTTTTTTTTTTTTTTTTTTTGAGACGGAGTCTCGCTCTGTCACCCAAGCTGGAGTGCGGTGGCGCGATCCTGGCTCACTGCAAGCTCTGCCTCCTGGGTTCACGCCATTCTCCTGCCCCAGCCTCCTGAGTAGCTGGGACTACAGGCACCCACCACTGCGCCCAGCTCATTTATTTATTTTTAGTAGAGACGGGGTTTCACCGTGGTCTCGATCTCCTGACTTTGTGATCCGCCCACCTCGGCCTCCCAAAGTGCTGGGATTACAGGCGTGAGCCACTGCGCCTGGCCTATAGTGACTTTTCTAATTAATGTTTTAAATCTTCTGTCATGCATGACCACTAGCATCTATACTTTTATGTGTTAGTAGTCTAATAGTGGTATTACATGCATTTCCTTAAACATTTGGAACCAATAACTCTGACAAGCTTTTCTGAGAAGTTATGTATGCATGCATGTATATTGGAGCACATCATGAACTCTCAGGAAGGGGGCTGGCACCTGTGTCCTAGAGTTCACTTTTTATTAGGGCAGATCTTCGAGTTCAGAGATTAAGGTCTTTTCTTATCTTTGTAGAGATGCAGACAGTTCTGGGCAAACACAGAGCCCTAAACATATGCATGATGTTCTAGAATTAAAGAAATATTGTAGCACTTTTTAAAGCCCATATGTATATATCATTTACTAGCTTTTGAAAAAAATAGGTTTTTGGTTACAATATTATTTTTCCATCTTACATCTACCACCTCAGGTAGCCACAAATACAGCTAAACAATGGACTCTAATTGTTTATAGCAAATGCTCCTCTGAAAAAAGGTTTTACACACTGAGTGATCACTGCATTAGCTCCAATAAAGACAGCTTTGAATGTGGCATCCTATACAGAACTGCCAACAGGAATAATTAATCACAGTTCTCTGGAAATGTGACTTCAAAGAAGCTCTAACCTTATTTTTCTCCTTTCAGCTCCAGAAATATGTTGAGTTTTTTTTTTTTTTTTTTTTTAACCTAATTATGGTCTGTTGATTTTTAAGTCTACTTTGGAGTTTTGGAGCTGAATTAGGAAGGATGAAATAGGGAATGTTAAAATGGCACAAAGCTTACTGTTTGCAAAAATTCAGCTATTTCACTTGAATAAATGGTTTCCAGATTGTTGATACTTTTGTTAACTTCCAGGATTCTGAAAAATTTGATTCTGACATATTTTTGTCAGTTTTGTTGTTGCTTTTATGATGGAGAAAATTTATAGAATTTCCTACTTTGCTATTCTTTCTGGTATCACTCATCCAGTTTATTAATTAAAATATAAAAGTCATAATTGTACTAATAAACACCATCAATTATACCAAGTTGGCATCTGTAGAATAATTTACACAAAAATAGCAAAATACATATTTTTCTCAAGCTCTCATGTAATATTTACCACTATAGAAAATATTTGGAGGAACAGAACATATCTTAACAAATTTAAAGTAACTGACATCACATTCTGTCTTCTGAGAACACAATGAAATTAAAACTAGTAATCAATAATAGAAAGATAAGTAGAAAAACCTAAATAAATGAAGATTAAACAACACACTTCTAAATAACATAGAAAGTCTTGAAATAAATTAAAATGTATTTCAAACTAAATGACAAAAATAATAAAACATTAACATTTTTTAGGATACAAAGTTGTGGATGGGGAAAATGTATAGCATTAAATGCGTATGTGAGGAAGAAGAGATATCAAAAATTAATATCTGAAGCTTCCTCCTTAGGTGACTAGAAAAAGATCAATAAATTAAATGCAAACTAGGTAGAAAAAAATAATGAAAATTAAAGCAGAAATCAATAAAATTAATAACAAGCTAATAGAGCAGATCAGCAAAACAAAAAGCCGCTTCTTTAAAAAGAACAATACAATTGATAAATCTCTAGAAAAGATAATAAAAAGAAGAGACAAAAACATATTACTAATTTCAGAATTTAAACTGGGGCAATCACTACTGATCCTACAGACATTTAAAGCATAATAAAGGTATACTAATAAAATTTCTATGCTCACTAGTTTGATAAACGTAGATGAATTGAACAAATTTCTTAAAAGACGCAATGTCTCCAAAACTTATACTAGGAGAAATACAAAATCTGATTAGAACTATATTAATAAACTCCCAAATCACAATGCAACAGATGTGCTCACATGTAATTCTATGAAGCATGTAAGGAAGAAATTATACCAATTCTCTGTAATCTCTTCCAGAATACAGAAGCAGAAAGAATACATTTTAACTAATTCTGTAAAGTCAACATTACCCTCATACCAAAACCAATGACATTAAAATAAATAAAAACTACAGATCAATACCTCTCATGAACATAGAGCCAAGTCCTGGAAGACATATTAGCAAATTTATGTGACAATGTTTAAAAAAATATTATACATCACAGTCAAGTGGGATGTATTCCATGTATGTAAGGGTGGTTAAACACTGAAAAATCTATTAATGTAATCCATTATATCAACAGGGCTAAAGAAGAAAATTACATGATTATATAAATAAATACAGAAAAAGCATCTGACAAAATCCAATACCCATTAATGATAAAGACTCTCAACAGAATAGGAAATTATGGGAAATTACTCAACTTGAAGAACATCTAAAAAATTGTCTTAATGGTAAAACTAGATAGTATCTCACTAAGATCAGGAGCAGGGCAAGAAGTTTCATTCTCACCATTCCTAGTACATTGCAATAGGAGCTTTAGCTAGTGCAAAAAGATAAGAAAGGTAAATAAAAGTTATTCAGATTGGGAAAGATAAAATATTACTTTTTCTTTACACACACCAAAAAAACCTATTGAAACTAAAAGTGACTATAGCAAAGCCACAGGATACAAAGTTAACACACAAAAGTTGGTTGCTTTATTAATGTGTCAGCAATGAATAATTAAAATTTAAAATAAAAAAAATACCATTTACATTAGCACCCACCAAAACATTCTCATGTATAAATCTAACAAAACACATACAGGAAACTACAAAACTTTAAAATTTTTAAATATTCAAATAAATGATGAGATATTCTATGTACATGGATAGGAAGACTTGATATTAATAAGATACTAGTTCTTACCAACTGAGTCTAGATTCAGTAGAATTCTAATCAAAATCATGGCCAGTTATTTTGTGGCTATCTACAAACTGATCCTAAGGTTTATATACAAAGGCAAAAAAAACACACACTGGCTTTGTCAGTGACTTTGTAAAAGAAACACTAAAAGCAAAAAATTATAAGCTGAAAACAATATGAAGATGACAAATAAGCATAAGAAATCATGCTCAAAATCATATATCTTTAAAGAATTGAAATTTAAAGAAACAATGTGAGCCAGTACACATCTATCAGAATGGCCAAAACCAAAAACACTGACACCACCAAATGTGAAGTAAAAGGAACTCCTTTTCTTTGCTAGTGGAAATGCAAAATGGTACAGCGACATTAGAACAGTTTGACAATTTCTTATAAAATTAAACATACTCTTACCATGTGATCCAGCAATCATTCTCCTTAGAATTTACGCAAATAAACTGAAAACTGTTCACACAAAAACCTTCACAGGAATGTTTATAGTAGCTTTATTCATGACTGCCAGAGTTGGAAATAATCAAGATGTCCTTCAATCAGTGAATTAATAAACAAACTGTGAACATCCACATGATGAAATATTGCTCAGTGATAAAAAGAGATAAGCTATCAATCCACCAGAAGACTTAGAAGAATCTTAAATGCATATTTCTAAGTGAAAAAAGAAAACTACATGACATTGTGGAAAAGGCAGAATTCTGGAAACAGTAAAAATAGTAGTGGTTGCCAGGGGTTCAGGAACAGTGACAGAGAAATAAATAGGTGGGACAAAAGTAAGCATGATACTATAATGATGAAACCATGATATAATACATTGACCAAAACCCCTATGATGTAAAATGGAAAGAATAAACTCTAACATAAACTATAGCCTTTGGTTAATATTAATCTATCAATATCTACTCATCAATTATAACAAATGTACTACACTAATGTAAAATGTTAATGGGAAGGGAAAATGAAGTTGAGGGAGAGAGGGTATACAGAAACTGATTGTACTTTTCACTCAGTTTTTTTTTTTTTTTTTTCCTGTAAACCTGACTGCTCTGAAAAATAATTTCTTAAAAACAGCATTTTTTGTTTGCCGCTATCTGTAAATGTCAATGCTAGTCTGCATGAAATGTTGCACTACATCTTCTTTGAGAGTCTCTTTTTTGTTTGTTTTTCTGGTCATAGACCTTGCTTCTTCATCTCCACTTGATCAGGAGCAGTGGCATACTTCCATTTTAATGGTTTTAATTTGACATCCTAGAGAAGATTTAACAGTATTGTTCAGTTTTTGTAAATAATTTTTTTTAGTCTATCTTTTATAGAGATCATGGTCTCCTCCAGTGACCCTCCACCCCATATACTCTCTTGTCTTTCTATTTGTAGTGCATAGACTTTAAACTGAAAGTGAATCCTTTTTTTGTGCAGCACCAATACTCTTGGTTATATATAGGGGGGGAACCCACCCCTGGTAGTCAACGCGGGTTCTTTTCTATTTCCCTAAGCATCAGCAGGTCTGAGAAATAAAGGGAAAGAGTACAAAAGAGAGAAATTTTAAAGCTGGGTATCTGGGAGAGACATTACATGTCAGCAGGTTCTGTAATGCCCCTCAGCCCTAAAACCAGCACGTTTTTATTAGCGATTTTCAAAAGGGGAGACAGTGTATGAATAGGGTGTGGGTCACAGAGATCACATGCTTCACAAGGTAATAAAATATCACAAAGCAAATAGAGGCAGTTTGAGATCACAGGACCACAGGACGGGGTGAAATTAAAATTGCTATTGAAGTTTCAGGCACGAATTGTCTTTGATAACATCTTATCAAGAGACAGGGTTTGAGAGCAGACAAATGGTCTGACCAAAATTTATTAGATGGGAATTTCCTCATCCAAATAAGCCTGGGAGTGCTATGGGAAACCAGGGGCTTATTTCATCCCTTTGTCTACAACCGTAAAAGACAGCCGCCCCCAAAACGGCCATTTTCAGAGGCCTCCCCTCAGGGACACATTCTCTTTCTCAGGGATGTTCCTTGCTGAGAAAAAGAATTCAGTGATATTTCTCCTACTTGCTTTTGAAAGAAGAGAAATATGGCTCTGCTCCACCTAGCGCACCAGCAGTCAGAAGTTAAGGTTATCTCCCTTGTTCCCTGATCATTGCTGTTATCCTGCTCTTTTTTCAAGGTGCCCAGATTTCATATTGTTCAAGCACACATGCTCTACAAACAATTTGTGCAGTTAACGCAATCATCACAGGGTCCTGAGGTGACATACATCCTCCTCAGCTTACGAAGATGATGGGATTAAGAGATTAAAGTAAAGACAGGCATAGGAAATCACAAGGGTATTGATCGGGGAAGTGATAAGTGTCCATGAAATCTTCACAATTTATGTTCAGAGACTGCAGTAAAGACAGGCGTAAGGAATTATAAACATATTAATTTGGGGAACTAATAAGTGTCCATGAAATCTTCACAATTTATGTTCTTCTGCCATGGCTTCAGCCAGCTCCTACATTCGGGGTCCCTGACTTCCTGCAACAGTTATACCATTACACATCCCCTGGCAACAACCAAGCTTCTCAGAATGCTCCTGTTTGGTTATTTACTACATGATGGAATAAATATGTGTATATATCAAAAACATATCAGATAGAAGAAAATAAATTTGTAGGGTTAATTTTCATCGCTTATTTCAAAGTTCTAGTCAAGAGATGCTTATAATAACAATTAATTGTTTTACCCTAAAATAACTAAGAAAAATGTCCTTAGCCAAGATAAATTTTGTCAATTTGTTCATGATATAATTTGCTTGTGATAAAATAGCCCAAGCCTGAATTCATTATATAGATAGAATCAGCATAATCATAAAGTAAAAAACAAGTTAGCATTGTATGAGAATGTTTTAGGAAAAGTAAGTTATTTCTGTTTTTATTTGTATTGAAATCCATACTTTAAAATTCATTAACTTTCTTACATGTGGCTACTAATAGCCACTGTTTTAACATCTAAAATGTAACCAGGTCTAGGAAATACATTTAACAAAATGTAGTGGGGCAAATTATCCTATTTTCTATTATTTCTACAGAAATATTTAGATGTACCATTCATTCCATTCATAGAGTGTGTGTGGTGTATTATGTGTATAAATTATATGTGTCAGCCCTCATACGGTTTGCAACTCTGTTTTAATCACTTTCAAGGTAAGGTTTTTTTTTGTTTACCATTGTTTAGAAATTAATCACTGTCATTGCATTGTTAAGAGAAAAAAATAATAAGACATTGACAAAATGGCTACAATTTGTGCAGACTGTATAAAAATTAGATTATGCATAACCAGACCAAAAGCTTAAATATATTACTTCAGTAACCCTTTTTCTGATTGCTACATGAAAAGTGGTGTTCAAGAAAAACTAGATGTCTCTTGCAAATGCAAAATAAGAAAAATGCTTCCACAGTTATGTTTTAAAGGGAACTCTTTCTATGTATAATAGACACACTCCACTGCCTATTTCAAGAAAAATTGGTAAGGCAATAATATCTCAAGTTTCTACAGTGTGACTTTCTATTATTAATGTAGTGAAGGGTACATCTCTTCTAATTAATTTGGTAGAGTGTGTTAAGAATCCAGACAGATGAAACATTTCTTTGCACTCAAGGAAAACAAATGAGTGCGAGCAAATTAGTTTTAAAAGGATGGCATTTAAAAATAGAAACACCTAGCAGATTTACTTGGGTGCCATTCACTGTAATCGCTTCTTATAATAGCTTTTTTAAATGCTAATTTGGTACCAGGCACTGTACTCATCTAATTTTCATAACAATTCAATGAGGTAAGTTGTTATTATCTTTCATTTTATTGATGAAAAGTTTGAGAGTCAGAGACAGTAAGCCACTTGTCCAGGGTCACAGAGCCAGAAAATACAGGAGGTGTGAAATGAACTCAGAAATATAATTTTAAATCTTTGAACAGTTGCTCTATATTGTCAGTCACTGGAAAAATCTGTTTGGGTTGTAATACTTTACCACTGGCATTCATTCAATCCTGTTTTCATATAGCAAGCATTTACTGAGCAAAACTATGTGCCAAGCAATAAACTAGGAATGAGCTAGGATTGGGAATAAAGAAAACAAAGGGTTTACAATCCTGTAAGGAAGATGCATATTTTAGTCAAAAATTGCAATCCATTTAAAAAATTTCCTTTGAAATTAAAGTCAAGTTTAATCAACAAATCATAATGTATACATTTATGGGGTCGAATGTGATGTATTTTGATATACATATACAACGTGGAATGTTTAACTCCATTTAATCAACATATCCATGATCGTAACTTACTTATTTATTTATTTTATTTTATTTTTTTGAGATGGAGTCTCACTCTGTCGCCCAGGCTGGAGTGCAGTGGCCAGATCTCAGCTCACTGCAAGCTCCGCCTCCCAGGTTTACGCCATTCTCCTGCCTCAGCCTCCCGAGTAGCTGGGACTACAGGCACCCGCCACCTCGCCCGGCTAGTTTTTTTTTTATTTTTAGTAGAGACGGGGTTTCACTGTGTTAGACAGGATGAGCTCGATCTCCTGACCGCGTGATCTGCCCGTCTCGGCCTCCCAAAGTGCTGGCATTACAGGTTTGAGCCACCGCGCCGGGCCTTATTTATTTATTTTTGAGACAAGGTCTCAGTCTGTCATCCAGGCTGGAGTGCAGTGGCATGATCATGGTTCACTGCAGCCTCAAGTTCCCATCGTCAAGTGATCCTCCCATATCAGCCTCCTGAGTAGCTGGGACTACAGGCACATGCCACCATGCCAGGCTATTTTTTTTTTTTTTTTTTTTTTTTTTTTAATTTCCTGTAGAGAAGGGCCCACTATATTGCCCAGGCTGGTCTGGAACTATGGACTTAAGTGATCTTCCCAGCGTGGTGTCTCAAGTGCTGGGATTACAGGTGTGAGCCACCACAATTGTCATTACCTGTCATTTATATGGTGAAACATTTAAAATGTACTCTTAGTCATTTTGAAATATACAATACACTATTATTGACTATACTCACCCTGTTGTATAATAGATCTCAAAACGTATTTCTCTCTGAATCTAAAACTTCATAATTTTTGACAACTCCCTATTCCATCCTCCTTTGCAATGCACACTTCCGAAAGCCATCATTCCCCAATCTATTTTTATGAGTTCAACTGTTTTAGTCTACCTGTAAGTGAGATCATGCAGTAGTTGTCTTTCTACTCCTGGTTTACTTCGCTGAGCATAATGTCCTCTAGGTTCATCCATGTTGTGAAAAATAACAGAATTTCTTTCTTTTATAAGACTGAATAGCATCCCCTTTTTTATACATAGTACATTTTATTCACTTATTGAATAATATACACTGAGGATGATTCCATATCTTGGCTACTGTGAATAAAGGTACAGTGAACATGAGAGCGCAGATATATTTTTAACATATTAGTATTAATTCCTTTCGATATGTGCCCAAAAATGGTATTTCTGGATCCTGTAGTAGCTCTATTTTTTTTTTTTTTTAGAAAATTCCATGCCATTTTCCATAATGTCTGTACTACTTTACATTTTCACTAACAAGTTAAAGAGTTCCCTTTCCTCCACATCTTTCATCTTTTCATAAAATCCACATTAACAGGTGTAATATTTTACTCATTGTGGTTTTCTCAGTTCTGTAGTAGTATAGCATTTGAGGTAGACCTCAAGGGGATGTATCAGTCTTATTCTTGTGTTTTGGAATATTTTCAGAGTTATTCTTTCTGTGGATACTTGCTAACTGCATTTCTGTAAGTGAGACCAGACAGCGACAATAGCTACTTTGCCATCTTACTGACATCACTCCACAGAAAATTTTTTAATAATAAGTTGGTTAGCAAAGGGCAAGGATGCATATTAGCATAGTGTAGCTAAAAGTCTACAGGAGAGTGGAAAGTTTCGGGATTCTGGCACAAGCTGAACCTTTTGGAAATAGTTGGGCTGGAGGTGGGTAAGGTCAGCCCATATCACTTGAGCATGGAGCAGTATGTGACTGCTGATCAAGCTTTGGGTATGGTGTGAGAAACAAAGGAACATCCAATTCAGTGTTCACTGTGATACAGAAAGCAAGAATGAAGTCCAGAGTAAATGACCAGAAAAAGAAAACAGGAAAGACAGAACAAGTCTGGGTCCAAGCTTAGAAATATGTATACTGAGAGAAAAAGAGGAAGTGACTGCAAAAGTTGTTGTGAGAAGGTAATGATGAATGACTCCAAGCCAGTCTGACCACTATCCATTGATATTTTCATATTACGTTTTCCTGTCCTTTGCAAATGACCATGTTTCTTTAGAGTAATCCTATCTTTTTACACCACCATCAATACACTACTCATTTCTATCTTCTCTTAAACCATCTCCATTTCTCCCTTAAATTTACAGACCACTTTGATAAATAATGCAATCTCACATTTTAAAAGTTTTAAAACAAGAAAATCTAAGTAATATACTTTATTAACCTAAAACCTATCTTGCAAATCTATCTAAAAATAAAGCAAGCCTAGGCGACAGGGTGAAATCCCATCTCTACAAAACATTATTTTTTAATTGGCCAAGCCAATTTTAGTAGCTGGGACTATAATACATGCCACCTTTAGTCCCAACTACTCTGGAGGTGGGAGGATCACTTGAGCCCACGAGGTTGAGGCTGCAGTGAGTATTGATTGTGTCACTGCACTCCAGCCTGGGTGACAGAGCGAGAACTTATCTCAAAAAATAAACCAATAAATAAATAAAGAGAATGTTTAACAAAGAATACAAAATTATGCTTATCACTGAGGAAGGGTAAGGCAGAGGAGAAACTAACTATATTCTTGATTATGATCTGAGCAGGACAAGAAGGTACTTTTAAGCTAATGGCAATTGTGTATTTCTTGATCTGAGTTGCATTTAAGATCATTTCATTATAATCTTTTAAATTTATCATATATCCTAATAATTATGTTTATATATTTTATATTTTATAACAATTATTATAAACATTAGAAAGAATGAACTCCCCAAAGGAAAACAAGCATATATATATATATATGGCAAGAAAGTGTGAAATAACAGGATCTAGTTGGAGGAAATTACCAGTAAATTTGTGTACACACAGAGGAAATAACAAAAGGAGCCCAGTGGCCACGTCAGAACCAGAAAGTGAATGGTCTTCAGAGTCCAGAAAATTGCTCATGTTCCCAAAAGCTATAGGTAGATACAGCAACATGTTAACAATGTTAACCAGATAACTTATCAATTAATGACAACAAATAATACTGTGTATATCTGGAAGACACTAATTATTTTAAACATTTAACAAATATTTACTGAGTATTTGCTAGGCATATGATCTAGATACTAGTGAATAAAGACAAAGAAAACACAATTCTTGCCTTCATGGAAATTGGATTTTCATGTCAGGAGAAGGTAATACATCTATAAATATATTAACAGTGCTATTTTGTAACGATAAAAAGAGGCACAGAAAATTATAAAGCAGAGAGCATCTCTTCAGAGTAACAAGGAGATTAAGAAATTAAATAGGACAGTTAACAAAGGTCTCCCAAAGAAGATCAAATAGGTGAGGAGGGAGCTGCAGCAATCTCAGAGCAAGTAGAGGCAAAGGGAGCAGCAAATCCAACTCACTTCCCTCAGGATGAAGTATGCTCGTGGGGTGTGAAGAACATGGAGATCAGTTTCACTGGACCTGAGTGACGGACAGGGACAGTGGGAACAGATGAGGTGGAGGGGAGGCAAAGACCGTAAAAGGACTTGTTGACTTTTTACTGCCCCTGGCTTATACTTAGAGGGATGCCAGCTGTTAGTGTTGAGCAGAGGAGTGACTTGTTCTAATTTAAGTTTAACACTGCTATGTTAGGGAAGCAGGTGAAGTAAGGCTACTGTCATAATCCAGGTGAAAGATAATGTTGGCTTGGCCTATGACAATTGCAGTGGAAGTGACGAGAGTTCTGGATACATTTTAAACCCTAAAGAAGTTATTGTTTTATTAAGTGAGGATAGTAAAGGAAAGGAATTGAAGCCAATTTTAAAGTTTTGGGTTTTGTTTGTTCTCCTAAAGAATAGGAATAATTAATTTCTCATTAATTTACAGGAAAATGATTTTGGAAAGAGCAAATATGGGAAAAAGTTCATAAGCTCAATATTTGGTATACTGCATATGTGATGCCTATATGACATGCAAAGAGACATATTGAGTATACAGTTAGAAATGTAAGTTAAAAGTGTAAAGAAGAGCTTCTGAAATAAAGGAATAATTTTGAGAAACTTCAATATATATACTACTTAAAGCCTAGTTTCTGAGTGAAATCATGAATAGAGTGAAATAGATTTGAAAGTAGGGAAGGGAAAAGTGATAGGAATTGCCAAATGAGGGAAATTAGAAATAACTAGCAAGGGATTCTGAAAAGTGGCTAATGATCCAAGGAGGTAGGATAGGGGCAATGTAGTATCCTGGAAGTAAAGTGTAAAATATGTTTTAAGGAAGAAAGGATGCTCAAAATGTCAAATTTTGTTGATCAGGGGAGATGAGGTCAAAGCCCTTTTCCTTTTCTCCCAGTGAAGCTTCCCTCAGAAAATAGAAGTTTGCCCACTGACATCTTATTTGGAACAATATAAAATAAAAATATAAGTATCTTGTTTTCGCTTAACCTTCAAATTCCATCCTCTGTTTTACCTAATTATTTTCTAAATAATTATCATAGTAACAGTAAACACTTATTGAATATATATTTAATACGCTGTAATGTGTTAAGTACATTATAAATATAAGCCTAGCAATTTTCATCTTCTGGAGAAGGGATAAGCATCATTCTTTTTCCTTTCATCAGAGAAGGAAATTGAATTTAACAGGAGTTAAATTAATTACTTAAAATGATACAACTGTAAAAGATAAATTTATCAGTAGTTTACTGCTTACTACTCCATTTTGTACACTACATTTGTTTTTTCCCCCTTACTCCAAAAATGCATGCTCTCTTTTAACTGTGACTTCCAAAATGAACACATCCAGTTTAGACTGAACCCTACCTAAATGTTTCTTCATTGATTTTACTTTACCTATTATGGAAATTATATACTTCATAAAATCATTTTAAAATTATATTTCCCCCAAATATAATGTGGGTTCTGAGGGGCAGAACTATGTCTATCTTTTCACCTTTGCATCTTAGTACTTAATACAGTGATCAGAACATAGTAAATTATCAGTAAATATATTTTAAAAGATTGAAACCTGAACATCAAAACCAGATATATCTCCAAAGACTTATCAGTGCTACTATAAATAACCTTCCTCAATTCACAAACCTGATCACTGTTAGGAGATCATATCCAGTGGATTTAGCTATAATTAAAAATAAATACAATTTCTGCTGGTAAGTTTCTAGGTTTTTACACAGCTTAACTCCTTTAGATTTTACAAGAATTCTGTTGTAATACGCTATTTACGTAAAAGTGAAACCAGAGTTTCCCAACATGGAAAAAGCTAAATAATACATTTCAGGAAAAGAATTGGTAGATTATTAAGTAATTTGTAATGGTCCATGCATTTTCTCTAAATACTTATTCTCAACAAGATGACAATAATTATCAAGTACCCTGAAAATGCACAGAAAGATGCTTAGCAATTGTTCCATTACACATCGTCCTGGATTAATATCTCTGATGATTAGGGAAGTTAATATGGGACTTTCTGACCAAACAAGATATCATAGACCTATACCTTTTTTTCCCTACTGCTAAGCAAAACGATAAACTTGGTAAGGAGGCCAGAGACAACGACACTGAAAGATATGGTCCTTGGCAGGCAGAGGTGGTGGGATTATCTGACAAAGATTAAAAGCAGCTCTCATTAAAAATGCTTCAACAATCAAATACATATTATCTTGAAAAAAAAAAGTTAAAAAATCTTAGCAAAATAAGAAAGATACAAATCAAAGTTATAGAATTACAAAATACAATGACAACATGAAAAAAACACTCATA
The DNA here is from genome assembly GCF_024542745.1 of Macaca thibetana thibetana. NCBI lineage: Eukaryota > Metazoa > Chordata > Mammalia > Primates > Cercopithecidae > Macaca > Macaca thibetana. The sequence goes on from NC_065592.1 coordinate 68,972,602, forward strand.
GGATGGGCTAGAGTGCAGACAGAAGATAGAATCAATAAACTGAAGGAAAGAACAGTAGAATACATTCAGTCTGAAATATAGAGAAAATAGACTGAAAAGATAAGATGACCAAAGCCTCAGAGACCTGCAGAACAATACAAAACATCCAGCGTTTATAGCATCAGAGTCCTAGAAGGAGAGGGAAAAGAGTGTTGTTGAAAGAGTATTTGAATACATGATGGCTGGAAACTTCCCAGTGGCAAAAGACACAAAACTACAGATCGCTATTTCTTGAACCCAAATATGATAATCACAAAGAAATTCAGAGAAATTCATTCCAATATGCCTCATAAACAACTTTTTAAAATAAACACTTTTAAAATATTGAAAGGAGCCAGAGAGAAATGATTTCTTAATTATAATGGGTATACCAATTTGCATAGCAATAGATTTATTCTTGTTATCAAAACAGTCCATGAAACCATGAAAGCCAGAAGGAAATATAGCTAGAAGACAAATGCTAGAATGAAATCTATAGCTTGTAAACCTATCTTTCAGAAATGAAGGGGAAATAACACTTTGTCAGCTCAAGAAAAGACAATCTGGATTCTTGCTACATGGATTTTGACAATAAGTTTATAATTTGGATTCTTGCCACATGGATTTTGACAATAAGTTTATAATTTATAACTGAAATAAATAAATATCATAGTTGTTTATGGTTTTTCAAAAACATGCAACCTTCTTTTCCTTTCTTTTCATATTATTTTAAGAATGGAAAGTTAAAACATTTTTCTTTATTTTATTTATTTATTTTTGATTGGCTCAACTTATATGTATCTTTATACTCTGCATTATTTTGTGTAAATGTAAATACAGTTATATACATAAAATTATTTAAGAATAAATCAAAGTATAAAATAGAGAATTTCTTACAAAATGGATGTTGATTTACATACAAATTAATAATGATTTTTAGAGAAAAAGTAAGTTCAAGTAAATTGTAAATACATGCCTTGCATTTGTAATGTTCTTTAGAACTTACAGATATTTTCTTAATTGCTGATGAATTCTCAAAACACCTCTATGTGGAAGTCCCAACATCACCAGAGGAAGCAGGGTGACTTCATAGTAAGTTTGAGCTCTACTTTAACCATGTAAGCCTGTTTTAAATACTGGTTCTAATTTCTACTAGCCTACATAATTTTGGACAATGAATTTAACTTCTGTTTTGTAATTTCTTCCTTTGCAAATGAGAAATGAATATTTATTCTTATTGTCAATAAGAATATTACATGACACAATTCATATAAACTTGTGCTTAACATTGTGCCTGGCATATTTCAGATATTTAAAATGGTTTCAAGAAGAAGAAATAAATGAGGAGGCCTGGTTAAGGAAGCTTAGCTAATTTGCTCAATCATCAGAATCGAAAATGATGTGAGTGGTACCAAGATAAAGTTACCAGAGTTTCCTTTATTATTATTTAGCTCATTTTTCCATGCTGAGAAAAATGGGAATTGTTGATTTTCAAACAAATAACAATTTCATGAAAGCCTCTTTAAAAGCAGGTACAGAGCAACCAAGCCCATTTATAGCATTCTGTAATCACAGTAACCTTGCAGAGTTCCAGAGAGAGACAGGGGAAGTGTAGCAAATACTGGACAAATTCATGAGTGAATAAATAAATTCAGTAATTTTTTTGTTGAGTATATTCAGTACTATTTCTTCTCTTTTGAGAATCTTCTAGCAAAAACAAATAATTGTGTATTATGAGTTACTTGAAATTATGTATACTAAAATGCAACACCTAAATTCACAATTACTAAAATTAAAGCACGATTCCCTAACATAGTCCATTTTTATAACACATTTAATCATAAGTGCCGATAAATTCACTGCCTTTCATGCTCTTTGAAATAACTTATTAATTTCTGTACAATATCTTTTCCTCTTCCAAAAAGATTCAGAGTTTATGCAACAATGTATATTTTCCTCCTTCAAACTGAACTCATGAAGTGCAGCATTTAAATTGGTAGTACATGCATCATTTTTCATGTTCACTTTAGGATTACATTTCTCCACATGGTACCTTAAGAAATATTGCCAATTCTGCTCCAAGGTTATAGGGTAGACACTGGGAAATTAGAATTCTGCACGAGTGGTTGAAAAATAGGTAAACATGTAAAGATTTCCAGCTGGTGTTATATTAGGGCGCTTCTGAAACATAAAAAGACTAAGTCATGGCCAATGTGTAAAAAATCATAAAACACTTACTTCCTGGATGGTGTGAGGAGTTAATCCTAGAAGGTTGAAAAGATTCGGAATGCAAGAGAAGATGTAGCATGCAGTGTATTGGTTGAAGAAAACCAAAGATAATTCAGCATAAGAGTATAATTTTAGATAATATATAGAAGACTAGAGAGAATTACAAACTCTGTTTCTCCATTTGTATCAATAATACGGAGCCCAGTGAGTAGAACATGTAAGGGGGTTTAGTAAAAGTTCAGGGACATGCCATGAATTAACCCTTCTTATTGTTTTAGATTTTCTTCTTCAGTTATTTTTTTCTGATTCCTTGGGAATAATAATTTAGTTACCTGCTGCAGACTCAGCATATGCATAAGGGATACAAAATCTTCTCCCCACCCCCTTCTCTTGCAAGATGAGCAAGATAGCAATACAAAATATCCGACAGAATAATCATTAAGTGATTCTCTTCTAGGCCCATGTGGGAAGCAGAATAGGCCTCATCCAACCCAATCTACTCTTATGATGTGTTCTTTCCTTTTCTGTTATTGTTTTGTGCCATGTTTCTAACGATAGTGGAAAGGAAACAAATTTGTCACTTATATAAGCATTTTGTTTTAAAAAGTCATTATTTTAATGTTTGGAATACAATAATTTTTTCTTGGCAAAGTGATAGAGATATTTTTCATCACTTGTATATTTATAATTATATTATATTTTTCCTGTATTTATTATACCAAACAATAAAAATTTGGCAAAAATAAAGCACAGGAATATTTGTGAGAATTCACTGGAGTTGGGGTGACTAATTAATCCAAGATAGGATAAAAATTTAATAAGATATATAGAGTTGGACTTTTCAAGATACATAAAAAAACTTGGAAGCAGGAAGAACACCCTTATAAAACCAGCATTATATTAATAAAGATGGTTCGAGAGAGAACAACTTTGGAGTGATTATGGAGTAACTTGAATTTAAGCTAGTCATTGAAGGATGAGCAAAATTGAGATTACGCTGGATCTCAGAATCTAAATTCTCTCAGAGCTTTTTATTTCTAACTCACTATATAACTCAGACTGGAGGTGTAATGTCTATTCATACAAGCATGACCATAGTGGACTACACCCTCAAACTCCTGGTCTCAAGTGATCCTCCTGTCTTAGCCTTCCAAGTTGCTAGAACTACAGGTGCATCACCACACCCAGCATGTGAGAGCTTTTTACAACAATACAATGGTATAATTAATTGCAAAGGAAAAATAAAAAGAATCCATAAGATAAACGTGTATATAGGTAGGTATGGATACAATACTAGACAAAGATGTAGTGATAGATGTTTTATTCTCATTCAGGTAGTATAGACCAACAACATATAAGTAGTTGTCTCCACAGACATATGGAGGAGAAAATGTCAAGAAAAGTTTATTCAGAAAAGATAAAGATTCCATTATAACTTTAAGAGTTCCTCTATAGTTTTGAATCAACAAAACTTAAGATACAAATAGCTTGTGTGTAACTTAAAATTTTGTTGAAAACACAATCCACTCAAACATTTAACAAAATGCCTCCCTTAGATTACAAGATCATTCTTTCTTTTGGGTGTGAAAAGATGTTGCAGGGAGAAAAACAAAAGTTTTTTTTTTTCTTTTTTCTGGAAAAACTAACTTATAAAATATAGAATTAAGAAGATGAAACTACATTTTTTTTTTCCTGGTAGGATTTTCAGGGGCGTTAGAAAAAGAATAAGCATTGTAAATAGTCCCAAATGGGATAGTGTGTGTTTGATAATCTGCATCATTTTAGTTTAGTTTATTTTTTTTTCACTCAGTCACTCCTAGTAAGTTATATTCACTGGAATTCAGTTTGGGTAACAGTTTTCCACTCTACTATAAAAAGAATATATTAGGTATAATTGAAATAGACATTCCTGACCCTATAATTATAGTGTGCTGAGTAAAGGATCAATGACTTTTTCTTAAAACTACCAGACTATGCAAGATGCTCACACAAACATGGCAGTTCATTGGTTAATAAAACCAGGTATCATATTGAGACAATAAGATATAAAGAGCATGACAATAGAAAAACTCAGAGTTTTAGCAGTGACATTAGCTAGGTACAGCATGCCTGAGTTGCGATGTCGCAGTGACTTTGAAAGCCACAGAAAACAGGAGATAATATCTGCTTCTTTAAGACAAATATTTATTAATAAAAACCTCATGATTCAAATCAAATGGAAGCACAACCTAATGTTTAAGATAGCCATGTATAGTTTGCAAAAACACTAAGGTAAATGTTCATACTGGGCTGCTATTACTGATCACAGTGTGTACTATAGTCCTGATAAGTCAGACAAAAGGGGAAACATATCTTAACGGTTTAGGAATAGTTTTAGAGAGAACTAAAATAAAATAACCATTTGCTCTGAACATATAGAACTTTTTATATATGGTATAAATGCAACAATTAAAAATTTAAATATAAAAGAAAAAAATTATGCCAATGGTTTCAGGAAAGAGACATATATCCACAAGCTGATACCATGAAAATTTCCCAAATACTAGGAATATAAAATATAAAGAAGTTTCAGGCCAGTATTTCATCATCCTATGCCCAAATTGGGAAGCTGAAGCTTAGAGGCCTAACCAGCTGAGCCTAAAATCTTCATACTAGTGAATGCAGACTAGCAGAAAGTTTAATATTGGCACACAGATAGAATATAAATAATTATCTCTGCTTAATATTTTGAGAAGAAAAAAAGTTTTACTGTGTGAGTATAGACTAGAGTAAACATTTTCAGCACTTGTGTTATGTGGGGGTCTTCCAACAACGTCCTTGAACTGATAGAATTCTACAGACGCTTAGAAAAAAGAAAATACAAAAGTCCTCACTCTTTAGCAAAACTTGCAGGGGAAATAGGAGTTCCTTCCTCACCACTACCCCACACATGGACACATACACACTATCTCTACTGATCTCCCAATAAAATTTACCAATTATGCTAGAAAATAATAATCATATGGAATAAAATAAAATATAATTAATAAGAAAATAAGCAATCCAAAAATGTAAATTAATATAATAATTTGAAGAAAATATTATAAAATTATATTTAAAATAAATAAAGTTAAAATGAATGAGCAGAAACATGCAAAAATAATCTATGTGCTGGATTGCAAAGTTGGCCAGAATTTATCCCCTGCCAGTACGTGTGTCTGTAAAATGACTATAACTCTCAAGAAATGGAGCCTATCTCCCTCCTTCATTGGTTTGTATGACTCTATTGATTCATTTTGGCCTATAGAATGTGGCAGAAATGATATGTCAGTCCTGACCCAAGACCGCAAGAAGTTTTGTATGTTTGTGTTCTTGATCTTGAGACCATGATACTGACGTGTGGAAAGTCGTGGACTAGTTGCTAGATAATGAAAAACCACATGGGGCAGAGATAAACCATTCAACCCGAGGATCCCTATATTAGCCAGGCAGCCAAATCATCATTTGATTTTATAAGCCCAGAATAACTCTTATCTGAGTCCTATCCAAATTGGCTATTGATAGAATTGTGAGAGAGAGAGATATATATATATATGGATATTGTTTTAAGCCACTAATTTTGGGGTAGTTTGTTTTACAATATTTACTATATTGTATTTACTTTATATATATATATATATAGTGCCTATATATGTGTGTGTGTCTGTATATGTGTGTGTATATATAGATATACACACACACACATAAATATGTATATAGGCAACACTGAAATGCGAAAAGGTAGAAGTTATTAAAAAAAGATTATAAATCTAACCTTAGGAAGAAGATACACATAGGTCAGAGAATGAAGATATTTTGGCTTTAGAGGCTGAGGCCCAGCCAGTTCAAAGAATAGATCTTAACCAATAAGCTAACACTTTGTTTTAAAAATGGTCAAGGTCCAGATTCTTTGTGCCAGAGCAGGCTTTCTCAGAACTGAAAAGAAATCCACCAGTAGATGTGGCTTAAAAAACTAATTGAACTAGTGCAAAGATGAAGCAGTGTATAAGGGATCAGCTCTCCAGAGGTGAAGCCAAGAAACACAGATGATTTCCAAGCTGATGTGGCTGCTGATAGCTGGTCAGACGTCATACACAGAGACTGGCACCCTGTCAACAAGTGTCCCTGAGGACTATGCACAAGAAAAGTGCTTAAGTATACAAAAAGACTTCCGACTTTGTCCTCTTTCAATTAAAAGTATTTTGAAGAAAAGTACTCTGATAAAGGTGAAGAACTTTGCGGAGTATACTTGTACAAAATGGGTTATAAGTTTAGTAAAAGATGCCAGGGTGAGCCAAAGTTTTGGGTCACACACTGGAATTGATACACGTCAAAAAGATAGTTGGTTATTTACAGGAGAAAAAAAATTGAATAACAGAAGATATTTTTAAATTTAAAACTATGGAGACTAGAAATAAGTGCCATTATTATTTAAAAGTTCTGAAATAAATGTCAATTCTGCATTGTATATCCATTGAAAATATCTTTTAAAAAATGAAGAAGAAACTAAAACATTCTCAGGTAAATGAAAATTAAGATAATTTGTCATGGGCATATTTGCCCTTATAAAATGGCTAAATTTTCCCCAATTAGGAAAAAAACAAAATAGGGGAAGGCCAGGACAGAGAAAAATATATAACAATAAATAGATAAAAATTAAGGAAAATATAAAATAAAATAAACTATCTTCATCCATGAGATTTTTAAATAATATTTGATGATTGGAAGAAAAAATATAACAGAATTTGATGTGTTTATGGAAATCACACTGAAAATGTGGAGAAGAAAAAAGGACCTAAATGGAAGTCAAATGTTATTTACACTTCGATTAAAACTGTAAAATATGTACGCCAGTAGACTGTGATAAGTTATCTATATTATGTACATGTTTTAATACTAATAGCAACCACAGAAAAACCCATACAAAGTGGTATACACATAACTACTGTAAAGAATATAGAATCATAAAAATAAACTTGCAAGTGATCTGTAGAAAGGCAAGAACAGATAAATAGAAGAATGAGAAACAAAGACAAACAGAAAACAAACAATGCAATGGTAGACTTAAATACCAGCATTAAAAATATATATATATTAAATGTAAATGATCTAAACATTCCAATTTGAAGACAGAGATTTTCAGAGTAAAATAAGACTCAGATACATGTTGTGTAGAAGACACACACTCCAAATACAATGGCATAAATATACTGAAAGTAAAAAGATAGAAAAAGTATACCATAAATATTATTCATTAAAAAATCATGAATCTCTGTATCAATATCTGATAAAGTAGAATTTAGAGTTAAAAACAATTACTACAGACAAAGAGGGATATTCCATAAAGAAAAAGGATTAATTCACCCAGAAACCATATTCATATGCGCACAAAACATATCATAAAGTATATGAAGCAATACGGAAAAGGCTGAAAGCCGCAAAAGACAAATCTACAATTATTTTTGGGAAACTTTTAACACCCATATCTCAGTAACTGACAAAATTTTAAACAGAAAAACACCATGGATTTAGAAGAACAACTCCATGAAACTATCAGCCAAAAGGATGTAATAGACATACAGCATCGTGCCCAACAAGAGCACAATGCACTTTTGTTAAGTGCCCAAGGAATTTTTGCTAAGATATATGGTATCTTGGGCCATAAAACAAACCTCATCAAATTTAAAAGCATTGAAAAAACACAGAGTATGTTCTCTGGCCATAATATAATTCAACCAGAAATCAACACTCAAACAGTTACAGAAATATTTCTAAATATATGGAAATTAAACCACATACTTGTATCTATTAAAAATGATGCACAGTTGTGAATGAGAACAAAATTAAATCATCAAAATATATCGAATACAACCGAATCAATGCTGTGAGAGAAATATATAGTACTAAATATTTATGTTAGGTAAGAGAAAAGGTCTCAAGTCAATAACCTAAGTTCTTAACTAAACAAATTACAACAAAAGAACAAAATAAACCCAAAGCAAACAGAAGACATGAAATAATGGTCATATGAGCAGAAATCAACGAAATTGGAATTAAGAATAGCAAACAAAAATTGTCGATGAAACAAAAATGTGAATCTTCAAAAAAATCAAGAAATTTGTCAACATCAATTAAGGCTGAAAAAAAGAGAAAAAAACACAATGAATCACCGTTATTAGAAATGAAACATGAGGTATCATTATAGATCTTAGAGTCATTAAGAGGACAATAATCCAATACTATAAAAATTAACACTCATAGAGTTGATTAATTAGAAAAATGAGACCAATTCTGTAAGCCACAAGTTATTAAAACTCAATCAATATGAAATGGGCAATCTGAATAACCCTATAACCATTTAAGGATTTGCTTTTAATCTGAAAGCTTCCAAAAAGAATTTGCCTATTCAGATAGCTTCATTGGAGTATGCTACCAAACATTTAAAAAAGAACTAACATCAACTCTACACAATCTCTTTCAGAATAGAAAAGAACAAGAATACTTCCAAACTCATTTAGTAAGCCAGTATCAAACAGTTTAAAAACAAAACAACAACAACAGAAACAACATAGACATATGTTACAAAACCAAATAAATAAAACTTCAGGCAAATACTTCTCATAAATATGCAATAAATAACATTCCACAAGATACTAGCAAATTGAGTGTACCAATGTTTACAAAAAATTATAATCAACCAAATTAGACTTATTCTAAATACACAAGGCTAGTTCAACATGTGAAAATGTATTATTAGAATCCACATCACCACAAAGAAGAAAAAAACATATTGTTAATTGATACAGAAAACATTTTTTTGAGAAAAGTGCAAAGGTCATTTATTGTGAAAAGTCTCAGCAAATTAAGAATAGAAGGAGATTTTTCTCAATTTGATGAAAAGCACTTACAGAATATCTACAGATAACATTGCACTTGATGAAAGTCTGAATTTGTTTCTTTAAAAATCGAGAAAAAGGGAAGTGTGTCCACTTTCACCACTATTATTCAACTTAATACTGAAAGATTTAGCCATTGCAAAAAAGCAATAAAAGAGGAATAATGTCATATAAATGGGAAATAATAAATGTAACTTTCTATTTGCAGATCACATAAATGGCTATTTTAAAAATCCCAAGGAATCTGCAAGAGAAAGCCATTAAAAATATTCAATGTTCTCTGAAATTTTGCAAGATAGATGAGCAACACACAAAAATCAGTTGCATTTCTATATACAATGAACAGTTAGCAACAAAAATTAAGGAACAATCTCATTTACAATCACTTCAATTTTTTTAATCCATGGAAATCTAAATAAATGAAGAAATATATTCATGGGTTGGAAGACAACATAGTAAAGATATTAATTCTTTCCTTATTATTTATAGGTTTAATGAAGTTTTAATGAAAATCTCAGCAGTTTATTTTTTTCTAGACAGAATCTTAAGTTTTTAATATTCATTTTTATTATTTTGTTTTGGATATATACATGAGATTTCTCATCAGAGCAGATTTCTTATTATTTATCTTACTGCAAATAATATTCTTCCCTTGTATCTCAGTTCTTACAATAGCAACATTATGAGAACCAGGTCAAATATCCTACACATATAAGGTCTGTCTTGCAGGCAGGCAAAAGATAAAATGAACTTTCTGTACTTGTATACAGAAAAAAATAAGCAGCTGATTCCCTCTACCCTTGTAAGTCACCTTAGAAATTTCTACTCTAATATATTGGAATTTAAATAAATCTCTCCTAGGAAAATATAAGACCATTTCCTCAAGCATTAAAACTCAGAGATGACTTATTCTCCATTTAAATGTGAAAACATACCACTGCACAGATGCTCCTACACTTACAATAAGGTTATAGACCAATAAACCCACTAAACAGTTAAAAAAATATTAAGTTCCACCATCCTAAGTCAGTGACTATCAATACTTAAATGACTGTCTTCAGAGTTTTCAATATCTGTATAGTTGTAAATTAACTTCTGTGGCTCTCTCCACTGTCACAGGTTCTAAGTTTCAGTAAATTTTTTTCAAAGACTTTACTATGCAGAAACATGAAAACATCCTTTTAAAATCCCACGTTGTTCCACAGTAATAGATAACAAATGTACCTCCCAATAAAAACCCGGGCCCAGATGGCTTTATACTTGACTTATAGCAAAGAGCCAAGGAATGATTAATTTGTATGATATACAAGTTTTATCCTAAAAAAGGAAGAGTTTTAAAAAAATTCTGGCTTGTCTTATAAGGTTGATATAATTATCGAAAAAATAAACTAAGACATACAAAACAATGAAAAAGAAAGAGAGAGTGTGTTAAAGGTCTATTTCAATGATCAACTTCATGGTAAAAAATAAAAACTGTAAATAAAATGTTAGCTAATCTAATTTCATACTACAGTTAATCTTTGAACAACATGGTTTTAAACTGCATGACTACACTTACAGGCAGATATTTTTCAACCAAACATACTGTAGGTCAGACAGTGCTCTAAACAGTGGCCACCAAACTTTCTTAAAGAACTAGATAGTAAATATTGTACACTTTGGGGACCAAGAGGCAAAATTGAGAGGATTATGTAAGAATTCATGTAATCATTTAATGTATGCCCATACAAAAATGCAAAAAAAAAAAAAAAAAAAAAAAAAAAAAAAAAAAAAAAAAAAAAAAAAAAAAAAACATAGCTCCAGGATTTGGAAGAAAAAAAATAAAAACAAAAACAGCAAAAGAAATGGGTTATGTCCCATGGGCCATAGCTTGCTCTTTCACTAAAACAAGAAAAGAAAAAAAAAATAATTATCCATTAAAAAAGTGAAAAAGTTAAAGCATTCATTTAAAAAAATACATTATTGATTTACTCAGATAAGCTAAGGAATAAATGAGAAACAACTTGCACAACTTACATTGAGAATATAAGATTAATTTACAAAAATCTACACCGTAATATCCAACTAAAATATATAATAAAAGAAGATACTATTCACAATAACAACAAAACTAGAAGAAGTAAAGGAATGAATTTAATCAATAATTCACAGCAATTTAAAACTTCATTAATGAATATGAAATGTTATTTGAATAAACATTTCAAATCCTTAGAAAAACAAATTGTAAAATTCTCGCTATTTCTGCATAAATACAAATTCCCATTGAAATTTTAAGAAATATGAACTTATTTTAAAATGTATATGTAGTTTTCCATGAAAATTAAGTCAAACATAACAAGGAAGTGAGCTTTGTCCTGCCAAATAAAAAGGTACTCCAATTCACAGTAACAAAATAGTGTGATATTGTCCATGTTCATACAATGAATTTGATCAATGGCAAAGAGAGATCAGAGACAGATTCCTTTATGTATGATAACTTAATTTAATACTGGATATAATGAACAATGTTTGTGACACCTGACAGTGTCAGAGAAGCCATATAAAATTGAAATGGGGATAATATTTAGTGTAAAACAGGACTCTTATAAATCAAGGAAGAAAAAATAAAAGGAAAATCACAAATCCCTATTTAAAAACAGAAATAGCATTTAACTGACAATTTACGAGAGGAAAGAAGTTATTATAACTAAATGTTCAATTTTACTGCCAATTAGACAAGTGCAAAACAAAATAAAGATATTTTACTTTATGTCAATGTGATAACAATTGAAATGTTAGATTATTGGAAGAAATGTCAGGAATGTGGGGATGTGAGAATTTGAATGCACTGCTGGTGAGAGTGTAGACTGGTACAGATGTTGTGAAGAGCAATCTGACACTGTTTGATTAAACTAAGGACCCAAAGAATATGACTCAATAATATTGCTACTTTTTCACAGGCATCACTTGTTACACAAACTATTCTTCTCTATATTTCTTTTTCTTTTCTTGATCCCATACAGACATGTACACTGTTGGTTTGACAGTGAACACCTTAAATAAGTATATCATAGTGAATCTTGTAATATTGCTCTTGCAGTCTAGTTCCTTATTGAGCTATTGTATACCACCTTAAGTCATTTAATGAGATTATAAAAGTATCCTATTTTAATAGGCAGCTCCTTAACAAATCATCTGTAATTGAGGATTATTTCTGTAGAAAACCAACCTTAGTATATTACACTAATTTTTACCTGTCACAATTCCGGAAAGATAATCTTCTAATTTTATCCCATATAATATTTACTGTTACTTCTTCTCTATACATTGATTATAATCTTTGAGCATTTTGAAAATAGTAAAGTACTACTCAAACATATAGTAAAATTTTAAATCCCTTACTAAATATACAATAAAGTTGTGTTTCTGTACAAGAATAAAACTTCCAGTGTATTACTTAAAATGCCTTTTTCTTTTACATGGAGAATTTGAGCTCATTTGCTGAAAGTGTTCTTAAGACATTCCATTTACATTTTTGGTCTATCTAGGTTAAGTACTCAATGATTGTTTTTCATTTGTCAATGTTTTACATGTCGAAGAATATATTTAAAAAGCAGAATTTTTAAAAAAAAATTTTTGGAAAGAAAACAGCTGTCCTTTAATCTGAGAAATTTGACCATTTTCAAAATAATATTCACATAATTTTATACAGGAAGACTGATGGAAGGAAATTGAATTTTCCTTCTGATTGGTGGCAATGGAGAGACTACTGTCTTTGCACTATGTCTAAGATGACAATTGGCTGATCTTCTCTAACATTCTAGAAGGCAGTCTTCCTCCTAATTTTATCAAGTGTCAGACATGACAACAACAAACAATTACAGAGGTATGATTTCTATCATACAGAGTTATTTTTATTGGTTTATTAAATTAGCTTCATCTAAATATGCAATCAATTCTAATTTTTATTTAAAGCTACAGTCACTTAAACCTGTCTTATACCTGTACATAGGTATGTGAGTCTGTCAAAATTGAGTGTTCTGCTCTTACAGGACAACCACATTAAAAATGACAACAGAAACATTTTAGCTCACTAGAGAGATATTTATTCTTAGTATATGGACCAGTCATTTGACTTGTGAAATTGGTTTCAAAAGGCTTGCAGCAAAATGGTTTTGACAAGATGTCACACTGTGAAATGTGGGTGACAAAATGGATCTAGTGAATAGTTGGAAAAAAGATGACATCAATTAATTTCCAAATAACAACTTGATTCTGCTGATAGAGGGAAAAGAACATTGATTGTAACAAAACCGTCAAGGATAGTTCTGAAGCTTTATGAATACAGAAATAACCAGTGGAAGAAAATTTAAATTTCAGTTTTCCTAGACAGAGTAGTTGAAGTAATGAGGAGGAAAGCTTCAGAAAAAGACAGACAGAAATGTTCATTCAGATTGTGACCAGAGTTTGAGTTCCCTTATGAATCCTTCAGTCTCCTGAGAGGTGATAAACAAGGTGAAACCCCCTGAGACTGTCAGCCTGGCTTCCCTCAGGTGTGATTTCAGGAGTGTTAAACTTTATAACTATTCATTACATTGTACATGTATGAAGTGAGATTTTTTATAAATATGTGCTACATTTCACTTTTTAAAAATCCACTTATTTTCAGCTTGCCCTCAGGTGCCAGTCCAGCAGTGAGGCTTCCATCAAGCTTTTCTGCTTTTTACGTAACTCCAGAATTTTAAAAACTACAGAAACTAAAAATTTCATCTCACCATTGGTTTCAAAAGAAACAGAAACAAGGAGTGTGTTAATTAACTGCTTTCTTTGCGTGCCTAATCTTAATATCTTCTTGAAGGCCTGATTTTTATTGACTTATATTTCCCTGGTTTTAGAAGTAATATTAAGCATAAAATATACTTATTGCCTTGAGATTATTTCATAGAAGAGGGAGGGAATATTAAGGAAAGCTTTTTGGAATACCCTGCTCAAAATAGCTTCTGTTTATAGAATTGTTTTTGGAAATGTTTCAAAAATATAGGGTCAATTGACATCCTATATTTTTCACTTCTGTAGAGGCAGCCCATATTATAGGTTAAAATCATTTTTTAAAAAAAGCAAGCACTTACTAGGTGCATGTCACTGGTCTAGATGCCTTCGGGAAGATGTGTAAAAAAGCAATCTCCTAATTTGGAAATGTAGGTTAGCACAGGGGCTAAGACCATAGATATTAAAATCAAGCAGCCATTGGTTTAGAATCCTTACCTGAGATATCCAAATAAGTGACCATGGGAAAATTATCTGCCTTCTCTTGTAACAGCCTAATAATAAGAATATCCTCATAAGGGCCAAATGGCCTTCTAAACCTTGATCAAGAGGGCCTTGAAGTTTCTCTCAGTTTGACTAAACTTCACAAGTTTCTTCCTAACTCTAGATCCCTGATCTTTCTTTTCTTAGATAATTTACTTTAGAAAAATTTGTAATTGTACTTTTTTTCTATTCCTTTGAAATATAAATTTTTTAAAAAAATTCTCTTGCCAGTTTTCCAATCCAGGACTGTTTTTCTCAAGTACCTGGGAGCCATCCCTTTGAAATATAAACATCAAAGAAGATGGCACTCCTATCTCCCAGGTTGGAGACTGGCTTAGATGGACTTCTTGGCCCAAGTTGTAAAATTACATCCTCTTAAAATGAAGCAAGAAAGTTTACTTTCCTTTTGAGTAAAACTAATTGGCAAACACAGATGGCCTAACTCTCCCTCTCATCCTAGTTCTTAAAAATTCTCCCAAGGTTTGTTTCAGTGAAGTTAAAGTTCAGACTGCATTGTAGTCTCTCTTCCGATGGGACACAGACAACAATACTTCAGAATAAACGCCTCAGAAGCAGCTTCAGAAGTAAAAGTTTTTTGCTGACCTTCTCCTGCCCTCCTATCACTCGGTCCTATTTTCCCTCAAGGCTGGTCATAGAAACTAGAATCCCTCTTCCTACAGTGGGTCATAGAAACCAGAAGCCCCTTTTCCCAGCACCAGCCATACAATCTAAAAATATTACTCTAATTTTTTCTCCACCTTTCTGTGTAAAAGCTGGCCATAAAGAAATTATCTGACCTATCTTGTTTGACTCAGGCCGTAAGATCCCCATTTCAATTGCCCCAACCCAAAAAGAGAGGATTGCATGCTCAGAAAGGCATAGAAGCATCTAGACAGGCAGGCATTGCTGAATTTTCCCACTCAGTCTGTTAACATTAGATCATACTTTGTTTGTCCTATCATATTTCTACACAGCTGTCTATACTTTGTTAAACTTAGACACAAAAATGGACAATTTTCTGTATATCTTTGGGTCTTCATTCTGAAGGCTTCTATGTATACATATTAAATAAATTTGTGTGCCTTTTCTTGTATTATTCAATCTGCTCATGTCAGTGATTTTCAGTGAACTTTCAGGGAGCCAAGGGATGTGGTCTCCACATTCACCTGTTGCAATTGCCCTAAATAATATCTTGCTTGCCTGTTCACCTTTGTCAGGTGCAGTTTATGATTCGATCATGTTTTAGATGTAAAATCTTATTCAGTGCTCAAAACAATTCTGTCAGATGTATCCTATGTATGGTTTATTATTCCTTTTTTTTTTTTTTTCTTTTGAGACAAAGTCTCACTCTGTCATGCAGGCTGGAGTGCAGTGGCACAATCTCAACTCAGTGCAACCTCCGCCTCCCGGGTTCAAGTGTTCAAGTGATTCTCCTGCCTCTGCCTTCTGTGTAGCTTGGACTACAGGTGTGCACCACCATGCTCAGCTAATTTTTGTATTTTTAGTAGAGACAGGTTTTCACCATGTTTATCAGTCTCAAACTCCTGACCTCAGGTGATCCCCCCTCCTCAACCTCCAAAGCTGGGATTACAGGCAGGAGCCACTGCTTCAAGCCTATTCCTAATATTTTTATTAATTTAAAAGTTGTCACAAAACTTGTTATTAGGACTCAGATTCTAATCCAGACAGTGAAACTCTAGAGTATATGCCTCCGATTATGTTACCAGAAAGGGGTTCCGATCTAGACCCCAAGAGCGGGTTCTTGGATCTCACAAAAGAAAGAATTTGAGGTGAATCCATAAAGTGAAAACAAGTTTATTAAGAAAGTAAAAGAATAAAGAATGGCTACTCCATAGGCAGAGAAGACCAAAGGGCTGCTGATTGGCTATTTTTATGGTTATTTCTTGATTACTTGCTAAACAAGGGGTGGATTATTACAGGCTAACAAGAGGCACTTCCTGTAACTGAAGGTTCCTCCCCCTTTTAGACCACATAAGGTAACTTCCTGACATGCTATGGCATTTGTAAACTGTCATGGCACTGGTAGGAGTGTCTTTTTGCATGCCAATGCAATATAATTAGCATATAATCAGCAGTGATGATGGCCAGAAGGCATTTTCCTAACCATCTTGGTTTTGGTGGGATTTGTCCGCCTTTTTTACCACAAACTGTTTCATCAGCAAGATCTTTGTGACCTGCATTTTGTGCAAACCTCCTATCTCATCCCATGACTAAGAACGCCTAACCACCTGGGAATGCAGCCCGGTAGGTCTCAACCTTATTTTCCCTAGCCCCTATTCAAGATGGAATTGCTGTGGTTCGAATGTCTCTGACAAACACATCATACTGTCATTCTAACTTCATTTTCTTTACCTGAAAACTAGGTATAATAACATGTTTATAACCAGGGTTTTGTAAGAATTAAATGAAACACTGTCAATTGCTGGTCAACAGAATGACCTCTTTAGCTATCGTTATTACTATATTTTAATATTTAATAATTAATAATATTAAATAACATTACTAATATATTTTAATAATGGTAAATTATAAAACCTAATTGTAAACAATGTATTCAAGAGGTTCCTTTCTAGAAAGAATTACTCAAGACTTTCCCCAAACTAAGTCAAGGCCAGGAGTTACATGATTTTTTTAATGCCAGTAAATTTTAAAGAGTATTAAAAAATTAAACTTGATTTTCAGTAAGAACGGATCCTCCACGTCATCCCACCCTTTTTATAAAAATAAGCATTGAATAATGAACTAGTAAGCTTCAAGGCTGAGAATAATTTCGTATTGTCTCATGCATTCCTCAAGAAAAAAATATCTTTTACAGGGTCTAAATATAGACACACTCTGTAGGCAAAAACACAGATGCATCTTGGAAGAAATTATTTACATACTGTAACAAATAAATCTTTTTTTTCATAGACAAAACATGTACTACATGAATTGTCAAGCCATGCCTATAAACAATAATCTGCTCTATAAGACAGCAGCATACTGACTCTCTCCTCAAATGGCTCTATATCTTTTTATTTGAGTACTTTATCACCAAAATCACTTTTGTGTTTACACATGTGTGGGTGAGTATGTGTATGTGTGTTGGGTGGGGTAGGAAAAGCAGGCTACCGTAAACAGAAGAATTAAAGAACATTTTTTCCTGCTAAGTGGGATGATACACTCCAGAAAATCAAAGCACTGATTATTAAAAAGTACAAGATAAGCAATTTTGATAACAAGAAGCTGTTTCAATGTTTAATGCTTTTCATTGCTATGAACGGTAGCTCAGTCTCTACTTGGAGCAGTGTGGGGGCAGGGTGCCCCAGATTTGCTGTTTTTGTCCTAAATTTGCAGAGCTCTTTTGTGCTAGGGACAGTAAGCTGACAGGGATGGATATATATATATATTTTACACACACACACAATTTCTATCCAAAAAAGGCCAAGCATGTTATCCACAGTCATGAGGAAGTGGTTCACCTTTGTGAAATAAAAGTGTAGCTGGTGCTTTCACAAACTAGCACCCTGAGAGAATAAAGTCCCAGACTAAACTGAGGTCTGTGTTCTGTCTTTGCAAAACTTCACTATTTTTGCTAGAGATGTGCATCCTAAATTTAACAATGCCTTCTCTTGTGGAGTTTTGAAACTGAGTGATTCTTTTCTATAATAGTTTTAAAGGATTACTTTTTTCACCTAATACAGAAGTTGTTTTTGACAATGTTGAATTTTACTTGGGTCCTAGCAAACAGTAATATTAAATACTGCTCCCCGCAACCCCCAAACTTTTGTGTTCTAGAAGTAGCTTAGTGCAGGGAACCTTCCTGTTTTCTCCATATGATTTACATAAGATTCACAAATGGCCCCCTTGTTTACTTATGACAAAGCCAGACACAGATCATTCAAATTTCTCGTTCTTTGCTTCATAAAGATTAGCTGAACTGCTTGTCCCCACTGAAAAAAGAGAAAAAAGACTTGTGTATTAACCTGTTTTCACACTGCTATAAAGAACTGTTTAAGGCTGGGTATTTTATAATGGAAAGGAGTTTAATCGACTCACAGTTCTGCATGGCTGGGGAGGCCTCAGGAAACTTACAATCATGGCAGACGGGGAAGTAAATCAACCTTACGTGGCAGCAGGTGAGAGCACGTGTGAGACTGCAGGAATAACTACCACTTATAAAATCAACAGATCTCACACAAATTCACTCACTAATAAGAGAATAGCTTGTGGGGAGCCACCCACATGATCCAATCACCTCCCACTGGGTCCTTCCCTCCATACATGGGGATTATGGGAATTACAATTCAAGATGAGATTTTCACGGGGACACAAAGCCTAACCATATCAGCTTGTTAAAGGATTGACTAAGTTAGACTTCTTCCTTCCCTTGAACTCTTGAATTCTGACCCACCCTCAGCCTGAGCCAGCATACGCCTCCTGGGTCTCTCCTGAGAATCTGCTGACCTGAAGGAAAGACATTCCTGATCAACTATCCAATCATGTCACTGTCTCTTCTCATTGTCCCACACTCCATTCTTTCTACTTTTGTTTATCCCTTCCTATACAATAAAAGTCCCTTTTTGCCTAACCTTTAAGGTGTTTATGAATCTATTATAATAGTCTCCTTCTACCCATTACAATTTTCCCTTTCTCCTTATGACAATAATTCTCTCTTTACCTAAGGTCAGATTTGTTATTTGTCACTTTGCATATGTAACTATTTTATTTCAATTTAAAATCATAGAATGCCAGAGCTTAAAAGAACCTTAGAACTAATGTAGTCTGTGTTCTTCATATTTTAGTATGCATAAGAATTACTAAGGAACATAGTAGAACTGAATTTCAGATCAGCCTGGCCCTTGCAAGGGAACATGTTGCAACAGAACTAGGACAAAGGTAATAAAAATGTTTTAGATTAGTTATTCAATGAACAGAGACTGGGAGACACTGAATCTAAAACACCTACCTTTTGCAGATGAGAAATGGAGATTACATCATCTAACCTAAGAACATGGAGCTGATCAGTGAGCCAGACTTGAAACATGACACTTTGATTCTCAAGCCTTTATGTGTCCCATTACATAATACTGTTTCTGTAATGTAAAAGTCATAGCACCATTATTTTTCTAATGGAAGCATAATAAAAGGTCTATATGACAGGCATTTTCTTGAAGCGTATGAAACAATAGAGAGCCCTCTGGAAATGTTGGTACATTGGCATTAATTATTCAGTGCTAATTAGCAGCATCACACATTGACTACTATAGTGGATTATCCTCAAACTGATTATTGAAAATATTATTAAGCCTTGATTTACATTTCTGGAAAACATTAAGATATCAGCTATCTTATCTCTACTGAGAAAAATATATTATCTTTGCACTAATAATTACTGCTTTATTCAATAAGTTTTAAAACAATCTAATATTTGAAATAATACAGAAAGCAAAGCTGCTATAAAATTTTTAATAATCCACTTTAAAATTAAAAACGAGGTTCTGTCCTTTCTTGATTAAGGAACGTAAGTGGTAAATCCCTAGGGTCCAATTAAATGCACATAAATACATTAAAAGACAGAGGGCACTCCAGTAGCATAAAATAATGAATAAAGTTTCCATTTTAACACACTGAATTTTTTTTTAAGTGAAAATCTTTCTCCTTTTTTTTGTATTTGCTTGATTTTACTTCTCTTTTTCCCATTTATCTTTGCTACTTTTTTAAAAGATCAGATGTAATATACTGGTGCTTTCAGCTTTCCAAACAAGATATAGTAATTTGTAAAGATATGGTTTTGCAAATTGGCACTGGACATTCATTTTGCAGTTGCTGTAGCTGGTCACAAAGGACAAAGGAGTGACAAGAACAGTGAGTGAACAAATAGATAGCATTTCAGGGAATAAATCTTTTATCCGGGAATCAAATCTCATTATTACTATTGTAATGCTTATGTATAAATAAAACAGGGATAAAATTGTAGATATTGGAAATATCCTTCCTAATAGCACTTTGCAACATGTGTGTGAATAACAAGGGACCTCTAAGAGCTGACCATAAAAAGGTCCAGGTCTTTACTAGAAGTCAGTCTACTTGGTAATTTACCAAGTGTATGAAAGAACTTTTGTGAAACTACACATGGCTGAAATTTAAGCCTATTACTGTATCACATTCTTGTAAATTTTAAGTATTTTGCTTCTGTTTTGTGTATTACTATGGATTGTGCATTTTCCCTTTATCTTATTTTTGAAATAATGTCCCATGTTTTCAACTTATTCTTGTACACTTGTGGACAAATATGTATCTATAGTAAAAGAGTAACGAAACGTCAAGTTTAAATTAGTTATTTGTTGTCTAATTTTGGAAGTTATCTATCAAGGATGTTTCTTGGCAAGGTTATCAGCATAAAAACACTTAGGATGAAATTTGAATAGTATTGAGGGAAAACTATTGCTTCCAAGCCTTTAATCTACCATTCAGATGCACATGGCATGAAGCTAAAGAAAGACCAGGAAATAAGCAAGTAGGGAAAATGAGAAACATTTTCGGAAAAAATTTCAAATACAGGTATGGGGAGAATCTCTAGGCAGTTCACTAATTCTTGAAACAAGAGAATACACTCATTCTAAGATTATACTATGTATAACCATAGTAATTTAAGAGATGGACTGTAATATTTAGGGACTGTTACATACATATTACAGTATTAATAGCAATATCATTTTCATATTATGTTCTATATATAATTTAAGGCTATTGCCTATATCTTCATATTAATGACATTTCACTGTAATTTTGCAACACCATTTAAATGCTCAATAAGAAGGGGTTATAATCAATTAGTTTATTTAGGTGAGAGTTTCAAACCTCTCATGATACCCCATATTCTTGCTTTTCCTTTTGTGAAAAGAAATCTTGAAAAAAATTCAAAGGTCATGGATTGTAATTTTTAAAAATTATTTCCAGTTCTCCCAAGTAATGCTTGTGAGAACCTGGACACATCCTTTTCTCTTGGTGCTACAGTTCCTTCATATACAAGATCAGAATTCATCATTCTATGGAGAATTGAGCATAATAGCCTATGTGAATGCTCAGTGATATGTGTTGAGTTTAGCCAGGAAAATCCTGTTGTCTGGTATTTAGTACTATTGTAGGTAATGGTTCCCTTTAACTATCTCCGAAATTGTGTCAACTTACTCCACAAAAATAAATTTGACACTACTTTTTAAAATCTACAACCAAAATTGTGATTTGTGCTCCTATAGGTGAAATATGTTTCCCCTATTTTGTGCTGTTTGGGCATCTCTTGTCAACCACTTTCCTTCTATTTAGATTTTTAAATAATCAATTCAGGGAAATAGCAGGGCTGAAATTTCAGCAGATGGTTCAGCTCTAAAATTTCATTTGAGTCTCAGATTTTTGGATTCCTTGGCAGAATAAAAAGAATAGCTGGGCTTTCTCCAAATTTAGACAGAATAATCTGAATAAAGAGGGATACGACTGGATTAATTATGAGGGAATTATTAAAATACTTTACATATTAATATTTGATAATCATCAAAATTTGCAAGAAAAATCACTAAACTAATGAAATGTAAAACATTAGAAAACCTATAAATTGCTTGACTTACTGAAAAGGCAGATGCTAATGTGTAAAGCTTTTCCTGAATTGTCATATGATAGTCTGTAACCAATACCTAGGTAGGAGGATAAATAATAACTTAAATCGGACTTTGAACCTGCAACTGTGTGATGGATGTAACTGAAATAGATGGAAATATCAATAGGTTATATTTAAGAACCAAAAAGTCATTCAATTACTTAAATATGGATGTGTGTGTGTATATATATATATGTGAATGTACATGTATATGTGAATATACATGTGTATATGTGTATATATATGTGTATGTGTGTGTGTGTGTGTATTTCCATGGGAAAATCAGTTTTGTATGGCTTCATATACCTACAGTGTATTAACATACTTCGCTATCATCACTTCAACCACTCTATCCTCAAGTTCCAGTGAGGAAAAAACCGTGCCAAATAAGAGGAAAGTTATGTGATTGAGATGGTGTCAGACAGAGAGCAGTCCAAGAGATCATGTAAGCTGTTAGCCATGAGGGAGCCTTCCAGAAAGACTAGAAACCATCAGCTATAGGGTTGGTTCTTTCCCCTAGCAATATGACTATATTAATATCATAATTGTTTAGATGATACATTGAAAATAAAATCAACCATATATCCATTATTTATTTTACATATATATATATAATTTATTTATAAGAGGTCAAAGTGTTTTGTGTGAAAATTCTAGGCTCTATAAACATATCAAGAATAGTTTATTATTTGAAAAAAGACGTTTGCAAAGATTTTAACAGAATGAGTGATCAGAATGCCTGTGTTTATGAGTAACATATCAGTACCTTCCTTGTAGTGGTTTAATTATTTTCTTTTGAATCCAACCTTAGGGAATATCTAGTTTGAGATTTAGAAAAGTGTGGATATCTTGGCCACTTAAATTAATTTTTCTATATACTTTCTTTTTTCTCTTTTCTAAGATGCACGATTTCTTAGGCTTTTATTAGATCATGTCTGGACTATTGCAATGCCCCAAAATATTGCTTCTTTATTTTTCTTTTATAGCATACTAAGATCTGAGAAAAGAGTGGGCTTCATATAAATGACTGTGGCCCAGCTGTTTTTCCTTTATACTCACAAAAATTAAGCAATATCATCTGTGAGGTAATCTAATGTTTTAGTATACGTATGTATGGACCTTTTCATTATACAGTTACGATGTAATTTTGTCATTCCTAGAAATGATAAGGAGTTGTACATTCACCTTTATTAATAAAAATCACGCTTATTCAATGGTGAATAACTTGAATATCCGTCTTTTAGTAATTTCATGTGGTTGATTTATTAGCATTACTCTGAGTACACATTATATGTCTGTGTGCATGTATATGCAAATGCCTAATACAGTGGCATATAGTGAGTGGTGCACAGTGACATCTGTTTAGTAATTTTATATTATAATAAGAAGGGCAATAAACATCATCATTTCTTTCACAATCTCTTAGAGTTTGTTAGTTAATTCTGTACTTCTGGAGACTCAATGTTGTTGGCATGAGAGGTATGTATTAATGGAATAATAACTGGCAAATACAACTGAGAAAAAAATCATAAAATTTTTGGCCAATTGGCTTTGAAATGTATATTTCCTTGACTACCCAAGATATGTTCCTGTATTAATCGCATATATAGGTGACTCAATTTTATTTGCATCAAGTCTAACATTCTTCCTATCTGATCATTTTTTCCACCTCCACCATATATTCAGAAAACCATGATACAAAAGAAAAATATACTTTTGTTTTTTGCCTCTGACAAGAAAAAAAAAAAAAAAAACCCTGAGATAATGGATGTCAAATTCCCTCAGTGAAGAAATTATCACAAAACTATAGACCTCAGGAAAAGAATATCCCCTTCCCCCATATATGCTACACACACTGTGTCCAAAATGAAAGACAGCACCAATAACTAGATATTGTTATTGTCAGGGAAAACAGGTTGATGGCTTATAGGTAAGAATTTTAAAATGTATCATGATGTGGGTCTTATTAACTATTGGGCTAATGTCTGTTTAAGATTAAAATGTTAAAAACTCTTTTTCTTTGGAAAGACCTGCAATGTTTATGAGTTTCAAAAAATAAAAAATAAAAATCTGTGTTTTTTTAAATAACAACAAAAAAAGTAACACTTCTTATTGACATAGCTGAAAAACTTCAAATGATTTATTTAAACCAGATTAAAACATTATTAATTGAAAAATTTTAATGGTCAGGGTAACTATCTGTTGAAATAATGTGATAATATTAATTAAAATTAGGTTATGCAGAAATTATAAGATAAAATATGTATTTATTGCAGTTATGAAATTCTATAAAGAGACTGGTATGTTTATTTATTCACAATGAATCATAATTTTTGACACAATTAAGGCCAGACCATTATTAGATAACACTGCCATGTCAGCCTTAGCACAACTTAATGCAATCAAATGCAATAAAACTTAATTTAATTTTAAAATTTCCAGAATTAAATATTGCACTCATAGCCAATTATTCGCTTACTCAATGACTGAAGGTGTGAAATTCTGCTACATGAAAATGCTTTCATATGCATAAGCTTAAGAGTAGCATTCCTCTACTGAATAATTTAAAATCATGTATTTTTGATCCTAAGAAAAGCAATGGAAAGTCACACGAGTTACATTTTGCAATGTCGTGGATCACACGAAAATTCATAAGCAGTGTACAGAAAAATCTTTTATTGTTTGAAAATATTTACTGAAGACCTATCAGGTGTCAAGTATCATATTAAGAAATTAACATAGAGTAAATGATAAGGTCGCTTATCTAGGGAGAAAAAAAAAGGAAACGTTGAATGAAAAGCGTTGCCACAGGGATGGGTGACAAAGAAAGGGAAAAGCAATTTAGGAAAAAAGAGATGCACACCACAGAAGTATGCAACATCAAGATGTGACTGTGCTATAGTTAGCATTTAAATGTGAATAGGATTCAGAGAAGATTAAAAAAGGAGATCATGATGACAAGAAATGAGGCTGGAAAGAGATTAGGAACAGACTGTTAGGACTTTGAATTCTCCTTAAGTGCTTAACATTTATCCTGTAGCCAATTGGTATGTAGCACAGACTTTAACTATGAAAGCAAAATGCACATATTAAATAAGAAAGAGTTTATGGACTTGGTATTTTACTAGTTACAGGGCAGATAAGGAAGAGGAAAAATGCAAAGATAATTCTTAGATGTCTGACTTGGTAGACTAAATGAATGGTGACACTATTAAACCAAGCAGGAATTATCAGAGAATATTTATGTCAGTAGGTAAGGAAAAGAATAAATTTGATTCATTATTTGGTAAATTTGAGATGACTGTTGTAAATACAGTCAGTGTGTCCTAAGAAAAAGTGCAATAGATAAATAGATTGAAAGTTTTATATATATATATATATCCTAATTGGCAGTGAGATATGATATGGGAAAAAGCAATTTGAAAGCATGATAACATCTACGAAGTGATTAGATTAGAAAACCCATAGTGCAGCATGTTAATCTTTATATTATTCTATGAGTTTTAATGTGACTATGCATTTTGAGCTTAAGTAACTCAATACGCTAACTATGCTGTTCACTGGTTTATCGGATGATATCAATTTTTCCAATATTATTTTAATGCTTACTCTGAGGCAGGCACTGTGTTGGGCATTGCAAGTGATACAAAATTAAATGAATAAGGATCTTGTGCTTAAAATTCTAACGGATGATCTTCTCCATTGTTCTATCTATCTATGCTGTAGATGGAAAACCAAAACGGCACTCTAATTTCAAAGACAGTAATTGCCACAAAACATGTAAATACAGGGTCCACAGAAATTTAAAGGAGAAACAGTGAGACTACTATGAGCAGAGGCAACAAAGAAGGATATCACTACTCCAGTGGCATTTGAGCTGTTGGTTCAAGGTTAGGTAGGATTTGAGTAAATTCATATTTTAAAAAATACAGTGTAGGTGGAGGAACATCATGAGCAAAGACACAAAGCACTGATAGGCAAGGAAGGTTTACAGTAAAAGGAATGTTTAATCAATGTAGTGAGATGAAAGGGTAACAAGGAAAAATAATATTGAAAATACAACTAGGGACTAGATTATAGAAAATATAAAAGTAAGATAATTATGTTAGATGGTATATTTGAGTAATCATACACAATCATGAAAAAAAATTCTCAGGAATAGACCATGCTTCATAAAATAGAATATGGAACAAAAGAAGAAAGAAGGGAACAATAATTAGAAGTCTATTGCCATAGACCAAGTATCAGGTAGTGAGTTTTGAGAGAAACCCATGGAAGTGAAGAGAAAAGATCAGAATCCTGAATTACTTACAAGGAATATTGGAATAATTATTAACTCATTTGAAAATGCATAAATAAAATGTAAAAGTTTGAAACTTGTTCCTTAGAATGTTGTGGCGCTTTCATTAATAAGAAAATCACTAAAGGCAATAATAAAATACTCTATAACTGCCATAATACGAATACTGATCAAGAAGAATGAGCACTGGGTGTAGGCTATACTGTTGGGTACCAGCTCTGCACATAACACAGAGAAAAGAGGACATTTGAAAAGAAACAAGATGTAGTAATAGTAGAGGACTCTTTGAGTTTGAGGTACCAGTGAGATACTTGGATATATCCTACAGTCACATGTGAATGGAGAATGTTATTTCATAATCTTTTGTGGTTTTTTTGTTTGTTTTTTTCTTTGAGACGGAGTCTCACTCTGTCACCCAGGCTGGAGTACAGTGGCATGATCTCGGATCACTGTAAGCTCTGCCTCCTGGGTTCATGCCATTTTCCTGTCTCAGCCTCCCAAGAAGCTGGGACTACAGGAGCCCACCACCACGCCCAGCTAATTTTTTGTATTTTTAGTAGAGACCGGGTTTCACTGTGTTAGCCAGGATGGTCTTGATCTCCTGACTTCCTGATCCACCCGCCTCAGCCTCCCAAAGTGCTGGGATTACAGGCATGAACCACCACGCCCAGCCAATTGTATGTATTTCATTTGGACCATTGTGGGAAAATTCTATTTAGTTTTAGAAAGTGACTGTTAAAGTTACAAAAGACCCACAAGCAATGACCACTGTCAGTAAAACATGCTGCAAGTCTGTTCTGTTCATACTGCTCATATAAATTGAGTAAGATAATATTCACTAATGGTTTTTTGTATGTATGTTTGTTTGATTGATTGATTTGGTGTGGGGATAAAATATACTATGCCCTTGCTCCACCAAAGAACTTATGGTGTATGGATGAAGTATCTCTGGTTATATACTTTCATTAAATAAACAAACATAACACCATGAAGCATAGTGGGAAAAGTAAATACAAAACTTTATTCATATGCATTCTATGCAACTTTTTAGGTGCAACAACTTAGGTAAGATATTTAATGTTTAACTTCTTTGTGTCACTTATTCTTCTTATACAAAGTATGAAGAGTAACACCTTAGGGCTTGATATGGTTTGGCTATGTGTCCCCATCCAAATTTCATCTAAAATTGTAATCCCCATGTGTCAAGGGAGGAACCTGCTTTCCCCACATGTGGAGGAAGGGAGGTGATTGGATCATGGGGGTGGTTTCCCCCATGCTGTTCTCGCAACAGGAGGGAGTTCTCACAGGATCTGTTGATTTTCAAAGTTTGGCACTTCCTCTCTCACTCTCTCTCTCCTATCACGTTGTGAAGAAGGTGTCTGCTTCCCTTTCTGCTGTGACTGTAAGTTTCCTGAGGCCTCCCCAGCCATGCAGAACTATGAGTCAATTAAACCTCCTTCTTTATAAATTACCCAGTCTTGGGCAGTTCATCATAGCAGTGTGAAAATGGACTAATACAGGGTTTATAGTTAAAGTTTAAATGGATAAAATAATATAACGTGCATAACTTAAAGAAGTTGTGCAGCAGATTCTTTACAATATCCAATATTTATCATGGCATGCAAAAGAAGCTGAAAAAATTCCCACCATTTTATAGCGAATTCTTAAGAATTAGCATATTTAAAATACATTTTATAGGACATAATCAATATTCATTTTGACATTTTTCAGAGTTGGGAGTGCAACTCAAAGGAAAAGGAAGTATTTTACCTGAAGAAGAGGCTGAAACCGAGATGCTATCTGTAGTTGGCAGTTAGCATTATTAAACTAATGTAGACCAAAAAATCAACAGATGTTTCAAAATCACCAATATAAAACTCACAAGAGTACAATATCTAAATTTTAGACTTTATTTAAAAAAACTGTCAAGAATGACTTACAGTTTGGGTGCAGTGGCTCACGCCTGTAATTCCAGCACTTTGGGAGGCCGATGCAGGTGGATCACTTGAGATCAGGAGTTCAAGACTAGCGTGGCCAATATGCTGAAACTCATCTCTGTAAAAATACCAAAATTAGCCAGGCATGGTGGCGGGCGCCTGCAATCCCACGCGCCTGCAATCCCACCTACTTATGAGGCTGAGGTATGAGAATCACTTGAACCTGGGAGGTGGAGGTTGCAGTAAGACTCCATCTCAAAAAAAAAGAATGACATATATCACAGAATATTTATTCATGATAAGCAATATTCTTTTTGATGTGGTAATGTAAACAACTTCTCCAAGCACTGAAGTTGTTTTTTCATAGAAGTTAAGGGCCTTAAGAAGCATTCTTCCCTTTGCAGATAATTGTATATTGTGCTGACTTATGTGGAAGTAGCCTGACAGAATTAATGCACCTCTTAAGGCAATAATCTCAGTGTGAAAGGACAATTTAAAATAATGCTGGACATACTGGGCTTAGAGAGTAATAAACATCACTGTTTTATTGCCATCAAACCAATAAAGATGTGAATAACTCCTTGTCAGTTTGAATGTCTTTAATGGGCAAAAAAATCCCCTTTTTTGAACATTTGTGATTCAAGCCTTTTTTTTTTTTTTTTTTTTTTTTTTTTTTTTTGCACTCATGAACTAATGTCATTGAAACACATTACAGCACAGAGTCTCTAGTGGGAAATATACTGAATTCTAGGCCTAATGAAAGACCTGCAGAACTTACATACCTGTTATTGCTTCAGTCAAATCTATTCTAACCATTCATTCATTAATTTCTCACTTTTGTGACATATCTGATTATTTTAAAATCCTCTGAGGGCTGCAGTCTTTCAATATTTAATTTACTAAATTTATATCCAATCTCTTTGTAAAGGACATTTCCACACTTTTGATAAGGATTTTAAAGGAAACCATAACCAGTGAGAGTATATCAGGGAAAGATTCAAGAAACTACATTGAAGAATATGTTTCTAACCTGTTTTGTAAAGAAATAAAAATCAGTAAAATATACTTTTGTATAATAGATTTGAAAGACAAATTACAATAGCCTGTCTCTTGAGAGTTGGAAGATGAGCTACAATGTTTTAGAAATACGTAGCTGGATGTGGCCTTAAGTCTAAAGGCTTCATGTGACTGAGGGCATGGAGGCAGGCAGAGGGGAAGAAAAATGTGTGGACTGGTTGGGAAGACTACCAATAATATTGGCATTTTGTGTTTGTTTACTTTTCCTGATGACAAATATGCTATTTTTCCAAATGCAGAACAAACAAAATCATGACTTTTGTTATGGAAGTTATGTAGCTGATTTGATGCATTTTTGGCAATTCTAATACATTTCCAACAAATACATGTGTCTGCTGAGCACAAGCATGTACCTACTGGCTGTCTTGGACACAATAACTTGTTTAAGATCATAGAAGTAGATAACAAGAAAACCAGGAGAGGACACTAGGTCTCCAAATTCCCAATGTACTGCTCTTTCTTTCAACCATGGTCTTCTGAAAATACAGCCTAACTCAAGAGCTTGTGAAAAAAAAACATTACTTTTTAATACTCAAATATGTTCATTGAATTCTGGTCATTTTTATTCCAAATTTCATTCCAAATTATTATTATATGATGTAAAGCATCATATAATAATAGTGAAATGTTTAAAATATTAAAAGATGTAATATCAAATATTTTTAAATATATTTCATGTGTATTCTGAGATTCCACCACAAATATCCTGTTTTTCACACATTATTCATTATCTGAGAGTTACAATATCAGAACTCTATAATCATCATCTATTCATTGAAAACAACATCTTCTGAAGTAACATTGTGCTCAATGAACCCAATTCTAAGTAAAATTTCAAGTTTTTTACTAGCTAAAACTGACTTAGATTTCTTGGTTAGTAAGTTTGCTTCAGTTTTCTCCAGTATATGAATTATTGTATATTTTTAACAAACTAACTTATTATATACTTTCATTTAAGAAAAATAAATACAAATAATTTATTATTAAAATTAATTTTTGCTATTTACTGAATGTAACATTTTAAGATTATTCAATGTCAGAATAAACAAACACAAGGTTTCTGAGAAACATAAGGTGAAAAATAGTTTAATTTTCTCCCATAGTAGAATTATATAAAAGGATTATAAACAAATACCTATGTTTAAGTATGCCAGTAAGAAAAGTGTTTTTGTACTCAAGTATTAAAAAATGCACATAGAAATAATAGCACCATTGTGGAAACATATCAAGACACAGTATGAATAAAATATAGTTTGTAATAATGTAGAGAGAACGTTAGAGTAGTCAGAAATCTGGGTCCTCCCTCTAGGAATTTATATTCTTTGAGCATTAGTTTTAAATTCTTTGAGCAGAAAAGAGTAGAGATTATATTACGTCTCTTCTCATTCTAACATTTTGTGTTAGGGTGTGTGCACACACTCATATGTGTGTCCATTGTAGAAATACATTTTACTCCCAACAATGAACTACATCAGTCATGATAAATAAGATCAATATGAGTTCATCATAAGTGGAAAAAAAACTAGCAGAAAATGAAATGTGGTCAATTTAGCCAGGTGAATTTACCAATAGCAACATTCATAATTAATAGGCACTACATGTTTATTACAGCCTGTCTTCTTTAGAAACAATGGTTAAAAAATAATCATAAACATTAAATATTAAAAAGAAACCCTCATTTTGATATTATCACACTTTTATCAGAGAAGTAGTGAACTTCCACTTAATTTCCTTATTTCTATACCAGTATATTTGTTTTACATGAGCGTAGGAATTTTTAATTCCAAAAAAAGGGTAAAAATTAAATTTGCCACATATATTCTTACCTGTTGCTATGAGAGTGGAATAAGAATTCTTCCTTCAAAATAATTAATCAATTCCCCTTGATATCAGTGAATTGTTATTTTGTTCGTAACAATTGTCAGTTAATTACTAGAAGATAGCGTAAACTTAAAAAAGAAACACAAATACAAAAATAATATTTCTTCTGGTAAATTATTGATTTGGATAACATTGCCACCATTAATTATTATAGCATGTTAGAAAGTGGTGTAAAGTTTTTATCTCTCTTCATTAGCACCTTTCTTTTCCTCCTACTTATTTTAAATTAGTACTGAATGCACACAGTATAAAAAGGCAAGTGTGAGTGTAAAAATGTAGACGAAGATCAGCAAGAGTCACTCTTTCTTTTTCCCCCAATACTGTATTCCAAATAAAGCACAGCCCTTACACCTGAGCAAGAGAAACAATGGGTCTGGGCCCAGCAATTTAAAGACCATGCAAATTGCAAACATTTACAAAATCATGTTCAGTAAAGAAAACATGAAAAGTTCAGAGCCTACAGATAGAGCATTTAAATGTTGCCACTATATGATCTATATCCCTAAACATAAACTTTTTCTACTGAGTATGTTTAGGGATATAGATGATGTTCCTTTTCTTATGTTCTTTCCCATGTTCCTTTTCTTATGTACTCAAAGTAAAAGGGAGTTTGATCCAAATACCAGGCTGGAGTGCAATGGTGCAATCTAGACTCACTGCAACCTCCGCCTCCTGAGTTGAAGTGATTCTCATGCCTCAGCCTCCTGAGTAGCTGGGATTGCAGGCACATGCAACCACAACCAGCTTTAGTAGAGACACGGTTTGTACTTTAGTAGAGACACGATTTCACCTTGTTGGTCAGGTTGCTCTCAAACTCCTGATTTCAGGTGATCCACCCATCTCAGTCTCCCAAAGTGCTAGAATTACAGACATGAGTCACCACACATGGCCTGTTTGTCATTTCTTATTCATGGTTTTTTTCAAAGAATATTTTCTATCTCCAAGCTTACAGATATAATCCTTAACTCTCATATGGCACCTGAAATTTCCTCCTTTATCATTCTTTCAATTTTTTTAAAATTAGATGTGTATTTTTAGTTATTCTATTGGTTAATTATAATTCTATAAATTTATTTAAATTTTTATTTCTTTAGGTATCAGACATAGGTCCCATCTTTTTCTTTATGCAAGACTAGTAAATGTATGCTTCTGTACTAGATCCTACCTTCTGTATCTCACCATCTTACGTTTACTTGTTATATTACATTTATAATGTCAACGTATGGAACAATTAAGGTTTATAAGAGCAACTGAGCCATTTGTTGTTGGTGCTTAAAGTGACCCTGGAAGCATAAAATAAAGAAATTTTGCCCATAAGATTGTTATTATGTTAATATAATTGTTGACTGCCTGTTCAACTCTCAATTTTTTTCATGCAAAACTTCCATGAGCTGTTACAAAATGAGGAAAATCTTTTATTTTATATTATTTTTTGATACAGCATCTCTGTTAACCAAGCTAGAGAACAGTGGCATAATATCGGCTCACTGCAACTTCCGCCTCCGGGACTCAAGAGATCCCAATAAATCCTGCCATCTCAGTCTCTCAAGTAGACTACAGGTGCACATCACCATGCCCAGCTAATTTTTATTTTTTTTGTAGAGACAAGGTTTCTCCGGGTTGCCTTGGCTAGTCTTGGAACTCCCGGGCTCAAGTCATCCACCCGTCCTGGCCTTCCAAAGTGATACAATTATAGGTGTGAGCCATCACACCTGGCCAGAAAATTATTTGAATAGACTAGACCACTTCCACTACTGACCAATTTACCCAGGGTAGGAGGAGAATAATTTTTTATTCCATTTTTACCAGACAGTGATTTCTTTAAGAAGAGAGACGTAACAAATAAAGCAAGATATAACAAATGAAGCATATAGATCATTTTTTATTTTATGTGCTTGGTCATAGTTTTGATGCCGACTTGCTGTATCTGAAAAATTTTTAAACATGTTGGCTTAAATGTACAGTTTTACATTACACCACAATTTCTTTCTCTATTCCCTCTCTAACCCACTTTGTCTCCTGCCCAATCCTTTCTAAGGAGCTCTTACTAAGTCTTCAATATTACACAGAACTGTAAATAACACTTAATGTAACTTTTTGGAAAACTATCTCATAATAATAAGGGGAATTTTCAGATTCTTTTACACTGTATTTTGCTGGTTGTTGGCCTAGTCACTTTTATTTTTATTTTTTTTTCGTTCCTGAATAACTGATTCTGCTTCTTTTTAGAAATTATTTTCTCTTCAGTTACATTCAATTTTTGTTCAAATGATTTTAAAACACTAAAATCTAACTAAAATGTAATATACATAGATTAAGTTATTAATCTCAAAATAAAACATCATAGTATGACTGGATCTTAGGGTATAAAATAAAATCCTTGTCACTAAATCATTGCCACTGTAAGGGAAAATTTTGCCATTTTAAAATCAAAGGGCAAATGGATTCCGCTCTCCTAAAACACAGACAGGGTAAATAGCTTATTTTGGGACACACACATGAAATATTTTTTTCTAGAATCTGGCTCTTCTGTGCTTTCCCTGGCATTCATTTCTACCAATGAAAAGATGAAATCTGATACATGTTGAATTTATGTTTCTCTTTAGGGACACAAGTCTTTCTTTCTGAAAACATTTAGGTTTGTAGCTCCACTTTTATTGGAAGGAAATTCCACAAGAATGCTTCTAGATGGGGACATTTTCCATTCTGCTTCACTCTTAAGAGACACTAATCTTGCTCCAACATGGCTGACTATAAGCAACTAGTGTGCGCTGCTCTCATGGAGAGGAGACAGAGCTGCGAGTAAACACTAGCTCTTTAACGATATCATCCAGGAGGGCACATTGGGATTCACTGTGGAAGCAACATGACCCATGGAGAAGAAAGAGGGATGAGGCAGAACAGTCGCCCACTGGGGATTGGTGCAGAGCCAAGGGAAGTTCCCTACACTGTGGAAAGGGTGAGTGGACTACGGCACCAGGAACCCACATTTCTAGCACAGACCTTTGCAATCCTGGGCACAGGAGATTCCCCTTAATACCCCCAACCCCACCCCAGGGCCTGCAGACTGGCATGATGGAGAGCTGTGTGGAGTCTGGGCAGAGCTGCTGTTCAGGACCACATGGAGCCTTGGACCCTGGAGCACCCTGGCACCAGCTGCGGTTACTTCACCAAAAAGGGAGGATAGGCTCTCTCTCATGCTCCCAGGATAGGGGCCACAACCACGGTACTGAGTGGGTGAAATGCAGGCCTTGCCTCCATTACAGGTCACCAGGTAAAGCCCACTGGCACGGGACCCCAGCATAGCCACTCCATCCCCATCTGAGCATTTGGGCTGTTCACTGCTCTGCAGTTCTCTGAGATAGAACTCCCAAACGTAAACAATAGGCCTTCAGCTTTTGCCACTGCCACAGCCCCTGCCCCTACTATCTTCAGGCTGGAGAAGGAGCAAAGAGCCCAACAACTATCATGAGCCTCTGGCACACCACAGCTGCCACACAGAAAAAAGCGGCCAGATTGCTTTCCACATGGGTCCCTCCCCTGCTGCTCCTCCTTGGGCCGGGGCTCCTAACCTGGGCCCTGAGGACAGTTGCCCTACCCCCGGCTGATCACTTCAGTTGGTGTGGCTCTGTGTTTCTCTGGGGAGGGAATCTCAGAGATGGCCCACAGGCTCTCGGCCATTGCCACTGTGCCGTATCCTCCAGACACCACAACTGCCTTACAAAGAGGAGCCCAGTCTCTCTTCCCTGTGAGCCCTGATCTCGTTCTTCACCAGGTAGGGCCCAAGCTTAGGCCCACAGTGCAGCCACTCCCGACTCCCAGCTAAACATTTCTAGTAGCAACAGCTCTGTGTCTCTCTGGGTGGTGTTCCCAGAGGCAACTGACAGTCGATCTGTCACAGCCACTGCACCAGGCTGGTGAAAGAACAAAGACCTGAGTGCTTTATTCATACCTCTGGCACACCACAGCTGCCCTACAGAGAAGTGGCTAGGCTATCTTCACTTCAATACCAATAATGCTTTGCTAATATGCCCCGATGTGAAACCAAGGACAAGAATTTAGTCACAAATAAAGACCCTGTATAAAGCCTTGGCCCCCTGAGAACATCCAGAAATGAAGACAACTAACTATACTAAAATTACACCACAGTTAAAGGAACATCAGCCAACATTGATGGGAAAGAACAAGCACAAGAACTCTGATAACTCTAAAGGACAGAGTGTTTTCTTACCTCCAAATGACTGCACTAGCTCCCCATAAATGATTCTTAACCAGAATGAAATGGCTGAAATGACAGATAGAATACAGAATAGGGGTCAGGTGCGGGGACTCACGCCTGTAATCCCAGCATTTTGGGAGGCCGAGGCTGGCAGATTACAAGGTCAGGAGTTTGAGACCAGCCTGACTAACGTGGTGAAACCCTGTCTCTAATAAAAATACAGAAACTAGCCAGGCGTAGTGTTGTGCGATTGTAATCCCAGCTACTCAGGGGGGTGAGGGAGGAGAATCGCTTGAACCTGGTAGGCAGAGGTTGCAGGGACCCAAGACCACACCATTGCACTCCAGCTTGGGCAACAGACCAAAATTCCATCTCAAAACAAAACAAAAAACAAATAACTATCAATGCCACCTAACTCTTCTGTGATTATTCTCATCTCTGCATCTTTTTTGTTTTCTCTACACTTTATAAATTTATTTTGAATTTACATCCCAGGCACATTTTGATTCCATTATTGGAAAATGTGATTTTTAATTTCCCAGGAATCTTCTGTATTTCCTTGGAAAAATATTCAATATCTTAGAGACAAGATATCAGTTTTGAGTAGGATTTTCTATTACAATTTCCCTATGTGCACAGAAGTGAAAGAACTAACCTGGACCTCTCATCCACTTATCCATATATACCTTACAAATGATTTAAACTCGTTATTAAACCACAACCTACTTCTGCTGTCTATAGTATCTGATTTAAGCTCTTATCATTTTCAGGCATTTGTCAATAAGAAAAGACTTCCTTTTGAGGTTGACTTTTTATATGGTGCATATTTTAGCTTCAGTATTCTCTATTTTGGATTATCCCCTTTTCTTTTCTATTTTCCCTACCCTGCTCTTAAGAAATATAACTGATGGTGCCCAAGAACCCCACCTCCTTTGGTAATCAGTTATCAATGTGTGTGTGTGTGTGTGTATGTATGTGTGTGTATATATATACACACACATATACACATATATATGTGTATATATATGTGTGTGTGTACACATATATGTATATATACATAAACATACATAATTTATACATAATTAACATCATTTTAGTATATTTTGGAAGAGAAAAAATTTAAATGCACAGTCCCCACTTTAAGTCTTAAATGATGCCCTGATAATTTGTCATAAAGCTATATTTTTAAATTAATTTAAATTTATAAAACATCATGGTCTCTAGTTATAGAAAATGTTTGATTCATGAATATTATTAATTTATCCTTGAAGTCTTAGCACTCTTTCCCTGATCTCTTATTTCTGTGAGATCTAGCAAATATAAAACAGCTATTTCTATCACCTTTTGTAAAACATCTCCCCATTTCTAACATATTCCTACCATAAGCATTAGAAAGTTAGTATGTCTTCTCTACTTGTTTTCTGTGACAAGTTCACTGGCCTAGGGTTTTCTGTTTTATTTTTTCATCTTTATTTGTGGTAGGCACTATATGCTACCTTAAGCAGTCCTTCAACAACTTCCATATCTCCTTCTTTTTTGTCATTAATATTCTTGTTATTACAATATTATTATACACCTCCAGGCACTGAAGATCAGTCAGAGTTCTCATTCATCTTGAAACTCCAGTACTTGAAGCTGGTTACATGCTCATATCTTTTTGTTAGATGTAAGTTTTTCTGTTGCGAGACATTTTCATTTTGTTTCAAGATTACAGATAGGTGCTGAAGTGTGTGCTACATTTAAGAATGAGCTCTCTCCTCAAGATTTTAAAAATTTATTTTCTCAAACACTGACAAGCATGTCCTTCAGATTATAGAAGGTGAAAAGTGGGTCATAATGAATAAATAATTTATCTAGTCAGCTTATCAAAAGAAAAGATGATACAAAATTGATATTGAATGTTTCAAAATGGTTTCAGTAGATTGTTTTAAAGCACAGGACTGTAAATGTCTGAAAAAGGGAGAATGAGAAATCACTGGAGTTGCTTAATATATTTATCAACATTTTTTAAATCCCTTCAATCCTCCAGAGATTTCCAAATTGTACTGTTATTTCCTGCCTGGGTTTCTTACTCTCCGTATCATTCTTGTAGCATGCTTCTCTTCTGTCCTTCTTTCCACAGATAGAGTTGGAATTACCCCAGATTGGGAATCTCATCTTTGAGGGAACATCTAATTTTTTTAAATTCTTTGAAAAAATGCTAGGGTTAATTCATTTTGACTAAATAGTATCAACTACTGTGCAATATGCTAGCAATAGAAAGAACTCCTAATGTGAAAATAATTTGTGTATGGATTTCTTCACTCTTCCTTTCTGGGGAAGGTGTTAAAAATTGATTAGTATCTCTTCTCAAAGTTAAAATGTTTTGAGCAAGAACTCGGCCTCTTAGCAAAGATAAGTTAAGATTCCCTTGGAGTCAAGGAAGTGAAAATAAAGTTAAATGTTTTCTTTATGCCACCGAGTTAGAACTTCTTAAAAACTTTCTGTAACAACTTATATTGATTTTCTGCAGGGAGATTATCTTTTAATGGATTCTCTAGTGAAATAACAAGCTGCATGATTATTGTCTGCATCACTGGATTTTCTTAAAAATAAACAAGATCAAAATGAATGTTCTAGCAGGTGAAAAACAGTGAACAGCAATGTCATATAAATTCAATGCACTAACATTTTTATGGAGACACTACTCCCCATTCAAGAACATTTACTAATAAATTAATCTCTATTCTACCTAGTGAGGCAGACATGCTGTTGGATAAAGAGAATGGGGGCTTATAGCAAAACTTATTCACACATTTATGGGAAATGACTACTAATAATTTAATGTGGAGGACAATAATTTGAATTGTTTCACTTAAAAATTTTGAAAATCCTTCTGATTAGATTTCACTGATTCTAGTAAAAAGGTAGAGATTCATTCAAAATATCAAAATGATTGAAAAGTCTTTAAGCCACCCCCCTACGCCCCTCCCCCGCCACACACAGAGCACACAATTATTTACATTAGCATACCAGAGAGGTGTGCTATGGGTATAAGGAAATTGTTGGGATTCTAAATGTGACACCTAGAAAATACACAGGATTTTATGCACTTAGAAAATGACAAAAATAGCTGAAGTATCAGTGTCTCTGATTACAAAATTATGATGTAATTATACACAGTTGGCCCTTGAACAACACAGGGATGAGGAGTACTGAACTCCCTGCACAGTAGAACATCCATATATAACTTTTGACTCCCAAACTTAACTAATAGTCTACTGTTGACCGGCCTTACTAGTAACATAAACAGTTATTAACATATATTGTACTTTATATATTAGATAGATAGATAGATAGATAGATAGATAGATAGTACACTGTATTCTTACAATAAAGTAAGCTGGAGAAAAAATGTAATTAAGAAAATTATAAGAGGAAATGTATTTACTAGTCACTAAGTTGAAGTGGATAATCATAAAGATCTTTCTTCTTGTAGTCTTTACATTCAGTATGCTGAAAAGAGGGAGGAAGAGAGGGGATTGGTCTTGCTGCCTCAAGGGTGGCAGACATGGAGGAGGTAGAAGGGGAGACAGGAGAGGCAGGCTGTTGAAACACTGACTGTTGAAAAAAATCCACATAAAAGTAGACCTGCACAGCTCAAACCTGCATTGTTCAAGGCTTAGATGTACTTTAATAAAAGTTATTCAACATACACTACAGAAAATTATATCAGCATGTATTTAGATAGCAGTCTCCTCTTTAAATGACGAAAATGATGATTTAGCTGTACTACAGTCATATATGTTACAATATCATAGCTTATGTTTCCCTCGACACAACCTCCTAAAAAAAAAGGTTGGAGTGCGGGGACAGAACAGATCCTGATAATAATATATTTTATTGTATTGGGATCGAAAGTTTCGGCCTTAAAATGGAAATAATATATATCTCTATCTTACAGCTTTTTTAAAGATTGGATGCAAAAAGTTAGGGAAAGCTATATCAAATGGCTAGAATAACTACTTATTAATTGTTATTATCATTAGTATCATTTTTCTCTATATTTTCCACCACTGTATTTCTATTAGTAAAATTATGTGATGCCTCCTCCAGCTCCTCATATTATTTCAGTGAAATAAGGAAATGCAGCTCACATATTTCCTTGACCTGTCATTTCAGAGATATTTAATATTATAAATGTCCTTCTTTCTTTCCTTCCCTCCATCCCTCCTTCTTTCTTTTTTTCTTTCCCTCAGTCTTCCTTTTTTTCTTCATTTTTTGGACTATTCTTGAAAATGACCAAAAATCAAACTGCACATCCTCTTTCATTCCTAGTCATTGTTGCTGCCTTGGTTTGGTTTGCTTTGTTTATTTTGTTTTTGTTTTATTTTTGTGGCCCTGGTCACTGAAAGACTTAGACAAGAGAGTTACCTCTATCCAATCTAAATGTTCCTATGGTTTCTCTATAAGGTTGATTTTGTCATTCTACAGCAATGAGACCATCCAATTACCCTCTGGCTCTGCGATACTATTAAGCATCTTCTTTCTCACCCCAGGAAAATGATTTCACTTCTCATTCTCCTATGGAAATAAATGATCTGGTTTCCATTTGGCCCCTAGTTCTCCCAACCCTGGAATCTTCCTTCCTCCACAGATAGCCTGCAATTCAGATTCAGATGTATTTCCTGAAGTGGATGCACATCTACTATCTGCAGTCCCTTCTTTCCCAAGTCCCATATAAATATAATGCGTAATACATTTTACAACATTGAGCTGAGATCTATTTTTGCAGTTACTCTAATATACCCACCAATTTTTATTTATTTATTTATTTATTTATTTATTTATTTCCAGACATGGTCTCTATCACCCAGGCTGGAGTGCAATGGCAT
The DNA here is from genome assembly GCF_024542745.1 of Macaca thibetana thibetana. Taxonomy (NCBI): domain Eukaryota; kingdom Metazoa; phylum Chordata; class Mammalia; order Primates; family Cercopithecidae; genus Macaca; species Macaca thibetana. The sequence continues at coordinate 69,012,997 of NC_065592.1, forward strand.
GATCAGAGCTCACTGCAGTCTCAAACTCGTGGGCTAAAGTGATCCTCCCACTTCAACCTTTCAAGTAGCTGGGAATACTGGTATCTGTCACAACATTCAGCTAATATTTTTTATTGTTTTTAGAGATACGATTTCATGATGTTGCTCAGGTTAGTCTCAAACTTCTGGCCTCAAGTGATCTTCCCACCTCAGCCTTCCAAAATGCTGGGATTACAACTGTGAGTCACCATGCCTGGCCTCCACCAAGTTTTAGAGCTACCTCCTATATAACTTCTCCAATTTTGGCAACCAATGACTTTATCATTAAATGTAGTCTTTAATGATAAAGTACTATCAGTCCATTCTCTTTAAAAGTCAATTCTTGTTATGCTTTTTTATAACTTTTAAGTCCAGGGATACATGTGCAAGTTTGTTACACAGGTAAACGTGTCATGGTTATTTTTTTGTTTTTTGTACAGATTATTTCATCACCGTGATATTAAGCCTAGTACCCATTAGCTATTTTTTCTGATCCTCTCCCTCCTCACACCCTTCACCCTCCAATAGGTGTACCAGTGTGTTTTGTTCCCCTCTATGTGTCCATGTGCTCTGATCATTTTGCTGTCATTTATTAGTGAGAACATGCGATATTTGGTTTTCTGTTCATGTGTTAGTTTGACACAGATAATGGCTCCCAGCCCCATCCATATCCCCACAAAAGACATACTCTTGTTCTTTTTAATGACTGCATAGTGTTCTATGGTGTATATATATCACATCTTCTTTATCCAGTCTATCACTGATGGGCATTTAGGTTGATTCCATGTCTTTGCTATTGTGAATAGTGCCTCAATGAACATATGCACACATGTTGTCTTTATAACAGCATAATTTATATTTCTTTGGGTATATACTCAGTAATGAAATTGCTGGGACAAATGGTATTTGTGCCTTTAGGTCTTCAATAAATCTTCACACACTGTATTCTACAATGACTGAACTAATTTGTATTCCAACTAACAGTGTATAAGCATTCCTTTTTCTCCACAACCTTGCCAGCATCTGTTATTTTTTGACTTTTTGAGAATTACCATTCTGACTGGTGTGAAATGGTATCTCATTGTGGTTTTGATTTGCATCTCTTTAATTATTAGTGATATTGACTTTTTTAATAGGCTTTTTTGCCACATCTATATACACTTTTTGAAAGTGTCTATTCATGTCTTTTGCCCACACTTTGATGGGGTTGTTCTTTTTTTTTTTTTTTTTTTTTTGTAAATTTAAGTTCCGTATAGATTCTGGATATTAGACCTTTACTGGGTGCATAGTTTGCAAGAATTTTCTCCCATTCTGTAGAACCTGTTCACTCTGTTTATAGTTTATTTTGCTTAGCAGAAGTTCTTTAATCAGATTCCATTTGTCAATTTTTGCTTTTGTTGCAATTGCTTTTGGTGTCTTTGTCATAAAATCTTTGCCTGTGCCTATGCTCTAAATGTCATAAAATCTCTGCCCATGCCTATGCTCTAAATTTCCTATGTTGTCTTCCAGTTTGGGGATTTACATTCAAGTCTTTAATCCATATATGGCATAAGGAAGGGGTCCAGTTTCAGTCTTCTGCATAACTAGCCAGTTATCACAGCACCACTTATTCAACAGGGAATCCTTTCCCCATTGCTTATTTTTGTTAGGTTTGTTAGGTTTACCAAAGATCAGATACTTGTAGGTAGGAGTGCAGTCTTATTTCTGGATTTTCTGCTCTGTTCCATTGATCTATGTGTCTGTATTTTTCTACAAGTGCCATGCTGTTTTGATTACTGCAGCCCTGTAGTAAAGTTTGATGTCAGTTGGCATGATGCCTCCACGTTTGTTCTTTTTGGTTAGGATGGCCTTGGCTACTCAGGCTCTTTTTTGCTTCCATATGAATTCTAAAATAGTTTTTTCTAGTTCTGTGAAGAATCTCAATATTAGTTTAAATAGCAATATCACTGAATCTATAAATTGCTTTGGGCAATATGGCCATTTTTATGATATTGATTCATCCTATCTATGAGCATGTGGGAGTTTCCTAGATATAGAATTGTCATCTGCAAATGTGTGTATTTCTATGTGTTTGTATAGTTTCCAGAGTTCCTCTTTTTATTAATTCTAGTTTTACTCCATTGTGGTCAGAGAAGATACCTGATATAATTTAATTTTTTTAAGGTGTGTTTTATAGCTTAACAAAAGGTCTATCTTTGAGAATGTGAATTCTGTAGCCATTGAATAAAATGCTCTGCAACTATCTATTAGATCTATTTGTGTACAGTGATAAGTGTGATGGTTCTTTGTTGATTTTCTGACTGGATGATCTTTCTAATCTTAAAAGTGGCATGTTGAAGTCTCCAGTTCTTATTGTATTGTGGTCATTATTTCTCTTTAGCTCTAGTAATATTTGCTTTAGATATCTGGGTGTTCCAGTGTTGGCTTCATGTATATTTACAGTTGTTATAGTCTCTTGCTGAACATTAATAGGAATCTTGACAAAAACTACAAATCAAGAAAAAAATTCTACCATAATTTTTTTCCTAAATTTCTATTTCTAGTCAAAGTCAAATGTAAATGGGCTAAATGCCCTAATTAGAAGACATAAAGGGGCAAGCTGGATAAAGAACCAAGACACATTGGTATCCTAAACCTAGAAAATACAGAAAAAGCAGTACCTAGAGGATATAACAATGAGTGCTTACATCAAAAAAGTAGAAAAACTAGAAACACCCAAATGATGTATTTTAAAGAACTAGAAAAATAAGAGGCAATCAAACCCAAAATTAGTGGAAAAACAAAATACAGATTAGAGCACAAATAAATGAAAATGAAATGAAGATCAATACAGTGAAAAATTGTTTTATTGCAAAGGTAAACAAAAATGACAAATCTTTAGCAAGACTACTCAAGTAAAAAAAAGAGAAGACCCAAATAAATAAAATTACTGATGAATAATGGGAATTACAAGTGACACAACAAAAACCCAAAGGATCATTACTATGAGCTCAAAAATGAAATCTACAAAACATTGATGCAAGAAATTGAAGACACAAAAAATGAAAAATATTTCATGTTTATGAATTGGGAAATAGGTATTGTTAAAATGTCCAAATCACCCAAGGTAATCTAAATATTTAATAAAATCCATATTAAAATACTCATGACAGTCTTCACAGAAATGCAATAAAAGTCCTAATATTTATATGGAATGACAAATGACCCCAAATAGACAAAGGCATCATGAGCAAAAAGAACAAAACTGGAGAAATCATGTGACCTGACTCCAAATTACACTACAGTTCTATAGTTATCAAAACAGTATGGTACGGACATAAAAACAGACACATAGAGCAATGGAACAGAATAGAGAACCCAGAAATAAATCCATACATCTATAAACAGCTAATTTCCAATAAAGGTGCCAATAATGTACATTAGGGAAATAACAAGTGCCAAGAATGCATATTAGGGAAATAGCAATCTTTTTAGCAAATGGTGCTGGAAAAACTAAGTATCCATAGGCAGAACAATAAAATTAGATCTCTAACTATTACAATATACAAAAATCAAATCAAATCAATATGGATAACAGACTTAAATCTAAAACATGAAATCACTCAAAGAAAACAGGGAACACTAACTAGCCTTGAGAAAATTGCAGAGAGAATACAGGAGTAACATGCAGCTGCCACCTGGATAGGTAGAATAGCAGGTGGAGACTCACATTGTGAACTTTCGCTCCAAAAACCATTGCAAGAACATACCAGGAAACTGAAAGAATTCACAGACCCTTTGAAAGAAGCCACTTGTCACTCCAAATTCCATGAAGAAGCTAAAAAACTGGGTTCCCAAAGGGTACTAGGGGAAAAAGTCTGCCTCTGAATATATACATACCCACTGGAGAAAGAACCTAAAAATCCGGATCATGGGAGAAGAACTTAACTTTATCTGGAACAGAAACTGATTTAGGGAGCTGAATGAAATATAAAAGTAGAAGAAGCAGTGGGAAGAGCCCTGTAGGCACTCCTGGTCCCCAGCTCAAAATCAGGGAAGATGTCTCTGACTTTATTTCACAGAGATCCTTGGGGAAGGTAGCCAGTGGCATTAGGGAGGGGCTGCAGGGTGAAAATAGCTTCTAGTGAAATTTGTAATAATATCAATAATTTTTCTGAGCAGAATCCAGAGGGCAAACAGGTAGTGCAGATAAAAGCGCAGAAGCCACAGCTGACTGTGTGGACACAGGAGGAGGGGCAAGGCCTGAAAGCCCTGTTTGCTTTCTCAGCAGGGAGGCTTGCAGCCTTGGAAAAGACCATAGCCTCTGCACTGGCTACCTGCATATAACCTCAGTGCTGTTCGCAGGGCATGATGGAAGTAAGACTGGCCTTGGTGGCTGTGTGGGAGCGGGGTGGGGTCTGTCACTACCAGCTTTCTCTCATTTTCCCGGTGACCTATATGAGACAGCAGAGGCAGCAATGATCCCCCTTCGTAACTCCATTGGTTTGAGTACCATCCTGCACTGTGGCCACAGCAAGCCCTGCCCAAGGAGAGTCTGAGCTCAGACCCACCTAAACTTGTCCCCACCTGATGGTTTTTCTCTACCCACCCTGGTGGTCAAAGACAAAAAGATATAAACTCTCGGAAGTGCTATGGCCCCTGCAAACAGCCTGAGAAACCTGAATATTTATCCTAGAGAACTTAGGGCAAGCTTATGTCCCACCTACTACTATCACAGCTGGTGCCCTCTTGAACGTGCCACCTCCTGGCTGGAAGCCAACCAACTCAAGCCATTATAGAAACTCATAACAGAACAACCCTGATCTGTTGGGATTCACTCAGGATGGTGGCAGAAATATTAAAGGGAAATATTAAGGAAAGTTATAGGAAATAGTGACAAACCTTTTGGAAGGCCGAAAGGTTACATAGCTTATAGTAATTGAACAGGCTGAGGGCAGCCGGTTCTTACATTAGAGCATTAGGTCACAGGGTAAATACTAGGGTCAACAGAGGCTTCCTCAGTTAAGTCTGTTTACCCTACCTCCAATAACTAACCTTTGAGCCAGACGGCCCTCTCAGGGGGAGGTCAACCAAGGATATTGCCCCCTAATAGTATTTACTTTAGACTGCAGTATCTGAGCTTTAATCATTCATAGAACTACTCACGTAACCATGTTAATTATCCACAAGTGCATTGACTCCAAACTTCTGCTGTTAACTCTATACTAAATAAATGTCTGGAGTGCGAGCTGCTCAGGGCCAGTCACAATGACAAACCTCACTTGGTGTGTAGGCGGTCGGACATCAGCCGGACTGGTAAAACAGAATATCTGTGTGTCAGTGTACATTTTATTCATCCGTTGTTTGGATCAGGATCTGCGGGCAAAGCCCCACAGCTAATGCCCTCTTGTGAGGAGCAATACCTCAACTGATACCCTCTCTGAGTCATGATATCTCAACTCGGGCCCCATGTGAGGAGCAGTATGACAACTGGTGCCCTGTATGAAGACAGGCAGGGGTCTACAGAAACAGACCTCCAGCAGTTGGAGCCCCTTGTGAGGCAAGCTGTGAAGGAAGTGTGAGGACTGCCCTCATAAGGAAAGCTGTGAAGAAAACATGAAGAAAATGCAACGGACCCCCATGGAAAACAAAGTCGAAGAAAGGAACCACGCGGTCAAGTCAGTGAGTAATCAGTAAGTCACTGGTACCCCGTGTGAGGAGCAATATAACACTGATCCAAAGAATAAAAAAACAACAGCTAATACCATTGCCTGCAACATCCTGGCTAATCAGAGGCCTTGAGTCTGCTCACATGACAACTTCACTACAAGCCTAACAAGCATTCAAGAAAACAAGTGCACTAAACAAAACTACAACCAAGAACACTCACAGAGTCCACTCCACTTTTCTGCCACCACCAGCAGAGCTAGTGTTGGTATCGTCAGCTGGGAGACTCAAAGACAAATCATATCACAGGACTCTCTGCAGATATTCCCCAGCACCAGCCTGTAGCCTGGTAGCCCCATTGGGTGGCTGGACCCAGAAGGGCAATACAAATCATTGCAGTCTGGTTCTCAGAAAGACACTTCCCTAGGGAAAGTAGGAGAGCACCACATCAAGGGATCACCCAAAGGACAAAAAAATCTGAACAGCATCCCTTGAGTTCTAGATTTTTCCACTGAAGCAGTCTACCCACATGAAAAGAAACCAGAATAGTAATTTTGGTAATATTAAAAAACAAGGTTCTGTAGCACACCCACAAAAGAACACACTAGCTCACCAGCAATGGATTCCAACCAAGAAAAAAAAAATCTCTGAATTGCCAGATACAGAATTCAGAAGGTTGATTATTAAGCTCCTCAAGGAAGTATCAGAGAAAGGTGAAAACCAACTTAAAGAAATTTTAAAAAATTACAAGATATTAATGAAAACATCTCCAGAGAAATAGATACATAAAGAAAAAACAATTGCAACTTCTGGAAATGAAAAACACATTTTGAGAAATATAAAATACATTGGAAAGTTTCAACAATAAATTAGAACAAGTAGAAGAGAGAACTTCAGAGCTCCAGGACAAAACTTTTGAATTAACCCAGTCTGACAAAGACAAAGAAAAAAAATAATAATGAACAAAGGCTCCAAGAAATTTGGGATTATTTTAAACAACCAAACCTTAGATTAATTGGTGTTTCTGAAGAAAAAGAGAAATCTAAAAGTTTGAAAAACCTTATTTGAAAGAATAATCAAGGCAAACTTTCCTGGCCCTGGCCTTGCTAGAGATCTACACATCCACATACAAAAAACTCAAGGAACACTCTGGAAATTCATTGCAAAAAGATCATCATGTAGGCACATAGTCATCGGATTATCTAAAATCAAGATAAAGAAAATAATCTTAAGAGCTGTGAGACAAAAACAGGTAAACTATTTTTTAAAATCCTCTAAGATTAACAGCAGATTTCTCAGCAGAAACCCTACAAGCCTGAAGGGATTGGGGTTCTACCTTTAGCCTATTTAAACAAAATAATTATCATCAAGAATTTTGTATCCAGCAAAACTAAGCTTCATAAATGAAGAAGAGATAAAGTATTTTTCAGACAAATGAATGCCGAATTTGCCACTACCAAGCCAGCACTACAAGAAATACTAAAAAGAGTTCTAAATCTTGAAACAAAACGATGAAATACACCAAAATAGAACCCCCTTAAAGCATAAATCTCACAGGGTCTACGTAACAATAACACACACACACACACACACAAACAAGGTATTCAGGCAACAACTAGCACAATAAATAGAACAGTACTTCACATCACAGTACTAACGTTGAGTGTAAACGGCCTAAATGTCTCATTTAAAAGATCCAGAATGGCAGAATGGATAAAAATCCACCAACCAAGTATCTGCTGTCTTTGAGAGACTCACTTAACACTTGAGGACTCACATAGCTTAAGGTAAAGGGGTAGAAAAAGTTATTTCATGCAAATGGAAACCAAAATTGAGCAAGATTAGCTATTCTTATATCAGACAAAACAGACTTTGAAGCAACAACAGTTTAAAAAGACAAAGAGGGACGTTACATAATGATAAAAGGACTGATCCAAAAGAAAAATATCACAATCCTAAATATATATGCACCTAACACTGAAGCTCCCAAATTTATAAAACAATTACTACTAGACCTAAGAAATGAGATAGATAGATGACAACACAATTATAGTGGTGGACTTCAGTACTCCACTGACAGCACTACACAGGTCCATCAAGACACAAGGTCAACAAAGAAACAATGGACTTTAACTAACAATGGACTTAGATATCTACAGAACATTCTACACAGCAACTGCAGAGTATACATTATTTTTATCAACACATGGAACATTCTCCAAAATAGATCATATGAGAGTCCACAAAGAGAGTCTCAACAAATTTAAGAAAATCAAAATTATATACAGTATCTTATCAGATCTCAGTGGAATAAAATTGGAAATTAACTCCAAAATTGGAAATTAACTCAAAACTATACAAATGCATGGAAATTACATAATCTGATCCTGAATAATCTTTAGGTCAACAATGATATTAAGATGGAAATCAAAAAAAATTATTTGAACTGAATGATAACAGTGACATAATTTATCAAAATCTCTGAAATACAGCCAAAGGAATACTAAGAAGACAGTTCATAGCATTAAATGCCTACATCAGAAAGTCTGAAAAAGCACAAGTAGACAATCTAAGTTCAAATCTCAAGGAATTAGAGAAACAAGAACAAATCAAGCCAAAACCCAGAAGAAGAAAAGAAATAAAGATCAGAGCAGAACCAAATGAAATTGAAACAAAAAACAACATAAAAGGTAAATAAAACAAATAGCTGGTTCTTTAAAAAGATAAACAAAATCGATAGACCATCAGTGAGATTAAACAAGAAGAGAAGAGTGAAGATCTAAATAAGCTTGATCAGGAACAAAGCAGGAGATATTACATCCAATACCGCAGAAATACAAAAGGTTATTGAAGGCTACTATGCACACCTTTTTATGCACAAACTAAAACACTGATAAAAGATTAATAAAATTCTTGAAATATACTACCCTCCTAGATTAAACCAAGAAGAAATAGAAACTCCAAACAGACCAATAAGAAGTAGCAAGGTTGAAACAATAATTTAAAAATTGGCGCAAAAAAAAAAAAAAAAAGTCCAGGACCAGATGGAATCACAGCTGAATTCTGTCAGACATTCAAAGAATTGGTACCAATTCTACTGAACTATTTCAGCAGATAAAGAGGGAATCCTCCCTAAATCAATCTTTACCCAGTGCAATGTCCCAAATATAGATTATTTCTCTATTCTCTTCCATTGGTCTACATGTCTATTTTTATTCCAGTTCCATGCTTTTTTTTCTGTAGTATAGTTTGAAGTTGGATAATATGATGTTTCCAGATTTTTGTTCTTGCTTAGTCTTACTTTGGCTATGTGGTCTCTTTTATGGTTCCATATGAATTTTAGGATTGAGGATTGTTTTTTCTAATTTTGTGGAATAGTTCCCTCAATCTTTTTTTATTATTATTTTTTATTTCAGTGGTTTGAGAGAATAGGTGGTGTTTGGTTACACGGATGAGTTAGTGGTGATTTCTGAGATTTTGGTGCACCCATCATCCAAGCATGTACACTGTACCCAATGTGTACTTCTTTATTTTTTACCTCCCTCCTGTCTTTCCCCCTAGGTCACCAGAGTCCTTATATTGTTCTTACGCCTTTGTGTCCTCATAGCTTGGCTTCCACTTATAAGTGAGAATATACAATGTTTGGTTTTTCCATTCCTGAGTTACTTCCCTTAGAATAATGGTCTCCAACTCCATCCAGGTTGCTGTGAATGCCATTATTTCATTTCTTTTTATGGCTGAGTAGTATTTCATATATGTGTGTGTGTGTGTGTGTGTGTGTGTGTGTATATATATAAAGTTTATATATAAATATATATATAAATATATAGTTTTTATATATACAAAGTTTATATATATAAGTTTTATGTATATATAAACCACAAAACACTGCTGAAAGAACTCATAGGTGACACAAACAAATGAAAACATATCCCATGCTCATGCTTGTGGATGGGTAATTTCAATATTATGAAAACTACCATAATCCCCAAAGCAGTCTATAAATTCAATGTACCTCCCACTATAATACCAACATCAGTCTTCACAGAATTAAAAAAAAAAAATTCTAAAATTAACATGGAAGAAAAAAGGGCTCACAGAGCCAAAACAAAAAGAATGAATCTGAAGGCATCACATTACTTAACTTCAAACTATACTACAAGGATTCAGGAATCAAAACAGTAACGTATTGGTATAAAAATAGGCACGCAGACCAATGGAACAGAACAGCAAATGCAGAAATAAGGCCAAATACTTGCAGACAACTGATCTTTGATAAAGCAAACAACAACATAAAGTGGGGAAAGGACACCCTATTTAACAAACTGTGCTCGGATAATTAGCAAACCACATATAGAAGAATGAAATTGGATCCTCATGTCTCACCTTATAGTAAAATCAACTTAAGATGGATCAAAGACTTAAATCTAAGACCCGAAACCATAAAAATGCCAGAAGATAACATCAGAAAAACTCTTCTAGACATCGGCTTAGGCAAAGGGCTTATGACCAAGAACCCAAAAGTAAATGCAACAAAAACAAAGATAAATAGGTGGGACCTAATTAAACTAAAAAGTTTCTGAATAGTAAAAGAAATCATCAGCAGAGTAAACAGACCACAAAGTGGGAGAAAATATTTGAAAACTGTGCGTCCAACAATGAAATAATATCCAGAATCTACAAGAAACTCAAACAAATTAGTAGAAAAAACAAACCCATCAAAAAGTGTGCTAAGTATATGAATAGACAATTCTCAAAAGAAGATATACATCCCGCCGAGAAACATGTGAAAAAGTGCTCAATATCACTAATTATCAGGGAAGTACAAACCACAATGTGATACCACCTAACTTCTGAAAGAACGGCCATAATTTTAAAAAAATAAAAAATAATCATAGATGTTGGCATAGTTGTGGTGAAAACGGAACATTTTTATACTACTGGTGGGAATGTAAACTAGCACAACCACTATGGAAATCAGTATGGAGACTCCATAAAGAACTAAAAGTAGAACTATCATTTGATCCAGTAATCCCACTAATGAGTATCCATCCAGAAGAAAATAAATGATTATATAAAAAAGAGACTGCTATAAACATATATGTTTATAGCAGCACAATATGCAATTCCACAAATATGGAACCAGCCTAAATACCCATCAACCAATGAGTGGATTAAAAAAGTTTACATATATATAAAGTTTATATATAAGTATATATATATAAAAGTTTACATATATAAAGTATATATAAAATATTTTTCTACCAAACTACCTATCTTAAGTGGGATCCAGGCTTAATTTTCCTGTCTTCTTTGAAGTGTATAAAAATGAAAGTCATGTTCACTGAGGTTAAGCAAGTATGTTAAAGATGAATTTTCAGTCAATTATATTGGCTGAAAAGTACTCCGCCAATATTCCATATTTGGCTTCTTCCTTTATTATTTTTATTTGTAGATGTCAGGATTTTTAACTATTCTACCAGACACTATACATTAAAAATTTTGTTGTGATTGTTATTGCTTTATTCATCATTACTAATTCATTTTACTCATAATATGATATCACTGATAGATAGCCAAGGCTATCTAATTTGCTGGAAACAGACAATCAAAAGTACATGATGCCTTTCTATAAGGAGACTAGAACCTTTGTGTATGGAAGTCTCTATCCAATGTAAACTCATGCAAATCGCCAGAGTAAGTTTGCACAGCAATTTGAAGTGCTATTTGGCAGTGTCTAGTAAAATTTAAAACTTGTATAAAATATATCAGCAATTCTACCTCCTTATATAGAAAGTATTTTATATAAGTAAATAAAATTTAATTTAAAAAGTTTATTACCACCTTATTTGAACTATTAAGTACTAGAAAACAAAATGTTCATCTTAGAAAAAATTTTTAAAAAGAATAAACTTGAACAATATATATTAACATGATTAGATCTTAAAACCAATTGATGTGGTTTATTTTATTTAAAAATACAGCTGAAATATGACATGACATATTACATTACATATATTTTGAAAAACATAGAACACAATAATATGTATTGTTTTTACATCTATGTATGTATGTGAAAACAATTTGAAAGCATTATTGGCAAGTTGATTAAGTACATAACAAGCTCGAGCTACTTAAAGGAAGGTGTTTGGGAATGAGATGGGTTGATGATGCAGAAAATAAAGCTTAATTTTATTAATTTTAAAGTGTAAACAGCTACTTTAGATCGTTCATTACAGAATAATTGTACTTTTTGATCATTATTTTCTCCTAAATGTCCCTAAACATCAATAAAAAATAGGTAGTAGACTTAGTTTCAAGGAAGGTTGAAAAAAGGAGCAGAGCATTGACTTATATGGTTACAGGATATTATGTATTTAAGTACACTATATCACTTTTCATTAGCATATTGTGTAGTAGTTCTGCATTTATTTAAAAACCAGTATGAATATTCATTTTCAGTACATGTATTTAATGAACTCAAGTTATATAATTTTTTAATCATACTAAATTTATTCTCAAATGAAAGTACTATTTTACAACAATCTTAAAATCATCTTTGCACAAGATCTCTTCAATGCATGCTTAGTGTTAGGGATTCTATTATGCATGTTTATTGTTGTTCATCACAAAGAAGGATAAACTAAAACACACATATTTTATACTTCTTTGTAAATTAGAAACAAACATTTTGATATTATAAATATGTTCTATTTTGTATTATATTTCTGTAACAATTGTTTAGACTTGGTCTTACACTTCTAAGAACATTATAAAATCCTTTATTCTTTGAACTTAAAGTTTATTTATCCATAATTTTGTTATATACAAGATGCCGGATAGAAATGTGAAGTACAAAAAACTTTTAACACGAATTCAATTTGCATTTTCTTTGTTTAAAACTTTCTTCTGTTTTAAAAATACTCTATTTTCACTTTTCTTTTTTTTCCTTCGGAAAGTGTCCAAAGGCTTAAGGCCCATTCAGTGAGTCAAGTATGTTCTCATGCCAGAGGTAATGTTGTTATGTACATATGCATTGACAACAACCTAAAAACTGTTAAGGTGATATTCTTAGGTCTATGTAAAAAGTTTTCCAAAAATATAATCTCTCTTTAATAGTGATAGTGGTTATAACGATAAAGCATTTATATAGGCAAGTCAATTACAACAAAATTATAAATACTACAATAATTGTTTTAGTGGGGGAAAAGTGCTCTAGGACCCTGCCTCTGGTATGACTTGTAAGGGTACTTGCCAAATTCTTCTTTTGAGCATTATTAAAAAGTTCTTTATGATACTCACTATCACAAAAGTACACATAATTACAAAGCTCTAAGATCCTATTAAAAATTACAAAATTGAGACTACAAAGTAACTAGGTAACAACATTATGACCAGAAAAAAAAAAAAAACCCACATGTCAATATTAACACTGAATATCAATTGTCTAAATGCTCCATTTAGAATATAGAGACTGACAAATTGGATAAACAAAATTCATTCATTTTCTGCCTATAAGAGTCCCACCTAACAGGTCAAGATATCCACAGACTCAAAGAAAGGGTTAGAAAATGAAATACCAAGCAAACAATAAACAAAAACAAGCAGGTGTAGTTATACTTATATCAGACAAAACATACTTTAAATCAACAATGTTGAAAAAAGACAAAGAAGGTCATTATAAAATGATACAGGGTTCAATCCAACTAGAAGATGTAATGATCCTAACCCAGATTCATAAAATAAATACTACTAGACCTATGAAAAGAGATAGTAATATCATAAGTTGAGGGACTTCAATACCCCACTGACATTATTAGACAGATCATAAAGGCAGAAAAACAACAACGAAACTCGACCTAAACAATTCTCTACCAAATGGACCTAATAAACATTTACAGAACACTCTATCCAACAATTGTAGCATGTACATTTTTCTCATCTCCAAATTATACTGCAAGTCTATAGTAAACAAAATAACATGGTACTGGTAAAAAAATAGACATATAAATCAATGGAACACGAAAGAGAACAAAGAAATAGAGCCACACACTTATAACTGCTGATATTTGACAAAGTGGACAAAAATATACAATGGGGAAAGAATATTCTACTTAATAAATGAAGCTATAAAAACTGAATAGCCATATTTAGAATAATAAAACTGGACATCTATCTCTCACAACATACAAAAATTAATTTCAGATTGATTAAAAACTAAAATGTGACACCTGAAACTATAAAAACCCTAGAAGAAAACTGAAAAAAAACTCATCTCAACAATGGACTAGGCAAAAAATTTATAACCTCAATAGCAAATGCAACAAAAACAAAAACAGACAAATGGGATTTATTTAAACTAAAGAACTTCTGCATAGCAAAAAAAGTTAATCAACAAAATAAACAACCTGTTGAAGGTAAGAAAATATTTGCAAACTATACTTCTGAGAAAGGACAAATATCCAGAATCTGCAAGGAACTAAAACAACTTAACAAGAAAAAAAAAAAAAAAAAAAAAAGAGCATTCATTAAAAAGTGAGCAAATTATATGAATGAACATTTCTCAAAAGAAGACATACGAATGGCCAAAAAACATGAAAAAAGTGTTCAGCATGACAAATCATCAGATAAATGCAAATTAAAACCACAGTGAGATACAATTTCACACTAGTCAGAATGGCTACTAAAAAGTCAAACAACAAAATGATGATGAAGATGTGGAGAACAGAAAATATGTATACACTATGGTGGAAATGTAAATTTGTACAACCTTTATGTAAAACAGTATGGAGATTTCTTAAAGAATTAAAAATAGAACTACCATTCGACCCAGCAATGTCACTACTGGGTAGCTACCCAAAAATTATTACTTCTTTAGAAGTCAGCAAATTACTAATGGGGAATCTGTATTAGTGAGAAAAAAATTCTGAGAAACTTGCCTTCTCATATGATACTGAAGATTTTTGGGGGGTATCTACAAACAATTATAATTTCAGAATCAAAGATGATAACTCAAGAGTTTCAGGGCAAGAATGGCAAAACTTCAGTTTTACCCTGTGCAAACATAGAGAGAAAAGATGACAAAATATGTGAACCAAGAAAGAGCTGCTTCATTCCTTGGAGAACTGAAATCTCCATTTTTTTTGTGAATGTGTATGCTCTTGTCTTCCTTTCTTATTCTTTTTCACTTTTTTCCACTTTTCCTCCTTAGTACCTTCTGCCACCCACATACAAATAGCATTGCTTCATAAGGAGGAAAAGTATGATCAGTTCCGTTTTTCTTTTGTATTTAACAAAAATTCTTTGAGTGATCATTTTCTTTTTTTTTTTTCTTGCTTATATGTTCATTTAATGTGATCCCCACATCTTTAAAATCACCTTGACACCCTATGGCTAAATTTCTAATTTATTTATTCAATTTACTCTTTTAAATAAAAATGTAGTCAGAAGTACTGAAATATCAATGCATGAATAGGTGAAAATAAAAAGTGGATGAAGAAGCTGCTGAGAAAAAAATCTAAATACACAAATAATATACAATGTACTCATAATTTTGCTGCAATGTAAAATAAATGAAGAAATTTATTTTTAGATTGTATATACAACAATAAAAAATTTTGTAAAGGAGATAATAGAAGTTCTGTATATTCGTTTTACACAATATCTGTACAGAATTTATCTATCCTGTGGTATCTCTTCCTATAAGGTTTTAAAAACATATCTCTAAAACAGTGAGTGCCAGCAATGCACTACATGATGTATTAGTTTGTTCTTGCAGAGAAGCAGATGCCAGGAGATTATTAAAGATAGTCAATTTATTGTTGGAAATTTCTGAGTAGGACAAAGGGTTAGGATGGAGAACAGAATAAGAGGGGTTTTTCCAACTATGGTACAGATTGGATATCTGTGAAGGAGAGAGGAAAGGTAGGGAGCTTGAGCATGAAAGATCTTGGGGGCTGCAACATGGTTCTAAGAAAAGTCTCCCACCAAATCTTCTACTGAAGGAGGCTTGCTTTTCTCAGGAATGGGCTTACTGTGACTTGAAGGCTTGTTCTTAGACATTACCTGGAGCATCCCACAGGCATCATGGCCCAACGCAAACCCAGAGTGGATTCAGAGAGGTAGCCACTGGGGCCTTCAGCTGATTTTTCTCTTTGGAGAGCAGAGGTTAGTGGTGTTTTTAGTCTTTTATTTCTTCTAATTTCATTGTTTTGAGGTGGAAAGCAATATAATTGTCATTTTACAGGAAAGGAAAGGGAAGCTCACAAAGGTTAAGCAATTTTTCCTCCAGTGTCACAGATAAGTAGGTGGTGTTAATGGAATTTATTTACTGAGATAGATCCTCATTCTGTCACCTGGGCTGGAGTGCAGTGGTGCGATCTCGGCTCACTGCAACCTCCGCCTCAGGGCTCAGGCAATGCTGCCACTCACCCTCTCCAGTAGCTGGGACCACAGGTGCATCCCACCACGTCTGCCAAAAATTTTTGTATTTTTGGTAGAGACGGAATTTCACCATGTGGCCCAGGCTGGCCTCAAACTCCCATGCTTAAGCGATCCTCCTGACCTCCCAAAGTCCTGGGATTACAGGCTGGACCCACTGCGCCTCGCTGGTCTTGATGGAATTTAAATACAGGCTTTTCTGACTTTGAGTCTGAGCTCTTTACGGTTGTTCCCAAATTATTAAATCTGTATTATTACACTTAACCCTGGATTATGTGACTAAACTGTACGTACACAATTAAAGTGGTTTACATATTTTGAGCTATAATATTTGCAGTACAACAAAATATCAAAATAATGTAAATCTCCAAAGGAAGTTGTGATATGTATTGACCAAGCATACAATGTTATTATATTCCAAAGAAAAACAGATCTATGTAGGTGTAAAGTTTTAAACATAATTTTTTTTAAATTTAGGAATTAAAAAAATAGATTTCTTCCTATTGTATTCTGACTCCACTTTTAACGTTTACAGAGACTATGGAGCAGTCCATGTATAGAAAGACTTTAGTAAATGTGATGACTAAGAATATAGTGGGAAAGAATGATTTTTTCTGCAATTATTTAAAATGAAAGACTGGCAGCATTAGCAGTGTCAGTTCTGTTTACATAGTGTCTTGTTCAATACTTCCTGACTTGCTTTCTTTTCTCGTTAGTCCAGTCAATAACCAGTTACATTGAGAAAACTGAAATACTTGGTCAAAATATTTAGAAGGATATTAACAATCACTTGTGTATGAATTTGATCATATATGTTTTTACATATATATTACATAGGCTTATTCAAATAGAATAAATGTAGTGGACATTAGTTAAGTAGCAAGTGTTTCCTTTAAGGAATGATGCAATTTCTTTCAAGTGACATTAAACATTGTAAAAAACACAATAATGATAATAACGGCTCCACAGTTTCACCATGTACAACACAGTTCTAAATCATTGCAAACATTAGCTCATTTAATCATTGCAACTACTAGCTTATTTACTACAACTTTATGACACACATAATATTTGTATTCCCATATTACAGAAGGAGAACCTTTTCTAACTGAGAATTCCCGTTATATGCCCAAGACCATAGCATATATTAGAACCAGGAATTTAACCCAGGTAAATAACCATTTTTTTAAAAGGCAGTTTAATAAGGAGAAAACATTCTCAACTGCATTCTTCTCAACCTACTGATTTCTATTATGTTTAACCATAATTTCTTAAATCTATATCATCTAGACATAGATTTATGTCTAGATAAAGTACATTTATGTCTAGATGAAGATTTATATCTAAGTAAAGTAGCACCTTCTGAAGTTTGTACTGCCTAGATTTTTCCCCATTAACAATTAGGAACAGAAATGATAAGGACAGTGGAAATATATTTGCTGAACTCAAGGGATTTGAGCCAGGAAGCATTTTCTTAAATAACTGAAGTTTAATAAGTTGTAGATAAAGAGAATGACAGCTCCCTCAGTCAGAACACTATTGTTGAACCTGGAAGAACCCTGTCCAGCATGTTCTCATGTGGGAGTCAAGCATGAATGAGAGAGGAAAGACTGATAGAAGAAAGCAAAGGGAAAGGAAGAAAAGAAATCCAGGAAATTCTTGAAGAGGGTAACCCCATGTTCTTTCTGAGAATTGGCTATTAAAACAGTAATAAACCCAAACAACATAACAACACATAAATTTTGAAAATTAAATAGAAAAAAAAAAACTCTCAACTAAGGTCCAAATAACACAATGCAACATTTAAAACTCCAATTTAATGAACATTAGTTAGCACTTAATGAGTTCTGACTGGAATATACGACATCATCTGATTATCTTAAGAAAGCCATTTGATAGATAATAGTTTTTCCATTACATGTTCTCTTATTCATAATGAAAATAAGACTTAAGGATTTTATTCTGTTTGCTCAAGATTAAACATCTAGTTACTAATAGAATTGAAATTAGAGTTTTTATCCCCCAGTTGAAGTCTTATGGAAACTCAAGTTTCCACTGAGCTAAATTTGTTCAGGAACCTAAATCCAGTGAAGTTTCCAAAAGATAAGAATTGGCTCCCTATTCCGTATATTATTAGAATAGGTACTGATTCAGTGGAACCTTATCTAATTTATACCTTGCATTTCTGTGACCAACTGTAGTTCTCAGATGAACAATTTCCCTGACCTGTGACTTTTCTTGGAAACTTTAGCTCTGAGTTTGGAGAGTGACACCTTCCTAAAATATTTCTGTACAAATTGTTTGCAGCTCATTGCCTTGGGCTGCCAGAACAACTTACAGCCCATGTGATACCTATGCTCTTTATTCCAGTGGTAATTTTTAAATAATTTATTTTAGTGTTATTTCTGAAACTTGACTAGTGTCTACTGAAAAGAAAAAACATAAAAGGAACAAACCAATGTTGCTTTTATTGAGGCTTAGACAATCGAGTTGGTCTAGAACAAAAGGGATCCAATAAATAAACTTTAAGTAACAGAGGATTGAAGCTCGATGTTAAAATCAATGTTAATTTTCAGATGACTTTATGTATAAACTCTAAAACCATAATGAAGAGAAAATACTTGTTCTTGGGAGCCTTTGTATTGACAATTGCCTCTCCAGTGCTGCAGTACATTTTTAGGGGCCAGCAGGCTGCCAATTAATACAATCATGCTTTTGCCTTGGGCTCCACTATTTTCAGTGCCATTCCATCATGGATTTTTCTAGCACTCTTGGTCAGAATCCCTTATTTGACAGATTTTCTGTTAGTGAAGAATGGAGAGCTCTCAGTCAGCATGGGGAGAACAAAGTGATCTTTCTTAAGTTCTATAAAATCACCAAACCCAGAATTTTTCTAGGTCAGATTAGTTATTTAATAGGCTATCTTTTAAACTATTATAGACCTTATATTTATAGAACATTTTCAGAAGGCATTGGTATTTTTTAATATTCATAGTAAACTCACAGGAGTGGAGAATGCAGGTATTATGCTCAGCATTTCTGCAGAGAAGGAAATAGAGGTGCCCCAAAGTTAATCTGCAGAAAACCACATAATTGTTAAGTAGCAGTGTTAAAACTTGAACCCTAGGTCTTTTTCTTGATTCAATACCATATTTTTTCATAATAGTTTTTGTGACTCATGCGTCTTCTAGTCTCCCTCCAACATGCAAATACTTGATTCATTGGCCCTTTCTCTAATGACTTCTAACACACTTGAACATCAACAGTTTACCAGATAGAGTCTCAGATTCATGATTGGACTTGTACTAACATTTACTCATTTTTTCTTAGTTTATCTGAATTCTTAACCAGACATCTTGAATTGGCTGTTACTGCATATATTCTCTGCCTGGCGCGCAAGTTTTAAAATTAAAAAAATTTAAGTTTCTATATATTTCTAAAAATGCAAATCTATATTCATTGATTAAAATTATAACCAAGGCAGAAATTCTTGATTAAGTAAGCAATTAGTCCTGAGAATAGAAACTAAAACTTAGATCATAGTTTCTCTTTTATTTATCAGAAAGCATAAAGTTTGTCATCATTACTGTAGAAAACTCATTAATTTGGATTAGTTTCCCTTAGTCAAAGGTCCAAATGATAGATTTTTTTTTAACAAGATGCATTTTCAATACTCTCTGTTATGTACTGTAACTGGAAGTAGACTAACAAAGCGCTCATGTTCTGAAGCTTACTAGCTTCAATGAATAGATAAGAATGAGTTGAAATTAACACGTCAGTTGCTTGTATGTAAATGATTTCTAGAGTCCTTGAACACCTGAAAGCATCCCTTATGTTATTTTTGCAATTCCAGTATATTATGATAAAGTATTAATTTTCCTACCAAATCATGTAATTACATGTAAGTCGAAGTTCAGGCGATTTTATTATAGTATAGCAAATACCATAACTAAATTATTCTGAAGTGTGAATTGGTGAAATTCAAATTAATGAAAGTGCACAATCATAATCAAAGATAAATATCAGCCTCACTTTACCATCCTCTCCAAATTTATAGCATCAAGCTTTAGGTATTTATAGATGAAATATACTTTTGCCGACACTATAGAAATAATAACAATCATAAATTATACTGCTTCTACAATTTGTACTCCTGTAATGGTGAAGGAATAACAACATGATTTCCAGAGAAG
Organism: Macaca thibetana thibetana; assembly: GCF_024542745.1. Taxonomy (NCBI): domain Eukaryota; kingdom Metazoa; phylum Chordata; class Mammalia; order Primates; family Cercopithecidae; genus Macaca; species Macaca thibetana. Next base: position 69,033,294 of record NC_065592.1, read on the forward strand.
TTTGTAAAATACAGAAGGACAATTCTAACAATATGATTGTACAAGGATAATGTAATTTTGTATGGTGGCCCAGTTATAGGCTTAGAATTCAAGTAGCTAATTTTAAGTCCTAAGTTATCATTTGAGCAATTCACTGAATCTTTTTGAAACTCATTGCCTTCATCTAGAAAACTGTAATGTTAATATAAAGAAAACCAAGGCAATTTTAATGACTCTATTTGGACGGTAAGGACTAGCTACACATTGCAAGGGCAAATCATCATACAAACATGATTCTAACCAGGCATTTCAGCATGTTTATACACCTTTTGAGTTATAAAAATCATTTAAAATGAACCCAACCCCACTGATATATACAGTGCAATATGTTGGATATGAAAGATGGAAGCTCCAGATTCCCAGGGCATTTCTTTTATACAGGAAGCTGAGTGATCTGGAGTCATCTAATATGGTCTATGAACTTCAGTTTCCTCCACTATAAAATGAGGACCTAATAAAAATTAAACTCTTCTCTTCTCTAAGAAGCGTAAAATCTTTTTTAACCATGCTTCTCACTGCAGTGTTTTCCATCCTCTCCCCTTACCTTTGTAACCTCAACCTGAACTAAGTTTATGCTTCCTTGCACCTGACCTGACACAGAACAGGTGACATCGATAAACAGTCCCATGGTTTCCACAGACAGTTCTTCAAGTCAGTTAGCCAAAATGAATAACAGAATTAACTATTATAAGGGAGAAAGTCAATTATTAAAATATTTTAGCCTGCATAGAAATGTAGAGATTACCAACAATTTAAAAAACACTAATTCACATCATTTAAAATCCAAAATGTTTAAAATAATAAGGAAAGCCTATAAAAATTATTGAATACTATTAAGCAAACAAATTTTTACATTAAGAAATTTCAAGAGGAAGAAAATATGGAGAATGCCATAAGAAGCTTATTTAATGCAATAATTACAGAAAACTTTTCAAGTCTTAGGAGGCATACAGACATCCAGATCCATGAAGCTTAAAGGTCCCCAAACACGTTCAAATAAAAAATGATCTTAATAAGACACATTATAATACACTGTCAAAAGTTAATTACAGAGAATTTTAAAAACAGCAAGAGAAGAGCATCAAGTTACAAATAAGGAAATCCCCATAAGACTATCAGCAGATTTCTCAGCAGAAACCCTGCATGCCAGAGGAAAATGAGATAATATATTCAAAGTGCTGAAAGAAAATAAAAGCTAACTTCAGTCTAAAATACTATACCCAGAAAAGCTGTCCTTCAGAAATGAGTGAGAAGTAAAGTCTGTTTCACAGAAGCAAAAGTTTAGGTAATACATTACCACCAGACCTACCCTGCAAAAAATGCTTAAAGAAGTTTTTCAAGTAGTAACGAAGAATGCTAATGATTAACATGAAAACAAATGAAAGCATAAAATTCACTGGTAAATATATAGTCAAACTTAAAATATCCCAAGACTGTTATGGTGCTCTGAAAATAATTTATTTCTCTATTATAAAGCTTAAAAGTCAAAATAGTCAAGATTAATAATAGTTACAATAAGTTGTTAAGAAATACATAATTTAAATAGATGTAAATTGTGACATCAAAATATAAATTATTGGGGGGTAGGGTAAAAGTATGGACATTTTTAATGTGACTGAAGTTGTTAGCAGTCTATAGTCTATTACACCATGAGATGTTTTATGTAATCTTCACGATAAACACAAAGCCAAACTGTAGTAGGTATACAAATTATAAAGATAAAGAAATACAAAAATTCATGCTAAAGAAAATCACCACATCAAAGATTTACAACAAAAGAAGAATGAATAGATGAGCTACAAAATAAACCAAAATAAACACAACAGCTAACAAAATGTATGCAGCAATTTCTTACCTATAATTACTTTGATTGAAAATACATTAAATTCTCCAATCAAACAAGAGTAGATAAAGATTAAAAAGAAAATAATATCCAGCTATGCTGCCTAGAAGAGATCCACTTTAAACACACACATAAACTGAAAGTTAAAAAACAAAGGAAGGTATTTCATTCAAATGGTAACCAAAAGACAGCAGAAGTGGCTATACTTATATGAAAAGTCAAATAAACTCCAAGTTAGAAATTGTCATAAGTGATAAAGAAGAGTATTATTTTATGATAAAGGGCACAATTCAATGATAAGTCATATCAATTGTAAATATATATGCACTCAACATTGAAGCACCTGAGTATATAAAGCAAATATTAATGAACATGAAGGGAAAAATAGATAGCAATACAATTAGAGAACTTAATACACCACTTTCAATAACAGATAAACCAGACAGAAAGTGGATAAGGAAGAAGTGGAACTGAACTGAATGTTAAGCCCAATGGACCTAACAGATATATTTATATCTGTATGTCTGCACCTATCTATCTAGACAGATGCTGTCTATTCAACAGCAGCAGAATACACATTCTTCTGTAGTACAGAAGGAACATTATATATATATATATAAACATATGTATGTTTATATATAAACATATATCCCTGTATGTGTATCTGCATATATACGTGTGTGTGTGTGCGCGCACGCGCGCGTGTATGGACAGATGCTGTCAATCTAACAGCAGCCTAATGCACACTTCTGTAGTGTACACATAACATTCTCCAGGATAGGCCACAAAATAAGTCTTAATAAATTTTTAGAATTAAAAGCATATCAAATTTTATTTCCAACCAAAATGTTATAAAAGTAGAACTTAACAACAGAAGAACCCTCTGAAATGATTCAAATACACAGAAGTTAAATAATATGCTCTTAAACAATGATTGAGTTAATGAACACATTGAAAGGGAAATTTAAAAAAATAGAAACAAATTAAAATTGAAGCATAACATACCAAAATCTATGGGATACAACAAAGGCAGTACTCAGAGGGAAACTTATAGCAATAAACCCCTGCCTCAATAAAGAGAAAATATTTCAAATAAACAACCTAATATTACACCTCAAAGAACCAAATAAGTGAAAACAAATTGAATCCAAAATTATAAGCAAATAAATAGTAAAAGCCAATAGAAATAAACAAAATAGAGACTATAAAATTACAAAAGATTGATAAGTTTTCTAAATATAAAATTGATAAAACTTTAACCAGTCAAACTAAGATAAAAGAAGCCTCAAATAAATAGAATTAGAAATGAAAAAACAGGCCATAACTGATACTACAGAAATACAACAGATCATAAAGATATGAACAACTATATGTCAATAAATTAGAAAACTTAGAATAAAATTTTTTGAAATGTACAACCAACACATATTGAATCATGGAAAAACAGAAAATCTGAACACAGCAAGTTTTAGTCCATTTTGCATTGCTATAAAGAAAAACCTGAGGCTGGGTAATTTACAAAGATAAGTTTATTTGGCTGGCAGTTCTGCAGATTGTACAAGACGCATGGCAACAGTGTCTGCTTCTGGTGTGGGCCTCTGGAAGCTTTTACTCATGGGAAGACAAGTATCAAGTGAAAGAAAGAAAGAAGTGTCAGACCCTTTAAACAGCTGATCTCATGGGAGCTAACAGAGTGAGACCGGCTCATTACAATGAAAGGGCACCAACCCATCCATGAGGAATCTTCCCCCATTTAAAAAAAGCATTCTACCAGGCCTGACTTTCAACACTAGGAATCACATATCAACATGAGATTTCGGGGAGAAAAATATCCAAATTATATCAGACCAATAAGGAGTAATGAGATTGAATCAATAATAAAAAGTACCCTTTCAAATTTGTTCTATTATGCAAGCATTAGCCTCATACCAAAACTAGAAAAAGACACATAATAAAATAAAACTATATGTCACTATCACTAATAAAAATAGGTTAAAAAATCCTCAACAAAATATTAGCAAACCAAATTCAACACACATTTAAAATCTCATACACTATGATCTAGTGGGACTTATCCCAGGGATGCAAGTATACTGCGACATACACAAATCAATAAATGTAATCTATCCCACTAATAAAACCTCATGATTATTTTAATAGATACAGAAAACACAATTGATAAAATTAAAAATCCCTTTATGGTAGAACTCTAAACAAATCAGACATAGAAAGTACATACCTCAACACAGTAAATCCCACATATGACAAACCCACAACTAACCTCATACTATAACAGAAAAAAGTTGAAATATTATTCTGTGAGATCTGGAAAAAGAGAGTAAAAAATTGTGCACTGTCATCACTTCTATTCAATCTAGTACTGGAAGTCTCAGCTAGAGCATTTAACAAATACAAATAAATGAGAGGCTTTCAAATATGAAAAGAGAAAGTCAAATTGTCCTCATTTGCAGAGCATATTATTATGTATTGAAAACCCTAAAGACTCTACCAAAAACTATTAGAACTAGTGGTAAATTCAGTAAAGTTACAGAATACACAATCAACACACAAAAATCAGAAGCATATCTACAATAAAATAATAAACTATGAGAAAAAATCATGAAAACAATTACATTTATAATAGCTAAAAATATTTAAGATACCAAAGAATAAATTTAACCAATGAGGTGAAAAATCTCTACACTGAAAACTATAAAACACAAAAGAAAGAAACAGAAAAAAATACAAATAAATGGAAAGATATCCTGTGTTCATGAATTGGAATAATTAGTATTGTTAAAATGTCCATATTATCCAAAGCAATCTACAGATTCAGGGCGCTAACAGAGTGAAAATTTGTATCCACATGCAGAAGAATGAAATTAGATTCTATATCTTTCCTGATTAAAAAAAAAATCAACTCTGCCGGGCGCGGTGGCTCAAGCCTGTAATCCCAGCACTTTGGGAGGCCGAGGCGGGCGGATCACAAGGTCAGGAGATCGAGACCACAGTGAAACCCCGTCTCTACTAAAACTACAAAAAATTAGCCGGGCGCGGTGGCGGGCGCCTGTAGTCCCAGCTACTCAGGAGGCTGAGGCAGGAGAATGGCGTGAACCCAGGAGGCGGAGCTTGCAGTGAGCCGAGATCGCGCCACTGCACTCCAGCCTGGGCAACAGCGTGAGACTCCGTCTCAAAAAAAAAAAAAAAAAAAAAAAAAAAAAAAAAAAAAAAAAAATCAACTCAAAATATATTAAATACTTAAATATAAAAACCAACACCATAAAAATACCAGAAGAAAACAGGGAAAAACACTTCATGACATTGGTCTCTGCAAAAATTATTTTGAATAAGACTTCGAAAGCACAAAGAACAAAAGCAAATGTAGACAAATGGGGTTATATGAAACTTATAAGCTCTGAATAGCAAAGGAAACAATCATCAGAGGAAAGAGACCACTTATAGAATAGAAGAAAATATTTGCAGAGTTTACATGAGAAAGAGGGTTAATATGCAGACTATATGATAAAATAAAAATTCATTAGCAAAAAAATTCAAAAAGTTTGATTAAAAATAGGGCAAATGATCTAAATGGACATTTGCAACGGAAGATATACAAGCGGCAAACAGGTATATTAAAAAATGCTAAACCTCTGATCATCAAAAAAATGTATATCAAAACCACAATAAGATATCACATAATTATAGTTAGAATGGCTATTACCAAAGAGAAAAAAGATAACATGTGGTGAGGATTTGGACAAAAATGAAATACAACTTGGGTACATACTGTTGGTGAAAATGTAAATTAGTATGGCCATTATGGAAAACAGTATGAAGATTCCTCAAAAACTTAAAAGTAGAACTATCATATCATTCAATAGTCTCACTATTCTTTACATATGTACACACACACACACACACACACACACAAATAATGAAATTGATGTATCATAGAGCTTATCGGCCCTTCCATTTCTATTGCAATATTATTCATAATAGCCAAGATATTGAGTCAATCTAAGTTCATCAATGGATGAATGGATAAATTACTTAAGTTATAAAATAAATCCTGTCATAAATGACAACATGGAGGAACCCAGAGGACATCATGTTAAGTAAAATAAGTCCACCACATGATCTCACTCATATGTGGAATCTAAAAAAACGTTTTATTAAAATAGAAATTAGAAAAGTGGTTACTTAGAGGCTGGGAATGGTGGGGGTAGAGGTTAGAGGTCAATATGTACAAATTTACTCTTAACATAGAAGGAGTAAGTTTGGGTGCACAGTAGAGTAATTATATTAAACAATAATTCAGCATACTTATCAAAATACATAGAAGAGAGCATTCTGAATGTTCTTACAACAAAAATAATGTGTTTGAGGTGATGGATTTGTTAATTACACTGACTTGATCATTATAATATTTATACATATATCAAAACAATATATAGTATCTCAAACATGTACACATATTACATTTCAATTGAACATAAAATAAAATGTTCATAAATAAATAAAAGCAGCAATAGAATGTGTCAAGTGACATACAAGAAAGTCTCCATGAAATTATCAGCAGATTTCATAGTGGAAAACTTGCAGGCCAGGAGAAAATAAGATGATACATTCAAAGTGCTGACAAAAAGTACAAAAAAAATCCCCAAAATTCTAACTTTACCCAGCAAATCTGCCTTTTACAAATGAAAGAAAAATATTTTCCAGGCAAGCAAAAGCTGTGGGAATTTATCACTAACAAGGTTCGTCTTATAAGAAATGCTAAAGGGAAAAGGGAGTGCTTCAACAGAAAATGAAAAGATAATAATTATTGTTAAGAAAACATTAAAAAGGGTGTAAAATTCACTGGTAGAGGTAAACTTATAATCAAATTTGAAATACTTCATTACTGTAAGGTTGGTGTGTAAATCTTTCAAATGTCTAGTGTAAGGTCAAAAGTCAAAATGGTCATAAATAACTACAGCTACAATAAGTTCTTAAGAAATATGCAATTCAAACAGTTGTAAATTATGACAGACAACAAAAATAAAAATTGTGAAGGATTGGGTAAAAGTCTAAAATGTTTGCATGTGGTCAAAGTTAATTTGTTATCAGCTTAAAATAATCTGTTATAACTATATTTTATGTAAGTCTTATGTTAGCCCCAAAGCAAGTAAAACTACAGCAGATGCACAAACAAGAGAAAGAAAGCAAAGCTTAGCACTACAGAAAAATCACTAAATTACATAGGTATACAGTGAGAGAAATAAAGAAAAAGTAAAAACAATCAGAGACAATTATCAAAAATGGAAGGAATAATTCCTTACCTATTCCTTACCTGTAAATGGATTAAACTCTCCAATCAAAAGACATACAGTGGTTGAATGGATTAAAATATATATACACACACACATATATATACACATATATACACACATATATACACATATATATACATATATACACACATATACATATATACATATATATACATATATATATATATATATATATATAAAAGATGGTACTACATGCTGCCTACAAGAGAACCATCTTAGTTTAAGGATGCACATAGGCTGAAAGTAAAGGGATGGAAGAAGATATTCCAAGCAAATAGTAACCAAAAAGAGAAGGGTTGACTATAACTATAGCAGATATAATAGAACTCAAATTTAAAACTGTTACAAAACACAAAGAAGGTCATTATTTAATGACAAATGTGTCCATTCATCAAAAGGACATATCAAGAGTAAATACTTACACATCCAACATCAGAGCACTGAAATATATCAAGCAAATTTGGTAAATATAAAGGAAGAAACAGATAACAATACAACAATATTAGGGAACTTAAATACTCCACTTTTAGCAATGGATGGAACCAGACATAAAATTAACAAGAAAATATTCAATTTAATTGCACTTCTGACCATATGGACCTGACATATATAAAACTTTCCATCTAACAACAGCAGAATATATATATTCTCCTCTAACATACATGCAAATTTTCTATGTTAGACCTTATGTTAGGCCACAAAACAAGTATTAACAAATTCAAGAAATCTTAAATGAAATCTAGCATTTTTTTTTTCAACCAAAACTGTGTGAAACTAGAAGCCAATAACAGAATAAATTTTGGAAAATTACCACATACATGAAAATTAAACTACATGCTCTTGTCCAACCAATGGGTCAAAGAAAACATCAAAATGGCAAATAAACATAAATTGAGACAAATAACAATGGAAACACAACACACCAAAATCAATAGGATACAACAAAAGCAGTTCTAAGAGTGCAGCTTTTAGTAATAAACACCTAATTTAAAAAGAAGAAATATTTCAAATAAAAAGCTTAACATTATGCTTCTAGAAAAGTTAGAAAAGAGAAGGAAAAACTAAACGCAAAGCTGGCAGAAGAAAGGAAACATTAAAATTCAGGACAAATATCAAATAAAGACAGAAAACAACATAGAAATATCAGTAAAACTGAATTGGTTATTGTAAAAAATAAACAAAATTGACAAACTTCTCACTAGAATACCTAAGATAAAATGAGGGAAGACTCAAATAAATTAAAACGAATGTGAGATATTACAACAGGTGTCTTCGAAATTAAGTTAATGGGTACAGCACACCAACATGGCACATGTATACATATGTAACAAACCTGCACGTTGTGCACATGTACCCTAGAACTAACTTAAAGTATAATAATAAAAAGAAATCATAAGGTACTATTATGAATTAATTGCCAAGAGTTGGATAGCCTAGAGGAAATAAGTAAATTCCTAGAAAAATATAACCTACCAATATTGAATAGAAATAGAAACTATAAACAGAACAATAACAATAAAGTGATTTAAAAAGTAATTAAAAACCTTCCAAAAAAGAAAAGCCTAGCACTGATGGCTTTATGAATGAATTCTACCAAACATTCAAAGAAGAATTATTACCAATCTTAAATCCTTCCACATGAGCTAGAGGAAATATTCCCAAACACGTTTTAGAAGACCATATCACCTTGATACTTAAGCAAAAGATACTGTAAGAAAAACAACAGAAAAGCAAAAACAAAAACTATGGGCCTAATCTCTGATAAACATTGATGCAAAAATTGTCAATAAAATATTAGCAAACCAAACTCAACAACATGTTAAAAAGATTATATGTTATGAACAAGTGGCATTTATCCCTAGCATTTAAGTCTGGTTTATTATATGCAAATCAATGTGCTGTATTAACAGAATGAAAGATTAAAACCACAGGATTATCTAAATTGACACACAAAAAAGCATTTGACTAAGTTCAGCATTCTTTCTTGGCAAAAATTCTGAACAGTTTATGAATAGAAGAAAAGTTCCCCCACATAATAAAGGTCATTTATGAGAAACCAACAGGCAATATAATAATCAACAGAAAACCTGAAAGCTTTTCCACGGATTCAGTAGAAGGCAGGAATGCCCACTCTTGCCACTTCTAGTAAATATAGTACTGAAAAGTACTAGCATCAGGCAAAATAAATAAATAAAAGACATCCAAAAAGGAAAGTGTAAAGTAAAATTATCCCTGTTTGCAGATCATGTAATCTTATATGCAGGAAACCTCCAAAATCCAACAAGAAATTGTTTGAATAAATAAATTCAGTGCAATTGCAGAACACAAAATCAACATACAAAAATCAGTCATATTTCTATGCACAGATAACAACTAGTTAAAATAGGAAATCAAGAAAATGACTGATGACAGCATCCAAAAAAACTGGAATAAATGTACACAAACAGGTAAAACATCTGCATGCTGAAAACCATAAATTATTAATAAAAGAAATTAAAGAAGTCACAAATAAATGACTCATGTTTATTTCAGGATAGATATTTCATGTTCATAAATCATAATAATTAATATTGATAAAATACCCAAATTACTCTAAGCAATATACAGATTAAATGCCATTCCTATTCAAATTCTAATGGCATTCCTATTAGAAAAGTGAAAATAATTCAAAATTGTATGGAACCACAAAAAGCCAAATAGCTGAATAGCCAAAGTAATATTGAGAAATAGAAACAAAGTTGGAAGCATCACACTTCCTGATTTAATATTAATATTACAAGCCTATCATAATAAAAATAATATTTTTGGCGTAAAAATGGAAACACAGATGAATGGAATACGGAGTCCTTCAATAAATCCAAACATATAAGATCCACTCGCTTTTAGAAAAGACATTAAGGGGATACAGTAAGAAATGGATAGTCTCTTCAATAAGTGGTAGTGATAAAACTGGATTTCCACATACAAAAGAATAAAATTTGGTCTTTATTTTATCTTTATAGGACCATACACAAATACAAACTCAAAATGGTTAAAAGACCTAAATGTAAAACTTGAAATGCTAAAACATCTAAAAGAGAATAGGTGAAAAGCTTCTCAACATTGTCTTTGGCAATGTTTTGTGGATATTACACCAAAAGCTCAAGCAACAAAAGTAAAATAAATAAATAGGACTACATCAAATGTTAAACACTTTGTACTGCCAAGGAAACAACCAACAAAATTTAAAGGCAACCTACTGGCTGGTAAAAAATATTTGCAAAGCACATACTTGATAAGTAATAGATATCCAAAATGTATGAAGATGTCTTACAACTCAATAGCAGAAAAGCAAATAACCTGATTTAAAAGTGGGAGAATTACCTGAACAGACATTTCTGAAAAGAAGATATAAAAATGGCCAACAGATATATAAAAAGGTACCCGACATCACCAGTCATCAGAAAAATACAGGTTATAACTACTAGGGGATATCACCTGACATACGCTATTATGGCAATTATCAAAAAGTCAAGTGTTATATGTTGGTGGGTGTGTGAAGGAGAGTAAATCGTAGTATACTGTTTATTGAAATGTTGATGGGTACAGTCATTATAGACAATGTATGGAGATTTCTAAAGAAGTTAAAAATAGAACTACTGTATAACACTACAATCCTGTTTCTTGAGTTATACCCAAAGATGAACTCATCATCTCATAAAAATACCTGCACTCCCATCTAATTGCAGCATTATACACAATAGCCAGTATATAGAAACAACCTGTGTCCATTAATAAACCAATGGGTAAAAAGAAGTGTGTATAAACACCATCATAATATATACCACATATATACAGACACACCACATTACCCCAGTATATGCCACATATATATACCACGCTACCACATAGATACACCACATATATACACCACATATATCCCATATATATACATTACCATATATAGTATATACACATTATATACCATATATACTTACACATACCACACTAACACATATACATACCACATGTTTATACACATTATATACAACAAACATATACCTCATATATATACCCTATTATATACCACATATAGTATACCACATCACCACAGATATGTCCCACATATATATACTACATAAACATTACATACCATACACGCACACACACACACACGTGTGTATATAAAGACATATTATTTAAAATACTTTTCTTCTAAGTTCAAATTCTTGGTCCTCTCAGGGACAATTTCTACTGCTTGGGATTTTTTCTGCATACATACAGGAAAATCCTGTTTCTTTGCATGTCTAATAATTTTTGTTATTTAAATACCAGACATTTAAAATATTACAGTGTGTCAACTCTGGATATTAGATACTCCTCCTTTCTAGGGTTTGTTGTTGCTCTGTTGTTGCAGCTAGTTTTCATGACTGATTTTTGTTTGTTTAGTGACTTTCCTGAACTAATGCCCTAAAGTATGTCTTCTTTGTTGTATGTGGCTAGTTGTGCTTTTGATTGGTGAGCTTAGAGGTAAGCTAATGTTTGGATGTTATTTTCTCTACACTTTGTTGAAGGGCTTTGTATGTATAGTGAGGAACACACTCAATATTCTTCCAATTTATAAATCTGCCTTAGCATTCACTTCTCAATTACACAATGTCTCATGGTTGGACACAGTGGAACAATTATGATATTCTTATACATTTCCTGGGCTTTTAGAAAGCCCTACACAATTGGTTGACCTTTTACATTTCCAAGAATATGTTGCAGATTTTTCAAAGACATTTATTAACATCCATTTCCTCAGATTTTTTCTTCCATGCTTTCAATCAGCAGCTAGTCTCTTGTTTGCTCCAATTAGTATTGCAACCTCAGGCAGTGATGATGCTAAATAATTGTTGCTGATTTTTTGACAAATATCCTAATGGTAAGTCTTTTTCCACTGAAGAATTTCAGGTCTAGGTAAAATAAATTCAAGCCCTGTGAATGAAGGTTGTTCAGAAAGCCTTCAGACATGTAAAAGAATGACAATTCTTTGAGAATGAGGCCTTTTGCATCGCTCCAAATGGATTCTCTCCTTTTTATACAGTGCCTGCAAAGCTGCTGATTTTTGAGGATGCTGATTTTTTTTTTTGTTTTTTTGTTTTTTGAGACAGAATCTCATTCTTGTTGCCCAGGCTGGAGTGCAATGGCACTATCTCGGCTCACAGCAACTTACCCTGCCTGGGTTCAAGTGATTCTCCTGCCCCAGCCTCCTGAGTAGCTGTGATTACGGGCGTCTTGCCACCACGCCTGGCTATTTTTTTTTTTTTTTGGTAGATACAGGGTTTCACCATGTTGGCCAGGCTGGTCTGGAACTCCTGATCTCAGGTGATCCACCCGCCTTGGTCTCCCAAAGTGCTGGGATTACAGGCGGGAGCCACAGGGCCCAGTCGAGGATGCTGATTTTTAAATCTACTCCAGGACTGTAAAAAAAAAAAAAGTGATGGAAATAGTACAAGATAAAATGTGACAAAGCTCAGTATTCTTGTTGAGATTGATCTGTTTCACTGAACAAACACTCTTTACTATTGCAAATCATTGGTTGATTTCCAGAGTTTGAAAGTTATGTTTGGCAATTTTTGCTAGTGTTCTTGTTACTTTTAGGTATGAGGATCAGAACTTTGGAGAATTTAGTCTAAAATTCTGGAAGTGTTTTCCCCATTCACTATGATTTTTATGAATAGAATTTTTAAAACTTCCAAATCTTAATACTTATCCACTTGTTTGTTAGCTAAATGAATGTGAAAGGTAAAAAGAGACATTTGTTATTTGATTTTTCTATAAAATTATGTTATTTTAGAATGACATATAATCACTCAAAAAACTTGCAGAATCTTAAATAATGCTGAATTTCATATAAAAAATTCATTTTTAAAGGGATGTAAAGTTAACAGAAAACAACCTTGTTCCCTATCTTTGTTCTCTATCTCCTATGACTTTACTTATCAATACCTAATGCTTCATCATGATTAAGATACATGCTATTTTATTACTTTTTAAATTTAATTTATTTATTATTTATTATTTATTTCTTTATTTGAGATAGAGGCTCACTCTGTCACCCAGGCTGGAATGCAGTGACGTGAACTTGGCTCACTGCAACCTCCGACCCCCAGGTTCCAGTAATTCTCCTGCATCAGCCTCTTGAGTAGCTGGGACTACAGGCATGCGTCACCATGCCTGGCTAATTTTTGTATTTTTAGCAGAAACGAGGTTTCACCATGTTGTCCATGCTGGTCTGAACTCCTGACCTCAAGTGGTCTGCCCATCTCGTCCTCCCAAAATGCTGAGATTACCAGGCATGAGACACTGCACCTAGGCAATACATGCTATTTAAATCTCTCTACCTACCTAGCCATCTCTATTGAAATATATTTATGCTTACATGTAATCTACTATACACATATATATGTAACATAAATACACAAATATAATATATTGCAGATATACTATACACATATATGTATATATATTTATAGTATATTGTGCATATAGTATTCACATATAAGTCTATACAGGTATATTGCATACAGTATACACCTATATACATATATACTATACACACATAGGCCTATATATACACATAATATATGAATATGTGTTTAAAAAATAGCATATCTCCTAATCACATAATGTATTAGGTATTTATTGAAAATTTTAAATGTGTGTACACTTTTTTAATTAACATTACTAAATTGCAAGTTGTGTGTGTGTGTGTGTGCATAAGCTGAGTGTGTATGACTGGATGTGGCTGCATATCATCTTGTTATTTTTCCTGAATTTTTTCATAGTGCCTTGTATTTAACAGGCACTCAATATTATTTCTGAATGAAACAGAGTTGACAGTACCACCTAATATCTGAGACCTGCTATATAAATAATATTTTCCATAAATGAATAATTAATGCTCTTCTATATATTTACCTTTGGTATTTAGTGTTGGAAGAATATACTCCCATTTCTGCAACACATTTCCTCCCAAAAATCTAGCAATTGTGTCTCTGATTCTGCATCAAAGATTTCCATAAACATATGTCTTCACAGAAGTGTTATCAATGTCATCAATTGCCAACTGTCTTTAAGGTATAAGTATCAGAACACTAAATATGTATATATAAGACGAACATAAATTCATTTCTAGAATAATTTATCTGGTCCTTGGTTCCTAAATACATTTGTTCTGACCATCTGTACATTATTTACCATTTTGTTTATTCAGTAATTATTCACATGCTTTATATCTAAGTTTAAATGTACACATCTTACTTTTTAACCCACTCTACTTTTTTATTTTTATTTTGTATTATACTCATTTTAGGCATCTACCCAGCCATGCCAAGGTTCTTCCTATACACTGATAATTAATCATCCTTATGGGTTTAGCACTTGTTATTCTATGACTGTCCTAATACAGACACCAGGTTTTAATTAGGTTTTTGTTTTAACCACTATCTAATTATTTCTTTTACAACCATCTTCAACCCCATTGTGAACCCCTGGGTGACAGACTCAGCTAAGAATGGCCTTCATATCATCGGGACAAATTTACCAGACCCATGAGTATAAAAATGTTCAGACAATTCTAGGCCACAAATGTTCACGTCATCCTTGACTAATTAAATTCTCTCAACTGGAGTCCCAAACATGTATAGCAGAGTCCAGGCATTCTACTTTGCCCTGTCTGAATTCCTAAGCCACAGAATCTGTGTGCATAATAAACTGGTTGTTATTTTATATCACTATCTTTAGGTTGTTTGTTTTGCATCAATAGGACTGGAACACTTGCTCTCATCCCAAGCCTTCCCCCACTGCCACACATGATACTCAATTTACTCAGTGAAGTTCTAGCAAATAGAGTCTGACAATTAGACTATGAGTCTTCCCAGAAGTTTTGAGAACATTGCTTCTTATGCATTTGCTGTGTGACATATATATACTTTCTCTCTCTCTGATCTTATTCTTTTAGATTTAGAATCATAGTTCCAGGAAATAAATCAAAACATATCCTTCGACTGTTGACTTTCTCATTGAGACACTATGTAACGTACTTTGGAAAAACTAGAAAGTGTCTAAGGAAAGATTAGAGCTTGAGATATCACTGCTGTCTCATTACACCACGGTTTTCACTAAAGCAAGGGCACCAACCATTTTGAAACCTTATTGTCAATCATTTGAAATGGCTGTCCTATGAAAAAGTTATAAAGATTCAGAAAGAACATTGGTTTTAAATTGAACTTGTCATCCAGATCTATTTGTAGCAGTAAAATGTATATTAAAGAAGACTGCCTCCCCACAATCATTTATGGGTCTGCCATTAAATGTTGTTATACATATGCTTTATGTCCCTCTACTAGCTTGACTGCAGTTTGGTTCACTCCATTAACGGAGATCTACTGCAATAAGTGATGAAAAGTCCAATCTGAAACTGTAGAATCTAGTTCTGAGTCATCATCATGAGGAATTTAAAATTCTGCACAATGTAAATAAAAATGGAACCTACTTGACCATAGAATTTGGTGGTGAAAACAAGAAGATTAAAAGCAACAATATGTGATCTTGACACAAGTTAAGTCTTCCTACCATACTAATTGAGAGAGTAAGCCTGTCAGTAACAATTTCAATCCTCTTTCAGTTTATTTTCTCGTGCTTACTTGGACAAAATCATACCATATACTGTATTTTTGGAATATGCACAAAGCACAAGGCTTCTTTTGTCTACATAGATAACTTACATACAGACTACGTGATATGTACAACGAATGATTTCTTGAGAGTATTTATTTAGTAATACATAGTATATTTGACTCAAAAAATTCCATAATATATTTTGGCACTTTTATAATATGCTAATTATTCAATTAGGGAAACCATTTTCTTTCGCTTTCTCAACGCAGGGAAAACTCTTATATTTTTATAAAAGTTTTATTCCAGATTGTATCTGCTTATATTTCAGATTGTATCTGTTTGCAACCTGTACTATTTCACAGATTAATGTCATATCTTGCTATCATTTGTCCATGAGCTTGTAAATTAAAGGCTTCATTCATATTTTGATGTCATTCTGACAACAAATTAATTCTGTCATTTCTATATATTTATGTTGCTAACCATTTACTCTTACTCTGACAAACATCATGTCCAGAAAATTTGGGAGCTTGTTTGTTGATTTATCTATTGAGTGGTATTTTACAAAAACAAAATAGCAATTTTTAATATTAATAAAAGTTAATAAAAAGTGTTGTATTTCTCTGGTTTATGAAAATCATTATAAATTTCATTAACTTTTTTGTCCTTTGGAAAAACTATTATTAATGTTTCTATAAAATAGTAACAAACTTTTCTCAATGTTAATTTTCTAAAGATATATTTTAAACATTCAGCCATATTTTTCTGCTTTCAGTCATACGTAGTTGAAGAAACAAATCACCCACAATGGATATTAACATTTGATCTTTGAGAAAATATTAAATTATGAGCATCTATTCTATGCAAGGCATTCTAAGAAATGTGTAAATTAAAAATAAAAATGAAACCAAATAAAATCTTAGTAAATGTTATATCTTATAAATAAAAATGTTAGAAGTACAAGGAAAAGAGATATGAAATCATCTTTTCAGAATAAAAACGAAGGACAGTATCTTACAAACCATTTTCCCCTAAGAATTGTACTAAAAATATTACAAAATAGGTTGGGAAACTTATATGTCTTTATAATTGTAAATGATTAAAAAGACAAAATAATTTTTGAAGAACTTATATATATATACACACACATACACACACACATACATATGACAATCAGTGTTATCAAAGATGTGAAGAAATTGGTATCCACTTTTGAGGAAAATGAAGAATGTTGCAGTTACTATTAAAAATAGAATGGAAGTTCCTCCAATAATTTAAAATAGAACTACCATATGATCCAACAATCCCACTCTTTTGGGTATCTCTAAAGGAATTGAAATCAAAATATAAAAGAGATATTTGAACCCCCATGTTTATTACAGCATTATCCACAACAGCCAAAGATACGAAAACAATCTAAACGCCTGATATATAGACAAAGCAAATGTAGTATATACATACAATGGAATATTATTTAGTCTTTAAAAAGAAGGAAGAAATCTTCCCATAAGCGACAACATGAATGAACCTGTAGAACACTATATTAAGTGAAATAAGCCAGTAACAGAAGGAAAAATACTACATAATTTCACTAAAATGAGATATTTAGAGTACTCAACCTCTTGGAAACAGAAAGTATAACAATGTTTGTAGGGACTGTTGAGGAGAGAAAATGGGGAGTTGCTGTTCAACAGGGTAAATTTAGTCATGTAAGATCAACAAATTCTCTAAGTCTGCTGTACAACATCATCCCTATAATTAACAATATTATATTGTGCACTTAAAATTTTGTTAAAAGGGTAGAACTCATGTTAAGTATTCTTAACATTAATTTAATGTTAAGCCACACACGCATATGCGACATCTAGAATTAGGCAAATTTTCATAAAAATACTTATTTTCTCAAACAAAAAGAATTTTTGCAAATAAACTGTTTGTAATATGATTAAATTATTTAAGAATGCTTAAACTTTTAAGCATAGTTAATAATATCTTGGGGTAATATAAAAGTCCACACATTCTGATAGCTAATTGAATGAATCAATTCAGAAAAGCACCTTACTGGAAACCATAAAGTATTGCAAGTGGATGTATTCAGAAGTAATCAGGTTTTATGTTAAAATTAGTTGGCTACTTGCTATGAAAATTCTCAAATACATTCAATTAAAGTGATTGAAATTAATTCAAAAAATGCATGGGTCAGACACATTGTCAGGCACCAGGAATCCTGGGATGCAAAGAAAAGCAGTCCGTTTCAGGAACTTACTATGTATTAAGGTGGAGAAACTGAAAAAGGAATAAATTATAGAACAATGTCAGAAGCTTAATGATCAAAGAATGTATTCGATACAGAGATCACAAGATGAAGGAGCTCTCAAATTTATTTGCAGAGGTCAAGGATGGCTTCTCTGGAGAAATCCCTTTGATTTGTTTTTGAGGAATAATTGCTTCATCTTGTGAACATGGAAGAAATATTTATTTCAATTAGAATGAACATTGAAGAATAAATGGTAGAACAGAAATTCGATTGTAATTTATTGTACCACCATATCAATAAGTGAAGCACAAGTTATTAAAACACACACACACACACACACACACACACACACAGAGTTCTGCTACTCCATATCCTATGAATTAAATAGGGAAGCATTAATATCCATAAGATTTCACCTTGCTGTTAAGAAAATCAAATAGCTTATAGATTTTATGAATCTGTTCTTATCATTGAATTTTTAACTCCAGCGCTCTATAATATGATGATGACAATTTAAATAGTTTTAAAATTAGAATAGAAAAAACTTATCATTAATACTGGTGTACCTTTTGAGGGTAAAAGTAAAGAATTATGCTGGGATACCCGGCACCAGCTGAAATTGAATGAGGTCAGTGAGCATGTTCCATATCACATTCTACCTTTCCTCTTCTGTCATTCCAACCCACTTTCTTTTCTGAGTTTATTTGTGTTTAGTTAATCAAATTTTTAAGAAACTTACCAAATCTTGCTTATTTTTGAAAACATTTAACAGTTCTTTCTAACCTGTCAAAATAAGGGGAGCAGAGATTTATTTGTATGACACTTTTAACTTTATAGTCTCAATTACCTATTTCAGGTTCAGTTGTTACTATTTCTCCACGTGTGCTTAACAAGCTGATCAAACCAGAGGACTCGTTATTTAATTTATGTATTGGGGGAATAATTTATATTAAATTGTGTTGCTTCCCAACATAATTTTTCAGGTCTTTACTCTTTGTTTCCTTCCCCACTACTTTCACATAAGGAACAATAAAGGCATTCTACACACATTGTCATCAATAAAGGTTTGCTATTATAGAAACATGTGAACAACAACAACAAAAATGTCTAGTTCCACTTTGAATTTTTGTTAAATTTTCAGCTTTAGGGACCTAAAGACCATTACTCTGGGGAAAAAAAAATTGGGGGATCAGAAGAGCCTGGGAATCTACAGCCAAAGTTTATATGATTGGCGGTAAATTTTCAGTGAAAAAGAGGAAAATCCAGGTTGCTCTCTCCCTAGAAGGATAAATAAGAAATTCTGAGGCTAAGAAGTTGGGGGAATAAAGAATACATGACCCATGATGCAGGAGTGGGGGTTAACTAGGATTAGAGAATTTTGTCTGGAGGGACTAATCGACCACACTATGGCTCCAACAAGAATAAGCACTGTGTTTTCTTGTCATTAAGCAACTGAAATGCAAACCAAGTTTTCACTAGTTGACATTAAAAGTACGAAGGTATCTTCCTGTGCATACTGTAATATCATCTGTCTTTTTTACGTTCAAATAGCGATAATACCTTACCTACAGTAGTTCAAATATTGGCAGTCAATAGCCCACCATGAGTTGCACAAATAAATTTATTTTGTGTGACCTAAAATATCTGGACATCTCCCCTTTAAACAATACAGGTGAGGCCCTGACTGCACAGGAGGACTGTCAGTGTCAAACAAAAGGGAGAGCTCTTCCCACTCCTTTCCTTAATCTTCTGTCTGCTTGTGAACCTAAATGAATGAGACCCAACGTTGCCCCAACACTCCTCCTATTTCCCCAGAGGTATTAAAGACCATCTCCGGTTTTTGTGAATTCCATTTTGTGTTTATACCCATGCTACCCTTTTGCTTGAATTACCATACCTTTACCTCTTGCTGCTACATTCTATTCATAAGGAAACCAATTAATACAGATACAGGCTATCTGAAATGTCTAATTGTTAGCAGGCTTTATTCTAGAAGCTGCCGTTTTAAGCAGTATAATCTTTCAATGTTCATCTCCATCTTCCTTTGAAAAATAATTCCTTTAAAAATTCAACCATACATAACTCTTTCTTCACTGAAATTACCCTGTCTTTTAGTTTATAATACGCCTACAAAATAGCAGTTAGGAATTTTATATGTGATAAGTCTACAACTGGTCAAACCAGCAATACCTGAACTGATCGTACCAACATAATGATTTGTTTTTCTCCGAGTAAGTGGTTTTGTTCTCTTGATAACACCAAATCAAAGACAAAGACTTTTTAATAGTATCTTTCATGTGTCACCCCTCATATCCACCCACACTTTTCAAGGTGTTCTTCTAGAGTTCTTGATCCTGTCAACATTCTCAAACAAGGAAGCATTCTCCTTCTATCCTTCTGATAATTATCAGCACTGAGGTTCAAATTATTTTTCCATACCCAGTTTTGTTGTATTTCCTAAATCATCTTTGCTGTTTGAGAATTCATCCGTATTCTTCTCATCAGTATTCTTACAAACCAGGAATGAGTTTTAACTCTACAGATGGCCAAATTTTGCCCATGGCCTATAGTTTATGGCCAATATCTAACAGTGGTTTTTAGATTTAAAAGTATTGTACAAAAAAAAAAAGAGGATTATGCAATAGACACTGTGTCTGGCACAAAGACTCCAAATATTCACTTTAACAATTGTTGTTAATAATTAATCACTTTGGAGAAAACATGTGCTAACCTTGGCTATAGGGCTGACACCATTAACTCAAACTATGTAGGCAAGGAGTCTAGGATTTTGAATTAGTTTCCCATGCTGATACATACCACATGAGAATTCTTTGAAGCCCTGGGTGGTCCCAACCTATGGTATATTAATCTCTGTAAATTCAAGAACCCTTAACATTCTCTTGGTTTCATTTCAGTCCAATGGAGCCTTTTGGAAGGTCAAGATGCAAAGGTAAAGCCTGATATGAATATTTATATTAATATATTATATGTATATATTATTTATTAACATAATATCAATTTACTATCCAATTGACTGTAATTTAGATACATTCAGATAAAGTCAACTGCTTTCTTGCAACTTTATACCTTTTATCTATAAGAACATCATTGTTACGAGTTGATATCTACTTAAGTTATTTTTTGTTATAAATAATAACCCATAAAAATATATAAATTTTAAATAATTATACTCCTTTTAAAATATGTATTTGCATCATGAATTAGATCAAGGGTTAGCTCATTAACTACACATGGGTAAATATACTTCATACATTGAAACTGTATAATAATTTGTATATATAACTATTTTAAAAGATCCACATAAAAAGAACGATTTTGATTTCAATCTCTTCGTATTCTGAAAGCAGCCTATCTTTTGAATCAAAAGATGAAGTATTTTTTATTCAGGAATGGCACAGAGATTATTAATAAAACTGCACCGAAAAGAGTTTTAAAATATATTTTTAAAAGAAAGAAGTTATTTCCTTAAAAGAGTGGGTGACTATTTCTATTCTCTGACAGTAGAGAGATTTCTTTATTTAAAAGGTTATATTATCTCTCTGCTGGGAGAACAAAATAAACAAACAGTCAATTCCCTGAGAACCAAAGCAACAGGAAGGCAGCTGCATACATTTAAACACAAAAATTTACAGAAAGCATTTATCTCAAGGTGAAGAGTGAAGTGCTGTTGTAAGACTGTACATTATCTAACCAGCCATTGGCCTATCCAAATGAAACAAACCAAGGATGAAAAAGGAGTCAGATAAATTTTCTTTACATTTGGCATGCAAGAAATAATGAGCTTGCTTCTCTGTTGTTACCAGATGACTGCCAAGGTATCATCAAAAATGCAAAAATTAAACATTTTTACTTATACTCTCCTCTCATATTCATTGATGTAGCAACTGGAATTGCTGAACGATGACTGCCTCCTCCAAATACATAAAGATATTTATCACTCAAGCAATGGTTTATTTCCCTAGTGAGGATGCACTAAGCACTATCTGAGCCAAGTTGCTAAGGAAGCAGATGCCTCCTCATTAACAGCCCCCTTTCATTTCCTCTGTTCACTGCAACCTGTACTTAGTGGTATCCTCCACCACAGAATGGTAAGGGTCATTAATTTGATCATTACCTATATGACTACCTATGATATCAGGAATTCTTTTTCTTACTCTACTCTTTATCTAACACCCCATGTTACCTACATAGTGTTCTCTTGTTGCTTTCGCTGAGGAGCTTGAAGCTACCAATTTTTATCACCATTGATGAAAATCAGAAATAAGTGACCTCAACGAAACTAATTCCATTCAATCAATGGCCTCAATTCAACTTGAAAAACATATTGACTAGTGCATATACTAGTAGACTACTCTTTATTTCATCTGAACTTGTTGCTTTCTGACCAAAAGTTTATTGAGTTTGAGCTCAAACCAGTTTAATATAATACTTTACTTACATAGCATTAATAAACTGTATGTATATCAGTATAATATGCATATAAAAAGAGATTTATAAAAACTATGGAATGGTTTGGATATGGTAGATATTGTGAGAAAAAAGCCATCAAATTAATAAATATACGTGAGAACAAATGCTTCTTCAGCAACTCCTTAACATTACTTTAAAAAGCGAAAGCCATTTATGAACTTTATTGAGAAATAACTGTACACACTACTAAGTACAGAATTGGTTTCCATATTACCTCAAAAAAGAAAACCTCAAAAAGCATTATGTGCATCCCAAGGTACATGCAAACGTCAAAGAAAGTCAGCATGGATACCCGTACAATATTTTAGGAATATTTTTTAAACAGGAATTTTAACTTTCAATATATTTGAAGAAAACAGAATTATACTTTCAAATCCAGACTGTTAAAAAGTTAGAGAATGCAGTTCTGGCCAGTGATTTATCATCTTTAATCCAGCCCATGAAATAAGCGAATCTGAGTGATAAATGCAGAGTTCTTTGAGTTATAGTTTGGAGAAAAATAGACACAGGAAAATATATGTCTTACAGAATTGTCAAAAGTTAGTAACATCAAGTATACAGCCTACAATGTAGCATTTACAAATAATAAAACTCTTAGCTCAATTCACTAAATCTTGAAGAAATTACAGCTTGAATTTTTGAAACCACCACCAAAACCTCCTCAAGGAAAATCATGAATAAAATGTTTTAAGTGATAGAAAATTAATTTAAAGTTTCACAAAATAAAGAAGATGACATACACTGAATGATGATAATCTGTTAGAAAAATTATGTATCATATAACATCATAATAGCCCTTTCATAAAGCAGATATAGCTATATATGGAAAAGATAAAATATGAAGGTAAAAATATTCATGGCCGTGCACAGTGGCTCACGCCTGTAATCCCAGCACTTAGGGAGGGCGAGGCGGCCAGATTACGAGGTCAAGAGATCGAGACCATACTGGCCAACATTGAGAAACCTTGTCTCTACTAAAAATACAAAAATTAGCTGGGCATGTTGGCACGTGTAGTCCCAGCTACTTGGGAGGCTGAGGCAGGAGAATTGTTTGAACCTGGGAGGCGGAGGTTGCAGTGAGCCGAGATCCCGCCACTGCACTCCAGCCGGGGCACAGAGCAAGACTCCGTCTCAAAAAAAAAAAAAAAAAAAATTCATGCAGTAGTCAAACCTTCCCATGATAGTAGTTTTCTAGAATATAATATAATATAATATAAAATCCCATGTAGTTTTCTATAATATTACAGTTTGCTTAATAGGTAATGATAATCTGATCAAACAAGTGGAAATATTATGCAATGTAAACATTATTTCTTAATCTAATCAAATTATGCTTTTATAAGTAGGGTCACAGATTTTTTTCTAATTAGTACTAACCACATATGCCAAAACAATTTATATGACAACATTAACATTCTAAGAGACAGAATGCTAATGAAATTATCAAAAATGCATTTTTCTAGAAGCCACTATTCTTGCTGCATTTCTTCTCTGATAGTTTTGAGTAATCTACTTCTTCCTAAATTCTAAAAAAATTTAATCTAGTTTTTCCACCCCCAGTGATTCCATATAACCATGCATAGCTTCAGTGGTGAGTTGATCACAACTGATTCCTTTCATAATCTCTTCAGACCTGTTTATCCAATAACTTGCTTGAAACCATCATTTACATCAATGATTGAAATTTAAAATTTTACATGTGCAAATTAAAATTTGGTTTCCTCTCCCCACAAATTGACTTTTTCTTTTATTCTTCTTGTCTAATTACCATTCACTTGAGTGTAAAACTTTGAAATCACAATAGACTACTCCATTGGGCTACGTTTTATCCTTCCAATAAATAAATGTTCATCACTCTATCAAATGACAAGTCTTGCTTTTCATTTTATTTCTTTAGTTTAATCTTTCATTACTTGACTTTAAAGTATAGTAGTAAATTCCTAGATTACTGTGTACTAAAAATAAACATGTGTGCACATTTTTGTTCATAATTCTTAGATGAGTACCTACTAAATGTTCCATAAATTGCATTTTATATATATTATTTGAAGCCTCTAACAATTCATCTATATACCAATTTTCAGTAACATTTTCTATTCTCCAGATAATTGTTACTTTCAACTTCAAAAATATTTATTTGCAAGCTCATATTGTGGTTATTGTTACTACCATTTTTACTTACTAGTAATTATTTTTGCAAAAACTTATCTATTACTATTTAAAATCCAGACAAGATTCATCTCTACAACACAGTAATCACAGATCTTTTCATTGATAATGTGACACCTCCTTCAGGATTCGAACTTTTTATAACTTTGGGCAAACGTTAATTTTGGAAAGAAAATTATGTATCTCTAAAAGCAATAAAGCAGAAAAAATTGGGGTATCATCTGTTGAAATAAAAAAATGTGGCATGACTGTACATGAATAAAGTTGGAAACTCCAACATGGAAACAATTCTGTATTATACAATTATTTCTCAATCTTGTTTTATCTATCAATAAATGGCTTGACTTCTGAAAAATATGTTAAGAAGCACTGCTTAAGAAAAATCCTTGCACTTTCTGAGGTAATTAAACTACATATTCAAGATAGACTCTTTCAAGTCAAAAATATATGAAAGTGACATAACAATAAGAAAGAAATATGTAAATGATAATGGAGAAATGGAAAAAATATTAAAATAGAAAAAAATTAAAAACATTAAAATTTAATATTAAAAATATTAAATGTTTTTTATCTAAAAAATTTTAAAATGGTAAAACTAGGTGGTAAAAATATAAATCATTTAATAAAATGGTAGAATTTCATCTCTATATGTTGATAATTACAGTAAATATGAGTGAACGAAATATTTCAGTTAAAAGCTTGTGATTGTTAGACTGGTTAAAAAGTAAAATTATATCCTTCTTGAAAGTGACATACTTTAAATATATGTGTGCATAAAGGGTAAAATACAAAGAATAAAAATTTACTGTAAAAAAAGAAAACTTGTACAGCTATATCAGATAAAGTAAGGCCAAAATACCACCAGAGATAGAGATATTTCACAATGATAAAAAATTATATATATTAAATATATATAAATGAATTCTAAGATATTAATCCTAAAATATTATTGTACACTGAATAACAAGACTTAAACATATGAAACAAGAGTTTACCAAATTTTAAACACAGATCCACACATTAATACAATTCTCCCATTAATTGATAAAGCAAGTAAACAATTGTTAGTGTATAGATGATATTTTAAAAAGTAAAGTTTATTTAACTGATATTAATTAGTTGACACTCAGGAAGTGCAAATTACACATTCTCTTGAAGTGCACAGGGCCTGTATACAAAAATAAAATAATATGCTTTGCCATAATGCAAATACCAATAAATTTCAAGTTAAAATCTTATATGGCATAGTGTACTTGACATATAAATCAATAAGCAAATGTAAAATAAAATTCTTAAGTACTTTAAAATAGCAAAACAGTCTTCTAAATAGTCCAAATGCAAGTTATCAAAATAGAATTTAGAAAAAAATAATTAAATGATAATAAAGACATTATAATTAAATCCTGTGCTGGGATTTCTTCTTTAGAGAATGATGAAGTAATAGAGGCTAGATTTACCTTCATGTGCCTGATGAAACAACCAAATATACATACATTCATTGCTGGATGGTCAAATTATTGTATATTATTTTTATATTGCATATAAAATATTTTCATATTGGATATAAAAATAATATACAATAAACTGACCATTTAGCAACGAAGGGTAGTTACTCTTGAGCAACAGGAAACAAATGAGATGCGCTGCATAATTATTCCAGTTTATTCTCTGAAAGTCAATACAAGAAAACCGGAAATCTTGGCAAAGATGAGTGGACACTCTGAGTTGAAATATGGGGAGACAAAGCAGCTAGAGTTCACAGTGCAGCATATTAAAGAAGAGAGGTATGCCCAGAAAGAATATGCATAACTCTGTAGAGGGTTGCTATGTAGTTTTCAACTGCATACTGATTAGTTCAGGCATGTGAAGAGACTATTTCAGAACTATGCAAAAACATTTGAGGTAACAGTGCTCAATGTTCACACAAATCACTGTCGAAAGGATGTCTCTGTTAATAAACAATAAAAACATTATTTGTGATCAGATCTTGTGTCAAAGGTTCTATATATCTTTGCTTGGTGTCGAATCTATAATTTTATAGTCCCCGGGCATAAGAGGCAGTAAACATTTCCTGTTACTTCTCACTCTTTATTCTTCTTAATAAATTAAATCTCTAAAGAATGTTTCAGAAGATTCAAGTAATAACCACAGTAGGAAAGAGAGTTAATTGCTCTTTCATAAATTTATAACAATTTGATTTCCTGCTCTAGGCATTTAAATAAGGTCCACATTCCCAATTATAAATTTAATGAGACTAAAGATTATAATACTATAGATGAGATTTCTGCTTCCAGATAAGATAGAGTGATGGTGATTAGGTTTACCTTCTGGACAAAATGAAAAATAGACAAAATATTTAAAACAATGATGTTCCAGTTACAGATTTCCAGCAGTGAAAAACAGTGATTGCTAAGAAATTAAAAAAATAAAATCAATGGGAGTCATATTTTAACTAAGGACACTGCCTGAAAAGAGTGGCCAGGCATCAATGCAGGCTGTGGAGGCCGGGCAGACCTAAGAGAGCTCCTTGAGTTAAGAATATAGTGCTGAGATGTAAGAAGATCAAGGTGGACAGACTTCGCAGAACTGAGGAAGAGAGAGCTACACTGAGAGAGAACTTCATAGATCTGCAGTGAGACCCCTCAAATATTAAGCTTAGTATTAAACAGTACATACGTGAGACCAGAAAAAGAAAACTCTCAAATAATACAGAGAATAATGAACGGCATCCATACAGGAATACTGACTGTTCTCATAGCCATACTGGAAAACTTCAAGATTCAAAGGACAGGCTGGGCACGGTGGATCACGCCTGTAATCCCAGCACTTTGGGAGACCGAGGAGGGTAGATCACAAGGTCAGGAGATCGAGACCATCCTGGCTAACACGGGGAAACCCTGTTTCTACTAAAAATACAAAAAATTAGCCAGGAGTGGTGGTGGGTGCCTGTAGTCCCAGCTACTC
Source organism: Macaca thibetana thibetana (assembly GCF_024542745.1). NCBI lineage: Eukaryota > Metazoa > Chordata > Mammalia > Primates > Cercopithecidae > Macaca > Macaca thibetana. The sequence goes on from NC_065592.1 coordinate 69,061,036, forward strand.
TGGAGACTGAAGCAGGAGAATGGCGTGAACCCAGGAGCGGAGATTGCAGTGAGCCGAGGTCGTACTGATTAGCCCCAGACAGAGCTTTGCTGTCTTCCCTAACGTATCATAATAGTAAAATCTAAAATGATCAGCCTATTTAAAAGTAACTGAGCTGTATCCAATAATTAAACTCAATAATATTTATAGGAATACAAAAACATTCATTCATCAAAAAGATAAAATTCATAACATCTGCAATCCAATAAAATCTGATCATTTAAGAAACGGAATAGGAAAATCCAACCCATGCTGAGATAAATCAATTAAATCAATGAAAACTGAACTAGATATGACATAAACACTAGAATTACATCAAAAGTTAACAGCAAAAGATATTCTAACTTTCAAAAAATTAAGTAGAAACTTACAATACATTATAATAGAAAAATTTAACTTATAGAAATAAAAACTACCATATGTGAAGACGAAAAAGTTACTGAATGGGGTCAGAAACAGATTAGGCATTTCACAAGAAGAAAACTTGAAGTTATAATAATAGAACCCATTCAAAAAGAAGCAGAAAGAGGACGGAGAATGAACAGTGTATTAGTTAATGGTGAGACAAGATTAAGTGTCCTCCTACACTTAAAGTAATCCATGTCCTAGAAAAGAGAGAAGAGTAGAAACTTGAAGCTAACGATATCTATTTGAAAGAAAAAAATGACCAAGAATATTCAAAATTTGATGAAAACTGTAACTCCACACAACAAAGAACCTCAACAAAAATTCCAACTAAAGAATCAAAATAAAGAAACAAAAATACTAGGGTTCATATCATAACTGCTCAAAATCAGTGATAAAGAGAACAATTTCAAAAGAATCAACAGAAGAAAAAATTATATGCAGAAGGAAGGATGACAGGTAATTACTTGTTAGAACAACACAAGAAAGGTGACAATGGAATAGCATCTGCTAAGTACTGAAAAGAAAAATATAACATCCAACCTAGGATTCTATCCCCAAAGTGTGTGTGTGTGTGTGTGTGTTTTAAGGAGTAAATAAAGAGTTTTAGGCATACAAGGGACAAACCAAACACTCGCTTAAAAATACTACTATAAATGTTAAAGAAAGTTCTTCAGGCAGAAAAGCAAAATAACATATGGAAATGTGATCTACACAAAGGAATAAAAGACATTGGAAATAATTATTACACAACTAAATATATAAGATTTTGGCTAATTATTTAGAGCTGTTTAAAATATAAATATATGCGTAAATGAATTAATAACATTGTAGTATGGGATTTATAATATGTAAAAGTGAAATGTATGGCAACAATAACAGAAAAGATGGGGAAGATAAATGAAAATATAATACTATAAGGGTCTCACATTATGTGTGAACTGATAAAATACCACTTAAAGATACAGTGCAATAATTTACAGTAATATTCCTATAAATCCTACTATACTAGTTATATAACTATAAATTCTAAAGTAACTATTAAAATGATGGAACAAAGAGCTATAAATCTAACAAATAATAAGGTGAGGTTATTAAAATGAAAAAAATCTCAGAAAGGAAAAGAAGAAGAGGAGAAAAAAGTACATTTAGGAATTAAATAGCAAGATTATAGACCTAAATCAAACCATGTCTATAATCATATTAAATATACTTGTTTAAACACCAAATTAAAAGGCAGAAATTGGCAGACTGGATTAAAAAGAAGGAAGCAAGACTAACCCATATTTTGCCAACAAAAACACACTTAAATTATAAAGACAAAAATAAGTTTTAATAAAAGACTAGAAAAAAATTTCCCTGGTAAAACCAATCAAAAGCAAGCTGAAGAAGGTATGAAAGAGAAAATTATCAATGAAAACACTGATTGTACGAAAATAATTTTTAATAGCGAAGGACACCTAGCAAGAATGAGCAAAAATTACTGAATATAAAAAAAAAATTAATGGCTGAAAGAGGAGAACTCATGGTAAATAGTATAGATATTAAGAAGACAATGAAAATATAACATTAATAACAAGTTTGCAATAAATTTTAAAATTGGAATGCAACATACAAATTTATTTTTTAAATTAGCTAGCAAAACTGAGATGAGAAGACATTTAAAAATATAGTTTTATATTCACTAAGAAATTTCATCCATGATTTAAAATCTTCCCACAAACAAATTCCAGTTCAATATGTCTTCGTGGCTGAGGTTTTCTCAGATATTTAAGAAAGAAATAACATTAATATTGCAAAATTTAAACAGCAGAATTGCTTTCTCACATGTTTTATAATGTCAGCATTATCTTGATGAAAAAAATCTTAAAAATTTATAAGAGATAAAAACCAGAAACTAGTATCTTTCACAACAACAAAGGGAATACAATTATTCTTATCAAAATATTAGCAAAATGCCAGCAGAAATATGTAAAAGGGATACATTAATATAAATATGATTAATTCAAGGAATGAAAGTGTGATTCAACATTTGAATATAATCAGTGTAATTCCCCCCATTAACTAGCAAAAGAATAAAATGTCATCTAATTTTTTCAATAGGTGGACTAAATGCATTTTAAACAAAAAAAAAGTTTACAAAATGTCTCAGAAATAGAAGGTATATTCTTTAATATACAATGAAAATTACTAACATAGTGAAATGTGTTACGTGTTCTTTCAAGATCAGAACAAAACAACGTCTACCATAATTATTTGTATTCAACATTGTACTGAAGGAACTAGTCAGTCAAGAAAAAAAATAAAATGTACTAATACTGGAATAGAAGAAATACAATCGTCATTACTTCTAGATAGCATAATTTTAATCCCAGATATTTTTTAATACATACATATAAATTACTAGACTTAATAAATGGATTTTTTTAAAACCACCTGATGGGGTGTCAAGCAAATCTGAGGTAGAAAGGCCAAGAACAAAGCTGGAGTCCTTACAGTAACAGATATTAAGTTTTTTATTATAAGACTATATAAAATTAGACCTATCATAAAGCTACATTTTATTGTATAGCTACAAATAAAATGAAAAGCTATTTGTGTGATAGAAAAATGGATCAATGAAATCTAATAAGGATTTTAAAGGCATAATCATAAACATTCACCCAATGTATGTTGAAGTAGCAATGGCAATGCAGTGAGAAATGATGGCTTTGTCAAGGATTCTCAAGAAAACCCTTATGCTCAGAGATTCAGTAGAAAATTTAACATGTAATTGTAATCATTGCTAAGGTTTATTAAACAATTGGAGGGCTGGGCTTGGTGGCTCATGCCTGTAATCCCAGCACTTTGGGAGGCTGAGGTGTGTGTATGGCTTGAGCTCTGGAGTTTGAGACAAGCCTGGGCAACATGGTGAAACCCTGTCTCTGCAAAAAATAGCCAAACGTGGTGGCACATACCTGTGGTCCCAGCTACTTGGGAGGCTGAGATGTAAAGATCACTTCAATCTGGCAGGTGAAGGTTGTAATAAGCCAAGATCGTGCTGCTGCACTCCAGCCTGTGTGACAGAGCCAGACCCTGTCTCAAAACAAAAACAAAAATTCATACTTATAGAGGGTATGAATCAATGGGATACCCATGTAACAAAAAGATAGTTTAAATCTGTCACATGATTTATGAAAACAATTTCTGTTAATTCATGAATTTAAATTGGAAAGCTAAAAAATGTTTTTAAAATGAGGTTATCTTTCTGATTTGGTAATAAGCAGAAATGTATTACAAAAAACTAACTATGATAAGAAATATTTATACATGTAACTTTATTAACAATAAATACATAAAATTAAAGGCACAATTGCAAGTTTGAAAGTCAAACCACAGATGAGAGAAGATATTGAACAAGGGTCTCATAACCAACATATACAAACACTTCCTAAAAACAATAACATAAGGATAATTAATTCATAAAGCAAGTCCTTAGAGACCTACAAAGAAACTTAGACTCCCACATAATAATAATGGGAGACTTTAACACCCCACTATCAACATTAGACAGATCAACGAGACAGAAAGTTAACAAGGATATCCAGGAATTGAACTCAGCTCTTCACCAAGTGGATCTAACAGACATCTACAGAACTCTCCACCCCAAATCAACAGAATATACATTCTTCTCAGCACCACATCACACTTATTGCAAAATTGGCCACATAGTTGGAAGTAAAGCACACCTCAACAAATGTAAAAGAACAGATATTATAACAAATTGTCTCTCAGACCACAGTGCAATCAAACTAGAACTCAGGATTAAGAAACTTACTCAAAAATGCTCAACTACATGGAGACTGAACAATCTGCTCCTGAATGACTACTGGGTACATAACGAAATGAAGGCAGAAATAAAGATGTTCTTTGCAACCAATTAGAACAAAGACACAACATACCAGAATCTCTGGGACACAGTTAAAGCAGTGTGTAGAGGGAAATTCATAGCACTAAATGCCCACAAGAAAAAGCAGAAAATATCTAAAATTGACACCTTAACATCACAATTAAAAGAACTAGAGAAGCAAGAGCAAAAACATTCAAAAGTTAGCAGACAGTAAGAAATAACTAAGATCAGAGCAGAACTGAAGGAGATAGAGACACAAAAAAACCTTCAAAAAAATCAATGAATCCAGGAGCTGGTTTTTTGAAAAGATCAACAAAATTGATAGACTACTAGCAAGACTAAGGAAGAAGAAAAGAGAGAAGAATCAACTAGACACAACAAAAAATGATAACAGGAATATCACCACCAATCCCACTGAAATACAAACTACCATCCAAGAATACTGTAAACACCTCTACGCAAATAAAGTAGAAAATCTAGAAGAAATGGATAAATTCCTGGACACATACACCCTCTCAAGACTAAACCAGGAAGAATGTGAATCCCTGAATAGACCAATAACAGGTTCTGAAATTGAGGCAATAATTAATAGCCTACCAACCAAAAACAGTCCAGATGGATTCACAGCCGAATTCTACCAGAGGTACAGAGAGGAGCTGGTACCATTCCTTCTGAAACTATTCCAATCAATAGAAAAAGAGGAAATCCTCCCTAACTCATTTTACGAGGCCAACATCATCCTGATATCAAAGCCTGACAGAGATACAACAAAAAAAGAGAATTTTAGACCAATATCCCTGATGAACATCGATGCAAAAATCCTCAATAAAATACTGGCAAACCAAATCCAGCAGTACATCAAAAACCTTATTCACCATGATCAAGGTGGCTTGATCCCTGGGATGCAAGGCTGGTTCAACATACACAAATCAATAAACATAATCCATCATATAAACAGAACCAAAGACAAAAATCACATGGTTATCTCAATAGATGCAGAAAAGGCCTTTGACAAAATTCAACAACCTGTGAATCTAAAAACTCTCAATAAACAAGGTATTGATGGAATGTATCTCAAAATAATAAGAGCTATTTATGACAAACCCATAGCCAATATCATACTGAATGGGCAAAAACTGAAGCATTCCCTTTGAAAACTGGCACAAGACAGGGATGCCCTCTCTCACCACTCCTATTCAACATAGTGTTGGAAGCTCTGGCCAGGGCAATCAGGCAGAAGAAATAAATAAATGGTATTCAATTAGGAAAAGAGGAAGTCAAATTGTCCCTGTTTGGAGATGATACGACTGCATATTAAGGAAACCCCATTGTCTCAGCCCAAAATCTCCTTAAGCTGATAAGCAACTTCAGCAAAGTCTCAGGATAAAAATCAATGTGCAAAAATCACAAGCATTCCTATACACCAATAACAGACAAACAGAGAGCCAAATCATGAATGAACTCCCATTCACAATTGCTTCAAAGAGAATAAAATACCTAGGAATCCAGCTTACAAGGGATGTGAAGGACCTCTTCAAGGAGAACTAAAAACCACTGCTCAACAAAATAAAAGAGGACACAAACAAATGGGGGAACATTCCACGCTCATGGATAGGAAGAATCAATATCATGAAAATGGCCATACTGTCCAAGATCATTTGTTGATTCAACGCCATCTCCATCAAGCTACCAACAACTTTCTTCACAGAATTGGAAAAAAAGACTTTAAAGTTTATATGGAAGCAAAAAAAGAGCCTGCATTGCCAAGACAGTCCTAAGCCAAAAGAATAAAGCTGGAGGCATCACGCTACCTGACTTCAACACTACAAGGCTACAGTAACCAAAACAGCATGGTACTGGTACTGAAACAGAGATATAGACCAATGGAACAGAACAGAGTCCTCAGAAATAATACCACACATCTACAACCATCTGATCTTTGACAAACCTGACAAAAACAACAAATGGGGAAAGGATTCCCTATTTAATAAATGATGCTGGGAAAACTGGCTAGCCATATGTAGAAAGTTGAAACTGGATCCCTTCCTTAAACCTTATACAAAAATTAATTCAACATGGATTAAAGACTTAAATGTCAGACCTAAAACCATAAAAACCCTAGAAGAACACCTAGGCAATACCATTCAGGCCATAAACATGGGCAAGGACTTCATGAATAAAACACCAAAAGCAATGGCAACAAAAACCAAAATTGACAAATGGAATCTAATTAAATGAAAGAGCTTCTGCACAGCAAAAGAAACTAGCAGCGGAGTGAAGAGATAACCTACAGAACGAGAGAAAATTTTTAGAATCTGCCCATCTGACAAAGGGCTAATATCCAGAATCTACAAAGAAATTAAACAAATTTCCAATAAAAAAATCAAAATACTCCATCAAAAAGTGGGCAAAGCATATGAACAGACACTTCTCAAAAGAAGACATTTACGCAGCCAACAAATACATGAAAAAATGCTCATCGTCACTCACCCTCAGAGAAATTCAAATCAAAACCACAATGAGATACCATCTCACACCAGTTAGAATGGTGATCATTAAAAATTCAGGAAACAACAGTTGCTGGAGAGGATGTGGAGAAATAGGAAAACTTTTACACTGTTGGTGGGAGTGTAAACTAGTTCAACCATTGTGGAAGACAGTGTGGCGATTCCTCAAGGATCTAGAACTAGAAATACCATTTGACCCAGCCATCCCATTACTGGGTATATACATAAAGGATTATAAATCATGCTCCTGTATGTTTGCTGTGGCACTATTCACAATAGCAAAGACTTAGAACCAACCCAAATGTCCATCAATGATAGACTGGATTGAGAAAATGTGGCACATACACACCATGGAATACTATGCCGCAATAAAAAAGGGTGAGTTCATATCCTTTGTAGGGACATGGATGAAGCTAGAAACCATCATTCTGAGCAAACTATTGCAAGAACAGAAAATCAAACACCGCATGTTCTCACTCATGGGAATTGAACAATGAGAACACTTGGACACAGGGTGGGGAACATCACACACTGGGGCCTGTCATGGGCCTAAAAACCACTGTTCAATGAAATAAAAGAAGACACAAATAAATGGGGGCCTGTGGGGGGAGGGGGGAGGGATAGCATTAGGAGATACACCTAATGTAAATGACGAGTTAACAGGTGCAGCACAGCAACATGGCACATGTATACATATGTAATAAACCTGCACGTTGTGCACATGCACCCTAGAACTTAAAGTATAATAACATTTTTTTAAAAAGGGCAAAAAACTTTAATAGACATCTCACAAAAGCAGATGATCAAATGACCAAAATGTTGAAGTGAAGGTATTTTAAATAATTATTCACAGAGAAATGCAAATTAAAATTACAATGTAATACCACAATAAACCTACCGAAATAGCTACAATATTTTTTAATGGAATGATGTAACCAATACTCTCCATCACTATTGATGAGAATGTAAATGAGTACAAACATTTTAGGAAATTGCTTAACAGTATGTGTCAAAACTGCATATATGTGCATTCTAAAAATTCTGCTCTTAGGTATTTATTCAATGTGAGTAAATACATAGACTAAAAAGACATGCTACAATGTCTGTGGCTGTTACAATGTAGTCTGTATTAGTTAGTTTTGCGGCTGTAACAAACCACTCCAAAACTTAGTACCTTCACTTATGGCCTTGTCTGAGCTTACTCAACATCAACAGTTTAATTGTACATCAGGTGGACAGCTCAGTTGCCAGACTCGGCTGTCTGGCATATAAGTGTTCACACACTCTTGGCTAGTTTAGGATGGCCTCAGCCATTTTCCACTTTTCACATTTTTCACATTTATCAACCATCCAAGCTCGGTATGTTCTTGTGACATGTTAGAGGGGAGAGATCCATGAAAGATGGAATGTACAAGTAGTTTTTTGGTTTTCTTACTATATTGTGCTTGCTACTCTCCAACTGGCCAGAGAAGGTCTCTCCACCAAGCATATCCATATTGGAGGACAGTATGAAAGAATATGAATACAGACAGGTATGAAAAACTAAGGTCATTACAGCAATGAATCTAGCAAATAACACAACAGGAAGTCACCCAATTTTTGCCACTGTAAAATGTGTAAACTATGGAATACTCCACAGGACAAAATATTACACAGAATTGAAACAGAGGTCTGACTACTGTTACATTCCAAAAACATGGATGACTTGGATGAATATCATAGATTGAATGTTGACTCAAAATATAACTTGCTGAATTATTCCATGTTGAAAATAGAAAAAAAAAAAAAAGACTGATCAATGGCAACTGAAATAAAAAAAATGCTTATTTTTCTGGAATAACAGATAGGGAGGGGAACATATTATAAGTTACAGATTGATCTCAGCAGTGATGAGTGTCTTCCTTTGCAAATTTATATCAGCTGCGTACTTAAGATTTGTGAACTTTACTGAATGAATATAAACTAATATAACTTGCCAATAAGAATTTTTTTTGCTATTTCCTAAAATTTTAACATAACCACATGGCTATTTTGAATGTTAATACTTATATGATAAATAGTGGAGAAAAATTACTACTGGTGAATTTTGGCTTATTTAAATTTCTATATTATATTATTTTTTTCAATTTATCAGGCATTCTCTAACTTTTATCTAAGGAAAATCAGACTTGAAAACTCTACTATCAAAACCATCATTATGCATTAATTTCTATCATTTTGTTAGACAAATCATTTGTAGTAACAAAGCATCAAATATGTTGACCAAATTATGTTCAATGCAATTAAACATTCGGCACAGACTATAAGGTTTCACTCATTCTACTTCAAAACCAAAATGACACTTTAAGTAACGAAAGAACACTGAAAAAAAAGTTTCTCTTTTTTTTTTTTTGAGACAGAGTCTTGCACTGTCACCCGGGCTGGAGTGCAGTGGCATGATCTCAGTTCACTGCCACCTCCGCCTCCTGGATTCAAACAATTTTCTTGCCTCGGCCTCCCGAGTAGCTGGGATTACAGGGGCCTGCCTGCCACCACGCCCAGCTAATTTTTTGTATTTTTAGTAGAGGGGATTTCACCATGTTGGCCAGGCTGGTAACGAACTCCTGACCTTGTGATTCACCCGCCTCAGCCTCCCAAAGTGCTGGGATTACAGGCGTGAGCCACTGGGCCCCGGACATTTTCCTCATTTTTTAAGTAGAAACAAAGGGACACAGTATTTGGAGCTAGAGAAGGTTACATTACTGATTCAAATCCATGAACTGGAAAACTGCCCAAAAAATATAATTAACGAAATTTGTGTATTCTGTATGACACATTTGCAAGTTGAGTTTTTAGGTAATAATGAGAGTAGATAGTAATATGTTTTCCTGAGCTTTCTGTTTGGCTAGATGGTGGGTTTCAATTTGATTTGGGCATATTTTGTTAAAAAAATTTTGGCAAAGACACTTATTCAGTAAATTTGCACATGAAACTAAATAAGGCAGTGGGTGGGGGAGTGGAGGTGTTGCTTAGTAACAGTTTTTTCTTTAGTCAATACTTTATGACTATAAGAAAAATGCTGTAAATTCTATCATTTAAAAAATCCTCATGAGACCTTCCTTTTGTGAATAATTTGACTTTTACTTGCTCTTCTCCCACACAAAAGAGCTAACTCTAACTGATACAAGCTGTGATTCCTTATAAATAGCAATAGAATTTAAGAAATCAGTTTCAATAGGTTATTTGAAATAATTGCCATAATGTGAAAATTTATCAGCAATCATAGTCTATCTCTTTATCTCTAATAGTTGAACTGATTTTTAATAAGTAACCCATGCTTCCTCATATAGTGCCAAAATAGCATTGACGATAGCCTGATATTGTGCATTCCAGGATTTCGTATTTCTCTCTCCTAACCCCGTCACATACACACAAACACACAGAGCCAACAACACATTCATACATGTATATATGCTACACATTAATACACACCTTAATGTTCCCATGCTATTATATCTATACAATATATCTTATATAACATACATACATCTTATCATATGATAATGGAAAGATATTTTTTATACACAGCAGTAAAATCGTTATTGTTTTACTGGTATTAAACTGTAGCTTTTTAAATTTTTTTTTGACAAAGAGTTTTGCTGGAGTGCAATGGCGTGATCTCGGCTTACTGCTACCTCCGCCTCCCAGGTTCAAGTGATTCTCCTGTCTCAGCCTCCCGAGTAGCTAGGATTACAGGCACATGCCACCACACCTCGCTAATTTTTGTATTTTTAGTAGACATAGGGTTTCATCATATTGGTCAGGCTGGTCTCAAACTCCTGACCTCAGGTGATCTGCCTGCCTCGGCCTCCAAAAGTGCTGGGATTACAGGCATAAGCTACTGCACTTGGCCTCTGTATCTTTAATTAACCGCAACAGCACAGGAAACTCAAAGGTTAATGTATACCATAACTGAAACAGCATTTATGAACTTTTATGATTATTCCAAATACACTTCTTCCAATATTTGTAGTTGCTAACAGCTAGTATTTCTTCATCAATATTATTTTTAATTGAGAAATTATAGTTGTATATATTTATGGGTACACTGTGATATTTTGATATATGTATACAATAATATAGAATGAAAATTCAAGGTAATTGACATATTAATGACCTCACCCATCTTTTTTGTGGTTATATATATAAAATTTAATCTCAGCAATTTTGAAATGTACAATATATTATGACAAAATACAATCACCCTGCTTGCAAAGGTTGTCAAAAATTTATTCTTCCTGCCTAACTGAAACATTTTTCCCTTTGATGAACATCGTCTTTTCGTTCCTTCTCTTGGCTTTGGTAAATGCCATTTTACTCTCTACTTCTATGAGTTCAACTTTTTAAATTATGCATATGGATTAGTCCAGTTTCACAATGCTAAGAAAAACTATGTGAGACTGGGTAATTTATAAAGAAAATAGGTTTAATTGCCTCATGGCTCCATATGGCTAGGTAGGCATCAGGATACTTAAAATCATAGTAGAACGTGAAGGGGAAACAACTACCTTCTTCACATGGTGACAGGAGAGAGGGTGCAAGGGGGAAACTGCCACATTTTAAAACCATCAGCTCTTGTGAGAGCTCACTCACTATCAGAAGAACAGCACAGGGGAAACTGCCCCCATGATCCAGTCGCCTCCCAACAGGTCCCTCCCTGACCATGCAGGGATTACAATTCAAGATGAGATTTTGGTGCAGAGCCAAACCATACAATTCCACCCCAGCCTCTCCCAAATCTAATGTTCTTTTTCACATTTCAAAATAAGTTATGTCATCGAGACCAGCCTGTCCAACACGGTGAAATCCTGTCTCTACTAAAAATACAAAAATTAGCCAGGCTAATTCCAGCTACTCGGAATTCCAGCTACTCGAGAGGCTGAGGCAGGAGAATCACTTGAACCTGGGAAGCTGAGGTTGCAGTGAGCTGAGATCACACCACTGCATTCCAGCCTGGGTGACACAGCGAGACTCTGTCTCCCCCACACACCCCCCCAAAAAAAAGAAAAAGAAAAATCAATCATGTCTTCCCAACCCTACCCCAAAGTCTTATTTCAGCATTAACTCAAAAGTCCACATCCAAAGTCTCATCTGGACAAGGCAAGTCCCTTCCACCTATGAGCCTGTAAAACCAAAATCAAGTTAGTTACTTCCAAAATACAATAGGGGTAAGGGCAACGGACAAATGTTCCCATTCGAAATGGGAAAAATTGTCCAAAACAAAGGGGTCAGGGACCACATGCAACTCTGAAACCTGGCAGGGTAACCATTAAATCCTAAAGCTCCAAAATGATATCTTTTGACTCCATGTCTCACATGCAGAGCATACTGATGCAAGGGGTGGACTCCCAAGACTTTGGGCAGCTCCTTTATGGGCTGGTGTTGAGTATCTGTGGTTTGCCAGGTGCATGGTACAAGCTGTCAGTGCATCTATCATTCTAGAGCTGGAGGATGGTAGCCCACTTCTCATAGCTCCACTAGGCAGTGACCCAGTAGGAACTTTGTGTGGGGACTCCAATCCCACATTACCACATTTTCCCTCTGTGTTACCCAAGCAGATATTCTCCATGAGTGCTCCACCCCTGCAGCAGACTTTTGCCTGGATATCCAGGCATTTCCATACACCTCTGAAATCTAGACAGAGGTGTTCAAAGCTCAACTGTTGTCTTCTGTACACCTGCAGGACCAACACCACATGGAAGCCACCAAGTCTTGGGGCTTGCACCCTCTGAAGTAATGGCCTGAGCTGCACCTTGACCCGTTAGCCATGGGTGCAGCTGGAGCAGCTGGGATGCAGGGTGCCATGTCCCAAGGCTGCACAGAATGGCAGGGCTATGGGCCTGGCGCACAAAACCATTTTTGCCTCCCAAGCCTCTGGGTCTGTGACCAGAGGGGCTGCTGTCAAGAACTATGAAATGCCCTGGAGACATTTTCCCTATTGTCTTGGATATTAACATTTGGCTTCTCATTACTTATGCATATTTCTGCAGCCAGCTTGAATTTCTTCCCAGAAAATGGGTTCTTCTTTTCTACTGCATGATCACGCTGCAAATTTTCCAAACTTTTATGCTCTGCTTCCCTTTTAAACATAAGTTCCAATTTCAAGTCACCTGTTTGTGAATGTATATGACTATATATTTTCAGAAAAAGCCAGGTTACATCTTGAATGCTTTGTTGCTTAAAAATTTCTTCTGCCAGATACCTTAAATAATCTCTCTCAAGTTCAAAGTTCCATACATCCCTACAGGAGGGGAAAAATGCTGTCACTCTCTTTGCTAAAGCATATCAAGAGTTACCTTTACTCCAGTTCCCAACAAGTTCCTCATCTCCATCCAAGACCACGCCAACCTGGAGTTCATTGTCTACATCACTATCAGCATTTTGGTCACAACCATTCAACAAGTCTCTAGGAAGTTTCAAATTTTTCCTCATCTGTCTTCTTCTGAGCCTTCCAAACCTTCCCAATTTCTCATTTCCTAGTTCCAAAGTCACTTCCACATTTTCAGGTATCTTTAAAGCAATACCAACTTCTAGTACTATTTTTTTTCTTTTTTGTATTAGTTTGTTTTCACACTGCTATAAAGAACAACTTGAGACTGGATAATTTACAAAAAAAAAAAAAAAAGGTTTAATTGACTCACATTCTGCATGGCTGTGGCAGAAGGTGAGGGGAAACAAGGACCTTCTTCACATGGTAGCAGGAGAGAGAGAGTGTGAGGGGAGAAATGCCACACTTTAAAACCACCAGGTCTCATGAAAACTCATTATCACCAGCACAGTATGGGAGAGACTGCCCCCACGTTCCAATCATCTCCCACCATGTCCCTCCCTCAGCAAGTGGGGATTAGAATTTGAGAAGAGATTTGGGTGTGGAACAGAGACAAACCATATTAGAATACAAGTGAGATCATGCAGTATTTATTTGCCTTTGCTTGGCCACTTTCACTTAGCATGGTGTCCTCCGGGTTCATCTACGTTGCTGCAAATGATGTAATTTTCTTCTTTCTAGGGCTAAATAGTATTTCCTTATGTATTTACATCACATTTTATTTCATCATTCATCAGCTGATGGCCACTTAGTCTGATCCCATGCCTTGGATATTGTGAATAATGCTGCAACATACATGGAAATGCAGATATAAGAGCTAGGTTGTTAAAGTCCAGGTTATTTTGGTTTGAATGTTGGCTTTACCACTTAAACGTGTGATTTTCAAGCAATTTATTTGCTTTTTTGGTCTTATTTTTCTCAGCAATGAAATGAAAATTACTGTTACTCTTAAAACGTTTGTATAAAGTTAGAACATATTTATGAGGAGTCCATCAAATATTTATTCATTTGTTTATTTTCTGGTGTTACTCTTTTCTCCATAGAACTTATAACTACATCCTATGCATTGGTTCATACATTTTAAAACTCTCTTCCTCCTCTCTAAGCCAATTCCATGACAGGTACTCCATTTTAGTCACTCTTATATCTAATGAAGGGCAACCCAAACCTACTAATTATGTTAACTAACTACTTAATCATCTTATTAATCTACCAATTAACCTGCTACCTGCTAAATGTCAACTATATGTGAAAGGGGCAATTTAAATATTTTTTATTTTATTTTCCAATCATGGAAGCTTTTAAACTCCCAGGGTTAAGACTGTTTCCAAACTCAGATAAACTTGTATATTATCTGAAGCTTCTTAATTAATGAACAAAGGATTTAAAATTTTAATATCATATGTCTGAATATGGGGCTATTACTACTAATGACAACTGTTGGATTCTGCAATGTACCACATAGGTTCCTCTTCAATGAGGGACTTGTGACACCAACTATTAAATAATACTGATGGAAGAAAACCTTAATCTCTGAAGGATCTTCAAAGATTGCCTCAGCCTGGCTCAAGGTAGTGCTGTTTCCCAGGCTGGCTCACTTCTAACAACTATCAAACGGAAGTATAAAGTACCGACTATAACGGGTTCAAGACCAGCCTGGCCAATATGGTGAAATCTCATCTCTCCTAAAAATACAAAAATAGTATTAAAAAAATTAGCCAGGCATGGTGGTGGGTGCCTGGAGTCCCAGCTACTTGGGAGGCTGAGGCAGAAGAATCACTTCAACCTGGGAGGTGGAGGTTGCAGTGAGCTGAGGTCACACCACTGTACTCCAGCTTGGCAACAGAGAAGGACCTCATCTCAAAAAAAAAAAAAAAAAAAAAAAAAAAGTACTGACTATAATGAACCAAATACAGGACAAACTCTTAAGAGCCATTTTGGCAGGATTAGTAAAGGTGCTGTTGAGCTTGCAGCACAGTTGAGCTTCTGCCTAGTTTTCGTCTTTCCTTGCCCTTCCATAGATATTGATCTCAAATGCCCTTACTAGTAAGCAATTTGCATGTCCAACTCTACTTCAGAGTCACCTTCTTGCAGATCATAGACTACAAAACTTGTTCGATAAAGCAATAAGATCATGTTGTGGACCTTGATCACTTGGCTTTAGGTTATCATTGAGGAGTAGGGGAGCACATATAGCACTCAGCTTAAAGCAGCAAACCAATTGTTAACATTATCACTGGTGTTGATTTAAGATAACCTAGAGAAAGAAAAATGGCACTGGTAATTAACTGTGCTGTTAATTATATGTTTGAGAGACCATTTATTGCAATGGTTTTGTTCAATTGTGACAATAAACACAGAGAAGAAACTCTTGTCAATCAGAGTCATGATGAGTCAGCTTGGGATTCCACGAGCCAAAGACCAGATAAATCACCATGATTAGTAGGGGTGCTAGAGGAGATTGAAAATATAAAATACACAATAGTAGTTGAGAAACAATGAGAATCATTTGCATCCTCACACCAGCTGCTGCATTTGGGGAGTGTAGAGTACTCCTTGAATCTTCCTTTTTAAATTCCCTCAAAAGTAGAGGTCTACTGTAATTCTGGAAAGGCTGTTCCCAGGGTGTGCACAAAGAAGTAAATCAGAATGCTGCAACAGATAGACTATAGCAGTTACTATTATGGGCTCCCCAGTTTTCCATTCAATGAAGGACTTACTACCCTTCTGCCGAGAATGCTGTCAGAAGACAAACTGCTCTTCAGGGATTGCCTCAGCTCTTAGAGAGTTGCCTGGCCTATGACTGTGTGTGTGTGTGTGTGTGTGTGTGTGTGTGTGTGTGTTTGCAGAAGCCCATATTTAATAATTGGTTGATGTTGAAACATAAGTTCTGGGCCATCCAATCCAATTTTAGGATGACCCTGAAGGGCTATGGGGCTATTCAAGCTACTGAACTTCTCACCAAGTTAGGTGAGACTTTTGTTGGGTCTGGATAATAGCTTGACTTTTCTTCCTCCCTCCTGCTTCTTTCCCATTTCCTTGCCCAGGTATTGATTCCAAGCGTACTTCTTAACCAACTTAATATCCATCTCAGAGAGTGACTCTCAGGGCTCCTAAAATATGGCAGTATTCCAGACTAGAAAATCTTTTTTTTTTTTTTTTTTTTTTTTTTTTTTTTTTTTTTTTTTTTGAGACCGAGTCTGGCTCTGTCGCCCAGGCTGGAGTGCAGTGGCCGGATCTCAGCTCATTGCAAGCTCCGTCTCCCGGGTTTATGCCATTCTCCTGCCTTAGCCTCCCGAGTAGCTGGTACTACAGGCGCCCGCCACATCACCCAGCTAGTTTTTTGTATTTTTTTGAGTAGAGACGGGGTTTCAACGTGTTAGCCAGGATGGTCTCGATCTCCTGACCTCGTGATCCGCCCATCTCGGCCTCCCAAAGTGCTGGGATTACAGGCTTGAGCCACCGCGCCCGGCCATGACTAGAAAATCTTTCTAGTTGTGATAGTGAACCCCGACTAATCCTAAAATCTGTGATTACACAGTTTTTGTTGTCTCTTTCTTTATTTCTTACTGTAATATTTGTTTATGACAGCATCTTAGGATTCCTATAAAGGAGAGCCAAGTGTAGGAAGGCTGCTTAACCAGTAAATGTTCAGAAATCCTTCTGATTGTACCATCATTTGAGTGCATGACCTTTATTTTGATATGAAAGCTCACAAAATTACTATTTCCTCAGCTGACATTATTTGATTACATTGTATCTGTGTTATCTCACAGACTCTTTTGGCATGTAACTTCTGTTCGAAAAAAAAAAATAGCCGTTTTCTCCTGGCTCTCAATTTTAGAAATGAAGACACTCAGGCCAAGGGAAAGAAAGATGCCTACCATGCTTCTCTATTTCAGTTTTCATCTCATACCTGAGTTTTCATTTCATGTTGTTTTCTTATAGGCATTACAGATTAAAAGATTTTTATGCTTTTTCTGTCCTCTATGTGTCCTATATGTACTGTCCAATAGATTCTGTGTTGTCCAAATGTGTCTTCTTCGTTCACTATAAATATGTCACTATAAAAATAATGCAACCAGCCAGGTACTGTGGCTCATGCCTGTAAACCCAGCACTTCTGGAGGCCAAGGCGGGCAGATTACCTGAAGTCAGGAGTTCGAGACAAGCCTGGCCAACATGGTGAAACTCCATCTCTACTAAAAATACAAAAATTAGCTGGGTGTGGTGGTGCACGCCTGTAATCCCAGCTACTCAGGAGACTGAGGCACTAGAATCTCTTGAACTCGGGAGGCAGAAGTTGCAACGAGCCGAGACTGTACCGTTGCACTCCAGCTTGTCCAGCCT
This sequence comes from Macaca thibetana thibetana, assembly GCF_024542745.1. Taxonomy (NCBI): domain Eukaryota; kingdom Metazoa; phylum Chordata; class Mammalia; order Primates; family Cercopithecidae; genus Macaca; species Macaca thibetana. The sequence goes on from NC_065592.1 coordinate 69,078,592, forward strand.
GTCCAGCCTGGGCAACAAGAGTGAAACTCCATCTCAAAATGATGATAACAATAATAATAATAATAATAATAATAATAATAATAATGCAACCTGACATTAGGTAATCCTGATTGTGTAAGTAACCCAGTAAATAGTACCTGTCTTGTTTTGGAAAAGGTTTGTAATAATTTCTTATGTTGCAAAATGGGAAAATATTTTCCTTATGATATGAATTGATGTGGATAATTCAAAATTAGTAAAATGGAGAGTATTAGATAAATTAGAACAGGATAGATAGGGTGAAATTAGAAGTTACTCATTAAGGTTCTGTAACTAAGCATGAACATATTGCTAAAGTTGATTAAACAAAAATCAGAAGATTAAATATATAGTTTGATGTTGGTGGAGGCACTAAGCACCACTATCTTCCTATAATTATATTGGAAATTATTACTATAACCTGTTATTTTTCCCTACCAGTTCACTCTCTATCTGCATAAAAATCTAAAGTTTCTCTTTATTTCCTTTGGCCAGAAATAGGACTATCTTAATTATACTAAGACGAAATGACAGATGAAATTTATTTTAAATAAAAATGTAACTTTTAATGGTTATTATATACAAATACATAAACTTACTTTGAATTAGAACTTTTTAAATTACTGCTGTTTCATCCTCCGATTTTTTAAATTGGGAATCCATGGTTTTATTCTCAATTATGCAACACCCAGAGGCTTTGCTTCAATGTTCATGTAATTGCTGATTGAATAGGATCATCTTCAACCAACGTTAAGAATGTTTAATGGATATATTTACTTTTAAAAGGAAAGATATTAATATAAATAGTGAAATGGAATACACAAGTTATAAAAGATCACCTTGCTTAAAAGTCAACCAGTAGTTCCAGTTGTACACATTAAATAAAATTTAGTAAGTATAAACCTCATTAGCTATATACTACTTATAGGTCTAACTTAGTAAGAGTATAACACCATTTATTTGTGTTAAAATGATTTCAGATAATTCATAGGCATACTATGAGAAAACAGTGTGTTAAAACTGTGTTCAAACTGTATTTAGTAAAAAGTGCTAGCCATGTGATATGGTTTGGCTGTGTCCCCACCCAAATCTCATCTTGAATTCCCACGTGTTGTGTGAGGCATCTGGTGGGAGGTAATTGAATCAGGGCGGCAGATCTTTCCCATGCTGTTCTAATGATAGACCCTGCCATGAATATTTTTTATATCATCAGCAGACTACAAAAACTTGTTTTCGGTTTTCAGTGTTAAGAATTAACCTATAGACATTTAACGGAAGATTTAATTTGCATTAGAGAACAGTGAGCTATAAACTCTGCCAATGCCAGGGCATGTTGAGAGGCATATAAAGTATAGGTAAAGAGGAAGACAAAGGGAAGGAGTAGGGGTGCCAAGTCCCTCACCTTAACCAGGAGAAAAGAGAGACTTTGTGTGGGGTGGGGTTGGGGCCCAGGGGAAGGTGGCAAGAGAGTTTTTTAGTGGGTAGGCCATGTGGGTGGAAACTGAGGTGAATAAGGCTGGGAGGTTGCAGGGGGCGCTGACTGGAAAAGGCAGGCCAGAGCAGGAGGTGCGGAGCAGAAGGGGCAGGGATGGGAAGGAGACGCTGAGCAGAAGAGGCGGGGCAGAGCAGGGGGAGCTGGGCAGAAGGGTCGGGGCAGGGGCGAAGGCAGAGCGCCCCCTCGTGGTTGGAGCGTCTGCACAAACCATTTGCCACACCAGCCCTGGAGCTGGCACCACTTGGTCTCACCTCACTTGTGGTGTCTCGTTGGCCACGCCTGTCTTTGTCTCACCTGACGTGCTATGCCTCTCCTGCCCGGGCTCTGTCCTGTCTGCCGCCACTACCGCCACATGGCCCTGCCAGAGCTGCAGCCCGCTCGTCTGTTTGCTCCGTCGCAGTCACCGCGCCAACAGTCCTTATTGGCCACGGTGAGTTGAGGCCCGCCCCTCATGGCTGCGCCGCTAGTGCGGGCGGGAAGCGCATGACCAAGGCGCGGCGCCTCTACGGGTGGGGAGAAGGGAGGACAGGCCCTGCGGGGCCTCAGCTGGGAGGCACCTGTGGCTTGGCCGTTTTCAGAGGAGGTGCCTGAGAGAGGGTCGCGTAGAGGACGCCGTCGTCGGGCGCAGGGGCGGAAAGCCGGGGACCTTGAGAAGCGCGCGGGGATTGGGCCTCCTACGTGGTTACCCTTTACCAGCGCCTGGCTCGCGGGGGACCTGTGGTTTTGTGGAGGAATGGTTTACCATCTTTGCACGTCCTTGGCATTGCCAAGACCTAGCATTTTAGATAAAATGGTGGAAATCCTGGGCCGCATCGAAGTCCCAGAGTGTGAAGATTGGAACCGGAAAACAAGAAAAATGATTTAAAAAAAAAAAATATTTCTTTAAAATAATATTTAGCTTTTTATAATTTTAAAATTAAAGGAAATATAATGCTTCATGGTAAAAGTTATATCTTTTAACAGTAGCCTAAATTGTACCTCTTGTGGTCAGTTCTGTTTTATTGGAATTCACTTTCATGTAGAAATCTTGATAAATATTTTTTTTTCTTTTCACCCAACTAATATGTACGTATGTAGTAATGTTCTGTGTGGGTTCTGATATACAAGGATGTTTCATACATTATTTGGGTAGGATATGGTCAGTTATAACACGTGTATGATTTAATGGGGTAGGCATTATGAGGAGAGAGATCTAATTTCTAACATGGTCTTATAGGTACAACGCAAAAGGCCTTATAGGTCCTGGGAGGAAATGGAGGTGTAAACAGTGGAACAGTTGTTGCCAGAGCAAGTCTGCAGCATGGCAGTTGTGGAGTTGGGATAGATAAAGGTGGTGAGGTTAGAGAAAGACATACGGAATTCTTAGGTAAAGACAGATAAATTTGAGTCCAAATTGCTAATATTCACACAAATTCTAAGGTGTTTTCTGTCCTCGTGAATTAGTACTAGGCAGGAGGATAAAACCAATGAAGAGATCAAAGGGTAAACAAATTGAACCCGTATTTTCAGAGATTACCATATAGAAATCTGTCTGGAGGTGATACTTGAATTGTGATCAGAGTTATTTTGTCTGAGTTTTTTTATAATGCAAAATGGGAGCAACGGAGGAGAAACAGCATCAGAGTCTTTGCAATAGTACGAGAATTCTCGTTTGTTGCATGAATCTCATGATATTCTTTGTTTTGGGGAATACAGCAAGTGGAGAGACTCATAACAGTTTTTAAAGTCAGATTAACTGTGTCTAAATATTGAAAAGAAAATAACTTCTAAATGGAAATGTTGGAAGAAGTTACGAAAAATCTGGAAGGCTACAAATTAGAATGTTTAAATGTTTTCTCTAGTAAATTTTTCTGAAGAGGCTACAGAGGATTAAAAAGTATCTGTAAAGAAGAAAGAAAGAAATGGAAAGAAGGAGGAAGGAAGGGAAGGAAGGAAGGAAAAAGAAGAAAGAAGGAAAGTGAGAGGGAAAGATGGAAGGAAGGAGGGAGGGAGGAAGGAAGGAGGGAAGAAAGGAAAAAGGAAAGAAATTATTGTAAAGGAACATTACACTTATGGACAATATTCTCTTTAAAATTTTTTGAAAGATACCACACAAATAAATATTGAAATTCTCTTATTTATCTTGTGCTGTCAGAAAATATCGAGAGTACAAATTTCTGAAAAATTAGGGCACTTGGGGTTTCTGGATTTTATTTTTGTTTCATTGTTTTCTTTGTAGGACCATTTCAAAATATGTCAAGACATATATTTGAGAGTGAGGATTAAGCTCTGTTTTTTGTTGTTGTTTTTTGTTTGTTTGTTTTGCCCAAATTCCTGTCTTTAAGTGGTCTGGGGAATCATACCCTACAAACCATAAATTCTCATCAGATGGGTTTTATTTAATTCTATGTATCATGATTTACTTTCTAACCTGACTCTGGCATAACATTACAGGACAAGGAAGAAAATAAAAATATTTTACTACCCCAAAACATGTTTCTTTGCCATATCTTGAAGTGGCGCTGCAAAGCTGTCCTTTGTGGGGGAAAATTCGCATCTGTAAAGAATCTCTATTAAAATAAATAAGTAGATCTTTTTCTACTAGGCTTTCCCAATCCTAAAGAGACTAACTAAAATCTAGCACCCCTTAAAGATCTTAGTAGAAAACATTTGTCATCAATTGTCACGGTAAGTGTTCAAAATAAACTTGGTCTCCACAATCTTTTTATCTTAACCTGAACATTACCTTTCTATGGATCCCGTGAATTTGTATAAACTCAACCAACTGTCAACCAGAAAATGTTTAAGTTTACCTATAGCCTGGAAGTCCCCCAGCTTTGAGTTTTCCCGTGTTTCAGGACCAAACCAATGTATTTCTTAAATGTATTTGACTAATGTCTCATGCCTTCTTAAAATGTATGAAACCAAGCTGCACCCAGACCACCTTGGGCACAGGTTCTCAGGACCTCCTGAGTGCTGTGTCATGGACCATGATCACTCATATTTGGCTCAGAGTAAGTGTCTTCAAATATTTTACAAAATGTGACTCTTTATGTCGACATGGGTAAAATACTTCAGTTTCTTTCAGGGCCTGCTGTCTGTCATGTTGGTATCTTATTGCTACAAAGAGTCTGTTTTGTCAGTCTTAAAGTTTCTGTTTTAATGTTAATGTTGGCGAGTTGTGCCTAAATTCCAAGAGGAGGAGGGTATAATGAGGCATGTCCAACCCCTCCTTTCCATCATAGCCTGAACCAGTTTTTCAGGTTAACTTTGGAATGTGCTTGGCTAAGAGGAGGGGTCCATTCAGGTGGTTGGGAGGGCTTAGAATTTTATTTTTGGTTTACATTCTAAATTGTCCTTGTTACTTGTTTTCATCTCAAACTAGACCATAATGTCAATTATTTTCAGTCATAAACTGCATAATGGCATTTCAGTCAATGACATACCACATATATGATGGTGGCCCCATAAGATTATAATAGAGCTGAAAAATTCCTATGGCCTAGTTGCATTGTAGCTGTCATAAGGTCATAGCACAATGCATTATTCATGTGTTTGTGGTGATGCTGATGTAAATAGACCTATTGTGCTGCCAGTTGTATAAAAGTATAACACATACAATTATGTAGAGTATATAATACTTGATAGCAAATGGCTGTGTTACTGGTTTATGCTTCTATAACATGATACTTTTTATCATTACTTTAAAGTAATTTTATATTACTTAAATATATTACTTATATTAAAAACAATTAACTATAAAATAGCACCAGGCAGATCCTTCAGGAGGTATTCCAGAAGAAGGTACTGTTATCATAGGAGATGAGAGCTTCATTCCTTGTACTGTCTCTGAAGACCTTCTAGTGGAACAAGTGTAGAAGATGGAAGACAGCGATACTGATGATCTTTACCTTGTTTAGGCATGTCCTAAGGTGTGTGTGTGTGTCTTAGTTTTTTTTGTTTGTTTGTTTTGTTTTTAAAGGAGAAAAAGCTTGTAAGGATATAAAGAAAAATATGTATTTTTGTACAGCTATACAATGTGTGTTTAAACTGTTTTTACGAGAGTCAAGACATTTAAAACATTAAAAATTTACAAAGTTATAGTAAGCTAAAGTAAATTTATTAATAAAGAAAAACGTATTTATAAATTAGTGTTACCTAATTGTACAGTGTTTATAAAGTCAATAGTTGTGTATAGTACTGTCCTGGTCCCTCACATTCACTCACCACTTACTTAATGACTTACCCAGAGCAACTTCCAGACCTCAAGCTTATTCATAGTGTGCCCTATACAGATTACCATTTTTTTTCTTTTATACCATAGTTTTACTATACCTTTTCTATATTTAGATATATTTAGATACACAATACCATTGTGTTACTATTGCCTACACTATTCGGTACAGTAACAGGCTGTACAGGCTTGCAGACTAGGAGCAATAGGCTATACCATAGAGCCTAGGCGTTTAGTACATTATACCTGCTTGGTTTGTGAACAGCCTCTGTGATGTTACCTACAATGACAAAATCAACCAATGACACATTTCTTAGAACATAGCTCTATTGTTATGCAATGTATGACTGTATTGTAGCTTTATGGTCTTTCCACTCTTCACTAATGTGTAAGCTTTTCAAGTACAGTATACTTGGATCATTTTATTTGCTTATATATATTACAAGCAGCTAGAACAGTCAGTACCCAAAGGGAACTGGGTATTCAATTAAACATTGTTAAATGAATAATTTTTCCAAAAACATATGTTGCAAAGTATTCTGTTACATTAGCTGATCTCTTCTCTTCCCAAGTATGTACAAACAGAATTGGTTGTGAGGGCACACTGATTTAAATTTTGCAGTAAAGTGAAGTGGGTCATGTTTTTTCTTCTTTGTACTGCAATTACAATAAAAATAATAGGTTATCAGACAGAGAAGTAATGCAATTCCATGTATGTTTGTCCTTGCCCTCCTCCTCTCTTTGTTTGTTCCAAGAGTTGTTCATTAGGGTGCATAGAGTTGAACAATTATTGTTTGATGTAACAGGTATGAAAAGAATTGTTTTCCTGAATATGTTGGATATTCTAGTCAGCTACAGAAAGACAGAATCAGTTTTCCAACCCCTTACAGGTAGATGTTCCAGTGGTTTATTGTTAGTCTTACAAAGACTTTATTTTCTTGGTTATCATAGTAAACACTGTCTTGACATCTGTTCACATCATAAACTTGCTGTTTTATGTAACTCCGCTTCAAGATTTTGATAGAATAACCTAAGGAGAATTGCCTGAACCCAGGAGGTGGAGGTTGCAGTGAGCCAAGATTGCCCCACTGCACTCCAGCCTGGGTAACAGAGCAAGACTCCTTCTCAAAAAAACAAACAAATGAACAAACAACAACAACAAAAAAAGAAGAATAACCAAAGGAGGAAAATATCCAGGCCAAATTAATACAGTAAGCTGATGGCACCAAATTAACACTCTCATTTCTATTGTGAATTGTAAACTCAGTTTGTTCACTATATTTGCACCATTGATCAAGACATTACTATGATAACGGACTCCATAGAAGCAACAGAGGAATATTTTATTTTTAATTAAAAGATCAGCTAATATCTTAATGTCATATTAATTTTTAGACCTTGTTACCTCACTGTTGCATATTATTGATATTTCATAGGTCGTATTTAAATTGGTTTGAAGACTGTCACAGAATTCCCAACCCCTACAGCACTAGGAGACAATTTAACTATTTTCATTCTGCCTCAGTCTGCCTCGATTACCAGTACAATTCTAAAATCATCATACCAATTTTGTATTTACTCTTATTCATTCTTACAACATGGATTAAATTCTGCTCTTCACACTCAGGAGATTTGATTTAACAAAACTTGTGACTTTCTCCTTTAATTGTATCTTGGTCTTAAAGAGATCCAATTAGATTTTATTTGGTTTTATTAGTTTTCCAAAATGTCTGTCAGTAAAGATTCACAGTGCCTAGAGTGCTGAAGGATTAATTGACAGATATCATAAACTTCTTTTGTAGCTTACAACGGAAACCATAGCCTATGTTTCCAAATGTTAATCCATTTTTTTAGAATATTCTCAACCTCTAAGAAAGCTACAAAATAAATTTCCTTTGTATTCTGTCAGTTATGTGTACAGTACTTGTCTTCTGAAACTGAGGCATGGAAGAAGGGGAAAAGTGTCAGAGTAGACAAATGGCAAGAGAAGATAACTTTTATGTCATAGGCTATGTATGGCCTCATAATGACTAGCTGTTAAATTGATCCAAGTAATTAAGCAATTTTCAGTGAAATGCACTCAGAAGGAAACTATTGTGTTAAAATATAGTAGTACCTAAGTTGTTTATTATGTTTGCTCTTTACTTTTGGGGAGCCTTTCCGAATCTTAATCACTGACACAAAAATATCATTTGCTAAAAACATCAATTTGAATTCAATTAGGAAATAAAGATTCCCTGTCTGAAACTGAAATTCATCAGTTGCATCTAGCAAATTGTTAGTTTTCAAGTCCCTTGATGAAGACACTATGATATGACATCATCATTCTGACTTTCCATTATAGCTGATGACCAAGGTTACTGTCCACACAATACTCTTGCTGTAGTTACTAACTTAGCATCTGTATTTCAGATGTTAGCCATAATAAGTTAAAAAGTATTAATGTTGCATTTGGGATATTTATTTTCTCTCTCCTTATATCATTGGAACTGTTTATAGCAACTGAATATATCCTTGAGTCCCTGGCAGAAGTTTCATTAAGAGGAAAAATTCAATCCATTATAACTGACTCAGATCTACAAAAGGACAACACACTGAGTCACTGGTGGAGTTTAAACTTTCTTTGTTCCTTATCATTGCAGGTGTTTTCTCTCCAGGGAAATGGCAGTTATGGAACTGCTCAAACCCTCATTTTGAGATTATCGTTCTTAGATGTACAAGATAAATAGCAGAGTGCAAACAGTATTAGATACTAATGTCCTATAATGCTATGGAGGACTTCATAATTGTCCTAATTTTTGTTTTGTAATTTACTTTTGTGTCCGGTGAAGGAACAGAGTTTTTACTTGGAGGTATGTTGAAGTTTAGAAAAAATATAACACAATATTTTCAATATATTACATACTTAATTGGTAAGGATTGGCCCAAACATTAAAATAAGATATAACATTAAAGACTATAAAAAATTAATGGCATATTAGCTAATTAATTAATGGGACAATTTATCACCAGCTACTAATGTAATAGAGAAGAAGGGGTTCCTTTAAGTTTGAAAGTGATGTATTTGTATGTATCAAGTATTTTGTCAATTAGCTAGTGAATATATGGAGAGAAGATTGAAGGAAAGATATAATTAAAATCAGTATATTTTTAAAAACAAGTTTAAATAAATACTGGGTGGCAGATCCATAATGAACTTCTGCATGAATTGACAATATTTTAGATACCTTAGATTATGTAAGGACAAATAAAAAAAAATAAAAATAAAAACTTGAATGATTTCAGTCATTGTTTTAAATAGTATGTTTGAAACAAATTAAATTATGCAGATCAGTGTTTTCCAATAGACATATAATGTGAGATATGTAATTTAAAATTTATAGACACACATTAAAAATTTTAAAATGTGAAATTAATATATTTTGTGTAGCACAACATATTCAAAATATAATTTTAAATATAACAAATGTATATTAACAATGAGATATTTTCCATTTCTTTTCATATTAAATATATAGTAGCTACACTTTATTCTCAAAAAATTTATCTGTTTTTAGCTTTCATAAAAGTCATGGTAGAAAAAATAGACTTACAACATACCAAGGATTTTGCAGACCTAAAATTTTCCAATAGCTGAACTAAAGATCCAAAGAATATTTTCATTTAATATTTGATTCCACAGTAACACAACTAGTTCATCTAGTTGAGAATAATTTATTTTGCTTTTAAGCAAAAACACCAGTTTTGAAAATTACATATTCCCAAGTTAATTAACTAATCTTTGTGTAAATTCAGTACTATTAATATCAGATTCAAAGATGTGATAAATAGAATAGTGGCTATAAATTTATCAATATCAAAAACATTTTCTTCAATTTTTCAATTTTTCAAGCCAATTTACATAACTGTTAATAAAAATTAAAATCTTCTCAATATTGATTAATGTATGATAAATGTCTAAAATTAACATTGTTTGTATTGTGTTAAAATTCAATTCCAATACAAATCCTTGAACATAGTTAACTAGGTCACAAATAAGTGCTTTTTTTTTTTTTCCTGGTGGCTGTAAACTGAGTTCTTTCATTTGCAGTGCAACACTTGTGAGAAAATTCAAATCAAAAATGCAAAGGCCATTTGTTGGCTTTTATGAAAGATTTTTTTTTTTTTTTTGGCCAAGTATGCCTTTTGTGTTAAGGTTCTCTTGAATTTTAATTAAGAGTAAGGTAAATCTCTATAAAATTATTTCACCAAACAACCAATAAGCATTGAAACAGAACTAAATTCATCAAACTTATTGCCATCTAATTATTACATCAGTTTCATAAATTATTCAGTATTGAATGATTTTTAACAACTGTGTCTGTGACACTTTCCACAAAATGTGCTTAAGAAAACTGAGCACAAATATTTTCAATTATTTAACAGAGTGGGGCAAACCAATAAGAGAAAAATCAATCTATTGTTTTAAAGTATTAATCAATACAGATTATTACCTAATACAGCTGGAGTGCAGTGCATTGGTACAACAACTTTTTTTTTCAGTCTAGCTGATATTCTTTGATAGGTGTACATAAACTAAAACGTGTCTGGGAAGGGTTCAATATTATTGTTGATGAATTCAATAAAATACTTATTTGCAAGTTTGCAAGTCCTTTCAGACAAAAGTCAAAAGTAGTAATTTTACAGTGTCTCTTATATTGCAACACTCACCTAAAACTAAAGTACTTAAAAATTCTTCAAAATTTGAATAAATTCATCTTTAATATGATTTGAAAGGTCTTCTATGAATATTAGTATTGTTATAAAGATTCTCTATTTTAAAAACAATTATTTGGTGGTTTACATGAAGATCTTTCACTTAACAATTTTTTTTTATTTTTTTCTTCATGATTTTCTAACAAAATTTTAATAACAGAAATAATCATTACTTATAAATTCTTTGTTTCTTACTCTTTGAAAAAATCCAAGCTGTTTTATAGTTTGCTGAATTTACAAGCTCAGATTAAAAATTGTTTAAAACTTTTTGGTAGTTACTTAGTTTTGATTTCAAATGATTAATATCAGATATTGTCTTTTGATTGTTTAGATAAAACTTTCTCAAATTCATTACTTATTTATGGGAAAGTTCTCTTCATGTTCACTGTATTATTTAAAAATCTTTCATTACACAATTAACAGCTTTTTGTTTTACTCTCCTACTGCAAAGTGTAACTGCCATTCGTTGTAATATTTGGTGCATACTTTGTTCCAATAGTTTTGTATCTAGTAGTAGTTTCTGCCTCTGCACTAGATATTAAATCAGAAATATGCCTTTATTTTATTATAATATTTTTAAAAATTATACTTACTTTTTAAACTAAAAAAATTTAATTCTGTTGAAATTATCAGTATTTCAATTTAATTACCAATTATGATTCAAATAGATATTACTGTAACTATTCTAACTGGCAGAACCTATTCAAATAAACACATTTTATGGAACATTTATGTCTGGGAAAATCACTCAAACTAAATCAGTTCAATAACACACTAGTTGAGAATTTTCTGGAAAAAAAAAAAGTTGATTTGTTAGCAATGGATGTGTCTGCAATCACCAGTTCTTTGGGCTTTCCATGATTACCCTCAAATTAAATGATTCACCAGAAGGACTTACAGGACTCAATAGCATGTAAAACTCATGGCTAAATTTTATTTCAGCAAAGGTTATAGAGTAAAACAATAGAAAAATATATGCATTGGCAAGGTCCAGAGAAGTCAAGTGCAGACTCCCAAGTCCTTCTCTTTCAGTGCTGCAGAGGATGCACTCAAACAGAAAACTAAAGGGGCACACGAGAAATGCCTACCCAGATAAGCCACTTTAAGTCTCAGAACCTGAGGCTTTGATAGAGGACGGGTTATATAGGCATGTTCCTGTTACATTACAAGCAATAACATCCAAAACACAAGACCCCAAGCCAGATATCATATTTAAATAATAACTGTTGCTAAATTTTCCAGACAAATTACTACTGCATGCCCTAGTGCTGTGGCATACATAGCAGCATTAATCAATAACGTAAGGATCATTCCAATGACCAAGTTCCCAGGCTTTGTTCAAGGATCAATATTTTCTCCAGCGTATGTATGGGTTAAATAACAAAACGTTCTGCGTTCTTTTTTCACATCTTCACAAACATTTATTTCGTATAACATTGTCTTTAACAAATATGAATTAAACAACATCTCATTAAAAAGAACTTCAAGAATGAGAAGCCCAGACCTAGTTAAACAATCAAGAATGTCATCAGGAAACAGGCTGTATTTATTAATGTCTATCCCACAGTGTCAACAGGTTTCTTCATGCTTGAGGATTCATGAGTGCAACATAGCTTCCACATGTCTAACTTCATGTTCACATTATAGGCCAGAACAAAGAGAAGAAAGACAGGAGTGTTCCATGTGATAGCAAAGCAAAATTTCCCAAGAAATTCCACCATATTTTGGCTTCTGTTTCATTTTTCCAAAAGGTGTCATGTACATATGTCCAGCAGCACAAAAAACTTGGCAATTGAATATCTAGTGTTCCAACTTCCATAGTTGAGGAAATCATGTGAGAAATTACTGGGAGTGAATAATAAATAAATCAACCTCTAATATCTAGTATAGTTTACCTCTTTGATTATTCATCATCCATTCACACTATCTTCCCTTTATTAATATTAGTATGTAGAATTCACTCACCCCCATTCCCTCACCATCTTTCTATGTATTTTGAATTTTTCCACTAGGTCTCCAACAAACTCGGATATGTTTCTAACATTTACAATAATGCTATAGTAATGGGGGAAAAGAAACATAACTGACTTTGAAATGCACGAGTAAAATGAAATTCTACTTGAACAGAGAAAAACAGGCCAAAGTGATTCTATCATCACAATTTTTGTATCCTGTTAGTGAGGAATTACAGAGTTCACGATTGTGCAATTTGGCCACCATAGGGCACAATGCCGAAGAGCAATACCCATATGATTTTCGGATTAAGTCTGCATGAAAAGCTGCACCTTCTCATTATTTCTCAGTTACCTTTCCAGATTCATAAACAATTCACCAAAACTTTTAAGCATAATTTTATTAATCCTTCCTCTTCCCAAGTTGGGAATCTTTTGGCTGTTGGTTAAAATTATCAGGCAAATAAAGATCAAAGTAGCCCATACCTTACTGATACAGCAGTCTAGATCATGGGTTTTGAGTTTCCAGCCAGGTGAAACTAGTAAGATTTCACCTTTGAAATAAACATTGTTAGTCACCAAGTTACTGGCAATTTTGGATAAATTACTTGGCTCTCCCTTGCAGACAGAGTGTTTACTACGTGCAGACAGGCAAAGAAAGAAAAAGACAGAGAAAGACAGAAAGAATAAATTAATGTGATAATGCGATGTGCTTCTAGGCAACATGATAAAAAATACTACTAGTTATATATGTTAATGTTCTATCACTACTTTTGTTTTTGTTGTTGTAAACATTTCATTAATGTGTCTTTTGGTTTTTATCCATTTGTTTCTGTCTTCTACCATCCAGTGTTAATTATATAAATTTTACCCTGTAGGCCAGCAGCCAGAGATTTAGAAAGAGCTGATGTTTCAGTTCAAGTTTAAAGGCAGGAAAGAAACATGTCTCACCTCAAAGGCTATCACTTAGGAGAAATTCCCTCTTTCTCAGATAAGAGTCAGCCTTTTGCTCTAGTCATGCCTTCAATTGATTGAATGAGGGCCACCTGTACTAGAAAGAGTAAACTGCTTTCCTCAGTCTATTTAAATATTATTTAATTCAAAACACCCTCACAGAAGCATCCAGAATAATGCTTGACCAAATATCTGGGCATACCATGCCCCCTCCCCAGTCAAGTTGACATAGAAAATTACTATTATAGATAGAAAATAGGCAAGTTCAGATGACTATGAAACACAACTAGAGTAAATCATAACCCAACACATGTTCACAAGAAGGCTGCTTAAGAGCTAGACACAGTCTGGGTGACTTAGGACTTAGAATTACATACAAAGGTAACAATATTAGGTACTTCATACTATGGGTTTTTTGTTTTTTGTTTTTTGTTTTTTTGTTTGTTTGTTTGTTTTTGTTTTTGTTTTTTTTTTTTTTTTTTTTTTTTTTTTTTTTTTTTTGGTGGACAACAGTGGCTTTTGCTAGAGGATAAAGCAACAACAACAACAAAAAAGTTAAACCCCAGATCAGAAATCTCAAACTTTAAAGACACCCTACATATCTAGTTCTACACCCTATCATGAGATAGAGATAATAGTATGCATTTATCTCAACATTTCAATATGCTTTTCAGCATTCAGGAATTTTGCATTTTCTTGCCAAGCAGGAGATATGTCACCAGAGCTACCAAATGAAATGTTGCTGATAGTGGTGTTTTCTACTTTTAGTTCTGACCTCTAAAACTTCTTCTGTGAGTCTCAAAATCTGTCTTTGTTCTTGTCAGCCATAGATGTAGAAGATTCAGTAGATAACTTAAAGGCTCCAATGAATGGCAGGACCACTTTTCGGCCTATGTCCTCAAATAGGCCTAGAACAGAAAGCACTTACCACCCTAACTTTAATTACGAGCATATTTATTCTGTTAAATTAGAGCATTTTGTGTTCTATTTTATGCAATAGGTGGAATTACTTACCCTGATCAGTGCAGTATAGAGGGTGGTAGCAAAAATAAGGAAAGGCTATGAATATCATTGGATTGGCAGTTGGATGGCAAGGGAATTTTGCTGGAGACAGGAATGTACTGCAGTGGAAACACATTTGATATTTTCCTTTTGAAATATTAAAGGCATGCCATGTACCTATCAAATAATTGGCAGATCTAGATAGGAGAACTGGAAGCAAAGAGTCAAAATGTGAGCTACTGGTTACTCTAAACTGCATTTTGCAAAATAGTAGAAGATAGAGATGTGTTCAGGAGAGAATTGACCAGTTGCAACGGAATAGATGAAGCCCAGAAGTTGCCACCTTGAGAGAATAGTGAAACTAACTTCTTTTAGATCTCAAAGAGTAGGTAGAGGGTAGATTGAGAAATTCTTCAAGCCAAAAAGGTACATTTAGAACCAGTAATTGAAATGGTATTATGGGTTGGTTCAAAAGTAATTATAATTTTTGCATTGTTGAAATTTGCCATTTGATATTGCAATACATTCTTAAATAAATGTGGTTATGTTATAAACCATTTTAATGTGCACTTCTCCTTTATTTGTTGTTGTTGTTGTTGTCAATGATATTACTTGCTGTTTATTTTGTATTTATTTTAGACTATGGAAATGATGTTAGGCTAAAAGCAAATTTGAGCGATTTTCTTATTTAAGTTCAAAATGGGTAGTAAAGCAGCTTAGATAACTCACAACATTAACAACGCCTTTGGCCCAGGAACTGATAACTAATGTGCACTGGTGGTTCAAGAAGTTTTGCAAAGGAGATGAGAGCCTTGAAGATAAGGAGCGTAGTGGCCCGCCATTGACAATGACCAATTGAGATCAATTATCAAAGCTGATTCTCCTACAACTACATGAGAAGGGGCTGAATAACTGAGTGTGGACCATTCTATGGTCATTTGGTATTTGAAGCAAATTGGAAAGGTGAAGAAGCTTGATAAGTGAGTGTCTCATGAGCTGAGCGAAAATGAGAAAAAAAAATAGTTGTTTTGAAGTGTCATCTTATTCTATGCAACAATGAACCATTTCTTGATTGGATTGTGACATGTGACAAAAAGTGAACTTTATACGACAGCCAGTGACAACTAGCTCAGTCGATGGACTGAGAAGAAGCTCCAAAGCACTCTCCAAAGCTAAACTTGCACCAAAAAAGGTCATGGTCACTGTTTGGTGGTCTGCTGCCAGTCTGATCCACTACAGCTTTCTGAATCCCGGCTAAACCATTACATTTGAGAAGCACATTCAGCAAATTGATGAGATGCACCAAAAACTGCAATGCCTGCAGCTGGCAATGGTCAACAGAAAGGGCCTAATTCTTTTCCATACCAATGCCGGACCACATCTTGTACAACCAACACCTCAAAAGGTGAATGAATTGGGCTACAAAGTTTTGCTTAATTAGACATATTCACCTGACCCCTCTCCAACAGACTACCACTTTTTTAAGCATCTTGACAACTTTTTGCAGGGAAAATGTTTCCACAACAAGCAGAATTCAGAAAATGCTTTCCAAGAGTGCATCAAATCCTGAAGCATGGATTTTTATGCTACAGGAATAAGGAAACTTATTTCTAATTGGCAAAGATGTGTTGATTGTAATGGCTCCTATTTTGATGAATAAAAAACGTGTTTGAGCCTATTTATAATGATTTAAAATTCATGGTCTGAAACTTCAATTACTTTTCCACCATCCTAATATCAGTCTTTTTTTAAAAAAAAGCCTGAGACCCTCAAGAAAGCCGCCATTAAGTTGAAAAATAGGGGAAGGGAGGAGAGAGGAAAGAGAAGGAGAGAGGAGAAAGGAGAAATCAAAGCAAAGAGTAAAAGGATTTGAAGACTGTATTAAGAAAGACCTAATAACTACCAAGTGAGACTAGCTGGTAGCAAATAGACCAGAAGCCTAGTAAATTGCTTTTAAAATAATTATGTTGTCAATAAAAACTAACACTCCAGCCTAAAGAATTCAAGTCCTCAACTTCTATAATTATGAGTCATTGAATTTCTTACTCTCTCCATATGCATTGGAAATATTCATAATGTCTGATTCAGAGAGAATTTCACATTGCCACAGACCATTTAGTTATGTCTTACATTCTTTTCTTTTCACATGAGTTTTTAAAAACTTAAATAGTATGTAATATATGTGAGGGGCATGTGAGGAGGTAACATTTCTCTTTGGTCTGTAGATTACAAGACCCAGAGAAACTACATCTAAATCACAAACCACATGGGAAGGATTCCAGGACACATGGAGATCCTGTGTTTTGGTAGGACAGAGTAACTCAATGAGACTTTGTCTTAGTCTTGCTTGGGAAAGTGTGAAGTGAATATTTGGTAGCCAGGACACAGATATACAGACATGATATGTGATGACTGAACCAATTTTCTATTCGTAGGAAAATAGCTAAATTATATTTCGCTCATTTTTCCCACAGTTCTCATTTTTTCTTGCTTCTTAGTAGAGTCATATAATTGATTTTTAACCTTAATAGTGAGCTAAATGATAAACGTGATATGTTTCTTCAAGCCCCACCAACCTCACTAATATCTCTCTCTCAGCTTTCTGTTGACTGAAAGGCAACAGTGCCCTTTTTTTTAAATCAAAATATTTAATATGATGGAACCTAGGTTCCTTAGTCATCCATTGGAAAGGAGAAAATGAACTGCTTTGGGCCGTGGCAGGAGCAAGAAATCCAGTGAGATTTTAAAATTGTTCATTAGACTACTTAGTTTACAATGATAAAAAGTAAATATAAAACAGGTAACATTGGCATAGGATTCTTACAAAAGGCAATTTATTGAAACATAAATCAGGCTTTATTGCTGAAAATCCCTCTATATGCTGCCAAATCCATCTACACCTGAGGAGAAAACCCATCTGTGATTAACATGGAAGTTAGAATACATGACTACTAATGTTGCATTTCTAAGGAAATAATTTGGAAAACAGAATTTTAGTAATGTGTGCTGGTTTTTATTGATCACACTTGACAATGTTAAATCCGAAATGAACAAGCTCCAGAGAGAATTGGTGAGTTCTGCAAGTAGAAATGAAGCAAATGAAAAGGGTCCAGAAGTTTTCAATGTCCAAAAATTGAATGAGACAAATGTTTCTAGATCCCTGTGAAAGATAAGATGGAAAACACTCTCAGCTATATAGCCCTCATAATATTTTTCAGCTGAGTAAAATTATTCCACTTTTTGGCACAAAACAGATCAAATATATGGCTTTCCCACCCTTTATTCCATCTGGCTTCAGACATTACTATTCTATCTTGCCATTAAATTGAGAGAAAAGTAAGGGAATGAGAGGTCAAAGAAATAACATAATTTTGAAGAATATCTAGTAAAGATCTTTAGATGGAATTGATGTCACAGGGAAGCAAAACAGATGAAAGTGAAAGATTTCGAAGCAATTGATTGCTAGCGAAACTACAAGCCCGGACTAAAAAGCATTTGATTATCCAGCAAGACTTAAAACATCCTTTAGGCAAGTAGAAGGTTGTGAAAACCATGCATTCTTTAAGGAGCACCCACCCAAACACCTTCAAATATGACAAAGAAGGATATTAGTCAAGCAGAACATCACAGAGAGTAGTATGGTTGTTGAAACTAATTTGATATTGGAAGGGAAAGAGTATATAATTGTTCATTCATACTTAATTTCCACACCATACAGAATGCATCCAAAACTGATCAAAAGAACTTTAACAGCAGTTGAGAATCTATCATCTATTTTTTCTGTTTTATATCTGTGTATATCCTGACCAATGTTTATACCTTTACAACTTTGCTTTTTCAGCCATAACTAAGGGAAAATAAGTGTGTGTAAATATAATGCTTTAACGATGATGATGTAATTTTGTCAGTGTTTAATATATAATTGACTATTAAATCTGAGAAGCAGAAACTTCACTCAATACCATCTCATAAAGAAAATATATTCATTACAATGTTAATTGAATTATGTTAATTACTAATTAACTATTTTTGGTATAAAATTTAGCTACCTTAGAGATGCATGGGCAATACTGAAAATACTAATTAATGAAGTCATTAACAAAAATACCAGGCATTCACTTGAATAACCTAGAAATATATTGAAAATATCTCTCATGTTTACTGAGACCTTGTTTGTTCCCACTGGGCAGGCGTAGAGAAAATTAACTCCTGTTCCAAATTAGGGTCACCATTATTAATACACATAGTAAAACCCAATAGCCTATATGGACACAAATTTAAATTCTTGTCCACATATTCCATTGTTTGTGCTTGTATTCAGGATGTCCTGCCTATCTTCATTAAACCTGATGTTATTCCTCTTTCATTCAGTTTCTTTCATATTTATTATGTTATACTTCCTCCATATATTCCTATTTCAGTTTCCTATAAAGCCTCAACTAACAGCATGATGAGTAGTGCCAACGATACATTCTTGTTTCAAAACATTTCACCTTGGCAAGTTTTGCAATTGCTACGTAAAAGTAATAAGAGGCAAAACATAGCAAAAATAACTCCAAAACTGCAAAGAATATTTTATTTCATGAGGGAATTAACTTGCGTGCCCTCCCCTTCTCAGTGTTGAGTAGATCAAAATGCGTATCTTTAGTTGCACTGACATAATTGGAATCAAATTGGGTTGAATGTCTGTGGATAAAAAGTTAATATTTTAAATCAATCTTGTTCCTCAATGCAAATATTTCTTTTATGTTAAAAGAAACATTTCTATTCTTTCCATTTACATTCTTATTTTTCCTTATTTCATTTAAAAATGTATACCTAAAGATAGAAAGTCCACTTTAATATAAGTATATGTAAACACACACACACGTACTTATCTACATTTTATATATAAATATATATGTGTTAGTTTACCCATATGTAAAATCTCTCATAATCTTGCTTGTTCACTCATAATTGAAGTTAAAGTCTCCCTCTTTTTTTTTTTTTTCTTTTGAGACGAAGTCTTACTCTGTTGCCCAGGCTGGAGTGCAGTGGCGCAATCTTGGCTCACACCAACCTCCACCTCCCAGGTTCAAACAATTCACCTGCCTCAGCTTCCCGAGTAGCTGAGATTACAGGCACCCACCACCATGGTTGGCTAATTTTTGTATTTTTAGTAAAAACATGGGTTTCACCATATTGGGCAGGCTGGTCTAGAACTCCTGACCTCAGACGATCCACCTACTTTGGCCACTGCGCCCGGCTTAAAGTGTCATTATTAATGGTTAAAACTAGCCGCATTCTTAGTTATAATATGCATCAGTCCCCATTTTTTCTTATCTATAAAAGATCATGTGATTTGCCATCAAATCAATTTTAGTCTTAATACTCTTTGAGTTGAACAGCACCTCTCCAGTTACACCTTGCAATATCTACTTGTCAAGGTATGGATAGTGAGAATACTTTCTAATATATGAAAATAATTTCAATGTTGTTCTTTAAATGTGTATGAAAGCATATGTCCGCATTGAAGTCACAATGACAATGTCATTATGAAACCTAGGTTTAATTAATAACAGTCTGTGAGAATACAGCCCTACACTTACATTTCTGCAGCATGAGCTACTTGAGTGAAAAGAGCCATGTGTAAAATTGCTAAGTACATTATAATGCTGATTGTGGTAAATGTATATTACATTGATGAAAAATTGCATTATAGGTATTATCATCATTTAAAAGCACCAAAGATGAATTCTACATTTAATAGGCATTTTTTTTCATGGAATAAGGGTAATCCAAAATTGAAAATCTTTAGCAAAGTTATAGTATTAATTTATAGGCAAATTCAATCATAATTTATAATGGTGAGAAATTCAAATGTTAAGAAATTTTTAAAAATTCAATATGAGAAGTTTAACACATTTAAGAATGGCTCATATGAAACGGGTATATTTTAGTTATTCTGAAATAAAGCACCCTGCCCTTCAATCCACATACAATTTAAAAAATAAAAGTATGCAAATGAGAGGCAATATATTTATCTTGAGAAAGGTAAAGTTTTAAAATATCATCAAGCTGAGATATTATAAAATGGGTTCTACTGCAACAATATTTTAGGATAATAACAGAGATGTCAGTTAAGCAATTTGCAAATCGTATATTTCCCTGCTGTGTTTGCAAGATTACCTTGTGAATCATCAGGATCCATAACTTTAAAGGCTTTTGATTTACATTCGCCTGAAATGCAAGGCCAAAAAGGACATTGCAGATAAGACAAACAACATGATCTAGTAGCTGCAATACCAATAAAAAATAAATAAATAGATCTCTTCTCCCAAAAGGCTGAAGCTGACACTCACTTCTCTTTTACAACCAGTAATTCTTGACAAATATATAGACTCTTTATATAGATTACATTGGAACAGCATTTTTACTGAGTCTTATTCATGTATTTTATATCCGAAGTGATGTCAGAGGCTAAAGGTAGGATGAGAAGGCTTCTTTATGACATTTTCCAGACTTTAAACAATCCATAGTTTTGGCCTCACTCTATTTCCTTTTGCCACTCCAATAAAATATAATTTTATTTTCTTTATATTCAAACATATTTTTACTGGTATTACTGCATTACTTTTGTCTTCATCTCTTGTACTTTTACCAAGCAGGTCTACTTTCTGCTGATAAAAATAGATAACTAATATTTACCCTGTACTTTATATTTGCCAGGAACTTTTCTAAGTGATTTTAGATGTTTAGATGTATCAATTCATTAATCCTAAAACTAAGTCTAGAAGATTATTAATGTTGTTATTATTATTATTACTGCTAGTACAAATGAGAAAAGTTACTGAGGGGTTAAGCAACCTCTTAAGGTCATTTGCTCTACATTAATGGAGCTGAAATCCAAACCTATTCAGTGCTGCTTTTGTGTGTCTGCCTTTCGTACCTGTTCTTTCCTTTTCTCCCAGAATGTTCTAAGCTCAACTATGAATGTGGCCTCCAACAGCCATGGTTACACTTTATAAAATCAAACTCTCCAGTCACAGTTGAATAAACCTATGTGGCTATCTGCACAAAACGATTTTCTTTACTGGTTAAAGGAAGCTTGTGTGCGTGTGCACGTGTGTGTGTCTGTGTGTGTGTGTGTGAGTGAAGGCATTCACGATGTAAGTGAAAAACTACAGAGAGCTGGTCTAAACAAAGAAAGTAAGACTGATACAAAAGCCGAATCAGAGATAAGATGCTAAGAAGAGCAAAATATAGTACCTGTATTTTTACTGGTTCTGGAAACACTGCTGCCTCCATCTCATCTCACTCCCTCTCTTCCTCCAACTCACACACAATTTAACTTGAAGCAACCATATTTGTACTACAGTAAAGCTTCAAATTGCAATTTGTGTTAATCCAGTAAATCTGTGTATGGCTATAAACCATAATTGTAGGGGTTTGGGGCTTCAGTAATCTACCATGACGACTAAGAATTATTGAAAGTAAGTTCAAAAATGGAGAAATAAAGACTAAAAAATATGCAAATAGAGAAAAAAATGTGAGATCCAGAAAATATTGATGACTCTCTTATTACTTTTCTTATCCTTCTTTCTGGGTCACTAGCACCTTGTTGTATTTGGGTTCTGTGGAAACAATTGTAGCCTAAAAATATTGCTAATCACTGCTTGTATTATGATAGATAGATAGATAGATAGATAGATAGATATGAATCTGATTATATCCAGCAAGCATATTAAATAATATACTATTTTTCACCTGCAGATAATAAAAATTGTATTTTCTCAATGGATATTGTGGGAGTATAATAAATAAAGAAGTAAAATGCCTAGCAAAAAGTAAACATTTATAATATATCTGTTTCTGCAAATCTGGTTCTTTTCACTATTTGTTTCCTTCCCAATTTTATTTATTTATTTATTTATTTATTATTGTGAACTTTTGTAACACTGTGGTCTATACCACTATTTTTAACATTTCGATTTTTTCTTTTATTTTATAAATTGAAATAATTTTAGACATAAAATAGTTGCAAAAATAACACAAAAATTTTCCGTATGCCCTTCACCCAAATTCTCCAAATGTTTACATCAAACATAGTCACAGGGTAGTACAATTAGCAAAACCAAGAAAGTAATTTTGCTATGTATCATAGTATTAATTAATCCATAGGCACTATTCAATTTTTACTAATTATCCCACCAATGCCTTTTTTGTTACCTAAGTCCAATTCAGGATCCCAGCTCCTATTTAATTGTCATGTTTTTCCCATCTTCAATACAAGAGAGCTGCTCTTTTTTTTTTTTTTTAAATGACTGCTGTATTGAAATATTACTAGTTAATTACTTTGTAGAATTCCAGTTTATATTTGCCTGATATTTTTATAATTACACTAAAGTTGCAAATGTTTGGTAATTTTACCACAGAAGTAATTTAATGCCTTCCCAGTGTATCAGACAGAAGTTATATGACATCTATTTGTCCCAATATTGGTAATGTTAACCTAGATAACTTCCTTCAGGTAGGTTCTGCCAGGTCTCGTTACTGTAAAGTAATTACTTTTGCTTTTGCATTCAGTAAATATTTTGTGTGAAAATAGTTTAACGCTCTGAAAATGTAATGCCTAATCAAATTTTTCTCAATAATATTAATTAATATTAGCATTTACTATGATTCTTGGCCATGGGAGTTATTACTGCAGTGATTGACGAAAATAATTTTCTATTTTCTCTATTTTTCTACATTTCTTTGTTGGAATTCTACCGTAATAAAAAGTGATCTCTTCTACCCAATGTACTCATGTACTCAATTGTTAATTATATTGTTATGAAATAATGTATTTATGTTATTGTCTAGTTAATAATTCATTATTGTTGTTGCTAAAATTTTTCTATATTTAGCCAATGGGAGATCTTTCAAGTTAAATTCAGCATCTTTTAGATAAGCCAAGATCAATTATTGAATATGGAACGCCTTACTTTCTGACACTACAAATGTTCCAAGTGTGTCTTATACTTTCTTGCTCTAGCTCTGGCATCAACATTTTTTTAAGAGTTCTATTTCATTTCATTGCAAGAATGATACTGGGTTTTTGTTTGTTTGTTTCATTTGCTTTTGGGGTCTTAGTGATAAATTCTTGGCCTATGCCAAAGTTCAGAAGAGTTTTTTCTAGGTTATCTTCTAGAATTTTTATGGTTTCAGGTCTTACATTTAAGTCTTTGATCCATTTAGAGTTGATTTTTGTATAAGGTAAGATATAAAGATCCAGTTTCACTCTTCTACATATGGCTATCCAGTTTCCCCAGTACCATTTATTAAATGGAATTTCCTTTTCCCAGTTTATGTTTTTGTATGCTTTGTCGAAACTCAGTTAGTTGTAACTATTTGGCTTTATTTCTGTGTTCTATATTCTGTTTCATTGGTTTCTGTGTCTACTTCTTTACGAGCACCATGCTGTTTTGGTTTCTATAGCTTGCAGTATAGCTTGACGTCAGATAATGCGACACCTGCAAATTTGTTCTTTTGGCTTTGGATTGCTTTGGCTATTCAGGCTCTTTTTTTGGCTCCATATGAATTTTAGGATTGCTTTTTCTAATTCTGTGAAAAATGATGTTGATATTTTGATAAGAATTGCACTGAATCTGTGGATGGCTCTGAGTAGCATGGTCGTTTTCACGATACTGATTCTTCCAACCCATGAGCCTGGAATGTGTTTCCATTTGTGTGTGTTAACTATGATTTCTTTCAGCAGTGTTTTGTATTTATCCTTGTAGAGATCTTTCACCTCCTTGGTTAAGTATATTCTAAGGCATTTTCTTTTCTGTTTTTGACACTGTTGTAAAGGGGATTGAGTTTTTGATTTGATTCTCAGCTTAGTTATTGTTTTTGTATAGCAGTGCTACTGATTTGCATACATTGATTTTGTAACTTGAGACTAACTGCATTTGTTTTAAAATCTAGGAGCCTTCTGGAAGAGCCTAAGGTTTTCAAGATATACAATCATATCATGGATGAACAGCAATAGTTTGACATTTTCTTTTCCAATTTTCATCCCCTTTATTTCTTTCTGGAATAATGATATTTAGGGAAATATCTAGGTATTAAGTGCATTTATTGTTCCTGGGTTGCATGTAAATACACACACACACACACACACATTGTAGGAGGTGCAAAATTTTACCTTTCCCCTCTTAGGGTCTCTGGCTGGGCCTGACAATTAATTTGACATAAGACATATTAATAGGAGAAAAGCATGCAAAGTTTTTTTACACACATGGGAGCCCTCATAGGAAAATGAAGACAGAAGTGGCAAAACCTAAGTGCTTATATACTGGCTAGAAAAAAGGGGCAACCTTGAGAAAGTAACTAAAATAGAGAGATAAAAAGAAAATAAGACGATAAGAGTTATTTTAACAAGATCTATTTTTAAAGAAGTTTTTCAGCTTCCACTTCTCATCTATGGTGATAAGAACAATTCTTTCTTCCAGGTATAAGCAAGGAAGCTTTCACTTTGGAGTTTTCAGGAAGAAAAGAAGAGGTGTGAGCATCTCTTCTGCACATACTGTATTTCAAGTGCCTATAGACAAAATAATCCTTATGCCAAAGTGGCATGTTTTGGAGGTGTATTCTCCCATCCTTCAACAGACACATATGCACAGTCTGCACCTATTTCTCTTTATCTCCATTTGTGTGTGTGTGTGTGTGTATGTTGAAAACCGTTAGTCTATACTTATATTTCAGATTTCAGCCGAACACCAGAAGGTTTACTGTATCCTTCCTCAATTTCGTATTCACAACCCCATTCTCAGATTGATTCATCTGGCTCTCAAAATCCATGATATAGTTACCTGTTTTCTTATACTCTTCTGAAAAACAAATTTACTGAATGGAGTTCAATATTTATGTACAATATTGTTCATCTTTAGCCTTAAATTACATCAAAATATAGTGTTTGCCAAAATCACTTAGGTTAGTGATTTCTTTTTCATACCCTTTATTGTTGTTACATTATTCATTTGTAACACATGTAAGTACATTTATTACTAATTGGATTTTTGGGTTTCCTACGTATCTAAGATAATTTTATTATTTTATTTTATTTATCTATTTATTTTTATTTATTTATTTATTTATTTTTATTCTTTTGAGACCGAGTCTCGCTCTGTCGCCCAGGCTGGAGTACAGTGGTGCGATCTTGGCTCACTGCAAGCTCCGCCGGGTTCACACCATTCTCCTGACTCAGCCTCCCGAGCAGCTGAGACTACAGGCGCCTGCCACCACGCTTGGCTAATTTTTTTTCTGTTTTTAGTAGAAACAAGTTTCACCGTGTTAGCCAGGATGATTTCTATCTCCTGACCTCGTGATCCGCCCGCCTCGGCCTCCCAAAGTGCTGGGATTACAGGTGTGAGCCACTGCACCCAGCCGAATATTTATGTACAATATTGTTCATCTTTAGCCTTAAATTATGTCAAAATATAGTGTTTGCCAAAATCAGTTAGGTTAGGTTCTTTTCTTTTTCATACCCTTTATTGTTGTTACATTACTCATTTGTAACCCATGTAAGTACATTTATTACATTTATTACTAATTGGATTAATTTTGGGTTTCCCCCATATCTAAGATAATTTTATAATTTTATTTTTAAGATATGTAAAATATTGCTATGGTTATGAAATCAGAACTATGTAAAAAGAATTATCGGAGAAACATCTTTCCTCACATTGTAACTCATTCCAATTCACCATTCATTATTTCTCTATGAGAAAGATTTTTGTATATATTTTTTAAAGTATTTCCATCTTCTATTTCTATTACTTTCATTGGACACATTTTTTCTTCTCTCTTTATATCATTTTAATTCTGTCACTTATTTATTTTATAAATGTCCCTTATTAAATTTTCAATTGAATATATTTTCCCTGATTTCAAGTTTTTTTTTTTTTTTTGGTTTTTTTTGTTTGTTTGTTTTTTACTATTTTCCACCTTTATAACCAGTTTTTTAATTTCTTCCTCAGGAAGATGTATCATATGCCTATTCCTTTAGTTGAGCATATTTAACTCACATTGGAGCGTTGTCTTTCAGTTTCTGTGCTTGTGAAAGAAATGTTTACCAGTTTAAGTGATTTGGATATTATTTTTAATTGATTTTCATATTATATGTAAATTTATTTGTCTTCTTTCTGTTTGTTTGATGCAGGAAAAGTATTGAAGTACTTTCTAAGATTTCTAGGCCAACAGCCATTCATTTTTTTCTCAGTAGAGCACAGTGCAGATTCTTTAGTGAATTTTTATGTTTTAATATTTATTTATTTGGTGCTGTTTGGCAGACCTGTATTCTCTTATTTTTACTCTTATTTTTACTATCTCTTGCCTGGAAGGACCTAAATTTTTCTCCTTTTGATTCTTTTCTTCTTTATCACACAATTGCCTTTTGCTTCCTTTCTCCTGTGTTGTACCCTAAAGTTATACACTTCAAAACTGCCTCTTCTGATTCAATTTTAAATCCCTTCCCAAAAACCATTCTCATATATACCAAAACACCTTGTTTTAGTATTTTCAGGCATAAGGTGGACCTTTTCTTTGTAGCAGTGATCTTATTTCTTACTCTTAAGTTCCCTCCAGTTACTTTTTTCTTTCTTTAATGGTGTTTATTGACTTTAATAACTATTAGTTCTATGATTTTTAAATTGATTCTTTTGCATAATATTTTCTAGATGGATGATCAAGTAATAGGCAAAAATGGACTGTTTTATTTCTTCCTTCCCAATTAGTATACCTTTTCTAGTCTTCTCCTGTCCAATTGCATTACCTAGGACTTTCAGAACAATTGAATTGCAGTAGGGAGGGGACACACACTTACCTTTTTCCTGATCTTACCAGGAAAGCTTCTACTTTCTTACCTTTAAGTATGTTATCTGTATGTTGTTGTAGAACTTCTTTATGAAGTTGAAGAATTTCCCCTATATTTCTAGTTTGCTGAGAATTTTTATAATGACTATATATGTTGGATTTTTTATATGCTTTTGCAGCATCTTTTGATCCCACAGTTGTTCTTCTGTAGCCTGTTGACATGATGGATTATGTTAATTGATTTTCAAATGTTGAACCAGCCTTACATGCCTAGGATAAATCTTAGTTGATTGTGGTGAATAATTTTTTATACATTATTAGATTTTTTGCTAATATTTTGATGAAGATTTGAAGACTTTTGCATTTATGTTAATGAGATATATTGGTCTGCAGTCTATTTTCTCAGAATGTTTTTATTTGATTTTGGTGTTAATGTAATGTTGGCCTCATAAAATAAATTAGGAAGCATTCTCTCTGCCTCTATATTCTGAAAAAAGATTGTAAAGATTTGGTAAAATTTCTCTGTGAAATGTTTGATTAAATTCACCAGTGAATCCTTCTGGGTTTGGTGCTTTCTCTTTTGAAAGATTATTAATTATTGATTCAGTTTTTTAAATTGACATAAGCATATTCATGATATCTATTTCTTATATGAGTTTGTTATATTGTTTAAGTAATCCACTTCAAGTAGGTTATCAAACTTGTGGGCATAAATTTGTTCATAATATGTCTTTACAACCCTTTTAATGTCTATGGGGTCTATAGTGATGTTCTATATTGTATTTCTGATATTAGAAGTTTGTGTCTTCTTTCCTTTCTTTTCTTAGCCTAGATTAAAGTTGATCGGTTTAATTGATCTTTCAAAAAAAGCTTTTTTTACAAAAAAAAATTATCTATTGCTCTATTGATTTTCTGTTTTCAATTTCATTGATTCCTGCTCTAATTTGTCTTAGTTCTTGTCTTCCACTTACTTTGGACATTTGCTTTTTATCTAGTTACCTAAGGTGGAAGTTTAGATTACTGATTTTAGATCTATCTTCTCTTGCAATATTTGCATTCAATGCTATTAATTTTTCTCTAACCACTGCTGTCATTGGATCTCACAAATTTTGATAAATTGTAGTTTCAATTCTATGTAGTTCACAATACTTTCAATTTTTTTCTTTAAATTTCCTCTT
Source organism: Macaca thibetana thibetana (assembly GCF_024542745.1). NCBI lineage: Eukaryota > Metazoa > Chordata > Mammalia > Primates > Cercopithecidae > Macaca > Macaca thibetana. The sequence continues at coordinate 69,106,996 of NC_065592.1, forward strand.
TGTCCCATGTGTTACTTAGAAGAACATTGTTTATTCTTTAAGTATTTAGGGTTTTCTTTCAGTTATTTTTCTGTTATTGATTTGTGGTTTAATTACTTTGTGTTCTGAGAGCAAAGTATGACTTCTAATCTTTTAAATCTGTTAAGGTGTCTTTTAGGGCCAATAATGCGGTCCATCTTGTTTCATGTACCTTGTGAGCTTGAGAAGAATGTGTAATCTACTGTAATTAGGTAAAGTAACCTGTAGATGTCAATTATATCTAGCTGATTGACAGTGCTGTTTAGTCTAACGATGTCCTTATTGAAGTTTTGCCTGCTGGATTTGTCCATTTGTGAGAGAGGGCTGTTAAAGTCTTCATCTACTGTAGTGAATATATTTATTTCTCTTCACAGTTCTATTAGTTTTGCTCAAATATTTTGATGCTTTGTTGATACATACATTAAGAATATTTATGTCTTCTTGGACAGTTGACCTTTTATCATTATTTAATGCCCTTCTTTATGTCTGTTTTATTTCCTTGATCTGAAGTCTGCTCTATTTGAAAATGTAGTTACCCTTGCTTTATTTTGATTGTTTTAATATTTTATATCATTCTCCATCTGTTAACCTTTAATTTATATGCCTTTATATTTAAAGTGGCTTTCTCATAGGTAACATATAGATTGGTCTTGCTTTATAATCCATTATAACAATGTCTATCTTTTAATTGGTATATTCAGATCATTGATTTTCAAAGCAATTATTGCATAAATATTCGTGTTATGTTTTTTTACTCATCTGAAAGTATATTCTGATTACCAGTGTGATGTTATTTTTGACTTATGAGTTAAGAGTTTATTTAATTTTCACATATTTATGAATCTCAATTCTTTTGTTTCTAATATATTTCTACTGTTTTCAAAGCATATACTTTTTGTAATCTAAATACTTTTAAATTTGTTTAGGAATTTTTTTGTGTTTGGTCTAATGTGTGGTATCTTCTGAAAATACTGCATGTATGTTTTAGAGGAATGTTTATTTTGGATAAACTGTTTTGCTATCTGCTAAGTACAGCCATCTGCTAAGGCTAGTTTGTTTATAGTGTTGTTCAAATGTTCTACTCGCTTACTGAACCTCTGTCTATTTGCCACATCCAGTATTGAAAATCAAGTATTAAAATATCCAAGCATTGTTGCCAAAGTGTCTATCTATATAGTCAATTCTGTCTGGTTTCGCTTCATGTAGTTCGGAACTCTGTATTTAGGTTCATGTATATTTATAGTTGTTATATGTTTCTGATGAACTGACCCTGTTATAATTAAAATGTCCTATTTGTTTCTGGTAACAAATTTTGCGAAGGTGTATTTCCTTCCGAAATTATGATTGTTATTTCAGTTCTCTTGTTGCTTATTTCATGGTAAATATTAACTTTATTTTCTTCATGATATTCAGTCATTGAATCTAAAGTAATTGTCCAGTGACCTTATATAGTTTGTAGCCTAATTTTTCTTAAGCTTATTATGCCAATTTTGGCCATTTAATTAGAGCATTTAAACCATTTATAGCTAATATAATCACCAATAAAAGCTTATGTTGTCATTCTGCTATTTATTTTTATATTATATGGATTTTTAATTTTTATCCCCTAATTGCATTTTTATATTATGCAGATATCTTCTAATGAACCATTGTAATTCTATTTTTTAATCTTTTGAGTTATTTTGTTTTATCTTTTCCCTAGAAATCATAATTAGCAACATAAATTAAAATAATATTTTTTCTATTTATACTTATTTAATTGTAAATAGTAAAACACATTGCTCCAGTACACGTCCCCTCCCTCCTCCTTTCTATATGTTATAAATGTCATAAAATTACATGTATTTTTATACATTATAACGCTGTTAACACTAGTTTTATTACTTTATGTAGTTTTAGAGCAGACAAGAAAAGGAATAGGTTATTAAATATGTTTTTTCTACCCTTTATATTTATTTATGTATTTGTTAACTTTATTTGTTCCCCATATATTGTCAGGGAAATTTTAGTAACCATCTAGAATCATTTTATTTAGCTTGAAGGACTTTCTTTTGTATAACTTGTAAGGCGGTAACTTAGGATTTTTCCTTCTTTTCTAGTTCAATTTTCTATTTGTAACAATAACAAAGAAAATGTCACAAAGACTTAGCATTTGTCAACACTCCTTCATATATTTGACGTAGGAGGCACAATTCTTATTTTCAGTTCACTGTATTGCTTCATTTTCATCCAGCTTCATTTCTCTTTTTTAATCCTAAAACATTTCTTTGTGTTTTTCAAAATAATAAATGTTTTTCTTCTACACTTGCTTATTTTGACCCTCCTGCATGTAGACATTTTCATTTTACTTAATAGGAAACATTTTTTCTAATATTCATCTCATTTAGAAGCATAAGACGTTTATATTTCCATCTCTTTTATGGGAAAATAAATATTATTTAGCCATAGACCAAATTAATACTCATAATCAGTACAGTGCCTAGCATATTGTAGGTAATCAATACCTACTGAAATAATAAATTAATACAAGAGCATTTCCAGAGAAATTTAGAATAAATAATAATTGCATTTCAGTTCTGAATATCAAGAGCCTGGGGTTATCATAAAGTTTATGTTTTAGGACTATAACTCAGTTAAAGTTTAAAAATATTTATACGCATATCCACAGTGTAAAATGTTATCATTGGTACTGTTAGCACTAACATCATTTTATGAGTGCCCATCATCCTTAAATATTTCTTTTTATCCTACTGAACTCGGATGACACTCAGAGCTGTCATTAAAAATTTTACTATTTTTTGGCAAAGATAATAAAACAGGACAAAATAATAGAGTATATATTTAAATCAATAATACATTTTAAGTTCTTAATTTATCTAATTATTTCACTGTTGCATGCAATAATATGGAATCTATGTTGCAAAAACAGCAAATATAAGTACCAAATAAAAGCATGCAGATGACCTATAAGATGGTTTATATTCCACAACTTGACTTTTTTTCTAATTTGTGCTAAATCTCTGGTGATTATCAAAATAATTAAGGTTTATGTCTGTTTTGAAAGTTAGCTATTTGCAAAAAATATCATTAAAAAGCAACTGCACCCATCTGGAAAGGGACAGAAGTTCAGAAGCATAACATTTACTAGACACTGTATCATGTGTAATGGCCCCATGAATAAGAGGTTGTCTCATCAAAAGGGTGGTAAGTTTTATTCTCCAACATATTTTTGTAAAAAATATTTTTAAGTTATTTTAGAATTAGCTATTTTTCCAATAGAAATTATTTTAATTTTGATTAAGGTATTCAGATACTATCATGATAGGACAATTAAAAATGAACTAAAAGTTACTTAATGCAATTGGTAGAATAAATTCAATTCAATTCTATCTAGTCCTGTAAGTATTTATTGAAGAACAAAACTTGATAGATTTTCATGCTAAGGCAAAAAATAATAAGTTAAAATTACTGTTCTCCTATAACTTATAGTGAATACAGAAAGAATTACCTATAGCCTAAGAAAAATTAAATTAAATTATTCTAAGTTATCAAGTTAGTGTTTCTGAAACTGTAAGAGGAACATAGAAATGTTGTTGAAATGTAATTTTTAAGTTTTGTAGACCTTTATTGATCCCCGCGTTTCTACATTTTTCAAACTTTTATACCAAGCACTAAACAATATTGTGGGTATATAGAGGAAACAGAAATTAACATGTATTAGGAATCGAAAAGACTACAAAGATTATACTCAGCTGGCCCTGATGAATAGAGAATTTAAATAAAAGCTTTATTTTGTGTTGAAATAGAAAAAAAATCTCAATATCAATAAAAGTTTTGCTTTTTACAATTCTACCTTCTGTCTGATATAAAGAACTTACCAGAAGAACCTGTTGCAATTTTGCTTAAATTTGTTTCTAGTGGAAACATGAGTGTACATATAACTTCTTCGTGGCTTCTCTTTATCTAAGATTTTGATTTTCTAGTCTTATTTATAAGGCCTTGGAAAAAACTCAGACCTCCTTAGCTGTAATTTAGAATTACTGAGCAATCTGAACATCAAACTTCTACAATGGAATACATCTCCAGAGAACTCATTAAACAAGGAGACTACAGACAATCCAGATGAGGCAATATGGGTCTACAAAGAGATGGCTTTAATTTACTCACTCTGACCATGTGGTAAAGAGAATTGGAACACAGAGTACACAGGCTCAAGGTCATTCTATGTTTCATTAACAAATCAATCTCTCTGATCTCCTATCTCATGTTTTGTTCACTTCAAAAATGCATCCCAAGTGTCTTCTCCATTCTTCTCACAAGGAGAAACTTACCAAGATCATGTGATCCTAAATCCCAGAGGATGGTTTATTTTATCTAAATTATGACGCTGCGTTAATAGAAAGAGTAGGGCCCATAATAACCAAAGAAATCAGAAGTATTTTGCAACTCCATCTTGGTCAAGATCTCCATCTTTCTTAGTTGGGTTCCAGATATGTCCTTGGTTTATATGATAGGCCTCAAATAGGCACATGTAATTAGTTCCTTTGTTTCCTATTTATTTCTACTAATCCTACTACACTTTTTAAAAATTGATTCTTTATCTTAGTAAGTAGTAAAACAATATTTTCAAAGTGCTTTTATTGTAATGACTATTACAGTCATTTTGTGTCTTTTTATTAAATGCAATATTAGCTTATAATACCATGTGTATGCTTAAGCGTTTCCCTACATCTAACTATTTTTATTGTGCAAATACAGTCACTTTTCATTTTAACTTTAGCAGACCCAAAAAAGATCTTTAAAGCTTTTCATGGAAGGTATATTTAGAGCAAACATATTCTAAAGATGGTCCCTAATCATATTCTACTGCTTTGCCAACCTCACATACATAAGATGGTGGTGAGATAACCTTTCACTCTGGATCAGAAATGTACTCACTAGATTTATGTATGATAATACACAAAATAAAAACAAGAACCAGGATGTAGGGGAAGTTTCCCAAAACGAAAAGCAAAAACCACATGGTATATCACGTTATTTAAACAGGATACAAATAAAAGAAAAATCTAGTCCTTAAAAACTTTGTTTTGCTTTTTAAGAAAAATTTTACTGTCCTTATATAAGTTTAGTAAATTATTAGGAGTCAAGTTTTTCTATTAGGTTTATATCTGTGCCTTTAAATAGATCAATTAGCTGAGTCCACATATTGTATAACATAATTCTCATCAGAGGAACAAACCTTTTGAACCTACGCAACATTTGGTTACAAAATAAGAAATTTGTGATTGAATAAGTGTGTGTGCTTTAAATATTTCTCATGGTTGGACAATATTAATGTGGTGTCTTCATCAATTGTATTTCTATTAAAAAGTCAGTAAAATACAAGTTGGTTTTTGTATAATACATTATACACATATTTTGCGTATTGCAAGCAGAGCTGTATGCAACATTTGCTTGTTTGTGGTAAGATTTGAAATGTTTTTGCTCTAGAAATTTCTAAATTGTTAAATCTGCAAATGAAGTTAAATATATGAACAATTTTATGTTATTATATAACATTAAATACTCTCAAACAGATAATTTTAAATAGAATCTTCCCTAGTGCTTATGTTAATCACTTTACCTAATGAAGTTATATTTTTAATTAAAGCTTTTTAATATTAGTGAAAGTTAAGTAGATACTTTTGAAATAAAGGCACAATTTGAAGATTTATCTTTAATAGTATCTGAGACCTTTAAATTTAATTAATTTCTTATATTTCATTGTGTAATTCTTTGTTTTTATTTACAAATTGTTTTGACACGATGGATTCTGGAAAAGTAAAGTTTTATATCTGTAATGTCCTGATACACTTGTTAGATAACATTAAAAAGAAGAGTTGCATAACATATTTTTGAAGTGAAATTTTAAAATTTTTCACACTGTAAATCCTAGGATGCTCACTGTTTCATCAGCTTTATATGCTTACAATTTTGAAAGAAATATATTTGTCTGTAATAGTACTATGCTTTTTCTTATTATAAATAATTTAGTTTTATAAATCTGTGTCAAAACTTAATACAATTTCACAAAATGTAACATGTTAACTACTCTTGGCATTTTTTGCAAATTTGTCTAAATCTGCAACTTATTTCATATTAACTCACCTTGGGCTTCTAAGGTATTACTTGGCATAGTAGATTGTGACAGTTAACCTGTTCTTAAATTATCTGAAGTTTTTATCATTGCATGAGAATTTTCAAGAGATATTGGAGTATATTACAAGTTCGTAAGTTTTCATCTTTTAAGAAGGCATGACACTCAATTTGTCATATCTTTCCCAGTCCATTTTTTCCCTTCATTTAGTTTCTTCATTTTGTTAACATTTACTTCATTTGTTCCAATTTGTTATAATGACTTTAATTTTTCTATTTATTAGAGCCAGAGAAAAACTATCAGTCAGTGTCCAGATTATTGTGAGTAGTTAAATGGGTTATTGCTGCTACTTAATACAAAGATTTCACTGCTACTCCTACAAAAGGAGAAAAAGAGATGAATTCTATTTACCCATTCCTTGAATCTAGTATGGATTTAGTGACTTATGTGACCACTTATATGAAAGTATTGACATTCTGAAACTTATGAGTCTAGGTCATAAGATACCTTCTAGCTTCTGTCAGGGTCTCTGAGAGAAGGCAGCTACCACGTAGGAAATCCAACACAAGATGGAGATATTTTCAGTAAGCGCAAAGTTGTCCTGTTGAGAGGTCTCATGGAAAAGAGAGAAAGGTAACTACTCAGTTTTTAGTTGTTTAGCCATCCCAGCTGAAAAATCAGACACATGAGTGAGGATACCCAACTCACATGAGCCTTGAGATGATTCCAAGCCCAGAAGCTATTGACTAAATTAGGCATGGGATATACCAGTGAGGATCAGGTATCTGAGCTGTTAACTCACAGGGCCATGAGTGATAATAATACATTATAGCCACTAACTTTTAGGGTGATTTGTTATGTACAAAATACACAAATGAAAAAACATGTGTTCATAATTACATATGTATTATACTTTAAATGTATATCATATAACAAATAGATACATGCATTATATAAACATTATATATATGTGTGTATGTGTGCATTTATATATTTAGAGAGTGATGAAAAACAGACATCAAGGCTTTAGTCCATTAATTTTACATGAAAAAAATGAGATCAGACTGATAGAAAAAAATAAGAGAGAAAGGACTATGGAGGTCTTTGTCTGAGAACACATAAATATTGCAAAATAGGATACAACACATGGTTGTAGCAGAACTTATCAACTGATTACCATGCTCATTTCTTCCTCTTACACTTCTTGGTTTCCCTAGCATTTAAAAGTGTATTATAATTTTATCATGCATTTTTCTGCATTTCTAGTCTAAATTCCTTTCTGTGGAACAGAACATATTAAAATATCTCTTTTTTTAGATCTGCAAACGTATTTTTCTTTCTTTTTAGTTAATTCTGTCTTTCAGTAATACAGAAATTCAAGCAAATATTCGAATGACTGGAGCTTCTCACTAACCTCAGATATTTCTCTGTGTGATCCTTGCTGCCTCTCTCCTCACTATGAGCTTTGCTTCCTTCTTTTCATCTTGGAAACCTTAATTCAAATGTCATTTCTTAGAGAAACTCCCTGACTTCCACAGTCAATGACCTATTATACTTTCTCCAAGTACCCTGTTCTTGTCCTTTACCAAAATGACACACCTTTATCTGTATATATAATTGCAAAATATCTGTATCTTCAACTAAAATGTATAATCTGCGACACTGGGGACTGAATGATCATTTTTATTTTCATGACTTTACCTTGAGTGGCTAGCACAGTGTCAGGAACATGATAGGCAATCAATATATTTATTCTGGTGAGTGAAATAGCATATTTTATAGTTAACTAATGAAAGCCTATTTAATTTGTTTTCAGACATATTTTGTATTATTATCTAGCCATATTTTATCCACTTGAATATGATTACATTTCATGGTTATATAACTATGGTTTCAAAATATTCTCTAATCTCCTTTCACAAATTGCTGGAAAAGGGAAAATAATATTATAACATTCACTACAAATTTACGTACGAAAAAAGTTAAGTCAAATTTTCAGCATAATTTAAAACATTAGTGACAGGTTCAGGAATAGATGTCATGAATTTCCCAATCTTTGAGTACTTCTGAAAAAAATCTTAATAATTTTTGTTCTTTGATCGTAGTCAAATAGGACACCTGAACCAGAAATAGCTTAGAAACATAAGAATAATTACTAAGCATTGTTTGAGGCCTGATATTTGCATTTCTTATCCTGAGTATGTGATACTAAATGCCTGGGAACAATGTATGAAAGTATTTTTTTTGCTTTCTGATGAACCTGATATGTTGAGAAACAAAAAGCCCATTTACTTGACCGATTTTTGGCCAGCAGCTTCTACAATCTTTTTAAAACTATCAATAATTTTATATAGATATATATCTATATCAACCTTGCTATCTCAGTAAGGACATCAATAGTTTGTTTTTCATTGACTTTAAAGACATACTTTTTCTATAAACTTTAACATTGGGGCTTGGAGCTTTAAAATCCTAACTTTTTCTCACTGTTGCTTATAACGTAATTCCTTCACAAGTAGTAGGGAAGTGGAAGAATAGTGAGTAGTTGTGCATTCGATTATTTAGACATTTTTAAGAGGTATTTCTATGACTTTAATTACATATAGTATTATATAGACCTGTATGTACACATATATGTGTATATTAAGTTTTGCAATTAACAACTATATAACAGATCAGAGAAAATAAAAAATGCTATTTTTATTTTAGAGATTTATTTTCTTTCTTTTTATATTAAATACACTCAACCTTGATTGCCACAATCCTATTAAAAGATGTTGTATGCATGTTTTCCTTTATATTCTCTGCTACATTAATATTTGATACATTTTTAACACATTCCATCTTTAGAAAAATTGAATCTAATGTATTTTATTATGCTTAACTTTACAAATCAATGAATTTACAATGTTTGCAAATGATTTTATTTTTCAGACATCTCAAGAAGATTTTTATAACTATGCACACTATTCCCTTTTCTTTTCCTTTTAATGTGTAGAGATTTTATAACAATTGTGTCAAAATGGAAGGAGGATAGCTATTCATGAATGGTATTTTAATGTTAATGTAGACACTGATTGTTATCATTTTTTTCCAAAAAGAATGGTTGAGACACTGCTCTTTTCTATGTTAATCTCCAAGAACATGCTTCTCATGCCAAAACCCAAAAATGTAATGCATCACATGAGAAAAAAAATACATTCTAGCTTGTATACACTAAAGCCTCCCTAATTCTCAAATTCTGCACTCTGGGAGACATGCAGGGTTTAGCATAATATGTAGTAAATTACAGTTTGACTCTCTGCAACTTCAGGTAGTAAGGTGGTTCTACTTTTTAGAGACTCTGGTCTAGGAGCTGTTGGCACCACTGCTGGTATCAAGCAATATAGATTGTTGTGTCTATAATATTAGCTTCTGTAGATTTGACTCCCCTCTCTGATCCTGGAGCAGTAGGGCAGTTATTTTGGGGAGGATCTTTGGGACATTGTCAAATGCCTTATCGTGTAAGGACCATTTATTTGCCTTGATTTACTGAGAGAGTTTGCCCTTTTTAAAATATGTTAAGTACTCCCACACTAATCAATTGTTTTAGCTTTTACATCCATTAGACAAATATTTTAAGTAACTATTTACACACCTGCAGTCATTGCATTAACTTAAAAACTATTTCAAAGGAATTCATAAGTTGTACCCATATGTACCTTAAATACTGTCTTCAATATAGCTTGTTTATCATAGTATGGACAACTAAAATAACTTTAGTAAGTAAGCATATGTGAAAATATTATAACATTTTTCTCCCAATGTAAACATGATTTAAGGGGGATTTTATTGTATCACTCAGTAATAATATATCTAAATCATACCTCTAACAGGAAAGTATTTATTGTCAGGGTGTTTGTTTTTTTTTTTTTTTTTTTTTTTTTTTTTTGGTGAAAAGAATGATCTCTTGTGTATGTGTGTGTGTATGTGTGTGTATTCTACATATTATTTTGCATGATTCCTAAAAAATGGCCCCAGTTATTCTACTTCGGCAAACATGGAAATAACCACTTTTCTGTAAAATCACTAACCCAAAACATTAGTTGTCTTTCAATGTTTTGCGGGCTTGATTTACATTATTGGGTATTGATCCCTGCCTGTCTCTGGGCAGAGAGTAATTTTCTTGTTTCTAATATACCTTAATAGTGAGCCGAGTATAGACCATGGATCGTCTTGACCTGTTTCTCTCGCTTTAGAAAGTGCATGACTTGGCCGGGCGCTGTGGCTCACGCCTGTAATCCCAGCAGTTTGCGAGGCCGAGGTGGGCGGATCACGAGGTCAGGAAATCGAGACCATTCTGGCCAAGGCGGTGAAAACCCGTCTCTACTAAAAACACAAAAACAAATGTAGCCGGGTGTGGTGGCGGACACCTGTTGTCCCAGCTACTTGGGAGACTGAGCAGGAGAATGGCGTGAACCCGGGAGGCGGAGCTTGCAGCGAGCCGAGATCATGCCACTGCACTCCAGCCTGGGCGACAGAGCGAGACTCCATATCAAAAAAATAAAAGAAAAAAGAAAAAAAAGAAAGTGCATGACTCTGGAGAAGCCAATGAGTCAATAGGAAGGGGAACTGTGCCTCTTTTTTTTTTTTTTTTTTTTCTGGTGACTGACCTGACCAAAACTCTGGCAACTGACCTCTTGTGAGAGAGCCTATAAGATTTTATGTATGAAAATTCATTACCCCAAATCACTGAAAGTCAGCACTGACTCTTTTCCTTTTTCTTTAAAAAAAGAAAATAATAAAAAAAAGTTGAACTTTAAATATTTAGAGGCTTAACTGTAACTACTGTAAATGAAACTTAAGGCCAAAGCAGAGACAGAAATCAAAGACAAAGTGACATCATGTCACTAAATTAGGCTGAATTCACCCTTATCTGAGTTTTTTCCTTTTTTCTTCTTTACACCATAAAAGCCACATGCATATAAACTAAGAATAGCAGTGTTTCTGGAACCTTTTACTCTGGAAAAATGTACATAGATCTGGATAAAAAACGTTTTAAAGTCTCAATGTAGGACTCGCGCTGATGTTCTTATGGAAGATTTCTTAACATCTATTTCCCTTTCCTCAAGCTTACATCACAAAAAGAATGTACTTTTATAGAGGCGCAAGTCATTCTTAAACTTGAATGGAAACGATCTCTTTAAAGTCTGTCTTGTGCACTTGCTCTATCCTGGGCCTCCCCTCTCTTCCTCTGGAATACTGGAATAATGCCTGCATTTAGCAACATCTCTCACAAATAGTCACCATTTTATACCAGTGTTATCCATTATGTGAGGCCCTGTTTGATAAAAGAAATAAATCTGTTAAAGGAAGAGATTTATTGTACACTAGAGTGATGAATTCGGTGTTCTCTAAACTCTCAAGAGTGTTCTATGTTTTCTAGCTATTTAGCTCATCTTTTTGAAAACAAACAGGGAATATAATCTACTAGCCTTTCTCTCAGCAACTATTTCTCTTGATTCAGTACAAGTCTTCAGCATTGAACCTCATTTGTCAAATTGGGTAAGCATAGGTTATATAAAAGAAGTGTGGATGTTGGTTTTTATTTTTATAAGTATGCCAGAATTTACACAAGGAAGTTGGAGGAATAAAGATCCACTCAGAATTCATAACTAAATCTAATCATTTAAATGTTGATAAGAAAACATCCAGTATCATTAAATAATAGGAAAAATGAATTTACTTTTAAAGTAAGTTATAATATCTATTCACTTATAAATTTTTATTGCATCATAGGAGTTTGGATATATTTGCAGAACTGAGATAAAATTCTATGTTTTGTAATTAAAATATATGAAGAGAATGGTTTCTTTGAAAATGATTTATGAAATTCCAACAATAATGTATACATACAAGAACATTATTAGACCATATAGATACAGATGTTTAGACATAATCTCTGCTCTAAAAAAACTTGTAATCTAAGTGCAGTAGTAAAAATTACACTGGTATAATCAAAGATCTAATAATTTCTTATGTAAGGGATTGTACAACAACTTTTAAAAAATGTATCCTGTTAAAAAACAAAACTAAAAACAAATAAGCAAGACATAAGTAAATATACAAATGAATAAATAAAAATATAAATAAAAATAAATGAATAATTAGGAATAAATATTTGGAGTAGAGGTCATACTTGATATTTAATTAGTTGACACTGAAGTTAATTTCTAGATTCGGTTTTATTGTCAGCTGTCTTCATTCTAAAATAATTTTCCTTTAACTTATGTATCTTGAATTTTATATACTACAATTATTTACTTAAAATCTTTACTGAAACTGAATACAAAAATACATACAAAATATTAACATAGGTTTAACTCCTTGTTCTAATTTAAAGTACTGTCATTTGTTAACAAAATTATGCTGAACATTGTTTAGGTATATGTTTGTGAATGACAGTTATAACATTGACATTAATAACATTAATATGTTTTTGTCCAATGACATCCTCAAAGAACTCTGACACCTTTAAAATTATTTGATTCTGGGATAAATTACATAATAACAATCCATTTTTACTACAGGTATTCTATATTCTTCTTTTCTTTTGGTTTGTGAGTGTGTATGCATGGGTGTGTGTGTGTGTTTATGTTTATAATTGACAAGTGGCCTTCTAAGGAGGAAGCTGTTTTGCAAATATAAGAACAAAATGAAAGTGCTTTTGAAAAAGTATTGCAGCTTAGAGACCTTAAAAATAAACCTACTACTTTTTGGTTCTTAGATAAATATATAGCAGATAATTCATTCTTTCATAAAATAAAAAGTGTATTAATGCAAGACTAGTCACTAAACAATTACAGAACTATTTAAATCATGAGTCAGAGAAGCAATAGTTAGGCTTCAAAATCAGAAAACCTCGTGAAAAGCAGTTATAGTCACAATAATCTCTGAAATTCTCTAAAGAATTCATCAAAGTGGAGACACATTTTTTCTGTTGACAGCTCTAAAACCATTTTTCTCATTAATACTGAAATCAGTTTTTAGTTAAGTACAGATGAAATAATTCGTATGTAGCTTGTGGCAATGAAAAAATAAGTAACTTTTTATGATAGAATAATGCTCAGTGTGAAAAAATGCTTAAACTATTAAAAACCAGTAAGATACAATTTTGAATATAATATCTTGAATAATTAAAAATATATCATTATGTAGAAAACTTCTTTTTGTTTTAATTTTTATTTTGTCAAGTGCCTAAGTACATATAGTTAAATAGTAATAATTTCTGTGCATGTGCTATGTGTGTGTGTGATCGGTTGCAATTATTAAATGATATCTTTCTCCTTTTATTTTACTCTTTATTGTATAGAAATCTCTAGTAAGTTTTATTTCATAGTGCTCCAAGCATTTGTTACTAATGTGAAATCACTGGTGGGTGTTCTCTCAACAACAAAAAGTACCCAACAAAAAAGAAAAAAAAAAAAAAGCTCCAAAAGCCTACTTTATCTAGCCAAGGGACCAGAAAAGGAGCCTAGACAAAAAAGCTCTAGAAAATAACTAGTTAACTGAAGCCAAACAACACACACAAACACACACACACACAGAAACAGATGTGCACACATACATAAAAACTAGGGACGCACTCCACTCTCCAGAACAGCAAAATCTGAATGAAGATCTAAGGCTTCCCACCTTGCTAGGCAATGATGAGTTCCTCTTACCACTTTCCATGGAGTGGTGTCAGAGGAGGCCTAGAGGAGAGTCAGGACTTTCACCTTGGCTGAGAAGTAATGAGGTAAAACATTCCCTCCCCATCTCTACGTGAGTGGAGAACATGTGGGGAAAGTAAAATAGCCACTGCTACTCTTTAAATCCAGGGAGTTATCAGTTGAGGACTTGAGGGGAGCCAGAACTACAACCCCTTCCAAACAGTGATGAGAAGAAACTTCTCCCTTGGGTATCATTGGAAGCCAGTTGGGAAGCCTGGAATTCTACTTCAACCAAACAATAGTGAGACAGCGGTCATTCACTGCCAAAGCAATGTCAGTACATGCCAGCTAAAGCCCTCATAACAAAACTATATAAAGATATTATAAGAATGGAAAACAACTGGCAATATATTAGCAAATCAAATCCGACAATGTACAAGGAGAATTACAAAACATGACCAAGTGAGATTTATTACAGGTATACAAGGCTGATTCAACATTTGGAAATGAATTAATGTGATTCAGTGCATCAACAAGCTGAAGAAGAGAAACCATATTGTCACATCAGTAGATTCGGAAAAAACTAGGCAAAGTCATTACTCATTCATAACAAAAACTCTCAGCAAACTAGGAATAGAGAAAAAGTTTAACTTGAGTGAGAATATCTACAAATAAGCCACAGTTAACATCAAACTTGCTGGTGAGAAAATAGATACTTTTGAACTAGTATCAGAAATAGGACAAGAATGTCTCCTCTCACAACTTCTATTCAACATAGTGTTGGAAATGTTAGGTAATGTAATAAAAAAAGAAAATGAAATAGAAGATACAAATTTGGAAGGGAAATAAAACAATCTGTGTTCACAGATGACATGATTGTCTACACAGGAAATTCCACAGTATCAATAAAAAAAACTGTAATAAGCAATGATAGCAAGGATGCAGGACACAAGGTTAATGTACAAAAGTTAATTATTTTCTATATGCCAGTAATGAACAATGGCAGTTTAAAATCAAAAACAAAATACCATTTAAGATAGCACCTAAAATATAGTACCTAAGTACAAATACAATAAAATATGTTCAAGGTTTATTTTTAGAAAATGACAGAACTCTGAATAAAGAAATAAAATAAATTATAAATAAATGTAGAGATATTCTTTACCCATGTATTGGAATACTCAATAGTCTAAAAAAGACAGATCTTCTCAAATTGATCTATAGATTCAATGAAATCTCAGTAACAATCTTAGCATGCTATTTTATAGATATCTATAGACCAATTCTCAAGTTTATATGGAAAGGCAAAACTCAGAGTAGCCAACACAAAGTTAAAGTGTACACAAAAAGCAGAGAAATCATACAACCTAACTTTATGTATTCCTATAAAGTTGCAGTAATTAAGACAGAATGGCATTGGCAAGAAAATGGACATGAAGTTAAATAGAAAATAATGAAGATCCTGGAGATATACCTATACACAAGTCAACTGTTATTTGACAAAAGAGCAGAGGCAGTTTAGTGGGGAAAAATACTCTTTTTAACAAATGATTATGAAAAAATTGAGCTGTTAAATGCAAAAGATTTTAAAAATGAATGTAGACACATGCCTTTCAAACAATTAACTCAAAATTGACCATAGGCCTAAATGGAAAACAAAACTATAGGACTAGAAGAAAATATAAAGGAATATCTTTATGACTTTGGGTTTGGCAATGAGTTTTAGATACAAAACCAAAATCATCATTCATAAAATAAGAGAAAAAGGAAAGGCAATTTGAAGTTTAGGAAATGAAATGCTTTTGTGATGTAAAATATATTGTCAAGGCAATGAAAAGAGAAGCTGCAGACTGAGAGAAAATATATGTTAAAGACTTTTCTTATAAAGTATGTGTATCCAAAATATACAAAGAAAAATTAAAATTCAACTTTAAAAACAAAATGTCTAATTTAAAATGCATCAAAATCTGAAGAAACACATCCCCAAAGAGGACATAGAACTAAAAATATAACTATATGAATAGATTCTCAACATTATTTGTCACTAGAAAATTGCAAAATCAAATAAAACAATATTACTACACACCTATTAGGATGGGTAAACTTAAAATATTGCCAATACCAACTTCTGGAAAGAATGCAAAGTAGAAAGAACTCTCATTAATTTTTGGAGCTAATTAAAATGACACAGACATTTTAGGAGAATGTCTGACAGTTTGTTGCATAATTAAGCACATTCTGACCATACAGTGCACTAAACATACTATTAGGTATTTACCCAACTGTTTGAATCCATATGTCCAAAGAAAGATTATGGTGCAAGTATTTCAGCAACTTTTGCATAATCATTAAGAACTGAAAGCAACCAAAATGGCTTTTAATAGGTGAATGAATAAAGAAATTGCATTAACTAATACAACTAAATATTATTCTGTGAGTTTAAAAAAACAACTATAAAAACATACCAAGAAAGCTTAAGTGCATGTCAAAGTGAAATAAGACAGTCTAAAAATGCTACACACTGTATGATTCTAATTTTATGACATTCTGGAAAAGACAAAAATGTAAAAACAGTTTATATATTTTATTTTGGCTTTTAGTTCTATCTTTCATTAACTTTTTGAAGCCCCTTTGTATTTTGGATTGATTAAAACCCATTGATCTTGAACGATTGAACCTTAATGATGGCAAATTTAAAATAATAATTATAATAATTGAGGAGACCAGATAATCGAAGGAAGAAATGCAAACAAAAGAGTCTAATTGTCCCACAAATGTATGAATCAACCCCTCCTTAAGAGATTGGAAGGAAATGGGGACATGAGTAACTTTGGAAATGTGTTGAGTTTGTATAATTAAGGCAAAAGAAAGTATACTTCAACATTGAAAACTGGTTATTTAGATTGTTTCCCAACTGAGTTAACAATGATGATATGGTACACATCTACCACATTAGTTTTGTTTTGTTATATGTCTCATTTCTTTTTCTTCTGTTTCTCTTTTATTTCTAGGTTAGCATCATCGTTAGTATTTCTAGGTTAGCATCATCGTTACTTTAATAATTATTTACATTAGATATTTTTACTTAATTTTTTAATGTTTAGGGATTACAAGAGACAACTTATTTTATCAGAATCGACTTCAGTTTTAATCTAACTTAATTTTAGTAAAATGTGTGACTGTCACTCCTATATAGCTCTGTTTCCTCGCTGCCTTTTTTATACTATTTGTACATAATTTTTATATGTAACAAATTCAACAATGTATTATTCAGTTTTTTACTTTATGCAATTTGTCTTTTCTATATTATTTGTTTTTTTCATTCCTCCATTACTGTATTCTTTTGTGTTAAATAGATATTTTATAACGCACAATTTTAATTCCCTTGTTAATTATTTTTCTATTTATTTTTAGTGTTATTCTAAATGGCTGCCCTGGGGGGTACCATTAATATCTTAATTTATAACATTATAGTTTAAAATAACACCAACTTAATTTCAACAGTATACAAAACCTTTGATCCTATGTACTAAGTTTTACCCTTCCTTCATATGATTATTGTTACAAATTATGTCCTTACACATTGTGTTTTTCTCAACAAATATTTATTAGTTTTGCTTTATGCAGTTGCCTTTTTATAAAAAAGAATTTCAAACAAAAATACATTTATACTGTTTTTTAAAGATAGTGTTATTGAGATATAGTTCACATACTATATAATTAACCCATGTAAAATGATGAATTTAATGGTTTCAATATATTCACAGACATGTGAAGCTATCATCACAATTAATTGTGGGACATTATTTCCACACACAAAAACAATCTTTCCTAAAAAAAAAAAAAAAAAAAAAAAAAAAAAAAAACTTTAGCTAGCACCATTCTTCTCAAAGCTCCCCTCCCAGCTCCCAGCTCTAGACAACCTCTGATTTATTGTACTTTTTGTTGCAGTAGATTTTTGTTTTTGTTCTGGACATTTTATAAGAATACAATCATATAATATATGGTCTGTAATTACCGGCCTTTTTCTGTTAGCCTAAGGTTTTCAACATTCATCCATATTGTTGAACGTATAATTCCTTTTTAATGGGCGAATAATATTCTCTTATATGGACATATGACGTTGTCTTTATCAATTCATCAGTTAGTGATCGTTTCCAGTTTTTACCTATTATGAATAATGCTTCTATAAACATTAATGTACAAATTAATGGCATATATTTTATTTCTGTTTGTATATGAATAGGAGTGGAACTACTAGATCATATGGTAACTCTATGCTTAATTGATTTCAGGATTTGCCAAGCTGTTTTTGAATGCAACTACATTGTCTACATGTCTACCAACAGTTTATAAGAGTTTCCTTTGTTGCGTCATTACCAATACTTACCTTCTGACTTTAGCTTTTGACTTTTAGCTTCTGACTTTAGGACAGACTATAGCTGTCCTAGTGGTGTAGAAAGTGGCATCTCATTGCCATATTGATTTCTGTTTCTATAACAACTAATAGTAGTTAGACATCATGTCATGTGTTCTTTGGACACCTGTATATCTACCTTAGAAAAAAATTCCATTCTTTGCCCATTTTTAAATATGCAGATCCTTTGCCCATAGATTGCCTGTGTGTGTGTGTGTGTGTGTGTGTGTGTGTGTGTGTGTGTTTATCACAGAGATGTCAGTGTTCTTTACATATTTTGGCTTCAAATTTGTTATCAAATGTATGGTTTGCAAATATATTCTCCCATTCTGTGAAAGAAATCTCTATGTGTTTTCTTTAATTTTTTTTTTTTTTTTTTTTTTTTTTTTTTTTTGAGGGGAAGTGTCACTCTGTTGCCAAGGATGGAGGGCTGGAGTGCAGTGGCACAATCTCGGCTGATTGCAAGCTCCGCCTCCCGGGTTCACGCCGTTCTCCTGCCTCAGCCTCCCAAGTAGCTGGGACTATAGGCCCCTGCCACCACGCCCAGCTAATTTTTTTTTTTTTTTTTTTTGTATTTTTAGTAGAGACGGGGTTTCTCCATGTTAGCCGGGATAGTCTCGATCTCCTGACCTTGTGGTCCACCCGCCTCGGCCTTCCAAAGTGCTGGGATTACAGGCATGAGCCACTACGTGTGGCCTATGTCTTTTCATTTACTTGATGTCCTTTGAAGCACAGCGTATTATATTTTGATAAAATACAATTTATTTATTCTTCTACTGTTTGTGCTTTTGGTGTAATATCTAAGAATTCTTTCTCAAATCCAAGATCATGAATATTCATTCCTATATTTTCTTCTATTTGTTTTATAATCCTAGCTCTTAAATTTAGCTTTTTAATCAATTTTGAATTAATTTATTATTTCTATGGGATAAGAATCCAACTTCATCCTTTTGCATATGGTTATCCAGTTGCTCCAGCACGATTTCTTGAAATGGCAATGCTTTCTCTATTGAATAATCTCAATGTGCTTGTTGAAAATCAATTGACTACAGATGTATGGGTCAATCTGGACTCTAAATTCTATTCCATTGATATGTATTATCTATCTGTGTGCCAGAACCAGGTTATAATTGTAATTCCTCAAGAGCAAGTTTTGTAGTTGGAAACTGTGAGCTTTCCTGCTTTTTTCTATTTTTTTTTTTTTTTTTTTTTTCCTCAAGATTGTTTGGCTATTCTGGATTCCTGGCAATCTCATGTGATTTCTGTTTTTAAATGTCTTTTATTTCTGTAGGTTTTTGGGGAACAGGTGGTACTTGGTTACATGAGTAATTTATTTAGTGTTAATTTGTGAGATTTTGGTGCACCCATCACCCGAGCAGTGTACACTGAACCCAATTTGTAGTCTGATCTTTCACACTGGTCTCACCCTTTCTCCCAAGTCCCCAGAGTCCAATGTATCATTCTTATGCCTTTGCATCCTTATAGCTTAGCTCCCACTTATGAGTGAGAACATATGAAGCTTGGTTTTCCATTTATGAGTTACTTTACTTAGAATAATAGCCTTCAATCCCATACAGGTTGCTGCCAATGCCATGAAATCATTTTTCATCTGGGTAGATACGCATAGCTGGATCAAATGCTAGATCTACTTTCAGGACTTTAAGGAATCCCCACACTGTTTTCCACAGTGGTTGTACTAGTTTACATTCCCACCAGTAGTGTGTAAGTGTTTCCTTTTCACCGCATCCACACCAACATCTATTATTTTTTGATTGTTTGATTATCATTAGTAATGTTGAGCTTTTTTTTCATATGTTTGTTGGCCATTTGTATATCTTCTTTTGAGAATTATCTGTTCATGTCCTTAGCCCACTTTTTAATGGGATTTTTTGGTTTTGCTTGCTTATTTGTTTACGTTTCTTGTAGATTCTGGATATTAGTCCTTTGTCAGATGTAGAGATTGTGAAGATTTCTTTCTACCTTGTGGGTCGTCTGTTTACTCTGCTGACTGTTCCTTTTGCTGTGCAGAAGCTCTTTAGTTTAATTAAGTCCCATCTTTCCATCTTTGTTTATTTTTTGCATTTGCTTTTGGGTTCTTGGTCATGAAGTCTTTCACTAAGCCAGTGTCTAGAAGGCCTTTTCCAATGTTATGTTCTATAATTTTTATAATTTCAGGTTTTAGATTTAAGTCCTTATTCCATCTTGAGTTGATTTTTGTATAAGGTGAGAGATAAGGCCAATTTCCTTCTCCTACATGTGACTTGCCAATTATCCCAGCACCATTTGTTGAATAGAATGTCCTTTCCCCACTTTATGAATTCTTGAATCAACTCATTAATTTCTGCATACATACAAGTCAGGGGATTTGATAGGAATTGTGTAACATCTGTAGTTCAGTTTGGGGAATATTGCCATCATAGAGATAAGTCTTTCAATCCATAAATAAGATTTTTTTTCAATTATTTAGATTTTGAAATTTATTTAAAGAATATTTTGTAATTTTGGAGTATAAATTTTGCAATTTTAAAAACTTGTTTCTAAATATTTTAATCTTTGACACTATTATAATAAAATTGTTTGCCACATTTCATTTCCTAATGGTTCACTGCAAGTATACAGTGATATGATTGATTTTGTATATTTATCGTGTATCCAGTAATCTTACTAACCATGTTCACTAGTTCTAATGACTACAGATAATTTTTGTATCCACATTTATAAGAGCTAGTTGTTGGTAGTTTTCTTTTCTTGTGATGTATTTTTCTGATTTGGTGTTAGGATAATACTGGCCTCATTAATGAGGTAGAATGTATTTTCTATTCTTATATTTTTTGGAAGAGTTCATGAAGAATTTATATTAATTCTTCTAAAATATTTGGTGGAATCAAGTGGCAAAACCATCTCAATGTTGGCTTTTCTAAATAGTTTTTGACTTCCAATTTGATCTCTATGTTTATTATAAATTTATTTTGATTGTCCACTTTTTATGCCTGTTTCAGTAGTTTGTATGTTTCTAATAATTTGTTTCCTCTAGTTTATTAAATTTGTTGGTGTGCAATTGTTCACAGTATAATTAACTCTACAATAATTTTCATTTCACTGATGTAAATTGTAATGTCACCTCTTTAATTTCTGATTCTAATTATTTATATCCTCTCTATTTTCATTTTGGTTAATCTAGGTAAATGGGTTCCCAAAACTAGTATTTTGAAAAAGGATAAATAAGACAAACAAAACTTTTTAAAAAGTTTTGTCCATTTTGAGGAAATGTTCAAAGAAGTAGCTTTGGGTTTTGTTGTTATTCCCTGTTGGCTTTTTATCTTCTAGTTTATTAATTTCTGATGTATCTTTATTATTACTGCCTTCTCCTTGCTTTAGGTTTGGTATACTCTTCTTTTTTTCAGTGTTTTGACATATAATGGCAGGTAATTGATTTTATATCTTACATTTTCCTATATAGATTGAGTGTTCTATAGATGTCTTTCAGGTCTATTTGGTTTATATTGTCAAGTCTTCTATTTCCTTGTTGGTTTTCTTTGTAGTTGTTCTATCCATTATTGAAAACGGGGCATAGGAGTCCCATAAAATGTTATTTTTTGTGTGTCTAGTAATACTTTTTGTTTTAAAATCTGTTTTACCTGATAGTTGTATAGCTGCTCTAGTTTTTTTTTGTGATTGTTGATTGCATGACATATACTTTCCTATTCTTTAACTTTCAATGTATACTCACATTTGAATCTAAAACTTGTCTTGTGCAAAAAGCACAATATTCAATCATTTTTATTTAGTCTGATAATCTCTGACATTCAATTGGATTTTTAGTCCATTTACATTTAATTTTACTGTAAACATAGTTAAATTTTTCTACCATTTTATTTTGTGTTTTATATATATATCATGTCTTTTAGTTGCTGTTTTCCCTTTTACTGCTTTCTTTTGCATTGAGTATTTTATAATGTACTATTGTAATTTATTTAATATAGTTAATTCTTTTTATACTATTGTTTGATTTTTTTCAATGCTTTCTTTAGGATTTATCATATACATTAACTTAGAATCAGCTTCAGTTTTATACTGGTTTAATTCCAATTATATGCAGAAATGTGACTTCTATATTGCTGTATTTCCATTTCCTCTTTTTGTGGTGTTATTATTACCCATATTACATCCATTAACATCAAAAGCCCGACAATACATTGCAACAATTCTTACTTTACAATTGTTAGTTATTTACTTAGTCAAATACTAATTTGCTCACATCCACCTCCTCTGTGCTCATGTTGACTAATATACTACACATGTGTTATATTTCTTTATGTTAAAGACCCCACAATATATTACATATGTAATTTTTATACAATTTCTCTTTAAATCAGTTAAGAGAAGAAGAAGAAGAATTAAAACTGTCTTTTAGAATCACATATTTGCCTTTACTGGTGCATCTTCCTTTTGTTTAGATCCAGAATAATATCAGGATGCCTTGCTTTCAGCCTGAAAAAGCTTTCTTGAATATTTCCTGTAAAGTGACCTGCTATCAAAAATACTTTCAGTTTTTCCTTATTTGGGAAACTTATTATTTTGTCTTAATTTTTGAAAGATAGCTTTGCAGGATACAGGTTGTCTTGGTTGATAGGCTTTTTTGGTTTGTTTTGGTTTCTCAATGAGTACACTGAATGCATTATTCTGCTACTTTCTGGCATCCATGGTTTCTACATCAAAGTCAGCTATTAATTTTATTGGGTTTCTATAAAAGAAATGATTAAGTTTTCTCTTGCTGCTTTCAGTATTTTTTCCTTATGTTTGACTTTCAATGTTTTGACTGTGCGGTCTGTATTTTTTTGTTTGTTTGTTTGTTTTTAAAATAAATCTCTTTGTATTTATTCCATTTGAATTTATTGAGCTCCTGAAAATGCAAGCTATTGTTTTTGTATAACTTTGGGACATTTTTAGTCACCATTTCTTCAAATATGTCGCCTTTCTTTTTCTCCTGTTCTCTGACATTCTGTTTCACATATGTTGATGCACTTTCTTAGGATCTTGTCTCTTTCTCAAGTTCTTTTTTCTTTGGGTTCTTTGGCTTACAGAATCTTTACCCATCTGTCTTCATGCTCACTAATTCTTTCTTCCACTAGTTAAAATCCACTGATGAACCCCTCTAGTGCATTTGTTAATATTTCACTTACTATATTTTCAACTCAGAATTTTTAATTGCTTTTTTAAAAATAATTTTTCTCCATTTGTATGCTCTATTTAAGATGACATTGTCATCATATAGCCTGCTTTAATCATGTTTTGTTATAATTCTGTGAATATGTTAAATGTCTATTATGATTTTTTTCTGATAAATATGTCATTTGTTCACTCTTACAGGAAATTTCTGTTGTCTGAGATCTTTATAGGCTGTAGGTCATACTGTCATGTTTCTTTGTATACCTCAAATTTTTGTTTTGTTGAAAACAGGACATTATATATAACATATTATAACAACTCTGGGTACTTCTTTTTTTCCTCCCCCACATCTGCACCTAGTTACTGTTATTTTCTCAAATTGTTTACTGACTGCTTGAATGATTTTTCTAAATGTCTATTTCTTTTCTCATAGTATTAACCTCTGATGTTCTCCTTGGGAGGTACAGCTTTGAGTATCCTAAAATCTTCACAATTTATACATCTGACAAAGGACTAATATACAGAATCTACAAGGAACTCAAACAAATTAGCAAGTAAAAACAAAAAATCCCATTAAAAACTAGGCTAAGGGCATGAATAGACAATTCTCAAAAGAAGATATACAAATGACCAACTAACATATGAAAAAATGCTGAACATCACTAATGATCAGGAAAATGGAACTCACTTTACTCCTGCAATAATGACCATAATCAAAAAATTAAAAAATAATATCTGTTGGCTTGGATGTGGTGAAAAGAGAACACTTCTATACTGTTGGTGGGAATATAAACTAGTACAAGCTCTGTGGAAAACAGTGTGGAGATTCCTTAAAGAACTAAAAGTGGAACTACCATTTGATCTGGAAATCCCTCTATTGGGTATTTACCCAAAGGAAAAGAAGTCATTATACCAAAAAGATACTTACACATGCATGTTTATAGCAGCACAATTCGCAATTGTAAGACTATAGAACCAGCCCAAATGACCATCAGTCAACGAGTAGATAAATTGTGGTATATATATGATGAAATTCTACTCAGCCACACACACAAAAAAGAATGAATTAATGGCATCCTCAGCAACCTGGATGAAACTGGATACTGTTATTCTAAGCGGAATCGCTCAGAAGTGGAAAACAAAATGTCCTATGTTCTTACACTTAAGTGGGAGCTAAGTTATGAGTATGCAAAGGCATAAAAATGATACAATGGACCTTGGGGACTCAGGGAAAGAATGGAAGATGAGTAATGGATTAAAGACTACAAATTAGATTCAGTGTATACTGCTCAGGTGATAGGTGCACCAAAATCTCACAAATCACCACGAAAGAACTTACTCATGTAACCAAATACCACCTGCTTCTCCAAAACCTATGGAAATTAAAAAAAATAAATAAGCATCCATGGGATAGTAGTACCGTAGGACTCTGTATTTCTCTAATCACGCTCAACTGTTAAATCCCACAAATTGTCAAAGGACTGCTCAATTATTTGCAATAAGACCATGGGGTGATAAACTGCTCTAAATTTAACTATAAAATCCTAGCTCCTTTTAAGGAATAGTTTCTGGGGTCAGTCTTTGATTTTTGTCTTGACCTTAGAAGTGCTTTTCTCAAATGTGTTATTCCTGGGTCCTTTTCTGCAAACTAACTGGACTATAGTTTTATCTGTATCTTGAATCTCCACATTCCTTTCACCACAACTTCCACTGTTCTTGAGAGCACACCTAGGCCCCAACTTCTCCAAACTTTGCTGAAATAGTTCCTTTGTAAACAGATTAAGAGTTTTTGGTTTTATGGCCTGTGCTCCTCCCAGGTAAAATAGCCGAGCTAGGAATATGTATCCAAGGGTGGAGACAATAGTCAGGTTCTTTCTAAGAATCTGCTCTAGGGCTTACATACTTAGCTGCGGGTTGGGAGGGAGCAGCCCAAAGTCCTCTCAACTTGCCTCTCCACTTATGGAACCACCACCTGACAAGCTGTGTTAGGGTGATTAGGACCTCAGTCTTCTCAGAACATCATGCCCAAAGTAAAGTCTCCTTTCCACAAGTGAGGGTTGGGTAGAAAAAGGGACCCTAATCTCTCAACCACTCTTAAGTTGAGCAATAGGCAATTGGGGTAGGGTGAGCAATGCTGACATCCTGCTTCTCCTGATGAGAAAGCTCTCCAACTGGACATTAGAAGGAGCCTTGTCTTCTTGGCAACAGCAATCTGGAGTACAGTGCATCTTTCTGTGCATAAAGGACAAAGAGAAAAAGTAGTCTTACTAAATTTTTATGTATTTTCTAGAGTATATATTTTTTATTTGATGCTGCACTCAGGACCATTGCCAAAGGCCTTGAGCGCACACACACACGCATGCACACACGTATTTTCACCAGCCTCACTGAAGAGTGGGTGGAGAGTAGGTCAGTGGCACTCTTCACACTTTGCTGCCTGAAGCTAATCTCTCTCTTTTAAATTTACCTATAGAGTTACACTTAACAATGTTATTTTTTTCTCATGTGTCTTCAAATTACTCTCTATTGTTCTTGCATTTTGTCCTAAACCACTTTCTTTAGAGTTTCTTGTAGGGTAGTTCTGCTATCGGCAAATTGGCTCAATTTTTCTTTAGCTGAGAAAGTGCTAAGTAATACTTCATTTTTGAAGGATGACTTTGCTAGATTTGGAACTTTTCTTCACTTTTTTTTTCTTTTAGCACTTTGATTAATTCATATCAGTGCCTTCTGACCTTCATGAGGCCTAATGAGAAATCAGTTAATTTTACTGAAGATCACCTAAATATGTTATCATTTCTCTCTTGCTGTTTTGAAGATTCCCTTTTTGCATTTGGCTTTCAAATATATGATATTGGTGTGAATGCCTATGGACCTCTTTTATTTTATTGATCATGTAATTCAATGAGCTTCTTGGTAGATTAATGGAGATTAATATTTTCACCAAAGGAGAATTTATTTTGGCCATTATGTTTTCAAACATTTCTTCTGTTTCTTTTTCTCTCTTCTCTCCTTCTGAGATTCATATCATGAGAACTTTAGCATACTTGATAGTTTTCCACAGGCCTCTGAGGCTTTGGTTTTCTTTTCTTTTTTTTTTTTTTTTTTTTTTTTTTTTCTTTCTGCTCTTCAGGCTGAATAACCTCAATGAACCTATGTTCAGGTTCACTGATTTTTTTCTTCTGCCTGTTAAATCTGCTGTTGAG
Organism: Macaca thibetana thibetana; assembly: GCF_024542745.1. Classification (NCBI taxonomy): domain Eukaryota; kingdom Metazoa; phylum Chordata; class Mammalia; order Primates; family Cercopithecidae; genus Macaca; species Macaca thibetana. The sequence continues at coordinate 69,133,630 of NC_065592.1, forward strand.
ACCCTTGTAGTAAATTTTGTATTTAGCTCTTGCACTTTAAATTCCAGAACTTCTACTTGGTTCTCTTTTATAATTTGTATCTTTTTATTAATACTCTCTATTTGATGAAATATTATTTACATACTTTATTTTCTTACACAGTGTTTCCTTTGCCTCTTTGAACATGTTTGAAATAGATGATTTAATGTGCTGCCTTTCTCAGGAACAGTTTCTTTGTTTATTTTTCCTTTGTATGGGCCATACTTTCTTATTTCTTTGAACAGTTATATTTTTGGTTTGAAACTAGATATTTTAAACAATACAATGGGGCTACTCTGAAATTTAGATTCTTTCATCTTTCTACAGTTTTTTGGTTTTGCTGCTTATTATAGTCATTGTTTATTTGTTGGTGACTTTTTCAAATTAATTATTAAAGTCTTCTTTGCCATATAAGCCTATTGAATTATTTTATTGGTTAGTTTAAGGATTAGCTAATAAGGCACAGATTTCCATAAATGCCTGGAACCAACACATGTTCAGATATTTGCTAAAGGGTTCTGTGGAAGTATTTAGGCTTCATTTTAATATTCAGCCAGGAAACATAAAGTTATACCTTAGCTTTCAATTTCTGCATAAGCAGAGCTTTAAGATAAGTATAAGGTTAGAACTTTCGGCTCCTCCTGTCTTTTCTGTGCATGCACACAACCCTACACATGCACATTGTCTTCCAGGTTCCCTAGAATAAATCAAAGCTATTGAAAGTCCGTATAGGTGTCTCATTCCTTAGCCATATTTTAAAGCTTTTTAGTTAAACTATTATTTTTTCAAATTGTTATCCATTGCTTCATGCAGGTGCAATGTTAAAATACTTTCTTGGAAATGTTTTTAATAAACTCAACCTCCCCATTCCCTCATTTCTCTTATCCCTTTTAGCACTGGTTTGACTATGAATCAGGTCAAATAAAGATAAGCCTCTATACTAAGGTCTTCTAGGAAAACAACAGATAAGTCAAATAATGATGGTTTTGAGGATGAGTCTTTTAAAGAGCCCAGCTCTACTCTGTTTCCTCCAGTACCAGTAATATGTATGTCATTTTCAAAGCTACTACTGAGCTGGGGAGTGAGGGTTGAAGCTATTAAATCTGAAACACAACAAAGCTTACTTTTGTTATCAAAGGTCACCCATTTTTCTTGACTAAACACTCACCCACTTGCTTCAAGGCTTTAGTTAATTTTCAGATTTCTGAAAAGTTGGTTCAACAACTTTAGACATTTTTCTTGTTGCTTTTATGAAAAAGAACATATTTTGAAGGTCTTTACACTATTTTTTTTATTTATGTCATGATATATAACATTCTTAAAAGACAAAATAGCAATGAAGGACAGAGTTGTGTTTACCAGGGTTAAGGAGAGGGTGGGTATAAGAGGGTAGTGGATATAGCTATAAAAATTGAAACACAAGAGACCTTTGTGGTGATGGAAATGTTCTATACCTTGACAGTACAAATGTCAATATGCAATGATTGTTAATATACTGTTAGGGACTGAATGTTTGTATTCTCCCAGAATTTATGTTAAAATGCTAAACTCAATTTGATGGTATTAGGAGATAGGGCCTTTGAGAGATAATTAGAACATGAAGGTGAAGCACTTATGAATGGGATTAGTACCCTTTATAAGAGGCAAGAGACCTAGCTAGCCCTCTTTCCACAAGGTGGCATTACAATAAGAAGTTGGCAGCCTGCAGCCTGGAGAAGACCCTTATCAGAACCCAACCATACTGGCATGTTGATCTTGGACTTCCATCCTCTAGAACTGTGAGATATAAAATTATGTTGTTCATAAGCCATCCAGTCTATGGACCTGTCTGTATTGCTTTGTACCGCTGCCTCTAAATCTAGAAATAACTCAAAATTTTAAAGGCAAATAATGTATACTACCATGAGTTCAAAAAATATAAGGTTTTTCTTTTATTCTACCTGGTTGTCACTCATATGTGTAGTTAAGGTTAATTCTAATGATTTATTATACACGCACACATACACACACACAAACTTTGTATCCATGTAAATTAAAAAGTAGTTGTTTATAGTGCTTTATGTTTCTTTTAGAAAAAGAAAAAATACGACTTCTACTGTTTCTTTATTATAGATGTTAACTAAGTATATATAAATGTATATATCTATATATTAACTTTGGTTTCCACTAAATAAGTAATGGAAAATGATATTAAATAAGTAAATTAATGAGGGCAAGCATAACAAATAATTTCTGTGATAAAAGCTTTACTAGATCTCAAATAGCTTTCAGGTGGAATAATTGTTTTATTTCTATGAGAATGTTGAAGGCTTTTCTTAAAAAATATATGTTAGCTTAACTATAACAAGGATGTGCAAAGCAAAAATGCATTTAATACAATTACATAAATATGTTGTCATTTATTTTTTGAGCCTCAGTTTCCACTTTGGTATACTGTTTATAGGGTAAATGAGGGTACTAATCAATGAGAAGTGAAATTGAAATAGGTCAAATATGGATTACTAAGGGATAGTATTGGAAAAATATCCCAGGCTTTAACATCGCTTAGTAGAAAATATTTTTTCTATTATACCTACTTTCCAATAGTTTAAAAGTATCATTTTATTTTGTTATGCTCTCCTTCAAACAAAGCATATTTTCATTGTATGAAATGCGTCCTAGTCACACAAACAACCTTGTGAAATACTTCTGAAATAAAGTAATCAATTTTTTATCTGACAAATAATATATTTGGGTAAAATGGTATTGCACTTACTTCAGTGATTTAGAATGTTGAATGGTTGATAAGTGCACAAAATAAGGAAAAACAGAACAGAATTTATACTTCCATTGTGACAAAGCAATTAAAGCTAAACAAGGAGAGAAGTTTAGTCAAGTACACATAGAGATATTGTGGGTAATATTTCCATAGACACAGATAAGTATGCACTATTGGATAAAGTCCAAAACTATTTATTTCTGGATTCTCCCATTTTAATTGTTGGATTAATATTTATAAATCATTTGTGGTGCTTGCAACAATAAAATATTCTGGGTAACACAATGAAACAAATACATATGTTTAGCCTTCAATAATTTCCAATTACAGTGGAGATGTCTGTGTGTGTGTGTATACACACACACACACACACAATTATTGTACACCTCTAGATTAGCACCATAATCCATGATTTATATGATATGGCACATAGCACTGGCGTTTCTATGATGTCCTACTTGTCTGTAATTTAATACCATTAAACACCACAACTTTTGAATGTAGCCCATTACATCATTGTGTACTCAGCGGAAAGAAGTGTAACAAATGGTTTCTGATCTGAAGGAGTTTGTGGAAATGGCATTAGTAAACTGAAAAAAAAAAAAAAAAAGAATGCATTGTAGCTTATATAACCGTATACAAGAGACTATAAACAGTACTTAATAGATGACAAAGACAGTAGGATGTGCAGAAGCTCAGAAGAGGAAATGATAACAACATATAGAAAGAGAAAAACTTCACAGAGGAGGGAGAATTTTAGTAGATTTAATACCAAGTCATCTAGTGTGAGTACAATTGTGAGCCTTGCATCCAAATTTAAATATTTCAATCTCCAATCTATGTTATTTTAAAATTTTTGACTTCCTGTTTCTTCTGAAAAGAAACCTGTTTGTTTGTAAAGTTGAATCTTTCAGCAAAATAACTTCGCAGTCCTTTGAATCTTTTCTTCCTCCGTTATCTTCTCTCTAATTAAACATAATGTTGATTAATACTGAAAAATTCAGATATTTTATGTCCATTTACTATCAATTATAATTTAAAAGCAGTTAAGGAAGTAGGAATATATAACTTAAAATTTTAACAAGGGGCTTATGATAAACTTTGCCCCAATGCACTTTTATATGTCTAAAGCAAGCTTTTATATTTACAATGTTTATGTGTATGTCTATACTTTTTGTAAAATAGTGTTTTTCGACTGGTGTGTTATGATGCTGGAATGTCAAGATAAATTCAGAGATATGTTACAAATTAATAAATAATAATGGCAACACTAAAATCCAATCATTTGCTTTTGCAAATAATTACTTCATTACTTGTTTGAACCATTATATACCCTCTTGAATAGAAGATGAGAGGATAAAGTTGTAACTATCTAGGAGAGAATTATGCTCAACACAGGAAATGGTCATTACAGCGTTTTCTACAGGACGCTGCTCTCAGTAATAGATATTGTGTTAGGAGACATGAAACGGACTCTTTGAAAGAAGTGTCAGTAGAAGAAGAGCTAAATAAAAGCTCCTAAGACCAAATTTAACTTGAAAATCCAAAAAAAACATAGAGCTTTAGTATATTCTTCCTAAATTGCATTTTTAAAATTGTTATATTGAGTCATTTCTTAAAAATTAAACAGATTTGAAAAATATCAATTGTTTTGGAAAATTATGTTGAAAGGGAAATTGCTTATGCAAAATAGTTAATATAAATATATAAATATACCAAAATTACAGTGCTCAAGTATGTACTTTTAAAATGAATAGTATTCTTATATCAGAGTATATGAGTTTATATTTATACCAAGCATTTCAGAATAAAGCAAAATTATTTCTATTAACTATGCAGCCTGAAAAATTTTCCCTCAATAATGTTTCATCAATGTATTTTTTTTTAATTTAGCCAGTAAGAAATTTTATCTGCTTGTACTAAACTTGAGTAAAAGTTTAATACAATGATTGTTCCTGTAAAGTGGCTATTTTTGTTGTTCTAAGTGACTGGCAGGGATTTAATTAATAGTATAATGAAAGTATTTTATCTAGAAAGCTTAGCATAAAACCTTCAACTAGATGATTACATGAAAAAAGGCCTTAAAAAGAATAGACCTGAAAAATTTGTTAGCTGGACAAGAGAATAATCCGTCATCAACTAATTTTTTTTAGATTTTTTAAGTTTTATTTTTAAGTATCATTGGGGAGATTGAAGCTAGTATCAGAGTTTATGCAGAACTTCCTTTGCCAGTGTCCATTAGATTACTACACAGGACTCAGTTTACCATGTGTTTTACCTCCTACAAAAGAGTCCTGCAATAGAGTTCTCTTTTAGCTTATTTCACTAGATACTGTATTTTCAAACCTGGATACTAATGCCTGTCCTCCAGTGACACATCGCTTTCCAATATCTGATGAATGGAGGCATTCATCAGCAGCTACTTAAATGACAAGTAGATATCTTGACAACACAAACAAATACAGTAATGTTATCTAAAAGCTGACCTATTCAGGGCTTTCCTCACCGGTGATAATTAGATGTTCCAGCTCAGTGATGTGTAACATTGTTCAGTTCCCAGGTGCGTTTCTCCCAGAAAACATACCCAGATGGGTATCTACTATGTGCCTAAAACCATTGTACTTATTTACACTGGTGTAAAGGAAGTAAATGCTTCTCTAAATAAGGGAAGATAGACAGTATCTTAAATCCATGAAAGAAGTATAGTGCTTTCCTTCCATATGTTTTATTCAATAACACATTTCCTATTAATAACTATTTATCTATTTCTATTTAGACCTGAAAATATCTCACAATCATGTTTTCGAAATTTTATCTCTTTTTTTCTTTTGGAACTGTAGTCTCTCCAACCAAGTACTTTTTCAATGAGGTAGACCCCCACATAGAAACAGACACATGCACACACACGCATACACACACACGCACACACACACACACACTCTGACAATTTACATACCCATCCAAGAGAAAGTACATGATTATGCCAGTTATTAAAGTGTAAAAGAGAGAAAATACACATATATTATATATTAACGTATATATGTGTGTGTGTGTGTGTGTGTGTGTGTGTGTGGAATAGCTAAAATATTTTATTGAAAACAATGCATTGTGAACCCAACATTTATATTTCTGGAAATTTTTCCCAGAGAAATGAAGATCTATATTCACAGAAAAATATGTACACAGATATTTATAGCAGCTTTATTCACAATAGACAGAAACTGGAAACATCGCCTATATCCTTCCACAGGTAAATGGTTACACAAATCATAGTGGATCTATACAATGAAGTACTACTTAGCAATAAAAAAGAACAAGTTATTGATATAACAACTGATGACTCCAAAAAATTATGGTGAGTGAAAAAAAGCCAAGCTCAAAAGATTACATTCTGTATGATTCAATTTATATAATAATCTTTAAATTATAAAAGTATAGAAATAGAGAACAAAGTAGTGATTTCCAGAGGTTAAGGAGATAGAGCAAGAGGGCATGGGATGTGCTATTAAAGGGCAATAAGATAAATCCTTGTAGTGATGGAAATGTTCTGTATCTTGACTGTATCAATATTAATATCCTGGTTTTGTTATTACAGTATGGTTTTCCAAGATGGGAAAAAGTGAAAACTTGATCTCTCTATATTGTTGATTTTTATATTATTTCTTTCAACTGCATGTGAATCTATAGTTATCTCCACATGAAAAATAGTTTTTAAAATGATAATAGCTTAACTACATAGATCAAGTAATCAAAGAAATACATTTCTTAGCATTTCTTACCATTCGATTGACTGAGATTGGCTTTTTCTCTAAAACATGCACTAAAAAGGCAGCTATGAGTTTATGTCTTCTGTAACCTGTTAGTGTTACTATTTTTGAAGGTGTTTGGTAAATATAAGCAATTCAACATAGAAACCAAATTTAAGATGTCGATGGTGAGATGGATGTTAGACAAGGCTTGTGACCCAGGGTGGATAAAAGGTGGAAGTAATCTTGGAAACAAAGATTTTAAGAAAATAAACTTCGAGTATGCATCTCTGACTCTATTTTATGTATCATGTTAAGGTCACATGTTCAGATTCTGAAGTAAAAGAAAGACTTAATATTTTATATATGATATTGATTATTTTTATTTTTTCATTCATAACAAGGAAATAATAATAAAATAATTACCAGATTGTATTTCTCCTATTTTATTTTATTATACTTTATGTTCTAGGGTACATGTGCACAACGTGCAGGTTTGTTACGTATGTATACATGTGCCATGTTGGTGCGCTGCACCCATTAACTCGTCATTTACATTAGGTATATCTCCTAATGCTATCCCTCCCCCCTCCCCCCACCCCACAACAGGCCCTGGTGTGTGATGTTCCCCTTCCTGTGTCCAAGTGATCTCATTGTTGAATTCCCATCTATGAGTGAGAACATGCGGTGTTTGGTTTTCTGTTCTTGCAATAGCTTGCTGAGAATGATGGTTTCCAGCTGCATCCATGTCCCTACAAAAGACAGGAACTCATCCTTTCTTATGGCTGCATAGTATTCCATGGTGTATATATGCCACATTTTCTTAATCCAGTCTGTCATTGATGGACATTTGGGTTGGTTCCAAGTCTTTGCTATTGTGAATAGTGCCACAATAAACTTACTTGTGCATGTGTCTTTATAGCAGTGTGATTTATAATCCTTTGGGTCTATACCCAGTAATGGGATGGCTGGTTCAAATGGTATTTCTAGTTCTAGATCCTTAAAGAATCGCCATACTGTCGTCCACATTTCTCTTAATTTTAAGTGAGATAGTATCTGCAATGCTCCTAGCACCATCAATATTATAGAATCTTAATTGAAGTCTCAGGATTGATTCAGAGACAGCAATAGATACTTTTTATTGATTGCTTATGTCTGTGTATAAACTTGCAAAATTATTACATGTATTGGTTAAAACTTTATTCTTTTCCCATGGATCCCAAGTTGTCTATGCTATCTGGAGTGGCTTTATCTGCATCAACACAATGGTGAACTTACACTAATCTAATACCTAACTCAAACATTCCATTCTTCCAAAATATTTCCTTTCAAAAATTTTTGTACTCTCCACAGCTATATAATTTTGTGTTTCCTCCATTTCATCACTAAGATTTCTTATATATGTTGTTAGTCAAACACAAATTAATGTGGATTGAATTGTTTGTATATATTTAAGTTATGTGTTCAGTAACCTTATAATTTATGATCCAAATTGAAACACGTCTGAGAGTAAAAGGTGCTGCTATTAGTAATAATGTCAGGCTAACTGATATAAACCCAGATGCTAACTTGGAACCTAGGTTCAAACTCACTAATAAATAACAATCGTGGTATCTAGGGATCATATATAATATATCTACTTATATATAAAGAACCTAGCCATTTGCTTGGCATGTAATTAATGTTTAATAATGTTCATGGCACCTGTATGTACAAATGAAACCTTAAATAAAACACTCAATACATATATAATCAGACCCGTGAACTCTGGTGACTCCTGTGGTGCCTGTTAATAAGCTGCTGTCTATCAGTAATTTGCTTTACAATCCTGGGAATGGTGTGCTACACTCCACATTTTTGTTCTGCCATCTTGTTCCTTTTTAGGTTCTGCTGGTAATGGACCCTTGAGAGAGACTGAAAAGATTGAGGTGGGAGAAAGGCCTTCCTTTCTGTTTGTCTCTTATTCTTTTAGCAACCTTGCTTTTTCACCATAGAAGCAGCAGTAACTTCCAATAACAGCAGTCAAATTTAGTTTGCAGGTTTTCTAAATGTTAGAAATAGAACATCATTTTTTTCTTCTTCAACGACATCAGCACCGTGGGCTGAGACCCTATCTTCAGACTTCTAGACTCCTTCAAGCTCAGAAGTAACTGTAGCAGCCGGCCAGGACCCACCTCCTCAGAGATCTGAATTTCAGTTGCAGGGCTCTTTCTTAAAGCTCCTAAAGTATTATAATCCAAGCCATTTTTGCATTCCCTCAGCCTTAGAATCATCAGGTGTTTCCTGCAAATATTAACTCCACATTATCTCAGCATTCTCTTTGTGCATTTCCAGTTACCTATTTAACACTGACATATCTAGTTAGCAACTCTTTACATTAAGTCATTTTCTTAAATAATTGACATACAGGCACTTTCTATAGGATTAATATCACTACATATTTCCAAAGAATGGGTTTTTCTCCCTAAGGGCTCATGTTCTCACTCCATTCATTACTAATTAGCTGTCAGCTACCCAAAAAATAAAAGCAGTAATCAGGCCTGAGAAGGAAATGAGATATTGTTGTTGCTTCTGACTCAGTTAGTCTTTTTTAGCTTTTTATCTGAATACTCTAACAGAAAATAATATTCTTACCTCCAACCATTTCTGACTGCAAAATCTCATGTGTTTACCTTAACTGTGTTGGTAGCTTCTTTATAAACCATTCCTTTCTCATTTATTTCCTCTTAGAAGTCTTATCATAAACAAATCCATAACCTCATGAAATAAGTTCCCACCGTCAGAACTTTAGCTTCCTTATTCATAGCCATAATCCTAATATACAATATTTATTTTCTGTTGTATAACTCATCAATGTAACAATTGCAATGGTGATGTAATTCACTGAACTGTACAAAACCATAAGATATTAATTGCCCAGCATATTTGTGTTAATTTCCAGACACCTATTTTAATTAGTGTGATGCGTTACTGCATATAGCTCTTTTACTGGACATATCACAAATAATCATCTATGTTCACATAAATCTTCATAATGCCCATTTATTATATATGGCTAAAAATATTCCTCTAAGTTGATATGTAAATATTTATGTAGTTAAACCTCTGATTTCGAACACTTAGTTTGATTTCAGATTTTTTCTATGCCGTGCCACACTGCAATGGATATGTTTGCATGTCTGTGTGTGTGTGTAAACTTTTTCTTTTGGAATAGACCTTTAATATATATTCCAAAAGAAAAAGTTTGCACACACACACAAATACCTACTTTGGGATATATTGAGTCAGAGAGAATGAAGTCATGTGCTTATGATAAAGCCAGACAGAATATTCTCTTCTGATGGATTACCTCTAGACTCATCTGTTGACAGGGGAAATCATGGCAGGCTTTCCTTATATAGTCATAAGATTTTGCATCAAAATTGGTGCTAAAAAATTGGCACTATATATTTCACGGCATGCTTATTTGATGATAATGGGTATTTCAGGTATTCAGTGGGAGAGGAAGGGGACAAGTCATACTGAGACATTCAGTAGTCTAGCAAATTACTCACTTCTTTTTGACCCTCAATCTGCAAGTGAGGGAAGGTTGATAAATGGAGAGACATTTAAATGTCCTTAAAAACACATCAGACTTCGGCTTGATAGTTCATTGAGGCAGGGAACATTATTGACAGGATGATGTTATGATCATTAGTCTATTCACTAGTTTTTCTGGTCCTTCACTGTTCACTGGTGGTTTGTTCGTTTTCATCCCCTTGAAGTTAGATGGAGACTATTGATCTTATTTTCACCAGTGAAATATAAGCAGAGGTGATAGGCTCAATCACTTAGGTCACAACAGAGGAGGATATGCAAATGAGATCTAGATTGGAGTGAGTTTATTTTATTTTTCTTTATTATTATACTTTAAGTTCTAGGGTACATGTGCACAACGTGCTGGCTTGTTACATATGTATATATGTGCCATGTTGCTGTGCTGCACCTGTTAACTCATCATTTACATTAGGTATATCTCCTAACGCTATCCCTCCCCACTCCCCCAACCCCATGACAGGCCCCGGTGTGTGTTGGTTCCCACCCTGTGTCCAAGTGTTCTCATTGTTCAATTCCCACCTATGAGTGAGAACATGTGGTGTTTGGTTTTCTGTAATTGCAATAGTTTGCTCAGAATGATCATTTCCAGCTTCATCCATGTCCCTACAAAGGACATGAACTCATCATTTTTTATGGCTGCATAGTATTCCATGGCGTATATGTGCCACATTTTGTTAACCCAGTCTATCATTGATGGACATTTGGGTTGGTTCCAAGTCTTTGCTGTGAATAGTGCCACAATAAACATACGTGTGCATCTGTCTTTATAGCAGCATGATTTATAATCCTTTGGGTATATGCCTAGTAATGGGATGGCTGGTTCAAATGATATTTCTAGTTCCAGATCCTTGAGGAATTGCCACACTGTCTTCCACAATGGTTGAGCTAGTTTACAGTCCCACCAACAGTGTAAAAGTGTTCCTATTTCTCCACATCCTCTGCGGCACCTGTTGTTTCCTGACTTTTTAATGATCACCTTTCTAACTGATGTGAGATGGTATCACAATGTGGTTTTGATTTACATTTCTCTGATGGTCAGTGATGATGAGCATTTTTTTCATGTGTCTGTTGGCTGTATAAATGTCTTCTGAGAAGTATCTTTTCATATCCTTCACCCACTTTTTGATGGGGTGGTTTGATTTTTTCTTGTAAATTTGTTTAAGTTCTCTGTAGATTCTGGATATTAGCCCTTTGTCAGATGGGTAGATTGTAAAAATTTTCTCCCATTCTGTAGGTTGCCTGTTCACTCGGATGGTAGTATCTTTTGCTGTGCAGAAGCTCTTTAGTTTAATTAGATCCCATTTGTCAATTTAGGCTTTTGCTGCCATTGCTTTTGGTGTTTTAGTCATGAAGTCCTTGCCCATGCCTATGTCCTGAATGGTATTGCCTAGGTTTTTTTGTAGGGTTTTTATGGTTTTAGGTCTAACATTTAAGTCTTTAATCCATCTTGAATTAATTTTTGTATAAGGTGTAAGGAAGGGATCCAGTTTCAGCTTTCTACTTATGGCTAGCCAGTTTTCCCAGCACCATTTATTAAATAGGGAACCCTTTCCCCATTGCATGTTTTTTTCAGGTTTGTCAAAGATCAGATGGTTGTAGATGTGTGGTATTATTTCTGAGGGCTCTGTTCTGTTCCATTGGTCTATATCTCTGTTTTGGTACCAGTACCATGCTGTTTTGGTTACTGTAGCTTTGTAGTATAGTTTGAAATCAGGGAGTGTGATGCCTCCAGCTTTGTTCTTTTGTTTAGGACTGTCTTGGCAATGTGGGCTCTTTTTTGGTTCCATATGAACTTTAAAGTAGTTTTTTCCAGTTCTGTGAAGAAAGTAATTGGTAGCTTGATAGGGATGGCATTGTATCCATAAATTACCTTGGGCAGTATGACCATTTTCACAATATTGATTCTTCCTATCCATAAGCATGGAATGTTCTTCCATTTGTTTGTGTCCTCTTTTATTTTGTTGAGCAGTGGTTGTTAGTTCTTGAAGAGGTCCTTCACATCCCTTGTAAGTTGGATTCCTAGGTATTTTATTCTCTTTGAAACAATTGTGAATGGGAGTTCACTCATGATTTGGCTCTCTGTTTGTCTGTTATTGGTATATAGGAATGCTTGTGATTTTTGCACATTAATTTTGTATCCTGAGATTTTGCTGAAGTTGCTTATCACCTTAAGGAGATTTTGGGCTGAGATGATGGGGTTTTCTAAATATACAATCATGTCTTCTGCAAACAGGGACAATTTGACTTCCTCTTTTCCTAATTGAATACCCTTTATTTCTTTCTCCTGCCTGATTGCCCTGGCCAGAACTTCCAACACTATGTTGAATAGGAGTGGTGAGAGAGGGCATCCCTGTCTTGTGCTGCTTTTCAAAGGCAATGCTTCCAGTTTTTGCCCATTCAGTATGATATTGGCTGTGGGTTTGTCATAAATAGCTGTTATTATTTTGAGATACGTCCCATCAATACCTAGTTTATTGAGAGTTTTTAGCATGAAGGGCTGCAGAAATTTCTGCAGACTTAAACGTCCCTGTCTGACAGCTTTTTTTTTTTTTTTTTTTTTTTTTTTTTTTTTTTTAGACAGAGTCTCACTGTGTCACTCAGCCTGGAGTGCAGTGGCACGGTCTTGGCCTACTGCAACCTCCGCCTCCTGGGTTCAAGCAATTCTCTGCCTCAGCCTCCCAAGTAGCTGGGATTACAGGCACCCACCACCACGCCTGGCTAATTTTTTGTATTTTTAGTAGAGATGGGGTTTCACCATCTTGGCCAGGCTGATCTTGAACTCCTGACCTCGTGATCCACCCACCGTGGGCTCCCAAAGTGCTGGGATTACGGGCTGTCTGACAGCTTTGAAGAGAGTAGTGGTTCTCCCAGCATGGAGTTTAAGATCTGAGAACAGGCAGACTGCCTCCTCAATTGGGTCCCTGGAGTAAGTTTAAAAATGAATAGAAGTTGAGAACATGGACTTATGTCCCTCTGTTGAGAAGTTGCAACATAAAGTTGGTTAAGAAAATAATGTAATGATTGAAAAAAGTTGTAAGATTAGTGGAGGATTTAGATATTTGGTTTTAGGTTTTTTAGTCGAGGTAACATCTCTATGTCTAAATGTCGGTGAGACAACAATGTATAAGTAATAACTTTCAGAGCACTTTCAAGGCAATTTCAGGATGTTCTGTTTAAGAAAAACACACAAGTAACTCTTGGAATTCATAGAAAAGAGGAAGTAGAATCTTCAATCACACTTCAGTAGAGATGTTATTGGCTATGTTATAATTATTAGCTAAATTTTAAGGCAGATGAAAAATAGAGGCATGAAAGTGAAAAAGAAACAATGACAGACTAAATCATGTATGTGAAATAGAAGAGAATAGAACGAACATAACATGAAGTAAAATAACTTAATATAACATAATAGCAATTGATAAGTAAATGTAGAAATGAGCCAGAGTGAAAATTTGACTCTGATTCCAAAGTTTCCAGTAAAAACTCTTCCTGTACAGCAGCTCTTCTGGGAGGGTGTAACAAAATAGAAATGATTGATTTTTTTTTTTTTTTTTTTTTTGGAAATGAGTTCATCTCTGCATATGTGGAGACTCTACTGACTATGGGATTATTTGATAAAAATTTGGGACTCAAATCATAAATGATATTTTAATTTTCCCACTTTTATTGCCTTGGCTTTATTTTAAAACACAATGCTTTTATTGTGCTGAGTAGATTGAGCTAGTAGCCTGTCACAAGGCCAGTTTTTCCAGAGCATATTACCTGGTTAATGCCTTTCACCACCCCTTTTTCTCTCTATCAGCATGTGTTGAGCAATGAAGCACAAAAATTGCATATGGTGCCTTAATTTTAATGCAAAAATATATATTGCTTTACTATTGCATTTTTTATCCTTCTTTTTCTGAAAGCTTATTTGATTGAATTTTTTGGTTCTAATTGAGAAGGTTGAAATAAACCAGTTTTTAACTTTGAATAATGATTTTTCATTACTTGCTCTTCTTGAATAATGAGAACTATAAACCTAACCAGGCAAAAGTAAAGGTCCTTTGGGGGATTCTGAACAATACATTAGGATGTTTTTTTCCTTAAATAATAACTCAGCTGTGGTAAAGAAAAAAAAAAACAAAAAAAACAAAAAAACAAAGGAAAATTTAGATTGTGGTAATAACACATTTTTAGGTAAATTACTTCAGATTTGAGATTTCTTCATGTATTCCATCAAGGAACTAAAATGCTGCCCTATTACACAAGGTCTTTAAACCAATTATATAAGGGTAATTGTATGAATTAGCATACCTAATATGATGGCAACAGCACTAAGCAGGTGAATAATGAGTGTTATCTAAATGAATGCATTTCATTTGTCTCTGTTCATCTACTAACAAAAACAATAATATTTTAAACAGTAAATTCAAGAATCTTTTTTTAATTTATATGGAGTTTTATAACAAATGAGGAAAATATATAAGCAATTATATTTTCCTATTTATTTGTAATATTGCCTTTAATAATGATGCTCTCATATGTATTTCAAAAATAAAATTACCATCCAATGATTAAATCAAAGTATAGAAAGTAGGCCAAAAGAATGGTATATTATATTTGGAATTCTCTTTATAAATTGTGTTTTTAACAATGATTTGCTTGATTTTTGCAAACCTAAGACAATCATTCTTGAAATCTATCAAATACTGTGAGAGAACATTCAAGATGCTCCCCAGTTTGTCTCTATGATTGTTTATATGTCTTATCCCTGTATGCTAGTTACAGCTACTTCTCATTTTCTGAAAGTGCCATCTTTTCTCATGAATATTAATTTGGTGATTTGGTTTATTACTTCCTGGATTGCCCTTTTTATTTTGAGCTCTTATCTCTTCCTCCTTACCTAACTCATCTTTCTACTACTCTCCTTTATTATTTTACTCTTTCTCCTCTTCATCTTTCTCCTCCCCCTTCTTCATCCCTGCAGTTATTAATTTTTTGAATATGTAATTAGTTTCCTAACAGATCACCTCATTATAAATTATTCTGCACTTCTATGTGAAAATCTAAGGTTATGTTTTTATTTTTCGTATGCTGCCAATAACTGTATGCCTTATGTTATGATTACTTGTGTGTGAATATATATATATATATATATATATATATATGAGCCCCTTGCCTAAGATAATGAAGATTAGGTAGAGATTATTCACGTTTGTCTTTCTTAGTAACAAGCCCCACAATATTTATATGATTAATTTTTAATCAATGTCGGAATGCATTGAATGTGCATGGTATTTATAGTCAAGGCAGATCAACTGAATTATATGATAGTACTTTTCAATGAGATAAATTAAATAGGATCTTTCAATGTATAAAGAAAATAACTAAATGGGAGAATGAAAATTTTAACAAAAATCATGTTTCTAGTGGATTCTAGTTAACACTAAAAGCTTGAAAAATTAAGATAAATCACTTTTTAAAAATAGAGTTCAGAAGAGACCAAAGGAAATAAAGTAATTTCCATTTGGATCAAAAAGAAGCAATGAAATTATTAGTAAAGATTGGAGGGAAAAAATAACACTGGAAGGAAGTTCACAGTGGAACATGACAAGGGAGGTGCCTAGCAGTTAGGTTGACAACTGAATATATGAAGACTTCAGGTAAAGAGGTAAAGATGAAATAAGATCACAAGCACAAATAAGATGGAAATCCCAAAATATATAATACATTATTTTTAGTGTAATATACATTGAAATAAATTGAAATGAGATGGAGTAGAACAAGATGGTGGAATACAGGGTCCCACCAATTGTCTCCCTTTGTGAAGAAACACTAAATTTAACAACTATCTACAAACAAAAATCACCTTCATAATAACCAAAAATCAGATGAGCCTTCAAAGTACCTGGTTTTAATTTCGTATCACTGAAAGAGACACTGAAGTGGATAACAAGGATAGTTTTGAATTACTAATTCCACGTCTCTCCCATTTCCCCATGGCAACCACATGGCACAGAGAAATGGTGTGCTTGGGAGAGGAAGAGCACAGCAATTATGAGATGTTGCAATGAACTCAGTGCTGCCTGGTCACAGTGGAAAGCAAAATTGGATTAAACTCAGCTGACACTCCCCAACAGAGGGAGCATTTAGACCAGCCATAGCCAAAGGGGAAGCACCCATCCCAGAGGTTAGAACTTGAGGTCTGGCAAACCTCACCACCATGGGCTAAAGTGCTATAGGGGCCTAAATAAACTTGAAATGCAGTCTAAACCATAAGGACTACAAGTCCTAGTGCTAGGCTAGGCTCAGAGCTAGGAAGCTTAGGGGATACATGACTTACCGAGACACAGGGCAAGTCAGCTAGGGGAGTGTAGTGCCACCATTCTCCTATGCTCAGGAAGCACAGCTTACAGCTCCCAAAGAGAGCCCTTTCTTCCACTTGAAGAGAGGAGAGGAAAGATTAAAGAGGACATTTGTCTTGCGTCTTTGATACCAGTTCAGCCACACTAGAATAGAGCACTAGTCAGAGTCATGAGGCCCCAATCCAGGACCTAGCTCCTGAGAAACATTTTTAGACACAACCTAGGCCAGAAGAGAACCTGTTGCCTTGAACGGAAAGACTCAGTCCTGGTGGAACCCATCACCTGCTGACTAAAGAGCTCCTGGGCCCTGAATACCCAACAGTGATACCCAGGTAGTATGCCATGGACCTTGGGTAAGACTCTAAGAAGTGCTGGCTTCAAATGAGACGCAGCATATTCTCTGCTATGGTGGCTGTGGCTTGAGAAATGCAGAGGGAAAATTAAAGGAAAGTTTTTATTGCATCTTAGATACTAGCTCAACCACAGTAGTGTAAAGCACCGTGGGGGCTCTTGGGGGCCTGATTCCAGGCCTGAGCTCCTGGATGGCATTAATGACATGCCCTGGGCAAGAGGAGAGCACACTTCCCTGAAGAGTGAGTCCCAGGCCTGACAAAATTCACCACAAGCTAACCAAAGAGCCCTTAGGCCTGAAGTAAATATTGGTTTTATCCTGGCAGTATTCCCATGGGCCTCTGGTCATGGTGGTAGCCACAGAGTGAGGCTCCTCGTCTATGGAAAGGAGAGGGAAGAGTGTAAATAATTGTGTCTTGAGGTCTGAGGACCAACTCAAACATGTTAATAGTGTAATGAAAACAAAGTAGATGTATTAATTTTTCAACTGCAGTCCCTAGCTCCTGGATAGCATCTCTGAATCCACCCAGGGCCTGGGGGAACTCACTATCCTTAAGGGAAGGACACAAGCCTGGCTGGCTTCACCATCTGCCTATGGCAGAGCCAGAGGGCCTTGAGTGAACATAGGCAATAGCAAGGTAGTGGTAACCCTGGAGCTACGGGCAAGACCCAGTATTATGCTGGCTTCAGGTCTGACCCATCACAGTCCCAACGGTGGTGGCTACAGCAATGCTTGTGTCACACCACCCACAATCACAGGCAGCTCAGCACACAGAGAGACACTCCATTTGTTTGAGAGAAAGTAAGGGAAGAGAACAAGAGTCTCTGCTTAGTAATCCAGAGAATTACCTGAGATCTTATCCAAGGTGATATCTCCAGGACACTGCAGAAACCACAGCGTTACTTAGGCTTGAGTGCCCCATACTGCAGGTGGAGCTTAGGTCACAACACCCAAGTCCTTTCAAATACCTGGAAAGCCTTCCCAAGAAGGATAGATACAAACAAGCACAGAATGTGTAGACTACAAGAAACATCTAAGTCTTCAAGGTCCAGACACTGACAAATACCAGAAAACATCAAGACTATCCAGGAAAACATGTTCTAACTATAAAAGGCACTAGGGACCAGTCTTGGAGAAACAAAGACATGAAACCCTTCAGACAGAAAATTCAAAACAGTTGTGTTTAGAAAACTCAAAGAAATTTGAGGTAACATAGAGAAGAAATTCAGAATTCTATTGCATAAATCTAACAAAAATATTGAAATAATTAAAAAGAATCAAGCAGAAATTCTAGAGTTGAAAAATGCAATTGACATGTTAAAGAATGCATCAGAATCACTTAATAGCAAAATTAATCAAGCAGAAGAAAGAATTAGTGAGCTTGAAGACAGGGTACTTGAAAATACACAGCCAACAGGGACAAAAAATAATAATAAAAAAATAAAGTACACCTACATGATCTAGAAAATAGCCTGCAAAAAGCAAATATACAAGTTATTGGCCTTTAAGAAGAGGCAGAGAGAAAGATAGGGTAGAAACTTCATTCAGAAAGATAGCAGATAACTTCTCAAACCTAGAGAAATATATCAATATCAAATACAGAAAGTTTATAAACCACCCAGAAGATTTAACCCAAATAATACTATCTCAAAGCACTTAAACTCCCTAAGATCAAGGATAAAGAAAGAATCCAAAAAGCAGCAAGAGAAAAGAAAGAAATAATACACAATACAGCTCCAACACATTTGGCAGCAGACATTTCAGTGGAAATCTTATAGGCCAGGAGAGAGTGCCATGACATATTAAAGGGCTGATACCAAAACCAGACAAAGACATATCAAAAAAAAAAATCTATAGGCCAATATTACTGATGAATATTGATGAAAAAATCTCCAAAAAATATTAACAACTGATTTCAACAGCACATTGAGAAGATCATTTATCATGACCAATTGTGGTTTATTCCAGGGATGCAAGATGGTTCAACATATGCAAATCAATCAATCAGTGTGACGTATCATATTAGTAGAATAAAGGACAAAACTATATGATCATTTCAATTGATGCTGAAGAAGTATTTGATAAAATTCAACATCCTTTCATGATACAAACCCTCAAATAACTTGATATAGAAGGAATGTACCTCAACAAAATGAAAACCATATATGACCAACTCACAGCTAGCATCATACTGAGTGGGGAAAAACTACAACTCTTTTCTCTAAGATCTGGAACAAGACAAGGATGCCCACTTTTAACACTGTTATTCAAAATATTCATGGAAATCCTAGGTAGAGCAGTCAGATGAGAGAAAGAAATAAAGGATACTCAAATTGGAAAGGAAGAAGTAAAATTATGGGTTTTTTTTTTTTTTGCAGATTGTATTATCTTATATTTTGAGAAACCTGAAGACTCCACACACAAAAAAAAACTATTAGAACTGATAAATTCAGTGAAGTCAGAGTATACAAAATTAAAATTACAACAGCAGTAGCATTTCTATATTCTGACAGTGAACAACTAGAAAAAGAAATCAAGCAAGTAATTCCATTTATAATAGCTACAAAATAATAAAATACTTAGAAATTAACTGAATCAAAGAAGTGAAAGATCTCTACAATGAAAACTATAAAACATTGATGCAAGAAATTAGAAAACAAAAAATGGAAAGATATTCCATGTTCAAGAATTGAAAAACATAATATTTTTAATGTAATAATATTTTTAATGTCTATACTACCCAAAGCCATCTACAGTTTCATTATAATGCCTATCAAAATACCAAATACATTCTTTGCACACATACAAAAAATCCTAAGATTTTTATGCAACTATAAAACACTCAGAATAGCCAAAGTTGTCCTAAGCAATAAGAATAAAACTGAAGGATTCATATTACCTGACTTCAAATTATACTACAAAGCAATAGTAATCAAAACAGTCTCGTACTGGCATAAAAACAGATACACAGAAAAGTGGAACAGAATAGAGTACCCAGAAATAAATCCATACATCTATGGTGAACTTATTTTTTACAAAGATGCCAAGAATGTATATCTATACTCTGATTTTAAAATGGGCAAGAGACCTTCAGAGACATTTCTCAAAAGGAAACATACATATGGCAAATAGGTATATGAAAAGGTGTAACAACATGGATGGAAGTGAAGGCCATTATCCTAAGTGAAAAAGCCAGGCATAGAAAGACCAACTTCACATGTTCTCACATATTTTTGGAATCTAAATATTAAAACAATTGATTTCACAGAGATAGAGAGTAGAAGGATGGTTACCAGAAGCTGGCAAGGGTAGTGGGGGATTGGGGGAAGGCTGTGGGGAGAAGTGGGGTTGTTTAATGGGTGCAAAATATAGTTAGAAAGAAGGAATAAGATGTAGTATTTGCTAGCACAACAGGATGACTATAGTAAAAAAACAATTTAATTGTACATTTAAATATATTTTTTAATGAATTGTTTCTGATACATAGGATAAATGCTTGAGGTGATGGATACCCTATTTACCCTGATGTGATTACTATGCATTGCATGCCTGTATCAAAATATCTCATGAAACCATAAATATATACCCTAGTATCTACCCATGGAAATAAAAAATTTAAAAAAATAGTTAAAAAACAGTAAAGCAGACACTACAGAGAATTTTTCAAAAAAAGAAACTAAAATAAGATAAAATAACAAAGACTCAATCTTTTGTTTTTGTTCATTTATTCACACTGCTACCTAACATAAAAGAAATATAAGAACATAAATGGGAAGAATTTCCATCCAGAACTCTATCATATTTGCCTTTTTAAAATCTTGGTTAAAACATTAAAAATGTATGAATAGAAGACTACCAATCCCTAATTATCATCTGACATATCATTCATGTAATGCTTTGTATTTATTTGCCCTTGACTCTGTTTTCCTCAATTCAAGCCGTGTTTTCATCCTGTATGAGCTCAATATACATGTAGATGACTCTGATATTCTGCCTGTTGGTTTGTTTATCTTCTTAATTAAAAAAAAGAAAATGTCAGGTGTGGTGGCTCAGACCTGTAATCCCAGCACTTTGGGAGGTTGAGGTGGGCAGATCACTAGGTCAAGAGATTGAGACCATCCTGGCCAACATGGATGGTGAAACCCCGTCTCTACTAAAAATACAAAAATTAGCTGGGCATGGTGGCACACATCTGTAGTCCCAGCTACTCGGGAGACTGAGGCGGGAGACTTGCTTGAACCCGGGAAGTGGAGGTTATGGTGAGCTGAGATCGCACCACTGCACTCCAGCCTGGGCCTGGTGACAGAGCAAGACTCAGTCCAAAAAAAAAAAAAAAAAAACCTTTATCAAGTTAAAAAAGATGTTTGGATCTTCAGATAAGCATTGCTGGAATCCTCAACAATGACTTCTCTTTACATGTGTTCATTTAAAATGGATCACATGGCCACATCTAACAGCAATAAAATCATGAGATGAGCATTTTTAAATAGGTACATTGTCATGTTGAAAAAAATCAAGAATCTTGTAGTAGACAAGATAATGTAATTGGATAGGCAACTAACAGAATCTGCCACACCATGTATTTTTCCATCTCTAAAAATTTATACTACTAATAGCTTTTTCTTCTCTTAGACATACTTCTACTCTCCAATTAAATCTTCCCTTTGCATTTTAAATACTGTCACATGTGTGCCTTTTGTGAAAAATAAATCCCATGTTAAACTGCTCAAATACTTATTGTTCTGAAGCTACATCTCTTGCCTCCAATTGCAGCCAACATTCCTGAAAGGGTTGTTGAACCTGAGTCTCCATTTCTTTGGCTCTAATTTATTCACAAGTCCAATTCAATCAGGTTTAATACTCACTGTAATGCCATAGCGTCACTGTATCACTGAATGTATTGGTGATATCTGTGACAGTTAATGAATCTTCTTTTTTAAGAGTCTTTATCTCTTGAACTTGCAGAGAACTGTCTTCTTAAAGTATCTCTACCTTTGCTTCCTTAACTAAACCTTTCTGTGAATTTTCAACGCACATCTCAAGTTTTTTATCTCTTTTTTGCAAACTATTACTCATCCACACAGCCCTTGCACTTTTCAGTTATTCAAGACCACATTTTGTTATATTTCCAACTATAATGTCTTCCTAGGCTATCTAATTTATTCACTCGTTCAATCCACAAACATTTACTTAACCACCTATTCTGGACCAAGCAGTCATTCACATGCCAGGGATGGAAAAAGCCTGCAAAAAACGTGATTCATGAAGTTTATATTTTAATGTGGGAATTGGTTAATACACAAGGAAAACAAATGAGATATATAGTATGTCAAAAGGCGACAAGCACCAAGGAGTAAAAAATGACACAAGGACATGGAATAGGCATTATCATGGAGGAAAGATTAAATTTTAGACATGGTAAAGGAAAAGTCTCACATAGAAGGTGATTTTGGAGGAATTTGAAAGAGATTAGAGAGGGGGATTATGTGACTACATAGGAGAAATTATTTAGGAGGAAGAAAGGCAGAAGGCATATTAAATAAACCACGTACACACTTTCAATGGTAGTCCACAAAGAGGTACTAGTTTCCTGAATGAAGAAATGAATCATTATGATTACTATTCTTCATAGGAAAAGAAATATATCAAATCAAATCATTTATAATCAGTGAAATAAATTTTATTTAGGTTATTATTAGCCATGATGTTATTTGTAATAATTATTCACATTTTATTATTATAAATTAAACCTAAAATATTTTTTTATCACTCTTCTAGATACTGAAATTAAAAGAAGAAAACTAGGAGGACTATAGTAATTTATAGGGTGGATTTCAAATACTTAATTCCAGTCATGCACATATATTCTAAAAACTTGGAGTAGGTCATTTTGAATTCCTTCTATAGCATAACCACTGTGTTCTCTCTGCCTTCCTTATAAGTACACTTTCATGACAACACAAATAACCCTGGCATTAAAACCAAAGAATTTAAAAAGATATGTCTACAAGAATGAGATTATTGATCCAACAGATATTCTACACTTAGATAATTTTAATCTCAACTTTCTATGATGCTGCTGGTTTCAACCAAGAGTGAGGTTGGAATATGTTGGCCCAGGTACATTCTTCTCCATGAAGCTTAAATAATGATTTATTTTGTCACATCTATTTACTAAATTTCAGAATATTAGTTGTGGCCTAGTTCATAAGCCAATGCCATAAGTTATTTCCATAGGAGCCTCCTGTTTCTATAAAAGCCAAAAAACTTAATGAATCAATGCAATCTAAATTTATGTTATCCCACCAGCTGGAATTATGGCTAGCCTTTGCCTTCCCTTGGTATATCTCCATGTTTGACTGTTGCGCCACAATGGGCTAGACAGTGACAAGGGAATAGACAGTCCTTATACACTGATGATACACTGAGATAAAGGCTAAGATGTTCTCTTCACCTGACATGTAATGTTATTATTTTAGTTTGAAGTTAAATATATTCTCTTATTTAAATACAGACTGCTTGTGATTTTGCCTGTGGTTTTTACAAATATATATATGTGTGTGTGTGTGTGTGTGTGTGTGTGTGTGTGTGTGTGTGTGTGTGTATGATAAAGATGGATTAAATATATAGAACTCAGAAGTCTGGCAAGAGTTAGAAAAGAAGGTACATACTTTATATAAAAAGTATTTATTGCTGTCAAGAAGTCTATCAGGCTAGATATAGATATGTACTAACTGTATGCCTCCTCATACATATTCTCCAGACTGAGAAAGCCGCCAAATCTGCATGGCAGCTCACCTTCAGCCTCCTGCCCTGCACATCCATGCACAATTTTTAATCCAGTCTTATACTGGGCTGAGGAACTAATTCTCATCTCCACTGAGATATTTTCAACATCAACAATATTTGTTACAACACTCAGGTGGACTTTTTAACATTTATGTTAGTTCTGACATTCTGGACACATATTCCTGCATTTCAGGCATACTTTCCTATACAATTCCTTCTTATTATTCATAAGATAATTTAGGTAGTCTATATTTACTATGGTTCTGTTGCTTCTATTCATTGATCCTAGTAACATATGGTCTCAGTTCTTTCCATTCTTTTTCATATGACATTTCCAAGTCCTCTTTCCATAATGATAATGCCAGTATCTTTTTCTGTCAATTACTTTGCATGATAGATGTTACTATTTAGCAACTACTAAAGTGCCATCAACACCTTCATATAAGACACATGGCACATTGTAGATTATAAGAAATATTGCTTAATTGAGAATCGTCACCATTTTTTCTAAATACTAAGTTACAGAAATAATAGGTTTGGAATCTGAAATTCAAATCAAATCTTTCTTCCTCCAAAGTTAGTTTTTTTTCCACTATATTTCTGACTTTATGCTTTTTATTCTCTATTTTCAGTTCCCTTCACTCTGTTGATTTCTTGCAGCTGTTTTAACAAATTACCACACACTTGGAAGCTTAAAATAAAAGAAATTTAATCTCTCACAGTTTTTGAAGGCCAGAAGTCTGAAATCATTATCAGTGGGCCTAAATCGGAGGGTTGGTAGGGCTACACTCACTCTGGAAGCTCTAGGGGAAAATCTATTCTTTGTCATCTCCGCTTTGTGGGGCAGCCAGCATTCTCTGGTTTTAATTGTTTAATTCCAATATCTACATCTGTAGTAGCATTGCTTTATCATCTTCTGTCTGTGTCAAATCTGTCTTTACCTCCCTCTTATTTAAGGATATAAGTAATTGCATTTAGGGTCTGCCTTCGTCATTCAGAAAATATTGCCATTTAAAGATATTTAACTGAATTATATATTTTTGCCATATAACATCCACAGATTTCAGGGATTAAGACTGACCTACCATACTCTCCACCCTTCTTAACCCTATACTTTTCCCACCTCATAGTATCATGCCATTACCAAATCCCTTCAACTTCACAGGGAGATAGAAGCTACTTTTCATTAACCCTGTGGTTCAGCACTATCCCATACAGTTTCAACTACCTATAGCTTTGTAAATAGTCCCATTATTAAACCTTTCTTGAATTATCCATATTTGTATATATCATCTGTGTCCTACTGGGATCTTTAAAATATCCAAGACATAAAATGTAATTTGGTACATCATAAAGATGATGGAATAAAAAGAATTGAATCTCCCCCCACCATGAACACACTGATTCAAAACAAAGCACAAAATAATTTCCTTTGTGTGAAATACAGAAACTAAATGAGAGACTCCTATATTCCCAGGCAAGCATGAAACTAGCCACATGGAAACCGGTAGAAATATTCAAATTGTGTCTCACCATAAGCTCTGCTTCTGACATGGTGCCCAGTGATTAAAAGGAAATACCCATCTCACAGATTACCCGTATGGAAGTAGGAAAAAAACTTGATTATATGTTCAAGACTGATATTTCTGGGGCCTCACCATGGCACTTGTTTCTGTCTTACCTACCCCTAAGGGCTAATGGGACCCAGCATACTCTAGCCACCTGGGGGCCACTGAGATTAAAAATCCACTTTGAACTAGCAAGCTAACGCATGCCACAGTGGAATACCCTAGCACAGTGCAGAGTGATTAGGAGAATAAGAAACAGCTCCCAGCTTTTCATCAGGCAGGGAAGAAAAGTAGTAGACAGTACGTCCAATGCTCTTACAGTTTTAGAGGCATCCAAAGCAATAGATTCTGTTCCTCATGTCTCAGAATTTTGATAAGACCTAGCGTATTTTAGAAACCTAGAGGCCACCAACCACAAAGATAGCAATTTGAACTAGCACAAAGATTTGAGAGGTCCTCAGAATCTCTCGCCACATTTATTAGCAAGGGTCTTCTCTTGTATAAGAGCAGTCCACAAAGACTGAAAGAGGTGGCCGTTTTATCTAATATGCAGACACCAGTTCAAAGGGTTAGGGAAAATGAAGGCACAGGGAAATATGTGGCAAACAAATGAATAAAATAAATCTCAAGAAAAACATGCTAATGGAATAGAGATATGATTTAGTGACTGAGAATTCAAATGACAATTATGGAGTTGATAAGTGAGGTTAGGTGACTAATTTATGAACTAAGTGAAAATTCTAATAAAGTGATTGGAAATATATTTTAAAGAACTAGAAAGGAATCACAGAGCCGAAGAGTATTATAATTTAAGTAAAAAATTTACAATAGGGGTTCTATAACAGACTAGGTGAAGCAGGAAAAAGGATTAGCAAGCTTGAAGACATGTCATTGGAAATTATTCAGCTGGAGGAAAAAAATAATAATAAAGCAGAGTGAAGAAAGCTTAAAAAGTACCTGACAGCATAAAGCAGATTAACTTACGCAATATGGGAGAAAATAATAAGACTAAAGAGAAAGAGATAGAAGCTTATTTAAATAGTGGCCCGATCTTCCCAAATCTGAGGAAGGACATTTACATCCATATTCAAGAAGGGCAACGGGCTTGAAGAAGAGATAAATCCAAAAATCGTTCACACTGAGATACATAATAATCAAATTGTAAAAAGTGAAAGACAAAGAGAGAACTTTCAAAGTGGCCAGAGAAAAGTGACATTTAATGTACAAGAAAACCTCTATAAAACTATCATTGAATTTCTCAGCAAAAACATTGCAAGACAGAAGAGAGTGAGGTGACATATTTAAAGTTCTGCAAGAAATAAAACTGTCAACTAAGAATACTCTACTTGGAAAAATTGTCATTCAAAAATGAAAGAGAGAAAAGAAACATCCCTAAGCCAGCAAAAACTGAGGGAGATATAACCATGATAACTGTCTTACAAGAAATTCTAAAGGGAATTTTTGAACAATGGAATGAAATAATATGAAAGAGAAATGCAGAAGCACAAAAAATTATAAAACTCACTATTAAAAGTAAATACATATACAAATACAGAATACTGTAGTAGTGTAATAATATTAGGTAAGTCATTTTCACTTAAAGTATAAAAATTAAAAAGCAAACATTAAAAGTAAACATAAGTGTAAAATTTGCATATTGACACGCAGTCTAAAGATATGCAAATGATGACATCAATAACTTAAAGTTTGTGAGTGACTAAAAGTATAAGTTTTTATACAGGATTGAAGTTTAGTTCTTATCAGCTTAAAATAGACTGTTATAAGTTGATTTACCTAAGTCCCATGACAACTATGAATAAAATATCTGTAGAAGAAAAACTCAAAAATAGTGAGAAAAGAATCAAAGGAATAATATTATAAAAAGTAAAAACACAAGGAAGACAACAAGAGAGGAAAAGAGAGACAATAACAACAAAACAGAAAATAATTTGCAAGACAGTAATTCTAAATCTTTTTCTATCAACTATTACTTCAGATATAAATGATTAAATTTCTCAATAAGAAACCACTGAGTAACTGAATGGATTAAAAATAACCAAGATTCAATTACATGCTGTCCAAAAGGAATTCCATTTAGATTTAAGGGCACACAAAGGCTAAAAATGAAGGCAGGAAAAAAGATATCCCATGTACACAATACATAAAAATGAGCAGAATCGTATATACTTGTATTAGAAGACACAAATTTTAAGTGAAAAACTGTCATAAGAGAAAAAGTTATGCAATAATGAGAGGTCAATTTTCCAGGAAAATATAACATATATATATATATACACACACACACACACACACACACACACACACACACGTTTGTTATAGCTAGCAGGCTAACACAAGCCACAGTGGCGCACCCTAGCACCGTGCAGAGTGATTAGGGGAAAAAGAAACAGCTCCCAGCTTTTCATCAGGGAGGGAAATAAAGTAGTAGGCAGTAGGTCCAATCCTCTTACATTTTTAGAGGCATCCAAAGCAATAGATTCTGTTCCTCCTGTCTCAGAACTTTGATAAGACATAGTATATTTTGATAAGACCTATATATATATAATATATATATAATTATATATATATACACACACACATATATTTAAGTATATATATTTCTATATATATTTTTATATATATGCCCCAAATCAGAACCCCTAAGTATATAAACAAACATTGACAGAATTGAAGAGTGCAATCGATAGCAATACAATAATAGAAAAAGACTTCGATACCCCCACTTTCAATAATGGATAGCCCCTTCAGTCATTTAGACAGATCAGCAATATGGAAACAATGAACTGGAACAGCCATAAAGACCAAGTAGACCTAACAGACATATACACAACACTCCACCCAACAGTAATGAAATATATATTCTTCTCAAGTACACGTTGATAATTCCCCAGAATAGTAAACATGTTGGGTCATAAAACAAGTTTTAACAAATTTAAGAAGAATAAAATCATACTAAGTATACTTTCCAACCATAGTAAAATTAAACCAGAAATCAATAGCAGAAGGAGAACTAAAAAAATCATAAATATGTGAAAAATAAACAACAGACTATGTATGAGTCAAATAAGAAATCAATAGACAAATTTAAACTATCTTGAAACAATTGAAAATGAAAATACAACATGTCATACCATATGGAATGCAACAAAATAGTACTAAGAAGGATATTAATAGTGATAAATGTTGACATTAAGAAAAAAATTATTTCAAATAAAAAACCTAACTTTATACATTAAAGAACTGGAAAAAGCAGAACAAACTAAGACCAAAGATAACAGATGGAAAGAAATGTAAAGATAAGAACAGAAACAAAAGGATTAGAAAACAGAAAGGCAATAGAGAAAAAATCAACAAAACTGGATTTCTTGAAAAATAAAATTGACAAACCATTAGCTACTAAAAAGAAGCAAGATGACTCAAATAGAAAAAAAAAAATCAAAATGAAAGAAGAGACATTACAACTGATAGCACAGATACAAAATAAATATTCAAGACCACTGTGAACAATTTTACACCAACTAATTAGACAACTTAGAAAAAAAGGATTCATTTCTAGTAATATACAACCTACCAAGAGTAAGTCCAAAAGAAAGTGAAAATCTGGACAGTCCTATAGCTAGTAAGGAGATTAAATCAGTAATTTAAAACTTCTCAAAAAAGGAAAGCCCAGGACCATATGGCTTCATGAGTGAGTTTGATCAAACATTTAAAGAAAAATTAATGTCAATTCTTCTCAAACTATTCCAAAAATAAAGCGAAAATGATTTTATGAGGTAATTTTATGTTTCAAAATTACCCTAAAACATCCCTGATAAACACAGATGAAAATGTCCCCAAGAAAACATTAGCAAATTGAATTTAACAACACACTATAAGGATTATACACCACAATCATGCCAGATTTACCCATGGCATTCAAGAGTGTTTCAACATGCACAAATCAAGAAATGTGATTCACCTCATTAACAAACGAAGTATAAAACATGGTCATCTCAATAGATGCAGAAAATGCCTTTGAAAAAATTCAACATCATTTCATGATTAAACAAAACAAAACAACCTCTCTAAAAACTAGGAATAGAAACAAATTACTTTAAAATAATAAAAGTCATACGTGTAAAGTTCACATCTAACATTATATTCAATGGTGAAAGACTAGCGTTTTCCCTAACATCAGGAACAAGACAGTTATCCCTCTTTTATTCACCATAGTGCTGGAAATTTTAACCCGACCAATTGGCAAATAAAAAAAAAAATAATAAAAGGCATCAAAATCAGAATGAAAGAAGTAATATCATGTTTTTTACAACTGAGGTAATCTATAAATATCAAACTCTCAGAACTCCAGGTGCTTATTTCTATATAGGCTTATGTTACTCTGAGCACAATGGAGTCTAATTTTTCTTTGAGATCTTTTCTAATGATGTTGGATAATTTTTTGGACATGTCTACATATTAAATCTAATTTTACAGTAAACGCTACAATATGTAGAAACGCTAAAGATTCTACAATAAAACTATTAGAACTAATAAACAATTTCAGTAAAATTTCAGGATGCAAAATCAAAATACAAAATCAACATACAAAAAACAAAAAATTGTACAAAGTCAACTTGCAACAACATTTCTATATAGTAACTACAAACTATCTGAAGAGGAAATTAAGAAAAATTATCATTTACAGTACAATCAAAAATAAGGTACTTATAAATAAACTTAACTAAGGATGTGGAAGGCATGTAAACTGAAAACCACAAAACATTGAATAATAAAATTAAGCAAAACACAAATGAATAGATGTTTTGCGTTCATGGATTGTAAGACTACATTGTTAAAATGGACATACTACCAAATTTATTTACAGATGCAATGTAATTTATATGCATTGAATCAGTAATCCTAAAAATATTTTTTACAGAAATAGAAAAAAAAATTAAATTTATATGAAAACACAAATGATCCAAAATAGCCAAAACAGTCTTGAGAAAGAACAGATTGAGGAATTACACTTTCTGATTTCAGAATATATAAGAAAGCTATAGTAATTAAAAGAATGTATGATACTAGCAGAAAGATAAACATATAGAACAAATGAACAGAATAGAAACTCAAGAAATTAACCCAATCAAATACAATCAACTGATCTTCAACAAAGATGCAAAGAATAGAGAAAGGTTAGTTTGTTTCTTCAACAAATGGTGCTGGGAAAACTGGTTATCCACATACAAAACGTAGTTAGACTTTTATCTTAAAACATAAACATAAATCAACTCAAAATGTATTAAAGACTTACATGTGATACCTGTAGTGTGAAACTCCCAGGAAAAAATAGGTGGAAAGCTTTATGACATTGGTAGTGACAAAAGCAAAAATAGAAAATTGTAACTACATCCATTTAGAAGGTTTCCGCATAATAAAGAAAACAAGCAACAGAGTAAAAAGATAACCAGAAAATAGGAGAAAACATTTGCAAACCATACATTTGAAAGAGGGTTAATAGTCAAAATGTATAAAAAACTTTAACTGAACAGAGAAAAAAGCAAATGACCCCATTAAAAATGGGCAAAGGACTTGAATAGAGATTTCATCAGCAAATACATACCGATGGCTCAACATCACTAATCTTCAGGGAAATTCAGATTTCCTTTAACTACTATTGATTCTATTTATTTTACATTATATATATGTATATATACATATGTGTGTGAATATATATACACATTGACTATACATTCAAAGGCTGATTTTTTTTTCAGATTTTATTTGGGCATGGGCAGAATTCACTGTTAATTCTGAAAAAAACTATTATCATTTGAGATTACTCTTTGTTTAAATAATGAATAGCTGTCCATTAATCTCTTTAAGTAGAATGTAACAATGTTTCCATTGTGAAGAAAAAAATCTTATCTAATAATGTAGATTTGATTAACTGTTTTTGCATTTTCAATTGAAAAGTTAATAATCATTACATGCACATTCCTGATATCAGGAAGAAGAAATCTGTTATTGACCTTCAGGGTGTGAGTAGAAATTATTCTTTAGATAGAAAAAAATGTAACTAACGATTCTTCAACTTTATTGTAAGGAAGCACCAATAATAGAATGCAACATATACGATACACATTATTATCAATTTTGAAAGTATCCCCTGTAGATCACCCTGTGAGCTGATTTTGTAATTCACTTAAAAATGAAAGTATAATTTTAAAATGTTGTTAACAAAATTATCCTCTCTTAAAAGGAAATATATTTGACTATTCCTGAGGCTATTTTATACATAACTTACTGAAGAGCAAAATGCAAATATTTTTGGAAATAGTAGAATTTTAGCAACAGAGGGCACAAAGGAAATATACTGGTTGTATTGTTTACCTCAGATGCACAGAAGGCCTAGCTCTATGCCAAGAAGTGAGGAAATAGTCCTTTAGCAAAGAAACCTGTCTTTGTTTTATTAAACTATTATTGCCTTTATTAAACCATTTGGTGAGGGACAAATGTCTGCACAAGAATCATAGATATGTATAGGACTATTTATATTGAATATATCCCCTTTCATAACCCAATAGTTGAATTACCTTTAAATATGCTCCTTTCGTGTATCATTTTTGCCTTTAGCCTGTAAAAACTAAAGAGTTTAACTTGTCTTTCAGTGTAAAGCCAAATTTATGAGTTACAGGGTTAATATCTGAGCTTAATGTTTCTGTCAATGTTATCACCTAATATAAAGAGCTAAGGCCAAGCAACTCTCTGAGTGGAACTCCAAGTGAGGAAGCTGCTTCTCAGCAGTATTAGCCAAACCATTTTCACAGCTTTTGCCATTTCCTTTTAACTCCATTCATCCTCCAGGATCATATAAACGTCTCTTTTCCTAGTATGTGACTTCTCTGCTACATGACTTTCTCAAGATCTTTTCCTCTCAGCTTTAGTTCATATTCTTATCTGTGTGTCCACTAACTTGTATCTCAAATTAGATTTTTCCACATCTATGAACATCAAACTCTCAGAACTCCAGGTGCTTGTTTCTATAGAGGCTTATGTTACTCTGAGCACAATGGAGTCTAATTTTTCTTTGAGATCTTTTCTAATGACATTGGATAATTTTTTGGACATGTATACATATTAAAACTAATTTTACAGTAAAATTATATGAGTAAAAGTGTAAAATTCAGACAGATCGGAAGGCCACCCTAGTGAAAAGAGAGCACCCTAGCATCTAAACTTGTTCCTCAGTCCAAGGAAATAAACAGTATTAACTGCATTTAATATGCTTTTCTATTTTACTATGTTCTATACATACCTAAATATGAGCATACTATTACAAAACCTTCTTTGTCACCTAATAATATATATTGGAAAATGTTTTATCTGTTAGGACATATAACTGAGATACACTTGTGGCCCAACTTAAGTCGACTCTGTGATTAAATATTCCATGTGCTGCTGCACCTGGTTCTTATTCCACAATTTATTTTTATCATCTCTTTTTCCACAAACCTTTCTAGATTTCCCTCACTGTTGGTCAATTCTTCAGCTAGTTTTGTGTGCTTGCCTGATTGAGTGATTCAGACTTTTATCCCAGAGGAGTCTGAGATTTTGTTTTTCTTGATCTTTGTCAGATAGCCCTTCCATCAAGGACACATTTGAGACTTATCACTGAGCTTGAAAACACCAAGATGTTTCCCAGGGGAAATTGAGTTCAGGATATCCTTATAGCTACTTTACTGTAACAGTCAGCATCAGCTCCTCTTTATAATACAGGCTTTGCTCATGCTAGGTTTATAACTTATTACTCCTCTTACATATATACCAGTTTACAATACTCAAAGTGGCCAGGAAAAAAAGTCATTACTTTAGGTTTAGTATAATCTTTACTGTATCCCTTGGAGGAAAGTATCTGCCTGGGTAATGGTATCTTTTATCCATCAGAATGTAGGAGCACCAAGGATGGGAAGCATTTGTTTGAGAATCAGTATGTGAGAGAGGAAGATTAATTATCTGTTTCCTGTTTCTTTTGCACTGCAATATTTTTACTCAGTATTTTCTATTTTTGATACAACCTTAAATTTAATGAATTAATTCTGTTTGATAATGTAGCTATTTTTATAATAGGTTTCAAGTAATTTACTTAAAAATTTTGCATCACTGTTGATAGTAAATTAGCCTCTGTTTTATCTGTATGTTTTCTTTTTTTTTTTTTTTTTTTTTTTTTTTTTTTTTTTTTTTTTTTTTTTGCTGGTACTACATTGAACTCTCCATACATGATGCAGCAAAAATCATTTAAGGCTGACACAATAAGGCAGAGTGCAAGAATTATAAGTCAGTCTTGGCAAGAAAGAACTGATGCTGTTAAAGTCACTCATGGTCTCCATTCCTTCGACAATAGAATGTGCCCATCTAACAAGCCATAAGCTGGCCAGAACAGAGACTGGATGCCATCCATTGAATGTTTCATTCTGTCTACCTGGTTTCTGAGTCTCTCTTCTATAGTAAATGTTCACTGATGGGTATTAAAATAAAATAGAGCTCATCATGTTTGTGTCTGTTTTTCAGACCACTTTTTACTTTGAGAAAAAGCTGTTGGCCATTGCCCAATAGTTTCTGTAATGTTTTTCTTAGAGTATTTTGCCCACCATACAAGGGAAGAAACAATTATAATTCTTAAAACTGTCCACTGAGAAAATTTCTTCTCCCTATTTCTTATTAACGTTATCGCTGAGTAGGGCTGCAGTACAGTGGTTCTCTACTTTCAGCTCACACCATACATTGAGGTGATCCATCCATGAACTATACCTGAATTTTATTTCTTCTCTATTATTTGGAAACAGAAAACACCTTTTAAGTCCATAGCTTTGTTGGGGCAAAGTCATTGTACCAATACAAGGAGCTACTATGAGAATCCATTTCCTGGGGTTTCATTTACCTACAGTCAGCTACAGTCCAAAAATGTTAAGTGAAAATTTCCAGAAGTAAACCATTCATAAGTTTTAAATAGTGGACCCTTGTGAGTAGTGGGAAAAAAAATCTCACAACTTCCTGCTTTGCCTTGCCTGAGTCATGAATAACCCCTTTCTTCAACTACCACCCTGTTAGTCAGTAGGCATCCCTATTATCACATAGACCATGAAACTATGATGGTTCTTGTCATCAAGTAACCCTTATTTAACTTAATAATGACCCTCAAGGCACAAGAGTAGTGATGCTGGCAATTTGAATGCCAAAGAGAGCTATAAAGTGCTTCCTTTAAGTCAGAATGTGAAAGTTCTGAACTTAAAAAATGAAAAAGTATTGTATGCTGAGCTTCCTAAGATCTGTAATAAGAGCAAATCTTCTTTTTATGAAATTGTGAAGAAGGATAAAGAAATTTATGCTGATTTTGCTCTTGCACCTCAAACTACAAAAGTTGGTGCCACAGCACGTAAGTGCTTACTTAAGATGAAAACAATTAAATTTGTGTATGGAAGACATGAACTGAAATGTGCTTTGATTGACAGCATTCAGGTTCAGTACTATCCAAGATTTCAGACATCCACTTGGGGTGTTGAAACATGCCCCCCATGGATAAAGGGACACTACTGCATCCTTTTCTGCGCTTCCTGGAACCACTTGGTAGTGCCACAGGATCCTTAGAGTGTCGCCTTTCCAGCTAGAAGCCCCTGTAGCTGGTAGTGCCTTTGCTCAAGTTTTGTTCAGGCCTGTGGGCTCATTCCACCCACTCAGCCTGGCAGGCTGCACTTGGCTCATGCTACTGGCCCAGATGCCACACCTGTCAAGGATGAGCCAAGCATGGAATGGTGAGGGATGCATGAGCCAGAGAGTATGGGATCTGGCCAAGGCACACAACCAGGCATGCTGGCTCTGTGCATGCCTGTAGCTGGATCAGATGCACTGCAAGCAGCTTCTGCTGTAGGCACCCTTTTCTGGATGAGGGGAATGCAGTGGTACCCAGAAGCTTGGAGATGTCAGAAACCACTGAGCTCCAAAGAGGATGTCACAGCCCTGGCTTGGGGAGCCCCTAGGTCTGGGCTTCCAGAAGGGCCACAGCTCTTCTCTCCTTCTTGTTGCCTGCAACATGGCCAGCAGGGGTTTGGAGGGTGTGTTTCAGCCCAGTTTGTGTTACAGATCTTTGAGTCCTGCCATTTGGCAGGTCCCAAGTTCTTGTCCCAAATCCAGGAAGAGTTCAGTATTTGGACAACTGGAGGGTGAACAAAGTAAATAGGTGCTTAATTGAGCAACAGTACAGCTCTCAGGAGATCCAAAGTGGGTAGCTCCTTTGTGTAGGCAGGTCATCCCAATGTCTACAGCTTTAAGTGGAGAAGAAACCCACAGTGGGCTGCTTCTAGCCACATATGGGTCATCTCAATGTCTGCAGCCTTCAGCAGAGAGGAAACCCAGAGTGGGTAGCTCCTATCCACAGGCAGTTTGTCAGGGATGTCTTTGTGAATCTGGCTGAGTTGGGATTTTTATGGGCTTCAAAAAGGAGAAAGTACATGCTGATTGGTCAGTGGGCAACCATAGTGGGGCCTGGAAAAAGCACCATAAGTTCTCACTCCCAACCACAGACTAACCAGAACTAACAGCTTAGCCCCCATGCTTCAGGCCATCCTTGGCTTGAAGGTAGATCTTCACTGGGAATCTGCCTGTTTCCACACAGGAGGCTTTCTGCCTCCTGCTGCCATCCACATGTCATCCATGGTGCCCAGGCTGTTCCTGCCGAGGGGTAACTTCACGCCTGCACCAACCTGCCCTCGTCACTCCCTTGGCCTCCCTCCTATTCTTCTTGATGCCCAAAGTCTGGAGGGGGCGAAGGCAGCGGGGGACTGGCATGTCAGCACCACCATGAACTTGCGCACACTTGGCCAGATTGTGACAGCACTCAGGCTTAGGTACAACTTTGCTCCAAAATTGGAATGGGCACTGGGAGCTGGGAGAAGCCAGACAGCAAGAGCAGGCACTTCTGAGCCTGCTGGGGTAGGTGGAATTCCCAAGCTACCAAGAGTGCATGGATGACTGGGTCTACAGCCATGGCTGGGCAGCTGCAGCTCTGCCCAGGTGGGTGGGGCTCCTGTCCTGTCAGCTCCATGAAGCAGGCAACCCCAGCCATACCTCCCTCACTGGAGCCTATGCCTTCACACTGGCCACTCTGGACAGGCTGCCACTGCCATCAGTACTGATCCTGAATATTTATGTTTCATCATACAACAAGTGTCTCCTGTATCAGTCAAACCCTATTATTTGTGGCAGTATAGTTTAGGTAGTTCATGATGGACAGAGTTACCCATAGAGTCATTTAAAATCTCTAAATTCACTTTACCAATATGATGAAATTGTAATAATTTAGAGGTCACTTTCCACCCTCCAGCATTCATGCATCGTAATCAAGAATACTTGCAATATTAAAATTATGTCATCAATATAATGTACCAGGATGATGTTCTATCCATAGAAGACTATGAAGGTTTCTAAGGACCATATTATAAAAGGAGGTCAACAGAGCTAACATAACCCTGCAGCAAAACCATTAATGTGTATCGCTATACCCCTCACATAAAATGGACTTTGATCATTTTAATTGATGAGAATTGAAAACAATGCATGCCAAGAGCCAGGGGCTGTGCAATTCTACTCCATTAAAGATATCATACTTGCCAAAGCAGCTGCAACTGGAAATACCACTTAACTAAATTTTTTACATTTCATTTTGGTCCCATTTTATGTGGGGGGGGGCACTGATGCAAACATGTGAAATCAAAGGGATATAATGGGACCCACAAACCTCTGCATCCTTTCATGTCACATGTTACATTGAAAATTGTAACAGTTTCTCTCAGGTGGGAGGTACAACTTATGATTCACTAACTTGGTGTGGGGAGAGGAGAAATAGTTTGGGGGGGCTTCACCTCAGGCTTTTCTAACATCTTAGGTCAGAAAAACACTGTGAGGATTCTACTACCATCTAAGCACATTCATCCTACTTATGAATCATAGTACCAAGTAAAAAGTACAAATCAGTCTGTGGAACGATTGGATCCGATATGAGATGTTTGTGCCAAAATTCTGTGTACTACCTGGCCTTCATAGGCCCCCTATAAAAAGGATGCCAGATTAGCACTTTAGGATATCTAGTATCAGTGCCAGTTCAAATTCTGCATATAACAGCATTCAAAATGTTTCAATATTCTACTTTTTTTCTGATATACCATTGACATCCTTTGTTGAAGGATTGGGAGGCATTGCAGTGTTCTTCCTCAAGGAACCCAGTCTGCACCTGAGTCAATGTGTTTTGGATCTGATAACAAGATCGGATCTAACAAGTTGATGAGTGATTATAACTTCTCCCTTGTGGCATATTTTCACCAGATCTATTTTTAATTTTTTTAATCACACAAATTCAGTGACATCCTAAATTACAGTCTACTTCACCCTCAGTTCTTTCTTTTCTTTATTTTCCTAATTGACCCATGGATTTCCAATCAAAATGTAAGATTTAACTCTATTTTCTCTTCAATTCTCTTACACATTCTAGCGCGAAATTTTTCTTCTTATAATCTTTTTGTTTTACTTGTAAAAGGAGTCAGTTATAGGTCCCAAATAAACAGATTTGCTATTGGCATCTTTTACCTGCTTCCAACTTTTTGCAGTTTTATCTTGCCCTATTATCCTTAAAGATAAGGCTCATGCTATTGCCCGCTAATGATATTCAAATAAAACATTCAACATAAAGCATTCAACTAAAAATGCAACCCACCCTTATCTTTCAAGATACTAAGCAATTTTTTATAGGATGCTAGCAAGCAGCTGCAGTCTCAGTTCCATTCACAGATGCTTTTGAATCTTCTGTATAATCTTCTATATAAAATTTCATTTGGAAAAGCAAATAAACATATAAAACATATCCATGTTGTACTCTTGTAGATAACATGTAGAATACTCCAATTCGGAAGTGGGGAAATTTAGATATAATTATTTTTTTGTGAATATACCCAAATGATTAATCATTATAAATATGTAATTATGATAAATCACAGTTATAATGACAAATAGGTAACTTAAAACACTTAATTCTTAAGGTAAATTTTCATTTAATAAAATATATTATATGTGGTATAAATATTTGAGTAATTCTTTTTACATATTAGGGTCACATTGGTTAAATTTCTTTGCTGCATTTTAATACTGCTTCTTTTATTTTCTATTTATTTACTTAGTTCTTTCTATATCCTCACTTCTGTGAGTAACAAAAAGACGTGAAAATATAAAACCTGGCTAAAATAAAATATTTTTAGATTCTAAGCTAGAAGTATATTCTATATGAACATGCCCACTTAAGTTTTTAACGTGTACATAGAGAAAAATGATCCATTTATTTAACTTTACCTGCTGAAAATGGAAGCGGTTGCTGGAGGTCTTTAGCTACATGAAAAGGTATCAAAGTTCACATGGTAAGGATCATTTCCTCCAAGCTGACAAGACATACACATCACTTCTAGTCATTTGAAAAAATTAATTGTTCACTTCAGTTCCCATTGTATCAAGGCTAAAATATAAAAATTTGATAGTGATTTCCTTTCAATTATTTAAGGAAACTGTGGGATATCTTCTCCATTATCCTCTGGCCTTTGGCAACAGTTGTCTGTTTTACTTTCTTGTATATTTAAGACAAAAATCTAACAGACAGCCAAGTGTGGCAGAGCTGAGTATTTTTTTAATATGCTCTTTAGAAGTATGCAATGTGCAAGCCATCAGCAGTAATACGTTAACATAGTTAATCTTAAGTATCAAGCTGCAACCTACTTTTCTCTAATACACTTATAACCATATGGTTGTTTCTGTTTTTGGTGTCAATTTGGTTGGGTGGGCAATAGTTAGGCACAACATGAGACGTTTTCATTGATTCCTAAAAGGTCTTTATTCACACTTGAGCTAAAGCAGCTGGTGAAGGGCTAGAGAGCACTCGAGTCACCCAAATCTCTGGATATTGCTTTCTGCTGCACCATCTGTGCCCTGTTAAATATTCTTGATTTTTGCCAAGTTTGGGCCAATTTATATGTTAAATCAGTTACTGAAATCAGAATCCAAGAAGCTTCAGGGAGGGAAAAAAAGGATATTAAACTGCAAAACTTACATTAATCATTAGTATTGGAATGGGAAGTTCAAGTACCACCATCCAAAAGATCATTGTGAGAAATCAGGGTCCCTGGATTTGGGAAGAGCAGTGAATGGGAATTATTTTTCAAAAGCATTCACCCTGGAGACATGTTCCCCATCCTAATATTTCAAGATACTGAGTGAATTTTTTATGCGATGCTAGGGAGCAGCTGCAGATTCAATTCTGTTCACAAATGCTTTTTAATCTTCTATGCACCATTGCCTAGTAAGACCTAATATAGTGGCTAATTACTTTGGTAGTGTGACAATTTTACTGTGTTGTACATGACAATCGCTTCAAGTAACACAGATTAGTCAGTGTGTAGCTGCACACTTTAAGAGGCATAATATTCTAAACTACCACATGGAATAAGGACTCAAATTTGGAAGGCTACTATACTGCTTTTGAGATACTAATTTTCAACAGTAAACAAGAATATCTTGTTATTTCTTAATTAAGAGGCAGTATTAGGATATAAAGGCCAAATTATAACACATTTTTAGATATGTGATCATATGATTTAATTAGATAAGAGTTTTACTGGAACCAGTATCCAAGAATGGAAAAGACTAATATCTCCTTCTGGAAATGTTACAGAATGAATAGAGGAAAAAAGAAAGATGAATGGTTATAAAATAACAACAGAAAAAAAAGCATGTAGACAGTTTTCCCTCAAATATTTAGTAAATCCACCTAACATGCAAGAATATTTAATCTAATTGAAAATGTGTTTAGTACAATGTTCCACATATTCTACGTTAACTAAGATTGATTTTAGTTAATATTTGCCAATTAAATTATCTTCTATGTGCACAGTACTCTGCTAAATACATTGATTCTTATCTCATCCAACATATACAAAACAAGACACACAGGAGGTAGTCAGAAAACCTTTACTGATGTGAAAACCATTTCAAATTCACTTACTGCTGAAACTTTCTGCTCAATCATATCCAAATATTTTAATCACAGATTCAGTAATTGTCTCACAACTTTTAACTGTGTCTACAACCTGTGACATAACATATTATGAAGGACTGATATCATGTCCTTTTTTCCTTTATATTGCATTGAAATGAATTAATTGCAACATGTTCTGTAAAGAGATGGTATTCAGTACATTGCCCACATGAAAACAAAGGTAAAAACAGTGGCATACTGCCAAAATATCAAAGCAAATTGGCAAAATATACATTTTGAATTATTGGAAGATCTGCCAAATTTTCAATACTTACATCTAAAAACACCAATATACTCTTTCTATAGGATTAAACATCTAATTTTCTGTTTTTGTTGTATTTCCCACAAGTAAAGCTAGGAATCACTTTGTCTCTAGTGGGATGTTCAGGAATATCTTCCAAGTTTCAGAGCAGTCTAGGGAGCAAGTTGTGCTAAGTAAAATCTGCCCAAAAGACTGGATTTTTTTTAATTCCAGAAAAATAAAACATATGTACTTTCTTAGAAGAAGTAAATTCAACTTCACAAAATTCCAAATGATCCAAAATTTCCTTAGTTCCTGCAGTAAATTATGTTAAAATTGGGAATTTTGACTGAGTTTATGTAACATCTCCAGGTTAGAATACTAAACTAAAATGTAAAATATAAATAAATAAGAAAACATAATATTCCATACATGAGTTTTCTTTAAATGTGCCGCTATCTTAATATACTTTTTAGCTGGCTAAGAAGAAGAGTAGCCAATATGAAGAATAAAGTAGATTTTAAAATAATGATTCATGTGAAATTACCCCAATTGCCTTCTTTCCTAATCCACTCGGGATGCTCTAACAAAATACATTATACCAGGTAGAGTATAAACAACAAAATTTATTGCTCACAGCTCTGGAGGCTGAGCAGTCCAGGATCAAAGTAACAGAAGATTTGGTGTGTTGTGAGGACTCATTCCTCATAGATGGAGACTTCTCAGTGTCCTCACATGGCAGAAGGGGTGAACATCCTCCCTGAAAACTCTTTTATAAAGGTCCTGATCACTTTCATGACAAGAGGAGCTCTCATGACCTTATCACCTCCCAAAATACTATCATTTTGGAAGTTAGGTTTCAACACAGAATTTTGGAGAAACACAAACATTCATAGCATACCATCTTTTATAAGACAAACACAGCAAATAGACACCATCCCTTCAAACAGAGGAGCAAATACATAAATAATGACTATAACACTTCATCAGTGAGGATCTGTCATCTAAACCCAGGTAGACATATCAAGGCTCTTAGTGGAGTGTTATGGTTCTTTTCTATAATAGAGCATGGTATCATTAAAAATTGTATTAAGAATTCACAAAATATTATCTGTAACAATTGTATCAGAATTTCAACTATTAAAAACTTACACTATTTGGCATTATTCTGTTGGGACAGTTTTAATATTTACTATAAGTAAAATAGAACTTTTAGCTTGGTCCTCTATCACTAATTCCATTTGGTAGACACTAAGCTTAATATGGAAATAAACTCAATGACATTAACTGGCCATAAATATCTTATTTCTATATATGAATTATAACAATTCAGATAATTAACACAAATTTTATTCCATTCTAACTAGCTATAATTTATAAAACCTAGCCATGAAATTCATACTAGTAAACATGTTAAATTGTGAACGTATATGTGTGTGTATGTGTGTGTATTTATACAACTGATTCCAAATAAGATATTCTTTGAATATGTGAACTGAAAAAAATTAACTTTAATAGAAAAGCTCAATTTATTTTCTCGTTTCATTATTTGATTTATTTATTTTTTCTTTTGAGATGGAGTTTTGCCCTTGTTGCTCAGGCTGGAGTGCAATGGCATGATCTCGGCTCACCACAACCTCCAACTGTTCAGTTCAAGCAATTCTCCTGCCTCAGCCTCCTGAGTTGCTGGGATTATAGGCATGCGCCACCACTCCTGGCTAATTTTGTATTTTTAGTAGAGACGGGGTTTCTCCATGTTAGTCAGGCTGTTCTCGAACTCCTGACCTCAGGTGATCCACCTGCCTTGGCCTCCCGAAGTGCTGGGATTACAGGCGTGAGCCACTGCGCCTGGCCTATTATTTTAAGTTATTAGTCCCTTCTATCCTTTCTCCATTTACTCTTGGCTACCTTTTTTCTCTTCTATGCTTCTTTCTTTCTTCTAACTTCCTGTACTTTCTTTCCAAAGGCTAAGATATATTACTTAAAATATAGAAAAGGAACAATCCTCCAAATAGACTACATTAAAAAAAGACTCAAAATGATCTAAATTCTATATAATTATAATACGTTTAATATGATTTCTATGGAGCCTTCTACTAGTATACCAATGTTTATCACAATCCTTTTCTGATTTATACATCTCATCATTTTGAATATTGTTTTAATGCTTTGACTGTCATTGTTATATTAAACCTAAATAATTAATTTTCAATGATTTTAAAAAGCTGAATCATTGCTAATATTTTAAATCCCTCTTTTCTAAAAACATGAATAAATGTTGAGATTTAATTAAATCAAGCTCACCAATAGAATGGTTTATAATCTTTTACACGTGTTGTTAAGAAATATAGACTCTTCTGAAAATATTACTAAACTAAGGCTTAGGATTTCTTTCTTCTGTTATTACAAGAAAACATGGGGAATTCATTAAGAAAATTAAATTAATTTTGTATTGCAGTGTTTGAGACTTAATGCTTCTTTTTATGTTGAAGTAATATTAAACAGAAAGAAAACATTTTAAAAATATTGGAGATACTAA
Organism: Macaca thibetana thibetana; assembly: GCF_024542745.1. Lineage (NCBI taxonomy): Eukaryota > Metazoa > Chordata > Mammalia > Primates > Cercopithecidae > Macaca > Macaca thibetana. The sequence continues at coordinate 69,176,712 of NC_065592.1, forward strand.
ATTCTCAAAATCGATTAGAGATAATAAAATAAAGTGGAGCTTTTTATAGGTATGTGACCATGGTCACATTGACACCAAAGTACATTTTGATAGAAGCTGAATTCATCAATGCCATATTTTTAATGCTAATGTGACACATAGTATAAAGGACCATTTTCTAAAGAGATCAAATTGATGCTCCTATTCACAACACCTAATAGTAGAAGAAAATTGGCACATCTACATGGTAATTTCCACATAGGTTATAGATATGGATTAGCTGGAGAATATAATGGATTTGTTCAGTAATGACTTTTTATGTTAATAAGAAAAAGAAACTAATAGCTCAAAATAAAGTTTCAGGCCACTTCAAAATCACCAATCTTTCTTAAAATGTCCAACTTAGAGAATAGCAATAAAGTGATGACTGTCCATTCTTAAGTTATGTTTCAGTAAGTAGTCTACATCTTGATTTAAATATTTGAACATGAGAGTTCAGAAATATAGACTGCTGTTTACTTTTCCATAGTAACAAACTTATAACTAATATCTGAAACACGGTATGCCTAATAATAATAAAAAGTTATTCAAAAAATATAAATTTTTAAAAATATCTCAGAAGTAAAGACTATGCTTCCTGCTAATACATGGGACAAATATTATGTGAATTAACTATTATGCAGTCTAAATCAATACAAGCTTACCATTTTCCATATAGAAAATGTTCTTTTTTGTTACTATTTAATTTCCAAGTAGAAAAAAGTAGCCTGAAGAAATATAGACAAGGTTATTATTTCTAGGGTATTCAGAAATAGTCAGTGTTCTCATTTAACACAACCAAGATATAAAATACAGTGAGCCCTCCATATCTGCAGGCTCTACATTTGCAGATTCAACCAACTGCACATCAGAAGTATTAAATAAAACAATAAATATAACAATGCAACAATAAAAATACTACAAATAAAAAATCACAATATAACAATTATTTACATATCATTTACATTTTATTAGGTATTATAAGTAATCAAGATGATTTAAAGTATATGGGAGGATATGCATAAACTATAGGCAAATGCAAGGCTATTTTATATAAGGAACTGAACTTAGTCATCTAAAGATTTGGGTATTCCTAGGGGTGGTGGTCCTGGAGCCAGTCCCCTGCTCAAACTGAGGAGTGACTGTATTTCTAGTCACACTCAAACTTCTCAATACCATCAAGATTAAAATTAAAATGGCAGTCTCATGGCTCCATTCCTAAAAGAAGTTTAAATATCTAAGCAGTATTAAACAAGCAAACAAAATTACTTTTCTCACATGTAAGTATACATGATCCTTTAAAATGTCATTTTAATTTTTCTAAGGAGTCATAATGTCTTGTAAATAGGTCAATATGTAATAAAAAAGAAAGGAAGATTATTTTAGGATGCATGAAAGAAATGTATGTTCTACTAGATGGAGTACCAAAAAGAAAGATGGTGGGATAAACCTGACTCAGAAGTCTCTCTACTGAATAATTAGAATGATAAGGGTAACATTAACTCAGTCATATAAAGCCAAAGAGAAGCAGGTTTTCTTGAAAGATAATGAGTATGATTAATATAAGAAAATATAAATTTTGGCTCCCAGCGCAGGATCAGTATCAGAGAGACAAATTTAAGAGAAATCAGAGTTAAGGTTTGCAGGCAATTGGTGATGTGAAAAGAACTTTACAAAAAAAATTTCAAAAAGATGAGATTTTAGTTATTGCCTTCATTTTATTTCTTTTTCATAAATTTGCTTCGTGAAGTAGGGGCTTCCCCTTCCTCCCCTATTTTATGAAAACTTAAGACTCAGAGAAGGGAACTCAATTTCTCAAGGTCACACAAATACTAAGAGTAAACCCAATGTCTAAGACGCCAAGACTTCAGTAATTTATGTTACATCATTAAACTGAGAAAAAGTTGTTTAAAACAAAGGAAAATTACCAGGGTGAAAATTTGTTATTGAAAAGGTTCAATAAATATTACTCAAATGAATTTAAAAGGCGAGGAAGTGATAAAGCTTAATATGAGCCACTACCCTAATAACCAATTCCTTAATGAACAGATAAAAGTATCCAGATCCAGCAATGTGATTTGAAGGTAGATTGGAAGGTCATCAGCATAGATGCCAAATGTTCATAAATGAAAACATAAAAATATAGCCTCAAAAATTAATGAAAATATGATTTATATTGTGGAGAAAGTGAATTAAAAGTTGATATATGGAGTTTTAATATAGCTTCAAGTAATGGCTTATTTATACAGTCAGATTTTGATGGAAATTTCTAACAAAGTGGTTATTGAACCCCAGGACACCAGACAGTATGGACAGATGCAAAATGTATCTCCAAGACTGTATGTAAAAATCCATTCTTGACAAATTCAGGCTTGTCTACTAAGCTATGTTGGAGAGTCCTGTAGCAGAGAAATTTAATTTGTTGATGTCTTTAGAAAGATATCTTTAAAACAATAATATATTTTTTGTTTCCTTTCAGCTACCAGACTTTTAATACAACACAATTATTTTATGGTGTGCTAATGATATCCGGTACTGTATATAAGATCAGAGTTTGATGTTGATAAGTGACCTGCTTATTTGCAGAATGCAGATGTATTTGCATCAATCTGTGCTGCATCTGAAGCATTTCTGGCTCCCACTGAATGTTCTCTCCTAGGCTTTGGAAACCTAGACCTGAATTAGGGGGTGAGAAAAAAGTCTTTTTCCCATGTGATCCACTATGCCTAACAGTGTGTAACAAAACTTTGATGAACATGCCTTACTAGACAATGAACATATAGTAACTAAAGCTATCTCAGAAAAAGGGAAATAAGCTATAATAACATGTTTAATATGTTTGTGTGTGTTTGCAGAAGAGTAAGTTGGAGAGGGAAAGAGATTGTTTCGAAGGAGCAATGTTGGCAGGCAATTAGTATTGTCATTAGATGACTATTTATTGTACTCTTACTGAACACAAACCAGATATTTTTCTTGTGCTGTCACAGCATAGTGAAAACAATACGGCAAAGAAACAACAGGCATAATAAAACCAGCAGATGCTGAAACTGAATACTTGAAATTACTAAAGATTAAAGAGGAAAAATAGCTTTTCAGTTTTTATATCTAATTAGAAAGCGAGATAGAAAAATCACTTTTAAAAAAAGGAATTTTGAAAGTAAACAAAAAGACCTAGCAAATTTATAAATGTGTTTCATTTTAAAAAACATAGAACCCCTTTTTGAATTGTGGGTCAGAGCCTCAATTAAAGCAATATTAAAATGTGTTTTAAGAGAGGCCAACGACTCTCAGCACAAGAAAGCAAAATTACTAAAAACCACAAAGATCAGCACAAAAGCTGGATCTTCTCCAAGAAACCTTGGCATAACAAAGTACATGAATTTATAAACTGCATCTACTCTGCTAGAATACCAGCCAATTAGACTTAACATTTTCTTGAATATACATTATAGTTTTAGGAAAGCAAAACTGTGATGCATTTATCAAGATAATTGTGAATTTTTTCTTGAAAATCTGATTAACAACAATTAAGATTTCATTTTGAGGTTTTCTAAGATATACGATACTGTGAGCTATAGGCATGACAGTGGGTCAGTTCTTGCTCCTGAATAAGCTATTTTCCAAATAAAAAAGTGATAGTTACTTTTGTTTAGATATATTTTCACTTCAATGTACTAGAAAGTAACTTTTTCTTCAAGTTGGATCTAAAATCCCCATGTAATCGCTTTGAGAAAAATGACATTTAAAACAAACATGTAAGATATGACCAGCCAAATGGTCAGATGTGAAAGAGTGATGTCATTTTCATTCAATTAGGCTACTTATTGAGAACTTTCTATGTGTCAGGCACATAGTGAATAGAATAACAATAGTGAATAAGACTCCTATTTATTGTATCAAGTTGAACTTTAATTCCAAAGAACTGTTTATAGAGTAAGACACATGCTTTTTTGGTACCTGGAAGGAAAGTTTACGTATTTTCATTTTTTTATCTTATTCAAATTAAATATGATGAAATAACTCTAACTGAGGTGTATATTATTTATGTTGTTTTTTAATAAAAATTTCCAAAAATATACAACAGGTTAAAATAATAAAATGATTTCCTAGATTTATCAATTTTTTCAAATTTGCTCTATTTATCTATTATCTATCTATCCATATTTCTATCTATATATTTTTTCTATGCATCTATATTCACCTTTTTTGTTTTATTGAACCATTTGCAAGAAAGTTGCAGAGACCATGACACTTCAACCCTAAATGTTTCATCTTAGATCTACTAAAAGGGTCTCTCTTCATATCATCATCATTTTATTCTCACACTAAAGAAAATTTACAATAATTTTCAAATATTAAATAATACATAGTGTATACTCAAATTTTGTTAATTATTCTGAAAATACCTCTTACAGTTACATTTATTAAATCATCATTCACTCAAGTCACACATTATATTTGGTTCTTACATCTTACATCTCTTTAGATTCTTAACATAAGATAAACTTTTAGATGTTCTTTACAAAGAACCACAATGAACTATAATTCTACAAAAAGCAATATATAATTTTGATTATTTATTTTCTTTCTTTTTCATTCTTTAATCTTTTATTTATTAAGGATTTGTATGAGTCATTTGTTTTCATTTAATTCCCTCATGAGGATCAATATAGACTACATGTATCTGTGTATTTAGTGTATAACAATCAATTATAGTTACATTCTTTGTAATGTTTAAGTGCTTGGTTGCCAAATGTGGCTAGGGAGTACCTTTAATTTACCTTCTGTGTCTTTTTTTTAAATTTAGTTTTATTTTAAGTGCCACAAAATAATTATACACACTTATGGAACGGAGTGTGATGTTTCAATATATGTAAACAATGTGTAATGACCAGATCAGGGTAATTAGCATGTCTATTATCTCAAATATTTATCATTTCTTTGTGGTAAGAATACACAAAGAATTCTGTCTTCTAGCTGTTTTGAAAAATGCAATATGTTACTGTTAACTATATTCACCATACTGTAGAATATATAACTGTAACTCATTCTATCTAACTGTAACATAATACTCACTGACCAACTTCTCTCCTTCTCCCCATCCCCCTTCTTTCCCAGTGTCTTTTGACATGCTTCAAATTAGTCTTGGAAAGCTATTTTGCCTTTGGTAAGACACAATATACCATATTTTTCGTGTACTTTTCCTACCTTACAAATAGAAATACCTGTTTCTCTAGCAGACTCTCTTCCTGTTACTGAGGAATTATACTCAAGGTTAGGAATCTAGGGATGATCACTGCTAATGAATGGTCTTTCAGTATACAGAGCTAAAGAATGAAATTTTAAAATTAATTTGTACAGACATGCCAAATTTAAATTTAAGATTATATGTTTCTTAACTTATTTTGTATTTCTAAATTTAAAATATAAATTTAAAAAATATTTAAAATATTTACAAATTTTAAATATTTTTCTAAACATTGGTATAGCTTTTATGTATCTGCTTATAGTACAATAAAAATGACAGTTTCAAAATTACTAGTAACATTAATACTATAAGGTTATAGTAACATAGTAATATAATACAGTATGTTACTATAATGTACTATATGCTATATATTGCTATGTTATAATATATATTCTAACAATACATGATACTATAATATAGTAATAATACTACTATATACACACTATATATTACTATTTAATGTGTTATATATAATCCATATTATATATTATAGTAATATTATTACTATATTACTGTATTACCATAATATAGAATAATATTAAAGTGTATTTACTAGTTATACGTATGAGGAAAGTTTATTATTTTGTGTTTTTTCTTTGGATTATATTGCATTCATTATTTACATCAGAGTGCTATATTAAAAAACAATGTGTAGAGTGTTACGATTTTATTGCCTTCCTTTGTAAGTGTTGAAACTCATTTAGGCAGATGATTAAGTAGTTTGCAGGTCACCTTGGTGCATTTAAGGCTTGTTTGAAGGTTTTATTATGGCAGGTCTAGATTAGACTTTACCAGTACTAATTAAGCTAATTGGTACCAATAACTATAGCAGTAGTTAGTAATTACTAAATCTAACCTAAGAGAGCCGTACTAGTAAGGCATAACACTTCTGGGTTCTTTATTAAATGTTCCATATTTTTCCTACTAGGGCTGGTTAAAACTCAGATGTCTCTCATCATTGTAGGAGGTCTTATAATTGTTTAGCTTACATCTTGTTTTCTGTTTGATTGTTGTTTGGTGGTGGTGGTGATTTTGGCGGTGGTGATGGTAGTGTGTGTAAACACATTCTTCAGATTGTTTAAGGTACAGTTTGTAAAGCTTCACTTACATTCACAGCTTAATATTCAGAATGAAATACATAAAACTTCCATGCAGATTTCGGTTTCCTTTTCTGTGTAGCTTCCTTCTCTCTAGTTTTCAGTTCTATACATTTTCACTGTCTTGAGCCTTCCAAATTTTGACTTCTCTCTTCTCAACCAAAGGAAACCAAAGACCAATTTGTATTTCTCAAACTACTCTCCCTATGCCAAGTTCCAGATAGTGCTGTGGGCAGAAAAGCAGACCAATGCTAGGTTTTGTCTCATTTGAATATTTCTATCAGAGAACAAAGTCCTCTTTGCTTATTGTCTATTATCAAAAAAACTGTATAGTGTTTTTAATGTTTACCTCAAGATGGTGAGTATAATATTAGACATTGCCTCATGGATAAAAATGGAGATCTTTCATATTCATTTTTCATATGCATGATAGACACGGCTGGTCTGGCTCAGTCAGGGACATATCTTGGCATTTTTACCAGGATTGTGCTAAATATATAAGCTTATTTCAGTAGAATTGTCATCTTTGCAATGTTAAATTATCTTATCCCAAAACAAATATCTGTTCCTTTTTCCAAATACTCTTTTGTGTCTTTATCAATGTTTTAAATATTTCATTACATTTATTTTTAAAACTTTCAAAATATATTTCTATTTTATACTTTTTTCTTGCTATTATGAATATATTTTGTTTTATTATATTTTCTAAGTGGTTATTTTTTGAGTATATGAACCGCTTATTGTATATTTATTCACTGCTACATCTTCAATTAATTTATGTTTATTAATTATTCATGGATATTCCAGTTATCCAAACGAATCATTCACAAAGAGAAAAACTTTATTACTTCTTTGGAATTATTTTGTCTCCAGTTTTTTATTTCCTGTCTAATTGCATTGTCTGATATTTTGAATAAAATGTTAAACAGCAAAGGACTATTCTGTGAACAACTCTGCCCTTTGCCTATCCTTAGTGGAAATGCTTCAAAGTTATTCCCATTAAGAAGAAATGTAAGTCCAAAATGAGATATATGTGCTTTGCAATGGTAAGAGTCTATGAATTAATATAAAACGTGTATTTTTATCAGAAATGGTTATTAAATTTTATGAAAGCCTTTTCAGCATCTATGAAAATAATCACATTTTTCTTTAGGTCTATTAATGTGGTAACATTAATATTTTAATTATCTATTCCCTCAATTATAAAATACCATCATTTGTATAACCGGGTCTTTTGAAAAATAGCTTTTGGGGGACAAAATACAAATAAAAAGTAATATTATTTATATAAATATTTTAAAAATCTCAGAATCAATAAACTATGATACTTTGTGCTTAACAAATAAGATCTGTCTAATTGAACCTCATTTGTAAGTCATATTGAACCAACTCTGAATAAAACAGCAGATCAATTTTCATTTGTATTTAATAGATATGGAACAAAGAGCATCATCTTATATCACTGAGAAGCTATACAGCTTCATTTGATCATTGTTCTGTATAATAGACCTCATTCTCAGTTTACAAATTTATATTTATTAGAAAACTAAAATGATGCTAAAGTTATAGAATAACAGAAACTGAATATTAGGATCTGGCTATATTTACAAATATGTTACATACCTTTAGCATTTAATTCAGCAAGTCTGATTAGAAAAAAATGTCACAAAATAAAATTTTATAAGTATCCTAAAATATATGAATAATACTATTTATTGTAACTTGATTTTTCAAGTACCAAACACTGAAATTAATATGCTTATCTAGGACTGCTTATTCAAATTATAGTGTGTCTATACAGTAATATACTATTAAACTGTTAAGAAAGTGAAAAATTAGTATGTATTGACATGTAAGAATCTCAAAGATATAGTAAAAAAATGAAAGGAATTAAAAATATGTATAATATATAAAATATAATTCTATTTTAAAACTGGCATATATGCACAAAGAATTTCTGAGACAGCATGAGCAAAATATTTTACCTAGGAAAGAGAAACAAGGGAACAGGAAAGAAGTCTTTATTTTTGGAATATTTTTAAATGTGCCCATATTGCTTTTATAATAAGCAGTTTAAGTTTTAAAAGTGCAAAAGTATATTGTTAAGTATATCCAAATTTAGAAAAAGGTATCGTATAGAACAGCCATGACTAATTATTTTTTACTCATATTGAAATTTGATTGATGTTTGTTTTTAACAATTAGATCGTTGGAGTCAAGCAAAACTTTTCAAGTTATATAAGCTTCAAGTTATAACACCAATAGTCATTTTATTTATTTATTTTACTTCTTGGTTCTTATTCCTCAGAATCAAAGAATTACAAATTAAATATATTGAGCAATTTGGGAATGTACCATGCAGGGGCGAATCTATTTTTTTCTATCACTCTTGTTTCTATATGAAATTTATTGTTCTAGGAAGCTAAGTAGAGGAACTTAGGAGCCTAAGGTTTAGCTTTTCTATACATTACAGGTATCTAGTTATCAGAGGTCTCACTGAAATCCTATAATCAGAACATGTTAGATTCTGTATCTGAAAATGCAGACATCTCCAGGACATTTGAGAATTACTACCTACCAAAGAGCCAATTTAGGCTATGAGGAGACCATCTAAAATTCAGAGGCAGTATACACATATCTAGAAACTGCTAAATCTCAAAATAATTGTATCACAGAAATGTGAAATAAAGTTGATTTTTTAAAATGTCCCCTGGCAGTAGACTTTGATTAGCTACTCTGGCCCTCAAACTTTCAAAGATGACAATCTCTTCCTCTTTCCTGCCTTTGCAGTGCAAAAGTTTCTAACCAAGTAGTATACATTTTAACTGAAAAAGTTGATCTCTTAAATGTCTTTTAGGGTCTAGTTATTGGACACTGTTGGAGTCACTTTTAAATAATTTTTATATTTAATAGGTAAAGTAGGTTAGACAAGAACACGTTTTAAAGATTAAACCATGAGGTGATCTGTTGGGGAGAGAGCTTCTGTGTGATGTAAGTATATACCAAGCGTAGATAAAGTCAAGTTTCCTTATGCGGATTGTATTAGAGGAAAAAACATTTGGTTGAATATCTAAGCTGTAATATACTTTAGGCCTTAAATAGTATACTTGAGCACTACAGTGTATTAAAGAAAAAAGTAAAATCTTAGTTTGGCAAGGCGCCTCAGAAGTCATAGAGTACTTTTCTTCTAAGCATCATTTATCCTTGAAGCATGATCGAACAAATGTGAATCTATTTTAACATTAATATTTTCAGTGGGAACTTCACAAGGTTGGCATAATAATTAGAAATTATCTTTAAGCTAAATTCTGCCTCCTTGTATCCCTACCCAGTGGTTTTTGGTTTGCCCCCCAAACAACATGGAAAGAAGTCTTATAATTTCATAATATAACTCATTAAATAACTAAATATTTCTACTCTATCTCTATTTTCTATTAATTATTAGTCACTGTCTGTTCCTTAAATCATTCCCTTGAACATGGTATTCAAACATTTGAATGCTTAACTGTAAACCTTTCTTTTAAACCTCCTTTTCCTCTGTTTTTCAAAATCCTCACCATTCTTAAGAATCAAAAGATGGTGTATGCTATTTCTTGCTCTGTTATAAAAACCACATTAAACACCCATCTTCTGTCTATTTCAGTATTCTAGAAATATCAGAACATCAGAAATTCTGCATCTAATTTAAAATATATGCTTCAGATGAAGTTTTCTTCACTTTCAAACAAATATTCTAGAACAGTAGTTTTCATTTTTGTTCAGACCCATGAGCATTTCCCAGACACTTTCAGAAGATTTGTAATAGCAAAATCATTTAAAAATAATACTAAGGTGTTATTTCCTTTTACTGAATTAACATTTTGCAACAATAGTACAAAAGAAATTGCTGTTGCCATTTCATGAGATGTGGAAGTAGCACCAAACAATACTTGTAGTTATTTTCTGTCATTGCCATGAATAAAAGAAAGAATAAAGATAAGTGAGTTTAACTTAAGATTATCCTTGATGATACAGTAAAAATTAGTAATTTTATTAATTCTTCATTATTATGTGACAAAATGGAAAATACATATAACTGGGAATTTATGAAAATTAATAGATATGATCAATTCCAATATGTGACCATATCATCATCTTGTGGTATTTTACTAGCACTCGATCATGAGATACAGGATACAGGAAAATGAACAGTTTTATATTGTAGATTACTCACATGGATACTGAAGTCACTGAGGTGGTGACCAAAGTAGAAATAGAGAAAACAAAGAAAGAAGGCAAAATATTATTCAGTGATTGAAATGTGTGTTGTAGATACCTAAGCAATTGGCCAATGATAAATTAGAAGGAGGGGTAATTATATTATTTTAGTTAGTTAGATGACATGAAGTTCAAAGAAGCTGACATTTTGAAGGAGTAGCTAAGAGAATTGATTTGCATTTTAGAGTGGAAGAGAGAAAAAAATACCTACACTACCTCCTGGTGCCTAGTTATAAGGAATAAAATTAAGAAAAAGTCTCCTGCTAAAGAAACCTACAGAGACAAATTGTTTCATCAATAAAGAGAACTCCAGTTCTCACCAAGAGTGAAAAGATGGAAACATCAAGAGAAGGTCTTGAGTTTGGAGAAGACTTGTTTAAATCACATGTCGAAAGTACAGAAGACCCAGTGAAAGAGTTTGAGGGGAGAAAAGGTGTGGGGAATTAAGTTTTTAAGATGAGTGGACTAATGTGGTGATGATTGTCCTCTGAGTATGGTAATTATTGGGCTGAGATGAATGGGGATATGAAAGGTGATGATTTAAATTCTGATACATTTCTTGTTTTAAAGTAAGTAGCACATTTAATTCAAATTATGATCCTAAACACTTAGAATGGGGGGTACAGTGTAAGTCCTTCTTCTTGAAGCTATTCAACATATGTCTGTGGGGGTAGAAGGACAAAAGGCCTATTTTACGGAGGGAAAGAGAAAAATTGTTCACTTTCCTATGTCCTGTATCTCATGATCAAGTGCTAGTGAAGTACCACAAGATGACAATTGTTCCTATTACTTCACATATGTCACTATTCCCAGTGTCAACAAGACCCTTGATGTAATGCAATAGGGTAGTTGACAGGGAAAAAAAGCTTCATGTGAGCCATGAAGTAAATCAACACATTGGAACAATAAGGCTAGGAAGCACTTAAATGTAGGCTGAAACTTGCTGTTACTATGCATTAGCTTACTTGAGAGATGCTGACTAAGAAGAATGAAGTAGAAAGCAATGAAGTGATATTTAAAAAGCATGGTAGCATGACTCAATGAGGAGTAGAAATCAATGAGGCAGAAACAGACTCCCCTTGAAAAGAAATGAAGCAAAAATGAATCAACTTCCAGCCCTTTTCAGGATCCTTTTTTGTTTGTTTGTTTGTTTGCAACTAACTCAGCCAAGCTGAGTTCTAGTCATATTTCTTCCTGTTCTGAATTGCCTATATTTATGTCCAGTTATAGACATGAAAAATAGTCCACTAGAAGCATAATTGCCCATCCTCCTTACTCCTCAGCCAAAATTGCTGTTTGTACTGCACTAGTTCTAACTCACAATGTGCCTAAATGTCATCACTCAGTCAGTGTCCAGCTTAAACCAAATACATCATACCATTTCTCTATTCAGAAAATAGGACTGGGAGTAAACAAGGACATTAGAGAGAACATCGTGCTAATGGATAGGAGTAGAATTCAAACACACAAAAAAATAGAATCCAAAAGAAATCTTCAGGGCAAAGTTATATTGTGTTTCTAAGAACAATTTTGCAGTTTCCAAGGCTGCTGAGAATGGTATTTTTAGTTCGGTTTAGTATCAAGGGACAACTCATAAAAATGGTTTAAAAGCATGAGATGAGTTCACTATTCTGTAGCTAATATTTAAGCAAGGATGTATGGAGAGGGAGTTAATGTCTTTAGAAACAAACTATTGAATTTATAAACGTGACAATAATTCATTCTAAAATATAAGATAAAAGTTCAAATTATCTAGCCTGGTCTTTGAGGTTTCCTATAACCTATTGCCTTCTTTCTCATTAGACTTAGCTCTCAGTATAGGTACCAGTCACGTGGAGATGTTGTACGCTCCCTTTGTGACTTTTCTCATGATGTTCTTAGAATGAAATGCAGACTTCTGATGCTCAAACCATGTGAACTTCATTCTCCAAAGCTCATCTCAAATACTATCTCTCTGTTATCCAACCCTTATATGATCATAAAGTCACTTATAGAAGAAGAAGGAGAATTTTTCATTTTTGCCTCTATACTCGGTTTACCACAGTGCTTTGAAATAATATATATGCAGTGCCTTGTCCCTTCTATGTACTTTGAGTCAAAATGTAATGTGGTTAATAAAACCAGGGGTCCAAATCTGATACTTAATTCTACCTCCACGGTACATAATTCTGTACAAATTATGACATTTTATAAAAATTTATCCTAAGTTTACAATGATGATAACAAGTCACATAAAATAGAATATATAAAGGGGTTTACCACCATGTAACATGAAATTACCAACTAATATCATTTCCTTTTATTTTTCAGTCCAAAAGAATACCTAGAGGAATTCAGATCTTAGAAAATAGATAGTTTGGTTAAGCTTTGAGATAAAGCTATGGATATAGCATGCCTCTGAGAAGAAAGACATTTCTTTTCTTGCTTTTTGAAAACTTTTATTGGGCCAGTGGTGATGGCTCATACATGTTATCTCAGCACTTTGGGAGGCTGAGGCAGGCAGATCTCTTGAGACCAGGAGTTGGAAACCAGCCTGGCCAACATGGTGAAACCCTGTCTGTACAAAAAATATGATAATAATAATAACAAAAATAATAATAATAATAATAAACCTAACATGGTGGCATATGCCTGTAATCCCAGCTACTCAGGAGCCTGAAAAAAAGAAAACAGAAAACAAATGAACAACAACAAAAAACCACTTTTGTTTCTAGTATTGCAATGGGAAAAAGATACTGAATAGGGTATTTCCCACAGAAATATTATTTTATTACAAAGCCTATATTAAGCATATAATTTTGAAGATGGAATTAACATGCCACCACCTTGACCTAAGTATTTTTAACACGAAGTGAGAAATGGAGTGGTCTGTCCTATGGCACTTTCCATGTAAAAGAGTATGATTCTTTATGATAATAACTTCACTTATGACTGTTTATTATTAGTGACAGTGAGCAAAGAATGTTGAGGCAAGTTGTGGAATCAGTTCTGGAGTTGTGGAAGCAGATATAGTGAGGATGTTTTTGTCTTTTATCAATGTTTTATTTTTAATTATTATTAGAGATAATCAAGCATTGGAAACTTTTAGGGGTGGAAGATATTACTGATTCTCAATGTGGCATAATGAAAATATATGTAAAAATGGCTTACAGAAGCAAAATGTGTTAAGGCTTTTAGCTAAGGCCATTACACCACTGTAAAAACCTCTGAATAAACTAAAGCATATGCGAGTAAACATTCAACTAAGGGTGTGTTGCAAACAAAACATGACAGATGGAAAATGGCTCATGGAAAATTAGCTAAGGGGGTGTGTTTTTCACCATTACATCATGAGCTCAAGGCACTCAGTGACCTTGAAAGAGAAAAGAATATGGGCATAAAAAAGATATAAAATACATATGAAAATTATAACTCAAAAGATTTCTCAATTATGGCCATTGGCACATAGTGCTGTTTGGAATCAATCTGCTGATAGGTTCTTTCAAATTTGAAAGAAATGTATGGCTAAAAGAAGCACCAGTCTGGACTTAAATGTACTTTAAGGCTAATAATGACATTGCGCCTCCAACTATTTGAAGAGCAGATGGGCTGAGAAATCAGTTGAGCTCTTAATACAGGCACATTTATTATTGCCTACTTGAGGACAATGTAAAAGGAAGAATGTTTCAGGTGTCAGAGCTATGAGGAATAATGGGCAGGGATGCTACTAATTAGAGAGGCAGCCTAATTAAACATCCTCCCTCTAATATTGCTCTCCTGCCCCAAAGTCTTAAAATCCTTACACTTATCACTTTGGATATCATGGTCCACCATCAACAAAATCTCTCATAAATTTAATCTTGTACCTGACATTCTCTAAATGTCATTATCTAAATATAATTTGGATCTGCCCCAAGAATACAGTTTTCTCTGCATAACTCGCCTATGATGATATTCTCTCTAACAGCCATTGGTCCCAAAGGTAAGGTAGCCTACCTTATCCTCCTCGTTATGGTTTATAAACAAACAATTATTTCCCTCAGATAACTCACCATTATTTCTCGAGAAATGTAGTTTCTGAAATATAACCAGTTTTTAAAATTAGAATATTAGATGTATATTTTTAACTTAATAAGTCTTATTTTTAGAAAATTTGATAAATATAATACTCTGATGAAATTGCTAAATAAAAATTGTGAATTTTTACTATATACCTTGTTTTCTGATACTTTTTTGTGATTTCCCTTAGATATAATCAGCTAGCATTCACGAGCATAACTAGGAAAAGTAATAGTTTACTCAAAATCATATTAACTCATCATAATATTAATTGCTAAGACACTGAGTGCAGTATTTGTTGTATAGATCTCTCTTAAGACTGTACTTTTTCAAACATCTAGCTTGCTTTTTATTGTCTACAGAATGACCATTAGAAATGTTTATGATTTCCCTTTTTTTGTTGTTGTTGTTTTTTTTTGTTGTTGTTGTTGTTGTTTTGCTAACAAGTCCAAAGTCCTTTTGGAGCTACCTCTAGCAATTATAATGTATTACATGGATTCTCTGTTTCAATTTCTTCTTATTTTAGAATATTGTGCTTTCTTTTCCTCCAGCCCTTTCATCTATTTGTTTGCTTAATATCAATCGGTAAATCAATTTAAAAACAACAACGACAATGAATATGTCTGGAATACTGATTACACGTTTTAAGGAACAATTTACATGGTGTCAGAGATATTAGACAGATTATCAAAACAGACTCAAACAGCCAAGAAAGGGACCTAATCTCCAGAAATGAAGTTTATGACATAGGAACTCCTCAGTAATTAGTCAAAACTCTGTCAGGATGATGGAATGGAGCTATTTAAATAAATACTATCTGAGGTCAGGGTCCTTGAGAAGGAAAAGTTTTAGACATTTAGGTGGGACAGCAAATACTGAGAGGACTGTTGACCAAACACAATGTAGGTAAGAGTAAGGAAAAGACTACCACAGTTGAGATTTTTTTTGTCCTGCAAAGATTCTTCAAGGAGAAATTAGAAGTCAAAATTCCCTCCTAAAATTACATCCAAGTACCTGCTCTCTAACTAAACCTTGAAACTAGTAACAGTTATTTTTGTGTCTGTTAGCTACAATCTCAAAGTTTCTACCTATCAAAACTTACCTATAACTGATGAGGCGCGGTGGCTCATGCCTGTAATTCCATCTCTCTGGGAGGCTGAGGCAGGCGGATCACAAGGTCAGGAGATTGGGACCATCCTGGCTAACATGGTGAAACCCCGTCTCTACTGAAAATATAAAAAATTAGCCGGGCATGGTGGTGGGCGCCTGCAATCCCAGCTACTCGGGGGCTGAGGCAGGAGAATGGCGTGAACCCGGGAGGCGGAGGTTGCAGTGAGCGGAGATCGCGCCACTGCACTCCAGCCTGGGAGACAAAGTGAGACTCCATCTCAAAAAATAAAAATAAAAATAAAAAAAATTAAAAAAAACTTACCTAAAACTTCAAGAGGATATAATTTCAGAATATAGGTTTTTACTTTATGTGTGATCACTGCATTCCTTTCACAAGCAAGAAAACTCAATGCCTACTTCATGTGTATACTCATATGTTGAAACACGATTTCAAAATTTATAATATAACTTTACATTCAAGCAGAATAGTACACTATCCGTAGTATTTTGAAGATTGAGACTATTTCTAGCTACATAGCTTAATTATTTCAGAGTTGAAATTACTTCGGTCAAAATAACTTTACTATTTATTCAAAAATTATTTTTCAGGAAGATAAGGGTGTAAAGCACAAATAATTTCATTGCTAGATTTGGGGAAGTTTTACTGATCAATTTATACAGACAAAAATTTGCTCACATGGGCAAGCAGCTTTCTTATCAAATAACACCTTACTTCTCAAGGTTAACTTTAAGAACCTCTTCTTGCCACTATCACATCATTAAATTTGCTGAATTAATACACATAACATACTAAATTGACCCTCCTCCATAAAGATGCCCCTTACACTGCTTAAGCTAGACTGCAAAATCTATAAATACATCCCTTGAATCTCCCCTTTATAGACTACAACTAAATTTTTTTCAGGATAGTGTTGTTTACTTAAGCTGTTTTAATAGACTTAGATTTCCTAACACTTTTCCTGCTGGTCTTTGGTAGAAGATTGTATTAGTCCATTCTGTGTTGCTATAAAGAAACTGAGACTATGTAATTAATATGGAAAAGAGGTTTATTTTGGCTCATGGTTTGCAAGCTGTATATGAAGCACAGTGCTGGCATCTGCTTCTGGTGAAGGCCTCAGGAAGCTGCCACTCATGATGAAAGGCAAAGGGCAGCTGATGTTATTACATGGTGAGAAAGAGGAGAAGAGAGAGAAGGGGGAGGTACTAGAGTCTTATACAACCAGTTTTCACATGAACTAGCAAAGGAAGAACTCATTACCATGGGGATGGTGCCAAGCCATTCATACAACATCTACCCCCATGACCCAAACTCTTCCCACTAGGCCCACCTCCAATGATGGAGGTCACATTTCCACATAAAATTTGGAGGGAACACACATTCAAACTATATTAGAAACTGACAACTGACTATATAATACCAGAAAGCATTGTACCTTTGTATATATATCAGAAAATATTTTCTGCAAATTTATGGCTAACATTGAAAAAGGAATATCAAGAAACTAAACTTTAAACCATACAGATTTGGTTCAAATTTTATATTGTTCACTAAGAACCTATTGAAAGTCCATCATTATATGTGCTACTAACATATCAATCCAGAATTTTGAGTTAAATAGAATAAAAAGTCATAATTATGATAATGGAATACATAACAAGATTCAGCACCCACAAGAATGCTGATCAGACAGGCAGCAAAAACAAACATCTGAGGAATCAGGTAGAAGAACATAGAGTTTAGATAAATTGATAGTAGACATCAAAACTAATCATCAAAGAGAAAAGTAATAGCTCTAGCTAGGTCTGGTGGCAACAATCACCTTGAAACTGAACCTTCCCCATTTGGAAAAAGGACAAGAACATAGCTGATGATAAACTTGCAGCAGAAAAACACATATGTTCTCAAGAGGAGTTCAAGGATAGAAAGTCTCATGGTTTTAGGTCTTATGTTTAAATCTTTAATCCATCTTGAGTTAATTTTTGTATAAGGTGTAAGGAAGGGGTCCAGTTTCAGTTTTCTGCATATGACTAACCAGTTTTCCCAACACCATTTAGGGAATCCTTTCCCCATTGGTTGTTTTTTGTCAGATTTATCAAAGACCAGATGGTTGTAGATGTGTGGCCCTAAGAAAACCTAGGCAATACCATTCAGGACATAGGCATGGGCAAAGACTTCATGGCTAAAACACCAAAAACAATGACAACAAAAGCCAATATTAACAAAATGGGATCTAATTAAACTAAAGAGCTTCTGCACAGCAAAGGAAACTAGCGTCAGAGTGAACAGGCAACCTACAGAATGGGAGAAAATTTTTGTGGTCTATCCATCTGACAAAGCACTAAATTCCAGAATCTTCAAGGAACTTAAATACATTTACAAGAAAAAAACAAACAACCCCATTAAAAAGTGTGCAAAGGATATGAGCAGATGCTTCTCAAAAGAAGACATTTATGCAGTCAACAAACATATGAAAAAAAGATGAAAAAACTCATCATCACTGGTCATCAGAGAAAAGCAAATCAAAACCACAGTGATATACCATCTCATGCTATTAGAATGTCGATCATTAAAATGACAGGAAACAGCAGATGCTGGGGAGAATGTGGAGAAATAGGAATGCTTTTACATTGTTGGTGGGAGTGTGAATTAGTTCAACCATTGTGGAAGACAGTGTGGTGATTCCTCAGGGATCTAGAACCAGAAATACCATTTGACCCAGCAATTCCATTACTGGGTATATACAAAGGAGTATAAACTCATTATATTATAAAGATACATGCACACATATGTTTATTGCAGCAGTATTCACAATAACAAACACTTGGAACCAACCCAAATGCCCATCAATGATATACTGGATAAAGAAAATGTGGCACATATACACCATGGGATACTATGCAGCCATAAAAAAGGATGAGTTCATGTCCTTTGCAGGGACATGGATGGAGCTGGAAACCATCATTCTCAGCAAACTAACACAGGAACAGAAAACCAAACACCGCATGTTCTCACTCATAAGTGGGAGTTGAACAATGAGAACAGATGGACACAGGGAGGGGAACATTACACACCGTGGCCTGTCAGGGGGAGGAGGACTAGTGGAGGCATAGCATTAGGAGTAATACCTAATGTAGATGACAGGTTGATGAGTGCAGCAAACCACCATGGCACGTGTATACCTATGTAACAAACCTGCATGTTCTGCGTGTGTATCCCATAGCTTAAATTATAATTTAAAAAAAAAAAGACTTATTCTTAAAAAAAAAAGAAAGTCTAGTGGGTCCTGACAAATGTCCTAATAACTTCCAGCTAAATATTAGAACAAATTATTCCTCTTAATCAACATGATCTAATTTGAAATAGAGCCAGAAAAGGAAATGTGGCTAAAAATGTGTAATGATTTGCTTCCTCCTTTTCTAACACTTTACCAAATTGCATAAGAAGAAGGAAACTCATAACTTTTTAAAGTAATCTTTAATCCTTTCTGTGAGATAATTCAAGATAGATTGTTTTCTTTTTTAGAATCTTTACTTACTTGGTAAGTTAAACATTTCATATGACTGACATATCTGACAGACATTATATCACTAAGAGGTACTTTTCCAGGAAAGTTATTGTGAATTTTTATTATGCCAGTTATTATTTGAAGATACAGTGCCTGCTTTTTCAAGCTAGAAGTGAACTTTTAAAAAAATTCTTTTCCCACAAAGGTAATGTGCATCACTGACAATTTCCATTCTGCACATTGAATTTAAGCAATTTATGCTTCTTAAGTCAGAAGTATTAACCCTGTGGAGTTCATGTTTCATTTTATAACTATTTGTCAACAACTTGAGGTCATTTTTATGCTGAGAAATGACACATTGCTTAAAATAAATATGAATTTTAAAGATATTATTTTTATTTTGTTAATAAATCTGAATATTACTTGCTACTTTTAAAAGATTTGTATTTTGAATAATTATTTTCCATTTTAGCATGCATATTTCTTGAAATACAGTTCATTTGTCCCAATTATAATTTTAATAAGTTTTGTTTAAGGCAAAATTAAAAATAAAGAGTCAGAGCTGGTTTGTTTAATTCTCTCTGGTTAACTTTAGAGACATTACTCATTTAGCCACAAAATACAGAATATTAAAAATATATGAAGAATAAAAAATGCAGTTTTGAGCTAAACTTTCCTTATTGTATAAAACATATATTTACCTGTTTGATGATTTAGCATGTTTGTACATTTTATAAATTGTTTTGCCTATTATATTTTGTAAAACTTGATCTTAGGGCATTTGTACCAGCTAATTTCATTCCTTGGAACACGTTTTCTCCTATTCATCATCTAAGTCCTATTCACTCTAAAGTTCTCAGTTTTTCATTTTAATAACAGCCTCTCCTTGAACCTAATCTATATTTTGCCACCTGTTATTCCCTCATAGCTCACACATTTACTCTCATAGCATGATTACTTCTTAATACTTACCTCTATTACTTTTGTGTAGGCTGCATAATGGTAGAGGCTGTTCAGTGATATCTTTGAATTTGTGTGTGTGTGTATATATAAATCTGTGTTTTATGGTTTTTCTCATACTAAAGTTTAGTACTTCGTAATTTAATATATCCCAGCCTAATCCAATAATTATGTCCTGAGAATGTTTTATTTCTCTTTCATCATTTACTTAGTTTTTTATTCATTCTCTTGATAACTTATACCGAGTTCCTACTATGTGCTGGGATGGTGCTGCATAACAGAAATTCAGTTCTTGAGATTAACTCAACTCTTGAAAGGTACTCAGATTCAAAGAGTACCTTTAGAGATACTAAAAAAGACCGTAGAAAACAAAACTGATAAATAGTATACTAATCATTCTGTTAGAAGTAAGCAAAAAAAGGGAAGAATCTATGAGTTTCTATATTTCAAGTTAGGCTTTTCACAGGAAATGATGTATTACATTTTAAGTAGTAATTGTCTAATTTGAGAGAGACTCCAGGGCACAGAGAAAGTGATGGTGTGATTAAAATATTTCCAATGGAAAATTTGAATTAGACTGTAGTTGGGCATGCCTTTAGGGCTTTCACTTCACCTGTTCCCTCTATCTGAAGCTCTCTCCTCTTAAATGGACAAATGGTTGACTTCTTTACAGTCTTGAAGTTTTTATGTGAATTTTACTGCAGTAAGTCTTTTTGGTCAATGTATTTAAAATAGTGGTTTTGTAGATCTCTCAATGCTCCTTGCCCTGCTGTGGTAGTAACAGTTTAAAAAAATTCTGCTCATTTATGCATTTTATGAAGAAGTCATCATATATCTGTGACTTGCTTTTATTCTATGATATTGTGTCATTAATTTTCTTATAGTCTATTACATGCAGTACACTCATGGTTGCTGATAAATATAACTGTACTCTGTAAATATGAAACAATTTTTTTTCATTCACCTGTCAATGACCATTTACATTGTTTGTGCTATTATTAACAAAGATACTACTTATCCACCTGTTTATATCTCCAGATCTACATGGGCCAGTGTAATTTTTTTCAGATTTTAGAAGTAAAATCTTTTAATCAGGCCGGGCACAGTGGCTCACGCCTGTAATCCCAGCACTTTGGGAGGCCGAGGTGGGTGGATCACTTGAGGTCAGGAGTTCGAGACTAGCCTCAACATGGAGAAACCCCGTCTCTACTAAAAATACAAAATTAGCTGGGCATGGTAGTGCATGCCTGTAATCCCAGCTACTCGGGAGGCTGAGACAGGAGAATTGCTTGAACCTGGGAGGCAGAGGTTGCAGTGAGCCGAGATCGCGCCTTGCACTGCAGCCTAGGCAACAAGAGTGAAACTCTGTCTCAAAAAAAAAAACTTTTAATCATAGGATAGGAGAAAATTCTTCCTCTAAAGATGATGCTAAATTTTAAAACCAAGTATTTATAACTATTTTACACTCATCAGTAATATGTAAAATGTTTGTTTCTGTTCTTGGTGTTCTTTTTAAGTCATTTTTCAGCCTAGACTAAGAATATAATCTGGGAACATATTCATTCCAGATATATGTCTCGGACATATTGTTCTAGTGTATTGAGTTTCTGATGAGTTTTAACCTGCATATGTGTCAGATGTTTTTGAACATTTGTCTAATGGTCACTTATCAAATAGTATGTTGTGATTAAAAATACATAGCAAAATTTGAGACTCTGAAAATTATATATATGAGTGCTGCAACACAGATGAATATTAACAGATGGGTGATCAGTGTTAATAGTTCACTTTTAAGCCAGATCACACTGTGCAAAAAAAAAAAAAAAAAGCTAGAGTATAGTTCTTATTTTGAAGCTGAAAATTTCTCAGAACTAAATATAGGAGTATTAGACAGTGAGGGAAATAAATAAGTGCATGAAAATTAAACCTGGGTTTTGTTCCATTGAATTTAGGAAGAAGCTAAATACTTCACACAGCAATCTACTAAATCGGAAACATCTTAGGTGGATGCTGCTTCTTCATGAAAATCATTTTATTCTTAAGTTTGAAGTCTCAGGGTAGAACAGTTTTCAGTAATCCATGAATTCATGGAAATTATACATCTAACAATTATCGCCTTGTAATTTTATTGCTGTGCTTATTCTTGATAATACCTGATAACATCCATTACTAGGGATCAAGGGCTGCCTTTCTCTGAATCTTCTAGAAGACACAGTCTCTGGATTTTAGGTAATACAAAGATGAGTTAGAAGGATGTTGAAGAAAACAGGCCACTATCAATTGATAATAACAGTATGTGAATTTCATAAGCCCCCCATATTATTTTGTCATGTCTGCTTGCATTAAGATCTTTAGTGTTAAAGACGGTATTCTTACATAAATGATTTGGCTTGTTACTAATTTGTAAGAGAGAGAAAAAAAAAAAAAAACAGACATGGTTGAGTGCATTTTTCATAAAGCCCTCAATAGTATATTTTAGACATGAAGTTTGAGGTTTTTATATTTTTAGTTTAGAATTCCATTTGTTATTTCTGGGGTTTTTTTGTTTGTTTGTTTTTGTTTTTTTTTTCCTGAAGATTTCTGTAGTACAGTGAAGTTTTAGTAAGTGTCAAGGCATTTTAAATATCTTAAATGACAATCACAGTAAAATGGGCACATCATTCCTGGAGAAATAGGTTGGGATTCTCCAGGACATATTTGTGTATTTTCCAAATTCCCTTCTGTTATTGTTTTCTTGTTTTATACCATCATGGTAAAAAGAGATACTTGATGTCATTTCAATCTTATTAAATTTATTAGGATTTTTTGTCCTAATAAATGATCTATTCTGGAAAATGTTTTGTGTACACTTGAGAAGAACGTGAATTTTGCTGTTGTTGGATAGAAAAATCTGTATATGTTGGTTAGGTCACTTTTCTATATAGCGTTGTTCAAGTCCATCATTTGTTTATTGAATTTCTGTTTGGATGATCTATTTTGAAAAGTAGGGTATTGAAGTCACATATTATTATTGTATTGCAGTTTATGTCTCCTTTCAGATCTATTAATATTTGCTTTATATATTTAGGTGTTCCAATGTTGGGTGCATATATATTTATAATGGTTATATTCTCTTGATGAATTGACTCCTTTATCATTATATAATGGTCTCTTTTGTCTCTGTTTACAGTTTTTGACTTAAAGTCTATTTTATCTGATAAGTATAGCTGTTCTTGCTCTTTTGATTTACTTTCACATAGAATATATTTTTGTGTTCCTTCACTTTCAGACTGCGTGTGTCCTTAAAGGTGATTTGTATGCAGCATAACGTTAGGTTAAACTATATATTTAGTATGTTTAAAAATAATGAAGAGCAAATTTTTGTAGCTTTAAAATATTCAGTGTTGCAATTCTAAAATATAATCAAACTAGAGCAAACAAATAACATTTGAGTCACTACTAATCAAAAAGAACTTATAACAACCCTGTGAAGAAGATATAAAGTTCAGATAAAGCAGAGCTTTTTAACATTAATTTGAAACATGTGGTATAAGTGGAATATTTTTATGTAGGCAAGATTTAATTAGTTCATTCAGGTTGGCAAAAAAGAAAATGTTCTGGCCAGTGTTTAATTCTTAAAAAGAGACACAGTAATCAATGTAGTCATACCTCTCTACAATAACAATGAAGTCTGAACTCCTTCAAGTAAATTGCAAATGGTTCCATTTTTCCAGATATTCTGTTGAGTGGTTATCAAATAAACACCTTCAGAATCTAAAAGAGTGACAACTACTACTTTGAAGCAATGATTATTTTGGCATTTTCCTCTATTTAGGGCAGTTTTCTTTTTTCTTCATTTTTCTCTCATAATTTCCTTCTTTCTTTTATTTGATTTATTTTCTCCCTTTCTTCATTCCATCTGCGCTATTTTTTTTTTAATTGCCTTTTTCTCTCCCTACCTTTTTCTTATACAAATGATAACAGTACAATTGCTCATCTCTCTTACTAAACCCTCAGTCTTTTGTTTTATTTTGTTTTCCTTTGTATTAAAGTATAATTATAGAAAATACAGGCCGGGCGCAGTGACTCACACCTGTAATCCCAGCACTTTGGGAGGCCGAGGTGGGCGGTTGTCGAGGTCAGGCATTCGAGACCTTCCTGGCTAACACAGTGAAACTCCATCTCTACTAAAAATTAAAAAAAATATATATATAGCCAGGCATGGTGGCACGCACCTGTAGTCCCAGCTACTCGGGAGGCTGAGGCAGGAGAATTGCTTGAATTTCGGAGGCGGATGTTGCAGTGAGCAGATATCGTGCCACTGCACTCCAGCCTGGGTGACAAAAAAAAAAAAAAAAAAAAAAAAAAAAAAAGAAAAAAAAATACAGCAATAATAAGTGCACATCAACAACTAATTATTAACAAGTGTATGTCAACAACTATGTCATAGTATTTCCTCGTTACTTTCTATGGATTTCAAATTTATGCTTTCTAATCTTTTTTCTTACTACCAATACACCAGTCGTCCCCAACCTATTTGGCACCAGAGACTGGTTTCATGGAAGACCATTTTTTTCACTTACCCGTGTTGGAGTGGGGGGATGGTTTGGGTACGATTCAAGCACATTATGTTTATTGTGCACTTTATTTATATTATTATTACATTGCAACATAAAATAATTATACAACTCACCATAATGTAGAATCAGTGAAAGCCCTGTGCTTGTTTTCCTGTAGCTAGATCATTCCACTGGGGAGTTACAGGAGACAGTGACAGATCATCAGGCATTAGATTCTCATAAGGAGCATGCAACATGGATCCCTCGCATGCACAGTTCTTAATAAGGCTCACGCTCCTATGAGAATTTTAAGCTGCCGCTGATGTGAGAGGAGATGGAGCCCAGTTCTTAACAAGCCACAGACTGTTACCAGTCCATGGCCCAGAGGTTGCAGTCCCCTTCAGTACACTATAGACAAATTCAAGCTTTACAGTTTTTCTCTGAATACTTTGACCACATTAACACACATTTTTAACTGTCTTATTTTATTTGCTATTAGTATTTGTTCAATTGTCTTTCTTTAGGGAAAGCAAAATATAGACTTATTCTATTGATACTGATACTTAATTTTCTGTGACCATGACAATTAAAGAAAAATTATAAATGGTAATTATTATATTTTATGATTATAAAGAATACAAGGGAAAAGTCCTTATTCAGATTCCATGGGGAGTTTTCTATGTCACATATTATCTACTCCTGGAATTTTAAGATTTATCCTAAGCCATTTACTGTGAGAAATAATAGTTTGCTCTTTGAGGAAAAATATATCTCAGACATGATGTTTCAAAAAAAAAAAAAAAGAAAGAAAAGCTCAAAATTGATGTCAATTATACTTAAATAGCTAAATTTAGCATGTTGTTTATGTGTGTATATATACACGTAAAATATATTTTAAAACATTTTTATTCTCATTCCATCGCTCTATTCCCTGTAATTTATTTAGAGAAATTTTGATAATTTGTAAAAATGTTGGATGCTTTAAAAGTTATCAAGATCATCCTCATAATGTTCTGTATTAGGTTATGATATTTCTAAAGATTGCAAACTAATACAATTTTATGAAGGGATTGCAATAACACATAGGACATGATCAAATTTGTATCAGTCAGTTACCAACTCTCCTACATTCCCCCCAAAAAACAACCTCAAAGCCTCAGTAATTTATATAGTCAGATATTATTTTTCTTGCTCCCTGGGTATTTTGATTATGGCACTCTGGGGCTCAGCAGGGAAAATCTGGGTTTAGTTTCCAGCAGCTATTGATCTGTGGCTATGTAGAGTGTGTTTTCCTTATATCAAACCATGGAAGTGCCAGAAAAGTGTGTAGAAATGTTATATATCTCAAAGCCTCAGTTAGAAACTGGCTTAATGTTAATTCTACTCAAATTCTATTACCAAGCGCAAATTCCATGATCAAACCCACACAACCAGAGAGGGGCAAAGGCGGTAATTCTATTTTAATGGGAGGTACAAAGGGCATGAATATATATTATTCTAATAATAGAAGGATACAAATAACTGGGAACACTGTTGCAAGCTGACATACAAGAAATTTTTATCAATAGCAAATGAAGAAAAATGTGCTAATAGCTTAGAAAGTTATACCAGCCCATTCTTCTAAATATTATTATTTATGAAATTTTAATAATTATTGCAGAAATTTAAGTTTCCACTGCATTTTAAAGTATTCCATATTCCTCTTAAATACAGTGTGAATGACTTTTTTATGTGAGTTCCAAGTGCATTTTTTTCTTTTTCAGCCATCTATAGGTATTTGTTGTTTGTGTAACAAACCACTCTAAAATGTATTGGAGCCAAACAACACAAATGTATTATTTTTCATAATTCTGTGGGTTAAATACATAGTTCTTCTGCTTCATATTAGTTAAACATGATAATGCATGTGTTTGCACTCAACTATGAGCTGAGCCAGCACACTTCAGTTTTCTTCTATGAGGCATCTCTCCATGTTGTGGCTCATTCTTCATGGCCTTTCCATGCGTCTTCTGTTTTCAGCAGGTTACCTGGACTTCTTTGTGATATAATGACTGGTATTCAAGAGAGAGTGCACAAACAAGTAAAGAGGAAAGCTGCAAGACCTTAAGAACTTGCACCAGAACTGGCACAACATCCTTTCTATTGCATTCCAATAAACAAAACAAGTAGCAAAACTAGCCTGGATTCAGAGAGAAATGACCTGCTCTTGGAGGGAGAGAAGGCATAATTGACAGCTTTATTCATGCTTATCTATCACCACAGTCTAAATTTGTCAAGATCTATTATTCACTTTTAATGCCTTATGTATTTTTATTGCTTATGCAAAGAAAAATTCAACAGCCAATAACATTTAGCTGCTCAAAGGAAGGTTTTTTTTAATAATGAATATTAAGTTCTTAAAAAACAACATTAATACTGATACTTAAATTTTATTTTTGATAATTTGAAAATTATCTACATTTTTAAAATTCTGTCAAAAACAAGATGTTACAAAGAAACAAAGATACAAAATTATCTATATACTGAATACTGTACAATCTATTTATATGATTTCATTTCATATTGTTATATAAAAGTTTAATTAATAAATATAGATGTCATATTAGTGATTACTTTTGTAGAAGGAGATATAGCCTGGAAAGTGCAGAAGTGAAACTTGCCAAGTTCTGGAAATATTCCATATTTTTTATCTGATTTGTAGTTACACACATGTAAACATACTGTAAAAAACAAAATCAAGTCATGTTCTTAGCATCAATGCATGTTTTATATGTCATACTATATATGTTAAATTCATTGAAACAACAACAAGAATAATAATGTTTTCTTATTGCTAACTCACAGGTCTTTTTTCACTATTTTTTTTGTTTCTGTCAAATTTAGTAAGGGATGAATTTTGTATAGTACACTGATTGTTTTACACTAAGATAAAATAAAAGCTAGATATTTTAAAAATTTCTAAATATTTAACCTAAAGTTTTATTAGAAAATATCTTAAAAATTATTTCACATTTAAAATGTTTTTCTAAAACGTGTGTTTTTTGTGGGCTGCATACGTTGAAATAATCTTTAAGTATTTTAGATCATAGCATTCTCTCAGCTGTATCTTAAGAAATTCTTATTTAATTGGTCTAGGTTGAAACTTGAGCATCTATATTTTTATAGGTCACCACTCTATCCTAGATGATTACAATACCAGACAGTTTTAAAACCACTGGTTTATTTGAACAGTGGGATCTTAAAAATCAGGACAATATATTTCTATTATTTGTATCCCTAGTACTTTACACAGAATACATTATTAGGCATAGTAACGGCATGTTAGGAAAGTAGCATAAATACAGCATGTTGACACAGTTCCTCAACTAAAGTTAAAAATTAAAAACATAACTAAACAAAACAATCTTTAGCTTTTCTCTTGAAGGTGCCTTATTTATATGTTATGATTTCAATAGTTTCATTTACTTTTTTAGAATAAAATCATGTTCTTCAATCATAATCTTCCCATATCTTCCTATTATATCAATCATTTGAAACGATTACCCATTGTTAGTTTTTGATAATGCACCTGTTTACCTTTACTAAATGAAATCAGATTTATTTATTTATTTACTCATTATATCTGAACAAATTTAAAGTTAGTGATATTTTTAAGTGGAAGCAGAAATTTCAACTGGTAGCTTATTCCACACGACAGCTGTGAACTAAAGTTTTTATAGAACTGCTAGATCTCTGGTGAGATAGGTAGTCTTAATTAATGCCAAATGATGTTCACACCAGGCAGGAGACTTCTTGCAGTGCAGGAGGAAGCAGCACATTTAATTTGTTATCACTGAAGGAAATGCAATACTGGTACTGAATGATGTTGAAGATAAGAAGGATCTATCTGGCGACTGTCAATTTAGTTTCATGTACATTTAGTTGACTATGCAGTTGTAGTTAAATAAATATCTAAATACAAGCTACATTTTGTATTGGATTGATTGCTCTTAGTTTTGCTGTCGTGCATGTTTTAAAAGTCAAGGTCAATTTGTACAGCTTCAGGGGAAATGTTAATCAGTCACAATTCATCATTTCTTATAATTTTTCTGAATCTTCCTTGATTAGAAGTTTTAAATTTTTACTTTTAAGTTTTAAAGTTTACAAGTATTAAATTTTCTATTTAATCATTACTTCATTTTCCCAGTAGAGCATATATAGGCATATGTAATAAAAAGGGATACATATATCTGTATATATGCAGTCATGCTCTACATAACAATATTTTGGTCAAAGACAGATCATGTATAAGACAGTGGTCCCATAAAATTAAAATACCACATTTTTACTTTACCTTTTCTATGTTTAGATAGGTTTAGAACATGGGTATTTACCATTGTATTACAATTGCCTAAAGAAGCCAATACAGTAACATGCTGTACAGGTTTGTAGCCTAGAAGCAATAGGCTATATCTTATAGCCTAGGTGTGTAGTAGGCTACACCATCTAGGTTTGTAGAGGTACACCCTACTATATTCACACAACAGCACATTTCTTAGAAAGGTTTCCCATCATTAAGTGATGCATGACTGTATATATAATGTGTGTAATTTCTAAATATATAACCACATTTTTAATTTATCTTAACATTTTTCTAATATATCCAAACAATTTTGAATGATACTTATAGAAGCCTACTAAAAAAACTGAAATTTTAGAAAGATCTCCTTACAGTTCTAAACTTTAAAAAAAAAAAAGTCTTTAGCTGCTTTGATGTTTGCATACAGATTGTTAACTACTATGTTTTCTTCATAAATTATATACTTTATCATGACCCAATGTCCTTTTATCCTGTCCAATGATTTTTACCTTAAAGGGCATGTTTTCTTTTATTTTCATTGTATTTTAGTGTGCATTACATTTGTCAGGTATTGTTCCTTGGAATAACACCTATAGAAGGAGGGTGAGGCAAAACAATTGTGTAGAGGGAGTAGTCTACCTGCAACACAGTCCCAGAAGGGCCAGCCTACCCTATCAGGAGTTCTGAAGCTGAAATAGCCCATCAGGGTTATTGTGTATTCACAACTGACTAGACACTTATGTCTCCACTTTGAATAGTAATTACATGTAAAGAATATCTACCTGAAGTGACCCCAGAAGTTTCCGTCAACTGAAGGCCATCTCTGTACAACACTGCCAGCTTTGGGGGAAATTAGAAATAGTTCTTCCTTGAAGAAGGACCAGGGTGTTATATCACCTGTCCACCAAAAATTGTAATTTTTGTGATAAATATCAGCATCGTTTTCTCTTATGTTCTTTCTTTGCTGAAAAGCCTAATTATCATATATTATTATTTCTGTGCAGCCTCAGGAATATTCATTAATATATCTGGTAGTGCAGGTCTGCTAGTGAAGCATTTCTTAGATTTCTTTTACCAGAAATGTCTTTATTTATCTTTCATTCTTAAAGAATATTTCTGTGGAATATGAAATTCTTGGTTATGATTTTTGTTTATTTACTTATTTTTGTATCTCTTAGCACTTTAAAGCTATTGTTCCATAGTCTTATGGCCTCTGTAGTGTCTGATAAGGAGCCAGTGGTCAACCAAGTTGCAGTCCCCTCTTATGTAATGTATTGGTATTTTATTTTTATTTTTATTTTTTATTTCAAGATTTTCTCTTTATCTTTGGATCTCATCAATTGGACTAAGATGTGCCTAGGTGTGGTTTTCTTCATATATATGTTGCTTGGAGTTCACTAGCCTTATTGAAGCCGTAAGTTTATATCTTTAAATAAATGAAGAAAGTATGGAGATTCTTTCTTCAAATGATTTTCTGCCCTATTCTCTTACTCTTCTTCTTCTGAGACTCCATTTCTTACTCTTCTTCTGAGACTCCATTATATGCATATTATGGTTTCTGATATTATCCCACAGTGAGACTGTTTACTTTTTATCCCTGATTTACTGTTCTTGAAATAGGATGAGTTCAATTAATGTATATCCAAGTTAACTGATGCTTTTTTCTGCCTTCCCCATTCTGTTCTTTAGCATATCCATGAATTTTTTATTTCAGATATTGCATTATTCAATTTAAATGTTTCCATTTAAAGTTTCTAAGTTTTTTCATAATTAATATATCTGGCAAGTATTTTCTATCTTCTTTCACTGTGAACATGTTTTATTACACATCTTTGAGCATGTTTATAATCGCTGACTTAAATTATTGTTTAATTCCAATGTCTGTGTTATCTCAGATGGCCTTTTCTTTTCAGAATAATTCACATTTTCCTTGTGTTCCATATATGGAGTCACTATGGATTGTAATATGGACTCTGTAAAAGTTATGTTGCAGAGACTGTACTCTTTTACATGTCTCTGAAGAGTGTCAGTTTAATGTTATAACAAACGATTAATTTTGTTGCATTCAAACTGCACTTAGCTAACTGGAATTTAAAAACAGTTATTTGAAGAATTTTGTAGTGAAAAATCCACAGGTGGGAAGAGGCTGGCAGATCCTTTCCTCTCTTGACTTGGCATACTGTGGCAGGCTTACTGCGGAAACCCTGTAATGCTGTTTGCTTTCTACTCTCCTTGTACATTTAGAGACAGGTAAGGCACAGCTTATGCATATAGCTTATTTTTGCTTTGGAGAATCAGAATGTCTTCTACCTCACTGTCAGTGAGTAAACAGGAACTAATTTATACAGTAATTCCAGTAGTCATAGAGTTCTAAAAATCAACCTCTCCTCAACACTAAACTCTAATGCTGTTCTCCTGACATATTCATGGATAACGAAAGAGGAAACTGTTCTGTCTCCCAATTCTATCTGCCTGAATTCCAAAGAGTGCTCCATTTCATTATGCAATGCTGCTACATAGGTCTCAGAAATATTTTGGTTTTGAAGAGGGAAAATTTTGAAATTAAATATAGATAAAATTGAAACATATTCAGATCAGTATGATTTTAGAACCTATAGATATTTGCCTGCATTCTCTAAACTGAGACTGAATAGCATGCATATTATGTTTAGTGGGTATTAATGGTTCCATGATTCTAATTTTGCTCGTTTTTCTGGCATATATTGGCTACCTGCCCTACTTTTGCAGTTGACTAGTTTTGCTTATAAAGACCAGGCTGTACTGTGGCCTTCATCCTATCATAGCATATCTTACCCCGCTGTATCTGATATTAGGTTCCTAAATAAATAAAAATAAAACTTTACTGTTTACTCACTAACTCTAAAAATGCCTTCTTTTCTAGTTTATTACACCCATACAGAGAAAAACCGTAGATATTTTATAATATAGTTTAGATGCATAAGTGGCAATACTTTTAAGTATGCAAATTAGTGACAATTATTCAAAAAGATTTTTTTACTAATAGCCATTATTTAGGGAGATTGTTCTGTGGTTTTGCATGCCTTTCAATGTATTGCTACTCAAAATGTGGTTCATTGATCAGAGCCAGTCTGAAAACTCTTAACTGCTGGTCTGTGACAAAATGAGTGCAGAAATTGAGAGTATGTGTTTGTTAATTTTTATGAAATTTGTTGGACTTATTTCTTATCTGTGGAATGTAATAATTTAAATTGCTTTGTATTTTTAAATCTTTGTTTCTACATTTTACTCTCTAGTAATTCCTTTTCATTGTATTTTATGAAGTTTTTTTCTGTGATATGTTGAATCAACAAAATTAGTGATGTCTGTAATAAAAATTGTTTCATAAGCATTTCCTTGGCAACTAAGGACATAGATATAAGTGTAAGTACATTGGTAGAAGCATGCCTGCACTTGTTGCAAAATAACTAAAAAACTTCAGTCAATGAAAGGACTTGAGACAGAAGAGTTAAAGAGGATCATTGTATTTTCAAAGTGAAGAATGCCTGAAAGCAAGAAAACCACTGCAAATCTTAGTGTTTAGATGGGAGATGAGAGTCTGGTTCAAAATTAGAGTAGAATAGAAAGAGTGGAAATAAGACAGAAGATATTATATTAATTAAAAAATATCTGTAGCTCTGGACCCATGTTCTTATCGTACATGATTATGTCGTTAAACAAATTTAATAACACAAAGGGATTTCCAGTAGAATATAATAAACTTAGTAACTGTTTTGGAAGCACACACCTTTAGTGAAATAAAATGAATGCATACTCCATGTATCTATATCTAAGGGCCTATAATATTAATACCATGATTCTTTAAAATTCTTAAAATATACAACTTTACTCATTATTAAAACCTTTTCTAAGGGGAAAAATATTTGAACACATGTTTTATGAGAAAATTCTGCCTTACATATCATTTTAAGGGCAAAAATAGTAACTGAATAAAAAAATTAAGTCTGAGAGAACAAAAATCTAATAGAGGAATGGTTATTTACATTTAGATGATTCTATTACTAGATGACATACATATATTTTGAGATATAAAGAAGATGCCCATGAAAAAATACTTAGATATGATGAAAATTGTAGCAATATATACATGCCTGGAATTATACATATAAATTTTGGAGGTAATTGTTTACATAGGATGTTTTATTTCTGACTTTTTGATAGCCTTAAATATTAAATTAGATATTTATGGAATTAGGCCAATTTCAGTGAAATTGATATTCTATATTTCTGGGAGGGGGTATGTGTTTAATACCATTTTTATGCACATTGGGCACATCAACTAATATCATTAATACTGTAAGCCTAGACTAGATAACATATGCCATCAATTTCTATGTACTTAGAGTCAGTTCCCAACAGTGTGGGGAAAAAACCCACAACTTTGGTAATTAATTTATACCTATTTCTTCTGTAGACCATAGTGAATGCTACCTTTTAAACCCATCCATATAAGATTCAAATATATTTGGATGCCTACGTAACTTCTGTCACTTTTATTTTATTATTTTACAAACCATCTGATTTAGCCAGTTGGTCTTTTTTTTTTTTTTTTTTTTTTTTCTCTCCTAAATAAGTAGTGTTGATCCACATTTCTGCAACTTTTCTCAATCGTATTCTCTAATTCAGGACCCATCTAAGAATCAGGCTTCTTCATGAATATTCCGCTATCTGCCCAAATCTATCATTAAATGTATTGTTTCAAACATTTATTTGACAATATCTATCTTCTTTTATTGACTTCCCTTTTTTTCTCATTAAATGCAATGCACAGTTTTACATTTTTGAAGTGTTATGTTGTTTTGAAATTCTATGCATAGCAATGAACATGTATAGATTTGGATGAAGTCCAGCATATACCTGTTGAAGTTCTTGCCAGATCTCTTGAGTGTTAAGGGAATCCTGAAGCTAATTGTTATTCAAAGGGCAAGTCCCATTATTTCCTGTCACTTTCCCTGAAATCAGTACACGGACTTAGATGATTTGAAGCTGGAAAATGACCAAACTGTTACTAGAAATCTGAAGCATTGAGATGTGACATTCTGGGTAAATGCTGTTTAAGCAGCCATGAATAGCTTTGGAGGAGTTGTCTTTGTTCACTGCCACTGTTACCACTAAGGAAGTATTTACATCTAGGAAAGGTGGATGCAGGCCCACTGGTACACCACCTGTTTCTATCTCATTTAACTACATTAGGTTCTCTTTTTAAATGAATCTTATACTCTCACCTTTGTATTGCCACTGTATTCCACATTTAGGCTTCTAAGCTTACAGGATCCTACTTTATATTCATACTCTCAAGTGGAGTTTCCTGAGTATTTGTGAGCTTTTGGCCTCCACCTAATTGTTTCAGAACATTAGTGGCCCCAAGTCTGTTTGAATTACTCTGTAGCCAAGGTCACCAATCCAAATATCTTACTCATGTTTGTTTTTCTTTGAGACACTTATTATATTTTATTGCCCAAAGTTCTGTCAGTATCATATCCATTCATTTGAAATGTTGTAAGACCAAATTCCAAAAGAGGATCGGTAAATGACTTTTCTCCCAGGATGCTTCCTACTGTTATGCTAGTTTACCAATATGGAGCACAGCATGGAAAAGAGTTCTGGGAGAGGCAGCCCTGGAAAAGGTATATAAAACAATCTCTGACACCTTTCTCCCCTATAAAACAAGGTGTATCTACTTGTCTTCTATTTGCATGACTTATAGGAGCCCATATATTTTCCAAAGAAGCTGAGTATGTAGACCTCTAAATATAAAATGTAGTTAAAAGTTGATGGCTGATGGAAAGAGACCCTATATTAGTCCATTATCACACTGCTATAAAGAAATACCTGAAACTGGGTAATTGATGAAGGGAAGAGCTTTAATTTGCTCACATTCCTGAAGGCTATGCAGGCTTCTCCTTCTGGAAAGACCTCAGGAAACTTAACAATCATGATGGAAGGTAAACGGGAAGCAGTCACATCTAACATGCCTGGAGCAGAAGGAAGAGGAAGAGATGAGAGGTGCTACACACTTTTAAAGAACCAGATTTTGGAACAACTCACTCACTATCACAAGAATAGCACCAAAGGGGAAATTTTCCCCCATGATCCAATCACCTCCCGCTAGGCCCCATACCTCCAACATAGGGATTACAATTTGACATGATATTTGAGCAGGAACACAGAGGCAAATCATATCAAACTCTTATTAATGGAAGCCCCAGATATTTGTGTCAGGGAACAAGGTAAAATATGAGTATGAAGAACCTATTTGGATAAGATTATACTGTTTAATACATAATGATGTTGAAATTTTAGGCCATATACTAATGAAATCCACTTGTACTAGCATAGTTTCTGACATATTAGCCTTTAAATTATTGGCCTCTAGCCAACATCAAACAATATATTTGCTTTGATCTATATTACATCTGAACCATTTGTCCAGTTTGCTCTCTAGAGAAAAGGAAGGTAACACCAATAGGATCTATTATGTAAATCAACTCATACAAAAATTTTTAAGAAATTACTGAATATAATCTATCTTTATATAGTGACCCAATCCACAGAATAGGAACCCTGAAACAAACCTAAAATCACTGAAGGAATAAAAAGGGAAAATATTTGAATTTTCACATTCTCTTATAGTTGCTAATACAATAAAGTTAGCTAAAGAAACCTTCTCTCAGAAACAAGTAACAATGCCCTTTGTTTTCAGCAGAATGTAAAATGTTGCTGCTTATGCCAAATTTGAATAAAACAGATAGTCTTCCCAAAATTACACTTGGGTCAAGCTTTGAATCAAACTTCCTTTCTTCTTTCCTTCCTTCCTTCCTTCCTTCCTTCCTTCCTTCCTTCCTTCCTTCCTTTCTTCCTTCCTTCCTTCTTTCCTTCCTTCTTTCCTTCCTTTTCCTTTGTTTACTTTTTCTTTTTAAACAGCAACTATCTCACAATTTTGATATTAACTCATTTCTATGGTCACTGTCTATAATATGATAGATATGGTTTATTTTATGTTTCTTGGCTTGAAACCTTTTTACTATGGCATTTATCCTTTCATGTTCTCTGATTTGCCATAAACAGGTAATTATGCCTCCATCCTTAAGTGAGAGATTTTTCTAAGATGTCTTACAACCATGATCTGATTATTATTAAGATACTTATGTTCTTCCTAGTTGAATCTCTTGCAGCAATAGCTCATATAGTTCTTCCAGTGAAAGATAAGACTTTCAAGACTTCTTCCTTAGTACCTGGGCACCAGCAACCTTTCCAAGACCACATGGTGCATATAGCCAACTTATTTCATCTGACGCCTTTGCAAATTCACTTCAAATTTAATATCAAATTATTCATTGTCGACTTTCTGCAAAAAGTTAATCTGCCTTCTTTTTAGTAACAACTGGTGTATAGCTGTAGAAAGGTGATTACTAGATGGACCAAAAAATTAATAATTTTGTTTGTTCTACAGGAAGCAATATATTAATATTTTCTAAATTATCATATGAGGAAGCTATTACAATACAAATATTTACCTTTTAGGAAGTAACATTCATTATCACAAATTTAAATCATAGAGCTTTATATCAGTAGCAAATATCTAAGATTTTTAACAAAGATGTATATAATAGCACTTGATAAAATGGCAAACACTTACTTGTTTATGAAGCATTAAAATAATCGGAAATACTTGAAAAAACAATCATAAGATAAAATTAATCATGTTCTTCTTTCATTCGGATTTTGTTAAACTTAATCAAATGATCTTTGTAAGTAATACTACAAATAGGTTCATCTTTTAACCATGTACATGCATCTTTAATAGATTATTAACAAAACAATAGATTTTTATCTAGGGTTATATTCCTAAACATTTTCCCTCCCCTCCTACATACCTAAACATTTAACACAAATGTAAAATTTAACAAATATTGTATAAACACCTAGTATATCCAAAGAATTGTACTAGATCTGGAAATACAGTTAGACAATAACATTTTTCATCTTCAAGAAACTCACAGTATAATGAAGAACACAGATGGTTAAATTAGTGATGGCAATCCAATCCAATATGCTTAGTGTCATAACAGAGATATTAACAATATGTTGTGAATTTTAAGCAAAATACCCATTATTATTTCTAAAAGAATGAGAAAGGACCTGCCAAAAGCAGAAATTTAAGCTATTTCTTTTTCATTGAATCAAAATATCCTAACTTCCAAGAACATTAAACAGGGAGGAAAAGGTGCAAACAAATGTGTAAACCAATGACAATGTCTGGCACATAGGATAGCTCGTGTTGAAGAAACAATGTTGGGAAATGTCAAAGAAAAGAAAGATTGAGGCGTTGTGTGAATGATCTTTCATCTCAGTGTAGAGGGTTGAAGATTTATC
Source organism: Macaca thibetana thibetana (assembly GCF_024542745.1). NCBI lineage: Eukaryota > Metazoa > Chordata > Mammalia > Primates > Cercopithecidae > Macaca > Macaca thibetana. The sequence goes on from NC_065592.1 coordinate 69,214,259, forward strand.
TGTAAAAACAGTAACTCAGTGAAAGTCCCTAAACAAGAACATAATACAACAAAATTTGCTTTTAACAAGAAAACTTTGATAGTTCTTTAGAAGAGAGTGAAAAAACAGAAGAAACACTTATCAAGAGGACAAAGAAAGATGTTAGGGCAATAGAGAGGGGTGCTTGTTTGTTGCTTAACTCTCTTTGGTAAAAGAGCACTTAGTACTCTTTACATATGGAAAGTACATCTTAGAATATGTGAACTGTAAGTTAGTGAGTCATTCAAATTTATATATTTCAAAAGACATATTCTGTTTGACAAAGATAAACCCTTTTAAAGGTCTTATCACCATAAGCAGCTTTGTCCTGCAACTCTCAGCCAACATACAACTCAGTAGTATACCGTATCTCTGGTTTCAAGTGTAATTTAAAGAAGAGTCTTTCAGTCTTCACAACATGTATTAAAGCTTTTCTGAAACACTTAAAAAAATAATGAAACTACCTAACTGTGCCAAACTTTGTGACAGCAGTTGTTATACTTTTTAATAGTGAAATTAGACCCCAAAAGTTTATACTGCCATTGCTCTAGGTTGTATTGTTTCAGTATTTCAGTTGTAATATATGAATATGGACTCTCTCTCTTACTATGTCCCCTTATTTTGTCTCCAACATGCAAAGATACAACTACCAGCCTCATGCTAATAACTATATAATATTATTTTAGCTTCATTCATTGTAACTACTGGCCATTACCTAAACTACTATTACATAATAAAGTAACTTAGGCTTCTGCTATTATGGAAAAAAAAAAAATCCAAATGGGAGGAAGTAAATCCACTGAAATTTCACTCAAACTAATTTTTTATTTTACTTTCTCTAGAAATTTTGTTTGCAAAAGAGGAAACAGAGAGAGAGAGACAGAGAGAGAAAGACAGAGAGACAAAATGTATTTTCCCATACTAAATGTAATGTTTGAAAAAAATTATGACCTAAAACCTCCACACTGGTTATTAAATAGTGAAATGTTTACTGTTGCTTGTGTTTTTCTTTTCTAAAAGGTGAAAAGATTCTAATGAAAAACAATATCTTTTGAAGGCAATGTAAAAACAATAATTCTATTATGTAAACCTGCTATAAACTTAAAATGCAGAAATATGTGTTGTGAATAATATTGAATTACTCTATGTATTAGTCTATTCTCATGCTGCTACTAAAGACATAGTTGACAGTGGGCAATTAATAAAGAAAAAGAGGTTTAATAGACTCACTGTTCCATGGGCTAGGGAGGCCTCACAATCATGGCAGAGAGTAAAGGAGAAGCAAAACACGTCTTACATGGTGGCAGGCAAGAGAATGAGTTCAGGAAGCAGAACTCTCCTTTATAAAGCCATCACATATTGTGAGACTGATACATTACTACTAGAATAGCAATGGAAAGACCCACCCAATGATTCAGTTACCTCCCACCTGGTCCCTCCCATGACAGGTGGGAATTATGGGAGCTGCAATTCAAGATGAGATTTGGATGGGGAAACAGCCAAACCATATCATTCCACTCCTGGCCTCTCCAAAACCTCAAGTCTTCACAGTTCAAAACCAATCATGCCTTCCCAATAGTCCCCCAAAGATTTCAGCATTAACTCAAAAGTTCACAGTCTAAAGTCTCATCTGAGACAAGGCAAGTCTCTTCTGCCTATGACCCTGTAAAATCAAAAGCAAGTTAGTTACTTCCTAGATACAATGGGGGTAGAGGTAAATACACCCATTGAAAATGGGGGAATTTGGCCAAAACAAAGGGACTACAGGCCCCATGCAAGTCCAAAATCCAATAGTGCAGTCATTAAACCTTAAAGTTCCCAAATGATCTCCTTTGATTCCATGTCTCACATCTAAATCATGCTGATGGAAGAGGTGGGCTCCCATGGCCTTGGGCAGTTCTGCCCCTGTGGCTTTGCCGGGTATGGCACCCTTCCTGGATGCTTTCCAGGCTGGTGAGAGTGTCTGCAGCTTTTCCAGGTACATGGTGCAAGCTGTTGGTGAATCTACCATTCTGGGATAGGAAAAATGGTGGCCCTCTTCTCACATTTTCACTAGGCAATGCCCTGCTGCCAACTCTGTGTGGGTACTCCAACTCCACATTTCTCTTTCACACTGCCCTAACAGAGGTTCTCCAGGTGGGATCTGCCCCTGTAGCAAACTTCTACCTGGAGATCCAGGTATTTCCATACATCCTCTGAAATCTAGGCAGAGGTTCCCAAACGTCAATTCCTGACTTCTGCGCTCCCACAGGCTCAACACCACATGGAAACTGCCAATGCTTGGGGCTTGCACTCTCTGAAGCCATGGCCTCAGCTGTACTGTGGCTCCTTTTAGACACAGCTGGAGCATCTGGGACACAGAGCACAAAGTCCCTAGGCTGCACACCGCAGACAGTACCTCGGCCAGGCCACAAAATCATTTTTTCCTCCTGGGCCTCTGTGTCTGTGATGGGAGGGGCTTCCATGAAGGTCTCTAATATACCTTGGAGACATTTTCCTTATTGTCTTGGTGATTAACATTTGACCCATCATTACTTATGCAAATTTTTACAGCTAGCTTAAATTTCTCCCTAGAAAACAAGATTTTCTTTTATATTCACATTATCAGGCTGCAACTTTTCCAAACAGTTTTGCTCTGCTTCCTCTTGAATGCTTTGCTGCTTAAAAATTTCTTCCATCAGGTACCCTAAGTTATCTCTCTCAAGGTCAAACTCCCACAGATCTCTAGGGCAAGGGGGAAATGCCAAAAGTCTCTTTGCATAGCAAGAGTGACTTTACTCCAGTTCCCAACAAGTTCCTCACCTCCATCCGAGACCACTTCAGCCTGGACTTTATTGTTCATATCACTGTCAGCATTTTGGTCAAAGCTATTCTACAAGCCTCTAGGAAACTCCAAACTTTCCCACATTTTTCTGTCTTCTTCTGAGCTCTCCGAACTGTTCCAAACTTTGCCTGTTATCCAGTTCCAAAGTCACTTCCACATTTTGGGGTATCTTTACAGCAGTGCCCCCACTACCTCAGTACCAATTTACTGTATTAGTCTGTTCTCATGCTGCTAATAAAGGCATTCCTGAGACTGGGTGATTTATAAAGAAAAAGCGGTTCAGTGGACCCACAGTTCCCCACGGCTGTGGAGGCCTCTCAATCATGGTAAAGGGTGAAGGGTAAACAAGACAGGTCTTACATGGCAGCAGACAAGAGAATGTATTCAGGGGAACTCCCCTCTATAAAACCATCAGCTCTTGTAAGACTTATTCACTACCATAAGAACAGCATGGAAAAGATGTGACCACATGATTCAATTACCTCCCACCTGGTCCCTCCTACAACAGGTGAGAATTATGGTAGCTACGATTTAAAATGAGATTTGAATGGGGACACAGCCAAACCATATCACTTAGTACCAGAAACTTTTAATAGATAACAGTGCCTTAGGCTTTGGTATATGGTTTTATTTATTTTTATTCATTTATTTTATTATATCCACATCCCTTAGGCATTATTTCTGCATACACATATTTTAAAATAAAAACCCATTTAGTGCCTTTGCAACAGGGTTGTTGCATCAGTATGGGCACAATTCAAGAGTTTTTCCTCAACATAAACCTAGAATCATAATTTCTTTTTCTTTTTCTTTTTTTTGAGACAGAGTCTTGCTCTGTCACCCAGGCTGGAGTTCAGTGGCACAATCTCTGCTCACTGCAAGCTCTGCCCCCCAGGTTCACACCATTCTCCTGCCTCAGCCTCCCGAGTAGCTGATACTGCAGGCACCTGCCACCATGCCCGGCTAATTTTTTTGTATTTTTAGTAGAGACGGGGTTTCACCGTGTTTGCCAGGATGGTCTCTATCTCCTGACCTTGTGATCTACCTGCCTCGGCCTCCCAAAGTGCTGGGATTACAGGTGTGAGCCACCGCACCCGGTCAGTTCATTTTTCTTATAGTGGCACTATGCAAGTTGAATCACTTTACCTCTGTTTTTATCAACTCATATAAATCCATGTACAAGCCTCAAGTTGCTTATATACAGTTGACAGTGACTTTGATTCTTACCATTACTGTGTCTTTGGATACAAATTTGATCACCCCATTAGAAATAATGGGTGATTGCTTTTTAAAGTCATCATTAAAAAGGCAGCAAATTATCAATGTCAAAAAGAGTTTTTCCTATGTTTTCTTCTGGAAGTTTTATAGTTTCATGTCTTATTTTAAGTTTTTGTTACAGTTTGAGTTCATGTTTGTGTATGATGTAAGGTAATTCTGGTCCAATTTCATTCTTTCGCATGTGGATAGTCTGTTTTTCCAACAATATTTGTTGAAGAGACTATTCACTCCTCATTGTGTATTCTTGGCACCCTTGTAGAAGATCAGTTGTCTGTATTTGTGTAGGTTTATTTCTGGGTCCTCTATTCTGTTCCATGATGTATAGGTCTGTATTTTTGATAGTACCATGGTGTTTCAATTACTATAGCTTTATCACATATATATTTTTGAAACCAGAATCAGTTTTGTTCTGCTTTCTCAAAATTACTTTGGCTCTTCTGTGTCGTTTGTGGTTCCATATGAATTTTAGATATTTTTAAAATTTTCTATACAAAATATAGAATACTTGGAATTTTTATGTTAATAATATTAAATTTATAGATCACATAGTGTAGTATGAACATTTTAATAATATTAAAGTCTTCCATGCCATGACTATGGATATCTTTGCATTTAAGTGTGTCTGTTTTAATTTCTTTCATCAGTGTTTTGCTATTTTCAGTGTACAAGTCTTTTTTGAATATGACACTAAAAGCACAGACAACAAAAGCGAAAATAGATATGTGGAACTGCAATGAATTAAAAAGTTCCACTCAACATAGGAAGCAATCAAAATAATAAAATGGTAACCGATGGACTGGGAGAAAATATTTCAGAATTATGTATTCAATATGGAGTTAATTTTCAAAATATGTAAGGAACTCCTACAACTCTAGCAAATAATAATAATTATAATTCAATTTTAAAATGGGTAAAGGGCTTAAGTAGATATTTTTCAGAACAATATATACAAATAGCCAGCATGCATATGAAAAAAATTAACATTAGTATCAGAGAAACACAAATCAAAACTAAAATGAGGTATCGTCTCACACCAGTTAGTACACCTATCAGTTTAAACGAGGTAGCACATGTTGAAAAGAATGTGAAAAAATTGGAGCTCTTGTACACTGTTGAGTGGGAATGTAAAATGTTGTAGCAGCTATGGAAAACAAGGAATTTTCTAAAAAAATTAAAAATAGAACTACCATATGATCCAGCAATCCCGCTTCTGGATATATATTCAAAATAATTGAAATAGACAAGATAGCTGCACCCTTATGTTATATGCAACATTATTCACAACAGTCACGATATGGAAACAACTCAAGTATCCATCAGTAGATGAACATATAAAGAAAATGTGGCATAAATACAATGGAATATTATTCAGTCTTTAAAAAGAAGGAAATTGTGTCATCTGGAACAAGATGATGAATGCAGAGAAGGTTATACTAAATGGAATAAGCCAGTCATCAAATGGCAAATGCTGTGTAATTCCAATAATAAGAGACATCTATTACAGTCAAAGTAATAGAAGCAGAAAATACAATAGTGGTTGCTAGAGGTGGGAGGATAGGGTAAATGGGGAATTATTTTTCAGTGCGTATAAGTTTCAGTTGTGCTAGATAAATAAATTTCAGAAATACACTGTACAACATTGTGCTACAGTTAAAAATACTGTGTTGTGCCCTTCAAACATTTTTAAGATGATTGATCTCTCACGTTGTATTCTTACCACAGACAAACAAACAAGCAAGCAAAAGTAAAAAACACAAAACAAAAACAACAAAAAACAAAGAGACACAAGAAGACATTGGGAGGTGGCAGACATATGAATTACCTTGATTGTGGTAGTGGTATTGTGGATGTTCGCGTATGTCCTAATTTATCAAATTGTATACGTTAAATATGTGCAATTCTTTATATATCAATTATAGTTGAATAATATTTGAATATATTGAATAATATTTTTTAAAAGGAAACAAAAAAACAATTATAAAGGCTATATAATTGTATTGGGCCGTGTGCAGTGGCTTATGCCTATAAGCCCAGCACATTGGTAGGCTGAGAGAGAAGGATTAAGTCCAGGAGTTTGAAACCAGCCTGGGCAACATAATGATACCCCATTTTTATTAAAAAAAAGAAGAAGAAGAAGAAGAAAAGATAAGGACAATAACATCAATAATGACCCATTATACTCAAAAAGAAAAAAGTTTAAATCAATGACAAATAAATATAAATATAAAACACATTTGTACAGCTAACTCACAATTTATAATGTAGTCTTCACTAGCTAGTCATCACATTAAGGATGTGATAAAAGTTGTTGTTTTAGTTTGAGTTGTGTTTAGCTTGTAACTGTTTTTCATATACATATATATATATATATATATATATATATAATCATTCTCTCTTACTGTCCTAGGGTGATGTACCCAAGAATCACCTGCATTATCTGTTAGGTATCACGAAAGTTGAGGCACTTAATAACAAGCTCTTCTGAGAAGCTGCAGTTCAACCTCCATGTGTAATGTGCATACTCTTGAGATAATATCTTAAATATTATTGATTCATATATTTATATATGCATACACTTATATATTCATATAGAGATGACAGGATAGATTTCATTAATAGCTATCTTTATCTGAAATTTTTATTTATGCCTTTTTGTGAACTATTTATATCAGGAAATTTTATATTGATAAATCCAGTATGTGATTATTAATGATAATAAGAATAGTTACCATTTAAACTGGACCAAAAACTGTGCTAAATGCTTTTGATACGTTATTTCATTTGATCCTAAAAGGAAGACTAGAAGCTATCATTAAATTCACATTTTTTAAATAAGTTAGTTAGAGACTCCTGCCGTGGTTGAATAGTTTAACTACAAAACTAGAGTTCTTCACTATCACACTCTATTAGCATCCTTGGAAAAGTTAACATTGGGAGTCAGGGACCAAAAATAATACTTGCTTGGCATGTGGAGTAATTCTGCTCTAGAGGATCAAAGGAAGTGAAGGTATTCCTGGTGCATTGTACTAAAAACACTAGTTTGTGTAGTGGTTGAATATATGATTATGCCATGTTTCTGAGGTACATGAACTAAAGCCATAGATTTATCACTGTTAATATTTATCAGTAGTGTCCCCTTGTATTATTAGATAGCATTTCTTCATTTACATGCACATTGTGTTTATCCTTTCCCCATTTGAAACCACTGAAATGCTTCCGCTTTTTTTAAAAAATAAAGCTATGATAAGCATTTGCATAGGGGTTTTTGTGAAAACAAAGTTTTTTTATTTCACTTGGCAAATACCTAGGTGAGAGATTACAGGTTCATGTGGCAAGTGTGTGTTTAAATTTATAAGACACTGAAAAACTATTTTTCAAAGTGATACTCTATTTTGCACTCTCACTGGATAATATGAGAGTCCCATTGCTCAGCAGCCTCATCAGAAATTGTTAATTTTAAAAATTATTCCTTTTAATAGTTGTATAGTGGTACTTCATTGTACTTTTAATTAGCATCTCTCTTTTTATGACTTATTTCCTATTCTAAAAATTGAAATTGTTTCCAATTACTGTGTTTTGAGAGTAAATTATATATTCTAGTTATAAACATTTTATCAGATATGAGACTTGCACACATTGTCGCCCAATTTGTGAATTCTTTTTACTCTCTTAACAATATTTTTTGGAAAAGAAGCTCTTGTGCTCTTGTGTCATATCCATATAAGTCACAAAACTTTTTTTATGAATTTCCCTTTAGAAGTCACAAAGATTTTCTCATGTGTTTCTTTTTAGAAGTTATATACTTCATAAAATTATGAAAGGTCATCTTTGAGCATAGTGACAAAAGACTGTTTATCAGAAATGAAGCTAGACTGGATTATTTTAAGTTGATATTTTCTTGAATTCTAGCCATGTGATCCCTCTTAGTTAACTATTGCTGCATTTTTTAAAATTACTCAACATTTAGTGGCTTAAAGCAATTATTAGTTTATACTTTCTTTGTGTCAGGAATCTCGACATGGTTTAGCTGGTTTAGCTCAGCTTTTCTTTCAATATTTTAGTCAGGTTCTTGTTTGCCCAAACTGTTACCGTTGTCTCAAACAGATGCTATAATAAATGACTGGCGTAAATGATTAGCACTGATTGTTTCTGATAAGGGTTTCAGGCAAAGGCTGTTCACATTGAGTAAGCTCTGAGGCAGGTCAAACCCATGTCTGGGCTTTTTTCCATAAAGTTGCAAGGCAGGTCAAATAATGAATATTTTCTGGTTTGGTAACTTTGGAGGGAGATTGAAACACATTATTCCCCTCTGGTTGCTGCTGCTTTTCTAGTTTTTATGGCTACAATGATGGTGAAGCTGTTAGTTTTTGAACCCACCTTTGCAAAATGTACAGCGGTGGGAAAATTACGGCTATGAGGGAGATCTGACCTAGCATTACTCATTATGTCTTTAGCCTTCAACCTGCTTTAATTATTCCTGGGCTTAGGCTGGGCTAGCTTTGGGAGACATTTAGTTTATGGTTTTAATGATAATGGCCCTTCCCCGAAACTCAACCCCCTTTATAAAGTTAATGGGAGACCACTAGACTAGAAGGAGGAGAGAAGCCTGAGTTCTGCTATGATGTAGACATAAACAATTGCCAGCCATTATTCTGGAGGTCAAAATACATGCACATTTCTGAATTACTTCTGCAGATAACATCACTAATGTAGAACTTAAGATTGGCTTTTGTGCCCCACCCCAAAGTGACTCAGGACAAGAGAACAGCTTCCACTTACTATGATTTCATCTCCAACATAACCAATCAGCAGCAAGTACCCATTGGCTAGTCACATCCACCCATTCCCCCAAACTACCTTTGAAAAGCCCCTATCCTGTTAGCCTACAATAAGATGGATTTGAGTACTAACTCTGTCTCCTGTGTGACTTGGCCAACCTCATGTCAATTAAACTGTTTCTTTATGGCAATGCCATGGTCTTTGTGCAGTGGGCATGAAGAACCCATCCGGTGATTACATTTTCAACATTACTGTAGAGTGCTGATTGGGGGATGAAATAGGGAAAATTTAAATGGCATGAATCTCACCATTCTAACCAAAATTCAGCCATTTTTCTTAGATATATATTACTCTTAAAAATTAATTTTGAAAATTTTGCCAGTTTCTTGTGTTTTTACAGAACAGCAGATTTTTGAAGGTTTCTACTCTACCATTGCTGAAGTCATCCTCAGTATTTGTCCTAAATGTTGGGTAAAATTTGCAGAAATCTTCTGAACCAATAATACATTTTTTCTCCCGAGTATTTTTCTCACAAATTTAATTTTCTTAATCTAAGACTATTTCTTATCCAGGACTTGATTCATGACTATTCATGTTATGTTTCCTATTGCGTATATCGTTTTAAAAAAGTGTACCATTTAAAAAAATATTCTTTGTAATTTTCCCTTATTAGTATTTAAATACTTTCATGGTATGTAGCAATGTTTCTCATTTCTTTCCTGACATTTGGAATTTGTGTGTACACTATCACTCACTTCTTTGTCCTGGTCAATCTAACTAGAGAATTCTCTTTTAATAGATTTTTATAAATAATTATACATTTTCACTATTTTCTCTATTGTTTTTCTGTTCTCAATCCCATTGATTTTGTTTTTATGTTTAACTTCCTTTGCTTTTTGTGGGGGGAAGGAGAGCAATTAGTTATAATTAATTTTTATTGGTTTGTTTGTAGTTCTTAGTATGAAAGCTTAAAATACTTGTGCCTTAAAACTCCACAAAGCACTGCTTCAGCTCCTTGCCTCAAACTTCAATATATGTAGTATTCATTTTTATTCAATTCACTGTATGTTCCAAAATTTGGAGGCTTCTATTTTGGCCCAATACACTATATAAAAGGTGTTGTTTTATTTACAGATATGTGGGAAATTTCTGATAGCTTTAAATTATCAAATACATTAAAATAATCATAATAATTTTATTTAATATGTTAAAAATTTAAGTAGATGAAGACAAGCTCAATTAAAAAATGACATCTAAACTTAGAGATAAAAACTAAATATGCACATTGGATAAGATTAATGGCACCATGGACATTACAAAGGAAAAAAGTTAGTTAACTCAATAACATAGCCATAGGAACTGTCCAAAATAAAACACACAAAAAATAATATACTTAAGCTATGTGACCTCAGGTGGCCACATATAAGTGTTAGTGAAGTCCCAAGAAAAGAATAGAGAGATATGATTAAAGAGCAAATATTTCACAAAATAATGGCTAGAAAATTTTGGAATTGATTAATCATTTTCTTCTGTTATATGTTCTTCTTAAAATTTTAAACATATTGAATGCAGTTATAATAACAATTTAACATTATTGGTAATTCCAATATATGCTTTAATCGGATTTTGATGGATTAATATTTCTTTCATTACAGGTCATATTTCTCTGCTTCTTTGCGTGCCTGATAATTTTTAACTTGATCTCTACATTGTGAATTTTACCTTGGTGAGTGATGAATATTTTTATACTCTTATAAATTGTTTTTGACATTTGTTTTGAGACACATAGGCTATGTGGAAACAGTGTGATCATTTCAGTTTTTGTTGTTCACAATTGTTAGGCATTATTAAAGCAGTATTTAGTCTGTAGTTAGGTATTCCACATTTCTGAGGCAAAACCTTTCTGATTACTGTAGCTTATCTAATGACCCAGGTGTCCTGAGTTTTTCAATCTGTTTGGTGGGAAGAGGTACTACTCCTGGCTCTGAGTGAGTGCCAGGCATTATCCTCTTGTATCATTTCGGGTGTTTCTCTTCCTATTCTCAAGTAATTTTCTTACATGCCTGTGCTCATAAGCATTTTGCTAAATATTCTAAGTGGAGTCTATAGATCTCTGTAGTTCTTTCTCTATGCAACTCTTTGCTCTATGATATTCTGTCCTACAAACTCTAGCCACTTTTATCTTCCCATATTCTTAACTGCATCTCCTCAAATCAAACAGTTGGCTGGATTCTGCCTAAGTTTACTCTCCCTCTCCCTACACCATAGGCTAGAAGCTCACCTAGGGTAATCTAGAGTCCAGCTGTTTTTTTTTTTCCTTCTATCTTTGAGGGATGATTGCCCCACTTTGCCTCTGTTTTGTCTTTTCTTCATTGTTTCCTTCCTTCCCTCCACTCCAGGCCTCCAGCACAAGACAGGGTTTCCCCTGTCTCCCTACTCCTCTGTTGCCAATCCTGCTTGCATGTGCTTAATGAGAAAAAGAGGAAAAAAGGCTGAAAGCAGTTTTGAATTCTCGATAGCTGGTGCTAAAACCGGTTCTGTAATACCCTCAAACTGGGTCTTTGGCCATTTGTTAAAATTTGTAGCAAAATTCTCCTTTCTGGTTTACAGGACGTCTGGTCTCTCTCTTAGAAAAACAATTGTGTAACCAGATTTTCTTACTGCCTGCTGCACAAAAAAATAGTCAATTCAGGAAACTGCAGTAAAGAGAGTTTAATTGATACAAGACCACCCATGCAGAGAAGGAGTTATTACTCAAATCAAGTATCATTAAGGGCTCATAAGTTAGGGGTTTTTCAAAGGTAGTTTGGAGGAAGTAGTAGTGTGGCAGCAATGGGTGCTTGCTGTTGACCGATTGGGTTGGAGAGGAAATCATAGGGAGTGGAAGCTGTTCTCTTGTGCTGAGTCACTTTGGGGTGGGTACAGGAGCCATGGGCCAGTGGGTCCACGTGGAGCCATGGGTGTCAGAAGTGCAAAAATCCTGAAAATGATTCAGAAGGGGTTAAGGGCATGGTCCCTGGCTAGGGCTCCACCCCTGGGCCTGTGCCCACAGACCTAAGTGAGGACAGGCATTTTGTTTTCCTGCCCAAATGTTGCATTTCTATCCTGGCGTGCCATGCCCCCATCCTGTACACAAGAAAACCTCCAGACCCTAACAGGTAGGCACACAGGTGGCTGGACATCGAGAGGAGCACATCAGTGGAGGAACACATGGGTTGCTGGACACGGAGAGGAACACACCAACAGGCACCAGCAGCCGGCAGGCCCCTGACCGGCAGCACAACGCAGAGTTTGGATGGGGCAATTGGAGCAGAGCCTGGACCACTGAGTGGCCCAGCTCCAGGGGAAAACCAGTCTCCCTTCTGGCTCCCCCATCTACTGAGAGATACTTCCACTCAATAAAACCTTGCACTCATTCTCCAAGCCGACGTGTGATCCGATTCTTCTGGTACACCAAGGCGAGAACCCCAGGATACAGAAAACCCTCTGTCCTTGTGATAAATCAGGGGTCTAATTGAGCTCTAACTAACACAAGCCACCTATGGACAGCTAAACTAAAAGAGCAGCCTGTAACATATGCCCACCAGGGCTTCAGCTATAAACATCCACCCCTTAGACACTACAGTGGGGTCAGAGTCCCACAGCCTGTCCATCCGTATGCTCCCCTAGAGGTTTGAGCAGCAGGGCACTGAAGAAGCAAGCCACACTCCCATTGCACACCCTGCTAGGAGGACAAGGGAATTTTCCCATTTCAAAAAGATATCTCAAAAGGCCAACCTTAGGTTCTACAACAGTGATGTTATCTGCAGAAGTAATTGGGAAAGTTGCATGTCTTGTGACCTTCAGAATAAATGACTGGCAATCATTTATGTCTATACTTTGAAGAATTCAGCTTTCTCTCTTCACCCTAGCCTGGTGGTCTCTCAGTAACTTTACAAAGGCAGTTGAGTTTGGGTGAAGGGCTATTAACATTCAAAGAATAAACTAAATATCTACTGAAGTTAACTATGCCTAGGAATAATTAAGACAGCTTGAAGGCTAAAAGTAAGAGAGGTGTTGGCTAGATCAGATCTCACCAAATGCCGTCGTTTTCTTACTGATAGAATTTTTGCAAAGGCAGTTTCAATTGCTTGCATCACATTCCTTCATGTGGGTGCCTAGATTTGTGAGTATTCCTACTTAGTTGATTGCTATGAGACTTCAACTATGAAAAATTCAAGAAAAACTGTGATTTTGCATTTATGTAGTAAGTTTGTAGGAAGGATACCATCCAGTTTTCTGCATCTTATCTAAAGCTTATGCTAAAGTTATTTTTAGCTTTGTGTGTGTGTTTGTGTGTGGGAATGAAGGTTAAGAATGGTGTTAAAAAACAGGCAACAACAATTGTAAAAGCGCCTAATATGCTTACCTTTTGTCTTGAATTACTTTGCAAAGGCTGCCATAACAAAATACTGAAGCAGGCTATTTCCCTGACCCCCTTCGCAGGCAGGAACTGGAGTGCACAAGCACCGACATGGGCGAACTCCACTCACTTGCTGCTCCATCCCTTGTGGGAGGGGGAGCACAGGTGAGTGCATGCAGGAGCCAAGGCAAGCACTTTTGGGTGCTGGCAAGAGTAAATTCTGTACCAGCCCTGTAGCAGTCTCTAGGGTAGGATGGCCATGACCCCTGAAGCCCCAGAGGAAGTGTTACAGTGCCGTTTTAACTTTGCCATCTGCAGTTGGCTTAAGTGTTAATAGCTCAGTAAAGAGTCAATGTGACAGCATTTGAACCCACACTTGTGGCACCCAAGTACTTGTCTGGTGACCAGGAGGAATGATGTTACATGAATGAATAGAAGATAGTAAATGTGGAGGATTTTATTGCCAGTGATAGTGGCCATCAGTGAGAAGGGGAGCTGAAACGAGATGGAGCAGGAAGGTAATCTTGCAGCCATGACTGCACTCCTCTCCAAAGCTATGCTGTCAAGCTGTCCCTCTGAAGTCAAGCCACTTCTCTCTCACGTCTAACCCTAGCCTCTGATGTTCAGCTGCCTCTCTTCTCTCTGCTGCCCTGAGGTTTCTAATGGGCACAGGAGCAGGGGGGTGGGGTGGGCATGGGTGGTTTTAGAAAAGGCAATCATCAAGCAGGAAAAGAGGGATGTAAGTTCTCACTTTGGTCCTCACCAAGGACCTGTGTTCTTCTGCCCAGAATTTTCCCGCCTCCTGTTCCTACCAATACAACAGACTGGGTAGCTTAAAATATATAAATTTATATTCTCACAGCTCTGGAAGCTTGAATTTCAAGATCAAGTTGTTGGCAAATGTGGTTTCTTCTGAGGCCTCTCTCCTTGGTTTGCTACCTTCTTATTGTGTGACCTCCTAATATGGTCTTCCTTTGGTTTGTGTGTCGGTGCCCTACTCTTCTTTTCTTTCTTTCTTTTTTTTTTAGACGGAGTTTTGCTCTTGTTGCCCAGGCTGAAGTGCAATGGCATGACCTCAGCTCACTACAACATCTGCCTCCCAGGTTCAAGGGATTTGCCCACCTCAGCCTCCCAAGCAACTGGGATTACAGGTGCCTGCCACCACGCCTGGCCAATTTTTTGTATTTTTAGTAGACATGGAGTTTCACAATTTTGGTCAGGCTGGTCTCAAACTCCTGACCTCAGGGGATCCACCTGCCTGGGCCTACCAACTCTCTTTTCTTATAAGGACCACAGTCATAATTGAATTAGGGCCCACTCATCTCAACTTAGTTTACCTCAATTACCTCTAAAGAACCTATTCCCAAATATAGTCACATTCTAAGGTAGGGTCAGGTAACACTTCAACATATGAATTTTATGGGGACACAATTCAGGCTTAAAACATGAGTTTAATGTGACTCTAATCCCAGCTACTTGGGAGACTGGGGTTGAAGGATCACTTAAGCATGATATTTGAGGTCATCCTGGGAAACAGAGAGAGACCCCATCTCAAAAGAAAAGAAAAATATGTATATATATATCAGTTTTGCCAGTAAGCCCTAATTTTTGTTTTGTATTATAAACTAAAAATAAAATTCTAAGGCTCCCCAACCATCTGAATGGACTTTCTCCTCAGTCAGGGTGCTGTTAAAATTTAACTGGAAAGACTGGTTCAGGTTATGATGGGAAGTGGGTGTCCGACATGCTTCATTCTACCTCTCAGGCATTAACATCAACACAAATCTTAAGTCTGATGAGAAACATTTACAATCTATTCTCTCTGAAGCCTGATACTTCAAGGCTTCATCTGCATGATAAAACTTTGGTTTCCACAACCTCTTATGGCAACCCAAACATTTCCTTTCTATTGATCCCAGGTCTTTAGATAAACTCAACCAATTGTCAACCAAAAAATTTTAAAATCTACCTATAACCTGAAAGCCACCCCACCCCACCCCCAAACACCCCTCCTCATCCTTTTCAAGTTGTCCCACCTTTGTGTACCGTACCAATGTATTTCTTAAACATATTTGATTGAAGTCTCATGTCTCCCTAAAACATATAAGACCAAGCTGTACCTCAATCACCTTGGGCACATGTTCTCAGGATCTCATGAGGGCTGTGTCACGGGCCACAGTCACTTATATTTGATGCAGAATAAATCTCTTCAAATATTTTACAGGGTTTGACTCTTTTTGCCAACAGTATATTTATGTAAACCTCTTTTTAAATGTTTTAATTTAAAAGAAAGAAGGCTACTTTGGGATGTTTAAAGAGTTAGTTCTCATATACAAACACAAAACCAGAAGAATACCAACCAAACAAAGTTAAATTTGAAATAAATATTAGGGTTGAAAGCCTATTATACAATTAGCTACAGCTACTAGTCCAATGTGTATACCTTATCACTTCTGAGCTAAACAAAACAATATTTTAACTCCATAAATCTAGCTATTGCCTTTATATTATAAAGTGAGATCTCTTAAGATTAAAAAAAAATTTATCCATTTTCAAGGTGATAAATTGTCCCTAGTATCCCTTAAGATCAGAATTTTTTAGCCATATTTAAGATGATAAAACTTTTCTAGTCAGCATTTTCAACTGTGGAGAATGTATATGTTATAAAAATAATTTCTGTAGTCCAGCAGAATCATATAAATTAGAATTATAAAAACCCAAAGCCTCAGAGGTAATTTAGATCTGCCACTGATAGTTTCTTTCTTATATTACTGTCAACAGCATTTGCTCTAATTTAAAATGTAATAAAGATGTTTCCCACAAAGTAGCTTAAAATGTTTGTTGATTTGCAGTACAATTATCTCAAAGTATTTTATTACTTATTTGTCTTTTATCTGTATCAGTTGTTAGTTTATATGATGTATATGTATACGCACACACACACACACACAATAGTTTCACCTAGTTGTCTCAATTCTGTGATGCATAAACGTGTATGCTCTTTTTTTTTTTTTCTGAATCGTCAGAGGTATAAGGGATGAGAAAACATTCCCATATACTATTCCAATCCTTAATGCCAAAATGAAATTCACCACAGTTTAAAGCTTCTTCATGTTCATATTAAATCAGTCTTCCAGCATTGTACTTCAAACTTATGTCAGTCTTGTACACTCTCTCCTTCATAGATTTTTAGTATTCTTTCAAGGCTTAGCCAATGACAGCTACTTAAATTTTATACCCAAAGCAAAAGTTTCAGGGAATTTCCCCAGTCCTTTAATTTCTTAAACTCAGATACTCTGTTATTCATAGTGTCTTAATTTAATTTAATTTAATAATTGTCTTAATTTAATACTTAATTTAGGAGAACTAAATAATTAAACATGAGGCCAAAGTACATAAGAAAGCAGCAGTCTTTTATTGCAAATGTACACACACTCTCGGGCGAGGTTCTCCCATCCTCAGGTATGGGGCCAGGGAAGTCGCGCCGGCGCTCTTGGGTGAGGTTCTCCGGTCCACAAGTAGGAGGGGCCGAAGAAGTCACGCCGGCTTCTGCCGGCAGTGGACTTTTATGCATTGGTACTGGAAGGGGGAGGGCAGTGGGCAGGATAAGGGCGTGATAGGGGCATCTCCATAGGCGTGGCGGGGTAAGTTTCGATCTCTTCGGATTGACGTCACCTGGCGCATGCTCGGTTGATCTGCATCTTCCCGGGCGCGAGCTGCATTTTCCCCACGCGGGAAAGTTGGTGAGGAAGAACCCGGAAGCAACATGGATTGTGCCTTCTTGTTCACCTTCCTCCATCTTGTCCTTTCTCCCTCACCCAAACACATAGCACCACTCTTAATAATGAAGGAAGAACAAAATGGAAATTGTATGTCAAAAGTAATTGGTTAAATTATATCAAATTCCAAAAGATCCCTTTCTCTCTGTAAAAGTAAACTTAAACCTTATCTTTGTGTGTTCTGCACAGTTAATTTGTCTCTGTTCTACCAACCGCTTAAGTCAAAGACTCAGTCACTAGTAACTTTTTCCAACAGGTAACAAATATTTTGTTTGGCAATAGTAGTTCAAGATCATGCACACAAGTAAACAAAGTAGAAATCAGTTGTATTGGCTTGTAATAGCTGATATTTACATGCATTATAAAGTACTGATTGCAATTGTATCGAAATACTGTACTACACATAATATTGTACTAAGTGTTAAGGAACAAAAAGAATGACAAATCCTCAAAATTGCTTACACAAAATGTGAACATCAGAAGCCTTATATTTTCCCCAAAAACATAGAGGTTTATGCTTGTTGATTCTGATATGAAGTGATCTTCTAGTAAGTCAAGTATACATATTCCTATATTAATCTGGAAGTTAGCAAAATGTGTTTATTGTAGTAAACAAGATAAATATTAGAATACATATTAATATCTACTTAAAACAGATTACAACTATCTATAACTACAGCTTTCACAAGCAAACAATAGAGGAAAAATAAAGATCACAGATATGGCAATAACATACAAAAATAACAGAAAGCAGCTCTACTTCAAGAAAATTCCTTTGGAATTAAAACATAGCAAAACCTAAGCAGCCATCTTTTTTATGGCATAGGCCTACAGGTTTGCTGACAGACACTGAAAGCTCCTTACTCTGTAATTATCTTGCCCTCAAAAGTAATTAGATAAGCAATGACCCAGATATAATTGTTTCCCTTTGTTTTTCTTCATATGACTCTAATATGTGTTCCTGTCCTCCAGGGGCATTCTCACAGACTCACTGGTTTTGGAGAACACACACACCCCTGAAATATTTAAATAACAACAGAAAGCAATTTATGGATCTGAGCCTGCATTAAAGGTTTGAAGAAAATCACTTCTGAATTCAGTGTGTTGGTGATAAGAATGGCAAATTATGGCTGTTTGTGATGGTCAATATTAGGTGTCAATTTGATTGGATTTAAGTATGCCTACACAGCTAGTATAGTAAGTTTCTGGGTGTGTTTGTGAGGGTGTTGCCAGAGCAGGTTAAGTTTGAGTCAGTGAACTCAAAGAGGAAGACCTACCCTCAAAGTGGATGGGCACCATCTGACTGGCTGCCAGAGTGGCTAGAACAAAGCAGGTGGAAGAAGTGACATAAGGTGACTTTTTGAGTCTTCTGGCTTTCATCTTCCCCTGTACTGGATGCTTCCATTCATTTCTCCTGCCCTTGGACATCAGACTCCAGTTTCTTCAGCCTTTGGACTCTTGGACTTACACCAGTGATTCGCTGGGGGCTCTCTGGCCTTTGGCCACAGACTGAAGGCTGCACTGTCAGCTTTTCTGCTTTTGAGGCTTTGGGACTCCGACTGAGCCACTACTGATTTCTTTCTTCCTCAGCTTGCAGACAGACCAACATGGGACTTTGCTTTGTGGTCATGTGAGACAATTCTCCTCGCTAAACTCCCTTTCATATATACATACATCCTATTAGTTCTGTCTCTGGAGAACCCTAATTAATACACTGTTAAAACTGCAGTTAAAGCCTCTGCATTCCTTAAAGTTCCCGCATTTACTCAGGACTTCAGAGTTACTTCTGTAATTGGTGGAAATGGAAATGGAAACCAGGTCTACAGGAGAAAGTTCTGACAGGGAGATCTGGATTTGAGGACAGGAAACCATTGTCAGAGAAAGATCATGTGGCCAGGACCCCAGCTCAACACCAATCATCTGTGTGAACCTGGACAAGGAACTTAATCTCTCTGGATCTCAGAATTTCCTTGTGTGAACTGGAAGATTTAATTAAACTAGCATTCATCCTGTTATATTTACAGGTCTTTAGGAGCCATTGAGGTGTCAGATGAAGGACACAAATGCTGACCTCACATCCCCTGACATCACCAACACCAATAAAAAAAATTCCATTTTGATTTGTTGTGTGTATTGGGGATGAAAATAGAATTATGTTTGAAAATGTTATATTACAAATAGATTGAGAGCCATTGGCTTAGCTTCTCCCTTCTAGCTACGACATTTTACTGAAATGTCACTGAAGAAGCTCATTGATTATGGCAAGATTGTGTTCTTCACACCACTAGAATATGGTGGAGACTAACTGCAGATCCACATTGACAGCATGTGCTTTCACTAATAAAGACCAAGTCATACCCTCATCCATGTCCTCAAACAGCACTCATGACCATAAGAGAACTGAGCCTGAGGAGGTAAATCCATGCAGATGAAACATTTGTTGAGAGGAAAAACATGTGCTGAGACTACAGGTGTGTGCCACGATGCCCAGCTATTTTTTTAAATTTTTTGTAGAGGCAGGTTTTCACCGTGTTGTTCAGGCTAATTTCAAACACCTGGACTCAAGCGATCCTCCCAGCTTGGCTTCTCAAAGTTTGGAATTACAGGCATGAGCCAGTGCACCCAGCCTCACCCCTTCTTCTGATACTGCCTCTGGAGTGTAAAACTGACTGCTGTTGACCCTCTTTTTATCACCAATGTCAACACAATCATTTGCAAACCAGATAATCCTTTCTTGATGAGTTGCTCAAGAATACCTTCTCAATGGGTTAAACATGTTTTAAGCCATAAATTAATGTAGACTTGCACTATCTTAAAACTTCTATTTTATTAATTAATTCTTTTATTATTTGGCAGAAGATTCCTTGATGCTAGGTAAGATGATTATGCAATCACCTGTACCTGGAATAACATGAAATTTCTTCTCTGCAATACTGAGTGAATAAATGTCACTTTATGTTTCTCAAGTTTCAGGAAGGTTTCTTGTTAACACACTATGGTGGAAACAGAATGGACTGTGTAGCTAACAAGATCTGGCTTCATACTCTAATTTTTATTTTGCTAACTGTGTACTTTGGGAAGTTACTTAATGATGACCTACAGTGTCCTTATCTGTAAAATGGTGATTTCATGTTGTTTTACAAGATGGGGCAAGCACTCGTTTCCTAGTAAGATGCTGGTAATGTAGCAGGAATTAACAAATTAAAATTCTTCTCATTTCTTCTCCTGTCAGCTCATTTGTTAATTTTGAGTTCAAGAGGTCATGTTTGTGCCTCCAGTTTTCTCCAATATGTTTGGCCAAGGTGCACTCCAGCGATTGTATACCCCAGCAGCCAACATGGACTCTGTTCAAATTTCTGTGGTTGGCACAAAAAGTGCACCTTTGTGGAACTCTTACTACACTGACTTTTAATAGCTCTCAAGTAAATATATAGCTTTATAATATATGGTTTTTACTCTGTCTGAAAATGTTTTAGAGGTGTCTGTTGTTGCTATTGTTGTTTTTAATGTCATTTTGCTTTTATTGGACTGTATAATACTTCTGATTGTCTGTAGTAGTCTTCTTCGTAGGCTGCTATTTCACACTACCCTAACCCCACTGAAAACCCCTCTGCTATATTAGGCATACCTGAAACCCGGCCTCATGTTTTCTAAGTGAGCTTAACATTGTCTATCCATTCATTTTTTCAACAAGTATTTGTAGAGTACTTTCTACCTGCCAGGGACAGTTCTAGGCACTGGAAAACAGTGCTGAAGAAAGAAGAGAAAACCTCTTTTATCAAAGAGGAGATGCTGAGTCTAAACAAATAAGTATATAATGCAATAAGGGATCATATGCAGATAAGGATTTTACAGGTGCCAGAGGTAATTAAGAAATGGCTCCTTGAGACTGTGACACTTTAACTGAATCCTAAAGGATGAGAAAGAACTCAGCAAAGACCTAGAAGAAGATTGTTCAGTAGGATGAATATAAAGTTTTAAAACAGTTTGTAGCTATGTCATTAGCTTCATGGGTAGACCTACTGCCTTTTAAATATTTAGTCTATTTGTATGTGATATTTACATTTTTCTTACAAAAGAATATATGAGCAAGTCTGTCAGTTTTAATTTTAAGGGATATATTTTGTGTGATTCAATGCTAAATATTTTATCTAAATATAGATTTATTTTTGTATATTCTTAATATCATGTTTTGGAAAGCCATTAACAAATTGATAACAGCTTACTTGTTGCGGGTCTGTTGTCTTTTACTTTAAAGAAATCCTTATATACTCAAATATAAAATCTATATTAATTGGAGTAAATTATTTTCCCAAGAAAAATATAAATTTTTGTTTATTTCTCTGCAGTCATAAATAGAATCATTTTTCAGAATTATTGTTACAACTTTTCAACAGTATATCCATCCATATGGTATTAGAAAAAAATTAAATATAATAAGCCTAGTGGTTTATAGTTTGTTGATAGGATTTATTTTTTTCTGAAGATCAAGACATCTAAAATCAAGTAGGCTTTCCTGGAACTGAAAATTATGTTTCTGAGCCTATGTTTTATCCTCGTGGTTGACAGGACATTTAGATGTTTATTAATTTAATGAATGCTGACATATTTAGTAATTGAGTAGTACGCAAGCCACACAATCCAGGATAGTTTAAGTTTCCTTAGATTTGTGCATAACCTGAATGAAGAAGGTCACATGCTTTCTCCCAGTGCTTCTAGAAAGGCTCACAGACCTGCTGATCTTTTTGATTTTAGTATGATGAGACCTGTGTCAGACTTCTGATCTACAGAACTGTTAGATAATATATTCATGCTGTCTTAAGCTGCTAAATCTGTAGTATTTTCTTATGGCAGCAATAAAAAATAACTGATTCAATTATGATAAAAATTGCTTTCACTTCACTGTCCCCTGGCGTGTGTCTCTTGAATCTCCAAGAATCCAATATTTCATACAGTAAGAAGTGTTGTCCTCCATCTATAAATATAAAGTCACAGTGGAATTACTTGAAGTACTTGATTATTTCTTATGCCCCTGCCAAGTTTTCTAGCTTTGGTCTTTTTGACAGTGACATCTTTCTATGTAACAACAGAGCACTTTTATTATTTAAATCTATTAAATTATTTCCATCTTGTCACTTCAAATAAAAATAAAGCCATATAAACAAAAGTGTTTCAAATGGAAAAACTTGCTTTCCCATTGGACTCTATAAGAAAGCTAAGGAAACTTATATCAATTTATCCTCTTATTGATTGGGCCTGGAAAACCTATTGGGATTTGAATGCCCCATTTGAGGTATTGGTTGGTTTGCAAAACCCAAATGGACCACCATTCCTGAAAACTTTCAAGAGTTTCAAACCACCCATGATTCCCATCAGAAACTAAGGGAAAAGGAAAACTGCTAGAAACCATTCCTCAAATTTATCTCATCAAAGATGTTTGGTCATGCATTTGAAATGGCAAATAACAAAGGGATGAAAAGGTGGCTAACATTCACTATTAATTGGAGACAACATGAAAAGAATATTCAGAGCTGAAACTGCCTTAACAAGATTCTGCTGTGGTCACAAGTTATGCAAATAGTCTCAGGCCAAAGCTCTTAAATAATCTTAACTAGCAAACTGCAAACATGTCTAAGTAACAAACATTAGCCCAATTGTATGAAGACAGTATTTTCTAAAAATTTAAAAGCACACTATCCAAACTTGTAACATTACAATGGGTGCAACACACCAACATGGCACATGTATACATATGTAACAAACCTGCACATTGTGCACATGTACCCTAGAACTTAAAGTGTTAAAAAAAAAAAAAAAAAAAGAAACAGCTAGAAAAAAAACATAAGAAATTTAATCTATGGCAACCCCAAAATATCAGGTTTTCATTAATTAGGACACTTGCCAAAATTTTAATGAAAACATTTGCCAGGACAACAAGAGGAGCGTGACAGCCCGAGCCTCCTCCTCATCATGAAATTATTAAGTCTGCTCTGAGAAGGTAAATAACCAATGCCCTCAACTATCACTAAACTCACAAGGGGAAAAAAATCTATTCATTGAAGGGCACTCCAACATGTTTCTCATTACCAGGGCAGCACAATTTACCCTTAACACTGCTTTGTTTTATTTCCCTACTTTCTTGGAATCATCACATTTAACTAGTAGTGAGTTTTTATAATTTACCTCATGATTTACCTCTATCTCAAACTGTTAATATTTCCATGGGATCTTTTAAAGTTCCGCATGAATTCCTTCTCAGCTCTACTACCCCAGTACATTTGTTAGGATGCAATCTTATCATGAATTGGGGTATAAATTTTTGTTGTGTCCTGGAAGAACTCCTTCTTAGGTCCCCAGCTACGTCCTCTCATGTCTATATCCTCTAGCAGCTTCGTCCATCCTCGCTCAGTTCCTTTGCCCCCTTCAGTCTAACACCTATTTAACTAATGATTTAAATCAACTATTAGACAGAACTTCTTCTCCTTTATGGGCAAAATACTCTAACAATGTTGGATGCATTTGAGCTGCAGAAATGCTTAAGGTAGAAATAAATTCTCCCATGCCCTTCCGCAGGATTTCCCAAGATCATTTAAATCCAGCATTCAAAACTTCTTGTCTTTATTTCTAGTCATGTAGTACTTAAAATTTTTGGCCATTATGTTTCTAGTCACATAATAATCACAATTTTTGGCCATTAAGATCTGAGATATATCAATAAAATGATCAAATCTGAATTTTTTTCCCTTGGTTCTTAATACTATCCTGTCTGCTATCACTTTCAATACCCAATTTTTCATGGCCATTGATTTGTGTTCTGCCATATTTAGTATCCCTTTTTATAAGAAATTCCAACACTTGTTTGCCTGCACCTGGGAAAACCAACAGTGTACCTGGACTGCTATACCCTAAGGATCTGCTGAGGCACCAACATATTTTTTGGATCCCCTAAATGTCAATTTGGAAAACAAAATTCCCTGGAGACTACCTTAATCCAATATGTAGATGATCTCCTTCTATGTTCTGACAGTTATGACAATTGCCTTTTAAGTACTGAATACATCCCTAAGACATTAGCAAGAAAGGGGCACAAGAGGGCTAGAGACAAAATTCAAATATGCTCACAATATATTTAATAGATGAGTCATAATATTTCAGCCACAGATAAAACTATCACTAGACTAGGCTCTACTATTCAACATTTTTCTCTCCCTGAAACCAAACAACTGAGAGAATTTTGGGGTCTTGTGGGATATTGTAAAAATGTGGATTCTTAATTTCTCTATGTATGCCTCACTTTCACCTTCTATGCCATAACTAGAGAATCATCCACAGATCTGGTACTCTGGGAACACCTATCCAAAGACGCTTTTCATGATCTTAAGGGATTTCTACTTTCTACACTTGGACTTTACAATCACTCCTTGCTTTTGTCCTTATTTGTGCATTACAAGAGGGTCATGGCCCTGGAGTGTTATGCCAGAGGCATAATGGGCACCAGAGACGTTTGGGATAATACACTTTAGCCTTAGACCCAGTAGCTAAGGCATATACCCCTTGCCTTCAAGCTGTATGGCTGTGACCACCAAATATTTCTAAGCTATCTCAGATTTAGTATTAGATCATCTACTTGACATATGTGCTTTTTCATCTATGCAGACCCTCTTCCTTAATAAAAACACACAACATTTTCCTAAGTCCCAACTTATCCCTTGTGAATTTGCTATTCTTACCCCCTCATATCGTAATACTTCTCTGTCAAAACCTTAACCTTGCCACCTTGCTTCCTTTGCCCACTGATGAGACATCCCATGATTGTATTGTTAACAGTAGATAATTATCTTGTCCTAGGCTTGATTTATCAAAAACACTCCCTCCAAGTTGACTTCACTCTTTATGTTGATGGTTCCTGTCTCCAGTGGGAGGATAGGACCTTCCATCCTCAATATGCCATCACTGATCAACATAAACCTCTAGAACATCAAGTCTTGCCAGGTGACTGAGTTAATCTCTCTTACTGGAGTTGGCAAAAGAATGAAGAGAACGGAGGTTAGCATATATACTAATAAGTGTTATGTTTTGGGTGCAATCCATAATTTGAGGATGTTATGGAAACAGAGAGAATTAATGATGGCAATTGGTACTCCAGTCAAAATATTTTCCACAAATAGCAGAACTTCTAGAGGCACTGTTGTATCCCCAGAACACTGCTATAATCCAAACTGAGGGACATCATACAGAAAAAGCTCAGATGGGGCACAGGAAAATAAAGTAGCTCAAAAATACAATAAATTAACCGTCGCTTCCCCAACCACCCAAGAAATCCAAGCAATTTCCAAGCTATGCAGCTATGCCCCAGTGTCTCACTCCATGGCCCTGGAATGCTGATGGGACTATTCATTCTTCTTTGAAGGACATAATTTCTTTAACATGACTTCCAAGTAAATAATAAAAAGATAATTCACATGAACCAAATAACAAGTTCAGACTTTCAAAGACTGGAAGGTAAAAAGTCAGATGTGTAATCTCCACAAGAACTTTATAAACTTCAAGACAGCTGCTTGATATTCCCAAGTCTATCTCTCAGGCCATCGTGTGTGATTTGGAAAACATGACTCATGCAGGAGAGAACAAAGCACAAAATATATTAAACAAATATAGTTTGGACACTTTGATTTTATTTGGACCAAGGAATTATTAATTTCCTCATCTACCCTGGAAAAAGTAAAGGTGAGGCAAGGCAAGGAAACAGCACATGCAGGATCCTTCCTTGACTGACAAATGCTAAAAGCACAATGCTCCCAATATGTACTCAAGCTAATCTGTGTATTTTCTAGATGATTAGAGACCTTCCCCTCACTAAATGCTTCAGCAACATCACTTGCCAAAGATTCCCTAGACAAATCTTCCCTACTTGGGGTACCTTCTCTACCATCTCTAGTGACAGAGATGTAATCACATTTCATTGGTAAAATTATACAGAACATTGAAAAGTAACATAAATTAATCAAAGACTTCACTGCTTTTACCATCTTTTCCATGCTCAGCCATCTATCTGACATCATTGCCATAACTAAGAAGGTTTTCATGATAGAAGAAAAAAATTCATGTCATCACTGCCATGACACTGACACCACTGAGAAAAGACGATGGGCCCTGAGACTTTTGCTGATGTATCCCTGAAGGTCTTCAAAACTTGGCTTATAGACTGACCAAATTTTAACCTTTGTCATTCTGTTTATCTTAATAGATCTCCCTCTCATTAAAAATCTCATAGGTTGCACTGTACAGAAATTAGCAACTGTCACCAAGTCCTAACAGATGGGTCAGCTGATTAAAAAAGAACAAAAGGCAACCACACAAGAAATTGACTTCAAATGTTCAAAGGAAAGAAAATTGCCTCTTTTGTTTATTCATTTGTTTGTTTGTTTGTTTTCGTTGTTGTTTTTGAACAAGAGGAAAGACTGACAAAGATGCTCTCCTTGACCAAGCTTTAGTCAGGGCCCTCTAAGATATTTTTTAAGTAGGCTCCATTTTGGGGGGAGTTGTTATAAGTCCAATTTTCACAAGAATCCTGCTGAATTTGTTTAGTCAATATTCCACCCTCAATATCTGATCACCCTTGAAATCAAATAGAATCCTAGTCCCACCCTAGGCATCTGATTACCCATGCTTGCCTTCAGTAAGAATCCTGTCAAGTTGCTTTGGCACTGAATATTTTTTGAGTCTTTACAAATAGACATTATTGTATGAATACCATATAAAAGTGCTATGCAAGATCAGAAGAAACTGAAGTTATTCATATCCTAATGATTTTTATGTTTTGCTATAGGAAATTTATGATACAGTAAAACCCTAAGTAAAATATACAATTCAGATAATGGTACCTTGATAATTTAAGTTCTGATTCTCATCGTTGTTCCATAATGTAATCATTGTTATGTCAGTTGAAGTTAAAAGAACAGGGAAAACATCGTTTGCCTTTTATCTGGGTTCTAAATGTTTTATTATTTTTTATTTACATTTTAAAAATTAATGTTATTACAGAAAATTAGATATAACCGTGAGACATTCTGAACTAATAAAAAAAAAAGTAATGTGATCATACTTAAAAGAATTTAAAGTATTGTAACTCAGATTCACCTTCGAAAACTCATGTTCTGGGTGGCTGGCAAGATGGCCAAATACGAACAGCTCTGTTCTACAGCTCCTAGTGAGATCAACACAGAAGGCAGGTGATCTCTGCATTTCCAACTGAGGTGCCCAGCTCATCTCATTGGAACTGGCTAGACAGTAGGTGCAGCCCACAGAGGGCAATACGAAGCAGAGTGGGGCGTTGCCTCACCAGGGAAATGCAAGGGGTTGGGAAATCCCCTCCCCTAGACAAGGGAAGCCATGAGGGACTGTGCCATGAGGCTCTGTGCATTCTATCCCAGATACTACACTTTTCCCATGGTCTTCACAATCCACAGACCAGGGGACTCCCTTGGGTGCCTACACCACCAGAGTCCTGGGTTTCAACACAAAACTGGTTGGCTATTTGGGCAACCACTGAGCTAGCTGCAGGAGTCATTTTTCATAACCCAGTGGTGCCTGGAATGCCAGTGAGACAGAACAGTGCACTGTCCTGGAAAGGGGACTGAAGCAGGGAGCCAAGTGGTCTAGCTCAGTGAATTCCCCCTGTCCCCCTGCCTGCCACAGAGCCCAGGAAGCTAAGATCCACTGGCTTGAAATTCTCACTGTAAAGCACAGCAGTCTGAAGTTGACCTGGGATGCTCGAGCTTGGTGGGGTGAGGGGCATCCACCATTACTGAGGCTTGACTAGGCGGTTTTCCCCTCACAGTGTGAAGAAAGCCACCAGGAAGTTCAAACATGACGGACCCCACCGCAGTTCAGCAAAGCCTCTGTAACCAAACTGCCTGCTAGATTCCTCCTCTCTGGGCAGGGCATCTCTGAAAGAAAGGCAGCAGCCCCAGTCAGGGACTTATAGATAAAACTCCCATTCCCCAGGACAGAGCACATTGGGGAAGGGGTGGCTGTGGGCACAGCTTCAACAGACTTAAACATTCCTGCTTGCCGGCTCTGAAGAGAGCAGCAGATCTCCCAGCACAGCACTTGAGCCCTGGTAAGGGACAGACTGACTCCTCAAGTGGGTCCCTGACCCCTGTGCTTCCTGACTGGGAGACACCTCCCTGCAGGGGTCAACAAACACCTCATACAGGAGAGCTCTGGATGGCATCTGGCAGGTGCCCCTCTCCGACAAAGATTCCAGAAGAAAGAACAGGCAGCAATCTTTGCTGTTCTGCAGCCTCCGCTGGTGATACCCAGGCAAACAGGGTCTGGAGTGGACCTCCAGCAAACTCCAGCAGACCTGCAGCAGAGGGGCCTGACTCTCAGAAGGAAAACTAACAAACAGAAGGGAATAGCATCAACATCAACAAAAAGGATGCCCACAAAAAAACTTTATCCAAAGGTCATCAACATCAAAGACCAAAGGTAGATAAATCCATGAAGATGAAGAAAACACAGGGCAAAAAGGATGAAAATTCCAAAAACCCAAACACCTCTTCACCTCCAAAGGATCAAAACTCCTTGCCAGCAAGAGAACAAAACTGGATGGAGTATGAGTTTGACGAATTGACAGAAGTAGGCTTCGGAAGGTGGGTAATAACACACTCCTCCAAGCTAAAGGAGCATGTTATAACCCAATGCAAAGAAGTTAAGAAACTTGAAAAAAGTTAGACTAATTACTAACTAGAGTAACCAGTTTAGAGAAGAACATAAATGACCTGAAGGAGGTGAAAAACACAGCACAAGAACTTTGTGAAGCACATACAAGTATCAATAGCAGAATCAGTCAAGTGGAACAGTGATATCAGAGATTGAAGATCAACTGAATGAAATGAAGTGTGAAGACAAGATTAGAGGAAAAAAAAAGAATAAAAAGGAATGAACAAAGCCTTCAAGAAACATGGGACTATGTGAAAAGACCAAGTCTACATTTGATTGGTGTGCCTGATAGTGATGGGGAGAATGTAACGAAGTTGGAAAACACTCTTCAAGGTACTATCCAGGAGAACTTCCCCACCCAAGCAAGACAGGATAACATTCAGATTCAGGAAATACAGAGAACACCACAAAGATGCTCCTCAAGAAGAGCAACCCCAAGACACATAATTGTCAGATTCACCAAGGTTGAAAAAGGAAAAAGTGTTATGGGCAGTCAGAGAGAAAAGTCAAATTACCCACAAAGCGAAGCCCATCAGACTAACAGCGGATCTCTCTGCAGAAACCCTACAAGCCAGAAGAGAGTGAGGAGCCAATATTCAACATTCTTAAAGAAAAGAATTTTCAACCCAGAATTTCATATCCAGCCAAACCAAGCTTCATAAGTGAAGGAGAAATGAAATCCTTTATAGACAAGCAAACGCTAAGAGATTTTCTCACCACCAGGCCTGCCTCACAAGAGCTCCTGAAGGAAGCACTAAATATGGGAAGGAAAAATTGATACCAGCCACTGCAAAAACATATCAAATTGTAAAGACCATTAACACTATGACAAAACGGAATCAGCTAACAGGCAAAATAACCAGCTAGCTTCATAATGACAGGATCAAATTCACACATAACAATATTAACCATAAATATAAACAGGCTAAAAGCCACAATTAAAAGACACAGACTGGCAAATTAGATAAAGATTCAAGACCCATCAGTGTGCTGTATTCAAGAGATCCATCTCACATGCAAAGACACACATAAGCTCAAAATAAAGTGATGGAGAAATATTTACCAAGTGTATGGAAATCAAAAAAAAAAAATGGGTTGTAATCCTAGTTTCTGATAACACAGACTTTAAACCAACAAAGATGAAAAAAGACAAAGACGGGCATTACATAAGGGAGCACTGCAACAAGAAGAGCTAACTATCCTAAATATATATGTAACCAATACAGGAGAACACAAATTCATAAAGCAAATTATTGGAGACCCACGAAGAGACTTAGACTCCTTCACAATAATAGTGGGAGACTTTAACACTCTACTGTCAATATTAGACAGATCAAGGAGAGAAAAATTAACAAGGATATTCAGGACTTGAACTCAATTCTGGACCAAGTGGACCTAATAGACATCTACAGAACTCTCCACCCCAAATCAACAGACTATGCATTCTTCTCAGCACTACATCACACTTATTCTAAAACTGATCACATAGTTGAAAGTAAAACACTCCTCAGCAAATGCAAAAGAATGGACATGATAACAACGAGTCTCTCAGACCATAGTACAATCAAATTAGAACTCAGAATTAAAAAACTCACTAAAAACTGCACAAATACATGGAAATTGAACAACTTGCTCCTGAATGACTACAGGGTAAATGACAAATTAAGGCAGAAATAAGTAAGTTATTTGAAACTATGAGAACAGAGACACCACATACAAGAACCTCTGGGACACAACTAAAGCAGTGTGTAGAGGGAAATTTATAGCACTAAGTGCCCACAGGAGAAAGCGGGAAAGATCTAAAATTGACAGCAGAACATCACAATGAAAAGAAGTAGAGAAGCAAGAGAAAACAAATTCAAAAACCATCAGAAGACAAGAAATAACTAAGATCAGAGCAGAACTAAAAGAGATAGACACAAAAAAAGACCTTCAAAAAAATCAATGAATCCAGGAGCTGGTTTTTTGAAAAGATTAACAAAATAGATAGACTGTTAGCCAGACTAATAGAGAATAAAAAAGAGAAGAATCAAACAGACATAATAAAAAATGATAAAGGGGAGATCACCATTGATCCCACAGAAATACAAACTACCATCAGAGAATAGTATAAACATCTCTACGCAAATAAACTAGAAAATCTAGAAGAAATGGATAAATTCCTGGACACATACACTCTCCCAAGACTAAACAAGGAAGAAGCCAAATTCCTGAATAGACCAATAACAATTTCTGAAATTGAGGCATTAATAGGCTACCAACCAAAAAAACTCCAGAACCAGAGGGATTAACAGCCAAATTCTACCAGAAGTACAAAGAGGAGATGGTACCATTCCTTCTGAAACTATTCTAAACAATAGAAAAAGAGGGACTCCTCCCTAACTCATGTTACGAGGCCAGTATCATTCTGATACCAAAACCTGGCAGAGACACAACAAAAAAAACACAACATTTCAAGCCAATATCTCTGATGAACATTGATGCAAAAATCCTCAATATAATACTGGCAAACTGAATCCAGCAGCACATCAAAAAGTATATCCACCACGATCAAGTTGGCTTCATCCCTGGGATGCAAGACTGATTCAACATATACAAATAAATAAATGTAATCCATCACATAAACAGAACCAGTGATAAAAACCACATGATTATCTCAATAGATGCAGAAAAGGCCTTCAATAAAATTCAACATCGCTTCATGCTAAAAACTCTCAATAAACTAGCCATTGATGGAGTGCATCTCAAAAAAATAAAAGCTATTTATGACAAACCCACAGCCAATATCATACTGAATGGGCAAAAGCTGGAACCATTCTCTTGGAAAACCAGCACAAGGCAAGGATGCCCTCTCTCACCACTCCTATTCAACATAGTATTGGAAGTTCTGGCCAGGGCAATCAGGCAGGAGAAAGAAATAAAGGGTTTTCAAATAAGAAGAGAGGAAGTCAAATTGACTCTGTTTGCAGATGACCTGATTGTATATTTAGAAAACTCCATTGTCTCAGCCCAAAATGTCCTTAAGCTGATAAGCAACTTCAGGAAAGTCTCAGGATACAAAATCAATGTGCAAAAATCACAAGCATTCCTATACACCAATAATAGAGAGTCAAATCATGAGTGAACTCCCATTCACAATTGATACAAAGAGAATAAAATACCTAGGAATACAACTTGTAAGGGACATGAAGGACCTCTTCAAGGAGAACTACAAACCACTGCTCAAGGAAATGAGAGAGGACACAAACAAATGGAAAAAACATTCCATGCTCTTGGACAGGAAGAATCAGTATCATGAAAATGCTCATACTGCCCAAAGTAATTTACAGATTCAATGCTCTTCCCATCAAGCTACCATTGACTTTCTTCAGAGCATTAGAAAAAAAACACTTTAAATTTCATATGTAACAAAAAAAGAACGCATATAGCCAAGACAATCCTAAGCAATAAGAACAAAGCTGGAGGCATCATGCTACCTGACTTCAAACTGTACTACATGGCTACAGTAACCAAAACAGCATGGTACTGGTACCAACACAGATATATAGACCAATGGAACAGAACAGGCCTCGAAAATAATGCCACACATCTACAACCATCTGATCTTTGACAAACCTGACAAAAACAAGAAATGGGGAAAGGATTCCCTAATTTAATAAATGGTGTTGGGAAAACTGGCTAGTCATATGCAGAAAACAGAAACTGGGCCCCTTTCTTACATCGTATACAAAAATTAACTCAAGATGGATAAAAGACTTAAATGTTAGACCTAAAATCATAAAAACCCTAGAAAAAAACCAAGGCAATATCATTCAGGACATAGGCATGGGCAATGACTTCATGAGTTAAAACACCAAAAGCAATTGCAACAAAAGCCAAAATTGACAGTCAAGGAGATCTAATTAAACTAAAGAGCTTCTGTGCAGTAAAAGAAACTATCATCAGAGTGAACAGGAAATCTACAGAATGGGAGAAAATTTTTGCAATCTATCCATCTGACAAAGGGCTAATATCCAGAATCTACAAGGAATTTAAAACACATTTACAAGAAAAAGACAAACAACCCCATCCAAAAATAGGCGAAGGATATGAACAGTCACTTGTCAAAACAAGACATTTATGTGGCCAACAAACACGAAAAAAAACTCATCATCACTGGTCATTAGAGAAATGAAATTCAAGACCACCATGAGATACCATGCCAGTTAGAATGGCGATCATTTAAAAGTCAGGAAACAACAGATACTGGAGAGGGTGTGGAGAAATAAGAACACTTTTACACTGTTGGTGGGAGTGAAAATTAGTTTAACCATTGTGGAAGACAGTGTGGTGATTCCTCAAGGATCTAGAACCAGAAATACCATTTGACCCAGCAATCCCATTACTGGGTATATACTCAATGGATTATAAATCATTCTGTAAAGGCACATGCCCATGTATGTTTATTGCAGCAGTATTCAGAATAGCAAAGACTCGGAACCAACCCAAATGTCCATCAATGATAGACTGGATAAAGAAAATGTAGCACATATACACCATGGAATACTATGCAGCCATAAAAAAGGATGAGTTTATGTTCTTTGCAGGGACATGAATGAAGCCGGAAACTATCATTCTCAGCAAACTAACACAGGAACAGAAAACCAAACAACACATGTTCTCACTCATAAGTGGGAGTTGAATAATGATAACACATGGACACAGGGAGAGGAACATCACACACAGCAGCCTGTCAGGGGGTGAGGGGCTGGTGGAGGGATAACATTAGGAGAAATTCCTAATATAGATGAAAGGTTGATGTGTGCAGCAAACCACTATGGCATGTATATACCTATGTAACAAACCTGCACGTTCTGCACATGTACCCCAGAACTTAAAGTATAATTTAAAAAAACTCATGTTCTACTTTAAGCAGTTCATTTTTCTTTCATTATTAAAGGGAATTTGTATTAGAAGTTTAATATTGACATAAGGAAAACATTTCAAAGGAAGTACAACTTGACTTACTTTTCTCTAAATAAAACAAAAAGTAATTATTTCAATTGTTTCAAAGTCGTTCTTATTATAACTGTTTGAAAAATTTATAAAGAAAATCAAATTACCAAAGTTTGTGATAAAAATAATTAACAGCAATCTTACAGTGGCAGTATTATGATAGCTTCTTAGCAAGACATATTATTTTCACATTCAAGTCAACTGTTTTTTCGTAATTTAATGATAATTTTTACTAGTGCGAATTTAGCTCTTCATCAGAAAAATTAACTCTTTAGTAAATAAATGTTTCCTTTTACCTGACCATTGAACATTTATTGATGTTTCATTAAGATCCTTCTTTTAGAAAGCTTTTTTCTAAGTTTTCTAAGAGATGTTCAAAGGTCAATTGCTAATAGCAATTCAGTGATTTAGGTTAAATCTGATTTTTAGAAGTTGCTACTCTTGAGTTCATTGTCCCCCACTCTAATACATGGATTTTGAAAAGAAGCAGTTAAATTGATATAATTTCCACTGAATCGTTTACAGTGCAAGTACTAAGATGGCAAGTCTTTAATGGAATCTATTTTGGGGATATTCAATGCTAAAATTTGGTGAGTTTCTCCTCTCTCTTTCTCTCCCTCTTTCTCTCTCTCTCAAGCTCACAAACTAAATTCTACTTCTCAGTTACTTTTTTGGTGATAGGTACCATCTTTTATAACATGCACTATTGTCTATTTGAGATTATTAGAAATTATTTTCAAAAAATAATTAACAATTATCAAATAGATGTAATGCATTATAACTAAGGATCTAGTAGAAAACATTTAGTGAAAAGACACAAATAGCTCTACCCCATTAAGGCATGAATAGACATATTAAAATATTGTTTATGGAAATTTTATTTTTATTAACTTACCTTTTAATGGAAAATAATTATTTTGTATAGCTATTAAAGGAGTTACAATACAGAATTCTATTTTTTGTCTATTGTTAATATTGTTTATGAATATCTAAGTTTATTCCAGGGTTTCATATTAATAAATAACTGTATACACATGAAAAATAAATCACAGTATACATGGTGATAGGTCTTCATTCTCACTATTGGCATGACAAAATTGAGCTATCAAATTTACACATATGTATATTTATGACTTTATTGGAAACAACTGTACTTGTTATTCTAAAAGCTTCTGATAGAAAGGGAAATCAAGATGGTATCAGAAAATTAAAGAAAATTGGCCATTCATTTCAAATAAACATGAATAATTACTGAATTTTGATGCTGAGCTGTATCACTGGGTAAAGAAAGACATCAGAATTTTAACTGATATTCTAATTTTATTATTTGTATTATTTTTTTTTTTGAGACTGAGTCACACTCTGTTGCCCAGGCTGAAGTTCAGCGATGAGATCTCAGATCACTGCAATCTCCGCCTCCAGGGTTCAAGCGATTCTAGTGCCTTAGCCTCCCGAGTAGCTGGGATTACAGGCATGCACTACCACACCGGAAAAATTTTTGTATTTTTAGTAGAAACAGGGTTTCACCATGTTAGCCAGGCTGGCCTCAAACTCCTGGCCTCAGGTGATCCACCTGCCTCAAACTCACAAAGTACTGAGATCACAGGCGTGAGCCACTGTGCCTGGCCCCTGTGTTCTAATTTTAATTGCCAAAAAGTACTGATTTATTTAATTTTGTCAGTAAAATTAAAACGAAAAAAACTGTCAAAATGAAAATATTGAATTATTTTAACACCAATTACTCAGCAAGATGCTGTTGTCAGTAATTGTTAACCATGTAGTTAGTATATGTACAGACCTCTATGTCCATATCATGTAAATAATACAGTGTCGGAGTTAAAATGCAGTTTCTGGAGGCAAAATGGTGAGGATTGAAACATAATGCTACATGCCTTCATTTGTCTTCACACAACTTTAATTCTCAGGTTTCTCACTTGCCTAAATAGGAATAATAATATTTATTAAATACTTGCTTTAATGATTAAACGCAATATTATATGTAAATGACTCATCAGACTTGCTGTCACATAACAAACTCCATAATAAGTATGAGCTATATAGTACATGATTGACATGTACTTGTAAAATCTTTTGCCAAATTATCATTTCTATTCAAGTGTCTTAAATTTCACAATTATAATAGAAGTTTATTAATTTGAGGGAACATCACAGGTCAAATAGGCACTGCTTGACTTACATGTTGTAAAGCTTTCCTAACATAGCATGTGATCCTATGTTAAAGTATAAAATGTTTCAGGGAAGAGTAATTTCTTGAACTGATTTTCACAAAGTGATTGGTTGCTAATGAGGACAACCATCTTTCCACGAAGGGGCACATTTGCATAGTAGTAAAGAACATGAAACCTGAAGGTAAATTGTGGTTCTAATAATTACTAGTAATCACAGGCAAATTATTTTATTTTCCCTCACTTCAGTTACCTGTTTGTAACATGCAGATAAACATTTTTTTTTCCTTATTTTACTTTAAGTTCTGGGATACAGGTACAGAAAGTACAGGTTTGTTACATAGGTATACATGTGACATGGTGGTTTGCTACACCTATCAAACCATCATCTAGATCTTAAGTCCTGCTTGCATTAGATATTTGTCCTAATGCTCTCACTCTCCTTGCCCCCCCACCCCAGACAGGCCCCAGTGTTGTCCATGTGTTCTCATTGTTCAACTTCCACTTATGAGTGAGAACATGCAGTCTTTGATTTTCTATTCCTGTGTTAGTTTGCTGAGAATGATGGCTTCCAGCTTCATCCATGTCCCTGCAAAGGACATGAACTCATTCTTTTTTATGGCCACATAGTATTCCATGGTGTATATGTGCCATAATTGCTTTATTCAGTCTATCTCTGATGGGCATTCGGGTTGGTTCCAAGTCCTTGCTATTGTAAATAGTACTGCAATAAACACATGTGTGTGTGTGTCTTTATAGTAGAATGATTTACAATCTTTTGGGTATATACCCAGAATGAGATTGCTGGATCAAATGGTATTTCTGGTTCTAGATCCTTGAGGAATCTCCACACTGTCTTCCACAATGGTTGAACTAATTTACACTCCCACCAACAGTGCAAAAGTGTTCCTATTTCTCCACAGCCTCGCCAGCATCTGTTGTTTCCTGACTTTCCAATAATTGCCATTTGAACTGGCGTGAGATGGTATCCCATTGTGGTTTTTATTTGCATTTCTCTAGTGACCAGTGATGATAAGCTTTTTTTCATTTGTCTGTTTGGCCACATAAATGTCTTGTTTTGACAAGTGTCTGTTCATATGTTTTGCCCATTTTTTGATGGGGTTGTTTGTTTTTTTTTCTTGTAAATGTGTTTAAGTTCCTTGTAGATTCTGGATATTAGACCTTTGTAAGATAAATAGATTGCAAAAATTTTCTCCCATTCTGTAGGTTTTCTGTTCCTTCTGATGATAGTTTCACTTGCCATGCAGAAGCTCTTTAGTTTAATTAGATCTCCTTTGTCAATTTTTGTTTTTGTTGCAATTGTTGCTGGTGATTTCATCAAAAAATCTTTGTCTGTGCCTATTTCCTGAATGGTATTGCCCAGATTTTCTTCTAGGGTTCATATAATTTTGGATTTTACATTTAAGTCTTTTATACAACTTGAGTTAATTTTTGTGTAATTTATAAGGAATGGATCCAGTTTCTGTTTTCTGCATATGGCTAGCCATTTTTTTCCCAGCATCTTTATTAAATAGGGAATCCTTTCCCTATTGCTTCTTTTTGTCAGGTTTGTCAAAGATCATATGGTTATAAATGTGTGGTTTTATTTCTGAGGTCTCTGTTCTGTTCCATTGGTCTATATATCTGCTTTGGTTACTGTAGCCTTATAGTATAGTCTACAGTCAGGTAGCATGATGTCTCCAGCTTTGCTCTTTTTGCTAAGGATTCTCAGGATACAAAATCAATGTGCAAAAATAATAAGCATTGGCTGGGCATGGTGTCTCACATCTGTAATCCCAGCACTTTGGGAAGCCATGGTGGGTGGATCACCTGAGGTCAGGAGTTTGAGATCAGCCTGACCAACATGTTAAAACCCCGTCTCTACTAAAAATACAAAATTAGTTTGGCATGGTGATGTATGCCTATAATGCCAGCTACTTGGGAGGCTGAGGCAGGAGAATCACTTCAACCCAGGTGACGGAGGTTGCAGTGAGCTGAGATCACACCATAGCACTCCAGCCTGGGCAACAAGGGCAAGACACCAACTCAAAAAGTAAATAAAGAAATAAATAAAACAAGCATTAATATACAACAACAATAGATAAGCAGAGAGTCAAATCATGAGTGTTCTCCCATTCCCTCCCATTCCCCATTCCCAATTGATACAAAGAGAATAAAATACCTATGAATACAACTTACAAGGGATGTGAAGGACCTCTTCAAGGAGAACTACAAACCACTGCTTAAGTAAATAAGAGAGAACACAAACAAATGGAAAAAATTTCATGCTCATGGATAGAAAGAATCTATATCATGAAAATGGCCATACCGCCCATAGTAATATAGATTCAATGCTGTTCTCATCAAGCTACCAATGACTTTCTTCACAGAATTAGAAAAAAAACTACATTAAATTTCATATGGAACTAAAAAGAGCCCCTATAGCCAAGACCAAGACAATCCAGATTAATATTTTACCTACTTCATAGGGTTGTTGCTAGTGTTAAATAAGTTTTTATTTCTAAAACACTAAAAGGAATTCTGAGGTATAAGAACTACACGAGAGCCTAATATTATAATTATCATCTCATTATTATTCCAAGAGCAATATAAGGTAACATGTAGGGGGCCATGGAGGAGACCACCTGTAGGGAATTGCAGTGCAGGGGCAAATCATCTCACTTGTTGAAATTTAAACAAGGTGATCTCATATTTCTAGCTATCCCAGTCACCTAGTAGAAATATATGTTAGTCATCTTTGGAAGAAAATAGTAATATCCCTATCCTCAAAAAATATCCACAGTTAATTTTATAAATACATGGTCTGGCACAAAACAAAGAACAAATATGGTTATGAAAAGAAATGAAAACATCAAATTAACAGAGGCAAGACTGTAGAGACACACAAAGGTAAAAATTACTCTTGCTAATAATAGAAAGACTTTAAACATGTCCAAGCTGAAAACTTCCATAAGAAACTAAATATTATATAATTCAAAACAGAACATACAAATAAAAAAAATCAATAGGTGAGTTTAGCAGGAGATTAGGAAGCACTAAAGAAAGAATTAGTATACTTGAAAATAAATTGCATTGTAAGTTCAGAATAAAGCATAGAGAGACAGAATGTATTATATATATGTATATAATGTACATATATACATCAAAGAGACAAGAAGGGAAGAGGGACAAAGTAAATAATGAAACTAGTTAACATATTTTAATTGGAATCTCAAAATATCTGACGTGTAAATATTAGTAATTAAAGCTAATTATATCTTCAAGTTATTACTAGAAAATGAGCACCAAGCCAGAATTCTCTAAGGTAATTTATCCCACTTTCAGATAAACTACATTTGAAGTAAAACACTGAAATTCTCAGAAAATTAAAAAAAAAAAAATTAGCAATTCGTAACTGCAGGAAGTACTATGAGATATTATTGGGTGTTTGTCCCCCAGGAAAAAAAATGCCAGATGGATAACTGAGATGGAGAACAAGTAAGATTTCAAAGTGAGTGTACAATTTTACAGTAAAACAGAAAAAGTTCAAGACTTCCATTTGCTCCATATGATCTAGAAAGTTTGGTGTTTTAAATTTTAATTTTAGTCATTTTATGTAGCTGTATCTAATTTTTATATTTATTTTTATTTATCTGCTGACTAAGGATGTTAAAAACTTTTTCATGCATATATTGAATTTTTCTATATTTTCTTTGGAGAAGTATCCATTTGATACTTTTGCACATTTTTATTGGTTTATTTGCCTGTTTATTACTAGGGTCCATGTTTTTATTTTTTTAAACGTACACTTGGCTACTACATTTTCTTCTCAGTCATATAGAGGACTTATATATATTTTCTACTAGCTATATTGTTGGTCATGTTTTTGGATGAGCATGAGTTTTTCCTTTTATAAATTATAGTTTTCCATTGCTACATCTTATGCTTCATACATTCTGTGTCCTCTAAAAAATCTTGGCCTAACTTAAAATTGTGAAAAGACAGTCCTGTTTTCTTCTATTATTCTACTACTTTTGATTTGAAGTGTAGGCCTATGATCTATCTCAAATTGATTTTTGTGTGAGTTGTTAGATATGAGACAAGAGCAAGTTGCTGCTGCTGCTTCATTTTCTTTCTCTTCCCTTTCCTCTTCCTCTTACTCTTTGTCTTCTTTTTCCCCTGCTCCTGCCTCTCCACCTCTCCTTCTTCTCCTTCCCTCCTTCTCCTTCTCCTCCTCTTCCTCCTCCTTCTTCTTCTTCTTACTCTTCTTCTTCTTCCTTGTCCTCGTCTTCTGCATCTGCTTCCGCTTTTGTTTCTGCTTCTCCTCCTCCTTCTCTTTCTCCATCTTTCTTCTCCAGCACTAAAATTTATTAGAAAAACCAATTAAAAATTTATGTCTATTGCTTTGCTACAATTGTCAAAAATTATTTACCCATATACAGGTTAATATCTAAAGTCTATTAATTTACATTGAGCTATTTACCAAATATGTTGCCAATACTACACAGTCTGTCTCAATTACTATAGGCTGTTTTATGTCAAGTAGGGTTAGTTCTCAAACTTTGTTTTTTTTCTTTTGCAAGATTACTTAGGTAATTCATGGTCTTTTGCCCTTTCAAATAAATTTTAACATTTGCACATTTTTATAAAAAAAGATGATGAGATTTTACTGACTTTGTTAATTTGAAAAAACTTACCTATTAGAACTATTGGATTATCTAGTCTATCAACATGGTGTCATGAGATCCTTGGGGTGTCACTTTGCCAGCTAGAAACCTCTGTGGCTGGCAGTGCCTTCTGTCTGAGTATCAGTCACTCATACTGGGCTCATTCCACTCACTTGGCCCAGCATGCTGCCCTCAGAAGAGATACCGGCCCAGATCCCACACTTGCCAAGAGCGAGCCAAGTGCAGAGAAGTAAGGGCTGTGTGGACAAGTGAGCATGGTGTCCAGCCACCGTGCACAGCTAGGCACAGCGCCTGCTGTGATGGGGCAGGCAGCTCCAGGTGCCAGTATATGTGCCAGATCCTTGTGAGAGTGTGGCTGGACTAGATGTACCACGTGCAACTTCCACTGTGGGTGTCCGTGTTTGAACCAGGGGGATGCAGTGGCACTTGGAAGCTTGGGGACACCAGGAACCGCAGAGCCCCGAAGAGGATGTCACAGCCCCGGATCGGGGAGCCCCTAGGTCTGAGCTTCCTGAAGGGTCACAGTTCTTCTCTCCTTCTTATTGCCCACAACATGGTCATCATGGTAAGTGGCGGGTGGGGGATGTTTCAGCTTTGCTTGTGATACAGCCCTTTCAGTCCCACCATTCGGCAGGTCCTGAATTCTTGCCCTGTGTCAAGGAAGAATGAGGTACGTGGACAACTGGAGGGTGAGCAAGGTGAAGAGGAGCTTCACTGAGACACAGGGGAGCTCCCAAGAGGCACGAAGTGGATGGCTACTTTCCACAGTCAGGTTGTCCCAATGAGCAGCCAGCTCTCAGCTGAGAGGAGACCACCAGTGGGTAGCTTCTTTCTGTAGGCAGGTTGTCCCCACGAGTCAAGGAGACCTGAAATTAGTAGCTCCCTCCTGAAGCTGGTAGTCGCAAAGTCTGTGTGGCTCACTGAGTCCAGGTTTTCATGGGCTCAGAATAGAGGATGTACGTTCTGATTGGTCCACGGGGAGTCATAGGTGGGCCTGGAAAAGGCACATGTTCTCACTCTAGGCCACAGACTCCACCCAGAACTGGCAGACTGGTTCCCAGGCTTCGGGTCTTCCCTGCCTTGAAGGTGGGGTTTCACTGGTGACCTGACCCTTTGTGCACAAGAGTCTGTCTGCCTCCTGCCACGATCACCAAGTCGTCCATAGCACCCAGGCTATTTGTGCCGAGGGGCACCTGCAGGCCTATCCCGCACCACACTCAGCCCCGCCTCAGCCTCCTTCCCATGCTTGTTTGTCCCCAAAATCCGGAAGGGGTCAAGGTGGCAGGGGGCTGGTAAATCAATACTCTCCTGAGCATGCGCACACCTGGCTAGGTCACAACAGCAACTGAGCTCAGCCACAACTTTCCTCTGCCCTGCAGTGGGCGCTGGGAGCTAGGAGAGGTCAGGCAGCAGGAGCAGGCACTTTCAGATCTGCAGCGGAAGGGGAATTCCTGGGTCCCGAGAGTGCAGGGATGCCCAGGTCCAGTTGTCCCGGCAGCTGCAGCTGCGCACAGAAACTTGGGGCTTCTGCCCCACTTATTGAGCAGTGGGTGGAGCTTTCATCTTTTTCCTGGCTTCTGCCACCCTGCAGAGCGTGCAGCCGCAATCACGCCTCCATGCTGCAGCCAGCATCTTTGCAACTGCCGCTCCCGATAGGCCACTACCGCCAGCAGTGATACGTCTACCCAGCTATTCAACTTTTGTTTAATTTTTATTGGCAATGTTTTGTTGCTTTTAGGTTAGAAATCTTGAACATTTTATGTGGCATACAGTGCTTAGGATTTGATATTTTGTAATTCTATTGAAAGAGATTCTTTTAGATTTTTAAATATTTTGTTGCTATTATATATGAAATTTTGTTTAATGGCTTTATACCCTGCAACATTTCTAAATTTAATGATTAACTTTACTAGTTGTTTGAATATCCTTTATGATTTTCTACATACAAAATTATGGTAGCTATAAATAAAGATAGTTTTGCCTTTTCCTTTCTAAACTATGTGACTATTATATACTTTTCTTTCTTTCTTTATTTTTTTTCCTTCAACTTTTAAGTTCAGGGGTACATGTGCAGGATGTACAGGTTTGTGACATATGTAAACGTGCGGCATGGTGGTTTGCTGCACAGGTCATTCCATCATTTAGGTATTAAGCCCAGCATGCATTAGCTACTTTTCCTGATACTGTCCCTCCCCTAACCTCTCCTCTGACAGGCCCCAGTGTGTGTAGTTTGCCACCAAGTGTCCATGTGTTCTCATCATTCAGCTCCCACTTACAAGGGAAAAGATGCTCTATTTGGTTTTCTGTTCCTGGGTAAGTTTGCTGAGGTTAATGGTTTCCAGCTCCATCCATGTTCCTACAAAGAACATGATCTCATTCTTTTTTATAGCTGCAAAGTATTCCAGTGTATATTTCCCACATTTTCTTTATCCAGTCTATAACTGATGGGAATTTGGGTTGATTATGTTTCTTCACTGTTGTGAATAGTGTTATTTACTTTTCATTCCCTATTTTACTGAAACTTCCAGTACATTAATAACTAGAAACAGAAAAATGGGCATATTTATTTTATTCCCAATGTGTAGTGAGAAGCACTCAACATTGTGTTATTAGATATGATATTAGATGCACTTTATCAGTTTGAGAAAATTTTCTTCCATTCTTAGTTTGCTGAGGTTTGTTTGAAGTCATAAACAGGAATTGCATTTGTTAAAATTATTTTTAAAATATCTCTTGAAATAAACACAGCATAGTATTTTGCTCACTCAGATAATTCACTGAAATATATGTATTCATTTTCACATGCTAACACACCTCACATTACTGCGATAAATTCAACGTAATCACAATATATTTTATTTGATGTTATATTTATGTATTTTATTTGATGTTCCTGCACTTGATAAACATATTGCAATAAATTCTTGCATCTATGTTCAGAAGGGATAATTATCTGTATTTCTCTTCCTTTATAATGTTTTTGTCCTTTATTTTTGCTGCCAAGAGGTATACTGGTCTCATAAAATAAGGTGGCAAATATTCATTCATTCTCTATTTCCTGAAATAGTTTTTGTGTGAATTATGGGTTTTTGTCTTATAAATTTGATATAATTCAGAAGTAAAGCCATCAGAATCTGGACACTTCTTACTGGGAAGTTGTATAATTACAAATTGAATTCATACAGTGAGTTCAGGCCATTGATGCATTTTTAATAGACTTTATTTTAGAATAGCTATACAGAGAAAAAGATAGAAAAAAAATGGAGTAGGTA
This sequence comes from Macaca thibetana thibetana, assembly GCF_024542745.1. Classification (NCBI taxonomy): domain Eukaryota; kingdom Metazoa; phylum Chordata; class Mammalia; order Primates; family Cercopithecidae; genus Macaca; species Macaca thibetana. The sequence continues at coordinate 69,258,207 of NC_065592.1, forward strand.
GTACAGAGAGTTCCTAAATACTCTGGAACATGGTTTCCCATCTTATTACCGTCTTACTTTAGTATGGCACATTTGCTAAAATTAATGAACCAATATTGATAGATTATTTTTAGCTTAAGTCTATAGTTTATCCAGATTTCCTTAGTTTTTACCTAATGTCCTTTTTTTTTTTTCTCCCAATATCTTATCTAGAATATTACATTAGTTATATTTCCTTTGGTACCACATGGCTGTAACAATTTCACAGATTTTCTTGTCTTTGATGACCTCGACAATTTTGAAACATGTTAGGCAGTTGTATTGTAGGATAACTCATTATTGAATTGTATCTGAATTTTTTTTCTCATGAATAAACTGGTATTATATATTTGGGGGAGGAAGATTATAGAAGTAAAGTGCCATTTTATTACATTATATTAAAGTCACATGCTATCAACATAATTTATCATTGATATTGACTCTAATTACTTGGCTTGAGATAATACTTTTCAGATTTCTCCATTGTAAAAGCTCCCTTTTTTTCCACTTTCTATAATGTAGTCTTTTGAAGGAAATCACCATGAACAGGCTGCATTTAAGAAGCAGTGAATTATCATTACTCTCCTTGAGTATAGTACATCTACATGAATTATTTAAAATCCTCCACGGACTATTTGTTTATTATCCTACATTTTTAAATCAATACTATCATTTTTATATCAGTGTGGATTCATAGGTTTTTTTTTTAATGCACTGGGTTATAATCCAACATTACTTAATTTATGTTGTTGCTCAAATTGTTTTTTATTGGTGAGAAGAAAAGCCAAAATATTTGATGGCTTTATACTGCAAAATTATTAAGGGCTAACCTTTAAACAGTTTGTTGGAGAAGAAAAAAGAGTAAATGTGACTCTAAATGAGACAGAGAACACCTTGTGCAAATGATGTACTCTAATAAGTAATATAACACCAGGCATCCAGGAGTTACGTTTAGTCAGTAAAGACTTCTCATATAATAATCAGAATTTGTCTAAGCACATTTTTTTTTTTTTTTTTAAGATGGAATTTTGGTCTTGTGGCCCAGGCTGGAGTGCAATGGTGCGATCTTGGCTCACTGCCATCTCCACCTCATAGGTTCAAGTGATTCTCCTGCCTCAGCCTCCTGAGTAGCTGGGATTACAGGTGCCCATCACCATGCCCAGCTAACTTTTTTGGATTTTTAGTAGAGACGTTGTTTCGCTGTGTTGGCCAGGCTCTTCTCGAACTCCTGCCCTCAGGTGATCCACCCGCCTCAGCCTCCCAAAGTGCTGGGATTACAGGCGTGAGCCACCGTGCTTGGCCTAAGCACATTTTTTAAAGTGAATATACTAGGTAGAAAATACACTTGAAAATAGAAGGAAGAAAGCAACTGCCTGTACTCTGCCAAAATCATCTTCCAACATAAAAAAATCAACTTAAAAGACTGATTTAAGATAATGCCTGACCCTTTGAACTAAGAATCACATCAATGTAGGCTTTTTTGGATGGCTGAAATAAACATCAATATGGAAAAGAATAGTACTCTTAATCTGAACTGTTTTATACTTTTCTAAAACAAAAAGTTGATTCATTTTGTTTATTCATTTATTATTGGTACAATAATAAAACATGAGGCATAATAGAGGCATGTTTGGCTTTTAACCCAAAATCTTTCTTGTCTGTAGTTGATTATGGACTCAATGCAGATAAATTTTATGAAGTTGGATGTAAAAGTCTACAATGCTTAAAGGTTCATGAGTAAATAAAAAAAAGACAACATTAAAATATTCTTAGATATTCAATACAACATGGAGTTTTAATGTACACGCTTAAAATAAAAATTTTATTAGCTTAAAATATTTTCTCAATTATCACTGAGGAGTGATGATAAATCACCCCTATGCGCAGTGAGAAGTTAATACAGAAAACAGAAAAATTTTGGAGACTTTCCAAATAGCATCATTATATTTAGTAACTAAGGCGAGTAATGTTAATGATTTGGGTTTTATTTACATTTTTAATATTATCAAAGCACAGATTCTAACCACAGTCTTGAATTTGAAGAACCACCTATACTATGCCACAATCTTTAAATAATTTCTTAACTACGTGCAAAGATTATTTTAAATATGACACCAAGAAATAGCTTAATTAGAATTTTTTTTTGTTTAGAGATTTCCAAACCTAGATGGATTTTCCTTCATCTTTGAGGGAAAAAGTCATTACAAATAGTTACATAAATTCATTCATTTTGTAGATTATATAAATGCCCAAAAATTTTTAGTGAATTCTCCACAGCTTTCAGAGCAGCACAATCAAAATGAAAGCTCAAGAAGCTTTCCTTACACTTTCACTTTGCTATTCAAATATAAAATAGACACTTTAAATAATTGGATTATTTACACATTTTAAAAATTTGATTGTAATAATAGAAACATTTTAAAGTTCTCACAAGTATTCAAAGTCAGTTGTATCTGAAAATTATCCAAACTATTCTTCAGTTGTCACAGACTTAGAATTGTCAGCTGTGTGTGTGTATAAACATATGTATAGAAATATATTAATACTTTGGTGATATATAAATATACATATTAGCCTGAAGATATTGTTTCATAACATTGTGCATTTCTTTCTAATACATTATGATTTTTAATAATACAAGTATTAATTTCTTAGAAGCTACATTAAAACATGATTTTCAATGATATTTATAAAAGTTTATTAATTCTCTTTTGTAATTTTGAGGCAACTTTCTCAGTGTACATCAAAAAAATGTTAAGTTGAATCACTGAGTCTTGTGTAACAGAACTTATTACTAATTCTGGATCTATACCACTTCAGAATATAACAAAAAGAAAAAAAAATCTGGAATTTAGATTCTACAAACTTTGTTAATTCTCTGTTAATAACACACCATTAATTCTCTATTAATGACACAATATCCTTAGCATCATGCACTTATAAACATTACCTAATAACATTCTTACATGACTTAATTTTAGATGAATGCCTAAAGATTTTTAAAAGAATGTAGGTAGATGCTAATTATTATTATACCTAGAAACTTTCATATACTCAAAGGACATATGAATCTTTAAAAAAATAAAATAAAAAGTCATGACTAATAGTATTGTATTTCTCAAAATTATGTACGGAAATGATATCAGTCATTTCTACTAATGCATTCCTGTCTTCCTCTTTTAATCACATTTTCTTTTGTATGTATCTATTCTCTTTCACTTCTTGAAAGGAAAAATGTACAATAATGCATTCTGACAGATCTAATCCTTTAATCAAATTTTATAAAAGCTTGGGGAATGTTTAGAATTTAATATTGTCATCTGATTTTAAAGAGGTGCTTTACATTAGTTGTCTAGAGAGTTCTGAATCTCTCTTCAATAATTCAAAAGTAATGCTGAAACATCAAGGCAGAAGAACAAATGTTTGTCATCCAAGTACATAAAGTTGAACAGATCTTTCCACATCATTCACAGGAACCAATAAACATGCATTGTAATCGTTAAGTTGAAAATGTATGACATTTATTTCTCTAGCAATGGAAATGCCTTTTCTATCAATCAGTTTCCTAAATGATAGGTTATTTTAATAAAAGCTTCTAATACTTTGATATCCCAAAGAGATAAATACAAAACCACCATTAATAAATTGTTTATATTATAGTAAAATGAATACTGATTTCCTTTTTATTATCTTCCCATTGAAACCAGACATGACTAAGAAATAATTTTACTACCAATTTGGTTTGGCCTGGTCATATATTATGAGTTTCCTTGGGAAGTATACAAAACATTTCTTCATTTTTACTTCAAAATCAATAATACTTTTCTAGATCTTGAAACTGACTTCGCTTAATCCAGGTTATGATGCTTGGCCCAACACTTAAACACAACTCTCAGTATCTCAGGAGTAAGAAAGCAGAAAAAAAGGTGAATTTCTCAGGGTACCTTGCAACTAGCATACTGATTCAACAATGAAAATCGTTTTGACATATTGAGATATTGACATTTTGAGATGTTAGCATATATGGCATTTTTTGCTGCTCTTGCTGATAATGAGTAAAGTAATAGAGATGTGTATTTAGCTAGATTCTACAGTGAAGTGTTCAAAAGACAGAGCATCATACTGGTTAAAAACAAGTAAATAAAAAGATATTCTGCATTCATAGATTAAAATAATTATTGTTAAAATGTCCATATTACCCAAAGCAATCTACAGATTCAATAAAACCATTATCAGAATTCCAATCCCATTATTCAGATAAATAGAAAAATCAATCTCCAAATTCCTGTAGAACAACAAAAGACCTAAAAGAGCCATAGCAATCTTAAGAAAGTAAAACAAAGTTGAAGTCATTGGAGTCCCTGATTTGAAGTTATTTAACAAAGCTACAGTAATCAAAACAGTATGATCTTGATATAAAATCAAACACATAGACCAATGGAACAGAATAGAGAGCAGCAAGAATACACAGTGGGGGAAGGATAGTTTCTTTAATAAATTATGTTGAGGAAACTGGATATCCACATACAAAAGAATGGAATCAGACCCTGTCTTCACCATATACCAACAATAACTCCAAATGGTTTAAAGGCTTACATGTGAGAACTGAAACTGTAAAACTCATAGAAGAAAACATAGAAGAAAAGCTCCTTGACAATAGTCTTTGCAATGATTTTTTAAAATATAACCCCAAATCACAGGCAATATAAGCAAAAATAAACAAATGAGACTATATCAAATCAAAAAGTTTCTGCACAGCAAAGGAAACAATTAACAAAATAAAAAGACAGCCTATGGAATGAGAGAGACTATTGCAAATCACATATCTAAGGGGCTAATATCCAAAATGTATAGGGTACTCACAACTCAGTAATAAATAAATAAACTGATTTAAAAATAGACAAACGACCTAAATAGACATTTTTCAATGAAGACATATGAATGGCCAACAAGTCTATGAAAAAGTACTTAATATAATCATGAGAGAAATGCAAATCAAAGCCTCAGTAAATTATCACTTCACTTCCATTAGAATGGCTATTATCAAAAGATGATGAATGTTAGTGAGGGTGTAAAGAAAAGGGAACCCTTGTACACTGTTAATGGAAATGTAAATTGGTACAACCATTATGGAAAACAGCATGGAGACTACTCAAAAAAATAAAAATAGAACTATCATATAATCCAGCAATCTCGCTTCTGGATATATATTTAAAGGAAATGAAATCAATATCTTAAAGAGATATCTGCACCCTCATGTTTTTTGCAGCATTATTCTCAATAACCAAGATGTGGAAACAATCTAAATGTTAATCAATAGATGAATGTATGAAGATAATATAATGCATTCATACTCACAAACACGCTCACACACACATGAATATTATTCAGCCATAAAAGAAGGAAATCCTACCATTTCCAACAAAATAGATGAGCCTAGAGGACATTATACTCACGGAAACAAGCCAAATATGGAAAGACAGATACTTTATCATCTCACTTACACACGGAATGAAAACCAAATAAGTTGACCCATAGAAGCAGAGAGTAAAATGGTGGTTGCCAGGGACTTTCGAGTAGGGAACATGAAGAGCAGGGATCTTGGTGAAAGGGTACAAATGTTCATTTAAGAGATGAATAGGTTCTAGAAATTTAATGTGTAGCATACTGAGTATACTTAATAATACTGTATTGTTCATTTGGAATTTGATAAAAGAACAGATTTTAAGTGCTTTTACCCCACTCTGACACACATAAAATAACTGTAAGTGGTGATAAATTCGTAATTACTTCAATTGTGGCAATCTTTACAAAATGTATACATACATCAAATCATTTTATTGTACAACTTAAATACATACATTTTTTATGTTTAAATTATATATTTTAAATAAAAAATACTGTTTGCTAATTTTATTAGTCGTCCCTTTTGTGTGTGTGAAATATAACTGGAGGAATTCTTGCTATGGAAAAAGCAAGAGTAACTTTCTTATCTCTCATTGGTAGTTAGTGTTAGTTCTTGAAATCTACTGTCAAGTTTTAGCTGCACTTACTTCCAATCCTCCGGTTGTTCCAAAAATGTTTAAGCACACAATTCCGTCTATTAATCTACTTTTCAGTTAAAATATTTGTGCTAAACCCTGATAAAGTATCCTGTTAATAAGCCTTGATAGTATAAATGTGTCATTGTATGACTATGTCTAAAGTAATAACCTCCTCCCTCTTTTTGTAGTAAAAGAACAGCAAACACACCTTCATCTTATTGAATGATTAGCAAAACTAAATGAAACAACAGTTGTACAATCTTCAAATTATAAATAGGAAATTAACTCATATGTAAATTGTGAGTGTGATAATTCTTAGTTTTTGAGTCTCGTTTGATGTTTAAAAAAACTGAAATGTCCAAAGGATGTGTCGAACCCCTTTCTCCTTTGCCCATGTATGCCTCAGAAGTCAGAAAGAATAAGTAACAAATATTTTAACCTTATTTGAGGTTCAAATGGCCATGTGACTCTGCTTGTATCAATGAGGTTTAGGGACAAATTAGCAAGTCTACTAGCAAAAGTATATAAAATGTATTTCTAATTTTTAAAAAGTGTTATAAAACAAAAGAACAGAAAACTATGCAAAGGTAAATAATCAAGATGATGTTGTCTTCTAAAAGACAAGTATAAAAACATCTGAAGTTCTATTTATACAAGTAGAAATATTTCAAGTTGAGGTGCCATTTTGTAGGAGATTCTTAAATGACTGACAAGTGTTGAGGCACTTGTGACACCTTTAATAACTATATTTGGCAGCATTGACTGAAGAGGAACTTTTACATCAAATCTGTAAATATAATAAAGGATTACTTTGGAATAACTAAGCTCACTAAACAGAATACAAATATTTTGCATGTAACATTTGATGTAACATAATTATATAATTATATCTATTTTCACATACAATCTATTTACTCATTTAGTATACTATTTATATTGTTACAAAGTATATAATTTTGTTTTTAATGCTATTTCTTAGGACTCAACTACATTTCAGCCATTCGATGTGTAACAGCAGTGAATATAGGTCATAGCTCACATGGAATTATTATAAACAAATCACTTTCGGGTTTTTTGTTTGTTTGTTTGTTTGTTTTTTTGAGGTAGGTTTTCACTCAGTCACACGTGCTGGAGTGCAAGGGCGCAATCACGGCTCAATGCAGCCTTGATCTCCCAGGCTCAAGTGATCCTCCCGCCTTAGCCTCCCAAGTAGCTGGGACTACAGGCACGCACCACCATGCCTGGCTAATTTTTGTAGAGATGGGGTTTCATCATGTTGTCTTAACTGGGCTCCTACTGTTAGGCTCAAGCGATCCACCCATCTAGGTCTCTCAAAGTATTGGGATGACAGGCGTGAATTCAATGTTGTTATGCTAATTGCACTGATAACTCAATTACTCACTCTTTCATTCCTCAATATTTTCTTCCCAGAATATCGATTTATTTTAATTTTTTTAACTGCTTTCATTTTATTTTTGCTATTCCCTTACTACTATTACTACTACTACTACTAACAATAACACTTAACCAACGTTTATTGCCCATTGCTTTGCTCTGGACCTACTCCTGCATTAGGAGACTTTTTTTTTTTTTTTTTTTTTTTTTTTTTTTTTTTTTTGTGAGATAGAGTCCTGCGCTGTCGCCCAGGTTGCAGTGCAATGGCACGATCTCGGCTCACTGCAAGCACCACCTCCCGGGTTCATGCCATTCTCCTGCCTCAGCTTCCCGAGTAGCTGGGACTACAGGCACCCGCCACCACGCCCGGCTAAATTTTTGTATTTTCAGTAGAGACGGTGTTTCACCGTGTTAGCTAGGATGGTCTCGATCTCCTGACCTTGTGATCCATCTGCCTCAACCTCCCAAAGTGCTGGGATTACAGGCGTGAGCCACCACACCTGTCTGGGAGACATTTTTATAAACTTTGTATTACTTTTTAGGTGGAACTAATTTTATCTTGTTGGAGAAATCCTATATGATGGTAGATCAAACGTGCATTTGTTCATTGTTTTCTTTCAACCAAAATATTTTTTCTCCCACCCTCTGCCATTTCATTGGCTAAAGATAATGAACACCCATTATTGACAAAATACCACCTTTCATAAATATGTATAGAAGTTACAATCCTATGCCCTGAATTTCCCATTGAGATGTCTCAAATTTTTAAAAATATTTCTTCTTTAAAATAAAATTTAAATGTTGTTTTAAAGCAGTAGGATACAAGAGTATAAAAGATTGCAAAGATACTGAGATAAGGATAACAATTCCAGCCTATATCGTTAAGTGAGTGGCCTTGAGCAAGTCATTTTACATGTATGAGTCCCAATTGTTTCATCCCTGAATAGGGATCATAATAAATACCTATATGGAATGGTTTGAGTTAGGTAGCAAATGTACATGAAGCAAAAGACTGGGATTGAGTAGCCACACAGGTTGTCTGTATGAAAATTATATATTGTTATACATGAAATATTGATTACACACACACACACAAAAGTCCATTTATTTATTTTGGTCTCTGTTAGTTTTGTTTGCTGATAATGTTGATGATAATTAGTGATAGATTCAATAATGATTGATAATAATAATGTTATAACTAAACTGTAGTTCTAAATGACAATTCTAATTGAAGAGCACTAACTCATTACCTCTGAAATCCCTTATACTATCCTGTACTATCTTGAGAATAGATGCAAAAAGTGAGGCTTGAGGGCTAATGGAATGCCAACAAATTGTGCCAGATTGGCACATAGAGCATTGACCATGCTCCTCTGACCTGCTTTTAATCAACACAGTCACCAAAAACCATAAAGAATGAGCAAGCTCACCATTTCCATTCCTTAAAGACAAAATGGAAAAAGCAACGTATGTTCCTGTTCACACTAAAACAAAATTCCCGTTTTGGTTATTAATACTTAAAATACTCAAAGTGAGTTAAACCATTAATTATAGTGACAGCATTTATTCTCCCAGTGGCTCATATATGATTAGCCATAACATACGTTGCACTGTTTAAAAAAATCAAAGCAAAGGAAAGATCAGTGAAATAAAAATTAAAATTGTTCTGTAGATTTGAAAAAAAAGGCACACGTGTATTCTCATTTGTCTATTTTACTTCAGCCTCTTACCTATTTTGTAATTTGGGAATGCCAACAAGGTTTGAAAACAGCTTCAATTGCATCTGCTTCAAAACAGAACTCATGTTTTAGCTAGTACAATTTTGACATATACATGCCAAAATTTTTAGCAAACAATTCAGGAAAAAATAAAGATATTGAGTTCAGGAATTAGTTCAAATCTCAAAGACAGCACATTCATCAACAAATAATAATTTAAGGAGCAATATTTTGTTTAGGGATGAAGTTTTGTTTGTGTTTTTGAGGGATAATATTCACTTTGCATTTTTAAAAATACCAACACTCAGTGCATGTAATATATAATGTAATATTTGAATAAATCAATGTATAGATAATTATTCATAGGGAAATTGAGTAGATATGAAAGCAATGTGCAGAATCTTAACCTACGAGAAGTTTACATTAATACCCTGGGCTTCTCCAATTATTATTTTGCTGAATGTCCTTATGAGTTTTGTAAATTGTAAACCAAAGCAGGTCTCAATTGAAAATGACTCCTCATTTTTGTGAGACAATTTTACAAAAGTACATTTACAAAGTGAGGAACTATGACAAAATTTAGGAGTGAAGAAATCTTTTGTATATTTTTATAGGAATTTTGTTGCTCTAAACATATATCCTGCATTACTAATGAGCGAGCAATGAGGTTACTGACCTAGTTTGGCAGATTTTAAGTTGCTTCCTTCTGACTCTGCTAATTGCATCTGGTGAGTACTGGAACAAAAACTGCTGGGCTAGGAGGCACTGCTGTCAAACAGCCAATCAGGTGTACACAGAGCCGATGGGAGTTATCTTCCCACAGTCTAGAGCCCTGAGGTTGTTCCAAGCAGCTGGTGCCCTATCAGAGCCATGTGTCACATGGCTCAACATACAGAGATTCCCTGCAGCAAGCAGGGCTTCCCTGCAGCTTTCCCGTTTCTGTGCAAAACACCTCTTTCTTATTGAGAAAATGCCACTAAATGTCTATGACTACAAAGCTATTGAGAATTGAAGAAGCAGAGAAAACTGTCCTTACTTCCTAGTACCCTGAACTTTGAGCAATGTTAATGGGAGTTATGTGAACATAAAAGAAATGCAAGGGCAGCAGGATTGCACCCTCAGTGGTTTCCAAAGAGCAGCCTGAGCTGCAAGACACATTACAAGTTCATTGAGTAGTATCAGAGGCTATTTCAGGGCTGAATACATTTACCATGTGGCTGTTCACTTACACCAGCTGTCTCCAAAGTTGTTCTACTACTATGACCTGAAGATTATTTTTGCTATCAAAAATAATTGTCTTTCACTCAAAAATGATTCTTGTAATGTGATAGGCTTTTTTTTTTCTGGATTTTTGTGCTGTGATGAAAAAAGTATATTTTCTGCGAATTTTATTTTTCTTCAAAGACAGAAATGCAGTATGATGCAATAGACTATGTGAGAACTGAAATCAGACGGCCTGCCATTAGTCACGTGTATGTTCTCAGAAAATCACCTGTCCTTTCTCAGTCTATTTCCTCATCTTTATACATGAAGTGATATCATGTAACTTTACAGAATTATTTTAAGAGAGATTTCAAACATAAATAAAAGTATTTGTAATTGATAAAATGTTATCTATTATCATTGTTATAATCATCATCAGTAGCTTAGTCATTTGTTTTTTCAGGTATTTTCTAAGAGCACTTTCAAAGTAATAACAGCAATAGCAAAGGCAAATTTAGACATTATTTTGTTTTAAGTGTCATTTATGTTTATCTGATATTTCCTAAGGAGGTGACTGATAAATTTTGTTTTCTTCCAGGTTTTTGGTTATTTCTTAGCTATTAACACAGAAGAGATTCTTGTAATTCCAGACTATATAACTAAATAAATACAAGAATTAAAAAGAAAAAAAAGGAAAATCAGCATTCTCCTTTATTAATCTCAGTTTACTAGGAGAAGAACACATACTTAGCACATTTTGAAAATTTCTGGCATTTAACTGCATGGCTCTGGTAATTACAAGCAATCCTCTTGCATAAGTACATCGATGAAATAGCCAGAGAATGGGTTGTCTTAATCTATCCAGATTTTATCCTCCTGTTGACCACTCTGTTTGACCTCTGCAGTGCAGTGCCTCATTCGACATTCATCAATGGTGCCAAGTAGTCACTCTCCTGATATTGTGGCCACCGTACTTATTGATGAAGGCTAACAACCTTGTCAGCTGATCCAAGTTCAGTCTCTTTTAGTCATGTGGATTTCAAACTCTACCTCATATATTCTAGCTTTTCTCTTTCTACTTACTTCTAGAAAACCCAAGTATATGCTGTATTGTTAGAAGGCGTTATTCTCAGTAACACAAATTTTTCTCTGAAAGTCTTTCCTAAGAACTGCCTCAAATAAAATCCTTCCATGAGAATCAATAAGATGATATTTATGTCTATATGGTGAAAAAAAAAAAAACAACAAGCATAGATAAAGATATTAATGTAGAAGTAGACATAGATGTGAGACACAGACATAGATGTAGAAGTGACGTAGACATACACATAAACAGAGATATACATATTCCATACTGTACTATTTGTCTGTTAGATGACTTGCTTCTTTCTCTCTATTCTTTATCATTTTTGGAGAACTCGTGTCATATATGAATATTTCATATATTAACCTGGTTAGACAGATCCAAAGGCTTAGGTTACTACCCAGTCTTCTACTGTTTAGTGTTGTGAATTTGAGGAAACTACTTGAATTCTCTAAGCCCCAGTTCTCTAATCTTTTAAGGAGAGATCATTTTAAATGATAAATTGAGATAAATAATATTCAAGTGGTACATGGGGCAATCATTCAGATGGTAATTTTAGCAGTTGTAGTTGTTGTTGTAGTTACTTTCCTAGTGTTAAAATAATGCCTCTAATGCAGGTGAGGTCAAAGAGACAGCTGCCTCATTGACATTTTGCTATTTTACTGCTTAGCGTTCATGTGTTCCTGCACATGAGTCTATATCTTCATGGGATGATACCATAAGAAAATCAAACACTTTTTATCCATGCTAGTGTTTATAATCCTCAAGTTCTAAACTCTATATTGTATCATCTTTATTATACCATTTGTGGTTGAAATAATATCAGTTAAGAGTTTTTGAAAAACTTGATTTTGTTAGAATAAGTTCTAGATTTGGATTGTTTGTTGCTTTGAGAAACAGAAAATGGCAAATGCCTTTAATTAAGTAAGTAATTAAAATTAAACAGAAATTGGAGCATAAGAAACACTAATTTTCTTTAGCAACCTCTAGGTTCTTCTTGGATTTTTATCTGCAGAAGTGCAAAATGTAGTAAAGAATAATATGAACATCAATGGACATGGATATCTGATTTTTCATTCCAATATATTTTCGCAGGTTTTCTTCTCCTCCACCTCTTCCTCCTTCTTTTTTTCTGCTATCGTAGAAAAAAATATTAAGCACATGTGTCTTGGCAATTTTTGATGTAATTATGTTTCATCATTTTCTATTTTCCTGATAAATAGTAATACATGAATAGCAGAAATGAGGTTCCTACTTTTCAGGGATAGGCAAATGACAACTGAGTAGAAGTAAACGTGTATTATCTTTAGAGATGTGACATATTTGTGTTACTTTTCTGTTTAAATACACAAAACTGTCACTTGCCTTGTTTATTCTCAGGAAAGCTTCAAATACAAGCATTTCACAGTTGGCATGACCTTTAACTTTCACATTAACTCCATATCTATATCTACATCTATGTTTGTTGTTTTTTTTTCAGCATATGCACATAAATATCATATTGAAGTATGGAGTTAGAAGTATAAGTTGATGCCAACTGAAATATGCTCAAAAACTTTGTCTCTAAATGAAGTTTTAATATGCTTTTCATATTCGATATAGCAATTATATGTTAATACTGCTTGTTGCTATTTATGTTTTCCAGGAGTGGAGGCTGAGATGAAATTTGGCATGCAGGATGTTTATTACAGATAAGCATGTCTAGCCTGCAACTATATTGCAGGTAATCCTGCAAGAGTTCTGGAGCTTTATAGCTCATCAGAGTGTTATGCGTTGGACTGAAATGTCCAAACCTTCATTTCTCTATATTTGTATAACCACCAAAATCAGTCATAAAATGTGCTACTGCAGGAAATGAGCACCTGCGGGCAAATTGGCTTTCTAGAGCTGAGGTAAAGGCTGATGTTGTTAACAGTTGGAGGATGTGTGCTGTTAGAGTGGTATTTCCTCACTCAAACAGGGGTCTTACTAGCAATATCAATGTCCAGTAAAGTCCACCTTTTAGCTTAGGTCTACTTCTTTATATCCATTCAGGGTGCAGCTTCTCTAGGATTCCAGTGGATCTCTACATGGGGGAAACACAGAAATAGTAAGTTAGTTGAATAATCTACAGCCCTAGTCACTGCAGCATTTCACTGATCTCAGAGTCACAACCAATAGTTATTGCCTTAATCAAATACCATCAATTCTAGATTTTCTTTATCCTCAGCCATCACCTCTGCTAGTCTTAGTGACATTACTAGTGGTGGAAATCAGATTTTTATCCTTGAGGGGCTTGAGTTTCTGATCGCCAAGACTTTCTCAAGTACTTACCCATTTTGTGCTATAATTATTGGTCAGGAGAACGTAGTACATCAACTGAATGTACATATACTTTTCTCTGTCTTCACTGAGTAACAGTAGTCTTACAACCTGGTGATTATCATCAGTTACCTGTGCCAAAGTGATGATTCCTGTGTTTGACTTTTTGTCCTTAGAAAAGGAACTTGCAGTGCTCGGGGGTCCACCTTAATTTTTAAGTCCAATGTGAATTTTGCTGAATTTCCTAACAGAAGTATGTCACATGTGCAGACCTGGACCTATAGCACTGCAGAGACAGAATTATAGGGATCCATATATTTTTTAATACACAGCAACATATGAGAATTTTGATTCAGTGTATATACTACATCCAAAAGATGGTGTCTCCAGTTTGTATGGTATCATCTCCAAGCTAACACTTCAACTGCAAATTCAGGAGATCACACTCATAAGTCATCAGGCCAATACAAATGGGTGGTATGGCATTTCATGCAACCAGTAGGTCCCATGTAACCTGACTCACTCTCATACCTCTTTTGCTGGTTCACTTTCTGTGGCTGCCGTTACCTAGAGCCAACTATGGACTGTAAATAATAAATGGAAAAATCCAGAAGTGAATAATTCATAAGTTTTAAATTGTGCACTGTTCTGAGTAACATAATGAAATATTGCACCATCCCTTCTTGGATGTGAATAATCCCTTTGTCCAGCTTATTCACACAGTATATGTTCCCTGCCCTATTCCTATGCAATGGAATTGCATAGAATTCCATTCCAGTGGATTAGCCATAAGCTCTCAGATCACTGTGCTGGCTGAGACCCAGCAGTTGTGGAAACCCATGCCTTCTGTCCTTTACTACCAGAACAGATATTTGACCCTACGTGGATCAAAGGGCTCAACTATATAATTCTCCATGAAATGGACAGTTGGTCTTCTTGTGGAATAATGCCATATTGGGCATTAAATATTAGTCTCTGTTTCTGGGAGGTGGGTTATTCAGTATCAGATATATTTAAATGATCCTCAGTAAGTGGGAGTTCATGTTACTGGTCCCAAGAGTAGTCTCCATCTCTCTCAATGTATCCACTCAGCTTATATTGCTAATGTGCCAATACTTGAAGGGCTAATGACTGAGGCTGTCTGAAACCAATTAGCGTATTATGTCTGTGGTGTATGCTTTATGCTGTGCATTGATAAAAAGACCATCACACTTTGTGTCTACTCCCTTATGTCTGCCCTATGCACATACTGTGGACAGATTCCAAACTTTCTTTTCCCAGAGTTATGACAAGTCACACAGGCCACTTGCCATTGCCCATGACATCATATATATTTTATCTTCAGGCCACCTTTCTTTTTTTGCAAACTAGATTGGCAGATGGAGAGCATAAAGCTGTTCATTTGAAGAATTTTCTTTCCCCATTGATTTTAAAGCCCATTCCTGAGTAAACGTGTGGTGAAACTGACGTCCATTGTGGGTACATCCTTCAAGAAAGCTTCAGATTTTACCTCCTCCATCACTGGTCAAACAGTCCTTCCTATGCCAGAGGTGGGAGCTGAGAGAGGGTTACTAGTACTAGTGGTGGATAACATGTGCATCTGGGCTACATGCTTATGCAAATTGCTTGTGAGCTCCGGTTCTATTCATATCTGATTCCAGAGGTATGACTTTTGTATTGTGCTGAGTTGCTGCTGAATGTGCCTGAAAATCATAAAAATTTACACACCTGACAATATCTTCTTGGGATAATGAGACTCTTTCAGTGGCGTGGTCTCTTGCCATCCCATGACCAGGCACTGTATTAGGCCATTTTCACGCTTTTATAAAGGACTGCCTGAGATTGGGTAACTTATAAAGCAAAGAGGTTTTATTGACTCACAGGTCTGCATGTCTGCATGTAGGTTTCTCAGGAAAGCTACAATCACGGCGGGAGGGGAAGTAAACACATAAATTCTTCACATAATGACAGAAAAGAGAAGTGTTGAGCAAAAGGGGGGAAAGCCCCTTATAAAACCATCAGATCTTGAGAGAACTCACTCACTGTCATGAGAACAGCAGCATGGCGGTAACCACTCCCATGATTCAATTACTTCCCACTGGGTCCCTCCCATGACACATGGGGTTATGGGAACTACAATTCAAGATGAGATTTTGGTGGGAACACAGTGAAACCATATCATTCCGTCCCTGGCCCCACCCAAATCTCATGTCTTCACATTTCGAAACAAAATCTTTCCTTCCCAACAGTCCCCCAAATTCTTAACTCATTCCAGCATTAACCCAAAAGTCCAAGTCCAAAATCTCATCTCAGACAAGGCAAGTCCCTTCTGCCTATGAGCCGTAAAATCAAAAGTAAGTTAATTATGTCCTAGATACAATGGGGATACAGGCATTGGGCAAATACACATGTTCCAAATGAGAGAAACTGGCCAAAATGAAAGTGCTGCAGGCCCCATGCATGTCCAAAATCCAGCAGGGCAGTCAAATCTTAAAACTCTGAAATGACTTCCTTTGCTTCCATGTCTCACATCCAGGTCATGTTGATGCAAGAGGTAAGTTCCCATGGTTTTAGGTAACTCCACCCCTGTGGCTTTGCATGGTACAGCCTCCTTCCTAGCTGCCTTCATGGAGTGGCGTTGAGTGTCTTTGTCTTTTCCAGGTGCATAGTGCAAGCTGCAGGTAGATCTACCATTTTGGGGTCTGGAGGACAGTGACCCTCTTCTCACAGCTCCACTAGTCAGTGCCCTACTGCGAACACTGTGTTGGGGCTTCAACTCCACATTTCCCTTTTGCACTGCCCTCACAGAGGTTCTCCATGAGGGCTCTGCCTACAGCAAACTTTTGCCTGGACACCCAGGCATTTCCACACATCCTCTGAAATTTAGGCAGAGGTTCCCAAACTTTAACTATTGACTTCTCTGTACCCACATGCTCAACACCACATGGACATTGCCAAGGCTTGGGGCTTGCACTCTCAGAAGCCACAGCCCAAACTGTACCTATGCCCCTTCTAGCCACTGCCTGGATGCAGGTCACCAAGTCTTGAGACTGCACAAAGAAGCAAGGCCCTGGTCCTGGTCCATGCGACCATTTTTCCCTGCTAGGCCTCTGGGCCTGTGGTGGGAGGGGCTGCCATGAAGACCTGTGACATGGCCTAGAAACTTTTTTTACATTGTCTTGGCAATTAACATTTGGCTCCTCGTTATTCATGCAAATTTCTACAGTTGGCTTAAATTTCTCCACAGAAAATGAGTTTTTCCATTCTATAACGTCATCAGCCTACAAATTTTCTAAACTTTTATGTTCTGTATCCCTTTTAAACACAAGTTCAAATTCCAAACTATATCTTTGTGAATACATAAAACTGAATGCTTTTAATAGCACCCAAGTCACATCGTGAATGTTTTGCTGCTTAGAAATGTCTTCTGTCAGATACCCTAAATCATGTCTCTCATGTGCAAAGTTCCACAGATCTCTAGGGCAGGGGCAAAATGCCACCAGTCTCTTTGCTAAAACATGGCAAGTCACCTTTATTTCAGCTCCCAACAAGTTCCTCATCTCCATCTGAGACCACCTCAGCCTGGATTTCAGAGTCCATATAACTATCAGCGTTTTGTTCAAAGCCACTTCAACATGTCTCCAGGAAGATCCAAACATTTCCCAATTTTCCTGTCTTCTTCTGAGCCCTCCAACTGTTCCAACCCCTGCCTGTTACCCAGTTCCAAAGTTGCTTACACATTGTTTAATATCTTTACAGCAGCTCCCTAATACCCAGTACCAATCTACTGTGTTAGTCCGTTCTCATGCTGCTATAAAGGAGTCCCTAAGGCCTAGTAATTTATAAACGAAAGAGGTTTATAACTCAAAGTTTGAGTTTTTAACTCAAAGTTCCACATGGCTGGGAAGGCCTCAGGAAACTTACAATTATGGCAGAAGGGAAAGTAAACACATCCTTTTTCACATAATTGCAGAAAAGAGAAGTGCCAAGCAAAAGGGGAGAAAGCCCCTTATAAACCCATCAGATCTCATCATTATTCACTCACTATCATGAGAACAGCAGCATGGGGGTAATCTACCCCATGATTCAATTATCTCCCACTAGGTCCTTCCCATAACACATGGGGATTAAGGGAACTATAATCAATATGAGATTTGGGTGAAGACACAGCTAAACCATATCAGGCAACTGTGTTTCCAGCAGAGCATGCTAGAAATTGTTTCTCAAAAGGCCTATAATACTTTGTTGCAGACAGCATGGCCTTACTCTAAAACCCCAGAAGCCTTTGTTGTGATTCTTTCACTAGCACTTTCAATGAGTTCCACAAGATATTTAATCTTGCCAGTACTGCTACCTCTAATATCACAGGGTCTATGAGAACATATATGGATATGCTGCAGAGTTCCTTCCTATTTTGGGCCCACTTCACGTTAGTAAAATTTTATGCCACATAGTATACTACTCTGGACGGTATTACCCAGTGTAGAAGGTACTGCTCTCAAACCTGAGGAGAGCAGTTAGTACATTTTCTTAATCACGATTGGAGCTACAAACTGCCATTGTTTCTCCTTTACTTTGAAATGGATGTTCTAGCATGCTAATGATCACTAAACTCCTAAAAAATGTACTGATGTTGAAGTCTCCTGAATCTTTGTGGGATCTATCATTTATTGGAATGCATGTATCTCAGCAAAACCTGCAGTGAACTAGCCACTTGTTTGCTTATCTGACCCAATTAGCCTGTTGAATGAAATGAAGATTACCACTTCTGCATATTTTAGATCATTGAGAACAGAGCTATTTTCTTTCATTCCCTTGGAGTATAATACTATTTTTAAATTATTACTTTGGCTGAGATAAGGGGTAGTTCCAATGGATGCTGCTATAAGCCTAATGTTTTGGCCTTCCCATCCTTGAATTTCTATGTTACAATTCTAACTGCGAATGTGACAGTATTAGGAAGAAAGCCCTTTGGGATGTAATTAGATCGTGAAAATGAAGCCTTTATAAGAGAATTGATGCCCTTATTAGAAGAAAAGAGGGAGATAGACATAATGATGCATCAAGTCAACAGATATCAACATCAATGTTTTAACTAACATTCTTCAATAAGTTTGGATATTCCTTCATTCACCAGCATACATTCGTCTAAATAAATGACTACAGGAAACTTTGGGGAAGCATTTGTAGAATTATTACTATTGAAGTACTTTCCCCGGTATTGCAGAGTTCTTCCTCCAGGAGACCCAGCAAAATCTTCAGTCAATAGGTTCTAGGTATAAAAACTGGCAAGATTTGGGGGACTTTTGTTTTTGCTTTTGGGGGATTAACTCCCCTAGCTACCTCATATTTCATCCCTGATTTTGTTTTGATAGTGTCCTTATTGGCTGCCCATTTATTTTTTCCCTAGGGGCATTAAGTTTATTATCCCATCTCCATAATTTTCCATAGGGCAGTCCTCATCTGCAATTTAAACATGCTGCTGATATTAAATTTCAGTCCATCTATCTTCTGACAGGCAAACATTGCATTTTGCCATTATTGTTTTGGGATCCTATTATCCCCATTCTTGTCAGCTAATCTAATTCTGTAATGGTTACATCCACTAAGGAATGACAGTCACCATTGACTTTTGAGTCATGTTAACACCCTTGTCACCAGCACATTTCTTGGGGTTTCAATAAATCATGCATTATCTAGGCCATACCATGGATGTAATGTGATGTATCTCCCACAAAGTCTTTTAGTCCTTTGCTAACCCATCAGCCATGGAACTTCTGGCATTTTTGCTGCACATAAATGGTCCAGACTTTTGTCCATATTTCTAAGAGAATTTGGTGAATCCTTAGCAGGCTGTTAAATCGTACAACCTAGGATAGAGATTCTAATCAATAATCTCTCCCTGATGCTGATTTATTTGCCCCGTCTCCCTTGATCAAACTTTCTCAGAACCCAATCTGTACATACTTCTACACTCTATGCTGGTACATGCTAGTTAGGACTTACACCTTCATTGGGGTACAGGCTTGTTCTTCCTTTATCAGGCTCAGAATGTTCTCAACTGGGCTATGATAAACTTAATTTAGTTTTAGGTCTAGTAGCCAGAAGCAGAGGTGTTGGCAGATCCTAAGGAGATATGTGTTTTCTTATGGGAGAGAGCCTTCCTTTTTGTCTTCAATAAGTTAGAGTGATAGTGCTTGATAAACAGGATCAAAGTGTTCAGGTAATTCACAATGTTGTGAGGAATCCCCTAAACATATCTTTATTAAATACCAGGGACTCTATTTGTCCTAACTGAGGCCCTGCAATGCTATAGTTGACATAGCATTGATGAGGCATTCACCTTTCTCCTGCGTTTGCTCTCTCTATTAAATCCTTATCCTCATCCTCAGCTTTCAAAGCCTCTTTCTATTCTATCAAGGATATCTTTTGACTTTCAAAATTGACATTTACCTGTCTACCAATAACCAGAAGCATTTTTTTTTTCTTTTGTATCAATGGTGTTTAGCCATCCAATTCAATTGTGCTTATCATTATAATTTCCTTGTAATTGTGATATTCCTAATAATTAGCACCAGCTAGTACAGGCCGTCTACCTATACAACATCACGATTTACCACTGGTAAAGATTTTCACAATTGGAATTTATGCCAAGGGCTTTCTAAGTTCAATCAACTAGTATTGATAAGGTCCTCATTTCCAAACAGGAACAAGTGAAGTTATCCACCTTGCAAACTCTATCTCACTGCCTGCTTTCTCAGACTACTCCTGGTATCAACTGTTGTAGCTGTGCTATCCAAATACAAAGGATAAGATGGAGTTTCATGGGCAGACTATTAATTAGGGCTAAAAACCTGTGTAAAGAAAGAGATGGAAGCAGTATGGAGTAGCAGGAAAAAATCCTTCAGTTCTGCAGGCCTAACAAGCTTCAGTGATCACCACGAAGGAAGATTCATGGTCCATTAGGATAGTCCTCCCTAGATCAATATACCAGGACCTGATAACAATAGCTTCATGAGTCATTGGATATAGGTCACACTAGCAAAGATATGTCCTTAGGCAGCTGTCCGTGGTAAAGGTACATCCTGAAGAAAACATTAGCCAGAGGCTATTTGATGACAGCTGGGCAACCTTTTTTGAAGGCAAATCTCTGTATCCACCACATTGAACATAAATCATTCAACAAATATATATCAAATGTGTACTACATATCATATTCTGTACCAGGTACTGGGGCTACAAAAAAGGAGGAAGAAAACAGGGATAGGCCCAACCTCCAAAGAGCTTAAAAGTTAAAGTGGAAGATTGATAGGTAAGCCAGTAGTTATAGCAACACCTAAAAGATCAATGAAAAATAGGTACTTGGTAATCTGGGAGTATCTAGAAGGGGAATCTCATTCAGTCTGTAAAGAACAGAGAAAGTTTTCTGGAAGTGGATATTGCAAATAAATGTTGATGTAGATATTATTATATTAATAATATGGATAGAAATTGAGTACAGTATTCAAAAGAATCCATATTCATATAGAAGTAGAAAAGAATCTGGTCTATTTGAGAAAACGTTTCAGCATAATTGTAACATAACCTGCCAATAGGAAAAGCAGAAGAGGTAAAACTGAAAAGGTAGTCAGTGTTCGGATAATGAAGAAGTATGTATGGTGTGCAAAGGAGTGTAGCCTGTAGGCAATAGAAAGGCACGGAAAAGTTTTATTCTGGGCAGTGAAATGATCAAAATTGTGTTAATCTAATTCTAATCATTCAGGTACATTCTACATATCTTCAAAATTTCTTAGAGTTAGACACTGGTGGTTTCCCATTGAGGTTACCAGAATTTTTTATTGGTTCTAGATCTCCAGAATATTTATTCTTGTACATTGAACAAATAACACAGTATGCCTAGTATCTCTAATATTTAAGGTGGTGGGAAGCTCATCCTCTCTCTAGGTGAGGAAGAACAGTGTGATTACCAGAGATTATGGCTAGTGAAAAAAATAACCCAATAAAATTTGTGGTCTTTGAGCAAGAAAGAAGCCAACCTATAGTGACTTTACAGGGAAGAAGCAAGAGAGTGTAACACCCTAACCACTCTGTCCTGTAGCTTTCCAGTCTCTTGCCGGTGACTGCACCCGGTAAACCAACCAAAGTTAAAACTGTAGGTCAACCTCCTGGGCTCAGAGCAGAGTGGGCATGGAAGATGAGTGCATCTTCATTAGGAGTCCCAGAAAGAGTACTGGTGATGATTTTGCTGTGTTTTTTTATTACTGATGAATGCCGGGTATATTTTCCACACAATCAAGGGTTTGTTGTTCCATCTTAGTCTCCACTCATGCACTCTGCATCCTTAGAATGTCTTCTTTATGACACTGGTTTCCTGATATAGGAGAGTTTTCTTTAAACTCCTGTAATATTTCATTTTTGGATATGGTAAAAAAGCCATGGCATACACGGTTTCATTCTACAGGACCAAAAACGAAAGTCTCTATTTTACTTTCTCCGTTCTCATCTCCTGTAATCTGTGTATGCTGTTTCTGTTTCTTTCTCCTTATATTTTAGGTCTCTGATACAGTTCCTTAGAAGAGTCTCCATTATTAACTAAACTTCTCTACTTACATAACCGAGATAGCTCTTTTCTCAATTTTCTCACATTTCCAGAGTACTACTTTTAGAGAATATGCATATAGATATATATGAATCACTTTACCTCTCAGCGGGACATCGTTCAATCTAGTCTTAGAAACTTTAGACATTCTTTCAAGAAAAGGGCTCTGTATCTTCTATGGCCAAATCATAAATCTTAGTGTTCTCCTTAAAGTAATACTCACTCTACCCTCCATCAAGAACTGGAGTTTCTGTTCTTAGAGCTGCTTTACAGTAACACAGAAAATCAGTGCTGTTTGGTAAATGTATTAGTCTGTTCTCACATTGCTATAAAAACCTACCCGAGACTGGGTAATTTATAAAGAATAAAAGTTTAATTGACTCACAGTTCTACAGGCTGTATAGGAAGCATGGCTGGGAGGCCTCCAGAAATTTACAATTATGGCAGAAGGGTGAAGGGGAAGCAAGAACATATTCACATCGTGGCAGAAGAGAGAGAAAAGAGGGAAGTGCTATACACTTTTAAACAACCAGATTTCATGAGACATCACTCAATCTCACGAGAACAGCAATGACAAAATCTGTATGATCCATCACCTCTCACCAAGCCCCAGCTCCAGTACTCGGGATCACAGTTCAACATTAGGTGGGATCAAAGAGCTAATCTATATCATTACACTTCTAGCCCCTCCCAAACCCCATGTCCTTCTCACATTTCAAAACATGATCATGCCTTCCAAAAATGTCCCCCAAAGTCTTAACTCATTCCACCATTAACTCAAAAGTCCAAGTCAAAAGTCTCATGGAAAGTCCGTTCCACCTATGAGCCTGTAAAATCAAAAACAAGGTAGTTGCTTCCAAGATAGAATGGGGGTACAGGCATTGGGTAAATGCCCCAATCCCAAATAGGAGAAGTCAGCCAAAATGAAGGGGCTACAGGTCTTATGCAGGTCTGAAACCTAGCAGGGCAGTCATTAAATCTTAAAGCTCCGAACTCCAAAATAATCTCATTTAACTCCATGTCTCACATTCAGGGCACGCTGATGCAAGGGATGGACTCCCAAGGCCTTGGGAAGCTGCACCTATATGGCTTTACAGGATACAGCTCCCCATGGCCACTTTCCCATGCTGGCATTGAGTGCCTGCGGCTTTTCCAGGTGTATGGTGCAAGCTGTCGGTGGATCTGCCATTCTGGAGTCTGGAGGACAGTGACCCTCTTCTCACAGCACCATTAAACAGTGGCCCACTGGAAACTCTGTGTGGGGGATCCAATCCCACATTTCCCCTTTGCACTGCCCTAGTAGAGGTTCTCCATGAGGACCCCATTCCTGCAGAAGACTTCTTTCTAGACATCCAGGCATTTCCTTACATCCTCTGAAATCTAGGCAGAGTCTCCCAAACCTCAATTCCTGACTTCTGTGCACCCACAAAAGCAACACCATGTGGAAGCTGCCATGACTTGGGGCTTGCAACCTCTGAAACAATGGTCCAAAATGTACCGTGGCCCCTTTTAGCCATGGCTGGAGCTGGAGTGGCTGGGAAGCAGGGCACGGTGTCCCAAGGCTGCAAAAAGCAGTGGGGCCCTGGGCCTGGCCCATGAAATTATTTTTTCTTCTTAGGCCTCTAGGCCTCTTCTAGGAGGGGCTACCATGAAGGTCTATGACATGCCCCGGAGGCATTATCCCCATTGACTTGGCTGTTAACATTCAGCTCCTCTTTTCTTATGCAAATTTCTATAGCGGGCTTGAATTTCTCCCTGGAAAACAAGTTTTTCTTTTCTACCAGTTGGTCAGGCTGCAAATTTTCCAAACTTTTATGTTCTGCTTCCCTTTCAAATATAAGTTCCAGTTTAAGATCATCTCTTTGTGTACACATATGAGCATACACAATTAGAGGCAGCCATTTCACATCTTTAATACTTTGTTGCTTAGAAATTTATTCCGCCAGGGTGGGCACGGTGGCTCATGTCTGTAATACCAGCACTTTGGGAGGCCAAGGCAGGTGGATCACCTGAGGTCAGGAGTTCGAGGTCAGCCTGACCAACATGGAGATATCCCGTCTCTACTAAAAGTACAAAATTAGCTGGGCATGGTGGCGCATGCCTGTAATCCCAGCTACTCAGGAGGCTGAGGCAGGAGAATCGCTTGAACCTGGGAGGCGGAGGTTGCAGTGAGCCAAGATCATGCCATTTCACTCTGGTCTGGGCAACAAGAGTGAAACTCCGTCTCAAAAAAAAAAACAAAGAAAGAAAGAAATTTCTTCCTCTAGTTCTCTCCCAAGTTCAAAACTTCACAAATCTCTAGAGCATGGGCACAATGCTGCCAGTCTCTCTGCTAAGAGTGACTTTTACTTCAGTTCCCAATAAGTTCCACATCTCCATCCAAGACAACCACAGCCTGACTTCACTGTCCATATCACTAACGGCACTTTGATCACAACCATTCACCAAAACTCTAGGAGGGTCCAAACTTTCCCTCATCTTCCTGTCTTCTTCTGAGACCTCCAAACTGTTCTAACCTCTGCCTGTTACCCAGCTCCAAAGCTGCTTCCACATTTTCAGATATCATTATAGCAATGCTTCGCTTCTCTGGTACCAATTTTCTGTATTAGTCCATCCTCACATTACTTTAAAGAACTACCTGAGACTGTAATTAATAAAGAAAAGAGATTGAATTGATTCACAGTTCCACAGGCTGCACAGAAGGCGTGACTTGGGAGGCCTTAGAAACCTGACAATCATGGTGGAAGGCAAAGGGGAAGCAAGCACATCTTCAGATGGTGGCAGGTGAGAGAGAGAGAGAGAATGAGAAATGCTACACACTTGTAAACAACCAGATCTCATGAGAATTCACTCATTATCATGAGAACAGCAAGGGAGAAATCCACCCCCAAGATGTAATCACCTCCCACACTCAAAATCACAATTCAATATGAGATTTGGGTTGGAACACAGAGTCATACCATATTAGTAAGATTAAAGCTTTCCCCAAAATGTCTTTATTAGGAGTGGTTCTGGGAAACACTTTCTGAAACTTAGCCTTATCAGCCTTATCAGCATTCCTCTCCCTGTTGTGAAACTTTTCTTCTGTGACTTTCTGGAGCAAAACCACGAACAGAAGTACGGAGAATATGAATAAAAAAGAAGTGTACTTTTAGGTTGTACAAATCACATTTGGAGTGACTTTTCAAGATTTTCATCATTTTACATTGTATATTCTCGTTAAGAACTACGTCAATTCATGTCAGTTGATTCCAATGTAATAGTCTCGGTTGATTTGAAGAATACCAGTGGACAATTATTCTGGTCTTAAAATATGTATAAATTATTATTTAATGAGGGAAGACACATATGTATATATAAAATGGCTAATATACTTTACACACATATACACATATGTATATTTAAAGTGGCTTTATAGTGTATAATATACACGTGTGTGTGTATGTATGTGTGTGTATATATATATTATATATATAATATATATATATTATATATATATATATATATATATATATATATATATATATGGTTGGCTCTGGCTTGAATTCATTGTTCTCTCATAAGGATTTTCCTGGAATAAGATACACACCAATTTCCCCTAACATCATAGAAGAAAAGTATTCTGTTTCACAGGGTATAGCAATCAAATATTTTACCAAATATTTTGTCACTTCTACAAACGGGTCTCTTATCTCTCAGCCTGAGGATTTAGGATACTCACTCTACAGTTCCTTACCTAACCAGTCAAATAAATCACATTTTAGGTTCTGTTACTTGCAACAGTCACTTCTGGCATCAAAATATATATCAGGATTTTATATCCTGCAAATAACATTAAATCCTACAATAGTGGCTTCAAGCAATAGTTAAATAGCTATTTATTTTAGACAGTAAGTTATCTAGGGGTATGCTAGATATTTAAAATAAATAATAAATAATATTTTTCATAATATTGATTTAATATTTATATTAAAATATTAAATCTATATTTATTTACTATTTATATTAAAATAAATAATATATAATTATTTGTTTTATACAGTAAGTTATCTAGGGGTATGCTGGATATTTCAAATACTTGGATAGTCCAAACCTTACCAGAAAATAACAGTCATTTCATCTTCTGGTCACTCACTTCTAGCAATGTAGATCTTCCTCTTGATGTTTGCCATACTAGAATAAAAAATGCAAGCAATGCCTTTTGCAACTTTTGTCTTATTTATCAGAGAAAGGAGAAAACTGAATGAAGCAAAAAGAGGAGAGTAATAAAGAAAGAATAGTTAGAAAAAGACAACTTTTATTTGTGATGACTTCTGCCTATACAGCAAAGGCCAAAAGTATCATCCAAATTAGACCCAACAATAAAGGCAAATGAGTAGAAAGGGCTGTAAGTTTGTGAATGGGGATTTATCTAGCTGGCACTTGTATAGCATTTACCTAAGGAAAGAAATTTCAAATTTTGTAACTTTATGAAAGAGATGAATTTCAAAGAAATTTCAAAAGTAAAGCAAAGAAATTATAAGATGTATAAGGTGATTTTTAATACCTCATTCCTAAATCATTTAATTATTTTAAAAATGAAGAAGTAAAATTTGTATACATTCTGACAATTTAATGACACTTGTATCTGAGTTTGTAAGAATCGTATGGTATCAAGAAAATGCTTAGAGCCCAGTCCTGTGCACGTCACCAAGAAACAGGTTAAGATTTCAGAAAATTGCAAAACAAATTCAGTCTATGGGGGAGGATGACAAACTATGAAAAGCTGGAGATGCTTTTGGAGAAACAAATGTCTAATTCAGAAGACAGATACCTAAATATTTGAATTACAACTGTTAGTAGGCTGCGAAATCAATTTAGTGAATTTCAACTGGGATAACCAAATAATTTATTTTACAACATGAAACATTTTACAGAGAAACGTAAATGGTACAAATAATTATGTGGAATTAACAAAGATAAGCCTGATTTTCCTAGATATACTCATTATGGTCATTCTAGTCATAACCAATATTTTTAAATGATATAAAAATTAGAATGGAATAGAATACAAAGAAAAATTGTTAGAGTATACCACACTTATAGTAAAGATGCAGTTTTATGATTTTATTATTTTTGGTACCTATTGAATATACTTTTTTGTAGAGTCACAAGCAAAATCTTTGAAAGCCCCTGGGCCAGAGTACAGCCACAAGAGCTTGCAAGAGATTCAGAGGAAGAAATGTAATTTAAAACTTCTTAAAGGCCCAGCCTTTGGGGCTATTATTTCTCTCAAATAAAGGAAAATTATTGGCTATGGTTGAATTCTTACGTAGTTTAGAATAAACTATTAACAATGTTAAAAATTGGAGGACCTCATCAGCCAGGTTTTTGAGCATCTTCTGAAGGCTGGAGAAGAGATTACTGTGAATTTAATGAATCTAAGCAGCATCAATACAGATTCTCAGCCATGTCCATACTCTCTTGAGGAGCAGAATCAGGCACATTCAGAATAGGTGTGGGCAGGGTAAATTTGAGTGTCATTTACTGAACCACCAAAAGTAGCTTACCTTTTTTCAGCGACTATAGATATTAAACAATAATATGGAAGAAAGTGATTGCTTACCTACTATGACTAAGAGAAGCCAGATAAATAAGTGACAATTTTAGTTACATTGTCTTTATACCTGCTAGATAAGGTAGAAGAGGGCTCACCATAAATTTACAACTCTTTGCTGCTGGAGTGGCTGAGACTTAATTTAACCCAACACTCTTTTCTCTGAAGTCAAATCAGAACACTTGAAGGTTTATATAGAACCAAACTCTGCGTGTGGGTGTTATCCATTTCCCATCATCTCATTTCCATGCCTGCAAGTGTTGAGCAATACTGGTTGTCATGTCCTGGTTTCAGACGTTGATCAAGAAAAACCACTTGGTATGTGATGTCTCCAGTAGACACCTATGCATGATGTTTGAGGACAATGAAATAATTCAACTATGTCTTCTACTGCTCTGGGTCATTAAAATCTCCATGCCTAGATACTCTCCAAAGAGCTGGGAAAAAAATTAAAAGCACAGGAACTTTAGGATATATTTGTACAGATCTACATTCTAGTAATTCTAAAACAGGTTTGGAGAAGGGATAGAATTGTTTGAGAATTTCTATGTTCTAGCAATTCTCTCTCTTCTCCAAACCTAAATTTGAGGAACAGGAAGGGGAATGAAATTTCTCCCTCTTTAAAACATCAACTCTTTTGACTAAATAAATGAGCCCTGTGATATTTCACTTTAAAGACTTAAATCATGATAATGACTTCATTTCTTCTTTGTACTCTAGCATATCACTCCTTTGAGGGGATGAAAAGAGAAAGTAATACAAAAAAGGGAAAATGGCTAAGAAGAAAAATAGGAGGTATTTACTTATATTTCAGAATGTTTTGTATATATTTAAAATATGTGTATTTGTGAAATTATATATCACATGCTATATATTTTATTCTAACTTCTGGCTTCAAGCAATCCTCCCGCCTTGAACTCCCAAAGTACTGCAATTACAGGTGTGAGCCACACACATAGTCTACCATATATTTTATAACTAGATTTATAGGATCATCTATAATATGTTGTATATATTGAGAACTAGGTATTTGTAAAATGAGATTATAATGTGTATCTTGCAGATGCACTTTTTAAATTAACAATATTTATCATTTTCTGTAAGAAGTATAGAAATAACTGATTAAATATGGTACTCATTTGAGAAATACAAAATATTTATTTAAAGCTTGATTTTTTCAATAAAAATAGATTCTCAATAAATATATATCAAAACAATAAATGCATATATGATGAACTTTTGGTTGGCTTTCTGTATTAATTTCATAAACTCTGCTACTGTGGAAATTTCGTTCTAACCTTTATTTTTCAACACATTTCAAAATAATTTTTCTAAAGTTGGGGTTAGAAATTTTATTTTTATTTCCATTTTCCCTCCACTTTATGATGAAAAGAAGTCTGAATTGCTGTGAATTGCTCATTAGATAATTGCTGGATATCTAATTGCAAAATCCTACTTTGTTCCTGTTTTAATTATTCCAACAAAAGTCCACTAAAATATTTTATGTCAGTTATTGTTTGATGTGTTGGTGATACAGAATTTTAAAAATTACATTGTATTTATAATTCTAAAAATTCAGAATTGTTTATAGAAGACTTATCAAAAAATAATTACATTGTAGCACAATATATGTCCACAGAGGATGTGAAAAGTTCACAATCTCAGGGCTGCTTTCTCTCATCAAAATGCTGCAGCTGAACTGCAGCTATTTGTGGTGTTCTGCTATTTGATACTTAACTCCTATCACAGAATTCTTTAGCTATGTGAGAAGGGTCATGTAGTCTTCTGGTCCAGGTTTTAATTTTATGCATAGTTTCTTGCTTCTGTATTGCACTTTCTTTCCAGAAGGCTTGCAACGGTGCCCAAGCTGCAAAACTAGGTGTCCTATTCCCAAAACTTGAATTTTATGATGTAACCTTCCTGTGCCATGTTCATCTCCAGTTGTATCATATGGTCTGTCCTGTCACTGAAACTTTTTTCTTGCTAGTGAGGGGCATGGGGGTGCAGATGATCTAGGACAGGCAGGGTCTATAGGAAAAAAATGACAAAAGATATGTAATATAATTTACCTTAACTCCTCTTTTCCTGTATTGTGTCATCAAGGGGGTGTAGAAGATAATAAGACAAAGTTATGTCAACAGCTTAGAAGTGCAAGTGAAGTGGGTGACCTTAAGAGCAGGAATTTATTATCTTATATTCGTCTCTGATAGGAACATGACATTTCCCATAAAAAGGGCATTTAGGATGACTCCCATCCCAGGAGAATACTATGTAAAATGCTGTAGTGCAAACAGGGAAGAGATGGCTATCTTGTGGTGTCAGGGGAGATTTTGCAGAACTGAATCCTAAAGAAAAAGCAGCAATCCATCATTTTTAAGGTTAAAAAGGATTGTACAAGTAGAGGTAAGATGGACACGAATACATGGAATTATGGTAGGGCATAGAGTCATCTCATTTTGAATAGAAGCCATGGGAAGAGGTTGAGGGAGAAGAGAAGAAAGGTGGTAGGAAATCAATTCAAGTAATAGACTGACTGCAGATTGTGAATGATACTGTGTCTAATGCTAAATTTTTAGGGCTAGATTCTTGACATAGTGGCGAGCACTCAGTAATTGTTAAGTTTATTCTTTCTAATTTCAGTGAAAACAGCACAGAAAGATGATGTTTTAAAAAATGATATATTTGAGGTCTCCCGTGATTGCATCTAATTTAATCCTTAGCAATGTTTGTAGAATAATTACTGTTTTAGTTTAGTATGCAGTGGTTCTCAGAGCTGACAAAATTTGCTTTAAAATAAGCTTTCAGGGCTCATCTTCAGAGAGAATTATGCCAAGAGTTTTATCAGTCTGCTTCATTTTTTGTTTAACATCTATGAGACTCTATGGAAAGTCTCAGGGATATAGGATATTGAGAGCTTACATCATTGTCAGTAAAATTCTCTTTTACATTTCTAGAGCCTATTCAGTATGTATCTCCCTTCAGGACACAAAAGAAATAACCTTGCTATTTCCCTGCTGGGTGACCTACAGTAAAAATTTTTTCTAAGTTTTTAATTTGTAGCAAATGTTAGATGAATGGATTAGAGTGAGAGGTGTGATCAGGCAACGGTTTTACTAGAGCTCCGTTTAATTTACCTAAGTTTCATTATACATCCTAACGCCTTACAGTAGTTTCAGTTCAATCGTATTAACTCCTCTGCCTCCTGTTAACAAGACATTTTATATTGAATTATCTATAGAATGAAATCATGAACTGTATTGCTAAAAGATAGAAGAGTTTTCATGAGATCCAAATGGCAGTCATTTTCCAGTTTGCAAATTGAGTCCTAAAGATTGTAATACTGATGTCATTTCTATCCATATAAGTATTTATGCCACAGCCATACCTAAATACCTCACAATGTGGAATTGCACAAGAATGCATTAACAAAGTCTGCCTACAACAGCAGTCACACTTCTACCTTCCCTGCAGTGATGACATTCCTGAGAATAGCCTGTCAAAAAGAAGACAAAGAGTTGGGAAAACTTTATGGCAAATTTAACTGAGAAATAACTGTTTTCTACATCAAGAGAATTGCCTGATAAATGTTTTGCAGAATTTAAAAGTCATTCCAAAATTAGTTTCAAAGAACTGGCTGCAAATGACAGTCCCCAAATGTGTTTTTTCCTTCTTTTTCTTTTTCTCCCTGTCATTGCCGACTCAGAGCATTAAGAAAATCTAACGCTGAAAGGACTACTCCTGTGAGATGTGAAAATAATTATATGTTCTGCCTGAACTGATAGGCAGAGAAACATTCCATCTCAGATTCTGCAAAGCATGTCAATTTCAAGTTTGTGTGTTTTCTGTTTCTACTACCTACCAGTTGGAGAGGCAGTGATTGGAAAACAAAAGCATTATCTTTACAGCAAGGAATCTTGAAAATTGGATAGATGGCATTCTTCTCCACTTTTCATGTAAAGAACACGAAAAGTGAAGTTATTTCTCACTGTAGGTTTTAAGGTGGATAATAGAAACAGTTTTGCAAATCTGAGCTTCGATAATTTGACTATAACAAGTTCTATTGTATTAACAGAATGTTAATAATACATATTTATGGACTCAATGTGAGTCAGAAAAATTGACTCAAGAGTTGAATTGCATGAAATTAACCTAGTTTCTCATTGGCTTCAATTTTAAATTCCAAGTTGATTTCCCATTGAAAAGAAATACCCCATAGAGCAAATTAGAAACATCTTAAAATGACCCAGCTTTTATAGATAGTTTGATGCTGTAATGCCAGTGGTAATTTTGCAAAATTTCCATTACTTTCCAAAATTTCAATATCTCATTCTCTGCTGTTGAAAGTTTTAAGCCTCACTCTGGCTTTTTACCATGTCTGATAAACCATAGGATTTTTTATTTTCAACCCAAATTCAACTATTCCTCTCCTACTTTTTTTCCTTTTAAAGTCTTATACAGGTTAAGTATGACTTAAATATACAAATAGCATCAGTTACCAAAAAAAAAAAAAAAAATAGTTTTCTTTTTGGCATGGGATGAGAACAAACTGATAAATTTGAGTTTCTTAATGACATTTTTCTGATTATAGCAAGAATACATCTATTATATAGAAAAATAGATGTATTCAGGAAGGCATTAAAACAATTCCTCTCATAATGCCTCTACCCATAGATACGCACTGACTAACATTTTTGCACATTTTCCCATAGTCTTTTAGAAAAAAATAATGTGCAGTTTGTGCAATTTCTCTCTGGATAAAATACATATTTTTATTTTTGCCTTTTTCCCCCACTAGTGATTTTTGAGCTTTTTTCATGTTATTAACTACATATAAATATATGAATGTCTATTACTGAATCCTATAAAACTCAGATAATCAATTTTACATTTTTCAAGTGTTTAAATATTTAGGTGTTTTTCAAATTATTAGCATAATGTGACATAGATGCCTCCTTATTTCTCATTAATATTAGAATCAAATGAACAAATAACAAAAAATATAAGCTTCCTAAGTCTCTGTGTCAAATAATGTGGGAATTACAACATACTCCTCAAGATTTTGGTTTGTTCCTGGGTCTTACATTGACGTGTTTTCTCATGTCATGTCATCTATTTTTCCCTCTAGTCTCTCAATTTCAGTGATCTCTTGCCCTCAGTAACCAACCTTGTACTTTCCACACATTTCCCCAAACCTGAAGAAAGCAATCTCACTCTCCAGAGCATCGGCAGCACACTATTATTCTATGTTGGTGATTTCTGTTTAGGGAGTAGAGACAGAGATGAGGATTACATAACGGCAGATAAAATTATTTGAAACTGAATGCTATGTATTGTTGCAAAAAATTTTCTCAGGAACTCACACAACGGGGACTTTCTCACTTGTCTCTCTTTCTATCTTGTCTCCCCCAGGCTCCCTGCAATCCCAGCATCCCCCCATCGGACCAGATATATAGTATCTCTCTCTCCCTCTCTTGATTTTCACCCCTTTATTTTTCCAACCTTCCCTTTCATCTTTTTTTCTTTTTCTCTTGGGTACTCTTGACACTCAAAACCTCACATTTTATTACACAGAACAAATTAGTACTGCCTATATGTTATTTGCACCCAGGTGTCCCATCTTTCTCCACCAAAAAGTCCATCAAAATCTATTAAAGAATTGTATTTTGTGCTGTTTTATTGAAATAACTACTTATTCTACCATACAGACTTATTATGTTACTACTAAGAAGGCAGAAATAGCCAGTGTCAGCTATTTAATAACATATTTTTACAATATAGGTAAAGCAAAATAATTTTATCAACACACAAAAATGACAAAAATCTTCAATTACTTCTTTAAGAGAGATTAGTATAAGGGAAATTATTGTATCAACATAAAAAAGATTCTTTGCATTAAGAAATTTTGTCAGAAATATAACAATTTATATTTTTATCACTAATAAATAGTTGACTAATTATAGTGTTATCAGTAAAACTAGTTACCACTATGATGTGTTTAAAAAGAAATGATTCATGAATTTATATTTCTATGTCACTTCTACAGAGCCTGAAATTATGTGTTTCGTGTCTCCTTGTGAATTTCTTGCCTGTGTCTAATACTTGCATGTCCAGTGAGAATGGTATTACCACTCAGAACATTATTTCAGTTACTCTGAATTTGATTTTTTAATGGAATGTTGGATTGGAATGTTGGATTGGAAAGTGTTGATTGGATGTATTCCTAGTGGAATGTTGGATTGGAAAGTGATGACAACGTATCTTGTGAATAAACTGACCATTTAGTAGTATTGCTGTACTAGCTAGAAGTAATTTCTCCATTTTCCTTTATCTTTGTCTTTCTTCCTGAGAATGCAAATAGGAGAAAATCAATGTGTTTTTCTCCTACCAATTCTGTGCATGGACAGTGCAGTTAAATCAGAAACTCCTACCCAGGGAAGCAAAGTCTTAGTTGAGAGGAGTAATACAGGGAGCAAAAGGCAAATGTGGCAAATGGGAGAAAAAAAGGGAAATGAATAATAATGACACAGGGAAGTATATCATCATTCTTTTTCCAAAGAGCATTTGAATTCAAGAAAATAACACTCTTCACTGTTTCTCTCAAACAGAGTGTCAACAATCGGGAATCATTCAGATATTCTGACCCTCAAGGAAGTAAATTGGATTGAAGTTAACGCACAGATTTTACCAGAGTATTTTTTATTTGGGTGTTTTGGAGAAAAGAGAAAGAATCATAAACAGCATCCCTTGCTAAGTTGATTGCATAATACTAACTTGCAACTTCAAATATAGTATGCTGGTTATGTTTGCCATATTAATTCTTTTATACCCTTGAGAAAAATCTCAGTTTTTATCTATACAGGATATGCTACTGAGAGGCAGCCAGCAACTGATACATTGAGTGCTTTCAAGCAGTATAAAGTTCTTTTGAGGCACTTTCTTGGGTGCAAAGGCTACATGACACCCCTATCTGCAGAAGTCACTGTTGCTATTTTGACTACAGCAGATAATAATGTGAATGGAATGTTCTATAAGCAGGCGTTCACAGGATCAGAATCGTGTCCAAGCATGGTATGGTTAGAAAATACCATTGCTGGCAACTTTTCCCTGGAACCTTACAAAGGCCGTTTATGGTAAGCCTGATGCCTGCTCATACGGAGCTGCATACAAGAGTTGAATGTGCTCAACTGACACTGCCCTGGGAGATAAGAAGATTTCTGTGTAAACACAGTGCACTCAACTTGCACCCACATCATATCAAATATATTCAGTGGCAATCACATTTGTGGTAACTTAACTTACATTGAACCCTGATTGGGAACAATGAGACCACTAAGGTTTGAATGCAGAATGAACTTCAAGGGAATGAATTCCCTGAAGTGATCCATATCTGCAGAACCTTGTATCCTGTGACAATGCATATCTTCAGTACACAGATAAAGCATTTTATAAAGGTTAGCTATTACCATCTAGGCAAAAATACTTTTTCCTAATTTATATTTTATCCAGTATATCTCATGCTCATGCTCAATTTTTATGCATATTGTTTCATTAAACACACACATACAATTATGTGCAAGAAACTTTTCTAAGTACTTTGCAAATATTAACACATTTAATCCTCATAGAACCCCTAAGAAATAGGCACTCATCATCCCATTTTACAATTGAGGAAACTAAGACACAGAGAAGCTAAACACTGTTTTAGCTTTTCCAGCCAGTGAGTGGTTAATCCAGCTTCAAACCCAGAACATCTGCCTCCAGAGTTTGCTTTCAATCTCTGTCTTTACATCATTTCTCGTTTTGTCTTACCTTGATCGTCCATCCCCATTTAGCTTCTCACACAGTACTCATTGCTAAATTCATATCTCCCTTCTTTTAGCTTTCTACTTTGGACATGCCCGACTCTGTATCTAGTTTTCTGAAGTAAAAGGTCACTTCACTTCAGGATATTTTCATAGCTACATATCTAATCCTCCAGCCAAAAGGGTGGTTTGGTGTGACAAAATACATAAACCAGAGAGTTAAAAAATCAACATTAACATATAGGGTGATGCAGAGGTTGCCCTTGAATACTCAGATTTTTTTATAAGGGTGGAAGCTATGTATTCTTGCCACGACACTTAATACAAGTGCTATAACCAGACCATTATTTTACCTGGCAACCACGACAGTCTGTTCATGTTTGCAAATATTGCACAGAAGTATGGATAGTGATCATGTTTTAAACACATAACTTTTCTGAGATTTGAAAATATGCTAAAATTAAGGATAGGTCTGAAAGTTTGGACAGGGCTTTCTTTACTTGATTAAACTTCACTCCCTGAACATCTCTTAAATGTCATCAAAATGGGACTGGGCGCGGTGGCTCATGCCTGTAATCCCAGCACTGTGGGAGGCTGAAGCGGGCAGATCATCTGAGGTCAGGAGTTCGAGACCAGCCTGGCCAACATGGTGAAACCTCATCTTTACTAAAAATACAAAATTAACCGAGCATGGTGGCGGGTGCCTGTAATCCCAGCTGCTCGGGAGCTGAGGCAGGAAAATCACTTGAACCTGGGAGGCAGAGATTGCAGTTAGCCGAGATCGTACCATTGCACTCCAGCCTAGGTAACAGAGCAAGACTCCGTCTCAGAAAACAAAACAAAACAAAACTTAACAAAACAAAAAAAGTCATCGACATGGCAATAAATTTTTTCCAAGGCTAATAATTGATTGTATGGCTAGAAGATGTACACAGGAAAATGGTACTTTTTCTTTCACAGAATCAACCTACAACTAACAACCAGTTACAGCTATGTGATAAGTTAAAACAGTTTTTTTACTCTCTGAGTCTACCAACCACACTTTCGATTAGTGTGTAAAAGACCTAGACATCTCTATTCACCGCCTATCACTTCGGTACCTAAAACAAGTATTAGTTTTGTAGTAAGGAAATATATTTGCTACAATACCTCTTGTGATAACTCCTTTATAAGAATTCTCTATGCTTATCCACTCAAAACACTTGTCTCACTGTCAGAAAAACTGTTGCTTATCAACGAAAGTTTTAAATTCTCTATGGTGCTACCAGCTGGTTCTGACAACCACTCAGTAATCTAAAGACTTAAAGAACTGATAAAATTTCAAGGAGACTACTTCGTATATTTATCAGCAATGCAAGAAAAATGATGGCTAATGTCAAGAACCACAGAAAGACATAATCAATGATATGGTTTGGTTGTATCTCCGCCCAAATCTCACCTTGAATTGTAATAATCTCCAAGTGTCAAGGATGGGGCCACGTGGAGATAATTGAATCATGACAGCAGTTTCCCCCATACTGTTCTTGTGGTAGTAAGTCCCATGAGATCTGATAGTTTTATAAATGGGAGTTTCCCTGCAAACGCTTTCTTGCCTGCTGCCATGTAAGATGTCCCTTTGCTCTGCCTTCCTCTTCTGCTATGATTGTGAAGCCTCCCCAGCCACTGGAACGGAGAGTTTATTAAACCCGTTTCCTTTATCAGTTACCCAGTCTTGGGCATGTCTTTAACAGCAGCATGTGAAAAGACTGATACAGTAAATTAGTACTGGTAGAGTGGGGTGCTGCTGTAAAGATACCCAAGAATGTGGCAGTGATTTTGGAACTGGGTAACTGGCAGAGGTTGAAACAGTTTGGAAGGCTCAGAAAAGGACAGGAATATAAGGGAAAGTTAGGAACTTCCTAGAGACTTATTGAATATCTTTTACCAAAATGCTTTTAGTGATATGGAGAATGAAGTCCAGGCTAAGATGGTCTCAGATGGAGATGAGAAACTTGTTGGGAACCGGAGCAAAGGTGACCCTTGCTATGTTTTAACAAAGAGACTGGTGGCATGTTGCCCCTGCCCTAGAGATCTGTGGGACTTTGAACTCGAGATGATTTTGAGCATCTGGTGGAAGAAAGTTCTAAGCAGCAAAGTGTTCAAAAGGTCTTTGGTATTGTTAAAAGAATTCAGTTGTATGTATTCAAAAAGATATGATTTGAAATTAAAACATGTTTAAAAGGGAAGCAGAGCCTGAAATTTCAGAAAATTTGCAGTCTGGCATTGTGATAGAAAAGAAAAACCCATCTTCTGAGAAGAAATTCAAGCCAGCTGCAGAAAATTGCACAATTAACCAGGAGCCAAATGTTAATTGCCAAGAGAATGGAAAAAATGTCTTCAGGGCATGTCTCAGAGGTCTTCATGGCAGCCCTCCCATCACAAGCCAGGAGACCTAAGAGAGAAAAATGGTTTCCAGGGCTGGGCCCAGGACCTTGCTGCTTTGTGCAGTCTCAGGACTTGGTGTCCTGTGTCTCAGCCATGGCTAAAAGTGGCCAACAGAGAGTTCAGGCCTTAGCTTCAGAGGGTGCAAGCCCCAAGCCTTGGAGGCTTACATGTGATGTTGAGCCTGTGGGTGCACAGGAGCCAAGAATTGAGGTTTCGGAGCCTTCACCTAGATTTCAGAGGATATGTGAAAATGCCTACATGTCCAGGCAGAGGTGTGCTTCAGAGGCAGAGTCCTCATGGAGAACCTATGCTAGGGCAGTGCAGAAGATAAATGTGGGTTTGAAGCCCCTATGCAGTGTCCACTGGAGCACTGCCTAGTGGAGTTGTGAAAAAAGGGCCACCATCCTCCAGACCCCAGAATGATAGATTCACTGACGGCTTGCACTGCATGCTTAGAAAAGCTGCAGACACTCAAAACCAGCCCATAAAAGCAGCCAAAAGTGGGGCTGTACCCTTCAAAGCCACAGAGGTGGAGCTGCCCAAGACCATGAAACCCACCTCTTGCATCAGCATGACCTGGATGTGACACATGAAGGCAAAGATCATTTTGGAGCTTTAAGGTTTGACTCCCCTGCTGAATTTCAGACTTGCATGGGGCCTTCAGCCCCTTCATTTTGGTCAATTTCTACCATTTGGAATGGCCGTATTTACCTAATGCCTGTGCCCCCATTATATATAAGAAGTAACTAACTTGCTTTTCATTTTACAGGCTCATAGGCAGAAGGTACTTGCCTTGCCTCAAATGAGACTTTGGACTGTGGCCTTTTGAGTTAATGCTGAAGTAAATTAAGACTTTGGGGGACCACTGGGGAGGCATGATTGGTTTTGAAATGTGAGGACATGAGATTTGGGAGTGGCCAGGGGCAGAATGATATGGTTTGGTTATGTCCCCACCCAAATCGCACCCTGAATTTTAATAATCTCCATGTGTCAAGAGCAAGGCCAGATGGAGATAATTGAATCATGAGGACAGTCTCCCCCATACTGTTCTTGTGGTACAGAATAAGTTTCATGAGATCTGATTGTTTTATATATGGGAGTTCCCCTACACAAACTTTCTTTTTTTTTTTGTTTTTGTTTTTTTTTTTTTTTTTTTGTTTTGTTTTGTTTTTTGAGACGGAGTCTCGCTCTGTTGCCCAGGCTGGAGTGCAGTGGCGCGATCTCAGCTCACTGCAAGCTCCGCCTCCTGGGTTTACGCCATTCTCCTGCCTCAGCCTCCTGAGTAGCTGGGACTACAGGCACCCGCCACCGCACCCGGCTAATTTTTTGTATTTTTAGTAGAGACGGGGTTTCACCGTGGTCTCGATCTCCTGACCTTGTGATCCGCCCGCCTCGGCCTCCCAAAGTGCTGGGATTACAGGCGTGAGCCACCGCGCCCGGCCTACACAAACTTTCTTGCCTTTCTTTCCCCTACACAAAAATTCTTTAATTCTAAATAATTAATAATTAAGTCACCAGGTAAGATGTCCCTTTGCTCTTCCTTTATCTTCCAACATGATTGTGAAGCTTCCCCAGCCACATGGAACTGAGAGTTCATTAAACCTCTTTCCTTTATAAATTACCCAGTCTTGTGTTTGTCTCTATCAGCAGTGTGAGAACAGACTAATACAGTTACTTTCCATAAATTATCTGCCAGCGCTGAGAAAGTAGAGAATTAAGGCCCGACCTCCTTCAAGGTAATGGCATAGTCACCCCAGTGACTACTTTTTTTTTTCCTCCTAGCAAGTTGGTTCAACCCACGGCCCATGGACCACATGCAGCCCAGGAGGATTTTGAATGCAACCCAACACAAATTTGTAAACTTTCTTAAAACGTTATGAGGGGTTTTTTTTGTGATTTTTTTTTTCTTTTTTTTTAGCTCATCAATGATTGTGTTAGTATATTTTATGTGTGGCCCAAGACAATTCTTTTTCTTCCAATGTGGCCCAGGAGATCCCAAAAAAATTAGACACCCCTATCTTAGAGATTTACTCTATATCATCAATTCCTATAATTTCAAGTCCACCTTTCTCTATGTGCATTTTTTAATCCCCATATTTTTGTCATATCCATTCTATGTTGAGACCCCTTACTGTCTGTAACCTACCCAATGACTAAGAACACGTATCATACGTGTGCTGTAGAACTACCATGTTCCTCCTGTGATGACATCATTCCAAAGTACCTGAGAGGAATATGAACCAGGAGAGCAACCACTAGACTATATACATCACTTTAGAAAAGTAACAGAGCACACCAGGGCCTTGGAACAGGAATACATAAACCTAAGTCCCAGCATTGTAATCATCTGGAGACAGAATCTATTCTGTCCTGGCTCTTAAAATGAAGCATATATGAAACAAAA
Source organism: Macaca thibetana thibetana (assembly GCF_024542745.1). Lineage (NCBI taxonomy): Eukaryota > Metazoa > Chordata > Mammalia > Primates > Cercopithecidae > Macaca > Macaca thibetana. The sequence goes on from NC_065592.1 coordinate 69,298,795, forward strand.
CTAGGTGTGTTATATGATTTTGTTGTCTTTAGAGATCAAATAGTCTATTACCTATTCAAAACTACTCTTTTTCTTGCCTTCTCTGGTCCATCAGGATATCTCTTGAATATAGTATTAACTCTCAACTGAAAAATTAACAAATAAATATGTTGATACTTCCTCTTTGGTTCCATGAACTGAAATTTTGAATAAGAGGCTCTTTGTCAGAAGAAGGAGATTAAAAAGGCTTAGCTGGCACTGCAGGATGAGCTTAGGAAGTCTAGAATTAATGGGAGGCCTGACTCTATCCTAGCAAGGCTATGATTGCCATGCTGTGATTCAAGGCAAATATCCAGGCACTCATCTAAAGAAATACAACAGGCAGATCAGTGTTGTTATTATTAAAAACCAAGAGAAGCAACTTTAATTGTCAATGAGCCATTTTAAGGGGAAGACTAGGTATATATGCATAAAATAAAATGAAATTTTTCTACCATTATTATTTTTCTTTCTTTTTGGAAGGCCACATGGTCAGTACAGAGGCAAAGAACAGAATAGATGTTATTATGTATAATGATATCATAGTGGTCTATTTTACTTTCATTTTCTCTGTCTTCTTTAATCTTATCACAATGCATTTAGAGTTAATGCTCTCATGTCAAAACTGAAAAAAAAATGTCTGGCAAAAATAAACTCTTTCACAACTTTCTTGGATCTTGAACTCAGGTTTTCTGACTACGAGGAGACTGTGTATTTCCCCAGTGGAACATTTACTTCAATTCTGAGTGCATTGAAAGTAGGGTTACAACATAGTTTTATGTTCACCACCCACAAATATCGCATAGCATCTTGCTTTTATATATTTAATTCATCCTAGTTGCCTTAATTTAAATTAGGCAGAGAAGAATTTGATTAAGAAGGGTGCATACAGTCTTAGAAGCATTACTCACCATTATTTATTAATGTGCTAAATAATATTTAGAAAAATCTTACAACATCTAAAGTTACTCATAAAATATATATAGATACATTTATTTTGAGTGTAATAGAACTAGGTTTGGCTGTAAATCCACCTAAATTTAGAATTTGAAAGAATAATTTCCTCAATATTATAAATAAGAACTGAGCATTTATAACCTACTGTAACATTGGGTTGTAGTAACATTATAATGTATTATAAATATAATAAGCATTTATAAGTAGTGTAATTTACTATAAACATTATACATTATAAATATTAGCTTGTCTACACTTAGACATACTGAAGTTTGTATTTTTTAAAATTCATAATACCAGGGACTCATGTCCCATATCATAAACTTTAGTCCAGAGAAATGTGATTTAAGTATGCTTATTTGTTTCTTCTTCAGCATCCAAATATTTCCTTCCTATTCATTTCTTATGCAAACAAATGAAATAATTAATGTTTCCCTGGTGCCCTTTTTCTGGGCCTTTATACCATTATCTAAATTCATTTCATGTGTATTACTTTACTTGAGCTTTTAGAATGAAATGTCTGTTTTATTGCTTTCTTTTTTTTTGTCATTGTTCCATCACAGTGTCAAACATACTCATCCACTCATAATATTTTCCCTTTTTTCTTAAAATAAGAAATGTTTTTAAAACATATCTTCTGCTGGGTGTGGTGGCTCATGCCTGTAATCCCAGCACTTTGGGAGACCAAGGCAGGCAGACCACTAGGTCAAGTGATCGAGACCATCCTGGCCAACATGGTGAAACCCCATCTCTACTAAAAACACAAAAATTAGCTGGGCGTGGTGGCACGCGCCTGGAATCCCAGCTACTCAGAAGACTGAGGCAGGAGAATCGCTTGAACCTGGGACGCAGAGGTTGCAGTGAGCCGAGATTGTGCCACTGCGCTCCAGCCTGGCACCAGAGTGAGACTCTGCCTCAAAAAGAAAACAAACAAACAAACAAAAAAACATATCTTCTAGGTTTACCTGTTATTTTTATCTGATTGCCAAAAGTTTATAATACTTTTCTTTATTTTACCTGACTTCACTTATGATTCTTCTAACACCTTTAGAAATACCTATCTCCTTCTCTTGCTAGTGATAAATATTGTAAATGAAGATGAGACCTGTTTTACTATACTCTAAAAATCAACTTGGAAAGTTCTGATCATAGGAGAGAACAAAGTAAACACTATTATAATCCCCTTTTGATCACTGGGAGGCAAAACATTTGAGGAAAATTGAGTCATTGAATTGGTCTTTCCTCTGCATTTCATCTAAAGCTTAAAGGAAACCTGATGTGATTGCAGTATTAATTCAGACCTATAGACCCCAGGACCTCATTATCTGAGAAAAACAGAGGCTTTTCAAATATGATGTACAAAACAGATTTTTTTCTTCTAAAACATAATAAAAACTAAAATAAAAAGAACAAAAAACAAGGAAAGACTTTGAAGTATTTCCCTAAAGAAGAATTAAAAGTAGATATTGTTATAGAGAAGTTGAAAGTTTCTTCACTACTTTTTGTTGTTACCTTTAGAAAGAGAAGATTTTTCAAGGGCACACCCCATAAGACTCTAAGTAAGATATAAGCCATTCACAAAGGATTTAAATTCCTGCTGATTGGAATCAGTATGAACAATGAGGGTCTGAATCTGCAAATTCACTTTTCCAAGAAAAATTATGATAAATTTTTAAAACAGTAATCACATTTGTAAAAGGACTTTTCAGAATGCAACTTGAAGAAAAAAAGATGTATTAGGCAGTAAAACAAGTTTTAAGAATTATAGCATTATCCTTACTCCTAAACTAGGAGATTTTAACACATCAGCAAAAAAACTTACAGATAAAAGATCCTTGACAGATAAATTTCTTCAATAACAAATCTTAGTAGTTTCAAATTAAATTCCTTATCAAGTCTTATTAATTTCTTCCCCAAAACAGGCTTCATTTCTCTCAAAGTCACCTTTTAACCCCTGTCCTTCCTATTGGAAATTGTCTTCTTTCTATCTTATGTTTTTCTTTCAGTCTGTTTATACCACTGTGCAAAATTCTGTACAATTTTATCTTGAACAAACATCTCTCATTTATTCTTTTCTTTCCTACATGATCTGCCACTACTTGAACCATGTCTTTCATCATCCCAGCTGTGAGTTCTGAGGGTGGACTACTACCTCATCCACTTTTGGATGGCTTCCACAAGCCATTCCTAATGTTATTTCCAGCCAAGTCCTCTGAAGACACTGGTTTTCAGGTGACACTCCCGAACCATGAGTTTTAATCACTGGTTGTTTCTTGTACACCACATCAAGTACATATTTTCTTTTCTTTCTTTGGAGATTTTCTGAAGTCTCATGTATGCTATGTGGCAGAAACTGTGCTAAGCAGGGGGGAACAAGACACAGCCCCTGCAATTTTTGATTTTACACTCTATTAGAGAAGACAACCACTGAACAAGTAATTACAAGGACATTGAATTTCAGAAAAGAAAACTGTAGCAAGTCATGTGAACATTTAAAGGGTGCATTATTTATCTTATTTCGCTTTACAGACTATTCTTCTCATTATATTTTTTCCTCCTATGAGCTTTCCCTTGAAGTTAGGCATACTAAACTACTTAACATTTACTAAACACATTTACTTAACATTTACTAGACATATACTTGTGTCGTATTCCCTATTCTTGAACCTCCACTGTACAAGATTCTTAAAAATCTAGGGAAGGCAGCGTCCCAAGTATAATACCCACTTTTGTGGTTTCTGTGTATCCTCTACATACTTCTATTATGATACTTATCACCTTATATTTTAATATCAGTTATATGTGTCACAAGTTGTTATAATAGTATCTTGAGGGCAAGAACCATGTTTTAGAAATGTTTACACCATTCAAGCATCTGGAATGATGTTTGTCAACTTACCAATCACTTAATATAGGGTGTATTGGCTTGCACTTCATTGCTTTTATATGTCAGTTGTTTTGTATTCTTTTCCAAATAGATTGCCAAGCAATTAATTAAAAACAATGACTACAATTCATGTTTTCCATAATTCCCCGCTAATGAACCTGGCACATGTTCATGCATACCCTATTTATCCATACACTGAAGTCCTTTTACTTTGCCAAGCCCTCTGTAGTCCCAAGGCCTTGTTTATACCATTTACTTCTTGTATTATTTTGTGCTTCTCAAACTGGTGTGCATATTCCTGCAATTTTGGAAGTACAAAACTGAGTGTAATTATTTAATGAAGTGGCAGGATAAAATGTTATGTCTTAGAATATCAATTTATGTCCAATATTTGAAGAAAAAAGAATAACATGTAAATAATTTTAAATATTTATAAACAACTTCAGATGCATAATATAATACAAAGTGTGAATCATTTTCAAAGTGATAAATGAAATTTTCATAAAATTACAAATTTACAGGGAGCTATCTGAGCTAAACTTTGACATTGTTCTATGATTGGGGTACTTTGGAGGAAGATTTGTAAAGAGCTTGAAATTTAGTGGAATAACTAAGGGCTTTGAAAGTACCCAGATTTTGTTATGATCAAGGATCTATTTCTCACTAATTGTAAGATAATTTACCTTTCTGAATTTTAGTTCCTTTATTTATAAAATGATAATAGCTGAGCGTGGTGACGTGCACCTGTAATCCCAGCAAACTCGGGAGTCTAAGGCACAAGAATCGCTTGAACCTGAGAGGCAGAGGTTGCAGTGAGCCGAGAGAGTGCCACTGCAGTCCAGCCTGGACAACAGAGTGAGACTCTGTCTCAAAAATAAATAAATAAATAAATAAATAAATAAATAAATAATGATGATAATAATTAATTCAGCAGGTTACTCTGAGCATTAAATATGATGATGAGTGTAAAGTGCCTAGCACATAGTAGACAAAGTATAACTGAGTCTCAAGAAATAATTTATAGAGAATGTCTAAGAAATGATGACTATCCTGTCATCAATATTAATATTGTGTTTATTTCTAAACTAGAACTTTTATAGCTATAGGTTTTCTTTGGGCGTTACATTGAGAAAATTTAAAGAACCAAATGTAATAAGAAAGTATATTATACAATAGCTCACATTTAGATGCAAGTTCAAACTCAGTTTTATTTTAACTGAAAGAACTACCATCTGCTTGGTGTCCACAGTCTCTTAGCAAAGGATTAGAGGTTTCAGGTCAATGCTTAAGGGACACAAATGTCCATGATAGGATAAATAGAAGGCTACCACCAGATTTAGCACTCTTGTCAAATACTCTAGTGGAAAGGCCAAGGTTCAAGTGTCACAGAACAAAACTCCTCTCACATTAAGTGCCTGTCTCTTAAGCAAGGCTCTTGAGAGCATTTCATTTCCTTAGAAAGGAGTAGTACAAATCTTTCTACACTTACCATGAGAAAAAAGAGAAATGTCAGGTGATCAAACTAATAAATGAACTGAATAAATTTTTTTTAAAAAAAGGCAAAAGGAGGCTGTCATGCCTAAACATTTCTGAAAACAATTAGTAATAAACATGTTCTAATCAACTCACATGGGGGAAAAAATGCTGTCAAGGATACCCAAATAATTTATTAAAATACATATATAAATATTTTCCTTAGTGTAAAGAATGTTTTAAGTATTTCCATAAACTTTTAAAAAAGAACCATAAAAATTTAGATTGATTAGTTGTTTCTTAAATTGTTTCTCTTCCTTTTTTGTGTGAAATTGGCATAATTCCAAACAGGTAATTTTACCTTCATTTGAAACGGTAATTAATTCTCTGAGAACTTAGAGAAACCATTGTCTTTACTGCTTGATAGTCAGAATCATAAGAAAATGATCTGAAACACAATAATATGATATAAAATAAAATTGTTCTTTGAGTGGGTTTATTTCTTGAACATGCATTTTAAATGAGGACATCATTGAGTATAACAATGACATCCACTGGTAACGTGGAGTAAATTGATTTCCCTCAGTCACTTAACCAACTGAACTATAATTGCAAGTGCAGTCCATTAACTGCAAGGGTTTAAATTCTTTCTTCTTGTTGTATATATTCAACAAGGTATGTACGTGAAATTATCATACTAAACAACTGTTAAAGAAAATAATTGCTAGGATTAAAAATTCTTCATTCATTGGAGGTATATTCTGAACGAGGTTTTATGGGATAGAAAAGAACATTACTGGATAGAATACCTCAAAAGAATATTCCTTTTTAATCTCAATGCATCCAGAAGCATGTTTATTCTTTCCAGGAGAAACAGATATTTTGGCGTATTTGTTTGCTTTAAGAAAGGCACAAATATATTTCAAAGAAGAGCTTTCTGACATTACTCTATGATTCACAAAACAACCTCATAACTATGGTCTGGGTATTTAAAAAATACAAGAATTTTCATCAGAAATATCTGCCTTTATGAAAGCTAGTTATATTGGTGGGTTTCCCTAATTTTTTATTTGTTTACTATCTACATTCCAGATGGAATGGTTATTTTGTCATCAAATTCTGGTGTTTTTTAATATTTTTTAATTAAGGTCAAAATAACAATTGCATTCTTTACTCATCAAATTCTTTACTTTTCTCTTTTTGAAAGCATTCACATGCGATGTTACTCATTTAATTAATGCACTGCATGTAGCAGAATGAGCCTTCAAAACGATGCCAAGATAATTGTAGTACCCACTTTCTGAAACTTGGTCCTTAGTCACTTTCTAAATCTGTATTATGATAATAGTTAACATATTATCTTTTTAATTACATAATCTGTGAAATATTTACATGAATATATAATTTATCTCCTTTTATTATATACATGATTGCTGCTGTATTTTTACTTCAGGTTTTTGGGTAAATGTAACTGGTAACATGAAGTTCCAAGTTACACTTATAATTCTTCAATTATTTCTTGAAACCAAGGTATGCCCTTTGCTAGTAAAAGATACAAAAGACTTGAGTGATACTTACTCTTCTCCTGGACATCCTATAACTGAAATACTGTGATCTAAAGTTGGTTCTTATTGATACATTTTATGTTAGAAGATAAGGAAGTAACAAAGGGAAGAAAAAATATTTAATACAGATATTCAAACATATTTATTAAAAATAGGAAAGTAATTAGATAGCAATTATAGTTTTCATTTCCCTAACTGGTCACCTGTTGTTTTTTATAAAAATCTTAACCCACTACCTGTTCTATATTTTCTTTGCCCTCACCAAGCACCTCAGTGGGTCTTGGTCATTTGCCTGGTAGGACCACCAAAACTTTGATTTTTGAAGGGTCTGAATCGTTAGCAGTCCTGCTTAAATTGGGTTGTAGTTTTTCATTGACTTCAATCACAGGACATGGTAGTACTGAGATACTCTAAGGAATGTCCTATATTTCAGACATAATCTCCTATGTCCTTTGTATAGTAGCATGCTAATTCCTTTTGGTAATCTGAATCCACCATCCCAGCCAGCAGAGTAACTCTTTTCTGTGCCAATTGATTGAAAGGCATGAAAAGCTCCAAGTGACCATGTGGCAGTCTTAACTTACAGCTTAATTAAAGTATTATTATGTCTCATAGAAGAAGCATTCCTTCCTTTTGAATGCTAGGTTGTCTCAACCATCCAGACCACTAAGGTATGTGGTAATGAGGAATGGAGGTAAAAATTGTGCTAGTGTGTCACTAGAAATAGTAGTAAGTGATGCCACTTTCATTTCCATTGTGAAGCAGGTTCACTGTGCATTGGTTACAAACTTGTTTATGTCTCGTGAGACAGAATACAACCATAAACAACAAGTTACTTGAAGCAGATGTATTACTCACAGATAGGCAGCAAAGTACAGCAGAAACCTAGAATTCATTGTGAACAGGTGACTCAAGGCTCAGGAAAACTGCCCAGGGCAGACAGAGTCCTGACTATGCATGTCTCATTTGCGCCTCAGTTGAGAGACCAAGGAAAGCAACCCACTGTAGGGTTTACACCTCAGGGCAACCTGATGGACTAGGCAAAAGCTTTGAAGGACATATTTTTATGAGGGCTGCAACTGAGCCCATGTTGTTTGTCAGGCACCCCTTATCTCAGGGTGTTGCACTCCCAGCACATTCCACGGTTATTCTTGATAAAGACAAGCTAGAAAAGAGATAGAACTGAATCGATCCAAGGTACCCAAATAACTGTACTGCATTCACCCCTTGACTCTTGGATGAGAGAATCCTTGTAATGAGAGAAACAGCCCCATATATTGGACACAAATTTAGAGCACATACACCCATCTGGAGCATACTGTCCGAGCCTTGGAAGGTATCAGCATTGCACAATTTTATCAAGCTAGCTGTTTCAGGATAAGAAATGTGATAATATAAGTGAATTCCTTGTGCATAGACCTATTGTCACATTTCACAGCAAGTAGAATTAATATTGTTTTGCAAGGTAACTACTTCAGAGAAGGCTACTACAGGCAAAGTAGTGTTACCCTTTCTGACAGAAGTAGAAGAGCTACTTCTACTAGTAAAAATAAGACTAAATAGAATTTAAAGGTTCATTGTCTTCAGTTTCATTGACATTTTCCCGTATGTGTCCATTCCATTTATCAGGATCCCATTCCTTACCAATTAGTGACTTTCTTTAATAAAACACACTGTCACAGGATTCTTAGGGTGCCCCTTTTCAGGCTGGAAAGCTCTGTGGCTGGTTGCACCTTTGCCAAAGTTTTGATTAGGCCTACTGGGCTCATTCCACCCACTCGGCCTGGCAGGCTGCACTCAGCTCATGTTACTGGCCTGGATCCCATGCATGCCAATGGAGAGCCAGGCATGGAACCGTGAGGTGAGGGGTGTGTAAGTGAGCAAGTGCATAGCCAGGCATGCTGGCTGTTCAGGGTGGGCAGCAACAAACACCAGCATGGGTGCCAGCTTCCTGTGAGGCTGAGGCTGGACCAGGTATCTCTCAAGCACATTTCACAGTTGGCACTGGGGAACACAGTGACGCCAAGAAATTTGAAGACACTGGGAACTGCAGAGCCCCAAAGAGGGTATCACAGTCCTGGCTTGGGGAGCTCCTAGGTTTGAGCTCTCCAGAGGGCCTCAGATCTTCTTTCCTTCTCTCTTCTATCTTTCTTGTTGCCTGTAACATGGTGAGCAAGGGGCATGTTTTAGCCCTGTTTGTGTTACAGCTCTTCCAGCCCCACCATTCGGTAGGTCCTGAGCTCTTGTCCCGCATCCAGGAAGAATGAGGTATGTGAACAAGTGGAGGGTAAGCAAGGCAAAGAGATGCTTTATTGAGTGACAGAACAGCTCAGAGGAGATCCACAGTGGGTAGCTTCTTTCCACAGCTCAGAGGAGATCCACAGTGGGTAGGTTCTTTCCTCACCTAGCTGAGTCTGGAGTTTTTATGGGCTTCAGAGGGGAGGAAGTGCATGGTCATTGGTCCATGGGTGGCCATCTGTAGGCCCAGAGAAAGCACCAGAAGTTCTCATTCTGGTCCACAGAATTGGCAGCACAGCCCCCAGGCCTTAGGCTGACCCCAGCCTGAAGATGGGGTTTTACTGGGGACCAACTCCTTTCTGCCCAGGCGCCTATCTGCTTCCTGCAGCCATTATACTGCCATCCATGGTGCCCAGAGCACCCAGGCTGTTCATGCTGAGGGTCACCAGCAAGCCTGTGCCACACCATTCTTAGCCCCTGCTTGACCTCCCTCCTTGCTCATCAGTGCCGAAAGTCTAGAGGGGACTGAGGTGGCAAGGAACTTATGTGTCAGCGTTACCCCGAGCCTGGGCACACTGGCCAGCTTGTGACAGCACCCAGGCTCGGCCACAACAACTTTTCTCTGAAACTGCAGCAAGTGTCAGGAGCAGGAAGAAGCCAGGCAACGGGAATAGGCACTTCTGATCCTGAGGTGGCAGGAGGGTCCCTGAGAGTGCCCAGGCCTGCAACTGCAGCTAAGCCACTGCAGCTGCACCCAAGAGGGCAGGGCTCCCACCCCTCCACCATGGAAGGGTGTGGGGCTTTCACCTGTTTCTGGCTTGCACCAGCTCCATGGCGTGTGCAGCCCCAGCCATGCCTCCCCCACTGCAGCTGGCCTCATGGCAATGACTCCAGACTGGCCACTGCTTCTGTGAACACCCTATGATGTTGGGAATTCAATTTGTGCTGTAGTGGCCACTATTGGGATGAGACTGGGGTCTAGTTTTCAGAAATCTTCGTGCTATGGCTATAGAAGGTAAGGATTTCTCTCAGGCCATACATAGAAACTTTCAGGTCACTTATTTAGCACTTGACATGTGAAATTCAAGCCCTAAATTTACCCTTTTCTTCCCCAACATTCTCCAGTGCAGTTAGTTTGACTAAGGAGTATAATGAGTTTGATTGGCTACTCCTAACTGACAAAGTTAGGATTTTATAGTTTGTACTGGACAAAGTCATGATTTTGTAGTTTATACAGTTTTTTGTCAATGTTAGGATAAATGTGATCTTCTTTGCAGCTTTCTACATCATAAGTGGGTAAAGAAGTCTATGTATATAGTCTCTTAATGAAGGCTTTTTTATAATACATGTAAAAGTGTGTTCTCTGGTCTCATCACTCAGTTTGTGATCATAAATACATTTCCATAATCTTCACACTCTTTCTGAAGAAATTAAAAACTTAATATGGTTATAAATCACTCAGTTCAGATTTATTTATAAGTACCAATTATACTAGACAAAATGTGTAAGAGAATTATTTACATGGCACAACAACATGAGAAAACTTATACAGTAATTAGAACATAGTTGTCTTAGATCAATGCAATTCCTCCCCGGTTTTACAAATATTCAGTTTAATTATTTTTATGTTGGTGATTTTCATACTATATAGCTGCTGTAAAATAAGTATATAAAAATATTCATTATAAATATTTTGACCCAGGTTTATGAGCATAGGCTGCATAGCATGTATTTAATCTCAGTTGGTCTAGATTGATGACCTGCTTATCTGCAAACCTTCCTGGAGTATAATGATAATTCTTGATTAATTTTATGGAACATGTTATATAAAGAGAAATAATTTTTCTATAACCTTACTCAGCACATAGTTAGAGACTTGGAGAAAAAGTTAATCTCCTGTGATTCAGCAGTGCGAGGATAAAGAGATACTTCACCTTAAGATTGGTGGGAATCATTACACAACTTCCTTTAATATAAACTTACACACAGGTTGTTCACCTATATATTTCATAAAGGTAAGTTCATCTTTTATACATTCCTTGGCAATTGGACTTTTTATTTAAATTCTTTCATTGCCATTCTTCCATATTTACAATAAGGGACTATCTCATTTTTAATAGATAAATAACATATTAAATAAAGACTTAAATATCTGATCCCAATAAACATTGTGTAAAAATTACCATCTCTTTAAAAATCTCACTTTGTATCTATTTGTAAATTTATTTTTTTTTTTTAATTTCATTAGCTTTAGAGGTACAAGTGATTTTTGGTTACATGGTTAAATTGTATTGTGGTAAATTTGGGGCTAAAAGCCACACTAAAAGTGTACCCATCACCCAAATAGTGTACATTGTGCTGAACAGCTAATTTTTGATTCCCTACCCTCCCCACTTCTGATTCTCCAATGTCCATTATACCACTCAGTCTTTGTGGTATTTGATTTTTTATTCCTGAGTTACTTCACTTAGAATAATGGCCTCTGGTTTCATCCAAGCTGCTGCAAGAGATATTATTTCATTCTTTCTTAATGGTTGAGTGGTATTCCCTGGGAGATTATACAGATGAAAATGTGATATCTATCATGTATTCTTTATCCATTCTTCAGTTGATGGACACTTAGCTTGATTCAGTATCTTGCAACTGTAAATTTTACTGCAATAAACATACATGCAGGTGTCTTTTGATAGGATTAATGACTTATTTTCCTTTGATTAGATACCTAGTAGAAAGATTTCTAGATCCAATGGTAGATCTACTTTTATTTATTTGAGAAATCTCCATAATGTTTTCCATAGAGATTATACTAATTTACATTCCCACCAACAGTGGATAAATGTTGTGTTTTAGGAAAGAACGTTCAACATCACCAATCATCAGGGAAATGCAAATGAAAACCACAATGTAAATTTCAATTACATGCAATGAAAGGGCATGATCAGTAAATTATCTAATATTCATGATGTGAATTGTTTGATTATGGAAAATTAACATAGTACTATTCAATAATCTAACTTAAAAAAATTCATATATTACAGCAAAAAGAAATCATATTGTAGTGTAAAGTAGATAAAATTTGAAATATGATTATGAAGGATCACTATTAGGGTTTGGGTGAATAGTATAAGTTTGTTATTTACAGATTTATATTCCATGGTATTTTGAAATTCACAATATGGTAATACTATAGCATCTGATTTATTATTTGCATGATTTGTGTCTTTGGAGATTAAATATGTCCATATTTTAAATGGGAAACAACCCATACTGTAAACTGCATACTAGGTGGTCATTAAATATTGAAAAGGTTATATTTTAACAATATTGTTAGAATGGAGGTTCAAAATAATAAAGTTGAGTTATAAGATGAGAATTATATTCTTATACATACTTCTGAAATTATGCAAATTTTAAAGACTATTCTAATATTTAATTTCATCTTAAGGATTTACAATGTGATCATTTATTTTATTTTGGAAATAATAGTTATGCAGCATTGATTTTATATTATCTATAACATACTATATGATAAAAATTAGCATATAAAATACACGCTCAATATTTTAATATGATTCAAAATGTCTATGTCTGCTTTACAGCAACTTCAGATTTTCTTTTTTTATTATACTTTAAGTTCTAGGGTACATGTGCACAACGTACAGGTTTGTTACATATGTATACATGTGCCATGTTGGTGTACTGCACCCATTAACTCATCATTTACATTAGGTATATCTCCTAATGCTATCCCTCCCTCCTCCTCGCTCCCCACAATAGGCCCCGGTGTGTGATGTTCCCCTTTCTGTGTCTAAGTGATCCCATTGTTCAATTCTCACTTATGAGTGAGAACATGCAGTGTTTGGTTTTCTGTTCTTGCGATAGTTTGCTGAGAATGGTGGTTTCCAGCTGCTTCCATGTCCCTACAAAGGACACGAACTCATCCTTTTATGGCTGCATAGTATTCCATGGTGTACATGTGCCACATTTTCTTAATCCAGTCTATCACTGATGGACATTTGAGTTGATTCCAAGTCTTTGCTATTGTGAATAGTACCACAATAAACATATGGCACTATTCACAATAGTGAATATAAATAGTATAAATAAACATCTTAAAGACTGTTAAGAGTGTGGTAAAGTTTCTTATTACTGTTGTGTCTTTATTCATTGTATTAAGCCAGCTCTGGAATGGTCAGAGGTCTAGCTGCAATGGCCACCAATGTCATGGTTTCTTCATGGCAAGTCTTATAATTTGTCAGTCTTATCTTTGTGTTTTTGTCATTTTTGCTTCTATTTGAAAGTGATTTTCACTGAACGTGTGTTTTCAGTCTATGCCATTGTCCCACAAAAGTTAATGTCTGATACAGACCTAATGTTGCTGTTCATGAGATGTAGTTATATGAAAGACACCATTTGGCTTTCTGTACTATTTTTTTCTTAAAACATATTTTGCCTGAAAATGATTTTGCCATCTTTATTCTCTTTTTCTGAATATCCCTGCTGTATGAGTCCCCATCAATTATATCTACACTTTCTGGTTTGGTTAAGTCTTGATTTTGTTAAGTCTCTTGTGTAAGCAGCCTTTACTTAAATTTCTTTAAAAATGTTTTACTATGTAAATAAGACATATTAATTTTAAATAAACAGAATATGCAAAAAGGAATCTCTAAAATTATCTCACACCAGAGAGTAACACTGTTTATATATGGCATATTCTTTCAGATGTCTTATATATATATCCTTATTGCTCATTATATCAAAAGTAAAATCATTTTAGTATTTTTCTGACATTAATGAGAATACCTGTAATATTTCACTAGTAAATAAATACAAAGCATTATAGCCGATTATTAGGGTTTGTGTTTTTTGTTATAATGTTATAATGTTCTTAATTTTATCAATAAATTTTAATGTCGATGTCAGTGATTTGTTTTTGATTATATTTTATACTTTTGAAATATAAGAGCAATGGATTTAATTAATACACTGCCTACTGCTAAATATATTTTATGCCTTTGGATTAAAATCTGCATGTTTAATTAGATATAATTATTTGACATCACTATATCAACTTTTTAAAATGTATTTGGGACTTATGTGTGTGTGTTGTTCATTACTGAGATTGGTCTTTAATTAATGTGGTATTTGTTTCTAGGCTTTATATCAGAAAGGTTTTGTTGTTAATTTTTTTTTCTTCTGTAAACATGTTTTGAGATTATTTCATCTTCAACTTAAATGTAGTAGAGTTTAAATAGCTTAATTTGTAAATATATATAAATTAAGAATATTAATTCTTACAGCTATACATTCTTATATATATTCATTTATCTCTTTCTACATATACATACACATATGTAGATATGTATACATAACCATATACATATGTAGAGAGAGAGAGAGAGAGAGAAATGTATATATTCTGAGAAAAGTATGGCCTGAGAACTTTTCAGAGCTACACAAAGTTCTTCCTTTCCAATGACATTATCTGAGCTAGGCCAATTTTTGTGCGTGTGTGTGTGTATTAAAACAAAGTAACATAAGAGAATAATAGGTTGAATACAGAAGAAAATATGAAGAACCCAACTGCTTCTATTCAAATACAGATGAAAGAAAATTTGAAAAATGTAAAAGCACGCCAAAATTCATACTACAATTTTTCCCTTTTGGAAAATATATACATTTTTCCATGGGAAAAAGTGCTATGTTAACATTGAATAAATTATTTAACGTATTTTAAAATAAAATAATAAATACATACCTCTGAAATTCAGTTTTCATTTATCATGCGACAACTGTTGATAAATGAAACCTCACATAAATGATAGTCTCTTGGAATTCTCAAAACTGTGTTTAGCCTACGCAGGGTTCTCTGGATCTGTTTGATAATCATTTTGCCAGTCATTAGCTATATCAACTTATTTTTTTTTTTTGGATTGTGAAATCTTTCCTTTGTATGGAAAAATACATATTCTAGACTGCCTTGGATTTAGAGTTTCAGATGTGGTACAGGTTGCACCAATAAGAAGAATATATAAGGAATTTGGAACATAGAAATAAAGCAGCATGAGAAGGAGACCAATCATTTGATGGTTGACCATTCCGCTAGCTAGTATGGTCCACAAAACCTTAGATTTTCTTGTTGCTGCTATATCAGAGATGCTTCGGTAAAACCTCCTAGCTTCATAAAAGGTATGGGAAAAATGCAGAACACCCATTTCATAGTTTAGATCATGGTGAAAGAGGGACAATACTAGAACCAATACTGCATAGCAGTTGATTAAACACTGTCTTGATATATAAAGGCAGAAAACTGTGATATCTGCTGTGACTCTGAGAGTCTTTCCTAAAAGCTCAGCCAAGCTTCCATTTTTTAGTTTTTCAACAAATCTATATTTCTATAAATCAACCAATTTTTAAAAATACATTGCAATTTATAATTCACATACAAATAGCTGGCATAAATTCTGTTTTCTGCAGCTGAATCCCTCAGATACTATTTGTCCTCCCTGAAATATGCTATGTCTTGCACTTAAACCAGTTGAGCCATCAGCATATTTTGAAAAATAAATATGGCCGACGTCTTAATTCATGTATAGCTATCTTTATATTTTGCACCTCTTGACAAATTTAGATAAACGTATCTTTCTAAAAATTTGCCATACATTAGGGCATTTTGGAGTCTGTTAAG
The DNA here is from genome assembly GCF_024542745.1 of Macaca thibetana thibetana. Classification (NCBI taxonomy): domain Eukaryota; kingdom Metazoa; phylum Chordata; class Mammalia; order Primates; family Cercopithecidae; genus Macaca; species Macaca thibetana. Next base: position 69,314,621 of record NC_065592.1, read on the forward strand.
TATATTAGTGGTGCTAATTCTGAGTAAATGTGATCAAATTATACATTGTTAGTGTTGCCCCTTGTTTTGCTCTCGTTTAAGTGTTTTTGAGATATACCTGAAAATTTTCTATTATATTAGTCAGTTCTAAAGTTTTGGCTACTTTCAAATGTATCGATTTTGCTTTAACTTTTGCTTTAATTATATTATTGCTCCAGATTCAATATTTTAATGGTTAATTCATGAAATTTTATGAGCTCTTTTGAAATGAATGTAATGATATTAGTTATGTATGTAAAAATGTGTATTTAAATATGTCTGTGTGAATATATATATATATATGTGTGGGTGTTTTTCATTTTATTCCTTCGTCAATGACTGAAAACATTGTGCAGACAACCCATCATTATTTTCTGGTTGTCAATTTATTTTAATTGTTTATATTGTATACATTTTACATATCATTTTAGTGCATACGTATTCACAAAAGATATAGCTTTGCTGTTAATTTAATTTACCAATATAAATATTTTTCTCTTAAGTTTTCTTCTTTTCTGCATTTCTGTGTCTCTGTTTATGTGTATATGAGTAATATATAATATATATTCTTATTTGAGTCCATAGGAAAAAATGAGATAATTTAAAATCACTAAATAGGCCTGTTTTAATAAGTGTAAAATAGAAAAAGAAATCCAATTTATAACAATTTATCAAACCTTAAAATCTTTTTTTAAAGGCTTTATTCCTATATTCGTTCTTTATGCCCTGTGTTTTATTGTTTCTTAGAATCAAGAAAGGCTTACTACTTCATTTTTACAATCTTCATGATTATTATTATTATTTTTTTTTTTGACGGAGTCTCGCTCTGTTGCCCAGGCTGGAATGCAGAGGTGCAATCTCGGCCCACTGCAAGCTCCACCTCCGGGTTCAAGCAATTCTTCTGCCTCAGCCTCCCAAGTAGCTGGGATTGCAGACATGTGCCACCACACCTAGCTAATTTTGTATTTTTAGTAGACACAGGGTTTCTCCATGTTGGTCAGGCTGGTCTGGAACTCCTGACCTCAGGTGATCTGCCCGCCTCGGCCTCCCAAAGTGCTGGGATTACAGGCGTGAGCCACAGTGCCTGGTGAAAAAAATATTTAATATCTTAATCTTCATTAGTATAATTGTCAGCATTAAAAAAATAGTATATTTTTAGTCTTGCTGTTAAAAAGAATGATTATATATTTTTTATTTACTTGTACCAGTCCTGATTGCCTGAGTAAATTATCTAATGTTTATATATAGTTTAGATTTTTAAACAATATTTTAATATTTTAATAGCGTGCACTTTTTCTTTAAAATAATTTTTAAAGAATTATTACATTCTTTAAACACATACAATAATTAAAATAATTTTTTAATTAGTTAAAAAATAATTTAATTATTTAATTATTTTAAAAACACCTAAATAATTAAAACACGTACAATAATAATTTTATTATTTTACCAGGCTTGTTGAGAGTCACTATTTGCATTTTATTTTGCTCTTTTTAAGTTCTAATTCATATGTGTACTTATAATAATCAATTTTATCCATCCTTATAATAGAGTAAAAAAGTTGATATTCAATGGTGATGAAAGATGACTTAGTTAATGATACACTTTCATAAACGTGACTATTTTTCTGAAAGCTGTGCTTTATTCCTTCATAGAAGTAGTTGTGGCAACATATCTATAGTACTTTATTTTCTTTAACAGGCTCAAAAATATTGCCCACTTTAAAATTAAAATCTCTTTCTATCGTGCATCAGATTTTTGCTCATTCTTCTAGTTAAAGGGATCTGCTTATAGGGTTTGAATTTGTTCTTCTTTATTCTATTGCATCTACAATTTTAAATGCAATTATTTAAAAATTGTACTCACTGTTTTTGCTCAAATATTGAAATGCAATTTACTTTTGATATTGATATCACACCTTCACATTTCTAGAAACAATTAATTCCAATGTCTTATGAATATCTCATATATATATATCATATATATATGTCATCTGTAGGTAATAATAATGAAACAAATTAATAAAATAGAACTATAAAATTCTTGTTTTCATTTTTTCTTGTAAGAGGCCTGGAAGTCATCATTCCCATCCTTACAATAAGAAAAGAGATGAACCAACTGAAAATTAACAACTCTTCTTAGATCCATCAGTATGTGAGGTCAACAGCAAATTGCTTCTCCTTATGATGGAAAGATGGGTGACCCAAAGAATCACAACTTGCTGGAGCAGAAGCCTAAGAGTAATATTCTCCTCTGAAACTAGTACCAGAGTAGAAAAGCTTAACATGTAGTTCATGCATTTCTAGAGGCTCCGTATGAACAAGCTTGACAGTTAAGACTCCCGAGAGGCACAGTCTTGGAGAGAGGGCATACTTTCGTGAGTTTTATCTCCAGTAGCCCCATAAAGATTTTATGGTGTCATTCAGAGGAAAATCCTCTAGTGCTCCTTACTGAGTTGTGGGGAAATAAACTGACTACCAGGGAAGCAATTTTACCTGAACCTAATTTACCTTGGGTTTTAGCAGAAGTTAATTAACCTGGTGAAAGAGAAATACTCAACCCTAGCCACCTTCAGCGTTCACATGGGGGAAGGGAAGTATCAAATTCCAATATTCTTCTGCTTTTCTATCTGGCTTCGAAGAGGGAGGAGGGAGTAGAAACAGAGAAGCAATTATGAAGGTCAAAACCCAGGGGCACAGACTCACCAAAAGACTGAAGCATAATCACAGAAATATAGAACACTTCCTCTTTCCCAGAATCTTACCACAACATAAATTGGGCTCGTATCATAACAGGAATATCATAATAGGAGAATACAACTGTCAGAAATGTATTTCTCAGACCTTACTTAAGAATAAATCTCTAGGGAAACCCAAGGCCAATAGGGGAGACAAAAACAGGAAAAATGAAGCTTCAGACACTTAAAGTTATAGCAAACAATAAACATAGACTAACTCCTTGTTAAATAACCATAAAATGTCATAGTAAAGTTCTATTTACTGTCATTCCTCTTACTCAGTGTATTATGTCCAGCTTTCAACAAAAATTGACAAGACATACAAACAAGCAAATAAATAAAAACCTCAACATAGTTTGAAGAGACTTAAGCATAAGAACCAGACTCAGATATGGGAGGGGTTGTGGAATCACATTAGGAGTTATAATAGCTGTAATTAATATGCTAAATGTGCTAAAATAAAAATTGGACAACTAAAAGAACAGTCAGGTTACATAAACACAGAGACAAAAATTCTAAGAAAGAATCAAAAGGAAATGCTAGAAACCAAAAACACTAGAATGGAAATTTAAAAATTCCTTTGATGTGCTCATCTGTGGACTTGACATGACTGAGGAATGAATCAGTGAACTTAGAGAAATATCAGTAGAAACTTCCAAAAGTAAAATGCGAACAGGAAAAAAAGTGAAAAAGACACACCAGGATATCCAAGAACAGAGGACAGTTACAAAATGTGTAGCATACACATAATGGAAATACTAGAATTTGAAGAAAGAAAGGAAGAATCAGAGATATATTTGAAATACTAAAGACTGAGATTTTCCAAAATTAATGACAAAACAAAATCAAGCAAACAAAAACACAGATCCAGAAATCTCAGAGAGTACTAAGCATGATAAATGTCATGTTATTCCAGGCATACGAGGCTGGTTTAACATTGGAAAATCGATTAATATAATCTGTTTCATCAATTTAAAAAATCACATGAACATTTCAATAAATGAAGAAAAATCACTTCATAAAAATAATATTCACTTATGATAAAAGCTCTTAGCAAACCAGAAATAGAGAGGAACTTCCTCAAATTAGAAAAATCTACACAAAAACATAGAGATAACGTATTTATGATGAAAAACTATTTTCCTCTAAGATCAAGAACAGAGCAAGGATATCATGTTCTTGCCACCGATTTTCAAAATCACACTATCTAAAGCAAAAAGACAAGGAAATAAAAAGTATACAAATTGGGAAAGAATAAATAGTTGTTGTACATAGGTGACAGGATTGTTTATGTATAAAATCCAAAAGAATCTTCAACAACAACAGAAACCTCTTGGGACTGATAAACAATTATAGCAAGTTTTCAAAATATAAATATTATTAAAAAATCAATTCTTTTTCCATATAGCAGCAATAGACAATTGGAATTTGAAATTAAAAAGCAGAATACCATTTACATTAGGACCCTCACAATGAAATACTTAGGTATAAATCTACTAAAATATGTTATCATATCTATATGAGGATAACTATAAAACTCTGAAGAAAGAAATCAAATAGGATCTAAATAAAAAATGAGGAGATAACCTGTCTTGAAGGATAGAAGACTCAATATTGTTAAAATGTCTGTTTTTCCTAACTTGACATATATAAATTCCTTGCCATCTCAACCAAAATCCCAGTAAGTTATATGGTAGATATCAGCAAACTGATTTTGAAGTTCACAATAAAAGTCAAAAACTAGTAAAAATGTCTTTGAAGGAGAAAAACAAAATCAGAGGACTCATACTGCTCAATTGTGATACTTACCATAAAGTTACAGTAATTGATACTGTCATATTGATGAAAGGATAGACAAACAGAACAGAAAACTTGTAAAACAACCCCACACAAACATAGTCAGATACTCTAACAAAGAGCAATGGCAATTCAACTGTCAAAGGATAGACTTTTTAACAGAAGGTGCTAAAATAACCAGACATCCACATATTTTTTTAAAAAAAAATCTAGATAAACATCATATGTTTTTTGCAAAAAGAACATAAAATTAATAATAGAACTAAATGTTAAATTTAAAACTGTAAAACACCTGGAAGATATTAGAGCATAGGAGAAGATCTAGATAACCTTGGTTTTGGTAAAAACCTTTTTAGATGCAAAGCTAAAAGCATGATCCATAATAAATATTGATGTTTGACTTTATTAAAATTAAAAACTTCTGCCCTGCAAAAGACACTGTTAAGAGAATGACAGACAAGCCACTGACCAGGAGAAAATAGAAAATATTGTAAAATGCATATCTGGTAAAAGACCGAAATGAAAAATACATAGAAAACTCTTAAAACTCAACAATAAAAAACAAAAGCAAACCAATTAAGAAATGGTTAAAAAATGAGATGCTTCATCAAAAACATACAATGGCAAATAAGCATATGAAAATATGTTTATCTGCGTATGTCATTAGTGAATTAAAAATTAAAACAGCAGTAACAGAGCACTACACACCAATTAGAATGGCCAAAATCCAAAACATTGACACCAAACACTGAAGAGGATGGAGCAATAAGAGCTCATATTAATTGCTGGTGGGAATGCAAAACGGTGCTGCAACTTTGGAAGAAGGTTTGGCAGTTTTTTTACAAAACTAAACATACTTGTACCAGCAGACTCATTCCTTCTTATTTATCCAAATGTATTGAAAATATGTCCAAACAAAAACATACACAATTGTATATAGCAGCTTTATTCATAATGACTAAAATTTGGAAGCAACCAAGATATCTCTAATTATGTAAATGGATAAACTGTGGTGTAATCATACAATGGAATATTATTTAGAGCTGGAAAAATATGAGTTAGGATGTGGAAAAATCTTAAAAACCTACTGATAAGTGAAAGAAGCCAATCTGAAAAGGCTCTATATATGGTTTAAAATACGACATTCCAAAAAAGGCAAAACCATGGAGACAGTACCCAGGACTTACAGTGGAGTGGTGATGAGAGGAAAAAAAGCGGATGAAAAAAGAGATGAAGAATTATTCTGTGTGATGCTGTAATGGTGAATACATACCATTACATATCTGTCAAAACCCATAGAACGTGCAAAACCAAGAGTGAGCCCTAATGAGCACTATGAACTTTGGTGGATAATGTGTTAATGTTGGTTCACTGGTTATAACAAATGTACCATAATGATACGACATGTTGGTGTCGGGGAAGACTGCATGTTGTGGATGTTTGGTGAGAGTATAGGGGAGGATTTGGGAACTCTATATACTTTCTTTTCTGTTTTGCTGTGAACCTAAAACTGCTCTAAAGAATAAAGTCTATCAGTTAAAAAATACAATTATATCATGTTTTATAGTAACCTTCACTCATTAGCAATTGTGTGGAATTGTAGTTTTTCTTTTCTTTTTTTTTTTTTTTTTGTTAGTTCATGTATTTTATTAACTCATACAGTTACTTGTCTTCTGGCTTGTTGAAGCAATAAGTCAGACAAAATTTGCCACAATAATGTCTGTCAAAGTGGCTTGCCATAAACACCCCAGCACCACATTCATCAGACGGGCACTCTCGATGAAGGCGACTAATTTTGCCATTTTCATCCACCTTATAATATTTCAGGACAGCCAGCTTAACCTTCTTTCTCTTGCGCTTATTCTTCTTGGGAGTGGTGTAGGACTTCTTCCTTTTCTTAGCACCACCACGAAGTCTCAACACGAGATGAAGAGTAGACTCCTTTTGAATATTGTAGTCAGACAAAGTACGTCCATCTTCCAGTTGCTTGCCAGCAAAGATCAGTCTTTGCTGATCAGGAGGAATTCCTTCCTTATCCTGGATCTCGGCCTTTACATTTTATATCGTATCTGAGGGTTCAGCCTCGAGGGTGATGGTCTTCCCCATAAGGGTTTTCATGAAAATCTGCATTTTGGTGGCAGCTCCACCGCAGATGGCGGATCGAAAAGCGAATTGCAGCTTTTCTTCAAAGAAAATTGGTATTTTAAAATTTTGCAATTGCTTTTTCAATTGACCTCCAGAAAATATATATAAACCAATGTAGAAAACAGTTAATTGGCTTTCTGAAGTCTTAGTCACATTGAATATTATCATTATTGTTTGATTCTTGCAAAGTAGATAGGTGAAAACACTGTTGTTTTATTTTAATATATTGTTTGAGTCTTGCTCTGTTGCCCAGGCTGGGCAGTGCAGTGGAGCTATCTCGGCTCACTGTAAACTCCGCCTCCCAGGTTTAAGCAATTCTCCTGTCTCAGCCTCCCAAGTAGCTGGGATTATCGGTGCCCACCACCATGCCTGGCTAATTTTTGTATTTTTAGTACAGACGGGATTTCACCATGTTGGCCAGGCCGGTCTCGAACTTCTGACCTCAGGTGTTCCACCTGCCTCGGCCTCCCAAAGTCTTGGGATTACAGGCGTGAGCTATCGGGCCTGGCCTATTTTAATATTTTTATTAAAACTTTATTTTTCTATTTCCTCTTTCATTTGTTTTTTTGAGGAATATTGTTCATTCATTTTCTACTCCACTATTATAAGTTAATTTTTTTCATAAAATTGTTTGAACTCCTTGTGCATGTAGAATGTTAACATTTTTGTTTTTGTGGAGTGGTTTTCATAATGTTTTATTTATTTTGCAAAATTCATAAATATTTTGACTGATGATTTTGTCCACAACTTTTATCCATATGCAATTGATCCATGTGTATGTTCATGTATTCAAAACTGTTTCTTCAGTGACTACTGTATTATAGGTACTGGAAATATGTAAGTAAAAAAGGAAAGGTGCAAAATAATCCACGTCATGGATTTTAGCTTTTAAATTAGGGAGGCAAATATTATGTGACACAAATAAAATATATGGTATTTTGAAATGCTATCTAATAAAGGGTTGGGGGAATCAGCACACATGGTGTAGACTAGAATTCACAGACTAAGGGTTAGCAGTGAAATAAAAAATAGATTTCTAAAGACTCTTGTGCTACAGAAAGGTGTGCAGGGGCCAGGCTTGCAATTATACAGTTTGGATTGTTTCCAAAAGAGTGCTCTTCATTACTGTTCCGCATTTTGTAAGGACTCTAGGAGACAGGTAGAATCCAAACATATGGCTTCTGGATTTTATAATCATTAAGATGCTTTGCCAGAGAGGTCAAACAACTTTTGGCTGAAATAATCAGATGCCCACGGGAGTTGCATATCTGTACTGATAACCTAGAGAACTTCATGGAATTGAGGCTAGAAGTAAAGGAGTGGGAGTGGTATGAGGGGACTATGGTCCCTTTAGTGTCTGCCATATGTTGTTAGGCAACCAGAGAGCACTGCTGCAGCCATTCAGTGGAAAGTAGGAAAAGGAGATAGAAGATATCTGAAGGCTGCAAAAGGTTGCTATTTTGAAAAGGGTGCTCAGGGAAGCTTCATTTAAATGTTAAAGTTTAAGTAAAAATTTAAAGTAGGTGAAGGAATAAGTCATGTGGTTATTTGGTAAAGATAATTCCCAGATGATAGAACAGCACGTATTAATACAAGGGCCTCAGTCTTATAAAATTTAAGGACTTTGGTATTTAATCAGAATATGCAGAAAAGCTGTAGAGGGATATGATATAGAAGTAATATTCTGAATTACATTTTTAAAAGAGAATTCTAGCTGTCTGGTTAATGAGGATTGTCTGTTGGGGAATAAAAGAGCAAGATCACTTGGAATATTACTTTCATAACAATGGTGTGTTATTCTTGATCTTGTGGGAAGCAAGCAGGTTTCAAGACAGGATTCCATGTACAAGAAGGGAATGTCTGTGAGGGAAAATGGAGACGGGACTGGAGGAGGCTGGGAGAGCCAAAAGACCTAGGTTAAGGTCTGACTATCCTGAAAAAGGAAGGAAGGGAGGAAGGAAGGAAGGAAGGAAGGAAGGAAGGAAGGAAGGAAGGAAGGAAGGAAGGAAGGAAGGAAGGAAGGAAGGAAGGAAGGAAGGAAGGAAGGAAGGAAAGGGAGGGAGGGAGGGAGGGAGGCAGGGAGGCAGGGAGGCAGGGAGGGAGAGAGGAAAAGGAAGGAAGGGAGGGAGGGAGGGATAGTTGGTCTTCGCTTTCGGTACATATCTAAAAAAGTTTGGCAAGGCTGACAGGGAATTCTAGAGTCAAGAACATCTTGCTACGTGGATCCCACATCTCTGAGAAAGGCATGTGACTTAGATCTTTGTCGTGCTGTCATCGATGGGGAGCAGCCCATGGAAAGTTTGGCTTTAGCACAAAGCAGCTTTGGATTTCAAAGTGCTGAAGATAGATGTATTAATCCAGCAAGCCTCTTGAAGCAGGAATTCTTTCTTTTAATTTTAATGAGTATATAATTGTTGTATATAATTATGGTATATATGTGATATTTTAATACAGTTATAAAATGTGTAATGAAGAACATTATGTTAAGTGAAATAAGCCAGGCACGGAAGGATATATTTAGCATGTTCTCACTCATATATGAAGTAAGAATTTGAAGCGGCATATTTTTCTAACCACAACATCAGATAAGCAATAATAGCTTAGACAAGAGTACTACCAGTAGGGGTGGTAAGGAAGAAGTAGCAATATGTTTGGAAGATAGAGTAAATAATATCTGATGAAGGATGGTTATATGATGGGAGAGAAGAAAAAAGATCTATAAGAATTTGTTTAAAACTAGCTAAATTGGACTGTAGAAAATGATTGCTGTAATTCCGATATTTCCATTGAGATCAATTTATTACCTTTCTTTTTCATGTATTGTTTTTCATAACTCTCTAGAACTTTGTAATTTTTATCCCATGCAAAATGGTTTTGGGAGGCCCTCTCACTCATACAAAACATGCTGTCTTTTTCTCAAATCTCAAGTTTGCTTGTTTGCAATATGCATATCCCAAAACAAGTAAGATTTTTTTTTCATTTAAAATCTATGAAGTTCTCTAGTTGAAGGTTTTTGTTTGTTTGCTTGTTTTAACCAGTAGCTGCTAAGTTTCTCTAAATTTTTATCTGCTAGAGGCAAAGGTTGTTACTCTAATTATCTTTGTACCTTTGGAGCCTAGGAAAGACCTTGGAGAGGCAACTAAATAAATGTTTCAGACTTGTATTAAATTTAGGATATTTTTCAGGGCTTACAAAAGTAGAATAGGAAGTTAAAAAATAAATTTCTGCAAATAATTTGTATAATTAAAAATTATATTTATAAAAATAAATTTAAATATTTGTTATAGAATCCATACATGTCATTATTACATATACTAGACAGACACACCTATGCACACACATCTGAAGTGCAATCTTGCTAACCCATTGGAATGTTGAGGGTATTTTATTTTCTCTGAAAGTTGTAGGTGAAACACTATCAAAATAACTTTTTCTTCTGAGTCTTTTTTCTGGTAAAAATTTAAGTACTTTTTGTTTGTTTGTTTGTTTGTTTTTGAGATGCAAGTGTCACCCTGTCACTCAGACTGGGATGTAGTGGTACAATTTCAGCTCACTGCAACCTCTGCCTCCCAGTTCAAGCAATTCTCGTGTCTCAGCCTCCTGAGTAGATGGGACTACAGGTGCACGCCAACATGCCTTGCTAATTTTTGTATTTTTAGTAAAGATGGGGTTTCACTATATTGGTCAGGCTGGTTTCGAACTCCTGACCTCAGGTGATCCACGTGCCTCAACCTCCCAAAGTGCTCGATTACAGGTGTGAGCCACCGCACCCAGCCTTAAGTACTTCTAATTTTAGTACTTAAGTACTTATTTCTCCTGGCAGTGCAATTCATTACCTAGTAAGTTTTTGTCATTACCTTAGGCTGTCAGAATTCAGTTGCTTATATATATATACACATATATATATACACACACACATATATGCACACACACATATATGTATATTTTACCTACAAATAATTTGAGTAACAGGGTAATCTCTATTTTCAACAATCCATTAGTAAATGTATGAAAATTGTCATAGCCCAAATCTATTACTTTGATCTCATGATCTTACTGTTATTATAGACTAAATGTTTGTGTCTCCTCAAAATTCGTATGTTGAAGCCCTAACCCCCAGTATGATGGTATTTTGAAGTGGGGCTTTTGGGAAGTAAGTAGATGAGGTCATGCAGTCGCTAGATGAGGTCATGCAGTGGATGCTTCAGGATGAGATTAATGTTCTTATAAGAAGAGCAGTAGAGACCCAGGTTTCTCATTTCTATCCACCATGTGAGTCCACAGCAAAGAGATGAACATCTGCAAGCCAGGAAAACAGTTCTTATCAGGAACAAAATCTACCAGCACCTTGATCTTGGATTTCTGTCTGTGGAACTGTAAGAAATGAATATGGGTTGTTTAGCCCCCTCAGTCTATGGATTTTTATTATGCAGCCTGAGCTTACTATAACATTGTGATTTAAGGAGAAATGTGCCCTTCTTCCCGGATTCCTCTCCATATTATTTCTTATCAACAGCATCAAATAGTAAGTGTGATTGCTGATAAAGCAATCATTACTTTTAATGACAAAAACACAATTACTTTTGTACCAAACTAATAATAAATTAAAAAGGAATGTACACCTGTGTGTATTTAAATTAGATTCAAATAACATAATAGAGATAAATGCATGCAAGCAACATGTGCTTTAATCACTTTGATTTGTGTGCAGTAATTTACACATAGATTTTCTTTACACCTACTCTTGCCTAAAACTTTCAAAATATTCATATGAAAATCTATTGTGTTTGTTTAAACACTACCATATGACAACTAATGGCAGATCACCTGCTGATTTACTATTTAGTGTAAGCTATTTATATATTCTCTAATTTATGTAAATAAACTATATATGCATAAACATTCAAAGTTAAAAACTAATAAAAATGTATAACTATGTACCAGTTACTATGCAACAGGGCAGTAGTTCTCACTAGAGAAAATTTTATTCTTGAAAAGACATTTGGCAATATCTAGAGACATTTTTGGTTGTCAAAGTTGGGGGTTGCTACTGGCATGTAATGGGTTGAGGACAGGAATGTTTCTAAGCATCCTACAATGCACAGGACAGCCCTATAGCAAAAAGTTATACCATTCAAAATGTAAATGGTGCCAAGGCTAAGGCACTCTTCTAGAGGTACAATGATAAGCATTATAGAATTGCTATTTGCTCACATGAAGTGTGTAATTTACAAAATAATATTAGTAATATTAACTTATCAACTAGTAAATATTAACTTACACAATATTCATTCACAATATTGAAAAGTAGTCTTATGTTAAAATAATAGTGAAAATTTATATTGTGATGGGTTTGGAATGGCCCAGTAAATAATATCCCATTTCTTCATTTGAATTTAGGAACTATTAAAATATTAATGAGAAAACATCATTAGTTTTTCTACTGGCAAATATTAGATTGGAGGATGTTACCTAAACATGCAACAACAAAATCTATTTAGCTTATCTTCTTGTATTTCTTCTAGTCCACTCTGTGAATATTGCCATTTGTATAAACCCTTTCCCAGTCTCTACAGAAAAAAATTGAAAACAGCAGGATGATTAAAATTACAATTTTTAGAATATTTTCATGCTATTTGTTATCAATATGACTTGAAGAGAGTTAATTTCCCTTTCTGCGAGGTTTAGCTTTTTTAAATGATAAAAATATCACCTATGTCATATAGGTGTGCAAGGATTAAAAGTAATAACATTACAAAGAGTTTAGAATTAAAACTCAAAATATGTCAGGCACCAAATACCTGTTGGTCACCATCATTTATAGTATCACTTGAGACTAAGAAGAATTTCAAAATCAAATAAGAATTAATTTTCTTTTTATTGCTTCCATTCTTGAGAAAGAAAAACAAATTCTTTAAGTAAGGATATATATTTAAGGAAAGAATACTAATAAACACTTGGAAGGCAGTATACCATCTTCTTTATTTCAAACTTTATATTAGAAACGTAACTTATCAGAAAGAAATATAAGATGTGTATTGTATGTCAAGATTAATAATTACAATTTTCCAAATAATTAGTTAGTTATCCTTTTATACTGAGGTTTTATGAAATAAGCAAAGCTAAAATCCAACTGAAGACTAGAAAATTGGGTGGATGGAGAAAATTCAGTGACTTAGCATGTTACCAATATTTTAATTGCAGTAAGGTAAATTTTAATTGTATTTGTTCATTTGATCACATAGACAGAGCACATTTAATACAGGTAATTTTACTCACTATTCTGTGAAAGTGGAAAAAAAATTATCATGCTATTTTTTTTTTACTGGAGAGAGAATAAGATACCTAAAGAGAACAAATTAGTAGAGAAGATGCAATTGATAAGGCAGACATTCCTAACTGCATCATTCATTTCACTCAGAAAAGAAGTAACAAGTGTTTATTTCATTTACTTTCATTGAAACTCACTTGCTTTTTTAAAATAATTATCTGGGGATTCAGGGAAGTATTTTAATTTTCACATGCCTAAAGTATATGTATCCATAGTTCTTTATCTTAGTTGGTGTTATTGTTTTGTAAACTCGAAAGAAGAATCAATACGATTTGACTTTTAGGCAATTTTTTAAAAACACAAAATCTAGTTTCAGTGATATATATTGTTGTACAAAGTTTGAAACATATGAGAACAAATGTGAACAAAATATTTTCAGGAAATCTTTAGCTACATTATTACAATACCTTCTGCTACATGCATGTAAGTAGGAATGAATCTTCGAAATAGTAAAACATTTTAAAAGATTAAAAATTAAGACTTGAATTTTAAGATAATAGCTTTAATATTTTTAAATATAGCATAGACATTTGTGAACTCAACTTGATGTTTAATTTTATTTTAAATTGCCTGAAATGTACTCATAAACTGAAGTGAGATAAGAACACAAGGCAAAAACCACTACTCTTGGAGTCCAACTGTACTTTATTCTGCTCTTTTGACAAGAGAGGTTTATTAAACTTTTTAGTTATTTGGCATCTAATTTTTCTTATTGGCAAAGAGTAACTGTCAATAAATTAATATGTAAATATGCTTTTCAAGTGTTTTTGATATGAAATATAGTAGTCATATATTTATGAATTATAAAGCCACAGCTGAACTCAATTGTGATAAAACAATATTTCAGTGTTCCACAAATCTCCACTTTGTGGAATAGAGAAATCTTACCCAAATGAAAAGGTACCCAGAAAACAGTTCTGGTACTTTGACAAAGCATGGTTCTTTAACACCCCCAAAAGATCACACCAGCTCACCAGCAATGGATCCAAATCAAGACAAAATCTCTGAATTGCCAGAAAAAGAATTCAGAAGATCAATTATTGAGCCAATCAAGGAGTCACCAGAGAAAGGTGAAGTCCAACTTAAAGAAACAGAAAATATGATACAGGATATGAAATGAAAAATCTTCAGTGAAGCAGCCTAAATAAATTAAAAAAAAAAAAAAGTCATGGCGGGGCGCTATAGCTCAGGCCTGTAATCCCAGCACTTTCGGAGGCCGAGGCAGGTGGATCACCCTGAGGTCAGGAGTTCGAGACCAACCTGGCCAACATGGTGAAACCCCATCTCTACTAAAAATACAAAAATTAGCCAGCCATGATGGTGTGCGCCTGTAATTCCAGCTACTTGGGAGGCTGAGGCAGCAGAATCGCTTGAACCCTGGAGTCGGAGTTTGCAGTGAGCGGAGATCGCGCCACTGCACTCCAGCCTAGGCAACAGAGCAAGACTCCTTCTCAAAAAAAAAAAAAAGAAAAAAAAACCCCACAACTTCTGGAAATAAAGGACACGGATAAATGCAAAATGCACTAGAATATCTCATCAATAGAATTAAACAAGCAGAAAAAGGAACTTCAGAGCTTGAAGACAAGGGTTTTGAATTAACCCAATGCATCAAAGACAAAAAACAATAAAAAAAAGAACAAAGCCTTCAAGAAGTTCAGAACTCTGTTAAACATCTGAACCTAGGATACTTGATGTTCCCGAGGAAGAAGAGAAATCTACAGGTTTGGAAAACATATATGAGGTAATAATTGAGTAAAACTCCCCCAGCCTTCCTAGAGATATAGACACCCAAACACAAGAAGCTCAAAGAGCAGTTGGGAAATTCATAGCAAAAAGATAATTGCCTAAGCACATAGTCATCAGGTTATCTAAAGTTAAGACAAAGGAAAGAAATCTTAAGCGCTGTGAGAGAAAACCATCAGGTAACCTATAAAAGAAAACCAGATCAACAGCAGATTTCTCAGCAGAAACCCGACAAGCTACAAGGGATTGGAGTCCTATTTTTAGCCTCCTTAAACAAAACAATTATTAGCCAAAAATTTTGTATCCAGTGAAACTAAGCTTCATAAATAAAGGAAAGATACAGTCTTCCAGAAAAACAAATGCTGAGAGATTTCACCATTACCAAGCCAGCACTACAAGAAATGCTAAAAGGAGCTCTAAATCTTGAAACAAATCCTTCAAATACATCAAAATAGATCTTCCTTAAAGCATAAATCTCACAGACCTATGTAACAATAGCACAATGAAAAAAATCATAAAATCAAGGTATTCAGACAACAAATAGCACAATGAATAGAATAGTATCTCGTATCTCATTACTAATGTTGAATGTAAATAACTTAAATGCTCCACTTAAAAGATACAGAATGACAGAATGGATAAGAATTCAACAACCAAGTCTGTGCTCGCTTCAGAAGACTCACCTAACATATAAGAACTCACATAAACTTAAGATAAAGGGGTGGAAAAAAATATTCCTTGCAAATGGACACCAAAGTGAGAAGGAATAGATAAATCTTAATTTGCACAGGGATATTTAATTACTGTACATTAAGTCACATTTTTCTTTCTACCATTATTTACATATTTTTCTAAATATATTTTTGGATTTTATTTTATTTATTTTTGAGACACGGTCTCATTCTCTCACCTAAGCTGTAGTGCTGTGGCCCAACCATAGCTCACTGCAGCCTCCAACTCTCAGGCTCGAATGATCCTCTCACCACAGCCTCCACAGTAGCTGGGACTACAGGCTCACCACCACAAAAAGATGATGAATCAAGAGCAAATAAAAATGTCTTTGGCTTCCAAAAATCTCCTGAAAAAGGAGAGAGTTTTTATCAAGCTCCAAAAGCCACTCAGGTAAAGCCGGCACTTTTGTCAAGGAAGGAGCAGAGGAAAAGAACTAAGGCTTAAGTGACTGGAATCATTTCTACATGATTCTTGGTAGCAGAAATGAGGCATAGTGCATCCCAGACAACTGTAAGTGAAACCTCATGCCTTGAAATAGCCAAATAAACATTACTTGGCCATCCTTGTATGCATCCATAGGATTAATGGTATGAGTTTACTGGTGCAGAGAATCATCGCAAGACTTTACCTGAATAAGAAAATTTTCACTGGTGTCTTTGTCACCCCTGAGGGTCTAAAAACTGCTGTGAATACTAGAACCTTGTGTGACCTATGGATTTCCAAGTCTGAAGCCTGTCCAGGAACCCATGTTGAAAGATGGACAAGCCATGATCAATAATAAACCACCTCTCTAACAGACAACAGAGTAATTGAGGAGCACCTGGGGAGGTTTGGTGTCATTTGTTTGGAAGACCTAATTCATGAAAGTGCCTTCCTGGAGAACTATTTCCAGAGATCTCATGATTCTCATGCCCTTTCCACATCTCCATGGCTCATCATAGCTACCAAGAATAGAGGGGGGCTTCCTCAAGAGATGGGCTCACCTGGCTATTAGGGCAAATGCATTAATCAGCTCATCCACTAGCTGAACTAGAACCAGTATATTGGAAAGCACAGCACATTAGTGCATGTGTTTTTGTTTTTAAGTGTTATCAAGTATCCTCAGAGAAGGTTATTTCCAGCTCTATCTTTAAAAACTGGAAGGAAAGTGTTAAAGAAAATAGAGTTGTCTATGATATTTATGGCATGGACTTCTCATCACAGTCTGGATTCAAGGAAAAATTCCAATGTTTTCTTTGTGGGCTAGTGTCTCCTCTGAAATCAGCACCTGCCATGGAGGAAGGAGTGCTAATTTGCACATCTTCTATCCTGAGGTTTAATGTTAGTGAATGCATAACTCAAGCATTTGTGTAAGACTCCCTAAGACTCCTGCAACAGTGGACCGAGTGCAGGGGCATAATTGAATATGGGGGTTCCTAAAGCTTTGCTTTGAAAAGACTTGAAATACAATTAGGAAAAATGGCAAAAAAATAAATCAAGTGCTCGTTTGTCTCTGATGTGATTTTTTTTTCTTTTTCTTTTCTTTTTTTTTTTTTTTTTTGAGATGGAGTCTCACTTTATTTGCCCAGGCTGAAGTGCACTGGCATGATCTTGGTTCACTGCAACCTTTGCCTCCTGAGTTCAAGCGATTCTCCTGCCTCAGTCTCCCGAGTAGCTGGGATTACAGGCACCTGGCACCACATCCAGCTATTTTTTTGTATTTTTTAGTAGAGACACAATTTTGTCTTGATGGCCAAGCTGGTCTTGAACTCCTGACTTCAGATGAGCCACCTGCCTTGGCCTTCCAAAGTGCTAGGATTCAGGCATGAGCCACCACGTCTGGCCCTCTGCTGTGATTCTGTTTTGTAAATTTTCACTGATGTCTTTGAGAGCTCTCACACTAGGCTGGCTCTAAATGTATCTATCTGATGGCTTTTGTATCCTAGCCTGCATCTGACTTAGTCTTTTTCTGCAAAAGATCAGGATTTGAGAATGAAGGCCTCCTTCACCAGGAAAACATTTATATACTCAAAATTTTGTTTGCAGTTTTCGGGTGTTTAAACCCTTTTTCTCAGGGATCTATGTACCTATGTGAGAAGTCTTGCTATTGAATTAGAATTGGTCACCCAGGCCCTGATCTTGCTAGTCTGGGGTTCCATGTCTTGTGGAAGGTCAAAGCTTACCGAGAGATAGCCTTTTCCTTTTATGAGGACAGATTTTGTTTTCCTGTGAACCACCTATAATCCTGGGAAATGCCAACCATTTCTCCCCCTGGGCTTCATGGTATATAATTTCCTAGTTTCTGATTAATTCTCTCCTAAAAAACCAGATCAGGAAGGAACAAACCAGTTTCTTCATTTGGCATGGATGAAATTAGCACTGCTTTGGCTACCTAGGCTGGCAGTTTAATTAACCTTTCCCTTTCATATTCTACTCTCCAGAATGATTGCCCTTTGTCTTACTGATAATTATATAGCAGACAGTAGGCCAGGAACTGGGCTTCTCAGGATTTTAATCCTGCTAAAAGTGGGTCTGGTACTGCTAGTGTTTTTCATCAGCGTCTGCTCCTAAGTGAGCCTTTCCACTACTTCCTTTACTTAGTTACCTTTGCTTGCCACCCAAGCAATTGGCAAGGATGTGCCAGGCCGAGGTTAAACATGCTTGACCATTGTATTCTCTGGTCCTTTCCAATCAGTTTTGCTGGAATTGTGGCTAATGGGGCCCTCAAACAGCTGTGAAACGGAATTAGCAGTATAACAGTGCCTTAAAATGTGCCAGCTTCTAAGATAATTAATTAGGTTGGTTGGCTTCAGAGTAAATTTGCCAGGAATAGATGCTATAGATGTTACTATTGCACTCTAAAACATTGTGAAATCAGATTACTTTAAAATGATGTATTACAAAATCATGGAAAAAAGCAATCATGAGTATGGAAGCCCAAGGCTTATGATCCAGCTCTGTGTTATACTAAATATGGGTAAAGTGTTTTTATTTTTTGTCTGTAGAATGGAAGCTAATATCTTCTAGCCTGCCTTCCTCACACAGTCGTTAAAAGGATTAAGCAAAACAAGTTTGTAGTTTACAGTTCTATATAAATAGAATATGCAATTATAAGAATAAATAAGTATATTTCCCTGCTAAAGAAAAAGTCATGTAGCTACAAGACATGATAACATAGCACTTAGACCCCAAGGAGATATGTACAATTTTATATATAAAGATAATTTTCAGAAAGCTATTTATTAGATAAGAAAATAGATGATAGAAAAGTAACTTTGGTTTTTATATGGATACACCAAAAATGACCGCTTATTTGACTTACCTTATTATATCAAAAATCCATCTCCACATCAGACTTACTCTCCTACCTACCTGACCCTTTGGTATAATAAAAAGTAGTTGATAATTCAGATTTTGATTTTTGGACTAATGCAGACACTAACAGTTTTGTCAAATAAGGAAATTATTTGAGTTGTATTGAGCAGGTGATATGTCACCAGAGAGACTGCACCTGAATATATAGATATTTCTGTTCCCAAAGGATTCTTATCTAAAATGCAAATAATACAGTCTCTGTAATTAAAATATTTTCCTGATTTATTATGTAATGCACTAATGTAATAATTACAAAGTAGACAATTTAATTTCTAAATCTTAGTGAAAATATTTTTACATCTCATTTCGATCATATTCACAAAGACATTACCATTTAAAAATAGACGTTTTACCTTAGGCTACAGGTTTGTACTTTTATCTTCAATCCCAGCTCACTTTTACAGTAAATGAACTTACTCAGATTATTTTATTTAAAGGAGTATTATCTTTTTTGTCAATATTTCTTTAATTCTCAAAAAGTATTAATTCAATTTATAAGCATTGAGTGTTTTGGCTCACACTTTTGCTCAATAAATCAAAATATCATAGTTAACCTTTTTCTTTCTTGCCTGTTTTTGATATAGAAGCTGGAAAAGCAAAATCCTTTCAGATCACTTTCAAACTAGGGATGTCTAGATGACTGACAACTGGCCAGTATGATATCAACAGAATCTTTAGGGAGGCGTCTTGAGAAAGATATGCTTACATAAAGGACAAATGCTAAAGAAAAAACAAAAAACAAAAAACAAAAAACCTTGGTGGCATACTTTCATTCTTGTTTCTGCCTTAAATAAAAATGAGATATTTGACTTTGCAGTGACAATCTTACATTTATTAGGGATAAAGTGTAGGCATAAAAAGCGACTAGAAAAGAGAAACAGAAACAGAATGAGTTTTGGTTCCTTAGGACACTACTAAGTAAGTGGACTGAAATCAGAAAATGCCTTCTTAGACTGTTAGGTGAGAAAAATAACACCTTGATGATTTCAGCCTCTATAGCTCAATTTTCTGTTACGTTCTGCTAAACACATTATTTGCTGAAACAGTACCTCCTATATAACATATCCAATAAACTTCAATAAATAATCTCCACTTATTATTTTTATTAAAAATCTCTCACCATTAAAGGCACTAAATCTTCTACAGCATGTTAGGGGCCTTTTTTTGTGTGTATTTATGGAGCTTCTAGACCATTCTCCCTTCCTTCTACTTAGAACACCCTGGTCTTAAATTCATCTTCAACCATTACACCCACTATTTTTACTTCCTTAGACATTCTTCCAACCTTTACCTGAATATTTTGTCTCCTGTATCACTGTCACACCCTCTAACGTTGCTGCTTTGGTTTTCTCTCCCAGGTACAAAATATAAAGTTTTTCTATGGATAATCTAACGAGACAAGCTTAAGTCTTGGGACTATGAGGCACATGAAAAAGAAAGGTTTATGTAAGGATCTCAAAATCGAGAAGTATCTCAAAGTCTGAATATCAAAAAGTCTGAAACATAGTCCCAGATTTACACTTCTTGCAGAATTACAGCAGTCCATTTCAACCGCCTGGAGAGAAATTTATATTTTTTTTTTCCTAGAAAATGAAGTGTTTTCAAGGAAAGGATCTGCATTTTTATAAGTAGGTCCCACAAATAAAAATGTATGTTTGCCATTTCATTCATTCAAAAGTGAAGGCAGCTAAGCTCAGAGGTCCAACTATAGCCATAGACATTCTAATAAACAGCAATATAGTCCCTTTCTCTTAAGTGTAAAATGACAACCAGAGACTACCAGCCCTATGGAGAAAATTTGCAATGTAGATGAAATAGCATAATTTTTAAAAAATGTGCAGAAGGGAAAAAACATGCTCCCTTAGCCCTGGAATAAACAATGATCTCTCCAAGTGAGCTTTGTGGGATACTTCAGGAAAGAGATTCTTTAAGTTATGAATGATTTCAATGTTATATTTCAGAGGACTACATAACTCACATATTCTCTAGGAAGTTCTGATTCATAAACTATTGTGTGTAGCTTACTATAGGTAATTATTTTTACCATGAACATTATACTAAGGACACTTAAGAGGCAAGGTCTCCAGCAAATAAGTATCACTTGACTGCTGTTTGGATAGATATCAAAAAGACAAAAGATAACCAGCATTGATGAGGATGTGAAAAGTGCACTCTTTTACACTGTTCATGGAAATGTAAGTTAGCCCAGCCATTATGGAAAAAAAATATGGAGACTTTTCCAAAAAATTAAAAATAGAAATACCATGTGATCCTGCAGTCTCACTTCTGGGTATATATATCCAAAGGGAATGAATACCCAAAGATATCTGCACTCCCATGCTTATTGCAGCATATTCACAGTAGCTAAGCTATGGAATGAAATTGGGTCCATCCATAGATGAATAAATAAAGAAAATGAATAAATATAAATAATATATGTAGATATTATTCACTCTTTGAAAAGAAGAAACTCATTTAGATAAAGATATTAGACCAAGTCATCTGTCCCCTTTCCCATAGAGGTTTCCACCTGGTAAAGTGAACCTATGGATGGTAGAACAGCTTCTTTATATCCTCTCTCTCACCTTCAAATCAGTAGAATGAATTATATTAAAAAGACTGACACTTACATGTACTGTTAAGTATTTGGAGGAAATTGGAACTCACATACGATTGTTAGTGGGTGGTTATAAAATATCTTTGAAAAGCCATTGATAGTTACTTGTAAAGTCAATTACACATCTACATGATAATAAGGTATTTGCACTCATAGAAATATAAATGAATTTTAAAAGAAGGATAAGTGAACATACACTTTCACAAAACACTTGTGCATAGGTGTGTATAGCAGCTTTACCCAAATAGTCAAATAATAAAAACCACAATATACAACAGAATGAATAAACAAATTATGGCATATTTATGTTACAATACTACACAACAATGAAAAAAAGGAAGTATTGATACATACAACAACATGGACAAATCTCAAAATATGATGTTGAATTAAGAATCCAGAAGCAAAGATAATATGTTTTATAGTTTCATCTATATTAAATGCTGGTATAGGTAAAATTAATCTTAATCATAGAAATAAGATCAGTCATTGCCTTGGGCAGAGGTAGTTGTAGATATTGACATGGTAGAATTGATCAAAAGAAAGCACTTTGAGATAGTTAAAATAACATAATTTTTGTGTAGTTATGCGTTATATACAGTTTTCAAAACCCATGTATAAACACTTAAGAATTATTTATATTATTTTATGTTTATTTTTATTATTTATTATAGATTTTTATTGATGTATATATTTTACTATACATACACATATTTTATGATTATTGTACATAAATTAAAATATAGATAAGAAAGAAACTCAAAGTTTCTTAAAATATCTACAAAAATGTAGCAAAAATACATTTTTATGGAAGAATAGGTAAAAAGGGGCACAAACAAAAGAAAAAGAATGAGACTGAAATCATATTTCTAACAGCTTTCCTGAACGCTAAAAAAAAGATTTCTTTATAATTCTGAAGAAATTATTTTTAATCTAGAATTATGTATCTAGTTACATTTTCAAGCAAGTATGAGAGCAGTATTAAGACATTCAGACATTAAAGGACTCAAAAAGTTACCTTCCTTTGCACCCTTTTTCCAAAAAGAATTGGAAGTTGGGTTTCCTTGAAGAAGGATTCTGAAAAGAAAAATCTCTTTCAAGACACAAGGAATTCAACATTGTCTCCTCATTCACTGACTCCAGACCCACCAGCCTTTTTTTTTTTTTTTTTTTTTTTTTTTTTTTGAGACGGAGTCTCGCTCTGTCGCCCGGGCTGGAGTGCAGTGGCCGGATCTCAGCTCACTGCAAGCTCCGCCTCCCGGGTTCACGCCATTCTCCTGCCTCAGCCTCCCGAGCAGATGGGACTACAGGCGCCCGCCACCTCGCCCAGCTAGTTTTTTTGTATTTTTTAGTAGAGACGGGGTTTCACGGTGTTAGCCAGGATGGTCTCGATCTCCTGACCTCGCGATCCGCCCGTCTTGGCCTCCCAAAGTGCTGGGATTACAGGCTTGAGCCACCGCGCCCGGCCCCACCAGCCTTCTTATGCTGTTTTGTAAGACATTTGTTAGGCATACTCTACCTCAGAATGCTCACACTTCTTGATTATCCTTCAGGAAATTATTATCTCCTAGATATCTGCATGGCTTGCCTCCACAACTCATCCAGGTTTTAGATAATTATCACCTAATGCTAGAGGCGTTTATTGACCATTTTCTATTATGTAGCCACTCTACCTCTCCTCATTTACTCTCTAAACTCTTATCTTGTAGTTGGTCTTCATAGGATTCGTCTCCATGTGTTTTATGCTGTTCTCATGCTGCTAATAAAGACATACTGAGAGTGGGTAATTTATAAAGAACAAAAGGTGTAATGGATTCACAGTTCCACATGGCTGGTGAAGCCTCATAATCATGGCAGAAGATGAAGGAAGAACAAAGGGATGTCTTAAATGGTGACAGGCAATAGAGCTTGTACAGGGGAACTCCCATTTATAAAACCATCAGGTCTCATGAGACATATTCACTACCAGGAAAACAGTATGGGGGAAACCACCCCATGATTCAATTATCTCCACCTAGCTCTGCCCTTGACACATGGGGATTATTATAATTCAAGGTATGATTTGGGTGGGGACACAGCTAAATCAGATCATTTCAGCCCTGGCACCTCCCGAATTTCATGTCCTAACATTTCAAAAGCAATCATGCCTTCCCAACAGTCCTCCAAAGTCTAAACTCATTTCATCATTAACTCAAAAGTCCACAGTCCACTGTCTCATCTGAGACAAAGCAAGTCCCTTCTGCCTATGAGCCTGTAAAATCAAAGCAAGTTAGTTACTTCCTAAATACAATGGAGGTACAGGCAGTGGATAAATATACATGTTTCAAATGGGAGAAACTGGCCAAAATGAAGTGGCTTCAGGCCCCATGAAACTCCGAAATCCAACAGCGCAGTCAAATCTTAAAGCTCTAAAATTATCTTCTTTGACCCTGTGTCTCACATCCAGGTCATGCTGATGCAAGAAGTGATTCCCATAGTCTTGGACAGCTCCACCCCAGTGGCTTTGCAGGGTGTAGCACCCCTCCTGGCTGCTGTCATGGACTGGCACTGAGTGTCTGCAGCCTTTCCAGATGCACGGTGCAAACTGTCCATGTATCTAACATTCTGGGATCTGGAGGACAGTGGCCCTCTTCTCACAGCTCCACTAGGCAGTGTTCCAGTGGGGACTCTGTGTAGGGGCTGCCAACCCATGTTTTCCTTCCTCACTGTCCTAGCAGGGGCTCTCCATGAGGCCTCTGCCCCTGCAGCAAACGTCTGCCCGGACATCCAGGCATTTCCATGCATCCTCTGAAATCTAGGGAGAGGTTCTGAATCATCAGTTCTTGACTTCTGTGCATCTGCAAGCTCAACACCACTTGGAAGACACCAAGGTTTGCAACTTGCACCATCTGAAGCTAAGGCCTGAGCTCTACATTGGCCCCTTTTAGCCACAGCTAGTTCATAGGGCGCCAAGTCTCAAGACTGCACAAAATAGCAAAGCTCGGGGACTGGCCCACAAAACCATTTTTTTTTCCTTTTAGGCCTCTGGGCCTGTGATGGGAGGGGCTGCCTTGAAGACCTCTGACATACCCTGGAGACATTTTCCCCCTTGTCTTGGTGATTAACATTTAGCTCCTCATTACTTATGCAAATTTCTGTGACTAGCTTGATTTTCTCTGCAGAAAATGGGTTTTTCTTTTCTGTCACATCATCAAGCTACACATTTTTTGAATTTTTATGTTCTTGCTTCCCCTTTAAAGCGTTAAGTTCCAATTCCAATCCATATCTTTGTGATACATAAAACTGGGTGCTTTTAACAGCACCCAAGTCACGTCTTCAATGCTTTGCTCCTTAGAAATTTCTTCCACCAGATTCCCTAAATCATCTCTCTAAGGTTCAAAGTTCCACAAGTCTTTAGGGCAAGGGCAAAATGCCACCAGTCCCTTTGCTAAAATACAAGAGGAGGCACCTTTATTCTAGTTCCCAACAAGTTTTTCATCTCCATTGAGATTATCTCAACCTGGACTTTACTGTCCGTATCACTATCAAAGCATTTTGTTCAAAGCCATCCAACAAGTCTCTAAGAAATTCTACACTTTCCCACATCTTCCTGTCTTTTTCTGAGCCCTCCAAACTGTTCCAATCCCTGCCTGTTACCCAGTTCCAAAGTCACTTCCACATTTTTGGGTATCTTTACAACAGTGACTCACTACCTGGTACCAACTTACTGTGTTATTCTGTTCTCACAGTCCTAATAAAGACATACCTAAGACTGGGTAATTTCTAAAGAAAGAAAGGTTTAATGGACTTACAGTTCCACGTGGCTTGGGAGGCCTTGCAATTAAGGCAGAAGACGAAGGAAGGCATAGGAACTTCTTACATACTGGTGGGCAAGAGATCTTGTGCAGGGGAACTCCCATTTATAAAACCATCAGATCTTGTGATACTTATTCACTACCAGGAGAACAGTATGGGGGAAACTGGCCCCCTGATTCAATTATCTCCACCTGGCCCCACCCTTGACATATGATGATTATTACAATTCAAGATGAGATTTGAATGGGGGACACAGCTGAACCATACCACCTTCTGATTTAAAATGTAAAATATTAATACATATTTAAATTGTGTTGCATCAAATATGTGTATACTACATATATCATATAAACATGCATTTACAAATAATTGATAAAATTTAATATAAAGATTGTTTGCTTACCATCTACTTATTCACAGGAATGCAAGCTCTATGTTAACAGGAATTTTATCAATTTTTTCACAGTTTTCTCAGTAATTAGAACATTACCTGACATATAGAATAATATGTATTTGTTAAGTGAATAGTTAGCTTTTATGTCAATCATATTTTTAAATACCCTACTAGTTATCTACTTTTATTCTCCTTGTCCTTGTGTGAGTAAATCTTATTAATTTTACTATTATTTGTAAAGAATCTTGAGAAGAGGAAGAGAGAGAGACATGTTTAATCTTTAAACTCTTTCAGGAGTCACTTTAAAACACTCTTCTGTGGTCAGACAAAATTTCCCAAAGGAAATGCTAAGCTATGACCTGATTAATACACAGATAGCAACTCGTTAAAAAAAAAAAAAAAAGCAGTGAAAAAGTGTGAGTAATACAACATTGTCCATGCTGCTAGAATTTGATAGTGAGATTATTATTTTTCAAAGTGCTATCCCAATGTATTTAAAATCTGATCTGAGAAATGAAACTAGCCAGACTGCTGGGAAGATGTCCAGTTTTTGGTGTGCTAAGCACTGATGGTCATTTATTCACACTTTCATTTTAGTTGACTAAGAATATTGATTTAATTTAAACTGGATGAACTTGTATGTGTTATACTTCAGTGTACTTCACTGAGCTATAAAGTCAACAGTCCACTACAATGGTATAAATGCTATTTACTTTAAATAAGCCAAAGAAAAATAATTATTTTCTGTCTCCAGTTTTTCCCAAGATAAAGTGACCTGAATTATATTACACTCTCATGTCTGATGCTTGCCTTTTGTTTTAAGGCCATTTGTGATTATTGTATTTGTTTTACAGTTCCCAAGTAACTAAAGTTATATGATTACATCAATAAATTATATCAATTTTTGTAGGAATCACAGATAACCATGACATTTTTATGTCACCCACTTTTATATATGATTTTGGAATATATTTTGCTTCACATCTTGAGAAGCAATCGCTCTGATACATATCTTTTACCACTTCAGTTATTAGTTAATAAGCATTTATTATTGCCAAGCCACCTAACCTCTCCACTATTTACTTTCCTCTTTTGTAAATTAAGAGTGATGATCTCATAAAGTGATTTTAAATTGTACTCATGGGCACTCTTCAGGTTCAACATTATCTTCAGGAAAACTATTTTCTTAGGGTGCCAGAGGGATTAAGGGGAGAAAATGATAAGGTAAGATTTTAAAGCCCTTCAGTTTCCCTTTATGTCATTATGGAGTGCCTGAAAAATACGTCTCCAAACACAGTTTCCCATTTGTGTTTATCTATTGGATTTGCACAGAAGAGTTATTTATTTTGATGTTTTACCTGCAAAGATAACTTTAGTTATCTTAACTTTAACTTTAATTTGGAGACCTTCAAACTGGCAAAAATTATTGATCCTTTATTGCTTCTGATGTTCATAAACACAAAATGCCACCTACTCGTTGTTTTATTGTGGTGGAAATATTTAATAGCGTGTCTACACTTTTAACAAAATCTTAAGTGTACAGTACAGTCTTTATAACTACACTTGGCCCTTGAACAACATGGT
Organism: Macaca thibetana thibetana; assembly: GCF_024542745.1. NCBI lineage: Eukaryota > Metazoa > Chordata > Mammalia > Primates > Cercopithecidae > Macaca > Macaca thibetana. The sequence continues at coordinate 69,341,868 of NC_065592.1, forward strand.
TTGAACTGCGTAGGTCCACGGATACACAGATTTTTCTTCCACCTCTGAGATAGCAAGGCCAACCCCTATACTTCCTCCTCCTCCTCAGCCTACTCAAAGTGAAGATAATGAAGATGAAATCTTAATGATGATCCACTTTTCCTTAATTAATAGTAAATACATTTTTTTCTTCCTCATGATTTTTTAAATGCAATTTTCTTTTCTCTAGCTTAGTTTATTGTAAGAATGTAGTATGTAATACATACACAAAATATGTATATGTTTACATTATCAGTAAGGCTTCCAGTCAAAGTAGGCTATCAGTAGTTAATCTCTGGGGAAGTCAAAAGTTATTTGTGGATTTTTGGCTGTGAGAAGAGATTAGCAACCCTAACTCCCATTTTATTCAAGAACCAACTGTACAGGAAAGATACTACAAAAAAGATTTCAAAAACATGTCTAATTTGCACAACTAAAATGTTTTACTTATTGAACAACTCCATATTCTCTCTTACGCCTTTTCGCTCTGCTTCTCCAGTCCCTGGTAACCACCATTCTGCTTTTTGCTTCTATGAATTTAGCTAATTTAGATACCTCATGTAAGTGAAATCATACAGCATTTATCTTTCACTTAGGATAAGAACCACATGTTTCATCCATGTTGTTGCATATTGTAGGACTTCTTTTTTTGTTAAAAATGAATAATGCTTTATTTTATGTATATACCTTATTTTCTTTATCCATTTATTCATTGATAGACACTTAGGTTGATTCCATATTGTGGCTATTGTGAGTGATGCTGCAAAGAATATTGCGATGCAGGTATCTCTTTGACATACCGATTTCATTTCCTTTGAATGTATACCCAGAAGTGTAAGCTGCCAGATCATCAGTATTTCTATTTTTAACTTTTTGAGAAACATCTATGCTATTTTCAATAATGGCTTCATGAGTTTATATACCCCTATACAGCATACAAGGGTTCCCATTTTTCTGCATCCTCACCAACACATATCTTATGTTCTTTTGATAATGGCTTTTGATAAAAGTCATTCCAACAGGTTTGAGATGCTATCTCATTGTCGATTTAATTTGCATTTCTCTGCTAATTAGTGTCATTGAGCTTTCTTTTTCATATACTTGTTGGCCGTTTGTATGTCTTCTTTTGAGGAATGTACATTTAATTACTATGCCCATTTTTTGATTGGGTTAATTGGCTTTCTTATTATTGAGGTTTTTAACTTCCTGATATATTTTGAATATTAACTTCTTATAATATATATTACTCTGTTCTCACACTCTTATGAAGAAATAGGCATTGAGTGTCTGCATCCTTTCCAGATGCACGGTGCAAACTGCCCGTGAATCTAACATTCTGGGGTCTGGATGAATGAATCTAGGTAATTTATAAAGAAAAGAGGTGTGATTGGTATATGATTCCCCAGGCTATACAAAAAGCATGCTGCTGGCATCTGCTCAGCTTCTTGGGAAATCTCAGGAAACACTATCATGGTGAAAGGTGAATGGGAAGTAGCCACATATTACATGGCTGGAGCAGGAAGAAGAGAGGGGGAAGGAGGTGCCACACATTTTTAAACAACCAGATCTCATGAAAACTCACTACCACAATACAGTACCAAAAGGGAACTCCGCTCCCACCAATCACCTCCTACCCGGACCCACCTCCAACACTGGGGGTTACAACTCAACATGAGATTTGGGTGGGGACAAAGATTCAAATTATATAATTCTGCCCTGATCCCTCCCAAATCTCATGTCCTCCTCACATTGCAAAATACAATCATGGCATCTCAACAGTTCCCCGAAGTCTTAATTCATTTCCACATCAACTCAAAAGTCCAAAGTCTCATCTGAGATAAGGTCAAATCCCTTTTGCCTATGAGTTTCTTAAAAAAAAAAAAAAAAAATTAGTTATTTTTCTAAATACAATGGGACTACAGACATTGGGTAGATACTCCTATTCCAAAAGGGAGAAATTGGCCAAAAAAAGGGGGCTACAGGCCCTACGCAAGTCCAAAACCTAGCAGGGCAGTTATTAATTCTTAAAGCTCCAAAATAATCTCCTTTGACTCCATGTTTCACATGCAGGGTACACTGATGCAAGGATTGGACTCCCAAGGTTTTGAGCAACTCTTCCCCTGTGGCTTTGCAGGGTTCAGATCCCACAGCTGCTCTCATGGGCTAGTGTTGAGTGCTTGTGGCTTTTTCAGGTGCAGGGTGAAAGCTGCTGGTAGATCTACCATCCCAGGGTCTGGAGAATGGCAGCCCTCTTCTCACAGCTCCACTAGGCAATGCCCCAGTGGGGATTCTGTGTAGGGGCTCCAACCACACTCTTCTCTTCCACACTGCCCTAGTAGTGGTTCTCCATAAGGGCTCCACCCCTGAAGCAGGTTTCTTCCTGGAAATCCAGGCTTTCCCATACATCCTATGAGATCTAGGCAGAGGCTCCCAAGCCTCAACGCTTGCATTCAGTGCACTTGCAGGCTTAACATCACATGAAAACCACCAAAGCTTATGGATTGGCACTTCTGAAGCAGTGGCCCAAGCTATCCCTGAGCCCTTTTGAGCCACAGCTGGAGCTGGGGTGGCTGAAATGCAAGCAGCAGTGACCTGAGGCTGCTCATGGCAGCAGGACCCTGGGCCTGCTCCATGAAACCTTTTAATCCTTCTAGACATCTATCTGGACCTATGATGGGAGGAGCTGCGACAAAGGTCTCTGAAATGCCTTCAAGGTCTTTTCTCCATTTTCTGGGCTATAGGCATTTGCCTTTTTGTTTTTTAGTTATGCAAATTTCTGCAGCCTGCTTGAATTCCTCCTGTGAAAATGGGCTTTTCTTTTCTACCACATGACCAGATTTTTGCAAATTTTCCAAACTTCTATGCTCCGATTTTCTTTGAAAAAATACGTTTCAGTTTCAGATCATTTCTTTGTTCATGCATATACACTTAGACTGTCAGAAACAGTCAGGTGACTTCTTGAATACTTTTCTGCTTAGAAATTTATTCTACCAGATATCCTAAATCATATATCTCCAGTTCAAAGTTCCACAGATTCCTAGGGCAGGGGCACCGTCAACCAAGCTATTTGCAAACATGTAACAAAAGTGACCTTTGCTCCAGTTTCCAATAAGTTCCTTATCTCCGTATGAGACCTCATCAGCCTGTTCATCTCTGTTCATATCACTCTCAGTATTTTGGTTACAACCATTCAGTGAGGAAGTTTCAAACTTTCCCTCATTTTCCTGTCTTATTCTCAGTTCTCCACAGCCTTCCAACCTGTTCATTACTCAGTTACAGAGTCACTTTCACATTTTCAGTTATCTTTCTAGAAATGTGCCACTCTTCAGTACCAATTTTATGTATTAGTCCATTGTTACACTGCTATAAAGAAATACCTGAGGCCAGGCATGGTGGCTCACACCTGTAATCCCAGCACTTTGGGAAAATAGGCAGGGAAATAATTTGAGGTCAGAAGTTCAAGAACAGCCTGGCCAACATGGTGAAACCCCATCTTTACTAAAAATACAAAAATCAACCTGGCATGGTGGTGCACACCTGTAATCCCAGCTACTCAGGAGGCTGAGGTGTGAGAATCACTTGAACCTGGGAGACGGAGGTTGCAGTGAGCTGAGATTGTGCTACTGCACTCCAGCCTGGGTGACAAAGCTAGATTCCATCTCAAAAAAAAAAAAAAAAAAAAAAAAAAAAAAAAACCTGAGACTCAGTAATTTATACAGATAAAAAATGTTTCTTTGGCTCAGGATTCTGAAGACTGTACAGGAAGCATGATGTTGGCATCCGCTCAGCTTCTGGGGAGGTCTCAGGAAGCTTACAATCCTTGTGGAAGGCAAAGGGGAGTCAGATATGTCTTATATGGCATGAGCAGGAGGAAGGAGGGGGAAGGTGCCACACACTTCTAAACAACCAGATCTCATGAGAACTCACCATTGTAGCACAGTACCAAGGGGAAATCTGCCCCCATGATCCAATCCCCTCCCACTAGGCCCCACCTCCAACATTGGGAAATACAATTCATTATGAGATTTGGATGGGGACATAGATCCAAAACGTATCATCACATATATGCCTTGCAAATATGTTCTCCTATTCTGAAGGTTATCTTTTCATTCTGTTGATTGTTTTCTTTACTGAGGAGAAAGTTTTTAGTTTTGTGCAATTCTATTTGTCTATTTAGGCTTTTTTGTATGTGCTTTTGGAGTTATAGCAAAAAAAAAAAAAGGTCAAGACCAATGTCAAGAACTTTTTTCCTATGATTTTTTTCTAGTAGTTTTACAATTTCAGGTCTTACATTTAAGTGTTTACTTCATTTTGAGTTTACTTTCTATGGGTTGTGATAAGGGTCTAATTTCATTTGACATGTGAATATACACTTTTTCCAACATCAATTATTGATGAGATTATCCTTTCTCCATTGTGTTCTTGGAAACTTTTTCAAAATCATTTTATCTTGGACATTTAAATTTATTCTTGAGCTCTTAATTTTCTTCCACTAGTCTTTGTGTGTGTGTATTGGTGCCATGCTGTTTTGATTACCATAGCTTTGTGGTAAATTTTGAGGTAAGGTAGTTTAAGGCCTTCAGCTTTGTTCTGTTTTCTTAAAATTGATTTGGGTGTTAGTGTTTTTTTTGTGGCTCTGAACAAATATTTGAATTTTTAATTATTTCTGTGAAAAAATGCTATTACAGTTTTGATCAGAATTTTATTTAACTTGTTGGCCACTTTAAGTAGTATAGATATTTTAACATTATGATTTTTCTCATCCATTAACATAGGATATTTTTTATGTCTTCCATTATTTTTGCCAAAGTTTTACAGTTTTCAGAGTACAAGACTTTCACCATCTTGGTTAAATTTATTCATATTTTATATTTTGACACTATTACAAATGAGATTGCTTTTATAATTTCTTTTACAGTAGTTTATTGTTGATGTATAGAAATGCTACTTATTTGTATATGTTGATTTTATCTCCTGCAACATAAATGAACTTATGTCTTAATTTGAACAGTTATTTGGTGGTGTCTTTTGGTTTCTCTATATGCAAAATCATGCCATCTATAAATACAGAGCATTTTATTTCTTCCTTTCTGATTTAGATGCTTTATTTTCTTGCCTAGTTGCTCTAGCTAGGACTTTCACTAGTAAGCTATACAGAAATGTGGAGAGTAAGCATCCTTTACCTGTTCCTTATCTTAGAAGAAAAGCTTTCAATGCTTTGCAATAGTGTATGATGTTTGCTGTGGGCTACTAGTGTATATTTATTGTGTTGAGGTAAATCCTTCTATACCTACTTTGATGAGAAATTTTTATAATGAAATGATGTTGAGTTTCATCAAATGCTTTTCATGCATCTGTGAAGATGATTTTTATCTTTTAGTCTGTTGATGTGATGAATTACATTATTGATTAGTCTAAGTTAAACCATACTTGCATCCCAGAGATACATCCTAGTTGCTCTTAATGAGTGACACTTTTAATGTACTGTTGAATTCAGTTTGCTAATATTTGGTTAAGGATTTTTACATCTATGTTCATCAGGAATAGTGGTTCATAATCTTATTTTTTATAGTGTCTTTTCCTGGATAATACAGGCTTTACAAAATAAGTTTTAAAGTATTTTTAAAGCATTTTATCCCTTTTAAGTTTTGGGAAAGTTTGAAAAAAATTGGTATGAGTTCTTCTTTAAATGTTTGATTGAATCTACCAGTGAAGCCATCAATTTACGCTGTTCTTTGATGGAAGCCTCTTTATTACTGAATTAATTTATTACTCATTATTGGTCTGTTCAGATTTTATATTACTTCATGATCCAGTATTGGTAAGTTTTGTTTCTAGGAATGTTTTTATTTCTTCTATGTTATCAAATTTGTTGGCATATAATTGATCATTGTAGTTTTTTGTGATCCCTTGTGATATCAGTTACAATCTCTCCTCCTTTATTTTTTACATTAATTATTTTAAACATTTTTATTTTTTCTTATTTTAGCTTAAGATTTTTCTATTTTTAGCTTTTAAAAAAACAATTCTTCATTTCAATGATCTTTTCAATTTTTTTATAGTCTCTATTTCATTTATTTCTGTCTTGACATTTATTATTTCCTTTCTTCTGCAAGCTTTGGGCTTAGTTTGTTCTTCCTTCTCTAGTTCCTTTTTCAATTTAGTTATTGGATTTTTCAACTCTATGGTTCCTCTGTGTATTCTTTTCGGGAATTTGTATATTATTCATACATTGTTTTCTTGTGCTTGATCTACTGCTAGATCTTATCCATTCTAACTATATTTTTGTACTTACTAACCATGCCCACACCCCTTCGCTACCACTCCCAGTCTCTAGTAACCATCATTCTGCTCTCCATCTCAATGAGTTTACTTGTTTTAAGTTTTAGCTTTCTAAATGTGTGAAAAGGTAAACAGTTTGTCTTTCTGTGCCTGGCTTATTTCATAATGCCTTTCAATTCCATCCATGTTGTTGCAAGTGACAGGATTTCATTCTTTTTATGGCTTAATCATACTCCATTTTATATATATGTACCATGATTACTTTATATATTTGTCTGTTGATGGACACTTAAGTTGCTTCCAAATCTTGGCTATTGTGAATAGTACTACAAAAAAACATGAGAGTGCAGATATCTCTTCAATGTACTGATTTCACATCTTTGGGGAACGTACCTTGGAATGGAATCACTGGATCGTACAGTACCTCTATTTTGAGTATTTTGAAGAACCTTCATACTGTTTTCCATAGTGGTGTACTGAATCACGTTCCTACCAGGAGTGTAGAAGTTCTCCCTTTTCTCCACATCCTCACCAGCATTGTTATGACCGTACTTTTAGATATAAGCCATCTTTACTGGAGTAGGATAATGACTTATTGTAGTTTTGATTTTCATTTATCTGATGATCAGTGATGTTGAGCACGTTTTCATATACCTGTTTGTAATTTTTATGCTAAAATAGTTGCAGGGTTGGAGAGAATTGAATCCAAATTTGAAATAATGCTACCATGGATAAAATGCTATCATATAGCATTGCATGCTACAGAGAAACCTTTCATGAAAGAAATAGTTGATTGATGTGGCAAACTTTATTTTTGTCTTATTTTAAGGAACTTCCACAATCACTCCATTCATCAGTGATCACCACTCTAATCAGTCAGCAGCCATGAACACTGAGGCAAGACCCTTTACCAGCAAAAAGTGTATGACTTGTTGAAGTCTCAAACAGCTATTTGCATTTTTAGCTATAAAGCATTTTTAAATTAAGATATGTGCATTGGTTTTTCAGATATAATGCTACTGCACATTTAATGGATTATAGTATAGTGTAAACATAACTTTTTATGCACTGGGAAACGAAATAATTCATGTGACTGTTATTGCATGATTGCTTTATTGCACTTATCCAGAACTGAACCCACAATACTTCAGAAGTATGCCTGTGTATATAATCGTGCAAAATCTTCTATTGTTTTATTTGTTCCATTTTACAATTTTGTTTTGCCTCTTTTTAAAAACACTGCTAGCACAACTGTGGTTTATGACCATGTATTTGATTCTAAATTTATTTTATTTACATAAATTTAAACTACAGTATTAAGCAAATTATGCCTCACATTTTCCCTATATAGTATTAATATTCTTATAATTGATGCCATCTTTATTTGTGCATTGCATAATAAATTCTCCCACACTTTTAATTAAGGCAATTTATACTGTTTTATCTATGTTTAGATTAATTAATGTTATTAAATTTGGTTTTTAAATCTTGTATCATTTATATTTAGTCAAAATTATGACAACATAACTGTGCAATTTTTTAGTCTTTATTTGTATATATTACATTCATTTTTTCACTGCTTATCCCCCAACTGCTTCAGTGAGGTTGATTCATGCAGTTTTAATATAGCTAGAATCTCTCGTCATGTTTTGAATTCTTTCCTGTGACCCCCCTAACTCCTAAAGGAGTTTTAAAATGTGCATTCATTAGGGTTAACGCTGTGTCGTAAAGTTCTATAGGTTTTGAAAAATGAATAATGCTATATATCCACATTTTAGTATCATGGAGAATCATTTTCACCACTCTAAAATCCTCTGTGCTCAATCTGTCATTACATACATATCCCTTGTGTTTCACACATTATTCCAAAGCTCTAGCAACTACTGATACGGTAGCTAATTCTATATCCGGAGTGTCAAAAAATTATAATCACACTGCATGTAGCCATCTCAGACTAGCATTTTTCACTGGGCTATATGCATTTAAATTTTCTCCATGTCTTTTCATGATGTGATAGCTCATTTCTTTTTATCGCTATGTAATATTCCATCACATGGATTTGCTGCACTGTGTTAATACATTTACATATGTATAAAACTCCTGGTTGTTTGGGAAATTGTGACTTTAGCAGCTATAAACATTTATGTGCAGGTTTTTATGGAGATATAACTTTTTAACTAACTTGATTAAACACCAAGGAACTACTACTCTGCAGTATTATTTTTATTTGCAATTGCCCCATTATAAATGATATTGAGCATTTTTTTCATATTTTCCTTTTTTGCTGAGGTATCTTTACCGATTTTTGTCAATTTTTTTACTTGAGTTTTTTTTTTCTTTTTGCTTTCTTATTGAATTGGAAAAGTTCTTTGTATATTTCCCATATAATTTCTTAATTCGATATATTTTACAAATATTCTCTCCCAGTCTGTGGCTTGTTTTGTAACTCTCTTAACAGTATCTTTCAGAAAGTATATTTTAATTTAGTGACATGAAACTTATCAATGTTTTTATTTCATGGGTTGTACTTTTGTTATTGTAGTAAAAACTCATATGTAAGCTTTCAACTTTCCAAATAGAAATTTACTTTCTTGTGTTTATTCCTTAATGTCTTGATTTATTAACTCTTATTCAAAAATCTTATTTTTTAAAAGAGCTTAAATGTTTTTGTTTTTCAATCTTATGTAAGTCAATGTTATTGATATAGACTGGAGAAAGGGAAATGCTGGGTAGAAGAAGGTGGTTCCCAGGCAAAGGCCCCACCCTCAAGCCTGGATACCTGCAGCCCTAAATGAAAACAGGCATTCCTGTTTTCATGCCCATAAAGTTGCCTTTTGACCTGCCACATCCCCTATTCTGTACCCATATAAACCCCAAATCCCAGACTCCGGAGCAGGCCAGCAGACAAGGAAACAAGACAAGCAAATGAATGGGCAGAACGACGTGGCAAAGAAAGAGAGAAGAGGAGGAGCAGATTGATCACTGAGAGGATTTTGGCTGCAGGACAGCCCAACTTCAGGGGAAGATCATCTTCTCCCTATCTCTCCCTTTCTGGCTCCCCATCCGTCCTGCTAAAAGCCATACCACCACTCAATAAAACCTTGCATTCATTCTTCAACCCCTGTGAGACCTGATTCTTCTGGGACGCAGGGCAATAGCTCAGGATACAGAAAGATGTCACACTGGCCCTCTGCCCTTGGGAAATCACAGAGGGTCCATTGAGCTGATTAACACTCAAAGCTGTCTGCGGACAGCAAGGCTTATAGAGCATTGTAACATTGGGGGTTGCAGGCACCCAGACCTACACACTATCAACGACTGGAGTCCAAAGCACTTGCCCCAGCCACTGCAACTGCCCGTCTATGTGCTCCCCCTCCTACAAGGGGTGTGAGCAGCAGCTTTGACCAGATAGGTGACACACCCCTGTTGCACTTCCTGTAATGGGAATCAGGAAATTCTCCCATTTTATCATTGTTGACTGAATTATGTTCCCCTCAAAATTCATACATTGAAGCTCTAAGCCTTATTACCTTAGAATATAAATTCTAAGGAGACAGGGCCTTTAAAAGATAATTATGTTAAAATGAGGCCATTAGGATGGGCTGTGATCAAATCTGACTGGTGTCCTAACTAGAAGGTTAGAACGTGCAAAGAAAGACACCAGCGATGCTCATGCACAGAGAAGAGACCATGAGTGAGGAAAGAGTAAGACAGTGGTCATCTGCAAGCCAAGGAGAGGTGGCTCACGAGAAACCCAGCTTACCAACACCTTGATCTCTGGATTCTAGGTTCCAAAATTATGAGAAAATAAATTTTGGTTGTATAAGACGCCCAATCTGTGGTAAAATACAAAACGATTTTGTTTGAAAATCTTATATGAATATTATTTTAATAAAAATATGCCTGAATTTTTATCTCTTTCTTTTTCACCAGTTTTCTTTTAGATCCACAATTCCAGTTTTTGATACTCCCATGCTCTAAAATAAGTCTTTACTTTTTTGTTTTTGTTTTCATTAGGAAGAATCCTACATATGTATTTCTTTTTGACTAGATATCTGAGAATGCTTTTTTATTAGTTTTATTCAACAGCTTTATCTCACTGTGGACAGTCATCTCTCAGTATCCATATCCATAAGGGATTGTTTTCAGGAACTCTTGCTGATACCAAAATCTGTAGATGCTGAAATCCCTGATATAAAATGGGGTATAATTTCCATAAAATGTATGCACATCCTTTAAATCATAATTTAAATCTTCTCTAGATTACTTATAATACCTAATACAATGTAAATGCTATGATAATATTTGTTATTCTGTATTTTTTAGAAAATAATGACAAGAGGGAAAGTCTGTACATGTTCAGTACAAGCACAAATGTGTTTCCAAATATTTTTGATCCATAGTTGGTGAAATCCACAGACACGAAACTCCAGGGTACCAATGGTTAACTTCATCATGTTTCATTGTCAAAACATTTCTCAAAAAAATTATAATTATAGAAGAGAATTCCTTTTTTTCTTTTGTAGCTTTGTAGACTTCAACCAAATCAACACCATACCAGGAGACTTAATGTGTGGATTGTCTATTTGTTCATCCTTGTTTGTTTGACAGCAATGAAGCAATATTTTCTTGCTGAGAACACAGACTAAATATATTATAAAAATTGGTATCACCTCTTGATTTAAATCTATTTGCAGAAATATCTTAATGTTCTCTGAATATCAGTTTTTCCCATGATATTCAGGATATGTACATAGGTTTTCTGATTTTATCAGTGTGCTTATTCTTTAAACTAATTAATTGTTTTATTACCATCCATTAGTTAATAGTCCAGGAGGAATTCTTACCCAAAACCTTCGAACAAGAGCTATAGATCTACTTTCCATAGAGAAAAAACTAACTTATTAAGCAGGCTGTCTGGAGGATAAGACAACCACTGAAGCAGGCAATTTGTTTCTTTCTGTCTCTCTAATTCTGAATGGAATGGGAGTCCTATTGAATGAACCCTTCAACTTTACTTGATTTTCAGATTTGTGTCCTACTACATTTCTTGTGCAGATTTTATATAACCATACTTTCAAAAACAAAAGAATTCCAATTCATCTGTTTTCAATTAGTTTCTACCTGCCCTTGCTCTGTGTGTGTGTGTGTGTGTGTGCGCGCGCGTGTGTGTGCGTGTGTTAATTTGATCATGCATTAACATATGCATGTCGGGACCGGTATTTTCAGGGAGAGTAGGAATAGTCTATGGATTCCATTGTATCTAACCTTACACTAGAACATTGTTCAAATTTTCATCTGTTTTTCTCATCACTACATTTTTGAACGCTGCAGATAGAGTACACATATGGTGAAGAGAACCAAGAAGTTGCAAAATAGGTAAAAATAATTATTGAAATCAGATATAGTAAGTGAATGAGAGTCAGGGAAAAAGGAAAAATATATAATTTGATTAGATTGGGTTATCCACTGAACATTCCTTACAGGGTTTTCTAGGCTAAAATTTCTGTAGTCTAACAAAAAATGGCTGATACATAACTGGCAACTATAAAAAAAGTATATTGTATAAAAGAACATGAAATAATATGTTCACTAAAGATGTTTTATAAAAATAATAAATTGCTTTTGAAAACAGTTTTATTTATTAATTTGTTTATTTATTTATTTATTTGAGACGGAGTCTTGCTCTGTCACCCAGGCTGAGTGCAATGGCCCGATCTCAGCTTACTGCAACCTTGGCCTCCCAAATTCAAGTGATTCTCCTGCATCAGCCTCCCAAGTAGCTGGGACTACAGGCGTGTGCACCACTCCTGGCTCATTTTGGTAGTTTTAGTAGAGACAGAATTTCACCATGATCCTAAACTCCTGACCTCATGATCCACCCAACTCGGCCTCCCAAACTACTGGGATTACAGGCATGAGCCACTGCACCTGGACTGTTTTATGAACTTTTATGCAGTACAAACACAGTTTTCTTAAAAGAAGACAAGGTTAGACATTGCTAGTTTCACTTTTTTTTGTATGTAAATGAATAATTCTTTTACCTTTAATTTCTTATTCTGATTCTGTTTGATTTATGTAGAATCTCCTTAACATTTTAATAAACTCTTTTGTTAACTTCATCAATAGTCACTCAAAAACAGTCATTCACCTTCTATCTAAATGTACCCAGTGGAAAGAGGAAAACAATTTTGTTGAAACTAGCTTCTGATTTAAAACTCTAAGAATAACAACTTGAATTTAGTAGACCTTCAATTTCAAAGTGACAATGTACAGCCAACTGTCTCCCAAAAGGTTTAATCCTTCTCCCTCTCTCTTTCTCATCTGCAATAAATAAATAATCGAAATCCTTCAGATACTACATGTGAAAACTTCAGTTTCTGGAAAAATCAAGGTTTTTCCCTGGATGTTTCTAACAAATACATTTGGCTACAATTGGATATAAAGTTTCTTTCTAGAGACAGTCCTTGGGGGTAGACTGTGTGTGTGTGTGTGTTGATAGAATTGAAATTTAAATCAGATTACTCATTCCACTAGCATCCTGAATAAGTAAAAGCAAGTCAAAGGGCTGTGTTTTAATATTTTGAAAGTGTATAAAAGAGTTCAAAAGTGAGTAGGTTGGGGTTTCAAATTTTTTAAATATTTTGCCTATTTTCAAACCTAGCAACAGCAAGAGGAGATAGGAATAAGTTATATAATGGTGTATAGAATTGTCATAAAGAATCCTAAAGAGGAAATGACAACTATGTGATGACACAGACTTTAAGTTATTCTTAATATTCTTTCTGGTCACCAGTTCAACCCAGTTTTTCTATCAGTACTGCCCCTGGGGCTAAATAATTTGGAGGATATCCTATAATTCTGCCATTTCTCAGCCACCATCATTAGAGTTGTTTAGAATATACACTAGAACTCTGACTGAATGCGTCATCTCTTTCTCTTTCATAAATATCACTAAAGTTGAACAGATTCCTGACCTAGAGATAAACAAACAAATGAAAACAATATGAACACCAATGAACTCAACCAACAATGAAAACAGTAACAATAACAAAACAAAGCTGCAAGTTGGAGGTCAGGGAAGGAATGATGGAAAAAACTCAGACAACATTTTTTTTAATAGTCATTTGCTTGATTTCTGGAAAAATATGAAGAATAAAATATATTAGCAAGTGTTGACATATAATCTCAACTGTGTATTAACATAAAAGAAGGAAAAATTGCCAGTTCAACCCAACAAATCTCCTGGACTCAACCTCCTTCTGTAACTTTTACAAATCCTATTAAAGGGCAAAAAGGCTTAATGGTAAAAACATTACTATAAATTCAGAAACATCTTTCTGATGAAAGTAACTTAATATTCGTTATAGACAAAATCAGGAAATGTAAGATACCAAAGGGTATGAGGTGGGAATGACAATAAAATGTAGTACTACCCTACAGAGATAAGCACTGCTAATATTTAATTTTATATCCTTCCAGTGTCTCTAATTCTATTCAGATTCTATTTACTAATTGAGTGCTGAACATGTGCCATAGACAATTATACATTCTCTGCATGTATAAACTCATTAATTCTGTTCAAGAAACTTTTGAAATAAATACTACAATTTTTCTCATTTTCATAAATAAAGAAACTAAGACAAAATATTTAGAGAATAGCAGAACTTTTTAGACAGCTGTGGTACACATCAAATATTAAAAGGAGAGATAAAGTTTTAAAATAAAACACTAATATAAGAATAAAAAAATAGAAAACAACCTAGTCTAGATTATGTGGCAGTTCTGACTCATGCTCCCGTTTAATCAAACATAGTATATGGCCCCTAAGTTTAATTCAACCACAAATTTTTCTATCATCCTACCACCTACTTCTCCACCATCACCTGTTCCTCCTCCTCCTCCTCCTCCTCCTCCTCCTCCTCCTCCTCCTTCTTCCTCTTCTTCTTCTTCTTCCTCTTCTTTTTCTTTTTTAATTTGTAGAGTTTTCACCATGTAGCACAGGCTGGTCTGAAACTCCTGGGCTCAAGGGATCTGTACACTTTAGCCTCCCAAAGTGCTGGGATTACAGGCGTGAGCCACCATGCCCGGCCAGTATTCTACTTTTCATCAGTACTATTCTCCATGGAATTCCTTAGCACCATGAGTGCTGTGATTTTTCCTTGTATTTGGTCTTTCTTTCTCTCTCTTGCCCTGCCCTCCTCATGCATTCTTCAGCAACTTCTTCCACCAACATGCACATGTGTAACTGCAGAAACATGCATATGCACACATTCATTCCCTTATAAATTTACACCTTCACCTGAGGTCTCTATTCATCATTGCTGGCTATATTTTGCACACCAAAGGAGGTAACTCTTCTCTCACTCTCTCTCTCTCTCTCTCTCTGTGTAAAATAAATTATATACATACATGTATCGTATAATTCTTGGTCATTATTTTCATGTAATTGCTTCCAAATCTATTTTGTGATCTTCTTCAGTGCAAAGATATAATTTTGGTGCATCAGTGATACTCCATTTATAATTTATAAATAAACAGCTTTTTTGCTCATTTGCTTTTTTTTCTCAATTGAGTAAATACAGGCCAACAATTACGAATTATCAATAGTTCAGGAATTATATCAATGTTCTCTTCAAAAGAGAAATGTTAAGGAAAACATAACAAATGAAAGTTTCATTAATTAGTAATTATTGGGAGGTTCATACTTTTTGGTCAGATGTCTAGGCTATGAAAAAGCCTTTGTATGTAATTCCTAATCTTTTTCTTTTCTTTTTTTTTTTGAGACAGAGTCTTACTCTGTTAACCACACTGGAGTACAGTGGCACAATCTCAGCTCACTGCAACCTCAGCCTCCTGGGTTCAAGTGATTCTCTTACCTCAGTCTCCTGAGTAGCTGGGATTACAGGTGCCCCCCACTATGCCTGAATGATTTTTGTATTTTTGGATTTGGCCATGTTGGCCAGGCTAGTCTCCCACTCCTGACCTCAAGTGATCCGCCCGTCTCAGCCTCCCAGTGTGCTCGGATTACAGGTGTGAGCCACTGCACTCAGCTGGCCGTATTCAATTTTTATAATACTGGTCAATTTCCTATTATTTTTATTATAATATTCATACTGCTATTATTAGTCATTTTATGGATTTTTACCGTGTTATTAGTATATACATGTGTGTAAATGCATATAATCCCTTTCAAACTAGTGTACTCAAACTGATTGTAAAGGCAAATTTTCTCTTTTTTTAAACTTCCAATCTGTTGTGAAGCTAGCGAGAATTTTTCAAATTGTAAGTCCTTTGAAGTCACTCAGATACTTGGATTTATTAATATGTTATTAATATAAAACAAGTAATGCCTACCATAGGCCAATGGATGTCATGTGCAACCAAGAAAATAAAGAATAATACAGTAGATACCACTTCATGTGATTCAGATAAGGCTTAAAGTCTTTTTAAAATCAGACTGGTTTACAGAACTAATAAATTTTGGGTTTAAACTACAGTGACTTTTTCCTTTTTATACAAAATAATAATGAATTTAAATTTACATCATCTCTGTTTATTTTCATTTCCCAAGTTGGCTGGTGTCAGAATGCATTTTCTTTTTAATAACAGCTTAAATTAAGTAAATCTTTATTGTTTTTTACAGAAAAGTCATATTGCTAATAATAATGTTTTGATATTATGGAAAAATATTTGAGGTTGTAAAAAGTTAATATGTCAGTGCTTCAAGTGTAGAAAAATACATTTGCAACTTACATAAGAGGTATAAAAATAATCTTGTAAAGCAAAGATGTTATTTTTGAATTGTTCCTAAGAAACATTTGCTTAGTTCATTTATTAAAATGATCCCTCAAGTTATTAATGATATTTAATATGAATAAATGAGATTTTATGTCATTATATTTGCTTAGAGTATCATGAAGTTGTTTTTTTTTTTAAATCTACAGTAGTGGAAATGTAGTGAGCACTTTGTTATTGTTAGATTTTGTTTTGAATCTGGTAGTAAATCAGTAATTGAATTGTGCAGAGTTTTCTTTAATAGTTTACTTTAACAGTCTTTAAAAGTAAATGAAACATTGGAAAAACATTAAGAGATTCTACTACATTTTAAAATATGAATTATGTATATATATACATATAAAATTTATATACAAATATAATATATATATTTAAATACGAAATATGTATATATAATCCTTTTAGAAAAAAATTATGTTGAGTAGCCTTAAGATGTTTAAGAAATTGAAGGGGCAGTTAACTATAATAGACTTATTTAAATAAACGCAATTTTTAATTTGGTATTATTTTTTAAAATACAGAATTACAAATAAACTGAAATTGATGGTAGTAAAACTGAAAATTTAACCTAAAACTCAAACCTCTTGCCAGTGTCCCTTGAAAAGGGACAATTACAGTGGTGTTTGTTGCAAGATTTTGCTTTGCTTTTTTTTTTTTTTAACTCTAAAAGCTAGAAAACAATCTAAATATCAATGATAGTTTTCAAAGAAAAGAGTATCATGTAGGGATTTAAAAGAATGAAGTAGATCTTTATATATTAATGTGGATAGATATGCAAAACAGAAGTTTGGTGAAGAGAAGATGATGATTAATCCAAACAGATTAATGCAATTTGTAACAAAAATTAAAACACTTTATGCAATCTTATACATTGCTTATGAAAGGCCTATCTAGTCATCCACATATAAGTTGTAGATTGAAGAGGTATGCATATAATTTTTTCATAGTATTTTCCATATGCAAGTCAACTTCTTAAAACATTTCTACCAAATAAAGTTGAGTTTGGGTTTGGATTTGGGTTCTGTTATGGAGTAAAAAGCATTTTGTTGAAATTCATACACGAAATAATTGAAATCTAAAAATAATACCAGGTCACAATGAGTAAATTACCGAAAGGGGAAAAATGACTTTAGGGGTAACTCATCTTCAAGAAAGTCTATAGTCAGATTGCTCACTGTGCATCTTTTCACACTTTGGATGCACTTCATAATCCAAAACAAGATGTCACCAGAAATGCTAATATTTGCCTTGGGCAATATGCTTGAGCAAGAGAAAATCTGATCCCCATGCTAAACTTGTGAAACACTGGAAACACAGATATTTTGTATTATAACAAATAAACTAGACACACTATAAAAATTCCAATATTTTTGAAATGGTCCTTCAGGACAGAATCTCATCCTTTATGTTCCTGAGACAAGAAGCTTGGCTCTCATGAAGCATAAGCAATCTGCCTCTCAAACTGTGAGAGGATAGAGCTTATTTAAGATCTGCCAACAGCATATTGCTTGGACTATATTAGTTTTTGCCCTTCAGGGATGAGTGTTTCAACTCAAAGTAATATTTATTCCAAATACTACACTAAATATCTTTGCAGCCTTCAAATTGATTTTGAGAGGAATTCCTGTCTTGAACCCATCAGAATAACTTTTAGGTTAAAGGGAGCCTTGAGAATCAGGACAGACCAAGGTACTCCATGAAACAACATGACTTCAGAGGAAAACGGTTCAAATAACGAATTGACTGCAATAAGGACAGTGAAAGAATTGTCTAAGACTCACAAGAGAAAACTGAGCCTGTGGTAATGAAACTACTTTGTCTGCTGCTATAAAACTGTTCAGTACAATCTTCAGATCTCACTGCCCTTATTGCCCATAACAGGGTCAAAGAATGCCTGCTATAAAGAGTAAGTAATTTCTCAATTATGTTTTTATCAAACTTTGACACATATATGAAAGAACCTAAAGAAAATATGAACACAGATTTTTTCAGTAAAGACACTTTAAGCCTTTACAAAATCTATATGATTGAACTTTTTCAATTAAAATATACTAACTGCATGTTTGGGTCATGCTCTTAATTAGAACTCTGGCTACATAAATCTCAGCCAAGCTGCTTTTGTTTCCAAATTGAGCTTTGAATAAAAAGACGTATTGGACTTCATTAGAGTAATCTCTAGACAGGAACACTACTTCAACTCTTCTAATAAATAAATTAGTAATAACAATAACATTAAAAAAATTATAATGAGTGTCCATCTTGCTATTTTGTAGGTGTACAACTTTGTAAGAAAACAACAAACGTTGGGCTGGGCGTGGTGGCTCACGCCTGTAATCTCAGCACTTTGGGAGGCCGAGGCTGGCGAATCATGAGGTCAGGAGATCGAGACCATCCTGGCTAACACGGTGAAACCCCGTCTCTACTAAAAATACAAAAAATTAGCCGGGCATAGTGGCGGGCGCCTGTAGTCCCAGATACTTGGGAGGCTGAAGCAGGAGAATGGCTTGAACCCGGGAGGCGGAGCTTGCAGTGAGCCGAGATCACGCCACTGCACTTCAGCCTGGGCGACAGAGCGAGACTCCGTCTCAAAAACAAAAAACAAACAAAAAAAAAACAAAGAAAAGAACAAACGTATTAATTTTAAAATAAATTTCTATCTTTTTTCCAAAAGGATAGTTTTATTAATGGCTTAATATATGTAAAGTGCTTTCCATACAAAAGGCAGTAAGTTTCAAAATGTCATTGTTGAGAAAAAAGAGAATTGCTAAGTTTCTAAAGATATATTAATGATGGCAGACCATCAGGGTCTCATTTACTTTGCTGAGAAAAGGTTAATTGGAGAAAGATACTCTACTGATCAAAACCAATAATGAATTTAACAATATGTGCACTGATATTCTTCTCAGCCATTGGAACACTCATTATATGGAACCCCAGTAGTTTCTCCAGTTACTTTACCTGACTGGATCGGGATTTCCAAGGCTTTCAGTCTGTTGAACTCACAACTTTATTGAACTTGTATTGCAGTCTTTAAAATTCTGTTAACAGTTTGCCATTTATTTTATCCAAATCAAGAACAGGACACGACTCATCCATCGTCAACTTTTATTTGAAACTCTCTTTTTTAAAAAATAAGACTTCGAATCTCGTGCTGTGTTTTACTGCTATAAGTGTAATGCTTGTAGAAAAAAGCTTCCTGTTTTAATGGCATGTTTGTTTAATTTTCCTTTCAGGAATTTATCTCAACAAGCACTTCGCTCAGGAATTTCTAAATTCCCTCCATTTGGCAGCACTTTTATTTTTCCTGAAGCAATGATGAATTATTGGTATTATCGATTGTAGTTTTAATATACATTTCTCTATCTTTAAGATCTCTCTTCTAAAATATCCAAGGCTTTTAAAAGTTCAATCACATTATTTTTCACCTCTGACTGCCGAGTTCATTTTTTTATTTAAGCATAAAATGTTTCATGTTCATTTTCTTATTTAAATCTATTTGCGTGTGTGTGTATATATTTGTATGTATACACATACAGACACACATATACATTATATACATAGACACACTAATGAAGAAATTATTTATATAGCTATAGAAGATCATAAGATTACTCTTTTTTTGAGAATAAGACTCAAAAAGATACTTTCTTGTTCATTTGTCTTAAATACATTCTAGTATCCTGGTTGGAACACATTGACTAAGTATTATGTATTTATTTACTTTAGTAGAAGTTGTTTGTTTAAAAATAACCTGGATACCACTTTGATTCTCATTTTAATTGTATTGTTCTTCAAATCTCATCCAAATTCTGGATTAGGACAAACTATAATAATCTAAAATTAAGAGAGTACTTGGTAAGCAAAGTAAATAGGCCTGCAATCGCCTCATTTGGAGGAAAAAACTGTTTGTTGTTTTATTTTTGTTAATAAATGATCAAAAGAGTACTTTCTGAAACTAATGTTGTGTATTTTATTCCCTTCATAATGGACTATGTGATTTAGTTGACATACAAAAAGTTAAACATACAATTTAGATTTTCTTACACCACAGTAAAAATCAGTCCTGCTTCTCTCTTATCCCTGCAGAGGCTACTATTCAATATAAATTTAACATGTTTTAAATTTCAATTTGAGTAGGATGTCAGTTAATTGCTATCTTATATGCCATAAAATGCACATTTAATTTACGTGTAGACAAAAATGTTGATATTTCTGAAACATAGTAAATATATGATGTCTTCGTGTGGACTTAAAGTATGAGAGGTGTTCCATTTATATATGATTTTTAATATCATTCATTTTCTTTTGACTGTGTATGCAGTCATAATCAGCATTTAAATTACTGTCCTGGTGATAACATCATGCCAGTCTGTTCATTTTATCTTGTAAACTACAAGTACAACCAATTCTGACATTTGGGTGAGCTTCACTGATTTTCACTTTGATCTTCTGTTTTCAGACGATGTGAAATATTAAGGAAAAGCACCAAGCACAGCGCTAAAATAATTTTGCTTAAAGATTTTGCCTCAGTCCAGTCAGAGTTCTAGAACAGTTCCACACAACCCTCTGTTTGAGGAAGAAAGAAGGAGAGAAAGAATATATGTCATTAGTTATTTGAAAAACATTGTCTTAAATAGATGGAGTATCAAACACATATTTTAAAAGGCCAGGAATGTATCATAACTAATAAAAACTCCATTTTCTCCTTATTTTATGTGTAGTTTGCATTCAAATATCAATGAAGCGTTCCTGAAAAATGTACAGGGCAATAACTTTTAGGCAATCATATCAGTGTGGCTTTTATAATGATGAGGAAATCAGAGTAATTCAATCAAAGCATCTTGTTATTTTTTCATGGCAATTAGAGATACATCATATAGTTTGAATTTCTCTGCCTAGCACAATACCTGGGAAATGGATGCATTCTACAAAGGTTAGTTTCAATGAGTCAATAAATTCTCTGCCATGGAAGAAGATATTAAAAGCAGATTTCTTTTAAATGCACTCTCATTGTGGAAGCGTTGGAGGCCTCTGAGCAAAAATCTCCTCTTTAGAACACACACTGCTCCTTTACTATAAGTGGCTCTGCATTAATGACACACTTATTTTTCTTTTTGGTTAGGATACATAACCACGATTACTAATAAATCTTTCATTAGTTTACCCGCATTCCAGTTTTGGCATGTTTGCTGTTGCAGATCCCTGTAGTGACAGTAATAACTCTAATGGTAGTGAACAGTTCTGATATTTGTTTGTCAGTTGTTTTGTCATTTGTTTTTCATATGTTTTGTTCACTTTTTACAAAGCACATTCATGTATAATTTTGAAAATCATTTTTAGGTATGCACAGCAAATGCTAACATTCACATTGTAAAGTAATTCAAACGACATTACAATTCCACTTGACTGCTTCAACAATTCAAGGTACTTCTAAAAGGATAATCCTTTTATCAATTTTTGAGTGAATATTTGTATGCATTTACATACATAATGAATATCTATAAAGATAGTTTTCATTATATATTGCTTATTTTTTTAAAGTCCTCTTATTGATTATCTAAGCAGTGTTAGCTTGTAGCTGTTTTTTGGATTGTTGGGTTCATGAATGCTCATATATATGTATGCATATATATGTGTATTTACTTTTATATTTATAACAATTATTCTGCCTTGGTGATACTGAATTCATATTCTCTTAAACGGATGTATAATACTCTTTAGTACACAGTAACAGTTGTCCTTTTCAACCTCTCAATTGGATAATCTTACCCTTCTTTGGTAGCCATAGGAAGCAAGAGAGTGTCTTGGAGACAAGAAGATTCTGCCATGATCAACCACAACGATGCTAGGCTAATTTGAAAGCTGTGCTAGGTAGTGAATTTCCTGGTCTCCTAGACTAAATAAAATTCCTCACATCAGGAAATAGAATTGGTGAAAAAAAAAACCCAATTCTGCTGATACTTTCTTTCTTCTGATTGGCAAATAGATCAGTGGGAGAAACGACAGGACTCCCATGTTTTAATTTTTTGAAATATAGCCTTGGAATTATTTGTTTAAAAGAAACTTCAAATCCTTTATACTTAGTTCCCTCCTTTTAACCTAAGATTTCAGTCAGAAAATACCTTGCAATGATTTGAAAAACCTTCAGTGTGACCTTAGAGTGTTACCTGATTCAAGCACCAATTAGTTTTATAAATTTGTTATTTTGTATTACATAATATGGAAAGCAGTTGTTTCCTGAGCTATGTGTTTGATAGCTGCATACCCTGTCATTGGTGATAAAAATACTACTAATTATTTGCCTTCCATGGGTATGAAAACAATATTCTTCTTCTATCCAAATTACATATAGAGCTGCGTGTTTACATACAAATATATCAGTTGGTAATAAACTGACCCATTTTTTCATTTCTCTTAGATTTTCTGCCACAGTTTTGTTGAGGCATACCTGACATACAATAAACCGTACATATGTAAAGAGTTATAATTTGGTAAGTTTTGATGAAAGAATATACCTGTGAAAACCTTGCCACAATCAAGATAGTGAACATATGAAAAGGGAGCACAAATTCCCGGGGCAAGATATACAATTTGCAGTAACCAGTGCATAGCAAAAATGTGGGATCCCTGTGGGGTGCAGGGAAGT
Source organism: Macaca thibetana thibetana (assembly GCF_024542745.1). NCBI lineage: Eukaryota > Metazoa > Chordata > Mammalia > Primates > Cercopithecidae > Macaca > Macaca thibetana. The sequence goes on from NC_065592.1 coordinate 69,364,612, forward strand.
CAATCTCCTCTTCCTACGAGTTCATAGTCCCGTAATCCCATCTTGGTGGTCCGGACACCTCCAAGGAATGCGACGTCTATCCTGCAACATGCTCTATTCCTGGATCTAGATAGCTAAGAGATTCCATATGGTTCGCCTTTCAAATGTGCTGAGGTGCTGCCAACCAAAAGAGGGTGGTCTTCTCTTTACCCTTCCCTAAGACGCCTCTTGGCCACACCGGCCCTCCCTCTCCCCTCTCTGCCCATGCACGCAGGCTCCCACAGGAGCAGAGGGATGCAGCTGCACTGCATACAGCCTCCCTGCCCAAGCAACCTGGTCTCCACTCCTGACTAAAGGTGGCAGTGGTCCTGCGTAGGGTCCCAAGGTGCCAGAGTTCTGTGAGGGGGCAGCCAAGAACCAGTCCTGGTCGCAGTAGACAGTGGTATCAGGGGCTCCCTGTGAGCCAAGGCTCCAAACTCCTACCACATGTTCCGTTGTCACACATGTTCCGTTTTATGATTCCATTTATAAAACAAAAACTCAGAGATAAAATAAGAATTTCAAGAGGGTTACAGCATCACATTAAACTCCAAGCACAGGGCAGATCTGAACATGGGCTCTGTGCATCCATAATGGTTGTAGTTCCATGAAGCCACCTCTGCATTTCCCTTTGGAATCCCTTCTTGTAGCTTGTCGGCCTTTTGGCTAAGATGAAGTGTAATCCCTTCTTTCCCCCTCTTCCCAGCAATTGTCTGTTTCTCTATTGACAGTGAATTGCATTTTCTAGAATTTCATAGGCATTGATTTTATAGGACATATTCTTTTAGGTTTGATTTCTTCCACACAGCATAATTATTTTGAGTTTCATCCATGATGTTGTACTTATCAATAGTTTATTCTTTATTACTGCTGAGCAATGTTCTATTGGATTTATATACCTGACCTGTTGATGAGCATTCATTGTTTGTTTTCCAAGTTATTAGCTATTACTAGGAAAGCTGCAATGACTATGGGTATACAAGTCTTTTTACCAACAGATATATATATATATATATTTTTTTTTTTTTTTTTTTGAGGATACCTAGAAGAATGATTGGATCATATGTGATAAATTTGCCAAAATTTTTTTTAAATTACCAAACTGATTTTCAATGTGATTGTATCATTTTATATTCCTACCAGGAGTGTATAAGAATTCCAGTTCCTACATTTCCTTCATGGTGATTTAATATGGCCAAACTTTTAAATCTTAGCCATTATAATAAATGGGTTAGCATATATTATCTTATAAATTTGCATTTCCCTAAACACTAATGATGTTCAGCTTATTTACAAATCTGTGCTCTATTTTTGATATATTCATCTTGTGTCTGTTTTATTTTCTCATCCTCATATTTATTAGATAGCTTGTTTAATTATTGCATTTTAAGAATTCATTATGTATTATGGATATAATTCCATTTTCTCCACTCTGTGGTTTGTGTTTTCCTTCTTTGAAGAGTGTATTATGGAGAGCAGACATTTTAAATTTTGCTGAAATTTAATCTTTTTTTCTTCTTTTATGAATTGTGTTTTTGATGTTCAAACTAAGCTACTTTTTTTAACCAATAGCTGTAAATATTTTCTTTTAGCATTTTTACAGGTTTAGGCTTTACATTTAAGTAAATAACTGATTCATTTTTAGTTAATTATTATATAATATTTGAGATAGGAATCAAAAGTACATTGTTTATACATATCTCCAACTTTCCTGGTACCATTTATTAAAAATATCTTTTCTCCTCTGAATTCTCCTTGCATTTTGATGTAAAATCAGTTTACATATACATGATTTGGTCTATTTCTGGCCTATTAGGTTCTATTGATTTACTAGTGCATATTTATGACACTACCACACTATCTTGATTGTTGTAGTCTTGTATCACACAGTGTTACTCTTCCAATGTTGTTCTTCTTTTTCAATGTTTTAACCATTGTATGTCTTGCATTTCCAAATGAATTTTAGAATCAGCTAGCTAATTATATTAGAAAAGCCTGGTAAAAATTATATTAGATTTTGTTGAAGCTATATATCAATTTGAGATATATATCAGTATATCAATGTATCAATTCTACATCTTAACAATATGAAGACTTTAAACACATGAACAAGGTATACATATTTTTTAAATGTTTCATTTCTCTCAGCGCTCTTCCTGGTTTTCAGTGTGTATCTTTGCTTGTATTGGATTCATGGATCTTTTGTTGGACCGATCCCTTTGAAGGTGTGTTTTATACTATTTTAAATTGGTTAGGTGTTTTTGTTTGGATTTCTGATTGTTTGTTAGTATACAGAATTTCAATAGATTGTACTGTATTTATTTTAGAACCTGCAATATCTAAACTTATTTATTTTAGAAGCTGCTTTTGTTTATTTGCATTCATTTGTTTTTTGTAATCTCCATTGAATGTTTTTGAAAAAAGAATAAATTCATATGAGAATTAAATTCTAATTTTTCATCTCTAACCTGGATGCCTCTTATATTATTATTGACTAATTGCATGACTAGAACTTCCAGTTCAATACTGACTAGAAGTGGTGAGACCTCACATCTCCACCGTTGTCCTGATATGTGGAAGAAAGTATTCAGTGTTTCACTATTAAATATAATGTTTTTTGTCAGGGTTTCATAGATGCCCTTGATCAGTTTGAGATATTTTCTATTTCTACTTTGCTTAAAGTTTCTATCAGAAATGAAATTTGTATTTTTCCAAATGCTTTCTATGTGTCTATAAGAAATGATCAGTTGTTGTTTCTTCCTTAATCTGTTAATGGAGTGAATTACATTGATTGATGCTTATATATTAAAACAGTCTTAAATTGCTGACTTAACTGTTCGTGGTCATTCTTCATTATCCTTTTAACATATTATTGGATATGATTTGCTAATATTTTGTTAGAATTCTTATATCTGTACTCACAAAGAACATTTATCTGTACTTTTCTTTTTTGATTTTGCTTTATTTTGCTATCTATTTTCTAGCCTCAAAGAATAAGCTGAAAATTAATTCCTCCTCTTCATTTTTGGGAAAAGTTAATGAATAATTAATGTTTTTAACATATTATAAAATTCCCTGTGACTGTATCTAAGTTTAGAGGTTATTTTGTTCAAAAATTTTATATCATCAATTCAGTGTTTTTAATTGTAAGTAGCTATTTAGGTTATCTACTTCTTCTTGAATGAGCTTTGGTAGTATGTGTCTTTCAGGATATTTATCCACTTCTCATAAGTTGCTGAGATTATTGACATGGAGTTGTTCATAATGTTACCTTGTCTGTCTTTAAATATACATACAGAATCTGTGGTGATGTCACCTCTCTTGTTCCTGCTGTTAGTAAGGTGTGATTTTCTCTCTTTTTTTCTTAATTTGTTAGATTAGAAATGTGTCATTTTTATTGATCTTTTCAAAGGGATGCCTTTTGTTTCATTGATTTGCTCTACTGTGTTATGCATTCTAATCATTGATTTGTACCCACATTATTATTATTTATTTTATTTATTTTGAACTTTATTTTCTCTATTTTTCTAATTTTATTAGGGCGTTTGCTGATGTTATTGAGATCTTTCCTTTTCTAATATAGGTGCTTCATACTTTACATTTCTGTCAGTGTTCCTTTTTTAATTTTTGTACTTTTTGTAGAGACAGAATTTCACCATGTTGCCCAGGCTGGTCGCCCAGGCTGGTTGCCCAGGCTGGTCTCCAATTCCCGGGCTCAAGTAATCTGCTTGCCTTGGCCTCCCAAAGGGCTGGGATGACAGGCGTGAGCCACCTCCCTGACCTCAATACTTCTTGAATGGCTTTATGCAAATTTTGAAATGATGTGTCGTTGTTTGCAATCAGGGTAAAATACTCTCCAATTTGATTTTTTTCCTCTATAGAATTTTTTAGAAGTATATTAGTTATGTTTCAAGCATTTGAACATTTTTTTTTCTGGTATTGATTACTACTTTAATTCCATACTGGTCTGAAAACATACTTTGTATGAGCTGAATTATTTTAAATGTATTTAGAGTTGTCTTGTGGTCCAGAGTAAGCAATCTTATTAAATATTTCATGTGCACTTAAAAAGAATGTTTATTCTGCTGTTGTTGGATAGAGCATTCTGTAAATGTCATCTCTGATTATAACTCTGAAATTTCTATTTTTCCTAACTTCTGTAAGTATTTTTTAGGTACTTTTAAATTTTGTCATAAGGTATGTGAATGTTTATTTATGATTGTTATGCTGTCTTGATAAGTAAACTCCTTTATCATTATAAAATGCCTTTCCTTATTCCTGGTAATATGCTTTACTCAGAAAACTACCTTATCTGATAGTAATAGACACACTCCAAGTTACCTTTTTTTAGTGCTACTTGACATATCTTTCTGCATAATTTAATTTTAACATATGTGAGTCTTTATGTTTGAAACATATTTAAGTAGCAGGTAGCTGGTTATTGTTTGTTATTTAATTGACAATCTCTGCTTTTTAATTGTATTATTTGTACCAGTTACATTTACTATGATTATCGATATGCTTAGAATTAATCTATAATCATGATATTTGTTTTCTGTTTTTCTTTACTTCTTTCTCCTTTACCTTCTAATTTTGCATTCCTTTAGATTAATTGAGTAGTTATGATAGAACTTTATCTTCTTTATTGGCATATTATTGATAACTATTTTTTGTTACAGTAGTGACTAGTCTAAAATTTATAACATTTACTTTGAAATTTTCCTAGTCCCCTATTAGAAGTGATACCACTTCGTATATAGCACAATAACCATACAAGTATATACTTCCTTTTTCCCCTCTTGACCTTTATGTATAATTGGCATACATTTTATTTTTCATCTGTTATTTCATACGTCACATTACATTTGTATCATTTTTGTTTACACAATTATCTTACAGAGAAAAACACTTTCCTGTATTTTGCCTTATAGACACTAATTTCAGCATTTTTTCGTTCCTTCATGTTGATTCATATTTCTCTCTGCTATCATTTGCCTTTATGAAGGACTTCCTTAAACATTTCTTGGGTCTTCTGGAGATAAATTACTTTGAGTTTCTGAAACAGTTTAGTTTGTCTCCAATTTGGAAAGATATTTGCTTTGGGCATAAAATTTTGTGTTGATATTTATCTATTTATTTTAAATTTAGGGTATATGTGCATTTTTGCTATTTAAGTAAATTGTGTGTCATACGGGTTTTGTGTGCAGGTTATTTTGTCATGCAGGTAATAAGCATAGTACCTGATAGGTAGTTTTTCGATCTTCACTCTCCACTTTCGATCTTCACTCTTCACTTTCAAGGAGGCTCTGGTGTCTGTTGTTCCTTTCTTTGTGTTCATATGTACTCAGTGTTCAGTTCCCACTTACAAGTGAGAACATGCGACATTTGGTTTGCTTTTCTTGTGTTTGTTTGCTTAGGATAATGGCCTCCAGCTCCAACCATGTTGCAGCAAAGGAGATAATATTTAGTTTTTAAAGATATTTTAGAAATCTTATTCCATTATCTTTTTGCTTGCATTCTTGCTTATAAGAGCAAGTAAACCAGTCCAAGTCCTAAAACTTCAAAAGTAAGGAAGCCAACAGTGTAGCCTTCAGTCTGCACTGGTGTAATTGCAAGACCACTGGTGTAAGACCAAGAGTCAAAAAGCTGAAGAACTTGGAATCTGATATTTGAGGGCGGGAATTCCAGCACAAGAGAAAAATGAAGGCCAGAAGACTCAGCAAGTCTACTCTTTCCACCCTCTTCTGTCTTCTTTATTCTAGCCATGCTGGCAACTGATTAGATGGTGCCCACCCAGATTGAGGGTGGGTCTGCCTCTCCCAGTCCACTGACTCAGATGTTAATCTCCTTCTGCAACACCCTCACAGACACACTCAGGGACAATAGTTTGCATCCTTCAATCCAATAAAATTGACAGTCAATATTAACAATCACAGCATAGTTGTAAAAATTTTTAACAAGATGCTAGCAAACCAAATTCAGCAGTGCATTAAGAGTCATTTATATGATTAAATGGGATTTATCACAGGAATGTAAGGATGCTTACACATACACATGCCGGTAAACATGATGCACCCCATTTATAGAATGGAGGAACAAAAATCATGATCATCTCAATAAATACACACATGCACAAAGAATTCGATAAAATTCAACATTCTTTCATCATGAAAACTCTCAGCAAATTACTTATAGAATAAACCTACCTCAACATAATAAAGGCCATATAGTACAAGCCTACAAGTAACATCATACTCAATGTTGAAAAAAGTTAAAAGCTTTTCCTCTAAGATCAGGAACAACACAAGGATTCCCACTTCTATTCAACATGGTAATAGAAGTACTTGTCAGAGCGATCAGGTTAAAAAAGAAATAAAGGCATTCAGGCCAGGCATGGTGGCTCACACCTGTAATCCCAGCACTTTGGGAGGCCAAGTCGGTGTATCACCTGAGGTCACGAGTTGGAGACTAGCCTAGCCAATATAGTGAAACCCTGTCTCTACTAAAAATACAGAAAATTAGCCAGGTGTGGTGATGTGCAATCCCATCTATGCGGGAGGGTGAGGCAGGAGAATCACTTGAACCCAGGAGGTGGAGGTTGCAGTGAGCTGAGATCACGCCTCTGCACTCCAACCTCGGTGATAGAGTGAGACTCCGTCTCAAAAACAAAAAAACAAAACAAAGCAAAAAACAAAACAAAACAAAAAGAGGGATTAAGGCATTCAAATCAGAAAGGAAGTAAAATGTGTGTGGATGGGGGCAGGGATGGTGGTATATTTCTGACATTAAAAAAGAAGGAAGTCCATTTGCAACAACATGGATGAAATGGAGGACCTTTTACTAAGTGAAATAAGTCAGACAAAGAAAGAGAAATACTGTATGATCTCACTTATGTTGTATGTGAACTCTAAAAAAAAATTAAACTCATAGATACAGAAAGCAGAATGGTAGTTGCCAACAAATGTCTTTTCTCCATATATGTGTTAAACTCCAGCTTAACTTCAGGCTTGAGAGTCAACCATATTCTATGTGATGTGATTGCAAATAAGAAAATACACTGAATTGTTAAAATGAACCTTCCCCAAATCCACTATTATAGAGTTATTTCAATTTTGTGCCTAACTTAAATGGGTTATTAAACAAATATTCATAAGTCAAAATGGGTGAATATTATCATTAGGAAAGATTCTGGCACCATAACATGTTCAGTATAAATAAGTGCAATGTTGAATCCACATATAACATAAGTGAGATCGTACAGCATTTCTTTTTCTTTGTCTGACTTATTTAGTAAAATGTCCTCAGTTTCATCCATGTTGTTGCAAATGGACTTCCTTCTTTTTTAATGGCAGAAATATACCACCATCCCTACCCCCACCCACACTCATTTTACTTCTTCCTTTCTGATTTGAATGCCTATATTTCCTCTTTTTTGTTGTTGTTTCTTTTGTTTTGTTTTGTGTTTGAGATGGAGTTTTAATTAAATGTTTTAATTATGATGAAAGAATATCTATAAATTTGAAATCAGAAATTTTCATGTACACAAAAGGATTTAAACATCATAAACATATTGTATCTAGAAATAATAAACATTTGAAAGATATATTGCACAGCATCCTGACTTGTTAAATTATGATCCCACAGAACAGAACATGATGACCTCCACAGGACAACTGATGCAGTGATGTCTACTTAACACAAATATATTTATAAAGAGTAAATAATGTGATAACCAATAATACCATTTTATTAATTTGTTATTATATGGAGTAGAAATATTATACTGCTTTTTCTCAATTTTTTATCTACCTGTTAACATCTCTGAAAATCAGATATGTCTGAAAATCAATGGCAGGTCATGAATTAATTGGTAGTATTTTCCTTAAAAATATAAAGAATAGAAGCATATCTTAAAATGATGAATTCTGTTACTTTAAAAAATATTTATTTGCAAAATTTATTGAGTTTCCAAAGAATTGTAAAATACACACACAAATTTTCAGAAAATGAAGTTTGTGCAGTAGCCATATAGTGATTTGCATCCACTGTTGGAATACATGCTCAGACTCTGGTCTAATCCACCTAAATTTTTATTTGGAAACACACACATTTTATTCAGTAAAGAGTAATTACTTTATGGCAGGCACTCTCTAGTATGTCTGCTGCAGAATATGTATTTTATATTACATTTATACTCATGTAAATACAGTCTACCATAGATGATAAGATAAGCATATAATTCATTTTCTATATCAGGACTTTAAGAATAAAAATGTATTTATAAACATTAAGGTGGCTTAATACATGTGATATGAACAAGCTATATCACAGGCAAACTAAGATGTATGGTCACTCTCTAGGGTTTTAATTTAGAAATAGAAAATTATTTATCCAGAGACATAGCATACATCCCCCAAATTAGGCAATTTCATCACTGTGTGAATATTATAGAGTGCTTAAACAAAGCCAGATAGAAAAGCCTACTATGCACCTAGGCTATATGGTATAACTTATTGCTCCTAAGCTGCAAACTTGTTTAGCATGCAACTGAATATTGTAGGCAATCGTAACACTATGGTAAATGCTTGTACATCTAAACAAGTCTAAACATAAAAAGGTACACTAAAAATACGATGTGCAAGATTAAAAATGCTACACTTCTGTAGAGTGCTTAGCATGAATGAAGCTTATGGGACTAAAATTTGCTCTGAGTGAGTGGCGAGTGAATGTGAGGACCTAGGGTATTACTGTACATTACTGTAGGCTTTACAAACACTGTAAGCTTAGACTTCACTAAAGTTATTTCATAATTTTCTTTCTTTAATAATAAATTAACCTTAGCTTACTGTAACTTTTTTAGTTTATGAATTTTAAAGTTGTAAAACTTTTGACTCTTTTACAATAACACCTTAAAAAGCAGACAATTCTATGGCTATAGAAAAATATTTTCTTTTTTGTATTCTTTTTCTATATACTTTTCATCAAGTCATCATTAGGCAACAGATATTTTTCAGCTCCATTGTAATTTTATGGAACCACCGTAGTATATGTGGTCCATCCTTGACCAAATTATGGTTGTATGTTACATGATTGTATCTGAAAAAGCAACAGACAAGCTATATAGACATGGTATTTGTTAGATATTTTTCTTGCAAAAGAACAAAATTAGCCTACCACTTCAGTAAATCAACTTGTAGCACTTATTTCTAAAGATTTCTAAATTTTTACATGCTTACGCTTTGTCATTCTCAGACCAAGTACATGTTTTCACACAGCCATCTTTCTTTTCCTGGAATCTTTCAGAATTACAGTTATGATGTCATTTTATATTCCCCAAGCTGATGTAATGTTGTGAAATATTGTCAGAGATAAATTATGCATGCTGGGAGGGAAAAGATTAACATAAAATGTGGCAAGTATAGAAAATATAAACTAATATAAACACATATATTCATAACAGTATCAAATGAATCTTCATAATTAAGAAAAGTATAGACAGGTACAAAACATATGACTTAACTTGTTTCTCTACCAAGTACAATCTATATGTTTTTTTCTATGACCCAAGATACCAAATTTTTCATTTAAATTTCACATTTTAATTTACAACTTTTATTCTGGTTATCACAATGGAATACTGTTATTGTTGACATGAATGTTCTTTACGATAAACTGTGAGCTTCTGTAGAGGAGCTATGTCTTATTCATGCCTAGCCAAGCAGGATGATAGACATTTTAGCCAAAAGAAGTCAATCAGATAAGTTCAGTGACTCAAACTTATATTGCAGGCACAGACGGAAATGTCTATATTAATAGTAAATGAAGAAAAAAATATTTTAAATGTTATCTTTAAAAATGTAAACATTTATGAAAATTATTTTTGTGTGTTGAGAAAAATTCTGATTCAAAATTACATATATGATCTAAAATTTAGGACAAATTAAATATTAATAAATGATTATTAATCAAATTTTGTTTCTAAAAGTATTATGTGGTGGTGTGATATAGTATCTCTTGCTTCATCTTTGGCTTCCATAATGTGTTCTCAAAATTGGCATTTAGGAAAAATATTCCCGGAGTGTTACCATTCTTCAATGATCCTAGGTCTTTTGATCTTCAAGACATCCTCTTTTGAAGTATTAAACATTGTTTGAAAACGAACTTGACTGTTATCCATTTTAATTATCAAAAAGTCTCCTTTGTCAAGTTATTGTAGATTATTTGAGCAGTTCTCCAACAATTTCATCAACTTCATAAAATCTTGCATCTTTTCAAGATCCGTAATTTTCATTGGCTCTTATTTTCTGTTATATTTGCACTAAAATGTTAGATATTCTATATACCTGAGATTCAGTATAAGACTGACTTATTCATGTGCAATAAATTCTTTGTCTTTCTTTTTTGGGGACAGGGGAGTAGCTAGGTCTATAGCCTGAACTAAGGATGTGTATCACCAACCCTGGACAATTTTTTTTTATTTTGTTTTGTTTTTGTTTTTGTTTTTTCAGCTTTTGTAGAGACTGGATCTTGCTGTGTTTCCCAAACTGTTCTTGATTTCCTGGCTTCAAGTGACCCTTCCGCCTCGCCCTCCCAAAGTGCTGGGATGATAGACATGAGTCACTGTGCCTGACCCAAGTGGAATAAACTCTAATGTTAAGTGGTGAGTATTTAGTTGGTGGCTGATCTTAAGCAGTTAATTTACTAGTAAATATTTACCTAATAAAATAATTTTTCTTCTTAAAATACGTTGCAGTTCTAGAAACTTGGTTAATGCATGGTTAGATAATGGGAATGACTGTATTTGGAAGTTCTTGCTTTTATTTAATAGCAGCAAAATTGATGTATTTTTGTGTATGGCTCAGAATATTTTCCTAAGCAATGTAGGACACTTTGGTGTTGTGTGTTTATGGATGCATATATATTTAGTAATATCATGTGTATATACTTAGGTCCTGTCCAATTGCCAAAATCTGTTAAATAGCTAACCAGACTCTTAAATGTCACCTTTATAAAATGGTAATGTATATATCCTGTGAAATATGATCCTTAGGTAGAATTCTAGCTTTAATGAATTCCAACATTAATCCCATATGACTCATCTGTCAGGAAGTGTAAAAATCAAAACTGCTCCTTTTGTTGCCTTTCACTCACTGTGAAAACAGAGCAAAGAACAGTCCCTTTGGCACATTCATCAAAACTGTGATCAGGCTGATTAAAATGCAGATATACTGGAGCTTGTCTTTTATCTGTAGTCCAAGAGTGATATCTGATTTATTTGAATCTCATTAACACTCTGTTTCCATGCCTTCTTTACTATTGTTTGCTGCTGTTACCAGCATCTAATTAAACAAACACAACTGGGAATTTTGCACACACATTTACTCTATATGTTTCTCTGATATTATCTGAAACCTGTCTTCCTACCAGTAATGTACTCCTCAGGTGTGGGATGAGGGCAGAATGGTAATTTGGTGGTGTTCTGCACCATATTACATTTGTGTGAGGAATCATAGGATCTTATAAATTTTTAAATTGAAAAATACCCTCTATCTGGAATTTGCTTTCATTTCTTATAAAGAACTTGCCACTTGGTTTAAAGGCTTTTGATATCTTAATGGCAAAGCCTGTGTTTCACAGAATATTTATTTATTATTGGTCTGATTTCTATGGTGATAAAATGGTGTGTTTCATTTTTATTGCACACATTTTCACTATTCTGTTTTCTGTATAGTTTTTCCTATTCTAGTAGTTCAGACTCTGGGAAAATCCGGTTTTCTAGGTGTCATCTTTTAAAGCCCCATTCGCTTTACATCGCTTGAGGCTTCTCAATTACTCTACTACATCATGTTTTACAGACATTTCTCTTTTACTCTTTCTGAAAATAATCAATTAGTCCCTCACCCTTGCATACAAAAAGATGAAAAGTAGCAAAGAAAAATAGAAGTAAATCAAAGAATATGAGATTATTTTAAATCACAATCAACTTCATTCCATGTTAATTTTTATCCTAAAGAATTTCAAATGCAAATCTTTGAGAATTAATGTAATGTCCTCCGTATTAGCTTCATGCTGCATAGTAGTTGACACAGTGCCATGAACAGCAAGAAATATATTGTTTATTTTTGTGATTGTATCCCACTACCCATCTTAATAAAAATAATTAAATTCAAGCCTCATAATTGTGAAAGCAATTCGAATATATTCATATTTCAATTACTGTGATGATGTAAATCCAAATTACACCATCTGATGCCTCTAGAGGGAACAATATGAACAAAAAGAGAACATTTACATTACATATATTTTGAAAGGTTAAAAAGGGGCAATGTAATTACCGTGCTTCCTAACTGAAAGTTAACTATATATAACACACACCAACTGTTAGTAACCATTACCCTACTTTATGTTATCTGAGTGAACTTGCATATTTAAATAATTCTCCTCACACTTTTTACTTAGAGATGTCATGTGTATCTGTATCTGATATTGGCCACTTGCAAGAACTTTAATCATATTCTGAAGATGAAAACCTAGCATCTAGTGGTGAGAGTGTAGAGAATGGACATTCTAATATATTATTTGTGGGGCCAACATTTCGGGGGGGAAGATTTTAGTATGAATTATGCTTGCCGTATTCAGAATAACAATACTATGAATCTAGCTACAGAAATAGTAGCTTAGTACATAAATACGTATTAATCTATATACACACCTGTGTACAACTTATTGAAACATATATTGTAACAGAAAAATACCAATAACAATCTAAATAACCATGATAAATGGCTATTCCATTATTTGTGGAGGAATAGAATAAAATACTAAGCAACATTTCCACAAAAAATAGAGGTAGAACTATATGTACTGAACATGGAATCTGTCCATAATATTTTTGTGAATAAAAAAAGTTATTTAAATATTATGACTTACATGATTTTATTATGGAAAATTGCATGTGCAAGTATGTATATTTATAAAATAAAATGTACTTCTGTGAGCCGGGCAAGGCTACCTGTGGGGTGAGTGTATAATGAGAATCTTGAGCAACAAGGATAGGAATTTTCTTTTCCAAATTTGTGTAAATTAGGAAAAATTGTATAATTAAGAAGAAAAATGGAAGATTTTAGATTATTTGCAGCCCTTTCCAAAAAGATTATTTTGTTCTAACTTACAATTAATAATACTTTCCAATCAGGCTTTCTTGGGGACAGTTAATGGTGCAAAACTTTCAGCCTTGCATGTGAATGTCATTGTTATTGGTGATCATCGACAAGGCAAACACATCTCAGTCTCTTTCCTTGGAATTCTGATTCATCTAAGAATAAAGCTTGTTTCAATACAATATATTATTATTATTATTTCTTTAATACAATATATTATTATTATTATTATTTCTTTCCTTTCTATAACAGTCAGTAAAGTCTAGGCTACAAAGAAAACATGTTTTCCTGAGGGCATTCAAGGAATATTTTTTCCATACTGTTGGGTTGCTCTTTCCAAGGTAATTGTGTCTTCTATATAGTCAGAACTGGGTGACTGCATATCCACATGAAGGAGAGAAAGCCCAAAGAGACATTTCCTATAGATAGAAGAGGCCCTTTAGTGAGTGCATATTTTATTTCTACTCTCATTTACTGAGTGATAACTAGGTCACATGGCCACACCAAGACAAAAGAAGTGTGTATGTGTGTGTGTGTCTGTATGTGTCTGTGTGTGTGTGTTTGTATCCTGGCCCATACACTGCCTATAGACAATCATTTAATGTGTTTTGTGTGTATGCTTATATTTGAAGGTGTTAAAAAATGTGCATTATTTGTGTCAAAATGTCTATCAATGTGTTAGAGTGAAGGACAGTGTGTTTGAATTAAGTGCCAGCTGCCCCAGCATGAAAAAGTACGTGTCTTCTGTCCCTTAGAAAAATAATATTATAAATATTAATAAATAATGAATTTTCTTCCACCTTTGTGGGCCATATCAATTGAAATTTTGCAAAATACGCCAATGTTCTATCTCATACTCTAATATGTTTAGTTTCTTCAAAGTTGGGATAATGTTGTCAAATTAATTAGAACCTTCAATCAAAATATCAGTTTTACAAATCTACTCACAAGTGCCCTAATAGTGGCTCTCAGCCAGACACGCTTTGAATGATGTTACTATGATATATCGCACTATTATAAAATTACTCATATATTGGAAGAAGAAAAATAAAATTAAGGCTCTGGTCATTTTCTTTTAATTTTGAAAGGCACCATCCCAGGCTTCTTTATATGAATATGTATATATTTTCAGATTTTTATAACTTATATATCTGTGCCAGGAAGTGACAGAGTCTAAAGTTTATGGATACTAATATTTCTTAAACACAACAAGCAGTATTTTCTCCAAGATTAATGTAATTCATTTTTATTTCTGCCTAGTATTTTAGCATTTCACTTTCTTTAATGTCATGTATGTAATTACTTTTAACAAGGGCTATCTAATTTAGGTCATTTCCCAGTGATGCATCAGTGAGCATAAATTGCTATTCAATTGTGTCAGCTTTCATCTCTGAGTCGATGACCCACAGAACTACCATATTACAAATGTAAAATGATTCTGTTAACACACAGTGATTTTCTAGTTTCCTTAATCATTAAAAAGAGAGAGAAAGAGCATTTAATATATTTCCTTCGTTCTACTCGGCTAACCCATCAAACTGTCTATTTCAGGGCCAAATTTCTTGTCACTCTCTACAATGTCTACTGTGCATTCACATCTCAATTATCTGTCTCTAAGCTTCTATCCTGATAGATATCCCCAAACTACTCTTTCAAAGATCACTGTTTAGTTAACAAACACTTTGACCCTTTTTCATTCTCAATCTTAGCATAAAGTCAATTTTTGAGATAATGTAGGTAAGTGGTTACATCGCATTCATACAGCCTAAGATTCAAACTCCAACTTTGTTAATTTCTGAATAGTTGCCCTTAGGAAACTCTGAGACTTACTACTTTGTGCAACTAATGCTTCTATTTTAAAGAGATGTTCTGAACTTTAAATGAGATAAGGTACTTACTTAGTAAAGGGTCTAGTGCATATTAATGACAGCTGTTAATACTAGACATGACATCTCTTTTTAATATTTCTGAACTCTCATTTTCTGTGAAATATGTGACATTGGTTCTCACTCCACCTCCCAGATTACTCCTTTTTAATCTCTTTGGTCATCCTTCCTTTCTCCCATTTCTTATGTTTGCATATTTCTCTTTTTTTTTTTTTTTTTTTTTTTTTTTTTTTTTTTTTTTTTGGTTCACTGGCACTCCTGGTTCATCTTATCCTCTTTTTGGGAACAAAAACTTACTTCTCAATTCTACTAATTTAAATTCTGAAATATAATTCTCTAGACATATGTATTCTCTTAATGTCACCTCTAAAATGTCACATTATCTTCAAGATATTTCTAAATATATTTCTGATAACTCAACCTCAGTATATTCCATTTGAATTCATTCTGTTTTCTAAACCTCTTCTAACTATCCTTAGATTTCAGTGTTTCTTTTATACTCACAGTCATTCAAACTTTTGGATCTGTTACACAGTTCTTCCACAGGTAATCATATGCCTAATGGCATGAATATCGCATTTAGTCCAACCCCATGTATATCCTTCTGTTTCCACTCTGCCTTGCTAACACTGAGGCCCTTAATAACTTTCAGCCTCTTATGCATCTTTTTGCATCGATGCCAGATGAAACCTCTCAACTCGAAGCACAAAGATTCAGGGGTTTCCCACTCATTAATTTTCCCACTCATTAATTAATGAATAAGTTCAGCCATAGTTCAGTCTTACCTATGTTATCATCAGTAACTGGCTTTCAATATTGATAATTCTGGGAGGCTGAGGCAGGAGGATTGTTTGAGCCCAGAAGTTCAAAGCCAGCTGAGGCACCATGGCAAGACTCCATTCCTACAAAAGACATAAATAAATAAACAAATAAAATTAGCTGGGCCTCGTGAAATGCACCCATAGTGCCAGCTACTCAGGAGGCTGAGGTGAGAGGATTGCTTGAGCCCAGGAGTTTGAAACTGCAGTAAGCTATCGTTGTGCCACTGCACTCTAGCTTAGCTTATGCAATAAAGCTAAACCTCATCTCAAAAAATGTGTGTATTGATAACTGGAAATAGGTTAAATGAAAAAACATAAAATCATTTCAGATGAAAAGGAGAAGGATGACTTGATGAGAAATTATCTTATATGAAGATCTTGGCAATGCTTTACCTAGATAGGAAAGGTCATAAGTGGTATACCAACAACTGTATAAAATACAGAATATAAGAAAGCATACAGTTAGTGAAAGTGTACTATCCAGATGTAACACTGAGAAAACCATAAAAATTACAGAAGAATAGTTTGTGAAATGAAGTAAAACTTTTAAAATGATCAAAGATATTGTCACCCTCCAAAGTTATGATATTTTCTTCCCTGAAAGTAATCAATTAGAATAAATATGAACAAGGTCAGTAAAATACTTGTCTGGCAAGTTTGTGCCATTTTTCTTTGGTTAAGAAATCACACCAATTTTATTCATATTTGTAGGAGCTAAGAATCTTATGCTGGCCATGCTTCAATTTTAAATATCAATTAAGGTTACTGATAGTCATTTTGACTTTTGAAAGAATTGACTGAAGGAAATAAAGGTAATTATAAGTAGCTCTGCATGATGTGGTCCATATATCTATTTTTTGGCCACTGTTTTGTTTTGAATGTTGTTCATAAATAGTGCAGGTGGAAAGAGGATCAGATTATGGGAACTGATAGATCTAGTTATAAATAAGTTTATTTCACCCTAATTACACGAGTTGAATATTCTTCATGAATATTCATAATAAATAATATTAAAGATGGAGCATTGAAAATGGAAAGAACAAAATTAGTATTTCACCTTTCAAAGTCCCTGATTAAAGTGTAAATTCACCAGGAGGCTTATATCTTAAACTGTGTCAGCTAACACCTTAGGCTTCAGCTATCATCTTAATTATCAGCTAACACTTTCACAGGGACTGGTAGACATGTGCAGCCTGCCCTTGGGAGCCCAGGAAAGAAAAGGTGAGATGTTAGGAGAGACAAACAAGGCTGAGTCTGGAGACATGCCAAAGACTGAGAAACCTACTGCACCATTTTCTTGGAGCCAGCTTGAGATCTGTAATACATTGCTCTCTTAAGAATTATTCCTCAGATATCAGAAGTAAGTACAGCGGGAAAGCATTTTGTTTTGTCACCCCAACCTACTTTTGTCACTTTCTTTACTTCTGTTCACCTGTAGAGGGAAGTGGTCTTTGTTAAGACAGTGACAGATAATTATTCATAGTTTGCTGTGAGGGAAGGGCCCTATTAGGAGAAAAGCCTCGTTGATGCTCCATTGTAAAGAATTTTAAATACTTTGCAATGGTGTTTATGATAGTGGCAGGACATAGACAAATCCTAGGCAGACAGGGGTGAGTGACCATTGAAACAACACTTTCAAGCCAAAGAGAGTTTAAAGCCTAGCTGCAAGTCCCAGGTAAATCCAAGGACTGGACTGAGAACCTCTCTTCCCATTCGGTGCACTTTCCTCTGATTGATTCCCACCCTTCACCTATTTTATATATACCTACCCTTCTCTAATTGATTTTTTACACTGTTGTGCCCACTTTTGAGTGGTGCCTTTGTTTTAACTATTTTTTGCATAGTCACAAGCCAATCATCATGCACTCCCCTATTCTGAGCCCATAAAAGCCCCAGACCCAGCCACACTGGAAGAGAAACCACCTGACTTTGGATCCCTTCTCCACGAAGAGCTGTTCCATTACTCAGTAAAATTCTTCTCCACCTCCCTCACTCTTTGGTTGTCAGCATATCCTCATTCTTCTTGGATGGGGGACAAGAATTCAGTACCCAACAAATGTGGGTACTCAGACAGCTATAACATTGTGGTCATCTGTTCTCCTCCAGAGGAGGGCAGCCACTCTACACCATGGGAAGCAATGGCAGGGCTGAGCCAGCCTTGGAGCTGTGGGCCAGAGCAGGGCAAGAGGCTGACTGTGCTAACATGCCACTGTCTATCAGGCTGTGGATGGTAAAACTAAAAGAGTTTATTAGCATGTTGTAACACCCCTCCAGTCTCTTTGGGGTCATGTGCACCCCTGCCTGGGTGCCATCACATTCCTTTTGGGGAAACATGCCTGGTCCAGCAGCAAGTCCTGCATGGAGTTCATCACTGTGCTGGCATTTCGAACAGCTGACTGGACCCTGCACTTGCTCTTTCACACACCACCACCTGCCAGGGGCTGAGCATACAGTTGCAGTAGCTGTAAGAGCCATGGGCTGGAGCACAAGCTGGACGCAGCCCGGTGGGTGGGGTAGACAGGGCACCTCCTGCTGCGAGCTTGGCAAAGGGGCTGAGAAAAATCCTGCATTATTTGTTTTACCATAAAGAAATCTCTGAATACTCTTCAGGCTCAAAAAACACCACCACGAATGTAAAAACATTATAGCCAACTACCAGAATACAGTAAGAACTGGTAGGAGAGGAAGTCAGAACACAGGACAAAAGAGATTTCTATTTAAATGACAATAGAACCAAAAGGAGCAAGATGAGGAAGAAGAGACTGTCTGATATTCATCCCAATGGAGCTACACGTGGATTTAATGTGGGGAAATTTTTCAAATATACCTACTTCTGTCTTCCCAAAACTGCCTTTGTACCTGTCTAAAAGTAAAGTAACTATTTTTGATAAAAAATATGTGACCTGTCAACCTGAAGGAAGAAAGCATGGCAACACTGTTATAGAGCATTTATTTGGTCCAAGGTTGGCAGCTGCAGCCTGTGAAATGTTTCCATGTTGCCTTGGGAGTGCTCCATCAGGCCTTCCTTACAAGCATGTTTTTAAAGGAAAAAAGAGGACAATGAGTGGGCTGATGCAAAGTTGTTTGACAGGAATTCTAACTGGGCACAGAAATAACAATGGTGTGATTGGATACACATTGTTGAACCATGGAGTACAAGCTTATGGTGTCCAGTATATGGCATTTTATGGCTACTTAGTGTCAGTCTAGAACCCAAGAAGCAAGTGGCTTCAAGAGGTGACTATTTAGCTCAAGAGGGAAGTGTGATGTGGACTGCTTCTGCATTTCAATGTCTCTCTGAGCCTGACAACTAAAGGGTGCTGACTTTCCTCACATAAAAGTTTTTTCTCTCAATCCCATTATGCAGATGCTGTGGCTGTGGGGTATAACTGTAGTGTCGTATATACAAGCTTTCATCTGACTTATTTTAGTTTGTCATATTTATTTTTGGCATCATCTTTATATTAAGGTATAATTTAGTTAAAGTTAAATATGGAGATCTGGGTTTTGAGAAATATATGCATTCATGAAACTCACCTCCAGAACATTCTGTAATCATTCTTCTCATTTAATCCCAAGAAGCAATCACTGTGTCAGAGGTGTTTGAACCAGAGTGACTCCATCTTGATTAAGAGCTGGGTAAAATAAGGCTGAGACCTGCTAGGCTGCATTCCCAGGAGGTTAAGGCATCCTGAGTCACAGGATGATATAGGGGGTAAGCACAAGATTCAGGTCACAAAGACCTTGCTAATAAAACAGCATGTGGTAAAGAAGCTGGCCAGATCCCACCCAAGCCAAGATGGTGATGAAAGTGACCTCTGGTCACCCTCACTGCTCATTTTACACTAATGCATTAGCATGCTAAGAGACACTCCCACCAGCACCATGACAGCTTACAAATGCCATGGCAATGTCAGGAAGTTACCATATATGGTCTAAAAAGGGGAGCAACCCTCAGTTCCAGGAATTGCCCACCCCTTTCCCAGAAAACTCATGAATAATTCATACATTGTTTCCCATATAATCAACAAGTAATAAATTTAAGCAACTGAGCAGTCCATGCTGCTGCTCTGTCTAAGGAGTAGCCATATTTTTTTGTTCTAAATTCTCGAATAAACTTGCTTTCACTTTACACTGTGGATCCACCTCAAATTCTTTCTTGCATCAGATCTGAGAGCTCTGTCATGGGGTCTGGATCAGGACTCCTTTCCAGTAACAACTGTTCTCATTTTCTTCAACGTCTGTTAGTTTTGCTGGTTTCACAAATTTATATAAATAGAATTATACTGTATATATACATTTGTGCCTGACTTCTTTCTCTCAGGAGAGTTAAAAAATCGTTAGAATTTCATAGCTTTGTTCTATCAGCAATGGTTTTTTTGTTTGTTTCGTTGGTTGATTGGTTGGTTGTTTTTGTTTTCAGCTGCCGAGCAGTATTCTATTCTATGGATAAACCACAATTTGTTTATCTGTTATCTTTTTCACGGGCATTTGGGTTATTTTCAGTTTTATTCTATTATCAATAAAACTTTTGAGAACATTTACATGCAAGTTGTTTTCTCGGACATTTTTTGTCATTTCTTTTGGCTATAAATACAAAAAGTGTAGAATTTCTGAGTCACAGTGGAAGAATTTATTTGATTTTATGAAAACAAAATGTGTACTGGTTTCCAAAGTGTTTATGTTATTTTACACATTCACTAGCAAAGTATGAGAGTTTCAGTTGTCCCAGATTCTCACTGACAATTGACATTATCAGTCTTCTTAAATTTAGCACTCCATTGGGTACGATTGCCTCCCACTGGAACTATATTTGTTTGAAATAATTACTTTTTTTCAATGTGTAGCATAAGTCTTGGTTTGTACTCTTATGAACACTTAGTGTTCATGCAATGTCATAAGTGATTCAGTTTTGAATTATTAATGATTTTAGAAGTTACAAACATATTAGGCACATTCTTGTTACTGGTACATAGAAGCTAAACATTTAAAAATTTTTAAAAATTGATGAGGGGTGATTAGAATGGAAGGTGATAGGCAAAAAAAAAAAAAAAAAAAAAAAAAACACTGCAAGGGTAAGATCTGGAAAGGTAAAGATCACAAATCCAATTTGTAACATGATTGTTTTTAAGAACATTTGGGAAAACTTAGGAATATATAAAGTAGAAAATTGCCAATATGAGTGTGGCGATTATATAAATAAGTTTGTAATTCCCCTTGTTTATGTTCTTAAGTAGTTGGCATCAATTATATAAAATGATATTTCATACTATATATTATAGAATTAGGTTGAGAATATTTATCTATTACTTTGAAAATATATACTTTTGTAAGAAAATAATATGTTAATGATGTTGAAGTTAGAAATTTTCACAACAATATTTGGGATTTTTCCCTTCATACTTGCTATTTATTGAAAATACCATATTATGTGAAATAGCAAATGCCTAAGTTAATGCAGAATTTCTGAACTCCACCTATGACTTCTAATTATTAAGGTACACCTAATGCCTTTAGGATTTCGATCATTTTATAATACTCAAAATTAAGAAGTAGATAGCTTTTAATTCAGAATTTTGGATTCCTGAGAGAGAAAGCCTGGAATTAAATCTTGTCTTTTTCGCTAGGAATGTAAACATAGATAATATTATTATATAATGTTTCTCTATTTCCCTGCTTCAAAGAATTGCTATGACAACTAAATGAGTTAATAATTTTAACGTGCGGCCAGGCGCCATTGCTAACACCTGTAATTCCAGCACTTTGAGAGGCCAAGGCAGGTGGATCAGCTGAGGTCAGGAGTTCGAGACCTCAGGAGGTCAGGAGTTTGAGCCTGGCCAACATGGTGAAACCCCGTCTCTACTAAAAATACAAAAATTAGCAGGGTATTGTGGTGCATGCCTGTAATCCCAGTTACTCTGGAGGCTGAGGCAGGAGAATCGCTTGTACCTGGGAGGCAGGAGGTTGCAGTGAGACAAGATTGTGCCATTGCACTCCAGCCTGGATGACACAGCGAGACTCCATCTCAAAAATAAATAAATAAATAAATAAAATTTTAAAGTGCTTAAAACAGTGTTTCACAGAAGCCAATAAATGTGTCTAGTAAATGTGATAACGATAATTTTGAACTCCACCATTTACTGTACTTTTGGTAAAAAGCAAGAGTTGTTCAAAGATATTGCAGTCATTTTCATGATTTCCAAAAAATATTATTATCATGTCAGAAACTACTATAATTTACAATATTCTTTTTGATTCTCACCCCTTATTAGACTAAAAAAAAGTACATAAAATAATAATAAAGCTAGCATTTAGTGACCACTTTCTGTGTGCTTAGGACATTTTAAATCTCTTAACTATCCTATGAGATGACATCCATTAGCCCCATTTTAGATGTGAAGAAGCTGAAACATAGAAAGACAAATTACCTTGCCAAAGTCATATAGTGATAATGTCAAAAGCAAATCTAAGTTGTATGACTCTGAATCTTAAACCATGTACACTGACCCTCCAACTGCCATTTTCAAACAACTGATATTCAAATTCTAACAGTGACTGGTAAATAATATTGGTAAAGTAAGAAAAAAAAAAGTAGAGCTTAGAAGTTTTCTTTTACTTACAAGTCTTTATGTACTCCCAAGTTCAAAGAAGCAGTACTTTACAGACAAAAATCCCAAATAAAAGACAGGGAGAGTTGGAAATGATTCTCCCAATTATTTGACCCATTTTATTAACATAAATCATGGTAGGTAGTAGATGTTCAATAAATTATTAAATGTATGAGTAAATAAAAAGTAAAACCCTCAAGGAACTTTTCCCCAGACTTTTATAGAACCTGGTCTCAATTAAGACATACTACAAATGTATAACAAATGTTGTTGAGTCAAAAAATTTTTACCACTATGTATAGATTCAACAATAAAATAAAGTTGAGATTATTAGGAAATTGTTCATCCAGTCTGGGTTTGATTTCCATCTTTACAGTAATAACTCTAGTGAAAATTTACATTTCACTTTTTCTACTTTACCTTTTGTAAAATAGGATTATTATCCTGTGTGAACTCCTTCTCCCACCTCCAAAAAGAATGATGAAAGTACTGACCAAGCACTTAGAAAATGCTATTAGTTACATTTAGTTTACAGTAACAATGAGAAAATATTTCTCATATTATGGAAATTATAATTATTGAGAAATCTGTAAAATTTTTAAGATACTTTATAATTAATGTTGATTTAAAGAAAAGAATAATGAATATTCATAGTACATTGGAATTTTATAGTATTTGTTTCATTCTTTACAAGCAATATATTATTAACTAAAAACATAAAAGATGAAACTATATATGATATGACCAATGTGCTTTTAATATCATTTGAAAAGATTAATTACATTATGATAAATTAAAAGATAAATAATTTATTTTTTACTCCTGGGTTTTTCTTTTAAATGAATATGTAAGGATGTCCAAAATGAATGATTTGATTATTTCCCATAATCATTCTTAATTTGAAAGAACATTTCATTTTTTGCTACTGATCTACAATTCTCTATTCCTAGTACAAAGTTTCAAGGTAAGCCAACATTAGTGTAGACCTGTAGGGTGTAATGCTTAATGTTGTCTTTAAAATATATTTTCTTGAAATTATATTTTATATAGACAGATAGATAGATAAATAGATATATTTATCTTTCTATATAAATAGATATATCTATCCATATATATATCTATAGATAAATAAAGATATATCTATCTATAGATAGATAGATAATTAGATCTATCTACCTATATTTACCTTATGGTGCCCATTAAAAGATACAGATGAATATCTATGCAAATAAAATCTTGTAGACTTTTTCTTTTCTTTTCTTTTTTTTAACCAATAGCAACACCAAGATCTAGCTAGGTGGTCAATCATAATCACCTAATTCAAATACAGTCTATCCACTTTATCCACAGTTCCTCTTTCCATGGTTTCAGTTACCCATGGTCAACTGTGGTCTGAAAATAGGTAAGTACAGTACAATAAGATATTCTGAGAGAAAGAAACCACATGTACATAACTTTTATTATAGCATATTATTATAATTGTTCTGTTTTATTGTTATTTTGTTAATCTCTTACTGTGTTTAATTTAAAACTAAATTTTAACATAGGTATGTATGTATTTAAAAAATAATATATTTAGGCTTCAGTACTCTCCACAGTTTGGCATCCACTGGGGTTCTTGGGACAAATCCCTCTTAGATAAGGAGAGACTACTGTATATGACTGTGGTAAAATCCTAAAATGTCTCCTCTAGATTTCTCACTAGAATCCAGAGAACTGGGAGTATGATGAGAGATCATCCTCTGATTATGCCAGGTGACATGGCAAAATGAACTTTCTGCAGATGATTTGAAAGTCACTAATCAGTTAACTTTGATTCAATCAAAAGAAAGATTATTTGGATAAACCTAATCTATTCACATAAACCTTTTAACAGCAGTGATACTGCTGCAGTGGAGGTCAAAGAGATTAGAAACAAAGGAAAAACTCAACCTGTCCTCCTTAGTTTGAATATGGAGGTCAGTGGCCTGTAGAGGCAGAGAGAGCTCCTGACGGACCTCCAGCAAGGAAATGGGGTTTTAGTCCTCCAAATGCCAACAAACAAACTCTACAAAAACCCAGTGAAATTGGAAACAGATTTGTTTTCTGAGCCTCTATAAAAAAGCCCAGCAGATGATGCTGACTATGGTGTTGTGAGAACCTAAGCATAGAACAGACTATAAATTTGTGTCGTTATGTAGCTAAGCTTGTGTTAATTTGTTACTCAGTAATAGATAGATGTTTATCAAAAATATATTTACAAAGTAATACCTGCTTTCTACCTTTTGTCCTAATTAATCCTATTAAGGATAAAGTACTAATGACTTTGAAAATTATTATGTAAATTAACATTGCAATCTCTCGATCTTGCTTTTTAAGGTCAGTAAAAGCACATACTGCATCTACCATTATTACTTCTCATATGCCTGATATATATCCTGATATATCTCCTAATTGCTCAATAATTGGATAAACTTACACAAGTACTTTAAATCAATTTTTATAATCTAATCATTTAATACTACAAGAAAGTTTCTCAAGTGCCCACATCAAATTCCTACAGGAAGTCAACAATGCATAAGAATCTGATATTATCCTCAAGTAACCTACAACCCCAAAATGCGATTCATTATTTACTAAGTAGATCTTCACAGATGAACCTATAGGATGTTTCTAATCTTTATACTTTCAGAAAGTACAAGATTGATCCTTCCACACCGTACAAATACACCTGTTGCAATTGCCCAGCCCTAGAATTATAGAGCCCCAGTGTTCATGCATTTTAATTTTGATGGATCTTGCCAAATTACACTCCAAAACAATTGCCAGGTATATAAAAATGGTTTCTGATCCTGTCATTATTTATTACTTCACAGTGAGATTGAATATTTCATGTTGATTTTCCTTTACAGTTTCCATTTTCTCTTGTCTCTTTAAAAATGATTTTTAAAAACACGTGGAAAGTCAAAGAAATTCTTTGCCTACTTATATGTTGTTTATATTTCTTAACTTTGTTGAATGTTTGCTATATATATATTTTCAAATTTTGTGTAAATACATTTGCCCTTTTTAACAAAGGCTTTAGTTTTGTATTTTATACACTCCTGAGTTTTTTCTTAACTCAAGGATTCAAATTGAACATGAAAACTGCTGAGGATGGACAGAGAAACTCCCTATGTATTGGAAAATCACCACCCAGAGCTATATTAATGTTGAATATACATAAAATCTGGAAAACCTTGAGGCAATTATCAAATGCAAAATACATCTCCAAATTTTCTTGACCATATTTTTTATGTCTTAGTTTTTAAATTTTAGTTTTTCAGAAACAAATTTTAATTTCAATTATAACTAGTAGTGATTCCATGAATGATCACTTTGTGCACAGGAAAAGTAGTTGTAATATTCAATAATCAGCAATCCGTACTGTATCAATACAAATTGTGAAAAACTCACTCATCTGTCTACCAATGAAATGATAAGGTGAAGGAAACACTAGTAACTCAATCCTGCTATATGTATGTCACTGAGGGAGTGCAAGAAGGCAGGTATGTTTTAGCCAAAGTATAAAGAATGAGTACACAAAGAAGAGGAGGAGGGGAGGGTCACAGGTGTTCCAGTTTCCATTTTCCAGGATAACCTTGGTAGTTTGCTTGGAGAAATTTAGGGATTGAAAGTATTGTGAAACTCCATTGTTTTCTCTTTTATTTCTAACTACAGATAGCGTTTGATATGTTTAAGATGGGGATTTATTACTAGTGAGCTCTAATAAATGGGAGTTTTTGTTTCTGTTTTGTTTTTTAACTGCTCACTAACCATAATACCTATTTCTAGTGGAAATGAATATCTTGAAGAATATATGATATATTTGCGAGTAAAGCTAAAGAGAAAAATGAGGGGAGTTTTTAAAAGGGGAAACACCAAAATCCTTTCAATAAAGGATTTTTTTTTTTTCATATAGAGTATGATTTTCCTGAAAGCAATCTGTTCCCAAGGTTTTCTTTCTTTACTAAATCTAGGAGCAGCACAAATAGGTCCTTCTGTGCTACTGGATGATGAAATCAGAGCTCTCAAAGTCACCAATGTTTCAGGACTAATGGGAGTCATTGAAACTAGAAATCTTGAGGAGTATGAGGTCAGTACTTGTCCTGAGCTATCCTGGCCTGTGTAAAAGGGATTCAAGGATAAAACGAGTAATTCTAGTGGTGTTTGTGAGATCAGAAAGATAATAGTGGCCTATCTAACTACAGCCTGACTGGAAGTCTAAGCTGTTTTCAGAAAAAGTGGCCAAAGTCAGTCAATATTATACAAAGCAGATGCAGGGTAAATTGGCAAGAATTTCACATATAGGAAACTAAACTCAGCATAAAATAACATGCTATAATTGCCAGGATGAAGCAAAGTGTACAACAGTAATACCAGCCTCAGTATGAGGCATAAAAATGTTCTAAGGTTACTAGACAGTTACATTACAATTATCAATAATAGCTTAATATTTGGAAATGTTAAGCAATTATCCCCTGATTTCTTATTTACCTGTTGACTTTTCTCCCAAATACATCAGTTATTCTCCAAGATATTCATTGCCACTAGAAAGAGGTATCATGGTAAGCGAGCAGTTAAAACAATAATAACAACAGCAAAAAAATACCCTCGAATTTCCAAGGTTTAGTTCACAGTAATACTAAGTACAAAAGAAAAAAATACCTGAAACCTCTAAAACAGACCAACCACTCTTACAACAAGATAGAATCACCGTGGGATAATTAGACAAGAAGGATGCAAGGCATTATTAGGTATTGGCTCTGAGAGAAATTAGATTATACCTGGCTTTACTGAACTCCTCTAAAGGTAGCATAGCAAAGAAGCAGTTGAGTATTGCTTGTGCTATGTAGATTGCTCTAGAAGTTGTAGTGTGAAATGAGATTAAAAGCAGCCTTTGAGGAAGGAAAGAGATGCTACAATAATGTCCATAGGGACCAAAACTAGAATGTCAGAGGTGACCAGTGGAAGC
The DNA here is from genome assembly GCF_024542745.1 of Macaca thibetana thibetana. Lineage (NCBI taxonomy): Eukaryota > Metazoa > Chordata > Mammalia > Primates > Cercopithecidae > Macaca > Macaca thibetana. Next base: position 69,392,098 of record NC_065592.1, read on the forward strand.
CAACATGGACTGATGATCATATGTAAGTGTATTTACACATGCATTTATAAGAACCTCTCCCCTTGCCCTGACTCCACACACCAACAACTTGCATCCAGTTCGGAGCAACAGAGATGTGCTGAACTGCCATGTTGGCTAAGTCAATGTTTCTGCCACCTAAAATAATAGGGTTCAAAACATAACTGTAGGTAAATTATATAAAACATTAAATTTTAAAAAATATTATATTTTCTGCATCCCTAATACACATTTTTTTGAGACAGAGTCTCACTCTTTTGCCCAGGCTGGGGTGCAGTGCCACTATCTCAGCTCACTGTAATCTCTGGCTCCCAGGTTCACTTGATTCTCCTGCCTCAGCCTCCTAGTATCTGGAATTACAGGTACACATCTCCATGCTCAGCTAATCTTTTATTTTCTTATTTTTTTCATATTTTTTGTAGAGATAGGGTTTTGTCATGTTGCCCAGGCTGGTCTCAAACTCCTGGGATCAAGCAATGCCCCCGCCTCCGCCTCTCAAAGTGCTGGGATTGTAGGCATGAGTCACCATACCTGGGCCCTAATATGCAATCTTAATAAAAAATTTTTTAAACTGTGTAAATGTAAAGTGACTCAGAGAATCCCTTGAGTCAAATAGAACAAAACAGTTGTGAGACAATAAAACATGTAATGCAGGATAAAAAAAAAAAAAAGGAAGAGACAGTAGAAACAGGACTCAGACCTTCATTCACCTGCTAGTGGCTGGAAATTGTGTTGGCCACATTATGACGATGTATTAATGATGAAAGAAAGATGTGCATTATCTTCACAGTAATTAGTTATACACGAAATGAATTAGTTATATCTACACCTGTTATTTGCCTGACAATTCCTCAAGTAGTTCACAAATGGTCTTGCTAGGTCTTCCAAAAGAATTTTGTTCAGTTTATTCATTTTTTATTCAAAAAACATTTACTGAGAATCAAATACTATGTGAGGTACTGAATAAGATAAAAAAAAGAATTGGCTTCTTCTCTCATGAGGCTTACAGTCCATATTGGAGATACACGGTAAGCAAGTATTTGCTTGAGTCAGTTTTACCTGTCAACCATGATAAGTGCTAATAAATAATACAAAGTAAACAAGCAGGCATGTAAGAGGAGGATCTGCCAGTCCTGGAGGTGGGACAGAAATTAGTGGTGATGGTGAGTGAAGTATCCCTTAGGATAATGATGTTTAAACTGAAACCTTAAAAGATAGAGTCATTAACCAGATGGGTGAGATAGAAAAAGAGAGAAAATATTTAAGACAGAGAGATCGGTGTATATTTAATTTCTGATTTTAAATGTTCATTATTAATATTAAAACCACTATACAGTAATCCCCTCAAACTGGCAGGAGATATTTTCCAAGACACCCAGTGGATGCCTGAGATTGAGGGTAGTGTGTGGAACACTATACACACTATGTTTTTTTCTATATATACCTACCTATGATAAAGTTTAATGTATAAATGAGTCACAGTAAGATATTAACAATAACTAATAATATAATAATTGTACCATAATAAAGGTTATGTAAATGTGGTCTTTTTTTCTCTCTCTCTGTTAAAATACCTTATACCATACTCGCATATTTTCAGATTGTGGTTAACCACAGGAACTGAAACCGTGAAAAGCAAAACCACTGTACCTACTAAATTAAGAGGACTATAATCAGTGTAACTCTAGGGAGATCCTGATATCCTTACTTAAAAGATTTACCTAAAACCAAATAATCAATAGTTATAAATAGTAGTGTACTTTAAACTAGGTTTTAGGACCTATAAAGGGTCCTTATTACAATATATATAATCCCTTAAATATATTTACGTATCTGCAAAAATATTTAAGACCAATAAAAATGAGAGAAAACCTGAATGTGAGATTAATTAGATACAGAAGGCTAGATTTTGCCTAACAACAGGAAAATCTGGAGACATCTAAACTTAATAAGGTTAATTTTTTTAAATCATGCAATTTAAACTCACATCATGTAGTGTTAACTCACATGTTTACAGCATATGCCCTCTTGTAGCTATAGAGAAGCAATGAGTTTAGAACTTAGGTTGCAAAGACATATACTAAAACTGAAAGCTGCAGGATGGCCTACATTGTTAATAGCACTCACATAATGAATTGTAAAGCTGATCTCCAAATGTTTTGGGGCTGAATACTTTGCAGCAATATTTCTAGTTGAGAAGCTAATAGGAAAAATTCAATTAAAAAAATAAAAAGCTTGTGACTTGAAGTACTGGGATATATTACATCAGCTTTCATTTCTCACATTTGTTTTCTGCCTGGGAAATTTTCATTTTTCCATCAACGATTACCTTTGGTGCTACCTTATAAAAAGCAACTAATCCAATGGTTCCCAACAGATCTAATACTTCTCCTTGGTTCTATTGCTCTGTATAAATGTTTAAATTGAAGTCCTTAACTTCCAGAATCAAAAATTTTTAATATATTTTATTTGCCTCATTTTTTGCAAACATCTCAAGAACAGGAAAGTGCAGTTTTATTTGTTTCCATAAATACCCAAAACTAAGTAATATATGCATAATTTATATTTTGTGAATAATTGGCTAACTACTCAAATACTTTTTTGATTATAAAATTAGCCTACAATGTTAGATGTAGTTTAAAAAACAAGTGTGGCTTAGGCATTCTCTGACCTTTGGAGGAATCCTCATTTGTATGTATGGATATTTTTGAGGGGAAGATACATGTCCTTAGTACCATAGCTGAAATGTAGAAGAAATCACAATTCAGGCCTGATCAATTAGATCCATCAATTTGTGAGATTGACCTTTCAAAAAATAACTCAGACTCGTGAGAGCATCTAGGGGATGAGGCTATTTTTGTGGTGTGGCTTCTTTGTGTCTATAAAACATTCTACTGGGATTTTGAGTGAAATTGTATTACATTTATGTAATTTAGGAAAAACTCCCAGCAATAATAAATTACATTTTGCATCCATAAATGTAACATATATGTAATTATTTTATGTATTATTAAGCATTGCCCAAATTTTTATATTGTTTTTCAATAAAAATCTTGTACTTCATCTGTTAAATTATTAAAAATATAATTTGTTGGCCAAGCACAGTGTCTCATACCTGTAATCTCAGCACTGTGCACTGACAGGCCAAGATGGGAGGATTGCTTGAGCCTGGGAGTTTGAGACCAACCCAGACAACATAGTGAGACCCCCATCTCTACAACAATAAAACAATTAGCTGGGCATGGTGGCCCAAGACTGTGGTTCCAACTGCTCAGGAGGCTGAGGTGGGAGGATCACTTGAACCTGGGAAGTTGAGGCTGCAGTGAGCTGTGATTGCACCACTACACTCCAACCCAGGCAACAGAGCAAGACCCTGTCTTAAAAAATATATGCATACATATAATTTGTTAATACGTTTATCTTTTTAATTTTTCATTTTTTACCGTCAAGTACAAGTGTTAAGTTTTGTGTTTTCATCTTATAACCATCAAAATTCATAATTTTCTTCTGAGAATCACTTGAAGAGATTCCCTTACAAGGTATCTATCAAAACTACAAAATTAGCATTGAACAAAACTATTATCTAATTTGTAAACTGTACTTACGTTTTGCCAGTTGTTCAAATAATTTCTTTTAGAGTAATAGAAAATCTGTGATCATGAATTGCATTCAGTTTTTTGACATGTTTCTTTAGACACATTTAGTACAGAAATGTTCCTAAATTTTTCCTATAAATTTCATGAATTTGCCATTTCTGAACAGGACAAACTATACATTTTATAAGAGTTCCTTCAATTTGGTTTGTCTAATATTTCCTCATGTGTAAATACAAGTTGTACATTTTTTGGCAGGAATACCAAAGAAGGGATGCTGGGCTTGCCTCAGTGCATCATATCAGGAGCTACACTCTGTTGATTATTCCCATTATTGACAATGTTTAACCTTAATGATTTGGTCTAGGTAATGAGGGCCAGGTTTCCTCACTGTGGTTACATCACTATTTCACACTTTGTAAATAGCAAATGTCTTGTGGGCAGACACTTTTAAGACATATGTAAGTATTTTGTTACTCGGCAAATATTTATTGAATCAATTATTGTTGTTGCCAAATTATGATTTCCTCTCTCCATCATTTTTTCTCCTTGATTAGTTGACAATGTACTGGAAGAAATCACTTTCTCCTCCTTCCTTTGTTTGTTTCACTCATTCATTTACTTTTTTGCATTATTATGGATTTATTGATTCTTATTTTATTCAACTGGTTATTTTTTTTTTAGTTTTACATGTTTTTTCATGCTCAGATTTTCCCAGATTTGTCCAATAGGTCAAAATTTCCCAGACTTGACATCTTCAGGTTAACTTGTTTCTTTTTTATATGTGTTGCCATTCTTTCAGCAGTTCACCTCTTTGGAAAAAGAAAATGCCCCAGACTAATTTTATGCATTTTTCTGCCTTAGCTGGGCAATAAGCCATTTATCTAAGGAACTCTGGCTCCTCTGGGGAGAACAGTATTCAATAAGCAAAATGTCAGTCCTAATTGGGTTCACTCTTACTAAGGTATCATTGCATCCAGACCCTCTCAATGAACAGAATTAGGAAGTAAAATATAAATGTACACTCACATTCATGTGTCCATAAATGTGTGCATGCACAGACATATAGGCACACTCAGGGCCAACAAGTTTACATTGTTTAGGGATTTGTAAATTGACAGCTTATACCTAATCAAACTTGTAGACAGCCTATTCTGCCTAAATAATAAATGGAGCATTAAAAAAAATATACTAAAGCTATCTACCTGAGCTCTACTGAAGTAAAGATTATGCAATAGTTGGTGGTTCATAATCTGGAAATAAAGCTTATTTTATGAAACTAATAAAGCTCAGTAACCCTGAGTGGAAGTCTTTATGTATCCCAAATCTTGCCTGTGACTGATTTTCTTTCCTTGCTATACCATAGCCTTTACCTCTGTGAAAGTCCTGCATATTTATGCTCTCTGGAGTCTGGTGATTCGTTTCAGCCATCCAATATATGTAATCTTTGCAACATATATTCACCTAAATAAATCTATATTCAGTTCTATATTATACTATCTAAAAATACACAGACAAATCATCAGGTTATACTGATAACTTCAATCCCAATCTAGCAGCACCCCAAACGTGTTGCTATCCTTTGTCCTTTCCCTACTCTAAGAGTAAGAAACCATGATCCAAAAAAAATTTACTTTTTTGCTCAAATTTTGAATGTACAAAAAGTGTTTTCAGAAAAATGTACTAATTAGAGTTTCTTATCTATTTCAGTTCTTTGTTGCCTTTTTCATAAAGATGTGTAATTCTAATACTGTATTCAAAAGTTACTTGAGTTAATGCTGTTTTTAATCCTACAAAAATGTGGTTTTGTTACTCATTTGATATCTAGGTTTGTTCATTTGAGTCTATATTAAATTTTGGGGATTTTCATTCCATCCTTGCTGATAGTATTTATTTATTTATCTATATATCTCTGTATTCATTTATTTGTGAGAATGTGAAAACTTAAAAAGGTTTGAAAATGCAGGACTGTGTAAAAAGAGATATTCAAAGAAGTATTATCTTCTTTGATTCCCCAGATCCTTTCCATCCCATTTCTACCTGCACTCTAAAGGTAATCAACTTCATTAATCTCTATGTTACCTATTCTGAGAGTTTTTTTGGTTCAAAATTGCAGATATATATGCATGTTCTTATTTCTCCTTTTTTTCTCACACAAAAAGTAGGAAGCAATATATTAGGCGTAAGCAAACATTTTCTGTAAAGGTCCAGATAAGAAGCAGTTTAGGCTCATTAGGCTAAGAAGCAAATCAATGATATGTAGATGCTGATGTAATAAGAGAGAAAGAAATGCAAAAATTGTAATTGATAAAATTATAAATACATATAAAATTTTATTGTATATATTAAACTTGCATACAATTTGTTTGCAATACATGTCTACTAAGTAGAAGAATGGTATTGTTTGGACAGATGTTTTTCAATTAAGGTTCAAAGTTAGCATTTCCATTAAATAAATTTCAAAACAACTTCATCTGTTACTTCTGATCTGTAATCGCATTTAACATAGGTCATCTTTGAACATGTCTTTGCTCATAGATAAATTCTGCTATCAATCTATGGGCATATGGTTTTAATTGAGAATATTTACCATTTAGAGGACATTTATAGACATATTAAGCTCTTCTATTGTTGTGTATATCATTTAGCATACCATCACATTGCAGATCCATCACTTCCAAATGAATATTAGGTAGAGGCTCCTCAATTACACAGTTAAGTGGATTGAGAAATATGGAAATTGTATTTGCACTTGCATTGATGTCTGAAAAATGTTGCTGGAATGTAATTTAAACTTTGAAAATATATTTGCTGCATTTATTGTGGGAGTGGAAATTTTGCATCTTGTTTTAACTTTGACAGCATGGAAAGTGTATTAAGGACTTAGACATCATTTGTAATTCAAACAGCAGTAATCTCTGTCAAAATGACACTGTCACAGTGTAAGTTTCACACATGAACACTGTTTTACCTTATGATTTTAGATTAAATTCACTAAGAAATGTTATCAATATGTGGCAAAGCTAATTTCCAAAGTATTCAGTGTTCAATAATAGTAGTTGAGAATGAATCTTCATAGTCAGAAGAATTTCAATCTTAGCCTTAAGTTCAAAAGCTTAAAACAAAAATTTAGATGGTAAGACATGAAACTGCTATGATGTAAGGCTATTCAGTACGTTAAGTCTATTATGGCAAAAACTTACAGAATTAATCATGGTTGAGTTCACAATTCTTAATGACACTGTTCCTTGACACTACTAATTTAACAACATATGCTATGTTAAATATTTTCCTCTTCCAAATACCTACTGATACATAATACAATGAACACCGTAGGCTTTAAACACCTTAAAATTTCACAATCTTTGTAAATTTGTCCAATTGAGCCTTTCTTCTGCCCCACATATATTTTTACTATCATGAATTTTAACACTTCTTAGCAGATTCCTCTTCAGGTTATACTAAATTAGTATTTTCTCAACTTTTTCTAAAACATTTTGGCCTGTAATTGTTCCACATACACTATTAACAGAGGCTGACTCTCTAATTGTTTAGTCACTTCATCCTTTAATCATTTATTGACTCTGAATAAAATGGGCAGTATCACTTTCTATTCTTTAAAACTCAATGCAAACAACTAGAAAAGCAATTGCTTTGTTTTTTGATTGACTATTGGCATTGCTCCAAATGTTATAAACCCTTTAAAGAACTATTTTTTACCAAGAATCTTATATTCTTACACAAATTTATTTTCTTTGGACATATTTCTTAGGCTGCTATAATTGTAAAGTAGTTCATTAACTTCCTATTAATAAATGCTTTTTATAGTATGGCTAACAAATGAGCCACTTGAAACCTTATTTTCACTGTGGCTTCTCTTTTAATTTTAATTTTCAAAAAATTCTGTTCTAATAAAATATTCTATTATAAATGCCTTATTTTATCTTACCTTTGCTTTCCTGCAAATTGAAAACATTATGATGAGTGCTAACACCTCAAAAACAAACAATTCAATTGGCAAATGGGCAAGTTGAATAGATATTCTCCAAAAAAGCTATAAGCTTATTTAATGACCAATAAGCATAGTTAATTATTTGACATCATTAACCATTAATGAAATCAAAACTACAATGAGATACTACTTCACACTGTCTAGAATGGCTTTCTTTTGTTTTTTGTTTTTTGTTTTTTTTTTAGATGGAGTCTCTCTCTGTCGCCCAGGCTGGAGTGCAGTGGCGCGATCTCGGCTCACTGCAAGCTCCGCCTCCCGGGTTCACGCCATTCTCCTGCCTCAGCCTCCCGAGTAGATGGGACTACAGGTGCCCGCCACCGTGCCCGGCTAATTTTTTGTTTTTTTAGTAGAGACGGGGTTTCACCAAGGTCTCAATCTCCTGACCTTGTGATCCGCCCGCCTCAGCCTCCCAAAGTGCTGGGATTACAGGCGTGAGCCACTGCGCACGGCCGGCTTTTTTTTTAAATAAAATGAAACATAAATAATGGCAAGGATGTGAAGAAATTGGAATATTTGTAATGTTTGTGGCGAGAATATAAAATAATGTATCACTTTGTAAACAATTTGGCAGTTTCTTAAAATGTTTAACATAATTTTACTGTATGATGCAACAATTCTACTATTAGGTATTTATTTGAGAGAAATGAAAACTTATATTTACACAAAGACTTGCACATGGATATTCTTAGAAGCATATTCACAATAACAAAAATTGGCTTAGGTTTGACACTAATTCCTTGAAATCAAAATGTCACAGTGTTTTATTAGTCATAATGAGGCTTACACATCTCAATCTATATCAGAAGCCTTGCACCAGTCTGCCTCACAATGAATCAAATGTGATTATAGACTCATCCTGTGGTTACTTATCTCGTCCTCTCAATGTGTTGTGGGAATAGTTAGTTATATATAGAAGATGAGAAGATTCCTAATTGGTTTCTTAATTTATGGAACCAGGGCTATTATAATACATAGGGCAAGTGAAAACCCTTCAAACTACTGACTTTTGCCAGGAAAGTAAGACAAGAGCAATATCACATCTCTAGGAGAATTGCAGAGATTAAAGAGGAATACAGGAGATGATTCCTAACATATCCCTATGAGAATTATATTTTGCCTAGTGCAAATAGCACACAGATAATAATGATTAGGTTTTGGAAATGTAGATACATTCATATGCCAATCACAGCTGTGGTTCCAGATGAAGTATTCTTATTCTAACAAATTAATGCAATATCTGATACTTAATACACAGATATATGCAGTTATTGACCTAAATTATGCTTTAATTCCTATTTATATCAGAAAAATAATCAGAAGCAGTTGGTTTAAAAGTGGCAGAAGGCAGTCAAATGCCTAGGCAGATAGGGGCAGGTCCCCAGTGAAACCCCACCTTCAAGCCAAAGACAGTTTAAAGCCCGAAAGCCAAGCTACAAGTCAAATCCACTGACCAAACTGAGAACCTCTCTTCCTATTTGGCACGCTCTACTGTGATTGATCCTCATCCTTCACCTATTTTACATATACCTACTCTTCCCTAAATGTTTTTGTTTTTTTTTTTACTGTCCTGCCCACCTTTGCGTGATGTCTTTGTTTTAGCTTTTTTGCATACTCACAAACCAATCAGCACACATTCCCCCAATCGGAGCCCATAAAGGCCCAGACCCAGCCACACTGGGAGAGAAATCACCCAATGTGGCTGGCGAGGGTGGAGGGGACCACCCTCATGTCCCCTCTCTGCTGAGAGCTGTTTCACTGCTCAATAAAATTATTCTCCACTCTCCTCACCATTCAATTGTTAGAGTAATCTCATTCTTCTTGGACATAGGACAAGAACCTGGGACCTGCCAAAGAGCTGGGGTGAAAGGAGCTGTATGTAGCCCTCTCCGTTGCTGGCACCAGGCAGGGGTGGAGCTGGGCCAGTCCTGGAGCCATGGGTCAGAGCAGTGTGACGGGAACAAATAAGCAGAGGCCTGGCCAGCCACAGAAGTGGAATTCTGGCTAGCAAAGCAGGGCCAAGAAAAATCCCATTTCATTTCTACATGGCAAGAGCAGCATAATACCTTCATTATCTTAATTAAGGTTTAAGGTAACTCTTCTCTTTGTCATAATGTTATGTGGGATATCTTTGATCATCTTAATATCTCAAAAAATAAAAAGTTGAATATTACAATAATTATATTTCACTAATTTTCCTGGTGAACTGAAAGTAGCAAGCAATCTAGATACCTTGGTAATAATGTAGATATAGCTTGGTAAATGATTGCATGTCAGAGAGAGGAAGATATATCCTGAAAAGTTCCTGGCTTAAATGTTAGCAAAAGTTCTAGGAATCCAGTAGTTGTGGGGATATTGGAGTATTTTTCTAAACAGAGTATATTCTGAACTTTATACTACATGATGCAAAAAAGGCAAATGTTTGTGGTTATGCCTCTGATATTTGGAGGCAATATATGCTATATTCAGGTATATTGTTCAGATTCACTTATTATATATCCTAGAAGTCTGGCTATTTTCAGTAATATCTGAGGCAAAACAAAAGCAAACAAAAAGCTCTATAGTAGGTAGAATAGCTCTTTTCCCACTTGGGCAACATGGCAAAGTAGTTGTTCTTTTCCCACTTTGGCAACATGGTAAAGCAGACCCAGTGCTTTCGGTAGCATTGTTGTCAAGTGTAAATGCCAGAGAAAGCCTTTGCCACACTCCAATAGAGAAGTTCAAAATTTTGTAACTATAGTTTTTTGAGAAAGATCATGCTAATGTATTATAACTTTCTAATCTAGAAAATCTACCTATTGGGTACTATACTCACTATCAGGGTGACAAGATTCACGTTTCAGACCTCAGTATCACACAATATTCCCATGTAACAAATCTACACATATACCCCTATAACTAAAATAAAAATAATTTTTTTTTAAAGTAGTTTCTGCCCAATACTGGGCACTAGCAGACACTAAATATCACAGGATATCACCGTACCTACCAGGGGCTGTATGTTATCTGATCAAATAAATCACAAAATTAGACATTGATAGCAGATTTTTTTTCATGTAACAGAATGGAATAAGTGAGACCAGGCCTAATCAGGTCCAGAAGGTGAAGCAAAGCACATAAGCAATTGGCTGAAGCTTCCTAGGTCTTTTCTCCTATTTCATTCCCTTTCTTTCAAGCTACATTTATGGCTTCATGAGGAATTTAATCTTAACAAGAAAATGGAGAAGATAGAAAGGCAAATTCAAAATGAGAAAGCAGTGATTAAGAAATTAATATCTGACAAAATTGAATTAAAAGTGAAATATATTAATTAAAAAAAAGACACACAAGAGTGACAAAAATAAAATCCATAGCAAAGTTCTAAGTATCATGAATCATTTAGATAGCCGCAAAAATTCACTAAGCATAGCAAAAGAAGTCTAAGGGAAAAACAGTGTGAGCTTAATTGTAATATGAAAGTTAAAATCACCTCTTAGTATATGGAATATCATGTAAGAAAGAGTAGACTAAATTACTGAACTTAATGAAATTAGTATATGTTTGGTTCTGAAAATAATAAATATATCTACTTTCAAGTTCCAAACATGCAAATAACAAGGCATACGTTTACCAAACCAGAAAAAAACTGGAATAGTTAAATTTATAGTTTAAATTTAAAGTAAAATATTCTGAACAAACACTTAATGTAAAGTTATAGCTGACAGAAAAAAAGGAAAAGGACTAAACCCAAAGGTATCAAAATATTTTTAAAAGCTTTATTAAAACACTTTTGATTTAAAATTGGACTTTCTAATTTAAGTTCCAAAATACATATAGTAGAGCTATATCAACCTAAGAGGGAAAGCCACACCTTAACATACTTAATTACTACTTAATTAGTAAATATATAATATAAAATGATGATTTTATTGACACAAGTTGCAAATACATATCTGAGTGTTTTCATTTTGTGTTGCTTCTGTAACAAATTACCATAAAGTTAGTGGTTAAAACAATAGACATTTATCATCTCAGAAGTCTGCAGATCAGAAGCATAGATGGACTTAGCTAGGTTCACAAGGCCTAAATCAAAGTGTCAGCTGGCCTGGGCTTTTATCTCGAGTATTTGAGAAATAATCTGTTTCCATGCTCTTTACATTCATTGGCTGAATTCAGTTCCGCAAGATTGTAGGACTTGCTGTCAGCTGGGATTCCTTCTCATTTTCTAAAGGCTGACTGCATTGCATCCTTGGCTTGTGGCACTCCCCATTTTGAAAACCAGCTGTAATACATCAAATTCTTCTTGTACTTCAAATGTCTCTGACTTCCCCTTCTGTCACATCTCTCTGACTTTTATTCGGTTCTCATCTGGGAGATAACTTTTATTTTACGGGCTCATCTGATTACATCGGTCTCATAAAGATCACTTGGGGTAATTGTCTAATTTTAATATAAACTGACAAGCAACCTTAATTCTATCTGAAAAATCCCTTTTGCCATGTGATTGAACATATTCATGAGTGTGATACTGGTTATGAGAGGTGGCAGAGGTCAGGGGCCAAAATTCTGCCTACCACATTGGACAAGACAGTATTTATTTTCATTGTTTCTGCTCTGAAAACTAGGCAAAACGAAATAAATTATGAAGAGAAAAAACAAAGAATACCTTAGCTAGCTCAGAAAGCATGATGTGATTTCTCCATGGATGAGAAATTGAAAATACATGCAAATCAATGAGCACGTCTGAAAGCATAAAGCATTCTGGGCTACAGTTCTGCCCTATTATGAAGCTGCCGTCATTCAAGCATTCAGCTGTCATAGAATAAAGGGGATATAAACTGTTTCCCTTGAGAGGGGAACTGTAGTCAAGTTCACTTTACTATAGCAAATGATTGTGTTCATGTTTCTTTTTTGAAAACTTGCTGATAAAATTATAGAAAGATTGCTGTCTGGCATGTGGCTTATAGCAACTTTTGTTCTAGAGGCCTAAGAAGACACAGATACCACTTCCTAATGAATCTAGCTATCTCTTAAAATCCAGTTTGTCACTATGACTTCTAGTTCTGAAAAGGGTCTTAGAGGCTAGGAGAAGATAACTTGGTTAATTTTTTTTTTTATATTTTTCAAATAAAAGAGTAGATTTGTAATTTTCCCAACACAAATAAATAATAAATTTTTGAGATGATGGATATCCCAATTACTCTGATTTGATCATCACACCTTGTTTGATTGTATCAAAATATCACATGTTCCTCATATATGTACAACTATTATGTATCCATAAAAGTAAAAGTAAAAAACAATATCTCATTAATGAGAGTTAATTTCAGGTCAAATATAATGAAAAATGAAAAGTGGATTACCTGAGGTCAGGAGTTGGAGACCAGCCTGATCAACATGGAGAAACCCCATCTTTACTAAAAATACAAGATTACCCAGGTGTGGTGGTGCATGCCTGTAATCCCAGCTACTTGGGAGGCTAAGGCAGGAGAATTGCTTGAACCCGGGAGGCTGAGTTTGCAGTGAGCCAAGATCATGCCATTGTACTCCAGCCTGGGCAATAAGAGCGAAACTCCCTCAAAAAAAAAAAAAAAAAAAAAAAAAGACACATAGAAACTCTATGCCCTAAATGATGAAACAAATGCAAAATTCCAAAATGAATGAAAAAAAAAACATAAAGCCAAGATAATTCAGTGGAATGGTTTTATTAAAAATGTATCAAACAATGTAAAATAAGTATAATCCATATTTTTGAAATTAGTGATGACACAACTCCCTTATAAATGAAAGGACTTGTACAATAAAAACAGGCAAAACTAAATAAAGAACTTATAAATTTGTCTAAAAGTCTAAAATGTTATAAATAGTAAAAATTTAATAGAGGGGATGAACTTTAGTTTAAGCACAGGGAGAGAGAGAATTTATGAATTAGAAGATAATTTTGAGAAATTCATTTAAAATTCAATAGCAAAGTTTAAATAAAATATGAAAACATCTGGCAAGAAGGAGAAACTGATGGACTACAGTACGTTTTACAGGATTTCAAGAATAAAACATCAGAAAGAATAAACTACAGGCAATATATAAAAAGGTAATTGGCAAAACATCTCTAGTATTTAAGACCTTTGTGTTCTCAAATCAAAAGTTTGCCCCAATAACTTAGAAGAATAAACTTATAAACCCACCCCAAGAAACTTTATACTGAAGATACAAAAAAGCAGGAAAACCAGAGACAATTATAGCGATCAGAGAAAAGCAAATTGCCTGTAAATTAAAGGTAATTTAGTTGACAACATATAGCTTATGAATACCAAGACAAGAATTTTAAAATATTTTCGAAATAGTAATGGACAAATAATAACCTTCAAATTGTATACTTTATATAAAGTGTAAAATTTTATTTTTATTCATGAGAAAATGAATACAAAATAATATCTATAATAGTAAGAGACAAGAGTTCTTTAGCCACAGACTCTGACACAATAGGCTATTAAAAATATTTTTTGCAGGTATGAAAATGAACCACAAAACAAGAAATAAAATAGAATCAAAACTTCAGAAGCTGACATACTATTTCAAAAAACTGTCACCTATTGAATGTAAAAATAATCACTAATTTGTTTTGTCTTCAGGAAGATAGCATAATTAAAACTCTAACGATAATATGAGAAATTGGAGATATTTACTGAGTAATTAAAGCACGCTATGTTTGGAAGATGTGACATAAAAACAACCTAAGTGTCAATTCATAGACAAATGAATGAATAAATAAAGAAACTGTGGAATATATATTTACACATATACATAATGATATATTATCCAGCCTTATAAAAGAAGATCCTGCCATTTGCCACAATATGTATAAACCTGGAGGACATGATGTTAAGTGAAATTACCCAGACATGAAAAGAAAAATATTGCATAATCTCTGTATTTTAAAAAAGTATAATAAGCAGAGATAGAGAATAAAACAATGGTTAGTAGATTAGGTTCCTGATTAGATTAGATTCTCATGAGGAGTGTAGAATGTAGATCCCTCACATGCACAGTTCACAATAAGGTTCATGCTCCTATGAGAGTCTATTGCCTTCACTGATCTGACAGGAGGTGGAGCTCAGGCAGTAATTTGAGCGATAGGGAGCAGTTGTAAATACAGGTGAAGCTTCCTGGCTCACTCACTGCTCACCTCCTGCTGTGCAGCCCAGTTCGTAACAGGCCTTAGACTGGTACTGGTCCAGGTTTTGGACTCCTGCCGTAACATAATAGTGTATATCATAAGTATATATAGTAAAATTCATTTAAAAAATAAATGTTGAAAGATGAAATATTTTTGAACAAAAAATTAAATCTATGCAAATATATGAATGTATGTGTGGTACCCAGTGTGTGTGGTAAGTAGGTAATGCCTCCCTTTCCTCCCCTAACTTTGCAGGTTTTAACTGTAGGAACCTTTGAATATGTTCCTGCAATTAAGGCAAAAGGGACTTTGCAGATGTAATTAAATTAAGGATCTTGAAAGTGAGAGATATTTCTGAATTATCTGGTTGACCTAATGAAATTCCAAGGGTCTTTATAAGAGAAAGAAGGAATCAGAAAGGTAAGAGAAGGAGATGTGACACTGGAAACCAGGGGTCAGAAAGACAGAGATGTAAAGATACCATGCTGTGGCTTTGAAGATGGAAAATGGGTTTGAATAGAGATTCTTCCCTATAGCCTCCAGAAGAAATTCAACTCTGTGAAAACCTTAGACACATTCAAGCTTCTGACCTTCAGACCTATAAGATAATAAATTCATGTTGTTTTAGACCACTAAAGTTTATGGTGATTTGTTATAGCTGCAATAAGAAACTGAGGCATTTTAACTCACCACCCATTAAATATGGGCTAGGCATTATGATTTACTTCCAAAGAGTACAATAAGGAATTAGTAGTGGGGGGGAGGGTGTGGGAATAACTTCACAGTGAAGACATCAAACAAACATTCCCTCTGCTTGTGACCAAGCTTAACAAAACCAATAACAATAAGTCATGTTGATAGCATGTACCCTTAGTATGATATAATAATAACAGCATGTAACCTCTGTGGTTACTTCTCCAGAGCCTGTATCTCCAATCTAATTATGAAAACTATTATGAGACAAGTCCAAATTTTAGGAAATTCTACAAAATATTAACCAAAAATCTTAAGGTCATCAAAAGCCAGATAAAAATCTTAAGGTCCCTCAAAAATCTTAAGGTCATCAAAAGCCAGGGAAGTCAGAGAAACTGTCCCAGCAAAGAGGAGACTAAAGATAATTGACAAAACAATGTAGTATTGTATCCTAAATTTGATCCTGTAACAAGAAATTAACATTAGATAAAAACTTAGAAAAAAATCCTCATAAAGTACCAGCTTTACTTAATAATTTATCAGTATTGGTTCATTAGTTATGACAAATATGTTATATTAATGTTAGATGATAACTATAGTGAAAACTCGGGTGTATATAAACTCTGTGTCGTGTTATCTTTGCAACTTTTATAAAAATCTAAACTATTTCAAAATGAAATGTTTATATACATACATGGCATATGAGATAAATACCCAAAATAAAACAAGGAAGAAATTTTGTCAATCATGTGTCATGCAAAAACTAGCTAAATACCATTAATGCAAAAATAATTATGTCAGATTTGGAAAATATAAAGAGTAAGTAATTAATAGGTATGAAGTAGAATAGCATATACACACACACATAATCACCTGAATGTTTATATAATTGTAGGCAGTATGAACTATAAAAATGAGTATATTGGGAGGCCGAGGCGGGCGGATCACAAGGTCAGGAGATCGAGACCACGGTGAAACCCCGTCTCTACTAAAAATACAAAAAATTAGCCGGGCGCGGTGGCGGGCGCCTGTAGTCCCAGCTACTCAGGAGGCTGAGGTAGGAGAATGGCGGGAACCCAGGAGGCGGAGCTTGCAGTGAGCCGAGATCGCGCCACTGCACTCCAGCCTGGGCGACAGAGCGAGACTCCGTCTCAAAAAAACAAAAAAACAAAAAAACAAAAAAAATGAGTATAATGCTGACAAATTAAAATGAGAAAATAACGAAACCTCTAAATCAGTTAGATACTTCCATAGTAATACTTCATAAAATCCAACAATGGAACTACAGTGGTACATAATAAGAACTTGTTTCTCTCACAGATGTGGGTTGGCTGGAGATCAGCTAATTCAGGGTGAATTGGTAACCAGACCAAAGTTTGGTTGCAGAAGCCAGAGACAAAGTTTGTTGAGAGGAAAAGCAGTTTTAATCAGAGAGCCAGCAAACCGAGAAGACGGCCAACTAGTGTTCTAAAGTGCCATTTAAAATTTTGAAATGTATCATAGTGTTTATAAAGAGAAACTTGGTATGGGAGACATGCTGGAGATGTGTGGAGTACAGGGGTTATGTGTCTTGTTCCTATGGCTCTCGGGTAATCACACATCCAGAGATCTGGTTGATGTTATCCAGGATGGTGAACTAATTGCTTACAGCAGCCCCTAAGCAGAAGGATTCTGCACTGGGGACTCAGTTCTTGGTTTGTTTCATGATTATCCTCTTGGATTTCTTAAGCAAGATCATAATTAGATAAGCACGCATTGCCATAAAGAAATGTCTAGAGAAGGAAGTAATGGAGAGGTGAGAGTGGAAGGAAGAAAAAGTAAGTGGATGATTAAAGTATGTATTTAAAAACTATGGTAACTCATTACAGGTTCAGTGTGGCAGCTCTGTTTGAAGCTGCAATTACAGCTGAGCTTGCATTATACAGATAATCAAGTCTAGTGTTCTCCACAAGTGATCATTCTAGTAACAGCAGTTACCTGGGAGAAGCACTGTTCTTGGAAAGGTGAATAATTAAGGGGCAAGCCCCATTGTACAAGCCTATTACAAGCTCCTACTTATACAATATCTGCTAACATCACATGGTTTAAAGCAAGTCAAGTAGATAAAGTATCACAAAAAAATTTACTTCCCTCTACAGGAAGACCTACAAAGTTACAAACTCATGGAAATGAAAAGGGCAAATTATGGTTAGGCAATCACTCAATTTTCCATAACTTCCAATATAGCCATAGATGAGCTTACGTCTCTCTGAAATGCATAGTGATAGATTAACTCACCTCTCTCTGATGAAAACATACCAAAGACAAGGAAGTATTGAATACTGCAGTTATCAAACGACTTAATGGAACCTATAAAACATAACATCAAACAAATTTTGAACTTTGAGGTGGTATTTTTATAGTTCGGCCATTTATGGAGACATATAGAAATCAGCAAGTGTTAAACAATCAGAGTTCACAGGCCATTTTTACAAAGCAGTTAAACTATACAGCAACAATAAACAGAAAATTTGAAACCCCCAAGAAAACAGCTTCAGGAAACTAAAAGCGGATTTTCAGAAAGTGTTGTCACTAGCAAACCATATAATGTAAAAAGAGAAAAGTACAAAAACATTAAGGAGAAAAAGCAATAGTTTTAGAGAATATTGATATTTTAAATATGATTAAAATAAATTATATTATTTTAATTTCAAAAACAAAACAAAACATTTTTCTAGACAAAATTGAAAATTTATTCAAGAGGATATAGACAATATGAATAAGTAAAAAAAAAACACTAATAAAAACAAATCAATGTCCTCATATTTAATTGAGGACAATGCAGATACAAATTTATATGATAACATGAGGATGAAAGAAGATAATTCATAAAAGCTCTTAACTAAACTATTGGCACAAAGTATGTGCTTTACCAAAATATATCATTATTGTTTATTGTCACATGGGAGTAGGCCTGGACATTTGCACTCATAAATTCTTATTTTTTTTCCACACAGTTTCCTTCTTTCTTGGTCAAAGACGGTAGGCAGAAGTCCTTTAAGTCTCAGCCCTCTTGGTCTTAGGTTCCATGGAATCTAACAGTGTCCACAGGCTTCACCATTCTGTTTTTGTTTTGTTTGTTTGTTTGTTTTAGTAACTAAATCAAAATGAAGTATCTTGTTCCTTTTTGCATTTGTCCCTATACATATTTAATCTCCCCCTAAAAATAAGTGGCAAATATGATTCTTGTGTACAATTCAGGGATTCATCAGTTCTGGTACCATAACTGCCAATACTGTCAAAGTTACACACTGGTTTCTCACAGCAGAAGCACATTGCTATCGGCAAACACATAGCCAGAGCCACTGGGCCGGAGTAAAACAAAGTGCTTATTGTGGTGTTAGGAGGTAAAGGGAGTGTTTCTCTCTGAAGGCTTCCTACAGTACATTTTTTTTTTTTCAGGGGGGGAGAAAAAAACATTATGCAGTTGTTTGGTAAAAAGAACTACCATCACGTTACACTGTCTGGAGAAAGTTAAAACATAATGCTATTTAAGAAACAGTCCAGAAAGCAAGAAATAATGATAGTCATATGTACAACATTCTCCTTAATGTTTATAAAATATAATTAGATTTAAAAATAATTATTTTATCTTCAATATAATTATATTCATATTACATGTTATATACTGTATATAACTATAAATATTTTTGTATTATATAAGTATAATTCAGACTATTTGAGTCTCTTAAATATATGGTTACTATATGTTTGTTCTCCTGACCCCAAGCCTTAACAGTGATTTAATGTAGACTAGAAACAAGGACTGTCTTCCAAAAAGGACATTAACAATGATAAGCTGGGAAGGTGATGAATCACACAAATTTGGTTTTACTGCTTCAAAAATATGCTTAATAAAAGGAATCAAACACTATCTTCTTGAAAAATTACTCTCCATTGGGTAATTAACTATGAGTTGACAGTTCTAGCATCCAGGGTTATTTGTAATTTACTGATTTATTATCAATTTTTCTTGCTGGTACAATCACTTCAAAAAGCAAAACCTCAATTTGATCATATTTAAAGTCCCAAAGGTACCGTAGTCATATTATAGTTTATCTTAGCATGCCCGATTTTCACACCAATTATTCAGAGCTACATTTTCAATCCAACATGAAAAATGTCCATAGGCCATATCAGTTTTTAGTTGTCTTTACCTTATCTAGAGATAAGACCCACCCATGTGGTTTTAGAATTACATTATGTAAGTGACCATGTTAATGAAGCAAGAAGTCAATTCTATCCATTTTAAAGCTTTAACTGGTAGAGTTTGTTCAAGGCATTTAAAATGTTCTTTGCTGTTTGAGCAAAGTTAAGCTATGGAGCACGTTACAAATAAAACATATTAAGTAGAAATAAACTTTTTAAGAAAGAAGTTTAAATGCAGCTAAACTATAGTGAAGGAAAAAACTTTTAAAGCTACCCTCAAGATTTCTGTAAAAGATTTTAAATTTGTGAATACAAATACAGTGGCAGGCATGTCTGTTTCATGTTATTATATGATCATTATTATTATTGTATTCTTGCTAAGTATATCTAAGAGTTGCTCATAGCATGTCTTTTTTTTTAGTATAATATAAAGGTGTCATTTTGATCCTGGGAAATGTGATACAAAAGCTTTGCCAACATTTGAGTCAAATGGTACAAAATTTGTAATTCATGTGATCACACTTTCACACGGAAAAGAAAGGCAGTTCAAAATCTTGACACCAAGATGAAACATGAAAAATCAACTCAGGATATGTTGATGTATAGTAAAAATTTATTGCATTATCATTTGCAATTGGAAGACAGATATCCTGAGAGTAGTATATATACTAGACAGTTCTGACAATATTTCTGATCAGTTTCTTTAGAAATGTAATGTGTTATTTTAATTAGATCACGAGTTTGTTCTATGATGAACCAACACACAGATTGGTATTATCTTCTATATTTCTCTACATTGGAACATCTGCAAAATATGGAAGTATGAAAGACAATTTATGAAATTCTCGTGGAATAGGAACATAGAAGTGATTGTGTCCAAGCACATGAGTGTATGAGATTTCGTGACAAAGCTTTCTACAAAGAAAGATGTTTTATGAAACCAACAATGCCTGAATAATAGCAAGGCTCTTTATTGATCTTTGGGAAATACAGGTTACAAAGAATGTTTTTTTTTAACATTTGTAAAATGAAGAAAGAAAGTCTTAACTTACACTGTTGATAATAATGCACCTAGCATCCCTATGTTAGTAACAACATCTGAAGTTCTAAAAGCAATGCTTTTCTATTAGAAATCCTTTATAATATTGGGTGATAAATGTGTAATTTTCTTTCACATTTAACAAAGCCAAATGTCTAATCTTTCAGTGACTTAGTAGATATTGTACTTCAGAAAAGAGATATATTTATTATTGTAAAGATATTTTGCAGAGAGATAGGCAAGAAAAAATATATGAAAACAACTGTTTGTCTACAAACAACAGATGTGAGACACTTCTAACTTATTACCTGAATCAGTAATATCCAGGCTTAAGAATGGTATTTAAACCATACTTTGCATTTGCTTATACAAATAAACTATTTCAGTGGAGCATAGTTAGCTATCTGATCATAATTAGAGTCAGAATTTTTTGTATCCACAGACTCAGGAGCTACAGGTGTATATCTATTATACCCTGTTTCTCCACAGCATATGTTTGTGGTTGAAATGGACAATGAGAACACATGGACACAGGGAGGGGAATATTACACACCGGGGCCTGTCAGGGGTTGGGGGGGTAGGGGAGGGATAACATGAGGAGAAATACCTAATGTAGGTGACGGGTTGATGGGTGCAGCAAACCACCATGGCACATGTATACCTGTGTAACAAAACTGCATGTTCTGCACATGTAACCCAGAACTTAAAGTATAATAATTAAAAAAAAAAGAAAGAAATGGAAATGTGGAGTTACTGGATCTCAACATAGCAACAGATAGATATCTAGCAGATAGATATCTAGCAGATAGATATCTGTCAAGAAAATATTTAAATGTTCCATCGCAGTTCTGCTGCTTTGGACAATGCACCAGTGAATGCTGTAATAGCATGAGATGTTAGATGTAATGGTGCAGCATATTACAGTGGGGCTAAGTTATTCCAATAAGATTTTAGAGAATGAGACAGAGGATATTACAGGCACTGGAGATGGTGTTCTTTGAGAACCCTATAACTGGTTCTTATTGGTTATCCAGGTAAATTCATAACAAAATTAGTCCATACCAACTTGACATTTTTCATGCTCTTTGACTAAGGACTAACTTAAATGTCTCCTAAAATTGAAATTATGATTCTTTTATTTCCATTTCAATTAATTTATTTTTATGCATTTCAACGTTTTCTTTTCACATGCCAAGAAATATTTTCTCATCATAATTTTGTTGAATGAGTAAAAAACAGTTGAATGATCAAATAATAGGAGTGTGAGTATCATTATTCATTACATCTTCAAGGTTCTAGGCTGTAAAATCCATGAAGAATTTGCCATAAATAGTGAAACACCTAGCTGTTAAGGAACATCAGTGTGAGATATTCTGCAATCTGGTTATGTGACAAAATTGACTATTTTTTTACCTTAATTGACATGATTGCTTCATTGCTATGTAGAAACGGACATATTTTCTCAAGGTATACTGTTCAGGAATTTGCAATTTTCCCTATCTACTTAAATAATATTTGTTTCAAATTCCTTAAAGACTAACTCTCTACTTTTGTAAGGCTCTCAGCATTTTAACTCATGTTTATTTATGTACATAACATCTTCCTCTCAAAATTGAAAGGATTTCACATATAACATCTATATCTGTTTTATTATTTTAAAGTCAACACTGCCTTACAGCACCTTGAAGAAGGAAAGGGAAGAGGGAGCAATATTTTGCTATGCATTTGTCAGTCCATGAAATTCTCTCTACATTTAGTCTCATTGTAATAAGGATCAAATACCTGACATCAGGAGATGCACAATACTATTGCCATTATACACAGAGTAATTCGTTAGTTACACAAAGAACAGAGTCATTATTTTCCAATAAAAGTATACTTTACTTTGTCTTTTATATTTGGCCTACCCTTGTTATCTTTAAAAGATATTTTTTGGAAAAAAATAATGCCAATTCATTTGAAAAGTAATAGTAATCATGGCTAGTTTAGTATAGACAACTTTGTCAAAAAATGTGTGTATTTTCTTTTAAATAAATGGTATTTTTCTAAGAACAGATACTGAGGTGAAGTGAAGTTTAGTTCTTTTATTCATTTTCCTATATGTTTTAAATTAATTTCTAATAGAGAATCTGTACCGTTGTGCTAAATTTTATTTTAAAGAGAAAAGAAAGTAATTATGCTTCTACATGTTTTAACAAATGAAGCAATTTTATCCTTGCGTCTTAAGCTGTAATCGTTGAGCCACTATAGTATAATGAATACTTTTCTTCCAGGCTATTTAAAAGATCTTCTCAGTATATAGAAAAGGAATTACAAATGCAGACAAGTTCCTGGGAGATTCTATTTAGGGAGACGATAGCACCTGTTTCTTTCCCCCTTTCCTCTGTAGTCACAATAACAAAAGCATGGTTAAAAGAAATGAAGACTGCATTATGAGAAATGTATCCAACAGGACAAAACATGAAAAAGTTGGTTTTACATGTGATGTGAATGAGGTCTAGAAGAATAGATGCAAACCAGTCTGAACTTTATAAAAAATAATGAATGTTTCCGCAAAAAAATGCAAAAGAAATTGGATTCCGAAGCTACAAGTTTTTATTGCCAGGAGGACCGCTTTTCAGAAGAAGCTTGCATCTGTTGTAAACAGACCAGACGGATATAACCAGAAATAGAAAGCTTCAAAGAGAGAGTGTGATTCACATGTTTTGCTCTAATAGAAGTATCAAGCTTTCTTTTGAAGTAGATCGGTCTTCGAAGCGGGTGTCCTAAAGGTGCCATCAGACTACTGAAAGTCAGCCATTGTTTGAAAGCTTGCCAGTTTGAAGGCCATTAATTGACAAGCTGTGAAAGTCCAGCATCACAGGAAACGGAATTACACAAAGGGTTGAGCCTTGATTCCTCGCACCTCACCCAGAGAAACAGTAGAGGGAGCTGCCAATCTTTCAAGACTGAAGTGTATGCAGTGTGCAGTTTTAACGATCATCCTCTAACTGATAATTTCACTAGGCAAAAATCACTATAATGTCTTTAAATTGCCTTATGGCTTTTAATTTATATTATTTTCTCAAACTATCAACGCAGAATTGTTTTGGAGAAGAAAAAAAGAAACAAAATAGTTTCTTCTCACAGACAATTCCTGGTTTCCGAATTTGTGTGGTGGCCAAAATATGACCCTGTGCCTTTCTGGTAAGGGCAGAAGGCAGAGTTAGGTTCATCTGAACCATAGGTATTGCAGGGCTATTCCAATTCCTTCTTGTCTGTAAGGATTATATTTTAGGTGTAAATATAGTTAAATTTCTCCTCCATTTTTGAGAATGAGCCTCAGAAGTGCAGCAGTATTTGAAATAGGGCCCATTGAACGATTGTGAAGATTTTGTTACAGATATTGTTAAACACAGCAATATGATTATTACACAGTACCAGAAATATTTATTCAGTGTCAACTGCAACTTGAGATGAGGTGCATATCATCCCTGTCTTCACTTGACTGCTAATTGCCCCAGGCAATCCTTCTGGAAATACAACAGAATTGTAAACTACAAAACGGCAGAAAACTTGGCAATGCTAAATGGTGAGAAAGCCTCCTAAGAATGCAAAATTGGTTATTAGAAAATTCGTCTGTCTCCCATGGAGCAATTTAATGTGGTGCCTTGACATCAAGCATGTTCTCATTGTATTTGCTGATTGAGAAACTATCTTGGTAGATTATGACCTTATTGCTCTGACTTCTATGCTATAAATAGTTTTAAAATTAACAGGAAAATGGTCATTCCTCATTCCCACTACTAGCATTTTATTTTATTTTATTTTATTTTTTTCAAAACTATGACCCATTTCTCTTCTCTGCTGCATCAAAGTAGGACCAGGAATAGTAAAGATATGGGATTATTTATATTTATATTCATATTTGTATAAAAGAAAATATTGAATAATCCCTTTTAAAATGTCAGAACCTGAAAAGTTCTGTGTGGAATGTTTTAAATAACAGGTACACCTGCAAGCCTTGCACACAAAGTGTACACTTCTGCAATATTTGGGGTAATGGTGCCATATCGTTTGAAGACCTATTTCTAACTTGAAAATATCAAGATAATCTATTTGAACTGCTATTTTATTTTTAGAATGAATATAAGCAACCACAAACTGAAATATTTTCAAATCACAATTTAAGATTGTTTTTTCAAGCAAACATTGTCTGTAATATCTTTTGGATCACAGAGCATTCTCAAGTCATAGTTATTCTGGTTTTAAATACACTTGAATGATTTCTTTGCAAATGGTATCTATTTAACTTTATATTTTGAAACGAATTTGAATTTCTTTGGAGAAGAGTTGCAAAGATAGTACAGGAGCAATTCACGTACCCTTCACCCAATTTTTCCTAATTTTAACAGTTACATAATTATGGCATATTTATCAAACCTAAGATATTAACATTGGTGCAATACTATTTGCTAAACTACAGACTTTATTCATAATTCCCTAGTGTTTCCACTAATGTCCTTTTTTCCTTCCAATATAACATGTAGGACATCATTTTCCTATAGTGGTCATATCACCTGTCTCCTCAACCTCTCACAGTTTCAAAGTCTTTCTTTTTCTTTCATGACTGACATTTTGAAGACTACTGCTAAGTTACTTTGCTGAATATGAGTATGTCTGTTTTTTTTATGAATAGAATAAGGTTATGAATTTTAGGGAGGTATACTTCAGAGATTATGTGCCTTTCTCATCATATCATATCAGAGAGTGCTGGGAAAATGATTCATCAATGATAATGTTTACCTTAATCATGGAGTAAGGTAATAACTACTAGGTTTCTCTACTGTAAACTTACTATTTGTTTCTATTTTCATTATCTGTTAGAAGTGAGTCTCTAAAGCCAGCTACACTCAACGGGCTGATTAGATTACAGTATTTCTTCGTGCAGTTTCTTCATGAGTTTTGTGCTTTGGATTCTTTGAGTTTCTTGGATCCAGAAAAATTCAGTTATCATTTCTTTAAGTATTTCTCCCCACTCTTTCACCCCAATTTGGAGACTTCAATTACAAGGATGCATAAAGTTGTTCCATGGTTCACTAATGTTTTGTATACATATAGTTTTTATTACATATTATAGGAGTTATATAATATACTGAAATATATATTTATATATAAAGATGTATATTTTTAACTTTATTTTATTTTAGATAGCTGATATTTCTACAATTTTGCATTTACTAATGTTTTATTTTGTAATGTCTAATCTGTTATTAACTCATCTAGTTTTTTTCATCAGTCATTGTAATTTTCATCCTTAGATTTTCATCCTTAGATGTTTGAATATATGTATTCTCAAGTTATAATAACTCTTTCTAAATATCCTTGTTGGCTAAGTCTAGTGACTGTGTCAGTGGTGAATCTGTGTCACCTGATTGATTTTTCTTGCAACAATTGGTAATACATTCTTCCTTGTCTGCAAACCTAGCACGTTTTTATTGGATGCCCAACATTGTATATTTTACCTTGTTGAGTGTGGGATGATTTTGTATTTCTGGACTTATCTTTGAACACTTTTGTTCTAGAACACTTTTATCCACTAAGGTTTTGCTGAACATATTTTTCAGACAGGACAATATTGTTTAGTCTTGAGCTAACTGTTCTCTTTTAAATATTCTTCCCAATAGCCTGTGAATTATAGGTGTTCCAGAATGTTTGGTAGAAATAAGCAAACAGGAATAAAAATGCTAAAATAATAATAAATATATTTTTAGAAATTCTGTGTGAGTAATCAGGTACCATTTCCTCTTATCATTTTGCGTGATTTTCTTCTTGGCCATAGATACTTTCCTCATCACGTGCATGTGCTTATCAATATTTTTATGAATAATCTAGGGACATCCTTTGTTTACTTCCTGAGTTCTGTCTCTGCAGCCCTCCTTTCTTCTACTCTGATCTATAGACTCTTTCTAGCTACTTTCTCTTTCTTAGATGTCTAACCCTTTTTCAGTTCATCTGCTTCATTTGCCCAAGCTCCCTTTCATTGCATTGTGGTTTGAAAAAACTCTCAGGGAATGAAACTGTTGCAATTATAGGTTTCAGCTCATATATGTTCCATCTCTCAGGGTCATTATGTTTTGTTTAATAATTCCCAGCTTTTAAAAAATATTTATATTTGTATTATTCTCTAGTTGTTTCAAGTAGATAGATAAATCCAGTTATCTTATTCCAATATGGTCAAAGGTAGGATTTCTTAAACTTTTCTTGATTCCACATTAGATTGTCCTCTGAATGTATTTTAAACCTGTTATTAATTCTTTCTTTTTGTCCCAAAGTTGAACATGTCTCTATAACCTCTCTCGAGTTCCAAGTTCACTTTATCAGCTGCTGATCTATGCTGCCTTGTGAATATCAAAAGCAGTTTGTCATAATATATATACATATCTGAAAAAATCCTATAAATCCAGCTTAAAATATTGAAATCAAATAAAGTCTGTTGTCTGAGCATAACTGAATTAAACCAGAAATCAATAAATAATGAAATCTAGAAAATCACAAACATTTGAAAAAAGCCACAACAGATTTTTAAATAATTCATTGGTAAAATAATGCATTGGTCAAAATTTCTAACTTAATTTAGAAGTTAGAAAATATTTTGAGCTGAGCACAATGAAAGCACATCGTATAAAAATTTGTGATATGTTACCAAAGCGGTGCTAAGAAGAAACTCTAGCATTTGTGTAAGTCAGTAGTGGATGCTACAGTAAAAATACCATAGCTTGGGTTACTTAAACAACCGAAATTTATTTGTCATGATACTAGAGGCTGGGAAGTCAGAGATCAGGGTAGCAGCATGGTTGAGTTTGGGTGAGAATAATCTTTCTGCTTGTCAAATAGCCATCTTCTTGTTGTATCTTTATATAGCAAACAGTAGAGAGAGAAAACTCCAGCTCTAGTGTTTATTTATAAAAGCATATTAATCTTATCATGAGGGCCCAACCTTCATGACCTAATTATTTCCCAGGGGCTCCATCTCCAAATACCATTGCATTGGGGTTTACAGTTTCAATAAATGAATTTTGGGGGAGACACACTCAACCCATAGCAGCATTACATTATTATATTAGGAAAAAAAAAAGTCTTAAATCAAGAATCTAACCTTCTATCTTGACAATAAAAAATATGGAAAAATAAAACAAAATTAATAAGGAAAAAAGTATCAAGATAATAAAAATAAATGAAATTGAACAAAAGAAAAACAATAGAGAAAACCATCTAAAGAAAAATCTGGTTTACAGTAAAAGAATCAATAAAATTGACAAGCTTTTTCCCAAATGACCAAGAAAAGATATATATATAGAGAGAGAGAAAAGAAGAGAACAGAAAGTACCATGGTAATGAAAGAAAAATATCACTGCTGGCCCAATATAAATAAAAAATAAAATAATGGCATCTCTCAAGTAAATCTCTGTCCATAAATATGACAATTTATGACTGACACATTGTTTGAAAGATGCTATTTATCAAAATTTATAAATAAACACATCAATAATTTATCCAGAAAAGAAAGTAAATTTGTAATTAAAATGTTGCAATAACAATAAAACATGTTCAGGCCTAAGTAGATTCACAGAAAAATTGTGGCAAGTATGTACGGAAGGAATAATATTCATTTACATAATCTCTTTCACAAAATAGATGAGGAAGGGTGCTTTCTGAAACTTTTTATGAGACCAATACAATCCACACAATAAAACTAGAGAACATATTATAAGAAAACAATATTAGACCAATATTTCTAATTAATATAGAAACAATTTTTAAGGAAAATATTACCAAGCCCAAAGAAGGAACATATGAAAATATTGCTGTGTCATTACCAAATGGTATTTATCCTGGGTGAGCAAGGATAAATGCAATAGAAATGATTTAACATTCAAAAATCAGTATAGTTTACCATATGTAAAGACTCTAAGAATAAAAATTGCATGTGCATCTGAACAGATGCAGAAACAGTATTCAACAAAATTTAACATCCATTCCTGATGAAAAACTTAACATGCTAATACTTGAAAGATGATTCCTAAACCTTTTAAAAAGTTATCTACACAAAACTTAGAGAAAATACCATGTATAATGGTAAACACTGAACGTTTTCCCCCTAAGATCAGAAATAAGGAAGGGATTTTTCTGATTATAGCTCCTATTCAGAATTATACTAGAACTCATGGCTAGTCCAATTTGAAATAGAGCAGAAATAAAAGACATTCTGCTTTGGAAGGAAGATATAAAATTTTCAATATACATAGACTAAGCAATTGTACACATAGTACATCTGAAGGAATCAAAAAATGTCTTAAAACAAATAAGTCAGTTTATAATGTGTAAATTTTCAATATACATATACTAAGCAATTGTACACATAGTAAATCCAAAGAAATAAAAAAAAAATCTTAAAACAAATAAGTCAGTTTATAAATGTAGGAGAATAAAAGGTCAGTATAATAAAATAAATAGCGTTTATATATACTGGCAATGACTAATTGGACTTTTTGTCAATTTATAAACAGTACTACTTAAAATAGTACACAAAAAAACTTGAAATATGTAGATTTTAAACTAAGAAAATACATGTAAGATAGTGCTCAAAACTAACAAATACTAATGAAGAAAATCAAAATGTTCCTAAATAAATGAAGTTATGTCATATGTTGGAATTAGAAGATATATTATATTTAAAACATCAATTCTCTGAATATTTATTATATAGATTCAGTATAATCCAATCAAAATACACTAGGGTTTTATTTTGGTAGATACTGACAAGTTCATTTAAAAATTGTATTAAAAAAGCAATAGAAATATAATAGCTATAACAATTTCAGATAGAGAGGGGGTGGAGCAAGATACCCAAATAGAACCCTTTAGGAATTACCCCTCCTGCCCCAGAACACCAAATTTAACGACTATACACATAAGAAAGCACTTTCATAAGAACCAAATATCAGGTGAGCAATCATAGTACCTGGTTTTAACATCATATCAAGGAAGGAGGCACTGAAGAGAGTAAGGAAACACAGTCTTGAATTGCTGACACCTCTTCTCTCTCTGGCAGCCACCACATGGCATGAAGAGAGAATCTGAATACTTGGGGAATGAAAAGGAAAATGACTGTGGGACTTTGTACTGGAACTCAGTGTTGCACTGTCACAGTAAAAAGCAACACAGAGCAGAATTCATCCAGTGCCCAAGGAGGGAACATTTACACCAGGCTTACACAGAGGGGAATCGTCCTTCCCAGTGGGCACAACTTGAGTTCAGCTAGCTTCACCACTATGAGCTAAAGTGCTCTGTGATTCTAAATAAACTTAAAAGGCAGTCTAGGCCACAAGGACTGCAATTCCTGGACAAGTCCTGGTGCTGTCCTTGGCTTACAGCCAGTGCACTTGGGGTGCACATGACCTAGTAAGAGAACAGCTGAGATGGCCAAGGGAGTGCTGTCACCCCTCCCCCAGTTCTGGACAGTGAAACTCACAGCTCCAGAGAGACACTCTCCCTCTACTAGAAGAAAGGAGAGGGAATTGTAAAAAGGACTTTGTCTTAGAGTGTGGATAAAAGCTCATCCACAGTAAAATGAAGCACCAAGAAGAGCCTTAAAGCCTCTATTCTAGACCCTAGCTCCTGAATAGTGTTTCTAGACTCATACTGGGTCAGAAAGGATCCTGATGCCATGAAGGGAAAGATTCAGTTCTGGCAAGATTCATCACTTGCTGATAGAAGAGCTATTGGGCCCTGAATAAACATCAGTTACCAGCCAGGTAGTAGTTGCTGTGGGTCTCGTGTGAGACCCAGTACTGTGCGGGCTTTGGGTTTGACCCAGCACATTCTCAGCTGTGGTGGCCACAGGGCCAAACTCTTTCGTTTTGAAGAAAGAAGAGAGAAGAATAAAAAGGACTTTGTCTTGCAACTTGGGTTCCAACTTAAACACAGGAAAATAAAACACTGAACAGACTCCTAAAGTCCCTAATTCCAGGCCTTAACTTCTGAATAGAATTTCCAGACATAGCTTAGGCCAGAAGGGAACCCATTGCCATGAACACAGAGACCAGGCCTCGCAGGATTCACCACCTGCTGATTCGAGAGTCCTTGGGCCCTGAATAAACATCAGTGGTAGCCAGGTAGTAGTTGCCACTAGCAGACCTGGGAGTTTCTAAACTACTACTACTACCTGGCTACCACTGGGAGTTAGCAACTACTACAACTACTCCCTGGCTACCACTGAGAGTTGACAACTACTACCTGGATACCACTGGAGTTCTCCACTGGGAGAAACTCCTGCTGGAGGAAAAGAAAGAGAAAAGTTAAAAAAAAAAAAAAAAAAAGTATTTGTCTTAAAATTTGGGTACCAGCTCAGCCACAGTAAAGTAAAGCACCAAGTATATTCCTAAAGTTCCCAATTCAGGACACAGTGCCCAGACAGCATTTCTAAACACACACTGGACCAAAAGAGAACCTGCCTGCCCTGAATAGAGAGATACAGCTTTGGCAGGATGCATCACCTGCTGATCGAAGAGCTCTTGAACCTGCACATTGGTGGCACCCAGGTATTAGCTGCTATAGTCCTTGTGAGAGACTCAATACCATGTTGGCTTCAGTTGTGATCCAGCACTGTCCCAGTGGTGGTGACAACGGGAATGCCTGCATCACCTTTCCCCCAACAGCAGGCAGTTCAGCATGGAGAGACAGACTCCATTTGTTTGGGGGAAAATAAGGGAAAAGAAAAAGAGACTGTGCCTGGTAATCCAGGGAATTCTCCTCAGTCTTACTTAGGAGCACCAAAGTGCTGTTTCTGTGAGTCTACAAGAGTCACAGCATTACTGGGCTTGGGGTACACTTCATGCAGATATGGCTGTAGTGACCAAAGACTTAGATCACAACACTCAATTCCTTTTGAATACTTGGAAAGTTTTCTCAAGGAAGATAAATGCAAATAAGTACAAACTGCAAGGATTAGAATAAATGCTTAATTTTTTTTAATGCCCAGATATTGAAAGACATCCAAAAGCATGAAGACCATTCAGGAAATTATGGCCTCACAAGACGAACTAAATAAGACACCAGTTCCCAATCCTGGAGTGACAGAGATATGTGACCTTTCAGAGGGATAATAAAAAATAGCTGTTTTTGAGAATGCTAAATGAAATTTGAGGTTAAACAGGGAAAAAATTTAATAATCCTATCAAATAAATTTAACAAACAGATTTTTAAATTTTTTTAAGAAATAGAGCAGAAATTCTGGAGCTAAAACACAATTCATGTACTAAATAATGCATCAGACTCTCTCAGCAGCATAATGATACTTTCAATCAAAGAAAAAAAAATAAGCCTGAAAAGAGGCTATTTGAAAATACATGGGCAGAAGAATCTAAAGAATAAATAATAATAAAAAATAACACCTACAGGATCTAGAAAATAGCTTCAAAAAAGCAAATTTAAGAGTTAGGGGGTACGTATGCAGATTTAGCTGAGTATATTGCATAATGCCGAGGTTTGGAGCACAACTGATCCTGTCAACCAGATACTGAGCATAATAGCCAGTAGTTTTTCGACATTTGCCCCACTCTATTCCTCCCAGCTCTACTAATCCCCACTGTCTCTATTTGCCATTTTTATGCCCATGAGTACCCAGTGTTTAGCTCACTTTTATTTATTTTGTTTCTTATTTTTATTAACTTATTTATTTTTGAGATGCAGTCTTGCTCTGTCACCCAGGCTGGAGTTCAATGGTGCAATCTCAGCTCACTACAGCCTCCGCCTCCCAGAAGGCGGAGCTACTCAGGAGACTGCCTCAGCCTCCTGAGTAGCTGGGATTACAAGCACCTGCCACCACACCAGGCTAATAATGTGTTTTTAGTAGAGAAAGGGTTTCACCATGTTGGCCAGGCTGGTCTTGACCTCCTGACCTAAGGTGATCCGCTTGCCTCAGTCTTCCAAAGTGCGGGGATTACAGGTGTGAGCCACTGTGCCTGGAATATTTCTCATTTATAAATGAGAATGTGCAGTTTTGGTTTTCTGTTCCTGCATTAATTTTCTTAGAATGTCCTTCAGCTGCATCCATGTTGCTGCAAAGGACATGATATGATAATTTTTACATGGCTGTGTAGTATTCCATGGTATATTTCATGGTATATATGTACCATTTATTTTATGCATCCACCACTGATGGGCACCAAGGTTGATTCCATGTCTTTGCTCTTGTGAATAGTACTGTAATGAACAAACAAGTGCATGTGTCTTTTTGGTAGAATGATTTATTTTCATTTGGATATATACCCAGTTATGAGATTGCTGGGTCAAATGGTGGCTCTGCTAAAAATTCTTTGAAAAATCTTTAAACTCCTTTCCACAGTGGTTGAACTAATTTACATGCTCATCGACAGGGCCTAAGCCTTCTGTTTTCTCCACAGCCATGCCAGGATCTGTTGTCTTTTGACTTTCTGCAAATAGCCATGCTGATTAGTCTAAGATGATATCTCATTGTAGTTTTGACTTACATTTCTCTGAAAATTAATGATGCCAAGTATTTAAAAAGATACACAGAATCAACAGACTTATAACCAGAGTAAAAATAAAAAGAGAAAATAAATAGAATCTGAAGTAAAAAAATATTACAGCAGACACTGAAGAAATTCAGAGGATCATTAGAGACTACAGCAAACACCTATACGCCAATAAATTGGAAATACTAGAAGAAACAGGTGAGTTTCTAGGCATGTAAAGCCTACCAGTATTGAATCATGAAGAAATCCAAAACATGGACAGGCCAATAACAAATAATAAGATTGAAGCAGTACTAAAGAGTCTGCCAGGAAAGAAAAGCCTATGACCCAATGGCTTCACTGCTGAATCTTACCAGACATCTAAAGAACTAATACCAATTCTACTCAAATTATTCCAAAAAATACAGAAGGAGGGAATATTTCACTCATTCTCTGAGGCCAGTTCTACCCTAATACAAAAACCAGACATATCAAAAACAGGAATCTGCAAGTCAAAATGTCTGATGAACATTGATGCAAAAATTCTCAACAAAATGCTAGCAAACCAAATTCAACAAAAACATTACAAAGATAATTCATCTTGACCAAGTGTGATTTATCTCAGGGATGTAAGGATGGCTCAACATATGCAAATCAGTGAATGTGATACATTTTATCAACAGAATGAAGGAGAAAACTCATATGTCATTTCAATTGATGTTATAATAGCATTGTGAGTTGGCTAAAGTTCTCTCTTCTTGAGATCCAAAGACCATAAAGTTCCTGGGCCTGTTTGAAAGTGACATTATTTACACACTACAAGTTAGGAACCCTGTACAGGGACTGTGCACACAAGGTATGAGGCCAGTTTCCCCAAGGGGACTTTATTGGCTCTGTAAGTCAAGCTTGTGTTCTTAAAGGGAAGCATAACCTTCTAATCAAAACCTTAGTAAAATAATCTGTTTCTCCAATTGCATCCTGTTGCAAAAGAAAATGAATTCTTATTGCACTGATGCAAACATAAGTTAATAATACTCACAACTAGTTTCCGAATTCCAGAGAAGCCCAGCAGAGAGAGACAGCAATGTTCCAAATGTTGTTCATAGGAGTATACTCACTCAAATATTAAAGGCCATAAATAGCTCAAAATAAGTTTCCTTGACTCTGGAAAACAAAACAAGGATCAGCAATGATCTAAGCAAAAGTGAAAAGATTGTCTCAGTTTCCTATTAGTTCAGTCCATTCCATTAACTCTTATTTATTTATTTATTTATTTATTTATTTTATTTTATTTTATTTTATTTTATTTTGAGACACCGTTTTGCTCTTGTTGTCCAAGCTGGAGTGCAATGGTGCGATCTCGGCTCACCACAACCTCCTCATCCTGCCTCAGCCTCCCAAGTAGCTGGGATTACAAGCATGGGCCACCACACCTGGCTAATTTTTTTTGTATTTTTAGTAGAGATGGAGTTTCTCCATGTTGGTCAGGCTGGTCTTGAACTCCCGATCTCAGGTGATCCTCCCACCTTGGCCTCCCAAAGTGCTGGGATTACAGGCGTGAGCCACCGCGCCCAGCCCAACTCTTGTTTTGCTTGATGTTCATAAACATTTCAGCTCTTCATGAGAACTGTACATTTTTCCTTTATTCCAATGTTACGATCTCCAAAGTTATCAGAAACCTGCATTTGAGAGCACCTGTCAAAGTTCTATATCTGATTATAAAACATCTTTTGAAGAAGATCAAAACAAGACAACAATTGTATGTGAATGACAAAATATTCAGGGTAGTTACAGTCAAAAACATGATTGACAAAGATATTTGGTTATCTCTGTGGTTTGTAACAACTTAATATAATAACCTTAATTATGATTAGAAACATAAACTCAGGCATTAGAATTACAGAAATTCCATACAATTATGGAACGTATATTAATATTATTTCCTAAAATATAACCTGAAGAAAATTAAACATCACTTTGGCAATATCATGTACCTAAATAAGTAAAATAATCCTGTTTACATTTTTTTTGGATGCTCCAGGGTCCCTCTGTACCATCCAAAAGCCAGGCATAAAGAAAAACATTTTTGAAACTGAAGTTTGATTTTGGGAAGCCTGTTAAATGTCTGAGATTTAAAACACTTTATATTATAAAATAGAATTCCAGATCACTGTAAGTTATTTATTTTGCCAAAATGATGACTCAGAAATTTTTAAAAAGCATAAATCTTTTAACCTTCACACATTTTGCTAAAGAGAAAATTACTGTCTTAAGAGTACCTTGTTGTGTTTTTATTTCAGTGCTCACTTTGCAGAAAAACCATATTATACCTTTTTGAATTTAGTCAGAATGTTAACACATGGAATTTCCTTTGCTAGATTAATTTTTATAATCCTTCTACAACTTGTTTGAACTTTTACCTTTATCCTATTTCAAAATGATTTTTAATCCTATGCAACAATTTACATTTCTATGCCTACTTATAATATTTAATTAAAAACACATTTTAATGTTCTTACATACCTCACATGTAAATCTATTTTTAGTAGTCTCAATTACATGTTATGTGGTAACTCCTAGCAATTTTTAACTTTAATGTAAAGTTTGGTAAGTTGTTTAAATTATGTGCACATCACAGCCAAGGTTTGACTCTTTCCAGCGTAATTAAGGGTGCTGTTAATTCCATATGTCCCAGGCCTTACCAATTGAAGCAGGCAAGTCAAACACTTCTCAAAAACCAAAAAAAGGAAAAAACCAATTTATAACCTTTTAACGTTTTGCAAACCTATTATCTGACATGCATAATTTAGTTCACCTGTTTACATTTTGACAACATCCGCATTTCACCAATAATCTTTAAGGCTGTGTTTATTTCTCAAATATTAAAGTCACAGGAGCTAAAAGGTACCACAGCTTTTGTCTCTGTTTTAAAAAATATTTGATCCAATCACTTATCTTCCTTTCGGCTAGTTAATTAGAGCTCTTTTTTTTTTTTTTTTATAGACATCACCACACAGCACATATATAACTACACAGACAGGCAGGAGAAAACCCAGTAGCTATATGATTTTTCATGTGCCAATCTCCCAATTGGATTATTGGCCTCCATGAGGAACCCTGTAAGAGATGGGCCTAGGAAAACATGTAGTTTCTAGGGCCTACTAAACAGGCATACCTGGGAGACAAAAACAGATTTTGAAATGGATCTATCCAATTTTAATTGCTGGGGTTCCATGAGGAAGACAGATTTCTTCCCAAAACGGGACCAGTGGCACCTTCTCTGTTTATTCCAAGGAGTCCCGTGACCACAGAAGTTATCTTAGAGCCTCTCATGTGTGCATTAAGAGTGGTCAAGACAAAATGGATAAAAATAATTAAGTCAACTGACAAAAAAACCTTTTCCAGCAAAACAAGATCCAAGAAGAGAAAAAACGTAAAGGCCTTTTGAATATACCTATAACTTGGATATTCACTTTTGATTAAGATGTGTGCTCTTTAAGGAAATTCTTTTAAATTCCTGTTATCCAACTTTAACTGCAATATTTCTGGTTTTCAAACATTACTAAAGGCTCAGAGATAGGAAAAACCAAGACAGTTTTTGGAGGAGAAGATAAACAGCAAGTGGCAAAAGGTCATGCAGATCTCAAACCAGAAAGGACTAATTTCCTAAGCCAGAAGTGAACCCTAGCTGCCATTGTAAAATGATAAAGGCTAAAACAAAGCATTACCAGGTGGTTACAGGTCTTATTCTTATGTAAATGGTTGTTTCAACTGAGTGATAAACTTAATTGCTGCCTGACTAAGCTGGACCCTTCAGCTGAGGGAGAGGAAGACTCTGTGGACTGCATGGCTTGAAATGCTGGCCAGCCTGCCATGCAGCACCCTTGGGCCATGTGTCCCAGCTTTGCCTAAAAGGGGTTGGGGGTGAGGAGCCATTTGCTTGTCTGTCCCAGAAAGAAAAGAAAAATGCTGACATTCTTGACCCCTGGGAGTGACAGGAAGGGGGGCAAGGAGGCACAATTTCCTTTACCGTCAGAAGTAGTCAGAGGACAAAAAGTCTTAGAAGTGAAAGGGAAAAAGCTTTTTTGGTTTGCATCTTACTCACTCTTTCTCATATTCCTGCATAACCCGCCAAAATATTGCAGAATACTTGCTCCTCAGTTCAGCTAAAACTCGGTTCTTGTCACACAACCAAGAAGGATTAGGAATGGGAACACACTGAAGGGTGAGTAGAGTGGAATTTATTGGGGAAAAAAAAAAAAAAATAAAAAACTCTCAGGAAAGTGA
This sequence comes from Macaca thibetana thibetana, assembly GCF_024542745.1. Classification (NCBI taxonomy): domain Eukaryota; kingdom Metazoa; phylum Chordata; class Mammalia; order Primates; family Cercopithecidae; genus Macaca; species Macaca thibetana. The sequence continues at coordinate 69,429,599 of NC_065592.1, forward strand.
AAGGGGTTATTGCCAAAGGGCTCCCACCTCACAGATTGAATTCCAGGCCACCACACATGAGCTGAAGAGGCCAGGCCCCTCCCCACTGCACAAGGCACAAAATTCTTCTGGCTCCACCCAATTTTTCCAGTGTGAAGGTGAGTTGAAGATTCTCTGGGGACTCTCCCTCTTATCTGCCTTATGCATCTATCAATACAATCATATTGGAAAAACCTGAAGACTCCACCAAAAAAAACTATAACTTGGAATTAATAAACAAATTCAGTCAGTTGTAGGAGACAAAATCAACATAGAAAAATCGGTAACATTTTTATGTGTCAGCAGTGAACAATGTGAAAACAGAATAAAAAAAGTAATCACATTTACAATAACTGTAAGTGAAATAAAATACTTAGGAATAAACTTAACCAAAGAAGTGAGAGATATCTATAATGACAACTAAAAAACATTGATGTAAGAGATTGAAGAGGACATTAAAAAATGAAAAGATATTCCTTGTTCATAAACTAAAAGAATCAATATTTTTTAAGTGTGTCTACTACTCAAAGCAATCTACAGATTTAATGCAATCTCTATCAAAATACCAATGACTTTCTTCACACAAATAGAAACAAATTCTAAAATTTATATGTAAGCATAAAATAACAAGAATAGCCAAACCATCCTGAGAAAAAAACAGTAAAAGTAGAGGAATCACATTACCTGAATTCAATTTACACTAGAGTGCTATCATGAAAAAACACTATGGTACTGATATGGTTTGAGTGTGTCTCCACCCAAACTTGAATTGTATCTCCCAGAATTCCTACGTGTTGTGGAGGGACCCAGGGAGGTAATGGAATCATGGGGGCCAGTCTTTCCCATGCTATTCTTGTTATAGTGTTATAAGTATCATGAGATCTGATGGGTTTATCAAGGGTTTCCACTTTTGCTGCCTTCTCATTTTCTCTTGCCACCACCATGTAAGAAGTGCCTTTGCCTCCCACCATGGTTCTGAGGTCTACCCCACCACATGGAACTGTAAGTCCAACTAAACCTATTTTTCTTCCCAATCTTGGATATGTCTTTATCAGCAATGTGGAAACAGAGTAATAAAGTAAATTGGTACCAGTAGAGTGGGGCGTTGCTGAAAAGATACCCGAAAATGTGGAAAGAACTTTGAAACTGGGTAACAGGCAGAGGTTGGAACAGTTGAGGGGGTTCTGAAGAAGACAAGAAAATGTGGGAAAGTTTGGAACCTCCTAGAGACTTGTTGAATGGCTTTGACAAAGATGCTGATAGCGATATGAACAATAAGGTCCAGGCTGAGGTGATCTCAGATGGAGGTAAGAACTTGTTGGGAACCGGAGCAAATGTTACTCTTGTTATGTTTTAGCAAAGAGACTAGTGGCATTTTGCCCCTGCCCTAGAGATTGGTGAAACTTTGAACTTGAAAGAAATGATTTAGGATATCTGGCAGAAGAAATTTCTAAGCAGCAAAGCATTCAAAAGGTGGTTTGGGTACTATTAAAGGCATTCAGTTTTAAAAGGGAAACAGAGCATAAAAGTTCAGAAAATTTGCAGCCTGACTATGAGATAGTAAAGAAAAACCCATTTTCTGGGGAGAAATTCAAGCCAGCTACAGAAATTGGCATAAATAGCAAGGAGCCTAATATTAATTCCCAGGACCATGGGGAAAATGTCCCCAGGTCATGTCAGACACCTTCATGGCAGCCCCTCAAATCACAGACCCAGAGGCCCTAGAGGAAAAAAAATGGTTTTGTAGGCAGGGCACTCGGTCCCTATGCTGAGCACAGCCTAGGGACTTGGTGCTTTGTGTCCCAGCTGCTCCAGCTGTGGCTGAAAGGGGTCAACATAGAGTTCAGGCTGTGGCTTCAGAGGGTGGAAGTCCCAAGCTTTGGGAGCTTCCATTTGGTGTTAAGCTTGCAGGTGCATAGAAGTCAAGAACTGAGGTTTGGGAACCTCCACCTAGATTTCAGATGTATGGAAAAGCCTGGGTGCCTTGGCAAATGTTTGCTGCAGGGGCGGGGCCCTCATGGAGAATCTCTGCTAGGGTGAAGAAAGGAAATGTGGGATCAGAGTCCCTACACAGAGTCCCTACTGGGGCACTGCCTAGTCGAGCTGTGAGAACAGGGCCACCATCCTCCAAACCCCAGAACGGTAGACCCATCAACAGCTGGGACCGTGCACTTGGAAAAGCCACAGACACTCAACACCAGCCTGTGAAAGCAGCAAGGAGGGAGGCTTTACCCTGCTAAGCCAAAGAGGTAGAGCTGCCCAAGACCATGGGAAACCACCTCTTGCAACAGCATAACCAGGATATGAGACCTAGAGTCAAAGGAGATAACTTTGAAGCTTTAAAATTTGACTGCCCCACTGGATTTCAGACTTGCATGGGCCCTGTAACCCCTTTGTCTTGGCCAATTTCTCTGATTTGGAATGGCTGTATTTACCCAATACCTGTACCCCTTTTGTATCTAGGAAGTAAGTACCTTGCTTTTGATTTTACAGGCTCATAGGTGGAAGGTACTTGCCTTGTCTCAGATAAGACTTTGGAATGTGGACTTTTGGGTTAATACTGCATGAGTTAAGACTTTGGGGGGCTGTTGAGAAGGCATGATTGGTTTTGAAATGTGAGGACATGAGATTCAGAGGGGCCAGGGGCACAATGATGTTGTTTACCTGTCTCCCCACCCAAATTTCAACTTGAATTGTATCTCTCAGAATTCCCATGTGCTGTGAAAGGGACCCTACCTTAGGGCAGGTCCTAATCCAACCTTACTGGTAATCGTATAAGAGGAGATTGAGATGCATAGAGAGACACCAAAGGCACAGCCACAAAGCGTAAACACCGTGGGAGGACACAATAAGCAAGCGACTATTTGAAAGCCAAGGAGAGAGGTCTCAGAAGCCAAACCTGACGACACCTTGATCTTGGACTTATAGCCTCCAGAACTGTGAGAAAATAAATTTCTGTTGTTGATGCCATCCAAGCTGTTTTTTTTGTTTTTTGTTTTTTGTTTTTTGTAGTTGTTATTGTTGTTGTTGTTGTTTTTGACACTGCGTTGGATTCAGTGGTCTCAAGTATCTTAGTTAACTAGTCCTGGTCATGAGACAAGAACCCATACCCAGCTTAAATAAGGAGCAAAAATCCTGCATCACATTCTTCTTTCTTTTACTGTACACCAGGCTTATCTAACCAAGGGCCCACAGGCTGCATGTTGCCCAGGACAACTTTGAATGTGGCCCAACCCAAATTCATAAGCTTTCTTAAACCATTATGAGATGTTCTGTGATTTCCCTTTTTTGCTCATCAGCTATTAGTGTTAGTATATTTTGCATGTGTCCCAAGACAATTTTTCTTCTTCCAATGTGGCCCAGGGAAGCAAAAAAAAAAAAAAAAATGTATTTTAAAATATATTTTTATTTATTCATTTTTTTTTAAACAGAGTTTCAGTCTGTCACTCAGGCTGGAGTGCAGTGGCACGATCTCAGCTCATCACCACCTCTGCCCCCTTTGTTGAAGCGATTCTCCTACCTCAGCCTCCTGAGTAGCTGGGATTACAAGCAACTGCCACTTTAACTGGCTAATTTTTGTATTTTTCATAGAGATGGGGTTTCACCACGTTGGCCAGGCTGGTATTGAACTCCTGACCTCATGATCCACCTGCCTTGGCCTCCCACAGTGCTGGGATTACAGGCATGAGCCACCACGCCCGGCCTAAAATTTATTTTCTTATTGGCTATCTTGACAAGCACAATCAACATGTTAAACATATAAATAAAATCACATTTGAATAACACAAATTTCATTTTAATAGCATACAAGTACTCTTTTCCTTCACATCTCTGTCCTTCCACTTTTATATTGTTATTGTCACAGGGTATATATTTTTACAGTGAGTGGACATCACCATAGACTTACAATGATTGTTTAGTATATTTTCCTTTTGAATTATATAAAAAAGAAGATTCACAAGTCAAAATACAATAATATTGGCTTTATATTTACTTATACAATTAACTTTACCTGTGTTCTTTGTTTCTTCACATGTCTTTTGTTTACTGTCTAACGTGTTTCATTTTATACCGAACACCTTCCTTTAGAATTTCTTTAAGAGACTCCTTTAGCTTGTTTATCTGGAATGTCTTAATTTCCCTTTAATTCTTGAAGAATCCTTTGGCCAGATATTGAATTATTGGTTGACAGTTTTTTTGCTTTTTTCCAGTGCTGAAATAGTCCATCCCACAGTCTTTTATTCTCAGAGTTTGTGATAAAATATCAGTTGTTAACTTTATGGAGCATACTTTGTACCCATTGAGTCCTTTCTTTTTGCCATGTGGTCTCTTGCTCTTTGTCTTAAGGTTTTGGTAATTTGACTGTAATGTAAATCTCTGAATTTATCCTGTTTGGCATTTACTGAGCTTCTTATAAGGATATTCATGGTTTTTATCAGATTTGGAAAAATTTTGGTTATTACTTCCTAAAATATTTTTTCCCTTTCTCTCTGTCTTCTCTGGGACTCTTCTAATACATATATTGGTATGCTTGATGGTGTCCCACAGTTCCCTTAGACACTATTTATTTTTCTACATTTTTTCATTTCTGCCACAATGCTCTCACTCCTTAGAGATTGCCGTTGTTATTTTCTGAGGACTTTACTCATACATTTATATAGTGACTTTTTCAAAATATCTTTGCAAAGTTTGAATTTCTCGTATGTGGTCACCGAAATTTTTGTTCTATTATCTCAGTAGTCAGCCTGTGACATGAAATAGATTTTCTTAAATATCTGGATTTTGAAACAAGGTATGTTTGTAATTTTAAATCTTAGGATAGATGCCTCTTGGGAATTCAGTGCAGCGTTAAGGTGTTTCAAACAAAGACAAGTAGGCAAGTGTCTCCATTGTTTCCCCTAAGGGACACCAGACTGACTAAAACTTACAATGCTAAATTTTTGGAAGAAAAGAAGGTTACTTGTCCATCCTGACACCAGATGACATAGTAGGACACCTATCCCATGTTTGCTAGGAGGATAAAGAATAGGGGAAAATACCTGATTCAAGCGAGTTGCTTCCTTTTGAAAGTTTAACAGCCTCTGCTTTCTTTCATGAGGGACTCCCCACTTGCTGTGTCTAATTAGATTCCAGAGTTCTGAAGTAGTTTATTATGATAGTCTTCTTCTTCTTCTTTTTTTTTTTTTTCTTTTTTTCTTGTTAAATGGTTATTTTGGTGGCAGGACCAACTCCTGGAAATTCCTACTCTGTCATTTTCTGTGACACTCAGAAATAACCTAACTGAGGTTATTTCTAAATAGTCACTTTGCATAGTCACACTTTTAGATGATATATAAATTAGCGGAGAGGAGTAGAATTTGAAGCCTAAAGACTTGTGCTTGAGTCTCATCAGTATCAGGAAAAACTGTATTTCCCTGGAAAACTTTCTGAATTATTAGAAAACTTTTCTTATTCAAAATATAGGGGGAAGTCAAGATGGCTAACCAGGCACAGCCAGGTGGATCATTTCTTACTGAAAGACGAAGACGTCAGGAAGACTGGCACACTCTGAGTAGATCTTTGTGGGGAAGGCATTGAGAGTGGACAGAGGGAAGACACAGTCACTGTACGGAAAGGGGAGGAAGCTGGGAATCCTGCCTGGGATTGAGGCAGGATATGTTGAGCACCATAACCCACTCTTGGACCGCTGCAACTCCTGGGGAAGGGATGAGTTGAACAGATGAGGAGTGGCCTGCTCTCAGCATGGACCCCCAGAATCCTAGCTGCAGGGGAATCCACAATCCCCATGGACACTTGAGCCAGCACAGAGAGATGCTTAGAGACTTGGCATAGGCAGGACTCCAGCATGTGTGAAGACCGGAGTTTGGGGTAGGAATTGCTGAAGTGGAGCACGGCCAAGAATGCCTATATCCCCAGGCTTATCAAACTCATCTAGGTGGCTTTAGCCTTTGAATGACTGCCGGACATCAACACAACAGGGTGGTGTTGCCCATGGGACAAAGTCAGTTTGATCTGATCTCTGCTGGGGCTCCAGCCTAGCCATATCTGCTTGCAGCACAGCCTCAGATGCCCAACCACCATTTTTTTTTTTGACCGAGTTTTGTTCTGTTGCCAGGCTGGAGTGCAGTAGCATAATCTTGGCTCACTGCAACCTCCACCTCCTGGGTTCAAGCGATTCTCCTGTCTCAGCCTCTGAATAGCTGGGACTACAGGCATGCGCCACCATGCCCAGCTAATGTTTGTATTTTTAGTAGGGACGGGGTTTCACCATGTTGGCCAGGATGGTCTCAATCTTTCGACCTTGTGATCTGCCCGCCTTGGCCTTCCAAAGTGCTGAGAATTACAGGTGTGAGCCAGCGCGCCCGGCTCCCAACCACCATTCTTTCCGGGATTCTCATCATACACTTTTGCTGGCTGACTTTACCTCAGCATTGGAAAGCTCAAGCAGACTGGTGCCTTCCAACATGACCAGTCCACCCACAGCCTCGCCTCACCACAGCTTTCCCCTGCTGTTTTGCTGGTTTGCCCTTGCTCATGGCCCTCACTCACACTTTGCTGTGTCAGGGCGTTGGCAGATATTGCATCTCCTCTAATGATATGCATGTATGCATATAACCCACCACTGCCAGCACAATTGCACCTGACTTCCCTGCCCACACCCACCAGCATTCCACTCCTGCTCAGGTACAGTCAGCCCACCATGCTGCTGTTGCTGCTGCCAGTGTGAGTGCATGCACAAACACTGGAACCCCTGCCCTGCTGCACTGCAGCTACTGCCAGTGTAAGCACATGCAAGGATGCCACCACCCTGCCATTGCCCTGCCCCTGACAATGCACAGGCACTCTGCTGTGCTGCTGCCACCAGCACAAATGCATTCCTGGATGCCACTGCCCCACTTTCACTGTTGTCCTGCCCCAACCAATGTGTGTGTACCCTGCCAAACCTCTATAACTGCTGACACATGTGAGTGATCATGGTTCCCACTGCTGCCACCTCCATGAAGTGCTTTTAACAGCACCTCCCACCGCCCCCCCCCAGTCCCATGAGAGTGTTGGAGCTAGTGGACAGGTCACACCTTGGCCCCTCTAGCACAAAATATTTCTAACCTCTAGGAGCAGAGAACATGCTCAGCCTAGGAGTGCTACAGTGAGCCTTGGCCCCTTGAAATCTTCCAGAATTGAAACCAGTCAACTGAACCTACTTTATACCACACTAAAATTCCCCAGGGGCATCAAAGAAGATAAAAGCAAAAACTCCATCTACAGGACAGCAACTGCAAAGATTAAAGGAACATCAGCCCATACAGATGAGAAAGAACCAGAGCAAGAACTCTGGCAACTTGAGAAGCCAGAGTATCTCTTATTTCTAGTCAAAGACATTAATTCTCCCGCAATGTTTCTTAAGCAGGCTGAAATGGCTGAAATGACAGATATGCAATTCAGCATATAGATAAAAATGAAAATCATCAAGATTCAGTAGAAAGTCAAATCCCAATCCTTAGAAAGGAATTTAAAGAATACAATAAAAAATACAGGAGCTGAAAACAAAATAGTCATTTTAAGACAGAATAAAACTGATCTGATAGAGCTGAAAAGTACACTGCAAGAACTTCAGAATATAAGTGCAAGTATTAATAGTAGAATAGAACAACTAGGAAAAGAACTTCAGAGCTCAATGATTTGTTCTTCAAATTAACTCAGTCAGATAAAAATAAATAGAAAAGAATGCAAGAGAATTAATGAAACCTCTGAGAAATATTGAATGATGTAAAGAGACCAAATTTGCAACTCATTCATGTTCCATGTTCCTGAAAGAGAGGGAGAGAAAGCAAGCAACTTGTAAAAATGTATTTGAGGACATTATATACAAGTATTTTCCAACCTTTCTAGAGAGGCCAACATTCAAATTCAGGAAATGCAGAGAACCTCTTCAAGATACTGTACAAGATGACCATCCCCAAGACACATAGTCATTCAATGTCAGCACGAAAGAAAAAACGTTAAATGAAGCTACAGAGAAGGGATGAGTCATCTGCCGAAAGAACCCAATCAGGCTAACAGCAGAACATTCAACCAAAACCGTGCAAGTCAGAAGAGACTGGGGGCCTATATTCAGCGTGCTTAAAGTAAAGAAACTCTAACCAAGAATTTCACATCCAGCCAAACTAAGTTTTGTAAGCAAGAGAGAAATAAGATCTATTGAGATGATTGTATGGATTTTGCTTTTAGTTATGTTTATGCAATGAAACACATTTGTTGAGTTGTGTATGTTGAACCAATCTTGCCTACCAGGCAGAAAAAGCCCAGGGATCAGATGGATTTACAGTTGAATTCTACCAGACATATAAAGAAGAACTGGTACTATTCCTATTGAAACTATTCCAAAAAATTGAGGAGGAGAGACTCCTCCCTAACTCCTTACATGAGGCCGGCATTATTCTGGTACTGAAACGTGGCAGAGACCAAACAAAAAAAGAACTTCAGGCCAATACACTTGATGAACATAGATGCAAAAATCCTCAATAAAATACTAGAACATCGAATCTGGCAACCATCAAAAACCTAATCCCCCATGATCAAGTAGGTTTTGTCATTGTGATGCCAGATTGGTTCAACATACACAACTCAACAAATGTGTTTCATTGCATCATATAACTAAAAACAAAATCCACACAATCATCTCAATAGATGCAGAAAAGACTTTTGATAAAATTCAATATCTCTTCATGTTAAAAAACACAACAAATTAGGTATTGAAGGAACATACCTCAAAATAATAAGAGCCATCTATAACAGACCCATAGCCAACATCCTACCGAACAGGCAAAAGTTGGCTGCATTCCCCTTGAGAATCAGAACAAGAAGAGGATGTCCACTCTCACCATTCCTATCCAACACAGTACTGCAAGTCCTAGCCAGAGCAGTCAGGCAAGAGAAAGAAATAAAAGGTATCCAAATATTAATAAAAAGAAAGGAGAAGAAGCTCTCTCTGTTTGCAGATGATCTGATTCTATACATAGAAAACCCTATAGTCTCTGCCCCAAAGCTTCTTGACCTAAAACACAACTTCAGCAAAGTTTCAGGATAAAAATGAATGTACAAAATTCAGTAGCATTTTTATCCAACAACAATTTTCAAGCTGAGTGCCAAATCAAGAATGCAATCCCATTCACAATAGCCACACACAAAAAGTAAAATTCCTAGGAAGACAGCTAACTAGGGAGGTGAAAGATCTCTGCAATGAGAATTACAAAATACTTTTCAAAGAAATCAGAGATGATGACACAAACAAATGAAAAAACTCATTCTATACTCATGAATGGAAATAGTCAATATTGTTAACACTGTCATACTGCCCAAAGCAATGTACAGATATAATGCTCTTTCTATTAAACTATCAATAACATTCTTCACAGAATGAGAAAAAAAAATACTCTAAAGTTATATGGAACCAACAAAGAGCCTGAATAGCCAAAGCGATCATAAGCAAAAATAACAAAGCTGGAGGCATCACAATACCTGACTTCAAATTACGCTACAAAGCTACAGTAACTAAAACAGCATGGTAACAGTACAAAGACAAACACATAGACCAATGGAACAGGTTAGAGAACCCAGAAGTAAAGCCGTACCACCCACAGCTATCTGATTTTCAACAAAGTTGACAAAAGCAAGCACTGGGGAAAGAACTTCCTATTCAATATATAGTGCCAAGATAACTGGCTAGCCATATGCAGAAAACTGAAACTATACCCCTTCCTTACACTATATACAAACATCAACTCAAGATGGATTAAAACTTAAATTTAAAACCTATAACTATAAAATCCCTTGAAGAAAACTTAGAAAGTACCATTCTGGATGTAGGACCTGGCAAAGATTTCATGATGAAGATACCAAAAGCAACTGCAACATAAATACAAAACAAAACAAAACAAAACAAAAAAGACAAATGGGACCTAATTAAATTAAGGAGGTTCTGCACAGCAAAATAAACTATTAACAGAGTAAACAGACAAGACACAGAATGGGGAAAATTATTTGCAAATTATGCATCTGTTAATTTATTTAAGTTTATAGATTCTGGATTCAGGGAAAAAACAATCCTGTTAAAAAGTGGGGATAAACAAGACGCTTTTCAAAAGAAGACATACATGCAGCCAACAAGCACATGAAAAGCATTCCCAACATTACTAACATTTAGAGAAATGCAAGTCAAAATCACAATGAGATACCATCTCACACCAATCAGAATGGCTATCATTAAAACATTAAAAAATAAGATGCTGGCAAGGTTGTGGAGAAAAAGAATGCTTATACACTACTGGTGGGAATGTAAATTAGTTCAGCCACTGTAGAAAACACTTCAGAGATTTCTCAAAGAATGTAATAAATAACTACTAATTCACCCAGCAATTCCATTATTGGGTATATGCCAAAGGAATATAAATCATTCTACTGTAAAGACACAGCATGCGTATGTTCTTCACAGTACTATTTGCAATAGCAACCTAAATGCCCATCAACAACAGACTGGATAAAGAAAGTATGGTACATATACTCCACGTAATACTATGCAGCCATAAAAAAGAGTGAGATACTGTTCTCTGCAGCTACATGGATGGAGCTGGAGGTCATTACCCTAAGCAAACTAATGCGGAAACAGAAAACCAAATATCACACATTCTCATTTATAAGTAGGAGCTAAACAATGAATACACATGGAGAAAGAGAAGGGAATAGGCACCAGAGCCTGCTTGATGTTCGAGGGTGGGAGGAAGATAAGGATTGGAAAACTACCTATTGGGTACTATGCTTTCGGAATGTCTGTATCTTTGTTCCTGATCTTACGTAAAAAACTCAAGATAAATTTAAAATAGACATTAAATATTAAAAGTATAAACCAAAAATAGTTTCTTTTTCTCCCTGGATCTTTTTAAGGGGCAGAATCTTTCTCATAGCAGTGTTTGTATAATTCATCATTTATTTTCACTGAAACTACTATCATACACGGATATTTTAGCGCATTCCCCCTCTATCTGTCTACCTTTTAATCTGTCTGTCATTCTCTACTTTAATCTTCCTCTTTCTGCTTCTCACAATGATTACAGCAATACCCTTTTTCAGAAAATGGCTTTCAAAAGGATTAAGGTTTTTCTTTTGTCCTACAAATTGTGGATGAGATAATTAAAAATATAAAGTATTATGTATTAAATACTAACATTATGGTAATATTCTTGAGAATATGGAGATTATGTAACTGCCTCAAGAGATAATTATATCAACTCATAACACTTCTTTTCATTTATTATAGGGGTCAAATATCTGTGAAGCAGAAAAAGTAAATTAAAAAGAAAGGTAATGGGAGGAAAGCATAAAGTATTCAGGGTAAACACTCTTTTGAGCCTAATGCTAAGCACCATCTGGCAACAATTTTAAAATGACCCTAAGGTTTTAAAAATTAGATGTCTCATCTTTTGACAATGAGGCAGGTAACACATTACTTTTTCTTGTTTTATTCGGTTTTTGACTCCGAAAGGGTTGTAGTTATGGCACATATTTTATGAAATAAAACATTCTGTGTTACCTTTTGGCAGAAATATAATAACGTCCTTATTATTTATATATGATTTCACCTATATTACGTATTATGCTTGAATTATTCAGACCACCACTAAAGTGTGGTCTTAACTAATTTTGTCCACTGAATGAATTGCTTAAGAAAATGAATCAATGGGTACCATATTGAGGAAAACTACTGCTAGCAGCCTAGAAATACTCAATCAAGTATTTAAAGTTTGCATTTAGTTTCTCATGTTGCATATGCTTTAAAAAATTTTATTGTATTAACAAATATTTAGGGACAATGTTTGTAGACACGAACACATTCCCTTTTTCTTTCTTTCTTTCTTTTTCTTTCTTTCTCTTTTTCTTTCTCTTTCTTTCTTTCCTTTCTTTCTTTTCTTTCTTTCTTTCTTTCCCTTCCTTCCTTCCTCCCTTCCTTCTTTCCTTCCTTCCTTCCTCTCTGCCTCATATATATAGCTCCTTTCATACAATAAGTACAAAATAAACATTTAATAATTGCAAATAAATTATATAATTAAATATTAAGTTATGCAATTTACTCCTCTTCGCAGCATAGTAATATGGTAACTACAGCAGATAAAAAATAAATAATTGAATATATTTAGAGTTGTGTCACATAAAAAATCTATATTTTTCTTTGTCTCTTTGTCTTTTTTTTTATACTCTATGTCCCATCCAAGGCTCCTCTGTCAAGGAAGAATACATATTCTCCAAATATTGGGCATCTGTTCACTTGTAAATAGCCAGGCAGAGGAAGAAGGACAATTATTATGCATTTAATGACTTAGAAACATGATACCCTTAAATGCTGATCAGGGATTCTCCATTGTTTCATACTAAGATGTTATAATGAGGGTCTTGCAAAGAAAATCATCAAGTTGAATTCTGAGTGTCGTAAGCAGAAGTCCTCGAGTGCTTTTTATTTCTTAAATACAAAATCTCTCAAGTCTACTGGGTAGATTTGGTGCCATATCACCAGAACTATGTTGCCAGATTTCAAATAATACCTTGACTTATGTATAATTTACTCCTATGTACTATATCGTGCATTTTTATCAAAAGTTATGACTCAATAAGAGTCAGAATTTATTTGTTATTACTATAATATCTCATACTTATATTCTTATCTTCCTATTTTTTTCCATATTTCTTTCTTCTTTTTTAGATGTTTTTATGGGCTTAATGTTGGGTAGCTATAAGTCATAATAATAAGAAAAATGGGCTTTTTGGTCTTATAGATAGGAATTAGAGTCCTGACTCAACCTGGCATTACTCTGAGTTTTCTACATTGAGAAAATAGGTGGATCAGGATACCTATTTTTTTTAGATTAAGTTAATTATTAATATACAAGTTTTGGGAGTATAAAGATAAGTTTAATCTTCTGCTTGCTGGGTATATAGTAACTCCTGTGAAAAATCAGAGTGGAAAAGTTGAAAAGGCAGTTGGATATATAGGTTTTTTAGAAGTGAAATATGGGCTGTAATTATAAATTTGGAAGTTATTTATAAGTCAAGATCATGTTAGGAAAGAACATGAAGCAAGAAATTACAGCCCAGGAAGAGTAACAGTTGACTTACTCAGAGAAGTATCTACATAAAGAAAGTGTTTCCAGAAGAAAGATTGGCATAGTGGGTAGTCGCATAGTCATATAAAGCTAGAAGTCAAAATTTCCTTTGTGTTCATTGGCATTACAGTATATGTCAGAAACTGTTTTCTACCCAATAATATTTTACAATTCTTCATTATGATGATGTAGAAAATAAAAATACGCAATTTAAAAACTGTATTCTTAATGCTATCTTACAGATAGGGCTGGATAATTACATGTAAGCCAAAGTCCTTGGGTGGGGTTCACTCAGCAGGCAATTGCCATGGTACCCTTCTTTCCTCCTTCCTGCCTGGAATATAAATGTAATAACTGAAGCAGATTCTCGTATAGTAATGACATAACCTTGAGCATGGAAATTACTCAATAAGAAGTACAGAGCAGAAAATAGGAGTCTGAAATTCTAGTAATGTCTTTGAACTTCCATGACAAACCTGGTCTGCCTTTCTAATACATTTCGCATATGACAGAAAAATAAAACAACTGAAAAATAGTAGGGCTACCATGAATCTGGGTCTCTGTTACCAGAAACTGAACACAGGTCATATCTCATTCAAGGTAATTAGTACGGTTCGTAAGAAACCGGTCTTACGAACCGTACTAGTTACCCTAACCCACACAGTGACTTCTCTTCAGGAAAAAGACTGAAGAGAAGTCACCAGGAAGGTTACAAACATTAATTTATTCAACCACTGCTAAATGCATAATATGGAATTATATTAGTCATTGACAATTTAGTGGCAGAAAGGCACACTTGGTCTTGTCACTGTTGGGGTTATGGCCTAGCCACTGGCCATAATTCATTATTCTTTCAGCTAAAAAGGCTGTTACCAGAATCCTAAACTAGGATCATTTCATAAATTAAGAGCACGTAAGTCTGCTATGTATTTTAGAATTTGCATTATTCTTCCTTGAAGGTTTCTGTTTTTCTGTTTTTTGTTGTTGTTTGTTTGCTTGAATTCCAGTTGTCTCTCTTCTCTCTATATTCGCTGATTGGTAAATATATATTATAAGAATAGATTTTGCTCCATATCCACTTACTTGTCAAGCTAGAATAACTTGTGTATAACTGAAGTCACAATTGACTTCTACATGTTATTTTAACACTATTTTTTATGGTCATGATGTCTAATCTTTCTCCAGCATATGACACTGTTGACTACTCCCTCTTTGAAGCACTGTTCTTTTTTGGCATTTGCAATGCTGTTCTACTTGGGGATTATTTCACCCACTTGGAGTGCTCAATATTTATAGATTAACCTTCCTTATGTTAGTGTCCCTCAATTTCCAACCCCAGATCTTTGCTGTCTTCACTGCATTTATTCTTCCTGATACATGGTATCAGTGTATATGGCTTCAACTACTACCTTTTTCTTAAAGAATTTAAAAATCAGTACCTCCAAATCAAATCATGATTTTAAGATTCTTTTATTACTTCATATGGCTTATCGTTACTGTTATCTCAAGCTAGTTGTCCTATGAATACCTCAAACATATTTTAAAAATTCCTATCTACATCTGCACATCAAGCTATCTCATATTTTTCTATAGCTTTTTCTTATTTTGCCTTTCCTTTTGTAAGTATGTACATTTCACTTTTTCTGATCAATTTCTTATCAAAGTAATTGACACTACCAACTGCAACTTTTTCAAGATAGACATATCAAAATTACCTACGAGTCAGTCTTCTCTACATAAATCCTTAGCATCCAGTATGTTACCAATATATTACAGTTCTGCTTACAAATCTGTTCTCTATTCTCCAAAATAATTTCCATTATCTTTACCCCCCAACTCTCAAATATTTAAAGTAGAATTTAATGAGTGTCTCTGCTTCTATCTCTCTATCTATAGATTTCCATAAAGATATATCAAGTCTTTTTTTCTCCAAATGGATTGTGTGAAATCACATATTTTAAAGATATTTTCTGCATCAAAATGATTTTTAATGTATCTCTCCCTCTTATTAGACGAATCTTATCTGCTTTTTTCTGAACTTTAAACTCTGTACTCATCTAGATAGCCTTGAACTGAGAGAGTAATTCCTCCTAATTTCCAAAACAGTCAAACTAAGAAAAGTTCTCGAAAAATACAGCATCTGCTTTTCTGAAATCAGGGGCAGCTTTCTTCATGTGGCTTAAGGCTAATGAAAGTGCGTTAGGGGAGGTGAACAGTTTCCACCACCAGTGCTGTTTTATGAGGGCAGGGACAATGTATTTAACTCTTTAATTTCTTGTATTTAGCAATGTATGCACAAAAATGCTCCATAATTGTTAAACAAATACATTGTAATGACACCCCATGTTTTTATCTCACTCCCAGGAGAAGGTGTATTTGGAGAAATCATAGGGGCAGATGTGTGACATTGCCATGCTTTCAACTGACTCTTAATAAGGGTCCATTCATATTTATTAGATGAGCATTATCAGAATAGAAATAAACATAATTTTTACCATTAAGAGGAATTATCTTCTGCCATTTTGTTCAAAATAAAGCAAATTTTAAAACTATTTTTTACTAAAGTAAATGTTTATTATCTGTTGTGCTGATATTAACTAAAGATATTTGTGAAATATATAGAATAGAACTAAAGTTTAGTCTTTGAGATATTTTTGTCAACTGAGTTTTAACCAAAAAAAAAGCTAGAGTGTATTTGTCCCATCATTCTTAGTTTATTGAACATCAATTTAAATTGCGTATTCATTCGGTGACCTATAGAAACACACTCTTTGGAATTATTAGTAAAATGGAACTATGAGTACATAAATATGAAAGAGAAAGGAAAGGAAGAATAGACTATTATTTACCAATTTCTACACTGCATTGAAAACTAGCTTCCCTGATAAACCTGTAAAGCAACAACAATCAGGATAAAGAAGATGATTTATGCAGCTGTTACAGCAGTGCTTCAATCACTTTTATTCCTCATTTTACAACAACTCACATGTGGATAACATTGAAATTTACATGCTGAACTGTCAGTTTTTACATAGGTTTTCACATAATGAATAATATGAAGACCTTTCTCAAAATGTAACTTTTTTCTGACAAACCATATAGGAGAAAATATAATTTCAGAAACTTTACATGGTAGTTAAAATAGTAATATAAAACTGCCTTAATTCATTTACTGTGCTTCTTAATTTAACAATTTATCACACATTTTCATCTTAAAAATTAAATATAATTAAGAAAATTTTCTAATTATTAGAGTAAACAGCATTGCATTTTACACACTGAATTTAATGTGTACTATTGGATATTTCTGAATTTTATTTATTTTTTAAATTTTTTATTTATTTGTCTTATTTTTTGAGACAGGGTCTCTCTTTGTCACCCAGGCTGGAGTGCAGTGGTGCAATCTTGGCTTACTGCAATCTTGACTTCCCAGGCTCTAGTGATCCTCCCACTTCAGCCTCTCCAGTAGCTAGGATGACAGACACATGCCACCACGTCTGGCTACTGTTTTTATTTTTGGTAGAAATTGGGTCTCTCTGTATTGCTCAAACGGGTCTCAAACTCCTGAGCTCAAGCGATCTGCTTGCCTCAGCCTCCCAAACGGCTGGGATTATAGGTGTGAGCCACTGTGCCCAGTCTCTGAATGTTAAATGTACTATTTTGTGGTTAAAATTTTAACACACATCAGACATATTAAAGTAGCTATCTTTTGAAAAATAACATTTCCTGTTGTAAGATGAATATTAGTAAATTACATTTTTACTAGAGTTACATTTGATAGGAAAGCTTAAAGTGAGTTTAGATCAATGTTCAAGCTAATAGTTGTCTAGAGTTTTGTAATGCCTTTTAGAAGCTATCTTGCCTCTTTATTTCAGAAGCTGCTGTAAGCTTGGCAAAAAATTAATATTGTGTAATTAGTGCTATTGAACTGATCATTTATATAACATGTTTTGAAACTTGTGCTTAAATGCCCTCTCTCAAACTCTATTTAACCATAGACCTTGCAGGGTTAATATCCATCCCTTTCCCCTGACACGTAATCTGGTCTCTATTGGCTCTGATGCTAGGCAAGCACTTTTACTTTGCACAGATGGTAATTACTAGGATTCATTGTAGAGGTTTTGTGAATTGAAAAATCTAGACAGGAAAGAAAATAGTCACAATTGCCTGAAGGTCAGGCTTGTGGGAAAGGAGGAATGTAAAATCTAAAACAGCTCTAGTGATATACTTTATTTGCCAGTCCAGCAGTAAACACACTTTGTTTCCCATTCTAATGTGAAATGCTGATAATTTAGCTATTCTGAGATTTTCTATGATGTCTGCCATCAACTTCAAATTTCTGCTCACACAGGAGTTCTGGATTCTGTCCTGTCTATGGGTGACATTTATCCTCTGCTCCTACAACCAATTACTGACTCGCTCTCATTTCTTGTCCAAGCTACTCCTAAAGAATGTTTCGTTCATTTAGTTTTTCATTAACCAATTTCAAGAGATTTAAATAGGTAGTACTTCCATTCCAGGTTACGTTAAAATCCTCTGGGCATGTTACAGAGAACTGCTAATGACTAAAGAATCAAATCTTATTCCAGTCATCTGTGACCAAATAAGATAAAGTATTCAACATTTATCAGAAGAGGTTGTGGGGTAGCAGCTTCCATTCAGTGTGCACATTCATTCAGTCTCCTTAGTTGTACCTATTTCTTTGGAGCACCTGGAGAAAGATGACTCTGAAAATACTCCAAACCCAAAGACAGCCATTATAGTAGGTTGCTCCCGGGGGCAGTTTCTACCCTGTCTGACCTGACCTCTGAAGTGAGACACAGCTATCTCTCACCATCTCACACTGTTTATAGCATTTACGTTACAAAGAAAAAAGCATATTTATCTAGTAATAAGTGGGCATTAGAAAACAATTACATACTTATATGAGTCATATTTAAAAATGTAAATCCTCTTATATAAACACTGCATCATTCTGCAATGCAACTAGTAAAATAAGATTTTAATTCTTTAAAATTAAGAAGAATTTCAAGGCCAAACATCTTCTGAAAGATACCTATATACTACATTAAAGGGAAGATACTAAGCTTATAAAAAGGAAATCTTGAAATTTTCAATGAAATGTGAAATTTATGTTGCCAAACCAAAAGTGGGAATCAAATTCTAGTCATAATCTAAATTATAGCCATAGATTTATATTTATTTATATGTCAGGGAGAATATTGGTCAGCATTATGAGAGCTAAGGTGTATGATAAACATTTCAGAAAATAAAACTAAATGAGTAAAAAATTTAATAGTGAGCCTTTAAGTGCTAGAGCAGATATTCCTAAATCAGTCCTACTGTAAACAGGGTATCTGTTGGGGAGGGGAGGAGAAATTTTCAGTTTTGTGATGGCTGAATCTTAAACTACCTTTTATGGCTTCTTTTTCTCTCTTTTGGAAAATCAAGCAAAGTGGCCCATCAGGCAGTATAGTCTAGAAGTTAAGGGCTTGAATTTTGGCATTGGAAAAATTTGTATTTTCATTCCAAAGCTGTCTTATGTTAACTTTGTTAGGTAACTTCATTGAATCTAACTTTTCTTATCTGTATAATCAGAATAGTGTTGTTTAACCATAGGGTGCAATTATATAGTAAAATAAAATGCTAAATATAAGACATCAGCAGTAATCCCAACACTTTGGGAGGCCAAGGCAAGCACATTGCTTCAGCCCAGGAGTTTAAGACCAGCCTAGGCAACATGGCAAAACCCCGTCTCTAGAAAAAATACAAAAATTAGCTGGATGTGGAGATGCATTCCTGTAGTCCCAGCTACTTAGGAGACTGAGGCAGGAGGGTGGCTGGAGGCTGGGAGGCTGAGGTGTAGGAGCCATGTGAGCCATGTTCACACTACTGCACTCCAGCCTGGGTGATGGAACTAGACCCTGTCTCAAACAAAACAAAACAAAGCAAAAAAATAAGGCCGAGTATATGACACATTGTATATGAACAAGAGTGGATAGCTATTCCCATGGTATCTTAAATGTAATACTACACTGGGAATCAGAATTGCCATTTGTAATGTTACTAGACTACAAGAGATAGAGTCCATTTCCCCTTCCCATTGAATTTAGGTTGGTCTTGTGGTTGGATTGCTTTGACGAATATAGCAGATGTGACACTGTGCAATGTCTAAGAGGTATTGCAGCTTCTGCTTACCTATCTTGATATTCTGAAATTGAAATATAAAGAAACTCAGACTAGCTTCTATGAAGATGAGAGACCTTATGGCAAGAGAATTCCAGCCTACAGGTAGCACAATCAATAAGTTTGAAAATGAGGTCATCTTGGATCACCCAGAATTGGGAGTGAGCACAAATGAGATCAGCAGAATAACTGAACTGAGCCCAGTCCAAATGATTAACCAATGGAATCATGAGCAAATAAAACGTCATCGTTTTAAGGCTCTGTGTTTTAGGTTGGTTTGTTATGCAGCAAACAGTGACTAAAAACTTTTGTCTGTGTGTGTGTGTGTGTGTGTGTGTGTGTGTGTGTGTGTAATGCAAACCCATAAGCATGTACATAAGTGGCTTTTTCCTACACATCTGCACATCAGTTGAATTTTTTGGAAAAAAGCAAGAAATTACTAATTTACCACTCAAATTCAAAATATTTTTAATATGATTATCTTGACTGAGACATGTTTTTCTAGTAGTGAGTCTTAACTGTATATTTACAATCGTGTACACTTACAGCCTAATAAAATGAGGTGAGTCTTAGCATCACATGCTGTTGCTATATTTAAAATAAATTCATTTGAACTTCATACATAAAGAATATATTGAAAAATCCCATAATACAGGCATCCATACTGAATGCCTGCCTTTTTTTCTTTTTCAACATATGAAAGTTGAAACCATTGAGCAAAGTGATGTATTATTTCTGGAGACATTTACCAAATTAATGAATAAATAAATTATTCAAAATAAAAGCATAAAAAGTATATTTAATGTGATTGTCATGTAAGTAAATATTTTCTTTTTCCAGAGGTAATTTTAAGATATTCTGTATAGCCAAATAGATGTATTAAAGAAAATCAACAAAAATAAAATTATCTTTATCAAACATATTTTAGTTGGAGGTCACTACTATAACAAAACTCAGAATACAAGCCAATGCCAATGGCAGAATGAGGTTGAATGTATGAAGCCAAAACAAAACAGAAGAGATTAGATAGGGAGATATATATATATATATATATATATATATATATATATATATATATAGTTCCAGAGCTTGATTATTTTTTCTCTTTTTGTAGTTCTGATCTTAATAAGATCTGTGTTGCCTTCAGCTGAGGGTAAAAACAGAGACATTGCAATGTAAGTTATCACCATTCACCTTGGAAAAGTCAGAAACTCTATTAGGGTGCTGTTAATTTAGCAGATATATGGGGAGCTCAGTCACTAATAGAAAAGTGAGAAATTTACCTGAGATCTGTCAAAGAGTTTACTGGAAAAACCCATTCTTCAGATAAACACATATGTTATCCAATATTATCTGCTGCTATTGTCATCATATATTAATTTTTTGAGTCAACTAGGTATAAAATAGAGACTGGTATCAAGAATTAAATACTTAAGAGAATGAATCCTTCATTATCTAATAACTATTGGGCCTAATTATAAGAAGTATTCTTCCTACACTACAAGCCTCTACATTCATTCTCCTATGATAGGAAGGTGACATAACTATTTTATGGGATTTCATAATATTAAATATTAAATTATATTAATATTTTTAAACATGATAATTATGACAATGATACGAATAAAACTGTTGTCATCACTTCTAATACTAACTACTAGCAAGAGTTTTCATTACTGATCATAATCTTGAAAGTTAACCTAAAAAGCAGTTCTTAGTCTTGTCCACATTATATAGAAGGAACTGAATCTTAGCAAGCTTAAATGGCTTCCTACTTCACTATCTTGGTGCTAGCTCTGATTTTGGAACCTGATATTTTGATTTTAAATCACTGATGTTTAAATGTTTTATTAAACTAAATGCTCAATATTTTCTGAATTATGTGGCTCTTCAAGACCATTACCGAAACATGCCTACAAAAGAAATGCAACTCTGCTATACAAACAAAGTAATTGGAAAGAAGGAATCTCACCATACAATGAGTGAGGTTCAGTAGAACATAGAAATCAAATTATTTACATGCAATTGAAATAACAAACATTTCCAAAGTAAAAGGGCAAAAGTAGTCATTGAAAAATGATACAATGAGGCATTGTGAAATTGTTCCCCATGTCAGGTAACCAAAAGCAAACATTCTATGACAAAATTCTGATGTAGAATTTCTGATTATCACAAAGTACTCTATATGGTGAATCCAAAGGAATAACTGTGGGGAAGGGGTCAATCCCACTGTTTTCATAGTAATCCATTTTAACTATGCTTTAGATCAAAGAAGATGGAGAGATGAGAGATGATGATAAGGGCTTAACAAATTTTCTGCTTGGATCATCACATGTCTTTTTAAAGCCAGATACTAGGCATGCTTAATTTAATTAGCCTCATGCAAGTTAGTGTTAACTTGGGAATTAAAAACATATCACTCATTAATGTTTTATTCCCTTATTTAACATATTTATTGAACATCTACATATGACAGACACTGTTCTATAACAAATGATACAAACTGGATTGACAGAAGAGAAGGTGGAGAGCTAAAAAAAATTTACAAAGTAGAATTAAACTGGGTTCATTCCAAAAGAGTGCTGCAGAATATAATAGAAGTAATACATTAAAGACAGGACTCTGTGCATTTTGAAGAAGCTTTGGAAGTTGAGGTTTGAACTTTGCCTTTAAGAACAAGTACAGTTTGGGCAAGTAGAAGGAAAAAGTAAGCTACTTTATACTAGAGGATTCATGCTTAAGGCAGCATGAGTTAGGGATGAGAATTTTTGTTGTTTGTTTTTATTTGTTTTCTTTTCTTTTTTTTTTTTTTTTTAATTTTTGAGATGGAGTCTTACTCTGTGCCCAGACTGGAGTGTAGTGGTGTGATATCAGCTCACTGTAACCTCCACCTCCTGGGTTCAAGCAATTCTTCTGCCTCAGCCACATGAGTCAATGGGATTACAGGTGCACACCATCACACCCAATTATTTTTATTTATTTATTTATTTATTTATTTATTTATTTTTCGTAGAGATGGGGTTTCACCATGTTGGCCAGGCTGATCTTGAACTCCTGGCCTCAAGTGGTCTGCCCGCCTCAGCTTCCCAAAATTCTGGGATTACAGGCATAAGCCATCACACCTGGCCTGTTTTATTTTATTATCTTTTTGATACTGAAGCCATCTAGGGTCAATGAAGTAGTCTCATTGTCTGAGGTGTTATTTGAGCTCTTTGTCTCATGAGCAAGAAAATTAAGGAGGATAAACACCAAGGGTGAGTTTGGAGTGAAAATTTGCTGAGCAAAAGAACAAAGCTCTCTGCAGTGGAGAGGGGGTCCAAGAGGGTTCCCGTTTTTACAGTTGAATGCAAAGGTTTTTATAAGAAATTTTACCTATCTGTGTAATTGCCCTTATCTGTGCAGCTTCAGGCACGTCTCAGACAAGCCTCCCTCTCATGAAAGTTCCCAGGAAGTCCACCACGTACGTGTCTGTACATGTCTGTAGAAGGGAAGGAAACTTTTTTTTACCGGGAGCCCACTGGTTACACAAAGAACAAAGGTGTTTCTATGTTTGGTTTTGCTCCCTTATCGGTGCAACTGCAACTTGATTTTTCAGGCTGTTTTTATGTTTAAAAGAATTCTACCAAGAACCTGTCTTCACTGTCTGTCAACTTTTTTTTCCCCCCCATCTCATTCCCCATTTCCCAGGAATGAAAACCGTAAGTGAAGTTAGGGATGTGAAGCATTGATCATTCTGGCTACTTCATGCTGGAGAGGACATTATATGGGGGACAGCAGCTGGGATTTCTCCTGGGGTCAATCTAAGGGTCCTCATAAGAAGAGCACATCCATGCGTGGTTCTATTTGTGTCACTATTTGGAGGGTGATAGGCTCTAGGCAAAAAGAAACAATTTGGGTTGTAAGAGAACAGGTGTTAAAACAAAACAAGGCTGGGGTTAACGACGCTTTAAAAATTCCAAGGCTGCTGACACAGTTGGATAACTTGTGACTGTAGTTATGTCTGTTAAGATTTGGGTGCATGGACTTGACTTTGGTTACTTCCATTGCTTTTATTTTCCCCCAAAAAAACTTCTGGATTGTGGGTATCATATTTACTCCTATTACCTGGCAGGATTTGCAAGATAATTAACCAGTACTAGAATATTGATCCAGTTTTGTTGTTGTTGTTGTTGTTTTCATTACACATGCTTTTTTGTTTCTTCTGAGCAGCAGGAGGAAATCACTAGTTGATTCAAAGGAATAAGCAGGAATAGTCTAAAATGAAGGAAAAAAACCTTAAAAATAACTAATGAGAATAGAATTTAATAACAAACATATGATAAGTTTTGAAGTATAATTTTTCAAATATTTGAAAACTACTCATCTTAAAAAGGATTAATAACCAGAATATATATAGGGAGCTCAAACAACTCAATACAAAAATAACTAACAATGGAACCCAAGAAATGAGCATTTCTCTATAGACATGTCTCAAAAGAAGATATACAGAGGGTAAACAGGCATATGAAAGTATACTCAACATTATTGATTATCAAAGAAATGCAAATCAAAACTACAATGAGGTATCACTATAACTGCCCCATGCGTTCACCTTGCCTGCTGCCTAGACCAAACTAGCTTATCAGGACAGGGGAATTGCAATGGAGAAAAAGTAATTCGCAGAGCCAGCTGTGCAGGAGACTGTAGTTTTATTATTACTCAAATCAGTCTTCTGGAGCATTTGGGGAAGTTTTTTAAAGATAATTTGGTGGGTAGGGGCTTGGGAAGTGAGGAATGCTGATTGGTCAGGTTGGAGATGGAATCACAGCACGGTCAAAGGTTGTCTTGCTGTCTTCTGTTCCTAGGTGGAATTGCAGAACTGGTTTGAGCCAGATTATGGATCTAGGTGGAGTCAGGTGATGCACCGAGTGCAGTGTTTGCAAAATATCTTAAGCACTGATTTTAGGTTTTCCAATAGTGATATTATCCCCAGGAGCAGTTTGGGGAGGTTCAGACTCTTGCATCCAGAAGCTACATAACCCCCTTACCATGATTTCTACTCTTGTAGCTAATTTGTTAGTCTACAAAGGCAGACTGGTCCCAAGGCAGAAGGTCTTTTCAGGAAAGGGTTATTAATCAATATTGTTTCAGAGTCAAACCATAAACTAAATTTCTTCCCAAGGTTAATTTGGCCTATACCCAGGAATAAACAAGGACACCTTAAAGATTAGAAGCAAGATGGAGTCAGTTAAGTCTGATTTTGTTCACTGTCATAATTTCCTCCATTATAATTTTTGCAAAGGCAGTTTCAGAACCTCATTCCAGTTAAAATGGCTTTTATTCAAAGAGAAGTAACAACAAATGCAGATGAGGATGTGGAGAAAAGGGAACCCTCATACCCTGTTGGTGGGAATGTGAATCAGTACAATCACCATGGAGAATAGCACGGATGCTCACTGAAAAATGAAAAATAGAACTACCATACATTTCAGCAATCCTATTGCCAGGTATATACTCAAAAGATGAAAAATTGGTTTATCAATGGGATATTTGCACTCTCATGCTTTTTGGTAGCACTATTCAAAATATTCAAGATTTGAAAACAACCTAAGTGTCCATCAACAGATTAATAGATAAAGATAATGTGATATGTATACACAATGCTGTACTATTCAGCCATGAAAACAAGCTGAATGCTGTCATCCACAGCAATGTTGATGGAACTAGAGGACATTGTTTTAAGTAAAATAAACCAAGATACATTTCATGTGTTCTTACTCATTTGTGGGAGCTAAAAATTAAAACAATTTAACTCATGGAGATGTAGAGCGACAGTTACTAAAGGCTAGGAAGAGTCGTGGGTGTTGGAAGATGGGGTAGGTATAAAAATATATAGATATAAAATAGGTATAAATAGGCATAAAAATATAGGTATAAAATAGGTATAAAATATAGTTAGATAAAGTGAATGAGATCTAGTATTTTATAGCATAAAAGGGTTGACATAGTCAACAATAATTTATATTATAATTTTTTTAAAAATAACAGTATAATTGGAATGTTCATTACATAAATAAATGATAAAAGTTTGAGGTAATGGATACCCCATTTAACATGATATGGCCATTACACATTGTATGCCTGCATAAAAATATCTCATGTATTGCATAGTTATATATACCTATTATGTACCCCAAAAATTAAAAATTAGGAAAACAAAAAATATTAGGAAATACAAGTGTATTAGGAAATACAAGGACTTGCACTATCTGATTTCAAGACTCAGTATCAATCTAGAGCAATCAACAGAGTTTGATATTAGAGAAAGGACTGATACTTTGATAAGTAGAACAGAACAGAGCCTATAGAATTATGCTAATACTTAAATGTTTAATTAAATTTTGGCTATTCTATAAAGTAATTATAGTCTTAAAAAGAAATTTTCCTGGAACAATTGAACACACACGTAAATAAATTAACCTTAAGTCATATCTTTTACATAAAAGTTAACATGAAATGAATAATCTAAATAAAGAAGTTAAAACTATATAACTTATAGAAAAAATGCTAAAGAAATATTTTTATTATATTATACTACGAAATATTTATTATATACTACACCAAAAGCATAATATAGTATCTTAGAAAATAATATTTTTATAAAATAATATATTAATAATATATTAATAAATTTGACTTCATGAAATTTAAATTCTCCTGCTCTGTGAAAGGTACTATAAAGATCATGTAAGCAAATATTAGAGAAAATATTTCCAAATTATTATTATGACCAAGGACTTAGATCCAGAAAAAGAAGAAAAAGAATAAATATGTATATATTCTTTTTGTTTAATGTGTGTGTGTGTAAAAATTCTAAAACTCAGTAATAGCAAAATAGCAAGTTCATTAGAAAAGATATTTGAACAGATACTTTATTAAAGCAAATATATATGGCTACTAAGCACATGTAAACATGCCTAACATAATTAGTCATCAGAACAATGTTACTTATAACTACAATGAAAAATTCAAATGCTGGTAAGGATTCAAAGTGACTGGTATTCTCATATTATGCTACAACCACTTTGGAAAACATATTAAGAATTTCTTAGATATTCAAACATTCACTTATGTTATGACCAAATAATCCACTCTTGGGTGTTTAAATAAATGAAAACTTATGCAACCACAAACATCTATATGTAAATATTTATACTGGCTTTATTTTTAATAACCAATAATGAGAAACAATGTAAATGCTCTTTAGCTGGTAAATGAGTGTGCAATCAATGATACATTCATTATACAATGAATGCTGCTTAGCAGTAAAAAAAAATACTACTAATAGATGCAACACATGGATTAATCTCAAATGTATTATGTGAAGTAATGAAAGCAGGATTCAAAAGGCAACATTCCATTTATATGACATTTTGTAAAAGGCAAATTTTTATGAACAGTAATAGATAAGTCATTCCCAAAGTTGGTTGTGTATGTGGAAAAGTGGGAAGAGCTGACTGTATAAAGTATTTTCAAGATTAAATTTCTTTGATGTGGTGTAGTTTGTTTTTTTTTTTTTTTTTTTTTCATCTTGAGTGTGTTGTGATTAGACAATTGTAGGTGTTTATACAAACTCATGGAAATATTCACTGATATAAGTGAGTTTTACTTTCTCTAAATAAAAATTAAATTTAAAAAGTGCATTGAAGAACATGATAGAAAATGTATTTCAGACTTACGTTTTGAGCTTAAATAGTTTACAATGGGATTTGCAGCTTCTCATATATATAGTCTTGTTACTAGCTCTACTCAAGAAAAAATATATAAAATAGGTTTGATGATGTAAATTTATGCTCTATTGAGACAAGAGAAAAAAAAAATGGACAGTTAAGACAGGTCCTTCATGTGGGGTTAGGAGGTCCTGGGGAAACCGAAGGCATCTGGCTAATGCCACACCTCAGTGTTACCTGAAGGCCCCTGGACTGATTCAGGTCTCCAACAGTCATCAGATGTCAGCACCAGGATTTCCAGACTTTCCTATCACATTCTCTGTTCTTCTTTTTTGTGGCTATCATGTCTCTTATCCCTTCTTTATGCTATATTGGGGGAGGTTTTGCAGCCTGTGGAGGTAATCTTTTAGGGATCATTTAGAAAGTTTCTTAGTAATCAGGAATGTAACTCAAATAATTGCGGCTTCTATGATTTTCTTGAGATGGGGGTATTTCAACATTTTAGCCCAAACTTTCACCTAGTAAGGGCTTTTATTTTAATCTCCCAGTGATAGTCATTCATGGCACTGTATAGAGGAGTATTTGATCCCAAATGAATATCCTACTCTCCATTTGGATTGTGTTTTCCTCCATGTAAGAGTGCAGCACTGCCAAATGAATTAAAACCGTTCCTCTATGAGGCAAATCATTTTTTTTCTACTAAGAGGCATATTGTGGGAACAGCCCACCAAGCCCCACACCTCTTTCTTTAACCTTTGCCTGAAAATAATTTGGAGTCAGAGTTTTTAACTAACATTTTAGTTCCTCCTATACCTTCTAGTGAAATGGGATTTTCTCTGTGGGCGGTCCTATTGGTCCTTAGCCCAAAACCTCTATTTCCTCAACTCCATTCCCTCTGGTCAGACCCCATGTCCTATTTGTAAACAGAAAAACTCCACTTTGAACAGTCAGAGGAAGCTTCCCTTGAGAGAAAAATTCTAGCCCAGTAATGTCCCCATTGAAGGGAGGATAGCCATTAAATCCTTATGTACTTTTGAGACACCTCCTCTGCATCCAGCTACATTGGCATTTAAACAAAAAGTGGATTTTATGCTTAGAAGTCAATTCATCTCATTCTCTGGGAATTCAGTGCTTCACTGGGGTCACAGTAAGAGAAGCCAGAGATAGAGTCAGGACACTTCTTCATTAAATTGGATTTTCTTCACCAAATCCAATTACTGCACAATGTCTCTTGGGCCCCTTGGGTAACTTGGAAGCCTTTTGGGTCAAGTAAGTCTGAGAGACCCAGAGACAGGTGGAGTGCTAGGGCATGACTACTACTGCTAACTAGCTCTTCTGGATCCATGGGTGAAGGTGATGCTTGCATCCATGGACAGCACCTATGACAGTTGCTGGAACTCAGAGGAGACCAGAGGACAAAGGAGAAAGTGGAAACCCTTTCTATCTTTTTCTCCACCCTGGGTAACTCTGAAAGGATAAAAGAGACTAAGGGGTGCTTTCTCTTTACTCTTTTCCAGATGGGTAACAACATATTTTCAAATTTGCATTCTCTTCAACTGCAGCCTGGATCTCCATTAATCCTCAGACCCTGAAGCTTTCTTTGGGCAAACCCCATCTTCGCTCACATATGGTGGCCTTCCAGGATTTAACACAAGTATTCAAACTCCCCTGGAAGGATATTATGTTACTCTTAAATCAAATCCTAACTGCTACTGAGAAACAGTCAGCCCTGCAAACAATGGAGAAAACTAGTGACGAACTTTGTGTCTCATACAGAGTGCCAGGGAAGGGAAAGAGCTTTGAACTTTGTGTCTCATACAAAGTGCCAGGGAAGGGAAAGAGCCTTATCCAACTGGGAGAGTAGCTGTGCCCTTGGAGGACCCTAAATGTGACCATGATGATAGCATTGGAGAATGGAGAAAACTCTTTTAAATGTATACATTGGAAGGCTTGCAAAAGACTGGAGCCAAGCCTATTAACTACTCCAAGATTTCCATGATAGATCAAAAACTAGATAAAAATCCTTCAGGCTTTTCAGAAAGGCTGAGAGAAGCTTTAGCGAAATACACTGCCTTGTCTCCCAATTCAACTGAAGGACATCTAATCTTAAACAACAAGTTTATTACTCAGGCAGCCCCTGAGATCAGAAGAAAGTTGCAAAGACAGGCCCTGTTCTTTTGGACATGCTTATTCCTCCTCTCTGATTTTTCTCACCCTCATGTTGAAGCTTTGCAGTATGTAGGTAACATTCTCCTCTCTATCCCAACTGAGGAAGTCTCAGGAAGGCACTGAGGCTTTCCTCAATTTCTTAGCTGAAAGGAGATGTAGGGTTTCAAAATTTAAGGCTCAGCTTTCCCAGACTTCAGTAAAGTATCTAGGTCTAGCCTTATCAGAAGGGACCAGATCACTAGGTGAGAAAAATATTAGGCCTATTTCCTCCTTTTCCCTTACCAAAAACCTTAAACAACTGAAGGGATTCTTAGGCATTACTAGATTTTGCAGACTATGGATACCTGGGCAGTGTGAGATAGATTGCTCTTTATATTAACTCATAAAATAAACTCAAGCAGCTAAACTCACTATTTGACTTGGGAACCTGAGGCTTAAAAGACCTTTAACCAGTTAAAATAAGCCTTGCTGAAGTCACCAGGCCTTATTCTTCCCATAGAGAAGGCATTCAGTCTCTATCTATCAAGAAGGAAGGAAATGGCTCTGGGAATTTTGACTCAGGCACTAGGTCAAGCTCAATAGCCAGTAGGTTACTCAAGCATGGAGCTTGATTTGGTCGTTAAAGGATCACCAGGCTGCTTCCAAGGAGTTGCAGCCGTGGCTTTGCTGGTGCCAGTGGCCACCAAGTTCACCATGGGAAATAATTTAACTTCATATACCCCACAAAATGTGGAAGGACTGTTGTCCTCTAAGTGAAGTCTCTGGCTAACAGATAATCACCTTCCCAAATACCAGTCTCTGGCATTAGAGGGATCTGAAGTCCAGTTAAAAACCTGCCATTGCCTGAACCCAACCACTCTCCTCCCAAGGAAAGTGAAGTCTCAAGTTATAAAAATCAGAAATTAAAAATGACACTACTGACTTTACAGATGTAAAAAATTATAGAAGAATACTATGAACAACTGTATACCAACAGATTGGATAACCTAGATAGAATACATTTCTAGAAACACATAAATTACTAAACTAACTCAAGAAAAAGTGGAAAATCTCAAAAGAACTATAACAAGTAAGGGAGTTGAATTAGTAGTTAAAAAAAGTCAAACTCATGTAAGTAGAGAGTAGAATGATGTTACCAGAGAGTAGAGGATGAACAGATAGGGGTATGTTGGTTGAAGGGTACAAAGTTTCAGTTAGACAGGAGGAATAAGCATTTGAGATCTATTGCATGACATGGTTAATATGGTCAATAATAATGTTTAGCTAATAATAATAAATTTCAAAATCGCTAAGAGAGTATATTTTAAATGTTCATACGACAAAAAGTAAGTATTTGAGGTGATGAACATGTTAGTTTGATTTAATCATTCCATAATATATGTATATTAAAATATCACATAGTACTTTATAAATATTTACCGTTATTGTTTGTCAATGGAAAAAAACACAAATATTAGGTCACAAAGTTTTGAACCTGGGCTTGTCGGACTCCAAAGCCAGTGGTAGTCTTTATACCGTTTTGCTTCCCAACTAGTTCTGTAATTGTAGCCCTCAAGAGAAGAGGAGGAAGAGAGAAGTATTTGGCGCTCTAAAACAAAACAAAACAAAAAAACTCCCAATATAGACAAACTCAGGAATAGACAGCTTCACCAGTAAGTCATATCAAACATTTAAATAACATTTAGATTAACAACACTCTTCCCAAACTCTTTCAAAAGAAATGGAAAGTGAAAAAATACTTTTGAAATCATTGTATGAGGCCAGCTACAAAGACACTACATGAAAACAAGATAATAGACAAATAGATTTTCTGAATATAGATGTATGAATGTGGGAAAATTTCTCACGTCCATGGATTAGAAGACTTAATACTGTTGAAATGATGCTTCTACTCAAAACAATATACAGTGTCAATGCAATCCCTATCAAAATCTCAATGGCCTTTTTTTAAGAAATGTAGAAACCCATTAGGAAATTTATATGCTATTTCAATGCATCCCGAATAAGCAAAACAGTATCAGGGAAAAATGTTGGAGAATTCACATTTTTTATTTTAAAATGTACTATAAATCTATAGTAATCAAACAGTATGGCTCTGGAATAAGGATAGACATATAGGCTAATGAAATAGAAATGAGAACCCAATAATAAACTCTTACATAAGCAGTAAATTGAATAATCCAGACACGGTGGCTCACACTTGCAATTCCAACACTTTAGGAGGTCATGGTAGGAGCATCACTTGAACCCAGAAGTTTAAGACCAGTCTGGTCAACATGGTGAGACCCTATCTCTACAAAAAATTTAAAATTTGCCAGGCATCGGGGTGCACACCTATAGTCCCAGTTACTCAGGTGGCTAAGGCAGGAGGATCACCTGAGCCTGGGAGGTCAAGACTGCAGTGAGCCATGGATCATGCCACTGTACTCCAGCCTGGATGACAGAGCAAGACTCTATCAGTAAAATTTAAATTAAAAAAAAGTGAAGGTCAGTTGAATTTCACAAGGGTACCAAGATTATTTAATGGAAAAAGAACAGTTTCTGCAATAAGTGGTACTAGAAAAACTGAATATGCACATGCAAAATATGAAGTTGGGACCATTATACCATATGCAAAAATTCATTCAAATTGATTCAAATGGAGTCATTTCCCCTTATCTGTTGAAGCTACATTTCAAGACCCCAGCCAACGGTTGAAACTGTGGACAGTACCAAACCCTGTAACTGTATATACAATGTGTGTGTGTGTATACATATACACACACATACATATATGTGTGTATATATATGTATACCTATACACATATATATGTATACATATACATACACACATATATATGTTTAATACATAAGTTAGGAAGAAATCAACAACAGTAAATAATAATAAAATTGTGCAATTGTAACAATGCACTCTAATAAAAGTTATGTGAATGTGGTCTGTCTCTCTTTCTTTCAAAATGTTTTATTGTACTATATTCATGCATAATATTTTCAGACCACAGTTGACTAGGAGTAACTGAAACCATAGAACATAAAACTGCAAATAAGAGGGTGATGACAGCTACTGTATTTAAGAGCTGATAATATAAAATTCTTAGAAGAAAACAGGGGCAGATGTTTACAACCTTGGGTTTTACACTTTTTTTAAAATTAAACATGACCCCAATAGCACAGGCAACAACAAAAACATAATATATTAATGGAACTTTATAAAAATTAAATAGTTGGAAATAATGTTCCCAAGTCATATATACAGTGCAAATTGACATAAATTTCAGGTATACAGAATCTTTTATACCAACGCTTAGCAAAGAGGTCTTTGCTGTCCTTTAGCTATGTACAAGAGAGCAAATTTTACCTGGTTTTCATGTTCAGGTTTTAAATTTCAAAAATATGTACATTTCCTTTAGGAACACTTTAAATTAGACAATCAATTTAGTCATCCTTTCCCTCAGATTACATATCCAGACATAATCAAAACTTTTTCTTTTAATGTTAATTTGGAATCAAAGGAGAACAAAGTATACCAACCTATTCCTGTTGCAATATGTGCCTTCCTATCATTTAAGGTATTGGTGTAAATCCTTGGAAGATGTTAACTATATATAACAACAAAAGATTTAAACCCTCTTTTATATGCAATACTTGAAAATAATGTTATTTAGTCCGTGACTAACAAGCTGAGAAGAGACACAGGATATATCAAAATGAACATTTTAATACTGCTTTTGCCAGTGTCAACTGCTGCTTTACTTCTACATTACCAAGTGAAAGATTAACAGGGATTAAAAATGAGCACATTGGTTCTCAGGATATGGTGAATAATAAGGGGATGCTCTCAGAACAACACAAAATAATCTCTAAATTAATTTCATGATTGACAAATGAAAGTTTGAGGGAGATCCATAGCTATTTAGTAAAATTCTTATAAATTAGAAACATAATCTGCAGAGGGATTACAAGTCATTTAGAAAGGCTGCTTGGCAATTGTGAATATATGTGGCATACAATGCATTGGCATCAATTTGGAAAATAGATTCCTTACTTGGCAACCAGGCCTCCCATTGTCAAGCATTCCCGATATTATACATCCCCAGTCATGAGTAGGGCTATTCAAACAGGTTAAAACCTGAAAATAACTGTCAAATCATCATTTGGCATCTACATTGCATATAAATTGAAATGATATGCATGGCCGAATTAGTATTTTCTGTCTAATTATTTTGGCACTAAAACAAAATATGCTTAGTGTGAACATGTAGGCAATATATAAATGATTAAGCTGTAAATGAATCCTGATTTCAAATGTTTTGACTAAAGGAGGCTTAAATCACACTCACGCTGTTCTGAGAGCTACTAAAAATTTCCATAGGATGCTTAATTTGCAAATCATTAGGTCATTTTATTATTGCATAGTGAGGTGATACTCAGTCTCACTACTGTAGTAATAATGTGATGGATGTCCAGTCAGAAAAACAGATACAAAGGGAAAAGGGGGCATTCAAAGAAACAAACCCAACACACATGTTCCACTCATTATTACAGGAAAAAATTCTATAAATTCTGGCCGTTTAGTCCCTGTAGCTCACAATTAGTCTTATTTCCATTAATGGGTTCATCAACATTAGCTACTTTTATTTCACATCATACTGTTATGTAAAATTATGTGCTATGTCCTACTTTAATTATGATAATTTGATTATGGGATCCAACACCAATAAAGAAGTATGAGTCCTTCAATTAATTAAATTATTTCTCTTTGACTCAAGTTAGATAGCTTTCATTGTCAATAAGAGATAGACCAACTAATCACTGCATGAAAATGTCTGGAACTAGTGGTTCATACGGTTCTATGGATGATTCTCTTCTTCCTTTATTCTTTTTATTATTATATATATATATATATTTTTTTTTTTTTGAGAAATAGTCCAGCTTTGTCAACCAGAATGGAGTGCAGTGGCACAATCTGAGCTCACTGCAACCTCTGCCTCCTGGGTTCAGGCTATTCTCCTGCCTCAGCCTCCTGAGTAGCTGTGATTACAGGTGCCTGCCACCATGTCTGGCTAAGTTTTGTGTTTTTAGTAGAGACAGAGTTTCACCATGGTGGTCAGGCTGGTCTCGAACTCCTGACCTCAAGTGATCAGCCCTCCTCAGCCTCCTGAAGCGCTGGGATTACAGGAGTGAGTCACTGCTCCTAGCCTCTTCTCCCTTTATTTTTGAATCCTTATTTTCATAGTAGGACTGTGGCAGTTCAAGTCCTTTTATATACTAAAATGTGCCTGTATCAGGCACATTGCTTAATAGCTTCAAATATCATGATTTCATATACCTAGGTTCCATATTGGAAGATAAGTAATAGAAATAAAAGTTTTGTTTCCTTGTTTTCTTTCCCCTGCCTTATATGTGTCAGTCTTTTTTTTTTTTTTTTTTTCTGCAGGAAATCTTACTGAAAAAAGGCTTAAAGTGAGGGACATGCAGATAACTCTAAGCAATTCCTATTGGTTAGTTAGTGATTCAACGAAATCCAGCATGCCATTGATCACATGGGTGCATAAATGTCTCACCAACATTTCACATAACTAAAGCATTGCATGGAAAAAAACTTGAATTCTTCAAATTTAGAGCATGTCTTACAAATTGTTTTATTCCTATCACTGGGCATAGTGCTGCCATATAATATAAACTATAAACATAAACATACATACATGGAAGCCATATGTGTGTATGTGTGTGTATTCACTCCAACTTTGCCCTTATTCTTCAGTGTTATGTTGGCTAATTTAGGCTTTTTACCGTTCTATATAAACTATAGAGTCAATTTGTCATTATCTACAAAATAGTTTGCTGGATCTTTGGGAAGAACAAGTTAAATTTTTCTTCTTTTTAAAATTGTGGTAAATACATGTATCATGATACTGACTATCATAACCATTTTAAGTGTAGAGTTCAGTGATGAGTACACTTATGTTGTCATGCATCCATCACCACTGTCCACTTACAGAACACTTTTCATCTTGCAAAACTGAAACTTTACATCCATTAAGTAATAACTCCTCCTTCCTTCTTCCTCCATGCTCTTGGTAACCATCATTTTACTTTCTTCAGACTCTATAATTTTGTGTACTCTATCTACCTCAAATAAGTGGAATCATACAGTATTGTCATTTTGGGGACTGGCTTATTTCTTTTACCAAAATGTATTCGAGATTCATCTATGATGTAAAATGTAACATAATCTCCTCCCTTTTTAAGAATGAAAAACATTCCATCGTATATATTTGCCATGTTTTGCTTATCAATTCATCTGATGATGGATACTTGGGTTGCTTCTATGTTTTAGCTATTATGAATAATGCTTCTATGAATACAGGTCTACAAATATCTGTTGAAGTCCCTCCTTTTTTATTTTTCTGCTTTAATTATTCCATTTTTTAAAGTTCTGGGGTACATGTGCAGGATATGCAGGTTTGTTACATAGGTAAATATGTGTCATGGTGGTTTGCTGAACCTAACAATTCATCATCAAGGTATAAAGCCCAGGATGAATTATGTCTCTTTCCTAGTGCTCTCACCAC
This sequence comes from Macaca thibetana thibetana, assembly GCF_024542745.1. NCBI lineage: Eukaryota > Metazoa > Chordata > Mammalia > Primates > Cercopithecidae > Macaca > Macaca thibetana. Next base: position 69,465,407 of record NC_065592.1, read on the forward strand.
CCCCACCCTCCCCCCACGAGCCCCAGTTTTGTTGCCCTCCCGGTTTCCATGTATTCTCATTGTTGATCTCTCACTTATAAGTGAGAACGTGCAGTATTTGGTTTTTTGTTCTTGTGTCAGTTTGCTGAGGATAATGTCTTCCATCTTCATCCATGTCCCTACAAAGGACATGATCTCATTCCTTTTTATGGCTCCATGGTATTCCATGGTGTATGTGCACCATATTTTCTTTATCTAGTCTATCATTGATGGGCATTTGGGTTGATTCCATATCTTTGCTATTGTGAATAGTGAATTAACATATGAGTGCATGTGTATTTATAATAGACTGATTTATATTCCTTTGTTAATATACTCAGTAATGGGATTGCTGGATCAAATGGTATTTCCAGTTATAAATCTTTGAAGAATCATCACACTGTCTTCTGCAGTGGTTGAACTAATTTACATTCCCACCAACAGTGTAAATGCATTTCTACTTCTCTGCAACCTTGCCAGCATCTGCTGTTTCTTGTTTTTTGTTTTTATTTTAATAATCACCCTTCAGACTGGCATGAGATGGTATCTCATTGTGGTTTTGATTTGTATTTCTCTAATAATCAATGATGTTGAACTATTTTTATATGTTTGTTGGCTATATGTATGCCTTTTTTTGAGAAGTGTCTATTCATATCCATTGCCCATTTTTAATGTGGTTGATTCTCTAATGATTGGTTATTCTGAGCATCTTTTCATATTCTTCGTTGCCATGTATATATCTTCTTTGGAGACATTTAAATCCTTTGCATATTTTGAATTAGGTTGTTTTGTTTTTTACTGTTGAGTTTTAGACATTCGCTATGTATCTCTGGATATCAGTCCCTTTTCAAATACATAATGTGCAAATACATTCTTCATTCTTTAGGGTGCCTTTTTACTCTCTTGATTGTATCTTTTGATGAATTAATTTAACATTTTTCATAAATTCCACTCTGTCTAGTTTTCTTTTGTTACCTGTGGCTGGTGTTTTGTCCAATAAAGTATGCCAAATCTGACGTCATGAAGCTTTTTTCCAAAGTTTTATAGTTTTAAACTTTGTCTGTAGGTAATGGATCCATTTTGAGTTGAATTTTCTTTATGGTGTTATACACAGAACTAACATTATTATTTTGCATGTGAACATTCAATTTTCCAGGTAGCATTTATTTAAGAGACTGACTTTATTTCACTACATGATCTTGGCACATTGTGAAAGTCATTTGATCATATATGCCATGGTTTATTTCTGGATTCTATTCCATTTGTCTACATATCTATCTTTGTAGGAGTTCAGTCGGGGTGGTGGGATAAGTTGTACGAAAAATTATAGGAAAGACGCAAACATTCTTGGAAGACTGGAAGGTTTTGCAAAAGCTTTGGGAAAGGGTTTTGGCTGAAGGCAACCTAATCCTCTTACCTTGAGCTAATAGCAAAAAGCAAATAACAAGGGAATGTAGGGGAGTTTATCTAAATAGCTTGTTTACTCATGTTGTCATAAGACAAAACTTTGATTATCTGCATGCAAGGCTGCTCTCTCCGGGTTGTGGGTGGGGGGTGCAGGTGGGGTGGGGTGGGGAGAGGCAACCATGTTAATTACCACAAGTGTGTTGACTCAAGGCCTTTGTCATTAAATCTGTACTAAATAAATACCCACAGCACCAGCTCGTCAAGGCTGTGGCTGCTACATCTCTTTCTGTGAGTGGCCTAGTCCCCTAGCCCACTCTTTCACTGGATACCTGTGTCTGAATGCATCCATCTCTTGGTCAGGGTCTCCTGATTGGACCTGGCAGGTGGTTCCCTGCATGAGGAACACTGCAACAGATCCCGACGCAACCCTTGAAAAGAAAGGTAAAAAGACTGTGCAGTTAGTGAGTCAGTAAGTCATTGATGCCTGCTCAGGATTTCCAAATTCTAGGGAATTGTTCAGGCTAGGGTTTTATCATGAGATAACAGTTATCAGCACAACAGAAACTGTATATAAAAGTATTGAAACAGATGCTTAAAGCTAGCAGAATGTTGGTTTCACAGGCTCAATTAAGGGACCTAATACAAACTGTTGTTTTTCATAACCCACGGTTCCCAGCAGAAGGCACACTGAACCTAGAGCTCTGGGAACAAGTTGGGATAAATCATAAACAATGTCATGTGCAAGGGCAATGGGTCCCAGTAACATCTCTAATGTTATAGGCTTAGTTAGGGCAGCTCTGGCCCTGTTATACAAAGAAGAGCCTGAAAAGGAGAGGGAGGATGAACCATCACTTACCTTACCGCCTCCTTAGCCTTCATCCCCGCTATCACCAGGCCAAAATAACAAAGAGGAAATGGAGGTTTTGCCTGAGCCCTCTCCTTCAATAAATTGAAAAAAAGACAAGGGATACACTACAGCTATGGGACCCTGTCTTAGGCAAGCGGCATTAGAAGGGCAGCTCTTAGCCTCCCTGGTAATGCAAGATCAACAAGGCAAACAGATTTTAAAAAGGCATTTGAGAAAACCGAGCCACTAGCCCATTTATAAAACGGTTAACTGATCTGCAGATCTCTTTCTAATAATGACCATTGTTATTCATCTCCGACCCTTTACATAGCTCTCTCAAAATCCTATTTGGGTAGAACAGTAGCCTTTAAAGGGAGAGAAATTGCAAAGAACCCATGAGTTAGTTGAGGAGCAATTAAAAGCCGGCCATATAGAACCATCAAACAACCCTTGGAATTCACCCATTTTCGTCATTCCCAAAAAGTCTGATAAATGGAGACTTGCATAACTTATGTGCTATCAGTGCTAATTTCCAACCTATGGGGCCCCTTGGGGGGGGCTCCCCTCCCCTGCGATGATTCCTCGAGATTGGCCTATAATCATTATTGACTTAAAAGACTGCTTTTGTACTATTCCCCTAACAGAACAGAACAGAAAAATTTGCGTCTACAATACCAGCTATCAATAATGAAAGATCAGCTCGCCAATTTCATTGGAAAGTGCTTCCCCAAGGAATGCTGAATAGTCCTACCTTGTGTCAGTATCATATAAATCAGACTTTGCTCCCCAGTAGAAAAGAATTTCCTAATTGCAAGATTATTTCATTTTATGGATGATATTTTACTAGCAGCCCCAACAGAGCCAGTACTTTTAAGGTTATATGCCTCTGTCATAAGTAATACACAGTTAAGAGATTTAATCATAGCATCTGAGAAAGTACAAATGTCCTCTCCTTGGAAATATCTTGGGTACATACCAACTTCTCAGTCAATAAGACCTCAAAAGGTTAAATTAAGTACTAGCAACTTATACACCTTAAATGATTATCAGAAATTATTAGGCAATATTAACTGGCTTCATCCCACCTTAGGTATAACTACTGATAAGTTACAGAATCTGTTTTCTATCTTAAAAGGCAATGCTTCCTTAGATTCTCCCAGATATTTAACTCCCACAGAACAAAGGGAAATTGAAGAGATAGAGCAAGCTATTTCCCAGAGGCAACTAGATTGCATAGATGCATGGTATTCAGTTCAGTTGTTTCTTTTTCCCACTAAACACTCCCCTAAAGGGTTAATAGGACAGATGACCCTAAGTCTGCACTTCCTAGAATGGTTTTTTTGCTCACATACCAGGACTAAAACACTCTCTCCCTATATCCAGTTAGTCAGTAATGTCACCTATTCAGGCTGCAGATGATGCAATCAGTTGCTAGGTTATGACCCTGATATTATCAGAATTCCTTTAAGTAAAAAGCAATTTGAAGCAGTATTGCCCTTATCTATGAACCTACAAATAGCACTCTCTGGTTACACAGGCCATATAGAGCATGCTCTTCCTGCTGACAAACTCTTTCAGTCCTTTTCTTGTACTTCTGGGTTTTTGCCTACTAAAATAGTTTAATCCCCCATACCTAATGCTTTAACACTGTTTGCTGATGGCTCTAGTAAATGTGGAATATTGGCTGTTTGGTAGAGCATAATTCCCTCACTCGTTTTGGATTTACTAGCATTCAGAGAGCTGACAGTGGAACCTTAATATTGGCCTTGGAAATATTTTCCACTTAGCCCATCAGTCTTGTTAGTGACTCTGCTTACTCTGTTATTTATTGTAGAACCTTGAGACAGCCCTAATTAAGTCCACTCTGGAACCCACCCTGTGTGTACTTTTTCTCTGACTTCAGCAATTGCCAGATCCATGTACACATCCTATTTTTATTACACACATTTAGGCCCACAGCTCAGTGCCTGGCCCATTGGCTTATGACAATGATCAAGCAGACCTACAGGATATGACATCACTGCTTGACCAAGCCACCCAATCACATCAATTTTTCCACCAAAACTGGAGAAACTTATTTAAACAATTTCAACTTACCCAAAGGCTAGCTAAACAAATCATCCTACAATGCCCAGATTACCAGCTCACAGGCACATCCTCTCCTTCAACAGGTGTTAACTCTAGAGGACTAGAGCCTAATCAGTTATGGCAAATGGATATTACACATATCCCTGAATTTGGAAAACTTAAATATGTACATGTATCTGTTCATACCAATTCTCACTTAATTAGTGCTCATGTTCTCCCTGGAGAGTTCACATGCTATATCATTAAATATCTTCTTTTAACTTTGCATTTGTGGGGCAGCCCACAAAAATTAAAACTGATAACGGTTTGGCTTCTGCCAGCTCATAATTTCAACAATATTGTCACACACCGAATATCCAACATTCCACAGGCATCCCTTATAATCCCCAAGGGCAGGCCGTAGTAGAACATGCCCACTCCACCCTTAAAAATATGCTTAAAAAACAAAAAAGGGAAATATGAGTAAGGACCCTGCAACACTATTGGCACAAGCTTTATCCACCTTAATTTTTAAAATTTAGATAAATAATTTCAATCAGCTGTAGAAAAGCACTTTGCTAAAACCTCTCAAGACATAAAATCCGCAGTTTTATGGAACGATGTAAACAGTAATGTATGGTGTGGTACAAACAAACTGTTAATGTGGGGAAGAGAATATGCTTGTGTTCACACTCCCTCAGGTCCTCTTTGGATTCCAGCATGATGCATCAAACCATACCATGGTGTTGCTAGAACCCAACCCAGTAACAGAAGTGAAGAAAATGACCCTACAGGACCCACAGTCCTGGACGATGCGGTTTTCTCAGACAACACAATCCCTGGACTTTATCTGGGGGATGCTGAAGAGGACAACTCAGGAGGCTGAGCGAATCCTGCTCCAGACACAGATATTCAGGACTCCAGATAATTTGTTCCTTGCCATGCTCTCTGTTTTACATTGCAACTCATGTAAGGTATTAATCCTTTTTATGCTCTTGCTTTGTCTACAACCCATACCTGCTACACTCTATTGGGTTCTTATCTTAGATCCAAGATAAGATAAGCCACCACTTGGACAGACACCCCCTTTTTTTCACTGCACCACCTGGGCAGACACCCCCTTCCCAGCCTCTAACTGGTTGGCTGGTAGGGATAGATTTACCCTCTGTGGGGGTCCCTCTTTAATGGCACACATTGGACTAAGGTCTTCCAATTTATGAAAATAGAGTGTATTTCTATTTATATATGTCTTTCTGAATTTCTTTCACCAATATCGTGTAGTTTTCATTGTAACCTTTCACCTGGTTAGTTAATTCCTGAATATGTCATTGCTTGAGAGGTTATTGTAAATAAAATCATTTTCTTAATTTTATTTTTGAACTGTTCATTATTAGTGTATAGAAAAACAACCAATTTGTGTGTGTTGACTTTGTATGCTGCTACTTTGCTGAATTCATTTATTAATTCTACAAGATTTTTCCTCTTTTGTGGAATCTCTATATATATATTTCTTGTGGATTAATCATATGTAAGATCATATCTGTAAACAGAGATAATTTTACTTCTTCCTTTAAAATTTAGATGGCATTTTTTTCCTTTTACTTTTCTAAAGGCTCTTGCTAGAATTTCCAGTACTCTGTTGAATGCAAGTGGTGAAAGTGGGCATCCTTACTTTATCCCTGATTTTAGAGGAGAAGCTTTTATTTTTTCACCATTGTTTATGAAGTTAACTATAACACTTATACTTGTGGCTTTTATTAAGATAAGGTAGTTTCTTCCATTTCTCCTTTATTGAGTATTTTTATCATTAAATTATGTTGAATTTTGTCAAATGCTTTTTCTGAATCAGTTGCAATAATAATGTTTTCCCCCTTTCATTCTGTTAACATGGTGTATTACATTCATTAATTTTTGTAGGTTGAACCATTCTTGCATTACAAGAATAAATCCCACTCAGTCATTATATATAACACTTTTAATATGGAATCTGGTTTACTGGCATTTTTTGAGGATTTTTGCCTCAACATTTATGAGATATTTTTCTGCAGATTTCTTTACTTGTGTCTTTGTCTGGCTTTGTTATCAGAATAATATTGGCCTTAGAAAATTAATTAAGAAGTGTTTTCTCCTATTTAATTTGTGAAAAATTTAAGGGTTTATGTTAATTTTTATTAAAATAATTGACAGGATTCACCAGTGAAGCAATCAGGTCCAGGGATTTTCTTTGTTGGGAGATTCTTATTTTCTGATTCAGTCTTTTTGCTAGCTACAGGTCTAGTCAGATTTTATATTTATTCATAGGTTATTTCACATAGATTTTGTGTTTCTAGAAGTTGTTCATTTTGTTTAGATTGTTTAATTTCTTCAAGTGCATCTCTTCATTGTGCTGTCCTATAGTTATTTTCATTTCTGTAGAATTGGTATTAATGTCCTCATTTTCATTTCTGATTTTAGAAACTTGGCCCATCTTGCTAAATATCTGACAGCTTTTTAGAACTTTTCAAAGAACCAAATTTGGGTTTCAACAACCTTTTCTATTACTTTTCTATTTTCTCTTTTATTTATCTCTACTCTAATCTGTATTATTTTTTCCTTCCACTGGCTTTGAGTTTAGTTTAGTTTGTTCTTCATTTTCTAGTTTCTTAATTTGTAAAATTAGATTGTTAACTTAGGGTCTTTGTTATTTTATAACATAAGCATTTAAGCTCACATTTTTTTCCTTAGCGCTGCTTTCCTTGCATCATGTAAATTTTGGTATATTTTGTCTTCATTTTCAATCATCTCTAAGTGTTTTCTAAATTCCTTTGTGATTATTTTCTTTGATCTATAGGTTGTTTAAAAAGTGTATTGTTTAATTTCTATAAATTTATATTTTATGTTTTTTCTCCTGTTATTGATTTATAATTTCATCTATGTGATCACAGAAGATACTCTGTATGACATTTATCTTTTAAATCTAGTGAGATTTAAAATCTATTGAGACTTAGTATGTGGCTTAAAATATGGTCTGCCATATTTTGAGTGCCCCATGTGCATTTGAGAAAAATGTATATTCTTTTACTGTTAGGTAGAGTGTTTTGTACATGTCTGCTAGATCTAGTTGGTTTATTGTGCCGTTCAAGTTCTTCTATTTTCATGCTTATCTTCTTCTGGTTATTCTATTCATTTGTGAGAGTGGTGTATTGAGTTTGCCAACTATTATTGTAGAACTATCTCTCTCTCTTAAATTCCTTTCATTTAGGCTTGATATGTTTTGATATTCTGTTATTAAGTGTGTAAATATTTATAACACTTATATGTTATATATATAATATTTCTTACTGTATTGAACCATTTAATAATATATAATGACCTTCCTTGTCTTTTGTAAGGTTTTTAATTCAATATCTATTTTTTCTAATACAGATACCCCTGCTTTCTTTTAATATAATTTTCATGAAATGCCATTTTCTATTATTTCACTTTTAAGTTTTTCATGTATTTGACTTGATATGATTTGCCTGTGTCTCCACCTAAATCTCACCTGGAATTGTGGCTCCCATATTTTCCATGTGGGAAAGGACCTGGTGGGAGATAATTGAATCATGGGCCGGCTCTTTCCCATGCTATTCTCGTGATAGGGAATAAGTCTCACAAGACCTGACGGTTTTATAAAGGGGTCTTTCCCTGCAGAAGTTCTCTTCTCTTGTCTGCCACCATGTGAGATGTGCCTTTTACCTTCCACCGTGATTGTGAGGCCTACCCAGCCACATGGAACTGTGAGTTCATTAAACCTCTTTCTTTTGTATATTGCCCAGTCTCGGGTATGTTTTTATCTGCAGTGTGAAACTGACTAATACATAAATCTAAAGTGAGTCTCTAGTAGAGAGCATATTGTTGGATCATGGATATTACTCATTCTGCCAATTTTTCTCTTTGGATTGGAAAGTTTCATACATTTACATGTAGATAATTACTAATAATGCAATAGCTTTTTCTGTAATTTTATAGTTTTTTCCATGTGTCTTATAGTTTTCTGTCCCTCACTTCCTCCATTTCTCTTTACTTTAGGTGATTAGTTGATTTTAGTCTCTTAAATTATGTAGAAGACAGAAAGTTAGGTTACACATAACCTGGTTTGCTAATATTATCTTTGTTACAGTAATACTGGCTTTATAATTGATTACTCATGTATTTACTATTACTGAGATCTTTATTTCTTCACATGACTGGCTTTGAACTTCTGTCTTGTGTCATTCCAACGAGGAGGACTTCTTCTAGAGTTTCTTACAGGATGGGTCTAATGGTAACAAACTCCTAGAGCTGTTGTTTATCTCAGAATATCTTAATTTCTCTGTCTCTTTTGAAAAAGAGTTCTACCAGATATAGAATGCTTGGTTGACAAATTTTATTTTTCCTTTTTGCACTTTGAATATACAGTTGACCCATGAACAACATGGGTTCAACTGCACAAGTCTACTTAATATGCAAATTTTATCAACCAAACATGGATTGAAAAATACAGTATTCTGATGATGCAAATCCTGCATATATGAAGAGCCATATTTTTATATGCACATTTTGCAGGAACAACAGTGAGAGTTTAGTATGTTTGAATTTTGGTAGATGTGAGGATTCTAGAACCAATACCCTGCATATATGGAGGGATGCCTTTATTAGCACACTGCCTCTGACCTTTTAAATTTCTGATAAGTGATCTGTTGATAATCTTATTGGGAATTTTTTGTAACAGTTTTTTTCTGTCTTTGTGCTTTCAAACTACTTTCTTTGTATTTGACTTTTGACAGTTTGATTATAATGTGTCTCAGTTTAGGTCTTTTAGAGGTCATCCTAGTTAGAGTTCCTTGAGCTTATTGGTGTTTATATTCATGTACTTCATTAAATTTGGGAAGTTTTTGTGTCTATTATTTATTCAAATATTACCTTTGCCCTTCTCTCTCTCTTCATTTTTTGGTACTCCCACAATGTATATGTTGATATGATTGAGAGTGTTCCACGGTCTTTTCAGTTCTATTTATTTTTCTTTAGTCCTTTCCCTCTCCATTGCTCAGATTCATTGCTTTTCATTGTCTTATGTTCAGGTTATTAATTCTTACTTCTGCCTGCTTAAATTGCCCTATGAATCCCTTTAAGAAATGTTTTCTTATCGGTTAGTGCACTCTTAAGCTTCAGAATTGATTTATGTTGTTTTCTGGAGTTTTCCATATCTTTATTATATTTCCATTCTTCTCATGCATTGTTTGCTTGACTTTTCCATGTATTTCTTTAGTTTTTAAGCCTTTGTAAGACAATTGTTTTATAGACCTTGGCTAGTACATCTGCCATCAGAATTTTTTCTTAGTTCCTGTTGACTTATTTTTTTCTTTTGAATGGGCCATATTTTCTTTGTGTTTTTATTTTCTTGAAAACTGTACATTCAAATAAAAAGATATAACATTGAAAATCAGATTCTCCCCTTCATTGGGGTTGGCCATCTTCTTTGATTTTTGCTTGTTTTTTGTTTTGTAATTACAGAATGCCTCTATGCCAAGGTTCAGCCTGAGTTACAAATTTAAATTCTTCTTAGTTCTTTTCTGAGTCTGTGACTTCTCTCTGGCATGCACAATGACTTTCCAATCCCCTTTCCCTGTGTGTGTGATTGCTTTTAAATATTATAGTCTTCAATATCTAGCTCCCAATGAGGAAGAAGGAAAACATAAAAATGGGAAGAAAAGGTGCCAGCCATTTAAATCCTTGGGAAATCACTTTAACCAGAAGGAAAAGGGTTTACAACAATGGAGTAAACTGCAACAACAATTACTGTCAACTCTTTTTCTGCACTTCTGTGATCAGAAGAAGCAATTAGTGATCAGAGAATAAATCTGTGATATTTGAGGACAGTCTTTTTAACCCATCTTACCTCTCACAAGCTGTATACAAACTTTTCCAGAAACACATGCACAGCTGCCTACCAGAGGGCTAAGGGATAGCAGATGGGTAGCTGCTACTGTGCTAACAGCTGAAATTGAACAAAATCAGCCACAGTTTATCATCCAAGTTGCTAAGAACTAGGAAATTTTCAGGGATTGTCTATGTGGACTTCTAAAGATAATTTAATGTTGGGATTTTAGATATGTATATTAATGGACCTTATAATACAAGAGTCATATAAGAGTCATATGGACTAAGGCAAATTGAACATCTCCATCTTTAAAAATAAGAAAAAAGATAAGAAAAAATATTAAAATAACAACATGGAAAAATGTGTTTTAATAATAAAATTGAAAAATTTTTTGATTTAAAAATATTAGATTGCTGATATTCATATGAGGGATACTAAAAATTAAGACATGGGTAGGGATTTTAGGATTTTATTATAAATTTTCTCTAAAATAATCAAATTTACTTTTACTGTTAGCAAAAACAGTAAGTGTAAGGGAGGTAACAGTTAGTGCTTAATAAGTATAGAATTTTAGTTTTGCAAGATGAAAAAGTTGTAGAAGATTCACAACAATGTGAATATACTTAGCATTACTCAAATGTACACATAAAAATGCTTGACTGTAAATTTAACCTTATGCCTTTTTTACCACGATTAAAAAAACAAATAAACAATGGAAAGTGTAGTGTGAAATTTGTGCCCAAGCTCTGCATGGCAGATTGATTTTTGAGTCCTTTTTCAGAAATATTTTTAACTCTAGATATTATATGAGTTATTTCCTGAAAGATGTTTGAGACTTTGGGTAAAACAAAGCTATAAAGTCATGGGAATAATAAAGAGCAGTGGCACTCATGGGACTGGGCAGAGTGGAGGGGAAGTGTGTGTGAAGGGGGTGTATTTTTTTCCTCACTTTTTTTATATTAAGATCCAACTGACATATGGTGAAAAGCAGTTTCCACAAATGCATTTATCTATGTAACCATCACTGTAGTCAAGACATCGAAAATTTCCAACCCAACCCAAAGTTTTCTCCTGTCCCTTTTCACTCAGATCCCACCTTTGAAAGCTAACTATTGTACTAATAATTCCTATTACCGTAGAAATAATATAGTAAAAACTTCTAAAAGGACTAGTTGTTTAAAGCCATAGTGGCTTAGACCTCACACATATTAGGGAATGCTGAGGAATTAAGGGTATCATACCTGAAGTTCTTAGCAACTTAAATTATTGATAAAAATGACACATGTAACCAGAAGTTCTTTCTATTTATTTTCTTTATTATATTTTTATTGATACACACTTGAAAATATTAGCTGACATTTTGGCTCTTGGAAAATATAGTGTTTTTCACAAAAGACCCCATTAAAAAGTGGGCAAAGGACATCAACAGATACTTCTCAAAAGAAGACATGTATGCGGCCAACAACAACTTACTTTACTTGAAGCTGAAAAGGAAAAAAGGTCAACATCACTGATCATTATATAAATACAGATCAAAACTACAATGAGATACCATCTCATGCCAGTCATAATGGCTGTCATTATTAATAAAAAGTCAAAAAAACCCAGATGCTAGTGAGGTTGTGGAGAAAAAGGAACTTGTTTACACCATTGGTGGGAGTGTAAGTTAGTTCAACTATTTTGGAAGACAATGTAATGATTTCTCAAAGACCAAGAAGCAGAAATACCATTTAATCCAGCAATCACATTACTGGGTGTAAACCAAAAAGAATATAAATTATTATAAAGACACATGCACATATATGTTTATTGCAGCAGTATTCACAATAGCAAAGACATGGAATCGACCTCAATGCCCATCAAGAATAGACTGGATAAAGAAAACGTGGTACATATACATGATGAAATACTATGCAGCCATTAAAATGAATGAGATCATGTCCTTCTCAGGGACATGAATGGAGTTGGAAGTCATTATCTTCAGCAAGCTAACACAGAAACAGAAAACCAAACACCACATGTTCTCACTTGTAAGTGGAAGCTGAATGATGAGAACATGTTGACGCATAGGGGAGAACAACATACACTGGAGCTTGTCAGAGTGGGGTCATGGTGGGAGGGAGAGCATCAAGAGGAATAGCCAATGGATGCTGGATGCTGGGCTTAATACTTAGGTAATGGGATGATCTGTGCAGCAAACCACCATGGCATATGTTTACCTATGTAATAAAACTGCACTTCCTGCACATGTACTCCTGTAATTAAAAGTTAAAGAAAATAATAATAATAATATTAGGAAAAAAAGAAAACTTGATGTTTTTCATTATTTTATTTGAATAGGGTGGTTTTATTTAAATTACTCATAACATAATAGGGAAAATGTTTTCAAGGTGTTTTATTTGGACCACGGGCTTGTTTGCATTTTAGTTTATAATTTATCTTGCTTGAAATTAGATTATTGACTCATTAAACAGGAGGATTGTATTATTATTGTTTAATTTGAGAATCAAGTGTGCTCTAATTTTTGCCTTATGTATATAAACGGTGTATGAAAATAGAAATCAAATATTGTCTATAGCCATTTTGGCTTCAGAAATTTCTCTGACTTCAAATAATAAAACACTTTTTGTTTAAAAATAAATTTAAAATAGCCTGTGCAATTTTTTAAAAAATGACTAATTTATAAAATGTCACAGGCCGGGCGCGGTGGCTCAAGCCTGTAATCCCAGCACTTTGGGAGGCTGAGACGGGCAGATCACGAGGTCAGGAGATCCAGACCATCCTGGCTGACACGGTGAAACCCCGTCCTACTAAAAAATACGAAAAACTAGCCGGGCGAGGTGGCGGGCACCTGTAGTCCCAGCTACTCGGGAGGCTGAGGCAGGAGAATGGCGTAAACCCGGGAGGTGGAGCTTGCAGTGAGCTGAGATACGGCCGCTGCACTCCAGCCTGGGCGACAGAGCGAGACTCCGTGGCGGAAAAAAAAAAAAAAAAAAAAAAAAAAAAGTCACAAATAAATATGACGACATCTAACATAACAAAATATCAAATTATATGTTACCAAATGGATGCAACACTAGCAACTATTTCGTCAAACCTAGGAAATTCAAGAATTAGTACCAATTAAATAGAAAAATAAAGAAATAAAAAATAAAGAGAAAAAGCATAATTTTATTCCCAAAAAAGTCACTATTTCTAATCACTTTGGTCAAGGAATCAGTGCCCCTAATTTTCACAAGTATTTAAGTATTTCTTTTGAATATTCTTAAGGTAAAAGTAAAAGTTCTTGCTGCAGATGTATTTTCCTTTGGCTTTAACATACACACGTGGACACACACAGATATACATACTCATGACTGTGCATATGTGCTAGAACTTAAAATACTGTTAGTAACCCATCAATAAGTATATATACTTTTAAAGGATATTTACAGCGGCCCCCTGATATCCTCATAAAACTTCAGATTATGTTAGTTTATTATAAGTTTAGGATCTTTCACAGATTTATTTTCTTATAATAAAAGGCTATTTTAAATGTTCAACAAACATAGTCACTGTTTTCCACAATAATTACTTTGTATCTCTTCTCTGGCAGTTATATTTTGTTAAGAATGAAATGTTTGCATAATAACTATGATCTATATATTTGAATTTTTCACATGACTCTTCCATATATAATTTTAAAAAATATAAAATTCATTTATACCAAAATTTATTTTTATAAAATACTAATAAAAACCACAAAGTCACAGAAAATTTTTCAGTTAAAATGTAAGATAGAGGCAGAAAACTGACAAATAAATTCTGGACTTAAATTTGATGCTTGAACAATTAAACCTATTACCGACAGAATACTCCATTCATCAACCACAGAATATACATTCTTTTTATCTGTATATGAAACATACTCCAAGATCGACCACAAGCAAGTCTCAATAAATACAGAGATTTAAATTATACCAACCTCACTCAGACAAAACTTAAACTAGAAATTCATTAAATTATTATTTAATAATTTAATATTATTAAATATTAAGATCTCCTAAAACTCATAAATTACATAGAAATTAAACAACTTGCTCCTGAATTACTTTTGGGTAAATAATGAAATAAAGGTAGAAATTTTAAAATTATTTGAAAAAAATGAAAATGAAGACAGAAGATATGAAAATCTCTGGGAATCAGCAAAGCAGTGTTAAGAGGAAAGTTCAAAATGTTGCTAAATGCTTACGTCAGAATGTTACAATGATTTCAAATTAACTATATAATACCACAACTAGAGGAACTAGGAAAACAAGAAAAAACTAACCCCAAAGCCAGCAGGAAAAAAAGTGACTAAAATCAGAGCTGAATGGAATGAATTGAGACCCCAAAATCCATACAAAGAATCAACAAAACCAAAAGTTGGTTATTTGAAAAGATAAACAAGATCAATGGAACACTAGCTAGATTAACAAAGAAAAAGAGAGATCCAAATAAGTACAATAAGAAATGACAAAGTTGACATTACAACAAATCCCATTAAATACAAATGATCCTCGGGACTGTTACGAACATCTCTATTCATATGAACTAGAAAATACAGAGGAAATAGATAAATTCCTGGAAACACACAATCTCCCAAGATTGAATCGGGAAGAAATTGAAATCCTGAACAGACCAATGTCAAGTTCTGATATTGAGTTAGTAATATAAAATCTACCAACCAAAAAAGCCCAAGACCAAATGGATTCACAGCCAAATTCTAACAGACATACAAAGATGAGCTGGTACAAGTTCTACTGAAATTATTACAAAAAATCAAGAAGGAGGGACTCTTCCCTAACTCGATCTATAAATTCAGCATTACCCTGATACCAAAATCTAGTAAGGACACTGGTGAAAAACTGGTAAAAAATAAAATAATCTGGTGAAAATGAAAACTACAGGTCAATATTTCTGATGAAAATAATTACAAAAATTCTCAACACCATACTAGTAAACCAAATCCAACAGCACATCAAAATGTTTGCCATGATAAAGTAAGCTTTATTCATGGAATGCAAAGTTGGTTCAACATATACAAATCTGGGTGGAGTTCAAGATGGCTGACTAGAAGAAGCTAGTGGGTGCCATGGTCATAGAGAAGAAACAAAGTGGCAAGAGAATACTGACTCTTCAAGTGTATTGTTTAAGGAACCACATCAGCTTTTATCAAGGGAGGAAGAAGACACATGGAGACCAAAGAATGGCAAATCTAGTCAGCTGCCTACGTGGGCCTGGTGCAGAGCCAGAAGAGCCTCTCTAACATGAAGAAAGGGTGAAAGAGTAAGAGCACTGTGAAATCTACACTTCCCACAAAGACCTGTGCAATCCTCAGAGTGGGAGAGAACCACCTCTGACCCTCACAACCCCCAACAGGCCTCTAGACTGTTAGTGAGAGCCACTGGGAGTTTTTGCAGAAGTATTTCTCAAGACCCCAGGAGCCCCACAGTCTCTATTACCCTGAAGCAGCCTTGTACTAGCTGCCAAGGCACCAACAGAGGCCGTAGCTGTGGTGCTGGGGAAGCAGTCAGACTATTCCACTCCTCCTTGCCAGACAAGGCTCAGCTTCTACTTCCAGAGCAGTAGCTCCAGTCTCTGAACTCTGCCAGCAATCACAACTCTGTCCTTGGGAAACACCCAGGCAGCAGACTGGTCAACTCCACCAAATCTTGCTGCTGCTAGCTGGGTGGGACCCATAGACTTTGGCTTCCAGAACAGCAGACTCACCCCTTCCCGAACTCTGCTGGGGGACACAGCTTTGTGTTCCTCTGGGAAACACCCAGATGTTGGATCACCCTTGATGCTGCTTAACAGTTCAGACTTGTTGTCTTGGACTTCCAGGGCACTGGCCCTGTCCCCACCTGGACTCTGCTGAGGGACACAGCTCTATGTTTCCCATGGAAACACTTGAATGACAGACCGTACAACTCTACCCACCCTCACTGTTCCTAGCCAGGAGACACTCATTGGCTTGGGCATCCAGTGAAGCAGCCCTATCCCTGCCTAAACTCTGTGGGTTGGTGAAGTTCTGTATTCCCCCAGGAAACACCAGGAAAGCAGTTAGTGCCACTCCACTCACCCTCACTGCTCCTAGAGAGGCAAGACTCACTGGTTTGGGCAGCACCCAACAAGAGAGGAGCTCCAACTCTCAGAACACTGAGAAGAGTGAGACATCCAAGTTTGTGGACATCCATCCTGCAGGACTGATCTGGGAAAGGTATGCCTTGTCTGCCAGCTGCCATTTCTGTCTGAGGGGGTCCTGTGGCCCATAGCACCTAACAAAGGAAATGCAGTCACAGCACCAGTGATTGGAGGGGGCTTCCCCTAGGTCCTGGAGTAGACCTGGTTAGGAGGATCATCTCTCTCCCTACCATTTCAGAATACTACTGTGAATATTCTGAAATACAAAAGGGTTGCATGGCTGAGAATGAGCCTATCTGCTGGCCATCGCTCTTAAGCACCATCTACCAGATTGCAGCCCAAATTACATTACAACAAACATTCTGCCACTATACAGTGCCTATATTCAACATCCTCAAAGAAAAGAAATTCCAAACAAGAAATCCTTAAGGGAATATTAAATATGGACACAAAGGACTGATACCTGCTACCCCTAAAGCATCCTTAAGCACATAGTACGGAAAAAATATAAAGAAATTGCACAATCAAGTCTATAAAACAACCAGCTAACAAAATGGTGACTGGTTCAAAATCTTACATATTAATACTAATTTTGAATGTAAATGGTCCAAATCATTGGTCCCCAATCTTTTTGGCACCAGTGAGAGGTGAAGCCAGTTGGAATTCCTGGGTCGAGTGGGGACTTGGAGAACATTTCTGTCTAGCTAGAGGAATGTAAATGAACCAATCAGCACTCTGTGTCTAGCTAAAGGATTGTAAATGCACCAATCAGCACTCTGTAAAATGGACCAATCAGCTCTCTGTAAAGTGGACCAATCAGCAGGATGTGGCCAGAGACAAATAAGGGAATAAAAGCTGGCCACCCAAACCAGCAGTGGCAACCTGCTCAGGTCCCCTTCCACACTGTGGAAGCTTTGTTCTTTTGCTCTTCACAATAAGTCTTGATGCTGCTCACTCTTTGGGTCTGCACTACCTTTATGAGCTGTAACACTCACCGGCGAGGGTCTGTGGCTTCATTCCTGAAGTCAGTGAGACCACGAACCCACTGGGAGGAACAAACAACTCCAGAGGCACCACCTTTAAGAGCTATAACACTCACTGTGAAGGTCTGCAACTTCACTTCTGAAGTCAGCGAGACCATGAACCCACCTGAAGGAAGAAACTCTGGACACATCTGAACATCTGAAGGAACAAACTCTGGACACACCATCTTTAAGAGCTGTAACACTCACCGTGAAGGTCCACAGCTTCATTCTTGAAGTCTGCAAGACCAAGAACCCACTGGAAAGAATAAGTTCCGGACACACCAGCAAGCAGTTTCATGGAGGACAGTTGTTCCATAGTTGGTGGGATGGAGGGGTAGTTTCTGGATAAAACTGTTCTGCATCAGATTGTCAGTTACTTTCTCATAAGGAATGTGCTACCTAGATCCCTCACATTCACAGTTCACAATAGGGTTTGTACTCCAGTGAGAATCTAATGCCTCCATTTTCTGACAGGAGGCAGAGCTCAGGCAGTAATGCCTGCTTACCTGCCACTCACTTCCTGGTGTGTGGCCTCATTCCTAATAGGCCACAGATTGACACATGTCTGCAGCCTGGGCATTGGGGACCCCTGGTCTAAATGCCTGACTTAAAGGCATAGAGTAACAAGCTTGATAAAAATTCAAGAAACAATTGTCTGCTGTCTTCAAGAGACACCGCTCACATGTAATGACAGCTGCAGGCTCAAAGTAACGGGGTGGAAAAAGATCTACCAAGCAAATGGAAAACAAAAAAATAAATAAATAAATAGAAGGAGTCATGAATCTTATATCACATAAAACAGATTTAGACCAAAAACAATCAGAAAGAACAAAGAAGACCATTACATAATGATAAAGTGTTCATTACAACAAGAAGGCTTAACTATTCTAAATATATACTCACCCAACACTGGAGCACCCAGATTCATAAAACAAGTTCTTAGAGACCTACAAAAAGACTTGGATAGCCACACAATAATAGTGAGAGACTATTATTAGAGAAAATTAGAGACTATTATTAGAGAAAACTTACAAAGAAATTCTGGACTTAAATCCAACACTTGACCAACTGGACCTAATAAAGATTTACAGAATAATCCATCCAACAACTACAGAATATACATTCTTCTCATCCACACATGGAACATATTCTAAGATCAACCATGTGCTCATTCATAAAGCAAGTCTAAGTTTTAAAAAAATAAGAGTCATTCCAAGCATGCTCTAGACCACAGTGGAATTAAACGGAAATCATTGTTAAGATCTCTTGAACTACACATACACACAAAAATTGAAATTAAACAACTTGCTACTGAATAACTCTTGAGTGAACAATGAAATTAAGGAAGAAATATAAAATTGTTTGAAAGTAATCAATATAGGAACACAACTTACCAAAATATCTGGTATGCAGTTAAAGGACTGTTAAGAGGAAAGTTTATAGTGCTAAACACCTATATCAAAAACTTAGAAAAATTACAAATAACAATTTAACATTGCACTTAGATGAACTAGAAAAAGATAAAAACAGCCCCAAATCTAGCAGAAGAAAAATTGATAATTAAAATTGGAGTAAAACAGAATGAATTTAAGACACACAAGTCCAAACAAAAGATCAATAAAACCAAAAGTGTTCTTAAAAAGAATAAGAAAGATTAATAGACTGCTAACTAAATTTAAAAAGAGAACAAAAAAAAATAACCAAATAAGTGTAATTAGAACTGACAAAGATAACAATACAATGAGTAAGTTCCTGGGAACACAACACCTTCCAAGATTAATTCAGGAAAACAGTGAAAATCGGAATAGACCAATAACAAACTCTGAAATTGAATCAGTAATACGAAGTCTACTACAACCAAAAAAACAAAACAAAACAAAACAAAAAAAACCCTTGGACTAGATGGATTCACAGACAACCTGAACCAGATTCACAAAGAGGAACCAGTCCTTCTGAAACTATTCCAAGAAATTAAGAGTAGGTGCTCCTTCTTAAATCATTCCACAAAGCTAGCATCACCCTGAAACCAAAATCTGGCAGAGATATGATCCAAAAAGGAAACTTCAGGCCAACATCCCTGATGAACATAAACTTAAAAATCCTCAGTAAAATATTCACTGGCAAAGTGAATCAGCAGCACAACAAAGACTGACTTCACCATGACCACGTGGGCTTCATTCCTCAGATTCAAGGTTGGTTCAACACATGCAAATCAATGTGATATACCACATAAACAGAATTAAAAGCAAAAACCATATGACCATCTCAATAGATGCAGAAAAAACTTTCATTAAAATCCATTATCTCTTCATGATAAAAGTGCTCAATAGACTAGACACTGAATGAAAATATCTGAAAATAATAATAGCCATCTATGGCAAGCCCACAGCCAACCTCATACTGCATGGGCAAAAGCTGGAAGCATTCCCCTAGAGGACTAGAACAGGAAAAGTATGCCCACTTTCTCCTCTCCAGTTCAATTTGGCCTGGAATTTCTAGTCAGAGAAATCAGACAAAAGAAAGAAATGACTTCTGGTGGCCTAGGACTCCTTGGGAAAACAGAAAAGGTGCCACAAATCCCATTTTGGGGAAAATATCTGTTTTCCTTATGGAAGCCCTGGAGTTAGAGGTGAGTAACTCTCAAAATCTTTGTCTTCCAGCTGTGCTTGTTTATTAGGCCTTGGAAGTTGTTTACCTAGCCTTGTTCTTAAAGAGTCTCACCCGAAGGCCAATAATCCAATTGGGAAATTAGCAAATAAAAAAATCGTATAACTACTGGATCTTCTTGTTGTTGTCTGTGTGGCTATATATGTGTTACGTGTGCAATGTCTATAAAAAAGCTCTATTAAATTGACCAAAGAAAAATAAGCACTTGAATCAAAATATTTTTAAGGGAAAAGTAAAAGCTGTGAGACCTTTCAGTTCACATGACTTTAATCTTTAAAACTGATGGTTACAGTAAGATTAGAAATGTCTTAAGACTTGCAAGCATATATTTTTGTTTGCATTTATTTATCAAGAAATTTCATAATATCTCTGCCAAATACTATAAGGTGTCCAAATTTGGCATAGTGGCTACGAAACTATAACCTAGCCCAAAGAGAATAATCTTTGCTGTGTAATTTTTTAATAAATGAAAAACATTAATATTGGTTTAATAAAGATAGCTATATCTTGAACTATTTAGTGAAATACTCTAACTTCTAATCTCGTCACCTTAGACAGTCTAGTCTTTAGGCATGAAGGAAGTTTGTTTAGGCATGAAGGAAGTTTGTTTTGGGAAAGGACTGTTTATCACATTTGATATTAAAGAAAATATAATTTATATAAAAATATTTTATATGGTAAATTCTTGTCCTAAAGAAGAGTAACTGGTTGTTTAAAGACAGGGATGTTTACAAGTCAGAAAGTTGAGACATGTCAGAGATTGTGAAAGTCATGAAAAATTTTATAAAGGGGAATTTATACAATCTAAAAATGATTAGGCCTCCTGAATGCTTTATAAAATGCCACTTTAACTCTGAGCTGTGCAACCTGCCTGCTTTGCAGCTAGGTAGCACCTAGAAAACATGGAGTTAATACTGGAATAAGTCAGACCTTCTCTGCGCTTCTCTCTAGGTCCTAGGCTCTACACCTAGTAGATAATTAAAATCCCAAACATACCAACAACAGTAAAGGCTGCTAAAAGTTAACAGGGTAATATCTATTTAGGACTATTGAATAAACAGTTTACATATATTCTTGGTAAAAAGATTATAAGGAGGCATGAGAATGTGGATTCTTACCTAGATTAAAAGGTTACATAATTGTTTTTAAGCTAAATAAAATAAAATTGAAGGTTTAAGAAAGTTTGGGAAGCTTAATTGTAAAGGAAATTCTGTGGGTAAACATATTAGCTAAAATTGAAGGGGTATTATCCAATTTTTCTGTGAATTGCCCATTAAAATAAAAGCACAACAGTTTTCTCTTAAAGCACTAACCTACTCTTTAACAAAAATTATAAAGAGTTAAAAAGGGTCTATATAAACTTACCTTATGGTCAAACATTAAAATTGGGTAAATGTGTCCACAGGGTTTTATTAAAAATTTAGTTGAACATTAATAGCACACTAATATGAAGGTAAAATTTGGCTTATTTGGTATAAAGTCATATAGAAAGCCTTGCCAAATATAAAATGGCACTTGGCTTTCTTTGGGCTATATTTGTATAAATGTGTTAATGGTATGTGTTCTAGAGTTATGGGAGACTCCTATAATCCTGATATATCTTAGTGTGCATTATCAGTGATAATTACAATTGTTATGCTAAAATTATTGTGTACCACAAAGGTAACACAGATCCTTGTCAGTTGTGACTTTATGGCTACCCTAAATTTTTTTGTCATCCAGAAACAATTGTTGTCTTGTTTTGGTTCTCTTTAGAAGGTAGTTTTATAATCAGCTATAAAGCTCTAACAGGTGCTCTTTAATGCAGATTTCTGATAACTTTGGAGATTGTGATATCAGAATAGAGGAAAAGCATTCAGGACTCTCGAAGAGCTAAAATGTTCATTAATATCAAGTGGGACAGGAATTAATTGCATGAGCTGAACTGATAGGAGACTGGAGTGATCCTTTTGACATTTTGCTTAAAATATTGCTGATCCCTTGTTTTGCTTTTCAAAAGTCAAAGAAACTTTTCTTTTGAGCTATTGACAGCTTTTAACAATTTAGTATACTCCTATGAACAAAATTTGGAGCATACTTGTTTCTCTCTACCTGATTTTCTCCAGAGTTTAGAAAATATCTATGCATATTCTTAAGTTATGGCAATATAGTTATTTGCATACATGCCGTAATAATCTGTTTTCTTTTGTAACAGGACACAACTGAAAAAACTGGTTATCTTACCAAGGCTTTGACTGGAATGGTGTGCTCTCCTTTAAGGAATCTAACTTGACTTATGGAGTCAATAAAGCCCTTGGAAAAGTGGTCTCATATTTTGTGTACACAGTCCGTGTACAGGGTTTCTGATTTGTGGTAAGTAAAGAATGTCACCTTCTGAGAGGGCAGAAACCCCAAGTTATCTTGGAACCTCAAGAGGAAACTCATAGATATTTAATGGTACAATTCCATGACTGGACTCAGCTTTAAAAAGTCTTATCTCAGATTCCTTCTGAGGAACAAAGTTCTATCAATGCCTATTTAAAAGGCCTATATAACAAATAATTACTCTTGCTGCACTATATGAAAATGATTAAGCCAAGTATAATAAAGCAAACCAGACCTACCATGATTTGTCTTTTAATAAAAATGGGAAACTGGAGTGAGAAAATTGTTTTCAAAAACTGTAACACACCTGTTGTTAAATTCTAGTCTTGCCTATTGGTTTTCAATTTTTATTATCTTCTATAGTTTAAATTAAATTCTAATTTTTCTGGCTATACTTTTCCAAAATAAGCTTTGTTTTCTTAAAGCTCTATGAACTGAAAACTAGCTGTTTCAGCAAGTGCTGCCTCCAAGCCCCCCGACCATCACAGGAGAAAATCTCTTCACTGCTGACACTGACAACTAATAACTGAGGGTGTCCAGAGTCTTTTTCCCCCACATCTAGTGAGTCCACAGAACCCAGGGTAATTGAGACAGTACCTGTTACAGGTATCAACTCTGTGATACATCACACTCGAGTCAAAGCCTGGAAAGCTGAGGAAGCAGCCCCTGACAGCCCAAAGGAACATCCTAAATAGCAATATAATGAAGCTGAAAATCATAAAAAATAAGTAACTGAGAGAGAACTACTCTTGTTACTCAGTCTCATCCCTACCTCACCAAATACTTTTTGTCATTCGTACCTCTCCTTTCAAGCTAAATATTAAAACTTTTTAATGGAGATTATTTACTCAGCCATCCTTGTGGGAATTGTTTTACTCACTCTGCTATTTGCAGGAGGACTATGTACTATAGTACCCTCAGGGTGGAATATTGGACAGACAATCTCAATTACTGTAATATTTTGCTTAATTATTTTCTTCATAGCAGGAATAATGGTTACTAACAGAAAATAATACACAAGCCTTTCCAAACATGTGTATCTGCCTCTCATTGGGTAAGGAATGTTGTTTCTATCTCAATCAATCATGCTAGTTAGAGACACTGCTGAAAGACTCAAAAGGGCTATGAGGCTAAAGGAATACCAAAACAATGAAATAGATTATTTGTTTGGGAACAAAATCATAGCGTGGGTCATCCCATTCCTGGCCCCTCTCCTAATAATATGCCTAGGCTAATGTTCTTACCATTCCTAATTAACCTTTTTCAAAGATTATTAACTGACAGGATCATGGCCGTTTCACAGACAACTACCCCAAAACATCTACAGATGGCATTAGTCTTATAGTCAATCTGAGACCAGAAAACTCTCTATCCCCTCGTCAGCAGGAACACACCACCCCTCATCCTTTTTATAACTATATGGTCTGCATTGACAGAGCAGGAGCATTGCCATCTTGGACAAGCATTGCTATTTTAAAGTTCCCCTTGACTGAAAGCCACCTAAATCCAAAGGGCTTCAGCCTAATGGTTAAGGTCAGCATGATTATAAACCACAATGACATCTTGACCAGAAACATTCCAACCGTAAGATAAATCCCTCCCCAGCCAGAGACATGCCAGCCCCGAGATAACCTCCCTTCTGGCCAGAGAGATGTCAGCTCCAAGATAACCTCCCCTCTGACCAGAGACATTCCAACTCCTCAGTAGACTTCTCTTCCACACAGAAACATTCCAAGCCTGTAATAAGTTCTCTCACCCTGAGCCCTAAAATACCCTTAGTCTGTAAGAGAGAGTGCTCCTGACTGAAATCAGCCAGAATCCCCTCTCAGGTTTATTCTACAAAATAAACCTGTCTTTGATTGTTGAGCAACTTTTTGTATTTCTTTCCTCTTTCTTTAACTCTTACACTGTCTATCACCTTTCTTCCCATTTCATGAGTGACCAGGCACTAAACACAAAGATGGCAACAGTAGAAACTGGGGACTTCTAGAGAGGAGAGGGAGAAAGGAGGGCATGGGTTGAAAAACTATTAATATTATGCTTACTCCCTGGATGATGGGATCATTCATTCCCCAACCTCAGCATTATGCAATATAACCAGGTAACCAACCTGCACATGCACCCCCTGAATCTAAAATGTAAGTTGAAATTACTTTTTAAAAGTTTTTTTTAAGTAAGATAATGTTTTCCTCAATACTTACATAATAGAAAATAAGTTTAAAAATAAGAATAACAAATAATAAAAATAAAAGCAAAGACTTCAAATGGTATAAACTTCAAAAAATGGTAGCTAAAGGAAAAATTAGAAAATCCAGGTATATATTGAGACAGGCTCCTGATATCAACTTGTGAAGGAAAAATATCTTGGCCCCTTCAAGTTGGGAACTGCTCAGGGCAAATCTACCTCCCATTCTGTTCAAAGTCATCCCTCTACTCACTGAGATAGATGCATAGCTGATTGCCTCCTTTGGAAGGGCTAATCAGAAACTCAAAAGAATGTAACCATTTGTGTCTCACCTATCTGTGACCTGGAAAGCCCCTCCCTGCTTTAAGTCTTCCTGCCTTTGCTTCAAGTTGTCCCACCTTTCCAGACCAAACGACCAAACAAATGTACTACTTATGTATATCGATTGATGTCTTATGTCTCCCTATAATATATAAAACTAAGCTGTGCCTTGACCACCTTGGGCACGTGTTGTCAGGACTTCCTGAAGCTGTGTCATGGATGTGTATCCTCAACCTTGGCAAAATAAACTTTCTAAATTAATTGAGACTTGTCTCAAAGTTTCAGGGTTTACAAACTCTATCTCATAGAAACTACATTAAGTGATAGAGGACCTGATAATTGTCACCACACCTTCAAAAATACCAAAAAATATGAATTCATGAGAAATCCTTGTATTTTCTCTCAATTGCTGGGCAATAGTAGAATGGCTAACTGGGAGAGGCATTTAAAACTGAAGACTGTTGCTCTCAAATGGAAATGAAGATTTCTTCTGTATTAAATTGGAGAGAATATCAACAGTCCAGTAAATGCATGCTACTAATAGCCCCATCGGACAGCTACTCTGGTAATAAATTGAATAAAGTCTCATATAAACTAATAAGACAATCTCAAAACATAGAACTAAGTAGGACTACGCCTAGTGTCATATGAACCCTCCTGAAATCTCTTTACAATTTACCCACAGGCTACATGAAAGTGGAAAGAACATGATATATGTAGACTTCAAAATTCATGTATCCTAGTAATAAAAATAAACCAATCTAACATAGAATTAGAAAAAGTCTAGATATTATCTACTTAGTATTACTCAAAATATAGTCCATGAAATATATGTCACTGACCCACTGTGAGAAAGGTATAAAAATTCAGAGGAAGTATTTAGAAACTTTGGTAGACATTTGACATTATTGAGGTATCCAAAGTCTTTGTTAGTGGACTCATTCCATTTAGTAAGATGTATATCAGTTCAATTGATGTTAAATATGAATAGTTTATCACTTGGGGCATGGTCTGTTAACAAGCATGCACAGAAGTACCAGGTATTAGCTCACAATGGATTATAAACAAAAAGTAAAAAATACATACTGATCTCTAACGTAACCAGTTTGATAAGCACTGGCCTTCCTAGACCTAATGAGGTTAGAGTATTTATAATAAAAAAATACTTTAAATAGCTTCACAATTATGAAACTCTACTCTAAAAAAGAGTAATATTATATCAATAGAGATATGGAACACCAAACATTGGGCAGGATATGCAATGGGGGAAAATAAGTAGTAGAAAGAATGTATTCCTCATATTAAAATACATATGTTCATGTATTTCATATAAATAAGTTAAAAGCCAAATAATAAAAATACCAAATGACATTAAATTATACATTATAGAGCTAAATAAATGAAAATCAAACTAGCATTTTCACACAATAATTTGTGAGTCACAAGGAAAAGATCGATAAGACAGAAAATTAACTTGCTAATAGGAAAGACTAGATACAAGAGGAAAAGTGCAAACATAGCTAAGAAATTAGAGAGCAGTTAAAGCAGTAGAAGATGGATTATCAAATTAAAACAATAACTTCTGTTCTGAAAGTAGAAAATTCAACAGAAGGAGAAATAGTTTACTCAAATATTTAATAGAGAAAAGGTTCTTTGTCATAAGAGAACAGCCAATTTTGTAGATAGAAGGAAAAACCACTGAAAACAATTGATTACAGGGCAATAAAAGCAAAAATCTTAAGCCTGACTGTATCATTAAAATTTATAGGTCAAGAAATAATTTTTCAAGGCATGCAGACAGAATATAACTGACTGATAATTTACTTTGCTCAGGCAACATTTAATTTAAGACAAAAAAAACATTATTTCATATCTCAGGAAAATTTTGCTCCAAGATTATACTGGGATAAAATCTTCTATCAGAATAAAAGTGATTGAAATGTCCAAAAAAATATTCTTGAGGTTCTCACAGTAACTGGGAAAAAAAAATATTGATTATACTATCCATGTAATTAAAAAGGATCAAGTTAAGTAACTCAGTAAGACTACATCATATTACAGAGAGAGAGAGTAAACTTTCAATCTAGTTAGATAGAGAACCATGATTGAACAATTTGGGGGACATTACAATATAAATATTTTAATTAAAATTTAATCACATACTAAAATTAACTACTATATAAAATAAGAAAATTATATAATTTAAAATTGAGGAGTATAAGAATGTGATAGAATGCTAATCTCTTTATATTTTATATCATTAAGATGTTATTTAAAGTTTACATATGCACCTATAATTATTTGCCTAATTTAAAACTTTTTATGACCTTAATACGCAGTTTCTCAACCTTAGCACTACTAACATTTTGGACCAGGTAATTCCTTGGTGAACTGTCCTCTTCATTGTAGAATGTTTAGCAGCATCTCTGGCCTCCACCCACTGGACTATAGTAGTGTTTCCCATCCCATTCTTGGTGTGGCAACTAAAAAGTCTCTAGATATTTTCAAATGTACCCTGGGAGTCAAATCTCCCCTCCCCTAAGAACCACTACGTTGGTGGTATTATTTAAGAAGATTTTCTTGTGATTGAAAAAAATATTATCTGAAAACACAGCAATTCTTTGAATTCACTTTTGAAAAGATTTAAATACAGGTAGATGTAATATTTTTATATTGATTTATTATATTTTCTTTTGTTCTCCTTGTCCAATTTAGTATTAATAATTAACAAAATTATTAGTAGAAAAATTACATTCAGAATCTTGACTATTATGATTTCTAAAACTAAATAAATTTATTAATATTTTTTGATGACAAAGAAAATATGGTTATGCTTAATTACCTAAATCTCACTAAAGGAATACAAAGGATATTTACAATTTCCTCACTAATGTTTAAGTAGTTGATTATGTATCGCATAGTTAAGATTAAAATTCATGTAAGATGAGATATTAATAGTTCATATCTTATTACTTGGTTCAGGTAACAAATACAGATTTAATAATTTTACCTTAGAATGGGCAACCTGCATTTGTCTGAGGTTTACTGATTTACTTTCAAAATATTTGTCAGTGATTACCGTTCGTAGGTAATGTAGCTGCTACTGCTTTGATACTGTGGACTATTTGCCTGATTGACTACAGGTTCTACGAGGTCAGGAATTGTTCTGATTTTGCTCACTACACTTACCAAAGGGCCAATAACACTCCTAGTACATAATAAATGCTTAATAAATATGTAAATGCAGAAGTAATCATCCAACTGAGCTTGAATATTTTATTTTTAATTCTGATTATCCATTCAATTTCAAGTTCTCTATTTACAGCAATGCATTACTAATAAATTTCTCACAATTCAGGAAAATGTTAAGCATCAAATTGTCTAGAACAGTCTTGATTAGGTGATTTCCTTTAGTCTTCTAACGAAGCACACATACGCTTAAGCTTCACTATTCTAATTTCAAGTTCTGGGAATTCATCCAAATATAAAATGCATATTAAGCTGAACCTATAGAAGGATAAAGAAATCTTTCTATTAAAATTTTATGAGACATTTTTGACACTTTCTCTCTGTTTCCCTCCTTCCTCCTCTGTTGTACTCTCTGTAACACATGGAATGGTGTTAACATGTGAGAAACACACTGTCTCTGCAAAGTTGAAATCCATATTTAATTAGCCCAGTTTCAAATAAACAATGTTTTCATTTGTAATGTGAGGTTGCAAACTCTTTGAAGGATGAGGCTCAGCAACAGAACAGGATAGAGTCCCTCTTGTGAGTTTTGGGCCAGGTTCACAATATTCTCTTAATATGGTTTTGCTTTTAGAATCATTTCAGGCATTACAGTTGATCATGTTTATGAGTACTCAGGGACTTCTAAGTATGCAAATTATTTAGCTGACACATATACAGACTAATGAAATTTTACTAAATAGAGAGCCATCATTATAAGGAAATACTTTGTAATATTTTGGTATGCATATCCATAGCATATATTTTATGCTTTCTATTAATTATATTTTATTAGTTATAAGAAGCTTAACTGTTTTTTAAGGTAACTTTTTAAAATCAAGGCTTTCCTTCTCACTGTTTGTGTAATAAACCAAAATGTTTCTTTTATAGTCATTATTTCTAGTTTTATAATTACAGTTTTATCCATATATTTAGTAACATATTTCTCGTTACTTACAAACTATAAAGTACTTTCTTGTTCCAAAAAATCTGATTATATTTACTACGTTTTAAAAAATTTTTATTTGTTCATTTTTTTGAGATGAAGTCTCACTTTGCTGCCCAGGCTGGAGTGCAATGGCACAATATCAGCTCACTGCAACCTCCACCTCCAGAGTTCAAGCAATTCTCCTGCTTCAGCCTCCCAAGTAGCTCAGATTACAGGCGCCCGCCACCATGCTCATCTAAGTTTTGTATTTTCAGTAGAGGGGAGGTTTCACCATGTTGGTCAAGCTGGTCTCAAACTCCTGACCTCAAGTGATCTGCCTGCCTCAGCCTCTCAAAGTGCTGGAATTACAGGCATGAGCCACCATGCCCGGTGATTTAGTACATTTGTATAAATATATATAAAAATAATGTAAAAGAGAGTAACATGCAACTTTAAACTATTTTTATAATAAAATAATGCTTTTGTACTGCAGGTGAAAATTCAGATGCAATGATTGGTTGGATCAAAGATTAGAAAAACTCCTCATTCTAATTAGAGGATGAAGGAAGTGCTCAGCCCAATACTTAGTTACTTTGTATGTTCATTGACTTGCCTCAGGGTAGAACCCAAGAAACATTCAAGATGGCATTGGCAAACCTTTAAGTGATGTAATCTTTAAGTGATGTATTCCATTGAAAACCTTTTATTAATTTGTTTTAAATGTTTCAAGAACTTCTGTTTAAATCTAGTGATATTAATATTTGAATAAAGCTTATTACCCAATACAAGTATCACATTACCATGTCTTGTGATCGCTTATCATAGTTAATGGTTTTACTTTGTTCCCTTCCCTACATCAGATTATTCAAATCTGTACCTCTTAATGCCATTAACATTAAATTTTTTGTGAAACTTGATACAATTAATGTAAAATAACCTCACTTTTGAGACTGGTAGTATAGTACAATTACAATTCCTCTCTTGTAGAAATTTGTCTATTTCCTGGAGTTAAAAAATTATTTAACTGCTTTTTTCATTTGTTAAGTTTTTTATACATCTAGTTCTCTATTATTCAAAAGTATAAACCGAACTGTGGCATATTTATAAATAATGTTTCCAAATAGAAAGTCTTCCAAATTTGCTCTCAATTATATTATATTTTTCTTGAAGAGATTTAATCTTTTTCTGTCCTCTGCTGAAATCTAGATGTATTGCTCTTTACGCAAAGCGTACAGCTGTTAACCAGGAACCACCCATCACTCTTCTCCTCAACTGAAGTTCCTGGTTCCTAAATCTTATGTTGTCCACTTTCTTGTTTACTGAAGCATTTATTATAGTTAATTCTAAGACCATGAGACTGAAAGGTAAATTGGTCTAGTCGTAAAAGCCTGAAAATATTTTTACTGCCTCCGTACACTGATGGGTGTTTAACTTTGTATATAATGCAACGAAAGTATATTCTGGGACAACTTGTTTGCCACAGCATTTTGGGCCCTTTGTTTCATTTTATGCTTACTCTCCATTACTACTGAGATTCCAAATAATGTGTACATGATCTCCAAATATCGGTATCTCAAGACCATTGCTCTGGAGTGGCTCATTTCTTCAAGAATTTCCTCAAATAGTTTACCTGCATGCTAAAATTGTGACTTATGGAATTGTGAAGGCGAGACAGCAGATGTGACTTAACATTCAGTATAGAATTTTTGATATTATCTTTGTTTTCTTTTTTTTTTTTTTTTTTTTTTTTACCTCTTCCCCACCCTACTCTGCCTAATAATCTCAGTTTTCTATCTTTAACTTCGACAAGGACATACATTGATTATCCTTTGGTAATTTCTTCTACAGGTGGATGAAAATTAGGTGCAGGCTATGAAAAATGAAGGAATGGAGTCTCTGTCTCTTGGCAATTAGTTGATAAAGTTGAGTTAATGCATAACAATCAGTTGTGAGATTTTTTCACATAATTTTGTCTAAAAAACAAAATTTAGTGTAATGCTTTATTGAAATTTAGAATAATACTTTATCAAAAATGAATTTACAGTATGATGTTATGATTTCATAGTGTTCTGGCATCATTTTGAGAAATGTCATCTCAACCTATATAGAGATGAATGTAAATTAAAAACAAGAGATACATTTTATGCTAGTGGAAAAAATTTATATATCCCACAATATAGAAATGGTGAATTAAAACTTGGCATCTTCTTTAGATGGAAATGAATGTTTTTGAGTTAAGGAAATATATTATCTTTCTTTTTGTTGGTCCTTGTTTGTATGTGTACTGGATAATTATGTAACAATATGTAAAACAAACAGAAAAGAAAGATGCCTTGCCACTTACCTCTTTTTCCATACTTCCATCCTCTTTTGGAACCCCTGATTAAAATTTATTCACATTGTTAATTCAAAATTTCTCTTTTCAGAAAAAGAAAAAGAGTAAAAGAGAGGTAAACTCACAAGAGAAGAAAATGTATCTTTATAGGCACAAAAAGTAAATTTTGAGAATCAATTTTATTTTATTTTTGAAATTGATTTGCAATATTTATTTAACGTATAGGTACTTTGTGGTCTTAGAACACTTTGGTAAAAGTCTCAAGCTTGTCCCTTTTCGGCTATGTGACTCTAAATTTCAAATGTATTTATTTTTAATATAAAAACATCAGTACTTTTCCTGTCTACCTCACAAAATCTAATTTAAAAAATAAATAAATAAACTGGAAAATGCAAGAAACTGTACATATTGAAGGTTTCAGTATGTATGGGATTTTTCCCTTTTGGATTATATTCCAGAATAAAAATCTCCAAAACTTTTTAAAATTATGAATGAAATCCAAAAAAACACTAAGAATTGAAATCTTTACCATAAATAACAGCTGCTCTTTGACAGTGTTGTCTCTATCGTGGCATATACTTTGCATGAACAGTTTCTCAAAGCTTTAAGGGGTTTAGTTTTATTATACTTCTTGTGACAGTTTGTATACAAAAGAGAATAAACAAAGCATTACACTAAATATTGTATATTTTAAAACTGAAAACATTCTAATGATATTTAGCTGCATAGCATAGCAAAAATCCTGAAGAAATATTTCAAACCAGAAGGGATAATGAACACAGGTAGCATTTTTTTTTAACAGTCTTTTTTAACTTTCCCTAGAGAGCAAGTATATGTCTCAGCAATTTGTATTTATCCACTAGAGACAGGTATGAAGCAGACCTTAAAGATCACAGAATTTTACTTTTTTCCTTTAGAATTGAAGACACTAAACTAAGAAGATAACTAATTTTTCTATTATCACTCGATGGGTTACTGGAGTAATTTGGATTACAGAGCAGAAGGGTCAACAATCCAAGCCCCTTCAGAGCACCCCATAGTGCTAAGTCTGCTCCTCCTCTGTTGTGTCATAAAAGCTATGCTTGTAGATATTTAGAAGTGAGATTTTTGGCTCAAAATGATAAAAGAACATACAAATCTATTTTTAAATAAATTTCAGCCTCCATAAAAAGCTCAGAAAAGCAGCTAGCCACTTAAAATAAAATTTGCAAAATCCTTGGCCTCATATTGGAGGCTCTTTTAGAAAATACAGATAGTTATTGACAAAAAATGTTGTTCCATTATGACATCATTATTGTTAATGCCAGCTCAATTCTAGCATAGGAAATTAGAAATTCCTAGTGGCAGGTGAGTTATCCGTTTTTACTAGACACAATAATTCGTGGTCCTTGAAAGTAAAAGATGGAGCCATTGTTTCAGTTTCTTCTATTAAATGCCTTTGCTTTTATCCTTCAACTAGCCAAGTAAGTGTCACACTGCAGAGGTTGTGGAGCAGCAAAGGACTTCACAGAGTATTGTCCAGTGTTGTGTCTCCACATCCTTTACAATATCACTTTTCTTTGTATAGCACTTGACAAACTCTTAAGAGAGTGAAAAGAAGTTAGTCCTTTATTTCTTATGTTCGCTATTTCCTATTTTATCTTTTTCCTATGCTCTTTCTTTGGGTAAAATGTGGGAAATTATTCAGCTGTGATGAAGCAGTGATTTGCATATTAAATTCATTACTGGTGATTAAACCTTCATTTGGAAATAACATCAAGAAAATCACTGCCAGGTCATACTGGCTAGATCTCTACAACAGGCATTTGCTGTTACTCTCTGTGTTTCCCAAGCATGCTGAGGAAAATAATAATAATAACCACAAAATGGAATTTTATTAAACCTACATTATCACATAGTGTATAGTTAGATATTGTATATGACTAACTCTAATTTTTACAAACATATTGGTGAAAAACCAAATGTGTAACTGGGTACTTTTATTAACATCCTTGTTTTAGATAAGGAAGCTGAAACACAAGATTGCATGTGATAAAGAGAGCAGAGGTAGGATTCATTTTCGTCTACTATACTTCAAAGCCTGCACTTTCCCACTAAAACATTCACAGAAACAAAATTATTGAGTCAGCCTTTATCGAATCTCTGTTAAACATCTACTGTTTATTTTTAAATGTCTAGGGAGAAAATTCAATTTACCAAGCATGTATTGCGAATCCACAATGTCACCAGTCTCCTGCACGTTGGGCAGTGAAATCCATCAGTGAATATTTTTCAGGAAGATGTTTACTTTTGGTGTTACTATGAGGCAAATTCTTTATCACCTAACCTAAATCTAGCTTTTTATGTGTGCAAACACAAAAATGTGTACATTCATATTTGTTTCTTCATCCCAGACAGAATATATGCTTGTGTTGATCAGATGTAATTAGAGGTTTTTATGCTGTTATATAGAGTAAATAACGTGACCTTTCATATAAATTGATTCCCCAGACTTCTTACCTACAATATAAATGGTATAAATTAATGTCTTCTTTCTATAAAGATTTAATTTGCAATGTTAGTTAAACCCTAATGAAAATTCTACTTTTGTCTTATTTCCATGTTCTAATTTGCTACAAAATTAAATCAGTCATAATTCATTTTTCACAAATTAGTAATAACAACTACCCTTTCTTCATTTACTTATTCACAACCAAATTCCTTTTTTAAGTCAATATATTGCCTAGTAAGTAAACTAAGCTAGTTGATTCACAGAAGTTATGGGAAAGTAGTGCATCTTTCCCCCTATTCTATTCTCAGTTGTTTTTCTGACTTTCTGTGAGGCTCTATAGAACTGGTTAGACAATCCAGAGGGTGGTCAGGCATAGACGTTTATGTAGTAATTTGTGGATTGAAAATGTGGGAAGGAGGTTTTGCTGGCAAATATAATCACTTTTTCCAAGGGCAATCAATGAATGCACCTTTGTTTTCCATCTACATTTAGTAGCAAATGATGAATAAAAAGAAAAACAAGACATAAATATCAGAATGTTATTTTTATAACTGATGTGGCTACATGTTCATGAAGGGGCTTGCTTATTTCTTGCCTTTGCCTTGAATTAGAATTACTACACAAAATAGCAGGTTAATCCCATAAGCTCTGGCCTGCCAAGCTAAGCTTACTACTTACTCACTAGAAAGTAATGTCTCACAGATGGAAGTACGATGGGAAGGATTGGTGGTTAGAAGAACTAAGCCAGGCATTCCCAATTCCTACTACCAAGTGCACCAATAGGATAAGGTGAGAAATATGTTGGCTGGAGTATTATCAGATAAACACTTCTCCTCACACTGTATTATAAGATGTGTAAGATACGGTTTTCTTCATTGCTGTATTCAGATCTATTGCAGTGTCTGATACAGAATAGATGCTAAATATTTGCTGAATGTAAATATAATGAAGAAAGTATTCACAAGAGTATTCACTTTCAGGTCAGATTTAAGGGTTTAATGCATTTTGATTTGATTTTTGTGTGTGATGAGACATAGGGATCTAAATTCCTTCTTCTGCATGTGGATATCCAGTTTTCCCAGCACCATTTATTGAAGAGAGTTCTTTCCCTAATGTATGTTGTTGGCAACTTTGTCAAAAATAAGTTCACTAGAGGTATATAGATTGAGTTCTGAATTATCTATTCTGATCCATTGGTCTGCATGTTTTTATGCCAGTACTAAGATGTTTTGGTTACCATAGCTTTGTAGTAAAATTTGAAGTCAGGTAATGTGATTTTTCCAGTTGTGTTCTGTTTGCTCAGGACGGCTTTGGCTATTCTGGGTCTTTTGTAGATCCATATAAATTTTAGGATTTCTTTTCTCTTTCTTTGAAGAATGTGAAACTATGAAACAAATAAAAAACAACACTAGGGAAACTATCTAGGATATTGAACTAGGCAAAGATTTCTTGAGTAATACCCCACAAGCACAGGCAACCAAACTAAAAATGGACAAATGGAATTGCATCAAGTTAAAAGCTTCTGCACAGCAAAAGAAACAATCAACAAACTGAAGAGAAAATCCATAGAATGGGAAAAAAATATTTGCAACCTACTTGTCTAATGAGGAATAGATAACCAGAATATGTAAGGAGTTCAAACAACTCTACAGGAGAAAAAAAAAAACAAAAAACCTAATAATTCAATTTAAAAATAGGCAAAGATCTGAAAAAATATTTCTCAAAAGAAGACATTCAAAGGGCAAACAGGTATAGAAAAAGGTGCTCAACATCATTGATCATCAGAGCAGTGCAAATAGAAACTACAATGAAATATTAATATAATTCCACCCCAATTAAAAGAGCTTTTATCCAAATGTCAGCCAATAATGAATGCTAGTGAGGATATGGAGAAAAAGTAAGCTTCATACACTGTCGATGGGAATGTAAGTTAGTACAGCCACTATGAATAACAGTATGAAAGCTCCTCAAAATACTAAAAATAAAACTACCAGATAATCCAGCAATCTCACTGCCAAGCATATATACAAAAGAAAATAAATCAATATATCGAAGGGATATCTGTACTTCTATGTTTATTGCAGCACTATTCACAATAGTCAAAGTCTGAAAGCCACCTGAGTGTTAGTTAACGGATGGATGGGTAAAGAAACTGTGGTATCTATACACGATGGAGTACTATTCAGCCATAAAAAAATGAGGTCCCATCATTTGCAATAACTGGATGGAACTAGAAAACATTATGTTAAATGAAATAACCATATGGAAAGGCAAACTTATGTTCTCCCTCATTTGTGGGAACTAAAAATTTAAACAATTGAACTTATAGAGGTAGAAAGTAGAATGATGGTTACCAAGGTCTGGGAAGGGTAGTGGGGAGGAAGGGGAAAATAAAGGTAGTTAATGTTTTGGATTTGTATTGCATTTGTTGATATTAACTACGCTTTGTACTTAGTTAGATACAATAAATAAGATCTATGATTTGATAGCACAACAGGGTAACAATAATTAGTTGTACATTTTAGAGTAACTGAGGGAGTATAATTGGAATGTTCATAAAACAAAGAAATTATGAATTCTTGAAGTGATGTATACCTGATACATTTATCCTGATGTGATTATTATATATTGTATGTCTGTATCAAAATATCTCTTGTATCCTATAAATAGATACACAACTACAATGTGCCCATAAAAATATAAATTTAAAAAATTTTGAAGGAATATTTACTTTTATCTTATGAAGTCATCACATATTAAAATAGAAGAGATGGTTTATATCAGAGACTTTATCATAATTCAACATTTTATTTAAATAATTAAATACTGCTCCTTTTAAAAATTCTAGAAGAATGCAATGATTGTATTACTTCATAGGAAATATTAATCAAAAATAAGAAATTATTTTTATTAGAAATAATATACACCTTCATTATAAGCTATTCAAGGTACAGTAACATACATTAGAATAAAGCAGAGTCTCTAAATGGTATATTCTACCTTACAATGCATATTGTTATGATACTGTTTTATTTTATTTAACAATGTTTTGAAAGTTTTCTATGTATGTGCATATCTTTGCCTCAGTATTTTCTTTATTTTTTTATTTTTATATATTTACTTTTTTTGAGACGGAGTCCCACTGTGTCCCCCAGGCTGGAGTGCAGTGGCACCATCTTGGCTCAAGGCAACCTCCGACTCCCAGGTTCAAGCGATTCTCTTGCCTCAGCCTCCTCAGCAGCTGGGATTACAGCGACCGCTATCATGCCCTGCTAATTTCTTTTTTGTATTTTCAGTAGAGACGGGGTTTCGCCATGTTGACCAGGCTGGTCTCAAACTCTTGACCTCAGACGATCCACCCGCCTCAGCCTCCCAAAGTGCTGGGATTACAGGTGTGAGCCACCGCGCCCATCCTGCCTCAG
Source organism: Macaca thibetana thibetana (assembly GCF_024542745.1). Lineage (NCBI taxonomy): Eukaryota > Metazoa > Chordata > Mammalia > Primates > Cercopithecidae > Macaca > Macaca thibetana. The sequence continues at coordinate 69,502,758 of NC_065592.1, forward strand.
TATTTAAATGGATACATGGAAATGTAACACATATTACTTAACCTTATGGATTCATTTAGTTTTTTTTCTAATTATTTTGTTATTATAAGCAATAATACAACTAATAATCATGTGCATATCATTGTATAAGCCTATGAACATATTTCTCAAGAACAGATAACCAGAAGCCAAACTGCTGTGTTGGTTTTGAGCATTTTTCCTCAAAAGAATATGAAGTTAGGCTGGGCGCAGTAGCTCATGCCTGTAATCCCAGCACTTTTGGAGGCCGAGGCCGGTGGATCACGAGGTCAGGAGATCAAGAACATCCTGGCTAACACAGTGAAACCCTGTATCTACTAAAAATACAAAAAATTAGCTACTCAGGAGGCTGAGTCAGGAGAATGGTGTGAATCTGGGAGGCAGAGCTTGCAGTGAGCCGAGATCGCGCCATTGCACTCCAGCCTGGGAGACGGTGGGACTCCATCTCAAAAAAAAAAAAAAAAAAAAAAAGAGCATGAAGTTACTCTATGATTTTGTCCTCCATCTTCACAATTATGGCCAATCTGATAAGTGAAAAATATTTTATCAATAACTTATTTGATGCATTTCTTATACATGTTTATTATATATAAATGTATTTATTGCTAATTTGTACCTCCTAGTCCATAAATTGACAAAATAGTCATGGGTATGTGATAAGGTTTGGCTGTGTCCCCACCCAAATCACAAATCGACTTGTAGCTCCCATAATTCCCACATGTCATGGGAGGGACCCAGTAGCAGGTAATTGAATCATGGGGGTGGGTGTTTCTCATGCTGTTCTCATGATAGTGAATACGTCTGGTGAGATCCGATTGTTTTGTAAAGGGGAGTTCCCCTGCACGTTCTCTTTTAGCCTGTCACCATGTAAGACATGACTTTACTCCTCCTTCACCTTCTGCCATGATGATGAGGCCTTCTCAGCCATGTGAAACTATGAGTCAATTAAACCTCTTTCCTTTATAAATTACCCAGTCTTGAGCATGTCTTTATTAGCAGTGTGAGAAGAGACTAATAGTCTGTGCTCCAGTGAAAGATACTTTCATATGATTTTCTTCTCTTAATAACTTTTCCTTCAGCCCCCTATTTCTCTTGGTTCATTCTCTGCAGTTCCTTAATGAGGTGGGGAAATGCAGTCACCGGTTTTGCTTGGCTCTTGGGGTCCTATACTGCTTCCACTAGGAGCCTTTCATTAGGCTGAAAGTTCATTTTATCTTAGAGTATACTTCATGATTTGGATCATTCATATTCTTGGCTTCATCAACAGGATTAAATGAAGAACAAATTGGCTAAATTCTTAAAAATGAAGTTTCTTAATAAATTACCTGATATTTTTTTCCATAATTTCCTATATGCTTGTTTTAGACTCAATTTTCCTGAACCAATTAGAGAACTTAAATATATAAATATATATATATATATAAAAATATGTGTGTGTGTGTTCTTGGTTGTGATTTACTTTGATTTTTTTGATGTGTTTCTATCAAATTATACTTTCTAGAGATTTCTCACAACTCATAGTTTGCAATGATGCTTCTTGTTTCCCATGTGAATATTATCATTTATATTTTCTATGACTTTAAGAGATTTGGAACTGGGAGCAGAAATTCCACTCAACCTATCATTTCTATACAATTTCCAAAATGAAGTCTCTAATATGAATAAATAATATAGATAGATATAGATACAAATTAGATGTAGATACCATTATGTTTTGATAAGATTGGATGTTTGTTTTTAATTTAATTTGAGATTATGGGAAAAAGGAATGCTTTCATAATTCTTAGGGTGTAATCCTGGCAGGTACTTCAGGGTCATAAATAGTCAACTTCCAGAGTGCTGAAAATGATGTGTTCTAAGAAGCTCCTTTGGCCACACATCAGAAGAGACAGGTAAACAATATGAAGATACTATGACCAGAGTCAGGAAACAGAGTTTGCAAACATAAATTATAAATCAAATGTGAGAAACATAGAAGTTTTGAATTGTGCATGTTGATTTTTCAGTCTACCTGAATCTGGGCAACTATATATTAATAAAATGTGCTTCAGGGTAGAAGAAATCAAAATTTCTTTAAGGATAGTTAATGGTTTCCTGAATAGTACTTGCTTAGAAACTTTTGGAAACACAACCAAAAGTTAATTTACAATAATAATAATAATAATTTTTAGAAATAACAATTTTTGGAAAGCAGCAACAGCAAAAAATAAACCCACAAACAATAACCGTATTTTTAAGTGATTGCTATTAGCCATATATTTTTATGTTTATTATCATCTGATATTACTTTTGACAAGAAAATAACCATATTCGTTCATCCTACAAATGAGGAAAAAAACAGGCTTAAAGAAACTATAAAAGTGCATCACCATGTGAACAGATTTCAAACTTAATGCCTCATGAGGAAGATAAGACACTCAATTTGCAGAGATTATAAAAGTTTAGAGATACTGCTTTCAAATTTACTAAAACGTATTCAATGTGTTTACTGCTGAGTTGGTGTATTGGAGTATTTTTACACCATTGACACATTGGCCTGTGTTACCATTTTCTTATAGATATCATGTAACACTATCTTTGGAGAACTGACAAAAAAGAAAACAAAATAAGCAAGAGAAAAAAAATGAAACGATGACTATTTATGGAAAGTTGTCCCGGTTATAAATTTAACTCTTGTTGGTGATACAGATGGAGATGATGTAAGGATTTTTAAAATGTAATAGTTTACTTAATAGAAGAAAACTATTTACTAAACAGAAAGGAACATCAAGCTGAAAATTGTATAGATTTCTTTTAAGAACAAATGTTCTATAGGAAACAAAAAGAAAGTAAGACATGTGTAATAAATTCAAATATTTGCAGATATGTATAACTGGCAATGCTAATTTTGATATTCCAGTTCTTATAATTTACTTTTGAAACCTGAATTTTAAAACCTGTATAATGTTTTGCATTCAAGGTTTAATATTTTATATCTGTGACCTTTAGAGTCCAGCTGTAATTGTATTATAATTCTAGCATATGTGGCTGTCCAGCACTAAAATCTATTAGTGAAATTCATAGTTAGGATTCAGCTTACATCTGGTCATTTAGTTTTAAGAATGATCAGCATTGGCAAAAGTTTTCAAGCCATTTTACAATACTGAACTTCAACTATCTAACTCATGAAAACTACTGAATATTATTGTACTTGTAAAATTATAATATTTTGTTGATATGAACATAGAGTTATCTAGTATTTTCTGAGATTTTCTTAGATCATTTGGTAGCAGTTGAGGTTCTATTAAATTATAATATTAACAATAATTGTATCTACTAATTTACCACTGTAGAATATTCCAATTTTTGAAATACAAATTTAACAGTATAGTTTCATGCATTTCTGACACATACCAGGATTAAGACTGATGCTATGTGAATAGATACTGAAAAGTAATCAATATAACTGGGGAAAAGTGCCTTCAATACTGAATGGAATTATTTCTCAAAAAGAATAAAAATACTGAAGTTCTCAATTCAAACCATCTATAAATTTCCAGGATTTCTAGAATCAAAGTTATTGTTTACATGGTAGTTAATGAAATATAAACACATTAAGCTTATATGGAGAAAATATTAATACTATTAAACAGATAGAACTATTAAGTAGATTTATATGTGCCTTTATCTCATGTATCATCAAACTATTTGTAAAAAGGCATTTTATGTATCACACACTAACTCCAACTAATGAGGGCACTGATTAAACACTAAAATTTTAATGTTTTCAGATTGTATTACCAAGGCTTTTTCCACTAGAAACTCTTCTAATCCAAATACTTTGGATAAGAATGAGCATGATTTTAATTAACTTATTGGCCAACAGAAAATCTACAAAAAGCTAAACAGAAAAATACAGCTGAGGACAAAAGGAGCTTCTTGAAACTAAACCACATGACTTAACTCAAAATTACATAGAAACTTGATTTTTGAGTCAAATGAATGTGGCTTTACTTCAAATTGATGGCCTGTGTATCCAAAAATGTTTATGTTCTGCAAAATCCTTAAACATTCATGTTATTTTTGTATTTTCCTCGTATTTCATATATTTTCAAAGTGAGTTTTCTAAATCTCAGAGTCTGGGAATTGAGTCATGTTTTGCTATACCATGTTCTGAGAGGAAAATATTTCTCAACTCTTTTTTTTTTATTATTATTATTATACTTTAAGTTCTAGGGTACATGTGCATAACGTGCAGGTTTGTTACATATGTATACTTGTGCCATGTTGCTGTGCTGCACCCATCAACTCATCATTTACATCAGGTATAATTTCCAATGCAATCCCTCCCCCCTCCCGCCTCCCCGTGATAGGCCCCGGTGTGTGATGTTCCCCTTCCCGAGTCCAAGTGATCTCATTGTTCAATTCCCACCTATGAGTGAGAACATGCGGTGTTTGGTTTTCTGTTCTTGTGATAGTTTGCTGAGAATGATGGTTTCCAGCTGCATCCATGTCCCTACAAAGGACACAAACTCATCCTTTTTGATGGCTGCATAGTATTCCATGGTGTATATGTGCCACATTTTCTTAATCCAGTCTGTCACTGATGGACATTTGGGTTGATTCCAAGTCTTTGCTATTGTGAATAGTGCCGCAATAAACATATGTGTGCATCTGTCTTTATAGCAGCATAATTTATAATCCTTTGGGTATATACCCAGTAATGGGATGGCTGGGTAATATGGTACTTCTAGTTCTAGATCCTTGAGGAATCGCCACACCGTTTTCCACAATGGTTGAACTAGTTTACAATCCCACCAACAGTGTAAAAGTGTTCTTATTTCTCCACATCCTCTCCAGCACCTGTTGTTTCCTGACTTTTTAATGATTGCCATTCTAACTGGTGTGAGATGGTATCTCATTGTGGTTTTGATTTGCATTTCTCTGATGGCCAGTGATGATGAGCATTTTTTCATGTGTCTGCTGGCTGTATGAATGTCTTCTTTTGAGAAATGTCTGTTCATATTCTTTGCCCACTTTTTGATGGGGTTGTTTATTTTTTTCTTGTAAATTTACTTGAGTTCTTTGTAGGTTCTGGATATTAGCCCTTTGTCTGATGAGTAGATTGCAAACATTTTCTCCCATTCTGTAGGTTGCCTGTTCACTCTGATGGTAGTTTCCTTTGCTGTGCAGAAGCTCTTTAGTTTAATGAGATCCCATTTGTCAATTTTGGCTTTTGTTGCCGTTGCTTTTGGTGTTTTAGCCATGAAGTCCTTGCCCATGCCTATGTCCTGAATGGCATTACCTAGGTTTTCTTCTAGGGTTTTTATGGTATTAGGTCTAACATTTAAGTCTCTAATCCATCTTGAATTAATTTTCGTATAAGGAGTAAGGAAAGGATCCAGTTTCAGCTTTCTACTTATGGCTAGCCAATTGTCCCAGCACCATTTATTAAATAGGGAATCCTTTCCCCATTTCTTGTTTCTCTCAGGTTTATCAAAGATCAGATGGCTGTAGATGTGTGGTATTATTTCTGAGGACTCTGTTCTGTTCCATTGGTCTATATCTCTGTTTTGGTACCAGTACCATGCTGTTTTGGTTACTGTTTGAAGTCAGGTAGCGTGATGCCTCCAGCTTTGTTCTTTTGACTTAGGATTGTCTTGGAGATGTGGGCTCTTTTTTGGTTCCGTATGAACTTTAAAGCAGTTTTTTCCAATTCTGTGAAGAAACTCATTGGTAGCTTGATGGGGATGGCATTGAATCTATAAATTACCTTGGGCAGTATGGCCATTTTCATGATATTGATACTTCCTATCCATGAGCATGCTATGTTCTTCCATTTGTTTATGTTCTCTTTTATTTCACTGAGCAGTGGTTTGTAGTTCTCCTTGAAGAGGTCCTTTACACCCCTTGTAAGTTGGATTCGTAGGTATTTTATTCTCTTTGAAGCAATTGTGAATGGAAGTTCATTCCTGATTTGGCTCTCTGTCTGTTACTGCTGTATAAGAATGCTTGTGATTTTTGCACATTAATTTTGTATCCTGAGACTTTGCTGAAGTTTCTTATCAGCTTCAGGAGATTTTGGGCTGAGACGATGGGGTTTTCTAAATATACAATCATGTCATCTGCAAACAGGGACAGTTTGACTTCTTCTTTTCCTAACTGAATACCCTTGATTTCTTTCTCTTGCCTGATTGCCCTAGCCAGAACTTCCAACACTATGTTGAATAGGAGTGGTGAGAGAGGGCATCCCTGTCTTGTGCCAGTTTTCAAAGGGAATTTTTCCAGTTTTTGCCCATTCAGTATGATATTGGCTGTGGGTTTGTCATAAATAGCTCTTATTATTTTGAGGTACGTTCCATCTATACCGAATTTATTGAGCGTTTTTAGCATGAAGGGCTGTTGAATTTTGTCAAAGGCCTTTTCTGCATCTATTGAGATAATCATGTGGTTTTTGTCTTTGGTTCTGTTTATATGCTGGATTATGTTTATTGATTTGCGTATGTTGAACCAGCCTTGCATCCCAGGGATGAAGCCTTCTTGATCATGGTGGATAAGCTTTTTGATATGCTGCTGGATCTGGTTTGTCAGTATTTTTTTTTTTTTTTTTTTTTTTTTTTTTTGAGACGGAGTCTCGCTGTGTCGCCCAGGCTGGAGTGCAGTGGCGCGATCTCGGCTCACTGCAAGCTCCGCCTCCCGGGTTCACGCCATTCTCCCTCCTCAGCCTCCGAGTAGCTGGGACTACAGGCGCCCGCCACCACGCCGGGCTAGTTTTTTGTATTTTTAGTAGAGATGGGGTTTCACCATGTTAGCCAGGATGGTCTCGATCTCCTGACCTCGTGATCCACCCGCCTCGGCCTCCCAAAGTGCTGGGATTACAGGCGTCAGTATTTTATTGAGGATTTTTGCATTGATGTTCATCAGGGATATTGGTCTAAAATTCTCTTTTTTTGTTGTGTCTCTGCCAGACTTTGGTATCAGGATGATGTTGGCCTCATAAAATGAGTTAGGGAGGATTCCCTCTTTTTCTATTGAATGGAATAGTTTCAGAAGGAATGGTACCAGCTCCTCCTTGTACCTCTGGTAGAATTCAGCTGTGAATCCATCTGGTCCTGGACTTTTTTTGGTTGGTAGGCTATTAATTATTGCCTCAATTTCAGAGCCTGCTATTGGTCTATTCAGGGATTCAGCTTCTTCTTGGTTTAGTCTTGGAAGAGTGTAAGTGTCCAGGAAATTATCCATTTCTTCTAGATTTTCCAGTTTATTTGCGTAGAGGTGTTTATAGTATTCTCTGATGGTAGTTTGTATTTCTGTGGGGTTGGTGGTGATATCCCCTTTATCATTTTTTATTGCGTCTATTTGATTCTTCTCTCTTTTCTTCTTTATTAATCTTGCTAGTTGTCTATCAATTTTGTTGATCTTTTCAAAAAACCAACTACTGGATTCATTGATTTTTTGGAGAGTTTTTTGTGTCTCTATCTCCTTCAGTTCTGCTCTGATCTTAGTTATTTCTTGCCTTCTGCTAGCTTTTGAATGTGTTTGCTCTTGCTTCTCTAGTTCTTTTAATTGTGATGTTAGAGTGTCAATTTTAGATCTTTCCAGCTTTCTCTTGTGGGCATTTAGTGCCATAAATTTACCTCTACACACTGCTTTAAATGTGTCCCAGAGATTCTAGTATGTTGTATCTTTGTTCTCATTGGTTTCAAAGAACATCTTTATTTCTGCCTTCATTTTGTTGGGTACCCAGTAGTCATTCAGGAGCAGGTTATTCAGTTTCCATGTAGTTGAGCGGTTTTGATTGAGTTTCTTAGTCCTGAGTTCTAGTTTGATTGCATTGTGGTCTGAGAGACAGTTTGTTATAATTTCTGTTCTTGTACATTTGCTGAGGAGTGCTTTACTTTCAATTACGTGGTCAATTTTGGAATAAGTGTGATGTGGTGCTGAGAAGAATGTATATTCTGTTGATTTGGGGTGGAGAGTTCTGTTGATGTCTATTAGGTCTGCTTGCTGCAGAGATGAGTTCAATTCCTGGATATCCTTGTTAACTTTCTGTCTCGTTGATCTGTCTAATGTTGACAGTGAGGTGTTGAAGTCTCCCATTATTATTGTATGGGAGTCTAAGTCTCTTTGTAAGTCTCTAAGGACTTGCTTTATGAATCTGGGTGCTCCTGTATTGGGTGCATATCTAAGTCTCTTTGTAAGTCTCTAAGGACTTGCTTTATGAATCTGGGTGCTCCTGTATTGGGTGCATATATATTTAGGATAGTTAGCTCTTCCTGTTGAATTGATCCCTTTACCATTATGTAATGGCCTTCTTTGTCTCTTTTGATCTTTGATGGTTTAAAGTCTGTTTTATCAGAGACTAGTATTGCAACCCCTGCTTTTTTTTGTTCTCCATTTGCTTGGTAAATCTTCCTCCATCCCTTTATTTTGAGCCTATGTATGTCTCTGCGTGTGAGATAGGTCTCCTGAATACAGCAGACTGATGGGTCTTGACTCTTTATCCAGTTTGCCAGTCTGTGTCTTTTAATTGGAGCATTTAGTCCATTTACCTTTAAGGTTAATATTGTTATGTGTGAACTTGATCCTGCCATTATGATATTAACTGGTTCTTTTGCTCGTTAGTTGATGCAGTTTCTTCCTACCCTCGATGGTCTTTACATTTTGGCATGTTTTTGCAATGGCTGGTACCGGTTGTTTCTTTCCATGTTTAGTGCTTCCTTTAGGGCCTCTTGTAAAGCAGGCCTGGTGCTGACAAAATCCCTAAGCATTTGCTTATCTGTAAAGGGTTTTATTTCTCCTTCACTTATGAAACTTAGTTTGGCTGGATATGAAATTCTGGGTTTAAAATTCTTTTCTTTAAGAATGCTGAATATTGGCCCCCACTCTCTTCTGGCTTGTAGAGTTTCTGCCGAGAGATCTGCTGTTAGTCTGATGGGTTTCCCTTTGTGTGTAACCCAACCTTTCTCTCTGGCTGCCTTTAAGATTTGTTCCTTCATTTCAACTTTGGTGAATCTGGCAATTATGTGTCTTGGAGTTGCTTTTCTTGAGGAGTATCTTTGTGGCGTTCTCTGTATTTCCTGGATTTGAATGTTGGCCTGCCCTACTAGGTTGGGGAAGTTCTCCTGGATGATATCCTGAAGAGTGTTTTCCAACTTGGTTCCATTTTCCTCCTCACTTTCAGGCACCCCAATCAGACGTAGATTTGGTCTTTTTACATAATCCCATACTTCTTGCAGGCTTTGTTCATTTCTTTTTCTTCTTTTTTCTTTAGATTTCTCTTCTCGCTTCATTTCATTCATTTGATCCTCAATCGCTGATACTCTTTCTTCCAGTTGATCAAGTCGGTTACTGAAGCTTGTGCATTTGTCATGTATTTCTCGTGTCATGGTTTTCATCTCTGCCTGTTCATTTATGGCCTTCTCTGCATTAATTATTCTGGTTATCAATTCTTCCACTCTTTTTTTTCAAGATTTTTAGTTTCTTTTTGCTGGGTATGTAATTCCTCCTTTAGCTCTGAGAAGTTTGATGGACTGATCCTTCTTCTCTCATCTCGTCAAAGTCATTCTCCTTCCAGCTTTGATTCATTGCTGGCGATGAGCTGCATTCCTTTGGAGGGGGCGATGCACTCTTATTTTTTGAATTTCCAGCTTTTCTGCCCTGCTTTTTCCCCATCTTTGTGGTTTTATCTGCCTCTGGTCTTTGATGATGGTGATGTACTGATGGGGTTTTGGTGTAGGTGTCCTTCCTGTTTGATAGTTTTCCTTCTAACAGTCAGGACCCTCAGCTGTAGGTCTGTTGGAGATTGCTTGAGGTCCACTCCAGACCCTGTTTGCCTGGGTATCAGCAGCAGAGGCTGCAGAAGATAGAATATTGCTGAACAGCGAGTGTACCTGTCTGATTCTTGCTTTGGAAGCTTCCTCTCAGGGGTGTACTCCACCGTGTGAGGTGTGGGGTGTCGGTCTGCCCCTAGTGAAGGATGTCTCCCAGTTAGGCTATTCAGGGGTCAGGGACCCACCTGAGCAGGCAGTCTGTCCGTTCTCAGATTTCAACCTCGGTGTTGGGAGATCCACCGCTCCCTTCAAAGCTGTCAGACAGAGTCGCCTGTGTCTGCAGAGGTGTCTGCTGCGTTTGTTTAGTTTACTGTGCCCTGTCCCCAGAGGTGGAGTCTACAGAGACAGGCAGGTTTCCTTGAGCTGCTGTGAGCTCCACCCAGTTTGAGCTTCCCAGCAGCTTTGTTTACCTACTTAAGCCTCAGCAATGGCGGGTGCCCCTCCCCCAGCCTCGCTGCTGCCTTGCCGGTAGATCACAGACTGCTGCGCTAGCAATGAGGGAGGCTCCGTGGGTGTGGGACCCTCCCGGCCAGGTGTGGGATATGATCTCCTGGTGTGCCTGTTTGCTTAAAGCGCAGTATTGGGGTGGGAGTTACCCGATTTTCCAGGTGTTGTGTCTCAGTTCCCCTGGCTAAGAAAAGGGACTCCCTTCCCCCTTGCGCTTCCCAGGTGAGGCGATGTCTTGCCCTGCTTCAGCTCTCACTGGTTGGGCTGCAGCAGCTGACCAGCACCGATCGTCTGGCACTCCCCAGTGAGATGAACCCAGTACCTCAGCTGATAATGCAGAAATCACCTGTCTTCTGTGTCGCTCGCGCTGGGAGCTGGAGACTGGAGCTGTTCCTATTCGGCCATCTTGCTCCGCCCCTATTTCTCAACTCTTGATCATTTTATCTTACTCTTCTTTATAAAATGGGCATGCAGTTATAAGAAAGCATTTACAAATACACAGAATTAGTAAAACCAAGGAAAATAAGCACCAGAAGTGCTAATCAAATCATTTTATATGTCTTTGATCAACACGAGATTTTTCAATACACTTTTAAGGATTTAAAGCACTTTTATTCAGAATATTACATTACATACTGGCTTAATTCAAAAAGTCATTTTATTTACCTAAAATGTAACTAGTGAGTTATTTAATAACTGTTATGTAATTAGAATATGTATTTTCATTGTTTGTCATAGAAGCTATATTTTGTCTCTTCAAATTAATAATTTTGGGACATTAGCCTCAAAATGGGGCTAACAGGTAAGGATAAGTCTCAATATAATAGAGCCTAAGTAAGATATTTGGAGGAACTATTTATTTATAAGTAATTTACAAATAGGTAAAATAGTGTTTATAGTTGTAAAGTTTTAAGTTGTATAAGTATGCAGATAAGCAATCTTGGTTGTAAATATGTGAAATCATATCCTACACAGTCTTAGATTTGTCAATAGATACATTCCCAGTGCCAACAACAGCATCAGGTACTTGGCAGATGCTCCATAAATCGTGGCTAAATGAAATAATTTATATTTTTAAACATATTTTTACTCGAATGACTTAATGCATTTAATAGGTATCACATTTGAGAAGAATAAGATCAACATATTAATGTATTTTTATGGTCATATGGAATAAAATCTATTCTAGCTAGCTGTGACATAGAAGTTTATCCTATTGAGTACTAAATGGCTTACAAAATCAATGGCAGGAATGAAGAAACTGACTTTACGTTAGACATTCAGGAAATACTGCAGGACTGAGTCACAAAAAAAACTACGTTCCTGTGTTCAACTAACCAGTTCATAAATTAGCATAATCAGCTAATAGTCATGATTAGGAAGCCACTACAGCAAACCAGACGTGACCACAATGATACTTCCCAGCCGAAAATGACAGAAGTATGCCCTCCACTTCTCTTCTGCCATGCAAATATGTAAAAAATAACCAAATGAAAATATTTCAGTCTTGCATGAGAAGTTAGGAAATGTCATTTTCTGCTTCTGCCAGATGATGCTTTGGGATTTGGAAAGATAATATCAGAATTTCTATATATATTATATTTATTATTTTATAATATCTATTTGTGCATAACTTATAATTCATATTATAGTTATAAATTACTGTGCTTTCATAATATATAATAGATAGAAAGAAGTAACATTTATTAGGGTGAATGCTCAAAAACTTTTAGCAGTAGACATTCAAGATCAGGAATTTGTATACTACCTAAAGATGAGAGAGAAAAATTGCAACATAATGATAGATCACTTTGTTCTCATTGGGTAACTCACATAAATTGGACACTTAAAACATTGTCATACATACATACTTCCTCCAGAATGTAAATTCCTGAATGTAGAAAACACGTTTTTTTCAACTAATTCTGCCTATGGTACCTAGAATGTACTCATTTTATGTTTGGAAATGAAGGAATGAGTGAAGAATATGTTTGAAGAACTATTATGCAGAAGAAAAACAAGATTGTTTTGCTGTGATCCAGTGTGCAGTACTAGAAAGAGTACTTGTCAATTATAGGACAAGAATACAAATGGGAATTTTTAGGTATTAGCACTGTCAAAAGAGATAGATTGCCTTCTATGGGCAGCATTTAAGCAGAGAATAAGTGGCCATCCCTCAGGGATGTTGCAAAAATGATTCTAATTGGGCAGCTAAACTAGTATTTTTTTTTTTTTTTTTTTTTTTTTCTTTTTTTTTTTTTTTTTTTTTTTTATTTTTTTTTTTTTTTTTTTTTTTTTTTTTTTTTTTTTTTTGTGAACTAGTTGGACTAAAATCGTCATAATCTTTCTGATTTTATGATTATAAAATTATATCGGGAAAAAGCCCAAGTATAGAATAGATAGATTTTTAAAATATCAAATCTTTTTACCCTGGCTAAAAGTAGACCAATAAAGCTGTTGAAGTAAATTCAATAATTTTAGATAAAATTAATTTAGACTCAGGACTAAAATACAGAATACACTAGATATCAAGAAATAAGATAAAGTTGAAATACATGCTAGCTCTAGATTATAAAATGCCCTTGGGTACACATTGTTAGATTCTATTTTCACATTGCAATCTTTAAAAAATCAAGAAATGTATCACTACTTTACTTAAACCTCAAAATATCACATTCAAGATATGTCTCTCTGCATCATGTAAACCTTGGAGTTTATCCCATCTAAGAAAATATCAGACACATGAAGAATGTGACTCATGTCTTCCTTACAAATTATATGTGGAAAGTTTATGGAAAGATTATATCTGTCTCAAGCTCTGAGACATTTTAAATTAGTAATTGTCATACTTTACACCTATGCAAATGACAAGTTCCTGACATGATACACAATCCATTTGTCTTTTCTCAAAAAGACAGATAATAACTCAGAGTACCTTATCCAAGAATCCTTCATGACAGTAGCAGACCCAGCAAATACACCTGTCTTCCTTATCTATCATTAGCTCATTTTGAGTTCATAGTAGAGCCATCTACACTTGACAGAGCTACCTTGGTATTTCAATAGCTTGATTTCAAGCAGGATACATAGTCCAGTTTGTTTACCATTCATTTGATGATTACTTTAATTGGAAAATATTATTGTCATTTTTAGATAATATTGAGACAATTACAGAAACTGAAAATGTCTTTATCCTTTATTTTTCTAGATAAAATAATGAAACATTGTTAACTATATTATATATATTAATATGTATATTCACAAGCATAGTAAGGTAAAAAAAACAGTAGACATGATAACCTTTATTGCATCTCTCATTTGGTCAGTTTGATGATTGAATAGATTACTCCCATATCTACTACCTGTAACGCTAAGGTGGAGGCAAAGATCTCTCTTCTCGCCCTCTTATTCTCTTAAATTTGTATCAAACAAACTCACTTTTTGAGATTTTTTTTCAACTCATTTTTAAACTGAGAAGTGTCTTGTTTTCCATAGTGAAAAATCCCTCCCTCTTTATAAATGTCATTTCTAACTGAAATTAGAAAATGTATTCAAAACCTTGTGGTAGATAAAACTTAAGAATTTATTTCCCTTTTCTTCTTTGCAGGGTTGGTATACAGGCCATAGAAGCACTGCTTATGGAATAGAGGGTGAGGAGACATGTGGTCTAGAAAAAGGATAGTCCACTATGGTGATAGGAGGCCCCAGGAAGCATATTTACTGTAGGTTCCTGGAGGCAAAAATATTGAGATATTTAAATCCTAATTATAAATAGATGGAGTGATAGAATCAGCCTAAAACAAGTGTGAACATATATTGAAAAAGCAATTTGGGACTTATGTTGTAAACAAAATATGTTTGCTAATCTCTTCCCTATTGCATGGCACTCAGTTGCACTTTATAGAGTGAGTTGCCACAAGAGCAAGAGTGACTTTTTAAAATCTTTAATTTTTAACCATCTAAAGTACTTAACTTATGCTATTAAGGATCCTAATTTTACATATTTACAGTCTATTGCCCTCTTAAGCCATTAAGAAAGATACTCATTTCATTGTATTTTATAAAACATTTTACATTAAGTGACTTTATATAATGTCAAATAAATAACACTGCAGTTATGTCTACCTTACCTTTCCCTCACTGAAGTCTGTTCTGTTCAACATATTTGTCTTAAGCACCTACTATATTCCTTTGATTTTTATTCATTATGTATGTATGTATTTATTATGCATTATTTATTTGAAGGTCTTAATACTTTTATTTGAAGGTATTGTAGTAACCCACCTATTCTGATGTTGTCAGTGCATTGACTACCAAAGAGGCCCACAGTACTGTATTTCTTATGATGCAGAGCTAAAATAACCTGATCATCTGCCTTGTGTCAAAAAATTATTTTATATTGATCTTATTTAGTTTTAGCTATAATTTTACGAGTCTGGCATTGTTTTCTATAACCTTCAATTCCCCTAGTAAAAGTCAGATTCTTTGAAATATGCTTTAAAATGCAAATAATTATTTTCTGAAATCCAAGAGAAATCTTAGTAAAAAACAGTTCATCTAATTTAATCATAGATTATTGCCCTATTCAAAGAGTGGTCCAAAGTGGAACTCCAGTCTTTACAATCATCCTCCAAAATAATTAAAACAGTCCAAGTGCAAAATTAAAACAACTCTAAAATGCCCTATATTTTCCTGTTCTCTACTATCTTAAAATTTAAGGGGCTTTTGAGTCTTGTTCCTTGGAAAAGCCATGTTCCTACGTTTATTTAGCCTTCTGACACCACCATCTGTGTCTCAATCACCAGTTCTTCTATAGTTCACCTGTATGATCTTAATTCTAAAACTACTGAGAACTAGTAGCCTGAACAGAATAATAAACACAATTCCATACCACTGATCAACTGGATCACTTTGAAACAAATCCTCCCCCAGATAAGCTTCTAAGACTACTTTTGACCTATATCTAAACGGAAAAGATATCTAAGACTAACTGAGAATTTCTACTGAATAAATTATCGGTATTTAAATTCGGACGACTTACTAGCAATTTGTATATTGTACAAGAAATAGGTATGTAGGTATATTGGTGTATTGCTTTTCAGCATTGACTCAAATTATTAAATGACGTTTTCTAATGCATATAAAATGTTTTTAAGTATTCTGGCGTGATTTTTAAAATATGGGTTAAATTACTACTAAAAGCATTCTAATATGCTTTTGGAAGTGTGATGTGAGTAGCTATAGATATGTAATTATGATTTATGAAGGAAGCAAATTAACAGATTTCAACAGGACAACACCATACTGAGTATTATAACTTTGATTTGTGTGTGTATCTGTTTCTATGTATTTAGCTTTGGCTGCTTTCCCAAAGTATTAATTATAGCACTTTTACTATTATGCTAGGTGTATTTTTGTGAGTTCTATAATATTACTAACTAAATTCTTAGTGTAGACTACTTGCTTTTGCTTTTCTGTGTGTTATTCTTCTATTTTAAATTTGAAAAACCTATTTCAAATTCATCTAATGTTGAATCCTTTGTTGTTTCGGTGGCATTTAAGTGAAAATAAAATCTATGTATTCATAATAGAAAGTGGGTTCACAAAGAGAAAATATTTTCCATTTCAGAGACCAATAAAGATAACAATAGGAAGATATACTGTAGGAAGGGACAGTGAGAAAAATGAACATTTTTCCTAGTAATACATTCAAGTTACTCACATTTTCTCAATATCTTTTGTCCTTTAATCATCATTAAAATTTCTTCTCAATTTAAAATTCAGATAACATTCAAGTTTGAATTCTGCGAGTGTGATTAAAATATACACATATAATCAATGTCTGATTAACTTTTACATATAAGGTTTTTCACATGATTATATTTCATTTATCTTGCACTTAATTACTGAAAGACAGGCTATGTCGATAAGTAATTGTATTAGTCTTCTAGGATACTCAGAACAGAATACCACAGGTTGGGTGGCTTCAAGAGCAGACATTAATTTTCTCACAGTTCTGGAAGTTGGACGTCCAAGATCAAGGTTTTTGGTAGAACTAGTTTCTGGTGAGGTCATTCTTCCTGCTTACAGACAGCCGCCTTCTCGCTGTGTTCTCACATGGTTTCTTCTCTGTGACTGCTAGGTGTACTCCTGGAGTCTCTGTTTTTTACAAGGACACCAGATATATTGGATTAGGGACCCATGTTTATAATCTTAATTAATATCTTATACACCTAACACCAAATACAGAGACATTGGGCATTAGACTTATGAGTTTGGGGAAAACACAATTTAGTCCAGCGTAGAAATATACTCCTGAAATATTGCTTTTTGAATATGTTTGCATTAAATGATACTATTTTTCCTACATTTATCTTTAATCTATCTGTTTCATATGTACTTGTACTTCACATTGATATGCAAAAGATTTTCAGATGTATAACACATAATAGGAGAAAATATATGTAACTGAGTTTTTGTTTTTTTATTTTTGGAACACATGATTGACAAATAAAAATTGTATAAGTTATACCATGTGACAATCTATATGTGTACATTGTGTAAGGTGAGAGCTGGAGGTAGAAGCTCTTCAGCTGTAGGGACATAAGGCATAGCAAAATGCATTAGTAACTATCAGGGATTCATAGGGTTTTAAAGCAGATCTCCTGGAAGTCCTGGGATAACCGATGCCAGATGTGACCTAGAAAAGGAGTCATTGACTCTAGAGTCAATCAAGTGAATGAATGAAGCCAGGACTATTCCAGAGGTTATAAACTCACTGATTAGTGGTAAAGGGCTGGACCAAGAGGAAACACTTCCTCTTAGATGAAGTTTTTAAGACTAAATTCCCTTTTGGACTAAGAGGTTAATCCTCGTGTAGACAGCTCCTCACTTGGTACCATCCTGGCTAAAACAAACAAAAAGATGAAGTTTTCATAACCTTCACCTTCATGGGGAAGCCTGAGGCTTCTCAGTTCCAAGCAAGTGTGTCCCAGATTCAGACCTCTCTATATAACTCTCAGGTCTGGACTAACCAGAGCCTCACTTTTTCAAACTTTACCCACTATGAGTAATGGTCATCTCTTACTCCCACCCTGGCCAGCTCCCCAATATAAAGACCAGTTAAAAGACTTTCTGTTAAGTCCCTCAGATCAAGAATAGCTAATTCTGCAAATTGGTGGCCCAAGAAAAGGAACCATCTGGGTTGATCCTGAGAGAACTCATGGGACAGGGAGTGGCTCACATGTTCCTGGATTCATCAGTGGTCTTTAGCAGCCTTGGCCTGTCTGTCCTATCCATGGGTTATATAGATCTTGGGTTCTCCATGTTGGCATGCCTCAGAATCAGGTTAGGTAGTTAAAATACCAGCTTTAGATATTTGGCTTTAGGACATCCAGATCCAGCCTGGAGGCAGAAATATTATTTTGATGCTGGTGAATATTATAAGATTCTTATTTGGTCATTGGACAATTTAGTTTGGTTAACGGACATTATCTTTCAATGCTCCACACATTTAATTATATTCACCTCATTACACAACGAATACATAGAGAAAATGCTGTTGTTCAAAAGATCAGGAGAGCTGGGCACAGTGGCACATGCCTGTAGTTCCAGCTCCTCAGGAAGCTGAGGCAGGAGGTTTGCTTGGCGCCAGCAGTTTGAAGCTGTAGTGTGCTACAATCATGCCAGTAAATAGCCACTGCCCTCCAGCCTAGGTAACATAGTGAGACCCTGTCTCTAAATACATACATACATACATAAAACTAAAAGACAATAGCAATTAGAAATTCAGCTTTGACCTTGTTCAAACCTAGGACCCTTCTCTTGAGTTGACTATATTTAATGGTTGTTGTGGCTTTCTAAGACACTTTTAAATGCATTTATTCATACTCTTAAGAACATCTGAAGCATTATTTTATTTTTTATTTTGTTGAGATGTGTCTTTTGATATTTATGGATACTATAACATATTTCTGAAATTGTTTGTACATGATTTTACTCTCAATAACAGATTGGTTAGATTATACTCAATGCAAAAAGAAAAGCAATGAAATATTCTAAAGAATAATACTTGGCCGGGCGCGGTGGCTCAAGACTGTAATCCCAGCACTTTGGGAGGCCGAGATGGGCGGATCACAAGGTCAGGAGATCGAGACCATCCTGGCTAACACGGTGAAACCCCGTCTCTACTAAAAAATACAAAAAACTAGCCAGGCGAGGTGGCGGGCGCCTGTAGTCCCATCTACTCGGGAGGCTGAGGCAGGAGAATGGCGTGAACCCGGGAGGCGGAGCTTGCAGTGAGCTGAGATCTGGCCACTGCACTCCAGCCTGGGCGACAGAGCGAGACTCCGTCTCAAAAAAAAAAAAAAAAAAAAAAAAAAAAAAGAATAATATTCAGAGTAGTCACATACTTTGTTTTTTAATTGAAATTGCTATTCATGAAAGTTATTCCCAAAAGTAATTGAAAATGTTACTGACAGTTTGTGCCGATTTTCTGCTGAACAATTGGACAAATGCAGACACTGATGTCCAGATGCTACAATTCTTAAAATTCTGGTTGCTTTGGGAGAGTTTGCATTTTATTAGGCTGATGATGAGATAAACTGTCATCCACCGTATATTATTACAAGGCACATTATTAATATTATTACTTTACTATTAATAATACCTTTGGCATTGTTCCATTAAATATCATTCAGATTAATGCTCATTTATAAGATTTTGCATCTGAAAGCAAAGTTTTTGAAGCAAAGGATGATATATTAGAGGGAGAAATTAAGTAAATCATTACATACCAATTTAGAAAGAGACTACTGAGATGTCAAAAGTGATTGCATTCAAACTATTTGTATCACTAATTTTGTCACTTTTTATATTATTATTTCAATATATCATAGAATAATATTGCTATATGATTATGTAGTGATTTTATTTTCATATATGGATCGCATCTGCTTAATAGCCAAAAATCTTGTTGAGAGAGGAATCTTGTTTAATATTTTTCTAATATACTCAAAGGGGATTTCCAAGCACTGTACTTGGTCCATTATAGCTGTAGAAAATGCAGCAATTCTTCTATGAAGTGCCTTGTATTTGCAAAGTACTTAACAGTCCTCAGTGGGTCTGTTTGAATACTACTTTTTATGTCACTTAAAAATCTCGACCTGGCGCGGTGACTCACGCTTGTAATCCCAGCACTTTGGGAGGCCGAGGAGGGTGGATCACGAGGTCAGGAGATCAAGACCATCCTGGCTAACACAGTGAAACCCCATCTCTACTAAAAATACAAAAAATTAGCCTGGTGTGGTGACAGGCGCCTGTAGTCCCAGCTACTTGGGAGGCTGAGGCAGGAGAACGGTGTGATTCCAGGAGGCGGAGCTTGCAGTGAGCCGAGATTGCGCCACTGCACTCCAGCCGGGGTGACAGAGCAAGACTCTGTCTCAAAAAAAAAAAAAAAAAAAAATCCCTCACACCAGAGAAAAATAACATCTAATTCACAGACTAACCTGTTTACATTTAGCATTTCTCAATGTGCAAAGTACTTTCAGATGCTGTATCATTGTTTAATATTCCATATGTTCTGTGTAACTTAAACCCTGTCTGTTTTGATGGCAATATACCCCCCTAGCCTCACCCTAATCTGTGCCAGCCTTTCTCTTCTCCCTACAATTCTACATCCATCCGTTTTCACAGGCATTCTGCCTATGTTCAGAATACTTAAAGAAGGCTATTCTATGGGGAGATAAAGCTAGTACCCATGCTCAGGATGGAATGGATCTTTACTTTTCAGTTTCCAGCCAACTTCTTTTATTATCTATATCTAACCTCTCTAAGTCTTCAAATTTCCAAATTGTAAATTTGGAAATAACAAATATTTAGTTTGACAGAGTAGAATTAGTCTTTTTCTGAGAAATCTGAGATTAAGGTGATCTTGTGTTTTAAATAAAAATAGGATAATTTACTCCAGAAAAGTCTTAGGGTGGTTTTCTTTCTTGGGGTGTTTTGTATCTCTGGGCATGTATTTAGCACCAGATAAGGTTTGAACCTTATTGTAAATCACTTTCCAGGTTAAGGAACCTGTGACTTAGGACATTCAGTGGATTTGCCCAAGTTAGCATACAAATAATGTTTCAGCTTTATCTTGTTTCCCATAAATGTCAAGCCTAGCTTTCTCCATCCCAGCACTGTGATATGTAAGTCACCCTTTCAAAGATTAATAACCTTTGCCAAGATTGGAGTTGATTTATGCTCTGGCTCTGTTGGCAGCAGAGGCCTCCCTACCCCAGCTCTCATCAGCTACATTGATTGGGCACCAGAGCTTCCCCCAGCCTGCTGCTTAAGCAGATGCTAATGGGCAAATGAGCAACAGCAGGGGGGAAGGCTGGGGTGATCTTCATTCATTAGCAACTGTTCAAGCAGCAGGCTGAGGGAATCTGCAGATGCTGAGAAAGACACTAGGATGAACATTGACCTCAAAGGTACTTTTGAAAAAAACTTGAATTTTTCTACCAGGTCAAGTTGCTGTGTTTTCCAAAACTTATATATACGGTGATATATAATGGTAGATAATGGGTTTATATTCTTCTTCAAGTCTCTGCTTTCTTATGTTGATGTCAATGTATGTATCAAAATCAATCAAGGTTAGATTTTTGGTTCTAAGCCACTGTCTTGTGAATTGCCTAGTCATAATAATCACAGCAGGTCTTACAAACTGCAGATTCTAATTCAATGGGTCAGGAGTAAGAATTGGAGGAACTGTATTTTTAGTAAATGTCATAGTATATTTTATGATGGCTTAAGGATACAACACATTTTCTAAGCAGTGTACTTCAAAATGTCACCCACTACCTCCTTTGTCACAATTACTCAAATAATTAATAATAATACAGTATACTCACATCTCCCTAGCCCTACTGAATGAGAATTTTGGGCCGAATCCAGGAATTTATTTTTAAGTAAGGAGTGTTAGGCTCAAGTTTCAGAAAGACAGGTGAATAAAAAGTTAAAATCCGGTCAAAGGGTGAATTCCAAATTATTTGAAAGCACTAAGAATTTCTCCTTTGAAGATATGAGTTCATTTTAGAAGCAATTTCTCTATTCTTTCCTCCTAAAGGATCAAAGGCAGATTTATAACACCATCCATTAAATTACCAACTTGCCTTCTGAACATTGAATGCCTATAGAATTGTCTTTGTCCCCACCTAACTTGATGTCTGCTTTTTTTTTTTTTTTTTGAAATGTCTAAAATGCAAACTCTGAGTTTTCTCAGCAAAGATTCTCTGTGGTCATTTCTGCAGTCGAAATTTCATATTTTGAGAGATGGTTCTTGTTGGATTATTTTACCGCTATGTACAATTGTCCTTGATCTTTGAGATGATAAGTGGCCAATTAAAATTGTGACCAGGTATGCTTGCCTTTATTGCTAGATCACTCTATTATATTTCTTAGAGCTGGTCTAACAAGTTACCACAAACCAGGTGACTTACACAACAGAAATTTATTCTCCCACCATTCTATAAGCCAGAAATCTGAAATCAAGGTGTCAGCAGGACTGGTTCCTTAGGGAGGCTTTGGGGGAGAATCTGTTTGATGACTTATTCCTAGCTTCTAGGGGCTGTGGCAATATTTTGAGTTCCTTGTCTTGTAGACATATCACTCCAATACATACCTCTGTCTTCACATGGTTTTCCTCTTGCATTTCAGATATCCCTCTTCTTTCTCTCATAAAGACATCAGTCATTGGATTTAGAGTCCACCCTAAATCAAGGATGACCTCATCCCAAGATCCAAGTAAGAGTATTGCCACAGGTAGTAGGGATTAGGGCTCAGATATACCTTTTGGAGGGACAGCGTTCAACCCACTAAAATTACTGAACTGTAAATATATGTATCTAAGGAATAATATGTACATATTACTTAATATAGGTGTACAACTATGTTAATTATATGTATTACACATATTTTTCAAGTCTTCCTTTTAAGGCAGAGCTGAAACAAAATATTATATTGATTTTATGTTTTCTTGAAAGAGTTAAAATGTTCCTCTAATCTTAAGGATATTAGCTACCTCATATCAATATGTGGTATATGCCTGAATTACAAATTCAGCTGGAATTTTTTAATTAAAATAAACTTAGCATATGCATTTTCTGTTAGATATATCTAATTATTAAATTCAGTCACCCATTACACTATATTTTGTTATTATCTAGATATATTTATTTGTTTTTAGCCTTTTAGAAGTGAATGTAACTTGAATTTATTTTTATGTGAACTTAGAGGGAAATGTTTTAAGCTGTTTTTTCCAACGTGAATTCAAATCCATATGAGACCCATGTGAGCAGAAAATGTCAACACAACAATCACTATTTACTTGCAGTCTCATTCTCCTTTTTCTTCCCCACCCCTACCCCTCACTCAATATTAGAACCCTTTTGTATCACCCATTTTTAAATTCTTAGTTGGCTCAATTGCTGAAGGGAGAAAATAGAGGCCTGCAACACACTCCTTGCCAAGCACTGGAAGTATAGTTTTCTCATTTTAAATTCACAAAGTGTAGTCCTTCTGGCCCCAGGAGGCTTGGGCTGCTTTACCTTACTGTTGTAATGAGAATATACTGACACATTTTCATTATTAGATCAAAGGAGAAGGACATTACAGGAAGTCACTTGCAAATGAAATATCAAAATTGGCTGGAGTATACACTTTCATTCTAATCAAATACCATTCTCTTTTTCCAGAATCAATAGAGGAAACCAAAGAAAGAAGACACGTGGTATGAAATTAATACAGGTGGTGAAGTCAGACTTAAAGCAGGTCCATTTATTCACAGTTGACTTGAATAACTGAAACATGGATTTTATAATTAGAATGTCTTGGAAAAAGCAACCTAATTTACAGGTGGACACAAAAAGGTAACGTGGGCTTTATTAGTTTTAGTATTGAGTTGTATTATACCCTTGATTTGGTAATTCAAGATGAAATGGATGAAACAGATTATTTCAAATTATCACTTTCTTCCAAAAAATTGTAGCATCTTTTTCAATTACAAATTCATTGAATCTAAATAATCATCTTTTAAAATATTTCTGTACTTTAATAAGCCTTATTTAAAGTCAACTAAATTATCATTCATTCCTATTGGCATCCATTCATGACTATTGTCACCAGCTATAACAAATGAACAAAAATTTTTGTTAGAGAAAGATGAGACATGTGTTTCTTATACTGTACAGTGTTAACAAGAACATATTAGTTGTCTCAGATTTATATGCCAAATTGCCAGTGCCTTTAGGGGACGTTATCTTAAAAAATGCTTGTATTGTAGCAAATTGTGAAGTCTATAATTTGCATGAGGTAGTATTATTTTTTTACCAATATAAAAAATCTAAATGATCTTAAATGTGAATGCTTGGATTTATATAAAAGTCATGTGTGGCATATGTGTAAGATATACTTACCCATTTACTTTATTGACAGTACATGTTTGTGAGCACATATAATGAAGTATGTATTACATGAGCTACTATATAAGCATAATTATTATGAATTTATAGATGTAGATAATAAAGTTGGTAAAAATGGGTATGCTTATGGTTGTAATTGTTCCATTGCTTAGCTCAAATGATGCTAAAATTTTTCTCCTAAGCATTTTTTTCTCTTAAATTTGACCTAGAGTCACCAGCCTTCCCAATTCAAAGTCAATCAACAGAAAATTATAATCAGTAGTACAGGCGCTCTGCCATATGTATGGCCTTGCCAAGATGTTGCTATAGTCACCAGATTTGTGTCAAATGGTAAACAAAATTGAAGGCTGGCAACTAGAGCTTATTTCTGTGTATTAGCAGGTTTAATTTCAGAGTTATAGGAGTCCTCATGTAAAAGCTCACAAGTTCTTATAATTTCAGGGACGAATATTAAGGTAAGCGGCAGTGTCAATATTAAAAAATCGATTTTTCCTATGAAGCAG
Source organism: Macaca thibetana thibetana (assembly GCF_024542745.1). Taxonomy (NCBI): domain Eukaryota; kingdom Metazoa; phylum Chordata; class Mammalia; order Primates; family Cercopithecidae; genus Macaca; species Macaca thibetana. Next base: position 69,527,004 of record NC_065592.1, read on the forward strand.
TTCTTCTTCAGTGGGGAGATGAGAAAGTAGTCAGAAGAAATGTCTACAACTTGACCTGTGTGTTTCCAGGCATTTGAGCAAGGTTTGGAATTGCATTCATAGTAGCTAATCTAGGCCTTTAGTTTGAATCAAGACCTTATCTATGGCTGTTCATGCTTCCTGTTTAGCCTTGAAAGGATAGCAGTAAAATTGGTATGTGAATTATAAGCAATAAATATAAAATAAACATACAGGCACTCTCAAGAAAATATTGAGCAGATATTTGAAAAGAGAAAATAACGTTCATAGTCTCTGTATATGTTGTTGAAGGAAAAAAATAAATCTAAATTTGTGAAAAATGTACCACTGGAAGATCCAGTAAGATTTTAGTTTTATTTTCTCTTCTGAAATTCTGCTTCTCATAAAAAATTATTTTAGATTACTATGGCCCTAAAATAATATGGCAGACATTGGTGTGTGAAATACTTTATTAGAGAACATTTATGTTATAGGTAATTACTAAAAGCAGTGAATGATAATAGCTACTCAACTACACTGGAATAATTTACTCTTAATATAATCTTCATTAAAGTAATATTAAAGAGGCTACTTTCATTGTGAAATGAAGAGATTTAACCATATGACTTATTTTATTCTTAATTGTAATCACATGGCTCTGGTCATATGCAACATAAAGAAAATGTGCACCCAAGTGTTTGACTTAAAATAAAAGTATTAAAAACTGGGGAATTCATTTATTTTTCTTCCCATTTGGAGTAGAAATTAGGACTATTTAATAATTATGCCTCTGATACCTCTTTAAAATACCTAAGAATTAAATCTGCTTCATTTGTGACCATTATAAATTTACATTAGTTCCTTAAATATGCTTCACCTAGATTCACTTAATTTCACATGGCATTTCACATTTCATTACTATAATCAGAGGTATTTTGTTACTATAATTTGGTATTAATGTAAAGATAGACAATAGATCAAACAATAAACTGGATTTAATCAAAATGAAAAATTTCTTCTCATCAAAAGCACTGATAAAAAATGACAAGTGAAGCCATAGATAGGGAGAAAATATTTTCAGATCATACATCTTGTATTGGACTTATATCCAAAACTTATAGACAACCCTCAAAATCAGTAAGAAAACAATCCAATAAATAAATGGGAAATTGATTTGAATAGACACTTTACCAAAAAGATATAGGAATTTTTAAAAGCATATAAAAAGATTTTCAAATCTTTAATCATTAGGGAAACAAAAATTAATGCTACAAAAAATTAGTACTACTCACATTCGACTGGATAAAATTAAAGAAACGAACCATACGAAGTGTTGGCAAGGATGAGGAATGAATGGAACTCTCAAACATTCCAAGTAGAAATGTCAAATATACAACCATTTCAGAAATATGTTTTATAGTTATAAAAATTAGCATACATCTATCATATTATTTAGCAACATTATTTCTAGGTATTTTTACCTGACCAATGAAGGCACACATGCTTACAAACACTTGTTACATGAATGTTCATAGCAATTGCTTCTCACTAAGCAGTTCTCTTAGTAACACACAATACCTGAAAACAACGGATATATCCATTAACAGGTGAATTTATAATGATCTGTTGTATATTTTTGTAATGAAATGAATTGTTGGTATCTACATCAATATGAATGAAATGAATCTTAAAAGAATTATGCTATATAAAATAAGTTGTATAAAAATAGCACATACTTTCAAATTTCATTTACATAAAGTTATTGAAAATACAAATGGATACATAGTAATAGAAAACAAGTTATCTGAAATTTGGAAGGAGATATGGAGGGAAGAACTAAGAAGAGACATGAGGAAATTTTAGGGGAGATGGATATGTTCATTTTCTTGACTTTGTTAGTGATTTCATAGTTTTATTCCTATTATAAATCTTATCAAATTGTACACTTCAAATACATCCAGTGTATTTGTAGGTTAATTACAAGGAAAGCTGTTAGAAAATGATTGGATTTTTCTATGATGAAGAAAAGTAATAGAATTTGTTAGAGGGGAGTTCGATAAACCTGGGGTTAATATGAGCTCCAGCATTTATTAGCTATACAGCCATGAAAAATTACAGCCTTTGTTTCCTCACCTATTAAATGGCAAAATATTACTGTCTGAAGGTTCTAGCTCAGAATTTACCTGTGATAATATTTGTAAATGCTTTACATAACACCTAGCATATTATTTGATCCTCAATAGAAATTAATTTCCTTCCCCATAGTCTTTATCATCTCTAAAGTTTATGTTGTACCACCAGTACAAAGCACTGGAAAGATGCTAACTTATGAATTGTACAAATCACAATTTTTTCCCTAGAAATGTCATAAACCACAAACTGGATGGCACTATGCATGTACACGACAAGCATCATTTAGGCAAGTTTGAAAAATCATCACTTTCATTAAAAAACTATACCCTAAAGGAAAAAAGTGTCAGAAATAGCTCCCAAATAAGAAACACCTACATGAACAGATGAAAAGACAAGGTCTAAAACAGGTAACAGACCCTGTCATGAACAGGAAGAATTAGGTTATGACTAGAGACAGTAATAGGCCTTCTCTATAACCTAACGGTTGGAAAAATTGAAGCACTCTAAAACTGTGAATATGTGACCAAAAGCACTGAAGTGAAAAATGGCTGAGTCGGTGATTTTGGCAAAGTTATGACAGAACTAGATCAACTGAAAATTTAGTCTGGTTCACTATGTAAGGGTGGATCATTAAAATATCGGGGGGAAAACTATCAAACTTCTTGACACTGAAACTGTGACCTAATTAAATAGATTGTGTAAAAACAAGGCCATCATTTATAATATATGTACTAATATCTTTAGAACTAACCAGTTTCCTTAATCAGAAAATTCAAGTTAATAGATTATAAAAGTAGTTTTATTATAAAACATTTTAAAACATATAGCAAAAATTCTGTTCAGATGATATGAAGAAAAATATCTTAGCCATGTTTGATTAGTTAAAAATGTTTCTGCATAATTTTATGTTATAATGTATCTCTTCAAAAGGAATAAATTAAACATGGAAAATATAATCATTTTCCCAGAACTATCTAGGTGATCACCATTTATAAGAATCTTATAATAAATGATGTCTTATAATGCTAAGAACTCTTTTATGAAGAATGTAATAGCCTCTTAATTGCCTTTGGTGTTAATTCAATTTTCTATTTTTTATTCTTACATTCATATAGCATTCTGCAAACTACAAACTCCTTTTACCTGCATTACCTTATTTAATAAAAAGGTAAAATGTATAAAATATATAAATAACTCTTAAAAGTAAACAATAAAAAAGCCTGATTTAAAACTGGGCCAAAGAACTTAACAGACACCTCACCAAAGAATATATACAAGAGACTAGATAGCCATATGCAGAAGAATGAAACTAGATCCCCACCCTTCACCCTATACGAAAATCAGCTCAAGCTCTATCAAAGACCTAAATGTAAGACCTCAGACTTTAAAACAACTAAAAGAAAACATAGGGGAAATACTTCAGAATATTGGTGTGGAAAAAGGTTTTGTTTTAAAAACCTTAAAAGCACAGGTAACCACAGTAAAAATTAACAAATGAGATTATATCAAACCAGAAATCTTCTGCACAGCAGAGAAAACAATCAGTAGAGTGACAAGGCAACCTACAGAATGAAAATAATAATTATTTGCAAACTTCTCATCCTATGGGATTAATATACAGAATATACGAAGAGCTTAAACATCTCAGCAGCAAAAACACAAACAATGTGATTAAAAGATGTGCAAATGATTTGAACAGATATCTCTCAAAAAACAGAATTTATCATCAAATGTATTTAAAAAATAACAACATAAATCATTAGAGAAATGCAAATCAAAACCACAATGAGGTATCATTTTGAGGTAAGAGACCTATAGGGCTTGCTTCTAGAACCAGATGAAAAAATATCCAGGACTAGCAAGTGGCTCCAAAAGCAACCTCTAGTTGCCCTCCCTACACTCAGCATAAGACACTTACACCAGCACTATGACAGTTTACAAATTCCATGGCAACACAAGAAAGTTGCTGGCCCTTTCCATAGCAACGCTCAGAAGTTGCCACCCGTTTTCTAGAGATTTCTGAATAATCCCCCATTAATTTGCATGTAATTAAAAGTGATTATAAATACTCACTTTTAGTCAACAACCAATAAGATACTATAGTCAACAGCCCATATGTTACTACTGTTGTTGCACTGCCTATGGGCTAGTGCTGCTCTGCAAGAAGCCGTCACTGATCTGTAACATTGCCACTTCAATGAAGCTCCTTTCTTCCACTGCCAGCTTGTTCTTAAATTTTTTCCTGAGCAAAGCCAAGAACCTGCACTGCATTATCTAGTGCCCAATGTGGGACAAGAGAAGTCAGTGATTGGAGAGGCAGCTAGATGGCAAAAAGCAGAGAGGCAATGATTGTGAAAGAGATGGCAGTGAAGAAGCGAGATGGTGAGAGGTGGTGAAGCAGCAAGGCCATTGGTGATCAAAACTGTAGAGCTGCAACACTAAGTCTGTAACACTAAAGAGCTGCTAACATCGCAGAGCTGTAACAGTAGTTAAAGATTCTTTTCAGAGCCATCATCTTTCTTGACAGGTGGAGGCAGTGAAGCTGAGTGGATGGGTGAACAACTGCAGAGCTGCTGCCTCATGTGGGACCCACCACTCCAAATGTCAGGTCACAAATCTGCACACACTTCATCTGTGGCAGCCAAGTCCTACCCAAGCCAGAGAAACCTGGGTGACTTCACCCAGCTCACCCCATGCTAGAGATCAGTTGGGACCATTTTGGCTCCTGTACATGGGTGAGCATCCTCTCTGGCCCCTTTTAATATTGGGTGAACCAGGAAATAAGTCCTCTGGCTAGGTGGTCAGTTCAAAGTCCCCTGTCATTTTGGTGCCATGAAAGAAACTTGCCTGGCCAACTATGTTCTTGTCACCCTTTCTCTTAGTCCTTTCCCCTGTATTGTCCTATGTTTTTTTCTGCCAGTCATTTATTTTCCACTCTGAAATGAATGTTTCATTTATAGTTGTTTTTGATTTTTGCTTTGGCTCCTTGCTAACTGTATTTGGGCAATTATTTAAATCATGACACTTGGTTGTGACAGATCCCCCATTGTGTTGACTCAGGACCACCATAGTCATGTTGTTCTGTGCTTCCAACTTGGCCTTTGGAGGTCACAGTTGGCCACCCCCTAGATGCTCAGGGGTTTTTAGCATTGACATTCCCTCTAGGATTGTGGGTGATAGCCCCACTCATGGGGAAATCTTGGTCTCTTGGTCTCTTTTTTCTGCCCTGAAGTTGGAAATTATCGTTTTCTGTAAGAGCCAGTTGTGGACCCCTCTCTGTGTGCTGTCTTCCTTTCTGTCCAATAAACTGCTTTGCTCAAGCCCATCTTGGACTGTTGGGTGAAGGGAATGGGGGTTCCTGGCCCCCTGACCTGACAGTTGCAGACAAGTGGATGCTTGAATATTTTCTTCGATGTCTCTCTTACTGGGTGGATTACCTGTTGGCTTGGGGCCTCTAAGGTCTCCCTTTCAGCAACACTATTTACCCTTACCCTTCCTCCTTTCTACAATTACCTTTTTTTTTTTAATCCCTCTTTGTTCAAACTAAAATGTTTACTTCAATCTCTTTGGAATTCAGACCCAAAGCATTCTACTGCCCACCACTCATATCTCATAATCCACTTTTGTAAAGCTTTACTACCTCTACCTACATCTTCTCTGCAGTATGTGGGAATTTGAAAGTAAAAGTAACTAAGCTTTCACTAGACTTAGGGCAAACTGAAAAAAAAAAAATTTTCTATAAGAATCCTTTCTGGAAAGTGAACATGACAGTATCCCAGAGGACTGGCCACTGGGGTGTCATGTAGGCAGTGGGAGCAAATTCAAGTTAGATAATTTAAAGAGAAAAAAATAATTTTCTATTGCAATACCATTTAGGTTCAATACAAATTGGGGAACCAAGAGATTTGACCTAAACATGGTTCTTTACATTATAATACTATTTAACAACTAGATTTATTCTGTAAAAAAGAAGGAAGGAAAATGAGGAGAAGTTTCTTATGTGCAGCTTTTATAGCCTCTACCAGGATGTGAATCTAAGAGAATGCTGCAAAATGTGTCTAGCCCATGTCACTTTCAGGGACCAAAAAGCAGCACTAGTTATCTTAGATGACCCCCTTTTAGCTGCACCTGCTAGGAGTTTCATGCCCCGCTTGAAGCCTCTGCAGTTCCTGAATTCTGAGGGAGAGTGCTGCCAGTTCTCTAGTGCAGGATTTCATTCCAAGGTCATCAGGCACCCCCGTCCCTTATCCAGCTAAGCCTAGTCTATACCCCTGCAGCCTACAGAAATAAGCCTAACCAATACCACCAGGAATGCGGCACCATATCAGCTCCTGAAATTAAATCTGTGCCCTTTGTGAGAAACAGACAGAGATAGGGGAACAATCAGAGTATATCTCACTTTTTTATGTACAATTTAGCTTTATGTGAGGATAAATTTAGCTAGTTTTCAGAGAATCCAGGGAAGTTTATAGAGGAATTTGTTAAGTTGACCATGTCCTTTGATTTAACTTGGCATGACTTGCAAATATTATTATTCACTTGCTATACCATAGAGGAGAAAGAAAAGATTCTAGATATTGCCCATGAATATGCAGTTGGAGTGCTGCTTGTTACCAAGGCCATTTATTGTGTAGGGGGAGTTTCAGATCTGGACCCTCAGTGGAACTACTAGAGAAGTTCCCAGGACCTCGAACTCCCAGATCACATGCTAACTTATTTAATAGAAGGTATAAAAAAGTGCATGGTTAAGCCAGTTAATTATAGCAAGATTAGAGAAGTAATTTGGGGAGAAGATGAAAACCCCACTCTATTTCAGGGCTACCCGGATGAGGCCCTCGGGAAACATACTAATGCAGACCCTGACTCCCTGTAAGGCCAAGTTCTCCTGGGCATGCATTTATTATTCAATCTGCTCCTGACGTTAGAAGGAAGCTACAAAAGGCAGCAGTGGAGCAGTAAAACCCCAAACTCACCAGGCTGCCTCTGTTAATTCTGTTTACTTTCCCAATTAACCTAATCCAGTGTGAATGGAAACAAAACTCTATAGTAAATATTTCAAAAATTATAGCAGCAGGAAATCATCTTAATGGTTGCTGGATTTGTCATCAATATCCCCAGGATAGAGTTTCATTTTCCGGCACATCTGGAAAATCTCACAGCCAACTCTATGGACCTCCCAATTAGCCATAGTGATCCCTTAGTATCCCAACCCTTACTTGTTAGGTATTCTCCCCCGTTTTTCATCCATTGTTGTGCTAATGACACAAAAGTAGAAGTTTCCTTACAATGCTCTAATCAAACTCTAGTAGCCAAGTTCCCAAGGCCACAGTTAGGTAAATGAAATCCCACTTGTAAGTGAGGAAACCTTACATGGTGCCTGATCTGGGAAGGTAGGAGTACTGCCCCCTTCTGGAAAACAAGAGCTGTTCAACCACCTCCATTGGGACAAGGAAAAAGTATCTCTATAGACCCAATCTGGCAGGAAATAATAGACATTACACCCCCATAGGGCCTCAATTTGTGCCCCAACTGGGGTCATCTTTGTCTGTGGTTATGAATGGGAAGGAGTCCCATCCTGTGACCACTCCCAACTTCCTAGGAAGCCACCTTTTCTTTTAGGAGTAGCTTTCCCTTGCATATCAAAAACTTGGAACAGGAGTTAATGCATGTTGGCCACCATTGCCACTCAGGGGATCACTGTCTACAACCCCATAAAACCCAGAAATACTAGAAATAAATGAGCAATAAGATTAGTTCTGGTGAGAACCAGTGAGGCAATAGGACTAGTGGCCCCATGTTTATTGCAACACCATTCACCATACCAAGATGTGGAAACAGCCAAGGTGCTGAACAGCAGATGAATGGATAAAGAAAATGTGGTCTATATATATACAATGGGATGCCATTCAGCTATAAAAGAGAATCAAGTCTTGTCATTGCAGCAACCTGGAAAGAACACGAAGACATGCTAGGTGTAATAAGCCAGAAACAAAAAGTTAAACACTGCATATTCTCACTCATATGTGTAAGCTCAAAAATCTCAATCTCATTGAAAGTAGAACAGAAGCTATAAGATTCATTGAAGGAAAGAATAGACAGGGAGAGATTTGCTAAATAATACAAAATTACAGCTAGATAGTAAGAATAAGTTCAAGTGTTAGTTCACGCTGTAAGATGACTATAGTTAACAGTAATAGAGATATTATTTAACATAACTACTAGGAGGATATTCAATGTTCCCAGCACAAAGAAATGATAAACGTTTGAGATGATGGCTATGCTAATTACCCTATCTGATCACTGTACATTATGTATATATAGAAACATCAATGTGTACTCCATGAATGTGTACAATTATATGTCTATTTTAAACATCTCAAAAATACAGGAATTATTTGACAATTTTTTAAAAGAATATATACAGGTGGCAAATAAGCATGTGAAAAGTTGCTTCATCTTACATATCCTTAGGGAACTGTAAATTAAAACAGCAATGAGACATCACTACATACCCATTAGAATGCCCCAAATCCAGAACACTGAAAAGATCAAATGCTGATGAGAATGGGGAGCAACAGGAACTCTCATTTATTGCTGGTGGAAATGAAAAATGTTATAGACATTTTTTATGTGTGTAACATTTAGTAATTTAGTAGTTTTGTATAAAATAAAATATATTCTTACCATATGATTCAATAATATCACTCCTTGGTATTTGCCCAAATGAACTGAAGACTTATGTACATGAAAAAATCAAAACACAGATGTGTTCAACAGTTTTACTGATAATTGGCAAGCCTTGGAAGCAACGAAGATGTCCTTTAGTAGCTGAATGAGTAAGTAAACTGTAATACAACCAGGTACTGGAATATTGTTCCAGGCAAAAAAGAAATGAGCTATTAAGCATAGAGGAAACTTAACTGCACTTTATTATATGAAAGAAGCCAATCTTAAAAGACTAAATACTGTATGATTCCAGCTATATGACATCTGGAAAAGGCAAAAACTATGCAGATGGTAAAAAGAGCACAGATGAGTTTTAGGGCAGTGAAACTATTCTGTATGACACTATAATGGTGGATAGATGTTATTATATATTTGTCTAAATCCATTGAATGTACAACACCAAGAGTGAACCTCAATGTAAACTATGGACTTTGGGTGGTAATGATGTGCCGATGTAGGTTTATAAATTATGGCAAATGTACCACTCTGATTGGGGATGTTGACAATGGTGTAGCTTATACATATGTGTGGGCAGGGGTAATATGAGAAACTCTGTACCTTTTGATCAGTGTTGCTAAAACTTTCTAAAAGTAAAGTCAGTTTGAAACAAAAATTAATTTTAAAATTTATACTTTTGAGATATTCCATATAAATGCTCCCTAAATTAACTTGACTATTAATTTTTAAAAACCCAAGAGAAATAAGAAAAATAACTATTTTAATGTTTGAAAAACTACAAGAAGCAGGCTTCCATAATAGAGACCACAAATCAAAGATGTATATAAAGAGAAAAATATATGTGTATATATATGCTTACAAGCATTTTCACATATATAACTATGTACTCAGTAGTTGAGGGGAAAAGAAAATAAAAAATGTAAAGGAACAAAGATTAAAAGCTGATTGTCTGCAGGTATATTTCAGTAGCCAGTAGGAATACTGGTTTTTTTCTGAGTATGGAAGACCAATATCAGTAGGTTGCTACTGATATGAGAAAGTGTTCTAGGGTCACATTTTTCTAGGTGGTCTAGCATAATTTTTCTACCTAAAAGGAAGAGGAAATTCCTAGGTAGAATATTAACTCCTTAATGCTTAAAAGGAACCTTATTCTCCCTGCATTGGCAAAATGAAAGGTATTCTTTTCAGAAACTCTATGAAATAACTCTTGTAGGATTTCACACTGTAGCCAATGGTGGAAGGACATACACTTACAGTAGTCTGTCCAGTATCATATATTTGCATTATGCATTCCTCCCTTGAGGTTAGTTAACACCTGCATATTCTTTTTTTTTATACTTTAAGTTCTAGGATACATGTACACAAAATGCAGGTTTGTTACATATGTATACGTGTGCCATGTTGGTGTGCTGCACCCATGAAGTCGTCATTTATGTTAAGTATATCTCTTAATGCTATCCCTCCCCACTCCCCCCTCCCCACAATAGGCCCCGGTGTGTGATGTTCCCCTTCCTGTGTCCAAGCGATCTCATTGTTCAATTCCCACCTATGACTGAAAACATGCGAACACCAGCATTCTGAGAACATGCGAACACCAGCATTCTGAGAACATGCTCTGGATAAGGAAATCCAGAGAATATGGCCAAGTTATTTTATTTTTCTTAAGCAAATATAACTGAATAAAATAGTGTTAATCCCATGATTTCACCTCATTAATACCACATACTAAATACGTAAATTAAGTGATTCCCAAAAGCATAATTTATAATGCCTAGTAGAGTGGAAAAAGGGGCCTTCAAACCCAATGGTCAGTGAAACCAAATCCCATTCCCAGCCCTATAACCAAAGGTGTGAATCATTAAAACGAAGGGCTTAAGAGTAACCTAAATATTCAACATAAACAAAAAGGTGATTCAGTGGCTTCCACATACACTCATATATAGCCATATTAATACTTACAAAAATTGCAAGTCAGTCCATAGAGAGGGACCCTCACTATCTGAAAGATACTACATTTTATCCAACTATCCTTTCTGTGCCTTTAGAAAAAAAAATAATGAGAAATGTTTAACCCGTCTGTCATAGTTTATTTTCCTTTCACAGTAAAAAATATTGTGAGGTAAAGGGGTATATACATTTATTTTACATTTAATTCAATTGAAAATAGCATGTTAATAACTTATACTGAAAATTTTTCAATAACAAGAATTTGTCATGAAGAGCTGAATCATTCAGGATATAATCAAAGAACCATTATAAGAATATAAAGACTTACATAATTTATATATTCAATAAATAATTCAGGTTTGAAGTTGTTGTTAATTGCCCATATCCAATTGTAGCACATATTATATCTAAAAATATCATTTTAATTTACATGTTTACTTATTCACTGTCTTCTTACTTCCGTTAGATGGGATGGTCCAAGAAAGCAAAAGTTTTCTCTTTAACAGTTGCTATATTCAAAGTGCTTGGTGTAGGGACTAGCACATACTGAATGGCCGAAAGACTCATTATGACTTATGTATGCCTAAATACAACATAAAGAGTGGATATAGATCTGTTGGCCCTTTAATGTGGTTATATTATTTAGGTTTTAATTGTTTCCTTCTTTATATTTTCTATTTTGGAGGATTATACAGATCAAGGGAAATGAAATTACTATGTACCTTAGCAAGAAGTGATTGAGTAAATTCCAAATTGGTAAACATTCCCCAAAACTGTGATTTAATGCAGTTACTGCCCTATAGGTAGCTTTTTAATGGCTTCCATTCTTCATAATTATTAAATTCATCATGTTGCTCTTTACATGTTCCTGTCTAGCCACTTTAACTTATGATTTTCGCTTCCTATTTTAGGAGTTTATGTGTGTGTAAATGTGTGCATATGTGTGTTTGTATATGCCCCAGCATTTATAAGTGGAGTATGAACCCAAGGTAAAAAACACTTTCAGACTGAACATGAAAAATTTTAATGTGCCTCAAATTAATTTAAGCTAAGATTTTTCTTCTTAATTAGCTGTTTTATTATGATAGTATGTTATGTATTAATTTGTTTAAATAACTTATAGTGGCTTACTAGAATGTGAGAACTGAACTCTGGTTCTTAAGAAATATAGAAAATTAGGCATTTATATAAACAGCTTTTGTTAAATGTAAAAGAACACATAATTTAAATTGTTTAAATGTGTATGCCTTGCATATAAAGATTATTGTGTTGCTAGTCTGTTTAAATAAGAACATAAGCTCATATAAGGGGGGTAATATAAAAGAGTTTCCATATTTAGCTTATTTTAGTTATCTAAATGCTTTTGGACACATTATGCATGTAATAATCTCTAGTATGCTATTTTATGAAGTGAAGCTAATTTTAGTCACCACAGCAGAAAAGCACAGTCTCTACTGCAAATACTTTCCTCATTTAGCAATTTTAGTTGTGACAAGACTTTGCTAATCTGATTTAGAAACTCTTCTCATAAATTTCTAAATTGAGATGGCTTTGAAATTAACTGTGCAGTAGAGAAGGTGAACTATTTTGGAAACTCACCCTGACCATATGAAGTCATTAGTTTTTACCTTATTCATTCAAAACTGCTGTTGCTCTGTTGCTTTTCAGAAGATATTTCCCCGATGGGTAGAAAACAAAAATTCACTGATTCTAATTATTTAAATTTTGTGTGTAGATATATATGTGTGTGTTTTATATATATATGCATAAAATTTTAAAAATATATATGTGTAGATTACATGTATCTATGTATGCTTATAATTAAGAATGCCACATGGGCTTTATATATATATAATTTACATTATATATTATGTAAATTACATGCATATTATATACATGTAAATAATCTACATATGTAGATTATATATACTAATATATATAAAGCTCACATAGCATTCCTAATTAAAAGCAAAAGTGAGAGAGACGGACCATAAAATGTTGTTTGCTATTACATATGTCAGTGCATTTAAGGGTTATCAAGCCAATAATAATGCAAAAAGCGGGAAAATATGAAAAAAGAAAATTTACTCAAAGAGTATGTTTCAGTGTGGAAAGTGTGGAAAATGGTGTCAAGTTCTTGCTAATTCCTGAATAAATAGAGTTTTTCTGAATTCCAGGTTTTGTAATTGCAAATTCTCCATCATCAGGAATAACCCTGTAAGTTAGGCATAGGGAAAATTTAAGGATAAGACTTGGGAGGAATTCAGGAGGGACCATGTAAAAATCTAGACATCCTACAAGTGATTATGGAAGAGAAAAGCAAGTCAAACTTTGAACTTTGTGATGGTTTACTGAAATAAGAACCTAGTACACAGATTACAAGTGTACGCAAAGGCTTTTCTACCTTTGTGTAGAAAAGGGAGATATAAGAGTAAATTCTGGGAAGAGTATGTTCGTAAAATAGTTCCCATATCTCTAAATTTTCTTCCATCAAAACACACAGAACAACTTCTGTGAAAAAACAAATACACATTGATAGAACTTCCATTTCCAGCTAAGACAAAGTAATAGAACCTGGAATAGTCCTTGGCTGGAAACCTGAACTAAACATGGTAAAACAATAACTTTAAGGATTTTAACAATAGGCAATGGAGGGCAGTGATAACCAAGAGAAGGGAAACAAAGAAAGTGAGCCAAACAGTTCTCCCAACTTACTGCCTAGGGTGTGTCTGGTTGTGGAGAACAAACCTGGGTGTCCAGAGAAACCAAGGTAGCTACAGTTCACTAGGCAGAATGTTGGAAGAAAAAAAAAAAAAAAAAAAAAACAGAAGTTATAGAAAAAGAAAATTCCAGAGATCTACAGAATGTGCATCTTATGATAGTTAGATGAGTACTGATTAGCAAATATACATGAGGAAACTAAATGAGAAAATGAGACAGTAAATGAATCTACAAAAAAGGCAGAGAGATTAATTGCTGGGAACTCACACAGGGCTGGGGATTTACACCACCAACCAAGGTAGAAAATCTCTTAACACATGGAACATTGGAATGACTCTTCAGCCTCTTATATCTTATTTAGTGAAAAAAAAAAAAAAATTCCCCTAGACTACAAGTTACTCTGTCCTCCAACAAAACCAAAAAACAAGACTCAAAAGAAAAAAACTGTTTCCAAGTAACTTAACTGTGTACCAGAACAAAACTCAAGAATATGAATAGAAATTTTTTTTTATTTAAACAAATAAGGTGAAATATACAATGACTAGCATCTAGTCAAAAACTACCAGTAATGCAAAGAAGCAGGATAATGTGATTTATAATGAAAGTAAGATTTAATCCAGGGAAATATGGTAAAATAACACACCTGATTGAATTAGCAAAGACATTAAAAATTTATTATAACTCTGTTATTTCTCCTGTGTCTGAGAAAGTACAGGGAAGATAAAACATGCTAAATAGAAATGGGATAATTTTAGAAAGACTCAAATCAAATTTCTAGAGATGAAAATACAATTTATGTGATGAAACATTAACAGGATATTAAACATTGGAGAAGAAGAGATAAGTGAACTTGAAGTCACAGCCAAAGAAACTATTCACAATGAAACACAGAGAAAAAAAGAAAAGAAACTAAAGAAAATGAGAGAACCATCAGCGAGCCATGTGAAACTTTAAGCAGATTAATAATATATATAATCAAAGACCCTACAGGAGAAGGGAGAATGTGGGGTAGTACACAATAAGTATGGAGAAATAATAGTTGAATTTTAAAAATAAATTTGACAATAATCATTAACTGCCAAACCCACAAAACTCAATAAACATCAATACAATAAGCACGAAAAAGAATATACCAAGCTACCTTATAAAAATTGCTAAAATGAGTCATAAAGAAAAACAAATCTTAAAAGCTGCCAGGAAATAAAAAGATATGATGTATATTGGGGGTAAAAATAATGACAGCAGGCTTATTTTTAAAAACCTTGCAAGGTTTGTCTTGAGAAATCTGTTGAACCAGAATATCATAATCCCTGAAAATATCTTTCAAAAGCAAAGACAAAATAAAAACGTTTTTCACATACACACATAGCTAAAAGCCAACATAGAAGATAAAATGGGATCATAAATAAATATTCAAAAGAGTGAGAAAAAAGGGAGAATCAATTAGACTTTAAAAGCTAAGGATTTGTTATAATGTAATATCAATAATTATGCTAAATGCAAAAGGTCAAAACACTCCACATGAAAAGCAGAAATTGTGAGTGCAATCCACAAGACAATAACATATACAAATTGAGATTTATCTGAACTAAGATCTTCTGCTCCTTGAGAGTCACTGTAAGAGAATGAAAATATAGGCCACACACTGTGAGAAAATAATTACAAATCATATATCCAAGAATAAATTTGTATTCAGATTATAACAACTTTCAAGGCTCAATAATAAGAAAACAAGCAAATTAATTTAAAAATGTACCAAATGTTTAAACAGACACTTTACCGAAGAAGATCCATAAATGGCAATGAAACATGAAAAGCATGAAACATGAAAGAGTACAAGAAAAGATTCTGAGCATCATTGTAATTAGGGAGATACAAATTGAAATCGCAAAGAGGTATTATATATTCTGCGATGTCTAAAATTAAAAGGACTAATTTTACTAAGTGTTGCCAAGGATATGGATGAACTGAAACTCATGTATTGCTACTGGGACCTCTTCCTGTGTTGCAGTAAATATTTCACTGTTTCTCTGAAGTTTTTCTCAGCAGAAGCTGGTATCACACAGGTATTGAAGCTGTCAATAGTTTATACCCACAACTCAGACTCTGGCTTAGCTTGAATACCTTTTCACCTAGTTTTGCTTTAGAACTTGTCCATGCTATCTTTGGGATGGCAGGGAAAGGGCAGTGAGGCATTTCACCACATCAAAAACTTACCTTCAGCAAATACAAGTGTTTGTTATTCCGATGTCACATCCATAAAATTGAAACTAATACTATATAATCAAATGGGCAGATTAAATACAAATAATGTATGTAAAATAAAAATAATATCTAGAATTTCTCTGATGGTTTAAGTGTCTTTCCTAAAAGGAAAATTGACCTTGACTTTGAGGTTAAAATCAACAGATCCATTCAGAAAACAGTTTCCAAATTTGTTGCCTGAAATAATAGTTTGAAAGACCAACTGCTATGAGGAGTGATTTATCAAATAAAATTAGGAAACCTGTTTTCTGTATATGGTTCAGAGAATCACTATGCACAGAAATATTTTCAGACTTGTGGTGTCCCTAAGTAAGAAAATCTATTCTATTTTGTTAAAGCTAGCATTTACCCCCAATTTTTTACCTTTAAACTTATTTCTCACATAACGTTTTTTAATATTGCTACAAATAGAGAACAATTATTGTTAAATACACCTTTGAAGTTTAGTTTGAGTCATGAGATATTATAAGAAAAAGAAGAAAAAAGGGACAGAAATATGCAGGAAAATTTTCTGAATAATTTATGTAGCTTTAATCTAAAATACTCTTTGTCACTTTGCAAACATAACTTTACAATTCTGGACCTAAATATCAATTCTAAATTAACACTGACTTGATCAACTTGAACTAAATCTGTGTTTGCAACTATCTAGTGTTATACGGTTCTGTGCCCTGTATGACTTTGACCTTAGAGATTTTAAAAGCCATTGTAGAGAAGGTGAATAACAAAAAATGCAGTAAAGTGTTTATATTTATCTAAAAATTAGTTTGAGGGAAAAAAAAAGTCACATCAATCTCCTAGGTAATGATGTAGACAAAAAGAAACCAATAAAAAGGTTTTATTGAATGTAACAAAAATAACATGATTTAGTAACTGCAACATAAAACCTGAGGCAAAGTCACCTACGGCTTTCCTCTTCCCTATTGAAAAAGAATCCCAGAGGTAACAGCATGATCCTTAGAGTTTATATTCTAATTTTGTCACTTATTAGTTACTTGACTCTGTTAATCTATTCTAGCCTGAAATTTCTCTTGCACAAAATACTGGTAATATCAGTCTTCCAGGGTGAATACAGTGTCTGACACGGCATAGGCCTTAAAAAATAAGAGTTGCTCCCATTCCTTGAGATGTTTAGAATTTCAGCATTATACTGGTTACAAATTTTCAATCAAGTCATCAAATATCAAATTATATCAATATATGTTGAAGGGCAATACATAAAAACCATAACATTTCTCTGATGACCTTTAGCTAAGCAAAATAAATTGTAAAGGAAAAAATTTTTTAAGTCTATAAAATTTAAAACAGCAATGTTTAGACAGCTGACAAAAATGATAGATGTTTCAAAAAATATAATTTGTTTTAAAATGTAAGAAAATAGAGATGCTTCCAAAATGTAATGGGATTACTAGAGTTATCTATGTATTCAATGTATTTTTATTGTGTATTTATTATTGTATGTATTTTATTGTTTAAAAAGGCAATGGAAAAATTTAAATTCACTAACTGAATTTTTAAAACATAAAAAAGAAATCTTGAGTAGACTAAACTTATATGTAGAGGCAGAATTACCATCTGCTCTGTAGAAAAATAATTAATTTATAGGTTGAGCTATACGAGAGATAAGTTCTTATGAAATGACATATTCCTGGTTTGAAAACCCTAGCACAGTATAATTCATCTTCCTAAATAACTATTTACCCAATGACTATAGTGAATTCTTCCTTTTGCCTCAAAACTAGGTAGAATTTTTGAAACTGCTTTCCAAATCACTTGAAACGAAGGTAATTTTTTGTTATATTTTCATATTTAGAACAAGGCACTTTATAATAACCCAGAGATAGCAGGTTATTTATGACAATCATTATCATTAAGCTAACATAGACATAACATTTTAGAGATAGGCCCTTAAATCAGACCTCCAAATATCACCCCACAGGTCACTAGTCACTCTGCCTTATTTTCAGTATTTTAATGTTCTTTTTTAACTTCAGTTTGGAGAATGCATATTGCCTTTCCTTTAAGTTCATTGACTTCCTCTGCTACAGTGTTTAAATTATTAATAATCAATGACTGTTAATCCCATCCCTACATTTATCATGTTAGATTTTGCACTTTCCAGATTTTGCATTTACACTAGGTTCATTCTCATGTTTTCCATCTGTCTATTGTGACCCTAATTGTTTTCCCATTATGTTTTTTATATTTTTCCTTTAGATGATTGAACACATTTTTAGTGTTTCATAGCTGCTTTGAACTCCTTATTCTCTAAATCCAATGTCCTTGTCATCTCTGCCTCTGCTTCTATTTATTGCTTATTACTTTGGTTATCAGTCACCTTTTCCTGCTGATCCCCATGTTTAGTAACACTTTTTGTATACTAGGCACTGTGAATATTATTTTTTAATGTTTTGATGTGTTTTTGTTGATTTTTTGAGTGTTCAGTTTGTCTTGATGGCAGTCAGCTTTCTGAAGGATCAGCTTTATCCTGTCAGGGCTTGTTTTTAGGTTGGATTATGGTAGTTCTAGAGTAGTCCCATTCCTAAAGTGTAGCTTTTTTTCTTGGAAGGGAGGATGCAGGGAGGTCTTGATTAAATGCCTGATATGTTCTTTGTCAAAGTCTGTTGACTTTGGCTACTCTCTCATTTCTCCCTATACCATGTGAACTCTAGACTCCATTGCCAGCTCACAAACCTCTCTCCTTCTCCAGCACCTGATTTCGTCCAGGTCTCATGGCTCTGAGCACACATACATATGTGGTTAAAGACTAAAGAGGATCCCTATGTAGATTTTTAGAGTGCTTTCTTTATTCAATTCTCTCCTCTCTGTTACCTTAAAAGTATTACAAGGCTGCTACCTCAGAAGCCCAAAACTGTCATCTCATTCTCCTCTGCCAAGTGAAATTACAGTTGTTTATAAAGTGTCCGAAGGCAAAAACAAACAATAAAGAGAGAGACTATGGATCTCTTCTGCTGTTTTTCCCATCTCTCAAGAATCATAACCTTGTGTTAGCTATAGTCTAATACCTGAAAATTAGTTCTTCATATAGTTTATGCAATTTTTAATTGTTTATGGATATGCAGTTAAGTCAAATACTCATTTTGGCTGATATCAAAAGTCCATTAAAGCTCCTGAAATACTGCCAATTTGATTTTATTTTTGTACAAGACAAAAATAAGAAAGAATTTCTCAATGCCGAAATAAAACCATGTATCCCAAAAAGGGCTTAAACTGATGCTCCATCATTAAGGAGCTGAAGAGAACACAGTGCCCTACACTGAAACTTGCTCCCTAGGCAAAGTTAATAAATGCTTTCTCCATGTGTTTTCTTTAGTTAGATCCACTCAGGCAAAGGTATCAGTGACCTGAGCAATAGAATCTACAGAAAGAGATATAGATTATAGAGAGCTGTATTTTTAATCTAAAATTTCCAAGGAGTAAACAATACAATTCTGGATTTGTTTTAACCTTATAATGTTAGTACCCATTAATATTTTTTGTGATTGACTTATTTCATTACATATATGCGTCTGTCTTCTGAGCCATCCCTAAATTCATGGCAAGCATTTGCATTTTTTATTCATCTATATATCTCTAATACTAACCTTTGGCTGGGTATACCAAATGCTTTTTAAATGAAATAATGATTAAATTTAGATTTACTTTGTTTCAAAAGAGGTGGGGTTTTTTGGTATTTGATGTAAGTGTATACATTGAATGCTGATAATGTGCTTGTCACGTTTCTAAATTTTTAATATAATTTATATTTAAAACTTATAGTAATATTATTAGAAGGGCACAGAAACATAGAACAGCAAATGACTTGCCCAAGATCATATGACTAGTGAATAGCGAAAATGAGATTCAAACTCGGGCACCAGGCTTTTAAGCAGTTTGACACGCTACTTCTCAAGCAAGAAAACTGGCCATATTCATTACATAACTCCCATGATAAAAGCCACAGAAATATTACTTCTTATGTGTTGGATGCCAAAATCCAAAGGAGATTTTAATGGGGGTAAAAAAAAAAAAAAACATTAAAATCTGTTATTCATTAGCTTGCCAAAAAAACTAACAGAAGCAGAGGCTGATGTATATTCAGAGACTGCATTACGATTCAAATCTGCTTACTAAAGTAGAAAATATTTCTCTAGGTAAAAAAGTTAGTTTTGCAAAACCCAACAATTTGAGATGAGTTGAAAGAGGTGGGAGGTATAGGGCAGAGGACAATATATAACTTCAGAGTTTATACTGTCGTATCATGTACTAAGCAGGTCCATAAGAAGTTTGAAGTTATCAATACATGATTGATAAATGAATGGGTGCATTTTTCTTCACAATTAGTTTATTTTTACTCAAAACGTTTGAATCCCTCCATATTTCTGTTGCAATATCTACTTAGAATGTCTTTCAATGACATTAATAAGTGTCCTTCCTGACATTGGACCCAGGGTGGAAACCCAGAAGCCTATGTAGTTTCAAAAATTCAATTGAAGAATTTTACAAATAAACTTTCATCATACTTGTCAGATTTATATAACCTAATCTAGTAAGAGAGAATATTGTAGCTAAATAGCTTAGAGGGAAAGTATCTTTTTTTAATTGGCACTGGACAATTTATTAGTCTCTAATGTCATGGGCACTCCGTTAGGCTGTGAGGAAGTAATTGGTGGAGTAACATTCAATTGAAAATCTCTGTGGATGACAGTTCATGCCACCATTACATCGACTTAATCAGTGAGGTCCAGTAGCGTCCTCCTCCTCCTAGAAGGAGCACATCCATCATGGAACAAAAGATTCTCTAATGCCAGTATGCATTGTCATGTTTTTCTCTTAGCCTGTATGAGAACAAAAAGTTTTCAGAGTCTAAATAGAAGAGTACCAAACATCCTTATCCCATGGAAAATAATTGCCTGAATTCCTAACAACATTTCAGTTCATTACTTTTGCCATATTAAGAAGATAATCTGCATGGATATAATCTTACTTAGGCTAAGTGAAGACTGTTTCATGTCTTGTTCCTGAAATAGATGGGCAATCTCCTGATAGGTGTGAAAAACTACATATATATAAAGTCTTCACAAGTGTCATTGCTATGCCTCTCAACATAGCATCTGAATATGGCCAAAAAAATCTTAAAATATAATATCCAACCACAATCATCAAATATATTTCCTACTACTTTTAGAAATTTCTGTATTTAGTTCTCCAGCTTCTAAGGGGGAAAAAACCAAAAGCATAGGGCAGAGCTTCCTTTCTTTCTTTTTAATTATATTTTTCTCTCCTTTTTCTTAAACTTTCTCATTCCTCTCTTCCTTCCCTGATATTTTGATTCTTCATCTACTTCACAGTACATAAGAAAACCTCTCAGATATTATAGGCTTTGATTTCAGTGTGAATGGTTTACTTGAAACTGACATCAACTATTTCTTGGGGAAGACAGCTCAACACAAAAAGGATGTTTGTAAGTATGCCTTATTTTAGAAAAGAAAGAAATAAATGACACTTATTCCTGACAGTGTGTAATATATGTGTTATTATTATCTTGATCTGGCCCAGATGAATTCTTTCAACTACTTCACTCCATATCACATATTTTACATTAGCAATTTTAACTCACCATACCATCTGTCTTTATCAACATCTGCCTATACAGATGTAGAGTTGACATGGAAATATTCATAATCAACTTAATTTCTATCATATTCACCTATTATTAGAGTAAATATTGCATTGTTGGTTACTTTTTCTTTTGTTTTCACCTTCAAATATTTTATCATTATTATTGTCATCTTGGTTCAAATTTTAGTAATTTAAAACTAATGTGGCAGTGACCTAAGCATTAACAATGTTGACTCACATTCAAAATTTTTGCATTCTATATGATTTTCAAAATCATTGTTAGATAGCAACTATTTAATACTAGAAAAAAGATTTGAAAGTACATTTTTAATCTTTCTAACAGAAATGGTTCTTCCTAGGATGACTCAAGGTTATTTTTTTTTTGGATCACATTTTACTATTTTTTTACTTTTACTGCCAGTAAGCTCTTCTGTCAAGAATCAGAATTTAATGAAAAATAAACACCACCAGTGGAGTCTTGCCAGAAAAGTTGATGTAACAATTTCTTAGAATTGATGTGAGCTACTGTTATTGAAGCCAAGGTAATTTCTTTTTCCTATTTCTCTTTTTTTTCCCTCTTTCAGCATCCTCAAAGAATATATATAGTCAAATATTCAAAGTAAGGTTCTGATAAAGTAAGTTAAAAGGGAAAGTTATAGGTTTTGGATGAACTTTGTTTATAATAAACTTAGCATTTATTTTCAATTAATATTTCTTCTAAATGTTATATTTGGTAAATGACATTATTTTATGACTTTAGTTGAAAGTATCTTACATTCCTGTGTAATATCTTCACACACTTAGAATTATAAAATATATATTTTCAGCTTTTTCAGTGCTTAAAGTCTAGAATACATCATCCTGAATGCACATTCAAACATATCATGATATTTCTCTTATACAGTTTCAAATATTTTTAATAATGTTCCTTGCCTGAAGGATTGATTGAGCTTCACATTTTTTTTTCTACATTATACATTAGCATCTGTCACATTTAGGGAGGAAAAAAATTAAATAGACTAAAGCAAAGATTGGCAAACTATAGCCTGCCTGCAGTCATCTATTGTAGTAAATAAAGTTTCATTGGGACACAGCCAGCCCACTCATTTGTGTATTATCTATGGCTATTTTTGTGCTACAGAAACAGAGTTTAGTGATTTCTACAGAGTTTATACATTCTTCAATGACTCAAATAGTCAAGAGAAGTTTGCCGACTCTTAGAATAAAGCACGTCAAGATTAAGACATTTGCTAACAAATCTGCACTAGATAAAAAGTGATATGCCTTTAAAAAAAGAAAAAATTAGACCATTTTAATGGTGTTCAAATATTTTCCAATTCTTTTAGAGTCAAAATTATTTATGAAGACTATCAACAAAAAGAAAATTGTTTTTCATCCAAATGTAAGCCAAAACCACACCTCTTACTAAAAGATGACTATTTACAAACAGAAAATATTCTCTGAATATATTGTACATGTATACATTTATATATATTTATAATTACAATAACATATCAGTATTATACTGAATAATTAATATTAGTACATATAATTAAAATAGAAATTAAATATATTAATATAGTAATATATTGTTAAACATATGTGTATATATATTTATTTAACCATGTGCTTTGAATATCAGTAACCACAAGTGAATATTAAAGTATAGGTAAACAACCAACCCACGGTATGTATAGCACCTATAAAACAGATAATTTTAAATTGGCTAACATTCACGTATTAGTATAATGTGCATATAAACTCAGGGCATATGGAATTCCTATCCTCAAAAAATAATCAAAAATAACTTTGGTTTGAGAAACCTTATACATTCTCAAATTCAATTGATTGATTAAAAAGCCTATGAGTCATATACAAATGATTGTTGCTATTTTCTTTGTACTTAAAATGTTATTTCTCATTTGGACATTCAAGAATCAGCTCATTTATCTCTCCTATTGTAAAACCTGGCCTAATGTCCACAGGGAGAAGTTCCTTATTACTCTTTTCTGGAAGTAAAAATAAGTTTATAATTTCATTGTGGCATCTATCATGGTGTTAACATTATTTGTTGCACGTTTGACTCTTTGAGTAACAAATAATATGCTTAAGGTCATGAACCATTTTGTAATTTATAATAAATTTAGCATTGGTTTTTAATTAATATTCCTTTCAAATTTTATGGTCTCTGCATCACATGATGTAAAACCTTTATGAGAGTACAAGGTATTCCTATGTAATACCAGAATACTTGCCCATAAACATCAACTCAATAATTGTGTAAATATGGAGTAGATGAGAAGAGTTCTTTCAGATAGTTTATATCTCCTTTCAAAGTTATTGTTTAATTATCTTATCAATAGTGTGATTACATCAAGGTTGCAATGATCATTTTAGTCTACATTTCAGTTACACTTGCTGAGGGATTTATTCACCCACTGAAAACTGTTCCACACCCTTGGGTTCTTCTTTCTCTTATTTAATATGACTGTATGACAAACAACATTAATTCTGATCTGAAACAGTTAAAGTTCCCTCACGGCAGAGTGGATCCCTGAGTTATCAACATTAGTTAAAATTCCAAAGAGCATCTTGAAGGAACTCTAATTCTGTAATTTTCATAATAATGGGGAAAATGAAGAATGCCTAAATGTCTCTTCACTGTCAGGGACAAGGGATAGAATTACATAATAGAAGGGTACTCCAATACTCAGCAAATATTCATATGTATGTACTTAAAAGTTGAGCAGCTAAACAAGTGAGACAAAAAGTGATAGAATTGTAAGGAGAAATGGAAAAACTGATATTAGAGTTGGAGAATTTAATACTCTTCTATCAGTAATTGTCAGTAACTATCATATCCGGAACAGATCCTAACTATATCAGTAAGCACCATAAACCATTGAGGTACTCCCCAGATGTCCACAAACATGTTTTACTGGGGGTCTGAAGGAACTCCCCAAAGTTTCATGACTTAGCAGGAGACAAGATAAGGGTAATCACCGCTAGCAGCTGGACCCATCTAGATTAGGTAAATTTACTGAGGCTCCAGAAGAAAGTCTTCAGGCCTCAGGCCTTAGCTATAGATTAGAAGTTAATCATTTATGTCATTAGATGAATCCACACTTACACATAGATATATAGCTTAGAACATGTATAAGCTCTGGAAAACTGCAAATTTGAGTTGGTCTGGCAATATTTTCCCAGCCTTCTCCCTGTACCTGACTACATAAATAAACTCTCTTCTTTCCCAGTTCATCTGCATCTTGTTATTGGGCTGTGAGAATAAGCAGCTCAACTCCTGGTTCAGTCTGGACACGCTCTGATGTCAAAAGGTAAAGCAGAGAATACAAAAACCCTCACTGAGCAGTCTCCATAGACTGGCCAGAACCACTTAGTGGTTGGTTGTCTCTTATCAGGAAGAAATGCTACTCAGTTGTTGTGAATGACTAAAGGGAGGGGCCACAGTCAGGCTATTGGCTGAAGTCAGCACCGAAGTCTTTTGAAAGGAATGGTTTCTGTTTATCTCTTTAGGAAGAAAGGCTAATGGTGGTTAGTGAGGGAGGGGTTTTAACAAGGCATGTCATACTTCTGATCCTGTCATGGACAGGAACTCAGCTTCCAGGGTTTCCTTGGGGTCCTGTTGACCAAAAGGGAATCTGTTCAGTTGCTTGAGAGTCTTAGAATTTATTTTTTAATTATGACTTATGACCTCAGAATACCTGACTTCTACCAAGTAATACACATGTTGGTAGGACCTGGGGATAAATGGATAAAAGAGGCAGAATGATATTCCCCTGAGAATGGTATCAACAATTCAACAAGCTTCACCTGGTCTACTTTTAGTGCCAGGAGGAGCCCAAAAGATTGCAAATGACCTTTTGAAAATCATTCCCAAAGTGTTTCAGCTCCATGGCTACCAAACACCTAGAATGACCTTTAGGCTTGCTCCAGGGCAGTTCTCTAATAAGGGACCCCTGAAACAGCAGTTTCCAAAAATTGGTTGCTGTTTGTGGAAATAACCAGGACATTGAGAAAGGGATTTCCCCAAAGATTTGAAGACACCTAAAAACTGGCTGTTCACCCTCTGATAATAATGTCCGTGTTAATTATTAAGACCAATAGCCTCCCAGGGGAAGTTCTCATAAGTTTTTACAAATTATTTTTTGCCCTGTTCCTTAAAGGGCTCTTTTCTGAAGATGGTAATATAATTATGAAACAGGCAAAGGTGAAAAGACTACCTGCCAAACTAAATGATCCTCAAAATGCAACTTTCTAAGGAAAACAATTCTGCATGTAAAGTATACAAGGAAAGTAAGATGTGTTTTTGACGAGAAAAATTATAAAAAGATATCAGGCTATCTTCTTTAAAAAACAGCAATTTTGTCTAATTTGAAGGTTATTTAAAGGTTGTTTCAAAATACAGATTGTGAAGGTAACAGAAACAAGGCAGAAAGGAAACAGTAAGTAGAAGAGATGTAAAAAATAAGAAATTATAAGTATGAGGCTGTATTTTGGGGAATAAAAAATAAAAAAGAGCAATTTTTAAATTTATTTTTGTTTCATTTTTGCATGAGGTAGAACATTGTGTGGCCAAAATAATAAGGGGAAAACGAAAGTAATTTTTTATCCTAACCCAGAATGCCAATATTAAAAAAAAAAAAAGAAAGAAAAGACAGAATTGAATGTTTATGAAAAATATATCACCTGAAAAAAATTTATGTGTGATCAAGTAGACTAAAATTTGAAGAGAAATATTTGTAAGTTTTTCTAAAAAGTGAACATTAATTTCATAAATACACTGATGTAAGGTTAGAGTTTGGACCCCTGTGTTGGAACAACCAGGTTTTTTGAGAGCCTTAATCTGCTCTTCAATATAAAATCGTGACAACATTTTATTTACTTTTTAGGTAACTGGCCTACAAAACAGAGATTCCATGTTTTGTCAAGATAATTTATTGTGCTTTTTGCTTTTGAAACCTTTTGACACTTCAGTTTTATGTCATTGTGACCTGTGATTCTATTTTGATCAGGTGTTTTAAATCTTCCATTCTTGACAAACTCTTCAAAATCAAAATTAAGTCTTTTGTACCTGAAACTAACCTTTGAACATCGAAGATAAGTTCTTGGAAGTCCAGAAAAGAAATATTACCCTTATTTAACATGATAAATTTTATGGGAAGCATTGTCAAATAAAAAATATTTAATCTTCTGTTAATTATATTTGTATTAGTATGTTGTTAACATGTGTTCCAAAATTTTATAAGATTCCTAAAAATCTAATATGTTTTAGTATTCATTATCAGTAATAATAATGGTTTTATGTAAAACCATTGGAGGCCACCAAAAATAAACAAATTTCTTTGTCAGTTGAATCATTATTATGAACTTGTCAGCTCTTGTGACAGATCAGGGACTCACTCTTAGAAACCTGCAAGTCCCCAAGCATAACAATGAATAAAACTCTTCAGTTCCTTCAAGGGAAATTCCAGATACTTAGCTATCCCTGAGAAGTAAACTAACAACTCCATAAGCAAGAAGATAATAGTAGCCTAAAACAATAGTCAAGGAAGTTAGAGTTAGGAGATGTTTGGTTCGCCGTAGAGGCAAAGATAGCATCCAAAAATACGACCCTGAATAGATTCAGAAATCCAGACCCCTCCTGAAAGGATCTGCTGGCACGAAGATCTCAGATGAAGGACATGTGAAGGCTGAACTCTGACCACCATTCTTTGCCCTATATTTCTTCCTGAGGGACGACAAGGGAGTCAAACCCACAAGCCAGAGACAACATTGTTTTCCGCAGATTTTAATTTTTTAAAGAAACTTTCCGTTTCTTAACCAATTGCTAATCAGAAAATCTTTGAATCTACTTATGACCTGTCCGCCATCACTTCAAGGTATCCACCCATTTTTAGCCAAAGCCAATGTATACACTCCATGTATTGACATAATTTTATCTGTAACTTCTGCTTTCCCAAAATTTACCCCTGTCTTTAAAATCCTTACCTGTAAATCAGGGAGGTCAGGATTTGAGCATTAGCTTCCTGGTCTTCCTCGCTTGCTGCCCCACAAATAAATGCCTTCCTTTCTACCTCTGCAAAACCTTGGTGTGGGTATCTGGTCTTATTGCACCAGGTGAGTGGACCTCAGCTTAGTTCTATAACAATATTTAACCATGGCCATTTTAGGTCTTGTTCTCTAGTTAGTTGCTTTATTCTGATGCCTTTCTGAAGGCTTCTGGCAAGAAATTTATAAGCCTAAAGTGTTATGTCTTCAGGGAGGTTCATGAAAAGAATAAAATAACTCTGACAAGGACAGGTTTCTAATAACTTTGAGTTTATAACATTGGACTAAATTTCCAACACTCATAAGAAACTGATGTGTTTGTAAAACTGCTAACCAAGATGAGAGCAAGAATTACTTACTTGAGACTGAATGAACTATGGAAAAATAATTATGAGATTCTTTACAACTTTATTTGAAACATTTCTTTATTTCACCACTTTATTTGAAACATTTGAAACTTTATTTCAAACTTTACTTGAGACATTGCTGGTTTTCTCAATGTTTTGATTTCCAGATTTAAGAAAACATTTTTTCCTTTAAGCTATATATAGCTTACAAAAATTTGGTAAAGCACACATTTCTAAACAAAAATAGGAACATTTGCTTTTCCTGTCTCTCTGATCCCTCCAGAATTTGAGTATTTTTACTTTTTATAGCAATATAGTTATTTGCATAAGTTCAATAATAATCTATTCTCTTTAACAGGATACATTTTAGGAACAGTGGTTATGTTACCAAGGCTTTGACTGGAATGTCATATTTGAAAATGTTCATAGAATGTCTGGTTTCAATGTTTCTCAGCTTTATAGTGGGTAATTAAAAAGTTGTCACTTTTTGGCAGGTCTAGGAACCTCAAGATATTAAATAGAGCAGGCAAAATTTAATGTCTGCCTTGCTTTGCCTTCCTAGCATTAGGAGATATTTTCAAAAGTCTGATTTGGGATTCCTTGACAAAATTTCCAGCAGAGCAAATTTAAAAGAAGCCTATATGTTTATACTTACTACATTTATAAAAATATCAGTCTAATTGGTCTTACTATAATTTTGTTTGATAGAAATGGGGGTTACTATAGAGAGAAAAATTTAATTTCAAAAGAAAACTATAGTGTGGCTGTTATTAAATTGTAGCCCTGTTCATTGTTTTTGACTTTTTATTGTCTGCCTACAGACTGGACCAGATTCTGAATTCTAGTTTTTTTTTTTAATATCTAGCTACAACTCTCCAGCTCTCCTCTGTTCTTGAAGCGCTATAAGCCAAAGCTGAACAACTCAATGTAAATTTCAAGGGACAAGTCTCAGTACTGATGTGTGAGCTACATAAAGAGTTTACCAGAACACCCCATGCCACAACTAGAGACATTATAACTGCAAACTAGGACAAGAAGTTGCCAACTTCATGCTGTGAAAAGCTATTTCCAAGATTCTCAGAATAAAACTCCCTACCATAATAAGATTCTTACCCCTCTTTCTTTTTCCTTACTTGTGCCTACCTCTTTCGCTTGGCAGGATAGTACTGTAGTTAAGTTTTTACAAAAGCTTCAGAAGATAACTTGCATTACCTGCATTAAGTTGACCCAGTCTTGGGATGCTAGATTACCTACTAAATAAAGAGGGAGGAATATGTGCAGTTGATGATACTTCTTGATGCACATAGATAAATATGTTGGTTTGTAGATCCATTCACTTGGTTAAAATGGATAGGCTCTTTGCCTGGCTGTTAGATTTTAGTTAGTTTGATCATGGGAATCCTGGCTAAGGAGTATACTCCAAACTCTTTGTATTATCATCCTGATAGTCAGAATAGTAGTCTTGCTGGTGTGCTGTGTTCTCTCAAAACATTTTAAATATTTCTATATGGCCATCTGTCAAATGGTCTTTCTCCAGCTAAAACGACAAAAACTCAAATAAATGTATGATAATGATGATGATGTCAGAATGGTTAAATGTCATTCTGAGACTAGAAACCTGAAATGATGCTAACTGAGAGTAGCACTGATACCCAAGGTTTTGGTGACAATCTCACTTAAGGGACAGCCTAACCAAAGTGGGGAATTGTGAAAATTATGGGAGGTCATTGTTTTTCATTAAGCCCCAACAGACCACACTAAAAATCAAAATAGAGTAACCCATGCTAAAGTTCCACATCACCAAACCTAAACTATATTGTCATCAGATTGTCTCAGAATTCAGAATAGAGAGATCACAGTTATTTCCCAAACAGGCCAGTTTAAATTTTCAGTGAGCAGGAACTCTCTACATTAACCCATACACAAATAAAAGTAGCCTGAGGTAACATGATGTTAATTAATCAGCTATTTTTTGTTTGTTTGTTTGTTTTTCTCCCTGGCACTGCCTTAGAAGGAAAAGTAACTTTGAAAAGTAACTAATAGACTCATATTCTTTGCTTCTGTTTTCTTCAGCCTATCATTGTCTATTAAATCGAAAATTCTTCTGTTCAACTCACTGGAACACATATTCTATTTTGTGGAATTAAGTATTGTCTGATTCTAGAATTGCTAATGAAGCCAAATTTAAATTAAATTTGTTGTAATTATGCCTTTTGATACAAGCTGCCACATTGGAGAACAAATTTCAACATTTAAACCACAGAATTCTATGCTTGGCTCTCAAAACTTATGTCTAATTTGTAGCAGCCCAACAGGTTCATCCTGCCTGCTGCCCAGAAAAGCCAATGCACTGAGAACAGCAGGTATTGCATCAAAGAAAGGGTTTAATTATTGCAGGTCCAACCAAGCAGCATGATGGGAGACATTTCTGAAACCTGCCACCCCAAAAGCATTTGGCTAGGATTTTCTAAGATAACTTAGTGGCCAGGAGCTAGGAATGGGTGCTACTGATTGGTTGGGCATGAAATCACAGGAGTATTCAAACTGTTTTCATGCTCTGGATCAACTTCTGGATAGGAGTCAGTTCCTTGGTATGAGTCATGGGTCTGGGTTGGAGTGAGTTGGTCACCAGAATGCAAAAGTCTAAAAAAATAATCTCAAAGGTTAATCTTAGATTTCAACAATAGTGATGTTATCTATAGGAGCAATTGGGGAAGATACAAATTTTGTGACTTCTGGAACAATGGCTAGCTATTGTTTAACTGCGCCTCTATCTTATCAGAATACAGGCTCCTCCTATGATCCTAAACTCATGGCCTTTCATTAGTCTTATAAAGGGAGTTTCCATCCCCAAACAAGGAGTGGGTTAGTTTTGGAAAAAGAACTGTCTTAAGTTAACAAAGGCAGTTCGCTTGTGAGGTTAGAAGCAAGACAGAGTTAGTTAGATTTCTCTCACTGTTACAATTTTTGCAAAGGTAGTTTCATTTTCATATGCAAAATACAATCACTGCATCCCAATATTCCCCACATCTTAACTCATTTTAACATCAACTCAAAAGCTCAAACTCCAAAGTATCTTCTGAAACTCAAGGCAAATTCCTTCTAGCCTGTAAAAAAAAAAAAAACAAAAACAAAAAGCAAAAAACCAATGCAGGGTTGGGAGTTAAATAGGCCAAAAGAATGGAATGAAAGGCCGTACACAAGTTTGAAACACAGCAGAGCATACATGAATTCTTAGGGCTCCAGCATAATCTTTCCCTCTATGTGTCCTGGGCACAGTGAGGGCTTGGGGTCACCAAAGACTGGGGTGGACCTGCCTCAATGGCTTTCCTGGGTGCAGTTCACATAGCTGCTGTCATGGATTGAAACTGAATGTCTATAGCTTTTCCGGGCTGAGGTTGCATGCTGCAAATGGCTCTACATTTCTGGGGTCCCGGTGGCAGCCTCATCCCATTAGGCATTGCTCCAGTGTGAGCTCTCTATGACAGCCTTGACCTAAACTTCACTCTGCATTGTCATAGCAGTGAATCTCTACAGTGATTTTTGTCCCTGTGACAAGTTTTCCACTGGGTTCCCAAGCTTTCCAATACATTCTCTGAAATCTATGTGGAGGCCTTGATACTGCTATTTCTCTTGCATTCTGCCAGTTTACAAAATTAGCACCATGTAGACATGGATGCCACTAAGGTTTAACCGTTGAGCCCTCCAGAAAAGTGGCCCGAGCCACATCTGAGGCTATTTGAGCCATGGATGCTGTAGCCAGAGTAGCTGGGATACATGGAGCAGGGTAAATAAGGTGATGCAGAAAACTGGTGTCCCAAGCCTATTCCCTGTAATCACTCTGTACCTCTAGGTCTCTTGGCCTGTGATGAGAAGGACAGCCTTGAGGATTTGTGAAATGTCCTTCTGGTCCTTTTTCTCATTGTTCTGACTATTAACACCTGGCTCCCTTTTATCCATGCTAATCTTTTTTTTAATAGACTCTCTCAGCTGTACTCTTTAATTTCTTTCCTGAAAACAGCTCTGTTCTTCTTCCCTACCACATGGCCAGGCCGCAAATTTTTCAGGTTTTCCCACCCTGTTCTTTTTTTTTTTTTTCTTCCCCCAACAGTTCACTGTAGGCAGTTATAAGTAACCGTGCAGTAGCCTGAATACTTTACTGTTTAGAATTGTCTCCTAGGTTATCACTCTTAAGTTTGGCCCTCCACAAAGTTCTAGGGTAAGAACCCAATGCAGCCAATTTCTTTGCTATGGCATAATACAAATCACCTTTTCTTTAATTTCCAATGCCTTGTTCCTCCTTCCCATATGAGAGCTCATCAAAAGGCATTTACTGTCTATATTTCTATCAGCATTTTGTTCATGAACACTTAACCAATCTGTAAGAAGTTTCAAACTGTTCCTGGTCTTTTTGTATTCTTCTCAGCCATAGCCAGAATCACCATTAGTGTTCTATTTCCTGCTATACAATCTTTCTCTTGCCTGCTAATTTAAACTCTTCCAACCTCTGCTCATTACTCAGTTCCAAAGCCACTTTAACAATTTGAGATAATTTTATAGTACCAATTTTTTGTCTTAGTTAGTTTTCTGTTACTACAACAGAATACCAGAGGTAATTTATAAAGAAGATGAGCTTATTTGGCTCACAGTCCTTGTGGCTAAAAAGTTCAAGAATGTGCAGCTGCATCTAGTGAGGGCTTCAGGCTGCTTTGACTCATGCTGGAAAGCAAAAGGTGGTTGTGTGCAGAAATTCTATGATGAGAGAGGAAGCAAGAGAAGAAATCGGTGAAGCCAGATGCATTTTAACAACCTGCACTTTCAGGAACTAATTCCCACAAGAGGATATCAATCTTCTAATATGGGATCCTCCTTCAGCATCCAAATACCTCCCAACACTGCCAACTTGGAAATCAAATGTTAATGTCAGTTTGGGTAGAGACAAATTACATCCAAACCATCTACTTATATAAAGTTTTAGTGGTATGGATAGGAGATCAGGCCAGCTACAGCATTACCTTAAGACAAAGCCTAATCCAGAGTGAAGTCAGTATCAGTGTAATACCAAAATTTGGCAGAGACATAATGATAAAAGAAAATTTCCGGCCAATATCTCTGATGACCATAAATGCAAGAACCCTCAATAGAACTAGTAAACTGAAATCAACAGCACATCGAAAAATTCATACACCACACTCAAATTGGCTTTATTCCTGGGATGCAAGTCTGGTTCAACATACACAAATCAATCCGTGTGATTCACCACATAAACAGAATTAAAAGCAAAAACAATGTGATCATCTCAATAGACACAGAAAAATCTTTCAATAGAATCCAGCATCCCTTCATAATAAAATCCCGCAATAGACTAGGCATTGGAGGAACACACCTCACCATATTAAGAGCAATTCTTAGACAAACCCACAACCAACAACATACAGAATGGCAAAACCTGGAAGGATTGTCTTGCTAACTGGAAGAAGGCACTGTTACCCAATCTCCCCACTCCTATTCAACGTAGTACTGGAAGTCCTAGCCAGAGCAATCAGGCAAGAGAAATAAATGGCACCCAAATAGAGAGAGAGAGAAAAAAAGGAATCCAAGTACTTCTCTTTGTTAATAATATGATCCTATACATAGAAAACCCTTAAGACTGTCAAAATGCTACTAGAACTGATAAATGATTTTAGTAAGGCTTTAGGATTCAAAACCAATGTACAAAAACAAGTAGCATTTTAATACACCAATATCATCCAGGCTGAGAGTAAAGTCAAGAACAACTTAAGAATTCACATCAAATCAAGAACAATTTCATTTAAAACAGCCACAAAAAATGAAACACCTAGGAATACAGCTAACCTAGAAGGTGAAAAATCTCTATAAGGAGAACTACAAAATCCTGCTGAAAGAAATTAGAGAAAACATAATTAAATGGAAAACATTTGATGACCATGGATTGGAAAAAAAATACCATTATAATGGTCACATTGCTGAAAGCAATTTACAGAATCCTATCAAACTACCAATGTCATTCTTCAGAGAAAGATGTTGTTAGATTTCCATATATTTGTATTAGAAATAACTATTCTAAAATTCATATAGTATCAAAGAAAGAGCCTAAGCAAAAAGAGCAAAGCTGAAAGCATCACATTATCTGACTTCAAACTATACTATAAGGCTACAGTACCCAAAACAGCATGGTGTTTCTACAATAACAGACATACAAAACAATGAAACTAAATAGAAAACTCAGAAATAAAGCTGCAAACCTACAGCAATCTGATCATTGACAAAGCCAACAAAAACAAGCAATGGAGAAAGGATTCCCTATTCAATAAATGGTGCTGAGATAACAGGTTAGCCATAAGCAGAAGAATGAAATTGGAATCTTTCCTTTCCCCATACACAAACATCACTCAAGATGAATTAAATATTTAACATAACACCCCAAAGTATAATAATCCTAGAAGAAAACCTATTAAATACTTTTCTTGATATTGACCTTGCCAAAGAAGTTGTGACTAAGTTCTCAAAAACAATTGCAATAAAAGAAAAAAAATGACAAGTAGAACCTAATTAACCTAAAGAGCTTCTCCACAACAAAAGAAATTATCAACAGAATAAACAGACAACCTACAGAATGGGAGAAAACATTTACAAACTATGCATCTCACAAAGATCTAATATCCAGAATGTAGAAAAACTTAAGTATTAAAAGACAAATAAGTCCATTAAACATAGTCAAAGGACATGTGCAGAGACTTCTCAGAAAAAGACATACAAGTAGCCAACAAACATATGAAAAAAATCCTCATCATCACTAATTATTAGATAAATGCAAGTGAAAACCACAGTAAGATACAATCTCACACAAGTCAGAATGGCTATTACTAAAAAGTAAAAACAAACAAACAAAAACAATAGATGCTGGTGAGGCTACAGAGAAAAGGAAATCTTGTACCTTACTGGTGGTACTACATTAACTGATTTTTGGATGCTGGACTAATTTTGCACTTACGAGATAAATGCCACCTATAGTATATGATTTTTTTATATGTTGCTGGATTTGGTTTGCTAGTATTTTTTTCAGATTTGTCTATTAATTATATATTGGTAATACTGGTCTATAGTTACTTTTCTAGTAAGGTTTTTGTCTGTTTTTATTATTAGGGTATATTGTACTCAGAAAATGATTAAGAAACTGCTTCCTTTTTCCATTTTTTTTGGAAGAGCTTGTGAATATTATTAATATTTTTATATGTTCATTAGAATTCACCCAAAAGCCATCTGAGCCAGGCTTTTTGTTGTGGGAAGTTTTCAAATTACTAAGTCAATCTTTTTATTTGTTATATGTCTATTCAGATTTTCTGTTTCCTCTTAAGTCACTTTCAGTAGATTGTGTTTTTCTATGATTTTGTCTCTTTTACCTAAGTTATCTAATTTATTGCCATACATTTGTTCATAATATTCCCTTATAACCTTTTTTGTTCCTTTCCAGTCAGTAACAATGACCCATCTTTACTACAGGTTTTAGCGATTTGAATCTTCTCTGTTTTTTCTTGGTTCATCTAGCTAAAAATGTGGGTGGCTATATGGAAACTCTCTATACCGTCCACTCAATTTTTCTGTAAGCATTGAAGTACTTAAATATTTTAACCTAACACGGCTTAATATATATATAGTATTAATATATACTATATAAAATATATATAAAAGTATATATTATATAATAATATATAACATATATAATAGTCATATTATTATCAGAAATGCCAGTGGATGCAAACACCTAAATATATCTACATATACACAAAGTAGGTGCATTACATAAGAAGATAATAGAATTGCTAATAAGCACATGAAAAGATATTTACTTATTAGGGAAATCAAGTCAATACTACAATGAGTTACCACTAAACGAACATGTTTAAATGAAAAATTATTGACAATATTCAACATTGGTGATGGTATGGAGAAACTAGTATTCTCATGTATTGTTGGTAGTGATGTAAAAAGATTCAGATATTTTGGACAAGAATTTGCTAATTTTTACAAGGTAAAACAGTACTTTGACTACTAGTTATCTAACCATGAGAAATAAAAACATTTATCACCACAAATACTTGTAATGAATGTCCTATCAACATTATTACAAAAGCCAATACCAGGAACAATCCATATATTCTTCACCCGGGGAATGCAAAAATACAATCTACATTCATACATTATATTACTTCTTAACAACAAAAAGAACAAGCTAGTGATATATGCAACAACATGATTTAACTTCAAATACATTGTGCTCAATTAAAGAAGACCTACAGAAAAAAACGACATACTTGATAAAGTAAAGTTGTAATCACAGATTATAGGTTTACTGTTTACTTGGGCTATCTGTTGGAGAGAAAGTTTACTCCAAAGGGCATGAGGAAAATGAGAAAGAGAATAGTAGCTGTGTATCAAAAGTGGGTTGTTTGAATGATTATACAACAGCAAAAACTTAATACCTACTTATAATAGATAAATTTTGTGATATACAAAGTACATATGTAAATTATCTCTCAATTATGAAATATAACAACAAGAACAAAAAAATGGAAAAAAGAGGATACAGAAATATTCATATTATTATGAGAGATGCCAGTGGATGCAAACATCTAGATAATGAGTTGGGGGCAGGGTCAATGTAATTCAAAAATATGCCTAAAGTAGTAATAGACAAATAAACTTTAACTGTACTTAACATAAAATCAGAACATTACCGTGAAATCAATACATTACTTAAAATATTAACACACGCAAAAATCACAATCCCTTGATTCTTAGCTACTCTGCAAATGTTGCTTTGTCTGTAGCTATTCTAAGAATACGCTCAGAAAATCATTCCTAGAAATATGTCTGTTGCCAGCATTTAGCAGTTTCACCTAAGGATTTCTCAAAATAACCTATAGAACAATTTGTGGCAGCTGTATTTTTCTAGTTTTAAGTTTTTACCAATATATATGTTTGAAACAAAGAATGTTGATACTCAATAAATCACATCTTTATATGTGTTTAAACTGTGTATAAACCATGTTTCTCTGTGTGTATGTGCTTTCAGCTCTAGTTAATGCATTCATTACTGCATTACAGTGAAAGAGCTCTAAAATTTTATTTCTAAAAGTGACATCAGTTAGCATATAACTAACTCCCTATTTTTGTAGATGAGAGACCTGTTCTAGAGATTGAAAATGACTTATCCAAGGGCAAGTTTAGTCAAGAATAGAATCTAGGTTTCTTGGCATTATTAAATAACTACTACATCATTTTTTTTTCTATCAGATTACTATCAGTTGGCTATGGCCACAACAAAATGTGGAATGAGTTAAGCAATATCTGTATTTTCTACTCATAATTGAAGTAAAAGTGATACTGAGTTTTACTCTCATAATTGTTGCAAACTGAACAGTTAACTAAAAGTTGGGGAAAGTTTTAATTTCATTTAGATCCATATGGCTTAGCCAGAAGGAGGGGAAGTATGATACTCACTGGATGATTGGCATAGAATTCTTGTTAATTTCTCAATGGGAAAATTGTGAGATGAATACTATTAATATATGTTAAAGAGGCTGGGTTCTTTTTTCTAGAACATTAAAATCTAAAATAAAACAGCAATAGAAACATGAACAGCATTGAAAAATAGCAAAACATCATTATTACTAAAAGGTAACATTTATATTGTGCTTACTATATGGTATACATAATCCAAAATTATTTTCTCAGGTAATCTTCAAAATAGGACGTAAGAGTTACAATATTATCCACATAAATATTATCCATGTAGCTAATCACCCATAGGCAATATAAATTACTAAAAGACATTAAAGAATCTGGCTGGCCAGGTGCAGTGGCTCACGCCTGTAATCCCAGCACTTTGGGAGGCCAAGGTGGGCGGATCACTAGGTCAGGAGATCGAGACCATCCTGGGTAACACGGTAAAAACCCGTCTCTACTAAAAATACAAAAAAATATAATAATAATTAGCCTGGTGTGGTGGTGGACTCCTGTAGTCCCAGCTACTCGGGAGGCTGAGGAAGGAAAACAGCATGAACCCGGGAGGCGGAGATTGCAGTGAGCCGAGATCATGCCACTGCACTCCAGCCTGGGCGACAGAATGAGACTCCGTCTCAAAAAAAAAAAAAAAAAAAAAAAGAATCTAGCTAAGATCCCTTAGCTGGTTTAGCAGAGAAAACATAATAGGATGGGGTCAGAATATAAAATATGAAGTTATATCATGAGGTGAAAGATGGCTGAGTTAGAAAGCCTGGGTTTAAATTCCAATCTGCTGATTAATCTTGGCCTTAAACAAGTAATTCGCTCTCTCTGGGAATCAGACACCAGCTGTAAAACGAGCCTCTCTTTGCCTCTTAGGATTGTTAAGAGGCATACATGAAATCATATATAATACTCTTTATATATAAAAATCACTATATAGAAGCACTTTTCAAGCATGCAGTAGTGTAATGATGCACTTGATTTAAGGGGTTCATTGAGGAAAGCCCCTAATGTGAAAAGCAAAAATAGAAGCAAACCTTTCCAAATGCCTGCTAGATTCTGGGAGTTCATGAAAAACAAGACTCCATATTTCACTCTTTAAAATAAAATCTCTGCAACTCCAATGAAGGGAAGGATCAAAGATTTGGTAGTTATAGAGCATTCTTACATTAGTCAAATCTGCAACCATTTGCACACCAACCTTCTAATTTTTCTTCGTCTGCCAAGCACTTGCACTTACAACATTCATTTTCTTATTATTTTTAAAATAGGCTTTTGTTTTGGTTTGGTTTTTTGCTTGCTTTTTTGAGACAGGGTCTTGCTCTGCCACCCAGGTT
Organism: Macaca thibetana thibetana; assembly: GCF_024542745.1. Taxonomy (NCBI): domain Eukaryota; kingdom Metazoa; phylum Chordata; class Mammalia; order Primates; family Cercopithecidae; genus Macaca; species Macaca thibetana. The sequence continues at coordinate 69,565,657 of NC_065592.1, forward strand.
AGACTAGGCTGGAGCACAGTGGCACAATCTTGGCTCACTACAACCTCCTTCTCCCCAGTCCAAGCGGCTCAGTGTCTCAGCCTCCCAAGTATTGGGGTTATAGGCACGCGCAACCACTCTTGGCTTATTTTTTGTATTTTAGTAGAGACGGGATTTCATTGTGTTGCCCTGGCTGGTCTTGAACTCCTGAGCTCAGGCAATCCTCCTGCCCAAAGTGCTACGATTATAGGTGTGAGCTTGAGCCTAGCCTAAAATAAGTTTCTTTAATTAGAATGTTAATGAAAGAAATTCATTTGAACCATAACTACAGGTTAATAAACAGATCATTGCAGGTAACTTTAAAGTCCCCTGTCTGCCCTTTTCTGAAAATATCCTCTTCTTTGTCACCAAAGGTAATCATTGTAAGATCATCATTGCATAATCATGCCCTTGCTTTTCTTATAATTTTAAACTCTATATTCCTATATATGTATACCTAAACAATGTATTATCCATCATTGGCTGCCTTTAAATAATATGCAATGGACATTTCTGTAATATGTGTCAGCATAATATTTTAAGTTTGTTTCTTGTATGGAGTGAATATATTTTCAATATTGAATGATATTCCACTTCATGTGTATGTTACAATTATTTATCTAACAATTTGGTTGATATCTTTTGACATGAGTCTTTATTTCAAACACTTGATCATTTTTGTTTGTATAATTCAAGCAATATCTTTGTTGATTACTCATCTATATTTTCCTCCAGGAACACGTTGGCCTACTAACAGTTTCACAAATGTCTTCAGGCCAGGGCCATTTTGTTGCCATTAGGGATTTGCTGTTTCCTACAGTAATCATGTTCACCTCACCTCATATGCTTAAGTGCTGCCATTCAGCCACTGCTTTTCCAGACACCTACCATTTCCATTAACAAAACAGCACAATCCCATGGAATCCTCCTCTTCTGCTAACCATTGCCTATAAGGACTGACTGCAACCACCACAGTTTTCAGCGGTCCCCTGATAAGCAAAAATTTTTTTTTGAACTGGTAAGTGGTGTGTCTTCTAATAACCTGCCCTTACGTAACTAATCTATTTGAGCATGTCTAACTTTTTAGCTTTTTGATCCCTTTTCAATACCCTATGAATTCTGGCTCCTAGCGCTTTTATAATAAGCTGTCGCTTTGTGCTTCAAGGAGTTAGGCTAGCAGCATATTAAGGCCAATTCTAGATGTCTGTGTAGTATGTTAATTCCTAAGTCAAGGGAAAGTATCCCCATAAATAAACTCTTCCTTATCCAGATTAATAATCTGTATTTTCCCTGGTTTAACATCTTCAAGATCCATTCCCAGAAATGTTTTCCTCGTTTCTCTTGGTATGTATTAGCAATAGCCTACAGCTATTTTTTTAATTTTATTTTTTGCAAAGTGACATGAGCCGTGTTGAGACTTAATCTACTTTATTGATTTAGAAATCATAAAAATAGATCGGGGCAAATCAGGATTAGGGAAAATATTTCTTGGTTTCCAGGAGGAAGCATCATTTTGCGGTCATGGTGCGATTTAATAATTTCAAATTTTTTTCCATGGACACTTGAGAAGCTGTATTTTCTATTCTCAGTTTATACAGTTTGATAAATATCCACAAGGTCAACATTCATATTATTTAGATCTTCTATTTCCTTAAATGTTTTTTGTTCTGTCAATCTCTTTTGTACTTAGAATCATATGTTAATGTCTCTTATTACTAGATGTTTCCGGTTATATCTCTATATATCATAAAATTCCTGCTTCAAAAAAATGGTTACTGTGTTAATTGGTACATCGATATTCATAAGTGTTATACCTTTCTTGTGACTGTGGCTTTTAGCATTAGAATATACCCTTCTTTTTAACAATTGCCGTTTATAGCTTGAATTATATGTGTAATATCAGCATCACTACCTCTTATTTATTGTTTTTATTTGCATGAGAAACTGTTAACTCATGTCTGTATTTTTAGCCCTTCATAATAACATTGTTTTTGGGTTTTTACTTGTGGACAACATGAATTTTGCTTTGCCTGCAAAACTAACATTAACTTTTAACAAAAAGAAGACAGAGTTAAGTCCATTTATATTTATCTATAAGGTTAAATGATTGATGCCAACTCCGTAATAATATGTTATAATTATGTCATGTTTATTTACTATGTTTCTTTGTCATGTGTTTTTTTATATTTTTAGGTTTATAGAATATTAAAATTCTATATTAATTTTATTAAAAAGAAAAATATTTTATTTGATTTTTCTTTTGGTTCTGGGTACATAGCACACATATATATTTATATATGAGATGTTTTGATACATGCATGCACTTTGAAATAAGCACATCATGTAGAATGAGTTATCCATCCCCTCAAACATTCATACTTTGAGTTACAAATATTCAATTATAATCTATAAGTTATTTTAAAATGTACAATTATTGTTGAGTACAGTTTATTTTCTCTTCCTTGTGACTTTTTAATAATATTTTTCTTTTCTCTTGCTTATTTTATTCTAAGAATACAGTACATAAACATATAACACACAAAATATATCTTAATTGTCTGTGTTATTAGGCTTCCAGTCACCAAGTAGACTATTAGTGTTAGGTTTGAGGGAGTCAAAATTTATATGAAAATTTTCAACTACATAAGATGTCAGCAGCCCTAAACCCTGTGTTGTTCAAGGGCCAACTGTATATTCAGTTTGGAGTTTTATCTTACTCTTCTCTTTTGCTTAATTGTCATATTGGGGCGTGTTGATTTAATGTGTGTCTTTTTTCTTTGTTAATATATCAGTATAAGTTTGCTTTTCCTGATGATTTATGTATTGGAATGGATTGCAATCTCTCTAACTTCATGGTATCCTCCTGTCATATAGCAGAATCCAGATACTGTAATTTACTGAATATATGTATACTGAGGATAGCTTATATTTTTTGAAATTTTTTTATCCCTCCTTGTCTTGAAAGATACCAATTTTCCCTTCCTTTCTCCCTCGCCACTCCTTCACTATCTTTATTCCTCCGCTAGGGCTGCAAAAACAAAATATCACCAACTGGGTGGCTTAAGCAATGTATATTCATTTTCTCCCAGTCTGAAGGTCAGAAACCCAATATGAAGCTGTCAGAATGCTTCATTTCTCCTGGGGCTCTCTCTTTGCTTTGCAGATGGCTGCCTTCTTGCTGTGTCCTCACGTGGCCTTTTCTCTTCTGAACACATCCCTGGTGTCTCTTCCTCATCTTATAAGGACTGTTGGATTAGGACCTCCACCTTTATGACCTCATTTATCCTTAATTACCTCTTTAAAAGGCCTATCAGCCTCTTTCTGAAGTATACCTTATCCTTCTAGTTGGCACTTTTATTAAAAATCTATGTGTTTGAAAGTTTGTCACATCAAAATTCACATACTTTCTTATTATGAGATTTATTGAAGTATAATTAACAGGCATTAAATGGCACATCACAATCAACATAAGGAACTTATCCACACAGCAAAAAATGTTTCTTTCTGCCCCTTTTGTAATCTTTCTTTCACATTCCTCTCTGCCATCCCCAACCTGATCCTCAGGCAACTATAGATCTGTTTTCTATAACTGTATATTAAGTTGCTTTTTCAGTTATGTTAAGTCAATTATGTTATGCAGTATGTATCTTTTTGCCTGATTTTTTCACTAAGCATTATAATATTGAGATTTATCCATTTTTTGCTCATATCAATAGTATTTTCCTTTTTATTGCTGCATAATATTCTATTATATGTGTATATCACAATTCGTTGTTATGAATATTTGTGTTCTAGTTGATGTATGTCTATAGGATTTCATTTATCTTATCTATAAACTCAGGAGTATCCTTATTGTGTTATATAATGAATCATTTTAAATATCCATAAATATTGTTGACACGTTTTCATAGTGCTTCTTCCATTTTTCTCTGTTTTCTCTTGATAAAGTCTCTATTTCCTTCAAATTACATTCCTCTACAATCTGTCTCTCCTATTAGAAGTTATCCTCAGTGATTGTAGAATAGTTGTTAATATTTATAAATGAGCCTGAAAATCTCATTAAAAGCTTTATGCATATAAGTCTGGCTAGTAAGCTGTAGGTGTTTTTTAGGGGATTTCCGATGTTAGCATATAATGTCTTTTCTCTTGAGCAAATTAGATTCTTCAGAGGAGACTCCTCAAACTTTCCACTTGCCTTCCAGCAATTCATGGTTTTTGAGAAAATATGCTTGGTCATCAAAATGCTTAATATTTAAACTTTTACTTACACTTCCACATTCAACTGGATCTAATTTCCTTGATTAGAATAGTCTCCTTTTTACAGTTTCCCAAATCTTCTGCCAGAATGAAAGAAAGAGCAAGTCAGCTATTTGTACAAAGTGGAAGGCGAGATCATTAGGGAGTGTATTTCTTCTCAAAATGATGCAGCAAAACCCTTCTGGTTTCATTGTCATCTTACGCCTGCATCACTCAGGACATATCTATGTCACCAATTACTGAGTTGCTTGGGATTTCTGCTGGGTAAATTAGGTGGCTTCCCACCATTGAATAGTTGTCTCAGGATTTGCCTTTCTCATGTCCGCTTTCTAATCCTTGCTTTTTTTTCCCCTGTAGTATCTTTTCTCATTTTCTTCGCCTTTGTCTTTTTATGTTTTAATACTAATACTTAAATATTATTTTAAAATATTCATGTATTTCATACAAGGGTTATGTTTTAAAATATGAAATTGTGCCATTATCCTACTGAATGTCAAAATTGGCTCTTATTGCCAAGGGCTCTGTCACTATTACTTCTCCGGGAAAAAGCAATAACAGTACTGCAGGATTAATTCTGAGTAGATCAAAGCACATTTAGACACATACCTATATTCCATCTATACTGCTGTATGTGACATTGAGTAAGGCACTTAAAATGGAGAAAACTAAGTCTCAGTTATTCACCTGTGCAAGTAGATTAATAATATATACCATTCAATGTTGTACTGAAAATAAAATTAGATCATGTGCACTCTAGTAATGTGTGTACACCGATGCGCCAGCGAATGGGATAGCCAAATCTGATGTTTAATTCTATCTTGATTAGAGATTGAAGTTTATTATTTGAGCCATAATTCCCACAAAATACTATCCAAAATGTGATTCTTCTTTTTCTGACTTCCAGCAGGTAAAATATGGTTAAATGATGAGCTATTCCCAGGTGGCATGTTAGCAAGGGTTGCACACTCAAGATGAGGTTGATGATGCTGACTTCCATTATATTCCATGGATCTCAACACAGGTGGCCGTTCTTCCTCTTCCCAAGTTCCCGCCATAAAAACTTCTCTAGGTCCATTTACTTTTTTTGTTTTTTGTTTTTTCCTGCTCTAGTCTAACATAATTTCAAAGAACAAAAAAAAAAATACTGGTAAAATGTATTTATTAAATTATTTATTGTGATATTTAGCTATTTCTTTGAGTCTTTGGATATTTTTTATTTAAAGAAGTGATACTTTTAAAATAATACTAGATAAGATAGAAAAGAATATGTTCAAAAATAAAAAGACTAATAGTTGTAACATAATGATACTATATTTACAAATTAATTGCCCAAAAGAATGCCTGGTACATAGGATGCACTCTAGAAATAGCTGCATTTTCCTTCAAGTTCCTATTGCACAATAATTGTAATTATTATGATAATTATATTGTTAGCTAATATGTATTGAAGGACTTTTAATTCATTGCCTTAATCTTCAGAGCCATCCTGTGTATGCATGTCTTATTTTGTTTCTATTTTTCTGAATTTAAAGAAGGTTATTAAATCCCTTAAGTTTATACACGCTTTCTTCAACTGGTAGCTTCAGATCCAATTGATTTTAAGATTCAGGTAATCACTACACCAGGATTTCTTCTTCTGGAGCCCTAATTTATTTCACATGTCACACTGATATATTTGACCACCATATACCTCTGTGCCCATTGAGATCACAGAACTGCCTATATCATAGAAGGAATAGAAAACCTATGATGTGGTTGATGAATAATATATGAATCAGGGGTGTCCAATCTTTGGCTTCCCTGGGCCACACATAAAATACACTAGCACTAACAATAGATGATGGGAAAAAATATATCACGAAAGAATCTCATAATGTTTTTTAAAAGTTTACAAATTTGTGTTGGGCCACATTCAAAGCCGTCCTGAGACACATGTGACCTGCAGGCTGTGGTTGGACAAGCTTGATATAAATCATGAACCCTCAAAATGTTTTAAAATATTTACTGTGCTGGATGGCGACTCATGCCTGTAATTTTAGCATTTTGGGAGGCCAAGTTGGGAGGATTTCTTGAGCCCAGGAATTCAAGATCAGCCTGGGCAACACGGTGAGACCCTGCCTCTACAAAAAACATTTAAAACATTAGCTGGGCACGGTGTCACAAGCCTGTAATCCCAACTACTTGGGAGGCTGAGGTGGGAGGATGGCTTGAGCCAAGGAGGTTGAAGCTGCAGTGAACCATAATTATACCACTGCACTCCGGCCTGGGCAACAGAGGGAGACCCTGTCTCAAAAAACAAAAACAAAACAACAACAACAAAACAGGTTTTAAAATGTCTACTGTTATTATTACATCTGTTCAAATGAATACTAGATATTGTGAAAAAGAGGCAGAAGCTAGTTTTTAGCGTGTGTGTGTGTGTGTGTGTGTGTGTGTGTGTGTGTGTATTAACCTTGGGGAAGGAGGTGGAAGACTTGACATTGGGCAGGTAACTTCTGATCTGGAGATGACCCAGGGAAATGTCAAGACATAAAATAGGGTACTGAGGATCATAGGTCTAAGCTGAGTCTTTGCCAGAGGATTGCTTGCAGGGATCAGATAACAGAGCTAGCAATAAGAAGCCCAAGGGTGTAGAGGGCAGCTCTGAGGACTGACTTCATCATTTTGCCTAAGGTCAATTCCTATTTGAGAGTGAAATACGAAGCTGCTGAAACAATTATTTTGATGGCTTCATGTTTTTTAACCACCTTAATTTTAATAAAATAGTACTGGGTTTGCCTATATCTTATTGGCTTCCTAATGTTAGAATAATTTGTAAAATGAAAATTTGTATTATTTTGAAATTCTATAAATTCTTGAAGCAGGGGCTTGAAGCCTGAATACTACTTTTTACAAAGGAGCTAAAGAGTAATTAAATCTAATCTTCAGTGAAAGTCCTTGTTTTGTTACCTTGTTCCATAATTTCTCAAAACAAACACACCTATTTTGGAAATATTGACACCAGATGTAATAAGATTGAATAAGAGGTTCACCAATTTATTAAATATGAGCCAGATGGCAAAGCTTTGAAGATAACTCTTGCGTGTGTGTACACATGTGTGCATGTATGAATGTCTGTCTATATGTGTATTACTTGCAAGTGGACACAAGAATAAAAGGAAGTTGTGAATGTTTTAGGTTGCATTTGGTAGTTTCCCTATAAAAACTAAGTGATTTTAGGGTCTGTGTTATCTGCTCATGACCACATATCTATAGAAATAAACAAACATCAGAGAAGTCAGAAAAGACAGAGGTGTAAGAGAAAATGACCTCATTTGAAAGAGAAGTATACAGTGCAGAATAGGGCACTGATGAATCACTTGGCACTAACTCAAGCAAGGGAAATGAGAGATCACATTCCAAAATTAGCCTAGATCTTAGTGTACAGGCAACTCTTTATTGTTAAGAATAACATCCAAATTCCTTGAACGATAAATCTAAATATTGAGAAGCACCCTGTATATATATTACAAACAGATCAAGGCATCTACTCGCCTTCTTTTCACGTCAGCCTACACCATCAGTACACCAATATTAGAAATTCCCATTCAGCTGCTACATATTTAGTGTGGCAAGGTAAGAGTTTTGCTGAAACAATATCTTCATCTTATTTCATAATAGTTGAAGGTGTAATTTAGTCACTTACAACATAGTATGAATTAGGGCTTTTCCAATTTTTTTCTTATGATAAAATACATGTAACATCTTAACCATTTGTTAATATACAATTCAGTGGCATTAAATGTATTCATAATGTCATGCTACCATCACCATCATCCACCTCCATAACTGCTTTCGTCTTGTAAAACAGAAACTCTGTACTCATTAAATAATAATTCCCTGTTGCCCATCCCTGTTACCTATTCTATTTTGAAGTGAGTTTTACATGAATGTAAGTGAAGAGGAACAAGATATCGTTAGGCTTCTGGGCTTCTAAGAAGGTTGAAGGGTGATAATAGGAAAGAAAGGAAACTTACCATTTTGAGTGATTGTCTGGAATTGTTTTAGGTGTGGAAATTTTCCCAACAGTTTTGTGATGTGCTTATAACAAGTTTACAAACCATACAATTAGGCTATCAAAATCTAAAGTTTATGTTGTTACTAGTGGATCATAAAAGAGTGCAGCAAAGTATTCAAAAAGTACAGAATAAAGAGGCTAGAACATGGAAAGATATATTTTACTTATTTTTTTAAATTGCGTAGGAAAGGGCCGCTACTCACCAGAGCTTACATTTGTGCATTATAAGCCACATCCCTACTTTTTATTCAGTGTATAAGACAATGAATTACTTGTTGCCATTCTATTCATGTCGTTTTTGCAAGTGTTTCAAAATAAAATAGTGCTTTGCAGTATAGTTCTGAGTTTTCAGAGAGAAATTGGGCTTCCTTATAATGTAGACCTTGGCTTCTACTCTAAGATCACCTAGGTTTAAATAAGGTAAATTACTTAAGCAACCTGTAAAACTCCTCAGGCATTCTTTTTGCAAATTTCTATATTCCACTTGGAAGTTCAAAGCAATTTATTATTTAAAAGAGGTATATTTTTTAGTATTACTTTCTTAAAATCTTGCCTGCTCTTAGTATAAGTTTAAACAAACATATATTAAGGTATAAATGACTAATAATACTAGTAATATAATGATTATGTCTTTTGTAATATGTTCTATTGTTAAAGGAAAAGTTCATATTGTGCGTATCCAGAACTTCAGTTTCCACTCAGTACCAACTCAAATCAGATCCTAAATGTTAATTTCCAGTTTACTCCTAAAGGCAGTGAAAGTATGTCTTGAGGCAGTATCAAGCCAGGCACAGAAATTCAAATCCTATATAATCTTAATTATATGTAGAATTGTAAAAAGTGGACCTCATACAAGTAGAGAGTAGAAGGGTGTTTACCAAAGGCTGAGGGGGCAGGATGGGGTAAGATATGGCTAAAGGGAAAGGGGAGACGTTGTTCAAAAGATACCATGTTTTAGTGAAACACGGGAAATTAGTTCTGATGATCTAATGCACAGCACAGGGACTATAGTTAATAATAATGTATATTTCAAAATTGCTAAAAGCATAAATTTTAAATGTTCTGATTATAAAAAATGACAAATACATGAAGTGATAGATATGTCTATTAACATAATTTGACCATTCCACAATGTACGTATATATCAAAACTTCATATTTTACCCCGTAAATATATACAACTACTTTTTGTCAATTGTAAAAAATCAAAGTTTTTAAAAAATCTAGGGTATCTTTGGGTCAATAGTCCCTTCTTTTACTTATTTGGTTCAATCCAAACATTTCCTCAAGGAAAACTGAAACATAGCCAAAAGAAACACTCTTCCCAGGTTTTATTCATGGAATCATTCCATTAACCCAATACACTATTGGAATTGTTTTTTGTTAGAAGATTGTCCTCTTGGATGCTAAGCTCTTTGAGGGCAGAAATTACATCTTACTTTTCTTTGTTTCCACAATGCATAGTACTTGACACGTTCAGTACATGTATTCCCTGAAACCAAATATTAAATTGATTAAGGGTAATATAGGAACCTGATATAATTTTAATGCAATTGACATTAAAGGAAATAATACTTCTGATGTACCAAAATTACTAAGTTTATATTTGTTTCAGTTGAACTTTGTTGCTTTCTTTGAAGTTTTCTGTAAAGAGGTTCACAATGTCTTATAAATTATAAATAAGTACATGAACCATGAGGCAGAATCTTATATTTTAAAAAGAACATTTTCTATTTTTTAAATAATAAAACATTTTGAATTTTTTTGTAGTAATCATCTATTAAGTTATGTCCTCCATATTATTATTCATCAGGGTTTGTGCTTAAATTCTCTAGTCAGAAATCTTGAATGCACAGGCTTTATATTAATTATATTAAATTTAAAAATGTATTTACTATTTAGTTTCTAACATAATGACAATACTGTGTGCATTTTTACAATTTTTCTTATCCTAAAAATATCATGAGCTCTCCTAGTACTAACAATTGGCTTCTACAGGCAAATAATTTTGCCAATGACTCATAAAAATTACCACTGGATTATTTTTGTTGCTCCAAGAAAACCTAATGCAAAACAGGTAAATAATATTCAAATTATAGTTGTCTTACACAGAGAGTACTAGCACTTGTTAAGGGATAGTGTGTTGTTAAATATTGTTTCCTGTGGAAGGACCACTATATGGGAATAGATAGTGAAATTGTCCCACAATCTAGCCTGGCAGGACAACTGAAATGTTACGTATCAATGAAAAGAATTAGACCTTTAAATGCAATTTTGCACTGGTTATTGTTTACCTGTGCACACAAATTTTGGTACTCAAATCATAAAACCAAAATTCCTCTTGACACTAAAATATAAACGGCTTTTTTTTTTTTTTTTTTTTTTTTTTTTGCTTAGAGCATCTAGTTCAGATTTTCTCCCTAGCTACCTTGAGATATTAACTAGAGATTTTATAAGCAACAACAAAACATTTATGTAAAAACTTGACTTCACATTATATAATTCTCTGTGTATCATTGACTAGAGAGATATCTTTTGCCTAAAATTACATAACAAAACAATATATAGGCTTAATTAAAATGTGATTTTTTGGGGCACAATTTTTTTATATAAGTTTGGATATCTTTAGCATATATGCTGCTGCATTTCTCTCTGTATTCGCTTTATTTTACCCAGTTCTCTATCTACCAGGTTATCTATTCACGGTAATGAAGGCATATTACTGATTTGATCTGTTTGAGGTATCTTTAAATTTCTTTTGTTACTAACAATAAATTAATACAATTCAATGTCAGTTATTTTTTACAATCAAAATAACATATTAACATCATTTTTCAATAAGACTGTCCTCATCCTCCAGATATGGTTTTCTGAATGTGGAAAAGAGGGGTGAGGTTATAATGAGTCTGCTGGAAATTGTATACGAGAAGTAACAGATCATATATCTAGTAGGGAGCAACTTTCAGTGATTTAATATTCATAGTCACAGCAATTATAAATTATTGAGAAGCTGTAGTACAAACATCTTGTATTACTGCGCTTGGGCTCTCATAGCAAAATACCACAGACGGCTGGCCTAAACAACAGAAATTAATTTTCTCACATTCTGGGTGCTAGATGTCCAAAATCAAGTTACTGTCAGGGTTGCTGTGTGACAAGAGCTTTCTTCCTGGCTTGCAGATGGCCACCTTCTTTCTATGTCCTCCCACAGCCTCTGCTCTGTACATGTGTGAGAGAAAGAGAGATCTCTAATGTCCCTTACTTCTGGTGTCTTACTCTTCTTTTAAGGAACTTAAGTCCTATCAGATCAAGGCTTCACATTTATTACCTCATTTAACCTTAATTAATTCTTTGAGGGCCTAATCTCCAAATACAGTTCCACTGAGGCTTAGGGCTTCAGCATATGAATTTTGAGGGAGCACAGTTCTGTCAATAATACATCCTTAACCCAACTATGTTGGATTATAACCGACTGATTATGCTAATTATCACAGGCTAACACGTGTGAACATCGCTTCTCACTGAAGGAAAAAAAGAAGGGTAACCCTGCCCATTGTTGAAAACTCCTTGCAAAGAAAAACTATATCTTTTGTCAACCTCAACATTAAACATGTTAAATGAAATACTAGGCCCACAATGATCACTTATAAAATATTTATTTAATAAATAACACTAATGAGCTAATTTTATGGTCCACATTGATTCACACTGGTCCAAATCAGACTAATTAATATGATGATACACTAATTGCAGCATTTTAAAGTTTTTGATAATCTTACCTTATAACACCACTCTTTACCTCCATTTTTATTAGTCAATTTTGCTAAGATTTTTGCAGACACTGTGGATGCTTTCATCATTCAGTCTCTTGACAAAATGCAATGTGTTGAAAAAGCTTTCAAGTTTCTTTTGGTTTTGGCAAAATGAGGACAACCTCTTGGTTAATTACTGGCTAAAAGTGTTTATGACAAAGAGTTATTCTTGGATTGTTTCTCAAAATGTCCCTTACACACACTAGGAGTCTAAACACACACACTAACAGACACACATACACACATGCACATACCTACACACTTGCGTGTACACACACATGTACATGCAATTGACTTTTCTGGAGTTTTGTTGTTACGCATTTCAGACTTAAACTTCAAAACAATGACTTTGCAATCATATTTTATATATTTATCTGGCATCATTTCATGTTACAAAGAAGACAAAAATAGAGTTGGAATAGCACTAGAGTTTATATTGCTCTAATGTTCAAGAATAAAACATTGGGTTAATAATTTTGCCATCTTTTTAAGGCTAAAATATTTATTTTTACTTGTGATTATTATAATGCAATTCAGTTTGAAAAATAATATAAAAAACATTTGTTCTTTCTAATAAATGTTGCTTTTGCCCTACATATTTAAGCCACTATGTGGTTTTGAGAAAAAAAATAAGTATAAGTATTTATAATTGGTATTTTGTCAAGATTTCTTTCAAGAACACAACATGATCCATGTTAATAATATCCTCTCTAAAGTAAAATTGTTCATTAGTTCTAAACATTTGAATTTGTAAACATGTAACTGGCTCAAGTATGGCTGCTGGATGCTCAGTGGCGAAAATCAGAAGTGAGGTGTAGTGAAAGGAAAGCAACTTTATTTAAATACCAGCAGTTGGGGAATGGCCAGCCTCATGCCTTTATCAGATCATTCCAACTTTTGGGGCTGGGCGAAGGGGTTTAAGGAGAAAGGTGTGGCGAATATGTGAAGTGGTGCAGGAGGGTACAGGTCTGCATGTCTTGCTCCAATGGTTATCTTGAGTAATCGCCTGTGTGGAGGTACCATGTGCATCATTCTTTCTTCTACCCAGTAGTGGTGGGCTAACTGTTCCTATCACCTCCTAAGTGGGAGCATTCCAGAACCGGGTAATTCTGTCTGGTTTGTTTCAAAAAGTGGCCCTTGGAATGTCTAAGCAACCACATAATTAGATAAGAGAGCACTGTTTACAGAAGTACCCGGTGGGAAAGGGAGAAGTAGAGTTTTAAAGTGTGTCAAGGCTCAAAGCAAGAGCAAGAGAGGAAAAAGCAAGTCTTAAAACACATTTTGAGGTTGGCATACTTCCAAAGCTATCAATTCATTAGATTCTTCTCTTGACATTCCATATCATAATACCTGAGAAAAAAATCTGCTGTAAAATAACATTTATTATTATTAACATGTTATTCAAAGCATGTTCTAGGTGTGCGGCCTCTCTAATGGAAAGACTCTTGTTTAGAAAAAAAAAGTTTTTTAGTTTACGTAAACCGTAGTTTAGATTTACGTTTGAGCAATGTTGATCACTGCTTTTAACCTTGCTTTTATGTTGTGATGATATTAAAAAACTTTGCAGATTGGACTAAATTTAATCTTCCCCAACATTACCCCAGAAATGCAAAGTGTCAAAAGGCTTTTGCATATCGTGAGAAGACTCAAGACATGCATTTTTATTGTGTAGTCTGGGCTATGTAATGTGTAGAAACTGGGCATCCAAAATAGTCAAATATTAAAATCCCTACTGGGAAACATAAAGTGTAGTCTGTTTTAAAAGCAAATAAATAATAAAATTTAAAAATATTAATAAAATCACCACAATGACATCTCGGAAACAAAAAATATATATAGAAAAGGAAAATAAGTCTTTCCATGTATTCTAAAACTTGTTCATCTAATATATATTTCAACATAATTTGAATTGAATTATGAATTCAATTAACAAACATAGATGGTTGATTCTATTCCAAAATTAAAGAATCATAAAAAGAAACATTTTTGAAAAAAATAAGAAATCATAAATAATAATTTATGTAACAAAGAATAATGAGATTGCTTTGCAATGTCTGTCTATGCTTTATTTGTATTCTCCACCCGAGGGATATTTGTTCAATCTTGTATGTATTGCATAATTTTGTGAAATGTTTCTATAGTTACATTTTTCAATAAAAGTAGCCCCCTGTGCTCATATGTATATTGAGTACTTGAAGTATGAAGCGTTGTAACTGAGGGGAAAAATTAATTTAATTTAATTGTAAGTAGTTTAAATTGAAGCAGGGAGAAATACTTCTCGTTAAACAAAACATTATTGTTTTAGTGGGACTGCATTTAATTTTAACCAATGAATCACATTTTAGGATTTGTCTGGAACATGTGAGTCCTTTCAAAAGTTACACGTAAACGTATCATTGATCTAGCTAGTATCGACGGTATGATTCAGTTCATATTTTTCTTTTCTTCACAGGTATAACCTTGTAATGTATTTATTTGAATATTCTATGCAGACAACATGAGTTAGAGTGACATCTATGTCAATTGTAATTGGTGACTAAAATAAAATATATATTATTTTCATTATAATATGCTAAAATGATTTTTCCAGCTTAAAAATGAGAAAAATAAAATGTAAAACTAAAACAAAGGCATGATACTAATGAAAAATTGAGTGGAGTTGCAGATGCTAGTACAATCACTAGAAGAGTACAAAGAAGACACTGGAGGAAGGTACACATTTTAGGATAAATACAAATGCAATTTGTTACAGGAAGGCCAAATTTTAAAAACCCTGATGTTTGTGAAAATTATATGAATGCTAGTAAAGTGCAAAATAGTAAGGGACATCTTCAACAATTATATAATGAATATAAGAAATTTTCTCTCAACAGTCAAAAGAAAAAATCAAAGAGATTTGTTTCCTAAAATCAGATGTTTAATGTCTAACAAAACCATTTTCAATGATTTTAAATTTAACTGAGCTGATAATTTTGGCAAGGTATAAGATGGCTTAGTTTCTTGCTCAAAGCAGAAAACCATTATTACACGGAAAAATGTTAAAACAAAATAATTACTTTAGTCATATAATTTTTTAAGAAAATTATGAGAAAAAACATTTGAGGGGACAAAATATCCAAACCACGTCAATCATGGATAGAGTTGCTGAACATTTATTATATACATCCAGATGCTATGAATCCTTGTCAGTTTATAGAACTGTTGACAGAAATTGAAGACAATAAATTTAATGATCTTTAATGATTCTTTGCTAATAATCACTGTTTGTATCATGGAAAAGTTTTTCAGAAATTTACTGTAGTGTTAATTTTAATTCTAGGTTTTCTTGAAACAAAAGCAATGCAATATCAAAGCCAAAAATGGCTATGTGATATATGTTTCCTCTTCAATATCACACTGCATATGAATTAAACAATTTGAATTTCTAAGAAAAGTAAAGCTTATTTGTATCTTAGCTAAAAAGGTAAAATAACATATGTTGAAATAGAAACCTTTTATCATAGAAATCAATAATACTAATTGTACACATTTTTCTATTAATATGAATTTTTAATCACAACTGTAACATAAATCAAATTACAAAACATACAAGAAAACTTTGAAGAACACTTTTTTGATATTGATAAATTTAGAGTTGTTTTTCAACATATGCAATAATCCTTTGAATTCTATGGAAAGCAAAACAAGAGTTAGTGAATTGACTTAACTTAGACAGAAGTAGTCTTGAAAGTAATGTGTTTTTGCTTCCAAGTTAAATCAGTTATCCTAAGAAACATGAAGCCATCTTGTCAACATGAATGTAAATATAAAATAAAATAATTCTTTGACTCAATTAAGTTATTGAGTTATTGAAAAGCCCTTTAGTATGTTTGGAAAGCTTGATTGTGTGAAGACACTTTTCAACTGTAAATTTTATGAGATCTTGTATTAGTCCATTCTTGCATTGCTATAAAAAGCTACCTGAGGTTGGGTAATTTATGAAGAAAAGTGGTTTAATTGACTCACAGTTCTACAGGCTATGCAGAAAGCATGGCTGCTGGGGAGATCTCTGGAAACTTACAGTTATGGCGGAAGATGAAAAAGGAGGAGGCACATTCTACATGGCTGGAGCAGGAGGAAGAGAGAGAGCAAAGGGGGAGGTGCTACACACTTTTACACAACCAGATCTTGTGAGAACTCACTCACTATCATGAGAACAGCAAGGGTTGGAAGTGTGCCCCCATGACTCAATCACCTCCCACCTGGCCCCTCCTTCAATGTTGGGGATTACAATTAGACATTAGATTTGGATAGGGACACAGAGCCAAACTATATCAGATCTAAATTCAGATCAAGAATATCCAATAAAAATTTCGTATCTGAATTGTGATTTGCTGCAATTATAAAATAATAATATATTTTGAATAATTAATATAAAAAGCATGCAAAGCAAAACATCTCACAAATTATTTTTAGATTATTTACATTTTAAAGTACTAACATTTTATATATAAAAAACGTTATTAAATTTCATTTTATCTGTTTTTTAAATTTCATAATAGATATGCTAGAAAATTTAATAGTAATATGTAGTTTACTTTGTATTTCTACAGCATAGTTTTATGGTTATTGTATTCTCAAGGGAATCATAACTGCTAAAGGCTTGAGAACCACTGCTATGGGAAAGAATGCCAAAATCATAGCAGGTTTAGTTTACGCATGTATAATCATTATTAATTGTACTCTACCCACTATGCTTGCTCCAGTGATGCTTTCAACAGCATGTAAAAATGTTTATATGTAGAAAGGTGATTTGATGCAGACAGCAATGAAAGTATAGTGATACTCAAAGATCAAAGTCAACACTTAAATTTAACATTTAGGACCAATTTCAACCTGAACATATTTCAGAGCCCAGATGTTGTCTGATCCAACAGCTAATATCCTTTGGAAAATAAGCAACTGATTTCAGCACTTGAGGCTGCCAAGAGGTATGACACTTCATCTGCAAAAAGACAGCAGCTACAGTCTCTCCAGCCCTCACTTCGTCGGTACATTTTATATTGTCAAAAGAAAACACTGAAGCAAAATAGAATATCCTGTTTGAAAACTAGAATATCGAAACACCAAATTGTGGTCGTACATATCATCTTCAAAATACTGTTACTATAGCCTCTAGTTTTAATCTGGCCAAGAAAATGGAGCAAACGTCAGACATTTGTTTTTGTTTTTGTTTTTTTAGTAAATGTAACTTTTAAAAAGATAGCATATATGAAACCTTCCTTAATTGTTTCTAAGAACCCTTCAATTATTTTTTCCCAGTCTCACAGAGACAAACAGTTCTGTTGTCACATAAACACCAGGGGGTGAAAAATCTCAAATAAATTTAAATGCAAGCAAGGGATGAAAAACAATGCTAGGAAGATGAAAATTACTTCCTGAAACACTAAAATTAATGATAATAATATTACATATTAAGTTACCAAACATTGCTATTTTAGCAAAAGTATCCTAGGCCTGGTCCTCCATTTGTTTTACCTTTGGCAGAGGTACTGTCCCTTTAATTTCAGCATGCAAATATGTTAAATCAGTAAATGTAGTAGACAAGTCTGTAAAAACATTGCCAACACACAGGATCTGAGATGTAGACTTAACACATTATAATTAAACCTAAATCTATCTAAGAGCAAGCAATGCAAAAAACTAGACTGGGAAGATAAAACAACCAAAAAACAAATGGCAATTCAGGAAATTGACAATCTTTGGCCATTACTAGAAGAATGTGGAGATGCTTAAAAGCTAATCCTAGAAACACATCATATGCTCCATATTTGGAACACCAAGTTTTAGGACTTAAAATGCAACAATCTGTGTAGTACATATTAAGGTTGAGTAGTTTAATCTCTTGCATGATTTAACATATGATTCAGAAAAGTAGTCTCCTCAGTCCATCATTATTATACAGTATCAGAAAAAAAATTGAATAAATAATACTTTATAAAAGCAAATATGTGATTATAAAATGTTATGGATACCACACTACAAGAATTTCACAATTATAAAAGATGTTATGAAGAAGGTTTTTGCTATTTATTATTGTTATGTACTAAAGAACCACAAATCACCCTTTGTTCTTTTCACTGGTTGGCCTCCCATTTGTCATCTTAAAATGCTCACCACATGCTTTCGTAGGCTGGATGCTTTCTCTAAGAAAGGAAAAGCAACACTAAAAAAAAAAAAAAAAAAAAAATTAGACCAATAAAGTCACTTCTCCAGTAGCAGCTTTGAAATGATAATTTATCTATTAGTGCTGCTGCTGTATAATTTGTTAATGGATTGGGATGTTAATATCTATAATACGTTAACAGTTGTGAAAACGCTTACTTTTCTGTTTTTCTGAGTTATACAACATAATTTGAAACTACAAAGCCTTTATATAGCAATTTAATTTTCAAACTAAACTTAAGTCCGATGGACCACCTACTGCAAGAGATGAAGGCATAAACTCAGGAAAAAAAAAATAATTGTATCTCTCATTTTGGATGACTGCATGGAGAAAATGTTAATATAACAAATACTCCATATGCCAGCATTAAATACAATTTTTGCCTTTAAGTGACTTAGAACAGAAGAGTCTTGGCAATTAATTATGTAAAATGATGTCAGCAAGTGACACATCTAAATATGGAGGGATGTGCTCTCTTCCTTTTTAACAGTAAATAATGCAGTGTGGAGTCTCTGAGAAAGTGTAAATTTCTCAGACAAATAATAATCTTCAGTTTGGTTGCTCCACTTTACCTGGCTGTAGTAGTAATGATACTGATAATTTGTTATTGATGTTGTTGCAAATTCATTTGCATCTGAGAACTGCTAATGACAAATCTCTTATAAGCAGAAAACTATGCATTTGCTCATATGAAAATTGTTTACGATTTAGAGCATCTTAAAAACAGCATGTCTCTGAACACTGACTTTAGAAAATTATAAAATGTTTGATGTGATTATAGGAAGACAGGGCTTTGAACTCCAATCCTATTACCATCTTAGCTACCTCTGGAAAAGTTTTTCACCATTTGAAACCTGGTTACTTTTGTCTGTGTGGGTTGTCACAGAGATTAAATAAGATAACATATGTAAGGGCTCAACACATTGCCTGATGCACATTTAAAAATCAATGAAAGATAACTATTGTTTTATTGACAAAATAGGAAAAGTGCCTACTAGTATGTGAGCATTCACTAAATAAATCAGTCAAAATCTTCGTGATTTAGTAAAAATAATCTGATAGTGTTGAAATCAGCTTCACAAATAAAATGTTAATGACTACCATGTGGAAAATAAATATTGACCATGTTTTTAGAAAAGTTTGCCTAGTGCTGTGCTTTCAAATCAAGAAAACTATAATTCATGCTATCTTCTTATTACTATAAAAAATCAGACTACTTTTGAGTAACTGTTCAAAAATTAACAAATATTTCTACACTAACATCGTATGTATTATACATCACAGCTTGAAATGAAGTCTAAACTAATTGTAAAACAAATGCTTTATTTTGGTACTTCAAGAATAAATTTTATTTTCATGTCAACACAACAAATATACCATCTATTAAAGATATAAAACTCTGGTATGTCAATCAAGTTAATTGGAAACATCACATATCTTTATGAACTTTACATATGCAGTGCAAGAATATGTTAATAGACTGCATTAGGTTTCCACAAAATTAACCAGTCTTTCCAATTTCATTATAATTCAATGTCTTTTGTTCATTAAAATTACATCCGTTGCTTACATCCAACTTCTCCATGTTTTCTATTATTATTCACAGCACCCACCAAATTACCCACACTTAACAGATCTAAATGAAATTAATATCTGTTAAAGGTAATCCTCCACTAATTACCCTCACTGTTCTGTTCATTCGTAATAACACTTTTTGATTAGCCTCGTAAGGGCAGAGTGTTCCAATATTATATAGCTGTAATGTGACATTATTAACTTTTTTCAATATCTCCTAATTTATGATACAAACATAAGTATATAGGTAGAAAATAAAATAGGACTCAGGAAACCTATTATTTTTACAATGGTATATTCTCTTGGTGTTCTATTTGATTACACAAAAACAAAAATGTTTTCTCTATTTTTTGTTTGTTTGTGTTAGGGTCTATGCATTCATTATTTCCTTCAGAACACATGAATTAGAGACTCAGATTATCTTTAACAATGAGTTTATTATAAAGCAGCACACGTCAGTAAAATAAATGAAAATCACAGGAACCAAAGATAGGCAGAGACTCAGACCTCAACAACGTGGTAACATAGTTTACGGCTTTGAAGACAGATCAGGATCCAAGTCAGTCTGGGAGGAGCCACTGTCTATGGGGGTTTCCTAATCAGAACAGGAATCCTTGAATTTCTATTTAATGTGCTACGTTAACATGATTTAACAATTATCTCTGTTTCTCTTTGAATCTTCCTGTGCTCTGTCACTACTACTAACTGAATGACGCTCCAGGCATATTTTGACTTGACAGAGTCGTCAACCTGGCCCTGAGGATATAGCCAGTCTCACTTGGTAGGAAATAGGTAATTTCTAATAGCGAACAGGATTGTTTTCCTAAAATGAATTAGGGAATATAGCTGTTCCTCTCAGAAAAGGGAAGAAAAGATTGTAGGCATCGTGATAGACCTATCTAAATCTACTTTATTGCATTTTAGTCAAAGAAGATAAGGAAATTATTGTGTAGTTAAATGTCTTCTCATTGTTCTCCTGGCTAATGGCTACTTTTAGAGTAGAAAATTATATTTATTAATAATCATCACAGATACAAAACAGACCAGGAATAGGAACCAAAATAAATAAATGAATGAATAAATTTACTGGGTAGTCTCAGTTTCTAGGAATAGCCTAGAAATAGAAGATAATAGATGAGAACAGTGAACACATCAGCAACCAACTAATCTAAATTGAAGGTTAGATACAGTAGTTGAGTGACATCCAGAAGAGGAACAAAAAAGTTACAGACTGAGTAGCTCTTCATGTTGGTAAAAGGTAGCATATCAGGAATTTCTGAAACAACCAGCATGCAGGAAGCATCACCTAGTAGCTATGTCTGAAGCATCACTCAGTAGCTATGTCCAAAGTTTGCTTGCAGGAAGCAACACCCAGTGCCAATATCTGAAGCAGTCAAAATTAATTTTGATGCTAGATCAAACTTTTAATTTAGATCAAATTCTTCATTGTTGCTTTCTAAGAAGTGAAGAGACATTGAGAATTATAAGCCAACTATGACAAAAAGTAAGCTATCACAAGGATCTGGTGTTACTATACATCAAGGCAGAAGAAAAATAATCTGTAGCTCTTCAACTCTGTTGATTGAGAATAGGCTGGTTATAAAGACCAAAATGGAATATAACCCAGACAAATTTGGAGGGTTAGAGGTGTCTGTGCAACTCAAACTAATATTTAAAACCAACTGGCAACAAGTAACCTCGATCAGCCACTTCAAATAGTTGAGTCCACAGTGAAAACAGAGCACTAGAAGAGAAAATGTATGTGGTATAGCCTAACTTAAAACTGGCAACCTATGGCCTGTGAGTTAAACCCAGTCCTTTTCTGTTTTTGTCAATAAAGTTTATTGGAACACAGTCACACTCATTTATTTACACATTCTCTATGACTGTTTTTGCACAATCTTGGCAAAGTTGAGTAAAACTACAGTGACGACATGGCCCACAAAGCCTAAAACATTTTACTGTCTATCTTTTAACAGAAAATGTTTGCTTGGCCAAGTCTAACCTACCAACCAGTAAAAATGCTATTAAATACAAATTCATTTTCTATACTTGGGAAAATGGAGATGAATGTCCACCTGGTGATGGTATTTAATAGTACTAACCCTTAATGTGAATTATTGTATTTACTGTGTAAGAGTAAATGTCTGGAGAATAAATGTCTGGAGAAAATGAGGAGGAGACAGGAGAGGAAGTGATATGAGGGGAATAAAAGGGAAGGCAGGAAGAAGAGTGGAGGGAATGGGACATACTTAGGAGCAGGGATAAGAAGTGGCCTCAGAATCTGGAGATGCATAGTTCTTAGTTCCATTTGCTTCTGACCGCGAGCTTTGGTTTTTATCTTTGGGTTCTGTAAGACACATTACTGTCTCAGTAAATTCCCCTTTAAAAAAAAGCAGTTGAAGTCAGATTTTGCTTATATGCAACTGAAAAATTCCTAATCAGTTCAGGAAGAACAGCATAGCTGATGACTCAAGGTGGAAGCAATACACCTAGCAATAGACTTTAAACCAGTTTGGTGACATTGTCCACATTCTGATTGCCAGAAATAGCAGCATGAGAGCATGAGAATGCCCAAGAAGGGCCTAAAGAATACTCAACACTGCTGTTGAAAATAAGTCCCTTGAAAAATGGAACTATGAAGTATGATTTAGCAGAGGACCACCACATCTCTTTATAGGAAGAAATATTACATATTTACATTAGACTGTTAGACCTGCAATTCACTGTGCAAGTTTATGCTATTTATCTGCCTTGGAATTTTTATTAAAATTGATTGCAGGAGATTATCAGTAAGAGCTTCAATAATATACACTGTTATGTTTGCTATCAAATTTCTGTTTCTACTAGGAATTACTATGTCTGAATTTAGTAGATTAAAAATAAGGTTTACTTAATACCACCTTAAATGTGTAGGTTAATTTTATTACATATACTTTAGCACATATTATGACATTCCTTTAGTTTGTTAATATACTTGGCAATTCAAAGTTTGCAATCAAAATGTTACCTTTTATCCTAAAACGTTACCACTACACACTATAAAGTCATAAAACTAGTTAAATGAAAGTGAAACTTCCTTCTTGAGTTTATTCCATTTTATATAAAACATACTAATAGGTATTTAGCTGGGCTAATAGTTTCTGTGGGAAACAATTAAAACCCAAGTTAAAAAAAAATTGGCTTTTCTGTGTCTTTAAATTCAACTCAAATGTGCAAGATATGGATGCTCACAATCCATTAAACAATGTGCCCGGGCATCAAACATCAAACAACAGCCCGGGAAATGTCACCAAAAAATATCGCAAAGAAATAAGACAGACTTGTGCTAAAACTGCACATTGGAGAAGATTCGGTTTAAAAATCATCTAAATTATTTAATTTAAGACCATAATCTTAAATAAATTAAGGTAAGAAAAGTATTGTAGGAATGAAAAGCAAACTATGATACTTTCATTCAACTGGAACCTGAACATCCTAGAAACCATGTCCATTTCCCCTTCACCGTTTGCTTTCCCATTAATAGTCGTCATAGTAATAGGTGATCATGTAAAAATTTTAATATTATTCAAGCACTCCAGATACTTCAATGAAACAAGTATTTCTCCAACCTTTGGAAAAAATGAATATCTAAAGGCTAAAATTCTATATACTTCCTTATATCTCAGAAGAGTTTAAGATAATAGATGCATCAGATGAATATCTTTTAAGAAAAAACTGGAAAGAGCGATGAATGCTGAGACAACCATCTTCTATGAACTTGAAAATATATATATATTAAATGCCCACCATTATGATAAATGATTTTCTTATTTGAACCACTGTGTCTTTCTTATACAAAAAATGGATAATTTTCCTTGACCTTCACTTAAACATTTTGTTACTTGACTTTAATTCTTTTGTTCTCCTTACTACCAAGTGTGGCAGGTAGAATAATGCACCCTTGTCCCAAAGACACCCTTGATCTGATCTCTGGAACCTATGAATATATTACCCTACATGGAAAAACAACTTTGTTGATAAAGATTAAAAACCTTGAAAAGGGGAGATTATCCTGGATTATTCAGGTGGGCCAAATGCAATCAAATCCTGAAAGGTAGAAGAGGGAGACAGAAGAGTGGATCAGAGCCATGAGCCATGCCTTCGCACATTCAACCCACTGTTGCTGGCTTTGGAAATAGAGGAGGGGGACCATAAGCCAAAAAAAAAAAATGCATATAATATGTAGAAACTGGGAATGATAATCAGCTGACAACCATCAAGAAAACTGGGGCTTCAGTTCTACAACAAAAAAATGATTTTTTTTCCTACAGCCTCTAATAAGAAACACATTCTTACTGACTCCTTGATTTTATCCTGGTGAAACCAGTGACCTGTGTCAGCCTTCTGACCTAGAGAACTATAAGATAATAAATTTATGGTGTTTCAAGTCACTGAAGTGGTAATTTGTTACAGCAACAATAGGAAATTTATATATCTAGTCACTGACTCATGAATACTTTTTTCCCCCCATCTCAAACCAAATACCTCCTGATCAGGCTCTCCATCGAACTCTGACAAACAAATCAAATCCTAAGTCAAATGTTTTAAAATAGCTCTGTTAACACTTAAGTAAAGTGAGCTGAAGGGAAGTTCTGACACACAGGCTATTTTCCCATGCTGTTCTTATTACAGTGAATAAGTCTCATGAAATCTGATGTTTTTATAAATGATAGTTCCCCTGCACAAGCTGTCTTGCCTGCTGCCATGTAAGACATGACTTTGCTCCTCATTTGCCTTCTGGCATGATTGTGAGGTCTCCCCATCCATGTCAAACTGTGAGTTAATTAACCTCTTTCTTTTCTATTTACTTTACTTTAAGTTCTGGCATAAATGTGTAGAACGTGCAGGTTTGTTACATAGGTATACATACGTCATGGTGGTTTGATGCACCTGTCAACTCATCATCTAGGTTTTAAGCCCTCCATGCCTCCCATGCATTAGGTATTTGTCCTAGTGTTCTCCTTCCCCTTGCCCTCCACCCCCTGACAGAACCCAGTGTGTGATGTTCCCGTCCATGTGTTCTCATTGTTCAGCTTCCATTTATGAGTGAGAACAAGTGGTATTTGATTTTCTGTTCCTGTGTTAGTTTGCAGGCCAAGCCTCATCCTGTCCCTGCAAAGAACATAAACTCATTCTTTCTTATGGCTGCATAGTATTTCATAAACCTCTTTTCTTTATAAATGACCCAGTCTGGGGTAAGACTCTCTTAGTAGTGTGAGAACAACTAAAATATTTCTATATGATAATATTGCCTATTTAGAACCAAACCAAATGTCCATCAATGACAGACTGGATTAAGAAAATGTGACACATATACACCATGGAATACTATACAGCCATAAAAACGGATGAGTTCATGTCCTTTGTAGGGACACGGATGAAGCTGGAAACCATCATTCTGAGCAAACTATCGCAAGGACAGAAAACCAAACACCTCATGTTCTCACCAATAGGTGGCAATGTAACAATGAGAACACTTGGACACGGGGCAGGGAACATCACACACTGGGGCCTGTCATGGGCTGGGGGAATGGGAGAGAGATGGCATTAGGAGAAATACGTAATGTAAATGACGAGTTAATGGGTGCAGCAAACCAACATGGCACATGTATACATATGTAGCACACCTGCATATTGTGTACATGTACCCTAGAACTTAAAATATAATAAAGAAAAAAAAAAAAAGAAAGTCTCAAAGAATCGTTATAATCAACATCAACAAAAATTTCTGGAATAAGTGCTTATATTAAGGTTGCAGGGTACAAAATTGGTATACAAAAGTCAAATGGTTTCCTATATGTCACCAATAACAGAAGAAATTTGAAATTAAGACCCTAACACTATTTACGTTAGCACCAAAAAAAAAAAAAAAAAAAAAAAAAAAAATTGAAATACCTACACAGGTCTGACAAATTATGTAAAAGATCTATATCAGGAAAACGACAGAATAGTGATAAAAAATTTTTTTAAGTCCCAAATAACTGGAGAGAGATTCCATATTCATGGATAGAAAGATTCAGTATGGTTAGTATAATCAAGTTTTCCCAACTTGATCAATAGATTCAATAACATTCTAATAAAAATTCTAAAAAGTGGTTTTTAAACATAAATTTATTCAAGTTCAAGTGAAAAGACAAAAGTTATGGAATAAACAACTCAAATTTGAAGAATAAGGAAAAGATGGAGCACTGACACCACCTGACTTCAAGACTTACTATAAAACTACAGAAATCAAAATAGTGTGATATTGGTGAAAGAATAGGAGGCGAGGTCAATGAAATATAATAGAGCCCAGTAAGAGATCCACAGCAATATAACCAACTGATCTTTGACAAAGGAGCAAAAGCAATCCAGTGAAGAAATTACAGTCTTTTCAACAAATAGTACTGGAGCAACTGGACATCTACATGCAAAAAGAAATGTATGTAGTCACAGACCTTCTACTTTTCACAAAAATTTATTCAGTATGAATCATAGACATAAATGTAAAGTTCAAAGCTATAAAACTTATAAAAGAGAACATAGGAAAAAAATCTAAGTGACTTTGGGTTTGGCAATGAGATTTAAGATATAACAACAAAAAGCATAATACCTAAAATTTAACTGTTTGCCAAACATCCTTTCTTGTGAAGTTGGCATTTTGGAAGAACTCTTTGCCAGAAAATGAGTTGATTTGAGTTTTATGCTCCTACTTAAATTTTCCACTGTTTTCATAGGTGTTAATTTCTTGAGTACTTTTAAAAATGCCAATAGCTTGGGTAAACCAAATAATTTTTTGTTGTTTTTAGGAAAGTTTGGATTGTTAGTGTGATTATACAGATTTTTATTTTTACTTTTTGCATCTTAAAATTTTTGTATGATTTTTCATCTTTGTGTGTGTGTTTCCCATTGTTAGATTAGTGTTTAATCTGAGGGAACAAATTATAATAGCCCAAGAATCATGGGATGAAGATTTCAGTTGTAGGTCTTTTATAATGATCACCCCCTTATAGTGGTAGTGTAGAAAAAGATGTAAATTTGCTGTATTTCAAGACTTTGAACTACTTCAAGAGGAGGAATAAAACGCAACAATGTTTTTAGTGCTTTCAGAGCTCTCAGAATGGAGATTTTTTTGTAAATAGGTTGTAAGAGAATTCAAATATCCAGGGTTAGTATAGTAATATTACAATAGGATCCTTAGGTTGATTCTTAGTTTCATCTGGGCTAAGTTTATATTTTGTGTGGTGCTTACTTTTTTTGATTGGGAGGGATGCAGGAGGATAATCAATATGCTGAATTCTGTTATGTTTTACAGTAATGATTCAGTTTAAGTAACAAGGCAGACCCTGTTTTCAGTAGCATGACAGTTAGGGCATAGGTGGGGTATGAGAGATGAAAGTTTGCTCTGTTTATCTCTTTTTGTTTTGAATTTTGTTTACCTGTATCATTTTTAATTTACATTTTCAGCAGGCATTTTTCATTAATGACGGTTATTGCTAGTGGCTTTGATTCCAAGATACTGGGGTCTTGAGGTAGAAGCAGAGGTGGGCTATAGGGTGATTCTTGGCTACTTAATCATGCGATGCCTCCACCTTTCTGAAGATACTTTGCTCTTCTCTTAGTTTTAACAGGCCATTGCCGATTCTCTATTTAATTGATGTTAAAATATACAGACCAGTGTTGTTCTTGGCTCTTATTTGGTGAGGTTCTTCTAAATTTTATATAGTCTTTTTATTAGATTCCATTCTTTTACCCAGAACAAGTGCTTCACTGTCTTCTGAACAGGCTGTAGTCCTGTGGCTTGGTGTCTCAGATCATTTTGTTTCCTCCAACCTTGAAGATCCCTCCCCACATACATTGACATATACTCATGTTCCTGGTCTGACCTGGATGCCACTTGGTCCCTGAAGCCTCCTTGTGTCCTTTCATGGTATCCCCAGGGCAAAGGACTTGCATCTCTTCTACTGCCCTTGCTTGGTTCTCCCTTGTAGGTTCATAATTTGTATGTCTCTCTGCTCCTCACTAATTGTATGCTGATAGGGTTTGACTCTGTGTCCCCACCCAAATATTATGCCAAATTGTAATCCCTAGTGTTGAAGGTGGGTACTGGGGGGAAGTGATTGGATCTAGAAGGTGGTTTCTAATAGTTTAGCATCCCCACAGTACTGCCTCATGATAGAGTTACCACGAGATCTGATTGTCTAAAAGTGTGTAGCACTGGGTTGGGTATGGTGGCTCACTCCTGAAATCCCAGCACTTTGGGAGACCTAGGCAGGTGGATCACGAGGTCAGGAGTTCGGGACCAGCCTGACCAACATGGTGAAACCCTGTCTCTACTAAAAATACAAAAAATCAGCCGGGCGTGGTGGCGGGCGCCTGTAGTCACAGCTATTCGGAGGCTGAGGCAGGAGAATGGCGTGAACCCGGGAGGCGGAGCTTGCAGTGAGCCAAGATTGCGCCACTGCACTGCAGCCTGGGCGACAGAGCAAGACTCCGTCTCAAAAACAAAGCAAAACAAAACAAAAACAAAAACAAAAACAAAAGTTAGCTGGGCTAATTTAATTATCTCAGCTACTCAGGAGGCTGAGGCAGGAGAATTGCTTGAACCCAGGAGGCGGAGGCTGCAGTGAGCCGAGATTGAGCCATTGCACTCCAGCCTGGGGTGACAGAGCGAGACTCCATCTCAAAAATAAATAAATAAATAAACATATGTAGCACTTCCCCCTTCACTCTCTTCCTCATGTCACCATGTAAAGATATGCTTCTTTTCCTTTGCCTTTTGCCAAGATAGTAAGTTTTCTGAGGCCTCCCTAGCCATGCTCCTGTACAGCCTGGGGAACCATGAGTCACTTAAACCTCTTTTATTTATAAATTATCCAGTCTCAGTTCTTTATAGTAATGTGAGAATAAACTAATACATACACCAAAGAAAATTAGACATTATTTTCCTCAAATATACAAAGATCATATGTCATTTATCTTCTACACATGATACTACTCAATTGTGTTTGTGTGTGTGTGGTATCTGGCACATGGATGTGTGCTTACCAGCCAGAGGCGGACGAATCCCCTCAGTTAGAATGTATAGATTAAACAAAGCTTTTTAAAGCTCACATTATGTGACCTCACATTATCTGACCTCAAGGTTGTTAACTGGATCATCTCATATTAATTAGAAACTCTCATTAGCAGCTTTAGATTTCTTGGTTCAAAACCTAGATAAACTGATTAAGTTTTAGACATTCTTTCAAAGGAGTTACTGGTGAAAAAAAAATGGGAATTATTCTATTTTGTGCTTAGTGAAAATATTTTTAATTAATGTATATACAAATTATTGACATTTCTTTGTTAAATGCAAAAGGTTTTTGTCAAATAAATAGCAATTTTTCAATCTTGAGAAAAGTAATAAAACGAAAATGATGTGTTGAATTTTATTAAAATTAAAAACTGCTCTGTGAAAGAAACTTTAGGGAATTTAAGAGAAAGATACAGACAAATAGTTGCAAGATATATGTATGATAATTTATTTGCAAAATATACAAGGAACTCTTCACACTTCACAGTTTAAAAAAATCTTAATGGAATTTTAAAATTTGAACATATACCTCACCAAAAGATATACAGATGGCAAAAAAATGGCATGAAAATAATGGTCAACATTTATGTCATTATGGAATTCCAAATAAAAACAACAATGAGAAACCACTACCCACCTAATAGAATTGCTAATATTCAAAATACTGACAATTCTAAATAGTGGACAGCAAGTAGAACAACAGGAACTTCCATTCATTGCTGGCAGAATGCAATATGCTACAATCAATTTGAAAGACAGTCTGGCATTTTCTTCCAAAGTTAAATTGAGTGTTATTCACTCCAGCATTCATGTTCCTTGGTATGTAACCAGATGAATTCAAAACTTATGTCCACACAAAAATCTTCACATAAACGTTTATAGAAATGTATTCACAACTGCCAAAAGCTGGAGACAACCGAAATATTCTGCAATAGGTTAATAAGTATGTTAGCAGCAGGGAATTTGATCTGTCTGCAGCAAACTCGGTTCTTGCCTCCTCAGAGGAAACAATTTGTTCAAGGGGCATAAGGCAGAGTGAGAGACTGAGGCAAGTTTTAAAGCAGGAATCAAACTTATTAAGCTTTAGAGCAGTAATGAAAGGCAGTAAAGTACACTTGGAAGAGGGCTAAGCCCGTAACGAGAGATCCAAGTGCTCTGTCCTACCCTTGACTTAGGGTTGTCATACCTTGGCGTGGTTCTAAAATTGACTTTTCGTCTCCCTTGATTTTTCCCTAGGTCAAGCTGTCTGCCTGCGCAGTGGCCTGCCAGCATTTAGGAGGGACCACACGCACAGTGTGTTTACTGAAGTTGTGTGCATGCTCATTTGAGGTGTTTTTCCCTTACCAGTCAAGGGTTCCTAGAGAGAGTTCATACACCAGTTAAATTCTGCCATTTTGGCTTTTAGTGCACATGCTTGAAACCAGTTACCCAGCTCCTGTGATCTTACCAGGAACCTGCTAGTGTTTTCTGTCTTTTGGGAGACTGCTTTCCCTTGGAGTCAGCTGCAACCAATGATTTTAGAGAGACAGTTTAACAACTGCCTGACCATCACCTGATGGTGGCCTGACATTTCTGGGGGAAGCACTCTTCTGCCCTGCTCATATATGCCTAACTACCTACTCTAACAGATAAATGAACTGTGTTGTGTTTCTTTTGTTAAAAGGCTTTCTTGGTTAGATAAGGACATTCCAGAGGGAGTCCCTCTTTGAGCTTGAGTGGGGGTAGGAAGAGAAATAAGACAAGTTTAGAGGGACCTTGATTCTGAGGCTTGTTTTTTGAGGCTTTTCAATCTTCAAAATCACTCAGCATGACTGAGTGTTATACTTTGGAAATCATTTTTTCTACCCCAACATTCTCCTGTCTGAAACTTTCATAGAAGTTTCACAAATTAAAAGCTGAGTTGTGTCTGTGGAGAGTATAATCAAGTTAATACACGAGTGGCAAAGGAATTTCCGGGAATAGGCCAATACAATGAAATATTTGTGTGTGTTAGGAGAGATTATGTTGTGGACAGTCTCTCAAATGGAAGAAAAACAAAAATTAATGTTTGGAACAGTGTATAAACCAGTTTCCTTACAGTATGGAGAACAATCAGTTGAGTTGCCTTGATGTTAGACTCAAGGCATCATCAGTTAAAGTTTAAGCAGACGGTGGCAATATGACAGATTTTTCGGGTCTGTAAGTTTGTATGCCACATGATGGTTTTTACATGAACTTCAGCTTGCAGAGTCTCAGGAAAAAGACTTCATTAAGTCCAAATAAGAAAAATCAAAGAAAAAAATGGAAACATTGGTTTGGAGCTTGTAGCCAGGAAAGAATTTAGGTTTCAGTGCAATTATTGTAGGAAAATCATAAAATCTCACAAAACAATGGACAGGGCTAGAGTCTAATAACAAGTGCGCTTATTTATCTTCTGAAATATATTTTTTTCTCTCCAGTTAACTATTTTTTTTTTTTTTTTTTTTTTACCAAAGATAAATCATAGCAGAACGAATTTGTTGGCAAAATAAGTTTTAGTCTTATTATACTTGAGCCTGATTATTTGTATAAAGTTCAGCAAGCATAGTGATTGGCCATATGGGGTATTTTTAAGTTGACTTTGCTAAATTTTTTCAGAAATTTCAGATTCGACTTTTAAAAATCTCCTAGGACTAGGAAAGCAAGCCAGGATTTACTATCAGACTGTGCTTGTAATACTTGTACAAATTGGGTGAGTTCCTGTCTTTTCAAAGTTCCCTAAATATTTTGAGGTTGCTCGGGCTCTCAGAAAGTGATGTTTGTTAAATTAAGTTAAGCTTACAGCCGCCTCCTTATATATTTTAAGTTGACCTAAAGGGTTCTCTGTGCACAGAGGACTATGGTCTAACTGGACATTTAAAGAGGCTATAACCTACTCTTGTGCCAATCAGTGAATTTTGGCAAATCAAAGGTGGTCAACTGCTGTAATCAGGTTCAAATAAGGCAAACACCAATCTGGTTATTTCTGTACCTCATTTCCATTTTATGTATGTCACTTCCCATTTTGTGTCCATAAATCTTCTTCCACAATGTGGCTGGCTGTGTTGGAGTCTCTCTGAAGCTACTTGGACTTAGGAGGCTTCCTGATCTGTGAACTGTTTTTTTTGCTCAATTAAACTCTGTTAAATTTAATTTGTCTAAGGGTTTTCTTTTAACACATATTTTACTTACTACTAGTTCAGAAACCCTGTAAGAGAACCGTGGAGACAAGGTATCAGGCCAGTCTTTTTCTAAGTCTATTGGCTTTATAAAATCTGTCTCAATATCTCAAAGCAGTCTAGTAACATTTGAAAATATGACATTGCAGTGAAAGCCTCGGTAAAATAACTGATATTTCCAATGTGTTCTGTTACTAAACAAAACAGATTCCTATTGAACTTATGCTAATAACTATATAACCATGAAATAAAAATGTTTATGAATAGTTTTCAAATTCTGAATAAATCAGGTAGGCAGAAACAAAAATGTTTCAATTTTGCTCATGAAAATATATTTTAGCCATTTTTTGTGAGCTATAAGTAGCTCAAAAGAAAAAGTTTTCTTAACTATGGAAAACAAAACATAAAAACAATCAGCAATGTTTCAAACAGGAAGTCATAAAAAGTCATTTCAGATGAGAAAGAAAAGTGGCGCAGAGCAGACTGAGGAATGAGATGTATATGAAATTTATCAGTGCCAGGAAGACATGAGCATGAGACTTCAGTCACACCCTGAACACACATGCCTGGGGGTAATTGTTTCAAGGCATTATTTTCCATTTTCTGTAGTTTCAGACTAGCTAATAAATTACTAATTTTTTAACAAAAATTATTTTCTTTTTTAAAAATTTTTTGTGGGAACATAGTAAATGTATATATTTACGGGGTAGATGTTTTCATACAGGCATGCGATGTGAAAAAAGCACATCATGGAGAATGGGTTATCCATCCCCTCAAGCATTTATCCTTTGAATTGCGAAGACTCTAATTGCACTCTTTTAAGTTATTTCAAAATGTACAACTAAGTTATTATTGATGATAGCCACCCTATTGTGCTATCAAATAGTAAATCTTATTCATTCTTTCTATATTTTTTTATATCTATTAAATATCCCCACCTCCCCCACAATCCCTAACTATCCTTCCTGGACTCTAGCAACCATCCTTCTACTCTCTATGTTCATGAATTCAATTGTTTTGATTTTTAGATCCCACAATTAAGTAAGAACATGCAATGTTTGTCTTTTTGTGCCTGGCTTAACATAGTGATCATTAACATAATGATCTTTAGTTCCTTCCATGTTGTTGCAAATGACTGGATCTCATTCTTTATTGTGGCTGAATAGGATTCCTTTGTGTGTATGTACCACATTTTCTTTATCCAATCATCTGTTGATGGACACTTAGATTGCTTCCAGATCTGAGCTATTGTAAACAGTGCTGCAACAAACACAGGAGTGCAAATATCTCTTTAGTATACTGATTTGCTTTCTTTTGGATATACAAACAAAAGTGGATTGCTAGATTATATGGTAGCTCTACTTTTAGTTTTTTGAGGAACTGCCAAACTGTGATCTATAGTGGTTGAACTATGGTACACCACATAATACATGTGTACCATAGTTCGCTATTCTCCGCATCCTTAGCATATGCTATTGCCTTTCTTTTGCATATAAGCCCTTTTAACTGGGGTGAGATAAAATCCTATTGTAGTTGTGATTTGCATTTCTCTGATGATTAACAATGTTGAGCACCTTTTCATAAGTCTGTCATTTGTATATCTTCTTTTTAGAAATGTCTATTTAAATATTTTGTCCATCTTTTGATCAGATTATTAAATTTTTTTCCTGTAGAGTTATTTGAGTTCCTTATATATTCATTGGAGATAGTGGTCTGAAGTGGTTTTTTGGTTTATTCTGGCCTTGTAAAATAAATTTGTAAGTATTCTCTCCTGCTTTATTTTTTGGAATAGTTTGAGTAGGATAGATATTAATTCTATTTACCCTATCTCTACTAAAAATGCAAAAAGTAGCCAGGCATGGTGGTGCATACCTTAGCCATAGCTTCTCAGGAAGCTGAGGCAGGAGAATTGCTTGAACCCAAAAGGTGGAGGATGCAGTGAGCTGAGATAGTGCTACCGTACTCCAGTCTGGATGGCAGAAGGAGACTCCTCAAAATAAATAAATATTTTGTATAATTCAGCAGTGAAGCCATCAGGTCCTGGGCTTTTCTTTACTGGGAGACTTTTTATTATGGCTTTGATACTCTTACTTGTTATTGGTCGGTTCAGGTTTTGGATTTCTTCCTGGTTCAATCTTGGTAGGTTGTATGTATCTAGGGATTTGTCCATTTGTTCTAGATTTTCCAATTTATTGGCATATAGTTGTTCATAGTAGCTTTGAATGATCCTTTGAATTTCTGCAGTATCAGTTGTAATGCCCCCTTTTTCATTTCTGTTTGTATTTATTTAGATCTTCTCTCTTTTTTTTTCTGAGTTAGTCTGGCTGCAGAATTGTCAATTTTGTTTAAGTTTTTAAAAATCAACTTTTTCAGCTGGGCACAGTGGCTCACGCCTGTAATCCCAGCACTTTGGCAGGCCAAGGAGGATGGACAACTTGAGGTCAGGAGTTTGAGACCAGCCTGGCCAATGTGGTGAAAACCCGTCTCTACGAAAATACAAAAATTAGCTGGACATGGTGGCGGGTGCCTGCAATCCCAGCTAATTGGGAGGCTGAGGTGGAAGAATTGCTTGAACCTGGGAGGCAGAGGTTTTGGTCAACCGAGATTGTGCCATTGCACTGCAGCCTTGGCAATAGAGTAAGACTCAGTCTCAAAAAAAATAAAAATAAAAATAAAAATAAATTTAAAAAATTAACTTTTATTGATCTTTAGTTGTTTATTTCAATTTCATTTGTTTTTGCTTTGATCTTTATTTTTTTTCCTATTAATTTTAGGTTTGTTTTATTTTGTTCCTTAAGATGCATCATTAGATTGTTCATTTGATGTTTTTCGTCTTTTTTGATGTAGGCACTTATATAAGTGCCTTCCCTCTTAGTACTGCTTTTGCTGAATCCTACAGGTTTTGGTATGTTGTGTTTCCATTATCATTTGTTTCAAGAAATTCTTCAATTTTCTTCTTAATTTATTCATTTACTCTAGTCATTGAAGAGCAGATTGTTTAATTTCTATATATTTGTGTTGTTTCCAAAGTTTCTTTTGTCATTAATTTCTAGTTTTATTCCATTGGGTCAGAGAAGGTGCTTGAAATAATTGAAAAACTATTTCGATTTAAAACATGTTTTAAGATTTGTTTTATAACCTCACGTAGGGTCTATTGTTGAGAATGATCCACGTGCTAAGGAAAAGAATGTGCATTCTCCTAGCTCTTAGATGAAATATTTTGCAACTATCTATTAGATATTTGGTCTATATTGCAGATTAAGTCTGATGTTTCTTTGTCTATTTTCTGTCTAGAAGATCTGTCCAATGCTGATAGTGGAGTGTTAAGTCTCCTGCTATTAATGTTTGGGAGCCTATCACTCTCTTTACCTCTAATACTATTTTTTGTGTATATCTGGGTGCTCCAGTGTTGGGTGCATACATATTTAAAATTGTTATATCCTCTTGCTGATTGACCCCTTTATTGTTATATAGTGACCTTCTTTGTCTCCTCTTATAGTTTTTGTCCTGAAATCTATTTTGTCTAAAATAAGTATAGCAACTCCTGCACTTTTTTGCTTCTCATTGACATGGAATATCTTTTTCCATCCCTTTATTTTTAGTTTCTGTGTGTCTTTATAGGTTAAGTGTTTTTCTTGTAAGCAACAGATCAATGAGACTTGTTTTTGCATCCATTCAGCCAGTCTATGTCTTTTGATTGGAGAGTTTAGTTCATTTACATTTAATGTTATTATTGATAAGTAGGGACATTTTGTTATTTGTTTTCTGGTTGTTTTATAGTCCTCCCTCCCTTCCTTCCTGACTTCCTGACTTCCTTCTTTCCTTCCTTCCTTCCTTCCCCCTTTCTTTCTTCCCTGTTTTCCTCTAGTGAAGTTGGTTTTCTATGGTGATATGATTTAGTTTTTTGCTTTTAATTTTTTCTGTATTTATTGCATTTTTTTTGGCTTGACGTTACTTTCAGGGTTGCAAATTTTATCTTATAGCACATTATTATTTATTTAACTTTTGTTTTAAGTTAAATAGTACATGTATAGGTTTGTTCCATTCTGTCTTCGATGTTTGTTGTGCAGATTATTTTATCATCCAGGTATTAAGCCTATTACCCATTATTTATTTTTCCTGATTCTCTGTCTCCTCCCAGCCTCCACACTCGGATAGGCCCCAGTGTGTGTTGTTCCTCTCTTTGTTGACACATTATTTTAACCTAATAACAACACTATTTGCATAAACAAACAAACAAAAAGAAAACTAACAAAAACTCTATGCTTTAACTTTGTCTCCCCTCTTTTCCACCTTTTGTTTCTATTTATATCTTACTGTATTGACTATTTCTTGAAAAGTTGTAGTTTTTTTTTTTTAATTGGTTCATAATTTATTATTTGTACTTAGGATAAGAGTAGTTTACACACCACAGTTACAGTCTTATAATATTCTGTGTTTTTCTATGTACTTACTATTACTGATAAGTTTTATACCTGCAGGTAATTATTTATTGCTCATTAATGTTTCTTTCTCTCTAATTGAAGTACTTTCTTAGCATTTATCATAGGATGGGTCTGGTATTAATGAAATCCCTCAGATTTTCCTTGTCTGGGAAAGTCCTTATTTCATCTTCATGTTTAAAGAATATTTTCACCAGATATACTCTTCTAGGGTAAAATTTTTTCCTTCAGCACTTTAAATATGTCTTGCTGCTTTCTCCTTGCCTATAAGATTTCCCTTGAAAAGTCTGCTGCAAGACGTATTGGACTCCATTATTGTTATGTGTTTCTTTCTTCTTGCTGCTTTTAGGATCATACCTTTATCTTTGACATTTAGGAGTGTGATTATTAAATGCCTTAAGGTAGTCTTCTTTGGGTTAACTCTGCTTAGTGTTCTATATCCTTCTTGTTCTTTAATATTGATATCTTTCTCTAGGTTTGGGAAGTTCTTGTCACTATCTCTTTGAATAAACTTTCTACTCCTATCTTTTTCTCTACCTCCTCTTGAAATCCAATAACTTTTAGATTTGACCTTTTGAAGCTATATTCTAGATCCTGCAAGCATGCTTCTTTTTATTATTCTTTTTTTCTTTTGTTTCCTCTGACTTTGTATTAATTATTATTTCTGCTTTGTCAATTCTGCTATTAAAGAACTGATGCATTCTTCAGTATGCCAATTGTATTTCTCAGCTACAGAATTTCTGCCTAATTCTTTTTTAATTATTCCAATCCCTTAGTTAAATTTATCTGATAATATTCTGAATTCCTTCTTGGTGTTATCTTGAATTTCTTTGATTTTCTTCAACACACTTATTTTTAATTCTCTATATAAAAGGTCACATATCTCTGTTTCTCCAGGATTAATCCTTGGAACCTGGTTTAGTTTATTTAGTGAAGACATGTTGTTCTGGATGGTGTTGATGCTAGATGTTCTTTGTTGTCTTAAGATTGATGAGTTAGATATTTATTGTAGTCTTCACTGTCTGGCCTTATTTGTACTTTTCCTTCTTGGAAAAGCTTTCCAGATATTTGAACGGATTTGGGTGTTGTCATCTAAGCTGTATCTTCTTTATGCGGCACCCCAAGCCCAATAACACTGTAGTTCTTGAAGACTTACAGAGACACCACATTGATGGTCTTGGGCAGGATCCAGGAGATTTCTCTGGATTACTAGGGAAACTCTTGTTCTCTTTCCTTACCTTCTCCCAAACATACAGAGAATTTCTCTCTGTTCTGAGCCACGTGATGCTGGGGGTGGAGTGACACAAGCACCTCTATGTCCACCACTACTATGACTACACTGGCTCAGACCCAAAACCAGCATAGTGCTGTGTTTTGCCTAAGGCCTGCTGTAAAAACTCCCTGGTTACTACCTGTGTTCTCTCAAGGCCCTTGGACTCTGCAATCAGCAATTGGCAAAGCCAGCCAGGCTTGTATCCTTTTCTTCAGTGTGGCAATGTCCCCCAGGCCCTGGGTGGGTCCATATGTGCTGTACAGGAGTCATGGACTAGAGTCAAAAATATCAGAACTTTACGTGGTGTTCTTGTATTGTATTGTGACTGGGCTGGCACTCAAACCACAAGACACAGTCCTTCCCACTTCCATTCCCTTTCCAAAGGTACAGGAGTCTCACCTGTTAACCACCACCACCGCAGGCCACGAGCAGTACTGCCAGACTACTGCCAACGTTCCCTTATGGCCCAAGGTCTCTTAAGTCAGCTTGTTGTGAATGCTGCTTGGCTGGGACTCACCCTTTAAGGCAGTTGGCTTCCCTCTGGCCTGGGGTAGGTCTAAAAATGCTGTTCAAGAGCCAAGTCTTAGAATTGGGGACCCCAAGAGCCTGCCTGTTGCTCTATCTTCATGTGGCTGGGCTGGTACTTCAGGTACAAGATGAAGTCTTTTTATTCTTTCTGTAAACCTCTTTGTAGAATCAACACTTTAGAATTTGCAAAGAGCTTTTAGAAAATAAGCATTAGAATAAAGCAAATTAGTGAAAATACCAAGACTTATCAAATTTTCAAAACCTCATATAATTTTGGAAACCCATATTAATAACATATTCAAGCAAATATAACCCAAAGAATTTTAAACATTTCTAATTTTACAGTGCTTCTTGTAAGCATTGTAAATAAGGCATAACAAAAAACAAGCCTAATATGTCTCTCTCAGGCTTCCAGGGGACCATTTTGGGAGGTCCAAAACTTAGTTTGAGGTCAAAAGACTTAATTTTACAATTTTAATTATGCAAAGTTTGTCACATATAAAAGATTTAAGACATTTGAGCAAATTAGGATAGCAGCTTACTGTAAAATAATCATCATTCATTTAGCTAAAGTATAATTTAAAGATTTCAAAGTTGCTGACTGGGCTCAGTGGCTCATGCCTGTAATCCCAGCACTTTGGGGGACCATGGTAGGAGGATTGTTTAAGCCCAGGAGTTTGAGGCCAGCCTGAGCAACATAGTTTGATCCCACCTATATAAAAATAAATGAATCAATGAATAAATAAAACAACTTTTAAATAACCTTTCAACTAAGCAAAATTTCCTTTTCTTTAACAAAAACCATGTTCTCATGCCTTTCTTACAACTTTCCACAGCAAAAATGCATCCTACTTTCCTCATACACAATTGTTTTTTATATATCACTTTTAATTAAATATATTAATTGAAATGTTAGCTCTTAGTAACCCTAATCTACATTGAAAAATGAGGAATTAAGCAATTTTAATTGTTATGTACTAGACGCGTAGCCTGGGACAGAGACCAGAGCTGTAGAGAGAATTCTTGAAGGATCCAACACTTCCCCAACGTGGTCAGGAGGCACACCTGGGCCAGGGAATATGGGATCATATTGGGCTTGGTTCTGCTCTCTAGCTGGTGGGTCAGTTGCTATGGACACATGTATCTCGGGCCTCAGCATGGCCACTAATCTAGACACC
Organism: Macaca thibetana thibetana; assembly: GCF_024542745.1. NCBI lineage: Eukaryota > Metazoa > Chordata > Mammalia > Primates > Cercopithecidae > Macaca > Macaca thibetana. Next base: position 69,605,274 of record NC_065592.1, read on the forward strand.
AGAAAAGAAAGGCTAAAATCCAAAGATATAAGCTCACAAACAAGTTAAACAAGTATCAGAAACATTACAGGAACAATAGGTTATGACCTTGAAACATCTATGAGAGATAGCATAAATATTTCTGACCAGTAGACTCAGGAAAAAATGTCTAAAGTAAATTCTGAAGATGTTTCACTTTTGCCTTCTTAGCAATTTTAAAACTGGTTTTATTTATAAAAAGGTTGCTAAAGTCACATGAGCTTGAAAAACATTTAGGCTTATTTGTTTAATTTATCAGCACTCATTTATTTATAAGCCAATTTGATACCATGCAGACAATATATAAACAGACATGTAGGCATGTACCCATAAAAATGGAAAGGAGCATAAAGGCTTTATAGCTTTAATTTAAATTTTTAAATCATAAGTCACTAGTTTAAAAGAACAGTTAGATTTAGTTGTGCCTCTGTAAATGGAACAAGATAAATTTATCTGTCCCACATGCCAAAACCCTTACCAAGTTTTAGAGAAAACAGTGTAGCAAATTTACATTTCAAAGCACAGAAAGAGAATTTAAGCTTTTTAAAGGAGTTTGAGTGTGTTCGTTAGAGGAAGATTAAAAACGGATGCCAAGGTAACACAAAACTATAGGAATTTACCCTAGAATTGTATAAGGACACCAATTTTATTTAGATAGGTAGCTTTTACTTTAATCTCTGCTTTCCAGTTGAGGCACTGAGCTCAGGGTGGAGACAACAACTAGAGTCAAAAACAAAAAACCATTTTCAGTTTCCAGAGCCTAACACTTATGTGAAAAACAAGCATACTGGAAGGTAGAACACCTAGATCAATAAAAACCAAGGATCTCATTTTTATACTAAATGTGGAGCCATCAAAAGAAGGAAACATCACAGGAACGGGCTGTGTGATGCTTCCACAGTACACCTTGCTTCGAGGATATTTCTGTAATGCTGGTGGGTGACCAAACACAAATCAGCTCACTCTTTGTTCAGCCCATTCCCCATGGGAGTTATATCCTTCAGTGTTGAGGTTTTCCACAGTCTCCAAGCATTCAAACTGCATCTTTCTTACCTCATCACATAAAGAGTACCCCCTTGCAGTAATAACCGCTCACTGCAACTGCTGCCAGTCACCTCCAAAACAGCAGCCTTCAGCAGGGAATGGCCAGTCATTGAAAACGCAAAGGCCAAGTGTTCTCTCACAGTACAGTGTAATCCCTGGTACTGAAAAAATGCCAAAGGATCAGGAAACTCAGTACAAAAGTGAAGAGTTTTACACCTGAAAGGAACCTGCCCATGACTTTTGGGATTCTATGAAGAAGACAGAAAACTCCCCAAAAAGGGCATCTAGTGCCTTTTTCTTATTCCTCAGAGGATCTCAGAGTTTCTAGAAATCTGCTAGATATATTTGTTTTATCAAAGATCGCCAAAATGAAAAAAAAAAGGCAAAAGTAGAAGGAAATGGGAGAGTTAGTGTTAGGTAAGACATTTGGTGCGATTATAAGCTGTCCAAAATGTCGATAATGTTTTACATTTTTCTCAGCAAAAATTATACCAAGTAAAGAAGTAGACAGAGGGACCAAACGTAATTGCAAAGGGGATTCAGTCAATAGAAAAACCTTTTCCAAAACAGGGTCTAAAAGAGAGACAGTCTTCCTGCCTTGGTCTCCCAAAGTGCTGGGATTACCAGCGTGAGCCACTGCATCCAGCTCCACAGAGCTCTTTAAAAAAAAAAAAAAAAAATTTCAAATATCTTATCATATTTCAGCCAGGACAAACAGGCATTATTCCTGGCTTTTGATTGGCCACTATCTTTTTCGTTAATTTCTTGTTATAATTTTATACCTAAATTTTTGTAGCAATGCTGCCTGAGCCAAATATTTCACTTTCTCTTTGGAAATAAAAAAGGCTCTAAATAATTAATAAAATAATCTGATATGTTCGAAAACACTATTTCTCATAGTAGATGTTTGGGCCACCCTGAAAGGCATTAACAAGTGTTTGTTCATTTGAAGCAGGCAAGCCCTTTTGATTTTACTCTACTTGCACTGTAAATAATTATATATTTTGCATACCTCCTCTATCTCCCTCCACAATTCTTTCCCCTCTTCCTTCAATTGTTTTATATATCATACAATCTATGTGCATTTTCTATGCTTCTTCAACTGTAAGTATTGTGAACTCTAAAATATCTATCAGCTCTAAAAATTAACTCTTATGTACAAGGATCTCATAGTGATAATTACATTAGTAATTTCTAGCAATGACTATTTAATAGTTAATGAATATGTAAGGATATGAGACAGAGGCAAAAACAATTTCTTTTTTTCTTCCTTTTTGATACTGAATCTAACTTCTGTTGCCCAGACTGGAAAACAGTGGTGCAATTATGGCTCACTGCAGCCTTGACCTCCCAGGTTTAGGTGATCATCCCACCTCAGCCTCCCAGGTGGCTGGGATTCCAGGCACATGCTCCCATGCTAGGCTAATTTTTTTGTATGTTTTTGTGGAGATGGAGTTTTGCCATGTTGCCCGGGCTAATCTCAAACTGCTGGGCTCAAGCATTCTGCCAATCTCAGCCTCCCAAAGTGCTGGGATTATAGGCATGAGCCACCATGCCTGGCCAAAAATAATTCTAGTATTTATGAAAATGCTATAAGTATCAAAATTGCCGAAGTAAATGCTATGAAGACTTGGAAGAAGGAGAGCTCAATTTGAACAGAGATTGTGGGTGAAACTTGACTTATGCCTTTAAAAAGAAGATGATCTTTGATGTTGAGGAATGGAAGAGGTTCACTGTTATTAAAAGCTATTTTCCTATGCTAAAGTGTAGAAAAGAAAAAGGAAATGGCATAATTTTAGACTCCTACAAGTGATTTTGAAAAGATTTTAAGAAATAAAAAGGAGACAAAATATCAAATTGAAATAGGAGTTTTGGCCTAGAACAGAGTCTAGCCAACAGTTTTGTAAAGGACCAAAGAAGTAAATATTTAGATTTAGAGGATTACACAGTCTGTCCCACAGCTAGGTAACTCTGCCATTATAGTGTGGGGTGGAAAGAGGGTGATCCTCCCTATCATAAAGGTCATCACTTATACCTCTATAACATAAGACAAGTTAACAAGAGAAAAACATACAAAGTTATTAACATGCATAAGTGATAGGGGCAGGAGGCAGACCAAGGCCTAGCCAGATAGAGAAGGGTTCCTAGAGAATCTCCATCCCACCCCACAAGTGTTTACACCAGATGTTTGGTGCAGATACGGAAAACTGCACAGTGGGCTTGCCTGGGCATGCCCTCAGTGAACTGAAGGCCCTCACGCACTGGGGGAATGGGGTGTAGCCACCAGGAATTCACACCTTATGCAGAGGGGGAGCCTGGCCTCTTTAGCTTGTGTGTGGTGGCCCTGGTATTCAATTTGGGAGATGGAAACCTACTTGCAGGACCCCTCTCTTTGCTGAGAGCTTTCTTTTCTCTTAATAAATTCAGCCCTCAGCCTGGCGCAGTGGCTCACGCGTGTAATCCCAGCACTTTGTGAGGCCGAGGCGGGTGGATCACAAGGTCAGGAGATCTAGAACATCTTGGCCAACATAGTGAAACCCTGCTTCTACTACAAATACAAAAATTAGCCAGGTGTGGTGGCACGTGCCTATAGTCCTAGCTACTAGGGAGGCTGAGGCAGGAGAATCGCTTGAACCTGGGAGGCGGAGATTGCAGTGAGCCGAGAACGTGCCACTGCACTCCAACCTGCACGACGAGAGTGAAACTCCATCTCAAATAAATAAATAAATAAATAAATAAATTCCACCTTCCTCACCCTTTAATGTTTCCGGGTGCCTAATTCTTCCTGATTGTGAGACCAGAACCTGGATTGACTGAGCTAAGGAGCAAAAATCCTGCATCATAAGCACAGGAGCTGTACAAATAATGAATAAACTCATAGAAGGTTCAGTTGGTTGAAGTTTAAGTACTTTTCACTGGACAGAGAAATTTGGTGGTGCTGTAAATGAATGAGTTTGAAGACTAGACAGTGTTTTGTAAATGATTCTGTTGGTATAGGAGGGTGAGATGCAGGACTGCATTGTGAACGAAAGGTTGTCTTATGCAGGTACAGTACCCTGGGTTACCTCTTGAAGCTGCCTTCAGGAAAATAGATGAAAAGTCTGGGCATAGTGGTGACTCCCAATCCCCTCTCTTCTCCAGTGGTCAAACTTTTCTGGTTATTTCATGAGATTCCTAGGTAAGAGGTGTTAAGATAATTGCATTTCTTTTTGGAAAGAAGCTTTCTTGATAATATAAAGAATTCCAGAAAGAGTTCTTCCTGGTGTTCAGGGAAAAAAAAAAAAAGATGGATCAGCAAGGCAAGGGTGGGTGGGTGGGAGACAGTCAGAGAGAGACCTTAGTTCTGAGATTTGTTTCTGAGGCTTTTCAATGTTCTTTAATTCAAAGCATTTAGCATGACAAAGTGCCATATTTTGGGATATCATTTTTTGTGCCCCAACAATAGCAGTGAAACAGTCATAGATTAACATAATCTAATGAATGGAGATTCATTTCAATAAAGATTTATTTATTTATTTGGCCCATGTGACATACTTTCCTGACTCTTGGCATAGACCGTAGGAGGGAGTTGCATGCCATTGTAGGAAAAAAATATGTAATTTTTTTTTTTCTCACCCATTACAAAGTTCCTGACTGAGGCGCCTGTGAGAAGAGATTAACATGACGAAGCATACAAATTTATTATATAGTTTTTACATGAAATGAGAAACTACATAAAGAAATGAAGACCCAAAGAAATAGGCAAATCTTCTAGTTTAGCCATTTAGGAATTGGATTATTGTCTCATAAAACAGAGGGGCAACGATATCATTGCTTAATTATAATCTAGTATTTTTGTGCTTAGATTGAAGCGTGAACAGTCAAGCAGAAGTATGATTGGACAAAGGGGATACTATCTAATGGTAATAAACTGGGGAATTTAGGAAGGCCTATTTGTTCAGATTATCTTCTGTGTCCCTGTATCTGCAGAGATAAGGACTTTCCTTTCCTGGGGTTATAGAGAGGGCACCATTCAAATGAAACCCTTATGACCTACTTTAGAGAAAGGGCACATAACTCTTTATGGCTTGCTTAAGGGAGAAGAATAGGAGAAAGTCAGAGAGACCTTCTTGTTTCTGCTGCTGTCTCAAATGCCAATGTGCCATTTTTGAAGGTAGCATGTGCTGAACCCCACTGTCATTCTAAAAATGTTGACGTATTTCAAGGAGACAAGCACAGAATCTGGAAATCCGGATGGAGTTGTGGATCGTACTTTGGTAGTAGCACATGGTTGAAAATAAGAGATATAAGAAAGATATTTTCTTTTCTAAAGCCATGTAAGTGATAAAAATTATAATTTTAAAGGTCATATCTGTGTAGAGATGATGCCCAACTTATGATTGTTTGACTTATGCTTTTTTTGACTTGAGGATTATGCAAAAGCGATACAGTCAGGAGAAACTGTACTTCAAGTACCCATACAACCATTCTGATATTCAGTTTCAGTACAGTATTCAATAGATTACATGTGATATTGAATGTTTTATTATAAAATAGGCTTTGTGTTGAATGAGTTTTTTCCAACTGTAGGCTAATGTAAGCTAGGCTAAGCTATAATGTTCTGTAGGTTACGTGTATCCAATGCATTTTGACTTAAGTTATTTTACATTTAAGAAGAGTTTATCAGGATGTAATCCCAAAGGAAATCGAGGAGCATCAATAGTTGCAAAATAGTTAACCAATAAAAATCAGTCAAAAGCATTAAGTTTTTACATTAGTTTGAAAGTAATTGATTTTTTATTTTTAGTTATATCATCTAGAATTGCCTAGTTGAATTTTCAAAATTAAATGAAATATCAAAACAATTCCTAGATATTTTCCAGTAATTTCTAAAATAAAGGGAAATTTTAATCTCAGGGCAGTGATCATGTTTACTCTCTACTCTTCATGCCATTGTTACTTAAAAAGTCAAACTCATTGTATTATACACAATCATTGTTTTTCCCTTAAAACAATATATTAGTTTTTATAGCCATGCACATAGTCCCCTGCAGTTTTAAATACAGTGTTTTAATTATTGATTTCATGTATCCATATTGGAAATTGGACTCGTTTCAAAAACAAGTTTTAGATAGGTACATATATGCATTTTTGCCAATAATATCTTTCAAATATCTGTAGTCAGTCTTGTAGATTTCAGATGTTTTAGGAAGTAAAGACAGTTTTAATATAAATTCATAAACCAGTGGTTAAAATAAGTGAGAATGTCTAATATTTTTGAAAGTCTGATATGCCAATCAGCCACTGTGTGACAGATTCTTAGGAAGAGGCCTATGTAGAGAAGTCCTTTTTAACTTGACTATGTAGGAGGTAAGAAAGTGAGAAGCATTAAGTTGTACCTTTTTAGAGTAGAAAATGGAAATTGCTCTTTTCTAACATGTACTATGTACCAATATAGTGCAATACTTTGTTTGTTCATATATATAGGAAAAATGAGAGTGATCAAACAAATGCACATATTTCTTTCCATTATCAAATATGAATTAAAAGATCTTTTGACTTATTTAATTATAGAATAGTAGAACAAGGAGTCTGTTACTTTAACATGGAAACTGAATTTCAGTGAAGTTAAATGACTTAATGAATATAGCAGGTAAGAAAGGTCTGAGTTATCTTGACTCTAAGTCAACTGCTCTATTTGAGGGAAGTAATTTTTCTCCATCATACAAAGAGCATTTAGCAGATATATCCAATGGAACCAGTGTCCTTCCTTTCTGTTTTAAATATTGTCTGTATAATAGTTTTTAAAATTTGGATAGAGGGCTATTAACCCTCACACATGCTTTATGTAGTAATAATATCAAGGCTCTCTGTTTTACTCAGCAGTAATCTGATTCTCTAGCTGTGATAAACTGCTCTGCCTTTGGCCTTCTAGTTTAGCCATTTAGGAATTGGATTATTGTCTCATAAAACAGAGGGGCAATGATATCATTGCTTAATTATAATCATTATTAAAAGTTCTGAATCATGCCATTATCAGGAAAAGGGCAAGCTATGGTACTCGAATGAATGACTCACAAAGAACATTTCCATTTATTTTGTGTCAGAAAAAAATAAAAGCACATTTGGAGTTTACATGCGAAGTAGGAGACAATAGCAAGCACTGGCTAAGAGCTTAGAATTTTGAAGCAGACAGAATTGTTCGAATTCCTACTCCAACATTTACTCATTGTGTAACCACGTAGTCTTCATCTGTAAAAATATGAACACAACTTGAGGCTTCAGTTGAGCTGAATCTTAAAGAATAAAGAATAAAGAGATATTCATGATTTAGAGACAAGAGTAGAGGTAAACTAAGTAGAGGGAGGAGCTTCTGCAATGACTTGGAGTTACAATGGAGTATAGCAATTTGAGAAGTGCCAAGTCTCCCAATATCAGGATAGAGTTTGGTAAATTAAGCAGGGACTACAAAGTATTTTGAAATTATTTCACAGACCAAGCCCCATCATTGAAAGATTATAATTAGAGAGATTCTACAATGTTTTGCATGTTTAGAAAGATCAGTGAATCTGTGCAAGAAGTTGTATTGAGAGTGGATAATAACAGAAACAGAAAAAAACAGTGAGACAGCTATTGAAAAAAATTATATTAACCATAATGAGGGCTTGAGTTAAGATGGCACTAGAAGGGAAAAGGTAAGTCTGATAAATATTTATGATGAATTTCATGTTGGGAGGTGAGAGAGTTAACAATCTGATGCTGAATTGTTTGTTTGTTGTAGTTTTTTTCTCCCCCTTGTGTGACTTGATTAAATAATGTTTACATTAACTTAGATTAGTAGTGATAATTCTGGGAAAATATATTGATTTGGACTTGCTGAATTTTTGCAGACCATAAAGCATCCAGGTAAACAAGTCTTATGGTGAGTTAGAAATATGTGTTGCATATATAAAATAAATTTTGTTTAGGAATGCATTGTGGGAATCATCAACATATAGGTATACATGGGAGAGAGTGAAAAAAGAAATGGGTTTGACAACAGCAATAAATGATTCTAATAAGCTCTAATACAATATGTAGAAAAACAGTGCATTTGCGCAGCATATTTGTGTTGAATTTATTCTGCTCAAGATACTATATTTTCTCTGTGAAGTAGAAAGAAAGATAATCAAGGGTAAAATGAGAATTCAAGATGTCACATGAAGATGTGCTATAGTTGTTGTTGGAAAAAGTACAATAGCACAAACCAGAGACAAATAAAAGGAATGAAAGACTACAAAGGAAATAGCATTTTATCTTGTGGCCATTTAGGTAATTTTATGCACTTGGTTCCTACAAGACAAGAACAAAAGGAGATATTACAGAGTGGGTAAGAGGGGCATTTTAAAGTTTATCTCATATACTCCTGATCTTTGAATTAAAATGAGACACAGGGTTATTTTATAAAATAGTGTTAGTGATACTCCGTAAGTTTCTAAGGAGTTGAAAGAGATTTTTAGGAACTACTAGGATAAATAGTTCAAGTACAACTTAAAGACACATAAGTAAAGTTTACTAAGATAAAGCAAAAGATTTGTTGCTCTTTAAGTTTCTTCTTTACTCATACTTTTTTAAAGTTGCACACTTTGGTTAAAAATCTTAACTAACATCAAAATCCTATGTGAGACTACTAAAATGTGGGGTATAAAAGATGGCACTGTGAAGGAAACAATACTTCTGCATATCACCACTGGAGCCACTGCTGTTTGTCTGCATGAGAAAGACCAGCTGCATTTCCTTGCTAACTCAGCATATCAGGTTGGGAGTCCTTATTACCTTTAAACAGCCAATTAAAAGAATATACTAAGAATATACTTAGAAGGGAAAACCATCTGTTCTTACAAGAGACGCAGAAATACATGTCTAGCAAAGTTATAATTTGGGCTTTGAGTTCTAGAAAATATTGGTTAATAGATTTATAGCATTTGATTTTACATCTCACAAATAATCACATAGCACAACTAGGAGGCTAGGTCTATGACCTGGTCAGGGAATAGTGTACACAATGCTGCATGATCACTCACTGTGGTCTCAACAGTTGCAGCACTTTTTTTTTTAATTTTCTTTTCTATAGTCAATGAAAATTTATTTCAAAATGGCTTTACTTCTTCCTTCTACCAAGCATCTATCTACATCCATCAACCAATCTATCTATCCATTAATCCATCTATCCATTTACAATGCATCTTCTGTCATCAAATAGCTAGCAATTTATGCAATTCTTATTAAACTCTAGACACTAAATGTAACTATTTCTTCTGAATCCAAATATTCTTCTAGGTTTGTCTGGGAATGGTGAATTTAACATCTGTTTAGCAGCAATTTTATGACATTTATAACTAAAAATCATTTTTAGGGACTAGGGAAAATACTTCGATGGTGAATGATTCTGCATATTGAAAACAGTTGCTCTAAAAATCAATAGACACCAATCCTAACCCAACATGTCTTTATTTTTAATTTTTAAAAAATTTTATATAGCCTGGATTTTAGACACTGGATCTTGTTCTGTTGCTCAGGATGGAGTGCAGTAGATATTCACAGGCATGATTATAGCACACTGTAGTCTGGAATTGCTGACCTCAGAGATCTTTCTGTCTCAGCTTCCTGAGTTGCTGGTGCTTCAGGTGCACACCATCATGCCTGACTTGTGCTTTTATATCTGGTTTGTGCCTGTGTGTGTGTGTATACATACATGTATATGTATGTCTGTAAGTTATTTTGTCTCTGTTTAAACTAATGTAAGCATATATAAGTAAATACATATAAAATCAAAACAATTCACTTTTTTATTTTCCAGTGGAAAACAGAATTCTACATTTGTTGTTGTAAAGTTCTTCACAATAAAAAGTAATACATCTCAATAATACTATGTAAGACTTCTAAACACTTCTCTTTCACCATAACATCCAAGATTACACTGTTCATCCATCTCATGTAAACAATATTATAATAGTGCATATTATTTTTTAGATGAGAATTTTTAAACTGTAGCATTTATATACTTGCATTACTGGGCACAACAATATGTGTTTCCTTTGATTACCACACAATTATCTTTTGTTTTACTTGTAACTTGTATTTAATTACTCTACATATACCACATACATATTATAGTCCTGTTCTAGACACTGGTGATGCACATTTGGCCAGGTGCAGTAGCTCACGCCTATAATCCCAGTGCTTTGGGAGGCCAAGGTGGGTGAATCGCTTGAAGTCAGTAGCTTGAGACCAGGCTGGCCAACATGGGGAAATGCTGTCTCTACTGAAAATACAAAAATTAGCTGGGCATGGTGGCACGCACCTGTAATCCTGGCTACTTGGGAGGCTGAGTCTGGAGAATCACTTGAACCCAGGATGCAGTGAGCCAAGACTGTGAGTGAGTGAGACTCCATCACAGAAAAAAAAAAAATTAAACTTCATGGAGCACACATACTCAAAGGAGCACAGACATCAATTTAGATAGTATAGCAGAGACAATACTGTGTTTTCACCAAATATGTGATCTCCCTACTGGTATACATAAAGACTACATTTACCTGCATCCTTTGTAGTTACGTTGGGGTCATGTGATGAAGTTCTAGCCAAAGTTATGTTTGGCCAAATTAATGCATATAATGTACAAGCACATCCTTGAAAACCATGCTTGATACTTGACATTCTATTATCTCGTCCACATAGATCTTGAAAGCCTTACAATGAAGATGCCACATGTATCAGACGGAAGCATACTGGATTCCTGAGTCTCCAGTTGGAAGAAAGCTTTCTGACACACACTGTAATATCAGAACAAATGAGCAACAATTATATTAAGTCACTGAGATCAGGAGGTGTTTGCTACAACAGTTAGTTAATACTAACAGCAGTAATGCAAACAGTGTGGTTATCAGATGAAGACATCAAGTTTTTTTTTTAAATGCAGTAAATTCCAAAGTCTGAAGCTGATGTCAGCACTAGTAAGGTATATACATAAAGGAAAAAAGAGTACAGTGAGTGTCCATGACCTTTTCAGGTAGCTAACCTTGAACAACATGTATTTCATCTTTATATTTACATGATTTTCATTTAGTGAGAAATAAGATGCTGCATCTGCTCACAAATGGATAGCCTCCTGGGGAGTATACTTCTCCCATGGGTGTGTACTCTGAGAATACAAAAGTTATAATAAAAAGTGACTGGAATGGATGTCAGCAGGTTCCTTTATATGTTCCAGCAAAACATTCTAAGTAAAGAAAGAAGCAATATAAAATATGAATCAAGTTTCATAAGAGTACTTTTTTCCACACAAAGCATAAATTTTGCCCTGTAATATGCAGTTATAAAATCTTTACCCTAAGGGGAAGGAAAGAAATCAATGTATATAATATAATGTTATTTACGTACATTGTGGCATGTAAGGTTCACAAAAACCCTATGCTATATTATTCCTACTGAGGAGAAACAATGGGTCACAGGCGTCAAATAATTTACTCAAGATTACATAATTTGTAAGAAAGAGTTAAAACCAAGTTAGTCTGAATTTCAAACTCAGTTTCAAATTATCACTTTTCTCTGTTAGTGTCAAGCAATATTTTAAATTCACTAACTGGTGAGAACATTTTACCCTCATGTGGGTTAATGCCACTGCCTATATTTTTTTCATAACTTTTTTTGAATTTGGACAGTAAAATTGTAGGTGCAAGAGGTAAGTTCCCTTTAAATGGTTTTTCTAATTATGAAAGACATTAGTAGATGTAAGCTTTATCTTTATTTAATTAGAGAGTGGACTAGTCAGAATACTGATATTAACGTGAACCATTAATATTTGATTCTGATAATTGGTGTAAGATTTTCAAGTTTGTCATGAAATTTTAGTCACTTACTAACTGCATGATTATTTTAAAATGAATGATTTTATTTGCCAATTACATGTTTACCACATATATCCTGCATTGTTTTTTGTTCTATAATAAAATCATCCCTGTTATTTACCAGCTTCTAATACCTAGGAGCTACATATCTAGTTTCTTTTTGTTTGGAAATACTTGATGCCCAGAGATACTTAAAGCCAATTCTCTTTTCCCCAGTAATGGGGGACAGCAAAAACCTGGAAAAACAAAGCCCCAGATCTTCATTCTAAATGATTCATACTTCTCTCCTAGGATACTTTAGCCAGAGTAGGGAAAAAGCAGAATAAGTGGACTCATTGATGTGTTATTTTTACTACAGATACACTGAGTAAATAGCTAAATGTGTGTAGGAGGAGGAAGAGGAAGTAGAAACAAAGCACCTGGAGTATCCTCCAACAAAGTAAGTCCCTGATGAATTGTTGGCTGATCACGTTTTCCTTCTATCTTTCAAAAAAAAGGAGATCCCTAGAAAACATCTTTTTTTTTTTTGGATGTAATTTTTTTTTTTTTTTTTACTGATGTGAAATATAAAGCTTCAATTGTATTTTATACTGTCAAATTAAATATTATGGTATATTAATGTATTTGCATAGCCCAGCAGAAAAGCACTGCTCTTCTTTACATATGTACCTCCTTGTCAAAAGCAAATATTTATAGAATGACAAGGCTGAAGGTGACAGCTTCTTTACTCTTAAAAATTTGACAGTTTTTCCTAGGGAAGTGACAAATAAGGAAGCTTCATCATTGATGCTTAGTAAATAGGAGAAGAAAGCTTTCCTGTTATGAGAATTATCTTTAAAATTTCTCTTTGAGTAGGCATAGAACAGTACGTCATAGGATAGCAATGTTAGGTCACATCATCCTGCTCAGAAACCTTGAATGACTTCAGAGTAAAGTGATAGCTTTTTAGTATATCATTCATATTCTTTTAAGACATAGACTTCTTTTTCTCCACACTCAACCCTAACTTATTTATCCATTACTTGTTTCTACAGTATAGTGGGAATACCTACCAATCTGTAAACCCAAAGCATAGTTGAATAACATTGTGCCAAAGTGTAATCTAAAATGCACTCTCAGCCCCATTTCTTAGCTCAAATCTGGATTAGACTAAGTGAGGTTACTGTGGAAAAATAATTTTCTTACCTAATAAGAGAGTGACTATGCTACACTTTCCTCATTTTAACTAGCAGTATCTGAAAATGGACAGCACAAGAATATTTCTATCCTGTATAAAATCAAGGCTCTATAATATATATATAAAACTCACATTTCAAAAGGAGCTACTTATCACTAGATTTCTCTTATAACAATGAAGTTATTCTTTCAAAAATATAATTTCCAAATATGCATTCTTGGAAATTAAAATTCAATGTATTCTTAATTTCATGAATTTATATTCTTTGAAATTAAAGTTCTAATAATGTTTATGATTTTCATCCCTTGATCATTTGTAATTGCTTGATATGAAACTCTCATATAATAGCTGTTCAGGTATGTTGGTTCAATTATTCCCCCAGATGACATTCTCAGCCCTAACTAGCTGAAAAAAATTACTTCCCAGTCATGGTAAGCTTAAGTACAAAATATTATGAGAACAAAATTTTTTTCCAATTAAGAAAAAAAAACTTCTGGAAGAAAATTGTGTTTGTGTGTGTGTGTATGTGTTTGTGTGTGTGTGTGTGTATGTGTGTGCGTGTTTTACTTAAAAGAACTTTTTACAAGCTTCATATTTGAGGAGTTCTTTGTGCAACTAAATGACTCATAGGTAACTCCAAGGAATTAGATCCTATTATATCTTTTGTGTGAATAAGATTTATAGTGCTTGAGTATAGTTGTAGTTAATTATGATATATGTAGATTTCTGGATTATCTCTGGCTTTTTTTCTTAAAAGAGATAATATTAGTTTCTATTTTTAAATCTATATTTCTGAACAAAGTTTCTAGGCTTTTGCAACTATACATTTTATAGAGTTTAGAAACTTTTTGACATAAAACTTTTTGACATTGCCTTAGAAACAAAGGGTATAAGAGAAAATTGTTAGTTTTCCATACAAAAGTGGGAGTCTTTTTAACATTAAGGTGTTGATAAAATAAAAAGTGTTTCAAGCAGAAAAAATGGTAATGAACAATGTATTAGATTTGTTTAAACGCTCTTTGTGAACTGTTTTTTTCCTCAAGTACTAAGTAAAGGGCAGATTCTCACATTATTATTTTTTACGTGAACAATTTGGGGTCATAGTTACTTATACACTGGTGTTATTTGGCTGTGTTCCCACCCAAATCTCATTTTGAACTGTAGTTCTCATAATTCCTACTTGCCATAGGAGGGTCCCAGTGGGAGCTAATTGTATCATGGAGGCTGTCACCTCCATGCTGTTCTTGTGATAGTAAGTTCTCATGAGATATGATGGTTTTATAAGGGGCTTTCCCCCACTTCACTCTGCACTTCTCCTTGCTGCCGCTACGTGAAGAAGGGCATGTTTGCTGCCACCTCTGTCATGATTGTAAGTCTCCTGAGGCCTCCCCAGCCCTGTGGAACTGAGTCAATTAAACTTCTTTCCTTTATAAATTACCCAGTCTAGGGTATGTCTTTGTTATCAGCATGAGAACAGACTAATACATACACAAAGCAGTGTTTTAAGAAGATTAATCAGGTTCAGAATAATTTCAAAACTTAAGATCAAGCTGAGAGTCAGACTACTTTTTAAATAATTAAATAATCTAAGCATAAAACAATGATGATATAATGATGACATACAAAGTGGCAGCAGAACAGAGATCAACATAGTGATTCAAGTTGCAATTTAAAGAATTGGAAGAACTTGGTGACTCATTCACTGTGGGCTGCAAGTTTTAGTCTAAATGCCTTGGCAAATTGTTATTTTAACAGAAGGCAGGAGGTTAAAGTGAAAAATATATGGACATGACAGCTTGTTAGAAAATAAATGTTTAACAAATGGTGAAAATGTTGTTAGAAGGTTAAAGCTGTAGATGTTTCCAAAAATGATAACAAAAAGACTTGATAATATTGGTGTACTGATAATAAAAGCTTTATAAGACTCATTACCTTATATGTCCTTAATTATTTATCTAGCTCTTTAATTTTTGAATTTAGAGTGAGGTACATGCTTCCCAATTTCAGGCCCTGTTTATATGTGTATAGGACATATAAATTGAATTAAATTAAAAGATAATTTAAAATACTGTAATTTTCCTGAAATATTTCACTTTTCCCTTATATATTACTTTCCCTCAAAATATCTTAGGTATTGTCCTTTCTAATTTCTCTACCTTTGAAACATTGTGTTCTGGAGCAGATTTTCAGAACTTTCCAGACTGAACAGCTTGCAGTTCATATTAAGAGAAATATTTGTAATCTCCTGGGTTACTAAACAACCTTTTTGCCCTCATAATTCTTAGAAAACATGTGTTCCTTCCACTTATCAATTTTTGATGTCATGAGTTCTTTAGGTAAATAGAGCTTTTTGAAGAAAATTTGGCAAATATAAAAATGTACATAGAAGATAAAATTTTAATCATCACCACAACCATACTTGGAAATATTTTTGAATTTTTTTATTTGTGTGAATGTAGTCGTGTTTGTATATACGCAAACTGGAGTTTTGCAGAGTAGATTATTCTATGTACTCATATTTTCAATTAATCTTGTAAATTTGTGATATTTAAGCTAATAACCCTTGAAGACATGATTTATAACTGTGACTTAGATAGCCATGTTACTCAGTTTCCCTCCTCCATTTCTATTTCTTTTCTAAGGCTGCTTCTATAGCATCTATTGAGAAGACACTGGGTGAAGTGACCTAGAAACCCTGGTGGTTATTACTTTGACCAGAAAGTAGATAATAACCAAAACTGCAAAACTGGGCCAATTTCTTTCTTTCCTGCTTTCCTGGTTTCTTGCTTTCCTTATTTCCTTATTTCCTTATTTCCTTCCTTCCTTCCTTCCTTCCTTCCTTCCTTCCTTCCTTCCTTCCTTCCTTCCTTCCTTCCTCCCTCTTTTCCTCCCTCCCTTCCTTCCTTCTTCCCTCCTTTCCTCCCTCCCTTCCTTTTTTTTTTTTTTTCTCTTTTGAGACAGAGTCTCACTTTTTCACCCAGGCTATAGTGCAATGGCATGAACATAGCTCATTGTAGTCTCTAATTCCTGGGCTTAAGAAATCCTCCCTTCGCAGCCTCCCCAGTAGCTGGAACTACAGGCACATGGTACCACACCCAGTTAATTTTTAAAAACAATTTTGTACGGACAATCTCTCACTATGTTGCCCAGGTTACACCTTGTTTCTTTATTGCATGCATAAAAATACATTAAAAAACAGATAAAATTGCTCTGCATTGAGAAAAAATGAATAAACTAGAGAGAAAAAATAAATAAATTCTGGATGAAAGAGAGAGGCAAGGAGACAGAGATTTAATAGAGAGAGAGAATCACTGATAGAGTCAATGTAAACTTATTGTTTCCTGTGATATTTCCAAATCCTGTTTCTCATTTTTCCTGTTAGGGTTGACAGATTTAGCAAATATAAGTACAGGGCATCCAGCTGCAATTTGAAATTTAGATAATCAATTGAGTGTTTAGCATAAGTATAGCATAATAGTGCAATATTTGGGACATAGTTATGGTAGAAAATTATTTGTTGTTTATTTGAAATAACTATGGGGCACCCTGCGTTTTGACCACTCTTAACCTGGTATCCTTCCTAAAAGGCAATTTTCATTTAAGCTAGAGGTCTCTTAGCTTCTCTTTAAGGAGACAAACTGTTACTGCAACTGCAGCACACATTTCACTGTATGTTTACACCTGGTTTCTTGAACTACAATATTTCACAATCATTATTAACTTATGATTCTTCCACTGGCTAATTTCTGTAATCTCCTGGGTTCCAAGATAATAACCACCTCACAATTTTTTCTTCTTTATTTAATGGTCTTTTAAAAAAGAAAGCCCTGAAACTTCTATCTATTTCTTGTCATTTTCTATAGGTCGTAATTCTGTGGCCTTCTAGTCTTTCTTTTGAAAAATATTTCTCAACAATACATGTGATACTTGTTATAACTTAACATGAAAAGAAATAAGCAGGATGTTAAAAACTTGAAGGTAAATGTTTTGTTTATTTTAAGAAACACAATTTTTTTTCTTTACTATTTTCTTCTCAGCACCTGCTTGACTTCTCACAGTTCTCAGTATGTTAAGAATGTGGGCATTTTTGACTGCACAGGTGGTATTTGCTTTAATGTTGAAATAAAAAATAAAATACTTTGCTACTTTTCTTTAGGTTTTCCTTATAATGTGTCCATATGCCCTGACTCTTTAACTATTCACATTCATGAAATCGAGATGTAAAATGTTTAAGCTATGCTTGGAATTCTGTATAAATTCAGGGAAAGGCATGCCACCAAGTGTTTTCACTGGTAGGTGACTGGTGAAATGGAGCCTTGAACCTCGCTTTGTGATGAAAGACATGTACTTTCTGTGTTTCTTTTAACTATGAGAGCAAGGGGCTCTCAACAAAGATTGTAGATTGTGCATATGGCACCTAAATAGAAAGCATGCTACACTCTTGAGTGTTTTGAAATGTTCTCTGGTAGTATATGACATAGATAACATGGATGTGAAAATATTACCTTTTAGCCAGGATAATTAACTATACTGTTAATACTCTCTTTTTGGGAATGTCCATTTCAGGTGAATCTTTCTTTAAAAACATCCTGGAGTATATAATTGTCTTAAATTGTGAGTGCCTAGGTGCCAAGCATAGATTATTTTTTCTACCCTCTACTGCAGTGTCTTTTCAATCTAAATACATCCAGAAATGAAGAGGAAAAAAAAAGTTTCAGTTTTTCGGTTTTTCAGTTTTTTAGCATACTTTCCTAACTTTCCCTCAAATGGATAAAGAGTGATATAGTTACAGAGAAATTAGAATGCATTAAACAGTATTTGTTCATATCTTTAACCTTAAGGATGAAAAGTAAATGTGCTCTTTTGCTCCCTCTAAACAAACATGCATTACTTATATTGACATATATGCACATACACATCTGTATATATATATTTATACATTTATCCAAGAAGTGCGTTTGACCACTATTCTAGCTTAGAGAAAGATCCTGAGTTGGTGACATTCATTTTCATATATATTCAGGTGTTTGGCAGTTTCTGTTCTACACAACCATTCCACTACATGTCCAGGACTCCACCTTTTATCTCAGGCTATCAACAAAAGGAATGCTGTTTGGCAAAAGTAGGATGGTAGCTAATACGGTTTGAATGTGTTGTCCTCTCCAAATCTTATGTTGACACATAATCCCCAATGTTAGAGGTGGGGCCTAGTGAGAGGTATTGGATCATAGAGGCAGATCCCTGGCGTAGTGCCACCCCCAGGCTAATGAGTAAGTACTTTCTCTGAATTTAAGTGAGATCTGGTTGTTCGAAAAGCCTAGTATCTTATCCCTTCTCTTGCTTATTCCTGCTCTCACCATGTGATACACTGGCTATACTTTAACTTCCACCACAATTGAAATCTCCCTGAGGCCTCACCAGAAGCTGAGCAGATGTTGGCACCATGCCTGTACAGCCTGCAGAACCATGAGCCAAACTGAACTTCTTTTCTTTATAAATTACACAGTCTCAGGTAATTATTTAAACCAATGCCAGAATAGACTGACATGGTAGCTATATTAGTTTCCTATAGATAATGTAATAGGTTAGATATAAATTAGGTGATATATATATATATATATAGGTGACATTGTAAAGGTAATATCCCGAGATAAAAGCCACAAACTCAATGGCTTGAAACAACAGAAATTTATTTTCTCAAATTCTGTAGGCCAGAAGCCCACAAAGGTGTCCACAGGTTAACATTTCCTCTGAAGACTCTAAAGGAGAATGTGTTCCTTGCTTTTTCCATCTTCTGAGAGATGTTGGCATTCCTGGGTCCATGGCTATATCCCTTCAATCCCCGCCTTCATCCTCACGATGCCTTCTGCTCTGTGTCATCTCCCTCTGTCTTTCGCTTTGACTTTTCATGTTATTTAGGGCCCACCAGAATAATCCAGGAAGATTCTCTCACTTAAGAATTTTAACTAATTACATTGGCAAAGACTCTTTTCCACAATAAGGTATCACAAGTTTAAGGGATTGGAAGGTGGTTACAGCATTGGGAACATTTTTTTTTTTAGCCTATCGCAGCGCCTAGTTAGACCTAAAGCTACCAATAAGTATCACTCTAGCAAGGCAGTAATATTATGTGACGTTTTGGCTGTTACCAAGAGGATCTTCATGAGGCCAACTAAAAAGAAAACTAATGGTTCTTTGACACACACACCATATGACCCATTCAGGTGAGGGTTGAATGGTTTCTGGATTCCAACTGATGTGTTGTGCCGGCACTGGGTACTGGTGATAGAATCCACAACTTGTGACTCTATGGCTACTGACTCAACTCCAGTTCACTTAAAAAAACTATTTGTGTCCCCCATCAACTTCTTCCTCATCGTATCTCCACTTTCACTTTCTGACTTTGAAAATCTTTAACTTGCCTTGAGAGTTAGGGGTTAGGCTTGTCTTTAGAGTTAGGGATTAGGTCCTAATTTTTTGCTCCTAGTCATCATGTGTTCCTCAAACATTTATGGACCCAACTTCTGTGAGTGAGAAGCAAATCTCCCCAAACCCATATTAATATATAATATTTTATAGAAATGTATTCATTTCCCTATATAAACAAACCCAGAGAATAGCAATCAGGTTGAATGAAAGTGACTAGCAACACAATGATCATTGCTAAACAAAGAAAAAATATTTTGTATAATAATCAACATGATTACTTCATGATAATAAATCTTCCCAAGAGGACTATAATATTTTTTAAGATTATAATTTGACAGTTTTGATGAACATTTACTAGTGAAATAGTTAAAATAATCTGTGAGCTTTGATGATTTTGAAATGTTCCAGAATTATTTAGAATTTTAAAAGATCAATGGTGATAGAAAATATATGAGAATATGGAATATGTGCTGACTCAGGAAAACTATGAAATGTTGTTTTATAACTAAAGCCATATTAATCAAACTTATCTTAAAAAACTTTACTAAAGCCTCTAGTTTATTATGATTAGGCATGGTTATAACAGAAAAAATAAGACAAATTATGCCATATTTTGCAACAACTAGATTCTAAGTTCATCATGGGCTAATTTTCTGCATTCTAATTTATATTAAAAATAATTGGCCGGGCGCGGTGGCTCAAGCCTGTAATCCCAGCACTTTGGGAGGCCGAGACGGGCGGATCACGAGGTCAGGAGATCGAGACCATCCTGGTTAACACGGTGAAACCCCGTCTCTACTAAAAATACAAAAAACTAGCCGGGTGTGGTGGCGGCGCCTGTGGTCCCATCTGCTAGGGAGGCTGAGGCAGGAGAATGGCGGGAACCCGGGGGGCGGAGCTTGCAGTGAGCTGAGATCCGGCCACTGCACTCCAGCCTGGGTGACAGCGCGAGACTCCGTCTCAAAAAAAAAAAAAAAAAAAAAAAAAAATAATTTATTTGTTGTCTTTGAATATGGCAGTTGTGTTTTTCTTTTCTATATGTCATCCAAATAGATATTATTTAATTATAATAAATTTATTTAACAGGACCTTTTCTTCAGTATAATCAGGTATGTTCAGTACACACTAGGCCTGCTCAAAATTATATCACAGCCTATACAGAGTAGGGAGATAACTAAAACACAAATAAACATCTTGATTTTGTTTAAGGAAGTAAGAGGAATTTATCGTAAGTATACAAATGTTGCCAGGCACGGTGGCTCACGCCTGTAATCCCAGCACTTTGGAAGGCTGAGGCTGGCATATCACTTGAGGTTAGGAGTTTGAGACCAGCCTGGCCAACATGCTGAAACTCTGTCTCTACTCAAAATACAAAAATCAGGCAGGTTTGGTGGTGGACGCCTGTAATCCCAGTTACTCGGGAGGCTGAGGCAGGAGAATTGTTTGAACCTGGGAGGCGGAGGTTGCAGTGAGCTGAGATTGTGCCAGTGCATTCCAGCCTGGGTGACAAGAACAAGACTCTGTCTCAAAAATAAATAACTACAGATGTATCTTGAAGAAATTGTGAGATATAATTTATTCCTATATCCAAGGCTGCCCTTGTGTCTTCCACCTCTCCCTCCCTTTGTTATGACCCCATTTGGCACAGTATGGGATCCTATCACCAGCAGTAATTGCTCTATTTTTCTTAGGAGCTTTACTTTCTTCATTCTCATAAACCCGTTGGCAAAAACAGGCTTCATCTTTTAGTATAGATAACCAAAGGTGGAAAATGGTTCTTTATCCATACACTAATCATCAAGGAGGACTTTGGCACACTTGGTTGAGCTTCCCATCTTTGAACAGATTGAGTGTGTCTGTATGGGCAGAGCGGCATTGTTCAGTGATAATAGCTCCACAATGATCATGTGAATCAAGTGGGAGAGAGGCCGTTCTGAATGGAAGATTGTTAGCAGACATTTTTGTATGTTCCCACCATTCTGCTCATCAGCACTAGTCCATTAGTCTTGAACATAGTTAAGTCTTGGCCTTCTTTTCAGACATGTCATGTCCATTCCTTCCTCCTAAGGAGTTTTGCCTTTGGATGAGAAAACTATGTAAGAAAAAAGGAAAAAAATAACTCTATTTTACATTTATTATTCAAATTAGTCCTAATATATTATTCTCTCTCCTTACTATATACTTTAGCTGAGTTGCTTATTTTCTTCTGCTGCACCAATGCAATAGCCTTTGGAAAGGGATGCCTCCTTCTGATTGAAACCTTTCTAAACAGATACCGTCACTATCTCAGATCAAATGTAGATATTTCAAGACCTCACTCTTAAACATTTCATAGATTCTCATGTCTTATTCTAACTGTTGAGAAATTTTCAGTTAACAATAAAGTAGAGGAATCTTTGTGAAAATATGCAAAAGCAAAATAAATCACGTAGTTTAGTAAACAGGTGACTCAGAAGTTATGATTAGAAACATTGCAAAAGGGTGGTTTGTATGTGGGAAATTCTTTATCAGTAATTTCTCATGGCATTCATTACTGATAATTTGTATTATATTTAATTTGTATGTATGCTCCATCTGTCCTACCAGACAGCACCTCAAGGGCAGAATCCAGACAGTTGACATTGAACCATTTCGAAATTTAACATCCGAATTTGCACTAAATGTTTTTTGTCTGTTTGTTTTTGTTTTTAAGGAAAGTAAAGAAATAAAAGAATGGCTACTTCATAGGCAGAGCAGACAGGATTTGCACTAAATAGGTTTACAACATATGGTAAAAGACAAAAAATAAAGAAGGTAAAAGATCAACAGACAGCAAAAAAGAGAAACAAAAAGTAAAGAAAAAAGGATAAAAATGGTGGAAAAAGAAAATAGTAGAGGTAAGAATTTAAAGGTATATGGAAGGGAATAGCTGATACCACATTGGTACAACAACGCTGAGGGAGGCAGTATGTTAAGATACAAGTTATAAACTATTTGTAAATGAAGAAAGGTATTAAGTGTACAAAAATTAGTCATAAACTTTCATTTATTTATTTTACTTTAAGTTCCAGGATACATGTGCAGGACGTACAGGTTTGTTACATAGGTAAATGTGTGCCATGGTGGTTTGCTGCACCTATAAACCCATCACCTAGGTATTAAGCCCCAAATGCATTAGCTAATTATCCTGATGCTCTCCTTCCCCCTGCACCCCTGACAGGCCCCAGTGTGTGTTGTTCTTTTCCCTGTGTCCATGTGTTCTTATTGTTCAGGTAATGTGGTGCCCCCAGCTTTATTCTTTTTGCTCAGGATGACTTTGGTTATTCTGGGTCTTTGGTAGTTCCATAAAATGATATAATTTTTTTCTATTTCCATGAAAATGTCATTGGTGTTTTGAAAGAGATTGCATTGAATTGATAGATTGCTTTACATCCTATGGACATTTTAACAATATTGATTCTTTCAATCCATAAGCCTGGAAACTTTTTCTATATTTTTTTGCCTTCTTCAAAGATTTTAATTAATGTTTTATAGTTTTTATTATTTTTACCTTCCCACATCTTTGGTCAAGTTTATTTTTATGGATTTTATTTGTAGCTTTTGCAAATGGGAATACTTTCTTGGTTTCTTTTTCAGATTGCTCACCACTGTCATGTAGAAATGCTACTGAATTTCTATATTGATACTATGTCATGCAACTTTATTGAATTTATCAGTTCTAATGTTTTTGGTGAAGTCTTTAGGTTTTTCTAAATATAATATTATATCATTTGCAAACAAGAATAATTTGACGTGTTTCTTTCCAATTTGGATGCCTTTGTTTCTTTCTCACATCTAATTGCTCTGGCTAGGACTACCAGTACTTGTTGGAGAACAGTGGTGAAAATGGCCATCCTTGTCTTGTTCCAGATCTTAGAAGAAAGTTTTCTAGTCTTTTCCTATTCAGTGTGATGCTAGCTGTGTGTTTGTCATATATGACTTTTATCATGTTGAGGTATGTTCCTTCTCTACCCAGTTTGTTGAGAGTTTAAACCTAGGACATGAAACTGTGAAACTACTAGAAGAAAACATTGGTGTGACACTCAAGGATATTGGTCTGAGTAAAGGTTTCTTGAGTAAGACCTCAAAAGCACAAGCAACAAAAAAAATTGACAAAAAGGATCATATCAAGGAAAGAAAACAATGAATAAAGTGAAGACGCAGCCCACAGAGTGAGAGATAATATTTGCAAACTACCCATCTAACAAAGGATTAATAATCAGAATGTATAAGGAGCTCAAACAGCTCAATATGAAAAAATAATAATAATCCCATTAAAAAATGGGCAAAATACCTGAAGAGACATTTTTCAAAGGAAGACATACAAATGACCAACAGGTACATGCGAAAATGCTCAACATCATTCATTTGCATTTAGAGAAATGCAAATCAAAACTACAATGAGATATCATCTCACCCCAGTTAAAATAGGTTTTATCAAAGACAGGCAATAACATGCTGTCAAGAATGTGAACACTTGCATACTGTTGATGACAATGTAAATTAGTACAACCACTATAAAGAATACTGTAAAGGTTCCTTAAAAAAAACCTAAAAAAGAACTACCATATGATCTAGCAATCTCACTGTGGGGTATATACCCCTCAAAAAAAAAAAATCAGTATATCGAAGATATATCCACACTCCCTTGTTTACTGCAGCACCATTCACAATAGCCAAGATATGAAATTAACCTAAGTAGTGTCCATCAATGGATAAATAGATAAAGAAAATGTGGTACAAATACACAATGGAATATTATTCATCCTTAATAAAGAATGAAATTCTGTCTTCTGTGACAATGTGGATGGAACTGGAGGATTGTTAGGTTAAGTGAAATAAGTCAAGCGCAGAAAGATAAATGTTATATGTTCTTACTCATATGTGGGTGCAAAAAAATATTGAACTTGTAGAGATAGAAAGTAGAATGATAGATACAAGAAGGTGGGAAGAGAATACAGAAGAGGTGGTTAATGGGTACAAAATACAGTTAGATAGAACAGTATCTAGTGTTCAATAGCACAAAAGGGTGACTAAAGTTAATAATACTTCATTTTGTATTTCAACATAACTAGAAAAGTGGAATTGGAATGCTCATAACACAAAGGAATGATAAATTGGGTGGTTTCCCAATCACCTTTACTTGATCATTACACACTATATACATATCAAAATGTCATATGTACCTGGCAAATATGTACAACTATTATGTGTCCCCAATAGCATGTTGTCGACTCAAAAAACAGAAACACAAAAAAACAAAAACAGTGGAATGTAAACAAAGTCTCGAAACAATATGTAGGGTTTGGGCAAGTCATTTGGGCTTTGACAAAATTTCATGATGCCATAGCAATTGAAACAACAAAAGAAATTTATTTTTTATCTTTGTATGAGAAGGTTGGGGGGTTAAGATAGTGACAGGGTAATCAGTGTGTATAATTTAATGTTTGTCTTTTTTTTTGTAACCTGTAAAGAAAATGTGATAATGATGATTGTTTCATAATCAAATTGATGTTTTCATTTTTGCTTCATATTAAACCATCTCTGCAGAATATGCAGACGCCACCATCACATCTTACCATGTTTATGTCTTTAATTCTAATTTAAAACAGCAGTGGCAAACTCATCAGATGCTGGTAGGTCAAACAAAATCAGTCTTCTCAGATTTATTTCATAATCTGAAGATACTATCAAAAATAACGAGCTTTTGGGAGGTAGGATATTAGCGACTTACTTTAAGGCATTTCAGTCTACTATCCAGGATCTACGCTTACATAAACATACAACATAATGTGGATGTAAGTATCCCCTTTCCTTGTGGTTTCAGTTCATTTTACCTGCCTGAGTATATCAATGCAATTGGTTATAGCAATAAATTTTGTTACAAAACACATTAGATAATAATTAGATAATGAGTCTAAAAGACTTTTTTTCTTTTAAACATGCAGTCTGTTTATTGATTCAAAATCTCATAATCTTATCCATTCAATTTCTTGTTTGATGGGTCTCACTTGTTTCTTAAAGTAGACATTAGGACAATCATCATAAAGACTATCTCTTATTGCAAAATACCATATGTCTTTAATGGACATTAGCTTAACTAGACTGGAAGTTGTTCTCCCTCCCGCAAGAGTTGTGTTTACACCTTCTTCAAAACATGATGTACTCAGTAGCCAATCTACATTAGTGGGAGCTGCTATTTATCAGGATTCTTGCTCTCTCTGGTGAAACTATAAAAGAAGTAAAAATATTGTTTGAAATATTGATGGGAAATGTGAATGAAAAATTCGATGGGAATGAAAATTCCATCATCCCCATATCTTTCCATAATTTAACAGTGTTTTATGTATTGAAAGTCAAAAATATATTTAGCAGCACCTGTGAATGGTTGAGGCACAGATGCCTAGCACCCCCTGGCTACAGGTCTCTGCGTGGCAAAGTAGGTCAGGAACACAGAGCCTTCACACTCAAAATGCATCAGTTCAGGGATTTACAACACTGTTTAACTTTTCTAAACCTTGGACATTTAATGAAACTTAAAAAAAAAGTATAATGGACCAATAAAAATAAAAAACAAAATTCGAAAACAAAGTTGACTCATTGTTTTACAAATAAGCACAAAGATAATAAGCAAAGATGTGTATTACTGAAACCTAGACACACTGGTAATAAAAAAAACCTATGAGATGACTAATATAAAGAAATGGAATAAAAATTGATTGGGAAAACAATATACATCAGAATTAAATATGTATGTATATAATATAAAAAATAAATCCTCTTATATATAGGAAAACTTTAAAGGCATTTATATTAGGGATAGTACATGTCTCTTCTTATATACCCACCAACTAGGGAAAGAGGGCCAAATGTGTCTGTATATTGCTTAAAAATATAAATTTGCATATAGATATGTAGATTTTCCCATAGTTAAGTTACAGTGTGGATTTTCATTAAATAGTTATGCTTTCATTTTTATTGGAAAGTATATAATTGTCTGCACATAGCTTTAAATTATTGCGATTGTATTTGACCCATCTCTAGTCAAAGTGTTTGAAAACACCATAGGTGACCACATCCAATGAAATAAGAAACACTGAAACTGGAAATCACTGGCATGCAGACACCCATATCACTTAAAGAACAAAAACAATTCTGCTATGAAATCACATAGATTACAACAAAAATGTTTGGGCAGGGAGATGACAGTCACACATTGTGTGAAATCAAGCCATTTATTTTTCATGGGAGCTGATAGATGAGACTACAAGGCAGGCAGCTAACAGAAGCAGCCACTACTGTAAAATGTTTAATAAATGTCAGAATGAACAGTTGGAGATTCGGCAACCTTTCCAAATTAGTCAAAATTACAACCATTTCCTAGTATAGTCTGAGATAAACAGAAGGAATTAGTCCACTCCAAAGCTCTCGTCCTTCCCTCCAATAACAGGGAACAGAAAGATACGGTTTGGCATACATACTACTAATTTTCATCTCCAACATATAGTTCAACACCATGAGGAGTCAAAAACAGAGTTAACCTGATTCCTTAAAAGTAGCACTGCTTTTCAAATAAGCAACAGCGTAAATACTGTTAGATGTTTGCTTATACACTATAACCTTCTTATGTGAAAACTATTATTAAGAAAATACTTGTGCCCATTAAATTACCAAGTTTTAAAATTTTGTTTCTCTTTTTTAATCTTCAATATGTAAGACTTTGATTGGGCAGTTGTGTGTTGTTCGTTAGGTGAGCAACAGAAGAAGGCCATTATACCCATTCTTTAAAAATAATTCTTTACTGAGTTATTATTAATATAACATTTCTCCAATCCCTGGGTTCTTCTCTTCTATACAGAAATAATGTGAATTTTCAGCTTAAATGTTGAAGTGATTTTGTTTCAATAACATAGTTAAATCATTTTGAACAAATGTAAGAGGCTTAAAATTGCTAAATTGTTTGTCAGTTTTGTTGCTGTTTTTAATCATCAGACATTAGTGCATGTATGGTTTCCCTAAGGTCAAAGTTGGATTATTTTGTGCCACATTATAAGAGCTGAGTTTGCATCTTTTACTAAACGTACTATTTTGAGAAACTAAATAAAGCAAAACCTATAACATAAAGAAGATATTTATTTCTGGTGGTGATTCAGAGTATTTGTTGGGAGTATAAAAATCAGTAAAATGAGAGGCATGTATTTTAATGACTAAATAGCAAAATGAGATTCCATGGAGAAACATCAATCTACATCCATAAATCAGGAAAACTACACAGGTGATCTTGCCACTATTTTGCCAATTTAAATATATCTAGCAACCAAAAGAATGCTGTAGAAATCTGTCCAGATTTTCACACGGCTCTAATGATTAAATAAGTTCTGCTTCAGTCTGGTTGTTTGGTATGCAAAGTCCTAGCCTTAGGATACTGAAACAGCATATTTTTTAATGGATAATAATATATGAATTACTGTTTTTTTCCACTAATGAAAATAATTTTTATAGAAAGATTAACTTTTATTCTTTAACTATTTTTCCGTAAATACAGAAACAAGTTGTATATTGATGCCTGGCATTTGATGAAATACACGACTATTTTCTGGGACTCCAGAGATATTTAGGAGACTATCATATGGGATATAATGTTGATAAGGATTATAGAGTTGGAAGGGTTAACATATGTATCCTCAGGGCAACTGCAAAAGGGGAAGCATTTAGAACCATCATTTAGTGTGAGATAATGGATGTAAAAGTATTTTGTAAACAGTTAATACTTGTAGAGAGTATTGTTGTTTTCCAATAACATCGTAGGCCTCTCTTTTTTGTTCAGCAGTCTTATATTTTGAAGACAGCTTATATTTTGTTCCAATCTTACGCAGTAGGTCATGATTAAAACTCACATAATTATGATCAGTCTTCTCCTTTGTTGATGATTTGTCAGAAATCCAGACTGAAGTCTAAAGGTTAGTTCATGAATGGGCATATGATCCAACTGGGGTCATGGACAGCCACGGGGAAGCACACTGGAGATTATGGATAAAAGTCCTCACTGTTAAAAGAAAGTTAGGAAGAAGAAATTGGTCTTAATTTGCTAGATATGCAAATGAAAGGCTTAGGAAAGCTACAGCCATTTTTCTATGAACATGAATGATTAAGAGGTACCCCACAGGGCCCAGCATGGTGACCCACGCCTGTAATCCCAGCACTTCGGAAGGCTGAGGCGGACAGACCACATGAGGTCAGGAGTTTCACACCAGCCTGGCCAACATGGTGAAACCTCTACTCTTCTGAAAATACAAAAATTACCCAGTCGTGGTGGCAGATGCCTATAGTCCCAGCTACTCTGGATGCTGAGACACGAGAATCACTTGAAACCAGGAGGCGGAGGTTGCAGTGAGCCAAAACTATGCCACTACACTCCAGCCTGGGCAACAGAGTGAGACTTCATCTAAACATACACACATACACACATACACACACACACACACACACACACACACACACACAAAACCACAAAACAAAACAAAAAAACAGAGGTACCCCAGAGGAGGGAGATACCCAAAAAATTATAGAAATGAGAACACACTGGCTGAATGAAATCCAAGTAAGGCCTTTTATATACATCTGAATTTCAATTGTATGAGCTAATCAAGTTCCTTATTTTTAAGTCATTTTAAGTTTTCTGTATATTGACAAAAGCAGTCTAAGTAATCAATGCAATATTATAAAAATGTAGTGAATAAAATGCTTGAATAATATAGCCTACCACTGTAATTTTAAAATAACACTAGTCCAACTGAAATTTGAAATGACCTAAAAGTATGATGACATATGGATAAACTATCAATGATTGTAATAAAAAGTCCATCTCAAGTGGTTTTATCTTAGCTGAAAAATAATCCAGTCAGACATTATAAAGAGATGATATAAAAAAAGAGTAAGTCATTGTCACTTCAAAACTACTTATGTAAATTCTAATCCTACATTTTAAATGACGTGTTAAAAGCCCCCTTTTCACCTTTAATAAATATGGTAACGAAACTATAATTATGTATGTGAACATAATTATTGTCAAACTGATTTCAACATTTAAAAATAAGGCCAACCCGTCAAAAAAGCACACAAAAAACTGACTTCAAGTTTATCTTGAATTAATACAGAATATAAATTCACTTACTATTTCTCCTTCCAAATATTTTTATGGTTATATTGTTATCTACTGGAGAGTATGAAAATATACTTTGTAACATGCAACTTGAAAAATAAAGAAAATGGCAAAAAATTATTTTAGAAATTGCATTTCTGAGATGAATATAGGTAATGAGCAGTATTTTCATTCTAAAGAAAAATTGCAAAACATAGTAAGTGAAAAATTACTATCATTATTAGAAACATACTTGGCTAAAACATGTAATTTTAGTGGCATTTCTAAAACATCTGTCATCATAAAATACAATAAAATTTGCTTAAACTAAATTTATCTTAATTATTCATTTATGATTTTCCATGATATGAATTTAAAAATAAAAATAATAATATAACATTATACAAAATAGTACCTACATACATTTAATCTTAAAAGTGCCCTGGAAATTTATTGAATGAGGAAGAGAAACTCAGAGGGTTCTGTGACATCTAGAATAATGTATAATTAATAAATAGTTAAGATTCTACTGAGGCTTCTAACATAATTTCTTAAACTATGGTCCTCCAAACATTTAGAAAAAGAGAAATATTTGCATTTACATGATAGACTAGAATGTTTTCTTTTACCATTTTTTAATAGATATAGCATACTTATAAAGTAATAATAAGTAATTAAGAACTGCATGTTTTTTAAAGTCCCATGGTCACACTTGCATAAATTTTATTTCATAGATTTTTAAGTATGTAATTATCTTGCACATCCTGTGGGAATATAGTTGATCCCATCATTGTTAAAATTTTTTTCTATATGAGATTTTGATGAATCTTGTATTTCATTCATGATTATCTAATTCATGATTATGTTGATATATTTTACATATGAAATCATTCAAAATCAATATATGTTTTGACTTCAAGCAACAGCACACCATTTTTAAAATTACTGTGTAATCCACTCAACATGCACAACCAAGATGTCTGTGTCTATTGATCGTAAAAATACAGTAAAAGAAAAAGGAATCTTTTATAACTCATCTCCCTACTATTAATATCTACAGTACCAACAACCATGTTGTGGATATAGCAGTGAAGGAAATGTTTTTTTGTCTTCAAACAATGTTTTCACCAGTAGACACTTATGATTAACTGATTAACTGAGCACAAAAAGGAAAGATTGTGGTCAGATTTGTCTGAGGGAGAGATTAATAATAGTATCTGAGTGTCAAAAGTTAATTAGACATTTTCTAAGCTGGCTAGAATGAGAAAGGAATTTTAATCAGAGGGAGCAACATAAATGACAATACAGATACTTACACATCCAATGAATCATGTCTATTAAGCACCCACTCAGGCCTACTCTGCTGTTTGGATAATGGAAAAGTTACATAAAGCATTGTCAAAGTGTTAGTTTTCCCTAAATCAACACAAAATAAAGTTTTTTTTTTTTAATTTTTCCTACTGAAATTTTCTTAGAGTGACAATGAATATCAATAGTAAATTCAAGAAGAACAGACAGTTATGCGCTTTCACTTTTAAAAGAAGATTCTAAGCAATACTATAAAGGTACATATAATTACTAAATACTTAATAAGTTCCAATCATTACTACTATCAAGTTTTGCCCTTCTGTTTCCACTTTTACTCAAATAAATGAAACAATATTTAAAAAAAAAGTATTGGCTAGCATATTCTGGATTGCCTGTGCATACCACCTACATTCCACCAAAAATTGCCAGTCTTTATGCACTGTGTAGACATGGCAACTAAGTTATTTTGGGTAAGTCATTTATTTTATTTGCAACACATGAGGCTTCGTTTTCATGGAAGAGAGAAAACCCAAATAATACTAAAGTGCTCTATAGAATATACTGGAGTCAATTTTAAAGACAATTACTTTTATTTAATATATTTGAGCTTTCAAAATTATATTTACTTTTTAAGCATATTTCTGAAATTTCATATTCTCAGAATACATTTCTCTCTGTATATGCAGAATTATAGAATTTCCACAGAACTATTACAATTTAAGAGATAATTTAAGGCAGCATACTAAGAAGTCTCAGCTTTAGCAATGGAACAAGAAAGAAAACTCAGATGAATTTAAAACTTCAACTACAACTTTACAAAGACCCACAAAAAGTGAATTTAATCAATGCATGGATAAGCATTCATTCCAATTGCTCTAGAAATGTTTTATAAACCAAATAACTTTTCGTTTGAATTTTTTCACATTTCAAATTCTGCATACAACTAGAAAACACATATTCATTTTTTGTATCTGGCCTTAGAAATTATAGGATTCAAATTGTTTTTAATATTCAATATTTTATATTTATTTGTCTCTCATAATCGAGATTTCCACAGGAAAATATGGATCTTCTTGCCTTATACTCAAGAATTATGGAGACATTAATTGCCAGATGTTATTTTCTTTTGTCCTGCAGTAGGCAGGGTTCTGTCTGGAATGTCACTGTACCTGGGTTAATTTGATAGCATGCAGACCCACCTAGAAAATCTCAAGATTCCCTTTAGTCTTTCCTCTATGAAGCAAGAGCTGTGTGATTTTTAAAAGAATACCACTTGCCTGTCTAAGCCACAACTGTTGCAACTGAAAAGACAGAGAATAACAAGAGTACAATTTCTTAGAGTCTGGGATTCAGAGTAACATTAGATGTCAGAAGCAAGGCTAATTTGATTTTGAATGTCTTTACTTGAACCAGAAATTCTTTACTATAGCTCAAGAAATGACAGTCTATAATTATCTGATATAGAAATTTTGAAATTTTATGTAGTGGAACTTACAGACAGCGCAATGCCAGAAGTTCATGCTTTGATACACATGTTCAGCTAGAAGTACATACCAATGACAGGTAATTTTAAATATGGCTAAAACAAAAAAGATCTCATTGAGCAAAGAAGAGAAAAAGAAGACCAACAACTAAACAAACAAAGAATGATTGAATTTTACTACTTATAGATACGCTGGGCTCCTTGTGAGGAAGAGGCAATAGTGGCTGGGATATTGACATTCTAGAGGCAACAGAAACTAAAGATGCTCCATAGGAGATGCAAGAGTAAAGTTCAAAGCTTGAAATCTTGAGTTCAGAGTGGAGCTGGCCCATGCTCTACAATGGAGAGCAAATAAAATTCCCAGTCCAATTATAGGCTTGGTTATCGTTTACGGAAAGTTCTATGTACCAGGAGGCAATAAGACATAGCAAGAAAGAAACAGGCTTGCCTGGAGAGAATGAACACGTCTCTGCATTCAGCAGTTAACTCTACTGTAATATCAAAAGAAGACAAGAACCCGAAGCAGCATTACAAAATAGGGTTGTACACTGGGGACCCTGGGTGATAAGTCGCCAAAAAAAAAAAAAAAAAAAAAAAAAAGCTGAGTAAGAAATACTGAGAAAAAGAATAAGACAGAGAGAAAGAAAACTATAAACACACACAAAAAATGAGCCAGCCAATTGAACATGCATAAAATTATTCAAAAATATGTAAAAATTCTGATGCTAAAACAGATAATAGTAAAAATATTTTTTAAAAAACACCTTTTAAAGGGCATCGAAAATATTCTATACAAAGTAGTATATGTAAATATTCACAACCTTTAGCTAATAGTTATAAAATGTTGCTGAAAGAATTTAAGAGGATCTTAATAAATGAACACAGACTCAATGTTCTTAAAGACTCAATATTATTAAGATATCGATTCTTCCCAAAGTGATTTATAGGCTCAATAAAATATCTATTAAAATTCCAACTCTTGTTA
Organism: Macaca thibetana thibetana; assembly: GCF_024542745.1. NCBI lineage: Eukaryota > Metazoa > Chordata > Mammalia > Primates > Cercopithecidae > Macaca > Macaca thibetana. The sequence goes on from NC_065592.1 coordinate 69,638,745, forward strand.
TAGAAGTACAAAAGCTGAATCTAAAATTTATACCTAAAGTAGTCAAAGTGAAGTGGCATCATTGTCTGGGATAAATACATGAAATTTGTTGTCTCACGGCCACGGAAAACTAGGACAAGAACACAAAAAGAGTGAGGTTCAGAGAGAAAGTTTAAAGGGCAAAAGAAAGAGAAAATTTCATGCTGGGCGTGTCACGCCTGTAACCCTCAGCACTTTGGGAGACTGAGGCTGGGGGATCACTTGAGGTCAGGAGTTTGAGACCAGCCTGGCCAATACAAAATTCAGTGGGGTGTGGTGGCACGCACCTGTAATCTCAGCTACTCTAGAGGCTGAGGCAGGAGAATTGCTTGAAGCTGGGAGGTGGAGGTTGCAGTGAGCCAAGATCTTGCCACTGAAATCCAGCCTGGGTGACAAAAGCAAGAATATCCCCCCCCCCCAAAAAAAGAAAAAGAAAAAGAAAAGAAAAGAAAAAAGAAAAAGAAAGAAAGAGAGAAAAATCTTTCTCTGCTTCAGAGAGAGGTGCTGGAGAAATGGGTTGCTGGTTCCCTGGTGGAATGCAAAGGGTTTTATAGACACGCTTGAGGAGGTGGTGTCTGATTTACATAGGGCACAAAAGATTGGTCAGAACAAGTGTGTCATTTGCATAAGGCACAAAATACTGGTTAGGGCTAGGTGTGCCATTTGCATAGTGCACGGGAATCTGGCTGCCCCCACCCTCACCTTTTATTACGCAGATGTGTTCGCTTCCTGACCTGCGCCATGTTGCCTGTTTCTTTACTGTACACGTGTTGACGAAGAAAAGGGAAGATGGAGCCTCCATGTTGAACTTGCCTGGCCCTCAGGTAACCGTTTTGTATTGGCACAACTGCTGGCATTCACCTGTGCAAGCTTCCGGCTTGCTAATCTGTGTTTGCAGCTCGATTTTTCAGGCTGCTCTTTGTTAGAAAGTAAATGATTTGGGGGCTGCTTTTTGTTAAAAGGGAAATTCTGCCGAGAATTCTGTTCTCTTTACTATCTGCCTAAATTATTTCTTTCTAGCTCCTGTATCTAAAGCATTTTTTAATATTATAAATTTGGAATATTATATTACTTGATTTTAAGACTGCTTTAAAGCTAGAGTAAATTAAATGTGTGAGATGAACATGAGAACAAACATATGGATCAGTGAAACAAAACGGAGTTCAGAAATAAACCCACGCGTATATAGAAAATTAATATTGGATCTAAGGGCGAAGTAATTAAATTTAGCAAGATTTTTTTTTCATTTAATGATACCAGAACAATTGACTATTCCTGTGCACAAAAATAAACCTTGCTTCTTCCCTTATATATATCAAAATTAATTGAATGCCAAAATTGGAAACAACCTAAATGTCATCTACTGGTGAATGGATGAACAAATTGTGGTTACATTTTATAATGGAGCACTGATCAGCAATACAAAGAAACAAATAACTGATAGACAACTGTAGGAAAAAATCCATCCTGCTAAGCGAAAGAAGGCAGACACAAATGGCTACCTTGTGTATAATTTCATTTAAATAAATTCTAGAATAGATAAAATTATAGCAACAGAAAGCAAATCAGTTGTTGCCAGAGGCTCAGGGTAAGGGTTGGCGATTGACTGAAAAGACTGCAAGGGGAAATATTTTAGTTGGTGAAAGGAATTCTACATCATTGTGATAATGGTTACTTGACATTTATCAAAATTCATCAAATTTTATATTAAAATTGGTCAAATTTCATATGTAAATTATGTACCTAAATAAATTGACTTACAAAAAAATAGATCTTTTCAACTTAATATAAGGAAAACTGTTGTCAACTTACAATCTTATAACATGCGATTTACCTGTCATGCATGGGAAAATAATAACATTTTGGTATTTACATAAAAATTAGTATTTAACACCAAAAATCACTTCATCAAAGTGAACATTATTGGGGCACAGAGAAAAATAACCCAAAATTGGTGCTTTGGCATGCTAAGCACTTTTAAATTAAAGACAGAAGGCCTAGAAACTACCTGAGAATCAAGGACTTGCTAACCTTCTCTTTTAACTTTCTCCCAAGTTCAGGAAGTGTCTCTCTCTGGAAGTTCTCTTATCTGTCTGAGAAAAATTTCTTTCAAAAAAATGCAATTGTCTTAAGACCTTCTCCCTAGAATTCTTAGCAAATTATCAGAAACGATTAACCACTAGAGAAGAGAAAAGACTAAACGTTGCCACCATGCTAAGATAGCCTTTCCAGCTATTCTGAGACAGCTCTAGAGATTGCCTGGGATACTTTACCTGCATAATAAGGTAACTTTTGTTCTTGGCTAAGTTCCACCCGTCACCTTCCCACCACCTTCTGCTGCCAGAACTTAGAGGAACTTTGTCCCTGGCTATTGTCTGTTGTTTGGGCTCACTTATCTCTCCTGAAAATCACTTAACTACCTCTCATAATACCTACATTCCCTATCTTCCTCTCTCCTGTGAGAAGTGTGCTCTTTAAACCTCAACCATCTGACTCTTCCTCGAGTCTCATATTTGGAAAATCCCTTTGTCTATGTGCAGATTAATCTATTTGCATACCTTTTCTCCTGTTAATCTGTCCATTATAAGTATATTTTGACAGGATGAATCAATCATCAAACCTTCAGAGAAAACGTCTAAACTTTACTACAACATTAAAAGATAAACATGTGAGAGTACAGAAATAATCAGTTACAAGCAACATTGTTAAGCACTAAAAAATAATAAATTTAGCTGTACATATTTCAAAAAATAATTGTTTTGAATTAAAATAAGAAAATCTAAAATTCTGAACAATAATAAGATGAAGGATGAAGAAAGCTTAATAAGCAGCTAGAGTAAGTTTTTACTAAGTTCAGGCAGTGGATTAAAATATTAATAACTAAAATGCGAGAAAAAATAGCATTAAATAGTTTTGCATGATAAAGCTTTAATACCAATTTCTAAAAATTGTATTTCAAACTAAAATAGAATAATATGAAAAAAATTACCAATTCAAGGCAGAAATGGAGGGAAAACCAGAAAAGACTGGTAAATAGCACAAAATGAGATTAAACTAATATTAATTATATCAGTAATTACAATAAATGAAAGAATATTAAATTACCTATTAAAAAACAAAGGTGATAAGTTTGGCTGAAAAATATAACAAAGCACATGTAAAACCTACAGAAAAATGAAAATAAAAGGATGAGCCATTTTATAGGCAGCAATTAATAGTCCAAAATTACTCACATATAAAAACTAATAAGTAAAAAAAGAATATTACAAAATGACAAAAGGAATAATCTACTATAAACTTCTATGCTTCTAAAAATGTATCTTCAAAATAGATACAAACCACATGTAAAATTGTGAAGGCAAGCATTGACCAATTTACAGTTGTTAGGGACATACAATCTTGATGAAGGATTAGTAAGAATTAGTACAGTTTGAAAAATCCAGTTTTATACATGTGTAACTTATTTATATAGATACATATTATGTACAAATATATGTATTTTTTCAAAAATGTCAGCAATTATTGTTGAAAATAATTGAAACTCAAAGATAACTCATAATAGTTTAAGAAAACAATGTAGTGCATACTGCAATTTTATTTAAAATGAGAGGAAGAAAGTGCCCTGGGAGCCATTCACCCCCTTCACTTGAAGTGGAAGGAGGTGTCTTATTAAAAAATAACAAAACAACAAAAAACCTATAACCTACATAGCATAGTGACCTAATCTTTTCAACTCTATCTCTAAAGTAAATAGGCTAGCAATATTTTTTACAAAGAGGAGGCCTTGCCTGTGAAATGTCCTTACTAGGACATCACTCTCTAAGGATTGCCTATAGTAAACAGAACCTAGGATCTATGAAGCTATACAACTGTTTGAAGCATAAAATAGAGAGGTTTCATAATTTAAATGATCTAGCTATTTGAGAAACTGCACGACCCTCACTTTAAGGTCATTTATTCTAGGCCACAAAGGCATGTCTGACTGGGAAAGAAAGACACAAGTATCAACCCAGTCCTGGACGTCTCTCTCTTTGTTTGAGCCTTTTGATTGCCTGTATCCTTAAAATTATTTAGAAGAGTGATACTGGGTTAGATGTCTGGCTTGTGCGCATCTGATTTGATAGTTTAATTCTGTGTGTTTGCTCAATGATAAAGAGAAATATATTTTTATATTATTATATATTGAAAAATTTACAATACATTTCTAAATAACTCACAGACTAAAGAAGAAATCACAATAGAAAACATAACATCTTCTTTAATAAAGCAATGATGAATGTGTCATTTGTAAAAAATGTCAGGGTGTAGCTAAAATAATAAATATAATTTCAGGTTTTCAATGAACTTACATTAATAATGAAATTTCAAATATGTGATACACTTATGTTAATAAAATAAAGGAATAAAGGAGATAAACAAAGAAATATATTGAAGAAAAATATGTGTATAAATATACAAATTGAAAACTAACACTCAAGAAAATAGACAATAAAAAATCCTCTTACTTAAAAAGAAATAGACATTTATCAGTCTAAATAGTATTAATTCTTCGAAATTCCATATAAAAGGTAACTTTACCTTATTTGTCATACATTAAAACCATACAATTAAAAGGGAGAAGTAGAAACATTTGTTCAAATATTGAAGAAGAGTTAAATATGAGAAAAATGCTATGAACAAATTCTTGCTTAAAAATTTAAAATGGAGGAATACTGGCATTTTTATGTATAACTATTCGTTACCAAATTTATGTGGGAAAAACAGGATCATTTTTAAGACCACAATTTTTAAAATTTAATTTTTTGGGGGTCCCCATATCCCTGCAAATGGCACTGGATATGTATTATTCTCTGAACATGTTCTATCAAGTCTCCAACTTGCAGTTAATTCCTGTGTTGTCCAACACATTTTAGAGAATTCAGATTAAACATAGAAAGGAAATGTTACCAAACTCATTTTATGAGAATAGAATAAAAGAAGCGAGAACAGAAATGACAGCAGAAAAACTCTTCAACTATTGCTAATGAAACTCTAAAAGCACATTTACGCATAAGTATGTCTAATGAAACATACTAGACAACTCATTGTAATATGGCTTGTAAGATACTCTGACTATTGAGGGGAAACCTACATGCTATTTAATAGGGAATAAAGAAATAAACATCCATATGATGGGAAACAGTGAAAATAATTGACTAGAACTGTTTACAGCAACATTGCTATATATAAAATTAAATTAAAAATTAATATTTCAGGGAGTTGCATAAATTATGACAAATTCATGTTAAGTTTAAAAACATTATGAACAGTTCTATTATTTATGGGCATATATATGTATGTAGTGAAAAGTAGAAAGCAGGCATGGAAATGATAAACTCAAAATTTAGAATGGTGTTTACCTCTATGCAACAATAAGGATATATAGAAGCCTTTAAATTGTTATTCTTAATATATTTACTTAAAAATATATATATACTGACATAAATATCCTGGAATGTTTATGTCTGAGAAAGCTAATCATGGTACGTGAATGTTTTCATTTTACGTATATTTTTAAATATTTTAAAATAAAAAACAATGTTAAAAAATAAAATTGGCCAGGCGCGGTGGCTCACACCTGTAAACCCAACACTTTGGGAGGCTGAGGTGGGTGGATCACCTGAAATCAGGAGTTTGAGACCAGCCTGACCAACATAGTGAACCCCGTTTCTACTAAAAATACAAAAATTAGCCAGGTGTGATGGTGTGCGCCTGTAATCCCATCTCCTTGGGAGGCTGAGGCAGGAGAATCGCTTGAACCCAGGAGGCAAAAGCTGCAGTGAGCCGAGATGGTGCCACTGCACTCCAGCCTGGGCAACAGAGCAAGACTCAGTCTCAAAAGTAAATAAATAAATTTAAAAAATGAAATAAAATTGTATTCCATCATGTATTTCTGTAAACATCAAAATTTTTAAAATCTGAGTTCTAAAAGCATAATGGTTTGTTTACATTGTCATACAAATCTGGAATTAGATAAGAAGAAACCCGTTTGAAAAGATTATTAATATAAGCTGAAGGGAACTCTTGATAGCAATGTGAGGAAGTTCCTACCATAAGATCTGTAAAAGTCTTCAAGGTCAGGCAGAAAAAGGCTCTTCTTTTAATAGGGAGGAGCAAACAAGGCTAGAAAAAAAATGCAGTATGGGAGAGTGGAAAGAGGTGAGTGGTATGATGGGACCACAGGGAATGTGTGTTTCCCTGAGTTAAGCAACTTCCTAGTCTTTTAAGTAAAACCAGTACATTTCCTTATCTAACATTAGAAACTGGGTTATATTGGAAAGAGACTTGGAGTGGTCAGTGGAAGATCGAAGTCACAGCTCTCAAACTCATAGCCAAATCAGGCCGGCAGCATTATTAAGAATGACTGGCGGCCGGGCGCGGTGGCTCAAGCCTGTAATCCCAGCACTTTGGGAGGCCGAGGCGGGTGGATCACGAGGTCAGGAGATCGAGACTATCCTGGCTAACATGGTGAAACCCCGTCTCTACTAAAAATACAAAAAACTAGCCGGGCGTGGTGGCGGGCGCCTGCAGTCTCAGCTACTTGGGAGGCTGAGGCAGGAGAATGGCGTGAACCCGGGAGGCGGAGCTTGCAGTGAGCCGAGATCACGCCACTGCACTCCAGCCTGGGAGACACAGTGAGACTCCGTCTCAAAAAAAAAAAAAAAAAGAATGACTGGCTCGGTTCATGTTGCTTGTCTGCTTGGATGGTCTATATTTTTTGTTTGCTAATAGATTTCAGTGCATTCCAGTTGGCATGCACTCTTCACATCCCAAAGACAAGCCACGGCCCCACTGCCTTCGCCGTTTGTCTCACAGGTTTATATTTCTTTTCTGACCATTGAAGAATTTGAGCTTGCCACCCATAGTCTAAATCATAATCCAGTTACTCTAGAAGCCCATGTCATTTGGTTTTCCTGAATGTTACTATTTTTGTATAATTACTTTGAGATTAGACTAGATTAAATTGAAAGTACTTTCTGAGTTCTAAAATGTTGCACTGTTAGTAGATATTTTAGTAAGGACATTTTTCACAAGCAAGATCTTTAGTTATAAAATGCCATAAATATAAAAACATTGAAGACATTCATAATAACTTCAGTTAATTTATTTACTTAAAATAGTTTTTTTCTAAATAAAAGATTTTTAAAAGATCAAACCAAAACTGTATATGGAAGATACATTTGAACCTACTTATCTCCCAGTAAATAAAAATTCGAAAAAAACATTCATAGGAAAATGTGATCTTTAGCTTAAGCATAAACATATTTTTGTGTAATTCTGCAGAACAGCAGAACAAAAGTGATTACGTTTGAAACACTGTTAAATTTTTAAAGAATAAAGCTTAAAGCCATTATAGAATGCACTTGCACAAAAGTGTGAATATCTACATAGACATTTATACTTTGTCTCAGACTAACCCAAAACAATTTAAGATACTTTTGTTCAAGTGTTAAAAAAATGAATACAAGTGAAACTGAATATATATAAAATAGTGTGTTTAATTATCGGAGTCCTAAGATGTTTGTTTTGATTAAAACACACATTTATATCTACATTTTATCATTCTTTTTAACTTGATTCTTTTACTATTGAAAAGTAATTTTCATAATAAAATATTAAAGCAGTAACTACAAATCATTGTTATTAAACAAAATTAAACATTGAACAAGAACTATTTTTGTTTTCACAAATTAAAATATATCATAAATATCTCATCTTTTTGCTGTTTTTTTTACAAAGTTGACAAAAATTGATTTGAGTCAGAATCTGTATGGTGTAGAATGGAGACCAACTGCTGATAAGAGAGACAGAGAGAATACTGTAGCTAATTAACATTGCTTTATGCAGAACATCTGTTCTGCCCATTCTCCTGGCATTATTTTTTGTCGATTCTCAGAATGTACAATAACATTGATCTCTAGTTTAAAGCCACACACTACTAGAAACATCAGTTTCTGTATGATTTTAAATTAATGACCCTACTTTACCTATCTAACAGTGTAAAATAAGATAATAGATGTTACAACACCAAGGGGGGTGGTGTTAAACCATGTGAAACCACCCCCATGATCCAATTACCTCCCACTAGGCCCTGCCTCCAACACTGGGGAATACAATTTGACCTTGAGCTGGGACACAGAACCACACCATATTAATCTCAGTGGCTTATTGAGTATTTTGAAGAAAATGCACTTTAAAAATGGCAGGTGCAAAAATAATGCTCCCTCATATCTTTCAATTTTTGTTCTTGCTTTAAACTTTCACATAATACTAAAAGATACTATTACTGAGTTTACTTTTGTATACATGAAATTTAAGGTTAAGAAAAATTACTAATGTCACACTCTCATTAAAGCAAACAATGCACAACTCCAGAAAATGTGGTGAGTTTGGAATATATCATCCCAAAATATCTTTGCAGATATGTCTTTATAGTATTGTCTCTTAACCTAAGATATCTCTTAATCTAAACCAATGTAAAAATAATTGCATTGGTTTAGTGTATTAGTCCATTTTCACACTGCTGATAAAGACATACCTGAGTCTGAGAAGAAAAATAGGTTTAATTGGACTTACAGTTCCACATGGCTGGGGAGGCCCTCAGAATCATGGTGGGAGGCAAAAGGCATTTCCTACATGGAAGCAGCAAGAGAAAATGAGGAAGATAGAAAAGTGGAAACCCCTGATAAAACCATCAGATCTCGTGAGACTTATTCACTACCTAGATACAATGGAGGTACAGGTATTGGGTAAGCACCTGTACCAAATGGGAGAAATTGTCCAAAACAAAGGAGTTACAGGGCCCATGCAAGTCTGAGATCCGGCGGGGCAGTCAAATTCTAAAACTCTGAAATGATCTCCTTTGTCTCCACGTCTTGCATCCGGGTCACACTGATGCAAGAGGTATGTTCCCATAGTCTTCCAAAGCCCCGCCCCTGTGGCTTTGCAGGGTATAGCCCCCACTCCTGGCTGCCTTCACAGGCTGGCATTAAGTGTCTGCTGCTTTTCCAGGTGCAAGGTGCAAGCTGTTGGTGGATCTACCATTAGGGAGTCTGGAGGATGGTGGCCTCCTTCTCACAGATCCACTAGGCGGTGCCCCAGTAAGGACTCTGTGTGGGGCCTCTGACGCCACATTTCCCTTCGGCACTGCCCTAGCAGAGGTTCTCCATGAGGGCTCTGCCCCTGCAACAAACTTTTATCCTGGCATCCAGGCGTTTCCATACATCTTAAATCTAGGTGGAGGATCCCCAACCTCAATTCTTGACTTCTGTGCACCTGAAGGCTCAACACCACATGGAAGCTGCCAAGGTTTGGGGCTTACATCCTCTGGAACAATGGGCCACGCTGTACCTTGGCCCCTTTTAGCAATGGCTGGAGCAGCTGAAACGCAGGACACCGAATTCCTAGGCTGCAAACAGCATGGGAACACTGGTCCTGGCACACAAAACCATTTTTTCCTCCTAGGTTTTCTGATCTGTGATGGGGAGCTGCCATGAGACCTATGACATGCCCTGGAGACATTTACCCATTGTCTTGGGGATTAACATTTGCTCCTTGTTACATATGCAAATTTCTGCAGTCAGCTTGAATTTCTCCTCAAAAAATGAGTTTCTCTTTTCTAATGCATTATCAGACTGCAGATTTTCTGAACTTTTATGCTCTGTTTCCCAATTAAAATGGAATGCTTTTAACAGCACCCAAGTCACCTTTTGAATGCTCCGCTGCTTAGAAATTCCTTTCACCGGATACCCCAAATCACCTCTCTCAGGTTGATATTTCCACACATTTCTAGGTCAGGGGCAAAATGCCACCAGTCTCTTTGCTGAAGCATAACAAGAGTCACCTTTGCTCCACTTCTCAACAAGTTCCTAATCTCCATCTGAGACCACCTCAGCCTAGACCTTGTTGTTCATATCATTATCAACATTTTTGTCAAAGGCATTCAGCAAGTCTCTAGAAAGTTCCAAACTTTCCTACATTTTTTTTTTCTGTTTTCTGAGCCCTCACACTGCTCCAACCTTGGCCTGATACCCAGTTCCAAAGTCATTTCCACATTTTCGGGTATCTTTTTAGCAACACGCAACTCCCAGTACCAATTTACTGTATTAGTCCTTTTTCACGCTGCTGATAAAGACATACCCGAGACCATGAAGCAAAAGAGATTTAATTGGACTTACAGTTCCACATGACTGGGGAAGCCTCAGAATCATGGTGAGAGGTGAAAGGCACTTCTTACATGGCAGCAGCGAGAGAAAACTGAGGAAGATGCAAAAGTAGAAACCCCTTATCCTATCACATCTTGTGAGACTTATTCACTACCATGAGAACAGTATGGGGGAAACTGCCCCCATGATTCAAAGTGTCTCTCACCAGGTCCCTTCTGCAAACTGTGGGAATTGTGGGAGTATAATTCAAGATGAGATTTGGGTGGGGACACAGAGCCAAACCATATTATTTAGGTTATCTATTTAACCTAAATAGACAGTAAAATAATGTGCTGTCTGAGCCTTGGTGCCTCATCATTTTAGTCATTCCAGGTCATCAAAAATAGATAGGTTTGTTTAAATAAGATAATAAATGCAATGTATTTCATACAGTACCTGCCAATATACCATAATAAGAACAGCTATGTCCACTATAACATTTAGAATAATTAGAATGGGCCAAATACTTTGCTTGATTAGATAAGAGAGAGAAAGAGAGGGAAGAGAGAGAGAGATCATGGCTCACATTTACACTAACAGAAATTAAGTATTATATTCATAACCATTTTAAAGCTGAATAAGCACAGAGAATTTAAGTAACTGAACAAAGGACACATAGTAGGATATGTCTCTCTACTCCTGTACCCCTGCTCAAAGTCTGTTCTCATCTTACTATGCCAGTGTAGTGAAGGCATATTTTTAGCTTTATTCTTTTAGGGTTTTGTGCTGGCCCTGAGAATTAAATTGACGTAAGACGAATTAACAAGAAACAGGCATGCACATTTGTTTAACATGAGTTTTACATGACATGAGAGCTTTCATAAAGAAATGAAGATTCCCTAAACAAATGAAAACCCAAAGAAGCAGTTAGTGTTGAATGTTTATATAATGGGTTTGACAAAGAGTAGTCAGTTGTGAAAATGTGAAAAGGCAAAGGGATTTGGGTTAAGAGAGTTAATTGGGTGGAGAACTGACTAGAAAGATAAGGGTAAGTTTAACAAAGTTTGTGTTTACAGATGTCCCTTAGTCTCAACTTTTTGCCCTTGATGATAAGAATGATGTTTTCCTTGTGGTATAGGGAGGGCATCTTTTATATGAGAATTTTATCTCCTGCTTTTAAGAAGTAGAAAGAATATCAGCATTGTTTTTGCACCTGCCATTTTTAAAGTGCATTTACTTCAAAATAGGCAATATGCCATAGAGATTGATATGGCTTGGCTCCATGTCCCAGCTCAAATCTCATGTCAAATGGTAATCTCCAATGTGGAAGTGGGGCCTGGTGGGAGGTAATTGGATCATGGGGGCAGTTCTCATGGTTTAACACCATCCCCCTTAGTGTTGTCACTCATGATAGTTAGTGAATTCTCAAGAGACCTGGTTGTTGAAGTGTGTAGCACTTTCCCCCTCTCTCTCTTTCTGCTGTTCTGGCCATGTGAAGTGCCTGGCTCTCCCTTTGCCTTTTGCCATGATCGGAAACTTCCTGAGGACTTCCCAGAATCTGAAGCCACTATGCTTCCTGTACAGTCTGCAGAACCATGAGCCAATTAAACCTCTTTTCTTCATAAATTACCCAGTCTCATGTATTTTTTTTTATAGTAGTACAAGAGCAGGTTAATACAAAGGTATATTTTGGAGTGACATATACTGAACTCTTTCACCACATTCCCCGGAGTTGTGCAATATGTGTTTGTTTAATAAGCATGTGACATTAGTAATTTTTCTTAGCCTTAAATTTCATATATAAAAAAGTAAGCATAATAATAAAATCTTCATAGTATTATGTGGAAGTTTAAAACAAGAAAAATAATTGAGAGATATCTGAAATTTATCCTGACACACAGTAGGCCGTATTAAATATACTTTATCAACTGGGAACCAAAGGCAGCTGTTAAACATAAAGCTTACATTTGTACACGTTAGATTATTTTTGAACTAAATACCTCTATTACTTCCATTTGAGCCAAAATGATTTATATTTCAATGTTTTACCTGTTCCTTGATCATACTGCTTTAATACAAGATCTAATAATGCTCTAAACTGTTATATATTTCCCCACAAATTGGATGTAGTCCCTTAAAATTTTCTGCAGTTCAATTTAATATAATTTATTTCTTTCCTAAGACAGTTTTACAGATCACTCCACAGTCCAGACTATTTTAAATGTTGTCATAGGATGTTCTACAAGACAAGAATATTGCCATTTTCACACAATGCTTAGGTAAAAAGGATTTTTAGGTAGCATTTTCCATGTACATGAGCCAATCCAAATCCTTTTAAAAATGTTTATTCAAATATGCAACTCTAAATCATTACCAACCAGGGCTTTAATTTTTACAAATTTTATATTTATATAAAATATATTATTTTGGAATTTGCTCTTTACTGGTGATTTATTAGTTGAGCTGTGAGTTTATAGCCATTATATTCAACAATGGATTTTTTTAACCACTCAGAATAGGAGAGATGTTTCTATAATGGGTTTCTTTCCTGCTTTAGGTTTCTAAGAATAGAAGATACAAATTTCTACCTCCACTTTAAAAAAACCTACTAATGCTATATATTAGCGGTGAATAAATACTCAAACCCTCATCTTCAGGGCAACTTCTTCTCTTACTTAACTATATAAGACCCAAAATACCACTGGCCACTGCATGCAAACAAAGAGGCAGATAGAGTTTTCATAAATTTCCCGTTGACCCGGTGTCACCGCCAAATGCATATTCTAAATATAAGAGTCTAGTCACCATGTTAACGTAAACTATTGCTTATGAACTCCTTTTAGCTAAATAAGAGAGAGAAACAGGCTCTCATTTTACCTCAGTTAATGGGAGTTAATTAGAATGATTCCTGGGAATTTAGTTTAAATAGGAAAAAAGACTCAATAGCTATACAGAAAAGGCCTGAAGGAAGATAGAACACTGTGAAATATCGTGAAGAACCTGTTCATAGTGCATCTGAGTTGAGCAGTGGTACTGGAGGCTGTGGTGGTAATAAATACAAGGTTAGATTAGAGATTTTTCAAAGGTGTAATTAACATCCAATAAGATAAACCAAGAAAGCCATTGTCTTTCCTGCAAATTCCTGCATAGGGGCCCTCATTGCCTAAACATTTTAAGTACACATCTCAGTACTTCTGGTGTCTTTTCATCAGGTTTAACTATTATGTCAATATATTACGTTTAAAAATGGGTAAACAGACTTCTCCTTTTAAATCTAAAAGTATAACCCCTCCACGACTCGCATGCCATTATAAACAACTAGAAAATAATACAAAAGATTTGCAACAATTGTTTTAAGATATTACAGTAGTCAAGACAGGACTGTGATTTCAGCAAGAAGAAAAATGAATGAGGTAAATCCTACAATTATTCCAGTGTTTTTCCAGAGGAGATTTTCTCACTATGGAGGAAGAAAGGGAAAACTCCAAACACAAAAAGCTTGTGGTCTTAGTGAATTGAGGGGAAAAACAAAATTTCAGAGGGTTCTGCTAGAGGCCACTACATATAGAGGACTCTGAGGGTAAAGAGTATACAGGAGTAAGCATAACTCAGAGATAAGAAAGAGGTGAATCTTAAAAAAATCACTGGAGACTGATGGATCAAACCATATCTGAAAACTCATCCTAGACTTTTCATTTATGGAAAAGCATTTATGATGTCAGTTTCTGGCTCTTGCAACTAGAAAGACCGATCTAATAAGGATATACCATATTTTCATTCTAAACTCAACTTTCTCTATTACTTTATAATTTTAGGATGTAAAGTAATGATAAATTGGTATTTTATAACAATAATAAAAATCAGAAAGTGCTTAATAGATGAGTACTTGGATGGACAATTGGTAGTTAAGTTGGTGTTTTTATTGTTTCATGTAGTTTAGACCCTGGCATCGTAGTCAATTCCCTGAAATTTGCATTATGCTTTTCAAAGAGAATTAATTTAAAGACAGTTCTGTTCATTTTCACCAAGTTAAAGAAAAGAATGCAGTGGGTAAGACCTCATCCCTGACAATATACATTCACATGTATCAGAAAAAAATGCAGGTAAAACTCACAGAAGAAAAATATCTGATTTTTTAAATATTAGAACAATTATGATAAAGGTAATGAAATAATTAAATATAAATTTGACAGTAAAACTAAACAAGAAGAAAAATGTTATTTTAAAATTCTCACAGAGGACTTTGTCATAAATTTCACAACATGTATCACAAATGTCCTAACATGCTCCTGTAAAATGATTAAATCTAGTTGTTTTTCTCAAGCAAGCTCATTCAGATTTTAGCTAAAGACATTTTTCTTCACAATTCTAGAGTTTGAATTTAATTTTCAAATTACTACTAAATGTCATAGCTCTGATTACCCATATTAAAATTAGCAGCATTTAGCATGGCTTTCATATCAGAGTATAAATGAGTGAAAGCAATAGACTGTTAATTTATTGTTAAAATGTAACATGGTCTTGATTTGTTTCATATGGACTGATGAATAGACAGATAAGTAGAACTTTTTTTTATAAACTTACCAAGTTTCAATACTTACCAGTGATACAGGGACTTAGCAGGTATCCCAGCCTATCTTTGAAAGATTTAATATGGCTTTCTGGTACACTGTTTGTACAGACTTTGTAAGGTAACTGGTCTATTTAAAAACTTTTTCAGATTCAGCCTTTACTTTAAACATATCATATCAATAAAGCATATGACAGATGGGAAATGATCTGTGCGGTATGGTACCCTCTCTGGAGTTGATCCTGTGGAGAAAAAGTGGAAAAAGTGAGGGAATCCAAATAAAATCTGTAGTTTAGCTTATTGTTTCAATGTTACCATTTAATTTTTGATGGATGTCTTATAGTTATGTAAAAGAAATATATCACAAATGTAGTATGTTAACTTTAGAAGATGTTATGTTATATAACATGTTAACTTTAGGAAATGTTATGTAATATGTTAACTTTAGAAGATGGACAAATATATTATTGTTAGGTTGTTAAGAAAGATGGATGAATGGTATAAGGAAACTATGTTTTATTGTTAAACTTTTCTGTAAATCTAAAATCACTCCCACAAAATGTGTATTTTATAAAATAAATTATACTTGGGTCTCATATATTTTATTCACTTTCATATCTCTTGGAGATACCTTCTTAAATTCTGAGATAGAAAAAATCACTTGGAAGCCACTCAGTTTGATGGCTATTTTACTTTATTAATAGCCACAAAATACAGCTTAACTTTGTCTCTGACTGCCGGTGAAGGATGAGATGCAGTTTTCCCTTTAGAAGATCATGTTACGTAATGCTGTGTGCTCTTGCATGTGGTGCTTCCTATTGCTGGAATATTCTGCTTTCCTACTAAATTCATACTCTTTCTTCAAGACTACTTCAGTATCTTCTCTTCTGCGTGTGTTTCTCTAACTTTCCCTACTCTTTAGAAAAATGTAATACACTTCAATGTATTAAAAATTTGTACTTTATAGATTTATATAATCTCTCATTGTCGTTCTGAAATAGTGTTTATCACAATTAACTGTGGAACTTCTTTTCCCAGCATCAAACTCTCATTTCATTTATGATAACGCCTTAGAATGTGAGTCTTTAGTAGGAATTCTCCCTTCAGAGAAACTATACTTTGAGATATACTGTCTTATGTAACAGTAACACACTTCATATACGATTCTGTACCAAGCATGATAGTTTATTGAAAAGTATACCCACAAAATTGAATAGTTAAATAATTAAAAATAGGTTAAAAAAGGCAAAAGTAAGTTGTATTTAAATTCTCAAGCCTTAGCTTGAAAAACATGTTCATGAATCTTATGCAAAGACAGCCAGGCTCCAAGATTGCACCTTGTTCATAGAGCCTTCCTGGTACCCCACTTATATTTGGTTTTCATTGAAAGTATTTTCAGATGAATAAGCAAAATTTATAGTTTTCCCTTATTGAAGATTTTAATGGTTTTTTTTAAAAGAGCAAAACATGATTGATGTGTTAAAATTGCCTAAGCTGAGAGAGTTTATCAAAGCAATTGGTGTTTGCAAATGGCCCTGGCAATTCTAATTAAAAGGCGCTCTATAGCAATGATCTCCAAGCACTTCTGTTTGTACATAACATAAATTAATTTCAAGAATTTTCTCCCTTATACATTTTGAGTTGAAATTAAACATTTTTCACCATAAATTCTAATATAATTGAAAGGGTATAATTTATTGTGTATTCTATGTATTGATATTTTAAAATAAATAATCATATCACCGATTTAGTTTTATCCAATGAAAACTAAATATTTTGCAATATACTGCCCAATATCAACTCTTTAAATATTGCCATAAAAAAGCTTTTATTTAATACCTATTCTGTTATAAATATGTTTTTGTTATACTCTGACTGCTGAATTTCACTTTAGTGTAATTTTTTGATGCTGACAAATTTTTTTAATCACTTACCATAATCATCTCCAACAAAATTATGTACATAATATGTACTTATTTACAAAATGCATTTCCTATGATTGTACATAAAATGAGAAAATACTGTAGAATTTGAAGAAACAGTTGTATAATCTGATGTAAGATTTTTAAAGTGGATATTTTTATTATGGCTTCTGTTTTGTGAACAGATGGAAATGAAGTACAATGGAAAAATGAAGAATAGTTAGGAAGATATTGAGTAATAAGGCAAGAGATTTTAATGATCAGATTATCATGGCAACTGTAATTATGGTGAAAATTGATACCTTCCTGATTATATTTTGAAAGTAGAGTCACAGAATTTACTAACAGATAGAGGTTGAGAGAGAAAAAAAGAGAGAGAAAGAGAGAGAGAAGGAAACGCAGAGATACCAGTAATTTATTTTTAAGACAGAGAGAAACTAGAAGAATGTAATTATCATGTACTACTTGGGAAGCTACATTTGGGACATATTAAGATGACACTTATCCATCCAAGTGACAATGTGGTAGAGGAAATTTGATTTGTGTCTGAAATTCAGAATAGATTTCTAGGCTAGCGACATAAAGTTGGAAGTCTACAGCATAAAGATTGTGCTTAAAGCCATGCAACTTGCTTAGGTTCCTGGAAAGTGAGTAAAGAAGAGGGTTAAGATGAAAAGAAACCGTTAAGAAGACTAAAACAGAGTAGAACCTGTCATGAATACAAAATGTAGTCAATGCTTCCAAAAGGAAGTAATTGGCTGCTTAAAATACTGGTGATGTTAGCTACAGGCAGTATGCTCTATAGTAGATGTTCGGAACTTATTATTATTATTTTTAAATTTGTTAAGGGGGTAGATCTGTTAAGTGTTTGGGTTGGGGGTGGAAATCTGGTAGATGATGAATATATCTATGGCCTTGATGGTAGTAATTATTTCATAGGTATATACTTACCCCAACGCATTTTTTTGTATACAAAAATATATACAGTTTTTACATGTCAATCACACCACAATTAAGTGGTTTTAAAAAATACTGGTGATGAATGAAGTAAGGTGGTGGATAAGAATTAACCATTGAATTTAACATTATATAGCTTAAGGCTGACTGACAAGAAGAAGTGTGATGGTGGAGGAAGAGTAAAAGCCTATTTGGAATAGGATTAAGAGAATAGGTAAGAGAATGTTCATGTGATGATGATAATGATCCAGTAGAGACACAGCAAAAAAATGATAATTCAGAAGAAGTTGAAAGGGGATGTTATTGAAGCAACAGCCCTTATTGGGTGAGAGGACTTAACTACACAAGTAGAAGGTTGTCCTTAGCTAGAAACAATCTACTCCTAATAGGAGTGAAAGCAGTTGAGAAACATAGATGTTGAAAGGTAGATAGGTATATGGGACTGGTGGCTAAAATCTAGTCATCCGAAATGACTTCTGGATTTTCATTACAGAGTTAAGATATCAAATATTTGGCCAAGAAGGCATTTTTAATATGTTTATATTACATTGTGAAGATAATGGGGGTGGGTATTCACACAGAAAGCGTTTTAACTAGAAGCACATCTGTGTTTTGTAACTGTGATTAAAAGGCATTATCCTTTTATGTCATCTGTTATATTATTACTAGGGGAGATGTTATTTATAGAAAAGAAAAAATATAAAATCCATGGGCAGGTTAAAAGGCATAGTGAAAAATAAAATTAATTTCAGTGATCTGTATAATAATTCAGAAGTAAAAATATATTTACAAGCGCACTATCAATCAAGCTCTTGTGATTAAACTTATAGTAACTCTATTTATTTATTTATTTATTTTTGAGATGGAGTCTTGCCCTCTCGCCCAGACTGGAGTGCAGTGGCGCAATCTCGGCTCACTGCAACCTCTGCCTTCTGGATTCAAGGAATTCTCCTTCCTCAGCCTCCTGAGTAGCTGGGATTATGTGTGTGCACCACCTCGCCCAGCTAATTTTTTGCATATTTAGTAGAGACAGGGTTTCACCATGTTGGCCAGGCTGGTCTCGAACTCCTGATCTCGTGATCCGCCTGCCTCGTCCTTCTAAAGTGCTGGGATTACAGGTGTCAGTCACTGCCCCAGGCCAGTAATTCTCTAAATCATCCTTCTTTGCTACATAACTTGTAAGAAATTGGTTAACTCAACCTAAGGAGTATGCTACCCTTATTACTATCCCCCTAAAAAGAAAATCTGACAAAAGTGAGATTTTTTGTTTCTTGAAGTTGTGAATTATTTTATGCACTTCAAGGCTTGATAATTTATCCATAAGTATTATCATGCTAAGGTAAGAACTTGTTTAGAAGTCTATGTTTTAAATTATTAATTGAAAATCATTAAAATTAACACGCTTTAGAGATTATTTTTGAAAATGGTAGAAACCTCTACCATAATTGAATTATATGGTAGTTTTAAAACATTGTATTATGCACTTCCAAAAATACGTCCTGTGGTATACATATTATCAGCTTCATTTCATAGATGAGAAAAGAGCCTCAAAATATGTAGTTTCCCCCAAAACATAAAGACAAGTCTTTGAAAAAGACCGTACTGCAATTAAGAATTCTGAGACGCCAATGTTCTTTCTAAACAGTTCTGTGCTCCTAGTCAAGAGGTTTTTGTCAGAATTAGCTTACACTTTCATGCATCCTTCCCTCATGGCATCCCAGTAAAGGCTTCCAGGTTTTGTAGTTCTACTAGCTGACCACAAGAGACTTTTAAGGAAGATTAAGAAGTTTTACTCCATAGCTAGAATACATTTAGCTCTCTCATCTTTCTGTCTTATTGATTCCCTTCAAGTCACTGCATCACTGAGTGCCCTGGAAAAGTATTTTGCTACCATTCTTTCACCACTTATTATTATTATTTATTTATTTTTTTGATGCTCTGGATGATAGCAGTGGAGGGAAGAATTTCTGTCAATGTATTTTGATGTCTTTCTGTTATCACATAAGCACTGGGAAACTATCACACAAAACCTCAACTGGCCTAGTTTCCCATTTCTTAGGTCATATTCTACTTCTACACAACCTTGAAAGTAAAATGTTAAATGCAATGCATCATTTACTTCAATTTAATGTACTCTCTATGATTTTGTGTTTGCTCCATATTATATATGCACTATTTTCCTTAAATATGAAAAGGCAAAAAAAAAATGCACACAATTTAGCTATTTTTAAAGTGCATTTTTATGAAGGATTAAAAAAATCCTATTTGGAAAAGCTAAGAAGTAAAAACCACAGCATTTGGCTCCTTTTCAATGTAAGTAAATATATAAACAGCCTGTTGAAATGCAGATCTTCTAGCTCACAGATGATTTTTCTTTTCTTAGGAGCTTTGTTAGAATCGTCATTGATCTCCTTCATAAGAAAAGTTCCCATTGGAGTTGGACTGGCGTGTTCATTTTTACTTTATTGATATTTAAGGCTTTGAAAACATAAAAATATACTTCTAAAATATGTTCTTTAAATTTTAATCAGAAAAATCTGAGTAGGTTTAGATGTGGGTATTTTAGTCTATGACAGCTTTTAAAAAACTATTTTGAAAACAAATTAGGGTGTAACTGCAATTGGTTCTTTTAGATCAATTAGTGTAAAAATATGTATGTCATAAACCTTTCACCTAAAGCATCTTACTTATTCTGCGCCATATTTAGCAACTTCACAGGTATTTTAATGATCGAACAAACAAATTTATTTACAAATCAAGTGAAGGTGACTCTAAAGGAACTCATTAGAAAACACTACAAGTTTTCACATTATATTTAGAGGTGGCACAAATAAATGACCCACATTTGCACTAGGAAAGGAACTTATATTTTAATAGGCCAAAAATTATTGTAGTATTAGAAATCATCTGTTGTTTTTATATTAAATAAACACTAAAAATGATACAACATACACTGACATAATCATAGGTTATATATCAGCAGGCTAATAAGTTGAAGAAATGTTTTTTCTTTATATACCCATGCTAGAAGGAATACTGCAGAAACACACTAAGAAAAAATGTAATCCTGGTGAAGGAGATTAACTAAAAGCAGAGATTTAGGAATAGCAAAAATGAAGTTTTCTCTGCAAGTAAGGTAATTTATTCCATTATTCATCCACTATCTACTGATCTACTGAACACCCAAAACGCAATGGTAGACATTGTGCCTTTTTTCATTGTACACCTTTAAAAAAATCAACCCTTCAAATTACTTATCAAAAATTTTAATTCAATGTAATTTATTGAAAACTGCATAACTCCAAGGAGGGTGGGAAAAAGTCACCTTAAAAATTAGGGCTATTGTATTATTTGGACATTCTAGGTTAGGGTCTATGAGATTTGCATGTCCTGAAATGATGTTTGACATCGGAAAAAAATGCATGGCTCTAAAAATAAAATTAATATTTAATAATGAACATCAATAAATGTTTAATTAGATGATTATTAAATAGTATTATAGTAACTAGTCAACAAGAATTCCACTTATTTAGTTACATACAACTAAAATCATGAGGATAAAATTGGTAAATTATTTTTAAAAGTAAACGTTATTTTAAAAGACCATTTTAACATGTAATATAAGGACTTCAGAAATAAATACCCAGAGCCTACTTAAATTTTAAAATGGTCAATGTATTCTTACCAATTATGTTTCAATAGAATGTTAGATATCATGTACTTTGTTAACAAAAACAGACTTTATATTTCACATAATGATTAGAGGAAGGAGGCAAATATATATGGAGCAGAGATCAACATATAATATGAGTATTTCTACAATGAATCGTAGTTAGAAAAATAATAAAAATTTACAAACCAGTGACTTACCAAACTAAGAAACGTGTCTGAAGGGGGCAGATGGCTGGTCGGTAAAAAGATAGCTTTTAAACACAGTTTAGACTACCTCACTTATTACTTATTTTACCATAATGTGACACTTCCAAAGTAGACACCAATAATTATGGAAGTAAAAGCAACACAAGTTGAATGAGGAAGGTAAGAGGAAAACCTGAAAGTGTTTTTACTAAGACTGTACACTTAAATAATCAATGAGAGGAATTTATCAAAGCTCTCTCTTTTGTCCAACATAAACTGGAATCACAATGTTTTGTTAGCCATAGTTTTAACCTTGTCTCCTGTTGAAGATAAATGTATCTTAGAATTTAAAAGAGAATCTAAAAGCTCAGTAGAAGGGAGAGCTATACCCATAGTATGCCAACATAGCAGGGAGATACTATCTTAATGACTCTGAGTTCATTCAGTGGCCTCTGCTTAGTAGAGTTAGAGGAAATGTCATGTAGCCACTAAAAGTATTCCTACACAAACAGCAGCAAATCAACAAGCTATCTTGATTAATTACTATGTATTGATTATGAGGATCAGAGCATCTGAGAACACAGAAACCTGAAATTCCAAAACATTTTTGGATTTCCATGTAATTGACATATTACTAATGGGGTTGAGACAAACAAAAATATTGGCAAGAGTAATTTAAATATGTTCATTTTTTATGAAATGCTCTGATATAGTAGTCAAGAATCTGTGGCAGGTGAGGATCAATAGGAAACATGAAAATGATCTCCAGGAGTTTTATATACACATCTATTTTTAAAAAATTAGAAGTTGACCAAAATTAACATAGTCTATTTTTATTGTGATGTGCTATTATTCCTTGTTGATATTTAGGAGACAAGCATGTCTCTGAAATGTACATAATTAATTTCCTTAGAAAAATTGCAAGAAAAGGAAAAAAAAAAGAGCAGAAGACATATACCTTTAATCTTAGTCACTATGGTAGCCTGAACATCCTTTTGGGATAGATACAACAAGAAAAAGTCTATAGCCTAAGAGTAAGTGTTTTGGCTTTGGATCCATTTCAAGGGGTGGCTTAAATTACCTATTTACTCTTCCAGTCATCATAAATCATACATCTGGTGTGGCGCTGCTGAATGTATGATTTTAGGGATGCTTCATATGACTTTTAGAAGAGAGGCAGGATTGGAAAAAGATAAAATCAACAAAATAATATAAATTCCTCATTAGGCAATTCTGCAACTTGTGTTTTAGTCTTTTTTGTTTGCTTTTGTTATTTTTGTCACTTCTTTATGGGATAACTGGACTAAAATTAACTTGAATTGTGAAGTCCATATGCAGTCAGCTCTCTGTTCTTGTTTGCAGAAATTATTAGGAGGAAGGCAATTTTTCTGGTGACTTAAAAGTTACTCAGATGATTCAATCATTCATTAAAATATTTATTATCTACTATTGCATTGGGCACTTAGCTGAGATTAGAGATACCAGTGGTTAAGGAAGGCCACATCTCTTCCTTTATACAGCTTATAGTCTAGTGATAAAAGACTAGAATGGCCAAAATCCAGAACACGGAAAACATCAAATGCTGGAGAGGATGTGGAACAATAGGAAGGGTCATTCGTCACTACTGTGAGTGTAAAAATTGTACAACCATTGTGGAAGTGTGGGAGACAGAAAATGAGGTTAAGTACACAATGTAAGTGGGATCAACAAAAATATTTCTAAACTAATACAGAAAAGAGAATTAAGATTTAGCCAAAGAAAAAGGGAAGGAGAATGCATTTCAGGTAATGAAAATTAATTGCTTAATGTTCCAGAGATCAGAGAACATCGCACATTTAAGGAGCTTAGTTTAATTCATATGTCTAAGCTTACAGTTTAAGAAGTGAACAATGTAGGAGCAGTAAACACCTAATCAACAATAGGTATTCATAATTTTATTTTATTAACATGACCTTAATTTTCCTTGGGTAATTACCAGTTAGCATTTTCAGTGCATACTATCATCGTATTGGACTTTCTTCTTTTTCTGCAACTCCAAAGGTAAGCATGTGACTAAATCTGGCCAATGAAACTCAATTCCAGGTTGTTGATTTTTGTGTGCATGGAGTGTGAGAGTGTGTGTGTGTGTGTGTGTGTGTGTGTGTTTGCATCCTCTGAGATTATAGTTTTGCTTTTTCTATGGGCTATTTCTGGAGAGATTGAATTTAGCCTGGAACTAGTAGGGGACATATTGTCCCAACAAAGAAAAACTCACCTGAAAATGGAGTAGACCCATTGGCCAAAGATGGAAGGAGAAAGGCTGAGACATCATGGCAATGTTTGTGCTCCTATACCTGGTCATAGAAGTCTAAAATTTCTCTCATATGTTGAGAGCCAAAATCTTTACGTTTTACTTTTGTTTATATGTTTATTTATGCTTTGCCAAAGCCATTTTACATTTGTCACTTTTATGTAAAGTAGTTTTGAGTAATAAATATGTAAATGAATATTATTTATATTATAATCTCCCTTGTTTTGATGGGAATATAGACATGGGCTTTTTATGAATAAATATTGTACATCCCTTTCTTTGTGTTTAGTGTAAGAAAAAAATTAGGTGGATTTTAGTGAACCAGACCAATTGTTAATATAAAAAATAATAGCTAAATATTTGCTACCTGTTGTTCAGTTGTAGAATTTCATCTGACTGATTTCAGTTTTAGGCCACTCTCAGAGAGTTAACATCATAATTGATATAAGACCTATAGCCAAAGTAGGAAATTTTCTCCACATCTCCTACCTTTAAATTCTACATCAGTGGTCCCCAACATTTTTGGCATCAGGGACCCTTTCAGGGAAGACAATTTTTCCATGGAGGGGATGTGGAGGGGGATAGTTTTGGGATTAAACTGTTTCACCTCGGCTCATCAGGCATTATTAGATTCTCATAAGGAGCACACAACCTAGATCCTTCGCATGCCCAGTTCATAATAGGGTTTGTGCTCCTATGAGAATCTAATTCCCTGGCTGATCTGACAGGAGGGGGAGCTCAGGCAGTAATGCTCCCTCACCAGCCACTCACTTCCTGCTGTGAATCCGGTTCCTGTGATACCAGTCTGTGACCCAGGGTTTGGGGACCATCTCTGTTCTACATGAAAGTGGTATATCCTCCAGCCTGGCAGCAAAGCAAGACTCCATCTCCAAAAAAAAAAAAAAAGAAAGTGGCACCTCTTTCTGCAAGAGCAAGGTTAATATACCTCATACAAGTTATATAGAGTCTTGTACTGAGATGAGTATACCAGCACCATGATTGAATTAACATCACTGGTATTTTCACTTTCCTAGTAGATTAGGACATGTGACAGCCCTATGTCTCTTACTTGTGCTTTAGCCGGGAAATAGGAACCTGAAAATTAAGAAGTGAAAATGTTTTAAAAGGCTTTAACATTCATGTTGACGTGTTTCAGCTTAATCTGCAAGCTACCCGGCAGGTTTGAGATAATCATAGACTGTAATATTGTAATAACAGTGAAGATGAACCAAGTGTTTGGTAGAAATGAAAAATTCAATTAAAGAAAATGGTATATTTGGGTTAGGTCTGTGAATTCTTGTGATAGCCTTAAAGGAGATCCATGTGATGTTCTTCTACAACTTGAAGCCATGTAATTCAGTCCCAGTCCTCGGGAGGAAGAAGGCTCAGGCTGATTAGACTCAAACTGATGATAGAAGCTCATTTCCTCATGAATCAAATCTAAGATGCAAACTATTCTCTCAATCTGAAGTCTTTAAAACATCTCATGTTATTAGGATGAGGAATGTTGAACGGGAGTGTGGGAATTAATTTAGATCTAATTTTTAATATTCTCTTTTCTTTTCTATTTTATGGTACAGGCAGGATTTAAATACAGTAAACATGAACCAAGTGAGTAGAATGCTTGCTGAAGCAATCTCTGGGGAGACTATAAGATGGCCTAGATTTACAAAACAATGACAACAAATATAACCTAGGCATCATTGTTAAACAATCTCTAATCTCAGTGAAAAAATCTTTGTGTTTTGTTTACCCATTTAAAAAAAACACAGAAAACACTGCTATGAGAACATAGAGAACAACACATTTCTTTATTGTTTGTGTTACCAGAAAGGGGTCCTGAGCCATACCCTAAGAGAGGATTCTAGGATCTTGTGCAAGAAAGAATTTGCAGGGGGTGGGGGAGTCCACAGAGTAAAGTGAAATCAAGTTTATGAGAGAAATAAAGAAACAAAAGAATGGCTACTTATAAGCAGAACAGCCCTGAGGATTGCTGGTTGGCTGTTTTTATGGTTACTTGTTAGTCATATGCTAAACAAGTGGTGGATTATTCATGAGTTTTCCAGGAAAGGGGTGGGGAGTTCATGGAACTGAGAGCTGCTTCCCTATTTAGCCCATACAAGGTAATATCCTGACATTGCCAAAAGTATTTGTAAACTGTAATGGCACTGATGGGAGTGTCTTTTATCATGATAATGCATT
Organism: Macaca thibetana thibetana; assembly: GCF_024542745.1. Lineage (NCBI taxonomy): Eukaryota > Metazoa > Chordata > Mammalia > Primates > Cercopithecidae > Macaca > Macaca thibetana. The sequence continues at coordinate 69,664,746 of NC_065592.1, forward strand.
ATAGTTAGCATATAACAAACAGTGAGGACAACCAGAGGTTACTTTCTTCACCATCTTGATTTTGGCTGGCTTCTTTACCACATCCTGTTTTATCAGCATGGTCTTTGTGATCTGAATCTTGTGCCAACATTCTATCTCATACTGTGGCTAAGAATGCCTAACTTCTTGAGAATGCAACCCAGCAGATTTCAACCTTGTTTTTATCCAGCCCCTATTCAAAATGGAGTTACTGTCGTTCAAATGCCTGTGACATTTGCTATAAAAAACTACCTAAACAGATACCTGAAATCTCTAAAATGTTAAGTTTTGTTTGTTTGTTTGTTTTGTTTTGTTTTGTTTTTCTGGAATAAACCTCCATAGTTTTGCAGATTTTCAAAGGGGTCTCTGACCTGAAAATCAGTGAAAACAAGTTCTATAGAGATTATTTTTCAGGTGTGAATGCTTCATAATTGTATCCAAATCTGTTATGTGCCTTGGAATAATGTGAAATTGAATTGGGATATGCAAAACAAAACAGCTCTCCAGGTAGTCATTATAACTTGGGTCAAGCTTGGCTTTGACTGTTTGCTTTATTTGTTTTGTTGAAGACATTCTTTAGAGGACAAAAGGGATTTGTCACTTCTTTGTTAAGCTGCAGTTTTCTTGGTGTTCCTTGTGGATAAAATGTTTCTCTTTGGGATTTTTCTTTTTTCTTTTTTTGGAGTCAAATGAGCTTTGACATGAAGCATAAGAAACATAAAAATGAACACAGAGAGGGTGCTACTTCTTATGTGTTCTATTTTCACCCTGCATGACCAAACTGAACTATATCTGGCAATGCCTATTATATGACTTTGATGATATCAGAGGTCCCTGGATCTCAGTTTTACTTTAGAGTTGCTTATTTGTTATTGCTGATCTTATTTCTTCATTCATTTTTAATTATTTATTAAAGTAAATTTCCTCTCCCTCCCTCCCTCTCTCTTCCTCTTTCTCTCTTCTATTCTTATGACTTCTGACAAAATAACCTAAAGGTATATTTGCTTCCTGTTTATTTCAATATTGCCATTGAAATTATCAACATAATTTTTAATTAAATTGAAAAATAATAAAGACAGCACTAGAAACTAGAAAATGGCAACATTCACTTGCCAATCTATCCTCTGAATAACTGAGTATGAAGGAAAGATTCCTGGTAAAGTAGGTAAAAGAATAATTTTAATTCAGATATGTCAGAGGACGGTTGGAAGTTAGTCACTCATTAATCAGGAAAACATTAGTTTCTACATTCACTGTGAGAACCAAAACTTCACCTTAATCTCTGCTTGGATTTGGTCAAGTTAGGACAGAATAGGAATACTGTATGGCTGGCTCCTAAAAATAGGTTAGTGAAGATTATTAATACATTCTTACATAAATCCTCAGCTAAAGTAAATGAGAAAAGTAGGCTTTGGGTGTAAAGCTAAAGAACCCTTCCATGTTTGTTTCTATCTCCAATTCCATCCTTGTTTCCATACTCACCCATGACTTGATATGTGATATGAAAAATAATAAAATAAGTCTAAATTATTTTAACTTTATCTCAGTTTCACAGATTCAGAGAAGGATTTGATAATATCTAGAAGAAGCCACCTCTACGTCCAGTATAGGTCCAGTCCCTCTGTAATGGCAAATAATAGAGACATATTATTAGCCATATAAAAGATACTGTATTTCAAAAAGCAAAAAACAAAATGAAACAAAGCTAAACAATAAAAACCTCTAAGGCAGCGTTTGGCCAATGTTTTCTTTAAAAGATAACAGTTTAGGTTGTTTTTGCCAGAAAGTTTTTGTTGTAATTATTCAACTCTCTCTTTACAGCATGGAGAAAACTATAAACAATATGTAAATGAATAAATGTGGCTGTGTTCTATTAAATTTTATTTACAAAAATAGGTAATGAGCCAGATTTGTTTCATAGGCCATAGTTGGTGACCCATGTTCAATGAATCAGAATAAATACCCTTTTACCGTATTAGTAACAGGGGATAATTTTAGAAAATTTCTTATTCACTCCCATTATTCAAGAGGAAATTGATTATATCAAAATAGAGCAGACAAAAATGAAGAGGACATGAAGATGAAAACATAAATTCAAAATTTAAAATTACGGTGTAGTTGGTGAACATCTTTTCGTATACTACAGAGTATGAAATAGATGTAATTTTTTAAAAGAACATAAAAACAGTCTTAATAAAGTCTCTCAAAACTAGAAAAAAAAAAGCCTAACAATACAAAAAAAAAAGAAAGAAAGAAAAGTAAAGACACCTGAAGGAAAAAAATCAAAGGTTTAATTTGGAAGTAAGATATAAATACTAAATTGATAAAACACTCTACATGGCTTTTTAGAAACTATTATAATTCTTTGATATCCTTTTAAAGTACTTCTCTTTGGTTATTGTTGGGTGATACACTAGTACTATTTGAAAAATGTCCCAGAATACATTATTTTAATCATTTTCTTCTGGTGTTCTTGACCAGCTATCATGAAGCTGCATCTATTGATAATGACCCAGGAAACTATCTTGTCTGCTGGAGACAACCATCTCTGCTCAGATCCCCTAATCACACATTATCACAACCTTGGGTAGAGGATTCTCATCTCCCTATGTCAGGCAGATCAGTCCTGTTTATGATCATAACTGGTTAGTAAAGACTTCAAAGTTCTTTAATGTGCGAGCCTTTTGCAAGTGCTGTCCTGTATGCGTAAATATGGTATAGCTACTCTGTCTATCAGATTTACTTTAACCTTTTCTTGGCCTCAGAGTTTCAGAGCCAAAATCCTCCCAGACTTTAGAGAAAAGTTTAAAATAATTCTGAATCTAGTGTCAATATACCATATTATTTATTTCTTCTGAGATTTAACAATTTCCCTTCAGGGCTGGCAGATGAAACATACCTGGTCTTCAATGATATTCTTATGCCCACTCACTTAGGTGTGGCTTGCCTAATGTACCAGGAAAACTATTATAAAATCGTCTAACTTTTATAGGCTTCTTGAAATTCAAAGGCGTACTGTTTAATTTATATTCACCTTGCAATATGTAAGATGTAATGAGTCCACCATTACCTAAGCTCATAGAAAAATTCCCACCTGTTTTTCATTTTATCACAAGTGAAGGCATTATTTTCACACTTTAATTCTAACACTTCAACTCCTCTCTCCTTTTCTAGAGGCTTTTAAGGGCCTTGAACTTTCTAGCTAGTAAGTTATTCTTAGACAATGGTCACCAGGGGTACCAGTACTCCAGAAGAGCTCAGTATTTTGTGCTTTTTGTCCCTTCTAGTCTGTTTTTTGTCTGACTAAATTGAATGTGTTTAATTCCATACTCACTACTATGGTTTGAAAGTGTCCACTTCAAAAATCAGGTGTAATTGACCAATGGAACAGGTTAGAGAACCCAGAAATAAATTTTCACACCTAAAACATATGATATTCGACAAAGTTGACAATAGCAAACAATGGGGAAGAACTCTCTATTCAATAAATGGTTCTGGGATAACTGGCTAGCCATATGCAGAGAATTGAAACTGGACCCTTTTTTATACCATATTCAAAAATCAACTCAAAATGAATTAAAGACTTAAACGTAGGACCTATCACTATAAAAACTCTGGAAGAATACCTTGGAAATACCATTCTAGACATAGGCCTTGGCAAATATTTCATGATAAAATCTCCAAAAGCAATTGCAATGGAAACAGAAATAGACAAGTGGGACCTAACTAAAGAACTTTTAAACAGCAAAAGAAAATTTCAACAGATTAAACAGACAACCTACGTAATGGAAGAAAATATTTGCAACTATGAATCTGAAAAAGGTTTAAAATCCAGAATCTATAAGGGATTTAAACAAATCAACAAGCAAAACAAACAAAATACAAACAACAACAACAAGAAAAAAAACCCAACACAACAAAACAAATGCAAACCATTAAAAAATGGGCAAAAGACATCAACAGATACTTCTCAAAAGAAGACGTACATGCAGCCATCAAGTATATGAAAAAATGCTCAACATAACATCACTAGAATAATGCAAATCAAAACTGGTATGAGATATTATCTCATACCAGTCATAATGGCTATTATTGAAAAGTAAAAAAATAACAGATGTTGGTGACATTGCAGAGAAAAAGGAATGCTTATACACTGCTGGTGGGAATGTAAATTAGTTCAGCCACCGTGGAAAGCAGTTTGGAGATTTCTCAAAGAACTTAAAATAGAACTACCATTCAACCCAACAATCCCATTACTGGTTATATAACCAAAGGAATAGAAATTTTTCTACCAAAAAGACACATGTACCTGTATGTTCATCAAAGTACAATAGCAAAGACATGGAATTAACCCACATGGCAGTCAATGGTGGACTGAATAAATAAAATGTGGTACATATATACCGTGGCATACTATGCAGCTATAAAACAACAACAACAACAACAACAACAACTGTAATCATGTCCTTTGCAGCAACATAGATGCAGCTGGAGGCCATTACCCTAAGTGAATTAATGCAGGAACAGAAAACCAAATCCTGCATGTTCTTGCTTACAAGTGAGAGCTAAACATTAAGTACACATGGACAAAAAGAGACAATAGACATGGGGGCCTACTTGAGGGGAGAGGTTAGGAGGAAGGTGAAGGTTGAAAAACTACCTGGCAGGTGCTATGCTCACTATCTGTGTGATGAAATCATTTGTACATCAAATCCCAGCAACATGCAATTTACTCAAATGGTAAACCTGCATATGTACCCCATGAACATAAATTAAAACTGGAGAAAAGAAAAAATAAATAAAATGATTTCTGGTGAGAAAAAATAAAATGTAGTCAGCATGATTGTGTTAAGAGGTGAGGCCTTTAAATGGTGATTAGACCACGAAGGCTCCTCTTTGTCAATGATGTTAAGGCCCTTATAAGAGGCTTCCCACAGCATTTGGCTAGCTTGCCCTTCTGCCATGTGAGGGTACAAGAAGAAGGCTCTCATTAGACACCCAAAGTTGGGGCATCTTGGTCTTGGACTTCTCAGCCTTGGAGCTGTGAGAAACAGATTTCTGTTCTTTATAAATTATTCAGTCTTAGATATTCTGTTTTAGCAGCATAAATAGACTAAATAACTCACTTTGAAGATTGTGCTTTGATCCACATGTTCCTCTCCCATTGCAGGTTCTGCTCTCATGCCTTTCTTCTCTTTCTTCAGCTTCATGTAGTCTAATGTATATTAATGAAAAATCGAGACCATGCTGGCCAACATGGTGAAACCCTGACTCTACCAAAAATACAAAAATTAGCCAGGCATGGTGGCACCCGCCTGTAATCCCAGCTACTCAGGAGGCTGAGGCAGGAGAATCACTTGAACCTGGGAGGTGGAGATGGCAGTGACCTGAGATCGGGCCACTGCACTCCAGCCTAGTGACAGAGCTAGACTCTGTCTCAAAAACATAAATAAATAAAAATAAATTTAAAAATATTAAAATAAGAATTCAAACACATTAACACTATAAACACATTTTAAAATGGATTATATAAATCCAGTCAACTCATATGTAGATGAGAAAACACATGAAAATCATAGTCAAAAATACATACAACAAAAGGACAGCAAAAATAAATAAAAATAAGACAAAGATCAAAATAAAATTGTAAATATTTTAGTAGAAGCATAAATGTAAAATAATTTAACCTATTAAGAGATGACCATATCCATTCTTGGTCAAAAATGAAACCTAAATTAAATTCTGTCTACAAGAGACACTTATATAATTACACAGTTTAAAAATTGTGATAAAATAAATTTTTAAAAATTATGCAAATCCAACAAAAAGAAACTAGCATATCACAATGTTTAAATTGATTAAAGTTGAATTTTTTAAAAAAGCACAATTTGGGCAAGAATTAATATGTCACACCATTTTTACAATTAAGAAAAAAATGTAACTGAAAATTGTGTCTAATACATACACCTGAATACATAATTTTGAAGTATCAGTAAATACACAAAATTAACAAATTAAGACACTTACAACATAATGAAATATTAAATAGCCTAATACTAAGAAATATTCTCACAAAATATGTGAACAATGGAATTCAAAGCACAAGCAATGAGATCACTAAATGCTGGTAAGATTGGAGAAATTAAGAGAAATTAGATCATTCATACTTTACTGGTAAGACTATAAATTGATACCACCACTCTGAAAATTTCTGAATAAAGTGTATATAAAACTCTCATATAATTCAGCAATTGGACTTCAGAGCATTTATCCCAAAGCTATGCTGACATCTTCACACAAAACTGGGTATGCAAATGTTTATAGAAGCTTTATTTGTAATAGGCAAAAACTGGAAACAACCCACGTGTCCTTCAACTGCAAATGGTTAAACAAACTGCGGTCCAGTCATACCGTAGAATATAATTGAAAGTATAAAGTAAAAGCAATGACTATTGATATAGACAACAACCTGAAATAAGTGCCAAAGAACTTTGCTGAGAAGAAAAGGCTAATGTCAAAGCTGTTCTCAAAAGGTTACATACTATGTGGTTTCATTTACATAACATGCTTAAAATGACAAAATAATAGAAGTGAATAACAGATTAGTGTCTGTCAGGGCTTAAGGAGCAAGTGGGGATGAGTGGCTATAAAAGAACATGATAAAAAAAATTCTGTGTCTTGACTGTATCAATGTCAACACCTAATTTTGATATCGTACTAGTTTTGCAAGATACTACCATTACAAAACTGGGTAAAGGAAACACAGTCTCTCTGTATAATTTCTTATAACTTCATATGAATCTGCAATAAAGTGAAAATAAAATATCTATCTTAGAAAAATAAAGGCAAAATAAAGAGATCCCTGCATTGTTGGAAAAAGAGGGAGAGTTTGTTTCTAGCAAAACTGCTTTACAAGATATATCGTAGGAACTTTTTTTCAGGAAACAAACAAGTGATACCAGAAAGTAATTTGAATCCACATGAAAAAAATAAAAACAGTGGTAAAGGTAATTAGTAATTCATTTACAAAGACATTATAATTGCATGTTTATTTTCCTTTCTTCTCAACTGATTAAAAAGCAATTGTTAAAACAATGTGTATGTAATTATATAACAGCACAAAGAAGGTGGATGGGAACAAAGCTTCATTCGAGTAAGGAAATGACACAAAATGGGTAACTGAAATACATAGGAATATACAAAGAGAATCAGAGAGGGTAAAAAAAGTTAGTATAACCATATCTGCAATATATACCTGCTATTTTTCTCTCAGCTTCTTTGAAAGACGTAAAATTACAAAAGACAATAATTTAGCATTATATCATTGGGTTTGTAACATAGTTTGAATATATGTAACAAATACAGCACAAAAAGGGGAAGAAATCAATCTGTATAGAAGTAACATTTCTATGCTCATTGGAATTAATATAGTATACATTTGAAATGTGTCCTGATAAGATAAACATTTTATGTTCTAGAGCAATTGACAGACTGGATTAAAAACACAAGGTACAACTATATTTTCTGTACTGGAGACACACTTTAGGTTTGAAGACAAATATTTTGAGAACAAAAGGATGGAAAAAATACTCATGCAAATGCAACCATTTCAAAGTTGGAGCAGCTATACTAAAATAACACAAAATGGAGAGTAAAACAACAACAAAGTGTTACTGAAAGTAAAGAAGGAGATTTTAGGATAATAGAAAGGTCAATCTACTAGAAATGTGTAACAATTGTAAAAATACATGAACCTAAAAAGAGGACTCCCAAAATACATGATGCAAAACTGCCAGAATGAAGGGAAAAATAGACAATTCAGCAATCATGTTTATAGCCTTTAATACCCCACTTTCAATAGTGCATAAAACAACTAAAAAGAAGGTCAACAAGATATAGGAGATTTAGCAACATTAACAGATATCTATATAGCTAACTGCACTCAAAAGCAAGACAGTGCACATTTTTCTCAAGAGCACTTGGAGCATTTTCTGGAAGAGACCTTATGCTAGTTCACAAAATAAGACTCAACATATTTTAAATGATTGAAATCAGACAAAAATCTGTTCTCCAAACACAGTGGAATTAAATCAGAAATCAATAACAGAAGGAACAGTGAGAAATTCAACACACATCTAAATAACCAATGGGTCAAAAAAAGAAGAAAAGGAAATTAGAAAATACTATGAGATGAATAAAAGTGAACATGGAACATACAAAACCCATAAGATACATATAGAACAGAACTTAGAGGGACATTTATAGAATTAAACACTAAACACTTACATTACAAAAGAATAAAGATCTCAAATCAGCAACCTTACCTTTTACCTTAAACTTGAGAAAGAAGGTGAAACTAAAACCAGAGCAAGAAGAAAGAAAGAGCTTTAAAAATAGGGTAGACCAAGTGAAATGGAGATCAGAAAAACAATGGAGAGAGAGAGACAAAGAGAGAGAGAAAAAAAATGGAGAAAATAAAACCACAAATTAGTTCTCTGAAATGATAAAATTGATAATGCTTTAGTCATGCTAATATAAAGGAGAAAAGACTCAAATCACTAAAGTTAGGCATGAAAGAGAGGACATTGCTACTATTTTTATAGAAATAAAAAGGATTTTAAGGGAGTAATATGAACAATTATACTTCAACAAATTAGATAGCTTAGATAAAATGGACAAATTCCTAGACTAACATAAACTACCAAAACTGAGTCAAGAAAATGCCACAAATCTGACTAGACCTAAGAGGAGTAAGGAGATTGAATTAATAAGAAACTTTCCATGGAGAAAAGTCAGGTTCCTATGGCATCACTGGTGAATTCCACCAAACATTTAGAAAAGAATGAATACAAATCAGTTATACTGTTTTGGAAGAAATAGAAGAGGAAAAAATACTTACCAACTCATCTAATGAGGCTAGGGTTACCATCATACCATCACTAGAAAAATACATCATAAGAAAGAAAAACTATGTATCTTGTGACTCTAGACACAAATGTCTTCAAGAAAATACTAGAAACCATATATAGCATCATATAAAAAGGATCATTATATACCAGACTAAGTAGATTTTATCCCAAGAATGAAAAGGTCATCGTACATTTGAAATCAAACGATGTAGTTCACCATATTAGTAGAACAAATGAGGAAAAACACATAATCATATCAGTAAATACAGAAAAAGTATTTGAAAAAAATCCAACACCCTCTCATTATAAAAACACTCAGCCACTAGGAATACAAGGGAACTTGGTCAACCGAATAAAGTGCTTCTACAAAAAAATCCAAGCTAACATCATACTTAATGGTAAAAGACTAAATTCCCCTTAAGTTCATAAACAGTACAATGATGTCCACTCTCACGTTTTGTTCAGCATTGTATTAGAAGTTCTAGCCAGGACAATTAGACAAGAAAAAGAAATAAAAGTCATCCATATTGGAAAGGAAGAAATAAAACTATTTCTATGTGCTGATGAAATGATTTTATATCTAGGAAATCTTAAGAAATCCAAAAGAAACTCTCAGAACTTTAAATAAACAAGTTCAGTGAGCTTTTAGGGTATGAGATCAGTACATGAATATCATTTGTATTTCTATACACTAGCAATAAACAATCCAAAAAAGAAAATAGAAAATCATTTTTATTTAAAATAATATGAAGAAATAGAGTACTTAGAAGTAAATTAAGCAAAGGAGTCCAATATCTGTATACTGAAAACAGCAAAACATTGTTGAAAGGTATTACAGAAGACCTAAACACATGGAAAGATGTTCCAGTGTCATTTTTCAGAAACTTAATATCGTTTAAGTGGCAATTATTCTCAAATTAATCTATGTATTCAAGACAATATCTACCAAATTCCATCTTTTTTTTTTCAGGAATTGACAAAGTGATATTGAAATTCATATCAATATTTAAAAAACAGGGGTAGCCAAAACAGCCTTTAAAACAAAGAGCAAAGTTGGATAACCCATAATTTCTGACTTCAAAACTGAATACAAAGCTACAGTAATCAAGACAGTTTGGTAGTGGCATATAGACAAACACATAGATACATTGAAAGAAATTGAGAGTCTAGATGTAAACCATGACATTTAAAGTCAATTGATTTTTGGAGCATGCCAAAGAAATTCAACTTTGTAAGGTAAACTTTTTGACAAATTGTGCTGGAACAACTGATTCTCCACCTACGAAAGAATAAAGCTGGACTCCATCCTTATTTACATCAGAATTAACTGAAAATGTATCATAGACCTATATGTAAGAGCTAAAATTATAAAACTCATAAAAATATGTAGCAGTAAATATTCATAACTTTAGATATTTCACAAAAAGCACAAGTTACACAAATGAAAAATAAATTTGACTTTATCATAGTTGTATTGATCCGGGATCTACAGAGAAACAGAACCTGTGTGCATGTTAGTGTGTACATGCGTATATGTGAATGGGTGTGTATGTTTAAAGACATTTATTATAAGGTATTGACTCATAAAATTATGGAGTCCAAGAAGTCCCACAATATGCCCTCTGCAAGCTGGCAACCCAGGGAAGCTGATGATACAGTGCAGAGGGCTGAGAACTGAAGAGCTGCTGGTATAAATCTCCATTTGAGTCTGAAGTCTGAAGTCTTGAGAATCAGGAGAACTGAGGGTATGGGAAGATCAGTGTCCCAGTTCATGTAGTCAGGCAGAGACAGAGCATTCAACGTCCTTTTACTGCATTCTGACTCTCAAATGATTGAATGATGCTTACTCACATTGGAAAAGGCCATTTGCTTTATTCAGTCTGCCAATTCAAACGCTAGTGTATTTTGGAAATGCCATTACAGACAAATCCAGAAATAATCCCTAACCAGATATCTGGGCATCCTCTGGCCCAGTACAGTTGATACATAAAATTAACCATCAAAATAATTAAAAAATTTTGTGCTTCAAAGAACACAAATGAGAAAGTGAAAACACAACCTAATGAATGGTAGAAAATTTTTGCAAAATGTATATGTGAAAAGGAACTTGTAGCCAGAATAAACAACTTTTACAGCTCAATAATAATACAAATAACCCAACTGAAAAGTTGGCAAAAGATTGAAGTATACATTTCCCCAAAGAGGTTATCTAAATTGCAAATAAACACATAATGAGATAACTTCACATAATTAGAGAATAGGAAAATGTATATTAATACCAAAGGGAAATACTACTTCACACCCAGTGGGATAGATATAATTTAAAAATACATGTAAAAACAAATATTGACAAAGATATGGAGAAACAGGAACACTCATTCATTGCTGGTAGAAATGTGAAATGATGTGGTGGCCACTTTTCAAAAACAGTTTGGTAGTTCCTTAAAATGGCAAACATAGAGTTACCATGTACTTCTACTGCTACCATGTATCCAAGAGTATTGAAAACATGCTTCCATGCAAAAATTTCTTGATAAATATTTACAGCAGAATTTTGATAATAATAAAATGTTAAAAACAATACAAATGTCTGTCAACTAATGAATAGATTCAAAACCATGATATATTCATGCAATACAATATATTCAGCAGTAGAAGGGAATAAAGTAGTAATATGTGTTAGAGCATGAATAAAAAATAATAACATTGTATGTGAAAGAAACAAGTCAGTTTTCTATTGCTTTAACAGAATACCTGAGACTGGGTAATTTACAAGTAAAAGAAATTTAGGTTTTACAAATCTGGAGGCTGAGAAGTCCAAAGTTGAGGGTTTGCATCTGGTGAGAGCCTTCTTACTATGTTGTAACATGGCAGAGGGTATTTATTATAGGCCAAAGCATATCAAGTATGTCTAAAATCTCTTTCTTTTTTTTCTTATAAGGCCACATTCCTATTGGATTAGGACCTCATCCATATGACTTCATTTAACCTTAATTAGCTCTTAAAAACATCTCTAGATATATAATCTCATTGGGGTTTATATTTCCAGCACATTAACTTTTGAGGGACATATTCAAACCATAGTACTATATATTATATACTTGATTTATATGAAACATCTTGAATAAGCAAATCTATAAAAACAGAAAATAGATTGATGGTAATCTATGGATGGGTAGCAATGGTGAGGAAGATTTGGGGCAAAATTGGGAATGACTGCTAATATGTACAGACTTTCTGGAGTGATGCAAATGTTCTAAAATTGATTTTGGTGATATTTTTGTGAATTTACAAAAATTAAGATTTGAAATTTGAAATAAGCATGTTTTATGGTATGTAATTTATATCTCAATTAAATTGTTAAAAAAAGTGAGATACTTTACACCTATTAGAATGCCTAAAATTTTAGAAGTCTGATAAGACAAATTGTTGACAAAAACGTGAAACAGTTAAAGCTCTTACATATTTTCTTGGGACTTTAAAATGCTACAACCACTTTGGTGGATTCTTTTGTAGTTTCTTGTAGAGTTATAAACTCACCACAGAAAATTGTGACTCCAATTTCTATGAATTCACTCATAAGAAGTAAAAATATGTTTATCCAAAGAACTGTACATTAATGTTTATATCAACTTTATTCATTATACAAAGGAATTAGAAAAAAAAATTACTTTGCCAATCAAGAAGTGAATGGATAAATAAATGTATTGTTCACAAATTATTGTCATATAATAAAGAACCACAAACTTAGCAATGGAAATATCGTAAATTTACCATTTTAAGGTTCTGAGGTTAGAAGTCCAAAATAGGTCTTATGGGACTAAAAGCAAGGTGTCAGCAGGTTTTTCTTTCTGGAGGTGAGAGTATGTTTCCTCACCTCTTCCAGCTTAGAGGCTGCTCAGGTTCCGTAGCTCGTGAACGCTTTCCTCTACCCTCAAAGCAGGCGATGTTATATCTCTGACTAGTCTTCTGTGGTCACCTGCCCCTCTGACCAAACATCTATGTATGTCAGTAATGGTTCTACAAAAAAAGTTACACACACACACTTAGTCATGTGCACACATACATACACACTGACAGATTTATTTTAAGATATTGGCTTATAAGATTATAGAGGCTGGCAATTCTGAAATATGCAGGGCTGGCCAACAGGCTGAAAACTCAGGCATAATTTCTTGAGGCAGAATTCCTTCTTCTTCAAGAAACCTCAGTCTTTGCTCTTAAAACCTTCAACTGATTGCTTAAAGTCCACCCACATTATGGAGTATAATCTATTTTACTTTAAGAGAACAGATTGAAAATGTTAGTAACATATCTAAAACATTTTTACAGTAACATCTATACTATTGTTTAACTAAAAAAAAAAAAAAAAAAAAAAGACATCATAACCTAGACAAACTAGTACATTAAATTAACTATCACATCAATAAATCATACTGAGTCCACTTGGTTAATTCAGAAAAATCTCCCCATCTCAAAGCCGTTGATTTAATCCCAGCTGCAAAGTACCTATAGCCATGTATGGTAACATTTCACAGGTTCTAGGAGTTAAGACATGAACATGTTTGGGGTGACTTTATTCTGCCTGCCACATTCATATAAGGCTACAGCACTCAGCGATAAAGTAGAAAACTTCAAATATGTTCATCAAAATAGAATCTCAAAAACATTATGCTAAATAAAAACAGACAGATGCAAAACTGTACATGCTGGCAATTTTATGAATCCATTTATCTAAAAATGGAAAATAGACAAATCTAATATATAGTTATAGAAAGTGGGTGAGTGGGTTGTCTGGAGCCCTAGACGAGAGCTGGGACTGACTAGGAATGGATAAAAGAAAAGCCTTTACGCTGTTCAAAATATTCTATGTATTGATTGTGGTGATTATAGCACAGATAAATGCATTTTTCCAAATTAGTGTAACTTCCTACTTTAAATACCTGTATCTTATTTATGTATATGTTATCCCAAAATTGATTCTAAAATGAAAACAAATGCAACGACAAAACATAAAAGTAAATGTAACCTCTTTACTACACAGTAGCTATCAAGCTTTGGGCCTTATATATTTGGGCATATATATGCCAAAATATCAACAGTGGTTTTTCCTGGGAAGTGGATGTATAATGTTCATTTTGGTTTGGTTGGCTTCTGTAATGCTTGGATTGTTTTCAATGAATATGTCCTTTAAAATAATATGGAAGATATTTCCAGTAACAAAATAAAATGAACCTGCTTTTTAATCCAGAAAGTCAAATTCTAAGAAAATATTTTCCTATGGTTGGAATCAGAGATGCATGCAAATTTTATAAGAAAGAACACTCATCCCATCATGTTTCAGAAAGTGAGAAATTAGGTTTAGCCTAACCATCCAAAAGTTGGAGTAAAAATGAGATGGTAATATAGTTTTGATATTTGTCTCTGCTCAAATATCATGTTGAAATGTAATCCCCAATCTTGGAGGTGGGGCCAGGTGGGAGGGGTTTGGATCCTGGGGGCACAGCCCTCATTAATGGCTTGGGCCTTACCCTTGGTGGTAAGTAAGCTCTTGCTCTGAGTTCACATGAGATCTGGCTCTTTAAAAGTGTGTGGCACTTACTCATCGCCCCCAGTTCTCTTAATCCTATTTTAGTCATGTGAAGTACTTGTTCCACGTTCACCTTCTGCCATGTGTTAATGCTTCTTGAGGCTTCCCCAGAAGCAGATGCTGGCACTTTGCATCCTGTGAACCCCGCAAGATGATGAGCCCATTAAACCTCTTTCCTTTATAAATTACCCTATCTCAGGTATTAATCTATAGCAATGCAAGAATAGCCTAATGCAGAAAATTGGTACTGAGGGGTGGGGTATTGCTATAACGATACCTGACTATGTGGAAACGACTTTGGAACTGGGTAACACACAGAGGTTGAAAGCACTTGGTGGGCTCAGAAGAACACAGGAAGATAAGGGAAAGTTCAGAACTTCTTAGAGACTGGTCAAATGGTTGTGACCAAAATGCTGGTAGTGATATGGATAATGGAGTCAAGGATGACATGGTCTCAGACAAAAATGAGGAACTTATTGAGGACTGGATCAGAGGTCACGTGTTATGCCTTAGCAAAGAATTTGTTTGCGCCCTAGAGATCTGTGGAACTTTGAACCTCGTAGTAATGATTTCAGGTATCTGTTAGAACAAATTTCTAAGCATCAAAGCATTCATGATGTGGCCTAGCTACTTCTAACAACCTGTACTCATATGTGGGAACAAGGGAATGACTTAAAGTTGAAACTTCTGTTTAAAAGGTAAGCAGAGAATAAAAGTTGGAAAAATGTGCAGCCTGGCCATGTGGCAGAGAAAGCAAAAGTGTTTTCAGGAGAGGAATTCAAGCAGGCTGTGGAACAACCATTTGCTAGAGAAATTTACTAACTAATAGGGAGTCCAGTGCTGAAAGTCAAGACAATGGGAAACAGGCCTTGAAAGCATTTTGGAGACCGTCATGGCAGCCCCTCCATCACAGGCCTTGAGACCTCTGAGGGAAGAATGGTTTCAGGGGCCTGACCCAAGGCTCCACTGCCCTGCTCAATCTCAACACACTGCTCCCCACATCCAGGCCACTCCAGCTCAAGCCTTGGCTCAGAGGACCCGAAGTACAGCTCAGGCCACTGCTTCAGAGAGTGCAAGCCATAAACCTTGGTGACTTCCATGTAGCATTAAGCCTGTGGGCACACAGAGTGGAAGAGCAAATAGACTTGGCACCCTTTGCGTATATTTCAGAGGATGTATGGAAAACCTGGGTACCTAGGCAGAAGCCTGCTGCATGGGCAGAGCCCCCACGGAGAACTTCTACTGGGGCAATGCCAAGGGAGACTATGGGAGATTGGAACCCCCACTGAGTCCCCACTCAGGTACCACCTAATGGAACTGTGAGAAGGGGGAAATTGCCCTCCAGACCTGAGAATGGTAGATTCACTGGTAGCTTGGACCCTGTGCCTGGAAAAGCCACAGACACTCAACAACTTATGAAAGCAGCCACAGAGGCTGAACCTTGCAAAGCTGCCCAAGGCTTTGGGAGTCCAACCCTTGTAACAGTGTGCCCTGGATGTGAGACATGGAGTCAGAGGAGGCTATTTCAGAGCTTTAACATTTAATGACTGCCTCTGCCTCCTTTCTTTTGGCTGATTTGGTGAGGCATAGGCTCACCTAATGCCTATACCCTCATTGTATCTTGGGAGTAAATAGTTTGTTTTCAATTTTACAGGCTCATAGGTTGAAGGGACTTGCTTTGTTTCAAATAAGACTTTGGACTTTGGACTTTTCAGTTAATGTTGAAAGGAGTTAAGATTTTGGGGGACAATTGGGAAGTTATAATTGTATTTTGCAATGTGAGAAGGATGGGAGATTTGGGTGGGAGCAGGGGCAGAGGGCAAAATGATGTAGTTTGGATATTTATCTCTACCCAAATCTCATGTTGAAATGTAATCCCCAATTTTGGAGGATTGATATTTGTAAGTATTTGGATCATGGAGGCAGATCATGGGGGCCATCACTTTGGTGATAAGTGAGCATTTGCTCTGAGTTCATGTGACATCCGATCATCTAAAGTGTGTGGCACCTCCTCCCCACTCTTGCTCCTCTTTTGCCATGTGGGATGCTTGCTCCTGCTCTGCCTTCCACCATGAGAAACAGCTTCCTGAAGCATCTCCAGAAGCAGATGCTGGCACTATGCTTGCTATATAGCCAGCAGAACTGTGAGCCAATTAAACATCTTTAAAGAAAAAAAAAAATGAACCAGTCTTAGGCATTTATTTATAGCAATGCAAGAGTGGCCTAATACAGATGATGTGCGTAGAGCCATACCATGGAGTGCTCTCAACCATTGAAATGTCTGTATACCGAAAATACTTTCTGACATAGGAAAGAAAGTGTCAGTTAAATGTACACAATACAAACATCTAAAAATTATAACTGCATACATATAGTGATCCTATTTTTATATATTTTTAAAACAAGTAACTGATTACAAAATTGTTAGTTGTATTTTTGCGTTTACTCATGACATTTATTATTTATATCTTTTTTTTGGTGGGGGCGGGACGGAGTCTCGCTCTGTCGCCCAGGCTGGAGTGCAGTGGCGGGATCTCAGCTCACTGCAAGCTCCACCTCCTGGGTTTATGCCATTCTCCTGCCTCAGTCTCCTGAGTAGCTGGGACTACAGGCGCCCGCCACCTCGCCCAGCTAGTTTTTTTTTTTTTTGTATTTTTTAGTAGAGACGGGTTTTCACTGTGTTAGTGAGGAGATGGTATCAATCTCCTGACCTCGTGATCTGCCCGTCTCGCTATATTTTGTGCAATGTCAACAATAAGTTTGTATTACTTTTATCACACAAAACACATAGGATATGGCTGGAATATAGGAGATGCTAAATAAATAGTGTTTAAATATAAATAAAATTAATCAAAATGTTCAAAATGTGATAATATGACTGCATATGGTTAGGTGTTGCCATTGTGTAATGGGAAATATAGAAAAGACTTGAAATATCAGCAGTAGTTGAGCTACTGTATATTTGTATATTAAATTATACTATATGGAATTGCTACTTTTACAGCTCAAAATGATCAAATATTGGAGTTTTAACATATTTCAACCTAACATATTGGTAAGATACTTTAATGGGTAAATTATGAGACTAAAATACCCCTATGGAACACATATGGGAATACAATATCATTTCTGCCCCAAAGTAGTAATAGTTAAATCTTCAATCTTGTGAAAGTAAAACAATTTACCAGGGAATATTTTCAATGTTAATAATTTTTTAAAAATTAGCTTGGACTCAAAATTCACTTTTCTATAGTAGCAGCGGTATATGAGGTAATGATATCTACAGTGTAGCTCACAAAAGCCTATTTAACCCACAGTGCAGCTGAAATATAGTAGTAATTTATCCACATAAAATCATGTTCATAATAATGTTGCTTTAGGGAGTTGAATGCAGAGTTTGTTTCAAATGGAAACATTAGAAAACATGGCTTTCTTGGAACTAGAGCCCATGTTCCTTTTGCTTTTCATTTTAGTGTTGCTAAAACTGCTTTAAGAACATTTGTGGCACCACAAAAGCATGTTTTGCTTCAAGCATTCATGGACTGGTCTGTGGCGATGCACAGTTTTGCTGATTCTGTGTTTGTTGCCCTGGGAAGATGAGAAGAAGTAGGCCAGGAGTCTGAGGACTTGGACTGCATCCTGTTTTAGCCCAATTTCCTCAGTGCCATTGGTCAGGTCACTAAAATGTTCTGGGACCAAATTTCCATATTTGATGGAAATATTTTTTTTCACAATGTATGCAATGTGGTTATTAGTAAATATAAAGAAATTGATCAAATGTTATTATATAATGTAAGTTTTGCTGTGGTTTTATAAGAAGAGAATTCACAGTATTAGGCTAATAATTTAATTTTGTGGATCCAAAGTACAACTGAATGCTACTAATAAGAGAAACAAAAAATATTCCCTAAACGTGTTTTGTTTTAGATTGGGTTTTATGTGTGTTTGACCTCTCTCTCTCTCTCTCTGTGTGTGTGTGTGTGTGTGTGTACATACAAGCACATACATAAAATTGTTTTCTCTTGTAGAAAATGATATGTAGGACAAAGAAGGGCAGAATAACCTTGGGGAAATACATACACATGAATGTAAATAAATCCCACACTAAGTAATATAACGTTACATATTATAAATAAGGAATATCATTCCTCTAGTGGAACATTAGAATAATGACTGTAATTGTCAGGTGTTGTTCATTATAGTATGTTATTAAATCAATATAGGAAAAGAAATTTTTTAACTTACAACATTATAAAAATAAAGGGAAACAAAACAAAACAAGACAAATTGATAATGGCAGAACACACCCAATAACATGCTTTATGCAGCTAACGATACAGGTTATTTAGTCATAAAGAAAGTGCACCCTCATTAACATAGCTTTTATGCTTTGGACATAACACTTATGCTTTTGATATAGCACTGTTGTAGTATTTAATTTCTGGTCCCTGTTTCATTCTTTATAGGTGTAAATTGTGAGCCACATGTAGCTAAGGAAAATAAATCTGTTCTCCTCTGTTTTCATTCATTTTTGCTATTCCTTTTTTACGTGCCCTAAATGGCATTTTAATCCATGTGGTTCCTATCTGGAATGACTGTTTTCTTATTATCAAGAGATAGTATAGGATATTAGTTAAGAGCCTGACTCTAACCCTAGACTCTGTGGGTTTAAATGCCAGCCCTGCCATTCCTACCTACCTGACCTAGAGCAAAAGGCTTCATCTCTCAGAGGCTCAGATTCTTCTGTACAATTGGAAATGAGATAGGATTGATAGAAGAATTAAATGAGTTCCTTCATTTTGTACAGTTCTTGAAACATTGTGATCTTTGAATAGATGTCAGCTACTACTATTATTTCTATCTTTTCCTAAGTGTTCTTTAAATGTGGCTTGTGTATTCTGTGCTGCTGGTCTTGGGGCAGGCATAATAATAATGTTAATAATAAAATAACAGAAAGCAAGGTTTATTTAGTGCTTACTATGTGTTGTGCATTGTGCCAAGTACTTTAAATAATATCCACTGATCTTCACAATACTTGACCAAAGCAACTTAAGCAACTTACCAAAGCAGTTTAAGCAATTTGCAAAGATCATATTGGCAAGAAAGAGGTGCTAGAATTTGATTAGATCCATGCATAATACTTATTCCAAAAGACACCTAAGGAATGCCCTTTGGATGTCCACTGTCATGTATGCTACATTCCAAATAAGCCTGACTACAAACTCTGGAGAATCCATTATGACTTTTCCTTACCCTCCTCACTGGACCATAATGTCCTGTTAAGCACTTTCTGTTTCACTGCTTAATATTTAGATAACAAGTAATCCATTTAGGCAACTTTACAGCTCTGGATTTTGTCCAAATGTGCAAACATTCCTTAAAATATTCCAAAGAATGGCAGGAAGAAGATTTCAATTATATGACAGAATGGAAAATTAATAGAAAATTTAAAATGGCTATGAATTACTACACTTTAAGGACATCATCTGAAGTTAAAACTAGAAAACTGCTTTGTTTAAGGAAGAAAACTCTTTGCCCTAAATTAAATACTGCAACTTTGTTTTTGAAAAGTTTTATTTGGCCTTCAAAAGACGTGTGTGTGTGTGTGTGTGTGTGTGTGTGTACATACTTTATATTTCCTTTATTTGAATAACTTTACACAAGATGTCTACTGTCCCGTTCAAAGACTTTACTTCTCCCTTCTTTTTTCCATTTGTCATGCACCAATATGCACCTAGACTAATTGACACGTCTGTGTTACCTCAATGATATTTTTAAGCCTTCCAGTTGTAACCCCTGCATTTAACTAAGTAACTGGTATGAGTGTGGAAATGAATATTTCCCACATTCTTGTAAAATAATTTTAATTTAGGAGTAAATGATTACTTGCTTATACATCCCCAATCCCTGTAAGTCCCAAGCAGAATATGAGTCAGATATTTGGAATATTGAGTTTTTTCAGCTTCCAAGAGTGTGTCCTTGATTCCTTGAGATTTGAATGAGAAATATGAGACATGGCGATAAGACAGAGATTCTGAAAGGCCGTCCCACTTTCTGTCTACATCAGTGATCTCAAGGGATTTCATGTCACGTGTCCTACTCAAGGATATATACATTTGTGTGAGTGTGTGTAGTAAAGTATGCACATATGACTGAAAAAATTAGATATAGATTTATTTGTGCTGTTTTCTAAGTGTGAAATTTTCAGATATATTTACTATTTGCTGTTTTGATTATTTTTTAAAATAATGCTGTTATAAAAACATTAAGATTAGACAAAACAGACAAAATGAATTAATATTTAATGAAGAGGGCAGGATATTCACTGGGAGCGAACATTTGTGTTGTAACATGAAGCTTTCCATTAAAGTCTGTTGCATCATCCCATTGGGAGTAGTTCTAGAGAAAATATCTCTGAAAGTGATGAGTGAGAGGAGAAGGTGCCAACACAAAACAGTCAATTCTATAGTGCCTACTAAGATGATGACAAATCATGTAAGAGAAAAAAATATTTTAAGGTGCATGACTGTCAGCTCCCTGGTTCTCAGAGCTTTTCATTTTGCCTTAATCACTGTTCCCATTTTATTTGAACAGAATGTGAATCCTTCATTTACTAGTGCTTTGTTTTTCTCTCATTCATTCATTATTAATTAAAAATATTTATTGCTTACTAAATTCTAGGCACAAAAGAGGGAGGTATAAATATACAGACCCAATCTCTGTATACACTGTGATTAGACACTGTCAGTATCTGATCCTTGTTATTTAGCTATTGTGTACATTATGGCCATGTACTCTGTGTGACTTCCACTTGCCAGTCTGCACTTGTGCTGAAGATCAATTGTGCACAAACTGCAGATAGCCCCATTAAACTCCCCAAGCAGATTGAAAATGATGAGAAACTAACATCTCTTGGATTTTACATTTAACTTGGGTTTTGCCTTTACCAATGACTCTTGGGAGTTGGGATATCAATACTCAAGTTTTCTTTCCCTGTTGGGAAATAATATTGAGACATGTATATGGTGACATTTATCAGAAACTCCTCAGGGTTTAGGCTTCAGTTGGTCACTGTAGAAAATAGCTTAATAGTCCACCTTTTATTAGGTCTAACCCTTTTCTCTATTGCATCCTTTTCTTTTTTGTTTATTCATATAAAGTTCATTCCAAAAATAAAGTTCTATCACTAGAATCCTAATCTCAGATCAGCTCTTGGAAGAACCAAACCATGGCACAATACCTGCAATCAGGTAAATTACACTGTAGTCCAGTGTATTTCAAAATAAGATCCTATACCAACTGCATCAGAAATCAACTATAGGCCGGGCGCGGTGGCTCAAGCCTGTAATCCCAGCACTTTGGGAGGCCGAGACGGGCGGATCACGAGGTCAGGAGATCGAGACCATCCTGGCTAACACGGTGAAACCCCGTCTCTACTAAAAAATACAAAAAAACTAGCCGGGCGCGGTGGCGGGCACCTGTAGTCCCAACTACTCGGGAGGCTGAGGCAGGAGAATGGCGTGAACCCGGGAGGCGGAGCTTACAGTGAGCTGAGATCCGGCCACTGCACTCCAGCCTGGGCGGCAGAGCGAGACTCCGTCTCAAAAAAAAAAAAAAAAAAAAAAGAAATCAACTATAAAACTTGATGACAGATGAGCCAAAATCTCTGGCAGAAGAGCTTGGTAATTTGTACTTTTAACCTGCTCCCCAGTTGATTTCTGTGCTACCTCACATTTGAGAATCGTTGGCCTAGTAACTATTATTGTATTTTGTAAGTTTCTGTCTTTGATTTGAAAAGATATTGAGTTGTAATGATTTAATAAATTTGTTTGCCAAATATTTTATGTTTCAAGAATTAAAATATGTACAAATAAGGTTAAAAACTTCAAGAAAATAACTATTTTGGTTATAGTCTTTAAAACAACAAAGTGTATTTGAAATTCATGAGAATCTTTAAGTGTCAAATACATTATTAAAGTAGGAAGGAAGGCTAAGGCATCATTTGTATATATTGAGAGTAGAGCCATACTCAATTAATAATATAAAATAATAATTATACTTTGGTGAGAGTATTTTGTGTTTTGGCTGAGGATATTTTTTGCATTTATTTATTTCTTCATTCATCCTTAAAAATAATCCAATAAACATGTACTGAGTAAGACAAACAGATATTAAATTAAAATACAGAGGCAAAGAAATGAAGGAGAAAGATATTGCTCCTACCCTGAAGCATAGTCTCTCTATATTAAATCTAAGACATTCCTACTGTAACATAAACCTGAAAGAAATTCAAAAATGAGGTATTGCCCTAAATTTCATGTGGAAGAATCTATAATTAATAATTAATGTTCATGATATGCTATTCTTAAAAAAATCGTCATAACTTTCTCTATGCCTTTGTTATTCTACAGGAACTGTAGTGAGTGAAAGGAATATATTTACTTCTTGTACAGGAGACGTGGCACAGTATGGAGGAAGATGTGAATTTTTTCACTTTTTATGTACTTACAAAATTCTCCAAATTAAATTTACTGCTGTAGCATTTTTAAAAATTTAACCCATAGCGTGGATAAGTTGTCAAATACTGTTATTTTCAGTGATTTCAAAATACATGCTTACGATCAATATTGGAAAGCTTATTTTTCGTTTAGGAGGATAGAGCATCAATTGTATCTAACTTTTCCAGAAATCAGGTCTGGGTACATGTAAGGCAAATATTCTGTCAAAATATAGGAGCCATATTTTCTTTCTAAGTTTAGACATAACAATGAACCCCCTCGTATACTTATCTCCTGTAATATTGAAAGTTTGGAATCTCAAATTTCAGTTTTCAAAAGTATTTAAAAATTTCTTGGTATTTGATGGCAATATCTTAAGCAAAACAGATTAGCAATGTTTTGTATAATACAACTATACATTTAAAAACTCATTTTCATAAGCTCAAATGCTTGCTTGAAATACTGTCATAATCATCTCTTTGTACAAAACTTGAAATTTTTCCTTCTAAATCATATGCTTATGTAAGTTTCCTATTAACAATTCATTCTTCTCAAAACTCGCCTCCCGCCAGCCCGGATATCTTAACTTGTGTTCCAACAGTTCAAACAATTTGATGATTATTTTTCTCTCTTGTTCTCCTCTCACATTTTGAATTTTTCCTACTACCTTTGAGTTTATTGCCTTTTTCTTGAAAATAATATGCATATTTTAGAATCATTTCCTATCCCCTGATTGTTTTCTATAAGCAATAACATATATTGATACTTAAAATGATGGCATATTCTACCACTTAAGAAAGAAAATGACACAGACAATGTTAAAATAACCACCTGCCATTGAAGTTGTAGATGGAGAAAAATATTGCCAGTCTTAACATCTTCTGCATTATAAGGTTTCCTCTCAACATATTGTTGATGAAGTGTGAAAAATGATTTAATTGGTGAAGTTTATCCTCCACTGCTGTTATATACAATTCACATTACACATTACACATACTATATACAATCTTCTACTGAAAGAAGGAATAATTTTCTGTACTTTTGGAACTTTGCAAGTGAAGTATTTCATGTAAATAGATAATTAATGCGTAAACAGAAGTATTCTATAACTCATCTTTGTTTGTGAACAAGGCTGTCCTTCAAATTGAAGTACATCTGTGGAATGAGAGGAGAGTGGTCATAAAATTAGGAGTCAAGTAATTTCTTCATGATCTTTATTTTCTTACATCTTGGGCCCATATGGATGTGATAAGACCTTGCTAGCCAGATCCTTTACTTACGTACTACATTCCACTTTCAAATGATTATTCTTATCTTCAGCTCAATTAAATATTTATAAAACAATCAAGAGTTTTTAAACATAGTAAAAGAGGAAAGAAGAGAAGGAAGCCGTTCATATTTTGATCTACATTAAAAGGGCAGTTGGTTGGGTAGAAGTGGTCAGAATGTTCCTGCCAGTAACATAACAATAACAGAATAAACATAATTTTCAGGGTAAATTATTATGTCTCCAGGGTCCACATGTCTCTATGAGGATATTCTCTTTTCCAGTGATAACTTAGAGGTTTTGGGTTCTATTTATGAATGAAGACAAACTTCTGAGAAACATCTGCTTCCTGCTGAAATCACACTAAAATGTCAGAAAAGAGATAAAAGTTGATACACCATAAAATCAAAAATGGAATAGGAGAAACAGCAATATATTGTAGAAAACTGAAAACAGCCCGGGCACGATGGCTCACACCTGTAATCCTAGCACTTTGGAAGGCTGAGGCGGGTGGATCACCCGAGGTCAGGAGTTCAAGACCAGTCTGACCAACATGGTGAAACCCCATCTCTCCTAAAAATACAAAAAATTAGCCTGGTGTGGTGGCGGGCACCTGTAATCACAGCTACTCAGGAGGCTGAGGCAGGAGAGTCACTTGAACCTGGGAGGTGGAGTTTGAAGCGAGCCGAGATCGTGCCACTGCACTCCAGCCTGGGCAACAGAGTGAGACTAAAAAAAAAAAAGAAGAAGAAAGAGAGAGAGAGAGAAAGACAGAAAGAAAGAAAGCAAGGAAGGAAGGAAGGAAGGAAGAAAGAAAGGAAGGAAAGAAAGAAAACTAAAAACAAATGAACACATGATAACTGATTAGAACTAGAAGAAAGTGCATTCTAATGCAATCAGGTAGAACCCAGCAAAAACACATTTGAATCACAGAACTGCATAAACTAGAGGCATTTCTGATAGTTGGGTGTTTGTTGGGCTGATAAAAAGAGAATTGTTTGGAAATCTGTAAGGAATAATCACCTGCTTTGAACTGAAGGTCAGTTGTCTAAACACGTTAAGTCAGACATTGCCTCAGACTTGGGGACCCAAGCATAGTTGAGAATGAAAATACTATGTGGAAAGGCAGGCATCTTTGGAAATCTATATAGAGAATAGTAAAACCACCTCCTCCACTCTGCTGTGAGAACACTGGCTACTGCGTTTGCAGTCTTCAGGAAGAATGATAAATAATTCCTCTCTAGAGAAACAGAGAGTTTGACAGTTGAATTTCCCCAAGAAAAAGCTCAGCAAGATTATCATACAGGAACATGTGCAGTTTATATATACACACATATATATATATGTGTGTGTGTGTGTGTGTATATATAAATGACAAAAGATACTGTTTATAAGTATACAAAAAGGGAATAAGAAAAAGAAAAAAATGCGTGAAATTTAAAATAGTAAAGTGTTGGAAAATAAAGTTACAAAATCTCTCAGAACACAAATGGAAAAAAACGTGAAAAGATGACAAAAACCAGATGACCCACACACAATACATAAACAATAGGAATTTCAGAAGGAATAACAATAAAAAGAGAAAAAATATGTCGGTGACACTGGAAGCTAGAATTCTGCATCAAATATAATTACTCATCACATGTGATGGTAGAATAATGCTGTTGGGTGTTTGCATAGTGTAGGGTTAAAACACAAACTTAGAGTCGGATTTCAGGGGTTTTAATTCTGGAACAGCAAGTCTCTACATAATTTGGGGCTTAAATTTCAATTTATTAAGTTTTTATTTTTCCCAGGAAATCAATAATTCTCTTACTGGGTTGTTTTGAGGATTAAATAAGTAAACACACATAAAATGCAAAGAGTAGAGTATGGCATCTAAGAAGTTCTTAGAAAGTTGTTATAATTATTTTTTAACAGATGTACAAATCCTGAAGAAATTTACTTTTCTTCAAATAATTTCCAGTGTGCTACTATAAGAGATGGCCCATTAAAATTAAAGTCATAAATTAAGAATAAAGAAATAAAAACAAAAAAGGGGGGTTCAATGCAGAAAGGAGTTGATAGGAATTGCTAGGATCAAGTTAAATGTCAATCCCAAGGCGACAAGATATAAGCTATCCCACAGAATTAGAGAATAAACTTCAGATTAGAGAAAAAAAGGAGAGGGCCTCAAGAGTGTTTATCAAAGAACAAAATTAAACCAATGAATTACATAATGTATGGACATAATGAAAGTATACATATATATATGTAAAGAAAACAGAGAAAAGTGAGGCAAAGCACGATGGCTGAACAGAGCACTCCATCTATCTTCCCCCAAACAGGAATACCAGATTGAACAACTATCCACACAAAGAAGCACCTTCATAAGAACCAAAAATCAAGCAAGCAACCACAGTACCTGATTTTAACATCATATTAAGGAAAGAGGCTAAAAAAGACAATCTTAAATCACCTACACCACCCCCTCTACCTCCCAGCAGCAGCCACATGATGCAGAGAAAAAATCTGTGTGCTTGGGGGAGGGAGAGCACAGTGATTGTGAAATGTTGCATTGGAACTCAGTGCTGCCCTCTCACAGCAGAAAGCAAGAAGGGGCAGGACTCAGTCGGTGCCCAAGGAGGGATTATTTAGGCCAGCCCCAGCAGTAGGAACATGAGTTCCAACAAACCACAACACCACAGGCCAAAAGGCTCTGGGGTTCTAAATTAACTTGGAAGGCAGTTTCAGCCACAAAGGATATAATTCCTGGGAAAGTTCTGGCGCTGTGCTGAACTTGGAGACAGTAAATTTGGGCTACATGCAATCTAGTGGGACACCAACTGAGGTGGCTAAAGGAGTGCTTGCATCACCCCTTCTCCAACCCAAGACAGTACAGCTTGCAGATCCAGGAGAGACTCCTTCCTTCCACATGAGGAGAGGAGACAGAAGAGTAAAAAGGAATTTGTCTTGTGAATTGAATACCAACTTAGCCACAGTAGAATAAGTCACCAGGCAGAGTTCTGAGGCCCCCATTCCAGGCCCTAGCTCCTGGATGACATCTCTAGACATACCCTGAGCCAGAAGGGAATCTGCTGCCTTGAAGGGAAGGATACATTCCTGACAGGATTCATCATCTGCTGACTAAAGAGTCCTTGGGTCATGAGTAACTAGCAGTGATAGCAAGGCAGTATTGCCATGGGCCTTGGGCGAGACTCAGAACCATGCTGGCTTCAGGTGTGACTCAGCACATTTCCATCTGTGGTGGCTATGGGGAGAGACTCCTGCTTGAGGAAAGGAGAGGGAAGAGTAAAGGGGACTTTATCTTGCGGTTTGGGTGCCAGTTCAGCCACAAGTGGGATTCTGCTATAACTGATTCCAGGCCTTTGCTCCTGCATGGTATTTCTGGACCTGCCCTAGGCCAGAAGGGAGCCCACTACCCTGAAGCAAGAGATGCAGGCCTGTCAGTATTCACCACAAGTGAACTGAAGAACTCTTGGGCCATGATTGAACATCAACAGTAGCCAGGCAGTATTTGCTGCAGGCCTGTGGCAGTGGTGGCCACAGAGAGGGTCTTTTCTACTTGAGGAAAGGGGAGGAAAAGATGGAAAAATCTTGCAGCTTGGGTGCCAGCTCAGCCACATTAGATAGAGCACCAAGTAGATTCCTACGTTCCCAACTCCAGGTCCTGACTCCTGCTCACCATTTCTAGACCTACCCAGGGACTGGGATAACTCACTTCTCTGAATGGAAGAGAAGAAGTCTGACCGGATTTGCCACCTACTGATTGTGGAGCCCTAGGACCTTGAGAAAATATAGGTGGTAAATAGGCAGTGGTCACTGCAGGCCCTGGGTGAGACTCAGTACTGTGCTGGCTTTGGGTCAGACTTAGTGCAGTCCTAGTGGTGATGCTCACAGGGGTGTTATTATCACCCCTCAGGCAGCTCAGCACAGGGATGAAGATTTCATTTGTTTGGAAGAAAGTAAGGGAAGAGAACAGGGATCTCTGACTGGTAATCCGAAGAATTCTCCCATATCTGACCCAAGAGTGCCACGGTGGTGCCTCTATGAGCCTGCAAGAACTGGTGTATTACTGGGCTTGGGGTGCCCCCTAATGTAGATACAGCTGCAGTGACCAAAGACTTAGATCACAGCAACCAAGTACCTTTGAACACTTGGAAAACCTTCCCAATAGAAACAGGTACAAAGAAGCCCAGACTGCGAAGACTACAAGAAATATCCAGCTCTTCAGTTCCAAGACACTGAAAAATGTCCACAGGCATCAAGACCATCAAGGAAAATGTTACCTCACCAAATGAACTACCGAAGTCACCAGTGACCAATCCCAGAGAGGCAGAAATACGTAACCTTGCAGAGAGTAGGTTAAAAATATCTCTATGGAAGAGCTCAATGAAAGTCAAGATAAGACAGAGAAGGAATTCAGAATCCTATCACATAAATTTAACAGAGATTGAAATACTTTTTAAAATCAAGAAGAAACTCTGGAGCTGAGAAATGCAACTGCATGCATAAAAATGCATTGGAGTCTGAACAGTAAAAGTGATCAGGCATAAGAAAGAATTAAGGAGTTTGAAGACAGGCTATTTAAAAACACATAGTCAAAGGAGAGAAAAGAAAAAAGAATACAAAAGAATGAAGAAGATCTACAAGATCCAGAAAAATAGCCTCCAAGGGATAAATCTAAGAGTTATTGACCTTAAAGAGAAGGTAGGCAGGGCGTGGTGGCTCAAGCCTGTAATCCTAGCACTTTGGGAGGCTGAGGCGAGTGGATCACCTGAGATCAGGGGTTCAAGACCAGCCTGACCAACGTAAGGAAACCTCATCTCTACTAAAAATACAAAAATATTGGCCGGACATGGTGACACATGCCTGTAATCCCAGCTACTCAGGAGGCTGAGGCAGGAGAGTTGCTTGAACCCGGGAGGTGGAGGTTGAAGTGAGTCGAAATTGCACCATTGCACTCCAGCCAGGGCAACAAGAGCAAAACTCTGTCAAAAAAAAAAAAAAAAGAGAAGGTAGAGAGAGTGATAGAAAGTTTATTCAAAGGGATAATAACAGAGAACTTCTCAAACCTGGAGAAATACATCAATATCCAATCACAAGAAGGTTATAGAACATCAAGCAGATTTCACCCAAAGAAGACTACCTCAAGACATTCAATAATCAAATTTCCAAAGGTCAAGGATAAAGAAATGATCCTAAAAGCAGCAAAAGAAAAGAAACAAGTAACATACAAAGATCTTCAATGTGTCTGGCAGTAGACTTCCCAGTGGAAAGCTTATAGGCCAGTAGAGAATGCCATGACATACACATAGTGTTGGAAAAAAAAATTGTCCTAGAATAGTATATCTGTTGGGAATAGGTCCCCAGATCTGGCCATAAACAGCCCCCAAAACTGGCCATAAACAAAATCTCCGCAGCACTGTGACATGTTCGTGATGGCCATGACGCCCATGCTGGAAGGTTGTTGGTTTACTGGAATGAGGGCAAGGAACACCTGGCCCACCCAGGGTGGAAAACCGCTTAAAGGCGTTCCTGAGCCACAAACAATAGCATGAGCAATCTGCACCTTAAGTACATGTTCCTGCTGCAGATAACTAGCCAGACACATCCCTTTGTTTCGTCCCATCCCTTTATTTCCCATAAGGAATATTTTTATTTAATCTATAATCTATAGAAACAATGCTTATCACTGGCTTGCTGTCAATAAATATGTGGGTAAATCTCTGCTTGAGGCTCTCAGCTCTAAAGGCTGTGAGACCACTGGTTTCCCACTCCACATGCTATATTTCTGTGTGTGTGTCTTTAATTCCTCTAGCACTGCTGGGTTAGGGTCTCCCCGACCGAGCTGGTCTTGGCAATATCCAATAAAAATATCCTTTAAACATGAAGGAGCAATAAAGACTTTCCCAGACAAACAAAAACTGAGGGATTTTATAACATCAGACTTATTCTACAAGAAAATGCTAAAGGGAGTTCTTCAATCTGAAATAAAATGATGTTTATGAGCAATAATTCATCTCATCTGAAGATATTGCACAAAATTCACCTGTAATAGTAAGTACAAAGAAAAACACAGAATACCATACCACTGTAATTCTGGTTCATAAACTACTCATACCTTGAGTAGAAAGACTAATAGATGAAACTATCAAAAGTAAGAAATACAACAAATTTTCAAGACCTAGTATAGAAAGACATATAATAAGACAACCACAAAAAATTAAAAAGCAGGGAGATGAAGTTGCAGTGTAGAGTTTTTATTAGTTTTCTCTTTGCTTGTTTGTTTATGCATTCAATGTTAAGTTGCCATTAATTTAAAAAATAGGTTATTGTGGTCAGTGGAGTGCAGGTGCGGCTGGAGAAGCTGTGGCTGTGCAGGGATCAACATAGCACAGGCCAGGCAGTGAGCAGCTTGGATCTTCTTAAAGGGCTCCTGGCCAATCTCTTTGAAAGGATCTGGTTTTGGTTTTGTGCTTTCTTTCTCCATCAATTCCTGACGCCTCTTCTCAATTTTCTTATTCCTGTTTATAATGTATTCCTGGATGAATTCCACTGTCTTGTTGGGCAGCTTGGTGCTTATAAACTGCAGCGTCTCTTTGTGAAATTTGCTTTGCAGATGCTTCTGGATCTCTTCCTCTTCAAATCTACAGAACTTGCGCACAGAAGAGGCCAACTGAATCCTGTCGGCTGCGCGGTCCTGCATCCTGTCTCTCCTCCTTTACTTTTCCCTTCTCTTCTTCACTTCCTCATCCTCATCGTCCTTCTCTCTGCCTACCAGAGTCACAGAATTCATCTTCACCTTTGAATTCTTCATCTCCTGAGTGGAAGTCACCAGGAGATCATTTTCTGAGAAATCTCCTTCGCCGTCAACCCAGGCTAGTTTGGCGTCTAGCTCCTTACAAATCTGGAACTGCTTCTGTTTCCTTCCCATGCCATCTAGTCCGAAGGGTCAAACCCTCTCCTTCTGGGTGGATCCCGATCCTGCATCTGGTCCTGCAAGTGACCACATCCATAAGGCCAGCGCTGTCATAGCCACCCGCCCCCTGCACGCCCATCAAGCCTTAGTCAGGAGCCATGGACTGAGAGAAGAGCCAAGGAGGCCGCTGCCTGGGTAGAGGGCCTTCCCAGACCCCATCCTCTCACGTAGTTCAACTCTTTCTAGGGCGTGGATAGAGGCTCAGGGGAGGCAGAGGGTGTCTTGAAGGGGTCGCTGCACATGAAGGTGCCGGGATTGCTCTGGTCCTGGAAATGGCCCTGGCCCCGCCCAGCATGAAGCCATGGAGGGAGCCCTACTCCAAGGCCAGGTCTCGACATTCACTGTGCTGCCGCTGAAAGCTGCCATTGCGTTGGAACCCCAGGTCGAAATCATAGTCGTAGCTGTAACTGGGGCGGTAGGGGCTGTGCTCTGGCAGGCAGGGCATAGAGTCATAGGACTCCAAGGTCTGCAAGTGGAAGGAGCTCTCCCAGCCCTGCATGCCCTCCCCATCGTGGCCGCTCCCATCCCTGCCTTCCTCCTTGGACACTATGTCCCAACGCTGGTTGATCTTGGCAATGAGGGAGTTGGAATTGTAGGTGCCCCGCTCTGGGCCATAAGAGGCCATGTGCATGGAAGCAACCCCGGCCACCAGGCCACCTTTGCTTGCCCTTGGTGGCCTCCTATGAGACTGGGTCGGCTGCTGAGCAGTTCAAGAAAACCAGTCTCCATATGGCTAAGAGTTTCTTGAACAACAGACAGATACCTCGGGTGTGAGGCGCCTTACACCAGTGAAACTGGTGACACAGAAATGGGAGGAGATGGCAATTTAGGAGGTGAGGATACGGAAGAGACACCTGAGGAGGTGGCGGCAGACATCTTGGTCCAGGAGATTACGACAGCAGTGAGGGCTGTAGATGGGGAAGGAGCACTGCTCTGGAGAGCAAGGCGAGTCTGAAGGCCCCGTGGATACAGCGGACAACAGTAGTGATGCTCAGGCTGAACAGCTGCTGGAAGAGCACATGCTCTGTGTAACAGCATCTGAGTACGGGGCTACGAGGCCAGAAGTGAGGCTGCGGAGGCTGGAAGTGGGGCTGAGACAAAGGCAGCAGAGACAGAATGCGGTGGAACCATGGCTGCTTCTGCTGCAGCTGCCATGGAAGCCCAAGAGAAACAAGCTGAGGTGTAATCCAAAGATGCTGTTCCCACAGAATTGATGCTCATTTCCCTCTTCGAAGGGATGTGATATATGATGGATGCCTTACCCTTTCTCCTTTGGCTTGTAAGCAGTACTAGGGTGTGTGTTACCTTAAAATGCTCTAAACTAATATTGTTGAAGAGACCCAGCCATTTCTTCCTGAACAGTGCACCTCATGGCTTGTCTTGTGCAGTCAGGTAGCTTCCCGCCTGGGTTTGAAAGCTGCAGAAGTTGTACATTCACCCTAGCAGCTGTGACATTTCTTGACACCGCAGTTGAAAAATAAAGTTGGATAATTAGAAATAAAAGAAAATAAATAATTACAGGCTAAAAATGTGATGTGCAATCTCATGGTAACCTCAAATTTAAAAACATATAACAGATACCTACAAAAAAATTTTAAAAGAAAGAAATTAGGACAACTAAAGAAAATCACCTTTACTAAAAGGGGGACAGGAAGGAAGGAAGGAAAAGAAGACCACAAAATAACCTGAAAACAAATAAACAAACAGGCAGGAGTAAGTCCTTACTTATCAATAATAATTTGAATGTAAATGAACTAAACTCTTCCCATCAAAAGACATAGAGTGGCAGAATACATAAAAAACAAGTCCCAACAATCTGTTGTCTACCAGAAATATACTTCACCTAGAAAGACACATTCGATTGAAAATAAAAGGATGGTAAAAGGTATTGCATGCCAAGGGAAATTAAAGAAAAAAAAAAAAGCAGGAGTAGCTATTCTTATACCAGACGAAATGGATTTCAAGACAAAAACTATAAGACGACACAAAGAAGGTCACTATATAATGAACAAGGGTCAACTCAGCAAGAGGATATAACAATTGTAAACATACATGCATCCAACACTGGAGCACCCAGATATAGAAAGCAAATGTTATTAGAGCTAAAGAGAGAGATAGACCTCAGTACAGTAAAAGCTGGAGATTTCAACATCCTACTTTCAGCATTAGAGAGTTTATCCAGAGAGAAAATTAACAAAAAAATCAGACATAATCTGCACTGTGGACCAAATGGATCTAATACATATTTACAGAACATTTTACCCAACAGCTGCAGAATACACATTCTTCTCCTCAACATATGCATCATTCTCAGGGATAGACCATATATAAGGCCACAAAACAAGTCTTGAAATATTCAGAAAATTAAAATTATATCAAATATCTTCTCAGAACACAATGGAATAAAACTAGAAATCAATACTAAGATGAATATTGAAACTATACATAGACAATAAATTAAAAGATATGCTCCTGAATGACCAGTGAGTCGATATAAAAAGTTAAGAAAAAAGTTGAAAAATTTCTCTACAACAACAAAAAAAAGATAATGGTATACCAAAATCTGTTGGATACAGCATAAGCAGTACCAAGAGGAAAGTTTATAGCAACAAGCACCTAACTCAAAAAGGTAGAAAAACTTCAAATAAGAAACCTAATGATAATCATAAAACCAGAAAGCAGGACAGGCATGGTGGCTCATGCCTGTAATCCCAGCACTTTGGGAGGCCGAAGCAGGTGGATCACCTAAAGTCAGGAGTTCGAGACCAGGCTGACAATATGGTGAAAGCTTGTCTCTAATCAAAATGCAAAAATTAGCTGGGCGTCGTGGTGTGTGCCTGTAATCCCAGCTACTTGGGAGGCTGAGACAGGAGAATTGCTTGAACCCGGGAGGCAGAGGTTGCAGTGAGCTGAGATCATACCACTGCACTCTAGCCTGGGCGACAGAGAAAGACTCCATCTCAAAAAAATAAAATAAAATAAAATAATTAAATTAAATTAAAATGTTAAAAATCATATAAAAATTCAGAAAGCAAGAGCGAACCAAATCCAAAATAAGTATAAGAAATAAGAAAGATTAAAGCAGAGAGAAATAAAATTAAAATAAAAAATACAAAACATCAATGAAACAAAAAGTTAGTCTAACCTAAGAAAAAAAGAGAGAAGACCCAAATAAATAAAATCAGAGGTGAAAATCGAGACATTCCAACTGATACTGCAGAAACTGAAAGGATCATTAGTGGCTACTATGAGCAACTCTATACAAGAAATTGGAAAACCTAAAAGAAATAGATAAATTCTTACACACATTCAATCTACCAAGATTGACTCATAAAAAATTTCAAAACCTGCACAGACCAATAACATGTAAAGAGATCAAAGTCATAATAAAAAGTCTCCCAGCAAAGAAAAGTCTTGGACCCAACAGCTTCACTGCTGAATTTTACCAAACACTTAAAGGAGAATTAATATCAACCCTAATCAAACTATTCTCAAAAATAGAGGAGGATGGAATACTTCCAAACTCATTCTATGAGGCCAGAATTACCCTGATAACAAGACAAAGACACGTCAAAAAAGAAAACCGCAGGCCAAAATTCCTAATGAACATTGAGCAAAAATCCTCAACAAATACTAGCAAACCAAATTCAAGAACTCATTTAAAATATCATTCATCATGACTATGTGTATTTACCCTGCGAGGATGATTCAACATACACAAGTTAATGTGATGCATCATATCAACAGAATGAAAGACAAAAATATATGAGCTTTTCAATTGATGCAGAAAAAGCATTTGATAATACTCAACATTTCTTCATGATGAAAACCCTTAAAAAGCTGTGTATAGAAGGAACATGCCTTAACACAACAAAAGTCATAGATGACAGACTCATATGTAGTATTATACTGAATGGAGAAAACCTGAAAGCCCTTCCTCTAAGACAAGGAACACAAGATTGCCCATTTTCGCAACTGTTTTTCAGCAGAGTACTGGAAATCCTGGCTAGAGAAATCAGATAAGAGAAAGAAATAAAGGGCATCCAAATGGAAAATAGACAATTCAAATTATTTTTGTGTGCAGATATAATCTTATATTTGGGAAAACCTAAGACTCGACCAAAAAACTGTTAGATCTGATAAGCAAATTCAGTAATGTTGCAGGATACAAAATCAACATATTTAGGAATAAATAACCAAAAAAAAAAATCTCTATAATAAAAACTATAAAACATTAATGCAAGAAATTAAAAAGGGCACAAAAAATGTAAAGATATTCCATATTCATGGATTAGAAGAATCAATATTGTTAAAATATCCATACTATGTAAAGAAATCTATAGATTCAATGCAATCCACATCAAAATCCAATAACATTATTCACAGAAATAGAAAAAAATAAACCTAAAGTACATATGGAAGCACAAAAGACTCAGAATAGTCAAAGCCATCCTGAGCCAAAAGCACAAAACTAGGAATCACATTACTTGACTTTATACTACGGAGATATTGTAACCAAGACAGCACGGTATAAAAACAAACACATAGATCAGAGAAGCAGGATAGGGAACTCAGATATAAATCCATCCATATACAGGAACTTATTTAGACAAAGATACAAGAACATACATAGGAGAAAAGATAGTCTCTTCAATGGGTGGTGCTGTGAAAACTGAGTATCCATATCCAGAAGAGTAAAACTAGGCACCTATCTTTTGCCTTGTACTTGAAAATCTAATCAAAATGAATTAAAGACTTAAATCTAAGATCTCAGAGTATAAAACTACTTAAAGAAAACATTGAAAAAACCCTTCAGGACATATACACAATAAAATACTGTTTAGCCATAAACAAGAATGAGATAACGTCATTTGCAACAGCATGAATAGAACCGGAGGTCATTATGTGAAGTGAAATAAGATTGCACAGAAAGACAGACTTCACATGTTCTCATTTATTGTGGGAGTTAAACCTTAAAACAATTGTACTCATGGAGATAGAGAGTACAATCATGGTAACCAGAGGCTGTGAATGGTAGTGAGAGGTGAGGGAATTAGGAATGTTTAATGAATACAAAAGTATAGTTAGATAGAATGAATAAGATCTAGTATTTAATAGCACAACAGTGAGTATAGTCAACAGTAATATATTGTACATTTTAAAATAACTGAGTTTAACTGGATTGTTTGTAACACAGAGAAAGGATAAATGTTTGAGGTGATGGATATTCTATTTACCCTGATGCGATTATTACCCATTGTATGCCTGTATCAAAATATCTCAAATGTCACATAAATATATACACATACTATGTACCCACAAAAATTAAGAATAAAAATATTTGAAAAAATATAATACTATTATATTTTATGTGTGTGTGTATATATATATATATAATCATTTGGATAATGAACACAATGTATGCAATAATAAGCACATGAACAATAAATACCAATTCAGTAAAAAGATTTTACCAATTTTATTGTGAGCACTATGTTTGTATACATTTGGCATGCTGGAAATGATGTGGTTGGTTATAAGAAAGGAAATTCCCATTTTTCTCATAGCAGGAATTCAGTGGATGACACCTGAAACTGAAAAATTAAGATATAGAGTAAAAATATCTTAGTAATAAATTTTATGAACATTTTAGAAGCAATAGCTAAAATAGTTGAAGATATTGGTAATAGGTACCAAAATTATGGAGGACTTTCAGTAATAAGACAAATAAGTTCTGGTGATGTACAGCTTGGTGACTATACTGTATATTACAGTACAGTACTTTACCATACTGTTTACTTGAAATTTGATAAAAGAGTTGATCTTACGTGTTTTCATCTCACACACACACACACAACACAGACACACACACCACACAATGGTAACTGTAGTAATGGATGTGTTAATTGGATTATGGTTATCATTTCCCTGTGTGTGTGTGTGTGTGTGTGTGTACATATATACATATAATCGCATTGTACATCTTGAATGTATGCATATTTTATTTGTTAAAAATACCTTAATATAGCTAGAAAAAAAATTTAATGTAACTCTAGACAGGTCTCAATATAAGAAGAAGGGGACTTGGGATGGTTTTGGAGCAGTGATACTGCAACATTTGAAAATAAGCGTTATTGAGCTATTGGATATTTTAAACTATGAACTTATAAAACTTGTAAGTTAAAACTACAGAACCACCACAGCCCACATGGAAAATTCATGTTAATTAGAAAAGAACAGTTCCTCTGGTCGGGCACAAATTGTTACGGAGCTGGGTGACTGCAAATTTGGGCTAGATTTTAGCCTCTATCTACATACTCAGTCCCAGACCCTTGATCAATAGAAAATCTGCATGGTAATACATGCCAGCCCTGCACCAAAACAGTGGAATACTATTCAGCTGTTGGAATAAATTTGGACTTGCTGTGGAAAGATGTTCACTGTACAATAAACATTGGAGATAAAGGATTACAAAAGAGTATTTGTAAAGCATCTAATTTTGGTCAAAACAAAGTTGTAAAAACTACTCATTTATTTTAAATTGCGTTAATATTATTATGCATTCTAGTTTTCTCTCTATAAATTTCATATTTTATAGTGATTTATCTCTAAGTAATACAATTAATAATTTTTGAACCACTTTTTCTCATTTTTTTAGAACATTTGTGTATTTTGTGGTATATATACCTACTATAAATAATGAAAAATTTAAATACATCAATACTGAAAAGGGAACTTTTGCTACCAAAATTGTGCTATTTACACATTGATCCTTGCTAGGAATCTGTCAAACAAATGAAACACATTTAGGATGGGGGAAATGGAAAAGTCTTTTTAAAAAGTAGTCTATCGTTCCTGTGAAAAAAAAATTTAAATTTGTTAATAATGCATTATTTCTCATTCTAAATGAGAGAATACATATGCAATTGCCCCCTTAAGGCAAACTGGCAGCCAGAAGTTAGAGTACACTGTAAATCATACTTCTTCCAACAGAACTGTGGGAATCACTGAAACCAGAGAAGCAGAGATGTCTTTGTGAGGGCATACTCATCTGTATGGCATTTGGTATGATTTAAATGTAGCCCCCTCCAAAATTTAGGTATTGCCAAAGTGATTCAGAGGTTGCGCCTGTAAGAAGTGATTAGGCCTTAAGGGTTGCTCCCTTGTTAATGGGATCAAGCCCCTTGAAAAGAGACTTTACACAATGTTAGACGAGCTTGCCCTTTTGTTTTCTGCTATGTGAGACTCAGAAAAGAGATCCTCACCAGATAAATTGCCAGTGTCTTGATCTTGAACTTTCCAGTCTCCCAAACTGTGAGAAATAAATTTCTGTTATTTATAAATCATTCAGTCTTAGGTATTTTGCTGTAGCAGCACAAATTGACTAAGCCAGCATTTTTAAGTGTTGAGCAGGTGACTGAGAAAACAAGGAAGAAGAATGAGCAATGATAAGGTGTGTTAAGTTACGCCCTTTTAAAATGCAGCCTATAGAATTTCATTAAAGAAAATAGGCCAGTATAATGTATAAGACAGTTTATCAAAGGAAAACGGTGTCCAACATATAATGATGCATTACACCAGGATTAAAGTGCAAGAGATCAATAGGGCCTTTTTTCCTCTGGATGCAGAGAGATGCAAATAGTTAATATACACCAGACTTTTTTTTTAAAGAAAAATTATCATGACTAGATCTATGCTAGGAAGAATTAATTCTTCTGCAAGAATGTAGAATGCAATTTAGCAAGAAGGACGTGGGTCAGAAGAGGGGGTTAAGAAATTTAGGAAGATATTGCATGAAAGAGTCTAGCTATTAATAAATGGCCTTGATGTATTAGTGATTATAAGAATCTCATAAAAATTTTCCTGGAACATTATTCAGCAATATTAAATTTGATTAGTGCAAAAAGGGACAAAGATACCTGTACAGAATGAGATTACAATTAAATTGTAATCAAGCATTATTTCAAGAAGAAGTGGAACAATCAATGAGAACCAGACATGTAATGACCTGGAGAAAATTTGCTTTGTTACCTTATCCATGCCCCCATCAAAGGGCAGATTTAATCAATCTCAAACATTGAGAACCCACGGCAAATTTTAGACTACCATATGAAAATACTTTTCTCAGTAATGTCTTCCCATTTAATAATTCTCCCATGTAAGGAAAAGTTTCATTACACTTGACCTAATTTCACTATCCTGCAGAGAAATAGCATTGACCCCCTTCTTATTCCCCTATAGAGAACCTGACAGCTGGCTTGCCTTCTTTAAAATAAGACTATTTTTACACTAGGCAACTATTATCCAATCTACCCTCAACCACCTTTGATTCAGTTTCAGTAATCCAAGTTACTCTAACCTATTCTCAAAGGTCCAATTTCCCAGCACTTTAATTATCTTTCTAGCTTCCAACTGAGCCCACTTCAATTTGACCACATCCCCATTTTGCTCCTGAGCTCAGTATTGAAGATTTTATTCTAATAAGGGCCTGACCAGTGTTGAGTATAATGAGATGCTTGTTTTTCAATTATAGCATTTCTCAGTATAATATGTGCTTGTGCTTTTCACTCACATTGTGATGTTTCTAATTCATAACTGACTTGTGATAATCTATGAGCTATAGATATTTTTCTATTGTAATTATAAATAATTTTATATATCAACTCAGATTTTATAATTTCTCAGGACTACTACTTTTATATGCTTATATATCTTAAATTTATTTTCTCTCTCAAATTTATAATTCACATAGTGGTAATAATGAGATTTAAAGGATATAATCATTTCAAGAATAATTTTTAAAATCCCAACTTCTACTCCAAATTCTGACTTTAATTAACTACTTGACTCTGGAAAGGACACAGCATCTTTGGTCTTCAGTATTCACTCTGTAAAATAAGCAGGAAATCTAGGATTTCCACATCTTTAAAATCTCATGATTTTAAAAAATGCTTCCCATATCTAGCAAAAATGTTAAATGAATATTTATTGAGCATGTACTTTCTATGTTTCATATACTGTACTAAACACTGGGGTAAAACAGTGAACAAAACATAAGAAATTAATTTCCCTCATGGAGCTTGAGTTCTATTTGGGTAAATAAATAATAGGTATTAAGAGGTGCTAACAAGAAAAGTAAAAAGAATTAGGAAGAAGTGGAGTGGTGGATTTTCAAATAGAGTAAGAAGGGGAGGATACACTCAGAAAATGACATGGGAGAAACAGCCTAAAGAAAGCCAAACGGTTATCAGGAGGAAGAACACTCTAGGCAGAAACAATAACAAGTGCAAAAATCTTGAGGCAGGAGTGTGACTGGCATGCTTAAACAGCTAACAGGTGAGTGTGCCTGGAGCACACAGACTGAAAAAAAAAAGAATTTTAGTAAATGAGATCAGAAATGTAATGGGGCATAGAAGAGAGGCTGCTTAATGCCTTGTAAATCATTGTAAAGACTTATCATTTACTCTAAAGCAGATAGGGAACACTGGAATATTTTGAGGACAGAGCTGATGTGATCTAATGGTACCATTATCGGTGCTCTGTTAAAATACACCAAAATTTTGCAAGAACAATGATCAACTGGGAGACAGTAATTGAAATGACAGATCATGCTAGGTGACTGTTGCCTGGTAGCTTGGACCACAGTCGTAGCAATAGAAGGGTGAGAAGTGATTTAATTTTAAATATGTTTTAGAGTTACAGCAGCCAGAGAGAACTGACGAATCAGATGCAGGGAGTAAAACTATGAAAAGTATTAATAATTATTAATAGTAATATGAATGTATAACATCAGTGTGGACATACTCTTGTAAAACACTTCAGGTACATACAGGATTTGCATATCTTACTAGTTCTTGAATGTTTCACATCTTGTAAGTTACTAAAGAGAAAAAGATGACAATAATAATCCATTAATATATTTTTGCTGTTAATAAGTAAGATGAAATAATCTGATGGTAGATTCAGATAAGCCTACCTGTGTATCTTGTTTTCTGGTAGTATATCTGTATCTCTACAGGTAGAAATAAAGATACATTTACTCTCATTTCAAAACACAATCTTACATAGGTAATGGATTGCTGAAATTAGAATTTGATTATCATCATTCTACTTTCCAACTACCAATGAAAAATGCTTCTGCTACTCAGAGTTTCTATCTCTAAAACAAGTTCTTTTCCTTCTTTGACTTTAGAAAGATTCAAAACTGATCAATGGGTAAAAACTCTCGAGGGGAAAGCTGATGTTAAAAGTCACAGCTATTCCTGTATTGAATTTTTAATCAGTTGTCAGATTATTCGAGGGATTTTTCTCAAAATCTTCAGATAATTTCATTCATAGATTTAGGAGTTCACCATCTATAGGCAAGTCTTTTCAAATATTACTTGCTTTTTAAAAATATGATATTTAATGCCCATCACTAAGAAAGAAAATATGAGGCCATCAATACTTTTAGACACAGGAAATCCAAGAGGTATACTTTTAAAATGGAAGATAAAAACTGGCCTACAGTAATAATCATAGCACTTAAGGCCTGTTCAATTTTTTATTATTGCTTTTTCTTTACACCTGCTGTGTTCATACTGTGCAGCTCTGAGAATGCATTAGCTGCAAGCACTAGAACTTCCAACAATTCAGTTAAAAACATATTCCAGTTACCAGGAGTCATCAAGGCTCAACAGACAGTGTTAACAAAACACGGTTACTGAGCAAGGCAAGGGGATGCAAAATAAACTTCAAGTGAATTTTTGAGAATTCACAGCCATCTTTTTATCTTCATTCTTGTTAGAATCCTGGCCTTCTGCTAGAGGGACCTTGGCCAGAGTTTAAAGAAGGGTTTCTTTTTTATTGTATTGTGATTTTATAATGACTAATTAGAATTTTGAACTTGAAAATATTTAGGATGCTGTGTTTTAGTTGGGGACACAAGCACAACACACAAACACACACACACCCACAAACACTCCACCAGCCTTCCTAGCACCATTTCCTTTAATGCTGCAGTTTTGCCTTAAAGATTCATTTTGAGATAATATACAAAGTTTGCATTTCTTTCTGTCGTTTTGTTAGTAAGACCCACTAAGAATAATTCAAGAGAGTAGCAAAGTGTTTTTTCCCTTTTCTTCTGTGTGTTTTTGAATTTTTGTCTATGGTGCTCTTCTTAGACCAAAATATTTGACAATCAGCAGTGGATAGTGAGTGTTCTGCATAGTATAAAAAATTATTCCCCCATAACTTGTTGTGATAAATGTGATTACCACTTTATTCATTCTTTGGGCTAATTGCCATAAGCATATTTAGAAAGCATATATTATGTGGGGTGATAGATAATATGAAAATGTAACAGACATTAACAATTCATCTGGAATTATTTTAATCATTTTCATTAGCAGGTTTCTAGGAATCAAACATAGGGAAAATTCAATAGTCTGTATTTAATCCATCATTTGTTCATTACCTTTTTCTCTTTATTAAATTTTATTCAGTATCTCCTAGATGTCTTTAACTGCAGAGCTCTTTTCAATATACCTATCACTATTTTCAGAAAATAGTGTTCCTTTGGTGGGTGATATCTCTGAATTTAGTATTTGAATTACTGGCAAAGCTATTCTTTCACTATTGGGTCTAGCCATTTTATTTTACAC
Organism: Macaca thibetana thibetana; assembly: GCF_024542745.1. Classification (NCBI taxonomy): domain Eukaryota; kingdom Metazoa; phylum Chordata; class Mammalia; order Primates; family Cercopithecidae; genus Macaca; species Macaca thibetana. The sequence continues at coordinate 69,707,652 of NC_065592.1, forward strand.
CAGCTATTACCATATGCTTGTCTTCTTGGTTACATGTGTATATATACATAATTTTTTTTTCTTTTTTGAAACAGGGTCTCACTCTGTCACCCAGGCTGGAGTACAGTGGCATTGATCTCGGCTCACTGCAACCTCCACCTTCAGGGTTTAAGCAATTCTCCCACCTCAGACTCCTGAGTAGCTGAAACTACAAGCATGCACCACCATGCCCTGCTAACTTTTTGTATTTTTGGCTACAGACAGGGTTTCACCATGTTGGCCAGGCTTGTCTTAAACTCCTGACCTCAAGTGATCTACTCACCTTGGCCTCCCAAAGTGCTGGGATTATAGGTGTCAGCCACCACACTTTTATATTTATTTTTATTTATTCTCTTATTATATAGTTATTGAATGTCCTCTGTTGGGTGCTGGGAATATAATAGTGAGTGAATATAGACATTATACTTGCATTCATGGTGATTAAAGTTTAGTTGAGAATGCAAACAAAATCTTGTTCTTAGAATGTTTTTCAAGAGACACCATCTGAGAAACAAGGTATGAGTAAACAATCAGAGGAAAATTGGAAACTGACTACTTAAGAGAAAGGAACAGGGAGATGAAAGCAAGGACAAAGGTAGGGATATATAAAGTCATCAGCATTGACAGACATGATGACCGATTTTTAAATATCACTTTTCAACAATTAGCCAACTTTGACGTTTCTCAACTGTGACAAATTGTTAAAATTTAACACAGATAATTTTGACTGATGAAATTACATAAACCAGCTCAGCTGTTTAAAAGACTTTCATAGGCACTTGAACACATTCACTCTCACAGCAAAGTGCTGACACTTAACTTGGAGTGCTCATTTTACTTGTTGCTTCTGTATCAGAGATAAAGAAGCTTCCTTATCTCTTTCCTTACCGTTTTGAATTCCAGCCCTGCTGTCTTCACCACTTCCTGCTACTTAGCAGCTCTCTGGAAAATGAAGCTTCATTCAAGAAAAGGGTGGTCTCACTGGAAAGATGGCAGAGTCTAAGCTTAGTGGACACATAAACAAATGGAGGACAGTTGTGTGCTGGTGAAAGAACTGAACCAGCCTTCTATTCTGTTGACATTCTTAATACAAGATTTTCAAGAGCAAAATATATTTTTAATTAGGTTACAATTTCATAGGTGATACAGTTTGGAAATATCTCCTCTTTTGGAATATAGAGTGTTCATGACTGAAGATTGTAGGTATCAAATCTTCATGGTATTTAGATCCTACTGACTACATTGAAAGCAATTATATAGCAGTTGTATTTTGTAAAATCTGTATTTATAATATGCTGAAAATTATACCCTTCACAATTAAACTTACAGGGAATCATTTTAATTATCAAACAATATCCTTGAAACTTTTTTCCAAAATTATTTTGGAGTTGTGCAAGCAACAGATGCTTAGTACCACCAGAATAACAAAAATGATAGGAGACCCTCAACAAGTGTTGTCTGAAGTATGTCCTCATTAGTGAAAGTGTCCGTTGGAGGAGCCCTAATTCCAGTTTCTAAGAAACCAGTTTTCCCTTTTTTCTTTTTATTCTGGACTATGTCATAGATTTTCAAATCATTAATTTTGTGCTTAAGTTAATCATAATGACATCATGCTGCTTTCACCAAAGATTTCTAAAACACACACAAACACAGTTGTCATCTCCATTCTACTCTTTTTTTAAAAAAGTAGACTCTAAACATGCACACACTTTACATCTCCATTCACTCTTTTAAAGGTAAAAATCAACTTTATGATTACCCATCCATTTTACTCTGAATAAACACCATTAAAATAACTTTGATAAATGTTTATATATATGTAACCTATATGTATATTATAATTTATATATAATTTTTACATACATTAAATTTTCAGTGATACTCAATATTTTGTAGCTTCATGCCCTTATTATTTCTTCAGTGCCACCACAAACAACAAAAAATAACAAAGTACAAAGTTCTACATTTGAACTGATGGAAGCTTGCTAATGGCACCTACATTAAGAATCTCGATGAGATTAAAATAATGTTGTGTCTGAAATAAGATTTGTTTAAAAATAAAAAATAAAATAATTCTGTGCTTTGAAGTTTTACATGAGGTAAGCATTAACTTATTTAAGACGAATAGTGTTGATTCAGTGCTGCATAGAACAAAATTAATGTATGTAATTATGAAAAATATCACCACTCTTCAAAGTACTACAACATTTACTTGCTGCCAATTTTAAATGTTGATGGCGTAACCATAAAATGAATACTTGAATGTCTATTACAAATATCGTGTTTTCCCACACAAGTCATTATAATGTTGGCCTTAACAGTACAGATTTAGGCAGAAACAAATGAAATTTTGTCTGAAAAATGTAAAACATCTTTGAAATAGCTTTGCCATAAGTAGTCAAATACATAATTTTTTTGAAAGATCGGTGTTGTATTTTACTAAATGTATCATCAGAATTTGAGAAACGAAACCATATTTATATTATTCAAGTATTATTTTCCCTTCCATTAATTCTGATACTTTTTCTTGATTTGTGAAAAACGAGAACCTTTGACAAATAATGCATTTTGAAATTATATAATTGTATTTATTTTCTTTCCAACATTTTGCAAGCATAAACAATGTAAGCGTTTGTAAGCTTGGTCTATAAAATTCTCTTCTGTTTTGTAGCTATGGCTAGAAATGAAGGTAATTTTAATTCCTCTCTACACCTACAAGACAAAATTTTCATGCCACATACACTTGATATTTCAACATAGTGAATGAGATTATTGTACTATTGTCTTTCTTCCACTTATGTACTCTAAAATATTTCTTAATATGTAAGTAAATGAGACTTCTTGAATGTGTTGACATATGTTTAATGAAAAAATGCAAAAATGAATTATGAATCCTAACTTGTTCTTTGAATTCTCAGTATATGACAAAATCCTCTTTGAAAAATTATTATGAACAGACGCTATCATTTTACTCAGGTCACTGGCTATAATAAAAGCTTTACTATTATGAAATACTTACATATCCTGAAAATATATATTCAGATATTTAATGTATCTTTCAATTATATGTTTCTGAAAAAGAAATCATCAAATTTGTATTCCTAAAAGAAAATTATTAAATTTTCCCCCAAATTAGGAACTCTGTCATAGCATTATTGTGATTTTAATTACAATTTTTATTATCTTATTCTATACAGGCCCCTTTACTTAGGAAAAAGAAAAGTGGCCCAAAATATACTCATCTTCTAGATTTCAGTCAACATCATTCATTCTTCTAGAAGCATATGACAGTAGAATGAGCCAAGTTTCTATTAAACAAATTCTACTTTGTTTTCATTGAATTAAGTGGTTCAATGTGTCAAGTTTCTAGAAACTACTTACCTCCTGGTTGCACTGATCTATGTTAGCGATTTTCTAGGCTGAACATCATCCTCTTTGACCGATCTGTCATTTCTTAGTCATTTCCTGAGGCTCCGGCTAAGAGCCTGTAAGAACACACATTCATTTTTTCTGTCTATAATGTCCATATTGCTAACCACATCTAACACTGCCGAACTTGAGACAAACAACTTTGTATTTTCTGTATCACTATATGAATACGGATGTGTATGTGAGTTCATTCAGGTGTGTTTTTTTTTTTTTTTTTTTTTTTTTTTTTCTCTCTCTGTCTCCAGACTGGAGTGCAGTGGCATAATCTTGGCTCACTGCAACCTCTGACTCCCGGGTTCAAGCGATTCTCCTGCCTCAGCCTCCCAAGTAGCTAGGACTACAGGCATGCATCACCATGCCCAGCTAATTTTTGTATTTTTAGTAGAAACGGGGTTTCACCATTTTGGCCAAGATGGTCTCGATTTCTTGACCTTGTGATCCGCCCTCCTCAGCCTCCCAAAGTGCTGGGATTACAGGCGTGAGCCACCGCGCCTGGTGAGTACAGATGTGTTTCTATGGTGTGTGCAGGGTTAAATGGCTCTGGAATACTTTTAGAATAATTGTGGCTGTAGACTAGTTGGTTTATGGGAATTGAAAAGCAAATGACTCCTACAAAACAGATGTGCTTATAATGATTTTTAAAGGCAAGAGAATGGAAACATGTTATATAACCACATTCTAAGTCTCAATTCTATTGTATGTATTGTATATATGTGTATGTATATATGTATGTGTATACTCCCTGAGGAGTACTACTATGCAAATGATATTATGAGCCTGATTTTTGCAATGAGGCAACTGCATTTCAGAACAATTTAATAAGTCTCTAAAGTGCACAGCTCTTAAATGAAAGTCTTCAGAGGTGAACAAAGTCAGATTCCAGAGCCTTTATTCTTTTCAAAAAACTGCAGGCTAAAGAGATGGTATTACAAAACCCACTTTCAAAATATGCAGAAATCAGAACTACCCAATTGGCTATTACATTTTTTGCCTGCAACATCTATATAGCAAACAAAAACATCTTTTCTAAGGATGATTCTTAGCCTGTAGCTAATGTATACTTTCTAAAAGTCTAAACATGAGAGAACATTTTATTTGTATTAAGTGGTTTAGTTTTGGAAACATAGATAATGAGCACAGGACAGACTAGGGAAAGACTGTCCTTGTTGATTTTTCAAAAGGAACAGGGATAGTGCCTTGCCAGCAGTTATCCCATAGCCCACAGCAGAAAGCTGTGGAGCAGATAGAGTCTCATAAGGTCAAACCCCGAAAGCAATGTGAAACATAGATGGGAAAAGTCTGATGGCCAATATTAAAGCATCTCCTTTTTCTATTCTATGTGATTTTGTGATATGTTTATTAATATTTTCCAGGTTGACTCCATTACACAGCGTTCTTACAAATAAAATTCACCTTTATATTTTGCTTTTTTGAATTAACAAAACCAATTCAAATATTGTGATAAAGTTCTCCAATTTCCCCCCAACCAATTATGAATTTCAGTGGAATTACTCTGTAGCTGTCTAGTAATGTTAATATAGACCACTTTTTTTCTCCTTTCCTACTTAGTATATCAGGTTATTAAATTCAGTTTAATGGTAGTTTCAAAGACATTTAATTTTCTTTAATATCATGGAAAAAATATCACTTATTCTAAATTACTTTTACTCTTAATTTGTTCACCATTCCAACTTAACTGCTTAGAGTTAAAATAAACATTTTGAATGGAAGAGAAGACTCAGCTGCTCTGTATTAACTACTTTAAATACAAATAATTACAGGAAAATTTTATAATACATTTATTTGTCTGAAAGTCTTAGATGTAGAGTTTTATAGTTGTGGATTTTTAGTTTTATAGTTTTAAAAAAATATATTGTTGGCTAGGTGGCGTTTTGCATTGTTAAGTAAAATATGGGTATTATAATGAAGTGATATTCAGGATCCTCTCTCTCTCCACACACACACACACACACACACACACACACACACACACACGCACGCACATATGCGCACGTATAATCTTGCCTCTACGGTGTAAAACAAAATAAAATATTTATTATTTAGCCTATGATTTTCCAAAATGGCTTAATGGATTCTATAGAATATTTCTTTTTTGAAATTAAAAGATAGTAGGTATCCTAAAAGTTAATGATAGTGGGAAATGCTAAATTAAGTTAAATGAGTTTCCTTATTGAAGGATTGTTAGAGGTATGTAATATACTCTGTATGCATGTATGTAATATACTCTGTGTGCATGTATGTTTTCTACCTCTTACTGTGATCTGGCGTATCATTTCGCTAATCAAGGTTTACAGATTGATCTATGATCTATATCAGGCAATTCATATAATGCATCTGTATTAGTGTGTTTTCATGCTACTGATAAAGACATATCCGAGACTGGGAAGAAAAAGAAATTTAACTGGACTTACAGTTCCACATGGTGGGAGATGAAAAGCACTTCTTGCATGGTGATAGCAAGAGAAAATGAGAAAGAAGCAAAAGTAGAAACCCCTGATAAACCCATCAGATACTGTGAGACTTATTCACTATCATGACAACAACATGGGAAAGACTGGCCCCCACGATTCAGTTACCTCCCCCTGGGTCCCTTCCACAACACATGGCAATTCTCAATAGTTTGCTGAGAAAGATGGTTTCCGGCTGCATCCATGTCCCTACAAAGGACACGAACTCATCCTTTTTTATGGCTGCATAATATTCCATGGTATATATGTGCCACATTTTCTTAATCCAGTCTGTCATTGATGGACATTTGGGTTGATTCCAAGTCTTTGCTATTGTGAATAGTGCCGCAATAAACATACGTGTGCATGTGTCTTTATAGCAGCATGATTTATAATCCTTTGGGTATATACCCAGTAATGGGATGGCTGGGTCAAATGGTATTTCTAGTTCTAGATCCTTGAGGAATCGCCACACTGTTTTCTATAATGGTTGAACTAATTTACAGTCCCACCAACAGTGTAAAAGTGTTCCTATTTCTCCACATCCTCTCCAGCACCTGTTGCTTCCTGACTTTTTAATGATTGCCATTCTAACTGGTGTGAGATGATATCTCATTGTGGTTTTGATTTGCATTTCTCTGATGGCCAGTGATGATGAGCATTTTTTCATGTGTCTATTGGCTGCATAAATGTCTTCTTTTGAGAAGTGTCTGTTCATATCCTTTGCCTACTTTTTGATGGGGTTGTTTGTTTTTTTCTTGTAAATTTGATTGAGTTCCTTATAAGTTCTGGATATTATCCCTTTTCAGATGAGTAGATTGGAAGAATTTTCTCCCATTCTATAGGTTGCCTGTTCACTCTGATAGTAGTTTCTTTTTCTGTGCAGAAGCTCTTTAGTTTAATTAGATCCCATTTGTCAATTTTGGCTTTTGTTGCCATTGCTTTTGGTGTTTTAGACATGATGTCCTTGCCCATGCCTATGTCCTGAATGGTATTGCCTAGGTTTTCTTCTAGGGTTTTTATGGTTTTAGGTCTAACATTTAAGTCTCTAATCCATCTTGAATTAATTTTTGTATAAGGAGTAAGGAAGGGATCCAGTTTCAGCTTTCTACTTATGGCTAGCTAGTTTTCCCAGCACCATTTATTAAATAGAGAATCCTTTCCCCATTTCTTGTTTTTGACAGGTTTGTCAAAGATCAGATGGTTGTAGATGTGTAGTATTTTACCGAGGGCTCCGTTCTGTTCCATTGGTCTATATCTCTGTTTTGGTACCAGTAGCACACTGTTTTTGTTACTGTAGCCTTGTAGTATAGTTCGAAGTCAAGTAGCGTGATACCTCCAGCTTTGTTCTTTTGAGTTACGATTGTCTTGGCAATGCAGGCTCTGTTTTGGTTCCATATGAACTTTAAAGTAGTTTTTTCCAATTCTGTGAAGAAAGTCATTGGGAGCTTAATGGGGATGGCATTGAATCTAAAAATTACCTTGGGCAATATGGCTGTTTTCACGATATTGATTATTCCTATCCATGAGCATGGAATGTTCATCCATTTGTTTGTGTCCCCTTTTATTTCACTGAGCAGTGGTTTGTAGTTCTCCTTGAAAAGGTCCTTCACATCCCTTGTAAGTTGAATTCCTAGGTATTTTATTCTCTTTGAAGCAATTGTGAATGGGAGTTCACTCATGATTTGGCTCTCTGTTTGTCTGTTATTGGTGTATAAGAATGCTTGTGATTTTTGCACATTGATTTTGTATCCTGAGACTTTGCTGAAGTTGCTTATCAGCTTAAGGAGATTTTGGGCTGAGACGATGGGGTTTTCTAAATATAGGCAGTCAAATTTTTAAGCTCCAAAATGATCTCCTTTGACTCCAGGTCTCACATTCAGGTCACGCGGATGCAAGAGGTAGATTCCCATGTTCTTGGGCAGTTCCACCCCTGTGACTTTGCAAGGTACAACCTCCCTCCCAGCTGCTTTCTCGAGCTGGTGTTGAGTGTCTGTGGCTTTTCCAGGCTCACAGTGCGAGCTGTTGGTGGATCTAGCATTCTGGGGTTTGCCAGACGATGGCCCTTTTCTCACAGCTCCACTAGACAGTGCCCCAGTAGCGACTCTGCGTAGGGATTCCAACCCCCTATTTCCCTTCCACACTGCCTTAGCAGAGGTTCTTCATGAGGGCCCCATCCCTGCAGCAAAGTTTTGCCTGGGCATCCAGACATTTCCATACATCTTCTGAAATCTAGGCAGTGGTTCCCAAACCTCAATTCTTGACTTCTGTGAACCTGCAGGCTCAATGTCACATGGAAACTGTCAAGGCTTGGGGCTTTCAGCCACTGAAGCCACAGCTCAAGCTATATGTTTACCCCTTTCAGCCATGACTGGAGAAGCTGGTACACAGGGCACCAAGTCCCTAGGCTGCACACAGCACTGGGAACCTGGGCCCAGACAAGGAAACCACTTTTTCTTCCTGGGCCTCTGGGCCTATGATGGGAAGGGCTGCTGTGAATGTCTCTGACATGACCTGGAGACATTTTCCCCATGGTCTTTGGGATTAACACTAGGCTCCTTGCTACTTATGCAGATTTCTTCAGGTGGCTTGCATTTCTCCCCAGAAATTGGGTTTTTCTTTTCTATTGCAATTCAGGCTGAAAATTTTCCAAACTTTTATTCTCTGCTTCCCTTGTAAAACTGAATCTCTTTGACAGCACCCAAGTCACTTCTTGAATGCTTTGCTGCTTAGAAATGTCTTCTGTCATTTACCCTAAATCATCTCTCTCAAGTTCACCGTTTCACAAATCTCTAGGGAAGGGGCAAAATGTTGCCAGTCTCTTTGCAAAAACATAACAAGAGTCACCTTTTCTCCAGTTCCCAGCAAGTTTCTCATCTTCATCTGAGACCACCTCAGCCTGGACCTTATTGTCCATATCACTATCAGCATTTTGGGCAAAGCCATTCAACAAGTCTCTAGGAAGTTCCAAACTTTCCCACATTTTCCTGTCTTCTTCTGAGTTCTATGAATTGTTTCAACCTCTGCCTGTTACCCAGTTCCAAAGTTGCTTCCATATTTTTGGGTATCTTTTCAGCAACGCCCCACTCTACTAGTATCAATTTACTGTATTAGTCCATTTTCACACTGCTGATAAAGACATATCTGAGACTGGGAAGAAAAAGAGTTTTAATTGGACTTACAGTTTCACACAGCAGGAGGTGAAAGACACTTTGTACATGGTGGTGGTAAGAGATAATAAGAAGCAAAAGCGAAAACCCCTGAAAAACTCATCAGGTCTGGTGAGACTTATTCACTATCAAAAGAATAACACAGGAAAGACTGGCCCCCATGATTCAATTACCTCCCCCTGGTAACCTCCCACCACACATGGGAATTCTGAGAGATACAATTCAAGTTGAGATTTGGGTGGGGACACAGCCAAACCATATAAGCATCTTATAAAAGGAATTAATTGGCTTTGATTTTGGGTATTGCAACTTAAATAAATGCTCTTTTGAACTTAAAATGCATTTATTCATTTATCCAATCATTCTACATAATTTGCATACCTACAAACTGTCTGCTTTTATAGATACTGGAACATATAAAGATGAATTAGACACTACCTCTGCTAAAAGGCACACACAGCTTTGATAATGCATTGCATAAATGACTAGAAAAAGGTGACAGCAGAGTACATTTAAATGACGGAATGTTTCATACCAAAGGCTGCATTTTAGTTGTCTCTTAATGAATTAGTAGTAGTCTATTAAATTCAGAATATGCTGAGGAAAAATCTTGAGGCATAGAAATGTCATGAACAAAGAGAAAGGGGAAAAATGTTCATAATTCTAATCTATTTCAGAAAAATTGCAGTGGAAGAATGGTTGGCCTTCTCTTGAAAATTTTCACATTTGTCATTGTAGCAGTGGGTTAAAAGTTGCAAGATATCTGTTTTTTCTTCAAAATCAACTGGAAAACAGCAGAAGACGTTTTATCCTTCACACATGAATGCAGCAAGGGGTGCTTAGAAGCGAAGCATCCTACTGGTTCCTATTCCTGAGAATCATCAGCTGCCAGGTTCTCCAGCATTGCGTTTGCAGGTTGTTGTTTTTTCCTCCAATATGACACTGACAGGAACTAATTCCTTCCTGCTAGTACAATGCAGTTTCTTAAGGGAAAACATTTCATCTTTTTCAAGTGAAAGTAGAAAAAGAAAGTCTAGAAATGAAAATGAGAGGAAACATCATAGCACTTCCCTGGTAGTTTGCTTTGCACAGGAGAGTAGATGGAAAGAAGAGGGAAACACAAAGGGGAATTTGAGAGAAGTGATTAGGGTTTTCTTTACAATTTTCTGGTCATTCACTTGCTTCTCTGGGACTTTAGGGATACTTAACAAGCACAAGAAATAACCCACTTTCAATACAAGTAACTTGCACTCACTTTCAGAGTACCTTTGGATCTCCTGAAGCCCGTCCATACATGGGGTTCCACGGGGATCATGCTAAAAACCCCAAGAGTAGAGGAAGAAAAGGCAAAGAGAAGAGGAATAAGAGATTACAAGGGGAAAAAAGCAGTAGAAAGCATAGGAAAAGAAATATGTAGTTGAGGGAAAGGATGCAAAGGAAGAAAGAAAAAGATGGAGGAGAGAAAACAGAAAAATAAAGTAAATATAAAAACAACATTATCAAGGGTAAAATAATTCTAGAAATAGTAGGATTAATTTTCAGAAATGCCTTATTTAAAGTGTGACTATACATATTCCAGTACCACATGGAGTAACACAGATTATGAAATACAATTTGATAATACTCAGAGGAGTAGTATGGCTCAAAATAGCAGCATAAAATTGAAAATGCAAAATTTCTGAAAGAATTACTTTAGTCTCAACAATACTTAAAAATTTTTAATTGGAGGAGGAATGGGTATTCTGTAGGAAATACAATTATAGGCAGCTTTTTAAGCCTTGAAATCTAGCTTTTAAGTCATTTTACAAAAACTCTACTTTTATGCAGACTGGTAGATCTAAAATTTTCTTTTTAAAATGAGTATGTATTTTAATTAAAGTAAATCATGCTTACAATTTTCAAAATTAAATAATATTAAAGGTAATTTTGGTAGCTACCATAGTAGAAATTGATTACTTCTAGGGAGGAGAATTAGAAAGCCCTTTATTATTTAAGTAATAATTCAAATAACATCTAAAATTACTCCTTGAAAGCATGCAGTGTATTATATGGAAATATGGGGACATATTAATGCTCATTCGCTTCTCTGGTAAGTTTGCCTGATTCCTAAATCTCAAGACTTCTCCTTTACCGGTCTACTTTTGTTTTTTTTCCCCTTCATAAATGAAGATTGAAGTTTATAGCTATGTAAGAGCTAATTTCTTATTTTTGTGAAATAGATTTTACAGTTTTGTTGGTGCTATAAATGGTTGGTAAAAACATAGAAGCTATATGATGTCAGTCCTCAAAATAACTGTATCCTGTGTCACACAGTTTCAATCCAAAATGGTTGACTTCTATATTTGGTACACGTTTCACCCTAGGATCTCTCTTTACCATTATAATGTTGATTCTCTTTAATTCTCTTCTGTGTTCAATCTATTTATTTTCCATATTCCAAATCTTCCTTTGTCCTAGTTTCTCATTTGACAGCAAGTATTCTCCAAAGGCCTCTTTGATACAGGTAATAGGATATAAATATTTTAAGCTCTTGCATATCTAAAAGTGTCTTTATTCTAGTCTAAATTTGATTGATCATTTGGATGGATTTAGAATTCTATGTTAAAATAATTTTCCTTCAAGAATTTTTAACCAGGTCCGTTTTTTTCCCTGGCTGTAGGAACCAAGAATTTAAATTCAAAGAGAGATCTCTATTTCTTCACTTCCTTCTACACATGCCCTGAACTTCACTTGCACATTTGATAATGTCCTCCTCCTCTGCATGCTTCACTGCTGCCTCTTCAACATTTCTTCTCTTACTTCTGCCAAAGTAGAGCTTATGTTTTATACAGGAAAAAAAAAAAAAAAAACAGATTTTTTTTTTCAGAATTTTAGAGCTATTAGCCCACTGTCTTTCTGCTTTCGGTATTCTATTCAAAATGCCCAAAGCCATTTTGAGGCCTAAAACATTTCATTTCCCTAGAATTTTGCTGAAAGCCAGTGATCTGACATTTTATTGTGATGTGGACTATGGTGAATCTAATTTTTTCCATTGTTTTATAAACTAACTGTGTGACTTCAACATGAAAATTCATGTCCTTCAATTATAAAATATTTTCAATTTTTCTGCATTTCTCTCAAATATTCTTGTGATTTTTCTCATTTGTTCAGTTAGTATGCTAACACACACTGATGTATTTTCACATATTAAATAAACCTTGCATGGCTACAGTAATCCCTATTTCTTCATGATGTATTATCCATTTTATATAATATTGGAATCAGTTAACGAAGTTTTTAATTTGTTTTCTTTACAGGGTAATACTTTAAGTTTGTTGATATTTTGTTAAAGATTTTTACATCCATATTCACAAGAAGTATTGTTTCATACATTTCCTGTTTTGTAATGTCCTTGTCATGTTTTAGTGTTAAGGTTATTCTTGGTTGATAAAATGAGTTGTAGAGTTCTTCATCTTCCTTTATTTACTAAAATACATTTTTGTAAGAGTGGTGCTATTTCTTCGTCAACCGATAATATTTGATAGTAATTCAAAGTTTCTGTTGCTTCTTGTATCAATTTTATTAAACTGTATTTCTCAAAAAATCTGATGTGTTGTATTTTAATTATCATTTAAATTAAATGATAAATATATTATTGAATTATCAGTTTAAATCAATCATTATTTTGTATTTGGCATGTTTAGATCCTTAATATTTGTATTGATAGAATAATTATATAATAATTGTTGATCTGAAATATTAAGGATCTAAATATGCCAGAATAATTATTCTGAACTTTGAATTTACCTCTACCATTTTCTTATTATTTTGAATTATAATTTTGTCTTCTGTTTGGGTTTTATTCATTTATTTTCCTGACTACTTTTTCATTATTTAATTTTTTCTTATTTTTGTTCTTTTCCTTTTTCCATTTTATTAATTTATTTATTGTATTTTTGTCTATACCTCTTTTTATATTTAATGCATTTATAATATCAGACTTCATCTTTTATAAAGTTTATATTGTAGTATTTTATATAAAATGCAGAAAATACAAATTTTATAAATTTGTTTATTCTTTCCCAACAAAATCAAGTTGTAGTTTTTGTATATGTTATATATCTTATCTTTTAAAAGATAGCATTTTGTTGTTCTTCCTTCATTCCTGAAAATTCAAAGTTCCTTCTTATATCTTTTCTCTTAAGCCTGGAAAAGCTTCCTGTAGTGTTCCTTAAAGACTGAAGAGTCTAGCATCAAATAGTTTTCCTTTACCTTAAAAATGTCTTTATATTGCCCTACTTCTGAAGGATATGTTTGCTGGATATAGAATGTCAGGTTTATAGTTCTCTTTCTTTTATCTTGTTGGATATGTTCTTTCCATGTCTCCTAACCTCCAAAATTTTTTGATGGGAAGTTAGTGTTCATTAGAACTATCATGTTTCTGTATGTGATGTGTTATTATTTTCTAGAAGTTTCAATATTTTTTTCCTTTGATATTTAGTGGTTTGAATACCACTAAGGCTTTATTCTGAGATTTATTCAGGGCTTTCAAATCTCAGTTCAGTTCTCAAAGACTTGTATTTGTGGGGGTGGGAAGGTCTGTCTTGCACATATGTGTATTACTGGGAGTTAGTCTGAAATTTGTGGGGATTGACTCCCACACCATTTGGTAAAGATGGATTACTTATCACTATACCAGATAAATAAACAGTATTTTCAAGTGCAAAATAAATTGCAAGCCAATGGAATTCCTGTGAAAATATATCGTTTGATTAACAGCTTTCTTGCAGTGTCTTATACTCATTATTATACTAAAAATTTATCCTCATGAAACTTTTAAAATACCAAAACTTGTGTGCCCCTTGCAGTGGTGCCCAGAAGCTTCTTTAACTTCGCAGAGATGCTTTAGGAGATGCCACACAACAATCTTTCACCATGTAGCAAGGTCTATTATTTCTCAAGTCATGAACCCTGACTGCATCATAATTGTCTGTATCAGAGTCTGGGTTACCACTTCAAAGCAATTAAATTTCATTTTCAGAGTAGGAGGTGGGAGGTGGGGATGCTAGGTCAAGGTGGGATCAAATACATTAATTTTTAAAAGATGTGCAGACATATATGACCAAAGGTTAAAAATCATTTGTCTGGGGTACCCTCCTGTCACTAAAAACTCTCATTTGGGCCATCAGGCTAAATGCTGCTCAGAAACCCTAGGCTTCATCCAGAATGACAAAGGACTCTGCTTAAGAGGAATGATCATATCTTAAAGATAATAAATTCTTCATTAATAAAACAAGAATAGGATAGTATATTTTTAAAGTAATTATTATGTAGACAAAAGTGTTCTTGGGAATTAAAATGATGAAAAGCAATTGAACATTTAGAAGACAAATTTGAAGAAATTTCTCCAAAGGCAGAAGAAAAAAAATAGAGATTAAAAGAGTTAGGCAATGTTTGTTTCTTATTAAATTGGTGGACTAACGCAAGGAAGTATAACTTAACTTTGAGGCATAATTGTTAAAATGCCTTAAAAACACTCAACAAATTACAAATAGAAAAAAACCTCTTCAATAAAAACATCTAAAATTCCTATAACCAATATAATGTTTAATGGTGAAATACTGATTATCTCCCTCTAAGATTAGAAACAAGGCATGGTGTCTACTTTAATCAATTCTGTCCTATCACTGTAATGGAGTTCTGGGCTATGGAAATTGGCAAATAAAAGAAAACAAAGGCAACATTTATAATTCAAAGAACTTCATCTGAAATATCTAATATAGGTATAAAACAAAAGACAAGCAAACCAATTTTTTAAATGGGCAAAATATGTTAACAGACTCTTCACAAAAATAAAAACATGAATATTGAATATAATAAATGTCCAATAGGTCTATGAAAATATTCTAAACATAATTACTCATCAAAGAAATTAAATTTAAAGCACAAATAAAACCACTACACACCCATTCGGTTAGCTAAAAATAGAAGCTTAACCATTAGTAGATTTTGCAAAAATATAAATAAACTGGAATTCTTATTCACTGCTATTGGGAATATAAGTGTCACAAGTTATTTGAAAGAGTTTGGCAGTGTTTTTAAATTAACATGACCTACTATATAAACCAGTATTCCACTCACATGTAGTTAACCAAAGAGAAACAAAAGCTATTTTTCATACCAAGACTTCTACATGAATACTCATAGCAGTTTTATTTGTAATAGCCAAATACTGGAAACAACACAAGGTTCCATCAACAGGTGAATGAAAAAAAAATTATAATATACCTGCATAATCAAATACTACTCAACAATAAAAATAAATTTTCTATTGATGCATATAATAACATGGATGGATCTCAAAATCAGTAGGCAGCAGGAAAAGTCAGTTAAAATTGAAAACAAAAAGTACATACTTCTTCAATTAATATAATTCTAAGTCACAAAAATATTAAAAGTAGGTCAATGTTTTCCATGAATGAGAGTGGAGGAAGAAGCATATTATGGAGGGTAGAAGGAAATTGCTAAAGGTGATGGAAATATTTATCATCTTGCTTATGGCAATAATATTCAACTACATACACATGTAAAAACTGATGAAATATATACTTTAAATATTGCACTTCAACAATACCAGAAACTGTGTTTGTTTTTATTCTGAATTCCTAAATTTCAAATGACATTCTTTCATCTTTATTTGGATTTTTATCAATGAGCAACTCATTTAAAAAAGGACTTCAACCAATGTCCATAAGAAGTTTGTTGCACTGTTGTAAAATCATAACTTTCTTTGAAGGAACTCCATTCCACAGACTCTCTGGGACAGTGGTTGCCTAAAAGTGAAAAAAAAAAAAAAAAATTCAAAGAAATAAAATAAAACTTCTATACTTTACTTTTCTATTTAGTTGTTCTTCAGAGATCTTTGTCTAGTGGGCATTGCTTGCAAGTACCTTGGAAGAATGGAGTACATGTGTATTGTGTACAGCACCTATTTTTCTGAACTTCAAAACTGCCTCTCTTCAAATAATTATCTGATACTTTGGATCTCTACAATGAAAAGCAACCTAATGCCAATGAATCTAAATTGCTTTCCACCCTCATTAACAGCAATAGTACTAAAACTCCATTTTGCCAATGAATAGATGACATACTAATCACGATATTCAGGAGACATCAAAAACAGCTCAGGGACATTGTCCAAATATGCATCGAAATCACAGAACTTTTTCTCTTTTACTTAAACACTTTTTTTCCTAGGCCAGAGGCTATAATGCGCAACATTAATTTTATGCTGTTGTATGGAACATAATATATATATTTTTTTTTCAGAAGATAAGAGGCGGGGAAGGTTCACTTCCCAGATTTTGTTAAATGCACCCTATGCTTTATAGAGATTGAAAAAATCTCAGATATTAACTGTTTTAGGTTATTTATTTCTTAGTAAAATATCATAGTCTTAGAATGTAGAGGTCAGCGGGGTGTTAGTTCCAAGATATTTCAATTAAAATATGTAAATATGTACATTATTTTAAATACATGTATTTTAATTGAACATGTATAATACTTAATTTGTAGATGAAATCTATCTCCTGAAAACTTAAAGATATACTAGATAATGCTATGATGGAGTTGAATGTTAATAGCCAGGACAAAGAGGAAAATATCTCCTGGGCATTTCAGAGATCTTCATGACAGCGTCTCCCATCAAAGGACCAGAGACCTAGGAGGAAAAAGAGATTATGTGGGCTGGGCCCAGAGTCCTGCTGCTCTGTACAGCCTTGGGACATGATGCCCTGCATCTCAGCCAGTCTACCTCCAGCCATGGCCAAATGGGCCTAACACACAACTCAGGCCATTGCTTCAGAGGGTGCCAGCCCCAAGCTTTGGCAGCTCCATGTGTTGTTGGACTTGCAGGTGGACAGAAGACAAGAGTTGAGGTTTGGGAACCTCTGCCTAGATTTCAGAGGATGTATGAAAACACCTGGATGTTCAGACAGGAGCCTGCTGCAGGGTTGGAGCCCTTATGGAGAACCTTTGCTAGGGAAATGCAGAGGGAAAATGTAGGGTTGATTCCCCTACACAGACGCTGCCTAGTGGAGCTGTGGGAAGAGAGCCACTCTATTCCAGATCCCAGAATGGTAGATCCACTGACAGCTTGCACCCATGCACCTTTAAAAGCCACAGGCACACAACACTAGCCCATGAGAGAAACCTCAGGAGCTGTACCCTGCAGAGCCACATGGAGAGAGATGCCCAAAGCCTTGGGAGCCCACCTCCTGCATCAGTCTGCCCTGAATGTGAGACATGCAGTAAAAGGAGATTATTTTTGAGCTTTCACGTTTAATGACTGCCTTATCGGATTCTGGACTTGCATGGGGCCTGTAGCCTCTTTGCTAATTTCTCCCATTTGGAATGGAAACATTTGCCGAATGCCTGTACCTTCATTGTATCTGGGAAGTGACTAACTTGCTTTTGATTTTTACAGGCTCATAGGTGGAAGGGACTTGCCGTGACTCAGATAAGACTTTGGACTTGGACTTTTGGTTTAATGCTGGAATGAGTTAATACTTGCGGGACTGTTGGGAAGGCATGGTTCTGTTTTGAAATGTGAGAAGGACATGAGATTTGAGAGGGCCCAGGGGTGGAATGATATTGTTTGCCTCTATGTCCCTACTCATATCTTATCTTGAATTATAATCCCATTACAAGGGAGGGAACTGGTGGGAGGTGATTGGATCATAAGAGCAGTTTCCCCCATGATGTTTTTGGGTTAGTGAGTGAGTTCTCACAAGATCTGATCATTTTAAAGTATTTGGCAGTTCCTCCCCTCACTCTGTCTCTCTCTTCCTGCCACTGTGTATGACATGCCTAGCTTCTCCTTTGCCTTTCACCATAATTGTAAGTGTCCTGAGGCCTCCCCAGCCATGTTGAACTGTGAGTTAATTAACCCTCTTCTATTTATAAATTACCCAATCTCAGGTAGTTCTTTATAGCAGTATGAAAATGGACTAATACATACAGTGAACTCATTTTTGACAATGGTGCTAAGAACATAATTTGGGGAAAGGACAATCTCTTCAATAAATGGTGCTGGCAAAATCTGGTATCCATATGCAAAAGAATACAACTAGACACCTATTTCTCAAAATATACAAAAATCAAATTGAAACTAATTGAAGACTAAAATCTAAGACCTCAAACTATGAAACTACTACTACTAAAAAGAAAAAAAAACAAAACAAAACTTCGGGGAAACTCTTTAAGTTATTGAACTAAACAAAGATTACTTGAGAATACCCTAAAAGTACAGAAATCAAAGCAAAAATGGGCAAATGGGTTCATATCAAGCTAATAAGCTTTACAGCAAAGTCAACAATCAACAAAGTGAAGAGACTACCTACAAAATGGCAAAAATATTTGTAATCTACCCATCCTAAAAGGGATTAACAACTAGAATATATAAGAAGTTCAAACAACTCCACAGGAAAAAAATAATCTGATTAAAAAATAGATAAAAGACCCAAATAGACATTTCTTAAAAGAAGACATACAAATGGCTATCAGATATCTGAAAACCTACTCAAAATAATTGACCATCAGAGAAATGCAAATCAAAACTACAATGAGATATTATCTCATTCCATTTAAAATGGCTTTTATCTAAAAGTCAATTACAAATTGTGGTGATGATGTGGAGAAAAGGGAACGCTTGTACATTGTTGATGCAAATGTAAATTAGTACAACCACTATGGAAAACAGTTTGGAAATCCCTCGAAATATAAAAATAGAGCTACCACATGATCTAGCAATCCTACTCCTAGGTATATACCCAAAAGAAAGAAACCAATATATCAAAGAGATATCTGCACTCCCAGGTTTATTGCAGCACTATTCTCAACAACTAAGATTTGAAAGCAACCCGAGCATCCATCAACAGGTGAATGGACGAAGAAAATGTGGTACATAGATACAATAGAGTATTATTCAGTCATTAAAAAGAATGAGATTCTGTTATTTGCAACAACATGGATGAAACCGGAGGTCATCATGTTACATGAAATAAACCCGGCAGAGAAAGACAAAATTCACATGTTCTCACTTATTTGTAGGAGCTAAAAATTGAAATTATTGAAGTTATGGAGACAGAGACTAGAATGTTCATTACTAGATGCTGGTAAGCGAGTTGAGGGTATGGAAGGCAAATGGGGATGGTTATTGGGTACAAAATCTACATAGAAAGAATGAATAGAAGCTTTTATTTGCTAACACAACAAAAGGAGTACAGTCAACACAAATTTAATTGTACATTTTAAAGTAACTAAGAGTATGATTGGATTGTTTGTAATACAAAGTACAAATGCTTGAGGTGATGGATGCCCCATTTGCCCTGATGTAACTATTACACATTGCATACCTGTATTAAAATAATTCATGTAACCCATAAATACATACATCTACTATGTACCCAAACAAATTAAAAATATGCACAAGAAAAATGAAGCATCTCACATTGCACTTGATAATAATATCTTCATCAACTAGTGAAAGTTATTAGTAACTTAAATCTAAAACATTTTAACATATTTAAGAAGATTATATAAACATCTCCAAATCTGCTGGATAACTTAGTCTAAGTTATTGGCTCTAGATAACTTGGACAAAACTAGGCTACCAAGAAACTAAAGCATTGCATGCTAGCAGTTAACTTAGCATATCTATGCAAAGTTTTCCCTGTGGACTCAGCATTTATAATGGCTGTGTGTTATCCTACGGTTTTCTTTAAATCCTGTGATCTTTGTGAATCATATTTAACAATTAATTTATTCAAGAGATACCAAATGAGGTTTTACAATTAGCTAGGCCCATGAAAGTAAGTATGACTATATTTTTGTATGGACTTCTAGAAGCCATTGAAACAAATCAGTGGCCCATGGATACAGTAAAGACACACAGAAATTCTTCTCTGTCTGATGCTGAGTCTGAAGTCAAAAGCCAAGTAGTCTGTACTGAAAGATAATCACAAAGAAGAGGAAAGCTGGAGCAAGTAGAAATCATGAGAAATAAGCTTAAACTTCTATCACTCATCACCCAGGTTGGCTGCTTCCTATCTCCAAGCCTTCAAATTTGTTATTATGGGAGACCTGTGAAATTGCACTCTCATCTGGTCTGACACATAAAGACAGTAAAAGAGCAGATTCTGAAGAACAGACAGACACAATCAATCTGACTGTTTTACAAAAACAAAAAAACAAAAAAACTCTCAAAACAGAAAATAACAACTTTTTCTTAACATTATATTTAATGATGAAATATTAAAGTTCTGAAAAACTGGCCAGCATTTCTATTCAACATTCTTTTTTTATTTTTTTTTTTTGAGACGTAGTCTCGCTGTGTGGCCCAGGCTGGAGTGCAGTGGCCCGATCTCGGCTCACTGCAAGCTCCACCTCCCGGGTTCACGCCATTCTCCCGCCTCAGCCTCCCAGTAGCTGGGACTACAGGCGCCAGCCACCTCACCCGGCTAGTTTTTTGTATTTTTAGTAGCAACGGGGTTTCACCATGTTAGCCAGGATGGTTTCGATCTCCTGACCTCGTGATCCACCCGCCTCGGCCTCCCAAAGTGCTGGGATTACAGGCTTGAGCCACCGCGCCTGGCCTATTCAACATTCTTTTGAAATATCTAGCCTGTCCAAGAGGTCAAGAAAAATAAACAAAATGTCTTTTGGAAAGAAAAAATTTAAAGTGTTTTTACATGTTGCAGATGGCATGATTGTGTTCAGATAAGACCCTCTTGAATCTACAAATAATTCCTCCTGAGAATTAATTTATTAATATTAATTAATAATGCATTAAAATATTTAATTATTTTAATATTTGATTATTAATAAATAATTTAATTATTAATAATTAATTCCCAGGGGGAATTATTTGTAGACTCAAGAGAGTCTTATCTAATTTAGTAAGGTTGCCAGATACAAAGTCAATATATAAATCAGTTTATCCTAGTAAAGATAAATAAAAATATTTTTAAATTATTTGCAGTATTGTTAAAATATGAAATACTTATAATTAGGAATAAATTTAACATAACAAGTACATAACTTTTATATACACACACATTATTAAAAGACATTAAAGAAAACTAAATGCATGAAGAAATATACCATGTTCATGGGTAGAAAGACTCAGTATTTTTAAGATGTCAGTTGTACCTAAATTGATCTATAGATTCAATGTAATCAAAATCAAATTTCTAGCAGGCTTTAATCTGACTCTGAAATTTGCATATGATATGGTATGGCTGTGTCCTCTTGAACCCAAATCTCATCTTGAATTGAAGCTCCCATAATTCCCATGTGTTATGGGAGGGACTTAGTGGGAGGTAATTGAATCCTGGGGGCAGATCTTTCCCATGGTGTTCTCAGGACAGCGAATAGGTTTCACGAGATCCGATGGTTTTATAAAGGGCAGTTAGTTCCCCTGCACACACTCTTTGCCTGCCACCATGTAAGACATGACTTTGCTCCTCATTCATCTTTTGCCATATTTGTGAGGCCTCTTCAGCCATGTGGAACTGTGAGTCAATTAAACCTCTGTCTTTTAAAATTACCCAGTCTCAGGTATGTCTTCATTAGCAGCATGAGAACAGACTAATACAGTATGAAAATGAAAAGACTTACCAAAGCTAAAACAATTTTGGAAATTAAGAACAAATATAGAGGACATACAGCTTTGATGTAAAGATCAAAAGCAGCAGTAATAATGGCAGTGTAATATTGGAATAAGGATGGATAAGCAGAATTGAGTAGAGAATCTATAAATATTTTGCCATTGATTATGTTAGTAATACATCAAGTAAATTCAAGAGGAAAAGACAATGTAAGAAATGAGACTTTTATCTTTAATGAGAAGACTTGTAGCAAATTATTTAAAAAGCTTCTGTAAATCAAAAATAGATAAAAATAATTTGGTTAATAAAAATACTGTTTTTACTGTGAATCTGCAAGTTTTCTCTCTTTTCTCAGTTATATTAATGAATATATTTTAATTTTGGAAGTGATTATGACTAGTTATATTAAAAAGTTTCCAAACTTTTCTTGAATGATACCATTCATAACCAAACCTCTCTTTTGTAGATTTGTGAAAGGCAATAATCACAATTTTTTATATAGAATGATAATCTCAGGTTTTGGAAAATTGCACAATGTGCCCCTTTTAACCCTGTTACCTCGACACAGAAGCTATCAGATAAATGAGTGAGCCAGGTACACAACGGACAATAGTAGAATGAAACTCAAATTATCACTATATTATAAACTAATTCAGTTTCTGATAACCCATTCAGAGTTCTGGTAAACCTGGATAGAAAGATTAATAAAGTCCTTTAAATCTTGCTTAAACCCAAATTGCCTTCTAAATAGCTATATGGTAGAGGACACTAAGGTAATGACAAGCAATACAGGTCTGAAAACGTTCTACATTTCCGACTTTACAAAAAAGGAGGAAATATAGGACAGGGAGTCAATTATCAACACATGAAACATTTTATGCACAGAACGCTAGTCTACCCACTTACAATAGTGACCCAATTAAGATAACAAAATTTAGCAGATTTCAATTGATGCAAGGGACCAAGGTGAGGTTTATGAGGTAGTTGACAGAGAACAGAGAATTAAAATTACATCATTAACCATATAGTGAAACATTTCCATTGAGGATCATCGTTTCTCTCTTCTTGCTAGCACAGCTCTATGATACACATTTATATCTAGAGTAGAGGGAAATTGAATAATAATAGGAGTTTTCTGCTCACTGCAAGCTCCGCCTCCCGAATTCAAGCCATTCTCCTGCCTCAGCCTACCGAGTAGCTGGGACTATAGGCGCCCGTCACCATGCCTGGCTAAATTTTTTGTGTTTTTAGTACAGACTGGGTTTCACCATGTTAGCCAGGATAGTCTCGATCTCCTGACCTCGTAATCTGCCTGCCTCGGCCTCCTAAAACGCTGGGATTACAGGCGTGAGCCACCGCGCCCGGCCCAATAATTGGAGCATTAAAAAAAAAAAAAAAAAAAAAAAAAGTCAAACTGGCCGGACACGATGGCTCATACCTGTAATCCCAGCACTTTGGGAGGCCAATGCGGGTGGATCACCTGAGGTCGGGAGTTCGAAATCAGCCTGGCCAACACAGTGAAACCCAGCCTCTACTAAAAATACAAAAATTAGCTGGACATGGTGGCAGTCGCCTGTAATCCCAGCTATTCAGGAGGCTGAGGCAGGAGAATCGCTTGAACCCGGGAGGCGGAGGTTGCCCATTGCACTCCAGCCTGGGCAACAGGAGAAAAACTCCATCTTAAGAAAAAAAAAAAATTTTTTTTTCAAACTTCCTTTGAAACATTTCTGGAAATGAATACAATGAATACAATTATACTAAATCTTCTTAGCATAATTCAATAGCACCCTTGCCACTATTGGGCCAATGATTAAAAGATTAATGTTGTTTTTCAATTTGTGGTTGGAAATACCACTTAGGCTCTTATACTATTTTCAGGATCATAGAGGAATGTACAGTAGTGTCAAGTGTAAAGAGTATGAAAGGAGAATAACTTACACAATGTACATTGGGAACACAGCAGAAAGGAGTTTTTAAAAAAATACTTCCAAATACAAGTTTAAGTCTATTTTCTTTCCTATAGAGTAATAAATTCATGGTGATTCTCAAATATAAATATTTGCAATAAAATCTCTCTTATAATGCTGTGTTAAGGAATAATTTATTGCTTAAAACATTATGATAGTGTATATACATCAGTCACCAATGTTCACATAAAAAATAGACTATAATATGGTAGATATAACTGAACACCAAGCACGAAGTACACACTTCAAAATTGCATATGAAATTCAATTTGAAGTTCAATGTACACAGTGAATTAATTTTTTAAAATTTTTTATTTCGTTTATTTCAATAAGTTTTTGGAGAACAGGTGGTGTTTACTTACAAGAATAAGAAATTCTTTAGTGGTGATTTCTGAGATTCTGGTGCCCCCATTACCTGAGCAGTATACACTGTACCCAGCGTGTAGTCTTATATCCCTCTCCACCCCCCACATTTTCCCCCCAGGCCCCAGAGTCCAGTGTATCATTCTTATGCCTGTGCATCTTCATCGCTTAGCTCCCACATATGAGTGAGAACGCTTGATGTTTTACTTTCCATTCCTAAGTTCACTTAGAATTATGGTTTCCAATTCCATTCAGGTTGCTGCAAATGCCATTATTTTGTACCACATTTTCTTTATCCATTCATTGATTGATGGGCATTTGGGCTGGTTCCATATATCTGCAATGGCAAATTGTGCTGTTATAAACATGCGTGTGCAAGTATCTTTTTTGTATAATGACTTCTTTTACTCTGGGCAGATACCTAGTAATGTGATTGCTAGATCAAGTGGTAGATCTACTTTTAGTTATTTAATGTGGTCTGTCTTGGGGAATGTTCTATGTGCTGAAGAATAGAATTTATATTCTGCAGTTGTTGGATAGAATGTTCTGTAAATATCTGTTAAGTCTATTTGTTGTAGGGTATAGTTTAAGTCCGTGATTTCTTTGTTGACTTTCTGTGTTGATGACCTTTCTAGTGTTTTCAGTGATATATTGAATTCCCCACTATTACCGTGTTGCCATCTATCTAATTTCTTAGGCCTAGCAGTAATTGTTTTATAAATTGGGGATCTTCAGTGTTAGGTGCATGTATACTTAGAATTGTGATAGTTTCCTGTTGGACTAGTCCTTTTTCATTATATAATGTTCCCTGTTTGTCTTTTTTAACTGCTGTTTCTCTGAAGTTTGTTTGGTCTGACATAAAAATAGCTACTCTTGCCCGCTTTCGTGTCCATTTGCATGGAATATGTTTTTCCACTCCTTTACCTTAAGTTTACCTTGTGTGTTAGGTGAATCTCCTGAAGACAGCAGAAACTTAGTTGGTGAATTCTTATCCATTCTGTCGTTCTGTGTCTTTTGAGTGGAGCACTTAGGCCATTTATATTCAATGTTAGTATTGAGATGTGAGGTACTATTCTATTCATCATACTATTTGTTGCCTGAATGCCTTTTGAAAATTATTATGTTATTGTTACATAGGTCCTGTGATATTTGTGCTTTAAGAAGATTCTGTTTTGGTGTAATCTGAGGATTTGTTTCAAGATTTAGAGCTCCTTTCAGTAGTTCTTGTAGTACTGGACTCGTAGTGGCGAATTCCCTTAGCATTTGTTTGTCTGGAAAAGACTGTATCTTTCCTTCATTTATGACGCTTAGTTTCACTGGATACAAAATTACTGACTGATAACTGTTCTGTTTAAGGAGGCTAAAAACAGGACTCCAAACCCTTCTAGATTGCAGGGTTTCTAAAGCTGAGAAATCTCCTGTTACTGATAGGTTTGTCTTTATAGGTTACCTGATGCTTTTGCGTCACAGCTCTTAACATTATTTCCTTTGTCTTGACTTTATATAACCTGATGATTATGTGTCTAGGCAATAATCTTTTTGTGATGAATTTCCCAGATGTTCTTTGAGCTTCTTGTATTTGGATGTCTAGATCTCTAGCAAGGACTGGGAAGTCTTCCTTGATTACTACCTCAAATACGTTTTCCAAACTTTTAGATTTCTCTTCTTCCTCAGGAACACCAATTATTCTTGAGTTTGAATGTTTAACATAGTTGCAAATTTCTTAAAGTCTTCATTAATTTTAAAAAAATTCTTTTTACTTTGTTTTTGACAAATTTAGTTAATTCAAAAGCCTAGTCTTTGAGTTCTGAAGTTCTTTCTTCTGTTTGTTCAGTTGCATTGCTGAGACTTTCCACTGCATTTTGCATTACTGTAAGTATCTACTTGATTTCCAGAAGTTGTGATTATTTTTTATTTATGCTATCTATTTCACTGAATAATTTTCCTTTCAGATTCTGTGTCATGTTTTTATGCCTTTAAGTTGGACTTCACCTTTTTCTGGTGCCTCCTAGATTAGCTTAATAATTAACTTTCTGAACTTTTCTGGCACTTCAGGGATTTCATCTTGGTTTAGATCCATTGATGGTGAGCTGGTATAATCTTTTGGGGATGTTAAAGAACCTTATTTAGTCATATTACCATAATTGTTTTTCTGGTTCCTTCTAATTTGGGTAGACTGTGTCAGAGGAAAGATCAGGGATTCAAGGGCTGCTGTTGAGAATCTTTTGTCCCATGGGGTGCTCCTTTGATGGGGTATTATCCCATTCCCCTAGGAATGTGGCTTCTTGAGAGCTGAACTGCAGTGATTGTTTTTGCTCTTCTGGGTCTAGACACCCAACAGAGTTACTGAGCTCTGGGTTGGTACTAGGGAGTATCTGCAAAGGGTTCTGTGATATGTGATCCTATCCTGTGCTATGATCCATCTTCAGGTCTTCCAACCAGGGTTACCAGTACCTACTTCAGTGGAGGTAGTAGGGGTGTGAAGTGGACTCTGTGAGGGTCCTTGGTTGTGTTTTTATTTAGTGCACTGGTTTTGTATTGGTTGAACTCCAGACAGGAGGTGCCAATTTCAAGAGCACATCAGCTATGGTCCTATAGGGAAGATGCAAACTTGCCCTACAGACAATCATTGTAGGTTAAGCATTCAGGTTTCTCAGAAAGTAGGCAGGGCCATAGGCCTACCAAGAGATTATGATCTTTGTCTTTGACTACCAGGGAGGATAGAGAAAGACCACCAAGTTGGGACAGGGATAGGTGTTTCTGAGCTCAGCCTCTCCTTGAGCGGGGCTTACTGCAGCTGCTGTGGGTATGGGGTATGGTTCCCAGTCCAATAGAGTTATATTCCAAGGGGGATTATGGCTGCTTCTGCTGAGTCATACAGGTCACCAGGGAAGTGAGGGAAAGCCGGTAGTCACAGGCCTCACCCTACTCCTGTGCAGCCCACAGTCCTAAAAGCAGGTCTCACTCCCACCATGCAGCCACAACAAGTCTATTCCCAGGCAGCTGGTGACCAGGGCTGAGAACTTACCCGAGGCCATGAGCCTCCCTGTTGAAAAAGCAAGACAACTCGCAGTTTTTTGGCATCCCAGGGAGCCTGCAGGGGTAATCCAATTCCTTCAAAGGGTTTGTGGATTCTCTCAGGTTTCCTGGTATGTTCCTGCATTCGTTCTTGGAGCAAAGATTCATGATGAGAGTCTTCACATGCTGCTTTGTCCATCCAAGTGGGAACTGCAAGCTAATCCTGCCTCTTATCCGTCATCTTAATCATAGTGAATTATTTTGAATATCTAATATATTTAGTCTTCCCTGAAAAAGAATCTGCATGGTTCTAGGGAAATATTCTTTATTAATATATTTTATTTAGATAATAAGAAAGCAGTAACAAACATATATTGAGTATTCATGATGAACAATGTACTGACATATAAAAATGAAGTTACAGTCTTCTCAGATGCATATTATTGTCAAGCAGAAGATAATTTTAATATTGAAAAGATCACAGAAGTCACATAAACCAATATGCTTCTTTGTCAAAATAATTTCTTTACAACATATTGAAGAGATAGTCATCCTTTTTTTTTTTTTTTTTGCCTCCATTGATGGGATTCATTTACTCTTGCATGCTCACATAGTGTGATAGAACAAATTAAAACATGTGTAATATTTGTTGTATAATCAATGATGACAACAGTATGAATTGCACAACTAGAGTATTACCTCCAACTAATACTTGCTGGAATAACAGTTAAATTCCAACTGAACTGGGGAAAACAATAAGCTACTTATTGCATGTTTACTTATTGCATGTTGCAGACATCTGAGAAATGTTTAAAAATATTAACTTTAACCCAAATCATTAATTATAATGTTTCAACAGGTGGAAAAGTAAGTAATACACAGTATAATCATTCAGAGGGGGGTGTAATAATTAGTGGCTTAGATACAACGAGAGACTAGAATTCCACATTGAGTAGAGAAGAAGGATGTGAAGCATTACCCAAAAAGCATTCTAATAAGAAAGTGCATGATAGGTTGTGGCAGTTGAACCTAATTATTAATTCGTGGAAGCAAAGTCAGAGTTATAAATTAGATTATTGAAGGTGTTGGGTGTTACATAAAATATTCAGCTCTCTTTTCTAAGTCAATTGCTCCAAATCCTATTAGTCAGATTTTAATGATAGACAAGGAAACTTGTAACCGAAGAAATCTGTTAGAATATGAATTCTTAAGCAAGATTGCATCCATGAACTCAGACATTTGGTGTCAAATTTTGTACTTAAGTTTGTATGTACTTTCTGTGTGTAGAGAGAATGTATTAGACATGACTAAGTTATACTGTATTAAAATACGAACCCCAAACTTCAGTGATTGTAGACAAAATAGTTTTTTCACTAGGCTACCATCCTATATGGGTAAGTGGGAGACTCTGCTGCAAAGTCACACAAACTAACAGAGGCTGTGTAGTCTTATATTTGCATCATCTATAATACAAGAGTTAGTCTGTGACCACTTTGAAAGTGGAAGAGACTGAAGTATCAAAGTCTGTCTTTCTTTACCTAAAACTAGATGTAATACACAACTTATCCTCACATTTTTATTTACATAAACTAAGCATATTGTTTTGTTCATGTGTGCTGGCAAGTAAACTCTTCCCTATGTCCAGGTGTAAAGGAAGAACCAAACTGGGTGACTGCTAGTAATATCTCACAATTTGTAAATCCATTCTTAAAAGTTCATGGCAAAGTTCATGACTAAAGAGTGGTTAGGACTACTTGCAGAAATACAATGTAGTAGTTTAGGCATAAGTGATGAGGATCTGTGATGACAGAAGGGGTAGAGAAATATGGAGGAACAAAGGGAAGAAAGAATAGAAAAAACAAAGTAGTTTTTTATTTCCAAGTGATTGCTTCAATTTTTACCCAGAAAGTTGGGAAATCATTAGGAGTACTGTCGGCATTCATAGTAGAGATTGATTGCTGTGGGTAAGTGGGGGCATAAATGGTTGATACTAGTTTGGAGAATTTGATTAAATTAGTGTAGTACAGCTGTTTGTGCTGGGTAGCAGTTGGACATTGACTGAAATAAAAAATAAAAAATCAGTAGTAAAGTGTTAGGTTTGGAAGTAATTTACATTATAATTGGGCTTATTACAGTGAATAACCAAAGATGTATACCCATGTGTAAGAGATAAGAGGTGCATATAGAGCCAGGCAACAACATATTGAAAGACTTCAGAGGTCAAAATGAAGAATAAGATATTATGACTACAGAGGAAAAGATCAGCCTTCCATTGCAAAAGTGTTGAGGTGGTCAACAATGAACGATAATGACAAAAATGTGAAGAAAAGTAAATGGATAGTGTATATTTGTGAGTATTTGCTGTTAAATATTACGTACCTCTTTTTTTCTATTAACACATTTGCTCATATGTTAGGATATTAGGATGTTTCCACATTGGAAAGGTAATTTTTATTTTCTTTAAGGTTTTGAACCTATGAGAGATTGTGGTCAGAACAGGTTGGGAGTAAAAATCCAGTGAATGGCGAGAAACTTGAGGTTAAAAAAAAAGTCATACATTTCTAATGCATGGTAAAAGACTATCTCAAAGTGATAAAGTTGTGGTTCTCTATTTTATTACTTGTTATTGTTGTTGTTTCCAAGAAGATGATCTAAGACTTTAGCCAACTTGGAAAAAACAGAAAGTGGTTAAGTAATTAAAGTTTTGAGATAATGGATGGGATTATATGAAGAATATTAAAATATAAGAAAAGGAGTGTATTAGCACATTTTCATGCTGTTATAAAGAACTGCCCAAGACTGGATAATTTATAAAGGAAAGAGGTTTAATCGACTCACAGTTCAGCATGGCTGGGGAGACATAAGCAAGCTTACAATCATGTCAGAAGGTGAAGGGGAAGCAAGGCACCTTCTTCACAAGGCAGCAGGAAAGAGAAGTGCCAAGCGAAAAGGAAAGAGCCCCTTATAAAACCATGAGATAGATCTCTTGAGAACTCACTCACTATCATGAGAATAGAATGGGGGAAACTGTACCCATGAGCAAATTACCTCTGCCTGGTCCCACCTTTGACATGTGGGGATTACTGGAATTAAATTTGAAGTGAGATTTGGGTGGGGAAACAGAGTCGAACCATATCAAGGAGTACTTAGTCTTTGAAGGAGGAAGGAATTCTTTCTCTGAAAAAAAAAAAAAAAAAAGAAAGCGAAAGAATAATAAATAAAGCAATTTTAAATGCAAGAATTACAAAGGAATCAATGACAGGGTATTTAGAATTGTTTTTACCTGTGCAAATATTGCATCTATCTTTAAATTCCATCAGTTTATTCAATCATTTTAGAAAATCAGTTCAGTTTGGGAGAAACCTGTCTTTTCTATAACGTTAGTTTTGTTGACTACATTTATAGTTTCTGTTATTTCCAGAAGTTGTGTTCTTATTACTTATACATAAATTAAGAAGATATATATTATATATATCATACATATATATAATACTATTAATTTATTCCTTTTGAGTCTCTCTAAGTTCTTCAAGGAAACAATGAACAGAGCCTCATGAGAAAGTACCCACATAGAAGACAGGCAGAAGGTCAATTTCTCTAGTAACATACCTGAAGGATATATTATTTTCAATTTTAATGTAGCATTACTCAATATTTTACTTATTTTTCCCACAGAAAATCCTGTGTTCAAGTTTTTTAAATTCTTTGAAATAGTTTTCTTGGCCCAAATTATTTAGTGACATAATCATCATTTTCACTGGGATGGAGAAGGATGATTTTCTCTCTTAGACCAAATGACATATAACAAATAAAGCATTCAATGCATGTAATAGAACCTACTCCCAATATGCACATACATTCTATAAAGCTGTCTGATTGAATATTTAAGAAGCTTACAGAAATAAAAAGAAAAAGATTTTGCCTACATTTAATTTTTCAAATACAATAAAGTGTGGAACTTGACAATTCAGTAATAATTGTGAAAATTTGGGGAGAGAGTTTGAACATAGCTACAAAATGGTAGCTATGTAAGTGGTATCCATTGATATCACTTACTGAGGATTTTGTTGATTTATTTATTCATTTGACAAATAATTATTGACTTCTTATTTTGTCCAGCTATAAAGGTAGGCTATTGGTCTTGGGGTAATGAACTAAATAATTTAGTGTTTAAGTGTTAAAATGAAGATGCTTAATACTTTCCATGAAAATTTTATAAAGCAGCACTACCTAGCCATGAGAAAATAGGCTAAGTTATAGAAAGAAAAATATGTCACTTGAGCAGACTTGACCAAAAGTTACCTTGGTGGACGGAATATTTGACAAGCTAATGACAGGAGTGAAAATGAAAAGAAAAAGGCATCCCAGGAAAGAGGAGAGTTTAAGACATCGAGGGGTGTGTAAATGTGCTGCATTTGGGAACCGGTGGGAGAGGTCAAGATAGCTGAAAATGAGAGTATATAGTAGATATCCTAGGAAATTAGGCTGAAAGGCTATCCGGAAGCTATATTATAAAGTTCACATGTTGCATGCTGAGTTTAAAAGATAGCAAAAGGAGAAATAGTTTTCTGGAAGAAACATCTAAGAATTGGCCAAAAAAGATGTATGTAGGTAATTAAGCACAAAATAATCCCACCATAATGTTTACAGTGTCTATATCATCAACACTTGTCAAATAAACTAGTAGTAGCCAATTACAAATCCATCTGTGAAATAAAACTCTCTACACAACTCATTGTTAATTTATGACATATTTGCTTTTTATAATACTTGTTGTAAATAATGCTGAGGCAGAAACTGTTCCTACAAAATCCTGTCTTTCAATGTTCATATCAGAGGACTTACTTTTAATATTATACAATCTGCTCATTGGTTTATCATAATAAAAGATTAATTTTGAGGAACTTTTAAATGATATCCCATTCAATTTCAAAGTTTATGGACTATCTGAGAGCCATATGCTCCTAAATGTCTTCTCTGCCATCAAGACCTTTACAGAACCTCTTTTTCTCACTCTCCATTCTCTTCTTCCACATCTTCCTTCTAACCCACTCCACTTCAGGAAGTCCCCAGAAACCCTCCATAGGCACCATCCCACTTTGTTTCTGTGGTTGTGTATTTTGATTTTTTTTTCCTCACTACCTGTCTCTCAGGTAGTGAGAAAGCCCTTCAAGCCAAGGTGAACTGAGACTAAGGACTAAAAGTCACGTGAGAATAAGTGTAACTATTTCCATCATATTATGGGTGAAAACGGCCCCTGTGGATAACATTGTAATATAATTATCATTTGTAAATTGCTTCAATAGATATCTTTATTCCAAATTATAATAAATCAGTTACAACTAACATTTGAAAACTTAAAGTTTGTTTGGATTTGCCAATATTTTATTTACTTGACTACGTTTTCTCCCTAAAACATTTGTCAGCGTGCAACCTCTTCATATAGGTTGTCGCAGATAAGAATTCTATAAATTGTTAATTAAGTGAGAACTTTCAGACATCAAGAATAAATTGGGGAATAGAATGCCAAACGATTATTTTGGTCATACCCGGAAAAACAGCCATTGGAAGCCATGAGATGGAAAAGTTTGTGTATATGCAGGGCCTTCTACTTGGTTGCTTACTGATGTTTTCAGTAACAACACTGAATATTGTTTTTAGTTCTGGGTCTAAGAAGTCGCAGTTATTGAATCATTTAACATTTCTAATTGACTACAAGTGGAAAAGGCATTCACACATGGACACCTGTGTAGTTGTTTATCTTGAATATTGCTAGCATGCAAACCTAACAATTTCAACCCCAGTCTTACACCATTTCTTAAAAAGAGACGAGGTGTTCAAAATCTCCCTTCTCAAGGAGAATAGACATCCCCATGATAGAATGTGCACACTATTTTACGTTTATTTCATGAAAGCCAAATATTACAATTGCAGGCATAGTAGAGAGATACAGTCGGTTTGGTTTTAGATCACCATAAGAAAGCAAATATCACAAGAAAGTCAATCAAACACATTTCTTCATTTTCCAGGACATATGGAAGTTATGTTTAAATTCTACTATATTTAGTGTGCAATAGCATTATGTGTCAAAAAAAGTGCGTACATTAATTTAAAATGGATTATTGATAAAAAATAATGGTAAAAATCATCTGAGCCTTGACACCTTTTAGAGATTTTGATGGGGTAGGGTCATGTCCTTATGGGATTCTATTACTCCCTATATCGCGGGGGGTGCCTCACTCCCCTGCGATGTGGATCGTAAGAGCCAGGAGGGGAGAGGGGGTGGCTATTACTCCCCATATCGCGGGGGGTGCCTCACCCTCCTGCGTTCTGTGTCCATTATTACCATTCTCTTTTTTTCTGGTATCAGTAACAATTTCACAGGGTGTGTGTACACAGCCTGCGATATGAAAACTAATAGCATCCTCTGCACCTCCGCAGATTAGGAACCATATCATACCATGGGGGTGTGCTTTTTGCGAGATTTGGGGTAATGTCATCCTTGGTTTCCCTGAATATTCGGGTAAATGTCACAGGGCGGGTGTCCACCCGCTACTCTGTTGGGAGGCACATCCTCCATTAGCTGCTGGAATTTAGGAGCTATATCACAGATGGGGTGTAGAGCCACTGTCATATCTCAAGTGGTATCATGTTCTCCCCGACTAGTTGTGAGGAACAATATCACGGGCGGTGTATACCTTCTGCCGTATTGGGAGTAATATCATCATCTCTTCCTTTAGATGATAGGAACAAGATCACAGAGTGGGCGTACACCCCGTGTATTTTGGAAGCAATGTCATTCACTCTTCTTCTTGATTTTATGATTCATATCACACTCATGGTGTACACCCCTTGCTATATTGGGAGTAATATCACCTATCCCCATGTGGTTATTAAGGACAAAATCACACGGTGATGTACACGTCCTCCGTTATAGGGAGTAATATCATCCACTCACCCCCTGGATATCAGGAACCACATCACAGAAGAGTCGTACACCTCCTTCGATATCATCAGCAATATCATCATCCTCTTCACACCTGGATATTAGGAGCAATACCACGGGGGGTCGGGGGTGTACTCCCACTGTGAGATCCAGAGTAATATCAGCCTCTTTCCCGCTGGATATTAGGAACTATATCACAGGTGTGTGTGCACCTTCTGCGATATTGGGAGTAATATCAGCCTCTACCCCGCTGCCTACTAGGAACAATATACAGGGTGCGGGGGTTACACCCCCTGCGATATTGAGAGTAATATTATTCTCTTTTCTCTCTACCTTAGGAACTATATCACAGGGGTGTTTACACCTTCTGCGATATTGGGATCAATGTTATCCTCTCCCACCCCCGAATATCAAAAAGAATATCACAGCAAGGTGTACACCCCTTGAGAAATGGCCAGTAATGGCATCGTCTCTACCTTTGGATACTAGGAACAACATCACAGAGGGTGTGTACACCCCCTGCGATATTGGGCATAATGTTATCCTCTCTTCCCCTGGATATGAGAAACAATATTGCTGGTTGGGGGAGGTGGAGTACCTTAACAACAGTATCACTGGGTGGGTGTACACCCGCTGCGATAATGGGTGTAGTATCATCCTCCCTTCCCTAGGATACTCAGAACAATATCACAGGAGGGCTATACAGCCCCTGCGATATTGGGAGTAACATCATCCTCTCCCCCCTCTCGACATAAGGAACAATAACCCAGGGTGGGTGTACATCCCTTGCGATATTGGGCGTAATGTCATCATCTCCCAACGTGGATATTGAGATTAATGTCACAGGGGGATGTACACCTTCTTCGATATTGGGAGTAGTATCATCCTCTCCCCTCGGGATTGTAGGCAAAATATCGAAGGGGTCTTACAACTCGTGCGATATGGGCAGTAATATCCTCTCCCCACCTAGGTATTAGGAACTATATCACAGGCGGCTGTACACTTCTCGTGATATTGGGAGTAATATCATCCTCTCCCATCATGGATATTAAGAACAATATTACAAGGGAGGTACCCCCACCCCGCGATATTGAGTGTAACATTATCCTCTCCCCTTCGAGATATTAGGAACAACGTCGCAGGAAGTGTGTACAACCCCTGCGATATTGGGGGTAATATCATCCTCTCGCCCTGAATGTAAGAAACAATATCACAGGAGGATGTACACCATCTGCGATATTGGGAGTAACATCGTTTTCTCCCCCTCTGGATATTCGGAACAATATCACAGTGGGTGTGTACACAGCCTGCGGTATTGCCACTGGTATCATCCTCTCCCTCCCAGGATATAAGGAACAATGTCACAAGGGGGTGTACACCCCCTGCGATATTGGGGGTAATATCTTCCTCTCCCCCGCTGGCTATTAGGAACAATGTCACAGAAGGCGTGTACACCCCCTGCTATATTGAGACTAATATCATCCTCTCGCCCCTTGGATATTAGGAACAGCATCATAGGGGTGGTGCACACCCCCTGTGACATTGGAAGAAATAGCATCCTCTCCACCTTTGGATGTTAGGGACAATATCACGGGGGAAGTCTGCACCCCCTGCGATATTGCGAGTAATATCCTCTCCCCCCTGGATATCAGGAACAATTATATTAATTATTAGTATTAATAAATATAAGTACAATTAATACTAATCATCGATATTAATAATTACCATAAAGAGAGTAAAAGTTAATACTGATTAAAATATTCACAATTACAGTTAATAATTAACAGTAATATCACTATTAATAATATAATAATCATATCAGTTTTTCATGTTAATTAAATAAATAAGTGACATTGGTAATAAAATAATAATTAATATTAAGATTAATAACTAATATTGATAAACGACATGAATAGTAATAATTCATCCATGCATAATCATATACTTATAATATTTATTAAAAATTAATAACATTATACTATTAATTAATATTAGCATTAATAATTATTAATAAAACTGATGTTTGGTAATTAATAATATTATTGCTCCTAATACCACAAGGGGTGTACACCTACCTGTGATATTGTTCCTAATATCCAGAGACGGAGAGCATTATATTAGTTTTAATATCAGAGTAGGTGTACACTCACCCTGGGACATTGACCCTAATATCCAGGGCCTAGAGTATGACATGACTCCCAACAGAGCAATGAATGTACAGCCACCCGGTAATATTGCTCCTAATATTCACGGAAGAAGCCTATGATATTATGCCCAATATGGCAGGGAGTGTACACCTCTTCTGTGATATTGTTCCTAGTATCCGGAGGGGGAGAGAGTGATAACAATTCCAGTATCGCAGGCTGTGTTCACCCACCCTGTGATATTGTTATTAATATCCTGGAAGGGAGAGGATGATATTAGTCCCCATAGAGCAGGAGGTGCACACCCACCCTGGGATATTGTTCCTAATACCCATGGAGGGGAGAGGCTGATACTACTCCCAATACGCCAGGGGGTGTACATCCACCCCGTGATATTGATCTTAATATTCAAAGGCTGAGAGGTTGATATTACTCGAAATATCACAGAAAGTGTACACCCCTGTGTGATACTGTTCATGATATCCAGAAGAGGAGAAGATATTACTCCCCATATCACAGGAGGTGAACACTCACTCTGTGATAACTTTCCTAATATGCAGGGGGAGAGAGGATAATATTATTCGCAATATTGCAGAAGGTGTACACCCCCCACCCCTGTGATATTGTCCTTAATACTCCAAGCCGGAGAAGATGATATTACTCCCAGTATCACAGAAAGTGTACACCCCCCAGTGATAGAGTTCCCATGATCCAGGAGGGAAGAGGATGATATTACTTTCAATATCGCAGGGGGTGTACAGGCCCCCAGTGATACTGTTCCTAATTTCCACGTGGGAGAGTATGATATTACTCCCAATATCGCAGGGGTCATAAACACTCCTTTGATACTGTTCCTAATATCCATGGCGGGGGAGAGGATGACCTTCCTCCCTATGTTGCAGAGGGTGTACACCAGTCTTTGATATTGTTCGCAATCTCTAGAGGGGGAGATGATAGTATTCACAAATCGTAAACACGCTGTGTGTCCACTGTGGATCCCAATATCCAGGGAGGGATATTACTTCCCTTATTGCGGGGGATGTCCATCCCGCAAGTCATATAATTTCTTATATCTAGCAGGAGAGGATGATATTGCTACCAATATTGAAGAAGTGTACACGCCCCCTGTGATATGGTTCCTAATACCCACGTTGGGAGAGGATGATATTACTCTCAATATCACAGGGGCTGTACACACCGCTTGCGATGTTTTTCCTACCATCCGGAATAAGAGAGAATGATATTACTCCCAACAGTGCAGGGGGTGTACCCTCCCACCATGTGATACTATTCTCAATAGCTAAAGGAAGAGAAGATAATATTACTCTTTGTAGTGCAGGGGGTGTACACCCACCTGTGATATTGTTCCTAATATCCAGGGAGGGAGAGCATGATATTACCCCCAGTCTTGCCGTGGGTGTACACCCACTTTGTGATATTGCTCCTAATATCCAGGGGGTAGAGCATGATATTACTCCCAATTTAACAGTGGGTGTACATCCACCCGGGGATATTGCTCCTAATATTCAGGGAAGGCGAAAGTGATATTACTCCCAATATCACAGAGAGTGTACAATCCTTCTGTGATATTGTTCCTAATATCCGGTGGGGGAGAGATGATATTACGTTCAATATCGCAGGCTGTGTACACCCACCCTGTGATATTGTTCCTAAAATCCAGGAAGAGAGAGGACAGTATAACTTACAGTCGGAGGTGTACACCCACACTAGGATTTTGTTCCTAATATCAAGGAGGGGAGAGCATAATATTACTCCCAATATGGCAGGGGGTCTACATCCCCCCTGAGATATTGTTCTTGCCATTCAAAACAGGAGAGGATGACATTACTCCAGATATCGAAGAAGGTGTAAACCCCCATGTGATATTGTTTCTAATATCCAGAAAGGAAGAAGAGGATATTAATCTGCGTATCACAGGAGGTGTACACTCACTCTGATATTTTTCCAAATATGCAGGGGGGAAAGAGGATAATAATATTTCCAGTATTGCAAGGGCCGTACACCCCATGTGAGATGGTCCTTAATAATATTACAAGGTGGAGGGGAGGATATTACTACATATATCGCAGAAAGTGTACACCTCCCAGGGATATTGTTGCCATGATCCTGGAGGGAAGAGGATGATATTACTTTAAATATTACAGAAGGTGTACACGCCCCCAGTGATACTGTTTCTAATTTCAATGTGGGAGAGGGGGACATGATACCCAATATCGCAGGGAGTAGAAACACTCCTGTGATACTGTTCTTAATATTCAGGGAGGAAGAGGATGATATTACTGCCAACACACACGGGTGTACACATTCTGTACACCGAGGGTATACACACGTCTGTGAAATAGTTTATAATTTCCAGAGGGAGAGATGTTATTACTCACAATATCGTAAACAGGCTGTGAGTCTACTGTAGATCATAATAGCCGGGGGGGAGAGGGGGTGGCTCTTACTCCCCACCTCTCGGGGGGGTGTCTCATCCCCCTGCGATGTGGATCATAAGAGCTGGGGGAGAGTGTGGGGTGCTATTACTCCCCATATCGAGTATATGGGAATATTAGCCTTTCAATAATGTCTGTGCTAAATCAGAGATTTTAAATGAGGCCTTTCTGTATGACTACCAATCATTTAAATCAGATCATGGTAAGTAACTTAAGAGTTTGGGGAATGTTTTCAATACTATCAGTGATTTCATTTTCTATAATGTTCAGCAAAGATAACATAAAATTGAAGAACGCATAGAAGTATTCACTCCCTAATTTCTTCTGTATGTTTTTCCACTTTCAAAATGGAGGCCTACTCATTCCTGGAGGATGATGATGGAAATGATGGTGAAGCTGATGATGGCGAGGAGGTAAAGGATACCTCGGAAGAAATGAGGCCTAACCTTGTAGTTCCTAGCATTCTGATTTTAGGTTATTTTGTTTTGTTTTGTATATGTTCTACCAAAGCCAGAACAAGATACTTTATATAGTGAACGCAGCAAAAACTCATATTTAATAAGCATTTAATATGAATAGCAGGTGTTGCGTGCTCTACAGGCATTATCTCACGTATTGCCTCATAAGTAAAGAGTGTTTTTATTCTCATTTTTTTGACAAGAAAGTTGGCTGGCAGAGAGGTTAAGTAACCCACCCAAGTCAATAAGCTGATTACTGACCTGAGCCAAGATTTGGACCTAAGCATTGTGCAATACATTATCTCACTTAATCTTGACGATCACCTCTGATCGTTGTACTCTGCTAGCCTGAAAAGTGAACTGAAGTTTCAACATACTAAATAACCATAAATTTGTTTCCATTAAAAAGGGTTTGAGCTTTACTTTAAGAAACAGAAAGAACTTGCAGTTTCCATATACTATGTTGTGAAGTCTATTTTAAAAAAAGAAAAAAATAGATAAATTTACTCACCCTAGCTTTAGAAAAATGCTTTCATTGTAACTCACTTCATCAGACTTTCTGGGTCTTAATCTTGTAAGTTGTGGAGCCAATTCAAATTAATATAATTTATCAAAGTTAGAGTGTGAGGTCAGGAAGAGAGAAACCCTCAGCTAAATAATAATATAATAAAAGATTATGTAAAAATATAATAATACAATAAAAGAATAATCAAATAATTTTTTATCTTAAAAATGGACATTTAGGAAGCTGTAGTTAGAGTTCTGCTTTTTCTCTGGGAAATCATTTTTATGTATTTTAAGCTGGAAAATATTGATAATCTCACGGTTCATGCACAATTTGAATACCGAATTCCTACCTCAACAAGAAATTTTTCATAAATGTCTGTAGTCAAAGAAGCAATCTACCCTTTGCAGACTTTTAAATGTTCTGAAAGAGAACACAGCTTGTTATATTCATTCATCTTAGTAAATGTATTTTATTATATGCTCAGTGAAAGATGAGTCCTATTCTTCTCTCTCCTATTCTTGACATTTTTGATCAGACTCCATAGCTCAATGGGAAACTATTTATTTTTACTTTTTCTTCTTTAGGGTGATGGAAGACATTAAAAAATTATAAAATATAGAGACTTATTCCAGTGTGTTCGCTTTCAAGTTTCAGTTGATGCAGTGTTCATTTTTAGTATGCTGTGGTGTCTTAATTGCTAGTATTTATCATGGGTTAATTTACTTATATATAATTGTTTTTTCCTCACTTTTATCTTCTACAAAGAGAGTGTGCCAAAAAAATCCATCAAGAATCAGGAAATTTATTGAATCCAAATGGGGTTATGCTTTGGCAATTGCTGTTTAAAAATAAATAAATAAATAAATAAGCAGAAATCATGGATGTCAATGATGTTACCATTTACATAAAGACAATTTTCGTTGTGCTGTGTTTTAGTATCAAAGCAGAGAAAAGCATATCATATCCGTAGCTCTCCAACTGTTAGTTCAAAACCAGTACACTGAAAGATGTTACAGTTTAACTTTTAACTAGATTTAGAACTAAATTAGAAAAATTTGAACTTAAGACCCTTTCCTTTCCAAATTACATAGTTTTAATGACTATTTAACTTTTAATTAAGGGTTCAAGCAATTTATTCCCAATAAGTATTGTGACTATTAAGATTAATCATAACTTGTAATAGCTTTTAAATTAACAGGTCTTTCGTTTAACAAATCTTTGTGGAGTAGGGTAAAAAATAATTACATTTTATTTCTCTTAAATGTAATGTGTTAGTAATTAAAAATTCTAATTTTCTATGTGAAATAAATACTTTGGTTTAAATATAAAGGGATGTTAGCAAAGACTGCATTTTGTAATTTAAACTGAAGTCACAGGATATACCTATTCATTTGTTAATTTTTCCTTAAACCTTCTGATCATACTTTCTTGTGATTTTTTTTTGAAGATAATAGAATTTCCCTAACAAAAATACCCTTCAGGATATGTTCAAGACTTGTAAAACTCTGAAATAAAGTAAATTAAGGTTGAAAAGTGCAAATAATGCTCCCCCCAAAAGTACAGATGTGGACAGGGGCAGAGTATATTTCCATACAATGACCTGGAAGCACCTTCTACACATTTTAGAAGATAATTTATTGATCAAAGTGCCTAAACATATTTTGAAATAGGAAAACTACATGGATTATAGGCTGGTATCATACCCTATCACTAGAAAAGGTATTGAAGTTTCTAAGCATAGCTTACCATTGAGTTGCTAATCAGAAGTTCAGTATATCAGACCAATGCAATATGAACAAAATTTTACTAAAATGTCCACTTATTAAGTTCACTAAAAGAACAAAGACAATTTCTTTCCTCAAATACTAAAAGCAACATTATAAATAAAGGCATAAAATTAACCTTGTAGGTCTTAACTATTTCTTATAATTATAATTCAAGTCATATATAAAGTTTTAAGTGTATCTGATATGAAAAAGGCCAAAATTAAAACACATGCATTCTGAAATTTAATAAATAGATGATATAACTAATTTACTGCTTTAGATAGCAATGAAATAGTATGCAGAATTTCTGATTAAAATATTTAAAGTGATCAAATTAATTCTCTAGGTTCTTTAAAAATTTTTAGTCAAATTAGAATGAATTTTTAAAGTAGCAAAAAAATGTTCTATATATCATACTTGAAAAATTATTCAAAAGTTTTGTTTCATTTTTAAATTGGTACAAATGGCAAAGCTATTTCATTTCTGTAGATTCACAATCAGTCATAAATATGAGTCACAATGCTTTTTCTTAACTTTTGGGAGAAACCATTTAAGTAAAAAAATAGACTCAGTAAAAATAAAATTCTTGTCAACGTTTGGCTTACGGACTCACCCTCCGTCTTCTCAACATTTCTGCCTTTATTGGCAATAAAAGAAGAAAGTTTAAATATAAAAGCATGAAATACTATAGATAGGCCTATTTTGGAAGATTCTAATATAACTGCTTCAAGTGTTTAAAACATGCATTTCTCTTAATGTTTCTTGCAACAAGGCCACCCTACTATATCAACTTATTCAGATAATTCATTAAATCCAGTGGGGAATAAAATTAGGTAGATCAGGCTTTTACCACAAAAAAGAAAGAGCTTGTTGCCTGTTTACCTTTAATATCTTACCTTTTTTTTTTTTTTTAGCATAATGGCAATAGAATATAAGATTAAATTTGAAAACACTTGGATATAAAATGGTAAAACATATGTTTTAAAATATATAATTATTATTCTAGAAATAATTGAGGAATTATGATGTGATATAAGTGACTTAGAGATAATGTCAGAAAAATAAGTTTAAAACTTTAGGTAGGTTATAGGTAAAACAAATTCCTAGCCTGGTATATGACATTCCATTAGAGTATAAATTAAAGATAGAGGGCAATAAAATATGATTTCCTTCTGCTTTCTTTTTTTTTCTGTTTGGCCTTGTAAAATCCACACAAATTTACCTTCCGAAGTTACTTGCATTTGAATATTTTATATTAATAGATATATCAGTAATCAGTTTTAACAGATGACTGTTTGCATGTGGAAGAAGGAATGGGAAATACACTCATGATGAAAAATTAAAGATATCTAAAAATTCTTTGCTACTTCTCTTATTTGGGTAGCAAATGGCAGTACAATTTCCCTCTCCTGGAATCTGGGATGCATTTAGTGACTTGTTAATTATTAGAATGTAATGCAGACTAGGTAATAGGAACTTCTGCAGCTTCGACCCAGGGCTCATGGAACACTCTCCCTTTGAAAACCAAAGTGGACAAAAAAAAAAAAAAAAAAAAGCCAAGCAAACCCTGAGACCTTAGTGTATAGGCCAGAGGACTATTTCAAATCTACTACCAAGCCCACAAAGCTTTCCTCTTTTATAATATCAGAGCTTTTTTCACCTTGGCCTTTCATTTGATTCTTATGGTTTGTATTTCTCTGTTAAAATTTCCCATCTATTTATGCATGTTACCTATCTTTTTCATTAGATCCTTTAAAATATTAAATACAGATATTTTAACATCATTATTGGAAAGTGGGTTATGGGTAATCTCTGAGTCAGATCCTTTTGATTGTGTTGTTTCTGGACAATGTGTTGGGGTTTTCTCCCCCTTATGTTGTTAAATATATTAAAATAGTATAAATTATCATTTTAAAAATTAAATACTGGATGTCATGTGTAAAACAGTAAATGCTGAGGCCAATAGTATTTACGTCTTGAAATGAACATGCGTCTTCTCTCAGGACATTAAAGTATGAGTTGGGATAGTCAAGGCAAGGAATGAGGTTTAGGTTTTGTTTTCACTTTGACTATGGTTAATGTCAGTGAGCCAGTCTTCAAATTCCTCCAGTGGTGGCCTGCTGTTTTATGCTCAAGGTGGGGACTGTATCTCAGAGGTTTTTTTCTCAGTGTTAGTTCTTCATCAACAACTTTTAACATTTTCTCCCCATCCTCCAACTCTCACCCTGTGCTTCTGCCTTTTCTCATCCTTAGACTTCTCTGTTAGGCTCATGATCGGTCAGGAATGTTCTTTGTTCTAGTCCAGCCTCAGTCTTAAACAGGCTCTTTGAATCTGAGACAAAATTGTGTGAACTTTCTCGGTATGTTTGCCCTTTCCTATGGCAGTCAAACTTTGCTTATACTCGTAGTTGGTCTTAGGAGTTTCCTTTCCTTCCCTCAGTGGAATGAGTCCTATGCTTGGTAGCAACAGAATATCTTGGGCCCAAGATGGTTTTCTACTTCCCTTCAGTAATAGAGGGGTTTATTAGTTTTTTTCTACCCTTCCTCTAGCCACGAATGTCTTTTCCTATACCTTGGGAGCAGCTATGCTGTCTCTGCATTGTGGCTTAAGTCTTCTGCTTCCTATAAAAGAAACGTCCAGAGAAATGAGCGCTATTATGTGCCTGTGACCCCGCAAACACTGATCATGTACTAAATTTCGTCATTACTGACAGAGCTTTTTTTCAGTCTTCTCGTCTTCTTCTTCCAATTTCTCTTTTCTCTCTCTCTCTCTCCTGTTCTTTTCTTTTTTGTTGTTTGTTTGCTTGCTTGCTTGTTTGTTTGGTTGGTTTTTGTAAGCACCCAGGGAAAGCATGTAGGAAAAAGCTAAAAGAGTATCATTTTCACTTAGGTCTGTGGCCCCAAACTATTAAAAAATGACATGCTATCCCATATTTGGCCTTTG
The DNA here is from genome assembly GCF_024542745.1 of Macaca thibetana thibetana. NCBI lineage: Eukaryota > Metazoa > Chordata > Mammalia > Primates > Cercopithecidae > Macaca > Macaca thibetana. The sequence goes on from NC_065592.1 coordinate 69,751,954, forward strand.
GTCAGTTATTAAAATTTACCTGATTTATTTATATCCACTTAAATGGTGGCCTGTGCCCCTTCTTCCAATGCTCTACCACAGGAGACACAATCTGTGTGCCCTGACTCTCCTTGTGCTTTGTTCTGCTTGGAATTCATGTTCCTTGGTTGCCTCATGCCTTCAGTTTTCTGATGGGTTCAAGGAAAGTTATAATCTGACTTTTTCTCATTGTTACTGTAAAAGCAACATTATTTAAAGCTTTTTACATCTTAAGTACAAATGGAAGTCCAGCTGATTTGTTATTGTAGTTGTATGTGCAAAATAATTCTGAAACTTTTCATGAAATATAATAGGATCGAGCAAATATCTAAAAGTATGATGTTGCTGGAGCCAGAGTTCTTACTGTGAAGCAAGAGGGAAAGCAAGAAACAACTGTCTAGAAACAGAATCAGGGCTCATTGCTCAACAGTTTTCTAGATGGATATAAATTAGCAGAGAAGAAATATTTTGACAGTCCTTCTAATGCCTGAAATTAATCCCCTTCACAATACTATAGAATTCTATATTTATCAATGAGACTTGCTGAAAGTAAAAATACTATTATAATATTTATAACCAAATAAGCCACTCTTCTTACCAGTTTGTAAATGTGTCCTTGAATACCAAAAATAAATGACACAACCAATCAAAGCAAATAATTATAAGATAAAAATATTTATAGAATAAAAGAGTAAATTACTTTTCTAGTATTTGCTATGCTGAATATTGTAAATGGATATTCACTTGTATAACCATTTCTACTGATAAAACAAGCAACGTGTTCATTTTATATCTATATTATTTTTGGTAAAATACGTCTCTTCTTTAGGTTTGCTATGAAGAAAGTCATCATTCAATCATCAAAACACATTTATGAAGATGAAGTGAAATTGGCAAAGAGAAAACTGAATGTCCCTGAATAAAACCTGTATATCTGGATAATTATGTTTCTGTGAATCATTTTTGAGAAGTTTGTACATTTCAAGGTTTCATTTTGGAACTGAAATGAAAATGAAAGAATCTGTTCTTATAAGATTTACAGAAATTCTACTGACTCAAGTGATCTCAAGAGCTGATACAAGTACCTGAACTTTTTCACTTTTTCATAAAGCCTCTTCTGTCTCCATTACTTTGCCAGTCATCTAGCTTGTAACTGTTATGTCTGACTTCATTCTTGATTTCTCCCACCTGATTTCCCTTCCTTTCTTTCTTTCTTTCTTTCTTTCTTTCTTTCTTTCTTTCTTTCTTTCTTTCTTTCTTTCTCTCTTTCTTTCTTTCTTTCTTTCTCTTTCTCTCTCTCTCTTTCTTTCTTTCTTTCTTTCTTTCTTTCTTTCTCTCTCTTCTCTCTTTCTCTTTCTTTCTTTCTTTCTTTTTCTCTTTCTCTCTCTCTCTTTCTTTCTTTCTTTCTCTTTCTTTCTGTCTCTCTCTTCTCTCTTTCTTTCTCTTTCTTTCTTTCTTTCTTTCTTTCTTTCTTTCTTTTTCTTTCTTTCTTTCTTTTTCTTTCTTTCTTTTTTCTTTCTTTCTTTCTTTCTTTCTTTCTTTCTTTCTTTCTTTCGTCCACTTTATTTCTCTTTCTAATCACACTCCTCTCCTTTCTCCCAGAGGTAATCATGATCTGACTTTTATGATAATCATTCTCACTTTTTCTTTTCTTTGTTTCTTTTTTTTTTTTTTTTTTTTCATTATACTTTAAGTTCTGGGGTACATGTGCAGAACATGCTGGTTTCTTACATAGGTATACACTTTCCATGGTGGTTTGCTGCACCCATCAACCCGTCGTCTACATTAGGTATTTCTTCTAATGCTATCCCTCCCCTAGCCCCCAAACCCTGCTTTCTTATTACAAACTTTTGTGTCTGACTTCACCAAAGTATGAACTTTTTACTCATTTCTCAACGTATTGCAAACATCGAGGCCCAAACCCTCTTTTGATTAATGTAACCTCTTTTCAAGATTTCCAATATTTCAGCTTCCTTGTCTCTAACCTGATCAAACTCTATTTACATCTTCTTTCCTAGTTGATTTGATCACAGTAGAGACTTAATTTTTAAAAATTATGTCTGAGTGAAAATAGCGCTATCTATCAGTAGGCATTATAATACAAAAGTGCTGGGAAGCACTTTAAATAATGCCGAAGGGAGGAAGGGAAGTGCTGGGTAGAGGACAGTGTGGTCCCTGGCTAGGACTCCACCCCCACAGACCTAAGTGAAGACAGACACTCCTGCCTTCCTACCCAAATGTTACATTTCCCAAGATCACCCTGGCCCGCCACACCCCCGCCTCCTGGGCCTATAAAAACCGGAGATCCTAGCAGGCAGACACAGGGGCGGCCAGACATCCAGAGGAGCACATCCGCAGAAGAAGCAGCAAGGGAAGTGGAGAGGAGCTTGTCAGCAGTCACCTGCTCGCCAGCGGGCCATCGACCAGCAGAAAAACGCGGAGTTTGGCCGGGGCAGTTGAAGAAGAGCCCGAGCCGCCAGCTGCCCGACTCCAGGGGAAAACTGTTTCCCTTCTGGCTCCGCCATCCGCTGAGAGCTATTTCCACTCAATAAAACCTTGCACTCATTCTCCCATCCCACATGTGATCCGATTCTTCCTGTACACCAAAGCGAGAAGCCCCGGGATACAAAAGTCGCTCTGTGCTTGTGATAAGGAAAGGGGTGTAACTGAGCTCATTAACACAAGCCGCCTATACATGGCAAACTAAGAGAGCGCCCTGTAACACAGGCCCACTGGGGCTTCAGCTGTAAACATTCAGCCCTAGACACTGCCATGGGTTCGGAGCCCCACACCCTGCCCTTCTGTATGCTCCCCTAGAGATTTGAGCAGCAGGGCACTGAAGAAGCGAGCTCCCATCGCATGCCCTGCGAGGGGGACAAGGGAAACTTTCCCGTTTCAATTATTGTATATCACTCACTTCTTTTGCCATTTTTGTTTTTGAAATAATTATCCATGCATCTGGCAGAGCTTCGTGAGGACTTCAGTTTATTGAAAACTTTTGTGTAATATATTGTTGACTTGGCAAAGTTTGTTTATCGGGCTTATTTCTGGGAGCAGATCAAAATTTTAGTGGAATGTTGTATATATGCTCTTTGAGCACATGGAAAGAATGTGTGTTCAGCTGTTATTGAGTAGAGTGTTCTAAAAACATGAATTAGTTCAAGTTGGTTGGCAGTTTTTTTCAGGTCATCTACATTCTTATTGGCCTAATACCCATTTGTTCTATCAAATACTGAGGAACAGTATTGTAGTTGCCAACCATAAATTTATCAATTTGCCTTTTTAAATCGATTTTTGTCACATGTGTTTTGAAATTCTATTGTTAGATACACGTACATTTAGAATTACTATATCTTTTTGAAGAATTAACCCTTTTATCAGTATGTAGTGACTCTCTTTATCCCTGATAATGTATTTTTCTGAAATTTTTTTTTCCTGATACTAATGTAACTACATCTGTTCTCGGAGTTAGTGTTTGAATGGTATATTTCTTTTACATCCTTTTGTTTTTAACCTATGTTTTTATATTTGGAGTGAGTTTTGTTAAAAAAAAACTTATATTTTTATCAGTTTATATGGTATTCAGCAGCATGTGTTCCAAGTAAATAAATAGTCTGTTTCTATTCAGGTATCTGTCTCATCCTGAATTTGAGGTTAGTTGTTGTTACTCCAGTGTTTTGATGGATTCAAGAAATATTATTCAATTGTGCTTTGACCCACTTTTTTCTGGTTGTGAAGGTATAAGTGATCATACATATATATATAAAATTTATGTGGCTTTTTATTTTTTGTAGGTACTTCAGTACAGTGTTAATTAGGGTGATACTAAACATCTTTACATTCTTTTCTCATTTCAAGGATTAAGGTTTAAATGTTTCTTCATAAGGTGGAAAGCCTTTTCCTATCTATTTTCTAGAAGAGTTTGTGTAAATTGGTGTTAGCTACTTCTTTCTTAAATAATTGTTGGAACTCAATGATACAGTTTTCTGTGTCTAGTTTTTTTTGGTGTGGGTAAATATTTATTATTAAGTGTATAATTAAGTTAATAAATACAAAACTGTTTTCTCTTATAGTTCTTTTGAATGGATTTTGTGGTGTTTTCTAGAAAGACTGTCATTTCCTTTAAAATTCATTTCATTTGAAAATAATTTTTCATAATATTGTACAACTTTCTGATTAATACCTGAAAATGTATAATGGTGATACTTTTTCTTTTTTTCTTTCCTGATATTAATTTCTGCCATTGTCTATCTTATCATATTTGCCACTGGTTTATTAATTCCATTCATTTTTTTAAAAAAACCACTTTGGGTTTTGTTGATACTTATTTTACATTTGTATTATAGTTGATTCTTATTTTAAAACTTATTTCCATAGTTTTTTGGGGAACAGGTGGTATTTGGTTACATAAGTATAATTTGTTATGTTTTTTCTTTGTTATTTAATATTTTCTAATTCCTTTAGTTTTTGAGATCAATACACTCCTCAATATATTAGTTTTCAGCCATTCATTTTTACAAATTTGTTTATGGATGTAAATTTTCCTCTAAACACTTGATTTGTAGCATTGCATAGGTATTGATATAACATTTTTTCATTATCTTTCAATTAAAATATTGTCTATTTCTAACTGTTATTGATTCTTCAATCCATGGATTATTTATAAATGTGTTCTTAACTTTCCTAATAATTAGAGATTTTCTTGTTATTTTCTTACCCATTTCTATGTGCTTTCAGGAGTAGAGACAATTATCTGTAAGCTTTTTATTCTTTGAAATTTGATGACATTGGCTTTAGGTTCTAGAACCTATATATGTTCTAGGATTATTTGGAGATATGTTTCACATGAATATGAAAAGAAGTTGCTATGCACAGTGTTTTAAAAATGGCAATTCAATAAAAACTTTTACTTTTTAAAATAATCTTCTATATTCTTACTGAATACTTAATATATTTTCCCTAAGTTACTGATAAAAATGTGTTAAATCTTATTTGCTGTTGTTGATTTTTCTCTTTCTCCTCATTCTATAAAGTGTTGCTTTTTATATTTAGCAGTATGTTTACAGAGCTATAGTACAATTGCTATTTATACTCAGTGAAATGTTCTTGGTATCTCTATGAAATATATCTCATAATGTCTTATAATAAATTTGTCTTAACATTTAATTTGTTTGATATTGAGATATTTTTATAAGATGTTTTTTGATGTTTTATGTGTAGTATGACTTGTTCACACTTCTACTTTTTAATTTTCTCCATTCTTACTTTTTTAAGATGTCTGTTTTAAAAATGTAATCAACATTCTTTGTTTTAATATAAGTTGATAAAAGTCAGGTGTGGTGGCTCATGCCTGTAACCCCAGCACTGTGGGAGGCTGATTTGGGCAGATCACCTGAGGTCAGGAGTTTGAGATCAGCCTGGCCAACATGGTGAAACCCCGGCTCTACCAAAAATACAAAAATTAACCAGGTGTGATGGCGGGTGCCTGTAATCCCAGCTACTCAGGAGGCTGAGGCAGGAGAATCACTTGATCCCAGGAGGCGGAGGTTGCAGTGAGCCAGGATGGCACCACTGCACTCCAGTCTGGGTAACAGAGTGAGAGTCTGTCTCAAATAATAATAATAATAATAATAATAATAATAATCTTTCTATCTATATATGCTGATAAAAATCCTCCCTAAACTGGAATATTTAAAAATTTATTTTTGATATATTTACTGACTTATTTTAGTTAAAATCCATAATCTACTTGTCTTACCTATTCTATGTCCTTTTTCTCTCTCCTTAAGTGTGTTTTAAAAAGAATCATTCTTGGCCGGGCGCGGTGGCTCAAGCCTGTAATCCCAGCACTTTGGGAGGCCGAGACGGGCGGATCACGAGGTCAGGAGATCGAGATCATCCTGGTTGAAACGGTGAAACCCCGTCTCTACTAAAAAAAAAAATACAAAAAACTAGCTGGGCAAGGTGGCGGGTACCTGTAGTCCCAGCTACTAGGGAGGATGAGGCAGGAGAATGGCGTAAACCCGGGAGGCGGAGCTTGCAGTGAGCTGAGATCCGGCCACTGCACTCCAGCTTGGGCGACAGAGCGAGACTCTGTCTCAAAAAAAAAAAAAAAAAAAAAAAAAAAGAATCATTCTTGGTTTTCTTATTAAGTATGTGTGTGTGTATATGTGTGTGTGTATATATATTTATATACATATATATATAAAATTCCATGCTTATTGGTTACCCAACAGACTATAAGTTTCATCTCTTTTTTATTTGACACCAACATAAAATATGACCTTTACCAATTTTGGGATGACATAAGAAGCTTAGAACGCTATTTCTTTTATCTCCTTTCACATGTTGTATAACTGTTTTCATCTATGTTTACTCAACTCATATTTGAAACTTGACAAGATGTTACTGCCATTCAATAGAGCAAATTCTCCTTTATGTTTCCTAATATACTGATCATTTTAATAGCTTTTAATTCTTTTGTATATATCCTAGATTACAATTAGTTTCCCAGGAGAACTCACTAACCATCTCTTTCTTCAGGTTCATATCTGATTAACATATAATCTATTAATGTTTTTACTACATTTTAATTTTGAAGGATAAATTTTATTAGTTTTAGAATTCTAGCCCGATGGTTATTTTCTTTCAGCACTTTGATGATGTTATTTTATTACCTCCAGAATCCTGTCATTTTTGCTGTGAACTCAGCTGTCAGAATAACCTTTGCTCATTTGAAGGTAATGTGTCTTTCACTCCCCACTTGGTAACTTTATAGTTTTCTTTTGTCATTGGTTTTATTTTTACTCTGATGCTTCTGGCAGTTACTTGCTTTGTATTTATCTTACCTTGCATTTGAAGAGCACCTTAAATTTGGGTTTTTCTACTTTCTTCAGATCTAGAAAAATTTTGGCCTTTAGATCTTCTAAAGGTGTTTCTGCTTTGTATTTTTTTCTCCCCTCTGTGTCTCCAGTTATACTTATGAAAGATTTTCACCATTTTTTATATACTTATTAGGCTCTTGTAAGTACATTACAACCTTTATTTTCTACATTTGAATATTTTTCTTCTGGATATTTTCTCCTAATTCAGTGATCCCTTCTTCTTTTATGTCTAATCTGTGGTTAAGTTTTCTAGTGTATCTACATTAAGTGAAAATATCCTTCATGTCATCTGTGTAAGTCTGTTCTCACATTGCTATAAAGAACAAGACTGGGTGATTAATGAAGAAAAGAGATTCAATTGACTCACAGTTCCACAGGCTGTAAAGAAGCATGGCTGGGAGGTCTCAGTAAACTTACAATCATGGTGGAAGGGAAAGGGGAAGCAAGCACATCTTACCCTATGGGAGGAGAGAGAGAGAAGGAGAAAGTGCCACACACTTTTAAACCATCAGTCCTCATGAGAACTCACTATCACGAGAACAGCAAGGGAGAAATCTATCCCTATGATCCAATCGCCTCCCACCTGTCCCCTCCTCCAATCTGACATGAGATTTGGATGGGGACACAAATCCAAACCATATCATCATCTTTTTCTTTTCTTTTTATCTGATAACTACAATTTTTAGATTACTTCTCAGTTAGATTCCATGTGTTTGCTTGTTTGCTTTTCTCACTTTTTGTTACTTTGATTTTACCTTCTGGTATCCCAGTAATTAAAAATATATATATTATTGGTCATTTTAAATGAAAATAAATTGAGACTCTAAATACAGTTCTCTGTCTTTTAAAAAAATGTTGTTATATCATGTTGTTAGACGTAGTTAGTTGTGCAGATTAGTTTATTTCATTTTGGGATTGAGTTTGGTCCCAGCTATACTCCATACTTGATATTTTATTATGGCTAGTTTATTTCCAGTCTACTCTTACTCTTATTTGTAGCACTGCAGGATCATGTGTGTGTGTGTGTGTGTGTGTGTGTGTGTGAGTGTGTGTTGTTTGTGCTGTCAAGACTTCCAATACATACTCAGCTCTCGTGTACATTTTTTTTTTCCACTCAGCACTAGAAAACTGCTGAAAGCTCTCCTCTGCTTCCTAGCCTATTAGCCATCACTCTCTCGGTGTTAAGCCTGTCGTTTCAGTACCACTTAGAAACCAATAAATGTCTTGACTTTTAAAAGTGCCTTCAAATGCTGGGCTCATTTCAAAGTGCTTTGTTTCACTTTAACATATTAGTTCTCACTGAGTTGGTGGCCCAGAAACTCGAATTTTGTTTTCCTGACCCACAGCATTGTGGAAAGTTAATATCTGCTTATCAGCTATTGCCACCACTTTCTCCTTGGATTATTAATTATCCCTTTCAAAATGATGAGAGTCTTGTTGGGGGGGGGGATATTGAATAATTAAAATCTGTTTCAAAATTATTTTCTTTGTGATTTTTGCTCTTCAAGCCCTGGATGTTTTGGTATACCTCTGATGTCTTCAACGAGATACTTTTTAGATTTTTCCATTATTCTCAATGAAGAGCTGATAAAGAAAAAGTTAATATGCCATTATTCTACCAGTTCTTTTATTATTTTTATTCATTAATTTTATGTACTGAATTCCACGTCCCTCAGCTTCACTTTTACAACTAAATTTCATAGTATACACATTGCAGAAAGTCTTTTACATATTTTACCTTATTTTTATGTTTAGAATGTCCAATACATAAACAGAGAAAACATATCTCAGAAAGATTGTCTTGACCCTTAAGTCAAATTAAGGGAATAATTTGGGGGGGGATCTATTTACACTAATCCAAAATTACCTTTTCTTTGTGTTTCCCTGGCTTTATCCTCTATATATTTGGGAAAACTTTATGCATTCTCTAATACTAAAGAGTAACATTTTTGTACCATATTTTGCTCAAAAGTATAGTGAATTTTGCTCATGCTGCTGTGCAATGTCAGAGAAAGCAGAAATGAAGAACTAGGCAATTGTTCCTGCTTTCTTTTAGTTGGGAAGTATGCTTATTTGTGAACTTTGTCAAAGGATAGGGACAAAAGAAAGGGCATGGTGCTGTTTTTGTTATTTGTGTCATTGTGTCTAGAGGGTATGGTACTGTAATAACAGAAAGTGAAAGTGCCTTTTCAGTTGATAAGAGAAAGGGGGAGAAAAATAGCACTAACATTACAATTCTCTCAAGGGATTTCATCAAGCATGGAAGATATTTTAGGTTCATGCTTCTGTAATATCTTACCTTTATTTTTATTTCACCTCAGAACTCATCTATTTGGGCAGATTTAATTCCAGAAGGAGTAGCCAAAAATGAGTCTTCAGAAGCTGAAATGCAAAAAAAAATCCCATGGCACCAGAAAGGTTCTGTGCGGTTCCTATTGTCACCCTTTTTAAATGATCCACTTATTACTGGTTAAATTTTAGTTCTCAGGATGCCAATGTGATATTTAGCAGAGCATTTTACCTTTGAGGATACAAAAATTCTAGATGCAATTATGAATGACCTTGCAATGGTAAGCCAGCACACTCTGCAGAATCAATAGCCAGAAAGGATTCAGTAGTGAGTCCAATAAGGTGAAAAAGAACTTTGTGAAGAAAGGGAGCTTCGAAGGAGGGAAGATGATAGTGAAGAGTGGGAGGATGAGCAAGTAGATTAAACAGAAGTCATACTGATGTGGCTGTGCCAGATTGTTCATGCTGCTTTTGAAGCTGAAATTTGATTCCCACAAAAATGACAGATGTTGCAGTTTTGGCCAATTAAGGGACAAAAAACTCTAATAATTGTATGCTCTGCTGGCTATATAACAGGCATTTGAACGCTAGTCGGGTAGTCAGTGACAATCAAACCTGAACATGCAGCTTATCGCTAGGTAAAAAAGAAATAAAGAAAGGCATCAATACCAAAAAAAAAATCTACATTCATAAATAAGAACGTACAGATGAAATACAAGTTACAGAAAACATTTTACTATACAAAAGTCAGACAGAAACAACTTGCATGTCATGTGTAATGCATGTAATTTTATGTTAATTTTCAACTGGGTAAAGTGTTATCTAAATGTTAATTCCAACATTGCATCTGAAAAATAAAATTTTTAAGAAGATAATCATTAACTCAATAAAAAATTTTACAAATATATTATTTCATTTAGTAGATTATCTCCCCTTACTTTCTTTGTTTCTCTCTCTCTTACACACACACCACAAACACATACACAAGCACACATATAAGCTCACATATACATGTTAGAAAAATGTTAATTATTACTAGGGCTTTTCCAAGATCAGCAGTATAGGGAATATGAAAACATGGGTCTCTATCTTTATTTCCCAATTCCTACAGTGATTCTACAGAGAAACCCTGATTTAAGTTTTATTTGATGGGATGTGGACAATATATCCTCTTGACACTGCTATTACTTGGCCTTCAAGTAACAATACATTGCATTACAAATGAGGAATGGCAGGATCACTTAAAACAATTAGTTCTAGAAATTTTGGAATTTTTGATTTAACAAGGATTCTACAGTTTGTCTACTCCAAGTTTATTTTTTACGGAAAAGTTCAACCAAGACAAAAGTTTTTGTGACTTGCCCAAGTTCCCATGACTTCATAGACGTGGAACAGGGAATAATGACATTTACACATTTATACTAGAAATTATATACAGTTTATAGCTATTCTCAGAGATTTATATAAATATGACATAACTTGCTTTGTCATTCTCTCTAAACTTATAACTGAAACTCAATTAAAATGAGTTTGAGGGCCTGGCATGGTGGCTCATGCCTGTAATCTCAGCACTTTGGGAGGCCACAGCAGGCAAATCACTTGACGTCAGGAGTTTGAGACCAGCCTGGCCAACATGGTGAAACTCTGTCTCTACCAAAAAATTACAAATGTTATCTGGGTGCGGGGTGTGGCAGTGCATGCCTGTAATCCCAGCTACTTGGGAGGCTGAGGCAGGAGAATTGCTTGAACTGGAGAGGTGAAGGTTGTAGTGAGCCAAGATCCTGCCGCTGCACTCCAGCCTGAGCGACAGAGTGAGACTTCATTTCAATAAATAAATAGATAACATAAAAATTAGTTAGAGAGAGAGACAGTGTGTGTGTGTGTGTGTGTGTGTGTGTGTGTGTATGTGTGTGTGTTTGTATTGGTATATTTGTACCCATCAAGCTAATCGTAAAATAAAATATTGGCCGGGCATGGTGGCTCACCCTTTTAATCTCAGAACTCTGGGAGGCCGAGGCAGGAGGATTGCTTGAGCCCAGGAGTTCAAGACCAGCCTGGGCAACATGGCAAAACCCTATCTCTACAAAAAATAGAAAAAGTAGCTGGGCGTGGTGACATATGCCTATCGTCCCAGCTACTTGGGGGGCTGAGGCAGGAAGGTTGCTCGAGCACAGGCAGTCAAGGCTGCAGTGAGCCAAGATTGCCCCACTGCACTCCAGCCTGGTTTGGCAGAGTGAGACCCTATCTCTCCTGCCCCACTTCAAAAAGAAATATTTTTTCTAAAAGATTGACACAGTTCATTTTTCATCTGTATAATTGATTATGATCCCCTTTGGTGATTGCCATTCAAACCGATAAATTCTATTTTGATGTTGACAGCAAAGTTTCAGCAACACAAGGAGACTGTCAGTCATCTCTTTCTAGCACTTATGTTGAATTAGAGTACACATATATATGAGTCTCTTTATGTACTGAATATAGATGTCCACAGATCCCATAATATTGAACCCTTGTAATTCATACCTCTGTAGACTATGAAAATATTGTTTATGCATGTACTCTAGAAGGATCCTCAAATCATGTATTGCAAAAGAGAGAGCCATCACCATAGTGAATGACTGTCTCAAAATGTAGGCTGTTCTTATGTATACATAACCTAAACTGGAATTGAAAGAATTTAAGCAGCATGGGACTGAATTCAAGGTCAAATGAAAAATTTACTTATGGGACATGTATTAGGAAATCAACAGCATTTTATAAACAGCGATTATTTTTTAATCATCATGTCCAACCAATAGCCAAATCCCCTGGCAAGGCAAGCTGGATTACATTATATGGTAGATAGTAAGTTGTCTCAGTTTCGAAGTGTTCCAAATTGAATACATGCAATCATGCCTTAATAGTACTTCATTTCCCAAAAATATGTAGTGCAGTTAGCCATGTACTTTTGTTCTGTCAACTCCCAGTTCTGATGTGTTTGCTCCCAGGGGTGTTCGTTTCTTCAACTGCCTTATCTAATTCTGTTCAGCAACCCCAGGTCAGTAATCATCACCATTCTATCCTCAAAGACTCTTTATTAAGTATCCCTTTTAGTTCCGTCTGACAGGTATCCTTTCATTTTTACACACTTACCCCTTTAAGACTAAGCCAGAAAACAACACATTTCAAATACTTGTGCACTAATAACTAATTGTATTCTTTCCAAAGGCAACAGCCTCCATGTAATCTAGTCTTCTATCACTTTGCTTACATGATGCTACTATTTCCTGATGTACAAGTTATTTCGTTGCTTGTTATTTTGTCCTGACTGGATTGCCTGCTCAGGTGCTCGTTACCTAGAAGTGTTATATTTTTATTTCTTCTGCGTCTGCTTTAACATGTCTTATCTCATCCCACCTACAATTGTTTTTCTCCTCAGTAGTTAAATTCTGCTCATCTTCTTCAGATCTGTCATTTCCTCAAGCAATCTCTGTTGACCTTAACAGCACTGCCACAACTGTAATTTCACCTTTATTTGTGTGATTATTTGATCCATGGCCCTTTCTTCTCACTTGACTGTTTTCTTCAGGAGGGTACAATTTCCTTCTGCCTTGGCTTACGTTGTTTCTCTGTTACATGTCCCATAATCAGGGTTCGGAAATGTTGATTGAATTAAGAAGTTAGTGAAAACAAATCATGCCAAGCTAATACAGCTGAGACTTGTTTTTGATGAGTAATATGTATATTTTTCTAAATAGCATTCTATCTCTTGCACAATTTATAAGGACAAAGAACATGATCAACCACTATGCATACCTTCTATGTGCAGGCACTAACTGTGCTGGGCATTTTACAGATGAATTGTTCTAGTATTTTTCCCATAAAAAAACCTGATAATATAATTAAAGGGCTTTTCCAAGATCATGAACTTACTAAGTAGTAGATTTCAACCAACTTGTGTCTAGAACCAGAATTGATACTCTTTGTATGTACTACAGCATGCCCTAAGTAGAAGCAAAATATGTTTAATAAAGTGCATACCAAAGTATACTTATCAAAAAAGAAAAGTAACCCTTATTTGGACTTCTGAGTGGCCCCATTTTGCTCTCTAGTTTGTATAAAGGAGTTAAAACTTAACGTTTTTATAATTATATTTCACAGAACAAAAAATCAGCCTTCAAATCCCACAGGTGAGCAGTTTGCAGAATGCTGGGACCCGGTGGTAAAGTGACCTGAGTTCTAAAGTTTGGAGGGCAGGATTCATGAGCCTTCATTCCACCACTTCAAATTGAGGAGCTACAATGTTTTATAAGTTCACATTTTATGTAACATGATATTTGAAAAAAAAAATTCATGTTCTGCCATCAAAGAAACAAAACCCACGGTAGTTTGATAAGTTTGGAAACCAATAAAATAGAGAATAGATGTTGAGTCCTGGAATAATTCCTTCTGAGATAACACAGCTACAGCTGAAATCAAATGGAAAAACTGAACTCCATCAGCGATATGAAAAGAGAGGGTCCCCTTCTCTAAAGAAAGACATTCAAACTGAACAGAAGGCTTCTCAGGCTGCAGAAGAAATGACTCCCAGAAAAGCCTCACCGAAAGGAATCATTATTCCCATGGGAACTCTATATTTAAGATTTCCTTGGCTCAAGAAGCAGCAACAGAGAGAAGTTGAAAGCCTGGTCCTTTCAATTAGAAGCTGTGTAATCTAGGGCAATTTACTTTCTTTCTCTGCATCCAGACTCTCTTAAATATAAAACTGAAAAATCAACTCACAGGATTTAGTAAAGATTAAAATATTTAATGTACATACAAAATGTGATACATTGTTATTGATAAACACTTAATGCAAATTAGGCAATTCATTAAGAACATAAACAAAAAAATTTTAAGCATTTAGTCTCAAAGGAGCCACTTTGTTAGACGTGATGGGAGTTGCAAAGAAACCTGAGTCATGGTCAGGCCATCCAGGTTTGTACAATATATTTGGAGACAGAATTCAGAGAGCAGACTGGAGACTTAGAGACAGAAAGAGAAATATATACAGACTGAAATATTTAATCAATGACCACAGCATTATCCATCAGGAAAAAGATTACTCCTGCTGTTAATGAGAGAAAAACAACTCAACTAATATCTCAAAATGTGACAGAGTATTGTTCTGCCCACAAATTTGTTTTATTTTATTTTTAGGCTGAGGGGAAATGGAATAGCTCTGTTTGTTTTCACTATTAACTCTGTATGTACAGATTGTTTCTATTTTTCCATCGTAAGTACCTTACATTTTATTTCTAAATTTGTAGATTTTAAGATGCTTCTTTTATAAAATTTTTCTTACTGTAGTCTCACAAGGATCCTAGGAAATAGCAGGCAACAACGATTTATATTAGGAAGGAAAAATACAGAGTGATTGTCACAGGGGAAGGCCACACAGTGTAGAGTAGAACAGTTCCAGATTTTCAGAATTTAACCTCATGGTCATTAGTGGAATTTGTGGTATTGTTCTTTCTTCTGAGTTGTTCATCATTGCCCCAGATTTACAATCATAAACCCTCCAACTTTATTATTAAATGCTTAATTAATTTCACAACCTTTACTTGCCCTTGCAGCAAAATGATGCCCCCTCCTACAATGATAACACTGCTTAATTCACCACGGGTAATGTATAACTTAGAAACTTCGATGTACTACTGCTACACGTAATGGCATTTCAAGCAGGTTGTTTGACACCCTGTACTTGTTTAACTGTCTACATGTACTGTCCATTATGATTAAGACTCAAAGTTTAACTGACACTAAGAAACCACTTAATAGCAAAGCCGAAACTGACTTGCAGTCCCTGGAAACCCGGTATAATCTTTTTATGCTAATCTCCACTTTGCCATATTTTGGATAGTCAGGTTCTCAGATGAAGTCTTATCTCTAGTTGCTTTCCCATAGGGTGAAGGGAATGATACTTGAAACATCTTTGAATGCTTTAGATTATGTAGAGGGCCTTGTGTATAGTAGTAGTATGGAAGCCAGAGGTGACTGAGAATATATTATAAATTGGGATGAAAAGGCTACAATGATCTGAAAGTGATGCACTTGAATATTTAAGTTGCTATAGCCGGACAATACAAAAAAGGACAAAGTTCATGGGTCAGTGCATTATTTCATCATTGATTTTCCCTGCCACTTCCTTTTAGCTCATTGATTTCCATTGCTGATTGAGTCATGTTCATCTGCTGCAAGGAGGTCACCTCATTTCCCTTTTGCTCATTTTTTTCTGCCTACTCGGCACTCCTCTACGTGTGTGTCACTCCCACTAATCTCAATTGTCTGCTGTCAACAGAGTGGAATACTTTATGCACAATGGGCCGTGAGATTCATGGTGGGTAGTGCAGGCAGACACTGCATAAAACTTAAACAGAACATACTCATGGACTCCATTGTACGTTGCAGACATTTTGGAGTTGTTTCCCCTACATCAGATTTAAAGGCATGCAGTGTCTGTGGTCCCCCGTGGTCATAAAGAAATACCCCCTAAGCCTAGCAGAAAGGAATAATGCCCTCATCTCTCTGAATACAGATGTCACAAAATAAGCCCCTCCTCAAGGTCACAATACTCTTTATTTCATGCCACACTATCTAGAGCCCTTTCATTCAGCAGCTATACCAGATCTTGTTTCTATTGAGAAATGTTCAACAGGTGAAAGAAATAGCTGTCTTTTCAAGGAAGATAGCAGTCTGTATCATCTGTTTCAACGATTTGGATTTCATTTACTAGGGAACCCATTTCAAAATCAGTCAAATATGTTCATCAAAGTGTCAGAAGGGTATCAGTATGTCAATTATGTCTTTACACAGAAGGCATACATATCTTAATTTAAGGTGTTCTTTAATCATAGCTCCAATCCTTAGGAAAATAAAACCAATTAGATATCTGTACAGCTTTATGTTATTCAAATTCTAAATGCATTAGTGACAAGGCAAGCTGTATTCATTCCTAGCTTAAAATCATAAACATACCCACAAAGAAAACAACAAAACCTTTCAGATCACAGAGCTACTGCTTTTAATGAGATTTTTTTTCCAGGTTTGTTTAACACTGAAGATGATGCCTTTGAATTTTTTATACCACTTGAAGATGTGATTTACTTCATGTTTAGTAATTGGCCATGTGGGTCTCGGTTCTAAAATTTATTATTCAACATTTAACAAGACTAACAGTATTAAATACTAATCAACTTTTAATAAGAATTACAAATGTTATCTCCTTGTTCAAGACAAGAAAAGCAATCACTGTAATCAATCAGGTAGTCTAATCAATTTTCAAAATGAAATTAACCATGCAACATGTTGGGGGAAAAAAAACAAACCTTGAAGAATAGTATTCTATGTCTTTGCTATGAAGAAGATAAGCTTAATTTTAGAAAATGGTAATAGGATATTTAGTTTCCGCATGATCTAATTACTCTGATGAGTTTTTAAAGGGTTACTGAGATTTATTCTTACAAGTCTTTTCACTGACTTGAAGGGGGATTACAAAGAGTCGATAGATATGCATTATGAGATGTGATATCATGTCTGCAATTTTTCTCCATGTTAGTCCATATATAAATTACATCAGAAACTGTATTTTAATCACTCCAGTATTTACCTGCTTCCTAATATGGTATAAGCCATACGATAGTTTAACATAAAGGAACATTTTATTAATATTAAGTACAAGGATTCTTGTATGTAGAAATAATAAGAAAACTATTTAAATTGCTGCCCTAATAAAAATTTTTTTCATATAATTTTTAGGTAAATTTTCTCAAATAATGACATGTTATATAAAGGCAAGTAATCCAACTTATTCATCTAATATGAGATACAGGAATATTCTGTGCCAAGCTACTTGCTGGGTGCGAGGAACACAAATAAGAAACAAATTGACGGCGCTTACAGAACTAAAGACCCAAGGAGGAAATGGTCACGTAAACAATGAAACAAGTTGCTAAGTGCAAGGAATTTGCAGGGAATCGTACATACCTGACTGGTTAAAAAGAGTAAATTTCTGTAAATATTTCACAGAGAGGTTAGTCTAAATTGTTAATAAAATACTACTACTAATAAAAGTGACTTCTATTGAATAATTACTAAGTGCTAGCTGCACTCTATACTTTAGATACACTATCTCCTTTCATTCTCCCATGAAATGATTGGACTATTATATTTATTTTAAAGATGAGGAAATTTGAGATTCAGAATGTTTGAGTGACCTGAGCAAAGTCACACAGTTACTAATTTGTGAATATAGTATAGTAAACCATGCATTTGACCCTGAAATTTCCTACATGGATCTCCTGGATGCTTAACTGCCTTGCTGAGACAAACTAAAATTGAAAGTTCAAAAGCCCCCATTTAATTTGGCCTTCAATATGAATCACAAGCCCATGTAAAATACCCTAAGACACTGTTTACAATTATTTTCAAATTATTAACATCTACATCTAACAGTGTGATGCATATTTTAAATGATCGAATTTATTGTAAAAAATACAAAGATATTTGGATTTACCATTGGCATTAATGTTGCTAACTCTATCTGCATAACAAATATGCTTTGCTAAAGCTATTAACTTTATATAGATATCTATAAAAAAGGAGATTTAAAAAAGAGAGCAGGCATACTTGACAGCAAATCCAGTATTATCTATTAAGAGTACACACTTGACATGACAATACTTGAATAAGAACAAATAATAATCAGTATCACATGACATGAAGATACCTTTTCAAAATAGCATCTGGCCTTGTTACTGAATAGACTCCTCAAAATCACTGACACATGCAAACCTAAAACCCTCCAAACTCTGTTAAAATTATTTCCAAATGTTTTCTGATGTTATCATTTTTTACACAAAGAATTATTTTTCAATGATACTATTTTTGACAATATATAGCCATATCCGTAAATAACAATTACAGGTAAAGTATTGGTATACAGAGCAGGAAGCATTAATATTTCTACATACGATCTCAATCAACCTCCAAGTCAACCTTGACATCATTATGTCCATTTATTCAGATATGGAATGTTAGATGGCAGAGGTTAATGAATAGGCCAGAGTCTTGTTATACAGCCAGTTGTCAGGGGAGCCAGGATCTATATGTAAAATGTATGACTCTGAACTGCATACATTATTTTTCACAATATATTGTTTACTAACCTTATTTTTTTGTAAATTAACTAGATCACTTGGGGTTGTTTACAACACAAAATTAAGCATTAAAGTTTACATAATATAATTCAGACTCTAGAAGTCTCAACAAATATATGACACACACATATATTTTACAAATTGTTCTCCTTCATTGTCTATAATCTTCAAATTTCTGCTCTCAATATCAGGCACCAAACTTACCAAATATATTGTAAATGCCTAGCAGGCATGTTCGTGGCCTAAGTATGTGCCTAACATCCACAGTGGAGGTATCTGCAGCTTTGGTGGACAGCTCCATACACAGCAGGAATCATTCCCTCTTAGATGACTAATCTCTCTCTCTCTCTCTCTCTCTCTCTCTCACCTGGTTTATTGCTGTTAACATTAACACATATTCAGATCTCCCCTGCCCTTATCATTTTCCTTCTATCTTTACACACTAGCCTTTTCACAAATATATGTAAGCCCCGATCTATACATGCTACTCCAAGTAATGAGTCAAGAGTGTTGTACTACAGGAACAAAGCCCTCAACCTCATTATGTTTACATTTTCATGGTGGAGACAGAACACTGCATTTAAAAGTCCCTGAAGCAATACAAGTTTAGGCTGCAAGAAAGACAACAATCAAGAAAGCCTTTGAAAATTTAACCCAATAAACTGTGTTAATGACAATAGTGTTAATCGAGCTGGGAGACTAAAGGGCAAGATCAGTTTGGCATAATTCTGCAGTGGCCATGTTAAATTAGAGAGACCTATTACATGCAAGTAGAAATGTCAAAATGGAACTGTAATATATAAATTTTGTGCTCAGGGGAAAGGCCTGACCCTGAGATATAAACTGAGGAATTGTCTGCCTATAGATGGAATGTAAAGCCATGAGACAGGTGTGATAACAAAGGGAGAGAAGATAAATAACAAAAATATATGGGTTAAGGAAAATGGTTAGGGTTATTTGAATCTTTAGACAAAGGTTATAAACAAAGGAGGAGTAACCATAAAGGGAGACTCAGAACTGTGGGATATGAATACAGTTAGGAGAGTAATGTGCTGCAAATCGAGTACAGAAAGTGCCCGAAAAAAGTAGGCATGGGCAATCATGCCCTATGCAACTAAGAAGTTTAAATAAGTACAAATATCAATATTGGATTTCGTACGAAGTGTTAGTGACCCTGACACAGATAGTATCAGTGAAGTGAGGAGGACAAGTCTCACTGAATAAAGCAAAAAGGGACAATATAATAAAAAAGGAAAAAAATCATTGACAGGGAAAAAATAATGTAAAATATATTTCAGACCCATAAAAGATTGGCCAACACCAAAAGCAGATAGAAGAGGCAAATAAAGAAACTAGAGTATTTAAAAAGGAAAACAGACAAAAGATATTTTAAATAAAATAGTCATAAAATAACATGGGTATGGAACATAGAATCTCTCATGCACTGCATTAGTGTTTACAATGTAAAGTAGTAGTCATTTTGGAGAGAAATCTGGCAGTACTTAAAATTCCTACATGTGCTGCCAAAGCAAGCAGAGTACTTATAATTCGTATGCATGTGTATGTGTGCCGATAGATGTGCTGTAGTAAGTTGGTTAACTGATTCGTTGGCTAGTTAGTTGTAAAGACTTTTCCCTGAGTAAACCTCCAGAATAGAGCAGAACAATTCTCATGCAGGTTCCAAAACGAAGGCATATGAAGTTCCAGTTCTCAGCATTGTTTTTGTTTATGAGGACATCTCTGGATCTAGATGTGCATCATTGGGGAACACAGATAACATGTAATAGAAAAAAGAAACACTGCAGTTTCAAGTAACAATTTCAATTAAAGCTTGGATATATAACAGCAATGTGGATAAATGTTAACGACGTACATAGAAAATTTGAGAAACACAGTGTGGTCTATAAAACATACTGCATGTATGGACTGAAACTGCATGCACAATTAATGACTCAAGTTTTATGTAAATATATTCAAATTACATTTTAATCACAAATGGTTGCTAAAGAGGTGTGGGTGAAAGGTGATGAGGAAGAAGCAGAAGAAATACAAGAAAGGACCTTTGTAAGGATCAGTGCTGATGGTGTGTCACAAACTGGTCAATAGGATTAACACAACCTTCTGCATTTGCATTCCAAAAACAGATAAAATGGGAGTTTGGACAAGCAGATATAGAAGAAATAATAACTCTTTAAAAATATTTTGTAGTAAAGAGGAAAAAGAAATGATGAGGTGGATAAAGGCAGTTGGAGGTCAAAAGAGATTTTTTCAGGCAGAAGATTTGTTTGCATATTTGAATACAGAAGAACATTAAAGGGATGGAGGAGAGAGTACAACAGAGAGGAAGAAATGTTCCTGAAGGGATTGAGGGAGCTTTGGTCAACAGCAGAATTTGATAAAACAAGAATCGGTTTAAAACTGGAGGGGTTGGCATAATATAGGGATAAGGACATTTCTCCATGGCAACAAGAAGAAAAGAGAAGATTGTGAGTACTGATGCAGATAAGAAATAGAAAAAGAATTGGGAGGATAAAATAGCTGTCTTCTGTTTGCTTCTATTTTCTTAATAAAAAAGAATCACTCCATCAGTTGAGAATAACAAGTGGAAAATGAAGGCTGCAGGACTACAAGATGAAGAGATGCGAAACTGAAGAGAAAATGTGAGAGCATAAGAAGTAAAATTTCCAAGGGAAATTTGGTAGGATAGTTCTTTTTTAATTTTTATTTTTAAAAATATTCCTGTAGGCACTTTTCCCTGTTTCAGTATAGATTAGAGCTAAGTAGAGGCTGAGTTGCACTAGACCTGGGTTTTTCCAGATGAATGTGTAGACATATTCAGTACTTGTATTACTGTGTCTCTTAGCAGAAGTAAACATATTTGACCACAAACTTCTTTTCTGAAATCTGTTCCCTTGGCTTTGAGCACACAACATTCATCTTTAGTGTTCCTTCCAGGCTCCTCCCACTCTATCCAAATATTCAGTGTTGGGATTCCTCGGGATTTAATCTAAGATATTCTTCTCACTGTTAACATTTTCTGTAGTCTATATACACTCCCCAGATATCAGGTACCATCCATCTATGTGTAATGTTCCCTAGTTTGACACCTCTAATCCAGATCTTTTTTGAGTCCCAAATCTCAAACCCAATTACCTACCCTACCTCTGCGTTTGGATGTATACTAGGGTCCTGAAACTCAACATGAACAGGCCGAATCCATCTTTCCACCAAAAATGAGCTGTCTCTCAAGCATTTTTGTCTCATTAAATGTTCCTACCATCTGTCCTGAGAAAAAATTAGAAACTTGGGACTCATCTTTAATTCCTACCTCTTTCTAAATTCCACATTTAATCAATCAAGTCTTATCTATTCTTCCTTCTAAGTATTTATTTAGTAGTTTTCATTTGTCCTGAATATTAGAATAGTATGGAGAGGTTAACAAAATACATACTTGTCTGAGTGCCATCTCCAGAGATCCTGATTCAATTAGGCTGGTGTAAATCCCAGACACTGAATTAATTAATAATATTAATTTTAAAACTCTAAGAAGTGTTGATATTATCGAAAATCACTGCTCTAATTCACTCATTTCTTTCTATCCTATCTTTTCATATCTTAATACAAACTAATACAAAGGTTAACAGTATTGTAAACAGTGAACAGTACTGTAAACAGTGAAACAGTATTGTAACAGTATTGTAAACAGTGAATATAATTAGATCATTGCAATAACATCTTAAGAAGTTTCATCATTCCTGTTCTCACTTCTTTTCTCTTCATCACAGCAGGAAGGCTTTCTTTCTTTTGTAATGCATATCTAAGTATGTAATGCCTATGCTTGATGCCTGTTAGTTACCTCTTGCTACACAAAGGTTAATGATTTCAACTTTATACACGGGTTGAAACAACAGGTATACTTTATTTTTTCCTGTCTTGTGCAAAGATTTGTGCATGTCAGTCCTTCAATCTGGATTGCTGGTGCCCCCTCTTCAGGTTTCTTTGCCTTACTAACTGCCTAGACAAAGTTGTCTCTCCTGTTTTATATATCCTTACTACACTCTCTCCTTGTCCTGCACATTGCACAGCACTCATCACACAGAATCTACTTGTCTTGCGGATAGTGATATTAGCAAACAGTTATTGAGCACTTATAATGTGCCAAGCACGATGCTGAGTGCTTCAAAAACACAATCTCCTGTTAATACAAAAGAATGCTATAAAAGATGTACTGTAAATATTTCCATTTTATTTTTATTTTTATTTTTTTTTAATTTATTTATTATTATTATACTTTAAGTTGTAGGGTACATGTGCATAACGTGCAGGTTTGTTACATATGTATACTTGTGCCATGTTGCTGTGCTGCACCCATCAACTCGTCATTTACATCAGGTATAACTCCCAATGCAATCCCTCCCCCCTCCCCCCTCCCCATGATAGGCCCCGGAGTGAGATGTTCCCCTTCCTGAGTCCGAGTGATCTCATTGTTCAGTTCCCACCTATGAGTGAGAACATGCGGTGTTTGGTTTTCTGTTCTTGTGATAGTTTGCTAAGAATGATGGATTCCAGCTGCATCCAAGTCCATACAAAGGACTCAAACTCATCCTTTTTTATAAAAATGAGCAAACTGAGGTCCAAAAAGATTAACCATTTTCCCCAAGATTTTATGGTGAGTAAATTGTAGATTATAACTTAAACTCGGGACATTTTATTTCAAAGCACACCTTCATCAGCCCTAAACTGAAGTGCCCAATTATCCATATTTTAAATTAACTTTTTTTTAGTCAAAAGCTTTATTGAGGTATAATTGATATGCAAAAGAAAGGCACATATTTAATGTATACAATTAGATGAAATTAGAATTTCATTCCCTCATGAAACCATCACTAAAATTAAGATGATAAACATATCCATCACCTCCTCCAAAAGTTTCCATCTCTTTGATTTCATTTTTGTTTTTGTTTTATGGCAAGAAAACTTAACATAAGATCTACCCTCTTAAATTTTTTAGGTCCGCGATACACTATTGTTAACTATAGGCACTATGTTGTACAGCAGATGTCCAGAATGTATTAATCTGGCATAACTGAAACTTCGTATTGATTGAACAATTCCTATTTCTCTCTTTACCCAGACACTGGCAACCACCATTCTACTCTTTGCTTCCACGTGTTTGACTATTTTAGATATCTCATATACATGGAATCGTGCAATATTTGTACTTCTCTGATTGGTTTCTTTTACTTTGTGTAGTATCCTCCAGGTTCAACCATGTTGTCACAGAAAGCAGGATTTTCTTCTTTTATAAGGCTGAATAATATTCCATTGGATGTATATACCACATTTTTTTTTTTTGGTCACCCAGGCTGGAGTGCAATGGCAAGATCTCGGCTCACTGCAAGCTCCGCCTCCTAGGTTCAAGCGATTCTCCTGCCTCAGCCTCCCTAGTCGCTGGGATTAGAGGTGCCCGCCACCACGCCTAGCTAATTTTTTGTATGTTTAGTAGAAACGGCGTTTCGCCATGTTGGGCAGGCTCGTCTCAAACTCCTGACATCAGGTGATCCACCCACCTCAGCCATATCACATTTCTCTATCCATTTATCCATTCATGGACATTAGGTTTTTTGCACATATTGGCTATTATAAATAATGCTGCAATGACCATGGGAGTACAGATAACTCTTCAGGATCCTGATTTTAATTATTTTTTATATATACCCAGAAGTAGGGTTGTTGGGTCATATGGTAGTACCATGTTTAATTTTTTGAGGAATCTCTATAATGTTTTCTGGATGATTGCCTCATTTTGCATTCCCACCAAAAATGTACATGAGTTCCAGTTTTGCCACATCCTTGCAAACACTTATCTTTTACTTGTTTGTTTTTTGATAATAGCCATCTTAACAGGTGTGTGGTCATATCTCATTATAGTTTTTATATGCATTTCTCTGAAAATGAGTGACATTCAGCACTTTTTTGTATACCTTGTTAGCCATTTGTATGTCTTCTTCAAAGAAATTTCTATTCAAGTGCTTTGCCCATTTCTTTAAATTGGGTTCTTTGTTTTTGTTTTGTTCTGTTTCTGTTATTGAGTTGTAGGAGTTCTTTACGGTTTTTGGAAATTAATCCCTTGTCCAGATATATGGTTTGCAAATAGTTTCTCTTATCCCATAAGTTGACTTTTTATTCTCTGATTTTCTTAGCTGTGCGGAAGGTTTTTTTTAGTTTAATGTGTTTTCACTTGTCCATTTTGCTTTTACTACCTGTGCTTTTGGGGTCATAGGCAAGAAATCATTGCCAAACAAAACACCATAAAATTATTGATGTGATTTTTGGAATTTTGTTAAATATTGTTTTTCATAGAAACTTTATATGTTAATCAGTAAAGTCAAAAGTAAAAGTCTAATGATCCTAGTTTATCATCAATAATTAACAAAATTACTTGCATTAAATATCACTGGGCCATAGAACACATTGCATACTAAACCAAATTAATATCAGCCATAATCCTAAATAAATGTATCTGTACTGTTGCTTTCGGTACAGTTATCCTATGTTTACAAAAATTTCTAAGATAAAAATGCTGAATATCATAAGTGTATTGTTGTCTTTACTTTCTCTTATGAAGCTATGCCAACTTCAAAGCACAATCAGCAATTGAGCAGTAATGGGTCTGCCCAAGAAATCCCAGTTATAATGCAGATGTTAAGTGTGCACTATTACCAGATGAGTCAAAGCAACAGCTTCTAGAGATCTGACTATGTGAGCACCACCACCTACCAAAAATATCTGTACATTTTATTATTTAGGAAGTATGATAAGTGCCTTGGATACTTTGCCTCATTTTATACAATACTAAGGTAAGTACCATTATAATAATCCATATCTTACAGTTATAGATAGCAAGTAAATACTGAATAACTTATTCAAAATCACACAGCTAGCAACTAGCAGAGCTAGAGCCAAAATCCAGAGCTCCTGACTTAAAACGTCATGCTTATGTTGACCATGTCATACATACTTCACATGAGCTCTGGATGGTTTGGTGAACAGATGGGGAAAGACAGTCTTTATTGAAGATATTGGGAGTGTGTGGAATTTATAAATACTTGAAAGTGAATGGCAACAGAGTGAAACTTTTTCAGTGTAAAGATTAAGAATACAGAAGTTGGCTAGAAATCGGTTTCCTGCAGAGCTTAAAGGTAGATCTAAATTCAACTGACATTTTCATATGCTCTCTGGTAGAGTTATGTTTTATGTATATATTCTATCTCTACAAGAAATATCTGGCCTAATTAAGGTTAGGGGTCATTTGTTTCCCTTTGCATCCTACTATGTAGCTACTCGATTTACACTCTTGCTACAGGAGGTCAGAGAAATTAGTTCATGTCATGCCCTAGATGTAGAAGCTATGAGAAAAGATGAATGTCAGATATGCATGCTTTGCTGGAATAAGAATCATGGAAGAATTCAATCAGCAATGGTGTAGGCAGCTTTTATATATAGAAAATCCATTCCCATGCTTTTAATTAAAACTTAACTGGACAGCGGTGTACTGATTCTGATGCTTTATTATCATGAGTTCTAGGAAATATAGTCCTAAATATCTTCATTGATTTTTTAAGAGTCCTGATTTTCCTTAGTTTGCCTGCACCTGCACCTCATATAATGAATTTTGTTTTCATAGCTGAATTTGCCATTGTTTTCTCCCTCCATACAATTAAGCACAGAAGTTGATAAATAAGAATTAATGAGGTATTTTTAAAGTAGCTTTATATATTTTGTGGAATAAATAGTCCGAGAAACAATGTTCAGAACAAATAGAGAAATACAATATTGTTGTGATTCTACTGAAATTTTCAAAGTTCATTTCATCAGCTCACTTCAATATGCCTTCATATTAGTCACCTTCCATTATCCTGAATTTTGAAAGGATGACTGTCATGATTCTTGATTAGTATATGTTGAGGAAGGTATATACGTTTAGTAATAATAAAGGCACATTACTATTGAAGCCTTGTTACCCTCTGTTTCCTGAAGTGTGTCTGCTTTTCCAAATATACCTCAAAGTACCATTTAAACATTCAGAGGACTGTTCTTACAATGTAATGATTAACACCTACTCATTGTTCTGTCATCACTTTCAAAATGGAAACCAACTCACTTGAGATTGATAAGTATGTGAGCAGAGATCATGATTAAGTTTTAGCCACATAAAGCATCATGCTGCATTGATATAGTTAAATACTTTTTAACATATTCTTATGAAAAATAATATCTAAGAAACTTCTAGACCATAATAGAAAAAAGACTTTATATGGTAATGGATTCATTTGCCTTGCAACTACTATTTTAAAATTCTACACTTTCTTTACATGTCAATGCTATTTCTTTTGAGGAGTACTACAACTTTTGGTCAGCTAGCTTGTTCACATTTTCACAGAATTAATTTGTTATTGGTTTATACTTCCCTCCAGCAGGAAATGTACCTGTTATTATAATATCATGAAAATTGTACATCCAGTATCTAATTAACTTGAAGAAAATTTTAGGCAGCACTTTTTTGAGCAACATTTTTCATAGGCAGGGCTATTAAACATTTTAATATCTGTTCTCAACTCATTCAGAACATGGGCAAAATAATCACCCACTTTGATTTATAGGAATTTGCTTTCAGAACTGGAACTTCATCCAAGACATTGGTTTCCAAATGCATTTCCAATTCTTATTTAGTAGGAGGAACAGAAGACCCCATACCTTATCAGCAATAAATTACTCTCCTGTTAAACTTGCTGCTAAACAAGGAGCTACAGTCCTATTAAAATCCAATTAAACATGCATCGCATTTGATAGATATAATTAGAACAAGTGTAGAGGGTAAATGGCTCCAAGGACTGTAGCTGAAAGAGCTCTAAGATCAGTGTTAAAAGGGAAAATAATAGACAATATGTTGCAGATTTTTTTCCTCCAGTGATGCCTTCTTTATTGTTGTGATTTTATTTATTACCTTTTAGCTACTTGTTATAGTTTCTCTAACTTGCTGGTAAAGGATTGTTTTGCTTTCACATTTGCTTCCACTTATAAGGATATTGTGTCTCCTTTCACGGGGTAAACTAGACATTTTGGTAATAAAATAGTGGATTTTGCAATAATACCCTAAAAATTGTAGCACTTAAAATATTTTTAAATCATTTTTTCAGGTTTTTAATATGCATTCCTCATTGCATCTTACAACTTATGTATGAATCTTTCTAATTGTCTTTCTTACAAGGATGTAATTATTAGGAATTGCCAACCTAGACACTGCAAGATGTCATTGGCATCCTTATATCCTCATCCATTCTCCCACAGTAGCTGTAACAATATTTTTGCTGACTCCGTCTCAGTATTTCTTAAAAATAACGTGTGCTCTTTGTACCCTGCTTTTGCTAATCAAAATATAGGAGTATTTTTGGACTTTCATGTGACTATTCAAAAAAATCTCCCTTTATATCAGGGTTAAAATGAACTATTCTAAGCAGAACTGTGTCCAATGCACAATATGTTTTGGTAAAGGATGACAGTTACTGTAAATGTAGCCAGGTAGAACATAAATAGAGTATTAAACACAGGTTTACTTGCACTGACTTGATAATGTTAAAATTGAATATTCAGAAAATGAATATTATACTGTGAAACATCAGGGACAAATCAAGGAGGACGATGCTTAAACGTTTTCATGTGTCCCTTCTCATTTGTTAAGTGTCAGCTCATTTTTACCTATTAAGTTTTATAACACCAAAACAATCTTTCTTAAATTTTCTGCTAATTGCTGTCCCCACTTCAAGGCCACATATAGTTAAGTCTTGGAACAATTAACAGCTCATATCTGTTCATGGACACATCGCCTAGGAAA
Source organism: Macaca thibetana thibetana (assembly GCF_024542745.1). Taxonomy (NCBI): domain Eukaryota; kingdom Metazoa; phylum Chordata; class Mammalia; order Primates; family Cercopithecidae; genus Macaca; species Macaca thibetana. The sequence continues at coordinate 69,780,216 of NC_065592.1, forward strand.
AAAAACGAGCCGAAAGAAACAGAATTTGAGAGTCAGGAATTTAGGACTGGTGCATCATGTTTCTCGCTTTTTAAATCTTTTTTGTTTCTCTATAATTGGCTTCCTTCTCCCTTACTGGATGGGTTATTCTCCAGGCAAAAAGAGCCACCGGCAGCTCTCTAGTCATTCCAGTATAGCTAACCTGAAGGAGGAAAAAATGTTTTCCTATCAGCTGCATAGGGACAGGAATCAGATTGTCCCTATTTGGCTCAAGTTACACAATCGCCCTGACTATGCTTAGCTCAAACCATGTCTTTGCCCACTCGTGGTCGAGAAGGAGGATTCCATTACTAGAAGTTGGGTTGTGGGCAGGAATAAATGTGCTAGGTAGACAGGAAAAGTAGTAATATCAGGTCTATATAAGAAGCTGCTGCCAGCTAGTCTTTGAGACTGCCCTGCCTTCACGGACTCTCCCTATGGACCTGGTTCCTGCATGGCCACAGGCTGATAGCTTCTTAAAAACTTGTACTGCATAGTTGACAGACCCTTCCTGATTCCTCAAGTGAGAGAGAAAGTGAAAAGAAGTTAATGTGTTTTATTGGGATTTCTTGCTTTCTCATGGGATTTCTGTCTTTTTCTATTCTTTTTTTTTCATTGCTCTCCATAGAGCACTTTTTGCTATACTGTTATATCCTATAATTTCCTCTGTATGTCAGTCTTCCTCTGCGACAGTCCTATAATAAACCTGGACTGTTTACAAATGTACAAGTACAGTTATTTGCATGGCTTCACCATGCAAAATAGGTAAAAAGTGAAATGTATTTATCTGAAATAATTCAGGTGAAGATATATTCATATTAGGCTTTCTTAACATTATTATTCTTTAAAATATCATATACATACAGTGTCTTAAGTCTTTGGATTCCATCAAAGTTCCCTTGAGGGGGCATGTCAAAATATTGGGAGCTTTAGAAATATAAATACACAATATGAAATTTTAAGAATTATCAAATAATTTATATTTTATAAAATTATTTAATAGAATAAGTAGACTCACATACTTAAAAGCAGTAATTCATTTTGAGTTAACTTGCTTTTAATAACTACTTTATTCAAAAATACCTTTAAGGCTATGTTGACCCAGTAGCTGGTCCATTGTTTATTATAGAATTATTATATTATAAAGATATTTGTACTATGATATTTGGGTACTTTATGATGATCTGTGTTTTACAGCATCAGAAATAGGAAAGAATAAAGTTATCAGAAATAAACTTACTTGTTAAAAGCAAAAGTGGATTCATTTATCAAATTGTTTTGGAATTATATGCTAAGAATTGGCAAACGCTGATGGATTTTGGATTTAAAGAAAAGTATGAAATTTATCTACATTTTATTCTGCATTTTTATGCATTTATTTACATTTATCAGATGTGACCTTTTTAAAAAAATACATATTATTTCTAAAGTTGAATAGAAAATTTTAAATCACACAGCAGCATAATGTTTAAAAAGCCAAATAATGAGAACACATGGACACAAATAGGAGAACAAAAGACACAGGGGCCAACAGGAAGGTGGAAGATAGAAGAAGGGAAAGCACCAGGAAAAATAACTAATGGGTATTAGGTTTTACTACCTCGGTGATGAAATAATCTGTACAACAAACCCCTATGACATGGTTTTACTCATATAGCAAACCTGCACATGTACCCTTGAACTTATAATAAGTTAGAAAAAATTCTTTGAAAACAATTGACATAAAGCCTAAGACCTTAATTTCTAAACTGATAGAGACATTAATGCATTTTAAGAGACATAAATCAAATTTTACTTCCACCCTAGTCATATAAGTAGAAACCTGAGCTTAAGGAAAAGCAGTTGTGCAAATCATATGTGAAATTAGGCATGCTATTTTTTTTTTTTAATTTTACTTTAAGTCCTGGGATGTATGTGCAGAATGTGCAGATCTGTTACATAAGTATACCTGTGTTAGGCATGCTTTCAAGCTAAAAGTAAAATTTATAATATTTACTATTAAAAATTATTGTTTCAGTAACCAAAACAGCATGGTACTGGTACAAAAACAGATACATAGTCCAACGGAACAGAATAGAGAACTCATAAATAAGACAGCACCACTACAACTATCTGATCTTTGACAAACCTGACAAAAACAAGCAATGGGGAAAGGATTCACTATTTAATAAATGGTGCTGGGAAAACTGGCTAGCCATATGCAGAAAATTGAAATTGGACCTGTTCCTTACACATTATACAAATATTAACTCAAGATGAATGAAAGAATTAAATGTAAAACCCAAAACTATAAAAAGCCCTAAAAGAAAATCTAGGCAATACCATTCAGGACATAGGCCTGGGAAAAAATTTCATGATGAAAATGTCAAAAGCAATTGCAACAAAAACAAAAATTGACAAATGGGATCTGATTAAACTGAAGACCTTCTACACAGACAAAAATAAATAAATAAATAAATAACAAAAAACTGTCATCGGAGTGAACAGACATTCTACAGAATGGGAGAAAATTTTTCAATCTATCCATCTGACAAAGGTCTAATATCCAGATTCTACAAGGAAATTAAACAAATTTACAAGAAAAAATTGAACAACCCCATTAAAAAGTGGGTAAAAGATGTGAACAGATGCTTCAAAAAAAAAAAAAAAAAGACATTTATGTGGCCAACAAACATGAAAAAAAGCCTCAACATAATTGATCATTAGAGAAATGCAAATCAAAACCACAATGAGATACCATTTCGCACCAGTCAGAATGGCAGTTTTGAAAGCCAAGAAACAACAGATGCTGGTGACTATATAGTAGTCCATACTCTCACTACAATATATTTTACTCAATTATCTGTTGTTCTTTACTTTTCTTCAGTTTATGTTTTTACCACTTTAGAGTTATGATTACTATGGTTATTTTTACCCTCTACCTTTGATTATTTCATTGAGCTACATTGCTAGAAATTGATTAAAAGAGAAAAACATTAAAGGCATAGAGACAATTTTCAGACTTTTATTATATATTGGCAATATGTTGTCAAGAAAAATTTGTAAAGCTGAATTTTTTCTTTGCTTTTAAGCCGAGAAAAGCCTCTATGACTGCCGTCAGTTATTTGTTTACAAAAATAGTTAATATATTTTCTATAAATTCTTGTATGGAAAAGTATCACAACTTTCTTTAAGTAAAGCAGTTTTCAAATGAAATTTGTAATTGTCTTGTTAACTCCAATATTGGTATATAAAAAATAAGTTTTTTAGTAGAACATTTTGTTTATGAACATAAGGGAGAATTGGATAATGAAAAGAGCACAGAAGGACCAGACGTGGTGGCTTACACCTGTAATCCCAGCACTTTGGGAATCTGAGGCAGGTGGATCACCTGAGGTCAGGCGGTTCAAGACCAGCCTGGCCAACATGGCAAAACCCCATCTCTGCTAAAAATACAAAAATTAGCTGGGCATGGTGGTGCACACGTGTAATCCCAGCTACACAGGAGGCTGAGGCAGGAGAATCACTTGAACCTGGGAGGCAGAGGTTGCAATGAGCTGAGATTGCGCTACTGCACTCCAGCCTGGGTGGCAGAGTGAGACTGTGTCTCTAAATAAATAAATAATAAGAATACATAAATAAATAAATGGAAGAAAAAGAAAAAAGGAGTACAGGACTACTATCATTAATTTTCACTCTATCTATCAGTTCCTGTCAATACTCAGTCAGCATTTAGAATGACCTATTATTCCCTCTCTCTGGGACAAGCAGACTAATGCTCAGCTGTTTATGTGTTACTATGGAAGTAACAGGTGTAACAGATGTTCCATTCTGATTTGTTAGGGCCCATGCTATTGATTTATTTTTATTTTTATTTATTTTCTAGACAGAGTCTCACTCTGTCGCCCAGGCTGGAGTGCAGTGGCACAATCTGGGATCACTGCAACCTCTGCCTCCCGGGTTCAAGTGGCTCTCCTGCCTCAGCCTCTCGAGTAGCTAGGATTACAGGCACGCGCCACTATGCCTGGCTAATTTTTGTACTTTTAGTAGAGACGGGGTTTCACCATGTTGGCAAGGCTGGTCTTGAACTCCTGACCTCAAATGGTCCACCCCCCCTCAGGCTCCCAAAGTGCTGGGATTAGGAGCATGAGCTACGCCCAGTCAGCACCCATGCTATTTAGATTTTGGCCTCCTTCCAATCAACTAGGGTAAACTTGTAAAAATGTAAACAACATGACATGCTTTCACTGCTAATATTTTTCCAGTGGCTTTCCGGGTCATTTGGAATAAACTCTAGACCCACTGCTATATCTTATAAGACCTTCAGGATCCATCCACAACATGCTAAACATGATTCTGATTCATAATCTTTTGCTTTTATTTTTTCTTTTGCCAGGACTGCTTTTCTCCCAGCTGTTTATATGGCTTACTGCCACACCTAATAGATGTCTTCGCTCAAATTCCACTTTGTCCATGAGGTTTTTCTTATTCATCTTATCCAAGATAGTACCTTCGCCACAATCATTCTCTATTCTCTTTCCCAGATTCCTTCTTTTTCACTTTCTTTGCCAATACTTGACACTATACGCTTATTTATGCATTTGGTTACTGTTTGTCTTTCTTACTATAATGCAGACTCCATTAGGTCAGGGACTTTATGTTTGTTTACATCTTAATCCTTAGTGCTCAGAGCATGCCCAGCATATGGTGGGTTTTCAATATATCTGTTACAATGATGAATATTTAAATCCATATGTTCAAAAAGATAGTTAACCCATCTAAGTTTCAGTTTTCTCATTACCAAAATTGGTATAATTATGGCAATATCTACTCCATTAAGATTTAATTATGATCAAATAATACAATGAATATGAAAGTACTTGAAAATTGCAAAGAACAACTGTGGTTTTCTGAGAAAATCAAAGTATTTTGAAGGCAAATCTTTACTAACTACATTGGGTTTTCTACTTTTTCTTATTATCATAATCTGAGAACATTTTCTTCTCTCTCAGTATCAAGAAGTGGCAGAATGTTATAATTTATTTAATGATAGATCATAAAATAAGTACAGCACTGATAATTCATGTATTTTCTCATGAAAGCTACATCATCAATCACAGAAAGGAAAATTAGTAATCATAGACACCTTTACAAGGCTTTAAATAACCTTAAAAAAAGTTAGAAAATTTGCAGTATAGCCTAGTAGAACCAGCAAAATAAACTTTAATAAGAAAGTATTTCTCATTAATTTTTCAACTAGCCCCATTATGTAACTATTGCTTCTGAAAACTGTGGTACCTGTAGTTCTCTATAAATAGGTGGTTTATGCCAAAAGAATAAAAATAAAAATTAAAATGTCAGTCTGTAACTGCTAAGTTTCATCATCATTATAAAACTAATCCCTATGAAATTATTCATTTTGTGAATCAATTCCTCTAATAAACAATGAACTACTTATTAATAAAACATACAATAGCTATCCTGGCATAGAAACTTTAAAGTTGTTTCTCAAAGTGTTTTAAATACTATATCTCAGGAAATAAATAAATAAATAAATACACTGATAGAGATCTAGCCATCTTGGGGATAAAGGCTCCACCTACCTCTTATGTAGGAGTTAAGCCAATCTGCTGGCTTAAATAACTTAAACTCAATGTAACTTCTTGGCAGAGCACATATTTCCTAAATTAATGTATCTTCATATTTGTCTTCTACTTAAATTCATATTTGGCTCCAAAAAGTAAAGCTTTTAAAATAACTCATATATTTCTAGTTCCCTATATAATAGAAATGTAAAAAAGAAGATAATCTTTTCAAAGATATAGGAAAAGTATTTTCTAGCCAAAAACTCATTTATGTTATTTACTTTCATGTAAAATAGCTTATTATTCAAAATACTTACATATAACATCATATAATTTGTGGCACCTATAAAACCCAACAGACTTTTTCCTGGAACAATAAACATTAATTATTTTAAATTTAAGTATATCGAACGTTGCAATCACAATAAAAGATGAATTACAATTATGTTTCTGATATTGGCAATTACTTAGAATGACAACTAATGTAACACCAATACAAATTTTTCTTTATAAATTTAAAGCTGTGTCCAGGATTGGTGGGTTCTTGGTTTCGTTGACTTCAATAATGAAGCCTTTACAGTTCTTAAAGATGGTGTGTCCGGAGTTTGTTCCTTCTGATGTTCGGAGGTGTCCGGAGTTTCTTCCTTCTGGTGGGTTCCTGGTCTCGCTGACTTCAGGAGTGAAGCTGCAAAGCTTCCCAGTGAGTGTTACAGCTCTTAAAGGCGGCACAGGCCCAAAGAGTAAGGAGCAGCAAGATTTATTTAAAAAAGCAAAAGAACAAAGCTTCTACAATATGGAAGGCTACCCGAGCAGGTTGTGGCTGCTGGCTTGGGTGGCCTGCTTTTATTCCCTTATCTGGCCTCACCTACATTCTGCTGATTGGTCCATTTCACAAAGAGCTGATTGGTCTGTTTTACAAAATGCTAATTGGTCCGTTTTGACAGAGTGCTGATTGGTGCATTTACAAACCTTTAGCTAGACACAGAGCACTGATTGGTGCATTTACAAACCTTTAGCTAGACACAGAGCGCTGATTGGTGCATTTACAATCCTTTAGCTAGACAGAAAAGTTCTCCAAGTCCCCACCCGACCCAGAAGCACAACCGGCTGGCACTCATCAAGAGAGTTTGCTGCACCTAGCCCAGGTGCGCCTGCAGTGCAGAGCGAGCTCCTCCCAGTCAATCAAGAGGAAAAGAGAGGAAGCGAGAAAACCACGGAGACCTGCTATGGTGGCCAACGATCCCGCAAAGAGGGAACCGCGGTCCACTCACGGGATTCAGCCTCCCGTCAAGCCCAGCAGGCGCAGGCCGCGCCCAGTGCGGGGCTTGCCCAGCCACTGAACCCGGTCCAGCCCCGGAGCGCCGCGCCTGCCTCTGTCTTCACACTTCCCCGCCAGCAGAGGGAGCCAGCTCCGGCCTTGGCGAGGCCCAGAGAGGGGCCTTCCTAACGCAGCGGCGGGCTGAGGGGCTCCTGGAGCGCCGCCAGAGCAGACACTGAGACCGAGGAGGCACCGAGAGCCAGCGAGGGCTGCTAGCACGTTGTCACCTCTCAAAGCCATCAATATGGTAATTGATATAATTTCAAAATATGACTATGTATTGAATGTATTTTCAATGAATTGATTTACACTTTCAGCTATGATTTCCCCCTAAGCATTAGGAAGAATGTCAACCCTTTAAAAAAGAGAAAATGAAAATATATTTATATAATTCCAAAAGAGAATTACCACATTTGAATTTACTTCCTTTCTTTAAGCAGCACTCCAATGACACCATGAGAGAGAAAAATATCCATTTTCAAACCTACTGAGAAGTCGTTTCAGTGGCCATGCTCAAGTGTTTCACACTAGATTTTAGATTACAAACTTCTCTGCACAAATAGCAATATTGTAACAACATAATTATATATGTAAGGAAAAATTGAAAATAAGTATTAATACTTACATGTTAATATGCTTATAGTTAAGCATGATGGTTTTAGAGACAGGTAAAGAAAAGATACATTATAAGCATATACTGGTGCTCACGGCTCTCAGAGCCAACGAGTTACTTGTTTTATATCCTTAAACTAATAAACTTTAGTAATTTATTGTCTATTTTTTCTTACACAGGACCTCAGATGGAATTTTGTTATAACTAATTTTCCTCATTAACTGATAATATTACGGGAAAATGCCATGACTTTTGGCAGCAAATGGTAAAGATGCAAAACAGTGGGTTATTGGTCTAGAATGTGAGCATTCTAAGTCTATGATACGTCAGATGAAATGCAGGCTGTTTTAAAATTGTAAAATGAGGCCGGGCGCGGTGGCTCAAGCCTGTAATCCCAGCACTTTGGGAGGCCGAGACGGGCGGATCACGAGGTCAGGAGATCGAGAGACGATCCCGGCTAACACGGTGACGATCCCGGCTAACACGGTGAAACCCCGTCTCTACTAAAAAATACAAAAAACTAGCCGGGCGAGGTGGCGGGCGCCTGTAGTCCCAGCTACTCGGGAGGCTGAGGCAGGAGAATGGCGTAAACCCGGGAGGCGGAGCTTGCAGTGAGCTGAGATCCGGCCATTGCACTCCAGCCTGGGTGACAGAGCAAGACTCCGTCTCAAAAAAAAAAAAAAAAATTGTAAAATGGATGGCATTTTTGGGTAAAGTGGAAAATATGTCTGTTATAAAGGGTCTGACTCCAGTTTTTATGTTTGTCTGCTAACAGCTTTTAAACCTACCCATTTCACTTCCCCTTTTACCCCACATCTGGCAAAACTGATACAAACTTAACAGCTCCTCTCTCAATTGGCACCAGAGAGAAGTTTAAACCATGTGCAAAAATGGCCACACCCCTAATCACAATGGAAAACCCATACCAATCTCTTTTCCTAGGTCTCTCCAGTCATTTTGAGACCTACTTGGAATCATCCTGCTCTCCCCCAGAAAAACCTCATTATGTAATAAAACACTTCATACCCTCTTGGTGTATGTGTGCTATCACCAGGCTTGCCATCCAACTTGTGGATAAGTATCCATCTTATTCCTTCATGTCGTGCGCGTCTGTGTGAAGAGACCACCAAACAGATTTTGTGTGAGCAATAAAGCTTTTTAATCATCTGGCTGCAGGTGTGCTAAGTCTGAAAAGAGAGTCAGCAAAGGGAGTTAGGGGTGGGGCAGTTTTACAGGATTTGGGTAGGTAGTGGAAAATTACAGTCAAAGGGGGTAGTTCTCTTGTGGGCAGGGGCGGGAGTCACAAGGTGCTCAGTCAGGGAGCTTCTGAGCCAGGAGAAGGAATTTTACCAAGTAATGTCATCAGTTAAGGCAGGAATCAGTCATTTTCACTTTTTTGTTGTTCTTCAGTTGCTTCAGGCCATCTGGATGTATACTGCAGGCTTGGGCTTAGAGGCCTGACACTTCAGAGTGGCTTTAGCATTCTTTCTTGTCTTTGTGGAAGGGTTTCCTCATCTGGATGTTCTCTTTCTTGCTTTCTTTAGGTGACTAATTCTAAACACCCAGGATTTCTCTCAGTGGTGCATCTTACACAGATATACCCCGAGATTGATCTCAATCAACAGTCACATATGTGACTCCAGTTTTGTTGTTATTTGTTTTGTTTTGTTTTTTGAGACAGGGTCTCACTCTGTCACCCAGATTGGAGTGTAGTGGCGCGATTTCGGCTAACTGCAACCTCTGCCTCCCAGGTTCAAGCAATTCTCCTGCCTCAGCCTCCTGAGTAGCGGGGATTACAGGTGTGCACCACTACCGCCTGGCTACTTTTTGTATTTTTAGTAGACACCGGGTTTCCTCATGTTGGCCAGGCTGGTCTCGAACTCCTGACCTCAAATGATGCACCCACCTCAGCCTCCTAAAGTGCTGGGATTACAGGCGTGAGCCACGGCGCCTGGCTATGACTCCAGTTTAATGACGGTAGATATCCTCTGGTGCAGAATTTAAAGTTTTTTAATCATTTGTGAATATGTAGATACACAAGATATGCTTATCTTAAAACTGGTCATTTGTGTATAGCTCCACCAACAATTTCAGAACTACTTTCTGTGTAGATTACTCAGTGTTTTCCTTGTGTCTCCTAAAGGCAGTCATTTCCACCAGCATTTGAAATGTCTCGTAGGATACTCAAGGTGGAAATATATGCACTTTGAAATTAGAAAAAAAAATTAAAAATAGCTAATAGAAAGAAAAGAATTGGTAAATGTTGGAATTTCAGAGACACGGGTATTTGGGCATGTCATCTTTTTGTTTGTTCACATAATCATGACCTACCTAGGCAACCAATGTATAGAACATTCCTTCCCAAAAAAACCTTGACAAATTTAAAACAACGCAGTGTTTTCTCTCAAAGAAAATGTTAAAAAGTCGTGAAATAATAATTAACACAGCATTCCTGGTTATAGAAGTATTTAATTAAGACATCTTCATTTGATTTTAAGTTACTCTAGTGAAGAAGGTAGCATGCCAGTAATAGAGACTCGCTGTAATTGTTAATGATGATTCTGATGCACTTGTTCTTACGGAAAGCTAGGACAGCATTGAACATGGCCTTTGAAGACTTGCAGACCTAAGCTACAATCTTCATTGACTAGGTGTGACACAGCAAACAAGCTACTATTCTTCTCTTATTTTTCTCCATAAAATGGAATAAAAACATTGAATTCCCATGGCCATAGAAAGGATTACTGTACTTGACACAGAGCCCATAATAATAGCTATTGTTTCTATATTCACCCATATTTTACTCAGTGGAAATCACTTATTTGCATTTGTGTCTCCATTACTACATTGAAAGCTCCCTGTGGATAAGCATTATGTCTTTTCGTCACTATATTCCTAGAAAAAAATCATTCCAAGAATATCTTGGGTCATCCATAAATGTAAGAGGCCTTAATTATTTATAATGTTGGTGATGTCAGACCAACCATACTCTTACTTTTTTGACTACATGCTGTATTGTTGCTGCAATATAACTGATTACTGTAAAATATGTACAAAAGTGACTGTAGTAATTTCTTTGTAGTATAAATAACCATTAGGAAGAAAAAGTGAGTCTATTGTTTTACATAACAATGGACCGCCAACTAAAAAGTCAGATGGTCAAGATACTCTCTAAATTACTATAAATCAAATACAAATTAACAACTTAAACATTAACATTTGCCTTGTAAACTACATTATTAGGCCAATTCATTTTATATATGAAAAGCTTTAATGTAAAGTTTATGAATGTTGCCTACATAGCAGTATTTTTGGAACAATGTTACTTAAAGCGTTTTTGAAGAGTAATTTGGGTAATAGTTCAAATAAAATTATATAAAACATTGGCTTTCCAAGATCATCTGCCCTCATTTAATCCGAGGTAAATTATTTAAACATTTTAAAGTGGTGCTTGATACAATGGCTCCAACAGATTAAAAAGTTAAAATATCATAAATATTTATTGAGTACCTATTTCATGCCATAGACTATGTATAAGGTATAGTCCTGGCCCTGAAAAAAAATGCACGAACACATACATAGTTGACTACAGTGTTAGGGATTAATAGAGCTGTGCATTAAGTACTCCAGCATGTGAAAACAGAGGTTCAGAAAATTAATCCTGCCATTTGAAAGGAAGATCCAAAGAAGTCATGATAAGGTGTTTATGCTTGAAATTAATCTTGAAAGATAAATAGAGGTTTGAAAACAAGAACATTTTAGAAATAAAAGAGTATGTGCAGCTTTTGGCAATATGAGAAAGAATGTTTTGCTTGGGGAGAATGACAAGTAGTGCATTATGCCTGGAGCATAAAGAAGTGTCAGAGAGAGGTGTGAGATGAGAACAGAAAAGTAGACTGGGATCTCATCATGAAGCACCTTTGTATTTCAAGTTAGAAAGCTTGAATCTTAAACTATAAATTGAACTATAAACTAAAAATTGAAACCATCATATTGAGAATTTTAAGAATAGGATAGATAAAATCAAATTCACATTTTAGGATATTCTCTGGTTACCGTATGGAGAACAGGTTGAAGCATGGGAAATTGGTAGGCAGAGAGTAATAAAGTGAAGCAATAGTGTAGGGAAAAGATGAGATCTGAAACTATGGTAGTAGCCGTTGGGTTGGAGATGAGAAAATAGATATGAAAGACATTTAGAACCAGAATTTGTAAGATTTGGTGATAGACTATGAAAGATAAAAGCTGGTGAAGAAGAGCAGAGATTAGCTAGTTTATATCTTAGGCTAGATGGTACATGTAACTATTCTTTACTGCTATTGTAGCAGGATGAGCGGCAGACAAAACTCCTCAGACACTGAGTTAAAGAAGGAAGGGGTTTATTCTGCCAGGGGCATCGGCAAGACTTCTGTCTCAAGAGCCGAGCCCCCTGAGTGAGCAATTCCTGTCGCTTTTAAGGGCTCACAACTCTAAGGGGGTGCATGTGAGAGGGTCGTGATTGATTGAGCAAGCAGGGGGTACGTGACTGGGTGCTGCATGCACCGGTAATTAGATCGGAACAAAACAAGATAGGGATTTTCACAGTGCATTTCTATACAATGTCTGTAATCTATAGATAACAGAACCAATTAGGTCAGTGGTCGATCTTTAACTACCAGGCCCAGGGTGTGGTGCTGGGCTGTCTGCCTGTGGATTTCATTTCTGCCTTTTAGTTTTTACTTCTTTCTTTGGAGGCAGATATTGGGCATAAGACAATATGAGGGGTGGTCTCCTCCCTTATTCCCCCCTTTTGAGACTCTCACTCATTTTATTAGTGGGAGTTCTCACTTTCATTTTCACTACCCATGTCTTCTTGCAAGATAGATCGATAGTGATTTATATAGTACATTTGTGCTGAGGCATTTTGGTGAACTAAGGTAGCGATGAAGCTTTTTATCATTCGAAGAAGTACAGGTATCAAGCAAGGAAGCAGTAGGCAGGTTCCTATTATTATTATAACTCCTATTATAAGAGTTTTAAATCCTCCTAGCGCTGGGTACCATTTTCCAAACATAGCCCCAGGATCAAATCCATGCCACACTTGCATGGGCACATGTGCCAGTTTTGTCATATCTCTGACTATGTCTTCAGCTACTTGCCCTTGATTATCTATGTGTAGGCAGCAATTAGTAAGGTTAAACTTCCTGCAGATCTCTCCTTCAGCTGCTAGCAAGTAGTGAAGAGCTAATCTATTTTGATAGATAGCATTTCTCATCAGAGTTTCTTGCTGGGCCAGAATAGTCAAGGCTCTGCCGGTTTTATTAGTGATTATTTCTAAGACAGCTTGTAATCGAGTGATTTGGTTGATCATGAAAATGGGGGTCTGGTATCCCCATGAGCCATTTTGTGCCCAAGTAGCAGGCCCATAATACTGTATGATTCTCTCAGGGGGCCATTCATCATCTTTCCAATTTCCTATAGCTATGCTTCTCTTTCCACGGGAAGCATAGACAGGGAAGCCCAGAAGTTTGCCTGTTTTTATGGGCCGTAGGAAGAAAGATGGTTTAATAGTGCCAGTAACACAACTACCTCCCCACTGGTCAGGTAATTTGGCATAAGCTCTATGCCCACATATCCAATACAATCCAGTGGGGGCTGTCCAGTCCCGGTGGGACTCCGGGTGGGTCCACATGGTTTGCAACTTTGGGAATTTGCTAAATGGATTCCTCTCTGTTTGATTTGAACTCCACCAAGTGACTGTTTTTGTGGTACCTTTATGCAGTTTCTGTTCCAGACAACTAAATCATCCTACAGGAGTGAATTTTTTTCCTTCTCTAGCTATGCAATATTGTCCAATAATTGAGGCTTTTAGGACCCATAAATTATCAGGGTGATTCTTTTGAGCTGGGAATTCATCAGGAACTGGGTCTGTAGGCACTAATTCTCGGGCTTCCTATGGCCATTGATCTTCTATTACAGTTCCTCCACATATATAACATGAAGTGACATTGAGAGACTGGGCTACATGCTCAGCTAATTGCAAAAACAAACTTCTTGTTTTTCCTGGAATTTCTGGTACTGGTACATTTAGTTCATCATAGAAAGTTTGAAACACTGGCTCAGGGGAGTGTTTGTAAACTTCTCCTCAAAACAAGATATTTACTTGGGGATCCCATCAATTTCTAAGGTCCACACACTCCTCTTCTTTCCAGCAAGGATCAAGGGGATCGGTTATTACTAGCTATAAGGGGTTGCATTGTCCCTTAGTACAGGAAGGGCCATTTTTTCCTTTCTGAAGGTAGACTGGATCCTTTTCATCATTTTTTTCTTTTATCTAAGTGGCCTAAATGACACAAGACCAGTATTTACATTTATTTCCACACAGTCCTAATTTATGACAGATGTACTTATTTTCTGCCATATAGCCTCTTTTCTCATTAAGAGAACCACACCTTATTCCTAACTTATTACTATTAGTGACAGCACAGGCATCAAATTTTAAGGTGACTTGTTTGCGCACCCCCCCTTTTTTTATTCTGTTTTGGCTAACACTTTATGTGTATCATTTATGAGCTCCCACCAGTCCTTAGTCCTTAATCTTATTTTAAGAACTGTGGTCATGGGAGGCTCAGATGGGTCATAACACACATCAGGTTGGTCATTTCCTGGGCTACATACCTTGTATAGAGTAATATTATACAAACAAGTTCTTTTTAGAGTTTCAGTACACTTATAATAACCGTAAAATAATAGGACCGTAGCAACCTTTTGTCCCACCTCAGTGACTTGATGTATACACTGGGAACAGCCCTCAGTCTGAGGAAGGTCAGTTGAAGTCCTTACTGTACAAGTCCAAATTTTAAGGAAAATGAGTCCCACGATGACTTTCCTCATGCTTCAGCCGTGTATGGACCAGTCAGCTTCCGGGTGTGACTGGAGCAGGGCTTGTCGTCTTCTTCAGAGTCACTTTGCAGGGATTGGCGAAGCTGCTCCCGTCCATGTACCGCTTACGGTCTACTAATGTTTAAGGATGGTCTCGGAGGTTGGACCTGCTAGAATAAACTGAGTCCAACACCTCTACAGAGTTATGTTCAACTGGGCTCTCTGATACTGGGAACAAGGTGGTGGGGTTTAGGGTTTTGCAAACTTCAGTGGTTATGTGGGGATTTTCACATAGCAAGCTTTGGTACTTGGTTAATCTAGCATTTGTTAACCAATGATGTCCTTTGGTATTTGTTAAAGTTACCACAGCATGGGGGGCCTTTATATTTAGGTTTTGCCTAAGGGTTAGTTTATCTGCTTCTTGTGCTAATAGGGCCATTGCTGCTAGGGCTCTTAGACCTGGGAGTCAGCCTTTGGAAACTCTGTCTAGTTGTTTTGAGAGATAGGCCACTGGCCTTGGCCAGGCCCGCAGTCTGGGTTAAAAACTCCAACTGCCATTTTTTCTCTTTCTGACACAGAGTGTAAAGCGTTTTGTCAGGTCTGGTAGCTTCCAGGCTGGGGCCAACGTGAGTTTTTCTTTTAACTCATGAAAAACTCATTGCTGTTGGTTATAATAGATGTAGTTTATCTATGCTACATTTTTATTAACCGTCACCTACTAAAATATTGACTCAAATCCAGCAGCTATTTGATTTCAAGCTTTAAATTGATCTGGTATTCCTCGTGGGACTCCAGTTGCGTCTAAATAGACATGAGAGTCGAAAGACCCATAAGGGGCTTCTCTCGCTTTATGATGTCTTATTTTTCTTTCCCCTTCTGGTTGATGAAATGCCAGAGTGAAAGGGATAGCCAATTGGACTAAAGTACAAGTGCCACTCCAGTTATTCAGCAGAGTGCCCAGTAAAGGTCCATCACAATACCACCACACATCCGCTCAGGGATGAACAAAGGCTGACTGATTGATAAGCTCTTGAAAATTCTTAAGCTCACTGCATCCTTTCAGGTCGTCAAGGAATGCTAAGTTTCATCCCTGCCGTGAGAGACACAAAGTGAACTTAGTGTTGGGAGACGGAAGCTAGATGGCCCTCGGGGGCTGACCCGCAGGGACTTTGGGATATAGCAGAGAGAGCTTATTATTCCAGGCTGTAGAATCCTGGAAAAGAGCTATCATGCACCCTACGCCTGGTCGACTGGGGGAACCACCTTAGTGGAAGGGGGACAGTCTGGGTCTCTGGCCTGCCATGTGCACAAGCATAACAATTGCTTTTGTTTAATGTGAGGATGTAATATTTGATCCATTTTAATCAGGCATTTGCATCTTGGTATCCTGTCTTAAGTGCTAAAGTTTGTTTTAAGTCTTTAACTTCTATGATCCTCTAGTAAAATGAATGTATGATTTTAGGGAAATTACAAAAACCAGTTGGGGCCGCCTGTCCTTGCTCTTTAGTGGTCCACAGAACGTTGGACCAACTATGGCATGAAAGCTGTACATCTGGGGGCAACACTCCTGGTTGGCACTGGGGTCTTTATCGAAATCTCCCCGGATTAAATGGTCCTAGTTTACCAATGTCTAGTCTGAGGAGAGTCAGGAGGGACAGAAGTACTTTTCTGAAGTAGAAAGCTGTCTTTGACTTGGCAAGTCCTCACAGGGTATAACAAAGCAAGCATTAAATGCAATAGTTTGAGGTGTAATCGACTTGGTTATATTAATAACTAGATGGTCAGCAATAGAACGAGGAAAGAAGAAAGAGTAATAGAATAGATTAAAAGAGTTAAATTTTTCTTAGCTTTAGTTTGGTAGGGTTTTCCCCTGGGACTGTGGCCCATGACTTGGGAGGGGGTGGTGCTTTCTTGACTCGGGTGTGATGAGTCCATCCTTTCTTGCTGTACGAACAGCAGTCTTGGTGGTTAGCAGCACAAGGTAGGGTCCTTCCCAGGCTGGCTCAAGTCTTTCTTCTTTCCACCTTTCGATGAGAACATGATCTTCAGGCTGGTGCTGGTTTACTGGAAATTCTAGGGGTGGTACATGTGCTAAAAGACTTTTAGTTTTTTTTTTTTTTTTTTTCCTTTGCGAGAAAGGAAAGTGGAAGATAAACCAAGTATATAATTTTTAAGAAATTAACCTTTTGTTTTAAATGTGGGGACCTTGGCAGTGGACTTTATAGTCCTTAGTGCCTTTTTACTAAGAAATTTCCTTTAGCACCTATTTTTATTAGTTTTTAAACCAAAGAAAGCCAAATACCATTTTACATTTAACAGTGCTTCTCGTATGATTTCTATACCAGATAAGCTAAATTTTATCTTTATATTAGTGTATTAATGTTAAACCTAATTTTAATAAAACCTTGTAGACATATTTATTTAATTTTTAATGTTTGACCTTAAGGTAAGATTTTATAGACTCTCTTTAACCTTTTATAATTTTTGCTAAAGAACAGGTTGGTGCTTTAAGAAAAACCTGTTATGCTTTTACTATAATATCCAGTTCACAGAAAAACTGGATGATACTTCTTTAACTTTAGCTAATATGTTTACACACAGAATATTCTTTACAATTAACATTTTAAACCTTGCTTAAACCTTCAAAACAGTAATTTTTAACTTTTTAATGTAGGTAAAAACGTACATTCTTATGCCTCCTTATAATCCTTTTACCAAAGGTATATTTTGTTTTTCTAATACACCTTGCACATAAACTCTTTTTTTTTTTTTTTTTTTCCCAATAGTTTTACATTCAGGAGGCTTAGTTACTTTTAAATTATACAACATTTTTTGCATAAATTCTTTTTTTTAACATACTTTTTTTATAACCTTTTTTTTTTGTCTTTCACGACTTATACAGGCAATTTTTTTTAAATGCCTTAACTTTCTGACTTATTACAAACATTTCTTTCTTTAAACAACAAATTAATTTATTTCAGGACAAGAATTTACCATATAACATTCTTTTTATATAAATTCCGCCCCGCCCCTTTTTTTTTCCTTTTTTTTCCTCCCTTAGGATACTTCTGAACAGGTGAGTTGTGATCACAATGAGGTTTCCTCTAAAAGTTATTTATTTATTTATTTATTTTTTGCTTTTTGTTGTTGTTGTTGTCGTTGTTAGCAAAGCAGTTGCCGCTATAGATTGAATGCATTTGGGCCATCCTTGGGTTACTGGGTTAAGGATTTTTTTTGGATAGGAAGGCTTCAGTGCTTTCGGGATATGCCCTTGTTTACACTGACAACAAAGTAGTATTGGAGTGTAATAGAGTTATGGAAAATACGTTTAATTATCAATTACAGGTTTTAAATTTACCTTGGCTTTTAAAGGAATAGGGTACACTTTATTTTTTTTAACTACTTGTATATCTCTTTCTTTCTTTCTCTCTTTGACTTTGTCTGTCTCTCTTTGACTTTCCTTTTGCCTCTGCCTCTTCTTCTCTCTCTTCCTCTCTCTCTTTCTCTCTCTCTCTCTCTCTCTTCTTGACTCCCTCTTTGTCTGTCTCTTCCTCTCTTTCTCTTTGCCTCTTTTCCTCTCTCTTTCCGTTCTCTCTCTCTGCTGGTCTTTCCTTGCCTCTGCCAGCCGCTTATGCTGCTGTTCTCTCAACCACTATGTGTTGGGGGTGGGGGTGTCTAAAACCAGCTGTAACCAAGTGTCTATGTACGGGAACTGGTCTGGGTTCCCTGGCTTACATATGTTACCTTGTGCTATACCTTTGAAACAAGGGACCTGTCCCGGCTTCCTTCTAATGGCCAACCTACCTCTAATGCTGGCCAGTCTATCTTACACAAAGTTTTAAGTTTTCCTGGTGTCATAGTACTCCATAGTCTCCCTTAAATCCTTTTTTTGAAAATTTTCAACATAGTTCCTAGTGGGGTGGGCTTACTTTGTGCCTCATCCATGTTTCCTCTAGACGAAACACACCACGCTCACACCACACGCACACCATAAAAGAAAGAACAGGTAAAAAAGGTACACACACACTTTTGTAGTTTACACCAAACTAAAATCAAAACCAAAATCAGAGTATCCAGAAATCCAAGCCAGGTCAAAACCAAAACCAAAGTATGAAGCAATCCAAGTCAAGTCAAAAACAAAAACCAAAGTGCCGGTATAGGCACAACGTGGGTGATCAGGCCACGCTTCCACTAA
The DNA here is from genome assembly GCF_024542745.1 of Macaca thibetana thibetana. NCBI lineage: Eukaryota > Metazoa > Chordata > Mammalia > Primates > Cercopithecidae > Macaca > Macaca thibetana. The sequence goes on from NC_065592.1 coordinate 69,798,785, forward strand.
AGTGGAGTAAGGCAAGTTCCCAAGACCAATCCTGTCAAGCAATTCAAACCAAGTCAGAACTAAAACCAAAGTGCCGATAAAGGCACGACGTGGGTGATCAGGCCACGCTTCCACTCAAATGGAGTGGGCAAGTTCCCAAGACCGGTCCTGTCAAGCAATTCAAACCAAGTCAAAACCAAAACCAAACCAAAGTGCCGATAAAGGCACGCCATGGGTGATCAGGCCTCGCTTCCACTCAAACGGAGTGGGCAAGTTTCAAAGACTAGTCTTACCAAGTTTTAGATGTCCAGACTCCAATTGCCCATTCCTTCCCGGTGTTCAACCACTGCATTGATCCTCCACGGGGGCCTGCCACACACTGCTCTGGCGAGGCATCCCACCAGGGCAAATGCCTACCTGGGAACGCTCTCAGGATCTGTGTCGCTTGGGCTGGTCGGAGTCCCCCACAGGGATGTTCCACAGGGCAGGCTTAAGCCACCTAAGGAGCTGCCTCAACCATCCGCCAGTCATCTTGCTTCCCAGTCCAGGAACCAAGAAATGTAGCAGGACGAGCGGCAGACAAAACTCCTCAGACACCGAGTTAAAGAAGGAAGGGGTTTATTCAGCCAGGGGCATTGGCAAGACTTCTATCTCAAGAGCCGAGCCCCCAAGTGAGCAATTCCTGTCCCTTTTAAGGGCTCACAACTCTAAGAGGGAGCATGTGAGAGGGTCCTGATTGAGCAGGCAGGGGGTACATGACTGGGGGCTGTTTGCACCGGTAATTAGATCGGAACAAAACAAGATAGGGATTTTCACAGTGCATTTCTATACAATGTCTGTAATCTATAGATAACAGAACCAATTAGGTCAGTGGTCGATCTTTAACTACCAGGCCCAGGGTGCGTCGCTGGGCTGTCTGCCTGTGGATTTCATTTCTGCCTTTAGTTTTTACTTCTTCTTTCTTTGGAGGCAGAAATTGGGCATAAGACAATATAAGAGGTGGTCTCCTCCCTTACTATTATGTTATAGTATCTATGGTGTTCCTCCAAGAACAATGGAGGCTGTCATTTGTGGGAAGGTGTGGCCACATGACTTACTTCAGCTAATGACGTTCAGGAATTGACATGTCTACTTCCAAGCGGAAGCTTTAGAAACCAGAGTGTGATTGTCCACACTCTCTTTCCCTTTGCCACAGATCGCCTGATAATGTAATAGTGGCTGCTCCCATAGCCTGGGTACTTGAATACAAACTATAAAAAGCAAAATCCCCAGCCGTAGCACCCCAGTCATGCTATCTTTTGAATAACATACTTATGTCTGGAATGTTTTATCACTTAAGGAAACTTCAATTAGATTTTTATTTTTTATGTTTCATAAAAAAAGTAAAGTGCTCTACTGTATGCAACATTTTAATTCCTTCACCTCTCCCCTCATTCACAAATCAGTTTTATAGTTCTTACTCTCTTATTAAACCACTGAATTTTTGTTTGTTTTGAGATTTTTTTGTTATTATTGTTTTCTATGTAGTGTAAATGGGGAGCCGAGCAAGAAGACAGGAGGCAGATGAGAACAAAGGTATCCTTTATTGGGCTCGCGAGTGAGGTTCACCCGTCCTCTAGGGGGAGGGCCAAGGAATTCACGATGGGGGCGGGTAATGGGGAGCCTTTTATAGGGCGAGGTAGGCGGGGTTTGTAGGTTTCAGTTTCTGAGGAATGACCTGTCCAGGAGCTTGCGCAGAATGGAGGTTTTTTGGCGGGTGCAGGCTTTTTTCGCGCACTGAGAGTCTTAGCAGGAAGTGAAGGGCAGGGAGTCCTAACAAAGGGCCTGCCATGCCGGGTGATACCGCCATGTTGGGTCTAGATTCCTGCCTAACATTGTATTATAACCATACCTTGATAATACTAAAGTGATGATGGAATAAAATTTAATTAAAAGCAGCAAGATTTGTGGGTTAGATGATGAGATTAGGAATAGATTTGAGAGATTAAATGTAGGTAATTATGTTGGCAGTTGTCAGATTTATGGAGTTAGTTTCTCAAAATTGAAGTGTACATAAGTGGTATAATGGATGTTAACCGAAGTCATGGAAGTAGATGTAACTTTACTACTTTTCATTATGAAAAAATAAACGATAGTGGAAGAGACTGTTGAAGGCGGAACCTTGAAATACACCAACACTTACTGGGAATTTAGACTTTACCTTGAAGGAAATTGTTTGTCAACAAAGGATTTAAATAGAAAAATGACATGATCAGAGCTCTGTGATTGAAAAGTCACTCTATACCTGAGATAATTGACTAAGAATAAGAAGAAACTGGTCATTAATAAATCTCTACATTCTTTGGTTTAAGTACGTTTATCCAGAAATTTTATCTTTGAATATACATGTTGCTCTTGAACAAGTTCTCCTTTGGCTACTCTAAAATTATGCCATAAGCAAATAGTCAGTGTTTGCTTTTGTAGTTCTTACTATGTATCTGATATAATTCTTGGTTTCATGACTCCTGAACAGAACCAGAGGAGATACATGTTTTTGAAGGGAAAACAACTCTAAGAGCTGCATGTAATTGAAACTAGCATGATTGTTCTACAGAATACCTCAGAATACATCATCTTATCCTCAGCAATAGCATAGTGCTAAACAAATAAAGGACACAAAGGAGAATAAGTTGCAATTGCTAACCTCAAAATAATTAGAATCAAGAGAGAAGCTGGTACAAAATTGCTGTGAAGATATTTAGTTTTTAAAAAAATATGTTATTCAAGACTGGTAGGTAATGCCAAAGGCCACATGGTGCTATCTTTTGAATAACTTACTTATGTCTGGAATGTTTTATCACTTAAGGAAACTTCAATTAGATTTTCATTTTTTATGTTTCATAAAAAAAGTAAAGTGCTCTACTCTATACAAAATTTTAATTCCTTCACATTTCCCCTCATTCACAAATCAGTTTTATAGTCCTTACTCTCTTATTAAACTATGTCTAAATGCTAAATTCCAGTAAGAATATATTATCTGCAATGTTTCACTACTTAACAGTGAAAAATACTGGCAATGGCCAAAGATTCTATTTTGCATTACCCACATAATACAGTAAATTATTTGAGCCTAGGTCAGAAAATACTTTTCATAGTTGAGTCATCCAGTTAATAATGAAAAGATTAAGCATATATTTTGAAAGTCAAAAATAGTGCTATATCAATTGACCTATCACAGCCTGCTGACTCATGGAAGAGTTAGAAGAAATAGACTGTTTGTTATTTGGATGCATAGGCACAACAGGCAACAAAAAGAAAGGCCAGATAATATCTCACAAATGGCATAGGAAGGATTTTAACACTAGGGAAGGCTGGTTCTTTAAAATAAATGGATGATTGCAGAACACTCCAGATAGGCTGTTGACCTTGTCTGAGTAAATACCGAAGGGTAAAAAAAGAAAAAAAGAAACACAAACTATATAGAATGACCTCAAGTTGAATAAAACAGGAAATCCTCTTAGCTGAAATTGCCCTGTAATTTCTATTTGAGTGGAGCAAAAGAAAGATTTCTATTTCATACTTTATTTTTTCTTTCCAATTTATAACAATGTAATTCCATTTTAAATTAATGCAGCTACAATAATATTTTTCCTATTATACCCCGGTACACTGTAGGACTGCCTGTTCTATCTTGTGAACAGGTTATGGGTCTGTCACATAAAATGTTATTTTTAGTATAGTCTCTTCTTCTGTGTAGTTATAATATAGTTTTTGGAATAACCTACAAATAGTAGCAGTTTTCTGTCAATTAAAACTCTGATTATCACTAATTTTATTCTAAATTGAATCTAGCATTTGGCCTGCATATATATTTGAATCAGAATATAAAACAGAGAAATTATGAAAAATAGAAAAAAATTGAAATAAGTATAATGAGTCTAAATGTGTATTAATGCAATATATTATATTACTACGTAGCAATAACTTTTTTTTCAGTTAAACCCTAAATTTAAAAAATTAAGTGTATTACAGCTATATCTTTTGCAAGTGGTGTGGCTATTTTTTCTCTAAATTTCATTATCTGGTAAGTCCTAATAATAACAAAATTGAATATGTAGAAATAATTTATCATCATCAAGCAAGACATTTTGATTGTAACCCAAGAAGTATATTGTCCTGAACTAGATGCTAAGAAGCAGATATTCTTATATAACACTATTGTTATATCATCAAATCATTAAAGTTCTTATTGTGCAGCCTGGAAATTCTTAAAGGCCGATTGATTTTCAATGACAATGTTAAACATATATCTCTGAAAGGAATTTCTTAAATATAAGAGAATACAACAATAAAATTTGTTAATCATAAATTAATATTTTTATTTCCAAAAGCCTGAGAATATAAATGTAAGATACAGCATAACTATCTCATGACAAAGATGTTTAAAAATTCAAGATCTGTTGTATTGATGTGGGTTGGCTGTGTCCCCACCCAAATCTCACCTTGAATTGTAAGAATCCCCATGTGTCAAGCGGGGGGCCAGGTGGAGATAACTGAATAATGGAGGCAGTTTCTTCCATACTAGTCTTATGACAGTGAATAAGGCTCATGAGATCTGATGGTTTTATTTTTTTATTTTTTATTATACTTTAAGTTCTAGGGTACATGTGTACAGCATGCAGGTTTGTTACAAAGGTATACATCTGCCATGTTGGTTTGCTGCATCCATCAACTCATCATTTACATTAGGTTTTTCTCCTAATGCTATCCCTCCTGCAACCCCCACCCTCTGACAGGCCCTGGTGTGTGATGTTCCCCGCCCTGTGTCCAAGTGTTCTTATTGTTCATTTCCCATCTATGAGTGAGAACATGTGGTGTTTGATTTTCTGTCCTTGTGATAGTTTTTTGAGAATGATGGTTTCCAGCTTTATCCACGTCCCTGCAAAGCACATGAACTCATCCTTTTTTATGGCTGCATAGTATTCCATGGTGTATATGTGCCACAATTTCTTAATCCAGTCTATCATTGATGAACATTTTGGTTGGTTCCAAGTCTTTGCTATTGTGAACAGTGCCACAATAAACATACGTGTGCATGTGTCTTTATAGTAGAATGATTTATAATCCTTTGGGTATATACCCAGTAATGGGATCGTTAGTTCTAGATCCTTGAGGAATCTCCACACTGCCTTCCACAATGGTTGAACTACTTTATACTCCCACCAACAGTGTAAAAGCCTACCTATTTCTCCAAATCCTCTCCAGCATTTGTTGTTTCCTGACATTTTAATGATCGCCATTCTAACTGGCATGAGATGGTGTCTCATTGTGGTTTTGATTTGCATTTCTCTGATGACCAGTGATAATGAGCATTTTTTCATGTGTCTGTTGGCTGCATAAATGTCTTCTTTTGAGAAGTGTCTGTTCATATCCTTTGCCTACTTTTTGATGACGTTGTTTGTTTTTTTCTTGTAAATTTGTTTAAGTTCTTTGTAGATTCTGGATATTAGCCTTTTGTCAGATAAGTAGATTGCAAAAATTGTCTCCCATTCTGCAGGTTGCCTGTTCACTCTGATGGTAGTTTCTTTTGCCATGCAGAAGCTCTTTAGTTTAATTAGATCCCATTTGTATATTTTGGCTTTTGTTGCCATTGCTTTCGGTGTTTTAGTCATGAAGTCATTGCTCATGCCTATGTCCTGGATGGTATTGCCTAGGTTTTCTTCTAGGGTTTTTATGGTATTAGGTCTAACATTTAAGTCTTTAATCCATCTTCAATTAATTTTTGTATAAGGTGTAAGGAAGGGATGAAGTTTCAGCTTTCTACTTATAGCTAGCCAGTTTTCCCAGCACCATTTATTAAATGGGGAATCTTTTTCCCATTTCTTGTTTTTGTCAGGTTTGTCAAAGATCAGATGGTTGTAGATGTGTGGTGTTATTTCTGAGGCCTCTGTTCTGTTCCATTGGTCTATATTTCTGTTTTGGTACCAGTACCATGCTGTTTTTGTTACTGTAGCCTTGTAGTATAGTTTGAAGTCAGGTAGCATGATGCCTCCAGCTTTGTCCTTTTTATTTAGAATTGTCTTGGCAATGTGGCTCTTTTTGGTTTCATATGAACTTTAAAGTAGTTTTTTCCAACTCTGTGAAGAAAGTCATTGGTAGCTTGATGGGGATGGCATTGAATCTATAAATTACCTTGGGCAGTATGGCCATTTTCATGATTTTGATTCTTCCTATCCATTAGCATGGAATGTTCTTCCATTTGTTTGTGTCCTCTTTTATTTCGTTGAGCAGTGGTTTGTAGTTCTCCTTGAAGATGTCCTTCCCTTGTAAACTGGATTCCTAGGTATTTTATTTTATTCTCTTTGTAGCAGTTGTCAATGGGAGTTCACTCATGATTTGGCTTTCTCTTTGTCTGTTATTGGTGTATAGGAATACTTGTGATTTTGCACATTGATTTTGTATCCTGAGACTTTGCTGAAGTTGCTTATCTGCTCGAGGAGATTTGGGGCTGAGACAATGGGGTTTTCTAAATATATAATCATGTCATCTGCAAACAGGAACAATTTGACTTCCTCTTTTCCTAATTGAATATTTCTTTCTCTTGTCTGATTGCCCTGGCCAGAACTTCCAGAACCAATGACAAAAACCACATGATTATCTCAATTGATACAGAAAAGGCCTTTGACAAAATTCAACAATCCTTCATGCTAAAGACTCTCAATAAACTACATATTGATGGAACATATCTCAGAATAATAAGAGCTCTTTATGACAAACCCACAGCCAATATCATACTGAATGGGTGAAAACTGGAAGCATTCCCTTTGAAAACTGGCCCAAGGATGCCCTCTCTCACCACTCCTGATCTGATGGTTTTATAGATGGGAATTCTGCTACATGAGTTGTCTTTTGCCTGCCATGATGTAAGACGTGCCTTTGCTCCTTCTTTGTCTTCCACCATGATGATGAGGCCCAACCGTGTGGAACTGTGAGTCCATTAAACCTCTCTTTCTTTATAAATCACCTAGTCTTGGGTATCTATTTATTAGCAGCATGAGAACAGACTAATTGGTACTGGTAGAGTGGAATGCTGCAGTAAAGATACCTGAAAATGTGGAAGCAACTTTGCAACTGGGTAACAGGCAGAGGTTGGAACAGTTAGGAGGACTCAGAAGAAGACAAGAAGATGTGGAAAAGTTTGGGACTTCCTGGAGACTTGTTGAATGGCTTTGACCAAAGTGATGATAGTGGTATGGGCAATACAATCAGGGCTGAGATGGTCTCAGATGGAGATGAGGAACTTGTTGGGACCTGGAACAAAGATGACTCTTGTCATATTTTAGCAAAGAGACTGGTGTCATTTTGCCCCACCCTAGATAGATTCGTGAAACTTCGAACTTGAGAGAGATGATTTAGGGCATCTGCCAGAAGAAATTTCTAAGTAGCAAATTGTTAAAGAGGTGACTATGGTGCTATTAAAAGCATTTCATTTTATGCATTCATAAAGATATGGTTTTGAATTGGAACTTATGTTAAAAAGGAAAGCAGAGCATAGATGTTTGAAAAATTTGCAGCCTGCTGATGTGATGGAAAAGAAAAACCCATTGTCTGTGGAAAAAATTCAAGCAGGCTGCAGACATTTGCATAAGTAACAAGGATCCAAATGTTAATCCCCAAGACAATGCGGAAAACGTGTCCAGGGCACGTCAGAGATCTTCATGTCAACCCCTTCCATTATAGGCTCAGAGGCGCAGGAGGAAAAAATTGTTTTGTGGATCAGGCCCAGGGATCAGTAGGTCACGCCCTGCTCTCTGCATCCTAGGAACTTGGTGTCCTGCGTCCCAGCCACTCCAGCCATAGCTAAAAGGGAGCAAGGTACAGCTCCTGCCATGGCTTCAGGGGTGTAAGCCCCAAGCCTTTGCAGCTTCCATGTGATATTGAGCTTGCTGGTGCACTGAACTCAAGAATTGAGATTTGCAAACCTCTGCCTAGATTTCAGAGGCTATATGGAAATCCCTGGCTGTCTAAGCAGAAGTTTGCTGCAGGGGTGGGACCCTCGTGGAGAACTTCTGCTAGGGCAGTGCCAAAGGAAACTGTGGAGTTGGAGCCCACACATAGAGTCCCCAATGAGGCACTGCCTAGCGGAGCTGTGAGAAGAGGGTTATTGTCCTCCAGACCCCAGAACAGTAGATCCACCAACAGCTTATACTGTGCACCTAAAAAAGCTGCAGACAATCAGTGCCAGCTCATGAAAGCAACGAGAAACGGGGGCTGTACCCTGTAAAGACACAGGGGCAGAGCTGCCCGTGGCTATGGGAGCCCACCTCTTGTAACAGTGTAACCTGGATTTGTGACATGGAGTGAAAAGTGATCATTAGGGAGCTTTAACATTTAGCTGCCCCGCTTGATTTCAGACTTGCATGGGGTCTGTAGCCCCTTTGTTTTGGCCAATTTCTCCCATTTGAAAAGAGTGTATTTACCCAATGCCTGGATTCCTATTCTATCTAGGAAGTAGCTATCTTGCTTTTTATTATACAAGCTCATAGGTGGAAGGGACTTGCCTTGTCTCAGATGAGACTTTGGACTGTGGACTTCTGAGTTCATGCTGAAATGAGTTAAGATTTTGGGGGACTGTTGGGAAGGCATGATTGGTTCTGAAATGTGAGAACATGAGATTTGGGTGGGGCCAGGGGCACAATTATATGATTTGGCTATGTCTCCACCCAAATCTCACCTTGAATTGTAATAATGCCCACATGTCAAGGGCAGGGCCAGGTGAAGGTAATTGAATCATGGGGTAGTTTCCTTCATACTGTTCTTAAGGTAGTGAATAAGGCTCATGAGATCTGATGGTTTTATAAATGGGAGTTCCCCTGAACAAGCTCTGTCTTGCCTGTCATCCTGCAAAACTTGCCTTTGCTCCTCCTTTGCCTTCTGTCATGTTTGTGAGGCCTCCCCAGTCATGTGGAACTGTGAGTCCATTAAACCTCTTTTTCTTTAGAAATTACCCACTCTCAGGTATGTCTTTATTGGCAGCGTGAGAACAGACTAATATACCTATTTACTTAATTAATTTTCAATTACGATACTTATAGAAATATTCAACCTTATTTTAACCAACTCAGTGCTTTGAAAATCCTATAATGAACTTACATTTTAAGACAGTTCTGTTCACCTTTCTCTTGAAAAGCATTTTATTTTCAATTTGAACTTTAAAACTATTAGAAGAAAGGCCAGTAATTTTCCTATGCCTCTATTTATTATATTGCCACCTGTGTTTCTGTTTGCTCTTTTCAGATCTGTGAGACTTCCTAATACTAACCAAACATGCACAGATATATATGAGTTTCCAGTTATTCAAACACTTTTGAATTCTTGTTTCTTCTATAAACCTTAACAGAAATCCTTCAGCAAATGCTTTTGACACTCTTCTAAACATGATGTGTTTCTCTTTCAGCATGATCATCAGATTTCGATTCACTGGCTTAAATCTCTATTTTCACTATAGGCTAAAAGGGAACAGAGACCACATCTTTGTTATTGCCCGATATGTCTGCAATACCTAGATCATGCCTATCTCATAGTAGATGCACACTGAGTTAAACAAGTGGTGATGATAACTCATATAGTTAGAGTTTACCAAATGTGGAATTGACTAGTAAATTTGGGATTTTATAATTTTGTGAATTTCACTGTCAGCTCAGTAATTATCATTTTTCATTAGATTGCCAATGTAAAAGGCAAAAATATAAAATGAATTATCTCTAATCCAAATATCTCTTCTTGACAGAATGACTGACTGAGATTCTAATATTTTTACAATGAAAAACTTAATGAGAGCTGAGAAAAACAGTGCAAAGAGAAAAATGAGTCTCCTTGGATATTTCCATTCTCTGCCCAATGTTCGGTTTCCTTCCTCAATTTTTGCATTTTCAGTAGCTTATTCTTTTGGAAGTCTTGGCTGTAGTTTGATACTATTTATGTTCACTTTAATTATTCACTAAGATATTTAGACTATATAATATGAGCATCAGAAATTTCTGCTTTTTTTTTTTTTTTTTTTTTGAGACGGAATCTTGCTCTGTCACCCAGGCTAGAGTGCAAAGCCACAATCTCAGCTCACTGCAACCTCAGCCTCCCGGGTTCAAGCGATTCCCCTGCCTCAGTCTCCCAAGTAGCTGGGATTACAGGCACCCGCTACCATGCCCAGCTAATTTTCACATTTTTTAGTAGAGACAGGGTTTTACCATGTTGGTCAGGCTGGTCTCGAACTCCTGACCTCAGGTGATCCACCCACCTCGCCTCCCAAAGTATTGGGATTAGAGGCATGAGCCACTGCGTCTGGCCTGTTTTTTAACCCTTCAACTATATAACTTAGCTCCAAGTCTGAAAATCAATAAATAAATCAGTGTAAATGTAGTTTGTAAATTAATTATGAAACTTCATTGAGCAGATTCTTTTAAATTTATTTTAAATTGAGTTAATATGTGTTCATAATTAATGAATTCTAATAATATTGGGAAAACTGATGGTCATACACTGAAATGGATGTTGTCTGTAGTGAGTTGTTTTATTTGTAAATGCATATGTATGTGTCCTACCTAGGTAACATCCCTTCATAACCTGATATTTATAAACAATCAACAAGTAAGTACTTTATGTTTTGTCTCTGTGTTCCCAGAACAATTATTTATTTACTTAACTGATACAGTCAGTCTCTTCAAGGGCTTATGTCATATATGAAGGTATTAAAAAACAATTAGTCTTGGAAAAACATAAGGAATACATAATTTAGCTTGGCTCAACAAGAAGGTTTTGATATATTAAGAGGTCCTGGTGCATGCAAAACCCATTATATAGATAAATACAGGTTAATAATCAAAGTTTTGGTGTGGGGTTGATCTATTAAGTTTTTAACTAACAACATCCTGTTTATGTATGTTAAGTTTCTATCATGTTTAGAATATAAGCTAATGTTTATAAAAAGTAAATAAACAAGTGAGTAAATAGTCAGTACTCTACGTGGTCACACTAATTTCTCGAGTGAATGTGTGTATTGAGCTCTTTAGCTGATATTTTTATCATTGTTTGCTTCATATTCAGTGTACCTAACAAGCTACACAGCTTGGGAAATTTAAGGAGAAAGTACTTGAGAGAACCGGTAAGAAGAATAGTTGTGAATGTTTTCGAAAGCAAAGGCCAAAGCTCTAACTAATAGATTCTAGGTGTAAAGAGGTATTTGAATAAATGTAAGATATAGCATATAGCATGTCTGTAATTATTAGTACACAAAATTATTGCATAACTATTGGCATTAACTCTTACATTTAAAAAATTACTTTGACATATTTTTATGTAAGAGCTCTAAATAGTCACATTCAATTTTTCTTCTACAGACTATCAGTTAAGTCTTCAGCTGTCTAACTTCTAGCTGCTATTAACTTCTTATGCTGGGAATGCAATGTCTAAAATCCATTGCCATGTGGTAAATTAGAAAGAAAAGTGATGTTTTATTTGAGGAAATTATTGATATTTGCTTTTATATTACTTTTTAGCATGTTTAGCCCAATTGTACATGGTATTCTTGTTAGGTTATCCAGATTTTGGAATTGTAAACGGTGTGATAAGCATCTTGGAACATCTCAAAAATCTTACAAAAATAAGGACCTTGGTCTGGAAGCCCTAAGATATTTTATGCAAAAGAGGTATTATCAAAGGCAATGACAAATAGATACAGAAAGGCAAGTCTTGCATAAAAATAGGCATCATCCATCATTACAGTAGAACTACTGAACACCTACCGAGTTCCTGATAAGCAGTATTATAACAATTAAGTAACCTTAGTCATTCCAGGACTTCCTTACATAGATGCTAATTGCTAAATATTTGGTTAACTGGAAAATGGAGAAGTTCAATTCATGAATCTTTACTGAGTACCTACTATGTATCCAGCAGTGTGGTGCAGAAATCAAGACAAGAATTAAGCCTGTAACTCACAAGCAAAATGTGTACTCATGATCTAACAAGCACATGTGTTCCGCCTCTCATTCACTTCTGGGAAATAAAACAGTGTCTAAAACTACTCCAGAAGTCCAGGGTAGTACATTAGGGAAATGTGCTAAATAATGTTGTCTCTGTGGAACCCACTTCTTGCTCTGGATTTTCTCAAGAAGTAAATAAGTTGGCCCACAAAATTAGATAGACTGTGGGCGTTTTCACATGCTTAAGGAAACATCAAAGCTTCGTAGAAAATGTGGATGTTGACAAGAAATTATGGAACATCTGTTTTATTCCTCTATAAGTATTTAACCAAAAAAGTGCCAAAAATAAATTTATAAATGTGGCTAGTTAATGGTAGACTAGAACAAGTCCAGGGCTCCAAATGTCCAGTTCAGAGCTCCTTCTGTAAGAAGTGTTCCAGTAAGAGTGACTCCATCTTGAGTGAGGTAGGCTAGGAAATTGAGGCTGTGACTTGCTAGGCTGCATTCCCAGAAAGTTAGGTATTCTTACCCTCTAAATGTTTATGGCCAAGGGAACAGATTGATAATGTTTACTAAACATACCCGAACTTGGAGTGTCCAGATATCCCAATACCTTGAGAACAAAGGCATTCTTAAGTTTTCTTTAAAGACAATAATATTGATTCTTGCAAAATGTAGTAATTAAGAAAACCAATCCTTTATCACAAGCCCTTGTAGCAAAGCGCATCTCCTGTGATGTGTTTTTAAATTATATATATATACACAAGTACTGTACCTAGAATGGATGCATTCCTCCTCTTACTTTCAGGAACGCCCTACTCTGTCTATGGAGTAGCTGTTCTTTCACCACTTTACTTTCTTAATAAACTTGCTTTTGCTTTACACTGTGGACTCGTCCTCAATTCTTTCCTGTGCGAGATCCAGACACCTCTCTTGGGGTTTGGATCCAGACACCTTTCCTGTAACATTTCTACCAAAATACATCAGCTGTTTCCCAGTCTTATACCTAAATTTAGGCTAACATTGAAAGTAAGATCAAAATAGTTATAAGATGGCATTACATGGTTGCTAATTAGTCAAACTTGAATAGGTTCTAGAAGTAGCTCTTACTTAAGCCCCAGGAATACAGTGAGCAAACATTTTCAGTATTCCTTGAATTCATTAATGACCCTAGAACTGTTACCTCTCAATGACTATACTATTAAATAATATACTTATGGCTATAAAGAATCAAAATTACAGAACAAATAGAAATATGGTTTTTAGGATGAGGCAGGCAGATCACTTGAGCTCAGGAGCTTGAGACCAGCCTGGGCAACATGGCAAAACCCCATCTCTACAAAAAATACAAACATTAGCCAGGACTGACCGTGCATGCCTTAGGTCCCAGCTACTTGGGAAGCATGCTGTAGTGAGCCGAGATTCACACCACTGCACTCCAACCTGGGTGACACAGTGAGACCCTGTCTCAAGAAAAAAAAGAAAGGAAAAAACAAAGAAAGAAAAAAAAATATGTTTTTTATAGCACAGACTTTTAACTGGTTATTTCTTCTTAATTTGTTTTCTCATGTTTCTGACAACGATTTAAAATCAATCTACTGAATAGGTTACAGTGAAATATCAATGTCTTCATCTGCCCCTGCTCTATTTCAGGGCAGACATTTTTGTTTTTGTGCTCTACCACTTTGCTTCAGTCTTAAGAACAGGGAATTTGTGAGTGATTTTGCCGTGTTATTCTTATATATGATATTAGGACTTATATTTTTGTAGTTATTCCTCAGATTACTATAGATTTCATTAATTGCTCTGAGGAACAATTCAAAACAGCATGATTGACAAATGGGAATTTTCTCTACACCTAAAAAAAAAATTCATCATTATCAGAGGTCTTCTTTGCAGACTATTCAACTATAAAGAGAGAGAGAAAAAATAATCCTTTGATTTCTCTCTTACATCTCAATATTTACAAATCACAAAGTTTTAATTTCATAGAGAAAATGAGAAAATATTATTAACTTAGTTTGTATCCTCTATTTCCTATGAAGAAATTTCAATTAATCTAGTTTCAGAAGTTTAGATACAACTCATTCATACAGATGCACTACAAATTTGAACTACAAAAAAGCTAATTTGCAGTGTAAGTCTTACGAAATTATTAACAGCATCTCCATTTTCTACTGCACATAATGCATCACAAAATGTAGAAGCAATGACTAAGTCAGTATGGTCAGAAAAAATTTCAAAGTTGATTGTAAATGTTATGTCTGAGTAAACAGGTATTGAACAGAAATACACAGTGGAAAGGAGAAAAAAATTCTCTGATACATGGTTTTATATCATTGCTTAAATAGTTAAAACAAAATATGTGTGTATATAGATGTATTGTACATACTATAAAAAGTAAAATAGCTTAAAATATTCACAGAAATATCAGTGTCTGCTATTTTTAAAGAAGCAGAAAAACCTATAGTTCACATTATCATGGTGTGATTTAAGACAATATTTTACATTATGATACAAAATGAACCAAAAAAATTTGTTGGGCCATTTTACTGGTTGTTTGTCTACATCCTCGAGCCCATGTGTACAATATTTACTTTTTTCTGATATGGAGAGAAATGTATTCTAATTTTTGAAAATTTCAGACACACAGAAAGATAGAAAAAATAACATTTTATTTCCTTTTTTTAGTGCCTTATCATACCTTATTTGCACAATTCCCTGTTTTAACTTCTGAATATTATGTTATAGGGAGAAATCCACATTTCATTAAACTTCTTTGAGAAATGAATTTTAAGTGTTAGCGTATGTCATTAAAATATTTATGGTTATGTAGATTCTCCAATATTTTAAAGGTTATTATGTATTTTTGTTTATTAATTTCATGAATTAATTTCTTTAATTTAGCTTCCAAGCAGGAAGTTAACGATTTGTGGAGTACCAACATTGATGGCTTCCAATAAGTACTGAAGGAAGGGTTAAGTGCTGCCTAAATGACCCCTTAGTTAATTACCCCCATATCTTTAATAAGTAACTCAGTGCTCCCAAATGTCTATGATAAGAGAATGTTCATGGAGTCAGTGGAGGGTACTAACCTCTAGACTTCATACAAAGCAGTTAAACATTATAGTATATACAAGCCTTTCTCAGCTGATATCTGAGGAAACCAAAATCATAGTTACATATGTATTATTGATTGAGTTCCTAAAATGTGTCAAATCAATATATATAACACATCACACACACACACACGCACACACACACACACATTTTCTTAAGCCATTACTGAAACTCTGCAAACTCAAAGAAAAGCTGCTTGTTATTGAAAAGATGGCAACCCTGTGCCCTGATCCAGGAGGTAGAAAGTAAGGGAGAACATAAGGGATTCCTGTTACCTTTCTCGTAGTGGGACTCTTCTAGTTGGTGAAATAAAGTATTACTAGACCACCAGAGCTTTGTTGTTGTTTATTCCCCTCAATTTAGTTGCATTGACTAATATTTCATGGAATGTCTCTTGCACTCTGATTATAGGCTATCTTTGGATTTTTTTGTTTTCAGAACCACGTATTTGTCATACACCCATTTCTTTCTTTAAAAAACATTATAGTTGCAAGGAGGATGAGTCTCTATTGATATCTGCCAGATAAGTGCTATTTCAATGTAGATAGTCAAATGCGTCCTTTATCTTTTTTCCTGCTTTTTCAAAATTGTGGTAAAACACACATAATAGAACATTTATCATCTTAGCCATTTTTAAGTGGATAATTTAGTGGTATTAACTACATTCATAATGCTATGGAACTGTCACTATGGTCCATTCTTTAACTTTTACTACCCTTATATAAAAGCAGTTAGAATTTATGTAAATTAGGAGTTCCTTCTGGGGGAAAAGTTTTTAAAATGCACTCTGTGTTAGTAAGCAAATCACTTCATTGTAGTGTGGTCAAGATACAACTCAAATCAATGCCGTTTTATTGATTGATTTGATGTAGCTATGCAATGACAAAAGTCAAAGGAGGAAATGTTGTCTATTAAAAAAATACACCTAGTTTTGTTTTCCCAGAAACTAACACCAATTCCAAAGTTTTTTCAATAATACATTTTTCTTTAAAAGGGGGGAGGTTTGTATAGTTTTTTTTTTTTTTTTTTTTTTTTTTTTTTTTTTTTTTGAGACAGGGTCTCCCTCTGTCATACAGGCTGGAGTACAGGGGCACAGTCAACCTAGACCTCTCAGGCTCAAGAGATTCTCCCTCGACTCACCCACTCAGTAGCTGGGAATGCAGGCACACACGACCATGTCCAGCTAATTTTTTTGGTTTTTCTTTTTTGTAGAGACACGGTCTCAGTATGTTGCTCAGGCTAGTCTCTAACTCTTGGGATCACATGATACCCCCACCTTGGCCACCCAAATTACTGGGATTATAGGTGTGAGCCACCACGCCTGGTCTGTATACTTGAAATATTTTTATCCAACTCAGTATTATTACAGAAAAGGAAATACCAGATAATTGAATAGTAAATGCATTTACAATGATCTAGA
The DNA here is from genome assembly GCF_024542745.1 of Macaca thibetana thibetana. Lineage (NCBI taxonomy): Eukaryota > Metazoa > Chordata > Mammalia > Primates > Cercopithecidae > Macaca > Macaca thibetana. The sequence goes on from NC_065592.1 coordinate 69,815,264, forward strand.
AGATGGGGAAAAGCCTTCCAGAAACAATATATTCTTCCCAATATCTAAGCACTTGTTATATGTGATATAATTGCATATTTTAAAAGTCACCCTGCTTCTAAATAAAATTATGTTGAATACTATAAACATGTGACTACTGAGGGTTCTTAAACACTACTTTTATTCCAGCTGATGACTACTAAATATTCAGAGATAATGAAATACATCATACTTTTATTCAATATCAATTCAAATAATGTATTACTGTAAAACAAAACTGTCAGTTCATGGTGCTATGTGAAGATTTCACATTCCTTTGGCTTTGCTAAAACTTTACAGATCCACTTCCTTTTATAGGGGTTTTCAAAATAAAACAGAAGTATTCTTATTTGCTTTCTATGAGATTCCTGTGTCATTTAGGGGTTAAAAACACATCTTACAGGACAAAAATAATTAATTTACTTATCTTTTACCTATTCACGTTTAAACATTGTTAATTAGATAAGTACTTTAGCAGTAAATATATGGGAATATCTGTATGTGCAATTGAGGAAAAGAGAGGAAAAAGGGGCAGCACAATTTTGGATCTTCCAAAATTCTCACGTAAAATCAGACAGAGCACCCAGATGGCAAAAATAACAATACATGTAAAGTATTTCCAACTTAAATAGGTGGCAAGGAATACCACAAACCCAAAATACACTGCCATCAAGATCTGTATCTTGTAGGTGCCTGTAAGGGAGAAAGTAGAGAGAAGCAATGGAGTTTCTGATGAACTCACATTAGCCAGCCAGTATTCACTAGATGGTGTAAGGAATGCCTGCTCCTGAGAATGGCAGTTGAAGCTAGAAGAAACATTTCCCACTTGACTGACAGGATAGTGAAAACAGTGGGTGGTAAAGCCCTAAAGGACTTCTATGAACTCTCCAAACTGATCTCCAGAGTCTTCTTTCAGGAGAGGATCCGAATGGAACTGCAGGGCGCTGTGGCTCACGTCTGTAATCCCAGCACTTTGGGAGGCCGAGGGAGGCGGATCACGAGGTCAGGAGATTAAGACCACCCTGGCTAACACAGTGAAACCCCGTCTCTACTAAAAACACAAAAAATTGGCTGGGTGTGGTATGGGGCACTTGTAGTCCCAGCTACTCAGGAGGCTGAGGCAGGAGAATGGCATGAACCCGGGAGGCAAGAGAGTGCAGTGAGCCGACATTGCACCACTGCACTCCAGCCTGGGCAACAGAGCGAGACTCCGTCTCAAAAAAACAAAAACAAAAACAAAAACAAAACAAGTACTAATAAGAGATGAATAAAAGAGAAAACCCAGAAACTATATTGTTCCAGATAAAAATAGAAGATAAAAATAGGAAATGCTCAGGAATCTTAGAAAGCAAGATGCCATGTTTTTAATACTACATACAAAACAAGAGAGCAAGGAGATATATCAAATTAAGATTTTGGAATCAAGTGTCTTCTAAAAGCTCAAGCCTGAAACTCCCCTATTAGGAGACACTTTCAAATCTTTGATGTATGATTTGTGGTTTCAGATCAGTTTCTTCTCTCCCTCTCTTCTCTGGAGTGGTCATTTTGGACTAGTCCTTCAACATATGAACCCTCTTTCATTTGGTTATCTTGTACGATGATTGTGTAGCTTTCAGATAATCATAACACATGCCCACACCTATAACCAGGTCACAGGACTCCATATTGGACTGTAGTCAACTCTTCTCTTTGTCTTAAATGAGTTTGCGTGTTTTGCATAACTTCGAACCCTTGAATGTTATATATTAAAACACAAACCCTATTATCTGAGCTTACCAAAGCCTGGCTTTATTTGATGAAGGGAGTCTTCTTTGTAATGATGATCTCAAACTGGCAATAAAATAGTTAACATTTATTAAGGATTTACTACATACTAGGCACTGTCCTGAGTATATTGCATGTGCTATCTCTTTTGAAATTCATGATTTTATGATCCAGGCACTACTGTTGTCCACATTACTACAGAGAAAACTGAGAGACAGAGGAGTTAAGTAATTTGCCACAATTACCAAGTAGACAAGTTAAATGAGGGAGAAATTTAAAAGTATAAATTTTTCTTTTGTAGCTATTCTAATCAATGCCCAATTTCTATCTGCAGTGGAATTTAGTTTTGGCCAATGATTGCACTGATCTTTTATCTTAGTATTCCAATATAGAGATGGATGGTCTACGTGATTACACTTAGCAGAACTGAACCTGTGGCATTGTATGACATTTTCACTTCACTTTATGTATTGTCAAAGCCAAGTAGCACTGGGTAAGTATCTACCAATAAGGCAGAGATCAATTCCTTAATATGTGGATGTTTTCTGTATTTTAATTTCCTGGAACAAACAAATATTTTAAAAGTAGCTTATCTCTATGTCTTTTGAAGAGAAGTGGGTCACTTTATGAATATATAAGTTCTCTGTTGCCCTGTTTACTTCTAAGAACACCATCCCTTCTCCATCCATCCACATTATTTGGGCCTGCTATTTATTTTCCATTCTTCCTTATATTAGTTATCACCCCCACTATGTAGTCCCTACCCTACTCACATCTACAAATGAAGATCCTTTTTTTCTGCTTCCAACTGACTACTTTCCATTCTACATTAGATTTTAAGCTATGAGTTTGTTGTAAATTTAGGAAAAATCTGAGGGACTTTGAAATGTAATGAGTGTGCTGACCAACTTCACCATTCATTGTCTCTACCTTTGCTTGTTGTTAACCATTTTACAGCTTCAGACAAATTGTGTCTTAAAAACACAAATTTTCCAGTAAAGTGCAGTTGATCATCACTCTGTGAATATTGACTAGGTTTTCTATTCATTTATAAATTCATTTCAGCATTGGTTTTCTGACTAAAAATATGTGGCATTTTGAAATCTATTTTGATCCAATTGTAATATCTTACTGGTTTCTTCAGTAATTAATGAATAAGATATTTTATGAAGTAATTTATATCTGTGTGAAAGTCATTATATTACCTATTTTAAAACATTTTAATAAGAAAGTTGCATCTCGTTCTCTGTACTATCTGATTTTCAGAAATTCTGGCAAATTTCTGGCACAGAAAAGTACCATGTAAGTATTAAATGAACTGATTAATTATTTTCAAGCGTTATTCTTGGGATGTAGTGCTGTTGACCTGTGTTACAGACAGAGATTCTAGCACAGGTTTAAATAGAAACCTAGACCCAAGTCAAGATGCATTCACATAAAAAATACCCATATTCTTGATCACTAAAGGAATCTCAGAGATTTGGTTGGTTTTAAATTTGATTCTCAAGGCTAAATCATTTTTGGCAGATGTTGACTAAAAAGGAAGCTTTAGACATCTCAAGATGTTAGTTTGTTGAAAGTTAATATTCCCAGTACAATGTATTTTCCGTAAGTTTCCAATAAATCAGACCTATGGCTGAAGACAAGTTGCAGTGATTTTGTAAGCTTTCCAAAATTCACTATCAAAAGTGTTAATGTTGGTTTGTGCACCTACAATCTCCAAGAGTACATTAGTAGAAGCAACTGCTGTTTATTAATCCCCTTTCCTTGAGGCATACTTTTATTTCTCCAAGACTCTATTCTCATTACAGTTTTTTGATACCTCACTTTCTTCTTCTTCATGGTTATATTCTTCCTATGGCTATATAGTAGCCATAAAAATAATAAAATTTACATAATAGCAGCATGTACATAATACAATTTATATTCCATTGACCTATATTTGAAAAAAAATCACTTATTTAAATCTATTTAGATACTGATTTTTCTGACCCGAAATCCTTTTTTATACTTTATTTAAGTAAATAGTATAAGTTGCCCATTTCCTAGAAAATCCTGTTGGTAAACAAATACTGTAAGATAAAAGCTGCCAGAACACTGAAAATAATTTGCATTCATTGACTTGGTAGAGGTGATGGACAAAGGCTCATTTTTAAAATGGAGCACAATTCAAAATTATGCACTAGACAAATCAATAATTCTTTGTACATGTCAGATGAAGTAATTATCTTGGTCAGCTAATTGCCTTTAAGGAAAATATCTCACTAAACCAAAGCCTTTAGAAATACAAATGAAAAATACGTTTTTATTTCTCCCTAACTGTGAAACCAAAGTCTGAATATCTTAATTTGTATTTTCCATGACACATTTATTCTTCAAATTGAATTTTTTTCATTGTTTTCTGAAAGATTTTTGTAAGCTTCTGAACTTAGAACAGAGATGAACTCTCCAAAGAAAGAATAGCCCCACTGAACTTTGCAAGACTGTGCAAGACTTCCTAAATGGACACTTTTATGCATTTGGAAGAGTTGATTTATAAAAGCTGGAGACACTGACTGCTTCTTTAAAATTTTTGAAAAAACAAAATATATATGAACAGGGTGTATTATCTTATCTTTAAGAATTTGTTCATGTGATATGCTCAAATACAAGATTTGCTCTTCAATACGTATCCAACTTGCAAAATATTTAAGTATCAAGGGTGAGGCCAAAGAATGCATTTTATGGAAAAACTTTCACAAATGATCCTCTACACTACTATAGCTATAGAGATGATTGAAACTATTTCTACCACCCTCCCATATGGTATCACATCACCAATGGAACTATGGGGGTGTGTGTTTTATCCGTGAATCCAAACTAGAATAATGGCAGATGTAATTGTTTTAGATTTCCTAACCTATTAATTTGCTTCCCAAAACTCCTCTTCTAAATGGCCGTTTATGGGAAATTTCACACAATCAGATGGACAATGGGAAATTGAATTCATTAAAATTTTTTACTGAATACTAAGAAATAATTCATTTGATTTCAGGATCCCCTTCACTGATTTAAATGACAGAACTGAGTAATTTTGTTCACTCTGTTTGTATGCACAGGTCACCAATTTAATACAATCAAAATTGTTTTTCTAGCCCAATGGGCTTCCTTTTCATCTGATTGGCCCCTGGCACTCACTGATTGACAAGTATTTCACAGTCACAGTTTACCTTTTAAAAAACCCAGGTCTTATCACTTATTTCTGTATTCATTTTTTTTTTGTTGGGCTTACATTTGAAGTGCCCTGGGAGTGCCTGATATCTTATCTCTTCTTTCCTTGGACTGTCTGCAATTCAGTTAAAAAGCATTCATTCTCTTTCAGCCTGTTCCCTTTTTAAACAAACAAACAAACAAACAAAAACTTCTCCCTCACAGACTGAACTATATCAATGCCTTATTTCCTGGCACTTTTAGCAAGGGATGAGATGTATGGGTAACATAAAGGAGGAAGCTGCCTGCAGTAGGGGCTGCCTGGTTTTCCTATTTCTCTTGGAATTCCTTTTAGTCTTTGTCATGCAGTGAAGGATTTTCAGACAAGTAATTTTTCTATGTGTAACTGACATGTAAATAGCTAATGTAGTAGACTTGGTATAGAGACTTGGCAGAAGGCCCAAGGTTCAGAATATTAATATTTTCCTATTGGTTTTGGGATAGAAAAGCAGTGTGACCTTCTTCAAGTAGCCAGGCTATCATTTCAGCTGCTTCTAAGGATTCATTGTTTTTTTTCTTACTTCCTCACAGTCTTGAGAATCAGCAACAATGTTTCTATAATAAGTCTTCTCAGTGGCTTAAAGCCAACAATTATCTAAAGGTAGGTAGCATCTTAGCCATCAATCAGTTAGATATCTTTTCAGTCTGCATTCTGGGGTGCCCTTATGTTCATTTCATTCAGAATATTCTTAGATATTTTCAGGAAATAAGAGAGATGCCAAACACTGAGATCTTAAGATAGAGTATGTCACTCCTCTACAAGAGTTAACTCCAATTTTTCTGATATTGGAGTTCTACTTCAAATTTTATGCAATATCAATTTTAATAATTACTTAGAAATTCCTATTCTACATGTTTCTTAGCTTCCATTGTTCAAGCATAATAATAACAAATACTGTTTCCCTGAGTTTATCACCATCTACAATTATAGAACATCAGAATCTAATTAATTGGCTGGGCATGGTGGCTCATGCCTGTAATCCCAGCACTTTGGGAGGCTGAGGTGGGAAGATCACCTGAGGTTGGGAGTTCGAGACCAGCCTGACCAACATGGAGAAACTTAAAAATATAAAAGTTTTTACTAAAATACAGAATTATTCGGGCATGGTGGCACATGCCTGTAATCCCGGCTCTCGGGAGTCTGAGGCAGGAGAATCACTTGAACCCAGGAGGCAGAGGTTGTGGAGAGCTGAGATCACACCATTACACTTCAGCCTGGGCAACTAGAGCAAAAACTCCATCTCAAAAATATATATATAAAATTAATTCATTCTGTATTTGTCTCAAACTTATGGAAAGACCCTACTCCTCTTCAAACCTGTTTCTGAGGGTTAACACAGTGGAACTCAAAACACCGAAACTTCCATCTCTGGTATAAGAGACTGCACAGGAATCACATTGTGGCACATTGGATGGAAACTACTCTGCTGTGTCTGTATCTTAGAGCTGTTAGGGCCTGCAAAGAAAGCTGAGACCTCTGAGGTCTTAATGCAAAATGAAACATACCATGCTTTCCACTTATGTGGGGAAAGGATTCCACTTCCTCAACTGTGCTAATCCATGAATCCCTGGACTGTACTTTGATGTTCAGAGATTTTAGCAAAAGAACTATATCTATACTTTCTACCTACTCCGTCTTCTTAGATCTAAGCACACATTGGTGAAGATTGGGCTAAAAATAATGCAATAATTAACAGTGGGCTGTTCAATTGTTCTCTTTCCCTTTCTCCCCTATTAGACCCTCGGACATTGTTTTTAGACCTTCATGCCTGAATTCTACCTTTCCTTTCAATAAGCTATTTCCCAGGAAATTCCACAGTTCCTTATATAAATAGTTCATAGCTAGATCTGGCTTTCATATCCTTTATTGGGACTCCTATTTGCATGAATCTTAGGGCAAGCAAAGCTCAGGTTCTAGCTGACACAGGGAACTGAGATTCAGACAAGTGAGAATGACTTGCCCAAAATCCCAGTCAGTGGCAGGACAAAAATACCCCACAATTTACTGATTCCAAATTAAAAGTGGCACACGACCTCTCAGAAACTCATAGCAATCCTAGAATCAGCCATTGCTCCAACAAGCCCTGATTCCTTCCTTTGGAGAAAGCTATTTGTAACTGACATATGGGCCCATGGTATGTACATTGTTACTGGGGTATCATTTCTTTTAGGCTCTTGCGCCTGATGGAGCAAAGAAATATATGTTTGTATACTAACTACTACAAGAAAACACGCTTATAAAAGTATAAATACTTCTGTAATTATCTGTAACCTCATTAAGCAGAACACGAATTCTTACTAGTTGTTACTTTTGAAATTTCTCCCAACTCCAAATTTTTATTCCTTTCACATTTGCAAAGATCTCTTTCCTTTCACTTGGGCTTTATTCTATGATTCTGAATTGTCTAATTTTGATGAGACTGGCTCATCTATGTGACAATAGACTGGAAGGCCTCAAAAAGCCACCACCAGATTCTGGTAGCAGCTAATTAAAGCCCTGGAGAAAATGAGGTAACTCATAAATACCTAAAATTGAGAGAGGTGAGGAGGACCGTCTGATGAGTAGTCCCAACATTCAAGACACAAATTCAGAGGAAGCAGAACTAATAGTGACTTTAGTCATTGAAGTCATCAGAACATGATTGTTCATAGCCTATTAATTTAATTCTCTCAGTAAGTTGATTTTTTTTCAGTCCTCCGTGCCTTTGCATATCTTTTCTCTAGAATTCCCTACACGAGCTATTCCAGCTGGTAAATTTCTTTCACCATTCTGTACTACCTCCCCTCTGTCCCCAATCACAGTTAAATGTAACTGCTCCAGTGAAGTTTTTCTCAATGAACATTTTATTCCCATTTTTGTAATAAATGTCTTTCATATAGTGTTTCTTATTGTACTCTAATCATGTACATACATGTCTTTTCCCTACCATAAGTTGTAAACTTTCTGAAGTCATTCACCTCCAAGTCTAAAACAATGTTTGCCATAGAGTAGACATTCTAAAAATCTTTGAATTGAATGATTGAACCGATTTATTAATTAATTAGTAGAATATGTATTTATCTTATAGGTGTTAGAAGGGAAAGTACATATATGGATGAATTTGAAAGTGAAACTCAGATCAAAATTGTATGAAGATTGTTAACTCTAGAAAGTTTCTAGTCGCAAATTATTTATTCCATTTACCTGGCATGGGGTCTGAAATTCACCATTAAATTTCTTTCACTAGGTTTAATATATTTTTGTTCAAGGTAACATTCTTCTAAGAAAAAACATATTCAGAGTTAGCCTGGTGTTAACTTATTGTCAGTCCTTCATACCCTGGTATGTGTGAAATGATCAGAGTTCCTGATAGCTTTGGTACTGAACACTGACTACACAGATAGAAGTAGAGGTTAGTTGATTCTTATGAGCATTGATGTTAATAGTAGTGTAGTGAAAACTGTTTTGCCCCTTATAGTTTGTGTGTTGGTTAATATTGAGTGTCAACTTGATTGGATTGAAGGATGCAAAATATTGTTCCTGTGTATGTCTGTGAGGTTGTTGCCAAAAGAGATGAACATTTGAATCAGTGAACTGGGAAAGGCAGACGCACCCTCAATCTGGGTGAGCACATTCTAAATCAACTGCTAGAGTGGCTAGAATAAAGCAGGCAGAAGAAATGTAAAGGAGCAGACTTGGTGAGTCTTCCAGCCTTCATCTTTATCCTGTGCTGGATGCCTCCTGCCCTCAAACATCAGACTCCAAGTTCTTCAGCTTTTGAACTCCTGGATTTACACCAGTGGTTTGCCAGGGACTCTCGGCCTTGGATCACAGACTGAAAGCTGCACTGCCAGCTTCCCTACTTCTGAGGTTTTTGGGACTTGGACTGGTTTCCTTGCTCCTTAGCTTGCAGACGGCCTATTGTGGGAATTCATCTTATGATCATGTAATTCAATACTCTTTAATAAACTCCCCTACATATATACATCTATTAGTTCTGTCTCTCTACAGAACCCTGATTAAAATAGTTTGAGACTTACTAGTGAATTATTAATCTCCCCAAATTTCAGTCTTCTCATTTGTAAAAAGTTTCTGGGATCCATATCATTGAAAGATAGGAAGACCAAATGAAATAGCTAACTCACTACCACATACACAGTAAATACTCAATAAATATTAAATGCTACTATTATTTTCATATTCTCCAGGTATGGAGGTTTTGGCAAGGGTTTGCAGAGAAAAATTCTTTTGCTTTACAAGGGATTTCCCAAATTGGAAAACCCTGAGTGGGATATCAAAGGGATTTTTAGAATTCTCTAGCAACCCGAGGCATCCATTACAGAGTTAGAAGCAGGAGGAAGCAGATTAAAGAAAAAAAGAATAATTAGATTGAATGCTGTCATGCGGTAGAGTATTTCCATGATGGATGGAATATTTTCTCCACTACAAAATATTGTGGAGAGGTTTCCTGGCAAGGAGAAGCTGAAAGTTGACCAATGATTCATTCCTGCAACATTCACAGACAGCACATTATGGTTCAGGCACTAATCTAAGCCCTGAGGATACAGCAGTAAACAAAAGAGCAAAAGCCTCTGCAGATATTAAAACTGTAGTGGAAGAGATGGCCTTTCCAGAGGTGAGAAATCAGGCTTCGGATAAGCTGCAGTGGTTTCTCCTATCACCATGAGTAAAAGTGGGTTACAATTTTACTATTCTGAAATATATCAAGATCACCTCTAAAATGTCAATATATATATTGTGCACTTAACATATGCAAGGACTGTGCTAACCCCTCTAATAGATAACTTATCTCTTACAACAAATTTATGATGTAGACGTCATTGTTATCACAATTCTTCCAGTGAGTAAACTGAACCACAGAGAAAGTAGTTAACTTTCCCAAGGTCACACACATAATAAATGATACAGTCAGTATTCAGGTCCAGAAAGTCTGATTCTAGAGCTCATAACCACTGCCTTATATAGTCATGTTTAAGGCAAGTAAGAATGTCCTTTAACAGTTTGTCCTTTATCGCTGTCACCATTTTTCCCTAAGACTCCACAGAGAATACTCAATTGGCACATTTCCAATACTCTTTCTCCCTGTGTAGTCATTCCCTTCCAAATCCATATGACATGAGTCAGACAGGAAAGAAATTTGAACCAAAATGGGTCACTTTTTTGCAGCTTAAGTCACACATGTTTTTTTTTTTATTTTTGAATACACAAAAATCAATATTAGGTCTGGGAGCTATGTTATATCTTCGTAAATATTTAAAAATATATTTACATTTGAATAATCTAAAATGTGCCTTTAAATATAAATGTTCCTTTTAATAAACCCATACAAGGCCTAGACTGCAAAGAATACCTCAAATGTAATATTTTGTACAAATAGCATTGGTAAGATAATGTTATTAGGCTACTGTAAAGGTAGCTGGCAATAAAAGTGTTCTGTAAAAAAAAGGGGTAAGAAATTGGGGAAAATGGTTCAAAAAATATCAAGAAAATATAAAAGCAAAATTGCTAAAATACATGAATTCTTGATTTTTTAAATGTATTGCCAATTTCAGGAAAGAGTACTAATTTGAAGGTTTTTATACAAGACCTAAAATCCATCTTTTTAAATATCTAAATCACTCATTTGGTGTTGATAGAATCACTGAGGTGTAAACTGGATGCGAATATATTTATAACAATAAGGATACTCTCTAAAAGGCAGTGACTAACATTACCATGCTTCATGGAAATACTCAACTCCGATGATTTGAACCAAAATGATTAGCTTTGATTTTGCTATTTCTATTGGTGTATGATCCAGATGCATTCTTCATGTTGTTTATACATAACCTTCAGCTGGGACTAAAATTCATGACAATAAATGAGTTTTTAATGTTTATCTGTTTATACATAATTTGAATTTAATCACAGTTCATCTCTACAGCTATCTTTTATTTCACCAGATTACTTCACATAGTTCTTTTTTTCGCCTACCTAAAACTTTGTAGTAGAATATTTGTCCTTAATCATTTAAAATATTTTAAGATCTTCTATTATAATTTTGAATGTCATGTGTAGGATATAGAATTAAGTGATAGTTTCAGACTTCATATAAGTGCAGGAAATAGTTGTGAGAAATTATAGAGCCATTTATAGAAATTTAGTATTACCGAAGTCTCATTTAATATTTTTATTGCTATTTCACATTTATAATTACTTTACAGTACAAAACTGATTTTAAATCTTTCTTATGCTAGTCTTCTTTGCAGTATCAAGATTTACCCAAGTACTGCTATTTTCAGTTTTAACTTCTTCAGTATAGAAAAATTGCTAACTTTTAGATTCCCTTAAACCCAAAAGGGGCAGTGTGTCATAATTAAATACTAGGATAGATAATCTCAGCAGAAGATAAATCATATTCTACCTCTGTTACTCACTCTGTTACTCACTGTGTGATCTATTTTAACCCTTTAAAATATAGGTTATTCATCTGTAAAACTGAGGTCAATTATACCTGCTTCATAGGGTGGTTGCCAGAAAGTAAGACAATACAAATAACAGATGGCTCGAAGTAGACTAGATTACTTTCTATGCATGCAGTCTTTGGCTTATAGTAAGCTATTCTTCCCGTCTTCAAAGAGTTTCATCTTCATTTCATAAGCAAATTTATAATTAAATAGATATTTGTACTGAAAATTTAAATTATTTAACAAGAGCATGTAACAAAAGTTTTGGCATATTCACGGAATAGCACAGCCATGTAAGTTTGGGGCTCAGAGAATTTTAAGTCAAGCACTTGCATGTGGGGTTTCAGCCCAGCTGTGTTTGTGTATATATATCACACATACGAGCATTTCTGTCTGCGTACATCTTAATTGGGAGAGGGATGTGATTCGCTTTGTCAGTTTCAGTTTCAAGGTGTTTTTCACATCTTGAAGTGTTAGATTTCTTTAAAAGTTGTATGTAGCCTTTGGAGGTTTGAAAAGAGAGAGAGAGAGAACTAAAAATCAGGGTTAAGATATTTTAAAATAAACTTATTATTTACCATGTCGTGTCAACAATCATGTGGAAGAGGGGCCAGGATATTGAAATCTGAGTTTGAAATGATGACAGTATTTTAGAGGTATGATCTAGAAAAAATACTAATATTTAATATGAAAAAATATTGAAATGATTTGACTGTGTGTCCCAACCCAAATATCTTCTCAAATTGTCATTCCCTCATGTTGTGAGAGGGCCATGTAATCTCCAGATGTTGAGGGAGAGAGGTGATTGGACCATGCGGGCAGTTTCCCCCATCCTATTCTCATGATAGTGAATGAGTTATGAGATCTGATGGTTTCATAAGAGTTTGAGAGCTCCTCCTTCGCATGCTCTCTTTCCTGCTGATTGGTGAAGAAGGTATCTGCCTCCCCTTCTGCATGATTTTAAGTTTCCTGAGGCCTCCCTAGCCATGTGGAACTATGAGTCAATTAAACCTACTTTCTTTATAAATTATCCAGTCTCAGGTATTTTTTATAGCAATGTAAAAATGGACTAATGCAGTAAATTGATACTGGGAGTGGGGCACTGCTATCACGATACCCAAAATGTGAAAGTAACTTTGAAGCTGGATAACGGGCAGAGGTTGGAACAGTTTGGAGGCCTCAGAAGAAGACAGGAAAATGTGGGAAAGTCTGGAACTTTCTAGAGACTTTTTTAATGGTTTTGACCAAAATGCTGATAGTGATATGAACAATGAAATCCAGGCTGAGGTGGTCTCAGATGGAGATGAGGAACTTATTGAGAACTGGAGCAAAAGTAACTCTTGCTATGCTTAAGCCAAGAGACTGGTGGCATTTTGTCCCTGCCCTAGAGATTTGTGAAACTTCGAACTTCAGAGAGGTGATTTAGGGTATCTGGTGGAAGAAATTTGTAAGCGGTAAAGTGTTCAAGAGGAAGCAAAGCATATAAGTTTGGAAAATTTGCAGTCTGACCATTAGGTAGAAAAGAAAAACCTATTTTCTAGGTGGAAATTCAATTCAGTTGCAGAAATTTGAGTAAGTAACAAGAAGTCAAATGTTAATAGCCAAGACAATGGGGAAAATGTTTCCAGGGCATTACAGAAACCTTCCAAATAGCCCTTCCTATTACAGGCCTGTAGTCCTAGGAAGGAAAAATGGTTCCCTGGGTCTGGCCCAGGGCCCCCATGCTATGGGCAGCCTAGGAACTTAGTGCCCTGCATCCCAGCCATGACTAAAAGGGGCCAACGTAGTGCTCAGGCCATTGCTTCAAAGGATGCAAGCCCCAAGCCCTGGCAACTTACATGTGGTGTTGGGCCTGAGTGTGCACAGAAGTCAAGAATTGAGGTTTGGGAACCTCCACCTAGATTTCAGAGGATGTATGGAAATGCCTGGATATCCAGGCAGAAGTTTGCTGCAGGGGCAGACCCTCATGGAGAACCTCTGCTGGGGCAATGCAGAAAGGAAATGTGAGGTTGGAGCCCCCACACAGATTCCCCACTGGTCACTGCCTAGTGGAACTGTGAGAAGAGGGTCACCATCCTCCAGCCCCCAGAATGGTAGATCCACTGACAGCTTGCACCACATGCCTAGAAAAACCACAGGCACTCAATGCAAGACCATGAAAGAGCTGCCCAAGACTGTGGGAGCCCGCCGCTTGCACCAGCATGCCCCGAATGTGAGACATGGAGTCAAAGGAGATCATTTTGGAGCTTTAAGATTTAATGAATGTCTTGCTAGATTTTGGACTTGCGTGGGGCATGTAGCTGCTTTGTTTTGGCCAATGTCTCCCATTTGGAACAGGAGCATTTACCCATTGCCTGTACCTTCATTTTATCTAAGAAGTAACTGACTTGTGTTTGATTTTACAGGCTCATAGGCAGAAGGGACTTGCCTTGTCTCAGATGAGATTTTGGACTGTGGACTTTTGGGTTAATGTGGAATGAGATAAGACTATTTGTGGGACTGTTGGGAAGGCATAATTGGTTTTGAAACGTGAAAAAACATGAGATTTTGGAGGGACGAGGAGTAGAATGATATAGTTTGGCTCTGTGTCCCCACCGAAATCTCATCTCAAATTTTAATTCTCACATGTTAAGGGAGTGACCTGTAATCCCCACATGTTGAGAGAGGGAGATGATTGAATGAGGGGGCGGTTACCCTCATGTGTTCTCATGATAGTTAATGAGTTCTCAGGAGATATGATGGTTTTATACGTGTGTGATAGTTCCTCCTTAACATGCTCTCTTCCCTGCTGACTCATGAAGAAGGTACCTGCTTTCCCTTCCACAATCACTGTAAGTTTCCTGAGGTCTTCTAAGCCATGCAGAACTGTAAGTCAATTAAGCCTCTTTCCTTTATAAATTATCCAGTCACTGGTACTTCTTTATAGCAGTGTGAAATGAACTAATACAAATATGAATGGCAATACTGTTTAATTAACAACTAAAATGGACTTGTTTTATGTAGAAGTACTCTTATCTAAGCGGCAAAGTGGACACAAAGTTGGCATGAGGCAACAACACAATGCTGAACTTTTCCCTTAAATACCTTCTTTAGTAAATGTAACAGAAATATATTTTAAGAATGGAAGCACAAACAGTCTCTCAGTATCTTTAACCAAACTTGAATTAAATCAATGTAAAGAGGTAGAAATGGCCATCATGATCATTGTTTTGTTTATTTATGGCTTGTTTGCTCTTCTTTGCTTTGTTAATGTAACTATTTTCTTGAAGTAAAAATACTACATGGGAAATTTCATTAAGTCTACAGGCATATAGAACGATCTTTAAGAGAAATAAAAACAAAAGTAAGAGTGGCAGCTTATAGTCATTGATTGTTTTCAATGTCAGTATTATATATTTCTTTGAATTATTACTCCACATTTTATCAGTTTATTCATTTATCAGATTTAAAACAACAGACTTGAAGAGGGGAAGTAAATTACTCATGGTCACACAGAACATGCACAAGTTGATCTCTCTCCACTTGTGTTGAGAATGTAAGCAGGTTTATGTTGCAGCTACAAAGGAATGTCATTAACACAAGTGATTTTTAAATTATGAAGCAATTACCTAGGTGATGCTTCTTGATCCATTGAAAGAGCAACAGCTTCTTTTCCTCTTGAAATCATTTAAGTGTTGCTCTTAAAGCCAGGTTTCTTAACTGGGCTTCAGGAATTTGGGGTTGTCTTTAAAGTCATATGTAAAATGATGTGTGTGTGCGAGTGTGAGCATGTGTTTGGGTGTCTGTGTGGATATGTTATGTGGGTGTGTAGGTGGATGTGTATGTATAGGTGTACATTTTTCTAGATAGAGAAGGTTCAATAGCTATTGTCTGATTTTCAAAAACTCCCATGATACAAAAAATGTTTAGAAGCCATTGTTTATAGGGAGCAATGTTTTAGATCAGTAGTTTGAATACATTTCCGTACATTAAAACACCTTGAAAGATTTGTAAAAATATTAATTATAGGATCCACAAATTTATCTAATTGGTCTTAGGTGTGACTCAGGCATTGACGTGGCTTAAGCTCTTTAGGCCATCCTAATCCTAATGCAGAATTAGGGTGGAGAACTACTTTTTAAAATGGGATCATATGGATCCTTTTAATATTGTAACAATAGCACACTCATCCTTTTATTTTTATAAGAGAGGATAACTCAATTTTAGTTTTCAGATAGCTTTTTTTTTTTTTTTTTACACAACAGCTTTTCTGTCTTAAAATATATTTAACTATATTTCTTTAGTGTGTTTTTTATTTGTCTACAACTATTGTGGAGTTCTTGGGGCTTAACTGTATTATTCTCAGATCATTGTTTTCTGTATAAATAAGTTTAGAAAAGAGACACTAGCATTGTGATTTTAAGGAATAAAACCTTCAGGGGCAAAATATAAGCTACTTAAAGTAATTAGCATAATAATACATTAAATGATCAGGCTGACAAAAGAATAACATTTTGCTCATTAATTCAGATTCTGAGAAGATTGGCATGCGTCCTGTTCTCCGAAGTATTAAGCATTTTCAGTGGAGAAAGCCATCCTTGAAATCATCCTTAAAATTTATATGCTATCTGAAGATCACTCATTAATATGATGCCACTAGGATCAGTTAAAAGTCCTTTCACATAAAACACAAGACAAAAAAAGTAAGTTTTTTTTGTGTGTATGTGTGTGTGAGAGAAAGAGATTTTCATACTTTAATTAAAATAACAGCATTTATTATTTTGTAAGAATACAAAAATAACAGTTACTACTTCAGGATTCCTATGAATAATAAAGAATGTATTCCTTTATAAAATGTAGATATATTTTTTGTGAATAAAAACAATATTTTAATCAGCTTCTTTTTAGTATGCCATGATAATTATAATAATTAACTTTAAAAAATAATGTTAGTCTTACCAGATTTTCATAATTTGGCGCTGGGAGGAAACAAGTGTAATCCAAGAATAGTTAACATCTATAAGGTCAAATATTTGTAGCATCAAGTTAAATAGCAATATTGATCCCCAAGTAGATAATTCTCGCTTTTGCTATTCACCAATTTAATGCTGACACATTGTTCCATCTCTCACTAATTCATGGGCCCAACGACATTTTGATTCATGCTCCTAGTCTTCAAATTTAAACAAGCTGTGATAAAAACTGTCTGAATTGAAACATAAATTAGTGGAGAATTAATCAGTTTGGCAAAGGTATTAAACCACACTCTAGTACCATGTCATTTTCAAAACTGTTATCCAGCAGTTAGTTTTAAACTGAAATTTACTCCTAATGAAAGATTTGGGTGTGGCCATCAGTAATTCAATTAACAGGAACTCAAATGTGCAATTTAATATTCCAACAATAAATGAATTGAATCTTAATAGAAGACCTAAAATCTTAGTATAAAACACTATGTATCTTTTTTTCCAGGCATATACTTCTCAGTAACTTGACTTTGCCTACCACATGCTTTTCCTTTCTTTCCTCAGGCTTCTATCTCTCTTTGTACATATAAATAGCCTTGATAGCTTTTACTCTGGAGATACCCATTTTGGAAGATTTTGTAAAAATTTAGCTACTCTTGCCAATGTGATTTTTACCCCTAATGGCAAACAGCTTGATGCTGTGTCTTGGAATACTTTCTCATTCTATAAAATGTCAAATCACTAGGTGAAATATTTAGAAATATGGGACACAAAAATGTTTCCAGGAGTGTCATTCTCACCACTTGTAAAATAATTGATTGAACTATAAGAATGGAATTAAGATCAGAAACTAAACCCTATTATACTCAAACATTATGCAGTTCTCAATTTTAGTTGATGACCACCTGATTTTAAATACACATTCACTAAAGTATAAACAGAATTCAATCAGTGTTTTTATATTTTGAATATCAAATTTGAATGTCAAATTTCCACCTATTAGATGCTCAGATTACATATGATTTTACCTTAATTAAAGTTAGGCCATTGTATCTTCCTCCTTCAACTTTTCTAGATACCAATGATAAAGAAACCCTTAAGTGCAAGTATCACTGGTGATTGTGAATATGACAATAATTGTTTTCAGAGTTACTGTTTTGCCTCTGTTAGAGCTACCTCTGCTGGAGCTATCTCAGATCAGTGAAGATATGTTCTTTGTTTCTTTTGTTTTTAATACAATTTCCACTTTAAGTTATGGCATTTCTAGCTTCATTTCAAAATAATAAAAACTTACACACAAAGAGTTAAAGATTGCAACTTATTAACCACAATCCTAAAGGAGTTGGAGCCATTACTGATAATTGAAGTATGTCACCATTCTCTACCTTCCTAAACTACAAATTCATTTTTTATATGAAACACATATTTGTCACATAACAACAAAGGAATACTACTATTGGCACTAAGATTCCCACACTCAAACAATCCACTACAGTTTATGTAATCTATAATGAGATTCAATTATAGAACTATAACTAGCCTATTTTTGGTGTTGAGGAGAAGTGGGTTGCCTAATTCAGGAAGGAGAAGAAAGATATACCCATGCTCTCCCCATCCACATTTGATGCAGAAGCGGCCTAAGAAAATTTTTAGTATTTTTCTCTCTTCCTTTCCTACATTCTTTATCTATTTATCTTAGTTTCTACTACTATTTTCACTGCTTTTCTTTACTAATACTGTTTGCAAATCATTTGTCTCATCATAATCAAAACTTCCATAACTCAACTAATTATTGACTTATTGAAATTCCCATATACCATTGTTAAATAGACTCATATCATATGAGGACAGTATCTAATTTTTCATGCCAGTCAACTGAACTTTCATTTCAAAAAACTGTATTTTTTGTATAAGGGTTAAAATAGAAACTCAGATATTATAGAAAGATATATATATATATATATTTGGGCCGAGATCTCAAAAGATGGGACAGACCTTGTCTGAAATTCAGACATCAGAATAAGCCTCCATATGTGCTCTTTCTGCTTTTCATATTTTCCCCCTTACTCTATCTCAGAATTTACAAATTCTTTTAATAGTTCTGTGTTTTCATAACAGGCACAATGGCTACAGCAGTGTGGTGTTCCCTAGAGAAGGGTTAGGTGTAGGTGCTCTCACATTCGATTATTTGTAACTTGTGAGTTTCTGATCAGAGACACAATGATTTAAATCTCTTTGGACTAAGAAAAACTATACACAAATGCTCTTTTTGGTCCTTGCTTTTGACATTCCTCTTAGTCTAAAAACTAAATTAGAGTCCATGAGTTATTCCACTTTTCCCCAGCAACCTTCTGTTTTTACCTCAATTTGCTATGTTGATCTACTCTCATCTTTTTCTTTGTTTTTCTCTGAAAAAAAAGAAAATAGAATCTTCTTACAATCTTTTAATCCTTCATCCTTTACTTTGTACCCCAGTCAGCATACTATATTTGCCCTTTATCTAGGTAGTTTAAACCTTGAGCTGAACACATCAGATATTTCTTTTCTAGACAGAAATGTGTGGCTCTACTCTGAGTATTTTCTCTTTAAAAGTTCCTCTCTTTCTAGTTAAGAGCAACTTCTCTTTCAGCCTCAGGCCTTCTTTCTGACCATCTCTCTTGCCTTAATCATTGGTATCTGCATACAATGTGGCTTCCAGTTACTTATTCCATCTCTGACTTTCTTCTTGGATTTACTAGTGTTGCTTCTGATGACATGATATTAAGTTTATTATTCAGATATACTCTTCTAGTTAGTTTAATGTTGGAAAATATTGGTCTGCCTACTTGCTTTGTCAAAAGTGGCTTTAAAACAGTATTTCAACCTACAGAACCTGAAATTTCTGACTCCCAACCACCTGTCACTCTCTATATCTGTCTGTCTTTATTTTTTTCAACTTAATTGAGGTATGTTTTTGTGTTTCTTAGATAAATACCTTGGATCATCTGTCAGGTAGAAGTTTAATGTTTTAAGAAACTTCCAGATTTCTTGGTTTTCCAACGTGGTACTATTTGACATTCATATCAGCAGTTTATAAGAGTTCAAATTGTTCCATATGGTCATCAATACCAAGTATTATTAGCTTTTTAATTTTAACCATTCTCAACCATTCTCATGGGAGTGTAGTAGTATATTGCTGTGGTTTTACTTTGGATTTTCCTAATGAGACACATGCATTTCATGCACTTATAACTTACAATTTCTTTTGAGAAATATCTGCTCAGATCTACCTATTTTGTTTTTGAAGCATTTATCGTCTTATGATTAAGTTGTAAGAGTTCTTTATACATTCTGGTTATAAGCACTTTGTCAGCTCTGTGTGTTATTCATAGTATCTCCCAGGCTATGACTTGTCTCTTCCTAACAGGGTCTTTGAAGAGCATTTAAAATTTTTTCATAATATTCAATTTATTATTTTTTTCTTTAGTGGCTTATGGTTTTATACCCTATTTATATCATCTTTGCTGACACTAAAGTCACATGGATTTTCTTTGTTTTCTTCTAAAAGTAGTATACTTTCATTTTCAGTTTTAGACTCTTAATTCATTTTGTGTCCTCTTTTGTATATGATGTGAGGGAAGGAAAGATGCTTTTTTTTCTTTTTTTTTTTTTTTTTTACTTTTACTTGTGGATATCTAATTTTCACAGCACCATTTGTGAAAGGTCTTTCTGTCCCCAGTTGATTGCCTTGACACCTTTGTTTTTTAAAAAAGTAATCAAACAGGTGCAGGTTTATTTCTTAACTCTATTTTTCCCATTAATCTTTGAAGATGATTCTTGTGCAAGGACTATATTACTGGATAAAAACAGATGGAAAATAAGTTTTCACATAATATAAGTGCTACAATTTTCTTTTTGTTCTTGTTATTGCTTTGGTTATTCTATGTTGTTAACTTTCCACATAGATATTAGAATCAGCTTGTCAATATCTAATATATAATATATGTTAGGGGTGTGTGTGTGTGTGTGTATATATATATATATATGTAGTATTTTGATTGAGAATGGGGTATATTTGAAGGTTAATTTGAGAAAAATTGCCAACTTAACAATACTGAGTCTTCCTACGCATCAGTGGAGACTATGTCTTATTATGTCTGTATTTACATTTTCTCAACTATCTTTTATAGTTTTCAGTTAAGAGCCCTTTAACATTTGTTACAGTCATTCTTAAGTAGGTTTTTAATAATATTTTAAGTGGAATTTTTTATTTTAATTTACTTCCAATCTTTTATTGTGAATATATGTGTGTATACATATACATGCACACAGTTAATACTTGCACATAACCTTCTTCCTATAGGCCTATTATATTCAATTATTATTCCTATGATTTTCGTATGTTAAGCCTTGCATTTCTGGGATGAACCATATCTAACATTGAATTAATATGCTAGTATGTTTTAGAAATATTTATGTTTATGCACATGAGGACTATTTGTACCTAACTTTATTTTTAGTTTTAATGTCTGCAGGTTTTGATATAATATTTATGATGGCCTCCTAAAACAAGTTGGGGAAACTAATTTCTTGTCTATATTCTGAAAGATTTTGCATATAATTTTTTATATTTATTTATCTTGAAATGTCTTTAGCATGCCTTAATTTTGAAACATATTTTGCTGGATATGGAAACCTGATTTGATAGTTTATTTACTTTTTTCTTTCAGTTCTTTAAAGATACTGAACTTCTATCTTATTGCCTTCATATTTTTTTTCTGAGAAGTCCATGCCACTCAATAATTTTTTTGTAAAAAAATTGTAATATGTTGTTTTTCTCTAGCTGCTTTCAAGATTTACTCTTTATCTTTGTCTTTAGTGCATTTATTATGATGTGTCCATAGTTTCGTTCATGTTAAACCCATGTGGGGTTCACCGAATGTCTTAAAACTGTTTTTGTGTTTCTCCAAATTAGTTATTTTCATTGTTTCTTCAAATATTTTTTTCTATCACTTGTTCTTTCTCTCTTTGGGAACTCTACACACATATTTTAGACTCTATTTCCACACAATAGGCATCCTGACTCCCTGATTATTTTTTCGTATTATTTTTTTCTTCTTAAAATTCAATAAATTCTATTTGTTATCTCCAAGGCTACGGACTCTTTTCTCTGCTATTGAGCCCATTCCAGAATTTTTTTATTTCAGGTAATGTATCTTCATAGTTCTAAAGTTTCCATTTGATGGATTTAAAATATTTTATATTTCTCTTTTGAGATTTCACATCTTTCCATTCATCATAATCCTACTACTTTTAATTCATTGAACATAGTAACACCACCTGTTAATGTCCTTGAACTATGATATCTGAGTCATCTCAGCATTGACCTCTGATGCTTTTCTTTTGTAAATGGGTCACATTTCCACATTTCCCTATATTTCTTATACTCACATAATTTTAAATTTTATTTTGGACATTGTGAATGTTATTTTGTGGAGGCTGCGGATTTTACTATGTTCCTTCAGAAAGTCTTAAATTTTCTTTGTGTTTCAACAGGTAGTGATGTAGTTAGACTCAAAATGCAAAACCTTTTTCATCTACAGTGGGGGGAAGACCCATTCTCAGTTAAGTGTTTGCACCTTGTCTAAGGTGTTCATTGTTCAAGGGTTAACCAGCTACTTGGTCAGAGTTATCACACAGGAACTGGGGTTCCTCTGCTGCGGAACTCTTTGTTCAGGATTGCTCCCTCACTTCCTAGTGACTGTGGCCCCTAAACCTTACTTTTATAGTTTTTCAAGACGGAAAGATTGCAGGTTTTCTTATGGTGCTTCAGCTGCCCTGGGCTATCCTCAGTGACCATGGCCTATCCTCAAATCAAACCTGCAAAACAAGAATCATCCTGCTCTGATCTCTTTTTCCATATTTTGACTCCCCTTCAAATCCTGCCTGCACATTTCATTCTACAAAACCTTCAAGTAATTATTTTTGTATTTTGTGCACATTTTGTAGTGGTTAATTGCTAGAGGGTTGGTGTTAGCCAGCATGCTCCTTATATTGGAAGCTAAATTCTAATTTTTACTTCTGTATTTATTTGAATAATATGTGCCTGCTCTTATATAATATAAGCTGTATCAAAGAAAATTTCTATTTTTATTTGCAGTGCTATTGCCAAATTCTAAAAAAGGCAGTCATATATAAGAGGAACATTCTAAATATTTATATGATCAGAAATTAATGAAAAAATAACCTTTTGCTTGTGCGGTATAGTAGAAAAGCAATAGAGTTAGATTCAAAACAGGAAGATTTTAGTGCTAGAGTTGTTAAAGAACTTAGAGAATATGAAAATATTTATTTTTTGTTTTCTCATGCTTAAATAAGCATCTTTGATTATAACTTTTATAAGTTATTCCTTATTCTTAGGTTTGGATATATATTTTATGGAGAATCTTCAAGGTAAGGTGGCATTTTCTCTAACATTTGGATTTTGCTTCTATGATAGCAATTATTACTTTATATTAAAATACTTTATTTATCTGTTTTTTTCTCTTATTTTTTAGCACAATGAGGGCAGGGATAGTGTCTCATTTTCACCTTTATTATGCGAGCACCAGGCACAGAGATTGCCTCAAGCACACTTCACAAAGTCTACATGATTGAATGGCCAAGCCAATTTTTGGTGATTTTTCTTTTGAGTACGACATCAGGTAGTGCTGATAAAACTACTCAAGATGATAAATACGGCATTTTTGGCAGTTATATTTCCTGTGACCATATAGATTAGACACAAATACTACTCCAGAGACTTGCAGCTTTGCATAGTTACTATATCATGACTGTCAACCTCCCAAAAGACATACTGACCTTCCTTAATCTGTGCATCATTTGGAATATGTGGTAATAGAGCTTCTAGACAACTTTTAAACTTAAAAACTGTAGTCTGCGTGTAAAGATTCCCTTGTGCAGCAAGCTGGCCTTGATTTCCATCTTCTTCATGCTTGTCATTAATAGTTCTTTGCTGACTCTGCACATCTTCTTTAACATGTAAGAATGCAATCATTAGCAGTTTCTGGATTACTGTCCTGAGGATTTATCATGATCTTCATAGCCTGTCGAGTTAAGTTTCCCAGAGGACCAGAAGCACATTATGACACCAGCTTCCATTTTTAGCATATGTCCCAGGTTAAATTTAATATAATGATGGTTGCTTTAAAACAAACATTTCTTCCACTTAAGAATATGCTTCTTTTAATCAAAACATATCATATTTTTTCTAATGAGAATAAAAAATAAAATGGCAACCACGAAAAAAGACAAAATTGACATGACTATCAAAGAGACAATTATCTCTTCATATATATGATTAGATCATCAGGTTAACTTTACTTGGTGAAGGTGTTGATATAGGGTAGCAGTTTTCTGTAATTCAAGATTTTTTCCTGCAGAAGTTCAAAATCTGAGCATGTATGGTCTTACAAGTGGGAGCTAAGCCATGCATACACACAGTTGTACAGAGTGGTATAATGGACATTGGAGACTCAGAAGGGAGGGCAGTGAGGGATAAAAAAAAAAGTCACCTATTGGGTACAATGAACACTATCTGGGTGATAGGTACACAACAAGTCCAGACTTCACCATTATACAATTTACTCATGTAACCAAAAGCCATTTGTACCCTTAAAGCTATTGAAATAAAAAATTGTTAAAACATCGAACATGTAAACAGATTACTTATTTATTTTTCTTCTCCTCCCTACTCAATTATTTATTTTTTGAGACTCAAAATGTCATATCTAGCCTCATACTATTAACATACATCAGCCATTTTGACAACTGGTTCTGCAATATATAAATACACATCAGCCATTTTAACATTTGTATATACTCTTCATTGATAGATGTCATAATGTATGGTTACAAATAAGAAAATAGTCATATTACGTGAGAACTGAGTTCTAGGAAATTATCTCTGGAATTTTTTGTTGTTTGCTGTCTCCTGTCAGATTCTTATTATCTTATTACACTTATGGACTTATGTGCCAAAATGTCTCAAATATAAGTGGAAATGATAATGTCACAGTCTTGATTTAAATTATTGAAACTATTGGATTTTGAGAGCAAAGGAGGCACAATGAATATTGAAAATTCAACAGACAAAACAAGTACAGTAGCTTATCTGGTCTCCTTGCTTCTATGCATCATTTCCTATCAGCTCTTCTCCATCTATCAGGGTTTTTAAAAATGTGAATCAAGTCTTACTACTTCCTTGCTCAAAATCCTCCAGCAGATTCTCATGGGCAATCACACTTAGAATACAATCTAAAGCATCTTTCAAACCCAAGCAGCCCCACATGACATGGACTCTCACTATTTCTCCAAACTGGTGACCTTGGAGAAATACTTGAGCTTATTTTGCTTGTTGTACTTCAGCTTATTTTGCAAAGAAACAGAGAGCAGGAGATAGCGAGAGCGCGCGAGAGAGACAGAGACAGAGAGAGACAGACAGACAGAGACAAAGATACACACAGAGAGACTGCAGCTTATTGTCTGCCTCAACCACTGGTCACCCTGCTGTTCATGAAGCCAAACATGCTTCTTTCTCAGGGATGTATTACTTGCCACCCCCATTGCCTAGGACACTTTTCACCCAGGTATTCATTTGGCTCTCCTGTATTTCATTCATGTCCTAGAAAGCTGTCTTTTGCAACTCATCTGAAGTACCTCCCAACCAACATATCTCAGTCTCTTTATCCTGTTTTCTTTTTCTGTTTAACATTTATCACAATTTTAATATACTTACTTATTGCCTCTCTTTTAATGGAATATATCCTTAATAAGGGCAAAGGCTTCACTGCTTTACTGTACCCTGTATCTTTCTCATTTTTAGCTCCTTTATTTACTAAAGCCCATTTTCCAGTAGATTTCTAAAAAGAGGATCTTAAGAGATAATTACTTGAAGCTTTGCATATATGAAAATGTCTTCAATCTATCATCCACCTACACATAATAATGAAGGCACTGTTTTATAAAATCCAGTGTGCTGCTAAGAAATGATGCCATTTTTTTCCTCTTTTTTGTCACTGTGACTTCTTTCCTTCTTCATTTCTGGACACTAAACTCTTCTTTGTTCCTGTTTTTCTGAAATTGCTGGGAAATGTACCTTAGTGTGGGCCTCTTCCTTTCATTATACAAGAAATTTGATGGGTTCTTTCATACTAGAGACTGAAATTCTTGGGGTCTGGAGAACTTCCTATTACTACTTTTTTGCTAACTTTCTCTTCCTTCTTTCTCTCTTTCTTTTTGGAAATCCTGTCAGAAAGATGTTGGAGATTTTTGATTTATACTCCAAATTGCTAATTGTAGCAGTATTTTTCAATTCTTAGTTTTGACTTTTTTTAACTGTTGAAGAGATGTCCTTAAATGTTTCTGCTCACCATTCTGGGAGGGAAGAAATAGTATATAAGTAATTATATTTGTAATTTCCAAGAGCTTCTTTGTCCTCTGATTTTAAAAAATTTATAGCATATTTGTTTTATGCTTATATTCAGCATTGCTCTCATCCTGAAAATAAATTAGTTTTCTTTAGTCTTTGTTTCCTAGGCATTCTTTTCTTTTATTTATCTCCTTTTTCACTGGCGGAGGTTTTCCCTAGGTTGCTGGGGACCCCTAGCTGCCCTTTCTTATTTAAGAGTGAGTTGATTAATTGACAGAACTGGCCCCCTGGTGGTGATTTAATGTCAATCTTTCATTTTCAGTGGAACACTTATAAATATGATATCAAAAATCCTTTTCCTAGACTTATTTATTGTGACAACATAATTTGCTTAACTTTGGAGGAGGTGCACATTTACAGTTGGAGTAGGTTATGTATACTTGTCTCCTGACTTTCTGGGAACCAGGGAAGGAAAGACAGCTGAGTCCAGCATATTTATAATGCAGTGTTTCCTCTAATCCTTACTTCTCCTATTTTCTACAATATTTGGTATCTCCAAGTCCATGCTGTTTTCCAACAGGGCATAAGCATATAAGGATGTGAGACATAGAGTTCCAAGTGCTTTTTAAACAGGTTTTCAACCAATCTCCTTCTTTTAAACTCGCTGCATTTACCTTGTTTCTCAGTGTCTCCAAATGATGAGATTTTCTGCGGTTCTGTACGATGGATTATTTCACTTGTCATTAATATGTCACTCTACACAAGCCTGGGTGGTGACTTTATTAACAGGACTTAATCAGTTGTCACTCATATTTGGGTTGGTTTCCCAAAAGCAGATTCTAAAATGAAGATTTCTTTGAAAGTGGTTTATTAGGAAGGATTCCCAGGGAAAAACAATAGGCAGTTGAGGCAGTGGGATGGGAAGAGAAAGAGTTGAAGCAAGGATCTTGTGCCAACCCAGATACCCAGATAATTATTTAGGTTAAATCTACATGGAAGTTCTGGAGACCCAGTGTTGGTCCAATTATGAGAATAGGAAGCTGGTGTATTCATACTGTCATATCTATCAGTCATTGTGAAAGGGCCACCTGCTGCTCTTTGGCATATACTGATACATAGAGTAGGTTCTAGCATCTAGGAAACAGTTCTCTGACAGTGATGCTGTTGGCTACAGAGCATGAAGGAGCAAACAGAGCCTGTGTTCATGACTTGGTAAGGGGATCAGAGGGAACATGAGCAGAGCACTAATAGCAACTAGTATAATACTTCCTTATCTACATTCTTACTTCTAAATATGTGTTAAAATTAGTCTCTTCTTTTCTTTCAGCGACCTTGAGTCTTTACATTTTGTTTTGCCTTGCTTTTATCTCTGATGTCAATCTGACACAATTAACTAGGATTTGCTGGGAGAAGCCCTGAAATTCTTTTATTAGTATTCTCTACTTTTCAGGAAATAAATACGCAAGGGAAAATAATATGGATCATTTTAAGAATAAAGAGTTAAAATTATTGATTGCTATATATATATATATATATATAATATAGATAATCTAAGTTAAAATATACAGCTATTATAATTTTTGTCTTAGATCAGTCAAGTTGGTCAAAAGTAATGTGGGGAGAAAGCCAAAATGTAAAAATGAAAGAAGGCAAAATAATTTAAATTAACAGAATTGGAAATATATTAATGCTTTTCAAAGATTTATGAAGTTGGACATGAAATAATTTTAATAAAAAGGCGGTTACAATTTGATAGCAATAGTATAATCTGTATATATAATTGAAATCAGTAATGCCATCACTTATTAACTAAAACAATTGATACAGAAAGACTTGAAGATTTCTTTATATATTTACAAATACTCTTAATTTTTTTTCATCTAGTTTTTTGAAAATCTGTAGAGGAAAGTTAAACAAAACTGACCTTTTGCAGTAAGAGCTCAGCTTTATTCGCACTGAATGTAATGAATTGCATAATTTCCTTTTCTAAGGGAATGGCAACTTCTATGAACATTTTCAATTTTTTACCACTAAGTAATTAATGATTACAGCTGGAAGTTTAAATGTCTAAGGCTGAAGATAAACAAGTGGAAGTGGGCCTGTTTTGGCTCTTGTCAGTTGCTAGACATTCACAGATAAAATGTATCACAAATATCTACATATATAGATATAAATATATTTATATATTTGGGTCCAATTTGAGGTTCTACATATTTGGGGAGGTTCAGTAACAAAATTGATAATGTAACAAGGCTTTAAATATCATTTATTTTCCTTATCTACCTAATCAAATTTTGCTTATCTGTTGGATCTACATCATACTTCATGTCTCCACAAATCTTTCTTTGACTATCAAATTTTGCTTATCTGATGGATCTACATCATACTTCATGTCCCCACAAATCTTTCTTTGACTATCAGTGTGGTCTTGACAATTGCCTAAAATATTTAGAAATGTGTTGTACATATCATTCAAAACCTGTAAATACTTATGGCATGGCAATTAAAGAAACAGTAATGTTTAAAATATAGAAAGTAAAAATGAATGCTTGGGATTAGAAAGATATCAAGTAGTACTGTAATTTTTATTTATATCTGAAATATGAGATAGGAAATATTAACTAAACAAAAACCAGCACAGTATATAAGTATTCAATATCTTTCAACGTTTTTCCAAAGCAAAACAGTAGAAGAAAACGAAACTATATTTGGTTGATCTGAATCTGCTGTGGGCTTCTAGCATTTTAGGGAAGCTGCTGCCCCCTAAAATCAAAAGCATAAACAAAACAAAGCAAACAAACAAAAATCTGAAAAAGAAAGTTTAAAACCACAGGGTGGGCATTGTTTCCTTTTCCTTTCTTTTCTTTTCTTTTATTTTTCTATTCTTTTCTTTTCTTTCCTTTTCTTTTCTTTTCTTTCTTTCTTTTTCTTTTTCTTTCTTTCTTTCTTTTTTTTTTTTTTTTTTTTTTTTGAGACATAGTCTTTTGTTCTCACCTAGCCTGGAGTGCAGTGGCAAGATCACAACCCACTGCAGCCTTGATCCCCCAAGGAGACCAGGTGATCCTCCCACCTCAGCCTCCTTAGTAGCTGTGCTTTCAGGCATGCACCACAACGCTTGGCTAATTAACTCTTAAACGTCTTAGAAATACTACCATAATATATTTCCAAAACACATATATCCATGGAAATTTTAAAATTGTTAACTACACAAAATTAAGGTATGTATGCAAATTGTATTGTTTTTTTCTGAAAGATACATTACCAGTAATCTTCCTAATCAACCAGATTTTCCCTGAGAACCTGAAATAACTCAGTGGAGAAGATATCTGATCCATGCCTTAATGATGATGATATGTTGTTTCTCTGCAAATAAAAATACTATCACTTTTATAGTAGTTACTATGAGACAGCTACTTTGCTAAGCACTATGCTCATGTTCATTTTTTTTTTAAAAAAAGAAAAAACCTGAAGGACAGAGCAGTTAAGCAATTTGTCCAAGATCACAAACGTAGAAATTGGTCAAACCAGATGAATCAAACTATCTGGCTCCTGTGTCCGTGCTCTTATCTGTTTTGAATTACTACTGCTTAATGAAAAGCTCCTTTGGCAGTAAAAGGTATGAGAAAATATTTTTCAGAAATGTTTTATTATGACTTCAGTTATCAATAGGGTTTCTTCTCTATGGCAGCATAATTTTTTTCCAGATGGAAAGATAAATGTGAGGATAAGCAAGGAAATGAAGACAAGTAGCTAGGAGCCTCTTGGAGGCCACAGACAGATAGGTAAGCTGCCAGTGTGGTTTTTTGGAGTCGAAATTTAAAATGAACTACTAGGAAGGACTGGGGAAATATGAGATAACAGGTGATAGTTTTAAAATCTTCAGCATGTTTTAGGAAGAGGTAACTCTATGAGAAGAAAAAGACAAAAGAAGGCAGAATAATTTGAATTAACAATGAGAAATGCATCAATAATACTTTTCAAAAATGTAGGAATCTAGTATGGCTTTTCACACATAAGCTGCTATGTAGTTTTATGAGACTCTGGTTTATCCTGTGTTCCCTATAGCCTTTTTTTTTTTTTGCCAGGGAGAGTCATGTTCTCACATGGAATTCAGCCAGGTTTTTGGGATTGTTTCTGGTAAGAATATGATGAAAGGAGCAAGAAGTTTCACTTCTCAGGAATCTCCTTGAACTGAGATGTTTGGTAGCTCAACACTATTTCCCAACAAAGTAGCTAACCAAGGCTATGGTTATGACTTCAGTTATCGTATCAGAGGCCTGCTCATTAGAAATAAAAGATGAATGAACACCATTCAAGTAAGTGAGTTATTTGATGAATCACTTATGGGAATAATCTTTGTAAATCTAAGCTTTAGAAAAGTCTTTATGCTGGAAATACAAGTATCCAAAAATGATTTTCTGTCTTTTCTTTTCCCTGGAAATCAAAGCACGTAGGGAGTATTTCTTTATACTAATATTCATTTTTTTCTGTTTTTGCTATATCGTATTTATTATAAATTGAAACAATGATTGCTTAACATTATCATCCAAAAGTGGTAATGCTTCACCTTATTGCAATGTTCTTTTTATAGCCCTGAAGGCATATTCAAGCATTCAGTGTAAAAGATGAACAGGGAATCAACACAGCAAAGGACTAGAAAAAACATAAATGTATTATTGTCTCAGCTTAAATAGAAAAAAAGCATGTTGCAAAGAATAGTCATTCATCCCTTGACAAAAAGAATCTAAATGAATGTGTTTCCTTCTTTTCTAAAATGAACACTAGTTTATGAGTTACCTAATCCTTTAATCCAGATTGAAATCCTTTAATCCTGCCAAGAATAGCCCAAAATGGGAGTTAAGAAAGGCATTTCAAATGAATTCATAATTGTACCAATAACTTCATTTGGGGCAATCCTGTCCTCAGTTGCTTTATCGACCTTTATCTGTTCCAGATAAACAGGTAAACAAATAAGAAATAAGCAGCCTCAGAATTAACAGATAGCAATTGAAACAGCTAAGGAGGCATATTTCTTTTGTTTGCTACAATATCAAATGTATAACTCAAATATTATATATTTATTATTTTTATTCATTGGTGTATTTAGGGCTTCAGCAGTGTATGTTTTGGGAAAAATTATTACAACTACTGAAAATAACATTAATAGTGATGATTAAGAATAAGAAATAGGATTGACAATTTGGAATGATTCCAAGAAGCTATTGACTAGAAAATATCTTGCTGGACAATAGAATTAACTCTAAACATAATAACTGGTTGGAAATGTGCTTCATAAGTTCTGTGAATTTCATCATTTATAATTTTTTATTGCTTTTGGTTTTATCTTTGACAAACAGGGATCAAGAAATACACAGTTTTCTGCTTGGTTGGGAAACTAAAATTATATGTTTTCATATGCAAGTAGAGGAAAATGCATTATTAAATGTTGGTTACATAGAGGAGCTTCATAAGTATCTGTTGAGTGATTAACTATTTTGTCCAGAGCACAATAAATCACAGGGCTGATTGAGTCCATCCCATTATTCTTTGCAACATTGCTTTTTACTGTTGTTTTTGTATTTTTGCAGTCATCCTAGAAAGAGCATTCACTTTCATGACAACTAAATATAATATGGTATTCGGGATCAGATAATAAAACAAGATAAAAATTATTAAATCAAAATATAGTATGAAATGTAGTGAAAAGGAATACATTAATATTTAATTGTGACAAATGTAACATGCTCATATGTGATATTAATATAGAGAATACAGGATGTGATATATAAAGACATTTTCTGCGCTATCTTTACAATGTTTTTCTAAATGTAATCTATCCTAAAATTAAAAGTATATTTCTAAAATAAAAGGTAAAATTTTTTAGCTATACTAAAACCGGAAAAAAAATTGTCAAAAGATGATAAAGGAAATAAGATATTTAAAAATTAAGAAATATTAAAATGTTTTATGCAGAAGAAAACTGTTGCCAGGTGGAAAACAGAACTCAAACAATAGAATAAAGAACAAAAGAATGGCAAATATGAGGCAAATATAAAATTCGTAGGCTGGGCGCGGTGGCTCACGCCTGTAATCCCAGCACTTTGGGAGGCCGAGGCGGGCGGATCACGAGGTCAGGAGATCGAGACCAACTTGGCTAACATGGTGAAACCCTGTCTCTACTAAAAATACAAAAAATTAGCCGGGCCTGGTGGCGGGCGCCTGTAGTCCCAGCTACTCCGGAGGCTGAGGCAGGAGAATGCCGTGAACCCGGGAGGCGGAGCTTGCAGTGAGATGAGATCGCGCCACTGCACTCCAGCCTGGGTGACAGAGCAAGACTCCGTCTCAAATAAATAAATAAATAAATAAATAAATAAAAATAAAATAACATTTATTCTTTTAATCTCTTTATAATGTGTTAAGCAAAAGTAATAAAAATATTTGTGAGGTTAAATCTTAGAAGCAAAATGTATGGTAGCAACAGCAAAAGCTCAGAGGCAAAATAGAAGGATGCTCATGGATGGTTCTTATACTAGATATGAAGTGGTGTAATAATTGAAGATTGACTGTGATCGGTTGAGGATGTATAATATAAAACTTAACTAACCATTAAATGAGCTAGAAGAAAAGAACAGAGCAAATAAGCAAGTTTGTAAAATGGAATGATAGAAAATACTGATTTATTCTACAGAAAAACAGAAAATAGGAAAAAACAGGGACAGAGGGGCATTTGGATAATAGAAAACAGTAATGTGGTAGATTTAAGTCCAACCATGTCAATAACCACATTAAATTCAAATGGTACATAATCCAGTTGAAAGAAGATTATCAGATTACAAAAATCTATACCTGATCATGTGTTGAATATAAGAAGCCCAATGAAATTTAAAGGTATAAAGTGAAAAGGCGGAAAAATATCTACCATGCCAAAAGTAATCAAAACTAAAGGAGTTGTATTAATATAAAATGAACTATGTTGCAGAGAAAAATATTCTAACATGGATAAAGACTGTCACTTCATAAGTTTATCAAAAGGACCTAAAAACCCTGACTATAAACTCAGTAACAAGACTCACAGATTTACAAAGCACAAACTCAGAGGACTGCAAAAATAAATAGACAAATTCACAGTTATAGTTGGAGCCATCAACACTCTTCTCTCAATAAGCGATAGAAAATTTTGACACAAAATCAGTAATAACGTAGAAGGCTTAAACAGTCTATCAACTAACCTGCTTGGTATTGGTAAACTATGCCACTCAACAATGTAGAATGACCATTCATTCTCTTCAAGGCCACATGAAACTGTTACCAGGATAGACCATATTCTGAGAAACAAAATTATGCTCAGTAGATTTAAAAGGATTCAAACTATGTAAAGTAAGCTTTCTGCAAGATAATTAAATTTAAAATGAATAACAAGATATTTTTAAAATTTCCAAATATAAGAAATGAAGCATCTCTAACCAACCCATGATCAAAGACAAAAAGCAAATTAGGAAATGTTTTAAGCGGAATGAACATAAATGCAGATATCAAATTTATGGGATATAGCTACAATGGGGCTTAGAGGGATACTTACAGCACTAAATGTCTGCATTAGGAAAGTAGAAAGGTCTCAAACTAATGACCTAATATTCCATTTAACAAAGCAAATAAAAAGAGGAACTATAACCCAAAATATGTAAAATAAAATAAAGATAAAAGCACAAGTAATAATATAGAAAACAATGTGTAAAATCAAATAGGCAGAGCATGATGGCTCATGCCTTTAATAGTAGCATTTTGGAGGCTGAGGTGAGAGGATTGCTTGAGGCTGGGAGTTTGAGAGGAGCCTGGCCAACATTTTGAGACCCTGTCGTCTCTCTCTCTCTCTCTCTCTCTCTCTCTCTCTATATATATATATATATATATACACACACACACAGAAATATATATATATATATATTTGCCAATCGTCATGGTGTGTGCCTATAGTCCCACCTACTCAGGATGCTGAGGCAGGAGGATCACATGCCCAGGAGATGGAGGAAGCAGCAAGCTATGATTGTGCAACTGCACTCAAGCCTTTGTGACAGAGCAAGACCCTGTCCCTGAAAAAAATTAAATAAATCATAAAATAAATCAAACACAAAATGGTTATTTGTAAAAACTGATACATTGAATCTACTTCTAGCCAAATGAATCATGCAAAAAAGGGATATGACAAAACTGCCAATATCAAAATTGAGAGAGAGAATATCCCTATAAATCAGATAAAATAATAAGGGAGAAATCTGAATAACCTGTGGCAGTTTTAAAATATTTCTATAATTCTTTATAAATCCCCTTTTGAAAAGTAGAGCTTTATTGTATTCTTCTCAGTGAGGGCTTGATTTAGCAATTTGTTTCTAATGAATAATATAATGTAGAAATGATTATGTTCCAGCTTAGAAGCTAGATAATGAAAGACGTAGTGGCTTTCTTCTCTCTCTTGAATCACTTGCTCTGGGAGTTTTCATGTTGTGAGGACACTTAAGCACATAAGCAGCTTAAGTACAGAACCACATGGTAAGGAAATAAGGCCTCCTGCCAACAGTCATCAAGAAACCCAGGTCTTCTTCCAAAAGCCATGTGAATGATCTGTCTTGGAACTGGATACTCTGGCATTCAATTCCTTTGAGGACTGCAACCACATGAGAGGCCTTGAGCCAAAAACATCCAGCTAATCTGCTCCCAAATTCCCAACCAAAGGAGTCTGAGATAATAAATGTTGGTCATTTTAAGCATTACATATTGTGGCAATGTGTTACATAGCAATAGATAAGTATAAAAGCTTTATGTCAACCAATTTGACAATTTAGATTAAATGGACAAATTCTATGAAAGATGCAAAATAAGGGCATTCACTGAGGAGTAACCTGAATAAGTAGCCTGAAAAGCTTTAAATCTATTTCAGAAATTAAATTTGTAATTTAAAATTTTCTCAAAAATAAAATGCCATGCACAGAAGTTTTCTCTGGTCATTTCTACCAAAAATTTAAGGAATAAATAATAGCAATTCTGTGAAAACTCTTATAGAAAATTGGAGAAAAGGAAACTTCCTTATTTATTCAATGAAGCCATCATTTTCTTACACCAAAACCAGGAGAAAACACTGGAAGGAAAAAATTATCTAATTTTCATCTACCCTTACAGAGATGGAAATTTTCTTCCTCAATTTTAGTGTATTTAGTATATTTAATGCATATCAAATATGCTAAACAATATATAAAAGAATATATATATGTATGTGTTCAAACTTGTGATAATACTTTATGGAAAAGGGAGTTTATTCTGTGAATGCAAGATTAGTTCCACATTTGAAAATAAATTAATTCACCTTTTCAAAAGAATAAAGAAAACCTTTATGAGCACCCCAATGAATATGGAAAAAATATTCACCAAATTCAGTATTGATTTATGGTTAAACACTGTAAACAAACTAGGAATAGAAAATAACTTTTCTCTAGGACAGGCATGTACCATAAACCTACAACTAATGTCATACTGAATGGTGAAAGACTGAATGCTCTTCTTGTAAGAAAGATTAAGAAAATGGTGGCCGGGCACGGGTAATCCCAACACTTTGGGAGTCCAAGGTGGGCAGATCACGAGGTCAGGAGTTCGAGGTCAACCTGGCCAACATGATGAAATTCCGTCCCTACTAAAAATACAAAAATTAACTGGGTACGCACCTGCAATCCGAGCTACTCGGGAGGCTGAGGCAGGAGAATTGCTTGAACTGGGCGACGGAGGTTGCAGTGAGCCGAGATCTCACCACTCCACTCCAGCCTGGGCGACAGAGCAAGAATCCATCTCAGGAGGGGAAAAAAAGAAAAAGGAAAATGGCAAGGATGCCCAATCTCACTACTGTTATTCAGTGTTCTCCTGAAGGTCTAATCCAGGGCAATAAAGTAAGGAATAGAAAACAATTACATACAGATTGAGAAAGAAAAAATAAAACTGTCTCTGTTTGCCTTAACATGGTGGTCTGTGAAAGACAATTCAAAGAATCTACAAAAAATACTATGATAAGTAATACCTGAGCTTAGAAACATTAAAGGATATAAACTCAAAATACAAGAATCAATTGTATACTTGTATACTAGCAATAAAAAAATCAGAAAGTAATTTTTAAATTAACGTTTAGATAGGGTCAAAAATGTGAGATATAAAGTATGTGCAAGGTCTGAAGACACAAAACTACTAAATTATGTTAAATAAAATTAAGAACAAAATAAATGAAGAGATATATCATGTTGATGGATAAGAAGAGTCATTGTTGTTAAGACATCACTTTTTCCCAAAGTGATAAACTCAACAAAATGTCATTAAGTCCCAACAGGACTTTTTGTAGTTAATATTGTAGACAATATTGAAATTTATGTGAGAAGATACATAATTAGAAGCCAAAATGATTTTTCTACAGAAAAATTAAGTTGGAGGACTCTCACTACTGGATTTTAAGATTTACTAAAAAGCTGGAGCAATCAAAAGTGTGGTATTGATAACAGGTGGAAAGTAGAAAAATGGAACAGAATGAACAGTCCAGAAATGGAGCCACTTACAGTCAATTGATTTTTAACAAATGTGCAAAAGCAAATAAATGAAGAGAAGATGCTGTTTTAAATAAATAGTGCTGATACTGTTGAATATATGCATACAAAACACACAAAACAAAACAAACAAAAACGTTGATATAGTCCTCACACTCACAACTATACATGTATAACTCAAAATAAATTGTACACATGTAAATGCAAAATATAGAACTATAAAACTGTTAAAAGTGAACAGGTAAAAATCTTTGTGACTCGGAATAAGACAACAGTTTCTTAGATGCAACACTAAGTGGACACACAATAAAAAACGATAATAAATTGTAATTTATCAAAATTAAGAACTTCTGCTTATTAAAGGTCACTTTTAAGTGACTGAAAACAGTGAGTGAAAATAAAAGCCACAGTTGGGGAGAATATTTGCAAATCACCTCTCTAACAAAGAACTTGTATAAAGAACTCTCAAAATTCAATACTCCGTATATAACAAGGCTTCCCTTTGGTAAAACTTGGTCACATTTTCATTACTTTTCTATTCTCACCTATTGTTGAGGTCCTAGGCTTTTTACCAAGAGTCTCCTCAAGGCATTTTCAGCTTTAACTTATTGCCTAGTCTCAAAGTCAATGTCACCAGTGTTAGGTGTTTTTATGTCTACTCTCCACTTTTAGGTGCCCAAATCTGTATTATTTGTCTATTGTTGCATAAAAATCTAACTCAAAACTTAGTGGCTTAAAACAACAATAATCATGCTTCACTTACGTGACTAACAAGTTGGTGATGGTGAAAGGCCACTCAGCTTGGTTGTGATCCTCTCCACATGTCGGGTCCTCTATACTGGCTGTTCGGGCTTCCTCACACCATGGAGACTTCTGCTAAAAGTGACAGTCCTAGCAGAGCAAAGAAAAAGTGTGTGACCTTTTAATCACCGAGTTTATAGGAGAGTATTCACAATGGGTAATATTATTACATTTTTGGAAAATACACTCTGCTGCATCCAGTGTACCCGATAGTAACTATAGTATTTATGTGAATTGGCAACCATTCTGAGCCCTAGTTTTCTTATCTTTAAAAGCAGATAATACCAGTTAGAATGGCAATCATTAAAAAGTCAGGAAACAACAGGTGCTGGAGAGGATGTGGAGAAATAGGAACACTTTTACACTGTTGGTGGGATTGTAAACTAGTTCAACCATTATGGAAAACAGTATGGCGATTCCTCAAGGATCTAGAACTAGATGTACCATATGACCCAGCCATCCCATTACTGGGTATATACCCAAAGGATTATAAATTATGCTGCTATAAAGACACATGCACACGTATGTTTATTGCAGCACTATTCACAATAGCAAAGACTTGGAATCAACCCAAATGTCCATCAGTGACAGATTGGATTAAGAAAATGTGGCACATATACACCATGGAATACTATGCAGCCATCAAAAAGGATGAGTTTGAGTCCTTTGTAGGGACTTGGATGCAGCTGGAATCCATCATTCTTAGCAAACTATCACAAGAACAGAAAACCAAACACCGCATGTTCTCACTCATAGTTGGGAACTGAACAATGAGATCACTCGGACTCGGGAAGGGGAACATCACACACCGGGGCCTATCATGGGGAGGGGGGAGGGGGGAGGGATTGCATTGGGAGTTATACCTGATGTAAATGACGAGTTGATGGGTGCAGCACAGCAACATGGCACAAGTATACATATGTAACAAACTTGCACGTTATGCACATGTACCCTACAACTTAAAGTATAATAATAATAAATAAATTTAAAAAAAAAAAAGCAGATAATAACAATATAATGTCAATTATAGATTTGTTGCAAAGTTTGAGTGAGGTAACATATGTGAAGCATGTAACTAGTTGCTAACACATGCTGTTAAATATCTAATACTTGGTGTTGGTTATCACCATCACCGTGGATGTTATTACCACTACATTTGTTCCTTCTTGGTACTCCTCGCTAGTTGGTCTTCTTATGCTTAAATTTGAAATGCATATTTCTGGAAATGCTCTGCTGTCTATTATATCTTTTAAATTGTATAACTTTGGGAAACCTCATTCAATTTTCTGTTTTCAGTTATCGCTTAAATGCAATCAGCTTCCAAATATATATCTTAGGTCAAATTCGCCCTCTTAAAATTTAGAACTATGCTTTTATAGGCATGTGTTGCTTAAGGATGAGAATACATTCTGAGAAATGCATTGTTAGGTGATTTGATTCTTGTGTAAACATCACGGAGTACACTTACACAAACCTGTATCATATAGCCTATTATATACCAAGGCTATATCATATAGCTATTGCTCCTAGGCTATAAACCTATACAGTATGTTATTTTACTGGATACTATAGGCAGTAATAACTCAATAGTATTTGTGTATCTAAACATAGAAATAGTACAGTAAAAAATATGGTATAAAAGATAAAAAATGGTACACTTGCATAGGGTACTTACCATGAATGAAGCTTGAAGAACTAACTGAAAGTTGCTCTGAGTGAGTCAGTAAATGAGTGGTGGTAAATCTGAAGGCCCAGGACACAGTACACTTCTGTAGGCTTTATAAACTCTGTATACTTATGGTGCCATACATTTATTTTAAAATACCTTTTTCTTGGCCAGGCACAGTGGCTCATGCCTGTAATCCCAGAACTTTGGGAGGCCAAGGCGGGTGGATCACCAGGTCAGGAGATCGAGATCCTGGCTAACACCGTGAAACTCTGTCTCTACTGAAAATACAAAAAATTAGCCAGACGTGGTGGTGGGCACCTGTAGTCCCAGCTACTCGGGAGGCTGAGGCAGGAGAATGACATGAACCCGGGAGGTGGAGCTTGCAGTGAGCCTAGATCATGCCACTGCACTCCAGCCTGGGCGACAGAGAGAGACCATCTCAGGAAAAAAAAAAAAAAAAAAAAAAAAAGGAAAAGAAAGAAAAAAAACCCTTTTTTTCTTCAATAATAAATTTTGCTTATTGTAACTTTTTTGCTTTATAAACTTCATTGTTTTAACTTTTTGAGTCTTTTGTAATCATACTTTGCTTAAAATACAAACACATTGTATAATTGTAAAGAAATATTTTGTTTTTTTATATCCTTATTCTATAAGCTTTTTCTATTTTTAAATTTTTCATTTTTTAAATATATTTTAAACATTTTTGTTGAAAACTATGACACAAACACACACGTGAGCCTAAGCCTACAAAGGGTCAGGATCATCAATATCACTGTCTTCCACCTCCACATCTTGTCTCACTGGAAGCCCTTCAGGTGCAAAACGATGCATGGAGCTGTCACCTCCTATTATAATAATGCCTTCGTCTGGAATATCTCCTGAAGGACCTGCCTGAAGTTGTTTTACAGTCAACTTTTTTAAAAAAGCAGATGAAATACACTCCAAAATCACAATAAAAAGTACTGTATAGTAAAGACATAAGCCAGAAACATAGTCATTTATCAACATTGTCAAGTATTGTCTATGGTGTATAATTATATGCACTATATTTTTGTATGACTGGAAGCACAGTACATGTTTTGGCACCAGCATCACCACAAACACATGAGTATATAACTGCAATGGCTATGACATCATTAGGCAACAGGATTTTTTCAGTGCCATTATAAATCTTATGGGACCACCATCTTATATGTGGTCCATCATTAACCAAAACATCATTATGCGGCACATGACTGTACCTGCATTTTAAGACATTTCCAAGTTCCTTTCCCAAAATATATCTCAAATTTTACACATTAATGAACTCATAATTGCCACTTGCTCCCAAGCATCTTCCTAAGTCTTATTTCCTTTATTAATCAAAGGGCACTAGCACCCACTCTCAGGTTGCCTCAGTCAGAAACTTGTTCATACTTAAAATCATTATTCTGTCACCAAGATCAATCAACTTTTCTTTCTAATGTCTATCCCATTGACATCCTATTCTCTCTTATTATTTCCACTGTTTATCTTTTGACACTCACCATTTTTTCTTAGAGTAAAGCAGTAGATG
Organism: Macaca thibetana thibetana; assembly: GCF_024542745.1. Taxonomy (NCBI): domain Eukaryota; kingdom Metazoa; phylum Chordata; class Mammalia; order Primates; family Cercopithecidae; genus Macaca; species Macaca thibetana. The sequence goes on from NC_065592.1 coordinate 69,855,696, forward strand.
CTTAACCAGTCTCTGCCTCCAGTTGGACTCTAGCATTCCTACACATACTGACCTAGAGATCTCTTCAAACACAATCTTAATCACACACAAAGGATTTCAATGGCTTCAAAATATTTCAGAATAATATTCAATTAGTTTAGCTTTATCTACACTGTGTCTCTGTCTCTTATACCTTGTCTTATTCTACTCTATCCCTCAATCTGTGCTCAAGTCATAGCCACAATGACTTGAAGATTCTGCACTTGCATTATGCTATTTAACACGAGCATGCTTGTTAATATTCTGTGGAATATACTCTCTTTCCAAACCCAAGGTACAATATGTGTTCAAATAGCTTCAATTCCTTCTAAATTACCACATTTTTATCTGCTCATAGATATTTCCCTTGATCTCTAACCCTTAACCTCTGCCTAATGTAAACCCCAATACAAATGCTTTTACCTTGTGATTCAGTAGGTCTCCAATAGAAATTTATCATAACTTGGGTTATAATAAACCATCACTTTTAATTTGCTTTATTAACTCTAGAATCTATTTGTTGCCAGTTGATCGTCAAAACTATGTTTAAGTTGTCCTTGTAATTTTAATGTCAAGGTCAATTCTGGAACTTGAAATAGATGTGTGTTAGATAAAATAATCAAATTGTTAAAAAAAGGCTTTTAGAGTAAAACAATATGTTATATATAGGATCACATTTTACTTTCAATTGAAGGGCTCATGCACACAGACATTTATCATAATAATTTATCAGAAATGAAACAAATAAATGAAATGTAAGTGCAGTGCTATATTTCATTGTTAGTGTATTTATTCCACGTTTATAATCTCAACGTGTTACTCTCTGAAGAGCTTAGCTATACATTGAAAGCTTTTTCAAGGACCAGGAAGTGTCATTCACCCCAGTGTTTACAAATGTATATTTTCCTTAATTCATCCATCTTGCCTTCTTTAAATTAGAATTTTCATTGAAATTTCATTTTAAAATATATACAAAAATACAGAAGTCTCCAGTTCATTAATTTCCTCTACATTTTGACTCCTCCTTAAAGAATTTTTTTAAGAACTTTGCTGAAAAGAAAATCATGAAGAAAAGTAGTGCACTGACAGTTTAAATGAGAGAAATAAAAACCTTGGTTTCACACCAGTGGAAAGAAGTCCTTCAGGCAAGATGCCCTGAAGTAGGAGTATGGGAAGAATGGAGGAGACAACAGCATAACCTGCAGGGTCTGAAACATTGTTCAGGCTACAGTTATTGAGTTTGTTAATAACCACAGTTATTGATATGAACATATTCACTAGATCTAGGGATTCCTACTCCAAAGCTAAAGAGGCATGAATACACACAAACAGACACATTCACATTAAACTGCCCTAGCTATGACAAACCAGCAATTCACACATTTTATACTTTCTTTTGAAATTAATAGTATAAATATTGTTGTTCCCCAAATACGTTGCCCATAGATAAATATATGAGAAATTTAGAATAGTTGGATATTTCCTTATTACTTTAGAAGGCATAGAGCTGTCAGTTTCAATAAAAATAAGTCATGGTATTTTAATTTTTACATCTTGTTGGCACCATGCTAATCCATTTTTATATAAGAAGTATTTTTATTACTTTGAAAAGATACTGTGTTACAATGTAGGTTGCAGAAAACAAATGCGAAGTATCACAGAACAAAAATTCAACAAGTTGAATTTTAAATATCTGATTAGTTTTTGTTAAGGATTTATGAACAGGGCAGCACTCCATTTATGAAACAGAAAGGCATTCCACTGGGAGTGACGAAATAGTCAGTTTTTTAAAGGTAGCTTGAGTTGAATCAAGGAAATAACAGAGTGCATAAAACTGATTTGTTAACATCAGGTTACTTCAGGTTACTTTGTTTGCATGGGTTAAAGCGGAAGGGGCTTCTTTCTTATACTGAGTCAGGTTGACTGGCCCCCTTTTGGTTGGTTGCTGTGAATCTCCTGTATTTGTTGTTGTTGTTATTTGTTTGCTTGCTTGTTTGTCTTCCTGAAAACTGGTCTGGTTGAAGGCTTGGCTATAATCTCTTTCTTGATTTTTGGAAGGTCAGATCTTACAATTCAACAGCTTATGTTTAGGTTTGGTGATGTGAAACCTTTGCATTAGTGACTCCATTTTGGTTTGGTATGTTGGGGTCTAGTGCAGGAGCTCAGTCCAAAAAAAAAAAAAAAAAAAAAGCCTCCTATAAATTTTATTTAACAAAGGCAAAGCCTTATAGACTACCAGTTTACAAGAGAGGGCAATTCCAGAGAGCAGAAGGTAAAAGATAATGAGGCAGGGAAGGAGAAGAGTCACGTTAAGGATCAATTACTAGAGTCAAGTGAGACTGCTTGCTCAGTTTTGCATAATTATCTTCTGAGAGTCCATAGACATGACTTTTTCTCAGGGTAGACTCTGGAGCTGAGGGAGCAACTCACACAGAGTTAATCACAATAGCCAAGGACTGGGATATAGAAAGTTACCAGAGGTTCCAGAGATAGGAGACCAATGAGGCTGAGGTGATCTGATGTGCAACATAAAAGGTGTCAGATACCAAGTATCTAAGTTTTATCCAGAGTCTTATTTCTGGAACTGCTTCACTAAATGTCAATACTGTGCCTCTTCTTTCTAATTATTGTTTTCATTATTATTTACATACTCCATGGCTGTTTGCAAGATTACATTGTGACATGGTTAATGTGATTATTTACCCTCTCTCTGGACAATACAATGAGCATCAAGATTGCTGCTGATTATAGGAATAGCTTAAGTGATTAGAAATTCTGTACTGCAATTCAGTCGCTATGTTCAGGGATTGGATTTTCTCACTTATAAATCTTGGAAAAAGTGGAGGAATTGTGCATTGTTTTTCATTTCTTATTCTATCAGTGAGTGAACATCGATGAGGGGTATCCTGCTACTTTGAGTAACAGGGAGTCTTCAGTTTATAAAAGATCTCTAAACTACAGGGCAAAGCATACTAATTTGTTCTTAACATAAAAAAGAAGAATGTGTCAGATTCGTTTCACCCTTGGGAGGATTACGTGGAAGTCTGAGAGTCGGAAGTTCATATAAAAGAAGGCACTTATTCTTCTTTTATTAACCAAATGTCAGGATATTTTTGCTTTCAAAACTGGAGATTAAATGAACTTTGCACACAATCTAATCCATTTATTATATGCTCAGTATAAATTGAAAAGTAGGAGATCATTAAAAGTACAAGAAATCCCTTATGTACAATACATGAGAAGGATAGATATTTGGTTCCTAGGGTCCTGTCTCTGGAGCTATGTAAGCATAATATTTCTTTGAAAATACCATACCTGTTTTATCTCTCCTGGTGGTATATCCTCTACTTTACCTTCACACACGTTATCTCTAGCTGTCTCTCTCTGTTACAGTCTACAAATTGTTTTGTCAGCCTTTCTCTTGAGCTCAGCTGAATTTTAAGATCAATGAACTTACTTGCCAATTTGACAGGGCCATCAGTTGTTGTAGCAATTAATTAAGCTTTGCAAATTATTTTAACCCACAACTAGGAGTCACTACATTGCATAATTGCCACTCAATCACATAGTCAAATTTCTCAGAAATTAATGCTGTTTTCCCCAAGGGAGACAGTTTCAACCAGTTTGTCCAGTTGCTAATTTTCCAAGCATTTCCTTAGGCATAACTTTGAAAAATATTAAATCTTCAACATAGGATCTTACTTTTCCGAAAGCATTTGAAAATGTTCTTCTCTCTTTCAAAGCCTAATTTGGAATCAAGCAAAAAAATGTTTACCAGGAAGCATTTTCTGTCCTTGAGGTATTCAGCACTAATTTGGGGGAGATAAACTAACTGGAGGACAGGATATAACAGAAAAGCATACAACTGTGCACATATGCAAACATACACACCCACATTTTTATTTATCTGGTTCTTTGACTTTGTCTTATGAAAATTATAGCCAAGAAAGATAAACTGGTAATGTGAACAACTTTGTGACTGATCTTCACCCATAAATATCACTTACCATGACAAGCCGACTTGGAAACTAACAATCTATCCACCTGTAAAAATACATTTAGATTTTGCTTGGTGCTAGGAACCATTCTTTACAAGGAAGGCTTTAGCAGACACCTTGCCTTTGTGATTGTATGGCAAAATAGCAGAACTGGAGTCTCCTGAATCATGATTTGTGCCTGGATTTTTAGTTTAAGCTGCAAAATGCTTGCAATGTATCAATATATGATATGTCTTTGAATTAGCTATTTTGAAATGACATGCTTCCTTTTCTAAGCACATAACTGTATATGTTCATCCATTCTCAGCAGGAGAGCTACCTCCCCATTCTTGCATTCATGTGAAAGAGTGAGTTGTCATAAGAAAGAGAAAAAATATATATTATGTTGTAAGGAAAAATCATCTTCCTTGTAGAAATGGTGGCTAACATTCCAGTGGCTGGAGCTGGTAAAAGGAATTCACTTAATAATTAGCTAATAGATTACTGTTGCTGTGCTAGCTGCTTTATAGACACATCCTCTACTTTTGCAACAACTTTGAAATGAAATTACTAATATCTTTGTGTGTGTGTGTGATCACATGAGAAAGCTGAGGCTCAGAAAATTTACACAATTGTGTAACCTCTTACAATTGATAAGTGGAATAATCTTTCCACCAGCTTTGACCCTTCCAAACATGTGTCACACTTAATCTGGTTATATCACATCATCACCTAAAATCCTTTTATTTCCTATTGCCTAAATCATGAAGTCCAAAGCAAGATTTTTCTTTACCTACATGTCCAGCATCATCTGTCAACTTCATGCACTTTGTACTGAGTTACATCAATAGTTAATTACTTGTGGTTCCCAGAGAAAAAAACTGATCCTTGTTTATGCCGAGCTTCAGCATATCCCTCACCTCTTGCCTGGGAGATATGGTGCTTGTCTCCCTGAACCATGCCTTCCAATTCAGCATACTTATATTATTCCTGATTAATTTCTCATATCATCACAATTCAGATCAGGATTTATTTACTTACTGAGACTTTCTAAGACCCTAGCTTTGTTTTGGTTTTATTTTATTTTATTTTATTTTATTTTATTTTATTTTATTTTATTTTATATTGTTTGCTTAGCCACTTGTGCTTGCATTTTACCTTATGGTTGCATTATTGTCTATTGATGTATCTGCCCCACATGCTAGACCTTGGTTGTTTGAAAGAGAACCAAGAGTTATAGCTCTAGTTATAGCTTTATAACTTTAGAACTAGCAAGTTTCCTGGTGCTTCATAGACATTAAGTAAAATTAGATGAAACAAATGGATAAATTGGGCCAAGCTACACTAGGTGTCAAAGTAAGACAGCCATGAATATTGGGTTTAGAAGATAGTGTTTGGCCGGGTATGGTGGCTCACGCCTGTAATCCCAGCTCTTTGGGAAGCTGACGCAGGTGGATCACCTGAGGTGAGGAGTTTGAGACCAGCCTGGCCAACATGATGAAACCCATCTCTACTAAAAATACCAAAAATTAGCCAGGCATAGTGGTGGGTGCCTGTAATCCCCTCAACTCAGGAGGCTGAGAGAGGAGAATTGCTTGAACCCAGCAGGAGGCGGTTTCAGTGAACCAAGATTGTGCTATTGCACTCCAGCCTAGGCAACAAGAATGAAACTCCATCTCAAGAAAAGAAAAAAAAAGAAAGATAATTTTCCATCTGTGAGGAATAGTAATCAAATAAGGATATTCTTGCAAAAAAAAAAGATTGAAAACATAATTAAAATCTCATTGACTTTAGAAGAAGCTTCAAAGAAGAGAAGATTTATCAGATTGAGTACCTATTATACAACATTCACTGTGTTTTAGAATTATGGCAATATTACTTAAATTGATTGTTTTGATTTCTATTATTTTTTATACTTATGTCTTAGCAAACCAATAATGATGTCATAAAACCTATAGCTAGAACATTTCTGGGGTTGGTGAGGTCTATCTTACATGTTTGTAAACTTACAAGAAAGTCAAACACTCTCACAGAGACAAATTTATTTTGAGGAGAATGGGCTACACTTAGTGATTTTGAGAACAGTGCAGCATATGCTTCTTAAAGTGTTTTCCAACCCTCCCCACAGAACACAGATCCTGGGGCAAGTGTATAGCAATCATAAGCTTGGTTTAAAAGTCATTTAGGTCCTGCCATTCTGGCTGCCACCATCATGGTGCAGAATCTTAAGTTCCATGTGCAGCAGCTGCTGAAGCAGGTGAACTTCCTGAACTGGGAGGTCACTGATCATTACCAGTTGAAGCAGTGGGAGGACAACAGGTGCTACAACCAGCTGAACCATGCCATGTGTAAGATAGCGTGGCATGCCTGTGAGACCTGTGTGAGTGTGACCCATTCTGCATGTGTATTTCAGCCACACTGCTAGACAAGCTGTATGCTCTCAGCCTGGTGCCTACATGTGGCTCATTCAAGCTCTGTTAGTTCATTATGGCCTCATTCTTCTGCCACCACCACCTGTCTACTATGCTACTCAAGCTGCACATCATGAAGCACCTTCAGGCTGCTGTGGCCTTTGTGGAGCAAGGCCATGTGTGCATGGGCCCTGACATGGTTACCTACACTACCTTCCTTGTCATGTGCAGAATGGTGGACTTTGTCACCTGGGTCAACTCATCTCGGATCAAGCAGAATGTGCTAGAGTACAACCAGGAGCACAATAACTTTGATCTGGAAGCCTACTTGATCTCCTACTCTCTCCAGTACAAATGGGAAAACTGAGGCCTGGTGCTGGAGATTCTATGAAGGTGCTCTCCCCAAGAGATTTAGCCAATCACAGGTTCTTAACAACTTAGTTCCTCAATGGTAGGCCATGCACAGAGCCACAGGGGTTCTGTCCTTGTTTTCCTTGAAACTTTCTTAGGACTTTGACTATTTTATTATTAAATCACTGTGCTTTGGGGAACAGTGTGAAGCAGTTTGTTGTTGCACTGGAGAATTGCTGCCTTCTTGTGTTGGAAACTCTGTAGTATAAAGCAAAAACTCCACATTCCCACTCCCTGTTTTCCTTTATTATTTTGTGGCTGGACTGGTTCAATTTGTTTAACTCAAATTTTGGTCTTGTTCATGTTTTTTGTTTTTTGTTTTTTTGGTCCTGTTCATGTTAAGCAGTGTACACACGATGGAGAGTTTGGGCTCAAGTTTTCATAAAATGAGTGACTACCAGACCTGCCTTATAAGAGATCTTGAAACGAGTACTAAGTATAGAAAGGAAAGACCTCTACGAGCTAATACAAAAACACACTTAAACACAAAGGCCAGTGTCACTGTATCTCAACCACACAAACAAGCCAACATAATAACCAACTAGCAATACAATGACAGGACTGAATCCACTGATATCAATACTAACATTGAATGTAATTGTTGTAAATGTCCTGCTGAAAAGGATCAAAGTGGCAAACTGGATGAAAAAGCAAGACCCAATGGTATGCTGTCGTCAAGAGACCTATCTCATGTGTAATAACAAAATAAAGGGATAAAGGGAAATGTACCAAGCAAATGGAAAACATAAAGAAGCAGGGGTTCCAGTCCTAATTTCAGACAAAACAGATTTCAAACAAAGATCACAAAAGATCAAGATGACATTACATAATGGTAAACAGTTAAATTCAACAAGAACATCTAACTATCCTAAATATATATGCATCTAACACAGAAGCACCCATATTCATATAGCAAGCACTTGGAGACCTTCAAAGAGACATAGGCTCCCACACAATAATAGTAGAAGCCTTCAACACTCCACTGACAATATTAGGTCATCAAGGCAGAAAATAAACAATGATATTCTGGACCTGAACTCAACATTGGATGAAATGGATCTGATAGATCTCTATAGAATTCTTGACCCCAAAAAGCCAGATTATACATTCTTCTCCTTGCTGCATGGCACATACTCTAAAATCGACCACATAATTGAACATAAATCAATCTTCAGCAAACACAAAGGAACCAGAATCATAACAAACACACTCTTGGACCTCAGTCCAATACAAATAGACATCACAACTAAGAAAGTCACTCAAAACCATGCAATTACATGGAAATTAAATAACATGCTTCTGAATAAAATTAAAGCTCAAATCAAGAAGATATTTGAAAATAATGAGAACAGAGATACAACATACCAGAATCTCTAGAACACAGCAAAGGCAGTGTTAAGAGAGGAATTCACAGCCCTTAATGCCCACATCAAAAAGTTAGAAAGATCTCAAATTAACCTAACATCACAATTGAAAGAATTAGAGAAGCAAGAGTAAATTAAAGATAGCAGAAGACAAGAAATGACTAACATCAGAACTGAACTGAAGGAAATTGAGACACGAAAACCTATTCAAATGATCAATGAATCCAGGAGCTGTTTTTTTTTTTGAAAAAATTAATGTGATACATAGGCCACTAGCTAGACTAATAAAGAACAAAAGAGAAGAGCTCCAAATGAACACAATTAGAAATGAAGGAAATGTTACCACTGACCCCACAGAAATACAAGGAACCATTAGAATCTACTATGAACACCCCTATACATGTAAACTAAAAAATCTAGAAGAGATGTATAAATTTCTGGACACATATACCCTCCCCAGACTGAACCAGAAAGAAATTGATTCCCTGAACAGACCAATAATAAGCTCTGAAATTAAATGAGTAATAAATAGCCTACAAAAACAAAAACAACAACAACAACAAAAAAACAAAAAAAAAACCCACATCCTGATGGATTCACAGATGAATTCTACCAGATGTACAAATAAGAGCTGGTACCATTCCTACAGAAACTGTTCCTAAAAGTTGATAAGGAAGGACTCCTCCTCAAATCTTTCTATGAAGCCAGCATCATTCTGATACCAAAACCTGGCAGAGAGACACACATACACACAAAGAAAACTTCAGGCCAATATCCTTGATGAACATTGATGCAAAAATCCTCAACAAAATACTTGCAAACCAAATCCAGCAGCACTTCAAAAAGCTTATCCACCATTAGCAAGTAGTCTTTATCCCTGGGATGCAAGGTTGGTTTAACACATGTAAATAAATAAATGTGATTCACCACATAAACAGAACTAAAGACAAAAACCACATGATTATTTCAATAGACACAGAAGGATCTTTTGATAAAATTCAACACCCCTTCATGTTGAAAACTCTCAATTAACTAGGCATTGAAGGAACATACCTCAAAATAATAAGTCCTATGTATGACAAACCACAGCCAACGTTATACTTAGTGGGCAAAGGCTGGAAGTACTCCTCTTGAAAAATGGCACAACACTGTGATGCCCTCTCTCACTTCTCCTATTCAACATAATATTGGAAGTCCTGGCCAGGACAATAAGGCAAGAGAAAGAAAGAAAGAGCATCCAGATAAGAAGAAAGAAAGTCAAACTATCTCTGTTTGCAGACAACAAAATTCTGTATCTAGAAAACCCCATAGTCTTGTCCCTAAAGCTTCTTCAGCTGAGAAACAACTTCAGCAAAGTTTCAGGATACAAAATCAATTTACAAAAATCTCTAGCATTCTTATACCCCAACAGCCAATCCAAGAGCCAAATAAGAAAGGCAGTCCCATTCACAATGGCCACAAAAGGATGAAAATACATAGAAATAGAGCTAACCAGGAAGGTGAAATATTTCTACAGTGAGAATTACAAAACATTGCTTAAAGAAATCAGAGAAGACAAAAAAAAAAAAAAAAAAAAAAGGAAAACCATCCCATGCTCATGGATAGGCAGAATTAATATCACTAAAATGGCCATACTTCCCAAATCAATTTACAGGTTCAATGCTATTCCTCTAAAACTACCAATGGCATGCCTCATAGAACTAGAAAAAACTATTACAATTCAAAAAAATTGCCCAAATAGCCAAGGCAATCCTGAGCAAAAAGAGCAAAGCTGAAGGCATCACTTTACTTGACTTTGATCTATAGTACATACAGGGTGACAGTAACCAAAACAGCATGTTACTAGTACAAAAACAGGCATAAAAACCAATGGAATAGAATAGAGATACCAGAAATAAGGCTATACACCTATGACCATCTGATACTGGATAAAGCTGACAAAAACAAGCAGTGGGGGAAAGACTCCTTATTCAATAAGTGGTGCTGGGATAGCTGGCTAGCACTATGCAGAAGACTAAAGCTGGACCCTTTCCTTACACTGTATACAAAAATCAACTCAAGTTTGATTAAAAACTTAAATGTAAAACCCAAACTATAAACACCTTGGAAGACAACCTAGGCAATACCATCCTGGACATAGGAATGGGAAAATATTTCATGGCAAAGTCCACAAAAGCAATCACAACATAAACAAACATTGACAAGTGGGATATAATTAAGAGCTTCCGTACAGCAAAAGGAACTATCAACAGAGTAAACAAACAACATAAAGAATGGGAGAAAATATTTGCAAACTATGCATCTGACAAAGGCCTAATATCCAGTATCATTCTACCATAAACACATACACACGGAAATGTTTATTGCAGCGCTATTCACAATAGTGAAAACATAGAATCAACCTAAATGCTCAACAATGAGAGACTGGATAAAGAAAATGTGGTATGTAGGCCAGGCGTGGTGACTCACGCCTGTAATCCCAGCACTTTGGGAGGTGGAGACGGAGGGATCATGAGGTCAGGAGATCAACACCATCCTGGCTAACACGGTGAAATCCCATCTCTACTAAAAATACAAAAAAATAGTTGGGTGTGGTGGCGGGCACCTGTAGTCCCAGCTACTCAGGAGGCTGAGGCAGGAGAATGGCATGAACCCGGGAGGCAGAGCTTGTAGTGAGCCGAGATAGCGCCACTGCATTCCAGCCTGGGCGACAGTGCAAGACTCTGTCTCAAAAAAAAAAAAAAAAAAAAAAAGGAAAAGAAAATGTGGTATATGTACACCATGGAACCCAATGTGCTCATAAAAAGGAATAAGATCATGTTATTTTTTTGTGGGAACATGGATGAAGCTAGACACCATTATCCTTAGCAAACTAATGCAGGAACAGAAAACCAAATACCGTGTGTTGTCACTTACAAGTAGTGGGTAATAAATGATGAGAACTTATGAACACAAGGAAGAAAACTGGAGTCTACTTGGGAGTGGAGGATGGAAAGAGGGAGAGGAGCAGAAAAGATAACTGTTGGGTACTGAGCTTAATTCCTGGGTGATGGAATAATCTGTTCAACAACCCCCCATGGCATAAGTTTACCTATGTAACAAACCTTCACATGTACCCCCAAACCTAAAATAAAAGTTTTTTAAAAAGTCATTTCCACTATGATCTTTGTGGAACCTGGAAAGCTAGGCAAGGCACATTGAATCACGCCTGTAATCCCAGCACTTTGGGAAGCCGAGGTGGGTGGATTGCCTTAGGTCAGGAGATCGAGACCAGTCTGACCAACATGGCAAAACAACATCTCTACTAAAAATACAAAAATTAGCCAGGTGTGGTGGCACATGCCTGTAGTGCCTGCTACTCTGGAGGCTGAGGCAGGAGAATTGCTTCAACCCGGGAGATGGAGATTGCAGTTAGCCAAGATTGTGTCATTGCACTCCAGCCTGGGCAACAGAGTGAAACTCCGTCTCAAAAAAAGAAAAGAAAAAGAAAAATCCGATCCAGATGATTTATTATTTTTACATTAATATTTTGGCTTACTTTTCATCCCATCTCTGTTCTAAGAGAAACGTATCTAAGGCTTAAATCCATTTGAATAAGAATTTGGGGAGCAATATGTCTTTTAAGTCTCTGGAAAATTAGAATTTTTAAAGTAATAGGCATTACTTAGGAAAGCATTGTTTTAATTTACATAACAACCAAATTGGGAGTAAGTTTCAGCTATTCAAAATAAAATGCATTAGGTATATTTAAAATAATATTTTAGATATAGTGATATATTTTTAATAGAATAATTTTGAGTTAGTGGTCTTAATCAATGTTTATTGTGTTGTTGATGTTTTTGCAAGGAAGTTAGCCTCTATATCAAGTCATATTATAGATTCAATTGAAATTGAAAGATTCTTATTTGAAATCCCCCAATACACACACACACACACACACGTATTTTTCTTTAGGCAGAACTATTGTTCAGCCAATATTTTGTAATATAATCTCTCTCTCTATATATATATATATTTTTTTTTTTATTTTGTATTTATTTATTATTATTTTTTTTGAGATGGAGTTTTGCTCTTATTGCCCACCGTGGAGTACACTGGCACAATCTCAGCTCACTGCAACCTCCATATCCTGGGTTCAAACGATTTTCTTGCCTCAGTCTCCTGGGTGGCTGGGATAACAGGCGTCCACCACCATGCCTGACTAATTTTTGTATTTTTACTAGAGATAGGGTTTCGCCATGTTGGGCAGGCTGGTCTCGAACTCCTGACCTCAGGTGATCCGTCTGCTTCGGCCTCCAAATGTGCTGGGATTACAGGCGTGATCCACTGCCCCTGGCCTTAATCTAGACTATATTTAAAGATATTCCTTTCTTATCTGTTCTACAATCTCTTTTTTGAAAACTCATTTCAGTTTTTAACAACCATTGCCAATGAGGAAAATTTTCTTTATGCTTCCCTTAAATTATGCAGTCTTCTAAAGCCATTGACAATTGCATGAGTCCTCCTCTGAAGGAGAACTGATGGAAAGCTAGCCACTAAATAATCCCCCACTCACATTCTGGTGCTTTATTTCCCTTCACACATAACTTAGTCATATAAGTTCTCACAACCATTTGAACTCAGACATTTAAAAAATGCAGTTAGAAGTCAAAAGATGAAAAAAATGAGGTCCTTGAAAGTGGGTTAGGGGAAGAGAGAGATATTTTTATGTCAGATCTTGTAATTCAGGAGCTAAAAATAAAAGCTCAGTCTCTATAGATTTGTTATAATTTTTTCATAATGTCGTAAATCTCTTGGATCAAAACCCCCATACCTCTCATTATAGAAACCTTAAATTGTTTGGTATGTTTCTTATTTCTATGGGTTTTTTGAATTCCAGGGTTTTTTTTTTTTTTTTTTTTTTAATGCTATGTTCATTTTAATGAGCATAATATCAATTTGTGCCCAACATTTTGATCTTTTATTTTTATTCGACAAAATAATCATTTTTAGCATGCAGAGATACAGTATGTTGGGTATTTTGTACTGAAGATGACTACTTATACTATTTGTAATTTACTTTCTACTACCTAAAAGTCAATGGTGATTTTTAATGGCTATTTCTCCTTATAGACACAAGCTTTTAAGAGTTTAGTTTGTCATGAAAAAATAGGTTATGTTTCTGTGCAAATTCTTTGGAAGTTACTATGATAATAATTAGGAGAATAAACTTTAAAACTTCATTTAGTGTTAATACTAATATGGTTTTAATAACACAGTCAGTAAATAAAGCATTCAGAAAAATATCTAATGTTACTACTGCCATCTGATTCACCCATACATCCAACTAAAAATATAAAAGCAATCTACACTTATGTCACAATTTGAGTTCACTGAGAAACAGACTCTTGGGAAAACTTCAGTGTGTAAGATGTTTATTAGAAATGGAAAAGCCTTAGAATCACCATGCTTGGCTAAGAAAAAGAAGCCTGATCAGCCTGATAGAAACTTTGGAGCTATCAAACCCATCAGAGATCTTCTGTGTTGGGCTGAAATAGTTGGACCTATTTGTTATCTCTTAATCACTTATTGGATGTATGCTGTCTTGGAAAGAGCATGACTTTGGGTGTGGTGAGTCTCCACCTCAGGTAACCCCAACAGAATATGACAGCTGAAAGTTACTTCTTGACAGCTATTCTAGAAACTCAGATAGTAAGTCTTTCTTTGAAAGAAAATCTGGGTGGTGCATATTCAAGACCATTTATATAGTTATGTTCCAGATATTGTTCTGAGTTCTTTAGATATAATAACTCATTTAAAATCAGAACCCAGACAATTACTCTTATGATACCCACTTTGCAGATAAAGAAACTGAGGATCATAGAATTTAAGTGATTTGCCCAAGGTCACATAACTAGTAAGTTGTAAAGCTGGTGAATTCAAGCAGTCCGATTTCAGAGTCCACCACTTATCAGTATGCTCCATTGCTATTCAGAGCCACTAACTCAGAGGTTAACAAGGATCTCTTAATTGCCAAAATCCAAGTGTTAAATTTATTTTTCATGCTCCTTAGGTTCCTGGATTACCTTACATGGTTTAATTTGTTTTACATCTTGAAACTGTCTCCTAATTTAATTCATATGTCATTAAACTGGTTTCCCACCTACTTTTCTGAGATTTTTTCTCATGGTTCCTTATCTCTCTGCACTTTATTTATTTATTTATTTATTTATTTCCCACATACAGCACTTTTTATTTGACACTAATTGAAGTCTGAACTTTAAACAGATTCTTGGACTGGTGGTTCATATCCATCAGCTCGTTCAACTTTAGCACCTGTCTCATCCCCAGTGGCTTTTCCAGAACTACTGCCTTCACCATGAAGCTCCATGAGCTTTCCCAATTCAAACTTGGGCTTCTTCAGCATTTTTACTTTTCTAACGAAGACATCATAGAGAGGATAAATAGATTGGCAAGCCTTTTCTATGTCTTTTCCAATGCTGTCTGGAATCAATTTATTGACCACTTCTTTCAAGTCATTTGTCTGCACCTCTCGGGTCATGATTTCCATCATCTTCTTCTGGATTTGGCGGACCTGTTGGTGCTGAGCATAAGAGGTCTTCCGTATCTGATTGTTGCGTTTTTTAGTAAAACCAACACAGAACAGACGAAGCAAGTAACCATCGGTAGTCTTGACATCAACATGAGCTTCAATCATTGTCTGCCACTTTTTGACCATGGAACACATTTTGTCATGGGTAAGATCCATGCCATGGAAGTTAGTCAGGCAGTTTTTGCCCTGAACATCTTCAGTAATCAGCTTGAATTTTCTAAATGCAACTTCATCATTCTGCAAATCAGCAAGACTCACTTCAAACACACGACCCTTGAGACCATCAGATGCAATTTTGGTTCCTTGGGTTCTGGTGATGAGCGTCTTTCCAATATTTCTTATATTGAACATAGCAGGTGCTTTCACATCATACCAATCTTTCTTAGAAAATGGATCAACCACTTTCTACTTGGCTCCCTTTTTGCTGCCTTTCGTAAGGCACTTGTTCTTGCCAACCGCCATGGTGCTGATCAGAGAGCCAAAAGGCTCTCTCTGCACTTTAAATCTTGATGTCCTCTTAGTATCCATTTCTGTTTTCTTATCTGTTCACACTACATGCTGCATTTTGAGTGTATTTCATTAACTCTTATGCTGCCATAAATTCTTATTAAATCATAAAATGCCCAGGCATCAGGTCATGTTAGGAATAAATATGGTGGGACAAGAGAATATAGATCCAGAATCGCTCCATGGAAGAACTCATTTAAAAAAAATCTTCCTCCCCTGGTCTCCAGGAACAGTCAGGAGGTAATATTCAAAAGGCAGCTGATGCAAGGAATTAGGGCAAAATTTGATCTAGGAATTGTGGAAACAGCAACAGGAATAGTAGCACCTAAAAGAAGTTGGATGTGAATTGAATGATGCCAGAATCCAGGTTGAGGACTAAAAGGTGACACTATAGGAATTACTTAAAACGAAATCCGTTACCTAAAATCACCCAGCTAAGATATTATACTAACCTTCAGGAGTCAAAAACTAGAAACAAAATCTAAATGTAAAAGAAAGAGATTGGTAGGAACAGTTTGAATTCCCAGATAATAATGATATTTTTTAAAAGTTAGTATAACTTCCAAAGATTTAATATTAGTTTGTTCTTTCAATGGGAACACATGTTCATTCGTATTTGAAAGAAAGATTGGGAGATTTCTTCAATAACTTATATTCTTGTACTGTTGATTTATGAAAGGAAAACTTGGCTGTGCTCTTAAGCTTCTTTAGTGATTTTTTAATATATTCAGGATCATATGTGTAAAAAATAAAATATCTCTTGTGAACACAAATGAAAAATCCCTAACAAAATACAGTAGTCCCCCTTATCTGTGGTTTCACTTTCTGTATCTTTGATTACTTACAGTTAACAGTGGTATGAAAATATTAAATGGAAAACTTCAGAGATAAACAATTCATCCGTCTTAATGTTGTTTTGAGCAGTGTGATGAAATCCTGTAATGTCCCGTTTCACTCTGCCTAGGATGTGAATTATCCCTTTCTTCAGTGTATCCACCCTGTATATGCTACTTGCCTGTTAGTCACTTAGTAGCCATCTCTGTCATCAGATCAACTGTCACAGAATTGTCTTATTTGCATTCAAGCAACTCTCATTTTACTTAATAATGATCCCAAAGCACAAAAGTAATGATGCTGGCATATTGTTATTATTGTTCTGTTTTAGTATTCATTATCATTATTAATCTTAAGTATACTTAAAATATAAATTAAAATTTATCATAGGTACATACATAGGAAAACACACAGTATACACAGGATTTGGTACTATCAGCAATTTCAAGCATCCACTGGGAGTCATGAAACATATTCCCCTGAGGATATGAGGGGACTCCTGTGTTAGGAAATGAAATCCAACAATATATTAAAAATATTCTATTAAATAACTAAATTAGATTTATCCCAGATATGCAAGCCTGGTTCAACATTCAAAAATCAGTGTAATTGATATGGTTTGGCTCTGTGTCCACACCCACATCTCATCTCAAATTTTAATCCCCATGTGTCAAGGGAGGGACCTGTAATCCCCACATGTCTAGGGAAGGAGATGATTGGATCATGGGGGCAGTTCCCCCATGCTGTTCTCATGATAGAGAGTTCTCACGAGATCTGATTGTTCTATTAGTGGCAGTTTCCCCTGCTCTTCACTCTCCTGACACCTTGTGAAGAAGGTGCCTGCTTCCCTTCCACCACGATTGGAGTAAGTTCCCTGAGGACTCCCCAGTCATGTGGAACTGGGAGTCATTTAAACCTCATTCCTTTACATGAAAGTTCTTTATAGCAGTGCGAAAACAAACTGATACAGTAAATTGGTACTACAGAGAGTATAGCACTGCTGTGAAGATACCTGAAAATGTGAAAGCGACTTTGGAACTGGGTAATAGGCAGACATTGGAACAGTTTGGAGGGCTCAGAAGAAGATAGGAACATGTGGGAAAGTTTTGAACTTCCTGAAGACTTGTTGAATGGTGTTAATCAAAATGCTGAGAGTGATATGGGCAATGAAGTACAGGCTGAGATATTCTCAGATGGAGATGAGGAACTCATTGGGAACTAGATCAAATGTCACTCTTGTTATGCTTGACAAATAGACTCGCAGCATTTTGCCCCTGCTCTAGAGACTTGTGGAACTCTGAACTGGAGAGAGATGATCAGAAATTATAACTTATGTTTAAAAGGGAAGTAGAGCATAGAAGTTTGGAAAATTTGCAATTTGACAATGTAACAGAAAAGAAAAACTCATTTTCTGGGGAGCTATTCAAGCCTGCTGCAAAAATTTTTGTAGGTGACCAGGAGCTGAATGTTAATCACCAAGACAATGGGGAAAATGTCTCCAGGGCATGTCAGGGACCTTCACTGCAACACTTCCCATCACGGGCCCAGAGGCCTAGGAGAATAATATGTTTTTTTCAGTGGCTCCTAGAGCCCCGTTGCTGCTCTGTGAAGCCCCAGGACTAGGCATCCTGTGTCCCAGCTGTGGCTAAAAAGGGCCAATGTACAGCTCAGGCCATTGCTACAGAGGGTACAAGCCCCAAGCCTTGGCATATCTTCTATGTGGTGTTGGGCCTGAGCCCTCCAAACTGTTACAATGTCTGACTGTTACCCAGTTCCAAAGTCACTTTCACATTTTCAGGTATCTTTATAGCAGTGCTGTACTCTCTGTGGTACAAATTTACTGTATCAGTTTGTTTTCATACTGCTATAAAGAACTTCCCTGAGACAGGGTAATTTGTAAAGGAATGAGGTTTAATTGACTCCCAGTTCCACATGACTGAGGAGGCCTCAGGGAACTTACAATCGTTGTGGAAGTCAAGAATTGAGGTTAGGGAATCTCCACATAGATTTCAGTAGGTGTATGGAAAAGCCTGGATGTCCAGGCAGAAGTCTGCTGCAGGGGCAGAGCCCTCATGAAGAACCTCTGCTGGGGCAGTGAGGAGGGGAAATGTGGGGTTGGAACCTCCGGAGAGTCCCCATGGGGCACTGTTTAGTGGAGCTGTGAGAAGAGGGCCACCATCCTCTAGACCCCAAAATAGTAGATCTACTGACAGCTTGCACTATGCACCTAAAAAAGCTGCACTCAGTGCCAGGCCATGAGGGAACTGCCCAAGGTTGTGGGAGTCCACCCCTTGCATCAGCATGCCCCGAATGTGAAACATGGAGTCAAAGGAGATCATTTTGGAGCATTAAGATTTAATGACTGGCCCACTGAATTTTGAACTTTCATGGGGTCTATAGCTGGGTTTTTTTTGGACAATTTCTCCCATTTGAAAAGGGAGCATTTAGCCAATTCCTGTACCCCCATTGTATCTAGGAAGTAACTAACTTACTTTTGATTACTTTGTCTCAAATGTGTATTTGGGCTATGGACTTTTGAGTTAATGCCAAAATGAGTTAAAACTTTGGGTGACTGTTGGAAAGGCATTATTTGTTTTGAAATGTGAGAAGACATGAGATTTGGGAGTGGCCAGGGCTGAATGATATGATTTGGCTCTGTGTCCTCACTCAAATCTCATCTTAATTTTTAATTCCCACGTGGTGAGGGAGGGAGGTGATAGGATTATGGGGGCGGTTTCCCCCATGCTGTTTTCGTGATAGTGAGTGAGTTCTCACAAGATCCAGTGATTTTATAAGTGGTGGTTTCCCCTGCTCTTTGCTCTCCTGCCACCTTTCGAAAAGGTGCGTGATTCCCCTTCTGCCATAATTATGTTTCCCGAGGCCTCCCCAGCCATGCAGAACTGTGAGTCAATTAAACCTCTTTACTTTATAAATTACTCACCCTCAGGGAAGTTCTTTATACCATTGTGAGAGTGGACTAATACAGTAATCCATCAAATTAACCCAAAAACTTATTTGTTTGTGTGTGTGTGCATGTGTGTTATGAATGCAATGATGGATTACATAAATTGATTTTTCTTGCTTCTATTAATTTCTAATTTCGTTCCACTGTGGTAAACAAACACATGGGGTATGATTTTTATCTTCTTTAAATTAGTTAAGATACATTTTGTACCCAAGCATGGTGGTTCATGCCTGTAATCCCAACACTTTGGGAGGTTGAGGTAGGCAGATCACTTGAGCTCAGAAGTTTGATACCAGCCTGGGCAACATGGAGAAAAACTGTCTCTACAAAACTTACAAAAATTAGCTAGGCATGATGGTACACACATGTACTCCCAGATACTCAGGGGGTTGAGGCAAGAGGATGGCTTGAGCCCACAAGACAGAGGTTGCAGTGGGCTGAGATCATGCCACTGCACTTCAACCTGGGTGACAGAGCAAGACTGTTTCAAAAAAAATTGTTTTATGATCTAACATATAATCTATCCTGGAGAAGTTTCATGTGTGCTTGAGAAGAATGCATATTCTTCTGCTGTTGAGTGAAAAGTTTAGTAGTTGTCTAAGTCCATTTGGTCTTAATGGATCATCTTGAAAATTGCAGATTACATGATCATATTTGTAATTTCAGAAAAAAGCATTTTACAATACTCAAAATTCTTTCAACACAAAAACCCTCATTTAAGCGAGGAATAGACATAAACTTCTTGAATTCTATAAAGAATACCTATAAATCCCTACAACTAACATTTTACTTAACAGTGAGAAACTCAAAGTTTTCCCAATAACGTTAGGAAGAAAGCAGTGGTTCCCCCCTCATGACTCCTTTTCAGTGCCATACTGGAATTAAATAAGAAAAGGAGAAACAGTGATGAGGATTGAGAGGGAAGACATAAAACTGCTTTTCTTTACAAATGACATGATTGTAAACAATTTGAAAGAATAAAAAAAAAAACTGGAGCTAATAAGCAGTTATAGCAAGGTTTCATGATAAGTTTACTACACAAAAGTCAATTGCTTTTCTATATATCAGCAACGAAAAAGTAAAATCTGAAATTTAAACCAAGATACCATTTACATTTGCACTCCCCAAAATTAAATATTTAGGTACAAATCTAAGAAAATATGTACAAGATCTAAGTGATGGTTGATTTTTGGTATGCACTTGACTGAATTAAGGGATACTCAGTTGGCTGGTAAAGCAATATATATTCTCAGTTCTTCCATAGCTACTGAACCCATTCCGTGGCCACTGAGAGGAAATTTAGGTGGTTTTTCTTTTCATTAGAGTGATTGAGCTCCTCAGGTGCATCTCTGAAGACATTTCTGAAGAAGTATAGCGTGTGTTGGTAGACTGAATGGAGATCTTCCATCAGTGTGGGCAGACAAAATCCAATCATCTGGTGCCCAGATGAAACAAAATGTGAAGAAAGGGCTATGTCTCACCTGCATCAGGGACCTACATCAGTTACTTACTAGGTTTTATGACCTTTGTCTTCAGAGCGAGAGTTACACCATCATCTTTCTTAGTTCTGAGGCCTTCAAATTTAGCTATGTTGCCCTGCAAGCTCTCCTGGTTCTCCAGCTAGTGGACAGCCTATCATGGAACTTCTTAGCTTCCATAATTCACTGAGACAATTCTCCTAATAGCTATTTTCTTGTATTTCTTTCCATGTATATAATATTTCTTGATTATGTGTATATGTATATGTACATACACACATACAGATATATATATTGTATATATGTACATGTACACACATAAAAATATATATACATACACACATTATGTGTCTATGTGTGCATGTCTATATATATAATCAATTCTGTTTCTCTGGAGAGTTCTAAAAAATATGACAAAAACTCTGAAATTCTTTTTAATTTTTTTTACTTTATCCTTAAATTCATTTTTTTAAGATAATTTCAACTTTTATTTTAGATTCAGAGGGTACATGTACAGGTTTGTTGCATGGTATATTGCATAATGCTGAGGTATGAGGTATGATTGATCTCATTACCCAGGTAGTGAGCATAGTACCCAAGAGTTAGTTTTTCAATTCTTACCCTCCTCCATCTCTCCCCCATATAGTAGTACCTACTGTCTATGTTTCCCAACTTTATGTCCATGTATACCTGATGTTTAGCTCCCACTTATAATTGAGACCATGCGGTGTTTGGTTTTGTGTTCCTGCATTAATTCACTTAGGATAATGGCCTTCAGCTGCATCTATGTTGCTGTAAAGAACATGATTTAACTCTTTTTATTACTGTATAGTATTCCATGATGTATGTGTACCGCATTTTATTTATTTTTTCTTTTGTTTTTGAGACAAGACCTTGCACAGTTGCCCAGGCAGAAGTGTAGTGGCACAATCATGGCTCAATGCAGCCTCAACCTCCCAGGCTGAAGTAATCTTCCCATGTCAGCCTCCTGAGTAGCTACTCCTGAGTAGCTAGGACCACAGGTGCATGCCAACACACCTGGCTTGTTTAAAAAATATTGTAGAGACAGGGTCTTACTATGTTGCCCAAGGTGGTCTTGAACCCGTAGGATAAAGCAATCCTCCCTTCTCAGCCTCCCAAAATGCTGAGATTATGGGTATGAGCCATCGCACCCAGCCTGTACCGCATTTTCTTTATCCAGTCCACCACTGATGGGCACGTAGGTTGATTCCATGTCTTTAATATTGTGAATAGTGCTATAATGAACATTGGAGTGCATGTGTCTTTTTGGTGGAATGATTTATTTTCCTTTGGATATAGATGATATAGACCCAATAATGGGATTGCTGGGTCAAGTGATAGTTCTGTTTTAAGTTCTTTGAGAAATCTCTAAATTGCTTGCTGCAGTGGCTGAACAAATTTACATTCCCACCAACAGTGTATAAGTGTTTCTTTTCTCCACAGCCTTGCCAGCATCTGCTATATATATATATATTTTTACTTTTTAATAATAAGTATTCTGAATGGTATGAGATGTTATCTCATTGTGGTTTTAATTTGCATTTCTCTGATGATTAGTGATGTTGAGCATTTTTTCACATTTGTTGACTACTTGTACATCTTTTGAAAAGTGTCTGTTCATGTCTTTTGCCCAAATTTTAATGAGGTTATTTGTTTTTTGCTTTTTGCATTGCTTAAATTCCTAAGGATTTACTATTCAGAATGTATATTATACCCTTGTCAGATGCACAGTTTCTGAATATTTTCTCTCAAAACTATGAAATTCTGATGAATGAAATCAAAGAACTAAATAAATGGAAAAGTGTCCCATGTTCATGAATGGAAAGACTCTATATTGTCAAAAGGTCAGTTATTCTCAATTTAGTCTATATATTTAAAACAATCCCAATTAAGCAGAAGACATAGGGAACTATAATAATAGGAGGAGACTTCAATAGACCACTTTCAATAATGTATGGAACATCCAGACAGAAAATCAACAAAGACATAGCAAGCTTGAACTGCACTATAGATCAAATGGACTTACACAGATGCAGAATTTTTCACCCAGCAAGAGAAGAATACGCAGTCTTCCAAAGTGCATGTGAAACTTCTGCAGGATAGATGGATAGATCCCATGTTAGGACACAAAATGAGTCTTCACCAATTTAAAGACCAAAATCATAACAAGTATCTTTTATGACCACAGTGCAATGAAATTAGAAATTAATAAGAGTGTTTTTACAGATCAGTCAGAATACTTTAAATTCTCTTTCAATTCTTCTTTGATTCAATGATTGACTGTTCAGGAATGTGTTATTTAGTTTCCATATATTTGTAAACATTACCATATTCTTTTATAATTTGACAAATTGGTTTTTCAAATTTTGGATGACCCTCTTAATACAACAAATTCAGGGTGCCAATTTTCAGATTGCTAAAGCATTAATGTGAACAAAAATTTTAATACCATATGAAATATTTAGAGAGATATTCCTTTGCTTTCTCTGACATCATATTTCTCATAAATGTACTCATTAAAGTTAGAAAACAGGTTTGCAGAGTATCACTGAGACACAGAAATAATAATTGTAATATAAGCAAAAATTCTGAAATGTACAGTGGTTATACATTCTAAGGAAAAGTGCCCAAATCTGAGCTATCCATGTCATTAGGGAAATGTAATATGTGCATTGCTTTAAAAATTAGGCAGTGTGATGAATGAGTGTGTGATGAATGAGTGTGATGAATGAGAAATGCGTGTTTTCACAAGAATGAAAGGAGAGTGAATGCTGGAGAGTAAGAGCAATATCCACTGTAGTGAATTGCTTATATTAGGCATATGGAATGGAAATATGTGATATTACAAAATAAAATAATAATCTTAATCCAATATCGTTGTTAATGCTGTTACCCTAAAGAGTAACATTATATTTTGTATTTAAAGTGCACTGAAATTTGCTTCTATGTTGTCTCAATAAATGAAATATGAATTTACTTCTACCTATAATATGTCAGGAAAAAACACTGACAAGAAATATTTTTCTAGGCTAACAGATAATTTAACTCTTAAAACTATACCAAGGGGTCCTGAATCACCTGGAAAACTCACAGGTGCCTCAAACAGGAGAAACATTTCTCAGTCCATGATTTATTTTTGTTTCCCTCATTACTTTAGGATGCCGTAGTAGCATTTCCTGTGTTGTCAAAATTTCAATTCCATAGAAGTGGCGAGTTGTCAATTTGAAAGTAGAAATATATTGTTATAGCTATTCATTTTTCTCATTTATAATACCGTAGTCTGACACAAGTTAATATATTCAATCTTTTATTTTTTTTTTAACGAATGTTTAGTGGCTATTTGCTAAGCAACTTACTAGATGTTACAATGTAAAGATCAATGAGACCATGTGAGTGGCATGAATAAAGATATGTTGTAGATAGCAGAGGTCTCATTTGGGAAACTGTGTCAGATGTACTAAGAGTAAGAGGAATGATGTTGGGACCAAATATTGAAGGATCTAAGTCATGCTAAGGACTTTAGAATGTATCTGTTAGGATGAAGGTTTAATTGAGGTTTTTGAGTAATGGAATAACATGACCAGATCTGTGTTTACAAAGATACTTCCTCGGGAATTTATTAGAGAGGAAGAAAGCTGGGGAAAGAAATTGAAAACCCATTATGTGCCAGGACCTGAGGATATAAATATTAATAAGGCTTGATCTCAGCCTTTAAGGAATTTGAAGTTGTGAAGAAAACACACTTTTATAAATGCAAATTTAACAATGCCTTTGCTAAAGGAATAAAAATGAAAGGGAGAGTGACTAAATGCCTGGTTGTGTGCGTGTGTGTGTGAGCAGTCCTAGTGGGTACAGGAGACTCATGGAGATGGAGGATGGTCAGAGCAGATACCCAAAAGTAACACATGAATTGGAGCTTAAAGGTCAGAGAATAGAATCATAAGGGAACAAGGAATTTGAATTAAGATCTTTCTCAGCAGAGGTAATAGCATTTGTAAAAACAACTAGGTATGAGAAAGAATAGAGACTTGGAAATATCAGATAGGCTTTACTGAATCAAAATAGAGTTGTAGGAAAAACAGTGGGAGATTGTTGTTTAAAAAAAAAAAAAAGCCAACAGGGACTGGAACAGAAAAATATTACTATCCAAATAAGAGACCTCTAGGATTTCATACAGAAAAATTGGCATTTTAGAATGATATCTCTGCTAACAGAAGTGGCCAAAAATTGAAGCGAAAATACAGTAAAGAAACAAGAGATGATGAGAACTATAACTAGATGTATGAAGAAAAAAAGAGGGAAAGAATATATAAATTCTGAAGATATTTACAGGGTAGAAATTACAGTAGTTGGTGATCTCTCAGATGTGAGGTTTTAGGTGAGACAGAGGATTTCTGATGTGGGCAAAATGCAGAAATTAGCAGTCACTTGTAATGAAAGCAAGCAATCAAAAGGGAAGCAGAGGGGTGGTGACAATTATTTATTATTTTAGACACACTGAATTTGAAGTGCCAATATAATATAGCCAGGAGGCACAAAATATTAAAATTATGGAGCATGGCAAGAAATTGTGTTTGATATGTAAGTCCCTGACTTACTCCAGTCTATAACCTTGTCCCTCATCCTAGCTAACTTCAATGAAGATTCATACATACTGGTCTTAAGGACAAAACTTGGTCAATGAAAGAATACCTGGACATACATAAGGATTCCACTCCCCACTGGCAATACCTGATTGGGATTTGGGTATGATTTAGGGTCTACTTGACATGTGCCCTGAGGCCTGAGGTCATTGAAGCAGTTTTTGCTTCCCTGGGTCTTTCTCCTTGATCATCATGCTCAGTATTTTTGCCAAATTCTTTTCATAGCTAATGTAGTTGATAAATTTCTGGTGGAAGCACTAGTGATGATAATATATGCAATACTATATTTAAAGGTAATCTAAATCTAGCTTTCTAGCTTAAAATCTACTGCTACTTAAAATTTTCTAAATTCAGAATAGTTCTCATTATATTCCATTTTACATATCCTGGATTGAATAATACTGTATTACATACTTATTGAATGCAGAGCAAATTGTACTAAATTCTAGGAAAATCATGGTGTAGGCCTTACACAAAAATGTAGATATGAAAACAAAATAAGACAATTAATATAAAATGTACTTATCTATATTTGTAATTTATTAATTTCAGAGTGGAAATAGTTATCCTTTCAATAGTTCCCTTTAAAGTCACCTTCTTGGCATGACAAAGTTTATTTTTTGAAATAGTGTTTTTATTTGTTTTATGAAACTGAAATGTGTTACTTTATTTATTAGATTAATATATATATGATCAATTTGGTGCTATGAACTTTTAGTATTATTTAAAAGACTAAGAAATTTTGATTAAAAAATAAAATCTGCTGTGAGATATTTCCCAAAGAGATCCAAATGTAAGAGGGGCCAGGGCAATCCCGGAAGCCCAAGTGAAAATCTATATCCACAAATTTCTATATCCACAAATTTCTATCTCTGAGGAGGAAAAAAAAGGAAGTCTATTAATCTGTTGGCTTCCTTCTATGGAAAATAGCTAACTTTTGGTATTTCAAAGAGTGCTATGTAACATTTGTATGTTCATTCTAAATTGATGTAACTACAATAGTGGGTAGTCATACAGATTTATAACAGACTGGAATGAACAGTCTTAGGAGTTGTTAAAATCTATAGAGTGGGCACCCACCTACAGTGTATAGATATTTTAGATAGAATTCTTGTAAGTGATTGGATTTAAATAACTTTTACATCTTCTTTTAAGTTCAGGGTTTTAATTTTATATAATGCTATGAATGATTGTCCTCATTGCTGTATTGACTTGACACTATATGAAGCAAACTTTCTGAGTCAGAACACCCAGAAATTATGGTGAGGAATATTGTGGGTAGAGAAAAAGGAAAGAGGAAGTTTAATGTAGAAAATATCAATAATTTAATATAGAAGTATAATACGAATTGATCTTTAGAAACTGAGAGGAGTCAAGAAACTTCCAGAAGCCATCTTTCTTTAAAGACAGAGGATGAATATACTCTTCAAACAGCAAGCACAATTAGAAACATGTTGATACTATGTCTTATAAAGGGTAAAAAAAAGAAAAAAAAAAGAAAACGACTTACTGAATTAGTCCTTTCTCACACTGCTATGAAGAAATACCAAGACTGGGTAATTTATAAAGGAAAGAGGTTTGATTGACTCACAGTTTCACGTGGTTGGGAAGGCCTCAGGAAACTTGCCATGATTGGCAGAAGGCACCTCTTCACAGGGAAGCAGAAGAGAAAATGGGTGCTCAATGAAGGAGGAAGCCCCTTATAAAACCATCAGATCTCATGAGAACTAACTCACTATCACAAGGACAGGTTGGGGAAAAGCACCCCCATGATTCAATTATCTCCAACTGGTCCCTCCCATGACATGTGGGAATTATGGGAACTATAATTCAAGATGAGATTTGGATGGGGACACAACCAAACCATATTACTTACTTAGTCATTTTTTAGGACATAAACCATAGAACCAGTCTCTGGAATTCATTCTCTCAGCCTTTTAGGTATATTTTGGTGTGAGGTGTCGGGGCAGTGGGAGAAGTTACCATGTGTATTTGTTGTAGAAAACATGTTACTTAGAAGAAAAAATTCTTGCCAGAATAAATTCCAAAAGACATTTTTCATCTGGGATGTTATATAAAACATGTACTCCACCATGCTCTTTATTACAGCTTTGTGCTAAATGACAAACTCATTTCCGAATGGCTATTTCTTATAACATCTTTTAGCAATAGCTGTGTATATAACCTCAGAAAGGACCTCAGAGAGAGAGGGTGATATTACGTGGAACAAGTCACTTGTGATCCAAGTACACCTAACTAAATCTAAGAGAAGAATTTAGAGTTGAATTGATGATCCCTTTGACTATCTTCTCTAAATAACACAGTCTCAGGCAGACTTTTTATATAACATGACAGTCCATTCAAGAATATACTCTGTTTTAAGTTTTGTGTTCTATGTTGTTGAAGGAAGACTGATACATATCCCTTATAAAACAGAAGGTGAAAATGGAGCAGGGCACGGTGGCTCATGCCTGTAATCTCAGCACTTTGGGAGGCCCAGGCAGGGGGATCGCTTGTGCCCAGGATTTCAAGACCAGCCTGGCAACATGGCAAAACTCCATCTCCACCAAAAAAATATAAAAATTAGTCAGACGTGGTGGTGCACCTGTAGTCCCAGCTATTTGGGAGACTGAGGTGGGATGATCATTTGAGCCTAGGAGGTTGAGACTACAGTCAGTTGAGATCACGCCACTGCACTCCAGCCTGGGTGATGGAGCAAGACTCTGTCTCAGAAAAAAAGAAAAAAAAAGAGAAAAGAAAGAACAAAAAAATTGGAAATGCAGCCAAAGTTGTACTATGGGATACTAATATATTTTGGGTGAATATATATTACCAAATATATATTGCCTGTTTCTAATAAAAATAAATAAGAGGCTACATACCAAAATTCATTTTATCGTGATAACAGAAATGTAAATAATATATTCACTATAGAAGAGATAAAGTGGTAAATAATTTAACACAAGATTTTAACAAATATATCTTCCTGGGCATTTGAATTTCTCATAATTATGTTTAGCTCATTTCTCCTAGAAACTGTTGCCAATAGTTACTCCTCTTAACCTAGCCTGATTTAATCTAGATGCACTTACCCTATTCTTCCAACTGCTTCTCGAATGGTTTATGTTCTAGCTGGCTCTGACTCCTTCGTTTCCTGATAGTTCACGTGCTCTTTGGCACCTTAAGATGTGGGAACCAAGCCATTAACTTAATTACTCCACTTTATCTATCTCAAAGTGAGTTTCCTCAAGCCTGGAACAGTGATGACTTCTGGTAAGGTCTGACTGCAGCTGGAATTAGTCTTAAAAGCAAGACCATGACTACTACATACCTTCTAGTTCCTAACTATTCTAGTGGCTATATATTCACTCAACATTAAATGAAGCTTCATAAATATTCACCAAACACATTTACAA
The DNA here is from genome assembly GCF_024542745.1 of Macaca thibetana thibetana. Classification (NCBI taxonomy): domain Eukaryota; kingdom Metazoa; phylum Chordata; class Mammalia; order Primates; family Cercopithecidae; genus Macaca; species Macaca thibetana. The sequence goes on from NC_065592.1 coordinate 69,884,333, forward strand.
CCTCCACTTTATAAGGATTAAAACAAAGCAAAAAAAAAAAAAAAAAAAAAACAAAACAAAACAAACAAACAAACAAACAAAAAACACTGTCAGTGATGGACTGGAAAGTTTGCCTTCTTCTCTTGCTTACCTTGAGCTCTGGCATTTTGACTTTTTTCGCTTACCCAACTATCTTTCTTTTAGCTTCTCAAGACAGGAAAATCCTTATAAAGCAGAAAAAGGCAGTTCTGAAAGATTTACTTTGCTAATCCAAAACATTTTTAAGGAAGATATATTTTGAATGTTGCTTTGTAATAATTTTAATGATTTGACCAAAGGCAGTTGTTTTTTTTCTTTTTTTGTAGTGGTGATTGTTTCATTTTTGTTTTCCCACACAATGTAATCACAGTATGTTTCAAAGAGCTATTTTTATTTTGCTAATTTCCTTTTCTAGAACTGGAGAAAGTAGAATAATAACCTCATACTATGACCATCTTCAGCTGACACTTTTTATAAGAATTTACCATACATTCTTATTTTGTTGGGAGGGACTTTCTGAAGAAAGTGGTTATTCCACTTCACAATTACCTTCTTCAATTCATCACAGAAAAATTCAGAAGGTATTATTTGAGAGGCTGGTCTTTGCCCCCTTTTCTTCCACTGAACTCTCCATAATGATTACAGAATGTGAGTGACTTCTCTTTTTCTATCAATATTTTATCATTTAGCACCTGTGAAAACAATTCCCACTTTACTAAACACACTCAGGGTGTGATGTGTTTTGAAGTAAAGTACTTCTGAATATCAAGCAAATAGCATACAAGGACACACAGTTATCAAATACTGCTGTTCACTGCCTAACACAGAATGTAAGATACAAACTAACACTTCTAACATTTATACAAATAGGCATAAAAACATATAATAACTGTTTCTATTGTTCCTCCGTAAGATTTTTCCCCTCTCATTCTAAATATACAGCCTGGCAACTTGGATCACATAGGAATCGTTCTGAACTTGAGACTGTATTAAGCAGTATTGGTGCACTGTTAGAAACAAAATTAATATCTTTCATACATATTGCCTTTTATGCTTAAGAACACTTTTGATTTGTTATCACATTTGATTTTCTAACAACTCAACCTAGAAAAAGCTTTCAAACTAGACATCTCCTATTCTAGGGCATATCAGAAGTAGGGGTGAGAGTAAGTTGAGAGCAGACCCAGAGTTAGGAAAGAGGGGAGGTATGAGGGTTGGGTTCTGTGTGTAGGTGTTTTTAGTAAGATTCTCTAGTGATTCTGTTGGACATTCTAAACTGGTAATAAATCGATGTCCCACATGGTAGTTCTCAAAATATGGTCCTCCCATCAGCCTCACCTTAACCGATGAGATCTGTTGTAAATTCAGACCCACAAATTCTACCCAGATGTAATGCATCAGAAAGCCTGGGGTTGTGCTGGCTTTAATCTAACTCCCCAGGAGACTGTGATGCATGCTGAACTTTGAAAGCCACTGGTCTACAGCCCTAGTTATCACAAATTTCGTAGGGATCAGAGAACCTGTGTTAGTGTTTGGGCTTCTTCCAGGCCTAACAAACCGTTATCTCATAAAAGAGATAAATCTTTGCAACTAAGCATTTTGAAAATTCTACAGATGATTCTAAAGCATAGTAAAATTAAAAACCACTGATGAAGTTGAATTTATAAAGCTTATTTTTCTTGTTTCTCCTTTCTTTCTTTCTTCTCTTTCTTTCCTTCCTTCCTTCCTTCCTTCCTTCCTTCCTTCCTTCCTTCTTCTCTTTCTTTCCTTCCTTCCTTCCTTCTCTTTCTTTCTTTCCTCTTGTTTCCTTCTTTTTTTTTTTTTTTTGACAAGGCTTTATTGTGTCACACAGGCTGGAGTGCAGTAGCACAATCACAACTCACTCCTGACTCAAACCTCCTCCTGGGCTCAAGCAATCCTCTAACCTTGGCCTCCTAAGTAGCTGGAACCACAGGCACATGCCACCATGCTCAGCTAATTTTTTAATTTTTTGTAGAGATGAAGTCTTCCCATGTTGTCCAGGCTGGTCTCAGATTCCTAGATTCAAATGATCCTCACACCTTGGCCTCCCAAAGTGCTGGGATTACAGGCAAGAGCCATTAGACTGCCCTATAAACTTATTTTCAATGAACTAAAGTTTCTGAATTTTCTGACTCTTGTCCCATTCAATCTTCTCTCCTGATATTTCTACCATCCTTACTCTTATCCCTACATTTTAAACTTCAGCTATGATACACTTAATTCCACAGCATTCCCAATATGCATGAGATCTAAGCCACTATGACTTTAAACAAGTAGTCCTTTTAGAAATCTTTACTAAATTATTCCTTTGATAATAGGAATTATTAGTACAATAGTTAGCTTTGGAAGGTAGGAACTGAGTGAAAAGGGACAGGAGGGAACTTTGTGTTGGGTTGAATATTTTCTATATCTTGACTAGAGTGATTGTTACATAGTTAAATGCAGTTTTAGAAACTGCTTTTCACCATATGTCAGCTTTATCTTAATATTAAAAAAATGTGAAGGAAGAAAAAAAATACACTCCCTTCACACATGCTTCCCCTCCACTCTGCCCAGTCCCATGAGCACCGCTGCTCCTCATTATTCCCGTGACTTTATAGCTTTGTTTTTTCCAAAGCCTCAAACATCTTTCAGGAAATAACTTAAATAACATCTAGTGATAAAAACATTTCTGTAAAAGGGCTCAAAAATCAATCTGCCATGCAGAGCTTGAGCACAAATTTCACACTCTACTCTCCATTGTTTATTTGCTTTTTTAAAATTGTGGTTAAAAAATGCATAATATTAAGTTTACAGTCAAGCATTTTTATGTGCATATTTGAGTAGTGCCTTACTACTACTCAATGTATATTCACATTGTTGTGAATCTTCTAAACTCTTTCATCTTGCAAAACTAAAATTCTGTACTTATTAAGCACTAATTCTCCTTCTCCTCTCTCCCCATCCTTGGCAGCCATCTTTGTACTTTCTGTTTCTATGATTTTGACTCTTAAATACTTCATATGAGTAGGATCTTAAAGTATGTGTCATTTTCTGGCTATCATATTTTACTTATCATGATGTCCTCTAGTTTTATCCATGTAGCATGTTACATAATTTTCTTCTTTTATAAGGCTGTATAATATATAATATGTATTTACTACATCTTTTATACATTCTTCTGTCTATGAATATTTAGATTCAGTCACCATTGTTTTAACAACCTGCACAAAACTTCTTTCTACTTCTTCAAAAAAAGTTTATCTCTATTCAAATATCTCTGCCAGAAACTCACCAGTTGTCAAATAGCCATATTCTAAATTTCCTTTGGGTTTCAGCTGAGTGTATTCTCTTTCTGTATGCATTCTGTTGCTTAAAGGTTGACACACAAAAGCCACTACTAATAGGTGCTTTTGATTCCCATGTTCAAGGTCAAACAGTTTTAAAAGACACATGAGTTCAGAACAAAAGGTTTTATAACACTTATTTCAGTATATTTGTTTTCATGCCACTTAATTTTAAGCTTTCCACTGGCAAGTAACTCCCCCATACTCATTGACTTTAATCAATTAAACGTCTCATTTTTCACAGTATTTATTTCCAAATATTAGCATCGCAAACATCAAAATTTGTACTGTCCATTTTGTCCATCTAAAAATTCATTCTTCACATTTTAGCCAGAGTGTTCTGTCTAAAGTTCTAATATGACTGTATTTCTCCTTTGCTCAAAAGTATTTAAAAATCTTTGTCCAAAATCTAAAACCTACATATCATTTAAAAGGACACTTGTGATGTGGTCTTCCTTTAATTATTACTGACTTGTGTCTCAGGCGTTACCGCATTATTGTGTACTCGACTGTATGTGGGACTCCTCCCTCTCACCATGCCCTTTTATGCTGTTGATTCCTTGCTCTGTATTGGCTCCCTGTGGAATTCCTTCTCCCACTCATACTGTTAGCTAAACTCTATGCATTGAAATTTAAGCTTTCCTTATCAGCCTTGTCTCCCTTTGTCTGAAAAACATAATCATCAAGTATGAGTTAATTGCATTTAAGGTGAATACTGATCCTCCTTAACAATCATGCTTAACACCCTGATTATTCCTTGATCCATAACTAGGTTCAAATACCAGCAGGGCACAGGGAAATAAACACATACCCACCACAACAGGATGAGTACATACCAAAATGTGAAATGAGACAAGATGCTATACACAACAAAATATTTTTATAATTATTATCCATTTAACACCTGTAGAGACTTTGGAGTATATATTGTGAATGGATTGTAAAGTAATTATACCAGGGAGAAAGGAAAATGCTGATGGATTGAGCTAAATTACTGATATGGAAAGATGGCCCAGAGATTCTGAATTTAGCACATATTACCATGAGCAGCTAAGCCAGCAGTATCTCTATTGCATAATTGACTGGTTGACTAAAATGTAGGCCCACAGTGGCTTATATTAAAGGAAGATGAAATGCTAGAACTTCTTTGGTAAACTGTAAATGAAGGAATCAAATGGCTCAGAAAGATAGGAAGCAGGAAATGGATTTAACATGTTCACCTTACTATGCACATTTACTAAAACCTCTGTTCCCTTCTTGATACCATCACCAGTGTCGCTGCCTTAGAATTTTTTTTTTCTACTGGTCTATAAATTCTTCAAAGGGTTACAATTATTCAGCAACTTTATTTCCAATGTCTACTAACTGCCTGGCAAATTATTTTATTTAATTTAAATGAAGGACCATAGTTTTCTTTTATTGTTATATCGACCCATATTAATACTTTGTCAAATATTAGTATATTATTGATGACAAACATATAGTACTATTTAATTATATCAATGATATATGTCAGTTTTTATTCTTCAATTTAGTTTTAAATTCATTATTTGGAATTTTTTCTATCTTTTTCATTAATAGAAACAGCTATATATATTACATTATATTAGTATACTTCATTGATCTTCATTTATCTTTTTCCATTTAAATTGCTTCTAGTTTTCCCTGCAATAAAAAATACTTCTACTTTGGAAGGTCAAGACAGGAGGATTGATTGAGGGCAGAAGTTTTAGATTAGCCCTGGCAACATAGTGAGACCCTGTCTCTACAAAATATTTAAAAATTAGCCAGGCATATAGTATATGAATATAATCCCAGCTACTTGGGAGGTAGAGGTAGAAGGATTGTTTGAAGCTGGGAGTTCAAGGCTGCAGTGAACTATAATCACGCCACTACATACCAGCCTGGGCAACAGAGTGAGACCCTAACTCAAAAAATGAACGAAAGAACTTCCAAGTGACATCAACAACATGGTGAAACAAGAAGCCCTGGACTCTCTTTCCCCCTAGGGACACACGATTATAATGACAATATTCAGATCAATTGTTTTCGTGAGAAATCTAGGAACTAGTGGAAAAGCTCCTGTACCATTGATGAGTACAAAGCCAGTCACATTTAAATTAGCAACACCCTCTCACCATAATCCCCACCCTGGCATAGCACTGTACATGCAGTTGTGAGGAAATCCTCAGATTCTCTCTGAGGATGCAGAGAGTTGGACAGCATATCCACATCTCAATTTTTCTTGGTATTGCCCAAGAGAGTGGCTTTTATCTTACTGTCTTGGAGTGATGATGGGACCTGACATAACAAAGGCAGTGGTTTTAACTAGCATGCAGGTATTCAACAAAGCCCCTCCCTCTGGCTCAACACAGAGGTGAGTGAAGCAAAAAATAACTTTCAGCCCCCAGCTACTCCTTGGGTAGGAAAAGACTTGGATAGCACACCCAGTGTCGCAAATTTCTGGGTGCTATCTGAGGGACTGGCTTTTATATCTCCTGTCTTAAAGCACTGAGAAGGTCCAGCATAGACTAGATCTTTGGGGGCTACATGAAGCAAGCTGGTAGGTTGAACTGCCATGTGGGCTTTCACCACAGCTTTTCCCATGGCTCAACACAGGGTAAGTGGTGAAATGCTTCAGCTTCCAGCCTCTCCCTGAGAGGCAAAGAGTTGAACCATGTGCAGAAGTTCCAAATTTTCTGGGAGAAAGCCCAAAGGAATAAACACAGAAATATACCCACAATACAGACACAAGGTAAATCTCCAGGAATTAACCCTCAGGAAGCAGAGATATAAATTATCAGAGAGGTAATTCAAAATAATTGTCATAAATAGGCTCAATGAGCTCGGGAAAACAATGCATGACAAAGTAAGAATTTTGGCAATAAATAAAATTTTTTTAAAAAATCTTTGAGCTGAAACATATAATAAAAGAATGAAAATTTCAATGAAAGAGTTAAATAGCAAGCAGGCTAGTGCAAGCAGAAGTTATCAGTCAGCTTAAAGATAGATTATGTGAAAATATCTTGTCAGAGGAGGAAGAAAAAGCAATGAAAAAGAGTGAAGAAAGCTTATGACAGAACTTATGAGATGCCATTAAGTTGGACAATATATGTATTATAGAAGTCTGAAAAGAAGACGAGTAATAAAGGAGCAGAAAGATTATGCAAAGGAATAATAACTGAAAATTTACTAAATCTGGGCAAGAAAATTCACATTCACATACAGAAAACCCAAATGACCTCAAGTAAGAAGAATCTAAAGAAATTCACACTGAGACACATTATAGTCATATTTTCAGATGTCAAAGACAAAGAGAATTTTGAAATCTGCAAGAGAAAAGTGATTTGTCGCATACGAGGTAATATTAATAAGACTAATAGTGGGTTTTTTCACCACAAATTCTGCAGTTCAAAGTGAATGAGATGATATATTCAGAATGCTGAAAAAAAGAAAAAAAAAAAGAAAACACCTGTCAAGTGTGAATACTATACCTGGCAAAATTGTCCTTCAAAAAGGAAAGATAGATAAAGACTTTCACATACAAATAGAAACTGAAGTCATTCATCACTACTAGATCTGCCTTACAAGAAATGCTAAAGATAATTCTTCAACTTGAACCAAAGAGAAACAGTGATACAATAGTTTAAGAAAGTATAAAGCTCACTGGTAAAGCTAACTATGTAGACAAAACCAGAACGTGTATTATTGGAATGGTGATCATTAAATAACTTTTAATTCAAGTACAAATGTTAAAATACAAAAGTATTTAAAATAACTGTAACTAAAAGTATGAAACAAATGCACAATATAAATAGATGTAAAATGTGGCATTAGTATATAAAGTGTGTCTGAGGGTAAAATGTAGAATTTTTGTTTGTGATTGAAGTTGTTATCAACTTTAAAAAGACTGTTATAATTAAAGATAATTTACGTAAGCCCCATGGAATCACAAAAAGAATGTACCATTGAAATTACACAAAATAGAAAAAAATCAATTCATGTCAACAACAAAATTAACAAAACACAAAAGAAACCAGGAAGAGAGAAAAAGAAGGAACAAAAGAACTATAAGACAAACAACTTAGTTTTGAAAAGGGAAGTAGAAAATTGTTCCATATCAACATAGTAAAGCATCACTTAATGGCAAGGATATGTTCTGTGAAATGTCTCTTTGGGCAATTTCATCATTGTGCAAACACCATCGAGTGTATTTACACAAACCTAAATGGTACAAACTACTATGCATATAGGCCATATGGTATACTCTATTGCTCCTAGGCTAGAAAACTGTACAGCATGTTACGGTGCTGAATACTGTAGGTGATCATAAGACAATGGTCAGTATATGTGTATCTAAAGATGTCTAAACTAGGCGAAGTATGGTACAAAATATTTAAAAGAAAAGCTACACCTGTGTAGGGCACACACCATAGATGAAGCTTACAGGACTGGAGTTGCTCTAATTGAGTCAGAGAGTGAATGATTAAGCGAATGTGAAGGTATAAGATATTACTGTATGCTACTGTAGACTTTATAAACACTGCACACTTAGGCTAAACTAAATTTATTTAAAAATACTTTTCTTCAATAAGAAATTAACTTCAGCTTACTGTAACATTTTAACTTCATATACTTCTAAATTTTTGTTTTGAAGTTTTGACTCCTGTAATAATGCTTAGGTTAAAACACAGACACATTGTACAGTTGTACAAAAATACATTCTTTTTTATGCCCTTATTCTATAAGCATTTTTCTATTTAAAACTGTTTTTATTTATTTTTACTTTTTAAACTTTCTTGTTAAAACTATGACACAAACACATACATTATCTGAGGCCTACATTGGATCAGGATCATCAGTATTACTGTCTTCTATCTTCACACTTTGTCCCACTGGAAGGTCTTTGGGGCAATAATATACATGGAACTGTCATGTCCTTTGATAACACTGCTGGTATCTGGAAGACCTGCTGAAGGACCTGCCTGAGGCCATGATGCAGTTAACTTTATTTTTTTTAATAAATAGAAGGAGTACACTCTCAAATAATAATAAAAAGTATAGTACAGTAAAAATATAAGCCATAATTGTGGTAATTTATCATCATTATCAAGTATTATGTATTGTACATAATTGTTTGTGCTAGACTTTTATATGACTTGCAGTGCAGTTGGTTTATTTATACAAACGTCACCACTAACACATGAGTAACATGTTATCCGATGATGCTATGACAGCTACAACTCCACTATGTAATAGAAATATTTTAGCACCATTTTAATCTACTATAATCTTGAATATGTGGTTCATCACTGACCAAAGGTCATTGTGCGATACATGGGTACATAACTTTATTTACTTCAAATGTAAATAGTTTAAACTCCCAAATGAGAGGACATGAAATGGCTGAATGGATTTTTTTTAAATAAGAAATATAAGATCCGACTCTGCTAGCCACAAATGTCTCACTTTAGATTTAAGAACTTCTGAAAGTGAAGGGACAGGAAAATGTATTCTATGGAAATAGTAACCAAGAGGGAGCAGAGGTGGCTGTATTTATGTCAATTAAAATAGACATTATGTCAAAAACTGTCACAAGAGACAAAGAAGAACGTTATATAATGATACAAATGACTATTCACCAGGAAAATAGAACAATTATAAATACACATGCATCCAAAATTGGACACTTACATTTGAAAGGGAACATTGACAGAACTGAAAAAAAGAAATGGGCAGAATACATTAATAATTCAATAGTTTAATACCCCACTTTTATAATGGATAGAACAAGCAACCAAAAATCAACAAAGAAACAGCAGACTTCAACAATATTATAGGCTAAATGGAATAACAGACATATTTAAATTCTCACCCAATAGCAGAAGAATATACATTATTCTAACACACATGGAATATTCTTCAAATAGACCATCAGTCATGTTAGGTTACAGATCAACTCTTAACAAATATAAGATTAAAATTATATCCAGTATCTTTTCCAACCACTATGGAGTGAAACTAGAAATCAATAGCTGAAAGAAAACTACAAAATTCACAAATGTTTGCAACTTAACAACACGCTATTAAACAATAAATGGTTCAATAGAGAAATTAAGAGGGAAATTTAAAATATATTGAGACAGGCCAGGCACAGTGGCTCATACCTGTAAACCCAGCAGTTTGGGAGGCCGAAGCAGGTAGATCACCTGAGGTCAGGAGTTTGAGACCAGCCTGGCCAACATGTCGAAGCCCCATCTCTACTAAAAATAGAAAAATTAGCAGGGTGTGGTGGTGCACATCTATAATCCCAGCTACTTGGGAGGCTGAGGTAGGAGAATTGCTTGAATCCGGAAGGCAGAGATTGCAGTGAGCCAAGATCGTGCCACTGCAATCCAACCCGGGCAACAGAGCTAGACTCTGTCTCAAAAACAAACAAACACAAAAAACCAAAAACGTACACACGCGCGCACACACACACACACACATTGACACAAACAGGAATGAAAACATAACATACAAAAACATGTAGAATGTAGCAAAAGCAGTACCAAGAGGGAAGTTTACAGTGATAAACACCCACATTTAAAAAGAATAAATGTCTCAAAATTTTAAAACTCTAACTTTACATCTCAAAGATCTAGAAAAAGAAGAATAAACTTTGCTCAAAGTTACCCCAAAAGAGGAAAAATACTGATTACTGATTAGAACAGAAATTTAAAAATAGAGGATAGAAAAGCCAAAAAATATCATAAGAGTTGATTTTCTGAAAACATAAAATTGACCAAATTTTAGCTAAACTAAGAAAATAAGAGAGAAGACTCATAGACTTAAATAAATAAAATCAGAAATCAAAGAGGAGACAATACAACTAATGCCACAGAAATAAAATGTATCATAAGAGACTACTATGAAATCACAAAGAAACTGGATAACCTAGAAGTAATGGATCAATTCTTAGAAACATACAAGCTGCCAAGACTGAATTATTAAAAACAATCTGAATAGATCTATAACTAATAAGGAGATTGAAACAGTAATCAAACACCTCTCCCCGAATAAAAAGCCTATAGAAAGACTACTTTACTAGTAAAGTCTACCAAACATCAAAAGAAGAATTAATACAACTCTTCCAACAAATTGAAGAGAACACTTCCAAACTTCTTTTATGAAGCCAGCATTACCCTGATACCAAATTTAAACACAGACATCACAAGAAAAGAAAACTACAGGCTAATAAATCTGAAAATAAACTTGCAAAAATATTCAACAAAATAAAATTCCAGCAAATCAAAATCAACAGTGCATTAAAATGATCATACACCTTGACCAAGTGTGATTAATCTTCAGCATGCAGGGTTAGTTCTTCACATAAAAGAAAATTAATGTGACATACCATGTTAACAGAATGAAGAATAAAAATCATATGATCTTCTCAAAAAATGCAAACAATATACATAATTTCATGGTAAATTAAAAACTAGAGGGAAGTTACTTCAACACAGTAAAGGATGTATATGAAAATTTAACATCATTATCAATCATAAAAAACTGAATGTATTTCCTGCAAAATCAAGAGAAGAAAAAGTGCCCATGCTTAGCAATTCTATCCAACTACCTGAACAATTATGTTAAAAAATTATTAAAATGCATCCACCTCAGAGAGGAAGAAGTAAAACTGTCTGTTTGTAGATGATGTAATCTTATGTATAGCAAGTCCTAAAGACTTAAAAGAAACCTGTTAAAACCAATAGAAATATTCAATGAAGTTGCAGAATACAAAATCAACATATAAAAATCAGTTGCATTTCTATACACTAACAATGAACTACCTAAAAAGGTGTTAGGAAAACAGTCCTATTTACAAAATCATCAAAAATAATAAAATAATTAGAAATAAACTTAATAAGGTGGTTATAATGGTTATTATTAGGTGTCAACTTGACTGGATTGAGGGCTGCCTAGTTGGCTGGTAAAGTATTGTCTCTGGGAGTGTCTGTGAGGATGTTGCCAGAGGACATTGACATTTGAGTCAGTGGACTGGGAGAGGAAGACCTACCCGCCATGTGGATGGACACCATCAGTTAACTGCCAGTGCAGCTGGAACAAAGCAGGAAGAAGACAAATTGAGCTTGCTTGCTCAGTCTTCTGGCTGTCTCTCTTCCCATACCAGATGCTTGCTTCTCCTTATGCCCTTGAACTTCAGACTCCAGGTTCTTCAGTCTTTGGACTCTGGGACTTGCATCAGTGGCCTCTCAGAGGCTCTTGGGCCTTCTGCCTCAGACTGAGAGCTCCACTGTCAGCTTCCCTGCTTTTGAGGCTTTTGGACTTCTACAGAGCCATGCTGCTAGCCTCTCTCTTTCCCCAGCTTGCAGGTGGCCTATTGTACTTCACTTTGTAATCATGTGAGTCAATTCTCCCTAATAAACTCCATTTTTTTTATATGTATATATATATATTTGTTTTTGGGTTTTTTTTTTTTTTTTCATGTATATTCTCCCTCTGAAGGATCCTGACTACTACAAGTTTTGGTACCAGGAGTGGTTCTAGAGGGACAGAATTTAAAGGCTTAACTTTTTAAATTAGTTTTGGGGTTTCTGAAATTGACTCTGTAGTCCGATTATATCTAAAAATGCTAAGGACTCTACTTATAATAGTATGGAGAGCATTGATAGTATTTGGCATGAATTGTTTAGAGAGTTGTGCATTAGATAGATCAAAAGATGGCCCACTGTGAGTGATCTGAAAATGCCTGATTTCCCTTGGTTTAATACAGAAGAAGGGACCTGAAGTCATAGGGAGACTGTAATGCCTAAGTCCTTTTGTCATTTTAAACTTACTCACTCCAACTTGGAAAGTCCAGAAGACATACCCTTCACCAATACCTTGTGAAATGGATCTGTGAGGGGAACACCAGCATCCTTAAAGAACTCTGTGATTGCTCTTCTCTGTATGCTACATCTTACAGTGGGAAGTGCACTCAGTTGAAAAACTTAAATGAAATGAGAATAATTGGATCCCAAGGTGGCAGGGACCAGGTGGAGGCACTCAGCTGTCAAAGGCAAGATGGATGTAGTTACTGAAATGGACAGCAGAGACAAACCAACAATCAGAATAGTCTGATTCATGTAAAACTGTGGCAATGGCTAATTAATCACTGTGTTCCTAGAAGCGAAGTTGATAGGAAGCCTACTATGTTCTTATTTGAACTGTATAAGCAGGAACCTTCCAGGGCAACTGAACAAAAGTCTAATTTGAATTATAAAACCAGATTCTTATGACTCTTCAATCAATTTCCAGATTTGAGCCAGTTTACAGAACCAGGATGCCAGAACCAGAAGGCCTTGAATAAAGGAGAGGCCAGGTCTCCTTTAGGAAGGAATCCTTTATACTAACAACAATTTATACTGTTAACTTGTCCCCCATTCTTCCTCCAGCCTTTTATCAGGATAAATGTGCTTAGAGAATGGGAAATAATCAGACCTTTCAGGGACTACTGGACCTTGACTCTGAACTGGCATTGATAACAGGAGACCCAAAATGTCACTGTGGCCTTCCAGTTAGTATAGGGGCTTATGGAGTTGAGATAATTACAGGTGATTTATCTCTGGTCCAACTTACAGTGTGTCTCCAGATCCATGCTATGGTTATTTTCTCACTACCAGAATGAATAATTGGAATATACACACTTAGCATCTGGCAGAATGCCACATTTGTTCCTTGACCTGTGGGGTGAGAGCTATTATGGTGGGAAAGAACAAATGGAAGCCATTAGACCTGCCCCTACCTAAAAAAAATTAGTAAATCTAAAGCAATATTGCAACCCTGGAGGGATTGCAGGTTAGTACCACCATGAAGGACTTGAAAGATGCAGGGATGATGATCCTCCACCACATCGCCATTTAATGCTTCTGTTTGGCTTGTGCAGAAGACAGATGGATCTTGGAGAATGACAATGGATTACTATAGGCTTAACCAAATGGTGGCTGCAGTACCAGATGTGATTTCATTGTTTGAGCAAACTAGCACATCTCCTGGTACCTGGCATGCAGCTGTTGATCTGGCAAATGCCTTTTTCTACATACCTGTCCATAAGGCCCACCAGAAGCAATTTGCCTTCAGCTGGCAAGGCCAGAAATATACCTTTACTATCCTACCTCAGGGATATACCACTCTGTACTTATTCGTGAGACCTTTTCATGTAGGCAGTGGGAAATAAATCAGACTAAAATTCAGACTCTTTTACCTAAGTGAAATTTCTAGGATCCAGTGGTATGGGGCTTGTCAAAATATTACTTCTAAGGTAAAGGATATAAGTTGTTGAATTTGGTCCCCCCTACAACCAAGAAAGGGGATCTATATATTAGTCTAGCAGATCTATGTATTAGTCCATTTTTATACTACTGGTAAAGACATGACTGAGACTGGACAATTTACAAAAGAAAGAGGTTTAATTGGATTTACAGTTCCACATGGATGGGGAAGGCTCATAATCATGGTGGAAAGCAAGGAGGAGCAAGTCCTGTCTTACATGGATGGCACCAGGCAAAGACAAAATGAGGCAGACAGAAAAGCAGAAACCCTGATAAAACCATCACATCTCGTGAGACTTATTCACCACTATGAGAACAATAGGTGGGAAACCACTCCCATGATCCAATTATCTCCCACCAGGTCCCTCCCGTAACACGTGGGAATTATGGGAGTACAATTCAAGATGAGTTTTCCGTAGGGATACAGAGCCAAACCAAATCAGTCTATTTGAATTTTATTTTGCAGGCAATATATACCTCATTTTGATGTGGTACTCTGGTCTATTTATTGAGTGATACAAAAGGCTGTTAATTCATCTCCTTCTGTGATTCCTCAAGGATCTAGAAACAGAAATACCATTTGATCCAGAAATCCCATTACTGGGTATATACCCAAAGGATTATAAATCATTCTACTACAAAGACATATGCACACATATGTTTATTGTGGTAGTGTTCACAATAGCGAAGACTTGGAACCAACTCGAATGCCCATCAGTGATAGACTGGATAAAGAAAATGTGGCAAGTCTATACCATGGAATACTAGGCAGCCACAAAAAAAGATGAGTTCATGTCCCTTGCAGGGATGTGAATGAAGCTGGAAACTATAATTCTCAGAAAACTAACACAGTAACAGAAAACCAAACACCATATGTTCTCACTCATAAGTGGGAGTTGAACAATGAGAACACATGGACACAGGGAGGGGAACGTCACACACTGGGGCCTAGTGGGTGGGATAGCATTAGGAGAAATAGGTAATGTAGATGACGGGTTGATGAGTGCAACAAACCACCATGAAACGTGTATACCTATGTAACAAACCTGCACGTTCTGCACGTGTATCCTAGAACTTAAAGTATAATAAACAAATTAAAAAAAAGAAAAAAGGCTGTTAGTCCCAGAACAGAAGAAGGCACTGCAACAGGTCCAGGCTACTCTGCCACTTGTGCCATATGACCCAGCAGATCCAATGGTACTTGAGGTGCCCAAACAGCAGATATGGAGGTTGTTTGGAGCCTTTGGTAGGGCCCTGTAAATGAGTCACAACAAAGGCCTTTAGGGTTTTGGAGCTCCTACCATCTTCTGCAGATAACTAGTCTTTTGAGAGACAGGTCATGACCTGCCACTGCCCTTGATAGAAAGTGACCATTTGACTATGAGTCATCAAGTTACCATGCAATCTGAACTTCATAGTAGGAACTGCGTGTTTCTGACCCATCTAGCCATAAAGTTGGATGTGCATAGTAGCATTCTATTATCAAATGGAAGTGGCGTACACATGATCAGTCTTGAGCAAGTCCTGAAGGCACAAGTAAGTTACATAAGGAAGTGGCCCAAATGCCCAGGGTCCCCACTCAAGCCACCCTGCCTTATCTCTCCAAGCCTGCACCTATGACCTCATAGGGAGTTCCATATGAGGAGCTTGAAGTTTACAGGAAGAGAATACTAGGCCCTATTTTACAGATGGTTCTGCACGATACGCAGGCACTACCCGAAAGTGGACAGCTGCAGCACTACCGGACCTTTCTGGGACATCCATGAAGGAGGGTGGTGAAGGGAAATCTTTCCAGTGAGCAGAACTTTGAACAATGCACCTGGTTGTGCACTTTGCTTGGAAAAAGAAATGGCCAGATGCGTGATTATATACTGATTCACGGGCTGTACCCAATTGTTTGGCTGGGTGACCAGAATCTTGAAAGGAACATGATTGGATACTTGGCAACAAATAAATTTGGTGAAGAGGTATGTAAATGAACCACTCTGAGTGGTCAAAAAAAATGTGAAGCTCTTTGTGTGTCATGTTAATGCTCACAAAAGTGTGACTTCAGCAGAGGGGGATTATAATAATCAAGTGGATAGGATGACCTGTTCTGTAATCTGAACACCACATAGCCCCTTTACTCAGCCACCCCTGGGCTCATTAATAAAGTGGTCATGGTAGAAAGAATGGAGGCTATGAATGAGCTTAGCAACATGCACTGCAAATCACCGAGTCTGACCTGGCTACCACCACTGCTGAGTGCCCAGTCTAACAGTGGAGAGAAACACTGAGTCCTCAATATGGCACCATTTCTCAGGGTGATCAACCAGCTAGCTGATGGTAGATTGATTACTTCGGATGATTTCCATCATGAAATGGGTAGCAGTTTGTCTGTACTGGAATAGACACTTACTTTCAATATGGGTTTGCTTTTCCTGAATGCAGTGCTTCTTCCAAGACCACCACACTTGAACTCACAGAATGCCTCATCTATCTCCATGGTACTACACACAGCATTGCTTCTAACCAAGGAATTTACTTCACAGACAAAGAAGTGTAGCAAAGGCTTGTGCTCATTGCATTCACTGGCCTTACCATGTTGCCCATCATCCTGAAGCAGCTGCATTAAGGGAAAAGTGCAATGGCCTTTTGAAATCATGATTACAGTGCCAACTAGGTGATAATTCTTTGTAGGGCAGCAGCAAAGTTCTTCAGAAGGGTATATATGCTATGAATCAGCATCCAATATATGGTACTACTTCTCTCATAGTCAGGATTAATGGGTCAAGAAATCAAGACATAGAAATGGAAGTGGTACCACTCATTATCCAAAGTGACCCATTGGCAAAATTTTTGCTTCCTGTTCTCATGACATTATGGCTGGCCTAGAAGACTTAGTTCCAGAGGGAGAAATGCTGTCAATAGGAGACACAACAATGATTCCATTGAACTGAAAGTTAAGAATGCCACCTTGCCAGTTGGGTCTCCACCTGCCACTAAGTCAACAGGCTAAGAAGGGAGTTTTGGTGTTGGCTGAGGCGATCGACTTGGATTATCAACATAAAATCAGACTACTACTCCACAATGGAGGTAAGGAATAGTATATCTGGAATATAGGAGATCCTGTAGAGCATCTCTTAGAACTACACTTCCCAGTAATTAAGGTCAGTGGGAAACTATAACAACCAGTCTAAGCAGGACTAAAAATGGCCCAGACCCTTCAGAAATGAAAGTTTGGGTCACTTCACCAAATAAGAAACCACAACCACCCGAGGTGCTTCCTGAAAGCAAAGAGAATACAGGATGAGTAATAGAAGAAGGTAGCTGTCAATACCAGTGAGGACCACATGACCTGTAACAGAAATGAGGACTGTTATTGCCATGATTATTTCCTCTTTATTTTGCTAAGAATATGATTGTACATACATACATCTGTATTATGCAATCATCTTTGTTTTATTTCCTTTCTCATTCCCTTATCATGTAACATAAGATGTATTGACTTCATATCAGCATTTAAGTGTTACTAATTTTATGTACACTTGTTATGTTAAAGATTAGTGGATTTTCAGTTGTACAAATGGTAGTTTTATTATGTTAGATGAAATTACAAAATTGTTATTGTCTTTATTTGGAGAGTAAGTATAATTTAAGCAGGTGTTTTAGATTCAAAGTTGACAGGCAGTGAAGTTGTCCTGGTTAATGTTAAGTGTCAACTTGAATGGATTGAGGGATGGCTAGATGGCTGCTAAATATTGTTTCTGGGAGTGTCTGTGAGTGTTTCCAGAAATTGATATTTGAGTCAGTGGCCTGGGAGAGGAAGACTCACCCTTAGTGTGGATGGACATAATCCAGTTCACTGCTAGTACATTTGAAACAAAGCAGGAAGAACAAGAGGGAATAAAATTACTTGCTGAGTTGTCTGGCTCTCTCTCTTCCCATCCCAGACACTTGCTTCATCTCCTCATGCCCTTGAACTTCAGACCCCAGGTTCTTCAGCCTTTGGACTCTGGAACTTGCACTCGTGGCTTCTCAGGGGCTCTTGGACCTTCTGCCTCAGACTGAGAGCTGCAATGTCAGCTTCCCTGGTTTTGAAGCTTTGGGAGTTGGACTCAGCCACACTACTAGCTTCTCTCTTTCCCCAGCTTGTAGATGGCCTATTGTAGGACTTTTCTTTGTAACTGCATGAGCCAATTCTGCTTAGTTGACTCCCTTTTGTATATACATATATTCTATTAGTGCTGTTCTTCCGAAGAACCCTAATATAGAATTGAAAGACTTGCACACTGAAAAGTACAAAACATTGATGACAGAAACTAAAGAAGACAGAAACGAATGGAAACACATCCCATGTTCATTAATTGGAAGACAAAACATTGACAAAATGTTCATACTATCCAATGGCAATTTATAAATTGCAATCCTCATCACAATCCCAATGGAATTTTTAACAGAAATTAAAAACACAATTCTAAAGTTTATCTGGAATCACAAAGGACCCAAAGTAGCCAAAACACTATTGAAAAAGAACCAAACTACGGAGACATCACACTTCCTGATTTATAAGACCTGCTATATGGTGGAACTGAAAGAAGAGTAACACAGACTGAAAGAAGAGTAACACAAACAGCACTGAAACATGCCCCCACTTGCCACACTGCTGGAAACGAGAATAAGAGAAGACCTACAATTACTAAAACAGTATCGTACTGGCATCAAAACAGACATATAGACTAATAGAAGCAAATAGAGTGTGCAGAAATAAATCCATGAGTATGGACAACTGTTCTTTGATAAAATGCCAAGAATACATGTCAGAAAGTGATTAGACTTTTCAACAACAATCTTGGAAAAACCAGATAGTCATGAAAAAAATGAAATTGAATTTTTATCTTATACAATGCACAAATACGAACTCAAAATGGACTAAAGACTTGAATGTATGACCTAAAACTGCAAAACTCCTAGAAGAAATCATAGAGAAATTACTCATTACATTCTTCTTTGCAATAAATTCATAAATAGGGCACAAAAGGACAGGCAACAAAAGTGAAAATACACCAGCGGGGATACATCAAACTTAAAAAGCTTCTTCACAGCAAAGGAAATAATCAACAAAATGAAAAGCGAACCTATAGATTGGTAGAACAATTTTAGAAATCATATATCTGACTGGGGGCTAATTTCCAAAATGTCTGAGAAACTCAAACAACAAAACAACAACAAGAGAAAACTAATAACTCTATTAAAATGGGTTAAGAACTGAAATAGACATTTTCCCCCAAAAAGAACATACATATGGGAGATAAATGTCCAAAAAGATACTAAATGTCACTAATGATTAAAGAAATACAAATTAAAATCACAATATCACATCACATATTGTAGGATGCCTATTATTTAAAAACAAAACAAAAACAAAAAAACGAGTGTTGGCAAGAATGTGCAGACATTGGAACCTTTTACATTGTTAGCAGAAACACAAAATGACACAGCTGCTGTGGAGAACAGTATAGAGGTTCTTCAGAGAACTAAAAATAATGCTACCACATTTTGAAGCTCTCTCATTTCTGGGTATTTACCCAAAAGAATAGAAATCAGGGTTTGAGGATATATTAGCATTTTTATGTTGATGGCAGCACTATTGACAATAGCCAAGATGTGAAAACAACCTAAATGACCAATGATTAATGAGTGCATAAAGAAAATGTATATACATCCCATAGACTATTGTTCAGATTTAAAAGAAAATACTGCAAATTGCAACAGTGTAAATGAACCAAGAAGACATTACACTAGGGGAAATCAGCCAGTAACAGTACATATACTGTATGATTTTACTTCTGTGACGTACCTAAAATAGTCAAAATCATTGAATCTGGAAGAAAAGGGAAACTGAGTTGCCAATCAAAGTATATACAGTTTCAGTTATGCTAGATAATTTTTAGATATCTGCTGTTTAACACTGTTGCTCTAATTGACAATACTGTATTGTGCACTCAAAAGTCTGTTAAGAGGGTAGATCTCATGTAAAGTGCCCTCATTATAAGAAAATAAAAATAAAGAGAGAGAGAAAAAATACTTCCACGGTTCTTGGGTGCATGTTTCAGTGCTGTTTGTGAATACAGTTCTACATGTATTCTAGTGTATGTGAACAGAAGTTTTTTTATGGTTGTTCCTTTCACTTACAATTGGAATTTAGGAATTTTAGTGTACAGTAAATTGTTTTACTAATTCCCATCATGATTTTATAAATTTCTTACCAATATAAAGTGGCATAATATTGTGGTTTCTTTGGTTTTCATAGCATTCTTTTTCATATCATTTAATCACTGATAACTAAAACTGCTGAGTATTTTTTCCTATGCTGTTGGCTACTCAAGTTTCCTCTTTTGTGTCATACTTTTGTCATGAGACCCTTAGGGTGTCGCTTTCCCAGCTGGAATCCTCTGTGGCCAGCGGCACGTCTGCCTGAGTTTTTGCTTGGGCCTACTGGGCTCATTATGCCCACTTGGTCTGGCAGGCTATGCTCGGCTCACACTGCCATCCCGTATTCCACGCCTGCCAATGGTGAACCAGGTGTGGAGTGGAGCAAGTGTGGGGTCTGGCCACTCCACGCAGCTAGGCATGCCAGCTGCTGCTGTCGGTGGGAGGGGGGCAGCTCCAGGCACTAGCACAGGCTCTGACTCCATGCAAAGCTGCAGCTGGATCAGATGTACCACAAGCAGCTTCCACTGCAGGCACCCATGTCCGAATGAGGGGAATATGGTGGCACTTGGAAACTAGGATATGCAGAGCCCCAAAGAAGGTGTCACAGCCCTGGCTTGGGGAGCCCCTACTTCTGGGCTCCCCAAAGGACTATAGCTCTTCTCTTATTCTCATTTCCTGCAGTGTGGCAAGTGGGTGCATGTTTCAGTGCTGTTTGTGTTACTGTTCTTTCAGTTCTGTCATGCAGCAGGTCCCAAGTTCTTGTTCCAAGTCCAGGAAGAATGAGGTGTGCAGGTAACTGGAGGGTGAGCAAGGCGGAGAGGAGCTTTTTTGGGTGACAGAACAACTCATACCCAGAGTGGGTAGCTCCTTTTCACAAGCAGGTTGTCTGAACAATTCAAGGAAACCCAAGTTGGTAGCTCCTTCCTGCAGCTGGTAGTTCCAACATCTGTCTAAGTCTAGCTGAAGCTAGGGATTGTATGGGCTCAGAGGGGAGGACATACTGCTGATTGGTCCATAAGTGGCCATGGGCAGGCCCAGAAAAATCCCCATAACTTCTCATTCTGGGCCACAGCCTCCACTCAGAACTGGCAGCCTGGCCCCCAGGCTTCAGACCATTCTTAGCTTGAAGGTGGAGTTTCACCTGAAACCTACCCCTTTCTGTCCAGGATTCTGTCTGCCCCTTGCCACCATCAACATGCTGTCTATGGTACCCAGGCAGTTTGTGCTGAGGGGTGCCTATAGGCCTGCACCAAGCCACCCTCAGACCCCCTTCAGCCTCCCTCCCATGCTCATAGGCACCCAAAATCCAGGGGGAGCTGACGCATTAGGGGCTGGCATGTCAGCACTGCCCTGAATGCATGCACACCTGGCCTGGTCACAATGGCACCTGGACTCAGCCATAACCTTGTTCTGCCCTGGAGTGGGTGCTGGGAGATGGAGAGCCAGGGAGCAGGAGCAGAGAGTTTCAAGCCTGTGGGGCAAGGGTCTTCCCAGGCCCCCAAAAGCACCAGTATACAGGGATCTGGAGCCACAGCTGGGTGGCTGTGGCTGAGCATGGGAGCATGGGTGCCTACCCCACCAACTCAGTATGGGGCGGGGCTCTTGCCTGTTCATGGCTCTCTGACCAAGAACATCCCTGGGGAGAATGCAGCCCTGGTCGTCCCTCTCCTGCTGAAGCTCATATCCTTGCAGCAGCTGCTCCAGATAGGCCATTGCTGCCATCACTTTCATATGTTTTGCCCATTTTATTGACCTTTTCTTTATCAAATTGTAAATTTTGTGAATTCTGTATGTTAAACATCTGTCAATTTTCTGTGTGGCAACACTGTCTTCCGATCTTGGCTGGTCTTTAACATCATCTATGACATCCCATGTTCTGTGAAAATTAATTTTAATGAATCAAATCTATTATCATGCTTTTTATTTACCTGAAGTGAAAACAACCTCTCATATTTTTCCTCAGTTTCTGTCTTTTTTATATCCAGAAGTTGCACTTTAGTAGAGTCTGAAGTAGAGATCTGTTGTCATTTTGTAATATTGAGATTTGATTATCCAAATGCCATTTCTTAAATAGTTTATTATTACCCATTAATTTGTAATGTTGCCCATGTAATGCAGTAAGTTAGTTTATAGGCTTTGTCTTATTTCTGCCTCTCCACCCTTTCCATAGTTTTATGGGTGTATATTTCAAATCACACTATAGTTTTATGCTTCATGTTGATATGTTATGTAATCCCCTTATATCTATCTATTTGTATTTCTTTATTAAGTTTTTAATTTCCATATGAGTTTTAGAATAATTGCTTAGTGCCTCAAAGATCATTTTGGGTTATTAATTAAATTTGCAATAAATTTATTGAATAATTTGAGGAAAGCTGGCATCATTAAAAAATTGAATCTTCTCTTTCATCAATGTGTCTCAATATTCCATTTATTCAGGTTTATTTTTAAGTTACATTTTTTAATAATATTTTACAATGACTTTATAAAGCTCCTATGCATATTTATTAAATGTACTTCATATAGGTTTCTATGTTATTAGAAATGTTATTTTTTTTGGTGTCTTCCATTTTCTAATTGGTCATTCATGAAGAATACCAGTGGTTTTAATTTTATACACTGGCAAACAAATATACAACCCTAATGAATTAACTAATTCATTCTCACAGTTTATGAAATCCCTTGGATTTGTCATGCAAATAACTATAGTGTTTGCAAATGAGAGATAAAATATGTGTTTTTCTTCATAATTTATCTACCTATTCCTTTTTATAATTGATGTTGCACCTAGAACTTCAAGTAAAATATTAAATAAATAGAGGTTATAATAGTTACCTTTGTCCTTAAAGGAAATATTTTTAAAATATCAACCTAGACTATATTTTCTGTGAGATTTCTGTCATGTATCTTTACCACATTAAATAAGTTATCTTCTGTTTTTAATTTACTAAGCAGATTTTCATTGTAAATGTGTATTATATTCTAATACATAATTTTTCTGCATCTGTTAGGATGATTATTTGGACTTTCATTTTATTAGTATGTTGAGATACATTGATAGATTTTATTAAAATGTTGAAACTTTCCTGAAGTTCTATGATAATGTATACCTGGTCAGTAGATATTACCTTTTTAATACATGGCCAAATTAAGTTTGTCAATGTTTTCTTTAGAATTTTTTATCTGCGTTCACCAACAAAATTAATACAGAATTTTCTATTCTTATTCTTGTTTGAAAAGTTGTATCAGCTCTACAAAATAGATTTTGTAGCTATACCTTTTTACCTCTTTGAAATATTTTATGCAAAATGAGGATTATTTGTTAGTTATATGTTTGCAAATGTTTTTCATATAAAACTACCTGGGCCTTGTCGCATGTATTGGTGATTCTACAAACAACATTTTCTCAGCTCACTTGATCTGTAGCTGGGTTTTACAATATTCCAGCTTATTCTATCTTTTTTCCTGTTTTCAAGGTCATAGATGTTTTCTTATCTCATATACAGGCCCAGAGAAGAGCATGGGGGTAATTATCCTTTAACCAGTGAGGTAGAAAGTAGAGGCTTCAATGTTTCAGCCTCCTTATCTACATCCATAGAGTTTATTCAGAGATGTACTTTACAGGGTAACATAGAAGACCCCGAGTAGGATTTAGATCCAGTTGTCCATAGGAGGGATATCTTAGTAATAAATTTTATATTTTTCTTCACTTTTCCCTGTCACTCTCCTACTTCCCTCATCTCTACTTCCAAAGATCACCTTCCAGATAAACTACCATTTATAAATTCTTGTCTAATGCTTTGTTTTTAGGATCTGCCCACTAGTACATGCAGTTGTGGAAAAGGTGTTAGAAGGCAACCCTCGGGATGGGATTTAGAACTAGATCATGCACTGATCAAATGGCCACAAAAACTCCATTACTAGCAGTACATGGGTACTATAAAACAACAAATTTTTGTTGTTTTATACAACAACAATTCCCGGGATGCCATGAAACAACAATTAATAATCTGTCCCACTATTTTGGATTAGGAGATGTGAAAAAATAGAAGAAATGGACTTGTGTGAAGCTCTGCAGCATTTGAAGGCAATGGGAAGATGATAATATAAAGAATGTCAGTGGTTCAGATTTGCTAATGGCTGTTAAAATGGTTAAAAACCTTCTTTAACACAAGCTAAGAGGTACAAGTTAGCCATTCCCATATTATGTGCATGCTGTGAAAATGTGAAGGACTGCAGGACTGCAGGACAGTGTTTTAAAGAGATCTTCATCTTCTGCAGCTACAGTGAAGACTGTGTTGATAATCTAGCCAAGAATTTAATTTGAAAGGTGGCAAAATTACAAAGGAAGCTAAATTTATTGCCTTGATAGGATTCCTATTTCAGAAAATCATGATTTGATGGGGAAGAATGTAAACCCTGAAAACAGGGATGGGATCATTTGGGTGCATATGCCTGAAAACGGATTCTGCTGAACAGTACTTGGATTACTAGTGGAAGTAATCTCACTTTTCCTAGAGGGGAGATATCTCTGCCTGGAGACTATGCAAAAAAATCACATAGGGAGATTTCTTTTGGAAATAATGCTTTTTCTCCAAAATGTCCCCTCCTGACTTCTCACATTGCCTCTAGATAATAAGCAATATTAGCTTTCTGCATAGTCTGAATGGGGCACACATGGAAAAAAAAGAGATGTAGCAGCTAGTTAATAAGTAATAGCAGAAACAGTGAAATATGGGTAAGTTTGGATTTTGAGAATATTGAAATGGAGGATGTGGGTAGAATATGAGCCTGGATAGCGAAGAATTATTAACATGAGATAAATCTCATCTTGTGCCTTAGAATTTAATGCCCTGCCAAATAAATCAGGAGCCAATTCTAAAACTTTGCTTGGGTTGCTCTTTAAAGTTTGAACATGATGACAGAGTACAGTAACTAAATAGACATGTCGGATTGTACTTACGGTGTATTGAAGAATGGGTCAGAAGGCACACAAATATAAACATATTTATCATGTATGACCAGATAATCTGTCAGATTGTCCTGCGAAGAGACAAGAAAGCTTTCTCTTCACTAAGGAAAATGTTTATGGGGGCATCAGCATTCTTGAGTAGCTCCATGGTGACTGTTCTCAGAGTCCAGGATTGACAAGAGATTTTTGCATGGAACTAGGACCCTTAGATCAATGGAGATTATAAAATTCTGGCCTCTTGAGGGCTAGGGGGCAGCAATTATCAATCAGCCTCAAGGTATATTTAATTACCATTATAGACAGCAACAGTAAATAGGTAACTGTTGGACATGTGACCTGCCAGAACCTATGAAGTTGAGCAGAGACCATGATGTTCTTAGGGAAACATTGGATGTGCAATCAACAATGATACGTTTTGACCTACATGACCAGCAAAAAGAAAAATCAAGGGCTTGTGGACAAAGGCTTATATCTGTTGCCACAGTAACAAAGCAGCAGCTTTTAACCCCTTTGTATGCCTGTGAGTTTCATAATTCATTGATTATGTATGCTAATATGTCTTTTAAAAGTCTTGGACTATCACTAAAAATATATAAAATAAATATTCCTTGAACTCTTTCCCAAAGGGACCTGTAGTCATTTATGAGAATAAAAGAAAATCAGTGAAAAGAAAAGACAGATAATTTGAAGGTTGTTAGAATCATGGTTTAAACTATTACTTATGTCATGGGCTTTAAAATATCATTATGACTAGTTTATTAGGGTGGGGTATTATGGAATACAGGATATAGATGGAGTCCTGACTCACATCCATCTTACAGTGAGCCAAAAGCATCTATGCACACACCTTATGGTATTTTCTCTGATCCCTGACTGCATAATTGGAATGGTTATAGATAAATGGTGACGGAACCCTCACGTTTGGTTCTCTGACCTATGAAAGAATGTTCATTATTGTAGGAAGTGTAAAATGAAAGTCCTTGAACCAGCTTCACCAACTCCTCATCCACCTACACACACACACACACACACACACACACACACACACACACACACACACACACTAGTCAGGAGACTTTGTCAGAAGCAATATCACATTTTTGGTAAAATTGTAGAGATTAGGGTTACATTCCAAGTTTTTAGATTGCAGGAATAATAGGATACTTCATATTTCTCTTCAATTGGTTTGTATAGTTTCTGCAAAAACAAATTGGATTATGGTAGAGGTCAATGCACTGTTGTAAACATAACCAGGCTGTAGCACCAATTCCCATTGCTGTGTATGATATCATGTATTTATTGGAAAATTTCAAAATATCCTTTTACATTTATTATATGGTCACTGATTTGAATTTTTTTTTCAGTCACCAGCAATGAAGTGAATAAAAACCCATTGTCCTTTTAGAAAATATAATAATATATATTCATGGTTTCCAGAGCTATATTAACTCTCCCACTCCTTATCACAATATGATATGCAATGAGCATGAGGGTTTTGACATCTGCAGAAGATCATGTTGGAGCAGTATATTGATATCATAATTCTAATAATACCTATGAAAAGTAAGTGGCAAGTAAACCTAATACTCATGTAAGACACATCTTGCCCGAGTTTAAGAAAAAAAAATCCTACAAATTTTTAGGGCCCTGATACATTGGTGAAATTTATAAAGTCCCAGTGTCTTGCACTTACCCTTTAAGGTAAAGATCAAGTTATTGCACCTTGTACATCTTATTAAAAAGGGATACAGGGCTTAGCAGGTCTATTTTTATTTTAAAGGCAGAGTTTAGCACCAAGGATGTCCCTACAGTTTAGGGGACCCTGCAAATACTTAAAGGACCTTGTCTATACAAACAAAATGATTTAAAAACACATTATTAAATCCATTAGCCTACATGAAGCATACTAACAGACTTAGAATTTTGAGTAAAAGATGAGGTATGCACATACTTATTTGGTGTCCAAACAGTGAACCTGAAACAATACTTTGCAGGGCCAAGTTATCATCTCTTCCCTTTGATATCAAGAGATCATGTATCCATGTGCTTTATAATCAAATATGCTATTTCTAGCTAAGTTCATATATCCCACCATGAGAAAATTGTAGCAAAGTTGTTAATGTTCACAATCCATGACTCTTTGGAATCCATCTCTATTAAAACAACATGGATTTTTATCACAAAGATAATTTTAATTTATCATGACTAAAAGACTGAATTTTAACCAGATTCTTGGAATAGTGGTTCATACCCATCAGCTGGTTCAGCTTTAGCACCTGTCTTATCTCCAGTAGCTTTTCCAGAACTACTGCCTTCACCACGATGCTCCATGAATTTTCTCAATCCATAGGTCTTCTTCAGTACTCTAACTCTGAAGTTCACTAAATCCTTTTACTTAATGATGGCTACATCATTACTCATGACTTTGCATCATTCCTTGTAACATGAGTAACTACTGGGTTCCAATGAGTCTTTCAAAAGTTGTTTCTATGCTTTACTCATGACCACAAAGGCAAATATTTCACAGACAATGCAGGAAAATGTGAAAGACAGTGCATTTGTTAATCATATGAATTCGCTGCTCTGGACATTATAGAATAAAGTTAAACTAAAACATTTTTCAACTTTGTCATTTCTTGAATTCATTCTTCGGGTGAATTCTTCCTGATGATGACTGCATTGCTAGAATGTGATCACTTCCAACCTTGACTGTACTTGCCTCCCATAAACTGCAGTCAGCATAGGCAAGGAGCCCATAGGCAGAGTGAGAAGAGTGGTAAAATTCAGGGAAAAAGTATCCATCCCTCATCCAGCATGGCTTAAGACCAACCTAGGAGATCATGATGTCGTCACCTTGGCCTAAGGCAAAAAAGAACTACAATATATAAATAAATAAATAAATAAATAAAACCTATGTTGTATGATGAAGCAAAGGTCTCAGAAGTTTTAGAGGAGGGAGGTGTTTGTGAAGGGGGAAAGGTGATACCCTGGTACTAGAATTACAGGACAAATTATGCCTGCTGTCACCTCTACTACTCTAAAATACAAGTGTGGAGGTACCACTACATCTGGAACACAGAGATCTGAGAGCCAACCCAACAGCCCACACAGCAGCTCAATCTCAAAGGTTGGCAGTCACATGTTGGTATCTCTTATCTCTGAATATGTTCTGAGCCTAAAATGAGAAAGTGACCAAAAGAGAGTGGATCCACAATATTATGGCAATTCAGTTCTACACATTTCTACAAAAGTAATACTTCTTGCTTCCATCCTCACAGAAATAGGACCTAACAACAAGGCCCTGGGACAGCCTCATAAGCAGCAGTGGCAGGGTTCCTTAAGGCATCGGGTCAATGCCACATGTAGGGGTTGGGGATTGGTTAAGAGATAGAAAGCAAGCCAATGATAAGAGAAGGTAACTGGGGCCCATGCAGATTTCTGACTGGGCTTCCTAGATAGCTAGTCTCAAGCATCAAAGGGTACTAATCATCAGTACACCTAGGTTTAGCCTGGGGCACTCCAACTACTTGGCATTGCTGGCCACAAGCTCAGATCTTAAAATGATTTTTTGAAAACTTTGAAGGAGTGTCTCTGAAGTACAGAGTCCATTGAGGCATGGGTCTTGGAACAGGAGCTTCACTTGTCCAGGTATAAGGGCAGAGCTATATAATGTATTCGAGAATAAAGATCCAACTGTCATTAACTCCCAGTTAGTGATATTATCTTACAAATGACATCTATTGAAATATAACAAATAAAATTGACTATCATGTCAGTATATGTAATTCAAAGTTTTATATGTATTAATTTTATAAAAATTTAGTGAACTCTTGGTAAGTGAATGACCCCATTTATGCCATGAATAAATAAAACTGCTTACATAGAACTTATGTCCCAAGAGTGGAGACAGATACTAAACAAATCATATATAATTCTGCATACATATACATATACATAAACATATACACACACGCATATATACATATATACATATATACATATATATGAAACTACCCGTAAAACACATAAAAGTGAAGAATCTTGGTAAGGATATTCAGATATCAGGTGTGATGAAGGCTAATAATTTAGGTAAAATGGTTAAGAACTGTCTAAGAAGATGATATTTCAACAGAAATTGCAGTGGGACAGGGGAGATAGCAATGTGAATATCTATGAGAAAGAAGCATATCAATTGTGAGTTAGGCTGGTAAGGGTTATGAGGGCCATTTTGATGCGTTTGAAAAACAGGAATGAAGACTGCATAAAAGAAGCACAATGAGCTGAAACAGTAGGAAAGCATGAGACTGGGGTAGTGACAAAATGAGGAAGGGTCTTGGAGAAATTGTGAAGATTCTGTGTCTTGTGTTAATTTTGATGGAAAATCACTAGAAGGTTTTGAGCTGGTGAGTACTATGACCTGATTCACGTTTTTTACTTGATTGCTTTCATTGTTCTGTGAAGAATAGAATGTTGATGTTAAACATGGAAGCAAGATTAGAGGTTGTTGTAGTAGCTTTTGTGGTGGGGTTGTCTGAGTACATCAGAACTAAACATCCTCAGAGCATTGCACAAGTAAGTTGTTTATAATTGTTTGATTGTCTGTTTTATATCCATATAATAATTACATCAATGTTTCTTAAAAGCTATTAAATACAATCTGTAAAATTGCCATGCTTCATTCAGATGACAAAAGAAGAGTTTCTAAAAGGAATAATTGAAAGCAATCTATTGTTCATAACATCAAAAAGAATAAATCTTGTACTTTAGAAATATTTGACTCTACTGACAAGGTCATTTCCATCCTAGGGTAAATATATTTTACAGTATAGGTTTTCAAATTCATGAAGCACCCATTAACCGTATTTCAAAGTATACTCTAATGAAGAGGCTCCGATAAGAAACATTCCAAAATAAAACCAAAATATAAACTTTCATGTGATATATAGTTTTTCCTTAAATATTTCCAAGGAAAATACCTAACATGTAGGAAATTAGCCAGTCTAAAATACAACATACAGATACTGAATAATCAGTCTCCCTACTGCAGATGATATATATCACTGTATCTTGCCAGCACTTAATCACTTTTATGGAATTACACTTTGGTTCTCACTATGATTTACTTAGTGTGGGTTGATTTATGCCATTGAGAATTTGTTTAGTTAATGAAACATTTTAATTTATGACAGAAGGAAGCATAAAATTGCTTTGAATATCTTGATTCCATTACTATCGACTGCCGGTCAAAATTTTAAATGATACGAAAAGTGACAGATAAAAGCATTTTTATTTCAACTCTCCCTATTACTTATAGAATACAGATTTGAAACTAAAACACGAGGAATTAGTAGCTTTAACACTTGCTTCTCCCAACTCTTGACTAGATACTGCAGCTCTCACTGACATATGGTACTGTCTGTGAAGTCTTTTCAGTGAAGCCTCACAGGGAAAGAGTGAGATGTTTCATAACGTAGTGTAATCAGTATGCTGTTGGCACCCAGCACTGGGTCTCCTTTCATCTGGCCCAGATGGTACAGATCCTTGACTCTTACAGTGTCTGCCTGAAAGAAGAAAAGATTTGAAAGCAAATTGGCTCATGGTCTAGCCTGATGATTTCAGGATAATGTACATGGGTCAAAAAACACAGGAGCAAGTAAAGCTTAGTTTTCTCCATTAGTGGAGGTTCATTTAACCCTTGACATCAAGTTATGTCAATTTTTATTTAATGCCTGACTTAAACTTATCTGTTTCTATACAGGAACTGTTCATTTATGCCCTTAAGTGTTTCCTTCATGCTGTGTGACTTTTCTTAAAAGAATTGAATAGGATAAGCGTTTCACAGAAGCAGAGACTTCTGAGTTTCATGTAAGTTCACAGGTACTTTTAAGTGTCTGGGCTAGATATTTGCTGGTTTATTAGATGCCTTCTTGCCATAAGGATGTGTGCATTGAGTGAATGACCTCTGTGGCTAGTGTCAACTGGATTCTCTTGCATTCTATTTTCCTGTTGGATTTGACAAATGGAAGGTACCAGCAGAAGATTGAGGTTGGGTGGTAGAAGTAGCATCAAAGAGATGTCAAAATATTTGTTTCCCCAGCATCCTACCTACCAGGCCACAGGAGGTTGCAATGGCTATATTCTTCATCGAAGGCCCTAGTTCCTGTTTTGTGGCCCTTCCCACAAAGGAAGGGACTCTGCTCTCAGAGTTTTGGCAATCACTCACTCCCCTTATATCTTCAACTTTACGGTGGTAATGGTTCCTGTTGTTGCTAGTCACAGGATGCTCCACTGTCTTCTTTTAGCTTCCCTTCACCATACCATGCTTTACAAAAAAATTCATTCATTAAGCTGTTTTCTATATCCCTTTTTAAGTGTGCCATCTGTTTCCTGCCATGTCCGGATGATACAGTCATCTAGTCTAACGACTTGTTGAATGCCTAAATTCCCATTGTAACACCTCTTCTAAATGGTCAATTTGACCGTACGTTTAAATGAGTATTATAATAGATAACTCATTATGTCATAAGACAACCTATTCTCTCTTTAACCAATCTCTAACTAAATTTAATTTTTTTATTTGTGGCAAGATAGCAGTGACTCTTCGCTCAACTGTAGAGAAAACATTTTCATGTTTCTGCATGGTTGGATTTCTCTGAACATAAAAACCTGGCATCTCAGCTAAAGAACAAGATTTCGAATTTAACAGACTATTGAATAAATAGAAACCTCTGGAAATATGTAGAGATTCCTCATCTCCCAAAACCATAAGTTTACATTTTAAAATTTAATAAAACCAGAGGAGGGTCATCTATATTCTAAAGAGTTATATGTTAGGTAATTATTTTTCTTTACAAATAATATTTGTTTACATTGGGGAGATTAGTTTCCTTTTCCACTCTAATGATTGGGGGAGAGTAGGCCTATAGCAGTTTCTATATAAACTCCAGACTCATAATGTTCTGGTTCGTATTCTATGGGAGATACTCATTCATAAACACATGGCTAGCCATCTGGTTCTCATTACATTACCCTAAAGAAGAGAATGGAGTATGGGGAGCCAATACAGTTATTGTAAGTA
The DNA here is from genome assembly GCF_024542745.1 of Macaca thibetana thibetana. Lineage (NCBI taxonomy): Eukaryota > Metazoa > Chordata > Mammalia > Primates > Cercopithecidae > Macaca > Macaca thibetana. Next base: position 69,916,256 of record NC_065592.1, read on the forward strand.
ACAATAATAGTCTGCCTCATGTTCAGAAACCTTACATTTGTCTTCATGACAAAATAAATAAGTATAATTATTAAAAATCCTATATTCCATCACTGTTTCTTTTATCTTTGGATGAATTCCATAAACTTGCAGAAGAGAACCCCTTTTTAGAACACAGTAGTTTTAGGTTTTGATCTTGGTATCCTAAGTCTTCTTTTGTCTACTCTCCAAATGTCATGGATTTAACCCTACCCAACTTCTTGGTTGTTCTCTTACAGAAACTCCAGCTATATCTAGCCTTTAATTAAATAATATGTTTAGTCTCACTAATGCAATATATATTCCTTTTACTTTTCTAGGTAACATATAAAAGAATCAGTATAAAAATAACTAGAGAAGAGCAAGGTAATGAGGACAATTACAGTATTTTTATAATGTATCATCATCAGGGAGAATCAAGCATAATCATTCTCATTCTTTGGGCAACTAAACTCACAATTTATATGCCATGAGGACAACAATATCTATTCGAACTTGATTGGATTATGTTATCATCTCTGGGGAAAAGGAGATAAATGACCTTGATTGACATTTCACCCAAGTCACTTTTAAAGGGAAATGAGAATTCTATATATAAAAGGACAATATTGGCCAGGTGCGGTGGCTCACACTTGTAATCCCAGCACTTTGGGAGGCCAAGGTGGGTGGATCATGAGGTCAGAAGTTCAAGACCAGTCTGGCCAACATAGTGAAACCCTGTCTGTACTAAAAATACAAAACATTAGTCAGGTGTGGTGGTGTGCACCTGTAATCCCAGCTACTTGGGAGGCCGAGGCAGGAGAATTGCGTGAACCTGGGAAGTGGAGGTTGTAGTGAGTCAAGATCACACCATTGCACTCCAGCCCGGGTGACAGTGAGAGACTCTATCTCAATAAATAAACAAACAAACAAACAAACAATTATCAGGAAAAAAAGATACAGATACTAAGTTGTCAAGAAGAGATGTTGATAAAGGTTTTAGCAAGTAAAGGAAGGAATGTGAGTGAAGGTGCAAAGGCAAAGATAGAGAAGATGTCTTTGGAAATGAGATAATAGTTTGGTGAAAGAGAAGAATAAAGGAAGATTATGAAATGGAGAAAGGTAAAGTGGGATGCATTTTGTCAATGATTTTTACTATTCTCTGTTTTGTTTTGTATTTTTTGACAGGAGTAGACGAAATTGAATAATATATTAAGAGGGCTGAAAAAAATCAAATCAATATATTCACACTTAATGGTGCAAAGAAATGTAATTGATTTTTGTATGCTGATTTTGTAACCTGCAACTTTACCATATTTATTTATTAGTTTTAATGAGTTTTTGTCTGTATATGTGAAGAATCTTTAGAGTTTTCTACTTATGGGATCAGGCTATCTGTAAATAAGAAAAATTTTACTTCTTCCTCTCCTGTTTGGATGCCCTTTATTTCTTTCCTTGTCTGCTTGTTCTTACTAATACTTCTAGTACTATGTCAAATGGAAATTGTGAGATTGGCCATCCTTGCCTTGTACCTGATCTTAGGGGAAAAACTTTTAGTTTTTCCCCATTCATTGTGATGTTAGTTGTACACTTTTTATAAATGGTCTTTGTTACATTGAGGAAATTTCCTTCTATACCTACATTGTTGAGAGCTTTTTTCAAGAAAGGCCATTGACCTTTGTCGAATTATTTTCATGTATTTGTTGAGATGATTATGTGGTTTTAATCTTTACATTCTGTTAACAGGATGTATCTCATTAATTGATTGACATATATTAAAACAACCTTGCATCTTAGGGATGAATTCAACGTGACATAATGTTTAATATTTTTGATAAATATCTGCTTAATTCAGTTTGCTGCTTTTTATTGAAAATTTTTGCAACTATAGTCCTTAAAGATATTGACATACAATTTTCTTATCTCCTGGTGTTTTGTCTGGATTTGGTATCAGGATGATGCTGGCATCATAGAATGAAATTGGAAGTATTCCCTCTACTTCTATTGTTTGAACACATATAGTCTTTAAAACACATGGTGTTAAAAGACTGGATATTCATGTACAAAAGAATAAAAGAACAAAATTAGACTAAAAATGGATTAAAGACCTAAACATAACACCTGAAACTATAAAATTCCTTGAGAAAAACACTGGGAAAAGGCTCCTTGATGTTGGCTTTGGCAATGATTGTTTTTGATATTACACCAAAAGACAAGGCCACAAAAGCAGAAAAGGAAGTGGGACGACATCAAACTAAAAAGTTTCTTCACAGCAAAGGAAATAGCCAAGAAAATGAAAAGGCTGTCTATGGATTGGGAGAAAATATTTTTGAACCATATATCTGATAGAAGGTTAATATCCAAAATATATAAGAAATTCACATAACTCATTATAAATATGATGAAATATTATTAGGCCTCAAAAAGGATGAAGATACTGCAATATGCAATGACAATATCAAAAAGTTGAGTACATAAAAACAGAAAAAACAGTAGTTACCAGAGTGGGGGGCGGGGAGATGGAGAGATACAGATAAAAAGAGTAGAGAGTTGCAGTTCTGTAGGATGAATAAGTCTAGAGATCTAATGTACAGAACAGAACTATAGTTAATACTATTGTCTACTAGAAATATGTTAAGAAAGAAGATTTTAGGTGCTGTTACCACTATACACACACACACATACACACACACACACATACATATATGGCTATGTGAGATGATGGCTATGTTAACATGGTTGACTGTAGTAATTCTTGCTCTCTCTATATATGTATATCAATATATTGTACACCTTAGTATATACAATAAAATGTTTAAGAGTGCTTATGTCTACTGAAAACATAGTTCTAATAATGGTAGAAAAATAAATATGTTTTCATACTGAAAAACCCCAGAAATTTTGCTTTTAGCATAGTTTTAATAAAACAAATATTGAAAGCAGAGTGAAAATGAACTCAGAAGAAAACACGTAAATTCAGAAAGAAATGGAGTTTAATAGAAAGAGTAAATATGTAAATAATGTAAAATAAGAAATGACAGCCGGGCGCGGTGGCTCAAGCCTGTAATCCCAGCACTTTGGGAGGCCGAGACGGGCGGATCACGAGGTCAGGAGATCGAGACTATCCTGGCTAACACGGTGAAACCCCTTCTCTACTAAAAAAATACAAAAAAACTAGCCGGGCGTGGTGGCGGGCACCTGTAGTCCCAGCTACTGAGGAGGCTGAGGCAGGAGAATGGCGTAAACCCGGGAGGCGGAGCTTGCAGTGAGCTGAGATCCGGCCACTGCACTCCAGCCTGGGCGACAGAGCGAGACTCCGTCTCAAAAAAAAAAAAAAAAAAAAAAAAAAAAAATGACAATACAAAACAGTAACAGAAATAAGCTATGCAAACTAAAATATAAGTAAAAGTTTGTATTTGACAACAGTCATGAAAAAGCAGGAGGAGAATGAGTAGAAGTAAATGGTTCTGAGGAACTAGTGTATTGAGCAAGTGGAACATAATAATTTGTATCGGAATGTAATATATTGAGGATGCATATTGCAATCCCTAATGTGAACATACAAAAACAGTTTTGATGTAATTAATCTAACTGAAATACACGGAACAATAAAATATATTGATTAATCTGTAAAAAGAAATGGAAGAAAAATGAAACTCCAAACTGCAATTCAAATAGCAAACAAACAGTTTGATGGTAGATATAAACCAACACACCATTGTTAATTCAGTTAAAAATAAAATAGTTCAATTAAAAGGAAAAAAGTGTCAACTTTCCACTTACGTGAAACACACCTTAAAAATAAAGTATATAAAGATGGAAAATAAAAGGGTGGAAAAAGATGCTCTGAAAATATTAACGACAAGAACACACAAAAATAAACAAAACAGTTGAAACTATGATAATATTAAAGAAAACTCCAAGTAAAGAAGTATTATTAAAGATAAAAGAAAATATTTGAAATGGCAAACAGATCATTCTACTTGAAAATATTTAACTGTTCTAAATCTGGCTTTATCGAATAATATCACTTCAAAACAAATAAAGCAAAAATGAATAAAATTAAAAGGAGGACAAGACAATTCACAATCAGAGAGACAGATATTAAACCCTGCTTCCAGGGAAAGCTGGAAAAAATGAAATTGTATAATTTCTAACAATACAATTTGATATTTACTAAACTAGAACTAATGATATTAAAGAATGTTTTATCAACAAATAACAACATATAAATTTTTTTGAGGTGTTCGTGGAACATTCATCAAACTGATAATAGGATGGGACATAAAACAAACCTAACAAATATAAAATTATTCAAAGTATTTTTTTAAGCACTAGAAATCAGTAACACCCCCCAAAAAATCTAGATCATACCCAACTCTTTAAAAATCAGACAATATAGTTCTTAATAGCCCATTTTTCACAGTAGAAATCACAAAGGAAGTAAGTAATATTTTAGACTGGATAATCATCATCTCATATGGCAAAATTTGTAAAATATGTCTAAAGCAGTGCTTAGAGGAACATTTTTAGTTTTAAATACACTTATTAGAAATGAAACTTAAGACTAAAGATAACAAATAGCAATTCAAACCTAAGAAACTAGAGGAAGGAAATACAGATAGAGAAGAAATAAAAAAAAAACACACACACAGAAAACAAAAGAGCTATGAAAAAAAACAAAGTCAAGCGTTGTCAAAAGTAAAGAAGCCACAGATTATGGATACAAAAAAGAAAAAGGTGACATCACTAATGAAACCACAGACATTAAAATCTCAGTTGAAGACATTATGAATAACTTTATCCCATTAAAGCTGAAAATTTAGAAAAAGACAAACTTTTTGAAAAACACAACCTACGTAACCTGAAAAAGAAAAGAAATCCTAAGTAGTTACGTTTATTAGAGTTCATTATTATAAAACTTACCCCCCAAAATTCCAATGCCAACTAATTATATCACTGAATTTCCCCTCAAATTTTTTTTAAAAATACCACCAATCTGTATATCCTTATCAGAGAATATATTCTTATCCGAGAATCTATATATTCTTATCAGAGAATCTATATATTCTTATCAGAGGAAAGGGAACACTTGAGAATTCGTTTCATGAGGTTAACATATCTGAAGTCACAGAACCTCACAAGAATATTACAGACAAAATAAATGTAGAAGTGATTTCCAAACATAGATGCAAATGCCTAACAAAATAATGGTAAATCACTCCAGAAATATAAAAAATGATAACACATTAAACCAAGTGGAATTTAGTCCAGGATTGGTTGAACATTCAGTAATCATTTTCTTTTCTTTCCTTTTCTTTGCTTTGCTTTTGTTTTTGTTTGAGACTGAGTCTGACTCTGTCACCCAGGCTGGAATGCAGTGCTGCAATCTCAGCTCACTGCAACCTCCGCCTCCCGGGTTCAAGTGACTCTCGTGCCCCAGCCTCCCCAGTAGCTGGGATTACAGGTGCCTGTCACCATGCTGGGGTTATTTTGTATTTTTAGTAGAGGTGGGGTTTCACTGCGTTGGCCAAGCTAGTCTCCAACTCAGGACCTCTTGTGATCTGCCTGCCTTGGCCTCCCAAAGTGCTGGGATTACAGGCGTGAGTCATCGTGCCTGAGCTCAGTAATCGTTTTCTTAAATGATGGATTGATGAACGGATAGAGGGATAGTTATGTGATGAAGCAATTGTAGGATAATCTTAATTATAAAATGTAGGTGGTAGGAATATGGGTGTTCCTTGTAAAATTCTTTTGGCCTATTTGTATGATTGAATTTTCTTTTATAAAAATGTTTGAAAAATATAAAGTTATAAGCAAGTTAACCATTGGAATTCATCATTATAAACAGGAAAAGAAAAAGAATAAAACTATGTGAATATTTCAATAGATACAGAAAAATTATTTGACAAAAATGAGTATCTATTCATGATTAAGAACTCATAGGCAAATAAAAGACAATGTCTTTGATATGACAAAGGATATTGACCAAAGAAAAAAACTACATCAAACATCATATATTGATGAGTTAAAATATTTCCCTTGGATATTGAAAATAATAGAGTTAAAGAGAAATAAACTGATGTGCAATATAAGACCTCTTTTACAAATTAAACCAAGATCCTAGACAGTGGCATAAAAAAATATGAATTTGAAAGGAAGAAATAAAATTATCAGTTTGTTTTGGTAGACGATGTGATTGTACGTATAGAAAACTCAAAGGAATTTACGAGAAAAACTATTAGAATTATTATAATAACTGACATAAAGTAATAGAATGTACTTGTATTTCTATGTAACAGCCAAAAAAGTAAGAAAAAAAGTTGATGTATTTTTATTTCAATAGAATTTTAAAACTTTTAAAATGAAATATTTATAAGATTTCTACAATTTATAGCACTAAGCAATATTGATAGATATTTTTTAAAGACCAAATTAAACTGAGGTATGTTAATGATTTAGACTACTTAGTGTTTTAAATGTGTCAATTCTGCCTAATCTATAGATTCAATTAAATCCCTATCAAAGTCATTGCGGGTATCTTGTTTCTGTGTGTATGTGTGTATTTGTGAGTATATGAAAATTGATGAGCTGCTTCTAAAATCCTTATGAAAATTTAAAAGGGCAGGAATACCAAAGGCAATCTGGGAGAACAACAACATTTGAGTACTTACACTATCAGATAAAGAGATTTATTTTAATAATATGATAATTATTCAGCGTAGTGGTGGTACAACGAGAGAAAAAATAGACCAATGGAGCAGAAGAGAGTCCATAAATAAAGTAACATATAGTCATTTGGTGATTGTAGTTGTCATATATTTGCTTAACAAATTTTTCCAAAATGTGGCAGCTTATAAAGCATATATTTATTTATCATCTCACATAGTTTCTTTAAGTCGGAAATTCTGGAGCAGCTTAGCTGGGTGGTTCTGGCTTAGGGTCTGTCTTGAGGTTGCAGTCAAGCTGACAGCTGCAGGGCTGCAGTACACACTTCCAGCCTCACTCAGGTCTTATTGGGTAGGAGGCTTCAGCTCCTTATCACATGGGTCTCTTCATAAGCCCTCATAGTAGGTGGTTTCCTTCAGCAAATGCCGTAAGAGAAAGAGGACAAAGCACAGTCTTTCATAGCTTAATATTATAAGAGACATACTATTATTTCTGCTAAACTTTATTTGTCCTCAGACTTAGTCCTAAACAATTTAGGAGGGCATTATACAAGAATGTGAATATCGGAGGAGGGGATTATGGAGAGCCATCTCAGAGGCTGCCTGCCACAGTATATTCTTAACATTATAGGGCAGTAAGGAAAGAATTGTTTTTCAAAAATAGTCTGAGACAATTGGATGTTTTTATGGGATTTAAAAAAAAATTTGCCCTGCATGTGGCATTCAAAGAAAAAAAAAATCTTGATCATATATCACAAAATACACCAAAAAATAAATGCCAGAGATTTACATGTAAATGATATGATAATAAAGCTTTAGGAATGAAATGCTAGCAAATGTCTTCATGATTGTGGTAGGAAAAATTTTTTTACACAAGATGCAAATATTATGAAGCATAAATGAAAAGTAAAATGAGTTAGGGAGGAGTCCCTCTTTTTCTATTGTTTGGAATAGTTTCAGAGGGAATAGTACTGGGTATATACCCTAAGGTTTATAAATCATTCTACTATAAATACACATGCACACGTATGTTTATTGTGGCACTGTTCACAATAGCAAGGACTTGGAACCAACCCAAATGCACATCAATGATAGACTGGATAAAGGGCACTTATACTAGAATGATTACTATGATTCATTAGAATACTATGCAGCCAGAAAAAAAGGATGAGTTCATGTCCTTTGCAGGGACGTGGATGAAGCTGGAAACCATCCTCAGCAAACTAACACAGGAACAGAAAACCAAGCACCGCATGTTCTCACTCATAAGCAGGAGTTGAACAATGAGAACACATGGACACAGGGAGGGGAACATCACACACTGGGGCCTGTCGGAGGTTGGGGGACAAGGGGAGGGAAAGCATCAGGAGAAATACCTAATGTAGATGATGGGTTGAACAAACCTACACGTTCTGCACATGTATCCCAGAACATGAAGTATAATATAAAATAAAAATAAAAGAAGAAATAAAAAAAAAAATAAGTGAAAAGTTAAAAGCCTCTGTTCCTTAAAAGACACTTTTAAGAGAATTAGGTGAACAACCACATTGTAGAAAAAATAATATATCAAACAAACAACTCATATCCACACTTTAAAAAGAACTACAAATCATTAAGAAAAATGCAGACAATCCAATAGCAAAAAAAACAGCAAAATACTGAACAGTCTTCACACAAGAGGTATTCAAGTGGTCAATCAACATGAAATGTGTTCAACTTCATTAAATCATCATGGAAATGCAAATTAAAATCACACCAAGACATTACTACCCACAACTAAAATGGGTTTACAAAAAAAAGACTAATTTAAAATTTAAAAAAGGCATTTAAAATTTAAATCTTTGGTTAGAAAAATGCACTCAAATAGCTAAAATTAAAAATACATGTCTAAATGTTGGTCAGAATGTGGATCAACAGGAATTCATATACTGCTCATAGGAGAGTAAAATGTTGCAACCACTTTGAAAAACTGTTTTGCAGTTATCCACTAAAGTTGACCATATGCTAACCTTATGACCCAGCAAAAGGCACACTTCAAAATGGAGCAGCAGAAATGCAGTGACGTGATCGTCAAAAGATACACATGAATGTCCTTAGCAGTTGTATTCTTTTTTTGTTGTTTTTGTTTTTGAGACAGGTTCTCTGTTGCCCAGGATGGAGTGCAGTGGTGCAACCACGGGACCACAGCTCACTGCAACCTCCGCCTCCTGCATTCAAGGGACCCTACTCCCTCAGCCTCCCAAGTAGCTGGGACCACAGATGCAGGCCACCATGCCTGGCTCATTTTTTGTATTTTTGATAGAGATGGGTTTCGCCATACTGTCCAGGCTAGTCTTGATTAGCAGCAGTATTACTCTTTCTTTTTTTTTTTTTTTTTTTTTTTTTTTTTTTTTGTTTTGAGATGGAGTCTTGCTCTGTTGCCAGGCTGGAGTGCAGTGGCACAATCTCGGCTCAATGCAACCTCCGCCTCCCGGGTTCAAGCGATTCTCCTGCCTCAGCCTCCCGAGCAGCATTATTCTTAATAACCAAAAGTTAAAACAACCCAAATGCCCATCACCATAAAATGGTTAAAAACATCGTGGTATATTCTCATAATGGGTTTTATAGAATAGTGAACATAAATCAAACTACTCGCAACAACACATTCAGTAAAGAAGTTAGACAAAAAAGACTACAGGCTGTATAATTATACTTATTATGAAATGTTCAGAAACAGGCAAAATTAATCTGTGGTATTTAATGTCAACCATAGTGATTATCTTTGGTGGGGGTGGTGAAAGGAGCAGGACATGTTGAGAGCTTCTGGGGTGCTAGAAAATACCTATTTATTTCTCTGGGTGCTGGTTAAATGGGTCTCTCCCTTTTTAAAAATTCATCAGGTTGAACATATACTCAAATTTCTGCATATGTTATAATTCAATAAAAATGTTGTTACTTTATAAATATATCGAAATGGAAACAGCAACAGACTGTTCTTTGGATGTGGTTGACAGTGAAATCTAGGGAAGAGATTGATGGCAATTTAACCATTAGAGAGAAAGGGCATTTAGGAGAATGGGACTGGAGCAGGTACACAGACATTTTGTAAAAGATAATAGAGAAATAAAACCTAAGGATGCAAGAGAAGATAGAGCTGAAAACAAGATCTCCTGAAAGAGAGTAAGAAGGAATATAGCAGAGATACGTGTGTTAAAGCTAAAAAATGGGGTGAGAACAGGCAGAACATTTTAAATGGACATGCAATTAATTCAGGAATTTTTAGGCATTTATGCTATGATAAATCCATAAAGTTGGATGAATTCATAAAGCACTGTATATATTGTATATACACAATAAAGTGAGAGAAAATGGGACATTTGTATTTTTGAGGAAAGAGACAGAAATTGGAAAGAGCCTTGAGGAGTTATAATTGGAATTAAATATTAAAACATTAAACTACTATCAGGAGACAGTGAAAATGAAAATTGTTAGATTTCCATGATAATGCAAATGCTACTTTTATCACAATATCATAATATACATATAAGTGGTATATAATGAAGTTTAGTGTTTACAGGTGAAAATAATTTGCAAATGCATATATTTCTTTTGTTACCTCTAATCATTTCAGTTAGGCTCAGCTGTTTTTATAGGCAATATCTACTACTGTATAAGAAAATTAATTGTATTTCTCTCATTTAATGTTCCTTGGTGTTAATATTTTCACTTGCCATAGTGATATGAAGCCTTACTTCAATTCCTTTAGACCACACTTTTCTTAAAAACAAAAATTGTACAGCTTAATTAACGAGGTTACCACTCTAATACTGCATTCCTGGTTATCATTGTAGCTTCAAAAATGTATCCTTGGCCAGGTGTGGTGGCTCATGCCTATAATCACAGCGCTCTGGGAAGCCAAGATGGCCAGATCACTCTAGGCCAGGAGTTTGAGACCAGCCTGGCCAACACAGAAAAAATACAAAAATTAGCTGGGCATGGTGGCATGTGCCTGTAATTCCAGCTACTCAGGAGGCTGAGAATCGCTTGAATGTGGGAGGCAGAGGTTGCAGTGAGCTGAGATTGCATCACTGCAATCCAGTCTGGGCAACAGAGTGAGACTCTGACTCAAAAAAAAAGTATCCTTTACATATTGTACATATTGATTGTGTATAAGAATTAGATTTGTTTTTATTTCAAAACTTCTTGTAAAAATTATTGGATACAAGAGAGTTTACTACCCCCACACACACCCTCTAGAATGATATGTTCTGTACTTTGAATAATAATTATTGTATAGCATTTGGGTTTTATACAGTAAGTATCATAGTTTTTTAACTTGAATAAAATTATTGATATTTATCCCTTTAGTCAATACATTTTTATTTCTTTCCAAGAAGTCTAATATTTGCTTATTATTGTTAAGCTCAAATTTTAATCTTCTTTGATTATTTTATTGGATATGTCATGATCTCATATATATCTACCCTAATGATGATATTATCTACTTAAAAAATGAGGTAAAAATTTACAATGTGTCCTGAATTTACTTTGAGATATTACAAACCAATATACCTCAGGTTTGTGAGAGGTGATTTGAAATCAATATTATCAGTAAAATAGTTTAAATTTTTGAGAAAATTGCACGCATAATTTATTTTTTATAATTTTACTTTATAAGTCACTAACCAGAAATGGAGAGATTTTCACAAGTTTCATGAAAACAGAAATCTTTCTTTCAGTTATATTTAGAGATAAAATAAAATGTATCTCCTTTTTGTCATTTATTTAAATAGCTTAATAACTTACAAATAGTTTTGTTTAAAAAAAAGAAAGAAAAAATTGAAAGGGTTTCTCAATGTATAAAAGAAAAATAAGAAACCATAAGAGAAAATAGTAATAGACACTACTATTTTAATACCAGACAAAATATTTTGTAAAATTCCATAAAAATGACAATGAAAAAATTAGAGTATTTCAACACCTATTTCAAATAAAAATATTAAAAGCCTCTCTATGTAAAAGGCTTTACAACTTGAAGATCAAAATAAAGTTCCATTAGCCTTTCTGTGCCATTTAAAACATTTAATAGGAAGTAATTTTCCCCCCTCTTAGGGGCTTCCAATCTCCAAATATACCCAAAGAAATCTAGTATTTCCTCACACTGGCCCATGAATCAGTCTACCACTAGCTCATTTCTTGCCATCTATCAGAAGTACAGGAACTCTCTGGAATCTGATACAAGACCTCTAAATTTACATACCCTCTCTGAACTCAGTTGCCTACAGAAAGTCTTCCCGGTGATAACATTCACCTTTCTACCACTCTAGCGAGACCAGAATTCAGCCAGGCAAGAGGAGGCCAGAAGTTTACAACCCCTACAATCATTTGAAAACGGCAATATTGGGAGCTTCACCCTTCCTTGGGCAGGCCAGGCATTTCGGCCACCTACCGCAAAGACTACCCTCCCCTGCAAATCCTACCTCTACTAAAAGTACTCTGTGGAGAAGACTGGATTTCAGGCTAAGCTGGGAAGTCTCTACCTTCCCAGAAATTAATATTTTGGTATTACTGACTCAATGTCAACTATTTCTCAGGATGTCTGACAGTAAGAAAAAAAAAAAAAAAAAAAAAAAAAAAAACTAACAATCAGAATTCTAAGAGCAAATGAGGAAGAAAAAAATCTGACATTGAAATATGTATCAAGGCCTGGGGAATTCAGGTTTATCAATGAGGATATTATTGTGTGCATGTGTTTTTGTGTGTGTGTGTCTGCATGTGTGTGTGTGAAAATATTGCAAACAGCTTAACAACTGTCATCAGTTATTGTTGGGATAGTTTTATAAGGAATACTTTCAATTTAATTTCTTACCTTTTCTGTAATTACTAAAGTATGTACAATGAACATATGTTCCTATTTAAATAAGAAGAAAAAAAGTATTAGTTTTTAAAGTATCAGTCCCATTCTATTCCTTGTTAACATTAAAAGTAGGAAAATAATTGAAAATTATTTTTGCTATATTTCATTAAGAACAAATACAATTCCACTTTTCATCAAAGTGGGAAATATTTCCTCAAAACCTTATTTTGTTTTGTTTTTGAATTTTCATACCATTAGTGATACTGATATTTGGGCAGACCAAATAACTAATTTGATATTCTTCTTTATAACCAGGAAGGTACTCCATAAGCAATATTTTGCATTCATTCACTCAACAAACAGTTATTGAACCTACTATGTTTTAGGCACTAGGAGTACATAATAATTAAAATATAAGCTGTGTCACCTAGGAACTCAGAAATTTTTAGTAGAAACAGATAAAACATTGAATATAACAGTACCCAACAGCTGTATAAATATGAGTGTCATAGTATTACCAAAGTAAAGCACAAGCAGAAAATGAGCTCTCATGTTAAACTAATTCATATCAACATTTTAGTGATGAAATTTGGTTATTTTATATCTCTCTAGCAGAATTTTAAGAACATGAGACTATAACTGTTACTACATGAATAATCAAGCTGAACGTTTGTTGACTCTTCAGTATAACCTAAATGTATACTTGATGGTTAAAGCAAAAAAAAGTACTGAAAATATGTACTTTGATTAAATAAATTGTCTATTTTTTAACAAATCAGTAATTCAAAGAACTATGCTATTAGTTGAAAGTTTAAAAATAATTTTCTTAACTTCTAGCCATCCTTCTGCTCGCCAATAAATTTCGTCAAAATTAAAAACTTGCAAGGAACAGAAAATTGCTTACTTGTAATCTGAGGCTAAATTCTATAAGACCAACTCTTCTTATACTACTTCAATTGGACTCTTCACTAATATTGAACTGTGGCATCACATAAATGGAACAGAAGCCCTTCTTTGAATTTCATAATTCAGATGGAAATTAGAGACCTCATGAACCTTGATATTACATTCTAAGTATTAACTATGAGAAGAAATCTAAAGACCTAAGGAGTTATATTTTAACTTCTGAAGAATACATAGTTATATATGTATAACACTGCAAAAATTTCCAAGGGCTTTGAACATAACAACTTGTCACTTTATCTGCACAGGAAACTTATGACTTTACTGGGTAGATATTATGTTATTTATTTATCTTAACTTTTATTTTAAATATTGGGGTATATGTGCAGGTTTGTTTCATGGTTATATTGCAACCAGATAGTGAGCATAACACTCAATACTTTTTCAACCCATGCCTCCCTCCCTCCCCTCTCTTGTATTCTGCAGTGTCAGTTGTTCCCATGTTTATGTCCATTTGTGTTCAACGTTTAGCTTACACTTATAAGTGAGAACATGTGGTCTTTGTTTTCTATTCCTGAAAAATTTGCTTATGATTATGGCCTCCAGCTGCATTCATGTTGCTGCAAAGGACATGATTTTGTTCTTTTTTATGCTACATATGTATCCAATATTTTCTTCATCTAATCCATCATTGGTGGGCACCTAAGTTGATTCCATGTCATTGCTATTGTGAATAGCTCAGTGATGAATATAACTAGTGCATGTGTCTTTTTGGTATAATAATATTTTTCTTTGGGCATATACCCAGTAATGTAATTGCAGGGTTGAATGGTCACTCTGTTTTAACTTATTTGAGAAATACCTAAACTGCTTTCTATAGTGGCTGAACTAATTTACATTCCCACTAAGAGTGTGTAATGTCCCCTTTTCTCCACAGCCTCACTGGCATCAAAATACACATGAACTAGTTATATTCATCACAGAGCTATTCACAATAGCAAAGACATGGAATCAACTTAGGTGCCCACCAATGATGGGTTGGATAAAGAAAATGTGATACATATGTAGCATGAAATAGTACACAGCCATAAAAAAGAACAAAATCATGTCCTTTGCAGCAACATGAATGCAGCTGGAGGCCATAATCATGAGCAAATTACTCACTGGCATCTATTGTATTTTTTTACTTTTAGATAGAAGCCATTCTGACCAATGTGGAATAGCATTTCATGGTTGTTTCAATTTGCATTTCTCTGATGATTAGTGATGTTGAGCATTTTTTCATGTTTGTTGACTGCTTGTGTTCTTCTTTTGAGAAATCTATTCATGTCCTTTGCCCATTTAATGGGTTATTTTTTTTTTTTTGCTTGTTTTAAGTTCCTTACAGATTCTCATTACTATACTTTTGTCAGATGCACAGTTTGCAAATATTTTCTCCCATTCTGTAGGTTGTTTATTTACTTTGTTTATCTGTTGATAGTTTCTTTTGTTGTGCAGAGGCTCCTTAGTTTAATTAGCTCTCACTTATTAATTTTTACTTTTGTTGCAATTGTTTTTGGGGACTTAGTCAAAAATTCTTTGCCAAGCTTGATGAATAGAAGGGCATTTCCTAGGTTATCTTCTAGGATTTTTATAGTTTGATGTCTTAAATTAAATCTTTAAGCCATCTTGAGTTAATTTTTACATATGGTGAAAGATTTACTCTGCATATGGCTAGCCAGTTATTCCAGCACCATTTAGAGCATAGGAAATCCTTTTCCCATTACTTTTTGTCGTCTTGTTGAAGATCAGGTGCTTGCAGGTTTGTGGTTTTATTTCTGATTTTTCAATTCTGTTCCAGTCTATGTGTCCGTTTTTCTACCAATACCATGTTGTTTGGGTTACTGTAGACTTATAATATAGTTTGAATTTAGTGTGATGCCTGCAGTTTTGTTCTTCAAAAGCAATAGAGAGTGTGATTTCCTCTTCTTTATATAGCTAGTATGTAGTAAAATTAGGGGGAGACCAAGGTCTGCAAATCCTCTATCTGTTTTTTTGTTTGTTGTTGTTGTTTCTTCTGTGTAATACCTAGTCTTTACTGAAATGCTGCACTTCAAAAGATGGAGTACACAATAAATTGTCCTTGTTATATAAATTAAGAAAAAACTGAACAAATGAATTCTTTTCTCTTTAGAAAATATAAATTTAAATAGAATACTACCATTTGAAATTTGTCTTTTATTTCAAAGAATGACACATAAGTTAGGAAAAGAAAGCAACACTGGCACAGTAGCATTTGGGGAGCTCTGTATCAGCCAGGAGTCCTGGTTATAAGATATAGAGCATGTAACCAGTACAACAGGATTTGAACCTGGGGCTCAAATGATACCACTAGAACCCTGTATCTCCCTGTCTCTTCCCCCAACCCCCCTTAGGTTGCATGGTTTCACTTCCTCTAGGTTTATTGCACTTTTATATAAATCAGCACTTCTTGAGAGCAAGAGCATTCCAGTTGTTCTAGACCAGAAACTACAAGTTCAAATCCTGCAAGATAAGTGCAAGTCTCTTCAGAAATTCCAACAAAAGTTTCCTTCATTCCATTAGCTCTCAGTGCACTTTCAGTCCATCCCTAATTGAATCACACTTGCTGAAAAGATGATGATTCAGCGGGTCAGCTTAAATTAAAAGCCATACTCCGGAATTAGAGGTGGAAGCAATTTTATTTAAGCCTAAAGAATGTGGGTGAAGTGTTTATTTTCACAAAGAATATTGGGTCATCTTATTCTGAAAGAGAAGGGGGTAGTAAGTGTCATTATATATCAATTAGTGTCTTTTATTTGCAAGTAACAAACCAATTTGATCTAACTTAATTAAAATGGGCTAATTTTCACAAGGAAATAAAGGTCTCTTATTGAATTCAGGAACAGAAATGGAATGAGAATTCATAAACAATTTGCGTCTCTCCTGTGTGACATTTTTAATTCACATCTAAAATCTTCATTCCTTATTTTTCACAGCCCTGATTTCTCTCATGTTATTGACGGACAATTGGAAGGCAGAGTCACAACTCGTGAGGATTTCTATCACTATTTAAATCTCAATTAGAAGCCGTCGTTACCAAATAAAACTTCTTGATTATGAGAATTCCATTGGCTAAACCTGAGTCAAATGGCCACTCTTCATCCAATTAACTGTAGCCAGTGATGAGCATGGGTAGAACAAATATGGCTTCCATTGCTTTGATACAGAGGATACATAAAGCATTATTATGAGCTTCGCAGATACTTCAAAAACTGACTACCTCATATGATGCACCACTGACGAAAGGTAACCTTAAAGCTTTCCTTAAAGGAGTTGATCCTATTGAGGTTTAACCTACGGTGGAGGTAACATTTAAAAACTAGTAATAGTTGCATATGATTTGCTGCAAAGAAAGTGGATGTTAAAATGTTAAAAGGAGAAAACTGTCATAGCAGTGGGTGCCTGAGGGGGGTGGAAGAGGGGTCTTAGAGGATAGAAAAGAAAGAGGTTAAATAAGAAAGTTGCAATTTCTAAAAATAGTTAATTCACAAATTTGCCAAGGGCTAACTCCTCTTACATTGTACTATCTATAAGCCAAATATCTTAAATTATAAATCAAGGAAGGTTAAAAGTATAATTATCTTCATACTATCCCAAAGAAAAATGTGTAAGAAAAAAATACATAAAAGATTAATGAAAACATCTGCCTTCAGTCCCCTAACATTTAAATCAAAGAATCGGGCTTATGAGTGGTACAACCCATCCCAGCTGCAGGATGATTTACAGGTGCAGAGGTAATCTATAAGGCAACGTGGCAGTCCACCAGAAGGGGATTTATAAATTAAAATCAATATGTGAATTTCATTCTGAAGCTATGGTAGTTGGTGCTGATTGCAGGGCTCTGGTGAATGGCCTCTAAACAGGTTTTTGTTCATAGATCACCACATTTTCTACAAGACAGAGTTTGGAGATAATATGTGCCTGGGAATTCTAGAGGGCAAAGTTATTTTGTGAAAGACTGCCTAACCTTGGAATATTTTGCAAATTGTGCACACTCAAACGTGATAATATGGAGATGCAAATCTGAGGGAGGAGGATTATTTTTTGTTTTGTTTAATTTGCTTTATTTAAATTTGTTTTAAAGTGAAGCAGAGTTGAATAACTAGATGGATTAAAAAAACAGCCATGAAATTGGAATTTTTATATATGTTATGCAGGCTTACTTGTATTCTCATGAAAAGCAACATTGCAGAAGAGTGACTTGAATATCCTCTGGTGCTGGACTTCCTAGGTTTCAACACAGGATTCCAGTAGTATAGCTTTGGCAAGTTACTTAGCCTCCTCCCTTCAGTTCAGTGTCTGTCTATAAAATACCAGTGATTTGGCTATACAACCCCTTCTCACCCTACTCTTATTTTCCATACAAAATCAATTTTATATATTTTCATTAATGTTTATGACTTTCAAACATTAAAAATTACATTTTTATATTATAAAATTAAATAAGCAGGAGGCTTTTAACTTGAGGCTGTCTCCATACTTTGAGTTTCTATATAATAAATTACAGTCAACTTAGTACTTAGATAAATGGAAAGCTAACTTAGGAGAATAACAAACAGCTGAGTTCAGCTAATCACAGGCCGCCAACTCATCACTATATCCAAAAAAGACAGATGCCTAGCTGTAGCCAATCAGGTGATTTCTCTACTTTGCATCTGCCTTTGGTCTACGAAAGCACACCGCTCACACTGTCTAGTGCAACCCTCAACTTCTCCTTGTACTGATATCACTGGACTCAGGAATTATCTGCTCAAGATAACTATGTCAAGTTTAATTTGTTTAAAGTTTTTCTTTTAACTCAAATGGGATCATGATATATCTTGCTGTGTTTCACTTAATATATTTTCTCAGTCCTCCACATTGGTACACTAGAATATACTCTTTTTAAAAAATGGATGCATGTTAATCTATTGTGTAGATGAACCACACTTTTTAAACCTCAGAATGGGAGTTTATTTTTCTTACAATATTTTACTGCTTTAAAAAAGTGCAGGAGGAGAAACAGTAACTATCTTGGTACTTATACCTTTTTGCAATTAGGCAACTATATATGCATAGTGATTTTTAAAATGTGATATGCCTGGGTCAAGAGCTAGGAGTTTCAATGTGAACAATCTCACATTCTAATTTAAATGTAAACATTTTGGGAGGCCCAGGCAGGAGGATTGCCTGAGGCCAGGAATGTGAGACCAGCCTAGTCAACACAGTGAGATGCTATCTCCACATAACATTAATTAAAAAATTAGCCAGGTGTGGTGGCATGCACCTGTAGTCCCAGCTCAGGAGGCTGAGACGGGAGGATCACTTCAACTCTGAAGTTCAAGGCTGCAGTAAACTGTAATTGCACCACTGCAGTCCAGTCTGGGTGACCAAGCCAGATCCTGTCTCAAAAAAAAAGTTACTTCCTATATTCTATAAGCTGAAAAATAAAACAATCATATATATTTGAATTGCATGTAATGTAAAAGTGTCTAAGATTTGGCAAAGCTGTCTTTAGAATAAAATACTGCTTTGGTGATTTAGACAGAGCCTTTTCTCCCTTTCCCCCGGTTTTTAGCTAGGTTCTCATAACCAATGAATTATAGATAAGTGAGGAGTTGTTGCCTAGCACAATACTAAATTAATACTTCATACATTTCAAATATTTCTTTTAGCTCATTGACTAATTCAGCCTAGCAACTTTTGAGGGGAAACAATAAATGACTGTAGGAAAATATATTAAGCTATATTATGGAAGAACTTGTCCAGCACAGCTAATATTTGTTTATAATTGAATTTTGCATTCCACATGTAAAATGTTTTCAGAGGACACAATACAAAAAAGCCAATATGTTATGTGAGAGGGTTCACAATATCTAACATGAAAACTCTTCCTTCTGAAAAAGAAATCTGAGAGCTTTCTGTAAGTAAATAGTCTGTAAGCATCTCTCTCTCTCCCACTCTCACTCTCTGTCTCTTTGGTCAATAAATTCACTGACACTTCTTATAAGGCTTCATTCTGTCAAGGTGTCCCTTTGCCATTCCACACACTTTTGTCCATCTTTAAATCTTTATTTAATTTTTTCTCTAGTGGCGTCCTTTATCTACTAAGATAACTAACTCCTTTTATCTCCAGGCCTCTCAGATGAAGGGCTTAAGAAAAACTGGAGTGGAGGAGGGAGGGCAGGCAGGACAGGAAAGTCCTATTCTTCAGAGGACTTTATTTTATTCTACTCCTTATGCATGTGAGGAAGAAAAAAAATAAGATTCTGCAATATCTTGCTGCCTTTCTTTTTCTTCCCTTTCTCCACTAGCTGTGTTTTTTATGTACTTCCCAGAGTAAAGGAAAATAATACACAGTAGAACAATTCTTTTGTTTCACAACTAATCTCCAGTTCAAGTGTTTCAGATTACCACTAAGTAGATATCTGACTCATTTCAGAAATTGTTTCTGAGTGCACACTGAGGTCCTAATGACACAATTGAATGGTGGGTTTGGTTTTGTCTTGCTTAAGGTCACAACATTCTCCTTAGCTACTCAAGAGAGCTTCTTTATCTTGCCTACACATGAAAGTTAGAGAAATACCAACTTTTACTTCATCAAACTTAGTCCATGTATTGATTATTATGTATTTTATGGCAGAGAGTATTTCACTTGTCTCTATTTAAATTTTATCTACATATTATAGTTCAGTGAAATGATGACTCTGCCAGGAACTTAAAAATCTGAGCTTAAAAATCAAGCTTTTATGACTTGCTGGCAGTGTGACATCCTGATAATTAATCCTTCCGAGTTTCATTTATTGCATCTGTATTTACAAGGAAATACTCCAATTTTCTTTACATCAGTAATGTTATAGACTAAACAGCTTGGGCTATTTAAAACCCATTCATATCACTCTTGCCTGATATTTGTATATTTCAACATCCATATATATGATGAAGGAGCATAACTGTAGTTTCCTCATAGAGTTGTTATGAGGATAACATAACATTAAAGCACTGCCTGAGAACAGTAGGCATTCAATAAATGTTACCTAATAGTGTCATTGTCATGTTATTCAATTAGTCCAGAGGTTTCTTGCAGGTTAGTCCAAAAAACCCACAAAATTTATATTTCTCATTATCTTATGTTTAAAAGCATATCAGCATATCAGTGTAGAACAAACCTTTTTATTAGAAAATACTGACTTATTATTTCAACAGTCGATCTTCTTTTATTATTTTTATACTTTAATTTCTGAGATACATGCACAGAACTTGCAGGTTTGTTACATAGGTATACAAGTGCCATGGTGGTTTTCTGCACTCACCAACCCATCATCTACATTAGGTATTTCTCCTAATGCTATCCCTCCCCTTGCCCCCACCCCCTGACAGGCCCCAGTGTATGATGTTCTCCTCCCTGTGTCCATGTGTTCTCATTGTTCGAGTCTTCACTTATGAGTGAGAACATGCAGTGTTTGGTTTTCTGTTCTTGTATTAGTTTGCTGAGAATGATGGTTTCCAGCTTCATCCATGTCCCTGCAAAGGACTTGAACTCATTCTTTTTTATGGCTGCATAGTATTCCATGGTGTATATGTGCCACGTTTTCTTTATCCAGTCTATCACTGATGGGCATTTGAGTTGGTTCCAAGTCTTTGCTATTGTGAACAGTGCCACAATAAACATATGTGTGTATGTGTATTTATAGTAGAATGATTTATAATCCTTTGGGTATATAATAGTTGATATTTAAATAAGAGGCTTAAGGCAATACAATGGACTGTATTCTTGTATAAATTTTCTATGGTTTTTGAAAGAAATAAGCATACCTTTTAGCGATTAAAAAAAGACAAATGATTTGATAGCTTAACAGGGTGACTACAGTCAACAATAATTTATTGTCCTTTAAAAATAACATTTTAAAAAGCACAATTGGAACATCCGTAACACAAAAGATGATAAATGCTTGATGTAATTTACCCTGATGTAATTATTACACATTGAATGCCTGTATCAAAATAACTCATGTACCCCATAAATATACCTATACAAATTAAAAGTTAGAAAAATAATAAATTAGAATTCCAAATACAACAAACACACACACAAATTAGAAAAATAATAAATTGGGGTGCCAAAACACAACACACACACAAGAAAATGTATTCTCATACATTTCTATAGGTCAAAAGTCCAATACAGTTCTCATTGGCCTAATATCAAGGTGTTGGCAGGGTTGTGTTCCTTCTGAGGGCTCTAGGGGAAAATCTATTTCCTTGCTTATTCAGGTCGTTGGCCAAATTCATGTTCTTGCTGGTTACCAGCCAGGTTTATTCGGTGTTTCTAGAGG
Source organism: Macaca thibetana thibetana (assembly GCF_024542745.1). Taxonomy (NCBI): domain Eukaryota; kingdom Metazoa; phylum Chordata; class Mammalia; order Primates; family Cercopithecidae; genus Macaca; species Macaca thibetana. The sequence goes on from NC_065592.1 coordinate 69,938,035, forward strand.
CTGCCAGAATTCTTGGCTATTGTTGTTCTCTTTCTCCACCTCTGAGGACAGCAACAGCAGGTCAAGTCCCTCTCATGCCAATCTTGTCTGCCTCTTCTTCTACCACATCTGTCTGAGGTACTCTTCTGCTTCTTTCTTCTACTTTTAAGAATTTACAGGATTAGATTTTGTCCATGTCATAATCCAGGATAATCTCTCATCTCTAGTTCCATAGCTTTAGTCATAGCTGCAATTTTCTTTTGCATTGAAGGTAACATATTTACCGATTCCGGGGTTTAGGGTATGGACTTCTTGCATGGGGCTCGGGCATGATTCTGCCTGTCACAGTCCTTTTTCTCTTGCATTGTTTTATTTGCTTCTTCCAGTGTTCATGCCTGATGCTATCTCTATGTCATTTGTTCTCAATTGCGACTGTGCTCTAGATTCACCTGGAGAGGTATCTAAAAAATACCAATGCCTAAACTCAACCAATTGCCCTAAACTCAGACCAATTATATCAGAAGTCTTGGGGGTGAAGATATTTGTTCTACTTTGGATCAAATATCATAGTATATTAGTTATATTCCTGTTAAAGCTTTTCTAATAAAATCTAAAATTATACAGCTCACGTATAAATTTATGTCTGATTTGAGTCGTATACATTAGGGACACTAAAGCCTTGTTACTCATCATGTGTTTTGTGAATCAGCAACATCAGCATCAAATGAGAGCTTGTTAAAAATTTAGATCTTGGGCCCCATATGAGAACTGAATTCTGATTCAAGAGGTCTCAGGTTGAGATACTGCATTTCATTCAACTCCTCAGTTATGTCAGTTCTGCTCATTCATGGACAACACATCGAATAGCAAGGCTCCAGAGGGTTATAATTATATATATTACCAGTGTCAATTTTCTCTGTCGTGACTAGGTATCATTTGCTACATTTTATAGAGAAAAAAAAGGTGAAGCTTCATCTGATAAATTTTGTATTTGTTTGTTTGTTGTTTTGAGACAGAGTCTTGCTCTGCCACCCAGGCTAGAGTGCAGTGGCACAATCTCGACTCTCTGCAACCTCTGTCCCCCAGGTTCAAGTGATTCCCCTGCCTTAACCTCCGGAGAGCAGCTGTGATTACAGGCATGAGCTACCATGCCTGGCCGATTTTTTGTATTTATTTAGTAGAGTCAGGGTGTCACCATGGTGGCCAGGCTGGTCTCGAACTCCCGACCTCAGGTGATCTACTCATCTCAGCCTCCCAAAGTGCTGGGATTACAGGCATGAGCCACTGCACCCAGCCAAATTTCTTGTTTTATGCTATGTAGTGGCAAAACCAGCATTCCAATTCTGACCAGTCCATCTCTGTTTCTTATCACATGGACCCTAGCTGAACTGAACGATGAGCATGTTTATCAGCCAGTATTTATCAATCACCAATTGTCTCATTTCGACTTTGAGAGAAAACTCAAGATTATCTGTAACCTGAGAATTGGCTGTTGCTATTAAGAAACACATCCGTAAGGTTAAATTACCAGTTATGGTATCGAAAAAGCTAACATTACCTAGAAAAACTAAAGAGACTAGTTTGTTTTTTTTCTCCTCTAAATGTAGTAGGTTTTTTTCTTTTTTTTTTTTCCCCCAGTCACTTTAAGAAAACTGTCAGGAATAACGAAATGATGAATAAATTCAGTTTTTAATTCTTAGCGTTTTATATTCTTTCTCTTTATTTGATCTGAAGTAAAGTGTTACTGAGAGTAACAAGAAACATGTTTTCTTTCTTTTTTTTTTTTTTTTTTTTTTTTTTTGTAACCCCATCTGGAGACATTCAGCTGAGATTACAATTTTCTTAGGCTAGAGGTAGATATTATCAATTACCAGCTGCTTCTTAGCTAGATAATTTGAGTAGCTTTTAATCTCTTTAAAAGCCAAATGATTGAAGATTAGTACTAATTATATGTAACATATTAAGTTACCGTAGATCTCTAATGTTAGTAGTGACTAGCAGCATTTTTTTGAATTAGACCAATATTTAGCACCTCATTAAGTGTTTCATGTCTTACCAATAAGTCAAAATTTTAACTTCCACATTATATAAATCTCTTTGTGAAACTGGCAAATGAATGAAGGAGCTAAAATATTCCCTTATTATTCTTATTAAAAGACTGCAGATTTTCGATTGTGAAACCAAACTAAAAATTAAAACAGCTATTATTTGTGAAATATTGGTGTTTAAACTTTATTGGGTCTTTATTGGGTCTTTCCGGATATCCCAGGACCACTCTCTTATCTAAAGGTACTAAACCATGTATGCAAAGTCATTCGGCTATGTAAAGTAACACAAACACAGGTTGCAGAGTACAGGACATGATAATCATTGGTGGGACATTATTTTGTCTACCAAAATGATCCTGATAACTTCACTTCACACTATAGAATCAGACTTTCTGTAGTTTAAATCGCAAATATTCATATTTGAAGACAATGATGAAAACTTGGATGATTTGAAGACAATGATGAAAACCTTATAAATTTCAGAGTTCAGGAATGGCTTTCAAATTTAATTAGAAAGACATAAGCCTTTTAGATTTTGGAAACTGCCAGGCCTAAGTCAGAGACTTTCTACAAACTCAGCATGTTTTAGCTAGGGTGGATGGGTCAAAGAAATGAGCTGGGCTATGTTGGATCCTATAACCCTGGCTGGGTGCCTAACGTGAACCAGCATTGTCCTGTGCATTTTATATAGATAATCATTTAATTGTCACAATATACTTTCATGTCATCTTTGTTTCAAAAGAGTGAGAACTGAAGCTCATAAAAGAATTAAAACAGCTTGTTTGGTGACCTTAGGAAAAAAAACCCTGGATGTATAAAGGTAAAGTCCATTTATTTTTATTAAACCATAGTACTTTCCTCAAAGATGAGGAGAAGCTATGCTTTAAAAGTTGATTCCAGTAAATTTCAAACACAGTTTAAGATATAATATTTATTTTTCTATTAAAATACTTTTATTTAGTGCCTATGTCAGGCATTGTGCTAAAATTGTTGGAGGAAGAGGGGCTAGCAGTAAATGCTAGAACTAGTTTTTGAACTGAAGCCATTTGTCCCCAGAGTCCTAGCTTTTAACCACTATACTATACTGCCTACAAACTGGCACTAGGAGTAGTAAAAATGTCCTCACTGACTTAATACCCCTTATGTTTTGCAGACCAAGAAAAAAAAAAAGAGAGAGAGAGAGAGAGAGAATATGTGAGAACTTAGCATTGGAGATTGGAGTCTGGGTCACTATATCCCAATTTAAAGAAGTATTCTAAGCTTTTCTGAAGAATAGGGGCGGTCATATTTGCCTCAATAAAAATAGGCTCCATAATTTGCATAGGTAGATGGTAATGTGTTCCAGTAATATTTCCCAGTAGAAAAAGCAAGAAGAGCAGAGTGTATTAAGAATAACCCACAAGAAAAAGTAGTTTACAAAAATCTAGGGCATGATTTCTTGATTAGCCTCCTGAGACTTTTACATGGCTGTCTAAAATAAGTTGGATTATTAGAGGCCAGTCAAAACAATGAGTTTTTTTTTTCTTACAATTTTACAATTACAATTTCGTTATCAGTTTTTTTTTTACTCTTATAGCATCAACAGGGAGTATTTCTTTTTAAAAATTATATTTTCATTTACTTTTTAAATTATGAATTTCCTTTTGTTATTATACTTTTAAGTATTGCGGTACATGTGCAGAAAGTGCAGGTTTGTTACATAGGTATACACGGGCCATGGTGGTTTGCTGCACCCGTCAACCCATCATCTACATTAGGTATTTCTCCTAATGCTATGCCTCCCCTAGCCCCCCACCCGCCAGCAAGCCCCAGTTTATGATGTTCCCCTCCCTATGTCCACGTATTCTCATTGTTCAGCTCCCACTTATGAGTGAGAACATGCGGTGTTTGGTTTTCTGTTCTTGTGTTAGTTTTCTGTGAATGATTTTCTCGGTATCATTCATGTCCCTGCAAAGGACATGAACTCATCTTGTTTTATGGCTGCATAGTATTCCATGCTATATATGTACCACATTTTCTTTATCCAGTCTATCATTGATGGGCATTTGGGTTGGTTCCAAGACTTTGCTATTGTGAACAGTGCTGCAATAAACATACGTGTGTGTGTGTCTTTATTCTAGAATGATTTATAATCCTTTGGGTATATACCCAATAATGGAATCGCTGGGTCAAATGATATTTCTAGTTCTAGATCCTTGATTAATCGCCACACTGTCTTCCACAATGGTTGAACTAATTTACACTACCACCAACAGTGTAAAAGCATTCCTATTTCTCCACATCCTCTCTAGCATCTGTTGTTTCCTGACTTTTTAATGATCACCATTCTAACTGCTGTGAGCTGGTATCTCATTGTGGTTTTGATTTGCATTTCTCTAATGACCAGTGATGATGAGCTTTTTTTCATATGTTCGTTGGCTGCATAAATATCTTCTTTTGAGAAGTGTCTATTTATATCCTTTGCTGACTTTTTCAAGGAATGTGAAGGACTTCTTCAAGGAGAACTACAAACCACTGCTCAAGGAAATAAGAGAGTACACAAATAAATGGAAAAACATTCCATGTTCATGGATAGGAAGAATCAGTGTCATCAAAATGGCTGTACTACCCAAAGTAATTTTTAGATTCAATGCTATCCTGATCAAGCTACCATTGACTTTCTTCACAGAATTGGAAAAAACTACCTTAAATTTCATATGGAACCAAAAAGAGCCTGCATAGCCAAGATAATCGTAACCAAGAAGAACAAAGCTGGAGGCGTCATGTTACCTGACTTCAGACTATACTACAAGGCTACAGTAACAAAAACAGAATGGTACTCTTACCAAAACAGATATATAGACCAATGGAGCAGAACAGAGGCCTCAGAAATAATGCCACACATTTACAACCATCTGATCTTTGACAACCTTGACAAAAACAAGCAATGGCGAAAGAATTCCCTATTTCATAAATGGTGTTGGGAAAACTGGATGGCCATGTGCAGAAAGCTGAAACTGGATCCCTTTCTTACACTTTATACAAAAATCAACTCAAGGTGGATTAAAGACTTACACCTAAGACTTAGAACCATAAAAACCCTAGAAGAAAATCTAGGCAATACTGTTCAGGACATAGGCATGGTCAAAGACTTCATGACTAAAACACCAAAAGAAATGGCAACAAAAGCCAAAATAGACAAATTTGATCTGATTAAACTAAAGAGCTTATGCATAGCAAAAGAAACTATCATCAGAGTGAACAGGTAACCTACAGAATGGGAGAAAATGTGTGTACTCTATCCATCTGACAAAGGGCTAATATCCAGAATCTACAAAGAACTTAAACACATTTACAAGATAAATTATGAATTTCTAATATAAATATAGATATAGATTTTTTTGAGACAGAGTCTCGCTCTGTCACCCAGGCTGGAGTGCAGTGGCACAGTCTCAGCTCACTCCACCTCTCGGGTTCAAGTGATTCTCCTGCCTCAGCCTCCCAAGTAGCTGGGACTACAGGTGCATACTGCCACACCTGGCTAATACATATATTTTAATAAGCAATTAAAATCTATATAACAATCTTATCTTTGACTTTAATCATATAAAAATGTTTATATTGTCATATAAATGTTTTGGTCCAAAAAATATACCTAGTACTTAAGGTAGCTAATATTCAAATTTCACATGTTTGGTCCAGATGAACAGTATAGATACTGCAGGTCTAAAACTGTATCTCCCCAAGAAGTATATATGTGAAGATTAAATAGTTCTTTAACCTAAAATTCCTTTCTCTTGATCTGTGTATGGGTTACAGGTAAACAGGAAATTTAAGCCAATATATTAAAGAAGATAATAATTTAAAGAAATGAAATTTCTTTTTTCATATATATACTGCTAAATCAAAAAGAAAAGCAATCATAATTTTTGATTGGCTGCTGATAGAACACAAATTCTGTCTTTTTCTGTAAACATTGTACCTGTACACTTTTTACCTTTGGAAACATTGGTTTTATTCCTATCTATTCTGCAGAGTCATTCTGTAGACTGGAGAGAACAATTGAATTTTCTGGTGAATGATCAAAGTCAGTATCTCTGTTTTGCCTATTAACAAATTAGTTAACAAATTAACAAACCACCATTCCTCCCCACTGTAGAAACTGTGCACAGCTCAGCTTTCCACAGGAATGTATTTCCCAAAATTTCTAGGTTCTAGGATGTTAGTTTTCCCCCAAGGTCTTCCTAAATTATCCAGCATATAACCTCAGACTGCTTACTGCCTGAATCCAAAATGTTTATTCCCCCACATGAGGCCATCTTCATTCTTGACTCCAACAAAAGGGAGAACAGGAAAGTGAGGTCCCTCTAAAGAAGCACAGCCCCACAATTTCCAAAAGGCAGGATATTTGTGGCCAGTTGATTCTCCTACCTATTATTTCCAGTCTATATCAAGCATTTCTCTTCATATTTGCTCAAGATTTTGCTCAACAATGATGGCAGTTAGGACTTAGAGTTCAAACTCTTTTAGATCATTTATGCAAAATTTAAATGAAAACTTAGAAGTGTACATTTAGATTCTATCAATGTTTTTTTTTGTTGTTGTTATTTTATTTGTTTTTGCACACCAGAACCAGGAATGTGCCAGTGTGCAAATACTTGGCCTAAGGAAAGATACAAAAGTATAATATGTATAAATATTTAAAATTTCAAAATATGGCCAAAAACTTTTCAATAAAATATATTCTCTATCGCTGCTGAGACAGATATACCTTTATGATGACATAGAAAGCCAGTCCAAACAGAATTTTTCTCACTCATTTGATTCAAGGTAGCTAAGTGGCAATGGAATGAGGATCCACTCCTGTCTTTATACTGACCTTTTCTCCCTCAATCTGACTTAATGTCATACTGCAGAAGGTTGGTTACTCTGGGAAGTATGTTGACTAATTTAAGGAGACTCTCTTAAACTAAAGCAGACCCCAAAGGCAATGACAGCTAGATGCTATTTCTGAACCACATTTTCTATAGCTGGTTAGTAAGTTATTCCTTGAAAGGAAATTTAAGGCTCTGCATCTTCATATCTACCACAGTGGCCAAGCCCAAAATATGTTTCTCCTTCTGATAAGACCACACATATTCTGGCTGCATTCTTAAGGAAAACAATGAGCAAGAAACCGTTTCTGGAATCCTGACACATGGTGTGGACAGCTGTACTATAGCCAAAGTACATTGCTGTGAAGTCTGCCAAGTAAGAGAAAACTCACATAATCTTTAATTATATGAGTTAAAACCTAAACCAAGTGATGCTAGTGGTGGTCATCTCAAGTTTTTTGCTTAATTGTTACACCCAACATGGGGCACACATTGTTTCAGGGTACGGAAGGAAGGTTTAACTGCAATATCTGTAGGTGGGGCACTTTCATCCAGGGGAACAAGGGTAGTCTACTAGACAGCCTATGGTAGGTGGATGCTTTGTCTTCCAGCAAGCCAGGAGTAAAAAGAAGATATGCAAAGAAAAGAAACCCAGGTCCATAGTGTCTGGAGTCCTCTGGTGTAACACAGCTTCAGAAAATAGTAGGCTGACACAGAGTCTGGACAGAATCTTAAAATTTATTAATTGCCAGTAGGAGGCTGGGTCTGCTGCAGGTGATACTACCTAGTTAGTCTAGTAGAAGCTGATGTTTGGTGTGATGTCTATTAGAAGTTGACAACTATTTAAAAATCTGGTGGTCGGTAATAAGTAACAAGCTAGGAAACATTATTTTAAAAGGGGAACACTACTAGAAACTGTGTGTGCAGAGAAAGGAGGACACCAAAAGGATTAGCTAAAAAGGCAAAAGGGGAGTATTTAGTACCCTGGGTATGGAAACCTGTTGGTTGCATTCTCCTTCTGAGATGATCTTCAACTGATTTCTGGCAAGCCAGCTTCTAGAGCCTCCAGATGTCTTGGAGAGGGACTCAAGGGAGGAAAAAAATGGGAGGCAGTGCATCCATAACATCTTGAAACATCACTGTATAAAAGGTAACATAGGATACTAATTTTCCAATGTGAGACTTTTTGCATGAAAAGAAGACTGAATGGATGGAACTTGAGGTTATTATGTTAAGTGGAGTAAGTCAGGTCCAGAAGACAAATATCACATGCTTTTACTAATTAATTGAACTCACGGAGATAGAAAGTTGAATGGTGGTTACGAGTCTGAGAAGGGTAGTTGGAGGATGAAGAGGTGTTGACTAATGAGTACAAAAATACAGTTAGATGAGAGGAATAAAATCCAGTGTTCCATAACACAACAGGGCAATTATAGTTAACTATAATTGTATATTTCAAAATAACTAAAAGTAAAATTAGAATGTTTCTAACACAAATAAATTATAAGTGCTTGAGGTGATAAATACCCCAATTGCCTTGATTTGATCATTATACATTGTATGCTTGTATCAAAATATCACATGTACTCCATAAATATGTACGATTATTTATATTCATAATAATTAAAAATTAAAAAGAAGACTGAGTTTGGAATTATGTATTCTGCCCTTCTCCTCCAGCAGAATTCCCAATGCCAATATCAGGTTCTTTTTTCCCCAGCTCGGCAGATCTGTTACAGTGACAAGGCTTCTTGGATGCTTATCAAAAGACAGAGAAATAAGAAGGGAGAGTCTCCCTGGTAGGGCAGAGCCCTGGGATACAACAACTGTATATGGACCTCAGCATCATGCTTTGTATGATGCTGTGTGATCTGGGAATGTATTCATCTGCTGACAGTTCTGCTCAGGAGTTTCAGCCCCTACCGTGTGCTGATGCTATTATTTACCCCACATTATTTGCTTAATAAATTTGTTATGGGCTTATGAATATTTTAAAGTATATACATTTCCAAAATTAATGTCTATATAAGGCACACTTTAATGTTAAAATTATCAATGTAACTTGTAATGCATGTCCTAATTCTGCACAATCACTAAAACCCTAAACAATATATGCCTTCTGATATGGTTTGGCTGTGTCCACAGTCAAATCTCATCTTGAATTGTAGCTCCCATAATCCCCAGGTGTCATGGGAGGAACTCAGTGGGAGGTAATTGAATCATGGGGGTGGGTTGTTCCTGTGATAGTGAATAAGTCTCATGTGAACGATAGTTTTATAAAGGGTAGTTCCCCTACATGCATTCTCTTGCCTGCTGTCGTGTAAGACTTGCCTTTGCTCCTCCTTCGCCTCTGCCATGATTGTGAGGTCTCCCCAGCCATGTGGAAGTGTGAGTCCATTAAACCTCATTCTCTTTATAAATTACCCAGTTTCAGTTATTTCTTTTTTTTAATTTTGTCTATTTGTTTTTATTTATTATTGTTTTTGAGACAGAGTCTTGCTCTGTCACCCAGGCTGGAGTGCAGTGACACTTTCTCAGCTCACTACAACCTCCATCTCCCAGGATGAAATTTCTTCATAACAATATGATAATGGACTAATAATAGTAATTAAATAAAATGTCCTTCCCTTGAATCATTTCCTGAGAGTCTTACTTTGCAATACCTATCTGAAGTGGACAATAATACATTAATCATTTCTAAATGATGAGCTAGTGAGTTTATGGTTCTTATAAAATAATGAAACACTGATTCTTAAGGAGTCATGGTGATACTGAGCCATCAGATGAGGCCTCTTTGGAGGGCAGTAAGAAGGGAGAATCAACATTTTTTTCTTTCTTAAAAATGTGTCCCCAAAAACATGTCTACCACTCTTAATTGTATACACACTTCTACTCCCATCAACATTGCTTAAGTATGCCTGTGACTTCATGTTTTTGAAAACACAGCCTATTTCCAAACTTAAGCTACATTCCTTCTCCACCCGCCCCCGCGCCCCCGCCAACCTTTTTTGTTGTTGTTTTATTTGTTTTTTGTTTTTGAGACAGAGTCTCACTCTGTTACCCAGGCTGGAGTGCAGTGGCATGATCTTGGCTCACTGCAACCTCTGCCTCCTGGGTTCAAGTGATTCTCCTGCCTCAGCCTCTGGAGTAGCTGAGATCACAGGCATGTGCCACCATGCACTGCTAATTTCTGTATTTTTAATAGACACGGGGTTTCACCATGTTGGCCAGGCTGGTCTTGAACTCTTGACCTGAAGTGATCCACCCGCCCTGGCCTCCCAAACTGCTAGGATTACAGGCTTGAGTCACTGCATCTGGCTGCATATACATTTTTGATTGACCTAAATTCTATTTTTCTTTTTTACAGACAAAGTTCCCCTGAATGTCAATAGGATGATCTTAAAATAAAAGAAACTGGATTATTCTAGCCTATTACAGCCTATTAAAACACTCTAAAAATTATCACAGTCTTTGTTATTTAAGCTTCAAATGCTCAAATAACTGTTACCAAAATGGCAAATTATGTACAAGGACAGCACTGAGAGAAAGAAAAAAGGTTGACACTAATGACCACATACCGGCCAGAGATACGATCAGGTGCTATCCACAAAGAGTAGCAAATACAGCTAGTGATTTCTGAAGTGAAAAGAAAAGCTCTTGAGGTGAAGATTATTATGCACTGAAAATATCCCTTCTACAGAAGTTTCTTTTCTTTGCCTCTAGGAAGACAGAAAGAATCACCTAAATAAGAAGGCCAGTGCCTGTAGAAAGCAGGTTATTTATGAGTACCAATTATCGCCCCAGAGCAGTTAATTTGGATTCTCGCATGCAAAGATTAGAAAGTGAAGGAAGTATCTTTTATTTCAACTTTTTAAAAAGAGATCATAGCTGATCACAGCTTAGAAGGTTCCAAACACTTGCAGAATTAATCCTGGGCATTGCCTTGATGTTACATAAAGAAAATTGATATTTTACATGTAATTTTATTAGACCGATCCTAGTTAAATCATGATGGCAACATTTTATGTCTGCCGATTTCCTCGATTCTTGCTTTAGAAGAAAAACAATCCCAGAACATCATGGATCAATTCATGCATCTTTACTTACCCCAAGGAAAAAATGAATATTAAAACCTTTAGTATTTAAACGAATAAGCAGGATTCACTGTTTAAAAAATAGCTTCTATTGTTTGTTGGCAACTTAAAACCTTACCACAGGGTGATATTGGGAGACTTAAAGAACTTTTCATTCAAACTTCTGGCTTTCATGATCATTAATAAGTAGAAAATAATAACTCAAAGAAAAAAATGTATAAAAAGGATGAATTTTACAATTAAATTGATTTTTTTTACCCACCTTTGTCTTTGAAAGTGTATCTGGGCCATTGTATGGTGATAGTAATCAATATCCAGTTAGGTCTAAAACTGGTTAAAACATGCTTTTATGCTTTGTTACGAATAAAAGCAAAAAGGGTTCCATTTTTTTATATATGACTCTATAGCATTATACTTTATAAGAGTCTTTCCCATTTTCAGCCTAAACAGCAATCTCTGCTTGCAGCTGTTCTATTTGAGTAACTTGATTAAAACTGAATAACTTTTTCCCAGTCTTTACTGTACTTATGATTGCTACGATAAATAGCCACAATCTTCTTTCTCCAGATAGGATATTTTCCCTGAAGAGGCTCAACATCTTTTAACTCTTGGTTCTAAGGATGTTTCTTTTTCAGGCTGTTATGAAGATTGTTTGATCAAAGCATCTTTGATAACCAATGCTCATCATTAAACTAGCCAAATAAACAGTGTATACCCATATTCTGAAAAGGGAAATTATTTCATTAATAGGCTTGAGAGAAAAATGCATGAATAAGTAGGACACCAGGATGAAAATTGTCCCAGAAATATTTTTAAAGACTTTTATTCTTGGATATCTACTTAAGAGACAATGTACCTGCAAAAATGTTGTCCCTGGATAATGTTTTTGTTGCTTACAGTAAATATTGAGGTGACGCCAAGGCATCTATTTTATTAGGTAAAAAAAAGCTACTACATCCTTAACCATGGGTCAAGCAGAATGTCAGGTTCTGAAATATGAAGACTATCAAAAGCAAAAGTCACTTTTAAACATATCTCAGATTTGCAAAGGAACATAAAGTCATCTAATCTATCCAGATATAGTAATGTATTTTATGTGTTTCTGAGAGAAAATCATCAGCCTTTCCTTGAAAATGTTCACAAACGATTTCTTCCTACTCATAAAGTAGCGCAATAATTTTTAATTTTGGTCTTCCAACCTAACGTTTAGTCTCCTCAAAGATCCAGATTTTTTCTTTAGTCTGCAAAGCAGCTTCACCTTTATTTACTTATATTTCTAATATTTCCCCACTTATAACAAGCTTTCTCTTTTAATGACTGACATTAAACTTTCTAACACCTGTTTCCTGATTTCTTCTATTGTATCATACCTATAACTGAGACGTCTGCAATAGGTCCTCAAGTTCTTTCAGCAAATTGTAAATAGTATTACAACAGAGTAATATGATTTTTCAGGAAAAATGATGGGACTCTCCTGTAGGAAAGGGAGGTAAAGAAGTGGGGAGTACCATATAAGGAAATATGTACTCTTCACTCAACTTTTTGGAAGGTACTAACAAGATGCCTTGGTCTACAGGGTGCAGATCCCAGAAAAGTTACCTAGCTTAAGAATATGAAAGGCAAATAGAAATTGGTTGAATCTTGGTTTGCCATTTCTAAGTAATGTGACTTTGGGCAAAAGACAATGTTTTTGAAGCTTATTTTCCTTATCTGTGAAATGGGGAAATTTTTTCTTCAAGCTGGTTGTAAAGAATAAGGAGTATTTAAATTTATTTTTTGCTATTGCATCCCAAGCACTATACTAGGCAATTTGTGTATTAAAAAATTAATATCACAATATCCATGTGGGTTTCAGTAACATATGTAAAGACCTTCACACTATGGCTATTTACAGCAGGTATTTAATCTATGTTAATGGCTTATCTCCTTCCCTTCATAGTAAAATTGTAGAAAAATATATTTCAATGTTCAAGTATTCTGTCAATCTCCATGTTATATTTCCCATTAATTTTTAAGTATAATAACTATAAGTAGATAATTGTGATAAAAACACTCATCTATTTTCATTACAATAACAGTCAGATACATGATTTAACATTAATTTTAATACGAGGAATTTAAAGAGGTCCCAAAGTTTTTTTCCCATTTATTAATTTACTTAGCATTTTAGCTAGGTATATAATACCTCTACATATAGAGACTTGAGGAATTTTATGATCAGAATACTTTCTAAAGTATATATGCTGTCCTTTATCAAGGTCAATTTACAAAATCCTGAAAAACGACTTTAAAGTAAAATTTCACAAAAGATTCAAAGAACACTTCAAAATCATTGTTGAAAATGCAACTTTACTCAAGGTAAATTTGTGATATTTATGATCACATGTGCTTAGAAGAGTTTACTCTTTTATCTTTAGTGTCTATCTAGCACATTGTCTAGCAAATTGTAGGTACTTAATGTATTTTTTTTTGTGAAATTAGTATTTCTAATGTTGAAGTTAAAAGTAGTAAAACATACTGTATCCATAGGCAAAAATAACTTTAGGTGGGTGAAATGTAAAATTATTTCTTGCTCAGTTCAAGAATGTTTGTAATACATTAGGAAAAACCTTGATTTTAAACAAAAGTGATTTTCAGTTTTTTGAAAAAGTATAAATATGAACCAAACTAATAAAGGGCTAATAATAGTCCTTTAGTTTCTGAATTTTTAGCATATTTCTTCTTTCATATTAACGTTTGCAAGACGGAGTGAAGAATACTGAAAACACTGGCTTCTATTATTGCAGAGCTAGAAAAACACTATGAAACATACTGTGTGACAGAGAATATGTTTTGCAGCAAAATGTATCTAGCTGCAATTACAAGAGGATTGTTCCAAAGCCTTCAATGCCTATGTTCTTTCTGAAAACCACTTTATATTATCTAGAGGCTTGATAGTCTTAGGACTTCCTATTGGCCTTTAACTTTACCATATTTCCCTCTTTACCATAACCATTAAGTTTAGATGATAAATCCAGAGCCTGGAAACTTCTCTGACACTGTTGCATTTAATAAGATAATGCTTTCATTATTTCAACGAATACATTTAAGGAGAAGTGTTATGAGGTAAGCACTGTGTTGTGCATTGGAATATAAGTAAAGAAATGTAATGTCCAGTCTCAAGGGGCTCACGATCCACTGGAGTAGGGTGGCAAGTAAAAGCAGCTACAATTCAGTGTCATATTTTTTTGCCGTACATGTCATAGCGAGATTTCTGGGAAAGTAAAATCAAACAGTCTAGTAAGTGGTGGAAAGCATGTAAGAAGAAGGAATGTCTTATGTCAGTTCTGAAATATGTGTACAGGTAAGCCAGGTAAAGGGTAGTGTAATATATGTAAGAAATAGGTAAGAGAGAGCTTAATTTCTTCATGCAATTCGCAATTTCTATATGACTAGAAACTAAGGAGTAAATTAGGAATGATTAGACGTAATGCAGGAGACATAAGCAATGTCAAAAGACTGCATAGAGTGACCTGTTTTCTGAGTACAGTAGGGAACTACTGCTAATTTTAAGCATCAGGGAGATGTCTCAGTAGGCTTGGATTTTAGTATAATCCACCTGGGTGTTTGACAAGAAATGGATTAAAAGAGAGGAAGATTAGAGTCATGAATAGTAATTAGCAAGCTTTTGTAATAATCCTGGTAAAACATGATGGTGGTCTGAACCTTAAAAAAAAAAATCGAGAGGATTCAGCAGTTAATTGCCAATGGTAATTAATACTCAATTGCTAGGCAAACCAAACAGTGGTACACTTTTCTACAGGAAGAAGAAGTAAAATAGTTACAGTTTTTAATAAAATGTGTATAGCTGCCCTACTACTGGTTAGATATAAACTCAAAACTTATTTTTACTTCTCATAATCATCCTGCAAAGTTATTGTTGGCTCTATCATTTAGAAAACAAAACAAAAGCTGGGAGTCCCAATAATTAAGACTATTGCCTAAAGTTACACATCTCATAAGTGGCAGAGTTGTAACTCCAATCCAGGTGTGTCTGATTCCAAAGTTCAAAATTTCCCCTATATCTTGTTCCATTTCCTCATTCGTAATTTTAAATTTAACAATAAAATAGCATTGAAATATTCTTAATTTTAAATTCAATGATAAAGTAATATTGAAACTATTAGAGGAAGCTTTAACTGCTCCCAGATCTGTTCCATTAATAAATAATGGAATAATTATATTTATTATATGTATTATAAAATTATTCCATTAATAATGATCAGATTAGAGGTAACTTAATTAGTAGATAGATTAATTATGAAGTCCTAGACTGAAAAATATTTTGAGTTTATCTGATTTGTAAGTCTGCTTATAAGGCACCTGCCAAGTATGGTCGTGGCTACTTTTACTCAAAGTGTGTACCACGTAACACCCATATCCAAGTCATATGGGCTACTTGCCAAAGTGCAGATTTCTGAGTCCCATGTCACTCCTAGCATATCAATCATATCTTTGGAAATGGAAATGGAAATGGAAATCACAGTTCTAACAAGGCCTCTAAATGATTTTTATGTTCAACAAATGTTGAGAAACCTCATAATAGATCTAGAAGTATTTATGTAGCCAAGTTTATCTGTTTGTACAAAAGAAAGGCGTTAAGCATAAAAATGATTTTACCATGACTTAGTAAAATTATATAAACAACTTTAGAATCACGTATTACAAGTATAGAGGATTTTACTTTTCTGTTTAAAGGAGTTGGTAGGAAAAATGTAAGGCACATTAAAATAAGTTAAATGATAGAATGAAAACTTTGAGAAGCAGAACATTTTTCCAAAGGTCATCTTCCAAGGTTGCTTCTATTGTGTTAAGAATGTGTGCCTACATTGAAAATCACTAAAAAACTATTTACTCTGAAACCTAGCAGTAATTTAACCTCTTCTTTCAGATTAACATACTTCATTTATATTCATTTTTTTGATTAAAAGCAATTATTCCAAAATTACTAAGAAATGCTGAGTTTGATAGTGCATGCATACACATGGGCTAATTGGGTTAAAACATTGCAAAAATATAATATGTAATAAGGGATAAATACACACTGAGGAAATCCAAAAGTTAACATTTTACTAAGCAATTTACTTCCAATTTCCCATATAGGTATATAGCTGTGACCATTATATTTTTACTTAATGTTTCAAAGTATTGATATTTATATCAGATCTTGCATGATAGCTTCTAAGTTTACTTTTCTATATGAAATTATGTGAAGAAAATATTAACCTATAGTGCAGGCCCTTATGATCCTTTTAGTTGTATCTATGTCTGTCCTGCCCAATTCTTGTCTTGACTGAGCCCAAATGGAAAAATTTATTGCAAATAGTTGGGATCTTTTTGGTTTCTGTCATTGATTATTTTTACCGATAGTTTTCTCTTAGTTTTTTCGTGGAACCTACTTTCACAATTTCCTTCAAAGTTTAATGAGTTTGCTAGATGTTCCAATAAAAAGTATATAGAACGAGTAGTATTCCCTACTCCTTTATAGGTATGGCCAACCAGCTGAAAATGGGGAGGGAGCAGAATGGCCAACCAGCTGAAAATGGGGAGGGAGCAGAATAGTAAGGAAAATAAACTCAGGATGTCAAAGCATCGAGAAGCTCTCAGGGTATTTTAGAATGTTAAATATATACCATATATTACATGAAATGAAAGTATTTGAATCTTTTTTTTTTTTAAGGAAAGCTAGTTTGGAGGAAACTTGGGAATTTATTTGAAGCTGAGTCTTCCACCAAATACCTTAGAACTCTTAGGGCACTGCAGGTTTGCAGTCAGAGTTAGTACTTTAAGTATATATTTGACAGAAATTGCAGGAGGATGAGTTGAACACACGGAGCTCTGTCAGTTATTTATTTTACATTTAGAAATCAACCTTGCAAGCAGACCAGCTTTTGAAAATATTTGTATCATAAATTATCTCAAGTATCCTATAGTTCCTTCTGGTAGTGACGCTTTCCAAAGTCATTTGTTATTCAGAAATTTCACTGGTGCATTCTATTAGCAATAATTTATGTTTGCCAATGAAACCTGAAGGGACAACTTGACACCTTGACATTTAATGCTGTGGTGAGGTGAAGCAAATTGGTGGTTTCATACTGCCTGTGCACTACAATAATTTATGCAGCTTTTGCACATATTGAACAATAACATTGAATCCATAAACAAAACTAAGAAACAATAGTTTGGAGGAACTCAATCAATAACATGTATCTTATTGAGTTATTACCTTGCAACTAAAAACATATTATATTGCCAGATCTATGTCTATAGTTTCTTCCAGACTCTGAATAATCTGTGAGTAATTTCAGGGGGTGCATGTAAAACAGCTGGTTTGACCATCTTAATGTGTATTTTCAATGTATTTAATTGTAGAGTCCTATTTTGCAAAGGCTTTGCATCTAAATTGCATACAAAGGTTAACCTGAGAGATGTTTTGAATGTCTGTTTAAAGTATGTCAGTCAATTCCATTATTGAGATGTAATAATGAGAAAAGACTCATCTCCCCCTGTTCAGTGGATATTTCCTCTATGTGAATATCATGAATAAAATAAAAATTCAATAAGAATATATGCATTTTATCTTTAACTTAATTAAAAAGTATATTCAGTAGTTATTATGACAAATTTATATTAGCAGAACTATGGATCTTCACCCATATGAGTTTATTAGTTTATTCCAACACACTTTTTTTTTTCTCCACAACTTACTTTACTTAGCTTAAAAGGAATAAAAGCTCAACATCACTGATCATTAGAGAAATGCAAATCAAAACCACAATGAGATATGATGTCATGACAGTCAGAATGGTGATTATTAAAGTCAAGAAACAACAGATGCTAGTGAGTTTGCAGAGAAATAGGAACACTTTTACACTGTTGGTGGGAATGTAGATTAGTTCAACCATTGTGGAAGATGGTGTGGCAGTTCCTAAAAAATCTAGAACCAGAACCAGAAATACCATTTGAACCAGCAATCCCAGTACTGGGTATATACTCAAAGGAATATAAATCATTCTACTACAAAGATACATGCTTACGTATGTTCATTGCAGCACTATCCACAATAGGGAAGACATGGAATCAACCCAAATGCTCATTAATGGTAGACTGGATAAAGAAATGTGGTGCATATACACCATGGAATACTATGTAGCCATAAAAAGAAGTGAGATAATGTCCTCTGCAGGGACATGGATGGAGCTGGAAGCCATTATCCTCAGCAAACTAATGCAGAAACAGAAAACCACAAACTGCATGTTCTCACTTATAAGTGGGAGGTGGACAACGAGAACACACGAACACAGGGAGGGGAACAACACATACTGGAGCCTGTCAGGGATGGGGTGGGGTGGGGGAGGGGAGAGCATTAGGAAAAATAGCTAATGCATGCTGGGCTTAATACCTAGGTAATGGGTTAATAGGTGCAGCACACCACCATAGAACATGTTTACCTATGTAACAAACCTGGACATCCGGCACATGTACCCCAGAACTTAAACAAAAAACAAACACAAAAGCAACCCCTCAACTGACATTAATCTTTAAAGGATGCAAATGGGGTTTTTTTTTGGTTTTGGTTCATTTGAAAAATTTACAATTTCTGGTAAATTAAGAATGAGAAGTAGGTTCAAACCAGTTTTTTAAGAGTGCATTTAGCATTGTCAGTTTTTCAAATATTCTCCAATGTAATCCAATCTCCTCGCTTGAAAACTGCATTCAAAAAGGTTACCACATTTTACCGATAAGTCTGCTTGAATTCATGGAAGTTCACAGGCGTGTTAGTTGCTACCTGCTCGTGAGAAACAATTCACTTGCCTTCATGACACTACAGAAAAAACATTTTAATGCATTAAGAGGCCAGGTGTACTTCTCAGAGGCTCAACAAGCTTGGTTTTGTAGAGAAAAAAACAGCAGCATTCTTCATTTTAAACCTGACTCCAGTCACTGCCAGGGCTCTAACTGCAGCAGTATCTTTTTGCCAGCAAACGTCAAGGACAAGCTGAGGTCACTGAATATCACTTACAATTCAGACAGTTTGAGATGCTGCTGAACAGTGTAATACTGCCACATCCTTCCAATATCTTATTTTGTGAATCCTGATGTTGTAACTTTGGAGGCATATTAGTTGAGAGATTTCATCCTTCACATTTTCTTTCAGTTCATGCTATATCTAAATATCTAACACCCATGAGGAAAGCTTGCCCTAAAATTCAGAGGCTTCAGAACAGATTTCAAAGCTAACATCAGATAGGAGAGTGGAAGGCAGGAAAGGGCTACCATTATTTAATCATCACAACTGATGTTTTAATCATCATAGTTTTTTTTTTTTTTTTTTTTTTTTTAATTTAAGCACCAGATTTTTAACTTAACTATTTTGGAAGTTTTGTATAATGGGAAAGAGAACACAATTAACAAAAAACATTGGATCATAAGTAGAATGACAATTCCTTCTTAATGCAAAAATAAAAAGATGTGTGGCTTATAAATATTATGTGTTGCATTAAGAAGAGATAGAATAGGGAGACAAAAAAAATGAAAGTAGAGTCTTTTATATAGGCAGGAGGACCTTTAGAAAAAATATCTAAGGAGACCCTAGGGATTTACCTGTATATATCTATGTGCATATATAGCACATAATATATATTATATATATAATATGCATATTATATATAATATATATATTTGTTATTCTCAGAACTTATCAGGAGTTGGCTGAAGATATTCTTCTACGTCTTACATTAAAAGCTTACACTATTGCTTATATAAGGCTACTATATTATATTTGCATGCATAAATTTCTAAGAAGCAAAAAGCACTGATTCCTCAAAGCTTGAAGTCAGAGACATCATTGACACTCTTTCTAGTAAGCACAACAATTCTTAAAAATATTTTAGAGTGCCTGTAAATGAAAAGACGGGCGGATAGAAGAATAAAAAACACAGTAGCTTTACTAAAAAATACAAAAAACTAGGAATAAGTGTAGTTAGATGTCTAGCTGTGAGCTGATCCGTGCACTCCAGCCTGGGCGACAGAGCATCCATCTCAAAAAAAAAAAAAAAAAAAAAAAAAAAATATATATATATATATATATATATATATATATATTAGTGCCTGTAAATGAAAATAGAAGAATAAAAAATAGCTTTGGAATAAGTGGTTAGATGTCTATGTGCATGTGCTTGCATGCCGTTGTGTGTGTGTGTGTGTGTGTGTGTGTGTGTGTGTGGAGAGAGAGAGAAGTAAAAGGGAGAGAGAAGAGTAAAATTAAGCAAAAGAGAAAAAGGGGAAGATAAAGAAGGGTGGGAGGGATGGTAAAAAAGAAGAAAGTTTTGAATTAAGTTTCTTCGTGAAGGAAGTTCTTGAAAAAGGGTGTCCAATCAAAGTACTTGCTATAGACAGTATTTTATTGTATTCTTTTCTTTCATTTACTCAATTGCTTTCAAGTGGTATAATACATTTTTCTATCTTAAAATGCAGATGGGGCTAATGAAGGGGCAGGTGGGAGGAAAACATAAAGACTCTCTAGTCTATTTCCCAGAAAATTTGAGTGGCATGCTTGACAATAACTATCATAATTATAGTTACCTTTCCTCAAATTGCTAGTAGGTATTGGGAGCGGGTTCCAGCTAGTATATACAGCAGTTGCAATCTTCCAAACTGCTATGCAAGAAAAGTACTCTTATTTCCATATTAAAAATGAGACTAATGCTCAAAAGGAAAAGTAGCTTTTCCAGGACACATGACAAATAAATGAGAATCAGGCTTCCAACTAAGTTCTTACTGCTTCTGCCAGTCGATTCAATCCACACAGCAGTGGCAGGTGGAGACTATGAATGTCCTATGATATGTTGCCATGGAGTGTTTTCTTCTATTACAACTTACTGATCAATGTCAGTGCCATTTGGGCAATATAAAGATGAGGTTAGTGGTCAAGATGTAAATGGAATTATGCTATCCTCAGGCTCACTGTAAAATGCCATCTCTTTAGGGGTAGCATTCTCTAGTACCTTTTCAGAACATGCAAAATTTAGTTCTCTGACTCATTATTTTTTGTAGGACTATAAGATTTAGGCAGAAAGTATGATACCTTAACAACTAATAGGTTGTTGATGAAGAAAGAATTTTAGGAAATAAACCTATGATGGAACATAGAAAAAAAATCACAGTATCAAATCACAGTATCATGATAATGGTATGAGTAACCTATTTGAGTTAAATTCTCAAACTCTGTTTGTGGTTAAAATAACTTGTTTAAATCTTTGTTTTAAACAATTTTTAAAATATTACTGAGTTATAAGAAATCATTTGTCATCTATGCTAGGTAAATAAGGTCATTGTTAATTAAGTTTTGTTAACTTCGAATGCTGTAATGGAAATTTTTATTACTACTAATACTTATTAATAAAGAAAATGTATGATGTTAATATTGTTGCCTACTGGTTGTCTTGTAATACCTGAATTAATGCATAGGTTCATATGAAAATGACTTCAAATTCAGAGCTGGTATGAAGGTCTGCTCAAGTTAAAAGGTAATATTTAATTTTACATAAGCTTGTCAATTGTAATGCATTGTTGGTCCGTGTTTTCTCATTGCAAATGTGAGATTATATATAGCTGTACTGATGAAAATTGGAAGAAAAGAATTTGAGGATGGTGGTTCATGGTCATTAAAGTTGCAGAATTAATAGCAATAGCTAGAGCCAAAAATACAATAGCCTCCCCTAGTGCATCAGGAAAACAAAACAATGCCCTTTCAAGTCAAGGATTTCTACTATGTGAAAATAAGTAGTTATAATAATATTCAGCATTTTCAACCAAAGATCACAAGGTATTTTACAAACCTCTATGTCATGGTTTCAAAACCATGGAATAAAATATGGGTTAAGGACTGGGTGAAAAACTTAAAAATAGACCAGGATGTTCTATTTTATAAAATAAAATTATAACCCAGTGCCCAGAAGCCTCTGATCTCTAAAGCAACTTCTTTACAGCAGAATTCAGAATAGCTACACCTCTGTTCAGTCACTGTATTATACAGTATATTGCAGCATATTTTATTTGAAAGTTGTTAAGGACATTAAGAAAATGGATGTATAATTGAATAAGAAGTATACAAAACAGTATTTATAACATGATTTTATGTTCCTATTTTTCTAAAAACATGCTATAGTCATGTATGCATATGCATAAAAGGATGTATATATGCTCTAGAAACTTATTTACAATGTGCTAGCAGGGGTTATCTCCAGAGATAGCCTAACATGATTTTTGAAAATATACTTTTGGTCATAGGCATTTTTTGTAACTACATGTATTACTTGTGCAATAGAAAAATAACAAAAAGCAGAAAATATTTATAACAGGGCTATATTTAAATATAATTTTAAAGAATTATTTTACTTAGTGATTTACAACTAATATTTAGAAGGGTATAAGTCATTTAGACTTTATAATATTATTTGTGTTATGAGTATAGAAATATAGAATTTATTAATGACTATTTTGTGTTTTAAATGTTTCCTTGATATTGTTACATATGAAATTATAGTTTCCACATAATTTGTGTTATAACTTTGTGCTAGAATTATATGATTCTCATCTCATTGTTGATTTCTAAATGTCATATACATTTTCTGGAAGTTCATAAAGTTAGTAAAAAAATTCATTTATTGAGCATTTCTTGAGTGACAACCAGACATTGGGCACATTACATGAATCATTCCACTAATTTCCATAACAACTTTGATTGAGACATTGCATTTCAATTTCGTAGATGTGGCAAATTTAAGATAGACGAACTTAAAATAACAGCCCGATGTCAAACACCTAGAAAATGTCAATGCACGATTTCCTTTAAAAGGTTTTGCACCACTAAGAATTACTCTAAGAAGTTAGTCAGAGGGACAGTCAATCCATATGAACTTTGAAAACATATTTAGAAGCATTCATATATTAAAATATACACACAGTTAATTTCAAATCTGCTGGGATTTCTTTCTGACTCCATAGAACTTAAATCTTTAACTACCACACTGGCCACATTGTTAACAATGCAACCATTTGGCAGACCTCCCTGACTTAAAGTGTCTGATGTTAATGCTTTTTAAGATCGTTTAGAAAATAAATTTGTATTTACACATAAAATGGAAGTATTTTGTATATTATTTCACTAATATCAATTCCTTTATCCATCCATCCATCCATCCATCCATCCATCCATCCATCCATCCATCCATCCTACCTGGAGGAAGGATTGACACAGGCTTTATAATAACATTTTTACAGAAGGCTTACAGTCAGAATAATGCCTAACCAAGATGTACCTGACTATATGCTGGGCAGTTCCAATTATTTCTTCTATGTCATCTTCTCAGAATCCTTCATAGGCTTCCAGCAATGGCTTCCCAGCTCACTTACTCTTTTCCCTCCTGCCAAATTCTAAGCCTCAGCTCACACTGTTGGGATTGTCTTTGGATTGGTGTCTTTTTTTAGATAGCATTTCCTTCCTCCTCCTCTAAATTCCTACATTGTTACTCTGTGTTGTCTTTTTTTATCGCCTTTAACTGGTGCTCTGTAATGAGAAGGGCAGTACAGTCCACTTTTGTACCCACAAAGGGCCCCAGAAGCACCATGTGCTTCAGGCTCCAGCCTGCTTAAATTAGGATTTGATCCTGGGTAGGATAGGCTTTATAGCAGGTCTGAGGGACTATTAGGATGACTCTCGAGAACATCTGGGAAACTAGCTCTGGCGCTAATGCAATAGATCAAAGTTCAAGAAATTACTATGACCAAGCTGCTTTAGCTTGTGGAAACTGAGAATGTTAAATAAAATCTATGAGGACTCAGGCCTGACTCTACTGCATCTCACTCTAATTATATTTCATGTTGTATAACGATAAGCATGAGATTTATGAAATGCATTGGTCTTGATGTGGTGATGCTCAGCAAATATCCAGGCAAGCCTACTCGAACTGCTTCTGTCTGGCTAGACTTGGCGGGGCCAGTTGAGCTTCCTGAACGTCTGAGATGACTATTCTTTCTTCACTTGTTGTTATACCCAACCATGAACACCTAGGATGAGAATTTAAGGGGGTTATAAGTGTGCACTATTTTTGTCTACTTTGAACATGCTGCTAATCAGTCTGACTGGTCTAACTATTATTGGGGAGATTTTATTCTACAAATAATTTTGCACTTTCCGTAAGTGATACCTATGTTGGTCTCCCACTAAGCTGAACTTGTTCTTAATAGATTTAAAAGAATACCATTTGATGAGAGTGATATAAATACTCAGACCTGTTATGGTAAAATTCTGTGGAGAAAATACTAGCATAGTGAAGGGAAAGTTGATGGTTATGTAATACCAAAGTTGTTCCACTGAACTCCATGTTTTAAGATGTTTTAAGGTCTTGGAATTTATTAAAGGAAGTAGAGTTTTTCAGCGGAGCATGAACACCATACTATGAACTACTGGGAATCTGACTTGCTGATAGATTCAAAACTTTTGCAATGGCCAGCTTTTAGTGAGATTGTGGCAAAAAAGAAGATTGAATTAAAAATGGTGCTGATGTTGCATAGATAAGATTAAAGGATAGGCGCCTCATTAACAGTAATCTCTGCATACCATGAAAAGGGATTATAAAGGCTTATAGTGTCTTGGAGGGACATGGAGATGCAGGAGCAGCTAGATAAATAAACATGGCCCAGGAAAGGGAGATGATTTGCCCAGAAATCAACAACTTTGTAATGTCAGAGCCTGATTTAAAATCTTTGTCTCCTGACTTTCAGAATAGTGTTCTTTCCAAAATCCTAGTTTTTTCTTAAGGTGTAGATTTTTCTCAGGGAAAGCATATTCTAATGTTTTCTTTCCCATTTCTCTCTCTTAGTTATTTTTCTTTTATCTCTACTTGATTCCTTCTGCTTCCTTTTCATTCCACTATATCCAATTCAGCTTATCTCAGCCCAGAGGTTTAATTATTAAAACAATATTTTTATTGTCCCTCTCTGACATCTGTACTCATGAGTTTCCAGGACTTAGTTTGCCTTCTCTACATTTTGGCCCAAATAACTTGCAGAATAATTGTATTATTTATGGCTTACTTGATGGACTACAAATTGAAAATATTGGCTACGGCCAGATTCATTTATGTGTGTGTGTGTGTGTGTGTGTGTACATTCATAGACACAAACACAATAACATTAGAGATTCTTATTAATGTAAGAAATTCTTATATTTTAAAATGTACAATCACATTGTACTTAAGTGGAAATGGAGCTTATACAAAGCTATAGGTCTTTTAATTTTTAGTATTGGTTAATTATAGTCAAACACATAGGATATGTTCTTTTGCACTATGTGATTAGGTTCATTACAGGCAATAGAAATGTCAAGGTGCATTTTTCATTATTGGTTTCGGAGGTTGCAACTATGGTGAACAAAATAAGTGAATATAGCAGATAATGAGCCATTCACGAGTGGGTTCAAAGATGGCACCTTTCTTTTAACTCCCTCTGAAGCTGCTTATCTGGCCCACATTAACAATACTCCACAGGTGCACCTGTATGTGTGTGTGTGTGTGTGTGTGTGTGTGTGTGTGTGTGTACATACACATGGAAATATACAAATTATACAAATACATGCATATATGTATGTGTGTATATATGGTTCTTTGACATATCCATAGTAGTTTTAGGCTATCAACCTGTTATAGCTGGCAGCTTGACTATAAGATACCAAAACTCAGAAACAAGAGGTTTCAGGTGAATTCTGACAATCTGTCTGGCATAAATTTTGGTTACTCTATGATTAGGCCTAGGTAGAGACTACAAAAACTTGGATTGCTCGTGAATATAAACTCTAAAATAATATTATCAGCAGAACGGATAATGCATTTTATACTACACAAAGTGTAGGAATAAGCCAAAATATGCAATACTGATGCTCTCTTATGTCATAAAATTTCCAAAACAGCATGATTAAAGATTAAATTTGTTGGGTATTACCAGTGCAGGAAAGCTCCTGGCTAGGGATGTCAATGCGTGCTGAAATCCAGTTAGTAAAGTCATTTTCTAGGCCTGGTGTTGCATAAGCCAGAGGAAGGGATGTTATATTATCACACATCCACAAGAAACATATGTGATTTTGTAATTCATCCCTATGGAGAGGGTACCTTCAGTAATTCACACAAAAGGACCATACTTCCTTGTAGTGTCCTTCCTGAGTTCAACATTTAAACACATTTAACATATTTCCTGAACCATCACCTTAGCTCTATCTAATATGCAATTTCCAGAAGAATTTCAAATGCCAGTTTTTATTTCACTCTAGTAACATGATCACAAATTATTAATTATTTTGTACTATTATATCATTTGAACTTAATCCTCAATATATTTTCTTTTTAGCATATCCTGTTTTTCTAGATAAGCCCAGTCCAATCTTATTTTCAAAAGAGTAACTTTTAAAAACCTGAAACTATAAAGACGAATATAACAAACTTTCAAGTAACTGCCTCTTCAAATAAACAAATAAAGACTATCATATGAACATATTTTCAACATAATTTTACAGAAATTAAAGTTGAAATCCCTACTTCACCTCCGAAGCAGCATTCCTCTTCATCCCCAGATACAATTACCATGAATTTGACCTGAAGCTCACCCCTGTTTATATACTTTTGTTACATATATAAAGGCTGTACATTTATAAAAGTCATGTGCTTCCCAAAAGATGATATTCATGAAATCATCTATAACTAGCTTCTTTATTCAACCTCTTTTGGGATCCATAAGATTTAGATTATTTATTTTAAGTGATAGTGTAGTATCCCATGTAAAGTATATGAAAATAAAATACTTTTTACAACTTAGCCTTTTTTATGCATTCTGTCATGTCCCACATACTACGAATAATACTCAGCATATTTGTGACTATTTCCTGCCTCACTTGTGCAAGAATTTTCATAGAAATGAGGGGTTTTCTTGGTTATATGGTATGTATACAGTCAAATTTTAGACAAAATAGGACTTCAAAAAGTTTATGAAAATGCATATTGTGAAAAACATAAGCAAGGGTTTTAAATTATTTTCTGCCCCAAAATAAACACATACTAAATTTTTATAACATATCTTAATAAGATCTAGAGAATAAGATATCAGTTTGAATAGGGCCCACATTAGAATAACATAAATTTTGCTAAAATTGAAGCAAAAACAAATATTAAATTGATGGTGAAGCTTGGGTGAAAGAATGGTGAGATCACTAATGCTCTACAAAAAGTTTATGGGGACAGTGTTCCAAATAAATCCGCAGTTTACAAATGAATAACTTATTTTAAGAAGGGACAAGATAATGTGGAAAATGAAGCCCACAGAAGCAGACCGCCCACATCAACATGTAAGGAAAAAATTAATCTTGTTCATGCCCTAATTGAAGAGGACTGGTGATTAACAGCAAAAGTAATCAATACCATTGACATCTCAATTGGTGCAACTTACACAATTCTGCCTGAAAAATTAAAGTTGAGCAGACTTTCTACTCAGTGCATGCTAAAACAATTGTGCCCAGATTAGCTGCAGACAAGAACAGAGCTTTCAATGGAAATTTTAAAGAAGCAGGATTAAGATCCTGAAGCATTTCTTTAAAGAATTGTAATAGGATTAATAAAGAGGATATATATAAGGAGCTCATACAACTCTGCAGGAAAAAATTCTAATAATCCACTTAAAAATGGGCAAAAGATGTGAACAGACATTTCTCAAAATAAGGAATGTAAATTAATACCACCATTAGGGAGAACAATTTGGGAGTTCCCCCAAAAAGCTGAAAATTGAGCTACCATATGATCCAGCAATCCCATTGCTAGGTATATATCCTAAAAAAAGGAAATCAGCATATCAAAGATATATCTGCACTCCTATGTTCATTGCAGCATATTCACAATAGTCAAGATTTGGAAACCACCTAAGTATCTATAGAAAGACAAATAAATAAAAAAGAGGTATATATATGCAATGGAGTGCTATTCAGCCATACAAAATAATGAGATCCTGTCATTTCCAACAACATGGATGAAACTGGAGGTTATTATGTTCAGTGAAATAAACCAGGCACAGAATGACAAATTTCACATGTTATCACTTATTTGCAAGAACTAAAAAATTAAAACAACGAACTCTTGTAGATAGAGACTAGAATGATGGTTGCCAGAGGCTGGAAAGAGTAGTAGACTGTGGGGAAAAGGGAATGGTTAATGAGTACAAAACCAAGTGTATAATTGGATTGTTTGTAAAACAATGAAAACATATATGTTTGAGGTAATGGATACCCCACTTACCCTTTGTGATTATTATGCATTGTATTCCTATTTCAAAATATCTCATATACCCATAAATATATACACCTACTATGTACCCATGATATATATATATATATATATTTTAAATAAATGTAACAGGATATAAAACATGGCTTTCCCAGTATGATCTTGAAGAAAAAGCACAAAGCACAATCAAAGCAATGGCTACCAAGAAAAGGAAGTGGGCCAGTCAAAGTAAAGTTAACCAGTCAAGAGCAGAGATCACAGCAACAATCTTTTGGGATGCTTGAGGCATTTGCTTGTTGCTTTTTGGAGGGCTAAAGAATGAACAAGAATAATAAGTACATCTGCTTATAATGAGAGTGTTTTGAGAAAGCCAAAACTTAGAGAGTCCTTCTCCATCACAACAATGCTCCTGTTCATTCCCCTTATCAAACAGAGCAATTTTCTGACAATTTATATGGTAAACCATTAGGCATTCACCTAACAGTCCTGATTAGACTCCTTCTGATGTTTTCTTTTCTAATCTTAATATTTACATACATACATACACACACACACGATACATATGTATTTCTTGTTCATTAGGGTTTACCCTGTGGACTTTTTTATGCCCATTCATATTTCTATTTTTTATTTGCCTTTTTTCTATGAAGGATTTATTTATGTATCCTAAGTACAATTTTAGTAAGTTCTGAATGTCTTCTCCCACTCTGATTTTTGTGCCTTTTCTAATAAAGTAATTTATTATGCATTTTTTATTTCTGTTTACATGTCTTTTGTAAATTTTTTTCTCTTCTTATAGGTCAGAAAGACATTCATCTATATTCTACCATTTTTATAAAGTTTTGATATTTTACATCTTTAATATGTCTTTATTTTCCCTACTTCCACGTGGAAAAGTGATTCTTGCAGCACTTTACTCACTCATCTATTAGGTCTCTTCATTGTGTGTCAAGCCCCCAAATGTGAGTCAGTTTCTGCTAACTCGTGTGTATTTTGATACCTTAGTACTATTTCTTCATCACAGTGAATTCATATTCACTGTTTCTTTCAAAGTTTTCAAAGTTTTTCTTTGAACTTGTCTCACCAAGAACACTTTCCACATTTGAATCATGTCTGTGCTCTACCGTTATTATTTATGATGATCAATTTTACTCTATTGTTTGTTACTTACTAATATATGTCCATCAGTTTTATCTTTATGTGTATAAAATATAAAAGGCCAATGCATATTGCATTAAAAAAGGCAAAAGTGTATTAGAAGAAAATTTTATGGGGAAAAAAGGAGCTTATTTAGTGTCCAATTCCAGTTCAGTATACCAGGAGGCGAGACTATATTTCCAAAGTTTCCAAAGGACTTCTACATCTGGGATATGTAAAATCTCAAAATGCTTTCCAATACCATGTGAACATTTTCTCTTTCCATACTTAACCTATGTCAAAGGCTTTCCTTTACTTTAAACATAAAATTTAAACCTCTTGGTACATCACTGAAGGCTCTTGGAGATCTAGCAGCCTCTACTACCCTCCCCTGCCTTCGAGCATCTAATAATTCAACTTTTCAAAAAAGAAAATGACTTTTAAAAGTTGATATTTTTGTTCTGGGTTCCTTCACATTCTGCCTAATCACTATAAAAGACGCAAGTCTCACGGCTTCTTTACTTGGCTGAGTCCTAAGTCATCCTTACAATACAGTACTCGTTTTGCCAGAAAACCCTGCATGATGCCTCTGTCTATAGATAATTTATTGACCCATATCATATTAATTGATCCACTAGCTGTTAAAAAACTTTGGTTTGTGTTTAAAGGCTGTGATTATAAGTTTATGTTTGGGGAGGAGGGGGGAGGGATTGCATTGGGAGTTATACCTGATGTAAATGACTAGGTGATGGGTGCTGACGAGTTGATGGGTGCAGCACACCAACATGGCACAAGTATACATATGTAACAAACCTGCACATTATGCACATGTACCCTAGAACTTAAACTATAATAATAATAATAATAAAAAGTTTATGTTTGTTAATCTCGGTATTTTCAGCATTGACTACTTCAAAAATGATGGTACCACATTTGATACACTAATATAGCCAATATTTATTAATCATTGAGCAGAATTGTAGGTATCTTGAGAAATATAAAGATATATGAGATATTAGGTCTTTATTTACAGTCTGATTAGAACCACAGGTATCTTTACAGAAAATTATCAATCAAAGAAAATGTAATTAACAAAGGTATCCTTCACCGAAATACTTAAATTATTTTCCTGTGGACATAAGAGCAGCATAATTTGTGAATAATCCATAAGCTTAATGAAGAGAAAAAAAACAGAAAATGCAAATAAAAGAAAAATAAATTTTAAGAGAGTATATTATTACCTCTGACAATTACTGGCTTTATAGTATATGTACTTTCAGTTTGTGTATGTTATTTGTGTGTATGTTAAATACATATATAGATGCGGAGAGAGAGGGAGAGAGAAGCAGGAATGGGAAATTTGGACAATTCTCTATATAAATAATATATAGTCCTATTTTAATGACCGCAGATCAACTGTTTGAAGTGTCCTTAATTGATTTAACCTATCCCATATTGAAAAATACTGTCAGTGTTTGCAAGATTTTACTGTTGTTATCATATATTAATGAAGACCTTTCTAAATGTTATGGAATATTTGAAAATATATTTCTAAACAAAAATTTTGTGAATCACTATAATGAATGTTTTTAAAACATGAAGCACATATTGACAAATTACTTTCTAGAAATTTTGTAAAAATTCACTCTCAATTCACAACATATTGAAGTGTCCTCAGCAACACTAGGTTTTATTAGTAAAATAAATTTCTGAAGATATTCAATATAATGTCAATAACTGTAAGTCCTTAATTCATCAGGGATATATTTTGGTATCAAATGTGATATAGGGATGTGTGCTGTTAGCCAATTATTTATTTATTTATTTATTTATTTATTTATTATACTTTAAGTTCTAGGGTACATGTGCACAATGTGCAGGTTTGTTACGTATGTATACTTGTGCCATGTTGGTGTGCTGCACCCATTAACTCGTCATTTACATTAGGTATATCTCCTAATAATATACCATTAGGTATATATCCCTCCCCCCGCCCCCTCCCCACAGGACCCGTGTGTGATGTTCCCCTTCCTGTGTCCAAGTGATCTCATTGTTCAATTCCCACCTATGAGTGAGAACATGCGGTATTTGGTTTTCTGTTCTTGCGATAGTTTGCTGAGAATGATGGTTTCCAGCTGCTTCCATGTCCCTACAAATTATTCTATTGTCATTTATTAGTTAATCCCTTTGGTCATTGTACCTACTTGAAATGCCAATCTAATATTCTTTTTAACTAAATTATTATGCAAAATTGCCTTTGTTTCTGAACTTTCATCACTCTTGCCTTGACCTATTATCCTTGTGCTTTGTTGCTGTTTTCCAACGTTTTATTTAATATATATATTTTTAAATTTATGAGAGACAGGGTCTCACTTTGTTGCCCAGGCTGGAGTACAGCGGCACAATCATGGATGGCTCCCTGCAGCCTTGAACTACCAACTCAAGCTATCATCCCACCACAGCCCCTCGAGTAACTGGGACTTAAGTATTCACCACAATGCCTCGCTACTTTTTTATTTCTTTTGTAGAGACAGGGTCTCGCTATATTGTTCAGGCTGGTTTAAAACTCCTAGCCTCAAGCAATCCTCCCATCTTGCCACCCAAAGTGGTAGGATTATGGACATGAGCCGCCAGGCCCAGCATACTCTACAGTTTTATTCATAGTATGCTGATAAAGATTTTAACGATTGTGAGGGAAAGCTCCTCTCACATTGACTATTTTAATTCTGAATCAATATGTATCCAAATGGTATTTAGAATCATTTAGTCCAGTTTACCATGCCTTCCCAAAGTTAGTATTGAGTTAAGATATTCTTAGGTGTCCACAAGTCTATTTATTTAAAAAGAAATTACATTTATTTATTTTTGTATTTCTTTTAAATTCCATAGAAAATATGTGTAGTTTTATTTCATACAGTTCCAGAAATACCTTTTAGTTAATTGCTTAGAACTTTACATTGATTCTGCTATTGTATGTGGCTCCTTATTTTCTATTTTGAGTGTTTATTATTAGAATATAGGAAAATTTTCTTTCTTTCTTATATTCAATCCAGCTATGTTAATGAACAGATAAGTTTTAATCAGTTTTTAGTTAGTTCTCTTGGATTTACAAAGTAGAAAATCATGTAATCCGCAATTAATATTATTTTCCTCTTTTGATTATAAATTTGTATTATTTTTAAATTTGTTTCCCTAAATAACTATGCTGAGCAGAGTGTTAAAAAAAATAATGATCATAAAGGCCAACATCATCTTGCCACTAAGTTAAATGGAAATGTCCCTAATGCTGAACCATTTGATGCAAGGCTACTTCACCCTTCATTAACAGCTTATTATCTTAAGGAGGAACACAAGTTATTTTAACATT
Organism: Macaca thibetana thibetana; assembly: GCF_024542745.1. Taxonomy (NCBI): domain Eukaryota; kingdom Metazoa; phylum Chordata; class Mammalia; order Primates; family Cercopithecidae; genus Macaca; species Macaca thibetana. Next base: position 69,970,876 of record NC_065592.1, read on the forward strand.
CCACTGCTGTTTTCATTATTTCTCTTAAACTGTTTTGAATGTTTCTTACTTAATTTGTTTCTATTTTTTGATTATTGAGTATAACCAATTTTACTTGGTGACAGATACTTTTATTCTTTTATTCATAGTTTGCTAAAAGTTTTAATTAAAAATACATGCTCATTATTGCTTTTTTGGGGCATCTTTCATGATCATATAGTTTTTCTCCCTTCACCTACGGATATAATGCATTATATTAATAGAGTTTATAATATTAAAGCATTATTTTTATTTTAATTTATTGATGGATTTTATATGTTTTGATTTTAGAGTTTTTAATATATATTTATATGTGAGATTAGTTTTTAATTTTTTTATTGTACTATACATTTCAGGTTCCAGTATCAATTGCTATATATGATATGAGAGAATTAAAACTGTAAAATAATAACAATCTCTAAAATTGATTGTTTTAATATGTTCCTTGATATTTACCAGTAAAGAGACCATTGCTTTATGGAAAAAAATTTATAATATGAAGTGTTTATAAAATAGTACCACCTGAAGAGTAAGCTACCACAGTTCAATTGAAAATATGTTTTCTGTGTTTACTTCTTTTTAAAAATGAAGGAATAAAATCATTCTTTCAACTACCATTTAAGAAACACAAAGAACCAAGTCTCTGAACAAAAGAATGAAATTTACAAGTAAAAATAAAAGAATAAAAATGAGACTTTTTTGCCTTGGTGTTACTCATAAAGTTGAACTATGTAGGGGTCTCAATTGAACATCTAGAGAAACACATATTTCTGGGTATAGGGAGTCATAAAAGTCCATTCATTTTTGTGCTTTCAAATCAATATATTATCCAGTCTTGTCATGATGAGATATTCAAAATATTTAGTTAATGTTTTAGAACCACATATTCTTTATTTCTTTATTAAAATTAAAATATACTTTTTATGAAAATGTAGTGAATGAGCATATGTTTTAGTATTCAACCATCAAAATTGTATAGAAATAAATAGAAAGTATGTAGACAGAGTAGTTCTATGAATTATTTCTTTTCTGTGAGATATACATTACATTTACTTTATATTGTCCACAAAACATCGTATTCTATGTGAAAACACAGGACAATAAAAAATACTGAAAAAAACCCAGGTCATGCCAAACATGAACATTTATGTTTAAAGTCCATGGAGTTATTGAGTCAGATAGAAAAAAACAGTGATTATAATCTAGAAAACAAAGGAAAGTTTTGGGAACTGCACAGGCATTATTAATCTAAAGGGATTTGTCAGAAGACTAAGTAAGAGTTATTTAGGAACAATGAAAGATGCAGCGGAATATAAATAAATCAAACAGGGAAATCTGGAACTTTTTCCATGACTGCATGATGGCTGCCCTCACATTCATCCCCTGTGAAGCTTACCAGGGCAGGCTTTTCAAGGGATCATCCAAATACCCATTATGGAGAGTTTTTATTGAAAACACATTACATTTGTTGAACTCTTTTCTTCACAGTGAAAGTTAAGACGTTCCATTTTTCAGCAAGCTGCTGTGAATCACTTGTAGTTTCAGGTAAGATGAGAAGCCCACCTAATGTTTGCTCCCTTTATTTTCGATTTTGAAATGAAAATATCAGCAAAGCAAAGGGAAAGCACATTATTTTTTAGTGAGGATGTATTTAATGACAATAATCATAGAATAATAACAACAATAAATTAATAAAGGCTAGACAATTTGAGGAGGAAGTGGGAGCGGAGGAAGATTTAGAGTAGACAAGTAACACACATTTAGCCAAATAAATACGGGACAAGAGTTAAAAAAGACATAAAGGAAAGATAATTAAAATTTAGATAAATCTTTCTGTGTATCAGGAAATGTACCAGAACCTTCATGTGTTACATTTTGTAATACTCTAAACAATCAGTGTGATTTAGTATCATTTTTATGTTCTATGTAAAAAAAAATAAAAAAATTGGAGACTTCCATAACAAGAGTAACTAATCATTGATAACTGTTAGTAAACTTCAGTGTCAATCCCATTTTACTTTGTAGTTTTAAATAACAGTCTGTGCACATATTTTGTGTGGCACAGACATATTAAGATATTTTGGAATTAGAGACCAACATTTTAACTTAAGCAGTTTAAACATTTTTCAAAAATCAGATATCTTCAAGACTGGGCTGACCTTCCCTTGCCCCTACAAGCTGAAAAATCTATGTAGTAGTGGCCCCAGTCAAGAGGATGCCCTTCTTGTTGACCAAGTCCTCAGTTGCTGGTACAAGCATAGGCACCTCTATATCTCTGAATCAATTCAAATGTTTACATTACTGTCTGACCACTGATGCTCAGACCTCTCATAAAAAGAATAGAGTCTAGAAAATACATAGGACAAAGGTGAGATAATTCAAACATCACACACACACACATACACACACACGACTTCAAAATCAAGGGATAGCTAAAAAAAATAAAAAACTCAAAACAGAAAAAAAGTAAAAAGGACTCCAAATTATTTCATAGATACACAAAGTTAAGAATAATTTATTTTTAGATTTTTATTTATTTTGTGATTATTGTTCTATTGTGTTGGAATGTGTTTCAACAGTTAAACATATGGATGTTTTACATCATGATGTCAGAAAATCACTCTGGAATAATTAACCCGTAATTGTGTGGTGGGAGAAGTGCATACATGATGCTCTGAAAGCTAAAAATCCCCTTGTGTACAATAGCAAGTTCATTGTTAAACATCCTTTTTGTTAAGCATTCTCTGTAATTATGTACACACAAAACAGACACAGTGATCTCTAAAATTAACTCTTTGAAATATTTGAGAAGACATCATTTTATTTCTTTATGGTACATGCAGCAACTGAGATGGAGAATGGATGAAGGTACACTGAATTCATAAAAGGAATTTATTGAAAAAAATATAAAATTAGGAATTTTTCTTACCATGTTCTCTATTTATAAAACCATATTTGCATCACCAATTCATATTTGCTGTCTTTACATTACCCCAGAATTACATAATCTAGGTAATACTCTGAGTGCGTTGGTTTTTTACTTAGGTATTTCACTGTTAAAGTATTACATGAAAAGATGTGGTGTATTTATAATTATCTAATTTGATTATTAGAAATTGAAAATACATGTAATTCAGATTTCCAAATAAATTTTCAAATTTGTGGGTTTTGTTTGGTTTAATCTGACAGAGCAGTGGTTTAAGTGTAAATTCAAAAATCAAGCTGCCTGGATTTAAATCCTGTTTCTGTCACTTACTAATTGTGTGACCTGAAGCAAATTAATTTTCTTAGCCTCTGTTTATTCATCTTATAAATAAGGATAATCATAACACATCTCTCATAGAGCTCTGAGATAATTAAATTTAAAAAGTACAAACAAGATACTTAGCAAAATGTTTGGTATATACTAAATAACAATATTAGCTAGAACTATAATTGTTACATTAATTAAACTACCCTAGCAATTGGCAAATTTCTACATTACCTTAGAGACCAGAGACAACAGAAGAAGGGAAAACTCCAGGGTATAGATTAATTTAATTAAACCTGAAAAAAAATGAGATTACTCAGAGGATGGATTCTTTCAATTATAGGTCACCTGAACCAGGGCCAGAACTGTAGCAAACAGATTCTTTGTATTTTCCTCTCTGTTAAATTGGGGGGTTAGCTTTTTACAATGTTTTAAGCTTTGAAATATGTCCCACTCCCACCAACAACTTAATTCAGGAATTGGTTTGCTGTCAGAAATGCCAGCATAGTGTTATTTCTTTATTTTTGATACTTGAAATTTTAAGGAGTACTAAATTGTAAAGCTATTTTGGGAAGATTAGACATAACCTTTACAAGATGCTATCACTAAATAATTATGATCCTAATTTTCAATTGATGTGCATATAAAACAACAAAAACATCAAGAGCCATCAGTGTCCCATACTCCACCAGAGAGTACAAAGCATTTCTAATAAGAAAATCAATGAGAAATAATTTCGAATGTCATATTGCTAACAGTAACAGCCTTTTTCTCCAGTTTCTTGTACCACTTCCTGCTTCACTTGCTCTGATTACCTTAGCTTTCCAAGATTCTGCAACAGCAGTCTCTTTGCCTGAAATGCCCCTTCCTATGTCTGCCATATGACTGGCTCCTTGTCATATGAGGGAGGAGTTAATAGAATGGATATCAATGTCAACTCTTTTGACAAGATATTTTCAGACTACTCTGAAAAAGTTGCAGAATCCCAGACATTCTTGGTTATATCCTCCTTCTTTAATTTCATTATCTCCAAGTCTATAAAATAGCTTTGTTTATTTTAATACATCTATATTACTAGGTTATAAACTTCATTAAAATTAGAACTCTTTGATTTATTTACCACATACCCAGAACACATAAAACATTTGTTGAGGTATTTGATAGGAGTCCTGAAAACATCTGTTCAATGACAGGTTAAGCCATCCATCTATTTCTACTTCTCTATAAGGTGAGCAAAATAGGAACAGGGTCCTATTTAATTGTGCTGCCTAGTTTAGAATAACCCCTTGATGAATAAAAGAGCTAATTTTAAAGATGTTATTCTCATGCTGAATTCAATAACGTAAAGAGAAATTCTAAGAGTGAGATGTAATCAGTTATGTGCAAAAGCAATTTAGAGAAGAGAACAAATGGTGTGGACTTCAATTGTCTGGTAAAACTGTATGATAGAAACAAAACCTTGGCTTTTGTGCTTATCTTTTAAAAGCTGGGAAAAGATGTGCATGCACAGACACAAGTTGTTGAAAGCCATCTCGGGCAGGAATAATGAACAAAGATAAAAGGAGAGCAAGAGCTTTGTGTATGAGGGTCAAACTAAAATACTGTTCAAATAGGGATGGGACATTTTTGTTGGCTGGTGGCTAGAAAAAATTTGGGAGAGTGGAGCTCAACAGAAAAGACAGGTTGAAGAGGCCAAAAGTGATGTAATCATCACAAATCTCCCTTTCTATATGACCTATGCCACTCCATGCAAATCCACGCTTTCCTCTCTGTGTTCTGTCATGTCTACAACTGTGTGACATTCCCAAGAGCAAGGAGTAGGCCTTTATGCATCATTGTACCCCAACACCTAACATGCTTGCTGACACCCGCTAAACACCAAAAATGTTTGAACATATAAAAATAAGCCCATGAGGAATCCCTGATCATTTTTGAATAATAAAATATCCAGGTGATAATTATGTTTTATAAATATGCAGAGACAAAAATTCGAGGAGGAAATGTAGAAGGCTAGTCACAGAAATTTGGGATTGGGGCATTGTGGGATCTAGGTATCAGTGGTGGCAAATAAGAACCAAAAGAAAAATTGTTAAAGAGTCCTGTAAACAAAGGCTGCTCATATATTATCAACTGATTAGATGTGTAGAATAGAAAAAGTAAATGTGAGTGAACAACTATTCCAGTGTTTTGCTTCTGGGAACTGAGAAAAGTAAAATATTTGTTTAAATATTTTTTATAAGTCTGAATGGGTACACAGTCCACGGATGTGAGATTTTAATTTTGGCTCTGCTATTTCCAGGCTGTGGGATTTCAATACATGATGACTTCTTCCATTCTCTTCCATATAGGGGCAATAATAGATACTTCATATGGTTATTAGAATTAGGAGATAGGTGTCATCTATGGAAGGGTTTCAATTCTGGATTATCTTATTATTCAGTTGTGATTCTTTTGCTCTACACTGTATCACTCCAGATCTCGAATAGAAAATATTTCACTTGATTTCAACCAAAATAAAGCGCTGATCTTTATTTTATACAAAACTTTGTTAGAAGTTTCAAAAGACTGAAAAGGGTTTGTTATAGCATTTCAAAAAAAAATAATCAGATATTCTTTGCTTTTTCTCTAGTTTAGAACTCTTGCCTCTCTCTGTGTGTGTCTCTCCCTCCTTCCCTCTCTTTCCCCTCTCCCTCCCTTTCCCTCTCTCCCTACCTCACTCCCCTCTCTTTTCCTTCTTTCCCTCCCTCTTCTTATATTCCCAAGAAACTAGGTTAAAATCTTTTCCAATTTTATTACACAGAACAGCGTGTCTTTTGCCAAACACTTCCACAAAAATCAGCATGACAACTAGTTTAGAAAGTCTGAAGACTCCTGTTTTCATGGTGAGTCAGCACCACAGATTCCTCCTCAAGGAGGGAGTTGTCTCCCGGTTACAAGGGTTGGGGTTTGCTAAGAGCTCCTAGTTCTCAGTGTTTTTAAGGTCCCTCAGTATTGAAGCTGGAGTCCCATCCTCTCAAAGCAAGGTAATTACAAGGGGCTCCCCATTTTCAACTAAGGCAGAATATCCCAAGCGGGCATTCTTTGCTATGGAGCCTGTCATTTCATTGGCAGAGATTTGTCAGATCCATGGCTTTATCTAAAAGCTCACCTCCCCTATCCAACTTCTTACCTTGTGGGATTAACTGATGTTAAACCCCCCAAATATTTTTACACTCTTAACTTCATCTTAACTTCTGCTTCTCCAAAAAATCAACTTTGACACTTATTCCAGGAGTGCTCTGAGAAAGCTGGTTGTAAGCTGAAGTTTTGCCACAGCCTATTCATTCACCATCCAGCTGGAAATGAAGTCCCTGTCATGGAGATAAGTGATGTGCAAAGAGTTCCTGGGATATGGTGGCAGTTTAATTCTTAAAGTTTTTACCCATGGTGATATGGAATGGAATGTGAATGGAGGCAAATACAATGTCATAACCCAAGCATCTGAAATATATAACGGAGGTGTCAGTATAAAAATAAAAGAATTGGATGCTTATAGATAAATTGCCTTGATGTAGACTAATAATAAAATACTGAATGGTGCTGGGGATAACTGGCTAACTATATGTGAAAGAATAAATCTGGACCTGTACCTTTCACCATATACAAAAAATTAACTCAAGATGGATTAAAGATTTAAATGGAATACCTAAAATTATAGAATCCTAAGAGAAAACCTACAAAACACAATTCTGGACATCAGCCTTAGAAAATAATTTATGGCTAAGTCCTCAAAAGCAATTGCAACAAAAGTAAATATTGACAAGTGGAACCTAATTAAACTAAAGTGCTTCTGCACAGCAGAAGAAACTATCAGCAAAGTAAATAGACAGCCTATGGAATGGGAAATAAATATTTGCAAATTATTTATCCAGCAAAGATCTAATATTCAAAATCTATAAGGAACTTAATTCAACAAGCAAAAAACAAATAACCCCATTAAGAAGTGAGCAAAAGACATGAACAGACTCTTCTCAAAAGAAGAAATACAAGCAGTCAACAAACAAATGGAAAATGCTCAACATTACTAATCATCAGAGAAATGTAAATCAAAACCATGATATGCCATCTCACACCAGTCAGAATGTCTATTATTAAAAACAGAAAACAAAAACAGATGCTGGCAAGGCTGTGGAGAAAAGGGAGTACTTACATACTGTTGGTGGGAATGTAAATTAGTTCAGCCACTGTGAAAATGAGTTCGGAGTTTTCTCAAAGAACTTAAAACAGAACTACCATTTGACCCTGCAATCCTATTCATAAATATATATCCAAAATAAAATAAATTGTTCTACCAAAAAAAAAATGCACTTTTATGTTCATTGCAGCACTATTCATAATAGCAAAGATGTGGAATCCACCTGGGTGCCCGTCAACTATGGATTGCATAAAGAAACTGTGGTACATATACACCATGGAATACTAAATAGCCATTACAAAAGAATGACGTCGTGTCTTTCACAGTAACATACATGCAGCCAGAGGCCATTATCCTCAGCCAACTAATGAAGAAACAGAAAATCAAATACCACATGTTCTCACTTATAAGCGGGAGCTAACACTTATAAGCGGGAGCTAAACAATGGGTACTTTTGGACATAAACTTGGCAACAGTAGAGACCAGGACCTGCTACAGAAGGGAAAAAGGGAGTTGGGCAATGGTTCAAAAACTATTGGATTTAATGCTCACTTCCTGGGGATGCATTCAATTGTATCCCAAACCTCTGCATCATATAATACACCCATATAATAGACCTGTACATGTAACCCCTAAATTTAAAATTGAAGTTGAAATTACAAAAGAAAAAAAACAGAACAAAACAAAACAACAAACACCTGTGAGAGCCAGACAATCTCTTTGGTATATCACAAAGAAGCCAAAGAAACCTTTTTCTCTTGCTCTGAATGATTAGGAATAATTAAGATCAAGCCAAGAATTTGAAGAACAGATTGCTAAAATTCGAAGGCCATTCAATGTTCAGTGATAGCAGATCTATTTTGCCATAGACCAGGCCCAAGTTGGGAAACCTGGGACCCTGACCCAAGACTGGGGCATCCGAGTAGATGCCCTGTAATCTGGTTTGGATCTGTGTCCCCACCCAAATCTTATGTCAATTTGTAATCCCTAGTATCGGAGGTTGAGCCTGGTGGGAGGTGATTGGATCATGTGTGTGTGGGTGATTTTCCCCTTCATACTGTGTCACAATAGTGAGTTAATTCTTGTGAGATCTAGTTGTTTAAAAGTGTGTAACGCCTCCCCCCCACTTTCTCCTGCTCCTGTTATGTAAAATGCTAGCTTCCCCTTTGCCTTCCGCCATGATTGTAAGTTTCCTGAGGCCTCCCCAAAAGCCTAGTAGATGGCCAACATTGTGCTTCCTGTACAGCCTGCAGAACCATGAGCCAATTAAACCTTTTTCCTTTATAAATTACCCAGTCTCAGGTATTTCTTTATAGCGAAGTGAGAACAGACTAACAAACTCTGGTAGTTTTTTTTACTCTCTAGACTTTTGTTAATGTTCTGAGCTTGCAGAAATGGGCTACCTCACCCCACTAATACCCACACCTTCCCTCCAAATCAGAAAACACTACAAAGGTATTTACCCACAGAAGCTGCTGTCCCTCAAAAGATGTAGCCATTTCCTTTTCTGGCCTCTAAACCTATAAACAGGATTAAGTCAGCATAATCCATCCAGGAGTTGATAAGCCTGAATCGCCATGACAGGTGGTAGAAGATGGGATTAAAAGGCTTAGGAAAGGAGGTATTATGTACACCTATTTCAGACCCAGAAACTATAAACTGACGTGGTGGTTGCGTCCTCCTGGTTAAGTACACTACAACACTTTGGTAAGGACACACTGTAATATTTTCTCTAGGTTTTTTTCCAGGGACCTATGGCCATTTACTTGGGCTACTATCTATAGGTCATTTACTGTACACTGGGGAAAGAGAAACACAGAGATATTTCGAGGACAGTTGAACACAGAGTTTACGTTAGCATTAATGCCTTCAGAACTAAAGTGGCCTTATGGCTTCCCTAATGTGGGGTCGTGTGAGTTCAGATAATAGAATCCTGACTGAAATCCAACTTAAAATGGATTCCACAGGTCTGCTTGGTGGAAATTTTCTTGAAATCTGAATATATATTTGGAATTGATATACTTAGCAGTTAAAGTAACACTAGAGTATGGGTCTTTTGCCTGTGAGGGTGTCATCATAATGGGGGAAGACTAGATTACCAGGAGGAATGGCAAAGGTATATTACCATGTTTAAGGATATAAAAGATGCAGCTTACTTTTCCTTGCAAGTTGATAGAATAAAAAAATGCAGCAATAATGGTTCCCATTATGTCTTCCTTTAATCTACTAGTCTGACTCATGCAGAAACCTGATGGATCCTGAATCCCAATGAATAACTATATACCACTGTAGATTTAACCAAATATTAACTGCAATTGCAGCTGCTGTGCCAAATGTGATGTTTGGTAGAGCAGAGCAATCAAACTCAGGTAGACTATGTGGCCATTGATTTTGTAAATATGTTTGATACTCATTTAGCAAGAGGGATAAGAAACAGCTCTCATTCCCGTGCACCAAACAAGAATATCCATTTACTGTTTGCCCAAGGACTATGTTAACTCTATTACACTCTGTCATAATATAGTAAAAAGAGATCTGGACTGTCTAGGCATCCTGCAGAACATCATGTTGATTTATTACATCGATGACATTACACTCATCAGGAAGGATAAGCAAGAAATGGCTCCAGAAGGCTTTGGTAGGACATGTGTTTCAGAGGCTGGAAGATAAACCATTCAATGATTAAAGCACCAGTCACTACTGTAAAGTTTTAATGGTACAGTAGTAAGGGACATGCCAGGACATCACCTCTTTTAAAAGATAAATTGCTATATTTTGTGTTCATCTCCTACTACAAAGAATGAAGTATAACTCCTAGTAGACCTCCTCGAGTTCTGAAGAAAACAAAATGTACACCCTCAAATACTGCTCCAATCCACATACAGGGAGAAAGGGAAGGCTTCCAGCTTTGAAAGGGGCACAGTTCTCCAGCACTTCCAGGCTGCAGTGTCAGCAGCTGCACTGTGGGTCATATGATTCAACACAATCTTAGAAGTTGAAGTATGGATGTGGGGAAAAGATGCAGTGTGGAGTTATGGCAAGCTCTGATGGGTCCTGGGATTCTGGAACAAGGGTATACAATATGCAATAAAAAAAAAAAAGTCATTTTTCAAATAACTCCTGTAATGCTACTGAGCACTGGTAGAAACAGAAGATTTGACTCTTGACTGCCTGTAACTTCCCATGATGAGTCTGTACTGTCAGATGCACCGAGTCAGAAAGTTCAGTCGCTCAACAGACCCTTTGGGTGAATCATGTAAAAACAGCTACAAAATGAGGAAAAAGCCCAAGCATATTTTATATGTGGTTTTGCTTATTATGTGGAATCTAGCCAGAAAGGAATGGTGGCTTCACTCAAGGTGAGGCTTCAAAGACTCTCATAAGACAGGAGCACTTGGATATTTACTCTATGTGGAAGGAGAATTGACCTAAGGTTATAACATATGCAGACTAATGGGCAGTGAAAATGACTGGATTAGTTGATGATGGACTTGGGAAGAAAATGATTAAAAGATTTACTCAAGGAAATCTAGGGCAAAGGCCTATGTATGGACATATGGTATTCGTCATGAGCTAAGAATGCCCACCAGAATACACACACCAGGGAAGAGGCATCAAGCTTCCAAGTGAAAGTAATGCTCAACCAGTTCATGTTAGTTGATACAGAAATGCCAGCCGCCACCACAATTCTATCATTATGGGTACATGAAAGACTAGGCTATGATAACAAGGACAAAAGTCATGCATGCACCCAGAAGTATGCATTCTACTTATCTGAGCTAAACTACTGTTGCCACCATGTCTGAATTTCCCAAATTCCAACAACACAGACCAATGCTTACCTATAATATGTAATAATATGACATTATTAGGTAAACCAAATAGCTACCTACTTCCAAGTTGATTATATTGAGTCCTTTTATACCACAAGGTTCATTTGGTTCATTTACAAAGTAATAGGCACCTATTCAGAGTGGGAGTTTGCTTTTTCTTCTTCCTGGGCCTCAGCCAGCACCACTATGCAGATGCTTACAGATTGCCTTATTGACAGCCAGGTAATCCCCAAAAAGCATCTGATCAGGATCCACTGGCTGTAATACAGAATGCATCACCCCACTGCTTCTGATCTGACAGTGTGTAAGGAAGTCCTGCTGAAAAATTCTAAAGCATCATCTTGGAGGCAATATCATGCAAGAATGGTACTATTATCTAGAATGCTTTCTATGCATTGAGTCAAGGATATTTATATGGTTAGATGCTGGGTAAGCTTTTAAGCATCCTGAAATCAACAAGACAACCTCCCAAAAAAAGAATTATTCAGTTCCAAATGTCAATAGTGCCAAGGTTAAGAACAACTGCACTAAAGATACAAAAGTAAAATAAGGTCATTGGCCACAAGAACTTTGTTGCATAGACTAACATGTATTTTGATAAAATCAGGTCAGGGTAAAAATTTAGGATCATGTTATCCTATTTTCTGTTTCTTCTTTTGAGGTTGAACTGCCTTTGACACTATTCATTTTAACCTGAACTTACAATATAGTATTTAATATTCTAGGTGATAGCATCAGATTTTCCTGTACTATTTTAGAATGAATAAAATCTATCATGCTAACTCACCAGTGCATATCCAAAAGAAAAATAAAAAGATTTTTCTAAATGGAAGACTTGTTAAAATGAGATAAGTTTCCTGATGAATAAACGTGAAAACCATTATCTGACTTACATTTTCAAAAGCCCAAACAATGAAACTCTCCTCCTGCTTTCACATTAAGTTAAATATAGGCTTATGAAGACAAGAATGGAAAAATTATTTTTTCCTCATAAGACATATATTTTATTTTAAATGTTGTATGTGTTATGACTACCATTTTGCCTCTGTATTTGCTAAGATAAAGGATTTAAATAGAAAAATACAGGAACAAATAATAAAAACAAATTACAAATATTGAAATTCTACCATTTAATGTATTCTATCTTGTCTTGGTAAATATTTTTCTCTTTTCTTAATTATTATAAAGCAATTAGTAAATACGTAGTAGAAAATAGAACTGGAAAAATACCAATTGGCAATATCACACACATTTAAAATTTAACACGTCCAGCAGTAATATATTGTTTTATATCAATAAACCGTGTATATTATACCGAGATGTTCTATATATGCAATTTAGAATGTAATCTCTCCTAGTCTTAGTTCCAGTACATAAAATGCTAAATTTAATGCCACAGAGGTAGTGTCTAACTGTCCAACCAGTATAGTTCTTTTGCCTGAATTTTCTAGTAACTTTAATTGAGTAGTAAATTCATTCCTACTGCCAAGACTGTTATCAGTTTTTGACTAAAGTGAAAGAAGGAATGGTCACTTCAGTGAAGAGGTCTTAAATCTAGCTAACAGGGAAAGAGGGAATAAAATTTGCATTTTAAAAGATTCACTATAAAATAAACAGGGAAACACACTCAAAAAGGAGGGTCATCGAAGATATGACAGCACAATATTAATAATGATACTTAATGGGATAAGTTATAAAAGCATTTTTCTAATGCCTGGTTAATGGAGACAGTGCTAAAAATAAATTCAAGTAACTAGGAGGCATCTTGGTTTTGCTAGTAAACAGTTTGTTGTTAAATATATTGGGCAAGCCTAAAAAAAAAAAAACGTAAATGACCATTTCCCGGCATTACACATTGAAGATGGAAAAAGTAATTGCATAGTTATATTGTACAAACTCCAGTGAATGTTATTTCTTAAATGCCATAGAGGACCTGAGAGATATTAACAAAATCCATTAGAGTTGAATATTTTCATAAGAGGAGAAAAGAAGCAATCTTTAAAATGGCCATTTTTAAATTTTTTATTTATGTTTCTTAACCTTGTCAATTTTTGTAATTAGGGAAACAAATTTCTTTTGAGTGATGACTTTTTAAAATTAAAAGTAGCTTTTTAATAGTAAATTACAGAGTGAAATAAATATCAAGAAATAAAAATAAAACAGTTCAAAGACGAAAGATGTGTTCCAACTTCAACATTTAGTAGGGACTAAATAGAATAATTACTGTTATGCGCATCTGAGTGAAGAGACCACCAAACAGGCTTTGTGTGAGCAATAAAGCTTTTTAATCACCTGGGTGCAGGCGGGCTGAGTCGGAAAAGAGAGTCAGCAAAGGGAGATAGCGGTGGGGCCGTTTTATAGGATTTGGTTAGGTAAAGGAAAATTACAGTCAAAGGGGGTTCTCTGGCGGGCAAGGGTGGGGGAGTCACAAGGTGCTCAATGGGGGAGCTTTTGAACCAGGATGAACCAGGAAAAGGAATTTCACAAGGTAATGTCATCAGTTAAGGCAGAAACAGGCCATTTTCCCTTCTTTTGCGGTGGAATGTCATCAGTTAAGGCAAGGACAGGGCATTTTCACTTCTTTTGTGATTCTTCAGTTACTTCAGGACATCTGGGCTTATACCTGCAGGTCACAGGGGATGCAATGGCTTGGCTTGGGCTCAGAGGCCTGACAATTGCTGTTTAAATTTGAAATGAATCTTTCTCATTGTATAGTGAAAGGCTAAATTCAATTTCCAGCTACTAAATTCATTGCAGTAGTCAGTTTTTGCTGTGTAGCAAACAACCGTAAAATCTCTCCTACAACCTTATTTTTCTTATTTTTCTTTTTCATAGCTCTCAGGTCTGTGAGTTCCTGAGATTTTAGCAATCTTAGCTGGATTACAATGGTTCCGCTGAGCTGGGCCCCGGTCTTCAGGTGGATTCTTGTCTTCTCACATCTCCTTCTGAAACCAGCAGCTCCAGGCTGGGCGCGGTGGCTCATGCCTGTAATCCTAGCATTTTGGGAGGCTGAGGTGGGCGGATCACGAGGTCAGGAGATCGAGACCATCCTGGCTAACACGGTGAAACCCCGTCTCTACTAAAAATACAAAAAACATTAGCCAGGCGTGGTGGCGGGCGCCTGCAGTGCCAGCTACTGGGGAGGATGAGGCAGGAGAACGGCTTGAATCCGGGAGGCAGGGGTTGCAGTGAGCCAACATGGAGGCACTGCACTCCAGCCTGGGCAAAAAAGCAAGACTCCATCTCAAAAAAAAAAAAAAAAAAAAAAAAAAAGAAGAAGCAAAAAAGCAAATGAAACTAGCAGCTCCCTGGGTGCACTATTTTTATGACCTGAAAGAAACCCTGAGAGGCAAGCAGAAACCAGAACGCTTCTTAACTCTTTAACTGAGAATCAGCATGGTGTAACTTACACACTCATCCTATTGGCCAAAGCAAGTCAACTGGCAAGCCCAATATCAATGGGATAGGCAAACATATTGTGACCCCAAAGAGACACCACACTAAAAAAAAAAAAAAAAAAAAAAAAAAGCAAGTGAAATGTGGTTCATTTATAACCTTGCTGCTGGGAGGTGAAGAATTGGGAACAATAATTAAATTCACTGCATATGGGTGATCTTTGTTTTCTCATCTGTAAAATATTATCTGTGTGAACTTCTAACCTAGTTAATTACATAAACGAATACCCACTGAATAGAAATTGTTTGTTCTTACTTTATACTATGTACTACGTGCTTGATGCACAAAATTCTATGAAACATTGCTACATCTGTTAGCTGAGTGAGACATATTTTATTAGATAGGACAGGCTATGCTGAGGTCAAGTAACAAATAGACACCCAAATCTTAGTAAATTTAAGCAATAAAATTTATCTTCTTGGGTACAGAATCCTTTTCAGGTAGAGAGTTTTTCTTGGTGACCATCCTCCAAGCAGTAATAGAGTGAACCAGGTTACTGGCATTTTATGCCACCATCTTTTATGTGGCCTTTCTGCTTGTCCCAAAAGTGAAAGGCAGTGTGAATGACTGTGCAAGGAGGTTCATGGTCAGGCCTAGAAATAGTACATATCACCTGTTGCCACATTAAAGATAGTGATCACATTGCCACTATCTAGTTATATGGTCCCAAACTAGCTAGAGTAGTTGGTAATGTAGTGTCTCTGCTATAATTCCCCTTATGTTCACCAAATATCTGTTTCTCTTTTTTTCCTACACATAGAACACAATTTATTTTTTCCTAAGTAGGACAACACAGAGACTCATCCAGTTATTAAATCCAATTTAAACTCCATGATCTTTAAGTCATACACAACCCTGACTACTAGATCCTGAAAACCTGTACATTCTCCTAGAAGTCTAAATGACTAAATGATCATGCCCCTTGACCAGAAAGTTTAGTCATCTGACTAGACAGACACAAAAATTCACACACTCTGTATAGAGCCTGGATACCCAGAATAAATACTTCAGTTTGGAAAGGGAATTAAGAGGAGACCTTATAGTCATTGGTCTCTAGTAATTCTGAAACACCAGTGAGCTGATATTGTGAAATCCCTATACCCTAGAAGTGTCAGGGAGTTCTTTGAGATATATATATATATATATTTTTTTTAATCAATCTCTGAATACACTCTATGAGACAAACTGTCTTGTCCATAGTTTTTCTTGGTCCTGGTTGCATGTCCTGGAAAGCTCCTCCTAGTTCATTATTCACTTTATCATTTAAAGTGATTTTGGAAAAGCTTGAACTCCTGGAGAGCCAGAGGCTTTTGAAATGCGCCTATTGCTCATGAAGGATGATCTCTTAAGAGTTCTAAGTATTAACATATCTTAACTTTTTTATGGTCCCTATTTTCCTCAAAACTTTGTACGTGTCAAATATATTTGGTTCTTGTCTGTTCCAAACTTAAGTTCTTTTAATGGACATAGTTTTCAAATCCGCTTATATTGTTCTACTTTCTCACTATCACATCTGTCTCACTCAATTTAATAGTGGCTATTTACCTTATGCTGACAATATCCCTGGGTCACTTTAAACAATTGAAAATTTTTACTGGGATAATGGAAAAAATATATATTTCTTAAATTAATTTTTTACTGTTTGGGATATAGCAGCAGTTAGCTTTTCCAACACTGCAACTTGCGCATGATCTTTTAAATTCTACCTTAAACTCATTATTGCTTATAATTTCTTATCTATGTATACCAATAACAAACAAGAAAGTGTGCTAAGATAATGATTTCCAACTTTTTTCCTTGAGAGCCAGCCACAAGCTTAATAGGCCCACAGTTTGCTCTCAAATATACCACAGATAATCAAGTTTTTTTTGCCACTGCATGACTCGATTCACCTACTTTCTAGCTTCTGATTTCAGTTTCCTCTTATCCACTCGCTAACTTAAAAAAAAAAAAAGCCTTTTAAATTCAGGAGTACATGCACAGGTTTGTTACATAGGTAAACCTGTGTCATGAGGGTTTAGGAACATACTTCAAAATAATAACAGCCGTATATGACAAACCTACAGCCAACATCATGCTAAATAGGGAAAAGTTGGAAGCATTCCCCTTGAAAACCAGTACAAGACAAGGATGCCCTCTGTCACCACTTCTATTCAACATAGTATTGGAAGTCCTGGCCAGAACAATCAGGCAAGAAAAAGAAGTAAAGTGCATCCAAATAGAAAGAGAGGAGGTCAAACTATCCCTGTTTGCAGATGACATAATCTTATATCTAGAAAATCCCATTGTCTCAGCCCCAAAGCTTCTTAAGCCAATAAACCACTTCAGCAACATCTCAGGATACAATGAATGTGCAAAAATCGCTCGCATTCCTATATACCAAAAAGACTCAGGCTGAGAGTCTAATCAGGAACAAACTCTCATTCATAATTGCCACAAAAAGAATAAAATACCTAGAAATACAGCTAACGAGGGAGGTGAATGATCTCTACAAGGACAAGTATAAACTACTACTCAAAAAAATCAGAGATGATACACACAAATGGAAAAACATTCCATGCTCTTGGACAGAAAGACTCAATGTCATTAAAATGGCTATACTGTTCAAAGCAATTTATAGATTCAATGCTATTCTACATAAACTACTATTGACATTCTTCATAGAACTAGAAAAAAACTATTTTAAAATTGATATGGAACCAAAGAAAGAGCTCAAATAGCCAAGGACATCCTAAGCAAAAAGAGCAAAGCTAGAATCATCATGCTTACCCAAGTTCAAACTATACTAAAGGGCTACAGTAACCAAAACAGAATGATATATCAGATAGGTAGACTGGATGCTGGTATAGTACTAACTAAACTATAAAACTAAATGACTTCATTCAACAAAAATTAGTTTGTTATCCATTCAAATTCCAATGTGTACCATAGCTTGTCTGGGATTCTTTCAAAAAAATGACTCAAAAATCTAGGCTGTTTCTATTTATAATATCACTACTTTCAGCATAACTCCCATGCTCTTTCAAGTAGAAGAGATTATGGAGGATGACAGAGCAAGCCTTATGTCTAGGTATAGAACAAACTTCTACTCCATTGCATTAGCTAAAACCCAGTTACGTGGCCCAAATTACAAAAATAACTGCAAGTAAGCCTGAGATTTATAGTTTTTTTATGGGTACAGAAAGTTTTAATGAGTTGGATGGGTATCTTGCTAGTTTTGCCACACATAAACACCTAAAAAAATCTTAATTCTGCATGACTTGAGGCTATCATGAGGATCAAAGAATGATCCCCTACATACAATATATACAGTAAAACAATGCACACATTTAAACTATTATTAGGCTATTCATGGTTGTTAAAAATAATCAGTAATGCATATTCATTTGAGAATTATTAGCATATACCCAGTAAACATAGTTTTTACATGCAATTAGATAAAACTTTAAATAGCCTATATAGTTCTATGTTATTTGAATTTTATTGCATTCCAGTTAGGCAAGAAATATGTGTATCTAATATAATGTATGTGATCCATGGGTCAATCTAATAGGAACTCATAGTCTCCAGATCAGACCTGCAAAAATAATAGCTCTAATTCTCCTTTCAACTAAATTTAAGTAAATATAATCTGTTTTTGCTATTATTTGTAAGGTAGTCAAAAGAATTAAAGCCAAGAAAAAAAAAATTCCTAGTCATTAGAATGATATATCCATATTATTTTCATTGGATATTCATTGTACACTATTTAACATAAACATAAATATGCAAGGTCAAATGATAATTTAGCCAATCACTATATAACACTATACATGTAAACAAAACATTGTAATTACAGTGACATGGAAAGCACAAATTAACTAGTTTCAGAGTACTCATGGGAATGATCAGAAATCAGCAATTCTTTGGCACTATATTCAAGAGCGTGGAATCATGTCTTAATTCACTTTTCTATCAATTCAAAATCACTGGATGAGTTCTCTTGAATGTTGAACATTTTTCCAGGCACAAAGTTATAACATTTTCCTACTGGACTACAGAGAACGAAAAGTGAGAAAAGAGGGACAAGTTAAAATTTCTTAGCTTATATATGTTGTTTTTAACTTATATTTACTATAGACAGAATTAATCCACAGTGGAGTATAAAATAAAATTACAGGTTCAGGAACATGACATCTTTCATATTTTGACATCACCAGTTATTATCCCTACAAGTTTGAACAAATCACATAATCGTTCATAATTACTGGTTAGTAACTGGCTTTGGATAATAGAAAAAATAATAATCTTTCTATATCACAGGGTGGTTCCAAAGATCATATAAGACTATGTACACAAAAGCACTATGAAACTAAATTTCTGTACAAATTTGAAGTATTATTGTTGCTTCTAAAATTGCCTTAATGGATTACATTTCAGATGAGGCCTTGTTTTTTATTTTCAATTATTATTATTATCATAGTTGTACCTTATGCCATAAGACAGACATTATGCTTAACCTTTTCTCTTTTCATGATTTCTATTTCTCCTGGTGCATTAAATTTAATGCAATAAAACTGTCTCTTTCCAACATGTAAAATGCATTTGTAATCCTAACTATAGGAAGACAGGCAATATAATAAAGATGTATAAAAAATGTATATCTAAAGATCAAGATGAAAGATATGAGTGATTTGTAATACAACCTGTCATCAAAAGCACTGAATGCCAGAGAATATATGATATGTGCAAGAATCAATATTAAAACCGTACTTAGTAGAGTTTAAGAAGGCAATGGTGACATTTAGCATTGCATTTTACATTTTGCTAATGGACTAGAAAGTCAGCTGTCATTCTGTGCTCTTTAGCAACAAAATCTACTTTATTCGGTAAAGTTGTAAATAAAAAATTACGGTATTAACATTCTTCTCAAGTTAGACTGAAATTCATGAAATGTGATTGATCATGTTTTCCCCTCTGTCTTTCATATACTCTTGTTTGTTTTGATAAGAGAAACCTAAGGTCAACTTAATTTTTCTTATTGTAAAATCAATAATAATGATTATCTTGGGTTCTTTTTGAGTTTTGTCATAATTGACCAGGAGTTATTCAATAATCATTGCAAGCGAGATATAACTCATGTTAGCATGACTAATTTAAAACTACCCAGAAGCTGAAATTTTGTATGTAAACATAAACACAGCATGGGTATATGGAAGTGATAAAAATATGTATAATACCTGATAAAAGTGACTATTTCCTATAGACCCCAAATTGACCTAATTTCTTTTTAAAGCTTTAAAAATTATCTTATTTTTAATGTGTTTAGGTTTAGTGAAAAATAAGTCTTGAAAAATATACTTGGAAATTACATTCATAGCTATATCTAATAGAAGGGTTATGGTAATTACTATTTACATTTTTTTTTTTTTTTTTTTTTTTGAGACAAAGTTTCACTCTTGTACCCAGGCTGGTGTGAAATGGCATGATCTCGGCTCACTGCAACCTCCACCTCTGGGTTTAAACGACTCTCCTGCCTCAGCCTCCTGAGTAGCTGGAGTTACAGGTGCACGCCACCATGCCTGGTTAATTTTTGTATTTTTAGTAGAGATGGGGTTTTGCCGTGTTGACCAGGCTGGTCTCGAACTCCTGACCTCAGGTGACCTGGCCGCCTCGGCCTCCCAAAGTGCTGGGATTGTAGGCATGAACCACCACACCTGGTCAGTAATTACTATTTTTTGCTCATTATTTAAAACATATTTTCTTGTTACTAGTGTTATGTATAACAAAAACATAGAAGTAAATATGCATCACTGTATTTATTCAGTATTGATTGTCCTCTATCTAGCAAAGCAATTAAATTTCCAATATTCCACAGATAAATGAAAATTTATTTCATTACCCTTAATGAATATTTTCATTGTATGTTTTAAAACTATGATACTATTTTCTCATTACCTTTTTTTTTTTTTTTTTTTTGAGATGGAGTCTTGCTCATCGCCCAGGCTGGAGTGCAGTAGCGCGCTCTAGGCTCACTGCAAGCTCCGCCTCCTGGGTTCACGCTATTCTCCTGTCTCAGCCTCCTGAGTAGCTGGGACTACAGGCGCCCACCACCACGCCCGGCTAATTTTTTGTATTTTTAGTGGAGACGGGGTTTCACCGTGTTAGCCAGGATGGTCTCGATCTCCTGACCTCGTGATCCGCCCGCCTCGGCCTCCTAAAGTGCTGGGGTTACAGGCGTGAGCCACCGCGCCCGGCTTCTAATTACTTTTAAATGGTTAGCCACCTCTCCAATGCATGTAAAAAGCAGCACGGCCATGAAAATGTGTATAGCTCAATAAAGCTACCATAGAAGGTTGACATTTAAAGTGCTTCTCCTGCTCATCTTGGCCACTACTGTCATACTTGAAAGACAGCTTTTGTATAAAGAAAGGTGATGGGGCCCAACAGAAAAGTTTTATGACTGTACTTTTCTTAACAACTAAAAGACAGGTACGGTGGTCACAGCTACATCTACATCAATCATGCTAAATCTAACACACATTCTTCTGGGTGTGAGAGAAGAGACTACTGAAAATCTGGTATAAAATGAAGCCAAAGTGTCACATGCTTTGAATTAAATGCACACACACACACACACACACACACACACACACACACACACACACCCCAGAGATATGGAGTGAATTATCCACATACTGAGGATGATTTTGCTTTCTTGCCTTATTCTGCCTTCTTCCTTTTAAGTTTCACTGATTGCTAATCCAACTATTGCCTGCTCCTTATCTTTGGCAAGCACAGAGAAATGTAGCTAGTTATATATTACCAAACATGCTCAGTGTCCTTCAACAGGCAATGTCTTTTGTATGAACCTATTCATTGCCACATCTCTACCTCACTAACTTACTTTTTAGTGGTGTTTTTATGAACCTGGAAAGCAATCCAATTAATTAACAGGCAAAAAACATAAGCATCATTCACTTCTGACTTGTACTTTGGATTAGCAGGATAATTTTCAGGAATGACTCAGCTAGTCAGGTATAAAGGCGCACAGCCCTGGATAAAAACCTGCTCTGCAACCCAAAGTCTGCCATGACCTTGAGCCAATTATTCAACACCCCAAATCCTCAGGTAGAATTAAAAACCTGAATCAAAGTCTCATAGGAATACTAATAATATTACAGATAATATATACAAAATGATTCATTTAGTGTTTGGCATACAAGGGACAGTCAATAAAAACTGGCTCTAATTATTAAGAGGAAACATTACATATTGGCAACCCAAGTTTGATGATGATACTTAAAGACTTAAATTATTTTCAGCTTAGGAAAAGTAAAGATGTTGTTTCATATTTGAGTACCTCTAAAGTGCTGGGCACTTTGCAGAGCAGAATTAGAGACTGTTCTTGACTTACTGTTAACTGAAGTACTTGCTATTTGCTATTGATTTCTCAACCATGACATAAGACCTTGGAAAGAAGAGTGTAGGTAACAATGATTTAAACATAAAATCGAAAACTGCTTTTGAGATTCTTGCTTGTTGGGGTGCTAGCTTTCAAACTACATCGAGGATCATCTAAAATTTATAATACATTTTCAAACTTCTCAAAGCGAAATGGTATATTTAACAGTATGTGGTTTCCTTATCCATCTCTAGACTGATGTAGTGAAGATCCACCTCATTATCAAACTAATAAAGGGAGTACATACTATATGCCAGGCATTGTTCTAAGGCCTTCTCATGAATTCTTTTCTTTGCATTTTGACAATGCCATGAACTTTATGTTTTTTCCACATTTTTAGTATTGGGTTCTGAGGATTATAGAAGGTAATTATATAAGCATGTAGTCTATATTCTTTCACTGCTTCCTGTATTTTTCATCTTTGTCAAAAAATTCTCCAATTTCACAACCTGGAATTCTTTTTTTTTTTTTTTTTTTAATCACCCAGGCTGTAGCTGGAACTACAGGTGTGCACCACCATGCCAGGCTAATTTTTGTATTTTTAGCAGAGAGGGGGTTTCACCATATTGGCCAGGCTGATCTCAAACTCCTTGTGATCCACCCGCCTCAGCCTCCCAAAATGTTGGGATTGTAGGCGTGAGCAACTGCGCCCGGCCCTGGAATTCTTGAAGTTATTTTGATTACCCACCTTCTCTTATCTCCTTTACCTAAGTCAATAAATCCTTTATATTTCACTTCACATGTCCTTACCTTTTTCTTTTTTTTTTTTTTTCAGTGTGACCTACCATAAAATCTTTCTAATTGATTCCTGTCATAACTCTCACTGTCTTTAATCCTTTCTCCCTTTCTGTGGTTGTTACAGTTTTCTACCTAGAGGAATTTGTTCATGTCACTTCTCTGTTTGAAAGCCTCCAGTAACTCCTTAGCAAGGCTTCCCTGGTTCTTAACAACAGGCATATTCCTGCACCTTGAGCCTCAATGCTGGCCATCACCCACACCATCACCCCACCATAATCTTCCATACATCCATCATGTATAAACACATTCTCTGGGGCTGCAAAGTCAAACCTCTGATTACTCCCTACACAATACCATGTCAAATCTGTGCCGTTTGCTTGGACTACCCTCAAAATTATGTATAGACTTTCCCTGATTCAACTTTATTGTAGGCAGAATTCTCTGCGACTGTTTAACTGAGATGTATTTGTAGGAAGTTTATTGGAGATGTTTTCATCAACAATGCATATGAGAAATGAAGGAAGCAGTATTGGTCAGAGGAGAAAGTGAACTATGATACAGTTAGAACAGAGCCCTCATCCAATCCTATGGGGTTAGCTGGAACCAGGAAGGACGTTCAAAGATATCCCTACTTGAAGAAAGGGAGGCAAGTCATCGAATAATATTGAATAAGGGCGTTCCCTGGGGAAGAACCATGACATTGGACAAAGGGAGTCTCTTCAGTTCAGGATAATTACTAAGGAGGAATTTATCCCAGTATGAAGGAGAAAAAGAGCTTTAGTCCAGAAAGAGGCTCTGGGTGGCACCTCACAATACCATCTGCACCCCATAGTGGAATGAGTCTTCCTTCTCTATGTCCCCTGTGTTTAGGGAAGTCTCTCTCCCAACACACACAACATTATACTCCAAGCGTATTAGACTCCCTCATGGTCCCCTGAGCTCTCCCGGGGCTGCCTTTACACTTTTAGCAGCCATCCCAGTAGTGCCTGGCACCTCGGAGGCTTTTATGAAGAATAAATGAATCCATCAAACAGCAGTTGGAGTAATGACAGCATGAAATAAACTACACCTCAGAAGACAATACCTAATGCTCCGTGCTGTTTTGTGAAACAGGTAAAACAGAAGTGTTAATTAACATTGCGGTTTGGTTATATTGGTTTCCAAGGAAGTAAAGGGAACCTGCTGAGAAGAGGTTTAGTATGTAAAGAAATCTCCACAATGGAAATAACAGTTTCAGAGGCACAATAAATTACCAACATCGGTTACAGCTGAGAAAGAAGACCTGACAAAACTACAAATTTGAAAGAAAGGATGATCAGAGACTCTTAATTTGAAGACTGACTGGGGAGAACTGGAATGAGAAATGGACCAGAGGGAAAAATTGTTGAAAAATATTTCGAATCAACTAAGCTCAGGGTTACAAATCAAACACTGTTTTGCAAAACCACTACAGTGATGCAAATAAATTCTCAAGTAGCTACTTGAGTAATTATTTTGGTAAAATATATGATTGTTTCAGTTGCCTTAGAGACTGTCTGAACTCTCTGAGAAAAAAATGGTAAATGGCACAGCCTTCCCAGTCCCTAGAATATTGTAGACTTACAATAAATGTTTGTTTGCCCACCTCCCTTTCTTAAAGGGAAAGGTTTCAAGACAGCCTTGCTTTTCATTTTAAAGACTTGTGCTAGTGCCCATAAAATTAGAATTATGGCATTGAGGGATGTCCTATTGGCCACATCATGCCTCTCACAAAAGACTGTGGTAACATATATGACTCAATCTAAGACTTCAGAAAAATGAAAATGGCTGTTTATCTCTTCTTTTTCTGTCTGGATAATTCCTTGTTCCTTTCTTTTTTTCTTTGCATCATGCTCCTCACACCTTCACCTAATTTCTATAAGTACCATACAGCTAATATGCTCATTGTAGGTGTATTTAATATGTAGAAGTTGTGCTTACAATGTATGTGTATATTGAAGATAGAAGTAGAACATGTATCTTTTCTCAAAATTAATAAAATTGGTTGCTACTGAGTTCGGCAAGCAATATTCAGTATCTATATCTTGTAAAACAGTGTCCTATAAAATATTCTAGAGAATGATAAATAAAACATAAGAATGTTGAGAAAGAAGACAAATAAACCCCTAGCAGAAATGGACAAAAGAATGAAATATGTGCTATGGTTGAGTTGCAATTAATGTGCTATGAGAGCAAAGAGGTAAGAATGACCTTAGGGAGATCAGAAGATGCAGCCCTTTTCACACCGTTTGTGCATCCCTAATAATTAGCTAATTGACTTCTGCGTGTAAATCTGTGTTGTCAGCTCTGTATGTGTTTCCCAGTAATTAACCATTTTTTTCCAGTTAGTTTTATGTATAGTCCATCTGTGCCTTTTTAGATGCAGGAAAGTTATTTTAGGATGATCATATACACATCAGTCTCAGGAATGCCAGTTTTATAATGAGCAGAAGTTGACTGAAAGGAGACCAAACAATATGACACACAACTCAGTATTAAATGTGGCTTGGAGACCAGCAATGAGAAGTGTGGTTGAAAATAACTAGAGAAAGCAGCAAAGTTCACAAGAATAATTTTGAGGAAGTAAATTGGAAAGAAAAATCTGTAAAAAATAATATTTAGCTTAATCATGATAGAACTACTATGATATAGCAACTAGAGTGACAGGATCTAGGACAATGACTATTGAAGGCTGTTCCAAGATATCTGGAACATAGCAACAAGATAGAAACATTAGATTTGATGTCAAATTCAACCTAAACTTGGAGATTGTATTTAGAAATTGACTGCAAACTGGAGATTGAGAGAATTTACCTGACTTGATGATAAAATCATCTGAAATTGAGAAGTCAGAAGCATGTTTTGCAGGATTACAGAAAGATTCACATTATGCTCCTATGTACAAAGGGAATAAAGATCCTGTATTTTTCTATAACTGTTCCATCTTACTTCCTACCCTCCAATAGCTAGGCAGCAGTAAAATTAAGTAAAGACTACTTTTATTTGTGAATCTCAGCAATATCCAATCAATTTATGATGTGTTTTTTTTTTCTTTAGCAAATGTGTCTTCTTGAATAATTCAAAATGCATCAAGCTTCTCTTACATTATCTAAGATACCTTTTAGATATTTAAGAATAGAGGCATAGCTGATGACATGACCTTCAGTATTGGGGAAAGAGCCTAGTTCAGCTACTATATAATATGTCCTAGCTTGTATGCTAAAGTACTGTTTAACTGAGCTGCTGTTTTGCCTGATTCTGTTGGCAGCAGCTGGTGATAGCTGGTGATTTTGTTGGCAACAAGCTGGCAACATCTTTTCTTTCATGGTTTCAATAGCGTCTAAGTATCTTCCCTCTTGCACTGACTTTAAATTTCTGCTGCTTCTCCCATCTAACACATGGGCTAGTTGATCTAATGGCATCTCTTACGAGATTACCTTGCCCTTGATCCCAGGAGGCCACATTACCCTCTGATCCCTATACATGTCAGTGACACACAGGAACAGAGAGGCATTTGAAACACAAACTAGACCGTCTTTTTCCCTAACAACACAGCTCTACCTTCCAATCGTGCCCAAGATTCCAATGTTACCACAGGGACACTAGGCAGGATTCTGTTCCCTGCATCCCAAGGAGGTGGCTGGGCAATATCCCACAAGAAGTTGACTTCAAGTTCAAACTAATTCATGCTTCTCCAAACATCGCTGGCTTTGCAATTCCAATGCTGGGAAATCAGATCATATGACCAGCCTGATCTAGACTTCTTTAATGTCTTTGCTCGTCTGTTTTTTTTTTTTTTTTCAAATTCCTGTAGAATCAGAAGTGAAAATATTTTCATTTATTTCTCCTTCTCCTCTTCCTGGGAATTCTACTATATTAAACTTTATTATCTAAACTCCTAGGACCAGACAATAATATGTTTTATAGAAACATGAAAAGAAAATAATTTGTCACAATAGTCCCTGTTTTTTAGTCTATAGACATGTACATTTTATTTTGAATATTAATTTATAAGTATTCTATTTCTTTTTCTTTGTATTCCTTCTGAGTTTTATGAGCACGAATGCCATGAGACTTGCCCTTGGAGATATGAAGAGCCTCTGGAATTTTTAATACATCCTCCCTGCCCCTACGTGAAATTGACGAGGTCATTTTTATTTTAAAAATCCTAGAAAAGAGATCAAAGCAGGCTAACTAAAAGCCATGTTACACAAGGTATAAGACTGGGGCTAGGATTTTTTAATTAAGTGTACTCAGTTTAGTTACACCATTTTTGTTATTCTTTTGAAATTGAAGTTACTGACCATCTTCAGGTTATGTATTAAATGCTGATTTCTCCACAGAGTAATCACTGGAGGGCGCATTATCTAAGTTAACAACAATTAAAAAAAAAAAAAAAAAAAAAAAAAAACTCACTCAGTTGGGGAGAGGTGGTTTTATAATTTAAATACACAATATTCTTTAAAAACCACTCTGACAAAAAGTTATATAAGAAATACCAAATAAGAAAATATTACAAATAAAACCTTGATTTATTGAGCCTTGATTGATACAAGATTGACAGAGAAAATAAAAATAAGGACCCTGCAACTAGTTATTATATTATATAGTAAATAGAGTAGATGTTAGGATGATAAAAAAACAAAGATATAAAGCTGACCATAGTTTACCAGCCTATAAATCAAGATGACTGTTATAATTTCATTTTATCCATCCTTTTTCATTCACTCCCCTTCATTAAAAACTTTGTGCTGCATACTGACCATATGTCATTGTATTTTGAGATTTATCTGTCCATAGGTTCAGTGAGCACAAATTACCTAAGTATGAATATTAGAGAAGTGGATGTTCTTTAATATTAGAGAAATGGATGTTCTTCGCCTTCTTTTCTTTTTTTGAAACAGAGTCTCGCTCTGTAGCCCAGACTGGAGTGCGGTGGCGTGATCTCAGCTCACTACAACCTCTGCCTCCCAGGTCCCGGTTCAAGCAATTCTCCTGCCTCAGCCTTGCAAGTAGCTGGGATTACAGGCATGTGCCACCATGCCCAGCTAATTTTTGTATTTTTAGTAGAGATGGGGTTTCGTTATGTTGGCCATGGTTGGTCTTGAACTGCTGACCTCGTGATCTGCCCACCTTGGCCTCCCAAAGTGCTGGGATTGGAGGTGTGATCCACCGCGCCTGGCCTCTTTACCTTCTTGACCTAAGATTAATGTTTATTACCAAGAGGATCTTTGGACAGTATAATATAGCAAAGCAGATTCATATTACCCAGGATACTTGTTTTAAATAAACTTTGTATTCTAGAATAGTTTTAAACCTATGAAAAAGTTACAAAGGTAATACAAAGAATTCCTGTATATTGCCCACTCACTGCCCTCTATTGTTACCATCTTTTATTACTGGAGCACGTTTATTATAATTAATGAACCAAAATGTACAGCTAATGGATCAATATATATTTGATTAAAAATAAAATAAAACTAAATCAAGATAATATTAGTAGTACTTACAGTTGTAGTATTAGTAGTGACATCTAAATGGTTTAGGAATAATGGATACTTTATGTGTAGTTGAAACCAGGCCTCAAACAATTGTCATCAAGATTATGCTCGTCCCTTATTTTTTCCTTTTTTTGCCGTAATTTAACTAACTCTACATTCCCTTTCTTGGCATTATTCAGACAGAAATTTTCAACTTAGAAAGATATTCACAGCAACTTCAGTCTCACATCTATATTCATGACAACCATTACATACACTGTTTCTAACAAACCTTAAGATTGACCTTCACTGGACTGATTCATGACATGTGACTCTTCCTGAGTCAATTGCCATGGGGAAGTGAACATGTGGATTGACCAGACCAGCATTACATTCCAGCCCTGGATCAAAGGGTGGGATTAGCTTTCTCAAATTACAGCCCAGTTATGGGAAAGATGATTCTCATTACATTAAGTTGCTGATAGAAGAGAGAATACATACTGCATACCAATAAGACAAAACTATCTCTATTATAATATGTATATGAGTTGGTGTCTTAAAGTTGAAAGAATCTCCAAGCACAGTAGTTTACAAACATTACCAGTTTGAACTGTATCTAGAAAATGCATGGTTGGATTTTTCTATTTTTGTGAAAATGGCAAGAGAAAAAGATGCTCTCTTCTTTCTTGTTGACTATCTTGCAAGTGGGTTATCTTTATTTTTCAATAAAAATAAGAAACCGAATTGAGCCAATATTAAATGCATGTTTCCTTCACAGCTCCAAGACACAAAATACTCCAAATTCCTCTAGCAATATTTTCTGATACTTTATATGTAAAATATTTTACAGGAAGATTGAGAAATAACTAAGGATATTTCAAGTTTTACTTTAGACTACAAGACTTACCTTCCTGAAAACAGCAATAATAGTTAATATTTCTTGTAGATTCCAGGTGCTTTGAAAAATATTTACAAACAAGATACCATATAATTTGCAGAGCAACTAATTAAGATTGTACAATTATTTTTATGATATAGAGGAAGCAACTTAATCAAAGGAACAAAGCAAACTCTAGCAGGTCAGACAGCTAGCAAGTATTTTTATCAGATGGCACTTATATATCTTCCTTCATATCTTCTTTTACTTCACTGCTTCCAACTGGCCAGGGGTGATAGTTGATGCACCCCCAGTCAGTGCACAGGAATTCCCTTTGTGTGAATCTGACCAAAATTATCACCACTCTATTCATGGATCTAATGAATAACTTTTGCCCTGTGCCCAGGCGTATCTGTTGATGTTGAGGCATAAGACATCATATAAGCATTTGCTAACTACATCTAAGTCACCTGCAAGTGAGAAGGAAGTATAACTCTGAATGTGAATCTTTAACCAATGGGAGACAAATTTTTCTCCATTCCTTTGTATTCATGACCTGTCCTAAGAAGCAGTTATTAATAAGGCTTCTTGGAAGTTATTCTGGTGTGATCAAGCAACCAATCACACTTTCTACCATGTAGTGGTCAGCCTGAGAGTGCACCCCTATATCAGCTCTTGTTTCTTACCTGCCTCACTTTCCTTTGCCCTTGTCCCTGCTCCAAGGATCATGCTCTTGAATAAAACTTTAACGCATAGCATTTGTTTCAGGCTCTGTTTCTCAGAAATTCAGTCTAAGACAGTTGATACCAGGAATGACCCAAGAAAGTGAACCCTTAGTTTAATTTATTAAAGCTGCATTCCTGACGAGCCTCAGAGCTGTAAGGATCTCTGCTGGTGTGAAAAGGGACTAGTGATAAGCTCTGGCATGCCGTGACATATTATTAAGGCATTGCCTTGTGGTTAAATGGGATGTGGTGTATGAGGAAGATCAGACTTTAGGATATGTGGTGGCTGTATGTTTATATGGTATGGGGACAATGATAATTATAGGGACTGTGGATTGATCAGGCTTTTGTTGATAATATTGGAAACTTTGAAAGAGAAAATTACAGGCTTACAGCAGCCAATTGCCAATCTGAGGCATTCAATGAAAACCACAGGGCCTCTATGGCTTCATTTATGCAGCACCTTGACATCTATGAGTATAGAGCACACAGCAGAAAATTAGACCCCAGATTTAATTGTAACTATGACAGAACTACACAGAAGACTGAAAATGCTCCCTTGAGAAAGCTCATCTATTTAATTCAGGATTGTGGTTAGAAAAGAGCAAGAGTTTGAGAATTGGGATGGGGACATTTAGATAGACAGAATTTAGAATTTTGGACCCCGTATCCCACTGAACAAAGAAAGAAATGACTCCTCTGCCTTGTCATAAGAGAGGCGATTTTCCAACGTGGAGCATATGAAAAGAAAGACTCTAGAGGCAGATCCCCCCAACCCAAAATCTAGCTTGTACCCTTCTGGTGTCCTGAAAAAACATATTGTTTCCAGCCTGTCTTCAATGCAAGGAAATTCAGTACTTTCTTTAGGAGAAAGTTATTTAATCACTAATTAGAATTAGAAGACCTGATTAATTATGTACAGTACAGCAACTGTGGGATAATTGTCACAGTGGGTATTAAAAGAGCAGGGGCATGGACTATAAGGGTGGTTATATTAGGTTAACTTCTCTAAGAAACAGATTTCTAGATGAAGATTTGATTGTAAAAGTTTAATTCAGTAGTGCTCTCAGAAATAACTTATTAGGGGTTGAGGGGAAGAGGATTGGGCAAAGAGAGAAGTTGAACTGCTGTGATAAAATCGAAGAAGGGGTCTCAATCAATTCCACAAGGAGTTCTGGAATTGAATGACTATTTACAGTAGTCAGAAATTCAAGAAAAGTAAAAGGCCTTTGTACCCCATCATACACTAGTCATTTGATGTGGGCTGATCCTTGAAGCGAGGGTAACTTGTGTGAGGCAGCTCTCTGTAGCTAAGAGCGATTCTCAAAAATAGATTCAGCTTTAAGGCTTCAGCCAATTCTGCCAACATATGGGAAAACTGCACCTCAGTCCTGAGTGTGGGACTGTGCAGCACACCGTAGCAAATGCCATAATGTGGGAGATTTTAATTTCAGGCATTCATTCCTGCATCGAGAGTCAAAATTTTGTCAACAAGTAGAGACAGTTCTCATATTCTATTGAGGTAATTATTTGAAGCTTGAACACAATGATAGCCTACAGGTGGAGATGTCAGTACTTCCTTTCCAAAATAAGAAGAATGAAAGGAATCCTCAAGGAAATGGTAATGTTAGAATAGAATGGAGTGTTCAACTTGAGAATGCACCACAAAACTCTTTTCCCAAAGTATTCTCAGAGACCATTTCTTTCCCTGAGGCAATGTGGAATGTATTGGTAGGGGATGAGGAAGAAGCTAACATCACTAAGAAACTGTTTCCTATCCTCTAAAGGACAGGATTGCCAGAGAGCTATGTTGCCATGAAATTTGGATCTCCAGGATAAACAGCAATGATGGGATTATGAAATAGAAGGGGGTAGGTGGAAGCACTTAATGTTTAAAGGCAAGATTGATGTAATTACTCTAGTGGGTAACAAGAAGAGAATGGTAATAAGGATGTCTTGATACATAGGTATCTGTGGTAATGGCAAATAGATCCTATTGTTCTAGAAAAAAAGATAAATTATAAAAATAATTGTACATTGATTGGCATATATGAAAGATAAATAAAATGAGAGCTTATGAAATTGATAACTGACACCATCCATCAAAATGGAAAAAATGTGGTCACTCACAAAAATTCCAGATTTAAGTCAATTCACAGACCCAGATGCCTTTGATTAAAGGAAAATCAAGGTTCCTTTGACAATGCATTCTGTCATATCACTGCAATTAAATTAAGTAAATATCCCCTTGATCCTTTCCAAAAGGGAACTGTGGCCAATACCAGGATAGCTGTATTGGGAGAGAGGAATGAAAGACATTTGAAAGACTATTATGTAAAGATTCTGAGTAGAAGCTAATAATGGAGGAACTAAAATATCATCATCATCCCTCAGTTAGATTGGAGACCTTAGACACCAGGAGATTTATATAGTTTGGCCCCCAAGACTGTCTGATTATGCAATGTATCCAACATGTCTACTCAACCACCCTGCAATTATTTCCCTGGTCCCTGATATGATTTGACTGTGTCCCCACCCAAATCTCATCTTGAATTCTCACGTGTTGCGGGAGGGACCTGGTGGGAGGTAATTGAAACATGGGGGCAGGTCTTTTCCATGCTGTTCTCGTGATAGTGTATAAGTTTCAAGAGATCTGATGGTTTTAAAAATGGGAGTTTCCCTGCATAAGTTCTCTTCTCTTTGCCTGCTGTCATCCATGTAAGATGTGACCTGCTCCTCCTTGCCTTCCACCATGATTTTGAGGCCTCCCCAGCCATGTGGTACTGTAAGCTCATTAAACTTATTTTTCTTCCCGGTCTCGGGTATGTCTTTATCAGCAGTGTGAAAATGGACTAATACAGTCCCCAAGGGGATAATTGAATCTAATATATTTAACAGCTGACAGAGTCTTTACATTGATTTATAATCTGTGTAATAAGAGCCATTATGGTAGAAATAGCCAAGCAAAAACTCTCTTCAGTTCTGAAGAATATATAAGAAGCAATATTATATCTCAGTATGAATTACTAAAATAGACACCAACATCAAATACTTAAGGAAGGCAGGCGTAGTGATTCCTATGATATCCCCATTCGATTCACCTTGTGGACTGCTGGGGAAAACAATTAAAGAAATGGTGGATAGGTGGCTATGGGCTGAGTAACTCACATTTACACTAGGTATAGCCTCAATTGCAACTATGTGCTTGTTATGGTGTATTTATTGGTGCGATTCCCCCATGTTCTCTAGCACTTAGCACACTAAATTGATTTGGCAACTACATTCTTCTTGGTTACAGACAATAGGGGGAATCCAAAGTAGTTTGCCAACACATAGTAGGAACAGGAGTACAAATTCAAAGATGAATTGTACCAGTGCTATGTTCATGCCCATGCTCACATTCATGATACACTCTATAAGAACATTAATCTTCTTGCTAGTCTGCAGAACATAATGCCAGTCTACAATAATATTGTATCATGCTAATTGGACCCAATGATCAAAACCTAACAAGTGTTCTATAGGCACAAGGACAACATCTAAATGCCACTCATTACAGAAAAAAAATTCTGTTGAATATGCAGAGACTTGCTATATCAGTGAGATTTTTAGGGGTTCAAATCAGCTGAAGTAGAACATTCTTTGTATGGTGGATAATAATTTAGTATACCTCACATTTCCTAATTATGGTTATTGGTGGGCCACCTTGGGTTTTTGAAGCCACACATATAACATACTTCAGAATACTTTTATGGCTAATTTATTGAGTGACTGAAAAAACTGCCAGTTTTTAGTGATACTAGGAGCAGAAATGTATTCTAAAGCAGGTCAAGAGCATAGTTGATGTCACTCAATGTATGTGATACAGAAGATGTAAAACTACTACAAGTATCTGTAGTATATTTAGGATGCTGTATCGAATATCTGGCAAGTCCCAGTAAGAAAAGTGATATATAGAAGCCTGGGCTATAGGTCAAGTTCAAGATATCTACAGCCAAAAAAAAAAAAACTTTATTGAAAAAAATATCTTCTAATGTATTACGAATTAGCATAGAGTGAGATCCTGACCATAGGACATGAAATGTCTGTGAGACAACAACTGTTTATTTTAACTTGTATATTATTGGAACTGCTGAGTCATAAGTGTGGGAATGTGAAGCAACCATCCATCGTACAATGGAAGAAATATGTGTGATCTGGTCTCAGCAGATCCAGAAAGCATGAGAAAATTATGTGAACTTGTGGGCCAGAATCCCATATAACCAACCAATATTGCATTGACATCTCTTCCTCTAGTTTGTAACTTGGGCCTTTTGGGATAATTTCCTGTGAGTAATTGATGGAGAAAAAAAAAATAATGTTGGGTCTGCTCCACAGATGGATTCCTTAAAATAGTTATTATCCTTAAAGGAGATTCTGTCATGGATTGGACCTCTGCCTCACCTCCTGGGGTAGAGATGAGGACATCTTACAACCACAGAGGTAATATACTATATTAAGTAGTTGGAAATGATGTGAGAGCATCAGCAAACCTGAGGACTGGTCGGTCAGTCTCCTCTCTTGTCTAAGTGCAGATCATGTCAACCTTGATGATTCTCAAAACTTCAGCTGCTTTTTTTCAGACTAAGCTGCTTTTATGGTAACTCACTCTGTGTAGACTCCAACCAGCTCCATCAGGTACAACCCAGGATTTCCTCATCTCATATTGTTCTGAACTCCAATTACCTCCTACTTTGAAGCGCCCCTATTTCCTGAAGAATGAGATGGTGCGGGTCTGTTCTGGACCCGCACATAGAGATCCCAGAAATGCAAATAAAAAATCACAATCCAGGAGTAAAATTTGGTCAGTAACATATAGAAACCACAAGATAAATTATTCTATTTCACTCCTCAGGAATAAGAGTACTGTGAAGCGCTTATTTATTTTACCCTCATGAGTTTGAGTCACGCTTAGTAAGGTGTTGTTTTATTTGCTCTTCCTCTTTCCTGGAAGATTAATTGCAACTATATTGCCTCAGCAAAACACGCAAACTTAGTTCATTGTCAGACAATACTATGCGGGTACTAAATATTCCTTATCATGACATAGTAAAACATCTCTAATTTTTAAAATAAACATAATATCTAAACATTAAAGGGAAAAGGAAGAAGAAAAATAATATAAAGAAAAGTTAATATGACCTTGAATTAATCACATCAATTGCTAAGAGATAAAAATGGGGTTGACTTAACACAAGACAATTTTAATAAAATATGTCAACAAAGTATATTTTAAAAATGGACATCTGTTATAACACCAAAATATTTTTTGCACATTAATTTTGTATGTTTGTTTGTATAAAACTAAGTGCTAGAAACTATTTGTGGTACATTAGAATAAAACTGCATGCACTCAAACACATACAAACAAAGATAATAAAAGACAAAAGCCTAGTAGTTAGTTTGAAGCCTCCTAGCAACCAGGACAAAATGGAAAGTGCATTTCTTGTCATCTAGGGAAGGAAGGAAGTTACCAGATAAATTTATTCCTTTTACTTCTCAGACCATATGCTTATATAAAGAATATATACTGTAAGTTTTTATGCAAAGGACTTTAGGAAAAAAAAATGAGGATTTTTGTTTTGTTTTGTTTTGTTTTTTTTTAAACAATGTCTCACAATGTTGCCCAGGCTAGTCTTGAAATCCTAGGCTCAATGATCCCACCACCTCAGCCTCCTCCATAGCTGGGACTACCAGCAGGCACCACCACACCTGGCAAAATGAGAATTTTTGATGACCATTTTATTACAATCATATAGCTATTTTAAAAATCAAAGGTATCTTCAAAATATACCCATTGTTCCATTACAATAGGAAATTGATGTTTGCAGTCAAAAATATCAAAAGATGGTCTTCCTGACATATTTTCTTTAAGCTAACTTAAATCATTATTATCTAAAATGTATCACCTGAAAGAAGCTGAGGACGGAGGACCTCTTAAGCCCAGGAGTTCAAGCTTACAGTGAGCTATGATCATGCCAGTGCACTCCAGTCTCAGCAATGGAGTGAGACCCCCATCTCTAAAAATATGTATAAATAAATATAAGTCAAACATATCTCCTAATGCTGTCAATAGCCCCTGATGTTGAATTTCAGGGAAAAGATATAGAGATTCTGAGAGGACCACAAAAGAGGGAAATGACCTGTCATATATATCTGCGTTCTTTGTCTCCCAATCTTTCTATTAGTTTTTGTTTGTTTGTTTGCTTGCCTTTAATGAAAGGTTGAGAATATTATCTTTTTTAAAAGACTCTACATTGTACAATGTTTGAGGCTAGGTTTAAGTCCATATCTCACTAACCAAAAAGGATACTCTGCATTATAACATTTTTGGTTAGGTCGATATGGACTTAAACCTATCCTCACACATTTAATAGTTAGGTGAGCCTTAGACATCCTATTGACTTTCTCTGTATGTCTTAATTTCTCCAAATATAAAAATAAAATACAGCTATGTGTTAATGTAAGCATTAAATAGATAGCAAATATACTACCTTCTTTCTTCTTGTAATTCCAGGAGTTATAGCAGTGAATAACAAGTTGCCTGCTCAGAAATTAGGTTTGCTTCCATGCCCATTAAAATATTAAAAACTGTATTAGAATATATAAGAAAAATTGAGGATGGAGCCAAGATGACTGATTAGAAGCATCTACTTTGTGCTGCTCTCATGGAGAGAAAAGTGGCTAATAAACAATAGTGGTTCAACTGGAACATCCAGGTGAAGACATTGAGATTCATCAAGAAAACAGTGTGACCCACAGAGAATGGAGAAGAGCAAGATGACAACTGCCCACCCAGGAGTGGCAGGGAGCCAGGGGAGGCCCCCAACTGCAGGAACAGTGAGTGAGTGAGAGAGTGAGTGAGTGAGAGAGTGAGAGAGAGAGTGAGAGAGTGAGTGAGTGACTGAGTGAGAGAGTGAGTGAGTGAGTGGGTGAGAGAGTGAGAGAGTGAGAGAGTGAGTGAGTGAGAGAGTGAGTGAGAGAGTGAGAGAGTGAGTGAGTGAGAGAGTGAGTGAGTGAGTGTGAGTGAGAGAGTGAGAGAGTAAGTGAGCGAGAGAGTGAGTGAGAGAGTGAGTGAGTGAGAGAGTGAGAGAGTGAGAGAGTGAATGAGTGAGTGAGAGAGTGAGTGAGTGAGAGAGTGAGTGAGTGAGTGAGAGAGTGAGAGAGTGAGTGAGTGAGTGAGAGAGAGAGTGAGAGAGTGAGTGAGAGAGTGAGTGAGAGAGTGAGTGAGAGAGTGAGTGAGTGAGTGAGAGAGTGAGAGAGTGAGTGAGAGAGTGAGTGAGTGAGTGAGTGAGAATCCTGGGGGACCTATACTTCTGTCATGGACCTTTGCATCTCTGGACTCAAGAAATCCCCCATTACCACCACCACCCTTCAATCAGGGCCTGTAGACCAACATAGAACTATGAGGAGTCTGGGCAGAGCTGCCACTCAGGCACCCCAGCACCAGTGGCTGCAGCTCCAGCAACAAGGGAAGCCATGTTCCCTTACATGCCCCAGGAAAGGGACAAAAATAATAGGACTGAGTAGCAATGGACTGTAGGCCTTACCACGACTGCATCTCTCAGGATAAGGTCTACTAACCCGGGATGCTAGCGGGCTGTCCCAGGTCCTCCTGGTTTCTCAGGCTGGGAGAAACTCTGAACTTTCTTGGGACAAAGCTCCTAGTCTGAGTATAGCAAGGGTGATACAACTCTAGCAACAATGACAGGGGCTTTTAGTCGCCTCTGGGAGCTCCACCTCAGAGAAACATAGAACTGCTCCTGTTGGGAATGTTCAGCCATTGGGGTGGGGTGGCTGTGCTGCTGGTCCAAGCTGGGAGCCCTCGGAGTCAAGGGCTCACAGAGAGAAGAGACTGGGCTCCTCTCTGTATGGTGAGTGTGTCTTGCGGGAAGCGCGAGTAAAGCCCTCAGGTTCATTGTTTCTTCTCCGGTCTGAGATCAGCAGGGCCAAAACTTCTGCTGTGGCAGTGGCAGAGGGCCTGTTGGTTGCCTCTGAGAGCCCCTTTCCAGGGAAACAGAGACACTACCAGTGGGAATGTTGAGCTGGGGATGGGGTTGCTGATCTTCAGTCCTGAGCTGGGGGCCCTGCCTGGTGATGAGGGAGGGAAGGGGGCTCACAGGGAAGAGAGCCTGGGCTTCTCCTTCTGGTGGCTGCAGTGTGTTGGAGGTTCCAGCATCGCAACCAGGCCCTTTGTTCCTTCTCCAGCCTGAGGGCAGTAAGGGTGGGACCACTGCAGCTGCAATGGCAGAAGGGCTGTGGGTTGTCTCTGGGATTTCCTCCTCAGAGAAATGCAGAGCTTCCACTGACTAAAGTATTCAGATGGTGGCAGAGTGATTGTGCTGGGGGCCTAAGTCAGGAGGCACTGTCCAGTGAAGAGTAGCAGAGGTAGGGACCCATGTGGAAAACAGTCTGGCTGCTTTTCAGTAAGGCTGTTGTGCTGTGCAGGGGGTTCTCATCAGTCTCCAACAACTACATTCCCTCCTGAGCCTGAGGGCAACTGAAGTGAGAGCCATGGAGCTGCAAAAATGGCTGGCCGGCTCTTCTTCTGGGGAAGGAACAAAAGGTCCTGTTACTGTGCTGCAACTTCCAACACACTGCAGCCACCAGAAGGAGAGAAGCCCAGGCTGTCTTCCCTGCGAGCCCCCATACCCCACTCATCACCAGGCAGGGCCGCTAGCTCAGGATGGACGATCAGCTACCCCATCCCCAGCTGGGCATTCCCAATGTTAGTGGCTATGTGTTTCCCTGGGGAGGGGCTCAGAGGCAACCAACAATCCCTCTGTCACTGCCACAGTAGCAGTTCTGCCGCTAGTACCTTCAATCTGGAGAAGACACAGCCACAGTAGAGAAGAGACCCCAGTCTCATCTCTCTGTGAGCCCTCAATCCCTAATTTTTCACCAAGTTGGGCTCCCAACTTTGGCCAGCAGCACAGCTGCCCCACCCTATGGCTGAACATTCCCAAAAGCAGCAGCTCTATATTTTTCTGAGGTGCAGCTCCCAGAGGCAATCGGAAGACCCTCTGTCATTGTTGCTGCAGTGGTATCACCTTTACTGCCCTCAGATTGGGGAGGAAGCAAA
This sequence comes from Macaca thibetana thibetana, assembly GCF_024542745.1. Lineage (NCBI taxonomy): Eukaryota > Metazoa > Chordata > Mammalia > Primates > Cercopithecidae > Macaca > Macaca thibetana. The sequence continues at coordinate 70,010,010 of NC_065592.1, forward strand.
GATCCTGAATGCTTTAACTACAACTCCAGCAAGCTGCAGCCACCCTAAGGAGGAGAGGCCAATTTGTCTCCCACACAAATCTCCTGCCCGCCTTGCTCATCACCAGGCAGGGCCCCCTGGCTTAAGCCTACCATGCAGTTGCCACACCCTGGGCGAATCACACTGATTAGGAGGGGCTCTGCCTTGGTAGTGGAGCTCCAAGAGGCAAGTGAAAGGCTGTCTACCATAGCCACTGCTATGATCACTTCCCTTACTTCCTCCACTCTGGGGAAGGGACATAAACCCGAGCTCACCCCAGAGCCGCAGTGTGCATTTCGGGAGTTCCAAGACAAGATCTGCAACCAGCATTCAAAGGGAGTTGAGCCCACACTTTCAGAGCATTGAGATGGAGCACAGTTGCAATAATGTGGAAATACAGAGGAGCCATGTGGCTGAGGAAGAGCTATCACAGGGCCATTACAATTAAGCGCCATATTCGGGATTACAGCACAAATTTCAATGCCAAAAATACCTGGCTGATATATTCCCCTGTAAAACCAAGGGCAAGAATGCAGCTATAAATAAAGGCCCTGCACTCCCTGCACTCAGCTTCAACCCTCTGAAAATATCTGGAAGTCATTGACTATACTCAAATTACACCACGGTTAAAAGAATATCAGTCTACACAGATGAGAAAAAACCAGTGCAAGAAATCTAGCAACTCAAAAAAAGAGTGTTTTCGTTCTTCCAAGTGAGCGCACTAATTCCCCAGCAAGGGCTCTTAACCAGGCTGAAATGGTTGAAATGACAGAAATATAAATCAGAATATAGTTAGGAATGAAGATCATCAAGAATCAGGAGTAAGTAAAAACCCAATCCAAGGTTTCTAAGGATTACAATAAAATGATACAGAACCTAGTAGATGAAATAGCCATCATAAGAAAGAACCAAACTGATATGATAAAGCCAAAAGCACATTGAAAGGATTTTATAATGCAATTATAAGTATTAACAGCAGACTAGACTAAACAGAAGAAAGACTCTTAGAGCTTGAATACTGGTTCTTCAAACTAACTGAGTCAGACAATTTTTTCAAAAAAGAATGAACAAAACCTCCAAGAAATGTGGAATTATGGAAAGAGACCAAATGTATGACTCATTGGCATCCCTGAAAGAGAGAATGAGAAAGCAAGCAACTTGGAAAACATATTTCAGGATATCTTCCATGAAAATTTCTCCAGTCTTGCTAGAAAGGCCACAGTTTAAATTCAGGAAATGCAGAGAAGCCCTGCAAAATACTACACAAGAAAACCATCCCTAAGACATATAGTCATCAGATTCTCCAATGTCAAAATGAAAAGAAAACTGTTAAAGGTGGCTAGAGAGAAGGGGCAGACTTCAGCAGAAACACTGTCAGCTAGAAGAGATTGTGGGTCTATATTAAGCATTCTCAAAGAAAAGAATTTCCAACCAAGAATTTCATATCCAGCCAAAGAAAGCTTCATAAGCAAAGGAAAAAGAAGATCCTTCTCAGACAGGAAAATATTAAGGGAATTTGTTATCACCAGACCTCCCTTAAAAGAGATTCTGAAAGGAGTTCTAATACAGAAAGACTGTTACCAGCCACCACAAAAACTTAACTACATAAACCATTGAAACTATAATGCAGCCACACAAACAAATCTGCCTAAGAACCAGCTAACAACATGATGACAGGATCAAATCTGCACATTTCAATATTAATCTTTAATGAAAATCAGCTAAGTGCCCCAATTAAAAAGCATAGAGTGACAAACTGAAGAAAGAATGAAGACATAATGATATGCTGTCTTCAAGAGATCCATCTCAGATGCAGTGACACCCATGGGCTTGAAGTAAACAGATGGAGAAGAATCTACCAAACAAGTGGAAAGCAGAAAAAAAAATTGGGAGTTGCTATTCTAATATCAGATAAAATAGGCTTTAAACCAACAAAGATTTAAAAAGATAAAGATAGGCTTACATAATGGTTAAGAGTTCAATTCAACAAGAATACTTAACTATGCTAAATATATACACACCCAATACAGGAGCACCTAGGTTCATAATGCAAGTTCTTTGAGACCTATGAGGACACTTAGATTTCTACACAATAATAGTGGGAGACTTCAACACTGCACTAACAGTATTACATAGATAATTGAGGCAGAAAACTAACAAAAATATATGTAACCTGGACTCCATACTTGACCAAATGCACCCAGTAGACATCTACAGAACTCTACATTCCAAAACAACAGAATATACATTTTTCTCATCTGCATGTGGCACATACTCTAGAATCTATCACATAGTCAGACAAAACAATCTTCAGGAAATTAAAAAGAAAAAAACTGAAATCGTACCGACCATACTCTTGGACTACAGCACAATAAAAATAGAAATTAATACTAAGAAAATCACTCAAACCATAAAATTTCATGGAAGTTAAACAACCTGCTCATAAATGACATTTGAGAAAACAAATTAAGCAGAAATCAAGAAATTCTTTTAAACTAATTAAAACAAAGATACAATATATCAGAATATCTGGGACACAGCTAAAATAGTGTTAAGATAAAGGTTTATAATGCTACATCCACTTCAAAAAGTCAGAAAGATCTCAAATTAACAACCAAATATGCTACCTTAAGGGACTAGAGAAACAAGAGCAAACCAACCCCAAAACCTGCAGAAGATGAGAAATAACCAAAATCAGAGCTGAACTGAAAAAAATTGAGATGTGAAAAACTGTACAAAAGATCAATTAATTTAGAAGTTTGTTCTTTGGAAGAATAGACAAGATTGATACACCATTAGCAAGATGAATAAAGACAAAAAAAGAGAGAAGATCCAAACAAACACGATCAGAAATGACAAGAAGATATTATCATTGACCACACAGGGGGAAAAGGAAGCCCTCATAGACTACTACAAATACCTCTATGCTCACATGCTAAAAATCCTGGAAAAAAAATGGATTAATTCCAGGAAACACACAACCTCCAAAGATTGAATCAGAAAGAAGTTAAATCCCTGATCAGACCAATAATGAGTTCCAAAATTGAATCCATAATAAAAAGCCTATCAAAAAGAGAAAGCCCAGGACCAGATGAATTCATAGCCAAATTTTACAAAATGTATAAGAAAGAACTGGTATTATTCCTACTGAGATTAATCAAAAAAATTGAGGAGGGATTCATTCCTAACTCATTTTATGAGGCCACTGTCATCTTGATACCAAAACCTGGCAGTGATGCAACAACAAAAAAATAAAACTTAAGACCAATATCCTTGAGCAACATAGATGCAAAAATTATCAACAAAATACTAGCAAACCAAATACAGAAGCACCTGAAAAAGCTAATCCACCCTGATAAAGTAGGTTTTATTTCTGGGATACAAAGTATGTTCAACATAGGCAAGTCAATAAATGTGATTCATCCCATGAACAGAACTAAAGACAAAAAAACACATGATTATCTCAATAGATTCAGAAAAGGCTTTCAATATAATTCAACATCTCTTCATGTTAAAAATCCGCAACAAACTAGGCATTAAAGAAACATGCTGCAGGTGGGTGCAGTGGCTCACTCCTGTAATCCCAGCCCTTTGGGAGGCTGAGACAGGCAGATTGCCTGAACTCAGGAGTTCAAGTCTAACTTGGGCAACATGGTGAAACCCCGTCTCTGCAAAAAATACAAAAAAAAAAAAAAAAAAAGTAGCTGGGTATCGTGGCACACGCCTGTAGTCCCAGCTACTCAGGACGCTGAGGCATGAGAATTGCTTGAAATCAGGATGCAGAGATTGCACACCACTGCACTCCAGTCTGAGTGACAGAGTGAGACTCTATCTCCGAATAAGAGAAAAGAAACATGACCTGCTGCAAAATAAAAAGAGGCATCTATGACAAACCCACAGCCAACATCATACTGAATGGGAATGATTCCCCTTGAAAATCAGCCCAAGACAAGTATGCCATGTCTCATCATTCCTATTCAACACAGTACTAGAAATCCTGGTCAGAGTAATTAGGCAAGAGAAAGAAATAAACGACATCCAAATAGTAAGAGAGGAGTCAAACTATTCCTGTTTGCAGACAATATGATTCTTTAACTAGAAAACCTCACAGTCTCTGCCCCAAAGCTCCTTGATCTCATAAACAACTTCAGCAGTTTCAGAATACAAAAATTAACGTACAAAAATCACTAGCATTCCTGTATATAAACAACACCCAAACTGAGAACCAAATCAAGAACACAATCCCATTCACATAGCCACAAGAAGAATAAAATACCAAGAAATACAGTTAACCAGGGAGGAGAATGATCTCTACAACAAGAATTATAAAACACTGATCAAATAAATCAGAGATGGAAAAACATCCCATGTTCATAGATAGGCAGAATCAATATCATTAAAATGGCCATATTGCCCAAAGCAATTTACATATTCAATGCTATACCTATGAAACTACCAATGACATTCTTCATAGTATTTGAAAAAAAACTATTTTAAAATTCATATGGAACCAAAAAAGAGCACAGATAGCCAAGACAATCCTAAGCAAAAGTAACAAACCTGGAGACATCACATTATCTGACTTCAAACTATACTACAAAGCTACAATAACCAAAACAGCATGATATTGATACAAAACAGACACACAAGGCCAATGGAATACAATAGAGAGTACAGAAATAAAGCCACACACCTACAAGCAGCTGAACTTCAACAAAGTCAACAATAATAAGCAATAGGGAAAGGACTCTCTATTCAATAAATGGTGCTTGGATAACTGGCTAGTCATATGCAGAAATGCAGAATATTGAAACTGGACCCCTTCCTTACACCGTATACAAAAATCAACTCAAGGTACATTACAGACCTAAATGTAAAATCTCAAATTATAAAAACCCTGGAAAATAACCTAGGAAATACCATTCTGGACACAAGCCCTGGCAAAGATTTCATGATGAAGAGGCCAAAAGCAATTGCAACAAAAACAAAAATTGACAAATGGGATCTACTTAAAGAGTTTCTACACAGGAAAAGAAACTATGAACAGAATAAACAGAAAATCTATAGAATAGCAGAAAATATTTGCCAACTATGCATTTGACAAAGGTTTATTGTCCAGAGTCTTTAAGAAACTTAAAGTAACAAGCAAAAAACAAACAACCCCATTAGAAAGTTGGCAACAGACATGAACAGACATTTTTCAAAAGAAGGCATAAATATGGCCAATAAGCATATGAAAAAATGTTTAACATTATTTATCTTTTAAAAAGTGCAACTCAAAACCACAATGAGATACCATCTCACACTGGTCAGAATGGCTATCATTAAAAAGTCAAAAAATAGCAGATTCTAGTGAGGTTGCAAAGAAAAGGAAATGTTTGCACACTGCTGTTGTGAATGTAAGTTAGTTCAGATATTATGGAAAGCAATTTGTCAATTTCTCAAAGAGCTCAAGTAGAATTACCATTCAACCCACCAATACCATTTTTGGGTAACTACCCAAAGAAATATAAATTGTTCTACCATAAAGATATATGTGCATTATGTTTATCACAGCACTATTCACAATAGCAGACATTGAATCAACCTCAGTGCCCATCAGCAATAGACTGCATATAGGAATTGTGATACATATAAGCCATGGAATACTATGCAACCATTAAAAAAGAACTAGATCATGTCCTTTACAGCAACATGGGTAGACCTGGAAGCCATTTATCCTAAGTGAGTTAACACAGGAACAGAAAACCAAATACCATATGTTTTCTTTTGTAAATGAGAGGTAAATAGTCAGTACATATAGACACAAAGAAGGGAACTAGGGACAGCAGAACCTATTTGAGGGTGGAAGAGAGGGAGAGTGAAGATTTAAAAAAAATAAAAAACTACTTATCAAGTGCTAAGCTTATTACCTGGGTGGCTAAATAATCTGTACACCAGACCCAGTGACACACAATTGACCTATATAATAAACCTAACCATGTACTCCTGAACATAACATAAAAGCTAATAAATAGATGTTAGTTAGATAGATAGATAAAAATAATCTTTTTAACAAAGGGAATACAAGAAATTTACTAAAGGCCAGACAGGGTGGCTCATGCCTGTAATCCCAGCACTTTGGGAGGCTGAGTTGGGCGGATTGCTTGAACCCAGGAGTTTGAGAACAACCTGGGCAATATAGCGAAACCCTGTCTCTACAAAAAATGCAAAAAATAGCGGGGTATGGTGGTGTGCCTATGGTCCCAGCTACACAAAAGGCTGAGGTGGGAGAATTACTTGAACATAGGAGGTCAAAGTTGCAGTGAGCCATGATTGCACCACTGCACTCCAACCCAGATCATGACAGAGGGAGAACCTGTAAAAGAAAGAAAAGAAAAGAAAGAAAATATTTTTCGAGATAGATAGTACAGTTTTTTGTTTGTTTGTTTTTGTTTGTTTGTTTGAGACGAAGTTTCACTCTTGATGCCTAGTGTGGAGTGCAGTGGCCCGATCTCGGCTCACTGCAACCTCGGCCTCCCGGGTTCAAGCGATTCTCCTGCCTCAGCCTTCCAAGTAGCTGGGATTACAGGCGCCACCACCGCGCCCGGTCATTTTTTTGTATTTTTAGTAGAGATGGGGCTTCACCACGTTGGCCAGGCTGATCTCGATTTACTGACCTAAGGTGATCCACCCACCTCGGCCTCCCAAAGTGTTGGGATTACAGGCATGAGCCACTGTGCCCGGCCGATAGTGAGTACAGTTTTATAAATGCTGCCAGTTTTTCCTTTTAAGATTTTCAGTGTTTCAGTAGTGGCAAAAATGACCAGGAATAGTTATTCTATATTACTTTTGCTTTATTTTATTGCAAGACTTTCATTTATACAAAGAGTGATCTGTTAATTGTAACCTTTTTAAAATACATATATGTGTAAATCGGAATTGAAATATTTATAGGCCACGGCTGGACATGGCGGCTCACGCCTGTAATCCCAGCACTTTGGGAGGCTGAGGTGGGCTAATCACGAGGTCAGGAGATCTAGATCATCCTGGCTAACACAGTGAAACCCCTTCTCTACTAAAAGTACAAAAAATTAGCTGGGCATGGCGGCGGGCACCTGTTGTCCCAGCTACTCAGGAGGATGAGGCAGGAGAACGGAGTGAACCCGGGAGGCAGAGCTTGCAGTGAGTGAAGATTGCACCACTGCGCTCCAGCCTGGGCAACAGAGCAAGACTCCATCTCTCTCTCTCTCTCTCTCTCTCTCTCTCTCTCACTCTCTCTCTCTCTCTCTCTCTCTCTCTCTCTCTCTCACTCACTCTCTCTCTCTTTGTCTCTCTCTCTATATATATATTTATAGGCCAAATTTTAAAAGTCTTTACTTTGTTATTAATGTATGCTGTATGCTACACACATTTTTTTCTTTTTGATACCTTTTTTACTTTCCTTCCTATTCAAATTTGTACAAAATTTATCAGTATAAAAGAATGCCTAATACAGCAGTTGAAAGGGGTACAGGATTGAAATAAGACAAACCTATGCCCAAATTCTAATTCCACCATGCAACAGCTCTAAGAGCTTGGATACGTTTCTTAGCTTCCGTAATCCTGAAGGTCTTTATCCCTCAAATAAGACTGGTAGTAGCTGCCAGGTTGAGTAGTTATATGATACTTGGATATAAGGATTCTGACATACTGAGTAAGTTCTCAAGAATTAAATCTATTATTATTAGGTGTTTCTAAATGGGTGATGAATAAATAAATAAATAACTGAGGTAAGAATCATGCACCTTATTTAGGTCACAGTTCTGTTTTCCTCCATTGTTCACCATAAGTGACGTAGTTCCAATAAAAAGGAAGTAGTGGTACTAACCAGGATATACAATTTTGCACCACTGATTTCTTTCATGCTTTGTTCTTTTCCTTTAACTGGCAATATAGATTTGACCTGGTGCTAATCTACAGGACCTGGCTCTCTCCATACCCGCATCATCAACTTTAGCCTTAGAAAGAAAAAAAAAAGTGAGCTATGCAGTGGAAATAACTGAGTAAAGAACTCCTATAACAAACATAACACCTTAGGAAGTCTAACTAATTTGCAGATACATGTACATATTAAACAGGAAATGTATATAGTATTACATTTCACACTTTAGTAGAGTTTCTAATTTCTCCTCAGTAATGTCTACAGGAAAAATATTTGTAATTTAATTGCTAACATAAGGTATGAGAAGCATAAAAGGCAAAGTAGGTCAAACAGATAAGGTAGTTGTCATTTTAACAGATTTGTGTATTTGTTCGCAATTTGAGTTTCATTAAACTTGTTATACATTTGAAAAAATAAGAAAAATATCTGATACATAATTCTGGGTTGTTCTATTTAATTGCTTTTAGGTTATGTAAAACATGAATGGTCTTGGCTTTTTATTTGTTTTTATTATACATGTATATATACTCTATATACAATACATATTATGTTATTTATATTATATAATTATATATAGTATATATAGTATTATATATAGTATATATAGTATAGTGTATATATATATTGTGTGTGTGTGTATGTATAGTTTTTTTAGGAATGTTACAGAGTACAAAGGCATCTTTTATGTGACCACTAATATGAAAAGCGGAAGAGTTTAAAATATGTTAATGTTTCTTTATATTATTCTTATATTTTTATATTAAAATTTACTAAGTATCCCATTAAACAGAAATTCTGGAAGCAATGTTGAGCTGTCATAGTAAGAAGCTAGAATTTATGAAAGCATTGCTAGTTCTCATCGAGAATCTTTTTAGATGTCAACTAGTATCAGCGTTCAGAATCACCTCCGGGGTAATGAATGCTGGCTTGGTTGGGAGATAGTTTGCAAAAAGAATCACAATTGATAAGTTTTGCTTTTAACACCTTCCAGGCATTGAATCCTAAGAATTATAGAAAACAATTAAGCAAGGGTATACTATAAATCTTTTTACCAAAACTAATGCTTACTTTCAGCGGTTCCATTGAAGATTCACTTAATTTACAGTGTTAGAAAGCAAAATGTGAAAGAAAGAGAATTCCCCAAATTATTAAAGTTATTTTCATTTTCCCATGTTATTTCACATCGATATATTGGGCCTTGACTAAAGGTACAACAAAAGTATGATCTCAAATTGATCATTTGGAGGTTGAAATCTCATTACCAGTATCAATTTTAAGTTAAGAAACTGTAATATCCGAGTTACTTAAATTTGATTGAATAGTCACTAATTGAAATTTTTTGCCAGAGAATGGGATGATTTAATGAAGATATTAAGCATGTACTTTATATTCTTGTAGTTTGGCTTTTGACACCTAGCCTTGATTCAATTCTTAGTATCCATTCTTTCTGTCCTGACAAATGGAAATTAATCTCACAAGTCGTACTATACCTACCTGTTTTTAATGTACAAAAATTCTTATAAGATTATCTGACATCAAAATCAACTGTGAGTGAAGAGCAAGGATTATTTAAATGTTATAAATTTTTTGAGAATGTACTATTAACCATTTAAAATGAAATAATTTGATTTTTTAAATGTTAATTATTAAACATAAAAAGGTAGGAAACAATGTAGGCACTGGTGCCTTTAAATCACACATTTTCAATATTATAATTGGTTAGTTTAATGTAATAAAAAGTTATGATGTGGATTTTTTTTCTGAATACTGCACAAAGAAAATAAGACAACCAATGTTAGCCACTTTGTTTTCTGAACATTTCCTTCCATTTGTGAAGCTGAACTTCTTCCATTGCAGGAATACTAATGCAGTGCTCATTGTTTTGAGTTCTAATTAGATCACATGAAATATTGGAATATATGCTTCTGAACTTCGCAACTAGAGTTGGACAAATCCATCATCACACTGGCCAACATTTCAAGCTATAAGTGATAAATTAGCACCTTAATATCTTCTTCACTCTTACTTAACCTCTTGAGCCTTTGTCTTCTCATATATAACAATGCGGGCTTGGATACCCAATGTTCAGGTTATAAAAAGACGGTCACTTACATATGTGTATTAGACAGGATAGTCTAGGTTATACAACAGTAACACTCAGTCCCAGAATATCAGTGTATTGCCATACCCACCCCCACCAAAACCTCACTGCGCCATACACTTGCATAATCATTGATACAATTCCTTCTTAACTTTTGTCTTTTTCTTTCAAACTTTCCCCACAATTTCTGGGTCCACTTATTCTCATGCTTACTCTACTTCTATCATTTTAGTGTTTCCTTTTCATTTAAATTCCATTATGTCCAAAATGTATTCCTGCAACTGTCATTTGGTATTCAATCTGGAGTACATCTTATGTATCAGTTTTCTACTCGAAAACTGAACAAAAGAATACTTTTGGAGAAAATCACCAAGAAAAATCCAGATATGGCCTCCTTCAAATATATGCTGACCTGCCAATCTGGTTTAGTGCTCATGAGCATATCTAATCTACACAATCTTACAAAAAAATAAGGTTTTATCATGAATTCACTTTTTTTCTTCCATGTAATTATATGTCATATCTCTTCTCCCTTCTCTTTACATTAGTCTATAAATCTTTACTAAGGCATTAAAGGCACTAACTTTTCTATCTATAAACGTGGCAGCATTGTCTTCCATTGCCTGTCAGTTACTCCACTATTTTTAGTCTTTGAATCTATATGTTCTTAGAGCCATAGCAGTTTTAAAAATTTAAATAGAACTTAAAGATTATATTTAAAACTTGATTCAAATTTGCATTCTGCATATATCTATCAATATAGCCTCCCCCAACTTCTTACTAAAATACTCATAAAGCCTCAGAAGGAAATGGAAATTCATATGATCGACAAACACTATGTCTCGCACCTAATCTAGTATCAAACTCTGAAAGACAGATGGAAGGGAAATGGGAAGAAATTGGCAATAGAAAAAACAATAAAAAGAAACCACCACCCAAATAAAAAAAAATGCTACCAGATGCAAGCTTTCAGTATACGCTGACCTCATTTCATTAAACAGAAACTACCTAAGAAAAGATTCTAACTTATGGCTAAGGTCATTGTAATTTACATCAGTCTAAGTACCTATGCCCACCAGAATTTTTGTTGTTGTTATTAAGTATAAAATTAAGAAATCAAAATGTCTATCCCATAGTAGGTACACATGGTTTATTATTACCCTGAGGAATAATAATAATAATAGTATGCAAAACAACCTTAATAATATTCTAGAATAAATATGAAGTATAACTATATTCTCCAAACCCATATTTTGTATAGCCCTGGAGCTAAAAATGAAATAAAGTTTGCTTTCCTTTCCTAGGGTCACAACTTAGTTGATACGTGTATTCCTTGGTAACTAATAAGAGATCTTTGGAACTGATTCTTGTTTGTTGTGTTATTATTTCTCTTCTATATTCTAGGTGAAAATTTGTCCTTTTCTAAAAATATGGGAGTTATTTCAAGAGTAATGTATTTTCAAATGATAGAATTTTATCCCACAGTGAACATTTTCCACCATCTCTTTTCCAGATGGGATATTTGCTTTCCCCTTCTTCTGACATATCACAAATGTGAATAGCCAATATTTTCTGGGAGGGAAAACTTTTCTCTTAAACAATAATCCTTCAATAACTATGAAAAAATGGGGCCCAGAGCACCTCTTATTTTTGGAGTTGCAAGAAGTTAGTGAACAAAAAGTACATCAACTTTGTTTACACAGTGGATCTTTTAAGTCCTTAGAGTTTAATGTCGACAATGAAACATTTTGTTTCTTCTTGCCTGTGACAGTTCCATGTCTTTTCCAAGTACAGCCAACAAGCCAGTGTGACATATTTTCATCTTCAAGTCACAACACTTACCAGAAACAAGCAACAAGCCTCTCAAATTACATTTACACTGAACTCGGAAGACAAGTATAATCTAACTATCAAAGGGATGTTTCACTCAAGTGCTCCAACTATTGCCAACACAGCCCAGGTATAATTTGTCTTGACTAGATTTAGACAGCCAAAGCAGTGCTAAAAACAGCAATAGTCAGTTACCCGCAGCTTTAAATACAGACAGCATCAGACAAGTGTCTTTGAGGGGCAAGGTCTGTTTTGCAATGATGTTAAAGCTAAGCTCTGCCAAAAGCTTAAAAGTGTGATTTTTAAAACATTCAGTTCAAAAGAGGGCTGTATTAAACACTTTTGTATTAAACACTTTTTGGACAGCTTTTGATGTGGTTTAATTACAGAAATTTAATACCTTTACATGAATATAAAACTGGCAGCACCTCTCTTAAATTTACATTGGGATAAGCCATGTAAGTTTACTGGTATTTGACCTTTATTATCTACATAAAGGGCTATTTATGTGGTTCAACAAACTCTAGGGCAATCCCCAGGTTTCTCTGAAGAGAAAACTTCATTCAGAAAGTTCAATGACTAGCTTATGGTCACATGCCAATAAGTGGTGGAATGATTATTCATCATCTTCTTTCTAGTCATACTAGAACTTTGAAAAAATGTTTTACATATTGCATGATATCTCCTGTCTCAAGACTTTAGCACTTACTGTTAATTCTGCATGGAAGTATCCCCCTCCAACCCTATTTACTGACTTATACCCATCCTTCTGTTCTCAAATTAAAAGGCCCTACAAGACAGAAACCTTTCTTGATGCCCCATAGCTTTGTCAGATCTTCATTGTTTCTCTTCCCTCACAACCTCCTTCACATCACTTTCACACTTGTAGTTCTGTAATTAAACCTAATAATTGGTTTGTGGCCTGTCTTTGCTGCTAGGCTATACCAGAGCTCCATACCAGAAATCATGGCCTTTGGGTTCCATGGCTCATGACACAGTAAATTACAAATACAAGGTGTTCAGGTGTTCAGTATATCTATTTGACACAAAATCTTCCTTAGCATGCAGAAGCATCCTTTCTTAGTAGAGTTTTAATCCCCAAAGCAGTAAATTGAATACCACTAAATCATATTGCATTATATTTATTAAATTACCCATGGAATTTTACCAGTTAAATTAATATTGGAATTGGTCATGAACTGCAGTTATCAACAAGAAAACTCATGGTATTAATACACACACTTAGGCATTTAAATAAATATTGTAAACGCACCTTAATTTTGTAAACACTGAAGATTAAAAAAACTAATTTGTCCCCATTTAGTATTGTTAATTATTTTTTCTTTTATAACCTAAAACACTCAAGCTACAACATATAAGTCTTGGGAAGATATAGGCTCTACCCTAAAATCCCATGTGAATATGTTGTAACTTTTTGTAGAGAAGGAACTATAAACATGTTTAATTGACAAAATTACATAATATCAGTTGCATTTGTATTGAGTTCACTTCTTTAATGTTATAGCAGCAGTTTTTTCACTAACTTTTAATAAATTCCAGTGGATAGCTTAATTAGTAACATATAGCAAACCATCCAATAAAGAAGCTAATTACTTGATTGTTAAATAAGATAACAATTTTCCCTACAATGAAAGCTCCATCACTGTAATTAGGTTATGTTATAATTTACCCTGAAGGAATATTTAAAAAAACCAGACCAGCCAATGCCATGCACTCTATTTTTTCTATTTATAGCATGATGATAAATTGCTACCTTCATGTTAGAGCTAACACATCAATAACAGAACACCAATGGCCCTTCTGATGCTCAATTACCTTTATTTTGTGGATATTAATTTAAATAGAGATCTCAAAAGATAATTATTGGCTAACTAATCATTTATAGTAAAACAGATTCATGAAATTAAAAACAACATTGTGTATAATATTTGAAAAATAAAGCAGCATTTTAATAATTGATTATGCATTTTGCAATTCTACATCACCATTTCTAGTGTTCTGCATATTGGAACTTCAAAGAAAAACTACAAAATATTGGCTGATAAATTCTAAATAAAAATGAAGTTACAGAAAATAATATTTACTGGTACATTCAAAAATTTTAGCATCTGCTTGTTACGGTCCCAAAATTGTTTATTGTTTAAAAACTTATCAATTCTGTCCAAAATAATAATTTGGTATATCCTCATACACGTGAATATAATTAGATTAAAAAAAGTAAAAGACAGCAGGGTGAAGTGACTCATGCCTGTAATCTTAGCACTTTGAGATGCCGAGGTGAGTGGATCACGAGGTCAAGAGATCAAGACGATCCTGGCCAAAATGGTGAAACCCCGTCTCTGCTAAAAATACAAAAATTATCTGGGCTTGGTGGCACGTGGCTGTAGTGCCAGCTACTCAGGAGGCTGAGGTAGAATAATTGCTTGAACCCTGGAGGCGGAGGTTGCGGTCAGCACCACTGCACTACCTGGGTGACAGGGCAAGACTCTGTCTCAAAAAAAAAAAAAAAAAAAAAAAAGTAGAAGAGCTCTTGTCCTGCAAATCATCTGAGTAATTTTGAGTGAGGATTACAGGAACAAACATGAGTAAAGTAACTTTCCTCTGATGGCCTTTCTGATTCTAAAATAGGTCACCTGTCAAAAGATGGATGGTTTCCTAGTAATCATTATACCTTGTCCACCACAAGAATCCGATGCTTGATGCAATGAATCTGTTACCCTAATGGCATTTAACTTGTAATAGACTTTTTAAAAGCGTGATTTGAACTTGTGAAGGAGAACTATTCTTTTCTTTCACCTTGCTAGGGAAAATGTGTGTTTCTTTATTCATGAAGTTTAGTTTGATCATTAAGAATAAATAAGCCAACAAAACCTTAAGCACTTTCTGAATGACATAAAGAAAAAGTGCCACCCATAAAAGCATTATGAAGTCTTTTACAAAGATAACACATAAAGGTGCATATGCAACTACAAACCCCTATAAACATATATACACCTATAAGGTGTAATTATAAACTGACAGTCTTAATTTTCTTGCACAGAGTTTCTCTATACTATATAGTTGCATATATATTATATACATACACATATGCTTATGTGTGTATGTTTATTTGAAAAGATTTTAACCCAGACTTCTAAGTCAACTTTTTGACTGTATAGATTTGACTGATTTTCTTTTATCTAATTATTTTGATGATCAGGAAATTAACAAGGATAATTGTAAGACACTTGGAAAATTCAGATATGATAATACATGAAATAACTGTCATTAATAATTCCACTATCTTAGTTTATTTCTCCTACTAGAGCAAAACACCTTAGAGTAGGTAATTTAGAAAGAAGAGAAATGTATTTATCACAGTTCCGGATGCTGGGAAGCCCAAGATCAAGGCACTAACAGATCAGGAAGCAAAAACGGATGGATACTGTGTCTTCATATGACAGAAGAGATGGAATGGCCAGGCAGCATGCTGAAGCCTGTTTTACAAGGACATTAATCTATTTACGAGGGTGAAGCTCTCATGACTTAATTATGTTCCAAAAGGTCCTACCTCTTAATAACATTACCGTGGGGTTGAAGTTCCAACATATGAATTTTGGAGAGGTACATACATTCAAACAATAGCATCCTCCATATCAAAATAACCATGACTATGCTTTGTTATATTTCCTTTATTCTCTTAATGGCAATTCCTTAATTTTCTTTTTCCACTTCACATAAAGATTTTTTACATTTCACCTTAAAACTTTTGTTAACAAAACATATTCTTTATATGGTGGTGTTATAATTTACTATTGCTCAATTTAGTATCAGTGCAATGAACAGTAGATATCTTTATACATAAATTAACATCTTTTATAGATTTTTAAAAAGATTCTTTGAAGAAAAATGACTGAGACACAAGTTACCAATTATTTTTGGATGCCTATATACATTTCCATATTAGTTTTTTCATATATATGCTTAACAGAATCTGTGATATTGCTGTTATAATTACTAACTGAGCAGCATTCGATGATAGCATTTAAGAATCTGGCAAGTTGAAATGATAAAAAATATTGTATAATAATTTTTAATATGATTTGGCAATAATGAATTTCACAGTTGTTTCACGTGTATCTGAATTTTTTATTTTTGTATTTTAAAAATTATATATCCATTTAAATATTTTCTTAAAAATTACTCACAAGTATAAGTCTCAGTGGAAGAAGTTGAAAATTGTTTTATATGCATTTGCGTTTCCTGCTTTTTCAATTTTCTCTTGGGTTCTCCAACTATTTGGATTTTGTAATCTATTGACTGTATGAAATAGTGTGAACACATGTTCACCATGAGTTTGAGTAAACAGTGTTATTGGATACATAAATACTAGAACTCGATATGAAAAACAAGGCTGTGGTCTTGGAAGTTACGCTATTTTTGTTTGCCATTCTGGATCCACCCTCCACCACCATTTTCATACCTTCTTTGCTACTGGAGGCTGACATATGTGGACTCCATTTCAAATCTACTAGTTGTTTTGGAATATACAATAAATTATTGCTAACTATAGTCATCCTACTGTGCTGCAAAACACAAATTTGTTTCTTCTATCTAACTGTGTTTGCACCCATTAACCAAGCTCTCTTCATCCTTCATCCCTGCCCTTCCCAGCCTCTGATATGTATCAGTCTCCTCTACCTACATGGGATCAATGTTTTTAACCCCCACATATGAGTGAGAACATACAATATTTGTCTTTGTGTGCCTGGCTTATTTTGCTTAATTTAATGACTGCAGGTTCCATGCATGTAGTTGCAAATGACAGGACTTCACTCTTTTTATGGCTGAAGAGTATTCCACTGTGAATATATACCACATTTTCTTTATCCATTCATCCACTGATGGACACTTAGGTTAATTTCATATATTGGCTATTGCAAATAGTATTTCTGTAAATTTTGGAGTGTAGATATCCTTTTGATGTACTGATTTCCTTTCATTCGAGTAAGTATCAAGTAGTGGAATTGCTAAATGTTGCTAAATGATATGGTAGTTCTATTTTTACTTTTTTGATAAACCTCCATATAGTTTTCCATAGTTGCTATGCTAATTTGGACTCCCACCAACAGTGTACAAGAGGTCCTTTTTCTCTACATCCTCACCAGCATTTATTTTTTGTAATTTTGATAATATCCATTCCAACTGGAGTAACATTAAATCTGACTATGGTTTTTATTTTCATTTCCCTGAAGATTAGGGATGTTGGACATGTTTTATATACCTTTTGGCCATTTGTATGTCTTTTCTTGAAACATGTTTCTAGTTAGGTTCTTTGCCCACTTTTTAATGAGATTATTTGTGTTTTTGTTGCTAAGTTATTTGAGTTTCTCGTATATACTGGGAATTAGTCTTTTGCCAAGGAATAATGTGCAAATCTTTTCTTCCATTCAAAAGGTTGTCTTTGCACTCTGTTGTTTGTTTCCTTTGCTGTGCAGAAGCATTTTCATTTAATATAGGTATATTTGCCATTTTGTTTTTGTTGCCTGAGCTTTTGATGTCTTAACCATAAAATCTTTGCCTAAACCAATGTCCTGAGTGTTTTCTCTCAGTAATTTTATGGTTTGGAGCCCTACATTTAAATCTTTAAGTCATTTTGAGTTAATTTTTATATTTGGTGAGAGATAATATTCTTTTTTATTACTCTGCATATGGATATCCAGTTTCTCCAGCACCAGTAATTAAAGAGAGTGTCCTGTCCTCAGTATGTTCTTGGCATCTTTTCAGAAAATCGGTTGCCTGTAAATATGTGACTTCTGAGTTTTCTATTTTGTTCCTTTAGAAAAGTTTCTATTTTTATACTAATATGATGTTTTGATTACTATAGGTTTGTATTAACATTTAAAGTCAGGTAGTGTGATGCCTCCAGCTTTGTTCTTTTTGCTCAGTATTGTTTTGGCTAATTGGAGACTTTTGTGATTCCATAGATGAGAATGTTAATGGTATTGCTACAGGAATTACATTGAATTGTAGATTAGTTTTGGTGGTGTGGTCATTTTAACAATTATTTTTTCTGACCGTAAGCATGGATGTCTTTCCGTTTGTTTGTGTCCTCTTCAATTTCTTCAACAAGTGTTTTGTAGTTTTCCTCATAGACATTTTATACCTGTTTGGTTACATTTATTCCAAGGTATTTTGTGTAGCTATTGTAAATGAGATTTCTTTTTCAGCTAGTTACTTCTTGGGATATGTAACTGGTAATGACTTTTGTATATTGATTTTGTATCTTGTAACTTTACTGAATTTATCAGTTCCCTAAATTTTTGAGAAGCATTAGATAGTTCTACAGATAAAATTATGTCATCTGCAAAAAGGAACAATTTGACTTCCTCTTTTCCAATTTGGATGCCTTTTCAATGTCTCTTGGCTGATTACTTTGACTAGAACTTCCAGTATTATGTTGAATAAGAGTAGTAGCAGTTATATTGTTTCCATTTTCACTTCTTATTTTATTTATTTGAGTCCCCCCCCACCTTTTTTTTTTCCTGGTTAGCTAGTGTTTTATAGCTTTTTATATCAAAAAAACCTTTTTTTTAAAATTGTTTGTATTGTTTTAGCCCCAATTTTGTTAAATTCTTCTCTGACCTTTATTTCTTTCCTTCTACTAGTTTTGGGTTTGGGTTGCTCTTGTATTTCTAGTTCCTTGAGATACCTCAGTAGGTTGTTAACTTGAAATATTTCTTCTTTGTAATTCAGGCATTTATTGCTATATAGTTTCTTCTTACCACTGCTTTTGCTGTATCCCAATAGTTTTGATATGTTGTGCTTTCATTTTCATTTGTTTCATTTTTTTAATTTCCTTTTTAATTTCATTATGAACTTAAAGTTCAGTAGGAGGCATGTTATTTAATTTCAATTTTTATAAGTTTGTTGAGACTTTTTGTTTATATTAACATATGGTTAATCCTGAGAAATATTTTATATGCTAATGAAAAGAATGTGTATTCTACAGCTTTTGGTGAAATGTTATGTAAATATGTGTTAAGTCCATTGGGTTTATGGTGTAGTTTAAATATGATCTTGTGTTGTTCGTTTGCTGTCTGGAAGACTCATCCAATACTAACTATGGAGTGTTGAAGTAAGTCCCCAAGTATTGTTGCATTGGAGTTTATTCTTTCCTTATATCTAGTAATATTTGTTATGTGTTCTGGTTTTGGGTGCATATATATCTAGAGTTGTTTTATCCTCTTGCTGAATTAAGCTTTTTATCATTATATAGTCACCTTCTTTGTCTCTTTTTACTGCTCTTGACTTAAAGTCAATTTTTCTATAATTATAGTAGTTTCTTTTCTCTTTTAGTTTCCAATTGCATGGCATACCTTATTCTATCCCTTCACTTTCAGTCTCTATGTTTCTTTACAGGTGAAGTAAGTTCCTTAAAGACAGCATATAGCTGAGTCATATTTGATTCATTTTGCCTTTTATAATTCATTCAACCAGTTTTTATATTTTAAGTGGTTAATTTGATGCATTTTCATTCATATGACTTATTCTTGTTATTCTGCTAATTGTTCTGTATATCCTTTTGTTCCTTTCCTTCTCTCTTATTGTTTACCATTGCGGTTTGGTGTTTTTTTGTTTGTTTTTTGTAGCGGTTGGTGTTTTTTATTTTTTTATTTTTGTAATGGTAATGTTTGTGTCCTTTTTCATTTAGGTGTCTGAATTACTGGTGAGTTGTGAATTTTTATTTTTTTTAATTATAAGAGATATGATCTTTTCAATTCTAGATGTAGGACTTCCTTCGGCATTTCTTGTAAGACTGGTATAGTGTTGATGAATTCCTTCAGTTTTTGCTGGTCTGAGAAAGATGTTATTTCTCCATTAGTTTTGAAGGATGGAATTTCTAGGTATAGTATTCTTGGCTAGCAGTTTGTTTTTCTTTCAGTATTTTGGATACATAATTTCATTTTATCCTGGCATATAAAGGTTCTGCTAAGAAAAATGCTGTTACTCTGATGAGGGTTCCCTTATATGTGACATGATGCTTTTCCTCTGCTGTTTTAAAAATTCTCTTTTTGTCTTTTGCTTTTAACATTTCAACTATACTGTGCCTTTGAGAAGTTCTTTTTGTATTGAATCTATTTGGAGATCTTTGAGCTTTCTATACCTGGATATCTATATCTCTTGCAAGACACGTGAATTCCTCAGCTATTATTCTGCTGAACAGGTTATCTATGCTGGAACATATCAAATTTTGAATATTGGGTCATTTTATTGTGTTTAATATGTAATATAAGCTTTGTTCATTCTTTTCGATTTTTTTTCTTTCTCTTAGTTTCCTTTTCTGGTCTGACTGGGATATTTCAGAAGATTTGACTTCTTTCTTCTGTCTTCTGCTTGAGCTAGTCTATCACTGAAAATCTCTACTGTATTTTTTATTTTACTCATTGAATTATTCATTTCCAGGATTTCAGTTTGGTTCTTTTAATGATGTGTATCTCTTCTACCTCTTTATTGAATTTCTCATTCATATCCTGAATTTTTTTTCTAATATCTTTGTGCTGTTTACTTGTGTTCTCTTGTATCTTAATGCACTTATTTAATATCACAGGTTCCAGTTATTTTTAAGGCATTTCATAGATTTTTATTGGTGTTGGAATCTGTTGATGGAGGATTGCTGTGTTCCATTGTAAGTGTCATGTGTCCTTGCTTTTTCATGTTTCTAGTGTTCTTACATTGATATCTGTGCATTTGGTGTGATAGACACTTCTTCTAATTTTTTTGAATTTGCTTTTGTTAGGGAGAACTTTTTCCTTAAGATGTGTGTATGGTGTTGGTTGGATAGGTTACTTTGCGTTTGATTCTGGGTGGGCGCAATAGTGTAGTATGATTTATTTGGCTGTAATCAGTATCAGTGGTGTCTGTGAGTTCTTCAGTGGCTTAGTTGTGGTTGTCTGTAGATTCTGTGTTGAGGTTTTGCTGGGAATGGGGACATCAGTTGTGCCAGTCATTGGGCCCCAGTGGTGGTGTTGGCAGGGTAAGTATGTGGATTCTTGGGCTTCCTGGTGGCATACACAGAAACTAGTGGTACTGGTCTGAGCAGGCTGATCTTGGAACCTCCAGACAGTTTTCTGGGGTGCCAGCAGTGGCAGCAGTGGGTCAGGCTGTCAGGTGGGTTTATGTGCTCTGGGTGGTGTGCACAGCATTGGTGATGGCAGTTGTGGAATTAGGTCAACCCTCAGGCCCCCAGGCAGCACATATTGGCACCAGCAGTGGCCACAGCAGACTGGATGATTCAGTCCCCAGGCCCTCAGGTGATATGTGCATGTTGGTGCCAGCAGTGGTAATGGCATCAGGCTGAAGGGGCCTGGGGACAGGAGGAGTATGCAAATCCTGTCAGTGAGGTAGGAGAGGATTGATCCCCAAGCCTTCAGACCATGTGCACAAGCACTGGCAGCTGTGGCACCAAGTAAAGCAGACCCATCCCCAGGGCCCCTGATGATGTGTGCAGATACAGGCTGCAGTAGATGGTGTTGATCAATCACCAGGCTCTGATCACATCTGTTGCTGCCAGCAGGCTAGGGAAGCCC
Source organism: Macaca thibetana thibetana (assembly GCF_024542745.1). Lineage (NCBI taxonomy): Eukaryota > Metazoa > Chordata > Mammalia > Primates > Cercopithecidae > Macaca > Macaca thibetana. The sequence goes on from NC_065592.1 coordinate 70,031,452, forward strand.
ATGCCCAGGCCCCCAGATGATGCACATGGGCACTTGCGGGGTGGTTCTGGGTGGGGATATCTTGTCCTTAACATCCCCTTATGGGGTCAGTGACCAGCAGCTGGTGGCAGACAGGGTAGATCAATCCCCAGGCTCCCAGATGGCATAGACACAGTGGCAGTGTGGGTGGGAAGGGCTGGTTTTCAGGCTCCTTAAATGCCCATGCAGTTGTGCAGTGGCCCTGCGGCTAGGGGTGTGGGGTGCTGTTACTGGTCGTGGCCCAAGGCAGGTGGCTCTCAGGCTCTGGGGAGCACATTCTTTGGCTCTTTTTGTCCTGGGGGCAACCTTTCCAGTGTGCTACACCACCCTTTTCCCAGGGCGGGCTAGAATGCTAGGGACTTGGCCACATTACTGAGTCTACCCAGCATTACGATGCTGCAGCCTTCTGTGTGGACATGAGGTGATAGCAGCAGGGTTTCAGGGACATGGAGATGCAGGGGTTCTTGGGCCCTGGGGCAAGATGTAGTCTTGTGGGGTCTGGGGTTTCAAGATTATACCATCTTATGATTGCTTGGGTCTCGGGGGAAATGTGGGACCCAGCATGAATTTCCTGTCTGGAATGGTGCCACTGCATGGACTCTATGCAGATCCTTACACAAGTCTCAGGGTCCACAACGGTCAAAGGGCTCTGCCACAGTGGGTATAGCAGAAATCTGCAATGGGAATGTGGACTGATGAAGATCTTTCACCTACCTTTTGCCCACAGTGGGAAGTTTCTCCTGGCTCTGAGCCAATGCTGGCTAAGACAACCACTTCACTTTCATCTTTCTATACCACGAAGGCTGAATTCCAGTGCTGGATTTTAGATGCCCTATTCAATATCCGAATATCTACTCACTATTATGGTCCTTCTTTGTAAAGTAGGCGAGTGCTAGGTAATTCAAGCCAGCCATCTTGATGGCTCCCTCCTTTTTCTTTTTTAAAATTTTTCTTTATATTTGATGATCTGGAGTTTTATTAATATATGCAAAGAAATTACTATATTTTTGTGAATCCTGCCTGGCCCCTTTGTAGTTTTTATCTGAAGGCACATTTTTTTTTCTTTAATTCTGGATTAACCATTGGGTGAAATGTACATTTCCATAATTACAAAGTTTCACTGCTTAGTTACTTGCTGGATACTAGAGGAAATATGTAATTTTCTGATGGAAAAGATAAGACAGTTACCCTTTAACCCAATAAGCAATGTTACTATCACCAACATGGAGACAGCCAGACATGACATGTCTTTCTTTGCTTCATGTTGCTTCTTCTCTTTACAGGGTCCTAATTTCATACTCATACTGTTAATAAGAAAGATGCTTTCCTGCAACAACTAACTTTAAAAACAGCACAATTGTGTAAGAGTGCAACATAATTAACATTAAAAGAAAGTAGTTTAGTGCCTAACTAGTTATCCTCCAAAGCTGTTACATCAATTCATAAGCTTTTAAAATTTTGTTCACAAAATTTGCTCACTACTCTCTTCTCATTTTTCTACTAATTCACAGCAACAATGCAAAGAGGCAATTTGGGGGAACTTTATCCTCCAGTGATGCCCAAATCATACACTATAGTTAAAAATAATTTGCTTCTTATGCAAATAAAGTATGAAGAATCATCCATAGATGTAAGAGACATGTCACCAAGTTGTTATCCCCAAGCATTTACAATACAAAAATTCCTAGAAAAAATAGTGCCACCTACATTGACAATTATTCAGTTCTTATGAAAGGCCTATTATCACCTCAGATCATTTGCATACTCTTTAATTTTACTCTTCTTTATTCTTCTAGTACACTCACAATCCTAACTGGTTAACTTCCAGGAAATTTTGAAGACTTAAACACTTTTCCTTACTCCTCACACTAAGTCTAACTCATGCTTACACATCCCTTTTAGCAGATTGCACTTTTTTACATAAGGCATGATAATTTTCAATATTTAAAGTTTTAAGAATTTGTAAGTCCTATGAGAAAAGTCAGTATATATTTTATTCACTACTTCAGTCTAGTGCTTAATGAAATGCCTGGCACACGTTGGGAGCTAAACAAATATTTGATGAATACCTGAATGACTCAATAGAAAGTATTGTGAAAAATGCTGTTTTAAATTTTATCTCCAAATTTATATGTATTTTCCAAACACTTAATAAAGAAAAGGTGACAACTCGCTGATTCACCGCCTAATCTGCAACACATTCTCATTTGTATACAGTCCCAACCATTTCTTGACACTAAGGGTGATAAGTGTCATAGCTTAGGAATAGATTACAGTTCACATAATTTCCTCATTTGATACATATTCGAATAGACTTTAACATCATATTTTCATGAACTTCAGTAAACTTTGAATTTAATGCTATTAAACTATTATTCATTTTTATATACTGGATATTGTTGATTATTCCAACTGAGAACAATAGTTGCTAGATATTTATGAAATGGATGTCACAAAGGATGGCTCTAGTAATGGATGTAAAAAATGCTCTTCTTATTTAATCTCTCAATTCCCTGAGGGCAAAATGCTGATAATTGAAATTATTAAGAGAGCCTTATCTATAATGAAGAAGTATGAATTCCCATAATGCTCAATCAAGAAATCTCATGGGAAACATAATGAGAAGGCAGTGTGGTCTACATAGTTTGGTCCCAGGTTTATATGTTACTCACTGTGTGGCCTTGGGAAATAATTATTTCAATGTTTTCAATTGAATGCTATCATCTAAGTGAAACATCTTAAGACTGTTGGGAGATGTTTTGGTATCACTTTTATTTTTAATTTTTAATGTTACTTCAAATTTCATCAGCAATTGAAATCAACAAATTCATGTATTATAACCAATGAAACAACATAGCAAAAAAACTTATAATTTTATTTCCACCACTACTTTCAATTCCATCCAACACTGGAAAGTGATTTTCATTCCCTGATACATATCATTACACATTTTTCTCCTTGCTCATGCAGACATTTACTTTATATACATATATGTGAATTGATATACATATATGTGAATGTGTATATATGAATTTATGCTCTGGTTTACCCATGACATTCTCAGTTTAAGCCTTTTCTCCTAGTATAATCATTAATGCAGCTCCTTTTATTCTCAAAAACATCCAGATTTGGATGATGAACTACATAGTCAATCATTTTTTTTCCAATGCTTGGTTTTAATTTACTGTAACTATTAGCATAATGCTCACCCTTTGGTAAGTAACAATGGCAGATGTTGTCATTAGGATTTTCATTTCCTAAGCACCTATCAAACATTTAATAATGCAGCTATAGGGGGAGTTGTTTAGTAATATCAGGACTTACAGTTGAATTGGTGAAATACAAGTTATTGAAATATTTTAATTGAGATTCAGTGTTGCTTTGTTGCCCAGACTGAAGTGCAGTGGTGTGATCACAGCATACTGCAACGTCTGTCTCCAGGCTCAAGTGATCCACCTCAGCCTCTCGAGTAGCTGGGACCCCAAGTGTGCACCACAACACCTGGCTAATGTTTTATTGTTGTTAATGTTTTCAAAATGGGATCTCACTTATGTTACTCAGGCTGGTTGTGAGCTCCTGACCTCAAATAAACTTCCTGGCTCAGCCTTGCAAAGTGCTGAGATTACAGGCATAAGCTACTGTGCCTGGCCTTTAATACTTCTTAATAGGTAAAATTTTATGCTTTTTATTTCAAGATGAAAAAGTAATTTATATAATCTTTCATGTACTTTATAATCTTAAATTGAGGGTAGAGAGGAACCTATGTAATACTGAAGTAACAAGGTTCAGAAAAGTTAAGTGATTTATTTAAGGTTACACCGATACTTAGTGTCATTGTCTAGCTCAACTCTCTCACTGGAAATGTATACAATGTTAGCAACATAGGTTGAGACCCCTGAATTTATTATGCTATTTTAAACCAGAATATGACTAATTTAATTGGACTCATCTTGTGGTATATAAATAACTATGATTTTTTAAAAAATACTTTTTTTCTATAGAAGAAGATAGGCATTTTCAACTGAGCAGGCAAATCTAAAAGCATGAGGTATAAGGTCTCACTTGCCCAGCCAACCAGACAGTAGCATAAGCCTCTGCAGTTAGCGAGATTTTTTAATTGATATTCAGCATACCAGTTTTTAGCCTGTGTTTTAAAGGCAGTTATTTTTCTCTATCATCCTCTCTTCTCCACCCTCCAAATTAACACTGGATAATTTTAATGAAAGTTGGAGCAACAGAACTTTTGTAAAATAAATTGATATAGTGATGCAATAACATATTTTTTCTCTGCTGGCTTGTATTTTAAATTTTCTTAATTTAAAATTTCAACTTTGACTACTATATTTTATATGGACTGAATGTAGTAAAAAAGGTAAAAAGATATTCCAAGGGCAAATATGCTGCATTGAAGTTCATAAGAGCACATTTTTAAATAATCGAAGAGAGAGATATAATCAGAGGCTTATGAGTGAAAAGCTCATTTTGTTTTGAAATAAGCCATATTTCCTCAGTAATTTTTCAGGTTTATTGTCACTGTAGTTAAGAAGATGAGCCATGCTACTGAAGGATAAATAGAAGATATATTTGAAGTTCATATAAAGAGGAAAATGAAATATGCAACCCTTGATGAAATTAAATGAAAGAAAACTGAGAGAGCAAGTATCAATATTTCAAAGATAGAGAAATAATGAGAGAATGAAAGATCCTCATGAGGAATTTTCAACAGGTTTGAAAGTTCAGGTAAGATAAGCCTTTCTAAATTTAGATGCTCTTTGGAATCATATTCTAATTTTTGAAGGAGCTACTTTTTTGTCTTTTTTGCAGACAAAATGAGCTAACTTCTTATGAAAACCCTTGATCTTTTTGCCTTGTTATACTTGAAAATTAACTACAGTGTTCAATAAGCTCTCAAAAAGGCCCATCAGCAATATTAAACATATATATTTATTAAATAAATATATAACATTTATAAATATGTTTTGGATTTTGAGACTTGCATTCTAGAAAATGTGTGAGTCCTAATAATCTTGCTAAAAATGATAGAAATAGTCAAAAATAATAAGTGCAAGCAAAGTTTTTAAACTTCCTTTTTATATTTTATGTTTAAGTTTTCCCAACTGTACCTAAGAATGATATTTTTCTGAGTGGTAGTCAAAAACTTTTAAGAACATTTGTTATCATGTATGAATACAAACTGTATATTTACATTTGCTGAGCATATAATGTACATTGTCTCACTTAATCCTCTAATCATTCTTTGAAAAATCAATATTAATTACTTTTATTTTAGAAACAAGGAAATTGAAACTGGATCTAAAGCCAAGTAGTTTCACTGCTAGATCTAGATCCAGATAATCTGATTCTATATTCCATTTGTAATTATGTGATCTAGTGTATATAATGCAATCCTCCTCTATGTGCAAAAGAACCAAAGTGCACATACGTTAAGCAAACAACTCCATTGTTCTCATATCCCATGTTCTTTCCAATACTGCAGAGCCTGATGACATTTTTATTTTTGTTACCTTTTACTACAGAGTGGGATCTGGATATTTACAAAAATCAATAAATAGCCACATTTTTAAATAATTGGTTATTTATGTAACCTATCTTTTCAACATTTGAATGCATGTTTGTCTTTATATTTATAAATACACACACCCACACACAGATATAATATATCTGTGTGTACACATATTGCATGCGTGTCTGCATATATACATATACACACAAGGTCTCTCAGTCTCTTTGCTCTGTATTATTGGCACAGAAAGAGGAAACTGGTACCCAGTTGCTGCCATCCCTTCCCATCTTTAGTCCCTGGGGTTTCCAGGCTATGTAGTGTCAGTCACCGTTATTCACATGGGAGTCTGTCGTGGACACCTGGCTTAGTATGTATACCTTGTCCATATGTTACTATCCTAACTTACTTCATGTTGTTACTGGATCATTCCTAGATATGTATTCTACAGTATTCCACATAACTTTTTAGACAAGGGTCTTGATTTTTCATTGATTTTAACATTTTAAATAACTTTTTTTGAGTTGCCTTTATATATTCTTTTTTAAGTACATAAAGTACTTTTTTAAGTTTATAAAGTACAATATTACAGAAAAGACATAACCGCACATCTTTGTGATGTGTTTACATTTTCTGTAAAACCAATCAATAGAGAATGAAATGGTATAAAATAAGGTCATTTGAATTTATGACACATATATGAAATGCATTTTGCACATATGAATAAAAATGAATGTTGTAGTCTATATTCTGTGTAGTTGTTGATGAACAGGAATGTCATTTCAAATAATATAGTGGGAGGAATACTCATCTAGGAATTAAACAGCCCTCACTTTGAATTCTGACTTGATAAAATTAGTTGATCCTGAGTTTTAGTTATCTTACCAACAAAATGGAGATAATTATAACAACTACTTTTCTGGTTTATTGTGTGTAATATAGTAAGATATCATACATGCTAACTAAATTTTACCACATAAAGTTTACATGTAAATTGTACATATAATAGGAAATATGCTTGCGTTTGAAGTACTGCAACTCAAATATATTCTCTGCAAATTTGCTTCTTCTGAATGCATTTTTTTTACATATAAGATAATTCAGATTTGAAAGTACATAACACTGTTTGTAATTACTTACTATATTTTCCTAGATGGAAACCTTCCTACCCCTCTTTTTGTCTTTGTAATTTTTTTCTCAGAATTATAATGTTTTATCTTTTTCAAATCCTGGAAATTTCTTTTCTACAATATTACTACAATCTGGAGCACTACTATAAATGGGTATCCATAAAGTGAATAGAGGGAGTAGAAAGCATTTGTTTCTTAAAATGACCTTATTTTAAACACAATCAGAAGGAACATTTTCAGAGAGGCAAGATGATTGTCCATACTGTACAGGTAGTGAGCCACGCTTTTATAGCCTAAAATGTCAGAGCCTTCCATTATAGTTAAGAAGATTAATATATAAGAAGGTCATATGCCACCGTTCCAGTTTATGAGAATATATGATCTGTATTAACTAAATAATTGAAATTTTGGAACCTTACAAATTTCTCAGGTATAAAGGGTCATCATTCAACACATTGAATATTGATAGGATATTTTTAAAACTGAGACTGCTTAAAATGTAAGTTATGGTGTGTAAAGAGATTGTTTAATATTTCCAGAATCACATAAAGGAAATATATAAATCAAGGAAATATTCTTAGACTTTTATAGAAATTTAAGAGAGCATAAATATCTGAATTGTCAGAAAGTTTAGGGAAAAATAAAAAACTTTTATTTCAAGAATCATAAATGGTTTAAGTTTGCTATAAATGTGTGTTCTTTCCCTATTTTATTGCAAGTTACCAAAATTCTGGTAGACTGATAGTACATTTTGGTACAGAACTTTTGGATTTAATAATTTTTTACTTGGCTGGAAAGAATCAGATAGATGGTTAGCCTGGCAATGCTGGTGGGTATTTTACTAGAATTATCATGATCTTCTTCACATGTGCGTTGGAAATGGTCTTCAGGGTAAATGATCACTAAGGTGAAATAGCTAGTATTAAAGTTGAGTGCCAAAAATTGAACACTTGAGCTTTATAAGACACTTAAAGAATAAATTGCAGCCGGGCGCGGTGACTCAAGCCTGTAATCCCAGCACTTTGGGAGGCCGAGGCGGGCGGATCATGAGGTCAGGAGATCGAGACCATCCTGGCTAACACGGTGAAACCCCGTCTCTACTAAAAACACAAAAAATTAGCCTGTAGTCCCAGCTACTCAGGAGGCTGAGGCGGGAGAATGGCGTGAACCCGGGAGGCGGAGCTTGCAGTGAGCCGAGACTGGGCCACTGCACTTCAGCCTGGGAGACAGAGCCAGACTCCGTCTCCAAAAAAAAAAAAAAAAAAAGAATAAATTGCAACACATTATATTAACCTAACAAAGTATTGTTAATCGGTTTAATTTTAAGAAATGAGTCTTGATTCTTTGTCTATGCTGTCTTCCTCGATATGTATCTTTAAAAAAAAAAGCTGCAATAAAGATTAAGGATTTACAATGGACAGCATTTCAAGATAAGATACTTTTCATGGAACGAAACCATCTGGATAATTTTTATCTTCTAAAATTTCGTTTAAAAACAACAACAAAAAAAACCTAACATGCCATTACTTCTTTTATGTATTGCTTTCAATACAATTTGTATTTATTTTCAGAACTGTTAGAAACTAAATGTGTTTTTTCCTTCATAAATAAGATATATGCTATAAGCACCATCGAAATGCACAAAGTCAATTAACTCTATTTCAGAGCTACGGTAAAAATGCTGCAGTTTGCTTCTTATATATAGTAATAAGAAAATATTTTTTCCTTCATCAAAGTTCAAAGTTGTATCAAAGCAGTGTTGCTTTTTTTGTGGAATAGAAAAAGCACTGACCTTCATGACTGCATTTCCACATATTAGCAAAATGACCTTGGACTTGTCACTTAAACTTTATGAGTCCTGGTTTTCTTCTGTATAAAAGAGGGATACTAACTGGCCTTTTAACTACCAGATTATTGAGAATGTCAAATGACATAATGGATATTAAATCACTCTTAAAATTAAAGCCATATTGTGATTGTTATTATTGCAGCTCTCTTTGTGTTTTTTATAAGCCTTTAATAAAAAGATGTACTTTAGGTAGCCACTGAAATTATGTTACTATAGATGATAGCAAAGTTATGTATAAGAATAACTAAAATAATCATTGTTGACATCAACTCTGAATTGATATTATCGGGCAGGTAAAAAGCTTAAGAGAACATTTAAGGTTACCTGACAAAACAGGCATTATTATATAATATAAGATGTTTTATTCATGTTAGTTGAGCAATGTTGAATAAGCTAAAAGTGACATTTAAACCAGAGTGGAGGAGTTAAGTGTGAATCAAACTTATATTTGCCAAAATAGGTACCTGGTATTCTTACAGAGTTTGTGGTTAAAAATAATTTTAAAGGTTTATTCCCACTAGATGTATTTTTCTTCATGTAAGTCCCATATTTTAAAGGCTATTACTACAACAATTTTTTGTACTGAGTTTATTTGACATTAATATTATATTATGATGAAATTTTAGAAAATCTGGAAACCCTCTATTGATGAGAAACTGTAGTTATTAGGAAAAATAGTGGAAAAATAATGAAGTTCAAAATTGAGTGACATTTAGAAAAGACCAATATTATGAAGAAAAGGAAGAATTGCAAGATGGAAATGAATGCAACCTTTCTTTAAATTTAGATTAAGGCTAAAAAACCTGAGTATCTTAACTGACTGTTAAGTCTAAAGCTATAAAGCAGAGCAAATTTTAGATTTGGAAATAATATTGCTGAAAGATTTGTTGGAAATATGCTTCTTCTTCAGTTATTAAAGTCTAACAGTGGGTTTGTTTCAGGTAAATGAATCTAAAAGATTTCCTTTACTAAATTCTAAAAAAAGAAAACAAAAGAAAAGAAGAAATTCCCAGAGGAAATTTAGGTATCCAGTTTAGATAGTGTGAATATGATGGATATTAAAACGCTATCAACCTAGGAGTCAGTAACTCTATGGAACAAAATGAATTCTACTTTCACATCCTTACAATTTCAGTCCCTTTGAAGGAAAAAGAAAATCAATGTAAAGGTTTTGTTTGATTAAAAATGTATACTTTACGTGTCCTTTCAAAATTTGACTTATTTTCAAGTATCTTTGTTCAAAATAGTTTCATTGTAGGGGGAGGGGATTAGCAAACTGATGCTTCCTTTCTCATGCTCAATAAATATTTATTGGTGTTTCATGATTATATTGACAGAGTAAATGCAAACCATAATATCCTAAACAACTGGTCCTTTTGCCTTGCTTGTAATGGGCTTAAAAATGAGTTTAATATGCATAATACCATTAATCATCTTTATTTAGCTTTATATCTGTTACTCTTGACTAGAGAAGAAGTAAATACAACATAGACAAACTGCATATTTTTTCTTTTGTTCTACAGACATTTAACAAGTAAAAAAGGTATATTTTCAATTAATATAAAATCATTTATTTGGAGTCCTAAAATACGTGTTTAATGTTTTTCTTGCCATCTGAAGTTTATAATTTAAGAAAATTACCTATCTTATTTTAATCATCTGCAAAATGGGGCTAGTGACCTACCTCATAAAGTTATTGCAAATTTTAAACCAAAAGCAGCTTATAAAATGCTGTTGTACCCATTGTATATAGTGACATAAATGCTAGTTGTTATCATAATATTGCTGTTATGTGGGTACATAAAAAATTGTACATGACAAATGCAAAGAAGGAGAAGGAAAACCAGTCTAACATAGATAGAATCCATCTGTTCTGATACTTTAACGGGATTATGTCAGCTCAACTCCAGCAAAAGACGAAAATGAAGGCATAGATAGGGAGAACTGTGTGGACATACCTTAGAACAACTGAAACAAGAACCTTAGTTTATTGGTATTTAATAAAAAAGTACTAATGAGCTGAGAACACCATCCGGGAAGGGTCAGTAAAACAGCTCCCACCCATCTCTCCTGTCTATGAACATCTGCCTACTATGTTCAGCAGTTAATCTAAACTTCAGCCCCTTCAAGAAAGCACACACACACACACACCCCCCTCCTCACAGCCTCTTAAATCTCAGGATCCAAAGTTCTGTTTGTGACAGGAAACATGGAAAGCAGTTTGAGTATGTTCTCTTTCTTTTTAGGTGGGAAAAGAAACTTCAGGGATTCCCTTGTTGGCACAGCCATGCTCTGCATTTGGAACTGAAGGGTGGCAGAACATGTTCCGCAAAATATGCAACTTTGATATAAGGATTACTTTGACCTAAAGGCACTTGAAAAAGATCAAATGCAAGAAGGGCATTCTAAGCTCTCCTTTCTTCCTGAAAACTGGAGATAAAAACTGTCATGTGAAAGATGCTCTTCCTGTACCAGAATAAATGAAACATTCTTTCCTGGGGAGTCATCTACGAGAGAATCTGTAAAGATAGTGTTAATCTTTTTCTTCCTTTAGTGTCCCCAGATCATGCAATTACTTTTACACAACTGTCTCTCTTTGTCCAAACTAATATAAAACCTTTAGGTTTTGCCACTTCTTTGAATTTTTATTTCCGTATGAGTCTTTCAATGTGATATGGCTTGGGTCTGTGTCCCCACCTAAATCTCATATCAATTGCAATCCCCAGTGTTGGAAGAGGGGCCTGGTGAGAGGTGATTGGATCATAGATTTCCCCCTTGCTATTCTTGTAATACTGAGTGAGTTCTCACAAGATCTGGTTATCTATAAAAGTGTGTAGCACTTCCTCCTTCTCTCTTTCTCCCTCCTGCTCCAGCCATATAAGAGGTGCCTCCTTCCTCTGCACCTTCCGTCATGACTGTAAGTTTCCTGAGGCTTCCTGAGGCATGCTTCCTGTACAGCATGCAGAACTGTGAGCCAATGGAACCTCTTTTCTTTATAAATTATGTAGTGTCAGATAGTTCTTTATAACAATGCAAGAACAGACTAGTGCCTTATATCACATAATACTCACATTAAATTGTATGCTTTTCTCATGTTCCTCTAGCTTATGTCAATTTAATTCTCAGGCCCAGTCAGGACCCTACAAGAGTAGAAGTAAAATTTTGCCTCCCCTATAGAACAAGTGGAAAACTGGTTGCTGTACATTGTAATAATGTTACAGATAATAGTACCGACAGAGAGTATGGTTAGTGTGTTGTAGGGCTTACCTGAACTCGCATGAGCTGAATTCTGACAAGATGATGTCCTATTTAAGTTAGTGAACTTTGAGCAGTAGGATCTTGCCTCATCAGTAAAATAGTACATTTTTCCAAATAATCTCAATGTCTCATTTAAAGGGTCTTGTGATTTTGTGACGATACCTATACAATTTGATGAAAGCTGCTTATTATGTCCTCAGAAATGAGAACAGTAATTTACATTTCAGCCTTGTGCTATATAAACCAAAATAGATGTGCAGTGGCTTCTTCTATCACTATCTATTTCTTTTCTGTCAGAGAACCCATGTAACATGTAACTTAGGTGGCTAAGCACATGGCCTTCCTTTTTCTGGTTCACTATTGTGCCTCTTGATTCTCTTGCCTCATGTAACCTGTACTGTATTGCTTGGTTCTTATTTCACAAAAATTACTTTAAAGTCTTAATCTTTGTTTATGCTTTTACTCAGAAAACAGTATTAACATTTAAAGTCTTTGTTAATTTATTTCTACAGACATTTGACTACCTTTCAATTGACTGTTGCAGAGTAGTGCTGCAGATTTCAGACTCTAAGTTACACCCTGTCAATCTTCGTTTTCTTGAATAAATTACAGTCTCTTCTGGAGTGATCTTTTGAGGTGCTATAGCCATGTATGTGGCATTTAAAGACAGACCCTTGTTGACACAGTATGACCTGTTCAATTAATACCTGTAGAAAATCTGCTATATGCCAAGCATATCAGAGAAGGAAACACAAAAAAAATTGCTTTATTGGAGTTTATATTCTTTTTTTTTTTTTTTTTTTTTTTTTTTTTTGAGACGGAGTCTCGCTTTGTCGCCCAGGCTGGAGTGCAGTGGCGGGATTGTATTTTTTAGTAGAGACGGGGTTTCACCGTGTTAGCCAGGATGGTCTCGATCTCCTGACCTCGTGATCCACCCGTCTCGGCCTCCCAAAGCGCTGGGATTACAGGCTTGAGCCACCGCGCCCGGCCCTGGAGTTTATATTCTAATGAGGAATAGACATAAGCAAAAATTAAAAAGAATATATGCAGACAGCAATAAGGCAATGGAGAATAATAAAGCAGAGGAAAAGGATGTGCCAGGGGGCCACAATCTAAATAGTTTGGTCAGAGAAGACTTCACTGCTAAATGGATGCTGTGCAAGTCCTGAAGGAAGTGATACAGAAAGACAGGGGAATATGTGTGAGTAAGTATCCCAGGCAGAGGAAATAGAATGAATAACATCTCAGAGATGGGAGCATACTCGATATCCAGAGAAATCAAAAGGAGTTCATTATTGCTGAGGTATAGCGTTTAGAAAGAAATCTACAAGAAGATAAAACTAATAAAGTAATATACTAGAGAGTGCAGTGAAGATTTTGTAGAACTGTAGGATTTTTACTTTTACAATCAATGAAATAAAAAGCCACTGAGTGGTCTTGAGGAGAATGTTGATATAATTCATTCACTCATCCATTTGGCAAATCTTTACTGGAAATACCTAACGCTGTTCTAGGTATTAAGCAGACATCAGTAATTCAAGAAACAAAAATTCAAGCCATATTAGTGATTACATTCTAGATGAGAAGGTATAATATTTTTATGCATTTTTCTGCTGGGACAAGTTACTACAACTTTACTGGCTTAAACAAGACAAATTTATTATCTTATACTTTGTATAAGATAGAAGTACATCATTGGACTAAAACCAAGGTGTTGGCAAGCCTATGCTCTTTTCTGGAATCGCGAGGGTAAAATCTGTTTCTTTTCCTCTTCCACTTTCTAGAGGTCACTTTCCACCCTCTTTCCTTGGTAATGGACTCCTTACTCCATCATCAAAGCCAGCAATGCCGGGCCTCATTTTTCTTACACAACATCTCTATCATTCTTTTTCTAATTTCTTCTTCCACACATAAGGACCTTTGTAATTCCATTTGGCCCACTGAATCTTCAAAAATAATATGAATATTATTAGATCAGATGATTAACAACCTTAATGCTATCTGAAACCTTAATTTCCCTTTCTATATAACTTCACGTTATATGCAGGTTTTTGTAGATTAGTGTGTGACATCTTTGGGGTGGCATTACTCTGGCTATCACAGGGAGGAAATAAGTATAATTCATAGGGTAAATAAAATATGCTGATTTATCTGTTAAAATAGATCATAAGAGCAAATCTGTAAGCCAAAAGACTAGTTACTATGAAACTCATATTTTTATGTCTACTAGCCAGACTGTAGTCAACCAGAAGGCAGTGCTGCACATTTTTTTCTTTTAAATCTGAGTTAGGATCAGAGTTATCTTGTTTTAAACTGTAACCTTTCCCCCTGTGTTCTAGGGAAAGCTTCATAAACTTAATATTTTAAATACGTTATTTTAAAACGGTATATTTTATCTTGTCCTGCAGCTGACCTTGGAAAAAGTATTAGAATACTTGAGGAGAGAAAAAATATTTTTCATAGGAAATTATATTTACATGATGTAATAAATTTACTTACTATCACACTTAGAGTAAAATCCAAACACCTTATTCTTGTCTCTGGCCCTAGAAGTTCTCACTCGTGTCTACCCCTTTCTTCTCTTCTTTCCACTTGTTTGCTTAACTCCACTCACAGAAACCTTCCTACTTTTACTGAAACACACTGAGATTGTTCTTTTCAGATCATTGAGTCTAAAGCTTCCCCACCCCAACCCAAACCAGTCACTCTTTTTCAAATGACCTTGGCTTTTTAAAAATTGTTTTTCTTCCAAGCACTTATCACTGATATGTCTTATTTGTATAAATGCATTTTTTAAATAGTCTTTTTCTCTACCCTTAAAGGTAAGCACTATCAGCACTGCTATGTCCCCAGTGCTTAGAACAATGCTTAGCACATAGTATATGCATAAAATAAATGTTAATGAATGAATGAAGTAATACAAGAGTTCCCAAATATCTGATCATTATAAGTGACTCAGAAGTAGTTTGCAGTTGTTAAAGTTTTAATGGGGTTTAGAGCACTCCCTGGCAAATATTTGGTACCATTTTCACCTGACTTTTCTCCAAAGAATAAATGCTATAATCAGAGCTCTGACTCCAGGATTTACTATTATATGAATTTGGGTTAAGTTACTTAAACTCATTAAACCACAATTTTCTCATTATGATAATAAAAATAGTCATAAGCATAACATAGCAAGGATTTAATGGAAGGATATATATCTTTTGTGTATATACACACACACACACACATATGTATGTCACTTGGAAGAGTGTATATAATTAAGTAAATCTTCCAATGTTTTTAATTGCCTTATTTTCTTCCATTCCAAGAGAAGGAAGTTGGAAGAAATATGCTCTTTCTTATAACCATGAACAGGAAACAGGAAGTCAATGAAAAAGTGGAATAAGGTCAATGAAAACAAGGAAAATTAGGAAACCTCTCAGGCCCTTGTTAAAGCATACATTTCTTTATTACTGTAAAATGTACCCTAAGATCTAATTGGGTGTAGGCAAGGGCAAACACAAAGTTCATTGAACAAATTAGTGCCACAGAGTTTCCAAGGGACCTAGACTGAGCCAGATCCAAATACTGAACTGCTGAATATGAAACTCAATACATATACTTCATAAACTGTAAAGTATTAGACAAATTTTGTTCTTTAAGCACACACCTGTGACCACTTTATTTCAGCACCTTTATATAGTGTGGCCTCTGATAAGTAAAATGTTTTAAGATGTTCACTAGCTATTCTGCCTTATTTCCCAAAATTCGTTTTTGAATGTACTGAATAAAAATTTTAAATGTAACATGACAATGTTCATTAAACTTCTATGAACTATTCATTCATAAATATTCTCCATTTCTGGGTAGCCAGGCAATTTTTGGTTTTGTTTTGTTTTAAACAAAAGATAATGAATGACTTTATTAAATGACAGGAATTGTGTGTCAGAGCAATCATGATGCTTCACACTTCTAAGTTCAAATTCCCAAATCAAAGTGGTAAAGATGTTACTGATACATTCCACTTAATAATGAACCAACTAGTGAACTAGGATTCGAATTTGGAAAGCTTGCTTAAAATGTTGCACAACAATATGTTCAGTTGCATGGAACGTAATCTGGGGTTCTATCGCATGTGTCCTACTTAAGAGCTGATGAGAAGATGTAAATTATACAGTTTGCCTTGCTCTGGCTTGCCTCCAATAATTATATCTTCAACAAGATACAAAATAACTGCTTTTATGTTTTGGAAATATGCAAATTAAATGAAAGGTAAAGCCAAGATATGAAAAGATATAAAATTAGTCTTAGTCCGTAAAAAATTTTAGTTTTCATAATTCTTCAAGGATAATCAAAATATGGAGCAAATAAATAGGAACTGTTTATTTTGATGGCTCAGTTATAAATGAGGTAGGAAAAATATTCCAGTAGCCAAGCAGCCAAGGTTAATTTCAAATAATTCTAGTTAATTTTCTTTTTCATATCTTGAAAAAATAGTGGTTTTATGGTTATGAATAGAAATATTACGTTCAGAAAATATATAAAACTCCTTACAATTCAATAGCTTGTAACAACAGCATCAACAAAAGACATTTAAAAGTAAATTAAGCAGTACAGCAAAATCTATAAAACACCTAGGAATCAATTTAACAAGAAACAACAAGAACTATATGCCAAAAACCATGAAACTTTACAAAAGGGAAAGAATACCTGAATACATTGTTAAATCTACCATGTCTCTGAAAGGGAAGAATTAATATTTTACATATTTAAGTCTTCTGTACCTTCAGTTAATTGATAGTAAGTATAATTTCAAGAATATGTCCAAATTGTTTGTTAATGTAAATTGATTCTGATATTCAGGTGAAACAAATAAATATACAAGAATAAAACCATAGCCAAAAAAAAAGAGCAAAGCAGAATTTGAAAAAGCAAACTGGTGGAAATACACTACACCAAATGTCCACACATTATTTCAAAATTACAGTAAATATTTACAAATAAATCAGAACTTATGAAAGCATCAAGAAATAAACACATATTTCTATAGGAATTTAGTGATTAACTGTGGTAGGGAACAGATTGGTTATTTCCACAAATGATATTGGGGAAACTATGTATCTGGAAAATAGTTTAAAATTAGGATTTTGTTTTACACCATTAAATAACTTCAACTGGGTATGTGGACTAAAGAAAAATTTAAAACCACAGAAGTACTGGAACAAAAAAAAAAATTTTTTTTTCCCCAAATACGTGTTAGAAAATCTTTCTTTCTTTTTCTTTTTCTTTTATTATTATTTTATTTTATTTTATTCGTTTGTTAAAATTTTTTTATTTTTTGAGAGACGGAGTCTCGCTCTGTCGCCCAGGCTGGAATGCAGTGCCGAGATTTCGGCTCACTGCAAGCTCCACCTCCTGGGTTCACGTCATTCTCCTGCCTCAGCCTCCTGAGTATCTGGGACTACCGGTGCCCGCCACCACGCCCATCTGATTTTTTTGTATTTTTAGTAGAGATGGGGTTTCATCGTGTTAGCCACGATGGTCTTGATCTCCGGACCTCGTAATCCATCCGCTTCGGCCTTCCAAAGTGCTGGGATTACAGGCGTGAGCCACCACGCCCGGCCCAGAAGATCTTTCTAAGGCATCAATGAAAGGTAGAAACCATAGTGGCAAAGATAATTTTGGCAAAAATCAAAACCGAAACAAAAATAAGAAACTTCTATATAGTAAAAGCCTCTCACAAATAAAACTCGAAAGTGCATTAGTTTATATTAATCTTGAAGCAAACACCGAGTCACAGTTGATGGTGGGGTGTTTAGACCCCAGGCTGGAGACAATGTGAAGAGAGAATATAGAAAGTAGGAAGAGTCTAATACTTTCAAGTAAATAGTTACAGGATAATTTCTGCCAGCCTGCTGGGAAGACTTCTAGTCAAAGTCACATCTACAGGACTGGCAATGCTCACTGGAATGAACCTGCCTTCATATTTCCTGCTGCTCAGCCATTGGCTAGGAGTAGCTCTTGAAAAACGTCCTATGGGAGCAAATGTGGCAGTAGATCCACAGAAGCAATGCAGGGGCTAAGAGTAGTCAATATGGCGCCCCACAGAGAATATCTGAGTGACATATTTTCATTTTAATCTCAAAAGACCGAAAAATAAAAATAAAAAGACAACTACAGATCATTTAGAAGCTAACCCAGTTGCAATGGGTAAGAATATAAGCAAATCTATATGTAAAACATGTTCATGTCATTTAAAAATCCATGAAAATATACTTAATTTTTTTCATCCAACAACGATAAATTCAAGTGTCAGTTAAGTACAAATGTTTACCTCTCAGACAAATTTAAAAGATTTAAATTTGTCAATATCATTTGTGGACAGTAAGCAATTTTGAAGGGCAATTCTAAAAATTAATCTTACAATTCTTTTTACTGCAAAAGGTTTCCAGTGTAGCATTTATAATAGTAAGAATATTTACGATTTCATGAAAATCCAGCACTAAAAGAATGGCTAGGTAAAGTATTGGGAAAATAAACTCAGTTTGCCACATTTCCCCCATCAATAAAAGAGCTACAATATTAATTCTCACATCATAGATTTTGTTAGGATTTATGTATTATATTTAAAGTGTTCAGAATATTACCCAGCATATAGTCTATTCCCAATATTTGGTAGCATTCATTAACATGATGGAATATTGTACAATTTTAAAAATCTGAGCTAATTAGCATGTAGTACTTAAAAAGAGGAAATCCTTGATTTTTATTGCCTGAATAAAGCTAATACCAGAGAACTACTAATATGATATTTTAGTATAATCAAAAATTTAAGAATGTTTGATTATATGTGCATATGTAAAGAAAAATATCTAAACAGCTATTCTATAAACTTTTAACAGTGACTCATTCTAGGGGATGAGAAGGTACTAGAGGCTAGGATTTTAATTATTTTACTCAATAAAGTTTTATATTTGGAGCTGTTTGTTTTCATTAAAAAACACATTTTTATAATTTGATGAAATTAAGAAAAATGGTAAAATTAGAAAAATTACAGATAATATAGGACTACAGGAAATATAATACATGTTCACTTAAGGAACATGCCAAATCTAAAAATGGGTTCTGAAACTGAAAATTTCATTTAAAAATAGGTTAACTATAGCCTAAATATAATTTATCCAGCATTTTATTCATTCTTTTGAAGGGAATCTATATTTGGTTCTTGTTTTATATTTTCTCCCCTGGGCTTAAAAATTTTAGGCATTCTATATATCTAGATCAATATAAGAATAAAAAAAGTAAGTCTAAATAAGAATTAGTGATGTAGTTCAAAGTTAAAAGATGAATATAAATTCTGTCATCAAATGTTTTAGCAATATCACCACACTATACTTGGCATACGTTGTGTGTGTGTGCTTGTGCTAGGCTGACCAGTTTTACAAAAAAATGATTAATGTAGAAACCAAATAGTCCCTCTCTTAATTTGAGAAATTCTCCTTCAAGTCATTTGCTTTAAATGTATTAAGCTGATAATAGCTCCTTCCATTATGATCAATTTTTTTGTGTATATAATTTGAACTGGGAACGTAATAATATTACATTTATTTGGACACCGTAATTAAAACATGAACCATTTATGACCCAAACTCAACCAACAAGCATACTACTTTCACAGGAATTTTGTAATTGGAAATTGTGGCAGAATCTCTCTTCTAGTTGCTAAGCCTTCACTGTATGAATCAAACCTGAATCCGGCCATGTTCCAATGTCTCATAGATATCCTGGTTTGAGTGGGATATAATGAAACCAGTGTTTTTTTTGTTTGATTTTTTTTTTTTCTTTTGTGAGAAAAAGATAAGGGACAGAGATTTTAATGATACCCAAGTTCCTGGTTTGTTTCAGCTGAAATTTCTCCTATGTTCTTTCATCTGCTTTGTTTATGAGACAACAAATCTACCTCTTTTCTGTAAACAATTTTGAGTTGTATTTCTGTTGTTTGCAATCAAATGGTCATATACTGCATAGACAGGTGTGAATAGAGAAACTTACATATAATTACAAGGAGTCCTTGAAACTTATTATGGAATTCAGAATATGAGTCACAGTCATAACAATGATTACTCTGTCTAGTTTTTTTTCTCTGCTAAATAATATTATTGCCCAATATAAGAAAGAAACTAACATTCTTGACATCTCTCATCTCTCTCCAATATTGGACTGCTATTCTTTTTTTTTTTTTTTTTTTTTTTTTAACGGAGTCTCGCTCTGTCGCCCAGGCTGGAGTGCAGTGGCGCGATCTCGGCTCACTGCCAGCTCCGCCTCCCAAGTTCACGCCATTCTCCTGCCTCAGCCTCCCGAGTAGCTGGGACTACAGATGCCCGCCACCACGCCCGGCTAATTTTTGTATTTTTAGTAGAGATGGGGTTTCACCGTGTTAGCCACGATGGTGTCGATCTCCTGACCTTGTGATCCGCCTGCCTCAGCCTCCCTAAGTGCTGGGATTACAGGCGTGAGCCACCGCGCCCAGCCTGGACTGCTCTTCTTATGGTTACCCTTGACTATGATGCTTGTGCTGAACTGATTGTTTTTTTCAGCCATATAATCACATTTCTTTAGCTGCGTTTTGTATTAGAAATTAGTCTCTCGGAGGAGAAGGAAAGAAGCAGTTAGGCATACACAGAGGGGGAAAGGAGGAGAAAGTATTGAGAATAGCACTACTCTTAATCCTTCAGAAAACAGATTGGGAGCTATAGGGCTGCTTGCTCTTTTATCAACGTTCAATCTATAGACCAAAACAAAGAAGCAAACAAAAACCACTCAGGTGAGTTAAAAACCTTTTGCATGCTGTTCCCATAAGTTATTAAATTGTCAGCCAAACTGTCGTTCACGTTTATCTTTAGTTTTCAATGTTAATGAAAAGAAACTTTGTCCAGGAGTTGCAGTGTCCTTTGAGTTTCAGAAAATCCAAGAAAAAACAAAGGCAAATTCTTACTGGTAAGAAATATGTAAGTTCCATTGATCTCATGGAACCAAAGGATGCCAAGGGAACATGCAATGTAAAATATCTCTTTCATCATAATTTGACAGATGAATATAAAGTATTTAAATAATCTCCTTTAATATGCAAAAAGAAAGTGTCTTTAATGCCCATTGTTATTTGAAAAATTAGCTTCTGAAAGGAAACAAGAATGAATTTTTATTAACTATGCCTTAGTTCAAGATAATTTGCTCCTTTCTATGCCCAAGTGAATGAAGGATTCTGAAGTTACCTGCATGCCTACATGCCTTTATATTCTCAGATTTCAATATTAAAACTCTACTAGTGTTATTCACAGTTACCATTTTTATAGTTTTTGTTTTGTTTTGTTCTGTTTTGTTTTGTTTTCTGGAGACAGAGTCTCACTCTGTCGCCCAGGCTGGAGTACAGTGGCACCATCTCAGCTCACTGCAACCTCTACCTCCCAGGCTCAAGAGATTCTCCTGCCTCAGCCTCCCAAGTAGGTGGGATTACAGGTATGTGACACCATGCCTAGCTAATTCTTGTATTATTAGTAGAGATGGGGTTTCACCATGTTGGCCAGGCTGTTCTTGAACTCCTAACCTCAGGTGATCCACCTGCCTCGGCCTCCCAAAGTGCTGGGATTACAGGTGTGAGCCACTGTGCCGGGCCTATAGTTACTTTTAATTGTAAGTGGGGGAAGACAATTCAAGTACTGTTAGCAACAGGAAATAAAAGTTGAACTGAAGTTGACATTTTTTTTTCCAGAAATAACTGAATTGAAAGAAGGTCTTTGGGTAACTCCAGTACTGTTGCGGTACTCAGTTTTTGCATAATGGAAAAAAGGATTTGAACAGTATATTCTTAAAGTTCCTTTTTAACTTCAAAATATTATGAAGTGCTGATTCAAGATACACAATTTAGCAACTGAATAATAATTGCTTCCATATTATTTAGAATGAACAAGATCAGTTGATCCTCTTTTGAAAGTGTAATTGCTTTAAGTGCCTTTATCTTTCTATTATTTTCTTAATGTAGATTCATGAAGCTGCTCTGACATAAATCTAACAAGTGACCTTAAATTAGTGGAGTAAGTGGATCATTTGTGAAATCAAATTGGTAACCGAAATGCTTTTTCCTCACGATCTTATGCAATCTTTATTTTTCCTTTTGCTTTCTTAGATTTTTAATGTAATTCATAGATTTATAAGAAATATATATGTGTATGTGTGTATACATATATATGTGTGTATAAAGTAATAAAATGAATAATGAAAATGTGCACATTGCCTTAACAAAGGAAGGTCTTCTACTTTTACTGGTGCCTTCTATTGAGGAGGCTTTAAAGGAGGGTTCAAACTGGAGCCTGGTTAACTATATTCACTTGAAACGTGACTCACTGATTCTACTCTGTTCTCTATTTTTTCTTGTTCCTTTGCATGCATGTTTAATATATCTGCAAATTAACATTTTAAATTCCATTCATCTTAATATATTTTGCATTTTCCTCATCTTTTTCATATTCATATTATAAAATAAATTTAATAACAATTCAGTTATATCTTGATATTAGAATTTTGAAAATGATTTCAGTTTAAGTGATGAACACTTTTTGCTATAGGCGTAAGAAAGTTCAACCAACTGTGCCCTACAATGATAAAGACTTAGTTTCTACATAGAACAAGAAGTTAGGGGTCTGGCAGTCTAGGGTTGCCTCAGTGATGATAGCAGGCACCTGGATGTCATTTACCTTTTTTACCTATCATCCTTTTCTGTGACTTTCAAGGCATAGTGTCAAGGTTCCTGACTGGAAGCCAGAGTTGAAAAGGCCAAAGAGAGCATAAAAACTGAATATGTTCTTTCGTCAAAAATTCCCAGAAAGCCCCACTAGGTGACTCTTGCATTTAATTGGTAGAATTGTTTGCCATGGGCAACAATCAATAAGGGTGTTTGGAAGATGACCAGTTTTATCTAGGCTTATTTCCTACCACCAATACCCTCAGATTAATATGAAAGAATATGAGAATGAATATTGGGTAGGCAATTAGAAGCATATACTGCAACCCTATTGTCAGTGCCAAGGAAACGGTAATATCTTATTCTCAAAGAAGGACTCCAAATACAAATCGACTGGTCATGAGTCACTGAAAGGGCAGATTCTCTCACACTGGTTGTTAAGTTTTCATTTGTGATTTAACTTTCCTTATGTGCACAATGATACTCTTCTCTACTTCCACTTTTGGGACAAGGGTTTATGGTGAATAGAGAGGGCTGAATTTATAGAAATGGTGAAAAATATATAAAATATTAAAACGGGATTAATTATACATAGACTTTTTGATAAAACTTACCACTTTGAGCTGTGTTTGTTTGCTTTGTGATGGTAGCTGGCCTTGTAGAGTTTGTAAACATTTCCCAGGATTCTACCAGTGAGATATAGTTGTCACAAAAACTTGGTGACATAATAAGAGTTTTTATTAACCGTACCTTACAAGCGAGGAAACTGATACTAGGTTAAGTAACTCACACAAGATGATAGTCATTATAGAGCATGAAAGTTACAAAATTTCTTATAAATGAACTTAAGAATTCACTAAGGATTTAAGATTTAATTTGAGAAATTATGAGTCCCTATTATAATTGAAGGAATAAATACTGCAAGTGTTCATAGTGTGAACAAAAAAGGAGTTATGTTTTAAGTGCAATGTAGGATTGAGAAATAGGCCATTATGAAAAATAAGCAAATAACCATTACAGAGGTCTGATGTCTCTCGATATCTGATGTGTTATTAAGAAATGCAAGCAACTATATGGATAAACTATAAACAGTTTAATAATGAATAATTTCTAACAATTTCATAATAAATAAGGAATAATTGCAATAAAAGTCTGGGCTACAATCCTTTTGTTTTTTGAAGCTTGTTGATTGAAGCTAGATATCCATTTCTCTTTTCATTAAAAACCCCAGCGATTTGAAAATAATTATAAAAATCATAAGAAAAAAATAATGTTGAGCCTTTATTATGAATCAGGATGGGAATCCGGGTCTTCTTGAGGACAAAGTCCTTATTTTTCATCTTCATAACAACCCTACATGGTAAATAAGCATTGTTATTAGGGTGAAAAGGTTGAAAGTTAGGAGATAAATTCATTTCTCTAAAGGCAGAATTAGTATTCTGCCTCACATCTATTAAAAATCATCCTTTGAGTTTTTTATATTTTGCTTTGCAGGCTTCCTATGATGTTTTTGCTTTCACTAAAATACAGGTATCATCATCATCCTTAACATTTTCGCTTCTTCCTTGGCTCCTTTTCTTCCAAGTCTCTGAGTAAACTGAAACGACCTTGTCAACTACTTAAACATGCTGTTATAGAAGCCTACCTGTTTTAAATTGTCCCTTCTAAACATTTCTATAGATTTTCTGCAAACTTTTTTTTTTCTTTCTGCTTCACAGTAGCTCTTCTTTATTGGCTTCTTTGCAAATATCTATTGTGAATATGAAAGAAACAAGTTCTTCAAAAGTTCATTTTCAGCACAGAAATGTGTGGCATGGCCTAGAATCAACTCACTCTTCTCATCCTCCACAGTTTTCTTGTACTTATCCCATAATGCATTTTTCACAGAATGATATGCTTACAGTTCTGCAATATAAAAACACCTGTTTGAGGCAGAGATCATTTAGTTGGAAGATACAGAAATCTCTCATCCAAGTTCAAATTTATTAGTTGAGCACAGCTTTCTTTAAATTCACATTGATAAGACAGATTTTTGCCAGCCTTTTTATAAGGTTAAATGAGGTAAAGAAAGAGAGTCAGGGGCTGAGACATAGCTCTCAATAACTGCATGGACTCTTCTCTCCCCATCTCCCAGGTGCTTTCTTCCTCTTCTTTGTTTCAGTTATTTTTCTTTCTGTGAATACATGGCTGAATAGGTTTGCCTGCTCCAAATCCACAAAACGTCAGAGTTCCACAACACATGCCCTTTAGACTACGTTTTTTTGATCTCTTTAATCAAATCGTCAGAACACAAAATGTAAAAAATAAGATGTTCTGTTTTCCCATAGATCAGTTTTCCCCTCTTGGATAATCAGCTGTGACCACATTTAGGTGGTGCCAATAGAGTTCATTAGGAGGAAATGCTGGTGAAGAGTAATTTCTCCAATAGAATCCCTATATTGGGAAATACTGGTGAGGAGTAGTTTTAAGGCAGAGGTGTGGTTTTGACAGACCCTCCAAATGTTAGCTACTCTGAACACTTAAAGAAGAGTAGCAATGAAAGAGGAAATGTCTGGCAAGGGAAACTGAGCAATATAGTTCATCCGTATTCTTTACCATAGCAAAAATTTGTTCTCATATGCTGCCTATCATTCATCATTTCTTTATATGTCATATTCCTAGCAACAATCCTGTGAGTTAGATATTATTACTATTCTCATTTTTACAGAGAAGGAAACAGGAAAGTTTATTATGCCCATTATATGGAGAAGAAAAGTTATTCAGAAGGAAAGTTAAGAAAATATACTCTCATGAGACCAAATTATTTACCAAGAGTTAAACATCTGGCAAATGGAACAAGGATTTGAACCTAGGCAGTTTGGCTCCTTAGTCACACATATAAACATTATATTTCATTGCCTTCCATAATTGTTTTTAAGGAAAGTAATTCTTACTAAAATTGCACTTACAATTCAAGTGAGTTATCTTCTGCTGATTCACCTGCAAAATGGGAGCAAGAAACTCAGATTTGCCAGATAATAGGCAGGTCATGGAACAGATTTCTGTTGATATTATTCAATCTCAAAATATTTGGTTCACTATTTTGGCATTTTATTGTAAGATCTTTGTATGTAGACCTTAAAATATGGGGATGTAATATCAGGCAGAAAGAAAGAAAGAGTTACAAGCAAAAATTGTGAAACTGTATTTTTCAGAGACCTGAGGTTGATGGTGACTGAAAGCCACTTGAGTCTGATGGCTCTCTGGTGGTCTATATGATACATGCTAGTGGTTTCTTTCTTGTTAGTCCTGGACAAATGTTCAAACCACTAAAACCACTTAGGAAACTGGCACTTGTAATAGGAAAAGTCAGTTCCTTATCTTAGGAATCCTCTACCATGGAGAAGAACTATCTCAAAAAGCTACATCCACTGAAAACTTCAAAAGGGGAAAAAATAACCCACAAAATTCCTTTGCTAAAGCATCATCTTCCTTAAGAAATTTGTTATTGTCATTTACCTTGTATTTATTTAGAAAATATCTCATAGGAGCATATTTTTATAATTAGAATTCTAGTGACTGTAGTTTATCAAAAATAAGCTAGAAATCAAGCTGTCATCACATTGATATAAGAAAATAATTTATCCATTATGTAATCAGTATTTTGCTATGGGTTTATTGGTTCTCATTCTGTGCTTGAGAATCATTAGCTTTAGTTCAAAAAATACAAAGTGATTCATAGAAATTATGTGATAGTTCTTCATATATCCTAATAAAATCTCATAAGACACAATCAATAGGTTGCAACCTCCATAACAAGATTTAAGAGCACTAAGCAATAACATGATTTTTTTAAAGAAACCCACATTTAAATGTGTTCCATCATTTATGTACTCAGTATTATGTGATTCCTCTTATATTTTAAAATTCTCTTCTCAATTTGGATTGTTAAAAACCTGAAATTTCAGTGGGCCACTCAATTTGCAACAAATTACCTTATAAATTTTGAAGGTTATTCCAGTAGCACAATTCTTATTAATTTAAGTAAATTTAGAAAAATAATATGCATGTCAAAAACATTCAAAGTCCACATATTTGAACTTTCTTGAACTATTTTATTTCTGGAACTACTTAGTTATCATTTTGTTCCTTTTAAGACTGAAAACACTTTTTGTGAAAAGAGACATAATGTACAAAGCTAATCTTTACAATTTTTATTATAGAAGGAAGATCTGAAGATACTTAAAAAATATACAAAGACTTTCTTCCAAATTTAATTTTGTGAAACTTTTCAAATGAGGTGAAACACTCATTTTTCCGTCTCTTGCTATGTAATATACATAGTAGGGTTGAAAGTACAGTGAAAAATAGAGAAAGTATTATGCAAGTAGGCTTATTGCAAACATTTGCATATAGTAATTAATTTAAACTCTCATAAATTCTATAGAGCTTCTACTGGAAACAATGTGAATATTTTAGAATAAAAACACCAACTCTCAGAAGGTATGACAAATAAAATTTAAACTTGTATCTATTTAAAACATAATTCTGATAAATCATTTTCTTTTAGAAAATACAGATACAAAAAGTTTAATATAGCTCTAGATATTGTAGTACAGACTGTCTTTTTCTTTGCATATATAATGATGAATGGATACACACACACACACCTGTTGCATTTTAATTAACATTATAAAGGAACATATGTCAGTCTTTAAATAATTTTGTGAAATGCATTTAACCAACTGCAATTTTCTGCAGTATGAATTCAACTATTCAGAAACACTTTGGTATGTGGACCCACAAATTTTCATTGCTCATCTTACTAACTAACACCTTCTACAAAAAGGAGAAACCTTGTTTCCTTTGTTTTAACATGCACCAATGCTGCTTATTTCTGGTACTGCATTGTGCTCCTGCTCTAGGCATTTGTGGAAATTTGAACTTGAGAGTGATGATTTAGAGTATCTGGCAGAAGAAATGTGTAAGCAGCAAAGTATTCAAAATGTTACCTGGCTGCTTCTAACAACTTATGCTAAAATGTGTGAGCAAATAAATCATCTAAATCTGGAACTTATATTTAAAAGGGAAATAGAGTGTTCACGTTTGGAAACTTTGTAGCTTGGGCATATGGTAGGAAAGAAATGCCTGTTTTTAGTGAAGGAATTCAAGCTAGCTGCATAAGTAAAAAGGACCCTAGTGCTAATATCTAAGACAATGGGGAAAATGCCTCAAAGGCATTTCAGAGATATCCATGACAGACGACCCATCACAGACCCAGAAATCTAGAAGGAAAAAGTGGTTTTCTGTGCCAGGCCTAGGGCCCCACCACTCTGTGCAGCCTCCAGACACTGTTCCCTGTGTCCCAGCCACTCCAGCTCTAGCCATTCCTCAAATGGACCCAGGTACAGTCAGATCACTGCTTCAGAGGCTGCAAGCCATAAGCCTTGGCAGCTTCCATATGGTGTTAAGCCTGTGGGTGCACAGAGTGCACGAGTTGTGGCTTAGGAGCCTCCGCCTAGATTTCATATGTAAGGAAAGGCCTGGATGCCCAGGCAGAAGCCTGCTGCAGGGGTGAAGCCCTCTCAGAAACCTCTATTAAGGCAGTGCAGAGGGAAAATCTAGGGTTGGAGGCCCCATGCAGAGTCCCCACTGGGGTATTGCCTAGTGGAGTGGTGAGAAGAGGGCCACCATTCATCAGATCCCAGAATGGTAGAGCTACCAGCAGCTTGCACTCTGAACCTGCAAAAGCTGCAAGCATTCAACACAAGCCCACAAAAGCAGTTACAGGGGTTGAATCTTGCAAAGTCACAGGGTGGAGTTGCCCAAGTCTTTGGGAACCAACCACTTGCATCTGTGTGCCCTGGATGTAAGACATGGAGTCAAGTGAGATTATTTTGGAGCTTTGAGATTTAATGACTGCCCTGCTGGGTTTCAGATTTGTGAGGAAAGAAAGAGACTTGTAATCTCTTTCTTTTGGCCAATTCTCACTTTTGAAACAGGAGTATTTACCCAATACCTATAACCCCATTTTATCTTGGAAGTAACTAACTTGTGTTTGATTTTACAGGCTCATAGGTGGAAGGGACTTACCTTTTCTTAGATGATACTTTCAACCTTGGAGTTTTGGCTTAATGTTGCAATGAATTAAGGCTTTAGGGGGACTGTTGAGAAGGCATGATTGTATTTTCCAATGTGAAAAGACATGAATTTGGAGGAGCCAGAGGCAGAATGATATTGTCTGGATCTGTATTCCTATCAAATCTCTTGTAGAACTGTAATCCCCAGTGTTGGAGTTGGGTCTAGTGGGAGGTAATTGAATCACGGGAGCAGAGTTCTCATAAATGGGTTGGCATCACTTCTTCTATGTGGTTCTCATGATAGTACATGAGTGAGTTATCATGAGATCTAGTTGTTTAAAAGTATGTAGAACCTCCCTCACTCGTTTTTGCTCCTGCTCCAGCCATGTAAGATGTGCCTGTTTCCCCTTTACCTTCTACCACGATTGTAATTTTTCTGAGGCTTCCCTATAAGCTGAGCAGATGCCAGCATCATGCTTCCTATACAGCATTGACAACTGTGAGCCAATTAAACCTCCTTTCTTTATAAATTACTCAGTCTCAGGTATTTCTTTATAGCCTTGTGAGAACTGACTAAAACACTCTCACAACATATGTTTGGTTAAGTCCACTAAAATTGGTACCTCCTTCCCGCTACACTAAAAGACACATAGGTAATATTTTAAACAAACATATGACAGGCCTGTATTGCTTTTGCTCTTATCTATCTGACATCTGTTATTGGTAACATGGAAATGCAAGAAAGAATGGAAAATGTAACTGGTATCTCTTTTGTCTGGATGAGAATAATATAAATTTTTTTGTATCATGAGTGTGCACAGGACTTACTAAGTAGAGATTGGGGGTGGAGCCTTTGGAAATAAAAATATCTAAGAAGCACTGATTTAACTCCTCGAAAAGAATTTTGCTTTCAGTAATAATTTTTCCTTTTCTACTAGAGTAAAAATGAAAAAAAGTGTTTATATTTATACAAAAGAAATGAAATTTAAAATATTTTATTTGATTTCATTTTATTAATATTAATATGCATACATTTTATTTTAGAAGCAGTATCGTAATTGTCACTAAGGCTTTTTAAAAATATCATTTAACTAAAACTTCAATTTAAGTAATGTATTTGTGTTATCATTAAGAAAAAACACATTTAAGTAAAATATTATTTAGAAAATATGATAATTAGACAACAATGGAATTTAATATAAACGAAACATGTATCCAATCTATGTTAAAATTATGCTGATGTCTTTTCAGGATAATCATATTTTCAAGTTAATTTATAAACTATGTAACTTTGTAACCTATATTTGCTTGCTTGAAAACTATGTACGTCCCAGTGTGTAATGGTGTATATGTGTGTGTGTGTAAAATCCCCCCACATTCCAGGCTCTTTAAGGTGAGGTGTAAAAGCTTTTGATTACCCAAATAGACAAAAGATTGAAAAACAAAAAAATAATGGAAATGTAATCCAGTCTTCAGTAATGAACCCTTCAAAAAAAATATTGAGTTCCGGGTTCAGTGACACTTCTATAACACACCATGTTTTTCTTTGATTTCCAACTTTTCCACATCTTGTAGTTGCTCAAAAGGTTATAACTGCCTCAAATCTTATCTTTCCGATCTGTATTTCCAGAAATACCTGGTCTGAGTCTCTTCATACCCATTCAGATTTCTTCCCACTTCTCCAGTGTGGTGTATGTTTGTCTGTTTCTGTATAAGGAACAGAAGTCTGAGAAACAGAAGCAAATGCCTTATAGCTCAGGATAGGAGCATAAAGACTAAGCAAGGAAAAGTGCAACCTCATTTTCTCTGAGTGTGGATGCCTGGGTGTTCATGCATGTGTGTGTCTGAGAAAGTGAGGCCTGATGCAGGAGGAGATCTTCTGGGGAGAACACACTAGCATTAATATATCCTTTCCCCATTATCACATTCATATTCATATTGTATATCCACATTATATTCATGTTTTCATAGCTTAGATGAAACTCTGCTAAGTAGTCTGATTAATCCTAGGGATAGTGAAAAGTACTCATAAAGATGACTCCTCGGCTGGGCGCGGTGGTTCACGCCTGTAATCTCAGGACTTTGGGAGGTCGAGGAGGGTGGATCACAAGGTCAGGAGTTCAAGACCAGTCTGACCAAGATGGGGACACCTCGTCTCTACTAAAACTACAAAAATTAGTCGGGCACTGTAATCCCAGCTACTTGGGAGGCTGAGGCAGGAGAATCACTTGAACCTGGGTGGCAGAGATTGCAGTGAGCTGAGACCGTGCCCCTGCACTCCAGCCTGGGCGACAGAGTGAGACTCCGTAAAATAAAAAACAAAAAAAGATAACTCCTCACTAGGCACACCATTATACTACCCTCTCTAGAAGACTTCCTGTGAGAAGTCTTGATGCTTTCCCTTTCTGAACATAGCAGTATTTTTTTTAATTTCTTATTTTAAAATTGTTTAAAACATTAATGTAATTTTTTTTTCTTAAAATATGAGAGTGGGCTTAGAAAAACACACATTGTGATTTAAAGAACAAAAATGTCCTAAATTTAAATAAGACACATATATTCATACAAATATCTTTAAAAATACATTACATGTAATATGTTTTAAAATTAGTACTATTCTTTAAATTATAAGATAAAAGGATTCCAGGAACTAGAAGGACCTCAATCACTCATTAACCATATAAAAATGAACACTTCACACACACTGCATTTAGTTGCTTCATCTGTAAAATGAGGTTAAAACTTAAGGTGCTAGCTCAAATCATCTTTTGTGCTATAATATTGATACATGAAAAATAATATGTGTATAGACTTGTTATTTTTATTTACTTTACATATCATTCCATAAAAAGAAATCATATAATTGACTTATCATCTATAAGTATAGAATGCTAAAAATAATAGTCTCATAATGGTATGATTGTCTTATTTTTTTCCTTTTACTTACATTTTTAACGTTTTGCAATTTTAAATATTTAAAATGTACATGAAGCCTGTGGTATATATAAATGCTACTATATTGTTTTCCTGCCACAATATCATTATATATAAACAAAAGGTCAGGAGTAAGTTCCTGGAAAACCTATTGTCCTTCACTAAAAAAGGGGGAAATCTTATAGAGGTTCCAGAAAAGTTGACCCCTTATTTAAAAAGAGAGGCATTGGCTTTACATAATTTTTGTTCTCCTGTTTATAGATGAAAGTAGGAAATAAGAAAATGTGAATAGATAAAAACAATTTTACAAAACGGAAAATTAGCAAATGTAGTAAATTATGGTAATAGAACAGACTTGTAAATAATTTAGTTAGAAAAAAATCATAAATTTATTTAACTCTTTTCTATATAATTTTTCATTATATCATTAGATATGTGGAACACAAGATGATTGGTCATGAAAATAAATAAAATACAAAATAACTCAAATAGAAATATAAATTAAAAGACCCACTTTAAAAATTGAAACTTTGTTCTCTGAGATGGTCCCACAATTATCCTTTGGGACCAGCCCTACCCTATAGTCTCCATTCACTGAATAGGAATTTCTCACTTTCAGCTGAATTTTTCAGAAGTCTCTGAACTTAGGAAAGAAAAGGCATACACAGTTGAGAAAATGATCATATAACCTTGAATATTGGTTAAGCACAGAGACTCAGGAGCCAGACTGCCTGGATAGAAGTGACAGCTCTAATATTCAACTGTTCCATGACCACCAATCAACCTGTTTTCTGAAACTGAGTTTTGTTAGATCCAAAATTGAGATGGTGTAGTGTTAATACACCTGAAAAAGTTAGGCCAGGCATGCAGCTCACACCTGTAATCCTAGCACTTTGGGATGCAGAGGCCGGCAGATCGCTCGAGCTCAGGAGTTTGAGACCAACCTGGGCAACATGGCAAAACCTCATCTCCACTAAAAATGCAAAAAAACAATAAACCAGGTGTGGTGACTCTTGCCTGTAGTCCCAGCTTCTTAGGAGGCTGAGGTGGGAGGATTGTTTGACTCCGAGAGGTGGTTGCAGTGAGCTGAGATTGTGCTACAGGTGGGGCAACAGAGCAAGACCCTGTTTTAAAAAAAGGGGTGGAGGGAAGTTAGAACAATCTCTGGAGTGTGCATGTGTGGTTGCTATCATCCTGATGTCTCATTTATAAAAGAAAATGCAAAATTACTCAGTATCAGAAGAAGCAAAATTTATAATGTCTTAAGTAGATATGTATAGGTAAGATCTTGCATGTGATAACTATTAATTTTTAAGGTCAAAATAAGCAAAAAACTCATAGGAACTATTAAACTTTCTCTTTAAAATTATATTTAATATTTTACTTTGATTAAAGAACTTGCCCTGATCTTTGTTAATTTATATGATGTATTTTTAAAACTATTTGCATAAAACAACATGGTAGATTGAATTTTTAAAATCCATCCCTCATTGCGCTTTCTTTCCAAAAGCTATGCATAATGCAGTTATTTTAGGGTTATTATACATAACATAGCTTTACCTTTAACATCCTTATTACAGGCTTTTAAAAATAATTGAAAGAATGGATATATATAATTTTGATTGCTAATTCAGTTTCTAAAGTTGATGAGAATTACTATACCTTACAAATTATGGTTGTGTTTCATCAACTAATAAATACTAGCCATCATTATTGTAATTTGGCAATCAGATACCATAAAATAGTGACACACATGTTTTTTAAAAACTGAGATAGTTTTATAATTTTGATGAATCTGTATCATTTATTTTTATTTTTATTGAGGCAGTGTCACACTCTGTCACACAGGCTGGAGTGCAGTGGTGTAATCTTGGCTCACTGCAACCTCCACCTCCCAGGTTCTAGCAATTCTCCCTCCTCAACCTCCTAAGTAACTGAGATTGCAGGTGAGTGCCACCATGCCAGGCTAACTTTTTTTTAGTAGGGATGGTGTTTCACCATATTGGCCAGGCTGGTCTCGAATTCCTGACCTCCTCTGCCCACCTTGGCCTCCCAAAGTGCTGGGATTACAGGCACGAGCAACCGCACCTGGCCTTGGATTATTTAATGTACAGAGACAGGACACCTCTGTGGAAAATATTAATACATTGTTATTTAGCTATATATGTTGGCTCATGTATAAGTCAGGGTTCTCCAGAGAAACAGAACCAAGAGAATACATATAGATATATAAGTGGCGATTTAATATGATAATTGGTTCATGCAACTATGGAGGACAAGAAGTTCCACAATCTGCCATCTGCAAGGTGGAGAACCAGGGAAGTTGGTGGCATAATTCAATCTGAGACCAAAGTGGTGAGAACTTGAGGAGCCCAATAGTGTACCTCCTGGAGTCTGAAGGCTTAAGAATCAGGAGCTCCAATGTCTGAGCACAAGAGAAAATGGGTGTCAGTTTCCCAGATCAAGGAAAGGCAGGGAGAGGTAGAGAGTAACAGAGCGACGGAGAGAGAAAGAGAGAAATAGATAGAGGGAGATAGAGAGAGAGAGCAAGAGAGAGAATTCACCTTTCTTCTGCCCTTTTTTTCTATTCTGGTCCCCACTGGATTAGATCATGCCTGTCCACACTGGTGAGTATGATTTTCTTAACTCAGTCTGCTGATTCAAATACTACTCTCTTCCAAAAACACCTTTGCAGACTTACCCAGAAATAATGCTTCACTATTTATCTGGCCATCTCTTAGTCCACTGAAGTTGACACATGAATTTTACCATCAGAGCTGTACCATCAAACATTTTCTAGTGTTATGTTACAGCTATTTTCATTTTGAGTAATAATAATGTTTTGGCACTTCCCTACACATTAGACATAGGTTTTGTTAAACCTAGGACAATTGAATAAAAATTATATCTTTGAATACCTTGAATTTAAAAAACAGAAATGGATGATTCAGAGTATCAGGAGGAAATGGAAGCCACAATCAGGAATCAGTTTAGAGAATTTCGATAAGGGATACTTTCTGGAAGGGTAGCTGGGTTATGGGATCCCATGAGGGATACTGAGTATTTTAATTGCTAGCCATAGTGGAAAGCTGAAGGAGCAAGAGATACAATGGGGATATTTGGGGAATATATGAGGTAGAGCTATGGAAAGGTGGTGACAAGAAAAGACTGTGTAGCCACCACCAGAAAGAACCACAGTGCCAACTTATACTGCAAATTGGGGAAACATGACCCTGCTTTTTCTCTCCTCCTGCCCCTTTCTGGTGCATCTCATTGACAAAATCCAAACAGAAACCAAGGGACAAGGGAAGCCAGGTTGATACAATACCTAAAGATTAACCCATAGAGCACAGAAAAGAGCACATGAGGGGTCTGAGGTTGTGATTAAATAGGGGGGTGGGCAGGGATAGAAAACAACCAGCACAATAAGTGAAAAAATAAATGAATACATTATGTCAAAACCTGAAGCATTTAGATTTTGTGCAATTTAGCTACATCATGATTTAAATGGAATAACATCTATACCTTGTACCTACAATCATCACAAATATGACTTCATTAAGACTCCTTAATTGATAATTATATAGACAGCTAATTGAATAATTATAT
Organism: Macaca thibetana thibetana; assembly: GCF_024542745.1. NCBI lineage: Eukaryota > Metazoa > Chordata > Mammalia > Primates > Cercopithecidae > Macaca > Macaca thibetana. The sequence goes on from NC_065592.1 coordinate 70,066,553, forward strand.
AGTCAAGTCATTTTTCCATTGTGTTGTAAGGTTTCCTGAGCAGCTTTCTTGGTAGCCAACCATCTATAAGGAATTGGGTAAATTATACCCATTTAGTCAATTAGAATTGTACTTCCACCGACCAAATAAAATCTTTTCCCACATGAAATAAGTATGAGCAGTTTGATTCATTAAGTACATGGTTTTCTGCATGATTTTATGTTATCAATATAAAATTGTTTTTACTTGTAGTTTCTGCCAAGTGGCATAACTTTAGATGGAAAAGTGGAGAAAAGGGAGAATAAATTAAGTGTACACCATTACTGCAGACTGAGGTCAAGCAAACAAACAAACAAACAATAGGCAAAGTGTGAGAGTCTACTACCGACAAATCCAACCTACCTACAGTGTGGGCTTGGAACACCTCCTAGATCCTTGTCTCCTTTCCAATAGGTTACTTGCTCTTCCTGGCTTCCTTATTACCCTGTTATCTCTTTATTTCATTTGACAATATGGAATTATCTCTTTCTTCAATTCCACAATATGGAGTGCTGTATAATTAGGAAATTTCCTCATGATGATCTCAAAATATTTAAATAACATACTAGAACAGGAAATTGTTGCTGTGTAGTTGCTATTTATGTATTGTTAATTCTAATTTAAAAACTGAGTCAAGAAGGAAATTACTTATTTCCCTCAAAAATCCAAAATACCAATGTAAATTTTAGAGATTTCTTCTACTCACAGCAGGCTGTTAAAATTAATTATAAGCCTAAATATAACAAAGCTATATGTAGATTTGGTAAATAAAGAAACGTGTTAAGATAAAGGGAACCTCAAAAACAACTGATACTCAGGACCATGCTTTATTGGCCCAATTTCAGTGTCCCTTTTTGCTTATTTTTATCTTACATTTGTTATGGTTGTTTTAAACACGTGGTCCACTGACAACAACCAATTCCAATAGGTTACTGATTTCTAAGAGTAAATATATGGCAATAACTGAAAGCGGACATTTGAGTTTGCCTTTTTATTGAAGAAGGAGAAATAAATTATAATGTTATAGGAATTGTAGATAGGTAGTTAGATAATAAACTTTTCTTAACTCCTTAAGCTTGGTGCAATCACCTTCAAGTAAGGTATCTCAATCCAGTTCTCAGATGGTAATTAATAATAAAATCTCTACAATAAGCTAATCCATTGAACATATGTGATATTATTATGTGGGGAGGGGGTAGGAGGAAGGGGATAGAGTATAACCCTGATTCTTCCATTGTTTAAAATACCCTGTGTTCTTCCAGAGGGCACCAAAGTTGTACAGGAGCAACACTAAATCAGCCCCAGGGAGCACTGTCTCTGTGAGATGCCAGCCTTGAGCTGAAGGAGAGGATGAGTTTCAAGTTGCTGAACACCCCCATGCAGCAGTAAAAAGATATAAGATATCGACACGCTCAGCTGCATCTTGTTAAAAGCTTCCTGCGGGTTGGCAGAATGAAATCTTTATTTAAAACACACAAACTATTGTCAAGGGAAAGATGGAAAAGAGAATACAGTAAAAGGGCCAAATGCTTTGCTTAACCCACCAGAAGCAGTAGAAAGGGAGAGGTGGTCACGTTGTCTTTGCAACAACAACAGAAAAGGTGACTAACACCACCACATCAGCCTCCATCTGCTCTTCCCATGGTTTCAAGATGCATTATTTCTTTTATTATTAATTACATGTGTTTCCGAGGGAGGACAAATATATTATTACGACTAGCAAGAGAGGAAATCATTTCTGCTGCCACTTGGCATTAAGTACAGTAGTGTATGTAATGACTGAGGGATGGCAGGAAACAGAGCGGCATCATTGAGACCAGCCTCCCTCCTACCAATCTGCTCCAACTCGCCCTTGGTAGTCAGAGGCTGCCTAACAGAAAGTTCATGTAAAACCATTATTGAACACTGACAGGAAGGAACTGAGACAGGAGTGAGTGGTGTGTATTTGCGCAGAAAGGGAGAAGGAGGGAGGGAGAGAGAGAGAATATGAGTCAGTCATCATCATCTTGGGCAGACAGCACCATAAGAGGGGCAAGTGCTTTGTATAATTACAAAAAGACGTACACATGCATACACACTTGCACATACGGTGTAATTTTTTTCGTTCATATCATTTCCAAGAACCGTTTTAAGTGATGATGACTGTTTGTGCATGGGAACCTTCTTGGATGGGTAAGCTCCTTGACTTTAGGGAGGCTGAGCAGGGAACCTGGCAAGGCATGGGTTCAGGAGAAGAGTCCCTTTTGAAGAGCAAAGGGACATAGCAAGCAATGGAGAAGGCATGGAAATAAAAAGGTGAAAGGACCCTGGGGAAAATGTCACCTATATTGACTAAGCTTTATTCCTCTTCGGGAGAAAGTGACATTTCGGCGATTAGATCATTGACATATAAGGAAAGTAGATGGATAACTGTTTTTTGTTGTTGTTGTTCTCTTTTTGTTTGTTTTTTTTCTACAGTGCTTACAGCACCTTTGACCAGATGGTACCTGGAATGCTCTGTGTTGCATAATTACAAACAGGATAATTATTTTGGCTTTTTAAAAAACGCACAGACATGGTGACATTGCTCTCTGTTTAGCAAGAGACAGCATTTGTTGCCTATAGCTGTGTGCTCTGATGAGACATGAAAGATGGTAAAGTGACAAAAAGCTTCCTGCTGTTTTTCTCCCGTCCTGCCCACCTTCTCCCCCCAGCTCCAAACCCTATTTCTAGTTTCTATGGGGGTCTAAGTTCCTCTTCCCTTGTCTCCCGAGTCTGTGGTACACCACCTCTGATGCACTCTGATATCCCACTCTACCTTGGGGTTGCGAGGAGGTGGAGAAGAATCCGCTTTCTGCATCCATGTCCACGTCCTCTCCTCTGCAGCGAGGCGGATTATCAGCAACTCTTGTACAGGTTTTCCCTTCTCAGCTACCACCTTGGCAGAGCTCTATCACTCCCTCAAGTCGAGCCAGACTGCCAAGCGCCCCGACTGAAAACTCCATCCAGCTCAGCTGAAGTACACCCCCTCTGCCAAGCAACCCCTGTGCCCCTGCCCTTCACCTCGCTGGAGTCTGCTCTTCATAAGCATCGATTCCATTGCAAATCAAATCTACGTCCCCCACCTATTAACACCCACCACCCCTTAGGTGTTTCCGACAGACTCCCTCGGAAAATAATAATAATAATAATAACAACAACAACAACAACAACAATAACCGAAAGCACGCGAACACCTGAAGAAGCACAGATCGGGATCCGCATCTGGACCAGTCCTCTGTGGCTTTAGTGATGGGGAATAACCTGTGCCTGACATGTCCTCCTGTCCCCGCGCGAACTGCTTTACCCCGGAGCCATGGAATGGTGCCAAGGCACCCGGGCGGCAGGGTCCGCCCAAACCGCGTCGGGCAGCTCCGGGCCGGTGGGTGCCGGGTCTCCCCTCCTCCCGCCCCAGCTGGCGCGCCCGCAGCGCTGCCGCCGCCGCCGCTTCTCTCCCCGGCGGGCGCTCGGAGCATCCCGCGCCGCGTCCTCCCCGCCCCGGCTCCCGCCCGCCGGAGCGAGGCCCACGCCGCTGGCAGCCATCAAGTGGCTCGTTAAGGAAATGCAGGTGAGTGCGTGCGGCCGAGCGGCAGCTGCTGGAGACGTGGGGTGTGTGCCTGTGTATGCTAGCGAGACAAGGAGGGAGCGCCAGCGAGCGAGCGAGTGCGGGAGCGGCCGCCTCGGCTCCCCGCCCAGTCGCGCCCGCACCCGGCGGCCGGAGCGCGTGGGGCAGCGCCTCGCCCTGACAGAGCCTCGCCTCCTCCTCGCCGTCTCGGCTGCTTCTCCCGGGAGCCGGGAACCGCTCACCGGCCTCCCCCACCGTGCGCTCCCCTCCCAGCCGGAGCCCTCCCGCTCCTGTTTCTCCTCCTCCTCCTCTCGAGCCTCCTCCCCTCGCGCGCGGCGCTGACAGCCAGCCTTGGCGGGGAGAGTGCAGGTACTTTGCCTTCAGAATAATTTGCAGGACCCAAGCCGGCTTTCGAAGCGCCCTTTCTTCTTCCTTTGCCCCCTCCCTCCGGAAAAGAAGATCCCACTTTTGAAACAATCAGAACCGAAGCACCCCCCCGAAGCCTAACCCTGACGGGCTGCTGTGCATGTGCCGTCCCTTTTTGCAGTTTATTCTGGGCCTGTGTGGAATAGAAAGACAATTCTTTATTTGACTGGTAGGAAAGAAAAGAGAAGACTCCTCAGGGTTTCCAAGGAGGACTGGAGCGGCTGCTTTAGTAAGTAAACTGTGCTTCTGTCTTTCTTGCCTCTAAAGTGAGACATATGCTGAATGCTTTTCAATGTCCAATGTCCAATATCCAATGCTGTGGACAGTTTATTTATTTTACCTGGGGAAAACTTGACTTATATAACTTCAGTAGCTCCTATTTGAGAAGTGGTTCGCTCAGTATTTTTTCTTTCTTTCTTTCTTTCTTCTTTCTTTCTTTCTTTCTTTCTTTCTTTCTTTCTTTCTTTTTTTTTTTTTTTTTTTGAAGAGCCCCTAGAAGACTTCGGTATGGGTTCAGTATGGGCAGCCTCACTGGAAATCTGATTTTTAAACGTTTATTGTTCAAGAGCTATTGGAAGCCTGCTTTGTGAAACCTTGGTTGGTTCTAAGATTTAAGGATGGTTATCTAGAAAAAGCTTGAGAAATCTAACCCTACTGGCTCACTTCTCCTGCCACCTTCAACCTCAACCCTAATCCATGCTAACTCCCACCCTACTCTGACTTCAGTTGGTTGGTTGTTTTATCTTTAGTTCTTAAAAGCGCTAGGAAAAAAATAGGGCGGGGGGAGCGGTAAAGGGAAAGTTAATAAGGATGGTTTGAAAGACCAGATGAAAATTCTGTTGAGATTTCTTCATGCCTATAAGGAGATAATACGTGGAAGAAAATCCTGGAACTAGAATAGTTGGAGAATTTGAATGAACTTAATTTGGAGAGAGAATGTGAAAAATGCTTTGGAGAGGGCAGGGCTGAGACTGTGACTTTGACACAGCAGGTTATAAACTCTGACAGGACTCAGCAGCCAGTGACAGGTTTAAGGTGTCTCCTAAGGCTGAATATTTCTGCCTCAAAAACTTTTGCAGGCAGTATTCCTCTTGGGGCTAACACCACCATGTCAGTAACTGCAGCATTTCTGTAAAAGCAAGTAGGACACTCTTCTTTCTACAAAAGGGTTAATAAGTTCATTATATATATATAAAGATATATAGTCTAACATTTGCCAATATTTTGTAATATCTAAATAAAACCTTTGTGTTATGTCAGGAAAAATATAGTTGACTCAGTTTGTTTTGCACAAGAGGTAGAGAATCAATAACATTTCAGCATTTTTTTCTTTATCACTGCCAAATGGATTCTGAATCTAATTCTTCTTGCATTGTTACATATACAGTAGATACAGTAGGAGTTGCAACTTAGACAAAACAGACCTGATTTTTAACAAATCCTAAGTTTTTTTTTGACATGGTAGCACTTATATTGACTAGAATCTAGTAGTGATTAGAAAAAGTTTATCCCTTTTATCTTTAACTGTCAATTTCTGTCTCAGTATAAGATGTACTTTTCTAATAAAAAACCCTTATAAGTTAAAAACCAGGTTGAAAAGTAAAAGTACTTATCTCAGAGAATTTCTTTCAATAAAACAGCTTATTATTGATACCTAAGGGCTTTCTTGTGTTTAATTGCTGATAATGGTAGAGTGAATATAGTTTTACCTCCTTATGTACTTAAGTATATAAAAGCATCTGTATTCATGGGAGATTGGTTTTAAAAATTATAAGAGTAAACTAAGGTACAATTATTACAGAAAGAGATCTTTTAGAGTTGTTATGATTACTCAATGTTGAAAGCTCTAAATATCTTGGGCCATAAGTTTTCAGGGTAATGAGACAGGACAATAGGACAGTTAATGAATTGGTTGACATGAAGTTATATATGGAATCATTTGAGAAAGATGTGTCATTGTTTCTTGATTATTATTTAATTTCTCGTCCAAATGAGTTTTCTTAGAGATATTACTGCTCTTAGCTGCCATTTCTATTATTGGTTTAAAAATGAATTTAAATGATTTAAAATGAAGCCCTTGGCTGATCAGATTTGGATTATAGCACATGACCTCTACTCATTTCTGACCTCATGTGACTGAGAGGGTATCTGATATTTGAAAAAAAAAATTAATTATTAAAAAATGAAGGGGAAGATTGTACCTAAGTAGGGCAAATTTAACAGTGGTTTAAACATGTTATTACATATATTAGTATAGGACATATTTTACACAGTAGAGAAGACATGACAAATTTGTTCATTCTTTTTGAATTTCTGAAAGCAAATATTTGTAAGTAACATTAAAACTAACATGACATACATTCTGCCTCTGTTGTAATTATGTCACAGTGCTAAGGAAAATAGCCTGAATGAAAGCTGTTTCTAGTAAAGCTTGCACATGCATTTGATCCCTGTCTCTATATAATAATAGATAAAAATGTCAAAGCAGGATGGGTGATTAAATTGTCACCTTTTTGGCCACCAGCTTTCTGTCCTGTACAGAGGTAGTTGCAACTTTAAAGTTGAGAAGAAAGTTGCTAGTGTCAGCAGTGAAGTGTTTTATTATGCAATTGTTCTTGTTATTCAGATCAGATAATGGCCCGATGAAATACATAAGCAGTCTGCAGGGACTGAATGATTAATTCCTTTAACATGTGCTTACTAAAGGAGTTCTTTCTAATAAAGTGCTGTATACCTGCATTTGCTTACAGTTGCAGTTGGTGAAGGCAAACATATTTTTCTTTTCTTTTAATATTAACATAAAATTTACAAGTCTATTCTTGTAACTATAGCAACATAAAGATGATTTTTTTGACCACATGGTCTTATGTTTTATGGAACTCAATGCATGATTACTATTTACTAAATACACTTAATTTAGAAAGAAAACAATGCTAATTAGCTGTGATATTGGAAGGTTGAGCTATTCATAACTTTTTTGTTGTATTCTTTATGGAATGCCATTATATCTTTCCTGTGTATTACTAGTAGGATGCAGGAATCCAAATGTATGCAGATGCAGAGTTCTGCAAATGCACATTTTTCTTTAAAAATGCTGAGAGTAAGTGAAAAGCTAAAATATTGCTAGTTATATCCAAGAATTAGCAGAATACTATGTTAAAATTTTAGGAATGACTAATAGTGCACATGGCAATTATTGTGGTTATCACTGGTGTGAACTGTTCTGCAGTTAGAGAAGTATCACTAATGTAACTTTACATTTCTAAAACTGGATTATGGTAGAGGGTGGCGAATGAACAGGTTTTATATGATAATTTGAGAATAGGTGACCTGAAATGCATGTTACATGTTTGAAACTTACCTACTTAATGTCTTTTTAGAAATTTCTGGAAAAAATTTGATTTTTAAAATTACATAGTTAAATATATTTATCAATATTTCTGTATTGATCTAGCTACTATCTATTTTTGTCTCACATTTAACACAGCAAATAACATTATTTCAAGACCTCTCTGTTGTTTGGAGGAAATACTTTAATTTCAGTAATATATTTTTGGGCTTACACCCATCCTGAATTTAATAAACTTAGCAATGCAAACAATAGGATAAATATTCAAGAATGCTAATTTAAAAGTTATAATGAGAATTAAATGAGTAGAATTTTGTACCCAGTTCAATGCCACTTGAACTTATCTTCTTATATATTAAAGAGCAGTTTCTTTACCACTACTGTCGGTTCACTGTTTTGTTTTTTTAGAATTTTCAAAAGCATTTGGCATCAGTAAAGAGTAAATAAATCTCCCCTGATACAATCAAACAATGTAGACCTTAACTGTACTTTTAACAAGCTTTTCAAAACTCTTATAATTCACTGAATGTAGAAGAATTAATGAAGAATCAAAAAAATGAACATTACCCATTAGAAGAACACTTATGTGATTGTGGTAACAAAGGTTTTGAGTTTTTCTTTCATCACTACAATTGGAAGTGTGATCCTAAGGAGGTAATCTGGACTCTCTGTACCTGTGTCAGGTAAAGGAATTGACTTAGCAATTTGAAAGTCTTTCAAGCTATGTGACTAATATACTGAATATAACTGAAGTTGCATTTTGCAAATCCTCAGATTATACTGTGGCAGTTTAAGAATCCTGTAGGAGTTAGGGGCAGCCATCTTGTTTGAAAGGGGGCTAAGGAAATTGTCCTGAAGTCAGGTCAGCAGTGCCTGGACACTCTTGTTATGTAGATTGAGATTGAATGTTTATTTGGAATGTTTTTGAAGGAGCAGGATAGAGATTATGGAAGGAAGGAGGTGGATTCAAGTTTCTCTAAATGACCCTATACTGCTGCCACTGACAACATATTACATGGATAATTATTTTTGCATTTTATTACTTACTGTACCCAATATCAGAAGGATATGACAAGAAAATAAGTAAAAGAGGATGTTTAGTGTCTTTAGTCTTCCTTTTTTCCACTCTGAAATCTCTATATATGCTATTTTGCAAGATCACATTTGGATAAATATGCACAATTTAAATAAGTATATGTTATTCCTTACATACATGTAGACTGTAAGAGCTAGAAAGAACCATAGAAAAAATGATTTGAACCCTTGCATTTTAAAGAGGAAATTGAGAACTTCAATGATAAAAAGATATCACAGTGGGTTGGATATCCCAGTTTCACAGAGAGGTTTTCCATCCTTGTTCAGTACCACCTAACATGCTATACTGCCAAGTAAATACATAGACAATAGTTTATACACCTCTAACTACATTATCAATGAAATAGTTTCATTTATCTTGTAGGATACAATACATTAACTTTAAAAAAATGTGATAACAAATCTTCTAATCATGGAAAATGAATACAGAGAAGGAATACATACAATGTTAATTTTAAATGCTTGCTTTTCTTAAAGAAAACCAAGAATTTATTTCTCAGTATAATTTGTGTGATATAATTGATGAAATTGAGAACTTTTTTTTTCTTCTACGAAAATCAATATGGCCAATTGTTTTCTACATGTGATATGAATATTTAAGTTGCAGCAAGTAGATATATGTCTCTATGAAATGTACGCTTTAAATAATTGAAGTCTGGGAGATCATGTTATACTTATTTTTTTAAATTGTAAAATATAGCCAATATAGCTGATTAATTGTAGAGACTTTATTTGCATTTTATTTTGTGTTTGCATGTGAGCATTTATGTATGTATGTGTGTTTAAATACATCTGCTCTCTTCAAAATAGGAAATTGAAAATGGTGTACTCAAAAGTTTAAAAGTGTGTGTATATAATAATCAGTCAGAAAGAAATAACTTAGACTAGTATGTAACATAACAAATTGCTCTCTAATTAGTTCTTAAATGAAAGTTCAACGATATACCATATTACCAAAGCCTTGCCTTTTATAATGAGTCTATGTATTTTCTAAATACTATATTATAAAAAGTAAATAAAGTGGAAATAACCATAAAGCAAAAACATTTTACTCTATATTCTCAAATACATTTACTTACATTAGATGCTAAACAGGAAGATAATAATTTCATATTTGATTATGTACATTTCATATGAGATCAGAGATGGCTTAAATTAAATGTATGTCTTTTCCATTGGGATGCCTTGTATGAGTCATTGCATGTATAATACTATCTGATTTACTCTGTAAGGGAACAATTAAATTATTATGATTAAATACCGAATTCATGAACTTTTGAAATAATTCATTAAGTTTGCAAATATTTAAGTAATCAACTACTGAAGTCTCAACGCATTCATCATATTGAAACTTCTGTGAATTATAGATTTTGCAAACTGTCCAAAATTATAGTTCTCAAATGTAGTTTGTGTTAAAAAGGGGACTCCTTCAGCAGCTACATGAACAGAGAATGAAGCCAGGCAAGCATTGTGTTCACATGCATTTTTTACTACTATACACATGTAACATGACATATGTATCATAGGAATGATTCTATTCCCTTATCTGGTTAGATAGTCCTTGGTCACTTAGGACAAAGGCCTCGATATAGCTTCTTTACACCACAAAGAAATAACCCAAACATCATATTTTATCTCAAGTTCCAGGAAAGGTTAATTTACAGCACAGAACCAGGGGAAAAAAAGAAGAAAGAAAAAGCAATGGAATGTTTCCTGTTTCTAAATTTGAACCAGTGTAGTCCACTTACCAAAGATCTTTATTTAGAATTTAGGAAAAATACTCATGTAAGCTAGCATCCTTGGGATTTTTTCCCAATAATTGACCTAAAATCTTTATTATCAAAGTTAGAAATTCTACTCAGAGGAAAAGGATGGAGGGGGTAGAGAATAGTAGAAGGAGTGACTCATTAATCTCACGCTAAAGACAGAATTCTTCCATTTCTTATTCTTCACCCAAATGGTTATCAGGATGAAAGATAAGTCTTTTTGCCTTGGGGTTAAGTGGTCATCAGATTTCTAGGGAAGTCTGGCTCACACTTTTATCTTGCCACTTTTCCATTTTTTTTTTCTGTTGATAACAATGTAATCATCTAGAACCATTGAGAAGGACAGTTTATTCATGAACCATAGTAATTCCTGTTTGATTTTGCTACAGAAATCAAGGACAGGACAATAATTCAGGTACCATATTCACATTATGTGCTACTCTTAGAAGCTGTACCCTCTTCTATTTTCAAACTACTTGTAGAAGTTGCACCCTATTCTATTTTCAAACTTGTACATGTTGTCAAGTCAGAATCACTAGTCAGGATTATGCAATATGTGTAATATGGCAGCATAAACCATATAATATAATCTAGTCCCAAATATGTATTGAGTCTCCTGTGTGTCAAGGAGTGCTGAGTAAAACAGCCATGTGCTAGCAATTTAAAACTACCCAGCTGTGACCATCTTATGGTCTTACGAAATGTATCCACGTTATCATAAAATTTTTGATTCCATAGAGAAAAAGGAATCTCTTCCCTAAGGCATTTCTTCCTTTATGTCACAGAAAAATTTCCATGTATATAACTACATTTACCTTATTGTCCTTCTCCTTTGCTGTCATCCTGAGTCACAGGGCATTGCTTTTAGAACCTGGGTGGAAGCTGTGTTGCTTATTAGGCAGTTGCAGTCTATGCTGTTTTCCACTGGAATTTCTTGGCACCCTTCATCATCTTATCACTCCAGTGCTAATTCCTTATGTGTGTTCAACTCTCCAAAGCTCTAGAAAGGCAGTAAAGCATGATGAAAATACACCATACTATCCTCATATTGACACAATATAAAAACACAAATAAATCTATGCACCAGTCCCTTATATTTCCAAATTCATAGAATACAATACCAGTTACAGTCAAGACTCATGTTATTTTCAGCTATCACCAAAGCAAAATAGAAGTGCTTTGGTTTTCTCAGGAAAGAGCATAGACAGAGAGAAATGAGGAAATTCTTCCTGTACCTTTTAACGTGAGATATTTTTATAAGAGGCCTTATAATGTGTACTTTGGATCAAATAACCAAAGAGGAAGGCAAAAGTGCAATTTAAATGTTTAGAAATGTAGTGGGATTTTTAGATATTGCTGAAGTTAATAGCTTACCCTAAGTTCAAGTCTTGATTTCTCTTAGAATAATCATGGAAACATCTATGACTTAAGTTTGAAGAGTTTCCCATTTTATTCCCCCTGAAAACCCTTATCAAAGTACTACTGAACAGGAACTTTTGAAAAACAGTGCCAAGATGATATATTGTTTCACCTTCAAAAAACTTTTATACTTGTAAATTTTCAAGCTAAATTATGTGCATCACAAGTATAGAAGAAATATTTCCCATTTGTAATTTCCTATTATATAATACAGTTGATTAGTTCTCAGTTAACATTTATCTATGGTACCTGTTTCAATGGACCATGGCTTATAATTTTAGCATGTAAGGATTCCAGTGGCAACTCCTCTGAATAGATGTATTTATTCTGTGTCATATGTGCTAGCCATTTGTTTTCTCCTAGGAAACATACGTGGTTAGCTCTGAAAGAATAGCTTAGCCTCATCATTTATACCTGTGTGATTGAAAGCAATAAGGCTTTCTTGCAGTATAATTGTTCTCAGGGATTAAGTCTAGTGCTTTATTCTCCCATTTTCCTGCCCCTCAGGAGGATATTCCTTCCTTTTTATTTTTATTTTTATGTTTTAAGGGGCTTGAAGTCTTCCTGTTTTCCCATACACCTCTCCCACTTGGAAAACATGCCAGGATTTAATAAAACAAATTACACATTCACTAGGACACATTAATATTGGCTTTTTGAAGTATTATATCAGTGCATTCTGAGAGATATTCTGATGGTATTATAGATACAGATATAGATAGCTATTTTAAGAGAAAGGAATTTCAGGCCATATTCAAGAATGCTTTGGTGTGAATCAAATGTCTGCTGAATACAGAGGTGAAGAAGCTAGATGAGAAGATATTATATGGTCCTTATCATGGCAGGCTTTTTTTTCCTCCCTTACTCATCAGTTCTCTTTCTTCCTATGGTGACACACAGGAATGACTATGTTGGCCTTATGAACATGTTAAAGGGTATGTTATTAACATTATTACATAGATTATACTATTGTCTGTATTGTGCATTTCTCTTACAACCCATTCAACCCTCTCATCCATGTAATAATCCACATTTCATATGTAGTTTATCACTTCTTGTAGTGGAATTAAAAGAAGTATGTAATTACAACTTTTTGTTACCAAATCAGAGATGGTTTCAGGGTCACTATAATCTTTTTATTCTTCTTAGTTTCTTGAATTTTATGTCTTATATACCACCTCATGAGTTCTTGAGAAATCTTCAGATAGAAGGTGATTATAATAGCCAACACTTATTGACTGCTTCATATCTGCCAGTCACTATTTTAAGTGCTCTCCATGCATTAACTTGTTTATACCCATATCATTCTTGTGAAGTTGGTACAATCATTATCTTTGATTTATAAATGAGGAAACTAAAGCACATAGAGCTTAAGTTGCCTAAAGTTCATAACATATTTTCCCAGATGTGCATATTAGTACAGAATGGAATTGCTACAGTTTTCTAGATTCTGTACATGAAAAGCAGAAAAAGTGTGAAATTGTAGATCTACTTTTATAATACAAATTATTTCAAATGAAGTGAGCACAAGTTATCATAAGTAAATGATCATATATGTGAATACAGGAGGACAGATGTTGTAAAAGTGCTGCCCAGGGGAACAAAGAGGCAGAGGGCAAATCACATCAAGGAAAACTAACTCCAGTGTTTCTCCTCCCAAAGTTAAGAGTTAAGCGTGGCACAAATGCTTCTGAGTGTATTTTTTTTTTCTTCCTTTGGGATTTCCAATCTGGCAGAAAGAGAACCTGCTGTGCTCTCTGCCTTTCCCTGGGGTCGCCCTTCAAGCTCAGGTCCCTTTTCCTGGGGAGATTAATTGATTTGGTTCCCACCACTCCAACCTCTACAGCCTCTTGGCCTCAGATTTTATGGTATATCAGCTCGTTAAACACCTTGCTGTACTTGATAATTCATGACTAAAAGCCACAATTTTTGATCCAACCAAGAGTTTTGAGTTATTTCACCTCATGTGAGAGGCATGGTGGAAAAGCAATGCAGAAGTAGGGAAGATAAGCTCATGGTGGAGTGGATTGACATTTAGGATCAATAGGGTCGCATCTGCCAGTTACTATAATTCAGAGTATTTTAATGCATGCCCCACATAATAATGAAATGAGACTGTTGTGATTAACTGATGCAAGATAAAATCTAAGGATACTGATTATAATCAGCAAAGAAATGAGTAGGAAGCAGAAAACCAAAAATTGGTCTTCTGAGAGTCATTTTAATTACAATTATTTGTGGTGAACTGTGTATTACCTATGCCTCATTGCCATCCATCCTGTCCCTTATTTACACCACTCCATCACATTGTATTAAATTTGTTGAAATGTTACTTAATTGCAACCATAAATTACTTTTATTTTCTTATTTGTCTTTCTCATATGTTGATCACTGTTCTTGTATCTAGTATGGCTGCTCACCTGACACAGAGTTACAACATAACTCATGGTTTAATCTTCAGATTACCTGAAGATGAAAGTTAAACTGTTATCTCCATATTCATCAAAATTTTTTAAAAAGTTGAATAAAATAATTTCAGTAAGCATTTGTTGGGCTTCTAATATATGAGAAATGCTGCGTGTGTATTGATTGAAACCTGGTACCCTAATTTTGAAAGGACAAGAGAAATGTCTTTGTTATATGAAATTATCAGAAATGTTATGTGACTTTCAAGAATTGAATGAAAAATATTACCTTTGCTCTTTGACAGCGTATTCGAGCGACACTTCTTATGTCTCAGGTATACATTTGTCAGGTTATAATTTTAATTAATACCACAAGATGGCAAAGCACATATACAAAATTGCTTTTTCCCTACATTAGGAGGGGCACATAAAATAGATACAAAAATAGAAAGTTAAAATACATAAAATAGAAAGTTAAAGTTGAGTTTTTTTGCGACATATATGTCAACAGCACCAAATCTCTTCCTTTCAGGTGTGAAAGATAGTAAACACTTAGTGAATAGGGTAATTTGATTATCTTTGCCCCTATGAGACAGCTCCTTTCTTCCCTAAGGTCTTCTGATTACTTGTTAAGAAAATTCAATGAATTTTCAGTTGTAAATGAGAACTGAGGAGTAGAAAATATGCCAGTCTGGGCAGTTTTTGATGTTGCAGACTTGTCCACTGGAGACCGTCATGGAACTGCTAAACTCTTAAACTGCTTGTTATGAGCTAGAGTTTTTGCCTTCTGTCACTGAAAAACTTGGAGAAGGAGCAGTGGTTAAAAAAGCAACACAAAGAAGTCCTCAAATATTTAACACATCAGCAATAATACAATTGTATTTCCTTTCTTTTTACAAAGAAAGAAGATATAAAATTCAGGTCCGAAGTTCTTGTTTTGTAGTCACTATTCTAGAAATTTAATATAATCATTATATGCAATATAATTTGAAAATGCAATATATATAGTACAAGATATACTGGATTAGGTATCCACAGGCAAACAGATGTAGTAGGTCCAGTTATTTAGCTAAAATAAGCAAAATTTGCAACTGAAGTCAGTATATTACTTTAGAAATGTAGATTGTCTCATCAAATTTATGGTAGCCTCCACATTTAGCACAGTAGGAGCCTACCATAAAAATGATACCTATTAGTGATCAAGTCCTATCAGGCCAACTTTTTATTTTTTTAATCAAATTCTTCCCTTTGGCCATAACTTTACTTCAAGGCCTTACCAAATATTACTTGGATGGCTATCTACTGTCTCTCAGACTCTACCTTACTTTCTCTATTCTTTTTTTCTGCCACCAATGGGAATTTTAAATGCAAATATCATCATGATTAAAATATTATTATTTTTAATTTAATGTAGGGTAATGTTAAGAAAAAATCTTGGTGTGACATAAAGGAATCTTCATTACCTAAATTGCAAAGTACCTTTTCATCTTTATTTCTTGCTATTTTTCCCCTGTAGAATTTTATAATAAAGCTAAAAACACCTTGAAGTTTAAATTGAATAATTTAGTTAGCTTATGATGAAAATGATGTGATAATGAAGATTTATAATTGCATTTTCTCTGTTGGAGAGGCTGTCTCATATTTTGTAATATTATATGCATTTTCTCTTCAGGCACTAATTTTGAATCTGATTTCAGAGTATCATATATGGTACTCTGTATGAGACTTTCTAGTTAATAACATATATACCATGAAATCCAACTTTTGAGGAACCTCAGTTTTTGTGGATTTGCTCGTGATGAACCATCTACTATCTTATTCTTCACAACAAATTGATCAGTTTTCTGTTGTTTCCCAGCAGCAGCCAGTGTCTGCCGTACAAGGTAATGATCTCTAGCAAAATTTTATGTTGTGTCTCCCCTGCCAACTTTGAAGTGGTCAGCTACCTTTGGCTCACCATCCTGGAGCTGTGTGGGTTTCTTACTTAGCCTGGTCTCTGTAGGCGTGTACTTTGTTGCTCACAGATTGGCTGAGCTCCAGGTCTTTGTTGCTGGAGATGTTGCTGTAACATCTGTTGGGTATGGCATGTATGGAGTTACTCTCATCAATCTTAAGAAATTGGGTGTATTTTCCAGGCTTGTGGCACACATTATACAACATAAAATCTATATTGAAAAGAATGTTGCAGATTAAAAAGGGAGAGTGTATATGATATGATTTTTTAAAGTGTAGCTTTGATAGTAAGAAATGTCAGAAAACTCTTTTATTAGTATTTATATAATATATGACCAAGTTGCTGTGGAATTACCAATTTAAAAAGATATTTAAATAAAATTGGTTTATATAATGGTTTAAACAAGTCATTTTAAGTTTATCAATTTTGATATGTCTTAGGAAAGATAATTCAGATTTTAAATACTATGTCATAAAATAAAATAAGTAATATAATTACAACCTCCATCTCTGCATTTTAAATAACCTTTAAATGTATTACATGAACACTTTCTTTAGGTCACAAACCAAAAATAATGTGGCAATTATGAAAATGCTGATATTATCAATAGTAAAATATTCCTATGATCTGAAGAACCCATAATATTGGGAGATTGCTTCTTTGAGTCAGTGATTAAGCGTGATGATTATTGATGCTGATCTGTTGGGGAGATTGAAATAACTGGGAAGCGTAAAAGCCTCTGATTAGAAGGGGAAATAATCAAGCTCTTCTCTTATTGATGAAAACTTCAGTGAATTGAAGGAGAAAATAGGCTATTTTTTAAAATAGAGCAATCTTGAATCATTTCAATCTGTGTTAAATCTTAAAACTGAGTTTTCTGATTAAGTAACAACCAAATGAATAGAAGAATAGTTTGGAAATTTTCATGACCAAACTTTGAAGAAAATGTTGCAATATTTGTCCTGGCAAACAGTGGTTCTTTGCCTATTTATTTATGCCCATAGAAAAACCAGTCTAAGAATTCTTGACCACCCTGTCCCCAAGTTTTGGGGTCATATGTCAGAATTCCTGATTAATATCAAATCAAATACATTTAAAGTACTTGTTAACCCATATGCTACACTGCAGTAGAAAAGTAAATCTTATAATTTAAATATTCAGCATTCATTGTTGTATAAGTTAAAGACTAAGCTACTGTAACCATAAGACTTCCAAAACAAGTATCTGAAACAAAGCAGAATTATTGGTCATTATAATCATTATACTTAGATAATAACTCAATTATAATCATTAACAGTCTTAAGGTGAGTAGTTCAGGCTGATGGGATGACATGGTTTTTTTCACTGTCATTCGTAGATCCAGGTTTCTACCATCACGTTGCTCAGTCATCACCTAGGGAATGGTCCTCATATACAGGGTCAGATTTGGATCATGGACTAAATTGAAATCAAGGAGAATAGACAGGTCCGATTTCCTTGCACAAAGCAATTTCCATGTCAGTGCCATTGAATCTAGATAAGTGGTCATACCCAGTTGTATGTGAAGCTGGGAAATGTAGTCCTATAGCTGTTTAGTTATGTACCTAGCTAAAATTTGAGAGTTGCTGTTATTAATAAGAGGAACACGAGAATAGATACTGGAGTTTGTATTCTCCATTTTACCTATTTACTCCTCATCATATCAAAAATTGGTAGTGTCATACATTCTCTCTCTTCCTTTCTTTATATCATCTACTCTCTGAATCTATAGTAGGTGATTCAGATATTTTGTTATCTACTCTAGTTTGGATTTTCTACCTATTTACCTCTCCATCTATCCATCTACACACACACACACACACACACACACACACACAAATGGTTCAAAACATTTAATTTCACTAATTAGAAAGAAGAGGCTCCATAATGTTGAATGCCAAATTCTTATGGCTAGTTTCTCAGAAGTAAAGGTGAAATTAGAATCCAGGTGACAACGTCCAGTCCAGCTTTCTGTGCAATAAATAATGTGACTGGTTTTTGGATAATTTTATTTTCTTCACAGAATAACCTAAACTGTAACATTCTATAGAAGATTTCTAAAATGTTGCTGTGATTTCTTTACCATTATGCCCTTCCATGTTGCTGTATCTGCATTTGCTGTATTGGTGAGTTCCAATCAGAAATCATGAGCAAAGTTTTATTTACTTAAAATTTTAATGTTCAGCTAATTTTACTTTCTGAAGAAATGTTTACTTTGAGCTAGCAAATTCAAAATGCATAATACTTATGTAAAACCGAATATAATATCCTCAAGTTTGGAGTAATATCTAAGGAAAATCAAATAATAACAAAAACAACATTGATACAGTTATAATTCACATCTCTTCATGTTTTGTTTCCTGCATTTAGAAAACTGGACCTCAATCTGTGGCTTTCTTGTCGCTCCATACACAGTCAATTGTCCAATAAGAATATCTCAGTTTGCAGTGAGTCCTGCTGGTAGATTTGATGAGGGAAGCAAATGCCTATATATTACGTCACACCCATCCATCAAGAATGCATTAGCCCTCATGCTTTCCTAGCAAAGAGTGTTTATGAAATTGTCCAGATAATCAAAATACGATGAAAGCTTATAGGAGGCCCACCTAGAAAGACCCAGTGTTCAATGGAAGTCCTGTTATGTTCTTAATATAAACTATAGAATTATTCACTAGAAAGTTTATGCTTCTTGCTGACATTCTAGGTGTAAATAGTGCAGCAGTAAATACTTTAATAATTTCAATTAATTCTGAAGTGTAGCTTTAATTTTTCTAATTACAGCCGATATTCCTAAATCTGGGACTTCTGGCAGAAGTTAATGATATCTTTGCTTACCACTGCAGTTACATTATAGAACCCGCTGTTTAAGTGCAGAATGCATTAATTAAAAATATTTTCCAATCTAAATGAGCTGTTTTAACTCCTTAACAAATTTTCAAGTCATGCGTTATTTTAAAGTGGATATTAAATGAAGTCCAACTGCACTTTTTGATTTCTACTAATTTGATATTTAAATGCTAAGAAAATACCAGTTTATTTGGAGTCAAATGGTGAATCATTACATTAAATAAGTAAATTTATTTGAAGAATGAAACCCTGACACTGCTCAAAGCATATTCATTCAAAGCATAGGTTGTTACAAAGTTCCTTTTGATAAACAAAATCAAATAAAATATTGAGTTATTACAGGATATAAAGACAGTAACATGTGTATTTGCATATAATTATAACGGGCAGTCTTGGTACCAAGTAACATATTTTGGAGAGAAATTGTTTTTGGAGCCCTTTTATGTCCTAACTTACCTTCCGTACTATTCATAATGAAGCATTTGTTTCCTCCAGCAATCCTTGGTCATATATATATATGTGTATATATATATGGACACATATATATGGACATATATGTCTGTGTGTGTGTGTGTGTATGGAAAATAAATCCAAGGCTATAACCTAGATAGGACCCTGTAATAACCATCACACAAAGATAGTTACATAATGTTTTTCGGCTGTTAGAAGTAGCCCCTTTAAAACACACCTATAAATATTTATGTTTTATTTGACTAACCTGGGAAAATTACATATACTACCGAAGACTTGGTTTTTACTACCAGTCATGTCTCATGTATTGCACATGTTATTCATGTTCATGCAGTGTAACAAAACGCTATTCTAATATTAATGGCAGATATTTTTAACAACTATGAGGCTATTACCTTAGAGTTTAGCCACTTCTCACACATATAAATCCTATTATCCCTGACAAAGTAAATTTCTTCTCTTTACCTTCCCATTCTTTACTACCAGGTTCTAATTTTTCACATTCTACCAGCTTTTAGGGATGTTTATCATTACACTCAATGTGGAATCATGGGTTAACTTATTTAATTCCCTGCTTATTACAAAATAATGAATATAATCATTAAATTATGCCATTCCATAATAAGTAGTCTACATTTAAATACATGTGCTTATTCTTTGTTTCTTTTTCTTTTCTTTCTTTCTTTTTTTTTTTTTTTTTTTGATACGGAGTCTTCCTCTGTCACCCAGGCTGGAGTGCAATGGCCCTACCTCGGCTCACTGCAAACTCTGCCTCCCGAGTTCACGCCATTCTCCTGCCTCAGCCTCCCGAGTAGCTGGGACTACAGGCACCTGCCACCATTCCCAGATAATTTTTTGTATTTTTAGTAGAGACGGAGTTTCACTGTGTTAGCCAGGATGGTCTCGATCTCCTGACCTCGTGATCCACCCGCCTCGGCCTCCCAGAGTGCTGGGATTACAGGCGTGGACCACCGCGCCTGGCCTATTATTTGTTTCTTTTAATTTATACTGCGTTTATAATTAGTTATCGTTTATAACTGTAAAACATTATTTTAGAACAAAATATACCTTTGTAATTATTTGACTATAAAGGCTTAATCTAGTGCCTCTGTATGGCAGGGCCTCAGTAAATGGGAGTAAGTTAACTAATCTTTATGTGTGTGTACATAGGTATAACATATATGTTACTTATAGATATAAAATGCTTTGGGAAATTTTAACAATTTTTACTTTTTTTGTGTTCAATGTAAGTTCTGTCATATTAAAGAACCTGAGATTTATAAGTAGTCAAACTCAGATTTCCATTCCAGCTTCGGTACTTACTGGATTACTGAACTTGAGACAGTTACTAGTGTCAGAAAACTTCCATTTTCTCATCTGTAAAACAGTCATCCTATTGTCTAACTTAATGTGTTTGTGTAGGAATAAGTCAGAAAGCAAATGTAGGTATAAACACATGTATCTATTTGTGTGTATATAACTGTGGTGGATTAGAAGAAAAATGATTTGAAAGGAAAATAGCTTCAATAATGTTTTAAAGAAATGCACTACAAATCACACGATTAAGGGGTGGAGGCAATGACAGTCTCTGGTCGTTTCTCTTTTAGATCACAGTCTTTGATATACACTTGACAATCTTATTATAAGATATCATATTATGTTCTAATTTTTAAAACATCTTATCTTAAATGTGTAATGGAAAAACTACTCTGATATATAATGGAATATTAGCTTCTTTCCCCCTACTAGTGAAGTAGCTAGAGCTTATAGAAAGATTATTTTAAAATGCACTTTAAGATGTGCTTTGGAAAACAGCTAAAGCAGATCACTGACATATGTACATAATTCTAATTTTTTATTATAAAATATATAATAATTGTGAATCAATTAAATTAAATGTCCCCAGAAATATTAAATAATATAGGCAAATTGTATTTAAATCATAGACATGACTCTGTATCTGTGTAGCAAAATGAGCCCCCCAAAAAAGAACCCAGTTGTCTATGGAAGATTAGCCTATTTGGTGTACCAACTGAGAAGAAAACATGTTTTTAAAGGGTCCTACTTTGCTTCACTTTGCAGAAATTTAGAGCCAAGAAGCTTACTGAATTATCACTGATTTTTCCAACTTATTTGGAAGTAATTATTGGTTATTTGAGGGAAAATTTGTGTAAAGCTATTCAATTAGTTGTAAATTACCTCATTATCTTTTATAGTTCATCTCTTTATTTTTAATTTACTTTTCACCATTAATTTTCTTTAATTAGCAATTAACACTAAAAAAATTCTTTATTCTTTACATCAGCTGCCTAGATAATTAATACAGTCCTATGGATTTCTGTAGACACAATAATATGTTAATGGATGCTTTGATTTGACCTAAGCCTCATTTCACTCTGAAAATTGTACCTTTACAGAGTTAGACAAGAACCACACAGTATAAGCAAATTGGTTATTTTAAACTCTGAGGTTAACATATGGTCTAATTATTTCCTATAAATAGTTATCATTTGAATAATCAAGTCAACCTGTCATTGAGCTTTTGGGGGAAAAACGTCTCCTGAAGGTCCCCCCAACCAACTCCTTGACAACATGAAACTAAAATTCTTATCACTTCTATCTCTTTAAAGTGCAAATGATTCCATAACTAAGTAGCATTTTTTATTTAATTTGGTTCTGTGACAAAGATCTGCTCAGAAATGTGTATCTATACTTCGGTGCAAGGACACCAAATATTTTATCCCCAGCTGCCCTTACCACACACCTTTGAACTAGTAGATTTCTTGTGACACCTCATTAGACAGAATAATTGTTGCAAGGGTGTGACCTTGTACCTCTGAAGCAGTCTCTCATTCGATGGATGGTGTGAATGACTAAGTGGGTCAGTCTTGGAAGATTGTAAGCCATTCGTTCTCATTAGGCTGCCAGCCATTAAACTCCAACAACATAGCAGATTGTTTGAGAAATGTAGCATTTTATCGAAGACGTTTCTATATCTGCCTTTCAAGGCTATCAGCATTTCAAAGAAAATAAATTAACTGAAAACTCAGGTTTAAATAGCATCACTTTATTTTTGCTTTATTAAGCTCCTTGCTTGTGTTTAGACTGATTTGGTATTAATCATTGATCATAATTTCATAGGTGCTTCATCTTTTTGAATTTATTTAAATGAAAATTGAAATGTAAAAGGGCGCTTCTGGTGTCACTAATAAGGACTGCAAAAACTTTATACACTTCAGTTTTACTGAAGACATGTGCAATATAATTTCTCCTTCATTTATATTTAAGGGAAATACATAGAAAAGAAATGTTTTCTCAAAACTAGAAGTAAAGTGTCCACTGTAATTATAGAAAAGTAGATTATATAATCTGCTTGTTTAGGCATATTCTACATAACGGGCTATAATTTATTTGGAAGGGGATGGCAACTGATATAAATGATTTAAAATAAGTAGAAAAGATGGAAGCACAACACAAAGAGTTTAATTATTCTTATTGGAAGAAAGGGAAAAATTTTAATACTTTCTGTTTTAATAACTTAATTTTGCTAGGTGCTGAATAAATGTTTTTAAAACAAAGTGAAAGACTGTAATGGCATTGAGAGAGAAATGCTTTGTATGAAAAGAGAAAGCACCATTTGGGGCTGGAGGAAATATTTTGGAAATTGTAGATTTCCTGTGTTCTATGCAATAACAAAAAAATACATTTTTTTCAAGGTTACAAATAGGCTTATTTTTATTTTATTTTTTTATGGAAAACCATATTTTGCTTCAAGATTTTCCCTTCATTTTAAAATCATTCATTAACATTTCCCTGGATCAAGATCAAAAATGTTGTCTGTCTGCCAAAATTTTTAGAGAATTCCCAATCTCTTTGTATTAATGTGAAGTCTGTCATATATATTAAAACAGGACTATTCATGATATAGCCTTAAATAAATATAGACATATTTTGAACAAGAACACAGCTCTGAAGCCACTGGTGACTTCAAAATCCCTAATCTCTTCTATATTTTTGAATATTGTTGTTCTAGGTTTAACCAGTCTGTTAATGTAAGATGAAGTCATACTTGTAATTAATACCCAAATATTTATGACTTTGAGTTCTCACCTTTTTAATTGTAGGAATTTGAGGCTTCTAATAATGTCCATTCCAATATTTTGTCTTTATGTCTTCATGAGTAATCACTCTTACATGTGTTATATAAATTTATTCCTCAAATTATAGTTTATGGACAGCAGCATGGGTATCACCTGGGAGCTTGCTAGAAATGTGAAATCTCAGGTCTGACCCCAGACTATTTGAATGATCTCCATTATTTAACAAGATCCCCAGGTGTTTTCTATTATGATTTAAGAGGCACTGCTTTAGGATACAACTCTATGTTCTTATTTGCTCCACTTTTCAAAGTGCCACATCACATTATATTCTCCTCTGTCTGGAGTTGGTTCCTTCTGGTGGGTTCGTGGTCTTGCTGGCTTCAAGAATGAAGCTGCAGACCTTTGTGGTGAGTGGTACAGCTCTTAAAGCTGGCACAGACTGAAAAAGTAAGCAGCAGCAAGATTTTTTTGTGAAGAGCGGAAAAGACACGGAAGAACAAAGCTTCTACAGGTGGAAGGGGACACAAGTGGGTTGCCGCTGCTGGATAGGGTGGCCGCCTTTTATTTCCTTATTTGTACCCTCCCATGTTCTGTTTCTGTCCTATCAGAGTGCCCTTTTTTCAATCCTCCCCGTGATTGGCTACTTTTAGACTCCTGCTTATTGGTGCATTTTACAGAGCACTGATTGGTGTGTTTTACAATTCTCTTGCTAGCTACGGAGCACTGATTGGTGCATTTTACAATCCCCTTGCTAGCTACAGAATGCTGATTGGTGCAGTTTACAATCCCCTTGTAGCTACAGAGTGCTGATTGGTGTGTTTTACAATCCTCTTGTAAGACAGAAAAGTTCTCCAAGTCCCCACTTGACCCAGTAAGTCCAGCTGGTTTCACTTCTCACTACCAGTAGACATATTGAGCCACTGCTTGGCCACCTATAACTGACATGGCCGTTACCTGTAGCTGGGGTCCCAAGTCTTTATTCATGAGATGCTGTAATGTTCTTTCCTTCAATACCTTCTCCCCACCACGAAACAATTTTTTTCCCTTCTTAGCTTCACAAAAGGAGAAGCCAAGCTATCATTTAAAACAGCCTTTTCTGTAGTTTTGGTGATAACAATGAGTAAGTGTACCCAAAGGGTAATTAAATTAGTTGCTGCATTTGGCAAGTTTTAGTCTACTGGCTCACATGTGTCATCCTGGGACCTTCTGGGATATCGCCCCACTTAGCTCGCGGCTCCTTTGCATTAACCCTTTTCCATGAGTGTCATATAGCTACGTTTCTGGGGAGTTCAGACCCAATTCCTAGGAAGTTTTGGCAGAATAATTTTCTATCTCACTTCAATCTTAACACTCATCACTACAGTTTCTGTGTTTTGTTCTAGGTTAGGCTTTCTGCTATTTATCTGTTGCTGAACAACAAAGTAACACTGAGTGAAACAACTAAAACAGTTTCTAAACAACTAAAAAACAACTAAAACAGTTTAAAACAACTAAAAAAGTTTCTGAGAGTGTCTCAGCTGTGTGGTTCTGGCTCAGAATCTCTCACAAGGCTGCAATCAAATTGTCAGGGTTGGGAGTTGGGGTCTGTAGCTACCTCAGGACTGACTCAGTCTGGAGGATCCACGTCTAAGCTACAGTTCCTTGCCATGTGGGCTCACTAGGACTGCCTGTGACATGGTAGGAAATAGAGGTGAAACAAACATGAGCAACAGAAAGAAATGCCACCCTGCCTTTTATGACCTCAGTAGAATTGAATCACTAAGCACGGTCAACACACAACAGGTGGGAATAAGAAAGTATGAGAATTCCATGAGGCTGGGATGTTTGGGGCCATACTGGAGGCTGCCCACCAAAGTGTTTTTCTTGGGAGAGTAAATAGTCCTTCCCTCAAGGTGTGACTTCGTTTTCTGTTTCCAACAAGGTGATTTTACTAGATCTTGCAATGAATAAGAAATGTACATTAATGGGAGGGTCTAGTTTGCATTGTTTTAAATAATCTGCAGCATTAGATGACAACTCTCCTTGAATTCTTTATGAAATCTTTTCATCCTGTGTTCACACCTCCTGCAAACAACTCTCAAAGCAAAACCAGACAAAATTAAGATAGCTCCACCAGAGCATTTGTCTTTTCAAAACACATGCCAGTAGTACAGGAATGGTGTCTTTTACAGTCACACAAAATAAATTAATCTTTATTCTTTAAATTTGACTGCCACTGTCAAACCACAGACATACACACATACACATGCATAAACAAAAAATAATAGAAATAGAGATGGAATAAGCAGAAGCAATAGAAAGAAATGCCACCCTGCCTTTTATGACCTCAGAAGAATTGAGTCACTCAGCAGGGCCCACACACAACAGGTCAAAATAAGAAAATGTGAGAATCCCAGGAGGCTGGGATCTTTGGGGCCATATTGGAGTCTGCCCATCAGTCTTTTCCTTGTGATTGTAAGTAGTCCTTCCCTCAAGGTATGACCTCTTTTTTATCCATAAAGAAGTCAATTATGATGATCTGTTTTTTAAACATTCTTAAATCAGCTTAATTAGGTATAACTTATATACAATGTAATATATTTATATAATTTGTATATATTTTATATATTTGCATTATGCAAGGTATTCAGTTTTCAGTATATAACATTTGCCTTCAGGCTAATAGTGACTTATGTAGTTTTCCACTAGAAATAATGAGTGGGTTTTTGTTTTATGTTTGTGAAACTCCTAAAGGAGATTTTGGGAGGGTAGCTATATAGAGGAGGAGCCTGCTTCAAAAATGACTTTGATGGAGAATGAATAAGCACATTACTGTATTTCCATACAATGGGATACTATACAGCAATAAAAATGAATGAACTACTGATACACTCAAGAATGAAAATGGCTCTAAAAAAAAGTTTACCAAAAGAAGCCAGAGACAACATATTAAATACAGTATGCTTTTATTTATATGAAGTTCTAAAACAGAATATTAGAATTTATATTGTTAGAAATGAGATCAGTAGTTGTCTGGCAGAGGGGGAGATGTGGAAGATTGACTAAAAAGGAGCACGTGGTAATTTTAGGATAATAAATATATTTTGTCTCTTAGTGTAGTAATTACCTGGATATATGTGTTTGAAAAACTCCTCACTTAAAATAGGTGCATTTAATTGTATATAAATTATACCTCAATTAAGCTGATTTTAGAAATGTAAAAGAAAGATTGTCATGATTGTAGGTAAAAGTGCTTGTAATAGTTACCTGACGTTTTCCAACTTCTACCTGTTATTACTAAATATTATAGACTTACTTTCAGCCTGAATACCCTAATTTGTTCTTAAGGCAGTAACATTTGAATCTTGCTAATTATCACTTTATACTCGTGCTCAGAAGTTTAATTGGCAAAGTATGATATTGTAGATTGTTGCTGTTTTCACCTTATTGATATGGTATCAAACTTGGAACATTATTCGACTTGGTTGTTTTTATTTTCAATTTGTTTTTATGCTTCTTTCTTTAATGTGGATTTCTATGGTTATAGGTGTTACAGATGGAGTCACATTAATAGTAATAACAAATTAAATTTGTTCTTAAAATATTCTAGCTTATGCATTTCTTGGCCTTCTGCAAAACATGCTAAGTATTCTTAGGAGTTCCAGGCACATATTTCACGTGTTCAAATGTAAATTCAATCAAAAGTCAAATCAGCTGTCACTTGGCTTCCTCTAATGCTTGCTTTCCTCTTATTCTGATTCTAAGCCTTCTGCTGGCTACTTCTATGAACATCTGATATCTCATAGATGCCACTGTATCCATCGGTTTTTGCTGTCTCCTGTCAGGAATTTGCTGGGTCAAAGGTTTTATCCTCTTTCATAGTTGAGGCACTGAAGCCCTTTATAACTGTTACCACAGTAATTCATTCCTGAGTTTGGCAAGAATGTCTCTGTCTCTCCCACTTTACTTTTTATTTTATACTTTACTGGAGGGTGGCTACTTATGGTCTAATGCCTTAGTCATTTATTGAAACAACTTCTTCAGTTTTACTTATGAGCTCCTTTTCAACTCTGTTTGCTTCACAGGACTCAAATGTGAAACTTAACCCAGATTAATCTGAGTGACTGGTCCCACACTACACTGATAATTTACTTTCTTTCCCTGTGACTAAAACTTTGTTATTGGGTCAAGTTCAGTGTGTGTTCCTCCCTCATATAGTCTGTGTTCTCTTTCAAGGAGATTCTCAGTGCTCTTGATAACAAGGTTTCTCCAGATCTATTTGACCTATTTATCTGCCCCACACAGACATTTCTGAAATCCTTTTATAGGTTAATGTGAGGATTCCTACTATGGTATTCTGACTTTCAGTCAGATATGATTTCAACTTTACCTACAGCTAAAAGCCTGAGTTTAGGTAACATTCTATATATGAGACACCTCTATGCAATTATTTGGGTCCAGCCCTGATAAGTCATGAGCAAATATATGCTCATTTTCTTCTTTTGTGAAACAAAAAGCTTCTACAACATTGCTCATTCAGTAAGTTATCTTCCCCTGATGAGGCTTAGATTCTAGTGAGAGAAATAGATCAAGTAAAATATTAAAAGAAAAAATATATTAGACACTGCTACCTGCTAAGGAGAAAATAAAATA
This sequence comes from Macaca thibetana thibetana, assembly GCF_024542745.1. Taxonomy (NCBI): domain Eukaryota; kingdom Metazoa; phylum Chordata; class Mammalia; order Primates; family Cercopithecidae; genus Macaca; species Macaca thibetana. Next base: position 70,094,636 of record NC_065592.1, read on the forward strand.
AAGCTGTAAAGGGAGTATAGGCAGTGTTGAAGTAAGATGTACAGTTTGAAATAGGAGGCCAGTGAGACTTTTGCTAATAAAGAGGCATTTGACTAAAGACCTAAAGGAAGAGATCACCTTTTAAGTGTCTTCCAGGCCCTTATTTAGAGAATATCAAAGATGATAATTTCCCATACTGAAACATACTTAGTAATTTCATATTCAGTAGACATTTTAAAATACTGAGCAATAGTCTTTTACTGAATGTTTGCTTTATTATTTTCAATATATGTCTCTCAAATATAACTATGTTGATCTTCTAATATCAATAGTATGAGTTCTGATTCCATGACTGGGCCCTTTATTCAGATAATTTAGATTAACATTTATTTCTGGTTTAATTGTTTGGATAACTATCATTTTGTGTGTGTGTGAGTACAGCAAGCCAAAATGACACCTTCAGGGTTCCACATTGACTGTTTGAATACTTACTAAACAGAGTTTGTGAGATAGCTACTAAGTGGAAAATTTCTACTTGCAGAGTATTTGTTCCTGTCATAAGCATCATTTTACTCATGTACTTTGCACTACCTTACAAAGACCACAAACCTTGGAGTCAACAAAACTGCAGCTATAAAACTGAGAGTGCTCATTAATTTGTCATTGAGCATCTATTTGAACTAGAAACTATTTACAGCACTGGGCATAAAATAGAGTCTAACAAGTTATTATCATGGAACTCCTATTTGTCTGCCTGGTAAATCAGTTATCTTATTCCCTTTCTAAAACACTTTTTATGTAACACTGTAGAACTTACACAGCATTATCTTCTATGATCAATTAGTTACTTGGTACTAGAGATACTGGAATTATCTTTTGTGAGGATAAGTGTGATATATGAGCTGTATTTCCATCTAGTAAACCAGGAATATGAACTTATTGTCAAAAAGATCTGCTTTAATTCCATTTGGGGGCCTATCTCCTATTTTCAGCTTTCCGTGAGTTGTCCTTGCTTTTTCCATCATCTGTGTTTATACAGCCCTTATACCTACTCCTGAGCTCTATGGGTCTCTTCACTAGACTAAAGTGTGGAAGGAATAGACTATATCTTCAGTTTTGCATCTTGAGTACCTTGCTAGGTGCCAAATACATGTTATATATGGATTTAGTCCTTAAGTGAGCAGGTTTAAACCAGAATGGGGTTCTCTGCTGACAAGCTATGTGCTCTTGGCCGTTTGGCTTCTCTAAATCTCAGGTAATTTTTCTGAAAGAGTGAAATTATTTCACATTTTCCTCATGCAATAATCTGGATCAGATATTTTTAACAAAACCAACTCCTCATAAACTTTCCTTAAATATTAGGAAATCTCCCTTTCTCCTCTTTCCTCCTGTAGCCCTCCCTACTTATTATTACCATTATTTTTATTACTAATTTTCACTCTTTTGATATGGATTCTGTTTGAATTAAATTTAAAATGTTATATATGCCATAGAGACTCATTAAACTCTAATCAATAAATTATTCTTATTGAGCCTTTATTAGGTCCATAGAACTTGTGAATGAATTTAATTTTATCCAGACTATAGTTTGCTGAAAAAATATTTTAGTGTTTCCTGCCCAGGATAAATTTATCCTAAAGGAGGTAGGGCGGCAGATGCCTGAGCTGTTCTTTGCAGCTTCCTTATAGCTGAATGGAACGTTTTTCCTTATAGCTGAAGGACCTTTGCTGTCAGCTTCTTTGACTTGTTTGTGCATTACCTGTCACAATGGGTCTCTTCATGATTACACTTTCACCACTTCACTTTATCCATGTAATAACACCTCATGTGATTTTTTGTTAGTGATAAATATCACCATGAAATTTTAACACTGATCTATTTATTAAATGTTATATTTCTAGGATCTTGATGGTGAAATAGCCTGTCTTCACCATCTACCTTTAATTCTTTAGATAAACATAGCCAGGATATTGTCATGTAAAATGCAAAATGATAAGCAAAAGGGTGTTGATTAAATACTTTGTAGGGTTAAAAAGCAAAGGAAAATCTACAAAATGAAAGCAGTCCTGAATCTGAAAGCTTAATTATATTGATGAAAAAGAAGCATGGTAAACAAACAAACAAAAAAGTTATCCATCAATAAGCATGCATGTGCAAACACAAATTTTTGAAGAATCATTTCAGGATTGACAGTAACTTACACTTTTCTAGATAGTAAGAAGGAATAACTCATTCTCGGCACTTTAGTCATTGCTTCATTTTACTTTCCGAGAAAGTCTTATGCCCACAAGCAAACCGATGAAAGACATATAAGAACGTAATTCATTCTTTTTAGATTCTTAGTATCATTGTCATTTGTTTCCCTCATGACTAACTGCAGTAGATTTAGTCTCTCAAGGTACTATATAGAGAATTTCCATGTAATTTTTACGCTTTCTTTAAAAAAGTGCTTTTTGACATATTTTTTGAATATTTTCATTCTCATGATTGCTTTTTTCTCTGTCACTTTTTTATTGAGCTGAATATAGCAATTTGAAGTTGGCATGATACCAGTCTATATTTAGTATTCTTTCTTGTAAAACTCCTCTCACCATCTTTGTAAAGGCTACAGAGGTGTATGGCTCACATTTTTTTCCCTCTTATCCTCACAGTTCATGTCATTTAATTGTGGATAAAAATAATTATTTGCTCTTATTGAGTCTCTCTGCTACATCTTTCATTGCAGATTGTGGAGAGACATTTGTCTAATAAACAACAACAGGATTCTCAGAAAAATTTTTGAATGCTTAAATCTCTTATAATTTACTTTTATGTAAATTTCTTTACAGCACTATGTTTTGAAAAGAACATCTTACCTATCTGGCTTCAAATAAATATATCATATTAGGTATGAATTTCTCATACAACATTTAGATTTATAGCTTTGTACTCACACTGTATTACTTTTCATTTGTCAGCATTAGATTTCAGGTTTTACTTGCTAACCTAGTTACATCACTGAGTGGAATTTATTTTCATATGACTTTTCCATGCATGTTGTTTTTAAATGTGTAAAATAGGTTATTTTTGTAACCTAAAATCTGCTTAAAATATCAAAACTGGAAAAAAATCAGGTATTATCCTGCAAAGTCTCCAATATTTAATAAGCGCCCTTTTTCCCCACACACTTTTGTGTGTTATGTGTGGTGTGTTTGTGTATGTGTGTGTGTATGTGTGTGTGTGTGTGTACTATTTATCTAATGCTCCTTTGATTGCATTTCTAGAACTTAGAGATACTTTAAATTTCTCCCTTCACTATATTTTTTTAAAAAGCAACATATAAAACATTACATATTTTTGGTTCAGTTTCTTTTTTTTTTTTTTTTTTTTTTTTGCTGCTTTAGATAACATGGCGTGATGTGAGATTTCTCTGCCAAATTTTCAGCCCTGAAATTCTTTGGGTTTGAAGTATTCATTTTCTAAAAGCTTTCTGGAGAAACGTGATTTTTTTTTTTTCCTGAATTGGAGAATATGTCTGTCTTTTGACTTCTAAAGGTAAATTTGTTAATTGGTTATCTCGTAATGAGATGTCTGGATGAGATTTAAAAGAGTGTGTAAAAGCTGAAGTATAAGATAGTATCTAAATATGGGCTTTCATCAATGGGAGAATTACACAAATAGCAAATATCCAAGAGAAAGAGGAGCACAACAAATAAGTTATTACTTCAATACTATGAAAATAAGATCAAAGTATTAATAATAATGATTATTACTTTTAGTGCTCTTCCTTCTCCCATTCATCATTATTTGTGTAATTCTCCCCACTGGCAGAAAACTATATTTAATATTACTAAATTACAATATTGTGTTACATAAGCCTGTTTCACAGTTTATTTGAGGGGAGTCAAAATCACAATACATGACTAAGATGGAGGTAAGATTATTTGGCCACTTTATGTCATCATCAGTTATTTATTGTCTGAAAGCTAAAAAATGTTCAATTATATATCATGCAATTTTTGGCCTGAGAGTAGTTTGGGTGATGGTTTAAAGGTCCATCTAAGATATGAATGTTGCTTTAGTGATGGGATCAAATTTCTGGTTCAGAGATAGTCCAAGAAGCTTCCTTGCATTGAACAACTAGAGTCAGATACTTCTTATTGTTTATTCATATATTGATTCATTGAACAAATGTGTACTGCACATCAACTCTACATCACTTCTTTGAATAGGTAAACAAGATGTTGCTTTTTTTCTCAGTGGCTTATCTCTACTGATATATGTCATTATTCAATTGAGTGACATAAATCTAGGTAGTTCAAACAGGAAGAGATCATAGAGAGGAAAAATGGTGCTTGTAAATCTTTTACGAGAGCTGGAAGAGAAAATGTAAAGAAGTCTACCATTAGTTTTTGGGTTTACCACTGGCTTTCAAATAATCAGAAATGTCAACTGAAACCCAGATCTGGAACTACAGTAAACTCTAGTGAGTGATTGTGTCTACTTGCAGCACCAAAGTAGGTGTTTTATTGAGGAAAATATAGAGACTATTGCAAATTCTTTTTTGTATCAAAATCACATAACTTCATGCCATTGTCGGAAATAATTCTGTTTATCTTCTGTGTCGTACAAGTCCATCTCATTGGTAGAAACTAAGCTGTATTTTGATAGATCCATGTTGGGATAGGAGCCAAATACATTTCCTAAGCTTATGCTTTTCCATGCATTCACCAAGGAAGAAATAGATAAGAGCCTTTCTTTTTTTTTTTTGGAATTGTCATGCCAGTCATGCTAGAGCACCTGTGATATAGGAGAGAGAAGAAAAGGAATAGGATTTCAAGTGCCAACACACAAGCATTCATCTCAGGCTTAGTGTGAGAAAGACATTTCTAAGAGAAAATGTCTCCTTATTGACTCACAATTCACTAACAGAGGAAAGCTCCTTTTAGGCTGGCAATGCTCAGAATTGTTACTGGTGTACCTTATACTATCCCATGTTTTCAATGGGAAGAAAGGTAGACATTACCTAAAGTTGTCTTCTCTGAGGTTTCTAGACATTGACTCAGTGCTTTGACATTATTTAATGTACTTCTGACAGCTGCCCTTCAAAATAACACAGCTGTCCTTTCAAAGAGCATAGCTGTCAATACCACTGAACTATATAGAACATCTGTGGCCGGGCGCGGTGGCTCACTCCTGTAATCCCAGCACTTTGGGAGGCCAGGGTGGGTGGATCACGAGGTCAGGAGATGGAGACCATCTTGGCTAACATGGTGAAACCCTGTCTCTACTAAAAATACAAAAAATTAGCCGGGCGTGGTGGCAGGCGCCTGTAGTCCCAGCTACTTGGGAGGCTGAGGCAGGAGAATGGCGTGAACCCGGGAGGTGGAGCTTTCAGTGAGTCAAGATCTTGACACTGCACTCTAGCATGGGCAACAGAGCGAGACTCCGTCTCAAAAAAAAAAAAAAGAAAAAAGAAAAAAAAAAAAAAAAAAAAACAAAAACACAGAACATCTGGTCTGTAATCACAACCAGAGGACCTCTGTCTGCATTTCAGTTTGCTTAATCATTAGTTTCAAGTGCCCATTATCCCCCAAGAGACTGGCATGACTGAAAAAAAAAAGGCTCTTACCTCCTTAGTCAATACACAGAAAAGCATACCATCTCACATGTTGGCCTTTGTCCTCTTCTAAAAGGTAGGTCACCCACTATTTGTGCATCTTGCTGCTGACCCAACTCCTCGTGAACTTCCTTCTTCCAAAATAACTTTACTTCTGTGCCTGAAACTTCTACATTGTGATACTTAACAGATAAATAAACAACAAAAGAACAAAGATTCTAACTCTGCTGCGTCACCCAACTCTTCACCTCTGTGTGTGTTTTTCATTTTTTAATACCACCCACTCCCAGACTTTATCATCCAAAGGCCATACTTGCTGGACTGAATTATAGATTAGCCTAATATAGATATTGGTTCATACTCTTTCTTCTATCAAATACAATTCTATTTTTTTCCTCCCTCTACCCTATATCATTTCACTTCTATTCTTCCCTTACATGTTAGCCTAAATATTACTTCCTACTAAGAAAACCTTCTTTGTCACTGAAAACTAGGTTAGGTTACACCGTTATTGACTTCCACAGCACCCTGAATTACTTCTCCACAGTATTTACCTCAATGGTGTGTGTAGTTTTTTGTTTAGTGTTATTAATTCTGTAACAATATAAGTTTTTTGTCAGTAGGTCTGCATTTATCTTTTTACACAATTGTCTAAGGCATAAGGAGCACTTCATAAAGGTATACTAAATGGATGGATAGATATTAAATATGCCCTAAAATGGAAATATTCAAGGTTAGATGGCTAGTCATCCTACATATGTAGCAGAGGAGACTTTTAGGGTGTTGTCAATTCTGAGACTGTGCTTTTGCTAAATGAAAATGAAAGAAAAATTCATATAGCTTTTTATATGGATAAAGAAGAAACATAAGCTAACAAAATATATGGTTGGGTAAAATTGATTTGAGGAGAACTTTAACATTGTTTCTAAATTGATATTAGCATAACTTTGATTTCACATTGTTGAAACCTTATGCTTGGAAATAGGAAAGAATACCAACAATATAGGCAGAGCTAAAAGAGAAAAGCAAAATATGAGGAGAGAGGTATGAAAAAATCAAGGTCGGGTATAGAAATCAATCTTCATTGATTGAAAACTGATAATGACCCATGCTGCTTCTTGTTGATAAATAGTTTCACTGGATGACCATTAATCCGAGGGCATATTGAACTATATTCTAACTCTAATATTTGGTTAGATCTCACATGACATGCCCTAATTTCTGGGTAGAATAAAGGGCAGGACTGCCAAGAAGCACCTGATTAAATTTCTAGAAAAACTTAACTTTTCATGGCTGCCAAAAGGATATCTTATTATCCCCCAAATTTCCAACTTCAGAATTCAGGAATCCTTGAATAGCATAAGTGCTTAATTCTGTTCTGAATTTATTATTTGTGATAATGATTGAAAATTCTACTTTCTTACGGGTGATGTAGCTTGATGGTACTTATCTTGTGATAAATATTATTAATAATATAAGAACCTATATTTAAAGTGTCTGTCTGTGGAGAACTTAAGTATCTTCTCTTGTTAAAAAACATCATTTAATTTCTATTTAATACCCTTATATTCCTCAGAAATGACCTAAACTGCTGAGACTAAACTGAGGGATAGTGAAATAAACATGGTGATTTACCCAATTAACACAGCGAGTGAGTTGCTTATTCCAGCATGTGGTGGGTAATTGTACACAAAATACACAAACCCTGCTAAGTGTACTGGCATTAATTTGATTCCCGGTAACTATCATTGGGAATAGCATCAAAGTTCTAAATTAGCTGAAATTATGAATACTTCTGCCTCATCACTCTGAATATTACCTCAAGAACTTTTTTGACAAGCATTTGCTTTCTTAACTACCGCTACCATGACATTTATCATAATGTTGAAAGAGAAGGTTTAAAGGCCGGGGGCGGTGGCTCAAGCCTGTAATCCCAGCACTTTGGGAGGCCGAGGCGGGCGGATCACAAGGTCAGGAGATCGAGACCACAGTGAAACCCCGTCTCTACTAAAAATACAAAAAATTAGCCGGGCGCGGTGGCGGGCGCCTGTAGTCCTAGCTACTCAGGAGGCTGAGACAGGAGAATGGCGTGAACCCAGGAGGCGGAGCTTGCAGTGAGCCGAGATCGCGCCACTGCACTCCAGCCTGGGCAACAGCGTGAGACTCCGTCTCAAAAAAAAAAAAAAAAAAAAAAAAAAAAAAAAAAAAAAAAAAAGAGAAGGTTTAAATTGTTTGATTATATCTATGAATAAACAGATGAGCAGTCTATAATCTTTGGTCAGTCTCCTTTCAAGAGTGGAGTAGATGTAAGAAAAATATTTTGTCCTGCATATCTTATATATTTCTTTAGAATTTGGAATATAACTGATTCTTTTTAAGATTGACAGTTGTTTTGAGACTTAATACTGTTTTTCGTTTGTTGAACAAATACTTCTACAGTGCTTAATATGCACCAGGTAGTGTTATAAGAATTTCCGAGATAGTAACTATTAATTCTCATAATAGCCCTGTGGGATAAGGATGTTGTCCATCTTTATTTTAGAAAAGAGGAAACTGAAGCCCAGAGATGGCATTTGTAATTTGTGTAAGGTTGCACATGTGAGAAGTGGCAGAACCAAGATGGGAACACATGCAGCCTGGATCGCAGGTTTGCAATATAGGTTCCTGTGCTTTGTTGCATTTTACTGTGAGAACAGTGCTTCTCTGACAAGCATTTCCTATATTTGAGGAAATCAGTGAACTATTTGTTTCTTATTAGACATGCACGTCTATGATATATTAAGATCCGTGTGTGTCTAATGGTAGTTTAAATGTATCAGATAAAAGGATATGGTGAAATAAAAATTTATTTAAGAATCAGATACTCCGACTATGAGACTAGGTGTACTACCCATGTTTTACAGTGCAATCACTTTGTCTCTATGAGATCTGGTTTATTCTTCTTTGACTATTATAATTTATAATTATAACTTTCATGTATTATAATTCATAACATTTCAGAATATGGCAGTTATACCCAATATTACTACTATTATGATTATTAGTATTATTAATATTCTTTCACCTAGATTGCCAAATTCCAGACAGCATTTCTACTCAATCCCATATCTTATATAATAAAATGATTGAAATAATTGATATTAACAAAATTTTATGCAATTAAAAAAGTAAAGCAAAGGAAACAAGAAAATATACAAGAATCAAAAAATGTTTTAAATCACCATTGAATTCACATATGCGCATAGGCACATATATTTTACATTAAAGATGAATGTATTGGTACAGTTTTATATACTGTTGATTGAAATCAAATCACATTCCTGAGACATAAAATGTAATGTTTTATTTTTAAAATGGCATAGTCATACCAAATTATTTCACACTCCAGCTAAGATGTGCTGAAATGCTTATAGTCATGCTAATGTTATTGCTTTGAAAGGTTGTTTAGCCTTAGGTAAGCTAGAGATTTTACTAAAATGTGTTATTGCCACTTTTATAGAAAAAAAGAGTGAGGGTAGGTTCTCCTGAATTTAATAGAAGACACACATAAAGTATTTCACTAATTATAATTTATGCTCAATTAAACTAGAACAACAAAGAGTTAACCCTCTGATTTTTCAGGTTTCTATACGTTTCAGAACTGAGTGAAAACTAATCGAGATTTCATAAGGAACTTAAACAATTCAACACACAAAAAACAACCCCACTGAAAATTGACAAAACGGCATGAAGAGGCACTTGCTAGAAAAAAAAAAAAAGGCATTCAAGCAGCCAACAAACACATGAAAAAATGCTTAACATTGTCAATCACCAGAAAAATTCAAATTAAAACCACAATGAGAATTATCTCACACCAGTCAGAATGGCTATTATTAAAAATATCAAAAAATATTAGATGTTGGTGAGGTCTTGGAGAAAAGGGAACAGTTATACACATTGATGGAAATGTAAATTAGTTTAGCCACTGTGGAAAACAGTTTGGAGATTTCTCAAAGAATTTGGAACTATTATTTGACCCATCAGTCCCATTACTGGGTATATATCCAAAAGAAAATAAAACTTTCTACCAAAAACACTCACACACTCATATGTTAATCACAGTACTACTGACGATAGAAAAGACATGGAACCAACCTAGGTGCCCATCAACAGTGGACTGGATAAAGAAAATGTGGTACATATACAGCATTAAATACTATGCAGCCATAATAAAGAACAAAATCATGTTTTTTGCAGCAGCGTGGATGCAGCTGGAGGCCACTGTCCTAAGTGAATTAACACAGGAACAGGAAACCAAATACTTCACGTTCTCACTTATAAGTGGGAGCTAAACATGTATACCTGGGCATAAAGATGGGAACAATAGACACTGGGGACTACAATGGGGAGTGGGAGGGCAAAAAAGCTACTGTTGGATGAGAACATGCAGTGTTCGATTTTCTGTTCTTGTGTTAGTTTGCTGAGAATGATGGCTTCTAGCTTTATCCATGTCCCTGCAAAGGACATGATCTCATTCTTTTTTTATGGCTGCGTAGTAGTCCACACAGGGAGGGGAACAATGCACATCAGGGCCTGTCAAGGGGTGGAGGACAGAACGAGGAGGAGCATTAGGATAAATACCTAATGCATGTGGGGCTTAAAACCTAGATGATGGGTTGAGAGGTGCAGCAAACCACCATGGCACATGTATACCTACATAACAAACTTGCACATTCTACACATGTATCCCGGAACTTAAAGTTAAATAAAATAAAATAAAAATAAAAGATAAAATGTAGGTTTAAAAACAAAACAAAAAAAAACAAAAAAACGACTATTGGGTACTATACTCACCACCTGATGATGGGATTCTTTGTACCCCAAACCTCAGAGTTACACAATATACCCATGTAACAAACCTGCACATGTACCCCCAAATCTAAAATAAAATTTGAAATTATTAAAAAAAAAAAAACGAACGTGAATGAAAGTGCCTATGCGGTAGTGTGATACTGATTCACACAATACTTTTGGGCATGACATAATCTCAATTATTTACTTCTATAAGAGAGAAGAGGTGAGTTTCTAGATTCCCAGTTATTGGTTAATCTCATTTCTTTGTAAGAATATAAATGACTCAAATGGCAGCATGATGAAGAAGACTAGGTAATCAACAGTTTCTATTGGACCTTTTCTGTTTTTGAATCCTGTATTAATGGATATCATTTATATTTCCGGTAATCTGCATTTCTGTATAACACAAATGAAACATTTGTAAGAACCCCTAAAATAAAATAAAGGTATTTAAAACTGAGCATAAGTATTCAGATAATATATAATTTTATAAGTATGAATTTATACTGGTTCTCTATATATAGGAAACATACATGTTGCAATATCTTCCTAAACTCAAATCATTATAATCTGTGTATCTAATAGTATTTAGAAATTTTAGGAGACATTCAAGAAGTCCTCAATGAAATACCTTGTATTGGGCCGGGTGTGGTGGCTCACGCCTGTAATCCCAGCATTTTGGGAGGCTGAGACAGGAGGAATCTAAGGTCAAGAGTTTGAGACCAGCCTGACCAACATGGTGAAACCCCGTCTCTCCTAAAAATACAAAAATTAGTCAGGTGTGGTGGCACACCTGTAATCCCAGCTACTCAGGAAGCTGAGGCAGGAGAATCGCTTGAACCTGGGAGGCGGAGGTTGCAGTGAGCCAAGTTTGCACCATTGCACTCCAGCCTGGGTGACAGAGTGAGAATCCGTCTCCAAAAAAAAAAAAAAAAAAAAGAAAAGAAATACCTTGTACTGATTCAGAATATTTAGTTTAACTCATTCCTATTCCTATACTATAAACCTGCATTATTACTATAATGTAAATTACTCTTTGTAATTTGAAAGCCTTCAAAAATATTTTAGTGTTGTGTATTTTATGTGTGTAAGTTTGCTTGTTTTAATCACTAAAATATCTTAATTTCTATGTTGATTTTTAGTTTATAGGTGAGTGCTTAACCATTTAGTCTGGTAAGTCATATTTTATCAGTGTGTTAGTTTCCTACTGCTGCTGTAACAAATTGCTGTAAACAGTTGCATAAAACAATTGAAATTCAATATTTCATTTTTCTGGAGTTTATAAGTCCAAACTGTGGCTCACTGGGTGAAAAGAAAGATGTTGATAGGGCTTCATTCTTTCAGAGGCTCAACAGGAGAATAGAGTGATAAATACAAGGTAGGACATGATCCAGTCAATATCAGTTGGAGGTTTTAAAAGTCCAAGCTTATTATTAACATCACACTCTCAGAAATGTGCCTTCAATCTGTAATTTGATTTACCATTCAATATGAATGATCAGTAGCTCAGCAGTGATGACAGACATTTGTGAATGGAGCATAATTAGTTAGTAATTATAAATGTTTTCTGGTTCCACTGACTAAAGACAAGACACATTAGTTTATAAAATGAAACTAAACATTTTGAATGTTCATTTGGCGTGGGAGTATCAGTTAACTTACCTAGAAATGGATATCCTTGTTAAACAATGAAGACATGCAGTTTTCTTTATTTCTTTCCATAAAAGTTACCCCAGTGTGCATAGTGGTTTAAAAATTAAAACTTACAGTTTTTAAAATAGGAAAAGGATTGGCTTTCTAAATTCTTTTGATGACATTTTAAAGAACAATTTATTTTTTTGAAACAGATGTTCTCCATTTCTATTTCAAGCCCTTTAAATGTTAAAAAAAAAAGTAGAAATAAAATTGCATGAAAATAAGTACTGGAGACATGGCCACATGAACATATTAAAGTAAGGGTGAGTGTTGGCAATTAAGACATTTTCCATTTGTTGGCATCTACCCTTGTTAACAATGATGTATTTAACTTGGTTAATTTTTTGTTCACAAATGTTTATTTTATATTTGTAATCACCTGTTGTGTTTAAGACAAAGTGAAATAATAATTAAAATATTCCCTTGGAGCTATTCAACATATGGCATATTGAATCCTCTGTTGATTTTACTGTGACACTGGTTCTATTTTTTATATGTTTTCTTAACATGGTTATTTTAAGTTTTGCTGAAGTTTCAGTGATGAGACAATCATTTAGCAGGAAAGAAAATCAAGTCAACCTTTATCAAATGTAGCCTAGTCTAAGAGATGAGTCCACCATGCTTTAATGTCTTTCAGTCACCTTATTTCAGTGTGCAACATTATGTTTTTGCAGTAACAGTAAGCCTTTTATGTGGACACTGAATTTCTTGCCCAAAATGCATGTATTGGTTTCAAATACTGAGATTCTATTTTTAAGGAGCAGTAACATATTAAACTCTATAATGTATTAATTAAAAATGTTATTTAAGAACTCAGAGTTCTTAAATGTACCATATTTTTAAAGAATCAGCCATTAAAAAGCAACAGAAAGTTTCCCTAAAAATCACAATATATCCCAGGCAGTTATCATTGGTAAATCATTCACATTCTTTTCCTCAATACTGAAAATTCTTATGAGATATCATTAGACTGTTACAACTTATAATGGAAAAATCAATGCAGTAAGAAAATTAAATTTTACTGATAGCCTTTAGGCAAAATGCAATGTTAAAATGCATTTTAGCTTCCCAAGTGGTTCATAGGCAAGGGAAGAAATGGAATCTGGGTTAGCTGTCAGTACAAAATATTTTTTTTTTTTAGAATTCAACAGGCCTGCCTGTGAACCAAACTCTTTCTAATGCATTTGTTCCTTGATTACTTAATAATGTGAAAATAACCATCCTAATCTGATCATTTGAAAGGTCAGAAGTCTGTTCTACTCTTAAAAAATAATAATTCCCTAGTCAAAATCAATGAGGAGATTCTCCATCTTCCCAGGAAGAGGAATTAACAGAGAGAAAATGGATTCGTCTCCTAAGCAATGTAGCAATGATATCAGAACCCCTAGGGAGAGAAAGTGATGGGGAAACGAACAGAAAAAATATGTGGGGAAGAGACAAACAGAGAGAGACAGTGGAGCTACAAAAGAAAATACATCAAGCAATGCTACCTGTCTCTTTTGAAGATACGACATAGAGACTTCACTTGATGAAGTTTGTAATCACCATAAGTGACCACTTTCTTTTCTTGGCAGGCAGGTATAGCAGGCAAGTAATTATCTGTCATGCATTTTACTCATCCCGCATCTAAAATAAAGCCATACTTCACAAGACTGATTTAAAAGAGGACTTTTTTTGCTTAATTACCAAGGACAATGTGCACAGTTAATTTCTAGATCATAAACAAAGACACTGGTGTTTTGCAACTACTTTTCTAGTTTAGATTATGACTAAAAAAATATATTTGTGACCCTCACAAAATGCAATGACTAGGTAGAACACATCGTTTTTTCCTAGAGAAAGAACTGCTTTTTGTCCCTTTTAAAATTTCGTAGTTATTTAATGAATGGTAAATATTAGTATTTTTCCCAACTTTCATATTCTTCAAGATTGTATGTTTAATTAGTATTGGGAAATTGATCTTGATTTTTTTTTTTTTTTTTTTTTTTTTTGAGACGGAGTATCGCACTGTCACCCAGGCTGGAGTGCAGTGGCCTGATCTTGGCTCACTGCAAGCTCTGCCTCCCGGGTTCACGCCATTCTCCTACCTCAGCCTCCCGAGTAGCTGGGACTACAGGTGCCCGCCACCACGCCCGGCTAATTTTTTTGTAGTTTTAGTAGAGACGGGGTTTCACCGAGTTAGCCGGGATGATCTCGATCTCCTGACTTCGTGATCTGCCCGCCTCGGCCTCCCAAAGTGCTGGGATTACAGGCGTGAGCCACTGCGCCCGGCCGATCTTGATCATCTTTAAATTCTTAATAATGATGATTATTAATCATTGAAAGGACCTAGCTATTTTTGTTGATGCCTACAGTGCCAAATAATTGGGAAGAAAATTATTTTGTGTTTTCAAGTGAAAATAGCCAGTGATTTTGGTAATCTAAAGGATGCTGGTCATGCTGCCTAATCTCATCACCATGTGAAAAATATTTCTCATATTTTAAAAGTAGTTTTTGTATCTTTCCTGATGATTTTTTCTTTGTTGATCGTTTAGTCCACATTTCACTTTCCTGTAGTTTCTGTGATATTTATTCCTAATGACTTCTAGAAAGCCATCTTAAACTCTTTTTTTTGTAGACAAATGGGAAAAGGCAATTTCTTTAGTAATTATTTTTAAATGGGGGGAAGAAAGAGAATCTAACACACACACACACACACACACACATATTTGAACCATGTATAATTTATCTAATGTAGTGTGAATTTGATATAAATTAATACAGAAATGAAAGCACACTTTCTTAGATCATATAATGATTCATTTTCTCAATATTGCTATGAAAACTTCCGTGTAAGCTATTCAAAATCTTAAAGAGCATTAACTCACAAATGTATTTGAATCATAAACTTTCCCTATCTTAGCCAGATCTTTGAAACGATAGATTTTTTGCCTTTCTCCCTAGTTGTATCTTCCTTTTACTGTTAAGAACCTGAAGACAGGGGCGATGCATTCTTGTCTATAGTCACAGATTTGGAATTATACCTGTACCGACTGCCTCAGAGTACAGTTATTATTTCAATATCCTATGCTGCTTCATTTCCTGAGAATGGATTAGCATTTTGAAGTTCAATGGTTCCTCTTATGCTTTCCTGAAAACCTGGATAGGACCTCTGTAATGACAAACTTGAAACTGTTAGTTAAAAAAGTAAGATTGGAGGGCAGAGATAGACCCAGAAAACGTAAAATAATACACACACATGAGCGCACATGCGTGCACGCTCACACACACACACACACATCTATCGGTCATCTCTCTTACTTCCTGTGGACTTCAATGAGGTAGTTACAAAATCATTGTATTTGTTATAGATGTCTTACATAGAATGATTGTCCCCTCATTTGTTTCAATATCTAAATCTCTATTTGAATTCAGATTATATAGCTCAGGTTACTGTTTTTAACATTCTGAATTATTCCTTGGCAAACTCCCCACATGACACATGCCTATCTACTTCCATCCTACTTCACTTTCCTGGGTTGATTTATTTATTTATTTTATTCTACTTTAAGGTATAAGGTACATGTGCAGAATGTGCAGTTTCGTTACATAGGTATACACCTGACATGGTTATCCGCTGCACTTATTCATCTTTCTTACCCTTCCATGGCTTTACTAGAAACAATTTCCTTCTCTCACATTTGCCTTTCTTCTCTTTCCTAATCTTTCAACTTTCTCATCTTCTTATTTATTACTCTTTCTTATTTCTAGCAAATACTTGAGATACAAATACTATTTCCTTTTCACTGGGGGCCAGGAAAGAGTCTGGGTGCACTGTAGCCCCGTGCAGGATTCCCAGCTTCCTCCCACTTCAGCCTAGCATCTGTGTCTTCTTTTCATTTGCTCTCAATGCCTTCCCCCTGAAGATCTGCTAGGAATGTGTCAGTCCTGATGTCCTGGTCCCTTGGTGAGAGACCCTCCTCCTGGCTTTGTCTAGCTGACCATCTTGCCTTCCTCCATACAAATACTATTTCTTATTCCTAACAAACTGACTGGACCTGTGTGCACTATGAGAATATCTGAACCCAAATGTAAATAATTACTGGATGTGTATACAGAAATAAATTTGTGGCATTAAGGATTTGAGTTGGGGGAACTTGCATTTGGGAACTTGTATTCATGAACAAACAGGAAAACATTTATTGGGATTAAATAACATTCAACATTTGTGTGTGTTTTTTTATTGTTAAAGTAAAAGACATTGAAATGTACAGATATAAAATAAGATTAATTCTTTTGGTGAAATTAGCACGTTTCTAAATTCAGGAGTTTAGAATATTGTTCTATTTTTGTGTGGGAGGTGTTGGAGGTATCATGTACTGGGGACTACTTGTATACTCACAAGTAAGCAATCTGTTAATTCTGTTGGCCATTGCCCAGATCCTGTCAAATTTCAGTTAACAACTCAATGATCACTTTCCAGAAATCCAATAGTGGTTCTTCCATACAGTACCTCATCTGAAATGGATGCATCTTGTTAATTTTCTGCACACATGCTATAAAACAAAAGCATCAGCAGCTAGGTTGAAAAAACTTAAAAGTTTAAAAAAATTAAAAAATGAAACAGGGTAAATTGATGTGAGCTCTGTGGATGGACACTGGTTCATTCTGGTTCTAGAGAGACATCAGTTTTCCACCAAAAGTGACCTTGTCTATTAGTAAAAGCTATTTCACACATTCATGTCTGGAGTCAATATATTTACTTGATTCAGTGGAGAGTTGAGTACATAGAATAAATATTCTATGTAAATACATAGTAAGATTTATTTCTTATTCTGAATCATAAACACACATCATGGGCATGGACAACTGCTTTTTTTAATTGGTAAGAATAGCTCTTCCTCCCCCATCTACATGCTGACAGCTTTATGCTATGGATTTGGCTTGCAATTAGCTTCTTTTATCAATGTTTTTGGTCTTGAGGACATCATTCTTTGTCCCACTTTACCTCAGAGGAATAAGTTTAAAGAGTTGGCCAAATCACTTTCTTCAAAGTGTGATATTGAGATGATTTGTACAGAAAACAATGATGGTCAATTACTTATTTAACAATACTGTACTTTTTGTTTAAACAACGGTTGTTCTCCTCCAGGAATGACACTTATTAGAGAATATAAATTGTGAGCCCTACAGTAGAGCTAGATATACTGGCCCAATTGTCATTGTTATGATTTCACAGATTTAAAACATCCATTTCATTGTAGTTCTCTATATAGCCCTTGAGCCTGGAAGAGTTAATGATTTTCCAAAAATACTATACTATGCAGGTACATGAGTTCTTATTCATACATATTGAGAAAATATGGCTTTGTTTCATTTTCTAATAATTGTGGCCTTAAAATTATAGAGTCCAATGTTTCCTGTCGCTGTCTCACATAGAGTCATGTATTAGGAAGCAGGCACAGTCTTTCAAATCCTCTTATATCAGGCGTCCCCATCCCCTGGGTGGCAGACTGGTACTGGTCTGTTCTGTGACCTGTTAGGAACAGGGCCTCTCAGCAGAAGGTGAGTAGCGGGTGAGCAATCCTTATTGCTTGAGCTCCGCCTCCTGTCACATCAGCAGCGGCATTCAATTCTCATAGGAGCATGAACCCTATTGTGAACTGCTCATGTGAGGGATCTAGGTTGCCTGCACCTTATGAGGATCTAGTGCCTGATGATCTGAGGTGGAACAGTTTCATCTGGAATCCATCCCCCTGCCCCAGTCCCGGAAAAGCTGTCTTCCATGAAAGTGGTCCCTGGTGCTGAAAACGGTTTGGGGACCACTGTTTTATATGACTGGCATTTTACATACACAGTTTTATAGTAACAGTTTTTGGTGGTGGTCATGACCACTTTACTGATGAGGGAACTGAAGTTCACAGAAAACAATACAATTCTGAGGTCTGTCATCCAATAAGTAAGGGAACCTGGATTTAAATCAAGGCCTATCTCATTCCGAAAGCTAGTTTCTTTACTATATCATGGAAACCATTAAAATTTAACACAGCATTTATGATATCTGATGACAACACATAAAATAAAGGTATTATTCTCTCCTCATAAAGAAATATCAGTGTCCTGAAAATATATGTATACTAAAGATAGGTATAATGTAAATGTCAGAGGACTGTGGTATCCGTTTTTAATTAACTGTAGCAAAGTCAAGTAATTTTTTCTAAATTAATTTTCTTTGTATCTACTGAAACCCAAGTATGATCTGATGGTGCTTTCATATAAGAAAAATCAGATTTAAAAACTGCAGTCGATAATTAACCTCACATATTTTAACTAGTTTATATTCTTTATAATAACAAAATATGCTGCATGTCATATATAATGACATTCATATTTTAAAAAATACTTCACTATAATGCAAATATGCATAAAATAGTGAGGAAGATTAATGGAAATGTCACAAAAACCAGCAGCATGTCTTCTGGTATATTCTGCTGCACACTGCTGTGGGTTTGAGGCATTCATATCTATCCCCTAAAATGCTCTGGAGTAAGGGAGCCATATATGGAAAGAATGGTAACCCTGTACAAAAAGCAAACAAACAAACAAACAAAACTCACCTTATTTGCAACTGGGAGTGCCTCCAATAATATTGACAACATAGGAGATAGTAAGCCAATAGAGCACTTGAAGCCTGAGCTCCAGACTTGAAGACAGAGTGACCTTCAATCTCCAGGATAGTGTAACCACATAAATGTCCTAGATTTAGGAAAATCGCGTTTGTAAATTTTCACGCAAAGAGGGAGTTCAATTGGTAGACAGTCCTGACTAGCAAAATGCTGGAGAAAGCTGGGCCTGGCCATGGAATAAAATAATAAGGTTCCCATCCCACTGTGTGTGAGAATGTGTGTGAGTGTGTGTATGTGTGTGCATTTTTCCAACACCTGATCTAAGTTCTTCTTCAGAATTCCAATTTACATAAGGTTTGTTCTGTTCTTCCCCTCATACTATCTCTGTTTATCAGTATCTGTCCTTTCAGTATCTTTTTATGGTAATTATGCTGCCTTATTTTAGAATCGAGAGAGAGAACACACTCCTGCTATATCTAAACTTGTTTAGCGATTTAAGCTCCCCATAATCATTTGTGACCTTTGGGCTACTTTCTTGCAGTAGCCAGGTACTATCAGATTATAAAATAACTTTAGAGACCAACTCATGGATATCAAGGAAAAACAAAAGGGTAGGGCTATAAGCACCCACTCTAATACAACCTGACCTGCTTCAGATTGTCTTTCAAAATAAGGTCCCATTATGGTGGTGTTCGTTGGAAACTGGTTACAGATAATATACTATAAAATTACAATTGAAAACTTATCACCCCAGGAAATAGAAGTTTTATATACTAATTATTTTTTGAAGAAAAGCTATAGTATTTACCTAATAATAGTCTCAAAAAGTGAAATTTGTATTATTGTGAATATGCAATAGATTTTTTCCTTGAAACACATAAAGAGGTATTTCAGTTTCATTTTGTGACCACAGTAAATTAACATTTAGTGAAGTCTGGATTGTCATATCATTTATTCTAAAATGATTCTAGGCATATGAAATACAAAGATTACTTAGTGTATCTCAGTTCTTAAAGGCACTGGTAGTTCACTGAGAGAGACAATATGTAGGCTGTCATAATACTAGTTACTAAATACTAGGAGAGAGCAAAGCAAACATACTATGTAAACACCTGTGTGGAGAGTCATGTACCATAGGGATTGCTCAGGAAGGAAAGAGGGAGTTTCACAGAAGTATTTATAGAGTAAATAAAGCATTTTAACAGAATCCTAATTATTGAGTGAGAGGTAGTCATGTGAAAATGAAATGTTTCAACAGTGCTGGAAAAACAGACTATTCCTATGAGGATAAGGGAGAGAATGATTTTGAACCCTACTCATTCCACATTCAAATCAGTTCCTGGAAGATACCTGAAGAAGTTACTTAAAAACTGTTGGAAGATGCTATGAGAGTATCTTCATGACTCAAGGTAAGGGAAAATTTCTTAAGTCACAAAATACACAAACCATGAAGGAGAAGAAGCTGACTTCAGTTGCATTAAAATTAAGAACTTCTGTCCAGAAAATACTGTAATGAGAGTGAAAAGAAAAGTCACCAAATGAGAAAACATATTTCCAACATGTGTAACAGACAGCTAATTAACTAATATACAGAACATAGAACTCCTACAAATCAGAAAAACAACCACCTTAGGCATTTCACAAAGAGGAAATCAAAATAACCAGTTATCATATGAAAATCTACTTAAGTTTTAAAAATTACATCCCAGGATATTTGCAAATTTTTAAGTCTAACAATACTAAATATTGCTAAGACTGTAAAACGTGGGATTTTTTGTACACTGCAGTTGTAAATGCAAATTGGCACATCCTTTTTGTAAAATACTAAGACATTCTATAGAAAAGCTGATGATATACACACCCTACAATCCAGCAAATTCTACATATAAATTTAAAAATCTTTTAAATAGGCACCAAACATTATAAATATATGAATATATACAGAAGCACTGTTCATCATCTTAAAAACCTGGAATGGCACAAGTGCTCACAAAGGTTGAATTGTTAAATAGTGACAAACTAATGTGATGAGTACCTGAGCAAAGAAAATTATCAAATTACTGTGACTCTCAACAAAATTGATGAATTCTACATGATATTGAATAAAAGCCACAAAACACAAAAGAATACACGTAGTATGTTTCCATTAACATAAAACTCAGAAACAGGCAACATTATACCATAATGTTAAGGATGTAAATAGGAAGCAAAATTATGAAGAGAAGCAAAATTATGAAGGAAAGCAAAAGAATGATGAAATGAAAGTCAAATTAGTGGTTAACCTTAAAGAAAAAGGAGGGCCTTGAACATTCATATGTATTACACATAC
The DNA here is from genome assembly GCF_024542745.1 of Macaca thibetana thibetana. Lineage (NCBI taxonomy): Eukaryota > Metazoa > Chordata > Mammalia > Primates > Cercopithecidae > Macaca > Macaca thibetana. The sequence goes on from NC_065592.1 coordinate 70,115,676, forward strand.
TCTCTGTGTGTGTGTGTGTGTGTGTGTGCGCGTATATATATATATTGTATTTTTCTGTATATTAACAAGGAAAAAGTGATGAAGTAAATGTGTACCAGAGTTAAGAAATGGAATTTGCAAAGGCTCAGATGAGTAAGAGTAAGATGAAGTCTGAAAAATCTTAGGGCTATAGTATGCTAGGTTGCTACATTGGGTATAAGTTAGGGATTGGTAAGAAAGGAAGCCTGGTTACTGCTGATGTTGTTACACATTACCCAAAGGGTGTGTGTGTGTGTGTGTGTGTGTGTGTATATATTTGTGTGTGTGTGTGTTTAAAAATTTATGCAGATCCGTAACAGCATTTAAAAATTTTGCGGTACTTACCATAAACACAATCTCCTAAATTATTTGTTGGGCTGTTTTTCTGAAAGTCAATTTCCTTTACCAGATCATAAACTGCATAAAGTCAAGATTGTGTCTAATTCAGCATTCTTAATATATTATGCTTGGCCCATGATTTTTGCTACAAAAATAATTGTCCTATTATACAGATAAATCTTAAAGGCCATGATGAACCACCAAGGAATATTTATATAGTAGAAAAAGAGCATTACAATGATGAATGATGTTTCATCATTGAAATGATGGAGATTACTTAAAATTTTATTTTCATAATCTAATTTATGAATAATTTTAAGTTTGTTTGAATGATTTGGCAGATAATAGAGTCTTTTGGTGAAATATGTCTTTAAATAGAAATATGTGCCTACATTTATATATTTATATATACACACATATATGTAAATGAATATATATACATTTATATATATATTCCTGTATATTTTAAGTGTAATCTTTGAGAAATCACATTTATTATGTATATCCCAGTGTCTGTAGGCAAATGATGTGCAATACATGGCTTATAAGAAATATGCTACATTAGGAAGTCCCTCATCTAATTGATTAGAAAATTTGAGGCCTAGAAAGTTTCAAATTTAGCCAAGCCATCATTGTTGGACTTCATGCCCTAATATAGTCAACTGATTATTTATGAAAGACAGAAGATGAAGTTAGACAGGTTATTAATTAACTGAATAGAATGTAAAACTTTCTCATGACTATATCCAAAAATAAAATGAAAAAGAATGCTGTGTAAGTATTTGTTATGGTCTATGCATTAAAAGGAAAATTATTCTAGGTGTTTCAAATAAGAAGGTGGGAGTAGTTAATACAGTAAATTAGTCATAAGAGTTTGAAAGACTAGAACAGCAAAAGGTAGATAGGACTGGTGAAATTGGGAATCAGAAGTAATATTGGTGAGCCCCTGAGTCTGCACCCAATTTTGTGCTGTTAATCTTGCAGTCAGCCATGGATTCAACAGGGATGTTGCCTCCATTGAGGCTAGAACTGCTGTAAAGGATATAGCTCTTCTTAGGCTATCTGCCCTTGGAAAGAATCAATTTAACCCAGCTAATATGGCCCCTTATAGGAACTATCATACTGCTGGAAACAGAAGCAGAAATTTTCCTTTTTTTTTTTTTCTTTTAATCAACCTTCCTCGTTCCTTCAGTGCCTCCTATTGCCAAAATTTAAAAGAAGTCAGTTACGAAGAAAACATGGAAAATATAGTTCACAGGAAACTGGTTTCATCCATTTTAAAATCCGGATATGAGGCTGGACTCAGTGGCTCATGCCTGTAATCCCAGCAATTTGGGAGGCTGAGGTGGGAGGATCACTTTAGCCCAGGAATTCCAGACAAGCTTAGCCAAAACAGGGAAACCCCCATGTCTCAAAATAAATAAATAAATAAATAAATAAATAAATAAATAACCTAGTGTGGTGGTGCATACCTGTAGTCCCAGCTACTCGAGAGGCTGAGGTGGGAGGATTGCTTGAGCCCCAAAGGCTGCAGTAAGCCATGGTCACACCAGTGCTCTCCAGTCTGCAACAGAGCAAGACCCTTTCTCAAAAGATAGAGAGCGTGTAAAAAAGAGGATATAGGTCGGGGAAACAACTGGCACAGACAATGTTTCAAAATAAGTGGACTGTAGAGTATGTCTTTTCTATCAAACATAATTTTATAGATCTTATTTACACAGGACATGTCTCTTTAAACATACCACAAAACCAATGCTATTTTATAAATAAATAAATAAATAAGTCACTCTATATATGATATAATACATTTACTTGAAAAATTGTTTTACTCAACATCAAAATTTGTTCAAAAGCAAAACATCTTGTTTATATAATCATTTAGACATGGAAAGCAAAAGTCTACACACCTCCTCCAAAATTTAAAAGATAAAAAAAAAATAAAATATAACAATGATGAACAACAGCAACAACAGTGTTTCAATGACAGGGTATTTAAGCATAATTTTTGAAATTGAATTTCTACATTGAAATAAATATATTTTAAATAATGTAACAAATTTTTAGTAATATTTATGATAAAAGTTGGAAAGTCAGGTAGATTAGCTAAAATATTAAGGGGGAAACACTGGTTTCCATACTCGAATAATGAGAGTTATGATTTGAGTTTTAGGACTATTGGGGTACACATCTGTGCCTGTGTTGCATGTGTACGTATGGCTGGATAGTTTTCTGTCTCTGTTCTTCTCATCTCTTCCTTCTGGCTATTTTTCTGACCTGAATCCATGATGAATAACAATTAGAACTTACACCTTCATAACTTTAACTTCAAAAGGAAAGGATTCCTTTCCCCAGCTGGAGTTTAACAAATCTTAAGGAAGCGTTCTTATTGGCTCAATTTGAGTCATGTGACCAAACCCAGGAAAACCGCTGCTGAGAGTCAGGAATGCTGTATTTGTCCCAGCATGGTTCTGGTAGTCAGAGCAATTTTCCATGACAGGTGGGGTATTACACATATATCATCCCCTAGGGAATATTTGAAGGATAGGCATTGCCATAAATTATGTCTAGACTCTATAGTAGCCTCACTTCCTTATTTGGCCTTAATGTCTCATCATTTCTATATATTTTTTAAAAATGTGAATCTTATATGTTAACTATATACTTTAAATATAGTTACAACAGTCATGGCTGGGTATCTATATATTGCTTTTGCTTTTTTTCTACAAATCATTTTACAAAGCGTGGCATAAATCCAGTATCTGAGCAAATCTTGACTCTACGTCTCCAATGTGCTTATAGTCACATGGCTGAAAGGTGGCTCAGAAATGGAACTGCAGTGCAGGCCTTCTGACTCATTGTGCTGTGTCATTTGCACTACTCTATACATGTAAAAAACTTGAGTCAGTGAAATAATACTTGTTTGGGTGGCACGTTACAATTAACATTACAGTTTTCTATAAATACATGGAAAACAAATTTAATGACATGTATTAACTTTCTGAAAGCACATTATTCATGTGCTCATATTTATGTAGTATCAATATAATAAAATAATTATTCAGGATTTCAAGATATTTCTATTATGAAAGTTTTGGATCATTTGTATTTCAAATAGATGCATGAACTAAAATGCTTCAGTAATTTTCAACTTTTATTATTATATTGCTGCTCTTCCCTTAACAAAACAGACAAACACAGAGAACAGTTTTCTCAAAGAGCTTTTGTTACTTCTAATTGTGCTGATTATAGACACTGTACATACAGACAGCAAAAAAAAAACAAGAGTTAACGAATATTTCATTACATTATAAGAGACCCTCCATTACATGGAAGAAGAACTGAATATTCACTAGATGTTTCTATTTGAGATCAGAGAAGTAGTCATAGGTAAAAAGAATACTTGCAGAGTGATTTATATCTCAAGACAGACCATCATCTTCAGGTTCTTGGATATGAATGTCTCACATATAGGATGAAAGGATTCATAGAGCAGTAAATAACGAAGAGATAATGGAATATGTTTCACTCCTCAATTAATGTTATCAGTTTATGTTTTGCAAGTATTATACTTTCTTTCATTACTTATAACTGTTCCTTAAATATTCCTTCTTTAAACAAAAATATTGCTTCTTTAAACAAAATATTCCTTAAATATTCCTTCTTTAAACAAAACTAAATAAGAGCAGTAATAAAATTAAAGGCATTCTGTGGCATTAATTGACCTCTGAAACATAAAATATATAGTTTTTTAAATAAGCCAGAGGATTTTATTATCCTATATTCTGTGGGATATGCTATAGTATAAGTGGGAGAAATATTAATATTAAAAGCCAAGAGTCAGAGAATCAGCTGAAGTGCTGATGGATCATGTAATCTCAGTTCTTCATTTTACAGAGAAGGAAATTGAGTGCAGAAAGATTATGTCACAAAACAAAAAGTGAAAACTTCTGAGGATAGAAAGATTATGTCACCAAACAAAAAATGAAGACATTTTCCTTCTCTGTCTATTGCACTTTGAACTGAATCACCACACAGATTTGGTAGTCCTGTGTTATATTCTTGGGTTATATTTGGTCTGTATTTAATCTGTAGCCTTGAACACATATTCCTTCAACAAACATTTTTTGAAAGACTGATGTGTGCTATGCAGTATTCTGGGTAATAGGGATATAAAGATGATAGGTGCATATAATCACATTCAATATAATCAAGTTGCAGTGGAAAAATAACACAAATTATTGAACAGTGATCATTAAAATCAGTCAAACATACTAAAGGGAATCTGTGACTACTCCAAGTCAAAATTATCATTACATTTGCTACCATATCTTAAATATACTTATTAAATAAGTGCTTCAGGTCTTTTGTTTCCAGCTTACAAAACGACCCTGGCAGATAAGTGCTTCTATTCCTACTTTTTAAATGAAAAAGTCCATAACCTGCCCTAAAGTTTTACCCAGCTTAAAATAGAAAACATAGATTTCAACCACGGGTCTGTTTACAACCAAAATCTAGACACCATCTAAAATACAAAGCTACTGTTGGTTGCCATTTTTGCACTGAAGTCAATTTTATATATTCATGGAATTAGTATTTGGAAGAATTGAAAAAAAAATCAACTTTAGGCTCACTAGTAAATATTCGTATTTACACTTTATTCGAACAGAATTTCTCCCCACCCAATTCACCACATTCACCAAGATCACACTTCTAGGATAAGCGCTCTCTGAGGTCTGTGTCAGCCTTATGCAGCAGAATTTTCTGCAGTGATGCACAGGCTCTATGTTTACGCTGTACAGTGTGGTAGCCACTAGCCTCCTGTTGCTATTGAACACTTGAAATCTGGTTAGTGTGACAGAGGAACTAAATTTGTAATTTTAATTGATTCATATTTCATTCAAATGTCATTTAATTCTTCTTGGTTTACTGTGACTGGTGTAGCACTTTATGCACTGTATTCTGGGGATTAGATGTATGATATTTCTTTGAGTTTTCCACGTGTGTAAATTCTCTTATTCTTACTCCCTATTTGATTAAACTGGACATCAACCTTCATTTGAATTTTTTTAACTTCTTATTAAATTTCAATTTTTATTTTAGATTCAGAAAGAAAGCTTAGTGAATATCAGCAATGTTAGGACTATGAGAGATTATTTATAAAACAAATAAAAAATAATTTTGAAAATGTAATTTAAATAGAACTATGTGGTCATTGATTATTTGGAATGTGACTGGTGATGGAAGAGCTGAAATTTTAATTTTAGTTAAATTTAAATAATCACTTTTGGTTAGTGGCTAGCATAGTAAATGAATATTGCAGGTCTGTATACATTTGGATGTGCATGAATAAATTTTAGAGGACTTGCATAACCCCTACAACTGAATACTATAATTTGTGTGCATATAAAATGTCCTTAAGGTAGGTTTTTCCGTCAAATCCTTATGGGATTCTTAAAAGTTTTGAAAAACACTTCTCTTCAGTGGAAGCATTTAAAGTCTTCATGTTTTTAAAATTTTCTAAGTCCTGTATTTAGCTCATATTACATTTGTTTTTACTCTCATAAAGTTGATTCTTACTTAACCTTGTCTCCAAGCCTCTGGATATGGAAACCTCTCTAAGAAAATATATAATATAGAAACAGGATTTTCAATAATTCTGGTAAAAGGTGATCAGTTTTTCCTTTCACATACATACCTTTGAAAATAGAATTCCTAACAAGATGTGTGAAAAGAGTTACAGTTCCAAGACTGTGTTGTTTTTCTGGCGGTTATTTATTTCCTTAAGCAAATGCTTTGTTCTGGTTTTTAGTAAACTAGGGAATATTGTTTTTACCTGCTTACAAAATTCGCATTGAGTAAATCCATTCATCCATCCATTCTTCAAACACTTGTAAAGGTTGTACTATGTGCTGGTCACTGTATTTGGCACTTGTGATACAAAAATAAAAAAGAAATTCCCCCCTTTAGGAAGAACCTACCAAATAGTCTGGTAGGTAGACAAAAAGTGACACAAATTGTAAAACATCATGGTAAATGTTGTAGTAAAATAACTAGGCTGATAAATGTTGAGTAGCTTGCCCAGGGCCACATGGCTAAATAGCTGCATCTACTGTATTCTCAAGCTGGAGAGGTTGGAGAGGGTTCAGAGAAGGTTCAGAGAACATAATGAAACAAGTATGAAGGTACATCTCCTTGGTGGATTTGCTAAACACTAGGGATTCAGGAATATTATCAAAGAACTTAAAGTCAAATTACTTTTACCAGGACTCTGAAAGTTTTATTATTTTTTCCTCTGTCATCTACTTATAATTAATATCCCATCTGAATTGATCTATATCAAAGATGATTGGATTTTAGTATAATTTAAGATAAATGGTGATACTTCAATGTATTGAGTGTGTTAGCATAGTCTTAAATTACTGTTTTAGAATGTCAATGACTACTTTTATCTTCTGTTCTTTGGGGCACTGAGTCTGAAGGAGTCAAAAAGGACAATCTTTCAGCATATTATCCTTGTCCAGTTTAAGGAATTTGTGCATTTCAGTAGCAAGGACTGTAGTCAGATACAACCATAGAAACTATGGAGTCCAGTATGAAATGAAAATACAGGGACAATTTGTTCCAATAGTATTAAGAATTTCAACAAGGTTACAACAGGGAATGTGTGTTGGGCTCTTCTCTGCGCAGAATGCTATGCAAATCGCACAGGTCACAGGCTCATTAAACCAGTCCTGATGATAATAATTTTGCTATAAAACATTTACATGCTTCTTAGAATGTGACATAAATATATATGCTATGTAGTAGAGAAGTCTGAAACACTTCTCCCTCAAACTGTATGCCTTCTCTTTGGAAATGACCTCCTTAGCCCTTCCCGAGGAGCTATCCCAGCTGCCTATGTTTTTCTAAGGTAATTCCATATGTTGCTGCAGGAGACTGGTCCAGGGGTAAACATTTAATCGAAGCTGAGCCCATCAGATTTCTTTTTTGAAAATTTGAACCAGGAACACAGAAATATAAAGGTTTATAATTAATATGTATTCTCATCAACTATGCTATTTCATTTTTACTTCATGAGCATACATTTCCCCGTATTTTCTCTATTCTCTTCATGCCCTTTATTCTGCCCCACCATGGCCTTTTTATTTTATTCACTAATTTGATATTTTCTTAGTTCTCAATCTTTACAATGTCTTTTACTTGAAGGAATCTTAGAGGAATCTAGTTTATTATTTCTTTAGCAGTGTTTATTCTGATGATTGAGTTTTGTGTTTTTTTCTACCACTTGTCTGTAAAACCTATTTTCAATTTTTAAAATTATCTGAGTATTCCAAATTTTAGGGCATATTTGTTTTCATGTAATAGAAAGAATTTGTCTCTATGCAAAAAGGAATACATTTTCAAGGCCGGTAATTAGAATGTTGAGTATTCTTGCCTTTTGTAGGAGACTGGTTTACCCTAATCTTATTTGATTGAATGTATTTTTGGAGGTGGGGAAAGGGATGCTTGGGCTGCAAAAACTCAAGTGCTCCTAATAGCTTGGATTTCAGCCCAGAACTGCAAGGGAATACCCCCAATCAAGTTTGAAACACATCTGAAGACTAACTGCTGTTGTGTAATAGGTATTATTTTCCTTCCTATTGATACAATTTGAAGTAAGTAGGATAACCATTCTTTAGGTATATGATAAAATGTTTTGCTAATTTCATTTGTTGTACCTATAACTAATGAATTTGTCTTTTATTTTCTTCCGGAAACACTATAAAATGCTCCTTACTTTGACAAATATGTAAGACTTGGTTTTACGCATGTAAAAATTGGATAACATAGGATTTGGAATCAGGTCATTTTTAGATATTTTAGGTTGCAGTGGAAAGGTTTTCTAACTGTAGTTTAAAGGGTTTGTGTGTGTGTGTGTGTGTGTGTGTGTGGGTGTGTTGTTTGTTTTTTACTGATCTTTTACAAAGACTCTAGCTGAACCAGTCAAAGAAATTATAAAAATTTCATAATTTAGAGCAATGGAAATGGGCGGCAATTTAATCACTACTCTAACACATTCTTATCTAAATGGTAGACACCATCATCTTTAGAAATGTATAAACCTGTTAATCATTTTTAGAGATGTATACAAATGTTAATAGCAAGGGTCAAATAACATATTATCCTGGAAACTGGAATTCTCAAATACCTGATGCTATTATGAAAATAGAGGGTTAAAGAAAAAACTCTGGATAACATTCAACGATCAGAAAAATTGAGCTGGAATATTTAAATTAACAAAGGAAGAGAGTAATTACTCTGAAAGTTTCTAAGTATATTTCAAAGCCACACAGATATAAAAAAGTATGGCGCTAAGAAGTTTGCACCTGGAAATTATCCTGGAAATTATTTATAGTTTGCGTCTTCTGTTTTGTTTAGGTGAACAAGCTAAAGGTCCATAAGATTATTGAATGACTTCACCAGAGAAGTAAAATACAATGGGGAAAAAGTAACATCCTGAAACAGAGCCAGTTTACGTGAGAAACATATTTCCATTGAAGGGCTAGGATCAGTAGAGTTTAACGGCAGGCAGAAAGGGTTGAGTTATATGCTAAAATGTCTCATCATTAAAAGCTCTTAATCCAGTATATTTGGGATGGGCATTTGCATGGGATTGGGAAATTAAGAAATTTAACTTTGTGATGTTCTTGTATGGAAATCAGGTCAAACATGTTTCCCACACTACTTATCCGAGAAAATAGAATAAAGGGGATATTAAAGACCAATATTGGTAGAAAAAATAAAAAACAGCAGTCTCCCAGCAATTGAGTTTACCAAAATGTAAATTTTTAGCATACTTTAACTCAGCAATTTAAACTCTATAAATCTAACAGATATACCTGTACAAGGAGTAAAAACATGTATTAATTGCCTTCATTGATTAATTTGTGTAACAGTACAATTTTAAAACACTATAAACATTATTAATAAGAAAACTAGCTGCATAATTCTCTTTTTCTCTCTCTCTAAATATATATGTGTGTGTGTATACATATATAGTCACAGTTCTTAAAATGAACTGGATTTATTGGATTTATACATGCCACTATAAAGTCCTAAAATATATTGACAAGTAAATAAAGCCAGATGAAACTCAATTGCTTATGAAATGATTTTATTTGTATTATAAAAAGAAAGTACACATGTGAATATCTATCCTTGTAGGAGAAAATATGTACATACTTGCATATTTTGGAAAAATCTCTGGAGGTGTATATAACAAACAAGTTATAGCTGTTTCTTTTGGGGATACAACGTAGGGATGAAAATTTTAATTATTTTTTGTGAACTATTTTATGTGTAGGATTTTTTCCTGTATAACCATTACATCTTTAGGTTAAAAAAAAAAAAGAGTGTTAATACATGAGTTATATACATGACTTGACCCATCTCAAACATAATCCCAAAGGTTCCAGCCTTCTAGGTGTTTTTCATTTTCTGCTAGCATCTAAGATATGCTCATAAATGATCTTCCACATGCAATTATTACATTGCTAGCTGCTGCCTTCTGCCTGGCTGGGGACTGTGCTATATCCTACTACATTCTCGCCTCCTTAGGGTGGATGGACAGTAATATAACAACTCCAGATGTGCTTCTGTGATTCTCAGCATGGAGGTGTTGCTAGTGATCACTATGATGGGCTCAGGGAATAGTCAACTGGAGACACGGACTGCCTCAGCTGAATTCTTGTGTCCCACTTTGAACTGTAAATAAATCTACTCCAGGACAAATAGTAATCATAAACTCTATCATCAAGACTGACTATATCAAGCAACTTCAATCCCCAGAAACTGGATTGTATCTATTGGGAGAGTCATAGGACCCAATTCAGGACAAGAATAGGTTTCCCTTTCTCCATACAGAGAAGATAGGAATGGCTCAACCTCTTCTGTTGCCATGTGAAGATCTTACTGCTTTTCCAATGTGAGGTTTTTTGTTTTGTTTTGTTTTTGTTCTTCCTTCCGTGGGAGAGCAGGATGGCCACTTCTTTCTCTTTTCGTTAGAAGACTGAAAGAAAATAGAAATTGCCCGCCATAAATCTGCAGTGCTTCTCTTGCATTCAGATCTGTTATTTTTTGTCAACAGAATGGAAGTTGGAGAGAGGAAAGAGAAATTGATTGATCTAGCATCCACAGTGGTAAGGATATAAATGTGATGCATTATGGGATACTGGGATGGCTGGAGATAGGAGGAAAAACTGAAAAACTTGACAAAAGGGCCAAGAGACTGTTACACATGATCATGTTGTAAAAAAGATAATAGAAGAATGAGAAGAGTGTGAAACAATAAGTTTGGGTCAAGAGCATGATGGAGTTTAAGGTTTCAACACTCAAGAAATTCTCTGTGATTGCAAAATTAAGAGTTTGAGGAGCAATAGGTATCCAAAAGCATGGTGTGATAGCTCATTCATATTTAGAGAATTTAGAAACTTCTGAACTGGAATGATGACACCTTAAATTCTTAATAAGGACAAAAAAAGCTTTGTTTTATGTTCATGGGCGATGTAAGGAAGTGACCTATAAGCTAATAAATAACAAAATAAAAAGGATTAGGTTAGGCCTCATGCTGGTCAAAAACATTAGCGTGGAATGACCTACACACACTAATTAAGAGTTACAAAAAATGATACCACCACCTCAAAACTCCATTGACAGTGCGAATAGGAGGATGAACCTCTTGAAATGACTGCAAAATTGTACTAATAAAAAGAGACAACCATTCACTTGAGCCAAATGATATAGTATGAATCCTTTGAAAGTGTAAAATTTGTGGGAGACATGTTTTCTTGAAGACTCCAAAGCACTTCCATGGAGGAGTGATTTGGCATTAGGTGTTGAAAACATGCCTACAAAGTAGAAGATTCGACTGGGTGGATGAATGTGCAGAAAGGGAGTACTTGAAGTAGTAACCAAAGATGGTAGAAATGAAAGACAGCATGTGTCCAGTCTCAGGATTCTGAATAATGTAAAGTCATTTTTGACTAGTTTTTCTTCCAGGGATATACCAGTACTTTTTCAGCTTGGATTCTGCCAAAGCCCAACATGAATGGTCTGGAAGTAATAGCGGGAAGCAAGTTGTCTTAGTTAATTCAAGGTGCTATAACAAAATGCCATAGACTGGATAACTTGTAAACAACAGAAATTTATTTCTTATAATTCTATAATAGAGTCAGGAAAGTTCAAAATCAAAGTACTGGCAGATTCCATGTCTGGTTCATAGATATAGACTTGCCGTGTCCTTGCATGTCAAGAGGGCAAGGCAGCTCTCTAGGGTCTGTTTTACAAAGGCACAATTCCCATTCATGAGGCCTTCCTCTTCAGGACCTTCATAAGCACCTATTAAAAGTCTCTACTCCCTAATACTGACACCTTTAGGGTCAGGATTTCAACATATATATTTTGGAGGAACATAGACATTCAAATCATAGCACAAGGAATATGAATCATGGTGGTAAATATGTAATTTTTATTTTTATTTTTAATTTTTGGAGACAAGATCTCCCTGTGTAGTCCAAACTAAAGTGCAGTGGCACAGTCATAGCTCAGTGTAACCTGGAACCCCTGGACACAAGGGATCCCCCTACCTCAGCCTTCCAAGTAGCTGGGACTACAGGTTGTGACACCATACCTGGCTAATTTTTAAAAGTTGGTTTTGCAGAATTTGGGGTGTCACTCTGTTGCCCAGGCTGGTCTTGGACTCCTGGCCTCAAGTGATCTTCACACTTCAGCTTTTCAAAGGACTGGCATTACAGACATGAGCCACTGCACTCAGCCTAATATGTAATTTTAATTACAGATTTGTATCAAAGTCTCCATGCTATTAAGGGAGACCTAATTTTGGTTATGAAGGTCAAGTTTAGAAATGTGTGTACAGTGTACAGCCATAGGAGAATGAAAGTTAATACTGAAGTGAATAAGGCCATAGAAACCATGCCAATATATGTAATGATGTGTGGAATAACATTTAGAAAGAGAGGTAGAGGTGGAGAAAAAGCTCGTATCTGGCCACTGGTGGCACCTTTCTTTTGCCCAACCAATTTCAGAAGAGCTGAAGCTGAGATAGATAGTTCTTTGCATCTTTCCAGCATCCCACCTGAAGAACATATCATTAGGTATTTCTACTTTTCTTTCGCCTTAGACTTTCTCTAAAACATACTCTCTCAGCTCCATAGTGTGTGTGCCTTTGGGTTTGTGTGCTCCCAAGGACCATATTTAACCAATGGGTGAAACAAGTCTAATTTTACCAGCCTTCCTATCTTTCAGTGTGATAATTCTGAGGTAGGTTCTACAGGAATCCTCAGAGGGTCTCCAAAAAGATTGATTTCCATTTGCCTAAGTCAGCAACCAGCTCAATGAAGCACACTTTATTGTCTTTCATCCTTCCCTACTCCCTCACTTCTGTTTCCTGGAATTAAATCCTAGACTGACTTCACCCAAATCATCACGTCAGACTCTGCTTAAAGGAAATTCAAATTACACCTCAGCATCATGCAAAATACCCATGTAACAAACCTGCACATGTATCCTCTGAATCTGAATTTTAAAAATTATATATGTATAAAGAAAGTACTTGATTTATTTTGTCAGTTAATAGTTTAGCAATGAGCATTTGTGGATAGTGAAAAATGTTTGGGATAGGAAACTGTAGTGAAAGTTATAGGAAACCGATTAGCAGTGGGTTATTGTCAGGAGCAGCTTTGCATTTGCATTTATAATCAGACAGTCCCTTGAGTCACTTTTCTCTTCTTTCATCTGTGATGCACTTAGAATTCATTGTTCTGAAAATGTCACTGATGGGATCCAACCTATCCATCCTCATCAATCCTGCCAGAGGGGTGAAATGCTTGGAAACATTCAAGGCACTATGCTTAAAGGAAAGATAAAGATGGGTAACACAATAGAGTCGGGGAAACAATTTTGAAGAATGACAGAAGACACTTTGGTAGGGATCAGGGAATTGTTCTATGAACCATTATCTTCTCATTGCCTTTTAATCTAAATTAAAAAACAAACAAACAAACAAACAAAAAAACCCACATCTTTTTAAAACCTGGTCTGTTCTCTGCAAGTATAGTAGAATACTCCCAAGAATTATCAGATAGTTTTTATGAAGAAGACAGACAACATAGAAGTACACATGGCTTTTCCTAGATCTAAGGATTTATACTCTCAGATTAGAATCTCCTTAAGGAAGGGAGATAATCTTCTGGAGTGGATATAAACTGATGGATAGAGACATGGCCCTCAGGGGTCTAAATATAATGGTTTTTGTCGAATTTTCTCTGTATTTATCAGCCCGACTCTCATATTGCTACATACATACTCCAAGTTACACCTAATCTCTGCTGGAATGAGTCTCGCTACCTTCATTCTATAGCATAGCCACTTTCTCTTGCAAGGATGAGGGAGAAGGGGATTAATTTAGACTAAATGATAGATACTTTTTTTTTTTATTTTCCCAACTTTCCGCTTTGCTTTTTTCCTTTGGTTAAAAGCTAATCCTTCATCAGAATCAACTCCTGAAACTCTAGATTCTGACCAGTGATTAGAGGGCTGTTCGGTTTGGATGCAGAAGTCTAACAGAGTTATTTGACACAACATTGCATATGTTCAACTACTTTTAAAAGCAGTGTTTACATTAGTTAATAATACATGGTTAAGAATTAGGAATCCCAGGAGACAGTTTTTATATGCTATACAGAATAATTATTCTATAATCCTGAGTACTACACAGAACATATATTGGTAAGACAAAGAGTCTGTAAGTTGATGTAATTAATATAATAACTTTCCTTTTGAATTGAACAAAACCACAAAATGTAAACTTGCCATAATTGTCTCACACATGAAGTTGCTTGTGGAAAATGTTCAAAGCAGACACATGCAATTTTTTTCTCTTATTTTCCTGTGCGATTTATTGGTTATGTGTTCACAGTCGGTTGCTATCCAGAATTTTATGCACATTAACAGTGTCCTAAAGATCATTTCCATTTCTCCAATGAGATACTGTGCTTCTTTCCCCCATGGAGACTTTATAATTATGCTGAAACCTTTTGTCTGTGACATTGGCAGTTCTCCTGGAGTGTACACATCTCCCAGCATTCTACAGATGTTGCTCAAAGTTAATCTAGTGGCAAAGGAGGCCTGGTTTTGTTCACATTCTGGAAATCACTAGTGAGAATCTCAGTGCTACCACTTTTTTCTTTGTCTTTAGAGTTTGCACAAGTTATTCAAATCCTCTGTGTGATGCCAGGAGCCAGGGACACCACAGGGTCAGTGCTTATGCTGAGACTCTAAGTTGTATTTTTAGGTCTTTCAGATGTTTCACTTTTCAAGGCTTTCACAGAACAGCTGAGCCCTCATTGGTGGTGGCTGAGCCCCATGGGTTCCCATTTTCAAGTACTTAAGCTCCTATAGTGATTGATGCCATAGATGAAAATATATCAGTAGGCCTGATATATGAAGTAGAAAATGTACATTTCTTCATTTAATAGCTGTGTGACAGAGAGTATCTCCTTCTGTATATGATTGATAGCCAAGTTCTCCTTATTCTTAGGAGGAGAAAAAGCAACAACTTATGTATAGAGAGTAAAAGATTCCTTACACTTGAAAGGAGAGCTCATTCTACATATGTTCTAATTTTGAGTCAATTAATATATGAGTTTCTGTCAATTCCCAGACTTTTGCCCAACTTTAAATATGGTTAAGTGTTCTAATTTAAATTTTGTTTACCTCTTTATTTTAAGCTTTTTTAAAAGCGGAGGTTCATTGTCTCAGAGCTCTAAGAGGCTCATAAAATGTTTTGCCACCCACAGCAACTGCTAGAGCTCCGTCTTTTCTCTCTCTCAATAGCCCATCAGATTAATCTGAATTACCGTGATTGTAAACATGTCTTTAGCTCATGATAGATTACAAACTTAGAGAAATCCATTACTGAAATTACCATGCGACTACATCTCTATTAAAAAACGATCCCAACCAAATAGCATATTATTCCTTATATAGCACCAAGAGATGAAAGATAAAATACCCGTATTCATCTCTTGATTAAAAATATAGCAATCTGTCATTTTACTTCCTCCATTGCTTAGCATCTTCCACCTCTTCTATATTTTTAAATTCACCAAGTATTACTATATGTACAAGTGTTTGTTAGATCTACAGTTATGTGATAAACATCTTGTTGGTACACAATGCTACTTATTAGAAAAATATACTAGAATGAAGCATATGCTCTAAATATATTATTCATATATGTATTTCTTATTTGTAAGGTAGGTGTCAGGGAAGAGGGGAATGAGATTTTTTTATCTCACAGGTCAAAGTTGCTCTAAAGAAACGTTTATTAGACAATGCTTTAACATCTGAGAAGGTATCAAAAGACTGTTTTTCACAGACTCTAGAGCATGGTAACATCTTCGTGTATCTACTGGAGGTCAAGGTCTGGTGCTAAAGTTTTGCAGTTCTGGAAACAAACTTAGCACCAAATTTGGCAGTGACTTAAAAATAAAACAACCTTTGGTAAGAACCATTAATCAAACTACATGCTATAAATCGATAAAACCTGAGAACAATTTGTGAAATTGTAAAATGAGAACAATTTGTGAAGTTGTAAATGAGAAATTTTTCTACCAGCAGATGGTGTCTGTCACTCCCACCCTGCCTCAAGTCTTCTACTGATATTGAGGTATATTATAGGTTGACTTGAAATAAGAAAGTTTATTTGTTAGCCTATGTTTAGAAAAAAAGCATCGTATGACCTGTAGGACTATTATATTGGAGTCTTGGTGAGGCTTAATGAACCCTACAGCAGATGAACTGCCTCCATTGACAGCTTTAGTGGTCTCTCACGTGATTAAAAAACTCTTATGTGAACAGTGCTGGTCAAACTTGATCAAATTTTGGTTCAAGAACTATGACTAATATCCTTAATATACTAGTTAGGGTTGTAATGGGGTATTTTCTACTTTTCTCTATTTTGCTATGTATCTATCTATCTGGCCATTGAAGTTTTTGTACAATGCAAACATTGTTATTCATATGTACCTCTTGCAAACCATACTTTTATATGTTTCTAGAACCCTTTCTATAGGGCTCACATTAATATTACTAATTGACTATCTATTATGCTTCATTGATAAGGATGCAACATTCGATATAAATGGATCCTATCCTACAAAGGCTTTCCATATTTTGACCCAGGATATTGTGTCAATTAGTATCAGTTGTTTGCACAATATGTGTTCTTTCCTCACTTTTAACTAACAAACCCTGATGTTTTCCTAGATGAAAACAGGTAAAATTAAAAAAATACATTCCTCTACTTCTTTGTGGTAAAGATTTCTCTGTGACTTTGCTGCAACCAATGAATAATAAACTAAAGTTTGCTGAGGCTTTTCAGAAAATTTCCTTTCTTCTTTGTCATTTTCTTCTCTCTTTTGCATAGAAAATGGGTTTGATAGCTAGAACTACTGGTTCTATCATGGAAACACGAGGAAAATGTTAAGATAATATCACATATCAAGGCTTTAATATACACATGAGCCACTGACCTCAAACTAAGAACAGCTACTTTCCAGAATTTTTGTTACATAGGAAAAAAATAAGTACATGCACATATAATTTGTTTATGGGTCTGTTTGTGTTTTCATTTACTCACAGGCCAATACTATCCCTCACTAATAGGGTAATGTTGGTCCCAAGGGATATTTATAGTTACTGGTAGGATAAAGCTAATGATGGTAGTGTCCCTTTGCTAAATAAGAGTTGCTGAAAATATTCAGGGTTTAAAAAAATGTTATTTTGTTTGCACTACTTCTTATATAGTCTAATGTGCTAAGATGTATTCATTCCTGAAGATGAGACTGTATTATAATATTCCAGCCTAATTTGTTCAGGGAATCCACATTCGAAGAGCTTCTGCTGTGCCTTGTGTTCCATGGAATAATGGTACAAACTTAGGAAAACTGACATATAAAAATAAATATAAGGGAGGAAATAAAGAAATAAATGTCAAGAATTCTATTGTCTAACAATAAGAAAGAACTTTGCTCAGCTTGGGGTTCTTCCAGAGAAAACTTTTGAAAGAGACGGTTCCTCAACAGAACTATTTTTCCTTTATTCATACTTCTACTTTCAGTTATTTCTTTACACTAATTTGTGCAAGTTTCTCTTGGTCTATATGCATAACTTATTTTTGAGTAGTTGCTCAGTTAAATGTGGTATGCTTTGAATGGAAGAACAATATTACCTGGATTAAAATAAATACACAATCAATGAATAAATACACTAGGAATTCAAATAAACTTTACATTTATAATCTCTGTGCTACAACCAGCTGAACTAATTATCCATAAACCAGATAATATTAAGGCCTGTGTGTATAGTGTAAATAGCCCTTTTCAAAAACATGCTAAAATATCTAAAAGAAATGACCCCTCATGCTTGAAAACTATATATCTAACAATACATCCACACAATTTTCATCTTCATGGTAAGCTATGAATACCTCCAGGCATGCAGGGAAGGGAAAGAATTCTCTCTCCCCACTTTGCATGTTCCATCAGTACCTTTTGAGTGAAGTCCTAAAGACATATCTCTGGTATGCAGCTTCTGACAGGTGCCATATGTAGGCCTTGTATGAAAGAGGGGCTCCATAGAAACCATACCATTTGGGGAGTTCGCTCTGCCTGGTTGTGTTAGAAGTCTCTCCATATGTAAAGTGGAACAGCAAAATATGTCTCTAATGCAGTTGAGTTTATTGACACTTCTCCCTTTTACTTATCTAAAACTTAAGCTTATAAAAGTTGAAGAAAAGAGAGATGCAGTCATTTCCTGAACCAGAAAAGAAAAAAAAAAAATACGTTTTATTTATGTGTTTGTTTTTCTAAGTAAGTATGGGACAGAATTTGAGTTCTGAAATTGTATTATATATTTGAGGAACGTTTTCCTATTTTTATGTAGTAATGTACAAAAGTATTTTGTCATTGAAATGTAGGACCATTAGCCATTTTGCTGATAAGCGTTAAAGTGAAATATACTTGAGACTTTGGCTATTCCTGTTTTCAAGCTGCATTTGCTCTGTGGGAAGAAAACATACTTTTCAAAAAGAGAATGTTGTCAGATTACACATTTGATATTAAAAAATCTTTAAAATAATTGTCTGACCTGATGAGCATTCCAAAGTGTAGAGTGCTTATAGTCCTAGACCCTTAAATACTGGTTGCTGGTTAGCAAATGATGGGTGATAATTCTCTTTTCTTCAGATCTAGGATAAATCACTAAAGAAAAATTGCTTTATCCCATTATTGAGAGATATTTAAGTCACATTATCATTTAAAATGTGTTTTTAAGTACACTGTTAAAGAAGAAGCAACAATGAAAAGACATTCTATTATAGTAGTATGTCGATAAGCTGTTGTATCACTTTTGCTTCTGTTAAAATGGTACATTTTTGTCTTCTCATTTATATAAACCTTTTTCAAAATAACATATTTTAGACTATCTTATGAAACTCTGTCCCTGTGACAGATTTATCCTTAGCACTTTATTTCTAGGGACACCATACATAATTTTAAAGATATATTTATGATATATAAAGATATGTTTATCTCAGAAACCTTATATATGAAAGTATATAAATATGTGGAAAGAACCTACTTATAAAGTAGGGAAGGACAATTATTTTTCCTTATAAACTATAGTTCTATTTGTTTTTCAAAGTTATCAAGACTATGATGATATAGTACCTTAGAGGAATGGTTTGAAAAATGTGGTTGAAATAGTGGTCAGATCTTGAGACATGCATTCATTGGATGGAACTTTCCTGTATTATTGCTGCCCTCCTCTACCTTCAATCAAGCTCCACATTGGATCTTTTCTATCACAAGCAGATTCCCCGACATCTTAGCACTTGGATATACCTCTGAGATATGGTTCAAACTTATCTGTATTTTATGTTTCTGTTAAGATGTTGCATTGTTGTTATATACTACTATTATTTATGCCAACAGTGGAAGGTTCTTGACTGCGGTGTATTAATAGCTCTTGGCACCAGAGCCAACCATCTCTATGTCTTGGCAAGTTATATTGCAAAACCTTAGAGTTTGCTATATTTCAAATGTCGTACTTCAAAGGAACTAGCCCATCTCGTGCTTAAGCATGATGCCTTAAGACAACTTAATGTTATTTTCCAATAATGCTGATAGGTCAGGAACACATCTGTGGTGATAAACATAGATTTACATATATGTATATGTGCAAGTGTATGTGTGTGTGTGTGTGTGTGTGTGTGTGCGTGTGTATATAAACTCTTCAAACTGGTAGAGTTAAGGAAACCAGGATTTTATATTTTACTCACACACAAATTCTATGAGTAACTTTTTCAGCTCTGCAAAGAACTCTTAGCAATCAGAATTTTGGTATTTTAATTAGATTGTTATAAAGCTGTCTCCGAAATCAAATTAAAAAAGTAAATTATATAGTGTTACATAAATTGCTTTGGACAAATTTTTAGCTTAAATATAAAGTTAGACAAACTTTTAACTGTATGCCTTCCCCTTTATTATGTTGGTTAAAAATGAAAATCTAGCGGCTGGGTGCAGTGGCTTACACCTCTAATCCCAGCACTTTGGTAGGCCAAGAAGGGTGGATCACCTGAGGTTGGGAGTTCGAGACCAGCGCGACCAACATGGAGAAACCCCATCTCTACTAAAAATACAAAGTTAGCCTGGTGCGGTGACTTACACCTGTAATCCCAGCACTTTGGGAGGCCAAGGAAGGTGGTTCACCTCGGGGTGGGAGTTCGAGACCAGCACAACCAACATGGAGAAACCCCATCTCTACTAAAATTAAATACAAAATAAATGAACAAATAAAATAAAAATACAAAATTAGCCTGGTGTGGTAGTGCACACCTGTAATCCCAGCTACTCAGGAGGCTGAGGCAGGAGAATCACTTGAATCTGGGAGGCGGAGGTTGTGGTGAGCCAAGATCACACCATTGCACTCCATCCTGGGCAACAAGATTGAAACTCTGTCTCAAAAAGAAAGAAAGGAAAGAAGGAAGGAAGGGAGGGAGGGAGGGAGGGAGGGAGGGTTCTAAATATTTACCAGCTACAATATTTCACTATGAATATATGGGTTACCAATATAAAGGTAAGTGATCAACAACTATTATAACTGAGAGAAAAATAAATGAGAAATGTTTATAAGGTGAAATAATCACAATTAATTAATTCTAGTAATAAGACAACATTACTAGGTATTTAAGTAAGTTTATCAGATATGAGCAAGTTTTTAAAAAGTCAACAAAATGTTTTTATAACTATATAAGGTATTAGAGGTCTTGGTTGAGAATGACCAAGTTCTAATATAGAGTACCTGACTTAAAAAAAATTTAGATTTATGTTGTATATTTTTCTTTAAATCCTTACCTAGCAATTAAAGCCAAGCAACAACTGGATAGTAAGTAGAAAACCATCTTTTAAATCCTTTCAGTGAACTTATAAAAAATTCATGTTGTTTTATAATACAGTATGAGCTGATGCAGAATTACCAGAGATTGACGGGAGGAGGCTATTCTTAGTACAAAGCAGCTGTGTTTATTAAGTAAAATTTGTCATTATAACTGCAAGTAGATTTTGATTAAATTTATATCTGAGTTCTTTTATTAATCTTTCAAGATAAGAAGAAATTACCAAAGTCTATATTTTAAGACTTTCTCACCTTGAGAAATAATTGACCACATGAATTAATTTATTAATTACTATGTTTATAAATGGAGTTATAACCTGTTAGGATACAAATACCTTAACAACATAATAATTATGCCAATTAATGGAACTTCAGTTTTATCTGCCAGGGGAAAATATATAATCAAATTATCAATGAAAGTTGTCAACTGTCTTACAATTTTATTGGTAAAAGTCTCATTTGTTATTAAATATATTTAACCCATTTTGGAGGGGTCTTCAGTTTTTTGCAATAGGCTACATATTATAAATGTATCTATCTTTATATTACCTTTTATAGAAGTTATATTGCCATAAAATTGTCTGATTAAAGTATTAAGCATGTTATTACCTTTTTAAAAACCTGTGGCGATGTTTATTTAAAATTGTAGTTGTCAAGATAAAAAATAAATATAAAGAATAACAAAAATATATTTATTTAATATATAATGATGGTAATTAACTTTTTCTTTAATGACACAATTATTTTTATTTGTGTATTATATAAATATATATAAAGAGATAATCAGAAAATACACTCAATGCATAAACTTATGATTTTAACTCTTTAATAATCAATAGACAATTACTGAAAATGCATTTGCTTTAAGAATTTGGAACATATAATCCTTTTGTGATTAAATGAAATAAAGTACATAAATGTCCTGGTGACTATATTGTACTGGAAATTTATAACACTTAAAAAATAAGTTCCGTCAGTTGGATACGTTTTTCTATGGAAATGGCAGGAACTGACTTCTTTCCTTTTGGTTGTCCTGTTCTCTCATGATGTCTTTAATCAAGGCAGCTTAGATTGATGTTACAAGCCTTCTTTCCTTATATCAGCATTTAAATAATCAATACATTTTCCAACTCTTACACAGTACTATCTATGGGAATAAAATAGTATAACTAAGTCCTGTCTTATGCCACAAAGCAGACAAGTAAAGGAAGCATATGGAAAATAGTCTCTTTTTCATCCTTGAGTCAATGTGTACTGCACATTAATGTTTAATGGTTTCTTTTTTTACTTGGTTCAATTTTATTGCGCATGAACATGAGCGAGTAATTGCAGGAGCTAAAGCCAGGCAAGCTTTCCCATACACCTCTGCCAGTGCACTGACCTGCAACATCCCTGGTATTTCATTCTTTGGCCTCTGCTAAGGGGAGTCTGCCAGTCATTCTAAATTGTGCCAAACTGCATAGTAGTTTTATGATGTGAAAAACATCCATTAAGTTCTAGTTTGAGTCTACACACCACTTCATATTACTTGAAAACAAAGCCAAATTTCAACCTTAGCCCTGAGAGTTGTATACTTAAACAAATAAACAAACAAAAATTACCACATTCTTTTTGAGCAGGGAAAAATGCAACCACCTAACCAGTGGATTTGGAAGACATTACAACTTTTAGCCTAAATTGTAATATTAATATAAGCTACAAGTGTAAACTAAACATGTAGGAATGGATGAAAAGAAGAAAGTGAAATAAGATATTTTCAGAAATATTGGTTAAAAACTCTGAAACTACTACTTAGCAAATTGTACATGGGTAAAGGAATAATAAAAGATAATTTAGTGGTTTGGTTTCTTTAAATCTTCCTCACACAAGATTCAGAAAGATGGTAGGCACATTCAGACTAATTGAGGATAATGGACTTTAGGACTGATAACCCAGAATTTCTGACTTTTACACAGAACACTAATTTAAAAGAACAATATGCCTAGGTCTGGTGGCTTATGCCTGTAATCCCAGCACTGTGGGAGGCCGAGGCAGGTAGATCCCTTTAGGTCAGGAGTTTGAGACCAGTCTGGCCAACATGGTGAAAACCTGTCTCTCAAAAATACCACAAGTTAGCTGGGCATGGTGATACGTGCTGGTAGTCCCAACTACTCTGGAGTCTGAGGGAGGAGAATTGCTTGAACCTGGGATGAGGAGGTTGAGTGAGCCAAGACCATGCCACTGCACTCCAACCTGGGCAACAGAGTAAGACTCCATCTCCAAATAAATAAATACACAAACCAACAAACATAGTTTGCCTCACTATGTTGATTTAATTTATCTGAACATGAGGAATTCCAGAGAAGTATTTAAAACATTGCTGATTAATTGGCAAACAATGGTAATAATGATTGCTATTGATACACCACAGAGGCAAGACGAGCCCCTCACCTAAAATTTGAGATGTCAAGATTGATGATGCCGCACATGCAACAAGAAGTGATGAAATTCTTATACTCATATTGTGAGGCTCTCTGGGAAAAGGAGGTCTGCCTCCAAAGTGGGTCTGAAAATGTCTTGACAGAGAGCAAAGAGGGTCCACAGCCATAGGTTTTAATAGTGGTTGGTGGGTGGAACTGAGATGAGGGACTTTTGTGCTCACAGAGTAGGGCTTTTATGTAGTTTAAACTTCAAGTTGGCACCAAAAAGGAGCACATAGGCTTTCTTATCAACTTGGCCCTGTGTGGGGCAGAACGGTGAAAGGAGTGGTGGAATTTGAAAGCTGTCAGCAGTCAAACATAAAACAGGAGTTAGACTTTTTATTAAAATGATAAACAGGCCAGGTGCGATGGCTCATGCCTGTAATCCCAGCACTTTGGGAGGCCAAGGTGGGCAGATCACCTGAGGTCAGGAGTTTGAGACCAGCCTGGTCAACATGGCAAAAAACCATCTTTACTAAAACTACAAAAATTAGCCTGGCATGATGATGGCTGCCTGTAATCCCAACTACTTGGGAGACTGATGTGGGAAACTGCTTGATCCTGGAAGGCAGTGGTTGCAGTGAGCTGAGATTACACCACTGCACTCCAACCTGGGCAACAGAGCGAGACTACACCTCAAAAAAAAAAAAAAAAAGATAAACAATAATGATAAATTCAAATGCTGTTTTCTCTTGAAAGAATTGTCCCTAATTTGACCTGTATAAGTAAGTGCAAGATCAGGATGGAGAGAAAGGGATATTTTCAGTTCTCAGGAGCATTTGCATTAATGTGGAAAGAGTGATGCTTTGGATTTAGGGAAGTGCCAATACCAAAACTTGACTCCCTGGATACGGTCCTCCAGGCACAAACTGGTGACCCAGGAAATGACTGTATAACTGGAGTGTTAGAAGTTAGTATTTATAAACACCTTAAACTTCTGAGAAAATAAGGTAGAAGAAGCTCGTTTAAAAAATTCCGTGATACTATATATCAAGATTCAAGATATTTATCAGGATTTTCAATTATAGGATCTGTATACTCAAAACATAATTTTAAATAAATTTGTTACACATTTTAAGAAAAAATAAGATCATGTCTCAAGTCCCTTATATGATTTAGATTGGAATCTAAAAGATAAACAGGATTAACAACTTGAAAGAATTTATTAAGTACATCTGATATATGGGAGAACTTAACAAAATGCAAGGGAGATGAGAGGGGAGAATCAGTGTTCCTGTCTTATATAATTTATAGTAAGTCAGAAAACCAATTATGTAGGAGAACTGGCGTGGGAATCATCATAAAGAAATTGTATAAAGATTGTATTTTCAAGTGTGACAAAATTGTGTATAGATAGAGAAAGAGGGATTAACCAAAGAAAGCTCCTGAAAGTAATTGAGTTTTATTCAAGCCTGGAAGAAAGTAAATGGTTACAGATCCTTGGGGAAATATGAATGAAGTCATTTGAGAACACAAAATGTTTTTCTCCATCATCTCTTTCTTTACAGAACCACTCTTCTCCTTTTCTTGTGAACAAGATGGGGCTTTCTCACCTCTCTATCCACAGTGTAGTTTCATGGCCAAGGATAGTAAAGCCAAACAAATCCTCCCATTGATTTGAACACAGTCATTGGATAGGGATAGGCACTGTGATTCAAGCTGGGCCAATCAGAGATAAGCAATTTGATTATGCAAGTTGAACAGCCTAAACTCAGATTCAGGTCTGTCTGACATCAAGGAGCTGGATTTTATATTCCATACCAGAGGTTCCAAATTTTAGTTGGAAGGCGTGTTAAAACACAGATTGCGAGGTATCATCCTCAGAATTTCGAATTCAATTCATTGGGTTGGGGCCTGAGAATCTGTATTCCTAACATGTTTCCTGGTTACACTATAAGGGTGCTGATCTGACAACTATCTTTAGGATACCTGCATAGAGGAATAAGGAAAAGCCTGAAATGCTTGTTTCAGTTTAAGTCATGTAAGATTTAGTTATTAGAAAACTTTTACGAGATTATAAGAGAGAATTTTAGGACATTATGATGAGCAATATAAATATGGATAGAATCAGAAACTCACTGAAGGAGTGTTCACTGAAGGAGAAAGCAGATACATTAGCTAAATATTTGGAGGAAAACATGCAAAGAAAAGCACAAAATTTTTATGGATAAAAGAAGGAATAGACAATGAGTTGATAGCTCAAGAAAAAACAGTGTGAAGAAAGAGACGACGTAAATACTAAAAATCACTGCAATTTAAATTTTAACAATTTTTAGTTTATATTAATGCTCATTTTTTATATAGCTATTTTTCAGCCAATTATGATTTACATACTCGATCTCACATTATAAAAATAAGTACAACACAAATTAACAGCAGCAAAAACAAGTTCAAGAACAAAAATAGGAAACAAACAGAATGTGCTGCTGAGCTCATTAACAGAATTTGGAATTAGAGCTGACATTAACAAATCAGTGTGTGAAGAAGGCTGAGTTGTAAGAGATATCATGTCAGCTCTAGAATAAACTCTCTTAAGCCACTTAGATTTTTAAAATCATTTCTTTCACATAAGAAATACGTTGTTAAACCACATGACCTAATTTAGTGACTATACTTGGATAGATTTGGCCATGCATCTTAGTTTGGTGACAATAGTCCTATAGGTTTTAGAATTATTTATCTCTCAAAAGGAGCAAATGCTGTTCATCCCACAGAATGCTATTTCAGAGCTGGAAAAGAAATATCCAACCCAATTATGAGGTAGTTTGAGATTCCCCAGAAGGAAAAGGAGCTTTGAAGCTTTCATTTGAATTACTTAATAACCGTACTGCTTTACTATTAGTTGCTGGCTTAGGTGAAACTCTAATAGCTGGAAATAAAGCATTGCCAGTTACTAATTAGATTTAAAAGAAAATTGGTATCAAATATAGGGCATGATCCAATGGTTACCTTCAAACCTCAGGTAGAAGAAGAGGAGTTCTGAGGTATTAACCTCACATTAATGAGGCAGCTGACTTTTCGCTTATGTTTTTTATTCTCTGCAGTGTACCCTGGGCCAATATTTATGTAAGCAATGCATTCTGTCTTAAGCAAGAATAGGCAGTGCTTATCAGCGTGGAGTGTGCGTTTTTTACACTCAGAACTGCACAATTTCAACAAAACGTAACCAGAAAGCACATTGATTGAGCCATTCTAACTCCATTTGTAATGGATGGTAGTTAGACAAGCAGATCCAATTCCTAGTAGGATAGGGAAGTTTATTTAAAATTATTATTATGAAGTTTCTCATAAACATGAAAATAATAAATGTATGGATTAGTCTAGATTTTAACCTAAAACAAATTGTATTCTATGCTTGAGTCAACAGCAGCAGAACAGAAGAAGAAATCTTGAAAGGACAAGGAGAAAAGGAGTAAGGCAGAAATTAGAAGAAACCAATACAATTCTGTGACTTACAAGAGAATTTCTCTGAATTCCCCAAAGTTTTAAATGTTCACTGTCTGTGCACAGATGATGTTACACTTATATTTATACTTTTTGCTGTATCATTGCTTTAATAATTCACCTGTCTATGTATATCACAGCAATATTTAGAGTTTCTTAAGCAGACATATTCCTTAGTCCTACTTCTGAAGAATTTTGATTCTATGGATTAGGATTTGGTCCAGGAATCTGAACAGTAGTCTAGCACCACACCCGCTCACTCACAAGTGATTCCACTGTAAGAGGTTTGCTAACCACTGGAAAAAAAAAACAAAACAAAACACCAACTCTTTTATACCCTCTTCACTGTTATTATTTCTCCAAATACTTTCATGTGAGTTTTGAAGCCCAAAACCAACTGTTGTGTTGATTATTAAGACAAGCATACCTGTGTGAACCCTATGTCTGCTTTCTCACTTTGTGACAATAGAGGCCATAAAAAGGTAAAAGGATATCTTGGGACATATTATACCATATGCTTGGATTCACCTACAACAGGGAGAGTTGCTGACACAATGCTAGATATCAGTTTTCAACTTACTGTGCACAGTTTAATGAGACTGAGATGAGCTGCTGTGTTCTTGTGTAATGACATTTTATATGTAATGAGTAAAGTCAAATATATTATATTTACTTAATGGTTATCAACCATGACATCCCTGTGAAATATCCCTGTGGCTTTAGTTATTGGCTTTTTTTTTTTCTTTTTTTAAGGCTATAAAAACTCTTGCTGTGGTGACTTGATTATTTTATTTTATGGGAAACAGTATACATTTTCCAGTGCCCATTAGCAAAGTACATTTTTGTTAAGACACTTTTTTTTAAAGATGTTGGCATACAGTGAGCTCACCAGATTACAAATAAATGGCATTGTTGAAACAGCTCACGACAGTAAGTAGATGTAAATTTTCTAATGAATCAGCCCCAGGTCATAAAATATTTAGTTTGTTTAAGGGACAGAATCAGTTGTTAAAATGGATTTTCTATGCTGAAATTTGAGAATCATCAATATGAAGCAAACAGAAACAAAATAACATTTGGACTTTTCCCCTCAATTTTTTACTTGAAAACCTGACCGAAATGCAGTATTCAACATTAAAGCAGCAATCTGCTACAGAGTGGATGAATTTGTGATAAATGGTCCCTTGGGGTTTATAAAACATATTCTCCATAAAACAAGCCACAATATGTTTCTTCACATTAGTCAGTTCCTGACATTCAGGCTGCTGAAGCTCCAGTCCACTGTTGGTACCCGCCATCCCCCAGCTGTAAACAACTCTTTGTTTATAGCAGCAAAGCTCATACATCCATTTCAAGGTTTTACAGTGATAAAAGGCTGACTGCCTACATAAACTGAAGTGGGCTGCAATGTTGTTATTTTGTTTATTGCTCTTTTATTGCAATGGTCAAATAGTTCCTTTGAGACCAGACACCAGTTTTGTGCCATCTGCACAGTTAGTGTCAGAAAACTTGTGTCAACTGAATCACTGTGGAAAATATTTATAATGAGAGGACTAATTAAATGAAATGATGCCTCTCAAATTGAAGCGGAAATGCAGGTGATTAATAGCAAATTAAAAGTAATCTGCTTTTTTTCCCTTCTTCTTCTTTGTAGATGGTAGCATTTGCCTTTGGGAACTTTGAAGGGCGTGACTTGTGTCTGCCAACCTAGCAAGGACTAATTAAATAAAAATTTGGTCCTGTTGTGTTAAGGTTTTATGTTTCCATTGTGAAATTCATATCTGAATGCCTCTGAATAATTTTAATCACATATTTATGTTAATGGGCTATAAAAATACCTACCTAGGAAGCTCATATCAAAACCATTGCTTTTGCCTCCGAGTATGTTGTCTGAAATAGAAAGGTCAAGCACCAAATCATCATTTTAAAGTAAACTTTGGTCACACTATTATATTTAAATTAAAGAAAATATTTTATCATGAAAGTTAATAATGAGTGAAGTCATGTTTTATTCCAGACGAAATCATTGCATTTTAATTTGAAATGGGAGAATTTATCTAATATGCTGTATTTTAAGAATTTTAACTTTGGAAGATGGTCCCATAGTATAATTTTAGCATGTTTTTAGAACACTGATATTAAAGTTTAAAAGATATGGAAAGAGTATTGCCATTTTTGAATCATATTACACTACAATGCTGATATGATCCTTAAACAACCTGACAATAATAGTAACGGTTTCCCTTAATAAAATACTTTTTAGAACTCTTCTAAAAAATTTAAAAGTTTCTATGAAATTGGTTTCAAATAAAAATACATTTCACTATGAATATTGAAAAAAGATAACAGATATTTTATATTTATTAATAAAATATTCCCTTAGAAAAAATTAGGCTACAAACTTAACTGAACAATTTTAATTAAAAAAAGCTTCCTAATAAAAAAAGATGAAACTAGTTGTATACTCTGAAATGCTTATAACATAGTGTTTTTACTATAAAATAGGTCACTAATGTTCAGATGAAAGTAGGTATCAAATATGACTTCAAAAATAGAGATAATGAAAAGTTTTTAATTTAACGTTATATTCTCACTAGCCTGTGGACTATTTTAAAAAGCTCTTAATTCCCTGATATCTATATAATTTGGTGCATATTAATGCAGATGGAGGTGTTAGTTTGTATCATTTTGTTATATATGGGAGTATTTATTATTCATATTATCATTATTTATTATTATTTATAAGTGTGTGATATGAAGTTTGTGTGTACCGTACTCTTTAATACATTACTGAAAAAAAACCACCAAAAATTAGACTAATTTCAATAGAAATTAGAGAGACAGCTGAGTGTATATTCCCACTCTATGATTGTAAATTTCATCCCCAGAGAACTTTCTCATCTACAAATAAAGATACAACATAAGAATATTTTTTCTTGTCAACACCTAATTAATTGCTAAATACATAAGTGATGTACGATGGCTGGATGCTGTCTTAGTTCAATTTGTGTTGCTATCACAGAATTCCTGAGACTAGGTGATTTATGAAGAAAATATGTTTATTTAGCTCACAATTCTGGTGGCCAGAAGATTTACAATTGAGCGGTGACATCTGGTGAGGGCCTCAGGCTGCTTCCACTCATGGAGGAAAGCAGAAATGGAGCCTGTGTGTGCAAAGAGATCATGTAGGAGAGAGGAAGCAAGAGAGAAAAACCCAGGATGCCAGACGCTTTTTAATAACCTAGGAACTAATCCATTTGCAGGAGAACTCACCCCATCTGGAAGGCATTAGAGGGCATTGATCTATTCATGAAGGAACTACCACTATGACCCAAATGCTTTCCTCTAGACCCTACCTCCCAACACTGCCACATTGGGAATCATGTATCAGCATGAGTTTTGGTGGGGACAAACTAAAAAAATAGCAGATGGCTTTCTGAAAATTTATATGAGGAGTGATAAAACTGAGGGATCAGGTAAATACATGAAAACCACAGCCTAAGATAATTTTAGTCTTGAAGCATTAAATTTTGTTTCAAGAGTCCCTACACACAAAGTAAAAAAGAAAACTATTATTTATTATGTAATTCTCATTGATTAAAAGAATAAAACCTGTTATTTAGGTGAGATTCCCTGGTGTAATCTTTTTAAAGAAATATCTAATATATATAGGATTTATATATATATAGGAGATATATATATATATATATATATAGGATTTTTACATCACAACCACATTCAACAGAGGTCTTACAAAAGGTGCACAGACACTGTTCATCTGGTCATTTGGAGAGGGTCTTATTTATTTGTTTGTTTGTTTATTTATTTATTTATTTATTTTAGGAACACTAACCAATGTGTCATTTGTTCATTTTTTGCATTTGAAATATTTTCAGTGGCATTCTTGGTCTGAGATTCTTTGCCATACTGCTTAACTACTACACAACGACAACCAACCAGTTTATGAGGTTGTCCCTTTCTGCCAATTTTACAGAGGCCTACCAATTTCCTCAGTATGTTCTTGTCATTGACCTTAATTAGAGTGATTTGCTGTTCAGCTCACAGGGTCCCTACTAACTTGACATACATAAATTCATCATGTGGATGCAAACACATAAAGATGGGTGTGGCACTAAAGTAATCTAAAAGCTTATATGCTTCTGCAACAAATACCATCTTAAAAGTCAACTAATTTAAATTAATGCTTGTTTTACAAACTGCTAAATGAAATTAGGCTCCCTAACAAGTGGGAGAGTCATTTTAAAATAAAGTATTAAATGGATTACCTGGCATGTAATACAATTATTCCCACCATTAAATAAGGTTAACTCTGATCACTTGGTTAAGGCAGGTCTGTTGGAATTCTCCATGGGAAAGTTACCACTGTCCACTTTACAATAAATATAATTAGTTCTGCTATTACATTTCTTTGAAAGTGCAAATTTGTTGCAATACCATTGATACATCAGGAAATTATTCCAGCAAAGCTACAATTGTGTTTGTTTATTTGTAATTTTTGTCATGGGGAAACACTGAATGAACACAGAAAATTGCACCCAATTAAGCCATGGCATGTAGGAAGATACAAAATGCATACATGCATACACCTTAAAGCCAGCCATATTTGATATCACAACTTTGTATCCAATGTCAGAGAACTTTCCTTTCACCACTTCACAATGATTTACAAGCTACAATTCTTCCAACCCTCATGAGTATAAGCAAATTTCGAGTCTTTTTAAGGTAAAGTGCCATATTTATTGTAGTTTATGTATTTCTTCATTATTTAATATGCTACCATTTTTATTAGGTTCACATCTATTTTAATGTGTCACTGATGCTGGCTTTGAGTGTTCTGTCTCTAATGCCATTTCCCCATCATCCCTATGTTTTTTATTGTGCATTTTTGCAGGGTATGGTGATTTTTAGGAACACTTATTCTGTTATGGCAGAACTGACTGGAATACAATGTAGATCCTTTAAGGCTGTGTATATATCCTATTTTCCATCAAAATTTTATCCACTGGCTGGGCATAGTGGCTCATGCCTATAATTCCAGCCTTTTGGGAGACTGAGGAGGGCAGATCACTTGAGGTCAGGAGTTTAAGACCAGCCTGACCAACATGGTAAAACCCTGTCTCTACTAAAAATACAAAAATTAGCCGGGTGTGGTGGCTTGCACCTGTAATCCCAGCCACTCAGGAGGCTGAGGCAGGAGGATTGCTTGAATTTGGGAGGTGAGGTTGGAGTGAGCCACAATCTCTCCATGGCACTTTAGCCTGTCTGACAGAGCAAGACCCTTGACTCCAAAAAAAAAAAAAAAAAGCAAACAAACAAACAAAAAAATTCATCTACTAATTTTAGCATCCATTGCCTGTATCGATTAATTATAACTATGGTGGATTTAACAGGTCATTTTTCTAATATCTTCTACATTTAGTAGTGGTAGTCTGCTGTAAGGATGAACTTTCACTATTCTTCTTCTTATTTATTTATTTATTTGATATTTGTGTTAACATGTGAATTTTTCTTCTAGTTCAATATATTATAGTTAATTGTCATCATTATTTATTTTGATTGTCAGATTTCCTAAATTAAGCCTGTGAGAGTTCTTTTAATCTGGCTCTTATTATTATTATTATTATTAATATTTATTATTTTGCCATATTCCCATAATTCCCTGAGTTCTATGCTACGTTCATACCCAGCTTACTATTGCAGGCTCATTGTATGCTTTCCCTGAATCAGCACTGGGATCAGTTATTACCTTTTATTGACTTCTTTTTCTGGCAATAATACTTAACATTCAAAAGGTGGCAAGTGTGCTAATTACTATTAGGGGCCATATAACAATGTGGAGGAAACTTGTTCTGAAAAAATGTACTTTTTGCAAGACAAAAGTGAGTTTGTAAAAAAAAAAAAAAATGCGCTCCATTTGCATGGGGTTTAAACTTTTTGCATTTCTTTTTTATAAGTTACAATCATTTTAGATTCTTTTTCCTGTAAAATGTCTAATTTGGTACACCCCTATTTTTGCCACTGGACACCTTTAAATAATGAACTGAGTATATAACCTACTCTCTAACATGGATGTATAGATTTAGTTTGAGTCTAATATCAGGCCACAGGATTTCAGGCTGTAAGCAAAAGATAATTTTACTATAGACTTTATTTTAGAAGGTGTATTGTCTAAATATTTTTCTAAATATTCTTAAGTATGAGTGTCAATCACAGCAATAATTTTTTTTTAAATTATTTGACTTTTTAAAATCTTACTTTAAGTTCTGGGATACATGTGCAGAATGTGCAGGTTTGTTACATAGGTGTACATGTGCCATGGTGGTTTGCTGCACCCATCAACCTGTCATCTAGGTCTTAAGCCCCACATGCCTTAGGTATTTGTCTTAATGCTCTCCCTCCTTTTGTCCCCGACCCCAAGACAGGCCCCAGTGTGTGATGTTCCCCTCCTTGTTTCCATGTGTTCTCATTGTTCGACTTCCACTTGTGAGTGAGAACATGCGGTGTTTGGTTTTGTGTTTCTGTGTAAGTTTGCTGAGAATGATGGCTTCCAGCTTCATCCATGTCACTGCAAAGGACATGAACTCATTCTTTGTATTATTATTATTATACTTTGCATTCTGGGATACATGTGCAGAACATGCAGATTTGTTACATAGGTATACATATGCCATGGTGGTTTGCTGCATGCATCAAACCATCATCTACATTAGGTATTTCTCATAATGCTATCCCTCCCCTTGCCCCCACCCCCCCCAGGCCCTGGTGTGTGATATTCCCCTCCCTGTGCCCATATGTTCTCATTGTTCAACTCCCACTTATGAGTGAGAACATACAGTGCTTGGTTTTCTGTTCCTGTGTTAGTTTACTGAGAATGAAGGTTTCCAGCTTTATCCATGTCCCTGCAGAAAACATGAACTCATTCTTTTTATGGCTGAATAGCATTCCATGATGTATATGTGCCACATATTCTTTATCAAGTCTAACCTTGATGGGCATTTGGGTTGGTTCCAAGTCTTTGCTATTGTGAACAGGCCACAATAAACATGTGTGCGTCTGCCTTTATAGTAGAATGATTTATAATCCTTTGGGTATATACCCAGTAATGAGATTGCTGGATCAAATGGTATTTCTGGTTCTAGATCCTAGAATAGTTGAGTTCCTGCATTTAAAAGAGATATGTGAGTGTATCTGCCAAAATAAATCAAGGATATCAAAGTTGTCTTTTTGCTTTCATTTTCATGAAAATGAATGATTTTATAGCATGAACAAATAAAAAAGAAAAAGCTAAAGTAGGAGCTTCACTGTGGGGAAAAGAAAGAGAGATCAGCCTGTTACTGTGTCTGTATAGAAAGAAGTAGCCATAAGAGACTCCATTTTGTCCTGTATTTGAGATGCTGTTAATCTGTAACCTTACCCCCAACCTTGTCCTTGCAAGAGACATGTGCTGCGGTGACTCAAGGTTTAATGGATTTTGGGCTGTGCAGGATGTGTCTTTGTTAAACAAGTGCCTGAAGGCAGCTTGCTGGTTAAAAGTCATCACCATTCTCTTAATTTCAACTACCCAGGGACACGTACACGGCCAAAAGTTGCAGGGACCTCTGCCTAGGAAAGCTAGGTGTTGTCCAAGGTTTCTCCCCATGTGATAGGCTGAAGTAATGCTAAAAGGTTTATGGAGATGTTTGCATATGCATCTCAAGACACAGCATTTTTCCTTTAAACTTATTCATGTCACAGAGGTTTTTGTTCATATGTCTTACTGCCGATTTCCTCCCTACAATGATCCTATTGTCCTGCCACTCCCTTATCCTTAAGATGGTAAAGATAATTATCAATAAATACTAAGGGAACTCAGAGGCCGGTGCTGGCATGGGTCCTCTGTAAGCTGAGCGCCGGTCCCCTGGGTCCCCGCTTTTCTTTCTCTATACTTTGTCTCTGTGTCTTATTTCTTTTCTCAAGTCTCTCGTTCCACCTAACGAGAAACACCCACAGGTGTGGAGGGGCAGGCCACCCCTTCACTTCACTAAACCTAAACCATAAATTTTTCAGGCACATCTATTGTTCTTAATTAAAAAAATCAATATCTCTCTTTTCCATCCACCACAAACCTAACCTATCCACACAAACATATATAGATATAAATCTATTTTAATTATGTTTAATTTCTTTTAAAAACTTGAGTAGCTAATATGAATATATAACTATAAAAGCATCATTTAATGTTGTTGAAATATTATGGATAAAGGAGTAATTGTTAGAGAATATTTAAAGACAGTTACAGTTAAACCTCAACTACCTGGAAGAATAAGTCAGTATTATACAAGCAAAATATATAGCAATGTCAATTAATGCCCGAATTACTGGACAAGTTGTGTGTCAACTTATGTGCATGCCATTTAGGCGATCAAACATCTATTTATACAGCATTGATTGTCAATGTGTTCTGGCCATTGGCTAGGCCCTGAGTATACATATAAGACAAATTTCATATTTTGTATATATTTTAGTAGAATATATATTCCTAAATTTGACATTCTTGTGGTGGTAAAAGATGTTATAATATACTGTAAGAGGTTCTATAATGAAGGTGGTCGCCACATTAACAGTAGTAGCTAACAGTATAGCATGGATTATGTGTCAGGTACTGTTTGAAGCATTTGTATATGTGAACTCAGTTTACTCTCTTGACAGTCCTAAGAGGTAGATTGGCAGAGTGGAAACTGGAGGTGGGGAGGTCCAGAGAGCTTGAATAACTCATGCACAGCTGCACAGCAGGCCCATGGTAGAACTTGGAATCAGACTCAGGATATCTGGCTGGAGCATCCATGTTTTTAGCTGCTTCTTTCTATGGCCTCATGAGGAGAACAATAAGAAAGAATCATTTCTTCTGGAGGAATTTAGAGCAGGATTCACTGTAGAGATCTGCATCTCAGGCTCCTGCCTCGCTGAGCTTTCAACTCGGTGTGTGTGTATGTTATAGGGTGTGATCTGAAGAATCCTTGTCAAGGTTTTGCGAGAAAGGACATTGAATCAATGGAAGGCTTAGGTCATAATTAGCTTTAATCTTTTAAATTATTATCAATTTTTACTATGGATTATTTAGAATATAGTGTATATAAAAAGCAAGAAAACTATAATCAAAGGTAATTCACTTGAAATCCACATAATTATCTTTCTCATAATGCCATAAATACTGAATATTGAAGTATTATCTTGAACTAGGCAGAATGAATTATATCTATAAGTAATTATTGCTAAAGAAAAATCCCATCTGCTGATATAATGGCTCTACATGTTACATAAACTTTGAAAGTAAATCATTCTATTTAGTGTTAACAAAATTATCAGTGTGAATCTTCTTATGGTGATTACATTTGTAGGTCCTTAAAGTTGATTGAATTTTAGGGAAAATGCTCAAATTAACCTCCTGTTGTTTCGTTTTCCAGTGGTTTACATCTCTAGTGTTGTCTGTGTTTTTAAGCTATTCTACATGTATTAACCTTCATGCTTTTTAAATTTTATGACAATATACAAGCCATTTATGGCTTTTCTTTGGAATTGTCTTCTTCCAGTCTACCTAATGCATATGGAATTAGCTTACGCTTTTATTCTTAGTTCCTCTTTATCATTGGATACGTAATCTGCATTCGGTAGTTCATGTGTTTTGAAATAGACCTCCCAGGTGTGTCACTAATTATTGTTACCTAGTCTCTTATCTCAGTTGTTTGAGACAGGCTGTTTGAGGCTGTTCTTTACTACATCAGTGGTACACTGAGTCATGAATGTCCCTGCCTCTGTAGTGAGAGTCATGAGCAGATTTGGGAGCATATTTACCCGTTTCTAAAGAAATGAAGAGAAATGGCAAAGCCTGAAATAAATTAAATGGTTTATTTTTAGTTTCTATCTATTCACACCATAGCCTGGTGATAAATAACACTCTTTCCAATTGTATTTATCTTTTGTCTAATTTATTATTCTGAAGTTGGTGAGAGCTATGTTAAGCAAATAGAGTTGCTTTTCAATTGTACATTTATGTTAAATAAGACTTTCCTTGGAGCAGGCTAAGAGGAATAAGAATAGTAGTTAGAAAGGGGAAACTGGATTTCCGAACCCATGTTCCTCAATTTGTTGCCATCCTGCAGATGAGGATGAGCACATAGATAATGAAGCTTTTCCTCAGAGACACATATTATGCTTGCCTAGCCATTCCCCTCTTTCTGAAGTTTGTTTAAGTTAATAAAATTTCCTTCTTCTCTGCTGCACTACTATAACTTGAGGAACCTCAATACTGTATCTATTGCCAGTAGATATGGGTGGAAGAAATTGTTTTAAAATTTGGGTAACTCTTTTATATAAAGACTATCGAAAGATAATTAAATTAAAGAACAGGAGTTAGGAGGGTACTGTTTGGAAACTTATTAGGGGTATCCGAGAATAAACAGATTGGGTATAAGAGATTTCTGGTGTGAGAACTGAAAGGAGTTTTGTATAGCTACCTTCAAAATGTTCTCCTTATAAGCTCCTGAAGTAATTTTTAAAAACATATATATCCTTTTACCTATTTATTCTCAAATCTATCATTTCCCTTATAAGATGAAATTGGCATGGGTATGATTTTCAGTAATTATGTTTATTTAAATATAATTATTATACTTAAAAACGTATTCAATGATATAGCCACACTTTAGCAGTACTATACTCACAATCATCCGTTTTTGAAATATGTACCCAAGAAATTATTGTCAGAAAGAATACATGATTTTCTCCTTTTATTTGCATTTCCTTTTATTTCTCAACAGAACTTTATCTGAAGTATCTGAATGAAATGCTGTATTTTATTCTTCAAAGGCTTAGTTGGTATTGACCTATAGTTGGCAGTGTTGCTTTATATTGCCCCTCAGAGGGACTTTATATCTTTGAACAGTATTTTTCGAAAGAACCTTCTATGACAGCAGGAATATTCTAATCTTCACTGCTTAATACAACACTCACTAGTCACATATGACTATTGAGTAACTTGAAAAGTGGGCAGTAGGCTGATAAGCTGAATTTTTAACCTTAATTACTTTTAATTAATTTAAATGTAAATAACCACATGAGGATAGTAACTATATCTTGGATAGCACAGTATTAGGGCAATGCATTTAACATAGGATATTTGAGATGTGGGCTTTACTTTTTTTAAGTGGGCGAAGAACAAATGTAAAAGCAAAGGTGGAAAGCGAGAACCCTGTGATGACTCAATGGCAGATGGATTCTCCAATGTATCAGTTTTTCAGGGAAAACACACACACACACACACACACACACACACACACACATACACACTTTGAAAATCTGTGTGGATCCTTCCCTGACTTGTGAAAATTGATGGCTCAAGCTTCTTGGATATGTGTGGAGAATATTTTTATTCATAATTTAATTTTATGATTTCTAAATGAGTTCATTTCCTCAAGACTCTGAAGTAAGACAATAAAGAGCCTGCCTAAAGCAAGAAGCAAATAACATCAACTTGGAAATATGTGATTAGAAACTATAAATCAATTACAGTTGTTTGGGTTGTGCCCTGAAATCTTAAGTTTTTGTTGGGTTAATTTTCATATCATCTGTAATTTGTACAGAGTATATAATGATTGGGTGGCTTGGTATAGAAAAAGTACTCTGAGCAGGATTAGGATACTAACACTAAGCAGGTGAAAATTCCCTGCCATTCTCTGCATTGTGGCATCTGGTTCAACCATTATATAGGGAGACTTTTATTTGAAATATGTCTACATGTTTCTAATGTTATTATTGCAGGGCTTCTTCAGAAATTTGTGAAAAGAAATATTAGAAATATTTATACATTTCATATTTTATATAGCTTGACAAATCTGATGACTAGAATCCTGGGAAATTAAATAATAATTTGGATAAATATATTAACTTTATTCTGTTGGAATAAAAGAACTGTCAAAATAATACTTCTTCCTGATAGTATCACTTGAGAGAAAGTAAGGACTGCTACCCTGAAAATAGAAACAGAAGCATTTGTCTGCAGAGAAGAAACATATGATACAGGTCTTAGTATTGTAATCTACCCTACTATGAACCCACCAACAATATATTACATTTATTTTGCTTTTTTTAAAATATCACATTTTAGTTTGTTTTTACAATTTACCCCTATCTTTTTAAATTTACCTGTAGCTATGATTTAAAAACAGTAACAGGTACCTACTTTTACAGTGTAAAAATTAAATAAAAATAGCCTAGAATAGTATGAATTTAATTGAAAGCTGTTGTTAGCAGTTGTCCATGAACTGGATTCTCGCTTCTCAAAGTGAGATTATTGGTTACTAGGGGATAAAACACTCCTCTTAACTAAAAAACAGTTGACTGCTTCAATATATGCTGAATTCAAATGCTAAAGAGAATATGTGCTCTTAATGGTAACACATATCCTTTTTGAAAAACATGTTTCTTTAAAAGATTTTTGACAGAATATGACATTGACTTCATAAAGGATTTGGTCTGTTAATGAAATGATTTTTTTTCGGAAAAATATTTTTATTTTATGACTTACGGTGTTAGAAGAATTTCACTGTCCTATTGTATTAAGTTATAGATACATAGACATATGTTAGCGTGTGTGTGCTTCAGAGGTAGGTTGCTTAAAATTAAAAATAAAACTGGTAATAGTTAAACTTATTGTACAGTAAACTGTACATCAAACACAATGCCTTTAAATTTAGAATAGCCTCCACATTTTGCACTGCCTCCAAACAAATGTAAATCTTGCAGGTAGTGGTATGATAGATGCTTCCAAGTGCCTAGTTTCTTCAGAACTTGCTAAGGATTGAATGGCTCCTAACGCATCAAATTTATATGTTGATTCTCTTATATGACTGTATTTGGAGATAAGGCTTTTCTGTAGGATTGGTGACCTTAGAAGAGGAAGAAAGAGAGAGTGTGGGAAATCTGTGCATGCACCAAGGAAAGTTCACGTGAGGACTTATGAGACGGATGCCTACTGCAAGCCAGAGAACCACCCTTAGCATAAACTGACCATGTTGGCACCATCATCTTGGACTTGTAGTTTGCAGAACTGAGAGAAAATACATTTCAGTTGTTTAAGCCATCACGCTGTGAACTTTTTTTATGGCAGCCCAAGCACACTGAATGAGCATTTTACATTGTATTAATTAAATGATAAAATCTATTGGCATATAGAATATATAATTAGGCCCCTGAAATCAAAACTACCAGCATTATGTTTGACTTTTTACTTCTATCAATTGACACATGTCATTTATTTTCAAAAGTAATCATAAAGAGAATCAATAGCCATTTATAAAAAATTTCACCTGTAAGCAAACATATTAGAGACTCTCTCTCTCTCTTACTCTCTCTCTCTCTTTCTTTCTGTTCATATATATTTATAAACATATATATATACACAGATAAATATACAGATAAATATACAGATAAATATCTGTGTATATATATACACAGATAAATATACTTGAAGAATATTGGGGAGATTTTATTAAAAAGATACTTTTTCTTCCAGTTCTACCTGCTTGTTTATATTAAAGGGTTAAAGTCAGACTTATTGTCAGAAGGATGAATGCCTTCATTATGATTGCAGGGCATGGCTGAGGAAAGAAAAGCCTGAAGTGGGAACAGTAGGAGACTTGCTAAGCTAGGAGAAGTGTTGCTTGGGACAGTTGATTTGTCATAGACACCTAATATATCAAGGCATGCAGGAAATACACATGCCTTCTAGAGAATCCAGGCAGGCAACACAAGTGTTGATTAAATGAGCCTCA
This sequence comes from Macaca thibetana thibetana, assembly GCF_024542745.1. NCBI lineage: Eukaryota > Metazoa > Chordata > Mammalia > Primates > Cercopithecidae > Macaca > Macaca thibetana. The sequence goes on from NC_065592.1 coordinate 70,156,279, forward strand.
TATATGGTACTATGTAGTGGTAAATCGTAGCATTTGTTACGTGATTTCATATAGGATTTGCAATCTAGGCACACTCTGCCTTAAATTAAAACATCACGATACATACTTAAAACATTTTACTGTATATTTCCCAAATGTTCTAATTGGCAAGACCTACCACTCTGATTTTATTTTTCAACCACAGAGAAATTTTGATGAAGCATGTTCATTAGGCTGCATTAATTATATATCCAACAAACATGAAACAGGTGTTTGCCTGTAAGAGGAATATTTCATCAAAAAATTGACTATAAACTACTACTTCATATTATATACTTATTTATGAACCCCCTCACAGAACATTAATAAAAATTATGACTAAAAACCTAGCTTCTCATTTAGGAAATACCCTTCTTAGGTGAACACTGTTGTATTTATGCTATAAAATAATTAATATTTCTATTTATGCATTAGTTTTTTATTTTTAACTTTTTTTAAAGTTCAGCTTTACTGTGCTAATCTCATCAAAATTGAGGGTTCTTAGACTGAAAGAACCCTCAGTTTCTTTCTCAGTTTTCAGTCTGAAAACTGAAGTTATACTTGAACAGGTATCATCATATTGAAAATAGAGTAAAATATTATATGATGGTTCAGGTTGAGTCTACACTTCCCAGTAGGTCACAGTTGGTGCTTTCAGAGTTATAAGCTTCTCTCAGTATATCAGTCTTTTCTGTAAAATCTGGATTCACCTTTATTGCTATTACTTTTAGAGGCACAAATTCCAAACATTCTGACGTAGGTAAGTAATCAAGTATGTTTATTCCTTTAGAAAGTTTAAGCTTTTGGAAATTACACCATGTGGTGAGTGGTCTTAAAAAATAAAACAGCCTTTCTCAGCCTGTAATGGAAATGCACCTCTCAAAAGCTTTGGACAAATTCTGAATTATCATATATAAGCACCACTGACAAGTATGCTTGTGATGTCCACACCACACACTTGGCTGTGTATTCAGAGCCTCACATTTTACTGCCCCAAGATTTTGCAGATATTGGCCCTGGCATTAGTTTACAAAGAATAGTCCCTTCAGAGACTCCTTAGTGTTAAAGGCACAATTCCTTTGATACCCACTGCACATGGAGTAGCACTGGGAGGAGGTAAGTCAGGAAGACCGGGCCTTTAGGTATTTGAAGTCATGTACCACCAGTACCTTTCCTTCACACCTAATCTCCCTGTTTTCCTTAAATATTATATCCATCTATGAGTGTGTGTGTATACACACATGTATACATCCCTTCCCTGACAGTTTGTATATTTATGGATCAAAAAGACAACACAGACATACCTCAGAGAATGCAGGTTCTAGACCACTGCAATAAAGCAAATATTGCAAAAAAGCACACTGTACATATTTTTTGGTTCCCCAATACATATAATAATTATGATTATACTGTAGCCCATTAAGTGTGTAATAGCATTATGTTTATAGAAACAACATACATACCTTTATTACAAATACTTTATTGCTAAAACTTCTAACAGTCATCTGTCCCATCAGTGGGTCATAATTTTTTGCCAGTGTAGGTTTCTGCCACCATGCTAATTGCTTTTGACAGATCTGGGTGGTGGTTGTCGAAGATTAGGGTGGGTGGCTGTGGCAATGTCTTAAAATAACAAGGATTTTGTTGCATTGATTGTCTCAGAGTTTCACAAAGGATTTCTCTGTAGCATGCAATGCTCTCTGATGGCATTTTGACCATATTAGACCTTCTTTCAAAATTGGAGACAATCCTCTCAAATCCTGCCACAGCTTTATTTACTAAGTTTATGGAATGTTCTAATTGTTTATTGTCTTTTGAAAAATGTTCACTACATCTTCACCGGAAGTAGATCCCATCTCAAGAAACCACTTCCTCGGCTCATCCACAAGAAGCAACTCCTCACCAATTCAGTTTTTAAAATGACATTGCAGCAATTCAGTCACATCTTCAGGATCCGTTTCTAATCCTAGTTCTCTTGCTATTTCCACCACCTCTGTAGTAACTTCTTCCATGGAAATCTTGAACCCTGAAAGTCATCTATGAGAGTTGGAACCAACTTTTTCCAATCTACCGTTAATGTTGATATTGTGATCTGCTCCCATGAATCACAAATGTTCTTAATGGCATCTAGAATGGTGAATTCTTTCCAGAAGGTTTTCAGTGTACTTTTCCCAGCTCCATCAGAAGAATCACTATCTATGGCAGCTACAGCCTTATGAACTGTATTTCTAAAATAATGACTTGAAAGTCAAAATTTACTCCTTGATCCATAGGCTACATGTTGTGTTACTGGGCATAAAACAACATTAATCTTCTTGCACATCTCAATAAGAGCCCTTGGCAACTAGATGCATTGTCAATGAGCAGTCATATTTAGGAAGGAATCTCTTTTTCTCTGAGCAGGGTGGTGTCAACAGTGGGTTTAAAAATATTGTGTTTACTGTGCTGTAAACAGATGTGCTGTCATCTAGGCTTTGTTGTTCCATTTATAGAACACAGGCAGAGTAGATTTAAAATAATTTTAAAGGGCCCTAGGATTTGGGGAATGGTAAATGCGAATTAGCTTTAACTTAAAGTCACCAGCTGCATTAGTTCCTAGCAAGAGAGTCAACCTGTCTTTGGAAGCTTTGAAGCCAAGCATCAACTTTCCTTCTCTAGCTATGAAGGTCTGAGATCGCATGCTTCTTCCAATAGAAGTCTGTTTCTTCTTAATTAAAAATCTGTTGCTGGGTGTAGCCAATTTCATTAAGTATCTTAGCTAGATCTTCTGGATAACTTGCTGTAGCTTCCACATCAGCACTTGCTGCTTCACCTTGCACTTTTATGTTATGTAGATGGCTTCTTCCCTTAAACCTCATGGACCAACCTCTGCTAGTTTCAAGATTTTCTTCTTCAGCTTCATCACCTTCCTTAGTCTTTGTAGGATTAAGAGAGTTAGGTTTGTGCTCTGGTTTAGGGCTTGGCTTAAGGAAATATGGTTGGTTTGATTTTCTATGTAGACCACCACAATTTACTTCATATCAGCAATAAGGCTGTTTTGCTATCTTATTATCGATGTGTTCACTGCAGTAGCACTTTTGCTTCAATAACTTTTCCTTTGCATTCACAACTTGACAAACTGGCACAAGAGGCCTAGTTTTGGGGCTCTCTTGGCTTTTAACATGCTTTCCTCACTAAGCTTAATCATTTCTAGCTTTGAATTTAAAGGGAGAGATGTGTGACTCTTCCTTTTATTTGAATACTTAGAGGCCATTGTTGAATTATTAACTGGACTAATTTTTGTATTTCACTAGTTTTGGGGGTACAGGTGGTTTTTGGTAATTGGGCTAATGTTAATACTGTTGTGTCTCAGAGAATAGGGAGCCCTGAGGAGAGGGAAAGTGATGGGGGAGGGGTGATGCAGGTCTTTGGAGCAGTCAAAACACACATAACAAGCTTACTCTTTTATATGGACATGGCTTGTGACTTCCCCAAACAATGACAATAGTAACATCAAAGATTCTCTGATCGCAAATCACCATAAAAGATACATTAATAATAATAATAAAGTTGGAAATTTTAAGAGAATTACCAAAACAGGGACATGAGTTGAGCACATGCTATTGCAAAACTGGCACTGATAGAGTTGCTCAACATAGACGTACCAGAAACATCAATTTGTAAAAAAATGCAATAGCTGTGAAGCATGATAAAATGAGGTATGCCTCTATGTGCTAAGACACATTTTACTCAGCTCTAAGAGGCTATTTAAAAATGGAATTGGCTCAATTTCTGTTCATTTAAAATTCTGCCAAGCATTTTGTTTGGCATATATTGGTTAATTGTTAGATGTTTGAATATCTTTATTATGTTATTTTTGTAATGTGTTTTCAATCATCAGATTTTTAAAGTCTTAGTAACAGTACACATATATTTAATGAAATGTCTAGGGCATGGTACCTTCCCCAGAGGAGAATTCGCAGGTCGTTAAATTTTGTGAGGTTGCTTTTTTTTTTTTTTGTGGAGGAAATGAGAGGAGTTCTTCTAATAACTTTTCCTGCTGAATAGAATGACCTAGATTTTTTGTGTACTGGCAAAGCTGGAAGAGGATATTTTTACATTGCCATTTTGTCCTCAAGAGTTATCTAACTGTTTTCACCATATGAAATCCCTTTCAAGTTTCTCGTCTGACAATGAGGATATGCTGTTGGATTTGTAGTATCAGAAAGCTGGAAGGAAAAAGGTAAGAGTTAGCTGAAAACAGGAGATAAGAGTGCAGGTTTCTTCTGACCATTTAAAAAAAAAAAAATCTTCCCAGAAAAAGAAAATTAGCATGGCGTCTTCTTGCCCTGTTCATTATCTTTTATGTATGAAGAGGATTTATTTTAATTATTTTGAAATGGTTTTTAAAAGAATTTCAATTGTTATTAAAAAAAGAATGTAAGACTGAGAGCGGTGGCCTACACCTGTAATCCCAGCACTTTGGGAGGTTGAGGCGAGGGGATCACGAGGTCAGGAGATCGAGACCATCTTGGCTAACACAGTGAAACCCCGTCTCTACTAAAAATACAAAAAATTAGCCAGGCGTGGTAGCGGGTGCCTGTAGTCCCAGCTGCTTGGGAGGCTAAGGCAAGAGAATGGCATGAACCTGGGAGGTGGAGCTTGAAGTGAGCCAAGATCGGGTCACTACACTCCAGCCTGGGTAACAGTGCGAGACTCCGTCTCAAAAAAAAACAAAAAAACCAAAAAAAGTAAATGATCTCAATGTAATAAATTTTAACCTTGACCAAGCTGTACACATTTGACTTTTAATTCCTTAAACTTGATGGAATGAAACATCTTTATTTCATACTCAATTCCCACTGGACTGATTGCCAACATGGTGCTTAATTTTTTTCTACTTGTAAAATTTGCCCTACATGTACATAATTAATAGATATGATAAGTGAATTTGCCAGTCTCTAGAAGTGAGATGTACAACCATATGCCAGGCTCTTCAGCTTCCCTAATGAAATGTTATTCATGATTTATGTAGTTGGTAGTTGAAAGATATTGAACCATTAAAAAATAAAATTATTATCCTTAATTTTCTCACTATTAATATCAAATTTGAACCATTTGTCAGGTGATCAGTATACAGGTATTCAATAAGAATGCTATTAGTTCGAGTTAGAACAATGGAATAGAACAATGGATTGAGGATATTGAGTCCATTCACCTATGTGACAGTTTTTTCCTTTCTTTCCTAAGTGGTTATAGAATTTATACCTGTATATATTTCGTAGTGTTAATAATCAATATATTCCAATTCATATTCAATAAGCTCCAAACTCTGTTCAAAACTCTCTACCTTAGAACCAGTGGATCTCTTTCAGCATATAGAAAAGTAAAATTATTCAGTTTCATTGACTTATACAGATTATTTAAACACACATTTTAAATTCAAAGGGTAAACACCTGTAAATGAACATTATGTCAATGGAGAAATATATTTATTAAAAAGATTACTGTTGTTAACATTTCCAACTTGGAAGCAAAGACCCTTCCTTCTGTCTTTCTACATTGTACTGTCACCAATAACTGCAATAACATAATACACAAATGAGAGATGTTATATAAATGTATATATGTATATAGACAGCCAAAACTATAGATATTGATACATTCATATATATACTACACAGAATATTAATGTTGTTCTGAAAATTACACTGGACAAAATACTTTGTTTTATTCTCCTAATCTGAAAACTAGTAAGAATAATATACCAAGGAAAAATGCAAATGACATGATCTTATATGTAGAAAACCCTAGAGTCCACAAAAAATACTGATAGAAATAATAAACAAATTGAGTAAAATTTTAGTAAATAAAATCATGCAAAAATCGGTTGCATGTTGATACACTAACAGAAAACTATCTGCAAAATTTATTATGAAAACAATCCCATTTACCATAGCACCTACAAAAATTAATCACTTAGGAATAAACTTAACTGAGGAGGTAAGAAACTTGTACACTGAAAAATACAAAACACTGATGAAAAAAATTAAATCAGACACAAACAAATGGGGATACATCCCATGTTCATGAATTAGGATACTGGATATTGTTTAAATGTCTATACTACCTAAAATTATCTACAGATTCAGTGCAATATCTGTCAAAATTCAAATGGCATTTCTTAATGAAATGGAAAAAAAAAATCTAAAATTTCTTCTGAAACTACAAATGACCCCAAATTCACAAAATCACCTTAAGAAAGAACAAAACTGAAAGCATTGAAATTCCTGATTTCAAAATATATGACAAAGCTACAGTAATTAAAACAGTATGGTACAAACAAAACAATACATATAGGCCAATGAAATAGAATAACAAATCCAGAAGTGAAAGCACACATGATCAGTCAACTGACCTTTCACAAGGTTACCAAGCATACAAGATTGGAAAATAATAGTTTCTTCAGCAAATTGTGCTGGGAACACTAGATACTCAAATGGAAAATAATAAAATTGGACCCTTATCTTACAAAAGACACAGCAATCAACTCAAAATGAAATAAAGGGTTGAACATGAGACTTGAAACTCTAAAACTCCTAAAAGAAAACATAGAGTAAAAGCTTCATGATATTAGCCTTGTCAGTGATTTCATGGATATGACTCTAAAAGCACAGGCAAATTAAGAAAAAATAAACAAGTATGTCTACATAAAACTAAAAACCTTTTGCACAGCAAAGAGAGCAATCAACAGAGTGAAAAGGAAGCCTAAGGAGTTGGAGAAAATATTTGCAAACCATATATCTGATAAAGGTTTAATTTTTATTATATATAAGGAACTCCTACAGCTCATTTCCAAAAATCTAATAACCTTGTTAAAAAATGAGCTAAGGGCTTAAGTAGATATTTCTCCGAAGATGACATAAAAGTGGCTAACAGATATATAAGAATGTGCTCAACATTACCAATTGTCAAAGAAGTGCGAATCAAAACCATGATGAGATATCACCTCATGCCAGTTAGGATGGCTATTATTTAAAAAAAAGAAAAAGACAACAAGTGTTGACCAGGATACAAAAAAATTGGAACCCTTGAACGCTGTTAGTAGGAATATAAAAAGTGAAACAACTATGGAAAATATTGTGGAAGTTTCTCAAAAAATAAAAAATAGAGCTACCATATGACCCAACAATCCTATTTCTGTGTATTTTTCAAAATAATTTAAATAAGTATCTTTAAAAGATATTAGCACTACCATGTACACTGCATCTCTATTCACAACAACCAACATGTGGAAACAACCTGTATGTCCACTGACAGATGAATGAATGAGGAAAATGTAGTATATCCATACAATGGAATCTTACTCAGGCATAAAAAAGAAAATTCTGCCATATATGACAACATGGATGAGCCTTGAGGATATTATGCTAGATAAAATAAGCCAGTCAAAGAAGGACAAATACTGCATGATTCCACTTATATGAGGTATCAAAAATAATCAAACTAATAGAAGCAGTGAGTAGAATGGTGGTTGCTGGGGTCTGAAGGAAAGAGAAATAGGGAGTTACTATTCAGCAGGTATATAATTTAAGTTAGCCAACATGAATAAGTTCTAGAGATTTGCTGTGAAATATCATTCCTAGAGTTAACAAGACTGTATTGTACTTTTAAAAATCTGTTCAGAAGGTAGATCTTATATTAAGTATTCTTACCGCAATACAATTTTTAAAATAAAAATTAAAACAAAAATGTAAAAATATTACATGGGCCTAAAATAAATCATGCTGAAACTATGAAGAAAAAATGTTCACATTATTCATAATATCATAACCCCTACATTGTACTTTTTCTTGTTCTTCAAGCTAGCAATAATCAATATCACCAAATGTGTTACCCTTTAATGGTAATAAAAGACCAAGCAGTCTATAGTTTTGATTGTGGACCATAAAGTCTTTATCATTAGATATCCAGTAACTTCAATATTTAGCATTTTTCAAAAGACATGGAGCATAAAAAATTTTTATTTCTCTTCTCGTAGTTCATGAGAATTGGTATCTGAGAAGAATACATTACTATTAGCAGCAAGAATCTGTTGAAGTTATACTTTCCAATGTATGTTTGGTGCTGTGTTAGAAAGTTGTTATGGGAAACTGGCTTTTATCTTAAAAGGCCTATAAATTAGATACAGATTGAGAAATTATGGGCTGGATAATATTATATGTAGCAAAGCTTTATTTTGTCAAATTTTAGGTGATTTTACTACATTACTTTTTAAGTACTAACAATCTCTCTTTTTTCCTCTTCAGAAAAAAATTCAATCTGATAAAAATCATCAACAATTTTATGTGAATTAATTTAATCCATCTTTTTACCCTGGTTCCCAGAAGCATTTGCATTTTTAAAAATAGTTTCTTTTGAATGGTGAACTACTATGTAAACACATATGTTTCTAGTAGTAGAAATTCATGCTTTTAAAAGAACTGTGTGGATACATTTTGGGACCACTGTAATGCCTATTAAATCTGGATACATCAGCAACAAACTATCTTGCTTATAGATAAATTTATCTAGTCTGTATAATACAATAAAGAATATGTTTGCTTTGCATTTCTTTTTTTAATTTAAATTCTCAAGAGGAAAAAAATGTCACTTGGTTAACTATTCAAATAAAAGTTCTTAAAAAGTTACTGAATTCCAAAGCCATGAATAATACAGAAAAAATAAGTGCAATTTGGAAATAATTTGAATATTTACTGTAATAAAATATAAAATAGTCATTGCCTAAGAGAAAATCAAATCACCTTCCTATTTATAAAAAAGGTTTATTTTTTAATATATATAACTACATATGTCTATATTTATAACAAACTATGGTGTATATATACTATATATGATTAAATGCTCAAATTATGAATGTTAAAGACTGTTAATGATCAAATCATATTTTTATCAACGAAAGTTCTAAATGTAATTGTAATTCTTAAAATTGTGATTTTGTTCCCCAAAGAAGAGTTTCTAAAAAAAAAAAAGACACAAAAGAAAAATTAAATATGCAGAGTTTAGAAGTATCCATACTTGTGCCAAAATGAACAAGTACATATATGTATCTATGTATAAATTTGTATTTATTGATTGGTAGTTGATTATTCATTTTATAAATATGTTATCCAAGTTATAAACTGACGTTTACTCACTTGTTCCATATGAATAATTGATTTAAAATGTAGATTGGTTTTGTTAGCTGATGTGAATTGACATTAAGGTAGTGTCATCCTGATCTACAAAGGTTACACATAAGGGAACAGTACGCATTGTCAAGTCATTGTCATTTGATTCTCCATCTGTGTGCCTTCTTTGAAGTAGCTTTATTTGCATGGTTTTGCATTGCTTAGAACCCTGAGAATACCATGGCTCATCCTGGTATCTTGCTCATGTTTCAGTCAGGAGGCCTAGGTTATGCTGAATTTAAAAAGAATCCCCAATTAACAGTTATCAGTGATTTGACACAGTTTTAAAAATGTCTTTTGCACTCTGTGTTGAATGTGAGTTGCCAAGGAGGCCCTAATCCTTGACTGCTGCCACAGTGAGATAGAGACTTGGCAAATCAGGCACTGACTCTCAAAGTATTCACCAGGAAGTGACACACATCACTTTCCCTCACATTACAGTAACCAAGTCAAATCACTTGGACATGCCCAACTTCAAAGGAGATGAAAACTGCAATCTTACCATGTTCCCAGAAAAAGTGGAATTGATTTGGTAACCAGCTCTAATGACTACCTTATCGACCTGTTCCTTATTTCCTGTATGCTTGCAGTTGCCATTGCTCTTCTTTGATGATTCTTCCCACTCCCAATTTCTTCTCCCATTTTAAAATATTTTCATGGTATTTTTGAAATTCCATACCATAGTAAACACTCTTAACCACATCCAAATTGTTTAACTTCCTCATAAACTAACAGCTGAATATCTCACAAGAAAAACTGCTTGTCCTGTTGCCCTTATAGTCATTCACTGTTATTCCTCATACTGGTAACTACGGTTTAGACATTATCCTTATATAACTTCCAAACGACATTTTTAAAATAAAAGCTTCATTAAATCACAGACACACACACACACACACACACACACACACACACACACACACACAAACACAGTCATCAAACCAAATAATAACAATGACAAAAAGAAAAACAAAAACAAAATATTCTTACCACTTTCTATCCTTCCCTAATGTCAACTGGAAATCATCTTCTCAGCTATTTTTCACCAGGTTGTCTTTGACTCTGATAACACAAAAATCAGTACAATTATGTTCATTTTTCTTCCAAACTGGTAATTCTTTCATTTTTTTAAATAATATCTTATCTATCCTAGATCTCATGGTAAATTAATTCAGTCTTCTTGACAGTACCTTCAAGTTATTTTTTTTTTCTTTCCTTTCTACCATATGGACAATTTCAACCCCAGTGCAATAAAAAGATCAAATATTTCCCTTCTCTATTTATACTTTAATACTCTAAAGCATGGTTTGCAACCTTAGGCCGGTCCTTAATGCGCCTATGAAATCTTTTGTGTGATTTTTTATCAGGTAGCTTGTATTTTTCCCCAAAACCTCATCAAAGTCCTGTGTTCCCCACCCACCATCTTTCTTCCATTTCCTCCTTCCCTCTCAACAAATTGACGTATTTTCTCTTCAGAAATAAAATAGAAGACTGACTTACCATGAGAAATGAAGGTACTTATGCATTCAACTTTGATTGTTGCTTTCTGTTAAAGCAGAAATTAAACAAAAATCATTTGTCTAAGCTCCATTCCTCCAAACTACTACCACATACTTAGGGATCATAGGAGCACTGTCTCTCTGTATAGCATCTTCAAGCCTTTCCTCCGGCCCTTTCCATTAGCATTTACCCATGGTCAACATCCTTTGTTCTATGCAAACCCACCTTTCTTGGCAGTATACCTTCTCTCAATGATTATTTCATCATTAATTTCACAGTTTCCCGAGATTTCAAGAAACTAATCATCTACTCACATAGTCACACATTCTCCCTCTTTTTCCTATTTGTGACATTTCATTACTTACTCTATCAATGTAATTTGTCTTGCCATCCTTTAGTTTTTACTGATTTGTTTTTGTTGGGGTAAATAATATCTTCTTTTTTTGTAACTACATCTAACAGCCTATCTTTTTATTACCATGCCATCTATAGCCTGATGGCAACATCTTGAAATGGTGATTTTTCTGTTTCTTAGTCCTATTCATAGTTTTTACTTCATATATAAATATATATAATATACACACACACACAGATATGTATATGGTTCTATGGTTTTATAAGATGTATATGGAGAAGTTGGGTAAAGGACATATGGTAAAGGGATGAAATGCCATTACACATCTATAGAATGTCTAAAAAGTTTTTAAAGAAATGGCAGCCGGGTGCGGAGGTTCACACTTGTAATCCCAGCTACAACTTTGGGAGGCCTAGGTGGGCAGATCATGAGGTTAGCGGTTCAAGACCAGCCTGACCAACATGGTGAAACCCTGTCTCTACTAAAAATACAAAAAAAAAAAAAAAAATTAGCAGGGCATGGTGGCGCGCGCCTGTAGTCTCAGCTACTCGGGAGGTTGAGGCAGGATAATTGCATGAACGCGGGAGATGGAAGTTTCAGTGAGCCAAGATAGCACCATTGCACTACATCCTGGGTAACAAAGCGAGACTCTGTCTAAATAAATAAATAAATAAGAAATGGCAACAGCCAATGCCGGTGAGGTAAAGTGAGGACGGTTTGGCAGTTTCTAGTAACATTAAAGATACACCTATCTTCTGACCTGGCAATCCCACTCCTAGGTATTTATCTGAGAGAATTAGAAACTTATATTCAGACAAATTAACTTGCCTATGAAGGTTTTAGAAAGTTCATAATTGCCAAAAAATTGTAAATAACTCACACATACTTCGATTATGATATAAGTAAATAACCTCTGATATACACATCCATTCCATACATTGGAATTCTTCTCAGTGATAAAAAGGATACACTGTTGATTCACACAATAACATGTATGAGTCACAGAAATACAAATGTCTTGTGTTCCTACTCATATGTAGGAATGAAAAGTATTCATCTCATGGAGGTAGTGAATAGATTGGTGATTACCAGAGGCTTAGAAGGATAGTGGGGAGGGAAGGATGAAGAAGGGTTGGTTAATAGGTACAAAAATGCAGTCAGAAGGAATAAGAACTAGTGTTTTGTAGCACAATAGGGTAACTATAGTTAACAGTAATTTACTCTATATTTTAAAATAACTAGAAGAGTAGATTTGGAATGTTTCCAACACAAAGAAATAATCAATGTTTGAAATGATGGATATCTCCATTACCCAGATAAGATCATTACACTTTACATGCTCATGTTAAAATATAATGTGTACTCCATAAATGTGTACAAATATGTATTCATAAAAATTAGAAATTAAAAATACACAAAAACAAAGCAAACAAAAAAAGTGACATGCCAAAGGCAACATTTTGCATAATTCCTATTTATATAATGCTTTTAAAAAAGAAAACACTAGGTAAGAAAACACATCATTGGATCTTTTAGGAAGGTATAACACAGTGAAAGTTCTGATGAGAGGGAACTGTTCTATATGTGACAGGAGTGGTGACTTTCACTTTTCAAACCCATAAAGCTGTATACTATAAAAAGCGAAATTTGTGTATGTGAGTTTTAAATATCAATCAGATTGTTGAGGGAGACATGGAGTGCAGACTGTGATGAAATGGTTCTAACTGTATTAACAATGAATCATAGACCCACACTGAATGGTATGGGAAAGAAAGGAGTGAAACTAAGTAACTTTGGCAAATTGACATTTGAATACATATTCTAAGGCCAAATACAAAGAAACAGTTCCCAAACACTGTACTCTAGTTGATAATTTTGATCCTAAAAGAGTTATTGGTTGAAAATCTGAAATTAATTTATATGTATACTAGAACTGAACAAAGTATTAAATATATCATAAGAACTCACATTCTTTCTGTTGTAGAAAGCAGCTACAAATAAGGAAATGAGAATACTAGAATGAACCTCGTGATGCTCATTGACATTGGAGGAATGGAAATGGAATTATAGTTTTAAAATTTATATACAGATAAATAGAGGAATAAATATAAACCTGTATATATATATGAGTTGGTATACATGCGTATATATCCTAGCTCCATATCCTGATAGGTGCTAGAAATTGTAACATTCTAATAACAAGGAGCATAATAGCATCCAGATCTTGGTTTTGAAATACTGTCCTCTGTATCATGGAACCAGGGCTCTTTGGACATACAGTCAATCGTGAGACTGCAGCAGAGACAACGCAAGGTGAGTGAGGGCATTAACAAATGCCAAATATACCTGGATAATCTTGTGATGCCAGAAAGTAAGGGAGCTAATATGTATATACAATATTTATTAAATGTAAATATATTTATTATAGGTAAGTCAGCTATAATGATCATTAGATAGATAGATAGATAGATAGATAGATAGATAGATAGATAGATAGATCAAAAGGGCACAGGAGCCAACATGAAAGAGTACCTAATGGATGAAGTTGAAACAACATGAGCAGTAAAATAACCATAACATAAGATTAGATTCCAAAGAATAAAATCCATATCTGTGAATCAAATATGATTATTATAAACAACTGAAGAAATAAACAAATGGCAAATAAATGACTACAGAGAGGAACCTTAATTAAAACTGAAGGATGAAGAGGAAAATAGAAATCATTATTACACCATATTATCCTGCAATGATTTTTAATATGGTGTTGCAGGCAAATTCCTCCTATGGATCTTCAGATAAGTAGGTCAAAGTTTATATGCATATATAATATGTGCATAGATCTTTATTATATCCCCCTAGATATTTTATAATTACAAAGGAAAAAATTATAAATTTACAGTGGAGAATCATAGCAGGTATTTCCTTTAGCCATGGGATCAAAGTTAGTATCACTAAAAACACATTATCAACATTATATGCCCCCAACTTAACGCACAGAGAAGGGTACAGTATCTCTGTGGATGACTTCCCAAAAATGTCTAATTTTAGTCTAACCGTGAAGAAATGTCACACAAACCCAAATTGAAGTACATTACAAAAATACATTCCAAAATATAATTGACAGTGTTCCTTAACAGAGTGAAGGCCATGAAAGATAAGGCAAAACTGAAGAAATGTCACAGATTGGAGGAAACTGTGGCTGCCTGACAACTAAATAGATTGTAGTAGTCTGGGTTAGATCCTGGAGCAACAACAATTTTTTAAAATTTTTGATTTGTGTGGATACATAGTAGGTGTGTATATTTATAGGGTACATGACATATGGGCATACAATATATAGTAATCACATCATGGTAAGTGGGGTACCCATCACCTCAAGCATTTATCCTTTCTTTGTGCTACAAATAATCCAATTATACTATTTTAGTTATTTTGAAATGTACATAAATTATTGTTGAAATAATGATTTTTAATACAAGTACATTAATGGAAAAGCTGATGAAATCAAAGTTCTCTACTTAGTAGTATGGTACCAAGGTTACTTTCTTAATTTGACAAACGCCCTATGGTTATAAAAGATGTATATGGAGAATTTGGGCAACAGGTGTATGGTAATTCTTCATACTATTTTTGCACATCTTTTATAGAGCTAAAATTATCTCAAAATGTTTTTAAAAAGTGATAAAGAATCTTGAAGCTTTAAAAGTATCCATTTCCCCTTACCCATCCGTTCTTCTGGATTCATAGAGAATCTTTACATTCTTCTATGAAATATGTATTAGAAAAGCATTGCCACTTGCAGCACATATACACCATGGAATACTATGCAGCCATTAAAAAGGATGAGTTTGTGTCCTTTGTAGCGACATGGATGCAGTTGGAAACCATCATTCTCAGCAAACTATCGCAGGAACAGAAAACCAAACACGGCGTGTTCTCACTCATAGGTGGGAACTGAACAATGAGATCACTTAAAAAAGCCAGTTTATAAATAGATTTACAGAAGTATTTACATTATGGTTCCATTTAAGTATGGATGTTCTAAGTACTTTACAAAACTTTCAGAAATAAATATTGTTTTATTAAAAAAAAAGAAAAACATTGCCACTTGCAATCAGTAACCTTCATACTATCTATTTGTCTTTTAATAGTACCTTTATTCAATGTTATTTATGTTCACCATCTTTGGAGAAATGTGAGTAGAATGAGTCGAATGATCACTATAGCTGACATACCTCAAGACTGTGACCACTGAATTGACACCCTCATCTTTTTTTTTTTTTTTTTTTTTTTTGAGACGGAGTCTCGCTCTGCCGCCCAGGCTGGAGTGCAGTGGCCGGATCTCAGCTCACTGCAAGCTCCGCCTCCCGGGTTCACGCCATTCTCCTGCCTCAGTCTCCCGAGTAGCTGGGACTACAGGCGCCGCCACCTCGCCCGGCTAGTTTTTTGTATTTTTAAAGTAGAGACGGGGTTTCACCGTGTCAGCCAGGATGGTCTCGATCTCCTGACCTCATGATCCGCCCGTCTCGGCCTCCCAAAGTGCTGGGATTACAGGCTTGAGCCACCGCGCCCGGCCAACACCCTCATCTTTTCATACACCTTCTTCTTATTGATTCTTTTCCTGCTTATCTATCGATATATCAAATTAAAATATTGCTCAAATTTTAAGTTAAAGTGTTATGTAAAACATACTTTTATTATGAATCATTTCCTGTTGGCTTCTATGCTAGATGAACATGCATTTTCCTCAATAGCAATGACATATGCTCACTTAAAATAGTATTTCTTGGATAACATGGAACTATAGCTGGGTTTAATCTGCAATTTTTTTTCAACTTTTTGTTGTTTCTGTTCAAGAAAGATGTGGCTTTGGAGCATGTTTGCTTTAAGCCATGGTATACCTGGTGACTGCAGGAGGGAAAGTTTTATAGCAATCCAATATTTCCTAACACTCTATTCTGACGTTCTGAAGGTGTAGGTTTCAGTTGTTTCTTGATTACCCACTGTTGACAGGTGAGAGCTTCATAGCTGTTTGACTCAGTGGCTGATATGTCTATTCTTTGAGAACACAATTGGCAGTTTGGCAGTCAGCATTCTTAAATGATCAGTGGAGCTCAAACAGGATCCCTTGTTTTATGCAGCTCTTTCATGAAAACTACAATATGTGTACCAGCTGAAAAATATCGTATATAATGAGACCTAAACTTTAAATCTAGTGAAGTCTAATTGCCTCTCTTTGGGAAAACTGTTGCCAGTGACTGCAACAGCACTTTTGCAATACCTTACATAATAAGCTGTATGAATTTGAATTAAACTACCTTAATCACATTGAGAAATCACAGCGTGGAGGACATTTATATTCTTGTAGCAGACATATTACTTGCTATCCAAACTTGAAGCCTGTTCATTTTAAGGTTTTGCCTTTTTTCTTTTGCAAGACCGCAATTTCTGATGGTATCCTAGAATCTCTGGCTATGACAGCTCTTGCATTAAGATTGGCATGGTGTTTGAGCAGTTCAAAATTGCTTGATATGTATGTAGAGCCAATGTTGTAGCATATACACCAGTGTAACAAGTCAGCTTTATAGGCACTCAGCAATCCCTTTCCTCTGTTAACATTAAGAGCCAGGCACACATCCATCTCCTAATATAATAGCAAGAGAAAATTTCATCTTGGTGGGGAGAAAGCATGTAGAGGAGTCAGGTAAATGAATTGAAAAAGGACATGAATTAGGAATAAGAAGACACAGATTTTAGTACATAGTTCTTTAGTACTTAGCTTTATGCCTGTAGAGAAGCAATTTTATTTTTCTGAATCTCAATGTTCTTTCTCTATAAAATGCTGATAAAAGGAAGTGTTCTGTTTACCTCATAGGGTTGTGCCATTGATGAATTTGGAAGAGCTGCTACGTAAAATTGAAGTTCCAAACAAATTTATCTTGATATTGCTGTTACACTCTGAATTGATATGGCTCTCCCTTCTGCTTCCAAGCTCTTGTCTTTGGAAATTTCCACCAAAAGTTTCTAAATGTCCACCGTTTCTGAGGCAATAATACCATGTGACAATAAAAATTACTCTCATTTATATGAAAAGTAAGTCTATACTGAAGCCTACTAAGTGGAATAAACCCAAGTTTTCTGTCACTTGGAGCTGTGGGTAGATTTTATCTAGATATTTAAATAAAAAGTCTAGCGAGTAAAATTGACTATTAATCATAATACTGGCTTGCAGTGATGTTCATTTTAAGACTGTCTGTGTACATGTAGATAAGAGAGTTCAGTGCATATATCACACCTGTTATAGCAATAGTTACCTCCTTTGCCTTTAGACTCAAGAATCGTCATTCAATGACACTTTCCCTGTATATCTTTTCAAAAATTACGATCTCTTTCCTTCCGCTGGACATCTATGTCCCCTATTTGGCTTTATTTGCCTTCCTAGCATGTATAATTATCTCACCCACAATATAGTTTATTCATTTGTCTTTAATGTCTGTCTGGCCTCCTAAAGTGTAATCTCCAGGAGGTAAGATAGTTTTGTCTATTTTCTTTACTGCTATATTTTCAGAACCTCCAATATCCAATAGTACCTGCCAAAGTAGTCTCAAAAATATTTGTTAAGTAAAAGATAAAGTACTAAAAATAATTAGGTTAAATATCTTTTTCTATATATCCTGCCCCTCTCTTCTCCAATTAAACATTTTAAATTCCTTTAGGTACTATTAGAAATCTTAATTTTAAAAATAAAAAAATTAACTTGATTCTTTGGCTATTATTCAATATTTTTGGTAGATAATATTAAGGTATTTATTACCATTGAAAATTAAATCACTTTGAACTCTAACTTATAATCTTATAAACAAACCTTCTTTTACTATACATGGCTTGTTTAGTAATATTGATGATCAAGACAAAGTGACCATAATTTATTCACTTAATTCATTAAATTTTCCAAACTTTTCTGGGAAATAAAGATTTTTTGTTTGCTTGTTTGTTTTATATTGTACCTGTGTGTCAATGAATTCTACATGGTTTACTCTCCAGATAACCCATTCTTTTAATTCTGTAAATCGTCATGCATTGGGGAGACCAAAACGGGAGTACTGGACCAAGTTGTGGCAACTATAGTTCAAAAAGAAAATTGACACTCTAAAAGAAAACAAGGATTATCAATGATTAAAATTTTCAAAACAAAGCAAAATAAATTTATAAGTTGATGGACAATGCAATGGAAAGAACACAGATACTGAATCTATGGCTTTCTGCTATGTATGCTTTAGAGGGATTGCTATGAATGTGTTAGAATCTTTTAGAGGAAGAATTAACTACATATAAATTATATTCAGACTCCAAGATTCAGTGATTCTATAACTATTAATATATTATTATCTAAAAAATAAATGGATATTTTATGGGTCAAATGGTGTCTTTGCTAGATAACTACATGCAACAGTGTAAGATACACACCTACATTTTTGAAATGCTTACATATATTACAGTTTTTCTATCTGTGTATGTATGTGTGTGCATGCACAGTGTTTTGTTTTTAGCCTGCTTTAGGCAATGGGATCTTTGAATTTGATAGGTACTCTATTTATTCTCTAGTTTTCCACTAACTTGCTTGCAAAAAAAGTATTTAAGCTGGCAGAACTTATGAGAAAATCTGACCTTTAATCAAATAGTTGGGTGAAAATTATGTCTTGTGAAGTCAACTTTTGTTACCTTCTTGTGTATAGAGATTAATACTAATTTTAAATTTGCAAATAGCTAAATTAATTATAATAAAATATTTATGTGATTCTTGGGTTCTCTGTAATGTCTCTCCTTCAAAACATGTATACTGCTTAAATTTGCATTTATCAAAAATGCATATGTTCTTTCTCCTTATATTTTGATTATTTGTATAGTTACAATTTCTCTAATATAGTCTTAATTCTTTTTAATTTTCTGGCCAGAGGAAAATTATTTTTCTGCTTTATCTTTTTTAACAGGTTTTTCTTAATTTGACAAAATTTACTTGAAAATACCTCTCTTTGCTAATTTGCATGTTGGCTTTCTTTTCTTACCAGGAAATGTTTTCTTTTCTCTTGCTAGGGACCTCTTTCACAATAGCACACTTGTTTTTTTTTGTTTGTTTGTTTTGTTTTTTTTTGTTTGTTTTGTTTTTTTATTAAGCCCCAGTTTCTTCTTATTGGTTCTTCTATAGAAGTGGTTCTCAACTCTGCACACTAGAATGTCCAGAGGAGCTTTAAAAACACAGTAATGTCAAAACTGTATAATGGACCAGTTAAATCAGTATTTCTCTGGGAATAGGATTGTAGACAAGGGTAATTTTTTTAATACTCCCTGTGTGATTCTAATGTGCTTCCAGGATTGAGAAGCATTAGTCTATACCCTCTGTGTTGAATTTGTCAACAAAGCAATTAGTGGGTATTTATTTTGTAACTTGAATCTGAGAGATGATCAATACTTAAAGTCCTACTCCCTTAATATATCCCACTTTTATGTTGTTCCCTAATCAGTATTAGGAAAACATCAGTGAAGAACAAATAATATATTCTTAAGAATACTGTCCCTTTGTCTAATTTCCCCAAGTTGTTTTCTTTCATGGTTTTATGTAACTTTTAGTACTGTTAATTAATGATATGAACTTTAAGGTCAGTTAAATCTGCTTGGTGTGAGTGATTAGGTAGATCTCAGCTTCTTAATTTAATAATTGAAGTCAACAAAGTAAACACACAGCCCACAGAATAGGACAAAATATTTGCAAACTGTCCATCTGACAAGGGGTTAATAACCAGACTATATAAGGAGTTCAGACAACTCTATGGAAAAAAAATCTGATTAAAAAATGGATAGAATGTCCGAATAGACATTTGTCAAACTAAGACATACAAATGGCTAACAGATATATAAAATGGTGCTCAACATCATTGATCAGCAGAGAAATACAAACCAAAACTACAATGAGATATCATCTCACCCTGGTTAAAATGGCTTTTATCCCAAAGATAGGCACTAATGAATGCCAGTGAGGATGTGGAGAAAAGGGAACCCTACTACACTGTTGGTGGGAATGTAAATTAGTACAACCACTAAGAAGAACAGTTTGAACATTCCTCAAAAAAACTAAAAATAGAGCTACCATAAAATCCAACAACTCTACTGCTGTGTATATACCCAAAATAAAGGAAATCAATATATGATAGAGACATTTGTATTCCCATATTTCTTCCAGCACTATTCACTATAGCCAAGGTTTGTAAGCAACCTAAGTGTCCATCAGCAGATGAACGGATAAAGAAAATGTGGTATATATACAAAAAGGAGTAATATTCAGAATGATATTCCGTCAGTCACAATGACATGGATGGAACTGGAGGTCATTATGTTAAGTGAAATAAACTAGGCACAAAAAGACACACTTCTCATGTTCTTACTTATTTATGGGAGCTAAAAATTAAAACAATTGAATTCGTGGAGATGGAGAGTAGGATTGTTACAAGAGTCTGGGAAGTGTAGTTGGGGAGCGGTTGGGGGGAGGTTGGAATGGCTGATGGGCACAAAAATTAGAAAGGATGAAAAGATCCATTATTTGCTAGCACTACAGAGTGACTATAGTAAATAATAATTTAATTGTACATTTTAAGATAACTAAAACAATATAGTTAGATTGTAAAACAAAGGATAAATGATTGATGGGATGTCCTACTTACCCTGAAGTGATTATTATCCATTACAT
Source organism: Macaca thibetana thibetana (assembly GCF_024542745.1). Lineage (NCBI taxonomy): Eukaryota > Metazoa > Chordata > Mammalia > Primates > Cercopithecidae > Macaca > Macaca thibetana. Next base: position 70,177,106 of record NC_065592.1, read on the forward strand.
GCCAGTATCAACATATTTCATATAATCCATAAATATAAATACCTACTATGTATTCATAAAAATCAAAAATTAACAGAAGAATCAAGCTTGTCCATGAACCCTCTGAAACTTCAAATCTGTATGCATTTTTATATATTCTTGTGTTTTTCTTGGAAAAAGAGAGTATACATGTTTTTTCAGGTTCTGAATGAAGTCTGTGGCCTTCAAGGAGTTAATAGTTTCAGGGCTAGGCCATCTTTGAATGCATTTTCTTATAGAAAGTTAGTTTTATGACCTACAGAATGTTTGCGAGAACAAAATGTAATACATATGTATGAAAGAAGTTATAACTAGAAGTACTAAACAAATGTATCATTGAAGCCATAGCTTCTTATCGGAGAAATCCATTAGTAGAAATGTATATATTTGATGACTTAAAATAGAAAAATATTCCAATATAGGAAAAAAGGTCATGGTCTTATAAAGAGATTTGGTTACGGGACAGAGAAAGAAAGCTGGTACAGGCAATACTCTAAAGTTAATCATAAGACTTTTCATCCATCCTCCAGGAAGCTCTGCTTCTGAAGGCAAATTGTGAAATTTTTTAAAATTAACATTTTATTTTTAAAAGATATATCTGTAACCTGGTAGGATAACTACTTGAAAAATAAAATTCCCACTCTTTGGCACGTGACAATAAATATTATGAAAATGTTTTTGGATAGTGGAAAATAGTGATAAGAGACTTAATGTGGAACATGGTGGTCTTAAATCAAGGGAAGAGGAGAAGCCTACAAATTTAGTTTGAAAATAAGACCTCAAAATGGATTCACATCTGGGATTCTATTATACCTTTAATTCTGGTGGCTTGTGCATAAATTTCAAAACTAGTTTATATCTATTTAGAAATTGCAGAGCAGCCATATAGGATTTGATTAATCACACACATTTAAAAATGCTTTTCAAACATTTTCATTAGTCCAATTTGACAGCAGTCTCACAAACAGTTAATAATGTAGACGTTTTTCAGGAAAAAAATTAAGTGTCCAGTATGATTGATGGTAACAGGTTTTAAGATGTTTTGGGCAGATACAAAAAAGATGGTGGCAGGTTGAATGTATGGTCTTTGTTTATCCATAGTCATAATAATCTCTTGAGTTTAGTAAGGGGTCTCTCTCTCTCTGTCTCTCTCTTTTTCTTTTTTTATTATATTTTAAGTTCTGGGCAAACTAACACAAGAACAGAAATCCAAATACTGCATGTACTCACACATAAGTGGGAGTTGAACAACGAGGGCTTTCTCATTTTAAAAACCTCAAGCTTAACATATGTACAGAGGGGTAAATCTAGTGATAGCTGGGCGGATAGTTCAGCTTAAATACTTGAATCTTGTTGAATTTTCTTTGGTGACAAATGTAATATTAACTGAGATATAAAGTTGTCCTAACTTTTGTTGGGGAATAGATATCCAAGAAGGTTTTACGTCTTTTTTTCTTGTATGTTTATTGCTGTGACAATTTTACTTTAATTGCTATTTATAATAGACAATACCAATTGTTCCTACCTATTTTTTTTGTGTGTCTCAGGCTATGTCTATTATAGTAAAATAACTGAAAATGTTGGTTCATACAAAAATGCATATATCTTAAAAGTAAGCTTTCTTTGTCATGCTGTTTATGGATTTGAGGAGATATTTGAAATAAAAGAGAAATTTGATGTGACCTGTTTTGACCCAGATGCAAAGAAGCCTTCCTTTAATGTGGTATAACCAATTGACATGAAGCAAATGATGGGATAATTATTAGTGCTAATAAAGCTAACAGTTAATTTTTTGTGTGTGCAAACGTAAATACTGTTTCATATTGCTTATTATCAATTATAAATTCAGATTATTTTTAAGATAACTTTTCTCTCATGTAACTTGATTATTTTGTTCACCTTCTAGGCCCTTAGGAGGAAGTCAGAACTTCATTTTAATGTATTGAGACTCCTTTCTTTAAAAAGCTAAGCATCAGAATCCGTGGTGGCATGTTAGGTAGCATGTCATGTCTTGCTGCTCATTACAAACAGTATCCTAAAGGGAGTTAAACCAAATCCATGGAAGAGCTGAATGTTAATTGTAATATTGCTCTGCAGCTCATTTGGTTCAAATAGATTATAAATTATGCATGAAGCAAGCAAAACACGAGCAATATTTCTGTTAACTGAAGTCATGACCTTCTTTTAGCTAATCTTTTAATGTGAAGCTGATAATAAAAAGTCCAGCTATTAACTAACAGACTAGATAAGCAATCCAGTGTATGGTACATAAAAATTCTCCTATTACATTTTTAAACATTTTGTTTACTATTAATACTGTTTTTTTGTAGTCAGAAGACTGTGGATATTTTTATAAAACAATAAATGTTAATTTTAGAATAAAAGTAGAAGATAAACATAATAGCAAATCTTTTTTTATAAATAATATATGTTACATAGTTAAATATGTACACACATTCATATTCTTTTATAAACATAATTTTATATTCTCAACAATAAATTTGCTTAAAGTTTCAAAATAATTTAGCATATACACCATTACACTTATTATAAAAATAAGATTAATCCTTGCACCATAAAACATTAAAGAATATTCTGAAAACCAACTTCAGTTATAGACTTTTAAATGCTCAAATAAAATATATGTTTGAACTACATTTATATATGTCTGAAAAAAGGATGACTAACCTCATGCAATCATTCATTAAATTAAGGTGTCTTGAACATGAACTGTGTACCAAACAATGTAGCAAAGGCTGAGAATACATGGTTAGAAGAGACAGACATGCCCTTGATTTATGGAGCTTACAATCTAGTATACATGTATATGTCAGGTGATAAAATATATAGAAATAATGCAAGATTTTTAAATTAAACTTTAATTTTAGATACAAGGATGCAGGTACAGGTTTATTGCATGAATATGTTGTATGATGCTGAGGTTAGGGGTATGGATCTCATCACCCATGTGGTGAGCATAGTACCAATAAGGTAGTTTTTGCCCCACGCCCCCATTCCTCCCTCCACCCCCTAGTAGTCTGCAGTGTCTGTTGTTCACATGTTTATGTCCACGTGTGCCCAATGTTTAGCTCCTGTTTATAAGTGAGAACATGAGGTATTTGGTTTTATGTTCCTGTGATAATTCGCTTAGGATTATGGCCTCCATCTGCATCCATGTTGGTGCAAAGGACATTATTCCATTCTTTTTAATGTCTATGTAGTATTTCCTGCTTCTGCACAGAAAAATAAACTATCAACAAAGTAAATAGACAATCTACAGAATGGGAGAAAATATTTGCAAACTATGCATCTGACAAAAGTCTAATATCCAGAATCTATAGGAAACTTAAGCAATTCAACAAGCAAAAATCACATAACCTGATTAAAAAGTGGGCAAAGTACATGAACAGACACTTCTCAAGAGAAGATACACAAGCACCCAATAAGCACATGAAAAAATGCTCAACATCCCTAATTATCAGAGAAATGCAAATCAAAACCACAATGAGATACCATCTTACACCAATCAGAATGGCTCTTATTCAAAAGTCAAAAAAGAGCAGACGCTGGTGAGGCTGCAGAGAAAAGGGAAGGCTAATACACTGTTGGTGGAAATTTAAATTATTTCAGCTACTATGGAAAGCAGTTTGGAGATTTCTCATAGAACTTAAAGCAGATATTTAAAATAGTAATGCTTCAAATGTCAACTATTCTTACGGCAAAAACAAATAGATTTAATAAATTAGTTGCTAAATAATTTAATGAATTATTTAATAAATTTAATAATTTTTTTCCTGATTTATTATATAAAGCAGGGGTTATATATCTTTGCCTGATGTTCCAAAAATGCAAGAGTGTTAGTAGTATAGTGAATATCCAGAAAATGTTATCTTTCTGTACTTCAATGTGTTTTTGTCTTAATTGGCAGTTTCCGGTAATAGCTTCAAGTGCTCTTACAAAAATTAAAAGGTAACGATACCCTAAATTAGGTCTGCATTAAATACATTTTTTATATTGTAGCTATCACTAATAATTAAACTATGGTTTTTTAATATTAAAATATTATGAAATTATGATTTTGTTTCTAAATGTTACAATAGTAACATACGTATTATGGGCAGTTACTCTAGATTAAGAATATAATAATTTAAAAATGTTTAATAAACCTTGATCAAATGTTCTTCATAAAACATATCATTGATGTTATGAAACATGCAATACTAAATACAACTTTGATAAGGTAAAAACTCAGCCAATTTGTGTTTCTTCATATGGTACTAAAATACAATTTATTCCTACTAATCAGTAAATTTAACTGGCTAAATAATATAGACTACAGATTCTATGTAACACATACCATTAAGTAATAAGTTTTTACATTTAGATGTTTCACATTTTAAATGCTCCATACCAGCAATCATGTTGTTTCTTAGCATTTATTATTAAATTGTGTATTTATAGCTCACAATGTTTTATACAGTCTCTATGTTTCCACTTAGGAATTATGCATTAAGTACATTAGAATATTTTCCTCCTTTATCCTTATTGAAATTTTTAACTCAGTTATTTAACTGCCAAAACTTACATGAGACAATGAATATAAGACACCTAAAACAGTGAATAGTACATAGTAAAAGCTGTTAGAGTTATCAGACATTATTATCAGAGAAGATAATTCTAGGCAGAACAAATTCCTATAGGAAAATAATAAAAGGTCAATGAGGATTCATTTTAGGTGAGAAATATTATTACCATCAGCTGACATCTGGAAGCCCAGATTCCTCTCTTAACAGCAGAACAATTGTAAAATCAGGATTTGAGTGGAGTGAATTTTCTATTTAAACTCCAGTCTTTCTTTATGTCTCTCAAGTCTGGGTGATTTCTAACTTGACTTTGTAGAAAAGAGATGATTCATCAGTAAAGTACCCAAGTGCACTCCTTTAATTCGAAGACACTCTTACTGATTTCTGATAACTCTACTCCATTTCTCTCTCTTATTCTCTTTGTGATTGTACAACATTGAGACACTGGGGCATAGGTGACAAATAAACTTCTTTCGTATTAAAGGTATGTATTCCTTTAGTTCACATTTTATCATGTGATAAAATAAAAATCATGTGATAAATGTGAAAATTTAGTTCACATTTTATCAATTATTTACCTTGAGCACAACAAAAAATTATTAGCAATATTCTTATTTTAAGACAGATTTTTAGTGATGATATGGCAACAATAAATTTGATTACCAAATTTGCATGTCAACAATATGTCAAATGGATCTTCTAGAATTTTTACAATACATTATATGGTATAATTTGCCCAATATTAGAATTTTTAGGAATAAAATTATATCAAAACAATTCTATCATAATATACAGTATTTGAAACTGACATTAAATATACTATGATTAATATAACTTACAAATCATCAGACTCATCTGTAAAATTTTTATGTTACATAGTATCTTACATTTGTACCTTAATAGAAAATATTTTTTAAGTTTTACAATTACCTGTGTTTAAAAACAATTTGTTAGAGTGAGAAAAATTAAAAGCCCCAGACTGAGAGAAAAGACCTAAAATCTGCCCTTACATACAGCAGGTAAACAAAATAAAAAAATTATAATGCTGGAATTTAAACTGTCTTAATCAAGTCATCTGACCTCTTGAACCTCAATTTCCTTAGTAGTTAAATGAGACTAATAGCATCTAAGCATACTTCCAAAGAACAATATGAGGCCAATACTGTTAAAATGCTTATAAAGCTATGTACATATAATGATGTGGATATGATTGTGTTGACAGAAATTAGAGTAAATGATCTTATATATCTTTTATCAGAATAAAATCACCTATTTTTTCTTTTAAAATAGAAATGCATGTAATCAGAGAATTTGATTATAAGTTCATGATAAGTGTTTTGATTAGGAAAAGAAGAAAGAATTAAATTTCACCTTGATTTACTTTTAAACTCTATTTAGAGGACATTGCTTATAAAAATGTAAGAAGAATGTATAATCTGGGCTTAAATTGAACTGATTATGTAAATATATTGAAAAGGAGTTGGAGGTATAAATCACAGATGTCGACTTGATGGAGTTCGTTACCAGCAAAATCTACTGCTCACAAATCCCAGCGTGTTAATTACAAGAAGGCATCTGGTATACAAATTTATGCTAAGCTAAGAAAGATAAAGATTAATGTTGAGTACAGTATGTCAAATAGATATGGCATCATCTACCTTCACTTGCTAGTTGTATTAAGCCATAATTGTTGTATTAGTTCATGTAACTAAAACAGATCATAGTTATTAGGTATAATTAATAGTATTCTAGGTAAAAGAGGTGTATTTTTGTGTGTATGGCACACTTAAATTATAAAGAGTTGAGAGTCTTGGGAGAAGTAAAAAGATGTTACATATGAATCTATTCTATGGGGAAAAACTTATTTTTAACTTTAGATTATAAATGTCCAAACTTTAAAGCTTTAGAAAATGAAAATATAAGAACAGGAGTGTTTGATGTCATGTGGTATTAGCCAAACACAGTCCTCGACAATTGACCAAGTGTTATTAAAAGAAAACCTGCGTTAATTTTTGTATAAGGTGTAAGGAAGGGATCCAGTTTCAGTTTTATGCATATGGCTAGCTAGTTTTCCCAATACCGTTTATTAAATAGAGAATATTTTCCCTATTGCTTGTTTCTGTCAGGTTTGTTAAAGATCACATAGTTGTAGATGTGTGGCATTATTTCTGAGGTCTCTGTTGTGCTGCATTGGTCTATGTATCTGTTTTGGTACGAGTACCATGCTGTTTTGGTTACTGTAGGCTTGTAGTATAGTTTGAATTCAGATAGGGTGATGCCTCCAGCTTTGTTCTTTTTGCTTAGGATTGTTTTGGCTACATGGGTTCTTTTTTTTGGTTCCATGTGAAATTTAAAGTAGTTTTTTCTAATTCTGTGAAGTAAGTCAATGGTAGCTTGATGAGGATAGCATTGAATCTATAAATTACTTTGGGTAGTATGCCCATGTTCACGATATTGATAATTCCTATCCATAAGCATGGGATGATTTTCCATTTGTTTCTGTCCTCTCTTATTTCCTTCAGCAGTGGTTTGCAGTTCTCCTTGAACAGGTCCTTCACATCTCTTGTAAGTTGTATTCCTAGGTATTTTATTCTATTTGTAGGGATTGTGAATGGGAGTTCACTTATTACTTGGCAATTTGTCTATTATTTGTGTGTAGGAATGCTTGTGATTTTTGCACATTGATTTTGTATCCTGAGACTTTGCTTAAGTTGCTTATCCGCTTAAGGAGATTTTGGGCGGCGACTTAAATATAATACCTAAAGCTATAAAAACCCTAGAAGAAAACCTAGGCAATACCATTCAGGACACAGACATGGGTATAGACTTCATGAATAACACCAAAAGCAATGGCAACAAAAGCCAAAATTAACAAATGGGATCTTATTAAACTAAAGAACTTCTGCACATCAAAAGAAACTTTCTTCAGAGTGAATAGGCAACCTACAGAATGTGAGAAAAGTTTTGCCATCTATCCATCTGACAAAGGGCTAATATCCATAATCTACAAGGAATGTAAACAAATTTACAAGAAAAAGACAACCCCATCAAAAACTGGGCAAAGGATATGAGCAGACATTTCTCAAAAGAAGACATTTATGCGGCCAACAAACATATGAAAAGAAGCTAATCATCACTGGTCACCAGAGAGATGCAAATCAAAACCACAATGAGATAACATCTCACGCCAGCTAGAATGGGAATCATTAAAAAGTCAGGAAACAACAGATGCTGGAGGGGATGTGGAGAAACAGGAACACTTTTACACTGTTGGTGGGGGAGTAAATTAGTTCAACCATTGTGGAAGACCATGTGGCAATTCCTCAAGGATCTAGAACCAGTAATACCATTTGAAACAGCAATCCCATTACTGGGTATATACCCAAAGGATTATAAATAATTCTACTATAAAGACACATGTGTAGTTTTTATAGTAGAATGTATGTCTATTGCAGCACTATTCACAATAGCAAAGGCTTGGAAGCAACCTAAATGTCCATCAATGATACACTGGATAAAGACAATGTGGCACATATGCATGATGGAATACTATGCAGTCATAAAAAACAATGAGTTCACGTCCTTTGTAGGGACACAGATGAAGCTGGAAACCATTATTCTCAGCAAACTAACACAAGAACAGAAAACCAAACACTGCATCTTCTTACTTATAAGTGGGAGTTGAACAATGAGAACACATGGACACAGGGAGGGAACATCACACACTGAGGCCTGTCAGGGGGCATGGGACTAGGGGAGGGAGAGCATTAGAACAAATACGTAATGTAGATGATGGGTTGATGAGTGCAGCTAACCTTCATGGCACATGTATACCTATGTAACAAACCTGCATGTTCTGCACATATATCCCAGAACTTAAGGTATAATAAAAATAAAAAAAGAAAGAAAGAAACCCTGCAAATTTTAGCCTATCTTCTTAGAAATGCTACTTTTTCTCTAAAAGCAAGTCTCCAGATCTTTTAATGGGGCCTAAATTTATTTTTATCTAGTTGTAAATCATCTATGTGGAAATATTACTGCTCATTTGGCCCTTTATAATTTTAACCATTTGAATGTTTTTTTTTTTGTTGTTGTTCATCATGTAGGCATGCAATAAAAATGACATAGTGTTATGCCCGGACCGTTTATTCCCCGAAGAAGACCACCAGAGTCCAGAGTCAAAGCTAAGCAGCAAGGATCTTTATTACAGGTTCGAACCTGGAACTCTCCCTCGCTCGTGAAACGAGACGGGCAGGAGAGCTCCCCCACTCAGCTCCGAACAATGTTATATAGTCTAAGAAAAGTGGGCATAGAGTTATTATATAAATCAGATATATGATTGGCTAGTGTTTGAACAAGGCGATTTGGCTAACTATGATTGGTTCCTGCCATTTCTGATATTTTGGTTCAAACTTTGAGGCGGGAGAGCAGGTTTATGGCAGCAAGAGTTTATCTTACTTAAACACGTCTTGTGACCTTGCCTCAGAACTTACAAAATCTCTGGTATGTGCAAAACAAAATCTCTGGTACGTGCAGAAAACCAGGTACTCACAGAACTTACGAAATCTCTGGTATGTGCAAAGATTAGAGAGCAGAACAAGGGTGTAGTGGGTGGGGGGCGGGTACACATCTATCTTTGTGTCCTTTCAATAGCATCTATACCTAAAGATTCCATATTAACATTTACTTCCTAATTATTTATAATTGCTATTACAAATACAAGCTTACTATAAGATACAGAAAATGTCATGTCTTCAGTGATCTAATTCTTATGTCTCACTTAACATTAGAATCTAAAATTGTTAGAAACATGTATTCCTCAATGAAAAGAAAGGTGGTCTTTTCTATTAAATTTCTGAAATTATAAGCTAATAATTTGTGATTATATGTTGCATTTTTCCATACAAGAATGAATCTAGTTAAAATATTATCTTTAACATTTATTTGTGATTACTCATATTCATGTATTCATTTATCAATTATTTATTGAACCCAGAATATCCTGGGTATGCTTATAGGTGCCAGGTATATAACCATGAACAAGGCCGTTCAACTCTTTGCATTCAGGAAGCTTTCAATCTAGTGGGAATGTAAAGACCAAATTTTTGAAAAGCAAATAAATTATATATGTTTGTATATGTGTGTAAACCTAATGATTAAATTATGTGTAAAGTATTAAGATAGACAAATGCAAAAGTGATTATAACCCCACTTATAACCTATTCTTCCAGAATTTAAACAGTAGGAGTAGTAAAGTTGTTAATAACTGAAAAAGGCACAAAGCAAAAAGCAAAATACACTAAGTGACATATAATATCGAATAAATGTTCCCTGGAGGATCAAGCCAAGTACCAAAATATTTACCTGAAATGTATAAGGGCATGTTTTGGAAGTAATAGGTAAAGCCTTATACATGGATAAAAACTAGAGTGTGAGATAGTATTTAAAGACAGGAGGAAAACTGTAACTTATATAAGGAGAATATAGAGAAAAATTGAAAAGCAAATTGAGACCAGATTGCAAAATCATTTAAATTTCAAGCGAAACTAATGACAAATAAACTTAAGAAATGTCGAAAATGCTTTAGGCTGATTAATCTGGAGACTTTATGACAGACTGATTTGAGAAGGAAAGAAGAGCGGTATTTATAAAAGTAGGGCATGCAATAGAATGATTACTGCAAATTCCAAGCATAATATATAAGACCTTCTATTAGGATGATGGCAATAATTATTTTTATGAACACTGTCTTTTACATCCTACTTTTTGTTTTTCTTTCATCTTATTGTTGGTAAATATATATTAGTTGTCAAATATTTAAATCATTTATTAATATAAAATAAATACTTTTTATTATCACATGCTGCTTTTGCAATTGTATCTGAAGGATGTCATTAGTTTCCTAATATTCATTTTCTCCTGTCTACAAATTTAAATTTCGATATAGAGAAAAATAACTATATCACTCCAGAAGATTTCCTTAGTGAACTGATCACTTAAACAATTAAACCTACTTTAAATTGACTACTGAGATCTAGGAGAAAGATAGGAGAATAGAAGTCTCTTCTGATTATCCTCTTCCCTGACAAGGACGCCAATTTAACAACTCTCTACATAAACACAAAACAATGTGCCTTCATAAGAACCAAAAATCAGGTGAGCACTCAAAGTACGTGGTTTTAACTTTATATTGCTGAAAGAGGCATTGAAGAGGTAAGCAAAATAGTCTGGAATCACCAACGTTACCCCTCCCCCATTCCCCAGCAGCTTCTGCTTGGTGCATGGAGTGTTTCTGTGTGCTGGAGAGAGGAAAAATACCAATTTTAAGGCATTGAACTCAATGCTGCCCTATCATAACAGAAAACAAAACCAGACCAAACTCAGCTGATGACTAACCATGGAGGGACCATTTAAACCATCCCTAGCCAGAAGGAAATCGCTGATCCCAGTGGTCTGAACCTGAGGTTCTGCAAGACTTGCAGCATCTGCAAAGGTACTACATTGATGGTAGTGTGCCCAAGTCTCAGCAGCTGCAGGCCAAAGTGCTCTGGAGCTCTAAATAAACTTGAAAGGCAATCTAGGCCACAAGGACTACAACTTCTAGGTGAGTCCTAGTGCTGAACTGGGCACAGAGACAGTGTACATGTGACATACCAAGACGCTATTTAGGTCAGCTAAGGGATCGCTCTAATCACCCCTCCCCTAACCCCAGGCTGCATGGCTTGTGGCTCCAAAAGAGACTTCTTATCTCCACTTGAAGAGAAGAGAGGGAAAGGTGGCGAAGACCTTGTTTTGCGTCTTGGATACAAGCTCAGTCATAGTCAGATAAGGTACCAGTCAGAGTAATAAGGTCCCCTTTCCTGGCCCTACTTCCTGGATGACATTTCTAGACACACCCAGGGGCAGAAGGATACTTGATGCCTTGAAGGCAATGACCCAGTCCTGGCAGGATATATCACCTGCTAATTGAAGAGTCCCTGGGCCCTGAGTGATCAGCAGTGATATTTCGGTACTATGTTGAGGGTTTTGGGTGAGACTCTGAGACTTGCTGGCTTCAGGTGAGACTCAGCACATTCTCAGCTGTGGTGTCTATGGGGCAAGACTCCTTCCACCTAAGAAAAGTGGGAGGAAAAACAAAGGGAACTTTGTCTTGCACATTAGGTACCAGCTAAGACACAGTGGGGTAGAGCACCAAGTGGACACTTGGGGTCCTTGATTCTAGGACTTGGCTATTGGACAGCATCTCTAGACCTCTCCTGTGCCGGAGGGGAGCCTACTGCCCTGAAAGATGAGTCCCAAGTCAGGCAGCATTCACCACATGCTGACTGAAGAGACTTTGGGCCCTAAGGGAACATTGATGATGGTCTGGCAGTAGTCCCCATGGGCCTGTGGTGGCAGTGGCCATTGATGAGAGTTCTCTGCCTTTGAAAAGGAGAGGGAAGAGTGGGAAGGACTGGGTCTTATGACTTTGAGTGCCAGATCATCTGCAGTAAAATAGAACACCAAGTAGACTTCTAATATTTTTTTATCCTAATCCCTGGCTCTCAGACAGCATCTCCAAAAACACTTGAGGCCTAGGGGAACTTGCCATCCTGAATGGAAGGACACAGGCCTGGCTGACATTGCCACCTGCTGACTGTAGAGTCCTAGGACCTTGAACAAACACAGGCCATAGCCAGGGAATGATTACAGTGGGCCTTGGGCAAGACACAGTGCTATGCTGGCTTCAGGTGTGACCTGGCACAGTCTTAGTCATGGTGGCCACAGGGTTGTTTGTGTCACGTCACCCCCCAGCTCCAGGTGGTTCAGAACATAGAGAGGGAGAGAGACTGTGTTCATTTGGTAGAAATCAAGGGAAGAGAATAAGAGTCTCTACCTGTTAGTTCAGAGAATTCTTCCAGATCTCGTCCAAGATCATCGAGGTAGTACCTCTACAAGTCTCCTTTTTAAAAAAATTTATTCTAGGCCGGGCGCGGTGGCTCAAGCCTGTAATCCCAGCACTTTGGGAGGCCGAGGCGGGCGGATCACGAGGTCAGGAGATTGAGACCATCCTGGCTGACACGGTGAAACCCCGTCTCTACTAAAAAATACAAAAAAAACTAGCCGGGCGAGGTGGCGGGCGCCTGTAGTCCCAGCTACTGGGGAGGCTGAGGCAGGAGAATTGCGTGAACCCGGGAGGCGGAGCCTGCAGTGAGCTGAGATCCGGCCACTGCACTCCAGCCTGGGCGGCAGAGCGAGACTCCGTCTCAAAAAAAAAACAAAAAACAAAAATTTATTCTAAAAAAGTAGGATACATGTGTAGAACATACAGGTTTGTTACATAGGTATACATGTGCCATGGTGGTTTGTTGCACCTATCAATCTGTCCTCTAAGTTCCCTCCTCTCACCACCCAACCCCCAACAGGCCCTGGTGTGTGTTGTTCCCCTCCCTGTGTTCATGTGTATTCATAGTTCAACTCCCACTTATGAGTGAGAACATGCTGTAGTTGGTCTTCTCTACCTGTGTCTATATTAGTTTGCTTTTTGTTTGTTTATGCAAACAATGTGAAGTTGTTATCAGCTTAAAATAATGGGTTATAATATAGTATTTGCAAGCCTCATGGTAAACTCAAACCAAAAACTTATAATGTATGCACAAAAAATGAAAAGAACAAAACTAAATCATATCACAAGAGAAAATTTCCTTAACTAAGGAGACGATGGGAAGGAAAGAAAGAAGGAAAAGAAGATCACAAAGCAAACAGAAAACAACAAACAAAATGACAGGAGTAAGTCCTTACTTATCAATAATAACATTGAATGTAAGTGGACTAAGCTCTTCAGTCAAAAAAACAGAGTGGTCAAATGGATAGAAAAAGGAGACCCAATAATCTGTTGCCTATAAGAAACACTTCACCTGTAAGGGTTCACATAGATTGAAAATAAAAGAATGGAAAGAGATATGCCAATGGAAACCAAAAAGAGTGAGAGTAGCTATACTCATGTCACACCAAATAGATTTCAAGACAAACTATAAGAAGAGAAAAAGAATGCCAGTATATAGTGATAAATAAGTCAATTAACCAAGAGGATATAGCAGTTTTAAGTATATATGCACCCAACACTGGAGCACCCAGATATATAAAGCAAATGTTATAGAGCTAAATAGAGAAGTAGGCCCCAATAAAATAATAGCTGCACATTTCAACACCACACATTCAACATTGGACAGATCTTCTAGATAGAAAATCAATAAAGAAACATTCTCAAGTATAGACCACATGTTATGTCACAAAAAGTCCTAAAACATTCAAAAAATTGAAATAATATCAGGCATCTTCTCTGACTACAATGGAATAAAACTAGAAATCAGTAAAAGGAGAGTTTAGGAAACTATTCAAATAAATAGAAATTAATATACTCATTAATTACCAATGGGCCAATAAAGAAACTAAGAAGACATGTAGACCAATGGAGCAGAACAGAGACCGCAGAAATAACACCACACATCTATAACCATCTGATCTTTGACAAACCTGCCAAAAACAAGCAATGGGGAAATATCTCCTCTTCAGTAAATGCTGCTGGGAAAACTGGCTCGCCATATGCAGAAAACTGAAATTGGACCCCTTCCTTACACCTTATACAAAAATTAACTCAAGATGGATTAAAGACTTAAAAGTAAAACCCAAGGTCAGGCACGGTGGCTCACGCCTGTAATCCCAGCACTTTGGGAGGCCAAGGTGGGCGGATCACAAGGTCAGGAGATCAAGATCATCCTGGCTAACATGGTGAAACACTGTCTCTATTTAAAAAAAAAAAAAAAAATTAGCCGGGCGTGATGGCGGGCTCCTATAGTCCCAGCTACTCGGGAGGCTGAGGCAGGAGAATGGCATGAACCCAGGAGGCAGAGCTTGCAGTGAGCTGAGATTGTGCCACTGCACTCCAGCCTGGGCGACAGAGCAAGACTCTGTCAAATAAAAAAAAAAAAAAAAAAAAAAAAAAGAAGTAAAACCCAAAACCATAAAAACCCTAGAACAACACTTAGGCAGTACAATTCAGGACATAGGCATGGGCAAAGACTTCATGCCAAAATGCCAAAAGCAATTGGAACAAAAGCCAAAATTGACAAATGGAATCTAATTAAACTATAGAGTTTCTGCACAGCAAAAGTGAACAGGCAACCTACAGAATGGGAGAAAAGTTTTTCAATCCACCCATCTGACAAAGGTCCAATATCCAGAATTTGCAAGAACTGAAACGAATTTACAAGAAAAGAAAACATCAAAAAGTGGGCAAACGATATGAACAGACATTCCTCAAAAGAAGACATTTATGCGGCCACTGAACGTGTGAAAAATGCTCAACATTGCTAATTAAGGAGATACTGCAACTGATACCACAGAAATTCAAGGGATTATTAGTATTTACTATGAGCAACTGCATGCCAATAAATTGAACAATCTATAAGAAATGAACAAATTACTAGACACATCCAACCTACCAAAATTGAACCATGAAAAAATCCAAACCTTGAGCAGACCAATAACAGGTAACAAGATTGAAGCTGTAATGAAAAGTCTCCCAGAAAAGAAAAGCCCAGCCCCACTGACGTCACTGCTAAAACTTCCCCAATACTTAAAGAATAACTAATACAAATCCTACTTAAACTATTCTGCAAAATAAAGGAAGAAAGAATACTTCCCAACTCATTGTATGAAGTCAGTATTACCCTGATACCAATGTTATAACATTTATTTATTTATTTATTTATTTATTTATTTATTTATTTATTTATTTTGAGATGGAGTCTTGCTCTGTCACCCAGGCTGGAGTGCAGTGGTAAGATCTCTGCTCACTGCAAGCTCCACCTCCCGGGTTCACGCCATTCTCCTGCCTCAGCCTCCGGAGTAGCTGGGACTACAGGCGCCGCCACCACGCCTGGCTAATTTTTCGTATTTTTAGTAGAGACGCGGTTTCACCGTGTTAGCCAGGATGGTGTCAATCTCCTGACCTCGTGATCTGCCCACCTTGGCTTCCCAAAGTGCTGGGATTAAAGGCTTGAGCCACTGTGCCCGGCCAACATTTATTTTTTTTATCTTATTTTCTTCATTTTATTTTTATTCATTTTTTTCTATTTTTATACTTCTTTCCTCTTTTTTTCACTCCATACCTTCTTTCATTTTGTCCCCCTCCGGAAGTCTGGAGAGGATAAAGTCAATGTCTTAAATATAATTTTGTTTCCTTTTAAAAATTAAGCTTATATTTTTACACTTAATTTTTAATTGCTATATTTTAGAAGCAAAACAAATCTGCTAGTTGTCCTCCATCTCTCTTAAAAGATGAGAAAATATATGTAATTACACTTTCCCATTGTCTTACTTCAGCTGCTACTACTCTTTGGTTTTGTCTCTATATTCTGAGATTTTTAGCCAAGTTTAGTATAATTAAAAGATGTTTTCCCTCTATAGCATACCTACGAGGAGTTTTAACATTTAATGATTATGGACTGAGTATTTACAATAAGTTCATGGCTACCATTACTTCTTTAATCATTCAATCATTCATTCCCTTATGCATTCAAAAGATATGTTTTAACTTCTTTCTAATGAGGCTGAGAGACATTGATAACAAAGTAGGCAAATCCTTGTCTTCCTAAACACATCTGTGAGTCTTCCTTTATGATTTATTTGACATTGCTCAGTTATGTCTTTGAGGAAGGATAAATAGATAATATTATTCCTGAGTCTGTGATATCTATGAATATGTTTTTATATTCAATATGAATAACAGATTAGCTGTAATTTGAATTATATGATTTCTCCATAAAAACTCCAATAAGATATTTTTGTTTTGTTTTTGTTTTACTTTTTAATTATAAAAATTTCAAACATTCAAACTCCATCTCAAAATAAATAAATAAATAAATAAATAAATAAATAAATAAATGTTATAACAATAAGTGGAGTGAAAGCAATTAGGCAAGATAGAGAAATAAAGGCCATTCAAATTGGAAAAGTAGAAATCAAATTCTCTGCCAATGACATGATCTTATACCAAGATCTTACACACTTGAAAAGTGTACACTAGAATGAACCTAAAATGCCCCTCACCCAAATGACATTCATTGACTTGGTAATATCCATATACCATCTATGCCCTTAATATCCATATACCATCTATGCCCATATACCAACCCTGCCACTGGATTTTTTTAAGTGTAGCAAATTACAGGCACCACATTATTTCATCCATAAATATTTCAGAACATCTCTCCTTTCTTTCTTGAGCAGGGTAGATTTTTAATGATCATCTACATCAAAAAGAATTTTTTTTTTTTTTTTTTTTTTTAAGTCCCAAATGCGATATAGGGAAGAACCTGTATTGACTCGACTTGAGTCACTGGAGTAAATGAATGACTTCCCTGAACAAGTTCCAATCTTATTAAAGGGTATCAAAGAGGAGTTTAAGCATTTTTATCAGGAATAATAATGTCTTACAGTAGGACAATTTCCCTATCATTTATATAAGCTGTGGAAATACTGAATATATTTTTTCCCAATTTTGTAATTAACACAGTTAACTCTCCTTGTAGGTTTGCTGAACTCTTTCTTTTATAGTTTGATTCAATGATACAAATGTCATTCTGTTTACTCATGTTTACTTTTGTTTCCTTAGAGTTCACATTGAAAAATATCCCTGTAATGTGTAAATTTGTATTTATTTAATATTTTATAAATATGTAATGTTTTATAAATATGTAATATTTTATAAATATGTTAATATTTTATTCTCTTCTTTGAGATAATATTTTTCAAATGGTCTCTTTTCATTGTCTTTTACATGCTTTCTTTTTTTCTTATTTCTTCAGAAGTTTATAAAAAATTTCTTGCTTTTTTCCTATTTATTAATCTTTGAGTATGGCATATGAATTGCCACCAAAATAGTGTTTGTAACATTGCATTGACTCACCTTCTTAGGTAATACTACATTATAATACTTACTTTATTCCTCTTATAATACTACCTTACCTCATTCCCCTTATAATTCTAGCTGGAGGGTGGGAATATGATGGTCTTTATTTTCTGCTCATTTTTCTCAGCTGCCTGGTAGAGAATGGATAGAACTTGTGATTCTCAAAGTCACTCTGGAGAAAATTAGATGTGTGCTTGTCTGTTGCAAGTTCTGTACTGGGGACAAACCAAGTTGGGCCAAGAATAGGTCATCATCTGAGTGTGGCACATTAGCCACGGAGTTGAATTTTATCTTCTGTTTTATTTATTTACTTTTTCGTTTTGTTTTGTTTTCTCCCTGCCCAGCAAAATAGGGTATAAAACCATTAGCTTGAGAGACCTATTTATTGGAGTCTACTTTCACCAGGATGAGAATAGTCGCTCATATCTTCCTAACAAAGCTTACCTCCAGACTTCTCCTTTTTTATTAGGTGGTAGAAAATTTGATTCTTAAAAACCAAAAATTTTAAGACCCTGGATTTTCTTTAGCATCCCTGCAATAACCAGCCCCTTCAGATTGAAGGCTCTTGAAACAGTCCTTAGGAATATACTTTTTACCACCACAGCTCCAACAGTTTGTTCTTTTTCAGAGACAGGATCTCACCCTGTTGTCCAGGCTGAAGTACAGTCGTGCAATCAAGGCCCATTGCAGCCTGGAACCCGGGGCTCAAGCGACCTTACCTCAGCCTCCCAAGTAGCTGGGACTACCAGTGCACACCACTATGCTCACAAATTTTTGTATTTTATTTATTTATTTACTTACTTATATTTTCTTTTTGTAGAGATGGAGCTTCACCATGTTGCCCAGGCTAGCTTGGTCTTGGTAATGGAGTTGTAACTTGATTACTGGAATCCTTTCAACATTTTCTAAGTATATTCTATCTGCATGTTGTTCTTCAAAATGTGTAGTATAAAGTTGAAGTCATGGCCAGTTAGAGTATAAGTTAAGTTTGAGTTTCTCTTTTCCGTTTCCTTTATCCCCATCCCCACCACTAGGAGCTTTCAAAGAGATGGTGTATTACAAGCGTCTCCATTTGTGTGTTTTCCATCTTTCCTGTATGATATGTGTTGCTCTTTAAAAACCTGAAATCTGAAGATTAGCTAATGCTCTGCACATGACTCACAAGTACCTCTAAGATTAGTTGTTGTACCATATGTATAAATGCCCAGAGCAGGTTTGGAATATCATGTAACAGAAAGTGCCTGGAAATATTGTGCCATTATTTCTTAGCATTCTGAGAACTACATGATGACGAGTATTGTATTTATTCAATTTATTTTAGCCTAGCCAAACATTCTGTATGGAAAACACTACCAGGAAACTTTGTTTCTGACTTAATTACACTGTGACTTCTGTGAAGGTTATATAATGTTTTCAAAGTTTTAATAGTTTTTGAAGGGCCTTTTAAAAATCTTTTTATTCAATTCTTAATATTTATTTTAAAAATAGAATTATGTTTGGAGAGACATAAATAGATTTATATTTTAGGTTTGAAATTTCATGTTAAGATATCACTGAAAAGTATATACTAATATTTTTCTGAATTTTCTTGTTCAGTTTCAGTTATCATAAGGGAAATGCAACATTCAGATCCACAGGCAATATAATTTGTTTCTGAAATTTTCCTCAACTTATATGAGTGTGTATATATATACACACACACACACACGTGTATATATATATTATATATATATTATATATATATTTACAGAGTATAGAAACTCCATAATTGTATTTTGATATGTTATTAAGTTAAAAATCAGCAGCAGAAATTGTAAAACGGAAAGTTTAGTGTTTTTCTCAGCTGGAAAAGAAATCAGACAAACTGAATTACTTCTCTAGTTCACTAATATAATAAGATATATTTAATTTAATTATATGTTGCTTAACTGTCTCATCTTTATAAAGGGCACAGTGCAATAGAAAAATGCATCTTCTAGGCAGGAGTCTAATTGAAGGGGTGATATGAATAGCTTCCACTGGGAAATGCTAAGTAGTTTCCAGACATGGGTAGTATCTCCTCTGTACAGGTGTCAGTGCTGTGGCTGAGAACCCTCAGATTATATGCCCAAAATCACATAGCAAATGGTAAACTTAAAATGAGTACTTTATATTTTGTACAACATGGGGTAATATGTAAGTGAAAAATGGGCTTCTTGCCATTTTACTTATAAGTGTAATAATGCTTATTAGGTTTTCAATGGGAAATAATGACTAATTATATATTTTTCTAGTTTAACATACTGTGATTTCGGGTGTTATTCTGATTGAAATCTTTTTTTTTTTTTCCATTTTACTTTAAGTTCTGGGATACATGTGCTAAACATGCAGGTTTGTTACATAGGCATACATGTGCCATGGTGGTTTGCTACACCTATCAACCTGTTTTCTTGGTTTAAAACCCCACATGCCTTAGGTATTTGTGCTAATGCTCTCCTTCCCCTTGCCCCTCACCCCCTGACAGTCCTCAGTGTGATGTCCACCTCCCTGTGTTCATGTGTTCTCATTGTTGAGCTCCCACTTATGAGTGAGAACATGCAGTGTTTGGTTTTCTGTTCCTGTGTTAGATTGCTGAAGATGATGGTTTCCAACTTCATCCATGTCCCTGCAAAGGACATGAACTCATCCTTTTTAATGGCTGCATAGTATTCCATGGTATGTATGTGCCACATTGTCTTTATCCAGTGTATCATTGATGGGCATTTGTGTTGGTTCCAAGTCTTTGCTATTGTGAATAGTGCCACAATAAACGTACGTGTGTATGTGCCTTTAGAGTAGAATGATTTATAATCCTTTGGGTATATACCAGTAATGGGATTGCTGGGTTAAATGGTATTTCTGGTTCTAGATCCTTGAGGAACCACCACACTATCTTCCACAATGGTCGAACTATTTTACTTTCCCACCAACAGTGTAAAAGCATTCTTATTTCTCCACATCCTCTCCAGCATCTTTTGTCTCCTGACATTTTAATGATCACCATTATAACTGGCTTGAGATGGTATCACATTGTGGTTTTGATTTGCGTTTCTCTGACGACCAGTGATAATGAGCTTTTTTTCATAAGTTTGTTCATCAAATAAATGCCTCCTTTGAGAAGTGTCTGTTCATATATTTCGGCCACTCTTTGATGGGTTTGCTTATTTTCTTGTAAATTTGTTTAAGTTCCTTGTAGATTCGGGATATTAGCCCTTTGACAGATGGATAAACTGCAAAAATTTTATCCCATTCTGTAGGTTGCCTGTTTACTCTGATGATAGTTTCTTTCGCTGTGCAGAAGCTCTTTAGTTTAATTAGATCCCCTTTGTCAATTTTGGCTTATGTTGCTATTGCTTTTGGTGTTTTAGTCATGAACTCTTTGCCCATGCCTATGTCCTGAGTGGTATTGCTTAGATTTCCTTCTAGGGTTTTTATGGTTTTAGATCTTACATTTAAGTCTTTAATCCCTCTAGAGTTAATTTTTGTGTAAGGTCTAAGTAAGGGGTACAACTTCTGTTTTCTGCATATGGCCAGCCAGTTTTCCCAGCATCATTTATTAAATAGGGAATCTTTACCTATTGCTTGTTGTCAGGTTTGTCAAAGATATGACAGTTATAGATTTGTGGTGTTATTTCTGAGACCTCTATTCTGTTCCGTTGATCTATATATCTGTTTTGCTGTTTTGGTTACTGTAGCCTTGTGGTATAGTTTGAAATCAGGTAGTGTGATGCCTCTGCCTTTGTTCTTTTCGCTTAGGATTGTATTGGCTATTCGGGCTATTTTCTGGTTCCATATGAAATTTAAAGTAGTTTTTCTAGTTCTGTTAAGAAAGTCAGTGGTAGCTTGATTGGAATAGCATAGAATCTATAAATTACTTTGGTCTGTATGGCCATTAGCACAATATTGATTCTTCCTACACATGAGTATGGAACGTTTTTCCATTTGTTTGTGTCCTCTCTTACTTCCTTTAGTAGTGAATTGTAGTTCTCCTTGAAGAGGTCCTTCATGTCCCTTGTAAGTTGTATTTCTAGGTATTTTATTCTCTTTGTAGCAATTGTGAATGGGAGTTCACTCATGATTTGGCTCTCTGTTTATCTACTATTGGTGTATCGGAATGCTTGTGATTTTTGCACATTTATTTTGTGTCCTGAGACTTTGCTGAAGTTGTTTATTAGCTTAAGGAGTTTTTGGACTGAGACTATGGGGTTTTCTAAATATACAATCATGTCATCTGCAAACAGAAACAATTTGACTTACTCTCTTCTTATCTGTATACCCTTTATTTCTTTCTCCTGCCTCATTGCCCTGGCCAGAACTTCAAATACTATGTTGAATAGGAGTGGTGAGAGAGGGCATACTTGTCTTGTGTTGGTTTTCAAAGGGAATCCTTCCAGCTTTTCCACATTCAGTATGATATTGGCTATGGGTTTGTTATAAATAGATCTTATTATTTTGAGATATGTTGTATCAATATCTAGTTTATTGAGAGTTTTTAGCATGAAGGGATGTTGAATTTGTATTGAAGGCCTTTTCTGCATCTACTGAGATAATCATATGCTTTTATTGTCATTGGTTCTGTTTATGTGATGGATTACATTTATTGATATGCATATGTTGAACCAGTCTTGCATCCCAGGGATGAAATCGACTCGATCATGGTAGATAAGCTTTTTGATTTGCTGCTGGATTTGATTTGCTAGTAATTTATTGAGAATTTTTCATTGATGTTCATCAGGGATATTGGCCTGAAATTTTCTTAACTAGTTGTGTCTCTGCCAGGTTTTGGAATCAGGATGATGCTGGTGTCATGAGTTGAGGAGGAGTCCCTCTTTTTCTATTGTTTGGAATAGTTTCAGAAGGAATGGTACCAGCTCCTCTTTGGACCTGTGGTAGAATTCGGCTGTGAATCTGTCTGGTCCTGGGCTTTTTTTTGGTTGGTAGGCTATTAGTTATTTCCCCAATTTCAGAACTTATTATTGCTATATTCAGGGATTCGACTTTTTCCTTGTTTAGTCTTGGGAGGGTTATGTGTCCAGGAATTTGTCCATTTTTTCTAGATTTTCCAGTTTATTTGTGTAGAGGTGTTTTTAGTATTCTCTGCTGGTAGTTTGTATTTCTGTGGAATTAGTGGTGATATCCCTTTATCATTTTTTATTGTGTCTATTTGATTCTTCTCTCTTTTCTTCTTTATTAGTCTGGCTAGTGATCTATCTATTTTGTTAATCTTTTAAAAAAATCAGCTCCTGGATTCACTGATTTTTTGAAGGGTTTTTCATGTCTCTGTATCTTTAAGTTCTGCTCTAATCTTATTTATTTCTTGTCTTCTGTTAACTTTTGAATTGGTTTGCTTTTGCTTCTCTAGTTCTTTAAATTGTCGTGTTAGCATGTCAGTTTTAGATCTTTCCTGCTTTCTCCTGTGGACATTTAGTATTATAAATTTCCCTCTATACACTGCTTTAACTGTGTACCACAGATGCTGGTATGTTGTCTCTTTGTTCTCATTGGTTTCAAAGAATGTCACTATTTCTGCCTTCATTTATTTATTTACCCAGTAGTCATTCACGAGCAGGTTGTTCAGTTTCCCTGTAGTTCTGTGGTTTTGAGTGAGTTTTTTTATTTCTGAGTTCTAATTTGATTGCATTGTGGTCTGAGTGACTGTTTGTTATGATTTCCATTCTTTTGCATTTGCTGAGGAGTGTTTTACTTCAAGTTATGTGGTTTTAGAGTAAGTGGTATGTGGTGCTGAGAAGAGTGTATATTCTGTTGATTTTGGGTGGAGAATTCTGTAGATGTCTATTAGATCCACTTGTTCCAAAGCTGAGTTCAAGTCCTGAATATCCTTGTAAATTTTCTGCCTCATTGATCTAATATTGACAATGGGGTGTTAAAGTCTCCCACTATTATTGTGTGGGAGTCTAAGTCTCTTTGTAGGTCTCTAAGAATTTGTTTTATGAATCTGGGTGCTCCTGTATCGGGTGCATATATATTTAGGAAAGCTAGCTCTTCTTGTTGCATTGATCCTTTTAGCATTATGTAATGCCCTTCTTTGTCTCTTTTGATCTTTGTTAGTTTAAGGTCTGTTTTATGAGAGACTAGGATTGCAACCCATGCTTTTTTTTTTTTTTTTTTGCTTTCTATTTGCTTGGTGAATATTCCTTCATCCCTTTATTTTGAGCCTGTGTGAGTCTTTTCACGTGAGATGGGTCTCCTGAATATAGCACACTGATGGATGTTGACTCTATCCAACTTGCCAGTCTGTGTCTTTTAACAGGGCGTTTAGTCCATTTCCATTTAAGGTTCATATTGTTATGTGTGAATTTTATCCTGTCATCATGATGCTAGCTGGTTATTTTACACATTAGTTGATGCAGTTTCTTCATAGTGTCACTGGTCTTTATATTTTTGTGTGTTTTTGCAGTGACTAGTACTGGTTTTTTCTTTCCATATTTAGTGCTTCCTTCAGGGGCTCTTGTAAAGCAGGCCTGGTGGTTACAAAATCCCATTTCTGAAACTTTCCTTTCAAAGGGAATATAATATAAAATGAAATAATTTGCACTGAATCATCGACATTAAGAGGAGCTTTTAATTTGACCCTTATTTTATAAAAACAATGGGACAATAATTTATAATGATCCAAGAATATTTCAAGAATATTTTACACAACTTCCGAGAATATTTATCCTCCCTAAATGTCTCTTTAAGCTTTTCAAATATTAGGATCACTGAACACTTCCATTTATTTGTTTCTATTTGGAAGGAGTGGTGGGATTTGCAAAATAGTGAGTTCATAAAAAATGTCAATCAGAAATGATACACCTACTCAAAATAAGCAAGTATCAACATTTGGTATGTTAGTTACAAAATGAGTAAATTTAGTTCTGATGTTACAATTCCATACAAACACATATGTGTACACATACACACTCACACCCACGCATGTGCAAGCTTAGTCTCATTCATTAGTTTGTATAGTTGGAATATGAGATTGATAGATTATCTCTTCTTCAAAGTTCACTATTGTCAATTAATAGCATTGAGATATCTCTAGATAAAAGTGAGACATGCTAGTATCATGACACAACCATAATTATGGTGGCTTTCTAACTACAGAGATTTTGAGGGAAAGATGTGCTCTTTGGTATGTGAATGTGAGAGATGTCTCTACTTTCAACATGAATTTTTTTCTAAGTCATATCTACCTCTCCATGATAACCATTCTGTGTTTTAATTGATTCTAATTGTTTATTTCCTTAACAGATAAAATTGCTCACAGCTGTTTGAGTTTAATGTGGCCACATGTGTCAGATCATAAGAACACCAAATTTCTATGTAGGCCAATTTTAAGTGCTTAAAATAATTTTGGGTTCTGGATGTGATATAACAATTAAAATTTCATATGGTCATATACATTAAAATAATCTTAATGTATTAAATAAGCTTAATGTTTAATACATTAAGAAATAATGTATTAAATAAACTTAATGTATTAATTAAATAATTTATATGCAATATAATCTCTTACTCATTTTTAATTGTTCTTAAATACCATAACATTTTTATTTAAAAATTTTCTCCTTGTCCCTTTTTGAAATATTTTAAATAACTTGAGTTCTAATTATAATGATTATTTTCTCAGTAAGTAATGATTTAGGTGTGCTATATTAGATATATGTTTAATCTGAGTTTTCTAGGATTTCATAAGTATTCTCCATGTATAAGAGAATTCTAGCCACGTAGGTACAGAGGAAAAGAGAAAAAAAAAACTGTTTCTGAACATCTAGAATTTTTCCAGCCATTCTATTTCTGCATTCCGTAGCAGAGTTATCCCAGACATTGTGAAGATGCTCAAGAGCTCCTGCTCAGCCTTGTCAACAAATGACCAAAGTAGCCTGTGGTTCTATAGTTCACTAATATTGCCACTTGTTTCTGCCAGTCCCCAATCACTCCAGCCTTCCTCAAGAATGGCTTTACCAGACATCCTATGTTAAAGAAAGTCAAGGTTTGTGGACCACATTTGCAAAAGATGAATTATAAATTCTTGAACATGAAGTTACCCATCTCTGTAATGTGAAACTTAACAAATATTGAGTAGTACAAACATTTAATTTCAAGGTGTCATTGTCCTGGATTTTAGAGAATAAATTAACTTGTAATATCAGATACTTAGGAAGTCTTGAAAAAGAGGTTCATTATGCATAAAGTTCTAAAGTCAAACATTGTTTTTATACTTCTTTTGCTCTAGACTTATTTTAACACCTTTTAAATAAGGACTTGGACAAATAGTTCATTTACTGTTTTCTAAATAAAGTTTTCATTTAATTTTAAATTTATGTTGAATATCTTGCTCTTATTTGCCCTTATTAGCATGTAGCAAAAATTTTATCATTTTGTGATATCTCATAAGCTAAATAAAATGTTGAATTTAAACTCACAGGTGTCCTTTTAAACATGAGGCATAAATCGAAATAATCAGAAAGATCATTTTTTGAATTTTCTGGCCTTGTGACTTCTTTGATATTTATTCTCTGATGAGATTTTGGTTTGCCATTTTTGTTCATTTCCTTTTGAATCAAGTAATTATGCTCTAGGTACAATTTACTTCTGTGTTTTCATTTTAAAGCTAAAATTGACTTCATAAATATTTTCTGACATCTCTTCAACTTAAAATATAAAATATGTTATGGTTATACTTATTACCATAATGATGACTTCTTTAGACATATATCATAAATATTTCCATGAAGTCTTTATGAACAAATAAATATTAATTTCAATTGAGAATAAAATTATGTTTTAGCACATACTGTGTATGAGACACTGTGCTAAGATGTTAATGTGGGTTATTTCATTTAATTTTCACAGCTACCTGATTTGGAAACTGAGATTTGGAGAAAATAAGAAATAGGTACAAAATCATACAAACACTAAAAACTCAGATGACAAGGCAGGACCGTCCTAAACTACAACTAGTACTCTTAACAATTAAACTACAGAGTCATACTACCTGATGACACTTTTAAAATATGAAACCTTTCACACAATTTGAAAAGTCCAAAGAAATAATTTAGCTGATACCCATGACCCCCAAACCCCCAATTCAATAGAGATTGACATTTTATAATTTTATTTTTTATTATACTTTAAGTTCTGGGATACATGTGCAGAATGTGTGGGTTTATTACACAGGTAAACACATGCCATGGTGGTTTGCTGCACCCATCAACCCATCATCTACATTAGGTATTTCTCCTAATGCTATCCTTCCCCTAGCCTCCACCCCCCAATAGGCCCTGGTGTGTGATGTTCCCCTCCCTGTATCCATGTGTTCTCATTATTCAACTCCCACTTATGAGTGAGAACATGTGGTGTTTGATTTTCTATTCCTGTGTTAGTTTGCTGAGAGTGATGGTTTCCAGCTTCATCCATGCCCTGCAAAGGACATGAACTCATTCTTTTTTATGGCTGCATAGTATTCCATCGTATATATGTGCCACATTTTCTTTATCTAGTCTCTCATTGATGGGCATTTGGTTGGTTCCAGTCTTTGCTATTGTCAATAGTGCTGCAATACATTTTATAATTTTATTTCATATCTCTCTTCTGATACCCTCCACCACTCCTGTTTCCTATTGAGAACTGATACTAAAGACAGTCTATTCTAGTGGTTCTCTACTAGAAGCAATTTTTCTCCCCTGCCGCAGAGACACTGGAAAATTTCTAAAAACAGTTTTGCTTGTCACAACTGGGGAGAAGGGCACTACTATTAACCAAAGGGTGAAGTCAGAAATGTTGTGAAATGACCTACAGTGCAGAGGAGAGCACCCACAACAAAACCCTAGTCTATCCCATTTACTACCTCTTTTTTTTTCTCCTGAGAAGTCACAACTATCAGGAAGTTAGGGTGAATTATCTCCCTGGAAGTTTTCATACTTTTATTACAGAGTATACATTGAAACATAAGTTTATGCATTTATATTTTATATAGATTGCATCAGACTGATTACTTTTCTTAGAGGGTTTTTATAAACTTGACATTGAAATCCATTTACTATGATAATTTTATCTACTTTAGCTATATGATGGATTTTGATACTTCACATAAGATACTTCTTATATTGCTCTTTTTGAGTCTTTACTGTTCCCTGAGCTTTATTTTTTATTTTTATTTTTAATTTTTTGTGGATACCTAATAGTTGTAGATATTTATGTGGTATGTGTTATATTTTGATACAAACATATAATGTTTAATGTTCAAATGTGGGTATTTAGCACATCCATTGCCTCAAACATTTGTCATTTATTTGTGTTGGGAATATTCCAAATCTTCTAGTTATTAAAATATACAATAAATTATTGTTAAATATAGGCCCTCTATTTTGGTACCAAACACTACCTGTTAACCAACCCCTCTGTATTCCCTCTCCCAAATACCCTACCCAGCCCCTGGTAACACCAGTCTATTCACTACCTCCACGAGATTTTTTTTTTTTTTTCCAGCTCCCCCATATGAGTCAATACATGCAAATTTGTCTTTCAATGCCTGGGTTGTTTCACTTAAAATAATGTCTTCCAGTTTTATCCATGTTGCTACAAATGACAGGATTTCAGTTTTTATGGCTGAATAATATTCCATTATGTATACATGTGACATTTTCTTTATCCATTCATTCATGGACACTTAGGTTGATTCTATATATTGGCTAGTGTGAATAGTGCTGTAATAAACATGGGAGTGCAAATGACTCTTTTATATGCAGTTTTTCCATCTTTTGGATACATACCCAGCAGTAGAATTGCTTGGTCATATGGTAGTTCTATTTTTAGTTCCTTGAGGAAACTCCATACTGTTTTTCCTAATGGCTGTACTAATATACATTGCCACCAACTGTGTTCTCTGAACTTTAGTGTGAGGTTTTCAGGTTTCATAAAATTTCCTTTGGAATTTTGACTGAAATTGCACTGAATGTAGTATAATTAGTGCATTGCTATTTTTAATGATATTTTCATCTAATAATGAAGTGATTTTTCTCTGCTTATGCCCGTCTTTCACCCTTATATCATGTTTTATAATGTTTTTCAGGTACTTTGTTCAATTTTTTGCCATACACCGTACAGTTTAGACACTTTTATAAATGCTAACTCTTAAAATAGTTTCTGGTATTGTGTTGCTTGTGTAGAGGAATGAAAAAGTGCTGAATATTCTGAAAGTTTTCTGGGCCTACTTCATAATAGAAGTTGTTTTCTATATAGACAACCATGTTTGTCTCTTGTTTCTTCTGTTTGGGTTGGTATACCTCTTTTGCCAGCTATGAAATCTAGTATACTATTGAATAAAGGCATGAGTAGTAAACATACTTACTATATCCTTATCTTTAAAGAGGAAAATTGTTAATTTCACCATCAAGTGTGTTATTTACTATAGGTTTTGGGTAGTTATATTTACAATGCTAGATAACCTTTTTTCTAATTCACTTTCTTCTACATCCATTCCATAAATGAATATCGACTTGTCAAATTGGCTTTCTATATCTATTGGCAATAATATATGACCTTTCTTCCTTAATATATTACTTTGAGTAATTAAATGTATTCATTGGATAATATTCCACCATTTTTGCCTTCCTAGTGACCATTCATTTTTGCTCATAATACCTTATATATACATAAACATACATAAACATTTCACTGCTGAATTTGTCATTGAGAAGAAAGACATCCTCTCAAGAGTTCATTTTGTTTTAATAAGTCTTTCTCTCTGACTTGCTTTATTCTTTTTAATGTTTTTATTATACTTTAAGTTCTGGGATACATGTGCAGAACGTGCAGGTTAGTTACATAGGTATATATGTCCTATGGTGGTTTGCTGCACCCATCAACCCAGCATCTACATTAAGTATTTCTTTTAATGCTATCTCTCCCCTGACCCCCAACAGCCCAACAGGCCCCAGTGTGTGATGTTCCCCTCACTGCGTCCATGTGTTCTCATTATTCATCTCCCTCTTATGAGTGAGAAAAAGTGGTGTTTGGTTTTCTATTCCTGTGTCAGTTTGTTGAGAATGATGGTTTTCAGTTTCATCTGTGTCCCTGCAAGGGACATGAACTCATCCTTTTTTATGGCTGCATAGTATTCCATGGTGTATATGTGCCACGTTGTCTTTATTTAGTCTATCATTGATGGGCCTTTGGGTTGGTTACAAGTCTTTGCTATTGTGAATTGTGCTGCAATAAATATATGTGTGCATGTGTCTTTAGAGTAGAATGATTTATAATCCTTTGGGTATATACCCAGTAATGGGATTGCTGGGTCAAATGGTATTTCTGGTTCTAGATACTTGAGGAATCACCATACTGTCTTCCACAATGGTTGAACTAATTTACACTCCCACCAACAGTGTAAAAGCATTTCTATTTCTCCACCTCCTCTCCAGTTTCTGTTGTTTTCTGACTTTTTAGTAATCGCCATTCTAACTGCCATCAAATGGTATCCCATTGTGGTTTTGATTTGCATTTCTCTAATGACCAGTGATGATGAGCTTTTTTTTTTTCATATGTTTGTTGGCCAAATAAATGCCTCCTTTGAGAAATGTCTGTTCATATCTTTCACCCACTTTTTGATGGGGTTGTTTGTTTATATCTTTAAAATTTGTTTAGGTTCCTTGTGGATTCTGGATATTAGCCCTTTGTCAGATGGATAGATTGCAAAAATTTTCTCCCGTTCTGTAGGTTGCCTGTTCATTCTGATGATAGTTTCTTTTGCTGTGCAGAAGCTCTTTAGTTTAACTAGATCCCATTTGTCAATTTTGCCTTTTACTGCCATTGCTTTTGGTGTTTTAGTCATAAAGTCTTTGCCCATGCCTATGTCCTGAATGGTATTGCCTAGGTTTTCTTCTAGGGTTTTTATGGTTTTGGGTCTTACATTTAAGTCTTTAATCCATCTTGAGTTAATTATTGTAAAAGGTGTAAAGAAGTGGTCTAGTTTCTGTTTTTTGCATATGGCTAGCCATTTTTCCCATCACCATTTATTAAATAGGGAATACTTTTCCCATTGCTTGTTTTTGTCAAATTTGTCAAAGATCAGATAGTTGTAGATATGTTGTGTTATTTCTGAGGCCTCTGTTCTGTTCCATTGATCTATATATCTGTTTTATTTATTTATTTATTTATTTATTTATTTATTTATATTTATTTTTTAACCAGTACCATGCTGTTTTGGTTACTGTAGCCTTGTGGTATAGTTTGAATTCAGATAGCATGATGCCTCCAGCCTTGTTCTTTTTGACTATGATTTTTTTGGCTATATGGATTATTTTTTGGTTCCATATGAAATTTAAAGTAGATTTTTTTCTAATTCTGTGAAAAAAGTCAATGGTAGCTTGATTTAATGTTATTTCCATCAAGCTGACCAGCTTTAATATCTATCTTTGGTTTTCTGCATTTTTTTCTGAGAATATTCAAGGCATAGTCCTACTTGAGACATACTCAGAATGTTTAATTGGATAATTCATGGTTTGCTTCACTTCAGTGAATTTTCTGCCTTTATCTCTTCACTTTTTTTTTTTTCTCCTCTCGTCTCTCTTTAGGTAGAAAATATAAACTATCACTCCTTTTCATATTTCTTCTTAACAAAACCCTTATATTCTAGATGATTAAGACAGCTCTATCTCTGAATCCCAAATTCTCTCTTCAAATATAATGAATTTCAATTTTAGTTATATGGTTTATATTGAGAAGTGCTTATCACATCTTTTGTTTTTATCTTTTAATTATTAGACTTGTATTTTACAGTGCTATTTCATATTTTTTATTATCTTAGCCTTGAAGGTTACTTTTTTTGTGTCTGCTGATACTCAAGACGGACTATTTTTCTTATTTTATAATGATATCTTTCTTAAAGGTATATATATATTTTTCTATTTGCAAATATTATGTGGTCTGTTTTAGAATATTCCCTTTGGTGTGTATTTGTGTTTACTTCTACTGAGAGAGTAGGGAGAATTTCTATATCAAGATCAAGTTTTATATTAAGTTCTTGGCCTGTTGATTTCCACATCAGAAAATAAGTGTTCCGGGACAACGAGTGACCAATTTCTACATTGAGGCTTTCTTTTTTCCATCTTAGAGCTCAGGTAGAAAAGTATATATTTGTTTGTTTAGAATCTCACTGTGCCAATGAGCAGATTTTTATAGTTTAGTTTAATGAGGATAGCATTTTAAGTTGGAGTTGTTTCAGCTTCCAGCCTCTATAGGGTTACTGCCTCTTCTTCTGTTCTTATGTGGGCCTTCAATCTCAAGGATCCAATCTCTCCTCATTTCACTTCCTCCTCCAAACCTACCTAAGAACATCAGCTTACACATTAACGGCTTTTGCTTTCAATTTCTCTTGTTTCTGGCACAGGGGATTTCTGTTTCAAACTTGTACTCAGCTTTGTATGTTTAAAAGTTGTCACCGAGATTTATTAAAGGATACAGTATTATAAAAGAAGGTTGTAGTGTTCTATACCACCATAGGATGATTATCCCTAACAATAATATATAGTTTCAAGTAACTAGAAGGTAGAAATTGAATGTTCACAACACAAAAAAATGATGAATGACATGCTAACTACCCCATTACTATTACTATACCATAAACATGTAAAATTATTAATTGTCAATTTTATATATTTTCAAAATGTTTGTTACATTTGTCAAACATAACTATATGCTTGTTAGTGAGAGAACCCCTGCATTCGTTTTGTTCCTCCACTTTCTGTAGCAGGAACTCTATAGAAAGCAGAATTATTGTTTTGATCAGATGTAATCAAATAATGTCATAATATTGTCTTTTTATAAAATATAGTTGTTAAAAGGAAAATGGAATAATGCCAAAAATTGTTTTATAAATATTTACAGCCAATAATCTATTATTCTAACACAATTATAGGTTAATTTAGAATATGTTTTCCATACTTCCTATCCACATATATACTTAATTTATCAGAACTGCAATTTTACTGCATATAGCACCGTAAAGTATGATTTCTTAAACATCATGTAGATTTTGCTTGCCTTCTCATAAGTATATTTTAAAACCTGTATCAAAATCAATTTGTAACAATTTATGGTAATTTATTACACCATCATCTCCTAATGTTGAATTATCTTGCATCCAATTTTTGCTCTTACATATAATGCTGCAAAGAACATCTTTTAAAATTACCTGTTCATTATGTTTAAATTTATTACTATAAAATAAGGTCATAAAATGAAATTTCTATGTCAAATGACATGATCATTTTTATGGCTGTTCTTACACATTACATATATTATATGTCTTTTAGAAGTATTCTGCAGATAGAGGTACCATCCATGAAAAGAAATGCCAATTTTAATGTATTATCTTCAGCATTGGTTTTATGTTTTTTACTTGAATGATGGCAAAAATAAATTAGGTTTGTTTTTAATTTACATTTCTTTGCTTTAGATAAACATTTTCTATGTGGTTATCCTTTTGTATTTTCTTTGTTCTCTCTTCTCTCTCTACTCGATTACAATTTGCATTTGTAGTGTGTTGTGTGTACACACATATATGTCAGCCATTTATTTTGGAATTTATGTTTTTGCCATACATGTATATATTGATATTGTAATTTTAATCACAACTATCACACATGTACACACACGTTTATATATTAAAACATTTTGTGTAAGTAATAAATTTGTGTGCATGCAGTTTCCTCTTGATTCAAATGAAAGAGTGTCTATTAAAATCTGTTATTCATTTTGAGTTTTAGAAATATGGAGAGGGTGCAGTGCATGTGTAGTAAGACTTGTGGAGAAGAGAAGATTCTTGAGGATGCCAATAACAATAATTTTGGTTATCATCATATTCATAATAAAATAATAGGAAAACAACTTAATTGCTGTTCCAGGAATTATGCAGATATTTTACAAGCAAATTGTTACAGATTCTTAAAACAAAATAGTAAATTGACAGGCTTATTCCCTTTTGGCAGATGCCAGATCTAACATCCCACAACTATTGAGAGTAGAGCCAAGTTTTTTGTCTGCCCCCATAGTGGTGAAATTGTGTACTCTTCTCACTATACTCTGTTAACATTGTGCAATAGACTAGAATCTGCTTGGTTCTTGGTCATAGCACACTTCAAACAATTGGCAATGTCTTCTGAGTGAGGATGGTCACAGGTCAGAGTAGATTGGGTAAAGGTTGATGGAGGGGTGCCATCATCTATGTGGTTCCCAGGGAACTCTAATATGATCATACTATTTGCTATCATAGTTTCCTAGAAAAGAGTACATCCTCTGGACATTCAGCATCTACATCTCTCACACCTGCTGGGTGGTAAGTTTTGTAGTTCCGTCTGAAAATTATTTTAAAGCCTTATGTGAATTATGCTTCTATTTCTCCCTTTCCCTGAATTGCTATATCCAGGTTTGCCACTAAGCCATCTAGTCATAATCCTCCCTTTGTATTTGGGAAGCTTACTTTAACATTTTTAAAACTTTATGTGAAGTTTTCAGATGCTTGAAGTCTGAATTCTGCTTTACATGTCTGATTTTCACTTTAGTGCTATGCACATATTGTTATCAAATTTCTTTTCTTTTCTTTTTTTCTTTCTTTTTTTTTTTTTTTTTTGAGATGGAGTTTCACTTTTGTTGCCCAGGCTGGAGTACAATGGCGCAATGTTGGCTCACTGCAACCTCTGCCTCCTGGGTTCAAGTGATTCTCCTGCCTCAGCCTCCCGAGTAGCTAGGATTACAGGCATGCACCACAACGCCTGGCTAATTTTGCATTTTTATTAGAGGTGGGGTTTCTCCATGTTGGTCAGGTTGGTCTCGAACTCCCGACTTCAGGTGGTCCTCCCACCTCAGCCTCCCAAAGTGCTGGGATTACAGGTGTGATTACTGCACCTGGCATAAAGTTTCTTTTACGATATTTATTATTTATCTTCAGACAATTGAGAGAGAAGCAGCGAAGTCTGCCTGCATTTAATCCTGACTCCATTATTTCCCAAGTATAATTCTAGGCTAGATATTAGGCTTCCTGAGCATCAGTTTTCTCATCATATGAATAAAATAGAGAAATCATAATAAAAGTACTTACCTCATCTGATAGTTGGGGGATAGAAAGACATACTGTGAAGAAAAGATGTATCATTCAACAAATCATAGGCAAGAGGCATCACAGTAGTATCTCCAGCTACTGCAAATTAAGAATTGCTATTTTTAGTTTCACTCATTCGTTTCTCCACATATATTTTTCAACTGGTAATCATAGCTCTAAAACTGTATTTTGATTGTATTTGAAATTTTCCTAAACCTATGCATTTCTATATTCATATAGTATTTACTATTTGGAACTATGTTGCAGTTAGTTTATAGTATTTAGGCTCTGTATAAACAGTCATGCATTGCTTAACAATGAGGATATATTCTGATAGATGCTTTGTTAGGTGAGGTCAGCATTGTGCGAAATTGAGAATGTACTTACACAAACCTACATGGTATAGCCTACACACCTAGGCTATATGGCATAGCCTATTGCTTCTGTAAGCCTGTACAGCATGTTACTGTACTGAATATTGTAGGGAATTGTAGCCAATGTAGGTATTTGTGTATGTAAACCTATCTAAACATAGAAAAGGTGATGCTTTTTAGCATGAAGTTACAATGGCTACAATAACACCAGGCAATATAAATTTTTCAGTTCCATTATAATCTTATGAGACCACCATTGTATAAGCAGTCCATCATTGACTGAAATGTCATGTGGCACATGACTACACTCTTTAGTAGGTGGAATTGTGGTAAGCCTATATATTTACTATAGTGATACGCTATTAATAGAGCAACCTCAGTTCATTATATGTATTTCCATTTATTTGCATCTACTTGAACTCAAAAACATTTTATGAACACCTCCTTTTTTAGGGGGGAGATATCTAAAAGAACTTTGTTGCTGCTAGCATGACACGTGGCAAAGGTTTTTCATATCATGTACATATGCTGTTGTGTAAACAAATAAATGTCTGTTATTTGTGCTAATGGTCTTTGCTGAATTACATAAATGTTATTTGATTCTGCATTACTAACCAGGATTCGTTATTAACTTTCTTTATTATTATTAGTGGGAATTAATCTGATACCTTCCAAGGCATGCAGTGTTGTCTATGAATAACACTATTCACCTTTATAACACATATTTTTGTTTGCTCTGTCTTTTAAATTAGCAGGATTCCCTACAATATTGAACAGTATTGGTTGTGATTCATAGCCTTGTTTGTTAAACTGAATTTGAAGGGGTCTTGGACCATCATTTTGTCATTGATTGTAATGTTAGTTTTAGGCTATATGACTATTTCTGAAATAGTATTTTATTTTATTCTTCAGAAGTATTTTATTGGGAGAGATGTCAGATTTTCTCTTGGAATTTTTTAATGATCAACAATTTAATGTTTTCAGCCTACTGACATTACCATTGTTACATTGAAGTATCCTTTTATCTGTGGGTTACATGAGACCATGAGTTTTTTTTTTCTACTTTAAAAAATATTAAAATCCTTGAGGAATCGCCATACTGTTTTCCATAATGGTTGAACTAGTTTACAATCCCACCAACAGTGTAAAAGTGTTCCTATTTCTCCACATCCTCTCCAGCACCTGTTGTTCCCTGACTTTTTAATGATTGCCATTCTAACTGGTGTGAGATGGTATCTCATTGTGGTTTTGATTTGCATTTCTCTGATGGCCAGTGATGATGAGCATTTTTTCATGTGTCTGTTGGCTGTATGAATGTCTTCTTTTGAGAAATGTCTGTTCATATCCTTTGCCCACTTTTTGATGGGGTTGTTTGTTTTTTTCTTGTAAATTTGTTTGAGTTCTTTGTAGGTTCTGGATATTAGCCCTTTGTCAGATGAGTAGATTGCAAAAATTTTCTCCCATTCTGTAGGTTGCCTGTTCACTCTGATGGTAGTTTCTTTTGCTGTGCAGAAGCTCTTTAGTTTAATTAGATCCCATTTGTCAATTTTGGCTTTTGCTGCCATTGCTTTTGGTGTTTTAGACATGAAGTCTTTGCCCATGCCTATGTCCTGAATGGTACTACCTAGGTTTTCCTCTAGGGTTTTTATGGTATTAGGTCTAACATTTAAGTCTCTAATCCATCTTGAATTAATTTTCGTATAAGGAGTAAGGAAAGGATCCAGATTCCTCAAGGATCTAGAACTAGATGTACCATATGACCCAGCCATCCCATTACTGGGTATATACCCAAAGGATTATAAATCATGCTGCTATAAAGACACATGCACATGTATGTTTATTGCGGCACTATTCACAATAGCAAAGACTTGGAATCAACCCAAATGTCCATCAGTGACAGACTGGATTAAGAAAATGTGGCACATATACACCATGGAATACTATGCAGCCATCAAAAAGGATGAGTTTGTGTCCTTTGTAGGGACATGGATGCAGCTGGAAACCATCATTCTTAGCAAATTATCACAAGAACAGAAAAACCAAACACCGCATGTTCTCACTCATAGGTGGGAACTGAACAATGAGATCACTTGGACTCAAGAAGGGGAACATCACACACCGGGGCCTATCATGGGGAGGGGGGAAGAGGGGGGAGGGATTGCATTGGGAGTTATACCTGATGTAAATGATGAGTTGATGGGTGCTGACGAGTTGATGGGTGCAGCACAGCAACATGGCACAAGTATACATATGTAACAAACCTGCACGTTATGCACATGTACCCTAGAACTTAAAGTATAATAATAATAAAAAATAAATAAATAAATAAATAAAAAATATTAAAATAAAAAAGTTAAATTTTATTTGATAAGATTGGGTTCAAATCATAATTAGGTCACTAGGAACTTTATGCATTTCTATTATAATTTTTATTTCCTCCCCTTTTAATCTCCGATATAGGAGTGTACATTATTCCGTACGCTCCCCTCACACACACACAAAGTAGCTGTAATGGTCAGAATCTCTCTTTCCTTCTCTTCTAGTCTTCGTCTTCCTCTCTTTCTCTCTTCCTCTCTTCCTCTCTTCCTCTCTTTCTCTCTCTGTCTCTCTCTCTCTCCCTTCCTTCATCCCTCCCTCCCTCCCTCTCTCTCTCCCTTCCCTTCCCTTCCCTTCCCTTCCCTTCCCTTCCCCTTCCCTTCCCTTCCCTTCCCTTCCCTTCCCTTCCCTCCCCTCCCCTCCCCTCCCCTCCCCTCCCCTCTATCGCCCAGGCTGGAGTGCAGTGGCATGATCTTGGCACACTGCAACTTTAGCCTCCGGGTTCTAGCAATTCTTGTGCCATGCCCAGCTTTTAAAAATTCTTATTTATATATTTTTAATTTTTTTAAGTACAGATGTGGTTTCACCATGTTGGTCAGGCTGGTCTCAAACTCCTGACCTCAAGTAATCCACACGCTTCGGCTCCCCAGAGTGCTAGGATTACAGCTGTGAGCCACTGCACCCGGTCACATTTTTCTTTTTTAATCTGATAACTTTTGGTATGTTTATAGCTATAGCTGTTTATAGGTATAGGTATTTGTACTTGCACTTTGTGCTAAGAGTGGATTATCCTTTTTAAAATAAAGAGTTATTCTCTTGACTTTTGTGTATAGTAATAAATGTCCATGTACAGAATTTCTCTTATTTATTTATAATTCTATTATATTTTTTCAACCTCTGCAGAACAAAAGGGGTATTTTGATGGTAAATTTTATGAAAGTTCACAGATCTGAAATCATTTCTTCTCTTATCTTCACATGTGAATGACAACTTGCTTGGGTAAAGCAGAGTTCTTGGATCATACCTCTTTTTTTCTTGGATCACACCCCTTTTTTTATAAGACTCTGAAGTTATTCCTCTATTAGTGTCTACTGTTGAGTGTCACAGCAGAGAACTCTGAAACAATGATTCTTTGGCTTCTTTGAAAGAGTTTGCTTTTGTTCTCTTAAAGACATAGAAAAAAAAAAACTATTTTTCCTTGAAATTTAAGACTATTTCCTTAACAATTTTATTGAGGTCATTGTGAATTCAATCTCAGCACTTTTTTGGAGTTTTGAAAAGTTTTCTTTAATTTTATACTTTCAAATCTTTTTGTAAAGATTTGTAAATCAAGTGAATTGGAATAAACATCTTATTCCTGTTTATTAATTCAGTTCTACTTCTGTGTTTTCAATATCTGTTATCTCCTTTTTCATCCTCTGTGTCTCTCTATTAAATTGGTTTCTATTTTATATGTATCATCTGCTTAACATCTGGTAAACTGATACATATTTGAGCAACATGCATTCTCATATATACTTCTCCCAATCACTTCTCAAATAAATGCTTGTTAAAACTGTAACAACAAAAAGCTTATAATCCCAGCAACCTGAAACAAGTTATAATTATCCCATATTCAGAAATATATAAGCATACGATGGTGTCTTAATGTACACATAATATATTAGATAACTGAACCCATTTTTGACTCAACATATAGTAAGCATTACATACATCATCAAAATTTAGAAATTTTAGAAAAGCAACAGGAAAGCATCATTTGTGATAATCACATGCAGATAATGACTACTACTCAAATGGGCATGGCATATATATACTATATATATATATATATATATACACACACACACACACACACACACACACACACTCTGGAAAACTGTTCTCTTGTCAAATAATTTTTAAAATCCTATATTACATAAATTTAAGATAATTATATAGAATAATTAGTATGCTAAGTTGTATTTTAATTTTTATAATTCATTTTACAATGTGCTACTTTCTCAGGAAGCAAGAAAATACCTCCTGTAACTAGTACACTTTTCAACAAAGATTGTGAAATGCAGTATTTTTTCTTTTTACTTATATCCTTCTTTTTTTGTTCCTTTAGATATCTTACTTCCTTCTCAATGCACTTCCAATAATAGCTCATTCTCACTGTTCAGAAAGGGGGACTGGTGGAAATAGGCGCATCTCTTACTCTTATCCAGAGAAAAATATTTCTGATACCTCATTTCCCCCAAGATAGTTTTTCTTATGTCCTGGTTATATCTTACATTATGTGCCCCACTGTGTAGAATGCTCTAAAGAGCACAGGCTTTTGAATGAGGCAGACTAAATCTGGTGCCTCTTCTACCACTTACAAGATGTGTGTTGTTTGATGAATTATTTTACCTCTCAGGACCTCATTTTTACCATCATTTAAGTGTAGATCATATTAGGTTTCTTAAAAGTCACTGGGATAGATAGTAGACTCATTTGCAGGTTATATAACATACTCCTACACATTAGAATAAAAAGGAAATGACCCATATTCATATAGAAACATTTCTACATGAATTCCTCAAGAAAGAAAGGCAATTTTACTTTATTTTTTAAAATAAACTGCATTGTGTACTATCATATCACATATTTACTTATTTTTGCCCCCTTGTGACAAAAGCAGCTATAATTTACTTATTTACCAAAACTCCTGTATATAATACACTATTACTATCATTCCTCATGGTTTACATTAAATCTTTCAATGTGCTAATCCTAAATATTTGATACTTTGTATCATTTGACCTACATCTCCTCATATCTTCTGCCTCCCACAGCCTGACCCTGGCAACCACTATTTTATTCTCCATCTCTATATATTTGATCTTTTAAAAAATTTCACATACAAGCAAGATCGACCGGGTGTGGTGGCTCACACCTGTAATCCCAGAACATTGGGAAGCTGAAGTGGGCGGATTACCTGAGGTCAGGAGCTGGAGACCAGCCTGGCCAACATGGTGAAACCGTCTCTACTAAAAATACAAAATTAATCAGGGGTGGAGGCACACGCCTGTAATGCCAGCTACTCAGGAGGCTGAGACAGAACTGCTTGAATCCAGGAGGCGGAGGTTGTAGTGAGCTGATATAGTGCCACTGCACTCCAACCTGGGAGACAGAACAAGACTCTATCTCAAAGAAACAAAAACAAAAACAAAAAACAAACAAACAAAAAACTCATACAAGGAAGATCATGCAACATGTTTTTATGTTTTTTTTCCTGTGTCTGTCTTATTTGACCCAGCACAGTATCCTCCAGGTCCATTCATATTGTGACGAGTGACAGGATCTCCTTTTTAGAAGGCTGAATAATGTTCAAAAACTATGATAGTTTCTTTATCCATTTTTTTTTTCGTTGATAGGCACCTAGATTGTTTTCATAGCTTGACTATTGTGAATAAAGCTACAATGAACATGGGACTGCAGATATCTTTATGAGGTGGTGATTTTATTTTCTTAGAATGGTACTTCTATTTTTAATATCATTAGAAATCTGACACTGTTTCCTATAATGCCTGCACCAACACAATACAAGAGTTTCCTTTTCTCCCCACTCTTACCAACACCTGTTATCTCTTATCTTTTCTATAATAGTTATCCTAACACTTATGAGGATATATAGCAGTATTGGAATTGTATTTCCTGTGGAATTGGTGATGTTGAGCACTTTTTCATGTACTTGTTAGACATTTTTATGTCATCTTTGGAGAAATGTCTATTCAAGTCTTTTGTCCAGTTTTTAATCAGGTTATGTTTTCTTACTATATTAAGTTGTATGAATTATGTGTGAATCTTGGATATTAACCCCTTGTTTGTTGTATGGTTTGAAAATATGTTTTTTCCAAGTCTGTTGATTGCCTTCTCATTTTGTTGATTTTTTCTTTT
Source organism: Macaca thibetana thibetana (assembly GCF_024542745.1). Lineage (NCBI taxonomy): Eukaryota > Metazoa > Chordata > Mammalia > Primates > Cercopithecidae > Macaca > Macaca thibetana. The sequence continues at coordinate 70,218,398 of NC_065592.1, forward strand.
GCTGAGAAGAAATTTTTTAGTTTGATGTTGTTTCTTTTATTTATATTTGCTTTTGTAGCCTACGTTTCTGGTGTGATACCCAAGAAATCATTGCTAAGGCTAATGTCAAGGAGCTTTTCCTCTATGTTCTCTACTAGGAGTTGTATGATTTCAGGTCTTATGATTAGGTCTCTCTTACATTCTGAGTTGATTTTTGTGTATGGTATAAGAGAAGGATTCCATTTCATTGTCTTGGATATGCCAATCCAGGTTTGTAAATACAGCAAATTTATTGAAGACATTATCCTTTCCTCATGTATCTTTTTGGTGCCCTTGTCAAAAATTAGTTGACTGTATATGTTTAGATTTATTTTGGGGCTCTTTAATCTCTTCCACTGGTCTGTGTATCTGTATGCCAGTATCACATTCTTTTGATTACTATAGCTTTGTAATATACTTTTAAATCAGGAAGTAAGGTGTTTTCAACTCCTTTTTTTTTCCAGAATTGTTTTGGCTATTCAAGATCTTTTGTGGTTTCATACAAATTTTAAGGTTTTATTTCTATTTTTGTGAATAATGCCACTGGAATTTTGATAGGGACTGCATTGAATCTATTTACTGCTTTATGTAGTATTAACATTTTAAGAGTTAGTTTTTCTGATCCATAAGCATGGAATAGCTTTTCATTTATTTGTGTCCTATTTAATTTTTTTTATATGTGTTTTATAGTTTTCAGTGTACAGGTGTTTCACCTCCTTGGTTGAGTTTATTCCTAAGCTTTTTGTGCTATTGTAAACGGGATTGTTTTCTTGATTTGTTTTTTGTCTAGGTTGTTGTTTGTGTATAGATATGCTCCAAAGTTGGGTGACTGTCACCACCATCCATCTCCAAAACTCTGACTACACAACATTATGAATGTATTTAATACCACTTAACTGTACACTTAAAATTGTTAAAATAGTAAGTTTTTTATATATTTACTATAACAAAAAATTGGAAAAAGTGCAGTTAATATTTGAGGAGAAACTATACTATTAAATTTCTTTCCTTAACATTATTTCTTTAAAATATTTAATTAAAATACTATTTTAATTAAATAAATTTATTCTGCAATCTATCCATCTGACAAAGGGCTAATATCCAGAATCCACAAGGAACTTAAACAAATTTACAAGAAAAAACAACCCCTTCAAAAAGTGGGCAAAGGGTGTGAACAGACACTTCTCAAAAGAAGACATTTAGGCAGCCAACAAACGTATGAAAAAAAGCTCATCATCACAGGTCATTAGAAAAATGCAAATCAAAACCACAATGAGATACCATCTCACACCAGTTAGAATGGCGATCATTAAAAGTCAGGAAACAACAGATGCTGGAGAGGATGTGGAGAAGTAGGAATGCTTTTACACTGTTGGTGGGAGTGTAAATTAGTTCAACCATTGTGGAAGACAGTGTGGTGATTCCTCAAGGATCTAGAACCAGAAATACCATTTGACCTAGTAATTCCAATGTCCTTTGCAGGGACATGGATGAAGCTGGAGACCATCATTCTCAGCAGACTGTCACAAGAACAGAGAGCCAAACCCCACATGTTCTCACTCATAAATGAGAGCTGAACAGTGAGAACACATGGACACAGGGAGGGGAACATCACATACCGGGACCTGTTGGGGGTGGGGGGTGAGGGGAGGGATAGCATTAGGAGAAATACCTAATGTAGATGACGGGTTGATGGTTGCAGCAAACCACCATGGAACGTGTATACCTATGTAACAAACCTGCACGTTCTGCACATATACCCCAGAACTTAAAGTATAATTTAAAAATCCTTTTTAAAGTTAAAAAATAAAAGAAATGATATGATGCTTTGCATGTTGATTTTATATTTTGCAACTTTATTGAATTCATTTATTAGACCTAACAGTTTTTTGGTGGTGTCTTTGACGTTTTCTACATACAGGGTATCATTTGCAAATACAGATAATTTTACTTCTTCCTTTTTTACTTGGAAGCATTTATTTGTTTTTCTTGTCTACTCTTTGTAGTACTTCAGTACTATGTTAAATAGAAGTGGCAAGAGTGGGCATCCTTGCTTCGTACCAGATGTTAAAGGAAAAGCTTTCAATTTCTCCCCATTTATTATGATGTTAGCTGTGCTTTTTAAATAAATGTCCTTTACTACATTGAAGAACTTTTCCTCTATGCCTAAACTGTTGAGATGCTTTATCAAGAAAGAATGATGAATATAGTCTAACGTTTTTTTCTGCTTCAGTTGTTGTGATCATGTGGTTATGTCTTTCAGTCTGTTAACATGATGTATCCATTAGTTGATTTGCGTATGTTAAAACAGCCTTTTAGATAAGGATAAATCCTGCTTGATGACAAAATATAATCTTTTGATGGGTTGTTGAATTTAATTTGCTAATATTTTATTGAGTAATTTTTGCAATAATGTTCTTCAGAGTTATTGGCCTATAGTTTTCTTTCCTTGGGATATCTTTGTCTTAGGTTTCAAGATGATGCTGGCTTCATAAAATGTGAAAGTATGCCCTCCAGCTCTATCATGGAAGAAGTTAAGAAGGATTAATATGAATTTTTATTTAAAAATTTGGTAGAATTCAGCTATAAAGCCATCGGGTCCTGGACTTTCCTTTCTTGGGAGGTTTTTAGTTAATACTTCAATCTCTTTTATTGTTATTGGTCTGTGTTCAGGCTTTCTATTTATTCCTGATTCACTTTTGTAATTCATATTTTTGAGTAATGTATCAATTTTCTCTAGTTTATCAAATGTGTTGGTGTATAGCTATTAATAATGGTTCCTTATGATCCTTTTCATTTCTGATTTTATATATAAGTCTTCTTTCTATTTAGTTAGTCTGGCTAAGGATATGTCAGTTTTATGTTTTCAAAATAAGTATGCAAATTTAAATTGCAATGAAGTAGCACAATACACCCAATAACATTTCTATTGACTGACACTGTGTTTTGGTAGTAATAAACAGAAATAGGAACACTCATATCTTGCTGGTGGGAATAAAAATTGCCACAGTTACTGTGAAACTTTCTGAAAGTTTCTGCTACAAGTAAACATACACTGTCTCTATGATCCACTAATAGTTCACCTAGAGATTTCAGTGCTCATGGCAGCTTTATCTATAGTAGCCCCAAAATGCAAATAATTTTAATGTCTGTGAATAGTAGAAGAAATAAATGAAGTGTGGTATATTCTTAAAATGGAACGCTACACTACTAATACACGTGAAGACATTGAAAGAAGTGTTCTCAGAAATAACCAAGGCTTTATAGACTATATGATGACTAATTTCATGAATATAAAGTCGGGAGCAAGAAAAACCAATCTATGGAAATAGAGGTTAAAATAATGGTTACTTCCATGGAATGGAGTGGGTATGGCTAAAAAGTGGCAAAAATAAACTTTCAATATCCTGATCCAGGTAGCCATTTTATAGGTGTATATACATATAAAAATAAGTTGTTTAATTGAATCCTTAAAATGAGTTAATTTTATGGCATGTAAATTATGCTTCAATAAAACTGTTACTAAAACTCCAGCTCTACATTTAAGATATGTGCACTTCAGGAAGATTCTGATTATATGCATTAGCTCAATAAAAAAGTAAAAAGTTATTAATAAAACAATGAGATGTGTATAATATACAATATTTTTCTGACAGTTAATAGATTCTTAAGATATTGGAGCTATTTTGGCTGTTATAAGAAATCGATATGCAGTACTTCATATAAAGTCATTTTAAATAAAAAATGTGCTTCATATTCCTAGCTACTGGTTTAAACAATTGGTTTTTGGACTACTACCTGTTTATGAATTGGGGGCAGCCTATATATATGCAATGAATTTTCTGACAAAGAAAGTCCTAGATGCAGAAATGAGTTATATTCTGTATCATCTGGAAAGCTGTTTGAAGAAAATTAAGGAAGTATAAAATAGACTAGAAATGTGTTTCCATTGCATTGCCTCTAAGAAATGGTTAGTAAGAAAAGAAAGCACACTGAAAAAGATGAATCTCTGAATCTGGGACAAATCTGCTGTGTCTGAGTCTGCATCAAAGCCCAGCTTACTGTTTTGCCAGAATTTATGTTCTTTTTCCAGAGAAAGGCGCTATCTATTTGATGACTGATCCATAACATTTGTTAATGAAAACTAGCAAACAAACAAGAAAAAAATTGATTTTCTTAAACTATAGTCCTAATCTCTGGATTTAATGTGTCTCTAGAGTTAAAGTTCTCCCTTTGATCTTTTAAACAAACAAAAATAAATTGAAATGTTTCCACATCTAATAGTGCTAACCAACATCACCATGCTTAGTGATTGCATGGCAAGTGCAATACACATTATGCGGAGGTTTTGATTCACTTGGTAAATGGAGCTTCAAAAATTATTATCAGGTTTTTAAACAATGATACATATGAAATGGTGTTTCAAAACAGTACTTTAAAACTACACCCATTTAATTTGTTCTATTTTTCTGTTACATTTTTATAGGTTCCTATTTCTCCTGCTGCTGAAATTGCTTAGCCTTATCAGGTTTTATGAATGGAACAGAGTCTGAAGTAGTTTATTTAATGAATCCAAACTATCTGCGTATTTCATCTTTATGTAATAGACAAAGACAACAAGCCTTCTTTCTACTTGGTTCTAGTGAGCCTGAGTCATAAATATTTTTTGGTTGGCTCATAAAAAAGACAGCTCTATAATATGAGAATTAAAACAGAATTAGAGGAACAAGGGATTAGAAACAATATTCTAATGTGTTTTTATGACTACATTACATCTTATTTTGTGATTTCCTAGCAGTCAAAGCAAAAAAGGTAACACAATTGGTTTTACATATTTTGTAATCTACTGAAAGTAATCATATTCAGTAGGAGTAATAGCTTTTTCCTTATAAATAAATGATGAAGAAAGATCTACATCGTTGAAATTTTGAACAACTTAATAAACAAAGGTTTTACCAATCATTTTACAGAATTTGGAGAACATATTGTGTTGGTTCTCAACAAAGGATGAATGTGTCCCATAAAGTTTCTATTCAAATTATATGCTAACGAATAGGAGAGACAAAAGGGGAGAGGGAGAGAGATCACGAACAAAAGGAATTAAAAACTACTGTGAAGTAAAATAATCTGGGTGATGGCAGGTTTAAAAAATGTTGAGTTTGAGGTGTGGTAAGGGCATCAGAGTGGAGATGTAAAAAAAAGTCACTGCACATATAAGTGTGATTTAAAGGATAGGTTAAGACAAGAAATATAGAGCTAGATGTTTCTGCATAAGGTGATAGTTGAGGACCAAGTAGAGGACAGTAAAGTTAAGGACCTAAAACACTGAAATTAGAGATGGAAAGAATTTTTAAGGGTCAAAAGGAAGATAAATACCTCAGTAACTGAAAGCAGAGAAATAGAAGAACAATGAGAATTATTTCACCTAAAGTAATGAAAGAAAAAAAATTTGGAAAGCTCTCATCAGCAGTGCTACAGAGGCTCCAGAGGAGGTAGAAAAAAAAATTAGATCATCAGTTTGTGTCAAGAAGATCATTGATAACCTTTGAGTGAGCAGTTTTCTTAAAATGTGGGGAGACAGAAAACCAATAACAAGGTGATAACAGGTTAGTTGAGTGATAGTAAGGGATAGGAAATTTTTAAAAAATATTCTTAAAAAGTCAAATATACACTATACATCTCTGGAGAAAATATTCTAAAAATATTTTTGTCCTCTCAACTTTAATTTCTTGCCGCTTACTGAGGTTTTGAACTTTTTAATCTGCACTCAGCACATTTGATCACATTGTTTAATCTTTAGAACCATTCTTAGAGCTTTCTATTGTGTGTGTGTGTGTGTGTGTGTAAACACTTTTAGAATTAAAGAAAAATCCTGCATGTGTGCTTTTGGTGCACGGAAGCAAGTAAATGGATGAAGGATCCAAAGGCAAGAGGAAACAATTAATGCAAATCCTGGATTAAGCTAAGAATGAAAAATTGAAGCACAAAGAATAATTTCAGGATGAACACATTCTGATACAAGAACTAGGGGAGAGAAGAGATAGAAAATATGGAATATGTTTAAGGTGGAAGAATAATTCCTAGGTAATGGTTTGTATCTTTTCAGTAAAGTAGGAAGCATAGTCTACTGTGAGTTACAATAATGAGGATGGTGGAAGTGGATGCTGAGAACAGTATGTCTTGCTATCGATATTTTTGGTGATGATAAAGTACAAGTAATCAATTTCAATTTTTTTAAAAAAGTATTCTGAGGAATTTATTTGGCTCACGAATCTTGGAGAAGATGTACTGTCATGATTAGACTGTAAAACCCTGTACTGTTTTCCAAAGTCATCAGCAGTGTAAGGATTTAGTTGAGGAATAGAGAAGGGTAGTTATATCTAGTATTGGGAACAGATGGCAGATGTTCAGGAAAGCGAGAAAATATGTGGCCTTTGTAATTAAACAATAACTAGCTGAAATGATAAAATGGAAATCCAGGTGTCCAGGTTCTGTTTATCAACTATAATCTGTTGATTACAGTTTAGTAGGTATAGTTTGCTTTTTTTTTTTTTTTTTTTTTTTTTCTCTCCATAGAAACAGACTCTAATGACAGATGGCTTTATTTATTATGGGGCATTAATAGCTGGTGGATACTATCTTGTATTATACTTGTTTTCAGAAAATACATGGTTAAATCACAAAGGAACTTTAAATAGCAGCCTATTGTTTGGGGTAGCCTCAACATGATAAAGGCCATATGTGACAAGCCCACAGCTGACTCATGCTCAATGGTGAAATGCTGAAAGCTTTTTCTCTAATATCTAGAACAAGACAAGGGTTATCATTCTTACCAGTTTCATTGAACACAGTACTGAAAGTCCTAACCAGAACAATTAGGCAAGAACAAAAATAAAAGACATCCACATTGGAAAGGAAGAAGGTACATGGTTTTGGTTTACAAATGACATAATCTTGTGTAAATAAACGTTAACACCCCCACAAAAAAAATGATGAGACATAATAAATTCAATAAAGTTGCAGGATTCTAAATCAACATACAAAATTGGTAGCATTTCAATACACTAACAATGAAATGCCTTAAAAAATAATTTTTAAAAAGCAATCTCATTTGCAAGAGCTATGAAAAATGAAATACTTAGGAATACATTTAACCAAGGAGATGAAGGACACTGAAAACTATAAAACATTGATGGAAGATATTGAAGAATACACGTAATTGGAAAGAAATCCCAAGTTTGTGAATTGGAACAATTAATATTGCTAACATATCTACATTATCCAATGTGGCCTACAGATCATTTCAATATCTACCAAACTTCTTTTTTTTTTTTTTTTTTTTTTTTTTTTTTTTTTTTTTGAGACGGAGTCTCGCTCTGTCGCCCAGGCTGGAGTGCAGTGGCCGGATCTCAGCTCACTGCAAGCTCTGCCTCCCGGGTTTACGCCATTCTCCTGCCTCAGCCTCCCGAGTAGCTGGGACTACAGGCGCCCGCCACCTCGCCCGGCTAGTTTTTTTGTATTTTTTTAGTAGAGACGGGGTTTCACCGCGTTAGCCAGGATGGTCTCGATCTCCTGACCTCGTGATCCGCCCGTCTCGGCCTCCCAAAGTGCTGGGATTACAGGCTTGAGCCACCGCAAACTTCTTAAGTTATTTTTGAAATTAGAAGAACTTCTGAAATTTATGTGGAACCACAAAATCTCATGACTAGTCAAAGAATCTAGAGAAAGAACAAATAACTGGAGCCATCACATTACCTGCTTTCAAACTATATTATAAATCTACAGTAATCAAAACAGTATGGTATTGTTATGAAAACAGACACATAAGCCAAAAGAACAGAATAGGGAGCCAGAAATAAAATCATTTATATATGGGCAACTAATGTTTGACAAGAGCTTAAATAATATACAATGGAGAAAAGATAGGATCATCAATAAATGGTGTTAGGAAAATTATGTATTTCATATACAAACAAATGGAATTAAACTCATACCATACACAAAAATCAACTCAAAATTGATTGAGGATCTAAATATAAGGTCTGAAACCATAAAATTCCCAAAATAAAACATAAGGGAAATGCTCCTTGATATCCTCTTCACAATAATTTCTTGAATCTGATTCCAAAAACAGAGAAAACAAAAGCAAAAATAAACATGAGACCACATCAAACTAAAATCCTTATGCACAACAATGGAAACAACTCATAGATGTAAAGGCAACCAATGTTATAGGAGAAAATAATTGCAAACCATGTATCTGACATGAGGCAAAATCTAAAATATATAAGGAACTCATACAACTAAATAGCTAACAAAACGAAATGAAACAAATGAATAATCTGATTTTTTAAAATGAATAGACATTTTTTTTCAAGAAGACACACAAATAGCCAATAGGTAAATCACTAATCATCAGAGATGTGAACAACACTAATCATCAGGAAAACGCACATCAAAAGTACAATGAGATATTCCCTCCCATATGTTATGGTGGCTATTATAAAAAATAAGATAACAAGTTTTGGTGAGGGTGTGGAGAAATGGGAGCTCTGTCTACTGTTGGTGGGAGTGTAAATTGGCATAGCCATTATGGAAAAAGTATGAATGATGTTCAAAAATAAAAATAAAAATAGAACTACCGTAAAATCCATCAATCACTCTTTAAGGCATATATTCAAAGTAAATGAAATCAGTATCTTAAAAATATGTCTGTACCCCCATGTTCCCTGAAGCATTATTCACAATGACGAAGGTATGGAAAAGCCTGAGTGTCCACCAATGGATAAATGAAGGAAGAAAATGTGCCATATATATACACAATAAAGTACAAAGTTTTATTTGTGTATTCTCCTATTTGAATGTAATAATCTATTGATAATACCTCTTCAAAACAATTTGGGATTGCTCTTGAACTTGAAGCTTCTTCTACTAGTCTCACTGATGAAACTGTAAATTATAAAGGATGTAAATAAGAAGTGTAAGAAATTTTTAATTCAGAAGCTAACAGAAAAGCTCTTTCTTTGCCCCAGAGGTAGCCTTTCATATTTGCTTCTCTTTCTTCCCACAGAAGAAATAATTAAGCTTTAATTAGGAAATAATACCTTGAACTGATGCTATGAAGTTACTGTGGTATGTAACACATGACTAGGGTGAAGTTAAGTGTTGTCTCATTTTGTTCAGATGGTTTTAGAAGGAGCTAAGAAAGCATTGGTATTAAGAACAAGTAAATTAAAATGAGCCTAATTTCTAATTGAAAAACACACATAAATACTTTGAAAACAACTTTATTAGTGAAAATTGTTTACAGACTTCAAGATAACAAGGATAAGAACACTTTTATAGTACGTGCTTTGTGCCACACACTGATGGCACTGATCTAGTTGCTGAATATGTCAAATTCATTTAATCCTTGAAACAACATTATGAAGTAGATAGTATTTTAATCATCCGATTACAGATAATAACTAGGCTGAAGATATGCTCCAGATCAGACAAGCGGGAAGTAGAAAGGACCAAGATTCAAACCAAAGAGGTCTCATTAAGGATCTCATCCACAATGCTCAACTGCATTTCATTATTAAAAAAGAAAAAGCCACAATTGCCATGGGATTGACTTTATTATGTAAAACAGAATGATGGCATTATTTGTAATCACAGTCTCCAGTCATTTTGTTTCAGAAATTAATTCTCTAGTGAAATAAGGAAATAAGCAAATGTAATTAATAAATTGTAACAATAATTTATTTCTCTCCTTGGCCCCAGCATACCTGAAGCAGTGTTTTGTTCAAAGTAGAGCCTCAAATTGATATTTATTAACGTATATTTTGCCACTTGAGGTGTTTTAAAGTGTATAGTGAGTCAAACTAATCAGAAATATCAAAATATGTATAGTTAAATACTTTTAAAACCTCTTAATATGGTGGACGAAAAACATAAAAATCCTGACTTCTTGAGTAAAGTGTCAAGATTATTTATCACGTTATTAAGTGGCGTTTACAAACCCTCTAGTGAGTTACATGTAAGAGAGATAGGAATATGGGTTTTGACTTCTCAGAGTACTTAGAGATTTTTATGAATCAAATGTGTTAAGAGTGATTAAAAATGTTGAAATTCTACATAAATAACCTGTTTATTTTCTTTCCAAAGAATATAAATGTCCCCCAAATAATAACAACCAACAATTGTATAAGACGTGGTAGTAGAGCTGCAGTCATATTCACTAAAATCTTTCAAGTCTTCTGAATTAAGCCTTTTCACAGAAAGAACAAATGCCAACTGGATGGTTTTATTTATTTATTTATTTATTTTATTTTTTTTTTTTTTTGAGACGGAGTCTCACGCTGTTGCCCAGGCTGGAGTGTAGTGGCCGGATCTCAGCTCACTGCAAGCTCCGCCTCCCGGGTTCGGGCCATTCTCCTGCCTCCGCCTCCTGAGTAGCTGGGACTACAGGCGCCCGCCACCTCGCCCGGCTAGTTTTTTGTATTTTTTAGTAGAGACGGGGTTTCACCATGTTAGCCAGGATGGTCTCGATCTCCTGACCTAGTGATCCACCCGTCTCGGCCTCCCAAAGTGCTGGGATTACAGGCTTGAGCCACCGCGCCCGGCCCAACTGGATGGTTTTAAATAAAGACTACAAACTGATTAGTGCATGGACTGAGGAAAGCACATTCGCCAAACAACAAGACAGTAAAATATATGATCAAATTTTAATATTATAGCTCTTTTCAAGGGTAATAGCTTAATTTAAAGTGGAACTGGACTCCTCTCTCAGTTTTTGCATACCTAAGGATTCATAAAATATAAACTACAGATTAGGGACTATAAATTCTGAAAGGCTTTGAATAAAGCAATAAATAATCGTGGTGCACATTCTTGAAAATCTCTCTGAATTATTGACAAATAGCATGCCTTAAATAATACAAATTTCTTATAGTTCCCAACAGCAAGCTAATATGACAATTAGATAAAGAACTTAACCATATATTTTATTATATGTCATATACATGATGCATTTTTATATGCAGTTATGTGCATAATAAATCTTTTTTTATTATACTTTAACTTATAGGGTACATTTTAAAATTATATTGGTTTTGTCTTAAGTTCAAAGATATGAGTAAGTGTGCTATTTTCATTATGTAGAATGATTAGTAAATTAATGAAGTATTTGCAAAGACTCTAAATTTGAAAAAGCATGAAATATTAGCAAGAGATAATAATATGTAAGTGAATCCCTTCTCTGTTTGGAGAGAATGAGTTCTCTTGGGCATGCAAAATGCACTTGAGTGTGATTTGATGCGTTGGACAGAGCATTGGGCTGGGGGAACAGATAAAGACTCTTTTCACTTTGCCAGTTATTAGCCTGGCTCTTTGGCCAAGTTAACTAAACATTCTTAGCTCTAATATCCTCAGATGTAAAATAGGAAAAAAGTAATTTTCATTTTAATAGATGGTGGTGAAGAAGAGATCAAATTATACAAATCTTACATGTAAAGTTTAAACCATGACCGGTAAGGTATATTTAAGGTGTTCATTATCACTTGCCATTTTAGCCACTTCCTATTATATTTCATCTCTATGTTTTAGATGATCCGCCTTTCACTAAGTATTATATTTATTATACTTAGTACTTAACGGATTTATATGATCTTGATTAATAAGACAGGGCAGGAGCCATTGGAGCCATTGTGGCTATTTTCCTTTTACTGTAGTCTGTTCAGAAACACTCAAAAGCAGCGGCTATCTATATATATAGAAGTAGACCTCTGTGTTGCCCTCTGTTTGGCCAGTTTCTCAAGAGCCAGGCTATCACCAGCTCTCTAATTATATGTTATCTGTCATTCAAGCCTCAAAAGTTTGCAAGAGTCAAAGCCTTAAGTTAGGAATTTTTCCATACTCTTTAGTTATGGTAATGTAGTAAAGTTAATGCTGTCTTACGACTCGAAAAGACTTGAATTTGTAGCCTCAGTTACAATTGTGTAATGATTAATTCAATTATATTTGGGGCTCAGTTTCCTCAACTAAAAATAGAGATACTTATACATACACTTATGTCTACACACATTATACACACAAACACACTCACACACACATGTAATTATAATGCGGACGATGTGTGCCAGTGTCAGTTACACAATATTCTCAGCACATAGGTTGTGCTTGATCTCAAGTTTCCCTGTTAATGTGAAGTCTGAGTATCCTAATTCACCTCTTCCATTGTTTTATATTATCAGGCATATCACTTATACTACTTTGCATAGAATAATAGAGCAGTAAATAATAGAGAATCTGAAGTCTGACCTTCTACTTGAAGAATGAAGGAAACTGGGTGGTAGATCAAAAGCTCTGGTCACATACTTCACCGGGATGGACCTCTTTGGGTTCTTAGTCTTGCATTTTTCTTTTCTGTATTCCTCTCTCTACTTAAGAGATAAAAACCAAATATTTGTATATAGTATGATTAGTTATATTATTGTTTTTCAGTGCTCTAAAACAGGAAATGTGGTGGGTAGGAATAGTGGAATGCAATTTGGTCTGAAAAATGATTTGATTTCAGAAAATGCTGGCAAAACCATATCTGATGGCAGAGATTCAGGTTTCTACCAAGCCCCCAAAAGCCAGAGTGTTCAGAGATAGTTATGTGGAAGGCTGAGAATATTAACAGTAGCAAATGAGGGCCCAAAGGTACCCTCAATCAAGGAAGATAATGGTGTAGGACCTGACAGAGGATGTGGTTAACCTAAAATAGAGTCTTCTCATTAACTTCCATGACAATTATTTCTCTGTATGCCATGTGCTCAAGTGCAGATTGCAAAATTAGCTGACTTGGCACTATATTTTGCTGCATGCAGGCTGAAATGGAACTCTTGTTAGCTACCTTGCTGCACATCAGGAGATCTAGAAAGGAGACTTTTCTTCCTAAAAGCTGCTTCCACTACAGGAATTGCCCTGCCAGGATACATGGGATGAAAGTTGGCAAGAGTTTTCTCTCTGAACCACTAAATCTCAATACCTATGTAAGGAAATTCTTGTTATAATGTTATGAAATGCCTAGGTTTATCAGAGTATATTTGGGCAAACTGTCTCACTAAATACCCTTTGCACTTATATGGAGTTCTGTAAATGTGTCCTTGCTTGTACAAATTCTACATAACTGGAGGCATATAAGCATGGGCAGTATGCTGTGGCACAAACATTAGGCCCATGATTTCTGAAAACATTTTTGCAGTTCTTTTCAAAGTCATCACTCTCTTCATGGATTCAGTTTCCTTTTAAACACACATAATATTGAAGCAATTTGTCTCTTTGATATGCAAAAGTCTCCTGAGGTTTACTGGTGATTAGGGCAGCAGGTTTTCTTGCAGATAAATCAAACATCAAGTGCCATGGCTTCATGCCATGCACACAAAATATCTAACAACTTCACTTAGGCACACTTAGGTCATATTTTATTTAATGATGTCTTGCTCCTCAGTTTGAAAAGAACACATTTATGATTTTTTAAAATCTAGAGTGTATTTCTATACTATTTGATTTTCTTGGAGTTATTGTAAAGTATACTGGGTCCCACTAAAAGAGGACAGTTTCAATATTTTAGTTGTGCAATAATTGTCACAGCAAAAAGAAAAAAAAAACCTTTTTAATAAAAAGTTCAGCCAAACCAGCACTACTCTTCAATAGTTCTTACATTCATCTCTTCCTAACTCCTTTGAATATTCCATGGAGCTATAGTTTCAGACCTTTCCCACTCTCTTCATACTCCATTTTTTCCTGCACTTCTTTCCTCTCAACATATTTTTTTAAAACACATTATTCAGTCAAAGCTATCAAATATGACTCTCCTTAACTTTCTTCTTTTTTATCTTAGACTACCTGTATCATCAAATCCTTTCTCCTCTTTCTATTTCAAAGTGGGGGTTGGGGGAGGTGGTTTTCTTTTTCTAAAGGCTGAACATGTGGGCTTGAATTTGGATACTTCCCCACTCTGGAATGATACTGGATCCTATGTTAAGAATCTTTACTGAATCTTTGATCTTGCCCCCTCCACTGGGCCCTTTTCACTTCTGAATACACACATTTTGGTTTACCTACTCCTAGGTTAATATAAGAAACCAACAAGCAAATCAAACTCCTACCACTTATTCAACATATCTTTTCTGTGTTCTTTTTGTTGTTGTTAGTTTTTTTTAGCACTAAACTTCTTAAAAGTAGACCTCACTTGCTTTCACTTCTTCACGCTTCTCATCTTGTCTTGACCTCATTATGCCTGTGCTTCTGCTACCTATGCTCATTTTTAGACATGATGTTTTTGTTTTACTTTCTTGTCAGTACTTCCCAAATTAAGTGTTCCATCTGCTCAGCCACTGTTCTCAAGCCAGTCCTTGTCCCTGACTCACTCTACCTTAATGGTTTCATTGGTCTTCCAGACATGCAAAGCAAATTCTAAGTATACTTCAACTTTTTCTTCTACCCAATTTGTAATTGGTTACTAAGTCCTATATGCATAGATCTTCTATATATTTCTCAAATGTATTCTTTTCTTTTCATTTCTGTTTCCATAGCAATAGTGTAGACCTCCATTTACTTCATAGCTCCTATTGCAGATATGTCCTCATTAGTTTCCCTGTTTCCAGCTTCTCTCAGTACCTGCCTAAAAATGCAACTCCAACAATATTTCTTTTCTGCTCAAGTGCTTCAAAGTCAACAATTGCAACCCAAAGTAGTTCTGACTCCTTCACAGTTGACAAGACCTTCTGTAATCTGGCTATAATTTGATCTTTGTGGGCTTAGCTCATACCACTTTTCTATGATTAGTTCCTCCTGTAAGTGCAAGATTTTTTGGTTTCTTGTCCTTTTATGCTCTCTTTTCCTTTTGTTTCTTTTTGTCCACAAGAAATTCCTTCTCGACCAGGCGCGGTGGCTCAAGCCTGTAATCCCAGCACTTTGGGAGGCCAAGACGGGTGGATCACGAGGTCAGGAGATCGAGACTATCCTGGCTAACATGGTGAAACCCTGTCTCTACTAAAAAGTACAAAAAACTAGCCGGGCGAGGTGGCGGGCGCCTGTAGTCCCAGCTACTTGGGAGGCTGAGGCAGGAGAATGGCGTGAACCCGGGAGGCGGAGCTTGCAGTGCGCTGAGATCCGGCCACTGCACTCCAGCCTGGGCGACAGAGCGAGACTCCGTCTCAAAAAAAAAAAAAAAAAAAAAAAAAAAAAAAAAAAAATTCCTTCTCACCAAACACCTTATTTATCCACAATGTTTGAAATCCTCAATACCTTTGCTTTTTCCTAATCTTCTCAACTGAACTCTTCATCTTGCTCTTCCAGGCCAGTAGCATGTGCCCTTCTCTTAATAACATTTGTATTTTCTGTGTTTTATTTTGTTCTTCTGTATACATGTGCAATTTTTCCTACTCTATTTTTCTATGAGAAAAGTGTCTTTCTAATTGTCGACATGTAATACCTGACAAAATTTTAAAAATTAGAAAAAGTTAATTTTAAGCACAAAGTCTAATTTATTCATAAAGATTGCCTGAACATTATGCCTCCAAAATCATGATACACTTTAATTATACTTTATTGTATTTAAATTGGAAATTTCTATTAGGCCTTTTTTTTTGTTTTTGTTATATCTCATGGAATCATAAGAGTTTCCAAATAATGATTCACTTTCATTATATTCCTAAACAAACTTGTCATTAATCTTCCTTTATATTTCATATAATTGTCATAGTAGGCATGTATTTTGTCTTTAGTGGAATATTCATTCTATAGATTCCACTGTGTTTCTTTGATTGCTGGAGTTAAAGTGGAATAATATCATGTGTCCTACAACCTCAGTAAAGAAAGTTAACAAAAATTAATTACCATTAATATGGAATTGGAAAAGTTGAATAATTTTGCCTATATATTTTTAGTATTTATGTCTGTAAGGGTGTTTTTATCTACTTACCACTATGGAGCTATGCATTTTTCAAATAGGCCATATTCTTCTTTGTGAGTCATTAACTATATTTTATTACTTAAAATTTAGATATTGTCTATTTTGAAAGCACCTAAATTGCATATAAATTAAACCTCATAGAATGAAATATTTCAGAATAAAACAAAGCAGAGGTAATCACAGAAAGAGGATAGAGTAGGTGATACAGGCACCTAACATAAACTGATGGCTTTTATTATTTTTTATATGGCTTCTGAGTATTCTGGCAGCTACAACAGAAATATAAGCATGTTGAGTTAAATAGTCACTGGATAATTATTGACCCTTGACTTCAATTTATATAATCTAACTTGGTAGGAATATGAATGTTGGGCAACTGGTTTAAAGAAAGCCACAATCAGCACTCAATGTGGCCTATTAATCTAAATAGAGTAAAGCAACCTATAGGAGACACCAACAAGCAAATTAAAAAAAAACAAAAAAAGAATTCTAGTATTTTTCATAAGAGGTTGCAAAGACATTTTGCGTGTGTGTGTGTGAATTTGAGATAAATAGCTCTGTGTAGTACTAAATTCTTAGCTTTTTTTTTCTAATTAACATCTTCTGAAGTCAGGCACTTTATGAAATAGCTTGTAGTTAGCAGCTAATGGACTCTAAAACTGAGGGGTATTCCTAAGGGAAAGGCAAGCAGACCTCATGGGAAAGCTATTTAGCAATAAATCTTATTTGATAGGAGAATGTCTATCTGCATTCCACGCAAAGAAAAAAAATCTATGAGGCATCAAGTAATGTAACTTTAAGGTATAAATGGGTATCTACTGAAGTAATGGAGTGTATTTGAAAGGGAATTTCAATGACTTTATTCAGAATATTTCTTTTTCAGTATTATTGTGAGCTCTCTGTAACCTCATATAAGAGATAATTTCATAAGGGGATACTAGTATGTCAAATTTGGTTTGATTCAAGGGACAGTTGGTGAACACTACATTGACTCTGGCTTGCAGGCTCTGTGAAGTTAGTTTGGAAGATTTACTACCATAGATTGAATCTAGCAGCTCACTATAAACCCAATTTATCATCAGACATTACTTTATCTGATAGTTCCACAAGGTAGAAAAATTATGCTGCAGGTTTCATTAATTTTTTGGCATATGTGACTGGATTCTAAGAATATATAGTCTCAACATGAACATTTTATAGTGAACTGACTTTATTTCAGATAATCCACATGAACACATGACTCTATCTCTAATAAAAAAACACAAACACCATCCAGGCCTTTTTTTCTTTTTCTGAAATTGCTCACATTAGAAGACAGAATTCTATCCTCTGTTCCTTTTCCTAATTAACTTAAAATGTGTAATTCTATACAAAGGAGAAAATTCTACCTGATCCCTCAAATAAAAGAACATCCAAACGGACAGGTGTGTATACATTCATTTCTACACATACAACAATCAACTAATGCATATCAAGAAAGGGTAAGTTGTCAGTTGTTCAAGAAACATGATAGGGTGGCTGCCATACTATATATTTTACTCTAATTATTAGCGTATCCTATTTTCCCAGCAAGCAAAAATAGGACCATAATACTACCAATTTTAACTTTCTGTCATTATAGACAACACTTAACAATGGCTTTACAAACAGAAGTAAAGATTTATGCTTGCACTGTTTTCCCCTTTTAAAAGTGCTCTAACCTACAAATTTTCAAATGAACATTTTTTTTTGCAAGAACTCAGCAATGGCAGGGATTCAGTTTCTCTGACTATTTGCTACCAAGTTCCCTCCCTTATTAACCCTTGCTTTGTTAATTTGCCTATCTGGAGGAAAAAAAGGAGCAAATCAGAGATCCCTTTGCTGACCTACCTGTGGCTTTAGAGTCATTCTTCAGAATCTGTGAATTACCCCTTCCCTATGCATCCGCACAAACCAAGACAAGATCAAACTTATTCTTATAGGTCAAACTATTTGTGACATTCTCCTACCTTTCAGACTTACATAATTCAGCAACTTTTGAACTAATCAAATTAATTAGCTAGTGCTGCTAAAAACCTATTTACAAATCTTTTCTACTTCCTTCAATACCCTTTTTCCTTGATTGCAGATTTGTTCTCATATCAAAAGGATGATAACTTTGCAAAGAAATAATTAAATATAGGTTAAAAATAAGGATTTAAGAAACATTTTAGATTACTTTTACTCAATAATCAATAACAAATTCTGCATTTAAGATATTTTTAGTTGAGAATAATAAGCTCAAATCAAATGTATTTGACTAAGCTGAAGAACTAGATTTGTAGAATTTTATGAGAGAATCAGCTATAGTTAGTGATTATGTAAGGTCTTCAAACATTTAATTTAGCGTATACTAAAATAAAAAGCTTTAAAAATTTTTCAACTTTTTTCTCCTTTTTTTTTTTAGTCATCAGACATGATGTGTCTTGTGACAATAGACAAATTTAGTCTTGTCAACTGATAGCCAATGATTGTAATTGACTAATAGGTATGGTAGTATGTATGCACAAAAATATCTTATCTTTTTTTTTTTTCCTGATCATAGTTACTTTCTGCCTGACTTGATAGTGAAACCCTTGAATTCAGAGAGTTTCTCATTCTGTTCTTCACCC
The DNA here is from genome assembly GCF_024542745.1 of Macaca thibetana thibetana. Taxonomy (NCBI): domain Eukaryota; kingdom Metazoa; phylum Chordata; class Mammalia; order Primates; family Cercopithecidae; genus Macaca; species Macaca thibetana. The sequence goes on from NC_065592.1 coordinate 70,236,992, forward strand.
TTAAATGTGTCTAAGACCACTGCCTTGTAAATAAATGTCCAATGTGGCTTCAAGCTTAACAATCCTGTTTATCTTCCTTTTCCATTCTAGTACTTTTTCCTTGAATACAAGGAAATTAATTTAATAGAAGTAATCCAGATGTAGGGTTTTGTTTGTTTGTTTGATTTTTCACAGCTCGCCATGATGATAGCATTAGTTGTCAGCATTGCTCTAGACTTAGTAGTGACAATGCTTGGGGCATCCTTTTTCTCCCTATCTGGGTCATGAAAAATCATTCCAGGAGAAGTACTCTCAAACACATGAATGACACGAAACATGCTCGAGTCTGAACAAAGGTCTCTGTATTTGTTGTTTATTGCTGTGAAACAGACTAAATGGCTTAAAACATGCTGTGAGTTGACAGTTTAAGCTGGTAGCAGAGGAATTCTCAGCAGCAAGTGAAGGTAAGCTCTGATGGACAAGCACTTTTCAAACTTCTGCTGTATCATGTTTGTTAATATCCCATTTAGCAGTCAAGTCACATGGTCTCTCTGGTCCAAGAAGGGGACTACAAAAAGCATGGATGCAGAGAGATATGACTTACTGGGACCCTTGGTCTCACATTCTACAGAATCTCTATCATACTGTCTCCTCCACTTCAGTTTGAGGAACTATGGTCATGAAATAGCAGACAGCTACCCATCACACACCTGGCAAGCAGATCAAGTGGATATAACCCTTTCCACAAATGATGAAAATCTGAGCTCTCTACTATAAGGAGAGACTGAATTAATGAGCTTTATAATAAAAAGATTTTAGAAGTTTATATTTTTTTCCCTTTCAGTATGCCAGTTCTTTTGCCAAACTATAAATGCAGAGGTCTTGAAAGAGATCCACATACATTGCTGAAATAGGAATTACATAAATAGAGATAATAACTCATTAAAAAACAAAAACAAGAATTATTATAATAATGGAATGTGAAATCAATCAGTTGCCAGAAAACCTTGGGGGAGGGGGAGCAGGGAAACAAAAACATTGAATTGGAGTCCAAAGACTCACAAATTAGCTGAAATTGAAGTCTATGTCTGATTTTCCTTAATTTTCTCAATGTGGTGGTGTTTGTCACAGTACAGATGCTCCTCTATTTACAATGGGATTATGTTCTGATAAACCCATCGTAAGTCAAAAATATCATAAATTGATAATGCATTTAATAATCTGATAAACCTGTCATAAAGTCCAAAAATCATAAATGGAACCCTTATAATTCCAGATGCTCCTTGACACACGATGAGGTTACCTCCATCATTAATTAGAGCATAAATTTGGAGACTATCTGTACAGGCACTCAGTAATAATTATATGAATGAAAAATGAACCAAAAAGGAAAATGAAAATTACTTACTTAATAAATGGACTACCCTTGCTGAATCTTGGCCCTAGTACTTAATAAATATGCTACTTTGAGTAAATCAAATTTTTCTGAACCATGAGTTTGTCTTTTATGTTATAGGAACATGACCCTTCACTATATATATATTATGTACATATATATATATATATATATATATATAGTCTTAGGGAATCGATAGTCCAGAAAAGCTGTGTTGTCTTTGTACAGTGTATTTGTGTATATATGTCCATTTTTGAAACACAAAATAGGTACTTTTAAAGGTCTGAATACGTGAAAAGGAAAGGCGGCCTCATCTACTGACATTACATGGGCCATAAGCCACTAGAAAACTCACTTTCAATGAAAGTCATTTTATCAGATTATATATATCTGATAAAATAAAAATTTATATTTATATATGACAAAATAAAAATGGACTATTCTACGGAATAGATGGAATTTTTGAAGATAGAACCATGTCATCTTTCTTTGAAGATATCTACTGCTCAGCACAAGGTCTTACACTGTAGATGTGCTCAATAACAGATATTAAAAAGTAGAGAAACACAGACACAGAAATATTGACAATATTCAGTGAAATAACTCTCATGCCTTAAAGGAATAGTATCTCAAAGTTGGAAGAGTAATCAAGCATCATTCATACATAACCTATCATCCTTAAGGTAACTTCTGATATCAAGACACATTAATTTTTGGATTTCTGTTCTGTGCTAATTTTGTGCTACATGATTTGAAAATCAAATTGGAAATACCACATTAGTGCAGAATATATTTAATTGGCAACACCTTAAACAGTATCTGGAAATTCAGGAGGGAAAAAGCTATCAATTTGCAATAGTTTGATATATGTATTTGTGCAATCTGTTTAATGTATGTAACATTTTTGAAACTGGTTTATTGTTTTTGAAATACACTTCTAAATAGTGCTTTCTGTTAAAAGACATTGGCTATCTATGATTAAAATGTGGATTCCAAAACCTATTTCAAATTTCATAAAGTCTCCTGAGGATCACTAATGATGATAGAAAGCAAGTATATAGGGATGATGGGTCCTATAAATGTATCATTCTTCAGGGAAACACGGGGAATTTTAAAATTAGGTCAAGTTGTTGTGCTAGGAAAGTGGTTATTGCATATCTACTTATCTCAGCAGTTAAGGGACTGCTTCCAAAATGACTACCCAGTTAAGCTCAGCCCACACATTGACACTTAACTGACAAGTTGGCGCATGTAAGTGGACATCTTGCATCCACATGTAGCACATATTTAGTTCCCTGAGTATATTAGCTCTTAAACTCTGTTTTCAAGCCCCTCCTGAACCAAGCCTCGGGCGTTAGTTCTCCTCCATTCCTCCATGGCAATCACGAGGAATGTTTGACAAGCTCGTGGACAGAAAACCTCTCTGTCAGTATTTTTTGACAACAGGAAATAGTAGAGACAAGATGAAGAATAAATGTTTAAACAAGTTTTAATTGGTTAGAACTTATTTCAGGCACGAGAGAAAAGTAAGAGTTTATGCATTATATACATATGTGTAGGGGTGTGTGTGTGTGTAAGGAAAATATAACAAGAATACATGCATTTTATATAATATGTGTACTGTATACATATAACAAAATGTGTTGGAGACTAATTAATAATGGTTTAGTTTGTTTCTAAAATGATGAATATTAATTCCTGTCTTATAAATTGTCACATTTTCTTATCATATTGTCTTATCACATTGCCTTGTACAATATGATATGAACTTGGAGTGAAAGGCATTTATAGTGAGGGGTGAGAGAAGCAAGTAGAGCATCCTTTTTCATTTATCTTTATATATAATGTTAATGTGAACACTGAAAACAATTTACCTGATTTATATATGTGTGTATACATATACATATATATTTATACACATATATCAATGTCTATAACTATATATAGAGAGAAGAATTGTCTTGATTGTAAACACTGTCTTTTCAAGAAAAATGTTACATTAATATTTTTGACATATTATCATCTTCTAATGTGTTCTAAAAGAGCAGTTTATTGAGGGTGTTATTCTTCTAAGAAACTTGAAAAATGGTCACAGTTATAATAAATAACTTTTCAAGCTTCATTCACTTTGTGTTATACCGCTTTCATCATCTCAGGGAATTGATAGTCCAGAAATGCTGTGTTGTCTCTGTACAGTGTATTTTTGTGTATATGTCCATTTTTGAAACACCAAATAGGTACTTTTAAAGGTCTGAATACATGAAAAGGAAAGGCAGCCTCATCTACTGACACTATATGGGCCATAAGCCACTAGAAAACTCACTTCTGAATAATTGATTTGTTTTGGTAGACTGATTTTTATAACTCATCCTTTTCTTCCTTTGTCTTGTCTGTGAAGTTGCTGAGAGCCAAAATGTGTAACCCTCATTAAATAATTATACAGGATAATAAAACATATTTTATGCATGATTATTAGTTTATTTTATATTCATCCAGATATTCATTTTTCCTGCTGTGCTGCAAGCAATTCTTAAAGTGTCTTTGAATATTTTTTGGAATGAATAAAGTACAATATAAATAAATAAGAATAATTTGAAGTAGTGATTTATAACAGAGGTCTAATGCAGTGATGAGCACATTGATACAGGAAAAAGAGCAAAGCAGCAGGAGCAAGGAAAATTCAGATTGTAAAATTGGCTCTGTTCCTCTTTACTCATAAGACCATGAGCAAGTCACTTCACCTGTCTGTCTTTTGATTTCTTTCTGTGAAATTGAATACACTAAAATAATTGTGAAAATAAAGGAGAAATGCTTTGAGAAACTTTGCATTCTGTACGAGTCGTGTAAAGTGTTATTAGGATACCTTATTACAATGTTGTAAAGACAGCACCTTGTGGAAGATATGGATTTCCTGCTGGATACTGTTCATTTGCACCGTTAGCACTGGCTACACATGAGGGAACAAGTGTTTTTCTTGTTCAGTTTCCACAGATTGTACTTTTGAACTTTGCTCAAATAGTGCCAACTTGCATTGACTTCCTTGAGTCCTTGAAGCAATAATGCCCCTTCTTTAGGAAATAATGAGCCAAACTGTCCTTCAAAAAATATTCTTCCTTGAGATTCCAATAAAATTGAAAAATTCACAGTTTAGTGTTTCATATTTGCTCTCTGAGTGTTTTGCTCCTCATCTACCAATTCCTAGTCCATCACTTGGGGTAAGCTTAGAGACTATACCTCACTCAGTGCATGAAGCCAAAAAATTAAGATGCACTAAAGAGGTGCAAAGGCCAGCACCATGTTAACCGAGAGCCATAACCAGTCTAGATTTATAAGATTCATAAAAGTGGCAGAAAATAGAGACTATAACAGCATAATAAAGTTCTCATTGTGCGGAACAAAAAATAAGCTTTCACAAAACAAATTACCTGCAGAGAAAAGAATCTTCTCCACCAATAGCAACCATGTGGGCAAGTGTTTCTATCTGAAAGAAAAGTTATTTAACTCCTACTGTTTTCAAACAATCATTCTAAGTATAGACTTTGTTGTGATTCTGTTAGCCTTTACTATGAATGAGTACACGTTATAGTAGATACTGCTGATCACTATTGTCAAATACAGGGGCATTCTCTTTAAGAGAAAGAATGTCTGATATTCCTCTCTTAAACTCTTGAATATTTAGATTGCTAGAATAAATATAAAATGGAGAGCCAAGCAAAGAAAACCAATGATAATTATTCTCTAATTTAGATTATTTAACTTATTTTCTTAAGAGTTGACTATAAATTTTAGTTATTAATTTCACTGAAACATTTAGTTATTGTAGTTTGGAATCTTTGATCTAATACATTTGCGTCATGCTTTCTTGTACGTGGTGATTTTATTTCTGAAAGTGATACATTTTTGAAATAAATATGCAGAGTCATTCAGTGACATTTAAAAATACTTTTTAATGTTATACACTGACCCTACATTAGATGTTTAATGAAGCATAGAAGAAGTCAACTAAATTTGAAATAAAATAAATAATTGCATTATCGCATCATTGCAGACATATTTTTGTGGGTTATATAATGTAGTCAAGGACATTAAGATGTCACTTCTCTATGATGACATTGAAAATATAGTATTCAGATTAAAATGTTGCATATTAATTCATTGTTTATAATTTTCATCTGAAATATCACAGGTGTCTTTGGAATTAATAACACTTTTTTGTGTTTATAGTGATTGGTTTATTACATTGCCAATGGTATTCCAAATCAATATGTAATGTTCTAAACTACAGTATTCTTATCAGTTGTGAGACTAAAAGAATATATAGATTCCTTTATTCACTTTATGAAGAGTTTTCTTAAATTTTCTTAAAGGGTTTTTATATATTTACATTAGAAGCATTCTTTACTAGAAATATTTATTTTAATAGCATAGCTATCATCTCCTAAGAGATGTCTCCTAAGAGACTCTGGGAGTCAACTTTTAGTTTTGAACATTAAAGTAATTATAAATGTACTACTTTTTTATAATATTGTATTCCTCCCCATTGTTTTTGTCTATTTCCAAACACACCCTCCAAATTAGGTGACAAGCATTTTCCAGGTGGTAACATTCATCACACAGAATATCTGACATTATTAGACAGATGACATAAGAGCATATTTCTTCCTAGGTGAATCAGAATAATAATGCTGTAATCTACATAACTGAAATGCAAAGAGCAGAGGACATCCGTATCAGAAATTGAGCGATGAGGATAGGACTGGCTTTACAGTGTAGGAGTCCCTGGAACTATGTCCTGAACCTAGTAGGTGTTTTCTATACCTCAATAGCAAAACTGTGAAGCACCTGTAATAAGATGTGCTACAGACATTTATGCCCAGTAGCTGGCAGTATGTATCTCAAAATATTTTTTATATTAATGAAGACAGCAAATGGCATGAGAGCCTGTGTATATAAATTTATATTTACAGAAATAGATAAAAGTAAAGGACTAGGAAAGATAATAAGGTCTCTTTCCATATGGGTTTTCAGATGAGTGATTACATGACAGCTGCTTTTGTAGAAGTAACATCTTCCCTAAAGAAAAGGACAAACACATACATCATTGTCTCTGCACACTTTGAATTGTAATAATACTTAATACCATGATCTTATTAAACTAAAACAAAAACAGGAGGAGCTATATTAGTAACATGGACTTATGTATGCACCTGACAAGAAAGGCAAACAGGTGTTCTCAATGGAAGGCAAGTGTGATGGCAAATGAAAAGAAGGAACACAACACTGTGAGAAAAATAATGAGGTATGAAACAACCTGTCATCCTCAGGAAATACGAGTAGTTTGTTTGGTCCCAGCATTCATATAGAAAGGAGATGAGGATGAAGGAGGGAGGCCCTGCAGCATAGAAGGCTGGTGAAAGATCAGAAGAGCCTCATATGGCATTATAAAACATTTAACATTGTCCTTTAGATACTGCTGCATTTGAGGGCATTGGTGTTTTAATCAGTATATTCAATAATCAGGTTGTAATACTGGGCTCAGTGATGGTTTCACTAGTCCACTTCTGATCTAAGAAGTTGTGAGGATTGAGAGAAAGAAAAGAATATGACAGGTGTTGCCAGCTTTTGGTGAAGAATTAGTGTTGAGGGAGAAGAAGGAAAACTAGGATAAATTAGTTGAGAATTTGAACTTGGAAAGAAACCTTTCAAACAGTGATTGTGAACTCATGAAATTTAGGAAAATAAGAAAATAAAAGGAGAGAATCAATAAAAGGAGACTTTTAGAGCTCTCTTGAGAGGCTTATATTAATGGTGCTGAGAAATGTCTGCATTGTCTGTGATTTCAAATATTATTCCCTGGTAGTTCATATATACTTCTGGCTAGCTTGCCTGTGATAAGCATTCAGATGACATACAAGGTATAGGTTATTATTTATGTATATAAAGAAGTTTATATTAATTTTATAGCCAGTATTATTTAAGTGTGTAAAAGCTTAAAATATGTCCATATAATCAAAACATTTTGAACTTTATCACTAAGTGTTGTCAACTTCTGATTAACATCAGGGATTAAAAAGGGGTGTGGTGGCTTATGGAAGACAGTTCTATTGCCTCCTACCGTGTACTAATCATTATTAAAATAACTAAAACGTAACAATCTTTTTCACCTTTTCCTAACACTAATATTAACTAATAATAGATTTCTATAAGTATATTTCAGTTATATATTTTTATAGAACTCAGGCATAATTAATTTGCATTATTATTCTGATGGAGGTATTCGTTGTTGTATACATTTTGTTTCAGCGAAATATCTTAAATATAAGAGACTAAATCAAAATATTAGCATTGTATTGAATGTCCTAATTTTACACATAATTATATGCCTTATAAAGAGTGAAAATATTTTCTAAATTTATAGACATTTGCAGCTTATATTTCAAACTGAATTTATTTTTATTATATACACACATACGTATGTATCTATCTATATAGAGAGAAGCATACTCACACATGTAAAGTCATTTAACCATTATTTAAATAATTGTCAATATTGTAAAAACTCATTTGTAGATTTACATTAATTAGTTTTAATTTCTTTTTTTTACAATTAAAGTACAAAATAATTTTGAGATGAAAGCATCAACATTTGACTACAGTGAGAAATGTTAAGGATATCAAATTGTCTTTTAAAACATTTTATAAGAAATAAAAATATTTTAAATTTCTTGATCTGAACCATAAGTCAAATTATTTTGTCCATTACCATCTCCCTTATGGAGGGAAATACATGAAGGTTGTTATACATTTACTCAAGCTGCAACATTTATACAGAACATAACTCTTAATAGAACATAAGCTATTATATAATAGAAGGTTTACAAAGAGTATCGAATATAGGAATTAGTGGTAACACAGGGAGCTGGTGAGAGCAGTGGCATAGGGAGTAGGGTCATCTTGGTTTAAATTGTACCTTTTACAGTGAAAATATTTCGAATGTAGGAAAATTATATAACCTCCCTGTGCTTTAATTTTGTCTAAGGAAGTGGAACAATGTCTACTTACTTCCTATGGTTGTGAAGACAATTAACATGATGTATTCTATGTACCATATGACCCAGCCATCTCATTACTGGGTATATACCCAAAGGATTATAAATCATGCTGCTATAAAGACACATGCACACGTATGTTTATTGCAGCACTATTCACAATAGCGAAGACTTGGAATCAACCCAAATGTCCATCAGTGACAGATTGGATTAAGGAAATGTGGCACATATACACCATGGAATACTATGCAGCCATCAAAAAGATGAGTTTGTGTCCTTTGTAGGGACATGGATGCAGCTGGAAACCATCATTCTCAGCAAACTATCACAAGAACAGAAAACCAAACACCGCATGTTCTCACTCATAGGTGGGAACTGAACAATGAGATCACTTGGACTCAAGAAGGGGAACATCACACACCGGGGCCTATCATGGGGAGGGGGGAGGGGGGAGGGATTGCATTGGGAGTTATACCTGATGTAAATGACGAGTTGATGGGTGCAGCACACCAACATGGCACAAGTATACATATGTAACAAACCTGCACGTTATGCACATGTACTCTACAACTTAAAGTATAATAATAAATAAATTAAAAAAAATTAAAAAAAAAAAGAATTCATAACATACATTTTATCCATTAACTAATTCATCATCCTCTCCCCTTCCACTCCCCTTAGGCTCCTGAGTCTTCATTATCTATCATCATACTCTATCATTATATGCCCATGTGAACATATATAGAATATATATCTATATATTATCTATCATTATATGTCCATGTGAGCACATTTTTTATCAATCACTCACTTATGAGTGAGAACATGGGATATTTTTTCTTTCTGGGCCTGGCTTGTTTCACTTAAGATAATGACCTCCAGTTCCATCCATGTTGCTGAAAATGACAAGGTTTCATTCCTTTTAATAACTGAATAGTATTTTGTGCATATATACTGCACTTTATTCATTCATTGATAGACCTTTAGGTTGATTCTATAGTTTTGCTCTTGTGAATAGTACTGAGATTAACATGAAAGTGCAGGTTTTTTTTTTTAGATATATTGATTTATTTTCCTTTGTGTAGATACCCAGTAGTGGGATTGCTGGATTAAATGGTAGTTCTATTTTTAGTTCTTTGAGAACTCTTCATACTTTTTTTCTATAGTGGCTATACTAATTTACATTCCTACCAACAGTGTAGAAAAGTTTTCTTTTCTCTGTATACTTGCCAATATCTGTAATGTTCTGTGTTAAGTTTGGCATTATTTTTATCGATACAAATTTTAACAATTAAATACTGTAGTTATTTTGTAGTTATAGATAAATTTAAATTTGAATTTTATCATCAAATGATAAAAATTAATGTGATGATAGTATCTACCACTTTTTAAGGATTTACTATGCCCCAAGCATTGCCACAACCAACCCTATGTGACAGGTACTATTATCTTTATTTTATAACTACAGAAACTTTCATGACTTAGGAATTTTGAGTGAGTTGTCTAGGGCCATGTGAGTCTGACTCCAGCTTATACACTGTTACATGTATGCCAGGCTGCATTTCCTCAAATCAAGAGAAATGCAGTTACCAAAGCTCCAGTCATGTTTTTTGGTCCGTATTCACCCCACAAATACAGCCACTAATTATTCCAAAACTTTAGACCACGGACCAAATAGAATATTCCATAGATTTTAATAAGAGATATTTGACTAAGCAGATTTTTGCAACTGGGTAATTTTGATTCTTTATATTGACCTTTTAATATAAGTTTATTAAAAATAACATCCTCTCCGATCCTATATGTGACATGAGAACAATGGGATCTTAAGAAGGTTGAGTTATCAAGGCTTAGTCCAGAGTTTTCTTACTCTCATATTCTCCCTCAAATATAAAGTAAGCATAGGTATCAACAGCATTGAGACAAAAAAAAAAAAAAATAAAAATAACTGTTAACAACATGTGGCACTTTTAGAAAATATTTCACGCAGAAGTTATAGCTTATTAATTTTAAAGAGTTGGTATTTAAAGGTAGATCTCTTATGAGCTAGCCACATTACTGAGGCATTAAAAAGAAATAAAACAAATTCTGCAGCATGATTTCTTTTTCCCCCGAGACAGAGTCTTGCTCTGTCGTGCAGTGGCGTGAGCTCGGCTCCCTGCAACCTCTGTCTCCCCAGTTCAAGCAATTCTCCTGCCTCAGCCTCCCAAGTAGCTGGGATTACAGGCGTGACCCACCACACCCAGCTATTTTATTTTTTATTTTTGGTAGAGACGAGGTTTCACCACATTGGCCAGGCTGGTCTCAAACTCCTGACCTCGCGGTATTCCCACCTCGGCCTCCCAAAGTGCTGGGATTACCGCCGTGAGCCACCGCGCCCGGCCGTGAACACTTAAATGAGGTTTAAATTGTATTTATTTAAACTTACTACTTAACAACTATTTCAAAACACTTTACAAACATGCATGCAATTGTGGAAAACAGATTTATGTTTTTTGAAAGAATATGTATAAGCTAAAATGTGTTCTCTACTCCATTTTTAATTTAAAAATATATCAGTTAAGTGGGTTTAAAATAAATAAAATAATTCACATGGAGGTAGGCGGTGGTTTTAGTGGCCAATCACTCATGCAAAATATTTTAGCAAACATTTTCTACCCCAGTGGGTTGATTTTTCTGTTTTGTTTTATTTTGGTTTCTGTTTTTTGCTCTATCCAAGGGAAGTTTTCCAGTGAAAGTGACTAATTATTCATCTAATCGGGACAGAAACTACATGTCAGCTCAGGCTTTGATCCCCTTTTTAGTGAGTGTTTTATGATTGGCACATAGCTATAGTGAGTTTTACCTGAATGACAGTTATCAACCATCAGTGGACCATATGCTGTGATGGGTAGAATTGCTGTCAGCTGCTGATGGGCCATCTGGAGTAATGCTTACTAAGTAGTTTAAAGATGACTTAGAAGTACAGCTGAGAGCCAGCAGCCATTGAAGTAGGTCTTAATCCCTCCATACCAAAACCTGAGTATGGCCTTAGCAATTAAGTTTCTAAAAGGAATTATAAAAGGTTATTTTTCTTGACAATGTTTGTTATAATCATATTTAGTAAAGCATAGGTTTCGTAGTGATGTGCTACACTGTATTTATCTGGAAGATATCTAGACATCTTTTATCGGGAAGTTATTCATAGAGAAAATGATAGTATAAATCCTCACCAAAAGCATGGCCACTGGTTTTTATATGCTGTCATAGCTGTTAAAGGAGAGGCTGTTGCTTTAAAAGACAGATTTACCTACTGAATCTACATTGTACCTGCTTCAGAGACAAGTGATATATATTCATGTAATTAATAAATTAAAAGAAAAGCAATACCCCCTAAAAATACCTCTTTCCAACAACAATACAGAGCTTTTGTGAAAAAAATATCTTGTAAGACTCATTTAATTTTCTTAGTATTGATACATTGGGCCTCTTTGTCATCTTTGCTTTCTAAAACATGTTTGAGAAATGTGTTTACCTTTGAAATTTATTAACACTGGAAAATTCAGAAACAGTGACAGACCTCCTTTGCCAACCTGTGGACGCAAGAGAAGAGGAAGAATGGAAAGTTGTGTGATGCATTTTGGCTACAGTATTATTCAGGCCAATATGCCAATCCAAAGTAGTTGTTAATTTTCATCTCTGCCTCTGCAAAAAACTCTAGTCTACTTCAAGTAAATGCAAAAGTGGCATAATTAGCATCTGAGAAGTTGGCCATTACTTTGGATTGTTGATTCTGCAGTTGTTTCTGCAGTCAGAGAGAACACCTCTTTGTCAGTGTGAAGCAGTATGCTGCTATCTTATCCAGTTTCCTTAAGAATGGAGCTCTATAAGACTTCTAGAAAAGAGGTTAATATAAACCAATGGCTTTTAAACAAAGCCATGATTATAAGTTTTCATAGCAAAAACCCTAATATTTATGCTTTTGGTGATAACTTTAGATTTTTTTCTTAGAAATACTATGTAGAATTATACATACAAGTCCTTTGAAAATTTTTGGGCTTTCTTGAAGAAAATAAGTACAAGCAAAATAACTGATAGAAAAAGCAAGAATGAGGGCTCAGTTAAAGCAAGAAAAAGAAACTCAGAGCAATGAGAGTATTCATGAAATGAGAATTGATTAACTTAAACTTGGGGTTTAATTCGGCACCCTTTAACAAAGTTGAATTTTGCCATTTTTAAAAAGCAAGAGTTGCTGATTTTAGCAATAACACCAAGCTAAAATAAGGAAAGAAATATTCACATGCAAGGGAAGGTATAGAAAGAGATTTCTTAAGCATTGGCTTTAGTATTGCATCTAGTATTGCATCTAGTATTGCAATACTAGAACAGGTATTTTTACCTGTTCTAAAAAATCAAACAATGGAATGATCCATATCCAAAATATTACATTTTTTATAGAGTGATATTTATAATAGTGTGTGTATGTATATATACTTCTTCATGTATTCATATGTGTATGTGTGTATACATATATATATTCTTGAATATTGTCTATATACTATCTACAAAGAAATAGTTCAATTTAATAAGATGTGCAGAAAAGTAAATAAAAATTGTATATGAGTTATGATTATAATCACATGTACAGCATGTGTTTTAATATATTTTAGAATAATTGAGTCAGCCTGCTATTAGTTTAATTAAATTTTTTACACCTTCTTGATTAGACTGCTGGTTTAATGACATCTTCCACACTTTGAGCTGTGAAGTGTGGCTCATTTTAAAGTTCTGTAATGAGAAGGAAAATGTAAGTCTGATGAACATCTCAACAGACTGAAAAACAAATTTTAGTTTTCACTTGTGGAAAAACAACAGAATCCAGAGATGAGTAGCATTTTTTTTTGAAATAAGTTTAGTATGAGCATGATATTATTGACTCTTATGTGGGTAAAAACCTTCATAAGGGAGCCTATGCTGTAAGGACATACCTCAGTGCTTAGAGAGCAAACAGCACATTACTGAGGACAGAAGGAGCACAGGGTGAGAGATAGAGAGAGAAAGGTTGACCTATATTTTCGCAAATAACGTTATTATAAAGTTGAACAAAATGAGAATGTTCTGGTGACTTTGATAGGTAATACAAGAGGGAAATATTGATTTAATATGTTGTAAAGGATGTGCGACACTGGGGCTAAAACATGATTGGATTTTTTTTGTGTAGCATTTTAATACCTCACTAATTCCTTTACCAAGCAAACATTTGAATAACTCTAATGAGCTGACTGTAAGCTGCCAGCAAACTCAGCAGCCATTTTATATTTACTAGACCATTATCATTGGTCTCTGGATGGTTTTATTTATAGCATGAACCCCAAGACTTTTATCAAAACCCTGCTTCTTTTTATATTGTTCCAAAATATATGGATTTACATGTAAATCTATTAACCCTATATATAGGTACTCTATTTTCGTTAAGCTAAAGAAACCACACAATTTGCATTGCCTTTGCATTTTAACTTGGAATGCAACACTAATATAACACACAAATTCCTACTATTTTGGATAGAGTAAGACTATTCATTTAATCATTTACATTATGGTTTTTAAAAAGGTGGTTATTAGAGAAGCAGAACCAGCATGCTATTCAGTAATAACTGCAAAAATAGTATCTCTTACATTTTTATTTATTTCCGGCATGGTTTTTGTTTTAGTTTTAAAAGGGAAATATAGCAGTGAATATTGAACACATGAATCTGTCTAGTGGTGGCCATTTACCATTTGTGAATATCAGAAACTCAGTGACTCCAGGTTTCCAAACCTCTTTGCTTGTTCTTGGTTGCATTACATAGATCCCTGTCATGGTTTTCCTCATTTTATTATCCACTTGCCCTTCTAAAGACAGGTGGGAGAGAGGACAAGTAAGCGTCAGGAGAGCGTCCACATGATACTTTCCCCTGTCTGACTGCTGATGTGTTATTTTTTGACAAATTTGTAGTTTTCAATCCCTCTTTTTCAAATGGTGAGTAAAGATTTCTATGCTAGACCATTGCCACAGAGAGTCATTTATGGAAAGTTGCTGTTATGGGAATAACAGTTCTGAACAGTTACCTAAAAATATAACAACAGATCTCAGAGAGAGAGAAATGCCTCAGAGAGAGAGAAAAAAAAAGGAAACCGTATTATCAAGCTTTATTTATGGCCATTTTGATTTAGATGTTCTTTTTTTGGCCAATGCTTATTAATCATTCTAACTGGTACATTCATAACATAGTAAGTATCACACATACCACTTTCACCTAACGTTAATCTATTTTTGTTCACAAAGTCCCTGGATATGACCATAATGTTGCCACCAGTTCTTCATTTTGAACTCTAATGCACACATTTAAACTCAAATAAACTCAAATAAAATGTTTTAATATAATCTATTTTCTTGCTTCTAAAACAAACAGGACGTTTTTAGTCACTGAAGTAGCTTTCCACAATTAATTTCCTGAATTCTGAAAAAGAACATACCCTCTATTGGAAAATCTTAATGAAAGGTTCAGACTTGAGAATTCAACCTTTTATTAGCATTTAAAAGAAAAGGGGAAAATACAGCAAAAAACTATAGGTTCCAACTTATTTCCAAAATCTAGCAGGTGCATCCCAAACCTAAAAACATGCAGTAGAAATCACCGTGTCTGTATACACGTCATGGATTGAAACAGTAATTTTAAGAATGATTTTCCGGTATGAATAAACTTACATTCAGGTTTTTAATACTTAAATTTTATTTGGGGGCATGATTTAATGCTACACAATTGCTGTGTCTCTGCATTAACAGGAGCATGTCTAAAAACACCTTACCACATGCAATGTTGTCACTTTTCACTCTGTTACTATAATTTGTTTTCAATGCCACTGGCATTGTCTCGGAGTAATCTAATAAAATGAAACAAAAGAGGAATGATACTAGCATATCTTTTTGTAGAGATGTGACCATAATGTCCTTTAGAACAGGGACTGAGTAGTATTAATCTTCCTTTTTTAAAAATTATATTTTAAGTTCTAGGGTACATGTGTACAACATGCACATTTGTTACATAGGTATACATGTGTCCTGTTGGTTTGCTGCACACATTAACTCGTCATTTACATTAGATATTTCTCCTAATGGTGTCCCTCCCCCTGTCCCCCACCCCACAACAGACGCTGGAGTGTGATGTTCCCCACCCTGTGTCCAACTGTTCTCATTGTTCAATTCCCACCTATGAGTGAGAACATGCAGTGTTGGTTTTCTGTCCCTGTGATAGTTTACTCAGAATAATGGTTTCCAGCTTCATCCATGTCCCAGCAAAGGACATGAACTCATCCTTTTTTATGGCTACATAGTATTCCATGGTGTATATGTGCCACATTTTCTTAACCCAGTCTATCATTGATGGACATTTGGGTTGGTTCCAAGTCTTTGCTATCGTGAATAGTGCCACAATAAACATACATGTGCATGTGTCTTTACAGGAGCATGATTTATAATCCTTTGGGTATATACCCAGTAATGGGATCACTGGGTCAAATGGTATTTGTAGTTCTAGATCCTTGAGGAATTGCCCTACTGTTTTCCACAGTGGTTGAACTAGTTTACACTCCCACCAACAGTGTAAAAGTGTTCCTATTTCTCCATGTCCTCTCCAGTAGTTGTTGTTTCCTGATGTTTTAATTATTGCCATTCTAACAGGCGTGAGATGGTATCTCATTGTGGTTTTGATTTGCATTTCTCTGATGACCAGTGATGATGAGCACTTTTTCATGTGTCTGTTGGCTGCATAAATGTCTTCTTTTGAGAAGTGTCTGTTCATATCCTTTGCCTACTTTTTGATGGGGTTGTTTTTTTTTTTTTCTTGTAAATTTGGTTCAGGTCTTTGTAGATTCTGGATATTAGCCCTTTGTCAGATGGGTAGATTGCAAAATTTTTCTTGCATTCTGTAGGTTGCCTGTTCACTCTGATGGTAATTTCTTTTGCTGTGCAGAATCTTTTTAGTTTAATTAGATCCCATTTGTCTATTTTGGCTTTTGTTGCCATTGCTTTTGGTGTTTTAGTCATGAAGTCATTGCCCATGCCTATGTCCTGAATGGTATTGACTAGGTTTTCTTCTAGGGTTTTTATGGTTTCAGGTCTAACATTTAAGTCTTTAATCCATCTTGAATTAATTCTTGTATAAGGTGTAAGGAAGGGATCCAGTTTTCTACATATGGCTAGCCAGTTTTCCCAGTCCCATTTATTAAATAGGGAGTCCTTTCCTCATTTCTTGTTTTTGTCAGTTTTGTCAAAGATCAGATGGTTGTAGATGTGTGGTGTTATTTCTGAGGGCTCTGTTCTGTTCCATTGGTTTATATATCTGTTTTGGTACCAGTACCATGCTGTTTTGGTTGCTGTAGCCTTGTAGTATAGTTTGAAGTCAGGTAGCATGATGTTTCAATTGCAGTGTCTGGAGCATAGTGATACTGTTTGAATATTTCTATAATGAATGAATTTTTGTACTTAAATCATTCTCCATACTAAACTATAATTTCATATATAGATCTACTTTTCTGGGTTTCAACAGAGTTTTTTGGATGAATAATAAAGGGCTACTGTTATTGGCATATGAAAAAATTAACCAAAGCAGAAAAAAAAATAAAAATAGAAATATATTAACTAAGATTATAGATAAAATCAAGCACAAAATGGAATGAAAAACAGT
This sequence comes from Macaca thibetana thibetana, assembly GCF_024542745.1. Lineage (NCBI taxonomy): Eukaryota > Metazoa > Chordata > Mammalia > Primates > Cercopithecidae > Macaca > Macaca thibetana. The sequence goes on from NC_065592.1 coordinate 70,254,121, forward strand.
AGTAAAGTAAATGAAAATAACAAGCAAGATTCTATGAAAGAGATGGTTACTGATATTGATAAGTAGAATGTAAATTTAGAAACCAAAGGGATCACTATTGCCTATGTCAAATGATACCTTTTTGATATATGGTATACAATGCTTTGTAGAACTAGTATATAAAACCTGAACTGGATCACATTAATAAAATTGGACAGCAAAATCTGTTGTTACAATTTATCATTATTTCCTCAAACTGGCTCAGTAAAAATGGAAATTGTATTTTATTATATTTGTTATTTGTTATAGCCAATCAGAAATGGCCAAATAATTTACCAAGAAGTATAGTTCATATCTTTTCTATCTGGATATGGTTTTCATCAATAGAACCTTACTCCATTTAATCTGATGTTGCCAACATTGCTGTCAATAATAGTGGAAATAAGAATTAACATGAGTGTGTGTGTGTGCACGAGTGAGCAAGAAAAAGGGAAGGAAAATATAGTTAAGTATGAGGTCTAAATGGCATGGGCACCTAACTAGGGAACTCCTCCAGTAATTCGTAGTGCAGAAGCCCCTGAAGTAGTGAATTTTGTTGTAGATCAAGCTTGTCCAACCCGCATCCTGTGGATGGCTTTGAATGCAGCCCAACACAAATTAGCAAACTTTCTTGATACATTATGAGATTTTTTTGCTTTTTTTTTTTTTTTTTAAAGCTAATCAGCTATTGTCAGTGTTAGTGTATTTTATGTATGGCCCAAGAAATTATTTGTCTTCTAACGTGGCCCAGGGAAGCCAAATGATTGGAACCCCTGTGTAAATTATAGATGCACATTGGCCTCCTCAGTGAAGAAAGCATGAAACAATTTCTGTAACATTAAAAAAAAATGCGGAAGTCTTAGAAATAATATCCATTCATTACAATAACTGATAAAGAATAAAAAAAAAAGAAAGTACCTAACTCTGACAGTATAAAAGCACACTGAATTATCTAATAATATTTAAGTGATAAAGAATAGACATTTTAGAATGAATAAGAAAATGTAGCTCAAATCCGTTAATGTTTGATGAAATATAAGACATTTTATTAGTAGACATTTGAAGCCACTCAGGATAAGGATTAAGAGTTCAGTTGAGACTTTGGCACAAGAAAATAACCAAGGTGTTTGTCCACTTCTTGGAGAAGAATATAGTAATTTACTCCTGGCCCTTTAATCTGGTTCAGCACACCCATCATTTGTACCTTAAAGGACTAATAAAAACAGATAAACCAAAATGGAGAGTAATTGCTCAGCAAGAGATTATTTCCCCCTTCAAGCATTCTCAACCTTGGCCACCAGTCTCTATGTTTCCCCTAATTTAGTTCTAGTCTCTAAGTTGAGGTGAATTATATCCTACAAAAATGAAGGGATTTGCAGAATTGTTGAGCCACTTTCAATATTATCTGAGAAATCCTAAATAATTGTAAAGATGTCAAAGGAAAAGAGATTACCTGTTGTTCGTCCAAAAATTAAGAGAAAATAAATTCTGTCTCTGAGTAAACTCAATGTTAATTCCTGAAAGAAATTATTATTATACATGCAATTTGTTTAGAAGAATTATTGACACATAGCAAAGTCATCCAAAAAATGATAGCTTCTAATCCTTGTCTTTCCTCTTCTTCCTCCTCTTTTTACTCATTTTATGATTATTGTTATTGTCATTATTTTATCACCATTTTCATCCTTATGATAGAATAGAAATTAAACAATATAAAGACGTTGAGAGCAGTATTTTATATATTTTGTTTCCATTCAATAAATTATAATATAAATCTGATTACCTATGCCTAGTAAAGTTGAGTAATTATGGAACTGAGCTTTCTAGTGTGGGGGTTTCTAGAAGAAAAACTTAATCAAATAAATAATAAATACATAAAGTATATTTAAATATTGAATTTTCTAGTATTAACTAAAATATCTCTCACTAAATGAACAGACTGCTTTGAAGTATTAATGTAAAGAAATTTCAGATTGCACATAATAATAATGAGCTCACAGGAAATAACAAGAAAATGGCATAGCAGAATCTTTTCTAAATCCTAATCAGACCTCTTCATTGGCACTTCACAAGATGAAAACAATCAAGAGATCAGACTAAGTGTTTAAAAAATATATTAAGAAAGCTATTGAAAGAATGGATTTTCATTCATGATATTAATAATATATATTAATCAAAGTTTATTGTGTATATTCTGACCTGCTTTATTTGCTGATGATAATATAAAGCCATTGCAATTAGATAGCATTCAGAAATATTGCCATTTTATCATTATCTCAGTCTTTTTAATTTTATTTTCATCTAATGTTTATAACGGCCATAATTTGTTATAAAATAGAGTTTTAGGTAAAAAGAATGGAGGTATACCTTCTATTGTTTTATAACCCAGATAATGTAGTAAACATCAGATTAGAGTCCAGTGTTATGGAAATGAAACTGACAGAAAGCTTAAAACACACGGCCATCTTTGTTGACCACTGGTAAGATATCACAGGACTTGAGGCCTGAAAATCATTTACGGGATTTTGCAACACGAAAGTCATTAATGATTTTTATACAAATGGTATTTTTAATGCTATGAAGTTTTGTCCTCAACATGAATTTTGTCCTCAAACAAACATACACCAATTTGTGGGACCAATTTTTGTGTAGGTGGGGCAAAGAGTACTTCAGCCCTAATGCCAGGCTCACTGCTGTCCTTGACCACTTATCTGCTAAGTCCTAAATTGCTCAGTATAATGAGAGTTGGGGAAAAACAGATGCCAAGGAAAAACAAGTGAGAGGAGAGACTATTCCCAGAGGAGATCCAGCTCTAGGTCCTCTTTCCTTGATACCGTAGTGAAATAAAAGTGAAACAGGAAATCGCTTCCAGGAGGGCTTAGGAATCTAATTATGTCCCTCTGCTGCTTATCTCTGTTGTCCAATTAATGGCTCACCTATAATTTCCTTCTTTTTTCCTTCCAACCATTTCTTCCTTCTACCTCTTTTTCTGCAATTATTATTAATGAGTACCTACTATGTGATAGATAGTGACCTAGGCCTTGGGAATAAAGCGGGGAACAAAACAAAGTTCCTGTTATTATGTTGCTGAATATTCTATGGTGGAAGTGGGAGTGGGAGAGAGAAACCTTAACCAAACAAGTAATAACAAAGATTTAAAATTAACAGGTATGCCAGATGGTGATAAATGCTATGGAGAAAATTACAGCAGAAGGAAGGATATGAAGAGTGTGTGTGAGAGAGAGAGAGAGAGAGAGAGAGTGTGTGTGTGTGTGTGTGTGTGTGTATGTAGAGGGGAAGGCTTCATTTTAAATGTAGAAGGAAGGCCCCACTGGTAGAGAAAACTCTCACAATGTAATCCTATTTTCTATTTAATTAACCAAGGGCAAAGGGATGCTTTAAAAAATTAACCAAGGGCGAAGTGTACATTTTTCATTTATAGACAGTGTTTTAAATTATACCATTGTGAAACGCAATGCTATTATATTTGTCTTGAGCTACATATAAACACAATTTTGCTGTATTAATAGATTGAATGCTTTTGTCACTGAAGAAATTCAAAGGTTTATAATTATACCATTATGCTTCTTTATTTTCACTGCCTTTTAAAACAATAGCAAGTGCCATATATTTTATTTTGCCTTGTAGTTTTAATAAAAAAAATCTAAATTACTAAAAATTACTCAATCATTTGTCTTTCATGGTTTCTTTCCCATTTTTTCTTCCTTTTTTCTGCTTTAGGAGATGTCATTAACTAATCTCTTAAATTCCATAAATAAGTAAAATGATATATTCACAGTGTAAATGTTTAAAAACTAAAAAAAAAAAAAAAAAAAAAAAAAAATCTAGAGTCATTTAATGAAGTCCTGAAGATATGTTAAAACTGAAGTGCTGCTGGCAAGTTAATGGAAGATTTGAATATGCAAACAGTGAAGACTAGAACGCTTCTCTAATTAAGATTCAGTTCATATTGGCTATACTCAGAGCTCCTTGTCTTAAGTCCCGGTTTTCTCATGTATTCTCATGGGGAAAGGTCTTCCTTGCTACTATTATTTCCAATTTTAATTTTAATTATTTGTTACTTCCTAATATTAAATAATAACATGCATTACTAAATGCTTCAGAATCTACCTTTATTTATGTATCATTATTGATATATGGTTATTATAAGGAAATAAATATCACCATGCTTATTAACTATAATATTTAGTTTCTTTTAAGCTAAAATGTGCAATTCATAATAACTTGGCAAAGTCACATTATACTTGCTGTACCTCTTAGTTATAGTCACAATTTAAGTGTATTTATGTTATAAAGAAAGAGCACAGAGTTAGGGGGCCAGGCAAAGATAAGAGATTCTGCAGAGATCATTTTGAGGTTTCAAGAATAAAGAAAATAAAAAAATCTAACTAACTTTATAAGGCACTCTTAAAATCTCTGAAAATCAGTGTTCACCCTTCCATTGGAAGAAAGTACACAGGTCGAGTATTAGAATGTAATGAGTTTTGAAGATTTTGAATACTTGTCTCAATAGAACTTGATTGACTAGGTTGAACTATGTTCCTTCAATATCATCCCTTCCTAGGAGAGAAATTCTTGCTATAAATTGGAAACATTTCTAGTTGCATTTTTTCTTAAATGAACGGAGTGAGAACAAAATCATCTGCAACCCCACAGTTTGCTGTCTTCACTAACATAAGTTTATTATTCCACTGTCTGCATCAACAACCTCTACTATTCAAGGAAACTCTTGTCTGGAAGATAAAAGTAGTTTAAAAACTAAGGATTTGTTTCAGAGACTTCCTGCAAAACCCATTTGCTGTGCAACTTTTTAATAGCATCAAATAATTATTTTCCAGAACTCTTAGAACCCTCACCTCAGTACTCTCTCCTTGCTATGCCCATCAATTCTGCACTATTATAACAGCATCCTTGCCCAGTCTGAATTCAGCCACTGTCTGGAAACATCCACCTTCAGCCATTCCCCCAAACATATAAGTATCTTGACATTGCAATCTCCACAGAGATACTCTTAAGTCTCTATCACAGTCTGCTTCACCACAGTAAGAAAAAAAATCACCTTTGCTGTGCCAACAGTTGTTTTCTAGTATTTTCTGGAAACTTAGATTTGACAATTTTCACTATTTGTTTTCTCATAAACTGTTCTTTTCCTCTTCACTTTCTTTTTCAGTAACACATGGTTTATTTTCCCAGTAAAATCTCTACTTTTTCTACCTATTTCTTTTAACATTTGTACCCTTCTTTGATTTCTTTCAAATTCTTTATACTGCTCATCTTGAACATTTCTATTTCAAACATTGGGTGTTTGTTTGTTTGTTGTTTTTGTTTTGGTTTTGCTTTTTTGAGAAGGAGTCTTACTCTCTTGCCCAGGCTGAAGTGCAGTGGTATGATCTTGGCTCACTGCAACACTCTGCCTCCCAGGTTCAAGCGATTCTCCTGCCTCAACCTCCTGAGTGGCTGGGACTACAGGAGTATGCTACCACGCCTGACTAATTTTTTGTTATTATTTTTAGTAGAGGCAGAGTTTCACCATGTTGGCCAGGCTGATCTTGAACTCCTGACCTCAAGTGATCTGCCCACCTCGGCCTCTCAAAGTACTGGGATTACAGGCATGAGCCACCATGCCCTGCTTGTTTTGTATTTTTAAACATTTTTTTCTTATCTTTGAAAAAATGTCTCTGTTGTCTCTCAAAATTAATTTTGGAATTAAAACTCAATAAAACCGTTTTTAAAAAGGCGCCTCTTGGCTGTGTCCTGCCTAGACTCTCCTGTAAACATTCTCTCTCTGAATTTCTTTCTCTCAGCTATTTCTTCTCACTTCATGCATTGTCTCCATCATTGTCTTTAGTTTTAAAAATGTCCTTATAATATTCTCATGCCCTCCTTTTCTGTAAAAATCAGCACCTCTTGCCTCTCTAAACCCTCCTCTTTCTCAGATCTGTCTTCTTTCACAAGAAAGAATTGGGGGAATTAAGATTTATGTATGTTGCTTCCACATTACAGCAATGATTAACTTTTAAATACTTTGCGATTTGGCCAAATCATGTCTCTCTATCAAAATCACTTTCAGAGATAACCAATGGCTTTCTAATTGCCTAGCTCTAGGAGTGTTTTCTTATCTTTAAGAACAGCAACAATTAATCAGACAAAGGAACAAAAAAGCTTTTACCCAAAATTATCTTAATGAATCTTTCTCTTACCTGACTTTCTTAGTACTAGTTTGATTTTAGGAAATATTAAAATGATAACCATTCTAATGGCAAATATAAAAGAGTCCCTAACTGTTGTTGAATAATAAAACAACCCATTTGTTCTGGGCATATACAATAGTACATTAGCAAAAATTTTACCAGAAATATTATGTGTTTGTACATATATACATATGTGTGTGTGTGTATGTGTGTGTGTGTTTGTGTGTATAAGATATTCCTGTTCTCTGAGGAATAAAGTGCATACATAAAGTACTTTAGAGTTCATTTATGTATTATGTATATAATCTCAATTATCCTTTACAACAACATTGTGAGGTATATTTATTTTTAATCATTAGTTTACAAAAGAAGCAGCGAAGTCACAAATTATTTGATGTATTTAGGCTATGATTTTTATATTTATTTATTTATTTTTACTTTTAAGTTGAGGGGTATATGTTCAGGTTTGTTATGTAGGTAAACTCATGTCACAGAAATTTGTTGTACAGATTATTTCATCACCTATTAATACTAGATATTAAACCTAGTAACCAATAGTTATTATTTCTGCTCCTCTCTTTCTTCCCATCCTCCACCCTCAAGTAGACTCCAGTATCTGTTGTTCCCTTCTGTGTATCCACGAGTTCTCATCATTCTTATAACTGAGAACATGTGGTATTTGCTTTTCTGTTTCTGCATTAGTTTGCTGAGCATAATGGCATTCAGCTCCATCCATGTTTCCACAGAAGACATGATCTTATTTTTTATGACTGCATAGTATTCCATGCTGTATATGTACTACATTTTCTTTATCCCATCTGTCATTGATGGGCATTTAGGTTAATTTCATGTCTTTGCTACTGTGAATAGTGCTGCAATGAACATTCACGTGCATGTGTCTTTATGGTAGAATAATTTATATTCCTCTGGGCATATAGCCAATAATGGGATTGCTGAGTCAAGTCACAGTTCTGTTTTTAGCTCTTGGAGGAATTGCCATGCTGCTTTCCACAATAGTTGAACTAATTTACAAATCCACCAACAGTGTCTAAGTGTTCCCTTTTCTACACAATCTTGCCGGCATTTATTATTTTTTGACTGTTTAATAATAGCAGTTCTGACTGGTGTGAGATGGTATCTCACTGTGGTTTTGATTTGCATTTCTCTAATGATCAGTATTATCGGGCTTTTTTCATATGCTTCTTGGCCTCATTTATGTCTTCTTTTGAAAAATGTGCAAGTAATCTGTCTACTTTTTAATGGTTTTTTTAAAATTTTATTTTAAGTTCCTTATAGATGCTAGATGTTAGACCTTTGTCAGATGTGTAGTTTGCAAATTTTTTTTTCCCATTCTGTAAGTTGTCTCTTTACTCTGTTGATAGTTGCTTTTGCTGTGCCCAAGCTCTCAAGTTTAATTAGATCCCATTTGTCAATTTGTGCTTTTATTGTTATTGCTTTTGGCATCTTAGTCATGAAATCTTTGCTCATTTCTATGTGCAGAATGTTTTTGCCTAGATTGTCTTCCAAGGTTTTTGTAGTTTGGGATTTTACATTTAAGACTTTATTCATCTTAAGTTGATCTTTCTTTATGGTGTGAGGAAGGGACCCAGTTTCAATATTCTGCATGTCTAGCCAGTTATCCCAGGACTATATATTGAATAGGGAGTCCTTTCTCCTATGCTTGTTTTTGTTAGCTTTGTTGAGGATCAGATGGTCATAGGTGTGCAGCCTTATGTCTGGGTTTTCTAGTCTGTTCCATTTGTCTATGTGCCTGCTTTTGTACCAGTATCATGCTGTTTTGTTTACTGTAGTCCTGTAGTATAATTTCAAGTCAGGTAATGTGATGCTTCCAGCTTTCTTCTTTTTGCTTGAGATTACCTTGTCTATTTGGGCTCTTTTTTGGTTCCATATAAATTTTTAAATAGTTTTTCTAGTTCTTTAAATAATGCCATTGGTAGTTTCATAGGAATAGCATTGAATCTATAAATTGCTTTGGGCAGTGTGTCCATTTTAATGATATTGATTCTTCCTATTCATGAGCATGGAGTATGTTTCCCTTTGTTTGGGTCATCTCTGATTCTTTGGGCAATGTTTTGTAGTCCTTATTGTAGAGATTTTTTTACATCCCTGGTTAGCTGTTTTTCTAAGTATTTTCTTATTTACATGGCAATTGTGAATGACACTGCATTCCTGATTTGACTCTCAGCTTGGTCATTGTTGGTGTATAGGAATACTAGTGACTTTGTACATTGATCTTATATCCTGCGACTTAGCTCAAGTTGTTTCTTAGCTGAAGGAGCTTTTGGGCTGAGACTGTGGGGTTTTCTAGATATAGAATCATGTCGTCTGCAAACAGAGATAGTTTGACTTCCTCACTTCTTATATAGATTCTTTTTATATCTTTTTCTTGCCTGATTGCTCTTCCTAGGACTTTCAATACTATGTTGAATGGAGTAGTGAGAGAGGGCATCCTTTGTCCTGGTTTTCAAGGGGAAAACTTTCAGCTTTTCCCCTTTTGGTATGATGTTGGTTGTGGGTCTGCCATAGGTGGCTTTTATTGTTTTGAGGTATGTTCCTTTAATACCTAGTTTATTGAGAATTTTTAACATCAAAGGATGTTGAATTTTATTGAGAGCCTTTTTTGTATCTGTTGAGATAATCATGTGGCTTTTGCCTTTACTTCTCTTTATGTGATGAATCACACATTTGTTGATTTGTGTATGTTGAACTAACCTTGCATCCTGGAGATGAAGCCTACTTGATTGTTGTGGATAAGCTTTTTGATGTGTTGTTGGATTCCATTTTCAAGTGTTTTTTTGAGGATTTTTGCATCAATGTTCATCAAGAATATTGGCTTCAAGGTGTGTGTGTGTGTGTGTATTTGCAATGTTTTGGTATTAGGATGATGCTGCCCTCATAGAATGAGCTGGGGAAGTGTCCCTCCTCAATTTTTAAAGAACAGTTTCAGTAGAAATGGTACCAGCTCTTTACATATGTCTGGTAGAATTTGGCTATGAATACTATATCTGTTCCTGAGGTTTTTTTTTTTTTGGTTGGCAGGCTACTTATTACTGATTCAGTTTTGGAGCTAATTATTGGTCTGTTCAGGGAATCAATTTCTTTCTGATTCAGTCTTAGAAGGGTGGGTGTGTCCAGGAATTTGACCATCTTTTCTAGGTTTTCTATTTTGTGTGCATAGAGATGTTTGTAGTAGTTTCTAATTGTTATTTTTATTCCTGTGGGGTCAGTGGTAACATCCCTTTCTTCATTTCTAATTATGTTATTTGGATCTTCTCTCTTTTCTTCTTTATTAGTATAGCTTATGTTAAGTTGAGGAATTAGTCTTCAAATTCTTCTCATTTGGCTTCAAATCTTCCCTCAGGCTGTTTCTAATGCACTGCAGAGTTTACATGAATAGAATTTATCAAGAAATGGACACTCAGCATTAAAACATCAAAAAATATAAAATTCATTTTTATAGTTGCATGTCTAAATGCATGCTAATTTTGAAGTACAGTATGTTTGTTATATTAAGAACAATTTAAGCACTTTTCATCCATATGCATTCTTAATTGCCATCATAAATCTTTGAAATAATTTTACCCCAAGTTTATTCATAAATATGGATTATATGTGATATTTAAGAGTTTGTTTTCAATGTTTTCCTTTGATTATAATCATTAAACATCTAATAATTTTCAGCTTTGTTACCTAGCAGCCACTGCAATTACTAATGATTATATAATTAAACCTTATTAAACCAATACAGGGTATATTGAATAATTATTAGTAGCTAATAATTAGTAGCTAATAAGTTAAAAAATCAAATATCAAATGACTACAGCTATTTGTTATTACCTGTTTGCAAATTCAGGCACAATAGAGCAGATCAGCAAGTAAGTCTAATTCAAGGTGTCAATTTAGGAACATAAGATGATGGTGACTCTGTTAGATTTAAGACACAGTTTTCCAACTCATTCTGAATATCACCATTCTGGGCATCAAAGAGCAAAAGTGCAGAGTCAAGTATTTCCTCTTAAGCAAATGAAGGAGAAATTAAACATATTTCAGTTATACTTTATTGATAAGAACTTAGACATATGGTTTCATCCTTTCATGATAAACTGGGAAATCCTGTTCTAACTGGAAAGCCACATACAAGTTATAATTCCTTTATTACAAAAGTATTGAAGGATTTTGGTGGCCAAGTAGTAGTATCCTTCAAAATTGGTCTGGGATACAATTTCTTCTCATTAGATGATTTAGAGGCCTATTGAAAAAAAACAAAATATTTCAGTTTAGAAGTCTTAGAAGTTCACTTAGAATTTTACATCATTCACATTCTTTGTCATGGCTGTCTACTGTTAATCTTATTCTGAACCATAATATAAATAGTAAAAGTAAATAAATTTTAAAAGGTAACAGGCAAACATTTGTCAATCTCTTAGTATGTGCCAGACTCCATACTAGTGCCTGACTCAAATTTTCTTATTTATTCCTAAATGAGAGTAATAAAACTTAACCCCACATTATTGATAAGGAACTGATGCCTGGAAAAGCTAACTAACAAGGAGGGTAATTCATTTGTTAAGTATATAGCTGTGATTTAAACTTAGGCAGACTGATTCCAAACACGCTAGTCTTAACCACTCATTCATATTATCAGTAAAACAGTGTGTGAAATTTAGTTGGTTTTGGCATTTCCGATGAGCAAACTCTTACACTTCTTTACTTTTGTATCTATTGATCACACTTGTTAAGACTGGGAAAAATGGTTTTATTTAAAGATAAATCTTTGTCTGAATCAATGTTATTATTTAGATTAACAGTGACTATTCCTTTTTATGTCACTTGGTAAAAGTATTTTTTTCAGTTATTTAAATAGATTTGATGTAAGAAGTTATGAATACATAAGAAATGGATTATAATTTTTATTATGTATGTATCAATGTCCCTAAATTTTGGGGACATTCACTACATCAACAGTTTGTGTCTATAACCATCATGATAAGTGTCATTAAAGTATAATTATCAAAGGCAAACTATCAGCAAATGTCCTACCTTACTGCTGACAGTCATATTATGGAGACTGTGCCCTTTGAGGATTATTTGGGTTGAAGACTTAAGATAGAGATGCAGAGAGAGGAATGTGTAAAAGATATTATAAATTTATATATATATACACACACACACACACACACACACACACACACAAAGTATGTCCAGTTAGTTTCCTGGTTATTAACACATTTGTTTAATGAACGTCTTTAGAAAAGAAGATGAAGTTTATTTGAACTATCAGAGCTGATGGGTTTGAATAAAGAGAAAACAGAATCAAAAGTTTTCTATCATGGCATTCATCAATATATTATTTGTATTATCTATTGCTATATAATTATTCTCAATTATCCCAAGAATTAGTGGTTTGATGCAACAATAAATATTTATTAATTACACAGTTTCTGTGAGTCAGGAATTTGGGAGCTGCTAATTTGAACACTTCTGGCTCAAGGTTTCTTATGAGGTTGTAGTCAAGATGTCAGTTAGGGTTGCAGTCACCTGAAGGCTTGAATGGGGCTGGAAAATCTGCTTCCAAGATGGCTCACTCACATGGCTGGTATTGTGGTGCTGGCTGTTTGTAAGAGGCCTTAGATCCTCTCTCTATGGGCCACTTTAGAGTGTCTTCAACACATAATGACTGGTTTCTCCCAGGGTGAGATAGATGTACAATGGGAAAGGAACAAGGAGGAAACTCTTCCTTTTAGAAACACACTTTGAAAGCACTTTAACATCATTTCCACTATTTGTATTTATTAGAAGCAAATTTACACACCTGGCCTACATAAAGGCAAATGAGACTCTATTACTTAAAGAGAAAAGTGTCAAGTATGATGTGGTCGTATTTTAAAACCACAATGTATATGTATAAATGTAGTATTGAGTCCAGTATAACTGGTATTTTATATAAATGTCCTAGAAAAGTAGGAGATAAATTATTAAAAGTGAGTAAGAGTTTAGCCTTAAATATTGGTGAAAGGATTTAAACTCAATTCTTTAGTTATATTTGTATTTATGGATGTATTTTTGACAAATTGAGTGATGTGATAACAACAATGCTATTAGGGTGATTAGTATGACCATAATATGAAGGATTAACTGGAAAGCAAAGGAACTTTAAGAAAGGATATGAGCTTATTAAAGCTATACCATTAGTTACAAAACTTTATAAATTTTAGAAAGGTGCCCAGTCATACTAAGGATTTATCAGGAGAGTTTTCTAGATTTATCTCATCAAAAGGTATTTCTATATTTTTAACAGGTAATAATCTATATGCATAACAGAAGTTGGCACAATTTTTTCTGTAAAAGGTTAGTTATTTTGTGTGTTATAGCCCATCTATATTTATGTTACATATTTTTCTTTGTTTTTATTTTTATAATCCCTTAAAAATGTGAAATGCTTTTTAGCTTCTTGGAGGTACAAAAACAGGCTGTAGGCCAGATTTGGAACATGGGCTGCAGTTTGACAATTCCTGATCTATAGTCTTACATTTAATTTAGTTTCATATTAATATTCAGCATATATCTATTGAACAGGTTTATAGTTAAAGCACTTTCTAAATGCTAATGAGCAACCGGATGAAAATAACAATATCTAATATATACTGAGCACTAAAGTTTCCAGGTATCTTGCAAAGCATTTGACTTATTTCTGTAATTCTCACAATGTTCTAAGATGTAGAAACTTGGAAAGGTCAACTGAGTCTTAGAAAGACTAAACACACTGCCCAAGTGAGGGAGTCAAGGATTAAACCCAGTTGTTACACGATAAATACAGTACTTTATATCTATTAGTTTTATTAGTTTCCTCTTACAGAGTATACTTTTCTTCATGGGACCTATACTCTGTAAGAGGAAACTAATAAAACTAGTAGATATAGAAGTGTTATCATCAGGCAAAGCTAGCATTACATAGCAGGCTAACCCAAATTTCACATAGTATTATTCTAAGGAAATAATAGAGACCTAGATATGCAGAATTTAGCCCATAACCACATTCTAGAAAGAGAGACTTAAAAATATCCAGTTTAGGAAGGCTTAATTCTTGGTCCAAAAATCATTACAGGAACCAGAATCTTAGGTTGGTTGTCACTTGTTTTCAGATACGTGGGAGTCACAAGAAGGATAGAAGAAACACAGAGCGAAGGCAACAAGGCAGGGAAATGCCATGGAGGAGTTTCATCACCAGAATAAACTATAATGTTCTACCCCTTGTCTTACCATATATGTGTGTGCATGTGTGATATGTATATACATGTAACATATAAGATCTTACATGTAGCATGTTAGATAAAATAAGCCTTTGAGAAATCATCGCCTTCTTCCAAAAGTTGCCGCATGAACAAGTCTTACTACGAGTTGATAATTTATATCCAGCCACAATTTGTTAAAATTTAAAAAAAAATTGAAACACTTGTATGTAGCATTCTGGAACAAAATGTGATTTTCTTCTACTTTATCTAGCAGATTACCATTTTATTAGAAAAATAACTATACATACATGCCACCATTATTAAAATAGGTCATGAATTTAAACATACTAATATAGGAACTCTATCATCAGCAAACTAAGTTCACTAAACAGAATAGTATTGGCCAAATCACTGGGAATTTCTGGCAACTTTCTAAAAAGTTGTAAACCTTATGACTTAGAGTTTAACCTTTCTTCTACCTAAGGAAAACTTTGGTGTGCCGAAAGCTGTTTGCAGTTGATTTCTATTAGGAATGGTGCTAGGCAACCAACTATGTTAGTAGGTAGGATATGTATTTTCATCCATTTTTCAAAATCTCATTCTTAGAATACATGGAAGTTTATAATGAAATGAAATGCAAAGAACATAAGAATTATGATGAAAATTAAGATATTCTCACAAAGATACTCACATCTATTTGTTTTGAGTGGCATTTCTTATGTGAATATATAGCATTCATTCAATTATCACACCGTATGCATTTTAAATCCGTAGCCTAAGATATTATTGGGTATAATGATATAATCATATAGAACAATATAATTATTTTAATTTTATAATTATAAATTAAACCTTCAGACTCTTTCCAGTAATGACATTTCCACTTATCTACAGGTCTGCCCTGTAACAGAGATATTTTGGCATTTTAAAAATTTGTTGGTGAGAAGAGGTTGGGTATTATAATTATTATTTGATGTGTTTGTAACTAAACGTTAAAAAAATACTATAGCAAATCTTGTCTATGATCTGATGATGTTAATACAAAAATAATTGAACATTGCCCATTTATTGTAACTACAGAGACCACTGAAGATGACCATACGTTTTTCTAGTAAATCAGTAAATGGGTGATTGCTCCTGTCTGTTGCCATTTCCACTCACCATAGGTATGCTGTGAGATCATGAGATTGAAATGGACTCTATGAACATCTTTAGTCTGACAATTTTCAAAATCTTTTTACATTTATTTTTCTTACTCACCCATGCTGACCTGTGAAAGCTGGCTCTCATTTTTGATTTTGTGCTGATTAAACTGGAAACACCTTTAGAGAAAATTGATATACACAAGCTAAAAGTGAAAATTCTTCCGTCATAGATATTTACAGCTGAAGTTGCAGTGTATGGGCAGACCTCTACATACCAGCAATGTGTTTCATGTTGGCTGCAGATATTTTGTTTTATATATTATGTTGTCTTTTCTTGCAGTAGAACAGGTGATGCTGAGAGCCAAATTGCTCTGTAGGGTATGGATGCATTTTTCTAGTTTCCAAAGTCAGAATGTTGTCAAGATTATAGATAGGATACACACAGTTCACTTTTTTCTTTACACAAATGAATACTATGAAATCTGTGTAGACATGACCTACATTCTTATTATTTCTTCAATTTTCCTTTGTTACTCCACTGTAATACTAGGGTTTTTGTACAAATGTGATATTAGATAGTTTTATAATTAAATATGGTTATATGGTAACTTAAATGGTTACTTATTAGATGAATAAACTAATAAAATTTTATCTTTTTAAATTATGTGAACTGCTGAAATTATAACCCTATCATATATAAATAACAAATACCATCCTTATTTATACTTTTATTTAATATTTCTCAGCTAGAGGAAATAGAAACGTCAGTAATTTCTAATTAATATACATTAGAACATCTCTTCTATTTCCAAGAAACATTGATCTGAGCTAATGTATCTTATAATGCATAGTTTACAAGAATATTTTGTGATTAACCCTTATAACATTCACATACTAATATCCATTGATACAGTTTAACAGCATTAATATGCTGTAGAACTCAACACTTGAGGTAGTCCAATCTTTATTTAAGTTTGTATTCCCTTATTTTTTATATTATGTATTCCTCTAAAGTTAATTCTTTTAAATTTTATTTAATAAAACCTTGATGCCTATCATCTTCCCTTGAATTGATATAATTAGGCTTCACCAAACCATCTTATTGTTAAGTTGGTTGATATTTACTAGTTGAAGTTATTCTTTTGGTCCATATTAAATTATTGAGTTTCCATTTTATTGCATTTATTTGCAGATATAAATTATTTGTTATTGGATCACTACAAAATTTCTGTACATACACTTCTTTAATTTTTACACAGTATAAACTCATATGTAAGTGATTGAGAAGATTCTGAACCAGACCGTCAGGGAAGAATAAAAATTGTTTATATCAATTGCTTTTATTTTATTTCCTTGTTTAGTGAATTAATCATATTCTATATATGTTGTACTGTGGCAACTGTGTTTCTCCCTAACCCTTGCTCTGCTATTTTGGTTGAAGTGTTATTATCTGTTTTATTTTCTCCCCTCCACGACCAGAAAGTTAACTTTTCTTGTTAACAGATTTGTAGAAAATATAAGTAAAAATTCCAAGAAACTGTCAGTTAAACAAGATAATTATTTTAAACTAAAAACTTACTTGTTGTAATGCCATAATCAAACCAAGATGCATGGTAGCTTTCGAAGGCCTTAGATTCCTGCCAAATTCTCTCTATTAATATAATGGTCTGGCATTTTGACATGAATCTATCTAAGAGCTGACCCCAATTTCTTTTTTGGAAGGTTAATTTTGTAGTTTCTTTAGGGCTTGCCTGCCAGTTATATGCCGATAGCCAGTTAATTATTGGTTAATCCAAGCATGTGATGAAATTGTTCTTCTGATTGTTCACAAGCAAGAAGGGATGAAATTACATCAGTTTGAAACTGGACCTTTCCATTGCCACAGTATTTAGTGGCATTCACACATGGCTGTGGAGGATGAGCCTGAAGTGTTATCTCATCATTGCTGTTCTCTCATTTTTACTAGCCAGCTCTGCTCAGTAGTTTAGAGGGCTAGGGAAGAAAGTCATATCCTAGCTCACAACAACAAAGACCAAGTTAGACCTGTTTCTGTAGACACAAACTTTGGGTGATACATGTTTGTCAGTGCTGAGGATCTGAAATTGGCTTGAGAACTATAGAACTTTCTCTACTTGCAGGTATAAAAATGTCCTGTTACTAAGATTTAATATTTAATAGTGATTTTATTAATACAGCTTGATATTCTAAATAAGATGCCAGAACATGAAATGATAATTTCTAGAAGTTCACACTCAATAATTGCTACTTGTCATTTAATGTTCATTGGTTGATTTTGGACATATCACCAACATGGCTTAAGTTTAAAATAGAATTGCATTTATAAATGAACATCATTTGTGTACTATAATTATCTAAACTGTTTAATTAACACAGATTATATACTTTTGGAAAAAAATCAAATAAAATTTAAAATAATCAAAATCAGAACTGATCCAATGACTCTTGACTGTCTCTCTGCAGGGGTTCTTAACTGTTCTGGAAAAAATTAGGAAAGTTTTGAACTTTCTCTCAAAAAGTCAAAAAATCACCTATATGTATATTAAACAATTTCACAAAGAATGCAGAGGCCTTGAACCTGAAAAGTAACTATTTAGAAATCTATAACCACCTTCCACCACCCCTGGTTGAGAATCTCAACTCTGCGTTTGTTTGTTTATTACTTTAAATTTGTTTTTGTTAACTTTATTGTTTTCAGCAGTCTTACATTCACAGCACAATTTGAGTAGAAAGTACAGAGTTTCCACATACTGTCTACCTTCATGTATGCATGTCCTGTCCAACAATGATCATCCTCCACCAGAGTCGTGGATTTGTCATTACTATATGATACGTCACTATCACCCGAAGTCCATGTTTGAAATTAGGGTTCACTCTTGCTGTGGTACATTCTGTGGGTTTGGACAAATGTTATTATGGCATGTATCTACCTTTAGAGTATTGTGCAGAGTATTTTTACTGCCCTAAAAATCCCCTGTGTTCTGCCTATTCATCCCTCCCTTTGTCCTAATCGCTGGCAACCAATGGTCTTTTAACTGTCTCCACAGTTTTGCCTTTTCCGGAATGTCATAGAGTTGCAGTCCTGTTGTATGTAGCCTTTTTATATTGGCTTTCACTTAGTATTATGCATTTAATTTTCCTCCCTGTCTTTTCATGGCTTGATATCTTATTTCCTTTTAGTGCTCAGTAATATTTCATGGTCTGTATATACTACAATTTGTTTCTTTGTTTACCTAGGAGCTCACTTGCTGGAGCCTATGGTCAGAGTGTGTTTAGTTCTATAAGAAACTGCCAAAGTGTACCTTTTTGCTCTCTCAAAAGCAATGAATGAGAGTTCATGTTACTGCATGCACATCCTGGACAGCATTTACTGAGTCAATGGATTTTGTCAATTCTAATAGGTGTGAACTGTTATTCAATTAGAAAAATTATTTAAAATTTAAAATTAAAAAAATTTAATTGACTAAAATTTCAAGATAGTTAAAGTATGGTTTAACTTATCCTTTCTGTGTACTTAAATTTTCATTCAATCTTTACAACTGTTTAAAATATCAAGACTGACCTTCTTAGGAAATTGATCATTCACTACATTTTTCTTATTTTATATATATATACATATATATATACACACACATATATATAAAAAATATATATATTATGTATATTTACACACACACACACACAACAGGAAAACAAAAGCAAATGGAAAAACAAAGTGCTTAAGGCCAAAGCTTTAGTTTTATTTTTTTTTTAAAAACAGGAAAACAAAAGCAAATGGAATTTAAAAAAAAAAAAATTTAAAAGTTTTCAGTTTTTAAAAATTTAACTGCAGCTTTATTTCTATACTTAGTCTATGGCAATACATATTGGTATGACTGGACTGAAAATATTTAGGTTGATGTGGGGAACCTAGGCTGAGAATTGAGTTACCCACTAGTTTCTTCAGTAGTTTCTAAGAATTATATAATTGGTGTGTTGTGAGGAAGTGGTAAAAAGTAAAAGAAGCACACCAATTTAAGCAGATCTAATGACTAGGAAGAAATGTAATAATTGTCTAGAAGCCTACTCCTTAGGCTTCAAGGCAATAAAGACATTCATGGTTTTGAAAGAAAGAGAGGCATTGGTATTTTTCCGACATTAGGTGACTGGAGACCTTAGAAAATTCAGTTTCAATAAAATGAAATGAGTTTAGTGTATGTTGAAATCTGTCAGAGATAGACAAAATTAGGCTGGGAAAAATGATTTAGTCGAGCTAACAAGTAAGATATTTCATTTATTTAGTTTTTTCTTCACTTTATGTAAATTCAGGAAGGGATAATTACATTCTTGTCAGGGATAACATAATTTACAACATTTATGTTCATGTATACTGTAGTTAATAAAAATATATTTTACTATTACTTTTACCACAAGATGTTTTTCAGAAATCTTCAGATACTAAATGAATGCTTTACTCTGCTTTATGGATCTGCTATTTTCTCATCTTAAAAATTAAAATTATAATCTGATGCTTAGTAGATATAAAACATATTTCCAAATGCATTAATGTTGGAATCACAGATTAAATTTGCCCTCTAAAATGTATCTTAGGAATTGGAATATGAGTCATTTCAGAATCCCAGAGAGTTCATAGAAGTATAATTGTTATAAATATTTTTGTCAGTTCTGTAATCTCAAGATATTTCATAAATCCCCATGTAGTTATTTATTGCATGGGCTTGTTCATAAGACAATCTGAAGACAGTTAAGTAATATTAAGTATTTATTGCTTTATGAAACAGTGGTTGGCCTAGTGCCTGCTCTTTAACGGCATGGGAACACCATTTACATTTTATGCCCTTTTCCTTTTGACTTTTTTCCTTTCAAAACCACAGTCATTTTACTCTGATTTTAAACTTTATGAATATTTTTCAAATCTCATTTTATAATTGGATTTCTTATAGGGTGTTTTATTCCAGTGCTCTATCTCTGGAATATGCTCAATTTCTACATTTAAACTTTTTATTTTGGGCAAAGTCATAAACTGGCAAATATGATTATCAGATGTAAATATATTAAAGTGAGGGTTTGATTCAAACTTAGGAATTTAAAGAAACCGGGAAAAGCCTCATATTTACATATGCTTTTATAGGGGTAGGACACATATGAAATTTTTACTTTGTAAATTATCCTGAGTATCCCATTGTAATCATACGAAGGAAGAAATTCTAGATGATAATTTAATACTATAGATATACTGTTATATCACAGACATACTGTATATACCTGTTTATATACATAATTTAATACTATAGATATACTGTTACATCACAGACATACTATATATACATGTTTACATACTGTGAGCTTTTGGAAGGCCACACACCATTTTCATGTCTAATACCTTTTGCCATAAGAACCAATTTTATCCATTTAGGAATGATACTCTGCCCATTGGAAAGACGTGTTCTGGACTATCTCTCAAGAGACTCCTTTTTCCAGCTAATGTCCACTTGATAGATTTATCATATAGAGATCACTTCAAGTAAATTACTGCAGGCATGACAGAACCTAACCCCTGTCCTTGAACAATTTATTATTTCCAGCGATGCTACTGCTGTATTAAATAAAATAAAGTAGCAGAACTGCAAATGCAAAGTAAGATGTTTTCGGCAAAATTGAACAAGTGGAAAACAGAAGATGGTCATTTTTAGTGAGAAACTTAAAGAGAAGCAAAGCATTTTATATTTAATATCAAGGTAAACATCTAGGCCTATGAAAACAGGTAATAGTAAGTTTTTATTGGGTCTAGACCTGATTGGAAATTGATTTGTGAGGAAATAATTATAGTTGTAATGAATAGTCTTTGAATATGTATGTTTAAAGAGTAAAGAAAGGAATTGGAGGAATACAAATAAATAGATAAATAGCATGGAATACAAAGGGAACGCAAAGAAATAGATAAATAAGACTGGATGTACTTTCAGCTCCTAAGTAAACTATCAGATCATTAGTTATGAGGAGAAATAATATATAATTTTAAAATATAATATCAGTAAAAATTAAAAAGGAAATAGGAAAAAACATTTTTGACAATTTTAATAAGTTTAAAATTACTCTGATTAATTTGATTTAGAAATTCAGTTGACATTTTAGTTAAAGGAATTTTTTACTAATCCTTTCAAGCTTGCTAAATTTTCATCAATATTCCATTTGATGTTTCTTAGTTTGCCTGGAGTGATGCAAATTCAAAAGCTGATTTTTACAGATTTATTTCATTTTTTACTTTGATCCTCAGTGAATGCATTTTAAAGTAACGTATTACTTTTGGTGCTAGCTATGGCTTACCTGTTACTAATTTGCAAAAACACAACTACTTACATTATTATAAAGAAGAATAAGTCGACGAATTACATGAAAAATTGTATTTATTTTAAAATGTAAAGTACTTGTATTGACTAGAGAAAATGATGATAATAGTAACAATATAATAACCACATTAATAATAACCCCATTTATTGAAGACTTTCTCTGTTGTAAATATTTAATATGTGTTATCTCAATTAATTCTTACAATAGGTCTGTGAGTGAGCACTGTTGTTATCCTTCTTTTAGAAATGAGAAGAGTAACTCACACAGACTTCAGTTGTCCTGCCTGACTACTACATAAGTGAAGGAGACAATAATTGAATCTATTTCCTCTGGCTCCTGTGAACACATGCTTAACCACTCTGTCAGAGTTGTGCTCTATAAAATAGGACAGAACTAAGATTTTCCTCTAAAATGTAAATTTTGAGAGATAAGCATTTCTGAAATAAAAATCTGATGTTACTCCCCTACTTTTAATGATTTATGGTTTCCCATTGCCAACAGCATCAATATAACATCTTTAAAATGGCGCACAAGGCTTTTAGGGTCCCATTTCTATCCATTTTCTTAGTTACACATCCTCCAGCTCAAATACCCCTTTTCTTCCCACCACTTGTAGGTTTCACTCTAGAAGCACTGAACTATTTTCAGTTTCTTTAATATATCATGCTCTTTCTTAGATTCTCACTGCCTGGAATATCTTTCTCCCACATATCATCTGCCTAAATATTCTGATCAGTTTTTAAAACTAGTTCAGATGTCACCTCATCTCTGAAATTTTCTCTTAACAAGCCTCCACATAGGTATAGGTAACCTTGTCCTCTTATGCCCCTTGTATCTATTTCTAATGAATTATACCATCACTAGATATTGCTATTGAAGAACATGCATACTTTCATGAAGCCTCTTAAAACTAGTTTCATGTAGTTCTTTCTTTATATTTTCAGCATCTATACCACTGCCTGAACACATTTTAGGAACTCAGTGTTTGTTGTGTTAAATAACACTTATAAAAATGTTTTGGGTTTTTTAAAATAAAAAATATACTCTAATGTTAATGTTGTATTTCTGCTTAAAATCACTACTGTGTTTCCTGTGAATTATAACATATATGTTTTCAAAGCATTACTATGTAAGTGTTTAATAGTGGAAACATTTGAAATCAAAAAAGTATATCTAAGCTTTTCCCATTCTCTGATAATTACAGTTTTATCATTTGTCTCATCTTTGCAATCCTTCTCTAATTTACAAATCTAGGAATCTTTCAGTTTCTCCCTGCACAGGTCTTGATGAGTTTATTTCGTTTGGTGATATCATATTTCTTGACAATCATTCCATATATAAGTTAAGACCTCATCTCTGCAGGAACCAACCACTCTCAGTCTCACTTCAGATAATATTCTGAATGAGACCGTGCAGAAGAGAAGTCAGTCTGACATTTATTAGACATTCTCATCATGCCAGACACTGTGTTAGGAGATTCCCATGTTGGAGATAATCAAGCACAGTTTTGGCTCAAATAGTCTAAAGCCTCAGATCCATGATTTCCTAGCAGTCTGATCTTAGATAAGTTATTTGTTACTTTTCTGCCTCCGTTTTCTCACTTCTAAAATGAGGATAAAAATAACCTCCTCATAGAATTGTTGTAATAATTATATGATAGCACTTTGAAAAGGTCTTCCATAATAAAAACACAATATGCATACCTGGCTGCCATTGTTATCGTCATTCATTATTATCACCACTACCAATACCGATAACTTTCTCTGCTCCTCATAACAACACTGTGAAGTCAGTTGGAAATATATTTTTACACTGAATTATAAGAAGCATTATGGAAGAAAATGGTTTTCATTTGTACTTATATCTATAGTGCCAGGGTCCATATCTAGCACATAGCAGGTGCTTATAAAGTTTGGGAGTCTTCAGGTCCACCCATAGGTTCAATAGTTCACTAGAAAGATTGGCAAAATGTATTGAAAGCTATTTTTCTCATGGTTATGGGTTATGGTTATAGTAAAAGAATACAGTTATACAAATATATAGATAGATGTAGGTATAGATTTAGATATAGATATAGATATAGATATAGATATATCTGTAGCCCAGGCTAGAGTGCAGTGGTGCAATCATAGTACACTATGGCCTCGAACTTCGGGACTCAAGCAATTTTCCCAATTCAGGTTTCCGAGTAGCTGGGATAGTAGGCATATACCACCATGCCTGGATAATTGTTTTTAAATATTTGTAATGACAGGGTCTCGCTGTGTTGTCCAGGCTGGTCTCAGACTCCTGGTCTCAAGCACTCCTCCGGTCTCTACCTTCTCAAATGTTGGGATGACAGGTGTGAGCCCACTGCACCTGGTTCTGGTTAACATATTATATAAATTGCTAAACACGCAAGCAGAGGAAGGCCAGAATATATTGTTTTGATTTGAGAGATGGTAGAACAAAGGATAATGCATATAATTCAGTTAATGTATTAATTTTTACCTGCTCCTAATTAATATCAGTCATGTGTCACTTAATGACAGCAATACATTCTGAGTAATGCATGGTTAAATGATTTGGTTATTATGCAAACATCGTGGAGTGGACTTACACAATCCTATACAACTAGACTATATGGTATAGCCTATCATCCATTTTCTTAGTTACGCATCCTCCAGCTCAAATACCCCTTTTCTTCCCACCACTTGTAGGTTTCACTCTAGAAGCCTACTGCTCCTAGGCTACCGGCCTGTACAGCATATTACTGTGCTAAATACTGTAGGCAATAGTAAAACAAGGTAAGTATTTGTGTATTAAACATAAAGAAGATACAGTAAAAATACAGTATTATAATATTATGGGACCACTATTAGATATGTGGTCAGTCATTGACTGAAATGCTGTTCTACAGTGCATGACTATATATAAATAATTTTAAAATTGTGTCAATTATGATTAGTCCACTATTATTTTCCAATTTGCCTTGTTCCCTCTCCAAAAACAAAAGGATTGTGGTCAGAATTATAATAGGTTGTCAACAGCAACAACAACAATAACATTGTTAGGTAACAAGTACAGCAATTTCATGGCCTAGTTACTTGCTGGGACACTTACGTGTCGTTAAACTGACACAACAAATGTGTGATAGATGTACTATTACCATGTCCATTATACAGCTATGGAAACTACAACATAGAGTAATTAATTTGTGACAAGTCACATAAGTGTTAACTGGTAAATCTGGTGTGCAAATGCAAGAAAGTTCCTGTTGATATTTAAGTTTTTTCCAATTATCTTTGTTGCCTTTTAGGGAGAGATAGCAAGCTGTTAATCCTATAAAGGAGACACATTTTCTGGACTACAATTACCCAGTGTTGGTGTTGGGAGCAAGTGGTATATATTTCTAAGTTATTTTTAAGAGCCCCACAGCTGCCTGTAGTTTCCCCAGACGTGTAGCTAGGTGTGTGACCTGCAATTGTCAGAAAGATTGTTTGACTGAATGTATTAAGAGCCTGATTCTAGGGTCTCAAGTACGGAGGAGGTGCCCGCAGTGTTAGCTATGTAATTTTGTTCACAGCTCCCTTCAATCTATGCCTGCCTCCCCACTGGGCCAATTTATACTGCAGTGTAAAGTAATGAACAGTTACAGTGTCCCTGGGGAAAATCAGCAAGTTTTATTCAGTATTGCATTACAGAAAATTGTTATGTATACTTCCCCATTAGTCAGGTTGAACAGACATAAATGAAATCTGTAGTTATTTCCCAAATCTCATTAAGACAATGCTTTACCCTTATTTCCACCAAATCTTTTACTAGGTATCTAAGAGCTAACCAGATAGATTGATTTCAGTTACACTGTCTCTCTAATTCTCTTCCCAGAATCTGGCAGAGGGATTAATAGGATTAAAGCTAGTTTTGAAACAATTGACAGAAGAATAGAACTGGGGGAGAAGAAAAAGAAAGGATGATGAATAATTTAGATAATTAGATCCTAAATAGTCGACATATTTTACAACCATTCCCAACAGTTTGAGTCCAATAGGCCAATAGATCCTGAAGAATTACATGGTCTATTGCCCAGCCAGCTCCCTCAGGCTTCCTCAGCATCTCCCTCCTCAAAGCACAGCTCATTCCTCCACCTAAACGGTCATCAGAAGATTTCAGGGAAAGTAAAATAACACTGCTATTTCTGAGATAAAGTCCAGAGGCTCCTAATTTCCTTATTATATCACATTAGTTTCAACTAAAATTATCATTTGTAAGTAAAGGATCCATCTTGCATTACATAGAATAAAAAAAGGTGAGGAGGTATAACAATCTGAGGGTTTTCCATGGAGTCCAAGCACAGGGATGCATTCAGGCTCACGAAGGATTGGAACTGAAAACTAGAACGTTGTAAAGGCACCAGAAAATCATTACCCATCTCTCCCTTTCTCCTTCTGTCTGTCTGTCTGTCTGTCTGTCTGTCTATCTCTCTCATTCTCTCTATATCTCTCTGTGGCTTCTTCTTCCTTCTTCTTCCTCTGCTACTTCAGGACTACAATGTTTCCAGATCCTTCTCTAGGAACAAACAGTTCATTGATTCTCCTGAGAATTGCATGATTTTTCACTGTTTTGTTTGCCTTTTCCTTCCACATTTGTGATTATTACACTTCATTCAGGTATTTAAAACGAGGATTTCTATGCCCAAGTGTAAATCTTTGGAAGGGAGAACTTATTTGGCCCCCATGGATCAGCTTATGTGTATTAATATCATTAATTTGGCCCTGAGAGATGAATAGCAATCTATGGGATGGCAGGACAACAATTAGTCATTAGTTATATATACATTTGTTTCTCAAAACATTAATATCTTTGTGATATTAATATCTCAAAACATTAATATCTAATAATCATCTTATTTCTCATTGCTTTGCCTAAAACCTGACACAATGTCATATAGTGGATAAATTTAATTTTTTTCAGTAATGATAGTATTTTGAAGGAAATAAAGGGCATGGTGACTGCCTTTAGAAAGCCTGCAGTAGAGTAGAAGTAGAGGTTCGCTAAGAGACATTTCTCAGCATTTACCAAGCAGTAGGAGAGTACACGTGTATTGATAAAGTGCAGGCAGCAGAACCCAGTGTGACTGACAGCTGACCAAAAAAAAAAAAAAAAAAAAAAAAAAAAAAAAGAAAAGAAACAATGGTGGCAGCACATAAGTAGATTCAGTAAATGCACATTAAATCCACGTTCATCAGCACCATAAAAGCATTATCTTTGGAATGACCATCTTGGTACCTAAAATAGATTACATCACTCAAGTTTCTAATTTTATTTTTTAAAGTTTATATTGATGGTTTATTCTATTTAACAAAAATCTAAATTATTAAATGGCTTATTTCAAATCACTGTACATTGACTATTTAAAGTAAATAAAATTGTGCCCCACATGTCACAAAAGGCTATTTTCATGAAGGTTATTAATCACATGACATTGAGTGACTATTTGTGCGAGTTACTCAAAGAGTGTTTGGATAGGCTACATGGTTTTGGAAATGTATTTGCATCCTAAGATTTCATAGTGTACATTATCTTCTATACAGTCTAACTTAGTTTATGTGGCAATTATTATCGATGAAAAAGGTTGATAGATAATTTTGCTGAGATCATACTGCTACTAAGTGATAGTGTTTGTCTTTTGTATGCTCATAGCTAGGAAGAAGGCATTATTCATTTATTGCCAAATTATTCAAGATAAGGGCTAGATCCAGTTGTTGAAACCTTAAATTATATCTAAGTTACTAAACTAGATTTCAAGTTTTCAAAAGAATGTATGTTGAAGCAAATGAGAATTTTACTTATGTAAGACCAATGGTTATATTTTCTATATATTATATATAATAGAAATAGAAATATATATTGTATATTATCTTTATATATATCTTCATATATAGATATATATGTATACATATCTTCATATATAGAGAGAGAATATAGATAGATATGTTTCTCTATATATAGATATCTCTCTATATATAGAGAGAGAGACATACATATATATATATATATATAGAGAGAGAGAGAGAGAGAGAGAGAGAGAGAAACTCTATTGGGTCTTGCTATATTGCCCAGACTGGCCTTGAACTCCTGGCCTTAAGCAATCCTCCCTCCTTGGCTTTCCAAAGTGCTGGGATTAGAGGCATGAGTCATCATACCTGGCCCCATCAGTTTCTATTTTACATACTTCTCTTTCTCTTTTGCATTTTCCTTGAAATCAAAGGGAAACTAATGTAACAAATATAAATCAGAACCTTGAAAGAAATGGGTCTAATGTATTAATTTCATTATGATATGGATCATAAGAAATATGTACTCATACATAGTTTCTGCTCTCTTTGGTTCTGGCCACACACACACACACTCACTCACAAAAATAGCACACCAATTGTTATTTTTTCTGTCAGTACATTTTTTTACTGGTGATTATATTCATTTGCTACAGAACTTTATTACTATGGGACACTGTATCAAAGATTTTCAGATCTAAATATTTTATAATGGATATTTTGAGCATAAAGATAGAAAAATTTTTAGTGACTATGCATACCACACTACAAACTATACAAACAATACAAACACTGTTGTATAGGAAAGGCTAAGGAGTGAGCATCAGGAGTTCAGTGTAAGAGTACTGACCCAGCTAGAATATGGCTCACAGTGGAAGGTCCAAATTCCCAAAACTCCTAGACTGCTCTGCTCTGCTACTTTGAGGACTGAGAATCTAGCAGACCCCACTGTGATGAATCACAGGATTCTATACCAAGACCTGCCTACTCCACCCACTGAAGGCCTCAGAAATCTGCTCCATTCTTTCTATTCCAACAAATGTCTGTACTTCCAAAATAGCACATGCTCCCTTACATAGTCAAGCTTTGCCCATGTTCTTCCTTCCATCCGAAAGGTCTTCCAATCCTTTTTCTGTTTTTTTTTTTTTTTTTTTTCAGTCAATTCCTGCTCATTCATAGAACCTCAAATAAGACATAATATTCTGGCAGAATTCCAAATTCTGTTCTCTGGATTCCCATTAAAATGCATGCTCTAACTCTATAAAGACATTTTAATCCCATATTATATTGTATAGCCATCTTCCCTCAGTGTATTATTTGAAGGAAGAATGTTTTTATTCCTTTTTACATTCACTGCACTGTGTAAAAGGCAGAGGTGAAACATTCTGGATAAATATTCACTAAATAAAATAATGGATGATGTTACATAGCTGGGTGCATTTCATGCAGTAGAGATTTTATCCCTCAAATTGGTCTGCTTCAGAATGGGGCTGATTCCCTTTGATTCTTGGTAATGGGGAATTCTTATCTAATCAGGTGATCTCAAATGACTAATATGTAACCTTCTTTACTTGCAGAAAGAAGTTTTATATGATTCAATGTAATGCCACCTAACCATAGAATCAACCTGATCCTTATGTGGCTAGTGACTAAATCCATATTGTGGATCTATACATTATGCATGATTGTATCTTTGCTATATGCTAGAAAATGCACTCAACTCTTAGGATACAGCTGTGGCCAGATGTAGTTCCGGGCCTCATAGAATTTACATTATGGAAGAAGAGACAAATAGTAAATAGATACCCAAATAAATAATGTAAATACAGTAGTGATGAAATGCTATGAAGAAGAAGAAGAAAAAAAAAAACATAGTAGGGAAGGGAAGAGGCATAAAAGAGTTTAAGAAAGGTTTTGCCAACAGGTGACCATTTGAGCAGAAACCTGAAGGAGGTATGAAGTGAAACGTCTGATGACCTGGAGGAAAAGAACTCTTGAAAACCAAGATGCCATGAGTAGCAGTGAAAAATATCTGAGAAATAACCATGAGTAGGTTCACAGTAAGGTTTTGGCTGCTGATCTAAGGGCAATGGGAACCCATTGGAATTTGTGCACAGGAGAGTAAAATATTCTAATTTATATTGGAAGAGACCACTGGGGAACCCACTAGAAGCAGAGGTCCAAGTAATCAGTAATGTTGACTTGGATGAAGGTTGGAGCAAGGAAAAGTTTGAGCAATGGTTAGATTCAGGGTATATTTTAAAGGAACTGTTGACAGGGATTTACTATTGACTATACAGGCATTCATATCTGTCTTAACTATAAGAAAAATAAGCAGTTTCGAACAGTCAGGAACTGTGCTAGTACTGTCAGTCATTCCTTTGTGATACTTGAAGTTTCCCTAACACTTAAGGCAAGACCATGCTCAGCAGGCTATTCTTGTGTTGAGCATAAAAAATGTATCAGAAGAACATTACATTAGGCCACTCTCTGACTATGATGCATCAAGACAAGAAGAAAACCATCAGATTTTAATGTAGATAATAATGTGAATATTGTCAAAACCACAAAAATAATCAAATACCTCTCATCCTGATATGTTGCTTCTTTACCAATTACAGCTTGGCCCTGCTTTGTTCTCTCTGCCTTCCATATAAGAATTTTTAAGATACCTAAAAATAGAATTACTCCTGATTTCTAACTGCATCCAATCCAGAGAAAAGGCCTACTTTATTTAATACTTCCCCAAGTAATTTAACACAATCCCCAATACGATAATGAGTCTTTCTAACAGCCTCTTAGTGAGACACTGCACAGTTCCCCATGGTGAGTGTTCTCCTCCATTGTAAAGTCAAGGGACCAAACTTCATCAACCATTTTATTTCTGGTGACCTTTAGCTGGGAGCATTGACAGGTGTTGATAGAAGACCAATAATTTTATAATGCTTTGGGAAATTTATGTGTCTATTTTAAGTCCAAAATCCTATAGCACAATACATATTAAATGTCTTAGCAAAAGTTTAGGCTCAAGTCTAGAACCTACAGACATATGTCATATGAATAAATCAGATAAAAGCAAGCCTGGGGAAACTAGTCTATTCCAAGAAATTGCTATATTCCTAGAAGTGTTTAGTCTCAAGCCTCTTTCTTGCACTTATTTTCCCATCCTGAAGAAAGAAGTATGTTCTGCTCTGAGAGGTCATGGCCAAAAATGAAAATTATTTCATTATCATTCTTCCAGATTTCCTTAGGCTTCATAGTCAAACACTGACCACTCTGTTGAGATTATCTTAGGTTTCACATACAGTAAGTACATTCTTTGGGAGAGGCCTACTGTTACTGCAAAGTCGTGGGCAGGAATAAGCCTCCTTTTAACAGTTTTCTGTGAAGAATTGCATTTCAACTGCCTTTACCCACTCTCAGGTAACCAGCATCTTCACAGGCTAGTGTTAATCCAGAAAAGAAGAGATGAGGCTGCCAAGCTGAGCCTCACTGGGATTTTAAATTATGTCTGTGGTGTATTGATTATAATGAAATGGAGGTGATGTGGTGAAGGTGAAGGGTGTGGCAGAGTCTAAGACCACATATTATGATTTTGGTTGTAAATCTTTTAGCTATTTTGAATGTTGCTGTTCTCATCTGTAATACAGAGATAAGTAAGATAAATAGCCTATGAAATAATGCATATATGAAATTATGTTGTATTTAATCTATACTGTATATGTGTCCTTACAGTACACAATATTTACTTTCTGTATTTGCTCCTAATGTGTAATTTATCAAAAAATTAATTGTAATTGTGAGCCATGTAATATCATCTAAATAAAAAACAGAAAATTATTTTGAGCTCACTAATTATCAGCTGTGCTGACTGTAATAGCTATAGATTCTCTTAATTAATAATAGAATCATTAGATCACAATATCCCTTGTCAGCAATGGTAAGCTCCACCTGTTTTCTACTTGGAAAGGTGCCTTCAAAGTCCAATAAGATAAGAAAAAAGAAGGATCTGGAAAAGGTGACTGCTAAAAATTTAAAATTACATGGAGAAACTGAAAAACTAACATGAAAGCATGTTTGTAAAATATTTTATGTGGTATTTATTATAATGACATAGAGGTGAAGTCAATGATGTGTGATATGGAGAAAATCAAGGATGTGGAGTCAGAACAGAGGGCATGTGCTATGACTTTGGCTGTATGTCTTTTAACCATCAGAATATTGATTTATTTATCTGCATTACAGATATAAATAAAGACAGTGCAGAGCATACAAAATAATGTATATGAATTATTTTGTCCCACAAAAACACTATTGAAGTGTTTATAGAAGACTTCTTGGCTGTGTGAAACAAAGGGAACAGTTATGGGTGATGCCAAATTACTGTGTGTGGATTGCTGGCATTGACCAGTGTAAATGTTTAGCTTGAATAGATGTCAGTAACATGGGATATCTTGAAAAATAGTTTGTAATATTATATTAAAATAGCACTCTGATAAGAAGTCATCTAATTTCCAAAATGTCAGATCTATTCCTAGGGAGTAATTCTCACACTGGGAGCTTTTCATTGTGTCAATAATATTTAAATGAGTCACTGTTATTTGTAAACCTTTCATTGTGACAGCACAAAATAATATGTGAAAAACATGATTATATGGTTACCATTCTGTTTAATAGGGTTTGTAGCCTCCATGTACACATAACAGCTGCTGAAGCAAGGCCTCAATTAATTTTACATAACAAGAGCAATTTTACACAATTACTTGAAAATCTTTGGCTGTGTTCCATTTCTCTGACATAAACATATGGGCCAAAATCACAAGAAATGATTACTCCAATGGGATCTCTTATAATAATACTTATATTGGAGTTATTATTTTTCTCAATTAAATCTTTCAACTTTTATACAATTTCATTTGATGTTTAAAGCCTTTTTAAAATATGGATAATACTTATTATTGGTTGTTATTAGAGCTAACATTTATTGAATGCTTATTAAATTCTAGTCTCTCTGCCAAGTATGAAATACTTATGCATTTCTACCTCTAATCCTCACACTTCCTAAAGAATAGGTTCCAACATTATTTTGACTTTTAAAGAGGGGGAAACTAACTTAGCAAAGTTAAGTAACATGACTAACGTCAAATAGGCAGGACTCAAACCCAGGTTTGCTGGTGTCTACAGCAAATTTTCTTAAGTCCAAGGCCTCTGTCTTCCTTTTGTCATTATAGTATATTATTAGTCAAAGATAAATTCAATACAAGATTTTTATTTCTGACTATAATTATAAATTACTTCAAAATGCATGTGTTTATTAGTCGTGGTGATTAGTATGATCATTTAGGCACCATTAGCTTTTTTTTTTTTTTTTTTTTTTGCTAATTATCCATTTAGACATTCATTCCACAAATATTCATTAAGCATCTACTATAGTCAAGTCTCTCCTTGAGTTGACATATTTAGTCACTTCTCCTGCCAAGAAATGCAGACGTGTATTCCCTAGTCAGGAAGCATGTTTCTTTTTAATCATGTTATCTCAGGATGTACTTCCTTCCCATTTGGGAAGAGAATAATTATAGTTAAGTCCAGATTCTATATATAGCTGAAATCTTTGAATCACACTTTTGTCTGTTATCTTCCTATTTCCTTACCTTACAAATACCCATATTATAACATCTTTTGTATTGCATTGTAATTTTTAGTTACATTTCCATTTTCCCTTTTAATCCATTAACTCTTTGAGGAAATAAATGGTATTTATCATGTTTTCAGCATGTAGATTACAATTCTCTGCTTAATGAATTGTGTTGTCTGAATGAATGAATGAGTGAAGTTCTCAGTGTACTCTAGAGAATTTGGGATCAATGCTTGAGACAACTCTAAAAAGAAGACAAAATTGCTGAGCGCAGTGACTCACTCCTGTAATCCCAACACTTTGGGAGGCCAAGGCAGGCAGATTGCTTGAGCCAAGGAGTTCGAGACCAGCCTGAGCAACATAGTGAGACTCAAAAATAAATAAATAAATAAAAAGACAAAATCACTTTTTTAAAATCGTATTCACCAGGTATCAGTAATGACTAGCTCAGCTGTAAATGACAGAAATGGCCTCAAATGTGCTGTCATGCAAGGGAAGTCCTCTTGAAGCTTCCATTTGTCATGTACCAAATTCTCAGGGTGAATTGTACAATGACACAAAGTATGGTTTAAGTAATAGGCTTTACTGGGGAAATGCATTATTCAAAGTTAAGCAAGAGGAGAAGACCTGGTAAAGCGGATCCACAATGTCATTTCCCAGGGAGAAAGGTGAGGCCAGGTCCATTGCCAGAACACCTACTTTTACTGTGTCCAGCCAGCTCCGTTAGCGTCACGGTGGGAAGCTAATGAGGATGAGGAAACTTATGCCTTCTGATATAACTGAATCTTCCCTTACACATTTCCCCAATAAAGCTTTTCTTTAACCCATACTTAGTTGTAGTGCCTAACTGGTAAACTATAAGGCATCAACCTTAGAAGACATAAAGAAAAAATGTATGGCTCATGTCACTGAAAAGACACAGTCATTATTAGAGACTATACAAATTGTTAAACAACTATGTTAGTTTGCTATTGCTGCTATAAAGAATTACTGCAAAGTTAGTGGCTTAAAACAACACACATTTATTACCTTACATTTCATAATATGAGCTCAGCAATGGGTCTCACTGGGCTAAAAGCAAGGTATAGGTAGGGCTGTGATCCTTTCTGGAGATCCTTGTGAACAATCTTTTTATTTTCTCGCTATTTCCAGCTTCTGGAGGCTACCCCCATTCCTTGACTCATGGCCCCCTTCCGCATTTGAACCAGCAATGGCTGATGAAGTGTTTGTCATATTGTATTACTCTGACACTGACTCTCTTGCCTCCCTCTTCCATCTTGTAATGACCTTTGGGATTACACTGGACCCAAGAGGATAATCTTTCTATCTTAATGTCAATTTATTAGCAACCTTACTTCCATTTGTAGCCTTAATTCACCCTACACCTAACATAACATATTCACAGCTTCTAGGATGTGGCTATTTTTGGGGATACATTGTTCTTCCTAACACAGAACTAGAATTGTCTCTCTTTTATTTAGTTTGGCTCTCTCTCTGTCTGTGTTTTTTTTTTTGTTTGTTTGTTTGTTTGTTTTTGTCCTCGGGCTTTGTTCTTAATCTCTAAAAGGCAGCAAAATGACTTCTAGACTTCTATCAGCTAATGGTCTACAACCTTCTGGATTCAGGTTCAACCAGGGAGAGGAAAGTGTCTTTCCTTCCATTAGCGTGAATTTGGTTACTGGACCTATCATTTTTTGGTTTGTTTCATGTGCACAGTCCCTGTGGACAGCAAAATGCAAGACCCTGGATCCCCAGACCTAAATCATTTCCTCAACCCTATATGATAAAGACTGATGATGGAGGAAAAGATAAACATAGGAAAAGGTTTCTTCAGGATACTAGTTAGGCTAAAATATGAGAGAATGAGAAGACCAAAATATCCATTGTATAGCAATGTGGAAAGGAGGGAAAATTTCTGTTTCTACAGAAAAATATGTCCATTGGGCTAAATAAGGTCTCTCTACACGTGTGTGTTGGTGGTTCCTCCACCCACCATAAGTCAGAAATATAAACTCATTCTAAACCTTGGGTGTGAGCTTGACTCTATGTATTTTATCATATCCAATGTATTTTAAAATCTGGATAATAAAATCCACTTGCTAAGTAAAGACTGAATTTCATGCTTTCAATTTTTAAAACAGTTCAAAAAATTGGGTCAGTATATTTTTCTTTCTTTCAAAGAAAAAAAATCCAAAGGTAAAGAAATATGCCAACCTAGAGAATAATTGTACAAAAGATGCTGTTTTAATAAAACAGAATATGTGATATTTTTGCTAGTATTATTTCATTTTTAAAAAATGTAATTATCTCTTTTAATCGTAAAATGTATTGTTCTAAGCTTTACTTTAAAGAAAAGAATTTAGTGTTTACATTATTGACCATCTATCAACTTTCACCAGAGAATCTCATAATGTTCATTTCTTTTGTGATAGCCATCTATGTGTCAGGCACTAAGCTGAACAGTTTTATATTTGCAATTTGCCATGTACGATAAACCATAAGTATTACCTATATTTTATAAGTGAATGAATTGAAGTTGAAAGAGATTAATTTGCTCAAGCCCACACGGCAGTTAAGTGGAAGTCAGGACTCTCCGAGAAAAAGCCCTTCGTATTCCACAATAACATCTTTCATTTTCAGGAAACAACATACTCAAACTTGGAGCTTATATTCTTTGAACTTACTTACATTAAGAATCACTGAAATGTACACTCTTTTTTTTTGGTCTGTCAATGTATAGATACATTTTGTTGAATAAATGAATGAGATATGTTATATTCCCATCATTCATAGATTGGAGCCCTCCACTGTGAAGAATACATGCTAAAGCCTACACGAAAAAATAACCATTAATTAGACTCTAATAGTCCTTAAGGAGCTGAAAGTTTAGTGGAAGAGATAAGACACACATACATATCGCATATATAACCAGAACATCAGAATATGTATGATATTTTCCCAGTCAGAGGCATAAAGAACTTTAAAAAATAAAAACGAAATAAACTTGCTGGAGTAATAAACTTTTTGGAAAAAAAATAAGTGGTATTTGTGGTTAGCTCTGAAGAACACCTAACATTCCAATATGTAAAAATGTGAGAGGGAACTAATCCAGGTTGAAAAATAACCCGTAAGGTTAGGAATGGTGAGAGATATAGATGGAGGAAGGAGAAATTACCTTGTGAGCCATTTACATTATGAACATAGAGAGAAGCCAGGGAAGTGGATATTTGAGGCTAAGAATGATGTTAGAATCCCAGTAAGAGTCCACATTTAAGATATAAATCAGAGTTTAAGTTATGGTTTAAGAAACAAAAAGCACAATTTTATATATCGTTAAAAATCAGATTATCCTTTGAAATTTATTTTAATTCAAATGTACTTCTTTAAGATGGAAAATCAGGATTTTTTCTGACAAATTTAGATATTATCCTTTTTCAGTTTTTAAATTTGCATCATGTATGCTTACAGGGTTCCTGCTTTTAAATCTAACTTTAACAAACGTTATTTTTTCTTATACAATTTTTTAAAACTAATTCCACTGTTTTAAAAATTCTGTTTTTATTTTTTTCACAAATTTTGTGATATTTTGTTCTGTTGACTAGGATTGGGGCTATCGTTCCTACCTTTTTAGTTTCACAGACATGTAAAGTTCTTGGTATTTTCTTTCTAATCGTACTTCAATATATTTTTGAAAGACCTTATTTTGCTCAGTATCTGTATTACTGATTCAATTAACATTTTATTTTTTATTATTTTTGATCATATAGAATCAGAAAGTTGTAATGAATCCCAGGAAATCACCCAGTCCAGAAAAAGTATAGAGAATGATGCCTACCACGTTTTAAAATATTTTTACTTTAATTTTTGTGGGTACCTAGTAGGTGTATATATTTATGGGGTACATGAGATATTTTGATATAGGCATGCAATGCATACTATTCACATCATGTGAAATAGGATATCCATTCCTTCAAGTATTTATCCTTTGTGTTACGAACAATCCAATTATACTCTTAGTTATGTTTAAATGTACAATTAAATTATTATTGACAGTAGTCACCCTGCTGTGCCATCAAATACTAGGTCTTTTTCTTTCTTTTATTTTTTTGGACCCATTAAACATCCCTACCTCTTCCTCAGTCCATGCACTACCCTTCTCAGCCTTAGGTAACATTCCTTCTCCTCTCTGTCTTCATGTGCCTGCCTTCTTTAATGAAGATTTTGAAATGATATTTTCAAAACTCCTTGGTAGATTAAACCTATGATTAATATTCTTAAGATGGATAAATTGTGTCTTTTGCTTATGCTGTAATCACGTGTTGATGTTCCCATTTCCAAATGATATCAGCTAGGCATACTCTTCTATTGCCATAGTTTCTATTATGCTAACATATGATTAGAGTCAGACGTTTGAGTGCCTGTATTTCTTTTGAAGTCTATACGATGACAATGACCCAAAAT
The DNA here is from genome assembly GCF_024542745.1 of Macaca thibetana thibetana. Lineage (NCBI taxonomy): Eukaryota > Metazoa > Chordata > Mammalia > Primates > Cercopithecidae > Macaca > Macaca thibetana. The sequence continues at coordinate 70,291,030 of NC_065592.1, forward strand.
CTTATTGCTAGAGATTTTATCTTGTCATTTGTGATGAATTATTACTTAAAAATGGTGCAGATGAAACACATTCAACACTGTAACTCTGTTAATACTGTGCTTTGATGATCTGATAAGGTGTCATCCATTTTCAACCTGAAACTAAAAAAAGAAAAGGGAGTTAAAATAAGAACAGCTGAAGATGTCAACTGAATTGTCTTCCAAAAACTTAGTCCTTTCCATTTGAAGTAAAGCATAAGCCTTATCAACCACATTAATTCCATGCATTTATTGCAGAAGAAAGGAGCAAAGGAAGCATGAGATATAGTCCCATCCTTTGAAATGTGTCATAACTGAAATGAGAACATTAGGGCCTGAGCAGAGAGCATTATCTATTAAAGGTGATTTTAATTAAAGGCATTCTCTTTCACCTAAAATTGCTTAGTTATTAAGGCGTATAGTGGTCCTTAATAACTAGTGTTTAACTAGTGTTTTGAAAACGGTTACATTTTGTCTGATAAGAATGTTTGTAATAACTGAACAGAAAGTATTTAAATTGTGAATAATGCCTAACAGCCAATACCTGTAAGTTCATAGTTTCTATCCTTTTTAAGGTAAAAATGTAAAGACAAGCTAAGTGAATATGTTCACAATACGTTTCCATGCCCCTTCTTTGTAAGACTATTTTAAAATATGACCAATGTCTTAAGGCATCACTAGCCCATGAATACCAATATGATTATATTAACAGTAGTAATCCAAATATCAGTGTCACTTCCCAACTCATTCAGAAGCTCATTGTCCCTTAGAGAGCTGAAGGAAAGGTCTCTCTCCTCACCCTACACTACACTTCCACACCATGGTCCTAAGGAAGATTCTGTCAGAAGCTTTTATATAAAAAAATTAAAAATAGCCTCATTATTATTATTTGTCCTCTGCATTTTGTGCAGGGACCATCTTCCTTGACAAACGCCATTACGTTTCTTTTACTCGTGCAAATTAATGGCTAAAAATAGATATCTTCGGGTTTCCTGTTTCATTCACTATCTCAGGCATACTTGTATGAATTCTGTTTTAATATGAAACCTCCTCCTATGATATATACTGGTATGCTGATTAAGAACTTTATTTTAAGCAAACTCTCTTGTTCAATATATGTCATACGGGACAGTAGACATGGGTATATGATAGTAAACCTGTCATAATCTCTACTTTATCCTATTCTACAACAGAAAAGCAGGAATACTCAATTCAGATTGTATTTCAATAATTCTTCATAGACGAGGTAACGTTTCTGTTGCGGAAATAAAAATGGCTAATGGCAAGTCAGTGCTAGAATCCAGAAGTTCCAGGTAAACAACGACAATGTAGAGGCACTGGAGTGAAAAGTAAAGCATACAATGTAAAGATAACTAGAAGTAATTCAATGAAGCTAGATTGATGTGTGTTTATTTGTCAACTCATAAGAGGAAGAATACAAACAAGAGTTTGAAAAAGAAAGGCTTTAAAGGCCTATATTAGAAATCTGAAGTTTCATGTGGAGTTACTGAAATTAAGTGACAAGGTCAGCTATTATGTATTAGAAAGATCAGTTTGGCATCATTGTTGAGAATTAAAGCAGCCCAAACTCAGACTTTAATACCAAATAAGTACCAGTTTTGGAAGTAGCAATGACAGTGAATTGCAGACATTAGACGACTTACTGGATTTGAAGAATAAGAAGTAAGGTGTAAGAAAGGTTCAGGTTTCCTTCTTGTGAACCAGGAAGATGATAGAACTATTCCCTGTTATAAGAAACAAAAGAGATGATTTTATATAAATTAAATATATCACAATGACCTTTGGGTTTAGATATTACTGTGATCACTTTTTACACTGGGAAAACTGAGAGCTACAGAGATTAAGTTTTCCCCCAATAATGCCACTGGTGAAATACCTAGCAGTTATAATAAATCATTATGTATGACATAATATTATTTTCCTCCACACTAGTGTTACACAAATATAACATATAACAGTCACACAGAGCCCAAAAATCTGTAGATAACTTTGTATGTGATAAACTACATCCTAGTTTCCTGAAAGAGCTATGTCCTTCAAAAAGTGAGAGAATAAAGCGATCCCTCTCCAGTGCTAATGTGTGCTAGTCTTTTGTAGCCGGATAACAGATTAGATTAACAGAAGCAAAATAGATGCTTGGTCTGTGGGACCACGAATGTCAAGGAAATGATACTCTGAGTCATTTTGGGAGGACCATAACTCTGTGCTTAAGCTCTCTGAAAATCTGTTTGACCCATTTCACTCTGTTGAAAGCATGATATGGTAACAAGTCAGTTGGCTGCAGTCAAGTGCTCCGCTGAAGGCTTCTGCAATATAGGAATGATGAATCTGGCTTACAGAGGGAATTTGGTGGTTAAATGAATTCCTGCTATTGCAGCAAAACCTTTGTATGTTTCCTAGGCAACTAAAATACTTAAGAAATGGTGGCAGTTTAAGTAGAAAAGTACTTTACAACTAAAGAAAAGATAAAAATTCTAAAGGCGATGTGTGGTCAGAAAATAATAAAAAAGAAAAAAGTACTGAGTGAGTAATCATCCATGATGTATAATTGGGAGCATTTAAAAAAATAATACAGGGTTTGGGTTACTTTTTTGTCTTTTTGGGGGTCTTATTTTTCTATTTTAATTATTTTGTATTTTAGTTGATTTAATAGTCTATGATTACTGAGTTGAACTTCCTACTAATCTCTTTCCATTCTAAGCAGCCTGTGGATTTTTAAATATCACTACCATATGTCAATTCTCTTTGGAGTAACTGTCTAAGTGTGAAATATACCTGTGAAAAACTATTTTCAATGTGTGAAGTGCATTTTTCAAACTGGTAAAGATGATAAAACTATTCTGATCATAGCATAATCAACTAATCACAATTGAACTCAAATATACATGGCACAGAATATCTAAAAATCAGACTAGGAAAAAAATGGAAATTTGTTGCGATATTTATTTGAGCTGGGATGACAAGGGTTGCAGAAATAATTTTTCTATGCTTATGTTCATATTTCAATTACAAACGTTTTTCACAATTACTAGTGGATTTTTTTCCCTGGACTTCAGAATACTCAACTAGTGTCTCAATTTTATAAAATGCCTAAGGTAAATTGGTAAACAGTAGTTTCCTGTTGAATAAAAGCTGTGGGACACGTGATGGCGCTTTTTCTTCGGTCATGTGGTAGTAAAGACACATTTTGCTGATTAGTAAAGGATACTATGATATGGGCTTAGTTTTCAGAGGCCTGCTAAATAAACCTTTCTGATGCGAAGAAGCTAAATATATCATTTCTAAAATTTCAAAAGATACAAATGCAATTGAAAATCATGTTCAAAACCTTCAAAACCATCTTGCTCTTATATTTTTTTTCTTTTTTGTTTTGTTTTGTTTTTGAGACGGAGTCTCGCTCTTCCCCCAGGCTGGAGTGCAGTGGCCCGATCTCACTACAAGCTCCGCCCTCTGGGTTCACGCCATTCTCCTGCCTCAGCCTCCCGAGTAGCTGGAACTACAGGCGCCCGCCACCACACCCAGATAATTTTTTGTATTTTTAGTAAAGAGGGTTTCACCGTGTTGGCCAGGATGGTCTCGATCTCCTGACCTTGTGATCCATCCGCCTCAGCCTCCCAAAGAGCTGCGATTACAAGCATGAGCCACTGCGCCCGGCCTCTCATATTTTATTCTTAAGATTTGTGTTGACCCGTAATGCATTGTACATGTTTTGCTCTCATGGATCATTGATTTCCAGAGAGCATCCATGAAATTTTAAGTTTGCATAGCAAAGCGTTCTAGGAAAGACAGTGTTTTCCTTGTTGATATTATGCTTTCAAAAAATGCAACATCTCTATGTGTTTCTTTCTTGTTCTCTTCGAACGTTAATTAGAAATCAAACTGGCAAAATAGCTTTATCAAAAGAAAGAGTTGAGTGGCTCCTGCCTGTAATCTCAGCCACTCTGATGACTGAGGCAGGAGGATCGCTTGAGGCCAGCATTTCCAGCTTGCTGTGAGTAATGTTTGTGACACTGCATTCTAACCCACTAGCCTGGGCAACAGAGCAAGACCTCATCTCTAAAGATAAAAAGAAAAGATAAAGAACAAAGAATAGTCTTAGATTTTCTACCAAGATTTTGAGTATATAAATAGAAATAAAATACATTAACTAAAAAAGAATCAGACATAAAATATGTTATCCATAACCACACTCAGATATTTGGTAATTTCTACGCACATTTATGAGAAATGTACCACATAGTTCAAACTACATTATGTTCCTCTAATGTTCTTGATCATAAATAAGTTAGGAAGACATAAAAGTTTTAATGCATGACCATCAAACTAATGCAGAAATCTTTATTTATACTTTTTAAAGAAATACTCTTTTTGAACTGTTACACTTTTTAACAGAACACAAAATGACTCGACATAAAAATGTATTTTTTTAAGTACTTACAGTACAATTTCATGCTAGAAATGTAGTATATTTAACTGTTGGAATATTTGCATGAGGTTGAAAAATTCATGTGGAATAAGTAAAAATAAATCCTGACCTTAATTGAACCTCAAGAATTATCCATTTTGTAAGCCTTTCCTCTAAGATCTGGAATGCAACAAGGATGCTTACTTTTACCACTATTACTCAACCTAATACAAGAACTCCAAACTAGAGCAATCAGACAAGAAAATAAAATAAAATAAATAAAATAAATAAAAGGCATCTAAATTGGAAAGGAAGAAGTAGAATTATTCTTGTTTGTAGGTGATATGATCTTATATTTGGAAAAACCTAATAAAAAAACTATTAGAACTAATAAACAAATTCTTTAAATTTGTAGGATACAAAATCAACATACAAAAATCAGTAGCATTTCCATATGCCAGCAGTGAATAATCTGAAAAAAGAAATTTAGAAAGCAATGCCATTTACAATACCAGAAATAAAATTAAATACTTTGGAATTAACTTAACCAAAGAAGTGAAAGATCTTTATAATGAAAACTATAAAACACTGAGGAAAGAAATTGAAGAGGACACCTAAAAATGGAAAGATATTCCATGTTCATGAACTGGAAGAATCAATATTATTAAAATGTCCATACTACCCAAAGTCATCTACAGAGTCAATACAATCCCTATTAAAATACCAATGACATTCTTCATAGAAATAGAAAATAAATTTCTGCAATTTATATGGAACCACAAAAGACATAGAACAGGCAAAACTATCCTATGCAAAAAGAACAAAACTGGGGGATTCACATTACCTGACTTCAAATTATAATACAAAGCTATACTAGCCAAAATAGTGTGGCAGTGGAATAAAAACAGACACAGAGACCAATAACACAAAATAGAGAACCCAGAAAGAAATCCATATACCTATAATGAACTCATTTTTGATATAGGTTCCAATAACATACAGAGGGGAAAGACAGTCTTTTCAATAAATGATTCTTGGAAAACTGGATATTCACATTCAGAAGAATGAAACTAGAGATAGGGGTCTACTATCTCTCACCCTATACAGAAATCAAAATGGATTAAAGACGTAAACTTAGGACCTCAAACTATGAAACTACTACAATGAAACATTGGGGGAAACTTCCAGAACATTGATCTGGGCAAAATTTTTTGAGCAATACCCCACAAACCCAGATAACCTAAGCAAAAATGGACAAAACGGATCACATTAAATTTAAAAACTTCTGTGCAGCAGAGGAGAGCGTTAACAAAGTAAAGAGACAACCCACAGAATTGGAAACTATATTTTCAACCTGCTCATCAGACAAGGGATAAATAACCAGAACATATAAGAAGCGGGCATATGAAAAGGTGTTCACCATCACCGATTGTCAGAGAAATCCAAATCAAAACTGCAATAATACATTATCCTTCTCCAGTTAAAATGCTTATATCCAAAAGACAGGCTATAATAACAAATGCTGGAGAGGATGTGGAGCAAAGGGAACCCTCATATGCTGTTAGTGGGGATGTATATTAATACAACCACTATAGAAAACAATTTGGACGGTCCTCAAAAAACTAAAAATAGAGCTACCATATGATCCAACAATCCCACTCCCACATATACACCCAAAAGAAATGAAATCAGTGTATCGATGAGATCTCTGTACTTCCATGTTTGTTGCAGCACTGTTCACAATAGCCAAAATTGAAAACAACCTAAGTGCCCATCAACAGATGAATGGATAAAGAAAATGTGGTACTTATACATAATGGAGTACTATTCACCCATAAAAAGAATGAGATCCTGTCATTTGCAACAACACAGATGGAACTGGAAATCATTATGCTAAGTAAAATAAGCCAGGCACAGAAAGACAAACATCACATTTCTCACTTATTTGTGGGATCTAAAAATGAAAATAATCGAACTCATAGAGGTAGAGAGTAGAAGGATGGTTACCAATGGCTGGAAAGGGTAATGGGGGTGGGTGGGAGGTGGGGACGATTAATGGTTACAGATAAAATAAAAAGAATGAATAGGACCTAGTATTTGATAGAACCACAGGGTGACTATAGTCAATAACAATTTAATTATACATTTAAAAGTCACTACAATACTGTAATTGGATTGTTTACAACACAAAGGGTAAATGCTTGAAGGGTTACATATTCTATTTTACATGATGCAACTATTACACATTGCATGTCTGTATCAAAACATCTCATGTGCCTCATAAGTATATATTTACTATGTACCCACAAAAAATAAAAAATATAAACAAACCTAAAGAATCATCTGCTTTGAGGATTTATATAAACAAATAAATTGTAGAATTATCTTCTCTGACTAAATACATGGCTCTGTATTTAAATAGCATTGAAGAATAAATAAGTTCATTTAGATCATGACACCCTGTCTATGAAGATAAGGGGATGATTTTCTGCCTGTCTTAATTCCAGTAATAATTGCTTTCCTCCAATCAACTGGTTATTTTTGTCTTATGGATAAAGCAGGTAACCAATCGTGTTTCCTTTTAATACATATTTACTATGTACAAATTTAGAATGAATTTTGAGACCCCTCTAGAAGGCAAGCAGAATATCAAGGCATGCATTTAATATATGAACATTATTTCTTAAATAACTGTATTCTGTAATTTTTCCTTTGCTCTAGTTTTCTTATGCTGTACATAACAGTTTCCTTATTGAACAGGATAGTCCACAATAGTTGCACTGTTCAGATTCAAAGTTTCCAAGGTAATGCAGCAGGAAAAAGAAAAAAAACAGGTAGCATATCAACAATTAATAATACCTGATAATGAATGACAGCATTCATTTTGGCTCATCACACATCAATAATAACTAGTCTTATAACCTTTACCTAATTACAAAGTATTCTGGGAAATGTAGGGAAGCTCATTAAAGATGAGGTGAACACCACTTTCTCAGCCATAGTACCTTACACAGAATAGGCAAGTCAATAAAATATCTTTGATAAAAATATTGTGTAAAAGTATATGACATTATAACAAAAGGCAAAGAAACTATGTTAATGAAGAAATCCTAGAGAGTTAAAAGAAAGCAGTTAATATGCAACAGATTTGAAACAAATGAAAGGATAAATGCAAATTCAAAATAGGGCATGATAAGCTAATCTCAATATTAAGAAAAATTTGACAAATAATTGCTCCACATTGTGAACACTATCTCTTATTCTGAAGAGAATACCCAAGATTTTCAGAGTCACTTGGTAAAGAATCTCAAAGGTTTTCCAGGGATTCTATCACCACATATCATAACTTCAAGTACTCTTCTCCTCAAAGGGAAAGTAACAAAGCAGAATTATTCATTGGGGATTATGGTGATAAAATATTCACAGTTCCCATTAAAGCAATAATGTGCCAGTTTTTAAATTACTGAACTATTCTGTTTGTTATTTCCAAGGATATCTGATTAGCAAAGATAGAACACACTAACATGGTTTTGCTTTGGGATTCATCACATGTCTGATTAGAGAATATTTAAAAATACATTTCAGATATCTTCTCCTCACTTGCTATAAACAGGCCGAAATGACAATTAGGTAGTCTCAGGGTTATTAAATTCAGAGGACATGAAGGTACCTTGTAACTTGTGAAATTGAACCAGAAATGCACATAATAATGTAGAGAGTAAAAAGAAAAGGATCAGACTTATAGTTTTAAAATAGATCTAGTTCTGTATGCATAGAATTACTGCCCAAAGCATTCTGGATATAATTTAAAGCATACAGCATCACCTTGGTTGAGTAACATTATAATGTAAGTCCAAGCCTCTACTTAGCTATTTAGTTACTTGCCCCAGTAAGAACTGGTCTGGAAATATCTATGTTGCCATGTAGAAAAAGTAAATTGTCTATTTTTTTTCAAATTCTTTGAACCTTGTTTATTGATTCAGCCAATTTACATAAAGAACCCATTCTAATATAAGCAACCCAGTTCTATAAACCTGTAGTTAACAATAATTTGAAGATGTTTTATCTTGTTTTTCTATGTTTCCATAGTTCAATATAATTATATGAAATAAATATCCCATGCTGCTGTAACCCAATGTTTCACCGCAGTTTCAAATTATTGAGCACAGGGTGAATTTTCAAATTTGAAATTTTTAATGGCTCTTTAGTGAGAGGTCACAAATTACATCGGTACTGTTTTCAAGTAGTCATATATACCGCCCCCTGCCAACATCAACTGATTATGGAAGATGGATGTTCTACTTATGAATTAGAAGAGGTTAATTTTTTTCTAATCAAGTGGGTCCTTTTTAATCATAGAGAACATAGAGCTAGCAAATGTGTGGAAAACTGCATCACGCTTCATATTACCACCTCCCACTTCTTTTAAAGTGAAGGGAGAGGACACTAAATATAGGCAAGATTAGGTTCTCCAATTCAATTCCAATTCATATATAGATCTGATGACCTGTGGGTTCCTGAGGCATCTGAGTGTGGCTCCTATGATCAGGAAAGAGACAGTCAGTCATTCCATGGGCAAGTTCTAGCAGGTGGAACAGTACAAGCATGGACTAGAGTGCTTGTCTTGTTGCATTAGCCTTTCCCTAAAAGAGTATCAAGGGAAGAGCCACCTGGTGTAATTATGGTGTTTATCAAGAGCAGCCAAATATTTATATACACATTTAACCCCTAGATAATGCACTATCACTGAAATCAAATACAATTATAATTTTTACATTGCACTTGCCTGCGAATTCAAACTTCTGTATTTTGACACAATTGCATCTACTTGTTTATGAATTAAGGGCTATAGCAGCAACCAATTTAAGAGTCATTTTGATGACCGGAAAGGGAAATTTTTAAATAACTAATAACTATGTTCGTATTTGCAAAAAGGACCCTCAAAAGGGCTTTTGTAAGGATTCCTACTTATACATAACTTATACATAACTACTTTATCTATCTCACAGCTAAAGAGTCATAGAAAATATTTGTACTAAATTAAGGTCTGAAAATGTTGATATAAACAGAGATATTTCTGGGGATGATCTGACCAAACACTAACCAGGTAGATATGCCTGTGATTGATGTGAACTTAACAACCTAAAGGAACATGATGATAATGTAAATAAATGAAGTGGATAGGGAATAAAATATGGTAAAATGAAGAACATAGTTTTTGGCCTAAGGAGTCAGCTGCTACTAAGTTCCAGCTAATTGCTGACATGTTGAAACAACGTTGTTTGATATTGTTTGATATTGACAAATCTTCTGATTTTCACACAAACTGAGAAATATGGCAAGGCATAAAAGTGGTATGTCTCAGGAAAAGTAAGAAGAACAGATATTGGAAAGAGAAAGTGAAAAAAAGAGAAATTGAGGCAAAGATCATCAAGGTGCATATACCTAGGGGAAAAGCTCAGGTTCCGGCAATAAGGGATGCAATTTTCTATTTTCCTTTGACTTTACACAGTCGTTGAAGGGCATTAGCTTAACTAATGATCCAGTGTCCAGTTCTAGCTACTTATTTCAAACACTTGTATGCTGTTTCACAAGGTGATGATTCAATTAATGATGAATAAATATATAAGTGAGACTGATAAAGCTCATACACTGAAAGTTAAGTTGTATTCAAATACAAAATAATCTGAATGTTAGACATCAAGAACTGTCCAAGTATAGAGAATAAGGAAAGTTACTTGAAAACATAAATAGGTTTTGGGTAAAGGCTAAATTCATATCAATTCATTAATGAAATTTTTTATTTGACTGCATAAAGTTGATTACTTTTATTGGTTTTACTCACAGTCTGAATAGATTAACCTCATTTTTAACTCATTAGATATATTATGCTTTATGTTGCATTTTTATAAACTTCATCAGTTTTTTTTTTTTTTTTAAAGTATAAAGACAGGCCGGGCACAGTGACTCATGCCGTAATCCTAGCACTTTGGGAGGCCAAGCTGGGTGGATCACTTGAGGTCAGGAGTCTGGGACCAGCCTGGGTTGACATGGTGAGACCCTGTCTCTACTAAAAATAAAAAAATTATCTGGGCATGGTGGTGGGTGACTATAATCCCAACTACTCGGGAGGCTGAGGCAGGAGAATTGCTTCAACCCGGGAGCCAAGATCGTGCAACTGCACTCTGGCCTGGGTGGTAGAGCCAGACTACTTCTCAAATAATAATAATAATAATAATAATGTATAAAAACAAGTATTTTGCATACTTTCAGTCTACCTTTAGGCCTACAAGCTAGTCACATTTTGTAATGAGATTTTGTGCATATAAACAATAACAAGAACGCTAGTGAATTGCAAACTCATGAAACGACTGAACTTACAAGTTACCCGTATTGTAACATACTGACTGTGTACTCACCATGAGCCAGGCACTGATGGAGGCTCTAGAATGTAATGGAATCTGTAAAGGTTTAGAGTAAAAGGAAAGGCAACAATGCAAAGGTAATAGAAAATGTCATCAGTATGAAAAATATTAATGGCAGACAAAGTAAAATTTAAGGTAAAAATTCAAGGCAAACAGGAACAAGGTGTCACTCTTTTACTAATAGGTGGTATGAGCTACAATCCAGATATGTGTCATTCACTATCCAAAGTCCTGAATTACATGACAAAAATGTCTAAGCAAAAACTTCCAGGAACAAAAGGAATGATAATCAGAAACATGAAGACACGTGGCACCTTTACAACCTTCTCAAACCTGTCAAATAATGCAAATAACAAAACTGAGGGCATAATTATGAATACTTTATCATATAATTGCATATTACTAATAAGTATACATGGAAATCTAAAGGAGAGGAAGGGAGGTCATTTTAGTAAAGCAGTTATTAATGGATTTGAAAATGAAAAGAAAACAATATGTTATACTAAAGTCTGTTTTAATAATTATTCTCTTTATCCTTCTTTCCTTTTATTTTCAGCACTTGCTCTGACTTTGTGTTGGCCCCATTTTCTCCTACCATTAATGGCTTCCAAACTCCTTTGCCTGTGCCCTACTCCCCACCGTGCATGTGGCTGATAAATAGCTGTTAGCTATTAGCATCACATCTTTCAACTAAGAAATAGTTGGGTCATTTCCATGACCCAAGAGTTAAAGTAGATCACATAACAGGAATGAGAATCAAAATGCAATCAGCTGTTTTATCAGCAACACTGAGAGGTACAAGGCAGTAGGTATGTAATTCTGAGACATATACCATATGCTTCCAAAATATTCCAAGAAAATGGTTTCTATACTAAATTTATATGCTCTGCCAACTTTCTAATCATGTAAATGATCAATTTCCTTTATGCTGTATTTCCAAATGTGCACATTTACTTCACGTGTGTATTTGTCAGGAAGATGTTCTGAGATGACCTCCACCAAAATGGAGTAGTGTGACAAGAGGGAGAGTTGGATTAAGGGAATCGAGTATTCATTAAAGGAGAAAAGAGAAGAAATGTCCAAGGTAATGATAACTGGAAGTCTGAAGAGGGCTCGATAGACAGATAAATAACTTGTTCAGTTTGGAGCAGGAGGACAAAGTGCTCTGGTAGCTAATACCAGATACCATTTTAAATGGTATCAAAAGGTTTGTGACAATATTAATTTTTAAAGTAAGATGTAAAAATAGAGCAAAACAGTAAGGAAAAAGTTGTATAAGTAAAGAAACATAATACTAATATGCAGTTCAACTCATACTAGCATAAACCCTCAGTAGCAACTGGACCTGGTTATGTCACTATACTACATTGCTTAAATAGAGGAGAGCAAGTGTGTGTGGATGAGAGACTGTAAGATATTTAAATACACATCATTCATATTAAGTCTTCAGTAGACAATACCTAACATTCAGAATTTTAAAATAAGAGCATAAGCCTATAATTTAGAAAAATGGAGATATATAATAATAGAAAAAAGCTGAAAGTATTGAAAACTATGATCACTGAGAAGCACGAATTTGGTTGAATAGGGAAACTAATGCTTTTCATTATAACTTTAAATTTTAAATTTACCTATTTTATTTTGAGAAAAATAAAATTATTTTGAAAAGAGGCAACTTTTCTGCCAATTCCACCAAACAGAAATACTTCAAGCAAAGATCACATGCTTAACTCCTCTGAACACTCACTCAGACCAGGGGTGAGGATTATTGATCAGAGAGAAACTCATTATATGTCTGCATCTGTGATCTTAAGGGAGAAGAGTTCTTTGATCAAAGACAGCATTAGGTAGGAAATGAGACCATCAGACTGACCTTTCAGGCTAATTTAAAAAAGGATGCGTGTAGACAGAATTTTTTGATATTTAAGAAAAAATTCTAACTTCTTAATTATGAAATGTTATTTAAGCATAGTATATTTTGGAAGATTTCTAAATATATTTAGATGAGTAACATATTCTGTCTGCAGAAATTTCATAGAAATACCTCAATGAAAAATGTATTTTCACTTAATTTTTGTTTTGAGTAATTCAATTTCAATGTATTTCAAAATTCTACATAAATGTTTCCTAAGGCCAAACATGTAGAAGTTTAGTACAGCACCGTTTGATTTTCAGGTTGACATGAAGCAGTAAGTATTGCACTATGTCAGAGAATTCTTACCCTAAAAATAGAATAGCCCCAAGAAAGGAAAATATTTCACAATGTTTGAGTCTTCCACTGAAAATTAAATTAATGCACTCTTCAGTTGAAAATTTTAGTAAAGCGCAGTTAAGTGGCTTGCTTGTGAACATGTGTTATAATTTTTCCTTTCATTGATTACATTCATCACATTTTTAATGAGAAGAAAATAATAAATATGAGGCTTTTGAACATATGAAGAACTGTGAAAATAAATAATGTTCTGAAATATGTGACTTAACATCCTACTGATAAACAAACCATCAAATAAGTGATGGTTCAAGTCTCTTGTTTCGGTCTTTGTTCCATTGCAAGCTATAAGACCTCATTCAATGTACTGGATCTTTCTCTGTCCCAGTTTCAACATCTGTAGAAAAGGGATAATAATAGTGCCTGCATCATAATATGGCTATGACAGTTTGATGAAATAATATATGTATAGTATTAGGACAATGCCTAACATAATTAAGCACAAGCTCACCACTTGTTCTCATTATTGTTCTTTTTTGACACTATGTTTCTATTTAGTATGACATGCTATTTATACTTTCTTAAAACTTAACTGAGAGGTATTTTTTGTTCATTAAAAAATTCTAATGTGCTGTGTAGCTCACTTAATGCTATTCTTTTGGAAAGTATTATTTTGGAAGATTAGCTTTCAAGACTTACTATCTGATCCAGAAACCTTCAGTCTAGTGAAATATTCAGTCTATAGAAAAAGAGAATGGGGTGAGTAGGCAGCAGTCAGCAATTATTACTTAGAAGGACCAAATTAAATGGGCTGATAGTTAGAAGAGGACTTTTTTCCTTTTAGGGGTATTTCTTTAAAAATCATCTAGTTTCATTTCCACTAGTCTCATTCTTATACATACTAGAAAACACTTGGCTTTCAAAGTTGTGTTTACATACTTGCTATTACAATTGTGGCTGTTCGTATAAGTACATTCAGCTGTCTCACCTGCTTGCTTTGTTCTCTCCCTACTGTCTCCACTCTGTCCCTGCCATTACCACCACACCACCAGGACAAGAACACTGGATGCCTGGCTATGAGAATTGAAGCACTCCTGTCCCTTCATGTTTGATCTTTTGGGAAAATAGATGCAATGTGCTAATTAATAGAAAACAAAGGATAATGGCATCTTGAACTGTTAAAACTGCTAAGATTTTTAGAAAGTATTTGCCAAGGCTTAAACGCCTTATTTTATCATTACGTAAATGGATCCTAAGAGGCAAAATAATTTACATAAGTTTTATTAGCTAGTAAATGGAGAAACAACAACTAGTCTGTACATCTTTTGACTCCAAATTTAGCACAATTTTTTTTAACCATGGTGCATACTTAAGTTGAGATACTTGGTACTATATTTTTGTTTTGCTTAATTTTATCAAACATAATAAAAAAAAAACACATATTCCCCGAACAGATATGACTGAAGCCATTAAAATGGGTAAAATAACCCTGTCCTGTGTGTTTTGCTGCTTAATCATATCCTCTGGCTACTTACTCTTTTTAAGTTCAAGAAAATCACTAATTTAGTTAGGTAAAAATGTTGATGAAAGGTCCTTCTATGAATCAGTAAATTTTCTGTATCATGATTTGCCATATGTCTTTCCATTACCATTCCAAAATAGATCCAGTTATGCCCAGGCTGAGTTTTGTAATATTAACATGATCATATGTTTAAGAAAAGACTATGCTAGGCTTGATCATAAGCCTTTTAGTTCCTTCCCATAAGTGAGATTAATATGTAGTAATCACAGCCTACCTTTAAAAGGACAAAAATTCCCTAATATTACTCAATTACAACGTTCTGTATTCTTTCTAGTATTTCTGTGTACTGCATTAAAACCCTATTACTTTAATGACATTGCTTTCAAATAAACACCTCTAATTTATCGATTTAGACAAGATCTATTTCATTGAATGTATTCTTGAGAAGGGTGAGAGGTATTATTTACTATCCATCACTATTTCATTTTAGTAGGTGAACTTAGAACAAAAATAGAAGAACAAATAAGGTGTCATCATTGTATCTAGAAAAGAAAATCCATCTCTAAGTCTCCCATTAGATATCTTTAGAAGATATTGTAGATCTTCTATCTATGAGTTAGATAACTTCTTTTTGTATTAGATTTACTCTCTTTCTTTCTAAGTAAATTGTAAAATGAGTTAATATCAGTAACATACATTACTGAAAACAACACATAAAGAGGAAAATTCATCATTTTTATCATACGTATTTTAAAGAAAACTTACCAATATGTGTCAAAGGCAGCACATATAGCCCCTAAGGCTGTCTCTGCTTGCACTCAAATTATGCTTGTCTATGGTTGAAAACACCTGCTATAGCCCTAGCTTATTTCTAGGTACAGAGATATTCCTGACAAACAGAAAAATGATAGTAATTATAATAACAATAATGGCTGTTACTAATTGATCACCAACAATGTGCTGATGTTTAATTATATATTTTGTCTCTTATAAGAGAAATATGCCTGTAAAGCAGATTTTCTTAACTCATTTTTATAGCTATGGGAGCTAAAACACAAGGAGGTAAAGTACTTTCCTACAGGTTTCAATCAAGCATTGTCTGAATTTAGAGTAGATACTCTCTGTATCCCATTTTGCCTCTCTTGACATAAAATAACACTTTGAACACTCTAAGAGCTTAGCGGAGAGGAGAATCAATGGAGTAGTAAAGAAAGGCATCTGTGGCAAGTGAGAACAGCTTCTTACAAACTCTCTTCTCCCCGCCTTCCCATTTTCCACTTTTATTCGTATTGACTTATCTCCTTTAATTCTTTTTACTTTTTTGATCATTGCACTTTTATTTTGCTTTTGGCTTGTTATTTATTTCCCCATTGGGCTTCCAGGATGTGAAACTTTCAACATTATTTTACTCAAGTATTTGTGTTTCTTGTATCCCCACAAAGCTGCAAACCACCCCAGTGGCAGTGGTTGGCTCAAAGGATAACACAGTAGGTAAAGAGGTAGGCAATGAAGTGGGCATAACTCTTCCTCTTATGATTATTATATCTTCCATGTAAAGAAAAATCAAGATGACTTGAGCTCTTAAGAGGGTTTCCTAAGGTAAACGCCAAGGATTTCTTCGTTACACTTTGGGTAAGAAAGACAGCGTAAGGCTTTGGCACAATTGAATTTTCTCCTTAATTTCTCTCTTAACTTACAAGTTAAATACATTTTTGCCATTACTCTAAGTGATTCCATTTTTCAATAAGGAATAGCTACCCTACACTGTAAACCTGTATCTATCAAGAGGACAGGATATGTAAGGCACAGGTCCTTTTTTTTTTCTTTGACGTTTGTCTGTTTCTTTTTTCTTTTGTGAAAATAAACTATGTATACAGAAAAGTACACCAGTTATAAGTCTACAACTAGGTGAATTACAGCAAAGCAAACCCACCCGTGTATTCACCATGCAGGTCATGAAATAAAGCCAAGAGACTTCTTTCTAATCATTATCCTGGTGTTCTTTTAAAAAATGGATAGTCTATACTCATAATCTTCTCTTCAAAGATTGATTTCAAGTCAAATGTTTTCACAAAGTCAGTTTTGTCAAGGAGAATTATGAGTTTTTTTAGTGCATGTATATATGTGGCATCAAAACATGGAGCAAGTATATGGCAATAAATATGAACAAGATAGGTGGTGTCTTGATAATTGCTCAAGCTGAGTTGTGAGCAAATGGAGGTTCATTACATCAATCATCTACTTTCAGATGTGTTTCACAATTAGAATTCCCATGATTATAATTTTTATAAAAATAGCAAAAATATGAAATATGGTAATTTTATATTGTGAGTCTACATACATCAGTAAAAGCTCTATTTAATCTTAAGTATAACCATTCACTGCTTTACAGCTCTATATTTTGCTTATCTCAAGATCCACTTTGTCTGGTATAGGGTGCTCATTCCACAGTTTTTGGCTGTCCTGGGAACAACAATCTAGTGGAACTCCAGCAATGTGTGTTATAGTGCAAATGTCAAACCAGTGTAGCATCACCATCTATTGGTCAAAATGATAACTGCAAACTTTCTCACCTTTATGAGGCTTCCATATTCTGTATACATAGCAGTTTATGTGAATGTACAGAAAATAATGTTTGCTATTGTTTTCTCTCCAGTTGGATTTCCAGAAAGAGATCATGGCATAAAGCAGGAGCCACCTGTATTTGCAGATGGCTAGGGAAGCATACATCGCAGAGTCATATATCAGCAGCACTACAGCATGTTTCAACCAAAGATGAGCCTCCCACATGTCAGACAAACCACCTACAGTGGGACCACAGCAGTGACAGTGTTTTTTAGCACATTCCTGATAATGAAATCTATGTTGAACTCAACATGAATGGCTTTTCCTTTCTCTTGGCAGTCAACAGCCTACACCATTCTGCATTTGACTGTTGAGTTTATTTTCCCCTCTGGAAAGGCATGACTATGGAAACAGAGTAGAGGATATTTTGGGAATTTATGAAACTATTAATATAATTTACTCCCATTGCTACACTTTCCACAAATATTTTTCCATCCAAATGAAAGAAATTATTGACACAGTGATGTGGGAGATAAAATGCCCTATCATTTATTAGAATTAATATTATTTGTATTATAACTATTGAACTATTATTTAAATATCAAAAGTTATAAAGTAGAAAATAGAAAACCATTGGTTAAACCTAATGGTTTGTTTTAATTTATTTATTCAGTAAACGTTGACTGAGCTCCTCTTATGTGCTAAAATCTATGAGAGACTCCCTTGCCTGCTAGAAGTCGATAATCTTGAGTGTCTCAGAAAATACATTTAAAGTACAATAGAAAGTCAGTGATAAAGTATATTCTACTTAAGGAAATAGGAAAATACTTCAAGTATAAAGAATCATCTTGAAGAATAAATAAAAACTGTCAAGCTGAAAATACGGACAAGAACATTCTAGACAGAACAAAAATGTGTGTGCTAAGAAGATTTTAAAGGGCATGGTTCGTTGAAGTAAGAAGCTGATGTAGCTACTTGGGAAGAGAAATAGTTGGGACTGTGGCTGGAAACATAGTCAGGGGTTACATTAGAAATGTCCTTGTATGCCTTACTAAGTAGTTTGGGCTTAAATCTATAAGCAGAGTGGACAACTTAACATTTTTTAGCCTGCAAGTGTAAAGAATATCTATATGTGGTTTTAAAAAGTATGTCTGATGAGAGTATCAAAGAATAATTGGAGAACTGGGAGCCATGAGAAAGTCGGGAGGTACCACAATAGTCCAAAGAAGAGATGGTCAGTCCTTCAGCTAATGTAGTCTCGCCTGAGGTAAAATTAATGTTGATTGGTACACTTTGATGTAATAAAGAAAAAAAAAGGAGAATTGTTAAGATGTCTCTGAGATTCCTAATTAATGAGCAGGTGGTAATATCATTATTCAACACAGTGCTTATTGGCTTATTTCGACAAGGAACATCTTTGTGGGAGGTTGATATGGTTACTTTCTCTTACCATTGTACAAAGGTGAGTGGTGATGTCTAATGCACAATTGGAAATATAATTCTGAAATTTTAGTGAGCTACAAAAATATAGGTATCATGTGGTAATAGAGATAATAGATTAGCTTATTATAGCAGAATATGCTCAGTGAAAATTAACGTGAACCCAGGGGATATGATGGAGAAGAAAGACCATGCCCCACTTCCCTGGCAATTTTGTAGGCCTGAGTCTTCTATAATTATTTGTTGATATTCTATTTGTGACATGTAAGTTGTTGGAGGAAGTCTGATTATTGAGGTTAATTAAAGATATAGTTGGATAGAAAATTTCAACTCTTTGAAAGTTTCAAATATATTTTTCTAAGAAATGAATAGAGAAGCAGCCTGGAGTACACCAGTTAGGAGTACAGATTTTTAAAATTTGTATAAATATATGGGTTACAAGTATAATTTTGTTACAAGCATAGATTGTGTAGTGGTGAAGTTAGGGCCTTTAGGGTACAGATGCTGAAGCCAGACTCCTTGAGTTTCAATCCTGATTAGCCCATCAAATAGATGCTATACCTTGGGTGACATTTAACTTTGCAGTGCTTTGGCTTTTCACCTAAAACATAAAATAATAATAGTACACATCGATTGGGAAGTTATGCCTAGGAAGCAAAAAAAATTCGTATAATACTTAGAATAATGTCCAGAAGCAATTAAATATCGTAAGAGTATTTGCTGAATAAATACTGATTACTTTCTTTAAAATTTTCCATAACGTCTATCTACATGTGTGAAATGAATGGAATCAAGCCTGACTTTTTCATTGCAAAAAAACCCATAAGGGGTCACATTTTATTGGTTTCTTTGGACAATGCTTATCCATTGAAATCCTGGAATGATGAATGAATCCAAAAAAAAGTTGATGTGCATGATTTTGCATTTTTCCATTCTAATCTTAACTGTAAGATAACTTGTCTTTTCAAATGGTTAAATATGTGTTGATTTGTGTTTAAGCCATAGAAAAGGTCATAGAAAAAACATTTGCAGTTGGAAATATCCAGACAAAGCATTACAGTATGTCCCCAAGTGAAGCCTGAAGAATTTAATATCACATGTGACAATTCCAGTAGCAGTGAGAAATGTCACTTTTCAGTTTGTCCTAAAATAATGGCAACAGTGAAAATAAGAAGGGAAATGTGTAAAAAATATCTTGATGCACAGAGTATTTATTTACTGTTTCTTATTATAACTTGTAAGTGATTTTAATTACTTAAATCTGAAAGTCATATCTATTATTTACTTTTAAGACTTTGATACTCAAAGAGTTGTCCTTGGACCAATAGCCTTGACCTCACCTGGGAGCTTCTTAAAAATGTGGAACCTCAGGCCTCATTCAAGAACCTCCAAATCATAATCTGCATTTTAGCAAGATCCACAATTTGTTGTATCAATATTAAAATTTGAGAAAAAATAAATAAGGAAATCTAGAGATTAGCAACAGATTGATAAAAGAGTTGCTGGAGAATCAAAACTAAACAAAGAACCTCACCTTCCAGCTCCACTTTACTGAATTTCTGATATAAACATACATTATAAATAATAGACTTCTACTCCAAAAATATGTATTAAAAGCCTATTCTGTGCTAGTCAATGTTCTGGGTTCTAAAGATACAGTGGTGAAGAGATTAGACAAAGTTATTATTTATTTATTTATTTATTTTGAGATGGAGTCTCACTCTGTAGCACAGGCTGGAGTGCAGTGGTACAATCTCGGCTCATCGCAACCTCTGCCTCCCAGGTTCAATCAATTCTTCTGCCTCAACCTCCCAGGTAGCTGGGATTACAGGCACGTGACACCATGCCTGGCTAATTTTTATATTTTTAATAGAGACGGGGTTTTACCATATTGGCCAGGCTGGTCTCGAGCTCCTGACCTCGTGATCCGCCAGCCTTGGTCTCCCAAAGTGCTGGGATTACAGACGTGAGCCACCACGCCCAGCTGACAGTTATTTTACTAGAGTTGTTATCACTCAATTCTGCTCTGAGAGAGGTAGAGAAAATTCGTGTGTTAGAGTAAGAATTTCAAGAAGTAGACTTCTCTAGACATGGAATTTTTAGAAAAACTTCTACATATTCTTTTGTTGTATAGCTTTGTCCAGATTCAGTCATTGCTCGGTTCCTTTTCATATACTGGAGTCAGACTGCCTGGATTTAAAAGCTCTTTTCCTCAATTCTTTTATCTGAAAAAAAAAAAGGTCTCTGTCAGAGGACTGTTATGAGGATCAATGGGGCCGAAATACACAAAGTGCACAGGGCAATGCCTGACATATAATAAGCTTCATGTAAGTGTGAGAGATTGTTACTGTTTTTGTTAGTGAAATAAACATTTCACTACTACATTTCTCTTTTCTGAGTATGATTTTTGAGAGATTAGCTCAAGCTTTGGAATATGTACAAGTTTTTTATTTTTTTATGAAATCAGCCACCAGTGGATCCTGAAGAATCTCATTAGTTTAAGCTGTGGCAGTTACTAACTAGATGTTGTTGGAGAAGACCCCATTCTCCAGATTCTGTCCTGCATTGAAAACATGAACATGAAAATGCTGACATCTTAACCATGATGCATTTCCTGCATTTTTACATAATCAGAGATAACTTTTTCTTTTGTTCGCTGCATAGAGGAAATATGTGTGCCCATCTAATTTGCTTTGAGCCTTGCTCATATCTCCATGCTCTTTCTCCTTAATCTCTGCTTCCTCAGTGTAGTTTATTGGTACCTGAGCAGGTATTTAATTCTTGCTTACCTTGGTTCTTTATCATGAGTTTTAGTAAAAGTGGTGACTCTTATCCTTTTAAATAGTATATTATTCAATACCTAACAGGAACGGTAAAACTTTATGAATGATTATATAATAGTAAGTGTTCTCAATAGAGTTTTTGACATAGAATTTTGTTTCTTACCCAAGTGGAAATGGATATCAATTAATTCAGATTCTTCACTGACTCTCCATGCATTTGGACTGCTTATTTCAGGTGTATAGTGGACACAACTGCATACATGTTACCTGTGGTCAGGGATTGGCCTTTTAGCCCCCCTTTTTTCTGCCCCACACCCAACTGTCCACTCTGCTACTCAAAGCACAGCATTTTGTAACTTACCCCTGTGCCGTTGTCTACATCAGTGGTTCACAAAGTGTGGTCTGGGAACAAAAACCTTTCCGGGAAATCTGTGACATGAAACTATTTTTATAACACCAGGGGGTTATTTGCATTTTTCACTCTTTTCTCTTATGAGTATACAGTGAAGATTTCAAGAAGCTCCATGACATGAGATACCACAACAGATTGAAAGCAGATGGAAGAATCTACCTGTCTTCTATTAAACCTTACAATATAGATTTTTTTCAATGTAAAACAATGCCAATCTTCTCAATAATTTTTGACTTTCAAACTAAGGGATTTTAATGACAATTTTTGTTTGTTTGTGTTGTTTTTGAGATGGAGTCTCACACTGTCCCCCAGGCTGGAGTGCAGTGGCACCATCTCGGCTCACTGCAAGCTCTGCCTCCCGGGTTCATGCCATTCTCCTGCCTCAGCCTCCCGAGTAGCTGGGATTACAGGCACCGGCCACCATGCCCGGCTAATTTTTTGTATGTTTAGTAGAGACAGGGTTTCACTGTGTTAGTCAGGATGGTCTCAATCTCCTGACCCTGGTGATCCATCCACCTCGTCCTCCCTAAGTGCTGAGATTACAGACGTGAGCCACCGCACCTGACCTTAATGTCAAATTTTACAGGACCCTTTAATGAGATTGCTCTGATCAGTTAATAAAATGTGAATGTTTACAAAGCTCTTCATTTTAATATTTAATACAGTAAATATCGTTAGATAAAAACCATGTGAAATAAAGTTTTTGGGGTTTCTCAATATTTTTTTTGAATCTAAAGGGATCCAAAAAACAAAATGTTAGAAAACTTCTGGTCTGTAATATTTTCTTGGCTGCTTGGGACAAGAGAAAAGCTGGTTCATGCCATGTTGTGACTTCTTTCTCACACTCTCTGACAACTCTATGTCCTTTCCAATACTTTGCCTTTGCAAACTGGAAGGGGAAGAGAATGATAGAGAGAACAAAAGAAAATGTGACATGTTATGTGGATTAGTCTTTTTTCTAGACAATGACATGCCTGCAGAATGGCAAGTAATGTCATGACATTATTGTCTGATTTAGTAAAATAAACGGAGTAGCATATAAAGCTAATTGTGATGAGTTTTGCGGTGAGCTTGTAAGTCCAATTTCATTGTGTTGCATAGGCAAAGAAACTGAAGCCAGGATTGATAATCCAACTTGCTCTGAGTGACTGGCCTGGTAGTGTCCAAACCAAAAGTAAGAACTCAAATTTCCAGCCTCTAGTTTTATTATATTACCATGTGTCACACAAAATTGAATATCTGTATTTCTCAGAGGGACAAATTATGACAGTAGTTATATAGAACTGTATGCATAATGCAACTTCTCTTAATAAAAGACTAACATGTGAACTAATAGATCTGAAAAGGAACATTGAGAAAAATGTAAATCTGTAGCTGACATTGAGCAAAAATTAGTCTTAAAGGTTCAACTGCAGCTTTTAAAACAACATATACAATTCTCCCTGTAATTTGGCAAATTATTCCAATAGCCTGTAACACTCTTGATTTGGAGCTTCTATGGGGATTATAGTTATGTCTCAACTTTTAAAACCATATCATTATCCATTCAGTTAATAGAGTGCATTGATAAAAATCACAGTATCCCCTAGTGTACACTAAAATTGTTAAGCAGAAAAATTTATGCAAATTACTTATAGAGTTAATATATGTTAAATAGGTTTAATTACACTGCAGAACTTAGTTCACTGCAGCACACACAATTATTTTTAATTATAAAAACAGATATTTTTGAGATTTATGTTCAACCCATTACACTGCCAGTTAATACTGCTTTTCTTCCTTGCTTTCAGAAATAAAGAGATTAATAATTTGTGCCAAAATCTTCTTGTTACTGAAAAGCTTATGTACATTTTAATGTTAGCATTCTTTGAGATTTAAAAGTGACAAAATGCTTTTGGGCCTTATTTAAAATATATACTTATTACCAAGAGATGAGAAGGAAATTAACAGAAGAAACAACTTAAAGATGTAATAATATTTACAACTGGGGAGTAAAACTGGGGGAATAAAGAAGAGAAGAGCTGCAACTGTTTTAATTATAAGCTCTTCTTTACTACATGGCTTATAATCATATATATATTACTTTGCTTAAAAAAATTAAATGCACACATACATACACCATGTTCACCCACAATCTTTGCCCCTACATCTTGCTGTTATTTGAATTTATGTAGAAAGAATGCCTGAACAATGAATATTATGTTAACAATAGATCTCATGATATAAATAAAACTAAGAATTTCCAAATTTTTGCAAAAATCCTTTTGCACTGGTACAGTTTTTCCACATTGTAACATTAGGTATTAGACTTGTAATATATATACACACATAGGCAAGGAAAAAACAACTTAGCCGAACACATTTCAATAATAATATTAAAACAAAGACGTGAATTCTATGGCAAAGTATGAGTTAACAAATGACCTTTGCATCTGCCTACAGTATACCAACCATCAACCATGGAAGATATACATGTTTACTAAATAATTATACAGAAAACAATATACAACATAATAAAATATGCATTACTTAGTGAAGTTCAAAATACATAATTTTAGTGGGCTTATTTTAGTGATATTAGTATTCTATCAGATGAACAAGCAATTCTGTTGGGCACAAAATGCAATTATGTTACAATATAATATTTCAGATTAAAAACTTTATATTTGTGTACTTTTCTTAAGATAGTGTATACCGATCTAATAGTAGAATATAATAATCAAATTAAACACAGGATATCTTTTTCTAACTCTAAATTTTTCAGTTTGCTATTTAGAATATGATGCTAATAGACATAAATCTTTCAAATTTAACTCATTGACATTGCAGCTATTTAATAAGGAAGTTTTATAAATACTAGGGTGCCAAACTAAAGTAAATGTACTGTCTAATATTTGTAATTAGATGTTAAAACAAAGATTGCTTCATTGATCAATGAAATTATAATACCCTATAAGATGTAAAATGAACAATAATTAATAAAACTTACACATTATTTATTTGCTATCTTTATTCCCAAATAGGTTCACCATGCATTAAATTTATCCTAATTAGCATGATTAAATATGGTTAGTTTTGTATTTGAAGAATTTCTGGACAAAAATATTGTCTTTTCATGAAGACAAACCACTGCTAATTCATTATGTAGAATCTCATTATCTCACCATACCATTTTTCATAGATACATATGTACATATTTGTGGGTAAATATGACAATATGATGCCTTAGACAATCACATCAGGGTTTTGTCCTCTATCAGATATATAGCTTTCTTGCATTTTAAATATTAGTCTTCTGATGAGGTTGTCTCATCCAAGTATTGAACACTGTAGTTAGTGCTTTTGACTGTGGAGTACCTGGAGATGTATCATTATTGCTATTTTATCAATTTGGTCAATATTGCTGTTTCAGTGGCTTTAGCTTGGAATATCCATCTGATTTCTCTTTATATAATTCTCTCTTTTTCTTTAATACAGTAAAGCACTAAATACCAAGTTCTGATTTACCAAAAAGTCCCCAGTGACCTCATGGGTTTTGATCACAAGGCATTTTAATGGCAAGGAAAATTCTTCACATCATTGCATATACTCAGTGCCTAGCCCAGCACTTTATGCATAGTAGTTGTTTTTTTTTTTTTTTTTTTTTTTTTTTTTTTTTTTTTTTTTTTTTTTTTTTTTTTTGAGACGGAGTCTTGCTCTGTCACCCAGGCTGGAGTGCAGTGCCCGGATCTCAGCTCACTGCAAGCTCCTCCTCTCGGGTTCACGCCATTCTCCTGCCTCAGCCTCCCGAGTAGCTGGGACTACAGGCACCCGCCACTTCGCCCGGCTAGTTTTTTGTATTTTTTAGTAGATACGGGGTTTCACCGTATTAGCCAGGATGGTCTCGATCTCCTGACCTCATGATCCGCCCGTCTCGGCCTCCCAAAGTGCTGGGATTACAGGCTTGAGCCACCGCGCGCGGCCCAGTAGTTGTTTTTTAAATTATTTGAATATCGTCTCCAGCCACTCTGCCTATGGAGTAGCCATTCTTTTGTTTCTTTAATTCTCTAACAAACTTGCTTTCACTTTAAAGAAATAAAAATATCTAAACTTTCCTACCGGCGCAAAAGGAAGTAATAATGCTAATATTAAACCAGTACGTTTTCACCATTTACTATGTGCCAAGTTCTGTTTTAAGCACTTTGCTGATTTATTATTCACAACTCCATCATGTAAATGTTAATCTTATCCCATTTTACAGGCACTGAACAGAGGTTAAATAGTTTGCTGTTTGACATACAGCAAGTAAAAGCCAAGTCCTGAAATTAAGGCAATGAACACTAGAATTCATTCTGAATAATAGTGCCAATTATTATTAAGGAACGAATCCAAGTGAAAATACTTTATGCTATTAGAGAGTGCTCAAAAATGTAGTTTTGTGATGGTTAAATCAAATCAAACACAGAAAAATCTAATATAAACACACCCTTAAGCAGTGTTCTCAAAAACACCTGGTGTGCAGTGCTGGAGTATATAAAATGATCTAGGGGGTCTAGGAGAAATAGATGAGGATTTCTATCTCTATCATATTATATTTGCTAGTTCTTCTTATATTTTGGAGTGTTTTCTGCTTTGTTTTAGAGACATAAACACTAATATAATTTAGTAGTATATTTACATCATTTATAAGTGAATAGTACACAAATATTGGTGGTGCCTATATACTTTTTAAAACCTTTTTTATGGGCTGGGCGTGGTAGCTCACACCTGTAATCCCAGCGCCTTGGGAGGCCAAGGGGAGTGGATCACCTGAGATCAGGAGTTTGAGACCATCCTGGCCGACATAGTGAAACCCCGAGTCTACTAAAAATACAAAAATCAGCTGGGTGTGGTGGCAGGCACCTGTAATCCCAGCTACTTAGAAGGCTGAGGCAGGAGAATCACTTGAACCCAGGAGGCGGAACTTGCAGTGAGCCAAAATGGTGCCACCGCACTCCAGCCCGGCGACAGAGCAAGACTCCGTCTTAAAAAAAAAAAAAAAAAAAAAAAAAGTTTTTATGAATACGTGAGCCATAACGTTTGGAAAACCACTACTCACCATTTAGGGAAAAATAAGATTTCAGGTAAAAAAGCATTATGTTCATCTCTGCAACTGTAGTTATGTATCCTTTTTCTGAGTCTTCTTTTCTGTATAATGGGCATATTAAGTGCCTATATAGTTTCATTTAACAATGACAGAATGAGCGAAATTTGTATGAATTTTAAAGGTATACAACTCAACAGGACAACTAATTATTCAAATATCACTGGACAACATTTTCAAATAGCATTTTGAGTATATGGAACAAACCCATTTGAGAGAAATATATATTCAGTGAATCTTCTGTAACCCTTCATGATAAAGTCATCAGATTGACTTTTGGCATGGGTGGCATGGAACAGACAATTCCTGATAGACAAATAATCTCCTCGAGGTACTGTCTTCACCACTTTACTCCTTGTTGCTAATATTTCTGAAGTGTATGAATAGGCTTTTAGGAAGCCATACTAGCCTCTGGCCAGGCAGTTCTGAGCTTGGTTGATACAAACAAAACAAATAGCTGAAAAGAAAGAGGAAATTTTCTGTTTTATTTAAAGCTCCCTCCAAACCCCAACAATCAAAAATGGAAATCAAATGAACCGAAAATTTGGAATGTTATGTTAATGTATTCGGTTAATGGATATTAATATTTTAAGTATCCATATCATTCCCAGTGTGTATCTCAATGCACTCTCTAATACAACTTTAGATTTTAACTTAGTAAACACAATCATTAAATTTCTACTGACAATATTTACTTAGATTTTAACATCTCAAATTTGCATACTAGTTAAAATGAGTTTGTCATAGAGTGTTTCTTCCATAGTCTATGTTTTAAGTATATATTTAAAGGATTGGAATATAGCAACGGCCGGGTGTGGTGGCTCATGCCTGCAATCCAGCACTTTGGGAGGCTGAAGCAGGCAGATCACCTGAGGTCAGGAGTTCAAGACCACCCTGACAAAAATGGTGAAACCCTGTCTCTACTAAAAATACAAAATTAGCCGAGCATGGTCATGCATATCTGTAATCCCAGCCACTCTGGAGGCTGAGGCAGGAGAATCTCTTGAACCTGGGAGGAGGAGGTTGTGGTAAACCGAGATCGCACCCCTGCACTCCAGCCTGGGCAAGAGCGAGACTCCGTCTCAAAAAATAAAATAAAATAAAATAAAATAAATAAAATAAAATAAAATAAAATAAATATAGCAGCATTTCCTAAAGTGTAATCTATAGAACAGAAGTTCTATCAGCTCTCAATTGTTAACAAAACATGCCATGGTGCAATATGTTTTAAAAATATAACAGTTCACATTAGCGAAGTATTGAGCCTGGGAAGTCTGAGTACTTTGAATAGTTCACAAATTTAATTGACCAAAAAAAAAGCATTTTGAGTTTTGCTTGCTTGCTAATATCCCAAGAAGATGAATTTCACACAATGCTCTATTAAATATCAAGATACATATTTCTCACATGTTTTTTAATAATTTAAATTATATGAAAAAGTTTGAAGTAAATGCCAAAATTTTCTAGAATTTTACATTTAGCTCAAAATAACTGAGCTATTTTGCCAAAATAAAATTTGTCAAAGTAGAAATATATGATGATTTATAATTCTAAGAAATTTGTTTTCTGTATAATTTATTTAAGAGAAATAATACATTTATAAGCCTTGCATGAGGAAGTATATGTGTATTTAGCAAATAAAATTTAAAAATTGATTTTAGCATATTTTCATCAAGGACAATGGGACACATGCTAAAGTCAGAGGAAAGCACTATGACCACATGCAGAATTGTGATATATACTAGACACAAAAAGCACATACGACACACATCCTTCTCATGTCTTTCCTTCTCTCCATTAGAACTGTCTGATGCATTTCCCATGCCACAGTTTGCCACAGTAAAAAATGACATGAAGATGGAAGTGACAAAAGAAATGAGGATATAATGTCACCCTAGCAGTAGCCTCATGTTTCATCAGTGTCCTCATGTAATCCTTCCAGTAATATGACAGATAAGGTATTTTAAAACACCTTTTTAATACAAACTAAATACAAAAGAAATTACTAAGTAAAATACAATAAACATTCTTGTAAAAGCATAGTTGAGATTCAAAGAACTTAAGGAAAATCTCTAGGGGCAAATCCTAAGATGATGTAGGAATCAAATGTGACTGTCTTGTGCACATGTATTAAAAACCAGAAACCAAGCGGCTTCATTTATAAAAGTGATAAAGAGGACAAGATTAGAATTTGGGAATTTGAACCTAAAGTTGATTGACTCTCTTAGCCTTTTAACAGTCAGAAATTAGAAAATCCTAAATGTATTTTGCTGAAATGTCTATCAATATTTGATACACATAGAGATAAATAGATAAATAGAAGACATATAGCAACAAATGTTTATCATTACATGGATTTTACAAAGGTAAAGCTAAGCAAATTGCAAAAGCATTCATAATAGATGATACTGATTGTATTAAAACCTGCTGGACAATGTTATCTATTGTGTAGGGATATTTGTATAGGTAGGAAAAGAATGAAAATTGTCATTAACAATTAAATGGCTAGTACTTGAGAGGGTAGGAGGATAAATATATTAAATATATTATATTTAAATTATATTTTGGCATATGGTTGTTACAAACTTTAAATTCATTTTAAAGCGCTTGCTCTCACTTTGTGAGAGACAGTCTTGATTTTTAAACAGTGTAAGATTATTTTGACTCTCTAATCTTATTTGCAGTCTTTAAGAGACTCTATATTAAAAACCTATAATTCTTCTGCTGAAAATTTTTACTCATCCTCTCTATACCTCCAAATCCTCTCTTCTCCCATGCAGATGTTGGCAGGAGTTGTAAGAAATGTTGTACTGTTGAGAACAGAATATGGTAGAATTAAAATAGTTCTTATTATAATGATGTGAACAAAGTATTCAATTAATATTGATGACTGAAAAGTGGTATTAGGAAGTGGAATAAACAAGTTCTGAAACAGTCAAATGCCAGGAAAAGAAAAAGCATTAGATTTTCTCCTTAGTGGTTCCATTCTTATCCTAGACCATTATTGTTTTTCACAGAGGATGTGTTTTTTGTACGAACACTAGGACTACCTCAACACCATTAATATGACCACAATATCACCTCTGAAATCTTAATTTTAAGGGAGAAATAAATTCAAATATAAAGTTGTGATTTAGCTGAGTATATAGATATGATTATTTTTAAAAAGATTATTCTATTTTGAATTCAGGTAAACTAGCTGATATGTTGTTTGAAAATTTGGTTTTCTGGTAATTTTAAGGGACTTGTTAAAAGGCAAATTTCCATATATACCTTGCCTCACATACATACCCTCTGTGGCTTATCAATTTTATGAGTATTTCACTTAACCAAAAGCTGTTGAATATAAGTTGATATTTATTTTATGATTTAAAAAGCCACCTAAAGATATTACAGCATTTAGGAATCAGTATTATGCTTAAGGAGAGGCAGAGAGGTAAGAGTTAATGAGGATTTCTCTAGATAAAATCCTGAGTAAAGGAGATTTTAGCCTATTTTGCAGATTGTACTTATCTTTAGTCACTTAGATAACAGATTTAAATATTATAGTGAGTATATAGAGTAATAGAAATATAACCACTTCATCATTGAATAATCAAATAGTAATAGATTGTAAGAAAGGCTTATATTCAACACCTCAAGATGCTTGAACAAGCAATACATTCAATTACCTATCTTCTTAGAATTATAAATACACATGCTCATGCATATATAGCTATTTCTACGTCTGATCTATATTTCATTACTTTGACCTTACATGTAAGACAATTGTGTGTTTCATATGCAGGACCTCAACTGCTCTGTCTACAAAGGTGATATAAAATTTCTACTTGAATAGCAATAAATCATGTTAATTCAGCCCTAGTCAAACAAAATGTGGTAGAGAGGATGGAAGAAGAATAGGAATGAGAATGGTCAAAACAAACGATCCAGTATAAGAATCTGCCCAATTGAAGTGATGTACTAATATTGAGTCAAGTACTTCTAGTGATGAAACAAGGACTCAGATCAGCAGGAGTGTTTGTATATTTAAAAGAATCTATTGATATTAAAACAGGATAAAGTAATGTTATGTATTTTGATTTTAGTACAGTGATTTCT
Source organism: Macaca thibetana thibetana (assembly GCF_024542745.1). Classification (NCBI taxonomy): domain Eukaryota; kingdom Metazoa; phylum Chordata; class Mammalia; order Primates; family Cercopithecidae; genus Macaca; species Macaca thibetana. The sequence goes on from NC_065592.1 coordinate 70,322,053, forward strand.
TAAAAAGCCAGTGAAGTAAACTCAATTTAATTTCACAAATGAGGTGAAAATGAACTGCCTGCCAAAGGTTAATGAGGTAAATATGATTTGCTTTAGAACTACAAGCAGAGTCCAGAGATTGGGGAACTAAGAAGCCACTTTATTCAGTTCTCTTTCCACCACATGTAGTTCTCAAAATGAAGCTTAATGAAATAGGATTTGCCTATCAATGCCTCCAAAGTTAATTAACATACATAGCTAATCCTGACACAAAACTCAGTCTGTTTTGTAGGGCACATTTTCCTAAGGAGGTTTGCTGACCCATCTATGACCATCTCCATTTGTGACCCATCCCCTTTCACTGTCAAAGTACCATCATTTGGGAAATGAATGTGTCTATTATGTTCTAGGCCTCTACATTTTCCTGCATTTTCAAATTTTCATTCCTCAAAAAGCTTAGGAAATTAAGAAACAAAGAGAAAAAGTTTACATTTTTTTCTAGTGCAAATGTGATAAAAGATTTTAGGAACCCTCTCTGTCATTAAAACAAACAAACAAACAAAAAAAGTTAGAATTAAAATATGAGAGGCACTAACCTCTGATTGCCTAGTATTATTTCTTGGATAAATTATAGCTTTTGATCCTCTCTTTCCCACAGTTAAAGGCTGAGGGTTCCAGCTATGATTGAATCCAATGTGGCTATTCAGCAGTCAGTAATCACTTCATGACTCCAATACAATATATTTTCTTACTGGTGAATAAGAGGTCCCATGTGAACAAATCCATTCCCTTTTCTACAAAGAAGGTTTGTGTATGTGACTCTTAATCTCCATCACAGTGTAATTGGGCACTAAAAGAAACAGATTAGTTATTGTCGACCATATGATAGGCAATGCGTGGAGCCAGGAAAAGACATGATTCATTGATTTTAATCATGCTCAATACTTAGTCAACTCGTTATCCACATAAATGGAGGGTGACAGTAATTTAGATAATCCACGATAGTAGATGATACAAAAAAAAATGTACAACTGAGTTTGCAAAGCATATTTTTCTTCAACACATTTGTCACAACTCTCTTTTAATGCTTAATGCCTCAGATTTTACAATTCTTTAAGACTTTATAAAGTGACTTTATATATTGTGACTTCTGTTTTTGGTATCTGCCTAGTGAACTTCCTTTTATGTATCTTAGCTCAAATGCCATTTCCCTAAAACTGAGCTTTGGCTCCTTTCTTCAGTATTATACCCATCTCTTCTCTGCTATTATCATAGCTCACTGTACTTTCTTTTTTATATCATCACCATTTTATGACTCTAAGGAATTATGATGTCTTTCCACCAATCCTGTAAACTCCATAAGGCCAAACACCTGTCTCTTGGTTCATAGCTGTATCCCACCACGCTCAATATTTGGTGAGCACATCCTAAGTGCATGATGATCATTAGCTTTATGATGGAATGTAGGAATGAATGCATGGATGAATTTAATCCTACTTATTGTTCTGAGAAGTTGTGCAGAAGTCTTTATTATCTTTTTATATGCAGTGTAATACTGTATCGACTCTTTTGGCAGATGGCCCGTTTGACCACTAACCAATATCCTGATCTTAGAAAATTACGTATCTTTTGGTGCCTCTGTGTCATCATCTGTAAAATAGAAATAATGACAATATGTTCTATATATTGTAATGAGGATTAAATGATATGATATATGTAAAAAGCTTAGCAGAGAGACTCAAACAAAGTAAATGCTCATTTTTTAATTTTATAAAATAATGGTATACTGTTTTTAATGGTATAAATAATGTTAAGTAAATTGATATCGGGAAAGATTAAGTGAGCTACCCTAAAGTATATTATATCAAATAAATATCATGTAAAATAAAGGTAATATTTAGATAACAGAATTGTTTAGAATGACTATTTACAAGATAAATTTACTTGGTCTTTAAAGTTTCTTCTTACAGTTCCCTTGACCATATTTTGACAACAAAAAGAGGGTCTTTGCTAATTAATGCCTGGAACATTTAAAAACTGATAAGGCCTCTATGCTGCGTCTCTCTTAAGATATAATCCAGGGTTCTGAGAAGAAAAAAACATGCATACTCTGCACACCCAATGAAATGGGTCTATATTAATTTGTGAAGTATTGTCTAATCAATAATGTCCCATAGACTGTTCTAGTCTGTGAACTTATATTGTCCTCCAAGTTAGTTTGACCAATCTAGCTGCCTTGACAGGCATTGCTGTTTCTCTTTTAATTATTTAAAAGAAAAAGGGTCCTGGCTGGGCACAGTGGCTGATGCATGTAATCCCAGCACTTTGGGGGTTGAGGTGGGCTGATCACCTGTGGTCAGGAGTTCAAGACCAACCTGGCCAATATGGTGAAACCCCGTCTCTATTAAAAATATAAAAATTAGCCAGGTGTGGTGGCATACACCTGTAAGATATTCACAGGTACTTGGAATTATCATGTGGACTTCTTTGTGATGCAATTATTCAGCCTACCAAAGGTGACTTTTAAAAATTTATTTTTAATGATTAACTTTAAATTAAGCCTAAATTCACAGATATTATGAAATGAAAATGACCTTTTTGTACTTTTTCATGTATTCGCACAGTCAAAATTAATTTTAACTTAAATACCTATTCAAATGACACTCTAAAAAAATACTGAGGGACGTGGAAAGAAATCCACAGTATATCAAATAGAGAGGTTTATGTATATGCATTTTTGTGTATGTGTCTGTGCACATTTCATATTTAGTAACTTGTTTATTTAGGTATGACAGATGGGAACATAGGCCACAATGTTAACTGGAAAAATTTATCTTCAGGGGCTGTAATTACAGCTAGAAAATATGGATGAATGTGTGTTTGTGTGCGTGTTTGTATGCATATGTCAATCAACGAAAATGATCCAGGCAAGTGTCATTTTAGGAGGTTTATTTGCCAAAGTTAAGGATGCCTCCCACCCCCACCCCACTGGAGACAGGTCTATGACTTTCCCCAAAGATGATTTTGAGGGCTTCAAATTTAAAGGGGAAAGGGCAGGATATTGAGAAATACACAGTTATCATGTGAGATTGCAGTAGGGGAGAATATTAATGCCTTTGTCCTGCTCAGGGAATCTGCATTTTTATATAATATAACATAGACAATAAGGCAGAGGAAACAACCAGATATGCATTTGTCTCAGGTGGGCAGAGGGATGACTCTGAGTTCTGTCCTATGTCCCCTGTACCTGCAAAGATAATTGATAGGTTTATCAATTACATTGCCATGGTGAACTTTGACAGATATGCTTGAAGATAAAAATCTTGGGGCCCACAAGGAATTTACCTGTGGGCAGAATGTGAGGGAGGTATGTAGCTTTTCATCTTTTTAGCCATCTTATTTAGGGACCAAAATAGCAGGCAGACTTGCATGACCAAGTTCCCAGCCGGACTTTTCCCTTTAGCTTAGTGAGTTTAAGGTCCCAAGATTTATTTTCCTGTCACACATATATCTAAGTTCCGTGACAGCATTTTACTCACGTTATTAGGAAAACTTTACAAGATTTCGAAAATGAAATAATATAACAAATGTTATATGCAAACAGGGGAGGTAAACTTTTTTCATTCTTCAATAGCATATATTAAAAGGTACATTTTTAATACAGAGAAGACAAGTTTTGTGCTTCTTCTGACCAAGGGAGTATTACTTAGAAGAATTCAGAGACTGCATCCTTGCTTAGAGGGAAGGAATTTTGACTGAGTGTTGATGTGTACCACATAAGGGGCAGTGTTTTACCACTTGCAGCGTATGCTTGTCAACCCTGTTTTAAATCATTTTGGTTGTTTTTTTCCATCTAAATGCTGTTTTCTAACATTCGTTTTACCTAAAATTAAATAGCACGCTTAGAAACCTAGATAACAACATTTCATACTAAGAAAGTAGATCATTGGCATAGGTGAATGGATATTTTAGAGTTTATAGTTAGAAGCTCAGACCAATCTTAACATTGCCTTATAAAAAAGTAATCCTACAGAAGCCAGGAAGGGTAACAAGGAAGGAGAGAGGAAGAGAAGTTGATTAATGGGTACAAATATAAGGTTTGATATAAGATAAGATTTGGTGCTTGATAGATCAGTAGTGTGACTATAGTTCACAAGAATCTATTGTACATTTTGTTGTTGTTTTTAGATGAAGTATTGCTCTGCTGCCCAGGCTGGAGTGCAGTGGTATGATCTCAGGTCACTGCAGCCACCATGTCCTGAGTTCAAGCAATTCTCCCTGCCTCAGCCTCCTGAGTAGCAGGGACTACAGGCACATGCCACCACGCTGGGCTAATTTTTGTATTTTTAGTAGAGATAGGTTTTCCCTATGTTGTCCAGGCTGGTCTCAAACTCCTGACCTCAGATGATCCTCCTGCCTCGGCCTTCCAAAGTGTTGGGATTACAGGCATGAGCCACCACTCACAGCCTATTGTACATTTCAAAATAGCTAGAAAATAATAATTAGAATGTTTCTAGCATAAAGACAAATAGCTGGCCAGGTGCGGTAACTCACGCCATCTCAAAAAACAAAACAAAACAAAACAAGGAAACAACAAAAAAAGACAAATAGCTAAGACGATGGACATTCCATCTTCACAAATCATACAAATTATGCTAATGAATTAAATTATCACACCTACCTGAAACTATGTACATCCATTATGCATCAACAAAAATTGTATTTACAATGAAATAATTTGACAGAAAAAAATACATGGAGGAAAAACAAAATATGCTCTAGAGGCAGGGCTAGTTCTGGACTAGCTCCATTGAAAAACAGTGGCAGACAATGAAGTGTAAAGACAGGAATGAGAAAGGAAGAGTAGAGAAAGACAACTGGGTGTGTGGTGGAGATCTGGACTATGAGAGTGAAATTCCAGGGAGGCTAGGAGGGGAGGTGTGCCTTATAGTAAGGACAGAAAAGATAATTTTTGTTTTTTTTTTTTTCCATGGTCTAGCATGTGGCCACCTGAAAGATAAAAGTATTTAAACATTTGCTTTATTGTAATGACATCATAATTATGCAGCTCATAAAACTATGATTCCTTATTGTAAGATTTCTAACAAATTGATAGTTAGACAGATGGATAGATCTAAGATTACTCAGAGCTATGACACTTGCTGTAAGGCCTATGACAAATCACATGTTCTGTGAAATTACATTACCTCTTGCTTTCAGACCCACACCTGTGCAAACTTTTCCACCCATTCACTTCAGTAAATGTAACACAAGGACAGGAAAACAAGATATCCTTTCTGATTACCAGCTCAGTTTACAGGCATGGGAAAAAGATGCTGTCAAATATTTTCTACAACTCGAATCTCAGCTCACTGACCTTAGAATGGAAAGAGATAATGCCTCATCATGAATGTTTAAAAATCTACCTATGCAAACATACTTTATATTTTCTGGAATTCTAATATCACTTGTAGTTTAGAATAAAACCATAATCTTATGAAACTACAGCACATGAATTGTTTTTTTGATATTAAATTATTAAATTACTGTATCATATATTCTTATATATTTTTTCAATCTTTATTTTGTCCTCCTCATACTTTATGCATCAATTTTCAATTCCTAAACATTCTGAACCTCCTCATTGATTGATTCATTCATTAAGGCATTTAAAACATGACTTGAAGCCTCAAAATGAACCAGGTGTCATGTTCATTCCTGGACATAACAAGGTCAATAAGATATATATTTTGCCTTCAAGGAACACAGGTTTTTGTTTTGGATGACATTAAGAGCTAGGGAATATGTTTTGCTTCTAATTCTTTTCATAGACTTCTACCAATTGTTACATGGAAACATTTACTTAAGGATTTTAAGCTTAGAATCCCATTTCTTTCAAATACTATCACTGGTTGTACTGTTTTAAGTTGTGTTTCAAAATAACTGCTTAAATTCTATATATTTTCTGTGTCATCATATATGAAAGAGGTTAAATGATCACTACTGGTTATTAGAGAAATGCAAATCAAAACCACAATGAGATACCATCTCACGCCAGTTAGAATGGTGATCATTAAAAAGTCAGTAAACAACAGATGCCGGAGAGGATGTGGAGAAATAGGAATGCTTTTACACTGTTGGTGGGAATACAAATTAGTTCAATCATTGTGGAAGACAGTGGTGATTGCTCAAGGATCTAGAACCAGAAATACCATTTGACCCAGCAATCCTATTACTGGGATCATACCCAAAGGATTACAAATCATTCTACTATAAAGACTTACATACACATATGTTTTTTGTGGCACGGTTCACAATAGCAAAGACTTGGAATCAACACAAATGTCCATCAATGATAGACTGGACAAACAAAATGTGGCACATATACACCAGGGAATCCTATGCATCCACAAAAAAGGATGAGTTTATGTCCTTTGCAGGGACATGGATGCAGCTGGAAACCATCATTCTCAGCAAACTAACACAAGAACAGAAAACCAAACACCACATGTTCTCACTCATAAATGGGAGTTGAACAATGAGAACACATGGGCAGAGGGAGGGGAACATCACACTCCAGGGTGTGTTAAGGGTTAGGGGCTAGGGGAGGGGTAACATTAGGAAAAATACCTAATGTAGATGATGTGTTGATGGGTGCAGCAAACCACCATGGAAGGTGTATACCTATGTAACAAACCTGCACGTTCTGCACATATATCCTAGAACTGAAAGTCTAATAAAAAATTTAAACAAAAAAAAAGTTTGCTATAAATTTATGAAAATATATTTCCATGTGTAAAATGAGGTTGTCTGAAATAATATTTAAAATTTATAATCATTTTGATTATTTTGAATTTTGATAATTTTGAATTTGCCCAGCAAATATTTATTGACCACTTGAAATGAATCAAATGCAACGGGGGGTGATTGGAATTCATCAGCATACCAAAAATATAAGTCTTTTTTAGCCTTAGTCTTCAACAAATTTCCTTCTATGAGAAGGGAGAAAGGATGTAATGCTCAGAAACATAAAATTACATTATTATAGTATAATAGAAGATTTATATGATTTTAGATATAATAGCATCTAAAATGAATAACATAAATATGAGACAACACAGAAAGCATGGCATGAGAACATTATTTATTTGATTCTGATTTTGGTTTGCTTTTTAAAAAGTGTGTAACTCCAATAACAGAGAAACAGAGAGCCAAATCATGAGTGAACTCCCATTCACAATTGCTACAAAGGGGATAAAATACCTAGGAATCCAACTTACAAGGGATGTGAAGAACCTCTTCAGGGAGAACTACAAACCACTGCTCAATGAAATAAAAGAGGACACAAACAAATGGAAGATCATACCATGCTCATGGATAGGAAGAATCAATATCGTGAAAATGGTCATACTGCCCAAGGTAATTTATAGATTCAATGCCATCCCCATCAAGCTACCAATGACTTTCTTCACAGAATTGGAAAAGACTGAAGTTTATATGGAACCAAAAAAGAGACTGCATTGCCAAGACAATCCTAAGCCAAAAGAACAAACCTGGAAGCATCACGCTACCTGACTTCAAACTATACTGCAAGGCTACAGTAACCAAAACAGCATGGTACTGGTACCAAAACAGATATATAGACCAATGGAACAGAACAGAGGCCTCAGAAATAACACCACACATCTACAACCATCTGATCTTTGATAAACCTGACAAAAACAAGAAGTGGGGAAAGGATTATCTATTAAATAAATGGTGCTGGGAAATCTGGCTAGTCATATGTAGAAAGCTGAAACTGGATCCCTTCCCTATGCCTTATAGAAAAATTAACTCAAGATGGATTAAAGACTTTAATATTAGACCTAAAACCATAAAAACTCTAGAAGAAAACCTAGGCAATACCATTCAAGACATAGGCATGGGCGAGGACTTCATGACCAAAACACCAAAAGCAATGGCAAAAAAAGCCAAGATTGACAAATGGGGTCTAATTAAACTAAAGAGCTTCTGCACGGCAAAAGAAACTACCATCAGAGTGAACAAGCAGCCTACATAATGGGAGAAAATTTTTGCAATCCACCCATCTGACAAAGGGCTAATATCCAGAATCTACAAAGAACTCAAACAAATTTACAAGAAAAAAACAGCCCCATCAAAAAGTGGGCAAAGTATATGAACAGACATTTCTCAAAAGAAGACATTTATGCAGCCAACAGATAAATGAAAAAATGCTTGTCATCACTGGTCATCAGAGAAATGCAAATCAAAACCACAGTGAGATAACATCACTGCCAGTTAGAATGGAAGTCATTAAAAAGTCAGGAAACAACAGATGCGGGAGAGGATGTGGAGAAATAGAAAAGAAATAGAAATGCTTTTACATTGTTGGCAGGAGTGTAAATTAGTTCAGCTATGTGGAAGACAGTGTGACGATTCCTCAAGGACCTAGAACAAGAAATACCATTTGACCCAGCGATCCCATTACTGGGTATATACCTAAAGGATTATAAATCATGCTACTATAAAGACACATGCACACATATGTATATTGTGGCACTATTCACAATAGCAAAAACTTGTAACCAACCCAAATGACTGGATTAAGAAAATGTGGCACATATATATCATAGAATACTATGCAGCCATAAAAAAGCATGAGTTCATGTTCTTTGCGGGGGCATGGATGAAGCTGGAAACCATCATTCTCAGCAGACGAACACAGGAACAGAAAACCAAACACCGCATGTTCTCACTCATAGTTGGGAACTGAACAAGGAGATCACTTGGACACAGGGTGGGGAACATCACACACCAGGGCCTGTCAGGAGGTGAGGGACTGGGGGAGGGATAGCATTAGGAGAAATATCTAATGTAAATGATGAATTGATGGGTGCAGCAAACCAACATGGAGGTATACCTTTGTATCAAACCTGCACATTGTGCATATGTACGCTAGAACTTAGAGTATATTAAAAAAAAAATGTGTGTAACAAACAAGAGGTACGGAAGTAAGACTATTTAAATGGAGAAGATACTTTATATTTAAACATTGTCCCTTTTCAGAAATCCAACCTTCTTAAGTTGTTCATTCAAAACATTTATTTAATCTCTGGATGGATATATGCTGCTAAGTAGATATATAGAGGAAGAAAACACAAGAACATTGTTTATCTTAATGGAATTTACAGTCCAAGGGATTGCTTAACTTATTTTGCTTTAGTCTCTGAATGGCTTATATTCACTCAATAGTGAAACAGGTGTATGCTGGAATTTATTAAATACAAAACACCACATGGAATAGAAGGTGCTGAAAATTAAGAATAATAAAATAATATTATACTCTAAGTAGGTATATTTACATGTTTGAGGACAATACTTTGACTCTTTATTTTCAGATTAATTCAAATAATTTGCCATGAAGTATCTATCCTGTTGTGTTTTCTAGTGTATTTGTTGTTACATAAATTTTTCTATTGCTACAAAGATTCAGTAACAATCATCATTCTTTACAATGTTGATGCCTTTGTCATATCTGAATTAAGGCATATTTCATCCTAAATGTATAGAAATGTAAAAAGGCAGGCAACAGTATTGAAGTTTTTAGAGCTGTTAGTGTGCTTATTTACAAACATGTTAAATTTCTTCTATATTCTACTTTATTAAAAATGCTGACTATAATCTCGAATAAGCAAAGTAAAGAAGTGAAGAGGATTAGTTACCTATAAATGACACAGGTCAACATCAGGAGCATAACTTATGATGTGGACAGGAGTCAATACGATCTGATGGTCTTCCAGTGAAATGCAAGTGAAGTCCATACTAATTCGCTTATGAATCAGACTGATACTCAAGTTTATTTGGGCCAAAAGACTACCTACTGTCAAGCAATCAAGTGCTATCCCTTTAATTGCAATTTATTTCAAGAACCACAATTTATTGATCCTAGCATACACTTAAGCCACAGCAGTATCATTATTTGACTTTATTTTAACAGCTTCAAAAGGTTAGAAAGCTAGAGACCACTGTGAAAGATACCATTAAAAAGTTGAGTTGCTAAGATTTCTTAACACTCTATGCTGGGTAATATTAACAATACATATGGAATTACATAAAAGGACAGGGAAAAAAGAATTAATATTACTTAGGAACTCAATATGAGCTACTGCTTTCTATATCAAATATCCTTTAATAATAACAAAACAAACAAATGACAAGAAGATCAATATTGCTATCTGCATTTGACAGATAAGCAGCAGTTTAGAGAGGTTTTGTAAACTGCCCAGAACTATAGTGTTAAAATGTTAAAACCATCTATCAGACTTTAAAGCCACATTTCATTTCTTACATGATTTCTTGCATAATATTTGCACACTGACCATTCTACAATACTGTAGTCATCTTGACACACGCTTAACAATATTAAAAGTATGAAGACATAACTCATCCATATGAATTTTTCTCCCAATATTGTCTTTAAAACACAAAATATTAATGTCTGATCACTCTCATTTATTGGGTGTATTATCTTTTATGAGTCACATTTTTTCTTTATTCAATCATTAAAGTTGTATAATTTCACCTTATAATTTTCAAGTTATTAGACAATGTATTCAGCACAATTATTGGAGCTTCAAAGACTATTTTTCTTTAGGTAATATTCAGTGACTGTAATGGTTTAGAGTTTGGCATTTCTTGTATGTACTTTCTGAGTAAGCCTTAGTAACTGATTATCACAATTTTTCATGAATCTACTGTTAACCATAGACTAGATTTATACCAAAAGTTGGAGGTCCTAGATTTTTCTCTTTGTATTATTCAAAGCAACTCTGATTTTAATGCTTTCAGTTTTTTACTTCCATAAAATTTTATTCACAGAATGAAGAAACCAATACTTTTTAAAAATTAATGTAAAATAATGGATCTAGCCCAATGTCCTCATTTTTGCAGGTGAAGAAATGAAGAATCAAAGAAGTAAAGGACCTGTCTCAAAGTCACACAACTAGTAAGTAGTATCTGTGAACTAGAAACAGATAATAAGAAACTGAATTCTATCCATTGCATAATAATGCTTCTCATTTCGGAAATAATATTTAAAACATGAAACCATGTTCTTATTCCTGCTTAGATCACATATGGTCAGTGCATTAATGGTGTGCCACCTGGATTTAGTATTGCTATACACTTTGGAGAAATCTTCAAAGTGAATTATGGAATCTTCTGACAGTATTGCTCATCAGATGTTGGCATCCATTTGAGGACTTTCCATGTCCTAGATTCTTAATGTGAATCATCTAATTTAATCTTCACAAAAATATTGTAAGAAAAATGGTTTTATTTCTGTTGTAGAAAGAAATTAAGGCTCTAGGATGGTTGGTAGTTTATCTAAATATATAGGGCTATTTAATATCTGAGCTAGTTTTTAATTTTCAATAGCTCTGACTTTGAAGATGTTCACCTTTGGTATCACACAATTTTGTACTTAAACCAAAAAAAAAAAAAAAAAAAAAAAAAGCAGAGACCAATACAAATAGTATATAATCTCACACTGGTGTGATATAGCCAGCTGGGTGATACAGTGCATAGTTCAAGGTGCTAAGAGAAAACTGAATCATGAAAGATCCACTTGGGTTGACACTGTATATGTTGTAAAGATTGGTATGCTCTTGCTATTGACTCCCAGCTAGCAATTCTTTGAAAACTGGTTGCTATGAGAACATTAAATATAATGATATTTGTAAACATGGGGAAAAACATTGACAACAAATATACATAACCGTATCACAGGTGGACATTGAGAACTTGTCCAGATAATGTGGAATGAGCATTTAGAAGACAGAGGCTACTTTAACTCTTGTAGTATGAAATAATTATTGAAAAAAGTAATTAGCATTTTTTTTCTGGATCAGATGAATATATGTGGAGTTAGATAAAATCATTTTCTTTAGAGAGGAGAATATGAACGGAAACATAAAGGTGGAAATAAATAGGGATATGTTGTCAATATGGCATATGCCAAATCAAAGAATATAGTTGTGAAGAATAAGGTGTTATTTCAGAAGGTTGGAGTGGGATTTGTTGATGGAAGCTTTTGAAGGTGAATTTTCAAAATTATATTTTTACTTTATAAATAAGGAGACATTGAAGGTGTTGTTTTGTCATTATTGTTGTTTATTGGTTCTAATCTGTACATTGCTATCATCAGAGCAATGTGGGGAATGAAAAAATAATGAGACCAAGGTTTCCTGTTAATCTCTTAAAGATAACAGGACTTCTCCCCACGCCATTAGCTGTAATCACCCAGGTTTCTATAGCAACTTTGAGGAGGATCCAATATCCATTTTCCTCCCAAATGCCCTTTTCTTCATAAATATTGGTAGAATGAATAAATTCCCTTTCTATCTTGCTGATCCATCTTGAAAATCCCTGTCAAATAAGAGAGAGAATAGATATCACGATAGATTTTTATTATCCTGGAATCTTATTTCTTCCAAGATAAGAAGTCTTTCAGAGTGAAAATGCTTTTCGTGCTTTGAAGATTCCTGCTTACCTTAAATTTGCAGTTCAGATGAAGGGAAGTGCAAAAACAGTAAGGGATGCTTACTTTTCTCTTGAAGAGCAAAACAAACAGGAAGAAGGTGTGTTATTTTAAAGCATTTTGACTGTATAACAAAAGAACAACAATGAAAAAGCCTTTATGCAAATTAAGAATGATTTAGTTCCTAAAATGTCAACTGTGTGGTTGTAACACGCAGAGAAGAAAGTGGTCTGAAGTTTCCTACCCTAATGTTAGATGACCAGTACTGGGCAACTTCTCTCCTAATAAGGATTCCTTTTTAATCTTCAGGACTCTCCTCATTTTACAAACCTTGTTCCAGGACTTATATGTATCCACTAACAAAGCTAAACAATGCCACCTTGATACTCTGCTGCTTATTAACTCTGCTTATTAACTCACCTTGATACTCTGCTGCTTGCTTATCTTGCAAGGAATGACAGCTGAACTCTGAACAATTTGCTTTGTTCTTGCTCAGTTGAATTTATATCCATGAATCTTTCTTCCGTGTTGGAATTTTTTTTTTTTTTGGTCTATATTATATTTATGACCCCAGGTCCTCTTTAGCAATGTACTCTATTTAATTTGTATTAATTTGTCCTATAAGCTATATATCTGCTAAGCTTATCCTTTCTATATTGAATCTCTGCTCTGTTTTCTTAGAGAAACATGTATATATTTTTTCTCCTGTTCCAAACAGGGGCTATCTCTCTCAAAAGCAATGCCTTTGCCATTAGAGTTCTTTTTGCTAAGTCAATACATATTAACAGTTTTGAGCTTCTAAGAAAGCAGCACTTTGATGTAGGAGCTATTCAAGTAAGTTCTATATATAAAGTTTGACATTTCCTTTAGCCAGGTATTTGCAATAAAAAGATGAGTACAGTTTGGGGTGGGAAAGAAAGATAACACTACACCTTTATCTATAGATGTGATAAAAGTCAAAATAGGCCAACCTTGTGAGATTTTGGTATGAACACTGAATACCCACAGTATGTGCCTGGCACACAAAAAATTATTTGTTGAAATGCGTTATTGGCTTGTAACTGACAGTTCTTTTGTCAGTTTCATTTGTCTGTGTGTGGAAGTACTATCAGCTGAAAGTTATATTGGTATGGATAGAAATCTAGCATTAAATTTCAGGCAACTGTCTCGCAAATCAGTCCTCTGCTTGCTAGAATGTTACTTATTAGCCAAAAAGGTGACTGTGCAGGTACTGAGCTATAGCACTTACTATACATGACTCCTGGTAGCCAATTGTGCTGAGAACTGGCAATGAATGTGGTTTCTCAGCACTGTTTCCTTACATAACTTTGAAACTGCTAGCAAGACCCAGTGGTATTCCATATATAATCTTTTTATGCATTCTTAGTTGGTCTTTGGACTCAAAATAGAATGAAGCTCATATGATAGAAATAAACTTACTTCATAACTCTTTAATACCTGACATGGAGAAATGAGTGAAAAAGTTTGCGCTTTTCCCAATAAGATAAGTTAAAAAAAAATTTTTAATACTAGGAAAGTTTTAAGAAAATGCAGTTGCTGCAAACAATTTTAATATAAAAGATATAATATGGGAAACAGCTTGGCAAAGAGATGAAAAGCATGGATTCTGAAAAAAATGTAATATGGGTAAAATTGTGGTTTCCACCATTTGCTATTTGTATAACCTTGAAGAAGTTTTCAAATGTTTCTGAGGTTCAGTTTCTGCACCTGTAAAAACATCTACCTCATAGACTGGTTCTAAGTGTTAAATAAGTTAATGCATGGAAAGTTCCTGACACATAAGTATAAATAAGGTTTAGTTTTGAGTATTCCAAAAGAGCTTTATGACTTAAGCATTATTTTAATTACATATAAAACTGGTTTTTCTTTAAATTCCCAAATTGCAAAGGAAAAAAAAATGCGTGAGTGAATATACAAGATGTTGTTTTGTATTAAAGTTTGTTAGAGCACAACCTCCATATGTTAAAATGTTATGCATTTCTTTAGGACCTATTAAAGTATACTATCTCTGTTTTGTTCACATAAATTTCCTATTCAGATGCATGAAAGTGGATAGATAGATAGATATGATTCTTTGAAATGATATTCTAAATCCATTTGGTATAAATCATTAGGAAGAGCAAAGTGTGCTATGTTGAATAGTATATCTGTATCTTGCATCTATATGTACATGTATACTCACCCTTTAGATTAACATTTTATTTGGAATTTATTATAAAATGTGTACATATATAATAATGAGGGGGAAAATTCTGTATTATAAATGGTGTTTGCAAAAGTGATTTAAAGTAATTTAATACAATATTGAGTCACTCGGTTTTAGGAATATAAAATTGAAAAGGAAAGGTTTTGTTTGTTTGTTTTTGGTTTTGCTTTTTAGAAATTAAATAAGCAAGGTTGTGTAGATGCCAATATTTGCTGAAGTTGCTGCAGTCACAAACCAACTGACCTAGTCTAGTTTGTCAGATGGCTCCTGGACTATGACCTTGAATGGATACTCTCCATTCAGAATTTCCTGGGCTATTTATTTCTTCATTGCACATCTGGAACCATTTCATCTCTGTCTATAGAGAATGACTTTTATCCCTAAATCCAACTTCCAAAGCTCCAGTTTTCCTTCACAGTCTAGTTCTAGCAGTGTTTTCCAGATTTCATTACTGGTACTCATACCCTATTCCCTGTGTCCCCTTAGTATTTTGTTTTAGATTTAGCTCTTTATAGTTCCTGCCTATTGTTATTTGAAATATTTTTGTCTCCCCCCTCAATTTTTTTTCATTCATTCTTTTTATCTTCAACCTTCCAGCCATCTAGGACAGACATAAATATTACCTAGACCTAATATTCTTGGCTACTGGAGAACCCATTCTTGCTGATCCTGGCTCTTTTCCTGTTATTTTTTATTTGTGACTGAATTCTGGCAAATGCAAAATAGGCAAAATTATGTGAACCATTTTCTGGCCCACAAAAAACTCCCACCCATAATCCTCATGCTTGTTTCCTTCCAGTAGTCACTTTGGGAGCCACACAAAACTGGTATTTTCCTTCTACTTACTAATTCTCTTCCATTCAAACTCTGAGATTCAGTCTTGGCTTTCACTTATTTTAGTATTCACATTTATTAATTAGAAGTATACCATATGAATAAAGCTACTAGAAACATCTGTATGAAGTTTTTCTGTGTGAACATAAGTTTTCAGCTCCGTGTGGTAAATACCAAGGAGCACAGTTGCTGGATTAGATGGCAAAAATCTGTTTAATTTTGTAAGAAACTGCCAGACTCTCTTCCAAACTGGATGCACCACTTGCACTTCCACCAGCATATGAATGAGGGTTCCTGTTGTTCCACATCCTTGACAGCTTTTAGTGTTTTCAGTGTTCTGGAGTTTGGCCAATCTAATAAGTGTGTATTGATATCTCTGTGTTGTTTTATATTGCTTTTCCCTGATGACGTGGTGAGAATCTTTTCACATGCTTATTTGCCATGTGTATATATTCTTTGGTGTAATGTCTGTTAATGTCTTTGGCCCATTTTTTAATGAAGTTTTTTGTTTCTTATTGTTTAGTTTTAATTGTTCTTTGTATATTTTAGATAACATTCCTTTGTCAGATATATCTTTTACAAATATTTTCTCACAGTTAGTGGCTTGTCTTTTCATTCTCTTGACAGTGTCTTTTTCAGCTGGAATTTTTTTTAACTAATTCCAGTTTATCAATTATTTGTTGCATGGATCATGCCTTTGTTGTTCTATCTAACGTCATCACCAAACTCAAGATCATCTATATTTTCTTCTATGTTATCTTGCAAGAGTTTCATCCTTTTGGCTTTTACACTTGGGTCTGTGATACACTTTGAGTTAACTTTTGTAAAGGGTGCAAGATTTGTGAGTAGATTCATTTTTTCATTTGTTTTTGCATAATGATGTCTATTTGTAGCAGGCACCATTTGTTGGAAAGGTGATCTTTTATCTATTGTTTTGCAATTGTTTCTTTGTGAAAGATCAGTTGACTATGTTTATGTGAGTGTGTTTCTAGGTGCTCTTTCTGTTCCATTGATCTTTTTATCTGTTCTTTTGCCAGTACCACACAGTCTTGAGTACTCTGTTTTTATATTAAGTCTTGAGGTCAGGTAGTGTCAGTCCAGGACTTTGTTCTTCTCCTTCTATATTGGCTTGGCTATTCTGGGTTTTTGCTTCTACATATTAGCTTAATAATCAGTTTGTCAATACACAAACTATAACTGGCTGGGGTTTTGATTGGGATTGCAATACATATTTAGATTAATTTGGGAAGAACTCTTATCTTGACATTGAGTCTTCCTGTTCTTGAA
Source organism: Macaca thibetana thibetana (assembly GCF_024542745.1). Taxonomy (NCBI): domain Eukaryota; kingdom Metazoa; phylum Chordata; class Mammalia; order Primates; family Cercopithecidae; genus Macaca; species Macaca thibetana. The sequence continues at coordinate 70,338,918 of NC_065592.1, forward strand.
CATGGAATATTTCTCCATTTACTTATATTTTTAATTTCTTTCATCAGAGTTTCATAGTCTGTATCATGTACATCATGTACATATTTTGTTAGATTTACGCCAAAGTATTTCATTTTCTTGGGCACTAATGTAAATAATATTGTATCTTTAGTTTCAAATTCCACTTGTTAATTGCTGGTGGTTAAGACAGTGATTGACTTATCACTGTCAATCAAAGAAAGAGTGGCTTTTCTTTATTGACCTTGTATGCTGGATCCTTGCTATAATGGCCTATTACTTCTATGAGATTTAGTTGTTGTTGTTGTTGTTTCTTTTGGATATTCTGTGTAGGTGATCTTGTCATCCTCAAGCAAAGACAGTTTTATTTCTTCCTTCTCAACCAATGTAAATTGATTTCCTTTTCTTGTGATATTATCTATGACTTCCAGTATATTCTTTGAAATGAATAGTGAGAGGGAATATTATTGCTTTATTCCTGATCTTAAAAAGAAAGCTTCGAGCTTCTCACCAATGTGATGTTTTCAGTATGTTATATTTTTTGGCGGGGACCGGGGGAGGGGGATAGATATTTTTTACCAAGTTGAGGAAGTTCCCTTCTATTCCTAGTTTACTGAGAGATTTTATTATGAATGGAAGTTGGATTTTGTCAAATCCTTTTTCTGAATCTATTGGTATTATTATATTATTTTCTCATTTATTCTATTAATGTGATAAAGAAAAGTCACCTTTTAACATTTGATATAACATATAGGTATATTTGCCTATTATCTTATAACCTTTTTTCAGAGTCTTCTTTGTTAACTAAGTTGAATAATTATTTTCAGGCTTTCCCCTATCTTTAGTTCATACTTACTTCATACAGAATACTTAGCTTTAGTATCTGGTCATTGTTATAATATTTTACATACTAATCATATTCTTTCCACTATGTATACTTGCCTGTTTAGAAATTTAGTATTTCATTTTTTATGTTAACAAGAAGAATGAGGAAAACTTGGGTCAACTTTAATATGATTTCTGTAACATTTGGCAGAATGAGGGAAATTTTCTTCAACAGAAAATATAAATGTCATTGTATTTAATTTATTAGTTCAAATATCGAGAAGGTAGCAAGTCTCAGTCAAGTGCATAGATGCAGGAGCTAATTCCACAACAATCCTAGAGACCTAGGTAGACGAAACCTAAAATGTACAGAAGAAATAAGACTTTTCTAACAGCATTGTGCTTCTTTAGTTTTAGTAACATCTTTGCAAGAATCAAATGAAATCTTCATAGGTATCCTGGTGTCTGCCATGGAAATAGCAGACCTTAATCAACTGGGCTGAGTTTAAAATTCCTTGCTAAGATTTTACCTTTTTAAATGGAAGTAAATATTGTCTTTCTTCTAACCTTTCCGTATTCTCAAACCCCCTCAAATATGAAATTAGAAAACAGCAGACTCCACTTCTTCAGGGCAGCCAATTAAATGGCTGAGGGTATCTGTTTCTGTGTCGTTTTCAGAAACAATTGTATCATTAAATCGCTGAAATTGTAGTGTCAGCAGGAAATAGAGAAAATAGCTGCCAAAGAGAAAAAATATGAACAATACAGCTACTTTGATGTCTTCCTGCCCTCCTTTCCAGTGTCTAGTGCTGAACAAGCTATAAACAAAATGTGAGGGACCAAAGGCTCCTGTGGTTGTTCCTCAGTGACTTCAACCCCCCTTTCAGGGAGATCTGCTCACTGATTTTTCTGCTCCCACCTGACGCCTTAGGCAAACTGCACTAATCAGATCTCAGAACACAACTCTGACTTCCATGCCTCTGTTTCTCTCCACTTACTGTTCACTCACTGAATATCCTCACTTCGTATGTTACAGAAATCAATCATTTATTTATTCAGCAAATACCTATTGAAGCCTACCTTGTGTCAGGCATGATTCAAGCTGTTAAAATACATCCATGATCAAAGCAGATTAAAAAATATCTTCCTTCGAGGAGTTTACTTGAAGGTGGTAGCAACAAACATTACATTATATACATAATAAATATAACAATTGTATGTTAAAAGGTGATCAGTAGAGCTCGGAAAGGGAAATCAAAAGTTAGGGGGCTGCATCTTTTAATCAGGTGGTTAGAGATTCCAGACAAACTTTTTGCTTAAACTGTCTTGAGAGGCTCATGACATAGTGCTTAAAAGCACAAACTCTTTCACCAGACTGCAGGAGTTCGGAATGTAGCTCTGTTGTTTATAAATTGTGTGACCTTGAAAAACTTACTTTATTTTTTCAGGTCTCAGTTTTCTCATCCATAGACTGAGGTTAGTATTAGTACCTACGGAGTTTTATTTTACATATAGGATTTAGGACAAGGGGTGTAGGTAGTACACATTATACACTGCATGTAGTATGTCATACTAGGTGAATTCCTTCAATATTATTTTCTGAAAAGAGTGTACACTTCAGTTTAGAGACATATGGGTTTGAAACTCAAAGATGTTTTTTTCTCTCCTCACTAATCTGAACCTCAGTTGTATGATCAGGGAAGTAAAGATAATTCCTACTACTGAAACCTGTTTTGAGGATTAGAAGAAAGTTCATTTATGTATGGGTAGGAGATCCTTGTTGAATGTCATGCCTCTTTGCTCTGCTCTTCGAAACCCTGTTGACATTCTTCGTACTCTTCTTATATTATCTCAGCTGGTGAAACATTTTAAGTCTCCTGGCATCTCTCATGGTATTTATTATATATTAACTTTTGCAATATTATAGTTTCTTCCATCTAAGACATTACGGATGATTTAGAAGCCATTGTTGATTTAATAGCAAATTTTGAAGGGAAAAAAAGAAACACTTTCACGTGAAATGCATCCAACAGTATATGATGTGCCCTGATTTTAAAACAATTTAAATGTAAAAATTTAATGCATTATAGAATCAAGGAAATGTGTTAGTTTCTGTTTACGTGTCTTATTGCTGCTAGTGTGTGATTATTCAGAAAAACTATGATTTGGTATATCCTTCTCCTTGCTTAAGCCCCTACTGTGAACATTGAAAGAACTCAGTAAATATTTCCTAGATGATTTAAGGAATGACCACGTAATTTATTGAACAAAATAACTTATTTAAATTTATACAAAATGCCAACTGAAAGTGATCATGACTTTTTCTCTAAGAGGTATTTTTCATCTAAAATTGCATATAAATAAGTAAGGACATAGTAAATTTTTGGATATTAATATGCATGACAAAATTTCCAAAAGTTTATTTTTGATAGGTTGGGACTCCTTTTGGTGGCAAGTTACAAAAACTCAATTTGGACTAACAAGCAAAAGCGGGGAATTTCCTCTAAGCACACAGGATTCTAGAAGCATAGTGTATAACTCAAGAGCAGGAAAGCAGATGCAATTCTGACTGCTCCACTTTCAGTACCAAATTATTTATGAACCATCTCTTACTATTTAACAAACCACTTCAAGACTAGTTGAAAAAACAAAACAACTGTGGATCACAGAATTCAGACAGTTAATGGGGAGATGGTTTGCCTCTGCTCCACAGTGTCTGGCCTTTCACATGGAAGGCTTAATTGCTGCCTTCTCTTCAGTCTGCACTGACAGCCTCCTTCAAGCTAGACAAGCTTCTGTTAATAGTCTTCTCAATGCCCTTTTAGCTTCCTCACACTGCAGGAGTCCAAAGCCATGGCCAGATGGTTTTGCTGCTCCAAACCATGCTGTTTTTATTGAAGTAGCAATCGTCTTCCAAACCAGTATCTGCATTAGGCAGTGTTTGGTAAGAGAAGCAGGATCACTATGATGATACAAACTATGGGATTTATTATAGGCATTAGATCTTATGGAATTGTGAGAGCTGATGGAACAGTTTACAGAAGGCTATTGCCTCTGCATCTGGTGTTGAGAGTGATGTTGCTGTAAGTCAGCTGAACCATTAGGAAGGAAGAATGATTGTGAAGTAGAGGAGAACAAGGACAAAACTGAAATCCTCAAGGATGAACTGGGACCCATAAAGATAAACTGGAATTCATATATGTTTCTCACACCACCAATATTGATGGTATAGATGACCTGCAAGAGAAGTTGGCTAACTTTACTAGTGAGCTACCCATGTACTTGATGCAAACTTAGAGAAGTATAAGGAGAATCAAAAGGAGCTTAAGGGGTTACATGGCTTTTTGCTGCCCTCTGCCAATATTAAGTGAGTAGTAGTCCAGGGATGCACACAAGCTGCTCCTGAGCCTAATATCCTACATCCACCTTTGGAGAGTAAACATTACTACCACTTCTCTACTTACAAAATCATGTGCAAATTTCTCTCGTGGTCAAATCTTACTTCAAACCATTTGGGGAATGAATTTATGGAAAATGTAGTTCCAGTTTAGTTAAAGTGACACAATAAAATATACCACCAGCAATAGTATGCATCAAGAACCTTTAAAATATTGATATCCTTTGATTATAAGCTTTTGAAGTTATAGAAACCAAATATGGAAAAAAGGAACAAAAAATGTGTTGGGGGAAGATTGTAATAAACATAGAAGATTCTTAAGTTATCTTATAATAACTTAATTATAATCAGGATTATATAATTATAATCAGGAATGCAAATCTTCCCAGGAATAGGTCTCTGTGAGAATCTGAAACTGGCCTCTACTCTCTGTCCTTTGTTACTGCTTCTCTTTATATATCTGTTTTCTTATTTTTCCTCTAACACCAGATATGGTTCCTCTGTACACGTAATCCAGATATTGGAATACGCCATCATTAGCTGTTGGGATTTACAAACTACAACCACATAGATCAGAGTAAGGTCAATCTCATAGTCCCAGTTAAAATTTCTCAGAAGAGTATTTAAGTTTACTGTGACAGAGGGCAAGTTCTTGTTATACAAATTGACAGTTGCTTCCTCAGATATGTGGATGAAATAAGAAAAGCACAATTTTCAGAAGAAAAAGTACAGGAATATAGTTCTATAGATGTCACTAGAGTCCAACTTTTATTCCTAATACAGTGATTTTACATTTCAAATACTGATGAAGAGATTTTTCTGTATTACTTAAAATATAAAAAACGTAAAAAAGTGAATATCCAGTAGCAATTTAATTTTTTATACATGACAGACTATGTCATGCGCATCAAAACGGTTATGAAATTTTAAATGGTAGAAACATGTATATCATATCACATTAAATAGAAAAAGCATACAAAATGGCATATGTAGTATGAACTCAATAATGTGAAAGAATATCACTGTAGTAAGCCAGTAAAGTTGTTGTGTGCATGTTGTAAGATTATAGGTGTCATTATTTCAAACGTTCTATTTTTCCAACCTTACATAAGAAAAGTATACTTGTATCTTTTTAAAAACAGGTATTTGTATAAAATGGATTAACCACCAGACATTAAGCATACAATGTACGGATTAAGTTGTTTCTAATCAAAAGCCAAAAGGGACAGACAGACCACTTGATTACCCATCAGAACTGCAAGTAGAAAAAATATTCATGAACAGACTTCATGATTTTACATGCTATCCAATGACATGACCAAAAAAACTGAAAACATACAATAACTTTTTAAATTTTATTTTAAAATAGTACTACTACTCTTAATTAAATCAAATCCCTTAGAACATGCACATTAAAGAACATATTTTAATTCCCACTTCGCTTTCTTAAAATAAGTCATGTATTGCCCAAACGGCAAAGAGGGCAATGTCAAGGAAAACAAAATGTAACCCAGGCAAACAAAAAGCAACCAGTGTGTTTTGGATTTATTTTCAAATGATATAAATTCCATAATGATAAGTTAAGACCATGTGCACTGAAATATTTTGGAATATTGGAAAGAATATATGGGAAAGATAAAACCACACTTTATAGGCAACTCCCATATTCAATAGAAAAACAACTATAATTTCCAGTGTATTGAGCTGGTGTTCCAAATTCATTATTTGGAAAATAGTGAGATTAGTATAATAAAGCTTAGTTTTATAATCAAAAAGCAAGCATCTGACACTGAAGAGCTGATACAGTATACATTTTGCACAGTGTAGCCATATCTGGAGAAGGTAGAAACAATCTCAGGCCACGTTAACCAAGGTGCGAAAGAACTGGGCTGGTCAGAGATCTTCTATTGAAATGACATTTTGTCCTATCAGAGTTGGAAGTTAGCAAGATGCCATGAGACTGAAAGGAATTACTTTCTGATTCTAAAGTTCCAATGTCTGCATGTTTCTTCTATTTCTACCGTTAATTAAGAAATTATTCTTTTGCTGCATAGAGATGAATTCATTCCCATGTGAAGACATGAACTTATGGAATGTATAATCCAGTATTTTCTCTAGGTGCCTAACATTCTTGAGGTTTACCTCCAGCAAGTCATTCACAGTCTCAGTAAAACGCTTTTTTTTTTTTTTTTTTTTTTTTTTGAGACAGAGTCTCGGTCTATCGCCCAGGCTGGAGTGCAGGGGCGCGACACTCACTCACTCCGCTCACTGCCAGCTCCGACTCCTGGGTTCAGGCCATTCTCCTGCCTCAGCCTCCGGAGTAGCTGGGACTACAGGCACCCGCCAGCACGCCTGGCTAATTTTTCGTATTTTTGGTAGAGACGGGGTTTCACCGTGTTAGCCAGGATGGTCTCCATCTCCTGACCTCGTGATCCGACCGCCTCGGCCTCCCAGAGTGCTGAGATTACAGGCGTGAGAGGAAGACTCTTTACAATAGCTATGCTGAATCGATTTCTGGAGATAAAGTGACTTTGTTTCCCTATGTGTTTGTTTAAGTTGCTAACAAGTTCCTGTGGGCAAAGATAAGTTTGTAGGGGTGTGCAATGCACATTCAAAAAAATGATTTCTATACTCTCAAATCTTGAAAAACCATAAAAAGTCGTTCTTACTTTTTAAGGGAAGAGCACCCCAGAAACACCCCTACCGGTTTTACAGTCTCCCGTGCAAATGTATTTTCAAGTACCAGGTGTAATTCAGTAGATATCATCGTGAAAGATAAGAAAACAAAAAAGTTAATCTGTGTCTCTGAGCTACTAAGAGTGTATTCTGGAATAGCCCGAGGTTAGATATAAATCACTGATTAAAAAGAATGGCTCCCAACTTTCTTTAGGGTTTCTAATTTTTTTCTGATTTGTATAGGGCCAATTGAATCAAATTTTTTTGTTGTTTCTTTAGTGTTGTTTTGCTTTAAAGATGGGAGCTCATCTACAGGGGCAGGAAGCTTACAACAGGAAATATAGAAGTCTTATCTCTTTATTTTATATCCCAACCTACAGACAGGAGAATTTTTATAATAAAAACTCCAGAAATTGTAACTGCAATGTACAGTTGCAAGGACCCAAGTCTCGTTCTTTCAAACAGGTAGCAAAGAGTAGACCTGGGTTCTTCAGGAGCCCTGGAACCACCAGAGAGTCCTTACAGGGGACATTCTCAACAAGTTAGGCATTGGTTTGAGTTCTAGAAATTCTTGTCCTGAAGTAAATGACAGGAAAAAGTACATCACTTTTTCGTACTTTCTTCCTCAGGAGGTTTGGAAAGGGTAAAAAAATAACATTCTTGTCTAAGAAATTTTTTTAAATGTATATTTACTTCATGCAAGAGCTCTAGATTTTGTTATGTTTCTCCAGCAAAGGGTTTCCAAACCCATTGGTATAATATAGAATATTCTAGAGATTGGTGAAAAATTGGTAGTTATTTTTATTAAACCTTTCTGGTACACACACAAGTGAGACCTTACAATAATTCTTTTAATTACCAATTATGAGGAAGTGATAGAGAATCGTATTTGGAAACACATATATTTTATGATCAATTTATCTCAAATACTTATGTTAGTCCAACAAATGATAAATGATCCGGTTGTTTCTATTAGATAAATCAACTGTCATGAGAGTAAGTATTTTATTTTATTTAGGGGTCCTATTAGCTCTAAATAAAAATGATTGTCTTCTTTTTCATTTCCTGCTGAACTGCAAGATTACAGAATAGTATGCTATCATATTTATATATGTATATGCACAAATGCACACGCATATATATCTGTAATATATTTATATATGTCATGTACATGATATATGTGCATGTTTACTATCTTCAGTGCCTAGTATTGTCTAGTAGAGAATCAGTTAATTTATCATTCAAATTAAACAACCACACAAAAATTATAAGATTATTTGAACATAGATTGTCAGGTGTGCAGATGTTTCCTATCAAAGTGTTCATTGAAGTTTTTGTTCTCATAGTTCTATTGTATTCCAAATAAATTTTAGATGCAAAGACTGCACATTGCCTTAGAGAGCTTGTCTTATTGATATCTCAGGATCATAAATAGAAAATTGTCAAAGTACATTTTAAAAGTTAAAAAAAAGTATAGAACCCTTTTTTCTACTTAGAAATATTATAATATTCAAAAACACATAAATGTTTATATAAAATGGATGAAAGAGATGTTTTCTGAGAGTATGATTCATAGATGCTTTTCTTAATGCTTCACATTTTCAAAAATGTGAAAGCAATAATTTCTGAAAAAAGTTTCAAATATTATTTTCATAATTAATATTTAATAAAACCAAAATGTGAAGCAATTTGAAAGTAAAAATGGGTGTAAAAGCAATTTATCTATAATGGAGCACAGATTTAACAACAACAACAACAATAAAAAAATAAATATTCAACTTTTTGGCTTTGGCTCATTAGCATATTTCATAATATCCAACTAATTTTTATTATTTTTCTATCAAAATTCTATACTATGAGGTACTTTAAACTTTGTTTAGTTAATAAATCAATGTGTTCCCCCAAAGAATATCAAAGTTATGGCTTACAAATATAATACACATAGCTTTCTGTGTATAGTCAGATTACTAAAATGACCAAGTCAGCTTAGAGGACCTCTTTTTTGGACATTAGCATTCTACCTGAATTATGCAGCAGCTTTTTATTAAATAACACAAAAATTGCCCAGTCTAGCTGCTAGCTTTACTTGTTTAAACTAAGACTTTTTGAAAATTGTCCAATCAAATATGGTAGATTGCTTTTCAGTTTTGTTTGGTTTTTAACTTAGCAAAAGTGAATATATTTATATAAAAAAGAAAATGTATATCTACCTTACAATTAATCAGTGGATCAAAATCTAGGTTTGGACAAACATATCTTTTTAGATACTTGCTCAAATATATTTCTCAATGTGAAAACAAAATGATCTGAAAGCAGTTTCTGTTGTTGCTTAAAAAAATTATTACACTGGGTGTACATTTTACATTCACTTTTGTCAGTTAAACTAACGAAAACCTATCCTTACTGTTTTATAAAATTGTTACTATGCATCTAATTTTTAACCCAGGCAAAATTCTTCCTTTAGTCATTATTTTGAAAAATCAGGCGTCCATTAATTATTGAATATGATATGTATCTTACTGGTTAAACAAATTTAATCAGCTTGGAGTTTGGTTGTTTTGAAAGGTCTAGCTATTGTTTGGTGTGTTCAAACAATTAAACATTTTTAAATGCCTCATGACTTCTCTTTTATTTCCTTATAATAAAGCTTTTAAAGTAGCAAAAAAAACTCAGCAAACTAAAAATAAATCAGGGATATTGTTTAGCAGTTTGTAATTCCTCATTATTACTCTCTCTTTCCTTGTAATTAAGAGGGTAAAACTAACTTAGTGTTAATTGTTTATAAAGATGGTAGGGTTAAAGATTGCATGTAATATCAAAAATAGTTTGTAGTAGTGTGTATTTGCTCAGACTTCATCTTCCCCAAAAAACAAAAAGAGATATGACCAGCATGGGGATTTAAGTGCTGCCTCAGTAGAACATTAACCTTTTTAAAATTGTCTAATGTATAACTAGGCTTTGTGTCTCAACATGTGGCCAGCATAACAATAGTATCAGCTTTTCCTGTGTGCTTGTCAGGAATTCAGAGTCTCAGGCCCACCTCACACTTACTGAAACAGAGTCTGGTTTTTAAGAAGACCCCCAAACTATTTGTTGGAGCTTAAGGTTTGAGAAACACTCTTTTAGAATACCTGTCTCCATTTTACACTGAGTAAGAGACTGGGGAGGAGGTGAAATCTTGAGCCACCTGGACCTGGGTACCAGCTTTAACACATACGAGGGAAATATCATGTTGTTTAACAATAACAACTTTAAAAATGTATTATCGGCCTCATTTAAATAAAGTACAGAAAAGTACTTTATATATCGATTAAGATGGTATGTGTGTTGGTAAATTTTGAAATTTTGATTTGCTTTGTTGACTTGTACATTTGATTGTTAAATTAGTTCAAAAACTTTGAGAACATATAGAGATTTCTGATAGCAAATCTTATAGTAAGTGAGGTATCATTATTGATAGAGTATTTCAAAAGCTTGGAATAGAGATTATTTTTTCAAAATCTAATAATGGTTATACAAAAAAACTGAGCGTTTCTTTGAAGGCAGGGGTGACCAATAGGGATACCCTAGATCACAGCAGATTCTATCAGAAAACGTGCTGCATTTGGTGAAATATAGGGATCTTGGAATGCATATGAAGCCATTGAAGGAGTGCCATCTGAATTCACAGTCATATCAGCTCAATCATCTCTGGAATCAGTGGAGGGACAGATGTCTCAGGCAACTACTCGGCATATCCTTTTAATAATATTGATGCTAACAACATTAACCATCTACTTGTTGGCCAAGCAGAAAATATAACTTGTCTTTGAATTTCATTGTTGCTATGAAATCATACCGACTTATCATCAATTATTTCTGCATCAAAAATGAAGAAAATTTCCTAAACCTTGTGTGTTAAAAATCTTTGTTCAAATTACTACCAAGGAGATATTATAAGGTATTATTAATATCCACATTGATATTATTTGTTTAAAGGTTGGTCTAAGAGAATGGGTGGGCTATCAGAGTATCTAATAATTGGAATTTCTTCTTATAAGCGGTTGCATATTGATCAAGTTCATTTGTGAAAGCTATATTCCCTCTCTTTAGAGAAGGGCCAGTCAATCCTCAGTGTTCTCATACATTGTAATTACAGGAGAGTGAGAGAAGAGACGTTATAATTTACAAAGGGTTTGCTTTGTTTAAAGAAAGACATGAATCAATATAGCAACCCATTTTAAATGTTTCCAGGTTCTGTTAACTTAATTCAATGGAAGGCAATTATCTAATTTACTTTTAATTTTTCTTAAAAATTCTCACAAGTGAATTCTCAGAATTGTTTTTCCTTAGAGAATAAATACTCTTCTAATCTGTCCCTCTATAGCTTGTCTTAAAATCATTTTTTGAGTAGCTGTTCTGATCACTTGTAAACTTGCAGGTTATAGCTTATTTTTGATACAGTGTGGAATAAATAATATACTTATTAATATACTATATCCCAATATTTAAAAATCTCTAGACAGGAAACTATGCATAAATCATCTTTCACCAGACAAAATTTAAGATTAGAACTAAATAGCAACTACATATTAAACTGATAACATTTATTATCAATGTTAAATTGACAAATTCAGTCATTCAGTGGACTCTCCTTTCTCTCCATTGATGCCGCTCCATCTTTGCCCAGATGTAGAAAGAGTTGGAGTTACTTTGGGAGCCGAGGCAGGAGGATCTCTTGAGCCCAGGAGTTTGAGACCAGTCTGAGAAACATAGTGAGACCTTGTCTCTAAAAAATAAATAAATAAATAAATAAACAAACCAAATTAGCTGGGCATAGTGACTTGCACCTGTAGTCCAAGCTACTTGGATGGCTGAGATGGGAGGATTGTTTGAGCCCAGGAGGCTGAGATTGCCATAAGGCAAAACCACACCACTGCATTCCAATGGAGTGAGACCCCATCTGAAAAAGAGGAAAGGAAGGGGTGGGGAGGGGAGGGTAGGGAGAGATAGAGAGAGAGAGGGAGAGGGAAAGAGAGAGAGAAAAAGAAAGAAAGAAAGAAAGAAAGAAAGAAAGAAAGAAAGAAAGAAAGAAAGAAAGAAAGAAAGAAAGAAAGAAAGAAAGAAAGAAAAGAAAGAAAGAAAGAAAAGAAAGAAAAAGAAAAGAAAAGAAAAGAAAAGAAAGAAAGAAAGAAAAGAAAGAAAAGAAAGAAAGGAAGAAAGGAAGAAAGAAAGAAAGGAAGAAAGGAAGAAAGAAAGAAGGAAGGAAGGAAGGAAGGAAGGAAGGAAGGAAGGAAGGAAGGAAGGAAAGAAAGAAAGAAAGAAAAGAAAGAAAGGAAGGAAGGAAGGAAGAAAGAAAGAAAGAAAAGGAAGGAAGGAAGGAAAGAAAGAGAAAGAAAAGAAAGAAAGAGAAATAATTTATGTATATTTAGGTTTTAACTGAATAGTTAAAATGTTCATTTTTCCTCCTTAAATGTATTTTCAAATAGATTATTAAGAAGTAGAACAATACTTTCTTCAATAGCTTGATAGGTAAAATTATAAATCAAATAATTTTGTTGTAATGCTATTTTTAATAAAATCTGTACCTTACCTATAGTTACTTTTATCCCTGAACATTTCTCTACATTATAATTGTTTTTATTCAGACCACTACCGTAGGTAACACAGATCAACATCTTCCTCCCCATTCCCAGATGAGGAGTCCCTTCCTAATGACATCTTGGCACTTGGATTTCTTCACCTTCCCCAAGTCCAAATGTGTTTATTTTAGTCCTTTAAAATGTACTATTTCTTTCTGTCTCTCTGCTAAGTGAAATCTCAGATACAAAACCAATTGGTACCAATGTGCAAATTGATTGATGTGATAATTGCCATCTTATCTCTTTTTGAATATATTTTTGCTTTTTAATTTATTTCTAAATATTTTAACCCAAAGAAAATAACACAAGTGGAAGTTACAAGTATAATAGCAAACTTACATATTAAGGTTTGAGGGAGAAAATTGATTTGGCATTTATTAAAGCTCAATTGTACATGCAAATATATAAGCTAGCTTGAGTATCCTAAAATCGCTGTATATTATAGGTTTGACATATTGTCCTAAGACAACAGAAAAATCCTTAGTTTCTATGTGAAATAGTCAGATTTGGGGCTAGCCTGTAACCTCCTGACTCAACCTGCAATTGTGTCTTCCTAACATAGCTTATTGTGTACTAGCTTTAGCTTGCATTTGTTGTTTTGTGGTTTCCTTCACTTTTTTTTTTTATGCAGTTAGGATGTGCCAACACTGCACTATTTTATCATGCATAATCTTTTTTATGGGTCTGTCATGCATTAAACTGTTTGCAAGATGTTCACATTCATGGTTGTGAAGAGTACATGCTAGTCTTTCACAAGCTGATCAAATATTTAATGGGAGTTTGGTTTGAGCTTGTTGGAAACACTAATGTAATAATTCTCACGTGGATGACTCAGAGCATAAATTTTCCTCACTCCATCTTTTGATTTGAATTTATTTTGAAATCCTGGGACGTAGTCTTCACCATACTACCATTTCTGCCATTATATTTAAGATTTCAGTTACATTAATATGCATCTCTAACTAATAAATCGTCCTTCTTGGCTTTTTTGACACATTTATTTCAAAGTTAAAATGCTTAAGAGAGTAATGTGAATTCATTTTCAGAAAAAAATTGAAACATTTAACCATGATATTCAGTAATGTTTTTGCAATGATCATTTGAATTTCACAGGAGTCAGCCATTCTAATCAGCTGTTTCTTAATTCTATATATTAATCTACTTGGATGGCAGTTTCAAACATAAATGTGTCCTACATAAATATCATCCCACCATTGTTTCTTTTAAATTTTTAATAGACAAATAAAAGAGTTGCTTTTGTTTTAATACTTAAAGATTATTTATGTTGCTACCCATTCCATCCCCACTTTTAAAAACACTTCAAAATCATTTCATTGCTCTGATTAGCAATGAAACTTATACTTGGACAATCAACAACATTCCACTTTGTCATGTTATTTTTCCAACATAATCTTGTATATCTTGTCTTCCAAACCATATTAAGCTTCTCTCAGTTTCTTTGATGCCCTCAGTTTCTTCTTTATAATTCTGTTTTCTGTTTGTTGCATCTACTACTCATTCTGCATTTACAATTCTTTCCTCGACCCTTCATTTGACCAATCAATACCCTTCTCACTCTTCTTATTGCAGCTTAAATATTATTTCCTCAGAGATGTTTTCTCTGACTCTGCAGTGCTGACTCTGCAGTTTCTGTTAGGAGTATATCAGACACTCTTATAGCAGTTATCATTTCCCCCCTCCCCCTTTGGAGTAGTTATTATCATTATAAATGATTGCTTAAGTAATTATTCGTGTTGCTGAAATCATTATTAGTGTAAAGTATGCCACTTTACTAAAGCTGCATGAGGACTGAGGCTGTCTATCTGGTTTTCCACCCAATGTGTAAATTTTAGCCAATACTCTACACACATTTGGTGAAAGAATCAATGGGCCAGGCACAGTGGCTCACACCTGTAATCTCAGCACTTTAGGAGACCACGGTTGGATTGCTTGAGCCCTGGAGTTTGAGACCAGCCTTGGCAACGTGGAAAAACTCTGTTTCTACAAAAAACACCAAAGTTTACTGGGCATTGTTGCACACATTCGTAATCCCAGCTACTCAAGAGTCTAAGATGGGAGGATCACTTGAGCCCAGAAAGCAGAGGTTCCAGTGAGCCCAGATCATGCCACTGCACTCCAGCCTGGTGATGGAGTGAGACCCTGTCTCAAAAAAAAAAAAAAAAAATAAATGAATGGAGGAAGCCTCAAATCAATGGTCTCAGTAGTAGTTTCTAAGAACTGATAAAGAGAAAGCAATAGCATTAGTTGAATTTAATGATGTTATTAAAATATGAGACCTCTGTGGGTTATAAGATTGAATTCTTTGGGTAATAATAACCTAAATTTTTATACTGATAAAAGAGATGTTGCAATATCAGAAGATACATTAGTTTTGCAAAAGGTGCCTACCAAGCACATGACAAAGCAGTTAACTAAAAAATTATGATGCTTTATCCTTTTTTAGGAGGAAACCTGGCCACGATTTGCTAAATTCTCAATGCATATATTAATAAAGGTTAGTGTGATTAAAACAGGGAAAATATTCAAACTTACGTAGTCAGCTTTTTTTTTTTCCCTCCGCTGTAGGCATTGCTGACTTAAGTGAGTCTGAGACATTATTTATCAATATAAAGTGCAGAACTCCTCAATTGCTAGGTTCTTCATAATGTAACGTACATGTGTAACTGGAATCATTATTTATAATTGAAATTGATGTTTAGACATCCCTTGCTAAATAGTTGCATAGAGATGTAAATTATTCTCTAAAAAGTCAAGAGTTTAGAACAGAAAGCAGAAATCTATAACATATAAAGATTTTAGAATTTCAATTGGCAAGCTACTTACTGATCCACTAAAATGTCAGATAATGCATTTTAGGCATTTTATTAGAATTTCCGTGAGAAATGACATTTAGTGTTTAGAAATAATTCACTGAAAAATATATTTTTTTAGATTGGCACTGTTTGAACTGAGTAGGTTGATGATAATATGAATTAACTTATGGGCAGAAGGGAAAACATGTTATTACCAAGCATTTTAGCTAAACCCCTAACCTGACATGCTGTGTTGTAACAAAGTTTTTGTACATATTTAGCTATCTCTCATGATCTATCTTAAGTATTCTTTATTGCTATAAATTAGTCTTCATTAATATCAATAAGAATGTAAAAGCATAGGTTTTACAAACACTAGATGAGTAATTATACTTCTAACTGCATTCATCATTCATTATCAACCCTACATATCCATTCCTTTATTTTTAAAAAATGTGGTGAAAACTAATTTTATGCTAAGGTGTGACTCTCTTTAACCAAAACTAATTGAAAGAAAGAGATGACATCTTCACCTCACTTCCTTGTTTCCCCTTACAAAAAAAAAATATATAATCTGGAGATTTTTAAAATTAGTTTGATAATTGGCTTGTGAAATGAGGTTCTAGAGAGCACCCACAGAAGCTGTCATCCATATAGTGAAGTAGGTAGTGCCTTGCACATATTTTGAATTTCAGATGTACTTATTAGTTGAGTGAATCTCAGATATGAAATCTAATGCAATAACTGACTGTAAACCACAGTATGAAATGAGCACTAAGTCATCTGCAGAGGGGAAGGTTGTTAAGTGCTGTTGTTTGCAAGCTTGAAGAGACAGAATCAGAAAGTAATTACAGTTTCAGAGATTGATTAATAATGCATTACAGCTTAGGTAGGCCCTGTCCCCTATCCATCCTTTTGAATCATCATATAGTAAGTAGTTTATGCTGGTGGTGTCTTGTCAATAGACGCAGTGTACATTGCCACATTTATTTCTATTTTTCTATAATGAATGATTTCTTAAGAGTTGGTCACATGATTCCATAAAAGAGGGAAGGAGAGAAAGAGGAGAAGAAGGAGAGGGAAAAGCAGCAGCAGTAACAACATGTTTTTCTCTCCTGGCTGATAGCTCTCTGGAGTTTTCTTATAGTTCTTAGCCCTATTTTCAGACTTAGGAGTAGAATCACCATGCCAGGCAGATATTGTCCAATGTCTGACAAGGAAACATTCTCTCCTACTACATAACACCTTAACTACCAAATTTAATCTGATTTGAGCCAGCAATGTTCCCATTAAAGACAAATATGGCTGAGTGCATTGGCAACCACCTCTAGCCCCAGCTACTCTGGAAACTTAAGTGGGAGGATCACCTTAGCTAGGGAGCAGAGGATGCAGTGAGCCAAGATAGTGCCACTGCACTCCAGCCTGGGTGATAGAGTGAGACCCTGTCTCAAAAAATTAAATAAATAAATAAATATAAATAAATAAACGAATTCCCTTCTGTGGACTCCAGTATAGCTAGCAATGATGCTACAGCCCAGTTCCAACTTGTGAGAAGTGAGGGAACATACACAGAACATGGGTCCTAGGAAAGCAATTAATTTTCTGACTAAGAGGCACTGATAAGGCCTGACAGGAAACTGAGGCCCTTTAATATGTCCTCTGTTTTACTTCCTGTTACCCTGATTCCACACCTGGAGGCGAAGTAACTATATTATGGTCATAAAGATTAAAGTTAAGAATCAGAGATACACAAAAGGACACTTGATCTAGCCTAGACCCATGGTAATTTTCTGAGCAGATGCTGATGCCCATCTTCTGACTTCTTGTTATGTGAGAAAAATTATCTCTTTTTTCATTGTGCCACTGGGACTGGCTTAACCGAAGGTAGTCACTGAAAATCTTCATGGATGTAAACAGAAGGAATGCAGAAAGAGCAAGCCTCCATATTGCAATAGTCATGACTTATAAGTAGATATCTATTCTGTCAAAATATTAGCCAAAGTTTCTAAGTTTGATTTCATTTACTAGGGGAGAAAAGTAGCAACAGAACAGGTAGTAGACATATGTAAAATGACTGAATAGTTAAATTTTAGAAAAAAAAATAGGACATGCAAAAATAGATTTTAGTATTTATTCAAATGTCATATCTATTTTGAAAATTAGAGAAGTGAAGCTGGAATTTAGAATACCTTAACTACCAAGTATTAAAAATCATCATTGTACATATGTATCACATATGAGCCAAAGGTAAATTTTCTAGTGTAAGTAGAATAGTCAGATGTTGTACATGGCCAGCTTATAGATCACATTGGGGCCAAATGATATCGGCCTGAAAGTAATTTTTTAAATTTTTATTTGCTTTAAAAATTCTGCTTATTAATTTTAAATTTATGTGAATATGTTGCATCATTTAAAAATTGAGATTGCTTATAAAAAATAGATTTTTAAAAATTTTCTCTCAAAAACGTTGAAAGATTTAGTAACTTAGGGTCCACCTTCCAGTAAAGTTTAGTTGCAGTTGAAGAGCAACTGCATATTCTTTTAAACTTGCTGTATTATCTTATATTTCCTATTACTTTACTTTTTTTGCTCCATATAAATATTCAAAACTACTAAATTTGTTTGACAAAAGACATTTTTACCTAAGTGTGCTATTGAAAGTTTGGCCTATGAACAAATGTAAAATTGAAATATTTAAGTAACATAATCTGCATGGTTTCACATCATCATTAAAAACGAGAAGCTAATTCAAATCTACTTTCAAATGACAGCAGAAAAATCTAATTAACTAATTAAATTAGATAAGTAATACTGGCAAAAATCACTAGCTCCCAATTATATTTTTGTTATTTTTTTACCTGTACTTGGCAAAATGCTTTATACAGGCTAGCTTTTTGCGTTAGTGTTTCCATATTGCTCCAAATGTTAGGCTCAGTAGCCAGTGTCACAAGGGAAATAAACTCATTGTGTATGGAATGACATTTTCTAAACAATGTATTAGCAAACTAATAGGGATCTCTGTACAGAAAATAGAATTGCTTGGTTTGTGAAAGCATGTATGTTTTGTTTTTTGTTTTGTTTTTAATTTTTTTTAATATTTAGAGACTCCTTAAAAAGCAATTGGGATTAGGTTTAAGATCTATAATTAAAACACTCAGCCTACAGTGTAAATTGTTAGCTTCTTATTCACTTGGGAAATTACTTTGCTGTTGTTGAATCTGTATTTACCATGCCAAGATTGAAAACGTTCTGGCTGCGATGCTAAGAGTTTGTTTTTTTAGATTAGAATAATCTCTTACTAATATCTGATAGCAGTTGTTGTTAGTAGTATATGTGGAAAAATGTATGTGTAGGTCAGAAAAATTACATTAAAAAGCTTCTAATTTCACATATTGAGAATTGTGTTAATTTACTATAAAGCTGACTTTCAACATAAAACCGTAGTGAATTTTCTGGAAAAAGACCAAACGAAATCGTTCACAATTCAAAAATGCAAATATAGGCCAAATATATTCCTTTGGCTTTTCTTTGTGTTTTCTGTTGTTTATCCAATATTATTTAATCTTTGATAATGTGAGTCATAGTACATAACTCACTCATGCAATGACTATTCTGAGTTTGGATTTTTCTCTCATTTGCCCTTCAAGTATTAGGTTATTGGAAAAATAATTGTGGTGTCTTCTGTTACTATAACTATGGTTTTATTTTCCAAATGTCAAAGGCCCTTTACATTTGTAGTAGAGGACAATATGCTAAATTATTAAATTATTGGGAATAGTATACTTTTTTGTATTTTGTATAATAGTACACAACGGTCTTTATCATATTTGTGTGTGTCTATACATATGTATATACATAGACACATATACGTGTGTATGTCTATATAGGTATATATAGACACATACACATAAATTACCTTAGCATCATATATATATTACAACACCATTGTAAATTTAAAACCCAAAATACTATGTTCAGCTCACTTTGTGTCTTAAACTATCTCTTATTTTCTTATCAATTCCACAGTGGCTAATCTGGATCCAAAAGCAATTCCA
The DNA here is from genome assembly GCF_024542745.1 of Macaca thibetana thibetana. Lineage (NCBI taxonomy): Eukaryota > Metazoa > Chordata > Mammalia > Primates > Cercopithecidae > Macaca > Macaca thibetana. The sequence continues at coordinate 70,358,302 of NC_065592.1, forward strand.
AGTTTTGTGATAAACCTAGAGAAAAACATTATAAAATTGATGCAGCATGAAACTTTCATGAGAAAGACTCATCTCTTAAAATATACTACTATAAATGGCATAAGCCACCAGCTAACAGATGAGCCACTCTCTGGGGATCAACCAGCTTGAGTGCAAAATTGGTTGAGGCTCCCAAAGGAAGGTTAATTCTTCTCAATAGTTCCATGGGGCCTATTGCTGTGCCCTGCGGAACTGTAAAGGGCTAATGGAGCAAGGTATGTTTTACTTCAACCCACACAAATTATTTGTTGTATCTTAGGAGACATATTAAGGAGAAATTAATGTTAAACATTTATAATAGTAAAATTGAGACACTCTAAAACATGCATAGAAATGCAATGCAAATACATTGTTTAAAAGTTCCAGAAATTTGGTTTTGAGTTACTGTCATGTTACATATAAGTTAAAAAGTAACCCCCAATTCATAATCTAATTGTTTAATTGTTTCATATATGAAACCTATAGTTTCATATAGCCATTCTAATTTCAGAAGAGGTAAGTATATTGATAGATATAATAAAGTCAAGACATTTATGATATTAGGTACTGAAGTTTACAAAATAAGATAAATTTCTTCTGCTGGTGGTTTAGATTTATCTCATATTTTTTAAGGATGCATACCATACAGCTGGCTTCCCAAATCATGCAATCTGTGATTGACCTTATTTTAAAGACAAACATTTTTGAGATGAAACTGAAATCTCAAATGATAAAAGTGACACAAGCATAATAATCAAGCCATTCATTCTAGATCTCTCATATAAAAAATGAATCATAATTATATATTTTCTAGTCTTGAAAATGAACTACATGTGCATACATTTTAATGTCAACTTGCTATTTGTCTTTCTTTTCTTTATATATGTTTGTAACTCTTTTCTATCCATTACCTCTCACATCATTCCCAGATGCATTTAAATGGCAAGGAAGTAGAGTTAGTAGGTACAAATCTATATTATCTTGTCCCAGAGCCCAGAAGAAATTTATAACCAAGCACTCAAATACCAGAGAAAACCTGCAATTCTGGAAGGTTGAGTGTGATACTTGGCTGTGTAATAATGTCAAAAGGAAAAACTTGGAATTAGAAGACATAACTTCTAATCCTGCCTCAATCATTCATTCAAAATAGCCTATCAATAGTGGCTAGTGGATAGTGTTGATCACTCTTGTTTTCTTGAAAGTTCCCCCCCCCCTTGGCTTGTGTCATGCCATATACTCATGGTTATTTATTTATCTGTGTCATCTATTATCTATCTATGTATCTAATCTCTAACCTATTTATAATTTCTCACTGACTCAATGAAAACTGCTATCAAATATGTATTTCATCCTTGAGCTCTCTCCCAAACTTCAGGAATGCATTTCCAATTGCCTCACAGTCCCTTCTAATATCATGTGCCAACATAAACTCAAATTTTCTATGACAAATCTAAACTCATCATCCACCGCCTACTCAGGAGTTCCTGATTCTTATTTGTTTACTTGTTCCTGCTATATTTCTTTTCATCAAGATTCAAAATCCCAAAGTCATCTTCTCACTTCTTAAATCTCATCCTTCCCCTATAAAAAAGTGACAAAACCTTTTATTCTGTTTCTAAAATATTTGGAAATTTCACCATTTTTATTCCAACCTTGTCCTGGTTGGAGACTTTTTCTCATATCCTATCATAATAATTTTCAATCTGTTCTTCACACTTCTAGAATATCCTTTTCCATACAAATACATTTTGTGTATATCTAACATAATAATATTTCTACAGAATAACTATTTCTTTCCTGCTTCATAAATTCTGAATATCTTCTCTACCTGAAGATTAAAATTCAAATTTCTTAGACTAATGAAAAAATTATTTTAAACTATCTCTCACTTCTTTTTTTTTTTTTGGACTTGATATTGATATTTATTTATTTATTTATTATTATTATACTTTAAGTTCTAGGGTACATAGGAATCTAGAACTACAAGTACCATATGACCCAGCCATCCCATTACTGGGTATATACCCAAAGGATTATAAATCATGCTGCTATAAAGACACATGCACATGTATGTTTATTGCGACACTATTCACAATAGCAAAGACTTGGAATCAACCCAAATGTCCATCAGTGACAGACTGGATTAAGAAAATGTGGCACATATACACCATGGAATACTATGCAGCCATAAAAAAGGATGAGTTTGTATCCTTTGTAGGGACATGGATGCAGCTGGAAACCATCATTCTCAGCAAACTATCACAAGAACAGAAAACCAAACACTGCATGTTCTCACTCATAGGTGGGAACTGAACAATGAGATCACTTGGACTCAGGAAGGGGAACATCACACACCGGGGCCTATCATGGGGAGCGGGGAGAGGGGAGGGATTGCATTGGGAGTTATACCTGATGTAAATGATGAGTTGATGGATGCTGACAAGTTGATGGGTGTAGCACACCAACATGGCACAAGTATACATATGTAACAAACCTGCGTGTTATGCACTATCTCTCACTTCTAAGCTTCTGTTACCACTCCTGTATCATCATGTCCATTTATTAAATCTCCACTGCTTACAAACCACTACCTCCATGAAGTTGAACAGAAAGCACTAGAGTGATAAATGATCTGTCTAGTCTGAACCATGAGACTTTCCTTACCTCTTTGCCTATACATACTCTCTTATGGCACCTACCATAACGGACCTTGCATCATTTATATATCTCTCTCCTTAGTAAGGGGAAACTATTATGGAAGGCCTCTAACAGGTGGTGTTAGTTTAGCTAAATTTTGAATGGTGACTGAATTCAACACACAGTGAAATTCAGTAAAAACACATTGGAAGCAGTTGCAAATGCATCCAAGTGGCTTGTTCTGGGAACTGGCAGTAGACTTAATGGCTATGTATGTAGATTTAGTTGGCATTTATGCCAGATTCCTACCCTAGGAGCTACACATAGATGGCTTTACATCCCTTGCTGAGAAATAGCTACTTTTTCTTCAAGTTGATTAAGAGCTATTTGCAGGATTTAAAATTTTGAAATCCTATTATAATTGATAGTTTTGTCCTGTGAAAACTATTCTAGTAGCACTGTGAAGTGAAAATGAACAAAATAAGGAGTATTAGGGACTTTTTAAAAATTTGGTTGCGTGTGTGTGTGTGTGTGTGTGTGTGTGTGTGTGTGTGTGTGTGTCATCTGTACCTGTCTCTGGCCACATCTGCTGTCTCTGTACATGTTGTATATTTTTAGGTTTGTGTACTCTCTCTTTTCTTCAAATATATAATTATGAGCTACAGCAACCTATATGAATAGTGCATGAGAGAAAGAGTCCACGTTAACACTGTCAAGCTGTGTGTAATTATCAGGATAGTTTCCTGGACTGAATTGTCAAATTGTGGAAGTCCTGCTCTTACGTAGGCTCCATTCAGCATTTCTTTTCAAATTTCTGTTCCAATCTGGTGTTCAGAAAAGTTTAGCCTATGGAGATTGCTAACAGTAAAGCCTGTGGAGAGAGGGAGAATGGAGAGGACATATATCCAATCATTATTGATAATCAAGATTGTGTCTGTTTATCTTCAACCACTATGTTTTCATAGTGTCAGGACCATTGACAGACTAAAGAATGGGTTTGTTTTACTCTGTATATAATTATAGTTACCAAGAAAGTGTTCATTCTTCACAAAAAGTAATATAGATGACAATAAATTTTTTATTTCATAAAATTGCATTTCAAACCTTTCACATTTGTTCCTGAACTTTAACACAAATGCAGCAAAATTTCTCTTTCCAAGGTCAGTGAAATTGTACTTTTGAATTTCCTTAGATTGTTTTTTGGGTGACTTGCTACTTTAGCATCATTTTTATTGCCTTACTCTCTTTTCTGTTTATATGTTAGTCATGCTTTTATATATAAAGCTCTTATGTTTTAGAGATAGGTAATATATGCTATTCAGTTACACTCACATAGACAATAAGAATGTTACCAGTCATTCATTTTCATATCGGGTAAAGGATGCAGGCAAATCTTTTCTTTAAGCAGGAGTTTATAAATTTTAAAACTTCTTACGCTAGGTTTTTATAAAATACCTTATTAGAGTTTTCCCCTTGAAAATCCATTTCTAATCCAACAAAACTGAAAGGCAGCTATATATTCTACTTCCTGTTAGTAGTAATCAATACTTCCATATTCCTACAATACTAAAATACTATTTAATTGTATATGTGCTTACTTTATCAAAAACAAAATCAATATTTTAAGAAATCAATGTTCTTTACAAAATAGCCTCAAATGGATGAGGAAGAGTGGATAGCGCAAATATGCAGAAACAATTGACTTTGCCTTTTTATTCCAGTGTTGGCATGGGAGTATGTAATGAAAAATCAATTATAACGTAAAATCTAATAATAGGCATTCCAAGATTCTCTCATCAAATGACAGTAAAAAATCATGTCTGACTATTGACTGTATTCCATCTCACTAGACTCTGGTTATTTTTATTGTTTTTAAGTAGCCACAACTCTCAAAGGTGAATAATAACAACGAGGTGAGATGAGACCTTCTTATTGGTCACTGTGTGTGAAACCCAAACAATTAACTGGCAGAACCAGTTGTGTCTGTGAATGTTGGAGGCAGGGAAGCAGAGAGAGAAAAAAAAGTAGTAAATAAAACTCTATGACATCTCTCCCAATGGGCAATCCTGACAATTCTATCTCACACCAAGCTCACCTGAAAAAGCATTTTATGTCATCAGAATTACCTCGAGTGGTTAACAGTGAGGATGGAAAGCACATTATGGTTAACCTAGTTATCTTTATATTATAAACTGATCTTCTACTTCCTAAAGTTGAATCTGATTATATAAGAAATAATACAATGCCACTACTATCGATAACCTGAAAAATATGCATAACATTTTCATTTTAAAGGTAGTTTTATGTGCTTTAATTCTCATTTGATTCTCACAACAGCTTGATGCCCAACACATAGGAGGTACACAATAAATAGTTGCTAAATAAATAAATGAAGGATAGAATGAGCATACAAATATCCCAATGAAGTAGGGAGTGCTATTATATTTATCTTGATTTTGTAGATGAGAAAACTGAATTTCAAAATAAGATGAGGATTTTTTTTAAGATTATTTGGCAAAATGAGTAGCAAAGCCCAAACTCACACTTAGGTCTTAGATTCTTAGAAGATACTGCGTTTTTGTTTAGATTTTCACCATTTCTTAGTCATTTGGGTACCTATAAGCTTCCTTAGTTCTTTTCTTGATCAGTATGAAGGTTAACTTTTAAAGTTTCGAAAAAGGCATTGTGAAGACTAAATTTTTCTCCTATGAGTTAGCAATATTAAGAAGGACAAAGTTAAGACTTTGTCCCTAGTACTTTCCCTAGTTTCTTAAATTTAAGGGAGAAAAATTTTCCCTTAAGTTTTTCCCTAGTACTAGGGAAAAAGGAAGGGAAGACTGCAGATTGCATACCAAATATAAAGCATAAGTAAAATGAAAAGTAAAAAGAATATTTATCAGTATATAAATATTCTCAATTTGAATATGCAAAGTTGGATCTTGCATCCACATTTATAGGAAACTGGCCAAATGAAATTTGTAATCAAATTGGTTCCCATTTACCACACATGCTTCTTCTGTGACAAAGAAAGTTTGAAAGCATAGGTACAGCAGGTGATTGGAACAAGCAGCTTGTTCTCAAAGTTCTTTTGGACTCAGCTGTCCTCTGCCCAGAGCAGCAATATATTAATGGAAAAATCATCTTTGCAGCCTTTTGTGTTTAATAATTATTCAGAATTGTCAAAATTTCACTATAGCTGTCTGTTATTAGAAGACAGTGTTACAAGTATGTCTATTGAGGAATGCATAAATATACCAAAGGCTTATAGACAAAAGGAGACAATGGAGTTTCAGCCAAAAGCTTTAACGTCCATTGGGATTTGTGTAAACACTTTCCCCAAGAACCTGGGAAAGATCCAAACTTCCATTATTCCTTTCCCTTTAAAATTACATTTTTTTTTCTAACTCTCAGTGAATATGTTTCTTCCCTTTCTTTTGTCACAGAAACATCACATTCTTCATCAACCTGTTTCCTAAACCTTTCATTTATTTGCATAATGTTTATATTGAATTTGACTAGATTTTGGACTTCTTTATTAAAATAGGCATGGCTAATAATGATAAAGTTGAACAAGTTTTTTCTTTCGATAAGCCTCTGTACTTCTGAAATCATGTTTTCTATTTTTGTATCAGTTAGCAGGGGGTAAGAGAAGGTATATGTATGCCTTGACATTTCTTTTGCTATATACATTAATGAACAATCTTTTTCTTTTACTGGCTTTTCTCTTAAATGCTACATACATTTCTCCTCATAACATTTTTAGAATCTTCAGTTTGCCCCTGAAACAAATTAGAAGAGTTGGACATGGGTTTTATTGCTTTACACTATTCTTACTTGATTTTAAGTCTCCATAAAGACTTTTTGTTCATGTGTCCAAAAAGAGAGTAATTGGTTAATAAAACACCATTTTACCAATTGTGAAGAAGAGTTCCCAGCTTTGATTGTGTGATACCTCAGGGGATCTCCAGTTATCTCAAAAAGTAGTAAACTCTGAACATAATATTTCATTAAAAGTTGTATGACATGCCGCACATTTTGGAACAAAAGAAAAGTGACAGAATCAGTGATACTGAGTGATAAGGTGCTAACACAAATGTTGTCCAAAATTGTTGTCAAATACTACAGTAGCCTGCAAAATTGTGCCATTCTTAAAGTTTCTTCTTTTAAAAATATTTCTAATTTTTTATGTTTAAATTAATGTCGAATTTATCATAGCAGACATATATGTGTATATCTATATTTATAAAATAGAAAGAGAGGATAGATAGTCTTGATTGTGATAAAGATGAAGAAAGTGTTGTCAGAAAAAAGTTAGGTGGCGCCAGGTGTGGTGACTCATGTCTTTAATCCTAGCACTTTGGTAGGCCAAGGTGGGCAGATCATTTGAGGCCAGGAGTTTGAGACCAGCCTGACCAACATGGTGAAACCCTGTCTCTACTAAAAATACAAAAAAAAAAAAAATTAGCTGGATGTGGTGGTGAATGCCTGTAGTCTCAACTACTCAGGAGGCTGAGGCAGGAGAATCACTTGAACCTGGGAAGGGGAGGTTGCAGTGAGTTGAGATCGCACCACTACACTCCAGCCTAGGCAACAGAGTGAGACTGTGTCTTCAAAAAACAAAACAAAACAAAATAAAAAAAGGAAGAAAGAAATTAGTTGGGTTTCCAAGGCATAATATTTATGAAATTATTAAGCTGTTTTTTTTTAAGTGAAGAAGAAAATAAGAAAAAAAAGGAGAAAGAAAATAAGTGGAAAAATTACAAGGACATATTTTTTCATCCCTAGTTCTCTTCAATTGTTTAGAAGTTTGAAGGATCAATATGGAGGTGAAATCCATAATCTCTGGGTACATTTGAAAAGGATGCTGAGTTGCTTAGAATTTGTTAAAACTAGTACCCATATATACTCTTGGTAGGAGAGTGAGGTGATAAAATACATTGAGAAAAATTTGGCTTTATATATCAAAGTAAAATATATTTCTTAGACCCAACAATTGGACTTTTAGGATTTTTCCCCATAATATGTTCACAAAAGTATGTAATAATTTTAACCATAAGGGTATTTATTGCAACATTTTTATAATAGTAAACAGTTGGAAGCAGTCTAACTGCCCATTGACAGACAAAACTGGTTAACACAATTCCGACATTTCTGTGCAGTGAAACATAATGCAGCTATTAAAAAGAATGATAGAAATGAGCTGATTGAAGAGGTGAAAAACCTCTGTGAGGAAAACTACATACCAGTAATCAAAGAAATTGAAAAGGATACAAACAAATGAAAAGACATCCCATGATAATGAATCAGACAATGTAATATTGTTAACATGTCTATACCTCCCAAAGTAATGCAAATATTCAATGCAAACTGTATCAAAATACTAATGGTATTATTCACAGAAATAGAATAAAATCTTTACATTTTTATGAAACCACAAAAGACCCCAAATAGCCAAAGCAATCTTGAACATAAAGAACAAAGCTGGTGATATCACACTATCTAACTTCAATATATACTACAAAGCTACAGTAACCAAGACAGCATGGTGTTGATATAAAAACAGACACATAGACTAATGGAATGGAAAATATAACCAAGAATTAAATTTATGTATTTATAGCCAAATATTTTTAACAAAGATACCAAGAATATATATGAGGAAAACCACATTCTCTTTAATAAATGATGCTGAGAAAACTGGATATCCATATGCAGAATAATGAAGCCAGATGCTATCTCTCACCATATACAAAAAGCAACTCAAAATAGAGTAAGGTCTTAAATGCAAGACCTGAAATTACAAAACTACTATAACAAAACAGGAAAAACACTTCAGGATATTGATACAAGTAAAGATTTTATGGCTAACACCTGAAAAGAACAAGCAATATAAACAAAAATAGACAAATAAAACTATATTAAACTAAAAAGCTCTGCACAGCAAAGGAAAAAAAAATCAAGAAAGTGAAGAGATAACCTGTTGAATGAGAAAAAATACCTATTTGCAAACTATTCATCCCATAAGGAACTAATATCCAGAATACAAGGAACTTGAACAATTCAACAACAAAAAATCAAATAATCCCAATAAAAACAGGGCAAATGATATGAACAGATATTTTTCAAAATAAGACATACAAATGGCACAAAATTAAATGAAAAAAGCGTTTAGCATCACTGAACATTAAAGAAATGCCAACCCAAACTACAGTGATGTATCATTCTACCCCAGTTAGAATGGCTATTATCAAAGGACAAAAAGTAAGAGATGCTGGCAAGGATGTGTCTTTTACATCAAGTGTTTAAGGGAACTGTTGTACACTGTTGGTGGGAATGTAAATTAGTACATCCATTATGGAAAACAGTACGGATATTTCTCAAAAAATAACTAAAAATAGAACTACCATATGATCCAGAAATTCCACTACTGAAGGAAAGTTGTATATTAAAGAGATATCTTCACCTCCATGTATATTGTAGCTCTAGTTACAATAGAAAACAATGAAATCAATGTAAGTACCCATCAATGAATGAATGGATAAAGAAAACTTGATGAAATACTATTCAACCGTAAGAAAGAACACAGTCCTGTCATTTATAGTAACATGGATGGAAATGTAGGTCATTAAGTTAAGTGAAATAAGCCAGGCACAGAAAGATGTCATATGTTCCCACTCACATGTGAGAGCTAAACATGTTTATTTCATGGAGGTAGCATGACAGTTACATCTTGGGAAGGATTTGTGTGTGTGGAGATGTTTGGTGGTGGATGAAAATAGATTATTTAATTGGTAAAAACATACACTTCGATAGAAGGAGTAAGTGCTCATGTTTTTAATAAAGTAGGGTAACTATAGTTAACAACAATGCATTATATGTTTCAAATTAGGTAGAATAAAGAACTGGAAATGTTTCCAACAAATATAAATGATAAATGCTCAAAGTGATGGATATCCTAAATATCCAGACTTGATTATTGCATATTCTATGTATCTAATAAAATATCACATGTACCCCATAAACACTTTCAAATAGTTTGAATCAATACAAAATGAATTGCTTGTATTTTTACCACAGGGTTTTATTATTTTTGTATAAAAATAATTTGATAAGAGAAAAATGAATAACAGCAGATTTATAATTAGGATGCCAATGAGATAATACTAGCACTTGCAGAAACAGTACAGCTGAGTTCATTTTAGAATACATACATTGTATCACAAATTTGCTCAATGAGGAGCTATTGTTACTTGAAGCAAGTGAATTCAAGGCAATAGGTAGAATTTTTGAGACTCTGGTTGGATATAAAAACCAACACATATACTTATGGAAAACTGGGTAATTAAAGGCTCTTAATTTTAATTATTACTAATTTTTATTGAGAAAAAAAATGCTTGGGGAACTTAAATTCGAGTGATTAGGTTAAACTCTTACTATTACCTTAGTTTCTATATATTATATCACATATTTGAAAAACTTTACTCTGAGTGATGACAGGAAAACCAATGAGAACTAATTAGAAAAGTTACAAGTCATGTTTTCCTATTAGAATTTTATTATTATTATTATTATACTTTGGGGTACATGTGCAGAACATGCAGGTTTGTTACATAGGTATACACATGCCATGGTGGTTTGCAACACCCATCAACCCGTCATCTACATTAGGTGTTTATCCTAATGCTATCCCTCCCCTAGTTCCCCACCCCATGACAGGCCCCAGCATGTGATGTTCCCCTCCCTGTGTCCGTGTGTTCTCATTGCTCAACTCTCACTTATGAGTGGGAACATGCGGTGTTTGGTTTTCTGTTTTTGTGTTAGTTTGCTGAGAATGATGGTTTCCAGCTGCATCCATGTCCCTGCAAAGGACATGAACTCATCCTTTTTTGTGGATGCATAGGATTCCCTGGTGTATATGTGCCACATTTTCTTTATCCAGTCTATCATTGATGGGCATTTGGGTTGTTTCCAAGTCTGTGCTACTAGGAACAGCATCACAATAAACATATGTGTATATGTGTCTTTATAGTAGAATAATTTATAATCCTTTGGGTATATACCCAGTAATGGTATTGCTGGGTCAAATGGTATTTCTAGTTCTAGATCCCTGAGGAATCACCACACTGTCTTTCACAATGGTTGAACTAATTTAAATTCACAGCAACAGTGTAAAAGTGTTTCTATTTCTCCACATCTTCTCCAGCATCTGTTGTTTCCTGACATTTTAATGATCACCATTCTAACTGAAGTGAGAAGGTATCTCATTGCGGTTTTGATTTGTATTTCTCTAATGACCAGTGATGATGAGCTTTTTTCATGTTTGTTGAATGCATAAATGTCTTCTTTTCAGAAGTGTCTGTTCATATCCTTCACCCACTTTTTGATGGGGTTGTTAATTTTTTTCTTTTAAATTTGTAAACAAGAAAAAAGAAAATTTTTTTCTTTTAAATTTGTAAGCTCCTTGTAGATTCTGGATATTAGCCCTTTGTGAGATAGATAGATTGCAAAAATTTTCTCCCATTCTGTATGTTGACTGTTCACTCTGATGATAGTTTCTTTTGCAGTGCAGAAGCTCTTTAGTTTAATCAGATCCCATTTGTCAATTTTGGCTTGCTTTTTTTTTTTTTTTTTTTATTTGCCATTGCTTTTGATGTTTTAGTCATGAAGTCTTTTCCCATGCCTATGTCCTGAATGGTATTGCCTAGGATTTCTTCTAGGGTTTTTATGGTTTTAGGTCTTATGTTTAAGTCTTTAATCCATCTTGAGTTAATTTTTCTATAAAGTGTAAGGAAGGGATCCACTTTCAGTTTTCTGCATATGGCTATTCAGTTTTCCCAACACCATTTATTAAACAGGGAATCCTTTCTCCATTTCTTGTTTTTGTCAGGTTTGTCAAAGATTAGATGGTTGTAGATGTGTGGTGTTATTACTGATGTCTCTGTTCTGTTCCACTGGTGTATATGTGTGTTTTGGTACCAGTACCATGCTGTTTTGGTACTGTAGCCTTGTAGTATGGTTTGAAGTCAGGCAGCATGATGTCTTCAGCTTTGTTCTCTTTGCTTAGGATTATCTGGGCTATCTGGGCTGTTTTTTGGTTTTATATGAAATGTAAAGTAGTTTATTCCAATACTGTGAAGAAAGTCATTGGTAGCTTGATGGAAATAGGATTGAATCTATAAATTACCTTGGGCAGTATGGCCATTTTCATGAATTGATTCTTCCTATCTATAAGCATGGAATGTTTTTCCAATTGTTTGTGTCCTCTCTTATTTGCTTGAGCAGTGGTTCATAGGTCCCCTTGAAGAGGTTTTTCACATCCCTTGTAAGTTAGATTCCTAGGTATTTTATTCTCTTTGTAGTAATTGTGAATGGGAGTTCACTCGTGATTTGGATCTCTGTTTCTCTATTATTTGTGTATAGGAATCCTTGTGAGTTTTGCACCCTGATTTTGTAATCTGAGACTTTGCTGAAGTTGCTTATCAGCTTAAGGAGGTATGGGGTTGAGACGTTGGGGTTTCCTAAATACACAATCATGTCATCTGCAAAGAGAGACAATTTGACTTTTTCTCTTCCCATTTGAATACCCCTTATTTCTTTTTCCTGCCTGATTCTACTGGCCAAAACTTACAATACTATGTTGAATAGGAGTGGAGAGAGAGGGCATCCTTGTCTTGTTTTGGTTATCAAAGGGAATGCTTCCAGTTTTTGCCCATTCAGTATGATATTGACTGTGGGTTTGTCATAAATAGCTCTTATTATTTTGAGATACATTCCATCAATACCTAACATATTGAGAGTTTTTGCATGAAGGGCTGTTGAATTTTGTCAGAAGACTTTTCTGAATCTATTGAGATAATCATGTGTTTTTTGTCATTGATTCTGTTTATGTGATGGATTACATGTATTGATCTGCATATGTTGAACCAGCCTTGCATCCCAGGGATGAAACCAACTTGATTTTGGTAGGTGAGCTGTTTGATGTGCTGCTAGATTCAATTTGCCAGTATTTTATTGAGGATTTTTGCATCAATGTTCAATAGGGATATTGGCCTGAAATTTTCTTTTTTTGTTGTTGTGTCTCTTCCAGGTTTTGGTATCAGGATGATGCTGGCCTCATAAAATAAGTTAGAGAGGATACCATCTTTTTTTTCTTTGGAATAGTTTTAGAAAGAAAGGTACCAGCTCCTCCTTGAACCTCTGGTAGAATTTGGCTGTGAATCCATCTGGTCCTGGACTTTTTTTTGGTTGGTAGACTATTTATTACTGCCTCAATTTCAGAACCTTTTATTGGCTTATTCAGGGATTGGACTTCTTCTTGGTTTAGTCTTGGGAGGATGTATGTGTCTAGGAATTTATCCATTTCTTCTAGATTTTCTAGTTTATTTACCTAGAGATATTTATAGTGTTCTCTGATGGTAGTTTGTATTACTGTGGGATCAGTGGTGATATCCCCTTCATCATTTTTTATTGCATCTATTTGATCCTTCTCTATGGTCTATGTATTTTGCTGATCTTTTATTTTTTAAAAAAAACTCTTGGATTAATTTATTTTTTGAAGGGTTTTTTGTGTTTCCATCTCCTTCAGTTCTGCTCTGATCTTAGTTATTTCTTGTCTTCTGCTAGCTTTTGAATTTGTTTGCTCTTGCTTCTCTAGTTCTTTAATTGTGATGTTAGGGTATCAACTTTAGATCATTTCTGCTTTATTCTGTGGGCATTTAGTGCTATAAATTTCCCTCTAAACACTGCTTTATATGTGTCCCAGAGATTCTAGTACGTTGTGACTTTGTTCTCATTGGTTTCAAAGAACATATTTATTTCTGCCTTAATTTCGTTATTTACCCAGTAGTCATTCAGGAGCACATTGTTCAGTTTCCATGTAGTTGTGTGGTTTTGAGTGAGTTTATTAATACTGAGTTCTAACTTGATTGCACTGTGGTCTGAGAGACTGTTTGTTATGATTTCCATTGTTTTGCATTCCCTGAGGAGTGTTTTACTTCCAATTATGTGGTTAATTTAAGAATAAGTGTGATGTGGTGCTGGGAAGAATATATATTCTGTTGATTTTGGGGTGGAGAGTTCTATAGATGTCTATTATGTCCACTTTGTTCAGAGCTGAGTTTAAGTCTTGAATATCCTTGTTAATTTTCTGTCTTGTTGATCTGTCTAATATTGACAATGAGGTGTTACAGTTTCCTACTATTATTGTGTGGGAGTCTAAGTCTCGTTGTAGGTATCTAAGAAATTGTTTCATAAATCTGGATGCTCCTGTATTGGGTGCATATATATTTAGGATAGTTAGCTCTTTTTGTTGCATTGATCCCTTTACCATTATATAATGCCCTTCTTTGTCTCTTTTGATCTTTGTTTAAAGTCTGTTTTATCAGAGACTACGATTGCAACCCCTGTTATTTTTGCTTTCTATTTGCTTAGTAAATATTTCTCCATCCCTTTATTTTGAGCATATATGTGTCTTTGCATGTGAGATGGGTCTCCAAAATACGGCACACCAATGGGAGTTGACTCTTTATCCAGTTTGCCAGTCTGTGTCTTTAAATTGGGGCATAGCCCATTTACATTTAAGGTTAATATTGTTATGTATGAATTTGATCCTGTCTTTATGTTTCTAGCTGGTTCTTTTGCCCATTAGTTGATGTAGTTCCTTCACAGTGTCAATGATCTTTACAATTTGGAAGGTTTTGCAGTGACTGGTATCAGTTGTTCCTTTCCATGTTTAGGGATTCCTTCAGGAGTTCTTGTAAGGCAGGCCTGGTGGTGACAAAATCTCTCAGCATTTGCTTGTCTATAAAGGATTTTATTTCTCCTTCACTTATGGAGCTTTGTTTGGCTGGATAAGAAATTCTGGGTTGAAAATTCTTTTCTTTAAGAATATTGAATATTAGCCCCCACTCTCTTCTGGCTTGTAGGATTTCTGCCAAGAGATCCGCTGTTAGTTTGATGGGCTTCCCTTTGTGGGTAACCTAAACTTTCTCTCTCTCTGCCCTTAACATTTTTTCCTTCATCTCGACCTTGGTGAATCTGACGATTATAAGTCTTGGGATTGCTTTGCTCAAGGAGTATCTTTGTGGTGTTCTCTGTATTTCTTGAATTTGAATGTTGGCCTGTGTTGCTAGGTTGGGGAAGTTGTCCTGGATAATATCCTGAAGTGTGTTTTCCAACTTGTTTCCATTATCCCTATTACTTTCAGGTATACCAATCAAATGTAGATTTGGTCTTTTCACATAGTCCTATATTTCTTGAAGTCTTTGTTCGTTTATTTTCATTCTTTTTTCTCTAATCTTGTCTTCTTACTTTATTTCATTAAGTTGATCTTCAATCTCTGATACCCTTTTTTCCACTTGATCAGTTCGGCTATTGATACTTGTGTATGCTTCACAAAGTTCTTGTGCTGTGTTTTTCAGCTCTATCAGTTGATTCACGTTCTTCTCTACACTGGTTATTCTAGTTAGCAATTCGTCTAACCTTTTGTCAAGGTTATTAGCTTCCTTGTGATGGGTTAGAACATGCTTCTTTAGCTCAGAGGAGTTTGTTATTACCCACCTTCTGAGGCCTACTTCTGTCAATTCATCAAACTCATTCTCCATCCAGTTTTGTTCCCTTGCTGGTGAGGAGTTGTAATCTCTTGGAGGAGAAGAGAGGAGTTCTAGTTTTTGGAATTTTCAGCCTTTTTGCACTGGTTTCTCCCCATCTTTGGTGGATTTATCTGCCTTTGGTCTTTGATGTTGGTGACCTTTGGAGGGGTCTCTGAGTGGATGTCCTTTTTGTTGATGTCGATGCTCTTCCTTTCTGTTTGTTAGTTTTCCTTTTAACAGTCACCCCACTCTGCTGTAGGTCTGCTGGAGTTTGCTGGAGTTTGCTGGAGGTCCACTCCAGACCCTCTTTTCCTGGGTACCACCAGCAGAGGCTGCAGAACAGTAAAGATTGCCACCTTCCTTCCTCTGGAAGCTTCATCCCAGAGGGGCAACTGCCAGATACCAGCCAGAGCTTTCCTGTATGAGGTGTCTGTCGGCCCCTACTGGGAGATGTCTCCCAGTCAGGATAGACGGGGATCAGGGACCCACTTGAGGAAGCAGTCTGACCCTTATCAGAGCTCGAATGATGTGCTGGGAGAGCCAGGGCTCTCTTCAGAGCACTCAGGCAGGAATGTTTAAGTCTGCTGAAGCTGCACCCACAGCTGCCCCTTCCCCCTGGTGGTCTCTCTCAGGGAGTTGGGGGTCTTATCTATAAGTCCCTGACCTGGGCTGCTGCCTTTTTTTCAGACATGCCCTGCCCAGAGAGGAGGAATCTAGAGAGACTGTCTGGCTGCAGCAGCCTTGCTGAGCTATGGTGGGCTCAGTCCAGTTCGAACTTTCTGGTGGCTTTGTTTATACTGTGAGGGTAAAAACCACCTACTCAAGCCTCAGCAATGGCAGACGCCCCTCCCGTCACCAAGCTCAAGTGTCCCAGGTCAACCTCAGACTTATGTGCTGGCAGAGAGAATTTCAAGCCAGTGGATCTTAGCTTGCTGGGCTCCATGGGGGTGGGACTGCCAAGTCAGACCACTTGTGTCCCTGGCTTCAGCCCCCTTTCCAGGGGAGGGAATGGTTCTATCTCGCTGGCATTCCAGGTGCCACTGGGGTATGAAAAATAAACTACTGCAGCTAGCTCAGTGTCTGCCCAAATGGCTTCCCAGTTTTGTGCTTGAAACCCAGGGCCCTGGTGGCGTAGGGACCAGAGGGAATATCCTGGTCTGTGGGTTGTGAAGACTGGAGCTGTCCCTATTCAGCCATCTTGCCAGCAAATCTTCCCATTAGAATTTTAACTATACTATGTGAATTTTACTTTTTTATTGTTGTTCTCACTACTTATGTTTATCAAACAATTAATCAGTTGTTGATACAGACAATCAGGATGGAATGGGAACATTTAGAATTGTAAACTTTTAAAATGGGAGTTATTTTAGAGATTTTTTAGCAATGTATAGGATTTATTAGTGCAATGAATATAAGATTAGCCTTTCAGAGCTATATTATAAAATGAACACATAATGAGTCAGATTAGTACACCAAGTTTTCTAGATGAGAGAGAATTGACTCTGGGCTGGCAATATTTGATTGTGAGTTACTTTATGCATTAATACATTTACTGGGAAAAAGCATCAGTGAAAGAGATAAATTATAACAATGTAAAGATAAATTATTTCCAGCAGAATATTTGCCTTACCATTCATATGCAAATATTTAGTTTGCTTGACTGTATTATCAGTTCTAAACGTATCTACTTCCAGCTATAAAAACCAGTTCTCATGACATTTAGTGACTCCAGGCCTGCCAAACAATCTTCTGATGAATTGCCTAATGGGGTTGATGGTCTACAGGGTGAGAAAGCCTGCCTGGGCCATTGCGAGGTCTGCTTAGCAATTACAATGTAAAATTTACCTTCAGGAAGTCAGTATTCTTCCCTTACAGGGACCTTGACCCCACAAAAGCCCCCTACACACATTTCTAGAAATATCTTCACATTCAAGGTCTCCTTTTACCTCTAAGGATTATAAATTCTACAGATGTTAACTTTTTTTTCATAATCATACAGCTAGTTTATAGGCTGGCTGAAATTAACATCTCAGTGCCTTGCCTTCCAGGAAAGTTCTTTGTCATATTCATTCTGGCATTGAAAGGACACACATTACAGATTTCTGACAATTATAACTCATAAGTTAGCAAAATAGACAATAGTCCAAAATATTCTGCAGTTAATAAGTTCTCATCTATTGTTGATGATAAGAGTTCTACCCAATATTTATTGTGAAATTACTATTTAAAAATAGATTATAAAATGTGAATGATAAAAAAATATAAATGTATATTACATTTACACATGTAAAATAGTAAGCCCAAAAAGTTAGTGACCAACACTTAATTGAACATTTACTAAATTACTGGGTACCCTACAATGCCAATACATGTATTCATTAATTAGCTTAATAATGTAGTGATAGTAAGGTAGCTTCTATTTCAGCTTAGTTTACAGATGAAGAAACTAAGCATTGAGAAAGTTTCTAGGTACTTTCTAATTAATGAACTGGATGGGCAAAAGATAATTAAAATATCTTGTTGTCTTCAAGAAATGGCTGGTCTCTATTTTCAGTGCTTAAATATACAAAGTCTTATAATGCAAGTTAGAAATTAAATGTCATGGAAATAGTAGAGAATGCCTTTCAGTACATTATTATACAACACATTATTATATTTGTTAGATATGGTATGTCTTTCACACTGTGCTAAATATATACATAGCTGTGCATGTATTATATATGTATATATACATACACTTTCATTTCTTTGTTTGAAAGAAGGCATCACAATCATGGGAAATAGGTCTACCTTGTATTTTGTCTATATCCTCACATTTTATTTATTGTGTGATAACAAAAACTAAATATTTTTGTCTGAGAATGATGGCAATTAAGTGAAAAGTATAAAACAAATGAGTGTGCATCAGCAGAATGAAAAGGTGCATTTTAAAATTCAGCCTGCAAAAATTCTCTTTGAACTTAACTCTAACATATTCTTTTATCGTTATTGGAAATTGAATGCATGGCTTGGCAAGGATCATATCTGTACTATAATTGGAACCAATGGAACTCTAATTTGGCAAATAGCCTTCTTTGTTGAGTAATGGATCTTTTACAATGTATTAGTATTGGAACCTGTAATGCATTCTTAATTTTAACTTTTCAGGAGAGGCAACCTGATTTCTATTTTAGAGCACAAGCAGTTACGTTCCCTGCCAGGGTAAAAATCTATTAAGAACTATTGCAGAAAATAAAGAAGATTGTTGTTTGATTTAGTAGTGATGAAAAAGAAAACTCATGAGATATGTTTTTATTATCGTATTTTTTTCTCTTTGATGCAAGTGACTCCAAATGAAAGGATAACCTTGGAGTGCCAGTTTCTATGTTTTGCATATATTTTGTTACTCTTGGGAACCATCTTTTTCTGTCTGATACTTCGGATCATTACATGTAGAAATGCATATATTCCTTAGACCTGTTTGCTTTAGAAATGCCATAGGAAATAACCACCATAGTAGCAGAGCTTTTTAATATGAAGGGGGCCTTGGAAATATCATATTTCTATGTCTGAAATGTTTCCAAGTGGTTGGACTAGAGCTGACATAATCAAAAGTAAACATTCAAGCAGATACTGTACCAAAATTCCTGTCATTTTCCAGTAGCTGTAATTAAAGAGCTAGAGTTGAAACTCATAGTTTTACTTTTAGTACGCAGTCAAGAATTAGTCACACTACTCCATATGAATATAATTTGTAAATTGAGTGATTATTGATTCATTTATGTATTCACACATTATTTTATCCTAGAGTATACATCAGTAACTTATATATTTTTAGGGGAAAAAAACACAATTTGTTACAAAGGCATGCCATCTCTAAACTTTAAGCATCACTGTTACTCAGGCTCACCCTGGGAATTCACTTTCCTTACTGGAGCAAATGCTTGCTGGAAGAAAAACCCAGGTCAAACAGAGTATGTTTGCCTAACTTCTGCTTTTTCTTAGAATCACAAGGCAAGTGAAAGAAGATAGTCTAAGTCTATGCCTCCCACACTTTGTGTGCAACGGGATATTTAAAATTGAAGGACAAAATGGTATAGCTTCTTGTAATTTATTTTTATTTATATGATTCAAATATTTAAGAAAATAATGTTATAGATGGTGCCATGAATTCAATTAAAAATAAAATTCAATTTTCTCATGCAGACTTTCTCCAGTTGTGCTCTATGTTCTCTGGAAACTCAAATTCACTGTACTCTATTATTAGGGCCTTATCAGTCAAAAAGTATGAGTAGTACTGTTTGAAGTGGATGGGCATTGTCAAACTCTTCTTTTCTAATGAAGAATGGGAAATACTGCAGCCTTAATTACAGAAATAAAATCGATAAATGTAGTGAATTCAGGAGAACCTGAAGTGGTCAACAAAACCATAAGAAGACAGAAACAATCTAAAACAGGTCAATCGTCACTACATTTATTTTTTTTACCTCTGAAGCAATGTCAGTGAAAACCATGCCTTGAATTTGACTACAGTAAACTGAGGATTGTGCAGAGGCTGAGCTACTTATATCTCACTCCCAAATACCTGAGGTGTCCCTTCCTGTGCCAAGGACATTGTTATTGAAACATTAGTGGTTCAATCTAGGTCTTGCAGCTCACTATAGAGAAAGCCAATGACTGAGGCAAGGAGTAGAGTATTGCCAAGAAAGAAGGCTTTAATTGGGTGCTGCAGCCAAGGATATGGGAGATGAGTCTCAACTCCATCTCCCTACCTGACTTGAATTAGGGGTTTATATAGCAGGGAAGAAATTTAACCATGTGTTAGAAATATGAATTAGGTTGGGGTAGGGAAGCAAAATGAGATGTCTGGCTTCTCATTGTTTAAATGAGTAATCTGGTGAGTCTCAGTGCTTGGATGCTTTTTGAGAGGCATGGCTGGGTGAGGGGGTCCTTTCCTGAAGAAGGAACTCAGATAAAATGAATATAAGTTTCAAGCTTTGATACCAGAAGGGTCAATCTCTATTTTCATCCAAAAGAACTACTTATGTGACTATTGGGTTGGCTTCAATATTACTTAATGAAGTGAATAGAAATTTAAAGAATCTATAAGTGATTTTTACACAGAACAAAAATGCAATTGAATAGAAAATACCTTATCTAATATTAAATCAGCTGATTGTGTAAACTTTGAATCATCTTTATGGGCATGAACTTGTGCTTTCTCCCATCTGTGGTTCATGTTTAGTGGTGATAAATAGTTGTGTACATGTGTAATTATGTTGCCATGTGGTTCTGCCTGTCCTTTAGAATCACTGTCTGTAAGGAGTCTTACACTGAGGAAATGCAGATTATTCTCTTGGTCAATGTGGACAGTTAGTCTGAGATCTGAGGAAGCAGTTGATTGCGCTCCCTTCCGTCTTCAAAACAGCAAAGGTACATGAAGCCCCCCACACAATTCAAATTTGACTTCTTCTGCCATATCTCTTCTGCTCCAGCCAGGGAAAGTTCTCTGCTTTCAAGGCTCATATGAATAGATTGGGGCCATCCAGGTAAGGGTAACATAGGATGATGTCAATATCATAAAGTTCATACTTTAATTACATCTGAAGAATTCCTTTTGTCATGTAAAGTAGCATATTTACAAGACCCAGGAAATAGAAAATGGATATATTGAAGGGCCATTCTGCCTATCATATTAAGGAAAAAGAGAATGATGTAAACAAATAAGATACTTAATAAAAGTATGTGAATGCTGTGTAATCACAGAGAAAGGAGTAATCAGAGAACCTAAGAGAAAGCGGGTCTTACTCAAACTGGTGGAGCTGGCACTGATTTAGTTTTGTTGTTTTTGGCTTATCACAAATACTTGAACAACTACTTCTCTAACAGTGATGGTAATTGATATTCTTGGTAATTTCTCAGTGTGCTAAAAGCAGTCACCTCAGGTTTTAATAAATTTGAAAATCACCTACAGTTTGGGTGAAACTGAAGCTTAGGTGTTATGGCTCATGCTCTTTTAGCAATGAAACTAATGTCTTTAATTGATGTTAACTGAAATCTTAAAATATCCGAAATTGTTTGATAGTCTGTGTTTTTAGGAAAAAGGAGCACATGGCACAAAACATTAAAGGGTGTGTGTGTGTGTGTGTGTGTGTGTGTACATACATACACACATACATGCTAAAGTGTATACATGTATACAGACACACACATGCTAAAGTAAAACATAAATAGGCATTAAGGCAATACATTTATACAATATCCTTTGGAGTTTTTCAACAATGATTAAAGACTTTTGACACTGTTTTTGTAAAGACGTTCAACAATTAAGTTTTCCTCTTTTATCAGTATGTTGTATTAAATCACCATAAATGTATTGAAAAAAATTCATCTGACTAGAAGAACTTACTACCATAAATTGATATTACATTTATTTATTTATTTATTTATTTATTTATTTATTTATGAGACAGAGTCTCGCTCTGTCACCCAGGCTGGAGTGCAGAGGTGCCTCGGCTCACTGCAAGCTCCGCCTCCCGGGTTCACACCATTCTCTTGCCTCAGCCTCCCAAG
This sequence comes from Macaca thibetana thibetana, assembly GCF_024542745.1. Taxonomy (NCBI): domain Eukaryota; kingdom Metazoa; phylum Chordata; class Mammalia; order Primates; family Cercopithecidae; genus Macaca; species Macaca thibetana. The sequence goes on from NC_065592.1 coordinate 70,380,099, forward strand.
TGGCTGGGACTACAGGCACCCGCCATCACGCCCGGCTAATTTTTTTTGTATTTTTAGTAGAGACGGGGTTTCACTGTTTTAGCCAGGATAGTCTCGATCTCCTGACCTCGTGATCCGCCCGCCTCGGCCTCCCAAAGTGCTGGGATTACAGGCGTGAGCCACTGCGCCTGACCAATATATTTATCCTTAAGGAAAATAAATGGATGTCAAACTATACAATAAACAAACGTGGTGTTCCAAAATCTATTTTCCATTATTGCTACTTCATTTAGTATTAGTAAACGTTTAATTTGTTATTTTGGTTACAGATATCAAGGATAGTTGGTAAAGTGAAGAGAAAATAGCACTGGCCTTAAATGAAAAGATAGGAATTACAATCCACCTGATTTCTGATACATTCTAGCTACCTAATTTACCTCTTAGACATTCTGAGCCTGTTTGCTTATCTCTACAGCGGTTAGATTAAACAGTCTCTGAGGTCTTTTCCAACTATAAATATTTAGAATTTTCTAATGAGATAAGAAAATGTCCAGAGAAATGTATGCATAAAATTAAAACAAATGGACACATCAATCATTTTTTAGGAGTTTGACTGTTTTCAGTTAAAAATGCAAATGTTTTCTGGGAAAAAAATAAGGCTTTTGAGTTGACTTGATTTACAGTCATTGTCCATATTGTTGAAAGCACCACATAAAGTAATTGTTTTTAATGGTTTTTATGCTTTAGCTTCTAACCACCCAATAATGTGACTATTTTCCCTATCTTTTTGCCTTCTTCAAATTAGACATTTTATCTTAATGGAATTTTTTTCTTCCTGTGTTTTCAATAGATGAACATCTCATTGTATTTAGAACCACTGAACATTATCAACTCATTTGAGGTTTAGCCTGGCTGGTATCTCTCTTACTCTCTATCAGTAAACTTGGGAAATTGGGGGAAAAAGTTGTTTGGGCAGTGTTTACTGAAACACTCAATATAAAAATGAGATATGGCCAATTTCCTATCAAGACACCAGTTCTAGCCAAATGTTTCATATATTTTGCGATAATGTCGAGAGAACTTTGTAGATTCCTGGACACTTGTGATGCTCAATGTTCATTACAGAATATGCCATAAGTAATGGAAAATCAATGAAAATCTGTCACACATTTAAATTGTGGGTTTGCAGAAGGCATATTACTGAGCAACCACCGTAAGAAGGGCAGAAAACATTTTGCCCACGATATATATCTATACACACACACACACACACACACACACACATATATATATATATATATATATTTGAGATGGAGTCACTCTGTTGCCCAGGCTGGAGTGCAGTGGTGCGATCTCAGCTCACTGCAAGCTCCGCCCCCTGGGTTCACGCCATTCTCCTGCCTCAGCCTCCTGAGCAGCTGGGATTACAGGCGCCCACCACACGCCTGGCTAATTTTTGTATTTTTAGTAGAGACGGGGTTTCACCGTATTAGCCAGGATAGTCTCGATCTCCTGACCTCGTGATCCGCCCGCCTCGGCCTCCCAAAGTGCTGGAATTACAGGCGTGAGCCACCGCGCCCGGCCTGCTGATAATATTTATTCCATGCTGTTCCTAAGAACATTTCAACAAATCAGTAGTAAGACCTATCTAACTCAATGTCTCACCTTGGTGTCTTTGCAACAGTCATCAGCAGTCACCCTGGAGACAAGTAGCTGTTCTTTCCACCAATGAAGTCTAGAGTTATATCTCAAAACATCCCCAAGGAGCATAACTTATCAGTGAATTTTCCGAAACTTTAGAAAATGAATGTATAATTTCAGCTTTTGCCATCATTGGGAGAAAGGCGATTCATAAAGTTACTGCCCACTTTATAATGGAGTACTTCCTTTTATCTTACTGTTAGACTCTATAAACTCTCAAGGAGTGCCCTAAACTTAATGAAGGAGCAAGTATGAATAAAGTTTTTCTAACATGATTTAATATCCTATGTGCTTTACTTTTTTAGCCTTTTTGTTTGTTTGTTTGTTTCTGAAGAATCTACACTAAATCATATCAAACGCTAGATCTTCTCCTCCAAAACATTGTTAATTCTGTATAACTTGAAACAATGTACATTTCTAATGGGTGTGTCTATTTTTAAATTGACATATAGAGAAAAAACTACATATTAGTCTAAGGAAAAAGAATCAGTATTTACAAGATAATGAAGTAAGAGTTTTCCAGTTTTCTTTTCTATACCTCTTTCAGGGAAGTCCCAAGATTTTGTTGAACTTTCTAGCTGTGTACTTAATTTTGATGTGGAAGCAGTAAACAAAGAATTCAGGTCCAGAGATTTTCAAGAATGAAATTCTGTATCAGCCATTATCTGCATGATCCTGGTTATACTACTGACATTATAACATTTAAAATGACATCAATAAAACTTTCTTCACAGGGTTCCTATTCTTTGCTTTATTTGTCCAGTTTATGAGAAATTATTCGTTCACTCAACAAATATTGAATGAACATTTTAATGTAAACGAGATCATCTGGAATACAAAAGCGGGTAGTATTGGCCATTATTTGTAGTGAGTTATTCTTTTATGTAACTTAGTAACTAACGTAACATTAATTTATATACATACATTATAACACTCATTAAGTGTTCTTCATTCAGTAACATTAAATGGGAGAAACTGCATTTTATGTGTTGGAGACTTAATAAAATAGTGGGGGAAAAAAAAACAGAAAAATCCTCAGTCATTCATCAGGAGAGAGCCAAAAAGTTAAATAAATTAATTAGTGTATGATTCAGGTGGTTAAAGAAAGAACAAAAAAGGGATCTTTTTGACATATTTCATTTGGTTTCACTAGATTTTGTTGAGTAGCAACCAACCCTAAGATTGCCTGAAAATAACAGTTGGTTCCTCTCTTATGTTACACGTTTTTTGTGGGCTATTTTGGGTCAGTCTTAGTTCTGAACTTAGCTTGTGTCTTCTTCACTCTGATATCTAGGCTGTACAGATCATGTGAGCTTTGTAGACAATTTTTGAGACTTTTGCTTTTAATTCCAAGAGAGATGAGAAGGCATTGGAAGGTTTTGAGTGGAATAACACGATCCATTGTGTATATTTTTTATAAGGGTGATGTCAGGAAGAGCAGCTGAAGACTAACACTATAAAGTGGTTTGGAATAGGATGGTGGCATTAAAAATGGGGAGAGACAAGTAGTTTGATTTCAGAGACATTGAAGGCAGAGCTGAAAGATGTGCTGACAGATTATAGGTGAAATGTGAGAGAAAAATAGATTCAAGATATCTCCTCAGTATCTTTCACTTGGGCAATTGAAAATTTGGTGCTGTCTTTTATGAGGATAGCTTTCAGGATCAATTATAATAAAACTGCAATGAATGATTTAAGTTTTTTCCTGGGTTATGATTAATGCCTTAGAACCTTTCATAATGTAGGAATCAAAATTACTTAAAGTAATGGGGAGCTTACTCTAAGGCTACTTAGTGCATGGAAATTTAGAAGGTCTAGTAACTTCAGCAAAAATGTAAACCCATTAACCAGATCTTTACTGTAGAAAACAGTCATCAATGCCACTCAGATAATTCCCTGGTGCACCTATCAGTACTACAATTGAGTGGCTCCAAGGTGCATTAATTCAGTGACTCTTTCAAATTTTCTTTACATCTCCATTAGTTTCTTATGGCCTCTGCAACAAATTTCCACAAACCTAATGCCTTAAAACAGCACAAAATTAATTTTCTACAGTCCCGGAGGCCAGAAGTCTGAAATAAGTTTCACTGTGTGAAATGAAGGTATATTCAGGGCTGCTTTCCCTTCTGAGACTGTAGAGGAGATTTTGGTTCCTTTCTGTTCCCAGATTCTAGACCTGCATTCCTTGGCTTAGGGACTCTTCCTCCATTTTCAAAGCCAGCAGTGTAGCATCTTCAAATCTCTCTCTGCTTCTATCACATTATATTCTCCTCTCTACAGTAAAAATCTACCTTTGCCCCACTCTTTATTAAATACACTCGTGATTATATGTAGGGTCCACCCAAATAATTCCGGTTCATCTTCCCATCTCAACATCTTGACTTAATCATCTCTGAAAAGTTTATTTTGCCCTATAAGGCAACATTCAAACTTTCAAGGGTTAGGATGTTGACCAGGTTTTGGGACCATCATTCCATCTACCACATATTCTTTCTCCTTTGCCTCCTGCAGCTGGTTGACTTTGTCCTCAGCTGCCACTCCTGGTGACTGCATGATGGCTGCTCTTTTTAGGAAACCCAGGGAGACTCTAGTATTCAGTGGAAGAAAAAAGGCCCAATCTGTCTATGAGTCTCTATTTATCAGTGAATAAACCTTTCTCAGAAGCCCCTTAGGAAGTTTTCTTCATATCTCAAGAGGAATCTCACTATATGCTCATTCTTAAAGAAATTACTAGTAAGGAGGAAAAAAAAAAAAAAAGATTCTCTAAACAATGGAATTCGTTTTTAAAAAAAGGAAGGTCAGACTGTTAGATGGGTCAATATTAGCTAAACAACAAACATTTCTCTAGCTTTAGCCTAGCATTTCTAGATCAAGAGGGTTTATTTTACATTCAACAGTATCTGTAGGATTTTGCATGTATACTTCCTTTGTTGAAATATTTTTTATTTAATTATGATGCTAATTAACAATAATTCCTCCCAAATAGCAATGATACTTCATGATCTTGACACTTATTTATTATACTTTATTATCTGGAGAATGCTCTTTTTTTTTGTCTCCTAAACATAATGCATGCCAGCTATAAATGCATTTTTAAATAACACATCTCCTTTGGTCTCCTTAATTAAAACCAAAAATAAAAATAGTGTAAGAAAAATTAACCTGTTGCAGAAGTCAATAATATAATTCTTTAATTTCTTACTCCATGTATATATTATAATATATATCATTAGAATCTGTTATTTTTAAACATATGGAAGAAAGTAAAAGGGAAACTTTCCAAAATTAAGCTGCACTGTGATACAACTACAGCTTTCTCATGTAGTACGGTAATCCTGAAAGCAAATGTCTGACATTCTTTTTCTTCAGTGAGAAACTGATTTATGGGTTTACATGTGCATCAATGCCTCCTTTAGATCGTTGCACTATGAAAAACAGTAAAAGAAGCAGCTTAAGATTGTCTTTGTCAACATTTCTGGAAAATAATAACCAGCCTGTCATACAAAGGGAACAAGATAGAAGAGTACTGAGGGAAGAAAGATATTGACTACTATTGAATAAATGAACAGTATTTTGGGTACCTTCTGATATGCAATTTGTGGATAACAGCAACCACCCACTGGCAATCACCATTTAATGTAGTTATTTTTATATACCTTTGGGGAAGTTCCTGGATAATGATTTGAGTATTAAAATTTCAGTAATGTATTATGGTCATCCTATAAGATTTTCTTTGTTATTTCAATTCATGATAAGCATTTAGGAAAAATCCAAATTGACCAAAATGCTAACTTTTAAATTTCGCTGAAACAAATTAGTATATAAAAATTTGACTATAACCCTTTTTACTCTACCACTCCTCAACAGCTGCACATCAGGGATCTGTTTTTCTCTGAACGCACCTTAAGATTCTATGTGTATCTGTCTCTCCATCCATTGTATTATATTCTTTATTGCAATTTCTTGTGTGCATATCCCATGTGTCTTACTATATTTTAAATCTCATATGCATAACAAGTTCTTTAAAATACATATTGAATAAATGTTTAGTGCCAAATTATACTGCAAGATTTCCTATTCAGCCCTATGTTTATAATGTCCTAGAGTGCCGCGATAAATAAAGGACCTTCCAATATTATAAGTCATTTTCTTTTTCTTTTTCTCTTCTTTTTCCTAATTAAAAACCAGTTGAAATATTAGCACAAATGGAGGGGGAGGGGAAGCAACCTACTCAGGGGAACCTACTAAGGGAATCTCAAAGATGAGTGAAAATAACCTGTTAAAACGATTAACAGGGGAAGCAACCTGTTAATCGTTTTAACAGGTTATTTTCACTCATCTTTCAGATTTCAAGACAAGTAAATTTATCTCATAGTGACTCTAGGTGTTTGGGGGACCTCCTTTGCCTCAGTATTGTCTTTGATGTTAGGCAGTCACATCAACCTAAGCAGGGTTCTCCTCTGTGCTCCCCGGCACATCTCCAACACCTCAGTTGGAGGTTGCTCTGTAGTTTACACTCAGTAGATGTTCATTGAAAAACACATAAGAAATAAAAATGTAAAAGTTGCTGCCTTGCCTTCTTAAACTGGGGGATATGACACATAGATCCTGTTAATAAATACATAAAATAATATATAGTATATAAATAAGTCCATAAATAAGAAGGTTGTGAATAAATCTACCCAAACTTTGCATAACCTACCTCATTTCTAGAGCTTTTCAACTTTATGGCATAGTCTCTTATACTCATCCCATCCTGGCAGCCTTTTCATTAAATTTGAAATTGGCCTTTGGTTTTCCAGAGAATATATAAGAGAAACAAAAAGAAATTTAAAAAAAATCTCCATCTTGATTCAGAGTAAGTTAGGGAGCTTTGTCTTGCTTATTCTATATCTTATATTCCCAGTTGAGTGCCTTATTGATGTCATATTATATAGTCAGTTTTTTTAAAGTACAGATCATAGCAAGGTTAGACTCCTCTCTACTTTATGGTATATTTTCATATAATCCAATTTTAGCATCTCTGAAATAAACCCTTCAAAAAGGAGAAAAAAGTTTTTAATTTTCCAATTCTAATCTGGGCTGTTGCCATGTCTATATTTTAGAATTTGTAAAGTAAATGAGGCAGAGATAAAGCTTTCATGCCAGAGATGCTTTTAAATACCAAAAGCATGTCATTACTGTGGTGCTTCATTTTTCTTCTAATTCTTTAATTAGATAGAATAAGAACTGCATGTCTTAAGCAAATTCTCCTGCTGTTCTTTCCTGGCCTCTATAGGATCTTGAATTTGCATGCATCATAATTTATTTGTAGTGGACTTTTAGATATTGCAGATTTTTGTTCTTTCATGCTGTACTTGACCTCTAAGTGAATTCTACTTATGTATTTCTGGAAACAAAAGCTAAGTTGTATTGTTTCTTTACTTGGGTCATTAAGTTAATAAACGGATGTTTATCATCTTATAACATATTTGAGAATGGGCAATGCTATAATTGTTTTTAAACTAATGATCCAGCTGATGATCAAAGAATTATGACAACAAATGGAATTTTTAAAAAATCTAAGATCGTTTTAACTGGATAATACAAACAAATTTTGCTTTTCTTGATGGTTATGGAAGCTTTAAGTTAATTCTTTAAAGTTTTTCCATTCTTAAGGAAATGAAGACAAAATTAACCACCATTCCCACCCCACCCCACCCCAAATTTTTTCTGCAGTTGATTTTGTGTTTCCAAGTCTTCCAACAAAGGTATGTGGTCAAAGTTTTTAAAATATTTTAGAAAAAATTTTGAATTCTTGATTGATTCATATTCATCTCCCAACTTTAAGACTAGGATTGCTCTAGTCATTATTGAATTTGAGGCTTTGCAAGTTATTTAAACTTGTTAAAACATAAATCATACAACATATGTATAGGAGAAATAAAAATTAGGGGTTGGAGTCAGAATGCCTTTTAAGAGAGAAAACCCCCTCTGTCTGGCAAAACACGATGTTGGTCATTTTGGCTGAAGAATCGCTCTCGAACGATTGGGCAATAATTTCTTTCCTGCCTAAGGAATGCTTCTAAATTGGGATAGTTGCTAGTTAATGTATTAAAAAATAAAGGAAAGGATATCAAAGATGGGAGAGAGAATGCACAACAATATGGCAGAACTTGAAGCCTAAACAGAAAGGATAAGCAACAAAATCCTGCCCAACAGAAGAGAGAACAGACTCCACCTGGCACGATGAGGCTTCCTGGTTGAGCTTGTGTTATTGCATTTCTCATGGCACCACCTGACACCTTGATAGTCTCCCAGGGGAGAGGCCTGGTTTTAGGATACATGCAGTAGTAGTGGTGGCATCATTATGTAGATACTTTCCATGGCACTCAGATTCTTAGGGTGCAAGGGGTCATTTAACCAGAAACAGTCACCATAGCTGGGGGCTGAATGCAGGAAGAATAAGACATGCTATAAGACATCTCTTTTGCTATGAGTGTACAGGTTTTTGCTATGTAGAGGCATCCTGTTGCATGCGCTAGTCGTTTTAAGACAGTTTGGCCCTACTCACAAGCTACAGAGTCTGGGCCTCTGTTTGCCTAGATCTTGAGAAATCTTTATCTAAAAGTATCACAATTAGCATAAACACTCCACGTCCTAATTGTGACCCTACCCTTGTCAATTTTTACCTTTGGCCCCAAAGTGGAATTTTGATAGTCTAAACTATAGAAACCATCTTTGTTGTATAATTAATGAGCTCCTTGGCTTCACCAGTAGGTTAGTGGCCTGAGTAAAACATCTTTGTTTATTGGCAATGTTTTCTATCTTCTCTTTCTTATTTGCTGTGCTGTTTCCTACAAGCTCTGATTTTACTTTTGCATTTTCAAGTTTGTTAACCTTACATTCTGGTTTCTCTACCATACTTGAGACATCAGTTTTTGTGCATAGGTTGATACCAACATTAAAATAAACATGTAGGCTGTCTGCGGTGGCTTACGTCTGTAATCCCAGCACTTTGGGAGGCTGAGGCAGGTGGATCACGAGGTCAGGAGTTCAAGACCAGTCTGGCCAACATAGTGAAACCCCGTCTCTACTAAAAATACAAAAAAAAAATTAATCAGGCTTGGTGATGAGCACCTGTAATACCAGCTACTTGGGAGGCTGAGGCAAGAAGAATCCCTTGAACCTGGGAGGCAGAGGTTGTAGTGAACCAAGATCGTGCCACTGCACTCCAGCCTGGGCAAGAGTGCAATACTCTCTCAAAAACAAACAAACAAACAAACACTTATAGGAGTTTGAGTATATGAATACTGTTGGCTTTGATAGTGTTTAATCTTATGCACCCTTTCCTGCAGATTTAAGGCTAAGAAGCTTTTGCATCAGAGATTTAATTTTTTTAATTTTTAGTTTTTTAAATGTATTTCTTTTGTAATGGGGTCTCACTCTGTCACACAGGCTGGAGTGCCATGACATGATTAAGACTCACTGCAATCTCTGCCTTCTGGGCTCAAGTGATCCTCCGGCCTCAACTTCCTGAGTAGCTGTCACTGCAGGCACATAGCACCACGCTTGGCTAATTTTTGTAGAGACGGAGTTTTGCTATGTTGTACAGGCTGGGACATCAGATATTTTTTAAAGCAATATTGCTGTTGTTTTTGTCTTTGTGCTTTAACAGCTGTTTACTGATTTTCTTATTTGGTACATACATACACAAGCACAAGTCTAGAATTGAAAGGCATAATTATATGTATGGATTTAAAAATACATAAATATATATTTACCACAAACACACATGCATACATATATAACCATATGAATGCTATTAGGCTCTTTCTCAGTATATAGAAACACATATAACTAAAAAGTTAATCTTCTACATAATGAGTCTGGCACATATTATAGGCTTATTTTATTGCTAAGAAAGATGAGACCCCAAAATAACATGTAACATGTCCAGTGTCATATAACTGGTTGGTTAGTGATGGCACTGGGGTTCAACCCAAGCAGCCTTGCTTCAAAGGCTCTGTGTGCTTTTTAAAAATCATGTATTGTTTCTGTAAGAGTAATTAACTTTAGACACATGTTAAAATATTACTTATGGGTGTTTTGCTACGAAGAATGAAATCGGAAGTGGGAATATACAACATGTTGATGTTCTGAACCCCAATAAAATGCTTTTTAAAGTTCATAATATAAAAGAAAAATAAATAAAAATGCAGTCATTTTGTAGATATTCTTTCTGCACTTTTATTTATTTTCTCACGTGAAAACAAGTATTCTCTCTGCTAAGTTTTACAAAAGTTGTATTCTTACCGTATTATATGCAAGTGATAAAAGCAGGTATGTTGGAGGACTAGGTTATTTTACATTTTAACTTAAGACCCTAAGTTTCAAGAGATTCTTAGAGTTAATAACTGTTAAAAATATCTATTACAGTTATTAGACCAATTAAAAGTAAATTTTTAGTTCCAGTAAGCAGTGAAAATTAAATATTAATAACTTTCATAAAATGTTCAAAATAGCAGTTAAAATTAAACATTCATATCATTTGGTATAGTGTCCAAAATGAAGTACTGATATATAAAACTCATTCAGATTACGTTATAGACTATGTGTGAATGTGGTATGCAGAATTCTAAGATGGATCTCAATTCCTTACACCCTTGTACATTCCCTCTCTCCTTAAGTGATCTTATCAGGGTGAATCCTTAAAAGAATTCCAAAGATAAGAGACTAGAAGAAGCAGATGCTCTCTCTCTCTCCTCCTGGCCTTGCAGAAACAAGCTTTCATGAGTTGTATAGCTGCAAGGAAATGAATCCTGGTAACAACTAAATGAACTTGGAAGACCCTGAGCCTCATAAAAGACTAAGACTAGCCAACACTTGGTTGAAGCCTTTTGAGAACCTGAACAAAGAAACCAACTAAGCCATGCCTATATTTCTGACCCACAAGAACTATGAGATAATAAAACAGTATTTTAAGATGCTAAGGTGTAGTAATTTTCTACAGCAATAGAAAACTAATATATGATCTCTTACAGAAAAATGGTAGAATGTTTCCCAAATAGAAGCATTTTCCAACTTTAATAATTTTCTATCATATGCACGTACATGGTTTTTCTACCATGCTCGAGATATCAGTTTTTGTTTATAGGTTGATCCTAACATTAAAAACAAACTTTTATAGTAGTTTGAGTATATGAAGACTATTGGCTTCAATAGTGTTTAATCTTATGCACCCTTTCCTGCATATGTAAGGCTAAGAACCATTTGCATCAGAGATTTTTATTTTCTTAATTTTTAACTTTTTAATATTTTTATTTTGAGATGGGGTCTAAATGTGTCACACAGGCTGGAGTGCCAAATATGTGCACATGTACATGCAAGACTAGGACACCTAACTCCACAGAATTTGTAGGAAATATCCAATATCAACAATAAAATGTAAGTAATTCCAAAAATCAAAGAACGTCAGAGATAAGCCAAGCAGAGAGTGCATCTACTCTAAATGATTTCTCTTTCAATTAAGAAATAAGAACAGAAAAAAGACTAAGAGCTTACCAGTGTCACACAAACCGTGAGAGAAGGAACTGGCATAAGAGTCCATCATCTGCCCTAGAACTAGGCCCAATTTCCTCATGATTCAACATATTGAACTTGTGAATTCTAGTCAAAATGTCCCTAACCAGTTTCAGAATGGCAGATAACTCAAAGATCTGCACACATAAAATTCCATAATCTTGCAAAGCACAAGGATCGAAAGGACTTTACTTCAGAAAAAACACAAAGCTAAAGATATTGGGTCAATCAGATGGAAGTTTTTATCCTATATGGCAGTTCTCGATGATGAACTGTACATTTTGTTACCAAAGAGACAGTTAAAATTTCACCTGTATCAATGGAGACCTGATCTCTGTTTACTGATGAATAGATTACTGGACTTGAATAAGTCTGGATGATTATACCATAGTGAAACTCATTCACAGAAGAAATGTACAGCACCAATAGACATAATAAAAGATGCTCAGACTTACCAATAACTAAAGAAGTCCAAATAACAATAACAAAGAGACAATTTACTCTTTAGTTAACTTATTCAACAAATATTTATTGAATTCTTATTGTGTTGAGGACTTCGTCTTGTTTCTAGGGATAAATAGTGAAAACATTGTCTTTGCCTTTATGGACTTCATTCTGGAGATATATGTTAAACAATAGATCATAGAAATAAATCTAACATTGAATTCATATTTCTTGTGGATGAAAGGACCAGGGGCTATGAGCACATATATCAGGACACGTGACCTAGTTTTGGGAAATTCAGAGGAAGCTTTACCAGAAAAATAATTTCAAATGTAAAACATAAATTAATTGGTTGAGTGGTTGTGTGTGTGTGTGTGTGTGTGCGCGCGCAGGCAGGTTTCGAGGATTATGATGGAAGAGAAAGTCTTAAATTTCAAACTGGAGATTAGATCTTGAAAAATTGGAAAATGGAGATTTTCTTAATAGAAATGAAAACCATGCAAAAGAACAGATATTAATGAAAAAATGAATTTGATTATGAACAAATTGAGTTTGAAGGTGCTATGTAATACATAGACAGACAGAAATAAGAGAATAGAGTTTTGGTGAGGGACTTCGATGAAGAATTCTTTGAGGTACACGTATATCAGGGTATGCTTTGCCTGGGAAACAGAATGAGAATCTTGCTGCTTCTGATCTTAACTTCTCTTACAGCTGGCATATTTATGGCTTTCTTTGAAGCTGGTGGCTCAAAACTCTAACTACAATCAGAATCCCCACGCAACTTAAAAAAAAATCAGTGTGAAAGCCGTACTTCTAAAATATTCTGTGTAATTTGGGGAGTGTGAGTATTTTTTAAAGCTGCTCAATTGATTCTAATGTACAGCCAGGGTTGAGAGCCACAGCCTTCAGATATTTCATAGCTAACATTAGGGTAATTTATCTGCTACCAAATTTTAATACCATTTAAATTGGAAATTTCTTAGAGCAGCAGTTTAGAATATAATAGAATAATAAAATAAGTGCCCTGGGAAATCATCTAACTCAGCCTCCACATTTTATAGATTAGAAGACTGAAGGCTTATCTTGTCTAAGTGACTTATCTGGAGTGAAAAACTATCCTTGTTTCTTTTCAGGTGAACCTATTTTAGCCATAGTCCACATACAAAGTTCTGTATTGAACAATTAACATTCATTCTCAAAAAGCATTTCCATATCCATTATGAGTCAGACATTGTGCTATGTCAATTAAGTTACTGCGAAATCCTGTAAGATAATTGTTATAATTTCCATTTTAGAGAGCCAAGGGCATTAAGTCAATTCTCTTTATCGTGGAGCTAATAGGTGGCAGAGTCGGGATTCAAACCCAGTTGTACCAGAGTAGAAAGTCATGATCTTTCCATGACTGCTTTCATGGTTTCATCTAGTATTTCCTCATAAGCCTAAAATTATCTATTGGAAAATTAGCTGATTCATACTGGCTTTCATCAAAGGCTTATTTTGCACCATTTTATTATTTTAATTACTTAGGCCCCCAATATTTTTGGAATTGTATAATCATGAAAGATAAGCTCAGGAGCTTTAAATGATAAAATAGGTCTAAAATAGTTTGTATGACATGATAAATGCAATAGAATGCTAATCCTTGTTCTAGAAAATTTCAGGATGTTCACTTAAAAAATCTTTTGAGTCACTTTTAAAATTGTAGTCCTGACCTTTAGTAAGTGTTAAACAGGCTTTTCAAAACTTAATGAGGATGAGTTTTCATATGATAGTCCTTTTACTTCAGAGTATTACGAAGGATTCAACAATTTTAGTATAAAATAGCAGGACTTGTTACATATGTATGGTCTATTACTAGCTCAGGCTAAATTTTGCACATCTATGGAGTCTAAAATTCAATTGGGATTACATCCAACTTTTTGTTTAAGTACCATAAGTAAAAAAATAAAAATGCCTAGTCTAAAATGAACCGTAGTTTGAGACTCTGTTCTCTTCTCGGTCACTTTCTGGCTTCATAAGAGCAACTGTAACTTTTGGATATTAGGTGAGATTTGGAAATTTCCATGAAGCAAAGCATGAATAGAATGCTGACTGCCTTTCACTTCATCTCATCTATTAACTGGGAAAGGTGAGAGCCAGTCTTATTTTTCTAAATATCATGATTTCAAGATGTAGTAAATGATAGAACTGAAAAATAATTTTTGGTATCTACATTATGCTTAGAGTTAACATCTGAACTAAACACCATTTCCCACTCAAATCTTTATTTAAGTCCCTGGAAAACTTTAATCATTATTGGTGACTTGTTTTTACTCATTTTCAGATGTTTCTTTTTATTTGTTATTCACTCATTAGAGTATTCACTTAGTGTAAGGAGAGATTACTGTTCTGGGAGATATGAAGACTTCAAGGAGTTTACAGATTTGCTTGGGAAAATTAGAGTATCATAAATGAAGCAAAACTGCTAGATGAACGTGCTGATTTACCTATATAATTTGTTTCTTTCTAGACCAGTGGTTCTCAGATGTGATTCCTGAACCACTGGCATCAGCACACCTGGGAACTTTTTAAAAATGCAAATTTGGCCTGGTGCATGTGGCTCACACTTGTAATCCTAGCACCTTGGGAGGCCTAGGAGACAGGACAGCTTGAGCCCAGGAGTTCGAGACCAGCCTGGACAACAAAGTGAAACCTCATCTCTACAGAAAATCAAAAAATTTGCCATGTGTTGTGGTGCATGCCTGTAGTCCTAGGTGCTCAGGAGGCTGAGATGGGGGAACACTGGAATCTAGGAGGTCAGGGCAGCAGTAGGCTATATGATCTGATTGTGCCACAGTACTCCAGCCTATGTGACAGAGTGAGACCTTGTCTCAAAAAAATATGCAAATTTGAGGTTTTATCCTAGATTTACTGAATCAGAGACTCGGGAAGTGGAGCACAGCAACAAGATCTTCAGGTGTTTCTTACACACAATAAACTTTGAGAATCACACTCACTCATTTATTTATTTATATTGTTTAATTATTGTGAACTCATCTTTATTACTCTCATCATTCTGAATTTGGTGGAGATGGTCTATGTTTTTAGACATCTTAGAATATATGTCTTATATATATGTGTGTGTGTGTGTTTGTGTATTTAAATATTTTTCTCCTACTTCATCTACGTCTCATCCTATCGACTATGTTTCTGAGAATCTAGAAAAATTTCAACCTCAGGTAATTGATTACTAGTGAATTTAACTACATTATTCTTTATTATTAAAACTCTTTAGATAATTTTGAAAGGAAACTTCTATTGGAGACAATGGTAGACAAAAACAAACAAAAACAAATCTAGGCTTTGCAAGCCAGATCTCTTGATTTATTTGAATCTTTCAGCAGTTATGTATATATAATGGTTTATTGTACTAAATATATATTTAACAATAAAAATCATATTAAGTACAGAATGTAGTATCACTCTCATATTATTATCATAGTATTATAAGGGGCTGAGATCCAGGATTTTAAAAACTGAAGATTTAGGATGAACTATATGTCAGTAGGAGGACTGTGAATAGGGTGGAATTCTCACTAGTTAAAAGATAAGAATTTATATAAATGAGGATAAAAAATATTTCTAGCAAAGGGCATTGGTATTAATGATGAAAGTATCAATTTAGGACTACTCGTGGTAGATTACCCACACTTACTGAGTGTGGCACTGAGATGACTTATAGTGTTCTGAAAGCTTGACGTTTTAACTGTCGCTCAGAGGAAAGGTTTTTTTGTTTGTTTGTTTGTTTTCTGTTTTGCACTGTATGCTCATCAGCTAGCACAGTGTCTAGCATATAGTACCTAGGTACCCAGTAAATAGTTTTGAACACATCATGAAGACTGAGTAGACATTTGAAAGTAGCTTGAGTAAGGTATAAATGACAAGGCTCCAACAAAAGAGTTTAGATAATATTCTGAAAATTTTATCAGTGAAATGATCAAAGTGATACTGTGAACATGCAGATCTAGTAGGAAGAAAGATTACAGTAGGTAAAGAAGAGAGAGCAAGAAATCACTCAGGGATGAATGACTGTTAGAGTTGACCAAGACTTATGAGCTAGTAGCAGGTCTAGGGCCTAAACAGTCATGCGTTTCTGTTCTGTTTCCTAAATCACCAAGCTATTAGGTCGAACATAATTAAAAAGCATTTCTGTTTTCATGAAGGTGATATCTGAATTTTTCCTCATTTTCTACATTCAATATTTTTTCAGTTAAAGTCTGCTATATGTGGATGATCATATGCCCTTAAACTATACTTGGTTATATGTCCTTACTACTGACAAGAGTGGACGGATGAATTGGAGAACAGTGAGAATTATGATTGATTATCCAAGGAGAAGTGAGGATTGAAGTAGAGTTCCATTAAAAACTTTGACCATACATGGGGCCGGGTGCGGTGGCTCACGCCTGTAATCCCAGCACTTTGGGAGGCCGAGGCAGGCGAATCATGAGGTCAGGAGATCGAGACCATCCTGGCTAACCCAGTGAAACCCCATCTCTACTAAAAACACAAAAAAATTAACCAGGCGTGGTGGCGGGCGCCTGTAGTCCCAGCTACTCGGGAGGCTGAGGCAGGAGAATGGCGTGAACCCGGGAGGCGGAGCTTGCAGTGAGCCGAGATCGCGCTGCTGCACTCCAGCCTGGGCAACAGAGCGAGACGCCATCGAAAAAAAAAAAAAAAACTTTTACCATACATGAAGATAAGATTTAAGTTAACATATATATTCAAACCTACAGATTGGTGTAAAAATCATATCTTGGAATCAGTAGTAAAGTTCAATCTGTTTTGAAAATTTTTGGTATTTTGTTTATATTCTAAGTGAGAAAAATGTGAAACCTAGATCAGGAGATAGAACTTTTTGGAGCAGCAACACACACACACACACAGTACTTTCTTTCCTGTTCTGCAGTGGAATCTTAGTGACAATCTTTTTACTATGTGCAAATTAAATGAAGCCAGAAGTTGTCTGATTTTGGAGGAAGGCAGTGGAGCAAGTCTGAGCCTCTCCCTCTACTGACCTCAAACTCACCTCCAGGACCTCCTGAACCACTTTATTTGTACACCAGTCTCCCAGGAAGCTGTGAAAGCCTGTATTTTCTTGTTAAGGGTAGACATAGACGATCATGTCTACTCTATACTTATGAGACAAAATCTAGAAGAAGAAAAGTGTGTTATAATTATTTTCTCATACATATTTTCTAATAACTTTCTTCATATTTGTCCCTAGGGGCCACAAGTTGATCAGAGCACCCTTTTAAAGTATCCCTAATGCACTCAGCCTGTGGGCCAGTTGCCAGAATCTCCTCAGAATCTCCTTGGGGAAGGATTTAGTTTCATGTAACTCCACTATGTAGGTGATTCTTTGAAACTTGAGATAAGATCTACACAGAGTACAGAAATATCACAAAAGAACATATATTAATTGAATCATGAGGATTTCTTTACTGTAGGGATAGAACTCAGAGAGCAGTAGTTATACAAGAACCCGGAAAGTTAACCCTCAAATACAATCATGACATTAGCCAGTATTTATTGAATATTCTATATCAGACACTCAGCTAATCTGTTTATATAATTATCTTAAACTTACAACATCATATGTTAGGCTCTATGATTATTTCCATCTACAAATGAAGAAACTTGTACATAGAGAAGCAAAGAAATTTCTTTAAGTTACACAATTAAACTAGTGGCACAGAGAGTCAGGGCTGGCCCTGGATCGTTGTCGTTTTTGTTCCTCTAAAATTCCAAATTTCGATGGAAGATTATTTTGAAAAAATAAGTAAGAAACATGGATTTGTGATAAAGGCAGCAGATGGTATATATTGTTTAGTTTGTTTATAACTCAACTCAGGGTTTGTTTTTGTTTTTTTTATGATTTAAATAAAGTACTCCAAAAGGTCAAGTTTATAAGACTTAAAGATGATATTGCATGAGATATTAACCTCCAGATTGGCTATAACAAGGCTAGAAACATGATGAATTGGGGGCCTTTGCCACCGGTTGGAGGGGTAGCCCTCTGCTACTTCTTTTCTCTTACTCTCCTTCTATGCCTGGCCTTTGGACATACCATGATGGAGGTATCCAGGGCCAAATAATTGGATTATTCTTTACCATATCCCACTGATATGTTCTCACATTACATTGAGATTCTGACTGTACCAACCTTTGTATAGTTTGTGTACTCAAAGAAGAGCAGAGAAAGTCATGGTGATCTGGCCAACAACTCTAATTTGGGTTGTCTTTTTCTCACTTCTAAAAGGATTAGACCTACAATTTTTAACAATGAGAGTACTTTACTTTCTCTACTACCTGGCCCTCTGTTCTCATATGATTAGTCCTACTATTGCCAACCATAAGAATAATTTACTTTCTAGGCATATGCCAGGCATAATGTATGTGCCTTTTAATCAATTAGATAGGTGTGTGATACACAAGAGTGAATTTTATAGGCTTTAAAACTCATATCTTTATCTACTGTGACTTTCTATTTTAGATTATAGAAGTACCTAGAGGCTAATGCAATGAATTTGTCTGAAGATTTGTTGCTCAAATGAATTTTGTACAATAATTTTAATGGCTTTGTCTTGATTTACCTAGATACTACACATACTGAGATCCAGTCATTTCTCAAATGGCTGAAATAAGTTGTCGTTTTCAACCAAGTTATCTTTTAATGAGCAAATTAACTACTCTTCTCTTGCATTGTCCTTAGGGGCAAATAATAGGGGCATCAAAGAAAGGAAGGAAAATGCAGGATCGTGTAGCTGTGTCATGTATTTGTTAATGAGCTGAACACGTGACATTTCCCAAAGAAAATTAAATATGCAAATGAAAGCAATGGCTGGATTAAGGCCTGTTCATATGTTTAACTGGAGATCCTTTACAGAAATTATTTTTTAAAATGACTGTTTTGTCATATTCATTTTTTATGGCTACTATCTATCCACATGGCATTGCTGTAAAAATTACTCAGAAATTTAGGTGTCTCCAGTAATCCTGTGCTGAACATTAGTATAGGGTCACTAAGGTCCAATTGAAAGGGGCAAGATACCTGAAAATTTGTCAAATGCTTATAAATGTATTTAACTCTACAATCTGAAAGAAGAAATGAGTCACTTTTCAGAATTATCCCAAATTACAGTGACTCCCAAACCCCTTGAGTCATATTGATTTTGAGGTTCTCTTCTTTCATTTCATGTCCCTCAGGGATTTTTCTCCACTTGGAGCATCACAAATGTATTTCTAAGGCATGCTTTACTTCTGGTTCTACCATTTCCTGCCTCTGTGTTGCATCTCTCTGATTTGTCAAAGTGACACTTTATTTAAATGCTTCTAAGAATTATCTCCTGCAATTCTGGGACAGGTGAACTTAACCTAGTTTCTAGCAATTTCTACCTCTATTTGACCTTGAAAGAGAGGGAATGGATATTGGCCCCCTCTTTGGTAGTCTATCCCAATAATGGAATTGAATCTTCCCTTCATTTTTTTTTCCCAAAATGATACTAAATACAACACTATTCATGATCAACACCTGATTATAATACCAGTTATAGAGTACTAAATGTGTGTAGGTAATATGATTTAATCGTCAAATAAATTTGTAAGTACATTAATTCTCTCTCTCTCTTTTTCTCTCTCTCCTCCCCCTCCATTTATTTACTTATCGACCAAGGCTGAAATTAAGTTTCAAAGAAGTTAAACTGTCTAAAGGTTTAGATCTTGAAAATAGTACATCTCAGATGCTGGACCTCTCTAGCCCATATGGTATCTTTTTATAAATAAGAAAAAAAAAAAAAGTTTCCTTTACTTATGAAACTTCTATCTTTCAGAAAATTATCAGAATTTAAAGTTTTCTGTAAAAAGAAAAAAGACACTTTGCTGCCACCTACAGGAAGGTTTGGCTATAATTTGGGAATCTATAATGACTATAATACGGTGTCCCCTTAGATGTGCTATCCTTGTGAAGACAAGAGTTTGCACAAGCATACATAGTAGCCCTGTTGAAATGTGAAAACTAGTCCTCTGATTTCCAAGTCCTTCTACTTAACTGTACCATAAACTCAGAAATATCTATGCAATACCTAGTTACATGATATATGTAAATTTTCTAGGTAGAACTGTTCAATGCTTTGTGGCTCTATCCCTAGTCACTACAATACATGCGTGCCTTCTATTCCACCATCATTATTCTTGAGGGCACATTTCCATTGTTGCTGTCTACATCCTGAATGTCCTAAGGACAAAAGGGATTTTAGAAGGAGAGGTGACAGAAAATAAATGGAGTTACAGAAAAAATGTAAATGTAGCTTCTAAGTAATTTTAAAATATTTAAATGGAATAGCTTTACTCTATTTCAAAACTCACCACACAATAGGAGGAATGAAAAAAAAATTAAGTTCTATTATTCCTTAAGCTACTAGACATTTGTAACTATGAACAACATCTAAAGACAAAGTTTGTGAAAGGTAGTGAATGTGGGCCGAATGTTCAGGATACTTGGTGTCTGTTTTAAATTGTCTGCATTTTGGCCAGAGCCATACTTGTCTTCTAATTTAAATATCAATTTAGATCACACTAGCTCAAATCCAATTCTCCTTTTTTTAACTTGAAGAATTTATATGCACTAATGGTTGCAGGAAACTATTTGGAGAATGTCGTTTTTGAGGCACTATGTTTAGAGACAGCCTCCTGTTGTCATAGCACTTCTGGTTAGAGTCCAACCGCCAAAGGATTCAGTCACTTGCTAGCTATAACCCTTGTCCTCAGAAGGAATTCCTAACAAGTCAATCTGTTTTCATTTCTCCCCAATGTCACATACAAAAGTTATTAATAAACCGTTCAAATTGGATTTCTGTCTGAAATGATCCAGTTTTCATATGGCTTACCTGCCATCTAATTCTGCACCATGTTTTTCCCTGTAATGGGAGCATTAAATATCAGAGTTGGACAGAACTTTAGAGGTTGACTGGTAGGCAAAGCTTTCATTTACAGTTGAAGAAACAAAAACTCACAGCCATTAAATGAATTTCTCAAGAATGAAATTCTGTTAGGGGGATACAAACAGAAGTAGTATATCCATCTTGTGATATCAAGCATAAGAATTTTGAAAATTACATTACATAGCTATTGTTACAGTGAGTCAGCTAAAAACTTTTGTTTTCAAAAAGAAGCACAGTGTGTTGTTAAATAAATATTTGTAGCTCCAAAATGCTCTGTTATCTCAATAAAGTACATCAACATAAAAGCGATGCCATTGTGTTTTAACCTTTATGGTATGCTACTCCCTCATAACAGTAGTCTACATTATGACATTTAATACTGATTATACAAACTTGACTACACACCAGGAATCAGAAGCATTTTTCTGACAGCTTGGTGCCCCATTCCCTTCTTAGTGGTTCTTTGGATAAGGAAGTCATTCTGTATTTCTATCAATTTCTGTACTGTGGATTGCATATGTCCTCAGAGAAATTCTGATATACACTTAGGAATCACCCTAAGATATTTTTGACAAAATAAATGCATTTCTACTGCCTCAGGATTTTTGGCTTGGACTTTAGTCAGGGTAAACACTAGTTGTTACTCGTCTACTTTTTTCTTTCTTTAAATTTTTATCTAACTCTAATATACCATATCTAATGTAGTTGGCCATTGAAAAATACCCTATTTCTATTATGGTTTTAAAATAATTTTCTTATAGACTTGGAAAAATGTATTCTTCACAATATTCCTTCATTTATTTACTCAATAAATGTTTAAAATCTAATATGTACCCCATGGTGTGGCAATATGAAATCAGAGATCTATAAACTGATAAACCAAAGAGGGACACAGATTCCAGAACTGTATTTGGTCTAAAAGGGCATTTCCAAGCTCTCATGTGTATCATAAATCCTTAGTGATATTCCCTTGTGGGATTATGTATTGTCACATTACAGGTACATCATCTGCAAAAGGTAAGTTCTTCTCTGAATATCAGAACTGGAAATTAAAGGAAAACAGCTGCATACACGTTGTGCCAATCATCAGAGCATTTCTGGGAAAAGACAAGTTTTCCTGTGGGTTTGCTCATCAAATCTTTCTGAGTATGTTTGACAGTGACATCAGGCATTTTTCATTTCTACTGAATTGAGACAGAATACTGATGGACAACATTTCAATTGCTCGTCCCACAGAAGAAAGACATTTATTAGAAGTTAAGATAAAAGTCTTCAAAAATTCACATGATGTGTGGTATTCTCTCAGTTCTCTTAACCATATATTAGAATTTTAAATAGGCAAATATTTTTGTTTATAGAAAAATGTCAAGTTGAATACAGCTTAATTTACTGACTCTCTAAACAGGTTCTAAAATGAAAATAGTGGATAAACCATTACTTATGTGAGTTCAAACACCAGGGGAATTTGTGAAATGGAAAGAGAAAGTTGTCATACTAAATTATGTTTTACAAATTTCACAGGCACGAAACATAGAGCTGTCTCTTAACAAAATATATAGGTTTTTAAATCAGCTATTAAGAGAATGAAAATTACATGAAGAAAATAGGATTCAAAAACCATGTATTGAACAGTGAGTTCTTCTGTTTTCAAAAAACAAAGCAGTCCATACCTGGTTATATATCCAAGAAAAATGAACACATACGTCCACACTAAAATTTGTACATAAATTTTCACAGATGCACTATTTACAGTAGTCAAAAAGTAGAAATAACTCAAATATCCATGAACACACAAATGTAAAAATGAAATATTTTGTCTATAAAATGGAAAATTATTGGCAATAAAAAGAAGTGAAGTGCTGATACATGTTGCAAGATGAATGTATCTTGAAAACATTATGTTAAGTGAAAGAAGCCAGTTGCAAAAGAGACCACACATTACATGATTCAGTTTATGTGAAATATGCAAAATAGGCTAGGAGATCTAGAGAGATATAGACAGAAAACAGGTTTATGATTGGTTACTGCTGGGAAGGGATTGAGGGAAATGCTGGGTGACTGTTAAAGAGTATGGGGTTTCTTTCTAAGGGATGAAAATGTTCTATAATTTCAAAAGTCTGTGAATATAACAAAAGATAGAGAATTGCATATTTTAAATGGATGAATGATATGGTACAAAAATTTTATCTTCATGAAGTTGTTATCGAAAAATGCTTAGAAAATAGACTGGAAGAGAATTCACACAGAGACAAACAAAATAAAAAAAAAAATCAAAGAAGAATTCCAATTGTATAAGAAACAATTGAGGGCCAGATGCGATGTCTCACGCCTGTAATCCCAGAAATTTGGGAGGCTGAGGTGGGCGGATCACCTGAGGTCAGGAGCTCGAGACCAGCCTGGCCAACATGGTGAAATCTCATCTCTACTAAAAACAGAAAAATTAGCCGGGCATCATGGCAGGCGCCTGTAATGCCAGCTACTCAGGTGGCTGAGGCAGGAGGATTGCTTGAACCTGGGAGGTGGAGGTTGCAGTAAGCCAAGATTGTGCCACTGCACTCCAGTCTGGGTGACAGAGCAAGATTCCATCTAAAAAAAAAAAAAAAAAAGAAAGAAAGGAAGAAAGAAAGAAAGCAAGAATTGAATTCATCAGTAGTGGTTAGTGATGCTTATTAATTTATAAGAAAACACGAGATAATTAAGAATATTTTTTCATTGCTATTTTTATGAAGTTCAGTGTTCTTTGAACCATTAGATTCTAAGAAGTCATAAAGAGACTCTGAGTGAGTTACTCTTTAAATTTTAATTACTCAAAAATAAGCAGTAGATTCAATGTATCTGTTGGTGTTAAATAGTATTTGTAACACCTAAAAATGCAAATATACATACATTGTTTTCTGTTCCAAAAACATATTGATTATAAAATATCATTTTAAGGAATTTAAAATAGTAAATATTAAAATATTTTAAATGTAAGTATAGAAAAATATGGCTCACATATCTCTACACTTAGTTTTATCTATTAAAATGTTAGGTCCAGGCCAGGCACCATGGCTCAGGTCTGTAATTTCAGTACTTTGGGAGGCCGAAACAAAAGATCACTTGAGGCCAGGAGTTCAAGACCAACCTGGGCAGCATAGCAAGACCCCATCTCTACATTTTTTTTGTTGTTGTTAGCTTCACATAGTGGGGCACTCTTCTAGTCCTGCGAGGCTGAGGTAGGAGGATCACGTGAGCTCCGGAGTTCAAGGCTGCAGTGAGCTATGATTGTACCACTGCATTCCATACTACAAAAGAAACATCAATAAAGAAAATAAGTAAAATAAAATATATGACAAAGAATTTACATAATGTTAGAAAAACTGTACAATGTATATTTCAGATGATTTCTTATAGGATCAGAAAATAGCCTATATTCTAGTTGTATATTTGAAAGAAAAAATACATTCAAGTCAAGATACATTCCATATGCATTCAATACCACAATTTTTTATGCTGAAGAAAACTTCCGTTTAAATTTAATTGTCATTATTGAGCCTGAAATGTTTTCCAAGGAGTTGAAGATCAGAAAATCTGGTATGGAAGTCAGGTTTTTATTTTGGTTTTTGTATGGCAGTTCTGCATTTCACATCTTATTGAGATTAGGCTTTCTCAATATCTGGCACAGCCCTCTCTGACAGATCAAAATTGCTTTGTAAAATTATAGGAAGCAAAAATATATACAACAAGGCTCATTTAGTTTGCTTTCAAACTCTTTAAAATCCAACTTGAAATTATATTTTCTTGACTTGAGACTAATGCCTTTAACTAGACATACATTGCCTTATCACATCCTATTTTACAAATATGTTGTAATATGAATGCAGTATCAGCATAAGAAACTTTTATTTTCAAAAAAACTATTGCAACCATTCTTTTAAAAGCATTTATGATATAATAATCTTTTTCAATAATTTGGTTAAGGAAAATGAATTAAAGATTTTAAAATTTAAAGATTTAAAAATATATTTCCATAGTTTATGTATATATGTTGACACTTCTTACTGTTTAAACTTACAAATGCATATATATATATATACGCATACAAACAAAAATACTACTCATTAGGAATCAAATTTTTATCTCATTATCTGCTAAGTATTTAGCGTCATTGTAACATATATTTCCTCCTCTCAAAAAGCTTACATTTACTATTTTATTCTATATTTCTCTATTTGGATCTTATAATTTCTGTCATACTATACATACTTCGGTTTAGATGTCAAATTTAACATTTACTAAGAAAAAAATAATAAAAGTATTAAAGCAGTTTTTGATTTTTAAAAGTTTACTCTTTAGAATTACGTTTTACAGAACATAATTTTTCTTTTTCAGAAGATTTTTATAGAATTGTAAAGATATTTTTGTAAAACACAAATTATGAGAACATTTTATTCTCAGTGATTTAAAAAGTTTCAGTAAGTTATGTTGTACTTTTAAAAGTTACAGTTAATAAAGGACTATATCTTGAACTTTCTACAAGACAACACTCTGGAAGGTGGGTGAATAAAAGTTGTTGAAAACACAGTGCTTTCCTTTAAGTAGCTTACAGTCTTACTAGGCAGAGAAAAACGTGTAAGCAATGGTAGAGCACCCTGTGTTTTCTTAGAAATCAAAGGGTTTTCTTTCCTCAGGTGGTTGTATGATGATGAAAACAACCCTCAGAACAGGGTAAATATGTATATTTGTTGACACTTCTTACGGTTTAAAACTTACACATGCACGTATATACATGCATACAAACAAAAATACTACTCAATCGGAATAAAATTTTTATCTCATTATCAGGTAAGTATTTAGTGCCATTGTAACATAGACACATACACAAGCCCTTGCTTGTCCTCTTACCTGGATCAAATACATTAATTCATGGTTGGGGCAATTGGAGATTGCATTAGACTTCTTAAAAGAATTGTTATTTTGAACAATGCATTTTTTTTTTTCCTGGAGTGTTTAATCTGGTATGTTCAAGGAATGGGGCAGGCAGCAGTCAGCTTGTGGAGTGAAAACCTTTTGGATGGAGGAACAAAAGTTTGAGAATGTGAACATTTAGTTTCCTCTTAAAGCAGTGGTTCTCAGCTAGAGTAGATTTTGTCCCAGGAGATATTTGGCAGTGGCTGGAGATATTTTTGATTGTGACACTGGAGGGCGCTACTGATATTCGATGGCTACAGGCCAAGGATACTGCCAGGCATTCTACAACGCACAGGGCAACAAATAATGCCAATGTTGCTGAGATTGAAAATCCCTGCCCTAGATGGGCAAATATATTTAACCAACCCTCTTAACCCCTTCTTTGTTTTCCCTTTGTGTAAAGGTCAGTTTACGTTTGTTTCTATCACTTAGAGTTGAAAAGGTAGCATAAAACAGATGGTAGGCATTAAGTTCAATATTGTGGTTAAATAGGGATTCTGGGATGAGAGGATATAGTACTAGGAAGGGGATTTAAAAACAGGAAGGAGACAATGGGAGTAACAGATGAGGTGTTTTATACCAATGGAACTCAGCAAAAGCCCTGGACTGGCGAAATACAAACTTATGATGAAAAAAGAAAGAGCAATCTATCTGCGTTAGGTGGAAAGGAAGAGTGGGAGCAGGATCAAAAGTTACTTGATAACAGATTGTTAGCCTTGAATGCCAAACTAAGGAGCACTTTAGAGTTTTTGAGTTTGAAGGAATCATATTCTCCAAAACCATATTTTTAAATCCCTAGGAAAACTATTAGTATAACACATAGTTACAAATTTAGAACATTTAAAAATAACAAATAAAAAATTCTACCACTCTGTTGTAATTATTATTATTATTATTATTATTATTATTTATAGCAACAGAGTCTCACTCGCCTGCCCAGGCTGGTGTGCAGTGGCATGATTGTAGCTCACTGCAGCCTCCAACTCCTAGGTTCAAGTGATTCTCCATCATTAGCCTCCTGAGTAGCTAGGACTAGACAAGCACACTACCACTCAGCTAATTATTAAAAAAAAAAAAGAGAGAGAGACAGCGGTTTGCTATGTTGCTCAGGTTTGTCTTGAACTCCTAGCCTCCAACAATTCTGCCACAGCATCCCAAAAAGTACTGGGATTATAGGGATGAGCTACCACACCTGGCCGTTAATCACTATTTTTTTAGCATATTTTTTAACAAAATTTTCTCTACTAGTAAATATTTTCGTACTCAAGATCATTAGATATGTTTGATTTTATTTCGTTTTACTGTGTTCACCTAATAATACGTTTCTCAGAGGACAGAAACTATTCCAAATTTTTAATGGCCAGATAGTTTATTAAATGTATACAGCATTTTCTTATTGTTGGCCTTCCTGTTATCAATTAAAAAAAAATAAGACTTTAGTGAACATTTTTGTGCATAACATTTATATTTACTATTATGAAGAGAGTCTGATCAAATGCATAAGCATGTAAGACTCCTGGTAAGAAATGCCAAAATGTTTTAAGAAAGATTGTACCAATTTATATTTCAGTCCAAAAATAAATTCCAGTTATTCTTAAAATGTAAGGTAATTCTTAACCAAGAAATGCCTTGGGCAAGAATTTTCTTTCTTTCTTATATCTTGCTAGTAGGTGTCAATCATTTGCTATCTGTGACTGAAAAACTTAACCATAAAAAAATTATGAATTCATCTTTTTGTTCATAAACCACGACCCTAATAAAACGTTAATGTGCAATTTTTTCTTTGCTTAAACCATAGTTGCTTCCTATATAAATTTGTTCTTAACACTTAGTGTTAAGACGCTAGTGTTCCTGAGATGCTAAGTGCCTATCATCTGTATATTTATTTTTTATTTACATTCAACCTACTTCCAAAAGTGTTGGTGTAAATCCATCTGCACCATCCCTGACTACTTTTTTGTTGTTGTTGTTTTTGAGACGGAGTCTCACTCTGTCGCCTGGGCTGGAGCACAGTAGTGCGATGTCGGCTCACTGCAACCTCTGCCCACTGGGTTCAAGCGATTCTTCTGCTCCAGCCTCCCGAATAACTGGATTACAGGCGACCGCCACTACGCCCAGCTAATTTTTTGCATTTTTAGTAGAGACTGGGTTTCACCATGTTAGCCAGGCTGGTCTGGAATTCCTGACCTCGTGATTCGCTTGCCTTGGCCTCCCAAAGTGCTGGGATTACATACGTGAGCCACCATGCCCAACCTCACTACTTTGTTTGTTTGTTTGTTTGTTTGTTTGTTTGTTTTTGAGATGGAGTCTCGTTCTGTCGCCCAGGCTGGAGTGCAGTGTTGCGAACTCGGCTCAGTGCAAGCTCCACCTCCCGGGTTCACGCCATTCTCCTGCCTCAGCCTCCCAAGTAGCTGGGACTACAGGCTCCCACCACCACGCCCGGGTTGTTTTTTTGTATTTTTAGTAGAGACGGGGTTTCACTGTGTTTGCCAGGATGGTCTGGATCTCCTGACCTCGTGATCCGCCTGCCTAGGCCTCCCAAAGTGCTGGGATTACAGGCATGAGCCACCGTGCCTGTCCTCCCGCTCCCCCGCCCCCACTACTTTTAAAGGCAGAAATTATTCCCCGGTTTCTTCATGAAGTTTTCTGACAGTAGTTTGACAGCTTCCAGAATGTTCTTAATGGGCTTTACACACTAAATTTTTTAACCCAGGTAGGTTACAACAGTAACTTATCTAGGTTAGAGATTTCTTTCTTTTTTTTCTAAAATTAGCCAGCCAATGCAGTGCTATTCTCGCTTGTCCTGAAAGTATAGTTTCCTCTCAAGCTCGAATCAAACTATAGTCTTTGCCAAGTATTCTCTCTTTCCACTCTCTTCTATCTACTTTCCATACCCCACCCCACCCACACATACACTTGATGTTATCAGTTCACTTTCACAGTAAAAATAATGCCATCAGTTAATGACATTAACCAGATTTCTTTCAAGATATATTCTGCATACATTATAAGTGACATATTTGAATCAAAATTACTCTCATTCAGCATCCAGTGACATCCAGGTCTTTAGAGCTACCATGTTCCTTAGCCTAATCCATTCTCTTATTGCTTTCTCTTCCCTCTTACATTTAGAACTACATTGACATCTGGCATATCTTATGAAGGACTACATTTAAAAATTTGTATTAATAATACAATACACATACTAAGATACTTGCAAATTTTTGTTTCATTTTCAAGGGCTATTTTAATTCATAACACTCCTTAGATTGCTTGGTTTATAATTTTGCTTAGCAACTGTAATGCATTTTAAGGCACATTTAACTAGTGCTTTTAAAAATTTTGTTCTAACTTGGGTCTGTGTGTGTGTGTGTGTGTATCTGTCCACATGCGTGAGTACGTGTGTGCATGTGTGACGGTGTTGGTCTCGTAGGGCCATGAAAAGGGTATTGCGTGAAGTTTT
Organism: Macaca thibetana thibetana; assembly: GCF_024542745.1. Lineage (NCBI taxonomy): Eukaryota > Metazoa > Chordata > Mammalia > Primates > Cercopithecidae > Macaca > Macaca thibetana. The sequence continues at coordinate 70,409,181 of NC_065592.1, forward strand.
AGTTATATTTATATTTTTTCTAGTTAATATAAGTTTAGTAATATATTCAAAGTTTTGCATGATCACTTGCATTAAAAATAAATTTGGAGAAAAGCAAGCATTTCTTATTCTGTGCAGTGATGGAAGCTTTATATTTTCGTGGGACATAAATTGGATTACTGTAATGCTGATTTCACTTATAATGCAACTTCTAATGACAGAATTTTAATAAGCTCATCTTGATCAAAGTATCAGTTAGGTTTATAACAAACACTCCCAGAACTTATTGACTTAAAACAAGTGGGAGCAAACTATTGCCCATGGACCAAGTCCAGATGCTGCCTATTTGTTTCCTTATTTATTTTTGCTGCCTGTTTCTGTAAATGACATTTTATTGGAACACAGCCTTGCTCATTTATCTACTTGTTGTCTATGGCTGCCATTGTGCTACAATGACAGAGTTGGGTAGTTGTGATAGAGACCACATGACCCACAAAGCTTAAAATGTTTACTATCTGGCCCTTTACAGAATAAGTTTGTGCACCCCTGGCTTAGAACAACAAGCATTTGTTAGCTCATTATTCTGTCAGCAATTGGGACTCAACTCAGCAGAGCAGTTATTCTGTAATGGCTTTTCCTGGACTCACTCATGTGGCTACGGTCAGCTGGCGGGTTGGCCACGGTTGTTGGTCATAGAAGGCCTCATTTACGTGTCTGATGGTTGTTGCTGGCTGTCAGCTCAGTTGGTCAGGGAGACTGAGTCATACGTTTTGTACAGGTTAGCCCGGACTTATTCATATAGATGCTGTTGTAGGACTTCCAAAAGCAGCAAGGGAGAGTGAGCTGCAGGAGGCAGGAAGTTTTCAAGCCTCCAATTGTATCGTATTTACTATTTTCTCTTTGGCTAAAGCGAGTCACAGTGTCACATTGTATTAGCTTGTTTTCATGCTGCTGATAAAGACATACCCAAGGCTGAGTAATTTATAAAGAAAAATAGGCTTCATGGACTCAATTCCACATAACTGGGAAGGCCTCACAGTCATGGTGGAAGGTGAAGGCCATGTCAAACATGGTGTCAGGCAAGAGAGAATGAGAGAATCAGAGCCAAGTGAAAGGGGAAACTGCTTATAAAATGATCAGATCTCGTGAGACTTACTCACTACCATGAGAACAGTGCGAGGGAAACTGCCCCTATGATTCAATTATCTCCCCCGGGTCCCTTCCACAACACGTGGGAATTATGGGAGCTATAATTCAAGATGAGCTTGGGTGGGAACACAGCCAAACCATTTCATTCCACCCCGGTCCCTCCCAAATCTCATGTCTAGAGATTTCAAAAATCAATCATGCCTTCCCAACAGACCCCTTAAGTCTTATCTCATTTCAGCATTAACTCAAAAGTCCACAGTCCAAAGTCTCATCTGAAACAAGGCAAGTCCTTTCTGCCTACGAGGCTGTAAAATCAAAAGCAAGTTAGCTACTTCCTAGATATGTTGGGGGTACAGGCAATGGGTAAATATAGCCATTCCAAATGGGAGAAAATGGCCAAAACAAAGGGGCTAAAGGCCCCATGCAAGTCCAAAATCCAGCAGGGCGGTCAAATCTTAAAGCTCCAAAATGATCTCCTTTGACTCCATATCTCACATCCAAGTAACACTGATGCAAGAGGTGGATTCCCATGGTCTTGGGCAGCTCCAACCCTGTGGCTGTGCAGGGCACAGCCCCTGTCCTGGCTGCCTTCATGGACTTCCACTGAGTGTCTGTGACTTTTCCAGGTACATGGGACAAGCTGTCAGCATATCTACAATTCTGGGTTCCGGATGATGGCGGCTCTCTTCTTACAACTCCAGTTGGCAGTGCCCCACTGGGGACTCTGTGTGGGGATTTCAACCCCACATTTCCCTTCCACACTGCCCTAGCAGAGGTTTTCCATGAGGACTCCACTCCTGCAGCAAAGTTCTGCCTGGACTTCCAGATGTTTCCATACATCCTCTGAAAACTAGACAGAAGTTCCCAAACCTCAATTCTTGACTTCTGTGCACCTGCAGGCTCACCACCCTGTGGAAGCTGCCAAGCCTTGGGGATTGCACCCTCTGAAGCCACGCCCTGAGGTGTACCTTGGCCCATTTAGCCATGGATGGAGCCTCTGAGATACAGGACACTAAGTCCCTAGGCATCAAACAGCAGGAGGGTCCTGGGCCTGGCCCACAAAACCATTTTTCCTCCTATGTCTCCAGGCCTGTGATGAGAGGGGCTGCTGCAAAGTTCTCTGACATGCCCTCGGGACATTTTCACCATTGTCTTGGTAATTAACATTGGGCTCCTTGTTTTTTATGCAAATTATGCAAATTTCTACAGCAGGCTTGAATTTCTTCCCAGAAAATGTGTTTTGCTTTTCTATTGTATTGTCAGGCTAAAAATTTTCCAAACTCTTATTTTTTGCTTCCCCTTGAACACTTTGTTGCCTAGAAATTTCTTCCACCAGATACTTTAAATCATCTCTGTCAAGCTGAAAATTCCACAGATCTTTAGGGCAGGAACAAAATGTCACCAGTCTTTTTGCCTAGCAAGAGTGACCTTTACTCCAGTTCCCAACAAATTCCTTATCTCCATCTGAGACCACCTCAGACTGGACCTCATTTTCTATATCACTATCAGGATTTTGGTCAAAGCCATTGAACTAGTCTCTAGGAAGTTCCAAACTTTGCCACATCTTCCTGTCTTCTGAGCCCTTCAAGTCTCTAGGAAGTTCTAAACTTTCCCACATTTTCCTGTCTTCTTCTGAACCTTCCAAACTGTTTCAATCTCTGCCTGTTACTCAGTTCCAAAGTCACTTCCACATTTTCCGGTAACTTTACAGCAGCATCCCACTCTACAGGTACCAATTTACTGTATTGGTTTGTTACTATGCTGCTGATAAAGACATACCTGAGACTGAGTAATTTACAAAGAAAAATAGGTTTTGTGGACTCACAGTTTCACATGGCTGGGGAGGCCTCACAATCATGGTGGAAGGTGAAAGGCACATCTTACATGGTGGCAGGCAAGAGAGCATGAGAGCCAAGTGAAAAGAGAAACCCCTTATAAAACCATCAGATCTCTTGAGACCTATTCACTACCACGAGAACAGTACTTGGGAAATCGCCCCCTTTATTCAATTATCTCCCCTCAGGTCCCTCCCACCACATGTGGGAATTATGGGAGCTACAATTCAAGATGAGATTTGGTGAGGAGACAGCCAAACCATATCACATATCAAGCATCAGTGTGCAAAGGGTCTATGCAAAGGTGTGGACACAGGGAGGCATGAACAAACTGTGGGCTATCACTGCAAAAATCTATCACAGTTGACTTCCTAATTTTACCGATAAGAAAAATGAGTCCCAGAGAAGTAAAGTGACTTATTCCTGCTCATATAGCTAGTCAGCATCTAAGCCTGTATTTGATGCAGAATCTCCTGCTTTGCAGTAGCAATGTCTCTGCTTTTGCTATTTGTCAATACACTTGAGCTTATCATCAGTGAACAATTATGTAGCCTACACAGATGGTATAGGGCAGTAGTTAACAACATGAACTTGGATTTCAGACCTCAATTTTAATCATGGCTTCACTATTCCTTAGGCGATTTTAAACAAATGGCTCAAATCTTCTGAACGTATTTCTCCCCTGTCACATACAGATGACAGAGCCTACCTCATAAACATGCCCGATGAGTAAATGAGATGCACTCTGTAAGGTATTGTGATAGTACCAAACTAGCATATGTGCTCAAAATGCTAAATAGCATTAGCGTAATTATCCTATTTCATAGTTTATAGTCCCTTCTTTGTATCAAAATATTGTTTATTCTTTAATATTTTCACCTTTTCTTGAAAAGCACAAATTTTTTAAAATTTTTCTTTTATTTTCACCTTTTTAGACCACTGATTTTTAAATAATTTCAGTCTTAATCTTTACAGCCTCATTTGTCAATTAAATGGCTTAATATGCATATAATAGGTGACCTTGTCATATTAAGTAGCATCTTTGGCCTTTGATTATCTTCTCTGTTTGATTTGGGGGCATATTCTAGGGGAGACATTATTTGTTGGAAAGATTAATTCCCTAAATCTATATATTTAGCCTCCAAAAAATCTAAGAGGGGCTGCCAAATTTACTGTATTCTAGAAGGTAGAGCTTGTTTCTTTATTCCCAGCAGACTAGTATACCTTAAGGCTTCCCATCTACTTTGATACCTGGTATAGAAATAATTCAGTTTTGTTGCTCCTATATATTTAGTATTACTTTATGCCATTATTACTTTTTATAAGAGAGCTAGTTCAAGGAATGATTCCATTCTTTTCTTATTCTGTTAAACCATGTTATTAGCATAATTATTTTAGATTAACTAATTTGGATTTTTTAAACACTAGAAATTATACTGTATCATTGTTTTCTCTGGAGACTATATATATATATATACTAGTACAGTGTTTCTTAGAAGCTTAGTTTGGATCAAATTAAATGCCAACTCTTTCTCTCTCTTTCTCTCTCTATATATACACACACACACATATATACACACACACACAAAACATTCTTTGACTTTGTTCTCATTATTTTACTGAGCAATTATATTGTTTTATTTTTACAAAGTTATAATGTATCTTTCTTTCTCTGTATCTATGTCTGATTTTAATGCCCTAATTTCAATTTAACTTCACCAGGGTAGCTCAATTTCAAATGTTCATAACATTAGCAATGCCAGTCATTGTGATATTACTTTATGATTATACTTAACTCATATGTTATTTCAAATGGCATAGAGCATTTCATTTTTTTCCATTGGAAAAAGCATGTGTCACGTGAACTCTAAGATTCATTTGATAGCATGTGTCTAGTTTCTGTGATCCCCTAGGTTTTTGTTTTGTTTTGTTTTGTTTTGTTTTGTTTTGTTTTCTCCAAGTTGTTTTGGTCTTTTAGATCTAGTCTTTAAAAGTAAGTTTCATTTAAACAACAAAGGCTTATAGTTTATTCAGAAAAATGTCTATATATATATATATATATATATATGTATATGCCCTAAATAATATAATTCCCTTGACCATACAAGAATTAGAAAGAGCAGCAAGAAAATCATGCTTATATTTTCAGTTTCTATTCTAAACTGCTGGCAAAGGACAAACAAGGCTATTAGTAGCAACTTGTAATCATGTACAGAATAATGCTTCCCTAAAAGGAAATTTACAAGTGTAAGTACAATCTCCCTTTTGTTAATTATGTTAATGGGAGCTTGCATGCTCTTTGTCACTAAAAACTTGAGGAATGTAGAATATTCTCATGTCATCAGGATGAGTATCACCCTGTAGTGACATTCACTACCACACTACTGCATGACTACAGATTTAGACATTCTTAAGGAGCTCAACTCTTGAGGACATGGAAATATGGGATCTAAGGATTTAGGATCACAAGATAAAACCAGGTTTTCTATTGAGAAATGCTGAGGTTTGAGGGAGAAATAAATCTTAGTTGGAATGTATAAAACATTGACTTGGAAGACACTTTTGAGATTACCTATGGGAAACTCTGTATCTGTTGACAAAAAAAACCTGAGACCTGGAGTACACAAAAGTCTTCTGTAAAACTTGAGTGTGAGCTACTGATAAAAGGATACAATTAGTACAGGACTGTGGAATTTGACATTATATCTCTGTGTTTTCTTGGGCCAGGTAAGGTTCTGAAACCACCCAAGGGATTCTGTGTATTTGATACTGACGCACGTTCTGGACATGACTTCCCTAGGGATGATATAGGGTCTAAGTAACAGTCTAGTCACGTTTACAGTTTCCACAATTAACACATAATAACACAGGGAACCTAGATAAATGTTGCTTTCAGATAAACAGAATTTTTTTTTAGTATAAATATATCCTAAGATTATTTTAGCGTAGTGGGGAGCTTCAAAATGAGGCCTGCAGATACCACCACCACAAAGGCCTAGCCAGAGGCAGAAGGTGGTATGGACTGTCTCAGAACCTGAGGAGATGAATTCAGCTCCACTGTGAAAGGGAGAGTGGTTGAAATGGGCCTGATGCTTGTGCATATCCACTCTGGTGGGTCAGTGTGACAGAGGGAGTTCATGCAGGAGGCCATCTTCAAAAGTGTGACATCACACAGTAGATTCTCGGCCTGGGACTTTGGAAAGCAAGCTGAGTGTCTGCAAAAGGGAGCTAACAGGAACCAGGCAGATCATCAGGGCCTGTGCTACAAAAGCTGAGCTTCTGGACTGTTATGTAATTCAATAAACAGGAGTGTTTGATGAGGAACTAAAGTGGATACCCACTTTTTGTTAACTAGGCCAAAATGATGACAGTTTAAAGGAAAATTATAGAAAAAAATGTGTGAATTAATTGATTGAAAAAAATAGTAATCGCCATTAACACTTTTTCCACTTAGTTTATATTAGTCTAGGAACTGTCTTGGGCTTCCTAAAGGTGAAAAACAGCAGCAACTCCCATTTGGAGGATTTCTTAAGTCCAGAGGGTCAAGAATAGGAGCAAAGGCCTTTGGGACCTTTGCATAAGCAATGTTATTATCCTTGACTTCCATATGAAGGGGAAGTCAGCAACGAAATGATGACCACATATTGCTGAGGAAGAAGAACGTCAGTCACTACACATACGAAACAGACACCGGCCAGGTGTGGTGGCTCACACCTGTAATCCAGCGCTTTGGGAGGCTGTGGCAGGCAGATCACGAGGTCAGGAGATTGAGACCATCTGGGCTAATACGGTGAAACCCCATCTCTACTAAAAATACAGAAAGAAAGTAGCCAGTGTGGTGGTGGGCGCCTGTAGTCCCAGCTACTTGGGAGGCTGAGGCAGAAGAGAATGGCGTGAACCTGGGAGGCGGAGATTGCAGTGAGCAGAGATCATGCCACTACACTCCAGCCTGGGTGAGAGAGCGAGACTCCACCTCAAAAACAAACAGACAACAACAAAAGAAACAGATACCTTAACAAATGTAAACAAATAAGTTCAGCAATACTGTTTCAAAGTTGAATTTATTATATTCTATGTGCACAAATCCATTCCTCCACCATACAGTAAATGGTTTTATTGAATTATAAATTAAGTATAAAAATAAAAACTATAATATATTCAGTTGTTTCCCCTACTCTGAATCTTTAACCACTTGTTTTTCCTTAGGATTTGAAAGAAAGAGAGACAAAGAGAGAGAGATAGAAAACGACATCTGACTAAAAAGTGAAACCACACTCTAGTGCCTGTATGTATACTCCATACAAATTTGATATTTCTATAGGTATTTCTACATTTCTACCAAAAAAGGTGTATGTACAGATAAATATACAGCAGTGAGTATTCAGATGATTGTTGACTTACCAGTACTGTGGATAAAAGTATTACTTTTTGTTGATTTTTATAAGAATTACTGAATGAAAATGTACACGTAAAAATACCTCAATTGCTTACATAAATTGAATCAAGTTTCATTATGATCTAAACACATTATTAGTAGTCAGCACTCTAAGATATTATGGCAAGATAGCCTTTTATAAGCCTATGTTCCTTTGTTCTCTTATGTTATAATATTCTACCTTCACCCCTTCTCATGGTTCAACCTGGTGAAACCACATTAATGCAACATTTTTCACCCTCGCAAAAGCCCTCAGCTCCCATGACCATGCACGGGGAATCAAGTAGAGGAACGCCTAAGCAGAAATGTGTCAGAACCTGAGTTCCGAATCACTACCTCAATTAATGTTTGAATTCTACCCAGTCTTTCTGTACTCTCTTAACCCAACTACAACTCATTTAGATGAGAAAGAATATCTGTTGGGATAATACACCCAATCTTTGGAAGACCAGGAGTGGAACTGGCTGAAGGGTGGCTAGAAATAAGGGAAGTTGAAATCTACCAACTGACACACTTTCCCTCTGCTGCCTTCCTGCCCTCTTCTCCCCACCACTTTCCTGCCCCTGCCACCTACCTTCCCCTTCCCTTCCTTTATTTTGTTTTTGCACATGCACACACCCACTTCTTACTTTCTATGAATGCTTCTTTCATTATTTTCTGCCACAGAAAGAGTGTTTTATTTCAGTTTTTCTAGTACCATGAATGCATAGGACCATTAGCATCTTAAAATTTTAGTTGGCCTTTTATTATTTAGCTCATTTACCTTATCCTGAGTTTTAAAATTCTCAGAGGAGGATTCAGTTTGCCCTAACTTGGGTTATATGCCCATACATAGACCAGTTGAGGCAGTTAGTGGGTTGAGCGCCTGACTGGTCCAGGTGGGGTCAGATGTCTCTCCTCTCAGATATTACAGCTGTTCTAGCAGAGAGGAAGCAAAGGAGGAAATGTATATGGCACCATGTAAATCATTTTGATTTAGGAAGTCAGCCCACATTGTACCCTTTGTAATTCTCTGTAATATTCTTATCATTACTCTTTTATTTCTGTGCTTGCCTAATCAATTGGATATGACGCATAGTGTTTGCCTCCTAGCTATGAATTTCTCTCTCTGATGGTGATTTTGACTCTTTGCCTAGCAATTTTGCTCGGAAGGATGCTCCTGGTTTGCCATAGCCCTTGGGAGCCTTTCTCTAACTGTACCTCCTCTCCAGTTGGCAGTCGAATACGTAATTACATAAAGATTTGAGTGAAGCAAGCAAAGTAATATTATGCTGTGGACCAGATATAGGCAAATTGTACCTTATAAGCAACCTTTTCTCCTTGTATCACAAGCAGTTAATTGAGAAGTCAAAACATATCTAAAACCAGTGTATGTTAAGTTCTTCAGTCATTAATTTATCTTCCTATCTTATTAACATTTACTGAGCATTATGCCAGCCACTCAACTCAGTGAAGAAAAATTAACTTTTTTTTTTGGTCTGTACTTATGGAGCCTTCAGTCTTGAGGAGGAAACAGATTCTAACCAAAATTCAATCAGATATATGTGCTACATGGCCTGAAATTTATTGATATATATATAGAGAGTATATAATAGGGTATTTATCATAATTTGAGCATTATGAAGAAAGAATGGTAGAGGAAGTGATGGATCTAAGATGTGAAGAACCAACAGGAGTTAAGTAAATAGAGTGTTTGCAAGAAGTGAGTGGGATAGGGCTGGAATTTCTTGCAGGGAAAACACCATGTGCAAAGATGATGTGGCAGGAGGAAACCTGTCATTTTCAAAAGACACATGATCAATACTGAGCCTAGAGAAGCAAGTAGAACAGATAAAATTTTATCCTACACCTTAGGGGCAAAGGCGGTCACTTAAGACTTTAATGGAAAGGAGACTGGGTCAGTTATCTGATAACTGATTAGTTGAATTTCTGAAATCGTTGATACAAAGTATAAGGCAAGGGTAGCTCAAAGGAAATAATAAAAAACCACTTGACAAAATTACAGTTAAGTGCCACATAATGACATTTCACTCAGTGATGGATCACATATACCCCAATTGTCCCATAAGATTATAATGCAGTTATAAATTTTCCATCACTTTTTCTATAGTATACTGTATTTTTATTATGTTAGAGTGTACTCCTGCTTAGTTAAAAAAAAAAAAAAGTTAAAGAGCCTCAAGCAAGTCCCTCAGGAGTTATTCCAGAGGAAGGCATTGTTATCATAGACAGTGACAGCTGCATGTGTGTTATTGCCCTCGAAGACATTCCAGTGGGACAAGATGTGGAGGTGGAAGACAAAGATATTGGTGATACTGACCCTGTGTAGGTCTAGGCCAGCAGCCCCCAACCTTTTTGGCACCGGGGACTGGTTTTGTGGAATACAATTTTTCCACAGACTGAGGGCAATGGGAGAGGGTGGGTTGGTTTCAAGATGAAACTATTCCACCGCAGATCATCAGGCATTAAATTCTCTTAAGGTGCACACACCTAGACTCCTCACATGTGCAGTTCACAGTAGTGTTTGCACTCCTATGAAAATCTAATGCTGCTGCTGAACTGACAGGGGGTGGAGCTCAGGCAGTAATGCTCACTCATCTGTTGCTCACCTCTTGCTGTGCAACCTGCTTCCTAACAGGTCACGGACAGGTACTAGAGCAGTACCGGTCCGGGTCTGGGGGTTGTGAATCCCTGGTCTAGGCTACTGTGTGTGTTTGTGTCTTAGTTTTTCAAAACAGTTTTTAAAGTAAAAAAAATAGTAATAATGTCTAAAAAATTCTTAAAATGTATAGCATAAGGATATTTAAAAGGAAATTTTTGTACAGCTGTGCAATGTGTTTGTGTTTTAAGGTTAGTGCTAATCCAAAAACTAAAGAGTTTAAAAAACTTAAAAGTTTATAAAGTCAAAAAGTTATAGTAAGCTAAGTTTATTATTGAAGAAATAAAAATATTTTATATATATTTACTGTAGCCTAAGCATACAGTGTTTATAAAATCTATAGTTGCGTAATGTCCTAGGCCTTTATATTCACTCACCTCTCACCTAGAGCAATTCCAGTCCTATAGGCTCCATTCATGCTAAGTGCCTTATTCAGATGTATCATTTTTATCTTTTATACTATATTTATATTGTACCTTTTCTATGTTTAAATATGTTTAGATGCACAAACACTTACCATTGTGTTATAATTGCTTATGGTATTCAGCATTAACATGCTATACAGGTTTGTAGCGTAGGAGCAATAGGTAGGCTATACTGTATAGCCTAGGTGTGTAGTAGGCTGTATCATCTAGGTTTGTATAAAAGCACTCTATGATGCTCACATAGAGAATAAATTGCTTAATGATGCATTTCTCAAAATGTATCCCCCTCCTTAAGCAACATTTGACTCTATTTTAACTCACCTCATGTGAAAGAGCAACACTTTGAGATAAGCAGAGCCAGATGTAAAATACGGTGTACTATACTTGGCAAATTAAAAATTCTCGCTAATTGTTGTTATTATTGTCCTCTTCCTTTTCTTTGTATCACATCTACAAAGCCATGTTTTCTAAACACATACTGGAGCTACCAGGATTTCAAAAAACAAGAGATTTTATAGAGCACATAAGAAGCAAGTGAAAAAATTGTAATATATATTTGGATTTCTTAAAAGTCATCAGAGAACAGAGATTTGATCCTTTTGTCTATAAGACACTACAATTATTGATGCTTATCATGAGTCTCCTGGGATACAGGCAACCGCCAGAGTAAATACAGATGATAACAATAGCTTATAGAAATTCTGTCCACATTTGGGTCTTTGTGACTCCCGAGCAGGACAAAAAATCATGTCAGGGCATGTGTTTAGAAGGATATCCTCTAATCTCATTCTTTCCTTCCCACATCTGGCAGTCAAAAGGATCCCCTTCCTTTTGGGAATCTTTTACTCTATTTTTAATGCCAGGACTGCAAAGATAATTAAAAGTCTTCAGTCATCTCGATTGTCACTGAGCACAGACTTCCTGTAAATAGCTGTTGGGGCTAAATCGTTTTTATGCTTTATTCCTTTGCCATCTACTGAAGATGTTACAACACACACAGAGAGATGGCCATCAGCCTGGCAACAAGAACAAATAGATAAAGTCTTGGCTATTTGACAAACTAGGACATTTACTGTGAATAATAAAAAGTTGGCCCAAATATTAAACAAAGATATTTTATTATGTAATTCATATTGTTTATTACCAGGGGAAAAATCAAAAACACTATTAAGCAATCTTGGTAAATCAAAGCCTTACAGTTATTACTTTTGGATTTAAATAACTTATAAATTCAGTTACTTACTTTTATATGCATGCACCCACAGATGATTTGCCAACTTACAATAAATATCCACTTGTAAATGATAAAATGTAAATAAACAAAAATTTAAAACAGGAGGAAGAGAAAGTAGATGATTCTGAGTTGACTTGTTCTCTGTGGACGGTATGATGATTAGCTAGATCTCTCCTTTTGCAAAATTTGCTCAGAAAACATGCTTTCTTTAATATTAAGGGGAAATGTATTATTATTTTCAACATAATTACATATGTATTGCTATAGAATTAGGATTGTTTATTCTTTTTCTTTATTATACTTTAAGCTCTAGGGTACATGTGCACAACATGCAGGTTTGTTACATATGTATATATGTGCCATGTTGGTGTGCTGCACCCATTAACTCATCATTTACATTAGGTATATCTCCTAATGCCACCCCTCCCTCCTCCCCCCTCCCCACAATAGGCCCTGATGTGTGATGTTCCCGTTCCTGTGTCCAAGTGATCTCATTGTTCAGTTCCCACCTATAAGTGAGAACATGTGGTGTTTGGTTTTCTGTTCTTGCGATAGTTTGCTGAGAAGGATGGTTTCCAGCTGCATTTATGTCCCTACAAAGGACACAAATTCATCCTTTTTTATGGCTGCATAGTATTCCATGGTGTATATGTGCCACATTTTCTTAATCCAGTCTGCCACTGATGGACATTTGGGTTGGTTCCAAGTCTTTGCTATTGTGAATAGTGCCGCAATAAACATATGTGTGCGTGTGTCTTTATAGCAGCATGATTTATAATCCTTTGGGTATATACCCAGTAATGGGATGGCTGGGTCATATGGTATTTCTAGTTCTAGATCCTTGAGGAAGTGCCACACTGTCTTCCACAATGGTTGAACTAGTTTACAGTCCCACCAACAGTGTAAAAGTGTTCCTATTTCTCCACATTCTCTCCAGCACCTGTTGTTTCCTGACGTTTTAATGATTGCCATTCTAACTGGTGTGAGATGGTATCTCATTGTGGTTTTGATTTGCATTTCTCTGAGGGAGAGTGATGATGAGCGTTTTTTCATGTGTCTGTTGGCTGTATAAATGTCTTCTTTTGAGAAATGTCTGTTCATATACTTTGCCCACTTTTTGATGGGGTTGTTTTTTTCTTGTAAATTTGTTTGAGTTCTTCGTAGGTTCTGGATATTAGCCCTTTGTCAGATGAGTAGATTGCAAAAATTTTCTCCCATTCTGTAGGTTGCCTGTTCACTCTGATGGTAGTTTCTTTTGCTGTGCAGAAGCTCTTTAGTTTAAAGAGATCCCATTTGTCAATTTTGGCTTTTGTTGCAGTTGCTTTTGGTGTTTTAGACATGAAGTCCTTGCCCATGCCTATGTCCTGAATGGTATTACCTAGGATTTCTTCTAGGGATTTTATGTTTTTAGGTCTAACATTTAAGTCTCTAATCCATCTTGAATTAATTTTCGTATAAGGAGTAAGGAAAGGATCCAGTTTCAGCTTTCTGCTTATGGCTAGCCAATTTTCCCAGCACCATTTCTTAAATAGGGAATCCTTTTCCCATTTTTTGTTTTTGTCAGGTTTGTCAAAGATCAGATGGCTGCAGATGTATGGTATTATTTCTTAGGGCTCTGTTCTATTCCATTGGTCTATATCTCTGTTTTGGTACCAGTACCATGCTGTTTTGGTTACTGTAGCCTTGTAGTATAGTTTGAAGTCAGATAGCATAATGCCTCCAGCTTTGTTCTTTTGGCTTAGGATTGTCTTGGCAATGTGGGGTCTTTTTTGGTTCCATATGAACTTTAAAGCTGTTTTTTCCAATTCTGTGAAGAAAGTCATTGGTAGCTTAATGGGGACGACATTGAATCTATAAATTACCTTGGGCAGTATGGCCATTTTCACGATATTGATTCTTCCTATCCATGAGCATGGTATGATCTTCCATTTGTTTGTGTCCTCTTTGATTTCACTGAGCAGTGGTTTGTAGTTCTCCTTGAAGAGGTCCTTCACAAAAAAGGCCTCTGACAAAATTCAACAGTCCTTCATGCTAAAAACTCTCCATAAATTCTGTATTGATGGAACATATTTCAAAATAATAAGAGCTATTTATGACAAACCCACAGCCAATATCATACTGAATGGGCAAAAACTGGAAGCATTCCTTTTGAAAACTGGCACAGGACAGGGATTCTCTCTCTCACCACTCCTATTCAACATAGTGTTGGAAGTTCTGGCTAGGGCAATCAGGCAAGAGAAAGAAATAAAGGGTATTCAATTAGGAAAAGAAGAAGTCAAATTGTCCCTGTTTGCAGATGACATGATTGTATATTTAAAAAACCTCATCGTCTCAGCCCAAAATCTCCTTAAGCTGATAGGCAACTTCAGCAAAGTCTCAGTATACAAAATCATTGTGCAAAAATCACAAGCATTCTTATACACCAATAACAGGCAAACGGAGAACCAAATCGGGAATGAACTCCCATTCACAATTGCTTCGAAGAGAATAAAATACCTAGAAATCCAACTTATAAGGGTTGTTTATTCTTATTTAAAGTTTTGTTTTAGGATATTTTTCTTTTTATAAAAGCTGCATTGCTAGCAAGAGTGATATTCTACTTCATTCTACTTCATAGAGTTATCACGGGCTTCTTTCCTGACTGAGAAGCTACAGTTCCTTATAGCCAATGAATAAAAGCATTTCATTCCCTGTGAAAATTACAGAGTTTGCCTATTGCAATATACATATAGCTCTATATTCAAAAAAACTCCTGGTTTTTCATCAGTGTATTTAATGCACTAAATTTCTCTTTATAGAATTCCACTCTATGGGAGCTGATGCTACCCAAGCAAATGCCACTCTGAGAGATTTTTCTTCCTTTGTCCAACAGATTTTTCTTGAAACAGTTGAAAGCCTCTAGCCCTTATAAATAAAGCTGAGCAATGAAACTCAATTATAATTAGCATCTTGAATTCAGATATGTAGTGTGTTTAAATTGAAGTAGAAGAACTGGCTTTTAGTTGTATGCATTAAAAGAATTGGTTGGTTATTTTCCCGAGCAGCTAAGCCCCTGAGTGGATGTTTACCATCAAAGTTTCTGGGCAATTTAGCTACCGCATGCCTTGTCTTCTTTATTCAGCGTCAGAACTTTCTTCAGCTGGCCCCATAAGAGGAAGAGCATAAAATTCCTGGTACTATGGCAATTGCTGATGGAAATGCTCTTCTCTTGGCCTCAGGAAGAAGGATTCCATACTATGAAGACCCACAGACTCTTAAGATACGTATTTGTCATTTTTGTTCATAATCGTATGCCAGACGTCAGAGTAGTGATGAGTCACCCCCTTTATTTCTACATATCAGAAACTTTTTAAATCATCAAATATAAGTGTGAACCTCTATATCTGTAAAAGGTCTATTCATTTAGGAAAAAAAAAAAAAAAATACGTGGCCAGGCATGGTGGCTCATGCCTCTAATCCCAGCATTTGGGAAGCCAAGGCAGACAGATCACCTGAGGTCAGCAGTTTGAGACCAGCCTGGCCAACATGGTGAAACCTTGTCTGTACTAAAAATATAAAAATGAGCTGGGTGTAGTGGCACACACCTGTAATCCCTGCTACTCGGGAGGCTGAGGCAGAAAAATCTCTTGAACCCAGGAGACAGAGGTTTCAGTAAGTTGAGATCATGCCATTGCACTCCAATCTGGGTGACAGAGCGAGTGTCTGTCTCAAAAAAGAAAAAAAATACGCTTCAGCTCTGTGACTGTGTATGTATTTGTAAATCAAAGTTGTTCTGAAATGTATTTAGTTAGGCTTTTTAAAGTAAAAAACAATGAAAAAGAAAGCTTAGTGATTATGCTAATTTATGTATTGCTGTGTAACAAATCATCCCCAGTTTCTTAAAACAATACTGATCACTCATTAATATATAATATCGTTAATATATAATATAATATATAATATCAGAATAATCATAGTATCTCTTATTATTCTGGGAGTGGCTGGGTTGGGCTTGGTGGCTTTCCCTCAGGGGTTCTCATGGAAATGGGGCAGATAATGGAGGATGCTGGTGTTACTTCAAAGGCTTTAGCCTGGCAGTTGATGATGGCAGCTGGCTGGAAACCTAGCTGGGGTTGTTGGTTTGAAAGTCTACACATAACCTCTACTTGTGGCCTGTGATTACTCACAGCATGGTGACTGGATTCCAGTAGCAAGAAGAGATAGAGATGGAGATGAAAGGGCAGCACACAGACACTACTGCATTTTGTGATCTCACTTTGCAGGACACACAATTTCATGTCCATCATGTTGTATTAATTGAGGCTGTCACAAAGTTTCATACAGTTTCAAGGAAAGAAGACACAGGTTCTCTCTGTCTCCCTTTTTTAGTTTAAAAAATTATTTTTATTCTTAATTGACAAATAGTAATTGTATATATCTGTGGGGTACAAAGTGATGTTTGGATACATGTATACATTGGTGGAATGAGCAAATCAGGCTAACATACCCATCAATTCACAGACTTACTATTTTTTTTGTGGTATGTTTACAAACTACTCTTTTAGAAACGTTGAAATATACATTATTATTAATTATAGCCATCTTACTCTGCAATGGGTCACCAGAAATTCTAACCCTGAGACCAATATTTCCCCTTTCCCTAACCCACCCTCTCAGCCTCTGGTAACCATCATTCTACTATTTCTATGAGGTCAACTTTTTCAGATTCCACAAATTAGAGATCATATGATGGAGAAGTAGCAAGGTCACCTTGCAATATGAGCAAGTAAACTACTGCAAAGGCCATATTAGGAAACTATAATCTGCTCAAAGTGACTCACTAAGGATCACAGAGTGAATTTGTAGTAATATTAGCTAACTTTTATTGGATGGTTGCCATGTGCTCCGCGGTGTTTTATGTGATTTATTATACATGTACTGTCATTCACATTATACAAGCTCATTCATATAATGTGGATTTGATTGTTTTATCCATTGTGAAGATTAGAAAACAGAGTTATCAACTTGTTGAAGATCACATAACTTGAAATGAAGATACAGAGACCAACTCTTAACCTCAATCTGATACTGTTTCTCCCTAGAAAATAACAAAAAAAAACAAAAAAATAGAATGAAAGGAGTTTTAGTCTCTTATTTTAGAGGACCTACTGTTTAGCCATATGACCTTGATTTACTTAAGTTTTATCTGTGAAAGGTAGAGATTCATGTCTAAAAATTTGAATAGTGATAGTGGACTTTTAGTGTTATTGTGAAGGCTGATTTATAATGTTCACGTGAAAGTGCCTAATATAGTGCTGGTCACATAAAGGTTGTCCAAAATAGACTGTTTTGAACATGTTATTTAATCAATTGAACATGTTATTTAATTAATAGGATGTTTTGTTTTTCCGTTAGTTTTAAGCAATTTGATATTGCTATATGGACAATGCTAAACTTCATCTTGTTCAAAGACCCCTATTTAGCCCTACTAATTCAAATTAGTTGGTAGGTATTACAAATGATAACATAAACAATTACATTTCTGACAAATGAGAAATTTTTGTAGCACTACATTTTGGTATGGCATATTGTTTTTTTTGTTTTTTTTTTTTTTTTTTTTTTTTTGAGACGGAGTCTCGCTCTGCCGCCCAGGCTGGAGTGCAGTGGCCGGATCTCAGCTCACTGCAAGCTCCGCCTCCTGGGTTCACCCCATTCTCCTGCCTCAGCCTCCCGAGTAGTTGGGACTACAGGCGCCCGCCACCGCGCCCGGCTAGTTTTTTGTATTTTTTTAGTAGAGACGGGGTTTCACCGTGTTAGCCAGGATGGTCTCGATCTCCTGACCTCGTGATCCGCCCGTCTCGGCCTCCCAAAGTGCTGGGATTACAGGCTTGAGCCACCGCGCCCGGCCGGCATATTGTTTTATAATCAAATATTTTTTAGAGTAGATGTGGATGCAAGTATACAAACATTTTTACCTCATAATTGTATATATTTATACCTATTTACATATGATTATACACATATAAATATGTATATATCTTATTTCATATATTGCTATATATATATAGTAAAACATGTAAACAGTTTCTTCCCTGAACCCTCGTACTTCTCGGAGTGTATACTTGGGGAAATGAACCAACAAACAGCCTATAGTTCCAGAATTGAAGTGATAAAAAATTTATCTCTTTTTTCCTTTGACTTTGATTGTATTTTCTCCTGTGTAACTAAAATGTTTTATGTTCAATAAGTGTTTGTTGATTGATCAAAGGATTTTAAATCTGAGATTAATCTTCAAGAGGGATTATTGCTTGTCTCTTGCTAAATATCATTTTGGGAAAAGCTTGAAAACAACCAAACCCCATTTAAGACTCCAAATTTGATCTGATGCTAATCTAAGCTTTATAAAGACTTTCTAGGCTTTTTGACATTGCAAAATTTGGTTCCAGTACATCTTGTCTTGGCAGGAATTCAAAAGTGTGGAAACTATTCAGCTGTCTTATAAAATTATTGAGGTTAATTTAAAATTTGGTTATATAAATGAATAAAGGGTCAGAGAACATACATGGCATTTATTTCATTACCCTAAACTGAACGTTGAAGGAAATCACTTGCTTTTTTACTTTTTTATAGTCACTTTTATCAGATTCTCCATTTCCCACCTCTTAAACTTAATGCTTTAAAATAATGAGTGTTCACTTTATGCTGTGCTAACGGTATCGTAATCCTCAGATAATATATATTAAATACTTTCATTTAAATAGAATATGACAAGTACAGTAACTAGAATAAAAGCTGAGGTCCCATCTTAACAATATTCATTTTAGACAAATTTATGACAGATTTAGGTGTGTGATTTTTGTACATTAACAATCAAAATCAACATTTTTGTTAATTGGCAGATGTATGCTTGTGTCTCTAATTGTGTTTAGAGGAAAATATTTAAGCACTTTATTTATTTAATTTTTTCAAACGTAGCAGTCATTTCTAACTTATTGCAGGCCCTGTCATCTGTAGGCTGTGATGCTGTCATCTAAATCTACCTGAATTCATAGGAAGCTCTGTATGATATTTGTTACCAGACCTTAAAATGCAAGACAACTGCATTTATATAATATATATTTATATAATATATTGTCCAATATAATATAATATATTGAACAATTAATATATTGTCTAATTGTAGAAGCAAGAATATGTCCTTAACATTAGTGCTTCTCATAAGAGAAACCAATGGAAAAATACGTTGGAAAAAATGCAATAAAATTTTTAAAGAAACTGTTTATTTCTAAATCTGGGTCATAAATAAAATTTCAGATAAGTTTATTTACCTAACTTACAGTTGGCCAGTGATCATCCTTTCTTCCTGTCAAACAGACTAATTACTCAGGCAGTGTGCTTTTGCCTAATGGTATAAAACCGGCTGCAACGAAGGGACATTTTGAGATCTGATCTTGGCTATTACCGGGTCAAAATTCAAACTCTTTCTCATGGTTCCTGCAGATCTTCAAACAAGAGAGACGCTGAGAACTAACATATCTGTTACTCATGGAAAAAAATCAAGTACAATGATGTCTTTTTATGTTATGGAGAGCATGCTGACCACAACACGAAAGAGAACTAAGTTTACTTTTCACAAGGGGAACAATCACTGGATCTTTTCTTTAGTGATTAACGGCTGTAACTTTTTTTTTTTTTTTTCCTAGCTCCTTCCCAGTGCAAGCACAGGATGGAAGATAAAAGCATAGATGTCTCAAAATCACTTTTAGTCACTTATCTGGTGGTGAAGATTTTGAAATGCAGGTCAAATTTGCCGACTTAAGATATATAAGATCTGCAGAAGAAACATCCTTGCTTGAAATAGAAGGAGCAAAGAAGCAGTAGGCCTTCACTGTCTGATTTAGGGGTTCAAACTTCTAGGCTACTATGTAATACTGACCCCTTAGGTAAATATGAATTCCCTGTAACATACTGTAAAACTGCATTTGAGTAGAAATAAGAAGCTTATGCACAGGGGTCATATTTTAGTCATCTTTTTATTCCCAGTGGATGACACAAGGTTTTTGAGCTACCCAAACTCTTCCTAACAATTTCTTACCTCATGGGAGAAGAGCATGCCATTAGTTTAAAGAAGGCACGTCCAAAAATGTATTCTAAAGAACTCACATCTCTCAAGCAACCTCATGATGGACATTTAGAATGAGTCTCTTTTTCATGGTTATCATAATTTCTCTGGTACGGAAACTTTTGTTTAACCTATAATCTCCGAATTAATTTGGTCAGATAACCTATCATTTTTTTTCTATATGTAGCCTTTGACCTTCTGTAGAACTAACGAACATGACCCATGTTGGAAAAGTAACATTGCTTGTTTTGGTGAATAGCTCATTTTTGCCCATTCCCTAAGTTTCTTTTCCAAGTTTTTCTTCAATAAGTGCTTTGTCTACCAAAACTTCCTAACTTAGAGGTTGTAGAGTGGTAATAATTCATAATTCTTTATGTATGTTCTTAAGTATGAGGCATAATTATTTACAAATTTCTTAGGATCACCCCAAAAAGCATCGAATGGGAGCTTCCTCTTGATACAATTTAACCCTTACTGCTTGCCTGCACTCTGTATGTATTAGTCCATTTTCATGCTGCTGATAAAGACATACCTGAGAATGGGCAATTTAAGAAAGAAAGAGGTTTATCGGACTTACAGTTCCACATGGCTGGGAAGGTCTCATAATCATGGCAGAAAGTGAAAGGCACATTTCACATGGCAGCAGGCAAGAGAGTGGGCTTGTGCAGGGCAACTCCCATTTTAAAGCCATCAGATCTTCTGAGACCCATTCACTACCCTGAGAACAGCATGGGAAAAACCCATCCCCATAATTCAATCATCTACCACTGGGTCCCTCCCACAACACATGGGAATTATGGAAGCTACAGGATGAGGTTTGGGTGGGGACACAGACAAACCATATCACTGCGTTACTTCCCATTGCCTCTTCATTGTATTCATTTGTCTTCTTTCTTTCTCTACCATCAGGGATATAATCCTCTTGTCTCTCTTGCCACTTCTCTCTTTCCTGTGGCTCCCAGGGAAGTCAGCCAAAACACAAAGCAAATAAACATGAAACACAGTGAGATGTATGAATTTTCTTTTATTTCTACAATCCTATAAACCAACATTAAGTACAAAAATAATGTTCGGACATTTAGGGGGAAATATCTGTGGAAATGATACAAATGTGACAGCAACTATAACTGGAAATAATTCTGACTTTATAAAGTGTTGGATCATAAAATGCTTAGGGTATGTGGTAACGTGTGTGTAAATTATGAAAATAAAAATTCCACTAAAACATGTTTAAAAGTTACTGTATAAAAGTACAGTTTGTCTCTAACTTATTGTTTAGGGATTAATTTTTTAGATAATTAATAAAGCTTTCATAGGGATCTTATTTTAATATCTCTAGGAGGAAAAGGCACATAACTTTCCTTCTATTTTCTGAAACATGGATCTTAATGATTTTTGATTAAGTTCAAGTTGCAACGTCATGAAGTCTAACTTTCGAAGTATCATTTAGGCATGGGAATTTGAGATGCTATTGTCTCTCTAGGTATATAGGTTCTCATTAATATGAACAATTAACAATTATGACTAATCAAACTATTTTTACTTTGTGTAACACCTTGTATTCAAAGATTAAAAGTGTTTGATTTTCTAGTAAAGTTGGCTTACATTTTATGCATGTGAAGATTTTTTTCTTTTTGCCCCTAAAGCCATTCTGTATCTTTAAACGAAGTTAATGAGTATTTAGTTTGTGCTCACAGTAAATCTACCAGTATTAACTGCCTTAAGACATTTTATTTTCTTTTATTTATTTATTTTATGTATTATTTATTTATTTTATATTATTTATTTATTTATTTATTGAGACAGAGTTTTGCTCTTGTTGCCCAGGCTGGAGTGCAATGGCATGATCTCGGCTCACTGCAACCTCAGCCTCCCAGGTTCAAGCGATTCTCCTGCCTCAGTCTCCCAAGTAGTTAAATACAGGTATGCTAGATATATAAGCTTTGGAAATTTTGCTTTAAGGATTGTCTAAAAAATATGTAAACAGTACCAGACACAAACTAAAACCTCAAAAAGCATACTTAGTTTTCCTTTTCTTCTTCATCACTGTCATCATTGACATCATCATCTAACAATTTTCCTGCCCTAAGTAGTTGTTTATTTGAACTCTGCAGGAATTAGAACTATTTTAAAACCTGTATCTTGGCCAGGCACAGTGGCTCATGCCTGTAACCCCCCTAGACTTCGGAAGGCTGAGGCGAGTGGATCACCTGAGGTCAGGAGTTGGAGACCAGCCTGGCCAACATGGTGAAGCCTCATCTCTACTACAAATACAAAAAATAGCTGGACATGATGGCAGGTACCTGTATTCCCAGCTAATTGGGAGGCTGAGGCAGGAGAATCCCATGAAACTGGGAGGTGGAGTTTTCAGTAAGCCAAGACCAAGCCGTTGCTCTCCAGCCTGAGCAACAAGAGCGAAACTCCATCTCAAAACTGAACAAAACAGCCAATCGAGTTAGTACTAATGTTTCACTTTATGAATACAGAAACTCGTACTTTAAAAAGTTAAATAAATTTCCAAAGCGTTTATATCTAGTAGTTGCATAGCTGTATTTAAAAGTTGGATTATTCTTTTAACCATCGTTGTGAACTATGTTATTGCTAGAGGGTTTAAAAAACAGGGGAAGAAAAAATATGCTTGGGAGGCCAAAGAAAATACAAAATAGGAAATTTTATTTCCTAATGTGGTTTAATTTATTTCATGTTCAATTCTTGCTTTTGGATAGAAAGTGTTCTAACACTGAATTGGCTTATAATATGTGTCAAAATTTAATTCTTCAAAATATCTCACATGCCACCTCATTCTTGAAACTTTTAAAAAAAAATCCCTTACTTGATACTATCTCTTCCTCATTTGAGCATACTTAGCTTACACCCTTTGTATATTGCCTCATCTATATTATCAATCTCCCTGCAACATCTATTTTCCCCCTGCCCTAATACACCCACATATACACATAAATTAAATGCCTTCAGTAGGACAGTTTCTTATTTCATTGTTTGTTTATTCATTTCATTGTTCACTCATTAATTTATTCATACATCTAACATACCTGTATTAATCACACACAAGAAACAAGTCACTTCTTTGTCTTTCAAAGTGTGTGTTGCCTAATGAAAGAAAAGAGTGAGTGTACCAATATTTATCATGTAGTGCTTGCGGGGCCACCTTGCACATCTTGTACACAGTAGGCCATCAGTGAGTATTAATTGAACAGATAGGTATGCCTTGTGAATGGAGTCATTTTGTTGAAAATACTAATATAATTTTATTTTGGAAATAATCGATAAAATGGTGTGATTAAATACTCTTAATTATTAAATACTTTGATTGTCAGATTACCTATGCACTATATGGCTTTACCTTATAACCTCAGGTTACTCTATATGTAAAGGAACATATGTTGATTGTATTTAATGCTGTCTCTGCTTTACACAGGTTTCTGTAACATATGACTAATCTATCCTTGGAGGAAAATTGGTCCCGAGTATGTTGAAATCTACATTTTGCTCAGCTGGGTGATGATGAAATTTAATTTCATTTTTCACTATGTTTAGGGTAGAATGTCAATAATATGGAAAATGTCAAACTTTATGTCATAATTAGAAATAATATTTCTGTTTGAGAAATTAGGTACATCGTGCGAATGTTCTAAAATGCTTTCATTATTGTTTCATTTTTCTGATTAATGATTAAGACGTGGGAAAATGAGAAGAGTTTTCCAGTATACTGATAATCAAAATAAATTGTGTAATAAACTCTCAAGTAGACTCATGTCTGGAAGCCAAAAGATTATGCCTTGGGCTTAGAAAAGTCAATATAGAAGCAGCTAGAAAACAGCATGCTTTAAAAGTAGAGGCCTGATAATAAGGGCATGCATTCTAAAATCACTGTTCCATTAAAGAAGATGCAAACCTAGTTCTCTCCCTGTTTTAAACATTGTTTGAACTTCAGTTCCTTTAGCCAATTTTTTTTCCATATGGGCCATTAGATTTTCAAGAGGGACTCTGTGAGATTTGAACTGGTATGAAATAATGTTTTAGTTTCATCTTAGAAATGTTTGGATGATTCCCTGCTCATATCCAGAATTCAAGAGGAATATTTTACTCCCACTCAACCTAATAAACTAGTTTTGCTATAAAAATGAAATTTTTATTGACTATAAACTCAGTTCTCTCTACCTGTATCTCTTCAGTGTCCACAGAAATGTGCTCAGTTGGACTTCATGCCCCACACATCAACATATTTATAAAGACACATCCAGCAGCCAGGGTCTAACAAATCTTTATCAACCATCTACCATGTACAGTGCATTGTTGTGGGCACAAGAGATACAGACAGCATAAATCAATATCTCTGCTTTCAGGGAGATTACAATTTAATGAGGATGCATTGAAACAAATATTAGAGCACAATGAAGAGATAATGAAGATGTATGTTTGATGTAAAAGAATACAATGACTAACTCTGTAAGGGAGGCCAAGTAGTGATTCACAGGCAGGTTGATTTTGATCCAGAGCTTAAAGTTTGAGTGGGATAGCATCAGATTACTACAATGAAAAAAAAAAAAAAAAAAGTGATTAGTAGTAAACAGTGATTGTAGACTCTCCATAGTCTCATTCTATGCACTTAACATATATTACCTCATTTAATCCTCTTAAACCTATGACAAAGCATAATTATTATCCCAGTTTAGAGATGAACAAGCTGTTAAGAGGTTGATTTACCTAGTGTTATACAACAAATGATCAAACGTTGATGTAAACCTAGCAGTTTGGTGCAGGGACCTGATTCTGGACAGAAAAAATTGATTAATACAGGACATAAAATATGCATGCATATATGTCTTTAGGTTTGGGAGGATAAAGGTTCAAAGGTTGGATGACTTGTAAATATGGCCGGTGAAATAGGGGGCTCGAATTAGAGGTTGGAGCAAGATTGTGAATAGGATTATATACCAGGTGTTTGTAGTTACTACTGTTACTATCTATATCTCTAACAATGAAGAAAATATACATTTTTTAAAAGTATCCTCATGAGATTTCAGAAGAAAACTGTGGTAGCAGTGTCAAGGGTAGCTCTTACAGGAAACAGAATATAAAATGATGATTGGAAATCAGTTAAGATGACCTATGCAATTGTATAGGTGGGAGGATATTGATGAGGATTCAAACCAAAAATATAAATCTGCAGTGTTATAGAAATGTAAGTTCTGACTAATAAAACGATCTTATGATCAAACCTCCACAACCAGCAAGAAATTTTGCAATACACAAGGTAGACAAAGTGATAAACATAAAAACATTAACATTTAGCTTGAAAAGAAAATTAAACAGGTCTCAAAAGCAATAGCCACTTTAGCTGTGGCAAATGCTTATACAAGATAGCATATAAATGTGGAGACCATTCAGTTTTCGTCACCAAAGGAAATTAATTCTCAAAGCAGCAATTCAGATAGAAATAAGCAAGACATTAAAGACGCCTCTGACTAATTCCCTCCTCAAGAGTGAATATCCTTGGATTTTTGACAGGGATCAGTTAAATTGTTCATAAAGTGCAAAAGGACAATGGAACTAAATTGCCTCCGGCTGTGTAAATCAAAGTTATAGTTTAGAGGCAGTTACCAAACCAGAAATTTGTATGAGCTATTTAAACTTTTCATTTTTAGAACTAACCATATCTTTGCCTTTGGCTCACTTTCTCTTTCTCTCTCTCTCTCTCTACCCCTCCCTCCCTCCCTCTCTCCTCTTCCTTTTTTTCTTAAACTCCAGTAATTTTCATTTTCTGCTAGAAAAATGATACGTTACGTCAAATTTCTTTGTCACACCCAGAAAGAAGTAGCAAGGTTGTAATATAGTCAGCCATTGGTTCACTTAATTAGTGGTAAATTGTGCTGTTTCCTCCACCACCAGAAAGAAAAAGAAAAAGAAAAATACATTGATCTCATCCAAGCCCTAGATGGAGATTTTTTTTAATTGAGTAAGTCCTTAAGCTGATTGATTTTACATGGCACTAAAAATACACCATGTTAGTCAAAAATGCAAAAAAAAAAAAAAAAAAAAAAATTATTCAATGTCTGCCTCTAACACTCAAGTAAAGCAACATATCACTCTATCCCTGGATCTAGCAGAAAGCCTGGTGCACAGTAGGGACTTACATATTTCTGTTGCATGAATACTGAACGTTGGTCCTGTGATCTAATTCCTAGGAATCATAGTATCCAAATCTATTATGAGAACTGAGAGACTACAAAAATGTGTTTAAAATGAGTCTTGGCACTGCCCTATTCTAATCTCTCCTTTGGCCGACTACAGTGAAATGGCTTCAACATTTCAGCCTAAAGTTATTTGCTCAGATGAAATTTATATGGGTGCTTAAATAAATCAAACAAACAAAAAACAGAAACTATGTTATTGTGAAGTTTAGAGAACTGAAAATGATCCCGTCCCCTGCCCTAATTCCACTGCAGCCAGTCATAGGGTTCTGAAAAAATGCAGTTAGAAAGCTAATGGTACAGACAATATTTATGCTAAATTGATCACATACCTTTTATAGTCTTTTGTTTTCAGATTTTCCTCTTCACAGGTCATATAGTCTTTAATTCATGGCATCTTTTTCCTCTTGTATAAGTTTCTTTAGCCTTTTACTCCAGTGCAGACATGAAAACAGCGTGTTGTTTAAATTAAGTTTCAACAAGGTGAGTCAATTTGTAAATAAGAAATATAGCTTTGGTTTCATGCGCCATTAGTTATTTTAAATAGCTGACTTCTTAACAGCTTACCTTCATAGAATATCAACTTCACAGCTTTATTGCAATATCGTTGACAACACAATAAACTGTCCCTATTTAAAGTGTACAGTTGGTTATGTTTTGACATGTATATTTATTTATGAAATTATACCCACATGAAAATAATAAACAGATCCATCATCCCCAAAAGTTTCTTGATGCCCCTTTATAATAACCCTTCCTCCACCAACCCTGGTTTTCAGGAAAAACACCAATCTACTTTCTCTCACTATAAAGTAGTTGCACTTACTAGAATTTTATATGAATGAAATCATGCAACATGTTTTGTATTTTTTTTTCAGTAGTCATCATTATTTGAATTACCCTTGTTGCTATATTTGTCAATAGTTTGTTACTTTTTGTTGTAGAGTAATAGTTCTTTGTGTGGCTATACTATAATTTGGTTTTCCATTGACTTGTTGAAGGCCATTTACTGTTGTCAGTTCTTGACTATTGCAAACAAACCTTCTGTGAACATTTATTTACAAGTCTTTGTATGGACACGTTCTTTCATTTCTTGTGGGTAAATTTATAGGAATGAAATGATTAGGTCATATGATAAGTGCATTTTTAAATTTTTATAAAACTGTTGAAATATTTTACAAAATTTCTGTGCCATTTTAGATTCCCACTAGTAGTATATGACAGATCCAGGTCCTCTGTATTCTCACTAACACTTGATATAATCAGTTATTTTAATTTTAACAATTGTAATCAGTGTAGAGTAGTATCTCATCATGGTTTAATTTTGAATTTCTTTAATAGTTAATGATGTTGGGCATCTTGTTATGAGCTTATTTGTAATCCATATATATTTTTTTCATGAAATGTCTGTTCAAATATTTTGTCATTTTTTTTTCTACTCTGGTGTTTATATCTTTCTTTCAAATTGTAATATATGAGGCCTTTGTTGTGTATGTTTTACAAATGCCTTCTCCTAATTTGTGTATTGAATTTAAGTAATGTATCTTTTAATGAGCAAAAGGTTTAGGTTTTGAAAAAAGTCTAATTGTTTTAATTTTGATGGATTCAAACTTAATTGTACAGTTCATGTTTCAAAAATCCTATCTAAGAAACCATTAACAAATTCAATGCCAGTAGAATTTAATCCATATTTTCTTCATGCAGATTTATCATTTAGCTGTTATTTGTTAGGGGTTATTGACCTATTATATTTTTGTTAGGCATTAATGATCAATTTAAAAACTTAACATTTTGTCATTTTGTATTATCGTTTTTTACATATTGTTTTATATATTTTCATACACTTCCTAAAATTGCATTACTAAGCTATATCTATGTTCATGAGTGATGTAGGTCTGTGGTTTACTTTTCCTGTAAGATAAAGAAGCTGATTTCTTACCCACTTTACATCATAGTGTAAAGGTGATCGTTTATGATGCATTCCTCAGTCCCAGCTTTGATTCTCTTTTCCCGTACTTTAGGTATTTTTCCTCACCTTTCTGCCCTGGAGCGTCTGTTTCTCTAGGAGTGAAAAACGGATGTTCCCTTTCCTCTCTATCATGAGGGTCGTGGCTGAAACCCCTATATCCAAAGACAGGTTAACAAGATAAAGGCATAGCAAGTGTATTTGATAGTTTTACATAGCATGGGAGGCTTCAGAATGAAGAATCAAAGATACAGAGAAAACGATCTGTTTTTATTTAGGTTATAGGAAGTATATTTTTATTTAGGTTGTATGAGTATATTTTATTTAGGTTATATGAACTGCCACATGGAAATACGATTATACAAACAGTATATAATCTCATGCTAATAGATTGGGTGGGACAGCTCAGCAAGGCCTGTCTGTTAAGATGTTTCTGGGTCTCTCTGTGCGACACTTTTCCCTCCTCAGTGTGGGGTAGGACCCTCTGGAATGAGGGTCTTAATCTCTTAATGGCCAATCGTTACTCAGAAAGAGGTGGAGAGAGTTTAGAGTAATATTTTTAAGTTTTACAGCTGGCTTTGGGGAAAAAGTGTTCTAGACTAACCTTGAGGAAAACAGATTGTGTGGCTTACCTCAGGGGAGACTGAGGGGCAAGAGGCAGGAGGGCAGGAGAAGATCAAAGAGAAACTGCTTCTGAGGCTGCTTCTTAGGCCTTCAGATTGCGGTATCATTTTGTGAGACTCCACATATTCATAATATTATCACTATTGTCTTTTTCTTTTCTGGATTCAGTAGTTATCATATTTCCTATAGTGTCATACCACTAAGCTCTCAGCAATGATATGCATAATAAGATGCTCATTATTATTATTCTGCTATCACAGCTGTTCTCAACCCTATTAGACTTCATGCATTTTATTTTAACATATATTTTTCAATTCCTTTTCACTATCTGGAAATGAAGTATAAGTTCAACCATATCAGTACAAATCCCCCACTTAAAATGAAAAGCAGAAATAAAGGGTGAGTAATTTACAATGAAATAATTAAATTTCTTTTATTTTGTTAATGCTCGCTTGGGAAATCTTACTATGAAGACCTAATGAAGTAATCATAGGCTTTTTTTTTTTTTTTGCACCTATAAATAGAATGCCTTTAACGAGTCAGCTACAAATACAGATTTATTTTATCACATTTATTATATCATTTTAGTCACATTCATTGTATAATTCTATCAAAAATCATCAGCAGTATTCCTATGGAGGTAATGTGACTTTGCCTAATGCAAAACAACTATTGATTTAAAGGAAAGTTTTTTTAAGATTAATTTTTCTTGAATTTAGATAGAGATTGCTTCATGGAAACTTAGTCTATAACTTAAAATATATCATAATGCTTTGTGTTTTATGTAAAACAGGGTTAGGATTAAGACTCAAGTAACTCCAAAGAGATGTTTTTTCGTCTTGTTACCCAGCAGTACATTCAAATCCATATTGGACGTGGAAGCCTTCTTTGATGTGCGGGACTGTCCTGACCTTACCTACTAAAATTCCCATATTTTCCTAAATCAATCTGACAAGCAAAACACACTGCCTCCCAGGTTTGCAAAATCTCCCCTAGGAAGTGGTACTGCTTCTGTGAATAGTCACCAGAAAAAAAGTTTAAATAAAAATTACATTTCACCTTAAACATTATTCAATTATCCTACCTTTCATTTCTTCAAAGCTCATAATTAGCAAAATGAGCTTGGAGAATATTATTTCTAGGCATAACATAGTTTGCTATATATTATTTTCTACAATTTTTAGCTAGGATTTTTATATCTGCATATTAATCCCATGAATATAGGTTAATTAGCCTCTTTGGGAATCCTGATGAATTTGTATACATTTAATGAAAAGTATATGCTTTCGATAGCTAATGTCAATGTCAAAATATAGAGACAACTCTTTAAATTTTAAATGTTTTATTCTGGAAGCAAGAATTGCATTTTGGAGCATATACCCAGACTGGATGATCTTTGGTATTTCCAAAGAACAAGGAGAAGGCTGGAAGTTTGATAACATGGAGAAATGTTACATATTGTTCTGAAAGAAAATTCATTGGCACTAGTAAAGTTTTTGAGGAATGGGCAAGTTCTGATTGGTGAATGATGGTGGTGGGGAAAGCTAGTCGTAGAGTCATAGTAGGTTGTCTCAGTAGCTATTAGATTGTTACAACAGTCAGTTTCAGCAGCCAGACTTGAAGAGAATTACATTATTGAAGCAATGTTATGTGCCCTGAGTGCTTTTTCTTCCTGCCCTTTACTCTAGGTGTGACAAGAATGACTCCAATTTGTATGATCAGCTTTTACAATAACATTAAAACAACTCTCTCTCATGCGAAGTAATACAAAATGACTCTATTACCAGTGGTTTTCATTTGAGAATCAGAGAAAGGATTTTAAAAAAAGAAACCAAATGGGAACTCCGTTCCGCTGCTGCAATTAATAGGTAACAGTGTTGTGGATGCATATTTTTGAATATATTTTAAAAATCAAATTATTTTTTAAAAATATGTTTAACTCTCAGAAGTTCTTCAGAAATATCACTTTTAAGATAAGATTTTATCTCTTTGGAAGTCTTTGTAATAGGTACTAATTTGCATGATGAAATCTGGTCCAACATGGACTCAATGATGGTGATGCTATGTTGCATCATGTTCCCCTTAATGACAATGTTATTTCTCTTCACTATCTTCTGGATTTTGTTTTTCACTTAACATGTTCCATGTCAGGGGCAGAAATGAAATGCTGCAACAGATTTGCAGACCTAGGAAGACCTAGGAAGAGGATGGTCAAGGAAAGAGATGCTACTCTTAGGCACTTAAAGCAATTAAAAATTTGGAGAACTTTTGTTCATGTCATGTGTCTTTTGAGTAGTGAGAAATATTAATTAGAAAGCTTGCTTAAATTTTTAAACAAATAAGCAGTAAATGTTGCTGAATACATTGTCAACAGTCTTCCTTCTCCATATTGGTATGTATCCCTTAAGAAACTTTCAGTGACAATTTCAGGAACTTCCCTAGGGTTAATGAAGAACCACCAGACTTGAAAAATGCACACATGTCATGAGGAATAAAGATATTAATTCAGCATAACAATGATATAACATTAAAAATGAAAATGGTAAACAGCAGTCTGTGTTCTATTTCTGAGTTTAAACAGAATTGCGGCTTTTCTTTCAGACTATTTTTTTTTTTTTTTGGAGCACCTTTAAATTCACATCAAAATTGAGAGGATGGTACAAAGATTCCCAATATTTCCTTCACCAACCCATGCATAGCCTCACCCATTATCAACATCCCCCACCAGAGTGGCATATTTGTCATAACTGATACATCAATCCATCATGATCATCCAAATACCATAGTTTACATTAGGGTTGACTCTTGGTATTATACTTGGTGTGGATTTGGACAAATGTATAATGACATGTATTAACATTATTGTATCATACAGAATATTCTCACTGCTCTAAGAATTATCTGTGTGTCACCTTTTCATCTTTTCACACCCCCCAAAAAATGATGTTTTTAATGGTTAATGATGTAAGTATTTTTTACAGGTTAGTGGTCAGTTTTAAACAAAAAATAACCTTAAAATATTAAAATATTATACATAGTTACTGGATTATGCAATATCCTAATATGCAAGTATATTGTGAAGTATTTTTAACTAAAACATGAAGGCTTATTTCAAAATAGAGGTATTAAATGAGTTTGGGAGATGTCATAGTTGAGCTTAGAGTGTGGTAATAGATTTTCAATATATCCTAAATGCCTAAAGTTTCCAGGTGTTAGGTTTTGCAGAATGATACAACATATAGAAAATATAATAACTTAATATATGTTGTGTATATTTTTCAATGTGAAATTATAAGGGAAATCTAATACTGCAAATATAATAGAGTGTGCTGGGAAAATGCAATTAAGAAAACTGTGGTAGTCAAGTATGCAAATTTTGTCCATCTGTTGAACAAACCCTTGGGATAACATGGAATTGACGGAAAGAAGTGAGTGATTATATTCCAAGCATTCCTGTCAGAAGTCATCCATTTTAAGCCTAACTGTGAAGATAGAAGCCTTTTCTCAACGTTCTTAGTATGCCAGAATTTTTCCCTGGTCTGAATGACTTAACAAGCTCAAAAGACAGAACAAGAAGCAGAATAAATTCAGATCCATTTGCGAATTAAATCTGCATGAAACTTGAGCCAATTCAATCTCTTAAATGGCCTTGGCAATGACTTAGCTTCCTGGTTAGAATTCTCTGTAGAGTGCAGGTATATCTATGTCTCAGACAGTCAGAGGTTAGGACATAAAATTAGTTGTAGGAAAAAACCCTAGAGTTTTGAAAAGGCCCTTTTTGAAAAATGACTTTAAGGCCATTTTCTTTTTTTTTTTTTTTTTTTTTTTTTTTTTTTTTTGAGACGGAGTCTCACGCTGTTGCCCAGGCTGGAGTGCAGTGGCGCGATCTCGGCTCACGCAAGCTCCGCCTCCTGGGTTCACGCCATTCTCCTGCCTCAGCCTCCTGAGTAGCTAGGACTACAGGCGCCCGCCACCGCGCCCGGCTAATTTTTTGTATTTTTAGTAGAGACGGGGTTTCACTGTGGTCTCGATCTCCTGACCTTGTGATCCGCCCGCCTCGGCCTCCCAAAGTGCTGGGATTACAGGCTTGAGCCACCGCGCCCGGCCAAGGCCATTTTCAAGGGTCAGAAAATTATCCTGTTTTCTAGTGTAAATCCACATTAAATCACAGTTTTCCTCACCCAGTTCCAAGAACCACTGTATATGAGAATAACTATAGACCCCGAGGTTCTGGAATGCACTAAAATAATTCACACACCAAAGGTTATGTTTCACACAAAGGAGAAAACATGCGAGTCAGTCTACTAATACTAGACTTGCCCAATTTATCTTTTAAGTGGTCCTATTGTAGGTCATTTTCATTTTTAAATTTCATTTTAATCATTCATTAAATACTTAAGCATGTGTCCACTTACTGGGATGCTTTTGTCTTATATAATCTGTAAAGTGAGATCATGAATGGATAAAAGAGTTTAATGACAATGGATTTTCTCACATATAAGACATGTTATGAAATGCCAAGAGCTCATAAATGTTGACTACCAGACCAGCTGGTGTTTGGCAGTTTTCTTTTGTGCCAGCATTTGTTTTCCTGCAGGAGTCCAGAAATAGGCTTAAGTGATATCACCAAGTGTCTTCTAATTTAAATCCATCCACAATATGTGCTGGTTAGTGGTTAAGTGGGATACCATAGCCTTCCTGGTTCCACCCTTTCTGACATGAGCAGCTAGCTGTACTCTTTAGTGTACTGAGTCTTTCTGATGCACAACACCGGAATTTTCCTCAGTAAATGGAACACAGTGATGATTGTTTTTAAGTAGTCCTGATATATTTTGGCATACGTACATGATTTCACACTGGATTTATCATTGTCTTTTATGTGGCTTTGCTAAATTAAGGTTATGGAAATTCAGAGACTTCTTAAGAAAAATGTAATCCATTTAGCTAAATGCTTCACTAATAATCTGTAATTGATTAAATTAACATTTACAATATTTAAACATTCTACCATTGAGGTAAGTTAATTGTTAAAACAAAATAGAGGGTATAGAAATGGTAAAAAGTAAGGGATGCCTAGAAAATTAAAATGATTGATGATCTCAATACAAAAGATATACTTCTATTATTGTGTAATGATTAAGGCTGTTTATATATATATATATATTCTTATATATAAACATACATAATAATTGTATGTTTCATTAAAATATTTTAATGATCTAACTGTAACTATTATAATCTTGTTTCATAAATTAGAAACATGTATTAAAGGTAATATATAAGAAGAATTGCTGACTCAGTTCTGTAGTAACTTATTTAATCTCCCGAAATATAGTTAGAAATCTGTTGTGGTAAGTAAAACATATTTCAGTTTGGCTCTTATTATTGTTGTGGGATAAACAGGATTCACTTCATTCTCTACCAAACCTCATCTTGATATTAGAAGCAAAATTAAAGATTTTGATCATTTATTTATTTAAATAAGTTAAACACATTTTAAACTATTATTTAACAACATTTATAGCTTTGAAATTTGGTAATGTATTTCTAGAAATGTTCATTTCTTCACACGAATTTCTTGAATAATTCTTAATTGTTCCTTGTTTTATATTTTTGGTTGTTAAATTTCTTACTGCTTTGATAATTCCATTTCCTATCCTCTAAGGGTTTAATTCTCTAGTTATTAATGAACTAAAATAAAATTATATGTCATGTGATAGTTGAGGGCAATATGTATGTTAAGGAAAAACAATATTAAAATTTGGGTGTTTTAGGGCCAGTAAAAGCCATCAATTTACAAAATATGTGTTCTGCAGATCTCTGTTAGGGTTCTTAATAGGTCTGTTTAAAAACATGATTTTGTAAGAAAGCTGTTTTAAGATTGAAGGGCATCTTCCTATTTTATTTATTTATTTACTTTTGAGATGGAGTTTTGCTATTGTCACCCAGGCTGGAGTCCAATGGCACTATCTCAGCTCTCCGCCTCCCAGGTTCAAGCGATTCTCCTGCCTCAGCCTCCTGAGAAGCTGTGATTACAGGTGTATGCCAACATGCCTGGCTAATTTTTTTGTTTTATTAGTAGACACGGGGTTTCACCATGTTGGCCAGGCTGGTCTCGAATTCCTGACCTAAGGTGAACCACCTGCCTTGGCCTCCAGAAGTGCTGGGATTACAGGCGTGATCATCTTGCTTTCATTCTGTGTGATTATAAAAAATAAAGGGAAATTAGAAGAATGTACATGGATAGTATTTCAGTGATTCCAATTAAAGGTAAAACTTTTGATTTGCCCCTGAGTCCTCTTTCTAGGGCTACTCATTTTTGATATGATATATTGATTCAAATCATGGTCTTCTTAAATATTTAGATATTTAAAAATAGTCTGGGCATTATGTTGTCTGTTTTATGAATTCCCAAGCTGAATATGAAAATTTATCTTTCATTATCTGAAAAATTAGCTTGAGCTTTCCCAATGTTCCTTCCCATTTATGACAGAACTAATAATATCTGTATACCGAACTGTAGATTTTACAAGTAGCATGATTCTAATTGGCAAGTAAAATATAATGAAAAAAATCTGTTCATTTCTTGGTATTGCTCATAACTTGGCTTTCTTGAATAAAAATGTTCATATTTTATTTAATCTGATTTTTTTTTCAAATGGATGAAACTAAAAAGGAAAAGAGACAGAGATCTCAAGCTGTTGGACTTTGAAATTTTGGCAGAGAATTATTTTTTATGAAAAAAATTGTTGGATGAAAATTCAAAACATCCGCCTCTTTAGCCCTATTCAGGCTTCCATAATGCTGTCTCAGAGAACACAAAACAATGAAGGATCTAGCTTATCTTACTGGGAAAATTATTTGAAATGTTGGTATGCAAGCAGAAAGAATTTTAGCAACCTTTGTATACATCCAAGCCCCTCACTTTCCTTCTTAGACCTTAGTCACTATTATTTCTATGAAACTAACAGAATTATCTTCATTGAAATGCAAATGAGTGCACCAGCAGTAGCCACACTATTTATTTTCCATGTGCTTTGCAAGCCAGAATTCTGAAAGGTTTCAGTCATTTAATACACAAAACCATCAACAAATTTTACTAAAAACAGTCCAGGAGCTTCACATATGCTACTGTAGTTTGTGGAGACCTTGACACTTTCCTGATGCTTGTTTTAAGTTTGTTGAATGCCACTGAGGGTTTTTCCATTTTTTTAATGGATAAAATGATAGTGAGGAAGAATGGAATGTTTAAACTCTTTGTTTCCATTTTTGTTCTTTCAAGTCACATAAAACGTATGGCATAGTTGACATTTGAGCTGTAAGATCAAATGGAAAAGGTTGGCCCTGTTTCGTGTGAGTTGAATTTCATTTTTAGAAGAGCAATTAAATTGTCTTTCCAATCCAGACGACTCTCATTCCCTATCAGCTTGTTGTACTCTTCCGAGAGTAATGAAAATTGAAATGGGATACAGATTATGATAATGGAGATTAAAAGGAGGGGAAGCAGAAGGAATTTACTCCTCTTCTTTTCTATTTTCTTTCTCTTAATTCTTAAGGTAATTACAAGACTCTGGAGATGCAAACATCTTTATTATCTATGCAAAACGCCATCTGCTGGAAGCATATTTTGCAAACCTGCAGGGCCCGAATAGGATATTTAGTAGAACTGATGCTTTGTTGTACTCTTCCTTTACTCCACTGCCAGACTTTCCTTAGGTATCTCAAGAGCTCTGTTTCTAGGAAACTCAAAGGGAAGTGGGAAGCATCCAGAGATTTGACTTCATCCAAACCCTACTGTCATATTCTCTTTTTACTAGTGTTTTAGAGCACAGTATAAATTCTAGATTAGTAGATCATTTCAGTTATCTCATTAAGAACCTGTCATAGTCTGTTTTGTGTGGCTGTAACAGAATACCTGAGCCTGAGTAACTTATAAAGGAAAAAAAGTGTATTTAGCTCAAGGTTCTGCAGGCTGAGAAGTTTAAAGGGCATGGCACTGTCATCTGCTCAGCTTCTGGTGAGGGCTTTTGTGCTAGGGCAAAATATGATAGAAGATCAAAGGGGAAGCAGACACATGGGAAGAGGGACCAGACAGGAGGAGGAACCTTGCTTTATAACAGCCAGAGTGCAACACACACACACACACACACACACACACACACACACACACACTTTCTCTCTCTCTGTCTCTCTCTCTCTCTCTCTCCTCTCTAATTCATTCCCAAGAGAACTAATACAATCTTGGGAGAGTGCAAGAGAATTCACTACAAAGAGAATGTCACTAAGATATTCATGAGGGATACACTTCCACAGGGCCCTGCCAAATACCTCCACAGGACCCTGCTTTCCAATACCACCATATTGGGAATCACATTTAAACATGAGTTTTGGTGGGAACAAACCATATCCAAACCACAGCAGAACATTTCTTTCAATAATTTGCAAATTATCACAACGTTAATAACTATAAATGCCTAGCCAAAAATCACTCATTCAACAAGCATTTATTAAGCACTTACTATTTGCCAGGCAAATTGCCTAAGTGTTGAGGGTACAGAGAAGAAGTAACACACAGATTCACACATGCATCTGTATGTGCACTGTCTCCTCCCTACCCCACCTCCACCTCCACCCCCATCCCAAATACTCCTCTGTCCAAGAACTCACCAATTAATCAGCAGAGAGTATACAATAATTTCCAGAAATTTACAACCAGACTGATAATAGGTTGTCCTTTTATTCTTAGCTCGACTGGTTTTTAGGTAATTGCACTTCTTTTCCACTTAAGTGACCTATATTATCCCTTCCTGCAAACTCTTCCATTTTTTTTCTTTGTTCTCTGAGTGCTTTACCCCCTCACAGTCTCTCTCTCCTCCATGTGCTATCAGTTTTCTTTCTTTTCCTCCTTTCTCTTTTTCATTATTTCATATATTTTTCCATCTTCATCATATACGAAACCACACATTTCTACATCACGCTTGATTAAAATTTGAAAGCCTAATCGGAGTCAACTGTTACTTCTGGTTTATAATTTATCTTTATAGGAATCCTTAAGATTTACCAGATTTGAATTTTGAAGCTTTTCCATTTCAGGCAAGGTTCTCTGTCTTCCTTTTGACCAGTCCGGGGAGTATTTTGTCAGGTAGATGACTAGCAGCCCCAAGCCCTCCTGATAAGCATATTACAGACCCAAAGGAATCTCAAGTAGGTAAGATTCTCAGTAATCTGCCAATGTATGTGACAGCCTAGAGTTATTAACATAAATATGTAAAACAAACTTTAAACACTAGAAGCACTCTGATCCAAACAAGTAATAACTTAAGTAAATAAATACATATAAGTAACAATAGTAGAGAACTGAAACCTTCTGTTATAGGTTGG
Source organism: Macaca thibetana thibetana (assembly GCF_024542745.1). NCBI lineage: Eukaryota > Metazoa > Chordata > Mammalia > Primates > Cercopithecidae > Macaca > Macaca thibetana. The sequence goes on from NC_065592.1 coordinate 70,447,184, forward strand.
TGTGCATATTGAAAATGGTTTTATGTCCTGTGCCTTAACTTAAAAGCAAAAGCAAAGATGAACAAACAAAAAAATTGGATGAAACTTCAAGAACAACCACTAAATTTTAATTTGGGTTTCAAAGCTGAAATGACTAAGTGGCTTCACTTAGTGTTTAGGGCATATTACAAAGAAGGAAAACAGGTGTAAACCTCAGGGACCAAGGAACCACAAATACCATTCCCTGATCTCTGTGCTAGATAAATAAATACATAGATGATAGATAGATAGATAGATAGATAGATAGATAGATAGATAGATAGATAGATACATACATACATACATACATAGGTAGATACATAGATACATAGATACATAAGTAGATACATGGATAGATACATAGATACATAGGTAGACACATAGATAGATACACAGATACATAGACAGCTGTTTTGGTAAGAAAAGACTAAGATCAGGGAGATCTCAAGGATACACATTATATTAGTTTGTTACAGCTTCCACAACAAAGTCCCATAAATGGAATGGCTTACACAAAAGCAATGTATTGTCTCAGAGTTCTGGAAATCTGGAAGTGAAAGATGAAGATGTTGGTAGGACTGATTCTTTCCAAGGACTGCAAGGGATGGATTTGTTCCAACCTTTTCTCCTATCATTTGATGATTGACTGGCAATCTTTGACATTCAGCTGATGCTGAATATACTGACTATCCTCACCTCAAAAGTATTATCAATGAGGTCTCTGACTAATGCACCAGCTTATACATGAAAGGTATTAACATCAAGAGCCTAACCTGGGAATTGAAATGTGTTACACATGCACACAACACTTTGCCATTCCCAAATATACACCAGTGTATTAATTATATATGTAATAATTGTTCTTTAATATAAGCTTGTGAAGTGCAATTAAAAATGATCTCTGTCTTATTTCTTATATCACAGTCATTGCTTACAACTGGCTGATGTTGATCTCATATACCTGCAAAATATCAAGCTTTGTTCTTGGTGCTTCTGAAATACCAACAACTGAGGAATTAAGAAACAATGCCTTATTTAGTGTTTTTACACTCCCACAGTAGACACTATTTTGCAATTACAGTTTGAAAATATTCTGATGTTAACGAAAAGCTAGCAGCATTTTAATTTAGAAATATCTATAAGTGGAGATAAACTTTTATATCTATATAAAGTTACATATGAATAATATATATTATAATTATATATCATATATGTATACATATAATATATGCAATTATGTTATATGTTATGTAATATATAATATGTAATTTATACATAGAATATGTATATTCTATCAATAGCTTTATTTACTTTTACTTTTTAAAAAAATTACCCTCTTTTTATCATAAAGAAATACAGAAATGATAATAGAGCAGGTGAAAAAAATATACCTTTACAAGAATCATGAGGAGTAGGTAGCTGATAGCAAATATTTACTGTGCTCTAGGGGTAGCTCTAATGGATTTTCTTACATTTGGAAAGTCACTTTCTACCTAACACATGCTTTATGGTTAGAGCTAATTATAGTTGATAGAGTTCTATGACAAGCAATAGGCTAATGTCCATTATTATCTAGATAGCAATCAATATTAACCTGAAAGGCTGGTTAATGCTAAGTGTTTAAAATGCACAAAATATTCCGGTGGATGTGGGAACACACCTTCTCAATGTTAAATGTGCCTTTTCTAATTGACTTAAGCAAACAAAATGTGAAAACAAAATATTCAAATATTAACAGGAAAGCTTCCTTGAGGTATAATGTTGGACATAAGCCCATTACAGTACAGTAATTTCTACAGATGCAAAGATCTCTTCCCTTCCTTTTAAATGAGTTGTGTTCCGAGATTTTATCTGAAAACAAAGTATCTAGAACTTTGGATATTTTATCTTTATAAAAAAAGTTTTAAGTAACTAAATTTTGAGGTATCCAAACTCTCATTTAATCATAATGGGCCTAAAATGTATAACAAGTGACCACCTATATTACAGCCAGAATTTTTACTTTAGCCTTTCTGTGGTTATATTAACATGAACAATTTATAGGCCTTTCTGAATGACTGAAAGAGTTTTCAGTATTTATAGATTGTGAGGATCTGATGATGTGTAAGGAAATGTCTTGCCAGTCCTCAGCCAGGTAGGGCCAGACAGAGCAAATAGTAACTCTGGTCTCAGGTAGAAAACATAGGCCCATTCTCTCATTCACTCTTTCATTCATTCGGTGTTGAAGGAATGTTTTCTATTTTCTGGACACACTGATAAGCACAGATGATACAAAACAAACAAGCAAGCAAATAAATGAAATACATAGATCTATGTTTTTCCTGAAGTTGCTGAGAATCAGAAGTAAGATAGAGCATTATGAACAATTACAGCATCACTTGCTAAGGATGGATGAAAAATGCACCCAGGACTAAAGGCAACATTGGGAAGGATCACCTTATCTAGCCTGGAAGTAGAGAAAAACAGGCAATGCAAATAAGGAAAGTGATTTTTGAGCCAAATCTTGGATAGCTGAACCCCAGAGAGATTGTATAGTAAAGTTTCATGGGAAAGAATAATATTTTTAAGTTGAATTAGTCAGTCGAAGTTATTTAAATTATTTCTGCCATGCCTCTCTGAAGAATACCTGACCATTGATTTGTGTATTTGTGTAATCCTTTACAGTATGTTTTTAATCCAACTTCATTCTTGACTTTTCATTATTTTAATGGCTTTGTAGAAGTTATAACTCTCAAATTCCCATACCGTTTTCATATAGAGTAATTTTCAACATGCAATTTCACATCCTCTCACACTAGACCAGAGATGATGGTAATAGTAAACAAGTCTGAACAAATGAAGACCACATGAAAAATACTGTGGCTTTGACAAGCTGCAATATTAGCTTCCATTTTATAACTTTTTCTATAAATTTTTCGTGTGGTAGTCAATATTGAGGTTGAGAACATGAAATTATGTACAGATGTTGTCATCACCTATTGTTGATGGGGCAGAGTTTTGATAATTTTGCTAAGGATATTTATATTTCATTAGTCCTCTATAAAACTTTATATTCCCTGTATCTATTTCTTGTTCTAATTCTATATTTACCCGCTAAATAGTTGAAAAATAAGGAGTATATTATAAAATATTTTCCATTAATTTAATGAGTGGTAAATATATACAGGCAATTAGACATAGTGGAGAAAAACGTAAGTGAGAGTTTAAACCATTGATCTATCCCTGTTCCCTGGTCAGTTCCTACAACACATACACACAGATTTTATCTCATGCTCACAAACAGCCTTTGGGCAATGTTATCATTTGTAAAATGGGAAAAGGGCTAGCTTCATGGGCAAGTGAACAGTATGGTTACATAGGGCCCAGAGCTTAGTACTTTGGATTTAATGCTCTTTGGTTCTCATCTTGAAACCCATATTGATTTTATCTTTAAATTCTTGTGTAGCAAGTTGAGCTTTTTGGGAAATGGAGTATGCTTTGAGTGCTTGGAGTCTCATTCCTGCACTGCTTCACCTCACGCAGCCTCTCTGAATCTGGGAGAGTTTCTCAGATGCCTCCTTCATGCTCAGCCTCTTTTTCTCTGTCTTTTTCTGTGGTTGTTGCCACCCTCCACCTGGGGAGGAAACTGGAGGGAGGCCTATATTCCGTTGCTGTTCTCCACTCTCATTGGGAACATAGACATGGTCACAGGGCAAGGAGGCATTGGACATGAGCTCCACAGTATTTTGGAACAGAGCTAAGTTGTGGCCATCCAATCCATTGGCTGGTAGCCACACTGTACATTCAGTAGGTGAGTCAACAGAAGTCTCTTACCCACCCTTATCCAGATACTAAGTGCATCCCAACAGGAGTTGTAATTTTTTGGGAGTCATGCATCCACCATTCATTGGGGCGGCTGGTCACTGGAAAATGGACATTGACTTGCACATCCCAGCTGAGGTCTTATGTCTTAATTTTGCTCTGGAATCTACACATTATGTAGCAGGCCTTGAATGGAAATTGTGCAAACCTTAAACTGCAGTAGGAATTAAATAAGATCCATGCACTGGGCTTAGCATAAGGTCTGGCATAAAATAAAATAAGTGCTCAATAAAGTTGTTATTCTTCTCAAGCCCCATTTCTTTTCTTGTTTGCTCTCATTGGCTAAATTAACTGGATCTGTATTGATGAATTAAGATCTCTTAATCCAATCCACCTTAATTCATTCTCATTGAGAACCATGACCGTTAGCTCTTCAAAAGGAAATGGCATTATTTATGGGATTCATTTAATACTTAAGTAATGTTCTTGCAATGGAGGCATGTATCCACAGTATGGATATGACAGTTAATGAATAAGATGTTGTTCCTCTTAGAGCAGATTTTTCTTGTTCCTAGACTGGCATATTCCAACACTTTTGCAAAAGAGAAAGGCAAGGAATTGAATCAAGTCTCAGTGCAACCAACCAAATAAGCAGGTAGCACACCACAGCAGCTTCTGTTCATGGTGATACTTAGTTTTCTCATGCTCCATTGTCTAGCCAATAAAAGCAGTGCTTACTTTTCATCCTTATATCACTTCTATGATCTTACATTAGAAACACAAGCTAACTTGTGATTAGTTTAATGTCTCTGAAAATAAAATAAATGGACTGTTAATTAATATCAGCTCCTTTATCTTGCTTAAGAAGCTACATACATTAAACTTAGGAAACAGATTATGGTGTTTAGCACTTCAGACTTGTATAAAATAGTTTGTTTTGCTTTATCAATATACTTAACATTTATAATTATAGTAACCATAAGATCTAAATATTATTCTATTTTTTAAATACAAATGTCTATTTATTATAAACTACTAAAATTCAACTGTAAATGACTGTATTCATCTCTTTTGATAATAAAAATACAAATTTTAAGTAAAAATTTTATGAAATGGTGCTATAGATTAATGTTATAGAACAGCAACATAGCTGACCTCTGAACAATGTGGAGGTTAGAAGTGCTGTCCCTCATAGAGTCAGAAATCTATGTATAACTTTTGATTCCCCAAAAGCTTAACTATTAACAGCCTACATTTGACTGGAAGCCTTACTGATAACATAAACAGTTAATTAACACATATTTTGTATGTAATCAGTATTATGTACTGTATTCTTACAATAAGATAGGCCAAAGAAAAGAAAATGTTATTAAGAAAGTCATTAAGGAATAGAAAATATATTTACTAGCTGTTAAGTACAAGTGGATCATCATAAAGGTCTTCATCTTCATGTTCATATTGAATTGGCTAAACAGGAGGAGGAACAGGAGAGTTGGTCTTCCTGTCTCAGGGGTGACAGAGGTGGAAGAAAATGTATGTGTCAGTGGACCAGCGCATTTCAAACCCATGATGTTCAAGGGTCAACTGCACATTATTTTTTTCTAAGAAAAAACTATCAACATTATACTTAAAAACATGGTTAAATGACTTCAGATTTTAAAATATCACAAAAGGATAGGCATCGCAGAATTTTGACAATACCTTAAGTGTTTAAGTAGAAAAAAATCATATGATAATTTAAACAAGTACTACCGTATAGAGTTTTAAAAATCAACATTTTTTCCACCATTTAAGAATAGACAACAGCAAGTTCTAGAATTAATCTGACATAATTCTAAAACATACAAATCTCTGCACATTTTATAAACTATTTGAATAATCTATGTATGTGTAATATCTGTCTCATATGGTAGATATTATTAGGGTAAATACTATCTTGTTTTAAATAGGATAATTTATAGAGTGGTTTGCACAATGGTTTGAATGTAAGCATTCAACAAGTAGGATGGATTATATGATTATCCTTCTTAATATTTGTATTGGTGTTATTATTCTCAAGAGGCAACTAAAATTATCTTCATAGATTTAATATTATATGAAGATTTGTCACTTATTGTTGTTTTATTTTAGAATAGATGATTTAACCTGCAATAATTTTCAGATCAACCTAATCATATGCTATTTACTAATAGAATTCTGCAGTAAGAAGTTTTTGGCCTACACAAAGCCATTGGAAAATCTAAACAAGTATGCATTTACTGTGATGAAGGATAGTGTGTATGGATTAAGTTGTTTATTTTTTTCTTATAGCACTTTTCCAGGATTTGCAAAAATATGTTTTGTGTATATGGAAGCTATTATTAGAAATAAATTACAATTTTCTTTTGCTTCTATTACGCAGAGGTTTTATTGTTTGTTTTAAAGGAATACAGTGTTTTAACTACTCTATTTTTTTATTATTATTATTATTATTATTATTATTATTATTATTTGATACAGAATCTCATTCTGTCACCCAGGCTAGAGTGCAGTGGCATGATTCTGATCTCAGCTCAATGCAACCTCCATCTCCTAGGTTCAAGCAATTCTCTCACCTAAGCTTCTTGAGTAGATGGGATGACAGGCCCACACCACCACACCCAGATACTTTTCCTATTTTTAGTAGAGACAGGGTTTGGCCACGTTAGCCAGACTGGTCCTGAACTCCTGGCCTCAAGTGATCCGCCTGCCTCAGCCTCCCAAAATACTGGGATTACAGGTGTGAGCCACTGCATCCTGCTGGGCTAACTACTTTAATAACCAGGACATCCTACTTAAGCAAACCAGGAGGTTCTGACTTTCAATCTAGTATAAGTTTAGTGCCAGGACAAGGGCATAAAACGGACAAAGGCAATGGAAAATACGGTAAAAGGTATAGAAGAAGCAGAAGTAGAAGGAGGAAGAGGAAGGGGAGAAGGGGGAGAGGGAAAGAGAGGGGAAGGAGGAGAAAAAACAAACTAGCAAGAGAAGAGACACATTAGGAAAATGCATGAGGAAAAGAAGGAACAAAACAAAAAGAAAGTAATTGAATAGAGCAGAAACAACAAAAAGAGAGGATGAAAATTTTTAAGAAAATCAGCCTCTTTATTTTCTAAAATTGTTGCTAATTTTTACTCTTCATTCTCTGTCTTTTACTTCTTTCCCTCTGGCTTGACATAGAACTGCCACACCTCTTCTGACCCCACTACCACTGCCCTCCACCAAACACAAACAGAGACACACAACACATTTTCATATTTCTTTGAGATTTTCCAAAGCTTTGGTTAATAAGAATCTAGTGGAATGGAGTAAGTATCCTTCCTTTTCTTTCTTTCCAAAATTGTTATATTGTCATTTCAGATCCCAAAATTACTACCTATTTTCATATACTTAAGAAAAATACCCATTAGGAATTGCATAATCATTTGATCATGGCTTTTTAGGCTCATGTCGGTATTTACCTCGATGAGCCACTGATGGTTTACCTCTATGAGCATTTAGGGTTTCTGTTGCCTGGGCTACTCCCGAATAAGTTAAGGATATTTATACATTATTGGTAAGGATGGTACATAATAGTGAATAGGAAAAATATATTCTACATTGTAAGATGTTTTCAAATGTCCACTCATATTAAGTCACTGCATAATATGGCTTGACAGCCAGTTTGGTGGAATTAAAAATGAGAACTGACAATAAAGACATAGAATGCTATTAAGAATGTTTAGAAAACTGAGGTAAAGTTGACCCAAAGTATTGCTTGGTTTGTTTTTGTTTAAGAAACAGTGGTCAAATTCTATTTATTTTCTCTTTTACACAGATTCATGGTTATTGTATTTTCCTTAAAAAGCAACAGATGAACAGAGCAAACAACTGTAGTGGATACCTCTATATAAGACTATTCTTGCATGAAATATGAACTCTCACAGCAGGAAAAGTTGTCACAGATGAGAGGAAAAAATCTGAGTTAAAAATAATTTTATACAAATATATTTTCATCTATTCAACTCTGAAAACTTTCAATTTCAGTAATAAATGAAAACTAGACAATTTTGCAAACTGTGACTTTATACATTGTGATAATGGGTAATTTACACTTCTGTAACCTGAAAGTTTTGCTGGCATTTTTTTTTTTTCTCACAGTTTTCTATTTCTGATATAACTAACAAGTTTGGTCTGCTGAAGAGCAATGTTGTTAGCCTATCTAATTGTGTTTGCTATAAGATTTGTTTCAAGTTTAATAATTATAAAAATACCATTTTTAGATCAAGGTAATGCAAAGCATTTATGGTCTACTACTCAATGTTTGCATTCACAAGTGCTCGTATTATAATGATATAGCTGGTAAGAAGTGAGATGGAAAAAAAAATTTTAGCTATGAACACTAGTTTAATAATTTAGTTGCTATACATTGTATTTTAAAAGTGAGAAACATTGGTAAAAAAATTGTAGATGTGCTTTATGCTTCTTAAAAATGCATCTATTTATACACACCAGAAGGGAGAAATCCCTCAACTCTAGTATAAAGACATTGTATGCAGTATTATTTTTAATGTATTCATAAAAATAAATACATTCCTATTGGCTCAGGGACTCTAAGGAATAGTGGATAAATAATAAATTTTATATTACTATTTCACATCTGCAGAGAACCTTAAAAATTGTTGTGTTCAATATATACATTTTTATTGACGATATAAATGAAAATTGGAAGCTTAAAAAATCTCTCAGGAAAAAGGATCGTTTTAGAATCCATGTTGTTTAGATTTTAGTCTAAGTTTTTCTGCATTATATAAAAATTACATTGAGTATGCAGAAGTGTGTGTCTGTGTGTGTATATGTGTGTGCACGTGGGCGTGAATATGCTTGTATCTGAGCTCCCATTCAGTACCCAAATTCTGTGATTTATTTCTGCACACCAACAACTGGAGACAATAACAAAAGGAAAATACTTTTCAGCCTTGCGTGTTTATGTTCTATGTAGGAAGACATTGATAGGGAAATATTTCACCAACCTCTTTTCCCGGTGAGGATGGACTCTATGATAACATAGGCTTATACATCTTACTGAAACTGTATGGAAGAAAAGGAAACAGCATCTCAAACAGCTAGTAAAACCCTTCTTCCTCTGGGGATTCTTCCTGCTATTCACAGTGACCTTCTGTATACCATTTTGTTTTTATTTCTTAATATATTTATTTCTTTGCTTTATTTATTTATTTTTGTCCATTGCTTCCTTGTGCCCTTTAGCTTTCTCCCTTCTCATATCTCCCAAGCCTGAGTCTCACACTTCAAAACTGCATGAATTTAATGTCATTTATATTTACCAAAGGAAAACTCCTCATATCAGATAATAGCATGTGGATATATACAAACACATATATAATAGATATTATGTATGATAGCATATGCAATATATATTTTATAATAATATAAAAATGTATATTTTTTACAATGTACCATTCCTGTTCCTATGAAGTTTTAGCCTATTTTATGTCTCTTAGGCAGGTGCAAGATGTATTATTTTAATATAAATTTTAAAATAATTATAACAGGACAGCTGTCGATTAATTTTTTTAGTTTGTAATGACAGCTTGTAATTTATTAATCATTTGATGCAAAATGTTTTCACTGTTTAACTTTCACGAGTATAGCCTAATGGAAAACAACTGGACTCTAGAGTTATACTTGCCTGGGTATTCTTTTTGGTTCCATCAATTACTATGTAAACTTGCATGAGTGGCTTAAAGTATTTGATTCTCAGATTCTGAATCTATGAAATGGGCATAAATTCAGCGAATAGTTTCTAGGATTGCAGTGAAAGCTTGTATAATTAACATATGTAAGACTGTGACATAGTAAGTATAAATGTTAGTAATTTATCATCATTTTAAAAACTTAGATTATATTAATATTCCTTTGTGTTATACTGCAATTTATCATTCACTACATTTACAAATGAAAAGAATTTTAAAAGTGATATTTAAAAAATTTTAATGCTAGTCTTTTTCATTTAAACTGAGATACTATTTAAGATAAACATGTTAATAGGTATAGAATATGTAAAATTATTTTCCAACCAGTTATTCTGTGTGTATAAACCTTCTTGTTATAATTTTGATTTTTATATTTTTAATTTCTTCATTTTATTAAATTATAGAACACTTAGATCATACTCCTATCCAGATTGTATATAAATATATAGGTCTTTTGCTACATACAAATTACTCATTTTTGTATTTATGAATTGAATCTTTCTGGTTTTGTTCATTATTTTGTTACTTCTGTGTGGCTAACAGCCACAAAATAGTAAAACAAGGGTAGTGAAATATAATTTTAAGTCAATTTAACAATATATTTAAACAATGTAGTAAGGATATTAAGCTCTTGCTAGTTAAAAAGAGATTTGAAATTACTTGTGATTTTTATGTATGAAAAAAATAGAGGATTAAAGTTCTTTAAAAAATAAATTTTTTAAAAAAATTATTTAATAGTAAATCCAGAACCAATTTAAGGAAACCTTTATCAAAAGCTTTGCTATCCAATTTACTGGGACCTTTCTCCCCAACTTTTTACCCTGAAGGAGTTAACTCTACACAAATGGGCCTCTCATTTCTCCTGGAATTTAAATTACATTTATTTGCTGGTAAATCAGAAGGGGGTAAATGCAATTAATGCCAGTGATTTCAGCATGAATAGAAATTAACTCCCAAATCTCAGGCTGGAAAAAGAATCTTGACAGACTCATGCCCAAGGCAAATTTTGTAAGAGCAGGTGTGAAGCAATATTTACCTATAAGAACTCATAATCTAATGCTTAGAGAATTTGCAGCAAAATTGGGATAGATGGTTTGAAATACCTCTTTCCTTAAATTACCTTAACTATAAACCTTTACATGCTGTTGAGGGTTTGATTTATTGAAGTGTTCTTTTGGAGAATATATATATAGGTTTTCTTACACTTCTTCATTTCTTTTTTCACCTGAGAGATAAATGAAGATGTCTATCAGACCTCCCTTCACTTCTTTCTAATTTATTATTTTCTGGATATACCTTTGATTAAGTAGTTACAGCTTGTGGCACAGCTTTGAATTTGGGTTTTTAACTTTCAAGTGGTACCTCAGTTTGTTATTAGTGCAATGTTAGTGGGTAAACAAAATGAAGCAACATTTTTTTCTTCTTACTTTTAATTTTCTCTCTGTATATAGTTAAATATGTCAAATGCAGTATTCTTGCCATATGTATTTAACTTCAAGACTTGTTTTATATGCACATTTTATTTTGCATCATAGTAACAACCTTAACCGTTTTTATAATAAATATATGACTATTATGAACAATTCAAACAACATAGGAGCAACACGTAGAATGTTATAAATTACCAAGACCAAGGCTCCCTGTTTATAAATATCCAGTGCATTTGGTGAACATTATACCAGATATTTCTTTATTCCTATTAACAGAATATTCTCTCTAATTATTTTGTAAATGGATTCAGACTACATATTATGGTATCTTTTTCTTATTCTCATTTCTAATTCACTCCAATCCAAGGTTGTATACACTGTATCTCTTAGAGGGAAAGGTAGTAGGTGACTTTGCTCATAAAAACCACTAGAAGATGACATTTATGTTGAGTAAGGTTTATCAAATTCACTGCCTAATTAAAATACTAAAGCCTAAAAATTTTGAGGTGACAAAAGTAACACAGCTCCCATAAGATACATATTGCACTTTAAAATATTTTATTCTAAAAACTAAATTTAAAAATTAAAGGTAATTAAACAATTTCTTTCAAACCTCGTGGGTGGTGAAAAGTAAGAAAATGGGCCGGGCGCGGTGGCTCAAGCCTGTAATCCCAGCACTTTGGGAGGCCGAGGCGGGTGGATCACGAGGTCAGGAGATCGAGACTATCCTGGCTAACATGGTGAAACCCCGTCTCTACTAAAAATACAAAAAACTAGCCGGGCGTGGTGGCGGGCGCCTGTAGTCTCAGCTACTTGGGAGGCTGAGGCAGGAGAATGGCGTGAACCCGGGAGGCGGAGCTTGCAGTGAGCCGAGATCACGCCACTGCACTCCAGCCTGGGAGACACAGTGAGACTCCGTCTCAAAAAAAAAAAAAAAAAAAAAAAAAAAAAAGAAAATGTAGGTACAGGTGAGATAGATACAGAGAAAACTTAGTTTACTGTTTGGATTTTTTATTTGTTTGTGTGCTTGCTTGTTTTTAATATCTGTTACATTATTTGTATTTTTAAGTCTGCCTTTACCAAGACCCTATACATAAGAAAGAATATCCAGAAGCCTATGCAAAGACTGTTTCCAAAAGCAGTAGCTCTCTCAGTTTTTCTTCTTTATTAGTAAAAATCAAATAGTTTCTGGCCAGAATAGAATCTACTTAATAAATGTGTCACCTCAATCACTAAATTTATGTTATATTAACAGAAAAATAGAAATAACCCCCCTGAAAAAAAATTACCACAGGTTTTGTGTGTGTTATGTCATAGGCCTTTAAACATAAGCATCCAAGAGTCAGGTTTTCAAACCCATTGCCCGCTAAATAAGATTTCAAGGGCCAATGGAGCATTTTGAAAACTCCTTAAGCTGCTCCACTTTCTTAAGCACAGGCTTTCTCACAATCATTATTCCCCTTTCATCTCCTTCCTAAATGGAGATCTGTGTTGGTTAACTCCCAAAGACCTGGGCACATGATAGTCCATTATTATATACATGTGGTTGAATTTCTTACATCATGACTACTATGAAGATGTGACCTTAATCTGACAAGGAGCTTTATACTGTTTAGTTGAATTAAATTTCACCTTTTCCTCTTGGACAGAGAAGGCATTAATCTCAAGTACTAACTCAGATATATTGGTGGTGGTCTCCTACAGTAGAATATTTTGATACTCTTTTCATAGCTAAATGGAAAGAATTCTGTGATCAATTTTAAATGTGTACTATGCTAAGAAAAGGTTAACAGAAATATACTTGCCTTCTGTTCACATCCCTTTTTCAAGATCTGAGCTTTGGGAGTACAAACCACTCATTAACTTGCTTAGAGCTTTGGAGGAGGGGGAGGCTGGGTTGGGTTTCTAATTTTCTTTCAGGTCTCAGAGGCTAGTCTCTGTGTAATGTGTGTGTTTGTGTGTTTGTACCTGTGCGTATGTGTTGGCCTGGAAGAGGCCAGTAAAATGTAATGCCTATGCTAGATGTGCCAATAACAAAGTGTAACTTAAATCTAAATCATTTTAGCATGTTTCACAAGTAAATACAACTTCTGTAGAAATTTGGGGTAAAGCAAAGTAAAATCTGGTGGAAAGCTAGTTTCAGTGCCAGTTGAGCACTTAATTGAAATAAGGAACAAGAGAGTCAAGTAAATGACAATGAAACAATTCTACACTATATTGTAATCAGTACTGTCCTAATTGCAGGATTACAGTTGCAGGCCAATAACAATAAAGAGGAAAAACCATATAATGAATATGTTCTGGATTTTCATTTTTTGACTAGTGGAGGAATGAATTGAAAGCTACCACTAGAGTGAACATCCCCATGGAAGACAGAAATCGAATATATGAAAGACTCCTATCCCTCTAATGAACAGAGTGTTGGAGAATTTTGCTATTGAAATAGAAAGAGATAGAAGTGTTGCACTTGCATGTCAAATCACTGCTTTTCAGGATTCGGGAAATAGGAAACCACAGTTGAAGTGAATGTATTCTGTATATTTCCAACACTATCAAAAAATTCAAGAGCGCTCTATTGTGAACAGAAGTAAGTTAGGTGTTAGAATAAATTTTATAAGTCTCTACAACTTTTGTGGATTTATAGGAGAAACATCATTATATGAATTTTTAGTATTCTCTTAATATTGACCCAATCAAAAATCATAGGTGATATGGGTATACTATTTAATACTAGACAGCAGATATCTAATAGTTGATACACAATATAAATTTAGAGCATGTAAGTTAACTATAGTTAATTGATCTTTTGAATTCATTTTAGTTTTAATGGTATATATAAAGACTGTATATTAGCTGTACGGACAGATTAATAAAAAATAATAAAGTGAACCCCACCTGTATCTATACCCCAGATTAAGAAATAGAATATCCATATTTTTGAAGCTCTCTATCCCCTTCTGTCCTTCTACCTGCACTCCTTCCCTAAGGCTGAACCTGCAGTGAGGCCAGGGAAGCTCACTCTCAGGCCCCAAACCTTAAGGGAGTGCCAAAAACTCAGGAATCAGAATAAATAATATTTTAATGCAATATGTTAAAATAATTCAAATCAACTTAGAAATCAATAATGAAAAAGATATCAACATTTTAAATAAAGACAGTGTTAGTAAAAGGAAAAATCAAAAGGGAAAAATCAATAATGCTAATTCCATATTTAAAAATTTTCCTAAAATTGGTATTAATTATGCTTTCACTTTTCTTTAGAAAAAGTTTCTCAATCTTGCCACTATTAATATTTAGGCCTAAAACATGTTGTGAAGGTCTGTCCTCTGAATTATAGGCCGTTTAGCAGCATCCCCAGCCTCTATTTTGTTTTTGAATCTTATAAATAGTATCATAGTATATGTTTTTATGTAATTTTGTTTTTACTTCAAATTATACTTAAGAATGTTGATCTACTTCGAATTAAACAAATATATCTCAATTTAATTAAGCATTCCAGTATTGACAGACAACTGGATTGTTTCCAGTGTTTGTTACAAATAAGACTATTTTGAACATTCTTACATATTTATTGATATGCATATGCAAAACTCTCCTCTGGCATATATCCAAGTGTTTAATTCCTGGGTAAGATGGTGTGTCTGTGTTGTAAATAACTACATAATATCAAATTATTTTCCAAAGTTGACAGGCCAGTTTTCATTCTCACTGGTATGTAGGAGGGTCACTTATTGTTCTGTATTAATTAACTTAATGTTGTCTGACTATGAAATTATGTCAACCTGATACATATTAAAATGTGTCTCACTAGGTTAAATTTACATTCCCCTGATATCTAACAAAACTGAATATCTTTTCATATTTTAGTACCTATCTTTGTTTCTTCTTTTGTAAAATGTCCAATGTATTGTTTAATCCATTCATTCAGTTTATCATTCTTTATTCCTAGAAGTGTTTTGCTTTCTTTTCCTCCAGATCCGTCAGTCAATTCTTAGAGTCTCTTGTTTCATTGTATATCTTAGTCTGTGTAGGTCTGACTCCTTAATGTTTTATTTTTCTGACTTTTATTTATGGTACCTTATTTTCTCATCCATTTCATAAATTTGTCGGTAATAAGAACTATCTTAGAGATGTTTTCAGGATTAAATAAGAGGATATATGATAAATAACAAGATTATGATTACATAGTAAGTAATTAATTAATGTCGCTTTTGTTTTTTTCCATCTACCTTTCTCAATTCCACCACCAAAATATAGGCCTTCTATCATATATTCTATCTTATTATTATATGTGTATATTTAACATATTTTAATGTGTTAATGTACATATTTCTAAAAATTGTGTTTGTTCATCTTCTATAAGATTTCTGGTTTAATGAGTACAATTTACAGTTTTACTTATTTGAAATTGCTAAAAAGTTTCCGAAAAATGATGAAGTTAAAGTAGAAATGCTTCATGCATGGGGGTATCTTAAAATCTTATTTTCACTTACATTTCATGCACTGTCTATATCTAAACCCTTTGCTGCAGATCTATCTTAACATTTTGAGACAGAAAATATTGTGCTTTGAGGCAAGATAACATTTTCGGAAGAACACAGGATACATTTTAAGACTAGAGTATGGAATCAGCTTCTACTTCATTGTGCAATGTAAGATTCCACCTGTCTGAAATATCTCATCCAGCACTTGTCCATTTCCCCAGAGATGTCCAAAACCCAAACTTCAACAGACATTCCTAGAGTAAAATAACCAAGATGTGTGAATCCCCTTAGAGGATTCAGGGCCCATTCATGTACAATGTGAGAGCATCCAGACCAGTCTTGTCTCAAGAGTAAAAGACCCAGTTTAATATATTAGCTACATGTTGGCAAAGAGACCAATAGAAAAAGTGTAACGGAGAAAATCTTTGCACAGAAATTTTGCATTCTGGCATCTATCTGAATTGTGATTCTTCATAAAATGCTGGACTGAAGGATTGCATAGAGGCAGGCCTTGTGTTAGGTGATAAACATGTTTTTGTACAGCAACACCTATAGCCAATTTCCCTATATGCAAGCAAAATTTCCAGTAAGAATTAATAGTTGGCTGGGTGCAATAGTTCATGGGTGTATTCCTAGCACTTTGGGAGGCTGAGGCAGGTGGATCACCTGAGGTCAGGAGTATGAGATCAACCTGGCCAACATGGTGAAACCCCGTCTCTATTAAAATACAAAAAATAAAATAAAATAAAATAATTAGCTAGCCTTGGTAATCCCAGCTACTCAGGAAGCAGAGGCAGGAAAATCACTTGAACCCAGGAGGTGGAGGTTGCAGTCAGCCAACATTGCGCCATTGCACTCCAGCCTGGGCGACAAGAGCAAAACTCCATCTCAAAAACAAACCAACCAACCAACCAACCAACCAAACAGAATTAATTGCAAATGAAGAAGGGAGTGGATGTCACTGACACTTGTAGATGGGAATTTCCATATTTTTCTAGCCTTTAACAGTATAATTTCCACATTTAAATAGAATGATTACATCTGATGTGAAAATTAAAGCAAAGCATACTAGTAATATTCCTTCAAATTTAAATATAAGAATTAACATGTAAAATATCCTTCTTTTACATATATGAGAGGCTTATTGGAAGATTTGATGAAGATATGCCTTTACAGCCATTGATAGATAATCGTGGGGTTAAAGTGATCGAAATAGGGAAGGAGGGATCTAGCAGCCAGAATTGTTTCTTACCAGCAATATGCTGTAAATCTTAACCATCAAGACAGGAATGAAAACAGGTTCTGAAGCTTGTATAATCTCAGTAAATATTTCATAAATTATAAATGAATAAGAAAACTAAGGATGATAATATAAGAAGTCTTATGTATACGGAAAGAGAAGTTACACCCTTGTATTTTGGTAAGAACAAAAGTGTTATTTGTTATGCCCAGGACTCATAGGCAGATGTTCGATAAATAATGTAACATCTAAAAAAAGGGGAAATAAACTTATATTCTTTTCAAGTGAAATAAAGAAAATCAACATTAAGCATTTTTGTTAGAAATATGCAATCTGGTTTAGTGAATAACCTCCAACACTTTAGGGGTTTAACATAATGAAAGATTATATCTTGCTCTCTTAACAATCCTGTTAGCAGGTGGATTTCTTTAGACGTGTTATCCAAACTTCCCCATTCGTGGTTATTCCATCTCTTAGGACCTGAAGTCCTCTGCATCCACCTGGCAGATAGTGAAGGACAGAACATGAAGGAGGCAGAGATGCTTCTTATAAGCCTTGGTCTGGAAAGGACATATGCCATTTGTACACAACGTTTGCTTCATCTCTGAAGCATTCCCTGATTATCCTGGGCCACAACAATCCTTATTCTCTCAGGATTTCAAGAGAAGTTTGTTATAACTCTATTTTATAATGTTTTGACTTGCTTACTCTGCCATCTAGTGAATACAATACAGAAATCCAAGTAAAAACAAATCTATTTGGTTAAAAAAGTAGAAATGAAAAGAAAACTGTTTTGTTAAAAATAAAAGTACATTTTTCATGATACAATAAACTTATATCTCTATGCTTCTAAAGGCTTATCATTACTTGAAAACTTGTGTAGCTTTAACCTATATTTTTTGTTATACATTTAATAGCTTTTTAAAAGCCAAACAATGATATAAAGGGTAACTATTGGAAAATGGTAGATTAAGGTTATGTTGTGCAAAATTCTAGTAATAACTTCATTGCATTTCTGAAAGAACTGTCTGAGATAAATAGCACTGTCATGCACATCTGCTGGAATTCCTTAATAATCTCAGACGTGCAATCACTCAAGCTTTGTGGGAAAGAAAGAGTAGGTTACAAAAGTAGGCTCCTTGATTCTGTAGGTGAAACCTTGTAGGACTCCGGCAAGTTCAGCTGTGAAATCACTGTCTGCCTCTTGACAATACAGTAACAAGATTGTAAAATGTTTTGAACAGAGGCTCTCAATGTTGACCTGGTTTATGGGGAAAAGATTAAATCACACATCCAGAAAATGATTAGGGATTACAAATACTTATTTTTACACAGATAATGAATGATAGTATATCTAATTATGCTTTTGAGTAAATATTTGGAGAGTTTAAACTATAAGATTTCATTCTTATTATGATTAGTAGTGAAACACTCCTGTTGGAATAAAGGAATCGCTATGAAAATGAATAATGCAATCAAATGAAATTTCATCTTTAATATTGTCTTCAAGCTAACTTAATCATATGGAACATACATATTCTGCTCTTTTGGTCTAACAGCCTTCTTTTCTTCATAATTTACTTACTATATAAGACTTTTGGCTTTACGTTTATGCTTAGCTGCTACAAAAATGATAAATTAAGATGCCTTGATATCAATTTCTATGAGTTCCATTTTTTATGGTCTCCTTCTTTCATCCTACTCTTTCTTTTTCTTTCAAAAACATTATGTTTATATTCATCTAAGAAGGCTACTTGATTTATGGCTTATGGTCATATTAAATGAGTGTCAGGGCTTTGAGAAAATCTCTGAAGTTGTCACTGAGAGAATGGTACAGTATAAATTGAACAATGTGTGCTAGATAAAATTGAAAAGGTCATTCCACTGGTTACTGTCCTCCAAGACATTTTTATTCTTCTTGAACAACATCTACTCAAATTTTATCCAACATTCAATCGTATGGACAAAATTGACCTGCTATATCTTGTTTAAAAAATGTTCTATGCATTTAAGGGGTACAAGTGCAGTTTTGTTACATGAACATTTTGCATAGTGGTAAAGTCTGAGTTTTTAGTGCAACCATCACCTGATTAATGTACATTGTACCGAGGGGGCAGAGCAAGATGGCCGAATAGGAACAGCTCCAGTCTCCAACTCCCAGCGCGAGCGACACAGAAGACCGGTGATTTCTGCATTTTCAACTGAGGTACTGGGTTCATCTCACTGGGGAGTGCCGGGCGATCGGTGCTGGTCAGCTGCTGCAGCCCGACCAGCGAGAGCTGAAGCAGGGCGAGGCATCGCCTCACCTGGGAAGCGCAAGGGGGAAGGGAATCCCTTTTCCTAGCCAGGGGAACTGAGACACACAACACCTGGAAAATCGGGTAACTCCCACCCCAATACTGCGCTTTAAGCAATCAGGCACACCAGGAGATCATATCCCACACCTGGCCGGGAGGGTCCCACGCCCACGGAGCCTCCCTCATTGCTAGCACAGCAGTCTGCAATATCGCAGCAAGGCAGCAACGAGGCTGGGGGAGGGGCGCCCGCCATTGCTGAGGCTTAAGTAGGTAAACAAAGCTGCTGGGGGCTCGAACTGGGTGGAGCTCACAGCAGCTCAAGGAAACCTGCCTGTCTCTGTAGACTCCACCTCTGGGGACAGGGCACAGTAAAAATAACAAAAACAGCAGAAACCTCTGCAGACGCAAACGACTCTGTCTGATAGCTTTGAAGAGAGCAGTGGATCTCCCAACACGGAGGTTGAGATCTGAGAAGGGACAGACTCCCTGCTCAAGTGGGTCCCTGACCCCTGAGTAGCCTAACTGGGAGACATCCCCCACTAGGGGCAGTCTGACACCCCACACCTCACAGGGTGGAGTACATCCCTGAGAGGAAGCTTCCAAAGCAAGAATCAGACAGGTACACTCGCTGTTCAGAAATATTCTATCTTCTGCAGCCTCTGCTTCTGATACCCAGGCAAACAGGGTCTGGAGTGGACCTCAAGCAATCTCCAACAGACCTACAGCTGAGGGTCCTGACTGTTAGAAGGAAAACTATCAAACAGGAAGGACACCTACACCAAAACCCCATCAGTACATCACCATCATCAAAGACCAGAGGCAGATAAAACCACAAAGATGGGTAAAAAGCAGGGCAGAAAAGCTGGAAATTCCAAAAATAAGAGCACATCTCCCCCGGCAAAGGAGCGCAGCTCATCGCCAGCAACGGATCAAAGCTGGACGGAGAATGACTTTGACGAGATGAGAGAAGAAGGCTTCAGTCCATCAAACTTCTCAGAGCTAAAGGAGGAATTACGTACCCAGCGTAAAGAAACTAAAAATCTTGAAAAAAAAGTGGAAGAATTGATGGCTAGAGTAATTAATGCAGAGAAGGTCAGAAACGAAATGAAAGAGATGAAAACCATGACATGAGAAATACGTGACAAATGCACAAGCTTCAGTAACCGACTCGATCAACTGGAAGAAAGAGTATCTGCGATTGAGGATCAAATGAATGAAATGAAGCGAGAAGAGAAACCAAAAGAAAAAAGAAGAAAAAGAAATGAACAAAGCCTGCAAGAAGTATGGGATTATGTAAAAAGACCAAATCTACGTCTGATTGGGGTGCCTGAAAGTGAGGGGGAAGATGGAACCAAGTTGGAAAACACTCTTCAGGATATCATCCAGGAGAACTTCCCCAACCTAGTAGGGCAGGCCAACATTCAAATCCAGGAAATACAGAGAACGCCACAAAGATACTGCTCGAGAAGAGCAACTCCAAGACACATAATTGCCAGATTCACCAAAGTTGAAATGAAGGAAAAAATCTTAAGGGCAGCCAGAGAGAAAGGTCGGGTTACCCACAAAGGGAAGCCCATCAGACTAACAGCAGATCTCTCGGCAGAAACTCTACAAGCCAGAAGAGAGTGGGGGCCAATATTCAACATTCTTAAAGAAAAGAATTTTAAACCCAGAATTTCATATCCAGCCAAACTAAGTTTCGTAAGTGAAGGAGAAATAAAATCCTTTACAGATAAGCAAATGGTTAGAGATTTTGTCACCACTAGGCCTGCCTTACAAGAGACCCTGAAGGAAGCACTAAACATGGAAAGGAACAACTGGTACCAGCCATTGCAAAAACATGCCAAAATGTAAAGACCATCGAGGCTAGGAAGAAACTGCATCAACTAACGAGCAAAATAACCAGTTAATATCATAATGGCAGGATCAAGTTCACACAAAACAATATTAACCTTAAATGTAAATGGACTAAATGCTCCAATTAAAAGACATAGACTGGCAAACTGGATAAAGAGTAAAGACCCATCAGTCTGCTGTATTCAGGAGACCCATCTCACACGCAGAGACATACATAGGTTCAAAATAAAGGGATGGAGGAAGATTTACCAAGCAAATGGAGAACAAAAAAAAGCAGGGGTTGCAATACTAGTCTCTGATAAAACAGACTTTAAACCATCAAAGATCAAAAGAGACAAAGAAGGCCATTACATAATGGTAAAGGGATCAATTCAACAGGAAGAGCTAAGTATCCTAAATATATATGCACCCAATACAGGAGCACCCAGATTCATAAAGCAAGTCCTTAGAGACTTACAAAGAGACTTAGACTCCCATACAATAATAATGGGAGACTTCAACACTCCACTGTCAACATTAGACAGATCAACGAGACAGAAAGTTAACAAGGATATCCAGGAATTGAACTCATCTCTGCAGCAAGCAGACCTAATAGACATCTATAGAACTCTCCACACCAAATCAACAGAATATACATTCTTCTCAGCACCACATCGTACTTACTCCAAAATTGACCACGTAATTGGAAGTAAAGCACTCCTCAGCAAATGTACAAGAACAGAAATTATAACAAACTGTCTCTCAGACCACAGTGCAATCAAACTAGAACTCAGGACTAAGAAACTCAATCAAAACCGCTCAACTACATGGAAACTGAACAACCTGCTCCTGAATGACTACTGGGTACATAACGAAATGAAGGCAGAAATAAAGGTGTTCTTTGAAACCAATGAGAACAAAGATACAACATACCAGAATCTCTGGGACACATTTAAAGCAGTGTGTAGAGGGAAATTTATAGCACTAAATGCCCACAAGAGAAAGCAGGAAAGATCTAAAATTGACACTCTAACATCGCAATTAAAAGAACTAGAGAAGCAAGAGCAAACACATTCGAAAGCTAGCAGAAGGCAAGAAATAACTAAGATCAGAGCAGAACTGAAGGAGATAGAGACACAAAAAACCCTCCAAAAAATCAATGAATCCAGGAGTTGGTTTTTTGAAAAGATCAACAAAATTGACAGACCACTAGCCAGACTAATAAAGAAGAAAAGAGAGAAGAATCAAATCGATGCAATTAAAAATGATGAAGGGGATATCACCACCGACCCCACAGAAATACAAACTACCATCAGAGAATACTATAAACACCTCTACGCAAATAAACTGGAAAATCTAGAAGAAATGGATAATTTCCTGGACACTTACACTCTTCCAAGACTAAACCAGGAAGAAGTTGAATCCCTGAATAGACCAATAGCAGGCTCTGAAATTGAGGCAATAATTAATAGCCTACCAACCAAAAAAAGTCCAGGACCAGATGGATTCACAACTGAATTCTACCAGAGGTACAAGGAGGAGTTGGTACCATTCCTTCTGAAACTATTCCAATCAATAGAAAAAGAGGGAATCCTCCCAAACTCATTTTAAGAGGCCAACATCATCCTGATACCAAAGCCTGGCAGAGACACAACAAAAAAAGAGAATTTTAGACCAATATCCCTGATGAACATCGATGCAAAAATCCTCAATAAAATACTGGCAAACCGGATTCAGCAACACATCAAAAAGCTTATCCACCATGATCAAGTGGGCTTCATCCCTGGGATGCAAGGCTGGTTCAACATTCGCAAATCAATAAACATAATCCAGCATATAACAGAAGCAGAGACAAGAACCATATGATTATCTCAATAGATGCAGAAAAGGCTTTTGACAAAATTCAACAGCCCTTCATGCTAAAAACGCTCAATAAATTCGGTATTGATGGAACGTACCTCAAAATAATAATAGCTATTTATGACAAATCCACAGCCAATATCATACTGAATGGGCAAAAACTGGAAAAATTCCCTTTGAAAACTGGCACAAGACAGGGATGCCCTCTCTCACCACTCCTATTCAACATAGTGTTGGAAGTTCTGGCTAGGGCAATTAGGCAAGAGAAAGAAATCAAGGGTATTCAGTTAGGAAAAGAAGAAGTCAAACTGTCCCTCTTTGCAGATGACATGATTGTATATTTAGAAAACCCCATCGTCTCAGCCCACAATCTCCTTAAGCTGATAAGCAACTTCAGCAAAGTCTCAGGATACAAAATTAATGTGCAAAAATCACAAGCATTCTTATACACCAGTAACAGACAAACAGAGAGCCAAATCAGGAATGAACTTCCATTCACAATTGCTTCAAAGAGAATCAAATACCTAGGAATCCAACTTACAAGGGATGTAAAGGACCTCTTCAAGGAGAACTACAAACCACTGCTCAGTGAAATAAAAGAGGACACAAACAAATGGAAGAACATACCATGCTCATGGATAGGAAGAATCAATATCGTGAAAATGGCCATACTGCCCAAGGTAATTTATAGATTCAATGCCATCCCCATCAAGCTACCAATGAGTTTCTTCACAGAATTGGAAAAAACTGCTTTAAAGTTCATATGGAACCAAAAAAGAGCCCGCATCTCCAATACAATCCTAAGTCAAAAGAACAAAGCTGGAGGCATCACGCTACCTGACTTCAAACTATACTACAAGGCTACAGTAACCAAAACAGCATGGTACTGGTACCAAAACAGAGATATAGACCAATGGAACAGAACAGAGTCCTCAGAAATAATACCACACATCTACAGCCATCTGATCTTTGACAAACCTGAGAGAAACAAGAAATGAGGAAAGGATTCCCTATTTAATAAATGGTGCTGGGAAAATTGGCTAGCCATAAGTAGAAAGCTAAAACTGGATCCTTTCCTTACTCCTTATACGAAAATTAATTCAAGATGGATTAGAGACTTAAATGTTAGACCAAATACCATAAAAATCCTAGAGGAAAACCTAGGTAGTACCATTCAGGACATAGGCATGGGCAAAGACTTCATGTCTAAAACACCAAAAGCAACGGCAGCAAAAGCCAAAATTGACAAATGGGATCTCATTAAACTTAAGAGCTTCTGCACAGCAAAAGAAACTACCATCAGAGTGAACAGGCAACCTACAGAATGGGAGAAAATTTTTGCAATCTACTCATCTGACAAAGGGCTAATATCCAGAACCTACAAAGAACTCAAACAAATTTACAAGAAAAAAAACAAACAACCCCATCAAAAAGTGGGCAAAGGATATGAACAGACATTTCTCAAAAGAAGACATTCATACAGCCAACAGACACATGAAAAAATGCTCATCATCACTGGCCATCAGAGAAATGCAAATCCAAACCACAATGAGATACCATCTCACACCAGTTAGAATGGCGATCATTAAAAAGTCAGGAAACAACAGGTGCTGGAGAGGATGTGGAGAAATAGGAACACTTTTACACTGTTGGTGGGATTGTAAACTAGTTCAACCATTATGGAAAACAGTATGGCAATTCCTCAAGGATCTAGAACTAGATGTACCATATGACCCAGCCATCCCATTACTGGGTATATACCTAAAGGATTATAAATTATGCTGCTATAAAGACACATGCACACGTATGTTTATTGTGGCACTATTCACAATAGCAAAGACTTGGAATCAACCCAAATGTCCATCAGTGGCAGACTGGATTAAGAAAATGTGGCACATATACACCATGGAATACTATGCAGCCATCAAAAAAGGATGAGTTTGTGTCCTTTGTAGGGACATGGATGCAGCTGGAAACCATCACTCTTAGCAAACTATCACAAGAACAGAAAACCAAACACCGCATGTTCTCACTCATAGGTGGGAACTGAACAATGAGATCACTTGGACTCGGGAAGGGGAACATCACACACTGGGGCCTATCATGGGGAGGGGGGAGGGGGGAGGGATTGCATTGGGAGTTATACCTGATGTAAATGACGAGTTGATGGGTGCTGACGAGTTGATGGGTGCAGCACACCAACATGGCAGAAGTATACATATGTAACAAACCTGCACGTTATGCACATGTACCCTAGAACTTAAAGTATAATAATAATAAATAAATTAAAAAAAAAAGAAGAGCAACAGAAGAAATACATAATCCTGTAAAAAAAAAAAATGTACATTGTACCCATAAAGAAATTCTCATCCCTTAGCCCCCTCTTCTTTCTATCCTTCCAATTTCCCAGTGCCTATTATTCTACACTCTGTGTCCATGCTTACACATTGTTTAGCTTTCACTTCTAAGTAAGAATACATGGTTTTTGACCTTCAGTTTCTGAGTTGTTTCCCTTAAGATAGTAGCCTCTAAAGCCATCCATGTTGGGGCAAAAGACATTATTTCATTTCTTTTTAGGGCTCATTGTATCTTTAACGAGTTCCTCTGCTGTGTTCCAGAGCACCTCTGTTGGCAGAGATGGAGCAGCAGATGATCTGGTGGGGATTTACCATTCAGTGTATTTATCGAGTGACACACGCTGACGTGATCATGTTGTACCCCCCAGCTTCAACCATGGTCTTCTACTCAAGAACTACAGCTCCCAGATTACTTCTAGATGACCAGCTAAATATTTTGAATTTAGAAAATCATTTGAAACAGTAGTGTAGCGTAAGTCATACCTGAAATTTTTCACAGATTTGTCCTCAGACACATTTGCCCTTGAAGATGGATTATTTTTCTTTGTTTTAGAATTTTAGGTTTTTC
The DNA here is from genome assembly GCF_024542745.1 of Macaca thibetana thibetana. Taxonomy (NCBI): domain Eukaryota; kingdom Metazoa; phylum Chordata; class Mammalia; order Primates; family Cercopithecidae; genus Macaca; species Macaca thibetana. The sequence goes on from NC_065592.1 coordinate 70,472,846, forward strand.
CTTTCAAAGAGTTCTTCAGGCACTTAATCAACAGCTTTTATTTCTGTTACTATGAACTTCTATTTCTTCCACAGATGGCATTACAATAAAACTAAAGGAAATAAAGAAATTAATTGCTTACCCCAAGGCATCTGCTGTTTTGATTTTTTACTTTTACCATTCTCCCCCTTTTTCCCAAGATACATTAAATATTAAGGTAATTGTTTCATACATTAATTTAAAAATCATACTGTGTCTTTCAAGTGTATTTTGTCATTTATGTATTTACACACAAATATGTACCCTTTTTCTCATTTATCTCTTTGCCATTGTGTATAGGTAAATTTTATGGAATGACCTACTTTTTTTAGCATCAGCTCTGAACTTGCAAACCTGGAAAGAAGCATCACAACTGTTCAAGCACAGTAAGAAGTAGTTTGATTATATATATATATATATATATATATATATATATATATATAAAAGAAGTTGTTTGATTTTATATGTATAAGCATTTTATGTATATAAACATTTTAAATATAAATAAACATTTTATATATATATAAAATCAAACAACTTCTTGTATTACATATATGGAAATATATATAAACATATATAAAGTATATATAAAAATATATACAAAAAACATATATATGTGTGTGTGTATATATATATATGTACACACACACACACAGATTACATGTTAACATTGAGAGTTTCTAAATATCCTTGTGTCATGACATGAGTCACTCTATTGAGGCCTTATAACTAGTGGAAATTGATGACAAATGTACAAGGAGCCCCCTCCTTGGCATTCTTTCCCGTACCCCAAGAGCTACAAAATATTGGTGTTGTCTTCTAAGTGGTTGATGCAGTGTCTACCAGATGTTACCTTAGCTATAATTCATGGATAATTGCTAATTGTTTCCATCTTTTCTGGATACCTATGAAAATGCCTTAATTGTGTTTTCATACTATTATCTCTCCATCTCTTCTCACTTTTGTCTGAGCTCTCCAACATTTTTTTCTCTCCTCTGTATGGCTTTGAGAAGCAATATACATAGATGGAATTCACCAATGGGTATTACTCTCTTAAATGTAATTGGTGAATCTGAATAATGTAAGTTACTTTATATTTTTCACAATTGTATTTTAATAGCTAGCATAAAGGTCACATGAATTGGTAATTCAGTTGAAATTTTTTTTTAATTTGTAGAAATGAATAGTTTTCCTTATTTTTTACTATGTTTTTTTCAGAAATGAACTTTTCCACCTTTTAAAATTATTTCTTTTAGTATAAATTTACAGGAAGGGACTATAATAACCTGAAAATTTGAATGTTACATTGATTCTTGGTACTGATTGTTACATTGGTTTCTAGGAATATCGTACTTATTTGTCCTAATCAAAACAAAAGGACAGATTTACATTATTTCTGGCCTTTAATGTTCTCATATTTGGAAGGAATACACTTGGAGATCATTTTTTAAAGTTTTCCTTTTTTGATCACTGATGTAGAAAATGTTTTTTCTCATTTAGTTCTAATTCCATTTCTGCATTATGTATTTTTGCTCATCATCTTTAAAGGACTTTTGTCTGTTTGTTTTCCATTTGAGATAAGTAAGAATATTGAAAAATACGAGATCAAAGGCCCTGTGTGCCAATGCACAATAAAATCCAAAGAAAATCGTGTAAAAAAATAAAGTCAGGTAGAAAAGTTGTAACAACTTTAAAAAAAAAAAAACACGTAGGAACTAAGGATCAACTGTCAATCAATGTTATTGGAATCCAGTTCTATGCGAGAACATGGGAGCACAAGAGGAGGGGAAAAAAACAAGTTTGAATTGATTGGACTTCCCTAATGGCCCATTATAAAATTTTCTAAATGAAGAAATTTGATTGCCACCAATCTGAGCAGAAGTATAATTTAAAACATGAGATGGATTGGTCATCAGAGTGTCTTAGAAGAAACCATTTACATTTTGTTTTTCATTTTCAAAAATTTACTGTTATATAGATTTGCTGTAAACCGTGGATTAGTGGATTTGTGTTTTCATAGGTTATTCTCTGCCTATATATTTTACTTCTTTCCAAATCCTTGCTGTTATTATGGACTCTTTGGAAAACTTGATTCTATACTTAAAGCAGTGCTGTCTATCTTCTTGGCATATTGTATGCAATAAAAATTCATAAATAACATTGTAGTCATACAGTTTCCAGTGGAAAAAAAATCACGAACTGCAGCATTCATAAAACTTAAACATGGAAGCCATATTATTTCTTAGAAAAGCAGGTAAAACCAAACCAAGTAGTATTCAAAGTTTAAAAAACTGAACTCTTAGCTCTTTATATCATTTTTGTTTTCTTACCTTTTCTACTCCATAAGGTGTCTGTTGCATAATAAATAAATGGTCTGGTAGGATAAAAGCTCTCTAAATTCTTCACAGCTGGTGCAATGTGCCTCGGTGCCTTGTCATCACCTGCTCACACTTAATTAATAAGCATCTGTTTCATTTTTATATTTACTCCAGATAGTGGCTTAATTTTATATTCCTGTTTTTCTACTTATTTCTAGTAATAAATGGATATTTTCTCTTTTTTATTCCTTCCCAAACAGCTTATATTGACAGAAATTCAGGGCATGTTTTTTAAAACAAAATGGGGGAGCAGACTACCAAGGATTTAGAGTTCTAGAAAATAGAAGATGAAATCACTTCTGGATAAAACTGCAGTGAATTTGGTTGCATTTTATGTGTTCAGAGTTTCTGTTCCTGTTCAAGCGGTTTTAGTCTTATACCTCGCTACCAGATGCAGAATATCAAACATAGAGTTTATGATAAATTACAAGATAACACAAGTGTTTCCCAGAGAAGACTTTAACAGCAAAGTCCTCATTAAATAGGTTTTGTTGTTGTTACTCCTGAGAACCAGAAACTTGACAGCCTAGAGCTATATTTAGGTTTATGATTGACAACTTCTGATTCTCTATTTATGTTGTGGATATGCAGGTCTAGTGGGGAAAATGTTAATAATACAAAACTTCTCCAAAGAAACAATTCTGAATGTGTGGGAATTGATGCACTCCTAAATGTAGTAACATAGGTAAATTACTTTTTTCCTTTTTTTAAATGAGTTTTTTTTTTTTTTTCTGTTGTTGTGGTTGTTGTTTTGCTTCCATATGAGAAGATATAACAGTTTTTGATAGTGTTTCCTACTTCCAGGATATTTTTTGACATTTATACCCACTTTTACACAATTATTCATGGGTTGTGAGTTATTTAATTAAATATATGTATATATATAATTTTTGTAACAGTATGAAAGAGAACAAGATATAAATGACAAGTTTGTTGCTCTTTATCAAAATATTAATTTGTAATAGAATATTTTAAAAACTACAAGCATACATTCTGAGTCAAGCAGTGTTTTAATGGGACTAATATTTTTGTTAGAATATAATTACTATTTAGTTACATAATAAAAATTTTTATTCTTGAATTATATCATATATTTTAGAAAGAATTAACACCAGTTCTACTCAAAATATTTTTAGATAATAGTGGGGAAAGAGTGAACCCTTTCTAGTTCTTTTTATGATGCCAGTAATACCGTAATATCAATAAATACCTGATAAATACATTAGAAGAAAATGAAATTACAGACCAATGTCTCTCATGAACATAAATGTAAAAAAGAATTAACTGTTGATATATACAAAACCGTAAAGCTCAAAAACGTTATGCTGAATGAAAGAGATCAGACAAAAAATGCATTATCTCCAACTCTGTAAAAGTTCAAGAAAAGAAAACAAATCTAAAGTGGGAAAAATTAGATGTGTAGTTTCTTATGGAGTGAGGAAAAGAGGTGGTCTTTCACCAGGAAGCGGTATAAAAGAACTGTTTGGGAAGCTGGGTATATTCTATATCTTGTTTGAAGTGATTATATATATATATATATATATATATATATATATATATATATACACACACACACACACACAGATTATATATATATATATACAGATTATAGATATAGATAAGATATATAGATATAGATGATGAATACAATAAAATTTATCAGGTTATATACTTAAGTTTGGTGCATTATTTCCCTCTGTATACATTTGAACTCAGTTTTGCAAAGTGAATTTTTATGATGTTGTTCATAATTGAACAATATGCAAATCTGATAATTTTTACATTGTGATGATATGCTCCAGTATTTATTAGTATGTGTTTTCTTGGCTTCCGGTCTAAGTTAATCTCACCAATTTTTCTATTCCTATTACCTTTTTCAAAATCTATGTAGCTACTAATGATTTATAAGTCTGTGTGTCCATTCTATAACTTTCTGCTATGATCAGGACCTATATATACCAAACTGTGAATGGATAACACCATCTGTATATCACAAATATAATTCAAACTATGTATTTTAAACTAAGGTTATTATCTTTGCCTTATAAAACTTTTTCCCTGTCTCCACCTTAGTTGAGATATAATTCTCCATGGCTACCAATAAGAACATTTAGAACTGTTCCTGTATCTTCACTTTCTTTATCTGACACATCCAGTAGTTTTTCAAAGTTATGAACATCAAAAACAGATAGTCTTAATTCTTTTCTTCCTATTCTAATTGGTTTGACTTTCTTAAGGACTGTTTCAGTAGCTTGATATATACTGTTGGTAGTGGGGTTTCATCAAAGGTATGTCTATTGGGAGGGAAGTGGCTTTGCTTGATTACTCCAGATGACTACCTAGCACCCTCAGAAAAGAAAGCAGAGATTCTTTGGTATGAGATATGACACTAACCCTTTATGGTTTAGCATTTACGTACATCCCCAGCACCATTTGCTACTACTTGACCTTCATAGAAACTAAGCCCCTTTGAGTTTCCCAGACATGCTGTGATATTTCATTCCTCTTTGATTTCATGCGTGCTATTTCTCCTTACAGGAATGTTGTTCTCCTCTTATCTACTTGCAAGCTCCTACTTTTTCTTTGAGATACAATTAAAGCTTCATATGCTCTGTAATGCCCTCCTTGGTACCTCTGAGTTTCTAATACATTTTTTTTTTTTTTTTACATAAAGCTATTAGTGGAATTGTTGATTTATATATTGGACTCCCCTACTAGATTAAAAGCTCATTGTGAGCAGGGCTGTATCTGATTCATCTTGGCTTTTACAGTGCTTAAGATAGAAAAGGTATATGCCGTTTAATCAACATCTTTGCAATAAATGAAAAATTGAACCCAAAGTGAATAATGCAGTTAACCCTATTTTTAAAGTTATAGTATCACATTTCATTTAAAATTATTGTAAAATAGTTGAATTACTTTAAAATTCTAGATATATATTATTTCAAATCAATTACCAATGACTGTATTGCCATTAATTATGCTGATGAAACAGGTTGGGCATGGTGGCTCATGCCTGTAATCGCAGCACTTTGGGGCCAAGGCAGGCAGATCATTTGAGGCCAGGAGTTCAAGACCAGCCTGATCAACATAGTGAAACACTGTCTTTACTAAACACATAAAAAATTAGTCTGTCGTGGTGGCTTACACCTGTGATCTCAGCTACTCCAGAGGCTGTGGCAGGAGAATCACTTGAATCCGGAAGGTGGAGTTTGCAGTGAGCCGAGATCAGGCCAGTGCACTCCAGCCTGGGCAACAGAGTAAGACTGTGTCTCAGGAAAAAAATAAAAATAAAAAAGAAGAAGAATTGTGGTTACAAAAAGGAATCTTTCACAACTTTATTAAATTAATATATCTGACCTCTTCAAATTCTCTGTTCATTTATGTTACATAAATTTAAAGTTTTGTTGTTTTTTTTTTTTTGCAGTTGAGAAAAAAATTCTGAAATAAAACTTTAAAGATAAATCCTGCATCAAAGATGAGAAAAATTCAATACTAAAATATTATAAACTTGATAAAACTTGTAGTTACTTCTGAGAATTTATAAATAAATACACATATACATAGATAAAGCATATGGCTGACAGCTACTTTAAAACAAGTACAAAGCTTCTCAAAAATAATGCAAAGTTTTGCAGAGCTTGTTATAGTAAAAATAGAATTATAGCATTCAAAGTACTAGTTTGTACTTAAATGTTCCTTATGAAAAATCATCATAGAATAAAGGAATTATATTTCATTTGGCACTTCACAGACTATAGCGTTAGTAACTAATAATTTTAGAAACAAATCCTAGACTTGTTGAGTACCTGGATGCATTTGCTACTTTGGGACCTAAAAAGTGTGTTTAGATTTGACATCTAGAGATTGCTTCTAATTTGAAAATATATTTTCTGATAAAATTACATGTATTAGATATTAATTTTGATGAATATACACTTTATTCTCAGATTGCAGACATTTTTTGCAATCAAATCTTCCTCTAGTAAGACAGTTTAGACCAGTCATATTTTTTTAGATCATTATCAATCCTGCCTTTGTCATAGTTATACACATTACTAAGCTTGAAAAAATTGAGTCTCAATGTATGAATCAGAACAAATGATATGTTCTTTGTATTTATTGTACCAAAACTATCATCTCGATGTATCTGCTTATTCAACAAATATTTAATGCTAGCCAACTAGATGATGGAGATTCCATTCACTGGAAACAGCCATGAATGAGGTCCTTCCCCCTCAGATGGGAGTGATAAAACTTAGCGTTGAACATCTGGTCTTTTATGTATTTAGAAGATTTTTCAAAATCAATAAAGCTATTCTCTAGTATTATAAACTGTCATGGTGTGGAATGGATACTCTGATACAGAGTTGACCAAAACTGAGTTGGTTTTTTCAGAACACACAGAAGCAAGCAAACCCAAAGAGATTTTCATGTGGAGGGGGAAATCTGACAGCCTGCTGTACACACTGAAAAATGGAGTAATTGGGAAAGGCAAGGAAGAACATTCGAATCTCATAGAGGTCAATGCCTTCAAAATTAAGGCATGGGGAGGTTACCAGGAGAGCACCTAGAAAGCCAGAGATTTAGCAGCAATGGCACAAGCTGGCAGATTGGAAAACAAAAATTAGAAGCTGTTTTCTTTTTTCACTTTTGGGGAGTGGGGGAGGAGGAACATGCATCTGATTCACAGATTCTACCATCAAATCCTAACAAAATTGAGGCAGGGAAAGAAATGATAGGATTTAGCTTCAACTTTGCCCTTGCAAATTTGTTTTCTCCAATCTTTATAATTTATGGGTTAGCAAAATCATGGTGTGATCTAATAACTTAAGATGAACTCATTTGTTTTAATTATATGTTATTACCAGACTAGACTGAGACATTTGTAATATAGAATGGTTTTGTATCTGTCACAGGCATTTACAAAAGCAATTTTTTTTTCCATTTTAGGTATGTGCATGCACTAAAGATAATTCTTACTAGAGAGAAGCAGAATTGTCCCAATTAAAGATCTGTATTTCTTAGAATAGTGGAATAAATTATGGCATCCTGGATCCATAGAGCTTATCTAGCCCCTTATCTGTGAGCAGATGGCTATGAACAGAAGTCATTCTAAAACCACAAAATGACCAGAATGACTAATAAATCTTCTAAAATATAGATGCCTTACCCTTAACATTGAAGTCTCTGCTTCAAAATGTGGGTGTGGCCTTTTCATCAATGATACTTTACAAAACCCCTATAAAATGTCCTGGGGGGTAGCCAAAGTTGACAAACTGTAGTATAAAATACCTCTGACAGCTGGTATTAACTAGTGTTAGGTTTATTTTCTTCTGAACCCCAGGAAAGCTAGTTATTTTAAGCAACTTTCAATTTAAACACCAATGATTTATTGAGTGCTTCCTGTGTGCTAGCCACCAAGCTGTCAGGTAAAAACCAATAGCACATAGATACTTCCTTCCAGAAACTCACAATCCACATAAAAAAATAAAAGAGAAGATGGTAAACAGGAACTGATTTCTCGGGAACTCACTTGGATTGAAATCCACAGTGTCCCTCCACTCCGATACATCAAGAGAATTACAAGTATATCTAACTATAATCTATATCTCTATCGGTATCTATGTCTATATACCTTAGTTTAAACTGCTATAACAGAATACTGTTGTCTGGGTGGCTTTAATGTCAGAAATTATTTCTCATAGTTCTGGAGGTTAGTGGTCCAAGATCAAGGTACCCACAGATTCAGTGTCTGGTAAGGGCCTGCTTCCTGGTTAGCACCTGCTACCTTGTCCATCTTTTCCTTGTATCCTCACATTGGCAGAGAACAGCGAGGAGGATGGAGATCAAGCTCTTTCTATCTCTTTTAAGTTTTAGGTTAGGCCACTTGTGAAAGATCAAACTGCATCATACATTGACTTATAATTAACACATATTAACTCTTCACTGGTGCGTTCATATATATCCATAGGAATTTTTATAAGTAGGCATCCAGGTGCTATGGCATTTGAAGTCCCTCTCAAAACAGCCCTTTTAACTCCCTAAATGACAATTTAAATCATAAAACATAGGACAATTCGAAGAAATGCACATGTTGAAAAAAAAATGCAAATAATCATGACAGCTAAATAAAAAGATGCAAAGTTATTTTTTTCATTTTATTTAGTATCCTGTCTAATGCCAGCCCTGTACTTACAACAGCATTTGGAAGTGGGAAAAGCACCTTAGACTGAGGTTATCTCGATGCAATTCCCACCGAAAGCTAGAATCTGTTCAATAACACGACAGGCAGAGGGTCAGTAGCCTCTGTTTAAAACTCCTGGTTGTGGGGAGGCTCCTGCTTTCCAAGAAATCTGAGGATGCTATGACTGTATTATTAGAATGTTATTTTTGTTATAAGCCAAAACTCTCTTTGTGTAAGCTCTCTTTTGGAGGTTAAGGTTTCATTCTCGAGAGCAGCATACATTTTACTAAATTCCTTTGAATATAAAAGCACTGTAGAAATTTGAGGGCAGCTACCATTTTCTTCATTGAGCTTCTCTTTCTCAGCCTAAACAGCCTCTATTTGAAAACATATAATTTTCTTACTGTTCTTATTTCTTTCATCTGAATGATCATCAGCTGGTCAAAACATATTGAAAAATGTGTTGCCCAATAATTGAAATCAATAATTCAGAAGTGGTCTGATCTGTGTAGAAAACTTGGAGAACATAGAAAAACACAGTGGGAAAAAAAAAGTTTACTGAAAACTCTACCACCCCGATTTAACAACTGTTAAGATTTCTTATTTCAACAATAAGATTTTGATGTATTTTCAATGTATTTGTTTTTTAAAATGTTATCTATAGTTGACAAATCATAATTGCATGCATTCACAGGACACAGTGTGATGCTTAGTGGAATGATTAAATCAAGATAATGAACATATCTAGCACCTTGCATTATTCACAGTACCTAAGATATGAAAGCAAAATAAATGTCTATCGAGAGATAAAACAGATAAAGAAAATTCATATATATATACACACACACACACATATGCGCACACATAATTAATGGAATATTTTTCAGTCTTTAAAAAGAAGACAATTAAATATACTCCTATGCATACATAGCACATTACATTTTATCCTAAAATGACATTATATTACAAAATCATTTGTAACTTGTTTTATTCATTTAGCAAGAACCATATTTTAAACATTTACCAATGTTGAAGGACTTTAAGTATACCAATTTATATTTGGATAGGTTTTTGTCAACTTTTGAAAACCACTTTTTTACCGTTATAACTAACGCTATAACTAACACATTTGTACATATTTCTTTTTTCTTTTTTTTTTTTTTTTTTTTTTTTTGAGACGGAGTCTGGCTCTGTCGCCCAGGCTGGAGTGCAGTGGCGCGATCTCGGCTCACTGCAAGCTCCGCCTCCCGGGTTTACGCCATTCTCCTGCCTCAGCCTCCCGAGTAGCTGGGACTACAGGCGCCCGCCACCTCGCCAGGCTAGTTTTTCGTATTTTTTAGTAGAGACGGGGTTTCACCGTGTTAGCCAGGATGGTCTCGATCTCCTGACCTCATGATCCGCCCGTCTCGGCCTCCCAAAGTGCTGGGATTACAGGCTTGAGCCACCGCGCCTGGCCTGTACATATTTCTTTTAAGTGACTTTATCTTATCAGATTTTCTAAATCAAAGTTTCACACCTTTATGGCTTTTTATACTATGTTCATTCAAAGTGTTCCATGTTGAAATTGTTTCCTACACAGAAGCATAAGAGTATGTATTTTTTTCTTTCGATCATTAGAGTCTTTTCCAAGCAAGAGTCAGATGCGCCATTTTCTCTACCATTTTTATAACTCCAAACATTTTGTAACTCCAAGGCTATGATCATCTGATATTTGCCCTTTTTATTCCTCACTGTTATATGTTCTTAGCCATGCCACCTGAGCTTAGTTCTCTGAAGATTCCAGGCTGTTTTTCAACTCTTTTCCATATACATTGTGTTGATTCTCACTAGAACTGCCTTTCTGCTCCTCCTCAAGTAGTCTCACCCTATTAACTCGAATGGTCTCAGGGCATAAATCATCATTGGATATAATTATTCATTATGCTTTAGAATAATTGTGATTTCTCCTCTCTATCCAGTTAGCTGTTTGAGTACATAAGCTGTGTCTTTTATTTCTAGGTGCCAATGACTCATGATTAATAAATGCAAACTTGTTTTTATTTACCAAAATTAGAAAGGAAGGTTACTTAGTTTCCTGGTTCTTCTTAGTATTTTACAACCATCCTTTGCAAATATGCTAGATGTTTGCAACTGACATTAATTTATATTTACTTTTTTCTCAGGTAAATTTCTACCAATAAATTGGGCAAATAAGTAGTATCTTAGCTGTAACATTCTGCAAATGTTTTTCATCCCCTTCCTCTGCATGACTGTAACTGGTTACTTCTAAGTCCTTTCTGCAATAACTCCCCTTGGGAATGTGTCTTTGTGATTCTGCTTATTTACCTTCTTGAGAACTCTATGAATCTGTTTCCTTTGTTGTAATGTTACTAGATAGCCATGAAAGGTAGTCAGTCACATGGTCTTCTCCTTCTTAAATGATGTAAACATCTAGCATTTGGTTTTTCAACTGCACTATTAACATTTTGGCCTAGATAATTCTTTTTTCTTGGGGATTGTCTTATGCCTTGTTTAATGTTTAGCAACATTCCTGGCCTCTATAAACTGTCAATAGCATCTTCCTTCTCTCCTCCACAGTTGTGACAATAAAAAAAGTCTTACACATATTACCAAACTTGCCCTGGGTGGAAAAAAATTTCCCAGTTGAGAACCACTTATCTACATGTTACCAGTCAGCCTATCAGTCTAAGGGAAACCGAGTTAAAAAATAGATGGATAGATACATAGAAACACAATTTTTCTCGGTCTCTTTGTTAATTAGCATTATGTCAAAGAGGTGAATTACCGAAACACTTAAGAGGGAAGTTAAAGAAAACATGAGTCTTTCACGGGTTCAGAAGGACATATTACATGTCACAGAATGTGTTTATCACTAATATTACGTGATATAAAATTTTTACACATCCATGTAGAAGAAAAACAATAAAAAATCTTAGTACGCTAGGATAAATAATTGTATTTTAACTCTAACTTAAACTAATCTTTGAAATATATTTGTTATTTCCTCAGTATGAAGGATGTGTGTGTGTGTATGTGTGTGCGCCCGTGTGCTTGTTTGAAGTGGTAGTAATGTTGGTATTGCCTCTATCTTTTTACTTTAATGATATCAATGTTTATAGTTTCACTGGAAAGACAGGAGATCAAAAACAGGAACCAATGTGCAAAATGATCTGGTGGATCCAGGCTTTGGAATCAGACTTGAGTGGGTTGGAAATTCAGATTTGCTCCTTACTGGCTTTGTGTCTTAAGGCCAGCTATTTAATATATATTCTTAAGTGATAAATATTATATTACCCACATCTGAGAAATGACAATAATACAATATTTTACTGCCTAGGTGATTAAGAGAAATATATAAGATGACCTGTACAGAGCCCTCACCAATTTCTTGACACATACGGGGTTCTCACTGTTTCTAATTCCTGGTCTCTGTTTTGATTAGAAAATAAAGCAATAGTGCCTGATGCCTAAAGTTTTCATGATAGAATAAAGAAGAGAGGTGGGCAAGTATCATGTGAGTAATGTCAAACCTCCCATAAACATTGATCTGTCAATACTGATTGTGGACAAGTTTCTGCTATCATTATCCACAGGTCATTTGTAGGGGTGGGAATAGTGAAAATCTGATTTCTCACTGTTAATTGTCATATGATAGAAAGAACTAACTATACACTAAGTAATTATGGTAAGAAATAGAATGCCTTAGACCATATATTGATTTTTAACAAATATATGAGGAAATATACATTATAAAATAAATAAGAACCAGTTCAAATAGATCAGATTGTGAGCACTGCATCCACTCCTAAGAAGTGCCACAATGTGATCTCTCTTCTATACCATGAAAGAGGATTTGAAAGTCTGAAGAAAAGAAAAAAAGAATTTGGAAAGAATTAGGGAAAAGAAAATTCTGTGTAGGTATCTTATGCCAATGTAAGGGATTGTCTTCTCATAACTCTGTGAACATCATTTAGCAAAATTTGAACCATTTAAAGTTTAAAAGGACAATTCTGAAAAATAGTGACCCTAAGCCTCTTTGACATGTGTCTTTTTATTGTCAACTTGTATAAAATGAGCAATTAAATATAAATCTCATTTCATACATTTACAACGATAATATTCAAGCCAATTTTGGAAAGAAACATATGATAAAATAAATTATCACTGGGGATAATGGATTCATTTTTCTATCTTGGAGAACTAAAAAGACTTATTAATCTACTGCAGAATAGGAATAATATTAAATAAACCTTTTCAGTTGTTTATCTGCTTCCAAAGTTTTGATTAACCACCATCAGTAAAAATGAAATTTCATTTTATCCTTTCAATGTTACCTTTGTCCTTGCCTCTAACAGTTCTGTAATGGATCCTGCTTCTCATTTTTTCCAATTATGCCCATAATGCTAATGCCTTCAGGCATCAAATGTCCTGTGAATGTTTTTTTGACTCACCTTTTCAGGCAATCATTACAACTTTCAGCTTCTATTACTGTACTTCATTTGTTACTGCTGCTCATACTTGGCCATTGGTTGTAAGATGCTGCTTAACTCCATCTTCCTTTTGGGCACTATCATTCATGCCTGACCACTACTCCTGTTTTTCACAGGATATACTCTGACCTGTCAGTATTACTATGCTTGAAATTATCATACTGTGCCTATTCTTTCCCCTCAACTATATAGTGATACATTTCTGTGAGATGCATTCTTGTTGTTAGTTCTTCTTATAGGTGCAATTTGCATGAGGTTCATCCTTCCAAATATTCTTCTTTTTAAGGAAAATAATGGGAATCATTATACATACAATATGAAAGTGCTAATGTTAATGTAAGATATATATTAAAAGAAAGTTTTATTCTTCTATTTAACAGAGAAGTTTTTACAAAACTGTTTGAATAGAAGAAACAATTTTAAAGAATTAAATTATCTCTAGATAGGAAATAATTTCAATGTTTAAAAAAGTTTTGAAGTTAGGAAGCATGACTTATACTTCATAGAAGTTTTAATCATTAACATTCTGAGATGCCATCAACCTTATCTGAATGCTATTTTTAGCTCTTTGCTTAAGGATCTGAGTGCTTTTTCTTGCTCTACTGACTTCTCTGTTCTCTTTCTCCTCTATAACTGCCTTACAGACCCATCCCTCCCATGGCCTACCAAGCCTCCGAATAAAAATTCTTCTCTATAAACTGCATGTCTCAGCCTTCCCCCATCAGCATTCAGGCCTCTACTTTTCCTTAAGCTTCCGACACTGCCTACTGGTGAAATACATTTTTTGATTCTTTTATCTCTCTGTGCGTAATTGTGTTATATAAGACCACAGACCCTTTCAAAGGGCTGATTTCTTCAATGTAATCTACAGTCAAAATGTACCTCTTATTTCTTACAGAGATATAGTTCCTTGTAATAAGTAAAGCATGAATTTGTTAAGAGGAAAAATATGATAAAATTATATAGAGAGTAATGCCTCCTGTTGCATTGTTCAAGCAAAGTTTTTAATGTCCTGTAAGAGAAAGGAATGTAATTATATTAAAGGGAATGATCTCACATTTCTATTCTGTTGGAATCCATTCATATCCTCTGTATACACGGTTGCTATCATTTCTTAAACTCAATTTAATTCCTACCCAGTTTTCTCATTGACTAAATTTATAATTAGATTCTCTGTCTTACCCAAAGTAAAAGTAAGTTATCATAAACAGAATGCATCAAAAGAGGAAAGGTCAGGCCAGAGCTAAAAGGGAGTGGCGGGGTTGGGGGGTGCGGCAGAGTGGCAGTCTTTCAACTTCAAACTCTTGACTCTTTGGCAACACGATACAGTTTTATTTCTACTCCTGTGCATCTTAGTTCATTCAGGTGCCTATAACAAAATAGCATAAATTAGGGGGCTTATAAAGAACAGAAATTTATTTCTCAGAGTTCTGGAGCCTGAAAATCTGAGATCATCGTGCCAGCATGGTCAGGTTCTGATGAGGGCCCTATTCTTTGTTCCTAGAGAACCATTTTCTCACTGTAACCTCACTTAGCAGAAGGGTAAGTGAAAATGCTTTTCATTTATAAAAACACTATTCCTATATATAATGGAGGCGCCCGTATGGCCTAATTACTTCCTAAGGGCCCCAACTCTTAACACTATCACCTTACGAGTTAGGATGCTGACACATAAATTCTGGGGGGACGCAAACATTCAGTCCACTGCACTATGTTTTTTTGTTTTATGTATATTTTAACCGTGATGTAACTATGCCTACCATGATGTATTATATTCACATTGTGGGGTTGAATTATTCTCATTTTTTTTCATATGCATTTTCCCTTGAAGGCAATTCCTTTAAATATAGTAGAATTTTAATACTAATTTGTCACCTTACTATAATGAATTAACATTTACTGTCTTTTTTTATAGGAAGTGATAAGGCAATAAAAGAATATCCAGAGTCTACATAGAGAGGTGTTACATAACATTTTGTCTTTTGAGGGATGTTTGGGTGACCTAAGATTGTAATTTAAGAGTCATAGTAGTGGAAACTAATACTTCTGGCACTTGATTTGTGCCAGATGTTTTCAAAGCACTTTACATATATTGACAAATTTAATATTCAAATGAAAATGTTATGAGTGAAGTCCTCTTAGTAGTGACATCAAAGATCTTGTAACTGATCATATGTCGATCTCCACACTGGGTTTACGAAACTCAGAGGGAAATGGTGATCCTCAGCTATATAATGTAGCAAGATATTATACTTTATGTCATATTATTAAAGCATTATTGATGTACAACAAAGTTCATGCTTTTTAGATATATAGTTCAATGATTTTTGATAAATGTACATAGTCTTACATTTCTATAAGTGTATAGAAAGAACTACCACAATCTAGTTATGAAATATTTTCATCCACCATAGAGTTCTTTCTTGCCTTCCTATAGTTAATCTCCCTCCTCCACTTCCAGTCCTTGGAAACCACTGATTTCATTTTTGTCACTGATTTGCCTTTTCAACAAAGCAGTACAAATAGAATCATACAAGTTACAGTTTTTTGTGTCTGGCTACTTTTACTTACTGCTTTGCATAATGCTTTTGTAATTCATCCATGTTGGTGGATACATCAAGTTTGTCTCTTTTTATTTCTGACTAGAATCTTGTATGGAATCTAGCTTCATTTTGATAATTAAATTATGTCTGGCTTCATCTCCTCCACCCTTCCCCAGTGCTTCTTTACTGCTTTATTTTTTAAAAATCTTATTTGGTACCATATCTATCTTTGCAAATGACTTTGAATTATTTTTGGTGCAGGTAAGAAATAGATGGTTGGATGACAGAGGGATACATTATACCTTGTACTAAAGTTGACCTGGGATTACAGGCGTGAGCCACTGCATCTGGCCTATTTCCCTTTTAAGCAAATATCTGTGTAGTTGGTCTGAGAATAGTCTGATGTGAAAGACCTTGGCTCCCAGAAACTGGTACATGATACTTCTCACATCTCATTGGCCAGAAAACAGTCACATGAACATGTAACAGCAAACAGGCTAGGAAATGCATTCTTGATTATGAAAGACCATTTTACCATCTAAAATTGGGGTCTCTAACAAAACAGAAGAGGGCAAAGTATTTTGAGAAAAACTAACTGCAGTCTCTAAATATGTAGGCTCAATTATTATCTTCCTTTTCCAAATGAGGAAAGTGAGGCTTAGAGATGTTAAGACTCATGCCTGGCATTGTACAATATTCCCTTCAGTTTTTATTCATTCTGTTACAAATGCTTGTTGAAAGGTCAAGACCAGCCTGGCCAACATAGTGAAACCCCGTATCTACTAAAAATAAAATAAAAACAAACAAAAAACAACAAAAAAAACCAGATATGGTGGCGGGTGCCTGTAGTCCCAGCTACTTGGGAGGCTGAGGCAGGAGAATTGCTTGAACCCAGGAAGCAGAGGTTGCAGTGAACTGAGACCACACCACTGCACTCCAGCCTGAGCAAGACTCTGTCTCAAAAAAATAAATTAATAAATAAATAAATGAAAATCCTTGTTATTTTTTTCTTCTGTAAGTCACTGCCGAACTTAAGTCTAACTAATATAACATCTCATTAGAGTTGTGGCTGTGAAAGGAAATGATCCTTAAAAAGTACAGAAGAGTGTTTGAAATACTGTAAGCCTTTAGTAAATGTCAGCTGTTATAATCAATGGAACTAGAAAAATTATTAAGATATAGAAAAATATTTTCACATTCTCTTTAATGTTCAAGTTCTTTGAACATTTTAACCAATGTAATTGTGTAGGAAATATCTTTAGATTTAGTTTTACATAGGATAAATAATTTATAGTGCTTCTATTAGCAAATGTGATATGGCTGAAGTGGGTATGAGGTAGGTTCATGTGTTAACAGACTGAACCAGAATAGGATAATTCAAACATGTAACAGTTGTATGATCTTGCAAAGAATTTAACATCTTTCAGTCTGATTCCTGATCAATAAACAATTCTGACTTTATAATTATATAATCTCTAATAGCCATTCTGCCAATTATAAAATATGAATGTGTATAGCTATATATATGTATACACACACACACGTATGTATATATTAGATATATAATATATAATATATATTTTATATATATATATATAATATGCTCAGCAAATGGTAGTTAACTAGGTTTCTGTGGATTAATTTATTTGATATTTTCTAAAATGGGAGTTAACTAGGGTAAATTCTGATAAGGGACAGTCCAGATTAAAGAGGATAAAGTGAGAAGTACGATGGGAAGAGGCATCAATGATAAGCTAAGTGTCCAAAAATTATATTGGTGACTGATTTTATTCCTCCAAAATTGTCTTTCATCTGAACATTGCTTTGAATACTGAGTATGTATTTGTATGTTATCATTTATTTTAGAAGTATTTTGGAGGAAGAGGTGGACATAAATAGGTGAACAGGAGAATTTTCAGCTTGTCTTTCTTTGTTCTAACTTTAAGCACAGCAATAGTTGATCACTTTAACAATTATAATGGAACGTGTTTTGGAGCATCTGACAAAGCATGTGATTCTGTGTTTCTTTAATTTAATTTTTAAAATTTTACATATTTTCTTCGTCAGTGCCCTATGAGTGCCAAGTTATTTATTATTTAAAGTAGTTTAAAGATATATTACTTTTTGTATCTGAAATATTCAATTGCTTTCCTAAAACTCCTTCCAGATACCATGCCTGTTACCCAAAATAGGAGAACCTTTGCTACAAGAAGAAGTGCTAATAGAATCTTACAAAGAAATTCTGTAGCAGGTTATTGGCATCCTGAAAAGAATCTTTTTGAATGTATTCAGAAACACTGTATCTTGACATTTTAAAACTGGGAACAACCCTCATTCCTGTATCCGTTCACAAAACACTGCCAATACTCAAAGGTGTTGGTTCCCTCCCACCCCCGCGTTTACATTTGTTTGCCTTTTGACAATTACTCTGTTCCCATGCTAGTACTTTATTTAACTCTGAACCTCTCATGGGTAATCTGCAAGTCTGTACTTCTTTACTAGATCCTACTCTCTACCTCCTTCATCCCAGCCGAACCACACACAGACGCTTTAGATTTTAAACACAATCTAGGAGGGATGTCTGAGTAGAATTTTTTTCCCCAGGTCAAGTTTAAAAAGTCATAAATAAAGTAAAAAATTTCAGGAAAAGAACCTGGAAATGTAACTTATGTAAAACCTTATGTAAACTACATAAAAGTTTAAAAAGAAAAAAAAGATAAAATGACAGTAAGAGAGTCTCTAAAGACCAGAGATTATTTAACGGGGGAGGGGGTTGATAAAGGAGGGAGTGGGAAATTGAAAAATCTGGAAATTAACAAAGCTAATTTTGGCTGAACATACCTGCTGAAGAAGAAACAAAATTGGCCTATACCGTAATAAGGGAAATTTGGATTTTATATAAGGGAAAGGGAAAATACTTAAATACTAGAAAAGGATTTTCATGATGATTTTGGAATTCAGTTCATAGAGCTCTTGAGAAATAAGGTAGATGTCTCCCTGCTTAGGAAGCTTTAGGCTGTTATCCTTCTTAGAATCATAAGTGTAGACTCACACGTCCCTATTGTACCATTTTGCTCTTGTGATTCTGAAATCCTCATTAACATTGGTTTCAGGCTTATTTCTGTCTACTGAGATCCACAGAAAGTGGTTATCTTTCTCTAGTTGAGCTATTCCTTTCCAAGCATGTGTTTTCATAATCTGAGAGCAAGGTTAGGATTTGGAAGCTAGTGAGGGATGTAAAAGACCAGGTTCGATGTCTCTGGTCTTCCTATGTAAATCTTACCCAATTTGAGAGCACAGTCATTTGAATAGTGCAGAAAACATTTTTCTCTAAGCAGCATCACTGTCTTCCTATTGAAACCACTAAGTTCTTGGTCTGTGTCTATAAGATATTTTAAGGGAAGGAACGTAGTGATAAAATGTAACAGCCTTTTTTTTTTTTTTTTTTTTTTTTTTCCTGGATCATGACCTTGCCAATACTTTGGCTTCTATCCAGTGATACACATTTGGGTTCTGGCCTCCACAACTGTGAAAGAATAAATTTCTGTTGCTTTAAGCTACCAAGTGTGTGGCAATTTGTTACAGCAGCCATGTGAAACTACTACAGAATTTTTATGTAACATCTCAAGCAATTAAGTGAGCTCCGTTTACTCAGTGACACTCCAAAAATCCTCACCTCCTTTCACAGTGCTGTAGATATCTGCCTATGAAAAAACAAAAATGGCACCAGCTTATTCAACCTAAGGGTCATTACTCTTGATACTTTTCACAAAGTTTCTTCTGAAATTCACAAAAGTTTCAGTTACAATAAAATATGTATCACAGGCCTTAGCTAAGGTCATACTCTTAGTTGTTTTATCCATCTTTCTTCAGGTGTTCATTTGATTACCAACAAAACAATTCGTAATAATTCAACCAGTACCTGTGATTTGCTAACTACCATCATCAGCTTTGCGGACACTGTTCAGTGTATCTTGGGAACTTATACTTTGATATTTCTACTAGAAACTAATGAAAAGTAAACATCTAAGTAGTTTTGATGAAGTTATATAGAGTAGAAAAGAACAATAAGCAAATAGCTAAGAACAATGTCGTAAATGCTTCCCACTACTGCTACTGCAATTATACATTTAGAAAATACTATGGGAACACTGAGGAAGCCACTAAGTGCCTGGGGAAATCCTAGAAAGATTCTCAGAGGAAGTGGAACGAGAGAGTCACTACACAACCCTCTGATCAAGTATATTTTGATGGACATTTTGGGGAGAGAGAGCAATACAGACAAAGTATAGGGGCATCTAAAAACTGAGTTTGTATGTGGGATGGTTTTCTATTTTTAGAAAACTAAAGTTTGGAATATGTTGTAGGAATACATAGGAGAGTGGAAATTGCAGGCATTTTTTTTCCTTCTGCTGAGCTCGATTACCCTTACAATTCCTTATTTCAATTTTTAAATGCATAAAATAGCATTAGCCTCTCCAGGAACCCTTTAATTTCTATATTATTAGTAGTAGCTGTAGTAGTAATTAATACTTAAAGCAATGTTCATCGTTTGTATTAGTCTTATAAATTGGTTTTATAAGAAAGAAAAATAAAATAGAATATATATATATTTTTTGTTTTTAAGGAAATTGATTCACTGATACTAATATATTCATCAGAGGTAAAAATTATATTTTAATTTACCTCTAGCTTTTTCTTTCTTTATTATTTCTCCAAATGAGTAAAGCATCATTTCTTTCTTATTCAAATAAGCATAACTTATTAAAAAGTGCCACATAAATTTTCAACCTGATGTTAATAACAGTCTGAGTCCTATTTTTTTTTTTTTTTGTAATTACCAGCACCCAAAAACTTGAGAGGCCAATTATTAGCGAAGTGGTCCAATCTCCTTTGCCAACTTGTCTTACATTGACTAAATAAAGGGATCTCATACTATGTTATTGCTTTTTCTTATTCCTAGTAACAACAGTTAGCTGGTGCCTTAATTAGATTCACATTTACTTAGAGAGGCTGCTGGTCACAGGTAAACCCCATACCCTGTATATTACATCAGCAGCCTACTTATTTTGTTGCTGGACTCATAAACCTCACATTGTGCGCCCAACTGCATCTTGAGTGGTTTTTCTAAAATGCTGATCTGACCACCACTTTGACTTTTTTTTTTTTTTTTTTTTTTGGAAACAGACTTTCACTCTTGTTGCTAAAGCTGGAATGCAATGTGCAATGGCATAATCTTGGCTCACTGTAACCTCTGTCTCCTAGGTTCAAGCAATTCTCCTGCCTCAGCCTCCCAAGTAGCTGGGATTACAGGCATCCACCATCACACCTGGGTAATTTTTGTATTTTTAGTAGAGATGGGTTTTTGCCATCTTGGCCAGGCTGGTCTCAAACTCCTGACTTCAGGTGATCCACCTGCCTCGGCCTCGCAAAGTACTGGGATTACAGGTGTGAGCCACTGCATCCGGCCCACTTTGACTTTTCTTTCTTCTCTTTCTTCTCTTTCTTCTCTTTCTCTCTTTCTTTTGAAACTGAGTCTCTGACACCCAGGCTGGATTGCTTGAGTGCAGTGGCACAACGGCACGATCTCAAATCTCAGCTCACTGCAACCTCCGCCTCATGGTTCAAGCAATTGTCCTGTTTCAGCCACCCAAGTAGCTGGGATTACAGGCACCCAGCACCACACCCTGCTAATTTTTGTATTTTTAGTAGAGATGGGGTTTCACCATATTGATTAGGCTGATCTCGAACTCCTGACCTCAGGTGATCCACCCCCCCCCTTGGCCTCCCAAAATGCTGGGATTACAGGCGTGACCCACCGCACCTGGCCCCACTTTGACTTTTCTAATCTGTTGGCAGCTTCTCCTAATTCTCAGAGCTCAACTCTTTAACAGAATGTCATTGCTGTTTGGATTCTGGAGTCCTCTTTTTATCTCTTACCTCCATTTTCTGATCTTCCTTGCAGTGAACATCCTCTTGCTTTCTCTTCCATGCTCTGTTTTGTTTCCAGACCTTTATGCATACCCTGCTGTACCTTTAATTCAGAAAACTCTCTCCCATTCCCTCGTTCCTTGCCAAACTGACTCCTACTCCTTCTTTGAGTCTTGGTTTATATATGACTTTTCTAGAAAGAGTTTTTTTTTATTTCTCACAAAATTTAGTGACCCCAGGCAAAGCCAGTTAAATTGCCAACCCCCAAAATCATACAATTATCATGTTAAGCTCTATAAGCTTCTATATTTTCTTATAGTGCCGTATAATTGCCCTTTTAAAATATTTTTTACAACCCTTGTTTCTTTGCTTGCCTTTCTTCATTACTGCTTTCTGTGAGCGCAGGATTCATGTTTGTCCTGCTGCTTGTTGTGGAACGTTGCAAAACATGCTACAAATTCCTCCCATGCACACTTCCTTTTGAAAGTGATATTATAATAGCTCTCTGCCAAGGGTGGAATATATTCTCCATCCCATTGACTCTGAGCTGTATTTGTGACTTAATTTAACTTATAAAATGCTGCAGAGATGATAAGGTTGGGCCTTAAGTGGTGTTATCACATTTAATCCCAACTCTTTCTACTCTGATAGCCCCATGTAAGGAATTCTGGGCTAGCTTCCTTGCGGATGAAAGCCCCATGCATATCGAACTCAGTCAGCACCAACTCCGCATATGTGTATGAGAACATGTTTCCTCCTGCAGCCAGCAGCTGGAGTCACCCTAAAAGTGGCAGCAGGGCAATTCCCACAGTGAAATGCCCCAGACTTTTCCTAGATGGGACCGGTTGGGATTCCAAAGACAGAAGCACTAAACTCCAGGGCGATCAGTCAAAACATTTATTCACAGAATTTACATACAGAGGGAGACTGCCGCAAATCCTCACAATGGACATCAGATGTGCTACCTGGACAGGTAATAGAGTGGCCAAGACACTTCCTATTTCTCAGTCAGGACAGGAAAAAAACAACAACAACAACAACAACAAAAACCAGTCATGGAAACTGGAAGACCCTACATTTAAGACTACCTAGCCACAGTGAGCCTTCAAATGGTTACAGCAGACTGAGTGACCCCAGGCAAAGCCAGTTAAATTGCCAAGCCCCAGAATCATACAATTATCGTGTTAAGCTCCAAGTTGTGGGGTTGTTGGTTTTGCCTCATAAATAACTGATACGATTGTTGTATTCACAGTGTCTTCTGTAGTCACAGTACTTGGTACATTGTAGTATACAAATTAATCAACCTATTTGCTTCTGGTGAACCTTATGTCTTCATTCTCTAAACAAAACCTACCATGCAGTGCCAATGACATGTGAATACTCATGCACACTCATGACTTCTACTACCGCCTATTGAGATGCATGCTTTCCAAAATATCCTGCCATTTCCAGAGTTGAGAATGACAGTTTTACTTGTAAAAAAAGATATTATTTATCTAAATGTTATAAGAAGTGAAAAAAATATTATTGAAAAAGCTAGTTATTTCTAAGAAGACTAAGTTGAATGATTTGGAAAGTCAAAAAAAGTTTAAAAGTTTCTAAGATGTTATAAATTAAGTCTAGGAATCACAACTATAAAGGATTCAGGTGGAATTCCAAAATTGATGAAGGACTTTTCATTCGGATTACTTTACAAGTAATTTCTCACTCCTAATAATTTATATAGTATTTAAGAATAAACAGAGTGTTAAGATATGCCATCATCATCCTTTCATGAGTTATACTTTAATGCTGATTTCCAATTAATAAATGAATTACAATGTCATCTAGGATATTTGACTTATTGAATGCATATCCATAAAATGAATAAAAATAAGTAGAATTGGAAGCAAAATTGCAAGTTAGAACTGGAAGGAATTTGAAACGCCACATTCAAAACTCTCAGTAACTAGTTGGGACCAGTTGGGATTCCAAAGAATCACTAAACTCCAGTAAACTCTAAAGTACATTTTTGTTGAGAGGTCTTTGTGCAAATGCCTAATTGATGGTAATTTGGAAGCTCCTAATATAATAAAAATCAGGATCCTAACTATATCTAGGCCATGTAGATAATATTGGCTACATCTCAGTTTTTGGTAAACTGCATTTAAGTCCATTGCTGTGCTATATTCTGGTTTAAAAAAGGGTGAGAGAGCTGATTCATCTATTCATCCTATTTCACATGATGCTGTGTTGCACGCTATAAGAGACAGAAAGGTATATTTAAAAAAAAAACCAGCATTTTAACCATGAAAGAGATAAAAAAAATCAGACAATCAAATTAAGAACAGTTTTAAAAGAGCATTTATGGATTATTAGCAAGAAGAAAGCTGTATACATTGAATAAAACATGTTAGAATTATTCTTATGTTGATTACTTAAAAAGCAAAATACCTTTTTTCTCCTGGTAGGATTAGTGAATAATAGGACTGTTACTGCTCTCAAGAACATTAATCATGGGGGTTTCTAAATATATCAACAACATGAAGTCAATAGGTTTCCTAATTGTGGAGTTATTTAACATGGATGCTAGTATCTTAGAGGATTTTTTTTTTCTGTAGTCTTCCCTAGATGTTAAAATAATCTGATAACTCAATTTTCTGTATCTTATGACAGTAGTCTAGGCTCTGTCATACGGATAAATAATTTATACACTTGAGAATGCCATTTTGAGTAGTGTACTTAATGTTTTCACACTTTAGTGATTCCTAATACTGCATTTTTATAGCATTCAGTGATTTTATTTTTTTCTACTAATGTTATTTATGAGCAAAAAACCTATCTTGGCAAGGCTAGTCATTTTAGAAACCTCACTGGAAACGGTTCAGTGTTAATTCTGTTTAGGGGAGGATTTGTAAAAGATGATAAATGCGTTGTGTTATAATAACCTCATGCTTTCATCTATCATATTGTTAAATCAAATTGCAAGTGTTGCATTAATGTGATAAAATGCTTTTTTCTTACTTTTTCTTTTAGTCATTTAAGAACTGAAATCAAGCCGGGCGCGGTGGCTCACGCCTGTAATCCCAGCACTTTGGGAGGCCTAGGCGGGAGGATCACAAGGTCAGGAGATCGAGACCATCCTGGCTAACACAGTGAAACCCCATCTCTACTAAAAATACAAAAAAAAAAAAATTAGCCGGGCGCGGTGGCGGGCGCCTGTAGTCCCAGCTACTCAGGAGGCTGAGGCAGGAGAATGGCGTGAACCCGGGAGGCGGAGCTTGCAGTGAGCCGAGATCGCGCCACTGCACTACAGCCTTGGGGACAGAGCGAGACTCCGTCTCAAAAAAAAAAAAAAAAAAAATAGAACTGAAATCAAATGGGAAAATTAGTCCCAAGTAAACAAGATTGCAAAATATTTAATCTATACAACCATAAATTAAAAACAAAAGATTGATCATATATATTTAAATTTATAAATTATGCAGATAATATTAATGCTACATTGCATATACGTCAACTGTGGGAGAATAATTGACTCTCAGGTTGAGTTTAATTATGTTTAAGTTTTCCAAGTGCCAATCCAAAACTTTGATCCAATAGACTGGATTGTATCAAAAGTTTGTTGACGTTGAGTCCTCTACTTTCATACTCCCCTCAATAAAAAAGAATATTGTTTATTTCTAGCATAACTATCTTCTACCACTGTGCATGTTCTGGTACACAAGTGAAATTGTTAATACTTCCTCTCAAACCTGAGCCATTATTTTGGAGGATAATGTTCAAATGTAGACCAAAAAAAAAAAAAAAAAAAGAAAAAGGCTCTGCTAGAAATCACTCTGGAAACTCTTTCTTTATGCTGCAGGCTTTTTATTAAACGCTTGTCCTCTCCACAAGAAACAGACATGGCAGGTTTTATTATCTACTCCTGCATCATATTATGATAGAATGTTATGATGCTTCACAGGAAACAAGTTAGGTCATAACCCTTACATGTAGATTCCACAAGTAACAACAACAGCAAAAGAAAACTGCTGGTTCTACAGTGAATGTATGTTAAAATATGAATTATAATCGGCAATACAGATAGAAAAAGATGATAACTGACATTTAAAAAACACAGGTCTTAGAGTCAAATTAGCCTGTGTTCTAATCGTTGTCTTGCACATATTAGCCATGTAACATTAGACAAGTTATCAAGTCTCCCTGGGGTGTTTGTAAAATGCAGATAACAGCCATTCCCTAAGGATTATGTGAGGATTAACTGAGCTAATTAATATATATGAAGTGCCTAGAATACAGTTTATCACAAAGGAGGAAAGATATACATGCTAATTTTCTTTCTCTCTTTTCTTCAGGAGTAGTGACAAGACTCCTCAAAGCAAAAAGCAAATTTCTCATTGTAGTGGAAGTTTATGCATCATTCAAAACTGGAAAGTGTCATTGAAATTATTGCTTCACATGTTCAGTGGCTTTTATTTTCTTCTCTTGACCTTGAATATATCCTGGTAGTTGAAAACCCCCTTTTGTACTCTCATTAAATATAGTAAATCTTAGTAAATCAGAGTTCACAAACAGCTGGGACCTCATATAGAAAACAGTTTCAAATTCTGTAAAGATTCACAGTGAGATCATCTTTAATGCTGTTCTGATAACAGTGTGACAAAAGAGCTGGTAGTTTTTTTAAAAAAATATTTTTACACTTTCATGCTGTTGTTTATATTGCATTAATCTCCTTGACTTGGGAAATGTGGTGTCTGATTTTTTACACAAAAGGTTATGAATGTGGCAGTGATTTTCACTTTCACAAGCACTGCTGTGGTTATAGACCTTTATTACATGTGCTTTAAGTCTTCCTGCCCTTCAGGTGTGATGTGTAAAAAGGAATAAAAAACTCACTGCGAATTACAGAGTTTTCTCTGTGTCAAAATAGGACATCCAAAGGTTTTACATGCCTTCTATTATTGATCCTCGGAAAACCTCGCATTTACAACTTAGACTGACTGAAGAGATATTGCTTGTTCGCCCCCACGTATTATTTTATAAACCAGAAGAAGAGAGGTAAAAGCAACAAAGAAATGGGGGGAAGGAACTAATAGTATGATAGTTCTTACCAGGGAAAGAGGTGGGCATAATTCCACTATTCATCAAAACCTTTATTTAAATAATAAATTGTTGTCAAAGTATAACATTTACCAAAACATATACTACATTCTATGCACTGTGCTAGGGCTGGGGATTCACACATCCACGTACCCTAATTCTTGTCTCAGAGTTTTAGTGTCTAGGTTATTGAATTCTAAAATTTATCCTTCCTTCCTTCCTTCCTTCCTTCCTTCCTTCCTTCCTTCCTTCCTTCCTTCCTTCCTTCCTTCCTTCCCTCCTTCCTTTCTTTTTTTGTTGGGGCCTCACTCTGTTGCCCAGGCTGGAGTGCCATGGCTCCATCTTGGCTCACTGAAACCTCTGCCTCCCAGGTTCAAGTGATTCTCATGCCTCAGCCTTCCAAACAGCTGGGATTGCAGGCGCATGCCACCACATCTGGCTAATTTTTCTATTTTTGGTAGAGATGTGGTTTCACCATGTTGGCCAGGCTGGTCTCGAACCCCTGACATCAAGTAACCTGCCCGCCTCGGCCTCCCAAAATACTGGGTTAACAGGCAAGAGCCACTGCACCGAGTTTAAAATTTATTTTTTATTGAAACCAGTGAATCATCTCATTATCAAAAGGTTTTGGAATTATTCCTACCCTACCTTATGATTCTTTCCTTAATTAGTGGAAAAATATCTTTGAATCTAAGAGATGTACAAGTGAATGTGACCAGATGTGTTAAAATTTTAATATATGAATTTAAAATGTTTGAAGATTCTCAACATTATTGTATGTGAGGGGAAAATGATTCTATTTCCTTATGAACATTCAACCAGAACACAATTATAATAGTTATTTCTCCTTCGTGGTTCTCTCTGTCTCTACTTTTTAATATGCACTGGCATTTCATTGTTTGCATACTAGTTTATTCATCACTAAAAAGGCTTTGATTTTCTTGAAGGTTTTTCTTTGACATTTTATTTTATCTGAAAAAAGTAACTTTACAGTTGTTTCTTGTGTCCTCTCTTCGTCCCCTTCACTTACTCTTTCATTTTTCATCTCTCCTCTTTTCCTTTACTTTTTAAATTCCAGCCTTAGATGCTGTCTAGATCCAAGTCCTTGAGAAAAGGCAAAAAAAAAAAAAAAAAAAAAAAAAAAAAAAAGAAGAAAGAAAGAAATTAAATAAATCAAAACACCTGCAACAGCACTTCTTCTCATATTCTCTCTCCTTTAAATAATTACTCATGCTGATCTAGTTATTTGATCTTAAACAATAGTTACACGGACACATTTAAAAAAACATTAACAGTCTCTGCAGTTACTCAACACTGTAATCCTTCAGAGATACACAGTCCTCTTCTTAAGCACTTCCTTTGCACAAAGGATTATAAATATAAATTGCTCATAATCCTAGTTCATGCAACAGTCATCATCCATCCATGCAATACAACCCTTATTATTGTTTTCTTTTCTCCTTCCCTTGTTCCCAATCATAGTCCTCTGTTTTTCTGAGGTACCCATTCTAGTATATTTAGTATATCTCCTCTCCTTTCAGGGATGATAAAATGTGTATTGTTTCTTTGAAATAATGACAAACATAAATTGAGCACTTTACTATGTGCTAGGATCTGATCTAAGAAGTTGTCGTAGTTAAAACCTGTAAAAACTTTAACAAGAAAATAGCATTATTCTTATTCTTATTTAAATTATTATTATCCCCACTTACCTTTGTTTAATGTAGACAGCAAGATATTAAATAATTTAGCCAAGATCAGAAGCCAATATATAGAAAAATACATTACATGAGCCAAGTAACTTGGTTGAGGGCCTGTGTTTCTAATCAAGTATATGGTGTCCTTTAAGTGCTGTCTTCATATTTTAGTGCCTAATAGCCTGTAGGCATGGAATTGTTGGGTGATACACATGCATGCATACCATCATGAAGTATTGCCAGATTATTTCTAGGATGATTGCACTAATTTATAGACCCACGTGAAGTGCATGAGTCCCAACTGCTTCTGTATTTAGAACTTAATATTTTCTTCCTTTACATTTTTTGCCAAACTACTGTTTATAAAGTGAAAATCAAGAGTTTTACTGTCCATTTATTTCTTTCCTAGCATGTTAGAATATATCTTCAAAAGACTTACTTGTCATTTTGGTTTCCCCTTCTGTAGAATTTTTGCATTAATAATATTAAATAAGTAAACAGATGTTAAACACTTAGAGATATTACTGATAAATACTAAGAGCTCTGCATCTGTTGTTGTTGTTATTATGATTGTTATATATGGGAAATCAAATTGAAAAAATTTTTCCAGAGAATTTGGAAGAGTCACTAATTCCCTGTAATTTAGACATTCCAAGTATATTCTCTGATGTTTTTACCCATACATTTATTTTTGTCTGTGATGCACTTTGGTTAAAAATCTCATTTTGATGCAGTAAATGCGTTCCTTTTTGTTTTCTTTTTTGGGGCAGAGTCTCACTGTGCCGCCCAGGCTGGAGCAAGGTGACATGATCTCAGCTCACTGCAACCTCTGCCTCCCGGGTTCAAGTGATTCTCCTGCCTCAGCCCCACGAATAGCTGGGATTACAGGCACTTGCCACCACAACTGAATTTTTTTTTTAATTTTTTTTTTTTAATAGAGACGAGGTTTCACCGTGTTAGCCAGGATTGTCTTGATCTCCTGACCTCATGATCCGCCTGTCTCAGACTCCCAAAGTGCTGGGATTACAGGCGTGAGCCACCGCACACGGCCATTCCTTTTTTTAAGTATTTATGATACATAGTCATATTTAAGAAAGCACTATTCACAATAGCAAAGACTTGGAATCAACCCAAATGTCCATCAGTGACAGATTGGATTAAGAAAATGTGGCACATATACACCATGGAATACTATGCAGCCATCAAAAAGGATGAGTTTGTGTCCTTTGTAGGGACATGGATGCAGCTGGAAACCATCATTCTTAGCAAACTATCACAAGAACAGAAAACCAAACACCGCATGTTCTCACTCATAGGTGGGAACTGAACAATGAGATCACTTGGACTCGGGAAGGGGAACATCACACACCGGGGCCTATCATGGGGAGGGGGGAGGGGGAAGGGTATGAATTGGGAGTTATACCTGATGTAAATGACGAGTTGATGGGTGCAGCACACCAACATGGCACAAGTATACATATGTAACAAACCTGCACGTTATGCACATGTACCCTACAACTGAAAGTATAATAATAATAAATAAATTAAAAAAAAAAAGAAAGAAAGCTTTTCTATCTCAGAATTCCAAACACAGTATCTTACACTATTTTTTCTTATCAATGTAGGTTTTTCTTTCACGTTTTAGTATTTTATCCATTTGAAGTTAATTTTCATATATGGCATGAGGTCAGTTTTTTTTTTTTTCTTCATGTAATGAGAAAATTTTCAAACACCATTTACTAACAGTTCACCTTTTAAAATATATATAGATTATATGTTGTTAGGCCATCACTTACACTACTCCATTTGATAGTAACTGTAGAAGTACAATGCTATCTTAATTACTATGCTTTTTAAATATATCTTAGTGTCTGACAGAATCAATCTCTATTTTTGCTCTTATATCTCAAAATTGTTTTACCAACTGATGATCTTTAACTGAAAAAAAAAAATGTTAGTGTTTGTGAAGTCTCTTGAAACACCCTGAGGTTTAGATGTGAATTGCATTTAAGTGATAAGTGAATTTAGGAAAACAGATATTCACAATGTTAAGTCACTTCAACTGTGAACACAGAATTTCTCTAAATTTGGGGAGTACTTTTATGTGTTCTAATAGAGTTTTAAAATTCTGTATATGCTAGTCATAGCCTTTATTAGGTTAGCATTTTTAATAAGCTTTGTTTTAGTTTCTCTTTGTATTGTAAATGATATCTTACATTTGCTGGTTGAAAATTGCTCATATAAAATTATATTATGGTAAACAAACTCCTATTTTTAGCTCTAAAGATTAGATGGCTATCCTGAATTGTCTATATAAAAATCATAATCATTAATTAACAAATATTTGTTATTTTATCTCTTAATTTCAAACCTATATGAAGCATTTGTTTTTCTTGACTTACAGCATTACCTAGGAACTTCAGTTCTGTGCTAAACAGTAGAAGTGATAGAAGATAATCCTGATGCTATTCTTAATCTTAATAAATTCTAAAGTTTATTCATTGAATATGATATTTACTTGGATTTTTACGGTATTTTTATAGGGTTATGGAAGATTAATTCTAATCCAATTTTCTAATTTTCTTTTCCATCATTAATATTTTTAACTTCATAAAATCATTTTTCTCCAGCATAAATGAGATGATCATGTGACTTTCATCCTTTGACTCACAAATGTAAATATTTATATTTATACATAATCGAAGGTTGAGTCACCTTTGCATTTCTGGGATAAATCATGCATCATTATGATGACATTTTAAGAATATACTGTTGATTTGGTTAGCTAATCTATTTTTTCATATTTTTAAGTATAGTTCATAAATGAAATTAGCCCATGAGTTTTTTTTTTTTTAATTTCATACTTTATCTGGTTTTGGTATCAAAGTTAAATTATTATCATTAATTTAAAATAGGTGATTTTCATCTTAAAAATTCCTGGAAAATTAGACGGACTCTCTTGAGAAGTTTGTTAGTGTTCATCAATGAAATGATTTACCAGAAATAGAATATTTTATTTAAGTTTTCACTTTTATTTGAGCTGGTGTGGCACAACCCAACTGAACAAGGAGAAGAGTAGTAGGAAAAGAGGTCAGTGATGAAAGGGAGGAGGCTGCAGATCATGTTGGCTGCTTTTACTTTAAGAACTTTGGCTTTCATCCTGTATACATATTGTTTCTTTTACCAATGTATAAGAAACAACTTTGTGCTTTATGTCTTCTTGTTGCCTTACATTTCCCTTTATGTGAAATAAAATACCTATCCTATATATAATTTGATTGAAATATTTTCTGACATTTTAAAAAATATATTTTAAATTTTTAAATATTATATATCTTTTGGAACTGTATGTGTATATTACAGATGAGGTAAGGTTAACCTATGGTTCTGTTTTAAGAAGTTAATTGTTAAGTCTCTATCTTCTGATTAGTCTAGTAATATTTATTCTAATTGCTATCATATGTTGTCATATCTGATTTCTACTTTTTATTTATGACATTTTTCCTTTTTAAGACTTTTCTTTCAGTGAAATAATCTAGATAATCAAATTTAATTTTGCTAGCTAAAGAAAATAGTGTGCTTATTTTTGCAATTATTGTCTAAACCTGAATAATAGTATCATTTTCTAGTCAACTGTAGGCTTACTGCTGAAGAGTGTAGGCTGTTTACCTAGACTGGCTGGGTTGAATACTAACCCTGGGCAAGTTAGTCTCTAATTCAGTACTTCATTTTAAAATAAATAATAATAATAGTAATTTATCTTATTGTGTATTAGTGAGGATTGAATGAGCAAATATAGGTAACACACTTGAAAAGTGCATTGCATTCAGTAAACCTATAATAAATGTGGGTTATCATATCCCAAAGTAACAATCTTAATATGCTCTTACTTCCCTGTCTGACCCCTTCTCCTCAAAATACTCTTCTTTCCAAGCAATATATAAATACTATATTAGTAAAATTTGAAATCATTATTCTGGCCATTTAGGGATATGTTTTATCATTACTGTTGTTCATTTAGACAAAAGTAAATTTACTAACTCCTTTATTCACTTGTTTTCCATAGCTTATTGAAGTCTTCCAGATTGGCTGCTTTTTATGTTGGCAATATCTTCTAAGAGTTATTTCAAAAAGACTTTTGATATTTGTGCTTTCTAAAACTTTTTATACCAGATACATCTGTTTTCATCTCAAATTTAATTGTTTTCTTTTAAGCTGAAAATAACATTCCTGGCTCAAAGTTCTTTTTCTTCAATATTTAAATGTTATTTGATTGTCTTCTTGCATCCACGGTTGTTGATATGAACGATGTCTAACTCATTCTATGTTTTAGGTGACCTACTTTTACTTTTTGAAAATTATGACCATTAAAATTTTGTTTTAATATTTAGCATTTTACCTATAGAATACCTATATATTATTTTTAATCTCTCTTATTTGATAGTTCATGAACTATTTTTATCATGTTTTGTTGATTTTTTAATTCTAGAAAATTATTGTTCCCCATTCCTGTATTTCCTCACCTGTATTTATTACTTTTGTGTGACTCATAAAAGTACATTTTTACTTATCTATATATCGTAGGTTCAGTTGGGACATTTAATCTCCCAGGGTACATTTGTAAATGTCTGAAAACATCTTTGGTTGTCACAACCTGGGGGTACTCCTGACATCTATTGAGTAGAGGCCAGGATGTTGCTAAACATCCTATAATGCACAGGAAAGCCCCTCACAACACAGTATTATATGGCCCAGAATATCAATAGTACAAAGTCTGAGAAACCCTAATGTACCTGAACTCTTCACTTATTATTTCTTTTTAAATTTCATTATGTAGGAGGCCAGCAATTTGATCTTCCAACTTAATAGTCTGTTCTTTTTCTATGTACATTTTGCTATACTGCTCCTCTGTTGAATTCCATATTTCATCAATTAAATTTTTCATATCCAGTTTTCTCTTTTATCACCTGGAAGGCATTCAAAAATTTTTACTCTTTCCTACTAATGTTGGTTCCTCTAATTTGACTCCTCTCTTCTTTTAAAGCAAATTAATTGAAGTGCTCATATCCCTCAGAAGCTTTGGGGTTTTTTCATGTGATTCTATCTTTTATTTCCTTAACAATATCAACTGCCTGGTCCAGTGACATGTTGGTAGCAAAGGTGGAGAGAAACAATATCCCGGGCCCTAGATTTTATACCTCTAAATGAGTATGGGAACTTAGGGAATATTCTAGCTTCCATTGGCACAATCCTTCCTTGTGCCCCAATCCCATTCCAAGGCAAGTAAATGTCTTTTACAACTTAGAAACTCACAATCTCTCCATTCCAAGCATTCTGGTGGACAGCCAGTCTTTACTATAATTGCTCACTAATGGAGTCCAGAGGGTAAATAAGAGAAGTACAAGCAAAGAAGTGCAAGTAATGATCCACTAGGTGGAGGAAAGTAAAAATTAACAACTAGAAAGTGCTCCTCTAGTTTAGCTCTTACTAGCCACCTATCTCTGGACTGCTCCCATTTTGGTTTGAAATTGGCTATTTCTGGTACCTTATATTTGAGGTAAATAATCTTTTTTTTATTATTATAAAAGGAACTGGATAGTAGATAACAACCACTTTGAAAATGTGCAATAAAGAGAACTACAGACTTGAAATTTACAGGTGAGCCAGTATTTAAATTTGACCCCTCATAGGCAGAGCTAAGAGAAGAAAGAATAATGGCCAAAAGAACATACCCCAATTCAAAAAGAGTTAACAATTAATTATTAAGTCCTGCTAATTCTACCCTTTAAACTATATCTCCAATTCATTCACATAATTTCATCCCCATTGACACTAGCCTAATTTGAACCCCTATCATAGTTCACCTCAAATATGAGAAAGCCTCCTAATTCATCTGTTTTTTCCTCTGGTCTTCCTGTCCCGCCTATCTTACCATTTGTTTTCTATGCTGCCACTGCTGTGTTCTTTCCAATAAGCAACTTTCATAGTGTCACTCTTTTTTTGTACAACATTTTAACAACTTTCCTTTGTTCTGAAGTACAAACTCATTATTCTAGCATACAATGCCATTTATTATAGCCCCTTGGTTTTCTGCCTTTTCTACCTGTCCTTGCCCTCTTCACCTGTGCCACTCTGGATTTATTAGGCATCTTCAATTTATCATTCTCTTCCCTGAACTTCCACATTTATATTCTTCTATTTCAACATTGGCTCCTTACTCACCTTACCTGGCAATTTCCTACTCATCCTTGGACTGAGTTTAAATGCTGGAAGCACTCCACGATGAAACCCAAGTATACTACCCCTCTAGAATATTCATCACAATTTGAAGCAACTTTCAGTTCTATTCTTTTATCTCAATGCTTTTTTAAAGTATAAGATTTGTGAAGGCAGGGACTCAGTCTTATTATATCCCATGTACCTAGCATGCTGGTTGTAACATGTGTAGGTTACGTGAATGAGCAAAAAAATGAAACAAACATCAACAACGCTGTAGAAGAGAGCTACCATGCAATAAAGATGCTGTGCTTGCTGTTTGTCTTTTATAAGAATGTGCTTCAGTGAATAAATAGGAAAAACTCATCCCAAGCAATTTCTTGATTTAAAAAACTAGACATTAAGTGTTTATTCCATATCAATAGTGTATTATATTAACTTTTCCATGCACAGTTTTTCTTCTTTGGAACGTAGCACTTACATAGTTTACTCAAGTGGAGCTTGTCTTTTATAGAGATGACTGTGCGGCTCAGAAACATGGTTGCGGATCTCTGGAGGCTACTCCTAAAGTAGTTCCCTTCCTAGGCCCCTGTCACCTCAGAGAGATAATTATTTGTATGATTTATGTGCTTGCAAAGAACCTATGTTCAAGATAACCTTTTCCAATCACTTTTATTATGTAACTGTCAAAGTACCCTGAGATTTGGGATTTATCTCTGCCTGCATGGATCCTCTTTTGGTTTACTTACAGGTCTGATAATTGATTTGATTTTTGATATATAGGTCAAAATGTTGCTTTTTTCTTGTATTGGTTCTGGACAATTTTATGGATAATCTGAGTGATTCGGTTTAGATTGTTGAAAGGTAAACTCCCTAGAATTTTCTGTTTTTAAAATGTCTAGCTTTTTACATTCTTAAAAGATGATTTAGACTTCTACCAAATTTGGAATAGGAAAAAAAAAGAACACATTAAAAATCTTGAGTTGAGAAATTTTATATAAAAATAGTTATTTGTACAAATAAATGATGTTCAAATAAAATACTGGATTTACATGTAATATTAAAAGGTTAATACAAAGCATTGTGCTATATTGAATAAGAAGTATTTAAAGTAATGTAACAATTTATGCTCCTCAAAGATAAAAAAAAAAAAAACCTTTGCTTTTATGGCCATTTTTCCACCAAATAAAAGAAAATATCCCTAACAAATATTATTCACAATACATTGTGTTTCAAAGGAACAATAACAAGCCATTTTAAACTAAATTGCAGTTTAGTTTTATGTCTATTGTTACTATACTTTGCAGTCAAAAGTATAAAAAGATGTTGGAAAATGCTATTAAAAATAACCTTCCTTTATGTTTTATAGTATCCATGTTGAGATTTTTTTAAGTTTTATTTTTGTTCTCTGTTTCTTTCTAATTCCAGACAAAGTTGTGTTATTGTGTTGAGTATAACATTATTTATGACAACCTCATACATCAAGCTATATATGGTCATACTCTTCCACATAGTTTAACTAATTTAATGATTTGCTTTAAATAAAGATTTTTGAAAATTAGAAATTAAATAAAAATAATATTTTAACATACCTCAATATTTAAATATAACAATCTTTGCCACAGGGTAACATTAGTTTGCTAATGAACCTATGACCTGTATATTAAGGGATTGCAAGGTTTTCCATTATGTTCAAAGATAACACATAAAAAATCTTAGGCCATCACTTTCTGTTCAGATAGTTACTGCAGAAAAGTATTTGGTATTCTTAACCATTAGATCTTAAGGTAACCATATTTAATGTTACGTATATTCCATTTTTCTTATGTTTTCAAATTTAGACAAATAATTTATTTGTTTGTTGATAGGATGTAGACTCAAATAATAAGAGCTACCATTCCTTAAGAGCCATGGGTAAGCCAGATGCTTTTTCTTAACATGATTTCTAATCCTCATATTTTCTTTCTGATAATAGTAGTATATTAGTTTTACAAGGGAAGAGACTGAAATTTTGGTGAGGCTATGTGACCTTATCGGATTTAAGAGAGCTAGTAAGTAGCAGTACTATTGCAGGGACAGCATTCTGATAATTTTTGGATTGATCCAGCTTCTTCCATTGAGTAGTTCTTATCTCTCTTAACCCAAAGAGTAATACTTAAGGCTTTGTTGTCAAAGAAAGAAAAATCATTTTTCATCACTAACTTAGCAAATAAGTCTAATCTTCACTACTAATTGGTTTTAAGAAATGTATTTAATAATAGATAATCTCAAGTTAGATATTTTCAAGTAATTTGAAGCATTCATTTTTACTAATCTAATATTTCTGATTATCATTAAGGATTTCTGTATTTGAGAAAAGCTGTAAATATGTCCAATTCCTGAAACAAAAGAAAGTAGAATAACTTTTACATTAAGCATATAGTTTAATTTACTATGGAGTTACTTTTTTATTGTTGGTTCTTAATAAATTATGCCTCTTTTATGGTTTTTCTATCAACATTTGTTGAAATTACCATAGGCATCTGTGGGTGTATATATATATATATATACACACACACACACACACACACACACTTATGATTAGTTAGTTGATTTCACTTTTTCTGGGAAATACATACATAGAACACTTAAAAATGTAAAAAAATAAATTCCAAATCTTTGGAAAGAAAGCTAGAAAAAAAGTCTTTTGTTGATGTGTGATAGTTGGCATAGTACATTTGGTGTTGCTAAAAAGAAATACCTGAAGCTGGGTAATTTATGAATTTAAAAGTTTATTTAGCTCACAGTTCTGATGTCCGGAAAGGTTAAAAATTGGGCCTCTATTTCTGTGGAGGGCCTCACTTTGCTTCCACTCATGGTGGAAGGTGAAGCGGAGCCAGCCTGTGCAGAGATCACCTGGTGAGAGAGGAAGCAAGAGAAAAACAGATGAGTTTCCCGGCTCTTTTTAGCAGCCAACTATCACTGGAATTAACTGGGTGAGAACTCACTCAGCTGCAAGGGAGGACATGAGTTATCCTTCCCCATGACCCAAACACCTCCCATTAGATTCCACCTGCAACACTGGAATCAAATTTCAACCTGAGGTCTAGCAGGACAGACATTCAAACCATAGCAATGACCAAAAATTCAAAATATTTCTGTGAGTGAAATTTTTAACCCTCACCTCTACTACATTAGGCAAATTGTCTTAATTTAGTAAGTGATGGCAAATAAAAGCTAATTACTGCTCAGACATAGAGTTCTAAATAGATTACTTAATTGTATATGCATACACATATGGCTGGCATTTATTTCTGCACACGGTAGGAAAGAATTTTCCTCAAAATTCAGTACAGTAAGTATGACCAACATTATTATAGTACTAAGTCAAACCTTGGCTATCTTAAATTTAACATGCAAGGTTTAACTATTTGTATGAGACTATAAGGCTCAAGGCTTGTTACTACTTCTAATTGTCCTGAGATTCAGTGTTCAATCTAGTATGCTGTGAGAGCATTAGACACAAAGGCGTTTACCTCAAGAATGAGGCCTGATAGCTGCACAAGCACATCCATCCCTATGAGTCTTTGTTGTTTTCTGCTTATCCTTAGGTATGGGATATTCTCTTGTAAAGTACTAAAATCTCTTTCTGTGTGTTAAAAAAATGCTCTGAAAATATTTTAATGCCAATTGTTATTTGGAAATGGTAAGATAAAGGAGAACATTCCTATATAAAAAACATTGACCAATCTGGGAATGTGTGAAAATTTGGAGACATTATCCTCCCGGAACATGAATGACTTCAGCTTTGATGAGATCATAACAGTATGTGATAATCTATGGGGGAATTCTGACCCTACATCTTACTAGCTGTGAGTCACTATAGGCAAGTCACTTCAACTTTCCTTAACTCAGTTTGTTGTTCTTTACAATAGTAAAAATAATACCTTAGCCAATTTAATAAGTGTCCTGTACACTCCATTATTTACAATATTTTGTTTTCTAATTTCTTTTCAAAGGATCTTAAAGTTTTTATACCTAACAAAATTTTTAAACACTACTAGAATATGCTAAAGAGCATTCTCCAACACTTCAAAATAAATTCCCCCTTCACAAATGTATCTAATCACAATAAAATGTTGATATATGATTCTGCCATCTGGAATCATACTCTAATGTTATATTCCAAATAGAGATAAAAATGGCCACATTGTATTCTGTAATATGAACTATTTGTTAGGAAAGTAATACTCACCAATCAATAGCTTCACTTTTACAAGGCAAAAAGGAGACTCCAGTCATATTTATGTGACAATAGAACCTTGGCCTTTTCACTATTAGTTTTATTTAAGTTAACATTTTTATTTATAAA
The DNA here is from genome assembly GCF_024542745.1 of Macaca thibetana thibetana. NCBI lineage: Eukaryota > Metazoa > Chordata > Mammalia > Primates > Cercopithecidae > Macaca > Macaca thibetana. Next base: position 70,511,739 of record NC_065592.1, read on the forward strand.
TATGCATGGGTGTCTCCTCTGTAAGTTTCAGCCACCTAGTCAGCAGGTAAGGTTTATCTTTGATTCCATATACATTTCAATTTATTCCTCTTCACATACATACCAGAACCCAATCCTGAATGCTAAGTGGCCCAGGTATCACTAGCAGGCCTGTGATTGGATTTTATCAGCAGATAGCAGAACACAATTGCTCTCTGTGTTATAAACTTCCTTGGAAAAGTTTCCAACATCTGTCATAGTCACTTTGTGCTCCTGTTCTCCTAATTCAGTTCAGCATTAAATAAAGTTGAAGAAGAGTCAGCTATGAATAGGTTAACCAGCCACATCAAATGTGAAGGAACTAGAATGGCAGGTCCCACCAAGGTGTGATGTAGTGGCTCGCATGGAGAATTATGGATAGAAAGTGGTTAGATGTTAGAATAGATTCAAATAATATCACTTTCAAGTAATTCAGTAGGTAAGATTTCAACTACTTGATTTGTTAACTTTTATAAATTTGTATTCTTAATAATATAATTGTAATATTTTGTTCACTATCTTTAAGAAGATCAAAATACAATATTATTCTTGGAGGATCTCTGCATATAGGGTGGTGATATTAGTATATGAACATTTATAAGAGATAGCTTATAAATATATTATAGGCTGCAAGAGATTTTGACTTGTCCTTCAGGTGAGATTTTAGCACTGGCAGTCTAACAAAAAAACAGATGATAATTTATAGCACTGCCTGTAAACAAAAATCTGCCACTAGAACCAAGTAACTTTTTCAGTTGGTCATCCTTTAGATTTTGATTCCTTAAGAAGACCATCATATGTGTATTTGGTATTCAGTATAAACATATTTTCATTGCTCCATCATTGAAATAAATTTACCAACCAATCTTTGGAACCTGAAATAAATTCTTATGAGGCTGGAATAATATCATTTGGCTCCTTGAAATATTGACCAAGGAAAATATAACACCATGTCTTTTCATACCTAAATAAAAGAATGATTCTGTCCTTTCTACTGCCTACTATTCCTGGATTGGGGAAAAAAAAAAAAAAAACCCAGCATGATGGGGGTTATTAATCCATTTTCACACTGCTAATAAAGACATACCAAGCCAGGCGCGGTGGCTCATGCCTATAATCCCAGCACTTGGGGAGGCCAAGGCGGGTGGATCACAAGGTCAGGAGATCGAGACCATCCTGGCTAACACGGTGAAACCCTGTCTCTACTTAAAAAAAAATACAAAAATGTAGCCGGGCATGGTGGCGGGCGCCTGTAGTCCCAGCTACTCGGGAGGCTGAGGCAGGAGAATGGCGTGAACTCGGGAGGCGGAGCTTGCAGTGAGGGGAGATTGCGCCACTGCACTCCAGCCTGGGAAACAGAGCAAGAGTCTGTCTCAAAAAATAAAAATGAAGACATACCAGAGACTGAGTAATTTATAAAGAAAGAGAGTTTTAAGCCACAGTTCTACATGACTGGGGACACCTCAAATCATGTCAGAAGGTGAAAGGCACTTCCTACATGTCCATGGCAAGAGAGAATGAGAGTCAAGCCAAAGGATTTCCCCTTATAAAACCATCAGATCTCGTGAGACTTACCATGAACCGTATGGAGGAAACCACCCCCATGATTAAATTTTCTCCACCAGGTCCCTCCCACAACATGTGGGAATTATGAGAGCTACAATTCAAGATGAGATTTGGGTGGGGACACAACCAAACCATATCAGTGGGTAAAATGAATGTTTAAGAAGCTGAACAGTACATCTCCCAGGTATAGATATAACTCCCTAAACTTAATTCACTTCTGCAGTAAACGGGTCTTTATAAATGTGCATTGTTGCTGTTTGGAGCATTTGACTAATGCATTTCAACAAATATATATAGATTGCCTAATATGTGCTAGGCACCAAATAGTAATGGTGCTAGACTGCAGAAGTAATGATTGAATCTTAGTGAAATTAAGGAAATGGACCTGATGAAAATTGTACCGGGTGGAGAAGAGTAATGAGGGAGTGTTCTTGAATTAGTGTTCAGTCCTAGTATTTAAAAAATATTGCTATGAATGTTTCCCCATCCATAATATCTATTAGTGTGATGATATGCAATTGCTAATCAAAAAGAAACGTAGAAAGGCAACTGGAAGATAATGTGTTGTCAAAAATGATAATATTTGTATTTGGAATAGTACAAGGTGTGCCTACATGGGGTATTTTTACAGTACCTTTAAATAGTTGACCTGTTTTATAATTTTTTCACGTTAGAATTGTTATATGTGGAAGGTACAGCCAGCTCAGTTCTCTGTCATTACAAGAAATGTGGTCCTACTCTTTTGTTTTTATTCATAGGTTTTTTCTCCCTTCATAGGATTTGGACATCAATACATTAATGGGGATGGGAGTAAGGGGTTAACTATTGTTAGTAACACTGCTGTTTTCAGGATTATCCCTCCATTCTGAAAGATATCTGTATATCGAACCAAGCTGGTTTCGCAAAATTTTTAGGATGAATTATTTTCCAGAAATTACCATTGTTCTGCAACAAACTCCTGACAGGTGGATTGGCTTCTCCAGTCCATAAGACATGACAAATCTTAGAGGGAAACAAACCAAGGATTAAATTCTGTTGGATAAAGTAAACATTTTAGATTTAATTTCTAGCGCCATGTCTCATATATACATACATACATATATATATTTCATTATATAATATATATATATTTCATTTTTCAGAAAGAGAACTGAAATTTCTAGTTTGTTTTACTTTTGTCTGATACTCAAATAAAAAGTAAATTTAAACTTATGTAGTTAGTCATTGAATTAGTGAGTGACAGATCTATTTTCTTTTAATAAATACTTTTTTGGCTAAAAACTTTATATTGGAAAATGAAAGATTAAAACATTTTCTTTCTTTCTTTTTTAAATATGGGAAGATACACTGCTGCTTTGGTGTTTTCAGAGAAAGAGAAGCACAAAAGATGCTGTTCTTGTGAATTTTCTGTTAGATCTCTATAGAGGGTTTAAAAGGCAAATGTTAGGAATAAGAGCCCATGCCGAGGCAAGGTATCATAAAGGACACGGCTGCTTCCAGGCATGCAGCAGCTGTGAAAACTTCATTGTGCTGCAGATAATAGTGTAGATCATTACACAGACATTTTAAGCTGCACTACCTATTACAACGAACATGGGATTTTTAAAAACAAATTAGTAATAGATCTTTTACATCTCATGATCTATGTAAACTTCATGACTTAGTAAATATCTCAATATGGATGAAACAATTGAATAAAATTGTAATGTTAAACTATAGATTTTATTACATTACTATGTAAGATGTTTGATTTATTGTGACAAACACAATGCAATTTTCATATATTTTGTAATACTATTTTAGAAAATGCCATCACCTGCAAAGACAAATATGTTTCTGAACTTCAGGATGTTCTATACAGTTTTAAAAATATAGCTTCAAGGAAAAACATTTGAATTGCCTCCTTTCACTTCCTACCCTCACTTCCAAGGTTAATGGTCACTGAGGTACAACGAGCTGTGTCCAGACCGTTCAGATTGAAACTTGAGTCACAGTGCACTGCAGACTCCTCACAGGGTTGTGGCTCTTTGCACATTTTGGTCTCTTCTATCACACAGTATCAACGCTTACTGCTATACTGGGAGAAGGTGAATTTGGGCTTTATCTAGCTTCCTGGGAAACAAAATGGATAGCCTTAGAGGCTTTGAAGGTGTGCTAAGGATTAGTATTAAACAGAAAACTTCATAAATCATCCCACTTTAAAACTCCGTACATCCACTTCTAATAAGATATTCCATATATGTATGCATAATACTTTCTTAAAAACTACAGTTCAGAAAAGAGTATTCCATTTCCTAATAGATAAACAGATAATGGAATTCTCTTTCCTGAAGAGGACTGTGGATTGCCTGTACTTTGTGATACGTATATGGGTTTTTATATGCTGAATCCAAATATCTTTGAGTCCTCAAGAAGAATTAGTGAAAGGTAACGTGCACTTTACCATTTCACTATGTTCCTTTGTTTTTAACCTATGGATAATTTATTTAGACATGCATGCGTGAGCCCAAAAATCTCTGGCACCAGATGTAATCTTATATTGCCATGAGTGCTCAAACATAGGTGAGAATTAGTTCCACTATTAGTAGAGAAGACTCTCTACAAGATTATCTCTTAATTCTCTCTGAAATACGCATCAGGCTCCATACTACCCCATAAGCCTCTGTTAGCCTTAGATTTGTTATGAAAAAGAAGTCTACTTTTATAAGTCTAAGCACTTGTAAACTCAAGTAGATAAATTATGTATATTAGATTTATAGGAATGTTGATTTTGAATGCTTAATAAAAATTCTGAAAGTGAATACTTTGTTTTAACCATCAATTCCATAAATAATTCAAGTGTTTTAAAAGAAAGGTGGTAGAATAATAGTCTTACAGACTTTGCACATGTTGTGGAGTATGGAAAATAGCTGATTATTTTATACCTGCAAGATATAAAACAATTAGCATTAATGATGGAAATAAATCTACTAAAATATTTCAGAAGCTCTTATTGCATGGGCAGGACATTTGGCATAGTGGAAAAAGCTGATGCCTTATCATCTTTATTTCCGTTAAACATATTAGTATCCTGACTTTCTTGAAAATGTGTTATTATTATCTACTTCCAAGTGCTAGGGAAGAACAATTTTGTTTACTCCCAGGTGGTTCAAATTTGATTTGAACTCACAGCAGAGTTTATGCTGATGAATGGCTTTTCATTGAACATGAATAAATTGAGAAATTCAGATTAGTCAGCCACTTTTTCTTCATAATTTAAATTCCAGAGAAGCATTTAGCAAAAATAGAACACAAAGGGTTGTGCAGTTGATGAATTGCACCTGATGACTAGCTGAATTAATAAAACTATTAATGAACTAGACAGACACCAAAGCTTCTTTTTGAATATCTATGAAAATGATGTTTTAAGTAAACAAACAGAAAAATCAGCATTGGCATCAAAACAGAGCAAGTGCTTTGTTCAGTTAATATGCCAGCTGATAGGATGTTGGACAGATGCAGGCTTTCAAACAATTTTTTTTTTTCTCACGGTGTGAGTGTTTCTTTTTTTAAATTTTTCAGTCGATTTATTACTAGGTATCTCTTAAACAGTATCTTCTCTATTAGAGGTGTATATTATGGAGATATCTTTTAAAACATAGGTTTATGTATGTATATATGTACATATATTTTAATGCATAGGTTTATGTATTTATATATTATGCATTATTTAAATATGCATACATGTATATATATTTAATGCATGATATATGATGTATTATGTATTATGGGGTATAAATACTTATGTATTTTAACATATAGCTTTATATGTTTACATAATACATAGGTTATGTTTATATAAAACATAGAGTATGTCTACATAGATCTATATATTGAAATGCATACTTACATATTTAAATGTTCTTTAATTTTACAGAACTCATGCCTTTAAAAATTTCAGATTTCTAGAAATACATAAACATGATATTATATTCAGATGGGTGTAATTATTTACGGTGTCTTTTTTTTTTTAGAGAAAATACTTCTATAAGTGTTTTAAATATTTCAGAAAAATTTGGCTCTGTAATAAACCTTTAAATTTATCTTCTATTATTTTATTTCATTCATCAACTTTTCTAGGTCTTATTATTGTAATGCTGAGTTTGGCCATGATTTATTCTTAATTTGAAAGCATTGAGTCTTTTAAAAAACATTAATCTTTTGCTATTTGGCAACTAAACAAAACATTTTAGTAGCCGTATTGTCATATATAAGAATGCCATTGTTATACAATGAAGCTATTTATTTTCCACACAGAGCTAAATATTTTTTCTACATTTGACACTATTAAATTTTTCAGTATGTTATTCTGCCTTTTATTGTATATATTTCATTCTGTTGTAACTTAGAAATCCTACAAGTTAATAAGTTTTGGTAATTCTTAGCTGTGGCTTCATGTTTATTAAAAATCGCAACTTCAGACTCTCACCAAGGACAAAAAATGAGTCACATGCTTTGAAAATTACTCTTGACAAATAGAAATCAAATGTTAGATGTAAAAAGATTAACGCGATGTTACTTGCAAGCAAATATAAGACAAAATAGCCTGTTACCGGGTGGTAATCTTTTGAGCTGTGTAAATAAAGCCTATAGGTTAGGACTGTGAGCTATTCCATTGAGATCACTAAACTGTGTTTTATTTCTGTAGGGCACCAGACCGAGAATTTCTTTAGTTCTGAGATATTTCCTATGTCTCCTAATTAAACATGTGATTCAGGCCATCAAAGATTAGGCAATTTTCTTCCCATTTTCTTATCCTTGATGACTTTTGGATAGTTCAGGTTAAAGTGTAGGTCTAGTGCTCTAAGTTCAGATAAATCAGATGTATGCTATTGTCTCTTTTCTTTCTTGTTCAAACTACTTCCATTCCCCCTTCCAAGCTCAGCATACGTCATTAGGTTTTCTGTCATCCTTTATATTTCTAAAACCTTTAAACCTCCAGGAATAATCTAGGGCCAGCTTGATTAGTTGTTAACTCATCAAACCTGGATGTATGTGCGTGTATATATTTGAATAAAATATACTATTTTATGTACTTCTATTTGAATACCAACTTTCAAATGTATGATATTTTACTTATGAACTGCCCACTTAACAATTAATTCTAGATTTATAAGGGCAATGCGAATCACACATAAAATTTTCTTTTGTATTTTAGTGCCACCACATGAACACCCTCAAAACTGTAATATGAGGTTGATGTCCTAGAACACACTCAATTAGAACTTCCATACCAGCTGCTTGTAAAAGGAGATTTTTTTTTTTTTCAGGTAACATCAAACAAACTCAATGGAAAGACATTGGCTGTAATGCATTGATGGTAAACTTAGTATAATGGGAGATAAAACAGCGAACCTGGAAACCTCATGTCTAGAAACAGTTAAATTAAGTTGCCGAAATATTAAATAGCTAATTAATTGATTCAATAAATTGTTGTCATCTGTATTTTTAAAGTGTTTAATCTTATGGCCCTCTTGAAGCCATTTAACTTAAGTGCTAAAATAGATTTGTAGGTTTTGTGGAAATGAAAACCTGAAGATATTATTATATCGGTTCTCTGTTCTGTATTTTATAATCCCTCAAGGTTATTAAATATTAGTGCAGGTATTTTTATGCGCTGAAATCCAGATATCAGTTGAACATTGTTTTTTAAATTTCATTTCCCACTTGAAAGAATAGTAATGATATTCTTCTATCGTGTGTTTCAGGCCAAGTGATCTTTTTGAATTCTGGGTCTATGTGTGTGTTTTAAAAATAGTTCATTGCCATACAGATTACAATACATGTTTACTTTATGTTAATATTGTGAAAATAAACTGCAAAATGTGAAATAAAAAGGACTATTCAGGTTATGAAAATGACAATACTCTAAATGTCCCTTCAAAATAGATTTTTGTCCTATTGTTGAACATACATATGACTTGGATATTTGGCATTAACCTGCATGAAAATAGCAATATCCAGGTACACTTGATTTTCATATATTTCTGAAGAGGATTACTAAGAAGAATATTCTTTGAGAATATATTGTGCTTTGAGCTATTGACCTTGGTCAGCTCAAGTAAAAATTGTTGTTCTAACTTGCCTACCACTTAAAATATACTGAGTTGGTTTCAATCTTGTCTTTGATCTATAGATAGAAAATAAACTGATAGCTTGAATTTTGAAATAAATTATGAGATTAAAAATATGTTTTAGTATGTAAAAATAACAGCAACTTTAATGGAATTATGGCTGATTGAGCCATATTTATTCTAGTCAACTTAGAAACTCACTCTCACTTTATAAAAGTGAGTATGGTCACATAAGAATAAGTTCTAATGTGAATATTTTAAAATTCTATAACAGTTAAAGGATGGTTTTTGTTTACATTTATTTCAAATGATGGCAAAAGTATTTCTAATTATATGTGGTACATTTTCAAAGACAGTAATTAAAATCAAGTTGAAATGAAGGATGGATTTAGGGTCCAGGAAAAAGATAGCAATAGTAAAAACTGGCCTCCATGAGAAATTTATATTTTGATCAATTAGAGAATATAATTTAAAATCATTTTTAATTAGGAAAATCAGAATTCAATAACAATGACACCAGTAGAATAAGGGTTATTTAAAAAGTAAAAAAAAAAAAAATCACATTTAAAGTTTATTTCATGGTTCATTTTCTTATTTCTTTCCCCCTCTTTCTGTGTTTTTCTCTTTCTCTCTCTATATATAGAGAGATAGACATTTAGATAGGTAGTAGATAGATACAGATATAGATTTCCATTATATATTCCTTTTGGATCTAATCTAGTTGTTGACATTAAGTAATACATCTTGCTTACATTTGTTTCCCTGAAGTACTGGATAATGAAGAAAAGAATAATAATATGCATATGACAAAATCAAACAACCAAAAAATTTTTGTGTGTAACATAGCTTAATAAAGTAAAACTATACAGTATTGACGAGTGATTAAGGCCCCGAGCTGCAATTCCAGACTGCTTGGATTTGAGATAAAATAAATCTCCACTCACTGAATATTTGACCTTGAGAAAATTTCTTTGTCCCTCAATGAAATTTAGAAAAGGGAGATAATTATATGATGATGATTATAGTCTCTAGCTTAGGGGTTCTTGTTAATGTTCAATGAAATAATGCATCTATTTGGCCTGATAATTAGGATGTGCTCAATAAGTGTTTGCTGTTAGTAAACAGACCTCCTTTTAAATCTTGAACAAGCATTAGATAATCTTGGGAAATGAATTTTATCTTCTGAACCTGAATGTCTTTATTTTAAACTAAGACAAATAACTATTTCAGGAGTATTATAAAAAAATTAAAATGATAGCTAGGTAGTTGATGTATGTTACATACTCAAATAATTTGGTTTATTTATTTTCTTCTTCTTTATTATTATTATTTTGATTCTCTTCATTACTGTATGGAATAAAGAGAATAGAAACTGCCCATAGAACATTGTTGGAAGTGGTTCGGTGGGGGAAGTGCTACTTCTGAAAGTTAAAAATAAAGGAGTAATATTGAATAAGAGGTGAAAAGGCAGGCGAATGGAATTATATCTTCTGAACAATAGATGGAAAAGAGTTCAGAGGACAGTGCCATCAACAATGAGAGATATGAAAAGTAAAGATTCAAAATAGGTTATTCAGTGGACAGAGAAAATGGGATCAAGAGAGCTAACATAATGGAAGTTGAAGTGGTAATGCTAGTTTTACGATTATAAGCAGAAGCTGATCTAATAACCAAGCAGTGGAATGGTCTATTTAGTTGTATCCATCAGCATAAAGATTGAAGATTTATTAGACTCTTTCAAGGAATGCTAAAGCATCCACAAATTTTTGAGCAGCAAGAAGGTAAATCAATAAACAGTGAAGTAGATTTCTTTTCCAATTGCTTATGCCTTGAGTGGCTAACCAAAATAAATTAGTTACTTTATTCATGCTTATTTGCAAAGGGTGGATAGGTAATAGTTAATGCTTATTATACAATTTATGCTACTTTTAAAAAATCAAGGCACTTATAAATATGAAATATGAATTTTGTATTAAGTTTTTTGGTTGTATTTAAATTACTGTAAAGTTTTGATCAAAAACATTATTCATTAATATTTAAATTATTCCACTACCTAAGTTTGTGACTTGAATTATGATATGTTGAATTGGGATTTTAAATATATAATTTTTTTTTGTAGAGTGCATGTTTCTTTATATTTACTATTGCATTTAATAATCTCATGAATTCCAAGATGGTGGACCATATAAAATTGACTGATTTTTTATGTTTTACCTATGGGCAAATGTACACCTTGAATTTGACATTGCCTTTATTAAATACATAAAGACTTCATGTTTCTCATGGGAAATGGACTGTGTTAGCCACTAAGGCAGTAGCAATTTCAAGAATTAAATAGACTGTCCTTCCAGATCTTGTTAGGAAAAGCTTTGCAATTGATGCTAACAATTCTTGTATTCTTCCTACATTCCCTCTTTACTCTCAGGTATGTTTAATAACTAATCTCATCTAAATCCCATTCTGAGCAAAGGTAAACTCAACTGAACATTGGACAAAATAGACAGCATGTTGTGAAAAGCTCAATCATGTGTACACTTCTGTTTTCCCTCACTGAATTTTTTGTTCCTAGTCCAGATATGATGCCTTTTTTGGTTCGTATCAACAGCACCTATTAAAATATAGTCTATAAATTCTTTTTTGAATAGTTTGATGGATGGATAGAACAGTGAATGGATGAATAAAAAGCAAAGGAAGGAGAATACCAAGAAAATGGATAAACACTAGCCAGAATGATAAGTAAAAATAAATAGAAGACACAAATTGCCAAGATCAAGAACATAGACACTTGCAACACTGAAGACTCTGCAGACATTAAAAGAATAGTAAATGATATGGTGAATGCTTTAAACCAACAAATTCTGCAGTTTTACTTTGCAAATCATTGAAAGTGTAAAATTACCCAAATCTCACCCATGAAGAAAATGTTAACATGAATAGCCTCATTGCTGTTAAACAAATGTTGGGGTCCAAGTGGCTTCACTGATGAATCTGACCAAACAGTTAAGGGAAGAAATAGTTCCAAACCTACACTAATTATTCTGACATATCCTATGACATGAGCTTTACTCTGATACCAAAATCAGAGAATGGTAGTTCAAAAAATTATTGTCCGATATCCCTAATGAAAATAAATGCAAAATTTTTAATTTTATTTTTATTGATATATGTACATATTTTCAGAATACATATGATAATACATGCATATATTGCAAACATTGAATCCATATAATTGGAGTATTCATCACCTTTAAATATTTGTCTTTTTTTATGCTAGAAGCATTCAAACTATTTTCTTCAAGCTATTTTGAAATATAGAGTAGATTATTGTTAGCTATAGTCACCCTACTGAGCTATCAAATACTGATATATATATATATATATATATACTGTTATATATATGATATGTATACACACACACACACACACACACACATATATACTGTTAGTTCATACCCATTCATCAAACTTTCGTCAACCCCTTCTGCTCCCTATCCTTTCCAGCCTCTGGAAAACACCAGTTTACTGTCTGTCTTCATAAGATCTCCTTTTTTTAGCTCCCAGATAGAAGTGAGAATATGTGATATATGTCTTGATTTGATTGGCTTATCTCACTTAATATAATGATATCCAGTTTCATTAATATTGCTGCAAATTACAGAATTTTATTCTTTTTATAGCTGAATAATATTTCATTGTGTATATGTACCACATTTCCTTTATCCATTCACATATTGATGGGCAATTAGGTTGGATTCCATTTTTATTTTTATTTTTGTGAAGGGTGCTACAATAAACGTGGAGTGCAGATATTTCTTTGATTTACTCATTTTTTTCTCTTGGCTTTATACCCAATAGTGGAATTGCTGGATCATAAGGTAGTTGTGATTTTTCATTTATTGAGGGACCTTCACACAGTTATCCATAGTGGCTGTACTAATTTGCACCTGCACCAACAGTGTGCAAGGGTTCTTCACATCCTCACTAGCATCAATATTCTTTATTTTTTTATAAATACCATTTTAACTAGGGTAAAACATTTCATTGTAGTTTTGATTTGCATTTTTCTGATGATTAGTGATGTTAAGCATTTTTTTAAAAATATACTTGGTCATTTGTATGTCTTCTTTTGAGAAATGACAGTTTGGATCTTGTGCCCATTTTACGATTAGATTATTATGTTTTTGTTATTGAGCTGTTTCAGCTTCTTATATATTCTGGTTATTAAACTTTTGTCAGATGGATGGTTTGCAAACATTTCCTCCCATTTAAGTTATGTCTTTATTTTATTGACTGTTTCCTTTTTTGTGCAAAAGGTTTTTATCTTGATATAATCCCATTCAGCTATTATTGCTTGCAATGCCTGTGCTTTTGTGGTCTTACACAAAAATTCTTTGCCCAGACCATTGCTCTGAGGCATATCCTTAAATTTTCTTCTAATAGTTTCAGGGTTTCAAGTCTTCGATTAAGATTTGCAAATCATTTTGATTTTCTTGTTATACATGTTGAGAGATAGGGTCTAGTTTAATTCCTTTACCTATGTTTATCCAGTTTTCTCAGAACCATTTATTGAAGACTGTAATTTCCCCTGTATGTTCTTGGTACCTTTGTGAAAAAATGAATTGGTGGCAAATGCGTAGGTTTATATCTGAGTTCTCTCTATTCTATTCCATTGATGTATGTGTCTGGTTTTATGCTGGTACCACTTACTATAGTTTCCCAGTATATTTTGAAGTCAGGTAGTGCGATGCTCTGTTCTTTTTGTTTAGAATTGCTTTGGCTATTCAGGATCATTTTGTGATTTCATAGACATTGTAGAAATTTTAAAATTTGTGTGAATAATGTAGTATTTTGATTGGGATTGCATTAAATTTGTAAACTGCTTTGAATAGTATTGTCATTTTAACAATATTCTTCAAGTTCATGAACATGAAATATCTTTTCATTTCTGTGTGTTCTCTTCAATTTCTTTAATCAGTATTTTGTAGCTTTCTCCTATAGAATTTTTGTATCTTTCATTAAATTGATTTCTAGGCATTTTATATTCTTTGTAGCTATTGCAAATGGGATTGTTTTATTGATTTTTATTTCAGACTGTTAACTGAAGAAGTATATAACTGCTACTGATTTTTGGATGTTGATTCTGTATCTTCCAACTGTACTGAATTTATTTATCAGTTCTAACTTTGTTTGAAGTTGTCTTCAGGTTTTTCTAGGTATAAAATCATGTCATGTGCAAACAAGACTAATTTGAGTTTTTCCTCCCAATTTGGATGCTTTTTGTTTCTTTCTCTTGACTGATTTCTCTGGCCAGGACTTCCAGTATTATGTTAAATAAAAGTGGTGAAAATGAGTATCCTTATTTTGTTCTAGATATAAAAAAAAAGCTTTCATTATTTCCCTATTTAGTATAATGGCTAGCTGTGGGCTTGTCTTACATAACCTTTATTTTCTTGCGGTATGTTTTTTCTACATCCAGTTTTTGAGGATTTTTACCATAAAGGAATATTATATTTTATTGAATGCTTTTTTTGGGTATCTATTAAAATAACCATATGGTTTTTGTTATTGGTTCTGCTATGATTTTTGAGTAGAATTGGTATTCATTCTTCTTGAAATGTTTGGTAAAATTCAGCAGTGAAGCCAAGAGATTCTGGGATTTCTTTGATGAAAAACTTTTTGTTATGACTTCAATCTCATTACTTGTTATTGGTTTGTTGAGGTTCTCAATATCCTCATGCTTCAAACTTGTCAGGTTATATGTACCCAGGAATGTATTCAATAAGTTTTCAAATTTATTGATATATAGCTGTTTCTAATAGTCTATTTTATTCTGATATAAGTAGAGTTGCTCCTCCTCTTTTTTGGTTTCCAGTTGTATGTAATATCATTCTCTACCCATTCATTTTCAGTCTACATGTACCTTTATTGGTGAAGTGGGTTTCTTTTAGGCATTAAATATTTAGATCTTGTTTCTTATCCATTCAGCCACTCTGTGAATGTCAGTGGAAGAATTGAGTCCTTTTTGTATCTGGATATTTATCACTTTGCCACGTTTTAGAATGTTTTGTATTATTGTTTATGTGAATAAGTTTCCTGCCCCTCATTCTTGCTCAAATTCCTTTTGAACACCAATAATTCTGGGATTTGGCCTGATGAGGTTATTCTCCATGCCTGGTAGCTTACTTTCCTTAATTTTCAATCTTTTTTTTTTTCCTCCTCTAGCTGTGTATTCTTCGAGCTCAGTCATTATTTCCTCTGCTTGTTCCATTTTGTTATTGAGAGCCTCTAATAAATTTTTTAGTTTAGCAAATATATTTCTCGCTTCCAGGATTTCCATTTGATTTTAAAAATTATTTTATTTTTGCTTATAATTTATCTGATAAATTTTCTGAGTTATATTTCTATGTTTTCTGGGAGATCACTGAGTTTCCTTAAAATTGATATTTTAAATTATTTATCAAAGAGTTCACATATTGCTGTCTTGTGAAGGTCAGTTACAGATTTATTGCTTTGTCTGTTTGTGGAGGTCATGGTTTCCTATTTACTGTTATATTTTGTGCATGCACATCTATTTAAGTGCATTATAGGATTAGTTATTTATTCCAGACTTCTCCGTCTGGCTTTTTTTTCCTGACTACTTTTGCTTAGCGATTCTTTTTAACTTACCTGTTGATTTTTTCTTTCTTTCTTTCTATTTTCATTTATTTATTATTCCTTTTTTTCCTTTTTCTCCCCACGTTGTTGCTTAAGTAGATGGTACCTTAAGCCCATGTTTACCTCAGTTCTAGTAAATAATTAGAATACAATCTGTCTGGAATGGGGGATATTCCAAAGACAATTTCCAATTAGTGTGAGAAGGCTTGCTAGGTGTTCGTGCCCAGGGGACCAATGGAACAAACCTCCTACAACATGGTGCTGCTGAACAGCCACTCTGACTTGAGGTCTCTATTGACAGAGTTATAGATCAGAGTTTCCAGGACTGAGGATGGTAGTTCCACCTCCCCATATTGTCTCTGGATATCCTTGGGGATATTTTGCCCTTTAGGCACTTCTGATGCTTCTTGTGGATTGAGGAAAATACAAATATCCTGCCAGTGAACCCAAGGTAGTGAGAAGGCTGGTTGCCCATCTCAATCTCATTTTAAACAGTGTAGAAACAATAAGTCAGGGGGACATTTTCCATGCACTTGGTGGCAGGCAAATTTGGAGGAGGGATCGTGGATATGAATACTCGATTCTTTTACCATATGCTCAGAATGCTTCTATGCCTAGGTAACTGTTTCCTCCCTGGTTTTGAATCCTGAGATATTTGTGGTAATAACCACAGCATTATGTATTTGTTTTTGGTTTTCTGTGAGTGGCAGTGAAGCTAGCTTGTTTCTAGGCTGCTATTTTGGTACTAGAACAGAAATTCCTAGCAGAATTTTAGCAAACCAAATCCAATAGTGTATTAACAGAGCAATTCATTATTACAGAATGGGGTTTATCACTAAAATGCATGGCTGATTAAACGTTTAAAAATTAAACATGGTAAAACTATGCAGGAGCTGACAGACAAAATACCCAGTATAGAAAAGAACATAAATGACTGGATGCAGTGGTTCACGCCTGTAATTTCAGCACTTCGGGAGGCCCAAGTGGGTGGATCATGAGGTCAGGAGTTTGAGAACAACCTGGCCAGCATGGTGAAACCCCATCTCTACTAAAAATACAAAAAATAGCTGGGTGTGATGGGGGCACTTGTAATCCCAGCTACTCGGGGATCTGAGGCAGGAGAATTGTTTGAACCTGGGTGGTGGAGGCTGCAGTGAGCTGATATCATGCCATTGCACTCCAGCTTAAAGAAGAAGAACATAAACAACGTGATAGGGTTGAAAAACATGCTATAATAATTTCATAATGCAATCACTGGTATTAGTAGCAGCATAGAACAAGTCAAAGGAAGAATCTCAGAACTTGAAGACCAGCTTTTTAAAATAGATAGTCAAAGAAGAATAGAGAAAAAAGAATAAACAAAACTAATGAAAAACATGAAGTTATGTATGGAGACCAAATCTATGATTCATTTTTGTCCCTGAAAGAGATGAGGAGAATGGAATGGAATCAACTTGAAAGCATATTTTCAGATATCATCCATGAGAATTTCCCCAACCTAACTAGAAAGGCCAACATTCAAATTTTAAAATGTAGAGAAACCCAGTAAGATACTTCGCAAGAAGATCATTTGTAAGTCACATAATTGTCAGATTCCCCAAGGATAAAATGAAAGGGAAAAAAATGTTAAAGGCAGTAAGAGAGAAAGGTCAGGTTACCTGCAAAGGGAAACCCATGAGACTAACAGCAGACTCCTCAACAGAAACACTACTATCCAGAAGAGACTGAAGGCCAATATTCAACATTCTTAAAGAAAAGAAATTCAAACTCAGAATTTCATTATCTTGCCAAACTAAGCCTTATAAACAAAGGAGAAATAAGATCCCTTTTAGACAAGCAAATGCCGAAGGAATTTGTAAAAACCAGACCAGCCTTACAAGAGCTCCTGAAGGAAGTACTAAATATGGAAAGGAAATACCTTTATCAACCGTTAAAAAAACACACTGAAGTACACAAAACCACTGACTATACAAAGCAACCACAACAATATGTCTGCATAACAATCAGCGGACGTCAAGATGACAGAATTAAATCCACACATATCAACACTACACTTGAATGCAGATGGGCTAAATGCCCCCAATCAAAAGGCACAGAGTGACAAACTGGGTATAGAACCAAGACGTAATGGTATTCTTTCTTCAGGAGACCCTCTCAAAGGCAGTGACACTCATAGGCTCAAAATAAAAGGATGGAGAAAAATATACCAAGCAAATGGAAAACAGAAAAAAAGCAGAAGTTGCAATCCTAGTTTCAGACAAAACAGACTTTAAAACAACAAAGAAAAATACTACAAAGAAGGGTGTTAGATAATGGTAGAAGGTTCAATTCAAAAGAAGACCTAACTATCCTAAATATATATGCACTCAACATATGAGCACTCAGGTTCATAAAGAAAGTTCTTAAAGACTTTCAAAGAGACTTAGATTCCCATGTAACAATAATGGGAGACTTCAACACATCACTGACAGTATTAGACAGAACATTGGGGCAGAAAATTAACAAAGATATTCAGGACCTGAACTCAGCACTAAATTAAATGGACCTTATACACATTTACACAACTCTCTACCCCAAAACAAGAATACACACTGTTCTCATTGCCACAGGATATATACTCTAAAATTGACCAAACAATCACATATAAAACAATCATCAGCAAATGCGAAATAACTGAACCCATGACAACAACTCTCTTGGACCACAGCACACATGTTAAAATTAGAAATCAAGACTAAGGAAATCATTGAAAACCTCACAATTACATAGAAATTAAATGACCTGTTCCTGAATGACTTTTCAGTAAATAATAAAATTGAGGGAGAAATCAAGAAGTTCTTTGAAACTCATGAGAAAAAAGATACAACATACCAGAATCTCTGGGACATAACTAGGGCAGTGTTAAGAGGGAAATTTCTAGCACTAAATCCTAACATTAAAAAGTTAGAACAATTTCAAATTAACAACCTAACATCACAACTAAAAGAGCTACAGAACCAAGAACAAACCAATGCCAAAACTGGCAGAAGACAAGAAATAACCAAAATTAGAGCTGAACTGAAGGAGACAGACAGACACACACACACACACAAACACACACACACACACACACAAAGAAAAAACATTCAAAAGAGCAACAAATCCATGAGTTGGTTTTTGGAAAAACATAATAAAACAGTTTTCTACTGAAAGTATTCCAAAAAAATTGAGGAGAAGTGACTCTTCCCTAACTCATTCTATAAAGCCAGCATCATCCTGATATCTAAACCTGCCAGAGACACAACAAAAAAAGAAAACTTAAGGCCAACATCCTTGATGAACATTGATTCAAAAATCCTCAAGGAAATACTAGCAAACTAAGTCCAGCAGCACATTAAAAAAGCTTATCCACCACAATCAAATAGGCTTTATCTCTGGGATGCAAGGTTGGTTCAATATAGGCAAATTGATGAATGTGATTCATCAAATAAACATAACGAAAGACAAAACCACATACTTATCTCAATAGATGCAGAAGAAGCTTTTGATAAAATCGAACACCACTTCATGTTAAAAATTCTCGAATATGTAGTATTGAAGAAACATACCTCAAAATAATAAGTCATTTATGACAAACACATAGCCAACATTGTACTTAATGGGCAAAAGCTTAAAGCATTCCCCTTGAAAACTGTCACAAGACAAGGAGTCCCTCTCTCACCTCTTCTATTCAACATGATATTGGAAGTCCTGGACAGAGCAAATAGGCAAGAGAAAGAAATAAAGCACATCTAAATAGGAAGAGAGGAAGTCAAACTGTCCTGTTTGTAGACAACATGACTCTATATCTAGGAAGCCCCATAGTCTTGGCCCAAAAGCTCCTTCAGCTGGTAAACAACTTCAGCAAAGTCTCATGATATAAAACTAACATAAAAAAATCACCAGCATTCCTATATACCAATAACAGTCAAGCTGAGAGCAAAATCAGGAATGCAATCTCATTCAAAATTGCCACAAAAAGAATAAAATACCTAGGATTACAGCTAACCAGGTAAGTGAAAGAGCTCTAGAATGGGAACAATAAAACACTGCTCAAAGAAATCAGAGATGACACAAACAAATAGAAGAACATTCTATGCTCATGGATAGGAAGAATCAATATTGTTAAAATGGCTGTACTTCCCAAAGCAATTCAAAAATTCAATACTATTTTTTATCAAACCACCAACAACGTACTTCACAGAACTAGAAAAAAAAAATTCATATGGGACTACAAAAGAGGCTGAATAACCACGACAATCCTAAGCAAAAGAACAAAGCTAGAGGCAGCATGTTACCTGACTTCAAATTTTACTACAGAGCTACAGTAAACAAAACAGCATGGTACTGGTACAAAAACAGGCATATAGACCAATGGAACAGTATAGAGATCCTAGAAATAAGGCCACCCTGCTACAGCCATCTGATCTTTAATAAAGCTGATAAAAGCAAGGGGGAAAGGGCTCCCTATTCAATAAATGGTACTGAGATAGCTAGCTAGCCATATGCAGAAGACTGAAACTGGACCCCATATAGAAAAATCAATTCAAGATGGATTAAAGATTTAAATGTAAAACCCAAAACTATAAAAACTCTGGAAGACAACCTAGGCAATACCATTCTGGGTGTAGGAATGGGTACAGATTTCATGAAGTAAGCAACAAAAGCAATTGCAACCAATGGAAAAAATTGACAAATGAGAGCTAATTAAACTAAAAAGCTTATGCACTACAAAATAAACTATTCATAGAGTAAACAGATAACCTAGAGAATGGAATAATTTTTTTTTTCAAATTGTACATCTGACAAGGTCTAATATACAGCATCTATAAAGAACTTAAACAAATTTACAAGTAGAAAACAACCCCATTAAAAAGTGGGCAAAGAACATAACAGGCATTTTTCAAAAGAAGACATACATGCAGCCAACAACCATATTTAAAAAGCTCAGCATCACTGATCATTCGTGAAATGCAAATTAAAACCACGAGATACCATCTCACATCTGTCAGAATGGCTATAGTTAAAAAGTCAAAAAGTTACAGATGCTAGTGAAGTTGCAGTAAAAATGTGCTTATATACTATTGTAGGGAGTGTAAATTAATTCAACCATTGTAGAAAGCAGTGTGGTAATTTCTCAAAACAGAACTACCATTCCACCCAGCAACCCCATTACTGGATATACCCCCAACTTTATAAATCATTCTATCGTAAAAATATATGCATGTCTGTTCATTGCAACATTATTCACAATACCAAAGACATTAGAATCAACTTAAATGCCCATCAATGGTAGACTGGCCAAAGAAAATGTGGTACATATATACCATGGAATTCTATGCAGCCATAAAAAAGAACAAGATCATGTCATTTGCAGGAACAGAAAACCAAATACCGCATATTCTATAAGTGGGAGCTAAATGATGAGAACACATAAAGGAGAACAAAAGACACTTTTACCTGCCAGAGGATGGAGGGTGGCAGGGAAAGAATTAGGAAAAATGACTAATGGATACTAGGCTTAACATATGGGTGACAAAATAATCTGTACAAAAAACCTCAGTGACACTAGTTTACCTATATAACAAACCTGCACATGTATCCTGAACTTAAAGTTTAAAAAATTGTGATTCATCCTATCAACAACCTATATATATATATAAATAAAAACATATAAAACTATCTTAAAATATATAAGATATTTACACTTTGAGCATTTGCTTTTAGGTCTATAATCTACATTTATACCATATATAAACAAAATTGGTATAAATGTAGATTGTAGACCTAAAAGTAAATGCTCAAAATGTAAATATCTAGAAAGATAAAATCATTTAATCCTTGGGTTAAGCAAATAATTTTTAGATGCAATATGAAAAGCAAGACCCACAAAATCGTTATAAAGTTTTCTTTATCAAAATAAAATTTTCTGCTATTTAAAAGATATTTTTAAAAATATTTAATTTATTTTTAATGACAAAAATTGTATATGTTTATGGGGTACAATGTGATATTTTGATAAATGTATATATTACAGTATAATTAAATCAAATTAATATATCTATCACCTCACATGCTTATCGTTTTTGGGGATGAGATTATTTAAAATCTATTCTCAGTAACTTTCAAATACACAATATATTATTATTAGCTGTAGTTTCCATGCTGTAAAATAGATATCCAGAACTTATTCCTTCTGTCTAATGAAAACTTTTGCTCTTTGACCAAAGTCTCCCCATTCCTCACCCATCAGCCCCTGATAACTGCAATTCTATTCTCTACTTCAATTAGTTCAATTGTTTGGATTCTACATATATGTGAGATCATGTAGTATTTGTCTTTCTCTGACTGGCATATATCACTTAGTAAATAAAATGTTCTCCAGCTTCATCTATGTTGCCACAAATGTCAGGATTTCCTTGTGTGTGTGTGGGGGGGGTTTATTTTTTGGTGGAGGGAGAGTTCACTCTTGTTGCTCAGACTGGAGTGCAATGGTGCGATCTTGGCTCACCACAACCTCCGCCTTCCAGGTTCAAGCTATTCTCCTGCCTCAGCCTCTCGCGTAGCTGGGATTACTGGCATGTGCCACGACGCCCAGCTAATTTTAGTAGAGACGAGGTTTCTCCATGTTGGTCAGGCTGGTCTCAAACTCCTGACCTCAGGTGATCCCCCTGCCTCGGCCTCCCAAAGTGTTGGGATTACAGTTGTGAGTCACCACACCTGGCCTGATTTCCTCCTCCTTTAAGGCTCAATAATATTCTAGTATGTACGCATGCAAAATTTTTCAAAGACATTTTTAAGAGAATATGAAGATAAAACTAAGAGAAAATATTTTTGAATCACATATCTGATAAATGATTTGTAACCAAAATATATGAAGAACTCTCAAAACAATAATAAAAACAATCACTCATTAAAAATGAGCAAAACGTTTTGCATAGAAACTAAAAACATACAAATAACACATAACCACATAAAAAAGAGATTCAGAATTATTTTTCACTAGGCAAATACTGATTTAAACCATGAGAGAGCTATACATAGTTACTAGAATGGCTAAAACTTTTAAAACACTTACACTAAATGATGCCAACACTTAGTCTCATACTTTGCTTGTGGGAATGCAAAAAATAGTATAGTCACTTTGGAAACAGTTTGGCAGTTTATTACATAGCTGAACAGAATCTCGCTACAACATTCAATAATCCCACCCCTAGGTATTTATGAATGTAAAATACAAACATATTCCCAAAAACCTATATACAGGTGTTTATAGCAGCTTTAGTCATACTTGCCCCAAACTGAAAACAACCTAAATATCCTTCAGCTCATGACTGAATAAACTGTGGTATATCCATAGCATAGGATAGTACAAATCTATGTTGATACACACAACATAGATTTCAAATGCGTTATACTAAATGAAAGAAGCCTAGCTAATTGTAGGATTCTGGAAGAAGTAAAACCATAGTGATAGAAAACAGATCAGTGGTTTCCTGGGTTTAGAGGTGAAGAAAGGTCTTAACAACAAATCGCTGCAGAGGGTTTGGGACAATTTAATATCTTGATTGTGGTGGTGGTTGTTCAGCTATATGCATTTACCAAAACTCACAGTATTTTATGCTAAAATAGTAAACTTCCTATATGTAAATTAAATCTTAATTTTAAAAAGAGATTTAAAAGTTAACAAAAAAGAGCGGGCGCAGTGGCTCATGCCTGTAATCCCAGCACTTCGGAAGTCCGAGCTGGGTGGATCACCAGGCCAGGAGTTTGAGACCACCCTGGCCAACATGGTGAAACCTCATCTCTACTAAAAATACAAAAATTAGCAGGATGTGGTGGCATGTGCCTGTAATCCCAGCTACTCGGGAGGCTGAGGAAGGAGAATCACTTGAACCCGAGAGGCAGAGGTTGCAGTAAGCCAAGATGGCACCACTGTACTCCAGCCTGGTAACAGAGCAAGACTCCGTCTCAAAAAAAAAAAAAAAAAAAAAAAAAAAGAAGTTAACAAAATGTCTAGAAAGTATACACACACACACCCAAATATTATACTTATTTTATACCCACAACTCACCTCATACAATGCAGTATTGACGGCTGAGTGACAAGATTAAGCTTTTAAATTAATCATTTCCTTTGTTCAAAACCGAATTTGAAAATTTTAAGACAATTTGGGGGTACTATAAAATTTTTGTGGACTGACTGTTCTTTTAAACAAATTATCTTACTACCCACAGTAAATATTCTGAGAGAAACAACATCATGTTTTCTAACTAATACCTTGTACTCCATGCCACTGATTTATCAGGATTTATTTCACCATTTCTTTTTTGTTTGTTTCTTTTTCTTTAAGATTTTTTTTTCATTAAAAAAATTGTTTTAAATTATACTTTAAGTTCTAGGATACATGTGCACAACATGCAGGTTTGTTACATATATATGCATGTGCCGTGCTGGTGTGTTGCACCCATTAACTGGTCAGTTACATTAGGTACTTCTCCAAAGGCTATCGCTCTCCCCTCCCCCTGCCCCAAGACAGGCCCTGGTGTGTGATGTTCCCCACCCTGTGTCCAAGCGTTCTCATTATTCAGTTCCCACCTAGGAGTGAGAACATGCGGTGTTTGGTTTTCTGTCCCTGCAATAGTTTGCTCAGAATGATGGTTTCCAGCTTCATCCATGTCCCTACAAAGGACATGAACTCAACTTATCCTTTTTTATGGCTGCATAGTATTCCATGGTGTATATGTGCCACACTTTCTTAATCCAGTCTATCATTGATGGACATTTGGGTTGGTTCCAAGTCTTTGCTATTGTATTTCACCATTTCTTATTGGCAAACATTTATATTATTTTTTGTTCCTCACTATTACAAATAGTTCTTTGAAAATATCTTTAAACATAAATATTCTGAATTTCTGAAATTATTTCTAGTGGCTAGATTTCTAAATTTCAGTGTGCAGGTTTCAAATGTATGGGTAGTTTTCTTCCTGACAAGTTTTAATTATAAAAATAATGGATAGGGCCGGACGCCATGGCTCACATCTATAATCCCAGCACTTTGGGAGGCCAAGGCAGGTGGATCATGAGGTCAAGAGTTCAAGACCACCTGGCCAACATGATGAAGCCCCATCTCTACTAAAAGTACAAAAATTAACCAGGTGTGGTGGCAGGTGCCTATAATCCCAGCTACTCAGGAGGCTGAGGCAGGAGAATTGCTTGAACCCGGGAGGCAAAGGTTGCAAAGAGCTGAGATCGTGCCTCTGCACTCCAGCCTGTACGACAGAGCAAGATTCCATCTCAGAAAACAAAAAAAAAGACAAGGTATTGTGCCAGACCATTCATTTGAATTGTCCACAATTTTACAGATAATAAACAGTGAGTTGGAATTATAATCTATTCATTCTGGCTCCATGGCCCGGGTCTATAATAAATATACCAAAGGTCTAGAATTTCAACAGCCAGGTGGGAGTATGAGTAAGTGGTGTACACCAGGTAGAGGACAGAGGCAAGCTGGAGGGCAGTGCCTTTCCTAAATGTACCATCTGCTATTCATCTAAAGCCAACTCTTGTTATGTAAGGACACAGACTAGTCTAAAAAAAGGGGGAAACTAGGATTTGTTTATGTTGTTCATGCATACAATCATCAAGTTTTAAAACCTTTTTGTATACACAAAACAAGAAACATCTCTTGGGAAGATCTGGTCCAGATTCTCCCAGTTTATGCCCCAGTAGCAAACTTTGCTATCTTGAGTTGTTGATGTTATGTTTAGTAAACATATTGGATGAAAAAGTGACAAAACTCATGTTGCAACATGACTGCCATGGGATAAAAAACTTAATGGCAATAAATTAATACTTACATTCATGTTGGTATTTGAGTAACATGAATACTGCTCCTTACTTGTAGTTGCTACATGGTCATAATATGGGGAGAGCTCTGCTTCATTTGAATGTGAATCATATTTTCTCATGTCCTTCTATTATGAATGAACTGCTTTTCTGAGCCAGCTGCAGGAAGCACACTGAAATGCCATTGATTTATTCTGAAACCACATTTCTGTTATCACATATCACACTCTCTGCTACTATTCAGCTCTAGCAGTATATAGAAAAGCTAAATATAAACCCAATTTTCAAATGTCTGTGTTCAATAAAGAATGCTTATTTAAAATGTGTCTGAGGTAGTAAGGCTCAAACTTGGGTGCACACTAGAAATACTTGGGGAGCTTTAAAGTATACATAGACATGGTTCTTACCTCCAGAGGTTGTAATTTAATTGGCCTAGGTGAACCTGGGCATCAGAGTTGTTAAAAGCCCCTAGGTGATTCTACTGGCAGCCAAAATTGAGATTGACTTGTCCAATGTATGTTTTGCAACATAATTGAACTGTGTAATAACAGTTCAGTTAACAGTGCCTGTTTATATAATTGGTAATTATTATTAACAACAGTATTTTGATCTCTTCCTTCAATCAATATTCCATAGTATTTGTTGTCCTTGTATCTTCTTGAGAAGTGATACATAGCATACTGTGATGCCATTAGTTTTTAAAATCCAAGAGCACCTAATCAAATTGAAGAGATGAAATTCTATTTCCCTCATTGTACTAATTTTCTAGACTATAATCTTTTTGAAAAAAGGAACTGTATCTTTGTGTACCCAACACTTAGCATCATGCCAGATACACATTATGCACTTTAAAAATTATCAGTTGAATAAATATTATTAATAGATCAATTCATTTCTCATAGATGAGAAAAGTAAAATAGATTAAGAATAGACTTACACAATCTGTGAATGTGGCCTTCTTTCTCTGAAAGCTACTGAGAATTAGAGGTACAGGAGCAAGAAAACCAGCAACTCCATCGATTTATTTGGCTTGTTTGTCACACTGTATAGCTGTCTCACAGTCATGCATATTCCTTTCTTCATAGTTGAAAATAGAGAAAGGTGGTGGTGGGTATGAGGTAGAAAAATTCTGGATTTAGAAAGTCCTATTTCTGTTGACTTTTGGATATCTCCAAAGAAACAAAACGTGAATTAAAGCCCTTAACTATACACTTTAACTTTTCTAATGGGTTCAGAGCTTGCTACCACAATATGCACACATGCAAAACAAAGATTCCTCCCTTCCTTCCCCTTCTTTTCTTTTCTTTTTTCTTTTCTTTCTTCTGAGATGAAGTCTCCTTCTGTTGCCCAGGCTGTAGTTCTGTGGCGTGATCTTGATTCACTGCAACCTCTGCCTCCCAGGTTCAAGCAATTCTCTTGCCTCAGCCTCTTGAGTGGCAGGAGCCTGCCACAATGCCTGGCTAATTTTTGTATTTTTAGTAGAGACAGGGTTTTACCATGTTGGCCAGGCCAGTCTGGAATTCCTGACCTCAGGTGATCCACCCGCCTTGGCCTCCTAAAGTGCTGGGATTCCAGGTATAAGCCACTGTGCCCAGCCAGCAAATGTAGCTTTTACAT
The DNA here is from genome assembly GCF_024542745.1 of Macaca thibetana thibetana. Classification (NCBI taxonomy): domain Eukaryota; kingdom Metazoa; phylum Chordata; class Mammalia; order Primates; family Cercopithecidae; genus Macaca; species Macaca thibetana. The sequence goes on from NC_065592.1 coordinate 70,537,574, forward strand.
CTCTATAACTCTTCTTCCTTTTAGACCTTTCTTCTGGCTGGGAAAAATTAAATTTTGACTAGTGGAATAAAACTCATTGTTAATTAATAAGCAAAGGCATTTTTAAAATGTAACTCAGGCTTTTAGAATTACATGAGTTTTTTTTAGATTTTCTCCTCCCCCAGTGTTCCTCTTTAAAGTGCCTTCTGAGTATAGAGGCAGTCCACTTTGCACTCCACGGACAGCATGTGAGAGGGATAGAAAAGGGTTCATCTCCGTAGAAAATACTCTAGATCCCTTCTGGTGTCCACTGTAAATAACTGGTTTCGTTTGCTCATTTATTAGCTTCCGTGACAATGTTAATGGTCCCATTTTGGCACAGGGTAGAATATTCTGTCAGCTGTGGTCCCAAGCACTTATTTTCAGACTCAAAGTCGCCACCTACATGTCTGGACCTAAGATCTTGGCTTTTCAACTGTCTCTGTCAGCAGCACATTCATATCCCCATTGAGCTTCCCCAAATGTATTGGGTATTTGTAAAGGCTTCCCGAACTTCTCAAAGTATTGCTCCAAGATGTGGATGGGCGACTAAAACTTCAGCATCTCAAATCTCCTTTCTCACCAAGCCTCTTCTTTTCTTCTCACATTCCACTATGACTGGAAAAAACAAACAAACAACGACAAAACAAACAAACAAACAAAGGAGCAAAGTATAGTGCTCCAGCTTCTTGTGTTGACTTTTCTCTACCTAATTGAACAGAGCCAAATAAGTTTAACTCTAAATAGCCCAAGCTAAAGAGCTTCAGAAAAAAATTTCCACCTCACAAAATTCTAGCTTTCAAGGCTATTTATTCTCTAGGGACATGTTAATACAACTTACCCATGATGTTTAACTTATTGGCAAAACCTGCATTCTTGTTCCCTGAGTTCATAATTTCAACCCATTCCTGGAGTGGCCGCTTTAAGAGTAAATATCATCATCCGAAATTACTTCATCTATTTGTTTATTTATTACTTGTCTCTCTCCCTAAAAAACTGTAATTTATATGAGGACAGGGATTTTATTGGCTTATTAACCATGTATCCTTACTACTTAGGATAGTGTTTTTCTGCCTAGATAGTATCATTAAATTGTTCATTGAATAAATTTATGTATGTATGTATGTATATATGTATGCATAGATGGATGGATGGATAGAATAGTATGTATATATGTGTGCATAGATCACTGTGTAGGAATACATATATATATATATATATATATATATATAGATGATTTCACTTAATGTTTAGCTTTGGGCTGAGAGGAAACTAACAAAATAAGACATAAGGAAAAAATGAAATGGTACAGATTTCATAGTCTAAAAATATTAAATCTGCGTACCTTTATTTCCTAATATGTTAAAATAAATCCAATAGAATATTCGATATTTAAATTTTAGAACATATAATTTTATTTTAATTAAGTATAAACACACATACATATACATAATGTAATTAATATATTTATATTTTTATATTTATTTAAACAAAATATAATTAATTTGGATGATATTTTGAATAATTTTTCAGATTTGCCATTATATCAATTTTCCAGATTTTGTATCATCATATTTTATGTAAAGTAAAGCATATCATATTATACTTTGAATTTTGTGTTATACATGTCTGTGTATATATACATGTACCATATACGTATATACACATACACACATGCCGTTGACTCTTGAACAATGCAGCAGTTAATGGTACAAACCCCCTGCACAGTCAAAAATTCATGTATAACTTTTTACTCCCCCAAAACTTAATAATGGATTACTATTGACTAGAAGCCTTACTGATAATATGAACAGTTGATTAACTCATATATTATATGTTCTATATATTGTATTCTGCATTCTTCCAATAAAGTAAGGTAGAGAACAGAAAACGTTATTAAGAAAACTATAAGTAACAGAAAATATGTTTACAATTTATTAAGTGGAAGTGGATCATCATAAAAGTCTTCTTCCTGTTTGTCTTCACATTGTTTAGGCTGAGGAGGAGGAAGAAAAGGAGAGGTGGGTCCTGGTATTTCAGGGATGGCAGAGGCGGAAGAAGATGGACCCATGCAGTTTAAAACTGTGTTGCTAAAGGGTCAACAATACAAACAAACACATGCAAGCATTCATTTTAATCTACCTGAAATTATATGTGGCTTCCTCGGGAAACTGATGTGATGCTAAATGAATTTTTATGGAAACAAAATTCTTAATTTTTACAATGTCTTTGAATAGTTTTTTAAACCCTCTAATATTCATTGTCACAGGGTAACTCTAGATATTTTGGGGGGATATTGAATATATATAAAAATTAATTTTGTGACATTTTGTGAAAAATTTATTTTCATTTTTTTTTCCTGATAAAGCAGGAGACTTTATATTTTTTTCCATTTTTCCAGAGGTGGGCCAGTGAGTCTTAAGTAGTTTTCTTGTTGGTTGAGTTATAGTAAAATAGTGTAGTTTAAGACTAATTTTATTTTTTAATTTTGGCTAATAAAAGGAAAAAAAAATCAGTATTATCCCAGAAATGTATAAACCATATGCCAAATTTCATTCTGAAGTGAATTTTTTGTTAGCATTATAATCCATTAGAGAAAGAGATTTATAATGAGAATGCTGACAGATCGTTTCAGCAGCCGTATGGAGGCTCCTTAGCTGATTCATTAATATCTAACAAAGCTAGTCCCATGTCTTTACAAATCAAATTCTTCCTCTCCAGTGGAGACAGGTCAAAATATTGAAGAAGGTTTGTGCTCGCCAGTAGAAATGAAATTGACGATGCTGACATCTCCATTGGTTTAATGAGAATGTGGCAGCAGAGTGCTGCTGGATAGAGTGCTTTGTCAAAGTGGACTGAGGTCTATTTTTAGACAATGTGGGTTGCCTTTTATATTCATCCTACCTAAGAGCAGGGGGATTGAAGCAAGTTCCTGGGTACTGAAATAGAAAAGGCAGGAATGAAAGCAGCTCAAATTTGATCAGCACCCAAGTCCACCTGAGTGTCACCAATTCTTCATCTTACCTTAAACAGATGTATTTATTATTTTACTAAGTCTGGCCTACATTTTATGGGCAGTAAATGGGGAATAGTCTTTACCTTTTGGAGAGAAGAGTATTAAAGAATTTTTTGAAATAGTTTATAATGACTGCACTGATCTAATTGTGTTAAATATTGCAAAGAGTTTCTTAAGAATTGTTAAAAAGATAATTTGTGAAAATGTTGACAATATAATACGTTTATTCTCATTTATTTATTTATTTTTGAAATTATTTTTTCTTTAGTAAATTGGAAATGTGAATTTTATTAATTCATTTTTTCAACTTTATTTTAGAATCAGAGGGTACAATTATAGATTTATTACAGAGATTTATTATATGATGCTGAGGCTTGGAGTAGAAAAGGAACCATCTTCCAAATAGTGAACATTGTACCTAATAGGTAGTTTCTCAACACTTTCCCTGCTTCCTCCCTCTCCCCTCTTGCATCCCCCAGTGTCTGTTTCCATCTTTATGTTCATATGTACTCAAGGGTTAGTTCCCACTTACAAGTGAGAAAATATGGTATTTGGCTTTCTGCTTCCGTGTTAGTTTGCTTAGGATAATGGCCTCCAGTTGCATCCATGTTGCTGCAAAGGACATGATTTCACTTTTTATGGCTGCATAGTATTCCATGGTGTATATGTACCACATTTTCTTTATGCAACCCACTGTTGATGGACACCTGGGTTGACTCCGTATCTTTGCTATTGTGAATGGCGCTGCAATGAACATACAAGTGCGGATGTCTTTTTGACGCAATTTTTTTTAAAAGTATATCCCCAGTAATTGAATTGCGGGGTTGAATGGCAGTTCAACTTTTAGCTATTTGAGAAATTTCCAAACTGCTCTCCATGGTGGTTGAACTAAGTTACACTCCCACCAACAGTGTACAAGTGTTTCCTTTTCTCCATAGCCTTAACAACATCTGTTATATTTTTGACTTTTTAACAAAAGCCATTCTAACTGGTGTCAGTTAGAATATCTCATTTGATTTGCATTTCTCTGAAGATTAGTGATAATTAGCATTTATTAATTATTGTTGTCTGCTTGTATGTCTTCTTTTGAGAAGTGTCTGTCCATGTTCTTTTGCCACTTTTTCATGGGGTTATTTGTTTTTTGCTCATTGATTCATTTAAGTTCCTTATAGATTCTGGATATTAGGGTTTATAGATTCTGGATATGACATAGTTTCTGAATATTTTCTCCCATTCTGCAGATTGTTTGCCTTCACAATTGTCTGAGCACAGATGGTCTGAACTTCTTCACAGCAAGAGAAACTGTCTTGCTGTGAAGAAGCTCTTTAGTTTAGTTAGGCCCCACTTGTCAATTTTTGCTTTTGTTGCAACTAGTTTTGAGGACTTGCCCATTAATTATTTGCCAAGGTTGATATCAAGACAGTATGTTCTAGATTTTATTCTAGAATTTTATAATTATAGGTCTTACATTTAAGTCATTAATCCATCATAAGTTAATTTTATGTGTGGTGATAGATAGGGATTCACTTTCATACTTCTGCATATGGCTAGCCAGTTATCCTCAAGGTATTTATTGAATAGGGAATCTTTGCCCCATTCCTTATTTTTGTTCACTTTCCTGAAGATCAGATGGTTGTAGGTACAAGGCTTTATTTATGGAATTTCTATTCTGTTCCACTGGCCAGTGTGTCTGGTTTTTGTACTAACCTCATGATGGTTTGGTTCCTGTAGCCTTGTTGTACAATTTGAAGCAGGATAACATAGTATCTCCAGCTTGTTTTGTTTGTTTGTTTGTTTGTTTGCTTAGGAATACCTTTTGCTATTCAGGTTTTTATTTTGGTTCCATATGAATTTTAGAAGAGCTTTTATTTTCTAACTGTGAAAAATGACGTTGATAGTTCGGTAGGAATATTATTGAATATTTAAATTGCTTTGGGTAGTATGGTCATTTTAACAATATTGATTTTTTCTATCCATGAGCGTGGAATGTTTTTCCATTTATTTATATCATGTCTGATTTTATTCAGCAGTGTTTTGTAATTCTCCTTGTAGAGCTTTTTCATCTCCTTGATGAAAAGTATTCCTGGGTATTTTTTCATTGCTATTGTAAATTGGTTTGCATTCTTAATTTGGCTCTCGGCTTGACTGTTATGGATGTATATAAATTCTACTGAATTTTATGCATTTATTCTTTATCCTGAAACTGTACTGAAGTCATTCATCAGTTGTAAGTGCCTTTTGGCAGAGTCTTCCTGGTTTTCCAGGTATAGAATCATATCGTAAGCGAAGAACGAGAGTATGACTTCTTCTTTTTCTATTTGGATGCCTCTTTAATTTTTTTCTCTTGCTTAATTTCTCTGGCTAGGACATCCAATAGTATGTTGAATAGCAGCGGTAAGAGTGGGCATCCTTGCCTTGTTCCCAAGGGGAATGGTTTCAGTTTTGCCCATTTGGTGTGATACTAGCTATGGGTTTGCCATAGATGGCTTTTAATTATTCTGAGCTATGTTCCTTCAGTGCGTAGTTCGCTGAGGGTTATATCATGAAGGGATGTTGGGTTTTCTCAAAAGCTTTTTCTGAATCTGTTGAGGTCATATGGTTTCTGTTTTCAATTTGGCTTATGTGGTAAATCATATTTACTGATTTGCATGTGTTGAACCAACCTTGCGTCCCAGGAATAAAGCCTATTTGGTCATCGTGAACTGACTTTTCGATGTGCTGCTGGATTCAGTTTGCTAGTATTTTGTCAAGGATTGTTTTGTTTATGCTTATCAGGCATATTGTCCTGATACTGTGTCTCTGTCAGATTTTGGTTTCAGGATGATGCTGGCTTCATAGAATTAGAGAATAGTGCATCCTCCCTTGATTTTTTTGAATGGTTTCAGTAGTATTGGTACTAGTTCTTTGTACATCTGGTAGAATTTGGCTGTGAATCCATCTGGTCCTGGGCTTTTTGGTTTTGTTTGTTTGTTTTGTTTTGTTGTTGCTAGAGTATTTATTGCTGATTTAATTTTGGAACTCGTTATTGGTCTGTTAGGTTTTTAATTTTTTCCTGGTTCAAAATTGGGAGGTTGTGTGTTTCCAGGAAGATGTCCGTGTCCTCTAGATTTCCTAGTTTGTATGGATAGAGGTATTCATAATAGCCTTTGAGGATCTTTTATATTTCTGTGGGATAGGTTATAATGTCATCTTTGACTTTTCTAGTTGTTCTTATTTAGATCTTCTCTCTTTTCTCTTTGTTAATCTACCTGGAGGTCTATACATCTTGTTTATTTTTTCAAATTAACTTTTGATTTTGCTGAACTTTTCTATGAATTTTTACATATCAATTTTCTTCAGTGCTTCTCTCATTTTTGTTATTTCTTTTCTTCTGATAGCTTTGGGATTGGTTTGGTCTTGTTTTTCTAATTCCTCTAGGTGCGATGTTAGGTTATTAATCTGGGATACTTCTAAGTTCTTGATGTAGGTGTTTAGCATTATACATTTCCTCTTAATCCTGCTTTAGCTGCATCCCATAGCTTTTGATATGTTGTGTTTCTGTTTTTATTAATTTCAAAGAGTTTTAAAATTTCTCCCTTAATTTTGTTGTTTACCAAAAAGTCATTCAGGTGCAAGTGGTTTAATTTTCATGTAATTGTGTAGTTTGAGATCTAATTGGTTACGATTGCTATTTTTATCATACTGTGGTCTGAAAGTTTGTTTGGCATAATTTTGATTTTTTGGAATTTATTTAGACTTGCTTTATCATTAGGCATGTGATTGATCTTAGAATATGTTCCGTGTGCAGATTAAAAGAATGTGTACTTTGCAGTTGTTGGGTTGAGTATTCTGTAAATATCTACTAGGAACAGTTGGTCAAGTGTCGAGTTTAAGTACAAAATTTCTATTACTTTTCTGCCTTAATGATCTATCTAGCGCTGTTAGTGGAGCGTTGAAGTCTCCCACTATTCTTGTGTAGCTGTCTAAATCTTATTGTAGGCCAAGAAGTACTTGTTTTATGAATCTGAGTGCTCCAATGTTGGTTGCATATGTATTTAGGATAATTGAATTTGTTGAATTGAATATTTTATTATTATGTAATGTTTTGCACTGTCCTTTTTGACTCTTTTTGGTTTAAAATGTGCTTGATCTAATATAAGAATATTGACCTGTGCTCTTTTTGGTTTTCCATTTTCATGATAGGGCTTTCTCCATTTCTTTTCTTTCAGCCTGTGGGTGTCATTACGTATGACATGGGTCTCTTGAAGGCAGCAGCTGGTTGGGTTTTGTTTGTTTGTTTGTTTGTTTGTTCAACTTAAAATTCTGTGCTTTTCAAGTTAGGTTTTTAGATCATTTCCATCAAGGTTAATATTGATCTGTGAGTTTTGTTCCTGTCATTGTGGTGTTAGCTGGTTGTTTTTGTAGACTTAATTGTGTAGTTGCTTTATAGTGTCTGTCTGAAATGTACTTAAGTGTGTTTTCATGGTAGCAGGTACTGTTCTTCTATTTCTATTTTTAGTATTCCTTTAAGGACCTCTTGTAATACTAGTCTAGTGGTAACAAATTTATGTATTGTTTGGTTATCTGAAAAGGATATTGTTTCTTCTTCACTTGTGGAACTTAGTCTAATTTCATATTCAACCAATATGAAATTCTTGGTTGAAATTTTGCTTCTTTAAGGATGCTAAATATAGACCCTCTATTTTTCCTGGCTTGTAATGCTTCTGCTGAGAGGTCCACTGTTAGCCTGATGGAGTTTTCTTTGTAAGTGATCTGACACTTCTTTTTAGCTGTCTTTAATAATTTTTTCTATCACATTGACCTTGGAGAATCTGATGACTATGTATCTTGGGAATGGCCATCTTATATAGAATCTCATGGGGTTTCTATGTATTTTTTGAATTTGCATATTGGCATCTCTAGTGAGATTGGGAAAACTTTTATGGACTGTACCCTCAAATACAGTTTCCAAGTTGCTTACTCTCTCTACTACTCTCTCAGGAATGCCAATTTGTCTTAGGTTTGGTTTCTATCCATAATTCTGTAATTTCCAAATGTTTTGCTCATTTCTAAACATTCTTTCTTCTTTATTTTTGCCTGACTGAGCTGATTCAAAGGACTTGTCTTCAAGATCTGAGATTCTTTCCTCAGCTTGGTCTATTCCACTATTAATGCTTCAAACCAAATTATGGAAGTCCTGTAGTGAAATTTTCAATTCCAGGAGTTCAATTTGGTTCTTTTAAAAAATGGCTATGTCATCTTTCAACTCTGGGACCATTTTCCTGGATTCGTTTGTTTGGGTTTCAACTTTCTCCTGAATCTTAGTGAGCTTCCTTGCCTCCCAGATTCTGAATTATATGTCTGTCATTTCAGCCATTTCAGTGGTTGAACTGTTGTGGACCTATTATATAATGGGGAGCCATAGTGATTGTTTGAAGGTAAGAAGACACTCTGACTTTTTGAATTGCCATAGTTAATGTACTAATTCTTCCTCATCCGAGAGGGATTGTGTTCCCTTATCTTTTTGCAGTTGCTTTTGCTTAAATGGGGCTTGTTTTAAATATAATTTTTATTTATCTTAAATGTTTGACTGTGGTGTAAGTTGAATACAGACGACTGGCTTCATTTCTGGATGCTTTCAGAGGGCAAAGTATCTGTATGGGATATATATTTGTGGTTAGATTCCTGCATTGGATTTCACAGATGATGTGTGCTGGAAAAAATGGTTTTGGTGGTGTAAATCAGGCTGCAACCCAGTAGGCAGCACCTAAGAACAATGACCAACAGTTAGGCATTTACATAGCTGCCTACCTGTTTTGTATTTTAACACATTTGCAGCAGTGTTCGGTCATTGCGGAGATGGTGGTCAGTCGGAGATAGATGATCCCCTTATCAAGTTCACTCATGAGCCTTAGGGACTCCAAAGTCAATGGTGCCACACCCATATTTCCTTAAGCCCAACGAGGGACCTGTTAGGCTGTGCTGCCTTCTCCCTGGGGGCATCCAGAGTCTAAAGTTAGGTCACCAGGAGACCTGCAGCTCTCTGGAGATGCGCCGGTCCCCTTTGCTTGGCAGAGTCAGAGTGGGTTGTGGTATATGTCTGTAGGTGATGTATTGATGCAGTAGCTCAAGGGTGGGAGACCGCTGGGCAGGGTAATGTTGCTGTGAGTGTGCAGCAGGGATGGCACCCATGACCTGGAGTATTTTGCTCAGTAGGTGTTTGTGGAGACTGCCCAACCTGCACTCCCTCAACCAAGTATTCCCATTTTACATACTAGTTTTGACAACATATTCCTTGGTGAAAAAAATATGCAATATAGCCACACCCCTCATTTATATGTCACTGTGATATATGAAAAAAGTAATTAAACTCACCACATTTACCAACAACAAAAAATCTCATAACAAGGGCTAAGCGCAGTGATTATGCAAATACTATCTTTCCAGATCATGTATTTTCAAATAAAGATTAGTACAGCATTAATCAATTCATTTATGAAATTTCAGCATTCTTTATTCAAAAGTTATTTAAAACAGGCACATGTTAATTAACTTTATTTGTTACTATCTATTGGTGAATATATGACTTGTTTTTCTAGTTTACATATTATTTACTTTTATTATGGTGGACTTATATTTCATACTATATAGTCATTAATTATTTCATATTATACATTATATATTAGTGTACATTCTGATACACAGACCTTTTAAGTTAGCTGTGTTATTTATGCACATACATATTTATGTACTTATATATAATGCACAGGTATATGCTTTTATATTTTATTCTTGTATTGTAGTCATATATGTATCTGCTTTGTCCTTTCTGAAACTAGATGTGAGCTAGGAACACCCTCACCTGAAGAGTTAAACATTGGACATGATTCTAGATTTTTAGCTGTAGGAATCTAGTCCATAGTTGGTATACTTTCTGCAATTCCCCAACAACTTCTGTTCTTTATTTTCTCCTAAAATTTGCTTAGTCTCTTCAACATCTGTGAGTGCTATTTCAATTCTCCTCTGTATCACCTGTATGTATACTTCAGCCCCTTTAGTGATCTCCATCCCCAAAATCTGCCCGCACCATACATGTTCTAGGTTATCAACTTTACCAACCATGGTCAACAGCCTCAGTGAATGTCCTCATTGGCTGTGCTCTGGAGGTTCACATTTTTTGCCTCTATATCTATGTGGACTGCCTGAGTGTTCTCATGCCATGAAAGTTGACTTCCTCTAGAACAAGTAACAAGAGGGCATGAAAGAGAGACAATGCCAAGGCAGAAGCTACAAGCTTTTGTAACAATCTTGGAAGTGACATATCATCACTTCTGTTGTACCCTATTGGCCTTACAGGCCAAAGTGGGAGGGGATTGCATAAGGGCATAAACACCAGAAGGAAGGGCTCCTTGCGGTCATCTTAGATGTTGGCTGTCATTGTCTGGCCTCTGGGCCTCAATATATCACTTGTATGTGCAGATTTAATTTATCTCATTCTAAGGTTACAAGGAGCAGAAGCATGACCTACTAAAATATTCTGCTCGTAATGGGCTTCCACTTACCTGATCTCTTACTCATTTATCTCCTGTTCTCTACTTTTTTTCTGGAATCAACCAACAAATTGCTCCAGATATTCTTAGCATAGCAGAGCTATCCTTATGGCAGACATACTAAGCTACTAATTTATACTCCAAGTATGTGTACCAAAATTTTTCTCAACACAGGTAGCTATCTTCTTAAGAAGGATTCTATATCTATCTAATAAAATAATTTTTTTCCCATTTCAGTATATTTGGATCTCCTCGTTCCCATGTTTAACATAGTCCTCATCATATGGCAGGTGTTTGTTAAATTAAAGTGAATAATTATTTTCAAGAGAGTGAATCTCAAGTAATATATAGTTGAAGTTTTTAAAATTACATTCTGTCTGATAATCAAATTGAATTAGAATAACCAATGATATATTAATGTTAAACAATGATACATTCGAATGAAGTGATGGGATATAAGCAACATTTGGTTCAAGGAAGCTTATAATTTCTGGAAAGTCTCACATCATTTTCATTTTTCTGTGTACAGTTTTTTTTTTGTCTTCATAATCTATAAAAAGATCACAAATTACCCAATGTCTTAAGAATAATCATTACCAGTAGTAACTGCTAATGACTCATAGAAACTATCTCAGTGATGAATTTTGCCTCAATTTTTTAATTTACTCTACATCATTGTCTACTTTTATCACGGTAGTTATTATAAATAGCCAGCTAAATAGTGTGTAGTTGAAGAGAGGCTAGCCCAGAATACAGCATAACCTTTTCCCTCATCATTTATAACTTGTTATAGGGTCTGTATTGTTTGAGAGTATTTTTTGATTTTCAGTTTGTAATTACATGTATTTTGATGTCACAGAGCTATGGGAAAATCTCCAAATAGGTGTGAATGGTAAGGTCGATTATCAAATCCACCTTTATTGCATCCTAAAGCCAGCTTTAGGAAATTGTGAAGTAGTACATCGTCCATGACTTTCTACCATCACTGTACCCTTCACGATTCCACACACAGACATTTCTGAGTTAAATGTTAAATCCAATTATGAAAGATACTGAGTTATGAAGAAAGTTCTAAATAGCTTACATCTTCCTTCATATATAATTATAAAATAATGGGAAGTATTTAATATATAATATACAATGGCACTCTAAGTATTTGTAAGTTGGTCCTGAATTTGGGATTCTGAGGCATTACATGTATAATTTATAAGTATATTTTTACATTTATTTTCCTTATTCAAACCCTGAATGTAGCATCTTAGACATACTGTAAAGACTGAAAATAATAAACAATATTTGTTAAGCACTTGTCAATACAGGCTTTATGTGGAATGGTTGAATACTCTCTTACTTTGTTGAAATAGTGCATTGAAGTACTGCAGTTGTTCCCATTCTATGGAGAAGGATGCTGATGCATAAAAGTTACACTATGATATCTAGTGCCTAAGGGACAGAACTTGGAGAGGCACCCAGTATTCTTTCATCTCAGAGCTCTGACTCTTTAATTGCTGTTAGATAGTAACATCAGGTGACCAAAATGAAAACACAGCCATTGTTTTTCTTAGAGATTTGCTCTATCCTCACTCTCTTTTTTCCTCCCATAAAGCACAGCCAGTTTTCTGTGACCTCCTCTGCAGCTCAGCCTCCAACAAATGCAATTCTTTTTGTTCTTGTTTTGTGCTGCTTGACGTTACTATCACCTTATACTTCTTTTATCTTGCATTTGATGGTAGCTTATAGAGCTTTAGGGATCTCTTCTTTCCTTTCTTTTCTGAATGTTCTGTGCTCCCAGTATCCTCTATTCTAAGAAGTGCTGAACTACTTTGTACATTTCTTTGTAAAGGAAGGTCTGAGAGCCTTGTTTCCCAGGTCACTTCAATTTCCATTTCCAGCGCCTCTACCTAACGTAAAGTATGATTTGGCTCAGAGGTAATGATCATATCTGCACACTATAGTTCCAGCTTATTTTTTTTTCAGTTTTCTCTTCAGTATGATACCTTTTCTTGTTCAGAAGTGTTATTACTTGTACAATTTCTGTCATTCAGTAATGATTTACTAGATTAGTTTTTATTTATACTTGCTAAATACTTTCTCCTACTTTGAAGTTTGCAACTGTATGCACAGAAGACAGACCTTTGTGTTTAATGCAATTCAGTTCTGCCAATATTTGGTTGATGCCTAAGTGTTATGCCCTGTATTTGGTAAGATGAGGTAGACATTGATATTTGACCTCAAAAAATCCACAGTTAAGTAGAAAAAATATTTTCAATAACAATAGACATAGTATCATTATCACTTTAAAGAGAGGGCAAATATGACATAGGTTAATGGGGAAAGATTGATGACAAAGTGGGCTTAGTACTAAAATTTGGCATAATTTTTGATAGAAGGAACAGAAAAAATAAGATGTTATTCCACATGGAAGATCTTTGAAAACAATCATAGATACTGAGGTAAGAAAATCAAATATTTGTATGGTTGTTGAATAAGCTATCTCAATTGGAATTTAAATCTTATGTCCCAGTAGAGAGGAAAGAGCCAAAAGCAATAGATTTGAGTCAGATTATGTAAAGTGCTAGTCTAAAAACTTAAAATTTATACAAGAGGAATGGGAGCCATTGAGGGTGTCTGAAGTCTATAAACATCCTTATCAAAATCAAAAAGCAAATCAAAATATACATTTTAGTGCACCAATTTTAAATTAATTTTCAGCAATATTATTTGCAAGTGACTATAGCATAAAAGTCATACTGTGAAGGGACAGAATATTTTTTAAAAGTTTTGGTTATTTCCACTAAACCAAACTACAACTTTTGTTTTCAGATAAGGTTTTGTTTAGATGTTTCCTCTGATGAAGATGTTTTAAGCTATAGATAATAATTATTGATTATTATTTATTAACAATACCAAAAGTCAGTCAATTTAGCAAATTCAAAGTAAAATATTTAGGTGGAAAGATACACAAATGATATTTACATGCAAGAGTTTACTTTGCTACCGACAGAACAATAATTATAATGTACCAGCTTGTGTAGTGACCAAGAAACCATGGGAAAAGTATATCTGGAATGAATTTGGAACCAGAGGTTCAGACCTGGTTGTCACCAGCATTTATTTAGCAACTGATTTCTTGATAGTAGGTGAGATGGTAGACAATGGAGAAGGAACCAAGAAAAGACAAGTGAAAGAAGAGGTCAGATAAGTGAGAAAAAAAAAAAAGGAAACAAAAAAAATAAAGAGAATAAAATCCAAGTGAAAAAGCAATCTGAGATCCAGAGTGGTCAGTCATGTCAACCGGTTTTCAGATTCAAGTAGGAACAGCAGTGAAAATAGAATATTAAGTTTTGAAATTAAGAGGCCATTAGGGATCTTTAAAAAGGACACTAAACAAATTTTGATGATTAAAGAAAAGGTTCTCAAAGTGCTCTTGAAAATCCATACATGCCATTAGTATGCATGGACTTTGTGAAGTCTGTCAATGATAATTAGGTACTTTTGTGCTGGTAAAACAAAAATTATCTATAAACAAAGCAAGATGAGTATCACCAAATAGCAGACTTTTAAGTGCATATACAAACAAGAAGCAGAAAGGTCCAATCATTTTCTTTCTTAATTCATATCAGGAGTTGAAATACATTATTTGTTACATTAGAAAATGTCTTCTCTACCCTTGTTGATACTAGTTATTATTTTATCGTCTTGTAACGCTAATCTTTGTGTATTCCCAAAGCCAATATGTACATTCTAATTTACTACAGTTATTTTATGTTGATGATAGTAGCCACAATGATACTCTAATTCAGCTTTGTGTTTAAATATATAAGACTCTATTAATAGTCTGGCTTTTATTTTTAATTAATTAATAAAGTCACATGTAATATCTCCCAGGTGATTTATTAAGTACTATTAGGTGTTTCAAAAAATTGAAGTTTGCCAAGAGCTTAGGCAGCAGAAAACAGTTTGTGATGGTTGTGAAACTTGGACTAGTTCTTAACGGTGAGGGAGTCCCTAAAGAAGGCATTGCAGAGAGAAAACAGGCATTGAAATGACAATGTGCTTAGTGTGTTTAAGGATTCTATTAGTTTGTCAGAACTGCCATAACAAAATGTCACAATATGGGTGGCTTAAACAACAGAAATGTATGGTCTCACAGTTCTGGAGACTGAAAGTCATAGATCAAGATGTCAGCAGGATTCGCTTCTTCTAAGGGCCATGAGAGAAGGCTCTGTTTTATGCCTCAGTCATAGAGTCTGGTGGTTTGCTGTTAGTCATTGGTGCTCCTTCTGCTGCGTCACCCTGATCTCTGCCTTGATCTTCAATGGTGTGCTCCCTGTGTGCATGCCAATGTCCAACTGTCACCTTTTTATACAGGCACCAGTCATATTGGATGTGAGTCCCATCAGTATGGACTCATTTTAACTATTGTAGCTGCAAAAATCTTATTTCCAAATTATGTCACATTCTAAGCCGTTGTGGGTTAGGACTTCAACATATGAATTTGGGGTACACAATTCAACCTATAGCAGAGCTCAATGAACCAATTATTTTGACTCAAGCTAAGGACTCATGTGGAAGAGAAGTGATACAGAACATTAGAATACAAGTTGGGGCCAGAAAGGGAAGAACCTGGAGTTGAAAAGAGATCTGACTTCATCCTGAGTCAGCTAACACTACTGCCTTTACAGACTTATTGTAGCTAGCAAGGCTTTTCTCCAAACACGATGTCAAGCAGAAGCATAATATAAAATGGATAAAAAGCAGAGTTTTTCTGGTGATCATATGATTTGTGATTTGCCATTCTCCACACCCTATATACCCCACCGATCTCTGTGATAGTGACAGTGAATTTTAGGACTACCTGTAACAGAATTTAAAAACTTCCGCTTCAGAAGATTGATCTAGAAAAATATGTTAGACAGAGAGGAAAAGGAGATCAAAATACATTATTGCAGTAGTTCAGAGATGAGAAAATGAGGCCAGATTTGGGTGGCACAAGTGGAAAAAGGGAAGAGGTTAATGACTTTACCAGAGTAGGTTGTCTATTTTATATAATATTTGATGAATAATAACAGGATGGTAGAAGGATAAGGAATAATAATATGATTAATATCATTAATAAATAATTACAGTATATTAAATTTCCATTTCATGCCAAGCTGTGTCCTACTTGTCCAAGTTCATTGTCTAATACATTGAGATTTGAATTTAAACCTGAGAGAGAAATATGCTTGATTTCAAAACCTCTCTTCTTTATTATGTGTCTGTCTTGCTCTCTAGGATCACCCTAAGATGTTGAATATAAGTGACTATCCTAAAGAATATTAATATAATTTGTAGAATTATGAAGTACTTTATTGAATTAAAAGGCATTATTTTCTTTTACCACATTATTTTGAGATAATGGCAAGACAACTAACAAGAAATGTCTTGGGGGCCATTACAGACAAAGGAATCATACTCAGGACATTGGTCTTCTGTGCCAATACTCTGGTACCATTTGTGTCAGTGGTCCCACTACTACCTGAAATTCAGTGCTTTGCTAGAAGAATGCATAGGGCTCAGGATATAGTTGTACTCATGTATGATATTTATTACAGCAGCACAATAAGGATACACTGCTGGATTAGTGAGGGAGAAATACATTTCGCACTGCTTGAATGAATTTATGTGTATGTTTCCCATGCTTTCCCTGAAGAGGCTACACTGAATGTCCTCTTACCCAGAAATGAAATGTAATGGCACGTGTGCAGTGTTTTCTGTCAAAGAAAAGTCCATTTGAGACTCAGAGTCTAAGGCATTTTGGGAGATGGTTACATGGCAATTTCTATCTACTGCTACCAAATTCTAGACTGCCAGGAGAAAAGCACCATGAATCACATTGTTTGTACAGTTTTGTCAAGCTTGAGCAGTGAAACAACCTTATCAGTTAGTGATGGAGGGAACAGTTCTAAAGCAAAGTTTCCAGATGACAATCAATACCCATCCCTGTCAGCAGGCCCTTCTGATGATCTAGATAGCTATGTTAACCTTTTTCCTGAACATGTTATAAAAAAGAAGAAGAAAAAAAAAAAAAAAGAATCTAGTGTTCTGGTGTTGCTGATAAAAGCTAAGTGACGAGCAACCTGTAAAGGGGAAAAATAGAAGAGTATAAGCTAGTTTTTGAGTTATAACCACATTGATGTGATCAAATATCTCTACAAAATTGGTAACGAATTGATTCTAAAGTTTTAAGTGGCCAGGAGAGTTATATATATATATAGAGAGAGCAATGTGTGTGTGTGTGTGTGTGTGTGTGTATGTCAGTGTGTGTGTGTATATATATATCAATTTGTATATATATATCAATGTGTGTATATATATGTATATAAACATTATTATTTAAGGAATCAAATTTCAGGACTGAACCCTTGAAAATGAGTAAAAGACTGTGAGTTATTAAAAAATTAAAACAAGTATGGTGATATTATGGAATATTAAATATTAATGGGAAATTATAACTGGTACAATATGTAAATGCCATATCATGTAAAACTAGGTGGTAATTGTAAAGCAACTAGAGAAAGGGGTCAGGAAAATCGAACTCACTTTTTCTCAACTGTAATAACAGTGTAAATATACGCCTACCTTTGTTTCGCAATCTAATTCTTGAATTGTTGGATTGATATTTAAACCACTAATTTTGGATATATGCCAAATGCTAAAGAAAATATGACTTCTGTATATTGCTTGAAAGCCTAAATTAAAAATTTCTATTTCTGTTCTCTTCCCAAAATGTGTTTTATAGATTTAAAATTAATAACGTATTTTACCATCTTATTGTTATAGTAAAATTATTTAGGCATTTTAATTGTTTTCTTGGTCACACAATATGTTATATCTTTAGAAATTTTACATGCTATATCTATATTGATCTCTATGTTCATATCTATATCTATATCAATACCAACATCTGATTTTCCTGTTTCTAACTTATAGTCTTACTAAAATTAAAAAAAAATAAAAAAAAGAGGTTGGGCGCAGTGGCTCACGTCTGTAATCCCAGCATTTTGGGAGGCCGAGGCGAGCAGATCACGAGGTAAGAAGTTCTAGACCAGCCGGATCAACATAGTGAAACCCCGTCTCTACTAAAAATACAAAAAAAAAAAAAAAAATTAGCCGGGCGTGGTAGTGCGCGCCTGTAATCCCAGTTACTCAGGAGGCTGAGGCAGGAGAATCACTTGAACTCAGGAGGTAGAGGTTGCAGTGAGCTGAGATTGAGCCACTGCACTCCAGTCTGGGGAACAGAGCAAGACTCTGTCTCAAAAAATAGAGAAAGAAAAAAAGAAAAAAAAAGAAATGATTAATCTATTTTCCTTTGGTTCAAGATACTCTTCCTCACAACCACTTTAAATAGCACAACATGTAAGTATAAGGAAGTATGAGGCAATAATGCGGATGAAGAAAACAGCTAGGGACTATGAAGACAGTATAATAGTATCTTAATAAAGGTAATTGATTATATTGTCTTGCACAGAGCTCCCGCCTTTAAATTTGTACAACTCCTGCTTTTATTCAAATCAATTCTGCCTCAGAAAATCATCAGCATATTTATCAAATGGGACCCTAAATACAGTTCTTGAGATAGGTGAACAGACAACCACCTTCACTTTCTCAGTGATGATTATTCAGTCATTGCTTTGATATATTTTTACTTTTCTGTCATGAGCTATGTGGCTTCACAGCCATTTGCAAGAGTCCTCTACCATTTCTGAAGATGGTCTTTTGGAGACCAGTGCACTCTTTTGACATTCTTGCCTTTAAATTATCCCTCATCTTTTAAAACATCCACAGATACATATGTTTATGCTATAAAATCACACAAAAATTTCAAAAAAATTTTTATTCTGCAAAATTATGATGTAAATAAAATGATTAATTAGAAAAATACATTGAGAGCAGAGTGCTCAAAGCCTATGCAACTTTATTATCACAGCATTAGCAGAAACAATAATAAACAATAATAATTCTAACAAGTTAATATTAATAGCACACTTAAAAACTTAGGCTAATTCCCTAATAAACAAAAAATCACAATGTACAGAAAAAGTGCAGGAGACATATATATGGCTTGATAAGAAAGAGGTCTAAAGAAGGGCTAAGACCTAAGAACTGTGGGTTTGAGGGATAAATATTCAAAATCGTTGGCTATTTATCCACAATAAGCACTTGCATTTCAGAGCATGTGGCCAAACTGAGGCAAAAGAAAAAATGTGGGGTGAATAAGCATAATGTGTTGTATTGTGTTCTTCCACAGATTAATGCATTTAGCTGCATAGTGTACTTTACTTTCAGGAGCAATATTTGGTTGCACAAACTATTAATGTGTTGGGAAAATTGTAAAATAAAGTAATACCTTTTTTTATTCACTAAATGTATATGAACTAATTCTTATTACAGGAATGTGCATGAAACAAGTAACTTCTTCTACCTTGTGTTTTAATTATATTAAAAATTCCATTTACAATATAACAAACGATATAACAAATCATAGCTGTATCCTGTGCTCTTTTTAAAAGAGACTCTCAGGTTCCTCAATTGAGTAAATGGGTTTCAAGTTAAGTCTGGCCAGTTCTCTAAATGCAGCTTGGGTGCATTTGAGCTCATAGTAGCAATCAAACTCAGATGTTCCTTCTAGGGTTTCCACTCCACATACAAAATTAGATAGCTCCACACCTACATTGTTTGGCAAATTCTTATAAAGAACACATGTTTACTAGTAACATGAGTAACATGAATATCAGTATCATTAACTCCACAAACATTCACCAGATACTTGCCATGGCCTTGGCACTATGGACATGACACTGTGTCCACAGAAAGTTACTCTCCAGCCAGCTCACCTGGGAGTTTAAGCCATAATGTAACTAAAACACAGTACTGGCAGTAATGCAGAACTTAACACCATGAGCATCAATTTGGGGAAAAACATATTCACTATTCCAAGTTAGAACTAATGCGGTCATTTTTCTTCATTTCTGTTTTCCAAAATAATGGTGTTCTTTTATTGATCCGCCCACATTTTTCCCTCATCTTTTTAAAGTCCATATGAATTGTTGGCGGATTCTTTTTCACAAGCCACTTTTGTCAGTAGTTATATAACAAGATGGTTCATGAAGGACAGGGCTGGAGATCATAGAGAATAATTAGGAGAGAGGTTTTAGAAAATCTAGGGTCAACTTCCAAGACATTTCTTCACTGGTTTTCCTGTATCAAAAGGAAAGGCAAATAAAAGCAAATACTCTCTTTTGTAATTCAAGACTTTATAGACATGACTGCAAAATACAAAAGAGCTAAAATAGCAGTGTAGAAAATGTTAAATGTTTCCTCAACTCACAAGCTCACACACTAACATACCACTTATTAATGACATAGATAATTTTTATAATTAAAGTCTATTGGGTCTAAAAGTGGCCATATCCCACAGGCAAATTTAAAGGGTAGGAAGGAGCACCTATAGAGCTTCAATTCACTGTGTCCCCTTTCTCAATATCTTTCTGCTTCAAGGACCTTCTACTGTCAGCAATAATGTCCTGTGGGACGTGCCTCTGCTGTTCATTGCGTTAAATGTCCAGCTTTTTCCTATGCTTTGTTTAGCCAGGTGTTTGACTTTAGTTCTCCTCCTGGGACTCAGGGAACATGCACACAGCCTTATCAGCAGATGTGTAACTTAGGCAAGCATATTTGTTAACAAGAGAGCCGCTTAAAGGCAGCTCTGCCTGCTTTATATCTGCCGCAATCTTTTTGTATCTGTTTCTAGGCTGCCTCTATCAAGGAAATTCCTCTCACCAACAGGTTCCAGTTTACAACTGCTTTATAATCACTGTGGTTAGCCAGCTTCCAGGTGATGGGTGAGTCAGGGTGGAAGGTGTCAACATGATTTAGGTCCCTTGCATGAGTATGGCTAGTGAGGCCTAAGGATATTTGTAAATATCTGTCTATTACTCTCTATATGCAAACTAGAGCTGTGATTTAGATGCACAAATTTTATGGATGATTTAGAAAACTGAGGATTCTCACTAATGTTTAATTGAGCCCAACATGTGGTATGATAATCAAGTTTTTATTGATATACTGATGTTCAGTATGCAAACATAATTTCCATTTCAGCATATCAACGAAAAGGGTTTTTTTTGCTTATTCTTCATAACCTTCCAGTGTTTCTCTGCATCCAATTGTCCTTAAACATCTAGACCCATAGTTTACCACAGTAGCCCTTTGATACCTGTTAATTTCTAGATCTTTTTGAAATAAAATAATTTTTATTGGATTAATTATTTTAAATAACTTTCTAAATGTCATATTTCATATATTATAATTGCATAATTGCAATAAATTAATTTTTTTTGAGATGGAGTCTTGCTCCGTTGCCCAGACTGGAGTGCAGTGGCACAATCTCAGCTCACTGCAGCCTCCACCTCCCAGGTTCAAGTGATTCTCCTGCCTCAGCCTCCCGAGTAGCTGGGATTACAGGAAAGTGCCACCATGCCCAGCTAATTTTTGTATTTTCAGTAGAGATGGGGATTTGCTATGTTGGCCAGGCTGGTATTGAACTCCTGACCTCAGGTGATCCACCCGCCTTGGCCTCCCAAAGTGCTGGGAGTACAGGCGTGTGCCACCATGCCGGGCCAAGAACTTAAGTTTAAGTACATAAAAGCCTGAAGCTATTGTGAACATCTAATTTTACTGAAACTTAAGGATTCATGGAGGAAGACTAAAATATCAGATCTTGTGCCAAGTTAAAACAGTATTGAAAAAATGAATACCCTTTTCTTAGGAGCAGAAACGTCTCTCTGGTAGACACAGCTAGATTTTCTAGGGCTTAAAGCTAATACAAGTTGTGTACCTCTGTAAGAAAAATAACACAAAATTATGAATGCAAGTTTGCCCTCAGGGTGTTAGAAGAGTCCTTGTAGACAGGTTGCCCTGACGCTTGTTCAGTTAGCTTCTCTCTCTGCTCTCTACTCATTTTTACCCACATCTATCAATTCCAGAATCCCATGTCTCCCCTTAGTAATAGCTGTGATGGGAAGACTCTAGGATTTCAGTTTCTCTCCTACACAGAATTACTTAATATCCTTGCCTCAAACCCTCCCATTAAAACTAGCCCTTCCCTTTTATAAGACAGGGTATTCCAAAAACAGTCCCATCTACTTTTAAGTTACTCCTGAATCTCCATAGTAAAAAAGTAAAATATAGATGCACTCCTTACTTATTAAGTGACATGTTAAAAATTAATGTGAACCTATTAGTGCAGTATCCAGCATATAATACATACATGGTAAACAATAAATGATGATGGTGGTCATGTTGCTAGTGGCGGTAGCAGTAATAGTTATTATAATGTACCAATAGCGGTAATTATCATTACATTTGCAGAATAGAATTTAATTTCATGTTTTTCTCTATACCTCTATTTCAGCCCATAGCTATATTTGCTGTTTAACCTTTTTTTTTATTGTTGGCAACTACAGGGAAACAAGAAGTAAAACAACCCTTTGTAATGCCATACTTTTTCACTGTTTCATCACTAATTAGAAGAACAAAGCCCATACTCTTAGATACGTACTACTGAAGTAGCAAACAGACATTTCAGAAATACACTGAGTATGAGATTTCTCTTGAGATTTTGTAACATGAGTTGGTATTGCAGGAAGAACATGAAACCGTAGTCAAAGTCAGAGTGGGGATTATTTGGGAGGTAGCAGTAGAGAATGGTACACTTCACCCTCAATCCTCATGCTTAGAGAGAAGAAAAATCTTGGAATTCACTCTGGAAGCAGGATAGTACCTACAAAGGGCCTACCTAAATAATGAAAGAGACTCAATATTTAAGTTACAGAGTTATTGCTTATTAAACAGTGTAAGACATGAAACCCACTTTGAACTGTTGTATAAGATAGAGATAAGTGAAAATGGAAGATTCTCATAGACAGAAACAGCAGCAGCAGAGCAAGAATTAAAGATAAGTTAGACCCAACTCTTACTGATGCCATAAATTGAATATTCTTGGATAGACGATAAATTTCCTCCTTACATATCTTTCTTTTTTGTTGACATTATATTGCTCTTGTTTTGTTATGTGTTGTTACTATTAGAATCTACAGCCTAATCTGGCTTGCCCTTGTCAAACACGACACTTTTGGCCACATCAATTCCATATTGAATACTATTTGCCTATTTTAATTTTAGCCTAAGCAAAATGTAATTAGGAAAGAAATCTGCTTCCAAATTAAAATGTGTCCCAAAGCCAACTCTAAAAATCTTTGGAATCATTCAGTATTTAGGATTATCCATGCTACCACTTCCTTCCAATTACATGGTTAAAGAAAGACAATTTAAAACGATCTCTATAAATTTGACATATTTAATTATTAAAGCAGTGATTGGATTAAATTATCTCTGATAATCAAAACTCTTACAATACTTTACAAGTTAATAATCAAGTTTAAAGAATATTGAAAATATTAAAGGTATTTAAAAACACCCTTGACCTCTTAGAATGAGCTATTTTGGTACAAACCATAATACAATTCTGCAACCCTATTTAGTCAATAAAAAATAATAATTATACTTTATCAAATAGAAATAAATTTTTACTGCTGGTAGTATATTTTGAGCCCCTCTTCAATGTCTTTCTGAGCTTTGTCTATTTTTTCTTTTCTTTTTGAACCTATTGAAATTATTACTATGGTAGGGGGTATCAAGGAATGCTAGGAGAGATTGATAGCAGGGTTGAATATTTAGTCTGCAATTATTAAGATAAGTGAGTCAGAGAAAGCTCTTTGCTTTCACGGTATTATCACTGGCTCCTCGTTTTTGCTTATGAATTCTTACTAAATTTTTATGTTTTTAAGCAATTTTTTTCAAAATTTATATAATATTGATAGATGTATAGAACTATAGAAACTTTTTGAAAATCTGACGTATTTAATATTTCTCTAAGTGTCTAAGAACATCATAAACAAATACTTTTGTAGTAAGCTTACTTCAAAGTGCACTGACATTATCATTGACAGTTTAGTTTAATAGTATAATAATTACAGTGAAAGACTGTTTTCAGAGGACCTAGACTGTGATCTTATGATATGTGTGAGTTTGAAAAATTAATTGAACTCTTTAGTTCTCTGTTTCCTCACCAATGAAGTGAGGATAAAAAGAACCTAGAGCAGTGGTTGTTTAGATTAAAAGAGATAATAGTTAAACAAATACTTGAGTTTCAGTAACGATTTAACTAAACGAAAGTATTATTATTATTTCTTTTATTGATGCTACTGCTGTTGTATTATTATGACTAGTAGGAAAAATTGTATGAAATAATGCAAATAAGCATTTGTATAAAGCCTTACATACAGAAAATATAATTATATTTTGTTCTTATGAAGTGTAAAATTCTGAGCACCAAATGTCCGTTTTCTTTTGTTTTCTTATGCAGCATACAAACATCAATAGGACACTGGGTGGCTTAGTGCAGATTGCCATTACCTTTCATGCTACACAGAGCTAAGTTTCTATCACTATCCTGTGATTTCCAATTTATGTAACTTGTACAATCATAATAATAAACACTTGAGGGAAACATTGTGAAAGACTTTGAAGTGGGCCAAAATGCTTGTCTTCATTGGAAAACTAGATGTTTTCTAAGCATGCCCTCCTACATTTTCTGATTCAAATAGGCCTCTGTACCTCTCATTATCTCAGAGCTATTTTACAACTCTGTACATTGTAGATAACTGATAGCAGTGCATATGATTGTGTTTATAGACAGGAAAATAAACTTTTGCTCTAACAAAAGATGATGATTTCCCTTCCTGCTGTGGAACACATCAGTTTCACATCTATTTTTAAATTCTTTTATTATTCGTCTCCATGTGGAGGGTCTTGAATTATCACAACCAGCTGTATCATCCAGTATCTTACTGGTTCCCTCAATAATGAATGACTTGAATAAAATCTTTGACACATGTTTGTTTTATATATGGATGAGAGTTATGATTATACTCTGTTACAAAAATTATCCTTTTACACATTCAATATTACATTTTAACTACTCTTACTACCAGAACCGTTTTAAACATTTAAACATAAACAAATGAACCGTAGTACATTTTTCATGTACTAACCTTAGAAGTCAGGTGTACTACACTCTAGAATGCATGATATCCTTTTAAAAGATTCTCAACAGATGTGATCAATCCAGTGTACCATAGAAGGCAAACACTATGGAGATGGTTAAGATAATAACTTTAGAATCTGATTTTGGATGACCAGAGCAAATAATTTATATTTCTTTTTCCAGGGTATGGAGATAATAATCTCTGCCTTATAGGATTATTGTTGTGTTTGATTGTAATAGTTAAAAAAGCAGAGGCCAGGGGTGGGGAGGGGGCGTGGTTAACTCTGTGCCAATCACCTCAATGAATAGTAGTTATCATTCTTATGGAAATATAGTGTCTGACAAGGTAGTCAATTTCACTGCTCAGCTGTACTAGTACTTAGAAGGTGTTTCTTATGTGCAACTCTATGTTTGTTATAACATCCATGCCCTGGTTGGTTTATCTGTTTTATTTTGTTTGAATTTGTTTTACTATTTTCCACATGACCATTATTCAAATTATTAAAGACAGCTGCTGTTTTTATCCTACGTATATCTTTCAAGCTAAATATGCCCCTCTTCCTTCATCTGTTTTGTTTTGTTTTGTTTTGTTTTCTTCATATTTCCCAGTTTCTTTACCTTTCTGGTTGTCCTGTAGTTTGAAAAGATCATTCTCAAATCATTGTGCCTAGAACTCAACATCAAATTCTAGTTGTGATTGGAATAAAATGTAGTGTTAAGACACCAACAGTTAGGGCACATTTTTCCAATACTTTAACCCAAGAATACATTAAGCTTATTAATTTTTATATATTTTTTTATTATTTTACTTTAAGTTCCAGGTACATGTGCACAATGTGCAGGTTTGTTACATAGGTATACTTGTACCATGTTGGTGTGCTGCACCCATCAACTCGTCAGCACCCATCAGCTCGTCATTTACATCAGGTATAACTCCCAATGCAATCCCTCCCCCCCCCCCATAATAGGCCCTGGTGTGTGATGTTCTCCTACCCGAGTCCAGGTGATCTCATTGTTCAGTTCCAACCTATGAGAGAGAACATGCGGTGTTTGCTTTTCTGTTCTTGCGATAGTTTGCTGAGAATGATGGTTTCCAGCTGCATCCATGTCCCTACAAAGGACACAAACTCATCCTTTTTTATGGCTGCATAGTATTCCATGGTGTATATGTGCCACATTTTCTTAATCCAGTCTGTCACTGATGGACATTTGGGTTGATTCCAAGTCTTTGCTATTGTGACTAGTGCCACAATGAACATACGTGTGCATGTGTCTTTATAGCAGCATGATTTATAATCCTTTGGGTATATAACCAGCAATGGGATGGCTGGGTCATATGGTACTTCTAGTTCTAGATCCTTGAGGAATCACCATACTGTTTTCCATAATGGTTGAACTAGTTTACAATCCCACCAACAGTGTAAAAGTGTTCCTCTTTCTCCACATCCTCTCCAGTACCTGTTGTTTCCTGACTTTTTAATGATTGCCATTCTGACTGATGTGAGATGGTATCTCATTGTGGTTTTGATTTGCATTTCTCTGATGGCCAGTGATGATGAACATTTTTCCATGTGTCTGTTGGCTGTATGAATGTCTTCTTTTGAGAAATGTCTGTTCATATCCTTTGCCCACTTTTTGATGGGGTTGTTTGTTTTTTTCTTGTAAATTTGTTTGAGTTCTTTGTAGGTTCTGGATATTAGCCCTTTGTCAGATGAGTAGATTGTAAAAATTTTCTCCCATTCTGTAGGTTGCCTGTTCACTCTGATGGTAGTTTCTTTTGCTGTGCAGAAGCTTTTTAGTTTAATTAGATCCCATTTGTCAATTTTGGCTTTTGTTGCAGTTGCTTTTGGTGTTTTAGACATGAAGTCCTTGCCCATGCCGATGTCCTAAATGGTATTACCTAGGTTTTCTTCTAGGGTTTTTATGGGATTAGGTCTAACATTTAAGTCTCTAATCCATCTTGAATTAATTTTCGTATAAGGAGTAAGGAAAGGATCCAGTTTCAGCTTTCTACTTATGGCTAGCCAATTTTTCCAGCACCATTTATTAAACAGGGAATCCTTTCACCATTTCTTGTTTTTGTCAGGTTTGTCAAAGATCAGATGGCTGTAGATGTGTGGTATTATTTCTGAGGACTCTGTTCTGTTCCATTGGTCTATATCTCTGTTTTGGTACCAGTACCATGCTGTTTTGGTTACTGTAGCCTCATAGTATAGTTTGAAGTCAGGTAGCGTGATGCCTCCAGCTTTGTTCTTTTGACTTAGGATTGTCTTGACAATGCAGGCTCTTTTTTGGTTCCATATGAACTTTAAAGCAGTTTTTTCCAATTCTGTGAAGAAACTCATTGGTAGCTTGATGGGGATGGCATTGAATCTATAAATTACCTTGGGCAATATGGACATTTTCATGATATTGATTCTTCCTATCCATGAGCATGGTATGTTCTTCCATTTGTATCTGTCCTCTTTTATTTCACTGAGCAGTGGTTTGTAGTTCTCCTTGAAGAGGTCCTTTACATCCCTAGTAAGTTGGATTCCTAGGTATTTTATTCTCTTTAAAGCAATTGTGAATGGAAGTTCACTCATGATTTGGCTCTCTGTTTGTCTCTTACTGGTGTATAAGAATGCTTGTGATTGCGATTTTTGCACATTAATTTTGTATCCTGAGACTTTGCTGAAGTTGCTTATCAGGTTAAGGAGACTTTGGGCTGAGACAATGGGGTTTTCTCAATATACAATCGTGTCATCTGCAAACAGGGACAATTTGACTTATTCTTTTCCTAATTGAATACCTTTATTTCTTTCTCTTGCCTGATTGCCCTAGCCAGAACTTCCAACACTATGTTGAATAGGACTGGTGAGAGAGGGCATCCCTGTCCTGTGCCAGTTTTTAAAGGGAATGCTTCCAGTTTTTGCCCATTCAGTATGATATTGGCTGTGGGTTTGTCATAAATAGCTCTTATTATTTTGAGATACGTTCCATCAATACTGAATTTAATGAGAGTTTTTAGCATGAAGGGCTGTTGAATTTTGTCAAAGGCCTTTTCTGCATCTATTGAGATAATCATGTGATTTTTGTCTTTGGTTCTGTTTATATGCTGGATTATGTTTATTGATTTGCATATGTTGAACCAGCCTTGCATCCCAAGGATGAAGCCCACTTGATCATGGTGGATAAGCTTTTTGATGTGCTGCTGGATTCAGTTTGCCAGTATTTTATTGAGGATTTTTGCATCGATGTTCATCAGGGATATTGATCTAAAATTCTCTTTTTGTTTGTTGTGTCTCTGCCGGGCTTTGGTATCAGGATAATGTTGGCCTCATAAAATGAGTTAGGGAGGATTCCCTCTTTTTCTATTGATTGGAATAGTTTCAGAAGGAATGGTACCAGCTCCTCCTTGTACCTCTGGTAGAATTCGGCTGTGAATCTGTCTGGTCCTGGACTTTTTTTGGTTGGTAGGCTATTAATTATTGCCTCAATTTCAGAGCCTGCTATTGGTCTATTCAGGGATTCAGCTTCTTCCTGGTTTAGTCTTGGGAGAGTGTAAGTGTCCAGGAAATTATCCATTTTTTCTAGGTTTTCTAGTTTATTTGTGTAGAGGTGTTTATAGTATTCTCTGATGGTAGTTTGTATTTTTGTGGGGTTGGTGGTGATATCCCCCTTATCATTTTTTATTGCGTCTATTTGATTCTTCTCTCTTTTCTTCTTTATTAGTCTTGCTAGCGGTCTATGAATTTTGTTGATCTTTTCAAAAAACCAACTCCTGGATTCATTGATTTTTTGGAGGGTTTTTTGTGTCTCTATCTCCTTCAGTTCTGCTCTGATCTTAGTTATTTCTTGCCTTCTGCTAGCTTTTGAATGTGTTTGCTCTTGCTTCTCCAGTTCTTTTAATTGTGATGTTAGGGTGTCAATTTTAGATCTTTCCAGCTTTCTCTTGTGGGCATTTAGTGCTATAAATTTCCCTCTACACACTGCTTTAAATGTGTCCCAGAGAATCTGGTATGTTGTATCTTTGTTCTCATTGGTTTCAAAGAACATCTTTATTTCTGCCTTCATTTCGTTATGTACCCAGTAGTCATTCAGGAGCAGGTTGTTCGGTTTCCATGTAGTTGAACGGTTTTGATTGAGTTTCTTAGTCCTGAGTTCTAGTTTGATTGCACTGTGGTCTGAGAGACAGTTTGTTATAATTTCTGTTCTTGTACATTTGCTGAGGAGTGCTTTACTTCCAATTATGTGGTTAATTTTGGAATAAGTGCGATGTGGTGCTGAGTAGAATGTATATTCTGTTGATTTGGAGTGGAGAGTTCTGTAGATGTCTATTAGGTCTGCTGGGTACACAGTTGAGTTCAATTCCTGGATATCCTTGCTAACTTTCTGTCTCGTTGATCAGTCTAAAGTTGACAGTGTGGTGTTGAAGTCTCCCATTATTATTGTATGGGAGTCTAAGTCTCTTTGTAAGTCTCTAAGAACTTGCTTTATGAATCTGGGTGCTCCTGTATTGGGTGCATATATATTTAGGATACTTAGCTCTTCCTGTTGAATTGATCTTTTTACCATTATGTAATGGCCTTCTTTGTCTCTTTTGATCTTTGATGGTTTAAAGTCTGTTTTATCAGAGACTAGTATTGCAACGCCTGCTTTTTTTTTTCTCCATTTGCTTGGTAGATCTTCCTCCATCCCTTTATTTTGAACCTATGTATGTCTCTGCATGTGAGATGGGTCTCCTGAATACAGCAAACTGATGGGTCTTGTCTCTTTATCCAATTTCCCAGTCTGTGTCTTTTAATTGGACCATTTAGTCCATTTACATTTAAGGTTAATATTGTTATGTGTGAACTTGATCCTGTCATTATGATATTAGCTGGTTATTTTGCTCGTTAGTTGATGCAGTTTCTTCCTAGCATCAATGGTCTTTACATTTTGGCATGTTTTTGCAATGGCTGGTACCAATTATTCCTTTCCATGTTTTATTGCTTCCCTCAGGGTCTCTTGTAGGGCAGGCCTGGTGGTGACAAAATCTCTAAGCATTTGCTTGTCTGTAAAGGATTTTATTTCTCCCTCACTTATGAAACTTAGTTTGGCTGGATATGAAATTCTGGGTTTAAAATTCTTTTCTTTAAGAATGTTGAATATTGTCCCCCACTCTATTCTCGCTTGTAGAGTTTCTGCCGAGAGATCTGCTGTTAGTCTGATGGGCTTCCCTTTGTGAGTAACCCAACGTTTCTCTCTGGCTGCCATTAACAGTTTTTCCTTCATTTCAACTTTGGTGAATCTGACAATTATGTGTCTTTGAGTTGCTCTTCTCGAGGAGTATCTTTGTGGCATTCTCTGTATTTCCTGAATTTGAATGTTGGCCTGCCCTACTAGGTTGGGGAAGTTCTCCTGGATGATATCCTGAAGAGTGTTTTCCAACTTGGTTCCATTTTCCCCCTCGCTTTCAGGCACTCCAATCACACATAGATTTGGTCTTTTCACATAATCACATACTTCTTGAAGGCTTTGTTCATTTTTTTTTCCCTCTTTTTTCTTTAGACTTCTCTTCTCGCTTCATTTCATTCATTTGATCTTCAATCGCTGATACTCTTTCTTCCAGTTGATTGAGTTGATTACTGAAGCTTGTGCATTTGTCACGTGTTTCTCATGTCATGGTTTTTTTCTCTGTCACTTCGTTTATGGCCTTCTCTGCATTGATTATTCTAGTTATCCATTCTTCCATTCTTTTTTCAAGATTTTTAGTTTCTTTGTGCTGGGTACGTAATTCCTCCTTTAGCTATGAGAAGTTTGATGGACTGAAAAGCCTTCTTCTCTCAACTCGTCAAAGCCATTCTCTGTCCAGCTTTGATCTGTTGCTGGCGATGAGTTGCGTTCCTTTGAAGGGGGAGATGCGCTCTTATTTTTTGAATTTCCAGCTTTTCTGCCCTGCTTTTTCCCCATCTTTGTGGTTTTATCTGCCTCTGCTCTTTAATGATGGTGACGTACTGATGGGGTTTTGGTGTGGGTGTCTTTCCTCTTTGTTAGTTTTCCTTCTAACAGTCAGGACCCTCAGCTGTAGGTCTGTTGGAGATTGCTTGAGGTCCACTCCAGACCCTGTTTGCCTGGGTATCAGCAGCAGAGGCTGCAGAAGATAGAATATTGCTGAACAGCGAGTGTACCTGTCTGATTCTTGCTTTGGAAGCTTCGTCTCAGGGGTGTACCCCATCGTGTGAGGTGCGGGGTGTCGATCTGCACCTAGTGGGGGATGTCTCCCAGTTAGGCTACTCAGGGGTCAGGGACCTACTTGAGCAAGCAGTCTGTCCGTTCTCAGATCTCAACCTCCGTGTTGGGAGATCCACTGCTCTCTTCAAAGCTGCCAGACAGGGTCGTTTGCATCTGCAGAGGTTGCTGCTTTTTGTTTAACTGTGCCCTGTCCCCAGAGGTGGAGTCTACAGAGACAGGCAGGCCTCCTTGAGCTGCTGTGTGTTCCACCCCGTTTGAGGTTCCCGGTGGCTTTGTTTACCTACTTAAGCCTCAACAATGGCGCCACCCCTCCCCCAGCCTCGCTGCTGCCTTGCATTTAGATCGCAGACTGCTGTGCTAGCAATGAGGGAGACTCCATGGGCTTGGGACCCTCCTGGCCAGGTGTGGGATATAATCTCCTAGTGTGCCGTTTGCTAAGACCCTTGGTAAAGCACAGTATTGGGGTGGGAGTTACCCGATTTTCCAGGTGTTGTGTGTCTGAGTTCCCCTGGCTAGGAAAAGGGATTCCCTTCCCCCTTGTGCTTCCCAGGTGAGGCGATGCCTCGCCCTGCTTCAGCTCTCGCTGGTTGGGCTGCAGCAGCTGACCAGCACTGATTCTCTGGCACTCCCTAGTGAGATGAACCTGGTACCTCAGTTGAAAATGCAGAAATCACCGGTCTTCTGTGTTGCTCACACTGGGAGCTGGACGCTGGAGCTGTTCCTATTCAGCCATCTTGCTCCTCCCTCCTATATTACATTTTTATCTTATTTTGAGCTCATAGCCAACTAACATCTTTAATTCTTTTATTCTCCAATTCCCTTTTTTACTTGCACATTTACAATTTTGAATCAAAAATTAGAAATTTACATGTATCACTTCTGATAATGATAGCCTATAATATTCAGTAATATACGTTGAATCTTTGTTATGTGCCAGGTACTATGTGAAGTATTTGGGGCTCGTTATTTTATTTTTTAACACAGAACAACGCTTTAAAGTAGGTGCTTTTATGCACTTAGATCACGTAATTAAGCATATATTATTTCTTTTGGCATGATTACCAAAAAGGCATATACATTAATATATTATATATTTTATTAAATATATAGATAGCTATATAGATAATAAATGTTTCTATGGCTAGATATTATAAATAATAAATGTCTCTATAGATAGATAATGGATATATGTAAATAGATAGATAAATAATAAATGTGAGAAGTTTCCTTTAGCCATTGAGCAATTACACTCTAATTTAATGCTTCCCTTATCATGGCCATTGCAAACCTCACAGGTAGATGACCTTACTTGCTCTGGTATCTCCATGTGACTAACCACAAATGAACAAATGCACCTGTAGAAAGAAAGTGATATCCATTCACTAGACATTTCCTGCCACGTTTTTTCCAGAGGGTAAACTATCAGGTTATAGTTCCAGGTTTGTAGATAGTTTACCTCTAGCTACAAATCATTTTGTTTTTCTTAAAAGCAATTAAAAGATCCTCCAGAAAAATAAAGCATATAATTATGTGAAAACATTGGAAAGGCATAAATCTTCTCTGGAAACAAAGGTAAATACAAATATTCAGTTTCTTTAGCCAGAAATTTCAAGACAATTTTTTTGATCTTCTGATGTGAATTATTTTCACCAAAAAAAAAAATGTCCAATCCTCGCTCCCAGTAACTGTGAAAATGCCCTTAACTGAAAATAGGGTCTTTTCTCAAGGTGAAATCATCCTGGATTTAGAGTGTTTCTAAATCTAATGACTGCTATTATTATAAGAAAAAAAAAAAAAAAAAAAAAAAAAAAAAAAAAAAAACGGGGAGATTTAATCCATACAGGGAAGAAGGCCAAATGAAGAAGGAGGCAGATTGAAGTTAATACTGCTGCAACTAAGGAATGCAAAAGCTACCAAAAGCTGAAGGAAGCAAGGAATTATTCTCCCCTACAGATTTTGAAGGGCATGTGTCAATGCTAATGCCTTGATTTTGTACTTCTAGCCTCCAGAACTGTGACAGAATAAATTTTTATTGTTTTTGTAAGCTGCCAAGTATTGGTAATGTTTTATGGCAGCACTAGGAAATTAATACATTGTCCATAGACATTTTCAGTTAACAAATATGCTAAAGGAATAACATGAGCGTTCTCTCTAACTTCTCAGGTTCTACATTTAGCAGTTCTAAAAATGGGCTAATTTACTCTTATGCAGGCAATTTACTCTGTTGTCTTGCCGTATTGAAAGTGCCATTTACTTTTACATATCATTCTTTTATTCCACAAATGTTTATCGAGCACCTAAAATGTGTTATGATACTGTTGTTAACAAAACAGAAAAAAAAAAAGAAGATTCAAATTCCTGCTCTGATGGAGTTTATATTCTAGGAGAGGGTAGATGTAAAAGAAACATAGTAAATTATGTAGTATAATTGGCACCATAAGGGAAGCAAGATTTTATGGAAGAATGTGATTATGAATAAAAAAACATAGATCTAAAAGAGAAGGCGACATTTGAAAAAAGTCTAGATGAATGCAGATGAGTACATTATGCATATATTGGGGAAAATAATTCCCGGCAGAAGGAAGAGCAAGTGCAAAGGCTCTCAGTTGGGGGTATGCTTAATATGTTTCAGAAACAGAGCGATGAGTCTAGGGCTAATGTTGGTGGAATCCAAAGGGCTAAAGAACTTCATTATGAGTCAAGTCAATGGTAGACTTTGGAGGGTTTTCAGGAGAGCAGTGACATGACCTGACTCCTGCTTAAGACAGGTGCATTTAATCTTTTGTGAATTCCTTTAGCAGTCTGGACTGTTCGAAATAATGTTTTAATGTACATAAAATTAAAATGTGTAGGGAGTACAAAGTAATCTATATCACAAATTTGAGATACAGTAGTATATGTGTTTCACCAAAAACCT
The DNA here is from genome assembly GCF_024542745.1 of Macaca thibetana thibetana. Lineage (NCBI taxonomy): Eukaryota > Metazoa > Chordata > Mammalia > Primates > Cercopithecidae > Macaca > Macaca thibetana. The sequence goes on from NC_065592.1 coordinate 70,571,422, forward strand.
AAAAATGTGAGTATTAAATGCTATAATTTTGAAATGGTGATGAATATAAATGGTATATTAAGGTATCTGTGGCAATATTAATTGATATGAAAATATCTGTGATTTCTTTTGGTGACCAAAACAGGTACTGTTAATATGACTATGGCTTGTTGCCTATATTTGTAATCAATTAAGCGACCCCCTGAACTAATTCAAAGTTAATTGCCATTTTTCTATATTTGTATTGTACTTAGTCAACAATAGAAGCATAAACACTGATAATCCATGTAGCATAGGATCTAATTCAGACTGACATTTACCAGTTAGAAATAAGGAGTTTTTATCATGATGTCGTTATTTCAACATGCATCTGCAAGCCTCCTATGGTCTTAATGTTCAGATATTGGAAAGAAAAAAAGTAATTATGTTTTTGTTTATGTTGAACTTTATTCCTGCTTGTTAAGCCTGATACAATTATAGATACAAACATGAAGACAAGGAAATTTTGTTCCCTAATAAACTATAACATGAATATGTCTATATCTAAGTCATTCGTCTCTCCTTTTTTTTCTCTCTTAAATTATGTATTGCATGTTTCCATAAACAACCAGTTATTCAGATTCTAAGTCATACATGCTAAAACATAATTTGTTTTTACTTAGGAATATATTTATTTGGGATATACACATACATATTTTAGTACCCAGTTTTTGATACACATTTATCCTCCCATATTTAAGAAGCATCTGGACAAAAGTAACTTATTCAAATATGTCAATAATCCTATTGTATCACACTATTCCAGTTATAATCCAAGACTAAACTAGTTTAGTTTTGAAAAGGAAATACAGCTACACAGATTTACACTGAATCTTTCCCTTAGCGGGGGACAGAAAGGAAAAAAAATTGTAAAATTTTAACAAGTATAATTTAACTTGAAATGCCATACCATCATGTAAGTCTTAAAACACATCAACCTTGAAAGTGAGTATAATTCTGGACATTAAAACATGGCAAGTTATGGGTTAACTTTCCGTGTTCCTTGGCCAAATTGTAAAGAAGCAAAGAGATCTTATTTTGGTCAGCTAATTAGCTATAAGCAACATAATTTTATAGACTACATTGAAACAATTCACTCTCAGAATGTGCCAGAATGCACTACACTTTATATTCCACATTATGACTCTGTATAAAAATTCAATACATATATATATTACTTAACCATATTCACAGAAAGACTCTGGTAAATGTACAACATTAAACACATGACAAGCTTATTCACTTGATTGAAATTTTCATATTTGCACTGTTTGTACCTAATCCACATTTTAAAATTTCTAGATACACCCAAAGGAATATAATGTGTGTCTTTTCTTTGGAATCCTCATATTTGTACTGCTTCTGTAATAGGCATTGACCTAAACCTTGTCCTTGCCACAGGCTGTGAGAGATAGCACTTTGAAGGTTTTTTTTCTTTTTTTTCTCTTTTTTTTTTTCTTATCCAATAACTCTGTGAAAGAAGCTGATGAACCCCTCCCTTTAAAAAGTAATAAACTTTCAAGCAGGGTGAGGCACAGTGATAATAGCAGACCACAATAATTCCTTAGAAAATTTTACAATAAAATTCTGTATCTTTCCATATTGCTATTGATATTCTAAAGTAGAACTTGAGATCTAAAAGTTGGGACTATAACATATGAATCAGCTTAACATTTAAGAACATGCATTATTAAAAACGTGTTGTTAAAATGTCATAATGTAGGAGCTATATTAGCATTGTTTTAAAGGTTAGCTGTATTACGTGTGTCTTTAGATTCACTAGGAATCTAAAAATTTATCTATATATGCATATAGTTATATTTTGTTTTGATAAGCACTTATATTTCATATCTGCAAACATGTACATATATGTACAAATATATATGCATACACATATATATAACCTATATAATACAAGCATATATATGTACATATATATGTATAAGCTTGTGAGAATAAAATTCACATATATGAAGAGAGAATGAGAGAGAGAGAGTGAGAGAGAGCGAGAGACTATAATTTTATAGTAATGGACAGGTATTGGTCCTGCCTAGCTAGTAAGTGGACAGAGTGAATGTAGTGATTCTGCAAATTGCCTTTATAGCCTAAGAATCAAGAAAATATAGAAAAGCTTTTCTTCTGCTTTGGCCGAAAGTGGTTCTTTGCTGGATCCATATCCTATTTCCTTTGACCCCTTCAATAGGGTGGCTCAGCTGTTCTTTGCTTTCATGTCTTATCTCATTTTATCCTAACAACTCTATAAAGGCACATAATATTCTCGCCAGGTTGTGGGTGATAAAACCAAGGGATTGAATGACTTGTATAATGGTACACTGCTGTTCTTTCCACCTTTACAGTGCTTTGATTTCCACAGCATTTTCCGTGTTTGTCAATGGAAAGTGGGACTGAGAAGCATCTGCATCAGAATCAAATCACTTGAGATTACTTATTTAAAAAGTAGACTCCTGATAACTGTCCTTGTCCTTTCAAATCAAAATCTATAAGAGCAGACAGTGGAATTAGCATTTTTTACAAACATTCTAGGATTAAGAAGGCCAAGGTTATGGATGACAGTAAATGAACCCTGTATCCTAGACAGCTGAGTCTTTTCCCAGAGCCTTGCTAGTCAAAATGTGGTCTGTGTATCAGCAGCATTGGCACAATCTAAAGCTTGTTAGAAATGCAGAATCACAGGCTCCACTGCTACATTTTCATATGATCTCCGGGTGACTTTGTCCACACTAAAGTGGGGAAGCATTGTCTTAAACAGTTTTTTTCATTTATTACCCCTATTTGGTGTTTGCCAAACTTACCTGATAATAAGAATGTTCTGGAGGCAATTGTAAACTGTCACTTTGTCTTCATCTCTCACTGGAGACTGTTTCTCTAGTTCTGAGAGGTGTCTGGAATCTGTGTGTTTATTAAGCACCCCAGGTGATCATTATCATTGGATAAGTTTGAAAAACACGGCATCCATTATCTTTAATACAAAGTCTCTGGTATGTTTTATTTGACTTCTGAAGTTGGAGGTTGGTATTTGAGTTATTGAGCAGCAGTTTTAGCAACTCGTCTGTATCTGTGCAGAGGAAGCGCAGTGTGGGGAAGATAAGTGCATGACTTCATTGTGAGCCCAATGGCCTGACAGTGAAACTAGCAAAGGTACTTCACTTCTCTGTCTTTCAGTTTCCTCATTTGTAAAATGAAGACAATCATCATATGTAATTCATAGGGTGGTTGTGAAGAATAACAAATTTTTATGAAAAGCACCGGAAACAGTTCCTGTTTAGTTATGATGAATATATAGCCTCCCCCATAAAACTATTTGTAATGAGCCCATGATTTTTGTACTTGCATCCTCTCAAAAAGCTGCAGACAAAGTTGGCTTGATAAAAGTGAGTGTTGAGACTAAAGGAACTTTGAGTGTGACACAGAAAGAGTCTCACTATAACCCAGATGATGGTTGGCATTGGCAGAGTCAAGCCTTCCTGTGTCTGGGCAGGATGAATCGCCACTTTTGGCAAGCATCCCTCACACCTTCCTTCCAGCTTTAAAAACAAGCCATGTGGCTTAGAACAGACAAGTTCTAAAATACCAGAGAACTGGTCTATACTAGTCACAAATAGCTAGGGAATTATATTTTAGGAGAAGACGTGAACATTGGGTCATCCTTAGGAATCTACAGAGAGGTAAGGGGAAACGTGTGTTAAAATCATTGTTCTGGTTCTTCCTAGCAACTGAATTATCTTCTGGCTCATTAGAAAATCGAAACCTAGCTTGTATGCATTCTGTTTAATTTTAGATTTTCTGTTCCCTTACTGTAACTTTTAGAATCTGGGTCCAACAAATTAACTTTATCTGAGAAGTCTGCCTCCTCTATAGCCTGGGCAGGGGTAATTATATGCTGTTACACATCTAGCATTCATCCTGGTTGTAAAACAGTTGCATGTCTACTCCTCTTCTGTTACAAATTTGATATTCCTAGAAAGCAGTCACCTTCATTTACTTATATTTCTAAAAAATCCTCAGTGCCAAGATTAAAGCTTGACAAATAAAACAATAGATAATTGTCACTTGGAAGATACCTCATTGAACACATCTTTAAAAATAATATGCTCATTTGTTTTTTGGCAAGGCAAACACAGAGTATCTGTCACTAATGAGCCTCATATTAAGTCCATGCATGAGATAATAAGAATTAGGCTGCTATGCCAACCACATGCTCCAGTAAACCCTGGGAGCTCAGCTGTGACTGGTTGTCTTCTGGCTAGTCAGCTTCTGGTGGCATAAAGCAAGTTAAGCCCTCACAGCTGACCATTCCAAAAAGGGAATTTGCCTGTCAATTCCAGAAACACAAAAAAGCACTTAAGGCAAAAGGGGAAATCTGGCATGCTTCTTCCCTTCAGGTACCTGGGTATTCATTGGCCTACCCACATTGCTGTTTATTCACAGTTGATTTAATCCACCCCAATCAGTCAATCAGGCCTACATAACAAAATCATGTGAAAAGAAAGTACATCTGCTGGACTTAGCTGAAATGCAAAACTGATATAAATAAAGAAAAATACACTGCAGCTAGTCTGGATGTACCATTGTCTTTATGTATGTTATCTTTCCAAATTCTCGTGCTTCCAGTATATAAATGAAATGAGCTCGGGGAGGCTAAATGTGTCTGCCGTCATACAGCGAAGAAGTAGCAGTGAAATTTACTTGCAGATGTATTTGATTATAGAACCTGTAATCTGTCTGTTTATAAAGTCCATGATATTTTTATTACAACAAATTTAGAATGAAAAGTAGAAAACCTACAAGCTCCTACTCATTCAATTGTCAAAATCACCTAAGAAAGGAGAGGTTAAAGAAGAAAATTAGAGGAATCACTGAAGTGAACAATATTATAATAATACAATTGAACCTTCTATTGGTATAAGAAACTAAACTGAGAGTGCACAGATTATAAACACCATTTTCATTTGCATAGAATTATTTGCAAAATGTCGTGGTACTCATTATCTAATTTTATCCTAATAAAACCTTAAAGCATTATATTCTCCCCTTTTGCAAATAAGTTAAAAGTGGCACATGAACTCAAAGAATGTATGTAAGGCTATACAGAAAGTAAATAGTTCTAGAACCCAGCACTCTCTCATGTGTTGAATCCAGAAAGACAACTTTATCACCAAATCAAAAATCCTCATACATCAAATACAAAATGTATAGCAGTCCAGATCATGAGGATCTCTTTAAAAAAATTCACTAAAACTCTTTTTAAGCTTTAGCTAGTTTAAAAGTTGGCTACACAAGACACTATGAAATTAAGTCTCATACTAAATTCTACCTAATATTTAAGAAAAGGAGGCCATCAAATCCTTTCTAACTGCTTTTTCTCTAAATTAGCCAGGAGCTATTTCTGTATTAAGTGACTTTCCCACATTAATTTTTGCCAACCCTTTACTGATTGGATAGGCCAATGCTCAGTCAGTAAGCTTTCTTTTGGCAAGATATAGCCTCTAATTGACTTTGCTTAATTTGGCAAAGTGAGACAAAACTGCTTATGTCTTCTCCTCCATTTTAAAACAATCTCAGACAACCAAACTTTCTCATGTTATTGTTTTCCTTTCTCATCTCATTTTCTTTTCAAATTCTTTCTCTCTGTGATTCACTTTTTCATTTATTGGTGTTTGTTGTTGGGAGAGGAAGGCAGCTGGGCTATAATGGAGAGCTCATACCTTTAGAGTCATACAGAAAACCAAATGTAAAAGCACTGTGACATTGCTTCTTAGTCATGCTATGCTGAAGGAAGGACCGAACCTGAGACACAATTTTCTCATCCTACAGAATGACAGCAATAATAACAACTTCAAGGGAGGTGGTAGAGAATGAAATTCCAAGTTTGTGCAACTAGAGCACAGAGCCTGGAATGTAGGAGCTACTTCATAATTAGATTTAGTGCTGTAGATGAAAGAGAGCTGTCTTTCTAGATTAAAGAGTTGCTTTTCAACTTTGTGTCAATAAGTACTTAGCAGAAGGTTTGTGTCAGAGTGTTCTGCCCTACTATGAGGAAATTTAATCTGTCCTTGAAATTAATAACAAACAATAAATAATAGCATCTACATTTTTCCTCACACAATGCACAAGATATGTTGACATCATCTTTGAGAAAAGAAACTTTTCTTCTTCTTTTATTTTTTTTCTTTTTGGCATAAGACATTGGCATATATCAGGAAACAGCTGAAAAATGCTAGGATTTTGACAGTTTGGGGCTGCTTGTCCTTGTCTTTTTATTCCTGTCACAATCTTTCTCAAAAATAGTCTCTTTGCAACAATGGAAAAAATATATAACCAGGTAGTTCATTTTCCAGCTCCTATTTTTCCCCATGAGTTCCAGAAAATTGGACCCTAGAGTCCTGGCTTTATCAACCACTAGTAGTACTGTCTGATAGTAATACTATCAGACATCCCATCACTCAACCCTTTGTCAGGTAACAATAACAGCAGTGAACACATTCACTTAAATATGACTTGGGTCAAAGAAGATGTATGTAATGATAGTTAGGTAGTCAGCACCTTAGTAGAAAATCTGAAATAGAGTTGCCTAAGTAAAAGTTGATTATTTATATTTGCTCTAGTTTATGGTTCCCAAACTTGGTAAATAACTAGTTCAGAAGGCATTTATTTAAAGTAGTAGATATCTGATAGGATTTTTATTGAGTACAGTAGGATTTGGTAATTATGTAACACATGCGATTTTATTTTACTTCTTACAGCAAACAACTTGACAGCTTTTATTAGGAAAAGAATTACTTTGTTCCCCCAAATATCTACTAGCCAGCCAATTTAACATCAACTGTTTCTTTATTGACTGTAATATCACTCATCAGCTTTAATACCAGTCCTCTTCTCTGCATCCCTATGAGAATACAGTAGTCATCTATCAGAAACAAAACTTTGTAGAAGCAAGAAATCAAAATGCAGTAACAGGAAGAAGTTGCTTGTAGAAAACCTCTTTTTAGCCTCCTGTTTAGATTTTTAAGGAAACAACTTTGCTGACTCCTTAAAAAATATGGCAACGTGTTTACATTCTTTCTTTATTTGTTTTATGCTAGTTGGTTTCTGATACAGCAGCCTGTTTTAGTGCCTTCGCTTGTTCTTAAAGTGTGAACATGCAAATGATATGCTAGTCCTAGTGCTACTGAAGGTGCTGAGGTTTTTAAGCTAGGGAATCTGGAAAGGACTTTCTCAACAATAGGTTGAATATACTATTATATTATGGAATAAGTTATGCTGAAGTAACCAAAAAAACCCTCTTTTCATGCCTGACTTAATTCAGTTAACATAATGTCCTCCAGTTTTATCTGTTCTTATACATGACAGGCTTTCCTCTTTTTAAAGGATGAATAGTATCCCATTGTGTGCAAATACCACATTTTTTTCAATTCATTCATTGAGATACGCATAAGTTGATTTCGTATATTGACTCTTGTGAATAATGCTGCAATAAATATGAGAGTGCAGAAATCTCTTCGGCATGTTTATTTTATATTTTTTGAACAAATACCCAGCAGTGAGATTGCAGGATCATATGGCAGTTGGATTTTTGATTTTTTGAGAAGCTCATTTTTATATGGTACCTCAGAAGTTCAAATTTATAGAAACAGATAGTAGGATCTTGGGTACCAGAGGTTGGGGCAGGGTGGACTGGGGATTAGGGAGATGGTCAAAAAATACAAAATTTCAGTTAGACAGAAGGAATTAGTTCAAGAGATCTATCATACATCACAGTGACTATAGTTAATAATATACTATACACTTGAAAATTGCAAAGAGAGTAGATTTTAAGTGTTCTCACTACAAAAAGAAAGATATGTTTGTGAGGTTCTATATACGTTAATTGGTTTGATTTAGGCAGTCTACAGTGTATGCATATCGAGACATCACGCTATCTACCATAAAACTATGCAACTTTTATTCTTCAATTTAAAAAATAAAGACAAAAGAAAAGAAAACAATATAACAAATTCCTAGTGTTCTAAAGCAGCAACAATGACTTGACTCCAAGTATCAGGTAGATTGGACACCCACGGATATCACTTACTCCCACAACATCCATCCTGAACTAGTCATTCACCCTCAACCACACGACAGCCAAAAAGTACAGTGCTGCCATTTGCCTCCAAGTTCGGAGAATCACCCATATCTGAATGATCAGAACCAATGACTTTTACACTACACCCATATCTGAATGATCAGAACCAATGACTTTTACACTAAGGAAATTATTAATAATGCCAGATATAAAGTATAATATTTGTGAGTATGTTGAACTAAGGAAGTTAGCAGTACCTTTAGTCCATTGAGAAAATGTCTTCAGGGAATAATCCAGGATGGACAATGAGTTTAATCACATTGCAGTTGACATTGCAGTTCTAATGTCTATCTTTTCCCAGTCCCTAATGCAACAAATGTTTATTTAGCACCTACTACATATAAGTCATTTACCAGATACTGTGGAAATAATTAAACTAAAAAGCAATGAATCTGGATTCAACTTATATTTATTGAACACTTGTTAGGAATGGTGCCAGGTACTATTACGTGCATTATGTTATGCATCCTCATAACAAACACGTGTACTTGGTATCATCATTCACGTTGGACACACGAGATTGGCTAAGAACAGGTAGTAAACTTGCCTAGGCTAACACAGCCAGTAAGTGGCAAAGTTAATCAATAAACTCTGGGGGTCATTCTAATGGCAATTCCAGGGCTGCTTCTATAAAATATCTATTTACAACAAAAAATGAGCCATGTTTATGCGGCATACTCTTTATAACTAAGATATTCCATACCCTGATTTGATTGTTGCACATGTTTGTTGGCGCCTCCTCTTCCTCACATCTCCCAAATGTGGACTTTCATTAGATTTCTTAGATTCCATCCATTCCTACAACGTTGCTGACCACATCTAAGAGAGTGTGTGTGTGCATTTCCATCTCTGACCAGCATTTCCTTTACCATTTCCATGTGCCAAGTCCACTTTCAGTTTTGTTATCCCATTAGTCTCAATGTTTCAAAGGTAAATTTATATGTTCTTCCCTGAAACACACATATTCCCCTCACTTATATTTTAGTGTTCTGCGTATTTTCTAGTTCCTCAGGCTTAACCCCATAGTGTCATCGTTGATTTCTTTATCATCCCTTCATTCAATTTAATATCTCATCCTTCACAGTGGCTGTTACCTTTTCCTCTTCTCTGCCAACCTTCCTAGTAAAATTTTTCCCCTTATGGCATCAATTCCAAACTTTGGCGGTAGCTTTCACTGTCCCTTTCCTTTCTGCATGTTCACTGTCAAAAGTTCCAATTAAACATATAGACATTTTACATATTTTAGCTGACCTTAAATTTTCTGTATACTTTAGCCCAATGTTCTTCATTCTTTTTTCTATGTCTCTTTAAAAAAGGAAAAGAAAGAAACATTTTTATTTTAGTTCAAATTTTCAATTTTTTTTTCTAAATACATCCCAACGTTTCTTGTCCCTGTTCTTCTGATCATGTTGATTCTATCATCTAGATGGTGTTCTCATAATCCAATGCCTTTTAAAACTTTACTTATTGTTAGAGGCTGAGATAAATCCACTCTTGTTTTGTTTCATTTAGTTTAGAACTTTCTGTGTCCATCACTTTCACAGCTCAGTAAATTATTTCTTTCTTTATGTTACTATATGTTCCCTCTTTATGCATACCAATTCAAGAAGCATGTCATATTCTGCCTTGAACCCAAACCTTCCAGGCCAAGTTTTATATGCAATACGTACACTATAAACCCCAGAATATAGTGAATAAATTATTAAATTGGTAGACTTTCTGCAGGCCAAATGTACAGAATCAATCAAAAAAATAAATGTGGATTATCTTTGACATCAAAATGTCATTTCTAGGAGGTCCTAGAACAATATATTACAGCATAGAAAAGTAGGAATTATTTTCTGCATGGAGTAGTGGTAGAGGAGAGGGCTTGTTAAAAGATCTGTGGTCTGTTCACAAAATTGAATTCCAAAACTTATTGGAAACACTGCAATATTTTTAGTGCCATGGTATATTATGCACAAATAGGTCAGGGGAAAAGGAGCAAGTTACAAAAGAATGTCCTTTTTTTTTTTTTTTTAATATGTGATTGATCAGGATTCTTGTTTTGACTCTTTCTGGGCACTCATCCCCTTGGCGATCATATACCTTGCTTTGGCCAACAAAATGTGAGTGGAGGTGATGTGCGTGTTTCCAGGTAAAAAGCATATTTGATGTCATGTAAGACCCTTGGCTCCCTTTTCCTATTGCAGGGGTCCTGAAATGTGTGCTTCCATGGTGGCATCTTGAAAGAGTGGTGTATCCATCAGACCAGATCCCGCAGAGACTAAACTTTCACTTGTACTGTTTTTGAAATAAAAATAGAACAGGTTTTTCAGAAGCTTCTTATATAAAATAATATGAACACAAGTAGCATGTTAATAATTCACACATCTTTTGGTAATAAAAACCTAGATTTTTAGAAAATAGTAAACTGGTCCAATTCAGGTTGGCAGAGGGAGTGAGAGATGAGCAAATTACCAATTGTTAGAATCACAGAGCTGCAAAAATTTGAGAGGTCATCTAACTGAACTGCTTCCTCTCACAGATGAGGAAATAGAAAGTCGTAGAAAGTAGAGGTAAAAGTGGAGGGGGCAAGAATCATGCTTTCTTGCCTTCTAATCCCATGCACTTGCCATGCAACACTGCCACTGAGGAAATAACATTCTCTCTAAATGTAGCTTTTCTACCTGTTCTTATTAAAAATTATGTTGCAGCAATCATAAAAACAGTACCATAAAAGGAACTAGGTGATTAGACAATTACTTCAATAATACACATTAACTTATACTTCAGGATGAATTAATGTGATTTTCAAATACGGGCCATTGACTAATTTTAATCCCTCAAGACTAATTGAGTTTCTAATGTGGAGAGTACTTTAGTAGGCATTAGAAAAAGAAAACAGTAAAATAATAAATGATAGTAATTCCCATCCTCAAAGAGTCCTCATTCCAAAGGTAAATGATAGAAACAATATCTATAATAAACTACTATATGTGTGGTGCTATTTCAGTTATGGAAAACGAGACAAAGGCTAGTTCAGGAAAGAGGTCCCAAAGGAGGCATTAATGGACTGAAATTTAAAGCATTGTTAGGAGACATTTCCCAGATATACAAAGGGAGGAAAATGTGTTGTGAAAGCTTAGCATGTGCAAAGACATTGAGAAGTTGAAAACTACGATACAGCTGCCAAGAAATGAGTGTGGCTGGAATATGTAGCAGGAAACGCGTCAGGAGACTAAGGCGGGAACAAATCGTCGTCTATGCTAAGGACTGGTATAAAGCTGTTGTTTCTTAAATACTTGGTTTATTCCATCTACATATTGGATTTTAAATATTTTTGAACAAATACTTTTGACCATTTTACTGTATTGACTTTGAGTTTAAAATAATGATTTTCAGATAAATCAACAAATGAAACTGGCTTATAAGTACTGACATTTTAATATAAAATAACTTTTAAATAGCATACGTGAGAGCAATCAAAGAAAATGTTATTACAAATTGTGTTATAATGTAATGACATAATATACACAATTACTATGCAAAACAATCCCATTAGAGTTATTTTCATAATTTTGGCTATGAGTTACATAATCATATTGTATATAATTTTAACTTGTCATATACCAGATAAAATTTATGATTTCTATTATTATAGACCTGCATTATGTGTGTGTGCATGTGTGTGTTTGTGTATATAGGAAGTTCAACAGATATTTTTAAAGAATTCATCAAGCCATTAAATTCTTTAACTCCACTTTTAATTTTTCTAAATTCTTGAGAACACCAAGCAAGACCATGATATATTGCCCTGAGGAAGAGTGTCTGGACCAGTCCTGACTCTGCCACCCCTAAGGATAAGCATCGCTAAGACTCCAGAGCTCCATTTGGGAGGAAATAGAAAAGATCAAATAGAACTCGGTGGTGGCGAGAGATCGAAAAGAGGCAATGAACCCTCAGACCTTCACACTGAGTCTCAAAATGAAGCCTAAGACGAAAGCACTACCATATAATCACAAAAGCCTTTAGGGGGATTTATTGTATAATTCCCTTTCTCTAATGAGGAGGCACTTGGGTAGTTTCCATTTTGCTCCAGATATTTGGGGTGAACTTTTGTGACTATTTTTTGCTAATTAAACCATAGTGAAATGTGATTTTTATTCATTTTTAACGTTTTCTTACTATAATGCTCTTAAAAATATACGTATATGTATATATACACACCATAAAATATGTTTTATATTGTGTGTGTGTGTGTGTGTGTGTGTATATATATATATATATATATATATAGTCTCTTTCTGGGCACTCATTCCCTTGGCAATCATATGACTTGCTTTGGCCAAAAAAACGTGAGTGGAGGTGATGTGTGTGTTTCCAGGTAAAAAGCATATTTGATGTCATGTAAGACCCTTGGCTCCCTTTCCCTGTTGCAGGGGTCCTGAAATGTGTGCCTTCATGGTGGCATCATGAAAGAGTGGTGTATCCATCAGACCAGACCCCGCAGAGACTACACTTTCACTTGTACTGTTTTTAATACCAAAATATTTATATATATATAGTATGCAGCTTAAAATGTCATAACCCAAGGGCAATAATCTTGTCAATGTCTATCTTACCTCCTGGTTTTAGGAAGACAATTGTGATAATCCAGAAATGTATAGATAGTTATAAAAAGGGAACTCCAACTTTACTTAAAAAGGACAAGCTATATAAAGTAATTAAAAGCATATGCAGATATTAGTGCTGTGTAAGTAAAAACAGTTTGAAAACCATTCCAAGACGCGTGCTCCTTGTTCAGCCATTTTCTCTCCCTCGGCTATACTGGGTCTACAGGCCTACTCCCTCAGCACTTTGTAATCCCTTCAACATGTTGTTTACATTATTAAATTTAACATGTTTAATTGGCTTCTAGACATTAAGTCCTACTCTTATTCTTCTTTTTTTTTTTTTTTTTTTTTTTTTTTTGAGACGGAGTCTCGCTCTGTCACCCAGGCTGGAGTGCAGTGGCGCGATCTCGGCTCACTGCAAGCTCCGCCTCCTGGGTTTACGCCATTCTCCTGCCTCAGCCTCCTGAGTAGCTGGGACTACAGGCGCCCGCCACCGTGCCCGGCTAATTTATTCTTCTTGACATCTGACATAAAGTGTGGGTTTTGAAGAAGAGATATTGAAGGAATGAATGAAGAAATGAATGTAATTATTATGATAATGAATGTGAAATATGTTTGGAAAATTATCAGAAAAATATAGCTTAAGCCAGACTCCGTCTCAAAAAAAAAAAAAAGAAAAATATAGCTTATATTTTGTGAGCTGTTTTCCATTGTAAGAATTTGACTAGAATGTAAGCATAATGTTTTTGATATTTTGTAAAGGTAATTCTGAAAACCCTTTTTATGAAATAGAAAATTTTTCTTTATACTCATTTTGAAGCACTTAAGTAAACTGAAGACATATATCAGAGTGAACTGGCAAAAGTAATAGGCAATGCTACTAACAATATCACCTCAGGGGAAATATCTAGGGGAATATCTGAAATCCAGAGGTCAAAATTGTGCGTAAATTCAGTATTTTATTAGAATCCTATTAATGTTTTATTATTTTATTTATGAGTATTTTATTAATATAAATAATATAATAATAAACCAGCAAGGGATGGTAGATGTTGTGACCTGTTTTGTTTATCTGAGATTAATAGGCAAAATAATAATATTGACATTAGTTCTAGGGAGTTTTAAAATTAATAATAAATTTAGTGGGTTTTTTATATTGACATACTTCTAGCAATAATCTGAAGCTTTCTGTATCTGATTTTTGTTTACAGTTATTTGTATTTTCTACTCACGAGGAATGTTTCATCAAATTCAATACCCCAGGCAACAGAATATATTGAAGGATCTATGGCAAATTTTAGATGAAATAGCTTGATCCAGTGTGAGTCTCAGAAAATAATGCATATTATAAAATGAGAGAGAATGAGTAGCGATTTTATAAAGCATGAAAAGCCAACTGGTCATGCAATCAGTGTGGAGGAACAACCGATTTAAAACAGCTCTCAAATATGCTATTATATGCATTTGTATTTACTAAAACAAAATGGGTAAAAATGTAATATATCTGTGATTAATCCATGTTAAAATCTAAATTACAAATGTACCTCCTTTTTAGAATTTCTATAAAACATGGGATGTGTATGGCTGGCCAATTGACATATGGCTTGTCTTCTTGTAGCTAGGGAGTTAGTCGTGTATCCTTAAATACATGTTTCCAATTCTGTCCCTTATAGCACCTAAAACCAGGTCACTCAGCACTGTCCCCAGAATGGATTTGCAATTGTTTACAAATGTATTGTGTAGCCTCTAATATACTGCAGCTGTGGCTAGGATTTATGATTTTAGATAATTCTTACTGAGTACAGTTGAGGTCACCTTTCCATTGCAAAATATATCTTCCAATATAAAATTAACTTTTATTTGCATGTGGTTGCTTCCCCCTTAAAATATACCACATAGGTGGAGTAATAGGACCTGTGCCAAGCATCTGTGGAAAAAGCTGACTATGTGACCTGAAATGGTGGTAAGAACAATATCTATCATTGAAACTGATCCTTCTATGGTAAAAGGCTTAGTGGGCTCATCTGTACATTTTAAGTTGGCTCCTCATGTCCAGGGGCATCTCTTGTCATTGCTAAGTTTGTGCCCTGTTCAAAGGTATCTAGCAGAGGATGGAAGCTGAGAAACTAGCCACACTCTACTTTCCTGATACTACATCCTACGATGACACTGTATTAGCAGTGAAAGGATTGTCATATTGCTATTTATGCTTCTACAAATTGGGTGACTTTTTGCATTTTATCTGCTTGAGGAGGCATTTTTAAAATTTCACACCTACATCAATTTCCACACCTTCATTCCTTACTTTCAGCAAGTCCTATAGTAAATCTAGTTTTACTTGCCTTGTAGGCTAACACCTACTCTGCTTCTTGGAGTTCCTCTCACTCATGAGTCAAGCGCGGTTTCCCATATGCCCCACTTTCTCAACTGTGTTATAGGAGAAACTTTCCATCAGTCCCATCTGAATGTAAAACTTGCAATTAAGTGAAATTACTTGAGGTTTCTGGCCAGGCTGTCTAGAAACAGATAAACTTTGGAAGATTTATTTAATATTAATTGTAATGCCAACTTGAAAAGCCCATCCTAAGCAAATGAGGAGGCAACAATGAAGACCAAGTTAAAATAATCTCACGGACAGTAGAACTTTTTCGTTATCTTAGTATGCTGCCTGCTCTTTTAGTATTTGTTTCTTTATTATTATTTGATTCATTGACAAGTTACCTAATAGATTTAAGCTTCAATTTCCTCTTCTACAAAACAAGGAGGATTGTCCCCAGCTTATAGGATCAATAGGTAAAGTAAGACAATGCATGTCAGTGAGAAACAGAACATGGCACTAGGAGGTGCTCAATATGTATTCATTTTTCTTCCTTCCCTATCTGTACCACTCTGACATGTATATATTTGAAAATTTTTATTTCTGTTACCATTAGTATTAAAACTATAAACAATAACAAAAAGAATCTCAGGGTAATAAAGCTATGAAATTCTCATTGTTACATATTCCCTGTGGTTGCTGACTTCTTTGCAAATGACTTCCAGCGGCTCTGAGATCATCCTCCTTTCTAAATGTATTGCTGAGTGTCTAGTTGGTCAGATACTTTTGATTATTGCAATTGCCTTCTCTACCTGGAGAAATAATAGAGATCAGTCTAAGAGAGTAGGCTTTGCAGCTAGACTGCTTTGGTTCAAATTTCACTTCTTTCTAGCCATCTGAACTTGGGATGGATATTTAAATTATCTCTATCTGTAGATTGAGGATGACATGGTATTTAGACTTTATACTGTTCTGACTATTAAATGAGATGGATGAAAAGTGCTTAGTGACATGGTATGTACTAAACATTCTCAGTTTGTTGCTGTTACCATTTTTCTACCTCATTCCTCAGGAAAACCCATCTGTTCAATTGTGGAGTTAAGTCTAAACTAAGAAATAATACTTGGTGTAAACTAAGTGACAAGCATTTCCCAAAATGTATCCTATGGAAGAACAGATAATAACTGTTACTCATTAAGGTTTACTCATATGCATACTCACACAAAAAACACATATACATTTGGGAGAAGATGAACGTATAAAATCACACATGTTTATATATGCTGGATGAATTTCAAATCCTTTAATATGTTAATGTGCATTTGTAGATTATAGAGGCTGCAGTATGTCTTATAATAATTTACTTATGCTACATTTTTTTCTTATAAACTATCTTTCATAAAATGTCTCCTAATCTTATTTATTTTTAATTTCTAATCTTACCCAATCTTCTTTTAACAATCAGGAATTAGTAAACTTGCATCTTTAAGATAAATTGCTTCACTTCCACACTCTTTTATTACTAAAAAGAACAGACCCAACATACTATGATAGCCAAAAAGCTCTATGGGCTCTGAGATCATTTTAACATGGCCTTCATTGTTGCTACCTCATTTGCTTAGGATGGCCTTTTCAAGTGAACATTATTATTAATATGAAATACATCAAAGTTTTATTTGTTTCTAGATAGCATAGCCAGAAACCTCAAATAATTTCACTTAATTACAAATTTCACAAAATAGAAAATACTAATATCAACCATTTAAATTGTATTTACTATATGCTGGGAATGTACATATATTAACTCATATAATGTACTATAACTCATATAGTAGTGCAGTATTTAATTTTTATTCCTGCATTAATTTGCTTAGGGTAATGGACTCTATTATATTAACTCATATGATTTTCACCAGCCCTTTTGGAGGATGCTATTTTATTCCTATTTTACAGGTAAAAAAACCTGAATCATAGAGAGGTTAGGTAATTTGCTGAAAGTCACACACTGCTCTTAATGTAGTTTTTCTGAGTTTGTAACCATGAAGTCTGATTTTAGACCCCAGGCTCTTAATAAGTACACTTATGCTGACTTTCAAAAAATAATCTTGAAATTAAAACCATAACAAAAACTACTAGTTTCAATGAGCTTCTATGGAAGTCAAGAGCAGTGCCATTTCTTAATGAAATTATGACAGGGCTACCACATATTTCTGTAACTGAGCACCATTTAGAATGTTCCAACAGATGATACTGTCAAAAGAGAGTACACCGATTGTTCTACTTTGGTCAATTTTGCTGTCTATGAAGTTTTATTTGACTTCTTGCTCCAATTTTTAACCTGAGGAAATGAGTAAGATATTGTATATTGGGAGCTGAAATGGTGAAGTGCAGTGATCTTTAATCATATGAACAGAGTTCAGATTTCAAATTCCAGTACTGCAGATAACTACCTGCATGCCTTTGCCATTCAACTGGTTTTATGTGCGGTTTCTTCATCCATAAAGTTAGGATAATAGGTCAGCTCTTGGACATTCTAAGGACTTGAATTTACAACATTAAAACCTGACCCAAGTAGGAAAGCTGCTTGAAGTAACCAGTGTCTTTCTCCAAAAACAAAACCATATTCTGCTCTTTTACTCTGCTAGTCTGAGAAAACTATGGCTCACAAAGACCCCCTACCTTTGCTCACTGAAATGTGAGAATGTGCACTCAAGCGGGGAAAGAAGTACCATTTTTTAAACAGCTTCTGTCAGCCAGTTAGAGAAAAGGGGTGATGTATAGGGAATGTTTCTCACCACTTTGATTGTTTTACAGATTCAATTTTAAAGATAGATATGAAAGAGAATTGCAGATAACATATGTATCTCAATTTATATCTTAGTAACTTTTCCTGTTGTTCTATGTGTCTGACCAGTGCCCAATTCTACTAGTGTACCATAGAAGAAATAACATTATTGCCTGTATAATATTTCCTCCATTGTTCAAGACGGTTTTTATGCTGGTATGTAATCAGAATGGTCAATCCAAACTCTAATGCTGTAAGCCTACTGAATATTAGTTGTGTTTCAAGGCCCCCTCAGATGTGGATATAGGGCAAAGGAATACACGGAATTCATATAGAATGGGAATAGATGAGTTGATCCCAGCAATGTCAACACCTAAGCATGAGAGATTGGATATAATGGCAAGAGAACCACTGGCTTTTTGATAGGAAAAAATACATATGACCCTTGTGCTTTAATATATTCAATGTCAGAGGTCTGGGTAGATAGGGATAATGGCAATTTAAATCATTCAAACTATCATGTATACATGTATTTATCCATGAAGGACAATGCATTTTGGTTGTATAAATTAATGCCATTGATAATAACTCATGTCAAGACTAATTATGGCTAATTATCATGTAACACATAATGACTGTAAAGTTTAACTGTTTCAGATGAATGTTGATATGTTTTATGCATTAGGTTAATAAAATCTATGCATATTATCTCAGTCTTCATTATTTTATCAAATATCATGTTTGCTATTCATGCCGTCTGGTATATAGAGAAGGTACCACTGTCTAGTCTTCTGTATTGAAATGCAGTTGGTGATTATGAGTAATGAGAAGGGATAAGACTGCATTCATGTCAGTAGGGCTGATCTATTTTCTGTAATGTTGCATTGCCAGTATCAGAGATGACATGCACGTATGTTGTGGATAATGCATTCATAGATTCTGAAGTAAGATATGGAATAGTTATGGATTCCTGACAGACATTTCCAGACTCCAGGAAAAAGTACTGAAATAGTCTATACTATGCTGTATCTATGGGATATTGGGTACTTTTATCTTATTTATATTTAACTGTGGTTTTCAGATTTGGCATTGATAAAAGAAAGAGAATACATAAAGTTAAATCCATTAAAGTGAAAGAATTTCTCTACTATTTGCGGTATCAGTGTGAGACTTCATGCATACAGGATTTTTTTTTTTTTTTTTTGGAACAGCAAAATGACAAAATATCTCACCTATGCCTCTTTCCTCTTTGAAAATTGTGCCTAGTTTTCCATTTTTTAAAAAATTCTATGCTGACACCTTAAGGTTGTAATACCCTGCTTAGAAGTTTATTATTATTGTAATGAATCCTAAAACAGTATATAGGACATTTTAAAGTGTGAGAAACCTTTATGCGAGAATGGAAAACAAATCAGTAATGCTAATATTCTTGCATTTGAAGAAGTCCACGATTACTAATGCATAAAACCTGGCACTTAGTGTAAGAGTGAAACAAGGATGAAAGCTTTTCACAGTTCGTTGTCAAAACATTTTTTGAAATTCTTAGGCCTGGAAAATTAGCTTACTGTCATCACAGCAGTATTTTGCCATGAGAGCCATTATTTTAATTCCTTACTTCAATTCCTGTTGAGAAGTCAAGCTCTGCAGCATCTTGTTTTACATAAACTAAACATGATTATAGATATGGTATGTCTCCATATGACAGATGTGGGTAATGTCAGAAATGGGAAATAAGATAACGTGTTTCTCTGAACAGTTGCCCTGCCCCATTTCAAAAAAAAAAAAAGAAAGAAAAAAAGAAAAAAACAGACTGTTGTTTATTTATTTCTAATGATTTTAATGTTGCTCTGGTTTCTTAGATGGATTAATTAAGACTTAATGATTGTTTAGGAAAGAAGGAGCATGGAATTGATTTTCAGTGCCTTTTCTTCAAGTGGCTCTATGAATTGGGAAAATCATATCAAATTTATGTTAAGGACCTTCTCTTCTCATTCAATATCCAGTGACTCTGACTTGTGAGTAATTTTATATTAAAGCCATCATAATAGGTCTCTTAGGGGTCAGAATTTACTACAAATATTTATATATAAAGAAAGAAGGGAAATTATTTTAAATAAATAGGATAAATAAGAAGATGGACAAAGTGAAATATTAAAACCAAGGCAGCAGTTAGCTAATCCTACACTTCTGGAAACTTTAAAAATATATTTTATTTTTTTTTTTTAGCATTGATTTTGGATTCAACAAGTACATGCGCAGGTTTGTTATGTGGATATATTGCATGATACTGAGGTTTTGGGGTACAGATGATCCTATCAC
Source organism: Macaca thibetana thibetana (assembly GCF_024542745.1). NCBI lineage: Eukaryota > Metazoa > Chordata > Mammalia > Primates > Cercopithecidae > Macaca > Macaca thibetana. Next base: position 70,591,599 of record NC_065592.1, read on the forward strand.
CCAGGTAGTGAACATAATACCCTATAGGGATTTTTTAGCCCGCACATCAACCTTTCTCTCCCTGCTCTAGTAGTCCCCAGTGTCTACTGTTCCCATCTTTATATTCGTATGTACTCAATGTTTAGCTCCCACTTATAAGTGAGAGCATGCAGTATTTACTTTTCTGTTCCTGCATTAATTTACTTAGGGTAATGGCCTCCAGTTGCATCCATGTTACTGCAAAGGACACAATTTTGTTCTTTTCATGTCTGCATAGTATTTCAAGATGTGTTAAATTTTGTTTATCCAATCCACCATAGATGGGCACCTGGGTTGATTCCATGTCTTTGCTATTGTAAATAGTGCTGTAATGCACTTATGAATGCATATGTCTTTTTGATAGAACAATTTATTTTCCTTTGGATATTATTACTGGGTCAAAAGGTAGTTTTAAGCTCTTTGAGAAATCTCCAAACAATTTTCCATAGTGGCTGAACTAATTTGGATTCCCACCAATAGAGTATAAGCATTCCCTTTTTTCTGCTGCCTTGCCGGCATCTGTCATTTTTGGACCTTTTGGGAATTGCCATCCCGACTGGTAGTATAAGAAAATGTTGCATTGTGAGTTTGATTTGCATTTCTCTGGTAATTCATAATGATGAGGATTTTTCCATGTTTGTTAGCCACTTGTATGTCATCTTATGAAATGTGTCTGTTCCTGTTTTTTACTCATTTTTTAATTTGATTATTTAATTTTGCTTGTTGATTTAAGTTTCTTGTAGATTCCAGATATTAGACTTTTCTTGATGCATAGTTTGCTAATATTTTCTCTCATTTTGTAGGTTTTCTGTTTACTCTGTTGATAGTTTATTTTCCTGTGCAAAAGGGCTTTAGTTTAATTAGATCCTATTTTTCAATTTTTGTTTTTGTTGCAATTGCTTTTGGGGACTTGACCACAAATTATTTGCCAAAGCCAATGTTGAGACAGGTATGTCTTAGGTCTTCTTCTAGGATTTTTATAGTTTGAAGTTTTACATCTAAATCTTTAGTCTATCTTGAGTTAATTTTTGTACATGGTAAAAGGTGGTAGTCCAGTTTCATTCATCTGTATATGGTGGGCCCATTATCCCAGCACCATTAATTGAATAGGGAGTCCTTTTCCCATTGCTTATTTTGTCAACTTTGCTGCAGATCAGGTGGATGTAGGTATGTGACTTTATTTCTGGGCTCTCTAGTCTGTTCCATTGGTCTGTATGTCTGCTTTTGTACCAATACTATGCTGTTTTGGTTACTATAGCTTTATAGTATAGTTTAAAAATCAGATAATATGATGTCTCTGGGTTTGTTCTTTTTGCATAGGATTGACTCGGCTATTTGGGCTCTTTTTTGAATTTAAGAATAGTTTCATTTTTCTATTTCTGTTGAAAATGGCATTGTATTTTGAAAGGAATAATGTTGAATCTAATATTTTATACAAAATTTAAAATTTGCAGTTTTCATAGGACAGATTTTGGCAAATAATAACTACAGGTAATTTTGACTATAATATAATATGACTTAAACCATTTCCAAATTTTCTTAGCAGAAAAATCACATCAGTGATGCTTTTAAAGGAGTGTTTGGGGGCAGCTGTGTAATTAATGGATTGGTCTACAATGTTCTGTTAAGTTAGGCATTCTCACCTTTTCTGAATTCAGTAGTTATATGTATGATACCTAAAATTTATTAAAGAATAACAGAAGCAGATCTGCAATTATATATCCAAATGGACATTTTGCTCAGAAATACATGCTTATTTATTGCTTGACACACAGCAAGCTAGTGTTTCTTAGGTCAATATTTACATGAGGCATAGGTGGTTTGGTTGACACAGCTATTCCCTTAAGCTCTACAGTCAACTTTTTACCTCTTTACATGGGACTCTGGCAGAAAATACATTATATGGCTTCTCCCTTTAATCAGTACTTCCTTCATTTTTGACCTTGTGGACAGAAGTCAAGTGTAGGCCAAAATGTACAATCTCATTATAAACCGTAAGTTATCTATGCTCATAAACAACTTGTACTGTACTACAACTCTGAAGCCGAGGTCATTTGGAGTAGTCTTTCAAAGGATCCATTAATAATTTCCAGGGGGGAGAAAAAGGACAGGCTCTGGTAACCAACTTCTTTTGAACTTGTTTCTTAATGATGATGCTACTTTTGAATAAACTGGATCCCTGCCTTGCTTCTACAGGAAAATGAGAGATACATATTCTTATTTATGAAGAATATATGGATTTACAATCATGATCTGTAACAGTCTTATTAATAAATGACCCTGCTTTCTAACCTTTGCAAGAAAATGTCCAAATCAAGATTCTAAAAATATATTATTTGGGGGAATATTTCCTGTCGTTTAATTGATGTGCAGTTGACAATTCTAAACAACAATTATTTTGAACAAACTTGAAAATGTTTAGACTATAAAATTTTGTGATACCAAGCAAAAGGAACAAATATTTAAAATTTCTATTTTAAGAAGGAGAATTTATAATCTCATTTGAAATGTATATTTTTATATTTTCCACATATAATTCTACTTGCTAATATTTTCAAAACAATTTAAAAATCAATTTTCAGTACTGGTTAGTTCAGTAATGAATTGGTCAGTAGAGGGATATATTTTAAATATAGTAACTGAAATAATTAACTCTTCTCAATGATACATTTTCAAATAATTCTCCTTTTATTGTTGGGACATCCCAGTCTTGCAAGAGAGACATAAATGATTATTTTATGAAAGAAGAGAGTGATAAGATTATCTCAAATTATGCAGTAGTTAATACTAGTACTTGAATACCTCTGATAAATTCTAAATTCCAGTTCAAATCTTACATATTTTATAATCTATGCATTTTTAAAATTGCTCATTAAATTTTTCCTGTTGAGAAGTCAAGCTCTGCCATTATTTGTTTTACATACACCAGGTATAATTATAGAAATGATGTATGACAGCAGCGAGTAATGTCAGAAATAGAAAATGAGGCAACATTTGCCTCTGGACAGTTACTCTATCACGTGTGTGTGTGTGTGTGTGTGTGTGTGTGTGTGTGTGTGTGTATTTTGTTTATATATATAAATGTCCTTTGGTGTAGATTTTTGTAAGACAAAAATTACTGTTTAAGATATTACATGGTGATTGATATACTAATATTTTATATTTCACTAAGAAAAATGCTGCCAATCAAAATATGTCATCGATTGTAATATGCTATTCTGTTTCCAAGTTAACATGTAAATAAATTTGCATACTAGATCCAGCTAAATGTAACATGATAAATCCTGCTTTCTACATTTAGAAAATCATTTACTTTATTTATTCTAGTTCTTAGTTGATGGTTTTTTTATTTAAATATATACTTTAATCTTTTGGGCTGCAAGGGAGTATTTTGCCATTTACCATAAAATACATTAAAATACATTAAAATATGGATCAAATGAAAATATTTGACTAAAATCAACCAAAATAAAGTTGTTAAAATCATCATGCATGGCTTTCTTTATCCCAGAGGTTTTAAAGAATTACCATTGCAGATTTTGCCCTTCAAGAATTACCATGAATCAATATACATCCTTCACCACAGTGTTTGAGACCTGAATAATTATAGTTCTATATTTTGTTGATCAAATTCTACTGAATGACTAAGATACTTGATGAATAAGCTAGTCTGACTAGTTCCAAATTGTCTCAAGTTCTTGATAGTAGAATGAATAAACACTAAATCATAAGTCAGTCAAATTTAGATTTTTGACACTGTTGTTTAGTAAAAAATGTTTTAAATATGGAAAGTAATAAGCAGATTTTAAAAAGTGAAATAACAGTTACTGGGATGGAGATTCCTTCTATGCTATATGAATATGCTCAGTTTTAGTGAGAAGTATATTTTGAACTGTCCATAATTCCCAGATAAAACAATCAAGCAATTTCTTGTACAGTCTTGTAGATACTCTCCTTCCTTCTCTGCATGTGTTGGCATATCTTGCCTTATGAAAAATAGATCTAAATAATAGACTATTTCATTTATCACCTTAAATTTTAAATACTTTCCCAGCATATTTTAAATTACATTATACGTTTGAATCAGAAAGTTAGTAGCTCTCACAGTCAGATGTCTGATGGTTCTATCCTTGAACTAAAAGATTTTACAAAGTTTTCTGGATGTCCCCATGCCCCTCACCTAGTTTATTTAACATATGTAGAGAAGTTAGAATTTGGCCCAGGTACAGTCTGAATTCCAGATATTGGAAATTATTTAAATTACTAACTTCTCAATGACCACTTTTTTAATAGTAGTTCAATTGGCTTGGAAGTTATACCTTATTCTATTGTATGACTCTTCAGTGTTGCCTACTTTTAGCAATATGCAGGTATACTTAATCACCTAGATTATGATCATGAAATCTCAGCAAATCTTTTTAACTCAGTTGACCTCAACATTATTTTGATATTCTTCTAATCCTTCCTGTTGCTAACCCCACCCACCATTATTACATTTTAAGGTATTACTTCAATAATTCAATCTTACGATAGCCATTACTGTGTCAGAATATTTTTTTACAGACTTACATGCCATACTATTTTAAAACAAAAAAGAAGGCAAAATTCTATTCCATATACAAGATCTTTCACATTACTAACTTACATTATCATAAATACTATCATAGCTAAACTTTTTTTGTTTTTACTTGAGATATAATAAACAAAATTTTGAATAAAATGAAATTCATCATTTTATTTCTATTTATTTATTTATTTATTTATAGACTGATTCTCATTCTGTCACCCAGGCTGCAATGCTTGGCACTACCATAGCTCACTGCAACCCAAACTCCTAGGCTTAAGCAATCCTTCCACCTTAGCCTCCTGAGTAGCTGGGACTGCAGTGGCGCCATGATGCCCAGCTAATTTTTTTAATTTTTATAGAGATAGGGTCTCACTATATGGTCCAAGTTTGTCTCTGATTCCTAGCCTCAGTTGGTCCTCTTCTTTTGGCCCCTAAAATTCACCACTTTAAAGCATACAATCTATTGTTAGCAGTATATTCAGAAGGCTGTGCAACTGTCACCACTAGAATATTTCCATCACCCCAAAAATTCCAGAATGTTTCCATCATCCAAAAAACAAATACCATATCCATTCACAGCTAAACTTTAGTGAGTGTATTTTGTGATTAGCTATTATACTGGCCAGCTTATGTATATTATACCAGACTGATAACATCCAAAGATGTAGATAGGAAACATGTTTCTATTTTATAAAAAAGGAAACTAAAATAAAGAGAGTTTGGTTAGTTTTGCTAAATGTCAATAATACTTGACTACTGCCCCCACCTTGCAGACATTTTGTATTCAATAAAACTCCAGTTCCTTTATCTTCCTGAAGATGAAATGGACCTAGAGTCACCTTCTTCCATATAGACAGAAAAAAGACTAATAAGCTATGGGATTCATATCTGCCTTTCTTCATCTTTATACTTCAAGAATGCATATCTTGAATTCTCTAAGAGGATCCTAAAGCTAAATCATTTGTCCTGTTGTCTGACCATAAGTCAGAAGATGTGACTTGGGGTCCATAGACATGAAAGTCTTATATACTGAAGAATTGTTTCTAATAGAGGCATATTCAGTTCTTTCAGCACAGCTGGAAATTCCAATTACATTTTTCCTATGAAAAGCCATGGTGTTTAGGTAAAGAAGAAATTTCCTACTGGTGCAATACGCTTTGGTAGGTATAAAGTTCATTTTGTAAACTGTCATGAATATATAATCTAGCCTGATGCTCTTGCAACAGAAGAAGATGGATGTCTCTAACAGCAAGTTTGCAAATAATGTTTTTTCTTACTACAAACTAGATACTAGTTTGTAATAAATATTAGTTAAATAAGTAAATTTGTGAATGGATGAATACATAAATAAGAAGTTGAAGTTGCCTGTACTGTCATAAAGTAATTCATCCTAAGTATTGCAAACATATTAGGACACATAAATGAAATATGCTTGATTTTATCTTGGGAAAACTTATGCTTTGTCAAAAACTAGACCCTATATTAATAGTCTGCAAAGTGATTATACCTACATGAGAAGTATTACACTGAAATCTCAATCTTATAAATTTTCCGTAAGGACAAGTTTACACTTTTTTAGATAAAGTTACCATGATGCTTTCTATTTTCCCTCACAGTAAATGTCTGTTTGTTTGTAAAGTGGTGCCAAGTGCTTCCCATAATAATTGTTGCAATACTAAACACTCATATTCTATTAGTACATTCAGTTATAAAACATTGAAGCACCCGGTTCCACCTACAAAGCAAGATGAACACTTAATTTCCTTTGGGTGCTCTGTGAAGGGATGTTTTGGAGAGTTCTCATAGCACTCTGGAAGATCAGTTATTATAATATTAGTCTCTTAGTGTTGCCAGATTTCTTCCTGGTCCCACTCTGCCTGACAACACTTTGCTCAGGTTTGATAGGAGGCTGTAGTTGTAGTGATATAATGGATAAACTACTCTCTGAAGGATCAATATTGAGAACAGAAGTTGCCCACATCTTCAATAGATAGTGTAAAAACATACTTAGCCTTATTGGAACATCTAGTAACAATATTTGTAGGTATTACTTTTATGTAAATTCAAAATTTTAGTGGCTTGAAATTCAGTCCTAATGCTATCTTTGTGCCAAAGTGAAGATGAGCATTTCCATTTGGGAGAAGAATTTTAAATATAAAATGAGTGCAATATGCATATGTGTATGTATAAAGTTTAAGAAAAGTAACTTTTGTGAAGTCTTTATTATGTATATTACACTACTTTTCAGTTTCTAAAAAAAAGAAAACTCTAAAACATATTTGAGAAAAATCAAGCATTGTTTGATTCTTTGCTTTTGTTTTCTTTTCTTAAAAACATTTCCTCCAGAAATTTGTAAAAGGCTTATAGCAGATTAGTTCAATGGTCAGCAAATGATACTGCTGAAGCCTAAATTAAGTTTGAGTCCAAAATCACAGTCTTAATATTTCCTAAAAGTGGAAACTGCTATAAACTTTTAATGTGTATTAATTCATTAAATTTTATAGATCAGTTTTATAGATGGATACACATATACACAAAAGGCATTTAAATTGTAAATAGTAGAGCAGAGTTGAACCCATCTCCTAAAATGAAAGCAAATTATCAAAGAAAAGTTGCAACAGCGAAGTTGTGTTTGCATTTTTGTTTCATTTATCTTAAACAAGATACAATAAGGAATGGATTAGAGAGCTCTTCCTAGGGCTACAGTTGATCGCTTCAGCATTGCCTATATAGTTAGACATACGACCTGCACACTTGAACTTAACCTCAGTCCTCACAATCTGGAAGGAACACTTTGCTTGCCTAAAATGAGGATCACAGCATTAAAAGTATTTGTCCAAGTTTATAACAGCTGGAAAGGGACAGATATTTCAAGTCAAGCACAGACCTATCTAATGTGAAATATATTTACTTTCCACTTCATACCACTGAGACAGGAAGTAGTTTGAACTAGAGCTTAAGGGACTGAGCTCCGGGTTATGGGAAATTTTCCTTCAGTGGTAATCACGGTGGCTGAAAAGGAGAGGAGAGTTGCGTTGTTCTACTGTTGATAAATGGTATGGCACTGTGGGAAACAGACTCCCAGACAGCGTAGTACTGATGGGGGATCAGCCATATACTATTTTATATGGAGGATCACATGCATCTAAAATTGCAAATAAGGCTACAACACTGTTACACAAATGATATATTTAGGATTTTTACTATTAGACTTTGCATTTTCACTATGAAATTCACCCATTTTTAGCCCTCATTATGTGCCTTCAATATGCCAAAACCTTTATCAATTCTTACACATTTATAGTCAGATCAAAGTAGTTTTCAGTTATCCTAGCAACTAATTTCTATGTATTGAATTGAATCGGTCATATAGTCATTACATTGCACCCACTGGTTGCTTAATATACTGCTAGGATTTTTATGTTGTTTTTATCCATTTAGCCTCATATCATATTAGATTTCATGGATCAGAGACTTTCACAGAGTAGGGTTAGCAGTTCATCACACTGCCCTGAAATATACTTGAAAAACATTTACCAACGTTACAGGTGACCTCTAAGAAAACTGATAAGACAGAATGTTTTTACCTGAAAAATAAATGGCAAAATGCTGGTTTCACCTACTTGTTTTTCACCTGGAGAGTTGTTGCTAAGCAAATGGCCATCTTTGCCTGTGTGCATGTGTGTGTGTGTGTTGTGTATGTGTCTATGTATGTGTGTGATGGTGGTGGGAGGAATGCACAGGCGGGCACCAGTATTCTTCATTAGTCTATCACTTTTCTTCTCTGTCTCTTGTTTCCTGAGATTGAGCTTATGATCAGCATCTCTTTCCCTTTTCTGCTTACATCTCTTATGACATATTGTGCTGCCTGGAGTCTTATTTCTCATCACAAAAAGATGAAATGACCAACAGAAACAAGGTTTCTCAGTGAAGAACTCAATCTGTCTGCCACAGGTTTAGGATCCTGAAAGCTATTCCTATTGCTTAAAAAATATTTCTAGCAGTTGTATATAAATTTATTACCTCTTATATTCAAAATTATTTTGGCCAGGTTCACCATGATGTCAATATTAATCAGGAACTTCAAGCTCATTGGTTATCTTGGCCCCACTGATGTAGTTTTTAAAAAAATTCTTGCCACATCAGTTGAAAAGGCTGTTATGTCCTCAAAATTGGTATATACTTATTTTTAAACTACACAAATATGCATATAATACTGTAGTAATTTTTTTACATTATTTTACTTACACAAATATAAATTTTAAAAGAGAATGAAGGAGAAATTCGAATATTTTGTAACCATTCCTAATGAATGCTCATGTACCAGCCCACCATACCACACACCCAGAGGACATCCTTTGATTTAAAAGACATTGATATTCATTTCTCTGGACTATTTCCAATCATGATATGGTTTATATCTGTGAACCTTCATGCTATCAACCTGTGTGTTTTTATCTAAGAGAGTTGAGACTCCTATTGAGATTTTCTGTGTATGCTAGGGTTTCTGTGAGATTTATGTATTATGTTCTAAGCATGCTGTGTTGAACTAAATAGGAACCAGGAAACTACAGCCTGTGAACTAAATTTGGTCTACTATTGAATATTGTAAATAAAGATGTAAACATAACCATGACTGATGTTTTACATATTATCTAAGGCTATTTTCACACCACAAGTCAGAGTTGCGAAGTTGTGTGTCTTGTAAAACCTAAAAAAAATGATTATTTAGACTTTTACAGAAAGTGTTGACTCCAAAACTCAATAATCAAGTGTTCTTTCCAGCTAGTGATACTTATAAGGAAATTAATATCGATATCTAAGAACTCCATCCAGTAAACACTGCCACACTTACTCATGCAAAATAATGTGTGAGTGGGTTACAATTCTGGCATAGTTATAAATATATGATAAACAAAAACTGGTTTAATCATGGATTTGATTTTTTTTACGTTCTATCATTTTATTTATAGTATAGATTCCTATATTTTCTTCAGTTCCTCTCACAATTTAACAGATATACAATTGGGTGTACCTTATTATTTGAAAGTTAGCTACAGATTTCCAACATAGTAACTAACATTATAGAAGGATTTATATTATCTTTGGAGAAACAAAATTTAAAAATATGCTTTCTGTACTTCAGAAAAGATAGCTACACATGCAAATATTATAGCTGATATAATCACTCAACCTTTTTCTAACAAAACAACACTTTAAAAATTATAGAACATTATAATATATTACTATTTTTACTTATTTCACTTAGTACTTATAACCTAGGAGATAGTTACAATGACTATTATTAACTGTGCTTCTAAAATTAGGATATAGAGTCTTAGGAGATTTTAGGAAGTTTAAATGATTTGTCTAAAGTCACATGATCATTAAGTGACCAAGTATGACCTTGAACCTAGTTCTCTATTCAGGCCTCCCGAATGCCAGGGCTATGGACTAGTGCAGACAGGGACTGGTCTGTTAGGAACTGAGTCACACAGCAAGAGGTGAGTGGCAGTGAGTGAGCATTACTGCTTGAGCTCCACCTCCTGTCAGATCAGCTGTGGCATTAGACTATCAAGGAAGCATGAACTCTATTGTAAACTGCATATGTGTGGGATCTAGGTCACGTGCTCCTTATGAGAATCTAAAGCCTGATGATCCTCATCCACCTCTGACTCCTTCCGTAGAAAAAATTGTCTTCCACAAAGCTCATCTCTGGTGCCAAAAAGGTTAGTAATCACTGCTCTAGATGACTGTAGATTACTGTTGGCCTAGTGTTGACCCATTTGTGAGGGTTTCTTCTATGTCATCTTCCACTGTTAAATAACCTGAATTTGCATTTATATATTAAGTTCTCATTAAAACTTTATGCTTTTATTAAAATGAGTTTTGTAGACATGAATTTTCTGATAAAAGTTAGCTCCCTAACAGTTTATGCAGGCTTTGAGAAGCAAATGATTCAGAAGTATTATCTATTTCTCTTTACAACAAGCATTGTGTATCATGTGATGCCCTTTTCATACAGCCACATGTTGAAAATCTAATCTGTGTATATGAAAATCTACATAGGCATTGAGAATGCTTAAGACTTATAAGACTAGGCACCTGCCTATGAAAGGACTTCTAATCCAAATGGAGACCAAATTTAATATGATGTAAAAAGGCAAGCTATTATTATAAGATATCATGTATGAGTGAGTTAGATAGGCTGTATCATAAGAAATCATAAGAGAACAATTTCCGGGGACTAAGAGGGTCAGGGAAGTCTTTAAGGATAGGGTATATTTTATAGGGTACAGAATCTCGTCATAAATAAAGAAGCAGAGAGAAGAAGGAAAAAGGCATTATAGATGTGGGATTTATTTATATAGGTTCAAAACATCAAATAAGAAAGAATTAAAGAGGGAGAAAGTCTTTAATATTGATCTTTGAGTCTTTGTTGTGGCTGTTGTTTTCTTAAAGTAAGGACTGTCGTTTAGTTTCCTTTTGAATGATCATCAATGTGAACAAATAATGGAGTTTTACCATTGACAAATCAAAAAATATATTGGGTGTGTGTGTGTGTGTGTGTGTGTGTGTGTGTGTGTGTGTGTGTGTGGAGGAGGAGGTGTAGAAGAAAGGGGTGTGCTTTCCTTCCTAGTACAGATTCCCTTTTTTAATGAAATAGTCTCTCACACATGGTTAAATAAACATCAAGCAACATATTTAGTTTGTCAGCTGTTCTTAAGTCCATGTATTTAAGTGCACTCCTAGGGTTCAGGCATCATTTTTGTGTTACTTTTTGGCCTTATAACCTCTCAAATGCTCAAACTCGAAATGCATATAAAGTTTATATAACTTCACCTCTCTGCCTCTTTCCCTCTCTCTTTTTCTGTCTTGTAATTTGTAATTCACAGTACTTGCTAATTTCCGGTTGATAGAATTGTTTGCTGTCAAATCCTGTAGCCATAGAAATCAGTACATCCACACTCTACAACATAATCAGTGCACATGTCTTCTCAACGTCAAAGCAGCAACTCTTATGTAGGATGATTGCTCTTACGATATGCTGTACATCCTGACCACATTTGGGACATCCCTAAGTCACAGGTCAAATGTGTCAATTCATTTGATAAGTGTGAAAAAGATGATGAGAGATAATTCTAAACCTGTACCAACTAATCAATCAAACACTATGTTTGCAACCTTTAACATTTATTATTCTAACTTAATTCAGTAATTCATTCCAGGAAAGTAGATTTGTGAAATTGCTTAGAAGATATATGCTATTATTGAATATTGGATTATAATGAAGAGGTTCATTTTGTATGGAGTCAACACATTTGCGTCTTCCATACCAAGTTGCCTAAACACAGATTAATTGTTGATATTTTAAGGAGGTATAACCCTTATATTCAGCCCAATTAAAGTAGAATAAACTTAGCTTCTCCTAAATCTCTCTGTGGCCTAAGTGTAAAATTTTTAGTTAATTGCAAAACACTGATTGTGACTGTATTACACTGTAAATAATCAGATGAGAAGTATATGACTGCATTATACTAAAATCAGATGATTAATAAGCACTCAGCTATCTTCATGACTAAGAACAAATTTAAAACCTGAATAAAATTGGTGAATTTAGAAACTCCATCTATTTGTGACACCAAAAACATCACAACCAATGCTATTTCCTTATATCAAAAATATAATAACACCCCTGTCTTACTTTACCCATTGCTTGGGGTGCTATCACAAAGCACCATAGACTGGGTGCTTCATAAACAACAGAAATTTCTTTCTTATAGTTATGAAGACTAAAAGTCTCAGATCAGGGCCCTAGCATGGTCTGGTTGCAGTGAGGGCCCTCTCTTGGCTGACAGATGGCCGTCTACTCACTTGGCAGAAAGACAGCAAGAGATCTGTGAAGATCTCTTTTATTAGGGAACAAATTCCAGTTATGTGGGCTCCACCTTCATGACCTAATTGCCTCCCAAAGGCTCCACCTCCTAGTATCATCACACTAGGGGTTAGGATATCTACATATAAAATTTGAGGGGACACAAACATTCAGTCTAATTGTAATCCCCATTGCCTTTTTCTTTGTAATTGATTACAATCTTTAAAACACAGTCTTCAACATCGAGGTAACTAATTATTGATGTGTATGAGAATCTTGAACAAGCACACTGCTGGATTACAGTACTATTATTTTGAAAGTTATTAACTTCATAATATTTAAAATAATGTCTGTAAATTTAAGAATTAATATTTATTTCAAAGAATTATCTAGAAGCATGCTTATTTATCCTTATGCCTTAGCTATAAGATGGACATAGCAGGTTTAAAACAAGGAGAAAGAGAAATATTCTTAGTAGATATTCCATACAAGTTATTTGGGTGTTATAATTTAAGAAAATTGTAATTTACTCAAATGATGTATGTACAGTCTCTTAAAATAAGAGATAATTGTTCCTGAAAGTAGTTGAGAAACAAATATATGGTCATAATTTATTTTAATTATTATCAGATGTATTTGCTTCAATATTTATATAATGTTTTTAGAATATTCATACCAATAACAGTATGTCTCAGAATGTCTAACTTGCCAGAACTTTAATATTCAAAATGGTAGCTTTTTAATGGTCAAGAAGATAAAATAGTGTTTTATCATTTCTCTTTGCCTCCCTAGCTAAGGCGTAGGAACCCCTATAAAGAAAATAAAAGGGGTTATTTTCATTTTTTGAAATATATATAATGTGTATGATAATGGATTTTATCTGGCATTTTATATTGAGATAAGACAAAGCCTTTTATGTTAATTATACTGTTATTTGCATGTAGAACATGTTTCTTAACGGTTTCAAATAAATATGAGTCTTCTGAGAGGCCAGGGCTAGGAGTTTAAGCAGTTTAAGCTTGTCACCCTCCACATTCCCAATTTTCTTGTTTCTTCTAATGCATTTCTAATTTCTCTTCTTTTCTCCTTGTGTCATGATTGAATTAAAGTGTGGCAATGACAAGTGGTTTGAATACCAATGCCTCCCTATCACATGTACTCTGCATACAGTGTTAACATTTCAGGTTTAGTCTAATAAAGGAGATACAGCATTTTGTCCTCTGGTGAAATTGTCATTATTTCTATTTCTATTTTGGGTTTGCCTGCTCCTGTCTGATTTTCCTTTAGTGTGAACTGTTTTGCTACTCTGTGCTATCAGCTATAATGGTGATGATTTGTAACTAGTTTCCTTCAGAGGATATGCTGTCAGGCTGTTACAGAGAGCTTCCTTAACTTACCATTTAAATGTATGCTGTTCTCTTTACACTTAGATTTTACTTAGACCATTGGTGGAATTTTCTCCTTCTTCTCTATTTGTGTTTGTTGTCTCCTAAGTTATGTTCTCTACTGTTGCAAAATTCCTTGCTTGTTCTGTCCACACATTTGACAGTGACATCTGTTGAGAAGGGGTTGTGCATACCAAGCTGAAAACAAAACAAAAAAAAAAGATTGAATTACCTTGGATACTCGGAAGTTTTATTCATGTATTCACTAACAATTATTCATTGCAAACATCTAACTATGTGCACTTCATATCCTTTAGGGTCGGTGACAATAGACCTATTTTGCAGTAGATTTCAGAATGATTTTGCATTTCCTGAGTGTATATTACAAAGGTGAGGAAAATGAACCTTAACGTATCCAAAGCCAATTCACCCAGTGACTAGCACAAAGATTTACAGCTGTAAAAGATCTTGGGGTTTAACAGATGAAACAACTGAAGTTAGGGAAATAAGGATTGGTTTCAAGGTACTATATTTAATTCAATATTCTAGAATTAGCAGCAAGGCCAGAATTAAAATCCAAATCTCTATCCTTGATGCCCGCACTCAAACATGTGGCAGTGCAGTGGCATGGTGAAAAAGAGCTATGTGAAAAACAAAAGGGTCTTGATTCTGGAGTGCCTCCTGCCTGGATGCTTCAGGGGAGGAGAAAAATACGACAGCAAAAACATGACAACCCAGGGGTGTCCTTAGGATTTCATTCCTGCCAATACATATTTTAGTTTAAAAAGAGTATTACCACTTCTTTTAATGAAATCCCTGCATACATGGCCAACAGTGAATTTGCCATCTGGAAGAGTAAAGCCATCACAGTAGCTGCAATGGCATGCCCATCTGGATCAGATCAGCCTAGATTAGACAGTCAGGCACAACCTTAACCTGGGAACATGGAGTGCAGAAGCTTGCGAGTACCATTTTCACCTTCGCAGAATGGGTATTTGAAATCAGCTTAGACAGAGGGATAGCAATAAAAGAATTTGGTCTCTTAAGAGGACATTTTAAGTTTTAAAATACAGGTACACCCAGGTGTAAAGGACAAAGATCTGAAAGTTATCTGCATATAATTGTTTGAATTTCAACACCCCCCCCCCCAAAAAAAAGAAAAAGAAAAAAAATGTTCTACTCATGTTAATGATTGAAAGTAGATTTAAGCTGGATCATGTTCAACCAGAAAAGTTTCAGAAGAAGACAACCAGATGGTGAGAAGTCTGAAAACCATGTCTTATATTTAATGTTGTTAGGAGGAAATGTGTAGGGGGAAAACACTGAAACAATCTCTAAAATATTTGAAGAATTATCACCTGAAAGAGGAAGCAGACATTTCACAGAAGAAAGAATAAGAAACATTGAATATAAATTCATAGGAGGCAAATTTTGAAACAGTAACCAGAAGAGAACTGTGGAGATTTGTTATACAGGCTATTTTATGAAGTTGGTAAATGATGATTAACTCACTTGTCTCAAAAGTGAAGAAGAGACTAGTTGACCAAACACCCCCTGATTGGGATATTTAATGATGCCAACAATGAGTAGAGGGCTAGATAGGATTACATAGGTGTGTTTTTTGTTTTTTGTTTGTTTTGTTTTGTTTTGTTTTGTTTTGTTTTTGACGGAGTCTTGGTCTGTCGCCCAGGCTGGAGTGCAGTGGCATGATCTTGGCTCACTGCCACCTCTGCTTCCCGGGTTCAAGCGATTCTCCTGCCTCAGCCCCCAGAGTAACTGGGATTACAGGCAGACACCACCACACTCAGCTAATCTTTTTTCTTTATTTTTGGAAGAGAGGGGGTTTCACCATGTTGGTCAGGCTGGTCTCGAATTTCTGACCTTGTGATCTGCCTGTCTCAGCCTCCCAAAGTGCTGGGATTACATGTGAGTCACCGCGTCCAGCCCTGGGTGGGTTATTTCTAACACTGAGATCTATGATTTTGCATAATTATTGGTATAAAATATTTGGTTATGTTTAGAAATGTATTATTTATCCTTAAATATTTTTTCTTTCTTTCTTATTTTGGAGATACTAAGTTATTTTCTAATATTTCTCAGGGTCCTTGGAATTATTCTATCTTCAGCCATTTGTCTGTAGATAATTCATTCCCATCAAAATTGAGAATTTAGAATATATCAATTACTATTTGTAAAGTGTAGATGAGATACAAAGATGAATGTGGTATCCACAAGTTATAGTAATATTAAGATTATGGTAGGTGAATTGCCAAAACCAGAATTAACAGAGAAGGCTATTTAAAAATGCAGATTCCACTGTGCAACCTTTAAAAAGAAATGAGATCATGTCCTTTGCAGCAACATGGATGGAGCTGAAGACCATTATCCTAAGTGAACTAACTTGAGAACAGAAAAACAAATACCAAAAGTTCTTACTTATAAGTGGGAGCTAAATATTGAGTACATATGGACACAAAGAAGGGAACGACAGACATGTGGGCCTACTTGAGAGAGGAGGAAGGGAGGATGGTGAAGATTGAAAAATTACCTATTGGATACTATGCTTATTACCTGGATAGCAAAATAATCTGTACACCAAACCCCAGTGACATGCAACTTATCTGTATAATAAACCTGCACATGTACCCCTGAACCTAAAAGTTAAAAAAAGTAATAAATACTCCAAACATACTGTTTAAATGCAGATTCTGAGCCGTAACCTAGCTCTAATTTTAGAATCTCTAGAGGTAAATTTGAAAAGTCTACATTTCTAAAAGCTTCACAAGTGAATCTTAGGTAAATGAATTTTGAGAACCACAAGTTAGGAAGCTAGAGTACATTTGCATGAATTACTGGAAATATGTGAAATCTCTGATACATTTTACAGAAAATTAACATGTTTAGATATGGATGTTAGGGATAGTGGGAGAAAGGGGTGAGCAGGCAAAGGATGATAAAAATTACAAAAAAGGCTACAGGTATTGCTATGTTGATAATTCATTGATGTAATTGTTATGTGACATTCTGTCAAACACTATGTATAAGGGGTGGGAAATAAATAAAATGAATGTGAAGTTTTGTTCGAACCACAGTTTGCTTGGTATCTATAGTAAGTCTCTGGTTGTAATGTGTTTTACCTTCAGCTGTTGACATCAGAATTTGTTTTGCAAGGAAAAGGAAAATAATGTTGAAGTCAGGTTGGACATAGCGTGTACCAAGCTATATGGCTAAGCAATGAAAGAATCATTGGTGCCGCAACATCTACTCTATAAATGCAGCAATGGTCTTGGTTTCAAATTGACCTTCGTGTTCACAGGGCACCATTAGCTGTAATATGCACTAGGTTTATTTAGCTGTAAGGAAGGATGTAAGATTGGAAAGAGAACATGTGAGCATGATTTTATCAAATACATTTTCCTCTGGAGTTCTTACTGTCATCTTGGCACTGCTCCCCAGGCAGCACAAGGGGCATGCTCAGTTTTAAGGGTTGAGACCCCATGAGTACATGATGGTCATTTCAGCCTAGGCAAGGCTCATATATAACAGTCCGTGAGAGGAGCTGACAGACCTCCTTAGGGGTCATATCCAAGAAGTACCAGACAGTGAAGTTAAGGCTTCTCATTTACTGCGTGTTTTTGTAGAGTTTTATCATATGGATCTTCAGGGTCTATATATCCATTCAGGGTCCTCCCAGTACAGATGTAGTTCTCCAATCAGAGTTAATAAGCAAAGATGCCTAGTAACACAGTTTCCTGTTCTTACATTTCCAAAGGAACAGAGCTGAGGAAGGTACATCTTAGAAAATCTTCCCACAGAGATAAGGTTTATATGTGCTCTTAAACCTTTCTCCCCAGCTGGCTTTGAGCAGTATAGGATAATGAGTACGGTGATTGAAGAAGATAATGTGTAGCATGTATGTGGAAGTACTGGAAATAAAACTGGAGATGAGGGAGATAGAGGCGGCAGGCAGTGCAAGACATAGACACTCAAACCTGCATTCAAGAAGCAAGAGGGCCACATACACTGGTTTAAATGACAAATAATGGGATTATGAAGATATTGGCAGTGAAAATGGGAAGATGGAATAGATCAGGTAACCGTTATGGAGGTACTGAGGCCAGAATGTAATAACCTTTGTCAGGAACTCAAAATGGGTTATTAGTTAAACTGATTCAGGGTGTACTGTGAGTAGAATATTTTTGCTACTCCACAGAAAGAAAACTATGAATGTGAAGACTTTAAAGCATTTATGTAGAAGAAAACATATTCATAACATATCGTTATAGAAGATGAAGCAGATATCTTGGATAGATTATTCTAGAAATTTAAGATAGACTCTAAAGCTTTAATTTTTACAAAGACTCTGGAATCGTATATCTAATATGATAACTCACTTTTATCCAGAACACAACCAACTTCCCCCCTCCCCACAGAAAATGAGAGAAACAAAGATGAAAAAATGATGTATTCATTGAGCAAATATATATTGAGTGCCTTCTATGCACAAAGTACTGTCTAAACACTTGTGATTTATCAGTGAACAAACCTGATTAAAATTCCCCATAATCAAAATGATAAATAAATGATGGATTAATATAAAATATTAGTTTTTTCATAAAATAAAGTATATAAATCAAATAAGTTATAAAAAGTTATATCGATAACAAATGAGAAATACTGTGGAAAATGAATGAGAATGCAATAAAGCAAGTAAATGACTTTCATAGTTGGCTTAGATATGTTTTGAATCTGTTTTTTACTTAAAATACAATTATTCTGGAGACTATAAAAATAAAATGTGGAAAAAGTAGATATCAAGTAATGTACTCAGTTTTTACTTTGCAGTTAATAATAATTATGCACCTTCAAGGGGGGGATCTCTTTTTTAACAAGTAGGTTTTCAGTAATAAAAATAAATGCAGGTTATTGCAAGTACTTAACAAAAGATACAAGCCTTGTCTCATTGTATTTTATTCCTTGACAGAAATGAATATAATCCACTGAAAATCTTAATGTGATACCCATATCAATATTTGCATCAATAACTTATTACTCCATGAAATCAACAGAGAATGAATTTATGAATTTGGGATTTATTCAAATTTTATTTTTCTCTCTCTTCCCCTACCTATCTCCTCACTTATTGAAAGGATAGGAAAGGACACCTAAATCGTTTGACTAAGTAATACTTCTCAAAAACTCCTGGATAAATAAAATACCTCGTAAAGACTTTTACGGAAACAATGCTTCCATCATTACTGGAGGCCTGAAATGGTGGCTATATTACAACATTTCAGATGGCTTCAGATTGATGCTATATATACTGCGTGTGCTTCAGCAGAGCTTATCATTTCCCTCCCACTACTCTGGTTTGGAAACATAAGCTGAATGCACAACATGTGCAGGAAGCTCACAGGAGCCCACTCTTTCCTCTAAATCAGAGCTGGTACAGAAGAATTTCTGAATAACCTCAAAAACTAGTGACATTAACTGCTATCCATGGGCTTTAGTGGGATCAGAGAAAACACCATGAAATCAAGTGAAAATAGAGTGTGTCTGCATTCTTTTTTTCTAAAAAGAGCATCCAAAACATTAATCAGATCCTCTAATATTCTCACACCTTTTAAAAAGGATAAAAGTACTATTCCTCTGTTAGCTTTAGAAGTTCCAGAGATCCAAACTGAGCCAATAACACCCTGAGTACATTGATGCGTGATGAGGGACTGGAATAGAGCCATATTCTTTTATCTCTGTGTTTCTAGACATGGCAGTGGCTTTGGATTTGGGCTGACAAACTACAAGCTATTTTGCATTGCTATGGATATTATAGTTATCTAAACATTCTCAGGCTGCTATAGGAGCCTGCAGAGATGAGAAATAAAGCCAAATGGCCCATGGTCTTAAATGGCACATAAGCAGGCCAATGAGAGGAACCAAATATTGGATGATGCCATGATTCTATCCAGTAAATATCGGCAGAATTGAGTAGGCCATTTGAATAACTGAAATTGTGGTGGATATCTGAAATGCCTCAACACAAATTCTGTGACAGCTTACACAAGGTAAAGTTTCACCCTGGAACATATTTATTTGTTGATTATAAGCACCACAGTATTTTATGTGCACTTTACCTCTTATCAATAATACTAGAAATTTCTCTTTAATTCAATTTTCTAGCTATGCTGGTTTCAAAAGTTACATCAGTCCATAAAATTTATAAAGTATTAATGTATATTTTAAGAAAATTAGTTACTTTTTGAAAAATCTTTCAAAAATCCTCTGAACCCAATATAGTGGTTCACTCACAAAAGAGAGTAGAGGATAAACGTGACATAATCTAGTTGAATAATCTGGCTCTTGCCAATAAGAGGCTTTTAGTTCCTCAACTATTGGCACATGCCAACGATGTAGAAATGGGTCATTGTCCAATGCATGCTGATGAGACCTCTTTCCTTATAGTAGGAAGACCACTGGACTCAAAGGCAGAGGAACTAGACAGGCGAACTAGCCACCAACCATCTTCCAGCTGCCGTCTTTCAGCTTTGGGATTTTTAGCAAATCAAATATTTCTTTCTCTTTTATTAACTAAAGTGCATGCTTACTGGGATTTATTTAATATTTACCTAATGTCATTTCTCTATTCTACCATCCCATCCAGAATACCATTTTTATTTATCATGTCTCTGTAGGCTCCTCTTGGCTGTGACAGTGACAGACAACTTTATCAACTATAGTATAGTATTTATGTGAAGTTTCCTTTGCTTTTAGTTTTAGAGACAACATTCATTTCCAAAGTTACTTAGGGCAGCACCTACTGCTCACCCCACTCCCTTTAATGAGATTGTTTCCTGAATTTGTAATACAGAGTCTTACGTTACAGCCTGCATTCCATCCTAG
This sequence comes from Macaca thibetana thibetana, assembly GCF_024542745.1. Taxonomy (NCBI): domain Eukaryota; kingdom Metazoa; phylum Chordata; class Mammalia; order Primates; family Cercopithecidae; genus Macaca; species Macaca thibetana. The sequence goes on from NC_065592.1 coordinate 70,612,342, forward strand.
TATCCCACAACTATATATATATATATATATATATATATATATATATATAATTTTTAAAATTAGCCCTAAGTTAAGGTTCACTCTTTGTGCTGTAAGGTTCTATGAATATGGACAAGTGCATATTGCCACACATCTACCATTACAGTATCATAAGGTAAAGTTTCACTGTCCTAAACCTTATGGGCTTCATCTATTCAATGTTATCCTCTCCACTAAACCCCATATAACCACTGATTTCTTTACTATATCTATAGTTTTACCTGTCACCATTTTGGACTGGTTTGGTTCACTTAACAAAATGTATTAATCTATATTTTGTATGGCTTAATAGCTCATTCATTTTATAGTTGAAGTATTCTACTCTATGGATATACCACAGTTTGCTTGTCTATTCACCTACTGAAGGACATCTTGGTTGCTTCCAGTTTAAGAAAGTTATTAATAAAACTGCTGTAAACATTTTTGTGCACGTTTTATGTGGCTATATATTTTCAAATCAGTTTAGTAAATAACTAGGAACGTGAAAACTGGATCATTTGATAAGACTTCATGTAGCTTTGTAGAAAACTACAGAACTATCTTCCAAAGTGCATGCACAATCTTGAATTTCCACCAGCAATGAATGAGAGTTTATGTTGTTATATTGAGAGGTGAAGCCAGCTGGACTTCCTGGGTTGAGTGGGGACTTGAAGAACATTTCTTACAAGAGGATTGTAAAATGCACCAATCAGTGCTCTGTAAAAATCCACCAATCAGTGCTCTGTAGCTAGCAAGAGTATTGTAAAATGAACCAATCAGTGTTCTATAAAAACAACCCAATCAGCACTCTGTAGCTAGCAAGAGGATTGTAAAATACACCAATCAGTGTTCTGTAAAACGCACCAATCAGCAGGGTCCTAAAAGTAGCCAATTGCAGGGAGGATTGAAAAAAGGGCACTTTGGTAGGACAAAACGGAATGTGGGAAGGGACAAATAAGGGAATAAAAGCTGGCCACCCCAGCCAGCAGTGGCAACCCACTCAGGTCCCCTTCCATGCTGTGGAAGCTTTGTTCTTTCACCCTTCACAATAAATCTTGCTGCTGCTCACTCTTTGGGTCTGTGCCATCTTAAGAGCTGTAACGCTCACTGTGAAGGTCCATGGCTCCATTCTTGAAGTCAGCAAGACCATGAACCCACTGGAAGGAACCAACTCTGGACACACTATATCCTCACTAACAATTGATATTTATCAGTTGTTTTTTTTTTTTTAAATTTTAGATACTCTGCTACATATGTAGTGATGATTCATTGTTGTTTTAATTTGCATTCCCCTGAGTGGAAATATTGAGCATATTTTCATATACTTACTTGCCACCTATATCTTTTGCTTATGTTTTGAATGGCTTTCTTTTCTTATTGATGAGTTTTAAGAATTCTTTGTATATTTTATATACAAGCATATTATTAGGTATGTAATTTGCAAATATATTCTCCCAGTCTGTGTTTAATCTTTTTATTCTCTTTTACAGAGTATAGGTAATTTTAATTAAGTACAACTTACCAAATTTTTCATCATTTATACTATGTGTGCTAAGTATCAAATACACAGGATCTCTTCCTTCACAGAATATATAACTTAGTAGACAATAATTATTTTTTAAAAACAGGAAAAAATTGAAGCAAGATACAAAAACATATCAACACATATCAACTTGTTCATTTTATAATTGTCATAATTGTCAAGGTATATAATTTCTCATTATTATCTCTTTTTTTTCCCCCCTGAAACTAAGAATATGAGGCATTATTCATATGCACCATGCTTATGGTGTTGTACCTAAACATTCATCACCAAATCAAAAGTCACGTAAATTTTTCTTGTGTTTTATTCTAGAATTTCTAGAGTTTTATACTTATATTTAAGCCTACAATCCTTGTTTGAGTTAATTTTTGAGTTTTGAGTTATAAAAGTTATTAGTTCTATGTCTAGTTTCTTTCATTTTTTTTGCATATGGACATACACATTTCAGCAACATTTCTGGTAACAATTTTCTCCATTGAAGTGTCTTTGCTCTTTTTTCAAAGATGGGTTGACTGTATTTGTATAGGTCTATTCCTGAGCTCTCTATTCTGTTTCATTGATATGTGTGTGTTCTTTCATCAATATCCCACTGACTTGGTTATTGTAGCTCTACGGAAAGTCTTGAAATTAAGTAGGGTGAGTCATATAACTTTGTTCCTCATGTTCACTATTGTGCTGGATATCCTATGCCTTCTGCCTTTCCACATGAATTTTACAATCAAGAATCAGGTTGTTCATATATACAAAATATCTTGCTTGGATTTCAATGAGAATTGTGTTAAATCTATATTCATGTAGGGAAAATTTGACATCTTGGCAATATTGATTGAGTCTTCCAATCTGTAATCATGAAATCTCTCTCCATGTATTTAGATTTTCTTTGATTTCTTTCATCAGAGTTGTAGTTTTTCACATATAGACTCTGTACATCATTTGTTAAATTTATACCACGTATTTGATTTTTTGTACTATCATAATTGTTTCTTACATTTGAAATTCAAATTCTTCATTTCTCATGGAAGAAAGAAGTTTGTGTTTCCCTAATTACCATTTGCCCTGAAACTTGCTGTACTCACTTGTTCATTCCAGGGAGTTTTGTGGACTCATGACTCTATTTTTTTTAATCTACAAAATAAGGTAATCATAATCTCTTCCTGACAGTATAGCTTAAAAATTAACTATAATATATATGATAGTGGCCAGTGGAGAGTCTTACACATAGTAAAACTTACTAAATAGTCATTGAAAATTTCATTTTAACAAGAAACATTGATGTAAAGACTGACTTCATAATTTTTTGAAAAATCCTAAGCAAAATATTTTCTTTTTTTGATTAAGTACTTCTGTCATTAATTAAAATGTAATCAAAGAAGTATATAGTAATGTGATTTTATGTTCTCCATAACTGACTCTTTTAATTTTATTCAAATGTCATGTTTGTTAATTTGTGTATGTTTTTAATTATTCTTAGTGTTGCTTTCTGTTGCAGCATTTCTTATGTAAAGAGCTGAAAATCTTTCATAGAAATGCATAAATTATTGTACTAAATATTACTGTCAATGCTACAAAGATGCTGAACCCAACTTAAAGAAATAACAATCTATAATTAATTTGATTGAGCAAGAGGTACATACAAAGGTTAGAAAAAAACTTTATAATCCGCTCTCTTTGACTTTGTCATTTCTTTGAATTCTGTTTAAGTAACTAAGATAAACAGTAATGATGGAATGGAAAAGCTTGAAAAGCTGCAGGGGTCAAAAATGGTGCAATGGACAAAAAAGTGGACAAAAGAGACAGTTTATTACCTAAGCCAGAGGAGCTAACATAAAAACTGATTTCCTCTCTGTGCCCAACTGGCCCATATATTAGTCCTATATTAGTAATTTCCATTTCTATTGAGCAAGGGAATTACCTTTTATGTTATTATTAATCTTTGATATTCCCATGCTTCACACCAAAAATTTGGAATCAGTAGGTCTTGGCTTCACCCCAAGAATATGTGTTTTAACAATAATCAGTGTGTTCATGGCACATATTTTGAAATAGTATCCTAGAGAATCATTTATACTCTGTGGACTAACTATCAAATACACAGGATCTTTTCCTTTACAGTGTATATAATTTAGTAGACATTAATTGGTTTAAAAAGCAGGAAAAATTGAAGCAAGATACAGAAACATATCAACACATATCAGCTTGTTCATTTCATAATTGCCCAAATTGTCAAAGTGTATGACTTTTGATTCATGATTATCTCTGTTTTATTCCCTGAAACTAAGAATATGAGTCATTACTCATATGCACTACTTCTTTTTAATTGTTTAATTTTAAAATTGAAATCTTTTTGTATTGGGGTCAAAGTCAAGTCTCAGTGGCTAATTACACTGAGTGTTAAGCTAACTAATCAGACACCCGACTTGTGCACCATAATTGTGAATAACTGTATCTGGTTTTGTGAGGGAAAGAAAAAGCATTGTTTTCTCTAGAGAAATCCTGGGAGCAACTCCACTGGAGCTATTCACAATTGAAAAATGGTCAGGCAGTTTGGACAGGTATGTAGAGGAGAAAATCCAACTCCAATATGGAGCCTGGCATAGTATAGCACTACAAACCAGCAAGGGGCTAATGTTCACAGACTGATTCCTGCAGGTGCTCACACTCCTAGAATTGTAATCGAGTATCACAAAGGGAGCAACTTCTTGTTTGCACTCTGCTTGGTAATGAGACTCATTGACCTTGTTGTCTTCTTGTAGTCTGGGATTCTTGTAGTCTGGGTTACCATCTCCAGCCTGTGTCTATTCTGAAGATTGGGGGAAATGTCTTATCTCCCTTCCCTGTCAGATAGATGGAAGTTGCACAATGCCACAGGGGTAGGCAGAATGACGAAAGCCATTTCGTGAATAAACCATGGGTTGATACAATAAAACCAAGCTGCTAAATCCAAAAGGCTGAATAGGATCTGGCAGCCAAAAGAGGACAAAGAACTAATTTTGCTGATGAGTAAAGATTATAATGATAAACAAACTGTTTAATATGGTGGGAATAAGCTGAACCTGAAAGAAGTCTGAAGGCAGTCTACAAATGCATAGGATGGCTTTTATTTCAAATACTGCTTCTTCTTTATGGATATGTTGGGTGCATTTAAAAGGGCCAAAAATACAAAGACAACATGTGTACTAAACAGAGTGCAAAAAAGGGAGAGTATATTGCTATGCTCATTCTTCTTGGCATTCCACTCTCTTTTCACTGTTAGTGGCCTTCTACCTGCTCCAACTTGGAAATAGAAATGCCGGTTCAGTCCTAGCAGAGGTAATAGGCACAGAGTAAAGGTACATCAAAAACCGTTGTGGTTACATCAGTTTCTAAGTATTAACCTAGAGAAACTGAAAAAAGAGGGACAAATATGGTTTGGTGGTTGAAAACACAGTCCCACTATTGTATACCTCGCATCTGCAAAGTCTGTGTTATTTCTCACATATTCCCATATTATGTAGATGAATTTAAGTAGTTTGTATGTGAAAGGGCATGGAATGTGTAGCAGACCAATTCAAAGGACCAGGAGACTATCAGCGGTATTATTTACACTCTATAACTTCTTCACATTTTTATATATAAAATACTTCAGAATGGATTATCTTATATTCACCTTGAAGGCAATTAACATAGGGGTTATTATATTCATTTTCATGGTGAAAAAACCAAGTTCCTGAAAGATAAAGGCTTTTCACCACTTTTTCCACATTCAGCTATCCAGCAAGTGGCAGATTTGATATGTAAGCTCAGATCAATTCTTCTTACTCTTTGTCTGATATGCTTTCTCCTACATCCAGTTGTCTTTCTCGTAAAGCAAAAACAACTTTATAAACTCAACGTTCCTGGATGCGTTGATAATTTCAATAGACCTGTTGAATCCATTCTTTTTTATCGGTACTGGAAGACCTAGAGCAAAGGAACTCAGGATTGTATCCGAAATATAGAAGGAAAAGTTTGAATTGTGATTCAGTGTGGTGCTAGAGTCAGCTAGCACAAAATCCCAAGAGCCATCTCTTCCCAGCTCCAGGTTCAGTAGCATCACATGGCTAGCTTGAAATTAACCATAATGGGAGTATTTCACCAGAAAGACTGGCAAATGCTACCATCTGGGATTTTTCATCCAGAGAGATAGTTATTAAACATTTATTAGGTCATCACTGCATCTAACTTGTTTGTGCTGTTGGGGTGGGAGATAGGGATATGAGTAATGAATAATGAAAAAGCATGGTCTTTAGAGTAAAAAAGACTTTAGTTTGAATTCTAGCTTTACCATTATAATCAGGTGACCTTGGCCAAATTACCTACTCTCTGAGTCTCTAATCCTTCGTAAGTAAAGTATTACTTAGTTGTTAATAGGAGATAATAATACCTCCTCGCAGAGTCTCAGGATTAATAATCATGTATGTAAGTGCTGAAATATAAAAAGCAGTCAATTTTAGGTGCTTGTGTTAGTATTATTAGATATCTCCCTGCTTTTTTTCCTTTTGTGTCTAAGTTTCCACATGAGTAAAGTTAAAATTATGTTAGTGCTCTGTGAAAGATGTATGACATTGGAAAAAAATATCTTTGAAAACTGATGACAGTTTGAAAACTGATGACATTTTTAGAATCTGTAAGACCCTTTAGAAACAGGTACCATTATAATTGTAGCTATTTACTGTTAGTACACAATACAATAAAATATCAAATCCAGCTAAGGGAGAGCCACATTTGCCGAATTGAAGTAACAGGAGGTGAATGGTACTGCTCTTCTCCAAAGGATCTGTGGATTTATAAATTGGTAGGAACATAGGATTTTGATTATTTTGTTTTATATGATTCACAGTGCCAAGCACTGCAATCTCAATTTTATCCTGGACCATCCATCTAGTGCTTACTTGGAGAGAATAGTGCCACCAACATCACCCTCATAAGCACGGCCAAATGCCCAGGTTTCTTTTTCCTGTTTGGAGAGGAATGCACTCTAGAGAACATCTTCTGAAGCCTAAGCTATTTTTTTTTTTTTCCCAGAAGGACAACCAACTCTTACATCAAAGCAACAGTTTAGACAAGGAGTGAGATTTCTATAAGATATGTTTTACTCTAGCATTCAGAGATTAAGAAACATGAGACAGTACAAATATTGTGAGAATATATGAGTAAACACAGTAGAATTGAAACCAGCAACAATCCAGAAGCAAAAACAAGCACACAACAATAAAATAATAAAAAATGCTTTTGTTTAGTGAAAGTGTCAAAGAGTGTGTACTGCTCTGAGTAACTTAGACTTAGGGAAATCTGGCACCTTTTTGGTCCTTCAGGCATATTGCACTGAAGAAGTTTAAAGGAAGCTGTAGTGCATGCCAGTGCCATGGAGAATAAGCTACACAGTGGGAAGCTGCCCCATGGAGGCATGATTTTATGCTAAAAATAACAGCTTTTGAGCTACTCCGTTTCAGCTTATTCCATGAAAAGGGTTACTAAGTATCAAGCATGTTGAAATGAGTCACATGTGTGATTATGTATACATCTTTTGAAACCTGGTAATGAAATTATAAATAAAATTATAATTAATAGCTTTGATTAATGAAGTGGTTAAAGGGCCTCTCCTCAAGAGAAGGAACCATGGTTGTAAATCAGGAATCCATTGAAATGGGTGTTAAATTTCCTACTGCTTTTTTTTATGCAAATGGATAAACAGATCTTCAGGACAGTGGTTTAAGTTGTGAACTGTGAAGCTTTATTGTAATGATAAACTTGTTTATTGTTTATTCATAACAGTAAATAACAAAATAACAAGGTATGCTTTTTTTTTTGGCCTCTTTAAAGAGCTGTACCAAAATCATTGCCTTTAAAAAGAAAAAAAAATGTCCTGCAGAATTGGCAAAAAGACCAACAATCCACTAAATAGGCCATTCACTTTACTAGGAACAAATATTTCACTTTAAGTTCCATGTGAAATGACATTTTGCTAGAAGATATTAGTATCAAATAATCTGAACATTTGTGAACGATAAAGTTTAGCTACTTTTGTGCTATCTTCAAAATGATATCTTAAGGAAATTTTGCAATTGCTTAATTTGCTTTGTGATATCAGTAACATCAAAGAAATACTAATAAAGAAGAAATTGGTTGGAAATAGACACCAGTTTTCTCAGCCCCCTCCCCCCAGTATAATTGGTCATGATTGATTTCCTTTGTTTTCTTAATCACTGGAAAATGCTTTTCTTCCCAGTTTCTTTGGGAAAACATTTAAGGAGCAATAACAGGGCTACTACATTGCTTTGTTTCTTGACTGGATTTTGCAGTCCTTCTATCTGAACCTTCCAGCTCTTCCACAAATTGGTTGATATTTAGGGTTTGCCTTTATAACTAAAGCAATCTGTAGCTAAGAAAATTTTTTAAAAGAACGTTTTCTTTCAGGCCCTAGGGAACACAAATGTATCCGACCAAAAATTTGATTTTATTTGTACTGAAAATGGTAGTGCACTATAACAAAAATCAAATGGTCTAGTGGTGCAAGCAAATAAAATAGGCCTTCTCCCAGGGGGGAAAAAAAAAAAAAAAGCCTAATGGAGTTCGTGCTTCAAAGCATGAAAAGTAAAGCCTTCTGACCATAACAAAGCTGCATGGTATTTTGTTTTTGTCAAAAATTTGGACTTATATAGGGTTGGTGGACAATAACAGAAAGCAACCATGAATCCATTGACTACTGTGCAACTCTGCACCAGCTACCCTGGATTAGAGTTGTCTTCTCAGGCAATAAATACGTGCACTGGAAATGATAAGTTTCTGGATCTCTGCAAAGCATCCTTTTCTTTCTTTATTTTTTTTTAATTCAAGTAACAACAAATTATTAGGTAGAAGATTTTATTTGATAATGTCCAGAGACAGCGTAGCAATCTAGGCAAGGCAAATTACTCTGTATGTTTAGAAACATCTTTTTATACCTAGTTGGATTTCCCTGGTTCTTAATTAAATGTTAAAATTCAAATCACTATTGACTGAATAAACTGGAAATTTTAGGAAAGTAATTGTAGAGCTGTTAAATTTAGCGCAGCATTCTCCTTTAATATGTAAGACACTGGCCTAGACCATAAAATAGCAACTCTAGTTTTCTTTTAAATAATTCAGACATTTATTTATTTATTTTATAATTTCAACTTTTATTTTAGATTCAGCGAGTACATGTGCAAGTTTTTTATATAAGTATATAGCCTTATGCTGTGGTTTAGGGTATAAATGATCCTGTCACTCAGGTTGGGGGTGACATGTGGCTTTGCTTATATGGTTTTTGTGGATCAATTGCTTAATGTCTCTCAAATGCAACTCCCCTTTTGTAAGAGGAACGATGTTTGGGAAGTAATAAGACCAAACCTACTCTGAGCTTCTCGGAGAGAGTCAAGCTTGTAGAATTTGTGATGATGGTGCTTAAAAATGATAGACCATTAACCACAATGCCCTGATGGAAAGGAGTTTGATTTCATTGGAAAAGTAGGTAACAGAGATAAATATATTTTCCTCCCTTCAGATACATGAAATAATAGGAAGCCTATATAGATTTGATTTATAGTCTTCTCATGATTTTCATCTTTTTGAGGTAATCTGGGTATTGGAATATCTATTATTCAAATTTAGCAAACATTTGTTGTACAACTAATTAAGATTCAAGTACTCTGTTGGGCATGAAGGTTTTAAGTTAATACAGCATTGTCATGCCCCTCAACACAATTCACTGTAGTATTAATGCAGAATTAAATAAAAGCTAACTTGAGGTATACAGAATTTTTAAGAGAAACAATGAGGAATAATTCTGGTAAAGAAAAGACAGAAAAAGTGAAAAAAAAACTGTCTTTTAAGTTACACATTGAAGACTGAAAAAGGCCTAAATGAATGAAGAACAAAGGAAGGATATTCATTACAAGCTGAGAAAAGTACTCTGAAAAAGAAAATCCAGAAAACATATGAAGGGTTAGGGAACACATTTGGTGTGTTTTTGCTATTGTGTTCTATTAATAGCTGTGAGGGAAGGTTTTTAGTCATAATATTGACTAATAGTAATGCTCTTTGAACTTTATAATTTGAGGACTATCCACTGGGAGCTAGAGATCCTGAGGTGGTATTTTTGCCTTTTGTTTTTGTTTTTCCCCAGTACTGCTACCTGCAATAGGTATTTCACAGTCCAGTTACCTCTGAACTAGCTGGTATTGCTACATTGGAAGAAATGTGGAGTATTTTTCACCTACCCTCATACCTCAGATTACATATCTGAATGTTATAGTGCTTTCAGATCATAATTAACTAAATTTTATATATTTGTAATCAAGTACATATGATGTTATGTGTTTTGTATTAGAATTGATGATTCTTTTATTACATATGCAGTATTCTGCCACACAATACCTATCTGTTCAGTTCAAAGATGTGAAAGCTAACACTGAAAGAAGTTAAAATATTTCCAAGGTTCACCAACTAGGTATTTATAGATCTAGATCATAAACTCCAAGATTTCTCCTTTTGCTCTTCATAACCCTTTTTTTCTTACTATACTATATTTTATTGCTCTTTTTTTTTAATCAATAGATGCTTTAACAGTATAATTAAACCCAATTTGATATTGACAACCGATATATAGTGGAACATTTATTTCTTAAGAAAGAACGAGAAATGCTTTATTTTCTCTGGTATTGCCAGGTTCCGTTTCATAACTTGAGTAGCTATGTCAGTATGAATTGGTTAAAAATGTGACAGAAGTGGAACAGTTGAATTTTGCTGAATTTACACAATTGTTCTTTGCAGAACTTGACCTTGTTACATAGAATAACATATTAGTGTACTTGCTGTATTTGGTACATTAGATTCCTACCGCTAATTTAGCAGAATTTCACTTCCATGCACATGATCCGTAAATGACAGCAATTTATTGGCTATACTAAAAACTCAAAATATTGGTCTTCTGTTTCCACAATCTTTTCTTAACATATCAATTCTTAGGACAATAAAATGTTCACATGGTACCTACAAAATAAGACAAATTATTTCATCTCTCTCTTCTCATGTTGCCTCAACTAAATTGATGAACAGAGGTAAATTGGGAACAAGACTGAGTCACAGGCTTAAAATGAGTGTGTTGAGCTGGCATGACTCAGAAATTCCAAGATGAAAGATGTTTAACCATAACTAGCCTTTGGGAAGCATGAGTTACGTAGATTTTCAGGAAAAAAAAAAAAAAAAGTGTGGAAGACATTGAAATGGGCAAGATAGAAAAAAGAATTACTCTACTAAATAGGGTACCTCTCCCTAAGTGCCACTGGCAACTTAACAACTCTGTTGTAGAAGACCAAAACTGACTCAGTTTAACTCTTCGCCCAGGCTGGAGTACGATGGCACGATCTTGGCTAACTGCAACCTCTGCCTTGCGGATTTAAGTGATTCTCCTGCCTCAGTCTCCCGAGTAGCTGTGAATACAGTCTCCCGCCATCACACCCAGCTAATTTTTGTATTTTTAGTAGAAACAGGGTTTCACCATGTTGGCCAGGATGGTCTCGAACTCCTGACCTTAGGTAATCCACCCACCTTGGCCTCCCAAAGTTCTGGGATTACAGGCATGAGCCACTGCACCTGGCTGAAGACCAATAATTTTATAAATGCTCCATAGAAAGGCTAATGGGTTGTGCTTGGTGGAATGCAATTATCACCCTGTGGATAGAAAAGTCTTACATCTTATGTAAATTTATTTCAGCATCTTTTATTGCCTAGATATGTGTAGTTATTTGAGTTCTCCTTTGAACTGGTTGCAACATCCTACAACTCTCCTCATTAGTGAGTTAAGTAAATTGACACACGTTTGCTGAAAATTGTATGAGAGTTACAATTTTAGTTTTTTATTAAATCTTTTAACAGTATAAATCAATGGTTCTCAAATTCTAGTGTGCATTATAATCCCCTCGAGGGCTTGTTAAGGCTCAGATCACCAGGCTCCATTTCCAGAGTTTCTGATGCAGTATTGGTGGGTGGGGCCTAAGAATTTGCTGCATTTCTAGCAAGTTCCAGGTGATAATAAAGCTGCAGGTCCAGAGACCATGCTGTTAGAACCACTGGTATAAATTGTAGTCACTTAGGCTGATAATTACAATCCCCAAAAACCTTCATTTTTACATAAGTGAAAAGATGTTCATTCTAACATCTATTCTGAAGCCCTAAACTATTTTCAGATTCCTCTGTGAAAAAGAATGTTCCTAGCTCTTTCATTTTTCCCCTTCTGGCTGGATAAATCAGCCTCTTAAATTTCCTAATTTGGGCATTAGAAATAGTGGCAGCTTTTATCAAGTGACATGATGGGGAATAGGAAGGTATCATAGAAGACAATATAAGATTCACTCTAGACTAATTATGTAGTTAATTACTCAAGTGTGTGAACTTAGTCTTCAAAGCAGTCTCATTTGAGCTGAGGAAAAAGCTACCACAGACAATTACAGGATGCGTGTGATGTGAGAAGGGGAAAGAGAGAGCTATTGTTGGAAGAACAGTGTAAATGCTAAGCAATGTAATCTGAAATAAACGTAAGTGGAACTGTGTTTTCCCTAAGTTCAACGCATAATAGGTCCTTTCCATTCTAATTTCTATGATTCATTTGCTCATTGGGACAAGTTACATATTTTTCTTCTTTCTCCTTTCCTGTTGCAGGATATGCATTGTCTTTCCCTATTATGGCTATTGAACTTGTTATGCATTTTCATTGTCAAATAGGAGGGTAGCAGTGGAGAGTAACTTCCATGAGCAAGTATCTCTTTTCTATTTAAATTAAAAGGAACATATCACACCCATGGGTGAACATCATGTACCTGACCCCAAAATGTGACCTTTGTTTTTCTTTTGTATTTTTATGTTCTGAGAGAGAGACATGTTCTGAGAAATAGACAGAGAGAACAGAAAGAGAGAGACAGAGAGAGAGAAAAGGAAGAAGACAGAAAGGAAGAAAAGAAGAGAGAGAGAGAGAGAGAGAGAAAGAAAAAAGAAAGAAAGAAAAGAAAGAAAGAAAAAAGAAAGAAAAAGAAAGAGAGAAAGAAAGAGAGAAAGAAAGAAAGAAAGAAAGAAAGAAAGAAAGAAAGAAAGAAAGAAAGAAAGAAAGAAAGAAAGAAAGAAAGAAAGAAAGAAAGAGAAAAGCAAGACCTGTCATTTGTATGCTGATAGTGGGAAAAATAGAGACTGAACTTTCAAATATAATACTTTTTAAAAGCCTTTTGTGAACCTATAAAACATAAGGTAAATTAAATCTAATTTGCATGCAATTTGTCATGTATTTAGAGGTTGGTGGCAATTAAAAATGCAATTTGCTTTTAACACTATATTTCTCTTTTATGTACGTTAAAAAAATTCTTTGACACATTTCTGTCATGTTCATGAGATTACAATAGTGCACTCTAGTGGACAAATTAAATTATACAGCATATATTTGTAGCGTTTTCATAATTTTACACACGAGTTGACCTGTATTTAATTCAAATAAGGAGGCAGTAATCACACTTTGAGTGGTGGAAAACAATGTGTTATTTTAATAGGAAAGAGTTTGTGGATGGGACAATATATCTGAGTGAATTTGCATTTAGAAAGCAGGTTCTTTTCTCCCCCATTCTTTTCTTTCCCTGTCTTTCCTTCTATTTTTAATCAATAAACCTTCAATTTAACATTATAAAGGAAATATAAAATTGGGACTTGAAAGCTGAGGACATAAATGAAATGTGTTATTATCATCAAGTTTAAAGCCATTTTAGGGAGTTTTGCTTTGGTAGACAAAGCTATTTTAGCAAGTGCATTATGCAGTCGTAACTCCTCATATTCTTTGAATATGGGTTGTCAGGGAAATAGAATATCAGAAGCATCTAACCTAGAAATTCATAAAGATTTTCTCACTAGTTGATATTCAACACTAATAATTAGAAGGAGTAAAAATATCTGTGCAATATAACCTTACTTACATTTTTATCTCTGAATGCAGCAATATTTTGAGAGTAAGATTTTTGCCATTGTCATTTTCAATTATGTAGTAATGAAGCGTACTTTATTTTGAATTTTCCAAAGTAATCTTATTTTCCATACTCTTAAAATATCCACAGGTAAAGCTTAGTGTTCTGTTTTATTTTCTAATGTATTATATTATTGTCCTTAACCAGTAAGATATTTTTATGTTTATGATGCTTACAAATTAAAAATGATTTGAGATGTAGTAATTTGTTAATCTTCAGATCTAATTTTGTATCCATAGCTAAAATATGAGAAAAAGAAATACAGAAAATAATGAAAGACAAGAGTTTTACAATCTTGTTCAAATACTAAGCACCTAAATTCTCTAATTCAAAGTAAGGTCTTAGTCCATAAAAAAAAAACAAAAACAAAAACAAAAACAGAAAAAAAACCTCTTTCTCTTGAGCCTTATATACCAAAGTATGCTGACAAGAAGTAAACTATACCCTAAGTGACTTACCCCTTTGCATGTTACTATAAGAAATGGTTAGTACAAGCAACTGCCTTGTAGAATAGAATGATCCAATGGATGCTGCAATTGTGACTGTGGTCTCTCAGGAATACATGTTGCCATATGTTTCTCTTAAATTTACCCGAGGTTGCTGTGCAAATCCTTGAGGAGAAGCAAATGAGTATTGTACAACATGGAAGTTGTAAATATTGGCTGAACTGCTGAACATGTGAAGAACATGTCTAAACTAATCCCCTATTCTAGTTCAGGCTCACTCTTGAGACTCAGCTGGCACTAAAATAATCTTAAATTTTGAACTTACTGCTTCAGGTCAACACATAATGCTGTTAGCAAGGGAGGCAAGACTGAAGTAGCTGCCTCTACACATTCTCACTGATCCACTTTTATGGAATTTTGTCAAATTCAACTTAGCATGTACATACATGTTCAATGTAAATGAACTTATTTATATATTTTATTTTGTTGGTTTTAAAAAAGCTCTAATATTGAGACAAAAAAAATTCTGACTTATTTCAGAGAACCAGATATTATGCTATGTGCTGTCTCAGTTAAGGTTATTTTATTTCAAACGATAGAAACAAAGCAACAGGAATGTTAAATATTTAGAACTAAAATGTGGTGCATAACTCCAAAATCGGAAAAAATAAAAATGGTGCCTAACCAGTGCCTGGGAAATATAGGTGCTGTGACTGAGCAGGAGATGTCAGTATTGCAGACTTATGGACCTTCTTTTGAATGTTCCATTAAATAACTCAATATGAGAAGCTTTTGTCTCTGGAAAAGTTTCAAATCCCCATAAGAGAGAATCTAATTGGCCCATATTGCATCAAACAGTACCACCTTAGTCTAATCCTCATGACTCAGTTGATAGCAGGATCCATGATATTCAGGTTCATGATATCAATCTAAAAGGAAGAAATTCAGGCAAAATTAACATAAGGAGAGAGTTTATTTGGGATAGCTTGAAGATTGTAACTTGGAACATAGATTTCAATTGTCTAGAGTATACATTTTGATGAGTAGCAGTTACAAGTAGTTTTTTAAATAACTTGAGTTGTTTACCAAGATTTACATTAAAATAACATAAGCTATCGATTGGCTATACATTGTTAAGCTATAACATATGGGTTATAGTGTCTGGTGTGGCATTACTGGGTTAACTTATAGTTAATTGTGTTAATATCAAGCGGTTTTAAGACGTGAATATATAACTCAAAAGAGGGAGAATAAGACATGATCATTGTCTCACTTTAATGTCTCTCTAGGCCTAATCATTTAAAGCCTCACAATCTTTAAATAAAGAATAAATATTTTTTTTTTCTCAATGAGAATCATTAGAATGAAGGTAATGGGAAGGTAATTGGATACCTTCACAGGAGAGAAAGGAAGTTGAGTAGCCAAAATAATCAAACATTTATTATATTTCCACTCTTGTCTTCTCAGCACTACACACATACCCATATACTGGCATTTTAAGAATATTCTCCTTTAACAAAATGCAATCATCTTCCATGTTACCCAAAATGAACTCTCCCTTTCCAAAACAGGCTAAAGTCATTCTTATTTAATGTCCATATCACTGTCATGGGCCAGTGGTGTGCTTCTTCAAGTCCTGAATCATTCCATTATTCCACGACTTTTTTTTTTTTGAGACAGAGTCTTGCTCTGTTGTCCAGACTGGAGGGCAGTTGTGCGATATCGGCTCACTGCAACCTCTGCCTCCTGGTTCAAGTGCCTCAGCTTCCCAAGTAGCTGGGACTACAGGCACATGCCACCACACCCAGCTAATTTTTTGCATTTTAGTAGAGATGGGATTTCACCATGTTGGTCAGGATGGTCTCCATCTCCTGACCTCGTGATCCACCCGCCTCACCTTCCCAAGTGCTAGGATTACAGGCGTGAGCCACACTACTTACCTTTTAATCTTATTGATATGACGCAACTTATGAAGAATACTCCAAATGTTTAGGGAGGATTGTTTTCTTCTTTAATGTCCTTAGGTCTATGAAAGAAAGAGTGTGAATGTTTGGAAGTTTACTTCAACTGATGCTGCTACAAAACAGCTAATGCTGCTGTTAAACTCTGGGCTTCTTTCCATACCCTGCTGGCTTTTCACCTCCTCAACATCTTTGTAACTATTTCTTTCATTAAATTTCCTCTGTTAAATTATCTTTCATGGCCTTTGTGATCCTGACTGTACTCAGACTGATATAGCAGTGCACCAGTAATTTACTATGTTTGTTATCATTGTACTAACATAAACCAGTAATTTACTATGTTTGATATAATGTTTGATATCAATGCCAATGTGCAGATTCTTTATAAATACTGTACAGCCTTCCAGAACTTTATGATTCGCAGCCACAGCGTCTCAGAAATGAGAAACTAAATCCAGGAAAATGTAAGAGAACCATCCAATGTCTGATATTTGGGGAATAAGATGGGACTAGGAACCAGCTTTGCTGACTTTCAATTTGGTATCTTTTAATTTCTACTTTGCCTTGTATTTATAAACATTATATTTCTGCTTATGTTTACAATTCTCTACTTGATACAAATTCACCTATTTTTATAACTGAAATAACAATCCCAAAGTGGATATGTAGGCAGAATTTTCAAGGTTGAACAATTTATAAATTTTAAGATGGATTGTCTGCAAGTCCCTGCTTCTGTGCAATAAATAATACTCAAGTGACCTGTAAGAGTTAATACAGCTTGCAAAAGAGCTTAATTTATTCCCAGGATATAACCCATACACAGGGAGAATGTGGCTCATTAAATTCTTTTCAATGCCTCCCAGTAGAGAAGTTTGTTTTTGGATCAATATTATGCCCCTCTGGATGTAACTGAATCACAATTACTCTTGGGAACATGCTAGCTTTTCCTTTTGGGTGTGGGCCTCTTTGCAAGGATATTGTTCCTATGGTTATTCATAATTCTGTTTTAAAAGCAAACCGACTCACTATTAAAAACACCAAGGCAATTTAAAAACAAAGAACAGAGTAAAATGTTTTTTAATTAAATACAAAATAAAAAGAATGATTTCTTTATTCAATAGTTTTTTTTTTTTTTTCTTTCCAGCAGCTAATAAAAGAGGTTATCCTTCTGCGGGTATCTTGTTTTATTGATAGTTTTTGCACCTGAAGAAAGATGCATCTTCAGGTAGTCAGATTTTGTAATAGAAACATTATCTTGTTTTTGTTTGTTTGTTTGTGTGTTTGTTTTTTAGGGACGTAGTCTTTCCCTGTCACCCAGGTTGGAACGCAGTGGCGTGATCTCGGCTCACTGCAATCTTCGCCTCCCGGGTTCAAGCAATTCTCCTGCCTCAGCCTCCTGAGTAGCTGGGATTACAGGCACATGCCACCACGTCTGGCTAATTTTTGTATTTTTAGTAGAGACGGGGTTTCACCATGTTGATCAGGCTGGTCTCGAACTCCTGACTTTGTGATCCGCCTGCCTCGGCCTCCCCAAGTGCTAGAATTACAGGTGTGAGCCACTGTGCCCGGCCCTTTAATGACATATTCTTAGGAAGTACTCTCAGAAATCATAGACTACAGTGCAGAAACAAGTGTGCTTCATTAGATGCTACTTTATCTTATTTCTCTTTCCTTCATATTAATCAGATGTTGTGGTACTTACACACACACTCATTTATACATTATACATTATATATACACATAATGTATACATTTGTATATATAATGTATGTTTATGTTGTACATTATATTTATATATAATGTTCCTCTGGAGTTAACTGCATCACAGTTTCTCTTGGGAACATGCTAGCTTTTCCTTCTGGGTGCAGGCCTCTTTGCGAAGATGGGTGTTGTTCCTATGGTTATTCATAATTCAGTATATATACACATACTGCAAAATAAAACTGTGTTTAATGATGTTGGACAGTTGGATGAAATCTCAGCTATTGTGATAATTGCCCGCATATATCATAATGAAGTGATTAAGAGTGAGGACCCTAAAGTCAGATTCCTGTGTTTAAATCCTGGATCTACCATTTGCTAGATTTGTGGTCTCAGGAAAGCTATTTTGAGTTTCCAAGTCTCAGTTTCCTCATCTATATACTGAGCTAAAAAATAGTATCTACTCCATTAGAACATAGATGAGAGGACTAAATTAAGTGAAGGAGTATATGGAAAATGTCTCATATTCATAAGTATTTAATGGATAGTAACTGTATTTATCATGCAGACCTTTGTAAACTCCATTATTTTTAAATACACAAGTAGAAGTTCATTAGTATACTGGGTGTCAAAGAAAAGTTGCACTAGACCAGTAAAGCAGGCAGGTGTCTTGGTCAGATGTATTTCTATAACAAAATACCATGTACTAGATGGCATAAACAGTAGACATTTATTTCTCAGAGTCTGGAGGGTGGAAAGTCGAAGATCAAAGATCAGGAAGATTCAATTCCTGGTGAAGGCCCTCTTCAACTTGCAGAGGGCCACCTTCTTGCTGGGTCCTCACATGGCAGAGAGGGAGAAAAAGAGAGGGAAAGAGAGAGAACATCCTGATCCTTTTTTTTTTTTTTTTTTTTTTTTTTTTTTTTAAATAAGGACACCAATCACATGATGATGACCCAGCACCCCTGACATCATCTAAACCTAATTATCTCCTAAAGGTCCCACCCCCAAATACTATCACACAGGGTATGAGGACTTCAACATATGAATTTTGAGGGGACAAAAACATTCAGTTTTTAAGGGCCAGGATGACTTTCTTCAAGACTATTGCAATAGGAAAAAGACTGTATTCAACTTTACTAAAACAAAAGGTAGGAGGATTTTCAAACACTTATGGATATTAGAGAAAACGTGGTCAGTGTGACGAGGCCACCTGTGTTTGCTAATTCCTGTATATTGAAGTTAGACTCCTACTCTCCCAGTGAAACAGAAAAACAGGGGCCCTACCTTGATAACATTTCAAAGGAATGGCTCCCAGGTCCTTGAAAAAGACATTTCTGGGCTGTGAGAGATTCACATCTCAAAAGGTCCAAGAAAGGATTTGCAATTACAAGTTTTCTAAAGTGTGTGGTCTAGGAAAGTGGACATCAGGGAATTAGTTTGAAGGAAGCCTTTCTATAGCGTAGTCAACTAAGGGAAACTTTAAGGGCATCTTGGTTCTAGGCAAATACTAATGTCCTAACAATCCCATCTTTAAAAACAAATCTTGCAAATTTTATAGATTACTTAGTCCTCATGAATGAGAGACACATAACATTTCTCTGCTGGTATCTATTGATTGCCTCTTCAAATTACAGATTTTATAAATACAAATAGTGTCTATAGTTTATTAAGCACAATATCATTTGTGTCATTACCACATATCTGTCAAATATTTTGTTTTCATCATTGGCCATGGGGGATTTTTTGTTATGATTCACACTAGTTTTAAATAGAATAGACAGGTGGCAAGCTTTTATATTTGGAAAGTTTAGTAAACAAAGAAAATATTTGAGTCAAAGTTATAAAGTCACCGGGTGTGGTGGCTCATGCCTGTAATCCCAGTGCTTTGGGACGCTGAGGTGGGTGGATCACTTGAGGTCAGGAGTTGAAAACCAGCCTGGCCAACATGGTGAAACCTTGTCTCTCCTAAAAACACAAAAATTAGCCAAGTGTGTTGGCATATGCCTGTAATCCCCGCTACTCGGTGGCATGAGGCACGAGAATCTCTTGAACCTGTTAGGCGGAGGTTGCAGTGAGCCGAGATCATACCACTGCACTCCAGCCTGGGCTGCAGAGAAAGACTGTTGCCAAAAAAAAAGTTGTGAAGTTGTCCTATGTCCTATACAGAATGAAGACAGAACTAATAGCATAAGTTTCTAGTATTTTCATAAATTAGAATGGTAAAATGTATCAAGCATTCTGTGATGATTACAAAATACAAGATATTGCCTGAAAACCTCAATGAGCTATAAAGAGTTGCCAGGGTTCAACTGCTGTTCATTTATGAGGTCACTGTTTCTTGATAGCATTAATTATCTATAGTGGATATACAAATATATGTTTCCAGTATTTCCCACTGAGAAGATCCATAGCTTTTTCTTCTCCCTGTAGTTACAATACATCACATTTCACATTCCTCATGGATTATTTAAACTCCTGATCAAATGCGTCAGTCCAATTCCCTCACTTGTAAAACCTACTGATATCCATGAGAGGCAAAAACTCAGACTACCTCATCTAGGAATACTAAGAACAAAAGAGAATATGATTGCAGAAATAAGGCATTGGCCTTCTTTGTGTTTTCTAATATGTGCAGCTAAAATATTAAACTCCAAACAGTTTTCAAGGCTTATTGTACACTTTAAAGTCAGGACGTCTTTGTTTATTAACAACAAATCATCCTTTTAAGCATACATGGATCATAAGTCAATCTTTCTTGAATTTCATGTAGTTCATCTCCATATTTTGCTTACATCAGCATCTCAAGGGCAAAACATTTGCCTTATCTATTTTGCTCATGAGAAAATGTGTTAATATGCTATATATGTTAGTTCATTATACACATTATACACATCTTACATTAGTATGCCATTTACATAGTTATTTACAAGTAAATGTATGTAAAGTATTATTGAAATATAATATAAAAAAATATGCTCTTCACAGTGAGTTCCTGATATTTAATGTAGTAACTGGTACATAGTAAACGTTAAGTATGTCTTTGCTAGAGGAATGAAGGTGAGATGGGAAATAGAGAGGGAAAGGGAAAAAGAAAGAATGAGTAGATGAATAGTTGGATGGATGGATGCATTTTGAGGAAAGAAAGAATTTTGGTAGAAAGAAGAAAGTTTGTCATGTTTCAGGGGGAAAATCATAGACTTTGAATGAGAAACATGTGTTTGAGCCTGGATCTTTTTTAGCTGTGTGACCTTAGCCTTAGTTTTACACCTGTAAAAAATATATAAATAGAGATGGTAATAACCATCTCATGTGTTTTCAGAATTAAATCAGAGAATGTGTGAAAAATACCCAGTTTTACAATACCTGAAATATAATAGGTGCTCCATAAATGTCAGTTTCTCCTTTTTGCATAGCTTGGCCTGATTTTACCTTAAAGGCAGGTTTCTCAGTATTTTCAAGTTACAGTTGAACAGATGATTTGAAGGTGGGGAATGACACAATTCCAACTCTTAGCACATCTCCCTCCTGTGCTGCTTCTTTTGGGAGTTTGCCACTAAGCAGGCGCCTTTTTTAACCTCAGTGTTTGAATGAGCTCATCTTTAGAGAAAGTTTCCTTCTTGTACTCTACTTTATTCTGTTAGTAGGCAATATTGATTTGTAAAGGCAGGTGAAGCAGCCCGTGAGGCATATGACGGTGCTATATGAAGATCGGATTACAATGTAAATAACAACAGTTCGTGACCAGCCTGGGCAACATGGTGAAAATCTGTCACTACAAAAAATAGAAAAATAGCTGAGCATGGTGGTATCTGTCTCTGGTCCAGGGCTACTTGGAAGCCTGAGACAGGAGATTTGCTTGAGCCCAGGAGGTCGAGACTGCAATGAGCCGTGATCCCACCACTGCACTCCAGCCTGGGTGACAGAGCAAAACATTGTCTCAAAAATGAAAACAAAAAGAGAGGAACCTAAATAATTAATTAAGTGAAACATGTGGTTATTGTGGTATATTTTTAACTAATATGTGAATTTGAAAATTAAATTTGCATAGCATTTCTTATCTGAATAAAAAGAGAATTAAAACATAACCATATTTGAAAGAGAAGAGTAATTGTGTCAATTAAAGAAGATAATATTCTTTTTTGACTACAGAAAAGGGGTAGAGGATGCCTGGCACAGAAGAAGCAATACACCGTTCCTTGACATAAGAAAAGAAAGATTGTAATATCACAGATATCATGGAGGAAAGAAACTACAGATGACTGACAACAGGAGAAGATGAATTAAAATGTGCTAACTGCAAGAGGGCTCACAGTAGGAGAAGAATGAGTACTGGTTACTCTTTCTAATACTTTAAAAATAGTACTGAGCACTAATTACCAAATGATAGTTAAGTCATGTTTTCCTGAAACAGAACTCTTTTCTTCAAAATTATGGATATTCTTTTCTTTTTCTTCGCTAACATACAAAATGAACTCTTTGCTTAAAAATAAAAATGACTTCATTCCATGCTTGCAGAAAGTAATATATTAGGTACCCAGAATTCAGTGGCTTCTGCATTTTTTTCTTTTTTATGTGGGTGTCAAATCTGTTGTGAGAATATAACAACTTTTATTATGCTTAAAGTACATTTAGCATAGCATGGGATAATATGTATTTTACATTATTTAGGAAGTTTTAATATTTATGAAAAATAAGCATTACATATGCTTACCCTTCTCACAGTGTTGAAACAGGAAAGTGAATCAACATTTGACTTTATGTAATTTTCTAATAGATGGTTAGATAGAGCATTTTTTGGAGTCCAATATGTATGGAGACTCACAACTCACCCAAAATTGGATGGGAAATTTAGGGTTAAGAATGAAAGGTATGGTAAAATAAAATAAGGTAAGGATATACATTTGGGAGAGTTCCATGGATATTTGTCTTATTTTTGGTTTATTAGATAATCATTTACTGAAAATACAATTTTACATATTTTGAACATTTGCTTAAGGTTTGTTAGTTTTATTGTACCAAATCAAGTTAGTTTTTAAATTGACATAGAGTCTTTTTTTTTTTTTTTTTTTTTTTTTTTGAGACGGAGTCTCTCTCTAATGCCCAGGCTGGAGTGCAGTGGCACAATCTCTGCTCACTGCAACCTCCGCCTCCTGGGTTCAAGCAATTCTCCTGCTTCAGCCTCCCAAGTAACTGGGACTACAGACACACGCCACCATGCCCAGCTAGTTTTTTTTTTTGTATTTTTAGTAGAGATGGGATTTCACCATATTGGCCAGGCTAGTCTCCAGCTCCTGACCTCATGATCAGCCCACCTCAGCCTCCCAAAGTGCTGGGATTACAGGCGTGAGCCACCGCACCCAGCCGAATCATAATTTCTTTAAGGTTATTGCAGCAGTCTGCAAGTATGGCCAAGCACATCCCCACCTTACTGCCCCTGAAACATAATTGCTTTGTCTGCCTCTTTTCTTATTCACCCTCATTCTTGGGGATCTGCTCAGGCACCATGCCACAATCTTCTCAAATTCCCATTTGTCCTTTAATTCCACAGTTATTTATTTTGAACCTATTATTCCAGGTGCTGGTAATAAGGAATGGCACTAACAGATGAGCTCTCAGGCTTCACAGAACTTCTTCCTGATGAAAAAGTAAATAAGCACATAAAAAAGTTTGTGATAACTGCTATAATTAGATTGTGATAAGTGACAAAATAATTGACTAGATTCTGAGACAGGTCAGGCTACCCTAATAAGATGAAACTTGACTAATCGACTCACACCAAAGTCCCTTGTCAGGTGTAAATGTTTTGCTATTTTAGGTAAGTACAAGGACTTGGCCTGCAAGCATTTCTACTCATCAAGCATTAAGTTGTCACTAGAATATTTACAGGTAGCACTGCTATAAACGTTTTATTTAAAAATATTTGAAATGAAATCAGCCCTACTTGGTATGCACTGGTCTTTCTTAACTGAAAATTCTTATAAACTGTAGAACATCACTGTTGGAAAACTATGAATATCCCTCACATAGTATATATAGCAAATTAACTTTCTCTGCAAAAGATTCCCTTATAACTCTATTAACAATGACCTCAAATCTTTTGCAGCATTACATCACTGGATATAAAAAAGGGAACCTGACTTGAAGTGGAAAAAGGAACAGATGGCAAAGTGTGTTCTACACACATATAGAAGAGTTTTTTTTTTTTTCATTTCTTTTCTTTTTTTTTTTTTTTTAAACCAGAGAAGCTGCTTCTCCTTTTAATCCAGTTCAGTATGTTCTAAAGAAGCTACTATTTCTGAAAGTATTGAACATGCAGGACCAGTTTCTAAGTATGGACCAATAAGAAGCAGGAAAATAATGATGTATGTTAAATGTCTGTCCTGGAAAAATGAGGAGGCTGCACTAGATGATTGCAGGGATCCCTTCCAGCCTGAACACTCCATGCCTTCTTTTTCCACAAACGCCACAGTGAAGTGGTATCAGTGTCTGCTCTAGCTTCCAATTGACATCACTGCTTTTTTTTTTTTCTCTAATGCTCTGCTTTTCTCATTTCTTTTATGACACTTACATTTTAAACATCTCCATCTTTTTTCTCAAACCTCATCTTTATCCAGTTCAAGGACTGCAGCTCTCTTTTGGTCTTGAACTAACCGAGTGTCAAGGCTCCTTCCTAATCCCTCAAATAGCTTATAATTCCAGACATCCTAAACCTGCATGATCATCCCACCACCACCTTTCTGCTCTTTCTTGGTGAACTTGATTCTGTTAAAAATCAGATATCTTTGGGGAATTTACCATTTAAGTTACTATGAATTGTTAACATTTTAGTGAAAGAAACACTTGATAATAGGATTTGTTTTGGGGAAGGATGGGAGTTGATGGTCAACATTAGTTTTCAGGGTTGATAAGGAGCTAAGAGGATTAAATACATGAATGAAAAGTTATAGGAAACTTCTTTCCTTGCCTTACATGCTAATAATCGTCATAAATCCTACCTCCTCAAAGATGTTTTCCCCTAGCAGTTTCTAGAGTGGTTTTAGAGTATTCATGAAATTAGTAGTATAAAATATGAGAATCAATCACTGGAAGAGTAGGGATTAGAGATATGTAATGAAACTGGAAACCAAAATGAATCAGTGAATATAAAGACAAGTAGACTGCTATAATGAATCCAGATAGCAATGGTCAGAAGCACAGGTCAAAGATTATATAAGAAGCCAGTACCCAGGGTTTACACCGAAGTTGAAGGTCACCATGAAGTCATGGGTATAAACAATATAAGGGGTCAGTAAGCAGACCTGAAGTACTGGGGGCTAGTGAGTCTTGAGTACTTATTGACCAGAACTGAAACAGAGATTGGAAGTAAGAATTTACGAAGAAAATGTTAGCAAAGCAGAACAAGGAGTACAAAGGACACGAGGGCTGAGGTTAAGGCAAGCAATAAAGCAATGCAGAAGATCAAGGAACTAGTCCCTGGTAGATGTTAGAAAACCAGGCAATAAAAATGTGACAAATATCTGTCTCATGTAGGAAACCTTGTATATGTTTTCTGCTTTGCAGCAAGAAATAGATGGCTAGATTCAAGAGCAGAGTAGCACACAACTCAGAGACAGCAAATGCTTACTTAGGAAACTGAAAAGTTCACTTTGTTGTGATGGGAACTATCAGAGTGAGGATCATTTGATAATCCTGTCGGAAAGACAGGAAAAAGAATAAGGTGGGTAGTGAGAGGAGCTAATGTTTCTGTGCTAGGCTTTTTACGGGTATTAGCCCATTTAACCACGCTTGCAGCAATTTTGGGAAGTTAGTAGTTGTCTTTGGTAGATGAAATAATTACGTCTGAGTAAAATTAAATGAATTGCCTATGGTCACCCACCTGATTTTTCAAGGAAGTAAACAAATTAACACTGTGAGAATAAAACTTAATTTTCCAATGTTATCCTATTTACAGTGATGTGCCATATGAAAAAAAAAATGAAATTTCAATGTTTTCATAGCTATAGAGTCAACACAAATTTTGGCAGGGGTATAAATGTTGGAGCCACAGAAGTGGGAAAAAAAAAGTATGTGGGCAGTGTTGAAACAAAAGTCCAGGGATGCTAAATTGCAAACACAAGGAAGATATTTTCCTCAGCTACATTTTGTAGAACCTGATTTGCTCTCCAGAATTTTATTTATTCAAACTAATAAAGTGAAATAAATAATTGTAATGTATATCTAACAATCATTGTGTGCTCAGCAAATGCCACATATGCTAAAATATCTACAGGCATTATCTCACACACACACACACACACACACACACACACACAGAGTTAGTTGCTATTATTATCTTCATTTTACCAATGAGGAAACTAAAATAGAGATAGGTTAAGACACAATCCTAGATCAACATATTTTTTAAAGGTTTGGAACAGAGATTTGCACACCAGTGGTACTCCTTCATATTGTAGTCTTCAGATGTTGTAATTTTATGTTCACAAAATAATATTTTTAACTTACATACGCTATAGGTGGAAGTATTCAAACTATAGGTGAGCTGACTCTTAAAAATCATTCTTTGTCATATAAGATAGAAAAAGATGTTTATGTAGTAAAACACTCATGGGACCAAAATGTCCTTGGCATTTAAAATTGAATATACAATTTCCATGCATATTTGATCTACTTATTGATAAAATATTTCACTTTGGATGGCTATAATTGTTGTTCACTGAGTGTGCAAAACGTATTTTTATATGACAGGTGTAGTGATATTTTGAGACTAGCACAGTTTTTGCGGTATTTCCATTTTTTAAACAAAGAAGGCATTTCGCTAAACTAACTTATCTTCACTGTAGAAATATCACCCAGAATAACAGCATATACTTGTGAATCTTTGTTAATTGAGTGAGGAATATTAATTGCTCTCCTAGTGCAATCATCCATCTTATCATTTCAAGTAAGTGGTCCATGTTTAATTGAATGTATTTTTCTCTAAAACAAATGTTGCATAGTTGCAAGTAAATAACATCTATATTTAGATATACCTTGTTTTCAGATAAACTTTGAAGCATCTGAGGCAACTTCTCATATACTTTCATATTTTTCATTCTGTTTTTCAGAGTGTCATGTGCCTAGAAAAATCAATGTAGGGAATTTTAAAAAAATAATTTTTAAAGGTAAAAAAAAAGATTACAGGATTACTTTTGGTTTTAAATGTCCATATTTTTCTAAATCCCTGAAACAACTTTGAACATTGCGGCTATAATTTAAGTTTCTCAAATTCCTCAATGAACAATAAGAAATTTTTCTAAGATGAAAAGTTAGAAATTCAAAGATGCAATTGTGTTTCACCCAGGGAAATCTTAAAAATTTGGGGGATAACTGAGAAAGTAATTACATAAAGCAGAATAGAATATTAAAGTTATCTCTAATGCTTTGGACTTTTCTGTGTTTATCTATTGTCACTAATGAAGTCATCTGGAAAAGCCACTTAATGATGATTTGTTAGTAATGTGTGCAAATTAGTTGATCATTCCAAAATCCAGCTGCTAGAATATTTTTGTATATCAAATTAAAGGAAGGTATTATTTTGTAGTTTATCATGCCTCATATTTTCTAGTTTAACAGTAAGTATTAAAAAATGTCACCTTTCTTGGATTTAGAAACAAAAAGGACCATTGTTAGATTTATATTTTGTTTTAAATGACAATTTTCCCCAATATTATAGAAAATGGAAAAGATCATGAGATATCATACAATTGTGATTCTTAACACAGAATAAATGCAACTAGCTCCTTTTAAAAAAAATCATTTGATGAAAATAAATGTTTCTGATACAACAGCACAGACTAGTGGCAAAGCATTTGTAGCAAATGTTTGCTTTGTTACGAGATATGTTGTCTGAGATAGTCATCTTTACATATTATGAAATTTTATCAAATAAGCTATATATTTAAAATAAGAATGATTATAATACAATATAGTTTTATGGATCTTAAGAGCATATTAGCTAAATCTATTTCATTCTTTCTATTTTATGTTTACTCCAAATAACTTAGATATTATTCTCAAAATGATAGCTGAAAATATAGACATAAAGGAAGATAGTGAATGTAAAAATATCTTATTGTTTAGACAGATACTTCTGAGGTCACATTTGTTGTTTTAAAGTTGCAATATAAACAATCCTTTATAAGCAAGGCTATTTTTCATTCAGGTTAACTACAGATATATACACTACTGTAGCCACTTTATACAGATGCTAATTTGCTTGTCCCAAGACTTTCAATTTATATGAATTCACTTCTATGACACTCTTCTAATATTTAAACATTATTTTCCCATTTTAAGTGTTTTGCTAATTGTTAAAATGTTTTTCCAAAAAATATTTTTTTTATTTAAGAAACTTCTGAACAAATTTGCCTGTTAATAAAGGGATGCTACTTTGGCCAAAGAAAAGTTAAAATAGATGTTTTCTGAACTGTCTCCTAATAATTCAAATTGCAAAACAGGATGAGCAAATGAGTTCATGGATGATTACCAGACCTCATTTTGACCTCTGAATCTTGAATAAATGTTCTTTCCCAAAATACATACTGAAAAATTTCTGCATTGATTATGCATACCATCTGGAACAGCAGAGAGAGTAGCCTCTATATTCTGCAATATGCAGGAGATTCTGGAACTGTAATTATTAGTTGACTCTTATTGAAATGACTCATAAACTGATAGTAAAAGGGAGAGATAATATTGAATGGTCCCAAAATGTCAGTGTAATGGATACTAAGCCCACGATAACTAAAATTGTGTCTATTCTGATGGAGTTGCAAAATATATCCTATAGCTTCTGAAGGTTTGTGTTACTCTATGATTATAATAATAATAATTTTAATTTGGGTTCCAGTCTCAGCTCTATTGCTTACTCTCTCTGATAACTTCAGAAAATTTCCCAGCCTCCCTGAGCTTTAACTTCTTAGTCTGTGTATTGTGTATGACATTAATTATCTAATATGGTTCTAGCGCTAGTTAAGTGAGATAATGTTTGAGAACACTGAGATATGCAAAATGAGAGCAAATTATTTGATAATTCTCAAATCTAGATTCTCTGCATTTGTGGCTACTTCGTTTGTACATTTGTTCAGATAGCAATGATTTTAATACCTCTGTTCAATCTCTTTTTATGAAGAAATATAAGTATCAGCTAAGTCTGATCCCATTTTTTACATCTGAAAACATATTCTTCTGAGATACAGAGCCAGCACAATGAATTAGAACAACGACTTCATTGCTGAACAGTTTTTAAATATAAAGAAAAAATTAGTAGCATAATTATATCCTCTAAAATTTGATGATAATCTGTTATGGCCTCTGTAGTAGTCAATCGCAAAGTATTTTTTTAGATAGAAACTCATAGACATTATTCTCTTACTCCTGCTAAAAATACTCACAAACACAATTATAGGGAGAATATCCATTCCACACATTCACATTTCCGGTGAATTACAAATATCTTCAACAGCAGATGGCCAGGGTGTTGAACAAGAAAGAAGTTCCCCTGGTATCTTTCATGACATTCCCAAGATGGACCTCCTCTCTCTCATGTTAGACCCTCTTCAAAGGGAACTTGAGGGGTCTAAATATTTGTTAAAAACTCTGAGCTTTTGTCTCTGTGTTACAAATAATAAAAAATAGCCGGTAATCAAAATAGAAGAGTTAATATAAATCACAATTGTCATAGCTTATGATCAAAATACTTGTTTTGGAACTGCAAGTTATTGTGTACACTCACTAATTTGGATATTTATCTTACTAAAGATAAAATAGACTTTGGAATTTTGCAGCTGTATGCAGATAGATCCTACAGGAAATAATCGAGGGATGATTCTGCAGCACCAGTGGCTTCATCCTTACCTAGAATATCTCCTTGGAAACATCATAGTTCTTCTTGTTTCTTTCTGTCATTTTGATCTTTAGGTGTGAACCACCATTTCACCTTTTTTTGCATCATAAACCACTCTGAATTGCAGGCCTAAACTATAAAACATCTTAGAAAAATATGCATATGCACTTTACACAAAATTTTCAGACTTTTTTAGAAGGCTCATAGGAACTCCAAATTAACCTCTGAATCCTATAGAGTTTCACTGAGAGAAGTCAAAGATCTCCAAGCTGTAGGATTTTACTCCTTTACCAGTTGGTGATAGCCAGCCTTTGTTTTCTATACTCACCATGGATAAATTATCACATTGAAAGAGAGGAGTTTATGGTTGGAATATCAAAATGACTTTCTTTCACAAGCATCATTCTGATCTCTAAGTAAAGCAATGGATATGCTACCTTTCAAATCCATGTGATTTTATTCACTTTGATTGTTTAATATGATACTAGTTTTACATATAAATTGCAGGTTTTGTAAAAACTGGTGCCTACGTGTATCAGAGAAGCAATATCACATTTGTATTTTTAATTTACAACCAGAAAACATTTTATTTTCTATAGCTTTGTGTCTTTAGAGCTTTATTATGTCCTAGAGATTACCTGCTCTTACTGCCCTCTGTGTAAATGAGAACTGTACTCTAATTCAGAAATATCCAATGAATGACCACACTTGATTTGTGTTAGAACTCATATTAGAATTCAAGTATTCTCAGTTAAAACTCAGTGTTCTTTCTTTACTGATCTCTTAGATTAAACTCTTCAACTGTTTACATGTTACATGGATTCAAAGACTTTTTCACAAATACATTCATATTAGGTAAATAAATAATCTCCTGGAAATGTTATTTCCATTTGCAATAAATTATTGTCAAGATTTTTAAAATTCTGGATAATTACTTGTCATGTAGATTTATTTGAATGAAGTCTGGTGGGGAGAAGGACAGTGTATGCTACTGTTGGTACCAAGCTACACCTACCCATGTAGCCTTCAGTCTTCTATTTGCATCTCCCTCATCTGGGGGTTCTCTAATTTTCTCAGTTCTTTGTATTTTACCTTCCACAATCAGCATCATCTCTGTCAGTTTCTTCACCAACACTAATGTATTAGCAGTCCTGCTAGTAGCTCTGCTTGTTACCTTTCCTGAGGGTAACTGCATCTTAATAAGGATCCCAGCATATGGCAGTAGTCTAAAAGTGCTGAGGGTGGAATTCTACCCCAGAGCAGGGATAGCAGCATTCTCAGTTCTCAGGAAATGGTCTGGACAGAGAGTTTTCTTTTCTGCAGCTCTATAGAGCTACCTTTGTGTAAGTTGGCAATCTATGGTGCTTTAATAGATTGCATTTAATAGATTAATCTACTTTGAGGATTCGTCTCTGAGTCTTCTATCTCTGCATGCCTCTTTATGCTGATTCCTCTGAACTGCATAATAGTATGGCAGAAATGGAACAAATTTTAAATTACACATAGAGAAATGACCCCTGTGGCAGCTGAACAGGTGAAAGGGGGGTTAAATTTGCTCTTATCTTTTATATGCCTACAGGGCCTTATTTGCTGGTGTTTAAATCTCTGGAAAAAAGCAGTAGAAAGTTTTAGCATTTTGCTACCTCTGCTACTGTGTTCCCACAGGGGCAGTGCCCTATTTCTTAACATTATTCATTGTCGTTCTGCTTCTAAACAGCAATACTTCTGAGGATGATTGTGTAGTACTGCAGATGCTGCTTTACTTCAGCTAGGAATACATTCCAGAAATTCTGTCACTGAAGATGTGCTTCTAAGGAGGATGTTATTTTGCCATGAGCAGATGAGATCATATGTTATATTTAGGATTCATAGGGAAGGCAACTCTTAATGGGTTACAGCATAGATCTAAAGTTTATATGTTATTTAAGTTACATTAACTTTAAGAAATGAATTTTCTTCTTTGTCCAAGGTAATGCAGTTTTGTAAAAGTGCTTAATCATTTTCTGTATATGATTGTGCAAAGAAAATTATAATTTCAGTAAAATTAGACCAGTTTGTGACATTTTCATATCATTGATATCTAGACTGCTGAGATTTTTTAATGTTTCTTTCTCATATTACATTTTGTAATGAATCTAGTAAAACCTCTAATATAACACAGCAATTGAAGGATTTTGCACCTTCTCCACTCCTTGATTTTATACGCTAGAAAATAAAAAATTTGAAATAGTTGCTCTAAAACATAATATGCTTATTTCAGTAGTCCTATCTTATTTTAGGTGCTTTAAAAGTGGGTTATTGACCTACTCAGAAAGCTATTTTCTGTAAATAAGATCTAAAAGTCTGTTTTTTTGAGCCTTATTTTCCTAGAAATCAATTCCACTGAATTTCACATTTCTATTTATTTTCTTTCTAGCACATTCAAAATAAAAATTGAAACCTCTTCAAGGATATAGTCAGTCTTTCCATAATTTCAAGCTACCTCAAGATACAACTACACATTTCTCAAATGACAAATTTTTGTGTGGGCATGAAAAAACAAAATATCATTTACAATAGTTATATTTAAAAGCTGTTTTCTTTCACTAGCGGCATAATGTGCTTTTGTGAGTTGTTTAAATATATTTTTCTTTTAGAGAAAGCATGTGCTTTTATGAAAAATTATGTTTTTACATTCTTGTTTTTCAAAAACAGTGAAATACATTTACTTTAAGCAAATGAAAAACATTTAAAAATGTATCACTCTTCAAGACAGCAAATAGAAATTGTGAAACAAAAACAATCTCACCCACATTACAGTAAATTTGGTTAGCAAGAGGGTGGAGTTGCACAATAATAGCTCTTAAGCAGATTATCTAATTTTCAAATAGCACATATTGCACTTTGTGTGAAACTGAGATGGAAAAGCACATTTCAATTTGACTGAGTACCTTTAAAAGTGAGGTTTATCAGTGCTCAATTTAATTTTGCATTTAATACATTTTTACTAGATTCATTTCTTCTCTCTCATTTTTGAAAGAATCTTTTATTGCTAGGGAAGAAAATGCTTAAGCCATTTTATACTATGACTACTGATTTAGGAAGAATTGAACTATGTGAATTTCATAAACAAGCCTGCAGAAACCAAATATAGCCTCTGGTTGCTAAGTAGCTTGCTGCTGATTCTCCCTACATAGCTGGGTAGTGTGTTAAGTTGAGAGGATCACTGATGTTTATTTGGAAGAACAAGGGTGAATAAGCCGTGATTGCATCCTACACTCAGGGTACTGGCAATTAGGTTATAGCAATTTGGCTGCCTGTATAATTGGAATTCTCAGTATGTAGTCTGGGCAGAAGCACATCTGCTCCTGGGACCCCTTATTAGGTGTATCTAAAATGTTTCGACCAATTGTTGAATGTGCTGGATGGCTATCCATTTATTCAAAGCTACATCCAGCATGTATAAAAACTGTCAGTGTTCCTAATTCAATAACATCAAACTACAACAAACTGGGAAGACTTTCGAGTTCTCTGGTCAACAGCACATTCATTTTTATGAATCCGTTTAACCAAAAAAAGCTTGCTTCTGTCACTTCTTTCTCTAATTTGAGCTTCGTTTTCTAGATAGAGTTTTACCTACCAAACACTGATTTTGCTGCTGTCATTCACTATTTTCATTCCAGTCCTATCCTCACTTTGCAGCAAAGCTATGCATTACTAAAAACAATGTGTACGCCTTTGAAATTCTGACTGCTATGCATTTGAACTAAAGGCAATTTAGGAGAATGGCATTTAAGCTTCTGAATTTTTTCTTTAGAAGTTAGAAAAATTAAAATTGTGAAGCTCAAATTTTAAATCACAGATGTCTCATATTCTTTGTTTGACAAACAGACATAATACTGTTTTATTGATTGTTTTAATCTTTAAATTTTGTCCTCTCTATGATTCACATGATGATACAAAAGCAGTCGTATCCAATTTGATAAATTTATCTCAGTCAGAAGGTTAAAGCAGAATAAAAAAAAAGTCTTAGAATTCATGTAGTAAAATCATACCCCTTTGTTTTTTTCCCTCATAAAAGAAAACTGAGGGCCATACTTAGTGACTTTTCTTAGAACACAGATAGATAGGACATTTTAACCCAGGAGTTTAGATCATAAGCTAAGTGTTCTTCATATAACGAAAATATTTTTCAGGTGGAAATTAAAATGAGTTTGAATTCATAATAGTAATCTAGCTTATTTGTGTAACTTTCCCCATTTTATATTGCAACTTCTATTGTATATATGTAAACATACACAGATAATAGAGATTTATATACCTTACATTTTGGTAGAGATTTATATACCTTACATTTTGGTAGAGAAAACTCATATGGATACTTTTTTCTCAATACTTTATTTTGGCATAGTATTCAAATAATTGGCTATAGGGACATGGACAATTGGGATTTTTTAGTCTTTACCTGACAAATAAAGTATGGTCTTTCTTTGTATTCATTTTCTGTTGATTCAAATAAAAGTTTTAAATTGTCACAATAGAAATAGGATAATCACTTTTATTTCATAATTTTTGTAGATGATTTCAAGTTTTTTGGGAATTCAATTATAATGTTGATGATTTGAATTTAATTCTATAGGAAATTGAGTTATAGAGATGGGAAGAGTGTTGTGAACAACAAACCTACCACATGCCTATACACCTTTTTTATGTAGCCAATTGAAAACTAAGATGGCATTTAGGGTAACTTTTTTCATTGTCATACATTTTTGTACCTAGACTCATTGTAAGCAACACAAGAATAAAGTGTTTAGAATCAAGATCAGAGATTAAAGTTTATGGTCAGTGTTAGAGGCTAGTGTAAAGGGCAATAATTGTTCACACAATCTGGGAGATAAGTGAAGATCTAAACCAAGGTCAGGGCCATAAGGATTGAGGGGAGAGAATAGATACAATAATAATACAATGTTTTATACCCGTAATCTAGAGAACTAAGTGATTACAGTTCTCTGAGAATAGATGAATAAAAGAAAAATATAAAGTGAGTTCAAATTATCTGATTTGTGCAACTGGGCAAATATTTTCAAGGTGTAATAGTAAAGTGTGTAGGCAGTCTGATCAGGTCCCATCTCCAATAATTATTAGCTGTGTGATTTCAGGCAAGTAATTTTACCTCTTTGAGGATCAGTTCTGTGATTTTCAAAATGGTGATAATATTAGTATCTCCAATATGAGATTGTGGAGTAACCACATAAGATATCAGAAGTGTAAGATACATCATAAGTGCTTAATCAATGTTACCTATTGTTATTGTTCACTGAGATAGAGAACACTAAATCAGATTAATAGAATAAAGGTAATTGGATATTTTCACAAGTTGAATCAAAGGTGTCTTTAGGATATTCATGTAAAAATGTCCAATTTAGGGGCTATCTATTTGGGAATTACAGTAATAGGCTATTATTCAAGCCATGGCTTTGTATTAAGCCATCATGAGAGATGTTATAGAATGATAAGGGCAAAATGTTAAAGATGAAGTCCTGAGAAGAAATATTATGAGATATACATGATCTATAATTAAGAGGGAATAAATCGAGTTATAGGAAGAAAAAAAGAGAACAGTAGCATCATGGAAGTTAGGAGAAAAGTTGTAAAATGGTACCCATGTTCAGTAGAACAAAATATTAGATGTGACAGATAAAATAAATGCAAGTCTGCATTTGGAATTATCAATATGAAGGTCATTGGCAATTTCAGACATGTCAATGTCAGTAGATAGATTCTCATGTACAAGGTGTGACGAAAAGGTTTGGAAATAGAGGTAGTGAAATTAAACTACTTTTTGAGAGAACATGACTGAAAAGAAAATGAAGAACATAATAACTATAAAGGATACAAAGCCTTTAAGAGATTTGTTTGTTTTGTTTTTCTTTCTCATTTAAGATGAGATATTTGAACTCTCTTTAAAGCTACCTTCAATAGAATTATTTTCTAGATATTGAAGTTTCAGGTTAACAAAACATCTTTTTGCATGTAAGATAAATGACATATTTTCCAAGAAAACAAAGATTGATGCTCTCTCAAATATTAGTCGTCAATTCCCATGGAAAACTTGTCTTGGTTAAACCACCCTTAAATGTAAAGTGAATGTGTCAGTTTCTGAATTAGCTTGTTTTTTCACTGCTATAAAGAAATACTCAAGACTGAGTAATTTATAACGAAAAGAGGTTTAATTCGTTTACATTTCCACAATACACAAAAGCATGGCTAGGGAGGCCTCAGGGAGCTTTTACTCATGGCAGAAGGTGAAGCTGGAGCAGGCATCTGCATATGTCCAGAACAGGAGGAAGGGTACAGAAAGGTGCTGCACACTTTTAAACAACCAGATCTCATGGTTACACACTCATGCTACAACACCACCAAGGGGGATGGTGTTAAAATATTAGAAACTGACCCCATGATATAATCACCTCCCACCAGGCCCCACCTCCAACATTGAGGATTGTGATTTGATATGAGATTGGGTGGGGACAAAGATCCAAGCCATATCAGTTTTCTATTTTAAATATTATTTTGTGGTGCATGGTGCTATAATCCCAGCACTTTGGGAAGCTGAGCCACAAGGACTGTTTGAGTCCAGGAGTTCAAGACCATTCTGGGCAACATAGTGAATCCCCGTCTCTACAAAACAAAACATTAAAAAATTAGCTAGGCATGGTGGCACATACCTGTAGTTCCAGCTACTTCAAGGAGACTGGGTTGGTAGGATCACTTAAACCTGGGAGATTGAAGCTGCAGTGAACCATGATCATACCACCGCACTCACCTTGAGAAACAGAGTAAGGTCCTATCTAAATAAATAAATACATAAATAATAAGAATCTGGCTCAAGCCAGTAATCCCAGCACTTTGGGAGGCCCAGGTGGGCAGATCACGAGGTCAAGAGAGCAAGACCATCCTGACATGATGAAATCCTGTCTCTACTAAAAATACAAAAATTAGCTGGGTGTGGTGGCACATGCCGGTAATCCCAGCTACTTGGGAGGCTGAGGTAGGAGAATCACTTGAACCCAGGAAGCGGAGGTTGTAGTGAGCTGAGATCGCACCACTGCACTCCAGCCTGGTGACAAAACCAAACTCTATCTCAAAAATAAAATAAAATGAGATAAAATAAAATAAAATAAAAATTACTTGTGCTGTTTGTAGAACCCTGGCAAAATATGTGTGTGTGTGTGTGCATGAGTGTGTGTGTGTGTGCCTTGCTGCTATTTGATTTGATATCTAAGTGATCAGTTCGTTTTACAGTGGACTACGATCTGAATATGATGCTTAAATGCTGATAAACTTGATGCTTAATAAGCAAATGGACTTCAGAATGTTTATCCAGGCTTAACAGTAAAATACATCAGGGAATTAAGTATGTGGGTAACATGTTGATGATCATTTACCTGTCAACAATCTACCATTTTTATGTCTTAGATGTCAAGAAGAAAGGGATCCAAATAGGCCTGAGAAAGCAGAGATTCCACTAGTGTATGTAGACTGTCAGCCCTAACCTGTCCTGACTTTTATTAAAATAATTAATAAATGTGTATCTTTCATTGAAATACTTAATACTACATTTATTTGGGAGATATGCAGTATGAGTATCAGTGGGTGTACTGCCAGATACCAATGTTGAATATCCAAGAATAAAGCTTATTTTAGACCTACAGACCAGTGGGAATCTGAAATATTCATTGGTCAGGTATGTTCCACCCCATGATTTAGACACTTACCTATGTCCTCTGAAGTTTTAAACACAAACAAATGAAGATATAGGTTTTCTGCTTCCTGAACAAGGGCCAAAGTTAGTTGTCAGAAGCATGCTGTCTTGCTGGTATTTACTCACTTATCTTTTCATGCCTAATTTTTAAATGAAGTATACTGTTATTATTAAGCAGGAAACCACTAATAAGGAATTTCATGAATAAGGAACTTAAGCTAGCATAGTTGGGCACCATAACATTTGGGATGGGGGAAATGGACTGTAAGATAGGTCTGGAGTTGTTAATTAGCAGGGTGGTGAGACTGAAGGAAGGCTGAAATGATGAGGGTGTGGAGAGGTAGACCAAGGGTCAACCTAGATAGGGAAGTAAGAAGAGCCAGAAATTAAAGACTTAAATGTAAAACCTAAAACTATATATATATATAAAAAAAAAAAACCCAGAAGATAACCTAGGCAATACCACTCAGGACATAGGCATGGGTAAAGAATTCATGACAAAGATGCCAACAGCTATTGCAACAAAAGTAAAAATCAACAAATGAGATCTAATTAAACTAAAGAGCTTCTGCACAGCAAAAGAAATTATCAACAGATAGACGACTTACAGAATGGGAGGATATTTGATATTTTTGCAAACTATTCCTATAACAAAGGTCTAATATCCAGTATCCATAAGGAACATAAACAAATTTATAAGAAAAAAAAAAAACCCCATTAAAAAGTGGGCAAAGGCCATGAACAGGCACTTCTCAAAAGAAGACCTACATGTGGCCAACAACCGTATTGGGAAAAAGCTCATCACTGATCATTAGAGAAATGCAAATTAAAGCCACAATGAGATATTATCTCACACCAGTCAAAATGGCTATCATAAAAAGTCAAAAATAGTACAAGCTGGCAAGGTTGTAGAGAAAAAGGAATGCTTATACACTGTTGGTAGGAGTGTAAATTAGTTCAACCACAGTGGAAGACAGTGTGGAGACTACTCAAAGACCTTAAGTCAAAAATAATATCGATCCAACAATCCTATTACTAGCAATCCTATTACTATATACTCAAAGAAATATGAATTGTTCTATTATAAAGACATATGCACGTGTATGTTCATTGCAGCACTATTCACAACAGCAAAGACATGTAATCAACCTAAATGACCATCAATAATAGACTGCATAAAGAAAATGTGCTACATATATATATGGAATACTATGCAGCCATAAAAAAAGAACAAAATCATGTCCTGTGCAGGGACTTGGATGGAGCCAGAGACCATTATCCTTAGAAAACTAAAGGAACAGAAAGCCAAATACTACATTTTCTCACTTATAAGTGGGAGCTTAATGATGAGAACACATGACACACAGATGGTAATAACATACACTGGGGCCTATTGGAGGGGGGAGGTTGAGAGGAGGGAGAGGATCAGGAAAAGTAACTAATGGATATTAGGCTTAATACCCTGGTGATGAAATAATCTGCACAACAAACGCCTGTGACACATATGTTTCCCTATGTAACAAACCTGCACACATGTACCCCTGAACTTAAAAGTTCTTAAAAAAAAAAAAAAAAAAGTAGAACCAGGAGCTGAGACAGAATGTGAGAAGAAGAAAGAGTAAAAGGCAAGAATTTATGTGGAAGAAATGATTTAGTGAAAGGAATAGTGGTTAAATAATTAGAGGTTATTGTAAGAAAGATAGAATTGCAGATAAATTTAGTTTTAGCTTTATTTGTGAATTGAAGACAATCGTTTGCCATTTTAAAAAAGTGGGTTTGTAGTTAGTCAACAAATTAATATCCTACAGCATGAGCTTTTATATCAGAGCAAATTTTTTTTTCCATATGAATTTTAGAATAGTTTTTTCTTATTCTGTGAAGAATGACATTAGTAGTGAAATAGGAACAGCATTTAATCTGTAGATTGCTTTGGGCAGTATAGCCATTTTAATGATATTGATTCTTCCAAAAGATTCTGTATATTCTTTAAATATTATTGGCTACAATACTTTACATCAAGGAAATAATATAGACTCTCATTTTAGGATATCATTTCTTAGCATTAATTTGTTAACTTCATTTATCTCTAAGGTAGTTTTTACTGTTCTCCTTTTTTATCTGAACAACTGACTTAAATGTGACATAATACAACTGCCAGAAAATGTGAATTAAAGCTATCTCTCACTTTTCCTTCCAGGGAAATCTTGAGGAGTTTGATACTTTTCATCCTCCAGCCATAAAATCATCTTGTGGGGGGAGGCTGTACACTGGTAAGTCTCACTCATTCTAATTTTTCTCTTTAATGCTCAATATAATACAGTCTTTGACTTGGTTTTAATGTACAACTAGCATGACTCAAAAGATATCAACATCATTGCTTGGCTAATTATAGAATAATTCTTTTTTGAAAAAACGTATAATATGATTTCACTTTTCCTTCTCATTACTCTAGTAATAGGAGTGCTATTAAAACTCATAGATATAAAATGAAAATTATGTGCTGGAATGGAAAGTAATATTTTTTAATTTTAAAATTGTGCTAGTATTACTTACAGCTAATTTTTAGAATATTATATATATTTACACCTTGGCTCACAAGCAATAGTTGAGTGAGGATCCACGAAGAGATCTGAAGCTATGATTTTTAAAAAGCTAATACACTATACTTATTATATATAAATTTTATGCCATAAAGTCAAATATGTAACCATTATGTTTCGATGCATTGTTTCTCTCTTACCAGTATATAGCATTAGTATTTCTTGGTATCATGTTTCTGAGCAACACTCCTCCCAATTTGCCATCGCGCTCTCTCTCTCTCTCTCTCTCTCTCTCTCTCTCTCTCTCTCTCTCTGTCTCTCTCTGTCTCTCTCTCCCTCCCTCCCTCATTTACAGGTACACATACAGAAACACACTCATACACACACACACACTTACATGCTCCTTAAAATATTTATCACATCCAGGTCACCATTAGTTAATTTCAACTTCCCCAGTTCATGTAAACTACAGACTCAGCAGCACTTCTCATGCCCTCACTTTCTGATTAGTGGAGGTTTGGGTGGAATACTTCATTAGTTACAAATGCTCAATCTGCACCCAAGTTCATATACATTGCTATAAAATCATGCAAATTTACTACTATCTTTATAGTAGTAAAAAATATAAACTGCATACAGTTGAAATGTAAAAAGATATAACAACAAAGTCATGTATAGAAATTAATTAGAATAAGATTTTGGGAATCTCAATCCTAAAAATCCCCTGCTTTTCCTGATTTTTATCTACTTCCAGAAGTTCTATTTGATACTCAAGGACTCTTCAAAAACACTAATTCTAAGCATTAGATTGAACAGATATATTGCATGTTGCAAGGTAGCAAGTGTGTTTTTACATTTATACATACAAATAAGCTTGTACATGTGGCTGATGTGGAAAAAAATTCACTATAGCAAGAGTTTGAGGAGACTTAGAAGAGTCCCTAGTGATCTTATTTGAATATTCCTATTCTGGAAAGTCTAGGGAGTGAAAGAATTTCAGGAAGGTAGTTATATAGAGAATCAAAGTACCAAATAATAGGGAAGGATAACTTGTGTCCCATAGAATAGCTCCAAAGATACTTTGGCAAGTTGCCATCTGTTGACACACATCATTTATGATCACTGTATTGTAGAATCCCTTAGTCATGGATAAGCTTACTAATTTTTTTCTTAGTAATGTCTTTAGTTTTGGGCTACCAGATGTTATACTATGAGGAGAAAAGAGGAAAATTAAATGGCTATAGTAAGAAACCATTTAACCCAAGTTGTTTCTGCATGTGTGAACCACCAATTCTATAAAATAGTTGTTTTTCAGTGTATCAGATAACATCCTTTGTTGAGTATTAATCTAGATGTTCCCATTCCTACTCCTTCCAATAGTAGCTTACATTTAATCAACCTTCAGTTCAAATCCAAAACCAGGCAGGTAGGATGTTAAGTGACAAATTCAAGACATTCCAGCTAGCCAGCTTTCATCAAATCTTTAATATGAAAACATTCCTAATTCCTGATTCCACTTATTTGAGACTTCTCATTGAAAACCTAATAATGCTGAAACAATTCAAAATCCTTTTAAATGTTCTGTTATCCAGAAATCAATTCACCATCTCTTGTCTTCAAAAAATATGCACACCTTTCTGAAAAACAGATATATATTGTGTCTACATCATTCCTTTGATCTATGAATGTAGTAAACTCTATAAAAAAAGAAAAATAGGCTCTGCTGGCACAACTCGGTGAATCCTTAATGATGTATTTGTATTAGGGACAGAACTAATAGGATATATATATGTATATGGAGTTTATTAAGTATTCCACAATAGGCTGTCTGCAAGTTTGAGGAGGAGGAGAGCCAGTCCGAGTCTCAAAACTGAAGAACTTAGAGTCCAATGTTCCAGGGCAGGAAGCATCCGTCACTGGAGAAAGATGTAGGCTGTGAGGCTAGGACCGTCTTGCCTTTTCAGATTTTTCGGCCTGCTTTATATTCACTCGCAGCTAATTAGATGGTGCCCACCAGATTAAGGGTGGGTCTGCCTTCCCCAGCCCACTGACTCAAATGTTAATCTCCTTTGGCAACACCCACACAGACACAACCAGGATCAATACTTGCATCCTTCAATTCAATCGCACTGACACTCAGTATTAACCAGCAAAATATTGATTATGGCATTTTTCACAGGACACTCAGCTGTTAGATAATTCACTTAAATTCAACTATATTTTGGGGATCAATTTCTGCCTAACCAAGTCATAGTCCATATTATTTAGCTTGTCTTAAAAAAATTACTACCTGGCACTATGTTCTCTATACTTGGACCCTGCAATTTGTCCATATTTTTCCTCTACAGAAAGACAAGGACAGATAGATTAATCAGTTTTGGTCTCTCATTTTGTATTGGTTTTTTTCTGAGTAGTCTTTCACTTCACAAAGATATCTGTGTTATCTACTATCTACCAAACACTTAAATAGGGAAAAGTTAGTTTGCTACTTTCCCAGAACACAATGAAGATTTAAGCAGCTTTGTACTCAAAGTTCAAGGTTGCTTATGAATAAAATGACAAACCATAGAGTCCGAAGGTGAAGATGAAGCGGAATGTGAGTATGACAAATTACTTGGTTTGTATCTTCACTAAATAATCCATGGGCAGTGTTCAGGACACAAGGCCCCATTGATCAAAACCAAGATTTTCTCAACTGTAATTTTTCTATTGGATAGATTCTCCATGTGGACTCCAGTCCTTTTCTCACCCATCACCAGGCCCCTC
Organism: Macaca thibetana thibetana; assembly: GCF_024542745.1. Classification (NCBI taxonomy): domain Eukaryota; kingdom Metazoa; phylum Chordata; class Mammalia; order Primates; family Cercopithecidae; genus Macaca; species Macaca thibetana. The sequence goes on from NC_065592.1 coordinate 70,654,986, forward strand.
CTATATTTGACCCTTCTTATTCCCCTGAGCCTTCCCTTCTCCCAGGTATCCCTCCTAGGGGTTAACATTAGTCTAGTCACTCATGTTTCTTCTCTTTTCAGTCTATAGCTTTCATGATAGAACTCATCTACCCTTGTAGCTTCAAGGGTCATTTCTATTTCGTGACACTCAAATCAATATGTACCCCTAAGGCCTCATTTCTGATAAACAAATCAACATATCTATTTGATAGCACACTAGCTTCTTACCTTACAATATGTGAAAATTGAGTTCATAATGTTTTCCCAATATTTTCGCACAAACCCCTTTCTTTTGTTTTCCCATTTCTGTTAAAGGGTCATCTACCCAGTTTCCCCAAAAGAAACCTAGAAATATATTTGACTCCTTTCTCACCTTCTCACCTATCTTAACATTTTACTCACAAAATCTTGTCAAAGCCATTGTGTTAGTCCATTTTCATGCTTCTGATAAAGACATACCTGAGACTGGAGCAATTTACAAAAGAAAGAGGTTTAAGAGACTTACAGTTCCACATGTCTGGGGAGGTCTCACGATCATGGTGGAAAGTGAGAAGCACATCTCACAGGGCGGCAGACAGGATAAGAAAGCTTTTGCAGGGAAATTCCAGTTTTTTAAAAACCATCAGATCTTGTGAGACTTATTTACTATCAGGAGAACAGCACAGAAAAGACCTGCCCCCATGATTAATTACCTCCCACCTTTGCCCTCCCACAACACATGGAAATTCAAGATGAAATTTGGATGGGGACACAGCCAAACCATATTTTTCTATCCCTGGCCCCTCCTAAATCTTATGTTCTCATATTTCAAAACCAATCATGTCTCCCTAACAGTACCCCAAAGTCTTAATTCATTTCAGTATTAACTCAGAAGTCCACAGTCCAAAGTTTCATCTGAGACAAGGCAAGTCCCTTCCACCTATGAGCCTGTAAAATCAAAAGCAAATTAGTTACTTCGTAGATACAATAGGGATACAGGCATTGGGGCAATACAGCCATTCCAAATGGGAGACATTGACCAAAACAAAGGGCCTACGGACCCCGTGCAAATTCAAAGTTCACCAGGGCGGTCAAATCTTAAAGCTCCAAAATGATCTCCTTTGACTCCATGCCTCACATCCTGGTCATGCTGATGGAAAAGATGGGTTCCCATGGTCTTGGGCTGCTCTGCCCCTGTGGCTTTGCAGGGTACAGCCTCCCTTCCAGCTGCTTTCACAGGCTGGCATTCAGTGTCTGTGGCTTTTCCAAGCGCACGATATAAGCTGTCAGTGGATCTACCATTCTGGGGTCTGGAGGATGGTGGCTCTCTTCTCACAGCTCCACTAGGCAGCACCCCAGTGGGAACTCTCTGTGGAGGATCCAACCCCACATTTCCCTTCCACACTGCCCTAGCAGAGGTTCTCCATGAGCAACCCACCCCTGCAGCAAACCTCTTCCTGGACTTCCAGGCGTTTCCATACACTTGAAATCTGGGCAGAGGTTCCCTAACTCCAATTCTTGACTTTTGTGTAGTCACAGGCTCAACACCACATGGAAGCTGCCTAGACTTGGGGCTTGCACCCACTGAAGCCATGGCCCGAGCTCTATATTGGCCCCTTTCAGCCAGAGCTGGAGCAGCTGGGACACAGGGCATCAAGTCCCTAGGCTGCACACAGCCCAAGGAACCTGGGCCCCACCCACAAAAACCACTTTTTCCTCCGAGGCCTCTGGGTCTGTGATGGCAGAGGTTGCCGTGAAGACCTCTGACATGCCCTGGAGACATTTTTCTCATTGTCCTGGTGATTAGAATTTGAATCCTTGTTACTTATGCAAATTTCTGCAACCAGCTTTAATTTCTACACAGAAAATGGGATTTTCTTTTATATTCTGTTTTCCTTATAAAATTGAATGCCTTTAACAGCACCCAAGTCACCTCTTGAATACTTTACTGCTTAGAAATTTCTTCCACCAGATATCCTAAATCATCTCCCTCAAGTTCAAAGTTTCACAAATTTCTAAGGCATGACCAGAATGCCACCAGTCTCTTTGGTAAGAAATAGCAAGAATCACTTTTGCTACAGTTCCCAACAAGTTCCTCATCTCCATCTGAGACCCCCTCAGCCTGGATTTCATTGTCCATATCATTATCAGCATTTTGGTAAAAGCCATTCAACAAGTCTCTAGGGAATTTCAAACTTTCCTACATTTTCTTGTCTTCTTCTGAGCCCTCCAAACTGTTGCAACCTCTGCCTGTTACACAGTTCTAAAGTCAATTCCACAAATTTTTAGGTATCTTTTCAGCAGCACGCCACTCTACTGATACCAGTTTACTCTATCAGTCTGTTTTCACACTGCTGATAAAGACATACCCAAGACTGAGCAATTTAAAATAAAAAGGAGGTTTAACGGACTTACAGTTCCACATGGCTGGGGAGGCCTCACAATCATGGCAGAAGGTGAAAGGCATGTCTCACATGGCAGCAGACAAGAGAAGAGAGCTTGTGCAGTGAGACTTCATTTTTTAAAAACCATCAGATCTTGTGAGACTTATTCACTATCATAAGAACAGCACGAGAAAGACCCACCCTCATGATTACCTCCCACCAGATCCCTCCCACAACACATGGAAATTCAAGATGAGATTTGGGTGGGGGCAAAGTCAAACCATATTACCCATCAATGGACAGGTGGGAAATATTATAGGAATAAGAAACGTGTAATCCAATATATTTGTAAGTCATGTTTAAAATTCATCAGTGGAAACAAAATCCATTAGGAAAAACAAAATAATCACCCTCATCTAAAGGAGAAAAAGGCAATTCATATCAAAGTAAGAGGTAATACTCTCATATTTCACCATTTAGTTCAATGCCTTTTACTGGAAACTTCAATCTCTATTATTTTATTTCATTAATACTTTAGCAGTTTCTATTACATATATGTGCATATGTATTTACATAAATATTTTTAGAAAAAATATATTTTTGCCATAACCGTGGTAAGTTCAATGTTCAAAATTTTTCAATAGACAGTGTCAGCGAGAATCACCTTATGTGCCATATATTATTATAACAAATGCTTCCACATATATTATCTGAACATGTATGTTCTTCTCTTATCCTTTTATATTTTATAATACATGTGACATGCTTACACCTGACCAAATATTAATTGTGTTTTGGTACTTTTGTATAGAAACTTAGCACAGCCAAAATACTGTTGGAAGGAGGTACCTATGTGTCTCTCCATGATGGTGAGCCATGTTTGCGAACTACAGAATCTTTATTTCCCCGACAGTTTGGAAAAGGTCAAATTCTATCTGCCTCTCTTTCCCCCCAGCTTTAATGCCTGTGCTTTTATCTCAAACAACTATTTTTAACAACATGATGAAAAGTCCCCATTCATTCACTAAACATATATTTTAATTACTGGAAGAAGAAATTTTGGTTACCTACAGATATATGACATAATATAATCATTCACATTGTATTTCACTTTCTATTTATTTATAGTAGACATTTCCCCCCAAGTGTAAGATTTTCAGGAATCTGACTCTAATTCCTATCAATGGCCAGAGTGAACTGAATTAATAGAAAGAATTACCCCTTTTTATTTATTTTACCAAGGCCAAGTCTCTAGAGAAATTCTTTATTATTGCAGACAATACATTCTCTGGTTTGCTGGCTGGCTTTAATGGGATGTTAAAATCGATTGGAGCTATTTCTCTGTCACCTGAGAAGCACTGTAGATTTTGTGGTGTGTTGCAATTTCATATCCTTCTCATGTCTTTTTTTTTTTTTTTTAAGACACTCGCTAAACCAAGTGTCTTACTTGCTTGTGAGACCACAACTTCCTTTTTCTGAGGAAATAATTCTTGTAAATGTATAATGTACATGGAATCCAGTCCCCACCGTGATAGTTGTGTCAAAGTCATGATACATAATATTGTCTATTGTAAAAACTACACTGAAATCGTGGGGAGGTTCAGATTTTGCTGTATGCAATTACTGACAGTGCTCCTCCACTGAGAAAACAGTGCCCCCTTGTGATGGCAGGTTTATTACTGTAACTGTACTGTGACTGCTCCGGATGAGCACAGATTGTGGGCTAAGATAAACAAAATGATTTTTTGTCTATCTTTGTCTTTTTTAATTCACTCTATTAAAACAGTTTTTTTCCATGACTCTTGAGAAACTTAGGCAGGTCATTTGACTTTTCCAGTAATTTTTAGATGCTAAAAAATATGTTCACAATCATTTCAGATCTTTTAAACAATGTCAGTTTATGTCCAGTCCCATGGTTATTTAATGCTGAGACCTCTCTTCTTGGCCAAGTTTGTGCCATTTGTAGGCTAGTAGTCTAAGAAAGATGGAGTCATCAGCTTCCTTCCATCTCCTTGTTCAATCTTTGTACTATTTCTCTTCGTCCAGCTAGCCAAAGGCAGTTTCAGAATGTTTGGCTTTGGGACATGGTGAGAGAAATGTGTGAGGAACAGCCAAATTTTTAGTTAACGGGCATTGGCTTGGACTGGTTATTATTTAAAGCTGGCACTTTCTTATCAGTACATTTGTGGTTTCTCCAGAGACACCATCAATTGCAAGAGACACATTAGAGCAGCATTGGTTATGCAAGTGGTGAACTCTACTGAGATCCATTGCTTAACCCTTCCTTGGCCCTGAAGTATCCTGAGTTAATCTCTAGTTTCTCTTTCTTGAGATCTGTTCATGCCTGCCTGGGCTTCCTTTTGTTAGGATTTTTTCTTACCCTTTCTATTTCTCAAGTGGTGAGGTTGAAATGTTCTGTGAACTGTAGCATAGGTGTTTAATTTAATCATCCACATGGTTTCCTTGGAGTCTTTCTATCTTGACTTGGGATGAATAGGTTACACCTCAAATGTTTTTAAAGTCAGTGGGGGCAGCACAGCTCTCTCCAAGGAAATAATCTTCAAATATCATCTAATTTCTTACTTCCTAAAAGTGAGTGAGGGATTTAAAGGTTATCTAAATTTTTTTTAAAGTTTCTCAGATGTATCTAAAATTTACATTGTATTTGAAATGTGCTCAGCCAAACACCCATTCTAAATCTCTTTTATATGCACCAAGAGAGTCTGAAAGAAATGTGCATTCTCCTATGATGAAAGTTGGCAAGATCTGGTAAAACCAGCTCAAATCTAACTGTCAAATGGTTTGTATTATGGTTATGTACATCTACACATATTTTTATAATTATTCTCAGGCAAAATTGCTTAATGATCATTAAATTTCTTGAAGGATTTGGACAAAACTGGAAATGTGTAAGCAGTTCAGAAATGAAACACTTGAGACTAGTGAATTAGGACATCTGACTACGTTGCTGAATATAACACAGCATGTCATCTTTTTCCTTAAAGTATCACATTATGAGAGTTAATTATACAATTACTATAAAAGTGTTGTGTCTGTCACAAAAGACTTATATAATAAGAGCTTCCATTTTCTCAAGACACCAGGCATTCACACTGAGCAATAAAACAAAATAAACAACAAATAAAAATTCTTTTCAGGGGAAAACTGCCTTACTGCCTTCCTGGTTCAGAAGCAGCTAGAATTTATAAGTCTCTATTTATATAATAGTGTATAAACTTACTCTAGAATAAATTAAATGCATTACTTAAATAAAATACTAATACTGTGACTGACAATGACAAAAATGCTTATCATCATTAAATTATGCAGTACTAAAACATTTGTTATCTCACATGAAATACCTCTTATGACACTGACAAAGCAAATACTACTTTCACATGACATTTGGAAATATATCTAAAAATGATTGAAAATATATTGTGTTAATATAACAAATAGAAAGTACTCATGATTGGAAATAATAAGCTATTTAGTTAAATCCAAAATAATTAGAGCATATCAATTAAAGCTGTCATTGTGAAAAATATGTATTTGAAGTAATTCATAATCATTATATTGCAAACCACTGAAGTCATTTTGAAGCATAAGACCAAAGCAGTATTTTTCAGAACAAACACTGGCATATCTATCATGATTGTGAAGAATGTTTTACCTTTATTAAATGAAGGGTTCTTTTTTCCAAAGCTTTTTTTTTTTTTTTTTTTGACTCAACACTGTAGCATTTTTACTTAGGCCCTAAATTGCAATTCCATATATAATCGAATGTCAGAGGCTAATAAGAAAGTAAATTTAGCACATAAAAATTAAGAATAAGAATACAAATTTCTCATAATTCTCTAATAAACTCTCATACTTGATTAGAAAAAAAAATGTTCCATTTGAGGTCTGACAAATAAAATGCATGAGAGATCATGATCATGTGGAGAAAATAAAAGAAAAAAACAGAAGCGAATATAAAGATTTGTGAAATATTTGATGGTACAAACACAGAAGTTAACTTTAGGTAAAGAAAAGATGTAGAATTTTACTTTCTGAGTGCATAGAAGAAATTATGTGCAGAATTGATTTTTGTTTTCACAAAAGGATGGACAGGAGTCCTTGCTTTTCAGTTTATAATACCCCATTATTTGGGCACACACATCTGTGGCATGGCTGGAGAGGACCAGGTTCCTTTCTCAATGGAAGCTCTGAATTCTCCATTTTTAGAAAAGTTTGAAGATAAATTGTTGTCTGTTAATTTATAATGATTGGCCATACACTTAAAATGATTAATTCTAATTTAGTTAGTCATAACAGTGATACATTTATGTATATATACATATATACATAAAAACATATATTTAATGATTTACAGAAATCTAAATAAGTTTTGCTTATTGTGATTTGCACATTGTAATCAATGTGTCAAAAATCTTTCATTTGAGAATTTGTAGTATATATATAAAAATAGGTAAAATATTATTTTAGTTTTAACACTTGGACAAAGAATATATGCTTCTAGTACAATATTTTCTGAGGCAAAATACAATTCCATTTAAAGACAGCTTTATATAAAGCCCATATAAGACGTTTTTGGAAGCCTAAAAATACTGAGGCATAAAACATGCTAAAGGAACAACCTAATTACAACCATATAATTCAATGGGCTATCTGCTCTATAATGTTGAATTATTGAGAACAGGAAAACAATTAATGGAAGAAATCATTTTTAAAATGTGAATTCAGTGTTTTGGCTCTCCTTTATAGCATTTTATTCATTCTAGTGGCTCAAATAAAACTTAGTCAATGTAAATCTTAACTGCTACCCAATCTACATAAACCACGATAAATTAATTTAATGTTTTTTTTCCTATATTTTAGAATGGAATACCCACTGTGTAAAAATTGTGTAGGTTGTTTTTTATTCTGTGCACTACAAGTGCCTTGTGGCCTTATTTTCTTTCCAGTTATTTGCTGAAATGTAATGCCATTACTTTCAATGGCAAAAACGGTGATTACTTTTGCATCAACCTAATACTAATAATCTTGTTAGGCAGCATTTGAATATGAAAAGGGAAAGTGATTCTCTATTGCTTTCATTCAACAAACATTTATTCATTGCTTACTGTGTGTGCCAATAAATTAGAATGGTATGTATGAGAGCAGTGTATCAGAAATAATAAGAGATATGAGACCCAAACTGCCTTATGCTAGAGAGGTTTATCATCAAGCATAACAAACAAGGAAGTTCAAATTTCCAGGTTTGGTTATTTCTGAGACACACGTCATGGAAGATTCAGGAAAATTCCTTCTTGTATGTAACTCTGCTTTCCTCGGATTTCTGTTCTTGGGTTAATTTACCCACAGTCACGAGGTGACTGCAAGATGACTGCTACAAAGGCATTGATTTTCTCACGCCTGAACACCTTCTTCAGAAATGTCCAGGCAGGCTCTCTTAAGTGCCACTGACCACATTTGGAAAGCAGCATTACAAGATAAAGCATCTCTCATTTTCATATTCTATAATGGAAGGCAGATCTATTAGAAGGGAATGCAAGTGTGTGTATGTGGGAGTGGGTTGACTGTTGATGAGCAACCAGAAATGTTTAATGTAGGGGATCTATACAATTGTGTTTTTACATAGTTTAGAACAACCATACTGGTGGGTATAAGTCTAGCAAATCTTGACAGAGAAGGTAATGCTTGCCATACAGAGGATGAGTAATAGTTTTCAGATAAAGAAAGGGATTCATAAGTGGCCAGGGATGATAAGAATTATAGGATTTTCCAGTCACATTAATATTAAGTGACTAGCATGTATTTCTAAGAATATTCTAGTGGCATAATAAATGTGAAAACGGATCATGAAGTCAAGATATCGAGAACATCCTGGCCAACATGGTGAAACCCCCTGTCTACTAAAAATACAAAAATTAGCTGGGCGTGGTGGTGGCACACCTATAGTCACAGCTACTCGGGAGGCTGAGGCAGGAGAATCGCTTGAACCCAAGAGGCGGAGGCTGCAGTGAGCTGAGATCGCGCCACTGCACTCCAATCTGGCGACAGAGCAAGACTCCATCTCAAAAAAAAAAAAAGAAAAGAAAAGAAAAAGAAAACAATATTGTATTGATATGCATCTAAACTAGGATATAGTATTGTGTCATGCCAAATTGTTGGTTCATTTTAAGCACAGAAAAAACAATGTCCAAATAAATAGTAACTTTTAAAAATACTGTTTGATCATAAAATGGCTCCTGTTTCAAAGTAGAAGATAGTATTCTTATTAATAATAAATATTTAACTTCTTCAAATGACAAAAGTAAGATTATTAATAACTTCAATGTTTCTTCAACATCTGAAACTGAGTTATACATAACAAGAGTAAAATTATTGTGCCAAACATTGTAATAAACTATTTATATACATTAACCTTTATATGAATTAACTCACAATGCCACTAAGAAAGCACTATCATTTTTCTTATTCTACAGATTAGAAATTTGAAGTGCAAAATAGACTGTATCAGAAGTTGACATTTTCTCTTCTTTTAGTTCTTTTTAGTTTCTAATTTATATATTTTAGTTTCTAATTTAAATCTTACCCCTCAGAAAACCTTACTGAGAAATATTTGAATAAAGCTAGCCTTACAGGTTAACTACATACAAATAGTATTTCCTTAAGGGATCTGATTCAATACTTCAAAAGTTAGTATAAAAATAAATATTTTTGTAGAAAAATACCCTTAAATTATTGTGCATATTAACAAATGTGTCTACTAGAAATGTAATTCTTAAATCAATCATTTTAGCAGAGTAATTGTATATTTGAGAATAAATATTTTTAAAAGCTTAAAAAATAAACATTTTATCTTCTATTTATATCACACGATAAACATGAAATTTATAAGGGGACGTAGATCTAGACACTTAAGAAAACTGTGAAACTGGCAGATACACTGAGAAAGTCTGCCTGTATCTGATGACTTTTTGCTTCTGATTTATTGGAATATACAAAAGAGATAGAAGGGGAAAAATCCCAATCCAAACTCTAAATTCCAAGATTTTTTTTTCCTTACCTTTTCTTTTGTCTTCCTCCACTTCCTCCTACTCCTCCTCTCTCTCTCCTGCTCTTCCCCTCCCTCCCTCACATTCTTCCTCTTTCTCATCCAATCCTGGTTCTTTATTTTTGTGTATTTGTGGATGAGAGGGGAATTCATAAGCTAATAATCTAGTAATGAAATTATTATTCAAAAGTAAAGAGTCAGAAAAAGACAATAAATAAAACTAACTTATGCTATTAAAACTAAAAATAATAACTCCACTTGGGTAGAAGCTAAGTGCTAGAATGTACCATAGGGGAGACCTCTGGGGAGCCCTGCTGTTCTAGGACTTCATTCGAGTGTTGTTTTAAGTGAGGATATTCAAATGTTTTTGATCTTCATTTGAGTGTTGGTTACAATTGTACATGAGAGCATTCAATTGCAGAAATTTCATCAAGACATTCTTGAAAAATTAATTCTCCCAAATATCAAAATATTAAATAAATATAGTAAGAAAATGTGTCATTAATTTAAATAATTGTAGAACAGAGTACAGATTCCAGAATAATTTAAATAATTGTAGAACAGAGTACAGATTCCAGAAAGAGATGTGATTGGCAGAGAACAGATGGATTATTTAATATATGTACTAAGACAATTGATTTTTTCATATGGAAAAATTAAAATTGGCTGCATATTTCACACCATCCAGTCTAAATGAACTAAAGATTTAAACCTGAAAAAAGGCTTCCAGACTTGAGGAACATGAAAAATAAAATATCTATATAATTAAGACGTGGAGGATTCTAAGACAAGCTTTGTTTAAATAAGGTATAATCCGTGAAGGAAAAGGTTAATAAATTTTATACCAATAAAAATAAGAACTCTTTATAAAATATCTTTATAGTCCATAAAGAAAATGAGTAAAGCCAAAAAAATGAAATATATTCAACACATATAACTTAACAAACAATAAAACCGACAAAAAGGACTCCTGAACATTGATAAACAAAAAGATAAAATAAATGGAGAAAGAAATGAACAGGAATTTTACAAGTTAACAGCTTATACCTTTATGAAAATATGCTATCAATAAGATAAATGAAAAATAAACACAATAATTAATATTCAATGGCCACCAGACTGTCAAAACTAAAAACGTTGGGCATATTACTACTTGTTAGTAAACATGTGTATGATTGGGAACTTTATTCACATTACTGGTGAGAATGTAGATTGGAACAGTTTGGAAAACAATTTGGTATTTTCTTGTGAGTCTAAAGGTGTTTCAACCATGACACAAACTTCTCATTACTATCCTAAAGAAATGCTTACAAATGTACAATAGGAGGGCATAATGGCTCCCTCCTGTAATCCCAGCACTTTGGGAGGCCAAAGCAGGAGGATCTCTTAAGCTCAGGATTTTGAGACCAGCTTGGGAAACATAGCGAGACCCTGTCTCTACAAAAAAATCAAAAGATTAGCCAGACATGATGGTGCATGCCTGTAGTCCCTACTACTTTGGAGGCCAAGGTGGGAAGATGGCTTGAGCCCAGGAGATCGAGGACGCAGTGAGCCAACATCATGCCACTGCACTCCAGCCTGGGTGACAGAACAAGATTCTGTGAAAAAACAAAACAAAACAAAACAAAAACACCATAGGAGTCATTTTTGGTAGTATTCCTAGTAGCATTATTTTCGCTAGAAATTAACAGACAAACCTGGAAACAATCTCCAAATTTCTCCACTTTAAAATTCCAATTTTCCTTTAATAATTAATAAGTACCCTATAGAGACATGTTTTGAGACTAAATACTCTGTTCTTTCTCTAACTTTCACCCATGGTTTTAGCTTTGATGATTTACAGACCCCATCATTTTATCTGTATTTCTTGGCATACTGAAATAAGAAAGAATTTCCTCTATCTATCTATCTGTCTGTCTATCTATCTATCTATCTATCTATCTATCTATCTATCTATCTATCTATCCTTCTATCATCTATCTCATCTCCCTGGACACATGGATGGCTACTTTATTCAAATAGTTATAACTCACTACTATAAATGGGTTACTATAAACAAGTGTATTTTAAAAGAAAACAATGTCATTAGCAAATTTTTTAAAACAAGCATTTTTCTAATACTTGCTGAAATGGAGAAAACAAGAAATGCACATATGCAAACCTCCCAAAATTGTATACATATTTAGGGAGATCACATTAGGCCTTTACCAACTACGTATGATTTAATTCAGATCGATAGCCAGTATATTTCCAGGTTCTGAGGGACAAAGACAGTAGGGGTCGTTGAAAGTGGTTGTAGCCTGTTGCCTGCCTCAGGAGAAGTCAATTCAAGTGTATTGTCTTGTAGACAGTGTGTGTTGTCAGTCAACTGGTAATTAGAGAGAGAGGTTTATGAGACACACGGTACAAAGTCTTAAGATCAGGAGAGCAGTACTTCTCAATGTGATCCTGAAATGAAATGTTTCAAAATGACCTTGTAGTATCTTACATTATAAAACCTGCTTAGTTTCTGGATCCTACCAGAGGAGAAATAAATTTCTTAGTACACTATGATAATGGTGGCAGCTGCTGGTTGCCATTGTGGTTCCCCCACCTCTTCCTCTTCTTTCTGCTACTCCTCTTCCTTCTCATTCTTTTTCTTTGAATAATATATGAGAAGTACCTGGCTTTGTGTTAAAAGCTTTGCAACTACGCAATTTAAATCTCACAGTGATCCCCATTTTAAAGTTGAGTCTGGGATTGACTTCTACTTCTTCAGTATCCTATAAAAAGCTAACTGCCTTTATATTTCTACTGTGTCCTATACAGCCTCAGAGCTCAATTGTCAGTTGATTGCAATTTCATCTTTAATTGTTCCCAAAGGGTTTCTTTCAAAAGCGGCATGATTAATTTGAGTGTAAAGTATTTTCACATAGACACATTGACTTTGTGCTACTGTGGATAATCTTGTCCTGCCGCCGTGATTTTCTTAACTACTTAAATATTTATCTAGTGTAATAACCATAATTATAAAATGTAAGTCAGCAGCTGTTAGTGCACATATTTTTGTTGCTGAAAAATTCAATTAGCAGCATTGCTAGTTAAACCAATGAAAAAGCAGGTAACTCTGAAAAGGTCAATTCTGAGTTATTGTTGCCCATAATCATTTCCCAAGCCGTTAAGCCTATAAAATCCAATTGAAACTGAAAACCATAAAAGTAAATTATAGAAAAGCTGCCCAGGTAGGTGGTGAGAGTTCCACACATGTGAGTAAGACACTTGTCTACAGAAATTACTTCAACTGGATTATCCATAATAGAACTACTCTAATGGATGCCATGTGGCTATTACCATTTACAGATCCCGTATCTTGAAGACATTTTAATTACTCAATCCCAGACAATTCAGTGAGGCAAAGTGCTAACTGAAGCAGTTTTTAAATGCCCCATAAAGTGGGGCAGCAAGTCTCTTCAATTTAAGGATGGAAGAAAAAAACACAGTTAAATATAGAAATAACCATGCACTCAGTCATATCAAAAGTCTTTTGTTGCAATAGAGATTTATGCCAAAATAGGTCTATCTCATGTAATTTTAATGGATAATTAAAAATATGTATTTGTTTCAAATCAAAGTGTTTCTATCCTTTCCTTGTTCTATTCTTATTTCATGTTTCATTTCTCATCTGTAAAGGCAGCTTCTTCTTGTCATTTATGACTTGTTGAGGCTGTGTCTTTTCAATAAAGTAAAATATACTAAAAGTGTTAATGACATGTAAGTAAAATATAATTTTGTAATGAAATGCTTTATTTCTAGATTGAATACAATTGGCTTTCATGTTCCCAAGTCATTAGAAAACAACCATTTGAATACAGCAATAATTCTCAAAGTCAAAATGCACCTAGAATGCTTCATGGTCACTGGATTTTTATATATGCAATTAACAGTCTACATAATAAAATGTGAAAAGTAAATGTAACATTCCTTCTTGGAAGACAATGGAGAAGTGGAAAGAATATGGGCTTTGCAACCTAATTACCTGAATGGGAATTGCAGCTCAAATTACTTAGCCTCACTGAGCCTTAGTTTCCTCATCTGTGAAGTGAGAAAAATGTTATTTTACTGCTTTAAGGGACATTTCATCATCATTACTGATTGATGTCAGTAAATTGGTTTGTATTATATTCATGACTGAATTGTTATGTAACTTTAAGCAAACGACTCTCTAATCTTTTAAGGTACCATTTTTCTAGTTGGCAACTGAAAATGGATGATAGGAAGCTGACATGTGAAGATTTATTTCTTCAGAAACTCTGATAACCTTGGAGATAAACTTTAAACTAGGGAATAAAATAAATAACACATGTTTAGAATTACAGATTTGTCTTCTGTTTCATTCAATGCTATTAAGCAGAAAGGTACAAAACCTAAATTTTGAGAGCTATATGCAAAGGAAGAAACAAACATAAAAACCTATGAGATGACTCTGCATATTAACCAAAAATGTCAAATTCTCGAACATTATCATGTGAACCAAAATATGAAACAGCTAGCAGAAATTTAAAATATACAAGTTGAATACATCTTTCATTGAAATAGTGCCTTGAAAAACAATTCTGAAGTTATCAACATACCTACATCTATTTTTATTAAAAATTCAATGAAGTATTTCATCCATGTGTACTAGAGTCTTTGTAAAATTTATTATACTTGTAGTAATTGCCATCAATTACTTGTCTGTGTTGAAAAAATTTTTTTCAGCTACATCTTGTCTGAAATAGATGATCTTCAGCTTTGTACACTAACTTTACCTCTGAAATTAATTGGTAAAAAATTCTGAGGTAAATCTCTCTTTCCTGTCCTTTTGGTATGGCTTGTTATAAGAGGAAATAAGGAGTACTTATATAGTCTTAAGGATTTAAAAAATACACAAATAACATAAATCAGGATTTATTATTTATGTATAAATTGAATATTCATTTAATTAAATTTAAATGTTAATACAAATTTAATTTTATTCTTTGATTTCTCTGATAATTGTCTTTCGCCAGCATTAGCACAGTAAAATTCTCTTACTAGAGGTCAGGGACCTGATGTCTCCTCCAGTGTCCATCTGTGGCCTTGCAAAAGTCACTGAAGAACTTCTAAAGGCTTTTATTCTTTTACAAAATTATGACAATAAAGACTTATTTTAGATATACTCGGTATACTCACAACATAACATGGTAGAAATAATACTGGCTTTGAATTTATGTAAGTTCAAATCATTTATTTGCCACTTCTCATTTCCCGTGTTTATTCTATTCTCTAGTGGATATGCTTTTCTAACAGATCATGGAAATGACTAATAAAATATTGAAGTATTTTATTTGTCTAGTCATGATCTTGAAAATTACATAGATCATTTCCAGGTAATAATTTAATCTCATACTCATTGATTTGACTGTGTTTGCTGGGTTGTATGTCTTCTGTTATTTTGTGCTTTGGAGTTTACCCTCCAAGCAGCTATCCCAATTACATGTGATTCAATACCTTTGCAAGCAGTTTGGTCCTTGGAAATCTTTCTATCAAGAACACACTTGGGGTTTTCCTTTTTTTATGTTTAACACATGACCCAAATATTGAGCATTGTGGTGTTCTTATGATAGGTTTAAAACCTTACACTGAGGAATTATCATGTTCCAATAACAGTGCTAGGCTTCGGTGACGAAATAGTGAGTAAAAGCTGACATTTTCCTATAGCAGTCTTGTCTACTAGACTTCTCTCTTATAATATAGTAATCTAATCTATGTGATTATTTTCTTTTTAAAAATAAATGCCTTCTATGGTTACAAGGTACAGTTAAAGGATTGTGGAGAATGACTTTTTTGAGAAGATAGGAATTGCTACAACTTTATTTTATTTATTTATTTATTTATTTATTATTATTGTTATTATTTTTTTTGAGAGACCAGAGTCTCCCTCTGTAACCCAGGCTGGAGTGCAGTAGCCTGATCTCAGCTCACTGCAAGCTCCGCTTCCCGGGTTCACGCCATTCTCCTGCCTCAGCCTCCTGAGTAGCTGGGACTACAGGCGCCCACCCCCACGCCCAGATAATTTTTTTGTATTCTTAGTAGAGATGGGGTTTCACCGTGTTACAAGGATGGTCTCGATCTCCTGACGTTGTGATCCGCCCGCCTCGGCCTCCCAAAGTGCTGGGATTACAGGCGTGAGCCACTGCGCCTGGTCCTAAAACTTTAAATAATCATCTCACACATAAGTGAAAAGTTGCAACTGTGATAGGACTGAAAGGAACAATAGAAAACATGATTTTTTTTCATCTGCTTTTCCATTTTCTTTTACTAATTTTTTTTTTCTTCTTGTCTGAATCTTCCACCAACCCTACCCCCTTTTTATTATCTCTCGCTTCATCTTGTGATTAAAACCTCATTTCAATTTGGTCATACAGATGATTATCCCTTTAATATTCTATGAGGTACTTTTTTACAGTTCTTCAAAATTCCTGCAATGTTCCATTTGTAGACCTCTTAACGATGTTTAACAACTTTCAATAATTAAATAAATATGAAAAATCGTTTGATGAAGGGAATTCTTACATATGTTTGTACTTTTCACAGATAGTTACACCTACAGGTTACCTGTCAATATCAATATTTGTAATTGAAAAGGAAGGATTTAATGTGATAAAATGTTAATTAGCAAAACAAAAGTGAGTTTTGGGAACATAAAAGGCCAAAACAATACCACCGGCCAGACACAATGGAAGGGACTCCATGAAGGTTTATCCCCACTGTCTCTGCATCCTTACAGCCAAAAAGAGGGGGGAGAGGGGTACTGATTACCGATTAAATACAATCCATTTTAGGAGGTGACTGATAGGACATAAGAAATGCTTCTCTAAATTCAAATTAATGTTTTAATAGAAAACTAAGAGACTGAACGACTCTGAAATTCTTCTCAAACTTGTAATCATAAATTACTATTTCAAATCCCCAAATGCCCAGAGTTCAACATGTTACAATGTGTATTTTTTGAGGAATAAGCATATACCCATTTTTAAGTAAACCAAAAACACAAATATTATCTAAGCCAATCTTGCACTGGGTATTTATCAGCAGTGAAGGCATTATGTTTTGATGCTAGTCTATTTATTATCGTGCCTTGATTTTTCTTAAATAAAGTAGAGGAATCAATGAAAACTAATTTAAGGTATTTATGCATTAGACAGCTAAAAGTGAAAAATGAGTTAGAATAAGTTCTTTTAATTGTTTTGTTAAATTTTTAAGTTCCAAATTTCTAGGAAATGCCAGTTCTTGATATCTCTTTAGATATGTAGTGACTTAACTACCAAGGAGAAGAAAAGTGGAAATAAGTTAACTAAATTCAATCCAGCCAACCCATATTTTACAATTAAATGCTTTTCTAATGATCAGATCTTCAGGTTTTTAGTATGTGAAATAAAAGTTAACAACTTGGAACGCTGTCAAGGTTCTGCTGAACCTTCCAATCCAAGAAAAATAGTCTAATCTGTGTGATTATGTTCTTTTTAAAATAATTGCCTTCTATAGGTATAAGGTGTGGTGAAGGCATTGTGGAGAATGACTTTCTTCTTAAAGCAATTATTTATGTATTCATTTATTATGTTTATGAAACAAACAACTTTGTAGGATTTACAGTATATCAATGTCCTAACCAGATGAAATACTTTGGTATTGGCTTCTTGTCCATAATTATTTTATGATCTAATTTTCCTGATAAAACTAGAATACTTAAAATGTTACCTAGATTTTTTTCTTTTGACTAGAACAATTATTGTCTTGGTTTGAATGCAAGGACATATGTAATAATTGGGAATGTGAAAAATGTCACTAGTGTTAAGTTAGTTTTAATGCAGAAGTTTCATAGCATTCTTTTGGTCTCCCCATAACCATAAGGATCTAAATAAAATTGTTTTTAAACCTCAATTTTTTATTCCATTGATTTCTCAAAATGTCTCCATTTATGTGCCTTTGTGTGAAAGAGCAGAAGCTGGGACCTAATGGTTACCTCTGGCTTGAAAATCCAGCCACCATTAACTGAGTTGGGTATACAACTTGCCTGAGTGCTATGCATGGCCACTTGAAGGTATACCACACCAACCCAGGTGTGGAACTCATCCTATGGAACTAATCAATACCTGAACAAGTCCTCCCTCATTTTCTTCATTTTTCACCAATCCCCTCCCTCATTTTCCACCAAAAATTAAATTAAATTTAATTTAATTTAAAAATTAACACAAGCAGACATTACTGAAAATCTGAGAGGCAAACAGGGAATTATATAAACGAATATGTTAGAACAATTATAGACATCTTGCTTATGTATTTTTAGAAAATTACTGTGTAAATGTATTACCTTTTAAAATAATTTAAAATCTATACTCAGTCTCTTTGCCCTGAGGTCATGTGGATTGCAGTTTCTTTTCCAATTTCTAGTTGGGTGAACATGGACAAGTAAGTTAATTTCCTAAATTTGATTTCTCAACTTAAAATGAAGATAATAATACCAACCCATTAGATTGTTCTAAAGATTAAATGTATAAATCAAAAATAAAATTCCAAGCCTCTCAACCAACTGAATGGATCCCTCCTCTTGGCCAAGGGGATTTCAAAGTAATCCTGAAAAACTAATTCAGGCCATCATGGGAAGGGAGAATTGAATTTGCTTCATTTTGCTCTCTTCCCTTTGGAATTCAGGCACAACTGACCAGCATTACCATTAAAACAGAGATCTTAAGACTGACAGAACAGACTGTAGCAAAAATATACCAAATTCCAACCAGACTCTAGTATAGCATTACACGAGAGCTTTGCAGGCCCTGAAAGAAATTTAAATGTTTTATCCCAAAATATACTTTGTCATATTCTGAAATGGCCCTGCAAAACTGTCCTTTGTGGGAGAAACTTTCATTCCATAGAGAATCCCCTTCCCTTTCCAGATCTTTTTCTGATCTTGAAGAGACTAGCTGACAGTCTAGCACCTTTTAAATATCTGAACAAGAAATATTTATAATCCGTTGCCTCTAAGGGTAGGCACCTATCAGACTTCATCTACATAATGAGAACCTTGGTCTCCACGACTCCTTATCTTAAACCAGACACTCCTATTGCTTCTAGGTGTATAGATAATTACTTAACTCTTTCAACCAATTGCTAATGAAAAAATCTTTGAATCCACCAATGACCTGGAAACCCCTGCTCTGAGTTGTCCTGCCTTTCTGGATTGAACCTATGCACACCCTACAGATATTGACTGATGTCTGCCTGTCCCCCTAAAATGTATAAAATCAAGCTGTAACACAACCACCTTGGACACTTGCCCTTGATGATCTATGTGTAGACAGCAATTAGTAAGGTTAACTTTCCCACAGACCCCTCCTTCAGCTGCTAGCAAGTAGTCCAGAGCCAATCTACTTTGATAGATAGGATTTGTCATCTGAGTTTCTTGCCGGACCAGAATAGTCAAGGTTCTGCCGGTATTATTAGTGATTATTTCTAAGACAGCTTGTAACCATATGATTCAGTTGATCACTTAAATGGGAGTCTGGTATCCCCACGAGCCCTCTTGTGCTCAAGTAGCAGGCCCATAATAGTGTATGATTCTCTCAGGGGGCCATTCATCATCTTTCCAATTTCCTATAGCTATGCTTATCTTTTCGCAGGAAGAGCATAGACAGGGAAACCCAGGAGTTCGCCTGTTTTTATGGGCAGTAGGAAGAAAGATGGTTTAATAGTGCCAGTAACACAACTACCTGCCCACTGGTCAGGTAATGTGGCATAAGCTCTATGCCCACATATCCAGTATAATCCAGTGGGGGCTGTCCAGTCCCGGTGGGACTCTGGGTGGGTCCACACGGTTTGCAACTTAGGGAATTTACTAAATGGATTCCTCTCTGTTTGATATGAACTCCACCAACTGACTGTTTTTGTTTTTGTGGTACCATTATACAGTTTCTGTCCCAGACAAATAAGTCATCCTATGGGGTGAGTTTCCTTCTCTAGCTATGCAATGTTGTCCAATAATTGAGGCTTGTAGGACCCAGAAATTATCAGGGTGATTCTTTTGAGCAGGGAATTTATCAGGAACTGGGTCTGTAGGTACTAATTCTCAGGCCATTGATCTCCCATTACAGTTCCTCCACAAACATAACATGAAGTGACATTGAGAGACTGGGCTACATGCTCGGCTAATTGCAAAAACACATTTCTTGTTTTTCCTGGAATTTCTGGTATTGGCACATTTAGTTCATCATAGAAAAGTTTGAAACACTGGCTCAGGAGAGCATTTGTAAACTTCTCCTCAAACAAAGGTATTTACTCGAGGATTCAGTCCGGCCCCGTCGATTCCTAAGGTCACACACTCCCCCTTTTTCCAGCGAGGATCAAGGGGATTTGTTATTACTAGCTGTAAGGGGTTGCAATGTCCCTTAGTACAGGAAGGGGCATTTTTTCCTTTCCGAAGGTGGACTGGATCCTTTTCATTTTTTATCCAAGTGGCCCAAATGACACAAGACCAGTATCCACATTCATTTCCACACAGTCCTAATTCATGACAAATGTACTTATTTTCGGTCATACAGCCTTTTTCTCAACTAAAAGAGCCACATCCCCTTCCTAACTTATTGCTATTAATGACAGCACAGGCATCAAATTTCAAGATTATGCGTTTGGGCACCCCTTTTTCTTCTGTTCCGGCTAACACTTTACTTGGATCATTTTTGAGTCCCCACCAATCTTCAGTCCTTAATCTTACTTCAAAATCTGTGGACATGGGAGGCTCAGAGGGGTCACAATACACATCTGGTCGGTCGTTTCCTGGGCTACATACCCTGTACTGAGTGTCATTATATAAACATGTTCCTTTTGAAGTTCCTAGACATTCATAGTAACTATAGAACAGAAAGATTGTTTTAACTTGATGCCCTACCTTGGTAACCTGATGTATACATTAAGAGCAGTCTTCCATGCTGGGAAAATCAATGTGAGTTTTTACTATACAAGCCCAAATTATAAGGAAAATGAGCCTCCTGATGATTCTCCTCATGCTTCGGCTGTGCGTAGACCAGTCAGCTTCCGGGTGTGACTGGAGCAGGGCTTGTCGTCCTCCTCAGAGTCACTTTGCAGGGGTTGTCTGGGCTCGGTTTTGCCTCCCAGGTTTCAGCGGCTGCAGGTTTCACATGGCTGTGGTGGATCCAGGCTGGGATTCCTTCTACCTTTACAGCCGTGGGGGTGGTCAGGATGATGGTCTGAAGTCCTTTCCACCATGGCCGCAAAGGGACTACGTTCCAGTCCTTGATCCACACGCAATCACCTGGAGAGAAAGGGTGAACTGGGGAGAATAAGCTGATGGGACACCTCTCATTTACCCAAATTGAGATTGTTTGTGTAATTTTTCCTAAAGCCTGTAGCTGTCGCTGTAATTCAATTTCACCTAACTGTCGGGGAGTGCCTGGAAGCTCCCATAGTATAGGAGAAGGCCTATGATACAGTATTTCATAAGGGCAGTATCCTGTTTTCTTAGAAGGAGTGCATCTAATTTTAAACAATACCATAGGAAGGGCCTGTATCCACTTTAATCCTGTTTCCTGAAATACTTTCCCTAAACTATTTTTGACGGTCCGATTCATTCGCTGCACCTTTCCAGAACTCTGAGGTCGGTAGGCCGCATGTAGCTTCCAAGTGATTCCTTATGCCTTTGCTGTCTTCTGTACCAAGTGAGCCACAAACGCCGGCCTGTTATCTGAGCTGATTCGTAAGGGCAGTCCAAACCTAGGAATAAGATCTCGGAGAAGCACACAGGTTACCTTGTAGGTATTTTCAGCTCATGTTAGATAAGCCTCCACCCACCCAGAGCAAGTACACACAAGAACCAGCAAATACTTGTTACCCCCACATTTCGACATTACTGTGAAATCCACCTGAAGATCCTCAAAAGGAGCTGCTCCATAAGCTTGTATGCCAGGCGGAACAGTGGGGCCTTGCCTCGCATTGTGCTACAAAGCACCGTCGTGCTACTGCTTTGGCAAGGGCTGGCAAGTGTGAGAGTAGAAGTACCAGCCTAACATTTTTTCTAGTGACTCTTGCCCTAGATTAGTGGTTTTGTGCATGGCCAGTACAATTGTGGCTCCCAGCAACTGCGGCACAGCTACCCTCCCATCTGGCAGTCTGATCCATCCTCCTTTTATTGCTTGTCCCCCTTCTGCATGGAGGAAGTCTTTTTCTTCTTTAGAATAGCTAGGTGCCAGGTCAGGTGTTTGAGGGAGTAAGGGGGCTGCTACCGATGCCTGGTAAGGGGTCGATGCTGCTTTTCGAGCTTCTGAATCAGCTCGAGACTTACCTAAGGCCACTGAGGTGGAGGCTCACTGGTGTCCCCTGCAGTGCATGACTGCCACCTTTTGAGGTTTCCATACTGCCTCTAATAAGTGTAGAATTTATTGTTGATATTTTATGTCCTTTCCCCCAGAGTTTAACAGGCCCTTTTCCTTATATAATACTCCTTGCACTTGGAGGGTTAGAAAGGCATATCGAGAGTCAGTGTTGTTGTTTACAGTCCTACCTTCACTGAGTTCTAGAGTCTGAGTTAAAGCAATGAGCTCAGCCTTCTGGGCTGAAGTGCCCTGTGGCAACGGTTTGGCTTCAATGACAGTATCCAAAGTTACCACCGCATATCCTGCACATATTTCTCCTTGTGGGTTGATGAAGCGGCTTCTGTCCATGTATAACTCCCAGTCTACTGATGCCCGTGGCTGGCCCCGAAGCTCAGGTCTGTTAGAATAGACTGAGTCCAACACCTCTACACAGTTATGCTCGACTGGGCTCTCTGATACTGGGAGCAGGGTGGCAGGATTTAGAGTGTTACAGACATCAATAGTTATGAGGGGATTTTCACATAGCAAGCTTTGGTACTTGGCTAATCTAGCATTTGTTAGCCAATGATGTCCTTTGGTATTCATCAAAGTTACCACAGCATGGGGGGCCTTTATATTCAGGTTTTGCCCAAGGGTTAGTTTATCTGCTTCTCGTGCTAACAGGGCTGTTGCTGCCAGAGCCCTTAGACATGATGGCCAGCCTTTGGAAACCCCATCTAGTTGTTTCGAGAGATAGGCCACTGGCCTTTGCCAGGGCCCCACAGTCTGGATTAAAACTCCAGCTGCCATTTTTTCTCTTTCTAACACATAGAGCATAAAGGGCTTTGTCAAATCTGGTAGTCCTAGGGCTGGGGCCGACATAAGTTTTTCCTTTAACTTACAAAAGGCTTGCTGTTGTAGAGGCCCCCATTCAAAGGACTCCCGGTTGCCCCCCTTTGTAACCCCATACAAAGGTTTGGCTAGTACTACAAAGTCTGGAATACATAATCTACAAAACTCCACAGCTCCTAGGAATTCCCTTACTTGCCTTCTGATTCTAGGTTCCGGTAGGCTGCAGATGACCTGCTTTCCTTCTCACCCCAGGCTGCACTCCCCTTTCTGAATAGTGAATCCCAGGTAGTGTACCTGCTGTCTGCAGATCTGAGCTTTCTTCCTGGACACCTTATACCCACAGTCCTCCAGGTGCCGAAGCAGGGCATCCGTCCCTTTTGCATATCCAACTGCTGTGGAGTGTCCCAGCAGAATGTCGTCCATGTACAGGAGCAAGCCACAGCCCAGGTCTTTAGCAAGAAACTTTTGCAGGTCTTTAGCCAGGGCCTCCCTGAAGATAGTAGGGGAGTTCTTGAACCCTTGGGGAAGCCGGGTCCAAGTGTACTGAGTAGTGACACCTGACTCCGATCTTCCCACTGAAAGGCAAACAGCTTCTAGCTCTCAGAAGCTAGTCTGATGCTAAAGACGGCATCTTTTAAGTCCAGACAGGTAAACGAGCTGTCCTCAGCTGGCAGCAGCCCTAACAATGTGTAAGGGTTAGGAACTGTTGGATGCAGAGTCACTGTAGCTTGGTTGACCACGCGCAAGTCCTGTACTGGCCAGTAGTCCTTGGTCCTTGGCTTAGGGACAGGCAGGAGGGGGGTGTTCCATGGAGACTGGCAAGGAACTATAATCCCATAGGCTTTGAAGCACCTGAGATGAACCTGGATTCCTTCAAGAGCGTCTCTGGGAACCAGATACTGCTTTTGTCTAATTGATTGGGCCCTAGGCTTAACTTCTATGAGTACGGGGGCTTGGTTAACGGCCAGTCCCAGAGGGTTATCCTCTGCCCATACTCAGCACCATCGCTTAGCTAGAGCTGGTTTTATCTCTTGGACTGGCTCAGTTAGAAACAGTCTCCTTTCTTCTTCCCGGAGGACCGTAAGGGCCATGATAACTCCTGTTCCCATTAACTTTAGCTGTAAAGAGCCCTGTTTTGTAAAGGAGATGGTGGCTCCCTTAAATCCCTTTTGTAAAGGAGATGGTGGCTCTCAGCTTGCTAAGCAAGTCTCTTCCCAGCAAGGGCAAGGGACAGTCAGGCATGTACAAGAACTGGTGAACTATCTAATGTGCCCCCACCGAGCAGGTCCGTGGTACACAGAAAGACTGCTTAGTGGAAACTCCTATTGCTCCAATTATATCAATGGTTTTCTTGGATAAGGGGGTGACCGGGGTGGTCACTACTGAATGTTCAGCACCAGTATCGTACAAAAACTTAATGTCCTTGCCCCCAATTGTAATCCTGACCCTGGGCTCCTTGGGGTCACTTGAGCCTGGTCCCGTTCAGTCCAATAGCTCTTCAGCCAGATTGAACAAAGCTCCCTCATCTTTATCTGAGGTCTTTTATTCCGAATCACCTTGCTTTTCCTTCAGCTGGGGACACTTATCTTTCTAATGTCCTATTTCCTTACAATAGGCGCATTGGTTACGTTGCAAGCGTGGACGATTAGACTGGGTATTCTTCCTGGAACCTCCCTTTCCCTCTGCTTTCGGGGTAATTCCCCTAATGGCCATGGCCAGTAAGTCAGCGTTTTGCCTAGCCTGGCGTTCGCCTTCCTTAAGGCTTTCTCTGTGGCCTGCTACATCTCTATTCACAAACACTTGATTGGCTATTTCCAGTAACTGTGAGGTATTCACACCAGCAAACCCAGCCTGTTTCTGCAATTTTCTCCTGATATCTTCTGCGCTTTGATTAACTAAGGCCATGTTAATCATGTGCTGATTTTTAGGGCTCTCTGGATCAAAAGGAGCATACATACGGTAAGCCTCACACAGTCTGTCATAGAATTGCGCTGGACTCTCCTCTTTTCCTTGGATGACCTCAGAGACCTTATTTATATTTGTAGCCTTTGAGTCCCTTTGAGTCCCTCTTTAGACCTTCTGTTAATGCCTCACAGTACTGCCTTAGCCTCTCCATGTCTGGTGTCTCGTTTGGGTCCCACTGGGGGTCTGTTCCTGGCAGCTGAATACTTATATATTCTTGGAGGTTTTGGTAATCTGCTGGGATGTGCTCCTCTAGCCACTTAGTTGCTGCCTGGAGCACCCTTTGTCTTTCTTCTGTATTAAAGAGTTACATGAGCAGCTGGTGGCAATCAGCCCAAGTAGGATTATGAGTCTGTGTAATACTTTGGAGCAAGTCAATTAAAGCTTGAGGCTTTTCAGTGTAATATGGATTATTATTTTTCCAATTGAGGAGGTCAGCAGAGATGAAAGGTTGACACACAAAGGGACACCTTTCCACCATGTGTCCATCCTCATCTACCCCAGTATATCGCTGCTCTCTCAGGGGCATTTGGATTCCAGTCTTGGGCTGTAAGCGAGCTGCCAAGGGAGGAGTTTCTCCCGTGGCTTCACTTCCTCTTTTGTCTACTCTGGGTGGAGGTGTAGGTGCTGTGGGATCAGGGGTGGGGAGCCCTTCCTCTCGATAAGGAGGGGGTACTGCTGGTACCAATTCCTGCCATGATTCTTCTGGTGCTGGGTCAGACAGGACTTTTGGTGCCGAATTATCTCGGCAGGTGGAGCAAGAACCTTCCTTAACTAACTATCCCTTTGCTACTAGTACTGCTGCTGCCTGTCCTCTTAACCACTATGGGGGTCCAAAACTAGCTGTAATCAAGAATCTGTATATAGGAAGTGATCTGGGTGCCCTGGCCTTCAGGTTACCCTGTGCTATACTTTCAAGACAAGGGACCTGTCCAGGTTTCCTTCTGATGGCCAACCCACCTCTAATGCTGGCCAGTCTATCTCACACAAAGTTCTAAGTTTTCCTGGTGTCATGGTGACTCCATAGTCTCCCTTAAATCCCTTTTTGAAATTCTTCAACATAGTTCCTAGTGGGGTGGCCTTACTTTGTGCCTGACCCGTGTTTCCTTGAGACAAAACACCACTCTCACACCACACACGCACCACAAAACAAAGAATGGGTAAAAAGGGCACACACACACTTTTACAGTTTATACCAAACCAGAATCAAAACCAAAATCAGTATCAAGAAATCCAAGCCAGCTCAAAACCAAAACCAAAGTATCAAGCAATCCAAGTCAAGTCAAAAAACAAAGTGCCGGTATAGGAATGCTTCCATTCAAACGGAGTGGGCAAGTTCCAAAGACTAGTCTTACCAAGTTTCAGATGGCCAGACTCCAAGTGCCAGTTCCTTCCCAGCGTTCAGACACTGTGTTGATCCTCCATGGGGGCCTGCCACATGCTGCTCTGGCGAGGTGTTCCACCAGGACAATTGCCTACCTGGGAGCACTCTCAGGATCCACATTACTCAAGCTGGCCGGAGTCCCCCTCAGGGATGCTCCACAGGGCAGGCTTAAGCTGCCTAAGGGGTTGCCTTGACAGTCCATTAATCACCTCATTTCCTGGTCAGGGAATCAAGAAATGTAGCAGGACAAGCCACAGACAAAACCCCTCAGACACCAAGGTAAAGAAGGAAGGGGTTTATTCGGCCCAGAGCATGGACAAGACTCCTGTCTCAAGAGCCGAGCTCCCCAAGTGAGCAATTCCTGTCCCTCTTAAGGGCTCACAACTCTAAGGGGGTCTGCTTGAGAGGGTCGTGATTGATTGAGCAAGCAGGGGGTATGTGATTGGGGGCTGCATGCACTGGTAATTAGATTGGAACAAAACAGGACAGGGATTTTCACAGTGCTTTTCTATACAATGTCTGTAATCTACAGATTACATAACTGATTAGGTCAGGGGTCGATCTTTAACTACCAGGCCCAGGGTGTGGTGCCGGGCTGTCTGCTTCTGGATTTCATTTCTGCCTTTTAGTTTTTACTTCTTCTTTCTTTGGAGGTAGAAATCGGGCATAAGACAATATGAGGGGTGGTCTCCTCCCTTTTCATGATCTTTTTAAATTTGTAGGGAAAGCTTTATTCCTATAACGGGTTACAGCCTATAGGCTGTTCATCCTGCAGCCTGGGAAGCTTAGCTTCTGGCAAAAACCAAAAGCAGATACTTGAAATAATGAAGGATGAGACAGGAATTTATGCTGAATGGATTGGCTAAGTATATATATGCTCAACAGGTTATGGGAGGAGCTATGAATATGCATGAAATGGGGCACACATATGCATGCTAAGCAAACATGAATGTTACATATAGCTCACATTCACTTTGGGGTGGAGACTTAACATTTACATGCATTAAAGTAGGCTGTATGTCAAAATGTGAAACAAAGGCCACAGAGGCTTCCTATGTTCAGACTCTTAAGTCAGACACAACTAGTCCACAGTTGGTGGTCTCTCATCAGGAAAGAATGCTGGTTGATTATTAGATTGAAACCACAAAAAGGGAGAGGAGTTCAGCAAATCTTTCGCGAGGGCTGGTTTCTGTTTAACTTTTAGAAATGAAAGTCTACTGACAGGGAGGAAGGGGATATAGTGAGGTATGTGTGACCTCCCATCCCATCACAGCTGGGAACTCAGTTTTTAAGGTTGCTCTGGGGTTCCCTGGACCAATAGGGAGTTTGTTAAGTTGGTTGAGGTGCTTAAGATTTTATTGTTATTTCTCACCTTTTATCAAATTGGAAATGCCAACTCTCCCAGATTTGCAGGATTGCCTTATATAGCTGGTTTATTAAATATAATATATTTAATATATTAATTAGTTATGTTATGTCATAAATATAAATGTAACTGGTTTATTACTTTATAAACTTACTAAGATTTATAAATGTTAATTAGAATTAAGAACATAATGGTTCTTAAGTATAGAAATATGATGAGAAAATAAACATACTCTTCTTTAACATGGCATTGATCTTAATAGAATAACCTAAATTTTACTGAAGTAACTATTGGCTGATAAATAAAATTTGATTGTTATGCATCAATTATAACAGATAATTTATTTCTAACAAGTTCTGATTTTGGACAAGCAGCTAATATTTTAAATATATATTTTTTAAATGCTGAAGCTATTCACAATTTTATTTAACACGTTAGCCAAAACATTCCTCATGTGCGTGGGGCTGTAGGTGGCTTATGAACAAAATCTTTGCCTCTGTCATATTTCTCTCAAAAGAACAATTTTGATGTGGAAGAGATAAACACTTGAAATGGAACCATATGACCAGAAGGCATTCATGAGATCATATGGTTCAGCTCTTTAATGCTTTGCAATTTAGGGCCCAAACCATCCAAACAGATGGCCTTCTGTCTTATTTAACTGGTCCCCAAGGACAAGTAATTCAGAATGCCTCTTGGTAGCCTATTCTCACTGTTATTATAAGATAATTATTTATTCTTCCTCGGTATTGTTTTTGGTCTAATTAAAGCACTTTACTGTTTATTAGATCATCTTCTATAGAGTTAAATAAAATTGCCATTTTTAATGAATTTTAAAACTCTAACTATTTATGTCCTTTATTTTCCCTCTGATCTATTTTTCCATCATGATAAAGTAAAAGTAATAAAAACAAAGCAAAATGATGTGCTTGACAGTACATTAAAGGTTTATATAGTTTGGTGCAGAGATAACAACCTACATTTGAATCCTGGACCATATCGTTTCTGACTTATGTCCTTAAATAAGTTAAACTCCTTGATCTTTAATGTTTTCTTTTTAAAAATAGAGACAAACACTTCTGCCTCAGAGTGGTGTTGAGGAGATCAAAGACTATAATGTTATCATCAAGATAGTTGGTATATCGTGGGGATTTGTTACATTAAAATTGTTGCTATTATACCAATAGTGATTATATCAGCAATAATATTATTATTATTATTGGAAAATAATTTTAAAAGAAATTTTGACTATTGAAAGTCAAAATGAAAAATGTCAGAATAGCCTTGTTCCATATTGTCATAAGGCTATTACACCAGTAGATAGAATGGAAGAAAGCTGTCAGTAGAATATATCTAGATTGCAGTAAGTCTTTGACCAGCATTCTTTGGTGTTTTGTTGATAGGCTGGAGCAATACTGGATGAATGGTAGGAAAGACAGAAGAAGTCCTACCTAATCAAGTAAAAATATTGGCTTTGATTATTGGTTCAATGTAAAGGGAACTAAATAATGTCTGACATAGGGATACACTTTGCTCAGTTATTTGAAGAAAAAATGTTAATTATATTCTGATTATATTCATGCATATTCTTTCAACTCTGCAGAAATGCTAATACCCTGAATTCTGTAAAACAGGAATATGATCCAAATATAGCTTATTCTAACATTGGGAGGCTATATGGACTAGATCATAAAGAATATGTAAGGGTTTGCCAATATAAAATAATTAGAAAGCTATAAAGGAAAAGTAAATTTTAAGTAAGAGGGATCAGCATATAGCATAATTTTCAAAGTAGCTATTGTATTAAATCAATGAAAAAAATTATAATAATGGGACTAGAGCTGCACGGACTAGTCACATTGTCAAGGGCTTGTATCAAATACTAAGTAGTTGAGTTATCCTATAACTATCCTATAACTATAGTTATCCTATAACTATATCCTGTAAATCATCAATGTATTAAAATGATTAAATTCTATGATTTTACTCTTATTTACATTTTTAGTGTTTCTTTTAAAAATTTTGAAATCTGAAAATGAAAAGCAACAGGAAATCATTAACTGCAGTATTTCTTTATTGATTCTCATCTCATTTTTTGTATAATATCATCATATATTTATATATGTATATATGTGTATATGTTTATAATTGCATGCCCTGCGTTGTCCTTATGTCATAAGCATTTTTGAAATTCAGTTTAAATTTTAGAGTTTTAATTTTATTGCCCTATAATAGTTCCTCATTTGACTGATTATTTAATTACGTATTTACCATAATTTTTTATATTTTGGTACAATTTTGTTCTTTTATAACTAATACTATAACGAAATATCTTTATAAATTTGTGCGCATTTCAGATTCTTAAATGAGGAGAGGGTCTCTCTAAGGGCAATAACTAGGTTAAAGACTATGTATATTTTAATTTTGTCAATATATATTATGAGGTACCTTTCCAGAAGGTTTGGTAGTGTCACGCAAGAGGGACAAGATAGGAGAGGGAAACGCTTCATGTAATTAATGAAGGCACATACCATCTGCTTATGCATTTCTGCCTCAGACACTTCTACTATTTCTTTAGGAAGAAATAGTAAAGGAGATAAAGGCACATTCTTAAATTCTCGACTTTCTGATAACCATTTTTGAGCTATCTGAAAAAGAAAGAAAAACAGAAACAATAATAATTTTGACAAAGTTTTGCTACTTGTCCAGACTTCCTGCCAAGGAGAGAGGGAGCTGCAACTTAGCCAAGCAGCAGTCCCCAGAAACTGAGCACAGTAGAACCTACTACTGCTTTTTGACAATCTTGGTCCTGTCTATTGGCCTCGAAAAGAAGTAGCCATCATGATACAGAAATAAAGCCTGGTATCAGAATCATCGAATGGTAGCAGGTTTTAGCTGGTGGTTGTGTGCTTTGGAAATGCCAAGGTTAGCTTTGTGCCTTATCTGCTGCCCTAGGACAGTAACAGTTATTACAATTGTACAAAGGTTACACAATGACTTTTAAATGGGCTGAAAAATAAAAGGCAAAAAAAAAAAATCTTATTGGAACTAGTGTCCACGTTTTACACTTAGGTATTTATTTTTCATTGCAAAGAAAGATGATCAAGCTAACAAAAGTAAAGTTTTTCCATTAGTATTAAGCATGGCATTAAACCAGCATTTACAGTTGGACTAGTTTTGAGTTAGTTAATTTTAAGACCCTCTGCTGGAAAATACCAACTTGGAAAAATTTGCTAGATCCAGTCCTTTGAGGGAATGAGTGAATAGTAAACACTGAAATGCTTTTAAACAGAACTAAATCTCAATGTGACAACTTTCCCTTGTTGAGTTCCATTTATTTATTGAATATACTGCTGTAAACTTAGTTTGCTTACTGAAAGGTTGTACTTAGGAACCATTGATTTTATAAAGTTTGGTGTTTATAAAATTACTGACACTAGTTGGTATTTTAAAAATAGAATTATCTAAAAATGTTATGTTTACACTGTGTGTGTGTGTGTGTGTGTGTGTGTGCGCGTGCTAAAATGTAGAACTTATCAGAGAGCTAAATGGCACCTTAAAGTTATTTATTTATTTATTGAATTATATGTGACTTTAAAATATTTTGTTTTCTGCTTATATACCTATTCTTTTGACTGGTGGGTAATGAATGATTGCATATTTTTATGTGAAAAGAAAAGAAAAGAAAAGAAAAGAAAAGAAAAGGATGTGAATAATCTGCCATACACATATACATTTTGGGGATTAGGGTTCTGCAAATATTATTTAAATACAAAATGTATTAATTTGCTTAATTACTCAATAAATAATTTTTTGAAATGACTTTCTCCTTTGTTTGCACATGGTAAATTCCCTTTTATCATTCAAAATGTGGCTTTAATACAGCCTAATGATTGCTTTTATTCTCCAGGTATACTTAACAATTTTATCTTCTGGAAAAACAGCACCCAATATACGCAACCTAACTTTTTTTTAATGTATTTAGATATGTTTTCTCCATCAAAATTAAAACCTTTTTATGTCAGGGGCTATATATTTCTTTTCTTTTTTGTAGCCACATGCTGAGTATAATATTTGATGAATGCTAGTTCCTCCATAAATACCTATTAAGTTATTTTTTGAAGACTATTAGTGCACCAGGGTTAGATAAAATAACCTTTGAAGTTTCTCAATTCCAAACTTTTTTTCCTCTTATTTGTAGAGAACTTAATCTTGCAAGGCAATATTTATTTCAAAATTAATTTTGAATAATTTGTATTAGGGTCTGTAAGCAAACAAATCAGCTATGTAGGCTTTTTTATTTGTCCATTAGGGTGTTAAAAATTTAGAATTTGAAATTTAAATTCAAATTGGGGAAAATAATAGTACCTATTTTATAAGCCTGTTGTTAGGACCACACGAGTTGTTATATGTAAAGTACTTAAAATAGTATTCACAAATGGCTATATTATCATTAAATTGTTTTATTGTTGTCATATGTTTTATCAGCCTTATTGGGTTAATTTCTTGGGTTATTAATATTAACCCAATATTAATCTTATTGGGTTATTTTAGTATTAACTCTCTTATAAAAAGATTTATCACTGGATTAAGTTGAGATTCTATCTTTTAATAATAGCACTTTCTCTCCTCTAGTTTCACTATCTCTTATATCATCTCAACCCTTTTTAATCTAATTCAGAACACACAATTGTTCTTATAACTGGATTCATATATATCCAATCCTAACTCATCTCCAACCCATTTTTCTTAATATCCCCCAACTTCAAATGATCTTCTAAAATGTAATTTTGAGTCTATAGTTTTATTGCTTAAAAATTATTCAGTGGTCCTGCATCACCTATTTATAAAATCTGAGTATCTTAGTAGTTTGTCTTCCTTCTAACCTTTGTCTGTCTTCCTCATTCCTCATTATCCCCATAGATCCAGTATTCCAGGCACATAACTACATGTAATTCTGTGGATGTGTCATATCCTTTCAATTCCATAATTTGACATTATCCTTCCTTCTGCCTGGAACTCATTTCTTATGTCCCCTGCGTAACAGAAGACTATCTTTCCTTTAAGACACATTTGATACATCACCTCTTTCATAGTGCCTTTATTTTATTTCCACATAATTATTAATTATTAACTGTTTCTCTTGTAATTGATTTGTAATTTTATCTCATTTTAATTGGTGGTCATTCATTTAAATTTAAATTTTTAATCATTTTAAATATGTTGAGGCTTACTTTATGATATAATTAATAATGGTACATCCTGAAGAATGTTCCATATGCACCTGAGAAGATTGTGTATTTGGCTATTGTATGAAATATCTTCTACAGATTTTCATTAGGTCTATTTCGTAGTGTTATTGAAGTCTTTTTTTGATCATCGACTTTTTCATTTTATCTATTATTGAAAGTGAAGTATGAAAGTACCTACATATTGTTAAATTTTCTATTTCTGTCTTTGTTTCTGTAAGTTTTCTTTCAAGTATTTTGAGACTGTATCATTAGGTACATATATGTTTACAGTTCTTATGTCTTCCTTAGTGACCACTTTATTATTATAAAATATTCTTTTGTGCTAGTCAAATTTTGTGGGTTTAAGTGTATTTTGTCTGATAGTAGCTAGACACTTTAGTTTTCTCTTGGTAATAGTTTTCATGACATATATCTTATCATCCTTTTATTTTCAACTGATTTGTGTCTTTGAATTGTGTTTTTTTTTTTTTTTTTTTTTTTAGAAAACATATAGGTAGATTATGTGTTGTTTTTTAAAAACTATTCTCCCAACCTCAGCATTTAAATTGGAATTCTTAGTCTATTTATATTTAAAGACAAATTATAAAGTAGCATTTGTGTATGCCATTTTACTTTTTTTGTCTGTCTTGTATCTTTTTTTGTTCCTATGTTTCTCTAATATTGCTCTTTTTTGTGATAAACATTTTAGCATACCAGTTTAATTCCTATATTATTTATTTTATTTTAAATTTTTAATCGTATTTTCTTAGTCATTATGATTGGGATTACAATTAACTGCTTAATTTAAAACAATCTAGTTCAGATTAATACAACTTAATTTCAATAGTTTACAAAAACATTGCTCCAATGTAGCTCCTTTCTTTACCTTCCCTTTTGTATTAACATTGTTATAAAAATTACATCTTTATAATTTCAAACCCGTTGATAATTTTATAGCTGTTGCTTCATGCAGTTATCTCTTAAATCATGTAGGAGGGTAAAAGTATTTTAAACAAAAATGTATTTACATTATCTTGTATATTTCCCTATGTTGTTTGCTTGTACTCTTTATTCCTCCATGTGGACTCAAGTTACTGTCTAGAGACTTTTCATTTCAGCCTGAAGGACTCTCCAGTTAGCATTTTTCATAGGGCAGCTGTACTAGTGATGAATTCCTTTAGTTTTTCTCTTTATTTGTATGTTGTTACATTAATTAATTTTTATATGTTAAACCATTTATTTTATTATATCTCCTATGTTTTAAAAAATAATTTTGGTAGATAGAGAATTCTTATGTGATAATCTTTTTCTTCAGTGCTTTGAATATGTTATTCCATTGCCTCTGGCTTCGGTGATTTCTGAAGAGAAGTCAACTTTTCATCCTATTGACAGTGACAAGTATGTGATAAGTCCCTTATCTTTCTGCTTTTAAGATTATCTCTTTGTCTACTGACAATTTGACTATGATGTTTCTACTTGTGGATCTCTTTCAGTTTATCCTTAGAATTTATTAAGCTTCTTAGATATACAGATTTTCTTTTTACCAAATTTGGCAAACGTTTGACTATTATTTCTTCAAATATTCTATCTGACCCCTTTTTCTCTCCTCTTCAAGGAGTTTTATTTTATATATGCTGATATACTTTATCCCACAGGTTTTGGGGGCTCTGTTCATTTTTCTTTATCTTTCTACTCTTCAGAATGGATGATGCCAAATTGAACAGCTCCAA
This sequence comes from Macaca thibetana thibetana, assembly GCF_024542745.1. Lineage (NCBI taxonomy): Eukaryota > Metazoa > Chordata > Mammalia > Primates > Cercopithecidae > Macaca > Macaca thibetana. The sequence goes on from NC_065592.1 coordinate 70,689,319, forward strand.
TGACTGGAGGAACATCAGGGTCATTGGTCTCACTCCAATGTAGATAAATGGCATGGACACATGTGGCGTGGTTGTAAAGAGTGGAGAATTTAATAGTCAAGAAAGAAGAAAAAAAAGCTCCCCCCTACAGAGATAGAAGGAATGGGTCTCCGAGAGAAACCCTGTGTGTTTGGAAAAGTAGTCAGTAATATTGGGAGGCTGGAGGAGGCAGTGTCTGATTTGCATATGGCCCAGTGGATTGGTTTGACCAGGTGTGTTATTCACATAGCCCAGGAAAAACCTGACCTTCCCACTCCAGGCTTTTAATATGCAAATGCAGGCCGCCATGATGTCCTGCACACGTGGAGATATCTAGGGGTGGCCATGATGTCTGGCACACCAGCTGACAAAGAGAAGAGGGTGAGAATCACCATGCTGGCCATGTTGGGTAGACCTAGTTTCTAATCACCAGCATTAGCATATTAATACTTGCCAGCCTGGCTTTCCAAGCCGCCTGTTAGAAAAGAAATGTTTCAAGAGCTGTTTCTATTAAAATAAAAAGCCTTATCAAGAACTTTTACCCTCGCTATCTGCCTAGAATTATTTCTTAATAACTCCTGTATTATTCCTCCCTCAAGAGAAGTAAACCTAACTTGTTAGTGGGTGATGGAGGACAATTCTTTCTGGCTACTTCCTGATGAAAAGGGGTGTCGTGTGGGGGAACAGCCATTGGGTCTTCTCTTGGGGTGAATTTAAGGGCACTTAGAAGAATGGCTTGTCCATATGGGGCTCTGTTTGCAGCACCATTTTGAGTTTGATTGCTTCTAGGTGAAAAGAGATATATTTTATAAGAAGGTTAAAAATATAGGGTTGGATTATGAGTATTAAGATTATTATCATTAGTAGGGATCCTATAGATTATAACTGACAGTATAATATGACATCTGTTAGTTACACCCATGTATTGCAATACCAGTTTGCCTCCACTAGATGTTTCTGTGCATTACCAGAAACACTAATGTAAAAGCAGCATTTTCCTCGATAAGAGCATATATTTCCCCCTTGACTTGCCACTAGAGAATAACTTTAGGTTTAGGCAATTTTTATAACTTGCAGTATGATTGGGAGAGATACATTATTCGGTGGCTAAATAACTTTAGCATTAATCTTGACAATTCCTTTCCTTTAATTATTAATTTTTTTTCATGACTTTCACAGACCCTCTTACAACAGACTTAAACTTTCTGACTTGTCCAAAACATTCTTTCTCTAAACAACCAGTCATTTCCTTTCAGGACAAGAATTTACCATACAAGATCCTTCCTTATATAAAAATCTCTTTCTCTGTAACCTTCTTTTCATAGCTTAGAGTGCATCACATTAGCAACCTTCAGTAAAAAGTCCCATCAAACTTAATGATAGTAAAAACTGTTACTCCTGCTGTAAGCAAAACAACCTTGATGAAATCTTTCCTATAATTATTTATGCTGTTCTGAGTATGATAATTAGGCAAAATATGACAGCAATTAGAATTTTACAACCAGAATTCCACATTGTGGGTGTCATAGTGTATAGCTCTATTGCAAATAGCAGCATGACTGTAACAATTCCCAAGAGAGTGACGTCGTAAACAAATTCCATTTAAAACTTTACTTGCCAAGACAACATTTCTCTTTGGGAATCTACAAAGTTACAAATGCAATCCCACGTATAATTAAACTCTCCCTGCAAATACATATTAAAAAGAAGTTCTAATATTTGGTGGCAAAGTTTGAGAGGAAAGGGTAGAAATAATAAAAAAAAACTGGTGAGGTAGCAGTGGGAGTGAGTAAGATGAGCAGCCCTTCCTCAGTGACGTATCTTTCACGATTTTCAGCCTAAGGTCTTCTCTTTCACCACATTGAGATTCAGGATGTTCCTCTGGGCTTTCAGGGGTTGCTGCCTCAGCTTTTTAGGCTTCGACTTGAGTGCAGTGCATCCAGGAGCTGATTCCTGTAACTGTCAAAAGAAGAACAGTGTAGGGCCTGTCCCAGCTTGGCTTAGGGAAGAAAGCATAAATGAGAGTTTTCACTAAGACCAAATTTCCTGGGTTAAATAAACGTGGTTTTATCTCCTGGGGTTGTCCTTTTGCTAGCTAATGCCTCGAGGCTTCCTTGCTGCTGATGTAGCTGCCTGATTAGCTAATCTGTTTTCTTTGGCTACCTCATCTGTTTCCTTTTGATGTCCCCTACAATGCATCCCTGCTATTTCTTGTAGAAGTAAAAAAACTGAGGATACTAACCTGTTAATTTTGTGATGATATTTTATGGGAGATCCACTGATGGTAAGAAAATGTCTTGTCTTCCAAATGGCAGCATGAGCATGGAGAATTAGGAAAGCATACTTGGAGTCAGTATAAACGTTAGCTATCTTGCCCATGCTTATTTCAAGTGCTCTTGTTAGAGCTATTAACTCAGCTAATTGAGCACTTGTGCCTGGAGAGAGACGTTATTTAGAGCAACTACTGCTTATCCTGCCTTGTGTACTTCTTGCTTTACTGGCTGTTTGTTAGCTTAGAGCTCCCCTAGAGGACAGGGATCCTGCCACATTATGTTGAGTGTAAACAGCTAAATTATTTCCTAGGGTTAATTTAGAGGGGTTTTTTTTTTTTTTTTTTTTTTTTTTTTTTTTTTTTTTTGACTAGTAGAGCTATCATGATAATGTCTTGGAAGCATTTGTCAACTAAGGTTGAGAAAAATATTGGATTAGAGTTTTTCCTGAGACTCCCCTTAAGGTCATGTTATGGGAAGAGGAGAGGCCTGGATTAGAGAGGACAAAAGAGAGACTGGCTCTAGTGTTTAGAAGGAGGTCTACTTTCTTTCCTTCAATTTCCAGAATCACCTGGGGCTCCCATGCTATAATGGCAGTTTGAGCTGCGGGAGCCACAGTTTGAGCCCTGGGACCCGTCAATCCTGCTGGCCCATCTGGGAGACTGGTCCTGAACCCAGGGACCTCCACCTCCGCGCAGTTCTGTCTCCAGTGGTCTTTGCCACAGGCTGGACAGGGTCGAGGCGGCTTCATCTTGCTGCCTGGGTATTCCTTCTTAAAATGCCCTGGCCCCACACACCGATAGCAACCAGCGGGTGCACATCGGCAATCCTGGACTTTGCAAGCCTGCAAAGCTGCTGCTAGAGCCTCTGTTCTTTTCCTGAGTTTTCTCTCTTTCTTTTAGGCTTCCTCCTGGTCCCTATGATAAAATAGTGAAGTGGCCACCTCAGGCAGTTCTCTAAGGTGCTATCTGGTCCTATAGCCTGCTCCTGTTGTTTCCTTCTGATATAGGGAGCTGCCTGTGTAGTAAACTTGTTTTTCACAGTAAGTCATCCCTTGACTGAATGGGGGATAAGGAGGTGTGCTTTGTTAGTGCCTCTCTCGGCCTTTGCATAGAGGTATGAGATCCTCATCTGCCTTTTAGTTTATCATAGACAATTCAGAGTAATTGAGAGACTTGCTCCTGGTTTTCTGTAGGCTCTCTAATATACACCTTAACAAGTGCTTCCTTTTTCCATTCATTTCTTGAGTTATTAGGGTCCCAGTTAGGGTTGTTTACCAGAACTGCTTCCCTCCCAATTGGGAATGGTGTTTCTGCTATTTCTTCACTCTCCCTATCTGCTTTCTTCCCTTTTGGTATAGTATAGGAGATATATTGCTCATCTCCGAAATGCTCTGCCTCTTGCAGAGCTGCCTGCTTTTTAGCTGCAGTGAGGGTTTGGTTTAGGAGCAGCATAACATCCCTCCATGCGAGGTAACATACCTGAGTGAAATTTTGGAAAGCTTCTATATACCTATCGGGGTCGTCGGAAAATTGGCCTAAGTTTCCCTTTATTTACCTAAAGTCCTGTAATGAGAAGGGAACTTGAAGGGGCCCCAAATAAGGGAAATCCTCAGATGGTTCCCCTGGAAGTTCCTTCTCTAACTTTAGGGAACTATTCTCTTTGGGCCTACCCGATATGATTGCTAAAAGAGCTGGGTTGATCTTACAACGCTCGCTTGCAAGGGTTTAGTAAAAATGCCATGCCTTTGGGTAAAAGAAAATGAGTCGCTTTTCTCTTCAAAGTCCTGGGTTAAGGAATTTCCAGTGCTTCAGAGTGGACTCAAAAGGGGTGCAAGCTGAAGATAATCTGTTACCCATCTAGAAAAAGAAGTGAGAATAGAAGCATCCTTTTAGCCTCTTTTCTTTCCGTATGACACACAGTGGAGAAGAAGGCAGTGGAGTGTCCTCCTGACTCTTTTCCTCCCTGGTTCCTGGGTCCTGGCACCCTGTTAAATGTACCACCCATGGTTGTAGGTGTGGTCCTCCAAGCCACAGAACTTGATGAGCTAAGTGGTGGGACTAACAACACTTTACCCATGCAACCTTAGCTTATCTGCCTTGTGTGATTCCTCTTTGACTTCCTAAGCCTGTGTGATATGCCTGGATCCCTGAAAAATTGATCTTCAGGGAGACCGTGTCGTTTATGGGCAAGGCTCCTTTAACAGAGGCAATGTGCTAGATTGCCTGCTATCATGGCCTGCGCTAAAGCATTTACCCTCAGAAGAATGGTTCTGGTTAACTTCTGAACTTAAATCCCCTTACTAATTAGGTACCGTTTTAATATGAAACAGACTAGGTGTCTTAAAAGAGTGTATGGACCAAACGGCATTTTTCTGCTGATGGTACAATATTGATACTAAAATTTGGCTACAGAAGACATTTTACTCATAACTGCTGAAGACAGAACTTTCCCATTCACAGGAGTAGCTTAGAGCCTGATTTCTAGTGGCTCAAAAGGAAGCTCACTGTATGGCAAAGGACCAACAATGGGCCTCATGAAGAGGATTTCTATTTACACGAGGTGGCGGTGTTGGCTTAGAAATACTATGAGCTCACCAGAGAAACTGTAGAGAGATATCTATTGAGTTACTGCCTGCACATTTGCCAATCTTTCCTAACAGACCTGCTATCCTGAACTGTAAAAATGCACGCACATTTCACACACACAGAGAGTAAGAGACCCCGGATGGAGAAAGAAGGAAAGTTTGGTGACAGGATAGTAGGAAGACAGCCTTGAGACTAAAGGACAGATTTGAGGTTGAGGTTCACTACTTACTCACCACTCCGATGAATGAATTCCCGGCCAAGGCACCAAAATGATACAGCTCCAATAACTGGAGGAACACCAGGGTACTCGGTCTTGCGCCAATTTGGATAAATGACACGGATACACATGGAGTGGTTTTAAGGATCAGAGAATTGAACAGGCAAGAAAGAAGGAAAAAATCTCCCCCATAGAGAGGCAGAGGGAGGAGGGCTCCAAGAAAGAAACCCCGTGTGGGGCAGAAAAGTGGTTGATAGTATTGAGAGGCTGGAGGAGACGGTGTCTGATTTGCATATGGCTCGGGCGATTGGTTTTACCAGGTGTGTCATTCATGTAGCCTGCAAAAAACCTGGCCCTCCCATCCTAGCCTTTTAAATATACAAATTATAGCCGCCATGTTGTTCTGCACACGTGGAGATATCTGGGGGTGGCCATGATGCCTGGCACATGTGGTGACAAGAAGAGGGTGGGAATTGCCATGCTGGCCATGTTGGGTGGACCTAGTTTCTAATCACCCACATTAGCATATCAATACTTGCCAGCCTGGTTTTTCAAGCTGCCTTTCTGTTAGAAAAAAAAATGTTTCAGGAGCTGTTTCTATTACAAGAAAAAGCCTTACCAAGAACTCCTTTTACTCTCTCTATCTGCCTGAAATTATTTCTTAATAACTCCTTTATTAAAATTGCATGTCGGCTAGGCACGGTGGCTCACACCTGTAATCACAGCACTTTGGGAGGCTGAGGCGGGCAGATCACCTGAGGTTGGGAGTTCAAGACCAGCCTGACCAACATGGAGAAACACCATCTCTACTAAAAATACAAAATTAGCTGGGCATTTTGGTGCATCCCTGTCTGTAATCCCAGCTACTCAGGAGGTTGAGGCAGGAGAATTGCTTGAACTGGGAAGGCGGAGGTTGCGGTGAGCTGAGATTGCATCATTGCACTCCAGCCTGGGCAACAAGAGCGAAACTCTGTCTTAAAAAAAAAAAAAAAAATGCATATCTTCACATTTGCTGTTTCTTTCTTCTGCCACTTCAAATGTTAAGTCTCCCTAATGAATATCTTTTAAATTTCAGTTATTTTGCTTTCAATTTTAGAATAACTATTTGGCTCACTTTTATAATTTCAAACTCTTTATTGAGATTCTGTATTTAGCAAGATATTATTCTTAGGTTTTTCTTTAATTATGTGGACATTGTTTTCTTTAGGTCTTGGATTATGTTTACAATAGCTAATTTGAAGTCTTTGTCTAGTAAATCCAATGCCTGGGCTTCTTCAAAGATAGTTCCTACTGTTCGCTCTTTTTCCTGTATACAGGCCATACTTCCTGGTTTGTTAAATGTTTCCAAATGTATGTTTTTGATAACCGGATATTTAATCTAATATAATATGTCAACTCTGGAAGTCATCTTTCTCTCAGGATTTGTTGTTGAAGGTTGTCTTGTTGTTCTTGTTACTATTATTTTCTTTAGTAACCTTCCTGGATGAATTCTGTAAAGTCTGTATTCCTTGCCATATGAAGCCACTGAAATCACTTCTGAGGACCTTTTAGTGGTCAGCTAATAATTAGACAACAATTACCTTAAATGCTTTGAATTAATAGGTCTCCCAACCTTTGCAGAAGGCCTCTGTGTTTTAATACAGCACAACTTCAATACTTAGCTAGGCAGTTTACATATTTTCCTCAGCTTCACTTTCTGCTTGCACAAAGCCTCAAGGTCAGCTAGAAGTAAGAGATTAGGGACTCCTCAGGTCAGTCCTGGGCATTTACACCACCTTGCCCAGGCATAAGTCTTCCCGATTCCAGGCATGTTTACATTCTCTCAAAGCTCTCTATGGACATATCATTTGCCAGTGTTTTGTTTTCTTTCATTTTTATCAGCCTCTCCCATACTGAGAGCTTATCTTATTTATTTAATATACCAATTCACTATGGTAATATTGTTTAACAAATTACTATTTTATCTTCTGAGAGGCTTTTGGATCAACTTAATTAATAATTATTAGATATGAAAACTCTCTTCATTTACTGGAGTAACTCCCAACGTAAGTTATGAACTAACACCACGGTAGGATATCAGATCAATATAAGGATATCTGTCCTTCATTTATTTCTGGGCAATACCTTCTATGACATATAATCACAGTAGAAAGATAATATTTTTAAATAATTTAATACATGTGTCATGAATTTCAAATGAAGGAAATGGAAATATCTGGAAACAATGAGACTTGACCTGGAAATGTAGGTAAAAATGAAATGGCAAAATATTACAGTACAGTAGAATAAAAGAAAAAGGCAACTTTATACAATTAAGAGCTGGTAGAAATCAATGGATTGTTTTGGGAAGGGGAAGTAGTGAGCTCCCAGTCACTGATAATGTTCAAGTGGAATCTAAATTAACAGCAACTGAGTAATAGGGGACTGAATTGTGGGTTTACAGAGCATTTTAGGACCTAAAAATATAAGAATATAATCTGGGGGCAGAGAAGTATCAAATAAAGCAACAACAATAAACATGTCTGTCAGGGGCGCAAGAAGAAACAATATACTGTAATTGGGTAATAGGAAGTGTAAAAGGGTAGAGTAAAAGGGAATCATTCAGAGCTGGAATCAGCAGGGAGTTACTTCTAAGACCTAAGAGGAAACAGGAGGAAACAGCTCCTTGAACCAGGAGGTGTAGGAAAAGGCCATCTGATTAAAGTGGCCACTGCCAAGCTACTGCTCAGCCATCTCAGGATACAGAGTGGGGTGGAGAAAAGGGAGAATGGATCCGAAGAGGCAAGTAAAGTAGTACATATGTCTGTGAGGGCGATTTATGAACTTTTATCCCTTAGACCATTTTTAATATCTCCACAGCACATGCACACCTCATGAATTAGCATTATCAAACTAACAACTTTGTAATTTATAGCTTACCTTTACAACTGATGGGGGCTTTGTTTTTGTTTGTTCTCTTTTTAGTTTCACCATCTACAAATATTAAGAAGACAGAATACCTTAGAGAATGCTATAAAAGCCCTATTTTACCTAAAGAAAAGTGAAGTATGCTGCCAAACCAATAGTTCCATGGTCTTTAAATTTCTCTGGAGGCTTTTAGCGTTTGGTATTAGAAAATTGAATGCTGGTCTTAGGCAAAAAGTAGCCAGAATAACATTTTTTCCCTTTAATTGTGTGTTTCTACATAGTAAATAGATTAGATTAATTCATAAAAATCTGAATTCAGTTTACAGAAATAAGCTGAAACTTAATAAATTTATTTTCCTTGTATATGTAAATGTACTTCTTTTTAAGCTTTTAAATTTTACATGTACTAAAGGAATATTAATTTAAAAATACTAGTGAATATAGTTTTATTTTAAAAACATGGATCAAGTATTAATGTTATATATAATATGCTATTTGGAGACTTAACTTTGCTCACCTAAAAATATTTTAGACAAAGCAAGAAGTTTTCATCATTAGTAAAACAAAAAGCTATTGTTTGCCTTCTAAAATTAAAATATAATACAACTGATAAATATTTTAGCTAAACGTTTGTTCGCTTATAAATATGTTTTGTGATTTTTTAAGATGCACATGGTCTTTATTGAATATAAACTGGACATTTCATATATATTCCCACTTTCTCTCTTTTATTTTTATAATTTTGTGTTTGTTTTTTCTTTTATGCTTTTAGGTTTTTGTTCTTTTTGACAAAGGACACTGCTCTTTGTGCACAGATTGTGTTATAACAGCTGAGTTTAAAACAGTCGTTTATTGGGCATCTATGATGTACCAGGCAATATGCTAGGGAGGGAGATAAACAAACAAAGAAGACGTGAGTTCTGAATTTTAACATACAGTACAGGAGAAGAGATAAACATAAATTATTCTAGAGAGGTAAATGAAGTTTAAATAATAAAGTACATTGGTGCTGAATGTTATCTTTTTAAAGAAACTATCTTATAAATTTAATATCCATAAGATAAAAGTAATTTCGAAAGATGGAACAAATGAGGAAAAGGGGAGGATATAGCAAAGAAACATCCAAGAGGGCGAGCTCTCAAAGTGTGTGTAATAAAATCCCAAATACCTGCTAGAGCAACAGATTAGCTCCGTGATTATGGACAAAGACTTTAGAGCCAGACTTCCTGGTTTCAAACTCTGGCATTACTTACTAGCTATCATCTGAGGCAGTTAAATTAATCTTTCTGTATCTCAGTTTCCTTATTTATTCAATGGGGATAAATTATCCCCCACTCAAAAAATTGTTGCATTAAATGAGTACATATGATTTAGAATCATATGCACTTACTACAAGTAGCAGTAGTAGTAGTCTCAAAGGTGGTTTATACATCTAGCTCTAAGTTTTCTTTGCCATGCTCACCATGATCAGTTACGTGATTCACTGTGTCTGTATGATTTTAAAAAATCTCATTGGTGGAGAAAAGCAGATTCTGTTTTATTTCTTAATTCAAGTATAGCAGAAAAAAATTGCAAAAAATCACAGATGTTTAACTCATTAAATTTTCACAAAAGTGACCAGACGCATGTAATTAGCACTTCACTTAAGGATTAAAATATCACTCTTGTCATATTAGCCCCTGATACCTCTGCTAATCACAAACCCCTGCTTCCTCTCCAAAGTTAGTCTAATTTCCAGCATCACAGAGCAATTTTGTTGTTTCTGAATTATATATAAAATGAATCATATAAAACGTATTTTTCCTACTTTGACATCCTCAACTTTATATTGGAGAATTTATCCATATTGTTATATACGGTTGTAGCACCATATGTAACATATAAGGTCTATTTTCACTGCTGCTTAATATTTTATTATAAGATCATCCCACCACTACTTATCCCTTTAACTACTAATGAGTGTTTGTGTTGTTTCCAGTTTGTGCCTATTACAAAAAATAATAATAATAACAACCATGAACATTCTTGTACACACTTTGATGCACATGTTTATTGTTTGCTCTTTGGAGGCAGAGGATAATATATATACCTAAGAATGAAATTGCTAGGTCATTGTTTATGCATATGTCCACATTTAATAGATATAGCCAAATGATGTCTAAAGGAATTAGACCGATTTATACTCCCACCAGGAGTATATGAGAATTCCAGTTACTCCACATCTTTACCAACTCATACTGGTGATTATACACATGGGAATGTTAAAGGCTGGGTCAGAAGGAAAGGCTTTTCAGCTTTAGTTGATACTTTCAAATTTTCTAAAGTGTTTATTTAACCACCAGCTGTGTATGAAAGTTCACATTGGCATCTAATTGTTACTTTAATGATGATTGATAAGCTAGAATACATTATTTTTCTTTACCACGAATTTTTATTATTATAACTTTTTATTTTCATTCCATCTAACTTTTAGTAGCTTTATTGAGATATAATTTAAATCACATAAAGTTCAATCATTTAAAACACAATTCAGTGGTTTTCAGTATATTCACAGTCATGCAACCATTGTCACTATCTTCTTCCAGAACACTTTATCACCCCAAGAAAGAAACTTTTACTCATTAGCAGTCTTGTCCATTCTACTGCCCACACCCTCCAGGTCTAAAATCACGAATCTAATTTCTAACTCTTATGGATTTGCCTACACTGAGCATTTCATATAATTGAGACGACAAAATATGTGGTCTTTTGTAATTGACTTCTGTCACTTAGCATGATGTTTTTGAGGTTCATCATATTGTAGCATGTGTCAGTACTTCACTCTTTTTTATTGCGGATTATTACTCCATTGAATGTGTATACCACCTTTTCTTTATGTTAATGGCTATTTGGAATTCATGTGTGTGTGTGTGTGTTTGTGTGTGTGTGAGGTGCTATTGAAGTCCCTTGCACATTTGTTATTGGAGTTGTCTGGTTTTTGACAATGATTTGTGGAAGTTTTATTCATCTCGTGAATATGAGACCTTTGTTATATACATCATCCCTATCTTTTCTTTCTCTATGACTTGACTGTGAACAGTTTTCAAAGTATATTTTGGGCCAGACACAGTGGCTCACACCTGTAGTCCCAGCACTTTGGGAGGCCAAGGCAAGTGGATCACCTGAGGTCAGGAGTTTGAGACCAGCCTGACCAACATGGAGAAACCCCGTCTCTACTAAAAGTACAAAATTAGGCAGCTGTGGTGGCACATGCCTGTAATCCTAGCTACTTGGGAGGCTGAGGCAGGAGAATCGCTTGAACCTGGGAGGCTGAGATTGTGGTGAGCTGAGATCACACCATTGCACTCCAGGCTGAGCAACAAGAGCGAAACTCTGTCTCAAAAAAAGAAACAATATATTAGAATCTCTGAATTTTAATGTTTGGTTTTTCACTCTCTGCTTGGGTTAGTGCTATTTGTGTTCTGTATAATAAATTTTTCCAATCTACAAATTTATGAGAATATTTCACTTGGCCAGGCATGGTGGCTCATGCCTGTAATGCCAGCATTTGGGGAGGCCGACGCAGGCAGATCACATGAGGTCAGAAGTTCAGGACCAATCTGGCCAACATGGTGAAACCCTGTTTCTATTAAAAATGTAAAATTAGCCAGGTGTGGTGGTGGGCGCCTGTAATCTCAGCTACTCAGGAGGCTGAGGCAGGAGAATTGCTTGAACCTGGGAGGCAGAGGTTGCAGTGAGCCAAGATCACGCCACTGCACTCCAGCCTGGGCAGCAAAGTGAAATTCTGTCTCAAAAAAAAAAAGACAATATTTTGCTCATCTTCCATAGAAGATTTTACATGTTGATTTTACAAAACTATTTTGACACTGAAACAATATATCCCTCCTGAGGACCCTCATAAAGTGGACAGAATCAAATGTAGTGAGCACATCCTCTCTAATGTATTTAGGGTAACATGGCAATAAATTTAATGGAGATAACTTGTAATAATGTCCAATGTAAGCAAATGCCGTTTTGTCAAAGTCAACTTTAAGAAAATCAATGCAACAGGGCTGAGTTGGTGGGCAGCTTGCCCCTCACAGTTATCCCAGCCCAGGGCTAAACTACTTTCTACTTTCTAAGAACAAGGTATATTTCCAGCCAACTGTGTAGGCGCCTGGGCCTCTGAGATTTCCCTGGGACAGCTTAATCCCACTCTGCTTGGCCACTGGGCACAGTACATGCATGTAGTGGGCACACCCAGGTGCTCAAGCCAGGAGGGGAGGGGGTAAAGAGGGGAGCCGCCATGCCCCTCACTGACCTGTGGCTGTTGGGGTGAAAAATGACACCTCTATAAACAAACAAATCACATTGTTCTGAACTGCACGTCTGATGGCTGGGCCAAACGTACATTGAACTTAGTAGCATTTCAGTAGTTTGCAGCAAAACCCTTAACATTATGAAAGAAGAGATAGGAGCCATTTCAAACCATGAGAGAAGGAAAGAGAGATACCATAGGAAAATCTGAGGACCTTGGCCGACACCTTCAGTTGCCAAAGGACCTTGTCCTGATCCCATGTGATGGCTAAATCTCTGTGAAGGGAAGCTGAACCAACATTCCTTTCATCCATAGAAAGAGAGAGATGGGAGGGTTGAATCCTGTCCCCTGTACGTGGCATAACTCAGAGGAAAGTCTGAGGACAAAGAGAGACAGATCCCCATGTTACTTACACATCTGATGAATCCTGGGAGAGCCCCCAGTTGAGATGGGATAGTCCCCTTGACCCCTTCATGGGACTCGTGAAGGGGTGGCTTGCTTTCTCAGCCCACAGTGCTCAAACCCTTTGTGTGGTGGAGGTGCGGAGGGGAGGGCGCAGGGAGCATGCAGGTAAGCAGGTGCAGAAGCTGGGGCAAGTAACTTTGGGCACCAGCAAGAAGGAACCCTGAAGGGGCCCATGGCAATGCCTAGGCATTGCCCATGACCCCTGGAGCCTCAGCAGGCGTGTGTCACAGTGTGCTCCTTTAGCTTTGCCATCCATGGATGGCTTAAATGTTAAACAGTTCAGTGGAGAGGCAGTGTGACAGCCTCTTGCACCCACACCCGGGCCCTTGCACAGTGTCCAGGAGGAACGAGGTCATGTGAAAAAATTGGAGGGTGGTGAATATGGAGGATTTTATTGAGCAGTGGAAGTGGCTCTCAGCAAAAAGGGGAGCTAGAGGGGGGATGGAGTGAGAAGATAATCTTCCCCTGGAGTTCAGCTGTCCCCGTGTGAACTCTTCTCCAAAGTCCTGCCATCAAGCCATCCCTCTGAAGTCAGGCTGCTTTTCCCCAACATCCAGCTGCTTCTTCTCTTCTTTTCTTCTCTGCCGCTCTGCTCCTCTGCCAGTGGAACTTGGGTTTTTTATGTGTGCAGAATGTGGGGGCAGGGAGGGCCAGTGTGGTTTTGGAAAAGGCAACATTCAAGTGGGAAAACAGTAATGCATGTTCTCATTTAAGACCGTGGGTACAGACTTGAGGGTGGAGCACTCTCCAGGGACCCCCATCCACTTCTATCCAGTATTACCCTGCTTCCTGTCTGTACCAACACCTTCCTATGTTGATACATGTAAGAAGTATGAAAAAAATGTAGAATCTACAAATGAACTTCTTAATTTTGGCAAGGACATAACTCCTCCCCAGAGCAACTCTTCGGGTGCAGCTGTGTAAAGTCTTTTTTTTTTTTTTTTCTTTTCTTTTTTTTTTTTTTGGTCAGTTAAACTAAGGGCTCTTCTGATGTTTGGGGGAGAGAGAGACATTGACAGTACATGTTTTGTACAGTCATTGGTCCAGAAGATAATTGGTTTCATTTTGGTTTTCTCTTTATTTCTCTAGATTTCAAAGGCCAATTGTTTATTTTTCCTGATGGAAAGTAGATTAAAAGATATCCCTTATATAATGTGTGGCCATAAAAAGAAAATAAAAGCCTTCCTTTTAGAACTAAGAAAATCAGTGTATGTATCTTAAAAGTTACTTAATACACGGTTTAGAGTTTTTATATACTGAGCTCTACTATACCTAGATACATAACAGCACCTGTTCTTAAAAATTACTCTGGGGTTTTTTAATAAAAGAAAAAGAATTGACATAATTTGGGCTATTTTACTTTACTAGAGAGAAAAAAGATTTAAAATTTACTCTAATGATACATTTGTGGTTGACAGATTTAGGTCTGGCACTTTATCTTTGAGACTTATGTTCTACATGTCCTTAAAATGTAAACCTAAAAATGCAGATACCAAATCTAATTTAATAGATAATAACATCAGTTGTCTTCAAGGAAATCAGTTTGAGCTGCATGCTTGGAGGTCAAGGAACTCTTGAACTGATCAATTTGATAAAGACTGGAAAGCTGGCATTCATAATAAACACAATTTTCAAGTCTGAGCTTCTGATAGAGAAAACAAAACATTAAATAACAGACAAGAAGAATTTAAAAATAACTAACATAATTTCATAAAATATAATTTTTGAAACTGATCAATATATACATTTTTCAAAGCAGTTTTGCTTTATCATATTGATGTTCAATAAATGATTATGTCTGTTTTCTAGCAGAATTTAATCATTATGTTTGTGTAATCAATACAAGCAATCTACTCTTGAAATAAGAGTTATGATACATTTGGCTATCAAACACTCCCAAATAAATATTCTTGTATTTTCAGACACCTGTTTAAAAGCAGAGAAGTGCATAAATGCTTTGTTATTGATATCTCTTAGAAGAAATGTTTTGACTCGATTATAATGAAATTGCTGTTACTGCAAATATATTGGCTATATAATATTACGCTAAAGCTGCCTGATAGTATTTTATTACTTATAATCGTAAATAGCATTCCTTCTGCAAAATTAAAAAAAAAAAAGAGTTTAAATGAACTAGTTATCTTCATCCAATTTGCAATTAGCATACTGAAAAAAAAATGTAAGAATTTATTCCATACATTACTATGTTGCTATGTAAACTGAGTATGAACAATTAAATACTATTTTGAGATACATATAGAATATTAAACCCTTAAGATAAACTAAAGCTGCGTAACTGAAGGAATTACTTTTTGGAATAAATCTCTATTAAGAAGTGATAGGTATAATTACTTTAGCATTAGATATGGTTTGGCTCATGTCCCCACCCAAATCTCATCTTGTAGCTCCCGTAATTCCCAAATGTTGTGGGGGCAGGTCTTTCTTGTGCTGTTCTCTTGATAGTGAACTGGTCTCATGAGATCGGATGGTTTTAGAAACAGGAGTTTCTCTGCATAAGGTTTCTCTTTGCCTGCTTCCTTCCATGTTAGACGTGACTTGTTCCTCCTTGACTTCTGCCATGATTGTAAAGCCTCCCCAGCCATGTGGAACTGTAAGTCCATTAAACCTCTTTCTTTTGTAAATTGCCCAGTCTCTGGCATGTCTTATCAGCAGTGTGAAAATGGACTAATACAACATCACAAATTCTAATATATGAAATTATTATCTGATGTTAACATATAAGTACTAATCATATATTTAAAAACTGGGTTGGAGATTCACTACTCATGTTTATCATTTCTATTAATAGTCAGCCTACCCAGAGAAAAGGTTGTTGGTTGGAGTTAAAACATAATTCTATTGAGTTACAGTCTAATCTCTGCTTGATTATTGCTACATAACTTCCTCCCCAGTCAAGCTCTATAGATTTCCCTTTTTTCATCATCTTTCTTACGCACTAGCTACTTTCCTGAATTACTCTCCCATCTCTAAGACTGAATTCAGTTAAAAGTTATTCCTGTTCAGGAAACAGGGGCCAGTTTAAATATTCAGAATTCTAAAAATTATCTTCTAATTAGAGTAAAAAATATATAATATGAAATCTACACTATTAACATATTTTAAGTGTATAGTAAACTACATGCCCATTATACAGTAGATCTCAGAACTTGTTCATCTTGTATTACTGAAACTCTATATCCATTGTACAGTGACTCTAGAGAGTATTTCAATCAAAGATAATTATTTTCTAAGTGACAAATTTTAAAAAGTAAATGTGTTAACCCAGTTGAATGCCTTCTTCCTTAACATAAATTTACCTTTTGTTTATTATAAAAGTAACTTATATTCAACTTAAAAATTTAGGTAATATAAACACATATTAAGAAAATAATAAAAGCCTCTCATTACCCCACCTATGGGAGATAACTGTTGTTAATCATTTAGAGATTATGTTTTGAGGCTTTTGGGTTTACACATGCATACATTTTACTTACAGCAATGATACTACTTTATAATTATAATTCCTAATCTCATGTCATATCACACTAAAAATATTATTCTACAATATTACCTCAATAGATACATAATTAGATCAATAACATAAAATTTATTTAATTTCCTGTTGATAGACACTTAGTCTATCTCCCTTTATCACTATTGTGCTAACACTACAATGCAAAAGGTGATGTTTACACCTTTTCCTATTGTCCAATTATTTTCTAGATGTGGAATTTCTGGGTCAGAAGAAATATAACATTATAAAACTTTTGACATTCTACAGAATTTTGTACCAATTTTTATGTCTCAGCAGTGTAAAAGAAGGCTTGTTCTCCCCAATCAGCTAACAGTTAATAATCATTCTTTGTAAGTTTTGCCTAATGAACACAGTTTTAATTACTGAAAAGTTTAGAAGAGAGATTTTTGAATTACAAAATTCCTGGGTACCTGTAGCTGTCCTCACTATTACCCAAACCAAATTAAGTAGTCTTCCAATGAGTAAAATGAATTTTCTTTAGTTATTTTCAGAGTTTTCATCTCTACCTATATATTAGTTTTCCTGGTGACAAACAATTATTACCTTGTTCTGACCCAGTGTTTAGGAGAGGGAGAATAAAAGTTTGAATTGTACAATAGTGTTCTTTCAAATACGATAACTCATTAACTAATAATATACAATATTATTTATAAAGTTTCCATAATCAAAAACTGTTATTATAAACAATATCTTGTAAATTTTTCTAATATCACTTATTATATTTATGTCATGTGGACATAGTATTTTTAAAATATAATTGTTTCATAAAATAATGAAAGATGATATATCTATAGAATCTCCAATACAATAAGTATTTAAAGTTCCTTTTATTATAAGTCAGTCGTTTGGATTATTAATAAGTCTTTAAATGTACACATCATTTTGACTACCATAAGTATCACTAGCGTATCACTAGCACAACATTTATGTAAATATTTGAATACTTTCTGTAAAAGAACCTTTCCCAAAGATTATAGGGCATGTCCTCAGCATGTCGTTAATAAAAGAGTTTGAAACAGCATATCTAGAAGAGTAGTAATGGCTACAGTTCAAACAATGGAGAGGTCTAAAAAAAACTTAACTGTATTGTGTATTGTTAATTATTAATGATTGCAAATATTAAAAATATTAAATCATGATAAAATAGTGATTATAGAATATAAGAACACTTTTCTATCTCTGGTACTCTAGAACTGGGGACAAGTACCTACAGAAGGACAAATTTGGAAAGAGACTCCCTTCTCAAGGCTGGGGTTCAGACCTTATTGAAGAAGTTGCAGTTGTAACCCACTGGTTGTAACCCACAGAATTGAAGTAGAGAAAGCATAAGTGTTATTTCATGATATTTAACTTTTCAATTTGTATTTGCATGTGGGTGTATGTTTTGGTTGCCATGTGAAACATATTTAAACCCTTAATATATGCTGTGTATAATGAAATTCCTTTAAGCATCTTTCCTTTATAGTGAGCATGATGTTAAACTTCCCCAGTAGTCAGCTGTAGGGATCATTGCAGGAGGAAGGGGCTCTTCTTTGGTTTTTGGGTGTGCATGGTCAGTCAGGAGTGTGGGAATGAGGACACTGATGATGCTTGCCCAGCCATGCCCCTAGAATGCACAGTCCTCCTGACATGAACACTGGGTACTCTTAGGCCTCTGCAGGTAACAGCAGCAGCACCCTAATTCTCTCTGCTGCCCGAGGTTTGTGTCCTGAGATCTTCATGACATTGTGGTCCTCTCAGCAAGGATATTGTGTCAGTGCACCTGCTGTACCTGTTCTCCCACTCCCATTAAATGTAAATGCCCATGTGCCCCTCCACTAGCTATAGCTTGCCTGACGTCACTTATATTCCAGAAGGTAGCCACTGGGCCCAAAGTCACTCTGTGCACCCACACACCCACCTACCGGTGGTGGCTCACCTGAGTCCAATCTGCACTCTGAGTGTTGCTTACTCCTTGTCTCATGACTACAGACCATGTCCAGTCTGGGCACACCAATAAATTTTTCTGTCATCTAGAAGGTTACAACTACATCTTCCAAAAAGATCTGAACCCCAGCATTGATAATGGAGTCTCTTTCCAAATTTGTCCTTCTGTGGGTACTTTTCCCCAGTTCTAGAGTACCAGAAATAGAAAAGTTTTCTTATATTCTATAATCCCTCTTTTATCATGATTTAATAATTTTTGTATTAAATGTCCCCTGATGAAATCACTGTGTGGTTTATTTCTCATGATCGGAATCAGACTACTACATGTAATAATCTTTAGTTTGCAGTTTAATTATTAGTGAATGATATTTTATTATTTTGATTCACTTCTATTTAAATTTATTTTGTAATAATCATGATTTTTATAAGAAAATAGAATATTAATAAAACAATTAAACAGTCACTTTTTCAATCACTGCTTCTGCTTCTCAATTTTTTTGTTTTACTTGGATATCTGATCTTCAGTTACAGGTTGACTCCATGGAAACAAAGGAATAGGCATCCTAAATCAAGCCTTAGTTGTGTCTCTAAGAGGGCACTAGAGAGTAATTGGTGGGAAGAGAATGATACTATAAATGAATAAATTAATGAGTGAACTACTACCTGTGTCATTACCCTCCAAAGATTAGAGTTGTTACTCAAATATCCTAGTTCTCAGTAACGCTTGCTTAGGCATCAGTTAAGAAATTTAAAACCTGCATGGACATTCTATGACAGTATTTTTCAAATTGCCAATCACATTAATTAGTTGTGAAATCAACTAAATAATAGTTGCAGTTATTTTTTTTTTTACTTAAACAGAATTGAAACAGAGAAAGTATAAGTGTTATTTCATGATATTTAACTTTTCAATTTATATTTATATCTGGGTGTATGTTTTGGTTCCCATGTGAAACATATTTAAAGAAATAGCTGCCTAGTGGCTCTATACATAGGACTTACTGTGTAACTGGTACTGTTTTGCCTGTATTTTATTGTTGGTTGTAATAAAGGACTTTACAAAATACTTGCCAGCTTTTGGTGTTTGACTTTTATAGTTTCACATGCAGAATGTTTGTTCTGTTTCTCCCATCTTTTGGAATGACACTTTACTAGAGTGTATTTATTCTATAGCTTAGAGATTCTTTGGAAAGACAGCAGTGTTGACTCTGCACTGAGATTCCAAGAACTGTGGCAGAAATGCTGTGGAACTATTCTAGGTCCCCTTGGCAAGGAGGCTGCTGCTGCTGCCAACATGAACTCTACCCAGAATGGGATCACCTCTGCTGCCACCAGCACGAGCAAAATCAAGGCCCTCTTTCCCAGTGTAACTCATTCTGAATCAAAGGCTAGCATTAATACATTTGATTTGCATACAAATCATCTATCTGTACTCTAGCAACAAGTGAGACTCAGTAGTAAAGTTATTTTTTGTTTGTTTGTTTTTTGGTATAACACATTTAAAGCATTTGATTTACACTAAAGGGAATATATTAAACTATAGAATATTCCATTGATTTAGGTAGCCAGATGTCCACCACATCACCTTGTTTTTCTATACAGAAAACTTTAGAACTAAACAGAAGTCACCTTTGTTAGAACAGTGTTTGCCACATAAATTATTATCAGGCTTGGTTTGTAAGGAAGCTAATGTAAAATAGAAAAGCATTGTAAAGAGAAAGCTATGATCAAGAAGTGAAATATTGTCCTCCTTGGACCATTAAGCTTTTATTTTATTTTTTAACTTTTAGGATCTTTTGCTCTGAGACCTTAACAGATAGCATCAAATACAAAAGCGAAAAACTAATCATAGGAAAGCCTTGATCTTACTTCTGGATTCTTGCATAACCTCTAATAATATACAATTCAACTGGAAGTGTTAATTCTTATCCTGAGAGAAGAGAGAAACTTACCTAAAAACTCACTTTTCTGTGATCATAAATAAGATAACTCCAATTAGTTTATGCCTACATACACACACACAATGACAACTATATATATATATATATATATGTACCCATATTTGAATGTAAAAGAGATTTTTGACAACTTACTGACAAATAATTTGTATAGCATCCATAACTAGCACGTAAATAATTATGGCCTTAAAAAGCTATTTTAGCTTAAAGACAATGTGTTGCAATATTCCATCCATATGGAAAATATGGATGTTGTTTGGTCCTTGTGGATCTGTTCAGTGACAAAGATGAATATTAGGACGACTGGGTAAGTGCCTCAAAAAGCCTTGTCAAGCTTAGGAAGCCAGAGGTTTCTTGGAACAGCTCTGTATTTTGGCAACCCTTTCTGAATTATAGGAAGCATAGAAGCCGTGCTTCACCATATGTTCGGCTCAAGAAGCTGTCCACCAAGGAGAGGCATACTGTTTCCACTGAGCCAACCTGGGGCAAGCAATCTGGTAAAGCAAATTATGGTAAATTATCATAGCTCATTTACTGATAATTCATCAAGTAATTTTTATCACCTAATAATGTGTCATGCCCTGTGGTAATGTAAAATACATTTGTGTTTGAGACACCTTGAACAACAGCAGAATCTTACACTGTAAAAGAAAGAGACAGATATTAAATAATAAACATGATTTTAGATGATAGTTGTTATGGAAATAAAGGGAATAGAGTATGATACGAGTCAAAAAAACTCCTTTTAAATTTTTTCTCCACATTCCTGATTATTACTTCTATTTCTTTTTCCCCATTGGCACCCAATTTAATGTGCTTGCATCCCTATCAAGAATGTAGAATTGTTGGTCGGGCGCGGTGGCTCACACCTATAATCCCAGCACTTTGGGAGGCCGAGGCGGGCTGATCACAAGGTCAGAAGATCGAGACCATCCTGGCTAACATGGTGTAACCCCGTCTCTACTAAAAAAAATACAAAAAAATTAGACAAATGTGGTGGCAGGCACCTGTAGTCCCAGCTACTCGGGAGGCTGAGGCAGGAGAATGGCTTGAATCCGGGAGGTAGAGCTTGCAGTGAGCTGAGATCATGCCACTGCACTCTAGCCTGGGTGACAGAGTGAGACTCCATCTTAATAAAAATAAAATAAATAAAAAAATTAAAAAATGAATTGTTTAATGTGAGTTTATGTTCTAAATTTACGTAAATGTTATTGACTATAAATGTTGTTCGGCATCTTACAATTTTAAAGTTAAAACTGTGTTTGAAACTTAGCCATCTGTGTGTATGTTCATTTACTTGCTTCTACCTGCTGCCTATATTTCCATAGTATACATCCACTACATTTTATTTATGTTGATAAGTAAAATTGTATTAGATGTTTAGTTTGCTACCAATTCCTCCATTAAAAAATAATAACATGAGGTTGGGCGTGGTGGCTCACACCTGTAATCCCAGCACTTTGGGAGGCTAAGACGGGTAGATCACGAGGTCAGGAGATCGAGACCATCCTGGCTAACACAGTGAAACCTCATCTCTACTAAAAATACAAAAAGAAATTAGCTGGGCGTGGTGGTGGGCGCCTGTAGTCCCAGCAACTGGGGAGGCTGAGGCAGAAGAATGGTGTGAACCTGGGAGGCAGAGCTTGCAGTGAGCCGAGATCACGCCACCGCACTCCAGCCTGGGCGACAGAGAGAGACTCCGTCTAAAAAAAAAAATAATAATAATAAAAATAAATAAATAAATTAATTAATTAATAATAATAACAACATGATGTAGTATTTGTGGAGGTACATTAGTCAACTTTTGGAGAACTTTGTTAGGAAATAGATCTTGGAATGGAAATCCTGGACCTAAACATATTAAACTTAAATGAATAATATGAGACTGTTCTGCAGAATGACTATACAGATGGATACTCTTACCAAGAGTACAATGAATTCCTTTTGCGCTCAATAGCTTGCCTTTCTAATGGGTGTAACATGGTTAAATTAGCATTTTTTTTTATTGCAAATAAGCTTGAACATTTAAACTCCTTTTCTGTGAACTACCTATAAATATGATTTGCCTAATTATCTATTAATTTTCCTGCTTTTTTGCGACCTTGTTGATTTATGAGAATTCTTTGTATGTTCTATAATCCAGTGTTAATATTTTTGTTCTGTATCACCCTTTTTGTGAAGCTTTTAGAGACATTTTTTCCCTAAGAATTTTGATTCATAAAGGGTTTTTTTTTTTTAATTGACATGGTGTCTCACGCTGTCACCCAAGCTGGAGTGCAGTGGCACGAACTCTGCTCACTGTAACCTTCGCCCCGCCAGGTTCAAACGATTCTCCGACCTCAGGCTCCCAAGTAGCTGGGATTACAGGCATGTGCCACTATGCCCGGCTAATTTTTCTGTTTTTAATAGAGACGGGGTTTCACCAAGTTGGCCAGGATGGTCTTGAACTCCTGACCTCAGGTGATCCGCCCACCTTGGCCTCCCAGATTCCTGGGATTACAGGCGTGAGCCACTGTAACCGGCCCATCCACGAAGTTTTAATACCACAGATCTGTTTTATACGTTTATGTATTACAAGTGTATATATGATTTATACATTAAAAATCACTTACTGGTTTTAATATTTTAAAATAACTTTCTATTACTATAATCTGTTAATTTTCATCAAAATAGCTAGTATTCTCATATCTGTTAAATTTTGTTGAAAAGAATGCTTAATTTTGAAATATTGATTTTTTTTCCAATCTTATGAGTTATCTCTTTTAGTTCTTGTTTAATAAATATTTTCCCAATTGTGGTTTACAAATTATTTTCCTACTTGCCCTTTTATTCAATTTATAATTCTCCTTTCACATGTAGGTTATTAATACAACAAGAGTCTACAACCAGGATCGAATTTTACTTTTCTCAGTGTCATAACTGAATTTTTTCAATACGATTTATCAAGCATCCCATGTTTTGCCCATTGCTGTGTGCATTCTCTGATATGTATCTGATTTTCATCTGTATAAGGACCTATGTTGGAGTTAGCTGGGTTTCCCCCTTTCCCATCAGTCTATACTCTTTAATACTGTGTGTTTGCAGTACATCTTAAATTCTGTTTGGTAAATTCCCACTCGTTGCAATCTTTAGTCAGAATTTACTTAATTATTCACAATCTATAAATTATTCTCTGTTAATATTCTACAGTTTGTTGAGTTCTTCATAAAATTTCAGGTGAAATTCTTACAGAGATTGCTTTGAATTTGTCAATTGAGATCATTGTTCTACTTATATATGTTATGATTCCATCTTTAAATTTTATATATCACTTTATTTAATTTTGTAATTAAGTTTTGATTTTTTATTTTAATATCTAAAAAAGTTCAAAAAATGAGTATATATATTAAAGTGTGTCCCTCTCATTTTCTTTCCCCCTCCTTACAGATAACTACCACTATTCAATTTCTGAATATTTTTCCAGAAGATACACACTTAATTCTTAAATTTTAAAAATCTTACTGAAATTATTATTGGGTTTATGAAAATTATTCATCTGGAAAAGCAAAATACATGAAATTTTATTTTAAATATTGCCATAATCATTCATAATTTTTAGAATGATGAAAAATAATTTTAAAAGGCTTTTATATTTATACTCATTTTTACCATTTTTGACACTCTTTATTTCTTTGTATAAATCTAAGTTTATGTCCCATATCATATTCCTTCTGCATGAAGGACATCCTCTGACATTTCTCATAGTACAAGTGTGCTAGCAATAAATCAGCTTTAGTTTTGTCTGAAAACTATTTTATCCTTATTTAAAAAATAATATTTTCACTGAGAATATAATTATTAGTGGATAGTTTTTGCTTTCTTTTAGTTCTTGAAAATGTGACTGAGTGTTCTGGCTTTTATGGTTTCTGATAAGAATTTTGCTGTAATTCTTTTGTTGTTGTTTTCATTCCTGTTTAATGTGTCGGGTTTCCTTCCTTCTTTCTTTCTTTCTTTTTTTTTTTTTTTTTTTTTTTTTTGAGACAGAGTCTCGCTCTGTCGCCCAGGCTGGAGTGCAGTGGCCAGATCTCAGCTCACTGCAAGCTCTGCCTCCCGGGTTTACGCCATTCTCCTGCCTCAGTCTCCCGAGTAGCTGGGACTACAGGCACCTGCCACCTCGCCCAGCTAGTTTTTTGTATTTTTTAGTAGAGACGGGGTTTCACCATGTTAGCCAGGATGGTCTCGATGGGTTTCCTTTTTTCTCGGGCTGCTTCAGTGATTTTCTCTTTTGGTTTTCATCAGTGTGACTGAGATGTATCTCAGTGTGTACCTGTACTCTTCAATCTGTTGTTTATTTTGTTATTTATTCTGCTTATTGGTTTTCCGAGCTTCTTGGATCTATAGAGTGCTTTCTTTCCTTAATTTTCTAAAATTCTCAGTCATTATATCTATCTGTTTGTGTATATATTATATATGTATATACATGCATGTATGCATTTGTTCTGTTCTCTATCAGTTCTCTCTGTGGGACTGAAGGACATTCATTATACATCATTTGATGGTGTCCCATGCCTCTTGATGCTCTGCTTTTTAATTTATTTTAAATTTTACCTTCATTTATTTCTGTGTTTCAGTTTCAGTCATTTTTAGAAACATCTTTTATTTTTTTTCCTTAGCTAGATGAAGTCTGAGTACTTATGTATCCATTGAAGAAATTCTTCAGTTCTTGCATTATGTTTTTACTTTTAGCATTTCCATTTGAATTTTTCTTACAGATTTTATCTCTCTGCTAAAGTTCCCCATCTTTTAATGTATGTTCTCCACCTTTTCTATTAGATTGTCAACAGGTTTCACATAGTTATTTTAAAGTTGCTACCCAATAAATCTAACATTCAGGTGATCTATGAGTCCAGTTCTATTGATTTTCTTATTTCTTTTCACTCTTTTTTGTAGGTTTTCTGATTTTGATTGAATCATTCTTATACACTTATATGTTACCAATCACTTTCTCGTGTGTGTGTGTGTGTGTGTGTGTTTTAATTTTGGCTAAGTGGATGCTCTACAATATCAGCTATCTAATGGACTTAAGAAAAGTTATACTTTGATAGTTCTCTTTGACTTTTTCTCATTGTTTGATTGGAAGCAACAGGTTTTCTGACTTTCTATGTACTAGATGAAAGCAAAAGCACATAATTTTTTTTTTCTGGAAAGGTATGTTAAATATATTTTTTCAAATGCCTTATTATGTCAGAAGAAATATTAATTCGTTTCACATTTAAACAGACCTTTAAATGTCTTATTTTTCTATTGCCTCTTCAAACCAGCTTTGGTTGAATTATAACCACAATCAAATAAACCCTAAATTCCCTTCTTTCTCACTTTTATCTTTAAATAACTCAAAGCAAAATAACAATGAATTCTATTCATGCTGGATAATTACTAAACATAATAAGAATCATCAAATGTGAATTGATATTTCCTCGTCAGTCGTATCCATGGCAATTTTTATTGCATCCACTTATCATTTTTAAGCCAAGTTGTTACATCTTAGTATTTTTGAACAAAGGCTTGGAAACCCCTTAAAAATCACTAACCTCCTTGTTTCATAGTGTTCAAGTCTAATTACATGCTACTTATGATAACATGTTTATGAATTTTATTATTTTTTCAACACTAAAAACTTAAACATAGATCTGAGAGTATAAAACTGTGCTTTGTACATGCATCTAGGCTCTTTTCCTTCAGAAATATTTTTGAAATCTGACATTATATTTATAAATGTATTAGGATGCCAATAGGGCCTTGAGGTTAAAGATATATGCCAAAAACTGTTTTACTTTCTCTTTTTATTAAGCCAAGGATGCACTTTTAAGCTTCAAATTGGTAAGTTCTACTGTAGAACTCCCAGTGTCTTATAGTACATTATAAACTGTAGTAGGGCTGGGAGTCCACCTATCAAGGTCCTGAGCTGACATCACCAAAGTGCAATCTGCAAGCTTCAGAGATTTTGTAAAACTTAACTTGCATTTTTAGGTTGACATCTGAATTTTATGTATCGTTTGTTAGTAGTCATAAATATTCCATTTTGCCAGTACTATATATTTTTATGGGGTTAAAATATATCTGCAAAAACTTTGTATCTTCAGCATTAGCTATTCAATTTATGGAAAAATGTCCAAATTGAACAGCAAAGTTAATCCTTATTGCCAAAACAATCACCAATTAAATTTATTGTCAAAAAAGACAATAAATTTGATTCAGTTTTTAAATTTAACGTATTTAACTTAATTTAACTTTAATTTAACTTATTATTTAACTTAGTCACTCCTACAGACACCTCAGGAGTGAACTGTTAGTCTAAGTAGCCAGAGAGCTAGCTAGAGAATAAGGACACAAACTTGCCATTAATAGTTAGTCACCTAGTGGTGACTATTTAGACATAAAAAAAGTAACAATATTTTTTTTTTGGTGGCAGGGTGTAGTGGCTCACTCCTGTAATCTCAGCACTTTGGAAGGTCAAGGTGGGGGATCACCTGAGGTTAGGACTTTGAGATCAGCCTGGCTAACATGGTGAAACCCTGTTTCTACTAAAAATACAAAAAATTAGCCAGGTGTGGTGGTGCATACCTGTAATCCCAACTACCTGGGAGGCTAAGGTGTAAGAATATCTTGAACTCGGGAGGCAAATGTTGCAGTGAGCCGAGATCACGCCACTGCACTCCGGCCTGGGTGACAGAACAAGACTCTGTCTCAAAAAAAATAAAAATAGCTAATCACCTGGATGATGCAGGAAAAGTGTATTTGTGGTGACAATGTATATTTGTTGTTGTTTGCTTGTTTGTTTTTTTCATTCAGAGCAATATACCAGACTAAAATTTAAAATGGCTGGGAAGTAAGTTTCTATTTTGTAAATTGGGAGGAGGACCTTTGTGAAAGACAAGTTGGAAAAGAAAGACAAAGCTCACACACTGCTGCAGGCATATCAAATTTTAATTTTAGGTAAATTACAAACGGATGTATATGGATGTTGGGGATCTGAAAATGTTCCACTTAAAACTAATGGTTCCTATGTTTCATCTGCAATGTCTTTGTTGACCTTTAGGAGTGTGTGGGCCTCATTTGAAGATTGCTGTTCTAGTTTACTCCAGCTATCCAAAGCTGATAATGACCTGAAGGAATGCCTTCTACTGCTTTTCAGGTCCAGTTCACTTAACATTAGTAGCAATAACTAACTTTACTGAGGCATACTGTATGCCAAATGATGCTGTACACCTCACAGAAATCTTATGGATTTGGTCATTTATCAGTATCCCCACTTTAATGCAGTAAACTGAAGTTTAGGCACAACAAGTAATGCAATCAAGGTAACAGAACTAATAAGTGTTAGAATCCAGCTAGATTGACTCCAGAACCTGTGTATCCACAGGCTCTATTGCCTCCTCCAGGAGCCTTTCTTATTATCTTAACAGAGACCTCTTCGTTGTTGGTGGTGTGTATTTTCGTAGGTTGATATAATGTAGCGCATTGCATCACAAAATTTAATGCATGTGGGAGTTACATAGAGAATTGTGTTAAAATACATGCTGTGTTTCACGAAGTCTTTGGAAAAGTCTGAGATGCTGAATGCCTAATAAGTTCCAGGTGATGCAGTGCTGCTAGTCCTAGGTCCTCACTCAGAGTGGCTCAACAGCTCTCAATCCAGAAAACACAGCAAAATCACTTAATGCATTGTCCACTACTGAAATTTGAGGAGAGGTTAAAAGCAACTAAATTTTGAAAGGCTCTCACATGTTTTTCAGGATAACAGTGAAAGCAAAGAACCACAGTTAAGTATTTATGTCTAAAACTATATGAAGGGTTGTTTCAAAGAGGGGAGCTAGAAGATTTGTCTTAAAGCTTATCTGGGCATCTAGATAAAGAAAAATAAAGGAGTCCATGTATATGGTAAGACTGAAGTCCATCACGTCAAACTACATTCTTACGGTGTCTACTGGGCACAGCTGTCCATAAATTAATGTGTACTCTGTAAATGGAAGCGCACATTTACAGAAAGATAGTGCTAGTGGGAGAGTGGATTAGAAAGAAATCCCCAGGTGATTCTGATATGACCTTCTCCTGTGTTTAGAAAATCTCAAATTTTGAGCATTTGTTGTCCTTGCTTTTTAATTGTATGTAGTAATTTCAAATTCTTCTCCAATTTTCCTTATCTCTACCCCTTAATATACAATAAATATCTCAGAAGTAAGGCTTATGAAATTTTCTCTGCTTTTCCCACTGAATGAAAGAACTCAGCAAGTTCTCAGTTATTGCATGCTACATTTATTAATTTATTACTTCAACAAGTATTTACTGTGTCAACAAATATTTCCTATGTCAACCAATAGGTAGGAAGTTAAAGGTCTAAGACCCTGTACCCATCCTCAAAGAGTTCACAGTTTAGTTAGAGTAGAAGGAGAAATAAAATATGCTTGCCATAACTCTGTATGGAAGTGTTTCGAGGAGGTTTTCAAAAGATGTCAGAAGCTTCAGAGAGAAGCGCTCAGCCTAGGAAATTTATCCTGAAATTAGTAGAGTAATTAGGTTTAGATTCAAAGATTAAGTGGAGGTTTATTTAAATGTTATTTTCAGACAGTTAGAGAAAAATATAAAATATCTTTAAGTCAGGTGACCTTATTGGCCAGAGTTGTTGATCTGGAAGTTAAAGCACTGCTGTGGAAAGAAAGGCAAAATACAATATTTTACTGTTAAGTGAATTTCAGTCTCTGTCCACATGAGCCCATGGGCAGTTTCCTTAAGAGCAAAGGAGAAATGCTTTGTGCAAACATTTTGGCATCGCTTAATATTAGCCAGCTGTGCATACTTCCATAGAAAAATAAATGTTTTTACTTGGTGGTTTTATAATTTAAACGTCTGGAGAGTTAAGCAATTTAAAATCAAACACTGAGGCTATGTAATCGTTACATATGTGTCATAGATCACATAAAACAAATCTCTGCTCTATAGAACAGAAATTGAGGATGACTTCTCCAGTTTTTCTGCAATTTAAAGACGTTGAGCAAGCCTAATTCTAGCTGCCTGAAGTAAAAGCTGCTTCCATAATATAATTGGAAGCAAATTGTCTCAGGAGTCACAATTTCTAAATTCCCATGATGGGAACAAATCTATTTACAGAAGCATCAGAATATGTTCTCTCCCTCTTTTAAAAATACCAAATAAATGTCACTGGTGTAGAAAGCTTGTGATCACCTCTCAATTTTTCATTAGTTCACGTAAGTGTCTATTAGAGCACATTTGCACTTACTGGCTAATTACAAAAGTGCTAAAAATATGATGATTAAAAATACAAAGAAAATACAAAGAAAAAAATAAAACCTCCTTACTCTGTACTAAGTAGCATGTTTTCACACCAATATATCCTTTCTTAGCTCAAAGTAAAATGCTTGCTCCTAAGCTATAAAATTGTCACAGAGGACACCTTACTTTAGACTCATCTGTGAGTGCCCCACGTACTTGGTCTTTAAAGATATATAGAGAATGCAGCTTCTTCCTTTCCTAGCCAAGGAAGTTAGTTTTAGAATGCTAAAGTGAGTGAGGAATTAAGGCAGTTTTCTGAATAAGTTAGACCAAGTCAGTCTCCAGTTGTCATGAAAACATCTACTTTTTATTTATTTATTTGAGATAAAGTCTCACTCTGTCACCCAGGCTGGAAGGCAATGGCATGATTTTAGCTCACTGAAAACTCTGTCTCCTGGGTTAAGTAACCCTCCAGCCTTAGCCTTCCAAGTAGCTGGGACGACAGACGCAAGCTACCACACCTGGGTAATTTTTTTTTTTTTTTTTTTTAAAGACGAGATCTTACCACTATGTTGTTTAGGCTAGTCTCAAACTCCTGAGCTCAAGCAATCCTCCCGCTTTGGCCTTCCAAAGTGCTGGGATTACAGGCATAAGCCATTGCGACCAGCCACATCTACCAATTTTTAACTTAGGTACTGTTCAAAAAAATTAACCATGCTAGAGGGAGGGTGGGGTGGGGGGGAGAAGAGAGAGAGAGAGAGAGAGAGAGAGAGAGAGAGAAATGACTATTTCCTTCTTCCTTCTGGTAGGAGTAACTAAATTCTAGACTTACTGGCATTTTCTAATTTACTTTCCAATATCAGTTTTGAATGTGTTCCCTCCTTCTCTTTGGGCTAGCTTTCATTATGTCCTGCAAAAAATGTTCTATGCCTTAATTTAAGAACCTGCGAATATGCTACCTTACAAAGGCAAAAGGGGCTCTGCAGATGTAATTAATTAAGGATCTTACAATGGGCAAGGACCATGGATTACCCAGGTGGGCAAAATGTAACCAGAAGGATCCTTATAAGAAAGAGGCAGAGGCTCAGAGTTAGCAGTAGGAGATATGAGAAAGGAAGCAAGGGTCAGGAATGATGTCAGAAGCCACAAGACAAGACAAGGCATGCAGGCAGCCTCTAGAAGCTGAAAAGGGTAAGGAAACGGACTGTCCCCTCAGGACCTCCAGAAAGAACCAGCTTTGCTGACACCTTAACTGTAGCATGGTGAGGTTGATTTTGGATTTCCGACTTCCAAAACTGTATGATAACAAAATTATTTTCTTTCAAGCTACTATATTTGTAATGTGTATATAATGTATTATAACAGCAATAAGAAAAACATTCACCCGGACTTTGTACAAATAGGCACTCAAGTAATTTCTGTAAAATGAACGGAGTGAATGAATTTAAATTCAGGTTGCTAACCGAAAAAGAGTAATGTGGGAATAGCAGTAAGTTTCATCGTAGTCTTACTATCATTGTCATGACAGTTACTGAAACAGAAAACTCCAACGGGGTTCTCTAAGTCTCCCAATAATTTTTACATTTATTCCTCTTGAGAAGAGTAAAAATAGGAGCAAGTTTTCGCTCTGTAAGAGAGGTAAGGAGGAAATGTGCATGTTAAACACTGTATGTTTGCTGTTTAATGTGGCAAAAGAAAGAACACTACTAGAAATGTCAAGATATGCTTGATAATTTTCTCTGTGGGCTAGATCATAATTCAAAGTCATGTCTCCGACTGTCAATTTCTATTTAACCAGATAAATAGGAATATAGTATAATTTTTACGTATTGTCAAATGCTGCAAATGTGGCTCATATTACTGGAAAAAAATGCCATACATTCAGATGAAGAAAAACTTTCTAAAGTGAAGAACATATGTATATAAAATTCCATTATTTTAGTAATTGACCAATTTTGTTACTAAAGCTGAAGTTCTAATATGTTGCCAGCAATGTTTCCAAAGAGAGTTTTACTCATGAAATACTATTTACAAATTGTGAATTTGTGACCCATCCCAAATACTCCCTGAGAGCACTAAGTAGTTATACAGTTTAAAGTTTAAATACACAAAGAGATTATGGGATAAAGCAACATATATTTGAAATTATTTTATTCTGTTCCATGAGTCATGTATTCCTTCTCTCTAAATCATGACAGCAGCTTGGTGGTGCTATTTGCACAG
This sequence comes from Macaca thibetana thibetana, assembly GCF_024542745.1. Taxonomy (NCBI): domain Eukaryota; kingdom Metazoa; phylum Chordata; class Mammalia; order Primates; family Cercopithecidae; genus Macaca; species Macaca thibetana. The sequence continues at coordinate 70,720,993 of NC_065592.1, forward strand.
CCACCACCAAACCAGTGCAAAGATCCTTGTCAAAGCATGCTGAATGCTTTTCCTGTACAAATGCTAAAAAGCAAATTCTCTAACTTTCTTATAGAATCCAACACAAATCAAATCCTATGCCAAAATATAACTCACTAGTTCCTAAGCCTGAATTCCTCAGGGTTGAGAAGTTTTGTTTTATAAAAGTTTCTTTTTTGAAAATTCAAAATACACAAGTAGAATTATACTTATTTCAAGCTAATTTTATTATAAAATTAAAATCATCTTCTACCTTCAGAATGAACAACTATCAACTCATGGTGACCTAAGTTGCTTCATCTGTTCTTCTTCCTCCAAATACAGTCACACCACTCAACACCTGGTTTTTACTCCAGACCTAGTGAATTTAAATGCTTCTGGATTTATTTCAACCTGTTCAGCTGCTTTTGATAATCACTCAGACTTAAGAATTACTATCTAAAAGGAACTTAAATCTTACCTGATGTTTTTATTTTTGTGATTAGCTTACTGTTAATCACATGATTATTTTACCTGTTTTTTTTTTTTTTAATGTTTCTCCTTTTGATTATTGAATTTATAAAAGTTCTTTAGGCAGGGTCACAAATAGAACCAATTAAACATTTTCTATCTTTGTAGGTTGTTACATAAGAATTTCAGATATTCTACTAAATAAAAACAACTGAGATTCTTGAATAACGTTCTGTGTTTAAAAGGATATTTCATTAAAAATAGCAACAAAGCTGAAATTTTAAATTTTAAACTTAGAATAATAAACTGTCTATATTTAACTACCAGTTACTTAGAAAATAAGCAGATTGTCTAAATTAGCACCATGTACCAGTGTGACATTCCAGGTTTATGTTTCCCTAAGTCACGGTTTTCTGTGGCCCACAGCAATGTAGAAACAGTGATACTGACACTCCAGAAGCTCTGCCTTCCCATTTAGTTACGCCTAGCTGTTGAATCTGACCAGGACTGTGTTCAGTCAACCAGCAGGAGGACTCGTGGTGAATGAGCTTCCTTCGTGTTCTCTGTAACTACCTAAAGAAAAGACTGTTTTACAAATCCATACAAATCTTTTGCAAAGATTTTTAGACTGTCTGCCCTGTGTGGGGGGAGGAGGACAAATTTTTTCCTACTGGGTACATACCTGCTACACTAAGAGCCACGCCTGACTGAAGTAGCCTCCACCCAACCAGATGAGGCAATTCAACCACAAAAGTAATTCTTTTAAAATGCAAACATGTCTGTGACACCCCATGGCTAAAACCATTTGCTGGTTTCTCATCATCCTTATTAATAAAGCCTGCAATCCTTAATATGACCTTATAAATACAAAGGATCTCCTTTTCACCTTAAGACGCATACAGGTGCCACTGTCCCTGTGTACCCATTTTCCTCTAATGTCTACTGAATGACAGTTCTCCAGATGCATCTTGAATCATAAAGGAGTGGACAGAGATAAGAAAGCACAGAGCAGTTAGCAAGCTGGGGAGGCTTAGAAATACCAGAGACCAAGAGAAAAATGCATACGCGTTTCTGCTTCCCCACTACAGCTTTCTGCAAGCAATAAAACTGGGCTTGGGTAGGAAAACATGTTAATTTTTTAAAAGTTTGAAATCTTTTGCTATTGCAAGGTTGATACTTTAATTACAGATTTGACAGGCATTGCCACTTAAAATGACTGTAGGAATTATTTCTATTCAAGGTTGATCAGAGAAGCCATCCAGGGGCAGTAGAAGCAGCAGCCCCAAGGAGCAGATTTAATGAGCCACAAAAGTAAAATGTAAACTCGTTCTTTGATCTCATTCCGTGCTCTGTGTTTACACTATAATGTTTACACTGAATTAGACTGAGAAGTCCTGGAAGAGACTCGTTAAATCCTTTTGCTTCCAAGACTTGAAACTCTGTTAAAAACAAAGGTTGGGTAAGTTGCATTTCTGCATAGCTGAGATTTTTAATATGAAATCAATTCCTTTCGCGTTTGACTATAGTACCCTCTATCCCCTTTACTAAAACCTTTCAAGGGCACCCTATTGATGGGAGTAGGAAGAAGAAGAAGTTGAGGAGGAAAGAAGAGAGTTTGAGGCCACAAAATCTTAAAGGACTTGGTCCTTGCTAGTGTTCGCTTCATCTCCCCCTAGACTATCCCTGAGACTGCTCCAGCCACCCTAGCCTTTTCCCCTTTCTTCAGATGTACAATTCTTTGATCCCTAGAATCCTGTCCTCAGCTCTCATCCTTTCACTTACCTAATTTCTAGGTATCCTCCGGTCATAGCTTTGGTATTTCCTCAGTGAGACTTTTATGGACACATCACATACTTTTGTAGGACCAAAAACCATGGCACAATGCTTTTAATTTTACCAGTATTTAAGTAATTATTTGACTATCAAATCTCTCCCACTAAACTAACTGCAGGATCTATAAGGCCAAGGTCGTATCTCATGAGTTTACCAGCTTATCATGGGGGACTTGAATAGTTACTGGTCAGTAATAGTTGCTCAATGAAGCAATCTTATTCAGTTATTAAGTTAACACATCCTTAGTTCTGTGCCTTTGGTTCTTTTTCATTAAGTTTTCTTTTCTTCTTTCTCTCTAATGCCAAACTGAATTAAAGCTGAGATTAATGGCCCTGTGCTAATTTTTTGTTGTTGTTGCTATTATTTCTGTGACCTAGCTTTTTTTACAGCAGAGGAAGCGGAATTTTCCTTTTTGGGAATCCTCCGAATTTAGAAAGAAAGGGACAGATAACTTGATCAGGAAGACTACCCTTCCCTTCCCTTATCAAAACACAACACCACATTAAGCAAAGACCCTCTTCTTGGTGCTCTCTGCTTCTCTCCCAAAGTACAGCATTCTTTGGACCACTATGTTAAGAGTATTGACTAGTTGCTCTTTACTTTTGCATTTAATTCTTTATAGCTAATTTGAATGGCTATAATTAGATATGCAAGTATATTTTGTTTAACAGATGTATTTTTTAATATCTTGCTGTTACATTTACTCAAAGTATATCTCAAAGTATGTATTTATTAATAAGATGGTGCAAAATGACGTTTTAGGGGTTATGCTACTGAATGAATCTTCAAGAAATGTCATTATCACTTTTAATCAAATCAGCTCTGTTCCTCTCCAGTTTCACCGGAAGTTGAAAAATCTGTGGCCTTCAAATGTCCTAGTGTAGCACACTGCATGTAGTTATTACTCAAAATTGTGGCTTCATGGTTTCATTGAAGAATAATAGATTCCCTTTAAAAATGTAATAAATTTTTAATATTCTAAAATAGGATTCTTTTACCTAATGCAAAATCTTGAAAGCACTGGACCTGTGTACATTTAGCCATTATGATATGCATGAGAGAACATTTTTCTCACTGTCTTCTGATCTGAATAGTTGATACAAAAGCTTCTCTAATGCGAATATCAAATTCTAAAATTTCGTGACAAAATTTTCTTAGTATGTATATGTATCATGATATCAGTATATATTGAAAACAAAACTTCTATCAAGTATACTTGTAAAACCTATTTTTGCCACTTCTCAGGTATGGTATGCTTAAAAGAATTTTGAGTTAACAATACTCTTCACTTTACCTTTCAACGTTTTACACATGCTCAATGTCTATGTCAATAGTTCTTAAGGATTTTTAAATAAAAAAGCAAAAGCACATTGCAAACCAAAACTGCCGACCCCATGGGATGCTTAAACTTCTCATTTTCTGTTTCAATCCAAATATAACTTTTAATTCTCTATGACTTCAGGAAAGTCTCTTAAACCCTATGAACCTCATGCTCCTCATCTGAAAAATGAGATAACATTCATCTTTTATGGTCACTGTAAGGATTGAATGACGCAACATGTAAAATACCTAGCATGCCTTCTAATACATAATTGTTTCTCAATAAATGTTTTCTTCCTTCCCTCTCTCAACCAATGCTTCTGCACTATCCTCAATAGACAGGACTTAAAACAGGATGGGAAGAGGCTTACTGTGACTACTCTTCTCTATTTTCCTCTGTTAATGACAACCTGACCTACATTCTAGCTGTTAAGGGCCTTTATTTCTACACATTTGTCACTTTAATGCTAATAATGACAAGAATTGCTAATATTCAGTGTAGTGTATGTAATTCCCACAACTCTGAGGGAGGCATTATTATAATATCTACAATTTGCCGATGATAAAACTGAGGCAAAGAGTGGCTGAGACATTTGTCTAAGAGTGCCTAGATAATAAGGCATGGGTGCCAGGCAGACTGACCACAGAACCTGAACACTATACTACATGGACTTTCCCTGGGGAAGTTCTCAGCCATTGGAGTCATGCTGCCTAAGCTCAGATCCTGACGTTGCTATTTCCTATCTGTGATCTGTAGTCCCTAAACCCTTTGTTATTCAAATTGATATTACTTCTGTCAAATGGGACTAGCATGTATAAGAATTCAGAGGCAGTATTTAAAGGGGTTTATTCAATGTCTGCTACAATGGAAATGAGGAGTAAAAGTGAGCTGTTTCTGTTAATGGTTAGAAACAGCCAGTTTCCTTTCTTCTCTTCCTCTAAGCTCTCTAAAGCATTTCTAAGTTTTTGTATTGTTTTGAAGTTAATCTTCCTCCTGTCTCCATGATTCCACAGGAGCAGTTAACACTGAACAAAGGAGTGTACAACTGAAATCTACCATCATTCAGATGATGGACTTCCTCCCAAATCCACTTCTCACCATTCATGACTTTTTTCTAAAACAGTTTGCACAGCTTAATGTGACTACAACATATTTAAGTGAATTAAGCAGAGCATATGTTTTTAAAATGATTTGTAATCATTTCTGGAGAGCCTTACTTTAACAGCTCAGCCTTTTATGGAGAATTATTTGTTATTTACATTGAAACCCCTTAGCTGTACAATGGAAGCAAGAACTTTTACTGATACGGTAACTCCTTGCTGCCATAGCACACGCCTACCTTACAAACAGTTTTAGTAAAATTTACTTTGAGAAAGCCTTGGATGTGTCAAAAGGAGAAATAATCACTAGGTCTATGAACCTAGAAAGTCTGAAGATTTTAGTAAATGTGACTGGCAATATGAACTTAGGTAATTGCATAAAACATTTATTGATAAATTAGAAGTTGAGAATCTTTCCTTCTTGTGTTGCTAAAAATAGCCTTAGGTCTTTAGTTTTTGTCCAGGTGTGCAAATAGAATTGCCAGTTTAGGGTGGTCTCCTTTTATCTATCTGTTATTGAAAAACCGAAAGCCAGTAGAGTCGAGGGCATAGTTTCTCTATATGCAAATACCAAAGTGGAAAACAGCATGCTTGTATGCAGTCCCAAGACTCTCTCAAATAAGTAATAAAAAAACCTGACTTTTTGTGCTTGCTTTTAGCCATATACTCAAAAGCAAACAGAAGAGAGCATGCATACATGCAATTATCTGTTGATATGTTAAATCACACAACATACTAACTAAGGAAAGAGACATGCTAATATGCATAAACAAATAGTGTTCATTGTACACCCACTGTATGTCAGGCTGTCCTAGATAATTTTCAAGAGCTAGTTTTGACAACCTAGCAAAAGTACTATTACTATTTCATTTAACAATTGTGGTATCTGAAGAGTAGGGGGGTTACAACACTTATCCAACACTTAGAGCCAAAATTTAAAAGCAGATGTTTCAACTCACATCTGTGTGACTCCAGAGACTAAGTCCTCTATGAATTCTTACAGAACAAGTATTAGGTCAGAGGAGAAAAAGCAGAGTAGGCAATAAAACAGAAAAATATTGCTTTTCTTTAACGAATACTGTTGGAGCCACAATTAGCTCCGAATCTCCTTAGCACAGCATGAGGTCCTTTTGAATTGGCCTGCTGTCTACCTATTCAGTCTCATTGCCTAACACTATCTCCTGTCCCCAACAAGCACTCTAAGCCCATCCTGAGCCGCTCTCTTTTCTACTAATCCATGACTATTTATCATGTCTTTATACCTGCCTCAGCAGTCGCCTCCATTTTGAAAGCCTTTTCCTCTCATATAACATCCAACTCACATATCGTTTCTTCCTAGAAGCCTTGCCTGTTGCTCCTCTTAAATCTACCTGCTCCATCCACTCCAAAGTAAAACTGGCAACCACCCCAACATGAGGTTCCACAGCAGTTTTTCATGATTGTATGATTCTAGCATTTCCAGAACTAATATTCTTCCAATTTTTAAGAGCAGTTTGAGTCTGTCCACTTTATGAAAAGTTTGCTAACTTGGACTCTGTGTGTCATTGTGTTTGTGCATCCTCATTTGAAGGTCTGTTGTAATGAACAGACTTAATTTATTACACATTGTTGAAATAAGTTAGAGTCCTAATACCAAAATAAAAATTAAAATTATGAATTTTTGTTAGCATCCTATTTTTTTATGAACATATTTTACTTGCCAAGCAAGAGAAGAAAAACTAGGACAAGAAATAAGTTTATTTCCTTATATTTCAAATGAAAAATGAGTTTAGTTAGATCTTGGAGTACGTATTATACTTCCTGGTTTAAGTAGAATGCATACAAATTCCATATTTATCCTCACAATCGAAGCCTTTATTGTTAAAATGTTTTCACTTTTGAACACTATGTTATAAGCAATGGAGATAAAAATGAATGTGTTTTTTCCTAAAGAAATATAAACATCATCTAGCCTGCTAACCATAGGTTGAATAAGCTTATAAACTAAACATTTTTTTAAAACTTTATAAACTAAAAAGAAAAACCTGTTGTAAGGTTCTAATGGAAAAGCAGATTTGCCCCACTCCTAACCCACATCAAGAGGATTTACTCACATTTCCACTATGAATCATGACTAAGGTATAATTTTCTGCTTTTTTCCTGCTAGGGAAACTATTGTCCTATCCTGCTAAGCTTCTTTAGATTCTACTCTACATCCTTAAATGTATGTGGAATTATACAGAAAGATAACATTCTCATTCTCTCAAAACTTTTCTAAATCATAAGCAACATATTTACACCATGACCTGCACCTGTCTTCAAAATACATAATGCATTTTAAAGTAGAGAATATATTTCTAACAAGCTTCCTATTATATTCTTTCTTGTCCTAATAGTGGTTAAATATTTAATAGATGATTCCCTTACTCCCAAACGAAATGTATTGACTTGATGACTCCTTTTTCCCTCAATTTGAGAAACCTTCAAATTGAAATAGATATCTTTCTGGTTATATTTCAGAAGTCCATACAGGCATCTGTCTGTCTGTCTCTCCCTTTCTGTGTCTCTCTCTCTCTCTCTGACTCATACACACTTTAAATCTCTGATGTGCCATTTGTATATATTAATGCATGAAAGAAATGCTCATAAAAATGGAAACGGGGTGTCATTTCCCTTGGAACAAGCAGAATCATTTGTAAATAAGAACTTCCCTTGGACTTAAAATGTTTGTGAATCCAAGTGTTTAGTTTCCAGTGTTGATGAATCCTTTGGCATCTTTCTAATTATCATTGAGTTAGGGCATGGTATCCTTCAGGAACTAAATTGAAGCCATAAGTTCATCTCTTTATATATCACATCTAAAGCTTTCAGTTGATAATCGCTTTGTGTTTCTTGATTGGAACTTGGTAGTTTTCATTACCAGAAAGGAAAGGCTCTGTTACATGTTTAAACATCAACTGGGTCTACCTACCCAAATTTGGTTTGACTGCATATTTTATGCATCTTTTTTTGACAATAAACTGTATGCTCATGTAAAGTGATGTTGCCACTGTATTTCCTTGATTTATTCAATGATGCTTCCATCTGGTTTCCATTACAATCCAGTCATTTTCATTTAATTAAAACATCAAACATAGAAAACTGGGTAGAAAGCAGAGGTTAATTATAAAGTTGTAAAGGAGAAAACTATTTACACTTAGAGGCATTTCTCTTTTCTCAGTGCCCATAGAATTCCCATTATTGTTAATGGGACTTACAGGTATTCATTGAGTGCCAAATAGTCTTAAAGTGTTAGATCTTAGTAATGGAAAATGAAATTTAGGTGCATACAATTCTGTTTAATGGAGTCAAATAAGTTTTTTTTCCTTTTTTAAATTTGCCTGAATTTGACAAGGATTGTTTAAATCTCAGTATTGTATTATAGATTTATAAAAAACATTTCTTAAAATGGAAGAAGACATTAAATCTGCCTGATTTACTTTTCTACTAAACTTGTTACTAAATTCAAATTATCTGGCTGAAATAATAAGAAATCTTTTATACATTCCTGGCTTGTCAGATAACCTTTAAATAATACTTTCACTTTATATAGTATAACTATAAAGTACTACTATAATAGTACTACTATACTATTACTTTATGGCCATAGAAGACTCCCATTATATTTCTAGTGTTTGATGTAAGTTTATTCATTCTCATTCAGTTGGTTTACTCAAGTTATGGTGCATTATAATTTGAAAATTGTGATACTATATTTTATTTTGGGAAGAATCTTTATTGAACTCTTAAATTTCCGTTAAGATTCTAAATCAGATGTATAAATAGGAAACTTGTTGAATGTGTAGTTTCAGCCAGTAAGAGACATTTAGCTTCAAATGAGGGGATAAGATGTAGATATGTAAAACAATTAGAGCATAAAACAACCTGTTTATGCAGAATGAAGGGAAGTATAAAAGGTGGATGGATGGACATAGTATTTATGTCTACCTTTAATCGTAACTTTGAGACAACTAAAATAATGTTGGCAGTTGTAGAAAAAACGGGCAACAGTTTACAAAGGCAGTTTTCTAAATATTGACTGTGGCTCAATGGCTTAAAGTTTGGATGGATTGTTCTTTAAATGTTCTCACACAAGTGAGAACATTTATATGAGGTTCAATATGTTCAAACTATATTCTATTTTTCTTTATAAAGGATTTGTTTCTCTGAATGGATAGGAAATCAAATTGTTGGTAATTCTTTACTGCCTTTAGCTTCCTTTATTGTATTTCTCTATAACTTAATTATTGTTTTCTGTTATCATTTTCTCACTTTGGTTGTCTTAAAATGAACCTGAAACTTAGCATGCTTTTCTTTCTCCTAGGATAACTTGACAGTCATAAATTCCTGCCGTATTTTGATATGTTCAGTCCTTCATTGCTTGATTTGTGATTTTAGAAAGCTTAAAAGTAGTCTTTTAATCATTAACTTTTCATAAATTTGGTTCTGCTGTCAGAAGCAAAACCCATGATGTTCTGCTGCAACTTAGGTGAACTAAAATTTGCTTATACCTGTTTCTACGTGATTATTTTCTTCTACCTGATTCTAAGCTATTTTCTATGAAATTCTTTTTTTCCTTATTTTTAAATTGATACATAATAATTGTATATATTGATGGGTCAAATTAGGGTAATTAGCATATTCATCACCTTAAACCGCTATGAAATTGTTTTTAAAAGCACTAGTGGAAATAATACCATGACTAATAAGAGACATATATGACAATAACTACATTTTGCATTTTAATGGACTGTAACTTCTAAATTGTAGTTACATTTTTATAATTGATCATCATGTCTGCCAAGCACTGTATTACAGTGCTGTATTTCATCATCTTATTTGATCGTCAGAGTAAGTGAAGGCACGGAATTGCACTCAGTGTTGCCAGCATCCTGCTTCCCACACTCTGTCATAACATTTCCCATACTCTACTGACAGCCAAGTAATCACTGTCAGGGCAAAAATAATACTTCATTTAGTATTTAACCTCCAAAACGAAGCACACCAATTGCTATATAGCTGGCTTCCTTTAATGCTCCTTGAATGAATCTTTACTAATGCTCCTGGGAACTTTCAACCTTAGGAGCAAATGAGCAGACTTTATCATATTAAACTAAAGTTCAAAACAAAAGGTCCATAGGAAATCATTCTTCTTGTTTGTTCTCAATTTCAGTTATTTATTAAAAACCATTGCTTTAGCAAATACGTTGCCTGTTGTTTCTCAAACAAAGAACAGATGACAAAGACATGTTGTTTGTGCCTCAAGTTCCTTGGGTTTCGAAAGTTCTAATTCCAGGTTTTGATAGGGAGTGCAAAATACATATAGCAAACTTATTCTTGAAAGGAGAGAGTACGTATCTGCCTGTGAGATATATTTACATATACAAACTTTAAATATATGCATATATATGTCTATACAAGTGATATCAGTAATTGATTTAACCTAGCTTTAATTCATCTTTGAAAGAAGATATGGGTCCTACACTGCTAACAGGGGTTTCGAGGGTTAAGCTCAAACACATGCTAAGCCCTCAAAGAATAAAATTAGTAATATTATCTCTTACAATTTATATCGATAATTTTTTAATGGATAACAATTATAGATTTAATATCATGATCCTTAACATGACATACTCTATATTTCTATCATTTTCCCCTCTCTTCTGTCTCAAAATCTAGGTTCTAGGAACACCCAACTGCTTCTTGCTCCTGGAGCATATCACGATACTTTTTATATTGCTGTTCTGATCATGCTATCCCTTTTACCTAGAATGCCCTCTCTTCTGTATTCACTATTTTATTATTTAGTGTTTTTAAAGCCTCCTGGCTAGTTAGGATACCTATGCTCCTACATATCTATTGCATAGTGTCTTTGCATTGCTCTTATCACAGTATGCTATATCTACATAGCCCTCCATCACTCTTATCATATTACACTATGCTATTTATATGCTTTTCTATTTACATGAGTTTTAAGGGAAATGATGCCTGATTCTTCTTAATGTTTCCTGCACCTATACATGCTTCAATAAATGTTGAATGAAAAACTAAATGACAAATGAAAGATGGAGACATCTTAATATCCCTTTAGAGTATATAATTCTAACTATAGAGACAATATTTGGATTTTTTTAATTTTTAATTTTTTATTTTTTTTGAGACAGAGTCTTGCTCTGTCGCCCAGGCTGGAGTGCAGTGGCGCGATCTCAGCTCACTGCAAGCTCCGCCTCCCGGGTTCATGCAATATTTGGATTTTTATCTTGGCTGTACATGTAAGACAGTTGAGGCTCAGTGATGGATCTCAGAATACATCCAGGTTTTCTGGTTACAGCTTATTCTAGATTCTTAACATATAATATGACTATATATAACATTGTAGGATATAAGGGTATGTGGGCATACAGTTGAAGTAGTAGATGGTGAAAACTCTTAAATCTTCTTTCTTTGGTTGAATGTGTTTCCAGATCAGTTCATAGTGTGAAAATACTTGTAGACAGCAGATGTATATTCCAAGGGACTTTCCAAATAAAGTCCAGACTTTTATTCATCATTTGTTTGGGTTTATCTTTCTTTGTGGGTCCAGCACTTTAGATGAATCAGAGAGAAGAAGCATTAATTTAATTTATATATAATTAATTTCCATATAGAAATATAATTTCCATATAGAAATGTCATAGAAATTATAGACTAAACTTATTTAGGAAATTAAATTAGTTTCAAGCAGGTAAGCCTGAATTTATATTTTTACCCTAAGATATCTGTGTTCCTCTATGCAATTAAATGTAAATAATAGTTTAAAATGTGAATAACTTACTCAACCAAATTCTTCTTCCTTTAGTTCCTTCCATTGCAATTGCTTTACAATAGATTTTTTTAAATTTCATTTGAAAAATTTTAAATTAACAGAAAAAGTATGAAAATTGCACAGAGAATTTCCATATACCTCATACTTACTTTCCCCTCTTATGAATATTTTGCATTAGTATGTAATGTTATAATTAATAAAGAAATATCAGTACATTATTATTAACTAAAGTCTATATTTTATTTCTATTTTCTTTGCTTTTAATGTCCATGGATATTACATTATATTTAGTTATCATGTGTCTTTAGGGTCCTCTTGGCTGTGACAGTTTCTGACTTTCCTTATTGATGAGTATTGCTCAGGTATTTTGCAGGATGCCCCTCTGTTAGAATTTGTCTTGTGTTTTTCTCTACATAAGATTAAGATAATCGGTTGTTGGGAGGAAATACCACAGAAGTAAACTACCATTTTCATCTCATCCCGTCAAAGGTACATGCAATCATATTAATATTGGCCTTGATCACCTGGCTGAGGTAGTGTATGTCTTATTTCTCCACCGCCAAGTTAGTCTCCTTTTGTCCCCCCTTTCCATACTGTACTCTTGGAAGCAAGTCTCTACACAGAGCCACAGCTTAGAAGTGGAAAGTTATGCTCCACTTTCTTGAGATAGAGTAGCTACATACATTATTTGGAATTATTCTACGTGGGTTGCTTTCCTTATCACCTCTTATTTTGTTATTCAAATTGTCATAGCTTTGGTCATTGGGAGCTATCCCAGTTGCTCCTGGGATCCTTTGACATACATTTTTTCATTTTTTAAATTTTCATACTCCCTTTTTCATACCCCTTTTATCATTTTTAAAATTTTTTAAATATGTCCTTACATTCTGCCACTACAAGTTGTTCCAAGTTGTTGCGTATTTCCTGCCTCAGACCTAGATTCAGTCATTTATTTAAGGAGCTCTAATTTCTTTTATTAGGGAACATTATTAGAAGCCAGTATCAGGGTGCTAGGCATGTTTGTTGCTACTGTCTGCCATTTCTTCTAGGCCTTCTAGGCAGACAGAGAAAAAAATATATGTGCTTAATCGTAACCCACGTATAGACATACCTCTCTAAAATATCTCTATATGTAAACATCTATATATTAAACTAAACTTGAGTTCATACCAATGTCTACAACTCGAATCTATCACAGCATTTGTCTTTCTAGCTTCCTCTCCTTGCTTATCTGAAAAATCTCACTCCTAGTTCTATCTGCTATCCATTTATTTAGTTCCATTCCAATACATTCATATAGCAGTATCAGAATTGTTAACCTGTACCCTGTGGAAAACAACTTTATCAACTCAAGTACACTGTTTTTGTGCACCTCCTTTTGCCTCTAGCGTTTTAGACTTGACTCATTTTCAAAGTTATTTAGGTCAGCACCTTTCTTCCTTATTCTCCTCAGTGAGGTTTTTCATATATTTGTAATACAGATAGATTCTCTTATTGCAGTAGGAAGTTTGTCTAGGATCATCCAACCTGCTAAAATTTTTAAATGTCTACACATTAAGTTTTACTCTGTGCTGTAAAATTCCATGGGCTTTGACAAATACGTATTGTCATGTATCCACCATTACAACATCAGTAAAATTTGGAATAATTTTACTGTTCTAAAAATTGCCTGTACTTTACCTATTTACCCTCTTCCTTCCTCTCAAGGCTCTGGAAACAACTGATCATTTTAATATTTCTACAAGTTTTACCTTTTCCAGAATAACATATAATTGTAACCATAAATATGTCAGCTGTCAATACTGGTTTCTTTCACTTAGCCATCAAAGGTGCATTTAAGATTTCTGTGGCTTGATAGGCAATTTCTTTTTATTGCTTAATAATATTTTGTCATATAGATATACTACAGTTTGTTTATTCATTCACCTGTTGAGCATCTTGGTTGCTTCCAGTGTTTGGAAATTATGAATAAAGCTGCTGTAAACTGTGGCAGGAAGGTTTTGGTGTGAACATAACTTTTTGAAACAATTGGGTATATATACCTAGGAGCAAGATTGTTTGATTTTATAGTAAGACTGTGTAGTTTTAAGAGCCCACCAAACTGTTTTCTAAAATGGCTGTACCATTTTGTATTCCCACCTATTGCTGTACATTCTCACATTTGGTATTGTCAGTATTTTTAGTTTTCACCCTTCTAATAGATATATTAATGTCTAATTGGTGTGAGGTTTTATGATATTGAGCATCATTTAATATTCTTGCCATCTGTATATTTTCTTGAAGTATCTGTCCAGATATCTTATGCATTTTAAATTGGGTCATTTGTTTCCTTATGGCTGAGTTTTAAAAGTGCTTTCTATATTTTGGATAAAAGTTCTTTGGCAGATATGTGTTTTGCAAATAAATTACCCAACTGTGGCTTGTCTTTGATTCCCTTACCAGTTTGTTTTACACAGTGTAAGTTTTTTGTTTTTGTTTGTTTTGTTGTTGTTGTTGTTTTTGAGACAGAGTTTGCTTTTGTCACCGAGGCTGGAGTGCAATGGCACGATCTTGGCCCACTGCAAACTGCACCTCCTGCGTTCAAGCGATTCTCCTGCCTCAGCCTTCCGATTAGCTTGGATTACAGGTGCATGCAACCACACCCAGCTAATTTTTCATATTTTTAGTAGGGACGGGGTTTCACCATGTAGGTCAGGTTGGTCTGAAACTCCTGACCTCGGGTGATTCACCCACCTCGGCATCCCAAAGTGCTGGGATTACAGGCGTGAGCCACTGTGCCTGGCCACACCGTAAGTTTTTAATAAAGTCCAATGTATCCTTCTTTCTTTCATAGATTGTTTTTGGTATGATATCTGAAAACTTGCCAAACTCAACATCAGTTATATTTTCTCCTGTGTATCTTCTAGAAGTTTTTGAGTTTATTTAATATTTAGGTGTTTGATCTATTTTGAGTTATGCTTTATGAAAAGTGTAAGCTCTGTTGTCTAGATTCTCTCTCTTACACATACACAAATGGACTTCCAGTCGTTCTGAGATTTGTTGAAAGATACATTTTTCTCCATTCAATTGCCCTTGCTTTTTTGTCAAGGATCAGTTGACTACATTTATGTGGGTCTAATTCTGGGCTCTTCTATTTTTTTTGTTTTTTTCTCACCCTGTCTTACAGTGCTAATCTTCTATTCTGTTGATCGGTGTATCTTTTGTTTTACCAACACCACACTGTCTGGATTACTGTAGATTTTTAGTAAGTCTTGAATTCAGGTTGTGACAGTCTTCCAACTTTATTCTTCACTATTGTGTTAGCTATTCTGGGTCTTTTACTTCTTCATATAAATTTTAGGATTGATTTGTCAATATCACTAATATGTTAAGGATTTTTGCTTTTTGTTTATGAGAGATATTGTCCTACAGCATTTTGTTGTTGTTGTTGTTTGTTTGTTTTATTGTTTTTTGCTATGGTGGTGATAACATTAGAAAAATAGCCTCAGAGAATGAGATAGAACATATTCTTTCTGCTTTCCTTTGAATTTTAATTTCAACTTAAAAAAAGGATGTTTAATTTTATAATTTTTTTGTAAATATGCTTGTTCTTTTTAAAATTTTACCTTGTTTATGTTTTCTTCTTTGAAACATTAATAATTTTAAGTATTATCTTATTTTCTGCATCTGTACAGGTCCGTTCTTGTTAAGCTTTGTATCAATATGTCTTTTGTAATTTTAGATTATACGCTAATTTTTGGCAGGATTTTATTTTTAAGAATTCCATATGATTTGGATTTATGAGATATCTTAAAGAGAGGAGTATTCTTTGCCTCTGTTAACATTGCCATGGATATTAGTAGCTTTGGATCACTTTTTATGTGTCTGGATTTTTTTATGGAATTTTTTTTGTAGTCAATGAATACAGTGGGCATACTTTTTCTCATCAGTGGGTATGCTTTTTCTCAAACAATTTATTTTTAATTAGATGTATATTCTCCATGAGCTTCAACTATATATGGAGTTCTCAACTCCAAATTTCAACTTAACTTGAGCCCAATGCTTTTTCTTGTTAACGTTCTGACCCTTAGCTAGTTTCGGACACTGATTTCTTTTGCTACCATCTATGGGCAGTAATAACATAAATATCCACTTTTTAAATCTAATATGTATTTAAACTTAATATTGATTACAATTTATTCATAAGTTTTATGTGCTATTTTAGTGATGTGGAGAAGATTCAGTTATTTAGATTCTTCAGTGCTAGAAAACAAAATCTTATTGCTCTCTAACTTGTGATTTATTAATACTAATACATTGATCTGTCTCTTAGGTAACCAACTTCTATGAGCCATTCCCTTGTCTCATTCACGTATGTCCCACCTTAATTACCTGAAATAACTATTTGTGAAGAGTAAGTATTTAATACAAGATTAAATGTGTGACAAAATGATAAACCACATAATAAAACACATGTATCTTCTGTATTAATTTTGACTCTTTTTAATATTATGGGTTTCTCTCCACTTGAAAGATAATCCACTGATTTTGAAAACCCACAAGCACATATTAAAAACAATGAACTGGATTTCTGAATTCAAGTAGTGCTTATTTATGACTATTTTAAACTTTTAGGTTCATGCAAAAATAAAAAATTTCTGATCATTTGACTCAGCCTCAATTAAATCACTATACTACTTTTGTCTCATAACACTTTCAGAAATTTAGTAGAATTTTTTTTAAGTTTGACTTTAATCAGGGCTGAGGTAAACTTCACCTCAATTTCTTTTACATCCTTTCCCCATAAAGAACAAAAAGTAACATAATTGGATGGGAAGAAAAATACCTCTCCAAAGGACTATGTGTTATATTTATGATGAATCGAAGACCATATATTAGATTGGACATTTCTAAAATATGAGCAAAATCTAGAATTTTTTTTAAAAAGAGCTTGCATTTAACATGTGATCAACAGTTAATGTGTTGGTACATTTGCAAATAAAAGTGGCCTTCATCAAATAATTAGAGTATAAGACTTTAGTCCCTCCCCAGCCCTCCAGTTATAACTTAAAAATGACTTAATTACTCTATATTGAGTAGTCCTTCTGATACTGTTTCAGGAACATGTAGTTACATTGTTTTGGAAAATCTTTGTTATTTCAGAGTAATATGATTATTTTCTTAAGAACCTAAATATCCAGAGTTCAATGTTGTGGCCAATGTAAAGTTATATACCAAATTGACATATAGCAAAAGGTAAGAAGACAGTGTTTTATTTTAAGATTCATAAAATGATAAAGAATCACAAAGAGAAAGTAAAAACTTAACTATTTAAGAATATAGCTTAAATACATACATATCCTTTACTGTTTTATGTTCTTGTGGTTCCTTTTAGGATGATAGTCATTTTACACTTCCACCATTTAGTAATCATTCACTCATTCATTCATTATTCATTTGTTCTTTATCAATTTCATGCTGCCTTTCCAGTGTTATACTGGAGATAATTTCCTTTGTTTGCTGACAGTGCTTACTTAAGAGGACCTGACTGTATCGCTGTTAGGCTTTCTATGCCTACTATGTGATGGGAGTAGATTGCCTCTCCATCATCATCTTCTTTGCTTCGCTAAAATGCAAGCTCTTTAGCATTTAGTTTGACCTGTACTCTTTATTTTTTAGTGGGAAGCCTTTAACATTTCTTGCACAATTATTTCAATTATTTATAAAGTGAGCTGAAATGGTATCTTTATCTTAATAGAGGTTTAATCTTAAATCTGAGTTTTGTTTGTTCCAGAATCTCATTCTGAATTAGATGCAAATTGATCTTATTCCTTTGTAATATTTTTCTAGCTAATCAATATAGCCATTTGAAGGAAAAGTCTACTTATATTGTGTATATATAGTTACTTGTATCTATTACTTTATCAATCTATGTTTCTATGCACAAATAATATTGCTGGGATATACACAGAAATTGCTATGGAAAAAATAGGAACTGTGTGTTTCAGATGGGAGGGAGGATTATTATTTATTTTTTATGTATAAAGATGTTCATTATGTACATATTGTAGTATTCTAAAAAACTAGTTAATAAATATTCATGGATTTCATATTGCACTCTCAAAAATGACAGATTTTCTATTTCTGCATTATTTTATATTGTTTTAAACTATGAAAAATTTATTGTCTGATTATATATTTTATAAGTAATGTTCTTAGTAGTAGTTCTCATATAAGGTATTTTCATAATGTTAAAACAACATGTTTAAAGTTAGTACTTTTTAGAATAAATATACTTAATAGAAAAATGATACAATTATATTGCATGCCTCTCTAAATAGACAGGTTTTTCAGTAAGGCTGTTTATAGGACAATTATCTATTTTTTTTTTTTTGAGACAGAGTCTCACTCTGTCACCCAGGCTGGAGTGCAGTGGCACAATCTCAGCTCACTGCAGCCTCCTCCCAGATTCAAGTCATTCTTGTCCATCAGCCTCCCGAGTAGCTGGGATTACAGGTGCACACCACCATGCCCAGCTACTTTTTATATTTTTAGTAGAGACAGGGTTTCACCATGTTGGCCCTGCTGATCTCAAACTTCTGACCTCAGTGATCCACCTGCCATGGCCTCCCAGAGTGCTGGGATTACCAGCGTGAGACACTGCGCCCAGCTTGATCTTTCAATCAAGTCCCCTGTAAACCTAGAGTCCTTCAAGGTAGCAAATGGATGGAAAAATATAATTTTAAAAAACACAGCAAGGAAATCCTCCATTTACACCAAAAGCAGCTGCAAAGGCTGATTGCAACATTGAGTGTGTGTATGCCAAACAATTTCTTCTGGGCATCATATGGCATGTGTCAATAAAACCCTATGGTGGGAAGAGTGATCTATGTAGCATGAGCATGACATAAAGCATTGCCAGATGGTACCTGCAGAAACTAGCTAAAATATGTTTAAAATTGGTTGCTTCAGCAGTGGTTACAATAAACATGGAACTGATGGGATCTCAGTGAGCGTAAGTCACGTAAACCAATATCACAGACTGTTAATTTGCTCCAGTACAAATACCAGATCCTGCATGAAATGTTTAATGTTATGGTAGCTTATCATTACGTTAGAATTCTCCAGAGAAACAACCAAAAGTGTGTGTGTGTATGTGTGTGTGTGTGTGTGTGTGTGTGTCTGTATGCGCATTTGCGCGCACGTGCACACGCGCGCGCGCACACACACACACACATTTTAAAGAATTGGGTTCCATGATAATGAAGTCTAAAATCTGAGGTTCAAGTGACAAGGTCATTAGGTTTGAGACATAAAAAAGAGTTGATGTTGCAATGCAAGTCTTAAGGCCTTCTGCAATTCCCTCTATTTTAATTTTTTTTTTAATTTCAATAGCTTTTGGAGCATAAGTAATTTTTGGTTACATGGTTGAATTCCATAGTGTTGAATTCTGAGATTTTAGTACACCTGTCACTGAGTGGTATACGCTGTACCAGTATGTAGTCTTTTTATCCCTTTTGCTCAGGTGAGGTCAGTCTTTTGTTCTGTTCATGCCTATAACTGATTAGATGAGGCCCATTCACATCATGGAGGGCAGTCTGCATACACAAATTTTACTGATTTAAACGTCAATCTCATCCAAAGATATTGCTGCAGAAATATCCAGGATAATGTAGACCACATATCTGCACACCATGACCCAGGAAAGTTGACACACAGAATTAATCCTCCAATTTGGTTTTACATGAACAAAATAGGTAAATCTAATGGATATATGATGTGGGTCACCACCTTTGCATTTTTCAAGTCTTTGATGTTGGTACTAATTTCTGCAGTTCTTCCTAAATTCATTCTTGCATAGGATTTTTTCTGGCTACCACAATGTCCCTTAACCCACAGGTTTGAGAACCAATATGAAGGCTCTTCTACTTGCCAGTTATATCATTCCTATATAGGCATTTAAGAAATATTTGCATTTTTAAGGGAAATAGCTGCCAGATAAATGAACGTATCAGAAACACTGTGCAATGGATTTGGAATAAATTTATCTCCTGGTCTCCATAGCCCTTGCTCTAACTGGGGGTTCCTGACAGTATTACAGGTACTACTTCAGTGTTTAAACCCTAGTTCTAAACGTCTTTTAAATTTCTGGGCATTCACCTTTCCCCAGTGAATAGTTATCCAGGCAAAATGGTGCAAGGACTCTTTAGGGAAGGGAGAATATTTATTATATATATTGTTAATAGTGTTGGTCTTTCTCAGTAAAACCAGCCTTCCGTTCAATCATTGTACTCTGAATTCTGTGAACTAACTTGATGGTCAAAATGAGTGAGAAACAATCTTCCATTGCAATGAATGATGCTGGCCTTCTGCTTACCATCATTCTATTTTCCACCAATTTTGTAATTGAACAACATCCTTGTTTGTTGTATCTATATCTTGCTCCTAGGAACACTATTTTCCAGTTGTTGCCAAAAATGCCTGTGGGTCAAGACACTATGTACTGCTGAGCATTTAAAATTTACATCTCTTATATCCACCTTCTTTTTAAGTGCCATCACCTGGTTTCTTACATGCTAGAATTCCACTACAGAGCCCAATAATCTCCCACCTTTAACCAGGACTAAAGAACACAGCCACATTTGAGCTCTTCAAAGTTACCATTTCTCCTTTCACCAATGTGAAAGACACATAACTTTGAGGTGGTGAGTTCTCAGATCTTATCTGGTAAATCTCCTAGGCACATACCTTTGAGGTGGTGAGTTCTCAGATCTTATCTGGTAAATCCATTCTAATTTTACTACCATCCTCAGCCTCTGTCCCTCCTCAATACTTTGCCAAAAATGTTCCAGCATCTTTCCTTCATTTCCTGTAGGCCATAATTTTGAGCAAAGTTCAAGGAGAGATTCCAACATACATATTTGGGCCAGGGCCAGGTGTTCTTACCCACATACTCAATTAAGATCATGAGTAAATGCTGGGTATCAATAAATTCTCTTCACACTAGTCCTTACATTGCTCCCCGACCTTAGTCCAATAAACTAAATTGACTGCTACATATTTAATCTTGTTTCATGCTATAAATACTGGCTAGGCACTACATTTCCTGTGGTGTATAATCTGTTTCCTCCTGATGCAGAATTATACTTCCCCAATCAAACTATACTGAAACCTCACCCTGGTTATTGGCCTGAAGGCATAGAGGGGCTGTAGGAAGGGATGTTGAGGAAAATGCCATTAACTTGTAAGAAATCTATGTCAGATATATCCCTGTACGCCCTCCAGGCAAGGGGAGGAGAAACTTTTCTCAAAAACACTGGAGCGTTCTGCTTTTGACAGCCAGGAGGATTCAGAAGAATTTAGGGGTTCAAAATTCTTATGCTCATCCACTCAAATGTCCCTCCCTGGGACTTGATTTCTCACGTTTTGTTTTTTCAGTAAGAGCCATAGCTTTGTCGGAAATTTATTAAGGCTAGATGATGTTTACAGTTCTACCACATTCATGATTAAAACCTAAGTCTAATTTTTAACACAGCTGGCCTTTTAATTATAGGAGATAAGAATACCTTCAAACATTGCCACAGAGGCCCTTAGGCTTTTATAGCTTGCCTTAGATTGGAGATGGATGCCCCAAGATTATCACTTTTTTTTTTCCTCAAAGCTTCTAATTCAGTTAATAGAAGCTAGACCTCATTATAGTTCTATTGTCCCTGAAACGTTAAAGGGCTACATATACATATTTCACCTTCCTCCTACATTTTATTCTAACTAACCTGAGGTGAAAATTCCTAGTACTTATGACGCATTTACATGCCATGGGTTATCACCACCTCAGCTACCACCAGAAATGGAATCTCTTGTTACTTTCATGCCAGTGAGTAATCCAACCCCAAAATTCTATTCTTAGAGTCAGCTTTCTGCTGCTATGCCTCATTTCAAATGCTGTAACCTAGTTTTCCCAGAAATCAGAACAGAAATTATGTGCTACTACTGTTATTTGAGACCATACTCCCATGTAATAGGAGTGAGGGAAGGAAATGTGGGGAAAAGAATAAGAAAATGCATTATTGATTCAGGGATACAAAAGATAGTTTGATCTTCTACTTTCTTCTTAAAAGCCAAATAAACTAGGTCTTAAGACAGTTGGTCCGAAGAAAGAAAAGGGAGAAATTTCTCCACCAGCTTCCCTAGCTCGTTTGTCAAAGTTGTGCCTCTTGGGAGACGAACTCCCCACAATTCTACATTGCGCATATGTTCTGTCTAAACACGATTTCACAGCATCCCCATCTGGATGTCACATGGAAGTCCCAGAGAGATGAGAGTTGTGTAGCACAGGTTTAAAACAAATCATTTTCAGGTTAGGTCAGCATAAAGTCAGCCACAGTTCACACAAAGGTTGCCGTAACAGTGACAGCTGGGACAAAAAGCAAGGCCAGGGAAACCTGAAGTGACACAGGAAGTGTATCTGATATCTATGGGCTGGGCTATGATGATACGTTAAGGATAACTGAGAGACTTGATCTTAAGAGTCACACTTAAGGAAATCGTTTGGTTACAGAGACAAAAATCAATTTCACACTGACTTACACAAAAAGGGAAATTTATTGACCCTACAAACAAATTTTATGCTAATACTGGCTTCAGAAGAGCCATGATTCAAGAACTCATTTGGGATCATCAAAGATTCAATTTCCTTTTTTTGATCTCTACTTGTTCTTCAGAATGTTGGCTTCAGTCTAAAGTCAATGTCACACCTGATCTGAAGACAAGACATGACCTGAGGCTACATACTTGCTTCCCATTCATCAAGAATAAAAGTGTTTTTTTGCCAGAGTTTCCAATGAAGGCATAGAGATTCAGAATATGCCTACCCCTTAGTAGGACTGGGAGCCTGGATGTAGTGATTTGGCTTAACCTAGGTCGTATGATTTTTCCCTTTGGTATGTGAGTAGCATTATCCCTGGGAAAATATATCAACTCTCAACTAGAGCTGTTGCAAAGAAGAAATGTCCACATGAAGATTGAGGAAGGAAAACAGGAGTGATTATCCCAATCAGTAAGTTGTTGCTAATTGGTAGAAATCAACTAAATTTAAAAATAAAAAAAAATCACAGAATGTGGATTTCATCAAATAATTAAGGTGTTAATGGGAGGTAATTTTTTAAGTCTTATAATGTTTTAAAAGTTAGGAAGCCTTGGTATATAAAATGCATTGCTTTGGTCTCAATTTTTAAAATCTCTGGAAAGTGTTTAGAAAATGGCTACCATTTTGCCAAAAATATGAAAAATGAGAAACTCATAAATATTAATGAAACACTTTTTAAGTGAATATTTTCTACAGATCATGGAGATAATTAAGCATAACAAAATCATCGCTTCCATATCTTCCCCTTATGTTTGAACTTTCTCTGATTTTGAGACATATAAACAATTCTTACAATTTTTGTTCTACATCTTGTTTTCTTGTATTCTTCACCCTTCACCACAGAAATCTTAGGCCCCCCACCCATCCTGACATTGCATCAGATAGTGTTTCTCGTTGCACTGTAATATTAATTTATTTAGATAACTCTGTTAACTGTTTTATTTATATTTCAAATAGTTCTTAAAATTTATGACTTCCATATCTTGTTCTTTGCAATTATCTTTTTATTGTCATAAAATTTGTCTCTACTCCATCTTTTTTGCCCTTAAACCTTCTGTTGAGATCAAATCTAATATAATACTACCTATTTCTTGGGTTAGACTAATAACTCTCCTTTCTTTTATCTTTTTAACAATGCTCCTAGAGTTACTGCCATTGGATTACAGAAATTAAGTGAATACACTTCTTACAGCTTTGGCTAAATATTGCATACTTACCCTTAACATTTTACCTTTGGGAAAAAAGGTTTTGTAGAATATTGTGTCATCAGATACATAAACCAATCACCAAAGAGTTGAGGCTAAAAGTGTGCAGCTATTCAACTTTCAGTGTATCTCTACATTTTACTTTTATTATCCTTTATGTCTTACATTTTAAAAATGTTCATCACCTGCCATTTATTCGCCAAACATTCTGTAAGACTTATTATTTTTCAGACATGTTGTTTGATATTGGGAATGGGTAGGGTGATGCCAGATTTTGGGAGAAAAGAGTGGCAGCAATAAGGAATACACATCCCTTCCTGGAATATCCCAATCTATTGAGGGAAGATAGTCATATTTTTAAAAAATTGAGATACAGTGAAAGTCGTGTTGATAGAGAATGGCAGTGCAGTTCATAAGTATAGTAATAGAAAAAAAACTGTGCTTTAGAGAGGATAGCCTCATATTCACAAGGAAGATGACCTTGAATAGGGTCCTGAAGGATGAGCAGACCCCATAAGGCGAACAAATAGTAACACATTTTATAATCAACAACAAAAATCTTGACTATTCTTCATGTTCTGAACTTTCTCCTTTTTCCTCTGTCTTCATTTTTACCTTTCTTCTTCATCTATCTCCCTTCTTCATAAAATCAAGAAAAAAAATCTTGCTAGTGGGATATTCCTGCAACAAGGAAACTCATAGATGACTTCTAGACAAATGAAGTTCCCTACTGACCTGTTCCCTATAAGCCTGTCTTTCTTGATTCGTTCTATCTAAAAATAGATACGTGTCACTGTCAGGGGTGGCTGATTTAACAAAATAATCTTAGTAGGCACCATTACTTGAATCTCTTTATGATTTTTTTTTAGGTTCATACATGTTACAGGAAAAAAAGTCTCTTGAAAGATGAACTACTCAAAACAGTGCTAACTTCAAGTATTTTAGTCCTTTGAACCAAGAATCAGAACTAAAATCTGACTTGACCTTTTACTACCTACATGCCATGGTATTTTTTATTTTATCTCCAGAGCACATGTTAAGTATAACTAGAAAAGAATCTGGATACCTAAAATTTACCGTTATGTTCCAAAGTACCTTACTGAAAACTAAATGAGAGAATATCTGTATAGTTGAACTGCTCATTGTACTGAATATGCCTCCTGTACATGTAGGAATACATGATCAAGGGACGTGTCAACTTTTCAGTTCTTCCAAGTTATTTTTTATAAAAAGATCATTTCTTTTGTGGTATTTTGGGGTTCTTGCGATAAAAATCTCATTTTTCTAAGGCATTTTCTGATCTTCACAAGCAAATAGAACTTTATGCATGGCTTCCAAAATCAAGATTTTAATATATATAATTGTTATTCATTTTGTCATTTGCATTATAAAAATGATAATGTGTCAGCACATATTCATAGTTCTGCTTCACATAATGTTGCACTTCAATTAAAGCAAATTTTAAGTTTCAATGGAACTACTTGAGTTTTTGCTTTAATTTTATTGTTAAAATCCCTTGATCTTTTAGGCATGGGTTGAAGTAAAATAACATTTGTGCCTTTAGAGCTTAGATGTCTGTTACTGCATTAGAGGGTCTCTGTATTGCATAAGATAGTTCCCAGTTTTTCCTCTGATCAAGCTGTTCTCCCAGAAGCCAGTGTTGATGCAGGAGGGTTGGAGGAGCAGTGGTCTGGAGACCTGCAAAAAGGAAAGAAGATGCTTCCCTTTGTAACAAGAGTGTGCCTCGGTAAGATCCAGGCAAAAAGTCACAGTCAGCCTCAGAAGTGGATCCCTTTTGGGAACTGATAAGCAGCTATTTGGGAACTGATAAGCAGCCTCAGAAGTGGATCCCTTTTGGGAACTGTACTCTTTCTGTAAGTTTATTTTACAGCTACTTTGAAGAGGGAGTTTATTTTTTAAATTAATTTGACACAATTTAACATATAACCTCTTGCATGCCACCCACTAAGCTAGATATTTTCAGCCATATATAGTGCTTTGTGCATCTCTCAATTATACTTATTGTAACATGGTTAATTGTCCACACATTTTTACCTATTCATTAAATAAGTAAGTATTGATTACCACCTATTTTCTAGGTATTTTGCCAAGTGCTGGGAATGAGCAAGATGTATAATTGCTTGTGTGTAAGCTGCTTGCAATCTAGTGACGAAGAAAAGCACAAAGCCTTATTATCTTAGAAGGTGCAAGATAATGATTTAGTATGCATGGCAGATTTAAATACTCCTCTGTAACCAGTATCCAGCTAGGGAAAGTGAAGGATGACAAGTGGGAAAGTGAAGGATGACAAGTGGGAAAGCATCCAAAAGGTTTCCTCAAGTTCTAACATATAGTAGTTTTTATATCATTTAATTTGTATCATTTTAAATTTTACAATAATTGTTATTTGGTTATTTACAAATGTAAATTACCATCTTTTTAAGAAAAGTTCACATCTGTATAGATTTATTTTGTGTGTGTGTGCGCTCTTTGTTTCTGATTTTTAACTTATTTTTATTATGGTCAGAGAACATGGTCTATTGGATTTCAAATTTTGGAACTGTTTTAAGATTTGCTTTTCAACATCAATCTGGTTGACTTTAAGAAGTATTCCATTTATGTGTGAAAATAATATATGTAGATACTCTAATTTCTCCCCTGTTAAATTATCTTGATTACAATCTAGCATCCTCCTCCAATTTTACTAGAACACACCTTGTCATGGTCACCCATGAGCTCTATTTTGCAAATGCAATGTACACTTCCCAGTCTTCAACTTGCATTACTTAACTGCCACCGTGGACACAGTAGAACACTTCTTTTCGAACCACTGTTTTTGGTTGGCTTCTGGGACCCCACTCTCTGACTTCCTACATATTTTGTTAACAGTTCCATTTTACTTTTTCTTGATTTTTATCTTCATGTCACTGGTATCTAAAGGTTGGACTACCCAAGGCTTTAGTCTTTTGACTACCCAAGGCTTTAGTCTTTTAACTCTTTTCTTTTCATCACCCTTTGGTGACCTCATGTGATCTCAATGCTTATAATACTACCTATATCCTGATCACTTTCAAATTTATGCTTCCAGTTCTATTTTTCCCTTAATCTCAGATTTATTTACCTCCCTATTAGTTTTATTCAAATGCCTAATGGGCCTCTTACAATTAACACTTCCACATGGATCTCCTAATAATCCCATCCAAGCCACTACCTTGGTAATCGACTTAAACTGAAAAATGGTAACCTCTTACACAGAACCAAAACTGTAGTTATACTTGATCAATTTCTTGTAACATACCACATCAAATCTGCTCACAAATTCTTTTTACCTTCAAACATACCCATATTGTAGCTACCTCTCACCACCTCTCCACTACTACTTCTCTGGTCATATTCATCTCTTTTCTAGACTTTTACAGTAGCCCTTTTTATTGTTTTTCTGCTTCTCTTTTTTTTTTTTTTTTGAGACGGAGTCTCGCTGTGTCGCCCAGGTTGGAGTGTAGTGACCGGATCTCAGCTCACTGCAAGCTCCGCCTCCCGGATTCACCCCATTCTCCTGCCTCAGCCTCCTGAGTAGCTGGGACTACAGGCGCCTGCCACCTCGCCCGGCTAGATTTTTTTGTATTTTTTAGTAGAGACGGGGTTTCACCGTGTAGGCCAGGATGGTCTCGATCTCCTGACCTCGTGATCCACCCGTCTCGGCCTCCCAAAGTGCTGGGATTACAGGCCTGAGCCACTGCTCCCGACCTCTCATTTTAACCTCCTTCAGTCTCATCTCTACATTTGGCCAAACAGGATCTTATCTACTTTCTACTCAAAAATATCCCACTGGCTTTCCATTTCATTTGAAGTAAAAACTAATGTCTCCAGTTTCTAAAATAACCTACTCAAATTTAGATGATGTATCTCCTCATTACCCTGACCTCCTCTCCTCTGTGTCTTTCTCATATTCAATCCATTGCAAAAAAAAAAAAAAAAAGATTTATTGCTGTTTTTAAGCAATCTATGTACGCTCTCTTCTTAGACTTTGCTCTTCATGTGGCCTATTCTTGGAATACTCTTCGCCCAGTTATACGCATGCCTGACTCCCTTTTTTCCTTCAGGTCTTCACTCAAATATTGCCTTAGTAAGAATTTACCTCATTCCCATATTAAAAAATCACAATTTCTTCCCAGGTATGTCTTACGTCCTTCTGCTGTCTTTTCTCCTTAGCACTTATTGCTGTATTATATCATGTAGTTTATTAACCTTATTTAATTTTTGTACTCTCTACTATAATTAAAGCTTCATATGGATTAAGAAGTATGTGCATTTTATTTGTACTCCTGTATTTTAAGTGCCAGTCTTAGTGCTAGCATGTAGCAGATACTCAAAAAATGTTTGTGGAAATACTGAGTAAATGTTGTATCAAGTTGTCACCTGCACACTGGACACCTTACTGTTCCTCAAATAGGTGGACTGAGACAGATTAGTATAAGTAGATATCTAGTATAGGTTGTTAAGGAGTTTTGCAGTGAATGATATCTGTGAAAGAGAAGGGAACAAAGCAAGAATGGGCAAACAGGAATGATGAACTACAATGCAATCTCAACAGAGGCTTCAGCCAACATCACAGGAAGCTTTTCTGTCTTGTGGCTAACAGGCTAGGCCTTTCTCCTCTATATCTACCAGTCGTTGGGCTCAGACTATCTTTTAGTGAGATATTGGTGAAGGAGCATGGACAGCTTAGGGCAATTTGCAGATTGGGATGAGAGCTAGCGCTAGCAGTCCAGCAGCACTCCCAGCAGCTTGGAAAGAAAGAATCCTTTAATCCTGAAAAGGGATTTTTCAGTTGTCTACTGTACTTAGCAAGCATGCTGTGGGCTTAAGGCGGCTGTTCCCATTTCCTAGAAGGCTCTTCTTCTAGAGAACTGCACAATTAGCTTCTGTGCCTCCTTCAAATTCTTATTCAGACGTTGCTTTCTTGAAAAGACTACCCTTTTTAATTTTAAATTAAAATGTCCCCATCCAACAGCCACAAGCCCACAGCTTCTAATATCTTCTAATATAGCATATTATTTGCTTAATTACATGTTTGCTGTTCATTGTCTCCTCCAACTAGAAGATATACTCCATGAAGACAGTAATTGTTGTCATATTTGTTCAATAACACAATTGACTAATACTTAGAATACTACACATAGTATTCCAAATATTTTGAGAATGAATGAATAAATTTCAAACTTCCTATCTGACATTGTGATATTTTGAATACCTAATTCCAGAGAGTGGTGATAGCCCTTTTATTCTGACTGCTGCACAGGGAAAAATGAAACAGAGCCTGACTGCCTAGAACAAACCTCCACTGCAGCCCTCTGACAAAATATTCCAAGGCCATCTCCGCCTTTTATAACAACTAGGAAGGAGATAAATCTTGCCTATTAGGATATCTAACAAGTTCCAGGTACTAACCTGGTTAATCAAGGGTTAAAACAGATCTACTATTTCTTCATTTTGAGTATGATTGTGCTACCATATTGTCTCAGGACCAAGGAGACTTGGGTAGGCTAACAGCCTAAGTAAGACTGACATCAAGCTACACCCACCTTCAGCTTTTGCCCCAAGAGTTAGTGCAGGGAAGATGCAAAGGAGCAAAATGCCACCAGAGGGCACTGTGGCACCTCTTTGTGATTTTCAGGTTCCATATATGAGATTGTAAGAAAAGCTTGGGACAAAAGCTTTAAAAAAAAAAAAAAAAAAAAAAACCTCAGAGCAATGTTTTGCTGATGTAGTTAATGGCTTTCATTCATTTTGAAAATGCATAGGATAATAAAGAATGTTATAAATTGCAACTTGGATAAAAAATGGCAAAGCTATTAACAGAAATTTCACAGAAAAATATACACAAATGACTTTAAATATTAGGAAAACATGCTCAAACTGCCTTACAATTTTTAAAATGCTAATTAAAATAGCATTAATATAAAACTTTTCACCTGTAAGATTTGCAAAATTCTAGAAGTCGGCCCACCCAAGCAATCTTGTAGATTGTTGGTGGAAGTACAAATTGGTTTGATTCTGAAGGAAGGATATCGGGCACTATATCTGATGTTACAGATTCATTTGCCCTTTGACCTTCCTACACATACTTATAGAAATATATTCTACAGATGTGTATCTTATATACAAATTGATGCATAAATAGTAACTTATTATAAACTCTTAATAGGTAAAGGGGTTTTTAAAATCGTTTTTGGGAGAGTGCTGGTTAAATTATGGTATATCAGAAAAATAGAAAAACATGAAGCTGAAAATAACAAAGACGCTTTTTATTTACTGATATAATACCCCCCTACCTTTAAGTGAAAAAAGCAAGGCCCATAATATTGGTAAATCATTCAATTTTTTTAAGAAGGTAGAGAATAAGAATATATGTATGGTCCTACTCATTTGTATTTCCAGAGGGAAATTTTGCAAGGACACACAGATGCCAATCAACGTGGTTTTGGTGAGGGTGGGAAATGGGGAGGATGGAGGCAAGTGTGAGAGTAATATTTTGTCCTGTGCACTATCTCCTGTGGCTTAGATTCATGACTCAGGAATTCATTACTTAGTCACAAAACAGAATAAATGTTTTAACAATTGATGGGGTAGAACTTTTGGCTGGGCATTCAGAAAATGTTGGGGGTTCAACTCTTTGTTTTAAATCTTTCAAATACATGAGATATACAAAGAAGTATTTGTTGTCATAGTTAACTAGTGACTACTGATTTTTCTTCTGAAAATCAGTTAATTTTAGTGCTTTTGGCAACCTTAGAATGAATGACATGAATTTTCCAGCAAGGCTTCCCAGAGAAAAGTTACAAAAGTGACTGGAGTTTCCTTTGGGACCTCTTCAGAGTTGTTCTACTCTCCACCGTGCACCAGTTGTCACAGGCTGATCTGTCCGTTGGGAAAAGAGGCTTGAAGTTTCTGAACCCTTTCCTTACATTGTGACAAACTGATCATAGATACACACATTTGGCTGGGCGCAGTGGCTCACGCCAGTAATCCTAGCAGTTTGGGAGGCTGAGGCAGGCGGATCACTTGAGGTCAGGAGTTCAAGACCAGCCTGGCCAATACGGCAAAACTCCATCTCTACGAAAAATACAAAAATTTGCCAGGCGTGGTGCTGGGTGCCTGTAATCCCAGCTACTCGGGAGGGTTAGGCAGGAGAATCACTTGAACCCGGGAAGTAGAGATTGCAGTGAGCCGAGATCATGCCACTGCCCTTCAGCCTGGGCATCAGAGCGAGACTGTCTAAAACAAAAAGATACATTTCTTCATTCACTTTATGTTTATTGAATACTAAGAACCTAGCTGTGAACCACCTTTTGAGCATACAAATCTGTCAGACATAGCTTTTCCCTTCCCTCACAGTCATATAGGAAGCCAGGCATGATCTAAATCAAGCTTGTCCATCCCATGGCCCACAGGCAGCATGTGGCCCAGGACGGCTTTGAAGGTAGCCCAACACAAATTCACAAACTTTATTAAAACATGAGAAAACATGAGATTTTTTCGGAATTCTTTGTTTTGCTCATCGGCTATCGTTAGTGTTAGGGTATCTTATGTGTGGGCCAAGACAACTCTTTTTCAGGTGTGGCCCAGGGAAGCGAAAATATCGTCCACCCCCCAGCTCTAGGTGATTTGTTGAGTGCTGTGTGCCGTGGAAGAACAAAAAGGGAATGGTCACCTTTTCTTGATTAAAAAGCTGGAGAAAGCCTTCAGATCATATCTCATAGATTGTAAAATATGAGTAAGAGTTTTCTAGGCAAACCAGGGTTGAGAAGTAGGAAGAGAAATCATTCTTGAGTGGAAGGAACAACCCTTATGAAAGTGCAGAAGTTTGAAAATAGATGACCAATTAGAACAAGTGGTGAAGAGCTCAGCATGATTGGAGCATTATATGTGTCTGTTGATTTAGTTTTGTATTTCAACAGGAGAGCTACTGCCACTTTTGTTAATATTATAGCCTCTAGGTATGTTATGCCATTTAATCTAACAAAACTCTGCAGAATGTATTATTATCTCTATTGTACAGATAATGATACCAAGATTTATAAAAGTTATCTGTCTAGAATTATACATCTAGGTAGAGGTAGGACTCAACTCTAATTTCAAACCCCATTCTCTTAAGTATGCATAAGAGTGTTAGCTGGATCTCTTCTATTTTTCCTTTAGAGTCACTCTATGTCTTTTTCATCCTAATCCCTTACCCTGGTAACTAGCCTGATGGAGTTCATTGACAGGCTCCAAAGCACTCAGGCTTCCAGTGAGGTTTGCCCCATAGGTAATCTAGTCAAGAAACCAGAGGTAAGGGAGACAACGAGAGGGGTTTCTTCTCAGACTTCCATCTGTGCTGCCATCTTAAACTACCTGTGACTCCCAAACAAAGATCATTGCTCTTCTCCAAGAGGCCCTCTCCACATATGTGACTTCTAGATGTCAGTAACTGCTCCCTCCCCTCATCACTGCAAGTCTAGAGGTGGTATCATCGCCATCATACCTTCCTTGTAGTTTCCCCACACACAGCCTGCATTTTATAAATGGATTCCTTATTAAGCTCTATTCAAGTTACCCTAATTTGAAAGTGCCATCTGTTTTCAGCTGGCACAAGATCCATATTCAGAAGTTATTATCTAAGTGAGAACTGATGAAAGTTTATTGTGGCAGTAGCAGAAGAAATGAAGGCGATTAAGTGGATTCCAGAATGATCTGAGATTAAAAAGGGCTACAAGTAGAAAACAATATTTGCTTTTAAGGTTTGAGTTACATAAAGCAATACTGGTGGGACTTTCTTGAGCCCTTCACATCACACTGCATAGAAAAAACTCTTCAGCTAAATGAGTAATAGCAAGATGAGACAAATAAGTGGTTCCAAGCTTGACACCAGAAGACAGATTTCAGTGCATTTATTAAAATACAGGGAGTCACATGATGCATTTGCAGAGGGTGTTACCAGGCATCAGGTGATGATCCAAACAAGCAATTAATGCCAAGTAGGTACAACAAGAGGCAATTGGGTACTCTGGCAGGTAGATCAAGAAATAGGTTTTATTGACCTGGTCAATCCTGGTTTTGAAGATTCAGATAATCAGTGAGCATCAAAAAGGAGGTCAGCAAACTGCAGGATCTTCATGAATTCAGTTCAGCAACAAACTCCAAATCTTGGGTAGGCAGAATAGGCAAATCAAAGACTGCACAAACCACAAGAAGATTGCAACAGTTGCTGCATCTCTTGCATTTTTAGAGTTCCTTACAACCACCCAATTGTCTACCAAACTAGAGCAAGGCTAAAATACTAAAGGTCAGTAGCTCTATTTTTGGGCAGTAAAAGACCCTACCTGGCACATTCCATTCATACAGGAGCCCTGCTCTATGGTTTTTGTCAAGCCTATCATCTTTATCATGAGGTCAAACTGTCTATTTCCATAGTAGCAACACTCTGGTGCATTTGAAAAACCATCAGTGTTCTTTATCAGTGTTTCTCAAGTTGAGAAATATAAAACAGCATAGGCATAAAACTAATGCAATTGCATTATTACATTCTGTTTCCTACTGAGTTCCTTTTCATGGTTAAAAAAAGAGGAACTCAGAAAATGAATTATTTTCAACATCAGCTTCTCTCTGGAGTTTAAAATGTATTTTGATTTACAGTTTCTAAGGACATTATATAGAAAATGGCTTCCTAAATTAACACATCAATTACTTAAACCAAATGGATAGGAATGATTGCGCTCAAGTAATAAATAACCTTTTATAAGGAACACTTTATAAAAGATGAAATATAGATGGTCCCTTTGACTTATACAGGTGCTATATTAATCACTCAGGTGTAAATTATAGAGGTGAAAAGTTTATGCTGCTTTCCTTTGTGTTGAGCATTCTGATAAATGAGTGTCTAATGTGACAGGAAAAGATAACATAATGAATATCTTATTGTGCTTCAAGGAACGTGAAGAAATGACTGACACTATATTTTGTTCCAGGTAGAAATAAAAGGCAAGCAGTTCCTGGCCCGTGATATTCCAGTTAGAGGTGTCTGACTGACAGCATGTTGGCACCGAGGGAAGCGATGGGCTTTGGCTCCAGGTGAGTTCAGTATGACTGGGTTTGCTAGTTTTCCATGACACAAGATACGTGTTTTTCAGACTTTTATCTACAGAATTAATGATGTAACTCCCTCAACCCTTTAACTCTTTCAAAATACAAAAACACTGCATTTCTTTAAAAGATAATAATTTTAAAATTCAATAGTGTCTTTAAGTCAATGCATATACTTTTTAATCCACCTAATTTCAAGTTGTAGAATAGGTAACTATGAATGAATTTCTTTCTGAACTGAGGATCAAAATACCTGAGCTAGAAGTAGAATAAATGCTGAAACTTTATAAGAGTGAAAGCTGTTTCTAGTAGTGATCAAGAGTAGGAAACCAGAGTTATCATTAAGCATTTCAACTGGCACATTGTCCAGTGCCACCTTAATGATAATCACCTGTGGGCGAGTAACCCTTCAGGACCTCAGATTTTGTCATTTCTGGAGTGGCAATAAGTGCAAGCAGATAATCCAATAACTCAAAAGACTCCTTGATTCCCAGTCTTAAAATTACAAGAAGTAAGAACTCTGTCTCCAATTCCAGTTATGATTCTGTCCGAGTCTGTGCCTTCAGAAATCCATAGCCAGAATATATTCATCCCATCATGTAGAGACATTAATATGAAACTTTGGCAAACTGAATAGAATAACCGTTTAGAGAATGAAAAATACATATTATACAGCTCATTTTTTAAATGATTTTTATACACTATAAGAACTAAATGATAAGCCTACACATAACTTATCTGTAATTCACATGGAATCTGTCTTCCACAGTTTCAAAGAATAGTAAAGAAGATAAACTCATCAACACTAGTGGGAGAAATGCTATAAAATCGATACAAGAAACGTAATAAGTATTTGGTCTACTTATCAAAAATCTTAACAATCCCTCCCCTACAGCAATTCTGTATCTTGTGATTTAATATAAGTAAATAATTAGGAATATCTGATAATATTTAAACAAAATTGTTTTTATAGTCGTTGTAATACAAGTGAAAGTTATAAACAGCCCAAATATATACTTGTATAAAATTTATAAAATATTTTTTTCTAATGGTAAAATTCTATGGAATTATTAAAACATATGCTGGAGAAAAATATGGCATGAAAGAAGGAGCAGGCATATATTTAAATTTTAGAAATTGGATTAAAATGTCTTATAACTTTTATGTGTATGTAGAGAAAAAAGACGAAAGAGATCAATATAGTAATTTTTAATTTTTTTAAAATTTTTAACCTCTTTACAATGAATTTTTTTCTATAGGAAAAAAGTAACTTCTAATTTTGAAAATAGGCACTGAAATTGCTTCATAAAAAGGATAGAAGAATAATGAGGTCGTGAAAAAATAGTCACCATATTTTCTAGAGGGATTAAAATCAAGTTATAACACAGAATTAGAGTAAAATTCTATTTGTGTAAAAAGCATATTTAAATATATTTTCATTTTATACTAAGGAAAATTATAAACTCAGGAGAGTCAAGGTAATAATTCCTATTTAGTAAATGCCTAAAGTCTTTTAAAAGGAATGAAATTTGAGTAGGGCCTTTAAGGGTAACCATACAGAAATTTGCTTTTAATAGTACTTATAATAATTAAAATTGACCTGTTTAAATGGATAAACATACATATTATACTCATTTATATTGTTCTACTTCATTTAGTGGAAAAGTATAAATAATATGTATTTCATAAATTTAAATATTATTTGTGTCAAGGGTAAGCAGAATAGCCATACTGATATACTCAATGTTATCTTTCATCATACACTTAAACTTTATAAATACTGCATTTTTAATAAAAATTACATCATTATATAATCACAATAAGATATATTCTTTATTAAACATTGAAAGTTACTTCTGCTTCAATGCTTTTTTTGCAATTCTTTATCCAATTTCAATGACACATGAATGAGTTGTACATTTGTTTACATTTGAAAACTCAAACATACAAGAAATTGTTTTTATGTGAAAATGTCATTCATAAACTCTGTAGAAATATTGTTAACAATCTCTTTCTCAGACTTTCTGTTCTTGTCTTCCCTGTAGACTGTGGTTTCCAGGTGCATTCTTGCCCTTTTTATTCTCAGTGTGTGTTCTATTTGAATGATCTCACTTATGTCCATGGCTTCGATTTTCCCAACTCTGTGGCTCTAACCAAACCCACACTCTAATTGTGTACTAGATCAACATACCAAATGAACCGCAGGTATCCTAAACTGTTTCCAGTGCCAGTGTTTGGTTTTTCCTTCCTCCCTTGAGGTGTCATTTGTGTATCTTCTTCAGGAAGATACCCCTGGAGCTCCCAGCCCTAAGTGGGGTATTCTTATAGCTCTGCTTTATCTCATAGTACTTTTTATGCTCTGTTTTTGTTTGTTTTTTGTTTTTTTTCTTTCTTTTCTTTCTTTCTTTCTTTCATTTTCTTTCTTTTCTCTCTTTCTCTCTCTTTCTATTTCTCCCTTTCTTCCTCCCTCCCTCCTTCCCTCCCGCTTGCTTGCTTGCTTGCTTGCTTTCTTTCTTTCTTTCTTTCTTTCTTTCTTTCTTTCTTTCTTTCTTTCTTTCTTTCTTTCTTTCTTTCTTTCTTTCTTTCTTTCTTTCTTTCTTTCTTTTTCTTTCTTTCTTTCTTTCTTTCTTTCTTTCTTTCTTTCTTTCTTTCTTTCTTTCTTTCTTTCTTTCTTTCTTTCTTTCTTTCTTTCTTCCTTCCTTCCTTCCTTCCTTCCTTCCTTCCTTCCTTCCTTCCTTCCTTCCTTCCTTCCTTCCTTCCTTCTTGCCTTCCTTGCCTTCCTTGCCTTCCTTGCCTTCCTTGCCTTCCTTGCCTGCCTTGCTTTCTTTTCTTTCCTTTCTTTTCTGCTTTCTTGCTTTTCTTTTTCTTTTCTTTTCTTTTCTTTTCTTTTCTTTTCTTTTCTTTTCTTTCTCCCTGCAGACTGAGTATCTGACTCCTACACTGGGTAGTAACTGAGTATAACTTTGAATATGAGTACAGTCCACTATCTCTGGTATCCTCATAATATTGTAACCCATGTCATCCAAAATCAGAGCAGTACTACGGCAAAAGAAAACAGACCAGCTGTAATTTCAAAATAACTCATATTCTCTTTTTTGAACATGATGTCGTACAAGTAGACCACATTCATCACATAGCTCTATGTAACTTTTTAAATTTAATTTATCATGTTTTCTTCTGTTCTTCTCCCCCAATATGCACATCCTAAATGTGGGAGCTAGCAAACACTAAGTGGCGACTAGAAGGATCACATAGAGTTAGTGACATAGTAAAATAGGCGTAGCGGAAAGATATGGTATCTATTGCTTAGGCTCAAATATCTACTCTGCAATGTATGAGTTATACAGACCAGAGCATATAAGTCTCTTTGAACCTCTCAGATTTAAATCATTTATTTGCTCTAAATTGTCTCTATTTTATAAATCAACTAGTGTATTTGTGAAAGCCTTTTACAAACATTTTTAAATGTTTAAGCACCTTATAAGTGTGAAAACTGATATTACCAAGTGAAAATAATAGATAGCTTACCAAAGCATCAAGTTTAAAGAAAATAAGTGGCTTCAAACAATTATAAGTTTTCTTCCAAAATGCAGATTGTGTATGTGTGTGCATGTTTGTGTGTATGTAGAGAGAGATGACTGCTACTGAATTAGGTGCTGAATTTACTTTGTTCTTTATTTTCTTTCACCAAACACAAGGTCAGCTATCACTAGTCAAGTTTACAAATAAAATATTCAGATTAGTTAATATTCTAATAATAGTAGCAATGGATTTTTCCATGTTAATCAGTTTTCCACCTTATGGCATTGTGAGTCTGTCTTTGTTGTTGTTCCCATAGTAAAATATCTCTTTACTTTGTGTAAATGATCTTTACATATTTGCAAAGAAAATTCCCTCCTTTTCAGTTTAATGTAATTTGCCTGCCCATCAAATCAGCATGGTTCAATAGTTTATAAGGCGCTCTTTCTGTCCTTTGATAACAAAGGGGGAATTCAGTTCTGGACAAAAACTCAAGATAATGAGCTTGGCAACATAAAGAACTTCCTTTTATGAAATCCACTCACAAAATAAATGTGGTATGAAAATTAAAGGCACAGAATATTAAGACAGCATTGATTCATTGATCTGGAAATTAATTCTAACCATGTAATATTAATAACACTCCATGATCTGAAATTTAAGCTGCAGCTAACATGCAGCAACAAAAGTTATTTAGTATTGCCAACAACTATAGTAAAGCTGAATTTTAACAGTTGACATTATATTTTCTGGAGCACTATAATATTTTTCAAACTGTAATGAAATATTGAAAATGATCAGAAGATGAAAAGTTGTTCACATGAAGCAGAGTTCATTAGTCATTTAAGAATATATGCCTAGAATACATAAAAACAAGTTTTATGTTTGTTGTACCCAAACAACTTAGACTTCCAAACAACATATAGTAAAATCTGGGTGAATTATCTTGCTACTCACCAATCTCTCAACTGCATTTTCTTCCCCTGTATCCTTTATTCACATATCTCAAGAAAATTCAGATGACATGAAAATAAGCTAGGGCTAGAAGAATGAGATTGACTCTGAAAAAGATGGCTCTCAATGACTAAAGAAAGAGGCAATATTTCAAACAATATTAAGAACCTATGAACATTGAACTGCATTAGATGTGTGGGAAAAATAGATATTAATAATATACTGCTTGTAATTTATCCATCATAGGAAATGCATGATGTATTTAGATACTAAAGAGTATGTTATTATGTACACACACACATTCCTTTACATAACTATACTATTAGTGTTAGGTGCTAAAAGATAAGGAGAGATCAAACACCAATTGTTTTCCAGAAGACAGACTAGTAATTTGTATTAAAGCAACTGAGAAGGCTTCTTGAGGAAAGTTGAATTTGATATAAATCCAGTAGGGCAGATGTGTGGGCTGGTGTAGGGAATAGTACATACAGTAATAGTGAATTTGAATGTAGAGCGCATGTAGGAAAGGACAGCTAGCAATGCTTTCATAATAATGGGTAGTAATGGAAGATAATACTGAAAAGAAAACACAGAGATTGATTTAGGTGGGTTTTAAGTGTTTGCCCAAGAGTTCTTTATTTCATGCTCCTCCTCCAGCAGTGGGTGTAGTTTACATTGTGTTGTACCCCCAGTGAAATCACAAGTAGAAATGCTTTTAAATATTCTAACTTAATACAGAAATACTCAATATTTTATACTGGTTGAGTATATAATGGTTATTACCAAACCTGTGATGTTTATAGCGGTGCTTAAATATCACAAAACTAATAAGCAAAATTAATCTCCTAAGGCATATAAAATACAAACTTCAATTAACACTTTTTCCTGCAATATGTAATTATATTTAATTTTCCACAACACCAATAGTCTCAAGGTTACAAATCAAGAATTCTTGAAACTATTAAAACTAATCTTGGTGTATAACTGGAAAGCTTTTTCCATTTGTAATAAATAAAATTCCAATTTATGATATAATGCTGAAAATGTACAGCTTAAAATACAAATTTTCAGTGATCTTTATCTTTCTAAACAAATGCTAATGGGTAAACTATACCTTTGATTTCTCAAAACACTTGCAAATGTAGTTCTTTATTAAAGTTTCTCTTGAAATCTTCACATTAACCCTAGTTAGAAATTTTGGCGTTAGCTTTCAACTATAATTTTTGTCAACAATAAGTCATATATATTTGAAGTTTACAATTTTTATTTCTACCCTTTCTCAGTTATTTTAATGATATAATTCACAATCAGTGAAATTTTAAATCATGGAGTTTGTTTCTTTCTCTTTTCTGCTCGTTTCCTCTGTTGTATGCATTCAACATGTATTTACTGAAGAAAACATCGTTCCTAGATCTGAGTCGTCTTTCAAAGCCTCCTTGATGTCTTCCTTTTTTCTTTCCATATTCCCTGCTTTTATCCTCTTTAATGCAATTTGGGCAAATACAACTAAAAAATTTTATTAGGATGATCCCATTTCTGTCTTAATATCCACTATTTTTCCTCTCTATTGTACTGTTTTCCAGTAATTTTTCTCAGATGATTAGCACTACCATACAGTTATTCTAAAAAACTATTAAGGTTTCTTTTGCTCATACTGAGTTTTTAAGGGCTTGACTTAGGAAAATACTAGGTAAGTATAAGATAGATAGAATTTAGAAGTACAAGCCTGAAACTTAGAAGTTGGCCAGGTGCAGTGGCTCATGCCTGTAATCCCAGCACTTTAGGAGGATAAAGCAGGAGGATCACTTGAGGCTGGGAATCTAGACCAGCCTGGGCAACATAGAAAGACCCCATTTCTACAAAAACTTAAAAAATTTGCTAGGCATGGTGCTGTACACCTGTACTCCCAGCTACTTAGATGGGTGAGGTGGGAGGATCTCTTTAGCCCAGGAGTTCAAAGCTACAGTAAGCCATCACCATGACACTGTACTCTAGCCTGGGTGACAAAGCCAGACCCTAACTCAAAACAAACAAACAGCAAAAAAGGGAGCTTAGTATATAGATTTGATATTCTTTCTCACAAGTCATCATCTATCTAGCATTGCAGTGAAACAAAGATAAAAGGAAAAAAGGTGCTTAGAATAAATATTTTTTGAGACATGGACTTAGAAGTTAGCATAATGAGTGAGAGAAGGAATCTCAGTTTAGATATGCAGGTAGGTTAAGGTAGAAAAGTTTTTTAAAAAGTAAATGTTGTCATCTGCTGAATGCTGAAAAAAATTAGAAGTACTGAAAAAAGACCACTATATTTAATATTACCTTTATAATATTAAAAACATGTTTAAAAAAAACTAATGTGAAGTGAAGCAAATTTTTTTTAGTAATCCAAAACCATAAATCACTCTTCAAAGATTATATAATATAGAACCTCCTTCAAAGTCCTATATGTAAGACCTTAAATACCAAACATTCAGCAGTCACCCTCCTGTTCCCCAGATCCATGCCTGGTAGAGATGACAGATTACTTTAAATCTCAGCTTTGACTATATTAAATATACATATTTTTGCTTTTCTGGAGAGGGAAAGGTGTGAATTTCCATTTAATAAGGCAATAATTTTATCCTACCCTGTAATAAGAACTTTCTCACATTTTTAGGCAGCACATGGGCAATTATTGCCTCTCTACAGTAGTATAAGTCATCATTGCCACTAAAAATTTGTGAGCAAACTGTAGATTTATAATTTAATTTTGTACTGCTACAACCTGCTATAATAGTTGAATAACACTATCTGTAATAGATACTAGTTATAATATAAACACCGTAATATAGACCATTATATACCAGCTGCTAAAGTCAAAGGTATTGCTACTGGGCATTGACTACTTAGAAATTAGAGTAAACATATTTTATTTGTGGAAATGTACAAATTCTATTACACAAGAGGTGATTAATATTTCATGCACTCTAGATAGGAGTTGAAAACAAGGACAGAATGTGCTAGGTAGGAGTTGAAAGCAAGCACAGAAGGCGCTTCATTCAAACATAATTTAACATTAGTAGCAACATATGTCATAAAAAGCAGAGATATATGATATGCCTATCCTTGTACTGAATGCCATAAAACTTGAGCTTTCAAATCTCTGTCAAAGGCTATATCCTAATTTTTAAAGCAATTATTTTTAGAGATACAAAGGACAATAAGAACATCTAGACTCTTTTAAAAACTCCTTGTGATAGGAGATGGTTTTTATTTCAAAAGCATGCTGCATGTGACACAGGACCGTGTTTCTTTTAAAAAGTTTCTAAACAGAGAACTCGGGCAAGAAAGTATCATCAGTGTACTGTATTGCTGAAATGACTTCAGGGATTTTGTAGCAACATGAGTTGTTATAACTGTAAAATTTGCTTTTATTTTTATAAATAGGAGCTCATGATCTAGTAATCAAATAGTATTATATTAAGAGGCTTATAATAACAGCAACAATAATGGCAGCTTGCTTGACACTTCTCTGTACTACAGTCCTGCTCAACTGAGAAAGCAACGTTCAGCTCATGTATCTGGTTCTTTTGGTAATTACCTTAATTGTTTTTAATAGGCTTGTATTATCTTCATTTATCACCTTGAAACATTACCTAATAACTTCTATTGTGATGCTTGCATAGGAATTAGGTGCATCGATTACAGGACTCTCTTCCCACTATTCTCTCAATGTGTTTTTTTTCTGGTAAAATCATGATTTCCTATCTACGTGATTATGACTATGTAAATATTGTTCTATAGGTTTACATTTTTAGCATAATATCTTTACTTTTCCTGAAGTTTATAAGGTTTTCAGTGATTATTTCAAATTTCAAATATACAAAATCATCAAAATAGTTTAGTTCCATCTTTCATATGTTTAGATTTCACTCCTCTAGCCTTTCATCCTTCGGCTCCCCTCTCACTGTTTGCTGTCTAAGACTCCTTGTCTTTGTTTTTCTCTGTTGGACTTCTTGTTCCTAGATTGCGCTTCATTCTCCTTGATTTCAATACGTCATATTTGCAGAAGTACAACTTCTAGTAGCTTTCTAAAAATTATGGTACATGCGAAGTATACATTTTAGATGCATACTTGTCTTCAATGAACTTACCTCCACCCTTCCATCTGATTGAGCATTTTCTTGAGAATTTAAGCTGAAGATTCTTCTTGCTCACAATTATGAAAACATCATTTTGATGCCAGCCTGATTCCCTTTTTGTTTGTAGGTGACTTGTTTTACTTTTTAAATGGTTTTGTTGTACATTTTTTCTTCATATGAAACTTTTGAGCATTTCTGAAATTCTTGATATACCTTTGTGTGGAACTAATTTTGTTTGGAGATGGATTTTTTTGTGTTTGCTCAGAAATTTTCTTCTATAGCTTCATTGATAATGTAGTCTTATCAGTTGTCACAAATCTTTATTTATAATGTATTAATCAGCCGTTGGACCTTCTGCATTGGAAGAGGACCTCTCCTCTTCCTATCTTTTGTCATTTTCTATCTTTGTGTCTTTGTTTTAACCTTTGAGAGATTTTCTTGATTTTTATCTTCTACTCTTCTATTCATTAAAAGAAATAGTTTATTTGAAAAATAACTCTAACAGAAAGGGTGTAAAAATGTACAACACCTCACTATCTTTTACTCAGATTGCCTGTAGAGTTAACATTTGCCTTATTTGCTTCCTTTTTCTGTACACACACACACACACACACACACACACACACACACAAACACACACAGTCCTTATTTTCTTAGTGATTTTAAGTTACATGGTCTTTCACCGCTAAATATTTCAATGTGTATTTTCTAAGAATAAAGATATTCTTACATACCTACAGTATGGTACTAAGATTCAGTAAATGTAACACTGATGAAATACTTTGATGTAACATACTGCTAGCATTCTAATTTTATCAATTGAGCCAATTCTTTCTAGCATGATTTCCTTCCAGTATGTGGTCAAGCATAGAATCATGTATTGTAATTAGTTGTCATATCTCTTCAGTACCCTTCAATCTGGAAAACCTCTTCAGCTTTTCTTGCCTTTCACAATGCCATTTTTTAAAGATACAGTCCCTGTTTTTAATAGAATGTTTTCATTTTTGGTTTGTCTTATGTCCTACTGGTTTCTAAATGTTATTTATCACACTTTTCCAATAACTTCTTTTGTTAACTATTTTTATAGCGTTCATTTTTTGATTTTTTAACACATACTTTTTTCTCACTCCAATATTGGTTATTTGTAATCTTTCCCTGTTCTTTGATTATAGACATGATCTTGATTTCAGTCCTTTTCAGTCGCAGGTCTCAACTACTTAGGCTGAAATTTTGCTTCAGTGACTCTTCATTCATATTTTACAAGGGAATTTTAGAATGGGGGCTTGGGTAATATAATTGCTGTTCTAAAAACCAAGAAGGGAAAGAAGGTTACAGGTCCCTTGATCATGTGAACTTCCAGTAATAGCTCTGATCAGAATCTAACCTTTACCAGGTTTAATTTCTTCACAGAATGGTATACTTTGGATTCAAAGGATTCAGAGAAAGGGAGGTGATGGGAATGAAGAGGTAATTGCCCACTGTAGAGGGAGAGAGGGGCAACCACTTTAGAACTTGATGAATTTTTCTCTTTTCAGAACTGCACTTCATGCCTTCCAAAGC
The DNA here is from genome assembly GCF_024542745.1 of Macaca thibetana thibetana. Lineage (NCBI taxonomy): Eukaryota > Metazoa > Chordata > Mammalia > Primates > Cercopithecidae > Macaca > Macaca thibetana. The sequence continues at coordinate 70,764,646 of NC_065592.1, forward strand.
ACTCAGTTTCTCCAAGTGGTAAGCTGCTCACAGCTTCTCTGAGTGATTTGCTAACTTTTTAAACCCATGCTGCTTGTGGGGCTCCACACTGTGGGCATATAGGCAGTACTTTCTCAGCCCTGCTATATGAATCAATTCTCCATCGGCTTCCCATCCTCCACAACTTATTGAATTATGGTACAGGGATTGAATGTACGACTTTAAAATGACACTGCCTGGACTTGAATACTAGCTTTGCCACTTACTCAATATATGATAATCAGCAAATTGCTTAATGATTCACCATTTCCTCATTTATAAAATAGAGGTAATGATAGAAATGTTATGGATGCTAAATGAGTGAGAACAGTGTCGGACACAGTGTCAGCTGCTCTCAATTACACTATTGTCTTTTCTACTATCTTTAGTGCTTTTTTTTTTTTTACCTCTATAAATTGGCTTTTTAAAAATTATTTTCCCATAATTTGTCTGAACTTTGGAGAAGGAAAAGAGGATTGATACCTACTGTTAATTCATCAGACTTTGTTTAAAAAAAAGTTAGGGCTTTTAATTTTATCCTCTTAATTAGTCTGCCAATTTTTTCCCCTGAGCAGTAAAACTGTTATGTAATTTGTAATTTCTCTTGAATATACTCCATTTCATCTTAAGACTAGAAAGAATCAGGACTTTCTTGATCTATATATATATATAGAAGAATTTTTTATATATATATAAAATCATTCTAAGATATTTTAGTAGAATTAATTATATGTGTGAGTATCATAGCTCTTAAATCATTGATCATTATTATTTTGAGATACTGCTATTCATGTGAGAATTTATGTTAAGAATGAATTAAGGACACCTAAATTAATATTATATAACATTACAAAAAAGGAATTTCTATTTTACTATGTATTAAACAGGCAAACAGAATCCCTATCTTCTGTGCGCAGATATTTATGTTATAGAAATTCACAGTTATTTAAATATTTATAAAATGAGAGTTGAAAGCAGCACTTCTGAAAAGCAGTTAATAATGAACAGACATCAAGGGAGCTATCATTATAACAGCAAAGTGCTTTGCAACTCCAATAACTTCAGTAGTGCAGAAGCAGGCCATCAAATTTAATTAAAAGCAGTCAAAAATAAACTCAGAAATTGAATTGTAAAAGTCTGTCCTTTGCCAGGAGCTAAAGGCAAAAAGAAAGCAAGGTAGAGCCTTGAAAGTAGTAATGAATTGATAAGCCCTACTGCCTGCAACTTGTAATTCGCTCTGTCAGATTTTAGTATCAGTTAAACTAGATTAATAGAGCAATCACTGATTCTCTATCTTAAATCCTTCTTCGTTCATCCCGCGTTATAGGCTCCCATGATAGATGGAAGCCGGCGTGGGTCAAAATTTCCATTCATTTCTCTACTCAGTTTTTAAATAATGCTGGCATCTACATTTTCTGGACACCAGAATTCTTATATGTTAAAAGCAGGAATAAATTTAGTTATTGACAGGCTATAGCCCTCAATTCCAAAGAGGCTTAACTCCTTTTTATTCAACTGAGGAAGAAATCCCCTGGAACATGAGCAGTGAGCAGTTAGCATCTCCTTCTACCACTAGGGGTTACCATGGTGAAGTGAATGATAAAGAGGAGGTAACAAATTTATTGTTGCTTTAAACGTTCAGATTAATGTGGATCTGCAGAAACAGTACCACAAGGACAAAAACAATTTGCCCTCGATCATTTTATTTTTATTATAATGTTCTTTAATGAAGCTAAAGCCTCCCTGCTGTGACCTTATTATGTTTTTCAACATCAGTGACAAATACATTCCTTCAAATTGTAAGAGAGCTCATGAAACAGCAGGGATATTGAAGTACAGGATCAATTACTTTTTAGCAGTATTTTTGAACTTTAAATGGCTATAGCACAGCCTATGTAAACAAGAAGACAAACCACCTTATTGAAAAGCAGTGTGCAAATTATCCAGACCACAAAAAACTGAGGTAAACAAACTGTTCTGTTTTCTAATACCCATCAGCCTTTACACAGTGTCTCATCAAAGAGCAAGTGCCTGTGACACTGTTTTAGAAGACACAAACCAAAACTGAAAACAATTTTGTCACTGATTTAAATGGAAAAATTAAAACATGTCTAAGAAATTTGAAAATTGCTAACATTGCTGCTTGTGGATTAAATCTGCTTATTGTAACCTCAAGAAAAGATTTTTGATTATGATTAAAACTTCAAGGTGTATATGAAGACAGAAACAGAAAAGTGTATAGGTGTTATAAATGTAACAGATTATTATTGCATTTATGAAATACTCTAATTTCTGAAGTCCTTTTATATCCACATGTCACTCAATCCTGGCAGCATCTTAGTAAGACATGAGTTCAAACAGGCATTGATTATCTTACAAATGCTGCAGTAATGAAGACTGAGACTCAATCAGGCAGGTTAAATAGTTAGCACTAGGTCATACAAGCACCTGAAACTACCTAATATAGCCCGTTGTTCTTTCTCTTTAGTATTTATGAGAACTCCCAACTTTTAAAATGCAAATCATTAAGCTGCAATATAGTCTGCCTTACCAGAGTCTATAATTTCCATTTCCATCTGCTGCATTCAGGCAGGAACTTCTCATTTGTGCTGATATGGGAGTTACATGAATCATTGGGCCTTTAGATAATGCAAGCTCTTAAGTGTACTTCATTTGAATAATTGTCCACATGCAGCACATGCAGGACTCCACAGCCATCTAAAGGGTAGGAAACTGAGATCACTGGTAAGGGGGCTGTCTGAAAAGCTTCTGAAAAAATGACATATGAGTTGAAAGACACATTCCTTCCTGTGTGGGGACTTTCTTTCCTGCTCGAAGAGAGACTGGGTTGAGGTGAAGTTTGGGCCAAGCCAACAATTCACCCAGCTCAATGGAATTGACTTAGAGAGATGATTGGAGGTCAAGGTTAATAGAATCCTGAAACTAGTTAGAGGGAAGAGAGGGTATGTTTTTAAGAGGTGCTAAGATATCAGTGTGAAACGTAAAGTAATGAAAACCTAGGAGCAACAAAACCCTAAAATTTAAATAATATGACTTATTGATTTTATATAAATCAAATATTGCCATTGATTTGGATATTTTAACTTTTTTAAAGCTATTTTTAGTTATTTAACATTAGCAAATAAAAGGCTGTCAGATATTATTCTGCCTCCTCAACATCAAGATTAGTATGAATAATTAAAATTATAATAAAAATAATGGCATTCATTAAGTTGTAACTATAGGCCACTTTTCTGAGGACTCTACTGGTATGTATTATATACATAAATAATTACTCTTATTTTAAATACCAAGACAATAATGTACAGCAAGTTTAAGTAGCTTGCCCAAAAGAAACTACAAAACTAGTAAGTGGGAAACATTTAGCTCCCCAGGATTTACTCTTAACAGTTTTCAGGCTATTATCTAACAATAATAATGAATCTGCTTGCTCATTTACTATGGTTTTAGTTTTTATTTGCCTTTAAAAATTACATTTTGGTTAACTCAAGAGTTTATGTAAATTCTAAATCCAAATGATACTGCTTGAATATTCCCAAAGACTGTTTTGCTTTATGAGATAATGAGATGTAAACCAAAAAGTATTTGAGAAGGGTCTCAATCAGTTTCAGAAGTTCATTTTGCTAAGGTTAAAGACATGCCCCTGAGATAGTTCTGTGTCTTTCTCCAAAAATGATTTTTGAGGGCTTCAATATCTAAAGGAGAAAAGCTGGCTGGAGGGGAAAGAGGGAGGGTGTGGTCACATTACTGAATCCACATGTTGTAAGAGAAAAGGAACAGTTAGGGGAATAGCCAATTATATATTTGTCTCATGTTCAGTAAATCAGCACTTTACATAAGATAAAGTGAACATAGAGTAGCTACCTGTGGAGATATTTAACCATTCATTAGTAGTCATCTGCTTAGTAACAAAAACAAAGGCATGACTCAGCTTTCAGCCTAATTTTTCTTTTTGGCATAGTAAATCGGCATTCCACATTTTTATTTTTCTTTCACAGGGAAGAAAACAAATTTTGCAGTCTTATATTGTGATTATTTTAATTTCTTATGAAATCCATCTGATAACGCTGGATGACCTTAAGTAAGAATGATTGCCCTGATGCATAAAGTGGCATAGTAAAGCCTATAGTCACATTACCTCTTTAAACAGGGAGTTAAGTTATAACTCCCTACCAGAACATGGCTTTCACCATGTTAGACTCTTCTTACTAAAAAATGTGTGTGTATAGATAGATCAACTGTATCTATATGTATATGTACATGTATATATGTACATATGTATATGTACTCCAAAACCAACACTTAAGGTACTTTTGTGGTCATTTGTGGACACACACAAAGCATTAAAAAAAACTTGAGTCACTCAACATACATTGTCAACTAAGGTGAACAAGGTGACACTCTGCCTTCCTCTTTTAATTTTTATATTAACAAGTGTTTTGACAATTTAGTGCCACGTTTTTCACATTTTTTGTGTTTTTTTAAATGATCTTTTCACTGTTTACAAAAGCCACCAAGTATAATGAAGTGCTGTAATGAGCTTTATGGAGAAAATATATGTGTTAGATAAACTTCATTCAGGCATGAGTTACCATACTATTGGCTGTGAGTTCAGTGGTAATGAATCAATAGTATATTAAGTATGGCATCTTTAAACAGAAACAACCATAAAGCAAGGTTACGTATAGATTTGTTGCAAAAATACTGTGACTGAGGCTTGCAGGAACCCAGCCCTATGTTTCCTCTAGGAGCAGTGCTTCAGTTACCAATTTAGTGTTCCTGTAACTGTATATAACATGACTGCCATAAATAGTGATTACGTATCTTTCTTCTGGCCAAAGCAGAGTACCTCATTCCAATCCATTCTAATTTTTGTACCTTTCTAGAGGTATCCCAAATCACCTATACCATCATGTTAGGGCCCTGTCTCCATTTGCTCCCTGGAACATTTTATAATTTTTTTTTCTAGAATAATCTCTGTTACAGCATAAAATAACTGTATTTTCTTCAAAATAGTTCTATTTAAGTCATATAATAACACCAATATCTATGCAACAAGAATTGTGTATGCATGCTAAATGAGAATCATTTTTCACAGAATCAATGTATTGGTATATGGCCCACATGTTCAGGTTAAAATAGAGAAGTGAGGCAAAAGGAGGAGAAAGAAATTATCAAATAAGGACCTTGAAGAAAGCGTAATGAATGAAATCCATGTACAAGTACAGACATTAGCCCCAGGAAGGAGGAGGAATGTATTTTCTTTGAGACAGAAAAGACAAGGAATGGGGAGATAAAAATGAAGGAAGAAGTAGAAAATACAGAAAACAAAAAAACTTGAAAGTAGAGAAATTATAGGAGGTTGGATTGGATGATCTTATTTTCTAATTAAAAGAAGGGCAAAGTCATGTACAGATTCAATATTTCTTGAAAGCCTACATTGTACGTTATAGATTACAGATGAAAAGCAATCTAAATAAAGGTCTATGGTGATCTTTCTGAAAATACTGTTAAACATTGTATTTTTTTCATTATCATAGTTCAGAAGCTCAGAAGGGAAGGTAGTTCTCCTTAAAAAGTATGAAAGTATATACATGAAAATATATATTTGGAAAGTGAAGTCCTTTGTGATGTCTCCTTATATATCTTACAACTCAACAGTGAGGAAAGTCTTGTGTATCTTTTCTATCATTTTTAATTGTATCAGTTATAAAAAGCTGATGATTTTGGTGATTGTAATGAGATGGCAAAAAGGATTATTGAGCTTTATGAAAATTCCTTAGGAACACATAAGCTGAAAAAAACTCTTTTCTCCCCATAGAGTTATTCTTTGCAATTTACCATACTGTATTTTAAGTTTAAAAATGTACTTATAAACCAAACTTATTGTTATTTCTAAATATTTCATTTAATAAAATGCATATTTTATTGCATTTATTAACTTTTAAAAACACGTGTACCATTTGGGGAAATATGGAAAGTAAAAATAAGCAATAATACTACAATATAAAATTCTTCTAGTCTTAGTTCCTAGAGATAATTGTGTATACTATTGATAGTTCTAGAAGATTGTGTGTGCATGTTTTTGCATCATTGTCATTATTGCTAGCATTTATTTAATATGTTTGGGAAATTTACTCAGCATTATTTTACCTGATCAGCCTCATTTTATCATATATGAAATGATATTTAAATGCATTGTTATTATTTCTAAATAGAAATGTATGTAATTGATGGAGATAGGGGAAAAAAAATTAATACCCAGGGCTGGCAGAAAGGCAAGATAATTTGTCTAAGTCCCTATGACAGTCAATTGGTAGCAGAAATAAGATTTAGACTAGGCTACCTTAAACCCATGATCTTAACACATTAGGCTGCTGCACTTTTCATAAATTTCTCTTTTCAATAAGAGCACATTGTCAACGTATTCGTATATCTACTACATAAAATAAATTCCTAATGGTTTAATAAAAGCCAGGGCATAAATTTATTATAATTTTTAAATTTCCACGATTAGATATTTTGATTGTTTGTAATTTTTTTTATTAGAAGGAATACTCTAATGAAGAAACTTACATGAATACCTTTGTTAATTTGTTCTCTTATTTTCTCAGGATAAATTCCTAGAAGTAGAAGCACAATTGCTGAATTGGAGTCTGTGTACCTCTTACCCTGTTGACTATGCCAGGTTATACTCCAACAAAAAGTCTATATAAGTGTCTCTGTCTATGCTTTTGCTAGCCCTGGGCATTAGGTTTCTTTTCAATCTACATTGCAAACAGTTCTGTTTGAAAATAAGGTAAATGCATTCTTCCTCTAAAATTTTAAGAGCTTTCTGAGAAAGTATACAGTCTGAGGAAGGAATTCTTGAAAACAGTTTCCAAGTAAGACTTGATGTTCTTTAGAGATCAATTTTTCACCAATACTGCAATAATTCCAGATATTACAGAATAGTTCATTTTTATGTCCACCAGTTAGTAGTTCAAACTAATAAAGCTATACCCCTGTTTGGGAGGGGAGCATCACACACCGGGGCCTATTGGGGCGTGGGGGCTTAAGGGAGGGATAGCATTAGGAGAAATACCTAATGTAGATGACAGGTTGATGGGTGCAGCAAACCACCATGGCACGTGTATACCTATGTAACAAATCTGCACGTTCTGCATATGTATCTAATAACTTAAAGTATAATAAAAAAGAAAAACAAAACTGTACCCATTTGGCTTATTAAATAAATGACCATTTCCCTGATATAAAGTTAAAAAACATACATTGACTGATTCAATTTTTAAAATTAAGTGCCAATTATGTCATTTCATAAGGCTTTTTCTTATGAATTTTCACTTAAATGGTTTTGCTTCAATGCCATAATAAAGAAGAAAATATTTGACACACTTAGATTCTAAAATAAATTCTTACTCAATTCTGAAGGCCCCCTAGTAATATTCTGAATCTGCAAAACAGAGTGAAGAAGATAATTCACAAACTGGTTCAAATTACTAAAACAAGGATGGATCAGCCTTGACCTGCCAATGTACAAGTATTTCCAAGAAAGAGGAAATTCACATAAATTGCTTCTGATTTTTGTATTGTCCTGGCAATCTTAATGTTGCCATCTGCCATTATTGCCATGGTCCATTCCCTTTTATCTGATTTGTAACATTAGTTAAATATTTCTCATGAACAAGATTATTCATATTCTGGTCACACATAAATCACAATTATCTTTAACTCCCTTCCCTTTTAGGCACAGAGACAGGCAACTATTTTTTGAGAATAATTTAAGCCAAGACTCAGGCTGTTCCAGAAATACGTAGTAACTGATTTTCCCAAATTCTTCTCAAAATTTCTATTGTGAAGGAAAATACAAGTGAGGTAACACTACAAAAAAATTCTCAGCAATTCCCCAAATACTCGACATTTTATGTTTAAATAAGGCCTGAATTGTACTAGAAACACAAGATACATAGATATTAGTCATTATAATAAACTACTCTATCAATCTCCTTGCCACATTTCACTATAAATGTGTACCAGACTATTTTTTACATAACAAAACATGTACTTTTTATGAAAGCCAATAAGACTAATTTGTTTTGGTCTTCAGTGTCACATAGCACTCTTTTCCCTACATAACATAAAAACTGGTGTTTTTTCATTGTGGATACTATGTGTCATGTAATTGACATTTCCCTTTTTGAGTTTGCTACTAGGATACCCAAAAGCAAATTTATAATGATTCAGAAAAGCATGCAGGGCCTAATGACATGAGTGAGTGGTATTAACCACATTTTCTTTGCTATTGTACTCTTCTTGATTTTTTTCTTCTGTACATATTATTATTTATTTGCAACCTCAGGTCCCTTTGAAAATTACTGAGATATGAATACTTTTACAATCAATTAACTATTTCATTTCAATGTTGACCATATGAAGCTGACATTTTTATAACTCTGAATGGTTTAATTAAATGAAAGGGAAGGGAAGGGAAGAATATTGAATTATTAGAAATTTTTTTCTAAAGCACAAACCATGTAAATAGAAGATTACATGTGAATTAAAAATAAAACAACTATAAAAGTCTGACTTGCAGTTTGAGAAATTTATAAAGTCCCACAAAAGGAGGGATGTGGGAATCACTTGAGGCTGGGAGTTTGAGACCAGCTTGGGCAACATAGCAAGAACCCATCTCTACATAAAAAAGAAAAAGAAAATAGCCAGGTATGATGGTATATGCCTGTAGTCCTGGCTACTCAGGAAGTAGAGGCAGGGAGACCAATGGAGCCCAGGTGGCAGAGGCTAACGTGAGATATAATCACATCACTGCACTCTAGCCTGAGTGACAGAGTCAGACCCTGTCTCTAAATAATTTTTAAAAGAAGGAGTGGGGGAAAAGAGAAACTTTGGAGTTACTTACAAGTATAAAAGAGGAGTTGTAATTGAGATGAAGAGACCTGCGGGGAATTCTGGGTGCTCAGTCTCCAAGAAAACCCAGTCCCTGGGAGAATGTCACTTGACTAAATTATTCCACATCTTGTTTCCTGAAGCCAGAACCTCACCTGGAAACCTCCAGGGACAAACAAGACAAAAAGCAAAGTGAGCAATAGAGTCAAAGTTGTAATTAGTGTGCTGTCAGTAAATTATATTAAGCACCTAAATAGTATATTTCAAGAGTTTTGATAAGGTAATGGAGTGAAAAATATCTCTACTAAACCCCTCAATGATAATGAACTACTATTTCTCACCTATCTCTTACTCTTTCTCACTACGTCATCGAGCCATTCAAGTTATGTCTTGAGTATGGAGCCTTTAGAAAGGTGAGAGAAAAATAGCAGAAATGCATATTTTTGTCCCAACTTTTCTCCTAAAAGGCATTCTTTATCTCTGACTCCATATTGTACAATATTTCCTTCATGCCCCAGCATCTATTCAGACCTTGTAGGGAAAAGCTGACATCTCCCCTTGTTATCACCTCAAAGAGCTGCTCATTTTAAAGCAAGATCCTGAAACTGCTTATTATTAGGACAGAATTTGAGGCAACAAGTGGAAAAAGACTATGACCAAGAGGTATTTAGTAGGAGGACTTATCAAATTCAGACCAGCAGGATTTGGTTGGCAGGCCTGATTGATGAGCATATTTCTAGAGAATATTGTAGCTCTATAACTTGATGAAAAATAACAAGACTTTGAAGACAAAGAATTAGTATTGTGTTTTTAAAAAATCCTGTAAATTCTTTAAAAATTTGAAGTAATTCACATTCGGTGAATAGTCTGATGGGAAAAAAAAAAATACCAAAATGAAAGTAAAGAAAGGAGAGAAAGTCAGTTTCCTTTCCACATTGTCATCTATTCACCCAATTCTACATTCTGAGGTTAACACTTTTTTTTCTAGTTTCTTACACGTATTTTTAGAAATAGGCTATGCATATAAAAACATCTGTACAATGATATACTTTCTGTTATAATTCTTGTATTTTATGCAAATTTTCTTTAATCTTGAGTCTTTCTGAAAAAAAGATTGGCCCTTTATGTAATTAATAATAACAGAATGGTCACAGTTAACCTTTGTGAAATGCTTGTTACTTTGTGTCAGGCGCTAAATCCTATATATTTAACTTTTCCCTAGCTCTTCCAAAATAGTGTTATTATCTATTTTCTGTCAATGAAGAGACAGATACCTCAATAAATTAGTTTTTAAAACTCACTTAACCTGTAAGGGCAAAGCCAGGGTTGAACCCAGATAGTAGGACTCTAGATCCTACTCCTTATCTATCATCTCCTACAGTAACCCTAAACTGAAGCTGAAAAATAACATGGAAATTTCCTGAATTAAACATCTTTAGTAATACTGTCTATCCATTGTGTTATAATAAATGGTGAATATTAAGAGATGGGATATATATATATATATATACACACACACACACACATACATATATATAAATATTTGACTAAAAGAATCAATCTTAGAGTTTTTGTTTGTTTTTTGAGATAGTCTCGGTCTGTCTACAGGTGCACACCACCACGCCTAGCTAATTTTTGTATTTTTAGTAGAGTCGGGGTTTCACCATGTTGGCCAGGATGATCTCGAACTCCTCTTCACTTCAGGTGATCCACCCACCTCAGCCTCCCAAAGTGCTGGGATCACAGACATGAGTCACTGAGCCCAGCCGTAGAGATTTTCATGCGAGCACTATCTCCTTTTGTAAAGAAATCTTTTTTGATCTTAATATCACAACTGCAGTATGTTAGAGCAGCAGGAAACTGAGAAGTAGCAGGAGAGAGAGAATACATTCTTACTCACTAAAGAGTGTGGATAAGGATAAAAAGATATAATAAGAACTGGAGGGTTAACGAGAAGTCCCCCGTGGAAGCTAACTAACTTGTTTTTAATGGTGAGCAGCTTTTGTGGAGTGGGTATTCATGGAAAGGGCGGGCACATCCAGTGTTCACTTTCAGTGTCCTGGGTTTCACAAAGTAGAGAATTGCATTGACAATGAAGTATAGTCGAAGACTGAGGTTAGCTGCTGATTGAAATTGTAGAAGTAAGAAAAATTCAGTATTCAACTTACTCTCTCCAAATATTTTATCACAGGTCTTAGAAGTAGGAATTTAAAAATTAAAATTGATACTGTATTAAAGCAACATTTATATAGAGAGAACATGAAATAGTTTTATCTATGTCCCTTCCAGAGCCACAACAGGGGAACACTAACATTTTTACCTATGTAGACAGTTCCATGGTATCATATGGTGACACCTATTCTAATTCCAGGTACAGAGCCTTCAAAGTTTGTGTAACTGGATGAGATTTTCAAACCAAACCTGCAAAGTTATGGGAAATGGAAGAGTGGCTGGAATGGGTGGGGAAGTTGAAGTGAAAATTAGCAATTTGGCATACTTTACCAACATATCAGTTGTCATTGAAGGTAATTTGACCTATTGGAATTCCAGCTTTTGAGAGAAATCAGTTTCCCTGGACATCTTTTTTTTTTTTTTTTAAAGAAAAAATGTTTCATAATCATATAGCATATAGGGTAAAATAAGAGATTTAACAAAGTCAGATTATATATTCAGTTGTTACTGGCTTAAACATAATGTTGTTTAATTTATAATTTCCAATTGTAAAATATGCTACAGAACATTTGAAAGTGAGAAAAAAATGCTGGACATACATGGGAATTTATCCACGGATTGAAATATCTAGAGCTTACTGTATATCTGATTTAATAAAACTGTCCAAAGTTGAAGGAGTTGTCTACTCAAGTTGGGAGATATTCTAAAGCAAGACAGGCAAAAAAGATAGGAGTGAGGGGATACAAAATACTAGGAAATACATCTTTGACGTGATTGGACAGAGAATTCAGCCTAGGCAGAGGATCAAATGAAACCAAAATGAACTGATGAACAGGAACAGATTACTATGCCACTGAAGATGAGCATGAGAAAGGCAGAAGAGTAACCAAATCCTTTCAAAGGACAGTTTGAGAGATCCCGCATCTTCAGAGAAGGAGAACTTCTCAGCATTGATGTTCAAGGCATGCCAACAGCCTGGGAAATTTTTGAGAGGAGACAAGAAGACATTCTTAATTAATTTTAAGCATTACTGAAGATACTGTCACATATCTTACTGTATTCAATCTTCATAGAAATTTTCTAATATGCTCAGTAATGTGACTCTTTTACAAATGAGAATACCTAGGCTCAGAGAAGAAGAGAAACTTCTCTAAGGTTACCTAAATATTGAGTGAAATAACATTGTTCCGAAAACCCTATTATTTCCACCAAAGTTCATGGTGAAATGAGAATTTTGGAATGCTCTCAAGTTAAAAGTTAAAGTAAGTATTCAAGTATACCTAATAACATGAGCATATATTAGTTACGGAGTTGACATTGATGAAAGAATGATAAGGCAGATAAATACAACTGCTCACACGTGTACTGAAGGCTAAATTATATAGGAAAAGCAGATTTTTTTCTATATAAATTGGCCTTCAACACATGTGAGTCTATGGTAAATAAGGGAAGTAAGATATTCTGATACTGAATTCTAAACCTCAATTAAAAAATAATTTATTCCAGAAAAAAATAAAGTATTATTTTAAAAAAATTTATCCCACAAGGACACACGCTCTTGACAATGTTAATCAGTTTTCCATGATATAATGACTAAAATAGTCAGTAACTTGATTGGGAAGTGAGATTCACAGTGTATATTAGCTTTAGTAAAGGCTCTGAGAGGTCCCATGGTAACAAATGTATTGAAATGATTTATCTCATAATTATCCAACCTATTTGTTCATTTTGTTTGTTTTTTTAATTAACAAATATCTGTACATATTCATAGGGTTTATAGTGATGTTTTGATACATATAATGTATAGTGAGCAGATCAGAGTAATTAGCATATTCATCATCTCCAATATTTATTTGTGTTGGGAACATTAAGTAACTTCCATATATTTTAAACTATGTTAACTACAGTGATTCTACAGTGGTATAGAACACTAGAATCTTTTCCCCCGTCTAGCCATAATTTTGTATTTTTTAACAAATTTCTCCCTATCCCTTTCTTCCCAGTACCCTTCCCAGTTGCTAGTGTCTTCTGTTCTACTTTTTACTTTTGTGAGATCAACCTTTTTTATTTTAGCTTCCATAAATGAGTGAGAACATGCAGTGTTTAACTTTCTGTCCCTAGCTTATTTTACCTTAAATGATATCCTCTAGTTTACTTATTTCACTTAATATGATGGCTTCCATTTTTTTGCGAATGACAGAATTTCATTCTTTTTTATAGCTAAATAGCATTCCATCATGTATATGTCCCACATTTTTTAATCCAGTCACGTGTTATGGATCATCTGGGTTTATTAGATATCTTCGTTATTGTGAATACTGCTATAATACACATAGGGGTGCAGATGTTTCTTTGATATACTAACTTTTCTTTGGATAGATGCCCAGTAGTGGGATTGCTGGATCATATGCCAGTTCCACTTCTGTTTGTTTTGAGGAACATTCATACTGTTCTTCATAGTGATTATACTAGATTACATCCCCTTCATAGTGGTTATACTAGATTACATTCTCTTTTTTTTTTTTTTTTGAGGTGGAAAATCACTCATTCTGTTGCTCAGGCTACAATGCAGTGGCATGATCTTGGCTCACTGTAACCTCCACCTCCCGGGTTCTAGTGATTCTCCTGCCTTAGCCTCCCGAGTAGCTGGGATTACAGGCACCCACCCCCACCATGCCCAGCTAAATTTTGTATTTTTAGTAGAGATGGGGTTTCACCATGTTGGCCAGGCTGATCTTGAACCCCTTGCCTCAAGTGATCCTGCCCATCTCTGCTTCCCAAAGTGCTGGGATTACAGACGTGAACCACCACACTGGCTTATTTTCGTTTTGATAACAGCCATTCTAACTGGAGTGAGATGATATCTCATTGTGGTTTCGATTTGCATTTCCATTATGATTAGTGATATTAGTATTTTTTTCATATATACGCTGTCCATTTTTATGTCTTTTGAGAAATGTCTATTCAGATCATTTTCCCATTTTTCAACTGGATTTTTCTTTTTTTTTTCTGTTCAGATGTTTGAGTTCCTCGTATATTCTGGACGTTAATCCCTTGTTGGATGAAAATATTTTCTCCAATTCTATAGTGTGCATTATCACTTTCTTGATTGTCTCCCTTCTGTGCAGAAGCCTTGTAGATTAATATAATCCCATTTGTTTATTTTTGCCTTATTTTTTTTGCCTGTGCTTTTGAGGTTTATTCCTATAATCTTTTCCCAAGCAATCGTCCTGAAGCGTTTTCTCTGTTTTCTTCTAGTAGTATCATAGTTTTGTGTCCTATATTTAGGTATTTGATTAATTTTGAGTTGATATTTGTGTAGGGTTGGAGGCAGAGGTCTAATTCTTCTGCAGGTGGCTATCCAGTTTTCCTAGCACCATTTATTAAAGATACTGTCTTTTCAACAGTGACTATCCTTGATACCCATGCCAAAAATCAGATGGCTATAGATATGTGGATTAATTTCTGTGTTCTCTATCAGTTCTATTGGTCTTTTTCTGTTTTTATGTCAGTGTTATGCTGTTTTACAGTTACCTCAGCTTTGTGTAGTGTATTTTGAAGTCTGGTAGTGTCATGCCTTCAGTTTTGCTGTTTTGTCTCAAGATGGCTTTGACTAGTTGGAGTATTTTTTGCTTCCATTTACATCTTATGATTTTTTTTTCTATTTATTTGAAGAAAGTCCTTGATATTTTGATAGAGATTTAATTGAATCAGATTGCTTTGGATAGTTTTGTGATTCTAACAATATTCTTCTAATCCATGAGCATGGGGTATCTTTTTATTTGTATCTTCTTCAATTATTTTCATCAATGTTGTGTAGTTTTCGTTGTAGAGTTTTTTTTTTTTACCTCCTTGGTTGAATTTATTCCTAGGTATTTTATAACTTTCTTGTAGCTATTGTAAATGAGATAGTTTTCTTGATTGTTTTTTCAGCTAGTTCATTTTTCCTGTATTGAAATTTGACTTAATTTTCATATTGATTTTTATATTCTGCAACCTTGCTGAATTTGTTTATCAAGTCTGAGTTTTTGGTAGACTCTCTAGATTTTTCTATGTACAAAATCATATCCTCTAAGTACAGATAATTTGACTTCTTTCTTTCCAATTTGTATTACTTTTCTTTCTCTTGCCTAATTGTTCTGGGTAGGACTTCGAGTACTATATATAATAAGACAGGTGAGAGTTGTCTTTTCCCATTCTTAGAGAAAAACATATCAGCTTTTCACTGAATAGTAGGATGTTTTGGATTTGTCATATATGACCTCCATTATGTTGAGATATGTTCCTCTTTTTTTTTTTTTTTTTTTTTTTTTTTTTTTTTTTTGAGACGGAGTCTCGCTCTGTCACCCATGCTGGAGTGCAGTGGCCGGATCTCAGCTCACTGCAAGTTCCGCCTCCCGGGTTTACGCCATTCTCCTGCCTCAGCCTCCCAAGTAGCTGGAACTACAGACGCCCGCCACCTCGCCCGGCTAGTTTTTTTACATTTTTTAGTAGAGACGGGGTTTCACTGTGTTAGCCAGGATGGTCTCGATCTCCTGACCTTGTGATCCGCCCGTCTCGGCCTCCCAAAGTGCTGGGATTACAGGCTTGAGCCACCGCGCCCGGCCGGAGATATGTTCCTCTTATACCTAATTAATTTAGAGTTTAAATCATTAAAGGATGTTTAATTGTCTTAAATGTATGTATTGATAAATGGCTTTTCTCCTTCATTCTACGAATGTGATGTATCACAGTTATTGATTTGCATATGTTGATCCATCCTTGCATTTCTGAAGTAACTCCCATTTAATCATGGTGTATTATCTTTTCAATGTGTTGTTGGATTTGGTTTGTTAGTATTTTGCTTAAGACTTGTGTGTGTCTGTTCCTCAGGCTATTGGCCTGCAGTTTTCTGTTTCGCTATTTTTGTATCCTTGTCTGCTTTTCATATTATGGTTATGCTAGCCTCATCAAATAATTTGGGAAGAATACTTTTTCCTTCATTTTTTTTTGGAATAGCCTGAAAAGAATTGGTGTTAACTCTAAAGATATGGTAGAATTCAATGGTGAAGATATCTGGTCCTGGATTTTTTTTTTTTCTTTTTAGGAAAATTTTTAGGAAATTTTTCATTATTTCATTTTTTTTTACTTGTTGTTGGTATGTTCAGGCTTTATATGTCTTCTTGATTTAATCTTGATAGGTTGTATGTATTCTGGAATTTATCTATTTCCTCTGGGTTTTAAAATGTATTGGAGTGTAGTTGTTCATGGTGGTTTCTAACAATCTTTTGTACTCCTGTGATCTCCATTGTGACTTCGTATTTTATTTAGGTCTACTCTTTCTTTCTTTTTTTTTTTTTTTTTGTCTAGCTAATGACTTATCAATTTCATCTTCTCAAAAAACCAATGTTCTGTTTTTCCTACTCCCGTTATTTGAGAGCATATTGTTTAATTTCCATGAATTTGTATTATTTCAAATGTTCCTCATGTTATTTTATTCCATTGTGATCAATGGGATACTTGATAAGATTTTGATTTAAAAATATTTAAACTTGTTTGGTGTCCTAACATGTCAATCCTGGAGAATGTACCATGTGCTGATGTGCAGAATGTGTATTCTCCAGCTGTTGAATGAACTGTTTTGTAAATTAGATCTATTTGTTCTATGGTGAAGTTTAAAGCTGATGTTTGTTTTTCTGTTTTGTCTGATCTAACTATAACTACTCCTGTTAGGTTTTGGTTTCTGTTTGCATGGAACGTCTTTTTGTTTGTTTTCCATAACTTTCACTCTATATGTGTCTTTAAAGGTGAGATGAGGTTCTTGTAGTTAACATACGTGTATATATATGTACATATACCTGTATACATACATATACACATATATGTACATAACATACACATGTGCATATACATATATGTGTATACACGTGTGTATATATGTGTGTATGTGTGTGTTTATGTGTGTATAAGTGTGTATGTGTGTATATATACACATATAGAGAGAGGATTTTTAAATTGGATTGGATCTATTCAACCAATTTATATCTTTTAAATGGGGAATTTAATTTATTTACATTCAGGGTTGTTATTGATAGGTGAGGACATACACCTATCATTTTATTGACTTCTAGTTGTTTTGTATATCCTTTGTTCCTTTTTACTTTTATTATTTGTGGATAGTTTGTTTTCTATAGTGACATGGTCTTATTCTTTTCTCTTTCTCCTTTGTCTATCAGTGAGTTTGAATTTTGTATGGTTCCATGATGGTATTTACCACCTTTTTACTTCTAGAGTTACAATTATCTTGAACATTTCTTGTAAGGCTGGCTAGTAGTAATGAGTTCCCTTAGCTTAGCTTGTCTGAGAAAGATTTCCTTCCTCCTTCATTTTGGAAAGATGGTTTTGCTGGATATAGTATTCTTAGCCAATAGTTTTTTGTTTTGTTTTGTTTTTTTAATTTTAGTACTTTTGGATATATCATCTCATTCTCTCCTTGCCTCTAAGACTTCTGCGGAAAAGTATGCTGTTAGTCTAGTGGAAATTCCCTTATATGTTACTTAATGTTTTTCTTTTCCAGCTTTTAGAATTCTTTCTTGGTCCTTGATTTTCTTCAACTTGACTATAATGTACCTGGGAGTAGACCTGTTTGGGCTGAATCAATCTGAAGTTCTTTGAGCTTCCTGGATCTGAATGTCCATCTCTCTAACAAAAGAAGATGTTTTCTGTTATCATTTCATTAAATACAATGTTCTCACCTTTTTTCTTGAATGCTTATAATAAAATATTTGTTCACTTAATGATCTCCCATAAATCCTGTAGGATTTCTTCATCATTTTTTATTCTATTTTTTTTTAATTTTTATTTTTTGCCTGGTTCATTTAAAAACATCTGTCTTCAAGGTCAGAAATTTGTTTTTTCTGCTTGTCTAGGCTGTTGTTAAAGTTCTCAATTGTATTTTTTTTAATTCATTGAATTATTCAGCTTTAGTACTTCTGTTTGGTACTTTTTTAAATGATATCTATCTCTTTGTTTAATTTCTCACTTAAATCATGAATTGTCTTCCTGATGTTCTTGAATTATTTATCTGTATTCTCTTATATCTCAGTTTCCTTGAGATTTATTATTTTGAATTCTTTTTCTGGCATTTCATATATTTCCTTATGATTGGTGTCTGTTTACTAGATAATTATTTTCTTTTGGACACATCATGTTTCCTTTATTTTTTCTGTCTGATGTGTTCCTACATTAGTTTCAATGCCTTTGGAAGAAAAGTAATCTAGTTTAATTTTATGGAATTAGTTTCATATGGAAAGACATATTCATACGAATGGGTCTTGGGGGGTGTCAGTTTGTGGGGTGTGTTGGTCTTCATTCTAGGTAGACACATTTTTGTTGTCTCCATGTCATTTCTACAGCTGTAACCTATGCTAAAGACATTTGCAAGTTGCTCTGTGGCCTATGCTGAGAGAGTTTGTGGTGATAATGGTGAGGCTTTGCCGAAAGTTGGCTCATGTGGCTATTTCTCAGGTCAGGGGCATATGTGTGCACACAGTGGGTCTGACAACTTGGTGTCTGGCTCATTGGGTTTGGGGCCATAGGGATGTTACTCTGGCTAGGAGCATGGGCATGAAGTTTTTCTGCCAGCCTGGAAGCATGTCTTCCAAGGGCAGCCTGTGGCTCTGTTTTTCAGGCCTATGATATAGAACCAGTTTCCTAGCTAGCTTGGAGGCATATTTGCCCAAGTAACCCATAGGACTATTTCTCAGGCCTGAGATATGAGCACAAGCAGGTTCAGCTGGCCCGGGAGTATGTCTGCTGGCGGTCAGCTTATGGGGATGTTTTTCAAGCTCAGAATATAATCACATGCTTTCTTGGCTGGTCTGGGTGCATGTTTGCTGTGGGTTGCCTATAGTTCCAGAACACAGGCCCAGAAAACAGGTGCTTGGAACACAGGCACCCAGATGTTCAGCCAGCCTGGATATGTGTCTTTTAGGGGCAATCTGCAAGACTGTAAGTCAGGCCTAGAATGTGAGAGAAAGGCGGTTTGGCTGACCTCTTATTGTGTCTGCTAAGTGCAGGCACGGGGTTATTTCTTAGGCCCCTGACATGGCTACACAGCTACTCAGCATGTCTACTAGGGGTAGACACTTGAAGCTCAAGGCCCAAGACACATACTCTTTGCTGTTTGACTGGCCCATGGGTGTGCCCACTGGAAGAAGCCTTTGGGACTGTTTCTCAAACCCTGACTGCAGGCACAGGGCTGTTAAGCAAGCCAGAGACATGTCTGGAGCAGCAGGGGTTGCTTTGCTGTGGGGCTATTTCTCAGACCCTGAATGCAGGAACATAGCTGCTCCACTAATCTGGGGATGTATTAGCTGCTCCACTAATCTGGGGGTGTGTTAGCTGCTCCACTAATCTGGGGGTGTATTAGCTGCTCAGAACCTCAGAATTCTCTCCTGCATTGGGAAAGGAGTGCAGCAGCATTTGGCTAGTTCAAGGGTGGGTTTGCCTGAGGCAGGACTGTAAGATGATTTATCTGGCCAGAAGTGTAGTGCCAAATATTGGTTTCTCTACTGTACGGGATCAGAATCACAGCTGATCCTGGGCCCAGAGTCCACATAGCTGGGGTTGTAGCATTCAGTTACTACTGTCAGCTTGTCATAATGAAGATGGTGCCCTGTGTTGGAGAAGTATGGTGGCTACTGACCCCAGAACAACATGTATTCCAGAGGCGGCTCTGATCTTGAGATGGCAACATGCTGCAGCAGCTTGGCTAATGGCAGGGAACGGGGGTCGGGGGTGGAGGGAGAAAGTACACACCTTGTGCTCCTAATCCAGGGTGATGAATTCCCAGCAGTTCTCTAAACTGTTTTCAGGGTTTGTGTGGACTGCGGTATGAGACCGTAGATGTTTACATAGGCAATGGGGCTTGTGGGGTCCTTCTGCTTACCTTTTCCGGCAACGAGAAGTCCCTCCTGACTTGGCAAATTAGATCAGGGTTGAGGAGATGGGACTGCAGAGTCTGGCTGCCTCCATGCTTCCCTCCTAAATTTCCAATCACCACGGGTGCATCTCCACTCCCCTTTCTCTTCCACACTCCAGTCCAGTCTTAGCTGTTTATTCATTACTTTGGTCCTTTCTTCTGGGAGAGATGAATGCCAGGCCTCTATAGTCAGCCATCTTGATGAGATCACTCTGTTGTGTTTTTTTTCCCTGTTTGATCTTAAAGTACTTTTATTCCTCCTGCAATTTATATAGCATGTATTTATCAGCATTCTTTTACTTTGGGAAATACTGATGCTGAATAGATTCATTACCACTGTTGACTCATATCAAGACTCCTGATCCAAGATTAAGGAAATTTATATTTTGTTTTGCTCTGCAGCTAACCACATTAACAGTGAAATACTATGCATAACATACTTTTCTTTTTTGATAAACATGAATTTATATAGCAATTAGAATGTAATTTGGAATTATTTTTCACTGGAGCTATATTGTCACATTTTCTTATAATGTCCCAGGAAATTTATGATCAATCACATATTTGTATGATCTTATAAAATGAAATAAAAAGCAGACTTAAAAAAACTTTTAAGAATTTTTACAGCAAATCTGATTGTTACTTAATGTGCTTGTCTTTATTTGCATTCATGAAGAAAAAAGGAAGAGAAAGTGTCAGGTTTTAGGAAATTGTAAGATGCATTGATTATACTCTATTTTTATGTTCTTTCCTATGAAGAAGTTAGAACTTATCAAGATATAAAAACTCTTGCAATATTTTCAGTGCTACTGAATCACATTTGTTTACAAAAAGAAAAAAATCTTTATGTCTGGATAGTCTAGGGAAGATCATTCTCGACTTGGGGTTATTGGCTTCTGACATCGTTTTATTAGTGCAGTTGTAATTGTAATTATGGACTATAATACCTACTGGCTATTCATTTCTCTTTGCCACCAGAGGGAGATGCAAACTCACATGTCGGGCTTCAGCGCTGATTGCCAGTGATACCATTTAATATTACTCAGCTTTCTCTCTCTTGGGGAGCTTCATTACCAAATTATTTCTAGGTATTGATAAGGCAAAACATCTGCTATTGAGGAATGTTAGTGCAATCTCAACCTTAATTCATATGACAAAAAGAACATTATTTTATGCAGAGGAGTCCAAGATAACCCCATAGGAATAGTGGAATTTAGAGCATAATCAAAGTTGGCAATTGACAAGGGAGACTTCTACCTCATAATAAATGAGCTGACACCCTAAATTTTGGACAAATGTTTTCCTTTGAATACTGTAGTTTGTATATTCTAACTCAGAACAAATGACAGTCTCTTGCTTTTTCAACTTAATGCCTTTAATGTTTTTTCAACAATGCCTAATTCCACAATCAACTTAAGTGGCAGGTTTTCCAGAGGGGCTGACCTGCTCTTTTATCTTTTAATTTGAATTTAAATTAAAAGTTAAAAAAGTATGTGTATTTATTTGCTTTCGCTTTTACTTCTAAATATACTTGATAGAAATTTACTGAATTTCCATCAAGGTACTCCTTTTTAGTACTTAGTATTTTTCCCCCACTTATATATTACCGATATATCAGCAAGACTGTAGATTATTGACTTTGTTATTTCTTATTCTTGCTTGACATTCTCAAATTCATAAATAAACATTATTAAGATCTTATTTTTAAGTCTAATGAATTATGGTAGTATAAACTGGTTCCATAACATTGACAAGAACAAACAGATGATCTCCTCGTATTTTAAGTAAAAATGACCTGGCTATTTTTGAAGATTTAGTTTTCCAAATGTGCTTTTATTAAACAATATCACCACAGGAATCATTTTAAAGTGAATTATTTTATTAATATTTTCTCTTATCCTGAAAATTTTACTTAAAAGTCGAAATAAAAAGTTGTATTAATTTTGCTTCCTATATCCTACTGTTATTTAGCTCAGTTACTTGGCATTTTGAATGTTATGAAAGTTTATATCTAAATGGAAATATAAAAGCAACAGTTTTTTGAACTGACAAAATGCAAATTATTATGAAAATAAAATAATTGCTTTCCAGAATGTTAACTTTATTAAAATGATTAGAAATTTTACATTGCATTTTATTTTAGCAGTGTAACTATGTGTATGGTAATTTAGTTGGGGTTTATTACGGTAAGAGAGTCAACTCTGACATGAGGTTTGTGTGTGTTTGTGTTTCTAAATGCCTTCTTTATGGTGTGGCTAATGTTCATTTTCATGCACATTTGCATTCAAACAAGTTTGGAAGTGTTCTTTTTAGTTAGATGGAATCACACACAGAGACTCTAAGTACGAGTTCTTGCATTTAGCTATAAGGAGTATCAAATGCAGTATGGGATGAGAGTAGTGTTTTATCCAGCCTTGGAATTTGTTTCCTAACAAGGATAATGGTAGTTGTCATAGCTATCTACCTTCCCAAACAAACTAAAGCTAGGAATGTGAAAGACTTGTTAGAGGAGAGGGTGGGGTTGATGTATATTATCCACACAATAAACCAAAGAACAAGAGCAGTGCCAGGATTACAAGCCAAGCAGACAGGAAATGGAAGAACAAACTGTCAACTGCAAGGAGTTAGCCAAAAGACAAATCCAGATATGAAACAATGAATTGGAAACTAGACACCAAACCAAAACAAGTAGTTTCTAAAGGAAATGATTCCCACTGGAATGAGAACTACTCTACTTGAACCCATAGTGTAATGTTTGTTGGGTTTTGACAAAGATTTAAATCACTTTTGAGTGATTAAACTCAGAACTTTTCAATTTTCCAAGTATTATTCAGATCATTAAGAGTCTCATGATTTCACACTAGAACTTGGAAAAGAGTTACCTACTTCAGTAGGTAATGATTTCATTCAATATTTTAAGAAACTCAAGTTTTGTATCAAATGATCTCATGGTAATTAATAAGAAAATGACAAATACGTCTATATATAATGCATAAAAGACAAAGTTAAATAAAAAACAATGCATAATTCCACAATAATTAAATATAAATTGAAGCAACACCTTTATAATTTAGTAACTAGAAAAAGAAGGGAGTTAATGGCAATACTTCATACTAGAAAGGTGAACAGAAATGGTCAGACCCCTACGCTGTCAAGAGGAGTACGTATGTTTTCAAACATCCTTCAAGAATATATTTCTTTCAACTTGGTGCATTTCCTTCTAGGAAATCATGGGATTATTTGAACAGAACTGCAAACATACTTGTATACTGAATGTTTACTGAAAATTGCTATACAGATATTTTTAAAAGATTGCACACATGTATCATGAGAGATTTAAAATTTCACATTACATCAAGTAGCAAAAATATTCATAAACTGTCTATTTTCTGTAAAAATGCTTGGGTTTGCATAAAACTCCACAATAATACAATTGTCATCAGCTTAAAATTTATTCTGTGCCAGGAGCTGTAATGAGTACTTTGTATATAACTTACTTAATCCTAGTAACTGAGATACTGTTGTCCTCTGCATTTGCAGATGTGAAAGCTGAGGTACAAACTTGACCAAGATGTCAAGAAAGTAGTAAGCACTTGAACTAGCACTTAACCTAGAGGTTATGGCTCCAGAGACCATATATTTACCATAAAATAGTAACACCAAGGATTTAGAACTTTAGCTGATAGGATGATTTTGTCATTTGTATACATGCCTTCTCTATTATCTATATGTATTACAAGGAATATGTATTACTTTCCTATAAAGAAAAAAGTATACAGCTAGCTGCATGTTAGGGAAAAATTAATTGAACTTACAGGCAAAAACAGGTTGAGTCAGTTCTAGTGAATAGTGCATGCCCATGACAAAAAAACATGGAATCAACAAATAATAATGTCCTGAAGGCTCACATGTCTTATACTGAAGTCAACTTAGTCAATTTCTTAATTAGTTCATTGAAGTATAAATGCACTATAAAGAAAAGGAAGTCTGACAATATTAAATTGAGAAATTAAAAAAGTAATTTTACATTTTGACATATTTACACCAATTAAACTGCCCCATATTTTATACCACATTTTACAATGATGTCTAAGATAGTGCCTAATAATAGATTCATATAAATATATTAACCAATAATGCATTTAGAGTGGAGGAGTTAAGGCCTATGCTTAACTCAGTACTACACTGCTTTTTTCAATTGTCATTTTTAATAAATTTGCATTTATATAGATATGTAAATATTTTAAAGTCCTTCCAATACTACTTCCTCAGCTGCCCCTGCCCCCAGAAATGTTGTTAGTTAAATTAATAGGAAAAGCAGTTAAAAAAAAAAAAAAAGAACTTTCAGATTAAAAACTCAACCTAAAATCCCATTCATCAGCATGCTATTCATCCATAGCAATATTGTATGAGAGAGGAAAAATACACACTAAGCACACAGCTGACAGATATGCCATTTCAGGTAGAAATGTGCTGCTTCATTTAATTTTTGGTGAACAAAATATGTATATCAGCAATAAAAAATCATTACATCTACCCCCTCCTCCATAATAAAAAGGAAATCCTGAGCTCTATAGTTTGGAGTTGCTTTTCAGTCCTGGAAAATATGTGAAAAAAAATCCTTTATTTACCTCAGTGATATTGATAGAATAGGATGTTAATATAAGATCATGTCAATTTTAAACCACTTGTTATATAATAGTTTCAGATAAATTGAGGAATATAGCCTATATCTTTTATCTATATAATATTTTGGTTTAACTGACCATTAAACTCCAAAGAAGTGTTACTGACCTAGATACCAAAGACATAATATTTTTATTCTTACACCTAGAATTTGTATGAGTGCCTATTTTCAAAAATTTCCCAAAGATAAGTTTCATAGATAAATATAAGTTATATTTTGTTTGTTCATCACTCCTGAAATACTTGATATATTAGTTAAGCAATCAGCACAGAAAAATATAAGCAAGATAAATAACAGAAAACTCATATATTAAATAGCAAATGGATAGGAAGTATATATTTTAAAGACAGTATAGGCAACTAAATCTTTAAAACCCATTTCCCTCATCCAAAACATTTAATACTTCATTTTATCTCTGGACTACCATTTGAGAAATAATACACATTAACACCACTGTGGATGAGACATACTCCCAGCAGAAAGAATGCTCAATAAATATAATTGTGTTTCCTTTCAGGCCCACAATGAAAATGTCCTTAACAAGGTATGGATCCAGTACTTTCAAAGGACTAGTCCTCAGACAGGTCGGAGAGACCCCTCCCCACCTGTTCACCTGTTCCAGTTGAAATGCCCTCTGTTCCCTTCCTTGGCACTCCCCCTTTATGCCAGCTATTGATACTATTAGTGTGGAAGAACTCTCAGATGATATAGCAATCACTGCCAGCCTAGGCACATTAAGCAGGAATGTTCTATGTGTAAATTCCAGAGAGGGGTTAAATTTAACTTTTATTCCAGAATTGACCATCTTCTTTCAATCTCCATGGACTTTTCCTTTGCCCAACTAGATACTTTTTTTTCTGTTAATTTTATTTTCTCATTTCTATTCTGAGATTTTTTTTTTCTGTCTTAATGTTCCCTTTGTCCTAATCTTGGTGTATATGTTCTCATATTATAATCTCACTGCATCCTATATGGTCCTCAAAGTATAAGATGCTATAGGTCAGGTACATGATATATAAATACATTAAACTCAATTATAATTTGCAAAAATTGTGAGTTGTTATACCTGTTTTCCATTAAGCTTTGTAGTAATTTACAGTTATATAATACCTGTTACTGATATGAGTGATGAAAATGGCAACTATTAAGTGATTCACTATTTTCATTAAAAGATTCAGTAGGTTTCTGACTTTAAAGAGTGTTTACGGTTAGGAGAATTTTATGATTAATTATGTAAATGGTGGCTATGTTAGGAATGACAATATTTTCTCAAACTGGTTAGTGATCAGTTTTATCGACTGAATTGTGTCTCTCTGAAATTCATATGTTGAAGCCCTAATCCCCAATGAGACTTTATTTGGAGATAGAGTTTTAAAAGAATTAAGTTTAAAAGAGGTCAGAAGAATGGGAGTCTGATCCAACATGACTGGTATCCTTATAAGAAGAATAGACATTAGTGATATGTGCATATAGTACAAATGCCATGTGAGGACATAGTAAGAAGACAGCCATCAGCAAGCCAAGGAGAAATGGAGGCCTCATGAGAAACTAGACTTACGAACAACTTGATCTTGCATTTCTATCCTCTTAAAACTGTGAGAAAATAAATTTCTATTGCTTGAGCCACCCAGTCTGTGGTATTTTGTTATGACAGCCCTAGCAGACTAATATAATAATAATAATAGGATGTTTTGTGCAATGATGCTTATATAAGAACCCAACAAGAGAAATAACAGACTCCAAAACCTCCTGATAATCATCATGTATATGACAATTGCACATGACCTAATTAGACTGTGTTTGCCACTGCAAAACAAAAACAAAAACCTAGATTTGGGGGATAAGCAAAAAAGGACACAGAACTCTTGCTTGGAAGATGCTAGTTGAAGTACTCTCATCATTAGGAACTGACTATATAAGGATTTGGTGTGTGTTGGGGAGAGTATGGGGAGCGAGATTTAAAATAAGAAAATTTAGGTAACTTGTCCTGAAGTCTGCTGTGTTCATCTTAATTTTGGCAATGATGCTTTTTCACTTTTGTCAGCACAGCTACAATCTTGGAGGGCCCCAAATGCAGTGAATTCAAAATAAGTTCCATGAACCAGATCTCATATTAACCTATCATGATGTTTTATTCAGAAAAAATTAATTAGATGTCTTGAAAGAGAATAATCTTATGAATGTGCTTTTGAAAACTGACAGTGGTCTGTAACAAAAAACTCCATATACTTTCGAAAAATGGGTTTCGATTTAATTAAAAATACTGAGTTTTCCCCTTCCTATGAATTGTCTACATATAATACATTCTAAGCCTTCAGAAATGCTGATTATATGATAGGTGAGTTGAAACATCATAAATGAATTCTCTTTGGAATTATTTAAGTGTAGTATGACCTAAATGTGTCATAGGAATGTCTGTCTTCAATTAACCTAATTCTTTATTAAGCATTTATTTTGGATGACCAATGTAACTATCATCATGTAATAGAAAATAAGCGAAAAGCTTCAACCATTTGCCTACTGATTATGTAGGCACCAATACAGGTTAAACAGTAAAAGATAAGAAAAAAGCAATGATTATCTGTATAGTGTAGTCTACATAAAATAAAGACAATGATAACAACTGAGTATAGAGTGAAGTTGGAATTATTGGAGGTACCTAGGGCTGTGTCACATAAGTACAAAAAAGCACTCTTCTCACATCCAAGATGAAAAATTTTGAATGAACGATTCTTTTTTTTCCTTTCCTTAATATTTTATAACAAATATGTCATGAAACTGGTGTATACTTTAAAAGATTCTCTTCTTTTCCTTACTAGAGCCTGACACTCTCTTCTTCCCCCATGGCTAGATTACTTGAATAACTTGTATGCCTCCACAAAACTCCAGGAGTTTGCCTCGTAGGCCTCCTGTATTTTTTCTATTCTGTGTGCTCCTAAAGCTTTGCAACAAGCTTTTTAGCTGTACTTCAAGTTACGAAGACTTCTATTGCCTAGAGCACCTGGCTTAAAATTTTCTCTTACAGCCAAACCCACCCTAATCTGGTCCCACCTTATCTTAATAGGTTAATTCTCCACACACATGCTTCTCCAGTCAAGGCAGGGTCCTCATGAGTTTGTACTTATACCTCAGGCCTCTGTGTTCTGTTTAGTTCTCTCTTTTGTCCTTGTTTATGTACTTTTTCTTGACTATAGTAATGTCTGTATTCTTTGTCTGTTTATCTATTCTTCCAGTTTTTGTTTACTTTTCCTCTTAGTGTCTTGAATTCTTCTATGTTAGTATTGCAAATACAGTGATAATTACGTAGTTGGAAATTTAATTACATGTTATCTTGAGTTTTGTTCTGATTCTTATGTCATTTAAAAAATCTCTGATAATAGGGACCAGTATATTATTTTTATGAACACATGTGTGTGTATAGTTATTTTATACAATTTCCCTTATTGAACAACTTTTTAAAATAAGTATCTGACTGACTTGATAACTAGTATGTATATATATAGAGCCAAATTTTTGTATGTAGCCATAAACTTTGTTGTTGTATATGAGGATGACATATGTGACAATATAGTTGTTTGCAGACTTAGATTTAGAATATATTTTATATGCTCTCTAGAGTGTTCATTTAATAGTCAATAATAACAATTGAGCTAATTATTTAAAATTCTACCTGAAATATAATTCTGGTTAAAAAAAAAAAACTCTAACTTTCAATAATCAAACTGAATTTAGGGTGACCATATGTTTGCAAAGTAAATGAGGAGCTATAGAAGATATGTAGATACAAACATACATACGTATGTGTAATGGTTTAGAAAGAACTTTAAAACAAATGTCCTGTTCAAGTACAAACTAAATTTGCTAAGTTCAGGCACAAGAAAGTGAGTTACTTAGATGGTATACTCTCATTAGAAAGGAAAACTACTGAGTAGATCACAATGAATATTAAACAGAACATTGATAATATATGCCTCACTGATTTGCATCTTTAGGAAGATGATTTAAGCACACAAAAATCCATGTTTATGCATGTTGTTCTTTAATGAACTGAATAAAAATATGGGACAGATTAAAGGCACTTTCAGCATGAGAACTTAAATCCCTGCTTTGTTGTTTCACCAAGGCATTTCATTGCCCACCTATGATTTCTCTGAGTTTGATCTTGGGTGGACAAAACTTCGGTGAACATCTTTTACGTCATCTGTTTTCCAAACAAATTTGGATGTATCATGACATTTTCTCAAATTAAAACGATGTTTCGGCTTTATTCTCTGTCTTTTTAACCTTATATTTTGCCTTATGTTTATCTAATATTTTGCCTTTTTTGGAGCATTTTTTAAATGCATTATTGCATTTAATCCTTTCGAGATAGGAGATTTTTCTGTTCATTTTGTAGGTGTGAAAGGTAAAAGAATTACTGTGGCCATTTTTAGTGATACAGTTGAGAGCATAACCTTTGGGTTGTGATCTTACCCTTTGAGATAATTACAGTATAACTGAGGATTCAGAATAACAAAAAGCGAATACACTTTAAAATATTAAAATAACAGTACTAATATTTCAATTTCAAAATAACTGTAGAAGAGTAGTCCTTTTCCACAATCTTCTAATCCCAAGCGTTTTTGTTCCCTTTCCTGAAATAATAATTGTCATATTTTGGTAGTCAGTGTAAGACAGTTTTAGAGAAGTGACCTATCTTTGTGAACATCTGACTTCCTGAATCTTACTTCTTGGAGTTCATCAAACGTTTAGGCTGAAAACATATTTGAAATTTAGAAAAGAAAAACATTTCCAGCTTTAAACCCAGACACACTGTACCACCCATCTTTGTCTGACACAGAGAGATTCTTTGTGAGAAGAGAGAGAAGTGAGATGATGAAAGGAACAAGCTGTGCTTTGGGAAACTGTCTTTTCACTATCATCCGTACACCTGGAGGACTGAACTTTGCCAGGGGTAACTCTATGGTTTTCTGATGATCCCAAAAGTGAAAGCAGGGGCTTTGACCCGAGATAGGGGCTAATGTTATTATTACTGTTATAGTTTGTGAGTCAATGACCCTATTAGTTGATTGACACATTTTGAAAATCGAGTTTATTGTTACGGTCAAATGTAACTTAGAAGACAGTTGTTCTGACACACATTGAATAAGATGCATAGTCATGATGGTGCTGCATGTTAATTAGATAAAGCTAGAGAGTTAAGATGATCCAATGAAAAGCTGCAAGTACTTTAGAATTTCCTGGCATCTCTGATCCTAGGATAAGATGGAGAGAAAAAAGAGGAAATGTTTTTAAACTGCGGACGTCCACAGAGATCAATCATATTGATTTGTTTAATTATATCTTATTTTTCTTGTATATTTAATGCTATTCTTTCAGCAAGTATTAACAGAGCTGCTTCTCAGTCTGAGGCACTGTGTTCTATGCTGGAAATGTAAAGTAAGTGATACAAAGCTAATCTGTTTCATGAGAAATACCCATTATTTATTGGTTACCTGATCTGTGTATACTGGAGTTATCAGTGCTTTATCAGTATTTTTTCACAAACTTGTGAAACTGTTTCTATGATTATCACAGTTTTACTAATGTGGCAACAGACACAGAGGTCTTTATAAAGACAATGACCATTTTTGTTAGAGTGGTAATGGTCTTTAAGCATCTAAAGTAATAGCTTCAAACACTAGTCGAGTTCATCATCACATACAATATTAGAAAATAAAATTAAAACGGGAAGAAAACAGAAAAGCATGCAGATTTAAGTGGCAAAGGAGGATATAAAGTGAAGCAAATTCATTCATATGCATGCAATCTTTCTGCTATGTGAGATATGTAATCATTGGAAGAAAATTATTTGATTCAACAAATTAGCTGCTGCTTTCACATTTGATTACTTATTTCATGCTACAGGTGGTTAAATAAGAATATATGTCTTTAGCTAAAATACACATATACATATGTAAAATCCTTGATTTTTACTGGAATTTTGGATGTTTTCCACTCAGGTAAAACTCCCTTAATTAAAATATAGGATATTTTGGCAGAATTAGAGTGAGCTACAGTTTTATTTTCACCGTTAGCCAAAGTCACACTTTTGATATTACACAAACAACAAGATGTAGGAAATGTTGCTGTGTGTTGAAAGATTGCTATCACCTAAATGTTCAAATGCAGTTCATACTACAGTGAGCTTGGAAAAAGTTTGTGAATGAAAGTGGCTCTAGCTCATCTTTACATCTCCAAATGCACGTGAGTTTTATCTATGTATCTATCTAAGATGTCTATCATCCTACCTACCGATCTGTATCTGAATTCATCATCACCCCATGATTTTGAATGTGTTATCAATAATACCTTCACAAGCCAGCAAGTAAATAAGCAGACACATGGTGCTAGTCAGATAAGCAAAGTTGAAGTGTGTGTTTCTAAATGTGCTAGTTTATTTTTTATTTAAATGTAAAATTAAGGATTTAAATATTGTGGTTATCTTAAGACCAAATTTCTACACTGTTGTTAATCAACATACATGACTTCAGATGCACGACTCTTGCATTTTAGTGATTGGTATATGATTACTCAAAAGTAGAGCACTGGTAGAAAAGAAACTAAAGCATCATACTCAGGAAATGAAAACAATACATTAATGGTATGGGAAACTAAAATTCTTCATTTCTTTGGTTTACACCATGTTCCAAAAATTATTTAAGTATTAAGTATTCACAAAGATACATAAATTAGAACACAGTGAGGTAACTGTGAATTAAAAATAGTTGAGAAAGAAATAGAGAACACAGACACTCATGCATGGGCACCAATGCACGTACACGCAAGTTTAGGATTATAAAATAGAATGAACAATAAGGCTGATGGAAAACACATATCAATTATATGAGAACAGTAAACTTTAGGAAGAAGGGGAAAAGTTGGTATGAGTAGAAGGAGCCAATAGTTATTTACCAGACCTATTAGCTAAATTTCAGGAAGGCTCATTTCAAAGAGTTCATATGATATTAACTGTGAAATAGATAGATGTAATATGAAAATTACAGATCATACAATTCTAATGACTATTTAAAAATATTTGCTGTTCTCATGATGGTGAGTGAGTTCTCACAAGATCTAGTTTTTTGAAAGTGTGTAGCACTTCCCCCTGCTCTTTCTTGCTCTCCAGCTGACATGTGAAGACGTGCTTGCTTCCCATTTGCCTTCTGCCATGATTGTAAGTTTCCTGAGGCCTCCCCGACCATGCCTCCCATACAGCCTGCAGAACTGTGAGCCACTTAAACCTCTTTTCTTTGTAAACTACTGAATCTCAAGTAGTTATTTATAGCAATGTGAGAACTAACTAATACAATGAACTCACCACTAGCTTTTGAGAAAGAAAGAAGTCAGATTTCTCTGGTCTTTTTAATTAAGAATTTATTTATTAATTCTAAGAATTTATTAAAATATTCTGACATATTTTAAACTTTGGTTATATATTTCCCCAGCAACTGTAAATTCTTAGATATTTAATATATTTTATTTATCAGAAATTACTGTGTTAGTGTCATTTCTTAAGATTTGATCTCATCCACAGTTATGACAACTTATCCCACATGTTGCCTCTAGGTTTTAAGCACTATTTAGGGAGGTTGAACATTGAAGTTCTAACAGTTTTAAAGAAAACATTAATGAACTCTGAAAATTGTTTTATTATTATAATGACATATTAGAACTTTAACAATATTGTATGCTAAGCTTCCCTAAAACAGTAGCTGCTAACGGCTAGTCAGAGACGTATAATTGGGATGGTTATATCAGAAAATCCACTCTTGCTTCTGGTCTCGCCATGTTATACACAGGCACCTGCTTTGCTCTCCACTGTGACTGTAAGCTTTCTGAAGGCTCTCCAGAAGCTAGGTGGATGCTGGTGCCATTCTTGTACAGCCTGCAGAACTGTCAGACAAATAAACCTCTTTTCTTTATAAAGTAACCGAGTCTCAGATATTTCTTTGTAACAATGCAAAATGAACTAACATAGAAAATTGGTACCAAGGAGTGGGGCATAGCTATAAAGATACCTGAAAATTGGGAGGCCAAGGCGGGCAGATCACCAGGTCAAGAGATCGAGACCATCCTAGACAACATTGTGAAACCTCATCTCTACTAAAAATACAAAAGTTAGCTGGGTGTGGTGGTGTGTGCCTGTAGTCCTAACTACTTGGGAGGCTGAGGCAAGAGAATCACTTGAAGCTGGGAGGTAGAGGTTTCAGTGAGCTGAGATCATGCCATTGCATTCTAGCCTGGCAACAGAGAAAGACTCTGTCTCAAAAAAAAAAAAAAAAAAAAAAAAAAAAAAATCCTGAAAATGTGGAAGTACCTTTGGAACTGGGTAACAGGCCAACTTTGGAAGAGTTTGGAGGGCTCAGAAGAAGACAGGATGACGAAAGAAAGTTTAGAACTTCTTAGAGACTTGTGGTTGTGACCAAAATGCTGATAGAAATATGGACAGTGAAAGCATAGCTGATGAAGACTCAGATAAAATTGAGGGAGTTATTGGGAACTGAAACAAAGGTCCTTGTGTTTTGCCTTAGCAAATAACTTGGCTACGTTGGGTCCATGCCCTAGCGATTTGTGAAAGTTTGAACTTAAGGGTCATTATTTAGCATATCTGGTAGAAGAATAAATATCTAAGCGGCAAAGCATGCAGTATGTGGCCTGGCTTCTAACAATTTATGATCAGATGTGGGAGCACAAAATGATTTAAAGTTGGAACTTTTATTTAAAATGGAAGCAGAGCATAAAAATTTGGAAAATTTTGCAGACTGGACATGTGGTAGGGAAGGATAGAGCATTTTCAGGAGGAGAACTTAATGCAGCTCTGGAACAACCACTTGCTAGAGAGATTTGCATGATATTAAGCATTTTACTCCATGAACACACAATATTCCTTCAATATTTCATTTTTTTTCTTGTTTTCCCCCCAGCCTCTGGTAACTATTATTCTACTTTCTGTTTCTATTAGTTCAACTTTTTCCAGATTCATCATGTAAGTGTCTTTCTGTGCTTGGCTTATTTCACCAATATAATATCTTCTAGGTTTTCCTACATTGTCACAAATGACTGAATTTTTTCTTTCTTAAGGCTAGTGTTCCATCTGCATGTATGATAAATCTTCTTTATCTGTTTATTGATGGACACTTAAGTTGATTACATATCTTTGCTATTGTGAATAGTGCTGTAACCAAAATGGAAGTGCAGATATCTCTTCCACATACTGATTTTTTTGTTCCTTTGGATATATATCTAGTAGTGGGATTGCTGGCTTACATGGTAGTTCTATTTTTAATTTTTTGAGGAACCTCCATACTGTTTTCCACAACACCTGTACTAAAATTACCACCAAGAGTGTATGAGTTCTCATTTCTTCACATCCATACCAACACTGGTTATCTTTCATCTTTTTGATAATAACGATTCTAACAACAGTGTGAGGTGTTATCTCACAGTGGCTTTAATTTGCATCTCCCTGCTGAATTGTGATATTGAACATTTTTTATCTACTTAGCCATTTGTATGTCTTCCTTACAGAAATATTGATTCAGATTATTTGCCCATTTTTAAATAAATAATTTTGCTGTTGAGTTGTTTCAGTTCCTTATATATTAGATATCAACACCCTTATTAGATGCATGGTTCACAAGTACAGTATTTTTTTCCCCATTTTTCGTAGTCTCTCTTCACACTCTCCATTATTTAGAGCTTTGAGTTCTTTCATCTATTTTATAGTTCTCTACATACAGATTCTCTATGTATTTTGTTAGATTTGTTCCTAAGTACTTCTTCTTGGGGTATGCTATTGTAAAAGTTATTTATTACACTTACAATTCTAATTGTTCTTTGCTGGCATATGAGAAAGTAATTGACTTTTGTATATTGACCTTGTGTCCTATGACTTTGCAAAACTCACTTGTTAGTTACAGAAGATTTTTGTTTGGTTTTTGGGGATTTGTTATGTAGATAATCATGTAATCCATGAATAAAGACAGCTTTGTTTTTCCTTTCAAAAGAAAACAAGAAAATTCTGGAAAATATGGGATATACATAAAGTCATAGTCACTATGCACAGAGATTTTAATCCAGTGGGTTTAATATATAGACTAACATACATACATCTTTTAAAAAATCCACTAAGAGATGCTAATAAAGGAGATCTGAGGGCCAAAGTTAGAACATCGGTCAAGTGGAATATATTACAGCATATGGTTTCTTAAACTGGACTTAAAAACATAGCATTTCTATGCCAAATATCTCAATCCATTCCTGAAGTTCATATAAAGCATATATGACATTATACAACCACAACACTTCAGTGCAGCAACTACACACAAGAATCTTTTTGTGACTTCCTGTCTCTAATGTCTAAGGATTCCTTAAATTGAAAAATAATGCAAATCTAGAGCATAATCTAGAGCTTCATATGAAATCACATGAAGTAATCCTTGATGTGGTATCTTTCCCTATTAAATAAAATGTCAATAAAACATGAAGTATCTGGAAAAAAAAACTTTTCAATGGAAATGAAAAGGTGTGAGTCCTGCTTTTATTGATAATGAAGTAATATTGACATATCAAGGCATTATTACCATGTTTGTAAACAGCTAATTAAAATCTATCCCCTTCATTAAATAGGCTAGCATACTGTCGGATAAGGAATTCACTACCTCCAGTCCCAAAATGAACGGTTACTTTTTTCATTTACTGAAATTTTAATTGTCGCATTGATATAGGCTTTTATGTTTCTGTGTTAATCTCTTCATATCAATGACCTAGTTTATCCCTAAAACATATTTAAAACTGTAGAAGTTTCATGCATTGTCATGAATAAATTAAAAACAGTAGAAAATAGGCTTTCCTCAGTTTCTCTGTTCTGTTGAAGATATTCTTACTGTTACATAATTTAGATCAGAATTAAGCAGACTACAGCTGGTGCGTCAAATCCACCTGTTTTTATAAGTAAAGATTTATTTAAACATAGCCACACTTTTGATTACCTGTTTTCTGAGGTCTTTTTACACTGCTGTCAAAGGTGAATAGTTGCAACAGAGACCATCTGACCTGTGAAGCCTAAAATGTATACTATCAGGCTCTTATAGAGAAAAGTTCGCCAATGCTGAATTTAGCCAAGAGTCAGAAAAAAAGTTAAGCGTAATTGTCTACATGAAAATATACCAAGTTTAAAATAAAATGTGTGTAGGTAGTTTTAAAATGTTGTTTTTAAAAATAATATATTGTAGATAACATTATTATGTTCGAGTAAAATCCTAATCGATAGGTGAATCAACAGTTATAACTAAAATTGTCCATGTTACATTGTTTTGTAATACTGTATATATTCTCAATCGGAAAGCTTATTTTACATTAAAGTACAAGGATACACCCATTGGGGTATTTTAAAATAAGTTACAGATATTTTAAAATATAGTCCTATTGAAGAAAAATAGATGAAAAATATTAACTCTATTGCAAATAAACTTTTTTGGCTTCCTAGAGATTTACTTGTAGAGTTCAATTTTCCCTCAAATATGTATTTTTTACTTACAAAAATACTAATAAATATTTTTCTTGTAAAAACTCTTGGTGTAAGTGTGTAGGTTCATAATACTGTCTTTATATATTGTTTGGTTTAAAGTATATACACTTGATATAGTAAATCAGTAAGTCAGAGACAACTGCGGACTGTTTACTTGAAAACTCATACCTCTGCCTCTAGATTTAAGCAACAATTCTGAAGGAAGCAGGCATTAGGCATTACCTTTACCAACCCCCAGGGGGTGTTTAGCAGTGGGGTGTGTGTGTGTGTGTGTGTGTGTGTAAGTGTGAGAGATGTTTTTGTTTTAATGACTGGGAAGTGTTTACTTCCCAGGAAGGAGGAATGTCAAAATTCATGTGAAAATTCAATGATCCCAAAGGGAAACATTGTTCTCCTGAAAATACCATTAATGCCTCCATTGAGAAACTCTGCAAGTCCAGAGATTATTTGAAAAACTACAGAAAGCTTTGAGATTGCAAATATAAATCTGCTCACGTTCACTTATCAATTTTTATTATTGTCACTTAATAAATGGATCTCCAGTTAATGATTTTCCTAATATGTTATTTAAAGTGTTTCTCATTATAATTCAAATAAATGGCACCTGAGGTCATTTTTACATTATATTTATATTTGAAAATGTGCTCAATTATGATTGCTAATATTTCAATTGATTCCCAAAGCAACTATATTTTCTGATATGTTCTGTAAAATATTATTTTGTAATCCATGAGTCAGTTAGCTTCTTAGGCTGATCCTCTTAAACATGAATTCCTCGGATCTAATTGGTTGGAGGATGTTCTTCTGTAAAAGAAATATAAATGTTCTGACGGTTTTTATGTTGTTCTTTTGCCAATCACTGTAGATTTTTCCCTTTCTTTTAAAAAAAGTGTTTAGCTATCCAAACGCACTAGACTATTTCCCAGAAGTTATGCTAATGAAATTCAAAGCACTATCTAAGAGTAAACAGAAGAGGCCTGTTCCAGTTTCAGCTGCTTCAAACCTTGCACAAGTGAAGACATGTTCACCTGAAAAAATGATTTGAAGCTGAAAAAAATAATTTTGAAAGATCTGACATTCTAGCTGAATCTTAATCTTTGTCCATGACTCTCTTCTTAGCTTGTCTTTAAAAGTTTCCAAAGTCTTTCATTTGCTTCAGAAAAATAGAGACCCTGGTATCATGGAAATAGTCATATTTTATGTGTGTGCTTTTAATAAGACTTTCACATTTTCACATGCTGTGTATGTGTGTATGGTTGTATGTGTTTAGAGAAGACTTCAGCCCCCTTCATCTGTAAACAAAGCTTCCAAAGAGAAAATAAAAGATGAAAAAAAATTAATCTGTCTCTGTAAACAAATGGATGGGCCCTAAGCTTTGTAGTCATCTCGTTTGCAGCAGACGAACTGTGACAAACGGACCCTTTAGCTACCCATCATTCATGTTGTGAGTAAGTTTAGCTTCTACCTATGTGCCATATAACCTCAAGAAAGACAGACTTTCCATTATAAGTGAAAAATGACTTTATTCATCACCTTTGTGATAGACTCAATTTTAAAGTTATTTATCATAACTATAAAAAACCAAGTGTATAAATCAATAAGATTTTAAGGAACTTCATGCCATGAGTTCTAAATTGAAATTCAGCTGCTACTAGTCCTTCATTTTATAATTTGAAAAAACAAAAATAATTGCTCATTCTTACCATTTTTCAAGAATATATTGTCATTGACTGTAGTGGCCATGTAGTATAATAGATCTCTTAAACATATCCCTCTTGTGTAACTGTAAATATGTTTGACCATCATTTTCCAAACCCTCCCTCTCCTGTAACCATCCTGGATTCTGGTTATCACTGTTGTATTCCCTACTTCTGTGAGATAAACTTTTCATCAAGTTGCACATGACAGTTTATATGTCAATTTGAAAAATTACTTAAAAATTTAAATAATCATGCTCTGTAACAGCAAAAATTTTAAAAATAAAAAAAATTTATCAAACATTCTATTGAACTATTCAAATACATATAAGGTCTCAGGCTCTGGTATATACATGGCTTGTATCCATCTCTTTCCTCCCAATTTAAAAGTCTTTGGTAGAATTCTTCCCCCTTCCCACTGTTACCACCTAAGGTTTATTTTATATTTTATTTTCTGTTCCTTTTTTTCTCTTACTGGTAACAAACAGAATTCCTGGTGTTATTGGTATGTATATTTATTCTTGAACTTTAACCCAAATGCATCTTTTGAGTCAGGAACAAGTACTTGTAAGGAAAGAAGACAATTTTCATTTTTATAGTCTTAGAACCAGCCAAAGCTTCAAATTGTTTTGTAACTCATATCCCTCATCTGGAAGAAATTTAGAAATAAGTAGGCATTGTTTACACATTATTTCAACCCATTGTATACCTGGAGACTGTACTTTGCTTTTTTCTAGAAATATTTTAAAGAAAACAAGAATGAAAAGAAGATTAGAGATCAAGACAGAAATTCAAGCCCCTTTGGTATTTTGGCTCTTTTGTTCTTAGAGTTAAAATCACAGAAACATCTCAAAAAGAAACAAAAGTGTCAGAAAAAAACATAGACATTTTATTCAAAAACATTTATTACCATGTATATACCAGGTATTGTGCTGGCACTAGGGTTATAATACTGAGAAAAAAATTAAATATCCAAATGCATAGAATATATAGTATAATAAAAAATATAGATATTATTTAGCTCATCCCCCAAATATGTGTGAAATGGTAACTGTTATGAAAGTTCTTAGGAGGAAAGGCATGCAGTGTGATGTGGGAGTACAGAGGGAATTTAAGGAACTCAGTGAAAACCTTGTGAAAAAAGATGGTGCTGAACTGCAATGCAAAAGATGAGTGAAAGTTGATTGGGCAAATATGGAAAGAAAATAGGTATATCAGGAAAAGGAAAACTGGCTGGATGAAACATTAAATACAAGTTAAAAATTGAATTTTAAAAAATCTGATTAAAGCACAATGAGCTAAAGGCAAATTGTAGAGAAAATGAGCCTTGGGAGAGGTAGTAGAAAGATCACAAAGGGTCTTGAGGAGCCTTTAAAGAATATTGGTCTTAATGCACACGTGGAGAGGAAACTGTGAAAAGGTTTTAAGTATGAGGAGTTAGTATAATCTGAATTGCTTTCCAGAAAACATCTGGGGCTAAGTGGGGAACAGATTTGAGAGACCCATAACAGAGGCAGAGAGACCAGCCAGGAGGCTGTTAAAGGAGTTCAGGGGAGAAATGATAGATATTATCTTGGAGATATAGAGGTGGTCATGTGGCATATTAAAAAAATAAAAGGGTTGGGAGTGGTGGCTCATGCTGGTAATCCCACGGCTTTAGGAGGCCAAGGAAAGGCAGGAAGAACAGTTGAACCCAGGAGTTCCATATCAGCCTGAGCAACATAGTGAAACCCCTTCTCTACCAAACAACAACAACAAACACAGGGCGTGGTGGTATGCACTTGTGGTCTTAGCTACTCAAAAGGCTGAGGCTTGTTTGAGTTTAATGTTACAGTGAGCTATGATCATGTTACTGCATTCCAGTCTGGGCAAAAGGGAAAGATCTTGTTTCTTAAAAAAAAGAAAAAAAAAAAAAAAGCCTAAAGGGAACCAGCTAAAAGAAGACAAGGTGGTTGCTAGAGAAGGTAACCAAGCTTAAATAACCAAGCTTCTGTTGTTTTTAACATGATAAGTGATTATGTTTAAAAGTCATTGGGAAGGATCTTAATGGTATTTCAAACTCCTTTTCTCTCTTACCTGGATACTTTTCAATAACTTTTAAGCATGTTCAATTCTCCAATGTCAAAACAACAAAAGAAGCTTGGTTATTCAATACCAGCTATTCAGTTACTATTAACCATTACATGAATTATATATAAAGTTTTATATTTCTTACATATAGGTTTTATAGGAATTTGACATATTACATTGTTAAAAGCAGAAATCTATTAGAAATATTTTTTGTTGTTTTCTATTTGCTTGGTAAATGTTCCTCCATCTCATTATTTTGAGGCTATGTGTGTCATTGCATGTGAGATGGGTCTCTTGAAGACAGCATACCAAGGGCTTTTGGTTCTTTATCTAGCTTGCCACTCTGTGTCTTTTAATTGGGGGCATTTAGCCCAATTTACATTTATGGTTAGTATTGCTTTGTGTAGATTTGATCTTGTCATCATGATACTAGCTGGTTATTTTACAGACTTGTTTTATGTGGTTGCTTTATAGTGTCACTAGTCTGTATACTTTAGTGTGTGCAGCCATAAAAAAGA
The DNA here is from genome assembly GCF_024542745.1 of Macaca thibetana thibetana. Classification (NCBI taxonomy): domain Eukaryota; kingdom Metazoa; phylum Chordata; class Mammalia; order Primates; family Cercopithecidae; genus Macaca; species Macaca thibetana. The sequence goes on from NC_065592.1 coordinate 70,805,267, forward strand.
ACAAGATCATAGCTCTATTAAAGTCTACATACTGATATTCTCCAAATGTATATCTCAGGCCTGAAGCACTCTCCTGAACTTTATACTCTTACTTCCCACTGCCTACTCAACATATCTAAGTGAGTGTCTGATATCCAAATTTATCTTGTCCGAAATCAAATCCATGATCTAACACCATTGTCCAATTTTACTCCTATAAATTTTCCCAACAGAGGCCATAGTGAATCTCTCCTTTTGTTTTTTCAGACTGAAACCTGTGAGTCATCCTTGACTCTTTTTCTCTCGTATGTACTATAACCAGTACCTCTTTAAGTCCTTTTAGCATTACCTTAAACTAGTATTCAAATATCATACCACTCAACCTCTCTATTGCTATTTCCCTGAACAAGACAATTTTTTTTTACATGGTTGTGATAACAGGCTCCTAACCAATGCACCTTCTCCCTTGGTTACCCTCATGCATCACCAAAGTCTGTCTTTGACCAGCAGATTGTAGGATCTTTTAAAAAAATATAGTGAGATCATTTCCCAACAGTTTGGCCCAAAATGTTCCAATGTTTTTTCATCTCACTAGTTCCAATGTTTTTCCATCTTACTAGTAAGCCAACATCATTACAAGTGTCCACAATGATGTGAATCATTTGATTTCTATGCTAGATCTTCAAATTTCTCTACTTTTACTTTCCCTCTGGCTCACTGTGCCCTAGATCTACTTTCTGTTCCCTGAGCAGAGCAAGTGTGCACACACACTCAGGGTTTTTGCATTTGCTGTCAGTCAACACTTCCTCCCTGCCAGGCATGGATTGTTCTTCTTCTGAATGCCAGCAGGGACTGTTCCTTCACCTCCTTTGTGTCTCTGTTCAAAGGTAATCTCTATAAGGCCTTCTTTGGCTATTTTATTTTAATATCCACTCCTTTCTTCCTTTATGCCTTTTCTTTCTATGTGTTCCTTTTGCTAATTCATTTTTCTTCGTAGAACTTATCAGCACCTGCCCTAAAACAAATTGTACTTTTTACTTGTTTATTTACTAGGCTTGGAACATGGTAGGCACTCAATAAATATTCATTTTATGAATGAGTGTGTACATAGAAGAAATTAAAAGTAAATTTTAGTTTAGTGACTTCTCAACTTATTTTATCTGACAAAATGAAGAAAACAGGGCCATTTCTGTTTTCTAGCTTAGCCTTGGAACATGGTGATAAATAATAAAATATGTGGGACAGCTTTTAGTTTTTAAATTAAATTTATAGCTCATTAAATCTTGTTTAATCAAAAATCTGAAATTATATATAAAATACTTTGACAAAATCTAAACCTTATGGCTTAAAAGCTTGAACTGAACTCTTCCAGTCATATGTAGTCTATATTTAGTAAGTTTTATGCCTATGTACACAAAGTCCAGACGTACTATTCTTAAAACATCTCAATATTTCCCAACTTATAAATAGGAAATAGTGTATATTTGACCAGTGACCTGTGTTTAGAAGTCTGAAAAAAAAATCCTGTTACTCTCAATAACTATCAAACTCTAATTGGTGAAGTAGAATAGACCTGTATCAGCATTTAAAAATAGGTAAATCTGAAAGTACTGTCAAAAAAAAAATAAGCTCGTATGTATTGTTAGGAGTGAAAATATGCAAAGAAATATACATAGCATTTATAGGACAGAATAAATAATGGTCTATGTGTTAGTAATGGTTTTCTCTACATTCTAAATGACAAATTGCTCACAGCTCTCACAGAATACCTTGGTGCTGGAAAAAAAACAAACAAACAAAAAAACAAACAAAAACTTGTTTTCCTGATCCCATTTATTACTTTCAAACTTAATATCTCTTTGGTACTCTTTAATTATTGGGAACAAAAAGTCTAAAATAATTGGACATTTATTGAGTATTTCATTAAAAGGCCATCTCATCCCCATCCCCACACCGCTGGGAAAGTTAAATCAGTGTTGGATTGGAGAAGAGAACAGGAGATGTATATATAACTGTGCATATACTGTTGGTTGGCTGACTACACTCCCTTCTACATTTCACCTTTTCCTAGCCATACTCTAATAGTTGCCAAGACATGACCATATGACCAAGCTTTGGTCCATGAAAGATAATCAAAACTTCCATGAAAGTTTTTGTAGAGGGGAAAAATCAACTTGCATTTCCACTTTGCATGTTTTTCTTTTCTACATCTTACTGCTAGCAATGTAGATATAGTGAACTCAAATTCAGTGTAATTTAGATTCAGCTACTCTGATGGTCTTATGCAAAATCAATTTTGGAATTAAGTAGGACAAGAGAGAAGAGATTCAGGAGTGTCTGAGGGATATGGTGTTTTATGGGGCATCATTGAAGACATAGTATATTTGGGAATAGGCACCTGCTTTTCCCTTCCAATAGATAGAAATTAAACTGGTGTGTTTCTGGAAATGGCACCAGTAACTTCCTGATTGCTGACCTTTTGCACTGAGTCTCTGTGGGTCAGTTCTGCAACATTGTTTTGGGGGTCATTCATTGAGTCCCATCCCAGAACCTGCTCTTTACGCTTCTGATGATACTGTAAAATAATTCTGGTATATTGTGTAAATGATGAGCAAATCAAAAGGCAGAAACCACAGAATAATTTTAATAGTAAAAGTTTAATATGAAGAATTATTGGCTGGTCATGTGGCTCATACCTGTAATCCTAGCATTTTGGGAGGCCAAGACAGGAAGATTGCTTGAGTCTAGGAGTTAAAGACCAGCCTGGGCAACATAGGAAGTCCCCTATCTCTATAAAAAATTAAAAAAAAAAAAATAACCAGGCATGGAAGGCATGCTTGTAGTTCCAGGTACTGGGAGGCTGTGGTGGGACGATTGCTTAGGTCTGGATGTATAGGCTAGAGTGAGCCAGGATCGTATCACTGCACTCCATCCTGGGCCAGAGTAAGACCCTGTCTCAAAAAAAATAAAACTATGAGTAGGATATTTTAGTAACCTTAATTTAATAGTAAGGAGTAAAGAGATATTTTTAGAAATCAGAAATATCATATAAAGGGAATCATTACTACTTTTAAGGCTAACATAGAGCACCCAAGAAACAGACCAGTTTAAGAGAGAAGCTCCTTCCTTAGATCTGAAATCCATGCCTCTTTTTGGGAGGGTGGGTTCATGGCTTACTGGATGAATGAGAAATTTGCTGAACTGCCCTGTGCTAGTCAGATTGCTGATAATTCACCCTCTGCAGTTCTTCAGGAAAGTGCTCACAGGGAAGTACCATGTGCTGCTGGCAATGGCCACTGCAGAACCTGTGCACACTTCAGAAACCTGCCCCTGCAGAGACCACACACAGACACACACACACACACACACACACATACATACACACACACGCAGCAGGAACTTGCTGAGACAAGCACAACAGAATCAGGAAGAGAGGACCTGTATCCTGCTGTGACCCACCAGGGCCCTCTGTGGACATAGCTCACTAAATATAGTGTCAGATAGCAAAGGAGAAATATTTACAGAGTACAGCTACTTTGTCACAGAACAGGCAATGGATTGTGGAATTGGGGCTGAGAGGCAATAAATTAATTACTAGCACACATATGCAATGAAATTCTGACTAAAGCACCAACTTAGAGGCTTGGTATTCTCCGGGCTCATAGTAGTCTTCATCGAAATCTGTAAGTCCTCCTTTTGTAATCCTCGTATCTCAGTGTAGGAGTTGCCTCGTCAGTGAGAACTTCTATATTTAAATACTTTCAAACTTGTATTTTTTAATTGAAAAATAAAATTGTATATATTATGTATACCATGATGTTTTGAGGTATATATACATTGTGGAATGACTAAATTCGGCTAATTAACACATGCATTACCTCACACAGTTACCATTTTTGTGGTGAGGGCATTTGACATCCACTCTCAACATTTTTCAAGAATACAATATATTGCTAACTATTATATATCTGTACGTTGCACAATAAATCACTTGAACTTTCTCCTCCGGTCTACAATTTTGTATTCTTTCACCTACATCTCCCCAACCTACTCCACCACTCCCAACCATCCCAGTCCCTGGCAACCATCATTCTCCTCTCTACTTATGTAAGATCAACTCTTTCAGATTCCACATGTGAGTGAGATCATGCAGTGTTTGTCTTTCTGTACCTAGCTTATTTCACTTAATATAATGTCCTAGAACTTCTGTATTTTTCAGGATGCTTTTGGGTGCTAATATCATAAATTTTGCTAAACAATTAGGATTTGCCTTTCTCATAAAAAGAGGTAGTGAAATAGGTGATCTAACATTTGGTGCTGGCTCAATGAAATCAGGGTATTGGGCCAGTTTCTCTATAATAGTCTTTGCCTTCCCTATCTGTCTTAGTCCATTTGTGTTGCCATAAAGGAACACTTGAATCTGGGCAATTTACAAAGAAAAGAGTTTTATTTGGCTCATGGTTCGGCCATATGGGAAGCATGGCACAAGGATCTGTACCTGGTGAGGGCTTCAGGAAGCTTTCACTCATGGCAGAAGGTACAGGGAGCAGTCTTCACGTGGTGACAGGAAGGAAGCAAGAAAAAGGGGAAGGAAGTGCCAGGCTATTTTTAACAATTGGCTCTCCCAGGAGCTCGCTCATAGAGCTAGATCTCACTCATTACTTTGAGGACAGCACCAAGCCATTCACAAGGCCCATGACCATTCTTCCTATGAGGCCCCCACCTCCAACACTGAAGATCAGATTTTAACATGAGATCTGTAGGGGACAAATATCCAAACTATATACTCATTGCGTCACAGTATGATGGCAGTAGTCCTGTATATCTTGTCTTCACAAGTCAATGTCCAAAGTAGATAATGACTCGGGGGCTATCCTCATGAGAGTCTCACTCTTCACCTGAGAGGAGCACTTTTCTTGGAAATATCCATATTCTACCTTCACTTCACTGACAGCTTTCTCCATAACATCTCAGAATTGTGTTTCACACTCTCCACCATTTGCTACATGGGAAGATGGGAAAGTGAAGAACTGGTAAGAGATTTGATCTTCCCTTAGGACTGAAGGGAGAGGAATGGCTGCTGGGTAGGCAGACAGCAATGTGTGCTACACCTTCTCTAACCATCCTTGCCAAAAGGCCAGTTTTCCCAGGTCATTATTTTGCCCATTGTCAGGTGTCATTTTCTGTTTTGGTATTTACCATTTTCTGAATTTATTTTGTTATTTTTGTGTGAGTGTATTATCTCCCTCCATTACACTTAAGCCCCCATGTTTACTGGGACACATTTGTCTTACTTGTTTTTCAGGTAATGGAATAGATATTCCATCAATATTTGTCAGCTGAATCAGTGTACCAAAGAGTATTTTAAAAATATTGCCCCCTCCACATTTTCCTACTAGTAAAACTTTCTACTCCTGAAAAGTGTGTTTAGCTTTCTCTAATTTTTCCACCTCCCATTAAATACTTTTAAGGAAGTGCAAGTTAGGTCTTTCTCTAGCAATTGTTTTTCTACTACCCCTCATACAACCAATTGACTCTCCAGGTTTGTCTGAGTATATGGTACACTGATGTTCTCACTAACGACTCCTAAATTCATCCCACAGGGAAGCTTAACATCTAATGTTGTTCTGCCCCTTGACGAGGGGCTTTACTGTAAGATCAGCTGCTTCTTGCTCCTTCCAAATATGTGGTCCTACAAAAGTATTATGCATCATATTTTGTATATGTATTGTAGCCTCTTAAGCCACACATGACTATATGTATCCTTTGCATTTTCATTGCAGGAGACAAAACTTGCAGGAGAAGAGAATAGTTCTTCCTCTTGAGGATTCATAGCTCAGTGAGAAAAACATAGAGTTATAGAAATAACAAACATCCAATACATTGAACAATGTCAAGGAAAAATTTCATGGTTTATTGGTGGTAAATAAGGTGAAGTGAACAAACAGTTCTGCTATGATATTGACATAAGGCTTTCTAGTTGAGAAAAAATATGAAAGTTGAGGTGAAAGTATGAGAAGAAATAACTTACCACCAATGTGTAAGTCACTGTGTTTCTAAGGAATAGGAGAAGGGACTTATTCCGTTATATATTGTTGCAAAGCAAATTTCCTCATAACTTAGTGACTGAAGAAACAAGTTTATGGCCTCTCGTGGTTTGTTGTGGATCAGGAATTTGGGAGGTGTTTGGGGACAGTGGTGTGGATGCAAGTCAGACAGGAACTGGAGCATCTGGGTGCTGGATAGGCCTTCTCTGTCCATGTAGTCTAAGGGCTTTCCGTGTGGTCTCTCCACTTGGGTTAATTTGAACTTTATCAAAGCCTGGCAGCCATAAGGCAACTGAACAACATATATGGTGACTCAGCGTACTGGCAAGCGTTCTAGCAAACAAGATGGAGCCTGCCTTGTCTTTTCTAACTGAATCACAAAAGTCATGTAGTGTTACCTCTTCATTCTACTAGTACAATGAAGTCCCATTCCTGCCCAGATTCAAACAGCAGAGATTATAGACCCCTCTTTTCAATGACAGAACTGTCAAGATCACATTGTAGAATTTCTTCTGAGACAGAAGATGTTGGTACAGTCATTTTGGAAAATACACTATGGCCTTGTCTGACCTCTGGCCACAATTTATATCCCTCCCATGGGCAAAATACACACCCTCCTTTCCTCGGGACTCTCCTTTGAAACCTCCCTTTTTTATGGCAACAGTTTCGGGCTCAAGGTCTAAGATCCTTTATATTATGTCCATATGTGAAGAAAGCTATTTGCAATTCATTATATATCATTCTTGTTCATCTAAATGCCTGTGGAATAAAGAAACATGAGATAACCAGTAGAGAAATTCCAATTCAAACATATAAAACATGAGAACCAGGGCAGTGACTGGCACATAGCAATTCCAATATGCAGCCAGGCATGTATTGATAATTCTTTGGTTAGGGCCTAATCCTGCTCTCTGGAGTTGTCCTCTGATGTCTCTTGGCTATATCCCTTGGGCATCATTCTTTTTCTGGAAGTGGCTGGTGTGTATAAATGAGAAACATTCTCAGTCTGTTTTCTGTCCATAGTATTTCAGAAGTCCAAAGGCTTCTTTTCATTTGGCACTGTTTATCCTTTTCATGTTAACTTTGAATTTTTTTTTAACATGTGGGGTTTTGTAAGGTATCAAATGCTAATCCACTATATTAGAAAAAATCTACAATCACAGATCTCTTTCAGATAGGCAGATAGGACCTTCTCTTCTTTTTGGCCATGTTTTTGTTTGTTTGTTTTTTTTGTTTTGTTTTTGTTTTGTTTTGTTTTGTTTTTTAACCTGTTGTGGCTGTAACAAATTACCACAAATTTACTGGCATAAACAAAACAAAATTATTATCTTACAGTTCTGGAGATCAGAACTCTAAAATGGGTCAGCAGACTATTTTCCTTCTAGAGGATCTGGGGGATAACCTATTTTGTTGCCTTTTCTGGAGGCTGCCCACATTCTTTGACTTGTGGCCCCACAGCATGCCAACCTCTTTTTCCATGGCCACATATCATTCTCTAAAACTACGCTCCCTTCTCTTTCCCTTATAATGACTCTCGGGCCTATCTAGATAATTCAGAACAGTCCCCCAATCTCAAAATTCTTAACATACTCAAATCTGCAAAGTCCGTTTGCCATGTAAGTAATATATCCATCTGTAGGACCCCTGTGAAGCTCTGAGGGAAACTCCTCAGATCCTTAGAAGCCCTAACATATAATGAAGGAGATCTGAGATGCAAGCCTTTGAAATCCTCAGTGAAACTTTTGTGTATGTTAAAGATTCTATGAGGCACCACCTTAAATCTTACTTACATCTTAACTAAGGAATTTATCTCAGCCCTTTGTTACTTAGAGAAACTTTTGCTTGTTGAAAGGACTCTTCTGGACCCTTCCTTTTCAATTTAGTAATTTCTAAGTTTTATTCAATATATTAATACTTCTTTAGTTTATTTTTTTCTTCTTATATTTTATTATAAGTAGCTAGATGAAACCATGCAATACCTTAGACTCTCTGCCTGGTAATCTACTTAGCTCTATCATTGAATTTTTAAGGAATATTTTACTTTTTGTGTTACTACAGGCAGTAGTTTTACTAGCCTTTCTGCCACTATAAGTGTCTCCTTTCCTCTAGATGCCAATAAAATTTTCTTTGCTTTCCTGAAAGCCACGTTGTATTAGTCCATTCTCACACTGCTAATAAAGACATACCTGTAAACGGGTAACTTATAAAGAAAAGAGGTTTAATTGACTCATAGTTCCATTGGGCTGTGGTGGCCTCAGGAAACTTACAATCATGGTGGAATGGGAAGCAAACATGTCCTTCTTCACATGGAAGCAGCAAAGAGAAGTGCCAAGCAAGTGGGGAAAAGCCATCTATAAAACCATCAGATCACATGAGAACTTACTATCATGAAAATAGCATGTGGGTAACCACCCCCATGATTCAATTACCTTTCACCAGGTACCTCCCATGTCACATGAGGATTATGGAAACTACAACTCGAAATGAGATTTGGGCAGGGACACAGCCAAACCATATCACTCCTCGAGGCTCATCAGACTTCTACAAATAGTGTCTCCAAGTCTTTTCCAGCTTCTACCTGCCATCTATTCCCAGAGCTTTTGCTGTATGTTTTAGGAGACATATGCCACATGCTTTAGTTTGGTAGTGGTAAATGTTTGTAAACAATGAACTCTGCTGTAGTATTGAGGAAGGGCTCCTTACAGAGATAGAATATGAGAAGACATAACTTCCTGAGTTACATATACACTGAAGGTGAAAGAATTGATGTTGTTGCCTTCTTGCTTTGAGGGTAGGAAGAAAATCATAAATAAAAACAACATTCTGTAACAACATAAAGGTATGAAGTTGGAAAGACTGAACTTTGTGTCTTATCCCTCATTCCATTCTTCACAATGTCAAATGTTGGTGCCCTGAAATGAGTCCATAGTCAATATTCGATGGATGATGGGGAGACTTGGAGGGACCAAGATAAACTTCACTGCTACATAGTTTGGAACACAATCAGCCATATTCTTAGCTGTGTTTACTGCATATCCTTTAGTTCACTGTGTCTAGGTAAATATTTGGAAATAAGTCTTAGATAATGTATATCTTGCAAATAAATATGTACTAAGGAATAAAACAAAGAATGAAGGTTCCAAGACTTTAAAAAAAGGAAAAAATGTCAAATATCCACTGAAAGCATAGAATATTCAGCTTGATTTTCTAGGCGCTACTAACAGAGTAATTTCACTGAGTGTTATTTCTGCTGCATGACACTGGAAATGCACTTTGGTACAGTTCTACTTCAATTGCTTTCCCTTGGGTATTGAAAAGTTTGCCCTGGAAAATGAGAAAACCAAGTGATGGGAAAATTTCACCATATATGGCTAAATGATAAATATGTTTATTTTAATACTGGTAATAAAAGCTGGCTAAGAGGTTAGAGTACATGTGAGGCAGTGGTATGTCACCAAAATATTTTTAGAATTGTTGGTGATTGCTTCACTTTGAAAACAGCAGATAGATAATAGCCTGACTTTGGTAAAAGATAATCTATTCTTCTTAAAATTCATAATTGATTAAGAGACCATGTAACACTGAGAGTGAAAACCAGGAAGTACCTGAAACATCTTTGCACATTTAGTATCCCCTGATTACCAGACATCATTTATACTTTCCTGTTCTCCTAGTTGACGTCCTCTTCAGACCTTGTTCTCTATTCTCTCAATGTTGGTTTCTAGACATTTTTGTTTTTCTTTTCCCTACAGCCTTTTCTACTTATAAATAAATTTCTAGCGTTTCTCTTAGAATAAAGAGGTGTCAGTGACCATCAATGAATAGGAAGTAAGAAATTTGTGTTTAGATGTTTGTAGCAACAAGAGAAGGTTGAAAAAATAAACTTACCTGGGGCCTTTCGTGTGAATTACCTTTTAAAAGTATAAGCACCTTCAAGGATGAGACTTCGCCTCTTGGGGGGGGGTGGGTTTGTTAGTTCATTTTGTGTTGTTGTAAAGGAATACCTAAGACTGGGTAATTTATAACTAAAAGAGGCTTATATGTCTCATAGTTCTGCAGGTTGTACAAGCATCATGACAACATCTTCTTGGCTTCAGGTGAGACCTCATTTAGCTTACAATCATGGCAGAATGCAAAGGGATAGCCAGACCATCGCATGTCCAGTGAGGGAGCAAGACAGAAGGGAGGTCTCAGACTCTTTTCAACAACCACAACCATGGTACCTCTTTACCACAGGGAGGACATGAAACCATTCACAAGGGATTCACCCCAGTGGCTCAAACACTTCCCATTTAGGCCCCCACCTCCAACATTGGGGATCACAATTCAACATGAGATTTGGAGGGGACAGATATCCAAATCACATCAGCGTGGGTCTAGGGGTGTGGTTGGGGGCGTCAAGTGCACAAGACTCCCTGCTTAATAACAGGAACATAAAGACATTTAATGCACAACGTAAATGGAGAATTCAACAGTAAGAATTCAATCCACCTTACAATGGGCTTATAGATAATTCTCAGAGTCTGAAATACCACCAAGAAAAACCTCATTCTTTTCTTCACAAAAGTTACTTAATTTAGGTTGAATATAAATTACATGCCTGAAACTTCTAAAGTAGAGCCCTTTTTAAAAGATAAAAGTGTATCAGTACCCTTCATCCTCAAGCCTAGAATGGTGGGAGTATTTATTCCACAGCAGAAGAAACCAACTTTACCATTTGGATCATGATATTGACCAAGTGTTGGCCAAATATAAATGGTATATAAAACAGATACAAGCAAAAATGATGGGAAAACCTCTTAAAGGTTTCTCTCAGTTTCAACTTAGTGCTTAGTGAGCCTCTAGAAAATGTTCTAATTTTGATCCTTCTGCTTACTATCAAGAACAATGAGAGACATGATAATGAGGAGAGAAGTTAAAAAAATTCAGGTGGTGAAGGGCATGTTGGAGGAGATAAACTATGTATTTGATATATGTGTTATACCAATAAAAATGTGAGTATGTAATATTAAATACAGGTCATTGGGAATCTTAATTTATATTAGTCTATCTACATTCTTTTTTCAATTATGTCGATATTAAAGAACTTGCAAAGTGTTACACTATGCAATCCATGGTGGAAATTGAGAAAAGCAATGGTAGTTGGATGGGGTTTTACAGGCCCAGGGGGTTGCCTGGGTGACTTGACTCTGCCCCTATGATCGTTCACATTTCTCCAGCAAGCTAGCCCAGGCATGTTCTTGTGGTAAATGTAGAGGTGTAAGAGGATGCAAACCTAGTCATTCTGGCATATGTCAGGTTTCTACCTTTTAACTTTTACTAATATCCCATTGGCTAAAGCAAGTGATATGGTTGCTCTGAAAATCCATCTGCAGAACTCTGGAAGGTCACAGAGTGAGATGTGGGGGTTGGGGGGAAAGAGGGTTGCGGTAAAGTGGCACCTTAATACAGCCAATGCATCATACAAGGGTTCATACATCCCTCCAGCTCTTTGCTATGTCCCCAAAGCTAACTGAAGTTCTAAAACTAACTGAAAGTTCCATGTATAATTGGGAGTTGTTTCCATAAGCATCCTGGTTTATTTTCACAACAGCCTTGTAGGATGCTATTTTCTGTTTATAAAAGATGAAGATGCGGTGGAGGAGAGAGAACGTAACTTGCCCTGGTAAACTTGGACTCAAACCCAAGTCAGACTACAAAGCTCTTGATCTTGTTACAAGAGCAGAGAACTGGGGAAGTAGGAATTACTCATAGTCTGAGATAGGCAAAGTAGCAATCATAGAAACATCAACGGTGAGAGAAATAAGTTGATGGTAGAGAGTCTGGTATTAAATAGCTGATCATCAAGTTGTAGCTCTGTATGCAAAAGATGATTGCATGTCCCAAAGTAGCTGTTTACTCTTATTTTTCTTTGAATGTCCAAATTCTACAGTTTTAGCCAATTAAAAAAATCTAATTTTGTCTAATATATAATTTATTTTTAAAAAAGATATTATTAAGTGAAGTTTCACTTCACTGCTCAAGGATTTCCAGAATATACCCTTCCAAAATGGCTAATGAGACTTTTCCAAATATTCTCATACTTTAACTAGAAATATTTTTCAATGCAGGATTTCCAAATGTGGCTATGCAAAATAGTTTTTGACTATACATAGGTACTAGTAAAATAAAGAATTTTTGTTCACTTAGTCTATTTAGAACACATACGCACCTCTAATTATTTTCCAAAATAAAACAACCAAAAATCAGTTTTAGACAGTAGAAAAAAAAAATGACCAGCAAAGGTCAAAGCAGCATCAGCCTAAGGAACTTTCTGAGGCTAACAGATCAATAGAAATACATGCTTGGCTGACTTTAATAGTCTCACCACTAAATAGCATCTGCTTAAAGAGATATTTTACTATAGTTACAAAAAGTGAATTGTCATAATAATTACTGCTCAGTGTGTATAAAACACTGCTTTTCATACACAAGCACACAACACACACAGAGTACCAAAGAAACAATTAAATTCTCTAGTGCATTGAAGCCAAGGTAAAATACACTTGAGACTCAAACCTGATATGAAAATACAAGTAAATATCTGAAGATTATATATGATAATTTTAATTTGTATATAAATTCTATACTGTTTAGAATTATATGCAGTGATAATGGTGAAATCTGATTTCTGAAATTCTAAAAAGTAAATAACATCTGAAAAGTACATTAACATTTTCACTTAAATGCTAGTCATTAACCATATAGTTATCTTTTAGGCATCCTGTTTTAGTCCATTCTCACACTGCTATAAAAATACTACCTGAGGCTTGGTGATTTATAAAGAAAAGAGGTTTAATTGACTCACAGTTCCACATGGCTGAGGAGGCCTCAGGAAACTTACAATCATGGCGGAAGGGGAAGCAGGCATGTCTTACATGACAGCAAGCAACAGAGAAAGAGTGCACAAAGTGAGAACAGTCCCATACTTAGCTAGATCTTGTGAGTTCACTTACTATTGCAAGAACACCATTGGGGAACTGCCCCTGTGATCCAATAACCTCCCTCCCTGGACACTTGGGGATTACAGGTCCCTCCTTCGACATGTGGAAATTACAGTTAGAGATGAGTTTTGGGTGGGGACACAGAGGCAAGCCATATTCCACTTGAAGAAAGAATTCAGATATTTTGAGGCATAAAGTATATAGACAGCTTCAAACTTCCAATATACTTTTCTTGTCAATACTGACGCAACTGGTAGTGATTATTCTTTATCTCCAGGCTCTCTGAAGCAAGATGAACTGGAAACTTAAGCTGTTCTTCAATATTAAGCTGATTAGAAAAACCAAGAAGCAAGAAATGTTCCACTCTTTCAAGCTTCTTGTCTCTGGGGATGATCTGATCCTATCTCAGAGACATCTCACCTCTTGATCTTGAAGCTTCTGTTCTCTAAATCGAAAAACCTAACCTTTCGCTTAGCATCCCTGTCAATTTTAGTCGGTATGTTCCTGGTTTGACAGATGTGAGTGGAGAGTTAGTTGTATTGGAAAAAAAGTTATAATTTTTGCAGTGTCAAATACTTGCAAGCTTAAATTTTACCTTTTTCTTCAATCCTCAGAATTTACCTTGTATTTAATTTTTCAAATAAGAGAAATTGATCACTTCCTCTATGATGCAAGCTGTTTTGAATGGAACGTTGTTTATAGTATAGTTCTATTTCTCACTGGGGGAAAGAGGTTGCCCTTAGGCAGATTTGATTCTACCTAGAGGTATTTTTTTCTCATCACAAGTGGGAGTGAAGTAATACAGACATTTTGTGGATAGAGGCCAGGGATGCTGCTAAACAACCTACACACAAGTTAGCCCCTCATGACACAGAATTATCTGTCTCAAATGTTAATACTAAAGAGGTTGAAAAACCTTTAGAATAAACCAAAAAAAGGGCAAATACTACCGATTACAATTTCTCTCTAGTCCTTCACACTCTGTATCTATGGAGAATGGAGCCTAAGGCTAAATTATAGATTCACATTTAGAAAGAAGACTTAATAGTCATCATAGAATTATAAAACACCTTAGAAAATACTGAATGTAAAAGTTTGAGGGTGGATAAAATAATCTATTTTGAGAGCACATAGAGTAACAAATATCCTCCCATTTATTCATTCATCCATTCATTCAAAACCTATAATATAGTAAATTATAATAAAGTCTAGACTGATAAGGATGGAGTGGATATACTGTCAATCAGTTATACACAGTCTCTATTACTCAGACATCAATAGCTGATGGTTGATTGTGGAGGGAAGGAGGAAGGTAAAGGAAAAATGGTTCTTCCTCTTTATCTTTTTTAGTTGTGGAAATTCTAATAATAATGTGATAAAAGCCATGAAGACAGACGAATGTAGATAGAGAAAAGTTAAGGCAGAAAGTATCTAACAATTATGAGAAATGCACCTGTGCTCCAATTAGGTGGCATATGCTTAGAGACTGTTCATTCTAACAATGCTATTTGAAAATGAAGAAACAAGCCAAGAGTTCTGTCATTCATCCAGCAATGTACCCAGGACTTAGGTTGATAGAACTTGCTCTCATAGGTCTAAACTTTTTCTCTATTTTCTAACTTGCGAAGTCTCTTACATTCAGGTTAATTTGTCTGCTATTACATTTATTTGCCCCTCGTGGATAATGCCTATTCATCCTTTAAGTCTTCACTCAGATGACTCTCTTTAGTATTCTCTGCAAGTTTCCAGGTGCCCCCTCAGTATGTTGTCCCTATAATTCTCCCACCATAGCTAACACTCCCGGTGATTGTGATGGCCTATGTCCATTCACACTTCAATTACAATGTAAGCTCTTGGAACTCTCTGTAACTAGCACAGCATATAATATCTAGCAGGACATATAATAACTAGTACATGACATATAATATATATTCCTATGTGACTAAACGACTTTCTGCATGATACTTTCTCAGGTATTTTGTATAATATTTAAGTATATTTCAATAAAATTAAGCATACCAAAAAAATAAAGATTTCTATACATAAAGCCACTATTGTTCTCTAGCTGGATGTCCTGAGAAGAGGTTGAGTTGAATTCTTTCAACTTTACCACAGTTGGCAGGGTCCTTTATCTGATCAAACAACCAATGAGATTATACTTGAATTTTAGAGGGCAACCGATAGATATAGTGAGAAGGGCAAAGATGCATTTCTTTCCTTCCTCCCTTCCTTCCTTCCTTCCTTCCTTCCTTCCTTCCTTCCTTCCTTCCTTCCTTCCTTCCTTCCTTCCTTCCTTCCTTCCTTTTCTTTCTTCCTTTCTTCCTTTCTTCCTTTCTTCCTTTCTTTCTTTCTTTCTTTCACAGAGTTTCACTCTTGTTGCCTAGACAGGAATGCAAAATGGCGTGATCGGCTCACCACAACCTCTGCCTCCCAGGTTCAAGCAATTCTCCTGCCTCAGCCTCCCAAGTAGCCAGGATTATAAGCATGGGCCACCATGCCTAGCTAATTTTGTATTTTGAGCAGAGATGGGTTTTTCCATGTTGGCCAGGATGGTCTAGAACTCCCGACCTCAGGTGATCTGCCTACCTCAACCTCCCAAAGTGCTGGGATTACAGACATGAGCCACCGTGCCTGGCCCAGCATATCTTCAAGAGTTGGTGCACTTAATCAAAATGTTTTCCTATCTTGGTGATCTAGAATGTACCCAACACAATAATTAAGAATTTTTTTTACCCTCAACTACGAAGCCGTGGAGCTCATTCCTCCTTTCACCTAAGATTCACTCTCACTTTGATCACATGAGTCATAAAGAGGAAAAGAATCTCCACCACATACAGTGATTCTAACATATTCAAGAATCCCTGATTTAATACTGATCCATATCACAAATTAAAGTTTCTCCTCTTGGACTAAAGAGTGGAGGAAAAGTGACTTGAAGTCTTTGCCTCAAATCTTTCTCCCTTATCCTCCCCATGACATCGGACTATGGAGGAACAGAGTATATTTATGAAGCTAATATTTATTTATTTTGTCCCAAGACAGTTGTTCTTGGGTCAATATCTGTTTTACAAGACAAATGTAGAATTACCTGCATTACCAGTTACTCAGGAGATGCATGACTCCCTAGTTAACCAAGTTCATATTGAAGTGCTACCACTGTATCCTAAGAATTACTATGATAAATTTCAAATGACAGCTGAAATATTTCTCTGTAATTAGATCTATTTGGTGCCTAGATGCTTGAATTCTGTAGTATTCAGGCATCTAAAAGCTTAAATAAGTGACTTGAGCAATGTAACTGAACCCGAAACTTTAGCAAGGGTAAATAATTCAGCTTATTTATACATGCAACTTACATTTTCTCATCTCTTAAAATAAAATTAGTGTATTTAAATAATGTATTTGATGTGACACAAATGAGTAAAAAACCTGTAATTTGTCTTTTAAGATGACAGTTTGTCACAAAAACATGACTTAAAGTCATCCTTAATGGATGGCATGCCTTCATTTATTTTGAATTTCTTGACGAGTATGTTTGTGTCACCACAATAACATAGTGTTATTTTATGATGTTGCATCCTTCTGATATAGAATTTGTATAAAGTAAATTTGAGAAAGAGCTCCCAAAATGACAAATATGTGTGAAAAGGAGATGCTGTCAAGGGCAAATGTTTTCCAAAAATAGGGCCACTGCACTAATTCTCATATAATGAGCATTAAGAAATGCAATGATCTCATATTTGTCTTATTGTTAAAACTGCAGAGGTGGTTTAACAAGTGTTTTCACATCATGTGTGCTTTGTTAGTTGTTAAAACAGTTTTTTTAGGTGATATAATTAAAATAGAATTGTAAGTGCCCTGAAGAGACATTCACAGCTCTGTTTAAATAAAAGTGAAATTTCACAGATGTTAACCAAAATTTCTAAATGTGTGCTTGCTACTGAAGCCCTAGTTTAAAAAGAGTGTATCAAAGTATTTTTCCCAAGACCTTTTCAGTGATTGTTTTATTTAGTAGGGTTCTTTTTTAGAAAGAAATCATATATTCATTTTGATAAATAAGAAAAATCTGATTGTGTACAACTAAGTTACCTAAATTTTTATGGCAAATGTGAAATCTAACTATCCCTTCCCTGACTCACCTTTGGAACTCAGGTACCCATAATCATAGTAATCATAATCCTTAGTTCAAAACACAATCATTATTGGCCTATGCATGGCCCGTCTTCCTCCCTTCCTTCCAACGATCCTTCATTCCTTCCTTCTTTGCTTCCTTTTTTTTTTTTTTTTTACAATAATGAATTAAGCACCTGCGAACTCACCAGGCAAAACAGACCCAGGATCTCCAGATGATCTTGCATTAGTCATATGTCTCTCCCATCCCGTCTTTGTTTCCATCCACTAGACAAAACCATTAGCTTGGACTCTTTATTCACCAATCTCTGCATTTCCTTTTTTATAATATTTCAACTTTTATCAGTTAACATAAATTAATATTTATCACATTTTACCAAGATTAGCTGGTGTTATGGACTGTTATTTTGTCTTAAACCTGGATGTTTGTGATTTACAAAGGGTTAATATTCCAAATATTCTGCTTTTAGTTCAGCTACCTAGAGCATGGATCCATAGAAACTACATTATTACTAATACTAAGTTTCAGGTTATGTTTCCAAAGTGATAAGACATTGTTAACCTACAATAATTCTAATGATAGTTACCTAATTTGGTGGTCCTGAGAGTAAAGCATATGCAAAGTAAAATAAGAGGGTAGTGTAGATTTGTCAGATACTCTTTGGTTTGCATCCTAGTTACGTTATTAACAGATATTCAATGTTCTTGAAATTCTTCAGCCTTTTTTTTTTTAAGTTTATTTTTTATTTTTATTTTTGAGTCAGGGTCTCGCTCTATCATCTAGGCTAGAGTACCGTACAGACTTTATAAAACTTATTTTTTCTCAGTAATTTAGGAATATCAGTACTTAACTCTGCATTATTAGTGATATGTAATTTTGCTCCTCTGTAAGATAAACATAAAGGATCTCAAAAGATGTATAATTTTAAGAAATTATTTAGGGCCCCAAGTTAATAGTGTTCTAGCCAGAAGTATAGAGAACATTGGGGTAAACTGACTAGAGAATGCAGGATCTGAGTAAGAACTAAATATTTAAGAATTATAATAAAAAGCCTTATTGATGTATAGGTTAAAATTTATCCATTGTGTTCACTTGAATTATCTAATCATTCTCAGAATCCTTTGTAGCAGGAAACAAGTGATTGTGCTCTTTATTCAAATGACTGGACAAAAGCTCAGAAATTTCAAGGTAATCTGTCTATTATAAACCTTGGAATCATAAAATTTTAACCTGGAAAGTATTTTATGTTTCTAGCCTACAGACTATACCACAGGATAATGTGTCACTAATCTCAAATTCCCTGGACACAAAATACTAAGGTTTAGATCTATCCTACATAAGTTTCCAAATTGACAGGAATTTCACAAATACATGTGAATAAACATTAGTTCCGTGAGTTAGGGAGACTGTCTTGTGCTGAGTAATAAATAAATCATTTAATGTTTGACTGGAGGACTGTGAACATAGTGCTTGATAGAAAGCAAAAACATATTTCAAGATTTATTCTTTAAGATAAAAGGGAATGAGGAATTAGGATGATGTAAGTTGAGTTCGTTTTCTTTCCTTTCTAATTCAAATACATTTTGCTAAATCCAGCACCTGTTTCAGGTCTCTGGATTTGGTGAAAGGCACGCTTACATTTAAGTCCTGGTGATAACTTCCTGTTTCCACCAATTCTGCATTTCATATGCTGTAACTGTTCCTTTCTTTCTGACCCAAGTGTATCCAATATTGATATCCTGTATAATATCACTCATGTAAGGTATTTGATTGTTTTTAAGAGAATTTTAGTTAAGATATGGAGGTTATGGCTAGGGATTGTATAATCAAAAATTAGATCATTTAAAAATGAATAGTAGCCAGCTTTACTAGTAGAGCTCCACTGTATATACAGCCCTCTCCCTCATCTTCAGCCTCCTGTCTCATTCCACAGCCCACTGGCATGCCCCCTTGACAGGCTCCTGTTCATTTACTATACATAGTCATTTACTCTTCTTTTTGTTTTACTCTTGCTCATCCAGACCACTCTCTATTCTACAAGGGCAAGGTCCTTTAAAATGTTTTTTCCTAAAAACATTTCATCTGTTGTGAGGTCCTAAAAATATCTTAAAATCCTAAAATCTGCTTTAAGAAGAAATTGGTCTCTTGGTCATATTTGTTTCTTTCTTGTATATATAATAATATACACTATTACTACTTCAGTGCACATCAGCTATTGTTTTACTTTAGTAAATAAAAAACCCATTAAAAGGATTTTCTAAGTTCAAGCGTATCTTCATTTCTTTTTTTCATAACACTAATTCCCAATAGGTCTTGAGATGTGCTTCTGTAACTTACTCTACTACAGGGATACTCAGAAATATGAGCCTCAGGATGGAGAAAGAATATTGTAGTTAAAAGAATTAAGAATGTTCGTGTATTATCTCAGTTTAGAACATTTACATAATTCGTGTTATTTAAATAGCAAACTACATTCTAATTTGCTTTTATATTTTAGATGTTTAGATAACCATAGGCATGGCATTAATGGAGACGTAGAATGCAAGAAGGGAGCAGTATTTCCTTTAACAAATTCTGTGCCCTAATCCTTGGACTCTGGTAAGTTACCCAGAGAGTCATTGTTACTTTACCTCTTATTAACTTCCCTTATAGAAAAAAAGTAAGTACGATCCAGGTTTTAGTTAGAGCTTGTGACTTTCTGGATAATTACTTTTTTTGTAAATGGATGGGAAATATATTTATCATGCTTTGTGCTTTAAGGATTATTTCATTCTTTAATTATTTGTTTGATAAAATAGGAAGGAGAGGTGCAGATTAGACACCCAAGGCTAATGCTTTCACTGTTGAAAGCAGAGAGCTCAAAAGAAAACCTTTATTTACATGAAAGGTTAGAACAGTTTATCTATCCATGTTAAATAGACAGTGGTGAATGTTCCCAGTACACTGGTGATGAGTCTGATCTTCCTTCACTATGGTGGGAGATTCAGTGAAATGCACTGACTTCATGGAATAATCATTAAACACTCCACATTTCATATCTTAATCCTATTAGATGGATTATTTCTTATTTTAAAAGGGATTATCAAAATAATATTGATCTTCTAACTCTTCTCAATTGTAAAGTGCTTAGACATTGATTGTTGAGTTATTTGACAAATGTTTATCAAGCCTATACTTAATAAATATTAAGCAGGCCCTCTACTTGGGGATATAATTGAATATAGGCTGTCTTCTACTTAGCTGATTAATATTGGTGCTTTCAGTTTCTACCTTTCCTTCATCTTCTCTTGGAGGTTTTTCATTTGGGAACATACTCAATTACTTTTTTAAAAATCACTTGAAGCTACTTCACTAAGTAATGTTACCATCCTGATGATATATAGCATTTAATGTATACATTCATGTACCAGGCACTGTGCTATGTCCTTTGAGTGTATCTATCTCATGTAATTCTATCTCCCTGTAAAGAGCTGTGTTTTATCTCTATTTTATTGGTGGTGGTGGTGGTTGTTTTGACACAGGGCCTTGCTCTGTTGCCCAGGCTGGAGTACAGTGACTCACTATAGCCTCGATATCATCGGCTCAAGCAATCCTCCCACCTCAGACTCCAGAGTAGCTAGGATTACAGATATGCACCACCATGCCCAGCTAATTAACAATTTTTTTTGTAGAGACAGAGTCTCACTATGTTGTCCAGGCTGATCTCGAACTCCTAGGCTCAGGCAATTCTCCTGCCTTGGCCTTCCAAAGTGTTGGGATTACAGCCATGAGTCTCCATTTTATTGTTGAGGAAACTGAGGGACTGTGAGGGCAAATCACTTGCCCAAGGTGACATGGATGGTATCTATTCTAGCTGGAATTCAATTTGCAAGCTGGCTGCCTTCAGAGCCTACACTTTTAACCATTATGCTAAGTTAGACACAGGAAATTATACCTTTCGTTTATGAGAACATGGTGATTGCCAACTCTGATGGATAAGTGCAAGATGAAACTGATGAGTGATTATACTGTGAATAATTATAGAGGGGAGCCATCATGACCCCACCACGTACTGTCTGTGGTACTATTATCAAGTCAGGAGGATGCTAATGCTTACTCTTGAATTTGTGGTAAGGATTAAATGAAGTAATACATGTAGAGTGTTTAGTTCTTTGTCTGGAAATTGTAAAACAGGCAATAAACCTTAGCTTTTGTTATTATGATTGATTTAGAATAGTTAGCCTATGTATTCCTATTGTTAAAGGAAAAGATCAAGTCAACCCCTACCCCCAGGCCTCTTTCCCGAAGATAATCTTAGGGCTCCAGGAGGTTAGGTTGCTTACCCTCTGCCCATGAGCTTCTCCCAGGTCCCTTTCTAGAAGATAATCTCAGGCTCCAAGGAGGTTAGGTTGCTTACCCTCTGAGTTTCTTTGCCCCTAAGCTTCTTTGAAGAGCTGGAGTTAGAAATACAGCAGCTCCTTTGAATCCAGTCTCTTTTGGTTTTCACCCATCCTTTCGTATACTGAACCAGAGAGAATATTGCAATAAAATATCAGAAAATATTCAAAATGGAGAATAGACAAGGCTCCATGAAGGATACAAGACTACGTGAAATTAAATTCTCAGAAAGATTTAGTGTCAATGGATCTCTCTTGTGCAATTGTCATTATTTACACTTTTGGTCTTATTGTTATTTTTGCTATTTGATGAAGCTAAAATTGTATCCATATTTCCTCTCTTATTTGACTTGTAATTGGTTTATTCTATTTTATATTGTAATTTCCTAATGTAAGGACTAAATTATTTTATTTTCTTTCTAATTTTTGTAGCCTTCAAGTTTTCATATAACAGCTTTTGTTGAACCCATTAGTATCTTTACAAAATGTTTTAGACTAGAGAGAATGTAAATTCATATTTTTATCCTTTCTGAATACGTTTCTTAATTTTTATGGAGTAGTAATTTGTTCACTGAACATTTTAGTATTAATATGGCTTAATTTTATTTCTTTCCCCTAACTCTTTACCACACAAACTTCACATGTACAGAAAGTTGATATGTGTTATATCACTTATCCCTTTATCCAGGCTCAACAATTGTTAACATATTTCAACACTAAGTGTCTATCTCACCTCCTCTTTCCCTTTATCTGCAATCTCTCCTGGAGTGTGTGTATAAAATTATTTGGCTAAATTATTTAACATTAGATTGCAAACGTCAGTACACTTCATCCCCAAATCTTTCAGAAGACATATCTTGAGAACAAAGCCATTCTCATACATGACCAAAATAGCATTATCAAAACCAAGAAATTTAACATCAGTGAAATATAAATAATATAAATAATGTTATATAATAATTATACAAATTACTATAATTATCTCAACAATATTTTATAAGTGTAATTTTCATTTCAAATGAAATACATTATAACCAAAAAAGGTTGCTGTAAAATCTCAACTCTTTGAGCATGTTAAAGGGTACGGGTAACATATTTTAAATTTTCTGTGGATATATAAAAATCTATATGCCAGTAACAAAGTTGTCTATAGTAAATATAGACTGTAGTCTTCCTTATTTAACTTCATTATTTTCTTTCTTCTTTGTGTAATGTATCCATCGAGATTTTGAAGAAGAATGATATATTGAAATCTATCATTATAATTGTTTTCATATCAAGATTCTTTGAATTTTAAAAATCTTTTTATTAACTCCAAAATAGAAATTATAAGTCTCCATAAACCCATCCACCCATCTTCAATGATTTCACCATTTTACCAGTCTTACAGATTACCTTGTCCATTTGTTATGTAATATTTTAAAACAAATCTAAGATATCATGTTATTTTACCTGCAGATCCTTCAATAGGACCTAGCCTAACACGTAATATGATGCAAGCTAACAAATATTTTATGTGTGTATACATATACACACATGCTACAGTGCTATTAACAAACTTTACAAAATTAACAACCATTGCTTAAGGTCATCTAGTGGCTAGTCTCTAATTGTTTTCCCGCTTGTCTGAATCTATGTGTTTTTACAGTTGGTTTGTTCACGTAGTCTCCAAACAGGTCTACGTGTTGCATGTCTCCTTTCTTTTCCTCTGTGTTTTTTTTTTTTTTAATTCAGTTTTACTTGTTGAAAACTGCTTTTGTTACTAATTTGTAGAATGTTCCACATTCTAGATTTTCCTGCAAGCTTGCTCTTGATGACATTTAAACCATCCTCATTCACCCAAATTTTATGTTTGATTAATACATCTAGATGTTTGATTAGATTTAGTTACTTGTCTTTTACTTTTTCCAAGAATACTTCATTGGTGGCATTATATGCTTGCTATTATATACCGTCAGGAAACATGCAATGTCAGATACAATCTGAATGTGGGATAAATCCAGAACATGGAACATTCTACAATAAAAGAGAAGCTATAGGTGAGTTCAGGTGGTACCCACAGAAAAGATATAGGTGAATTCAGCTGGTGTCAATCTAATCAATTCTTTATAAAGTGTCCCACCAAATTTCACCTGATGATTTTGGAATCGATTAATAATCATTGTCTAACCACATTGTTTTATTAGTGGTTAAAATGGCGATTTTCTAAATGCAACATTTCTTCTGCATTTGTTAGCAAGACTTCCATAAAGAAGACTTTTCCTTTGTCAGTCATTTGATCACATGAATATTTGCAGCCTTTTTGGTTTGTTCAGAAAAGTCAAGATATGCTTGATTCATTTCCTTTATGTATTTATTAAAAAAGTATCTGTCCTCATTTTACCTCCAATGGTGAATTTCATACATATTTCATAGTTTTGGTTTTATGTAAGTAGTTGATCTATTGGCTGCTGCATGCAGGCTTTTAATTATACCATATTCTCAAATTATTCCTCTTAATTAGATGCATTTGTTTAGGTGAGGATATAGTCTCTGATCCTTGTACATCTGCAAATACTCTTTTTTTCCTTGCTGATGGTTGAAGGATATCTTTCCTACATAAAGGAATTTTGATTTCAGACTTCTTCTCTTGGAAGTTTGTAGAAGTTTCTCTATCAGCTTTTAGAAACTGGTGTTGTAGATGAGCGATTGAATAACAGGCAAATTCTTTATTGTTTATAAGTCCCTTGTGCTTTCTTTTTGAAAGTTTTTAAGATTTCTTTTTTCTTTGTTCCAGGAGTTTAAGTATCTTATTAGGATATTCCTACATGTATATCTTTCCTCATAAGCCCTGCTTGAAACTAGCCACACTCTGTTAAACTGCACATTAGGGTATTCTCCCACTAAGGGATTTTTTTTTTTTTAATAATTTGTCTTATTGTCACCTTTCTTTCCCTACTTTTTATTCATATATTCCCAAACTATATTTCTTAATCTACCTCCAAATCTCTTATCTTTCTCTCCTGACTACAATCTCTTTAAATTTTAATTTGATCTTTGACTTGATCTTTCAGACCAATAACTAGAGTTATGACAGGAACTGCGTTCTTCAGTGGATATAGCAAAATTTTAGTTAAAAATATTTTTATTCCAGACAAGCATTTTGGACTATATTTAATCTACTTTTATTATTGCTATAATTATTATATTATAATTTCAAGTTCTTTCCTGTCATCTTTGATACCTCACATTAGAGTTTGTTTTGATTATTCTGTTTGATCTTTCTCTTTCTGGCTACTAAACTTTTTACAGCGCTAAAACTATTTTTGTTCTACTCACTAGGACTCAGCTGCTTGGAATCCTGAAGCAGTGGTACAGAATGCCAAAAGCATAGTGGTCTATCTGCACCTGTGGGCTGTAGACACAGCAACAATCAGGTTGGTCCAGGAGGAGGCCATCTTTCCTACCAAGTCCCATTATACTCCCCTGACCTTGTGAGGGGAAAGGAATTAGTCTAGCTATTCAGCTTATGTGCAGCTCTTTGTAGCATGAGAAAAACAGTCTTACTCATGTTTGGCTGGTTCTAGATTTCTTTTTGGGAATCAGAAAACTTGCCTCCTCTACCCTGGGGCCACGGTCTCCTCAGTTTCTGTCACATCTTGAATCTTCTTCACAGGTTGCCATGGTTTTATATCATAGAGGAAGAAGTTCCTTATTAATGTTTGAGCTTAAACCTACTTACCTGCCAACTCCATAATTTATTGACCGAAGAGAAAACAATAGGTTTGAGTTGAGAATTAAAGGGATTCTGGATGCTTTTCTCCACCTAGAGTTTGGGAGATTATATCTTTCTTGAAGTATCAGTTAGCTTCATTTTTCATGTGAGCCAAGAGCTTTTTATTTTTTCTCCTTTGAAATAGCAGCTGGTCACATTTATGAGGAAATTATTTTGAATCTCAGTTCCTTTGAGATTCTTTCTTTAATATTATTTATAGAAGCAATATGTTGAGGAAAATATGTTTATTATGTATCATATTTAATCATGCAGAATATTTTGAATCTACTTGGAAGGTAGGTATCACAAATCAGTAAATGAATTTTTAATCCCACCCAACATTGAATAGGAAGATAATTTGAGATTGTGTATAATGATTTGATTATTCATAGCTGCCTAAGACCTCCCATTTAAAAAACAGAATGAATTGTATCTTTGAGTAAGCCAACAATGTGGTCTGGAAAATAAACAAGTAATTCAACTTATCAGGAGACTTGCGTTCTAATGCTTAATCCTTACCAGTTAAGCTTTAGGGAAAAATATACAATAATATTGACTCCTTTTCCATTAATTGGAACAGTAGCATAGGTGAACCTCTACTGTTTTGTATAGAAACCCTTTTGTTTGTAAACTTTGAGTCTATATACAGAAAACTTTGAGTCTGAGTACTAAGTTTGAAAACTATAAAGCCAAAAGAAATAACATGACTATACTCAAACAAAATATGAAAGAACAAATTAGTGTAAGCTGTACTTACACTCCACCAAAAAGCAAAAACTGTTGCTCTTTAATAGGATCTTTGCTGTTCTATATACATCTGAAACACTATTTTCCAGTAATGTTGAGTAGCATTACCTAAGTTCTGTTTAGGCATCAAACTTAGAAGCTACTTAAAGACTTAAGATATTTTATAAATATAAAATATTTTTATATAAATACAGTCATAAAACATAAAAGATGTTTTCTACAAGGGCATATTCACAATTATCTAAGAAATATTGAAATCTACCCGGAAATCTCAATAGAAGCTTATGCTAATTTCAAGAAGAAAATTTAAAACATGTTCTCCTTCTTTTCACTTTATTTTCACTATTATTCCCCTCTTTAAATTTTTGAGTGAATACTTATGTATATAACTAATTTTATTACCTGTTTGTTTTAAGGGACAAAAATTTCTAGTCATACTGTATAAAAACATATTTATGGTCACCACATTACATGTCTTCGGAATTTGTGGCTGCCTACTTAAAAATTTTAAAGCTGTCACATTGTTCCTAAAACTGTAACACTATAATAAGTGTTATGAAATACTTTTCTAAGTATGTAATTCACTTTCAGGAAAATAATGTTAACAAAACTAGAAGTGATTATGACATATGTAGCAGATTCTAAAGTGTGTAGTACAAGTTGCTAACATTACAAACAGTCTAGGGAATAAAAATCACCTTAGACATACTTTAGAAAATTGATATAACCTTAACTAGATATTAAATGATAAATTTTAAATGAAAGAGAATTAGGTTTCAGGGACACATAACCATATGTAGAAGTGTATATGCACAGAGGAAGGCAAGCGTATGTGAATGGCATGAGAAGGGAACAAAGAGAAGATTAGAAGGGAGCAGTGTCTAGGACTCTTCGTTGGATTGTTCAGATGGGAAGAACACACTGAAGGATGCTATCTTCAGTCTGCGGACAATTGGAAGCCATTACAGATTCTTACAAACAAAAACGACATGAGGAAATTGGTGTTATGAGACTTGCTTTGAAAAGAGCTAAATTATCTTAAATCTGCTAAAGTGGAATGTTAATTTTGTTATCACATGTTATAATAAATACTCAAGATAGCTTAGATTTCTTAGTAAGGAAACTATTCTTTTAGCAGAAAATTACAGAGTATTGACCAGAGAACCAACTGATGATCTTGGTGGTAATTATGGAGAACTTTCTTATTTCTACCATTATTGTCTTAGTCCATTTTCTGATGTTTATAACAGAATATCTGAAACTGGGTGACTTATAAAGAAAAGGAATTTCTTACACTTATGGAGGCTGGGAAATTTAAGGTTGAGAGGGCACATCTGATGAGAATCTTCTTGCATGTGGGGACTCTGGTGTCCCTAAGTGACACAGAGCTTCACATGGCAAAGAGACTGAGCATGCTCATATGTTAACAAAGGCTTCTGTCTGTCCTTATAAAGTCACCAGTCCCTCTCCCATGATAATGCATTAATCCATTAATCCGTGAATAGATTAATCCATCCATGAAGGCAGAGCTCTCATTATTTAATCATTTCTTAAAGGCTCCACCTCTCAATACTGCCACATTGGGGACTAAGTTTCAACATGACTTTTGGAGGGGACATTCAAACAATAGCAATAACCTGATTTTCAAATGTAAATAGATTTATTGTTTGTGACACACAACCCTGAAATAGGAATATGTTTTTCTCATTCATCCCAATGCATACGTTAACTTTTACAAATATCATTGTCTATGATCATTTAGAAACAGTAGATTTGCAATTTGTAGAGGAAAAATTAGAACATAATAAAACACATCACACTTCAAATAAGAATATAGAGGTATTTTTGTTGGTGTTTTAACATAGAGATAATCTATCTAATAGAATCTATATCTATTATGCACCATAATATCAGAAACACATTACAAATCATTATTTTACAATTTATCCTAAAATCTAATTTTAAAAGATGAAGTCTTCTAGAAAGTATAAAATGTGTAATAAATTTTAATTTGAATAATGCATCCTTTACTATGAAGTGCACAGAAGCTGTGTTGGGGCTGGTGGTTCATGCCTATAATCTTAGTGCTCTGGGAGGCTAAGGTGTGATAATTGCTTGAGCTCAGCAGTTCAAGCCTAGGCAACAAAGTGACACCCTGTCTCTACAGAATATTAAAAAATTAGATGGGCTTGGTGGTGTGTGCCTGTGATCCAATCTACACAGGATGCTAAGAGAGGAGGATCACTTGAGCCCAAGAGATCGAGGCTGCAGTGAGCCATGTTCATGCTGCTGCACTCCAGTCAGGGTAACAGAGTGAGACCCTGCCTCAAAACAAACAAACAAAAGGCAAAAACAAACAACAACAAAACCCAAAACAGAAATTGTATATTAGTGTTTTCTGTATTTCTGATCATACTTTGCAGACCACGGAATCTATGTCACACACCCCATGTATTTCCTTCATTTCTAGACCTCTATTCCCAACTTCTTACTTCATGGCTATATCTGTATATCCCACAACACTGTTTTCTTTAATTTTAAAATTTTTATTTATTTATTTATTTTTTTTGAGACTGAGTCTCACTCTGTCATCCAGGCTGGAGTGCAGTAGCATGATCTCAGTTCACTGCAACCTCCATCTCCCGGGTTCAAGCGATTCTCCTGCCTCAGCCTCCCAAGTAGATGGGACTATAGGCACCCACCACCACGGCCAGCTAATTTTTGTATTTTTTAGTACAGATAGGGTTTCACCATGTTGGCCAGGCTGTTCTCGAACTCCTGACCTCAAATGTTCCACCCACCTCGGCCTCTCAAAGCGCTGGGATTATAGGCATGAGCCACCGTGCCAGGCCAAACCTTTCAAACTTACTAGGCCCCATATGGAACAGTCTTTTTGATATTTTTAGCAAGTAATAAATGAGAAATCAACCAACTCAAAATAACTGAAATAACTGCAAAATTCAGAGACTGGGCAGGGATCGGGTATAGTTCAATCGAATCTTTGGTCCATTTCTTTGTACTGCTTTTTTTTGGTTTCCATCTTACATGTAGGTTTGCTGCTGGAATAGCAGTTCTTGCTACCTTGTTCACAGACAAAAGAGAGTGTCTTTTTGAAGTTTGTTTGTAGTAGCTAGGACAATTCTCTTCTGTCTCTTTTCATCTCCAATAGCCCTCTCACAAGTATTTCAGTGATGTAAGAGGGTCACATGTCCATTCTTAATAAATCTCTGGGGAAAAGGAAAAGAATGCCTTGCTTGCTGGGCTCAAGTTTGCCTCCTCTGAAGCCATTACTTTGGCAAGGAGGATGTCATGATCTTGATTAGCTTAGATTAATCAAGTTGTCTCCGGACCTGAGATCAATTCCCCCAAATTGTTTAGTTGCTACACAATGGGGGAAAGATGAGGTGGAAACTGATCAGACACATTCAATGTTCACTACACCCTCCTTGTCCCCAAACATGCTCACTCTTACATTCTTGATTTTACATTTAAAAATATGACTGTAGTGTGTCGAGCTAGAAAACTTAGATTCATTCTTGACTCTCTCCCTTACTCTATCTAGCACTAAATTTTTTAGAATGTATCTCAAATAGTTACTAACCCAACTCCCCTGCACCGCTCCCATTGGGTCTTTGTCTTAGTCCATGCACCATTAATCTGCTTTAGAATTTGCAGTGGCCTTCTCTCTCATCTTTTCTGTGGACTGTTGTCAGCTTTTCAAGTGAGGGGATTTTGTCAAATTTATCTTCGTATTTCCTAATTCAGCATTTTCTAGACTCAAATACTTCAGGCACTCAAATATGTTTGTTGAATGAGTAAAATTTTAAAAATCTCACAAAAGAGCTACAAAATGCTTTTTTTTTTTTCCTATTGTCATTTGTTCTTAAGTCTTCTATATTAGTGAAGAAATACTGGTTGAAAAGTTTACAAATTATTTTATGAAATAAGGTAAATTTCAGTGCCCCAAATATTTTGTTGTGTCTTCTACTAAAACATAACAGAAAAGGCACAAGAAAACCTGAAATAGAAGGTGGTATACAGAAAGACTTAAATAGAGGCATCTTAGAAGATTGTAGATACTTTTCTTAAAAATCCAGTAAATAGTTCGGTTAAGTGTTAGGGTTGGTGTTTGAGGGACTACTTTTTTCCCCTCCCAATAGCATGTGTGGTAAACTGTCTTCAAAGACAGGCAGAACGTGGGGAGCTCAGCTCGACACACCACGACAAATATTTCTACATACAAATCATTTCTGCTCTGAGTAGTATTTCTTATCTCAATTTCAATCAGATGCGGGTGTTTTTGATTCTCGCAGTTTCTGAAGCCTTTGCCATGTCAGAGAATTAAAACAGGGATGAGAAAATATGGGAAAAAGCTTTCAGAAACCTCTCACTAAGCCCAGGGAAATGGCTTTTTGTTTTGTTTTGTTTTGCTTTGTTTTCACTCATATCTTGAAGAACTACTGACACTTACCAGGCAGGTTTGGATATAGGCAGTTAGTTATAGCAGTTAGTTCCTATGTCTACATAGATAGGGCAGATTTTTCATTAACCTAATTTGTGTTTCCCTTCTTTTTGCAGAATGCAATACAACTTTTAAATGGATTTATAACAATTTGTTTTGTCTAAATATATCTTTGCTTTTCAAAATGGTAAACACTTTTTTTTTTTCCAATGACAGCACTCAATACAAACAAGTTTGGCAAGAAGTCTCTTTATATACTGCTTGTGGGAAGAAATTGGCGAGAAAAAATCTTTTTAAGGAAACCATCTAGTAATATATAGGGAGAGTTTACAAATGTATGTAGCATTTAGCCCATAATCTTACCTTTTCAAATCTATTCTTAAGAATCAGTGAATTTCTTGAACATACATGCAGACAAGGATGGCCATCACATTGTTATTTATAATAAAAAATGGAAGTAACCAAATATTCCTGAGTTTCACAAGGCAAATTCTTTAACCAGAGCATATGCTACTATTATAATCAAAATAGGTAAGGTAAAAATGATGCAGGGGGAGGGTAATAAATACACCTGTACATATACACATAGATATAATTATTTGTGAAAATTCTGACTTGTTTTTCTTGTCATTACCAACTTAGTCTTTTGAAAATAATTTTATGAATTTATTTACTTTTTTAAACTAGTGCTTCTATATATGGGCTCACTATATTTCTGATTGTTCTACAAAGATATGAATCATATCACTACAAACAAAATATACTATATATCAATAATAAACATCTAAATATTCTTTCCATGAGTTTTGATAAAAAATAACTATTTCAATCTTAATTATTTTCATACCATGTGAGTCTTACTGGAGTAAATGAATCTCACTGGGGTAATAGAATATTTATTTCTCCCAATACACTCACGTGATTGAAATGTGGTCAAAATGTGGTTATGAAGTAACAATAATTCATTATGGATGCTAGCGTAGAATAGCAAAAAGCCAACTGGGATTCATTTTACTGTTGAAAGAAATAATGATTTCTCTTTTTAAAAAAATAATTGCCTAATTCAAAAAGCTTCCAATTATAATGCCTATTTTTTCAACAGTTCTGCTATTTTTCAGTAATCCAATACATAATTTTAGCTTTTTCTCAAATTGCATTTTTCTTAAAGAAGAGATGCCAGTTTTCAGATTCACATGCTGAGTATAGCAATTTTGTGATGCTAGTTAAAGAAAACAAAAAACCAACGTCTCTGTTTTGTGCTTTGGTGATAAAAGTCACAAAGAAATCTTTGACCAAGGGATATCACTAGATACAAGACCACTGTGGTGTGGATCAGTAATGAACTACAAGTGTTAATGGTCCTAGGAAAGCTTCACATATATATTTATAAAATGGGATAGTCTAAGTGACATTGACATATTCTGCATCACCATTCAATCTAGCTTTTGCCTGTTTTCCTTCAGAGTGGGAAATGTATTTGTCATCGTCAGAGGCTGGTATTCTTGAAAGCTAGGCATAAGGCAATCAAAGGTAGTGCCAGCAGAGAATGAATGGGCAACAGCAACGATCCAGAAAGATCAATAAAATATTGCTCAGTATCTTTATCGTCTTGTAAACATGTGAACAATAAACATGAAACCATGAAAAGTGATGTTTTGTTTCTCCTTATCCCACATAAGGCAAATGTGCCTACTTTATATACAGACAACCAAACATTTGTTTAAGAAAGAAACAATTCCTCCAAACTTAGTTCAGTTGTCCTTTGGTTGAGTTTTCACATACAAGTTGTTAACAATGATGGTTTCTGTAGCTGAATTTATAATTCTTTTCCATCATTTGTGTTGTCTTTAGTGACTCCACAGTAAAAAATAATTATGACACTCTTCAAAAGCAGATCTTGTGAAATACCATGTACCATCTGACTCTAGAATAAGAAATAGTTTTACATTATCAATTATTTGTCTTTTGTTTTATAGTAGATATTGTTCATGGCCATGTGAATTTTACTTTATTCATTGCGTGTATGTTACTAAACAGTTATTTTTAAATAATTCAGGAGAATCAAATCTGATTTTAATTGTACCAGAGGAGTTTGTTATTATTAGAGATCTTGTGATGAACACTTTTTAAAATGTGACATATTCTATTTTCTAAGTTGCAGTTTTTCTATACTGTTGACTATAATTAGGTACAAATATACTGGTAGAAAGTCTGAAGAAAATGGTACGTGGCACAAGAAGAAACAGAGGCATGTTATAAGGAGAAAGTCAGCTGGCTTTCCCCCAAAACAAATTACTTTGGTAAGGATACTGTATTCCAGAGTCTGACCTTGAAACTTGCAGGCTCAGAAATTTAAATTTGTCAGCAGTATGAGACTAGATCTCAGGAGCATTAACTAAGTTCACAGAATTGTTGTATTAAATCAGAATACCAGCTTATTTATAGCTATTGAAAAATATTATTTT
This sequence comes from Macaca thibetana thibetana, assembly GCF_024542745.1. Taxonomy (NCBI): domain Eukaryota; kingdom Metazoa; phylum Chordata; class Mammalia; order Primates; family Cercopithecidae; genus Macaca; species Macaca thibetana. Next base: position 70,838,212 of record NC_065592.1, read on the forward strand.
CCTGTGAACTAGAATATTTATACAAATATGACAAGAGCATATGACCTTGAAGGTGGAGGGAGTTATGTGGAAATCTAAATCATTATTATAAACTTATTTTGGGGCAATTGGGCTCAGGATAAGGATGTTAAATAATGCATAACATATAGCATGTTTTTTTCCTGCCCCTCCTTGCCCACAAAGCTAAGACAAAGCATTGGTTGATCAAGGCACTGTTTTCTATTAGGCTCAGACTCAACTTTAGAATCTTCCTCAATGCCAATAGTCCAGGAAGCTGTTGCAATTGATTGGGGTTGGTATGGGTATTAGTCTGTTTTCACACAACTATAAAGACACTACCTAAGACTGGGTAATTTATAAACAAAAGAAGTTTCATTAACTCCCAGTTCTACATGGCTGGGGAGGCATCAGGAAACTTACAATCATGGCAGAAGGCAAAGGGGAAGCAGGTACCTTCTTCACAAGGCAGTAGGGGAGAGAGAGAGTGCGTGCAAGCAAGGGGGAGTGCCACAATTTAAAAATCATCAGCTCTTTTGAGAACTCATTATTACGAGAACAGCATGACGAAAACTGCTCTCATCATCCAGTCACCTCCCAACACGTCCCTCTCTAGACAGGTGGGGATTCCTATTAGAAATGAGATTTGGGTGGGGGCACAGAGCCAAACCATATCAGCATGAGAGGTGACGCCTGCTCTTGGGCAAAGCTTTCTGCTCTGAGTTCCAGTTTCCATATCTGTGAAATGAATGGGTTGGATTAAATTTTTCCCCAGGGACTTTTGCTGCACTACAAGTGACTGTTGATTTGAATCTAAAAATAACTGTTGATTTGGGTAAATCACTTACCTGTTTTGGCCTTATTTTCTGTATCTGTGAAATAAGATTATACTAACTAGATTTTTAAAATAGTTTTTTCATTATATCATTTTTAATTTTATACACAACCCTGTAAGCCAGAAATTTTGTTTACCTATACTGATGATTAAGAAACCGAGACACGGATCAATGGCTAGCTGCTGCTTCGTGTTCTGAGTCATCTGGGTGCAAATATTGGCTTGCTGGAAAAGGTGCCATAATGAATTAGCTGTGTCTCTTCTGAGAGTAGAATCTGAGAATGTTGGCACATCTGCCAGGTGTTTGTCATTCTTCATCAATAGATTAAATGCTATCCCAAGTATTTGTTTAGCTAGAACTATCATTGTGCACCAAATCTGAGAGCAGAGAAAGTTGAAACAGGTTTGAAGTCATAGGCACTATTTTTTGGAAAGGTGTTTGTCTCTCTAAAATCAGGCGTGTTTCCATTACACTGGCTAAATACAAAGCAAAAATATTTTGTGCCATCATATTTATCGTCCAAATGTGTCTGCTACTAGCAAATGTCTTTTAGTTATAGGTCTTCCAGAACATCATGAAATAGTTCATATTTTAATGATGAAAACGATTTCTCATTACTAAAATATATTTTTATAATTCAGGGCCTGTGGCTCTCTGTTCACTAAAACAATCCACAGACTATATGTCACAGTTCCTGAGTGTCTGGTCAAGGAAAAAAGTATCAAGTTCTGATTGGTGTTAAAGAGTGAATCTTTTGAGATAGGTAATGGTTCATTATAGCATGATAATGCATTCTTCATATCTTCACTTTTCATTCACTTAAAATTATTTCTTTTCACTTGATTTTTTTCATTTACTTTAAGTAGAGTATTAATCAACTGTGCTCATTTAAGAGGTATTAATGTTCTCTTTCTTCAACCAGACTTTTACTCTTTCAGAAGACAGATACTAAATGTGATTAGAATGAGCACAGCCATATTAGCTTCTTAATAAATATTTGTATGGTCCATGAGGAGTATTTGCCCTGAAATAGACATTTAAGACATCTCTGCTCAAAAAGTAGCCAACTTCTGTCTGCTGCCTGACTGAACTACCATTTACATTTTGTATAATATGGGCAGAAAGCATTTTAATTTAATATATAAATGTAAAACTTCAGCTTCCACTAGCTGTAATATGGACTCAATGATTTTATTTATTTATTTATTATCAGCAGAGCCTGCATCCTGTGAGCTTCTGTGATGGAAATGCACCGTGTGCAGAGAGTGACTCTATTAGGCTATAGGAGAGGATGGAAATGGTTTGAGATAAATAAAAAAGCAATTACCTAGGCCTGGGAAAGAGATACTGCACATTTATTCAGGAAGCATTTAACTTACTCAGGGCTCCATTCCAATGAATTGTGGTTCCCCTTTTCCATCCTCCCTAATATATGCCAAGTCAAATTGCAAGTAGCAGAATGATGCTTCACACCCTGGTAACAAGAACTCAGAGAATTTTGAGGACTTGAGAAAGCTACCATTAGGGGAAAGACAAAAACATGAAGATGGCCTTCATTCCATTTCCAGTGCCAGACATTGAGGGCAAAGCATTTGAAATTGTGACATAAACAATTGTAATAACCACGAGGTGAATGGATTGAAACTAAGTACATTTTCCACAAAGCTAAGGATTAATGTCTTTGTGCTGCCGCGGGGCCCCCACAAAGCTATGGCTTTCAGGGCTGCAACCAAAGTTCCTACTTCCAAGGCTCACAGCTGATCTTGAGAGGTCAAGAAGAGGAAAAAGAATACATTGGCCCATTAACAATAACCACTGCTTTCATTCCCCATGTTTAAGTGACCTATTTCACATTTTATTCTAGCTTATTTTTCTAAATTTCTATCACACTACCTGTGTACATTCCTTTCTCCTTCACAGCTCACTTATCAGTAGAGCTCTTCCAGTCCCACCAAGTAACACCATTTTCCATGGGGGCATCCATTCAAGAAAGAAGGGGGAACACAGAGAGTTAAGCTCAGCTGAGAAAAGTATCCCTTCTGCTGCAAGGTCCATCAGAAAAGTGGGACAGCTTTAACCGATTCTATAACACATTCCCACCAAAGGTTTTGACAATAAACTTTTGGGGGTTTTTTTGTAAATTTTCTTCTTTTTTTTTTTTTTTTTTTTTTTTTTTTTTTAACAATTCATTTCCTCTATGATTGCTGGGAATTGTCACTGATCCCATTTCATATCTTGAGATCCTGTCTTAGGGCTTTACTCCTCTCGTCATTCTCTTGCTAATCTTGAGGAACGAAGATTCCATCACTTTGCTTTATACACTGGATGCATTTCTTTTCGTTATTGTACTTTTGATAGAGACAGGAGGCAGAGAAGTTCTAGGCGGAAAAGGATGGGTCCCCGGTGAAGCCCCACCCTCAAACCAAAACCCCTGAGACCGTGACTCAAAGTGAGAACTTCTATCCCGTTTTCCCACTGGAATGTTGCCTTTTCCTAAACCACCCATGGCCCAGCCCTGCACCATCCTCTGCCTATAACGACCCCAGGCTCATCTGGCAGAGAGGAGGAGTGACGGGATGTCGGGCACTACAGCGGGACCTCAGAAGCGGCTTGACTTCAGAGGGACAGCTTGGCGGTGTAACTTCAGAGAATAATCCTGACGCAGATGGCCGGACTTCAGGTGAAGATTACCTACCCACCCCATCCCTTTCTCAGCTCCCCTTCCCACTAAGGGCCACTTTCATCAGCAATAAATTCCCCTGCATTTACCATTCTTCAGCTCATTCTTGTGATCTCATTTTTCCTGGATGCTGGACAAGAGTTCTGGAGCCATGAGTGAGGATACAAAAGGCTGTCACACTGGCCACTTTTCCCTCACCGGCAGAGAGCAGCTGCCTCACATGAAAAGGCAGATGGCCCACTAACCTGCTAACACTTAAAAACGTCCATGGACCGCAGAGCTAAAAAGCCTGTAACATGCCCTCTGGGGCTTCAGGTGTTGAAGGCATCCCTCCTGGATGCTGCTGCGGGACCCGCACAAAGTTTGCTCCTGCCAGCGCCCAAAAGTTTGCTCCTGCACCCATTCTCGTGCCTATTGCCTCCCAGAGGGGTGGAGCGTACTCCTGCCGCTGCGGAAGCGGCTGGCTGCTTCCAGTGCTTGTGCCCTCCGGTTCCCGCCTGGTTTACTTGTGCGCTCCCTCCGGCGAGTTGTTTGAGAGCAACAGGCTGAGTAAATGAGGCACTCTCACAAGTCCCACGAAAGGGATCAGGAAAATATCCTGCTTTAAAGTAGGTTTTTGTTTCCTAGTACTTCAAGTGGTGTTTTCTTCGTGCAATTCTAGCCTCTCCTTTTTGTTTCTTATGATCAACTATGATGTGGCAAAGTAGAGAGCCTCTGCTATTTTAGAAAGAGCTCCTCCCCTTTATTTTACTCAGCATTACCGTGAAGTTCAGCTGAGGAGAAGTTTGTTACAATATATCGAATACTTCAAAGCTTTGTATAAATGAAAGTCATAGATCCTGTGGCTTTTTTTTTTTTTTTAATTTCCTTCCTGTAGTGTTTCATTTTAGCTGCTGTAAGTTAAAAAGTAAAGCATTATATACCCTTTGCTCTTGTAGAAGAAGAAAGGCTACCTTGACTTGGACTTAAAGCCAACATGGAATGATGACAGTAGGTTGATCAGGACATCTGCAATGTTGAATCACTTAGATGTCTGCAAAGCCACCATCAGCTATGGGGAAAGCTTGAAAATTTGTTGTTGTTATACAATTTGTTGGTTTTGCTTGATTTTGTGGCCGTTTGGCAAGCAAAAGAATATATCATGTTTCTTCCATTAATTTTAAAGCTTAGTATAAAAGTATCCCAAGTTCCTCAATGTGATAGTCCAGTTGTTGGAATAAACTAAAGTTAGTGCTACTGGTGTCTCCTGGAAGTTTTTGAGTATTATCCATAGATACAGCACAAGGCACAATTACACCTAGAAACACTGTCAAAATTAGCAACAGGTCAGATATTGTATTTTTGTGTTTGTTGGTTTTCTGGGGGTGTTGGCTTTGTGAAACGATGAAGTTGAAAGGGATTTTTTAAAACTGGATTATAATTCAAATAACATTTTAATTTAGATAAGTAATCAAAAACAAGTAATATGGTGGACATCATTTCTTGAAAGAATAAGTACAAAAATGTGTAAATAAATTTATCTGTAATAGTTAAATTTGTATATACCAGTAGAAAGCTTCTGAGAAAAGGTATTTTATTTCTTGGGAATCTTGTAAGTTACTCCTTGACAAACTTTCTATGATTCATAGGATAAAGTTTCCCAACCCTCACTCTGTCAGATGCAGAAGAAATTCCCAATGCTTTTTTCCTTGATTCCAGGACGTATGATTAAATTCTAGTCACGGCAAATACAACTTAGTTTTAAAGGTAAGCTCTGCCTTGTTCCTTATGTGACCATAGGTTGCTTAACTTGTGCAGTATGGGTATAATTGTATCACCTCAAAGCTGCATAGTACATTGCACAAAATAGTAGATTAAAGTTTAACATTTAATGTAAATAGCAGGATAGAGTAATAGAGGATTTTATAAGATTTGTCAATGGTTACAACACTACAATTAGATAGGAGGAGTAAGTGGTGGTGATTTGTTGCATGGTGTGATGGACAGAGTTAATGATAATGTATATTTTAAACTAACTAGAAGAGAGGTTTTTGAATGTTCTCATCACAAAGAAATGATAAATGTTTAAGGTGATGAATATGCTAAGTATCTTGATTTGATTATTACATAATGTATACATATATGGAAACATCACATTGTGCCCCATTAAATATGTACAATTATGTATCATTCATTAAAAAAAAAAAAAAAAACTGGCCAGGTGTGGTGGCTCACGCCTGTCCTCCCAGCACTTTGGGAGGCCAAAGCAGGCAGATCATGAGGTCAAGAGACTGAGACCAACCTGGCCAACATGGTGAAACCCCGTCTCCACTAAAAATACGAACATTAGCCGGGTGTGGTGGCATGCACCTGTAGTCCCAACTACTCAGGAGGCTGAGGCAGGAGAATTGCTTGAACCTGGGAGGTGGAGGTTGCAGTGAACTGAGATCGTACCACTGCACTCCAGCCTGGCGACAGAGCAACACTCCACCTAAAAAAAAAAAAAAAAAAAAAAAAAAAAAGAAACTTAAAAAATATTAATACACAAGCACAAGTGCATAAGCCACTACCACTAAGAACTGAATCATTTTACAGCTAGGTATTAGCAAACTATTTATTGCCTGTGGGTCAAATCAGATTCATTGCCTATTTTCCTATGGTCCCAAATCAAGAATTTTTTTTTACATTTGTAAATGAGAAAAAAAATGTTTTATGACATAAGAATTACATGAAACTTGAATTTTAGTATCTATAAATAAAATTATACTGTAACACACCCATACTCAGTTGTTTCCATGTTGTCTATAGCTCCTATGCTGCTTATGACCATAGAGTTGAGTACTTGCAATAAAGCCTGTTGGTCCCAAAAAGCCTACGATACTTACTATCTGGCCCTTTACAGAAAATGTTTAGCAATCCTTCTGCAGAGACTAGACATCTTCTATGTCATAGGGCACATTTAAATTACATGTGACTTGAATGATGTACTTCCATGCATAGCACAGAATTAGACCATGGGAAGTGTTGTACATGATGCTCTAAGGGTGATCCTATTTAGTGTGCTCACTTCTGGGAACCAAAACCTTGTTTGTGGGACACCATTAGATATCCAGCTGATTCACTCAGGTATAGTGCTCAGATCAAGAACCTCTACTTGATCTGCTACTGTGTAGATTTATGTATGACTTATGTGATTAGAAATATCACTAAACTTCCCTGGACTTTTGTAATATTATTTGAAGAATAGAAAAACAATTGTATCTATCTCATAGTATAATTTAGAATAAATGAAATCTTGCCTCTGCTTAGCATTATGTCTGACACACAATACATGTTCAATAAAATTTGGTAATGGTTACTTTAAAAGGTATAAATACAAGAAAAAATGAATCTTTATCTTATTTATAAAGACAACATAAAGGATTATACGAAAATTATCAAATCTATATGAAGGAGTGATAATTATATCTAGTTTTTATATAATTAACCTGAGTATATTTCTATATAACTCTAGACATTATAGCAGGTGTCTCATTTTACCTTTTAATTTTTTTCTTTAAATATATGTTAAAATAGGAAAAATGACTTTTATTTTTTTTTCTTAATCTCCATGTCTAATAATTTTTGTCTGCTACTACCATTTATCCTAGTTCCACATTCTTTTATGTCTGGGTAGCTTTCTTATTGATGAGAATAATAGCTAACAAAAAACTTGCTTTTCAATGTCGTGGCCTACAGAAATTTTTATTCAAAATTCTGATTTTAGATCAACTGCTCTCATCATCTCTTCCCTACGGAAGATTCTTCTACTTTCATCTATACATTTTATTTATGCAAAAATGATTTTCATTCCATATTTCATTTCAAAAACAAAAAATGTTTTAAATTAGATTTATTTGGCCATTGAATTTTCTTATCTCTTTCCAAGAACATTTTAATGCATGTATCTTCCCTTGTTTTATATGTCTGGTCTCTGTTCATGCTCTGCAGATGAGAAGACTTATATACTCCATTCTGTATTTCAGGAAGAGAAATTTCCATGTTAAATCTGAAATTAAGGACTTCCTAGAACTTAATTTGCAAGTCTATTAACATTTCCACTGAATATAAGTAGCTCACAGACTTTGTGATTTCTTTTATGACAATGATGTTGTCAGTGTTAACAGTGAGGGGTCATAGTTCTTGTTATGACAAAGATTTGTAAGAAGCAAGACAAACATACGTGCCCAGTGAAATTATACTTAGTTGTTGTTGTTTTTAATTGAGTCGGGGTCTTCCTCTGTTGTCCAGGTTGGAATGCAGTGGTGCAAACACGGCTAACTGTAGCCTTTACTTCCTGGGTTCAAGTGATCCTTCTGCCTCAGCTTCCCAAATAATGGGAACTACAGGTGTGCACCACAATGCCCAGCTAACCCAGTGAAATTATAAATGAATACATATTATAGATAAATCCTACAAAAGTACCCGCACTAACTTTATATTTACACCTTTTGTAAATAATATAATTAAATATTATCATGAAGGTAGTTGCTGGAATAATGTGAATCTTTAGGCCCTGCAGTACTTGTTGTAACTTCACTTGAACCAAAAAAGAGGTAATATTCAAATCTTTATAATGTACATTCTAGAAGATATAATTGATCCTCCGTTGACTCTGTGGAACAGATATAACAGTTATTTTTATGTAGAAGCTGCCATGCCAAGGCTGGCCTAATGAGAGCATTTCACCTTAAACTTGGAATCTCGCAGTCAGCAATATGATACTGCATTAACCCACAGAAGACAAGGTTCACTCAGAGATACTTTTGGCAGTGTCTGTAATACTAATTCTACTTTTGCTTACATCATTTCTATTAAAATAGTAGAGAAGAATATAGAACAACATAGAAAGTTTACTGTATGTTAAGCACTGTACTTTAACTTCCCCATTTCATTTCATCCTTAAATAAGCTTATGACTTTTAGGGATTGTGATCCCCAATTTACAGATAAACAATCTGAAGTTAGGTTAAATAATTTTGTCTAAAATCACATAGCTAGCAGGTGGCAACTAAGGTCTTTCTGGTTCCAAAGATAATCATTGTACGTTTGTTTAACATTTTCCAAAGGTTTTTGCTTAAGATTAAATCTCTCCGTAGTCAAGAAAAGGTCAAATTCATAGAAGCAGAGAGTAAAATGGTGGTTACCAGTGGTGAGTGGTGGTGGTAGGTGGAGGAGGTTAGGAGACATTGGTCAAAGGATATAGTATTTTAGTTAGAAGGAATAAATTCAAAAATCTGTAGTACAACATGTTGACTACGTTAATAACAATGTGTTTAATACTTGCAAATTGCTTAGAGAGGAGATTTTAAGTGTTCTCACAACAAAAAACAAATATGTGATGCAATACATAATTTACTTAGCATGATTTCATCGTTCCATACTATTTTATATATTTTACATCATTTACACTATATATAATTTTAATTTCTCTATTTAAAAAAAAATATAAAAATGAAATAGTGTTCTCTTACCTATCCATTTAATTTTTGCTTTAGTTATGAATTATCTGAAATTCGTCATATGACTCCAGAAAATGTTGCTTAAGCTCTTGTATATGTGGTGTTTCAGTCATCTCTCCAATCAGTAAACTAAGTAGAAAACCAGGGCAATAGCAATGCTAATAATAATAACAAGAACAAACATTTACATGTTAACTCCACTTCTTTACTATGTGATGAGCCAGAATTCTTTCCTATCTTCAGCATGACTTCTAATCTCCCAAGCCTCAAGGTTTATAATGCATCTGAAACCCACAAACCATCACAGGAAAGATCAGCGTTTGAGTATCTGAAAAGAAAAGTTAAAACCCAGCTTTTTATATCCTTGAAGAAAAAAATACCTTTCAGTGGTAACTTTGTGGTTTAGAGTTAAATCTAAGTGATTTGGGTGGTGGGGCTGGGGTGTGAAGGGCTGGTGTTTGTTGATTTGGGTTATATGGGTAACTTCTCTGTTAGTGAGTTCACTGTGCAAGCATGATCTGGCTCTGGTGTTTATCAGTGCCATCTCTCTATGCATTTATTTTCACATTATCTTGATGACTGCTCTGAACTAGGAGCAGAGTCGACAGATCTTATTCTGCTCTAGTACCATGCTCTTCTCTGACTTTTACTACGTTAATCCCTAAAATGTACCTAACTACTACAGTTTCAATGTTTTTCTGTGTTCAGGAAAAGCATTTGAAGACTTTGATTTGGTTCTTAGAGGCTTGCCGGTTTGTGGGGGGCATCAGCTGGATACAAAAGTCTACTCAAATTAGCACACAGCTAGTATTTCCTTAGCACCAATTCAGTGGGGACTGACATCTGAAGATCATGAACTAAGATATTAAAATGCCAGTAAAGAACTTGGCAATCACACCTGACATAAATGTGCTTCTTGAAATCTAGAATGATTCACAACAGTTCATTATGTTACTCCTGGAAATTCCTTCCCTTTCCTGGCTCATCATCATTCTTTTCAAAACTGGAATGGACAATAGCATCACCATCAGTCTTCTATATATAAATTTAAGAATATATTAATATCTTGACTTTTTCTCATTTTGTCAAAGTAGCACATGTGAAGTTAATCAGCAGCTTTTGTATAAAAACTGAAAGAGAACATTGATAATCAGAATCTTCTCAATTGTTTTTTTTCTTTGATGCCTAGGTGAATTGCTTTATTCTTCTCTTACTACCTGTCTTCTAGAATAAATTCAGGTGTGTGTTTCCTTCCTAAAGCTCTCCTTATACAGGTTGTACATTCTCTCTCTATAGGGTGATCCTTTGGGATCTGCTGGAATTCACTGTGAGTAGCCCAGGGAACCAATTTCCCCAGTAACTGTTTCCTTTACTGCAATTTTTAACAGAAAGTAAATAAATAACTTTATTCTTTAAGTGACCACCATCCAAATACCTAGACACATCCTGTTTTTCAGATAACTGGACGTGCCCAGACGTTTCTCTGTGTCTGTTTAGAAAGTAGGTTGGGTTATCCAATAAATATGTTATTAATTAGAAATTACCAAAGTGTTCATTTTTTTATTAATTGATTTTAAAGACATTTAAAGTGTGTTATCGAGGCAATTGATTTACATTTAGTACCTAGGAGTCTTGAAGATCAAATAGCTATTACTTTTGTTCTTACAAGAAAGGGAAATAAGGCTGTAATGGGTTCTGTCTACATGAGCACACTTTTGAAAATTGTTTTCCTATTAAAATAGATGAAGATGTAAGGATATATTTGATATTTATCTGTTTTGTGTGATATTTTCTTCTAAATCTCTTTATCGTGTGTTACTGAATAGATAGAAAATATAGATTGAAGGCACAGCTCTCTGGGGTAGAAAGCTTGGGTTTGAAGCTTGGATCTACCACTTAAAGGCTGTGTCATACTGGACAAGGTCTTCAGTTCTTAAAGTCTCAGTCTTCTCATCACTTTCCTCTTGAGTTATGAGAATTAAATGAGCCATGTAAATGCTTATTAATGGATAAATGCCTTTATCCCTATTCTTTTCTATACACATCTAAGCATTTACCATCATTTTACATAATTTTGATTCTACTTTTGAAATGCATTTCTGGCCTTCAGGAAGCATATGGTCTAGTGGTCATGTTTCTTTATTTACAACCCCCAAGCTAACATATAGAGTTAAGGGGATATGTGTTGATATAAATGAACATAACAGAAGCGGTACTGGGGAATCTGTGGCTTTACAGCTAGTGCCTCTGAAAATTACAATGTAAAATCTATGGGTTAATTCATGAGGTTAGTGTAAAGAGCAGACAGAAAATAGAAAACTCTGAAGCGTGTTATAGCTGTTTAGAGGCCCTTCTAAAGTTTTCCCCCATTCTACTGCTCTCAATTTGGCATCTCAGCTCATCTGACTTGTTCACAAGTCTTTTCTTATGAGAAAAGTCCTCAATGCAGATTGTGAATCACGTGGACTGCCACTACCTTTGTGTGATTTTCATTTTCTGGCACTTCTTGCTGGGGGCTGTTCTAGCAGGATGTAGCTTCATCACATGGATCTGCCTTTTTTAAAAAGTGTGATGTACATCACCTACAGGCAGGTATCTCAGTTGGATCAGTGGAAAGGCAAGGCACTTTCGTTTTCCAGCCTGAGGGCTCAGCTCCACAGACAGCCCTACAAGCTCCTCTTTTAATGCTCCAAGATTACTTCACAGGCACCAGATGGTTCTGGTAAGTCTGGGGTAATTACGTTTCCTGGTCAAGAGCAACAGCATGGCAAGAAGACTTGGCCCTGCCTGGAAAGCTCCCATAGAAACAGAAGGAATGGAATAATGGGATGAGAGTACTTAGCTACTGTAGGAAAGAAGCTTAATCTCTGTTTGTGTTTATTTTTAATGAGAAATGACCAAGTACTTCCAGAGGGAAAAATTCTTTTACATACTTAGATAACTAGTGAGGTTTGTTTTGTTTTGTTTTGTTTTCCTGTAAAGTGGCAAGAATATGGCAAACCTAGGGGGCATTGGTGAAGAAGTAGGGTGACTGTGCACATTCGGGCCAGAGAATGGGGACATTATTTTCAAAAGTTAGTGCAAATTAGGAATATACTTCATAGTCAGTCATGTAAGTCATTTCTTGGAAAAAATATAGCATCAATTGTACAAAATTTCCTGAAGCATCAAAATATTTGACATGCTTGAAATCCTGCAGATGGTTCTCATGAGTAAAAATACATTGCATTTATTTTCAAAATGCCATAGAACACATTAGTAATTTCTTATGGATGATAGCATGTGTCCCACTGAAGTGAAAATAACAAAGTAATCACTTTTGGGGTATAGAGTCAAATGTGATTTGGTTGTTTATTTTTAATCATGCACAGGGACAAAGAAAAATAGGGCTTAATTTTAACCACTCTGAAAGGACATTTAACTACATTTAGTTACTCGTTCTACTTAAGAGCTAAGTTAAAGAAAAATTTTACTTGGCAATTTAATAATATTTTAAAACTGAAACTATTCAGAAGAAAAACTTAATTACTTGAATGTCTGGATGCTTTATCTTTTTTCTGGCATACTCAAAAAAAAATTATATTTTATGGCATGATATTCTCCCTGCTAGTTTTATACATCACAGTGCAGTCACTCCAGTTCTGTTCAAGATAAAAGCTTTACCATAATCCCCTACTCTCTTTAATTCTCCTGTGGGCTTAAACATGGCTTCCTTCAAAGATGATTTTGGCAGTTTTTAGTCCATCAAAAGGAAATCCTCCTTCCTCCGGCTTTCAATGTTTCATTTCTACCGGCCAAGCAGTGTCAGCACTAATACCTTTCAGTTTCATTTTTCTTTCATTTGGTTTATTTGGTGTTTGGCAGAATAACAAGCTTGGTAGCTTTCTTAAAAATAAGTTTCCATGCTCTGACTTCAAAATACAAAGCCATAACTCGTTGACATAGCCCACCTAGCTGCAAACTGATTTGGTCACTCTTTATGTACACCATGTTTTCATACCCATTATTGCTGTATGTTGAAAGAATTTCACTGTCATGAGCTAAGTTACCTGAAAAGAATTTATTTTATAGTAACTTGATTTACATTTTAGAAATAATTATTTAGAGTAGTTTAAAAGGCTTAATTTCTCTAAAGAAAAAGTAAGTCTCAAGAGAGTATAGCTATGTATCTTCATACGAAAGTTGCTTACTTGTCACAAGTCTGATTTCTCTTATAATAACTGATTTATTTTATAATAACTTGATTTACATATTTAGAAACAATTATTTAGAGTAGTTTTAAGGGCTTAATTTCGCTAAAGAAAAATTAAGTCTCAAGAGAGAATAGCTATGTATCTTCATACGAAAGTTGCTTACTTGTCACAAGTCTGATTTCTTACCTAGACTTTGGATAAATTTTGTGAAAACTGAGCATCGCATTGGAGATGACAAGTAATTTTGATTGTGAATGCTGTGGGGTACTGAGTTTGTGAAATATCCCTTGCTGCAGTGCTTTATGCACAGGTGTAAAGATCTGCAATCTAGGGGTGATTTGGGCAAGAACAATACAATGTTAAATGGAGAAATGAAATACCTTGCTTGGGGAGGGAGGAGGCGTATTACCTATTTAACATTTAGGTAACTGATAAATAGCAAATGTTAAAAATAGACAGTTACTTTCCATGCCTAGCTACATAATTTGTATAACACTAGGAATTACTCTTTCTCAAGACACAAGTAGATTAATACCTGCCTGCCTTAGTCCCTCCCAGTTGCTGGTAATGAAGAACATCAAACTGTTGCTTTTTCTTTGAGTTCTTCTGCCCCTTCCCTGCTCCAGGTATATTTCATGTCCTTCCTCTGGAAATGGAGCTGGGAATAGCTCCATAACTGACAACCAGTTACCTACTTAATCGCAGCCTTCTGCTAACTATTGCCAGGTTTGCATACTAAGTCCATAAGATTAGCATTATGATTTACTTTGTCTTGTCTGCACCTAGCATTTTAGATTTTCTCTCATGTGATTGATTTCACGTCCTCTTGCTGAGGACTTTCTTTCAAGGATGGGTAGATTCTTTCTACCTCAAGTTTATTGTTTAAACCTGCCTCAATCCAACATGTCATAGAGAATAGGACATGATTTTGAATATCACCACTAACTGAAGGGACCCTATGATTTGGAGTCTCTAGCCATATTAGAAGTCCTTAGGTATTGAAAAGAGCTCAAATTTAACATGAATTGATGCCCCCCCACTACACCCCCAAACACACACATACATATGCTCATGAGCTTCTATAATTCATTTAAGGGGTGTCCTCTGTAGGTCACTAGGTCTAACTTATGCCCTGGTGGTCCTTGCCTTCAAATGTGTGCCTTATGTACACTGCTGAAGTCTTTTTGTAGACAAGATCATTCAAGTTATGTCAGTTAAGCGTTTTTGACTTTGTAAAATATCCCTTTCCCTCTATTCTCTTTGAAAATACTAAAATAGGTTTCTAAATAGAATTGTTAGAATCACTATTGCTATATATATATATATACATATATACACACACACACACATATATACACACACAGTATTTTAGTGTTTATTAAAAAATATTTACAGTTGGTAACATGTATATAACCACCTTAAATTAGACTGTCCAAGTTATAATGTCTGTGTTACAAGTTTTCTATGCTAACAAACCTGGGAATTTCTTTTATTTGTTTTTCAATTTATAAAATAAAATGCCACAAATTCTGACACTTTTTAAATTTGGACATTCCAGATGCTCATCTCAATAGCAAGTTTTAAGTATTCTAAAACTCCTGGATTTTTCTGCTAGGAACTTGGGTCCTGAACAAATTTTAGTTAATGAGACTTATACTATATAATACTGATCATTAAATGATCAATAAACTAATAACTGTTAATTGGTGTAATTTGTGGCAGTTATGAGAGACTATTTTGTCCTTTCTCCCCTATTCCTTCTAATATGTCATATCAATTCCTTTTATTTTTTGTTTATGCTATAAATATTTACTTGGAATCTAATCTTTTCTAGGCACCCAGGTAGATTATTAGGATTATAAAGATAAAAATCCATTGTTCCTTTTGATCAAGATCTCATTTACCTCACACTTCAGCCCGGGCAAACACCATCCTACTCTCTGTTTCTTTGGTTTGACTTTTTTAGATTTCATATATAAATTAGATCATGCAGTATTAGTCTTTCCTTTTCTGGCTTATTTCACTTAGCATGATGTCTAATGGCATTATGATCTAATGTACAGCATGGGTGATGATGGATGTGTTAGTTTGTGATAATTATTACACAAAGTGTGCATATAAAAATCACATTAAACATCTTGAATATATTCAATGTTTGTCAATTAAATTGTTTTTAATTCAACAAAGTGAAAGCTAGAAAAAAAAACCAATAAAATTAAGGCAGTAAACAATGAAAAAAATTCCATTGCTACTTTCATTAAGAATATAGGTTTTGGCCAGGTGCAGTGGCTCACGCCTGTAATCCCAGCACTTTGGGAGGCCGAGGCGGGAGGATCACAAGGTCAGGAGATCAAGACCATCCTGGCTAACACGGTGAAACCCCATCTCTACTAAAAAATAACAAAAAAAATTAGCCGGGCGTGGTGGTGGGCGCCTGTAGTCCCAGCTACACAGGAGGCTGAGGCAGGAGAATGGCGTGAAGCCAGGAGGCAGAGCTTGCAGTGAGCCAAGATCGTGCCACTGCATTCCAGCCTGGGCAACAGAGCAAGACTCTCTCTCTCTCTCTCTCTCTCCCTCTCTCTCAAAAAAAAAAAAAAAAAAAAAAAAATTAAAATGAATAAAAAGAATATAGGTTTTTATTAACAAAATCCGAAGTCATTAAAGGATCAAAATAACATGGTTGAAATGAAGCCTATAGCACTGGAACTACAGCACTAGAACACCTGTATTTGAAGACATATACACAGGTATATCTTTCTAATTAAAACCATTAAATGTAGTGAAGCTCTTCCCCAGTGAATCTTAAGCCCACAAGCTGAGCCATGTTGTCATGGTCTAATCAATGAGATAACTGGCTAAAATCCTAGCTAAATTCCATTAATCTGTTAACAACCATTAAAGATCAGCCACAGTTTTCTTGTACCTCTATTTAGATTTCGGTTCTCATTTTAATATTATTTAATCAGCAATTTATATCTTGTTTTTATATTTTTGCTTATGTTGATTTTCTAGATATATAATTTATATAAAGAAAGTTTAATATATGTGTTTTCAAAGATCGAGAAATACTCATTTATTGCTGTTACTTTTATTAAAGTCAAACCTACATGAGATATATCCTGTCAAAATATGTGGGTGGAGAGTCATTTATCATTTACTGAGGGCTCATTTGGCAAATTTGGGACACATGCAGGCATTATAATTCTTATAAAACCTTATAAGATAGTATTTAATTTTCTTGTATAGGTAAACTTAAGGTTTTGAGGCTATAAGTAACTTGACCAAGGTCATTAACCTTTAGCAATAAAGAAAAGGCCTAATTTGAGAAACAGAAAGTGTGCTTAGCATTTATGGTTAAAAAAAAAAAATGTGATACATTTGCCCCTTTTTGTTTGTTTGTTTGTTAGCTGAGAAAATTCCAAGGTGTAACAACTATTTATAAAGCCCGGAACCAAGTTCCTAAGCGATATTATTATTTCTGCCTTGTCTGCAAACAACTTTGACCTGAATTCTTGTTTCTTTAGAGCAGTGAGTAGCAGACTTTTTCTGTAAATGCCTAGGGAATAAATATTTTAACGTCTAGAAGCCATAAGTTTTCTGTTGTAACAACTTAATTCTGACATTATAGCACAAAATCCTTTATGGAAAATATTCAAACATAGCTGTTTTCCAAAAAAACTTTATTTATGAAGACGAGTGTTAGATGTTGAATTTGGTCCAAGGGCCATAGTTTGCTAACTCCTCCTGCCTTACGGTTTAGACTAGTGATCTCAACAACTTATATACACAATCATTTAGAAAGTTTTACATGAGTACCCTGATACATTATGTTACTTATTTATAGAATATCACAAGTACTACTGTTCTAATACATTATGCTAAGCATGAAACATGCAAAAAAAAATCCACTAAAGATCAAATAAAATACGTAAAAAGAGATTCCCTTTTCTTCCACGTCATGTGGACTGTGTGGGCCACCACTTGGTGTACGAAGCGCAACACTGAAGAACACTGCCCAAGATAAAGCCAATGAGGCAAAGGTTGGAGGGGGGGACGCTTTTTTAGATAGTTGATTAGTTTTTAACTGGTATGTTCCTTAAAGGACGGTTTTATTCACAATCAGAATATCAGGTTTTAGCAATGATACTAGTTTTAGAATTAATACTGACATCTAATCTCCTTTTTGTTCCCAAATCTTTCTTTTTGCTTCCCTACCACCCCCCTTTTCTTCCTTTTTATTTATTTATTAAAGCCCATTTGAATTAATAGCTTTGGTTAATAGCTATCAATATTATCATGGATTTAATTCCACTTTTCACTTAGGAAAGATGAAATGGAAAAATCCTACAGTGTTACTACAGAGCACCATATTAGACTTTTCCTTCTTGGTGTCCATGACAAAAAAAAAAAAAAAATTGCTCTCCTTCAGTAGACTTTGAGTTTTTTGTGGTTTGAGTCATAGCCCTTCATAATTAATCCAAAAAGACAACCATAAGTGTGTTGGTTCCAAAGACGCAGACTTGAAAAGCCTTGTAAATCAAAAAATTTAAGCATACATTCTCAATATTCTTCGTTTTCACTCATGATTTAAACTACAGATGAGTGTATAAATATGCATATACACATCCAAAAATACCCTTCTTTAGATATTTTAGCAGAAAAATAGGCAATTTTTTTCAATATTAAAAATGTATAGTTGTTCATAGACATATTAAATATTTATCCTACTTCCTTGTCCAAGCAAAGATAAAAAATAAAATGTTTTTAACATGAGTACTTACGTGGTTTCCAACATATTTAAGGAACTAACAATTGTAAAAATCCAACAGATACTTCTTAAGATTTTACAAATGAAGTGTAAATATTTATGCTAGTATTTAACCTAAGGTACATGCATGCCCTTATGGCATATGGGTATGGGTTATCATTTGTACAGAAATCTGAGATGCTAAGAGATACCAGATAGAGAAAAAATACAAGGTAAGATTCAGGAAAGTCAGATTCTATTTTTAGATTTACCACTAAAAATATGTGCAACCTTAAGTAACTACTTACTATCTCCAATGCTAACAACTTCATCTTTAATGGTGTAAGGGACATGAAACAAATACTTTCTAAGGGACATTCTATCACTACGTCCATATTCTAGCATTATATATTCTAACAGAAGAAATATGTAAAAATAATATTAACTATAATTTATTGAACTCCTACTTTTTGCCATGAACTGGGATACATTTTCTTCATGGATTATCTCATGTACTGCATATCCAAAACCAAAGAGTAACATAGTTGTTTCACTTATTTTAACATCAGAAACTGAAGACCTAGAGAAAAAAAAGTAACTAGCACAAGTTATATAGCTAGTAAGACAAAGTAGGAATAAACCAGACTAATTCATCAGCCCATTACACGTCAACTCTTTTGTGTGTGTATTATATTTATGTATATAGATATGTACATTATGTATCCTTATTATTTCTGTTAACACTACTACCACTACTCCTATCCCCCAGTATGATTCTGATGATGCAAAATAATTTAGATATTTTTACTAGTAAATATTTTAGGCGACCTTTAAAATATATTCAGCTGAAATTTAACAAGAAAAATAAACAGACAAAAACACTTTCTCTTGTACAAAGATACTTTCTCTAAATCCAATGCAGCTTCAGCTCCCCTCACAACAACTTCCTGCTAAAGCATGGTGTTTGGATCTAACTCAGTGGTCCTTTATTTACCATCACTCATAGTTTATTGTCCATCTCTATCTGAGAACAGTACAGATCCCAGGATCTGCTTAATATAAAAATTGAACTCCTTTTATTTATCACCAAACCAAATTGGATGAAATGTAAATAAATACATACATAGATTACATTCCACTATATTTCCCTTCCTCTTCCTTCCTTCCCCCTCCCCCCTCCCCCCCCCCCCTCCCCCCTCCCCTCCCCACTCCCTTCTCCCCTCCCCTCTCCCTCCCCTCTCCCCTCCCCTCCCCTCCCCCCTCTTTTCTGAGATGGAGTCTTGCTCTGTCGCCAGGCTGGAGTGCAGTGGCGCCATCTTGGCTCACTGAAACCTCTGCCTCCCGTGTTCAAGCGATTCTCCTGCCTCAGCCTCCTGAGTAGCTGGAACTATAGGCATGCACCACCATACCCAGCTAATTCACTTCCCCCTTTCTTTCCAATTCACAATGCTTTTTTTATAATAAAATTTTATAATTTTATTTTATTTTTGGCTCCTTACTCCAATGAAGTGAGCAGACATAATTTAATAATAAACTCGGGCATGCCATTATCAGGCAAATCATACTTACATATTTACTTTGTTTTATACCCTCTGAGAAAGTTAAACTTAATGGTTGAAGGATAATGTTTCAATAACTGGAAAAAAACAAAGTCTGTTTTTCAAATCTGATAAATTTTGGGTTTTCCTTAACTAAATTTACAAGTAATATACTAGAAAAAATAAGAAAATACAGGCCAGCCACAGTGGCTCATGCAGCACTTTAGGAGGTGGGAGGATCGCTTGAGACCAGGAGTTCAAAACCCCATCTCTACAAAAAATACAAAAATTAGCTGGGCATGGTGGTGAGTGCCTGTAATGCCACAGGTACTTGGGAGGCTGAGACAAGTGAATTGCTTTAACCCAGGAGGTGGAAGTTGTAGTGAGCTGAGATCACACCACTGCACTCCAGCTTCGGTGACAAAGTGAGAATCTGTCTCAAAAAAATAATAAATAATAAAGGCCAACCATAAAATTGAATCCCTCTGAGTTAACTACTGTTAGTATTTGGATGTATGGCTTTTCATTATTTTTAGTACTATTTTTATATACAAATTTTCAACTTGTATGTGTGTGTTTAAAGATGCATATCAATATATGTTTTAATACATATTAGATTTCTTAATTACCAGCACCGGAAAGAAGGATATTGAGGAAATTAGAGATCGAGGCCTCTTAAAAAAAATGCAGCAAGGACAGAGAACAGAAAACACAGCCAAAGTCATATCAGTCTGGTTAGGATGCTATTACTGTCATCACAGCCACTCTCCTCATATCACTGACACTGCAGGGCCTTTGGCATTTTCATATGTGCCCAAATTCATTTCCCCAAGAAACTGGGTCTTTGCTTTATACCATCAAAAGTCAAAAGCAAATGAAAGACTGGTTGCTTAAACCTAAAACACACGCCTTTATCTTCAGCTATATGGCCCCTTTGACTTTCATATATGACACTGGACCTACTTCCCATCAAGATTAATACAATGGGGAAACCTTCCAAAAGGAAAAGAGAATGTAAAATTTGGTTATTGACTAAAATGCAATTGGTTCTAGAACATTAGCCATGCAATAGCTGCATCCATCTTTCTCATCTCTGGTCCTGTGTTAGATAGTGTAACTATCTCTCATTAAACCATCCTCTCAAAAGAATAGCCCATATTTTCATCACTCACCTAGTGTCAACTGCAGTATACCTGGATGATGCCCATTTCTTTTCTCATCTATTATGATCCATCTCATTATCCTGCAAACCGGGGGCTACATTGAAAAGTTTACCACCACACACATACTTATTACACAAAAATTGGCTAAACATTGGGGAAAGTGAAGTGAATATTTACTCTTATACACATAACATAGGGAAAAGAATATAGGTAGAGCTACTGTAGATCCCATTTCTGTACCTATAAGAATATAATTAGCATTCATGAATTCATTTATGTTTTCTTTTATTTTCAACTAATACCACACATAAGTGAAGCTTTTTACCAACTGGTGTGCCCCACACATTCAATCTTGAAAGAGGTATAACAGTCATGTTACAATCTTCTTTTAATTTATGTATCTCTTGATATGGTAGTTTTCAATTTATTGAACCATTACTTACGTGGTATTTGCTATATGTCTCTCACTGCTCTACGTGTTTTACGTATAGTAAGTCATTTAACAACCCTGAGCCATAGGTAAGTTTTCTCCCTTATTTTATGGAGTTTATATAACTTGCTCAAATTCACACAGGTGGTAAGTAGTGGAACCAGGATGTTTCCCACATGGTCTATGCTGTGTGAAAGAATGCTTCATAGAAGCACATGGGTTTTCTCCATGTTACTCTCTACATCCTTTGAAGAAGATCAATATTACTTTCAGGTTCAACCACCCCCCAAACTAGAATTTTAAGTTCAGTCACCCCACAAACTCAAATGCTGATATCTATTATTGGCAAATTTGGCATTTATCAGTGGTAGTAGTTAGGTGAGATTTGGTGAGAGAAAGTTCAGGTTGTTGAGGGTTTGCATTAATCTCAGTGACTGCTGCTGTGACCACGTGGGTAACAAGCCCATTCAGCAGTCCCATCAGAGGCTAGAGAATGAGAGCTTCTGAGATCCAACGATCAGGCCACCTTGTTTACCTGATATTGTCTACCTGATATTAAAAGTTTCCTCCATTCTGGAAGTATTCAAATGAGCCTTAAGCTAACTTTTACATGGAGCACTCATATGCTCACATTCTGGGGCTACTCTAGGATGTCCTTCCGTATGTTTCTTCCCCGAGTTGCCTTGTTACTAATCCTTGACTCTTGATATTCCCATTTCCTTAAACATTTGTCCAAACCATTATGCTCTGTCTATGATTTAGTGTAGATTTTTGCTCCAGGCCATCATCTCTTCCAGAAAGATGTGAGCAATAACATACACTGGTAAAAGTTCTTCGTACTGGAAGAATTAGCCTCTTTTATAATCTTTCAAGGAAAACTGATAGTATAATTCTATAAGAGTAATTTCCAGCTAGTGCTAGAATATCATTCATCACTTATTGTAAAACTGGCACCAGCATTTTCTTCTCACTGAATGATGATTGGCTACTTTCCATAAGATTATTATAGAAGGGATTACAATATGGCAGGAGAGAGGTGCTGAGAATGTGTGCCATCTTCTTATATAATTCCTTAAGTTGATTCCACTCCTGTGTTATGATGGAGTCCTGTACTGGTCACTCTGACCTTCAGAATGAAGTAGATCAGGTAATACTTGATTTGGTAAGGTCACAGTGTCATCTTCTGTTCTGTCATTAGGTATTTTGCTACTCAGACTCTGTCAAGTTCCAGTGCGGGCCAAGAGCTATCTGTCAAAAGAAGATGAGCTACTTGTTAAAGAAGGCATGAATTTGTTTCAAACCCAATTTATCTCCAGTTTAATTCTCATTTGGGAGTTTCTTTCTTCCTGCATACTCTATTCCAATATGCCAACAATACAATGTACATTACTGTATCTTCTCAATAACAGAGATTCTTGCACTACCACCTTTACAAGTTAGAAAGCTTTCTTCAAAAGTGGCACCCTTTCAGGTAACTGATTAATGGATAGGATCTATATAACTAAATGTGCTGTTTATTGAATCCAAAATATAAAAGTCTCAAGTGTTGTACAGTTATCTAATGGCAGACGCACAAGTGGCCTTCATTTTGGAATGTGTTATCCTGCTGGAAATATCACTGAAATTGCAGATACTTCTATTTTGTACTAACACTATGTATTATATTTAGATATCTAGGATATATTCCTTGCTACTTTGGTCCAAGCAATATGATGCCATCAAATAGTAGAGCAGTTTATGCCCTTTTTGATGATTATATAACTAAGTACCCTATCTACTATATAACAATAAAGGAAGGTGGTAGAAGTACTCTCTTGCTACCACACAAAACAAAGTGGATCTGCTCTTATTTGGGCTGGAACAAAAAAATGTATCTGTTAGGTTAACATTTATTTACTCTGACCAGAGGACACAGTTTTTCCTCTAGGAAAGAAACTATGTCTGAAACTCTGACTATGATCACCAATCAATTAAATATATGCTAATCCAGTGTCCCTCTTCAGCAGCTATCTCCACTAACCCAAATGGAGAATTAAATGAGGGTGCAATAGGAATCACCATCCTGTAAAATCTTATGTGGCTGTACTAATGTTTTACTCTTCCTAGAGAGATGCAATTAATTTTTATTAACTGTTTGAATAAGAAATAACCCCCGAGGCTTCGGGTTGCTCCTTCCTGCCAAAGTAGTACTTACTTCAGAAACCAATGGGCCAGTAAAATAATCCTGCTGGTGGCTCTTATTTTTTCCAAATGTATACTTAGGAACTAGTAGAATAAACACAGGGTGAATTGGAGATCTCACTGGGCTGATTATGAGGCAAACTTGGGGGTAAAACTTCACTGGACCCCTATAAACTTTCATCCTGATTGGTGAATTTGTGGTGTTCAGGATTCTCAACAGTTAATGTCAATCGGAGCCACTATGCAATAATCCATGGTAGATCTGGACTTTCTTCTTTATTCACAGCATGGAGATTATGATAAATTTCCATACTACATGCAGTGAATGGCTGTTACATAGTCCAATAGTAGTACCTGTGATTTAGAACTCTTAACAGATTGTCTATTTTTTTGTTCCTTAGAAATACATCTGTATTGCTATTACTTGGCCTTGCCCCTTCTCTTCATTACAGAGGTTCTATGTTTGTCAGGTATTATGAGAGGAACCATGAATTTCTATAATCTTGGCTCCAGTAAAGCATCTCTTTTCCAGCAAAACAGGCCGGGAATTATTTTCCCACAAGTATAAAGCAATATCACTTAAAATTTCTAAAACAATAAGGACTTCTTTCCTCTCTCATATGGGAAAAATCCATAGAAAAAAGCTTCCCGTTCATTAATTGAATTCCTACAAAAACCCATTGAGGAGTCTTTGTATATTTTTGCTCTGCTCTAGTCAGCATGTAATCCTAGTCCGTTGGCTAGTTGCCTCATCATCACTGGATGACTGCTGCAGTTCTGGGCATCATCCAGAGAGGTTATGTTCCACTGATAGGAAAGTGTCTGTCTATGTCTTCCTTGCATTTCTTTTAAAAACTCTTTTTAAAAGCTTCCTTTCCAGGAAGTCCTGGAAGTTCTCTCTTATGTTTCATAATTTTATACAGACCCCCAAGCCTAAATTACCCTAGCAGTATGAATGAGATAACCAACGTCACTTAGATATCAACATTTATGTCTGAAGAGGACACATAAATTAATTTTTATGAGTGCTATGTACCTGAAAATAGAGTTCTGTTAATATGGAACAGTAAATGACTATGACTGTTACATAGTCCATCAGTAACATCTGCTATATAGAACTTTAATGAATTATCTATTATTTTGGTCCTGAAAAATACACAGTTACATATCTTCAGATATCCATCCCTGTAGATAGGGGTATTTTCTTAGCAGACAATGCCTACTATGCATTGTCTACTTTGCTTCTGGTACTTCATTGTAGTTACTCTTTCCTCTACTACTCCAAGATCTACTTCCCATTAAAATCAAGGGTTTGTTTTCAACTACAGTGTTTTTCACTGGCTTGCTAGTCTTCAAAACAGCATGTATCACAACACCAGCTTGGCTCAACTAGATATTTTTCAAGATTATAGGCAAGATATTACCCTTATATACTGGAGAGGTGTTTTTAGGGAGAGAATGGTAGGTTAAAGGTTTAAAACGTCATCTCCAGCATTTCCATTTACTCAACATTTTGGATTCCTTATTCTATGGCATACCAAGTAATGTCTGGCATTGAAATGTTACTTAATGAGGTTCACGGTTGGGTCCACATTTTTGCCAACCAGGCAAGAAATCTACTGCAGCATCCAGAGGTCCAAATTAGCATAAAAAAAGAAACTCTGGAAAGTGTATCCATATTAATAAATTGAGCCTGATCTAAAAATATATCCATCCATCTTGGTGAAATAATATTAGAAGCCAAAGATTTACTAATTTTCTTTTTTTTTTTAAATTTATTTATTATTATTATACTTTAAGTTCTAGGGTACATGTGCATAACGTGCAGGTTCGTTACATATGTATACTTGTGCCATGTTGGTGTGCTGCACCCATCAACTCGTCATTTACATCAGGTATAACTCCCAATGCAATCCCTCCCCCCTCCCCCCTCCCCATGATAGGCCCCGGTGTGTGATGTTCCCCTTCCCGAGTCCAAGTGATCTCATTGTTCAGTTCCCACCTATGAGTGAGAACATGCGGTGTTTGGTTTTCTGTTCTTGTGATAGTTTGCTAAGAATGATGGTTTCCAGCTGCATCCATGTCCCTACAAAGGACACAAACTCATCCTTTTTTATGGCTGCATAGTATTCCATGGTGTATATGTGCCACATTTTCTTAATCCAATCTGTCACTGAGATTTACTAATTTTCAAAATTCCTTATTGATATAAATTAGGGAAATTAAGCACATTGTCTATGGATAAAATGCTTCAGTCTGTAATCAGCTCTTCAGGTTATGCTGGAATCTGATAATACAGATAAAGAACATTGAGAGGTGGTTAGCTAGGGAGCATGTGGATTACTGACTTTCTACTGCAAGTCAGCTCCTACAGGAAAAATATCATCATCATCTTCAGTCTTATGATGAGCAACCCTATCAGACAAGTTATAAAAGGGTACTTGTCAGGTAAGGGAGAGCAGAAGCTTTAGATGATTGGGGTATTCCCATTTCAATTTCAGGGTATAACTCTTTCCAAATTCATACTCTGTCTCATCTCAAAAATGTAATCTTGTGAATTCAGCTGACATTGAAAATCATAAATAATAAGATTTAATTTTGCTTTTGTATTTTGGTTACCTCGGCCTGAGGCTAAAAGAAATAGGAGGTGCTTTAAGCAATGTCAAAAAATGTCTCTAGGTTTCAGTCTGTTCCTTTAGCAGAGAGTTTAGAAGTATGTGTCATTCACTTTATTTATGCTATCCAATGCATTTTAATGTGTCTAGTCAACCATGCTGTCATTAAATTCCTCTTAACCTTCATAGTACTTAATGACTACATCAGTGCTGTACCCTGAAGCTTTGCTTCTACTGGGTGACCATAGGCTATAATAAATAAGGCATTTCACCTTCCATGCTAAAATGCATGCAGTTTAGAATTCCTTTCTTAAATTGTTAATGAAAATTCCCTGTCTTCAATCCTAACGCAGTCAGCTAACGAATCCAGAGTTCTTGCATATTCTTGAGGGTGGGATACCTACAATCCGTTTTATGTTGGACAGTTTTGATTGTAAGAAACAGTAAAAAAAATAACAGTAATTAAGTAGAAAAGGAATACATTGGATAGATTATGAAAACAAGGCTAGCAATAAAAGAGTTGGTAATGGGGTCACAGCTAAGGACCTGCCTTGAAAGTCTGCTTAAGACTACACTGTTGATACCACAACACTGGACTTCATATCATTTCACTGCCAGTCTTTCAATATTATATTGTTCTGATTTATTTGTGCCAGTCTGTCAATATGCAAAGGTTATAAATGGTCTTGGCTAACATGCTCAGGTCCTAGCTGCAGTATACGGGGAGAGAAAACTCTCATCCCTTTGTTGGCCTCCATAGGTGGAAGTGAACTCTGCTTCTCATTTGATTAATAAAATTAACAAGTTTTTAAAATCATAAAGATGTTACAATGCTAGGAGTCATGAAAAAAGTAAATGTACGTACATTTATCGATCAACAATAGGATCATACTTTAATCTTTTAAAAGCTGCTTCCCCACCCATTTAACAAATATCAGGTACATTTCCTATGTTGACAAATAGTGATCTGAATAATCATTTTAAAATGAAAACTAAGAAATAAAAAGGCAAGTAAAAAATGGGAGGTGGTCATGAAGATAATTTATAAGTGAAAAATAATATATTTCAAATAGACATATAAAAGATAATCTATCAGTAGTAATAACTTTTTTAAAATATTTGATTAATTTTACTTTTTACTTTGGATTCACAAAAGCCACACAAATATTATTAAAATTTTAAGTAAAAAGGTATATATGAATTTTTTAAATAAAATTATAAAACAATATTATTTTTACTTAATAATGCCAAGAAATAGAGATGAAAGTTTAGGAAAACTTGCTGAGGACTTTAGTTGATACCACATGGAACTTTTCTTTTTTGAGACGGAGTCTCCCTCTGTCACCCAGGCTGGAGTGCAGTGGCGCGATCTCGGCTCACTGCAAGCTCCGCCTCCTGGGTTCAGGCCATTCTTCTGCCTGGGCCTCCCGAGTAGCTGGAACTACAGGCGCCCGCTAGCACGCCCGGCTAAGCCCGGCTAAGCGCGGCTATTTTTTTTTTTTTTTTTTTTTTTTTTTTTGTATTTTTAGTAGAGACCGGGTTTCACCGCGTTAGCCAGGATCCACATGGAACTATTAACCTTCTGCTATACTTTAACAGATATATATGCAAAAGAAAGTCTACTCTATTGTAAGCACTCAATAAAAATTTGTTAAATGAATATGAATTCTACGATTATTTTTAGACACTCAAAATTTTTATAAATGTAATAGAAATAGTAGCAAATGCTTGATGACAGAATATTTATTCAAAACAATGAATCTCTTAAAAGTAATAATGATAATGTAGGTTTCTGGAGTTGAAAGTAATTTCCAAGTCTGTTGTCTGCCAGATGTACTTTCTGAGCTAAAAATAAAGAAAAAATAAAGAATTGTAACCTGCAACTAAAATATTCAGTGTCTAAAACTGAGCCTCATTTAATGTAGTGGTTTTGTTTAATGTTATCCTGTATGTGGAAAAACACATCACATTGATTTTGTGGCTAACTGCTTATCAAAATAATAGGTAACATACTGCCAAATAGCCATCCATATATTAAAATTTAAAATTTTTCTGGAACAAAGATTACAAATATTCTTTTAGAGATTTTTCTCTAGGATCATCATTTGACCACATTAAAGCCAGAGGAAATTGGATCTTAAAATCAGAACAAAATGAATTCCACAGTACCTGTGCTTTTATACATTTATTACAGGTTTTACTGTAAATGCTTAATACCCATGAATAAATATGGACTTGTTTTATTTGTTATACTTATCACAGATCAGTTCTTAAAGATTAGTAGAAATCAAAAGATATTTTTAGATTATCTGTACACAATTCTGAAGATAAACATCACTGTAGCTATTCTTATATTATACATGTTACCAGTTTACAGAAATATGTCAACACCAATTTGAGTTCATCTTTCCTAACTTTTAATACAATGTTCTACATAATATTCTTTAGTATGCCTTATAAATATAAATAGCAAAGTCATAGATAAATGTAAAATGCGTTTAAATTTTTTATTCCCCACTATACTTCATTCATCTAAACATCAGGATGCATCAGCAGTAAAATAATAATTTGTATCAACTCATTTCAGATGTATTAGGCAGAATAAATCTGCAAGATGATATTTCCTTACAACTTTAAATTTATGTAAGTCTACATCTACAGAAAAATTTCAATTGAAACAACATATATAAAGATACAGTTAAATGGAAGTGAGCATCATCTAATACATTTTGAGGTTATCTTCTTTCTAGCATTACATGCTTTTAAGTACCAACAACTAGATGATGGTATAAACACTACTTCAAGGAGTTATACTGATTGTTGGAAGGTAAAGTAACTATCTATAAGCAAAGTTAAAAAAATTCCTGCTTAGGTTCTTACCTTTAGATTTTCATTAGCAAGTAAATTAGCAAAAGATCTTTTTTTAAAAGTGCTTGAAAGTTACACATCTGTTCTAAAGTTTTATAAGAGAATATCACTACTAAGGACGCTAAGTATACTTTGAGTACCAAATAGTGGAATATGTATACATCTACTTTTCCAACATTTTATAATCAATAATGGCTATTTGAAGAACTGAAAGTCTCTGTTTTTTGATAAATTACTTTATAATGATACTGTCTCTGGATTAGCTAATTTCATACTCAAAATAACCATGTGACTGAAAATAAAATCTAGCCAGAAAAGCCTGCCTACAAAATAGTTCAAAATTATAATATATTTTTTCAAAATAATTGAAAGGCAACCAGTAAAATTAAACAGTAATGAACAACATTAATCAATATTAGAAAATCTCAGAAAGGAGCTGATTGAACTCAGGAAAGAAACAGAGATAAAATAAAATCATTTCAGAAATGAAGACTGAACTAGAAAGAAGATAAGAGCAAACAAATATACCTGATGGGTCAAGCACTAAGAAGAAGTTAGAGGAAGTCATATTTTAGAAAGTAAAAAGAAAAGAGTAGAAAGAGATAAAAACTATTAAAGACAAATTAATAAATATTAAATATATACAAGGAAGACCAACATACAAACAGGAGTCCCTGAAGGAGAAAACCAAGTAAAAGAGAGCAGAACAGATAACTCAGAATTACTATCATGAATACTTTCCTGCTGATCTTCGAAGCTATGTATTGAAAGATAATCTAATCTCATGTACTTAAGGATATCAACCCAGAATTATTAATACCAAGAAATATTATAATAAAATAATAGATCTCAAAGAAAAACGTGTCATTTGGACACCTATGGAAAAGAATAAATTGACTAATAAAAGGAAGAAAAATTATAATTTTAAAAATTATAATAAAACCAATTCTTGAAGAAAATGTGGTAATGTAATTGAGATACACGAGGAAGGAAAATGAGAGTTATGTGAACCAAAAATATTATATTCAGAAAAACTAACTTTGAGTTGTTAAGGCCACAGAAAATCTGTTACCATTGAAGAACTCCATTGTTTCATTAAATTTTCCCTGAAAATACTCTGTAGAATAAGCTTCAGACAAGTCGTTAATGGCGAGCATTTAAAATGTGGTTACTCACAGAAATAAAGCTAAGCAATGGTTAAAAGTCAGAGACTACAGTATGCAGTGGCTATATGCACCGACTGCCTACCTGTCTGTTTCTCTCTGTCCCTCTTTCTCTCTTTCTGTCTCCTTTTCTGTTTCTTTCTCCTTTCTCTCTTTCTCTGTCTCTCTCTGCCTCTGTCTCTGTGTCTCTTTCTCTGTCTCTCTCTCTTTCATTCTTTGTTTCTCTTTCTTCCTACCTACCAATGCATATTTAAATATATTTCAGAGATTGAGAAACTCTTAAATCTTTATTTTGAAAACTAGTAAATAAAATTAAAATCAAGCATTTATTCTGTCTTTCCTATATGAACTCTACCACTGAGAAGAAACAAAATGGCAGAAAGGGGAGTTGTCTCGTTATATAAAAGTATTCCATCAAATAATTAACATAAAAACCGCAGTATCAGATGATCACATTTGAAACTAGACATGAATTAATGGATTTAGGAACTGAGCATAAATGGCTACTAACAAATGAGAAACTGAGACTTAGATGGATTAGTTCAATTTTACAACATTTCATGGCTAGTCAGTGCCAGTGAGGATTCAAAACCAGATCATCTGGTACTAGAGCCCACTTTATATGCTTTGTTTTAATTCACGGTTTTATCTGGGTCTTTCATTTTTGTGCCTGGACATGAATACTGGTATAGAGCAGTTTGTATTTTGTGATGAGCTTTGTCTTACCAAGCAAGATTTTAAATGATCATTGATACAACTTGCATTCAAGACTCACAAAATCATCTCAGTAAATTTAAATCACATATTGAGAAAGTTATTACCTGTTTAATTTTTCAGTTTTTCTGATTCCTAACAATAAAAACATATCTTGATACTAGTATGTCTTTTATAACTCAAATATTTTCCAATTGTTTTGTTTTTTAAGAAAGAATAGGTCTCATGCTCACAGAATGATCTAACCATAATTTATTATTAATATGCTTGGGTTTTTACTGTATTAATTTATACAGTTAATTCATGACAATAAAAATTTATATTGTTTGTTATAGAAGCAATATAAAGGTTTATTCACGTAATAAAGCACACAAAGCATTAAGCAAATTGTAGTATGAATGGTAGGTATGATAAAAATTATATAGTTCTCAAGTAAACAGCAGCA
This sequence comes from Macaca thibetana thibetana, assembly GCF_024542745.1. NCBI lineage: Eukaryota > Metazoa > Chordata > Mammalia > Primates > Cercopithecidae > Macaca > Macaca thibetana. The sequence continues at coordinate 70,869,261 of NC_065592.1, forward strand.
TGTGAAAATACTGTGCTAGGTCAAATTCTATTCAGAAATTATGTAGTTTAGTACAAAAGAAGTTTTAGGCATAAGTAATGAAGAAAGTAGAAATAGTACCTTTGCCAAAAGACTAAGGATAAATAAAGGTGTAGGTTGGGTATTTCTTATCCAAAATTCCTGGCTTCAGAAATGTTTTGGATTTCATATTTTTTTTATTTTTGATGACTTGCACATACATAATGTGTACATACATAATAATCTTTGTTAAGGGTCCAGGTCTGAACAAAAAAATTCATTTATCATTTTTGTATATCTTATACACATAGACTGAAGGTAATTTTATATATTTTAAATAATTTTGTGCATGAAACTAAGAGTTGACTGCATTTCTTTTTATTTTTACATTTTTATGAATGCATAATAATTGTACATATTTATGAGGTACATGTGATATTTTGATACAAACATAAAATGTGTAATGATCAAATCAACATAATTGAGATATCCATTATCTCAAACATTTATTGTTTCTTCTTGTTGGGAACATTTCAGATTCACTCCTCTAATTATTTTGAAATATACAATACATTATGGTAATTATAGCTTTCCTATTGTGCTACTGAACACTAGGTTTTATTTTATCTTGCTGTATTTTTGGACCCATTAACCCATCCCTCTTTATCACCCACTAGCCTCTGGTAGTCATCATTCTACTCTCTACCTCCATGACATCAAATTTTTTAACTCACACATATGAGTGAGAACATGTGATATTTGCCTTTCTGTAACTGGATTATTTCATTTAACATAATTTCCTCTAGTTCCATCCATGTTGCTTCAAATGATAGGATCTTATTCGTTTTTATGACTGAATAATATCACATAGTATAGGTATAGTTTGGATATTTGTCCCTAGCCAAATCTCATGTTGAATTTTAATCCCCAATGCTGGATGTGGGGCCTTGTGGGAGGTATTTGGGTCATGGGGGCAGATCCCTCATGGTTTGTGCTGTCTTTGCGATAGTAAGTTCTCACAAGATCTGGTCATTTAAAAGTATGTGGCACCTCCGCCCTCACTCTTTCTCTCTTGCTCCCGTTTTCACCATGTGATGTGCCTGTGCCCCCTTTGCCTTCCACCATGATTGTAAGCTTCCTGAGGCCTTTCCAGAAGCCAAGCAGATGTAGATACTGTGCTTCCTATAAAGACTGCAGAACTATGAACTGATTACCTCTTTTCTTTACAAATTACCCAGTCTCAGGTACTTTTTTATAGCAATGCAAGAATGGCCAAATGTATGTATATGTACCACATTTTCTTTATATGTTCATCCATTGATGGACACATGTTTTGATTCCATATATTGACTCTTGTGAATAGTGCTTCAATAAACAGGAGAGTGTAGAAACCTCTTCAATATACTGATTTTCTTTCATTTGGATAAGAAAGCTATTATGGGATTGCTGGAATAAATGGTAGTACTATTTTTAACTTTTCTATGGACCCACCATTCTGTTTTTCATAGTGGCTGTGTTAATTTACATTCCCACCAATAGTGTATGAGCATTCTCCTTTCTCCACATCCTCAACAGCGTCTGTTATTATTTCGTTGAGAATCGTCACATGAGGTCATGTCAGCATTCAAAAAGTTGTATAGTCTGGAGCATTTTAGCTTTCAGAATTTTGGATTAGTGATGCTCAGCCTGTAGTATGTGTACATTGAAATTATTTTCTGTTATGAAGATATATTTTGACTGTAAGTTTAAAAATATTTAATGAGCCAGAGTATCTTTTTAAAATAACATTACAAATAGTTTAACAAGAAGAAAGGAAAAAAAATGGATGATTTACTATTTGTAGTTGGTTATTTTAACTATAATATATAATATAGATTGTGTATTACATAATATAGACTATGTCTGTATTATATATGGAATATAGACTATGTCCATATTATATTATATGTATTTTTTTTCTTTTTTCGAGATGGAGTCCCGCTGTGTCACCAGGCTGTAATGCAGTGGTGTGATCTTGGCTCACTGCAATCTCTGCCTCCCAGGTTCAAGTGATTCTCCTGCCTCAGCCTCCCCAGTAGTTGGGACTACAGGCACGCATCACCATGCCCAGCTAATTTTTGTATTTTTAGTAGAGACAGGATTTCACCATGTTGTCCAGGATGGTCTCAATCTCTTGACCTCGTGATCCACCCGCCTTGACCTCCCGAAGTGCTAAAAATACAGGACTGAGCCACTGCATCCAGCCTATTTTAATTATATTTATAAGGCCAATTTTCAATTAAGTTTATGTGATAAATTTAGTTATAATGGCTTTTGGCCATGGTGCCTTGGGCAAATGTACAGGTAAGGTGATATTTACTAACACAGAGCTGAATAAGGCTTCAGTCACAGAATTGAATTATCTTAGCCTACAGAATTTAAAGACATATGTGTGTGTGTGTGTGTGTGTGTGTGTGTGTGTGTGTGTCATCAAGAAAAGTATGCAGTCACACACACATACATATCCAGGCAAGCATATGCATGTCATTTATTTTTGGAAGTTTTAAGTGAAACTTTGTAAGCATATTTAAATTCAAATCCTAACTTTACTGCTTGTAATCTATGTGGTTTGGCCAATGTAGTTATTTCCCAAAGTCTTCGGTAAAAAGAATAATAATAGTAACCTATTTCAGAGAGCTGTTGATAATGCTACATTTAATAATAGATACAAATGATTAAAAATACATGTGGCAAAAATATCAGTATTTTTATACCTAGAAAGAAAACACATTACAAGAAGAAAGAATAGCCTATGCAATAACCATTACAATATTTATCTATATTGTATATATTTTCTCTTCAGCTTCTCTGATTCTGTATACAAAACATGATAGTCTTTATGTAACTACATATCTGGGGAATATTCAGATAAGCTTTGAAAACTTTCCAAATAAAGTGGATGTATTGGTCCAGGTAGGCTAAAAGTTGGCTAGAGGGAAAGCCACACACATATGTGTGTACAATCCCTTCCACCCTACCATATACCCCAAGAAACCATAAAACTCAATTATATTTCACATTTCATTGGTTAAATGTCTTAAAATATTGACTTCAGTAAAGTTTCAGGATACAAAATCAATGTTACCAAAATTAGTAGCATTTTCATACACTAATAACATTAAAGTTGAGAGCCAAATCAAGAACTCAAGCCCATTTGTAGTAGCCACATATACACACGAAAATACTTAGAGAAAGCACAGATGATACAAATGGGAAAAAAATTTATGCTCATGGATTGAAATAATCAATATAATTAAAATGGACATACTGCTGAAAGCAATATACAGATTCAATGCTATTCTTATGAAACTACCAACATGTTTTATGGAACTAGAAGAAAAAAAACTTTTAAAATTCATATGGAATCAAAAAACAGCCAAAGCATCCTGAGCAAAAAGAACAAGGACAGAGGCATTACATTACCCAGTTTCAAACTAAGCTGTAAGTCCACAGTAGCCAAAACAACATGGTACTGGTACAAAAACACATAGATCAATGGAACAGAATAGAAAACTCAGAAATACAGCCACACACCTACAGCCCGTCTGATATACAGTGAAGTTGACAAAAATAAGCAATGGGGAAAAGACTGCCTATTTAATAAATAGTACTGGGATACTGGCTAGCCACATGTAGAAGAATGAAACTGGACTTCCACCTTTTGCCATATATAAAATTAACTGAAGATGGATTAAAGATTAAAATGTAAGACCTCAAACCACAAGAATCCTAGAAGAAAACCTAGGAAATGCCATTCTGTACAGGGGCCTTGGGAAAGAATTTATGACTAAGTCTTCAAATGCAATTGCAACAACAACAAAAATTGACAAGTGGTACCTAGTTAAACTAAAGAGCTTCTGCATAACAAATGTTCTAGCAACAGAGTAAACAGACAACATACAAAATGGGAGAAAATATTTATAACCCATGCATCCAACAAAGGCCTAATATTCAGAATCTACAAGGAACTGAAACAATTCAACAACCCAAAACAGCCTCATTTTAAAAATGGACAGGAGACAAGAACAGACACATTTTAAAAGAAGACATATGAGTGGTAAACAAACATCTGAAAAAAATGCCCAACCTTACTGATCATCAGAGAACTGCAAATGAAAACCATAATGAGATTCCAGAATGCACCAATCTGAATGGTTATTACTAAAAAGTCAAAAAACAACAAATGGTAGCAAGGAGTCGTTTAAAGGGAATGCTTATACACTGTTGGTAAGAATGTAAATTACTTCAGCCACTGTGGAAAGCAATTTGGAGAGTTCTCAAAGAACATAGAACAGAACTGTCATACAATCCAGCAATCTCGTTACTCGGTATAATTCCAAAATAAACTGTTCTACCAGAAAGAGATGTACTCCCATTTTCATTACAGTGCTATTCACAATAGCAAAGATATGGAATCAACTTATGTGTCCATCAACAATGGACTGAACAAAGAAAATACGGTACATATATACCGTGGAATACTGCACAACCACAAAAGAAAAAAAAATTGTGTCCTTTGCAGCAACATGGATGTGCTGGAGGCCATTATCCTAAGCAAATTAATGCAGGAACATGTTCTCCCTCATAAGTGGGAGCTAAATATTGGGTACTCATGGGCATGAAAATGGCAACAATAGAAACTGGGGACTACTAGAAGAGGGAAAGAGGGAGGGGGACAATGGATGAAAAACTAACTATTGGGGACTATGCTCAGTACCTGGGTGATAGGATCATTCGTACCCCAATCCTCAGCATCACGCAATGTATACAGGTAACAAACCTGCATATATACCCTATGAAGCTAAAATAAAAGTTGAAAAAAGTTATTTCAATAAAAACTTAACAGAAGTAAATTATATATTACAGCAATATATGCAGTAGAAATTAATTATCATTAGGCTTACATCCTTAAACCAAAGGTGAATCATATCAAATCTGCAAAGTACAATTCTTATTAAACCTCAACCAAAGTTCCTTTGGGGCTTCATCTCCTTCTGGAGGAATTTATATTGTAAAAGTCTTTAAAGATAAATAGTTATAGAGACCTGTAATTTCTGCCAATATGCCAGCCAAACTCAACATCAACGAAGACAATTCCTCACATTGGGGAGGAGTTATGAGGGGCAGGGAGAGGCTGAAGTCAGTGTTCCTTACCAATCTCTGCCTCCAGCCTCCCAAAGCCCCAGCAAGCTCAGTAGATCATAATGTGGGACTGCGTTATTCACATGTATGTTACCCATCAGGGAACATTTTGATAGTATCTCAGGATCAAGTAAAAAAGTGTTGGTGAAGTGCTTTACATTTAAATGAGAAAATGATACATCTTTGTCAGTTATTACAATAAAATAACTGAAAGATATACCTACCAACCTTTTTTTTTTTTTTTTTTTTTTTTTTTTGAGATGGTGTCTTGCTCTGTTGCTCAGGCTGGAATGCAGTGGCACGATCTTGGCTCACTGAAACTTCCAGCTCCTGGTTTCAAGCCATTCTCCAGCCTCAGCCTCCTGAGTAGCTGGTATTACAGGCACACACCACTACACCTAGCTAATTTTTGTATTTTTAGTAGGGACTGGGTTTCACCATGTTGGCCAGGGTGACCTCGAACTCCTGACCTCGTGATCTGCCCATCTCAGCCTTCCAAAGTGCTGGGATTACAGGCATGAGCCACCACACCCGGCCCATTTTCTTTACTGGAATAATAATGTTTGTTAGTATTGTTCTAATGGCAATCAAAATTACAATGTAGTTTGCCGAAATCGTCACTCTGTCTCTCTTTCTCTCTCTCTCTCCTTCTCTACCTACATTTCTAGTTATATATTATTTCTCCGATAACATCGACATTACTCGTAAACTAAATAATGTTCCTGGAATCTCTGTAATTAAGAGGAAAGATAGCATCTAAGAATTGTGTTCCCTTACCTGTCACACCAGCTTGGTTAATAAGCAGAAAAAACACAAGGCTTAAATGCTCAGCTGATAAAAAGGCTTACCTCCTTCACTAGGCTTTAAAAAGGGTTGATTTTACACATTGGCGGCTGTGTAATGTTGTCTAGGGGATATAGGACAGCGTACATTATCTACTGAAATTTTGGGGATCCCACCATGTAAAGACCCATTTCTTTAGGTCTAACTGACACTTTGCTGTGTGGGTCCCATTAAAAATACATACTATTTCTGAATCTTTGTCATTCTCCATCTCAGTGATACTCAGAGGGCACTTAGATTATCAACTAAAGAAGTGTCGTATCAAAACATAAGCCACTGTGAGAGAACCAAAGTTGCATACAACATATTAACTTGTTTCCCCAAGATCAGCCCTTGGAATTGGGTTGAAGAAAGTCCCTCAGGAGATCAACATTTTAACTCTATACCTAAAATATCTTATAGTAGTCCTTAAAATAGTGGAGTGTCCTTTACAATGATCTTGCTAACTAGCTATACAATGGCAGGCACTACTTTTCTGGTTTCAATGAGACACAAGTGGCTAATTTAAATTTCTTTAACACTTTTAAAAACCTGTGGCTTTTTGACCTTGATACAGCATCTGATGTGCTTTCAAGGCACCCTTGTATCAGGACAGTTAACCTCTTTGTTTTCATTTCTGTAATCATCACAGAAGACCCTCTAACCCCTTAGCCCATTTGTTTTATTCCCTATGGACAGAGGGTGAACAAAAATAATGTAAACAATAAGATGAAAGAAACAACATTAACCATCTTCAATATTTTACATTCAGTTTTTTATGGACCTATCTGTGTAAATACAGGACAAAAATAAACGTGACAGGATGAGAAGCAATATATTTCTTGTAGATTTGGCCTCTAATGACATACTGGAAGCAATTTTTGAGTAGTTAGCCAAAGTGGAAATAGTTAACTTGTAGTTTATTAAATATCTATAACCAAGTTACCTCCACTTTTCATGTTGAAAGTCACCCCTTACTCTGACCTACAGGAATGACATGTATACTATCTATCTTGATATTATATAATTATGTTAATCTAAAAAAACCAGAAGTCATTGAGGCATATTTAGTCTGGTTTACAGTAGTCCCTAATCGTTGTCGTTAGTTGCTGAAAGATTTAGCAATGAGTTTTAAGATTTATTTTTCAAGTTAGTCTACACAGACATAACTCAAAATTTGTTTTATTTATATGACTTGTCTCCCTCATGATTCATTTTTGAACCAGCCTTCAGGCAAAAGCAATGTTAGCTTGCCTAGGGGAAGCTCATTTAATTTGATAGTGATAATTTTTTTGACAGCTGGTAATTTACTTATTTACAGCTTCCTGATTATGTTTTCTAATGCTGTAGTTATTTATATAAAATAATAATCTTCAGTTAAAGAATCCTTATTTTCTATTAATTGTTCCACTAAGAAAAAACAAACTTTAACTTTTTTTCTTACTAGTATTAGTATCTTGTGATTTTGTTCTCACCTTAGTATAATGGTGATTATCATTTCATGCATATGATAAGAGAGATCCAGCTCTTATTGTCGAAAGATTTTTTTCCAGTTCACTATTACTAAAGGAATGCACCTTACCCATGACTGTCATTGATGATGGTTTAGCCACAGTGATATTTTGGGATAAGGCATCCCAGAAAAGTTTAAGCTACATGTTTGTAGGCTTCAGAATATGCAAAAGGTCTTCCCTTTTTCCATCTTTTTAGGCTCACAAGGCATTTGAAGGGAAAATATTATTTAAATATGTTAACAGGAAAGTATATTGTTCAAATAGTGAGAGTTATATAAATGTACCAAAGCACTTTAGCAATTACGATGTGTTAGATAGCTTTTTTGCATGGAACATAAGGCTATTTATTAAATGGGTAACATGGTTGATCTTTCCAATAAAAGATGAATTTTGCTTTAATGTGGCAATATCCATTATAGGTCTTTATGATAAACAGTTTTCTAGGTTTGAATATATTCATTTTTTTTTAAACAGAAACATTTTGTTTAGCATAAAACATACTAGAGGGGTCGGGGAAATCCCTTTCCTAGCAACAGGAAGCTGTGAGAGACAGTACCTGGAAAACTGGGACACTCCCACCCTAATACTGTGCTTTTCCAATGGCCTTAGCAAACTGCACACTAGGAGATTATATCCTGCGCCTGGCTGGGAGGGTTCCACCCCCATAGAACCTCGCACATTGCTAGCACAGCAGCCTGAGATGGAACTGCAAGGTGGCAGCTAGGCTCGGGGAGGGGCATCCACCATTGCTGAGACTTCAGTAGGTAAAGTCACAGGGAAGCTCGAACTGAGTGGAGCCCACCTCAGCTCAGTGAGGCCTGCCTGCCTCTGTAGACTCCACCTCTAGGGGCAGGGAATAGCTGAACAAAAGGCAGCAGAAACTTCTGGAGACTTAAACGTACCTGTCTGACAGCTTTGAAGAGAGTAGTGGTTCTCCCAGCATGGAGTTTGAGATCTGAGAATGGACAGACTGCCTCAAGTGGGTCCCTGACCCTCAAGTAGCCTAACTGGGAGACACCTCCCAGTTGGGGCTGACTGACACCTCATACAGCTGAGTGCTCCTCTGAGACAAAGCTTCCAGAGGAAGTATTAGGCAGTAACATCTGCTGTTCTGCAATATTTGCTGTTCTGCAGTCTCTGCTGGTGATACCCAGGCAAACAGGGTCTGGAGTGGACCTCTAGCAAACTCCAACAGACCTGCAGCTGAGGGTCCTGACTGTTAGAAGGAAAACTAACAAACAGAAAGGACATCCACACCAAAACCTCATCTGTACGTCACCATCATCAAAGACCAAAGGTAGATAAAACCACAAAGATGGGGAGAAACCAAAGCAGAAAAGCTGAAAATTCTAAAAATTAGAGTGCCTCTTCTCCTCCAAAAGAATGCAGCTCCTCGCCAGCAATGGAACAAAGCTAGACAGAGAATGACTTTGACAAGTTGAGAGAAGAAAGCTTCAGACAATCGGTAATAACAAACTTCTCCAAGCTAAAGGAGGATGTTCAAACCCATTGCAAAGAAGCTAAAAACCTTGAAAAAAGATTAGATGAATGGCTAACTAGAATAAACAGTGCAGAGAAGGCCTTAAATGACCTGATGGAGCTGAAAACCATGGCACGAGAACTATGTGACACGTGCACAAGCTTCAGTAACCAATTAATCAAGTGGAAGAAAGGGTATCAGTGATTGAAGATCAAATGAATGAAATGAAGCAAGAAGAGAAGTTTAGAAAAAAAAAAAGAGTAAAAAGAAATGAACAAAGCCTCCAAGAAATATGGGACTATGTGAAAAAACCAAACATACATGTAATTGGCATACCTGAAAGTGATGGGGAGAATGGAACCAAGTTGGAAAACACTCTGCAGGATATTATCCAGGAGAACTTCCCCAACCTAGCAAGTCAGGCCAACATTCAAATTCAGGAAATACAGAGAATGCCACAAAGCTACTCCTTGAGAAGAGGAACCCCAAGACACATAATGGTCAGATTCACCAAAATTGAAATGAAGGAAAAAATGTTAAGGGCAGTCAGAGAGAACAGTCAGGTTACCCACAAACGGAAGCCCATCAGAATAACAGCGGATCTCTTGGCTGAAACTCTACAAGTCAGAAGAGAGTGGGGGCCACTACTCAACATTCTTAAACGAATTTTCAACCCAGAGTTTCATATCCAGCCAAACTAAGCTTCATAAATGAAGGAGAAATAAAATCTTTTACAGACAAACAAATGCTGAGAGATTTTGTCACCACCAGGCCTGCCTTACAAGATCTCCCGAAGGAAGCACTAAACATGGAAAGGAACAACGGGTACCAGTCACTGCAAGAACATGCCAAAATATAAAGATGATCAATGATATGAAGAATCCGCATCAACTATCGAGCAAAATAACCAGCTAACATCATAATGACAGGATCAAATTCACACATAACAAAATTAACCTTAAATGTAAATGGGCTAAATTCTCCAATTAAAAGACACAAATTGGAAAACAGTCAAGACACATCAGTGTGCTGTGTTCAGGAGACCCATCTCACATGCAGAGACACACATAGGCTTCAAAATAAAGGGATGGAGGAAAACCTACCAAGCAAATGGAAAACAAAAAAAAAGTAGGGTTTGCAATCCTAGTCTTTGATAAAACAGACTTTAAACCAACAAAGATCAAAAGAGACAAAGAAGGCCATTACATAATGGTAAAGAGATCAATTCAACAAGAAGAGCTAACTATCCTAAATATATATGCACCCAATACAGGAGCACCTAGATTCATAAATCAAGTCCTTAGAGACCTACAAAGAGACTTAGACTCAAACACAATAATAATGGGAGACTTTAACACCCCACTGTCAACGTTAGACAGATCAACGAGACAGAAAGTTAAAAAGGATATTAGGGAATTGAACTCAGCTCTGCACCAAGTGGACTTAATAGACATCTATAGAACTCTCCACCCCAAATCAACAGAATATACATTCTTATCAGCATCACATCACACTTATTCCAAAGTTGACCACACAGTTGGAAGTAAAGCACTCTTCAGGAAATATAAAAGAACAGAAATTATAACAAACTGTCTCTCAGACCATAGTTTAATCAAACTAGAACTCAGAATTAAGGAGCTCACTCAAAACCACTCAACTACATGGAAACTGAACAACCTGCTCCTGAGTGACTACTGGACACATAATGCAATGAAGGCAGAAATAAAGATGTTCTTTGAAACCAGTGAGAACAAACACACAACATACCAGAATCTCTAGGACACATTTAAAGCAGTGTGTAGAGGGAAATTTATAGCACTAAATGCCCATAAGAGAAAGCAGGAGAGATCTGAAATTGACACTCTAAAATCACAATTAAAAGAATTAGAGAAGCAAGAGCAAACACATTCAAAAGCTAGCAGAAGGCAAGAAATAACTAAGATCAGAACAGAACTGAAGGAGATAGAGACACAAAACACCCTTCAAAAAGTCAGTGAATCCAGAAGCCAGTTTTTGGAAAAGATCAACAAAATTGATAGACCACTAGCAAGACTAATAAGAGAGAAGAATCAAATAGATGCAATAAAAAATGATAAAGAGGATATCACCACCAATCCCACAGAAATACAAAATACCATCAGAGAATACTATAAATACATCTGTGCAAATAAACTAGAAAATCTAGAAGAAATGGATAAATTCTTGGACACATACACCCTTCCAAGACTCAACCAGGAAGAAGCTGAATCCCTAAATAGATCAATAACAGGCTCTGAAGTTGAGGCAATAATTAATAGCCTACCAACAAAAAAAGTCCAGGACCAGACGGATTCACAGCTGAATTCTACCAGAGGTACAAGCAGGAGCTGGTACCATTCCTTCTGAAACTCTTCCAATCAATAGAAAAAGAGGGAATCCTCCCTAATTCATTTTATGAGACCAACATCATCCTGATATCAAAGCCTGGCAGAGACACACCAAAAAAAGAGAATTCTAGACCAATATCCCTGATGAACATCGATGCAAAAATCCTCAATAAAATACTGGCAAACTGAATCCAGCAGCACATCAAAAACGCTTATCCACCACAATCAAGTTGGCTTCATTCCTGGGATGCAAGTCTGGTTCAACATACGCAAATCAATAAATGTAATCCATCATATAAACAGAACCAAAGACAAAAGTTATATGGTTATTTCAATAGGTGCAGAAAAGGCCTTCGACAAAATTCAACACCCCTTCATGCTAGAAACTCTCAATAAACTAGGTATTGATGGGACATATCTCAAAATAATAACAGCTATTTATGACAAACCCACAGCCAATATCATACTGAATGGGCAAAAACTGGAAGCATTCCCTTTGAAAACTGGCACAAGACAGGGATGCCCTCTCTCACCACTCCTATTCAACATAGTGTTGGAAGTTCTGGCCAGGGCAATGAGGCAACAGAAATAAATAAAGGTATTCAATTAGGAAAGGAGGAAGTCAAATTGTCCCTGTTTGCAGATGACATGATTGTATATTTAGAAAACCCCATCATCTCAGCCCAAAATCTCCTCAAGCTGATAAGCAACTTCAGCAAAGTCTCAGGATACAAAATCAATGTGCAAAGATCACAAGTATTCCTATACACCAAAAACAAACAGAGAGCCAAATCATGAGTGAACTCCTATTCACAATTGCTTCAAAGAGAATAAAATACCTAGGAATCCAACTTACAAGGGATGTGAAGGACCTCTTCAAGGAGAACTGCAAACTACTGCTCAGTGAAATAAAAGAGGACACAAACAAATGGAAGAACATTCCATGATCATGGATAGGAAGAATCAATATTGTGAAAATGGCCATACTGCCCAAGGTAATTTATAGATTCAATGCCATCCCAATCAAGGTACCAATGACTTTCTTCCAGAATTGGAAAAAAACTACTTTAAAGTTCATATAGAACCAAAAAAGAGCCCACATTGTCAAGGGAATCCTAAGCCAAAAGAGTAAAGCTGGAGGCATCACACTACCTGACTTCAAACTATATTCCAAGGCTGCAGTAACCAAAACAGCATGGTACTGGCACCAAAACAGAGATACAAACCAATGGAACAGAATAGAGCCCTCAGAAATAATACCACACATCTACAACCATCTGATCTTTGACAAACCTGACAAAAGTAGGAAATGGGGGAAGGATTCCCTATTTAATAAATGGTGCTGGGAAAATTGGCTAGCCATAAGTAGAAAGCTGAAACTGGATCCTTTCCTTACTCCTTATACGAAAATAATTCAAGATGGATTGGAGACTTAAATGTTAGACCTAAAACCATAAACACTCTAGAAGAAAACCTAGGCAATACCATTCAGGCCATAGCCATGGGCAAGGACTTCATAACTAAAACACCAAAATCAATGGCAGCAAAAGTCAAAATTGACAAATGGGATCTAATTAAAGTAAAGAGCTTCTGCGCAGCAAAAGAAACTACCATTAGAGTGAACAGGTAACTTACAGAATGGGAGAAAATTTTTACAGTCTACCCATCTGACAAAGAGCTAATATCCAGAATCTACAAAGAACTTAAATTTACAGGAAAAAAATCAATCAACCCCATCAGAAAGTGGGCAAAGGATATGAACAGACACTTCTCAAAAGAAGACATTTATGCAACCAACAGACACAAGAAAAAATGCTCATCATCACTGGCCATCAGAGAAATGCATATCAAAACCACAATGAGATACTATCTCACACCAATTAGAATGGTGATCATTAAAAAGTCAAGAAACAACAGGTGCTGGAAAGTATGTGGAGAAATAGGAATGCTTTTACGTTGTTGGTGGGACTGTAAACTAGTTCAACCATTGTGGAAGACAGTGTGGCGATTCCTCAAGGATCTAGAACTGCAAATACCATTTGACACAGCCATCCCATTACTGGGCATATAATAAAAGGATTATAACTCATGCTGCTCAATGACACATGCACACGTATGTTTATTGTGGTACTATTCACAATAGCAAAGACTTAGAACCAACCCAAATGTCCATCTATGATAGACTGGATTAAGAAAATGTGTCACATATATACCATGCAATACTATGCAGCTATAAAAAAGGATGAGTTCATGTCCTTTGTAGGGACATTGATGAAGCTAGAAACCATCATTCTGAGCAAACTGTTGCAGGGCAGAAAACCAAACACCGCATGCTCTCACTCATAGGTGGGAATTGAACAATGAGAACACTTGGACACAGGGTGGCGAACGTCACACACCGGGGCCTGTTGTGGGGTATTGGGGGGGGGGGAGGGTTAGCATTAGGAGATATAGCTAATGTAAATGACGAGTTAATGGGTGCAGCACACCAACATGGCACATGTATACATATGTAACCTGCACGTTGTGCACATGTACCCTAGAACTTAAAGTATAATAATAAAAAACACACTGAATTATATACTTTTTAAAAAAGTTAGAATTTTAAATGTGAAAGTTATCTGCTTTCAGACAAGCCAAGAAAACAAATATTTTATTTTCCAGCTTTATTGAAGAATAAATTAACAAATAAACAATGTATATAATTTAAGGTGTATTATATGGTGATATGATAGGTGAATATATTGTAAAATGATTACCACAACCATGCTCATTAAAACATTCCTCACAGTGACTCTTGAGTACACCCGGAAGTCCCTTTCTTCAATGTGTACTTTCACTTTGCAATAAATCTCCATACTTTGACTTAAAAAAGTTCATCACCTCATATATTTACCATTTGTGTGTGTGTGTGGTGAGAACACTTACTATCTTGGACTTAGTATATTTCTTAGAAAATTTTAAGTAAAAAATACTATGTTGTTAACTACAGTCACCATGTCATACATTAAATCCCCCGAACTTATTCATCTTACAACTGAAAGTTTGGACTTTTTGACCTACATACGCTCATTTCCCATCCCCTACCTCCTTCCACCTACTCTCTGCTTTTAAGCGTTCAACTTTTTAGATTCACATATAAGTGGTATCATACATCACTATATATATCTTCCTATATCTGGCTTATTTCACTTAACACAATGAAAGCATATAAGGATTGCATTTTTCCATTCTGTAGGTTTTCTTTACATTGTGTTTATTTTTTCCTTTGCTGTGTAGAAGCTTTTCAATTTGATACAGACCGCTTGTTTATTTTTGCTTTTGTTGACTTTGCTTTTTGTGTCATATAAAAATATCATTGCCCAGATTAATTTCAAGGAGCCTTTTTTCTGTGTTTACTTTTAGGAGTTTTATAGCTTTAAGTCTCATATTTAAGTATTTAATCTATTTTGATTCAATGTTTGTGTACTATGTAAGTTAAGGGTCCAGTTTCATTCCTTTGTCTGTGAATATTCAGTTTTTCAGACACCATTTATTGAAGATACTGTCCTTCCTCCATTGTGAATCCTGGGCACTCTCATTAAAGATTAGTTGACCTCATATGTGGACAGCATATGCACGCATGGGTATTGGCTCTCTATTCTGATCCATTAGTCTATGTGTCTGTTTTTATGCCAATACCATATTTTTTATTACTATAGCTTTGTAGTATAGTTTGAGTTCAGGAAATGTAGTGCATCAAGCTTTGCTGTTTTTACTCAAAATTACTTGTAGTTTGGGAGGCTTTATGAACACCTTGGGAGGCTGAGGTGGGTGAAGCACTGGAACCCAGGAGTTTGAGACCACACAAAAATTAGTCAGGTGTGGTGGCGTGCACCTGTAGTCCCAGTTATTCAAGAGGCACAGGTGAAAGGATTGCTTGAGCCCAGTAGGTTAAGACTGCAGTGGACCGTGATTGTACCACTGTACTCCAGCCCAGGTGAGAGAGTGAAACTCTATACCAAAAAAAAAAAAAAAAAAAAAAAAAAAAAAAAAAAAAAAAAAAAGAGTTAATTTGGTATTTGGAGTGTTCGTGGTTTCATACATTTTAGAATTGTATTTTTTATTTCTGTGAAACATGCCATTGGAATATGGTAGGGATTGCATGGAATCTGTAGATTGTTTGAGGTAGTATGGACATTTTAACATTTTATTTACTTGTGTCTTCTTCAATTTATTTCATCAGTGTTTGATAGTTTTCATTATACAGATCTTCTACCTCCTTGGTTAAATTTATTCATAAGTATTTTATCATTTCTGATGTTATTGCAAATGGGATTGTTTTCTTAATTTTGTTCTCAGATAGTTAATTGTTAGTGTATAGAAATACAACATGATTTTTTATGTTGATTTTGTATCACGAAACTTCACTGAAATCATTTATTCTAACAGTTTTATAGTGGCGTTTGAGGGTTTTCTCTACATAAAATGAAGTCATTTTCAAACAAATACTTTGGCTTCCTGCTTTCTGATTTGGATACTTTTTTTTCTTCTTCTTACCTAATTGCTCTGGTTAGGACGTTATTACATTGAATAGAAGTGGTAAGAGAGACACATTCGTCTTGGTCCTGATCTTAAAGGAAAACCTTTCAACTTTTCATCATTGAGTCTAATTTTTACTGTTGGCTTGTAACATGTGGCCTTTATTATGTTGACTTACATGTCTGCTACACGTAATTTCTTGAGAGTTTTATCATGGAAAGATAATAAATTTTGTCAAATTCATTTTCTGCATCTATTGAGATCATGTGAAATTTATCCTTCATGCTATTAGTGTGGTATACAACACGTTTCGACTTGCATATGTTGAACCATCTTTCAGCCCAGAGATAAATCCCACTTGATTATGGTGAATGACCCATTTGCACAGGGATAATTCCCAATTGATCATTGTGAATGATCCTTTTAAAGTGATGATGAATTAAATTTGCTAATATTTTGTTGAGGATTTTTACATCTATGTGCATGAGAAATATTGGTGAATAATTTTCTTTTAGCATCTTTATCTGGGTTTGGTATGAGGGTAATTCTGGCCTTTGAAAATGAGTTTAGAAGTATTCCCTTTTCAAATTTTTAGAAACGTTTGAAAAGGACTGGTTTTAATCATTTAAATATTTGGTTGAATTCATTCATGAAGACATTTTGCCCCAGACTTTTCTTTTTGGGAGATTTTCATAAGTGCTTCAAACCCTTTACATAATTATTGTTAGTCTATTTATGTTTTCCATTTCTTCATGACTCAGTTCTAGTAGGCTATATGCTACTTGGAATTTATTAATTTCTTCTAGGCTATGCAATTTATTGATGTATTGTTAATACCTGCTATAATCTTTTATATTACTATGGCATAAGTTCTTAGATCTCTTTCATTTCTAATTTATTGAGTTATCTCTTTTGTTCTGTTTTTGGCTAAAGGTTTATCAATTTTGTTTGTCTTTAAAAACTCAGTTTTTACATCAGGTATAACTCCCAATGCAAATGACGAGTTGATGGGTGCTGACGAGTTGATGGGTGCAGCACAGCAACATGGCAAAAGTATACATATGTAACAAACCTGCACGTTATGCACACGTACCCTAGAACTTAAAGTATAATAATAAAAAATAATTTAAAAAAACCCTCAGTTTTGTTAATCATTTTAATTGTCTTTCTAGTATCCATTTTATTTATGCTCCAATCTTTATATTTTCTTTCTGCTAATTCTGGGTTTATTTGTTCTTTTTCTAGTTTCTTCAGATGTAAAATTAGGTTGCTTATTTGAGATCTTTATTATTAATAAATGTAGGCATTTGTCAGTATGAACTTCCCTCTTAGGACTTCTTGTACTGCATCTTTTACATTTTTGCATGTTGTCTTTTTCTTTTTCATTTGTCTACTGATACTTTTTGATTTCTTCTTTGGCCCATTGATTTCATCGAGTGTGTGTTGTTTACTTTCCACATTATTTGTGAATTTTCCTATTTTTCTCCTCTTACAGACTTCTAGTTTCATACCACTGGATTGATACCAATCTTACCAAATATATCAAATATCTCTTAAGATATTTGATATAATTTCAGTCCTCTTAAATTTGCTCAGATTTACAGTCTAACACAATACACCCTGGAGAATATTCTGTATACACTTGAGAAGAATGTGCATTCTTCTTTTGTTAAATGGCATTTTCTGCATATGTCTCTAAGGTCCATTTGATCTATAGTGTTCATCAAGTCTGCTATTTCCTTATTGATTTTCTGTCTGGATGATATATCCATTATTGAAATCCCTTACTATTGTATTACTATTTTTCCTTTCAGTTCTGTTTATATTTTCGTTACATATTTGGGTGCTGCAATGTAGAGTACATACATATTTACAATTGTTACATCCTTTTGATGATTCAATTCCTTTATCATTATATAGTGACTTTTTTTTTTCTCTTGTGACAGATTTTGACTGAAAGTCTATTTTGTCTCATATAAGTACCACTGCTTCCTTTTGGATACCATTTCCGTGGAATATCTTTTTCTGTTCCTTCACTTTTAGCCTATGTGTGTCCTTAAAGCTAAAGTTAGTCTCTCATAGGGAGCATGTTGCTGCAAATTTTTTTAAATACACTAAGTCACTGTGTATTTCTTGATTGGATAATTTAATCTGTTTACAATTAAAGCAATTATTGATTGGCAAGCACTTATTACAGGCACACCTTTGAGGTATTACAGGTTCAGTTCTGGTATATCACCATAAAGCAAACATCACTATGAAGTGAGTGATACAAAATTTTTGGATTCCTATAAATATAAAAGTTATGTTTATACTATACTATGGTCTATGAGGTGTGAAATGCCATATGTCTAAAAAACAATGCATACACCTTAATTAAAAAATAACATATTGGTAAAAACTGCTAACAATTATATGAGCCTTCAGTGAGTTGTAATCTTTTTGTTTATGAAGCATCTTGCCTCAATGTTGATGGCTGCTAACTGATCAGGGTGGTAATTGCTGAAGGTGGAGGTGGCTAGCGCATTTTTTAAGATAACAGTAAAGTTTGCCACTTTGATTTACTCTTCCTTTCCTGAAAGATTTCTGTGTAGCATACAATGCTGTTTGATAGGATTTTATCCACAACAGGACTTCTTTAACAATTGGAGTCAATCCCCTCAAACTCTGTCACTGCTTTATTAACTAGGTTTATGTAATGTTCTAATCCTTTGTTGTCATTTCAACAATATCCATAGCATCTTCATCAAGAGTAGATTCCACTACAGTAAACCTTTTTTTTTTTTTTTTTTTTTTTTTGAGATGGAGTCTCACTCTGTCACCCAGGCTGGAGTGCAGTGGTGCGATCTGGGCTAACTGCAAGCTCCGCCTCCTGAGTTCACGCCATTCTCCTGCCTCAGTCTCCCAAGTATATGGGACCACAGGTGCCCACCACCATGCCCAGCTAATTTTTTTGTATTTTTAGTAGAGACATGGTTTCACCATGTTAGCCAGGATGGTCTCGATCTCCTGACCTCATGATCCGCCCACCTTAGCCTCCCAAAGTGCTGGGATTACAGGCGTGAGCCACCGTGCCCAGCCCACTTTCTTTGCTCATCCTTAAGCAACTTCGCATTTGTTAAAGTTTCATCATGAGATTTTTGGCAATGCTGTCACATCTTCAGGTCTCACTTGCAATTCTAGTTCCTTGCAGTTCTACCACATCTGTAGTTTCTTCTTTCACTGAGTTATTTAACTCTTCAAAGCCATCTGTGAAGGTTAGACTCAACTTCTTGCGAACTGCTTTTATTTATTTATTTATTTATTTATTTATTTATTTATTTAGAGACTTAATAAGACTTCGAGACGTATTAAGACTCACTCTTGTTGCCCAGGCTGGAGTACAATGACGCGATCTCGGCTCACTGCAACCTCCGCCTTCCGGGTTCACACGGTTCTCTTGCCTCAGCCTCCTGAGTAGCTGGAATTACAGGTGTGGGCCACCACGCCCAGCTAATTTTTGTATTTTTAGTAGAGACGGGGTTTCACCATATTGTTTAAGCTGGTCTGGAACTCCTGACCTCACGTGATTCTCCTGTCTAGGCCTCCCAAAGTGTTGGGATTACAGGCATGAGCCACTGCGCCTGGTGGCGAACTGCTTTTAATGTTGCTGTTGTGACTTCCTCTCATGAATCACAAATGTTCTTACTGGCATCTAGAATGCTGAATTCTTTCCAGATGGTGTTTGATTTACTTTGCCCAGATCCATCAGAAGAATCACTATCTATGGCAGCTACAACTTTAAAAGATGTATTTATTTAATAATAAGACCTGACAGTCAAAGTTACTACTTGATTTATGGGTTGCAGTATGGCTATTGTGTTAGCAGGCATAAAAACATTGATATCCTTTATACCTTCATCAGAGAGCTTTTTAGGTGACTATATGCATTGTCAATGAGCAACAGTATTTTAAAAGAAATTTTTTTTTTTCCTGAGCAATAGGTTTCAACAAATAACGTAAAATATTCAACCATGTCATAAAGAGATGTGCTGTCATCCAGTCTTTGTTGTTTTTATTTCTAGAGCACAGGCAGAGTAGATTTAACACAATAATTAAGGGCCCTAGGATTTTCAATATGGTAAATCAGCTTTGGATTCAACCTATGGTCACCAGCTGTGTTAGCCCTTAAGAAGAGAGTAAACCAGTCCTTGGAAGCTTTGAAGACAGGTATTGACTTCTCCTTTTTTGCCATCAGAGTGCTAGATGCCATCTTTTTTCAATAGAAGGCTATTTTGTCTACATTGACTGAAAGCCTTACCAATAACATAAGCATTTGATTAACACATATTTTGTGTAGTCTATGTAGTATATATTCTTACAATAAAGTCACCTAAACAAAAGAAAATTCTTTTTAAAACTATCATGTGGAAGAAAAAATGTATTTGCTTTTTGTACCTGGAAGTGGATCATGATAAGGTTCTTCATCTTCGTCTTTACATTGAGTAGCCTGAAGAGGAGGTGGAGGAAGAAGGGGAGGTAGAAGGGTAGGCAGGAGAGGCAGACACACTTGGTATAACTTTTGTTGGAAAAAATCCACATGTAAGTGAACTCACACAGTTCAAACCCACGTAGGCCCACGTAGGCCAAGTGTACTTCAACTCTGCTGTTGAATTTGCATAAATACCTCTATTGTTAACTGTCATTTGATGTGTGTTTGATAATTTCCAACCTCCTGAATGTTTTGCTCCAACGTCAAATTTACATCTGGTATCAAAGTCACCATTTTCCCTTCTGATCTCCTGTTCCTGATCATGGAATGTCACATGTCTTGGTTAGACACAGTCTGAATGTCAGTGTTAGCTTCACATTTCCCTTTTCCTTCTCTTCCAGTATTTAGCCAATTATTTCAAAAATTCAACTGATGTTACATTCTCACTCTTAATTCCATTACCCATCTCATGAACAACTGACAAGATTCATTCAAATTTTTATTTACTCTGCATAAATCATTGTGAAATCACTTAATCCTTTGATCTTCAATTTCTTGTCTCTATTATTTTGTAGTGGTTGAGGCCCTTTATCCACTGAAGGTTCACTGCTGGAATGAATTGACAGTAGACAGAATGGACAGAAAAAAAAGGCATACAAACTTATTAACATGCACATTGACATGGGAGACCCACAAATACGAGACCCAAAAGAAGGGCCAGATAGTTTGGGATTAAATGCCCTCTTCAGGCCAGGCACAGTGGCTTCTGCCTGTAATCCCAGGTCTTCATGAGGCTAAGGTGGGAGGGTCAACTGAGGCCAGAAATTTGAGACTAGCCTGGGCAACATAGTGAGACATTGTTTCTACAAAAACTACAAAATAAAAATTAGCCAGGTATTGTGACATGTACCAGTAGGTTTATATGCTCAGTAGATGAGGTGAGAAGATAGCTTGAGCCCAGGAGTTTGAGATTACAGTGAGCTGTGATTGATCCACTGCATTCTAGCCTGTAAAACAAAGCAAGACCCAGTATCTAAATTAATTAAATAAAAATTAAACTAATACTCTAATCATAAGGGAGATGGAAGTTGGGTCTATAGGCAATTTTAGAGTGGATAGTAAATAATTTTTAGAGGAAATAAATGGAACCAGGGGGCAGACATTTTCTTATGATTTTATTTAAAACTGAATGGGATGAGCAGGTTAAAGGAAAATGAGGGGCAAAACTGCACCGTGAACACTGACGGTCTTATTATATAGACTCTCAGGCAGTCTCTCTGTGCTGCCCTCAGAAAATAGATACAAAGCATATCCTGGTGTGGTGACGATATTTTATCTTTTCTTTTTCTCCAGTGATTAATCTTTTCTGGTTATTTGATGAGGTTCCTAGAAAGCGGGTTTTAAGACAATTGCATCTCTATGGAAAGGACTTTTCTGGTCAGATAAGGAAATTCCAAAGTTCCTTTCAGGGCTTTGGTGGAGGTGTGGAAGAAAAACAAGAGATTAAAAAGTTCTTGTATCTGAGGAAGATTTAGGGCCTTCCAACTTAATTTAATTCAAAATGTTCAGCAGGCCAAAACACTGTAATTTGGAGAATCATTCTCTGTGCCCCCAGTAACCTAT
Organism: Macaca thibetana thibetana; assembly: GCF_024542745.1. Taxonomy (NCBI): domain Eukaryota; kingdom Metazoa; phylum Chordata; class Mammalia; order Primates; family Cercopithecidae; genus Macaca; species Macaca thibetana. The sequence continues at coordinate 70,891,236 of NC_065592.1, forward strand.
AAAACATAGCAGTTATGGAGTATGCAATAGTTACAAACAATTTCAAACATAAGGATTAGAGAAACTGATTAAGGGTGGCTTAAACAGGAATTCATAATATTCTCATATATTCATAGATTCTCAACCTAGTAGTTGCCTATTTTAGTCCCACTCTTTTCTCATTTAGAAAAACAAAAGGGGACAGCTCACCATTAGCACTCATTTAATTTTTACATAAACACACTCTTTGAGGAGAAGCAAATCTGATTGATTTTCAGTATGAAAATGCAATATAAAAACTGCTCTTAGAATGATTTCTAAACAGAACAAACATCAGAATTATCTGAATCATCAGAATCATCTGTTGTGGAAAAATTGGATTCTTCAAATGAATCTTCAGCCAATAGCAGTTCCATAATGAAGTTAGCATCATGCGTAGAAATCCTCCATTTTCTAGGAGTTGAAATTTTCAGCCATCAAGAATCACTATATTTTTGTAAATGAAAACACCAGTAGTAGAAATAGAATGCTATAAATAGAATGACGTCTTTTGTTTCCAAAGTGAATATACTAGAGCAATGCGTAAATAATAATAAAAGCAAGATATTTTCACAAAGTTGTCTCAGGGTGAATGCTGTAGCTGCAAGCATCAGCAGAGAGTATTCTTGGAGCATATGGGAAAATGGTTAACAAGGGGAGAAGTCAGAGCAAGAGGGAATCTATCGCTTCACATTACTATTGCCTTTTCTCTGAAATCTTCCCACAAGCTTCCCAGCCAACATCGCATCTTGTTTGATAACCATAACCGAACTCATGCCCACCTGTTTCCTGAAATCAGAGGATTTTCAATACTTATCTTCACATGAGTATGTGAAGTGTGCTTGCATGTGTTAACAAGAAAGGGACAGGGAATAGAAAAAATATATTGGGTGATTAAGCACATTTGTAGGGTATCTTCTACCGCACCACTCAGATTGTTACCTGCTTGCTCAAAATCTTTCGTAACTCCTGTAGCAACTCAGTTCTTGCCTCCTTAATGGAAATAATTCTGCTGAGGGGCATAAGATAGAGACTGAGGCAAGTTTTGGCGCGGGAGTGAAAGTTTATTAAAAAATTTTAGAGCAGGAACAAAAAGAAATACACTTGGAAGAGGGCCACGTGGGTGACCTGAGAGATCCGAGTAGTCCATCTGACCCTTGTCTTGGGGTTTGTTTACATTGGCATTGATCTGAGGTTTGCATTTCTTTTCTCCAGGTTCTTCCTTTGCAGTGGGTTGTTCGCATACTCAGTGGCCTGCCAGCACTTGGTAGGGGCTATAAGTGCAGTGTGTTTACTGAAGTTGTACGCATACTCACAAGAGCTGTTTATCTCTTACCAGTTGAGTGTTCCTAGAGGAAGGTCAGATACCAGTTAAACCCTGCCATTTTGCCTCTTAGTGTGCATGCTTGAGCCCACTCAGCCAGCTCCTGAGATCTTATTGGGAAGCTGCTGATCACCGTTAGGCGCTTCTGTATAAGAAACCACCTGAGCAGGCTTAGTGTGAGCAACAAGGCTGTTTTTTCACTTGGGTGCAAGTGGGCTGAGTCTGAGAAAGGAGTCAGCAAAGGGTGGTGGGATTATCATTGGTTCTTATAGGTTTGGGATAGTTGGTGGAGTCAGGAGCAATTTTTTGTGGTCAGGGGATCGATGTTACAAAGTCCATTCTCAAGGACTGGGAGAATGTTACAAAGTACATTCACAAGAGCAGGGAGGGTGTATTGTCACAAGGGTGGGAGGAATGTTACAAAGTACATTCACAAAGATGAGACTATCACAAAGTACATTATCACAAGGGTGGGGGAATGTCATAATGGCTTGACCATGGTGCCGTCAGCTCAGAGGACCTTATAATCACCACCATCTTCAGGTGTTTTCTATCTGAGAGACTGCCTTTTTTTGGGGGGGGGGGGCACAGTCTGCAACCAACTGTTATTTTAGAGAGGCAGTGTGATAACTGCCTGACCATCTTCTGATGGTCGCCTGACATTCCTGGGGGTGAATCAGGACTCTCTTGCCTTGCTCATGGCTGCCGACCTACTCTAACACTAGCAACCTTTAAATAAGACCCGTGCATCCTATACTTCTTATGCCTGTGTAAATTTACCTCCTCTCCTTTTACTCTTTTCTTTAGTGATCCTTTCTATCTAATGGCTGTTAGATATGGTAACAGAATGACAAATGGTTTAGCATGGTAAACCATTTGAGGGTTAGGTTCACCGTTCCCTCTAAAAGCTACTTCTGTGTAAGATATTTGTTGAGTGAATATATTAATTTGGTTCACTTTATTTATTTATTTATTTATTTTTGACTTCTTTTCTACTTTGTGCATTTTCTTCTTTCTGTACTTCTTACAGAAGTCTGTTAATGTTGTTTCTAAGCTCTGTTTCTCACTCAATAAGAGTATTTGTCTGAGTTCAAGAGGAACATTAATGTTCTTGAGCAAGAGGCTGATAAACACACGTTTGAAAGGTCATTCTTCCTTTGAGAATAGAGTAATTAGGTACCATTTCAACCAAATTGCTTTTTAAGCTGAAAAAGTTAGAATCTAGCTTTCACTGAAGAATAGCTTTTCTAGCGCCAATAATAAAGGCATAAAAGTGGATTTTAAGAAATCTCAATATGTATAAACCCTGAGTTATAATAGGAGAAAAAGCTTTAAGTATTCAAATTTACTTTTTTATTTTGTAAAACTAATCTGAAAGGGTTCCTTCAGATAGCAAATATTTACATTTGATCTGTTTTCCACTTGACTGGTATAGTGTCGATCTAGGAATAAACCTGTGAAGTCAAACCACCCGCTTTTGAACTCTGCCTCTGTTCTAATACTGTTGCTTCCTAACCAGTCACTTAATTGACAGCCCAATCTGTCATTAATAACAATATCACTATAAAGACTGAGGCTAATAATGAAATCATTATTATACATTTGCCGAACAAAGGGCACTAGACAAAGCACTTATATATTACTTCTTCTAATGCTACTAGATCATTGTGAGGTTGTTAATACTCATTTGGGGATTGTTGAGACATTTGCTTGAAGGCGCGCAGTAAAAGGCAGAATTTCGGTAAGCCTGGCCCCAGAACCCATGCTCCAAGCTACTATGGTATTTATTTTTTCTAATTAAAAGAGACTGTTTATACTTAATTCCAAAGTCCCTATGAGGATCAATTTAGATATTACACAATTATACTATATAAACTGTACAATATTGTAAAATGTAAAGTATTACTATCACTAATTTTTAAACATATTTTATGCATGATCACCTTTTCACCTTTAGGACAATCATATAAAATTATAATACTTAACAAAGAATTTCATCTATCAAGTTAATACTTCAGTTGCTTATGTAAAATGTAGATGAAATTTAACATAATATAAAAATTCTATTTTGAATCATCGGATTATAATCAAACATTTTATATATAAAAAGCACACCTCGGTCGGGCACGGTGGCTCACTCCTGTAATCCCAGCACTTTGGGAGGCCGAGGCGGGCGGATCACAAGGTCAGGAGATCGATAGAGACCACAGTGAAAACCCGTCTCTATTAAAAATACAAAAAAATTAGCCGGGAGCGGTGGCGGGCGCCTGAAGTGTAGTCCCAGCTACTCAGGAGGCTGAGGCAGGGGAATGGCTGATCCCGGGAGGCGTAGCTTGCAGTGAGCCGAGATCGCTCCACTGCACTCCAGCCGGGGGACAGAGCGAGACTCCACCTCAAAACACAACAACAACAAAAAAAAAAAAAACAAAAAAAAAAAACCACCTCATATCTCTACCAAGTGCATGATATGCTAAAGAAGTAAACTTTGTATTAGCTCAAAGTCTTGTTTAGATTAAATGCCTTTATATTCATGAGTTTCATAATATGATTTCTCCCCACAAATTATTTAACATTTTATGTATGTATTCAATAAACATTTATTCAACACCTACTAGATGCCAAGAACTGATTTAAGTAAAATCTGAGAGATTTCCTCAAGAGTCAAGGAAAGATCGAAGTTCCTTTCTGGTTGAAAATTTATAATGTTGTTAAAAGCCATATAAAATTTTTTGTTCATACAAATTTTAGAACATGTTCATGAATTCACAATTGTAGTAGATATTCAATTTACCCTTTTAAACTTTTTTTTTTGTTTGGATTAGTTTCCTGTGTGCTGATACATTAATGTGTGATTCAATAGCTGGATCCATATTTCCAGCCATTTCCAAGTGGGCTTCAGGGATGGGAAATTCAGTGCAGTGTACTGCTACAGTATAAAATATTGCATGATTATATAATTGCCCTGTTTCAGAGTCAAAGCTTCTTTCAACTAAAAGAACTCTAGGGGACCAAAAGAAATGTAGAGAGATGATACTGGACATACATAGCAGTACTTGCTTCTAGTGAAAAATAGTTTTTCTTGAGGTTAGAAGCTGATCAAAAACAGCCATCAGATAACCTTTGTGCATGAAAAAAAACAAAACAAAACAAAAAAAAGAAAACACACACACACACGCTACATTTCTGATGATGTACATTTTAACATTGGAATGCAGCAATGTGGGCATAGTTCTTGTTCCATTGCCCCAGTAAGAGACCTCAGTTAAGATAGGCACCCACAAACTTCTACTGAGATAGTGAAACACTAAACAAAATCTACATCTCTTGTTTGCTCTTGTGTATTGTAAAACTACGACGTCAGGATCTTTCTGATATTTCATTAAAATACTTCAAGTTCATTAACATATGAGCTTCTCTTTAAAAGATAAATTCCTTTTTTATTTGATTTTTTTATGTTTTTACCTTTAATAATCGCATATATTAGTTTGAGAGGAAAACCAGTTTCTTCCCGAAAGAAAAGAGAAAAAAAAAAGGCATTTATAAATGTAAAATTTTGTTTTCCCCTCACAGACATCATTGGTATACCACGCAGAGATCCTAGACATCAAGAAGGCACCAGTTACAATTATATTTATTTGTGAGATGCCTTATTAAAACAGTACTAATTCTGCTGGCCATGAAGTTTTATGTATTTGGGATGCTCATTATAAGTTAAAATTTCACTGATGTATTTAAAAATGAGAAAATGCAGAAAAACTATTGTTGGAAGTAATATCCCATTAATTTAAGAAAAGAAATAATTATTTCTGAATTCTAGATACTGAAGCAATCTAATGAAAAAATACAGTTTCTTCAATTCTGCAGCTATAGTGAGAGTGATTTAAAAATTTGTGTTTCTTATAAGAGTTTGATATTTTTTACTACCAATGAGGATTATCACTGAATGGTTTACTGACTTGCTGTTGTTGTTGTTGTTGTTTTATCAAAATGTCCAGTTAAGTGAGGGTGAAAGCAACATTAGTATTTTCCCCAAATTACTCCAATAGTAGACCACCAACATTTTCAGTGATTTAGTGTATCTTTTTCTACTTGCATAATGCTTACATATCTAGCAATACATTTGCCTAATTATAGATTTTTAAAATTATAATAAACCGATATGGATATGCTGCAAAATATGTCTTAGTCAGTTTTTGCTGAATCAGATTAAAATATTTTGTGGAACTAGGTTTTCCAAGGAAATTCCATGTAGTTCAGTAATAGTAAATTTGATCATCTTACCATGCTTAAAATTAATATAATTAGTATAGTGTTTGGTACTCTTAAAATATCTCAAATTATATGCATTATTCATGTAATGCAAAAGAAAATATGTGTGAGAAAGAGAGAATGAATAAACCATGGTGAGTTTGTTTCATTAGAATTTCTTTTGTGGGGGAGGGAGAGGTTGCCAGCATGTGTTAGAGGTCCTCAGAGAATATACGGAGAAAAAGCTGATAGGTGTATTCATTCAACAAGCATTTACTGAGCTCCAACTATAAGCTAGGTGCTGTTCTGGATTCTGGGTATGGAGAGCTGAATTTTTTTTAAAAAAAGTTCCTGGCATCCTGGGCTTTGTGTGATATGAGTTACTATATGGCTAAGCTTTCCCACAAAAAGTTTCCGAATATACATTTATAAGAGTTCCCTAGGCTATAGAGCAGAGATGTACAAAGTGGACATTATCCACATGTTAGAAAAACAAGGTATTTCATATTTGGAACCCAGAGATTAAGTTTGGGTTATGCGGCTAATTTAGGAGCAAATTATCGCTTAATATAAGGTAGTGCATTAACTTCAAATATAAGAAGGCAGGGAGCAAGTTATAATTATGTGCCCTTTTGACCTAAGGACATCTTAGTTCATACAATTGCCAAGAATACAAAATATGGACATATTTGGATGAAAAATGAGGAAAACAACAGGATTCCTATCAACCCACAGGAATCTTGATCTCAAACATTTCCATTACATTATGCGTATTTCAGGAGTAAAGTAAAAGCAATTTTAAACGGAGTTTAAATTATCATATTGGACCAATAGGAGTCCTGGACTGGACTGTGTCTGCACTAATTTAAGGAGATGAAAGACAGTATTCAAATAAACTAGACTACACCTTAAGCAACTTGCGTTGCAATTAAGCAATTGGTGCTAAATAAATTCAATTTGAAATTCATAAGATGAAACAATTTTTTTCTCAATACCCACCAACTCAGAATATATCCTTAAATTTTGAAAATTATCCAAGCTAACTCCATTTTCATATAAACAGAACAATAACCTTTATCTGTTATCATTGTAGTCTTCTGATTGTGAGCACTGCTTGTCCGAGTTTTGTGCCAACATGTATCCTGGTGGAAATGCCTTAAAGAGCATCCTTCTGATTTATAGACAACGGACAAAAGAACTTGCAGTGGCCTGGTCAATTTCTTAAGCAGCAGTTAATTAGTATCCTTCTGTTTGCTGAATTTAACTTCTAATAGTTAGCTGAAATGTGTCCTCCAACAGCGAAATTATTACCCTATAAACTCAAAACAATTATTGACCAATCAGTTAATAAAATGAATTGTCAGAATTGCAGGTAAAACTGCTTTTCTTAGTCCAACAAAAGTTTTGTTCGCTTACTCTCCAATGGTGACAGAAATATGCTCCCTTTATGTACTTTGGTAAACTTGACTTGGTACAGATTATTTAAAATTAACAACCAAAGAGGTGTAATAAGAGCCACAGTGAGATTAGTATGCTTTATAAACTCAGAACAGGTTATAGAAGGGCAGCCTTTGACAAAAGGAAAATCCCATTGGCGTTTAGGTACAGTGTATTTCCATTCCTGTTTTATATTGAAAGATACTTTTTTTTTTTAATCCTCTTTAGCTTGCTTATATTATACCTGATGCAGCATAGAGAAAAGTGGGTCGGCTTAAAGTTAGTAGCTTTTCTTCATCAGAGAGGACTTATATGCATGCAAGCATTTTCCTTTCTGAGAATGTATACCGGGTACTCACCATTTAAAAATTTCATTTATATTTGTCACTAAAAAGACCTCTAAAATCAAAGTTGTTACACAATGGAAGTGCCTAATATTTACTTTTGATATAAGATGACTTTTAAATAAGTGTCTGATTCTTTTTTCCTTCTCAAATGCAAAAATAAATAAATAAAAAACAGTTGAGTGGCTATTTATAACATCTTTCTAATTTAAATACATTCTAAACTCTTAGTATAGAACAAGGAGATTAGTACTTGGACAGTTGTCAAAAAGCTCAAGTAATCCTTTATCTTCTTTAGAGATGTAAATGCTTGTGTTGCATATCCCTTAAGAAATGTTCATTAAATTTTGAGTGGCTATTGTTTTACAAGCTTTAAATTGCTTGTTATATGTACTGCTATAAGCTAGAGATGTGGATGAGCTCCTCTATTGACCCCTAAACACCTTTCAACATTACATAAATTGGGCAAATGTAATTAAATACCAAATATTAATGAAGTATCATTCAATCAGTCAAAATACATTTATCAGGTATTTACCATGTGCTGACAGAGCTACAAAGTATCAAGCAAGTGGTTTCTGTCTTCCAGGAACCCATGGTCTATAGACAGTGATCCTTCCTTTGTTCATCTATTCAATTTCAAACGGTTCTCTTTACAGACCTATGATTCATTAGTTATAAATCATTAAAGGGTCTTTTAAAATCATTTAATTAATTGGCCCTTTGCTTTTGCCCTTTTTCTCCAAGGAACCTGTGATTTAGGATCACACTAGTCCCTTTTCTTTCCAAATGGCTGAGTTCATATACATTTATGAAATGTTAAATAGAGTTTTTGCAAAACTGGGGAATATCTTAAATATTTTATTTTTTAAAAGACAAGATCTTGCTTTGTCCCCAGGATGGAGCACGGTGACTCAATCAGCTCACCACAGGCTGGAATTCCTTGACTCAAGCCATCCTTCTGCCTCAGCCTCTGGAGTAGCTGGTACTACAAGTGCACCACCCTGCCTGTCTAATCAAACATTTTATAAAACAAATGGGCATTAAGATAATCCCAAAATAGTGTGGTATGCAGGACTTCCAAAATGTATTTCACTTTGGAAACTTTATTTTACTTATTTTGACGGAAATCTCTTCTGGAATTCAATATTTTATTTTGTTTTTCTTTTGACAAGAATGTCAAGTGACTCATCCACCTTTAGGAATAGTTGAGAATGAAAATTTGTAGACTGAAAGGAATTTCTTTTTGTACTTTGAAGCAGGTTTAATCCTTATCCTTTTTCTCTGTCTCTTTTTCTTTAGTCTTCGTAATTAATCAAAGTTCAAAATGAAAGCTCTCCACTTAGTCTCTCTCAGCCTGGATTCCCTTTAGATGACTACTTTATCTTCCTTGCTTTGTCCTTTTGTTAAGGCCTCAAACTCTTATGTTACTTTTAACTCTTTATTTATGTTCATTGGGGCATTTTATTTCCAACCTTTTATTGAAGCCTAACCTTCCTCTAATGCCCACCCCCCTTCTTTATTGTTGGTAAAGAGATAGTTCGGTCTCTTGTGGATTTTAGCATTAGCAAATGTATGCTTTACCTTGGTTCTCATTAGTGTTTATGGAATATTGAACTGACAGCACTTAGCTTATGACTCTTCCTTATCTGCCCCCAGGGAAACATAGTGTCATTCTTTCAAAAGCTATGCTTAGTTTCATTTTTAGATGTATTTGGCCTGGCCTTTAGAGTCCCTTTCTACCCTTAGCACTTCAAAAGACTGTGGGTAACTTCAGTATCCTCTGAATGATCCATTCTGAACTCTCGAGACTTTCAAATTCCAGTGGTCTTCAATTCTATTCTATTGATTAACTCATTTAAAGAGCTACATTCTGTAATTGCTCTTACTATAAGATCTTTAATTTTTAAGTTTAACTCTCTTTCCAAAACATATATCTCAACCTAATATATTAGCATTTAATGTACTCTTCAACCTGACTACAAACCCATCTCATTTATTTCCTATATGGAAGTTAATTGCATTTATTTTTAAAATATATAAATTGGAGGGAAACTCCTGGTCAAATGACTTTTAAAATATGTAGATGAGGTATATAAGTTTTGATTCTGCAGTCATTCCCATAATAATAAGAGGAGTAATGTTCTGATGTTTTCTTAATAAGTAGGATGGGGATCTAATGTGCAAAATATCCCAACTTTCAACATTTTTTGAGAACAAAGCATTTTTTTAAAACATTAAAAGAAAAACAAAAGCAAAATATTTTGCCTCCATTATGTCTCAGGATTAGAGATTCCCACCCACTATGCTTTGGTAATTTGAGTAATATTGTCTAATTTCTGATTATATCTCCATATGGAAGACCTCTACCTGATTTTGCTTCCAATTTGCTGTGTCTGCTTCATAAATCAGTCATTTTAACTGCACTCTCAGCAACTACTTTATTTCCTTCTTTTTCTCTTCTCTACATACTATTCCAAATAACCATTTCTTCCTCCATTTCTACTTCTAGGCTGCTACATTCTGACAGAATTCAGAACATGATACCCCAAAATATGGCATCTTAACATTTGAGAAAAATAGCAGAAGCAGAAAGGTCATTCTCTGACCTTCTCCCAGGAAACAGGTCATAAGATTCTTATCTGAGAAGCCCCTTCCCTATCCTTGGAGGAAAGGAATGTCCTTATGTCTGAAGACACAAGGACACAGAGGAACCTGAACAAACAACCCTTGCTAAATTCCCCCTAATTTATTACCATTAGATCATATTCCTTTTGTCCAATCATACTTCACAACTATTTACTTTATCAAATGTAAAAGGTTTCCCTATTTCTTTGAGTCTTCATTTCTGAAGGCGCCTGTGTCAGGTAAAACTCATATTAAATAAATATGATTTTTCCTTGTTGACCTATTTTATTACATATGTCTCAGCCATAAAACTAGTGAGGAGTGAATAAAGGCTTCCTCCCCTACAATGTTATCAAAGAAAATAACATAGTATTTATTAATTGACTCTATTAAGATCTATGATTTTCAGACACTGCTTGGGCCCTCAATATCACTTGGTAAATTCTTTTGTTATATTTCCCTTCCTTGTCCTTTCTCCCTGGTGGCTATTCTGTGAGGTTCCAATCCTCTTTTGGCTTTTTCAAATTTTGCTGAACTATGAATCTCTAATATGATCAAGAACATTCATGTTTTCAGACATAAACTCTTTAACTTACTTTTATTTCACCCCAAATCCATCATTTTCTAACTCCTTTGCTACTTCCTTCCCAATTTTATGACAGAAGATGATTTATTTATTTATTTTTTTTGAGATGAAGTCTCGCTATTGTACCCCAGGCTGGAGTGTGATGGCGCAATCTCAGCTCACTGCAACCTCCACAGCCTGGGTTCAAGCGATTCTCCTGCCTCAGCCCCCCAAGTAGCTGAGATTACAGGTGACTGCCACAACGACTGGCTAGTTTTTGTATTTTTAGTAGAGACAAGGTTTCACCATGTTGGCCAGGCTGGCCTCGAACTCCTGACCTCAGGTGATCCACCTGCCTCAGCCTCCCAAAGTGCTGGGATTACATGCGTGAGCCACCATGCCTAGCTTGACAGAAGATGTTTCTTTTCATCAAGTATAGCCTCATCAATTTTTGATTATTCACTCTCTTCTTTCTCATTTTTCTAGATTTTTGGTCCATCTATTATCTTTGGTGTTTATCTTCTAGAACCTTCTAACCTTAACTATTACTTTCTTCCTTAAACAATAATTACCTTCTTAAATTTTATAAATTTGCTTTACACTTTTTAAATATTTAATTTATAGTATTTTCTTATAAGCTAATTTTATTTTTAAAAAAACTTTGAAATACATACAAAAAACAAAACAAAACAAAACAACTAAACTACCTGTTTGAAAAAACAAAAACAACTGCCTGAAATTCTATTACCTAGGGTATTACTATTTTGGCATAAATCTCGATATTTTATGCATGCTGTATTTTTTGAAATTAAGCTAATTCTGTGCCAAATACTTTGTAACATTCTCTTCTAAAATGTGTTTTTTATTCCTTCCCCATATATTTATTTAAAGTACAGTGTGTGGCCACTGTCTTTGCTCTCAGATATCCCAGTTACTATTCAGAAAAATATGTTCAATCTTCCATTTCTATTAGTTGATAAAAACTTCTTACACTGAGTTCACCAGCATCCTTTTAAATATTACTATTCAGGTGATGAATAAGTTTATGGCCTTGATCGTGGCAATGGCATAATGGTGTATACTTCTCTCCAAACTCATCAAGTTGTATACACTGAATTTATGTAGCTTCCTGTATGCCAAATCATACCTCAATAAAGTGGTTTAAAGGAACCCCAAAACACTAGCATCCTTTTCTCAGTCCTCATGTCCCTTTTATTCCTGAAGACTTTGCTATGTTTAGGTTTTTCATGAAGTCCTTTCTGACTTTACCTTCCAAATTCAACTTTCTACTAATTCTTGCCTACCTTTCTGAGTGCAACTTTTGCTTGCTTTTTCTTGGACATGCTTTGGTTCCTCATTTTCCTCCACACATTTATCAGGCTACAGTCTTTGTACCTCTATTCATTTCTTCCAACTGAGAAGTTCCTCCCTGAGCGTTGTCATCTACTTTCTTAGCTTTAGCTGTCACCAAATGCTTAGTTTCCTTAAATTTACATGACTTTTTTTCAATTTTCTCCTGAACATCAGAGCCATCATTTCAACCTCCTCCCAGATATTTCTTCCCATAATTTCATTGATTCCTCAGACATCACATATCTAAAATTGAGCTGTCTTCTATGCAAACCTGGAATCCTTTTCAGTACTCTATCCATGATAGGCACCATGGAATTTTATCTTACTCTCCCTGCCATTGGATTAAAAAGTATTAGCAAGTTTATCTTCAAAACATTTCTCAGATATCCCAGCCTCCTTTTCTTCTTCTTTAAACTTAGGAAAGGATTTGGGTTTCAGAACCAAAACTTGGTATCAATTTGGGGATCCTCTTTAAAAATACAGCATCTGTTTAGAAGTGAATATTTGATTAGAAAGAATAAAGAAATCACAATAAATTGCATATTTTAAAAAACTGAAAAATACTTTAAATTTAGAAGAATCTTTTTCTTAATACAGTTCTGTAATTCTACATATTTTCTTTCTTTTTTCTTGTGGTGGTGGTGCATGGATATTGATATCTTCTTCACATAAAAACAATCCTGCGATAGTTTCTGTAGAGAGACTAGAAATGTACTTTTTTTTTTTCTAGTATATTTGGATCATTTTGCTATGTCAGTGGCAATTTTACTTACTGTTTAGTCTGGAACTCCCAGTCATTGTCAGAAGAAGATGTGTCAGATGTGGTAAGACATGATCTGATACAACAGGAAATATGAACCATGCAACTTCATACACAGGTGTATTTGCAGTTTGAAGTACTGCTGGAGGTTTTTGTCGTACAACAAAGAAATACTAATCAAGTCTATTTTGTTATTTCCATCAAAAATAAGGAAAAGGTTTAATGACATGTTTATAATTGTATACGCCTCATTATCTAGTATGTATATTCCCTTTTGACATCCCTTTTTGCCTAAGTGTCAATAACACAATACTGTGCTTATACTTTATTTGTTTGATGATTTAGAATTTTCCCCAGACTTGTTTTTGGTTCCTTAAAATTCAAACCTTGTTTTTCTTCCACTAGCCAAATGCTTCCTTGGCTGGGTGGCAATGGCCCTCAATATTGTGATCAGATCTCTAGCCCTATAACAGTATTTCAGAGCTGGATGAGTTAACTTCGGGTGATAGTATTCCTAAAAACTTCCCCTACAATGGGATAGCTAAAACTAAAACCCAATATAACCTACTATTTCCAAACTAAATATATTCTCAAATATTTCCCTATCCAGATCTCCAAATACATGTGGCCTTTACAACACCACAGGACAGGAGCAAAAGTGTGACAGATTGGAAGACAAAGTAGAAAGAGACAGGAGACTTAATTATACGTAAAGTATTCGCACATTTTACAAACATATACAAACATATATGATAATGTGAAGCCTGTGCAAGGGCTCCTCCCAGGGGCTTGGGAGTGGCCTGTGCCAGTGAGGACATTCAAGCTCAAGTATTTTGGTTTTACGGTAAAGCTGCCTCTGCTCTTTCCACTCCCTCATTCATTTAGACCTGTGATATTTCTGGTTTAGATGATTGCAGCATCTTCTAAACTGTTATCTACCCCTTTTAGGTTTGCTTCCCTTCAATGTATTCTTATTTAGCACTGCTAGTAAAGTTATCTTTTAAAACACCATTCTGGTCAGGTTGGCAGTTTAGTAGAAGAGATAAGACCTTTAGAGAGATATTCAGTTTGAGTTACTTACTACGGGTTTGATTCCAGAGAAAATATTTATCTTCTGTAAGCCTTGGTTTTATTATCTGTAAAACTGAGAGCATAGTAATTCTTACTTTTCAGGGCTTTTTTTTTGAAGATCAGATTAAATCTCACATGTGAAATAGTCGACAAACAATGCTATTCATGATGATCGTCAAGACTCATCTCTTTAAAGAGTCTAAGTTCTCCTTGTTTGATTAGCTTATCATTCAGTATGCCTCACTTACCTCCCTATTTTTGTCTTCTACATATCCCCCTCATGCCTTTTCTGCTCTAGCCATACTGGTACACTCACTTTTGCCTCTGCTACCAGTGCCCCAAATACCATAAATCGTTAATTCTCCATACCTTTCACTATATTACTCATGTTTCTTCAAATAACCACTCGTTTGCCTTGCAGAAATCTAAGCATCCTTTAAGGCCTGTCCTTATGTCATTTCTTGGTAATATCTTCTATGGTCAACATGGGCATAATTAATGGTATTGTAATTTGTACTTTTTGGAATACCATATATATGTATTCATCATATTGTTTTAATAGATGTTTATGTGTCTAACTCACTTGATGAGCTCTGAACACCTGAGGGCAGGACATATGCCAAACACATATTTTTTAACCTATTTTAATGCCTTGTATAGGACAAGAGGTCAATATATGTTGGTGGAATCAGATTAAGTCTTTTTATTTCTTACTCCTTTTGATTATTCTTTAATACTCTTTGAGTATTCTTTGATACTCTTATTTTTTAGGAAGTATTAGGTTGAATTTCATAAACTATTTCCAGTACCATACAACTTAAAGTCTCATTTTATCCTCAAAACTTTTTAATCTTAATATTGTTACCTATTTTGTACTTTTTGTCCATTTACTTAAAGTTAACTGGAATTTGGGATTTAATCTAATGGAAACCAAGTAGGAACTACATAGAAGGAAGAACAAATAAGATACTTTTACCATTCCATTGTTTTTTTCTAAAATACCATATTCTGAGCTGAATTTGAAACTTTTGAAAATATTGAATAAAACATTTTTCCCTCTTGACTCAGGTTCACGTTGTGTATAACAGGAGTAAATTTCTGAATAAAATAATTTATTATGCTTTTTACTAACAGAGATAATCTTTCTTAACAGTATAAAAGAAATTTAGGAAACACATTGACAATCATATGTATCTATCTGTCCATCTATCCTTTTGTCTATCTACTTATATTGATAACATATACGTATGTGTGGGCATTTTAATACATTTAGTTCTGCTTTGCTGCTGATAATAGAAGATCATGAGTTTGACCAAGTAAGAGTTTTACTTTTGTTTGTGGATATGAAGAAATATTGCATCTTCATAATCGGAAGAAAACAAAACAGCTCAGAGAAATGGATCAAATGGCACAATTTACAGATACACCCATTTTATTCATAGTAAAACTATGGGATGATAAAATTTCAATTCAATTGGCATCTATCAACTTACGATAACAGCAATTTTTGTGAATATAGGAGACTAAAAATAATTTTGTCATGACAAAATAATGAAATTTCAGGTCCTGTATTTTAGTAAACTAATAGCAATCAACCATCCAGGTATGGTATGATCCACATCCATATCCACACACACACAGTATCCAGAAGTGACAAGGTCATTTTTGTGCCCACAACAAATGGGCCAATTTTGCCATTTAAATTTGGCATATGCTCTCAGAGGGATTGATTATTCAAAATACCTGTTTGCCCAAGTCTATTAAGCTTAAAAACTCAATTTTAATGCCCCCTTAAATTTAAACCATGTTTATATGACAAATGCTTCAGAGCTACTTAGAAACATTATTAAATTTCATCACTAATTACTAATAACAGGATTGAAATTAGCACCTGTCTCAGCTGCTTTAGATTTTGGATTGCTCTTAATAAACAGTTGAGAAAATCCTCTGTTGCTAAACATTTACTGGGGCCATTTGCATTCTGATTTTCAATGAGCTATTATGATTTACACTCTCATATAGTCATCTGAAAATAGCACAGAGCTTGAAGCCACTGAATGTACTTCCTCATTTGAATTTGAAGCAATGTATGTAATATCTTACATTTTAAAATCAGTTTTCAGTGTGAGACATCAATTTATCTCATAAAATTGTTCTATTTTTTTCCTACAGGGCTACTAGGAGAAGAATGCCAATGGGGTAAATGGGAATTTTCACACATACAAAAATTGAACATCATTAGATTACACTAACACACACAAAAAAAGAGTGCTATAAGTCTTAATGATCATTTAAAATGAAAAAGCACTTAAAGATATGTGAAACGCTCGCTTCCGTCTACCCTTCCTTTGTGGCCATTGGCCTGCACTATAGCTGCTGGCAGAGTTTTCAAATGAAAATAAGACAGTTAAATTGGCGAATGGTTCAGTGCTACCTGAAATAGCATTAAATAACATGCAGTCCTAATATTAACAGGAATTGTGGATTTGGAAAATGTTACACTCACTGAGGGAAGGGTGGTCATTTTGCTGCCCCACTGAAAAGCTGTGAAAAAAATGAAGTAAAGGCTAATATGATTTTTTAAAAAGTGTCAGAAAATCTCACTGGTGTCCAAGGTAACTAATCATGGGATAAAACATTTTTATTTTTTATCCTTGGCGTCCCATTCGATTATAATATTTAAAATTATAAGACTTAAGTTTTTCTTTGCTTTAGGACTTCAGGACAACAGAACTCTAGATGCAGTGCTCTAATTATCCAAATATGTGTCCTTCACTTAGTAGACATAAAAAAAAATTGAAAATACATCAAGATGCATTTTAAAATGAAGCTTGTAAGCATAAGAAAATTCTTACAAGATAACCAGAAGATGGCAGCATGGCTGCTATTTAGAAATTGCATGGCTTATAACTTTCCATAAGCAAAAAATGGTTTCTCGATTTTTGTAAATAGTATACTATTTCCAACCAAAAAAATTTCTCAATATAGGAAACATAATTAAAAGGAAAGACTGTTGGTAAGATCTAAATGATAGCTTGACCGGAACAAAATTACAAAGGAACAAAAATGGGTTCTTCCTCACTGCAAATAATGTAGAAGAAAGATGAAAGGAAGAAAGACAGTGCCAAGACTCTTAAAAATGTGCTTTCAGAACATGTTAAATAAGCTTGATAGATAAAGTTATCATAATGGTTGATAAAACCCATTATGAGAAAGAAGAGACTCTTTTAAAATTCCACACAAGATGAGCCCTGATATTGAAATAACCAATTAATTCCATCTAGGCCATTAGGAAAGAATTAAAGGTCATTATTATAATTGCACAGGTTCAAAACAAACTTCTTACATTTACCATGTTTGAAAGTCTATTTCAGCTTTAAAGAAACCATGATTCTATGATCTTATGAATTTCTTAAAGAACAAATCTGTGCAGTTAACAAATAATTCCAGAACACCTTTTTCATTTTTAAAGGTATAATCTGATTTAGCTAATACATTTAACTGAAGATATAACAAAATGAAATCTTTTACAACCAGCTGAGAATCCCTTTAATTATCGCTATATGCAACATAACAAAAGGACACTGGAAAAAAATATTTTATGGTTCCTAAAAAAAACTGTAACAAAATTTTACTAGAATAGAAATTTTAAGGAAAATTCTTTAATACATTCTACTATGAACTGTTAAAACACAGTGCATTTATCTATTACATTTTCTGGTTCATTATATATATTTATGGTATGTACTGAACCATCTGTCTTCCAAAATACCATAGGACCTGTTTAAACTGAACTAGTTACTGTGCTTGTTATAAGGCTAGTTTGGGTTTTTACATGTATTCCTGTATTAGTGTAGATCCATTCACTTGTTTATTCAAAATATATTTCTTGCCTATTCTAATACTTGGTCCCATTCTAGGCAACTACTGAAACACATTTCAAGTTTTGAAGGATTCATTAAACAATTTTAATATGAAAATGGCCAAAAATATAAGAACTGAATTTGACAGCCAAACATTTGTGTGAATGTCTAATTTCAAGCTAACGTAATTATTAACATACATTGTTTAAGTCCTTGTTATTTTTCTTAGTTTGTTATGGATTTAATAGTTGATCAAAACTTATACCTATTAAACTAGTATTGAGTTCATAGGAAGGAAATATCTATCAATGAGATTGTTTAGCAGCAGAATAACTTACAAAACACTTGAGATAAAGCCACTGACATCAGGCAGAAGGGAATTGATTTATTCTCCTCTCCACCTGCAGTGGGCAGCAAAGCCTTAGTTAGTTTTTTAAGATTTCATAGAGAAAACAATAAGCAGGGAAGCAAACCAACTGCTGAAACGGTGGACAGGTGTTAGTCTCAGAGCTTCTGGGGAAGGTGGCTTTCAGCGGCAGGAAACAAATTAGATGATGAGGAGGATAAACATTTTATAAAATTCTTTGTCATATTTTTTCTTATTTGAGAAAAATTGTCCAATGTCTAAGACAATACATCAAGAAAACAAACGTTCACTTTTTAAGGCTATGCAACTTAAGACTTGGATACATTTAATCTGAGGACGGAGAGTTAATGAACAGTACAGGCTAGAAACCCAGCCAGATATTCCCACCTCTACATTAAAATTAGAAGAGATTGGGAGCAGATTAGAAAGAGGTTCTGGCCTGCTAAGACCATCTTTGATCCCATGGAGTTAAGAAATTATGTGTGTTGTTTTGTTGTTTCACAAAGATAAATAAAATACTCACTCAAGTGCTTAACCTCTGTTTTTGAAGACCTGACAATAATTGAAGTTCATCCAGGGAATTTATAAGAGAGATTTCAGTAGCTACAATGTTTATCTTAAGTTTGATTTCCACTTGTCCTGATAAATTCTGAATTGAATTAAAAGTTTTAATTACCTAGGGAAGATGTTGATTATTTCCCCCTCAGTAGAGTGTCTTGGCCTGTGAACAGGGAAAAATAGTGGAGAATAAAATATTTTGGAGCAAGTAATTTATGGTTTGGATTTATTTATATTCTATGAACTTCTTGTGTGACATCCAGTGCACTTCCCAAGCTTGAATAGTTATGCACTGAAAATCTCATATGCTACAGGAACTTGCCTATAGGCCAAGTCATTCCGCTTGATGATGCTTACCTTGGATGTATATTAGTGCTTTCTCCACCAAAGTTAGAGCCCTGGTTTCTGAAATGTTTTAACATGTAATTCCTTTTTAGAAAAATATATGGGCATACAAACATAAATATCAACTCAAAGTAGACTACAATAAATACTATGTATGGAAAGGAAAAAATATTATAAGATCCATCCAGATGCCCATGTAGCCAGACGGAAAATATTTAAACATGTATAATGTGTCAGATTCGCTTATAGGTGATGGAATATAGACTTAAACTTAATGGAGAAATTTGAATCAATTTCCAAAAGTGCTAGAGAGGCACCAGAAACTTTTGAGTAAAGTGATAACTAAAGCAGAGGGTTCTTTAATTGTTTCCACTTTAGATCTAATTTTGACTCCAGATGAAGAATATGAAAGAAGACTTAGATAGATGTTTAAACACTTCACTGATTATTGCATGTCAACTTCATGCAGAAAAAAATATTGTTTAAAATATGGCCAGATTTGGTTATCACATTTTAGGAAATGGGCTCACCTGGTGGCTATTTGGGCTCTTCTTTTTACTTCTCCCCGTTTAAACATTTTTTTGTTTGTTTCAGATTAATATTATATATTGTGTCTATGGGATTTAAATAAAAGCCATTACCACGCCTTAGAGAACTTTTTTTTTTGAAATGGAGCCTCACACTGTTGCCTAGGCTGGAGTGCAGTGGCCCGATATCAGCGCACTGCAAGCGCTGCCTCCCGGGTTTACGCCATTCTCCTGCCTCAGCCTCCCAAGTAGCTGGGACTACAAGCACCCACCACCACGCCCGGCTAATTTTTTTTGTATTTTTGTAGAGATGGAGTTTTACCGTGTTAGCCAGGATGGTCTCGATCCCCTGACCCCGTGATCTGCCCGCCTCGGCCTCCCAAAGTGCTGGGATTACAGGTGTGAGTCACTGCGCCCGGCCAGAGAGCCATTTTTATACCTTTTTTCATGGCATCCTTTTGTGAAAGAAAATATGACTAGGAGCTTGTCCTCTGTACATTTAGATGTATATAAAAGAATAAAAGGAAATAAACTTTTTTAGAAAAACTTTTAGAAAACTTTTTTAGGAAAACTTTTAGAAAACTTTTTTAGAAAAACTTTTTTAGAAAAACTTCATGATTTATTTGTATTTCCCAAGTGTCTACTGATTGTAAAAGTGGTATACAGGCTAGGCACGATGGCTCACACCTGTAATCTTAGCACTTTGGGAGTCCGAGGTGGGTGGATCACCTTCAGTAAGGAGTTCAAGGCCAGCCTGGTCAACATGGCAAAACCCTGTCTTTACTAAAAACACACAAAAATTAGCCGGGCATGGTGGCAGGCGGCTATAGTCCCAGCTACTTGGGAGGCTGAGGCAGGAGAATCTCTTGAATCCGGGAGGTGGAGGTTGCAGTGAGCTGAGATCACGTCATTGCACTCCAGCCTGGGTGACAGAGCAAGATACTATCTCAAAATAATAATAATAATAATAATAATAATAATAAATTGATATACATTGTTCAGATTCAAATTTTTCTACTTTTTTTTCATTTCTTTTGGATCTTTAATCTTTCTCAAGTCTCTGACCTTTTGTAGTAGCATTATTTTTTCCTCTTTTCCTTTATCCACCTTATTATTGGCTGTCCCAAATCCCTTTTACCTGGTATGATTTTCTCCATTCCCCAATCTTCTTTTTCTTTTTCTGAAATCCTATTTAACCCTTTCTTTGCTTTATAAAATGATGTATTTAAGAGAGTATATTAGTTAAACTGTGACAATAGAAAATTGACAGAAAAAAAGTAATATCAATTAATTAAAATTTGGACTGTAAAGGATTTGGCCTTTTTTTTTTTTTTTTTTTAACATAGTTGACATTTACAGTTCCTGAATCTTGATATATATTTGTCAATGCGTATATGTCATCATTATCATAAACCAATTGGACCTTCACTTGGAAGCTGGCAAACATTTTGAGCTTGGTGAGGTAGCCCTCTCTACCCCCAACTATTTTAGTACTGAGAGTGTCACTGTTGTGCAGTACTGTTTTTTCTTTTTTAAAAATGAAATATTTTATAAAATCTAGTCAAATGAGAAATATAAAATGATTTTTTAAATTTTTATTTATTTATTATTAAATTGAGGTGGAATTTCACTCTGTCGCCCAGGCTGGAGTGTAGTGGTGCGATCTCAGATCACTGCAACCTCCGCTGCCTGGGTTCAAGCAATTATCATGCTTCAGCCTTCCGAGTAGCTGGGACTACAGGTGCATGCCACCACAGTAGCTATTTTTTTTGTGTCTTTAGTAGAGATGGGGTTTCACTATGTTGGCCAGGCTGGTGTCAAACTCCTGACCTCAGGTGATCCACCTGCCTCAGCCTCCCAACGTGCTGGGATGACAGGCGTGAGTCACCGTGCCCGGCCAATTTTATAAGTAAAAACATGAAGTTAATAAAATTAGTATTAAGATAGGAATCTCTAGAGTACAACTTACTGCAAGTGTTTTTTTTTGTTTTGTTTTTTTTTTTTATACTTTAAGTTCTAGGGTACATGTGCACAACATGCAGGTTTGTTACATATGTATACATGTGCCATGTTGGTGTGCTGCACCCATTAACTCGTCATTTACATTAGTGTGGCAATTCCTCAAGGATCTAGAACTAGAAATACCATTTGACCCAGCCACCTGCAAGTGATTTTAAAGTACTCCTCCTCTTGCTTCTACCAGCAAGGAAATGTCCACTGTGCTTTGCTTCTGTGCCTATAACATTCTGCTGTGCTTCTCACATGCTGTTTTTCAGTATTACCGTTTATGGTACAAAATGCTGATTATGTGATAATTTATTTTACTCTTATGCTTATATGACCTCATACCATTATATACAAATCTAATTACAGTAAAATTCTTCAGGTTCTTGATATTCTCTCGATGCTAATAAAGTTTTCCACCATGAATATAACCATGAAATGAATGCAAATGTATCAATAATTCTCAAAATAGTTTTAACTTATAATGGATTAGAGTAGGCAAAGATGATGTAAATTACATAAACTTTTATCTAGTTTTCATTGGTCTATGCAGGTAAATGTATTGTAATCATCTTATAGCTGCTTCAGTGCATGGCAAATAATGGCAATCAATAAATGCTTGTCTTGAATTTGATGAAATACTATAATAGACCAAAAAAGTTTTTAGGTTAGGTAAATATAATAATAGAAATCAGGCCTAAGCCGTTGGTTTGTATCACTGATAATGAAATATGGAGAAGTAATATATTCTCATCTTTGTATTTGGAGAAAAAACTAGGATAGCGAATAATTATAACATTGGCAAAGTGGTAATAAATAATTTAGTGGTTACAAAGAAAATTGTGGAACATGTTGCCTTCATTTACATCATGACCTACTTGAAGCATTGGCTTTAAATTCTTTTTGAATAATTATTGACTAGCAGGACAGGTGCTAAAATGGTACATTTTGTATGTACCCCTTATCCAGCTTCCCCAAATGTTAACAACTGACATAGTCATTGTAAAATTTCTTTGTACAATTGTATAATTAACACTGGTACAATAATATTAAGTAATAGGAGACATTATTGGAATTTTACTAGTTTTTCCACAAATATTCTTCTTCTGTTCCCGGACCCAAACTAGTATGTCAAATTGCATTTAAATGCTCAGTTTCCTTAGTTTCTGCTAATCTGTGAGAATTGCTAAATCTCTCTTGATCTTTCATTATCTTGAAACATTATATGAGTACCATTTAGTTGTTTTGTGGAATGCCTCTCACTTTGGGTTATGTAATATTTATGTATGATTAGACTAAGGTTCTGAATTTTTGGCATAAATACTACAGAAATTATGTTGTGTCCTTTCCAGCACATTATATTGGGCTACATGATAATGATATATATTTTATCTATGGGAAAGTAGCATGTACTAGGTCTTTCCACCATAACTGTAGTATTTTTCCCTTCATAACTAATAAATATACTGGAGGAGATACTGTGAGATTATGCAAATATCCTGTTTCACCCAGTAATTTTGGTATCCCTTGCTGAATCTTGCCTGCAATAATTACTGCTGTAGTGTTTCCTGAATGGCAATTTTGTATTTTTCTTATTCTTTCTATATTTATTATATAATAAGCTTTTTGTTACTTAAAATAGTATTTGCCATCAATATTGAGCAGAAACAAAAATATACTATTTCATACTTTTGTTCCTCCTTATTTCATAAAACTTTTCTTTCGTTCTTTCTAAAGACTTAGCTGGGTTGGACTAGAGTTTTTTTTATCCAAAGCATGTTTTTAGCTAAACCGTGTTGGTGAAGCAGTTATATTCACCCAAACCCTGTACACAGCAAACCCTGCTCAAACCATATACAATTTGTTGATAAAATGTAGGGGAGATTATATGTGTGTATAGAGCTGTGTGTGTGTGTGTGTGTGTATACACATTATTAAGACATACATATATCTAATACATATTTTATGATATAATAGATATAAACATATACACACATATATATACACACATATATATACACACACACAATTTTAAATGCTGGTAATAAACATGGGCAATATATTTTGACATTGGACTTCACTTCAGATTTTAAGTTAGCACAGCTCCACTAATGAACAAATACTTTGGAATTGCTTTGAATGAGTCAGTATGGTGTGTTAGGTTATTGATCTGCTAATTTAAAAAATCTTGAAATAAGATGTGCCATGATGGCTTCATGGATTTGACTTTAGAGCTCCCTTATGGAAGTTTACCATGGCTTTGGAAGGAAATTTTGTAAAACAGGAAAAAGAAAGTACTAAAATAAGCTGTAGTTCTAGAATGTGAGATTAGAATGACTTAAAATAATATTTTTTCTTTCAGTATAATTGTGGATGCTGTGGTTGAAAGCTTATTTATACTAAATAAACCATAAAAAGCTTGGAAGGTTAAATAAAAATTATGTCACTAGATTTTTCCCAATATACACTTTAAAATTTTCCATAGTAAATTCCAAGTATTTCTCTGATTTATGTTGCTTTGGAGTTGGGAAGAATATCTTTTAGATATGTTAGTTTTATGCTTTGTGCAGCTCTTCCTAAACTATGACCTTTAAAACTATGCATTATGTGTCAAAGATAATTTTAAAAATACTTTTATAAACATTAACAGCAAATATGGCTTTGATTATCTCATAGGAAATCTTTTGCACTTGTGTTAGCTTTCTGTAAATCTATCTGATGACATATTAATGCAAATTAAATTGTCATCTTTTGTGACTTCTTCAGTTATTGTTCAGCTTTATCACGACTCACCAAGGATTTTTTCCCTGCTGTTTAAAATCACTAATGGATTTGCAGCTAACCTATGGCTTTAGTCTCTGGCAGTTGCCTTCAGTATCGCTTGTGTATGCATTGAGCTGATAAGTACTGTGGTTCATTTTACTCTTGAGCAAACCAAGTTTAAGGAAATAAAAAAGAAGCAAGAGAGAAAAACAGATGAATAATTACCTTAGCCTGGGATAAAGGTGGTGAAAAATCACTTGATTGCTTTCTAATCCTTGGCAAGATATATTAAAATAAGGCTTGGGAGGGGAGGGCCTGGCACCAGAAGGTAGAGGAGACAACAAGGGGTACAAGGTAGCGGTCTTGTGCTCTTTATTATGACTTCCTTGGATTTCTCCAACTGTATTTTATTCTGTATTATCAGTTTGATAACGTTATAATTAAAATGTACATCTTGGTTTAATTATAGATCTCTTCCCACATCAGTGGCTATTCCTCAATATTCCCAGTGCCATCGTTTCACATTACATTTTAATTTGTAAGTTCATCAGGAAGAACAGTGTACCCTAGCATATAAAGGATTACTTGTCATGACTCAGTAGGCTAACAAAGCTTTTGTTGAAAAGGGAAGTCTAATGAAAAGAAAGATTCTACTTCTCCTAGTCCAATTATTAGCTCAGATATTTCATGCAAGAGAGAAATTGGAAATTTTTCTCACTGCACTATGTAATATGCTTACTTAAAAACCTTGGTAAAAAAAAAGAAATATACTAATGCACATCTCCTATAATGGGGAAAATAATTTGAGAATAAAAAATACGCACAGAATCAAAAACAAACAGCTTTACTTTTCTAAATAAATTTTAAGAATTACTATTGCATGGGAGAAAAGTTTCAACATTAGTCTCTTTTTTTTTATTTTCAAGGAGTGGAAATCACTGATAATCTTGGAAGAATTTAAACAAGATAATTAAACATACATATTAAGGCATAATAATAAATTCCATGATGATTTGGTTACTTTCATGTATTTAGATTATATGACTTCATAATTTGGGCTTATCTATCCAGATATGTTAAACCAAATATAAAATAAGTCAGTCAACATGTATTTATAAAGTACTGGAAGAATAGCAGTAGACAAATTCCGAGGAAGCAGATCTATCCAATCACAAAACAGTAAGATGACCTTTTGTTTCGTGGGTTTCCTGAGTATTCAAAATACCATGCTGATTTCAAATTTCGACAACTTGTTATACACTGGAGTTTTATTATAATAACTCTGAGGACTTGACAGAATGTTATAATTAAGGAGGTCCCACATCAACCTTTTATTTCCTTCTTTTATCTTCCACATAAATAACTCGGAGTTATCTATACTCATTGCGGTAATTTTTCCCCAGGGACGGCATGGTTAAGTCAAAGGATTACTGGGCAGGGAGTTCAAAGCTGACAGAGTCCAGTTTTATGTTTCTTAATTTATTACAACCTAGGGTTTCCTCATGTGTTAAATGTTTAGAAAATATTCTTTCCATTTTCCTCAGTTAATCAGTTGGTGTAACATACCTCAATTAGTCTATGATTCTCAATAATCATTTAAAGATGCAAATGTGTTTGTTCCTCCAATCGATAGACTGTCAATCAGTGAACATTCATGGCAATAGACATTGTGATTAGTAACTTTAAGTGGTTAGGAATTCTTAGAAAATCTTAATCTCATCGGCATTTTAAATTATAATTTTAATTAGGACTTAAAGATACCTGTAGGACAGTATATCTTAGGACATCCAGGGAGTGTTTACTGAGATACTTACCGTGTTCATGCATACATATACACACTGTGTTGAGATAATTGTAGGATATTATGAAAATTCCTGGAAAAGAAAACCAAGTAACCACCAGGAGTCAAAGAATACTTCTGAAGAAAGGCATCAAAATTGAGTCCAAAGGCCGGGTGCAGTGTCTCACGCCCGTAATCCCAGCACTTTGGGAGGCCAAGGTGGGTGGATCACAAGGTCAGGAGATGGAGACCATCCTGGCTAACAGTGAAACCCTGTCTCTACTAAAAATACAAAAAATTAGCCGGGTGTGGTGGTGGGTGCGTGATGGTTAGTCCCAGCTACTCGGGAGGCTGAGGCAGAAGAATGGTGTGAACCCAGGAGACGGAGCTTGCAGTGAGCCGAGATCGTGCCACTGCACTCCAGCCTGGACGACAGAGCGAGACTCCATCTCAAAAAATAAAATAATAATAATAATAAAAAGAAAATTGAATCCAGGCAAAAAATGTTAGTCAAAAGATAATAGAGGGAAGATGAGTCTTAGCAAAAGGGGTTGTGTAAAAACCTACTGAATTGAGAGAGAATCGTCTTTTTGAGAAATTTGTAAAGTTCATTAAGGCTAAACTCCAAAAGTTTCAGTATAATTCAGGGAAAGGAAACAAACACTTGTGGAGCGCCTACTGTATTTCAGTGTGCTTGGTGCTTCATACTTGCTGTGTTACATGCTTTCATGTGCCTCCAAATAGCCACACCTGACACTTCAATTAGGCAACTGTACATTATTGGTCAATTAGATCTTACTGATTTGATTAAATTTGACTAGATTTTCTTCTTCCAATGTCACCTTTGTCTTTCTTTTTTTCCCATTACATAACATTTAGCTTGAGCATTTTTGCATATTTTTATAGAATGTTTATGCATTCTTACATACTATAAAACTAAATTACTGAAATTTATTTTTAGAACAGTGTTAAATGTACAAAATACTGAGTTTATAGCAAGGAGTTCCCTCTTCCCATTGTCAGTTAAACCCATTGTTAACATCTTTAGTTTGATAAATTTGTTGCACCTGATGAACCACTGTTGATGCATTATAATTAACTGAATTCCATAGCTTATATCTGGGCTCATTCTTGGTCTTGTACATTCTATGGGTTTTGACTAATACCTAATGTCCACCATGAAAGCAACACACAGAATAGTTTCACTTCCCTGAAAACCCCCTGTGCTCCTCCTATTTGTTCCTCCCTCTCCGCCCTCCTGGCCAACCCCTGGCCATCACTGATCTTCCTGCTGTATAGCTTTGTTTATTTCAGAAAGTCATACACTTGGAATATACAGTGCACAGATTTTCTAAGCTGGCCTCTTTCACTCAGTCATTTGTTACTCAGGTTCCTCCATGCTTTTTCTTGGCTTGATAGTTCATATCATTTTATCAGTGAATACTATTCCACTACATGGATGTATCAGAGTTTTTTTATAAACTCCTCTTTTCATGGATAGTTTAGTTGCTTCCAGTTTGTGAGAATTGTGAATAAAGCTGCTCTAAATATTAAGGCACAGGTTCTTGTCAGGACTTACATTTTCTAATCATTCTGGTAAATAACTAGGTGCGTGATGGTTAAATCATATCATTTCACTTTGTAAGAAACCACCAAACTGTCTTCCAAACCGACGGCGCCATTCGTGCATTATTATACCAGCAGTTAATAAGAGTCCTTGTTATTCCGTGTTTGCTAACATTTGGTGGTAACTCTTTGTTACCAATGATAGATGATCAGCATCTTTTCATATGCATATTTGTCATCTATATATCTTCTTTGGTGAGATGTCTATTCAGATGCTTTGCCCATTTGAAAATTGGGTATTTTTTTTAAATGGCCTTTATTTTTTATTTTTTAAATTTCAACTTTTATTTTAAATACAGGGGCACATATGCAGATTTGTTACATGGGTGTATTGCACTCAGGTAGTAAGCATAGTGCCCAGTGGTAGTTTTTTAAAGCATGCTCCTCTCCCTCACTACCCCTCTTGGAATCTGCAGTGTCTATTGTTCCCATGTTTATGTCGATGTGTGTTCAATGTTTAGCTCCCACTTATAAGTGAGAATACGCAATATTTGACTTTCTGGTCCTGTGTTAGCTCAGGATTATGGCCTCTGGCTCCATCCATACCGCTCCAAAGAGCATGACTTCCTTCCTTTTTATGGCTGCATATTATTCCATGGTGTATATGTACTTCTTTTAAAAAGAAATCCAATCCACTGATGGACACCTAGGCTGATTCCATGTCTTTGCTATGATGAATGACACAATGATGAACATATAAGTGTATGTGTCTTTTTGGCATAATGACCTATTTTCCTTTGGGTATACACCCAGTAATGGGATTGTTGGGTTGAATGGTAACTCTGTTTTAAGTTTTTTGAGAAACCTCCAAACTGCTTTCTCCACGTGGCTGAACTAATTTACAGACTAATTTACATAACTGGTAAGACTGTGGAAAAAAGGCAGTACTTATACCCTGTTGGTAGGAATGTAAATTGGTGTTCTCTTTGCTCCATAGTCTTACCAGCTGTTGTTTATTGACTTTTTAATAATAGCCCTTCTGACTAGTGTAAGATAGTATCTTACTGTGGTTTTGATTTGCATTTCTCTGATGATTAATGATGTTGACCATTTTTTAAATATATTCCTTGGCTGCCTGTTTGTCTTTTGCGAAAAGTCTGTTCATGTGTTTTGCCCATTTTTAAAATAAAGTTATTTGGTTTTTGCTTGTTGCATTTGTTTAAGTTTCTTATACATGCTGGATATGAGACCTTTGTTGGATGCAGAGGTTGTGAATATTTTCTCCCATTCTGTATGTTGTCTGTTTATTCTGTTGACAGTTTCTTTTGCTGGGCAGAAGCTGTTTAGTTTATTAGGTCCCACTTACCAGTTTTTGTTTTTGTTGTAATCGCATTCAGAACTTATCCAAAATTTTTTCGTCAAGGTCAATGTCTGGGAGGGTATTTCCTAGATTTTTTTCTAAGATTTTTATAATTTGAGGTCTTACATTTAAATCGTTAATACATCTTGAGTTAATTTTTGTATATGGTGAAAGGCAAGGCCCTAATTTTATTCTTTTGCATAGGGCTAGCAGTATCATTTATTGAATAGGGAGTACTTTCCCCATTACTTTTTTTTTGTCAGTCTTATCGAAGATCACTTGGCTGTAGGTGGGAGGCTTTGAGTTTTCTATTCCATTCCACTGCTCTGTGTCTCTGTTTTTGTACCAGTATCATGCTGTTTTGGTTTCTGTAGCCTTATAGTATAGTTTGAAGTTGGGTAATGTGATGCCCTGGCTTTGTTCTTTTTGCTTAGGATTGCTTTGACTATTGGGGTTCTTTACGGTTTCATATAAATTTTAGAATTTTTATTCTAATTTTGTGGAGAATGACATTGGTAGTTTGATAGGAATAACTCTGTACTCCCATACTTTGTGCCGTAGACTGGAGGCACCAGAACATGGCCTAGGTCAGGTTCCAGCTGTGTTAGGGGATATGATGTAATTCTGGGTCACCAGGAATGTGTGAACATAGAGCACTCAGGCTGGGTTGCAAAGGCTACACTGTGTACCTCTTCCTGCAGAGTGGCTACGTGTAGGCCCTAGGAGGGGCAGACAGGCAGCATGGGAGGGGCAGACACACAGCAGGGCTTACAAAACAGACATGCCCTAGTCATGGGGAAGCCAATCCTGCCCTCTCCTGACTTGGAGTTCAGCTAAGGACAATGACTCCTGGAATCGGGGAGTTCTAGGGGATGGGCATCTATGGCTACTCTCTGCTGGAGCTGCCCAACACACAAACATTTCTGTGCTACACACCACCTGAAGGCCTGTCTTTGCATTTTCCCCAGGTAGATCCCCCTTCCAGATCATGCATTCATGGAGGACACAGCTTACCCTGTAGCTAGGATCCTAGGTCTCCACAGAGAGAGTGAGTTATCCCTTCGTTCCCACACTCACCCCTTTCCCAGGAGTCATTCAGGGCTGGGAACTAGCCCTAGCATTCCCTTATGCTGTGCAGGGTTTCCAACTTCCTTCCTCTTCAGGCTTGCCTTCAGTGTCGCCTCTCCATCCATCTCAGCTTTTTGTTTCCAAAGATCTGCCCATATTATGGTGGTTTAGTCAATAACTGGATCTCTCTCAATGGGAGTGGCACTTCCTTGCTGCGTCTCTTCAGCCATCTTGTTTCCCCTCTCTACCATTGCCTTTCTTGAGGAATCACAGCTAGTGCTATTCTTGGAATATCTTCTTTGTCCAAGCTTTTCTAGCATTTTCTTTCTGCTATTCAGATGGCATTATAGACAGTGTCTCGTGTATAAACCCATGTGGGGTAATCGTGTTGAAGAGTATGATGTTTTCATCTGATGGTACTCTAATTCTATTTAGAGAAATTTACAATTTATGCATTTTACTGATTATAATGCATTTTTTTTAAAAAGCCATTGAAACCTTCTTTAATATTAGTATAGAATATCAGCATGTTTCCAGAGTTATTTATTTATTTAACTTTTTTGTTTTTGTTGTTGAGATAGAGTCTCAGTCTGTTGCCCCCACCACAGTGCAGCGATATGATCATGGCTCACTGAAACCTTGACCTCCTGGGTCAAACAATTCTCCCATCTCCGGCTCCTGAGTAGCTGGGACTACAGGCATGTGCCACCATAACTGGCTAAATTTTGTGTTTTCTTCTGTAAAGGCAGGATTTTTTCATGTTGTCCAGGCTGGTCTCAAACTCCTGGGCTCAAGTGATCCACCTACCTTGGCCTCCCAAATTGCTGAGATTACAAGCATTAGCCACCACACCCAGCTGGAATTATATATTTATCTTAAATAGTTGAATTTGTTTTTGACAGCTAAACATTTAGGGGTCTGTGTGTGTGTGCGCGCGCACGTGCACGTGTATGTGCATATTTTTATTTCTGTTAGGGATGCTTTAGAGGAAAGTGGTACCAGATATTTATGAGATATTTTTCTCTTCCAAAATAAGTATCGTGGACTTAGAATGTTTTTTAAAAGGTATTTCGATCACTTCATTTTATTGAAGAAGATCTGAGGATCAGAGGTAGGAGTGTTTCTAGTTTTTTACTTTCCAATGTTCTTATTATAATACATGTTAGCCATAACAATTAGCATATCTGTTTCAAAATGTGAAGTTGTACATGGCAAGCTATGTGTTTATAAAATAACTCTTCAGTGGTACCCAGACTGTTCTCACATGGATGTTCAATTTAAAAGGTGTTTTTAGTGAATGACTAGAAAATTGATCCCCTGAATTTATGCCTTTCAACCCAGAGGATAGGAGAAAGTATGTACTGACTGGAAAATGTGTGTGTAAAATTAGCTGGCTATTATCTAGTTAACGAATGGGCTTTGCTGTCTGGTGTGCTATGAAGTGGAAGTGAGCAGTTGTGGAAAGAGAATATAAATGGTGCTTTATGAGGCTATATTGATCTTCCTTTTGTTTTCAATTTAAGGTTTTGAAAAAAAGTAATTTTAAAGAAAAGGAAAAGTTTAGTAAAAGTCACTATCTTCATTTTAACATGTAATGGCTGATTAGGTTGTTAAACTAGCTTGTTTCTTTTTTTCTTGTTAGAAGGGAGTATTTTGGATTCAACACATGCAAAAGACCAACAAATAATAAATTACACTATGAATCATGTTGTTTATTTTTTCTTGCATGCATTCAATAGATGTTTTCTCAGTGACTGTTGTGTGCCAGGCATTATGCTAGATGCTAGATGAGAAAAATCAAAAAGCAAAGTTTATTGTGGCTGGGAGCTCATAAGTATAATGGAAGACATAGACCAGTAAATCAACAATTGCAGGAAAGGGTTTTGGCACACGAGTTCAAGAGATATAAGAGCAATTAGGAACATATAGCTAAGACAAGGATAAAGATGGAAAGCAGGATGGTATGAACTGAGTACTGAAAGAATTTGCCTAAGTAGGGTTTTAGACAGGAGGAGAAACAGGAAGAGGGTATTCCAAGAACAAGGAATAGAATCTAAACATTCAAAAATGAAAGAGAACATACATATTCAGTGGACAGCAAGTGGTTTAGTTTTCCTCCAGCAGAACTTGGGTATAGCTAAATGTGATGTAAGGCTGCTGAGCAAAGTAGGAGCCACTCACTTTGTAAATCCCTTACCAGAAAGTACTTACATTAACCTAGGTGATGAGAAGCTCTTGAAGAACTTTAGCGGGAGTGACATAAAAAAAATCTTGGTTTTTTTTTTTGTTTGTTTGTTTGTTTTTGAGACAGTCTTGCTCTGTCACCCAGGCTGGAGGCAGTGGCCTGATCTCGGCTCACTGCAAGCTCTGCCTCCCAGGTTCACGCCATTCTCCTGCCTCAGCCTCCTGAGTAGTTGGGACTACAGGTGCCCGCCACCATGCCCAGCTAATATATATATATATTATATATATAATATAATGTATATAATATATAATAAAATGTTATATATATTATATATTATAAAATACTATATAATATATATTTTATATATATATATAAAATATTAGAGATGGGGTTTCACCGTGTTAGCCAGGATGGTCTCAGTCTGCTGACCTCATGATCTGCCTGCCTCCACCTCCCAAAGTGCTGGGATTACAGGCCTGAGCTACCACAACCAGTCAAGAATTTGCTTTTTAGTAATCTCCCTATAATAGAATGAAAGGGAGATTGGATGAAGATAAAATTAAAGGTGAGGAGATCAATTAGAAATTCTAGCCTCTGAATGCTACATGAATCTTCTATCTACTACCCTTCTCTCCAAAGGAAAGTTTAGGTGTAAAATCCTAGAAATACAGAAGTGAATTAATTATTTGATTGTAATTCTAATTATTTTATTCTATGATGAGGGAAATGAGGTCAAACAGGTTAAATAACTTGCCCAAAGCTAGAGAGATTCTGACTAAACCAGAATTTAGGACCCTGATCTCCTCCTTCTCAAAACCCATAGATAAAAATTCACAAGGAACCAGCCCTTCAGTTTCAGAGAAATAGTTTAACTCAAGTATTAATGGTGATATGTCTATGTTAGAAGTACAATAAAGCAAGTGACCTTCATGGATAAAATTCTCTGTGGTTAAAATTAAAAAGACAGAGGAAAATGGGATTCAATTACTAATGTAATTAGTTGATGATCTTGTGGGGTGACAGATACATAAATGCCTGTTACGGACTGATTATAATGGAGCATTCGACTCTCCAAACTGGTGCTCAAGTTTAACTCTCAGAAATAATGAGGGACTTACTTCCTTCATCTTGCCTCCTTTTCAGGTGCTAATGCTGCATTTCGATAATAATGTACAAACCTAGGATAATGTCAGTGCTGCCATTACTCCACATTCATTCCATTATTACTTTGTTTTCTGTTGCTGTAGCTTATGATTGTTTTGAAGATCAGGCATTTATGAGGTACTATCATGAATGAAACAGCAAAAGAATATAACGATTAACCCTTCTAGAGACTGCCAGGTTTACAATATGTGAAAACAGAGACAAAAGAAATATGTTAAGGCTATGACACACTGTATTGCTTAGCATTTACTTAGAATCTTTTTAAGAAAAGAACTCCCTGAAGACTTCTATGTGAATGCCTATATCACATTTAAAAGTATAATGGATCCTTCAAACTAAAGAGCTCAATGCCTGATGAATAGAACTAGTAGGCTAATATATAGAAAGAATGTATTACAGGTACAGGTATTTATTCAGGCTGGTGGCCTTAGCTGGCTGTTGAACTTGGTAGTATTCACTATGAGATTAATCAGACAACTACAATTCCCAGTAAGGACAAGTGATTTCTTAAAGAACATAGGTTAATACATGATGGAACCTGGTGCTTGAACCCTAGGACCCTGAGCCCAAATCATCACCCTATCCACTGTGTTAAAAGGAATTTGCACTTTCACCAGTGCACTATTGTTTAGGTAGTAAAATACATCTTAAAATATGTGTGTAAATCTGTATCAATATTCTCCGAGTCCCCAAAATTCTAAATGTAGGAAATTTGAGTTTTAGATAGAAAGTCCTCTAGGAAGGTAAAAATGAAAGTCAAACACCAAGTGTTTTAATGATCTTGAAGAGCCATATAGCACATGACGATTCAGCATTTCTAACTATGGGGAACACTGTGACCTGGAAGTCTTGATTCCCGATATCCTTAGCATTGTCAGTATAACTCATTTTGAGCACTGTGACTTGAACCAGGCAGACCTTAGTGCAAAGACAGAGTAGATATCCACTTACCTGCGTGAGTCCAGCCTATTTTTCATGTTTGTAGAATAGGAGAATTAGCACTTCACTCCTCTGGAATAAAACATTGACGTTGCCCATACAGGCAATACAATATTATGGTGGAAAAACAATTTAAAGATGCAGAATAAAGAAAATCACACTCAGAGATAACCATTAAGGACGGTGGTTACCTTTTTTTTCCCTAAGATTTCTGTGGGTAGACTATACCAAAAGGGACTTGCACCTGTCTGTTCACAGTTTATAAAAAGAATTGGTTGTTAGAATGTTCCAGGCAGCCTGGTATCAGTCTTGCTTCAGCAGCATAAATTGGCAGTCATGACCAGGTGCCTTGTACAATGCTTTCTTTATTTTTTAAAATACGAATTTGCCAAACTCTCACTTGGAGATCATGGTACAACAAGGCTTAGGCTGTTTCATTCTAATATAGCAGCGTATGTACCTTATAGTAAGGGAATGGAGCAGAGGATGGAATACTCTTTATTCTTTATGTCTTATGAGATATTCTATAATACCTCTCTTAGAGAATTAAGGAAGATTATCTTTTGATCCTCCAAATGAGAAAGGAAAAGTTTTAATTAGATGTCATCACTGTCAATCATCATGTATATATTAGAGAGAAGCAGGAGACTTCAAGAGTGAAGCAGTTACCACATTGTATTCACATATTATAACTGTGGGAAAAACATTTTTCTCCCTGGGCTTCCTAAGAGGATGGAGAACTCTGCTGAAAAACCCTTGTGAGGCACATATCCTTCTTTATTCTGAGTGTTTTATGCTGATTTATGAAAACAAACTATTCATTTGGGGGAATGAGGAGGGAAAGGAGGTTGACAGTAAAGGGAACTCTTGATTTTCTTGTGTTAATATAGTTTAGCACAATGAGATCTTTTTATACCCTTATCTCTTCATCTAAAACTGTAAAATTCACTTAATATTCATATGCCATTACATTATCTTTAAAAACATGGTTTACAAATAAAAGCACAATATTTCCTATGTGCTATGGGAGTAATATAGTTTGTTTATTCTATGATAAGGCATTTAGTTTATTTCCTTTTTTAGAAAGAAAGGGACTAACATAAATAGTACTGAAATAGATGATCAGAATACATCAATGTTTGTCAGCATATATGAATATATCCTTTTGAGAGTTTCCTAGAAGTGAAATAACTGAGTAAAAGGGAGCAAATATTTTTAAGACTTTGATGCATGCTTGTAAAGTGCTTTTCAATTATAGTGCCACCAGCAGTGAGTGAAGATGGCAGTTTTATCACACCTGCTCATTACTATCAAAACAACATGAAAGACTTTCTATATGAAAAAAAGATAATATTTACTTTATATAGGCAGATATCCTCAGAGACAGATATATACTAAGCTGTTCTCAGTAACTAAAGTATTTGTGATAGACTCTCTTCAGGTCAGTAGATTGCTTTAGAAGGCATTTGCAGAGCTGGAAAGGGAAGCTTGTGTCCACTGATGGACAACCCTTTGAAACCTAGGAATGTCAAGAGAGCTTCAGTTATAAGAGCCCATGAGAGATAAATGTTAAATGTAAAATGCAAGAACTGAGGATAAAATTTACCCCTGTCACATATTTGTGTAAAGCTACACTCTAACTGGAAATTATCAGTCGTATTAGTTTACTAGAACTGCCATAGAAAAGAACCACACCCTGGGTAACTTAAAGAACAGAAATGTATGTTTTCATGATTTTGGAGGCTAGAAGTTCAAGACCAAGTTGTCAGCAAAGTTAATTTCTTCTAAGAGTCTTTCTCCTTGTCTTGTAGATGGCCGTCTTCTCTTTGTGTCTTCATGTGGTCTGTCTTCTGTGTCTCTCACTGTGTTTTAACCTCCTCTTCTTTAAGGACACCAGTCACATTGGATTAGGGCTCAAACTAATGGCATTATTGACCTTTTAAAATACCCTATCTCTAAATACACTTATATTCTAAGGTACTAGGGGTTAGGATTTCAACATAGGAATTTTATGAGACACAATTTAGCTCATAACACCAATATGTTGAAATTTCTAGTGTCTTATTAAAATGTAATGCAAATAAACAATGATGCTTACCTCTTTATTCACTAGTTATTATGGCATCATTACTGTCTTTTATGAGAGTAAAATATGTTTCACACTTATTCTGAATTTATTTTGAAGTCATTCTGTTTACAACACATCTGGTTTTCAGTAAGCAGATACAAAGACATTAGATTTAATAATAATTTTATTTGATCTCTTAGATTCAGTTTACACACTGTATAGAGTATCTTTCTTTGGAATACAGAGTGTCTATTGAAACATCACACATCAGTAGGGAGATATATGCTCTTGAAATTAGGTCTATGTCAGTAGGGAAATTAAAATGAAGTTAAAAGTTCCTCCAGGATAGATTGAAAAAGGAAGTCATTTCAAAGGCTTAAGGTTTAAATAAGGTGATGTGGAATAACTCTGCTGCCTATCCTTATGATCTCCCAACAGCTTTATGACAGGCAAAAAATGATACAACTGAGAGAAAGTCTTCCATGATAAGCTCAACTTCTTATGCTTATAAACTTGTCATGTGTGACATGGTTGGTTCCATTACAGTAACAGATGGATACACTGAGTTTTGACTACAAATGACATAGAATAATTATATACTTTACGATATGAATTAGGTTTAGAAATATGTTTTTTAAATGCAGCTTATATATACATACACTTACTTATGAGTGTTAACTATGAGATACCTTTAAAGAAATAGACAGATAAGAAATGATATAAAACATTGACTTTATGTGTATCTCTGGAAATTATATAGATAGATAGTCAAATTTATTGGATACTAGTAGTTAATAAAGATAAAAAAACATAATCTTGAGCAATTTTACAACATTCAGAATTGGCATAAAGTACATAAATCATTGTGATGATCATTTAATTTGTTTTGGAGTAAAATAGTGATTCTGCTGTGGTGAAGTAATAATTGTTGACTTCCATCTGCCTTTGTAAGAATACCTCTTATTTTAGTTAAAACATAAGAAAGATTTGTAGGTCTAATGATATTGCATTACTATGCATATTTGACCATTTCCGAGTAGGCTCTAAAGTACAATAACTGTAAAATAACAACAAAAACAAAAATCCCCACACCTCCCACCTTTCCTCTTCTCATTTTATCAATATACTGCTTTAGCTCTAGAAATATATCTGTAATTAATGAATTGTTTTATGGAATTAATTTTTTCTCCAGATTTTTGACCTTTGCGTGAATACACTTAGAAACAATCAACAAACAAACATGGCCCATTTTTTATGTTGTCAACCCCACTAAACCAATATTAAGTAAACATTCATATTTTACAGATTAAGTACTCTGAGCATTATGATAGGAATGAGACATTTGAAAACAAGCACAATGAGAATAGTGGAAAATTTCAATTTGGATTACATTAAACGGTGACAGTAATACTGTGTTCAAGGATTAGTTTTAGTTCAAGTCACTGAACATATTGCATCTTTATATAAGTAATACCAATACAAATGTATCTTAGTTTCGCTTGTGGTAGTTCAGTTGTTATTTTTGTGTAAATTTTTAAAAAGTAAGATTAAACCACCGTATTTTTCTTAAAAATGACTTTGGTTGTTACTTGTTGAATTATAATGTAATATAAAATTTCTCTCACGCCAGTGAGAATGGCAATCATTAAAAATTCAGGAAACAACAGATGCTGAAAAGTATTTGGAGAATTAAGAATGCTTTTACACTGTTGGTGCAAGTGTAAACTAGTTCAACCATTGTGAAAGACAGTGTGGAAATTCCTCAAGGATCTAGAACTAAAAATATCATTTGACCCAGCAATTCCATTACTGGATGTATACTCAAAATCATTCTACTATAAAGGCACATGCACACGTATGTTTATTGCAGCACTGTTCCAAATAGCAAAGACTTGGAACCAACCCCAAAGCCCATCAATGTTAGACTGGATAAAGAAAATGTGGCACATATACACCATGGAATACTATGCAGCCATGAAAAGAATGAGTTCATGTCCCTTGCAGGAACATGGATGAAGCTGGAAACCATCATTCTCAGAAAACTAACACAGGAACAGAAAACCAGACACCACATGTTCTCACTCGTAAGTGGGAGTTGAACAATGAGAACATTGTTCTCACAGGGAGAGGAACATCACACACCGGGGGCTGTTGGGGGGTGGAGGGCTAGGGGAGGGGTAGTATTAGGAGAAATACATAATGTAGATGACAGGTTGATGGGTGTAGCAAACCACCATGACACATGTATACCTATGTAACAAACCTGCAAGTTCTGCACATGTGTATAAAAGGACTTCTGGTTAAAGCATAGTTTACAAAACATATTGTCCACCCTGTAAGCTTGACACCACCAGTGTATAAAAGGTCTTCTGGTTAAAATGTAGTTTACAAAATATATTGTCCACCCTATAAGCTTGACTTTCAGAACTTTTCTTATTAAGCTCATAGTTGTTTTATTTTTCTTCTTTTCTTTGTTGTTGTTATTTTGTTCATTTTCTCTTTTTGTTTTCTGAAGTCTTATTTCCTCCTAACATTAGCCTATATTAAAGTTAAATTAAACCAATCTTAAATAGTAAATATCACTCCTTTCCTTCTTTCTGTAACTTATTCCCATCCTAGGGTGTATGTGCCTATCAGAAAAATCAGAACATGTAACCTTAATCCGATTATAATGCCCAGGCTATTCCTAATGAGTAGAGAGATGTGCATGTTACAAACTGAAGTTTGTCTGTTTACTTTTTTTTTTTTTTTTTTTTTTGAGACAGTCTCACTCAGTCGCCCGGGCTGGAGTGCAGTGGCACGATCTTGGCTCACTACCTCCCGGGTTCATGCCATTCTCCTGCCTCAACCTCCTGAGTAGCTGGGACTACAGGTGCCCGCCACTACGCCTGGCTAATTTTTTTGTGTTTTTAGTAGAGACAGGGTTTCACCATGTTGGCCAGGATGGTCTCGATCTCCTGACTTTGTGATCTGCCTGTCTCAGCCTCCCAAAGTGCTGGGATTACAGGCGTGAGCCACCACGGCCGGCCTGTCTACTCTTTAAGCTCAACCCTGATTACATTAGTACCATGTTTCTCTGTGATAAATTCATCATAGCCTGGCAGCAATGCTGACTATTCAGAGGTTTAAGCAATACCTTGACCTCATACTTTTATTTTCATGGCTACTAGACAACTGGATTCTTATTTGACCTGTGGAAAACTTTGTTTCCTTGTCATTTAAGGAGATTTTCTGTTTCTGTAGTCATGCCAGACTACATGTAAGCATAGAACATAAAATTATAGCTATTAGGATGGATTTAAAATGCCTCATTTCATCCCTGCCAAAAAAAAAAAAAAAAAAAAAAAACCGCCATGTTTACTTTGATTACTCTGATGCAAAATTCATGAATAAAGTTTATCATCCATACTTGTGTTTCTCTATTATTTTGACCATAATAGAAGAAATGAAACACAAACTAAGGTTTTGACACTGGCAGGTGGTAAAGTAGAAATATCAGTTATGAATAAGACATAAGTATATTTAAAATATCAAAATTATTTAATATTTTTCAAATGTTTATAGTTTTACTAGCTAATATTTATTAATCACTTACTATGGCCCCAAAACTGTTCTAAGCAATTTATTTGTAATGACTCGTTTAATCTTTACAACCACTCCATTGTAAAAATTCAAGTCTCAGAGTGGGTACATAAATAGTCTACAGTCTGGGCTGGCTAGCTATCCAAGGAACCAAGATTCAAATAAAATCTAGGAGGTGTGGAAAAGACTAGTTCTGGCCATCAAATAAAGAAGTTGACCTAAGGGGGGGGTTATATATGTATAAAACCACGCACGTAAATGTATTTTAAGCAACAACAT
The DNA here is from genome assembly GCF_024542745.1 of Macaca thibetana thibetana. NCBI lineage: Eukaryota > Metazoa > Chordata > Mammalia > Primates > Cercopithecidae > Macaca > Macaca thibetana. The sequence goes on from NC_065592.1 coordinate 70,931,402, forward strand.
CCTGTTGCTAAATAGTATATGATCTAAGTGATGGTGTATGTGTGGATGCACTTGTATTTTGCGCTGTTTCGGCGATAGCTTAGGGAGCATTCTGGAACATACAGTGACCTGATTTCCTTCCATCACCCAGTAGCTCCACAGGCATCTTCATATAAAAATAACAACCCCTTAAATCATAAGTCTGAATCCAGTTTACTTGATGATCCAGTTACATTTCTTCTGGAACTAAAATTCTTTGAGTTGGAGAATATTAAATATGGAAGAAAATTGCTTATACTTCTACTTTTTAATGGGTGTTATTTTTCATTCATGGTAAAATTTTTACCCCAAAATAGTGGTAGAGATCACAAGATAGATTTTTTTTTTCTGATCTTTTTCTTACATCTGGAAATTTTAGGCAGCTAGAATGCCAGAACATATGAACAAAGTTAGTGGTTTTTTCCTTCTACATTTAATTGAAATTCTTATAATTAGATTTATCACATTTGCAATGTGAATTCTCAGATTTAGATAATCTGTGCCTTTAGGTAGGTGAGTTTCTGAACATATTTATAAATGTGGCACTGCATCTAATAGAATAATAAGCTAGAAATAATAGAAATTTGGGGCTTTAGTTCAGCAATTCTGTTTTCTGTTTTGATATTTAAACTACTGAAGTTCATTGAACATATTTAAATCTATTATCTATGCCTTCATTCTAGATTCATTGCCTGAAAGTTTTTGAAACATTATTGCTATAAAAGTGTATCTGTGTTAGCTTAAATGAGTGCTTCACTGCCACTTTGTGATGAACAATCATTATAATGCTTTTATTATAAAATTTATTTAACCTGATTCTTCATCTTTCTGATTTAAATCTAATAATTCATGTAGCATTTTTGAAAAGTGATAAGTTTGATTTTTTGCATAAAATGGATATCTCTATACTTTCTTTCTATAATTCTTTCCAGGAAAGTTTATTTTAAGAAGTAAAGGAACAGAAGTCCTTTGGGTTCAAATTGTGAAGTATTACAGAATATTTGCCTTCTGTCTTTTTTGTCTTAATGAGCTTTAATTAAAAAAGAAAAAAGATAAGACTTTTTACAATTAATGGAAAGATACACAATATGAGCAATGATTGAGTTTTAAAACTTGTTCTTATTTTAGTTTTATATATTGGTATTTCTCAATATATGTATTTACTAAATCTATTGATAGAAATATTCTTTCTTTTATATTAGGTTTCTGTCCTGAGACCACAGCAGAATGTGCCTTGGACAAAGGTGAGTATATTTAAAATAGATTTCAAACTTTCTCCATAAATAAAGTATAAAAATATTATGACAATTATATTACTGTTGCATGCTTAGAAATATGGTATTATAGTTCATGTTTATATCATGGGACATGCACTTTTTGTCTGGTAATATGTAATAGTGAGAAAATATCAGAATTAGAACTCTGGTTATTAAGTATATACCATTGCCTGCATACAGAAAGCCTTAATCCATACAATCTATATTAAAAGAACTGTTAACACTAATGCCCTTGCAAGTTAAATAATGGAACTATTCAAAGGTTGATGGAAGATGTTTAACATGTCTTTAGTGACTCTGATGATGAAATTATTGAAATGGGACATATGTAAGTTAGATTATCAGACACGAACTACCTAAAAATATTTAGGTTTTGGGGGAGCAAATAGATAAATACATTTAGAATTAAAACCAATTTAAAAAGAGGAAGGAATTAGGAAAATAAACACATTAACAGCTCAGTAAACAGTATATAAATGTACTACATGAAAGATAGTGGGAATAGTTCAAGGTTAATACAGGATGCCTGTTATTTCAAACTGGAATGCTATCATGAAAAAAGATGTTATTAAAGATGATTAAAAAGATCATGAACTATAACTGAATTCTAAGAGAGAGTTGCAAGAAAATGTATAAGATGAATAAACGTTACATAGAGGAAAACCTGTGAGTACTGAGTAAGGGAACTAAGATTCCTGAGGACAATGGTGAAGAAGGATGACAACTGATGAAATAAATATCACATACAGGAGCTATTAATTATCAGGCCTTCTCTAAAGAGAAATTAACAAGAGAAAAATTGCTTGAACTAACACATAAAGAATCTATGGGCTGGGGGTGGTGGCTCACGCCTGTAATCCCAGCACTTTGGGTGGCCGAGGCGCTGTCACATGGTCAGGAGACAGCGACCATACTGGCTAACACAGTGAAACCCCGTCTCTACTACAAATACAAAAAATTAGCCGGGTATTCTGGTGGGTGCCTGTAGTCCCAGCTACTCGGGAGGCTGAGACAGGAGAATGGAGTGAACCCGGGAGGTGGAACTTGCAGTGATCCAACATCGTGCCACTGCACTCCAGCCTGGGCAACAGAGTCAGACTCTGTCTCTAAATAAATAAATAAATAAATAAATAAATAAAAATTTATGTAAGCTTCAGGATTAGGTAGTGGGAGAAGGTTAGTTATCATTTTTCTAGAGATATTTAAATATTGAATAGATTCACAATGTTTGACAATGGTTCCTCTAAAACTTCTCTAGATCAGCTATCCTATTCAAGGTTCTTCCAACCCCACACATGACTTGATGAGTCATTGTTCTTTATTTTTCCCTGTATTAGAGTAATTTTATATTGAAGTAAAAGTTGGGCATCATTGGTTTGTGGTTATAAGAAAAATGTAGGTATATATGTTATCATTAGTGATTGATACCTGTTCTATATCATGCAAACGTAATGCTTTGGGAAATACAGTTATATGTACATATTCATACTTTTAGTTTGGCCCAAAACATACTGTATGTCTTCTGCAGTCTTACTCATATGAGAAAAGGAAGCATCCTATAAATGCTTATGTCAATAATTTTCTGAGATAATAAAATGGAAAACTCTCCCAGCTATTTTCTTGCCACTATTTTTCATGTAATTTTTTGGTCATTTTCCATGTCTGTAAAGAGACTAATGTGACTTTAGAATATCCAAAGAAAATAAGCCAGCTGACGTGCACTGCCAGACAGGGAATGAATGGCTCCAGGCACAAATCTCTGTTGTGTCAAGGCTTTGGCATGACATTTGGCAGAGACTAAATCAAACATACACAATGCAAATAATCTCAGTTTCCCATGGATGTGCAGCTTCAACCTTGAGCCTGCTGTTAGTCATTACTACTCTTTTCTCCTGATATTCCAGAGAATGACATTTCTGGTAATGCATTGAAAACTAGAACATTTCCTAGGTGTTCTTACACTTTGAGGCAATTGGGGGGATCATGACTTTGAAATTGGACCTTCCTGGGTTTGAAGGATGAGTCTGTCACTTACTAGCTGTGAAATCCTGGAGAAGCTACCTAAGATATAAAATGAATTATCACAGGGGTTGTGGAGGCATTAAAATGATACAATTAGTCTAAAGCATTTCCTATATCTGTTATATAATAAACATTTAATAAATATTATTTTACTTTTTTCCACTTCTGTAATTAGTTGGATTTTGTTTTAAACTTCTTAATAATCCTCTCCTTTATCCTATTAATAGAAGAGGAATGACTCTAATATACATTTGTAACTTTTGAGTTATGTAAGCACATGTGATATTATTTGTCTTTATCTTTTTAGGTGGGCACTCTTGTTTGAAGTGGGGCAATGGTTTTTAAGAGTTATATGTAATACATAAAGGGTCTTCATGTTGCACAAGAACGTTTTGAATGCATTTGATTTAATTTTAGGTTTCGTTAGTATCATCAAAGATGGAACACCACATTATAAAATGTAGATGGATTGGAAAAAATTATACCTCCATAGCATGCCCGTAATATTTTAGTTCAAATGTTTGTTTCAACTCTCATTAATAAATAAATATGTGTCATATAGCATTAGGTGCTAAGAGTACAAAGAAGAAACAGATATATTCTTTGCCTTCATGGGAGTTATAATCTTAGATGGGAAGAGACATGTAAATACATTATTTTTAACACAATATGATAATATGCTACAATGGAGAGGTGCTCATGGGATGGGGGTTGTGCAAATATAAAATAAATTTTAATCAATCTGGCTTCTTGGAGGGGTTGACACCTCATGTATTTTAAAAAATGATGAAGAATTGGCCAGATATCAGTCTTACATAGAGGCATGATGGTGAGCGGTTGTCAAGAATGCATAATATTTAAATGTGATTGTATCTATTTAAAAATATATAATTTTCAATTCATTCTGTGATATGATAAAAGGAATTAAAGTTCTTAGGGGGTTAATAAACTTGTTAATGCAATTTATCTAAAAAGAGGAAGGGCAGTGAGATAAGGAATCTGTTGTCTGAAGTCAAAACAATGATAGTAGCCGTAAGTGTACAGATTGGAAGTTGGGGAGCTGAGCCCTCCTACTTTGTTCTTGAAGGTAATGTAGATTATAGTTAGGTTATTTTTACAGAGCTAAGATTTATGAATGATGTGTTTATCATATTGTTACTTATAACATGATAATGGGAAACAATAAGGAAGCTTTTATAAATTTTGATAAAACATGGGATATTTTACTGTTACTAAAATTATAATTTTGAAGATTTTAAAAAGAAGACTGTGTTCTTAAAAACAGGACAAATTATGAATTAACAATATAATACCATACCCCTTTTAATACATATATTTATGTAAAACAGATACATATGGGTATTCAGTTATATGCTTGATGTGCTTTTGTTAGGGGACAGGGTTCCAGGAAAATGCTTAGGAAAAGACTTAAAAGAAACACACCCATCATTATTAACAGTGATTATCTCTATGTCATGGATATATATGTGTGTGCTTTCTATTTTTTCTTGAAACTTTGATGTGTTTTACATTTTGTATGATTAATTCATTGAATAACCTCTAACACAGCTCCCATAATGTTTGCCTGATGATGCTCATACCTTTGTGTAATCCCCTCTCCTTGAGTTGGGGCAGAACCTTTGACTTGCTGCTAACCAATTGACTATGGCAAAGGTAAAGGATGTCACTCTTGTGAATATGTCATGTTATAATACAAAGGTGATGGAATGACAATCCCATAGGTATGTTATGTTATATAAGACCACATCTTGTTAGTAGATACATTCCTGCTTTCCTGCTGACCATGAAGAAGTAAGCCACCATATTGTAAGATGGTCTGTTGTGAGGGCTACAGGCAAGAAACTGGCTGCCTCTAAGAGATCAGAGTGGTCCCTAGATGTTGAGAGTGGCCTTCAGTCAACCACCAGCAAGAGGTCAAGGCCCATAATCCTACAGATATAAGGAAATAAATTCTGGCAATAACGTGAGTGAACTTGGAAGTGGATATATTACCAGCTATGACTCCAGATAAGAATCTAGTCTTAGCTGACACTTTGACTATAGCCTTGCAAAGGTCCCAGCTAAGCTGTTTCTGGACCTAACCACAGACACTGTAAGATAATAAATGTATATTGTTTTATGCTACTAAATTTGTGGCAATTGTTGTGCAAAAGAAGAAACTAATTGCTTTGGACAGAATTGTGTTCCTTTAAAATTCATATGTTGAATCTCTAATTCCCAATGTGACTATATTTGAAAACAGGATTTTGAAGATGTAATTAAGGTTAAGCAAGGTCATAAAGGTGGGGTCCTAATTTGATAGAACTGGTGGCTGTATAAGAAAAGGAAGAGATCTTTCTCTCTTTCCATCTCTGTGTACACACAAAGGAGAGATCATGTGAACACACAGCAAGATGGCAACCACCAACAAGCCAAGAGAAGAGCTACAGAATAAAGTCTACCTTGTTGTCACCTTGGTATTGAACTTCTCAGTCTCCAGAAATATGAGAAATAAATTTCATTTGTTTAAGCCACTTGGTCTATGGTATTTTGTTATGGCAACCCAAGCTGATTAAGACAAACTTTGACATCAAGAAATAGGGTGCTGCTATGAATAACACCTAAAAAATGTGGAAGTGTCTTTGCATCTTGATAACAAAGGTTATAAGAGTTCTGAGGTGCATGATAGAAATATGTGAGGTTCTGATAAAGTCTTATATAAAAGTGAGGATCATGTCAGTGGAAACTGAAAGAGAATCCTTGTTATAAGACATCAAAGAACTTGGCTGAATTGTGTTCTAGTGTTTTGTGGAACTTATGAGTAATAAAATTAGACGTTTAGCTGAGGAGGTTTCTAAGCAAAGTGTTGAAAGAGTGGCTTAGTCCCTCTTGATTGCTACAGTAAAATGTCAGAGGAGAGAGAGGAATTGAATAATAAATTGTTAAGCAAAAAGAAAAGGAACCAAACTTAAAGATTTGGAAAATTTGCAGTCTGTTTATATTGCCAAAAAGAGAAAGCCTACTCTGAACAGAACACCAAGAGTGTGGCTAGACTGTCACTTCAAAAAGAGCTTTTGGGATTATACCAGCTGAAATCCTGTCAGTTTTTACTGAAGAGACAAAGATGGGACAAAATGAAGAAAGGCTGTTGGACTTCTTGGACTTGACAGGACAATAGGGCTTTTTGGCTGCAAACATTCACTATTCTTCCAAGAGGGAAGTTATCAAGCCTTCTGCTTCAGTTTCAACATGTCAGACAACCTCTGTTCAGAGCCTCGAGGGCAGGACTACCCTGGAATGATGTGTAAGGGTGGGGTTTCCTACATCCTTGGAATTTGGACCCTGGCCTACAGCTATGGAGGTGGTGCTGCCACACTTGATCTTGGACTTTCTATCCTCCAGAATTATGAGAAAATAAATTTATGTTTAAGTCATTCAGTCTTTGGTATTTTGTTAGGGCAGCCGAAGCAGACCAATATCCCAAAGCGATGAATATAGAAATATTATGTTTTGCAAACATGAAAGATCAAAATAAAGAGGAAGGGGTGGAGCATGGAATAATTCCCAGATTTTGATGTAGGCAATTGGAAGTAATTCCTTTCAGTTTATGTAGAAATACAGAGATGGGGGAAAAAAGCCAATTTGGTGGAATGATAATGAATAGTTTTTTTTAAATTTCATTGAAATTTTCATTGAGATAATTTTACATTCACATGCAGTTATTAAACGTAAAAGAGTCTGTACACTTTGCCAAGTTTTTCCCAATGGCAACATTTTGCAAAACTATAGTACAATATCACAACCAGCATATCGAAATTGAGATAAACCCCCAATATTGTTCAGATTTACCCCATGCCCATTGTAATCATTTTTGTCTTTATTACGTTCTATAAAATGCTATTACTTTGTAAGTTTAAGTATCCTACCCCACAGTCAAGATACTCAATAGTTCCAACACTACAAGGATTTGAAAGGTTGGCTTTTTATAACTACACCCACCTCCCTGCATTTTCCCACCCCAACCCTCTTCTTAAACAACACTTTCTGGAAACACTACTCTGTCTTCCATTTCTAAAATGTTATTTTTAAAATGATATATAAATGGAATCATACCTTTTGGGATTGGCTTTTCTGCTTAGCCTAATTTTTGGAGATTCACCCAAGTTGTTGCGTGTATCAGTTTGTTCATTTTTATTTTTGAGTGGCATTCCATTGTATGTATGTGCTACAGTTGAACTTTTTATCTGTTGAAAGACATCTGGGCTGATTCCAGTTTTTGTCTGTTATACTAATGTATAAACATTTGTATACATGTTTTAATATGAATATGTCTTCATTTCTCTGGAATAAATGCCCAAGACTGCAGTTGCTAGATTGTATGGTAGTTACATGTTTAGTCTTATAAGAAACTGCCCAACTGTTTTTCAGTGTAGCTGTACCATTTTATATTCCTAGCAGTAATGCATGAGTTATCTCATTTCTCTGTATCCCTGTCAGCATTTGGTGTTGTTGATGTTTCTTATTTTAGCCATTCTGATAGGTATATACTGATATCTCATTGTATTAATATTTTTAATTTGCATTTCTCTAATGGCTATTGATGTTGAATGTCTTTTCATGTGGTTACTTGCCATCTATCTATCTTCTTCAGTGAAATCTTCATGTAGTTTATCTATTTTCTAATCAGATTATTTGTAAACTACTGAGTTTTGAGTACTCATATGAACAGTGCTTGAATATATATATGAATATATATACATGTATATATGAGAATATATATGTATGTATATATAGGAAACTACTGAGTTTTGAGTACTCATATGAACACTGCTTGAATATATATGTATATATGTGTATATATGTATCTATGTATATGTATGTGTATATATATAGTGTGTGTGTATGTGTATATATATGTGATAGCTGAGTAGAAATGATGGGGAAGAAGAGATCTCTCAAAGTCCAGACAGACAATCAGGAGGCTGTACATATAAGTCCAAAGTCCTGAGAAGTAATAAAGGATAGAAATAAAGGTTATGAACGTGTGACAGTTAAGAAGGTATTGGAGCAGATCTTGGAGGGCAAAAATATCAAGCTCTTGTGTCTCCTTGAAATTCAGAATAATGTTTTACCCTCAAAAATTTTACTGTATGTAAATAAATGCTTTTCTATTTTCTGAACTTTGTCTTATATAAAACACTAAGGTTTTCTCACCTACCATACACCTTAAATACTACCAACATTTGAGTGGTTTCGGTAAGACACATGAATATTTTCAATAACAACAACAAAAAAAACTAAATGTATTTTTGGTATGTTGCATAGACCCAGGGAGACAGGAAAAGCTTGCTGAGGCTACAATCTAGAACTCAGATCACACACAGAAATAGGGTAGCGATATCCACTTTGTAACGAGGTCCTTCTCAAGACACTATGAGAAACTTCAGAGGGAAAATACATTATCTAGAATGTCTAGTGGTGGACAACCTTGGCAATCTAGTTAAGCAGGCAAGCTGGAAGTTTAACATGAGCAAAATGTACAACACCAGGTTAGAGGAGAAGGAAAGAAAGATGTATTTGAAATTATAGAAAGAATAGAGTATATTTGTTTATAGAGGAGATCCAGTGGCAAAGTAACAATTTATTATTTCAGACAGACCCCTGGGTGCAGTGGCTCATGCCTGTAATCCCCGCCCTTTGGGAGCCCGAGGCAGGGGAATCACGAGGTCAGGAGTTTGAGACTAGCCTGGCCAACATGGTGAAACCCCGTCTCTACTAAAAATACAAAAATTTAGCTGGGCATAGTGGTGGGCACCTGTAATCTCAGCTACTTGGGAGGCTGAGGCAAGAGAATTGCTTTAATCTGGGAGATGGAGTTTGCAGTGAGCCGAGATCACATCGCTGCACTTCAGCCTGGGTAAAAGAGTGAGACTCCATCTCCAAAAAAAAAAAAAAAAAAAAAAAAGACCTTGACTATTTGAAGATGTTTGTGTCATTTTCTGAATTTTATATTACAGACTAAGTGTATACTCAAAATTTAAAACTAGTGAGGCACTGGTGCGAACCAAACAGAGGTCCACTCAATGGAGCAGGGACTGGGAGGCTCCTCGGGTGTACTAGCATTAACACTTTAATTACTGGGTTATGGGGACTCCTGGAGGAGAGACCAAGACTACAAGAGCACTGGGGGATGGGGTTTGTGTCAGTCAGTGCCAGTTTACCAATGGTATATAAGTAGTTTAATATTTTAATAACCAATATAACCATTACTAGTACAGACTGACTGAACACAGGCTAGACCATATGTGTATTACTATAGGATCTCAGGGGTGTCAGGCTAGGAATACATTGACTGTGAAAAAGGAGCTAGGGACCCACTTGCTCAAAGATAGAAATTAAGGAATAGGTTATTTTTGAAAATTATTTTACTATAGGGATCATCCAAATTGGTTTGCTAAAAAGTCAGAAATCCTGAGGGTATAAAATGATATGACTTTTTTTTCTTTAAACACCACGTTCCATTCTCTGACAACATTCCTTTCTTACTGGGTAACATACTTGCTACCTTAATCATATTTGACAATTCTATAGCTTTTCAGTCACTTTTTATTATTAAAGTGTCTTATTTTTATTGTTAAGGATTAGTTTTGATTATTTTAAATCTTCTACCTCATACTTGATTCAGAGATCTTCCCCCTTGCCTGTACACAAGAGAAACTTGATGTTCCAGTTGCTCTGAATATATGTGGGGTGGGAGTAGTGGGATGGGGCTTGGGGATGGGTGGCGATGAGGGAATGGTAAGAAGTTCTGGAGCGTCCTTGCTTTGTCACATCTTTTTCTGCTTCCCTGCTATCTGTCTTGGTTGGGGCAAGATAGGAAGGCGGGACACAGTCCTTCCATATGTAACTCTCCTTGCCAAGTGCTGTCTCTCCTTTGCTGGTTGTAGCCACTGTTCTATCTTTGGCCTTATGTACTTTCTGATAACCTGGAGCTCACACACTGCCTCTCTCACAATCGTTTGGTGATTCTTCAGATTACTTCTTGAGGACACTTCTGTAGTGTTGCCTAATGTGGCAAAGCTGGCTGAGGTTTGACCTTCTCCTACCCATCCCTACCCCTTATCAGCCACCATCACAGGTGGCCATATAACAGTCTTCGCATATGAGAAGGTACATGGGTTTGTGTTGCTTTCATAAAATAAGAATTGCCTTAAAAGTAAACATTAGTAAAAATATACAAAAGGCAAGTGAATGGCAGTAAGAGAGCTACATTGAATAATGTCTCTTTTCTTATAAGGAAATATGTGATGTTTTTGTTCAGGAATAAAAAGAAAGTCTACTATGGGAGAAAACAATTTTTTTTTTTTTTTTTGCCACTTTTACTCATGAGAACTGAGCAGTTCAAATACAGCCTGTGGGTGTTAGGATGTGTGTGCAATACATCCAATCAGTATTATTTGGGGTCTTTTCCCCAACAACGCAAGAGGCTCACCAGCAGATATGGCAGTGGAACTATCCAAACGTAAGCACTGCTAAGTTGGTAATAATTATGACTTAGAGATTTGGGGGTTCTAGGAACCCCCCCCCCAAGCAAATGGCTTCACTCGGGTTCCACAATATGCAAAGAAGGAAGTAAAGTCAATAATGACAGGCTGGCAAAACTTAGGAGAGTCAAAATTATTAGTTATAATGAGTAAGATGGTTAAAAGTATATACATATTTTTGGAAGAATGGCTTAACATGTATATCTTATGAATTCTTGAAAATTTTATAAGATAGGCATATGCTATCTTATATTTAGATGAGAAACTGAATAATAGAATGCATAATATATGACAGGCAAACTCAGTTTTAGCTAAACCCAAACCCCACATCCTTTCTATGAAATTCTAGTGGCTAATATATAAAAAAGAGAATAGGAAGATTGGGTTATAAGTTGGTTTTGATCAAATAAGAGATAATTATGTTATAATAAATTATTGCTCTAAATTTCCAAGTGTTTTAACTTTTTCTGAAATCATTGTTTTCCCTACTGAGAAAATAACTGAACAAAAATGATACTGCAAAATTTACATAAAACATCCATTTGTTTTTTTCAAATTCTTAAAGTTAGTGTTTTCAGTTGCTTATGAAAGACTTATTTAAGCCCAGAAGCTGCTGTGTTCAAAATTGCAGATGCCAATGTATACTTCCTTATGTCTTCCGTGTTTTATCATGAAATTTAAATAGCTTTATGTGCACATAGCAGCGTTACTATTTGCATGAAACTTAACTGAAGAGTAAATATGAAATGTTTTCAAGCAGACAATAGAAGATGAAATTGATTAGCATCCTTTGCACTTTTACTCTTTCTATTATGAACAACTGCTAAGGAATGGTCATAAAGGGAATCTCGGTAAACTGCCCAATCTTTGTTATAGGGACTGAATTCCTGGAACTTTTACTGTCATACTAAGTAGACCATCTAAGATAAAATAATTCTGTAATAAACATTCTTTTCATTGGTTTGAAGAAAACAGTGATTCTATAAAAGTGTTTTCTGAAACACATTCTTGTGGAAACTTTCCAGGTAAAATTAGCTCCACGGAAAAAGTAATTGGAAAACCACTAGCATGTTTTTTCAGCACAACAAAGACATTGAAAACTTCTGCAGTAGAAAGTTATCAATGTTTAGTCTAGAAAAATATGGAGCTAGCTTAACCACATGGGAGGCAGGATTTTGTAATCTTTAAGACTGTGGTCTCTGGAATCTGCTTGCTCTACTAATTTTAATTGCTTGCTCCACTAATTTTATTATTGAGGTAAAATTCATATACCATGAAAATAACCATGTTAAAGTGAACAATTCAGTGGCATTTAGTACATTCACAATGTATTCACAAAGTGTATCCGGTTCCAAAACATTTACATTACCCCAAAGGAAAACTCTGTATCCATTGAACAGTTGTTTCCGGTTCCTCCAACCGCCACCCCCAATTTGCTCCACTTGAATAAATTGTGTGGACGTTCTGCTTACCCTCTTTGAGGCTCAGTTTCCCACTTATTTCTATATAGATAGATATGGCTTTGACCTTATATGGTGGTTGTAAGAATTCAATAAAGTAACGAATACAATGAACTCAAACCATTGTAAAAATTAAATAAATGTTACAATGTTAAACTTGTGTAGCTCTCTGTTGAATCCACAGGAACTAGTGTTCTAGAAAGCACTCTCCAGGAAGTGTGAATCAAAGTCATCACTATAGGCAAATACTGAGAGAGAAGCCATAGACTTTGTCTTATTTAGAAGCTAATGAATCTCACATGACCCTCTGGTGCTCCAGAAGACTCAGAATTAGAACTTATGTTTATCTCTGTCATTCCCCAGCATATTTTTGCTAAAGTGGCTTGAGGTTGATATTAGAACAAGAGATGTTGAAAGAAGGAGGGAGTTTTCCAGATATCCTCAATCTAAAAATAAGAGGAATATAAAGGTTTATGAGAGGGAATACATTTCTTCAATAGAAGAATTGAAGGAGATAAACAGCTGACGGCAGCCCTAACCTAGGTCTAATTATTTTCTGCTTGATAGGTGTTCATGATTATAAAAATGTTTAAAGTGTCATCTACATGGAAAAACAAACTATAAAATGTTTTAAAACATAAAATTATGTTTTATGTTTATATATGTAAAATATGTAAATTTAAGTACAGGTATAATTTTATATAAATTGAATAATATTTGACAATGAGTAGGTAGTTCTAAATGAATTTTTACCAAAATGACAGCAGTAATTCCTATGCTGTATCAGAACTCAGGTGTTTTTCGCTTGCCTTTGTATTCTTTTATATAAATGCTTAAATTTCCACATGTGTATATGCTACCTTACTAACAGAAACAAAGCAACGGAGCTATATCAACAGTAGCGATGGATTACAACTTGTACTATATTTGTTATTTTACGCAATTTTTCTTCGTCGTTGCTAGAAGCACAAACCTTTAGAAAAATATAAAACTGATTATGAATGTTAAACAGATCAGCTTGCCTCCAAAGGCCTGAGAAAGAAAGAATGAGGAAGAGTTTGATGAGCCCTGCCTTATTCTTCCAAAAATACAATTTACCCTTAACAGACCTTAACCCTGATAACAGACAACAAATTGAAGCTGCTAATTTCTTTTTCCTGTCTTTTTAGTACAATTTTTCCCGTTAAAATTTATAATTCCTTCCCAAATTCTACGAAAGTTAGTATACTCATTGATTTTAAAGGGAGATGATCATTTATCACCCCTTGGTACACTGGGAAGTTCCATTTCCTTCTCCTGATCTTCTGCAGTCTCTACTCTTCATTTGCCTCCTGAACCAGAAAATACAACATCTCACTGGGGTTCTCAAACCTGAGTCATTATAGGAATCATCTGGAGATCTTGTTTAATGTGCAGATTCTTGTGCATCTCCCCAAAATTTCTTATTCCTTAAATCCAGAATGGGGCCTGTGACTCTGCAGTACAATATTCCAGGTTACATCAAAGCAGCTGATTCACAAATTATCCTTTGATAGACAGTGGAAGCTTTCAAGTCCTTAAATTCTAACCTGCTTTACAAACCTGTGATTAAAATAAATAATTTCCTCCATCGTTTTCTTCTAAAAGCATCGGTAATTCTCCTTAGCACCTTTTATTGAAGATGTGTTTGGTGATTCAGGTAGAACATGACAGCTTATCCAGCATACTAACCACGTGGACTGTCCCCACGTGCTAAATGCAGAAACAATTGAACAATCTGCTTTACATAAACTTTCTTTTTAGAATAGATATAGTTCAACTGCCCATAACAAGTAGAAGAATCAAACCTTCCAATTATACTTTGTGATTAGGTTAGTGTAATTTCAACAAAATAGTGCCCTTAAAAATAAATTATTGAGTACATAGCCTGCAATATCAATATAATATTATATGTAATATATACAGTTTGTTTTTAAATAAAATGTCTCAAAGATGCTAACGCATTTTTTGCCATTCTTGTGAAACAGTCAAGAACTGCTATTATTTATCACCATCTGTAGAGAGATGGAATCACTGAGCTATTAAGTAACTTGAAGAGGGTCACCGAGTCAGTGACTAAGTCAAAATAAACATTTCATCTCCTAGCTCCTTGAACAGTAGTTTTCTCAACAAATCCCATCGCATTTATTTCTTCCTGTAAAAGTTTACAAGTCATCCAGTTTCCTGGGAGGTTCTTCATTATGGGACATATAAGGATTTGTACCCTCTGGAAGGTTGAAAACTAGAAGCAGGAAGTCATATTAAAGATAGTCCCTGTTTTTCAAAGACCCTTTCATTCCTCCAGTTCCCTTGTCATTAATTCTGTTTCATAGAACACATATTCCATTCATCCATCCATCCTTTCATTCAAGCAACCCGTTTTTACTGAGCATATTTAATATTTAATATGTCTAGCATTGGGCTAATAAATAGATTATAGTTCTTTTCCTCAGGTCACCCAGCCTGGTGAAGAAAAAGACACACAGACAAATGGTATAATATAATAATTGCTATATTGGATCTAGGGGATCTAAGTGAGCTTATGGGAAGAACACTTGAGTTTATTTGAGGAAATCCTAGTTTTCTTAGAAAATAGGAAATATGAGCTAGGTTCTTAAGGGAAGAATTCACATGGATTCAATGTAAGGACAGGGACATGAAAAAGGGAAGACAAAGTTAAACCTTAAACATAATGCAGTCATATTCCATCCAAGATATAAATGGAGACCTCTGAATTTAAACTTTAGAGGCTCAATAATTACACATGTAATTTGCAGAGAGTGCTTGTGACATATTGGACCTTGATTTTTGAGGCCTTGATAACCTCCACCATGCACAATGTGGATCTTGTCAACTTTCATACCCTAAGCTCACCCCTTTAAAACCACCATCACCCTGGCAGACATCACCTTTATAAAATTTTGATTTCTAAAACCAAAATTTCTTTATTTTAAAATGTATAACAAGCAAACACAAAAGAGAGCTAGTATTTTTAAATGGTAAAAAATAAACAAAGGGAACAGTCACTCCCCACATTAGCCTTGTATGCTTTGGCCTGACGAGTATTTTTGTAACCAAGAACAAAGCCCTCAAAATATAGTGGAAACATTGACAGACACTTAACTATACCAGCTCTGATGGGCCCAGCCATAATTCACTTCATAATACAAATTGATATGTTGTCCAGAGGGGTCCCTGTATTGGTGTTATTGAGTGTTTTCTGAAACGTTCTGGTTCTGGGCTATGAAGCTGCAAAATGAAACTGAATGATTATTTCTGGAATAGATTCTGTACTGGACCCCCTCATTTACAGTAGCGATATCCTTGGGGAAAGACCACAAGGAAATGTCCAAAGAAACTGAAAATATAAAATAATAAAGCAAAACAAAAAATCTAATGCAATGAAACAAAGTTTGTTGTATTAAAAGTCTAACATTTCTTCTCACAAGGCACACTTAAAAGCAGCACACCGGAGGTGACAAGGGGGCGGCTTGCTTTAATTTAAGTGGGGTTAGTTGTTAAGTAGAGAACAAGTACACTCTGTATTTGCAAAATCATGCAAGGGGCCAAAGTTCAGCCATTCCAGTGAACTTGCCAAGCAAAGTATGCCGTGTGTTTTATAATATAATGCAAATGACCTCAATCTGAGGTAGCAGCATTTCCAAATACCATTTAGGGCTTTAATGACTTGTCTTAGAAAGGTCGTGCCAGGCCATATTTAATGGATCTTCTAAACAATGTAAAAAGATTCTTCTAAAATTGTATACAGCTAATAATTTTAGTGTAAAAATAATTGTCCTCCATCCCCACTGCATCTCCTTCCCCAAATGAAACTTTTGAGGTTTCTTTACTGAAAATGTTAATGTCATTTTCTTATCTCTGGATCTGAGTTCCCTCAACCTTAATCTTAAAGTTCCATGTGCAGAGTTAGAGTTCTGATAATTTAAAAAGCTCCACAGGATTCTGAAAATCAAACTCAGAGAATTCTGAAGGCACACTCCATTTTTACAAGAAACTAGTACTCAAGGATTCTAGTGTCAGCTTTTCCGCTGTAAACTGTATAACCTTGAGTTTATTATAACCTCTATGAGTCTCAATTTGTTCATCTCTAAAATGAAGGTCGCAGACTATCTCTTACATTCTTTAATGTTGTTCCATGATACCATTTAAGCCGGCTAATGAATTACTTAAATATCGAAGTCCACATTAAGCCTTATGGAAAAGCATAACTGGCAAGATTTTCCTCTCAATTACTTGTGCTAATAGGGGCCAAAATGGCATGGATACTTTAAATTCACAGATAATCCCCAAACTTCAATTTAGCTAAGTATTCCAACCTCCTCTCCTGCCAAACCATTTACAGGGGATTGAAACAATTAGCACACACTGACTGGTATGAAATTTATCTCCTTTATAATTCCTTCATTCTCTACTGCCTTACCACTGAGATATTTTCATTCTTACAGTCCTAAAAATAGAAATGAAGACTAAATCGAATATAGTTGTATAATCTACCAAATGGTTATGTTTCAAAATATCCCACCACTGTTATGATTTTTAATACTAATTAAGAGCCTATCCTGTGTCACATGCTTTATATATCACTTTATTTAAACCTCACAATCAGCTTTTTGAGTAGCGTGTCAGTTTTCTTTGCCTGCTATAGCAAAGTACTACAAACCGAGTAGCTTAAACAACAGACATTTATTATTTCATAGTTCTGGAAATGAGACATGCCACCTCCTGGCTCTGATGGTGTGCTGGCAATCTTTGGCACTCTGACTGGTAGATGTGTCATTCCAATCTCTATCTTCATCTTCACATGTCATTTTTACTGTGTCTCTTCTTCACGTTATTTTTAAAGGGACACTAGTTATATTGGATAAGTGACCCATCCTACTTCAACATGACCTCGTTTTAATTTGATTTCCTCTGTTCAAGTTTCTCTTTCCAAAGAAAGTCACATTCTGAGGTACTGGGTGGTTAGGACTTCAAACACATCTGTATTGAGGGTGACATAATTTATAAGAGGTTGTGATCATTCCCATTATTATTCCATTGTAGAGATGAGTTAACTAAGATTCTAATGTTGCATTAATTTGTCTGGAGTTCCAAAGTCAGTCAGTGGTGAAGTTGGAATTCACATCCACTTGTCAGAATTATTTCTTAGTGTCCCTAAGCTTTGAGCAGTGATTTTAAAATAAATGAATAAATAAGCCTGGAACCAAAGTCATCTTGCAGGGAACCTATAGTAATCCTAGGAAGTCTAATAATGGGGTACTCTTGTAAAAATATTTTTTAAAGTTCAGCACTTAGTAGTGGAGATTTAAAAACAGCACCTAGGAGCACTTTTCTGTTTGTTTCATTGTGTGGATATGAGTGTGCTTGTTTTGAATCTTCATTCAAGAATCTGTCTGCTGTGGCAGGAGAGGGCCCATGAACATTCTGAAGTCATGTAAGTTGCAATGGAAAATCAAAATTAGGCACCATATTTGATTTTTTTATGCAGTGATGATTTAATGTACTTTAATGATTGCGACATGTAAAGTCAACTGGCTGCTCATTAATCTTGTTCTGCCCTGAGCACCTCCATTTGATGTCCTACACAGAAGTGGAATAGGGCAGAACTTTGGGCCTTTGGAG
Source organism: Macaca thibetana thibetana (assembly GCF_024542745.1). Taxonomy (NCBI): domain Eukaryota; kingdom Metazoa; phylum Chordata; class Mammalia; order Primates; family Cercopithecidae; genus Macaca; species Macaca thibetana. The sequence goes on from NC_065592.1 coordinate 70,949,384, forward strand.
GAAGCATATAGACTTCAGGAATTAGGGAAGGGGAAATAAAATTTAGAGATTAAATAGAAAAGTTTCCATGAAGCCCTGAGTCCCTGGAGTTCATAGTTTTCCTCTCCTCAAGATATCTTGTTAGTAGTTGAAAATATTTCACTTATTTAAGATTTCTTATATAATAAAGGGCAACCTGCAGAAGAAACTACACACACACACACACACACACACACACACACACACCCCTAGTGCAAACCTCTGTGGGAAGTTACAGAGCTTCACATTATAATTTAATGTGAATCTGTTGGGCTCACCCTTTGCTTTAAAGAACTCTTACTGAGATTGGTTATGGTGAGGTAGATAGAAGTCTTGATGCAGAACTGGATTAAACAAAGGGAGGAGGAGTTTTGGACCATGTTTTCTCATCAAAGAGAATGCGTGGTAGAGGCATCATGGTTTGCATATGTCTAAGATAAGGGAGTCTATAATTTCTCTGTAATGGTGCTATAGATTAGATGTTTAATCTCTATTTCCAGCTATATTTTTTGGATTGCTTGATAATTAAAGCAAAGGCAACTTTTGAAACCTGTGATTGCCATTCACAGTATTTTATTTTTGAACATTTCAATAATAGTTACATAGAGTACATAATTGCTAGAATAAATTTAAAACATCTAATCATCACCTTTGATTGCATTTAGGATATGCACTAGAGAGAGGAATAAAGGATTTGGCATATTGGCAAAACCTTTGCAATTTGTATTAGTAATGGTGTAATGTTAAGTAAAACTGGTTTACATTAATCATACAGAAGTTTATTTTTCACACTTGTTTTCAATTAAAATACCCATCTTCAAAACCCCAGAGCTCTTTGTTATGAAGGCTGTGCAAGTAGTTCTACACACATTAGTCAACATATGAGCATCTTTCATTATTTTATATATGCAGTGAAAAAATATTGCTGGGTATTTCAAGTGACCTTAGCTAAATCCAACTTCAACTTTATGAAACTTATTTTTTTTTCTTCCTCCTCCTTTTAATGGATGAGGGGAGAAAAGAGACAGGAAGCATGACTAACCTGAGAGCTATTCTAATAACTATAGTCCTAACTTTTGCCTTACGAGGTTTCCAAATGAACTGTCAGACTCTTTATATAAATCCTTTCCTGAGGCCTTCCTTCCTTAAAAACATTGGAACACACAAAAAATGATTTATTATTAAAAAGGCATTCCTCTTTTACTGACCCTGTGGTGTGTACATTCTGTGGATTCTATATAGAATATTGTCTTGTTATGGAGTCATGAAAGGAATTAAGACTGTTAAACAATGATTGATCTGATAATAGTAAATATCTGATAAAGTCATCCAGTGTTTTATTATAATCACTGCTCTTAGGGTTTAGGGGATCAATAAATAATCCCCTGTTCTTCCCCTCCTGAGCCTGGAATCAATTCAGAATTAAGACTCAGGAGACAGACAAATGGAGGTCAAATAGTTTTTTTATAGAGATGATTGGAAAACGTGGTTTTAAAGGTGTGGGCAAAAAGGCTTAATACTCTACCACTGAGTTAAGCTAACTTACCAACTTAATTAGTGGTGCGGCTGACCAACCAAAGGCCTCCCCAACAGAGCTGAGTTGCCCCCTCCCTGATGATCACATGACAGCATAGAAATTGACTGAGATTTGAAACTGACAGGCATGGAGAGAGGCAGGAGTCAAGAGGGGGCTGAAGTGGATGTGCTCAGGGTCTTCTGCCAAACTTTAGAATCAGAGGAGTAAAGAGAAGGTCAGGTGGATTGTTCTAATGGAGACACTCACAAAAACCAGAGGAAAGAGGAAGAATGGAGATTATACTCCACATCCTGCAGCTACTGGTTCTGTCAGCTTATTGGGTTTTACCACACTATTGATTTTTCCCATCTCAAATTATCACCAGCCATGTTGTCAAATGTGGATTACAATAGTACACAACAAATGAATATCAGTATGCAGACAATAATATAATGTCACTGATACTGAAAGAACCAAATGTGGACACTATAACTCTTCCATTATTAAATTTCCAGAGGTTGACATAAATCTCCAAATGAAATCACTTTGCTGTGTAAAACTCCAGTCAAAGCAAAGGACAAAATTCCTAAGTTGAAGGCCAAAGAAATGAAAGCCCGAAATAATTTATTTGCTCAGCCAGGCAGCTAACTGCTCTGATTCCCAAGTAGTGTGGGTGACTTCAGCAGCTGTCACTCATTGAAATTGGTTGTAGTTCCTTCGGTACCTCAGCAATGCTCCTCCTCGTTGAGGTAAGCACCATCCTGCTTTTCTCTATCATTATAATTATTTAAGTATGTATCCCTTACAGTGTGTTGTTTATTTTTCTGTTTTCAAAATAAATTGAATCACAATGGACAGATATTTTTTCTTCTTTATTTTGATTGCCTTGGTTTCTGAACTGTCCGTGTTAATGCGTGTAGCAATAGCTCGTGGATAGAATATGGCACAATTTATTAAACACTTCTATGGATCGTTGCCCCTTTTAATTTTTGTTATTAAGAACAATTCTGGTGTGAACATTCATGCAAATATGCAAATATTTTAGTGTAGGATTCCACTGTTTAAAAAGTACAGAGGACATGGAAGTAATAAAAAGTAAATAAGTAATAGGACATAGAAGATTATTACCACCCTATCTTTATATGCAGCAAGTTTAGAAAACACAGCAACCCACTATTTTACAGCAGTGAACCTGTGATTCACTGGTGAATGGTGGAAAGAATATATCCCAGGAAAATCTTGCTTGGATCACCCTTGCTGAGATGCCATTCAGTTCATGCCATTTTTCTGGACTCCAAGAGCTGTGGTCACCTGCGTGATCTAATTCTTCCGTCATAGGCTTAATCACAATGGACCATGACTCAGAGGAAATCCACCAGTTTATACATTCCTTTCTCAAAGAGTGTTTTTGAAACTTTCCGGCCATGTTGCTAAGTTTAGAAATTTGTAAAAACGGCAGACTCGGGCCAGGTGTGGTGGCTCACGTCTGTAATCCCAGCACTTTGGGAGGCCAAGGCAGGTGGATCACCTGAGGTCAAGAATTTGATACCAGACAGGCCAAAATGGTGAAACCCCGTCTCTACTAAAAATACAAAAAAATTAGCCAGGTGTGGTGGTGGACACCTGTAATCCCAGCTACTCACGGGGCTGAGGCAGGAGAATTGCTTGAACCTGGGAGGTGGAGGATGCAGTGAGCCGAGATTTTGCCATTGAACTCCAGCATGGGCGAACAGAGTGAGACTCTATCTCGGGGTAAAAAAAAAAAAAAAAAAAAAAAAAAGAAGGCAGATTAAGTCACCAGATATAACCTGAGGCACCATTTTTTCCCCAAAGAGTATATTCAAAGCAATTTAATTTTCAGCTCCAGTTTCGTAACGAATGTGGATTCTGTCTTGTGGCATGGCTCACACACTCTATTGTGAGCAGATGTATTAAGTTCCGTGATGCACCAGTTGCTGCCATGAACTCTAGATATGGAAATGCTGAAACCTGTGAAACATGTCTTCTTGGGAGGGTTCTTCTTGTAGCCCCACATTTATTTCATATGGGAAATCATGAGCTTGGACAGAAGCTGTGGATAGTCCTGAAATGTGCATCCCCAGGTGGTCTGCTAAGCCCAATACCTCTGTCAGTGGCTCCTGCTCAGAATGCTTCTTCCCTCTTTTCCAGGCTTTGAAAAACTTGTACTCTTATAGGGACATCACAAACTTTTCATTTCTACAATATATTTCTCTCTGGCAATGGAGAATGACCCTGGTATTCTATTTCCTCATATTGTTTCCTTACAGATTTCTAGGAGGCTCAAGTGAATTTTTAACTGTTTAACATGTTAAACCTTTCCTAACAGCTACAGGGCTACTACTGTTTGTAGATTCAGAATGTTCTGTTTCCTTTGTAGTCAACTTTGCTTTGCAGTCCATATTTTATCTTACGACAGTTAAAAAATAAATGAGTACTGCATCTGCCAAAAAAGAAAAAAACATAAAAAAATACTTTTCAAACAGATCTTGTCTACCTTCACACCCTAAAATTAAAAACTCTGACCCGCCGGGCGCGGTGGCTCAAGCCTGTAATCCCAGCACTTTGGGAGGCCGAGACGGGCGGATCACGAGGTCAGGAGATCGAGACCATCCTGGCTAACACCGTGAAACCCCGTCTCTACTAAAAATACAAAAAACTAGCCGGGCGAGGTGGTGGGCGCCTGTAGTCCCAGCTACTCCGGAGGCTGAGGCAGGAGAATGGCCTAAACCCGGGAGGCGGAGCTTGCAGTGAGCTGAGATCCGGCCACTGCACTCCAGCCCGGGCTACAGAGCAAGACTCCGTCTCAAAAAAAAAAAAAAATAAATAAAAAAAAATAAAAACTCTGACCCAAGATGTACATTCCTACAGAGCATGTCACCTAGCTCTGGATTCAGTATATTATCGCCTGCTGGGTTCTTGTTTACTATGTTTTGTCTTTTCTATGCCTTATTTCACTTCTCATCCAACTTCTCAGAATCCCTAATGGCTAAGCAACACTCATATCCCAATTTGTTATAAATTATGCCAATTTAGTGAATATTAACTCACAATATTTACTTGATACAATTTTACGAATTCTATGTTGATCTTTTTGGCAATTTTCCTCTGAATTACGGATGTTCAGATGCCATGTGGTCTGATTATCTAAGTATTGAAGAGGTGGTTCCCCATTGTGCTAATTACTCTATCTGCAGATTTGCTCCCCTGATAGATTTAGATATGTTTTCTCCAAAAGAGTTGAGTCTCTGAGACTGTCTCCTTTCTTTGATTATATTTATTGGGCACAAGTAACTTTCTGATCTAGTAATAATTAAAACCTCTTTTCTTTTTTTCTGAAACCCTTCTAAAAAGTTTGACCTGGGCATGTCGTCTCTTGTTTTATATGTGCTTAGTTTACCCTTTAAGATCACAATATACCTCTCAAGAACAATCTTTTTCTTCTTCTAGATCAAACTGTTTTTATTGTTTCTTTCATAATTTCATTTTCTTGGGCAGACTGAAGTACATTTTTTAAAGCATTGCAGATTTTCTCTTGGGTTTCCTGAGAAAACTTGGTTTCTCATAGTAGAGTATTTATATAAAATCTTTTTATTTAATTTGCAAAGTTAATTGAGTTCTTTTTATCCATCCCAACCAATGAAGATGACATATTTTTAAATAAGAAGGCCACCATTTTGTTTAATGTGTTTATTATTAAAACCCATTATATTGTGATTTCAGTTGTTCTCTTGTTCTAAAGACAACTTATGCTATAACTAAGTGGTTGGGGGGCGGAGTCAAATTGAACTGACACATCATCCATGTGAATAAAAAAGTTGATCTTTTTTACAGTTTTCTTACCTTAAATCAGTTCAGAGAAACAAAACTTTAGAGAGCTATTCTAGCATTTAGCTACCTTACTATATACGGTATGAAAAGCACTGTGATGGGGTCAGGGAACACACTTTAGAAACTGAAATATGTCCTGTGTAGCTAGAGTACAGTGAGGAAAACAAAATTGAGGCCAGAAGGATAGGCAAAGGGCCAGAGTCTACAAGGTTATCTAGACTGTGACAAGGATCGTGTACAATAAGGCACTTTCTGCTCTTGAGTTCAGAATCTTCAGAAAGTTTGTACAGGGGAAAGAAATAGTTAAAATTATTTTGAGGAATTGCAATATGTAAATTGATAAAAAATCATGGGAACACAGCTGAAAGAAACATTCATTTGCCCTGCCACGATGGTGATAAAGAGAGGGAAATTTAATAGGGTGATGTTTTCCAAATTTTAATTTCATAGTCTGAGTCATTTTGGTGGAAGAAAGAGAAAGGAAACCTTTGTGCTACTTTCCTCTGGTGGGACTGAAGCCTTCATTTCACTTCTAGGAAACAGTTTAACAACAAAAAGTAGTCAGAATTACTGAATTATTCCTTGAAAATAAGTTCATATTTAGCATAGTCCACAGCATTTAAGGCTGTTTTGTTTCCCCATTGCATTGAAACAACAGCCACACAATTTCATATTATAAAAATTGCACCAGAAAAAATAGAGACATGATAAACTGTAGTGTTTTAAAAATATCTGAATTTTGAGTTTTTTCTTCTTGTTAACTATTTTTATAATTATAATTTTTAATAATTAAGTTACTTTTCATGTTTAAAGTACTTTATCAATCCACTTTTTTAAAGACATTAAAAAATGTTTCAGTCAAAATCACCTATTTGCTCTATATGAATTTGAATTAGCTTGTTGATTATGGAAATGAGATTCAAGAACACACTTTCTATTGATTTCTGATATATAGATAATATTCCAGGGCAGCATTAGAACGGCATGCAAATGATACACTCAAGCACATATTTATAGTTGTAAAATTGTTGGTATTATTAAAATTGCTGGAGGGCTTACATAAAAGCTGTGTGATGAATTAGATTATGATGTAGTTTATATTAATCGTTAGTATTTATCTAGCCCTTACTAATTATCAAGCATACCAGGCGAGGAAATTTATATTCTTTTATTAATTTCTATTCTTCATTAATTTATTTACTTTTTTACTTTTTTATTCAACATACATATACTCGATGACATATTTATGTATATGTATATTTCAGAAAGTATTTGTGACAGTAGCACTTTTCTTCCAAGTAAAATTTAGGTAGTGTTCACTTATGTCATTAGAGAAGTCATTGCTACAATAGCAAAGGTTATGGATATTAAAATAGGAACCTTATGTAAACAAATTAGAGCTATTTTAACTAAATTGAGATAAGTTCTGTAAGTTCACTATGGAAAATGTATCACTGGTCATTAAATTTTCAAACTTATTCTTGCAGAGTTAAATAACTAACAAAATTGATAACAATATATTCAGTCCTCAACATCTACATGCAAAGTGTATAAAACCCATTTGTTTTTACTTAAATCGTTTGCCTCAATTGCAGCCACTCTACTGTAAAACAACTCTGGTTTACCTCCAAAAGAAAGGTAATATGTCTATTTCCAATTAGAAGACTTGTAGATAATTGCATGAATCTCCTTTACAATATATCGTTGATTATGACTTGTTTGGGAAGTGTGATCATTTAGAAGGTTGAACTAAATCTCCTCAAATGAGTTAAAATGCCTATTCAAAATGGTGGTAATAAGTATTAATGCAAGAAAATTCCTAGGCTTACAGAAATGCTGTTAAGTTGAAGTAGTATATGTAAAAGTCTTACAAACAGAATGACTTCATCAAGATGCTGCCCACTCAGATGCATTTTGTAGAACATGTACATTTTAGGATATAGGAGGTGTAGATTATTTAATGTCACTGTTTCTATAAGGAGTAGAGAGGCTACAATATATAGATTTATTTGATCAATTAGCCTGCATATTTTCTTCTTGGATAAAAATTCAAGACCTTATTGAGAGTCCAATAGAAATCATCAAACCCACTCTTAATTTTTTGGAGGGAAATTTATACAGTCAGTATAAATTGTGTGTGTGTGTGTGTGTGTGTGTGTGTGTGTGTGTGTGTATAGTGACTAAAGTTTTTGGTACAAAGCAGTAAGACTTGGAGTATGGGGTTCCAAAGGAGTGTTTTCATTTCTTCTTCTGTCTTATCATGACAGTTACAGGTCATTCCTTTGGAAAAGGAAGAGGGTGTGGATTGTGAACAGGTAGTGTCAAGAAATAGGTCATGGTTTATGGTGCCAGAGAAATGGGCTCTTAGGGAGGTCAGATGGTCCATTAAGTCCAGGATTATCTAATATTGAGGCCTCACTTGAGTTCAAGCACTGACCTAGGTGCCTTCATAGGAATAACTTATTTAATCCTTATAACATTACTGAGTTGGGTAATTAGAGCTAGGCATTAAGATCTTCTGTTTATCCGGGCGCGGTGGCTCAAGTCTGTAATCCCAGCACTTTGGGAGGCCGAGACCGGCAGATCACGAGGTCAGGAGATCGAGACCATCCTGGCTAACACGGTGAAACTAAAAAATACAAAAAAATTAGCCAGGCGAGGTGGCGGGCGCCTGTAGTCCCAGCTACTCAGGAGGCTGAGGCAGGAGAATGGTGTAAACCTGGGAGGCAGAGCTTGCAGTGAGCTGAGATCCGGCCACTGCACTCCAGCCTGGGCGACAGAGGGAGACTCCGTCTCAAAAAAAAAAAAAGAAGAAAAAGGATCTTCTGTTTATAGATAAGAAAACTGAAGGTTAGGCAAATTATGCAAATTACTGCAACTAAAAATCAGTAAAGTCAGAACACAAACTGTGACATTTTGGTTCCAGTCCTCTTGGACTCATAACATGGCTGCCTCCCTCCAAAGGATCTGAAATATGTGTTTGGCTTGTGATTTTACATTTATATAAAATCGTTTTATTTATGAATGAATTTTTATTATCCACACATATTTATTTTTTAAACACTGTTTGAGAGCCTATGGATCAAGAGCCATTGCAGGGGGATGTAGAGAGAAGGTAAGGATATGTGGGAACTGAGTATCCCAAAAAGCATAACGGAAAGGACAAGATAAATTATATAAATAAGAAAGTAAAAATACACATCATTTGGAGAAATTGGTATGACATAGAAGTACAATCATGGCTATTAATTATTAGAAAGGAAGAAACTAAAGAAAGATAGTAACAGTAGAATTGATTTTAGGTCTCTGTATGCCAGTATAATGAGTATGTATAACAACAAAACAAAACCTTGCGATTTTAGCAAAAGTAGATGAATATGATCCCACAGATATGTCATTTGAATTACACATCTTGGTCAAAAGAAGCTAGTAGAGGAAAGAAAGAGTTGATATTTATAACAGGTGTATCTAAGTGGAAACACTAAGGTCTAGGTATAAAAGTCTAGTTGTTACATATTTGAGATGAAAAAAGGAACATACCATGTTTTTTTTTAAAGGTTGACAAAGAATATGGCTCAGACTCTCTGATGACCTCAAAGTTTTAGCATAACATGTTCCTAAACAAGAACTACCTTTCCTTAACCCATATCTCATTCTGAAAAGGTATGAATAATGCCCTTTTCTTCCTTTCTTCATCAAAATTACAAAAAAGAAAATCATACATGTAATTACAATTATATTTCTATAAATTACCATTTATCACTGAATGCATGATGCTTCTAATTTGAGTATTCTGCATACATTTATCTACTAAAGGTGAAAGTGAAGGACACATTTATTTTTACATGCTCTTGAAAAATGCTCACTGAAGAACATTCCACATTGTTGACAATCTTGTTCTTGGTCCCCATCATTCATGCTCCTTCCTTGCACATCTCTTTCTTAAGTTTCTCAGCCAATTTTACTAATTTAATTTGAACAGACACTTCTCAAAAGAAGACATTTATGCAGCCAACAAATGTACGGAAGAAGCTCATCATCACTGGTCGTTAGAGAAATGCAAATCAAAACCACAATGAGATACCATTTCACACTAGTTAGAATGGCAATCATTAAAAACTCAGGAAACAACAGATGCTGGAGAGAATGTGGAGGAATAGGCATGTTTCTACACTGTTGGTGGGAGTGTAAATTAGTTCAACCATTGTGGAATACAGTGTGGTGATTCCTCAAAGATCTAGAACCGGAAATACCATTTGACCCAACAATCGCATTACTGGGTATATACCCAAAGAATTATAAATCATTCCACTATAAAAAAACATGCACATGTATGTTTACTGCAGCACTGTTCCCAATAGCAAAGACTTGGAACCAACCCAAATGTCCATCAATGACAGACTGGATAAAGAAAATATGGTACACAGACACCATGGAATACTATGCAGCCATAAAAAAGAATGAGTTCATGTCCTTTGCAGGGACATGGATGAAGCTGGAAATCATCATTCTCAGCAAACACAGGAAAAGAAAACCAGACACTGCATGTTATCACTCATAGGTGGGAATTGAACAATGAGAACACATGGATACAGGGAGGGGAACATCACACACTGGGGCCTGTTGGGGACTGGGGGGCTACGGGAGGGATAGCATTAGGAGAAATACCTAATGTAGATGATGGGTTGATGGGTGCAGCAAACCACCATGGCATGTGTATACCTATGTAACAAACCTGCATGTTCTGCACATGTATCCCAGAATTTACAAGTGTAATCATAAAAAAAAAAAAGCCAACTCAAACATTTCTGGATTTTTGTTGTTAACTTGTAAAGTTCATTAAAAAAAAAAGTGATACTACTGCTTTAAAAAAAAACTATGTCTTAAATTTCATTTATTGCCTGTGTATCTATTATTGGTCATTAATTTTGTGTCCTTCTTTTCTCCCATGTTTCTTCTATCACTAAAGTACTAATTCCAAATCTGTACCTCCACTTTGTAACATTCTCCTGAGCCACAGATCTACATGTCCAGATTTCAGAACTATGTACCCAGAAAAAGCTATAGCGTCTTCAAACTCAATACATTTAAATTTTACTTTATATTCCTCTTCCACTTCTTCATATTGCTTTGTTTTAGTGAAGGTCATCATCACCCAGTTGACCCACACCTTATTTGCCTTATCTTCAAATTGCCAACTACCAAAGTCTTTCCATTATCAAGTCTTTCAAATCTGGTCTCAAATTCCAGTTTCCAGTGTTGGTTATATCTATTTCCACCATGAATCTCAGACTCCAGCCACACAGAATATACTACCATCTATGTTGTTTCATATGCTATTTTCTCGTTTAGAATATCTATTCACTCCAGTCAAAGCATTCGTTGACTTTCCTTCGAAGAGCTGATAGCTTCCACTAGTGAATTTACAGTCCAAGAATTTACTTTAACATGTAATACTTTCCACTAAAATTATTTACTCTTGTATTGAGAAGAAAAAGGAAAATACTGATACGGGTCTATTAATTTCAAACAAAACCGACTTAGAAATAAATAAAAGTGGTTTTAGAGGCTGGGCGCGGTGGCTCAAGCCTGTAATCCCAGCAGTTTGGGCGGCCAAGGCGGGCGGATCACGAGGTCAGATCGAGACCATCCTGGCTAAAACGGTGAAACCCCGTCTCTACTAAACATACAAAAAGAAATTAGCCGGGCCTGGTGGCGGGTGCCTGTAGCCCCAGCTACTCAGGAGGCTGAGGCAGGAGAATGGCATGAACCCAGGAGGCGGAGCTTGCAGTGAGCCGAGATCCCACCACTGCACTCCAGTCTGAGCAACAGAGCCAGACTCCGTCTCCAAAACAACAAAAACAAAAACAAAAACACACAAAAAAAGTGGTTTTAGAGATAAAATAGAACAACTTCATAATAGTATATTGAACAAAAGACTATGAAAATTTCAAATGTTTATATATTTCTTAACGGCTAATATACATAACGAGGAAAAATGATGGAGCTTACAGGGAAAAAATGCCAAATCATGGTGGGATATGATAACATGCATCTTCTAATATTTGAACAGACCACAAGATCAACACATTTAAGGTAATTTATGTATGTAATTATACAATATAATTTTAAGTACATACAGAGCATTCATGAAAAATGACCAGATGCTGAATCCTAAAGCAAGTTTCAATACATTCAGAGGATTGAGATCATATAGAGTAAGTGCTTTGTGTACAAATTAATTTGAGCTAGAAAATTTTCAGATATTAGGAAATTTAAAACATAGAAATTTGTATTTTTGGAATTTCTTAAAAACTCAACTTGAAAATATTTAGAAATGAATACAAATTAAAATGCTGTTTCAAAGTGAAAACCAATATTGCAAGTGAAACCTGTAATTTTTATATATATACACATAAATATATACATATATGTATGAAAAAGGCAGAAAAACAATATAAGTATCTCAACAAGTTAGGAAGAAAACAGCACATTTATCTCAAATACAAAAGAAGATAAATAATAAATATCAGAAGCGGCCGGGCGCGGTGGCTCAAGCCTGTAATCCCAGCACTTTGGGAGGCCGAGGCGGGCGGATCACAAGGTCAGGAGATGGAGACCACAGTGAAACCCCGTCTCTACTAAAAATACAAAAAATTAGCCGGGCGCGGTGGCAGGCGCCTGTAGTCCCAGCTACTCAGGAGGCTGAGGCAGGAGAATGGCGGGAACCCGGGAGGCGGAGCTTGCAGTGAGCCGAGATGGCGCCACTGCACTCCAGCCTGGGCAACAGCGTGAGACTCGGTCTCAAAAAAAAAAAAAAAAAAAAAAAATCAGAAGGTAATATAATGGAAAATACTATATATTATACTGCATACAACAGAGAGGATCAACAAAACCACATTTGGTTTTTAAAAATGAACTGATGAAAGTAATAGTAATGCAACTTGCCAAGTAAAAAAATAGAGGATTCAAGAAAAGCTAATGTCAGTTAAATCACTATAAACCCTGACGATATTAAAAGGATATTGAGAGGATGTTAGAAATTACTTTTCTAAAAACATGGAATTTTGAATAAAATTTCTAGAAAAATACAACTTAAAGATGAGAAGAGCAAGAAAAAGACACTCAAAGTAATTATATAACTATTTAAGTAATGTAATGGACAACAGAAAAACCCTTTATTATTAACATTCTAATAGAAGTGTGCTTTCTTATTATGGTATAAAAATATCTAGCAAACACTTACAACAAATATCACACTTAGTAGCAGTGGTTCCTTTTGAAATAAAGACAAGGATGCCCAGTATCACCACTTCTATTCAGTGTTATGTTGGTGTTCTTGTTAAATGCACGAATGCAAAATATATATATGCATATACACATGAATTAATGCATACATACATGCATGCCTTTTTAGTAAAGTTAAAGGATTTGAATGGACTAGATAAAACTATTATTGTATGACTGTAGATAGTAAATTGAAAGGGATGTACCAGATTATTTATTTTAATACATGATTTTTTATTGAGGTTCCTCCCTAAATGATCAATAGAAAATCAAATGCATTTCTATATACAAGTAATAAATATAAAAATACCATGTCTGATAACATAAAAATATCAAATAAAAATGTACCTACTGAAAGATGTAAAGCTATATGTAGAAAATTCTACATTATTGGGATAAATTAAATAATACCATAGAGTGAAAGGCAACACAAAATGGGAGGAAATACTTGCAAATCATATATCTAATAAATTATTGAGATCACTTAGAACTCAACAATAAAAAAAAACAGCCCAATTAAAAAGTGAGCAAAGAGGTAGGGTGCAGTGGCTCACGCCTGTAATCTCAGCACTTTGGGAGGCTGAGGCAGGCAGATCACTTGAGGTCAGGAGTTCGAGACCAGCCTGGCCAACATGGTGAAACCCCGTCTCTACTAAAAATACAAAAATTAGGCATGGTGGCATGTGCCTGAATTCCCACCAGGAGGTTGGGACAGGAGAATTACTTGAACCCAGGAGGCAGAGGTTGCAGTGAGCCAAGATGGTGCCACTGCCTTCTAACCTTGGTGACAGAGAGAGATTCCATCTCAAAAAAAAAAAAAAAAAAAAAAAAAAAAAAAAAAAAAAAAAAGTGAGTGAAGAATTTTAATACATATTTCTCCAAAGAAGATAAACAAATGGGCAATAACTATATGAAAAAAAGAATGTTCAACATTAGGCATTAGGGAGACAAAAATTAAAACTACAGTGAGATCCATCACACTCCACCGTATAGCTATGATTTTTTTAATAAAATAGAAAATAAGTGTTGGCAAGGATGTGGAGAAATTATAAACCTTATGCATTGCTAGTGGGAATGTGAAATGATGCAGTTGCTGTAGAAAACAGTTTGGCCGTTCATCAAACCTAGAATTACCAGATGACCCTGAAATTCCTAAGTATATACCCAAGGGGACTGTAAACAAATGTTCACACAAGAAAACACATACAGGAATGTTCATAGCTTTGTTATTCATAATAGCAAAAAAATGAAAACCTAAATGTCCTTCAGCTAGTGAATAGATAACCAATATGTGGTATATCCATTCAATGAAATATTTTTTAGCAACAAAAGGAATCAAGTCCTATTATGTGCTACAGTATAAATGGACTTTAAAAATATTTTAAATTAAGCCAGACACAAAAGGTCACATGCTGTGTGATTCCATTTATATGAAGTACAGAATAGGCAAATCCAGAGAGCCAGATAGTAGAGTAGGAGTTATCAGGGGAAGAAGATACAAGAGAATCAGATATTGGCTGCTAATAGGTACCATGTAGGTGCTAACACCTTTCTTTTGAGGTGTTAGAAACATTCTGGAATTAGTAGTTATCTTTGCACAAACTGAATATACTGAAAAAACAATGAATTGTATATTTTAAAATAGTAAACTTTATGTAAATTATGTCAATATAATAAGAAGTCAACACACTTATATTGAAGGAAAGAGTAGAAAAATCTACTCTACCAGCTATCAAAGAATGCTATTAGGTATATTGTGTAAGACAGTACAATATAGACAAATTGTTCAGTGGAACACACAAATGTCTAGAAACAGAGCCAAGGATGTATGGGTACTGAATTCATGACTAATATTGTAGAGCAATTTGAAAATGTCATATTTTGAATAAATTTTGCTGGACCAATTTGGAAAAATAATGAAACTTTACCCCAGCTCAAAATATAAATTTCAGGTAGATTTTTGGATTAGATGTGAAAGGCAAAGAAATCATAATATAAAAAGATTTTTAGAAGCAAATACAGAAGCGTATATATGATTATTTTATGTAATAAATGGCATGCATAAGTAAAGATTCAATAGGACTGCATTAAAATTAACAATAGGTGTTCAACATAAGAAATAATAAGCGAGTAAAAGAGGAAGCCATGAAATAGGAAACAGATTTTCACAATATATAACCAACAAAGGACTCACATCTAGAATACATAAAGCACTTCTGTGAATTGATAAGGAAAGACTACCCATATAAAATGGGTAAAAATAACTTAAGAACCTTCTCAAATGACTACATATGAATGACTAATAAACATATGAAAATGCAATAAAATTTGTAATGAAGGCAATGTAAATGAAAAGTACGGAAATATTCCACTAAATAGTACACTGATGGCTAAAATTAAGCAGAAAAGAAATATTTTCTGGGAAACGTGCAACAATGGCAATTCTCGTAACACTATTTAAATTATTTGCTAAAGTAGAACATAGGTGTATTTTCTGACCTACTAATCTCACTCTTAACAAAGGATGCTTATGGTAGGGTAATTCATAATAATCCCAAAGTGGAAACAATCCACATAGCTGCCAGTAGTGGAATGAGTATGTAAATTGTAGAATATTTATCCAATGGAATACTATAGAGTAATGAAAACTAACTGCAGTTATGAGCAACCAGATGAATGAATCTCACAAATAAGATATTAAGGGAAAGAAACTAAACACAGAGAGATGTAGTACATGATTCCAACTAAAGTTTAAAACTTAAAACCATAGGCTGGACAAAAAAATCCAGATACTTTGACAAACACATGTAATTAATAGTTTACTGAGATTACAGTGTATGATATATCCAATGACATCATATGATATGTTCAACGTGTTGTCCCTCCCTGGTAATGTGCATTCAAATGCCTTGCAAAGTTGTGATGAACATGAGACATTAATGCAGCATGATTACAAATATCTGTGCATGCATCTCTGTGTATACATACAAACTTACCCAGTGTGACAGAACAAGCCACAGGCTTCTGTGTAGTGGTTATCTTCAAGTTCTTTATCTTGTAATAATAATTACATGAGCATTGACTTTGTGATAATTTATTGAGCTGTATGCATTTGTATTTTTGCAAATCTTTTGTGGATTATATCTCACCACAAAGAAATAACTTAAAATATGAAAATAAAAGAATTTATCAGATTATTTTCCAAGGTCATTAATAGAACTAAGATCCATGGACAAAAGTTTCTAAGAGATCATCCATTTTACACCTTTGAAGCCAGGCTAGAGAATTCAGTAAGCTCTGTAAATAATACCACAAGATCCATTACTTGCTCTTCAAAAGTGAAGCATTGATCTTCTCAAATGATTTTGGACCCTAGAGAAGGAATATTAATAACTTTCTTCTGGGCAATTTGTTACCAATTAGTAGTCTAGCATTATAGAGATTATTCTGGCCCAACAGAAATCACCTAATTTAAATTTTCTGACAATAAGATGCAGACACATATTCATATGCACATATAAAACCGCACACAATAGTGTCAACTCCTTTTCACACTTACTGTGTTCTCCATTCTCTTTCAAAGAAAGACATGTGTTTTACTACTCATACAATGTGTAATTTCAAACTTGATTCCCAAGGCAAAAAGAAAAGGCTACCATCAAATGTTTAAAGAATAATCTCCTTTATTTTATAATAGTAATGGCTAGAAGTTCAATATTTCTGCTCAAACACAAGCAGGCAGGCATATTTGCAAAAGGCCTCACAATGTTTGCCATTGCCTTTACACAAGACAATATTTATAAAACCTTTGTATCCCATGGCAGGTGCTGGGTCTCCTCTTGGGAATTTGTGCTGTTCAGATATTGCCTTTCATTTGAACTTCAAACACCTTTAAAAAATAGAGGCTGCATTTTACTATCATTTAAAAATTAAAAAGCTTTCATTTTTGTCATTATAATATCTTTCATGGCTTTACTTTTCAAAACTAAATCAAAGCCAAAAGTAATTATTGTCATAGCCAGCAGAAACCTGAAAAATGGGAAAAGTTTTTTTAAAATGAAACTTTGGTCTGCTTCTCCCATAAAATCATCAAATGCATGTACTAATTACTGGAGAATTTCATGTGCATTTTTTTTTTTTTTTTTTTTTTTTTTTTTTTTTTTTTTTTTTTTTTTTTGAGACGGAGTCTTGCTCTGTCACCCAGGCTGGAGTGCAGTGGCCGGATCTCAGCTCACTGCAAGTTCCGCCTCCCGGGTTTACGCCATTCTCCTGCCTCAGCCTCCCGAGTAGCTGGGACTACAGGCGCCCGCCACCGCGCCCGGCTAGTTTTTTTTTTTGTATTTTTAGTAGAGACGGGGTTTCACCGTGTTAGCCAGGATGGTCTCGATCTCCTGACCTCGTGATCCGCCCGCCTCAGCCTCCCAAAGTGCTGGGATTACAGGCTTGAGCCACCGCGCCCGGCCCTTCATGTGCATTTAATAATAATCTCCCTTCTTTGAGAACTTAGAGAATTAACCAAATTATTATAGTCACCTAAATAATTGGAAAAAATATTTTCTGGAGCCAGAACATTACCTTTTATTGCTTGTTTTAATTGCACAGTATAAGGTTAAACACTTCAGTTGAAGTGAAAGACACATTTTTGTCTACAGAAATTATGTCCTAAAGTATTTATTCAGTCGGCAGTACTTGTAAGTAGAATAATGTTGTAGGATTATAACATTTTATTGTCCATTTTTCTAAAACAAAACCTCTTGTTTTCTGTTTTTTGTCTGTTTTGCTTTTCATCAGGCTTGGACTCCTGGATTGTCTGGTAACTTCAAAAATCTGGTAAGATACTTTTTTCTTTGGGACTCTCAACCTTCTGATATTTTTATTTCGTTTGTCATTGTTCTTTGGAGTATCTTTTTATTTCTGTGTCAGACTTAATCCTTAAAAAAAATTCTCCCCTCCTTTCCATCTTCTGAGTTTGACACTCATAAGGACAGTTAGAAAAGATCAATTACATCTTAACCCATATAAGACAATCTGGTAAGTTCAAATACTTCTTGGAGATTCAACTTCATGAGTTAGGAGAACATTCCAAACAGAGGGAACATTTGTTTCTTAAGGAAACTAAAATCCCCACAGAAAGAGTTTGTGATACAGGAAGGAGGATTATGCAGGTAAAATGTGGAAAGTATCAGTCTGAAAATTTTTCTTTAAAAATAGATCAAACGCAGAAGCAAGATAAAAACCAAAGATGAGCTGACACAAAAATTGGGTGTTTAAAAGTTTTTCAGTAGTGCAATGCTGATAGTATAATTTACATGTTATAAAGTTAGAAATACACTGAAGGCACTGATCTTTTCCACATGGAAACTCTTAAAATTCTTACAGCATTTTCCTGGGACATGCATTATAGGGATGATAAAGCTGAATTGGTTGAGATAGGAGGTTTTCTGTGACGTCGTGTATTTTTCCAAACAGCAGCTTTGTATTCATGTTCGAATGCACCCAGTCCTTTTTTCTTCAAATATTATTGAAATATTGCTCACCGTCCAATTCATACATTGGGATCCTACTATGTTCTGAGTGTATACAAGATTATAAAACATTTTATCTCACTTAATACTATGAAGAAATCTCTAGCTTAGATACCTGTGTAGACTGGATATCCCAACTCGCCTGATTAAGTGACCCTTTCTATAATACTGAACCAAGAATGAGATTCCAGCCTGATGGACTGAAGGAATACAGTCTTGTACTCCATTATTTAGTAATAACTGGGTATTGCTGGATTGGACTGGGAGATCATTGAAGGTCCAGTATCTCCTTGCTGTTGTTCATTATCTTTCTGAAACCAAATGATTTCAGAATTTCTCAATATCTTATAATCATTTCATTTCCATGCCAGTTTCATCCTTCAAGTTCACACTTCCCACCAAACAGTACCACATTTGATAGTAAGCTGTCATGTTGAACAAACAGTACTGAAGACTTGAGGTTAAACAGAATTATTTCACACAAACAGAAAACTTAAAATTGTATATCAGATCTCATCACTAAGAAAGCTACTGAATGGTGCCTTTCCCACAGAGATGTGTACTTTGTTTCTCTCCATCATCAGTGCACCATGTACCATAGGGGTCTGCATCTCTCCTAGAAGAATACATTTTGACATGTTTCTCTCTGTCTTATTCCTCATATTTGAGCCCTGCAAGATATGTGAAGAATAAGCTGACATGAAAATATTCTGTTGTAACTTTAACCAGCCCACAGTGAAGGCAAGCTTGTTTACTGAGAGACTAGTTTAGCCCTTCATTGTGCAGGCTTTTACTAGGCCTGAGTAGAATTTTGCATTACCTTTGGAGAGTTGTACCTAGAAATTTCTGCCAAACAAAGAAATATCTATTCACAATGATGAATTCAGTCCTTCATATTTAACCATAAATATGAACAAAAAAAACTTGAAATTGTATTTTTTCTTAGTAATTTTTTTTTTGAAACAAGGTTTCACTGTGTTGACCATGCTGGCCTCCTGGGTTAAGCAATCCTCCTACCTTGGCCTCCAGAATCGCTGAGACAACAGAGTCACACCACGGTCCCTGGCTGCCTTAATGATTTTTAAAAGTATTCATCAAAAAATTAGCCAATATTTAGCCTCAAAATGAGGATGAGGGTTAGCCTCCCATCTCCCTTAGCACTTTCTGCAAATGGAAAGCTTTGCTTATGCATTTATTGAGGAACTGGGGTCTTTTAGGTAGTAGAAATTTTGCCTCCCCATTTCTATCATAACAAATCCTAGAGGCCCTGTATACTTTTTCCATCCTAAAGCTTTCCTTAGTTGCAAAAGGTGGATCTGGACCCTCCTCCTGTAATTGTCCTTTTGTCTAAATTCCATCATTTTTCATTTAAATTGTCAGTATGAATTTCCAATTCTGGATGGCCAAAATGATCTTTTGGGTGGTTTCTATCTTCTAATATATCTTATTTCAAATCCATTCTTTATATACTACCAGGTGATAGATTCTAAAACAACATGTATTCTCCTGTTTATCTATTTGTTTTTTAATGTGACCAGTCTGGGAAAATTTTTGAGCTTTCTTCCCCCAGTTTGGTATACAAGTTATACAATTAAGTATTGCCACACTTATCCAAAAGCAATCTTTCTTCAGTACATCCCAGAAATCTCAAAGCTAATAAGGTTGTTCTGTTTTCTCCCTTCACAAACCCCACCATCACTATTTCTGCTTCTGTGAACAGCATGATCAGTGTATCTGCTCAGATCCCCATTTTCTATTCATTCCTCAAGGCCAAATTCATGTCCCACTTTCTCCTGGAAGTCTTCATTGTTTTAAATATTGTACCTTGATTCCCCCTCTCCTTGAACTCTTTGTTTTTAAGATCACAAAGTATAGCCCTTTACCTTACACTGTCATATGTTCTAAGGTTCCTGTGTTGTGTACATATTTTCTACTCAGCAATTCTGCAAGTTTGTTAAATGAGGAAACAATGTCATCTTGTTCTCTTTACTGCAGCATACCTAACACATTGCTCTATGTTTAGTAGTTCCTCAATATTTTCAATTAACTAACCTATTTAGGATTTCACCTTTGCTTAAAAAATAACCTTAAATTTTCATTTCTATAATTGTTTGCTTCTAATTATCATTTTCAAAGAAAACAATGCTGTGAACGTAAAGGATTGTTAATAAAATCTCTAAAACATCCTGAATTATCATGGTACACTCTACAAAACTGAGTGCCATTTGAGAGAAAAGAAAATAAATGTAAAATTCAAACCAGAGTAGTATTGAAATACAAATTATAATATGCAAATTTAGATTCCAAATTAAATACATTAAAATATACTCCATTAAATTATGATATAATTCTCAAGCTAAAAAAAATTTACTCTGAAACTAAATACCAGCTTTACTTCAGAATAAAGAACTGACACTTTCCACATAGCAGGTAAAATATTTACAGAAAATCTTATTGCAGCATTTTTTTTTCACTTAAATAAGGTAATGTGTTTAATGTTTACGAATCATTGAATTTTGTATCTGTGTGTGTAATTGTGGCGATTTGTTCCAATTCATGTATTTTATTTTCTGCACCTGGATGTTGGACCTTTTAAGAGGTCAAAATAATAACATGCACCGTGATGTACACTCAAAGAGAATTTGAATTGTCAAGCTTTCACCGTTTGGTAGGTGCAATGCTAGGTGCATTATCTGTGTATTCTCATTTCATGCTTCTAATCTCACTTTGTAAAGGACATTTTGATATCACTTTAGAGATGAGACTAATGGTCAGAGGGCTTAATTAGTTCATCTACAGTCTCACAATGAATCAAGATGCTGAGATTTCAGTCTATCTCTTGGACTCCAAAGACTATATTGAGATGCTATTGCACTAGTAAGTTTTTAATAAAACCCAATTCTGCATATATTTGAGTAATAACCCTGATCTGGAGCCCTTAAGAAAGTTAATATATAGCTGGTTAAAATGAGATTTTATCTTTTGTACTTACGTAGTTATTGAGAAAACTTCAGAGATGATTACTTTAAATCCAAGGGAAAATAAATTGTCACAGCCCATGCCCCAATGTTAGATATATGTATACATGTCTTTTATATCTTTTATATATGTAAAACCATGTCATTAATAAGTGAAGCAAAATCTATAGAAACCCACTTAATCCTTCTGCAGTCACACAATGATGATTAATGACTATTTCATTTCCTCATTAGTGTTCTCAGTTTTCTAATGCCAATTTTATGCAAGTTTGGCTGTCCTGATTTTTTAAAACAATATTACAGGTAACTTGCAAATTAAATTCATGTGCTTAGCATTAGTCATACAATATATTTCAAATAATACAAAGTAATTCAAATATACTATTATATTTTCCAAGAATTGAATGCTATTTCCATCTAGAGAGTTTAAAAAGTATATTTCTTTTATATGTGCCAAAATATTCCAATGTTTTGAACTACTCTCCCCTCAAAAATTAAATGTTTTGTGTTAAAATGATGTTAGGTTTTTCAAGGTTGTTATGTATTTAAATTATAGAGAACAAACCAAACGTATATACCAATCTCAGAGTTTTGACTTGTTAAGCATATAGTATATCAAAATGCTTTGCTCATTTTAACGTTATACACAGTTATTAAATTTGTTATTACTGCTAGTATGCTATCCTGATGTAAATTGACATGATATGAACATAAATCATGTGTTCACTGACCAAAGGAAGGAATCATACTCTCACGAATTTATTAATATGTTCGTTCTCTCACAAACCATCTGATAGGGATTGGGTAATATAAAAAGGATTTGACATGACCCCTACTTCAAGGACCTTAATTTTATGTTTCCTGTATAATTATGTGCTTTTATTTATTATTTTTAAGAAATGTTATTTAAAATTATGAGCATTTGCTTTAAGCCTTTTATTAATTCCCTTTAGCTTGCTGGGATAGGCTATTAGAAATCATACTATTTCTAGAGAGATACTATTAGTGTGCATAAATATCTGGGTTTCTTTCTTTAGTGATCATATAGGAAATCATATTTTCCGTCCACCTTGCAGTTAGGTGGGGTCATAGGATTACTTCTGGCCAAGGGAAAATGGAAGTAAAGTATATCACTTCTGTGCAGAGGAGGTAAAAAGCCTCTATGTGCATTTTCAGTGTTTCTCTTCCTCTGCAAAGGAGATTGTAGAGGAGGCATACGTTTGAGACAGCAGAGCCACAAGACTGAATCATCCTAATCATTGAGTCACCTGATGGAGGACAGTTGCAGTGAAGATTCTCTCAGTTTCACAGCTAACTTTTCTAAACAACAGATGAATTCTGTTTTCTTAAGCAACTGAGTTGCATTTTATTTTTTTTGTTTGTTTGTTTGTTACAGCAGCATAAAACCCGCCCAAACTATTCAAATTGTCCTTGGGAAAATGGGCACTATTATGTTTGGGTAATTCTGAAATCTAGAGCCATGTTTCCAAAGACATATTTTGACAATTTTGTTTTAGACTTTGAAATAATTCTCTCCTAACTTTTACCAAATAACCTGCAGTACCACTTACTTGTCTGGCAAAGCAGGCAACTTAGGCCTCCAAAATAGAAGACTCGGGATAAATAGTACTAAAAATTAGTTTTTAACAATCAGCTATTATTGACTTAACAAATGTCACTAGATAAACTTAAAAAAGCATGAAATAGGAAAAAATTCTACAAGATACCCATCTACGCTCAAAATGGTCTACTTTCTAATAGGAAAATGGACAGCATTCTTATAATAATAGCTGAAGTTCTTTAATCTTAACTGTCATTAAGCAACAATCCATATTAAGGACAATCTAACAACAATTTCTAAATTAAAGGAGCCAGGAGCCACTGTATCTTAGGTGATTTTATTTTGATGCGGTGCCGAGTTTACTATGTTCGACTCTTGCCGTAGTTTCTGGAATGACCTGAGTCACCACCTGCTTCCTATGTCTTTGGCTCTTTTTACCTTTTAGAGTGGAAGTCTCCCCCTGCAATTTCATTTTTACTTTTTAGGATCCATAGTAATTTAAATGCCACCAACATGCCAACTAGCATCATTCATTTCTACAACAGCTAATTAGTTAAACATAACTTCTTTTCTTCACACATAGGACTAGAGATCAAAAATAATTGTATAAATTAACTGGAATTAAAAGGATTTCGATTTATCACTAAGGAAGGAGGCCCAACAAATTATGACTCATAAAGTATTTTGTGTCAGTCACTAATAGCCTCTAAAATATTCATGGGACACGTATTCATTTTCCCTCTGCGGATAAAGACATACCAGAGACTGGGTAATTTATGAAGAAAAAGAGGTTTAATGGGCTCACAGTTCTAGGTGGCTGGGAGGGGGTCTCACAATCATGGCGGAAAGTGAAAGGCATGTCTTCCATGGTGGTAGGCAAGAGAGAATGGGAGCCAAGCGAAAAGAGGAAACCCCTTATAAAGTCATCAGATCTCATGAGGCTTATTCACTACCACAAGAATTACATGGGGGAAACTGCCCCCATGATTCAATTGCCTCCCGGTGGGTTCCTCTCACAACACATGGGAATTATGGGAGCTACAATTCAAGATGGGATTTGACTGGGGACACAGCCAAACAATATCAGAACATTGAAATCTACCTCTATAAAGTTTATTCAATGTGTAAGAATCAGAATTTCTACATGTGGGACTCAATCCAGCTTGAGAGGTTACATACCTACAATAGCTTTCATTCACTGAGTATCAGCTTGCTCTTCACCTAATTTCACCATCAGGATAGCACTGAATAAACATTCGCAAGACAGCAAGTTTCATTTTAGAAGGACTACTAGTGTTTAAACATGTTTCCTTGGCATTAAGCAAAAATTATATTATATTCATAACTTGCCCCTCAGGGTAGCACAGGACTTATGTATTTGTTAACACTCCAAGGAATTGACTCTAAGAGTGTTAATAATTGGACTACATGGAAGAGTGTTCATTTAGTGGGAAGTTAAACTATCTACTTTTTTATTTTAGCCTCTCATCTGACATAAAATATTTATAAATGTTTTTATGAAGATAATTTAATTTAATTTTGAGACAGGGTCTCACTGTGGTTATCCAGGTTAGAGTGCAGTGGTGTGATCTTGACTTAATGCACCCTTGACATCCCAGGCTCAGGTGATCCTCCTGCCTCACCTTCTGAGTAGCTGGGATTACAGGCTTGTGCCACCACACCTGGCTAACTTTTTATATTTTTAGTAGAAATGGGGTTTCAGTATGTCACCCAAGCTGCTCTTGAATTCCTGGACTTAAACAATACACCTGCCTCAGCCACTCAGAATGCCAAAATTATAGGTGTGAGCCACCACGCCCGGCCAAGAATAATTTAAATAGTGATTCTAATAAATCTGACATTATCTATCATATTACTAATATATTGAAAGAACATTTTGTGGTTAATTAAGCACACATTCACTGTATAATTTCTTGCCTCCTGTCCTAAATCAAGCAGCTCTTCTCCAGGTGTTCACCAAAATAGAAATACTACCCTATAGTTCTTTCCTAATTTCAAAAGCTCTCTGCTTATTATTTTCTGTTTGTTATTGTACATTACTTTTTAACAAAACCTTGGGTACTCAGAACACTGTACTTATTATTTAACAAATATTATGTGGTTTTGGTACAGAACATTCTACAATTTACAGCTGACACTCCTATCCACTTTTCATTCTCTTCCCTTATTTGTAATAAGAGAATATTTCCACTTTGCCGGAGCCTGTATACCATTCTTGCTATAAAAATTCTAATGTCAAAGAAAGATGTATACCTTGAAAAGTTTTCCACAAACATATTGAGACATATGAAGATGTCTTTTCACATATTATTTCTATTTTCTAGTTGATGCTGAATTGACTTACCATTTTTGTAAATGAGAGATAGTGGAAGATGATTGAGATTGCTGAAATGCAAAATTATAAGATACATTTAACAGTTTAACATTTAAACTAAAATGGTTTAAAAAAATCATCCTTAAAGAATAACATAGCATCTTCCTGAAGTACTGAACAATGGTAAGTGGTAGGGATGTTAGGTAGCCTTTAACGGAATGAGGTTATGCCAATAAAGAGTATAGACAAATAATTTTACAATATCCT
Organism: Macaca thibetana thibetana; assembly: GCF_024542745.1. Taxonomy (NCBI): domain Eukaryota; kingdom Metazoa; phylum Chordata; class Mammalia; order Primates; family Cercopithecidae; genus Macaca; species Macaca thibetana. Next base: position 70,974,720 of record NC_065592.1, read on the forward strand.
GCCTATGGCCACCTACCTCTAAATGGGAATCACACTTTATCTTCATTTCTTGCTTCTGAGATACCCCTTATAGACTGGGAAGGTGTATGATTTGGATATGTGGAAGACACTTAAATGCTTGGAATGTGTGCATGGCAATGTCAGTGTTATGTGGATATCTGAGAGTGAAGTTTTTTTTGGTGTAGGGTGCAATGGAGATAACCAAGGAGGTTCTGAGACAGATCCTAATAGAAGATTAATTATGGGATAAATTTTCTTGGTATTATAGCATATCAGTGTTCTGTTTAATAGATGTACAAGTTGTCCAAAAAAAATGAGAAATTTCTTTTCTTCTTAAAATGTAACTAATCAAATTAATAATGTTTCAAATGTCCATAGTCATGTAGTTACTGTATTACCCATAATGCTGGCTTGGTTGGGATTTGTCTTGTCTTTTACATGATTGTTCTGAAGTCATCTGCTTCCCTAAACAATGCGTACTGCTGGGACAGACAGAGAATGAAACTTCCAATGATTGGAGACATAGCCAAGTTTTGCTGTGAGGGCTATCTTGAAAGAAGAATTCTCTTGTTAATAAAAAAATGTCCTACAGTTCCCCCGAGTATAGTAATTTGTCATTAATTTTTACAGAAATATTTGTCACCACAGGAAACTTCTCAAATGTTTATTCTTTAAAAAAACCACACATTTGTTTCTTTCTACAAACATGTAGTTGAATAATTACAAATAATGTCAATCTTGAAATTCAAGAAACCAGAATATCAGACAAAAATGGAATGGATATAAGGAAAACCAACTTAGTAGGCACGCCCTGAATGTAGACGGAGAACGTGCTCAGATAAAGTGTTTACAATATGTGGTTAGAACTTCAGTGCCTTTTCTCTTGGCCTTTATTAGTCCATTTTCACACTCCTGATAAAAATATAATCTGAGAATGGGAAGAAAAAGACGCTGAATGGACTTATAGTTCCACGTAGCTGGGGAGGCCTTACAATAATAATAGTGAAAGGTAAGGAAGAACAAGTCACGTCTTACATGGATGGCAGCAGGCAAAAAAATCTTGTACAGGGAAATTCTCATTTTTAATACCATCAGAGCTCAAGAGATTTATTCACTATCACAGGAACAGCACAGGAAAGACTCACCCCCATGATTCAGTTATCTCTCACCAGGTCCTTTCCAGAACATGAGGGAATTATAGGAGCTACAAGATGAAATCTGGGGACACAGAACCAAACCATATCACCTTTGAAGCAAAAGAGGACGTGTTAAGGACACTCTGACCAATATACCCCAGATATTTTACCAGCTTTCCCCGCTTATGCAGTCTGAAATCTTGCTGTTTCCCTCTTGATAATGTGGGTGACAAACTAGGGAATGCAGGAAGGGACACCAGATAACCTCTGTGAGTCCACCAAAGCCAGGTAGTGTTCTGACCACTCCTCTGCCATTTATCTTCGTTGTACTGCAGCTTCATAATCAGAGGACAGTTTGGAAGTTAGTTTGCCTAGGCTCAAATCCCAGCTCTATCACTTGTTACCTGCGTGAACTTGGGTGAGTTATTTAATGTCTATGTACCTCCATTTCCTCCAGTGTAAATGGTGATACCTTAAAGAGTGGTTGTAAAGATTTTACATGCAAATTTTGTAGTGCTGAGAACAATATCAGGCACGAAGTGTTGTTTATCATTTTTATCACCTTCATCCTTTACATTTTTATCCAATACTGTCTTCAACTGGATCAGAAATACATTCCAAGCATTCTGTGACCTTCTTTCACTCACTTAAGGATCTGTTAATACACAGTAAAGACCTCGCTGTTGAATACAGTTGGCTGCTCTATACAGGGTTTAATTATGGGAGTAAGGCTATCCAAGCCTTACTACCTCAACATAATTCACATAAACATCAGGTTATTTCCATTCTGGGAAAGAAAGTAAAAGTAATGTAACTCTGGCAAAGAGATATTAAGCACACAATTTCAATGCCATGTTATTGAGTTGAGCTTTGAGAGGTCCTAAACACCCTCAAAAGTGTTCAATCTGTAACTGTGGTGTTTCCTTGAATGGCCATTTCAAATATTGACCTAAGATAAAATATATTTCTCAAACTTTGGATACAACCTTTAAAAAAGAATATGTACATTGAAACAGAGAAAACTTTAAAGCAGATCCCCAAAAAGGTACAATTCAAACTCTCTAAAGACTGTACTGAAACTAGAAGTCAATCATATGAATTTAACTACAACAATAACAGAAAACAACTCAATGTTTTTATTAAAAGAAGACATAAATAATTTTGGCCAGGAGTGATAAGTAGTGGCCACTTCCATTCAGCAATGTACTGGAGTTTCTAGCCAGGACAATTGAGGAAGAAAAAGAAATAAAAAGGATCCACATTGGAAAGAATCTCTATCTCTGGATTACATAATTTTATATGTAGGAAATCCTAAGGAATCTACTTAAATATATATCAGACCTAATGAGTTCAGCAAGGTTTCAGGATACAAGATTGAAACTTTACAAACCAATGATAGTTCTATACATTTGTCATGAACAATCCAAATAGGAAAATAAGGAAACAGTTATATTCAAACTAGCATCGAGTAAAATACTTAGGAATAAATTTGACAAAAGAGGTGTAAAACTTATACTCAGAAAACTTAATGGGGAAAAATCAAAGATCTAAATGAATGAAAAAAAATACCATATTCATGGGTTGGAAGACTTAACATTGTTAAGATGGCAATATTCCCCAAATTGATCTGCAACCTCAATGTAATCTCAATCTGAATCCCAAATCCCAGATCACTTCTTTGTAGAAATTAACAAGCTGATTCTAAAATTCACATGGCATTGTCAAGGACCTAGAATAGCCAAATCTTTAAAAAAGAACAAAGGAGGACTCATAGTTTCTGATTTCAAAATTTACTATAAAACAATGAGAATCAATGCAGTATAGCATTGTCACAAGCATAGACAAAATTGGCCTAAAGAATAGATCAATGAAATAGAATTCAATGTCTAGAAATAAAGCCATATGTTTATGGCTAAATGATCTTTGACAAAGGTATGAAGATAACCCAATGGGGAAAGTAATATTTTTTTCCCAGCAAATGGTGCTGAGACAACTGGATAGTCTTATGTAAAAGAATGGAGTCAGATCCCTATCTCAAACCAGATATAACTCAAAATAAATCACAGGCCTAAATATAAAAAGCAAAACTATAAAATTCTTAGAAGAAAACATAGGAGTAAATCTTTGTGACCTTGTGTTACACAGTGGTTCTTAACTACAACATCAAAGAAAAATATATAAATTGAATTTCATTGAAATTAAAGTCTTCTGTGCTTTAAATAATGCCATCAAAAATGTGAAAATATAATTCAAAGAATGATAGAAAATGTTGTGAAATCATATATCCAATAAGAGATTAGTATCTAAAATATATAAAGAGCTCAACTCAAACATAAAAAGACAACCCAATTTAAAAAATGCAAACGACGTGCATAGAAGTCTCTCCAAAGATATACAAATGGTCAACAAGCATATAAAAAGATGTTTGATATCACTAGCTAACAAAGGCAAATCAAAACCACAACAAGGTACTGCTTTTCACCCACTAGGATGCCTAGAATCAAAAAGTCAGATAATATTAAGTGTTGACAAGGATGTGGAGGAATTGGAATTCTTATCGATTGCTGGTGGGAATGCAAAATGATGTAGACACTTCACATGTAGTTTAGCAGTTCTTCAAATGATTAAACACAGTGTTACTACGTGACTTGGAAATTCTACTCTTAGTTAGGTACACAAGAAAAATGAAAATATATGTCTATATAAAGACTTGTCCCCAAATGCTCATAGGAAAATTATTCATAATAGCTAAAAAATAGAAACAATCACAATGTTCATCAATTGATGAATAAATTTTTTAAATGTGGTATAGATTTTACAGTACTATTTTTCCAAAAGTAAAAGAAATGAAGTACTGTTACGTGCTATAATATAAATGAATCTGGAAAACATTATTCTGTGTGAAAGAAGCCAGTCACAATAGACCACATATTTTATTATTATATTTACATGAATTATCCAGAATAGGGAAATCCATAGATTTGGTTGCCAAGAGCTGAGGAAGAAGAAGAGAGGATATCTGCTAATGGGTATAGGATTTCTTTTGGGGGTATTAAAAATGTTCTAAAATTAAGTAGTTGTGATAGTTACACAACCTTGTGAGTTAACAAAAAACTGCTGAATTGTATACTTTAAAAGGGAGAGTTTTATAGTGTGTAAAATGTATCTTAAGACAGTGATTCCTTAAAAAAAGGGAGAAAAAAAAGAAACTGGGATAAAGATGATATATTAAAACTTAAGGAGATAAGTCTAACACTCATGCAAACCTTAATCTAGGAATAAGCCAAAATACTTTTAAAATTATATGTACAAAAGCCTTGCCTGGTATTCACAACTCAAATTCTTATGTAATAACTCAGATTTTATTGTTTTCCTAGTCTTTGATTATTACTGTTCATTCCACATTTAAATGCACTAAAATGATTCGGTGCTATAATTTTTATTACTAATGTGATTAATTCACCTTCCAAAAAACATAGAAATGACCTGAATGACAAACAAGTGAGATATGAGTAAGAATTCATGTGACCTCAGGGTGTATCTCTTTAATAATTTTATCAGGGAGAGTTTAAACACATGACATTATAAATCCAGAATCCTAAAGTCAGATTGGTCAAGACATTAGTAAAGTTGCTCATTTAACTCCCATGGCAGCATGACTGTATCTTAGCAAAATGTGGGCTTTTCCTATCCACTTGTCACGTATAAGGAATTAAGGTAAAAAAAATCCTGTTCTCATGGTCGAAAATTGGTCAAATGTCTTGCTTTTGAGCCTGTGCCCCCTATAGAATAGAGGCACATACTTCAGGCTTTATTGTGGCATGTTCTTATAAATTATTTCTACAAAGAAGCAAGACTGTTTTCTCTTTCTCATTAAAAATAGTATAGTCCTTGTACTCTTTTGTCCACTTGTCAAATTTAGAATGAAAATAATAATAAATTCTTAGATGCCTTGAAGATATTCCATGATCCTCTATTGCAACCTTCTATACTCTTTTAAAAATGTTTATCCACACTTTTATTATTTTATTTTTATTTAATTGTTACTTTCACTTTGTGGGTACATGTGCAGGTTTGTTATATAGGTAAACTCATGTCACAGAGGTTTGTTGTACAGATTATTTTATCACCTAGGTACTAAGCCTAGTACCCAACAGTTATTTTTTTCTACCCTTCTTGCTCTTCCCACCCTAAACCCTCAAGTAGTCTCCAGTCTGTTGCTCCCCTCTTTGTTTTCACGAGTTCTTAACATTTAGCTCCCACTTTGAACTGAGAACATGGGGTATACGTCCCTGCATTAGACTGCTAAGGATAATATTCTCCACTCCATCCATATTCCAGCAAAATATATGATATCATTCTTTTTTATGTCTGCATGGTATTCCATGGTATGTATGTGTATGTATGTATGTGTGTGTGTGTGTGTGGGTATATATATGTATATATATGTGTGTATATATGTGTGTGTGTATATATATATGTGTGTGTGTGTGTGTGTGTGTGTATATATATATCACGTTTTCTTTATCCAACCTATCACTGATGGGCATTTAGGTTGATTCCATAGCTTTGCTGTTATGAATAGCGCTGCAATTAACACTCCTGTGTATGTATCTTTATGAACACCCTTATTTTTTGCACTGTTTCAATGCAGCAAATGAAGCCAGATTTTCTCAGTAGTCGTCACCTGCATGGGATTTAGATTCACGTATGCAGGTGGCAGGTTATTCCCATCACTTTTAATTCAAAGCAACACACAGTCGTTCTATATATGTTTACAACACTGCCCGTATTTTCTAAGTCTGTCCTGACTTCTGACTTTCGGCTTCATGTCCTTAGGTAAATAAGAATGTAAAACACCAAGTGACATATTCTTGGTTGGAACATATACAGCTATGGAAATATTTTTCTCCAATAACGTCTGTAGGTTCCTTGAGATTCAGTTGTAGGGCAGTTTTAATATTGATTTCTTCTGTGACTGTTGACAATTTGCAATCTCTGGGTCTGAGATTTCTCATCTATAAAGTAAGAGTATAAGTATAAATTATTTCCAATTATGAAGATCTACTTCAAATGAAAATACTCACTGCTACCCCTTTTTTATATCTAGTAAACAGTTATAAGCTGTTGATGCAGGATGTCAGTTTGCCAGCTGGAAACATCTGGGTTCAATGGTGCCTCTGCTTGAGTTTTGCTCATGCCTGCTGGGCTAGTTTCACCCACTGGGTCTTGCAGGCTGTGCTCGGCTCGTGCTACCAGCCCAGATCCCATGCCTGCCAAGGGCGAGACAGGTTTGGTGTGGCAAGGGTGTGTGAACAACCAAGCATGGGATCTGGCCACTGCACACAGTCAATCGTGCTGGCTACTTGAGCAGGGTGGGCAGCTCCAGACACCAGCACAGGTGGCAGGTCCATGAGAGACTGAGACTGGACCAGTTGTGCTGCAAGAGGCTTCCATTATAGGCACCGACGTCTGGACGAGGGGAATGCAGTGTGTCTGAAAGCTTGGGGATGCCAGAAACTGCAGAACCCCAGAGAGGGTTTTACAGAATGATGCAGCCCTGACATGGGGAGCCCCAAGGTCTGGGATCCCAGAAGGTTTGCAGCCCTTCTCCTCACCGCCACAGCATAGTGAGCTGTGAGGGGGATGTTGCAGAACAGATGTGTTTCAGACCATTTGTGTTACAACTCTTTCAGTCCTGCCACCTTGTCTGGCCTGCAAATCCTGGACTGGTTCAGCTTCCTGTTTGTGGAAGCTGCCTGGTACCAGCAGAGAGCAGGAGGGCTATGATGTTATAGCAGCTCTGACTTGGGGAATCCAGAGGTTTGGGCCCCCAGAAGGGTCACCATTCTTCAATCCTGTGGTCCAGGAGCATGTCACTGCCCATGACTTAGTGAGCTGGCCAGAAATATGTTATCGCTCTTTTCACTCCCACTGTTTGGTGGGTCTTGAGTTCTTGTCCCATGTCCAGGAAGAATGAGGTTATGTGGACAACTGAAGGTTGTCCTTTATTGAGGAGCTTTATTGAGTGACAGAGCAGCTCTCAGCAGAGAAGTTACCTGAAGTGGGTAGCTTCTATCTGCAAGCAGGTCATCCTCACAAGTCTCTGGGTATGGCTGAGTTTGGGGATTTTATGAGCTCAGAATGGAAGAAGTACATGCTGGTTGGTCAGTGAGTGGCCATGGACAGGCCTGGAAAAAGCACCATTCAATTGGCCAAAAGGCATCAAAGAAGTTCTGACTCCAGGTCACTGACTCCACCCAAAACTGGCATCCTGGCCCCCAGACTTCAGGTCATCTCTGGCTTGAAGGTGGGTTTCACCAGGGACCCACAACTTCCCATGTAGGAACCTGTCTGCCTCTGGCCATCATCAACATGTCCTCAATGGTGTCCAGGCTGTCTGTGCCAAGGGTCAACACCAGGCACGTGTCAAGCCAATATCAGCCACCCTGCCTCCCTCCTGTGCTTGTTGGCACCCAAAGTTTTAGCCTCAGAAGCAGTTTCCAGAGGGGGCCAAGACAGCAGAGTGCTTGCATGTCAGTGCTGCCTCCAAGTACAGGCACACCTGGCCAGGTCACCACAGCACCTGGGCTTAGCTATCGGGACATGTCCACAACTTTGCTCCACCACAGAGCAGGTGCTTGGAGCAGGGAGAGGCCAGGGAGTGGGAGCAGGCACTTCTGAGCCTGCAGGGGAGGGGGCTTCCTAGGTCTCTGAGAGCACAGAGATGCCTGGGTCTGGAGCCGTGGCTGGGCAGCTGCAGCTATGCCTGGGAGCGGGGGCTCCCACCTCACTATTTAGTAGGGTACAGGGCTCCCACTGGGATCACCTGTTCCCCTCCTTCATCAGTTCCACAGAGCACACAGCCCCAGCTGCTCCTCCCCTGCTGCAGCTGGCATCCTTACAGCGGCCACTCTAGATGGGCTTCTGCTGCCGTCAGTGTTTATTTTTTACTTCAATGCATACAATTTTATATAGAGTTGAACATGATACTCCTGCTAGCATGACATAATTTTTCTTTAATGTTGCTATTGTTTCATACTCATGTTTTCAATGCCATCTCCTCTTATAAAAGAAAATATTTTGATGTACTTTCTTTAAAGAATTCCAAAGTATAACTCAAGTATTTATGTTGTATCTGTGTCTATTGACAAGCTAAAGAAGCATATTTGTAAAATATATACTATTTTCTCAAAAGAGTGGAATTTCTTTAGTTAGCATGGTGTAATAGCAATGCCTATTTCACCCCAGTAGGTAAGGAAATTTTGTGAGGGTATTTTTTGGAAAGTTGAGGATGATTTGAATTTATACTTAGATTTGCTAAGACAAAATGAATTTTTTTTTATTTCAAGTCTTTCCAATGCTTTTGATTCCTACAAGAATATATATTTTTGCCATAAGTGTTTTACAGATAGAAATATCAAGTGGTTTATATGTTCCCATATTATTTTTAGAAATGGAGGGTCTGAGAAATCAAAAACGAGGGTTTACCTTGCTAAGATTAGTTGCTTCCATCCACTGCATAGAAATCTGGCTTGGTATTGCCATTATTCCCTAAATTGTCAAAGACTTGTAGAGCTAAAGTTATGGCTTAAGTGTTTCATATTCATAACAAAATGTTCCCCTGAAATCATAAGACATCTTTGTTTTGAATCACTCCTTCCATGTCTGCTGTTTTCAAAACTAACTTCATAGACACTGGTTGAAATGACCACAAAAGTAATATAAACAAAATGAGTGAGTTTTATATATGCTTACATTGAAAGATGACTTCATTAAGAAGCTTATGAGCACCAGTTTGATTATTAAAGGGGTCCGTCTTAGAATTACAAATACTGTGAAAATCGCAATATACAACAGTCTTCAGGTATGATTAACCTCTGTTTAAAATAGGATTTTAATATTGAGGTGAAAGGGCTCATTGTTAGGAACAAATACATTCTCTTAATACTGCGATGTATTATTTTCTCCATCCAGATGAAGTATCTCTATATAGATTCTATTTGAAGTTGAGGGTTTCCACAGATTTAATTAATATATATTCTGTCATTTTAGTTTTACTGGAACAGGTGTTTGTTCTCTGATTTTAGAAATCAACTAAAACTGTCCATCTTAATTTTTTTTATTGTAGGAAATATAGTATTTATTTTTTATTTCTTAGCTCCTACCAAGGCACTAATATGACTTTCTATCATTAATGTTATGAAATGATAGAGAGGCTATTTATAACATGTCATTGCTGCAAGGACTTGGAAGTAAGATAATCAACATAAGTCAATTCAGCAAACATTTACAGAGCATTAACTATATGCCAACCAGCATCAAGCCTTGAGAATTTAGAGTTGAAAAATGTACTGTCTTCCTTCAAATTGCCCACAATATAGTAAGAACAGAAAGTCATAAATTGCAGTACCCTAATTGTATGCATACCAGTGGAAGAATGTAATCAAAATATCTTGCTTTGCATACAGAAAATGTGAAGTCCAGTGACATAAAGTAATTTGCCCAAAGTCACAAAGATATTTGGACGAGGATCCAGCATAAACCCAGGACTTCTAATTTCTTCTCTACAAATCCACAGCTAAATTATGTAAGAAATGAATTATTGCTGGTACTTTCTTCTTCCTCTAAAAGCTGAAAAAATAAACACAAATCATGAACATAAGCCAACAATAAACATAATATACTAAATACTTTAATTCTTCCCCATGCCCAATTTACCCCCCTAATTACTACAACATCTCCATTTTTCATATCAGGATAAAGGAAGGAAAGGAACATTGAGCATCTCCCCTGCCAAATGATATTTCTCAAACTCACAAGCAACATTGCTGCCTTGAACTTTTAGATCTTTCACCTCCATGGCTCTGCCACCAACCTCCCACCAACAGCAGAGAACTCACAGCTATCAGTATGATCAGCTCCACCACTCTTCAGGCCTCTGCCATTCCCAGAGGTCTCCAGTCTGCAATGGTGTGTTTCCAAATTTTGTTATTATTAACACTACAAATAATATAATTTTACAGAATGCACATGTCCTTGAACAACTATTTTAATAGTAAAGCATCTCTAAATAATTACTGAACATAGATGAACAATTTTAAGTTTGAAAGGTATAACCTGCATGTGTGTGTGTATATGTGTGAATTATTCATTTATGTATCTTGCCTATTTTTCAATAGGATTTTAAAGAAACACTTGGTTGTATAAGCTCTTATGTATTAAAATATATATTTTTAAAAACATCCAGGATTTTTCTTTTGTTTTCCAACTTCATTTATGATGTATTTTGCCACTCAGAATTTTTTATGTAGTTAAATTTACTCTTTCCTTTATGGTTTTTTACTTTCATGTCATCTTTAGAAAGACTTTTTCCTCTTCAAGCTTCCAGATGTACTCACTGTATTTTCTTTTGGCATTGTTAGAATGTTTTTTATTTAGTTTATTTTCCTTTAGATGAATCTCAATTTTCTGCAAGATATACTAAAGAAATACAGCATAGCTTTACTTTTGGCAAAAACCTAGCTAATAGTCTCAATTACATTACTGAGTAATCAATATTCTACTGATTTAAACTAATGAAGTGGTATTCTTATTGTCATTATAATTTTCACTTTGTATATGTGTATGCCAAAATATCTTCCATGCCAATAATAAAAACTCTTAAAATGGTTTCACATTTGCCAAGAATTCTATGGCTATGGACAGAAGCCAAGTCAATTCTTGCAGCTTTCAGTTTGTGTTTGTCTTAATTTTTAGTGATTTAGCAGAACAGTCATTCCTGTTGCTGTACAAAAATATATCAACCTAACGATCCTTCTCTGAAAAACAGTTATGAGACAACATGTGCTATAGCCCCATGGTAAAAGTAGCATACATATCAATTAAGAGTAAAAAGTGCAACTTCATTTCAGCTTTAAATACAGGAAGCTTCAGTGAAACAAATCAGTGTCCCTGTATTCAATAATTTTTTTCTCAAGTGAACAACATCTCGTAAGAGATGTTTGGGGTCATTGTGCCATTTACACATCTGCATAAGCTACACTGGGCTCAAGACATTCTACTTTGGAGATAAAAACCAGCTTGCTGGTGTCTACAAGTAAGGAGGGTAACCTACCTTCCTGGAAGTTCTTTTGAGAGCATCTCACACTTACACTGTAGAGACATACGTTTGGAGAAAGAAATCCCATGATTAATGAGGAAGCCCTGAATTATAAAATTGGAGACAAGTGGCCATAATTTTATTGGAATCTGCCAACATCATGCTGAAGACTAGCTCTACCAATATTCTATTCTCTTGTCTCCCACTGTCCCTGTGATAAAAAAAGCATGAATGGAATAGTTTATATAATATCCTCATCTCTTGAAACAGGGTGATTTATGAAGCTCTGCATTTATTTTTCTAAATCCATCCATCCTTTAAAGGAGCAGCTCAATTTTGGTTCTTGTATAATGTCTCAAAATGTCAGAAATAAATCTCTCATTAATCTATGGCTTGAACCCTATAGTGCGCTTGGCGTAACCTGACTGTTGTTACAATTTTTTCTAAATGTTTATAATTCCTTTCTTCTCCATTCATTGTAGTTAAGGACAAAATTATGGCTCACATTTCTTGCTGTCCTCCATAATGCATAGCATACAGTCTAGAGATCTAAGAGGATGAGTGATATTCTTGATGCATCTTAATCATTCCTAACTCATTAGAAATATGATTTCCTTTCCCCACTCTAATTTTCTTGGTCTGTGATTCTGTCTTGTTTCAACAATATACAAGAAGAATTTGTGTCTTTAAGTTTATTCTTAGGCAAACATAGAGTATTAATACACATTTTCTGTCTGAACTTTTCTGACAGAAATAAGCTGCAAGGCTGTGATTATTTCATTTCTAAAAAACAAAAGGTGGATATCAGTGCAATAGGCCATTTACCAAGTAGAATAATCTTGCCCATTTACCATTATTTTATTTAAATGTTTCTGCATGACTTGTTGAGAGCTGAATATTAGGATTGTTTATCAGGTATTACAGCAAGTTAAACTGGACAAGATTAGTGACTAATTTAGCAAATGAGTTTTTTCATCAATGTCTTGGGTATTTCTTATACAAGAAGACATACAGTAGGTCTTTTCAGTTATTTCTGTCACTATAGCAATTACATAACCTTCTATTAAAAACAAATACCATAACATAATATTTTCTCTTTTTGAAAGCTATACTAGATAATAAACTACTTTTAAGGCATTTCTTAGGTAGTTCTGGCATATTATTGAGTTTTAAATGCTCGGATGAAGCAAGAAAATCTGCTTTTTTTTTTTTTTTTTTTTTTTTTTTTTTTTTTTTTTTTTTTTTTTTTTTACAATTGTCTTTCAATTTATTTTTTTGCCATGATTCTAAACATTTTCTAGGTCACAAAAATCTTTGAGAATTTAAAAAACTCCCAGAATAATGTACATTTGCCACAAATTTTGCATACAGATTAAAGGATAAACATTAGGTAATGAGAACTTCAACTCAAGCAATTTTTTAAAGCTATTTTACAACTTTAAAGTCTGCTCAACTAATCAATTAAAATATCAGACTAAATGTAACTTACAACACATAAATGCAAAACTACCATATCTTTTTTTCTAACACAGGTCAAATATTAATTTGGTAAAAAGCTCTGTAACAATGACAATATTTTTTCCCTTGACATGTTACAGTGTATGTCTCAGTTTCATCAACTCTTCAGAATAAAAAGTATATCTAAATGAAAAAAAAAATAAATAAACTCTGCATTATTCTGAGACCAATGGATAAACTAAGAGAGTTTTTGTCAACCTAATTTGTATTATAATCCATTGTAGTATCTGAAGGATGCATGTACATTCAAGAATGGCAGTGTATCGTAGAAGAGATGTGTTATATAGCAAGATCTGCTATCTACCATTCTTTGAGTTTGGAATGCCTTTCTTGACAAGCTGAGGAAGGAACATTTACTTGTGGAGTAGTATTTCTTCTTCCCTGGGTTTAATGTGTTTTTGACTGAAAGAGAGCATCATGCTTTTGGCAGTGCATGAATTAAGAATATTAATGAACTAGAGTAAAGAGTAAAATAAAACTTTTTAAATTGAATTACAATCAAAGTTTATGTTCATATCTCAGACTTGTCAGCCTGTCACTGTGTCCCTAGGCTGAAGCAACAGGAGAAAAATCTGATGAATTTTATTTCTTTGTGCTTATGGTTATTGCTGAATTATTTTAGAAATGAGAAATGTTGTTATTTCCTTTCTCTGTCCAGATGGCTACTTTTTAATGTTCATTAATAAAGTAAATCAGAAGTAAGAGACAAAAAAATTTAATGCTCTTATTATTATAATTTTATAATTGGTTTCAAATGCCATAGAAACTCAAAGTTAAATTCTGCAGGTTAAAATCAATGAAAAACTTGTTTAGACTTTGAGTTTTGCTAAGTTGGTGCAAAATCTCACAATGCTAATGCTGAATTGAATGCTAAAAGAAAAATTATGTATATTCATGCATCAAAATGACAGTATTTATGCCCAGGGAAATGCTATTGGCTTATTTTCCCAGTGAACAATCCTTCATATAGTTGGATGTAGTGGTTTAGCTTGGAAATCATGCCATGACTCTGAATCAGGCATGTGTAATTATTGAGGCTATGTGAATCCAGCTCAAAATAAGAGAGTTGTTTGAAGAGCAGCATTTTTTAGTCTCTGCACTATTGACATTTAAGGTCATGCCATATATTACAGAACGCTTAGCAGCATCCCTAGTTTCTCCCCACTACATGCAGTATTAACTAGGCAGTTCTGATCATCAAAAGTGTCTGTAGACATTGAGAATGTCACCACTTGGAAAGTAAGTTTACCATTTGTTGAGAACCACTGGAATAAAGTGGATATAATTCCAATAGAAATAGTGTACTCTCAGTATATGTCCCATCTCTGAGAATTGATCATTAAAACAAGATATTAAGTAGTCTTAGTTATTATTTGGCATATAATTTTATTTTAGCCTGTTTTTGTTATTGTTGACAGAGTTATATATTTTTCTAATAGATACAAAGTAAATAGGAACAAAGTACATACATTACCAACGAAGTACAGTAATGCCTCATTTATCATGGGTGATAGATTCTTGGAAACTGCCGTTTTAAGTGAAATAACATATTAGGAAACCAATTTTACCAAAGACTAATTGATATAAACAAGAATACAGTTCCTATGGCATATTTCTGCTCACAAACACATCACTCCATTTTTAAATAAAGACTCAAACACTTAAATCACTTCTAATATTAAACATTAAAATAAGTATGAGCTGTGCATATGTTTCAGAATGATTAGTAAAAACAATAATTTACCTGCTTATTCCAGTTTGGGTCTCACATGGCCTGATCCTATCCAGGTAGCTTGGCACAAGCTGTGAACCAACTCTGGATAGGATGCCATTCCATCGTAGGGCACATGCACACGTGGGCACGCACATACACACACACACACACACATGCTCACTTGCTCTCTCTCGCTTGCTCTCACTCAGACTAGAACCATTTAGTTGTGCCAATTCACCTGGAGAGAACATGCAAATTCCATACAAATCATGGCCCTGGCTGGATATCATGTTTTTTTCTCATCAATATTATTAGTAAACAACATTGAATGAAATAACTTTATTTTAGGAACTGCTGTGTGTGTGCTGTGTGTCCAACAGGTTGGTGTCAATAATGTGGATAGACAACTTTCTGGATCTACTCAGAAATTAATAGTATAGTCCTTCATACCTTAAAGAGGAAATTTGAAAATGAAAATGGAATTTAATTAATTTTTAGGAAGTAAAATTGTCTAATTCTCTTATGAATCTCTTAAAAAAAAACACAGAATAGATGATATTAAATCTTTGCATGAAGTCAGAATGACCTGAATTAAGAAGTAATCCTTCAAATCCACCATGAGTTGCTTTCCAATTCATAAGTAAGAATCAAGTGTTTGAAATTAAACCATTACAATTTCTGTTTTTACATATTTTCCATGAATTGAATTTTGTTACTGTAGGCCTAAATCTTAAGATTAAGAAACTTACTTAATCACCTTTCCCATTGTAAGTTCAAGTACCTCTTGACATGTGGAAAGAACTTAAGACTAAATTTTAGAGATCTGGGCTTTGCCTTCTTTTTGCTACTGATTAGCTACGTAAATTAGCCAAACAACCTAGTCTTATTTGAGCTTTAGTTTCTGTAAAGAAAAAAAGGAAAATGGAGTAAATCCCCACTCTTACCTACTTTATATTTTTGTAACAAATAATACTAAGCTCTAAAATGTATTTGCTACACAGATAAATTCAGATTGATCTGATAATCTTTTTACTTAGCAAACTGGCATTCAGGGTAAGAATGGCAGAGACCTATTCTTATTTTTTATACACAAAAAGAAATAAAATCTGCTTTTAAAAACCTCATTGGATGTAATCAGCATGATACTATTCACTGAACTATAGCGCCTTCAGACTAGAAGATAATTTTGTAAATATTTACATAAATGCATGTAAAATACAGAAAAAGGATATTCTATTAATTGGATTTAATTAAACAAGTTTCCTCAGCATATTCATACATAAGCATACATAGAGAAATCAATCTATAATGAAATATCTCTAAATTTCCAAAATATGATTTAATGACTTCTACTATATCAATGGTGATTACAGTACTTAGGTCAATAATACAGAACAAATAGTACTATAAAAATTTGCCCCTTTAAGATTTGCTTAAACTTTTCCTTCTGATAAACAGAAATGATCTGCTACATTACCCAAATACTATCTTTCTCTTTTAGAATGGCTGAATGTGAAATGTACTCCTTAATTAAGCAGATGCAAGGTTTGGAGTATGTATTAAGATAGATTGCTTATGTGAAATGGAAATGAATACCATAAATCAAAGTAGCTCATTATTTGTTTCTTGTTTTATAGTAATTTATCAGTTTTATTTTTAGTTTTTATTGTTCAGGTCTATAGTTTACTACCTGAGTGTTGGCCTACCTGTAAAATTTGATAACATGTCTGCCTTTACCACAGCAAGAGCGTGCACATGTGGTATCTTGCCATTTCAATTTTAAGAGATTATTGAGAAAGTTATAGAAAGTCATATTAGTTGATGATGTCTTAATGTTTATTAAAATTAATTTTGGGTATTTTATAAATAATAACAATACTTCAAAATAGAAAATCCAAAAGATAAATAAAAATATTATACGGGTATAGAAAGTTGTAAGAAAATACTAAGCATTCATGACTAAGCATATTTTAAAAATATTCAGTTTGTTTTGGTATTTGAATCTCTGCAAAACCACAAATTCTTACCTTATAATTTATATGCCAATTTATTCAGAGTAAGAAAATGTTTTATAAAATCTTAAACTATTGATATTCATTCACTCATGAAATTAAGACTGCAGACTTGAAAAGATATAATTACTGTCCTCGAGAAGCTCATGGTATAATTAATGCTATATAATGTGATCTGGAGAGTCTTTAAGAAAGATCTTCTGTGATTGACAATGGAAGGGAAAATACTCTAGTTTGCACAATTATAATTTTAAAAATTGTGTTTTTTAAATTTACAATGAGGTGTAACTAAACAAAAATATAGAAAACACACCATGTTTTTCTTGCAATGGCATTCTGAATTATAGTTTTGAAACTCCAGGTATTATGCAAGTTTTTACCAATTTTAAGTGAATTTTCATCAATCAAGAGTTATCTGAAGGGTATAGACTTCTGTCTCTTTTTAAAATTTAAATATAATTTTTAAATGTCTGTAAAAGTGAAACAGTTTTGTTGTCTCTATGCTAGGACAACCATGAAATACTCCTGAGGACTTTGAAACTGGGTTGTGCTCTGAGAGTTATGTTAGTAAAATTCACAATCAATGACAGTGATTAGCTCACTAATATAGGAATAATGACAATTCAAAAACAATAATGGCAATAATAATGCAAATAATTGATTATGTAAATATGAATCCAATTAGAAATCCTCCCAAGAAGACACAGCTGAAATTTAAGTATATTTTAGTAAGAATAAATTAAATATAAAATAGTCTATCTCATTGGGGTTTCTTCCCTTATCTTTCACCCTGGATGATCTCTCCAGCAAAAGTATGAGGGAAGAGAATTGCCATTCTGAAGAGAAACTCCAGGTAGAGAGGAAAAGTAAACACATAGCTGAATGCATCACTGATGAATGTCCTACAATTAATGAAATTTGGCCCAGCAACTGCAGAACTTTCTGTAAACACATTGTTTCTAGAAATCTATTTTGTCAATTTGACTAACGTAGGCAGAACTATAGAACTAAATCAACATAGTAATCTTTGCCATTATTGGTACCAGTTCTTATGGAGACATTTCTTTGTCATTGAAAGTCTCTTTGTTCTTGGCTTATAGCAAGTCCTTATAAGCTTGGTCCTATGCTTTTATGTCATATTTCTAAATGAAATAAGTACTTTAAAGGGTGATCAGATTTCTTACTGGTAGGTATATGTCCATGAGAAGTAAAAAGTGGCAGTGAAAAAGAGAAAATAAGTGAGTACTCTAATAGGCCTAAGGAATTTCAAAGCATAGCAGGTAGAGTCTTTGATTGTGTGGACAAATAACTACAGGTTTCAATATTCTTTTATATATCACAATGTAGGCCAATAGAATAGTGGCACTGCTAACTCTATCATAAAAAATAAGATAAACTTACATGATGTGACTGTAAGAGAGGGATTAAGTATTTTATACATTTTAGAAAAAAGTTGTATTTTAAAGGAAAAAGCTTAATTTATCAGATAATTCATATGCAAAACTATTTTTTGCTAATTTTAGAAAAATGTAGGCTATTGCATTATTTTAGAAATGGTATGCTAGATAATGTAAAAGTAAATAATAATCACACTGCTATTCCAGTGAGTATGCCAGCATTGTTTAGGAATGAATTACTTGTACCAGTTCTATTGTACATCAAATGCCATTTTCAATCAAAACAAGCAACGTCCTCTATTTTGTTATAAGTTGTATTAGAGAGGGATTACAAATGAAATATATCTCATCTATGACATAATAATTTGTATCTTGTGTAAATTGAATAGTGACTTGAAGGGATTTATTCACAACTGTGTGATCTCTAAGGCCCCAGAATAGATAGGCTGCTCAAAAAAAAACTTACTTTGTTTTAACAGCACACTGGTTTTAATTAACGATACCCATAATTATAATTTTCAGAATATACCTTACATGTACATAAATACCATTTTTAAAAGCATTGGAAAAATATTACCGATATACAAAAGAATTCCTTTATGGCATTTCAAACATGTCAGTCAGATGTACATATGCCATTGTTAACAACTTGTAATTTTAATAAAAAGGAGATCAATTCATTTTCTTATCTGTAATCATGGATAACATTTTCTTGAGTGGCATTTTTCACTTCTAGCTATTTTAACTTATTCCATTATTTTCTCTTTGCTGATAACAAGTCATTTTAGTGGATATGGCCAAATGGTCCTTTGGATGCAAGATTTTTCAGACTTTTTAATTGTTTTCTGGCTTATTGTTTCATTTTTTTTAATACGTGTCCTCCAGCAGCACACCTACCTCTCTCCATTCCCACCCCAAACAGGCTTTTGCTCTGCATCTTGTATGTAGATTTCTGGTGGACAGATTATTTGGATACACAATTGAGTTTTTTAAGACTTAGCAGGCCGGGCATGGAGACTCATGCCTCTAATCCTAGCACTTTGGGAGGCTGAGGCAGACATATCACCTGAGGTCAATAATTCGAGACCAGCTTGGCCAGTATAGTGAAACCCCAACTCTACTAAAACTACAAAAAATAGCTGGATGTGGTGGCACATGCCTGTAGTCCCATCTACTCAGGGGGCCTAAGCGAGAGAATCGCTTGAACCTGGGAGGCAGAGGTTGCAGTGAGCTGAGATCGTGTCACTGCACTCCTGCCTGAGTGACAAGAGCGAGACTCTGTCTCAAAAAAAAAAAAAAAAAAAAAAAAAAAAGAGCAAAAGTATGGTGATGTGTAATGACTTATTGTAAATAACAATAGTACTCAACTTATTTTGGTGTCTGATAATACATTGGAAGGAAACTTCATGAGAAATAAATGTATGTAGGAAACTTGATCATATATGTAAAATATTTTTGAATGATAATGGTTTACGAGAAATAGTTTTTATGTAAAATACATAATACTTGATAAGAAATCTAAAACGGAATGGTGTGTGATTTTCTTTTGTAACAACTGTGTATTTCCCTAGATTAGGGAGTGATTCAAGACAAACTGTGGTAATCAGTTTTAAGAGACGTACTATTATTCATAATAATAGCTGTCATTCAGTATTCATGTTCCAGGAACTGTTATGCATGTTACTTAGATTATTTAACTTAATCCTCACGATTAATTTGCCAGAAGATATTATTTTGTCCATTTTAAAGATGAGGGAAACATTGCCTAAAGCCATTAATTGACCCACGAGCTAAGTAGACCATCGTCTATTGCACTTTGATGCCTAATACACACTTTCCACTAAGCCATGCTACCTCTCTTTGATGTCACTGCCAGAAAGCACAATAAATTTCAAAGTGATTGCATAAATATTAGTGCCAAATATTGCAATTAGGCTTCAAGAATGGTGTAAGTTGATAAAGATATTTAATTTAAAAATCATTCTTCACAGATAAAATTTTTTTTGTTTTTTTTGTACATTAGTATGACAAAACTGGTTAAGGTAGTTAAATTAACTTTTGATACTTAGAAGTAGGTATATTTTAAAATATGTTTTAAGATAAAATATTTTCATTAGCTGAGAAAGTGTATGAGAATTACTCATACACTATTACTATTTTTTTATTATATGCTTCTAAGATCATAGAGAGCAAATACCTCAAGTGCTTGAGAGTACAGTTCTATTTTAGATAGTAGAAGTTATCTCATTCTTGGTAAATGTAAAATAAAATAGAAAAGCCCTTTGTGTGTTATATTAAGGCCACTTCAGAGTGTTTTAATATAAAAAGAGAAAATTTAATTTTTGATTTCAACATAATCATATTTCAAAATATTAAGTTTCAGCCTTTGCATTCTTCCTTGGCTTAATTCTACATCTAATTAAGATAATCATAATGGAAAATGTATAATTCTACATTTCAAAATTCTGCTAAAATCCTAATTCATTTTAGTAATTCAGAAGCACAAAACCATCGGCATGAGAAGAAATGAACCATTATGAAATATTATCTGTCATATGCAATTCTATGAATATATACTGAATTGTATTTGAGTACAGACTCAAGCAAGTATCTAGGATGAATTTCTAGCTTCATATGAAGTGCTCTGTGTAGTACTAGAAAATGCTCACATTGTTTCCATTAAAAAAAAAGAAAAAGATAAAGAAGGAGGGGATGGCATATAAAAAACACGTAACTTCATTAATCTGTTGCTAATTAACAAACTACCCCAAAATTTAGTGACTTAAAATAATCATTTTACTTTTTCTCGTAAATTTTGGGCTCAAGAATTTTGGACAGGGCTCAGTTGAGTGATTATTTTGTTTCATGTGGCATCAACAGATATCTCTTGATGGTTTTCAACTGGAAAATGACTCACTTGGAATCTATAAGATGGTTTCATTTATGTCTGGCACTTTGGTGGGTATGGCTAGTAGCCTAGGCTCATCAGGGACTGTCAACAAGAGCACTTCATGTGCACACTTTGTCACAGCGGTCTCAGGTAGTCAGATTCTTTCCCTGATGGATCAGGTATCCCAAAGAAAATATTCTAAGAGTCCTGGGCAAAAGCTGCAATAATTATCACGAGATATTCTTGGAAGTCCCAGAACTTTACTTTGGCTGCATTTTTTTTGTTGTTGTTCACATACGTCTTTAAGGCTAGTCCAAATACAAGGTAAGGGGAACTGGACCCAATCTTTGAATTGGAGAATTATGAAAGAACTTGTGGCCATCTTTCAACCACCATACACAAACCAGATTCTCATTCAACGTTCTCTTTTTCTCTTGTGATTTGCCTTAGCTAGAGATGCTGAGTACACTAATGATTCAAAATAATATGTCACGTGGATGTAATTTTACTCACTAATTAAACAGAAGTGAAGGACTACACATTTTTTTTTTTTTTTTTTAGTGAGCTGTAATAAAGAAGAATGCTGGTGACCAGAAAAAAAAAAAAAAAAAAAAAAAAAAGAAATAAAAAGAAAAAAAGAATGCTATTTGATGGCTATATCATAGACAATAGTTCATTAAAATGTATGTAGATGTGACTTGAGTTTGAAGGAGACCCAATGAAAGTCACTTTGCATTATGAGATTCAGAAAATTAACATGTAAATTTTAAAAAGGCTATTATCTGGTTTCAGTGGTCTTACAGACATTTTATTTTTAGAGTAAAACTAAAATTAGGCCAGGTGTAGTGGCTCATGCCAGTAGTCCCAGCTACTTGGGAGACTGAGATTGCTTGAGCCTGGGAGATCAGGGCTGCAGTGAGCGGTGATTGTGCCACTGCACACCAGCCTGAACAACAGAGTGAGACCCTGTCTCAAAGAAAGTAACGTTAATCAAGTAATTATTTTTCTACTGTACAAAATTTATTGCATTCTATATGTTTTCAACATGGTTTTAAAATACTGTATACATTTTTATTCTAATTAGCTTCAGCTCTTTAGGGTTATTTTATTAATCTCCCTGATTTCTAAGAACAAATTAAATTTGTATTGATTCTTGGCAAAAAAAATTGCTTATTAACAAATAGATTTTCTCTCAGATAGGTTAACTGTACTTTACAGAACAAATCAACAGATAACAAAATTAGCCACATACATGTATGTAATAATATTATTTAAATTAATATGCTATGCCTCAATGTTTCTCAAAATTTAATGTGTTTATTAATCACCTGCCAATCTTTTCAAAATTCAGATGGTGATTCCATAAGTCTGGGGTGAAACCTAAGTTTCTGCATTTGGTAACAAGCTTCCTGGTGATTGTAATGTTCATGCCATGTAAACCCCACTTTGATTACTGGGGGTTTCAATGTTAAAAGAACATCAGATAGATTTAGGCTATCATAAAAGTTTAAGTTTGGATAATTCTATTAGTCCATTTTCACACTGCTATAAAGAAATACCTGAGATTAGGTAATTTATAATGGAAAGAGATTTAATTGACTCACAGTTCAGCATGGCTGGGAGGCCTCTGGAAACTTAAAATCATGGAGGAAGGTGAAAGGGAGGCAGGCACAAGGCTGCAAGAGAGAGCAAGAGTGTGTGAGGGAGGAACTGTTAAATGTATAAGACCATCAGATTTCATGAGAACTCACTATCACAGCATAGGGGAACTGCCCCCACCATCCAATCACCTCTTATCAGTTCTTCCCTCAACATGTGGGGATTATGAGGATTACAATTTGAGATGAGATTTGGGTGGGGACACAGAGATAAGCATATCAATTGTACATTCTGTTTAAAAAGAGAATGGTATTAGATTGGTTTTCTGGACCTAGACTCATATATAGATCCATGTATGGATTGGCTTTATGGATTTTTCATCCTACACAAATGGAGTCAGAAATGTTAAGATCTTGTTATTCTTTACTCTCCTGATCACATTCACTTTCTTGTTGTAGACCTTACAATAAGCTATCCATAAAGTGTATTGATTGATAACTATTATCTTTACTGCTCCTTTTGTGCATTTCCATTCCTACAAACACATAATTAGTTACTACCACTTCTATGTCAGCTGTTTTCTCCACTTTTTCTCCATGAGCAGTCTACTTCAAGAAACACATTTTTCTGAAATACCTTTTCTGTTTTCTCCTCACTACTAGTTTTCTCAAAAAGTGGCTTGAATATACTGTTTTTCTCTTGTCTGTTCTTCATTAACTATCCACCTGAAATCCATTTCCCAATAACCACTTCAGCCTATATAACACAATTACTCTCTTGGAAGATCACTACTACCTCCAGTCATCAAATGCAAGGATTTTCTGAGTCTGTCTGTCATCTTTAGAACATCTGACCCGGAAGAAGCCTACCATGAAACTATGCTTCTTTGGGTTCCATGATATTGCATTGTTGTGAGCTCACACTATTGCCTCATCCTCTGCATTAATTCCTCTGTTGTTACCAATTCTCTAATGGTAAACAAAACCAAAGTTATCTTTACACCCCTTTCCCTTTTCCCTTTTTCCTTTCCTTTCCTTTCCTGACAGAGTCTTGCTCTGTTGCCCAGGCTGGAGTGTAGTGACACAATCTCAGCTCACTGCAACCTATGCCTCCCAGGTTCAAGCAATCCCCCTGCCTCAGCCCCCACTAGTAGCTGGGATTACAGGCACACACCACCATGCCTGACTAATTTTTGTATTTTTAGTAGAGATAGAGTTTCGCTATGTTGGCCAGGCTGATCTTGAACTCCTGACCTCAGTTGGTGCACCTGCCTCAGTCTCCCAAAATGCTGGGATTAGAGGAGTGAGCCACCATGCCCGGCCGATACTTTAGTTTTCAAATAACTTCTCATCAGTTTATATAGAAAGCTTCATTTCTTCCCTCTGGAATTCTCATGTAGACTCCCAAATTGTATTAATAGCATATTCATCTTTCTCATTTGAAAAGGAATTATTTGGTCGAATTCAACTTTAATATTCTATTTCACATCTAATGAATTTCTAAGTACTGTCTCTTCTCCTCTCCAAGGTCTTTCATATTTATCTCCCATTTGCCATCCCCACCTCTACCACTCAGAAGAATTTGTGGCTTGCTAAATGCAAAATGGTCATCAGTGCCTTCCCAAATGCCAAATACAACAAGTATTATGGTTTGTTGCTAATTTGACTGTGATATTTAAAACCTTCAAGTACTAACTCTTTAGCACAACTGGGAGTTGCCTATAATCTCTAGGTTGTTCCGCTATGTTTCTATCTGGACCCCTGTCTCCAGTTTTTCTACTTCCAGTTCATACCATGTAATTGTTAGGGTAACTTTTTTTTTATAATGCAAAACTGTTTTTGTCCTTAATTCGTTTGGAGTTTTTAAATGGCTCCTTATTGTATATGAGATATAACTACCATCATGTTTAAAACATTCTTAGTTATTCGCTTTAAGTTTTCAATGTTACCTCCGAAAATGTCTTCCTTGTATGTCTAGGCAACACAATGCCAAATTCCTAAGCTCTTCTAAGAATGGGTGATACACATCTCTCAGTGCCTGTGTATGAGCTGCTCTCCATTCTTTAATATCCTCCCAACATATTCCACCGGGGGAGTACTTATTCATTGTTTTTTAAATCTCAGAATGAAGTGTTTAGAGAGCTTTTCTGACTTCTAGGGGAATCAAGTTCTCCTTTCTCTGAGTTCCTACAACTCTTTGCACACATTTCTATTTTGCTGTTAACACCTAGTATTGTAATGGTTTGTTTACATCTGTAACTTTCTGTTAGATTGTGAGTTATTTGATGGCAGAAAACACATTTTTTTCATTCATCGTTATATTCCAGAATCTTAGGATCTGCCTGAAATCTAGAAATTTTTGTGGAGATGAAAATAAGAGGTAAGTCAAGTTTAGTTAAGGTCAGAAAACAAGACCATTTTATAATAATGATAATGATTATATAAGCAATAAGGAATTATATATTGTATACACAATGAGGAATTATTGTATATGACTGTAATTCAGTATCATACATTGAATTAAATTATTGAAATTTCTGATCTTTCATTTGCTTTATCGTTTCTGTAACAATACTTACCACTTTCAACTTGTGTTGTTGTTTGTCTAATTATCTCATTTCTCTACAAACATAATGTTTTGAGAACAAGTGAGATTTTAGAAGAGTATGGTTCCAAAACCATGTAGAGTGCTTTTCACATCTCAACTCTAGAAATAATCTGTAATAAAATTATCATCTTACAGAAGGAAACAGCGTCAGTATATAAACATTGTCTTGTATATTGCTGCTGTTCATTGTGCGTGCACTCAAAATACTTATTTCTCTCTTTAAAACTGTGCCAGAATGTCTAAGAAAATAAAAACAGATTTCAAGTAATGATTTAGAGGAATATTAAAATTTCATTTATTATAAAATAATTCAACTTTTATGTAGAAGTTTAATGCATTTCCCAAGGGCAGTATTACAACAAAATGATGATATTCACATAATGTATATCTCTCAAGCAATATCAATCAAAAGAAAAATATATAGTTCAGTACCTTTTCCAATGTAAATATTTATGCTAGGTGAAAATGCAACATTATATTTAGGGAATTTCACTTTTTGAATGTCATTTATTTTCTTATTCAAATCCAAGCATTTCTGTAAAAGCAACATCAGCATACCAACACTTTCTTGAAGTCATAAATAATTCTGAAGGATGTATACTTGTCAGATTCAAGCTCCTGCTGTACAGGGTTATCTCTCAAAAAGGGAAAAGCATTGCAACCCTATATTAAATGAGCAGCTGGTATGCTGACTCTGATTTGATCATGTTGCTTTTCCAGACAGACTAATTGTTCTGATTTATGGTTTTCACCTGTACTTCATGGCTTCTTGCTTTCAGTTCTAATTAGTGGATAATTTTCAACTGCTAAACTTTAATGTTCCCTCTTCTTTCAATGAGTGCAAGAAATAAGTCTGTTAGCGAATAGAAGCCCTGCCGTTGTGACCAAGGCACTTAGTTGGTCAAAAGAAAACACGCATTCTTCTAAGGGAGCATTTTCCCAAATGGGCTATTTTAAGTAGCTGTATTTGGAGGGTAAACACCAATGTAATAGAGGAGATTCATTTTAGAGTTCTAATTTAACTGTTATTTAAACTATCAGACACATTGATCCCCTGTGCTCTGAGAATGTGGCACCAGAGACCCTAATATTACAATTCAGGCATTTCATTCCTAAGGGGGACAGAAAAGAACAAAAAGGAATTTTAGCTTAAGTATAAATCAACAAGTTTTAAAATTATTTTATTAAAAGATAATGGTGATTAGTAATTTATACATAATATGAAAAGGAAATAATTTAGATCTTGATTAGCAAATTCTTAAAAACATACCATGGTGCTTGAAAAAACACCTAGGTCTCACATAACTCAGTAGAAAGTATGTATGTAGAAGAAAAATGTTTGTATTTCAGAGAAACAGCTTGACTAAAATGTAAGTAGCAGAACTACATGTTATTGTTACCATGATAACCACAACCAAAATAGCCAATTATTGTTTTTTTTTAAAAAATGGATTATTCTTAATTGAAGAAAACATAGCCATTTTCTCAGTCAATAAACATGAGTAGAAGAAGGATATATTAAAACATTTTATAGTAGCAGAGAGAAAACCATGCCAAAGACAAATTTTTTATTAAAAAGTTAGACATAAGGAACAGTGAATTACCAAACTTTTGGCAATGTAACAGCATTTATATATGAGGATGAGACAGCATCTGAGGCTACAGAGAAGTAAAAAACTTCATGCTAGGAGCTGGACTATGATGTTAGGCTAATCAGACTTTTATATCTGTGATGCTCTTACTCCAATCTTCCAGGCACCAAATTTGTGGAAAATTTCCCCCGGACTTATGGATACTCCACTAGAAAAGTGAGATCAAGGTGAATAGCCAGCTTTTCAACCTCTTGGGTGCACTGGCAGGAGACCTGTCCCTGCCTCAACCCATAGGAAGCATTGGGACGACCAGAAGGGAGAAATATCCTTGAAGACAGTCAGAGACTGGAGTGGCAAGGGTGGCAGGACTACCATCACCAGACCAGAAAACTTTGTTCTACCTCAGCCAAAGGAGATGCCAAATTAGTGTAGCCATTCAGCAGGACCATACTGTTGTTGGCATGTCCCATGGGTTTCCTGAGTATAAACCCCTACCCAGGTCTTCTCATACTGTTGGCATATACCCTTTGGGATCTCCCCTATCTGGGACAGGCAACACTGAATTTCAGTAAAGCCAAGACAAACCTGGGCTTAAGGCACTCTCTAGTGCTAAAAAGGAGAAAGTAATTTAGCAGAAAAGATACTCAGTAACTATATTGCAAAGAAACCTCTAAGGAAACATACCCAATAAAAACATCAACCCGGAAGGAGAAGACTGAAATAAAAGACTAATCCTTCAATGGGAATACAGAGGTGTACATCCACAAGAAAAAACAGTAAAGAGGTAACTATGACCTTCCCAAGTGTACAAAGTGAGGAGCCAGTGAAAGACCCTAATAAGATGGCAATAGAAGAGCTCTCTGACAAATAATCCAAAGTAGTTAAGGAAACTCATTAATTTCCAAAATAACACAGAATAAAAGTCAAAAATATATCAGAAAAATTTAACAGAGATAGAAATAATTAAAAATTGAAACCGAATTCCTGGAGCTGAGAAATATGTTTGCTGAACTGAAAAAGTCATTAAAGTTTTTCAATAGCAGAATGGATCAAGTGGAGAAAAGAATCAGTGAGCTCAAAGACAGGCTATTTGCAAAATACATAAAGGGGAAAAGTAATGATTTAAGAATTCCTACAAGATATATAAAATTATATCAAAAGAGCAAATCTAAGTATTATTTGAGGAAGTTGAGCAAGACCAAGGGGTATAAAGTTTATTAAAAGAAATAATGACAGCTTTCAAAAACATTATATAAATATCCTGGTCAGAGATTACCAAACAGATTTGACCCAGATAAAACTACCCCAAGGCATATAATAATTAAACTCTCAAAGGTCAAACACATAAGGAGAATTCTAAAAGCAACAAGAGAAAAGAAGCAAAAAATGTATGAGAGACTTCCAACTTTTTGGCAACAGACTTCTCATTAGAAAATATATAGGCCAGTAGAAGTGGGATGACATGCAAAAATGTTGACATTAAAAAAAAATGAAAACTCTGAAACAAAAATTATGTACCCAACAAAGCTATTCTTCAAACATGAAGGAGAAATAATCTTTCCCAGAGAAACAAAAGAAGGGGAACTTATAACCATCAGACCGATCTTACAATAAATTCTGAAAGTTCTTCAATCTGAAAGAAAACATAGCACTAACATGTAAAGAGAAAACATTTGAAGTTACTAAGTTCCCTTGCAGAAGTAAGGACACAGACAAACTCACAGTATTCTGACACTGTAATTGTGATATACAATCCACTCATAACTCTCTAGTGTGAAGACTAAAAAGCAATCTATCAAAACAATAACAGCTACAATAACTTAAGTGATAGGCACTATAAAAATATATAAATTGAGGCAAGAAAAATCTAAATAGCTATGAAGTTAAAGTGTACAGTTTGTTTTAACTTTTCCTTTGTTTCTAATTTTTTCTTTGTGATCAGATAAGTTGTCATCTATTTAAAATAAAACCTTTGTATGTTCTTGTAAGCCTCAGAGAAGAAACACATGTAATACATACACTAAATATGAAAAGCAACAAATCAAAATACACATCCAGAGAAAATCACTTAACCACAAAGGAAGAAAGTAAGAGAGAAGTTGTAAAACAACCAAAAAGCAAGTAACAGAATTGCAACAGTAAATCCTTACCTATCAATAATAACATTGTGTTTAAATGGACTAAATATTCCATTAAATGGCAAAGAGTGGCTGAATGAATAAAGAAACAAGGCACAACTATATGCTGCCTGCAAGAGACCCACTTCACCTATAAAGACACACATAGACTGTAAATTGAAGGGAGGGAATAAGATAGTTGATGTAAGTGGAAACAAAAAAGCAGGAGTAGCTATATTTAAATCAGATAAAATAGACTTTTAAGTCAAAGACTATAAAAATAGAAAAAGGAGGAAACTATATAATGATAAAAGGACGAGTTCCATAAAAGGATATAACATTTACAAATATCTATGCATCCAAAAAGGAGCACCCAATTACATAAAGCAAACATTAATATATCTAAAAGGAGAGCTAGGTTGTAGTACAATAATAGTATGGGACTTCAACACCTCTCTCTCAGTAATGAACAGGTTATCCAGGCAGAAAGTCAACACAGAAACATCAGAGATAAACTAAACACTAGACCAAATGGGTCTAACTAATATCTGTAGAACATTTCATCCAACTGCTGCAGAATACACATTTTTCTTATAAATGTATGAAACATTCTCAAGAACATAGGGTACAAAATAATTCTTAACAAATTCAAAACAATGAAAATTAGATCAAGTACCTTTTATAACCACAATGGAATATATTCATGGACACATATAACTTACTAAAGATGGAATCTTGAAGAAATAGAAAACTGGAACAAACCAATAACAAGTAACAAGGTCGAAGCTGTCTCCCATCAAAAAAGAGCCCAGGACCTAATAGCTTCACTGCTGAATTCTCCCAAACATTTAAGAACTAACACCAATTGTATTCAAACTAAAAAAAATTGAAAAGGAGGAAATACTTCCAAAATTATTTTATAAGAATGGCATTACCCTGATACCAAACCCAGACAGGGACACTATATAAAAGAAAATTCCAGGTCAATATTCCTGATAAACACAGATGTAAACGTCATCAACAAAATATTAGCAAACCTAATTCAACAACACATTAAAATGATCTATCACCATGATCATGTAGGATTCAATCCAGGGATACAAGAATGGTTAAACATATGCAAATCAATGAACATGATGCATCACATTAACCAAGAACAAACACATTTGATCATTTCATAGATACTGAAAAGCATTAGATAAAAATTAACACCAACTTGTAATAAAACCTCTCAATAAACTGAGTATTAAAGAAACATACCTCAAATTAATAAATGCCATATACGATTAGGACACAAGGACTGCAATTCCTGTGCAATTCCTAGTGCTACGCTGAGCTTAGAGCCAGTGAACTAAGGTCACATATGACCTAGGGAGACATGATGGGCACACCTAAGAGACGGTTTGCACAATCCTTCCCCCACCTTCAGGCAATACGGCTCATAGCAATGAGAGTGACTCTTTACACACCTGGGGATTACAATTCAAGATGAGATTTAGTGGGAACCCAAAGCTAAATCATACCAGATCTGGAACAAGACAAGGATGCCCACTTTTACGCTGTTATTCAACATGTTGCTAAAGTCTTAGCCAGAGCAAACAGACAAGAGAAAGAATAAAGGGCATCCATATTGGAAAGGAAGAAGTTAAATTATTGTTGTTTGTAGATTATATGATCTTATATTCTGAGAATCTTAAAGACTCTACCAAAAACATATTAGAACTGATAAGTTCAGCAAAGTCTCTGGTTACAAAATCAGCATACAGTAATCATTAGCATTTCTATATACCAACAGTGAACAATATGAAAAACAAATAAAAATTAATCTCATTTACAGTAGCCACAGATAAAATTAAATACCTAGGAATTAACCTAGAAAAGAGGTAAAAGATCTCTACAATTAAAACTATAAAACACTGATGAAAGAAATTTATGAGGCCACTAAAAAAATGGAAACAATTTTCATGTTCATAGACTGGAAGAATCGGTATTGTTAAATTGTCTGTACTACAGAAAGCAATCTGCAGATTCAATGAAATCCTTATCAAAATACCAATGACAGTCTTCACAGAAATAGAAAAAAAAAAAACTTAAAATTTATATAGAATCACAAAATATCTAGACTAGCGAAAGCTATGCTGAGCAAAAGAACAAAACTGAAGGAATCACATTACTTGCCTTCAAATTGTACTACAGAGCTACAGCAACCAAAATAGCATAGTGCTGGCATTAAAACAGACACATAAACTAATGGAACAAAATAGAGAACCCAGGGGACGGTTCCAAGGTGCCGAATAGGAACAGCTTCAGGCTACAGCTCCCAGCGTGAGCGACTCAGAAGACGGGTGATTTCTGCATTTCCAACTGAGGTACTGGGTTCATCTCACAGAGGCATGTCAGACAGTGGGTGCAGGACTGTGGGTGCAGCCACCAAGCGAGAGCCGAAGCAGGGCGAGTCATCGCCTCACTCGGGAAGCACAAGGGGTAAGAGTATTCCCTTTCCTAGCCAAGGGAAACCGTGACGCACAGCACCTGGAAAATCGGGTCACTCCCACACTAATAGTGCACTTTTCCAAGGGTCTTAGCAAATGGCACACTAGGAGATTACATCTTGCACCTGGCATGGAGGGTCCCATGCACACGGGCCCTCCCTCATTGCTAGCACAGCAGTCTGAGATCGAACTGCAAGGCAGGTGGCAGTGAGGCTGGGGGAGGGGCGCCTGCCATTGCTGAGGCTTGAGCAGGTAAACAAAGCTGCTGGGAAGATCGAATGGGGTGGAGACCATGGCAGTTCAAGGAGGCCTGCCTGCCTCTATAGACTCCACCTCTGGGGACAGGGCATAGCCAAACAAAAGGCAGCAGCAAGTTCTGCAGATTTAAGTGTCCCTGTCTCACAGCTTTGAAGAGAGTAGTGGTTCTCTCAGCATGGAGTTGAAATCTGAGAATGGACAGACTGCCTCCTCAAGTGGGTCCCTGACCCCCGAGTAGCCTAACTGGGAGGCATCCCCCAGTAGGGGCAGACTGACACCTCACATGGCTGGGTACCCATCTGAGACAAAGCTTCCAGAGGAACGATCAGGCAGCAACATTTGCTGTTCAGCAATATTCACTCTTCTTCAGCCTCCGCTGCTGATACCCAGGCAAACAGGGTCTGGAGTGGACCTCCAGCAAACTCCAACAGACCTGCAGCTGAGGCTCCTGACTATTAGAAGGAAAACTAACAAACAGAAAGGACATCCACACCAAAACCCCATCTGTACGTCACCATCATCAAAGATCAAAAGTAGATAAAACCACAAAGATAGGTGAAAAACAGAGCAGAAAAACTGAAAATTCTAAAAATCAGAGCGCCTCTCCCCTTCCAAAGGAATGAAGCCTCTTGCCAGCAATAGAACACAGCTGAATGGAGAGAATGACTTTGACGAGTTGAGAGAAGAAGGCTTCAGACGATCAAACTTCTCCGAGCCAAAGGAGGAAGTTCGAACCCATTGCAAAGAAACCTTGAAAAAAGATTAGACAAATGGCCAACTAGAATAAGCAATGCAGAGAAGTACTTAAATGACCTGATAGAGCTGAAAACCATGGCATGAGAACTACATGACAAATGCACAGGCTTCAGTAACCGATTCAATCAACTGGAAGAAAGAGTATCAGTGATTGAAGATCAAATGAATGAAATGAAGTGAGAAGAGAAGTTTAGAGAAAAAAGAGTAAAAAGAAATGAACAAAGCCTCCAAGAAATATGGGACTATGTGAAAAGACCAAATCTACATCTGATTGATGTACCTGAAAGTGACAGGGAGAATGGAGCCAAGCTGGAAAACACTCTTCAGGATATTATCCAGGAGAACTTCCCCAACCTAGCAAGGCAGGCCAACATGCAAATTCAGGAAATAGAGAGAATGCCACAAAGATACTCCTCGAGAAGAACAACTCCAAGACACATAATTATTAGATTCACTGAAGTTGAAATGAAGGAAAAAATGTTAAGGGCAGCCAGAGAGAAAGGTCAGGTTGCCCACAAAGGGAAGCCCATCAGACTAACAGCAGATCTCTCAGCAGAAACTCTCCAAGCCAGAAGAGAGTGGGGGCCAATATTCAACATTCTTAAAGAAAAGAAGTGAAGGAGATTCCTTTACAGACAAGCAAATGCTGAGAGATTTTGTCACCACCAGGCCTGCCCTACAAGGGCTCCTGAAGGAAGCACTAAATGTGGAAAGGAACAACCAGTACCAGCCAATGCAAAAACATGCCAAATTGTAAAGACCGTTGGTGCTACGAAGAAACTGCATCAACTAATGAGCAAAATAACTAGCTAACATCATAATGAAGGGATCAGATTCACACATAACATTATTAACCTTAAATGTAAATGGGCTAAATGCTCCAATTAAAAGACACAGACTGACAAAATGGATAAAGAGTCAAGACACATCAGTGTGCTGTATTCAGGAGATGAATATCACGTGCAGAGACTCACATAGGCTCAAAATAAAGGGATGGAGGAAGATCTACCAAGCACATGGAAAACAAAAAAAGGCAGGGGTTGCAATCCTAGTCTTTGATAAAACAGACTTTAAATCAACAAAGATCAAAAGACATAAGGCTATTACATAATGATAAAGGGATCAATTCAGCAAGAAGAGCTAACTATCCTAAATATATGTGTGCACCCAATAAAGGAGCACCCAGATTCATAAGGGAAGTCCTTAGAGACTTACAAAGAGACTTAGACTCCCACACAATAATAATGGGAGATTTTAACACCCCATTGTCAACATTAGACCGATCAACAAGGCAGAAAGTTAACAAGGAGATCCAGGAATTGAACTCAGCTCTGCACAACTCTTCACCCCAAATCAACAGAATATATATTCTTCTCAGCACCACATCGCACATATTCCAAAACTGATCACGTTGCTGGAAGTAAAGCACTCTTCAGCAAATGTAAAAGAACAGAAATTATAACAAACTGTCTCTCAGACCACAGTGCAATCAAACTAGAACTCAGGATTAAGAAATTCACTCAAAACCACTGAACTACATGGAAATTGAACAACCTGCTCCTGAATGACTACTGGATACATAACGAAATGAAGGCAGAAATAATGATGTTCTTTGAAACCAATGAGAACAAAGATACTACATATTGGAATCTCTGGGACACATTTAAAACAGTATGTAGAGGGAAATTTATAGCACCAAACGTCCACAAGAGAAATCAGGAAAGATCTAAATTTGACACCCTAACATCACAATTAAAAGAACTAGAGAAGCAAGAGCAAACACATTCAAAAGCTAGCAGAAGGCAAGAAATAACTAAGAGCAGAACTGAAGGACATAGGGACAAAAAACCCTTTGAAAAAATCATTGAATCCAGGAGCTGGTTTTTTGAAAAGATCAACAAAATTGATAGACCACTAGCAAGACTAATAAAGAAGAAAAGAGAGAAGAATCAAACGCAATAAAAAATGATAAAGGGGATATCACCACCAATCCCACAGAAATACAAACTACCATCAGAGAATACTATAAACACCTCTATGCAAATAAACTAGAAAACCTAGAAGAAATGGATAAATTCCTGGATGCATACACTCTCCTAAGACTAAATCAGGAAGAAGTTGAATCCCTGAATAGACCAATAACAGGCTCTGAAATTGAGGCAATAATTAATAGCCTACCAACCAAAAAAAGTCCAGGACCAGACGGATTCACAGTCGAATTCTACCAGATGTACAAGGAGGAGCTGGTACCATTCCTTCTGAAACTATTCCAATCAATAGAAAAAGAGGGAATCCTCCCTAACTCATTTTAGGAGGCCAACATCATCCTGATACCAAAGCCTGGCAGAAACACAACAAAAAAAGAATTTTAGACCAATATCCCTGATGAACTTCGATGCAAAAATCCTCAATAAAATACTGGCAAACTGAATCCAGCAGCACATCAAAAAGCTTATCCACCATGATCAAGTGTGTTTCATCCCTGGGATGCAAGGCTGGTTCAACATACGCAAATCAAGAAACATAATCCAGCATATTAACAGAACCAAGACAAAAACCACATAATTATCTCAATAGATGCAGAAAAGGCTTTTGACAAAATTCAACAGCCCTTCATGCTACAAACGCTCAATAAATTCAGTATTGATGGACGTATCTCAAAATAATAAGAGCTATTTATGACAAACCCACAGCCAATATCATACTGAATGGGCAAAAACTGGAAGCATTCCCTTTGAAATCTGGCACAAGACACGGATGCCCTCTCTCACTCCTCCTATTCAACATAGTGTTAGAAGTTCTGGCCAGGGCAATCAGGCAGGAGAAAGAAATGAAGAGTATTCAGTTAGGAAAAGAAGAAGTCAAATTGTCCCTGTTTGCTGATGACATGATTGTATATTTAGAAAACCCCATTGTCTCAGCCCAAAATTTCCTTAAGTTGATAAGCAACTTCAGCAAAGTCTCAGGATACAAAATTAATGTGCAAAAATCACAAGCATTCTTATACACCAGTAACAGACAGAGAGTTAAATCATGATTGAACACCCATTCACAATTGCTTCAAAGAGAATAAAATACCTAGGAATCCAACTTACAAGGGATGTGAAGGACCTCTTCAAGGAGAACTACAAACCACTGCTCAGTGAAATAAAAGGGGAAAAAAACAAATGGAAGAACATTCCATGATCATGGATAGAAAGAATCAATATTGTATGTACCCAATGTATTACCTGTTATATATAAGGACATGTTATATGCATATAACTTGTAAATATTCATTGACATATTACATAAAGTACACAAATCTTAAGGGTAGAGTTTGATAAATCTTTACCAAACCAACACCCATTTCTAGATAAATTTTATCTAGAAATTTAAAAAGTCTCTCTCCTGCTGCCTTCCTATTAGCCATCACAAAGGCAACCACTGTTTGGACTTCTGTCAGCATAATTATTTGTGAATAGATAATATCTATATAGAATAATGATCTATAAATTATTCATAATATATAGTGTATTATCTATTCTAGATAATCACTATGGGTCTATCTATAGATTAAGAATGACTTGGAAAATGTATATCAGATCAGCAAATATTTGTTGAAATGAGTAATTGAAATGATATACAGGATACACAGTAGAGAAATGAGTTTAAATATAGAATTTTTAGAAAAAAAATAATTTATACATCTCAAATATAAGAGAGGATTCATTTTCGAGGTAGGAGTAAAATTGGTAGAATATAGTATTACAAAATCCAAATGAATGAAAATTTAAGAAGAACAAAATTATATACATAATATTTGAGAATTAGAAAATTATTATTTCAGCAATAACAAAAAATTCAATAGATGTAGAGCATCTAGTTCTCCAAATAAACGCCCAAAATATAATTTAATATATATTTCTGCCTTAAATTTTCTTATGCTCTCCTGAAAACACCAAAATATCTTCTAAGTATTCCAGATTGTCAGAAAGATTTTTTCATTTACCAATACTTCCAAAAAAGTTGGGTTTTTATTTATAATTAAGAGGTAATTTTTTTATCAATTCAGATAAGACAATATAAACTGTAGTAATTCCTTTTTGAGAAAGAAAAATGAATCAAAGTTACTGGTATATAATAATGAAGAGTTGTAGAGCTTTAAGTACTAAAAAGAGAAATAGAATATTTGGCAAATAGTATTAAACATCATCCTGAAACTGACTATAAAATTGTACTGCTAAAGTATTCTGGTTTACTTTTCAAAGTTTTTTTTTCTAGGTAATGGTGACCTATTACTTAAGAGTAGTCTATTCTATTCTGAAGCTTAGCTAACTGGTAGTAGACAAGCAACATACTTTTCCTTATTTCTTTAATTCAATGAGGGTGTGTGAATATTTTGATTTGGTTGTTGTTAAGATTTATTTTTCTTTATTTTTTAAAATGTTTTTAAAAAATATTTTTTAAATATTGCCAGAAAAAAATTAAGTTCAAATATATATCTAAAGTAACACAAAGTTAGACACTTGAAAGCATTTAAATCATGAAATGTAAAAGTAATAGTTTATTCCAAATAAAATATTTTTACTCTCAATTGAAAATGTAGTAAACTTTTACTGAACTTGCATTTGGGAAACTACTCTTGTTTTTAATAAGTACATGTTTATGTGTGTATGTGCATATATGCAGATTCTATTTGCATTCTTCTCAAGTAAAATGTATAAACTATGGATACATATATATAATAAGCATATATTATATATGCTATACAAAAATAACCACACATTTAACGATTGTATGTACTCGTGAGCCAGAAACTATTATTTTTTCATATTTTCTAAGTTGAAGGGATGATAATCAACTTTCTTGAAAATAAAAATGTGGAGGAATTGAGTTGACAAAGGTCATCTAGATGAGGCCATGGAGAATATAAGGTGTTAGATGTTTTTAGAGTTGAACTAATCTGGAAAATTAACATCTGATGTTCAAAATGCCTCAGCAAAATATTAATGAAAATGCATTCAATATTGATAGGATCTGGACGCTGGAAAAGGATAACATCTCACATATTAGAGTGTCATGGTAATTAGTCCAGAAAGGTATATTGAGTAAGGTTAGATTACTTAGAGGCTTAGTTTTAAATTATTCTTGGCTATTTGAAATAAAACATGACTCCTTGAGTGATATGAATTGTTAAATGGTCTTTTATTTTTTTAACCAAGCACATCTAATATAATCTTATGTGTTCAGGTTGCCTTTTTGTTGAACAAGGTATAAGTGGCCACTTCAATATGATTAGAGTATCTGACCTTCACTGCTTTTAAAATTGCGAAAACAGTTCCCTAGAGGTCTACTTTAGATCATCTTCTTTAGATACAAAGAAGCCCTCACTGTCACTTTCAGAGCATGTTTTGGCATTCAAGGACATTAATGTTGATCATATTTACTTCTACCAGCTTGGGTTGTTGGAGTCGTATAATTACTATAAAGTTAGAATAGTCTGTATCTTAGAACCCAAACTAACTTAAAGTCTTAAAAAAGATGCCAGTCTGATTATAAATATCAATTTGTTCAAACGATTTTTTATGTATGAAATCCCACATTACATGATTATATCTCACAATGCCATTTTAAAAACACTAGGTGAATTCTTACCTTGTTTTTATGTGCTTTTTCAATTTTCCTTGTGGATTCCTATTGGGGGAACACCACCCCTGATATCCAACATGGGTTCTTTTCTATTTCCCTAAGTGTCAACTGGTCTGAGAAATAAAGGGAAAGAGTATAAAAGACAGAAATTTTAAAGCTGGGAGTCCAGGGGAGACATCATATGTCGGCAGGTTCCGTGATGTTCCCTGAGCCATAAAACCAGCAAGTTTTTATTAGCTATTTTCAAAAGGGGAGGGAGTGTACAAATAGGCTGTGGGTCACAGAGAGCACATGCTTCACAAGGTAATAAAATATCACAAAGCAAATGGAAGCAGGGCGAGATCACAGGACCACAGGACGGGGTGAAATTAAAATTGCTAATGAAATTTCGGGCACGCATTGTCATTGATAACATCTTATCAGGAGACAGTGTTTGAGAGCAGACAACCTGTCTGACCAAAATTTATTAGGCGGGAATTTCCTTGTCCTAATAAGCATGGGAGTGCTACAGGAGACCAGGGCTTATTTCATCCCTTTGGCTTCAACCGTAAAAGACAGACACCCCTAAAGCTGCCATTTCAGAGGCCCACCCTCAGGGGCCATTCTCTTTCTCAGTGATGTTCCTTGCTGAGAAAAAGAATTCAGTGATATTTCTCCTATTTGCTTTTGAAACAAGAGAAATATGGCTCTGTTCCACTCGGCTCACCAGCCATCAGAGTTTAAGGTTATCTCTCTTGTTCCCTGAACATTGCTGTTATCCTGTTCTTTTTTCAAGGTGCCCAGATTTCATATTGTTCAAACACACATACTCTACAAAGAATTTGTGCACTTAACGTAATCATCACAGGGTCCTGAGGTGACATACATCCTCCTCAGCTTACAAAGATGACAGGATTAAGAGATTAAAGTAAAGACAGGCATAGGAAATAACAAGGGTATTGACTGGGAAAGTGATCAGTGTCCATGAAATCTTCACAATTTGTGTTCTTCTGCCATGGCTTCAGCCAGTCCCTCCGTTCGGGGTCCCTGACTTCCTGCAACAGATTACTGTTATAATATGATTATTAAAATCCAATGGCAGCAGACCAATAAATCTTATTACTTCAGAGTTGACATTCTGTGTTTTTCTTTGAAACTCTTATTAGCCCTCTTTTTTCTTTCCAAAAGCAAACCAGGAATGTTATGCTTTATATGCATTGTTGCTTCTTGAATTGCTTTGATAGGAAAGAAAAATATATATATTTGCTTTGCTTTGCTTTTGATTCTGGACTTTTGTTTTTCCTGGATTATTATATCTCCTCACTAGTCTGTTTTACCAGGTGCTGGTATCTGTCTCCAAATCTCACCCTTGTGCCACAAACCATGCTGTTCTGCTGACAGAGTTCTGTGATGCCAATAGACTCCCTATGTAGGCTTCCAAAGAAAATCAATTTACTCCTGAGTGCCTGGTAATATTCCCACATCCTCCTTTAATTGGGAACCACTAATATTTCATGTTCAGCCTCTTAATTAACAGATCACTTAACTCATTGAATATAACTGTCAAAATTTCAGGGACTGCCTAAGTTCTCCCTGAAGTCCTCCAAATGGTTCCACCAATTTGTTGAAAAAGAATAGTCATCAAAAGAGAATCTAGAACCTTAGCTTAATGACCTTGCCATAAGCATTATATTTAAGTCCCATATCTTTCAAAATATCTGTGATTTTATACTATAACCCCCAATATGTCTATCTAGATTATATTACCAAAAGTAAAGAGTCTATCACTGATGACCGTCCATATCTTGTTCATCAGTTAAAGCTCTTTCCAGTGGCCTTCCTATCACCACCTTATTAGAGACCCAGAAAACTCTATTTCTTCCTGTACATATGAGGTCCTAGAGTATTTGTGGAACTGAGAAAAATGCTGTAGTACTAATAGGCAGTATTCGGGGCTATGTGCTGGTAGCAGACTTTCTTAAAGGATTTTGCATGCTGGAGAGGAAAGTTCTTGCTGGACAAAAAGGATAGTTGGCCTCCAGAGAATTTCTTATCTGCTGAGCATGTCCTGGTATACTCAACCAGTACCTGGACAGTGGGTGTCTCTCTCCTAAGCACTTCCAAGGCTTAGCTCCTAAGCTGGTAACTCCCTTCCCTGCTTTCTTTTCTGTCCCAACATTCCTCCATAAGGAATCACACACCACATGCACACTTGCATTGATCTACTCTATCAGAAATAAAACAATGGCAACAACAAATTTTCTTCTTGTTCTTTAGAAATAAACCTTGAAAGTCTCTCAAACCCAGAGCCACAGTCACCTGCTGACTTTGACAGAAAATGTGAGCATTCTCAATAGATGATGGGAATATTAATTAGAAAAAAAAAAAAAAAGATAGTGTATCTTTGGTAGAATGGGAAAGAGGATCCAATATAACTACAGGACTAGAGAAAACCAGGTAAGAAAAACCTTAACAGATCACCTACTCCTGTCCCTGTCTTCTTACTTTGCAGTGTTGCTTGAAGCTAGTGCAGACTTCAAGGAAAGGGATATGCTAGAAATCTGGCTTATGAAATAAAATTTTCATTAAGATTAGTGCCAGGTTTGTGTTAAACCATCACTTTGCTGTTTTCCAGGGGCTGGCGAGTTAGAGCCTCTGCAAATTATGTAGTTGGCAGTTTGACGAGATTGTCAAGCTCATCAGTTGTCAGAGAAAGAGAGTGGGTGACGATGAGAAAGTTCAAGGTGATGTCTTTCCTAAGCTCTGGAATGCTAATAACTGGAAATAGACATAAATATAACATATTCTGTATAAACATAAATGATTTTCCTGCATTATTACTTTCTTATTGTCAACAGGTTCTATGTTCTGAGTAGTGTCCCTCTGCTGGGTTTTATGTGCCAATTATTTTCTGTTTGTAAGTCAACAACCAGCTAAGAAATCAATTCTCTAGTGACCACCTTTTAATTAAAGTAACTGCTAATCTCAACATTCACTTTTCTATTATTAAAATGACCTGTTTGCTGTACAGGGATAACATGGAACAGATTAATTTCTCTCAAGGAGATAAAAGAGGTAAGGAGAAGGGACGCAATCTGGTGTTTGCTTCTTTTAAGATGGTCTTATTAAAAGAGAGATCAAAGTGAGAAAAGGTCACATGGGGAGGGATTGGGGCTTGATAGGTGGGGTCATACTGGGTTTAGACAGGATTACTTTCAGTAGGGGTTATGTGTCAAGATCATATCTTTACGGAACATTTGTTTTGATACTACTCAAATATTGCTTGGGGCCAATATTTACTCGGGGTGTTAGGAGACTCAATAGTAGACAAGATAATGAAAGAGGAAAAACAAGGGAGAATGATATCCATTCAGATATTTTTAATGTCTTAAACTTCAAGATAATCGTTAAGTCCATATTTTATCAGAGTCGATGAGACAATCTGTTAACCAAGGAAACAGGGCTCTGCACCCTACACTTACACTTCAGAAAGAACATTATGTTTTAGTGTAAGATACTTTGAAAATACAAATATTTTCATTACATTATTTATAAGAATGTATCCCAGATTCAAGTGAATGGAAATTGGCTTTGAGTATTCCCATTTTTTAGAAATATTTATTTGGCTCTAACATATGTTTATTTCAAAATCTCTTACAAATTTGAAAAGTGCAATAAAATAGGAATTTCCAACTGCTGCTCTGTGGGACAATTTTTACCAAGTCCCATATTAAAGAACTAAATGAGAACAATATAGTGATATATTCATGAAGATTGATTGTTATGGGCCTTTAAGGCAGCAAAAAGCAAGAGAGGGTACCACAATATTAATGCTCATAGCAGTAAGAAAGGACATGTGCTCCTTCAACTCACCCACATGAGGAGGGAGGATGGTCTGGGTAGGTGGCAGGTAGTTAATCAGCTCAAGCAGCATTTTTTTTTTCTTTTCTCCTTTTCCTCTGTTAGTTAATCCCCAAATAGTTATGCAGTTGCATCCCTTCTTCCTCTCAATCCTAGGAGGAGATAGTGGGAAGGAATCAAGATACTTAGCAATCACGCCTCCAAGCTATGTTTTAGTAGTAAGTGGTATCCAGTCAGCTCTTCTCAATAGTTCTTTCCAATTCACATTACCTTAGCCTTTCTTTAAGTTTCAACACTTTTGTGATAAACCTTTGTTAAGTGTATCACTTTTGGGACTTAGTATAAAAATATTTCTCATTAATAGTGGCTCATCAAATTATGGTAAAAGAATTTGTGTTATGAACTTGTAAACATAGAAGTACTAGAAAGAATTCCAGCAATTTTTGAAAATGTTTTCTGATAATTTCTGGGCTTGCTCTACAAATGATGCCAAAATAAGCTTTTCTTTTTGTTTTCTAATTTTTCAAAGCAATATATTTAAATATGAATTTGATTCTTCGGAGTCCCAGCTTTGAAACATCCTCTTCTTGCAAATCAAAAAAATGTACTTATCTTTTTGTAGATTATGGAAGATAAAGGCTTTTTTATCATTTTAAGTGGAGAAATAGTTGTGATGAAAAATTACCTTGACAGGATTGCTGGAAATAAAATTTCTTTGTAAGGTTGAAAAGCTATTAGGAGACATATAACTAACTGTCAAGTGTAAGTGAATCTTACCAGTATTCATTGTTTCCCTGATACCATATTTATCTTGAGAAAATTTCAAAGAGAAATATTATTTTTAAAATATTGTCCTCAACAGGGATAAGCATAAATTATTTTATATTCAAAAGAAAGATAAGTATTCAAATACCCTTATGCCAGTTTTGCATATCTTATATCAATTTTGCTATTTGTGTAAGCACACTATTTTACTCCTATGTGCTGTTATTTATTCTGAAAATTATTGACAGACTCCAGATTTCTAGGAAGATTGGCAGATTTTCTACACCTTCATTTTGTTTTTAATCAAAACATCTTTGAGTCACTGAAGTGCAATTGCACTGGCAAATCAGGCCTTCATGATTTTGGTTATTTTCCTTTCTTCTATCTTTTAGTTTTTAAAATTTGACTCTGTTAATCGCCAAAAAGTTGGAGAATCTAGGGCACCCGGCTAGTTTAGCCTGGTCTATATTTGTTTAATGACTACTTCATGAAAGTTCCCACAGTAGATATTTGCAGTTGTCATTCTGTGATGCTGTTTAAAGCATTCCTCTGTCAATTGTTATTTAAACATAGAGGACTGATCCATTTGATTATGATTTTTCAGCAAGATTAATTCACAGGGGATCTGTCATTTCATCGGGTGCCACATGGTCTCTATTTTATTTTTAAAGTTCAGGTTTTTGACAGTTTGTTTCTTCTATAGGTAATTACTTTATGGATTGATTGCTTATACATTCAACAATGTTACTGATCTTATATGTATTAATTTATTTGTAGTTTATGAGATTCCTAGATCAATGGTGCCATCTTTTGTGTGTAGCAAGGTGCCTGTGTGTGAGGGGCATGGCGGAAGGAGGGAGAGAGAGAGGAACAGTGAAAGAAGATAAGGCACGTTTGTGTTATCTTTAGATTTTTCTGGTTGGTTGTCTTTTAGGAATTCATTTTCCTCTTCATTTTATTTATTTTTTTCTCTTTTTCAACCTAATTACCAAAAGGTATCTCTCTCCTCTTCTGAAATTTTGACTCTCTAATAAGCTTTAAAGACTACCTCTATATATTGTTTATATTTTAACCCTCTTTTCTAGCATTATTACTCTGATGTATCAAAATTCATTTTCTAAATTTAATTTTTTAAAATAATTTCCCACAAGGTAGACTTCATCTTCTGGCAAGAGTTTGAGTGATTTTTGAACTGTCACTTTGATCGTGTCTTCCCTTTACCTGTACTTTTTCCCTGACTACCCTTGATCATCACAAAATTTATGGCAGGAATGTGAGAGATCATTCATTGGAATGTGGTAGTTTTTCGTCTTTTTATAAATACAGTTGTCTTAAAGTTTAGACTCTTTGACTCCTTGTTATGCTGAGAACAATTTTTTTTTAGAGTTTTGTTTTTTTCTTCTAATTGTTCTATAATGGCTTTTTTTTTGGAGCATGGGGAGACAGAACTCTGTATAGCCACCAAAGTTGCCAGATGATGCTTGTAATATTTCACTGTTAATAATGATGTTCACTATAATTTTTATTAAATATCTTTGAGGTATCTAATAAAGATATGAAGGATTTTTTATTTTTAAGTTTTCCAGGAGCTCTGAAAATTACATAAACTGGATTACACAAAATGCTTTTAGAGTATATTTTGAGATAATCATGTACATTTTATTATTTAATCTGTTCATGTGATAAATGGTATTTGTAGTTTTTTAGTGCTACAGAACCCTTGCAATATGTGATAAATCAAACTCAGTCATAATGTCTTAGCATTTTGAAACATTGTTAGATATAGTTGGTTAATATTTTGCTTGGAATTTTTGCATCAATGATGCTGAGTGAGATTGGGTATAACTTTTTAATTTCATACAGTTTTGGCCTGTTTTGTATTAAGATTAGGTCGATGTTTTTATATTAAGGTTAGGTAGATTTTACAGAATGAATTGGGTAGCTTTTAAAATACCCAGAAGAATCTTTGTATTGTGATAGAACTCA
The DNA here is from genome assembly GCF_024542745.1 of Macaca thibetana thibetana. Lineage (NCBI taxonomy): Eukaryota > Metazoa > Chordata > Mammalia > Primates > Cercopithecidae > Macaca > Macaca thibetana. The sequence continues at coordinate 71,019,132 of NC_065592.1, forward strand.
CCAATATAAGCATTTTGGTGGACCTATTTTCTTTACAATACATTTCAGATTTTTCTGTTTCTTCTGGTGCTAATTTCATAAAGTTTTATTACTTTATTTTTTCATCTGATTTCAAATTATTGGATTAAATTTGTATAGTGCTTTAAAATTTTATTTTAATCTACTTTGAATCTATATGAGTGTCCTATAAAAATGCACTGCTAAGTGTTTGTAGTCTCTTTTTAAATCTGACCTTTATATTTTTTATAATTGCCATGTATTTAGCATATTTTTAAACAATTTGCTTTTACTTTTGTTGATCTTCTCTGTATTATTGTTTTCTATTTATTTCTTTATAATTGTTCTGATGTTTAGTCTCCAAATTCCTAGATTAGATATTAATTGATTAATTTTTAGGCATTCTTCATATTTTTATTATGAGCATTTAAGGCTATATATTACTCTGAAGATTCTTTTACTGCATCTACAGATTTTGATACAAACAAAAACTTTAAATCATTAAGTTCAAATATTTTTAAAATGGTTTCTCTAAGGATACATGAGATATTTGAAGTGGAGCATTTAAATATATACAGATTGTTTGTTTCTCTTTCATAATTGTTTTGAATGTAATTGCCATCAGAGTGTGTTTGTCAAAAATATCTTAAATATGCTAGACTTGTTCCATGTGCTTAGAGGTTTTATAAATTTTAAATATGATCTTGACATGAGGAGAATTCATTCTTTGGTTTTTATCTAGCATTTTTTGTATCCCATATGTCCAATAATCAGGCTTGTTATTTCTAACCTTCTATACTTGAACTACTTTTTTTTTGTCTTTTTGTTCAACATTTGAGAGAAACATGTTCATATTTCTCAATATTATGATGAACTTCCCAATCGTCTTCCTTTCTCAACACCAGCTACCAGTGATGTAAAGAATGCTTTTACTTTATATGTATCAAAACATTTTTATTTGAAATATATGTTGAGAATTGTACATCTTTCCAGTGAATCAAATACTTTATCATAATGTAGTGAAATCGTATTACCCTAACAATCTTTTTATCAAAATACTAATTTTGCCTAATATTAATATAATTAGCTTAGTTAGCATTTCAAGGTATGTATTTGGCTTGTTTTTTGCTGTCCTGTAGTTTCAACATTTCTCTTTTCTTATAGTATGTGAATGTGTCTTACATAGCATATGTAATTTTTAAAAATCAACTAGATGCTTTTTGTCTTTCAACTGGTTTATTACATTAACATATGTTGGGATTATTAATATATTACAATTTAATTTTTCCAATTTTCTGTTTTTTTTTTCTCTTCCATTTTTTCTTTTTTCTTTCAATTTAATGTTGTTGTTCCCATTTTTCATTGTTGCACTGTATCATGGAGAAAGTAATAGTCCTATAACCTCCTTTGATTCTTTGGTGGTGGTTGTACATACTTGTAGAAATATACATTGCAAAGTTTAAAGTTAATTTTTATAAGCCATCCTTGTAAACAGTATCACTACCTAAAATACCGAAATAATGCCTATCAGCTCCATTACCATTTATTTTCTACTTTTGTGTATATTTTAGTTTTTAGTTTTGTTCATTTTTAACTCCCCAAATCAGATATATTATTTTACACAGACAATATTTATCTCCATATTTATGAATTTTGCTTACTTGTAGTTCAAACTATCTTTATTTTCTCTCTTCCTGCTGTAGCTATTACTCCAACAAAATCTGGGAGAGCAAACTTTCCTGGTGTTTGCTGATCTGTAAATGTTATTATTTCATTTTCTTGAAAGATAGTTTTGGAAAGTATAGTGTTCTGTATTGACAGTTACTTCTATTGAGTACTTTAAGTATGATATATTATTGTCTTTGGGGTTTAATTGTTACTTCTTTTGCTATGCTGTCAGCTCACTTGTTATTCCTTATATGTAATCTGTCTTTCATGATCTTTTTGGGGTTTCTGTATTTCTACCATTGAAGTTTTATCACAGTGTATCCAGGTATGTTTTTTTTTTTTCTACATTATCTTCTCAATATAGATTTTGATTCCTGTATCTGTAGATTTATAATTTTCATTGATGCAGAAATACTTTTAGATAGCTTAGCAATTATTATTTTTCATTCATCTATTCTCAATACTTCAAGAGTCCTTAATGGTTAAACTCATTTTGTAGTGTTCATCTTTTCTTTTTGGGTAATTTCTTCAGAAACATTTCCCAGTTTACTGGGTTTTTTTTTCTTTTACTGCATCTATAGTGGGTTTAATCTAACCATTCATTGAAATTTTTATTTCAAGAGTTACATTTCTTATTATGGGAAGTTTATCCTTTTTTTTCCAAAGTTCTATCTAATAATTTGAGCATAATTATTCATTAACAAATACGTTTGAGTAGTTTCTCTGAATTAAGCAACATTATAGGCTACAAGTATATCATGGTGAATGAAACAGACATGGTCTTTTTCTTCCCATAGCTAATAGTTTAATGGTGGAATAATGAAAATTAATAGGAAAAGAAATCAACACATAAATAATTGGGCTATTAGGAGTTTTAAAAATTCTTAAATATTATTAACAGGGTTTTGAAAATGTGTGATAAAAAGGGTAATACTGGACAATTCCCTAGAATTAACTTCAACATTTGTGCCTGTTTGTCAGCCTAGTGAAGTGTCCTTTGAATCACTATTATCAGACTTCTGCAGCATTGGTAATTTGTCTACATTTTTATATTATCTTTTAATTTGTATATGTTATTATCAAGGTATATGTGTCTGTCTCTCAGTTAACAGGGATTTTATAACAGATTTATGCTAGAGTCAAATACCAATGTCAGGAAATAAATGCAAATGCATTAATGCATGCATTTTACCATCTATATATACTTCTTTAGCACTTTTATAATTATTTTCCATTTTCAGGCATTACAAATACGCAGATTCAGGTTGTATGTCTAGATTACTTTTATTAGCTGTACAGTCATATATTGCTAAATTTTTTTGTAGCCTTTGTTTTCTCATTAGCGAAACTGGGTGGATAATAACTCTCAGGATTTCTGTAAAGAATAAATTGATGATAAATAGGTGGATCAGTAGGTAGAGCTCAAAAATTTACTTTAAATTTACTTCATTCTCTGTGTGAAGTAGCTAAGTACAAATGTTCAGATCATGAGCTCTAAGGTTAAATTGGATGGGAATTTTATCTCTACCATGTATTACCTGTGTGATATTTGGCAAGTTACTAAACTTTGCTGGGCTTCTGTGCTTCATATGTAAAATTAGTTGTTGTGTATTTTTATAGGATTGCTTTGAGTATTACATGAGTTGATATCTAATAAGATACTCAAAACAGCAGCAGGCACATAATAACCAATACCTAAATGTAGATAATAATATCATTGTAGTCATTCCTCTATATAGGTAATTTATTTTTATTTTTTGCCCATCATAAACATCAATATTTTCCAATTTATTAAAAATAGTCTTTAGATGATGGAATTTGCTAAATGTTGTACATTTTTTCAGAAAATTTTATTGTGGTTTTAATATGGAACCATATAGAATTATACCTGTTTTCTTTACATACTGAAAAAATAATATTATTCTTACTTTATGCTGCAGACTCCGTAGTAACTGCATTGCCCCTACTATAGTAATTAGTTCAATGTGATTCATTTCTCATAGAAGATACACAGATTGTAAAGGTTGCCTCATTCTCTCAAGTGCATCCCTGACAAGTTCTGATGTTTTAATGTACAGTAGCAATTTTTATTCATCTCATCACATCTCATAACAACCCCCTAATGATAGTCTTCTTTGGTCTGGATGTTTATACAGGAATGTTTGTGGCAAATGTAAGTCTTTCCCTGTATTAGTCCATTTTCATGCTGCTGATAAAGACATACCTGAGACTGGGCAGAAAAAGAGGTTTAATTAGACTTACAGTTCTACATGGCTGGGAGGCCTTAGATTCGTGGTGGGAGGTGAAAGGCACTTCTAACATGGTGGCGGCAAGAGAAAATGAGGAAGATGCAAAAGTGCAAACCCCTCATGAAACCATCAGATCTTGTGAGACTTATTCACTACCATGAGAGCAGTATGTGGGAAATTGCCCTCATGATTCAAATGATCTCCCACTGGTCCCTGCCACAATATGTGGGAATTATAGGAGTACAATTCAAGAAGATATTTTGTTGGGGACACAGCCAAACCATATGATTCTGCCCCTGGACCCTCCAAATTTCAGTCCTCACATTTCAAAACCAATCATGCCTCCCCAGCAGTCCCCCAAAGTCTTAACTCATTTTAGCATTAACCTAAAAGTCCACAGTCCATAGTCTCATCTAAGAAAAGACAAGTCCCTTCTGCCTATGAGCCTGTAAAATCCAAAGCAACTAGTTACTTCCCAGATACAATTGGGATACAGGTATTGGGTAAGTGCAACCATTGCAAGTGGGAGAAATTGACCAAAACAAAGGGGTTACAGGGCCCATGCAAGTCTGAAATCCAGTAGAGCAGTCAAATTTTAAAGCTCCAAAATGATCTTCTTTGACTCCTGGTCTCACATCCAGGTCACAATGATGCTGCTTTCATGAGCTGGCATTGAGTATCTGGTTTTACCAAGTGAATGGTGCAAGCTGTCAGTGGATCTACCATTCTGGGGTCTGGAGGATGGTAGCCCTCCTCTTACACCTCCTCTAGGTGATATACCAGTAGAGACTCTGGGGGGATCTCCAACCCCACATTTCCTTTCCTCACAGCACTGACAGAGGTCTCCATGAGTGCCCCGCCCCTGCAGCAAACTTCTGCCTGGGCATCCAGGCATTTCCATATATCTTCTGAAATCTAGGCAGAGGTTCCCAAACCCCAATTCTTGAGTTCTGTGCACTCGCAGACTCAACACCATGTGGAAGCTGCCAAGGCTTGGGGCCTGCAACCTCTGAAGTCACAGCCTGAGCTCTGTGTTGGCCCCTTTCAGCCATGGCAGGCACAGCTTGGTCACAGGGCACAAAGTCTCTAAGCTGCACACTGTACCAGGACACTAGGACAGGCCCACAGAACCATTTTCTCCTAAGCATCTAGGCCTGTGATGGGAGGGGCTTCCATGAAGACCTCTAACATTCCCAGAGACATTTTCCCTTTTCCCTTATTGTCCTGGGGATTAACGTTTGGTTCCTTGTTACTTATGTGAATTTCTGAAGCCAGCTTGAATTTCTCCTCAGAAAATGGGTTTTTCTTTTCTATCACATTGTCAGGCTATGAATTTTCTGAACTTTTATGTTCTGTTTCCCTTATAAAACTGAAAGCCTTTAACAGCACCCAAGTCACATCTTGAATACTTTACTGCTTAGAAATTACTTCTGTCAGATCCCCTAAATCATCTCTCTCAAGTTCAAATTTCCACAAATCTCTAGGGCAGGAGAAAAATGCCACCAGTCTCTTCACTAAAACATAACAAGATTCACCTTTGCTCCAGTATCCAACAAATTCCTCATCTCCATCAGAGACCACCTCAGCCTGGACCTTATTGTCCATATCTATATCAGTCTTTTTGTCAAAGCCATTCAACAAGTCTCTAGGAAGTTCCAAGCTTTCCCATATTTTCATGCCTTCTTCTGAGTGCTCCAAACTGTTCCAACCTCTGCCCGTTACCCAGTTCCAAAGTCGCTTCCAATTTTTTTTGGTATCTTTTCAGTAATGCCCACTCTACTGGTACCAATTTACTGTATTAGTCCGTTTTCACACTGCTGATAAAGACATACCCGAGACTGGGAAGAAAAAGAGGTTTAACTGAACTGCAGTTCCACATGGCGGGGGAGTCCTCAGAAACATGGCAGGGGGTGAAAAGCACTTCTTACATGGTTGTGCAATGGAAAGTGAGGGAGATGCAAAACTGGAAAACCCAGAGAAAACCATCAGATTTCATGAGACTTATTCAATACTACGAGAACAGTACGGGGGAAACTGCCCCCATGATTTAAATTATCTCCCACTGGGTCCCTCCCACAACATGTGGGAATCATAGAAGTGCAATTCGCAATGAGATTTGGGTGGGGACACAGCCAAACCATATCATTCCCCTCAGCTTCCCTGGTCTTGTTGCTTCTACATTAAACACAGTTTTCTATGGTGTCTTATATTTACTCTTCGTTCAACAGAAATTACAAATTACTAATTGCTAATTTTACAAATGTTACAAATTACTAATTTTGCAAATTACTAATTATCTGCCAAATATTACTCCAATTTACTGTTAGCTGATTAAAGTTTTTAGATCTCTCCCTTTTTCTCAATGTATCTGATAAAATGCTAAAAACGGAAGCTAAAAGATGTTGAGGGGCCATTAGAACATTTATAAAAGAATATGGTAAATGAATTAATAATTTTACAGTTGATGATGTCATTGGGTGCTAAGCATAGCTTTATGGACACATGGCTATAATCACTGATATTTGTATAGTCACTATCTAAGTTGGCTGATAACTTTAATATGTATGTACATGATCCTCAATATTCTTATAAAGGTTTACATTTAAACATTCATATATGGGGACTTTTGAATTATAAAAACGATGTTGAAGAACAATGAAGTCATTGAAACTGGCCAAATTATATGAAAATTTAGTTTCTGACTCCAAATGTATTCAATAAAGACAAATATATAGATTTTTAACTGTTATAATTTATTTGGAATAGTACAATAAATCTGACATTTTTAACAAGTTTAAAAACATCATTTTTCAGTACTTCAAATACTCACACATAAGAATTATATCAATTTTCAAAATGTGTTTAAAGTGATACTTTAAAAAATGGTCTTAATTCCTTCTAAAGCACTCATAAATTGTTTTTAGAACTCTACTTGATGCACCACTTTGATCTTTTGGTCTCCTTTCAATAATATCAATTTCCTAGTGATAGAATTACCTATGTTTGGTCCAGAACTAATTCCATACGATCAGGAACAAGGGGGTACTATTAGTCATACTAACAGAATCTCTTTCTATTGTGTTTCTCATGTATCTCACCAACTGTAGAGGTTAAAATTACCTTTTGTTGCCATTGTAGAAAACAATCTGCTATTAATTTACTGCTTCACTTTTTTCCCCACTACAGTAGCTAATCAAGAGCTGAGTTAAAGAAACATATGAATCAAAATTTCATTCAACACTAAAGTTCAGGATTGGTCTACAGGAAACCACTCTGCCTCACGGAGTGCAGTTTTTCCCAAAATATATTATGGCGTGAGATGCAGGAGAAAATTGCGACAGTTTTATAAGAATTATTATTAACACCAGTGTCCTGAATTTTTAAAATGACATCAATGAAAGATGAAATGAAAATCAGTTAGCTGAACTAATTAAGAGTATGCAAAGTAATAATAAAAATAAGTAGGTACAAGTACCTTTAGAATGTTAACAAATGCCAGGGGCACGTTTATGGCTTAAATGATTAGTACAACTGAATTTCTCTTTATGCTGAATGAACAAATCTATTATGGGCAAAGACGATAAAAGTTAGTTTATAATTTTAGTGGGGAAAAAACAGCCAATCAAAACTTAATTGGATCCATTTAGAAGAAAAAGATCAACAAAGTACTAAAAAGGCAGTAGTAATTAAGAAGGCATTTAAGGATTAATATAATATATTCTAATATTGTATGTCTCAGGGTAACCAAATCAGACCTAGTTTAGACTTTGAAGCCCGCAATTAGCAAAAATTTCCACAAATAAGCAAAATCCTTTGAAATTTTTTATTTCTGGAGAGGAAATGTGAAGACTTGCTGAAGACCATTCAGGAAATAAATTGTCGGGTCCAGATGGTTATTCAATAGTGTTGCATAAGGGGAAAAAATGACTGTAGAATGATTTCCTTTTATCAGTTGTGCTTATAATCAGTTATTGTTATAAGAGTTTCTTTACTTTCCATGAGTGAGACCTGGTGGCTTGTTATTCAGATGATACGTGAAGATCATTTTGTTTTAAGTTTAACAAACCATCAATTGAGTTTGGGTGGGATGGGGGCGATCTATGATTCTAGCTCTGATTTTGAATTTGAAAATGGATGATAATCTGCCCGTTTTCACAAGAATTTTATTTTACTGCAGGTTGTTTCAATAATCTATGTAGCTCATAAGTCTTTATTTAGAAATATTTGTACTTGTCCCATTGCTAAGAGAATGTTTTACAAAGTAGGAGCTCTCCACCCAGACCATTTGTGGCAAAGTCACTAAGGATGCTTGACAGCATGCAGTTTACTGCTTCCCTCTCCTACCCCACAGACCTCTGAATAAATGTTTCTGGCCATCAATCTGAAAACCTGTATTTTGCAAAGCACCACAAATGATTCAGAGGTGCACTGATGCTTGCTGACCAGTTCTCTAAGCATTTGCCAGTATGTGGCAGCTAATCCAAACTGCATGACTGTCTAGCTTCTAGATGAGTTGACCTTCACTATCAGCACTCAGATCACCTCTAGAAATCCCTGTGTGCTTAAATGAATTCATTTTTAGGGATAGAGCCAGTTTCTAAGGGGTAGAACGTGCTACTACACATAATTTAAATAATACCGTTTTTACTGCTGTATAATCTGTAAAATGAATGAACATAAACTATCTCACAACATTCAGGCAAACCAGTGAGTGATGGAGAGGCAGTTTTGCTGACTGTGATCACAATATGCATAGGCCTATTCAGTAATTACTAAGACACTGTTGAGCACTATAAGAAAATTAAAACATCTAATTTGAAAGTGAGGATGAAAGGGGTAAATAATGACTGGGAGGATCTCATAAGGCTTGGGGAAAGAATAGAATTTGAGCAAGGTATGGTAATATTTGGAGTTTCGATAGAAGTGGAAATGATTGCACTGCTGTAAGAAGTATCAGCATAAGAAAACAGGATGAAGCTTGGTTGAGTTGGGGTTCACAGCCATGAGTAATCAGTAATCAATAAAGTGCATGATAGAAAAGAGAGTAAAGAAGATATAAAGCTATACAGGAATCAGATTGTGAAGCCATCTTAAAGACTGGCTAACAAATTGGTATCCTTTTATGTTTGCACTTTGAGGGTAACCAGGTAATATATTTAAAGAGAAATGATGGCTTTAGTCCAATTTTAATAATGTTACAAAAAATACCCATCAGTAGTTCCTACAACCCAAACTCAAGGATTTTGCATTAAATACAACAATGTATCCATAAAAAGGGAGGTAAAGAATTAAAGGTAAAAAGGAGTGGAAGAAAAATGTGATATTTACCCTAAAATTATCCTTACAGTTGATAGATTATTATGATATTAAACACATTTTGGGTTTTAGATTTCAGTTTTAGAATGTATGGAACTCATTGAAGGGGAATGAGAAACTAGATGCAAGGATAAAGGAACTACTGCAACAAGGTAGTTGAAAGTAAAGGCCTTAGGTAGAACTGTAGAAACCAAAAAAAATAAGACATGGAGACTGAATCAATACAATTTGCCAACTTATTAAATATGAGGTCAGTTACTTCAAATACACATGCCATGATTATTATTATTATTCTGTAATTGTTTGTAAGTTTTGTCATTGTTTGGCAAAATTGACCTGTGTGTAACTTTTAAATGCAAAGGAGAAAGTAGAAGCCACACAAACTCCCACCAGAGAGAGATAAGATCTTAGCAGTTGAATATTCTCCTCTATGAAAGATAGACAAATTTTGCAAGTTATACAAATAAGATCATAATTTATTTACTGTTTATTTTTGATACTATTTTTTAAAATCAGCAATGTATCAGACATTTTTACATGTCAATAAAATATAGATCTACTCATCCTTTTGAATTACTGTACAGGATACCAGTTTATCAATGTGTAATGTTTTAATTAACCAATCTCTCACCAATAGGCATTAATCATTTCCTGTTTTAATGCTATAAATGAAGTTTCAGTTACTTTAATAAATATATATTTCATTGGCATTAAGGCCCAGGTAGAATTTTGGGGGTTTATGGGCATACAACTTGATATGTGGATAGTTATTGAAGAACTCCAGAAAACTTCTACCAACTTATTGATGACAACATTTTATTTTTGTATGCAGAACACTTACTTATTTCAAACTTGAAAGATAAATGACTTTTGCATCTTTATAATTTATCCCTTTCCTCTTTCTGGACTTTACATACATTCTTTGGTTATTCAAACCATTAAAAAATAAACATTTGAAATATGGTATGTCACTTCAATCAAATTACCAATTAAATTCTCAGTAATGTGCTCCCTAGAATTTTGCCACGCAAAGTTCTTAGTTTACCTCAGTACTGTGAAGGGAGTGTTACGTTAAAACATCAATCTCCTGTTGAAGACTTTACTTTTTCATTAATATCATTAATGTGGGTTAGGAAAAAAGGATATAAGTAAATTCAAATGGAACTATTCTGCATATCTTACATGTGAAAGGTGGAGATACAGCTGAAAGAGAATGAAACTTGAAATTCCACAGACCTAAATTTGAATCCTTGTCGCATTCAGTAACTGGGGGACTCTGAGTCAGATATTTACTAAATAGAACCTCAATTTTCCCAAATGAATAATTAGGATCTCACATATGACAGAGGATCAGAAAGCCAGAACATAATAATCTAATAAATTTTAGTTTTCTTTCTTCTATACTCTATCACAGTGAGCATTTATAAGTTTTGATATTAAATTTAAAAATCTATTTTGTCCTTTAAAGATACTCTGATGCAATCTTTTTAAGCCGCTTTTCTAAATGTATACAGCTCAAACGAGATTAAATCAAAATACAAATAAATGCTACATATTTATGCCTTGTTTCTATTCACATCAATTATTTGTGGTTTTTAAATGCACCATTCTAAGGTTTTATTTGTTATGAGAAAGTTGGCTCTTTACCTTTCTGAGTCAGAAGACTATTTTCTATAGCTAGTGCTTTCTGAGTAATTATTCCTCACCTTTCTCTACCTACATACACACATAGATGCACACATAAAATCCTCTTTCTTATGTATCATCCTCCTTAATACAAACAAATATACAACTACGAAGAGTAACATGATTTCATTATTTGCTGATATATAATAATATGAGTATGAAGGCTGGTAATCAAATATAAAAAGTTTTCATTCAATGAAATAAATTACATTTTAAAATACAAGTTTCTGTTCTAAGAACTGGTGATTAGAACTTTTGTGCTTGCATAACTCTAATATGCTCTAGTTTCGGGAAGCTAAAGGTTACTAGCTTCCAGAAAAGCTTTCTGGGATAGAAGCTTTCTCATTAACATACAACAAAGGTAGAAAGTACTCATTCACTGATTTTTAATCAGTTTATGACGTGGACTGCAAGACTCCTTCAAAAGGAGATTCTGCTTGACTAATAATACTTTAACAGTAATCCAGTGATCTGTCCATGCATTAATGATACAATTTATTCTTCTACTGATCAGTTCTTTTCCTAGTAAAATGAATTGTCTAACTTTTGATGGAACTGTCTAACAAAAGAGCTTTGTGGATGAAACTGACAGACCTTATAGGTTTCCATTTAGTTTCAATGCTTAAATTAGAAACTCTTGTATTAGGATTAAAATGAAAAAAGAGCTGATCTAATTGCATGTCCAGGCAGATATGTCAGATCTGGTTTCTTACAACCATTGAATTGTAGCATAGTTCATAAATGTAGTTAATGTATGAGAAGAGAAGTGATTCTTAACAAAGACTGAAACAGTATTAGAAGTTGATCCTTTTCACCCTATGCATTAGAAAAGCATTCTTCTTTTTAAATATTTTTATCAAGTTATTCATTAATAGCAGTTATTGAGCTCATAGATGGTTATCACTATCAATAATCACTGACTATATAAACAGAACCCATACCTGGTTTTTATTTAGTTTTTAATTTTAATTTTAAATTCAGGCTTTATAAGGGACACTTTATGTATAACTCATAGCTCTTCTTCTCCCTAGAGTCATAACCTCTTTTTTTTTTACACATGAATGTAAATGTTTGTATACATAGATATTGATACAGTCTATTTAAAACCTAAATGTGTCAGTGAACATAATCTGAAGTAACTTAAAACATAAGTTCTCCTTCATTGTAATACATTATATAATATCTGTATAGGAAGAATTTCTGTGTGAGAGACTTTCTAAAACTTTATCTTAAAAACTACTCAAACCCAGCTACCACACTAGTACAGGAGTAACAAGATTGATTTTTCACATACAACTTTGCTTTTGACATTCCAAAGTAAAACATTAATCAACTGTTAACAGCTGCTAATCAAAACTATTAGAAGAAAATGCCATATATATTTATATACATATATTTAGGTATATATCACTTAATACAGCATTCGAAATTCTATGTAATTTTACCAATAAATAAGTGAAAGTTTAAATAAAGGTCAAATTCAGGTGTTAGTGATCATTTGAATATGAAGAGGAAGGAGAGAGAGTTGTCAGTGATGATGCTCAAGTTTTTAAATTGAGCACCAAGTTAGATGGTGACATTGTTCACTATTATGAGAGTTTGTTAGGGATGGAATTTGTTAGAGATGGAATTCTGTTTAGCTTATGATTAAGCTACCAATGAGAAGACAAACAAAAAAGTTAACTGAATAACTTTATCTACCAATCTGGGTTGAATTCTGTGTCAAGACCATCTTATTAAGATACTGTAATCACTTTTTTAAAAGTTACATTGAATTATATATTTATTTACTAAGTATTACTTTGAAATTAAGTTTGTTGATATAACCAGCAATTTCATATAAATATAGATATTTACAATGGTTATATTTTACTTCTATGTATTTTTCAGCATAATTATATAATCCTATTTAAAAATAAGTTGTATTTTCTTTCCATGACTACTGAGTAATGTAGAGACAGAAAGACCTATGAGATAAACCTATTCTGACATTTAATTTTAATTCTGAGTTTTTGATTATCAAAAAATTGCTAGCTATAATATCTACATGCATATAAACACACACATAACCACTTGTGATTTTTTCATATCAAATGAAATTTTGCTATTTATATATCTCAAAATTAGATAGGAATTACAATGTCAGTTTATGTTCAAAGTAATATTTGAATAAACTTATGCATAAAGAAAAATAGCGAGCCTAACTGATGCCTCCATTAAACTGGATCAGATTCATCAATTCTTAAGAATTGCAGTGAAAACAAATTTTATTCTCAAATACTGTACTCTATCAAGGAATCAAACTAATACACGGCAATAAAACAAGGTAGAATAACATGAGCATCATGTGAAAGAAACTAAGATACATGTAGTTTTAATGCCTAATTGCAATCCCATTTCTGGATTAATTTATGTAATTATAAAAAGGGACAAGCCTTCAGTAGATATGTGTTGTCTAGTCATTTTTAGAAATATTACTTTGTCTTTTAGGAATCTTACTTTGTACTGAGCACATTTTCCCTACGTATAGAATCTATTGAATTATTAATAGAACATGTTGTCCTAGCCTTTTCATATCGATACTATTCAGATTTCTTAACAGAAGAAAAAAACACTATTGCTTCAAATGGCATAAAATAATAAGGAATACCATAGCAAAACTCAGCTTTCATATCCTTGCTGATGGTTTTCTCTATACATTATTGCTTATTTATGGCACAAATGTGTTCTCTTAAGAAAAAGCCTCTTGCTGTTATAGCAGTTATGTGGCACAAGTGAAATGATCATGATTACGTTCCTTCAGGAAATGCAAGTGCAGTTTTCCAAGTTAACTACCTAAGGTATAAATTTGAACAGTTTTCTTTTTCTACTACATACAGAGTTGAGTGTCACTCCCAGAATAATTGGATAATGGGTTTGTTATGACACTTTATAGTAGGAGGTTCCATAATACTATAGGTAAATACTGGAACTGAGACTTCACCTTCCAAGCCTCTCAAGATATTTTGTAACTATATGGAGTGTTAAGAATTACACAGTTCTGGCCATCAGAGAAATGCAAATCAAAACCACATTGAGATACCATCTCACACCAGTTAGAATGGCAATCATTAAAAAGTCAGGAAACAACAGGTGCTGGAGAGGATGTGGAGAAATAGGAACACTTTTACACTGTTGGTGGGATTGTAAACTAGTTCAACCATTATGGAAAACAGTATGGCAATTCCTCAAGGATCTAGAACTAGATGTACCATATGACCCAGCCATCCCATTACTGGGTATATACCCAAAGGATTATAAATCATGCTGCTATAAAGACACATGCACTCGTATGTTCATTGCGGCACTATTCACAATAGCAAAGACTTGGAATCAACCCAAATGTCCATCAGTGACAGACTGGATTAAGAAAATGTGGCACATATACACCATGGAATCCTATGCAGCCATAAAAAAGGATGAGTTTGTGTCCTTTGTAGGGACATGGATGCAGCTGGAAACCATCATTCTTAACAAACTATCACAAGAACAGAAAACCAAACACCGCATGTTCTCACTCATAGGTGGGAACTGAACAATGAGATCACTTGGACTCGGGAAGGGGAACATCACACACCGGGGCCTATCATGGGGAGGGGGGAGGGGGGAGGGATTGCATTGGGAGTTATACCTGATGTAAATGACGAGTTGATGGGTGCTGACGAGTTGATGGGTGCAGCACAGCAACATGGCACAAGTATACGTATGTAACAAACCTGCACGTTATGCTCATGTACCCTAGAACTTAAAGTATAATAATAATAAAAAATAAAAAAAATTAAAAATAAGAAGAAAGAAGAAAGAACGGCAATTAAAAAAAAAAAGAATTACACAGTTATTTACTCTCAATGAGAAGAATGCTATCTTGTAATTATTTATATAGTATTGAATACTTTTGTAAAACTGGGCATTGATATACTTTAAATTGTATCAGGAATCATATATATCATACATGGGTTTGGTGCATATGTACCTACATTGCAAATTAAGGTTAAGAAGTATAAAATCTGTAAAGAACTTGAGAGTTCAGATGATTAAATTCACTGTTCCACCAGAGTAGCACTTGCCTCAAAGTAACTTAGCTGTTTAATATCTGGGCTGAAACAAGCACTCAAATCTCCTTATTTACACAAGATCTTTTTCCCTTTCAGTCCTCCTCCTTTTCAAATTATCTCCCTTTATCCTTCTCTTTCTTCCTTTATTTTCTTAGATGATTAAAATGTAAACATCTTATATCTCTCCTCTTCTTCAAATCACGTTGTATGCCAAACCTAGTGCTATTTACAAGACCCTCATGGCAAACAAATTAGACATGCTTTTTTTGTTTGTTTGTTTTTATGAAACTTGCAGTGTTGGAAAGACAAATATAAACAGAGCATATATGAAAATTCTGTATAAGTAGAGTAAGTCATAAGTATTCTACATTGTCTAATGATACCGTAGTTTAGTATAATGGTTAAATGGTAGCAGTTATTGTCCAATGATACCGTAGTTTAATATAATGTTAAATGGTAGCAACATAAAGCTGCTTCTAGGTTGAAACACTCAAAAGATATTATTTGAAAATATTTAAGAAAGAGTTAGATGAGCTGAATCTAGTTTAGCAATTTAAAAACTATACAGTTTAATTCATCTGAAGCACTGATTGTTAAGATATTACTTTTGGGGTAGTGGCCAGTATTTTTATATAATTAGTTTTAATTATTTATTGAAACTCAAGTCTTAATTAGAAAATGGAATGTAGAGAAATGAGGAAGGGACAGATCCACCTCGAATATTTATAGAACATTTGCATAGCTTCCCATTGGAAATATATGGCATATGTTTTATATTTAATTTAGACCCCCACATACAGAAAAATTAATAGAATAGTGTTTTTCTAAAGTAGGAAGTTTCATTTATTTTTGGAAAGTTATGTGGTTTATTAGTAACAAAAAAATGGACAGTTAGATAAATACCTGAATAAAACATTATTTCCATATGAAGCTGCGTAAAGTCTTCACAATTTCTGGTTATTGAAAGTCACTGTTGAAACATGACGCAATGAAAAAGTAATGAATCCTGGAATTGGTAGAAGCAGAGCTTTCCAGTGATTCAGGCTCTGAGTTTATAATAATGAGAAGAAGTTATGAGCTTATTTGAGTTGTTGCAAGGTTGTTAATTTTCTATGCATAATCTATGTATATGTGTGAATAAAGGCAAAGGAAATCACTAGAAATCACTTTGTTTATGCTACATATGCATATCTGAACTACAAAAACTGTGAGTTTCTTCAAAATCCTGAGAAAGTGATTATCATTGGTGAGACAAATCAAGAAATTAAAATTTCAAAAGTGCCTATGTAATGATCCTATTGAGGCAACTCTCAGTTTCTGAACGCATATAACTTCTGATAGAGTTACATATTTACTTTGACTCCTCTTTTCTATGCCTTATATCCCAAGTATAACCCACGTCTCTTTCTTGAGAAATATTATCTATTAAACTATATTCAAGATCCCATCACTCAAAGCATCTCTACTACTCATTGACCCAGGGCCACCAACATTTCATACTTGGTAGCTGAAATAACCCTTTAACCTTGCTTGCACCCTTACCTCCCTATAGTCTGTTCTTCACAGAGAAGATGGTCTGTTAATGTGAAATTCAAGCCATGTCAGTCCTCCACTCTAAAACTCCAATGGCTTCGTATATCACCTAAAATGAAATCCAAAATTGTATATGCCCAGGTGTTTCTTTATCTGCTCTCATTTATCCTTTGACTACAGGGTAATTACGTGAAATTTTTGAAGTGCAAAAATACTGTTAGCATATAACAATTAGGCCAATAGCTTTACAAACAAAAAAGGCATATACCAGTCTATGTTAATTTAAATAAAGTATGTTAAAAATAAACATATTGTGTTTTAAGTGGTATTTGTGACTCCATTTTATACAAGAGAAATTCATTTACGGCCCAGAAGACAGTAATACATGTAATCATGAACACTGTATATTAATGAAAAGGACTATAAAATAGATTCCTCACCTTGAAAACTTGTTTCAGGTATCCTCATCTCCAAAGTAGAATAGGTTATTCCTGTTCTGTTTATCTTCTAATTTTAGTCTATTAGGAAAGTCCCAATTTTCAATGGTTGTGGGTATAACTACAAAATATTTGCTTACTTGTGATGAGATTGAATCACCTTTTAGGAATGCAAGTAGCAATGACTGGCAGTAATAATTTTCCTTTTTAGTGACTTTTTATTGTATTATTTATTTACTTTTTCATTGACAGCTGAAGCTCTAGCTGTTATTACTAGGGAAAGAGTTTTTCAGGGTGTTTTGTATGTCATTTACTATTCCAAATAGTTCTGTAACAGTAATTCTCAACTTTGGAATACCCAAGGGTTTTAAAAAAATACTAAAACCTGAGTCCTATGTCCAGAGATTCTGACTTAATTGATTTGATGTATAGCTTGAGCATTAAGGTTTTCAAAAGCCCCCAGTATAATAAGCAACAAAGGTTAATAGCCACTATTTCATAATTTCACCTTGCAACATAATTTTACATTGAAAACATTGAAATATTTATTTGTTGAAATTTTTTATCTCTCAAATCTTCAGATAAAGAATTTGAGCTCGTATAAAACAACTGCCTGTGGAAATAATTCTTGTACAATGATTTGAATCTTTAAGCTATACTTATGTAAAATTTTTACGGAAAATTTGAAACATATTAAATAAAAACATAGGAAGCATGAGGTGATAGTCCACCTCACTTGTAACTAATGAATTGAAAATTGAATATTAATTTATAGTTTAGTGATCAATTTAATACAAAAACTGTTTTTATGTATCCTGTAATTCTATCTTCAGCTCTTTTCTTTCAGTCTCGTCTTTCCTAAGTTCTGCCTGGCTTTTCGAAAAAATAATAACCACATTCACATAGTAGAATGTTTTGATAGTTTGTGTTCTACTTCTTTTAAATGTGATTGCTTTCTAACTCTTGAATCAAACCGCCTGATTTAAATCCAGGCTCTAACTCTTATTTCTTCAGTAAGCCTGGGCTTCAATGTTCAATATAAGCAATAATAATGAGCACCAAGAATTGTTGCAACAATTAAATAAGATGCTTATGAAGCACAGTACCCAACACAGGGTAAGATCTCAATAAAGATTTCCCAGCAGTGGCAGCTGTATTAAGAGTACTAGTGATAATGACGAAGATAAAATCTCTTCAGCCACTTAATGATTCTTGAATCATGGCATTTGTTCAGACAGAAGTGACCAGAATTTTCATAGCATATAAACTTTTCTGCCAATAAAAGAACTAGGTCTCTCGGAACAATGAAGGAACCTCATATGTGATCTTCTTGGAGAGAGAGACTGCTTCCTAAGTATGAACTCTAGTTTTACAAACAATTATCAAACTCCTACTACATGTCAATCATTGTACTAGATGTTCAAGAAAACAGTAAAGAAGGAAATCCTCCCTTTCAGGAAATTTCTAGTCAAGTTTGGGAGAAAATGAAGAGTCAATTTTAATACATTATAAGTACTAAATGTGAAGTCCTTTTAGGGTAAAGAAACAGCCAACCCAGTTCGGGAGATAAATGGGTAGGATATAAGATGAAATAATATTTAAACAAAAAACAACCTAGTAAATACTCTTTGATCTTCCAGAGCAATTGGATAATGAGTGATTTTATCATCAACGTTTTACTTTCCTGGTACATCTGACTTTTGATTATATCAATGATGAAAACCATCATACTCAATTCTTCATTTAGATAATGATGACGTTACTCTCATTAAATAAAAAATAACAGTACCTGTAACGCATAGAAGAATCATTATGACTTTGCAAAAGATATTGCCGGAAGACGTATGGAGAGAAATATTTTGACAAAATTCAAAAAAGAAACTAAACATAAAACTCGAAATTAAGCACAAAAGTCAAATGAGTTCCACTTGGCTGAATTAAATATGTAAGGGCCGTTGGGACCCATCCTCTCTTTAGGTCAGGGAGAAAAATGTCACCATTTTATATTGCACTCCTGAAGTAGGTACTTTATGGAGGTTTCGTTCATTTGTCTTACTCCAAAGCATGTGGTATAGACCACCATCAAAGGAAGGACAATGTACCATTGGTTTGTTCCAGCGTGGCAAGCCTTGTCCTATCTCAAAGAATGCTCTGTATTTCTTCAATCTTGTATTATTTTTTAAAAATTCTCCCAATAATAAAAACAAAGATTTGGTCATAAATAACATGTAGCCATGATTATTTTCTTTTCCTTATTTACGTATTTATTTTTTATTACTGTTTTAAGTTCTGGGGTACATGTGCACAACGTACAGGTTTCTTATGTAGGTATACATGTGCCTTGTTGGTTTGCTGCACTCATCAACTCGTCATTTACATTAGGTGTTTCTCCTAATGCTACCTGTACCCCAGTCCCTCACCCCTCGACAGGCCCTGGTGTCTGATGTTCCCCTCTCTGTGTCCATGTGTTCTCACTGTTCAGCTCCCACTTATGAGTGAGAATATGTGGTGTTTGGTTTTCTCTTCTTGTGTTACTTTGCTGAGAATGGTGGTTGCCAGTTTCATCCATGTCCCTGCAAAGGACATGAACTTATTCTTTTTTATGGCTGCATAGTGTTTCACAGTGTATCCTGAAACCATGGATAATTTGTCTCAATTTTTTACTATAAAAGTTATAAACTTTATTTCATTTTATTATGTTTCTTTTGACATGACACAGGTGGAGGATTCAATGTTTTATTCATTCACTTAGTAAAAATATTTTCCAAGTACATATTATATGTGAGGCTCTCTGCTAGGTGTTTGGGATTCAACATTATCGACTATTCAAAGTGGTTGCCATTTATTGAGTACATACTACACATCAAACACGATGCTAAACTCTTGCATATTTTGTCTTCTCATTTAGTTTTTTGTAAATAGGTAGACTTTAAATTTTTAGAGCAGTTGTATGTTCACAGAAAAATCAAGACGAAATCACAGAGTTCCCATATACATCTTTTCCTTTTCACCTACAATCTTTCCCACTATCAACATCCCCCACCAGAGCAGTACATTCGTTACAACTGATGAACCTATGTCAACACATTATTATCCCTCAGAGTTTATAGTTTACATTAGGATTCACTCTTGCTGTATCTTCTGTACGTTTGAGCAAATGTCAATGATGTATCCACCATTATAGTATCATGCAGACTGTTTCATCACCCTAAAAGTCCTTCATGCTCTACCTATTCCTCTGTACTGCTTCCCAACCTGGCAATCATGGATCTTTTTAATATATCAATAGTATTGGCTTTTTTTGTTTGTTTGTTTTTTTAGAATTTCATGTAGTTGGACTCCTGCAGTATGTAGCCTTTTAAGATCAGCTTCTTTCACTTAGTGATATTCATTTAATTTTCCTACATGTCTTTTATGACTTAAGAGATCATTTCTTTTTAGCACTGAATAATATTCTATTGTCTGTATGTATCAGTGTATTTATACATTTACCAACTGAAGGACATCTTGGAGTTTCCAAGCTTTGACAATTGTCAATAAAGCTCCCCTAAGCAGCTGTGTAGGATTTTATGTGGACATAAGTTTTCAGCTCATTTGGGTAAATACTAAAGAATGTGAACACATGATAGGTGTATGTTTAGTTTTATAAGAAACTGTCAAACTGTCTTCCAAAATGGCTGTATCATTTTGGATTCCCACTGGCAATAAATGATCATTTCTGTTGTTCCACATCCTCACCATAATTTAATGTTGTCTGTGTTTTGGATTTTCCCCGTGGAAATAGATTGTAGTGGTACTTCATTGTTGTTTTAATTTTCACTTTCTTAATGGCATATGATGTTGAGCATCTTCTCATATGCTTATTTTTCATTATTTATTTTATTTTTTTGAAGTGGAGTCTCGCTCTGTTGCAGAGGCTGGAGTGCAGTGGTGCAATCTCGGTTCACTGCAACCTCTGTCTCCTGGGTTCAAACCATTCTCCTACCTCAGCCTCCTGAGTAGGAGTACCTCCTGAGTACCTCCCAACGTGGGGAGATTACAGGCGTGAGCCACCGTACCCGGCTCTTTTTATTTATTTTATGGTGCGATGTGTGTTCAGATCTTTTGAGGTGTGCTTTGTTTTGTTTTGTTTTTCCTTTGAGATGGAGTCTTATCACCCAGGCTGGAGTGCAGTGGTGGAATTTCGGCTCACTGCAACCTCTGCCTCCCGGAGCAATTCTACTGTCTCAGCCTCCTGTATAGCTGGGACTACATACACAAGCCATCACGCCCAGCTAATTTTTGTATTTTTAGTACAGACGGGGTTTCACCATATTGGTCAGAATGGTCTTGAACTCCTGACCTCAGGTGATCTGCCCATCCTGACCTCAGGTGATCTGCCCGTCTTGACCTCTCAAAGTGTTGGGATTACAGGTGTGAGCCACGGCACCCAGCCTTGAGCATTTTTTAATCAGATTGTTTTCTTACTGTTGAGTTTGAGGAGTTCTTTGCATATTTTGGGTTAACAGTGTTTTATCAGCTACATCTTTTGCAAACATTTCTTCCACCCTGTGTCTTGTCTTATTCTCTTAATCATAGAGTTTTTATAACAAGGTATGTGTTATGATACCCATTTAATTATTTAAAAAAATAGGTTTAGAATAAATATATTCTCTTTCTCAAGGCCTAAGTAAACTTTTCAGATATGTAGAAAAAATATATATATATGCAAGCTTCAGTTTAAAAGATATTTGTGTAAATGTGTTATTCTTTAGCACAGCCTACACATATTTTACTTTCAAAAGCTAATTGTATAAAATCATTTAAGGATTTCATATGTTATTGCCATGACCAATTTTATCTTGGGCTTTTAATATAGGGATGCCTTCAGTATCAGTTAAAGAGAGAAAGTCATTTGTTATACACTTAATAAACAAACCTGATATGTGTATACATATGCTACATATTTGCATGTATGCAGATCTCAATTGACGGTGTCTTGCTTTTGACAGTTACTGCTTCTAGCTAAACTCAGAATCAGAATATTTTAACCAGAGGACAGAAAAATTAGATAACCAAACATGGGAATGTAGAACATTCCTACGAGTAATATTCACAATCTTTAATGAAAGCATTTTGCATAATTGATTTGTAATGTTCAGGTGCTGTTTTGTTTATTTCCATATTCTCAATAGTGTTTATAACACCTAAGTGATTGCCAGTTAAATGTGGCATTATATGAATGGTTGTGTGCTCTGGGTAATGTGTGCTCTGGGTAATGTATATATACATATACACACACACACACACATATATATGTATATATGTATGATATATTTGCAAATATACTTAGACATGTGTATAAATATAATATACATAATGCTCATATTGAATTCATTACTTATCTTAAGCATTAAACATTTTTTATAAGAAGAGTATGTTACTATCCCTCTTAAAATTATATATGACATGTTTTACTATTTTTATAGCTTCTCACTCTTACTAAAGATACTAAGATTAGGAGACAACAGGGTTATTAAAAATCTTTCAGTGTTATTACCTGCCTAGTTACATTATACTGCAAAGAAACATTTTAATGTAACCTGGGTTGGATAAAAGTGTATTCCTTTGTAAGAATAAATTATCAGAGCCCAGCCCATTATTTTCAGCTGAAGTCTTTGATCTAAGACAGTGGTCTTGTGAGGTTTCAATTTTGTAACCCTAACCTTCCTTTCATCGTATTCTAAGTGAAGTCTGTAATATCTTAGCTACATCAAAGCAAAAATAAGAAAGTTTATATATAATAAAAACTACCAAAAACGCCATTTAAATAAGCCTTCCATTGAAAACAGTAATAGATTTCAAGACTTTCATAAGGGAGCAAGAAAATAATTCTAATTTGTCTTTATCACTTCAGATACCATGTGTCCTTAGTTAATAGTCCATCAAAGCCAAATCCCTTTAGAGGAAAGAGCTTTGTAAGTGTATCAAAGAGTAAAAAGTTGACAATATCCAAAACACTAATTTTTACCATTGGTCTAGGTTTCTATAAGCAAACAATTTCAAAGCTTACATTGGAATGCTTTTGGCTTCCACTACGTTATAATACAGCACCTGAGGGATAACTTACTCATGCTTTTCAGTAACGTTTCTAACCACAAAAACAGTTAAGCAGTTAAGTCCAGTTAAGTCCATTTACGATGGAAGCTGGAGACTGTTGATTGCTTTTGTTTAACTGATGCTTCTCGACATGTTAAGGTGCAGTTTTTTCTTTTGCATTTTGAAAAAATGTATTCATTTTTAAATTTACTAAAGGACCTATATTTACTAACCTTTATTTTTTCTTTAGGCGTAAAATGAGAATAAGGCACTTTTTAAGGGGCACTATTTTAAGGAAAAATAGGGACTTTGATCAAGTCCATATTGAACATTTCCTGTGAAGCAGAAATTGTGGCTAGGAATGAAACTAAGCAAGAAAATATTTAGCACTTTAAAAGGGCTATATTATTGGCTGGGCACAGTGGATCATGCCTGTAATCTCCCCACGTTGGGAGGCAGAGGCGGGCGGATCGCCAGAGGTCAGGAGTTTGAGACCAGTCTGACTAACATGGTGAAACCCCGTTGCTACTAAATACAAAAACTTAGCCGGGAGTAGTGGTCCATGCCTGTAATCCCAGCTGCTTGGAAGGCTGAGGTAGGAGAATTGCTTGAACCTGGGAGGCAGAGATTGCAGTGAGCCGAGATGGTGCCATTGCATTCCATCCTGGGCCACAAAAGCAAAACTCCATCTCAAACAAAAAAAAAAAAAAAAAAAAAAAAAAAAAAAAAAAAGATATTTTATAATTTAGAGAGATACAAAAATAAATAAAAGACTTTGAATTTGTCCTGAAGGATTTCACAATCTGACCCTTTCATATAGGCAATAAAGGGGTTATACGGAGCCTATTGAAATTATAGTAGTCAACTGCAACCATATTGGTGATATCAAGAACTCTAAATACCTTCCCCAACTACACATTCCTACATTTCATTATGTCAGAGATAAGGTTATAAAAACTAAAAGGACACATAATTACATATATTAATACAAATGATACATTTTAGAAACTTTGTCTCAGATTATTGCCTGGGAAATTCATGTGAGAATGGTCAAGGTAGAACAACCCAGGTACCAGAAATGTAGAGAGAGAACAAAAGGCATCAGCCAAGCCAGTAGATAGTAAGATAAGGAAACACTGGTAATACAGCAGAAAGGCTTTGAGGCATGCCTTTGAAAAAGTACAATTAAAGCTTGAATAGGCCGGGCACAGTGGCTCATGCCTATAAATCCCAACACTTTGGGAGGCCGAGGCAGGCGGATCACGAGGTCAGGAAATAGAGACCATCCTGGCTAACACGGTGAAACCCCGTCTTTACTAAAAATACAAAACAAAACAAAACAAAACAAAAATTAGCCAGGCGTGGTGGTGGGTACCTGTAATCCCAGCTACTCAGAAGGCTGAGGTGGAAGAATGGCATGAATCCAGGAGACGGAGCTTGCAGTGAGCTGAGATTGCACTCTAGCCTGGACAACAGAGCGAGACTCCATCCAAAAAAAAAAAAACTTCAATAAATACAAAGACAGCGTGGTTATTCCCCAAAGACCTAAAGACAGAAATAGCATTTGACCCAGCAATCCCATTACTGGATATATACCCAAAGAATATAAGTCCTTCTATTATAAAGACACATGCACACATATGTTCATTGCAGCACCATTCACAATAGCAGAGACATGGAATCAACCTAAATGCCCATCATTGATAGACTGGATAAAGAAAATGTGGTACATAGATACCATGGAATACCATGCAGCCATAATAAAGAACACAATCATGTCCTTTGCAGGACATGGATGGAGCTGGAGGTCATTATCCTTAGCAAACTAACACGGGAACGGAAAACCAAATACCACATGTTCTCACTTACAAGTGTCAGCCAAATGATGAGGACACATGGACACATAGAGGGGAACAACACACCCTAAGGGTTTTTGGAAGTTTGATGATGGAAAAGCATCATCAGATATCCCAGTTATTAGAAGAGTAACCATGGGTATATTATTTATCTTTTCTTAGTACCAGTTTCCTTATTATACAATACGAAGGGTAATCCCTAATTAATAGTTTTTTTGTGAAGATAAATTATTAGACTAGAAAAAGAATATAAATGATTGATGAAAATAATAGTTTGGCTTTTAAAATATAAACATAATCAACAAAACTTTTGTTAGACTCAAAAGAGAGAAGATTCAAACGAATAAAATCATAACTGAAAGAAGAAACATTACTACTAATACCACAGAAATACAAAGGATTATGAGACTATTATAACCAAGTATCCCCCAACAAATTGGAAAACCTAGAAGAAATGGATAAAGACCTAGACAAATACAACCTATCAAAACTGAATCATGAAGAAACAGAAATTCTGAACAGACCAATGAGTAAAAAGATTGTGTAAGTGATAGAAAGTCCATAGTCAGGCCGGGCGCGGTGGCTCAAGCCTGTAATCCCAGCACTTTGGGAGGCCGAGACGGGCGGATCACGAGGTCAGGAGATCGAGACCATCCTGGCTAACACAATGAAACCCCGTCTCTACTAAAAAATACAAAAAACTAGCCGGGCGAGGTGGCGGGCGCCTGTAGTCCCAGCTACTCGGGAGGCTGAGGCAGGAGAATGGCGTGAACCCGGGAGGCGGAGCTTGCAGTGAGCTGAGATCCGGCCACTGCACTCCAGCCTGGGCGACAGAGCGAGACTCCGTCTCAAAAAAAAAAAAAAAAAAAAAAAAAAAAAGGTCCACAGTCAAAACACACACACACACGCGCACACACACAGGAGCTGATGGCTTTATGGCTGACCTCTCCCAAATATTTAAATTAAAAATACAAGGCGCGGTGGCTCACGCCTGTAATCCCAGCACTTTGGGAGGCCGAGGCGGGCCACTGCACTCCAGCCTGGG
The DNA here is from genome assembly GCF_024542745.1 of Macaca thibetana thibetana. Lineage (NCBI taxonomy): Eukaryota > Metazoa > Chordata > Mammalia > Primates > Cercopithecidae > Macaca > Macaca thibetana. Next base: position 71,045,091 of record NC_065592.1, read on the forward strand.
CAACAGAGGGAGACTCTGTCTCAAACAAACAAACTAACTAACAACAACAACAAACAAACAAACAAACAAAACCACCATCATTCCCCAATGCATCAAAAAATTTAAGAGAAAGAAATACTTTAAAACTTTTTTTTTACAAGGCCAGCATTACCTTGATACAAAAACTAGAATAGGACATTACTAGTAAAGAAAATTGCAGGCCAATATTCTAGATTAATATAGATATAAAAATCCTCAACAAATACTAGCAAACCTGATTTAACAAGAGCTTAAAGGATCACCTACCATAATAAAGTAAGATTTATCCCTGTGATGCAAGAATGATTTACCATGCACAAATCAGTAAATGTGTTATATCACATTAACAAAATAAAGGAGAGAAACTATATGATCATCTCTTGAGATGTAGAAAAAACATTTGACAAATTTCAACATATTTTCATGATTAAAAACTATCACCAAACTAGATATAGAAGGAATGCACTTCAACATTTTAAAGGCCATATATGAGAAGCTCAAAGTTAACATTATACACAATGGTGCTAAATTGAAAGCATTTCTTCTAAGATCTGGAACAAGACAAGAACGCCCATGCTCACCATTTCTATTGAGCATTGTTTTGGAAGCGTTTGCTGAGCACTTAGACAAGAGAAAAAAAGAAAACCCATCAAAATAGTAAAAAAAAAAAAAAAAAAAAAAGAAGTGAAATTTTGACATTGACATCTTATCTATAGAAAACTCTACAGATTCTACCACAAAAACTATTAGAACTAATAAATGAATACAGTAAGTTTTTATGATACACAATCAACACGAAAATATCAGCATTTCTATCCAGACAACAATCTCATTTACAATAGCTATAAAATAGTTACAAATAAATTTAAGGGTTTAAAAGAGCTGTACATTAAAAACTATAAAATTTTGATAGAAATTAAAGAGGACCAAAATAAACAGGTACTTGAGTTCATGGATTGAAAGAATTAATGTTGTTAAATATCCATAATACCCAGAATGACCTACAGATTTAATTTTATCCCTATGTATTGATTCATTGAAAAAGAAATATGGAACCAAAAAACCCTAAATAGCCAAGGAGATCATAAGCAGAATGAACAAAGCTACAGGTATCACGCTACCTGATTTCAAACTATGCTACAAAAGAATAGTAATTAAAACAGCATGGTATTAGCAAAAACAAAACAAGACACATCAACAAATGGGTAGGTCTGAACCTACGCATATACAGTCAACTGATTTTGATAAATTGCTTATTTATTCTTATATGCAATGGGAAAAGAATAATCTGTTTAATAAATGGTGTTGGGAAAACTGAATTTCCACATGCAGAATAAAATTGAACCCTTATCTCACACCATATGGAAAATCAGCTTAAAATCAGTTAAAGACTTAAATATAAGAACAGAAACTCTAAATATACTAAAAGAAAACTTAGGGGGGATATTAAAAAAGGATTTGACACCAAAAGCATATTCAACAAAAGCAAAAACATAAAAATGGGCTGACATCAAACTAATAGGCTTTTGCACATCAGAGGAAGCAGTTAATAGTGTGCAGAAACAACCTATGGATTGGAAGAAAATAATTGCAAGCCATACATCTGATAAGAGGTTACCATTCAAAATTTGTATAGGAACTCTAACAACTCAATAGCAAAATAGAAATGTCTATTCGGGAGCATTGCCCATTTTTATTTTATTTTCATTGAATATATTGTGTTCATTATATTTAAAACCTTTTTCACAGACAAATAGTAAATGTTTATTATAAGAATATTATTTTTTCTGATAGAAAACAATTGTATAATATAACATTATTATCCTTAAGGGAGTAGAATCAAATGAACAAGTGTTTCAGCACTGATTTACAGAACTACTTCAGGACAATAGAGTAGCTTATGGTTTGTTTAGCTAATAAAGTATTAGGTATAAGGGTTTGTTCTTTAGAACCATTTGAATATACTAATTCACATAGTGCTGAACAAATATGAAAAAATGGGCATGCTTTCATTTTCAGTTCTCCCTATATTTCATTTTTTTTTCTATCAGTAGCACAGTATACTATCACATTTCTAAAACTTGATTGCTCCAAATATATTTATTTCACTTTCTGAGAAATGAGGAAAATTTAAAAAGATGCATAAATTATGAAATAAAATTCAAAATATTTTATTAAATTTTAAAGCTTAAGTTTTGTCTTAAATTTAAAATGACAGTAGCACTGAGAGAATAATTAGATAAATATATTTGTAATTGTATGTTAACATGTTAAATGAAATACATTATCCCACTCCAAGGTGGAACCACATTAATGAGTGCAAAATGAGTGACTCTAATTGTGAGGATTTCAGATATGATCGTTGATGTGAGAAATATTTTAGTGCTCTAAGGCACTAGTCTCACTCAAAGTAGGATGAATATACATTTTGCCTTTTATTTCTTTTTATAATATAGACTAATACATCATTTTTTCCTTGTTTTTCTGTTTAGAAGACTCTCATTTTAAGATTATGTAGTTAATTTTCCAACGTTTCTGTCCATATATTTATGATTAAATGAATGCCATTAAAAAGCAGTTTATAATCACTGCTGCCATTCAAGTTTCTTTGATTTTGCCATTTTGCAGATATAGTGTACACATTATTTGACTCTAAAATGTAATATGTAGTATCAGAAGGGATTTCTGTGCCATTGTTGAATTCTAGAGGCAGTTTTGGCAATACAGCGAGGAATGTGCCACCTTGGAATTTTCAGCATATTCTGCTAATATGTACACAGGGTCAAAAAGTATGAAATGAGGACTCCCCTAGAAAATTACTGACATGTGGCTACATGATATATGGTTGCTATTTCATTAGTCACAGACCCTGAATAACACTGTGTCTTGGCTTGCTTACTACCTCCCAAACTATTGCCCAATTCCCCTGGCTCATCCTTGAGACTTGGGAAATTGAGGCCTCAACACAAAGGCCCGTCTACTTGGTTTCCCAGAAATGCAAACACTCCTATGATATTTTCTCCCTTAGTGAGCCAGTTTTTCTGCTGCTGGCCTTCACTGTTGTTACCTAAACTTTGCTTACTTGGTCATTATTTTAGCTAATACCTCCCTGAGGGATTTCATTTTTCTGTTTCCCATCTATAGCTTATTTTACAGTGTGGGCCATTAAACTTTTGTAATGAAAAGTTTACAAATTTAGAAAAGTACACAACACAGTATAAGGACATTACATTTATATTTTAGACTTGGACCTCACTAATTCAAGTAATTTCTCTGCAATTTATTGCTAATTAGTTTTCAATAAATATAGACAAAATATGGTTTTGTGCCACAACTCCTTAGTATGGTCTCTCATGTTTACTGTTTGCTAAAAATATCACCACCCACATGAGATTGTGATTATTCATCTTTATCTGTAGTGATCATCAAACATCTAATTGAAATTTCTCCTCTGCAGCATCAATGTCTGAGATTTGAAAAAATTGCCATCAGGTGAGAAACATAAAATCTTTATTTTCAGCTCACTTCCTCATTAGAAAAAATGAATTTTGTTTAGAAGACAGAACGTTATGACCATACTTTAAAAATAAACCTTGTTGTGGTAGGAAGAACACTGTATCAGGTTACCCTAAAGTTGGATTCTGGTCCCACCTGGCACCATGTGCTATTAGCAAAGTCCCTGCAACCTCCCAAAGGTTAGGTCTGGGTGCTCTCTAAAAGTTTTTTTGGCTCTAAATATACACTTTAGTGTTTCTTAAAAAAAATAGCCTATATAATATTTATACATAGACTCAAATACATGAAAATAAAATGATTTCTGAGTATAAGTACATATTTTTAATATGTATTAAAAATAAATATACAACAAAAATTATTCTTTCAGATTATAGTGACGAGGGGAAAAATTCCAACTGTCATAACTTGGTAGGTACAGGGGAATTAGCAGAAAAATTGCAAAGACATAAAAGATCACTATGTTTAAGGAGTATTTTTTTTTTAACTGTGAAGTAGATTTTGTGCAGCAACAAAGGAAAGAGTATGCAGAAGCCACACACAATTAAAGTATGAGATCTGGGGACTTAAGTGGTTCTCACAGCAGCAACATTTTGATCTTAGGGTTCTGAGAACCATTAATTTAAACTTCTATTTTAAATTTCTCTCAGGGATTGAGAGAGACAGGACTTAAAATTTTGGGTATACCCAAGTTGTGAAGACTAATAGAAAGTACCCTACATAAAGTCAAGACAGAAAGGTCTGCCGTCACAATAAGGCTGAACAAGAAATTAGACCATTGCTCCGAGAGTTTGCAATGTCTTGCATGGCAAGAGAATTTACGACCATAAGCAAAATTTGATTTTTGGCCCACATTCACAGTATACCTGTAGGGAAAAGACAAATGTAAACTGGTCTCTTATAGGTAGTATATATATAAGAATGGCAAAAGTAAGGACAAATATTCTTGGGAGAAATGCATATTTCACCCAGGCTTAAAATAATACCTAAAGATAACATTCTGAACAGTATTATTCACCCATAACAAAAAATTCCAAAAGAATAAAAGGCATAAAAAACAAATTATCCTGGGAGAAAGCCATCAGAAATAAGGAAACAGAATCAGATACAAAATTATTTAGATTTTCCAATTAGCAGTCATCAAATGAAAAATAATAATTCTCATTAATTTGCTTAAATAACGTTTGCAAATATAAGCAATAAAAGGCTACAAAAACAACTGGCACATTTGAGAAAGAAAGAAATGGAATGACTAGAAAGAGCTAGGGAAAGATGCAATAATTAGATTTAAAACCTCAGTGGTGAATCAGATAGTAGATTAGCCTAGCCATCAACAATAGACCTGAAGAATTTTTTCAGATCTGAAGAATTTATTTAGAATTAAGCACAGATGGGCAAAGAGGTGGAAATTATGAGAGACTGAAAAATGTAGGCCAGTGTATAAATGTCTACAACAGTGTATACTCTATATGAGCCCCTTGCACCTCCCCAACTTATCCACAGTTTTGCTTTCCATAGTTTCAGCCAACCTGTGGTATAGTAAAACAAGGTATTTTGAGAGAGAAAGAGACTACATTATTGCATTATAGCATATTTTTATAATTGTTCTGTTCTTAGTTATTAGTGTTAATCTTTTACTGTGCCTAAAACACAGTGTACATAGGGTTCAGTACTATCTGCAGTTTCAGGCATCCACTGAGGGTCTTGGAATATATGCCCTGTGGATAAGACCGGGACTACTGCTTTTTTATAGGATAGTATAAAAAGGAGGAAGAAGGGATATTCAACTAGATGATAGCTGGCTGATACCTTCGAAAATTGTTGAAAAACATATTGATTCTCAGTATAAACAGATAATAATACCTACATTCTGATATATCATAGTGAGCCAGCAGAAAAATAAACAGAAAAGAACTTAATAGTAGACAGAGGAAAGAGGCAGATTTCCTTCAAAGAACTGGTACTTACTCTGCTAAATGGTTTTTCAACAATGGAATTAGAAAACAGCAGAATAATATACATGTGCTGGGCAAATACACACACACACACACACACACACACACACACACACACCCCCCCATTCCAAAATGGTCACCCTACAATTCTATAGACTAACAACATCCAAGAACACTTTCCATTAAGAGCAGAGGCAAGATAACAAATCTACAGACAAACAAATATTAAGTTTACCACCAACAGACACTCAATAAATGAACTTCTAAATATATAATTTAGGCTGAGGGAATATTATCACAAATGGACTATCTTAGATGGAAAGCATCTTGCTAAGTAAAAATAATTGTAAATGTGTGTTAAATACAAATAAACATGAATTGTATTCTAAACCAACACAAAACAGCATCAACAACACTGTCTCATTTATGGAGCAGGAAATGGTATAGATGAAAATGCTCTGCATTAAAGTATCATATGTACCCCTAAAATATATATAACTAGTATGTATCCACAAAAGTTAAAAATAAATTTAAAAAATTTTTGAAATGCTGTAGGAAATTTTCTTGTAAATTTGATGAAAATTATTTAGCATTAAAATATACTCACTGTAATGTCTTTAAATTATTCAGGAGAAAGATAAAGATATGAATGTTAAAATGGTGGATATTAATGCTAAAAGGTCATACAGGAGTACAATTTTCAAGGAAACAGTGGGAGGAAGTGAAATAAGAAAAGGGAAAAAACATCTATCAAAGGAAAGCCAGAAAAGGGAAAAAAATCTAGATGAGCTGCATTTACAGTTTATGTTTTTATTTTGTAGCAGCCATTGAAGACATCAAAAATTATAGGATAGATTACAGCTTAAAATCTCAATCTAGAATGCTGAGAAATTATTAAAAATGTTGTGTTCACCTGATACTTTAAATAGAAGCAAATAGAAAAAATATATATGTAGGGAAACCTGATAATGAAAAAAACAAAACAAATCAGTATCTTCCCAATATTCCTAATATTCCCAATTGGAAGACTAAAATATTAGTCTTCCCAAACAAAAAAAATTAGGAGTTTAATATGAACAAGCTCTCTTCAAAATGTTGTGTTATTTTGTCTCTAGAACAACTCTGAGAAATGGGCGTTATTGTCTCCATTTTACAGGTGACAAAACTGAAACTTAAGTAACTCACCCAAGGGCCCACAAGGTTCCCTTGACCTGCTCTGAGAACTTGCAATGGGGGTGTGGCTCAAGCCCTTTCCTGGAGGGGGAGCACGCAGATGAATGGGTGTAGGAGCCAGGGACATTGCTTTTGGGCTCTGGCCCCATGGCAGTGTTTAGGGGTGTGTTACAATTAATGCTCTTTTAGCAGTTGCTGTCTGCAGATGGCTAAGTGTTAACCAGCTCAATGGAGAGTCAAGGTGACAGCCTTTTACACCCTGCCCTTTTGGTAACCAGGTTCTTGTCTGGCATCCAGGAAGAATCAGGTTACACAAACTTGAAAGATGCAGAGATTTTATTGAATGATGGAGGTGGCACTCAGCGGGATGGGAAGCTAGAAAGCGGGTGAAGTGGGAAAAGAATCTTCTCCTCTTGACGTTGAGATGCTTCTTCTCTTCTCTCCTTCTCTGCCAAGCCACTCTGCTCCTCTGCTCCTCTGCCAGTGGAGTTTGTGGTTTTTATGGGTACAGGATGTGGGGATGGGTGGGCCAGTGTGGCTTTGGAGAAAGCAACATTTTGGCTGGAAAATGGGGATAACTGTTCTCATTTAGGGGCTACAGTTTCCATCCTTAAGGCCGGGGCCTTTGCTGGGGAACCTCCCTCTTCTACCCAGCATTTTTCTGCTTCCTATTTGTATCAATGTCAAGATTCAAATTCAGGTTTTCTCAAAGAAAACTGTATCTGTTATTTTCATTACTTCATAGCTGAAATGGGAGATACAGAGGATCATTTATTAACTGGCATGGAAATCTTTATTCAGACCAAATAACTTGAAAATAATAATTCTGAAAATAAAGCAATCTAAGCATGGACACAGAGTTCATATGATTGTCATGATTAATGATACTGGTTATCTGATTTCTGCTGCATTAAATCGACTGAGGAGCCCAGAGAACCAAAAAAGCCTTGCTGTTCTGATTTCTTCCTCTTCCCATCCCAGTTCCAGCCGGCCCTTACCACTGGAAACCTCCCCATTTTCTGCACAAGGGAAATGCAAAATGTCAACAGGGTTGGATAAGGCTACAACAATGCATACTTGCTGCTACTGTCACAAAGAAATCTATACAAACATTTTTATGAATAAATGTAATTATCAAAAGCACATTTGAATTTCTTGAATAAAGTAGAATACCCTTATAGTTGTACAGAAAAAAAATCTTTGGGGAACCAGCATTTTGAAAAGCATACCTTTGCAATGTATAAATCTTTCTGTTAAAATGAATGATGTTGGCAGGATTACTAAGCAAACAGTAGAATTTATACAATGGTAATAGTTGTGGAATATTGAAATGCCTATGAGTATAACTGACATAATTCTTTAGCAGACAATGGTTAAAATTCAGGCAAAATCTGTTCCAAAATAAAACATCTTTTTAGAAAACTAGGATTTATTATGTTTGGAAACTCATGCTAAGAGTTTTGGGAAAAGTAGCTTTATATTTTACTAAAAGGAAATATTTTCTAAGAAGAATCATTCCTATAGCTTCTTATTTGGCAGTGATCCAGTGATATCATTATGACAGACAAAGGAAGCAGGGCGTTTTCAAGCTTTTTAATTTAGAAAAATAGATTTTGTTAGTGTGATTCTCTTTTCCATTTTCTATAATATGTTTAAAAGTGGGGATGGATTAATTTTATAAGGCAAGGATGCTAAGAAAGGAGCCGCTATCACATCCATCAACCACAGTTGCCTAGAGCACTATTTGTTTCCTTCATGAAGAAAAATACTTTCTTGGATTCACTCTGCTCATTCTAGAATCATCTCCACCATAACAAGTACAGATGAAAAGCTGTTTTTCTAACAGTCCTGGAGTTACAAATGCAATTTGAGTTTAATGATTGAGACCCTATGTTCTTTTTTTAAATGTAACTTTGAAAAGCCTAGGGCTTTCTATGAAACTGGTTCTGATTAAGCATAAGTCTGTCTTTTTACATGTTGCAGTTTGTCATCAAGATTCCATTAGAAACCTCATTGTATGATTTCCCTGTATAAAAATCTCTAGACTTCTGTCATACAGGATTTTGCAAAAGACATTCTAAACTGTGTGGTCTGAGGAATACCTGCCTCAGGATTCCCTGAGGAATTACTTTAAATTGCAAATTTCTTAGCTGCATTCATAATCTACCAACTCAAATTTTCAAATCTCTCTCTCCCTGTCTGTCATACACATGTATGTCCTCATGGAAACCCACATTTTAGCAAGCTTTTCTATAATTCTTGTATGTAGAGAAATGTTAGAACCAGCTTTCTAAATGTTTAAAGACAGTTGAGGGTATCCTGTTGAAAGAACTTTGAAGTTGGACACTTAGATTTTGCACTAGGTGCAAATTACAGCTCTGTTCTTGCAACATACTAGCTGTGGGACCCTAAATATGTTCTCAATTTCTATGAGCCCCAATTGTCTTGTGTGAAAAATGGAAATAATACCTGTTTTGCAAGATTGTGTCTAAGATTTAGGGAGCAAACATATGTATAGTTCCTTGAATTGTGTAAAATATGATCCTTACTATTTACCCCTGTGTGTGTGTTCTTTAGAACCAACACATATCTGAGGAGTACTAATCTATTGTTCCAGGACCAAAGTGTGGGTCTGGCTGCTATTTCTTGTGGCTCAATAACAAAATGAAAATGAACTGGGGAGGGAGAGAGCTTTTTATATGCAAATGGTTACAGAGAGAAAGCCTGCAAATTATTGCCAGACCAACTCAAAATTACAGTTTTCTAGAGCTTATATACCTTCTAAGCTATATGTCTACGTGACAGTATGCGTTCATCTAAAGACATAAGTGATTAACTTATTTTAATCTACAACTAAGGGCAGAGTCCTGAGGCCTTCTTCTGGAGTCTCAGTGAATTTACTTATTCTAAAAGGGTCCAGGTGCTGGACTCCTGCTAAATCACGGTGGTTTGGGGAGTTCCTTCAGACCCGCCAACAAACGCGTTGGTAAGGCCTGAGGAGTTTCTTCAGACCCACAATGAGACTTGCTTAATCCTAAATGGATCCTGTTAAAAATTCCTTTGTTATTTTTGTCATGCTTTAAGGTCCAGGAAAGGCCTAGGCAAAACTCTTGGTGGACATTTCTCACATCCCAGCCTTTGTATAAGGGCACTGGCTTTTAATATTTAACCACTCAGTCAGTACAGAAACAGTTGTTATGGAGGCCTGCGTTAGTGAGATCTGGCCTGCCACACTGTGGTACTTTCCTATAGCCTCTTATTTCTAGTGGGGAGTGTGCTCAGTTCATGGGGTTAAAAATGAATCCCTTACTTATCTTTGCCTGCTCATCATCTTATTTGAAGAAAGAGTTGTGGAAACCTAATGGTCTTTTTGCAAAACACTAGCAAAGATTTGAGCCTATCCTGTCACTTAGACAACTAATTACACCATTACATACTGCATTTACAATTAAAGGTTTTCAGCTGATGAAAGGCATGTTCACTGCTTTCTCATTACCTGATATTTCCTTGCCAACACTCAAGAGTATCATGATTTTGATGAAATGAAAACAACTCAAGGAGCTATATTTGCTCAGCAGCATCAACAGAACAGTTCAGAAAGCCCATTGCGATTCCCTTCTGCCCCATTGAATTTTTCCATTGAACTATTTAAAGCTATAGCTTTCATCATTACCTCATGGAGCTTGTTGACTGCCAAAATCATTAGCAATTTCTGCTGATCCAGCATTGCCAATGTGAGGTATCACTACCTGTTAGGCACATAGAACTATTTTGGCGGTAAGCCAGTTGGATTTGCTCTTGATTCTGACCAGATCATTCAACTTAAATCACTTAGTGTCTGCAGTGCTTGGCATATAATGTGCTTGCTTTAAGTATCCATTATTTACAATGTCCTCTTAACAATAACAGGATTGTATAGATGGCCTAGGGCCAAAGAATATCCCCTTAAGATTCTCTTCTTCCTTCTTTTTGACTCATTGCTTCCTGGGGTCTCCCCTCCACTTCCCAGCCTCGTAAATGTGATCAAGACCAATCGCCATTCTGATGATTGGTCCATTTAAAAATATTTATTTCAAGTGATTGTCTAACTCCTTCATAAAAATTCTTCTAATGATTAGAAACTTCATACTTACAGGCTTACCTTCTATGTGAATATATATTTAAAAGGTCTTCCACATTTTATCAGTTATGACTCTGTTCCAGGTGACAGGAAACCTGATCTAACCTGTCTTGAATGAGATAGTGATTTATTGTCTCAACTAAATGAAAACTGCACGGGCTTCTGGCAGGGCAGAATATAGAGATAAGAAAACAATGACAACAGGCCCTTGTTCCTCTCTCAGTTCTGCTTCATTGTTTTCAGACAGGGTCTATCCCTAAATTCATAAAACGACTACACCAGCCTTAGGATCTTACATTGGCTCAGCTTCAAAAACTGTAAGAAAGAGTGCCAGTCACTGTTTAAGCATTCCAAGGAAAATTGTACCTCATTGGCCATATGTAGATCATGTGCATGCCACTGAGCTCATCACTTCTGGTGAGAAGAATAGGGTACTCTGATTTATTTTGCCCAACACCACGTATCTGCTCTTGAACTCTTGAATCAAGGTTTGATCAAGGTCTACTCATCCCACACGGGCTGAAAGTTTTGGTATGGGTCTCGAGGACGAAATCAAGGTTCAGTTACCAAGGAAAGAGGAAACAAATTATTGAAGTATCTTTGTCCTTATAGTCTAACAAAGTTTACTGTCTTAGAGGTTTCTATCATCAAATAATAATTGATTCCTCATACTCTACAGAACAAACTCTATATTTTCTTTTTCCTATAATCTCTTCATTTTGAAGAAATAATGTTCTTTCTCTAAGCTATAATAAATTTAGGATAGTTAATATAATAGGATCACCAAAGAGTTAATACAAACCTAAGCAAAGTTAACAGAGATTTAGTGTATGGAACAATGGATAAAATCCCTGAAAGCACATAAGAATTACTCGATAGAGCACCAAAATATAAATATGCCTGCATATCAACCATACCAGATCTATCACCCCATAATTTTGGAGGACCTCAAAGGTATATACGTTTTTAAAAAGCTTCAGCATAAGTCTCATATACAGTTTAATTTATGAAATAATTGATCTTTATAGAATGAGAGAAAAAATATAACTATTATCTAGCTGGCAAGAGAATAGCTGAACAATTTTGCCTGGTACTAAAAGTCATATTTTGGAGGTACTGCGATAAACATAGCCTGCTAATAGGGAAATGGCCAGAGTGAAACTATGCCTTTTGAGAAACAGAAGTAACTGGCCACATGGATAATAAGAATAATCCAAAGCTAAAAGGGAAGCAATCAATATCCCAAGGACTTTTTCAGAAAATGTTTGGTATTCATCTGTCCATTCACTCAGTAAATATTTAATAAACACAAACTATAAAACATAGGCACTGAACTAGATGCTATCACTAAAATGATGAGTAGAAACAATCCTAGAGTCTACTCACATGTGGCTTAGAATCTAAGACTGAGATAGATAATATTAATACAATAAGTTAGGGGGCTGTTGCTTGCAGACCCCAAATCAAAGTGGCTTAATAATTATTAACTCAGAAAACTGTTAATACAGATTTGGGAAAGGATTTGAGATGTGCTATGGTTTGAATTAGTCCTCCAAAATGTATGTGTTGGAAATGTAATTCTGAATGAACAGTCGTGGGAGGTAGGGCCTTTTGGGAGGTGTTTTGGCGAGGAGGGCATAGTGGCATGAATTTGTGCCATTATGAAAGAGTTTGAAGGAGAGAGTTTTGTTCTTTCTACCCCTTCACCTCCTGCTATGTGAAGACATAGCATTTCTCCCCTTTGGAGGATGCAGCCTTCACAGCAACATCTCGGAAGCCAGGAGCAGACCCTCACCAGACACCAAATCTGCCAGCCTCCAGAACTGTGAGGACTGTCTGCTGTTTATAAATTAGTTTGTGGTAATCTGTTATAGTAGCACAAACGCACTAAGACAGAAGTTGATACCAGAGAAGTGGGCTGTTGCCTTGACAAACACCTAAACATGTAGAAGTGGCTTCAGCACTAGGTAATGGGTAGAGACTGGAAGAGTTTTGATATGAATGCTGGAAGAAGTCTACTTTGCTATGAATGGAGCATTAGGGTGATTCAGCTGAGGGCTCAGAAGAAGAGAAGAGATATAGGAAGACCCTCAGTCTTCTTAGACATTACTTAATTGATCATGACAGTGAAGACTTTTCTGATGAGGTTTTACACAGAAACTAGGAACAAGAATATTTAAAAGTGGAGAAAGGGTCATTCTAGGTATAAAGTGGCAAAGAACTTTGATGAATTATGTCCATACCCTAGGACTTTGTGGAAGGCAGGACTTAAGAATGATGAACTAGGATATTTGGCAGAAGAAATCTCTAGCAGCAGTGTTCAGGATGCTGTGTGGCTTCTCTGGACTGCTTATGGTAAAATGTGAAAAGAGAGAAATGATTTCAAGATGTAATTCATAATTAAAAGGGAAGTAAAATATGCAGATTTGGGAAATTTTCAGGCTGGCCAAGTAAAGAATAAAACAGATTTTGAGAGGAGAAAATCACAGGTTTGATATGGATATTAGTATGGATAGAAGGAAGCCTGATACTATTTATCAAGACAATGGGAGAATGACCCCGAAGATATTTTGAAGAACTTTGAGGTATTCCCTCCTATACAGACCCAGAATGCCAGGGCCTTTGGGGTGAGGGCCAGGGAGTTAAGGCATGAGCTGTAACCTTGGTGATGTTCACATGATGCTAAGTCTGTAGACTCACAGAATATAGATCTGTGAAGGCATGACTTCCTTCCGCTAGATATTAGAATACGCCTCAGAGAGTCGCAGTGCCGAGTCGAGACCTACTGCAGGGGTGGAACTGCCACAGAGTGCCCCCACAAGGGCAATGCCGAGCAGAACTGTGGGATCTGGGCTACCACAGAGAGTCCTCAATAGGGCAATGCTTAAGGAGCCACGGGAGCAGGACCATTCCTAAGACCCCAGAACTATAGGGCCACCAACATGCAGTACCAGCCTGGAAAAGCCTCAGGCACGCATTTCAATGTATGAGAGCTAAAGCATACTCTGCACCCAGAAAAGCCATATGTGGGGAGCTGCCCAAGGCATTAGGGGACCCACACCCACCCCAGTGTACTAGGAAGGTGGGTAAATGGAGTAAATGAAGATTATGTTCAAGTCTGAAGATTTAATGCTATTTATGCTGCTGAGTTTTGGAATTACATGTGACCCATTACTCCTTCCTTCTTTTCTATTGCTCCCTTTTGGAATTGGACTGTTTATTCTACGCTTGTTTTACCATCCTATTTTGGAAGTACATAACTTGTTTGATTTCACAGCCTCACAGCTGAAGAGCAAGTTGCCCCGATACGAATTTTACTCATATCTGATATTTAAATGAGACTCTGGACTTTAGACTTTTGAGTTTATGCTACAGTGAGTTAAGACTTTGGGGGCTATCAGGGTGAAATGAAGGTATTTTGTGTGTGAAAATGACATAAATTTGGGGGTCCTGGGGTGGAGTGCTATGATCTGAATGTCCCCCACAATTCATGTGTTGGAAACTTAATCCGTGCTGTAATAATTTTGGGAGGTGGGGCCCTTTGGGAGCTATTTACATCATGAGAGTGTTATCTTTGTGAATGAATTAATGCCATTAAAAAGGCTTTGATATAGGGAGTTTGGTTATTTTTTCACTTCTGCTTCTACCATGTGAGGACACACCATTCCGTACCTCTGGAGGATACCGGCTTCAAAGTGCTTCTTGGAAGCAGAAACTCGCCCCTTACCAGATGTGGAAATTGTTGGCATATTGATCTTAGACTTCCCAGCCTCCAAGACTATGAGAAACAAATTTATGTTTATAATTTACCTCATCTTTGGTATTCTGATACAGCAAGATAAAGAGACTAACACAATGTTAAATAATTAAATGGCTCAGTGACATAACTAAATATATGAAATCTTTCTCTCTGTTCTGCCACTTTTGGTGTTGGTTTCATGCACAAGCTGGTGACAATCTGTGTGCTATAGTTTCAGAGACTATACCCAAACATAAAATGTCCAGAGGAAAAAGAAGACTGTCTCTCCTTTAGTGTCTTTCATAGACGTGGTGAAAAAATTCTCAGAATTCCCTCATCAGATTTCTTCTTTAATCTCATTGGCCAAGTTGAGGCTGTGTGTATGTGTATATCTACATCCATATCTTTATAACTATATCTACATCTGTATCCATATATTTGAATCTATCATTGGAGAAAGGTGGAGGAATTCCTATGCTTGATCTAAAGTAATTATCTAATATTATGTGGATGTTGAAAATCAATGAAAATGTCCACTACAGTCATTACTGAATAAATCAAAGAAACAAATGTAAAGTTAAAAATGTAAATGGTACAAAAAGTCCTAGACATTGTTTGAAAGTCTCTACTATGGAAATACAGCATCAGGAAAGATTTTCCTGAGGAGGCTTAAGCAGAAATGAAAGTAAATAAGTAGGGGTTGGATGAGTGACGAGTGGGCAAAAAAGTATTTCAGGTCAAGACAAGAGCATGTGAAAAATGCCCTGTGGCTGGAGAAAATTGAGCAAATGAAGAACCTGAAAAAGTGTGGTGGGGCTTTGGCTGAGAGAGCAAAGATAGGTCTTTGCATTTAGATGAAGCTGGAGAAAGCCTTACATATATCGGTGAAGAGTTTTGTCTCTTTTTCCTAAGAACAATGGAGAGTCATTGCAATATCATTTTTTTTTCTGCTGTGAAGGGGACTTAAAATGAACACTGGGAGAAAAGGATTTTTCCAGGTAAAGGATGATGCTACTTTTTCACTTGGGTATTGGTAGTGAAAATGTAGAGAAGTAGATTGATATGATATTTAGAAGGAAAACTTGACAAGATTTGAGATGGTTTGCATCATGGTTTCAGGAAGCAAGGAAATAGGTGGTGTTGACAATGACTTCTGGGTTTCAGGCTCGCTGAAGTAACTGGTAGTTCAGGAAAATTATCCATGTTGAGACTCTACAGTAAGAAGTAACAGAGTATCTGAAAAGGAATGACAACAAGGCTAACAGGTTACAGAAGTACTGCATTTGCGTTCCTTAAATCTGTCAAGGTTCCAAAATCTGAGCAATGGCTTTCTTCAGCTGTAAAAGCATAACCCACACAGCTCATCATAGTCCCCAAAATTGAATGAAACCGAGTGACCAATCACTCTTCGTCATGTGAAATCATTAAGTGTCCAGCCAGAAGCTGTTTCTATAGGAAGTATTGGACCTTACAATAAAGTCCGGGAGCCACTTGGTGCGGGAGGAATAGGCTACCTGCCCTGAACCAAAAAGCTTTGAAGTTGGACATATGGGATTTAATCATTCAGCAGTCTCTTCCACTAGCAATTTGTTGGAAGGCCAAAAAGTAATACACAGTATGCTCTCAATGTACTTTGAAAGCATACATCCCTCCGATATAAGGGGGTTTCTTTACTTTCTATCGATGATCTTATATCTTAAAAAAGAAAGAAAAAGAAGCTTTATAGCTTTATTCCAATTTGTGTGGCTACAGATGTCCTTCTTAGCCATAGATGGGCACTGTTTCTCTGGTCTAATCCATTAAAAAATAATAAGGATATGTCCTATTGCTCAGACTTTAAATACCATTCACTCAATATATTGTTAAGCATCTAATCCATCCATTCATTTGTGTTTCACATATCCTTATTTTATCTTAAATCTTTTCTTTGCATCCTACAGCTTTACACATACGACTTACCTCTCTGTCTGGTTATTCCACAATGAAGCTAACATTCAAAATAGCACAAGTACTCAACATAAAAGTAACTTGTAATCCCTGCTCTGTGGGAACTGGTACTTAGATTTCCCATTAACACAGTGGGATGTTGTACACTTAACTCTATACCCATTCAAATGAAAGTATATATATACTATCCATAGAAATCTACTCAAATAAGATATCATGATTTTTGAGCTTTAAGAATTGACTGCTTCTTGGATTTAAACAAGATAGAAACTGCTGAGAAAGATATTTTATTTTGTGTTCATAGTTTGATGGTTGTATTATACAATAGGAATTTTATCTGATAAAGATATGATCAAGCATTTATTTCCTTCCTCTTATGGTAGAAGCAATTATGTGGATTTTAAATAATCAGCAAATTGATTGTTGAATTACCAATAGCAGAAACAAACACACAGTCTCATGTATCGTATAAATTATATTTGCCATTTCTCTCATTTATTCTTTCAGTCTTCTAATTGAACTGATATTTCTAGAATTCCAATTCATATTAACAACCACTTCTTCCCCTTATTGTTTCTGTGAGAAATCAGGAAAACAAAATTAACATTTATTGATTAGCTATTATTTACCAGACTCCACATTAGGTGTTTTTCAGTACTTTAATGTTTATAGTAATTTCAGTATATCCACCAACATTTTTGATACACGCATATTAGAACAGAGTTTTGGAACACATTAATTTGGTGAGGAGCATCATCCCTTTATGATGATGTAGAATTTTTGACCACACAATTGAAGCTGCTTTTGTCAAGATGAACATTTTGCTATCTGGTAATATATATCATTTTTTAAGTGAAAAACCAAAAGAATTAAGATCTGATATGTGCTCTCTATATGATAAAGGTTTATATCCAGATAACATGTTTTTCTCCCAACCTTGACAGCAGTATCATAAAGGGGAAAAGTTAATCACACAGACTTTTAATTTCAACTTGGTGATTTACATACAGTTTGTTTGGGCAAAATATACTGCATGAATATACAATCTATTTATGTTAATGATTTGCACTGGAAAAGACAACAGATTATTCTGAAATAGTCTTCAAGCACTTTCTAAATTTTAAGCAGATGATTTTGCCTTAAAAAAATATGTTTGTGATTAGTGTAGGAGATTTCTTCCTGTTCTACATTCATTGAGCCTTACCCTCTAATGATACATATAAGGGATAACCTGCAACCTTTAGAAAATATTTTTAATTATTACTTTCCTTCAAACATGAATAATAAGATTAACCAGACTGAGCTGAGAGAGTGAGCCAGGAATATCTCTCACTGAGAGAGAATCAGACTCCTCGCTTATGACAGCTATAAATAAATAATATCTGCTATCATCACTTTTAACCTTACATCTAGATTCTATATGCAGTGGCAATGTGAGGAATTAATATATGTGTTATTCTGAAAACATGACTAGATTTTGAAAGTCATTTGAATTTTTTGATATTTGATGACTCCCTACAATCTATAAAATACACTTCAAATTCCTCAGCAAGTGTCATCTTGAATTTCCCTACCCACTGACCATAACTTCTCTTTTTTTTTGTTTTATCCCGAGATGGAGTCTCGCTCTCTCTCCCAGGCTGGAATGCAGTGGTGTGATCTCAGCTCACTGCAAACTCCGCCTCCCAGGTTCAAGTGATTCTCCTGCTTCAGCCTCCTGAGTAGCTGGGATTACAGGCACACACCACCACACATGTGTAATTTTTGTATTTTTAGTAGAGACAGGATTTCACCATGTTGGTCAGGATAGTCTCAAACTCCTGACCTTAAGTGATCCACCTGTCTTGGCCTCCCAAAGTGCTGAGATTATAGGCATGAGCCACTGCGCCTAGCGACCGTCTCTTTTTTTAAATTTTATTTATTTTTATTTTTTTATTTTACTTTAAGTTCTAGGGTACTTGTGTACAATGTGCAGGTTTGTTACATATGTATACATGTGCCATGTTGGTGTGCTACACCCATTAACCCGTCATTTACATTAGTTATATCTCCTAATGCTATCCCCCCCAACCCCCACCTCCCGGCAGGCCCCAGTGTGTCATGTCCCCCAACTTGTGTCCATGTGTTCTCATAGTTCACTTCCCACCTATGAGTGAGAACATGTGGTGTTTGGTTTTCTGTCCTTGTGATAGTTTGTTCAGAATGATGGTTTCCAACTTCATCCATGTCCCCACAAAGGACATGAACTCATCCTTTTTTATGACTACATAGTATTCCATGGTGTGTATGTGCCACATTTTCTTAATCCAGTCTATCATTGATGGACATTTGGGTTGGTTTCAAGTCTTTGCTATTGTGAGTGGTGCCGCCACTCACAATAAACATACGTGTGCATGTGTCTTTATAGCAGCATGATTTATAATCCTTTGGGTATATGCCCAGTAATGGGATAGCTGGGTCAAATGGTATTTCTAGTTCTATATCCTTGAGGAATTGCCACACTGTCTTCCACAATGGTTTACAGTCCCACCAACAATGTAAAAGTGTTCCTATTTATCCACATCCTCTCCAGCACCTGTTGTTTCCTGACTTTTTAATGATTACCATTCTAACTGGTGTGAGATGGTATCTCATTGTGGTTTTGATTTGCATTTCCCTGATGGCCAGTGATGATGAGCATTTTTCATGTATCTGTTGGCTGCATAAATGTCTTCTTTCAGAAGTGTCTGTCCATATGCTTTCCCACTTTTTGATGGGGTTGTTTGAGTTTTTCTTGTAAACCTGTTTAAGCTCTTTGTAGATTCTGGATATTAGCCCTTTGTCAGATGGGTAGACTGTAAAAATTTTCTCCCATTCTGTAGGTTGCCTGTTCAATCTGATGGTAGTTTCTTTGCTGTGCAGAAGCTCTTTAGTTTAATTAGATCCCATTTGTCTATTTTGGCTTTCGTTGCCATTGCTTCTGGTGTTTTAGACATGACGTCCTTGCCCATGCCTATGTCCTGAATGGTATTGCCTCGGTTTTTTTCTAGGGTTTTTAGAGTTTTAGGTCTAACATTTAAGTGTTTAATCCATCTTGAATTGATTTTTGTAGAAGGTGTAAAGAAGGGATCCAGTTTCAGCTTTCTACTTATGGCTAGCCAGTTTTCCCAGCACCATTTATTAAATAGGGTATCCTTTCCCCATTTCTTGTTTTTGTCAGGTTTGTCAAAGATCAGATGGTTGTAGATGTGTAATATTATTTCTGAGGGCTCTGTTCTATTCCATTGGTCTCTATCTCTGTTTTGGTACCACTACCATGCTGTTTTGGTTACTGTAGACTTGTAGTATAGTTTGAAGTCAGGTAGCATGATGTCTCCAGCTTTGTTCTTTTGGCTTAGGATTGTCTTGGCAATGAGGGCTGTTTTTTGGTTCCATATGAGCTTTAAAGCAGTTTTTTCCAATTCTGGGAAGAAAGTCATTGGTAACTTGATGGGCATGGCATTGAATCTATAAATTACCTTGGGCAGTATGGCCATTTTCACAATACTGATTCTTCCTATCCATGACCATGGAATGTTCTTCCATTTGTTTGTGTCCTCTTTTATTTCACTGAGCATCGATTTGTAGTTCTCCTTGAAGAGGTCCTTCACATCCCTTGTAAGATGGGTTCCTGGGTTTTTTATTATCTTTGTAGCAATTGTGAATGGGAATTCACTCATGATTTGGCTCTCTGTCTGTTATTGGTGTATAGGAATGCTTGTGATTTTTGCACATTGATTTTGTATGCTAAGACTTTGCTGAAGTTGCTTATCAGCTTAAGGAGATTTTGGGCTGAGACAATGGGGTTTTCTAAATACAGAATCATGCCATCTGCAAATACGGACAATTTGACTTCCTCTTTTCTTAATTGAATACCTTTATTTCTTTCTCTTGCCTAATTGCCCTGGCCAGTACTTCCAACACTATGTTGAGTAGGAGTGGTGAGAGAGGGCATCCCTGTCTTGTGTCCGTTTTCAAAGGGAATGCTTCCAGTTTTTGCCCATTCAGTATGATATTGGCTGTGGGTTTGTCATATATAGCTCTTATTATTTTGAGATACATCCCATCAATACCTAATTTATTGAGAGTTTCTAGCATGAAGGGGTGTTGAATTTTGTCGAAGGCCTTTTCTGCATCTATTGAGATAATCTTGTGGTTTTTGTCTTTGGTTCTGTTTATATGATGGATTACGTTTATTGATTTGCGTATGTTGAGCCAGTCTTGCATCCCAAGGATGAAGCCAACTTGATTGTGGTGGATACGTTTTTTGATGTGCTGCTGGATTTGGTTTGCCAGTATTTTATTGAGGATTTTTGCATCAATGTTCATCACGGATATTGGTCTAAAATTCTCTTTTTTTGTTGTGTCTCTGCCAGGCTTTGGTATCAGGATGATGTTGGCCTCATAAAATGAATTAGAGAGGATTGCCTCTTCTTCTATTCATTGGAATAGTTTCAGAAGTAATGGAACCAGCTCCTCTTTGTACCTCTGGTAGAATTTGGCTGTGAATCTGTCTGGTCCTGGACTTTTTTTGGTTGGTAGGCTATTAATTATTGCCTCAATTTCAGAACCTATTATTGGTCTATTCAGGATTCAAGTTCTTCCTGGTTTAGTCTTGGAAGGGTGTTTGAGTACAGAAATTTATCCATTTCTTCTAGATTTTCTAGTTTATTTGCACAGGAATTGAACTCAGCTCTGCACAAAGTCAACCGAATAGACATCTACAGAACTCTCCACCCCAAAACAACAGAATATACTTTCTTCTCAGCACCACATCACACTTATTCCAAAATTGACCACATAGTTGGAAGTAAAGCACTCCCCAGCAAATGTAAAAGAAGAGAAATTGTAACAAACTATCTCTCAGACCACAGAGCTATCAAACTAGAACTCAGGATTAAGAAACCTACTCAAAACCCCTCAACTACATGGAAACTGAACAACCTGCTCCTGAATGACTACTGGGTACATAACACAATGAAGGCAGAAAATAAAAATGTTCTTTGAAATGAATGAGAACAAAGACACAACATACCAGAATCTCTGGGACACATTTAAAGCAGTGTGTAGAGGGAAATTTATAGCACTAAATGGCCACAAGAGAAAGCAGGAGAGATCTAAAATTGACACCCTAACATCACAATTCAAAGAACTAAAGAAGCAAGAGCAAACAGATTCAAAAGCTAGCAGAAGGCAAGAAATAACTAAGATCAGAGTAGAACTGAAGGAGATAGAGACACAAAGAATCCTTCAAAAAATCAATGAATCCAGGAGCTGGTTGTTGAAAAGATCAACAAAATTGATAGACCACTAGCAAGACTAATAAAGAAGAAAAGAGAGAAGAATCAAATTGACGCAATAAAAAATGATAAAGAGGATATCACCACCAATCCCACAGAAATACAAACTAACATCAGAGAATTCTATAGCCACCTTCTCTTTCTAATTTCATCTTTTTGTTTCATACCTTCCCATTTGGCCATAATGTTTCCCAAGGGCACTCTATTTCTTAGATCTTAGATCTTACTGTTCCTTCTCCATGAAATCTCTCTCTTCATTCAAACCTAACAATTCCTCCTCGCTCATTAACGCTTGCTCAAAATCACATGCTCTGGGAAGTCTTCCAAACCATTCTTATCTCCCATAGTGCCACATTTATATCTTTATCTATATTTATACCTATGTAACTGTCTCATTTATTTTATAGTTTGTCAGGCATCCTGTTGAACCACCTGGTGAAATTCTTGAGGTCAGGGTTTATGTCTTACATAAAAGATGTGTAGAAGTGGAAAAATGAAGGAAGCCAACATTTTAACCTTGTTTTTTTAGCTTTCTCTCTTTTTTTTTACTTTAAAAAAAGTATGATTTTTTTAGAAAAAATTCACATACCAAGTGCGCCATTTGCAAGTGAACAATTTAGTTGTTTTAATATATGTACAAGATTATATGATCATCACCACTATATAACTTGGAAACATTTTTAGTACCCCTTTCCTACCAAAATAACCATTACAAATCACTTTCCATTCTCTTCTCCCCAACTCTGGCTACCAATAGTCTTCTTTCTACCTGTAAAGATTTGCCTATTCTGGACATTTCATATAAATGGAAGCATTTACATGAATCATCTATATATAGCCTATTGTTTCTGATTTTGTTTTCTTAGTATAATGTTTTAAAAGTTTACCCATGTTGTAACATGGACTGTATTCATACTTTATCACTTTTGATGGTTGTGTAATATTCCATTGCATGGACAGTCAACAGTTTATCTATTCACCAGTTCATGGACACTTCTATTGTTTCCACTTTGTGGCCATTGTGAATAATGCTGCTATGAACATACAAGTTTTCGTGTGGACATAATAACTCTTTTCTGTCATACTATTTTGTTCCTAGTATCTTTTGCATTGGAATGATTTGCCATGATTTAAGAAACTCACTTTATTGTTAAACCGTGTTTCCATTATAAAACTTACTTTTGATATCACCTGGTGAGCTTCTTAGAGATAATTAATGTCAGAACTAATTCGTTACTGACATGTAATGATTTATCTTTTCCAATTACTTATATTTTCTAATAATTAAAATAACTGCCCAGCAAATGACTGAATTGGGTTATTTGTTCTTGTGTTGTAAATGAGGCTCTGATTGTTTTTCTGTTGTAGGATAATGCTTCCTACTAATTTTAGATGATTGTTTTTATGCTTTGCTGTGTCTAATATCATCAACACTGACAGGAGAAGATGCACTTAGAATATAGAGATGGCAACTTGCTCCTTTCCCTATGTTACCTGACATTGCTTGTGTTTGCACTGGGTGAGGGATGAGGCTGAACCTACTTGACTTGTATTTTCTCTTATAATACAACTCTGAAACCTGCTGAATCTTACAGACTATGTTTAGAAAATAAGAAAAAAAGGCCCTATACTTTGAATAAAGAGTGCTGCTTCAAAAACTCAGTGAACCAAGGAAAACTTGCAGCTTGCTTTTACCCAAATGAGTCAAATTTAACATTTGAAAGAATAACTTGTGGCTGTATGTGCATACCAAAAGAAACTATTGATATAGATTATAAGGACTATGATGTAATCGTTCCTTCAGCTGTATCTTGCTGCATATTTTCATAGTTTGTAGAATTTTATACCTGGGAGTAACATTAGAGCCTATAGTTCAACCAGAGCTCACTCTTTTTTTTCTTTTTATTATTATTTTTTGTATGAATGAGGTACTTGTCTAAGGCATAGCACAGCTGCTTGTCTAAGGACCACATAGTTAAGGAGTAGCAGAACTGAGGATTAAATCCTTGTCTATGTGATTACAAATGCTCTGCTCTTCATCTTTTGTAACAATCTTTATTGTTTTTAAATGACAGAGTCATGTCTGCTTCTTTATATTTGGCTGCCCCTTTCATTAAGGGCATTGAAAATAAAAGGGATTGATATACTTTGCATCCATTATTCCTATATTTTATCCTCTTTAATTGTTTTCTGATGTAATTCAATTTAATTCCTTATGTTTTAATTGACAAATATTTATTGAACATCTTTTATATATAAGTACATTCGAGGTCCTGGGAAATATTGTTTACTATCTGATTCCTGACCCTAAGAAGTTTACAATCTTATTTATGGCATCAGACATTTATGTAAATAAATGTAATAAAATTTAATAAGTGAATATTATAAAACTGATTTATTGAAAAGTATCTACTATTTGGAATATGAGAGGGGAATACCTTTATCTTCCAGTCACTATTTTCCTCCCAGATTTTGTATACTGGTGTCCCTCTTTTTCAACAGCTCTTTTAAATGGCATTTTACTTAAATTTCATAAATTTTCCCCAATTTGGGTTAATAAAAGTTTCTTATTCAAATATTTAAGTGTAATTCCAGTTCAGTTTACAATTTCAAGGTCAATTGTTATCTCCTTTCCTCCCCATCCCTCACTTCAGGCTAGTGCTGTACCTTCAGGGACTCGAAGTAGAAGGTATAGGAAAAGTGGGGCATTGGTTGGATCTTAGAAACCATCCTTTCCTTGCCTTCTCCTTTAGGTTAATGAGAAGGAAAATTAGGAAAAGAGCAAGTCTCTTCTTATGTAACTGGAAAAGATGAGTTCTTTTTCTTTGCTCTATCAAACCAACACCTGGCATGTTGTCTATGACCTAAATGAAAATGGTGGCAACCTCCAACCTATCCCCACAAAGACGAGCTTATCTTCACTCAGCAAGCTTCAGTATTTTTAATTCCTGTAAAAGGACCTGGCCAGTACGTCTGGCTGAACTTGTGCTGGTACACCTCCCCTAATGCGTGTGTTTCCCTATAATCCTTTTTCTTGTGGTGGACCTAGAAAACCTGTATCCTCCTAGAGTAACTCTCAGATCCAGGGACACACAGGGCACCAATCTTCCTTACTTTCCAAAGCTGGAAACAAAGGGAGGCTGCTGTCTTAACCTTTTCCTCCCTGGAAGTTTTTCACTTTGTCTAATCTCACCTACTCTCATTTCCACCACTCTTGCTACATAAGGAGCCAAGATCACTGCCTAAGCAGACACTGTGTGAAACATAGTGCTGTTTTTCCCTTCTTGTAAGCTCTCCGTATAGTTTTGGGTAATTCTTTTTAATCACCTGTCTCTAGTGGTTTGAATTCAGAAGGGAAATAACCTATTACTTTCTCCAAAAGACATTTTCCTCTCTCCTTACCCTCTTCCATCCACTGGCATAGGGATAGAGACAGCAACAGGTAGTTTGTTGTTGGTATCTGTTAGATCCAGTTCTCTCATCTTTCACTGCTCGGTAATTCTGGTGCAGAGTAGCCTGTCCCTCAGGGCTGTTGAGTCTTGGAACTTTAAAGCGAAGTATTTTATGCATTTAATTTCTCAGCTATAGGTGTTAGCCACAAGTCTACAAATATCCCCAAATTTTAATCAACATCCTGTTACACATGCAATAATAAAGATTCAAAGAGAGTTTTCTGGCCTATGGAGGAAGACATACTTGCTATTAAAAGAATGAAGAAAACAGTCCTGAAATAAAGGAAGTAGCATTTTAGGTGGTTTATCATAGTGATATATAGTTAAATGAAGTTAAATAACTAAATATCTAGATAAAGTATAATAAACATATATGTATACACGTACATACATATATACACAAAGTGTGCATATAAATATATATATATACACACACACACAGATATATCTCTCCCCAGAACTTTCATTTTTATTGTTTTATTTTTATTTATTTATTTTTTTTGACACAGAGCCTCACTCTGTCACCCAGACTGGAGTAAAATGGCATGATTGCGGCTCACTGCAACCTCTGCCTCCTGAGTTAAAGTGATTATCCTGCCTCAGCCTCCTGAGTAGCTAGGATTACAGGTGCACGACAGCATGCCCGGCTAATTTTTTTGTATTTTTAGTAGAGCCGGGTTTTCACCATGTTGGTCAGGCTAGTCTCAAACTACTGACATCATGATTTGCCCATCTCAGCCTCCCAAAGTGCTGAGATTACAGGTTTGGGCCACTGTGCCTGCCCAGTATGTATATTTTATAGAAATAAAACCATTATATATAAATATGTATTATGATATATTTGATGTCTATCATTATATATAATGATTTTATTCCTATAAAAATGTATATTTGAGATTACATAATCATGGAAAAACCTGAGAAGATAGTTAATAAATAGTCATTAGCACTTGCCTCTTAAGATTACTAAGAAGGATGCAGGAATTGGGAACTTGTTTCTTTCAATATTTCTAAAGAAAATAGTATTTTTCTGTCTTTAAGAGTTTTTTAATCTGAAATACCTTTGGAATAATAAAGCTTTTGCCCAGGGGAGTGCAAGTGTTTGAGCTGTTCTAGGAACTCTGTGTAGCAGCTATATACAGATCCTGGAGACCAATGGCAAGCTAAGAAGTAGAAGAGATGTAGCAATTGAGAAATCATCAGAATGGATTCTGAAGATGTATGGGGAGATATCAAAGATGGCAACAGAAAGGGAGAACAAAAAAAGGGAACCTGGGAGTTTATTGTGTTTTTGGACATGCTGATTTTGAGCTGTTGGTAGGATATGGAATAAGCCACTGCAAGAGCAAAACTAGAGCATGAAAGAGTCCTCAGAGTGGGCCATGGACTTAGGAGTTTCCACACATGTGTTATGGGTGAAGTGATTGGAGAGACCAAACAGGGGCCACAGGAAGGAGAAAAATTAAGAAATAGTGTCAGCTAAAGCCTACATTTATACAGTATAATGAGATTTGACTAATGATTAAGATTTTAGGAGGCAAATCTGTGAGAAACACTATAAATGGTAAAACTAACCAAAGGAAATCACATGTTAAAGGCAAATATTAGTTTCTTATATTTTTGAAGCTGCTGTTGAAGATTATCCAACTTTCTTGAATAAATTAATGTGTCACTTAAAAAATCATACGTTGTAAAATACAAGTTTTGGTTACTTCCCTCTCTCTAACATATACTTTTTCTCTAACTTCTCTAACCTCTCTTATACCCTGCTGTTTCTCAGCACCTAACATAGTGCCTAACAAGTCATAGAATTTAATGAATTTGTAATAAAGGAAAGTCATTCACATACATGCAAACTCATACTTCAGAACTGTTGGGGAAGAACTGATCTCAAATGGCTTCACATATTGAAACCATTCTAACCTTTCTTGGAAAGCTCTCTCTCTGTCTGCCCCTGTTTCCTGTTAATCTTTATTAGAAAAAACAGGAAGAATTCAGCTATTCAACAATTGTACAAAGCAATTTAAGTGTTATTTGTTAAAATAGAGTTTGTCTTACACTTTATTGTTACCTCACCCTCCAGCCCCACCTTACGGAGAAAAAGGGAAAACGTTGTGAAATTCTACTGCTATAAAAATATAGTTACTTTTGGGTCTGGGCGTGGTGGCTCACACCTGTAATCCCAGCACTTTGGGAGGCCGAGGCGGGTGGATCACGAGGTCAGGAGATGGAGACCATCCTGGCTAACATGGTGAAACCCTGTCTCTACTAAAAATACAAAAAATTAGCCTGGTGTGGTGGTGGGGCCTGTAGTCCCAGCTACTCGGGAAGCTGAGGCAGGAGACTGGTGTGAACCCAGGAGGCAGAGCTTGCAGTGAGCCGAGATCGTGCAACTGCACTCCAGCCTGGGCTACAGAGCGAGACTCCCTCTCAAAAGAAAAAAGAAGAAAAAATTTAGTTACTTTTTAGAGAGAAATTCTATCAAGTAGTTCAAATTGATTCACTGATCTGTACCTCTCTCATCATAGCAAAGTAATAAATTATTAACATAGATGACAAACAAATTGAATACACACAAATTAAGCAGGAGAATTGACTAAGCATCTACAGTGGACTCTGGTATTGCATCTGCAAGAGAATTTTTTTGAGACAGAGTCTCACTCTGTCACCCACACTGTAGTGAAGTGGCCCGATCTCAGTTCATTGCAACCTCCACTTCCCATGTTCAAGCGATTCTCCTGCCTCAGCCTCCCGAGTAGCTGGGGCTACAGATGCACACCTGGCTAACTTTTGTATTTTTTGGCAGAGACAGGGTTTCACCATGTTGGCCAGGCTGGTCTCAAACTCCTGGCCTCAAGTGATCTGCCTGCCTCAGCCTCCCAAAGTGCGAGGATTACAGGCATGAGCCACCATGCCTGGCCTGCAAAAGACAATTTAATTTTGCTTGAAATCTGGAAAGCTTCCTGTCTGTCTTATACTATTCGTAAATTATCTTGAAATTCATATTAAAATAATATTTCATGTTGACAATTTTGTCCTTCAGCTTCTCCAATTTTACCTTCATCTCCTTTCACTTAACATTCATGTAGGTATGTTATCTTGGTGAGAAAAACAGATTTGGAATAAGAATGTCTAAATTTGTGTTTGTATGGATTGTTAATTTGGGGCAAGCCATTTCATGTTACCTCTGAAAATGTATTCTTATCTCTACCATGGGTAACCCTACCTCAGAGAGATTTGCTTCGTTTTCAGATTAAATATTATACGTATAGTACTTAAGTGTCATAAATACTCAGTTCTCATCAATGAATTAAAACATACCTGACTGTGAAACTTTTAAGAAAAATCACCTTTTCTTCTTTCTTTCTCTTTCCTTTTCTCCTTCCCTTCCTTTCTTCCTTCCTCTTCTTTTTCCATTTTTAATCAAATCATTCAACTAAAAGTGCCAACACAGGTTTCAATGTTTGAAGCCATTTGAGATCTATTTTCCCCCAGTAGTTCTGAAGTAACAATTTACATGTACATGAATAGCTTTTCTTTATTACAAATTTATTAAATCCTCTGACTTGTTAGGTACTATGCTCGTTGCTGAGAAACGGCAGGGTATAAAAGCAGACCGAGCCTTAGCTTTTAGTCCTCTTTGCGAGTGTCATTATAAAAATAGTCATTACTATTAGCTAGCACCCTACTCACACTGAAGCACTGCAATACCACCTGCAGATATTTTCTGAGTTACATGAAAGGAAATCAAAATCAGGCATCTGCTCTGACTAGTGGAGAGTGGGGTTGGAAACATCCAGGATGTTTTCTTATTTTCAACTTTTTAATTCTAGACCACAGGTTGGTAAACTGGCTCATAGACCTCATTCAGTTCTTTGCCTGTTTTTGCAAGTAAAGTCCAGATGGAACTCAACCATGCTCTTTCGCTTACCTATTGTTGATGGCTGCTTTTGGGCTACAAAGGCAGAACTCAGTAGTTGCAGCAAAAGTTTGTGGTGCGCAAGGACAAAAATATTTATCGTCTAGCCCTTTACAGATAAAGTCTGTTCCTGCTCTAGAGAAAAATCTCTACCAATGTCTACCAGAGAGCTGGTTCCCTAAACAAGCCAGAGACATATTATAATTGCCTCCATTCTGTCTACAGTTAACTGTTCTTTGCTTTGCTGGTCCTTCAAATAAAATGTCCCTACTTGTTGCATGTGAAGAAATTTTCCAAAATGTCCTCATAATTCTCTTGTTGTGACCCATACCATTTGCACTAACCTAAGAGATTTCCTGTAGTTATACAAAATGGTGACTATCTCAGACTTTGAGCCCTTATGTTTTCCCATTTCTTTTCATTTTTATTTTGAGTCCCATCCTCCCCTCACTCTTAAAAAAAATAGAGGAAGAATATTTGGTCAGAAAATCACCTCACTGTAGTGTAGAGAAACTATTGGAGTGGTAGGGTCCAATCAGGATGCTGGAGCTGCCTATGGTTAATAACTGACAGAAACTCCCAGACACCGGCTGATGCTATTAATACAATGCCAATACTTACTCCTAGCCACTCAAACAGCAAGCTCCACACTATATGCAGCTTATAGGTATTCACATTTGAGCAGCACATCAGACACCAGCCAACAGGCTTTCTTGTCCTACTTGGGATCTATGCACTCCAGCATGTGCTTCTGCTCCCTTGCCCATGTCCACACTCTCCTGGCCTTGTGTATACTGTCTATATCCCCACTGTGACACACCTTCAACTTTAGAAGGAGATATCATAGAGTGGAAACAATACTGGATAAGGACTGAGTAAAGGCAGGTCCAAGCACTACTATGGACTTTAATGGCTTGGTGACTTCAAATAATTTGATTTCCCTCTCTAGGCTTTAAAGTCATCACTATGGATTTAAGAGTCATTTAACAACAGTGGTTATTTTTGACTCTGTAAATCAGTAGGCACAAGGAAAGTATTTATTTTTCTTCCTTGCAATAATTCTTTAATTTTGTGTTGACCAAATGTTCGAGAAAAGCACACTTAATAAGCAACCCAAGGCCACATTGCTGGTAACTAACAGATTAATCCCAGCTACATTTGACTCTAAAACCCCTACTTTTTTTCCCCATGAATCCATTCAGTTTATTTGTAACAAGTTACCGTAAAGAAACACGGCCAGAACTCTGAGAACTCAGACTGCTGGAAGCTCCTCAGATCTGCTTCTGTTTCCTAATATTGAATCGATCCCTCTGAAATATTTTTGAGAAAGTAAGCAAACTGGGCTTTTTAACTCTGTGGTGGGTTTCAGTAAGCTGGGCTTTGACAGTTACAAAAAGTTATGGTGTTTAAAAACACTAGCTACCAAAATACAGCCAAGTGTTGTGGCTCACGCCTATAATCCTAGCACTTTGGGCGGCCAAGGCGGGAGGATCACCTGAGGTTAGGGGTTTGAGATCAGTCTGGCCAACATGACAAAAACCTGTCTCTACTAAAAATACAAAAAAAAAAAAAAAAAATTAGCCAGACGTGGTAGCATATGCCTGTAATCCCACCTACTTCGGAGGATGAGGCAGGAGAATCACTTGAACCTGGGAGGCTGAGGTTGCAGTGAGCTGAGATCATGCCACTGTACTCCAGCTTGGGTGACAGAGTTAGACTCTGTAAAAAAAAAAAAAAAACACTAGCTACTGAAATACAAAGTAATAGAAATAGTCAACCAGAGGAAAGTAGCTGAGTTAATAGTGTAATTAAAAAAATAATAAAGTGTAAGATGATGCCAATTAAGACTTGCTTTATCCGCTGTTGGGAATAAGTATCTTCATTTTCTGTATAACCATAGTTACATAAGGACATTTGATTTATGACCACCATATCATTAGTTGATCTGTGTCTGATTTGCTCTAATCATGAGTGCTTTTCATGAGCACATATTCCCAGAGATGCTTTTGGTTTTGTGTTTCCAGACCCACAAAACTAGCTTGCTCTTTTACTCAGTTTTGAACTTTCACTTACATGTTCTTATTTTGCCATTTCCTCAGAATTTTAGTTTTGAGCAATCTAAGAGAGATTGCACAGGAAAAATATTGTAGAATAGTTGTAAGAAGCACTGTTTCTTGAAAGTGATATTTTTAAATCCATTGACTTGTTTTTATAAGTCGACTGTCAACATATTGTGAGATGCTTTTCAAGCTTCAGTATATATGAGATTCAAATTCAGCAAATCTGGGATGGAACCCAGGAATTTGGATTTGTAACAAGCATCCAGATGGCAGCAGGCTGGCCGTTGTACCACACAGGAGTAAGCATGTAATTGATTGTTGTATCATTTATTTCACACAGTGTGACACTGTGCTGGGTATTTAGTAAGAAATGAATCAATAATCAAAGGTGTTAGTAGAAAGGGGGCCATATAAGGTACTCATTCATTCATCTGGTAATTCAATGGTTTAGCCCTCAATGAGTGCCTGTCAAGTACTGGACAGTATTGCCCATACTGGAAAAAGATACATTGTTATACTACATGCTTCTGAATAGCACGGTGTCTAATGAGGGCTTTGGAAAAGTGAAAGCATCATTTTGACATAATATGTAGATGTTAGTAAAGTGATAATTGATAGGAGTTAAAGAAGTGATGAACTCCTACTACTGAAACATCCTTACTGTGCAACACTGAAAGAACTACCCAGTTTCTTGTAAGTCTCTGTTTTTTGATTCATACAAAGGAGATGCTAATAATAAAAATGCAAAAATAATATCTTCCCTCAATATGATTATTATATGAAATGAATTAAGTGAAAGTAAGTTGGTAAACTGTGAAAGGCAACATATAGGCAAGTAGTAATATTTATAAATCTCTTCTTACTTTATGGATTTAGGTAGGTCTCTTCAGCCCAATTTGGTATGGTTGATTGAATACCTAAGCTAACATTTTCTATCACCACACAGGGTAGCAAATTGGATATCTCTATCTGATTTTTGATTGAGGGAGGCATAGGTTACCTATCTCAATGGCGTGAAATCTCAAGAACTTGGGGCTGCATACTAATGGCATTCTACTTGAGATTTTAGAATCTTTTCCCTTAAAGCTGCAATGACAAACAACTGATGGAGCTGCTAGATGTAATAAAGACCCGTGTTCTGAGATTCATGAGCAGTGTTTATCCCTTTACCAAGTGTGCAAAATGTATACCATTGTGGGGTGATCTTTAAAAATGATCCTTGCCTTACTATATTTTTGTTATTTGAGCATTATAAATATATTTTACTAATACTTTGAATTGACTTTATGAACTTTTTCTGTGATCCCAGCAATGATCAGAACTTACATGATGGTGGGCTTCAGTAATTATCACTGATGTTGTACTAAGCTTCATGGGAAATGCAACGTATCAGAAATTCAGTGATAAATTAGCTTGAAATTTTGTTGACAAACATTTTAGTAAATCTTTTTTCTTCTGAGCTGCAATAACATTTTATTTGTACAATATGTAAATGATACAAAACCATAAGAAAGAGAAACTTTCATCTTCTGTATATTAATCAAGGGCTTAGCTATACTGTACTAGTGGAGATATATTCAGCGTGACATTTTCCACACAATGTGTCTAGTTCTGAAATTACTACCTGATTGCACGGTATATGTGTCTTCCTGTGAAAAAATAGGAAAAGCAGAAAATAAACCTATTTATCTTGGCAGTCAGCACCCTGAATTTTGTATTTAATGAGTGTTAAACAGGTAGAATCATAGTTGAACATAGCAGATCTAATGGTCTAATTTGAAAAACATTAGTCCCTTTTTATTGCCTATCTGATAAACAAGTCACGTAAAATTATTCTTGTTCCCTAATACTTTCTATGTAGAGTCTGTGTTTTGAGACAGTTGGTAAATTGTGAAAGGCAACATATATTCAAATAATAATACTTGTAAACCTCTTCTTACTTTATAGAGGTGACCAGGTCTCCTAGCCTCCGTTCAGTATGGGTGACTAGATGGCTAAGCTTACTTGCCTTACTTCATAGGTAGGGAATTTTAGAAGCCTTCAAGAAGAATATGTTGCAAAAATAAAGCAAACCTAAATAAAGTAAATAAGGCCCTGTCCAGAAAACCACAGGCAGCACACTCTGTGTTTCCATCACACCATGACTATCCACACAGAGCTGCTGGCTGAGCGTGCTGCTGCATCTAAAAAGCACCCCAGCCCAGGCGTGCTCCACTTCACACTTTAACTAAATGTATTAAAGGATAGAATGCCCTTAAAAGCAGATTGCACCTTATGGTCTTCTTTTTCAAGGGGTTTAAAAATGTTTAAGGAAGAGTAATCCCTATTTGGGATTTATGATTATTACTCATCGGCTTTATTGTTCATCCTGCTTTCACACTGAGCATCCACATCACATCCACAGGAGAGCATCCAAAGGCAGCCTGATCACTTAAAGTTGTTTTGGTAATAATTTATCCCAGAGTCTGACTCCATTGTTCTGCATGTATTATATAGAACTTCTATGGAACATCAAACATATTTATTGATAGGAGGAAATTGTGTCTTTATGAGTGTTTCTGTAATGAAATAGGATGAGGGATGTGGAAAGCCACTGGCAGTTTCAATTCAAGCAGCACCCTTCAGGAAGAGAAAAATGGGAATGTTTTTATGAACATGAAATAAAACTCTAAAAATAGATGAGATGTTCTAATATCCACTGTTTGATAATATATAGGCATATTGTCCTTTGTGAATGAAGAGGGCACTGCAGAATCTTTCTTGTTGCCAAGTATTCACAGTTAGAAGAAATATTATGCACGTTCTCCTTGATATTCTTACAGCCTGGTCAGTGAGTACTTCCACAGGAATTAATGAAGAATACTGGTTTAGTGAGGGGTTTATTTACCTCCCGCTGCAGACTAACCCCTGCCCAGAGACACCAACACAAGGGGAATTGAGTCTTACGTCGGACACTATTGGTGTGATAACTCTCCATCTGTGGAACACTGACTGGCTTGCAATAAAGGCTATTACCTCGTTGGCCATGTACCATATCATTTTGCTGCCTACTAATGCTTTGCTCTTTTTTTTTCTCCCTCTCTTTCAATTTGCATTTAGAAGAGCTAGCAACCTCACTTGGCAAAGCTAACTGCTGATGTAGCTGACAATAAAGCTCTATGTCATCACTTGAATACCAAAAACTATAAGGAAACGAAGAGCTAACGCATATTATGTTGATTTTTTTTTCTGAAGCCAAAACCTATTTTAATTTTGGTGAAATAGTGAAAAAGACTTATCGCAATGTGGGCCTAAGTCATAACCTTCAAATTGATGTTGAAAGGTCAAACTTGAAAACTACAGGAGGTAGAAAGAAGTTAATCGAAAGAAAAGAAAGAATGTAAAAATCGATGAGAAATACAGTGAAACTTGGAATACTCTGTTGTAAGAAAGGGCTTAATATTTTATTTGGTTTGGTTTAATATTGGAAGGAATTAGTTCAGATGATATAGCTCTTATATAAATAATGTTATGGAATACAGTCCTCCCAAAATACTGGCTGAGGATAAATATGGTTATTAAACTATCTTATTTACCTGCCTAGCATTGAAAAGTAGGTTAATTAATAGATTAAAGTACAATTTGGCATAGTTGTTACTCTCATGGGACTTACAGTCTAGATAAAAGTAGGTATCCATATCCTTTTATGCTCTGAAATGTGTGCACTTTTCTTTCTCTGCAATTTCAACATTAGGGCTGTGCTCTTCTGAATATTCATCAACTTCTGTTATGTAGAGGACCTGGAGAACATTAAGTAGGAAATTAGAAATTCCAAAACATGGGTTTATCAATCCCAGGCAATTGGCATATTCATCAGAAGGACTTTAATGCCAAGGAAAACAAGGTTAACAATGCCCAATCTACATTTTGAAAACAAACTCTTCACCTCTCTCTCTTTCTTTCTCTCTCTCTCTCTCTCTCTCCATGTATATGTAGAGATATTTCTATCTATGTGTAGAAATAGCTTTCTATATTACATATATACTTCTATGCAGAGATATCCATATATAAAAATATCTATATTATATATAGATGTTTCTACATATAAATAAAAAACTAACATAACATATTATACAAAGATATAAATATCTTTATATAAATGTATTTCTATATAGATATTTGTATATATTTAGATTCTATATATTTATAAATATTACATATTTAGAAAATTATACTATCATATAATATATAAATACATATATTTCTATATAGAAATATTTGAATATATATTATAGAAATATTAAAATATTTCTATGCAATATAAACATATAATTATATACAGATATTTCTATATTATCTCTTTATAGCATATATGATATATTAGATAATCTAGACATATTCGATACTATATGGATATTTCTATATAGAAATATAGTCATTTATATAGATATATAATATATAGATATATAGATTATATAGAATATGTGTATATACACACACACAGAGACATGCTCAGATAGATATATATTAAACTGGTTTTCATAGGTTAGATCAGTGTCCAAATTTAGCCACCTTCTGTGATGTTTGAAGCCCCCTCTCCATACTTCCTCCCTTCTTGAGTGTTTTGTCATTTGTTTCCTTTCTCCTGTATCTTAAACATCTAGTCTCGAAATGATGTTGCAACTTCATTTCAACATTTGCAAGTCTATAATCTTAACCATAAAACCCTCCTTGACTATAGCTGTCACCTTTCTTTTCATAGTCAAGCGTCTTGAAAGAGTTGTTTTCTCTAAGTGCATACCTCCTCACATCTCATGCATTTGCCTTAGTATAATATGAAATTTGTACCACCAGTCCACTATTGTAGTCAATGACTTCTACATAGCTAAAGCAAAAGCACATATTTTTTATTTTTTTTTCTAGTTTTCTCTGTGGCATTTCATTTCAGAAACATTCTTCTTGCTTTGCTTCCAGAACTCTACTCTCTTCTGCTTTTTCCTATGTCTTTGGATATTTATTCTCAACTACTTTCAGATTTTTTTTTCCCTTTGTTTGTGACTTCAGTGGCAGGATTTTCCAGGGCCTTCCGTAACCTTCCACCCTTCTTTCTATACATTATCCTTGGATGATCCTATTTAAATTCAAGACTTCAAGTATCACCTTGAATATTATGACTTCCAAATCTGTTTCTCCCACTTAAAATTCTCTCCTGAAATTCAGAAGTGTATATTCAATACCTACTTGATATTTCTATTTGAATATCTGATGGCTATCTTACATTAAGCACATCCCAAAGATAATGTATTATCTTATTACTTTCACT
This sequence comes from Macaca thibetana thibetana, assembly GCF_024542745.1. Lineage (NCBI taxonomy): Eukaryota > Metazoa > Chordata > Mammalia > Primates > Cercopithecidae > Macaca > Macaca thibetana. The sequence goes on from NC_065592.1 coordinate 71,081,607, forward strand.
TTTTCCCTTCTGTTTCCTCTCTTTAACAATACAGTTTCCAAGGATTAAGATGCTTCTTTCTTCCCACCCTTTCCACATCAAGATCAGTTACTCACTTCCCTAATATCACTTCCATCTGTCCTCTCCTCTGTAGTGTCACTGCCATAGCTCATGTTCTCAGCTGTTCTCATCTAGGTTATTTGGCAAAGCCAATTGCTGATGTAATTAAAAATAAAGCACTATATTATTGTTTAAATTTTTTTTAATTCAGAGGTATGGAGGAAAAAGGAGGTTAAAGTCTAGTTTCTAATGACTTGAGTAATCCTCTAATTTTAATACATCTCAACTTAAAATTGTGATAATACTACTGTCTTCCCTGAAGGATTAGTATAATGATGAAGAGAGACAATACATATTAAAAGCTAAGGACAGTGTCTAACACAGATTAGATATGAGACATTAGCTTTTCCTTTTATTTATTAAGAAATACCCCACCTCCAATCTTGCCTTTTTCCAATCTATTCTCCAACCAGAAGACAGAATCATATTTCTAAAAAGAAGTCAAAATAAAAACATCTAAACATCCTTCCAAGGCTTAGAGGGCACCCTCACCATCCTAATCTCTTACACTGGCCCAACTTCACCCCACCCCTCAAATACTATGCTCTGGTTTTAAAGAAATCCTTACTCTATTCCCAAAGAACCTTCTTTTTTCATGTCCATTTACCGTTGCAGAAGCTTCTCAGTTTACCTAGAACTCTCTTTTTTCATTAAACTAAATACCTACTCAGCCGTCAGGACTCACACACCTTGCCAACCTTTCCATAATCTTCTATTATTCAATCTGTGTCCAGGATTATCCTACTTATTTCCAAAATGATTGTGCATAGTTCATTCATGACACTTTATATACTTTAATTGTCTATATTATAATATATCCTACCCAATAGTACAATCAGCTCTTCTGTTGGTACATTACCTTTTCATAACTCTACCTCCAGTAACATGCTTTTAATTAATGCAGAGGACCTGAATTAATTTTTAATTAGACTGGCTACGAGGAGTTTAATTCTCCTTTCCACTCAGCAGTTTATACATTCTGGTTCCTCTTTCTCTGTAGATACATATTTCTAAGATTTCCCTTCAGTTAATAAGTGGGAAAAATAAAAATATAAAACTCCCAGAGAAAGCATTCTATTACTTATGATTAAGCTCAGCATCACATAACAAGAATAACAATGTCAACAGTGGCTCTTTTCACAGGGCAAAACCCCAAATTGGGGTTCATTCTGGGAGGTCACGTGAGTTCTTGACTTTGTGCAGGACAGAATTTTAAGAGTTAGCCCACAGAGTAAAGGGAAAACAAGCTTATTCCAAAACTGACCACATAATTGGAAGTAAAACACTCCTCAGCAAATGCAGAAGAACTGAAATCACAACAAACAGTCTCTCAGAACATAGTGCAATCAAATTAGAACTCAGGTTTATTAAGAAAATTTTTAAAAATTATAGTGGCTACTCCATAGGCTTAGAGCTGCTGGTTGGCTACTTTTATGGTTATTTCTTGATCACATGCTAAACAAGGGGTGGATAATTCATGAGTTTTCTAGAAAAGGGCCAGTTTCTAAATGTTTTCTTATGTGATCATGAATTTTTTCATATAACCATGTTTTAGGATATAACCCCAACAAGTTTTGGGGTCTCTTAAAAGTCTTACCAGTTCTAACAGATAAGATCAGAAGTCATGATATAATAATAAAAGTAGGTCTACTAGGAATTTATTTCATTCTTAAAATCCATTTAGGGTCTATGAGAAAACTTAGAATAAACCTTATGTAATTGAACTTGAACAACTATATGTATTTGGAAAGTGGGGTTGTATCCTAGATGCATTGTCTTATTTAAAGATTATTTTGGTTGTGATAAGATCACAGAAACTTATAGCAACAGTAACAGGCAAAGGGGAACCTTCTCTTTAGGCTTGCCAGATTTAGCAAATGAAAACACAGTGCATGTCGTTAAATTTTGAATTTTAGGTAAACAAAAAATAATGTTGGGGGGTATAACTGTATTACTTGGGATATACTTATAAAAAAGAAAATCATTTCATTTGAAATTTAAATGTAACTAGACATCTATATATTATCAGACAATATACTGTTCTGAAGCATGTCTTTCTTTATTATGAACCTGTATATTACTGCATCAATTTGGGAGAACCAGGAAAGCTCTGAAGGTAAAGACCATGTTCTATGTAAGCACTACAGGGTAATGCATTCTAGAAACATTTTGATTTCTATTTGGATAATAAACCTTTAAAAGTATTACGTTCATCAGTCGTTACAGAAATAAAGTGGAGTTTTCTTGGACAGTTAAGTTTTGGGATGGTTACAAAATAAAGAGTAATTATACACAGAACCATACTATTGAGAGAGGACTTGTTTTGAAGCCCAACTCTATCATTTGACTCTGAGTACATTTTCTAAGTTTAAGGCTTAGTTACTTCATCTGTAAAATGCAGATAATAGTACTCGCTTTATAAGATTTTTGTTAGGATTAAATTAGATAATGTTTGTAAAGAGCCTGGCACAAAGGTAATTCACACTAAGTAGCAGCCTTTGTGATAGCAAAATGATCTCTAGAAGAATTTTCGCTTCTAATTATAGAAAGCCAATCTAGCAGTCTGGATCCAATTAGGAGGTAGAAACCATACAGTAGGATAAAGTGTGAGTAGTATAATAAAATAAATAAATAAATAAATTAATTAATAAATAAAAAACTATGGTAAACGCAGAAGGAAATTTTATATGGCAACCTAGACAGACAACCCTTGATCCAAGGAAGGACAAATCAGGAAGACTTCCCTTGGAGAAGACGTGGTTTGGTAATGGAGAGCAGAGATGTTCACTGGTTTGGCCTGGCTGGAGCTGTCTGGTGCTGCTACACAGACATGCCACCCTTTATAGTGCAGTGCCAGCAGGCGAAGAACAAGAGATCAGCACCTGGTGGCTGGTGTGAAGTGCAAGGTAGTCCAGGTATTGGTGGAGGTGGAAGGCTTTCAGAGCCTGCACCTGGCAGGAGGAGCCACCACTTGGTGTTGTGAACCTCTGGGACACAGGTGGTTGAATGCAGGCCAGCTAGGTAGGGCTTGCCCAGGGCATCCAAGATGTCTGTGGAAATATTGCCAGGTCAAGGTAACAGGGTCACAAAAGGACAAATATTGGGCCAGTGGCTGCTGGGACGTTCTCTACTAGATATTCTTACACCTACACTGCTGACCCTCCTGGTCTGGGCTGGAAATTGCAGGAAGCCCCTTCCTCCTGCAATTTCCCCCCAGTGCCTTCTACTGAGAAAGCTTAATATCACCTTCACATTAAGGAGAAATACTTAAACAAATTCTGTTGTTTATTACATTAAAAGTGCATTGGGAGCTGAGGCAATAAATTGGTAAGTGACACAGCAGATATGCCTAACAAATACAGAGATAATCTAGAAATCACACCACCATAAAAATGTGTTCAAATACTGTGTTCTGCTCTATAGCTCTTTCAGTTCTGTGTTTTTTGATATGAAAAATTGGCATATATAGGTATAAGGTTACTTTAGTTCATAATTTAAATATGAATATCCATCAGCATCATGATAGCTGTGCATATGCTGCAAAATAATTTGAAGAATTACAAAATAGCACATCAAAGAGATGCTACGGTCTATTGAATCAAAACTCCAGTTTTTGAAAGCTGCCTAAACATAATTTACCTTTCTGGTGTCGGTTTAAAATTTGCACAATAGACCATAATGACTTCTGAAGATCTCCTGTAAATAATGATCCATTTAATATGTTTTGCAAAGAAATATATTTTAAACAGTCTTTAATATTGCATTGATATATTGTGAGAGGGCTCATTTTTTCCTCTTTTAAAAAAATGTTTCTCAGAGAAAATAATAAAAGAAAAATTACTATGCTGATCATGATGCCAGATAAAAAGTAAGAATCCTTGCAAATATGAAGTTAGTTGAACTGCTGAGAATTGCTATATTATGGCAAAGTGACATGGTATTTGAATGTATCACACTGGTTATCAGGTCGGCACTGATCTACAGAGATCTAAAATAAACCACGTTGTAATCTCCGGCACTCATAAACTTTCCTTCCTCTAATTTCTTTATCTCTAATTATAAAATATATATATTTACACACACACGTATATACATATGTTTTTATCAACAATTGATTATTTATTATATGCCAGACACTGTACTGAGTACATTGTATTTTAATCACACTCCTCCTGTTACGACAACATGTGAAGAAGGTATTATTGTCATCATTCCACAGATGAGGACCGTGAGGAGACTGTAACAGAGCATCATTTCAAAAGCTGAACAGCTGGGATTTGAAGAGTTATCTGTCTCCAAAACTCCCACTGATTTTAGTCATGTTTCTAACTCTAGATTAAAGTAGAGATTTGTACTTTATTATTAGAAGTGTTATCCAGAGCACTGCTTCTCAAATTTTCACGTACCCACAAATCACCCGAGGATCTTTATAAAACACAGGCTCTAATTTAGTAGGTTGGGGGTGGGCCTGAGATTCTAACAAGCTGCCATTTGGTGCCGATACTACTGGTCCATGAGCCATACTTACTGTAGAAATGAGTAAGAGAAAAATGTGATTGGAAAAGACTGATATATTAGTGAGATCCAAATAAGCTTAAGATTTCAGCAGTTCAACTTAATAGAAAAACTAAAGAGATCAATGAAGGATATGCTTTATAACTTCTTGACTCTAAAAGAAGAAGGGAGAATTTGGAAGATCCTGCATAAATGTCATGAAGAAACTCACAACAAGGACAAAAGTGTATCAAAAGTAGATGACAAAAAGAACAGAATGCTTATCCATCTGTCACACCCAGGGACAATGATCGTGAAGGCAATTATCATTAGAACTCAAGACAATGTCTTTCTCAAGATAGCTGAATGCTTAAAACATGTGATAATTTAATAACTGACTGAATGATTTATCATTAGTTATGTTCATTATCAATGTAATCGTGAAGTTTTAACACTTAAATTGTTTATATTTGTTAAATGATTTCTCTTAACAGTTTTCAAAATTATTCCACATACTTCATAGGATGCAATTATATATATATAACCTGCAGCCTAGCTATTATATGTATGGTCCCTGAACCAGCAGCATCAGCATCATGAGACTTTGTTCAGAAGATGAAGCTTAGGCCCCAGCCCTACCCTAAATCTATATTTTAACAATATCAACAGTGGCTTCATATGCACAGTAAAGTTTGAGAACCACTGGTCTTTAGAAGATGTGATTTTAAAACTAGAGCTGGCCATGTAAATACCCTGGAAAATATCTCAGTATTGTTTTTCAAAACTATATTTAAAAAAAATATGTTAGTAAAAATAGATGAAGTTCTGAATATGTAATCACACAGTAGCAATGTTTCCCTTGACAACAAAGTGTTTCTCATATCAACATGAATCACAATAGTCCAAGCAGAGGCTGCTCTTGAAGAATTATTTATCTCCTTTTTTTTTCTATTTTGGTTCTCAAATTTGCTTTTCTCATATTCCTTTTTTTTCTCAAAGATTATAGTGAAAAATTATAATAATTACTGTCTTGGGATAATTGGTTGATGCTGACCACAGGTTATTATTCCATCAGCATCTCAATTTTTGAAGTGGAAGGAAAGAAAGAAAACAGAAACACAGATCATAAGAGAGGAAAAACCACTTTCTTAATTTTGCTGTCGACTTACAGTTTGAGTTTTTGTATTCACACCTGCACTCTGGCCTCAGCAAAACAACAGGTGCAAACTGCAGATGGATCCTATCACAGTTGCAGACACACACATCTGCCACTAGTTACATGATTCTGAATTTGAAATATGCCCAGCAGCAACCAGATTTGCGTCCTGGGGTGGTAGGGCAGAGGGCTTCTGTGAACAGTAAGGATACTTACAGGCTGTACTATTTGCATCTGAGTACTCAATCAAGACCACCTTTGCTAACTTCGTTTCAGAAGCTTCAGTACTGTTTTTTTATTCCCCCTACAGATAGGTGTAATTAAACATCTTTCCACAAATAAAGAAAAAAGGAACTTAATGTAAATATATACTTACATTTTTATTATTACATAATTTTATTACATAATTTTATATATTTATAAATATTTTATTACATAATTTTATATATTTATTTACATATATTTTCATTATATACAGATAAAATGAAAATAGCATAAATTATGTCTCTCAAAACTGAAAATTTAAAATATGATAGTCATGTTAAATTAATTTTTCTAATTTTACACTAAAAAATATCTGATATATTTAAATTTTTATGAAAGCATATAAAGTGTCTGTCAAGTCATATGTATATGAAATTACTAGAGGAGATTTTGTTCATGCCAGATCAAAGTGTATGTGTGTGTATGTGCCTGCAAGAGAGAGAGAATGAGCATAGCTTTATTATTTGAAGCATAACTACATTTTTATGTGTAACATAGACCAGGAATTAATATTCAATACTTTAAATAACTATACCAACACTAATATTTTTACTGTTAAATAATTCTACATCAGTCAAAAAATATCCATGTGTCATCAGACTATATATATATATATACACACACACACACACATCAGTGATTGCACAATGGATACACACGTGTGTGTGTCTGTGTGTGTGTGTGTGTGTATTCTGAAGCTATGGATGACCGATATAATATGAATAACATTATTTAGCACAAAAATATATATGACTATGTTTATAGTCATGTGCAGATTAGATACATCCAAATATTTTGTACATCAGATTCTATGTTACATTTCAGAATAACAGTATTTCCAATTAAAGATGATGTTATTGACATATACAAAAATATTCAGCACTATCAGTAATTAATTACAAATCAAAACAATTGCATATTATTTATTTTTCCTGTAAAATTTGAAAAAAAATTATAATGGTCAGCATCAATGCTTTTCATTCTCTACTGGTAGAGATAAGTGTATGGCATATACCAAAAACATATCAAATCATTTGTGTATTTTGATCTAGATTTTCCAATTCTGTTATTTATACATCATCATTAAATAATTATATGCTACTGGCTTTGTGTGTAAAGATGTTCACTGAAGCATTTAGATGACAGTGACAATTTGAAGACAACCTAAATATTCAACAGAAGGAATTATGGTACATCATGTAGCCATATTAAAAGATACTGTATTTGTACATTAAATGACAGAGGAAAATGTTCACAATATGTTAAAAGAGAGACACAAAATTAAGGATACAGTAGAAAACTAGTTTTGAAATTACATATTCAACCAATATGTGTTGAGCGCCTAATTGCTTGTTTTTGCCAATCACTGTTCTAGGTTCTAGGACATATTGGTGAGTGAAATGGTAACCCCTGGTCCTCACGTGGGTTGTTTTGGCAGAAATAAAACTGGAAACAAAAGTTCAAAACTTTTACTAATAAATATTCTTGATAAGATTACAGGTGATTTTTGTTTTCTTAGTTTTACCTTTGTCTATCCTCCAATCACCTACAATGAGAATGAATTACTTTTATGATTAAAGAAAGGTGATCAGAACAATAGCTATATTAGTTAAAATGCTGCTTAACCAATACTGTCTTCATAAATCTCAGATAATTATCATCTTTCATCCTTCTCAAGTTTTCAAACATTCCTTGTGGACCTTAAAGTTTGGACAATATTCATAAAATAAATATTTCACTTTCCCCCATCTATTCCAAGGGAGCGTACTGGTCTCACTAATTTGTCCAAAAAAAATTCAATGAAAATATAATTAATTGCAATTAATGTGTAAATATGAATCCTTGGTTCTAAAATTGGCTACCCTAGCATGATTTGGCACATTTCTGGGTGATTATCAATCCATTAATACTATTGCTCTGCTAGTGCAAATGTAGTTTTCTGTTCATAATATAAGTCAATACTAATTTACCTGCAACTGTGTGATCTATCTAATTTTGTTATTTAACTAAATCATGTTTACATTTGCATATGACTTTCTTTGAAAATATGTTTAATGGCTGCATAATGTTGTAGTTGTTCAAGTGCTGGGTGGGTAATTATCCTCATTTTCATCGTGGCTCTTATTACATTGAAATAACCTACATTATAAAAGCCCTTTGAAAGATTCCTAACCTATTTCTACTAGCTTATAGCTGATTGTCAGAGCTTGACACATCTTTGTTTCTGTGTCAATGGTCCCCCAAGCAAAAATATCTATGGAATCCAGACTACTAACATAAATGAGTGGAGAAGGCTGGAAAGAAGGGGTCCACCAGGCATTTGGTAAATATATACCAGGAGTAGAAGGGGCCACCAATATTCCTCTTCACCTAATTTTGCAGATCAGGAGCATTAGCCTAAATGTTCTTATTTTTTTTTAATTAGATATCTACTTTTTAAACGTACATTTTCACAGTGGTTTTACACGCTGAATTGACGAAACACAACCCACCAGGCTAACAGGATTTGGTTTTCCCACAGGGAGAGTTCAAGCTTATGAAACTTCACATTGTGCCAGGCGCAGTGGCTCACGCCTGTAATCCCAGCACTTTGGGAGTCCACGGAGGGTGGATCACTTGAGGTCGGGAGTTCCAGACCAGGCTGGACAACATGGGGAAACCCCGTCTCTACTAAAAATACAAAAATTAGCCAGGTGTGGTGGGCGTACATCTGTAATCTCAGCTACTTGGGGGGCTGAGGCACGAGAATTGCTTGAACCTGGGAGGCACAGGTTGCAGTGAACTGAGATTGCACCACTGCACTCCATGCTGGGCTACAGAGGGAGACTGTCTCAAAAACAACAACAACAACAACAAAAAACACTTTCACGTTGTGACTTGATATACATCTCTTCTTTCCAAAGGTTCTTTTGTTTGTGCTTCTGTTTGTTGTTGTTGCTGTTGTTGTTGTTTTCAGGTAGCATGGGAAATGTTTAAAGAAATATTCCAAATTTCTAAATATGTATATGGAAACCTCAGACTGAATTGTTGTCAGGTTTATTGATGATCAATCAGTTGATTCCATTTTAGATTCATTATTTTAAGTACATTCTGGGTTTTTAAATTATTGGGCTTTTAAAATTTTCACTCAATAATAAATCAATGTAGGTCCATAAATGTCGAGATAATCGCTATGAGAATATAGAAAAATTAAGTATATGTGCACAAGTTGTATGTCCAATTTCTTCACTTCTTATGCAATACTCACAGATCTATATTTCAATTTTTAAAGAAAATTCAATGCATAATAAATTTCGAACTTGAGAAATTGGCTATAATCACAATGTTCTAACATTTTGCAAGTAGACAGGAAAAATAAAGAATCAGAACAAAGGGAAGTAATTTATTTTTCCCCCGAACCAAGAATAAACAATAAATGAAATGCTGGAGACCACAAATGCAAGGCAGTGAGTCAGGAAAGAGGGTAATTCTTAGATGTAATATATAGAATAACCTACCAAGGCAAGAAGCAAACCCTACTAAATCTAACTCTTCATATAAGAGCTGGGCAAGAAATCATGGAGCAAGTTAAGTGCCTTTAGCTTGTGTGCCACAGCTGTCACTTGAGGACCGGGTAGAAATTCTGAGTAGGTGCAAAGGCAAAAAACATAAATTGTACGGATTCTATGCCAGAGTGAAGCACTGTTTGATCATGTCCACAACCTCAAGGATGACATTTTGTTCTTCTACATGTCTACCTTCTATTAACTTGTGGGTTAAAGGTGGGGCCGATTAGTCTTCTGGAAGATATGCCCCTGGCATAAAGGGCCATTGGTTACTTTGTGTGGGAGAAAGGTATTTAGAGAAATAATGTTTTACCTGAGGACTCACTCAGTTTTTTAAGAACAGAAATTTTCCCTTACTGGACAGCTTTGATTTAAAAACTTTTAGTAAGTATTTAAAGATTTAGCAAAGACGATGTATCAATAAGATTAAATACCATGCACCAGAGGCTTTAAACTTGTATATATTACTTAATTTAGTACATCACAAATGATATTAATTTAATGTAATTATAATAGCAGCAATAACAGCAGTAGTAACTGACTCTTGAAAGCACCATGTCGGGAATTACGTTGTGTATCTCATATGAGGTGATTCACTTAATTCTTATGTCAATCAATGAGGTAGCTACTACTGTTACCTCTGTTTTTCAAATATAGAAAACAAAGTGGTCGAACTGATTCTGGAGCCAGTGATCTTAACCTCTTTGATTTTCATGATTAGATGTTTTGCCTAGTAAGCGGTGGAGTCTGATTCTAATCTGAGTTTAACCCATAGATTGCTCTCCCCAATCCAGACTGTTTCCACACTGCTGAGCTGCCCTTTATCCGAATGCAAGATCTGCTGGATGTAGTTGACTGAGGACAGCTCAAGTGCGTTTTTAATTTTTTTTTTTGTCACTCAATACCCACCTGACAGCTTTTCTTGGTCACCCTTGAAGCTCTTTTGGGACAAGCCTTTGGAATCCATCAGGAGATACATCCCTCAAAATGCCTGACAATGAAATATTTTTACTAGCAGTCTATTCACTGTATAATAATAATAGCAGCAATAACAGTAGTAGTAACTGACTCTTGAAAGCACAATGCCAGGAATTATAAGGGTTTGCAGAATGCTCTGGGGTTAAACCACCTCTTCTCAAGCATTTCAAATTTACGTTGTTCCTGATATTTTTGGATAGACCGAGGATCTATAAAGAAGACATATAAACTTTGCATCTTTTGTTTTCTTAAAGTGGTTAGACTCAAGTAATCAAATTCCACCTCACCACAGCTATTTGGTTTTTAGCTAGTTTTCTTATTTGTAGAACACAAGTATTAAAAATTTCTCTTTCTTAAACTTGTGAGAATTAATTTGTTAGATTCATGTAGCATATAGTGTCCAGTGCATGGTATGAATTAAAACATTTAAGCTGTTATGATTTTTCTCTTAAAAGAGTTTATTATTTGGATTAAAGACCCATTGGTAAAAACAGAAATGGCCAGCAATCCCCACACATTGCGGTGTGATTGGGTTACTACTTGTGATTCTTTTAATTTATGCTCTAAGTCATTAAAATTGTGTTGCTACTCTTCTGATCCTCACCTTCAAAGGGCTTTAATGTGCATGAATAAATAAGTCATTTCATTCAGTCTGTGTAAAACTAAATATAAAAAGTGTTATAGGCCACATGTTTTGGGTTGGGGAGTTTCCACTTATGGGTGAATTCCTCTAAATTATGCTGGTCTGTGACATGGCAGAAACACATCATGTTTTTTCTTTTCTTTTCTTCTTTCTTTTTTTTTTTTTTTTTTTTTTTTTTTTTTAGCAGTACTGAGTAATCAGATACTGTGCCAAAATCAACTTTCCAGATAGCTCTGTCTGCCTTAATCATTAGACAAACCTATTCTTGAAAGTATAGCTTGCAGGCTGTGCTTGGAGGATATTCAGATATAATCTATGTGCGCTTGATGATCATTTATTGTCTTAGGTGCTAAGAATTCATTTGTCTGCCTCTACCCTTTTAGTAAGAACTTCGTTTTTTGTTTTTTGGTTTTTTGTTTTGTTTTGTTTTGTTTTTGAGGTTAGTGGACCTTGTTTTTAGAGTATTCTATTACCCTCTGGTGGTAGGTAGTATAAATACATAATAAAGGGTCTGTCCTTTCTTCAGGCTAAAATTCAGGAATATTAAGGCTGCTTTTCCACAGAATTTATACGATCAAAGACTCCCTAATTTAACATATGGATCACAGCTTTATTTCCAAGACTGCCAGATATTGTAATATAACTTCCCAAATATTGAGAGATCTCCATACGAGCTAGGTGACACAATTTAATAATGGAGAGAGTACAGAGATGGACGGGGATAGAGAAAGTAAATACCTGAAAGCTAATTATAGTTAACAAAATAACCATCAGATTTTATTCGAACACAGTAAGCTTTAAAGAAATTGCTCTTGTATTAAGACCAAGCTAATTATAATGAGATAGAATCAGAAAATGATAATGTACTTTGATTTTAGAGTGAAATTCAGGAAATAGCTCCAGGGTCTGTTGTTAATGACATCTCCATTGATAAAGGATGTAAAATTGTCCAAGTCTATTAGCCAGTCATTTACTAGTAAATTTGACCAAGTGTAATGACACCTACATTTTCTTATTAAAGTGCTTATTGTTATCTACACGAAAATAGCAAATTGCAGATTTATATGCCATTTAAATTAGGTTACATCTAGGAATATTCATTCTGGTATTCATGGAAAGGCCACTCTTAAAAGAAACTGACTGTGGAACAGTTTGGGAGCATTTTCTGTAGTAGTATCAAGAGATGTTAATATAATAACAGATTCCTTTTTAGCATGAGTTATTTAAATGACAGCTGAACCATTGTAGTGCAAAACAGTCAAGCAGCAGCTTAGTTTTGCACTTTGGCCTTTACTTAAAACATAAAATAACCTCATTATGACAAGTTCCATTATGGTTGGAAATTCATGTAATGCAACTTATTCTTACAACTAATCCAAGAAAGTTTAATTACCAGAAGCATTAATCTCAGTAATAATAACAAGCATTTGTAACAACTGAAATTTTCAGAGGAGTTTCAGATCTAGTTGTTGCCCTTGTAATATTGTCTTCACTTCCCAATTGTTCTCCCTGACTCCAGTCTCAACTTCTAGTTCGTCCACTACATTGATGACCTAAAACACAAATTTTATGATGTAATTTGCATAATGATACATATACAGTGGCTTCTCATTGCCTACAAGGTAAAGTCTAAATCATTAGCAAATAGCAAACCATACAGGCTAGAAAACCTTTGTTGGGGGAACCATGTTTTTTATAACACATGCACACATATGAAGAAACCAAAAATTTATTAAGGATATAGTGACAATATAGGTAGAAGCAGATGTTCCGCTTCTTTGCATGACTTTTCCCTACTTATTTCTTCATTTAAGGAGTTTATAGCTTCCAATGACACAGACACTATAGGCCAGGGACTGCACATATCTGAGGAAATTTTAAAAATGGACCACATATACTAAACATATTCTTTCAATCAGCAGAGTGCTTTATACATATTAGATACACTCAATCATTTTCTAAATTTTACTTTATTTCAGTGTGAAAGACCTGGGAAATAATGGTAATATTCCAGTGTATACATTATGTGAATATACTGGGTAAATGGGAAGAGAAATGTTTTGCTAGATGAAAATAGATGCTATGTAAGTTCCATTCAAATAGATTAAAAAGAAATAAAAAAGCAACAATCTGAGTTTATGAGCGTATATTTCACAGTTGAGAATAAGGTCTGGTCCATTAGATTTTACACAAATAATATCAGGGACAACTTCCTATTGAAATAATATTGTGAAGTTTTTAAGAAAGTGGTCATGATATAACTCTCTCTCTTTTTTTTTTTTTTTTTGTTCTTTAATAATAGTTTTCTTTTCTTAATGTTCTACTAGGCTATGTTCCTTTGGTAGTACCCTGAAGAATGGCAAAACATGTGATTTAAAAACAAAAATGTAAATTTTTAGCCATAGAAATGGATGATGTTTGACTTTGTCAAACAAATGCCCTTTTAAATTTGCCACCATACATGTAGATATGGTTTAAAAATTTAAACATAACAAACTACGTAAAACTCAATATTTTTGACAAAATAAAATGTAGTAGTAATGGTAGTTTTGGACTCAACCACAGCGAAATTTCAAGTTCAAAGAACACTTTATAGAACAAAATGAATATTTAAAGTTACACTGAAAGTTAGAATACCTTTATTTAACAGAAAACATACATTCCAAAACATGCAAATAATTTGTTATAATCAGAACTAAAATTCCACTGATATCTCTTATTTTATATATAAATCATTTAGATTACAAACGCCAAATATTTCCCTCATAAAATCTGCTTATACCCTTGCTTAAGTTGAATACCAATTGACTTCAATAAATAGAATTTGATTTTCAGGGTTGTGCCTGTCATATTTTAATGAATTAAAAGAAATACATTTAAATGTGTGAACAGATTAATCCTATATTTCTACAGGATGTGTTTTCAATGAAATAGTATTGAATTGACCAGATGCATTTAGACAGTTTAATCGGTGGCTTATGTTCTAATAACTGAAAAACTAGGGACCAACTCTCCAAAACTTAGCTGTTATTTTTCCCAGAAAAAAAGTGAAATTTTAGTAATAAAAGCAAAATTATATGAATCAAACTAATGCCACAAAATTTTTAGTTAAAACTAGTATATTTCACAGCAAAAATAAAATTTAAGAAAGCATTCTCATGAGTTGTATTTCTTGCTTTGTATCAGTTGCAATTTATATTAAAGAAATTATCCGTACATCAAAAGTGACACACAGTTTACCTCTATAAAAAACCTGTACCTGTACCCCTGAACCTAAAATAAAAGTTAAAAAAAAACAAGGTGTTTCACAAATTTTTACTCTTACTGAAAGTTCTAGGATTTCTATATACTTTATAGCAGTGATCGTCAACCTTTTGGCCACCAGGGACTTGATTCGTGGAAGGCAATTTCTCCACAGATGGTGGGGATAGTGTCTTACACCTCAAATCGTCAGGCATTAGATTCTCCTAAGGAGCTCACAACTTAGATCCCTCACACATGCACTGTTCAAAATAGGATTTCAGCTCCTATACAGACTTTAATGTCTCTACTGATTGCACAGGAGGTGGAGCTCAGCTGGTAATGCGTGCTTTCCTGTGCTCACTTCCAGGTATGTAGCCTGGTTCCTGACAGGCCAAGGACTGGTACAGGTCTGTGTCCTCAGGGGTGGGGACCTCTGGTTTATAGCTTAATATGGCATATATGACCTTTATTTGCTATTTCTGATTGCATTGAAACTAGAGAACCGTAGCTGATTCTCAAAGTCGGTACTTAACCATCTCAAAGCTATTGAATTTGTTTAGTCTGTTATACTTTCTTTGACCATGTGTCTGACTCATGCCTATGCAAGGGGTGTAGGAGCTCATACTATTGCACCATTCCTGTCTAATATGGACAACATAAAGCTATTCTGACAGCAACTGACCACATACGTTCAGTCTTAATGTTTACCCTTTCAGAAGAATCCTATCTATGCAATGTATCTCACTTATGCATTGCCCCTTCTAATTTCCTTCTAGCCATATATCAGCAGCATTTTATCCTAATCATTATGCTCACAGATTAATTTCAATCAAGAATTCTTAAGGGAGCTAGTCTTTTTTTTTTTCCTTACTCTTCTACTAATGTATTTTGTAACACAACCTAATCTTTCTAAATATAGGAATTTGCTTATCTTAAAAAAATAATTTTCTCCAGGATCATAAGTTGTTTCTTATTCAAATTGCTTAGAATTTTGTAATATGTGGTTGCTGAATCATTCACATAGACATAGCTTGAGGGGAGAGATAATAAACCAGTTACGACTGGCATCGTAGGCCTCATTATGAAGACGACCAGGAGGAAAGCAGTTTCACCTCAATGAAAGAACATTTCGAAGATCTTTTATCCAGAGGTGAATAAAATACAGTAACACTAGAGAAACAACACGTGAAATAAGACTCCATCACAGCAAAGAATGCTTGTATATCTATTTTTTGTAATGAAAAAAACCATAGGTACGTATTATTTAAAAATAAAAAGGAATATAATGAGCGATGAGGGTACTCAGGTGCTACCTCATTTAATTCCTGTAACAATCTTTTGAGGCAGGAATTACTCTTATTCTTTAAGATATAAATAACTGAAGTAATATAAACTTACATGGAATAAAATTACAAATGTTTAGAAGGAATTGATGGTTATTGTTCACCACGTACTTAGCACATTGTGGAAAATGTTGTTTTAAATGCCCATTGCTTTAAAAGTATAAATTAAATATATTAGAGGGATCCGTAGTTGTTATTACATTAAATATTTCCAAGTACATTTTCATTTTAAATTGAAAAGGCCTAAAATGTAAGAGGAAATGTAAATCATTTGTGTCATGGATTTTATTATGTACATTTTTCAGACTGAAAGTAAATATTAACATGTTTAATGATAATATAGTTTTTTCCAAAAAGTCTAGTTTTCACAAGTATTGAAAAAGCAAAAGTAATAGGAATGAAGTGAACAATATTGTCTACTTTTGTGAAAAACAAAATATTGGAATTTTCAATCATTTTAATTTTGGAACATGATTCCATCAAGAGTCTGATGAAAGCAGTAGATCATCTGCCTACAAAAATATTCACATATACATACACACAAATCTGCCAATCTTCAGTTAAAACTACTTTTATATATGTAGTGGTATAAAATATAGAATTCACAGATATATGCTGACCCAAGAGTCTATAATGATTTATTCTCTGAAAACTTCATGCTCACCCCAAGGACTTTAAATCCTCTTTAGCCCTATTTGTTTTTCATAGACTTCTCACCATCCGATGTACTACATAATTTACATATGTATTATATTTAGTGTTTATTGTCTGCTCCACCCGCTATAATGTAGTTTCCACCAGAACAATGATCTTAGCCTTTTCTATTCAAAAGTACATCTAGAACAGTTATTATATACAATAGTCCCTCATTATTTACTGAATCAATGATCATACTTATGATGACTGGATATATCTTGTATTAAGAATAAAAGTGTGAATTTTGAGCTAAAAAATGAGAATGTAAATTTGAGCATTGAATTGCTGATCTAAATATCTCTTACTCCATTCTTCCAAGTTCATGGTTTTATCATTTTTAGGATGCAGTAATGAGTCTATGATATGGCTCTAACCATGTATTGTTTATATGACTCTACAGACCGTTCTCTGATTTAGCTACAGAGTGCAGATGTGAAGGTCACTATTGCTGGAAAATTAGCAACTATCAGTGTCAAACTTCAGCTTGAACTGCAGGTTTAAAATCTCACAAAGCTTCATCTTTGACCATACAAAAAGAAAATTTTTAACAAAAGTAATTACAACTCAAATATTCTAGCAAGTTAATTACTAAATTCCAAATCTCTCTCTCCCCCCTCCCCTCCCTGTCTCTCTGTCTCCCTTTCCCCCTCATCCCCTCTACCTCTCCCTCTCTCTCTCTCTCTCTCTCTCTCTCTCTCTCTGTCTGTCTCTCTCTCTCTCTCTCTCTCTCACACACACACACACACACAAACACACACACACACACACACACACAAATCTCTTTTCACAGTGTATTTATCCTGTGTGATACCAATGACTTTTCTTTGTTTGGTCAGTTGGTTTGTCAGCATTGTGTTCTTCCTGTCATATTTTTGAGCCATTTCTCAAATAAAATATCCAGGTCTCATTACCAATGGCCAGGTGGCTTTAGATACATCACGAACCAAAAATAAGAAAGCCACCTTAACAACCAAACATATCATGAAATATACAAGTAGAAAAAAATATAGTTTGTGTTATTAGTTGATACATCCTTATCACAGCAACTAGTTAGAAGCCAGATCAATAAAATTTTAGTACAAAAGGATTTTAAATATATGTGTAGCCAAATTATCATTCAGTGAATCAAATCCAAAGGATGTACAGTTCTGTTATAATTGTTATGCAGTGCTACCCATAGCTTGTGAGATTCATAGAATAATTAGAGAAGAAAGAGCAGTTAAAGGGAACTCACAAAATAGTTGATGCCAGCTCCATGTAGGTGAGGGCCTCTTGGTTGTCAGATGGGACTGACAGGCAGATACTCAAACCATGTTTACGCCTCCTTCCTCTTCAACACCACACACCCTGTAAGACACTTTTTACACCAAAATAAACGGCTATCTTTACATGCCAGTGTGCCAGACTAGAATGCTGATTCTCAATGATGCACCTAAACCTTAAAACAGGGGCTGACTAATACAATGAATGAATGAAGAAATGAATGAATGCGTAATGATCCATGGGTAGTATCCTCAGAGGAAAAGAATTTATTACAGTTGTATTTTTTCACTGTGAGCTTGTGCAAAAAAGAAACATACTGGGGTGTACATTTTTTATTTAAACCTGTTAATTGTACTTCCTCTCCTGCCATTATTAAGTTCCAACTAAAAAGTTCTTTATTATCCTGGCAAATAATTTGTGTCACAAAGTCTTTGCTAGAAAGTCTTTCTTGTTTCTATGCTTTCTTGTACCTCTATCATGTCATTTTTCCCCAAATGATTAGTCTGTGTATACCACACACACAAACACAACGTAAGATCAGTCCTCAACCACTGCAATGTCTCAAAAATTTATTGTAACTCATCTGCTTGGACTCAGAATGCATTTTACATATTATAGAAACAAGCCCATAGAGCAAGGGGAATATTTTGAGGACAATTGAGATACTAACAATATTAAATAAGTCAATTGACATAGTTCTTCATTTATTGATCTTCTTTAATATTCTTACATTGAGTTTTACAATTTGCTTCATAAAGTTTTTAAATATTCTTTGACTAATAACTGGATATTTAATAGCATTTGTTTGTATTATTAATGGCAGCCTATGTTCTATTTTATTTTTAAGCTTGTGTTTGCTAACATAGAGACATGTGCTAGTGTTTTTAAATTACAGGAATTCTAAAAATACTGATTATAGCAATTAGAATTTTAGAAATACGAATTAAGACATAGAGAAAACCAAAGAGAAAAATGGTAAAGTAGAAGATAAATTTGAGGAAATTACTCAGAATGCAACACATAAAGATAAAGATAAATATATGAAAACAATGAAATTAAGATACCTGAAGAATAGAATGAGTAACACTAGCCGATGGTAAAATGTTCCAGAAACTGAGACTATAGATATTGGAGGAAGGGCTATATCCACACCCAGCCCAGGAAGCCCAACACTGTTATGGTGAACCTCCGGTAAGGCCTTGAGGGCTTGAGGCTTACTGGTTAACGGCATGTATTTAGTGGTCCCCTTGGTATCAGATAAAATCCCAACTCAGACATTTACTAAAGAGTCAGTGGGCATGTGTAAATTGTGTGTCCTTTCTAAGGCTGAATCTCCCTATGTTCGTAATGAGCATCAGAAGAGTTACTAATTTATGACATTATCATGGGACTCAGATAATAAAAGGGTGTTGCTTTAGCATTGTGCCTAGCATGTAAAGCACTAGGTAATGTCACCTTTTATTGGATTCTAGAAAAGTAGCACTAATTATACTCATTTATTGTATAGAGTAATAGGTACTAAATAATATTCAAAGATCTAAATATGATGTGGTTAGATAATAATCTCTGGGGAAAAACATGTATCATCCATTGTATCATCCATTATTCTAGCAGTGTAAAAATATTATTCTCATGTATTAGTTCAAAAGACTCCAATTTGAGGGCCTTAGGAACTGAGAACTGTGATGATGAGCTAAAATGTCAGACAGGGGGCACTCTGGATCATAAAATTCTGAAGCTCAAAAAAAATCTTTGGCCAAAGTGACACAGCTGAGAATTAAGAAAGCCAAGATTCAAACTCAAGTCCACCTCTGTACAAATCACTTTCTTATAAGCCACTATGATAGAGATTGATTAATTAAATATGGGACAAGTGAGGGAAAGGCATTAAAAATTATGCTTACCAATAATGGAACAGAAACAAACATTTAATACTGTGAAAAAATAGGATATAAATGTAAATAACTGGTAACAAAAAATTGTAAGACTTCTTTAGAAGTTTTAAAAGGTCTATAAAATAGTTAATCAAAAGGTCTGTAGTAGGTCTATAGTAGTTGCTTCTTCAAAAACTGTATTCTGTATAACTTCGTAATTTTCTACCATGAACATTTTTATTATTTTTAAATTATTTTATTAAAAGTAACTGCTTTTTAACAAAGCAGAGTTGGGATTCTGAAGTAGGGCAATGGTTTCCAAGAATAATGAGCTCAGGATAGAGAGAATAGTAAAGGCAGGATTTCCTCTCCTTTTTCTTCTCTCTGCCCTCTCCTACTCTATATCCCCATTTTCTATTTTGTTTCATCTACCATATACAGTAGTTCAGGCATCTTGTCCAAGGGGCTGAAGAAAGGCTGTAACTAAGCCCTGATGTAGGACTGTGTCCACCTTGAGGAAGGAGGGCAATTTTCTCATTGGCAGCCCCTTTACTCTTATTCTTGTACCTCTGTGCCATCGTGGACGTGAGGCCTCTAGTTGTGAGGCTCTTGGTTTTGAGGGAGTGTTGGGGATAGTGGTAGTACAAATGTACTAACTGTTTGCAGTTTGCCCAAGCCGGACAGCAACTCAAGTCCTGTACAAGTGGCAGGACAGTTTGCAGGAAAATGGTATTTATTCAGGATACATGGCTGTTGCATTTAATATTTATATCAATGTAGTGATGATGAAAAAATATAATAAACTAACAAAAGCATTGGTTTAGATATCATGGAAAAGTAGGGAAAGATTTTATTCTTTTATCAACACTGCTTATTTAGTACTTTGGGTATTCCATTATATTTAACATCATATTATTTTTCTACTTTGCTGCCAAATTTCTTAAATGAATATGTATATTCAGATATATACATATATCTGTTGCCTTTATTTCTTGTTCACCTGTCTCTTACCTATTTGCACTACTGAACTGAATCTATTTTCTCCACTATCATCAATTACATATCTTTTTTCCACAAATCAATGACCTTTTTATTGTCCCATTTCTTCTTTCTCTGCTATATGTGATACTGTTGACTTCCCCCAGTTTTATAAAATTCTCTCCTGCTTTAATTTTTGCAGTTCTATACTACTTGTCCTCTGGAATATTCCTATAACACACACTCTTTATTTATAATAATCATGTTGAACAATCAGCGTTCAAGGGATATCATCTAAAAGTAACTTCATTATGTTTTTATTTTTCCGTTCCCTTAATGACTTATCTGTGGAACTGGTCCTTTATTCCTCGATGGAATTTAAGCCAGTTCCCATGACTTGTTAGTCATTTAAAAGTATAAATTGTTTTCCATTCAGTATAAATTTGTAACATCATCGATATAGCTATAAAGATTGTTAACTTTGTTTAAATGTATGTCTTTTTCCCTTTCCCACTTGGATAGGATAATATCCTGCAGTGGAGGAGGTTATATGTGTTGGCCTTTTCTCTTTATGCGCTTTTTGTTTTAACTATGATTTTGATTCCCCCCACCCTCAGCCTGCTTCCATAGTGTTAGAGAGCAGGTAAATGTTTAAGACCTATTCTGTCTCACTGATTACTTTCATTCGCTTTTCAATGACTGCTGGAAGCTTCTCACCTGCAGCTTTTTTGACATAAGTCTATTCATCTCCACTCATGCCTGTTACTTTTCAGTATGGAGGCATTCTCTTTCTTTGATCCCTATAGTTTCTTTGGAGCAGAATAATCCTTTCTAAACAATGGATCTCAATTTCGCTAATAATACATTTTGTATACTGATTTGTGTGATTTGTGAATAATATCATACATTTTAATTTGTAATTCTGAAAGTTATTTTAAGTTCAGGGCAGAATGTGTTTTATATTTCTATATGTGCAAAGGTTTAGAATGAATTTAGGCTAAGCATAGTTCAATTCATTGCCTCCTACATATATGCAAGCCTATTGGGTACTTTAGATACCAATCAGAAAGATATGGGCTGATTTACACAGTCAAGTCTTTAATACTCAACCACACCCTAGACTACATGAATTCAGCTTTTTATTTGTCACTGTATCATTTGAAAGGAGACTAGCAATAAATCATTTCTTGTACATTTTACTAGTCTTAGAAAAACGTGGCTAAGATCACAAATGATAGATGATAGTGATGGCTTAAAAATATTTCTGTGTATTAACAATAACAACCTTTCTAAATAAAAAGACAAGATTTTCTACAAAGTGAGCGTAGAAAATAGTTCAGCATAACAACATCCCTATAAGAACTCTTAAGGAAATGCAAAAGGTACATATGGATATTTTACTGAATATGTAAAGGTATTTCTATGTAATATATGTGTAACATGTTTAATCGACACACAAGAATTTCTATTCTTTGAGAATATTCTATTGATACGCTGTTTTATCTGATCTATATCACAAAATATTCATTAAAGATGTCTTTAATATAACCTATTTAAGTTTGGCATTTTAACATATGAGAATAAATACAATGTATAAATTATCTGTTTAACTTAAGCATAATGATAGTGTACCCATGGGTGTTCCTTTGCACATATGTGGACACTATGGTTATATCTAAGTGAATATATTTTGATTAAACACAAACTCTTGCATAAGGACATAAGTAACCATCCCTTGTGATGGATACTAATAGGAATATTTAATTTATTTTTTATTGTTTTTATTTACATAGGTTACTGGGGAAGAGGTGGTGTTTGGTTACACGAGCAAGTTCTTTAGTGGTTGATTTGTGAAATTTTGGTGTACCTATCACCTGAGCAGTATATACACTGCACCCAGTTTGTAACCTTTTATCCCTCTCCCCCTTCCCACCCTTTCCCCCTGAGTCCTCAAAGTCCATTGTGTCATTCTTGTGCCTTTACATCCTCAGAGCTTAGCTTCCACTTATGAGTTCGAATATGCGATGTTTGGTTTTCCATTCCTGAGTTACTTCACTTAGAATAATAGTCTCCAATCTCATCCAAGTCCCTGCAAATGCCATTAATTCATTCCTTTTTATGGCTGAGTTGTATTCCATCATATATATATGATGAAATATATATATCACAGTTTCTTTATCCATCATATATATATGATGAATATATATAATATTATATATATAAATCTTTTTCATATAAAGACTTATTTTCCTCTGGGTAAATACCCAGTAGTGGGATTGCTGGATCAAATGGTAGTTGTACTTTTAGTTATTTAGTTATTTTAGCTATTTAGTTATTTAACTATTTAGTTATCTTAGTTCTACTTTTAGTTATTTAAGGACTCTCCACACTGTTTTCCATAGTGTGGAAAATTGCGCTGATTTACATTCCCAACAGCAATGTAGAAATATTCCCTGTTCACTGCATCTACGCCAACATCTATTATTTTTTGAATTCTTGATTATGACCATTCTTGCAGGAGTAAAGTGGTATTGCATTGTGGTTTTGATTTGCATTTTTCTAATTATTAGTGATGTTGAGCATTTCTTCATATGTTTGTTGGCCATTTGTAGATCTTCTTTTGAGAATTGCCTATTCATGTCCTTAGCCCACTTTTTGAAGGGATTGTTTTGTTTTTTGTTGTTGTTGCTGATTTGTTTGAGTTCTTTGTAGATTCTGTATTTTAGTCCTTTATCAGATGTATAGATTGTGAAGATTTTCTCCCAATCTGTGGATTGTCTGTTTACTCTGCTAACTGTTCCTTTTGCTGTGCAGAAAGTCCACATAGCCAAAGCTAGACTAAGCAAAAAGAACAAATCTGGAGGCATCACAATACCTGATTTCAAACTATACTATAAGGCCATAGTCACCAAAACAGCATGGTACTGTTAAAATAGGCACACAGACCAATGGGACAAAATAGAGAACCCAGAAATAAACTCAAATACTTACAGCCAACTGACCTTTGACAAAGCAAACAAAAACGTAAGTAGGGAAAGAACACCTTATTCAACAAATGGTGCTGGGATAATTGGCAAGTCACATGTAGGAGAATGAAACTGGATCCTCATCTCTTACCTTATGCAAAAATCAACTCAAGATAGATCAAGGACTTAAATCTTAAGACCTGAAACTATAAAAAGTCTACAGGATAACATTGGAAAAACACTTCTAGACATAGGCTTAGGCAAGGATTTCATGACCAAGAACCCAAAAGTAAATGCAATAAGAACAAAGATAAATAATAATAGGAATATTTTAAATTAATATATAAATCCATTATATAGCCCATCTACAGAATTGACATGTGAATCTTAAGAAAGATACACTCTTTCACATGTGTATCTTGGGAAATGTGTAACTCAGTTATCTTATATTGCTTATTTTTTAAATAATTTCTAGATTAGCAAGTGATCTTTCATATTCTAAAATGATTCATACTGAACTGATATTTTCAATGCAACAGGAATACTATAGAATTTTAATCACTGCCTCATTAACTACCATCCATTGTCCACATACAAGTTCAGCTGTACTATCCTATATTGTCATCCCAACAGGTAGCCAGGGCTCCAAACCCCTTTTCTCAGGTTACAGATATCTGAGATCTTCTGAAATTAGAGTATCTTCTTTGGCTAACAAAAGGTACTGAAATAAATCATGAGGGGTGTCACTCCTGCACAATTAGTTTGTGGGGTGCTGTGCTAAAGAAGGCATGATCTCTTCAGATTACAACTGAATGGAGATTCTTACTCCAATTATGGCTAATAATCAGGTGGAAAATGACTGAATTTCCTCAGTGACCTTCATTTTGTTCCCCAGTGACCTTTACTTTGGTTCTCCCCTAGTTCTAACTTTTAGGACAGAGGGTTCTCTTTTTTCTTGGGCAAATTCTGTAAGCTATCATGGTGCTCTGTGGGGCTGCCTTCACACTCCTTCACTTGGCATTTGTTCTCCAACTTTTTAGTAATCTGGGGTGACTCCCTCGATATTATTAACATTTTCATTAGGAGTTTTCTCATTTCTTAAAATTATATTCTCTCAATATGCCTTTTATAGGCTGTAAAATCTGAGTTACAACAACAAAACCATGTTTACTTTTCTTTAAAATGTTTAAATTGCTCAATATGCAAACCTTGGAGATATAAATATAGCTTATATATACATGTACCTATAAATATTTGTATTTCTTATTCCTGCAATAAAGAAGAGCCAAAAAAAAAAAAAAAAAAAACCGTGAGGTTTCCATAAAAAAACAGTGTGGACGAGGTTTCACCATGTTGGCCAGACTGGTCTCGAACTCCTGAACTCAGGTTATCTACCCACCTCGACCTCCCAAAGTGCTGTCATTATAGGCATGAGCCACCATGCCCTTCAGTCATATAATCCTGTTTCTATTGATATTACATTGATTTTAGCAATCTTCACTTACAGGAATTGTGCATCTGTTTGCTTGTAGGCTATGGGGGAGAAATCCACTGTAGAGACCAGGAAATTGGCATTTCCTTGTAGGAGCAGGGAATGATGAATGGAGTATCAACTTAACAGAGTTTGACTAGAGGAGAAATTTCAGATTGCTTTGCTTGATGCCTAAATCCTCTCCCATATTAAATAGTTTGCTGTTTTTATTACCTTATCCTACTATTAAATAATGATTTCCTCAATGTCAACCTCCACCCACACTGGACAGACTGGGAGTTTGCTCTTCAATGATTTTTCATACTGTATATGAACATATAAGCATACATGGAGAAAGAAAGACAACGACAGTGTGTTCTATATTTTGTTTGGTTTGATTTTGTTTTGATTATTTTTGTTTTGTTTGAATTTGTTTTGCAATAGATTGTATCTAGGCCTCATTCACACAAACTCATGTACAGCATAGAAATGGAACCAAATATAATTTAGGTAAAAAGCCATAAATTTACCTAAGATTTTGTGTGATTTAATGATGCCCTTTAAATTAGTGAAGAAAATGATTCTCCAGTTATTTCATAACAAGTGTTATGACAATGGCTAAATAATTTTGAGAACAAACATCTTTAAGTCCATACTGAAAAAAGACTTAAGAAACTAAACTTCAAATATTTAAAGTAATCAGGCATAAAAAATCTAAACAAGTTGATATCCTAGAAGTAGAGGGGAGGGGGGAGGGGAGAGGGATTGCATTGGGAGTTATACCTGATGTAAATGATGAGTTGATGGGTGCTGATGAGTTGATGGGTGCAGCACAGCAACATGGCACAAGTACACATATGTAACAAACCTGCACATTATGCACATGTACCCTAGAACTTGAAGTATAATAATAATAATAAAAAAAAAGAAGTAGAGGGTAGAATAGTGGTTTCCAGTGGGTGGGTGGGGAGAATGGAGAGAGACTGGTCAGTTGGGTACAAAATTATAGTTAGATAGCAGGAATAAGTTCTGGTCTTCCACTATACAGTAGAGTGACTATAGTTGACAATGTATTGTATATTTCAAAATAGCTAGAAAAGAAAATTTTGAATGCCTTCACTACAAAGGAATGATAAGTATTTGAGGTGATGAATATGCTAATGATCCTGATTTGATCATTGCATGATGTAACACTGGGAAACATCCCACTGTACTACATAAATATATACACTTATGTGTCCATTAAAACTGAAAGAAAACATATTAAAAAGTGCCAGAAAAAGCCAGAGCTAGATATGTATTCACATAATTTATTGAAGGTTTATTTGTGTTTTCTTAAGTTGCCTCCATAGTATGTTGTGACAGACCTAGTGCTTTGAAACAACACTCGTTTATTATGTCAGAGTTCTGTAGGTTAGGATTGCAGACGCAGTGCAGCTCAGCTGGGTCCTCTGCTTAAATTCTCACAAGGCCAACATCAAGATGTTGGCAGTTTTGCGTTCCTCCCTGGAGGCTGTAAGAATGAATCTGCTTCTAAGCTCACACAGCTTTCTGGTCTTAATCACTTCCTTTGGAGGTAGGACACAGATCCATTTTCTTCATTTCCTTGCTGGCTGTCATCTGGTGTGATCTTTGGTCCTTGAAGCTGTCTGCATTCCCTTTCCTGCCTTCCATATGTCCTCCCACCGCAGGAATGGCAAGTTGCCTCCCTCTCACATTTTCAGTCTCTCTGACTTCCGCCACATCCATCTAACCACAGCCAGAGAAAATTCTTTGCATTTTAAGGATTCATGTGATTAGAATGAGCCTACCCAGATAATCCCTGTATTTTAAGGTCCATAGTCTTCATTGCTTCTTCACTGCTTTTGCCATGGAAGGTAACATGGGTTCCAGGGATTAAGGCATGGACACCTTTAGGGAGTCATGCTGCTTACCACAGAAGGCATTCTAATTAAGATACTAAAATGGAGCCCATTATGTGTTTCATTACATAAAGCTTTGCATCTTCTGTGCCTCCAAAACACAGTAATACCCAAAGCAAATGACCTGTGAAAATCCGTGTGCCGCATACATGAGAAAGAGTTAATATCATTAATCTCTAAGGGACTTTTATAAAGCAAACAAAGACAAACCATATTTCAAATGGGGGCAAGGGAGAAACTTTTCATTTCTAGATTGATTTGCGAATGTAATATGTCTAAGCTTCAGATTTGGGGTAAGAATGGTTCAAGCTCATGTTCTTTTTATGTAAATGATTATCATCTTATTATGAAAAAGACAAGTGTTATCTTGAAAGTCTTATAAAAAATAATTACATGAAGCCATTGCTATTTTAAAAATTACATGTTTAATATTTCTGAATTGTTAAGGAATTGATGTTCATTATAGAAAATAAGACATAAAATACATTAGAATTAATACAGATAATTCATCTATTAGGAAGAAACAGTCTTTTTATAATGTTCATACAAAAACACTTAAAATTGGGGATCACACTGTAAGCAGTGTTGCTAACCTTCATTTTCAAGTTTGAACACTGTCATAGATACAGTGCTTTATAAACATTTATTAAGTACCCACTATGTGTTAAGCTCTGTTTTAAGCACTTTGGATATAGTAATATTAGTAAAGGGAGCAAAGATTTCTGCCTGTGAGGAGCTCACATTCTGTCATAAGACAGAAAAAAATTCTTGTGATATGTTGCACTGTGAAAAAAAAAAACAGATCATAGAAGAGTATTTGCTGTATGATCCTAATTTGTAAATGTGTTTAAAAAATAGAAACAGTCATCGTACAGTAAGTGATTGGCATAATGTGTTTAGCCAACTGGCTTGTATTTTTATTGACATTTCATAAATCTTAAATCATAAAGCTTTTGGATATCGATTTGCTCCTATATGTTTGCACTCTTTCTTTTAAGTAAAAGAAGTTGCATTCATATACAAAAGATTAAGGGTTGCTTACTCTTTTGGGTAAGAGGAATCATAATTAGAATCACAATGTGTGAATAGTTTGAGGGCTTTGGATAGATATTGCCAAGATGACCTCTAGAAATAATGACCCAGCGTCTTCTCCCACAAGCCCCGTGTGCATGTGCCTATTTCCCTTGCTCATAAACACTACTCCAAACATCTACTAATGACAACAATTACTGCTACGTGTGTTTACCATATGTTGTTTTTCAAATTTTAACATCTCTGAAATTAGGATGCATACCCAATGGAATGATTTAACTTTTTTTCTTTTGTAGAGCTCTATGAAATAATGGGTTGTCTTATAATCCATGGCATTTTAGATTTTTAAAAATCCAGTAACACATAAATCCTAGTGCTATATTTGTGAATATTAATCATAATTACTGCAAAAGTTATCTAATGCTGTTAAACATTTTGAAATATCACTGGAACATGGTGTACTGACTGTTGTCATAGATTGCTTATTAACTTCCTAAGAAAAATCCTATTTTCCATGGCCTTACTGAGGAATCAGAAACACTGACGACCTGTCTTAACTGCTACAAATCAGTATTACTTGTTCTATATTTTAAAGAGATATGTAGGAGAAAGAGAGAACATGTCACCAGAGTTAACTTAACAAGAACCTTTTATAAAGGAAAGACATTTTAGGAAATAAATGAAGAAAAAAATAGCTGCAACCAAGAACATCTAAATTTTCTATATAGGAAATACATAAAATCTTTAAGAGAATTTTACTGATTTTGTCTGCTGTATGCCACTATGTGCTATGTTTTACTATCAAATATTTAAAAATACATACCAAATAAACTACTGTTGTATTGGTTATCACTATTACACAGTTTTCACCATTTCAAACATTTAGAAGCAAATATTTCTCCAGTTAATTGCCTAGAACTAAGAAAGCTGAAATGGCATGAATTGCTTCAAATTATTAATAAGCATAAGGAAATGGTCAACTAGCTTTTAAATAAACAGATAAAATTAAAATCGAATAAAAATTTTATCACAAAACTAAAAACACTGTATTTGAACATAATATTACAAATTCTAATATTAAAGTGTTCTAAGTCTCAGTTTCTCCAAATGGAGATACAAAGAATTTGAACCCAACTATAAGAAATAACTCATAAAATGCTTTCAAAATCATAGTAAAGCTCTGGCTCATAATAATTCTTCATTATACTCAACAAAAATGACGATGTTGATGATTAAAATATTTAGAAAATATATTGATGCAGCTCCCCTAATGTTTCATTGGTCTTTTCACTTTTTTCTCTAATTAACAATTCAAGGACTGGTAGTAGAAGTAATAAAATTACCAACATTCATAGACATGGATATTAACAAATATTAGTTTCAGAGTTATTCCTAATTATTTCCGTGCAGCTTTAAGAAATATATTCCTTGATTTCCTATCTTTCACTAATAAGATAAACTCAATCATCAAAGTCTGAGTAATCAAAAACTACCATATCATAGAAAATTCCCTCCCGAAGTGTAAACTTTGGGTTGGCACGCGAAGTGGCTATGACTTTCATTGCCCCCTTGCCTAAGTCGATCGGCTGTTCTCCCAGAGAGATGTCCTTAATTTTTCCTCTGAGCAATTTGACCATTCTAAATGTGCATGCTGTCAAAATAGAAAATGTAACCCAGTAAAAGCAAACATTGCCATGAATAAAGGAACTGAATGAACTGAAATCAACAGGTCATTTATGAAGACACTTTATTTTTTCTCCCTTCCGTCTTCCAATTCTGCTCTGAGGGTTAATCCTTATTGCTGCCTATGGTTAAAATCTTTGCAGGTCCCATAGCTTCACTGGGACTATTTTTTCTATTATTGATACATGATGTTTTATATATTTTGGGGTACAGCTGAATGTTTGTTACATGTATGTAACGTGTTATGATCAAGTCAGGATATTTGAGATATCCATCATCTTGAGTGTTATTTCTATGTGTTGGTATCATTTCAAGTTCTCTTTTCTATTACTTTGTAGTATACAAAATACTTTTGCTAGATATAGTCACTTTAGCCTGCTAACCAACACTAAAAGTTATTTCTTCCTTCTAATTATATGTTTTTACCTATTAATCAACCTTTCTTTATCCTCCCATTCCAACCACCAACCCATCCCAGTGTCTACTATTTACCATTCTATTCTGTATGAGATCAATTTGTTTAGCTCCCACATATGAATAAGAACATGCAATATCTGTGTTTCTATGACTAGATTATTTCAATTTAATGACCTCCAGTTCCATCCAGATCCCCAGAGCAGCAACATTGTCATCACCTGGGAACTTGGTTTAGAAATGCTAATTTTGGATCCCACTTCCCAGCTAGGGAATTACTGAGACTCCCAGCCTTTCTGATGCACTCTAAAGTTTGAGAAGCATCATAATACCTTATACTTAGATAGAAGGAAGCAAACTGGTCTTTGTTTGGGCCGCCATCGGGAATCAGTTACCATAGAAGACACTTCTATTAAATTACCTATTAATAATTCTAACAGCATATAAATCTGTGTTATTAGCAAGCCCGTCTCCTGTCTAAATCTATGTCCATGGGCAAGTAATTTAATTGTTCTGTGCCTAAGTTAATTTGTCTATAAAATAAATATAATAGAAGTGCCTACCACTTAGAGTTGTTAGGAGGATTTCATAGATTAGTGCATTAAAAACCCTAAAACACATGTAATGTGTACATGTGTTTGCTTATATCATTATTATCTCTAATATATTATTATTAACAATTATAATTATTATTGAGGCCTTCATAAGCAACTTGCTAGATGTAATACAACTGAAATGGTAGAAGCCTGAAGTTTATTCCAGCTTTATTTTCCTCTAAAATAATTTTTTTTGTCTCCCCTCTTTACAACAATTGTATTAGCACAACACATTTTGTTACCTATATACGCATACATTTCCTCCTCTCATATTTTTCAACATTGCTTTGATAGACTGGCTTCCTTAGCTCAACATCACAGAATAGAGTGATGCCTTATGCTCTCCAGTATCTGAAATGATACTTAGGTACATAGATGTTCAATAAATGATTGCTGATTGATGAAGAATAAGATCATGATCAATTACTTCTTCAAACACTGATAAAATGGAATAAATGTGATATACTAATAAAATCAGAGATTGTAGAAATCATATTAAAGTGATATATATCTTCCCCCCCCCATTTTTGACAGTCATATCTCAGAGTAGCCTAAGTCTATACACAGGGCTGAAAATTTAGATGTTCTCTGA
Source organism: Macaca thibetana thibetana (assembly GCF_024542745.1). Classification (NCBI taxonomy): domain Eukaryota; kingdom Metazoa; phylum Chordata; class Mammalia; order Primates; family Cercopithecidae; genus Macaca; species Macaca thibetana. The sequence continues at coordinate 71,112,859 of NC_065592.1, forward strand.
GTAAATCTCTTTCATTTATCAATGTCCAGCCTATTTAGCACAAACAGTAGAGAAACATGTGAGTATTTATGGGTTCTTCTATTTTTAAAATGGCATTTAATTTATTCAACTAAAGATGTTTCACCTCATAGAATCATAGGAAATACTGTTGTGCCTTGAGATTAACTAAATTATCCTGAGTATAGTTTGCATAGTTTTCATATTGAGCAAGTGACAACTTAGAAGAAACAATAATTTTCAGTGAAAATATTTTTATTACTAAAAAATGCCTGGTACATAAAACTCAACTCCTATATAAGATTATAAGAATTATAATCTTACTGTGTACTTATGACTACATAATCATTCCCATTGTGCCAATTATACTAGATTTTCTTTTTGTATTAGCAAGTATTCATTAAACCAATATACTCTCAAACATTATACTCTTCTTTGGTTATAGAAGGATGAGACGATCTGATCTCAAAAACCAAACAATGTGGCATACAACAAAACTACTGGCTGAGTTGAGGGATGGCCCTGTGACTGGAAGGGGAAAAAGAAATATGAGAGATGAGAGACTGAATATACAAATGGATAACAGCCAGAACATATGTGATAAAGCTCTGACCTACCACCTCCACAGCATCTAGCCCAGGAAACCAAACCACAGCCTCTGCAATTGGTTCAGAATGGCAAGGACTTTGGGAACATTTTTAGGTCACTGATTACCAACTTCCTTAATTTTTACCCACTGCTTCCAACTCAGAACCAACCAGAGAAAGCCAAATATACTTCCCAAAGCAATTACATAGGTTGCTCTACTTCTAGTTAGCCTGCTTCCAGCTTCTCCATGTTAATTTTTCTCCAACCAGAATGCACTTCAAGCCTTCCCTTTTTATTCACTGTTAGGTTTTCCTGCTCCCCTACCTACCTTTGAGTCTCTGGCAAATGCAAATGATGCATGGCTGACTCCCTTGCTACCGCCAACTGCAAATAAATAGTACCTACTTATTCACATCTGGATTGTCTTTCTTCATTTTCATGAAGACAACAGAGGTAGAATTGTTGGGCTTGAAAACAGATTGGATGAAGGGAAGAAAATAAAGGGAAGAATCAGTAATGACTAGCCTTTTAGGTTTATGTGAATGACAAGTTAGAAGTGTCACTAACAGAAAGAAAAATCCAAGGAACAAAGTGGGTTTTAGCAGAAAGGTGATACATTTTGTTTGGACATTTGAATTCGAAGTAATTGTGCAATATATAGGTAGAAATATCTAACAAGAAGTTTGGAAAGTAGCACCTAGACCAGAAATACATTCAGGTCTAGAAATACTAATTTGGAAGGTTAAGATGTAATTTGAAGATGAAATTTGTAAAGATGAAGATTGCAACCAAGTGTCTAAGTGCAGGTTCATATAGGAATAAGTAGAAAGAGGACAGGATCAGAAAATATATTCATACCTTGATTGTTGCATTCACTCAAACATTCCTGAGTACAGCTTTGCCCATAGGCATTGTGTCTACCACTGAGATGAACATGCTGTAAGACTGTCTGCATTCAAAGTACTGGGAAGAAGAGAAAAATAAAGGCAAAGACAATAAGGTGTAATCATGAGAACATAAAAACATAACGAAACAAAAATGATAATAATCCAAAACTAGAAGGCAGTTTTGTAATTCCTGGAAAAAGAGAATTTCATGAAGGAAGAAGAGGTTAACTTCTGGGTGCTGGAAATGTTCCAGGGTGATGATGACTTTAAAAGGAACATGGAATTTGATGTTTTGGCATGATTGTGGATGTTCAACAAAAGGCATCATTAGAGTTTTTTGGGTGAAAAAAATGTTTCAAATCATAAGAAGTGTAGAGCATCCACACACAAAGAAAATAAAAGATAGCTTGAAGACTCAGGACGGTTGAGGGCAAAGTTCTCCAGGAGAGATAAGCCTTGACATTACAGGTTGAAAATAAAGTGGAGAATGAGAAACTTGTTGTCATTAGAAAAAGCATAAACGGTGCACAGTAATTCAGGACTGAAAAGAGGGGATGAAAGCAAAAATGTGAGGAGGAGAGAGATCCTTTCTTGGAAGTAAAGTAATAGAAGAAGAGTGAATGAAGATGCACATGGATTTTTGAAGTGTAGAATAACAAAGTTGTTCTCATGAATAACTTTCATCCTCTTAATATGTGAAGAAGTCATGTCATAGCAGGAGAGAGAAGCAGGTACAAAATGGGAGAGAGTTGGAGATATTTTACTTTAGTGGATACAGCATTAGGAATATAATGGTTAGGTAATTGTAGAGAAATAATAGTGATGGTGAAACATGAGCAACATATAGGTCTAGTTGTGTGGTAGCATAGTAAATAATAATAATAATAGTAATGGTGATGAAATAAAGTGTTTTAATGTAGTAGCTTTCTTTTCCAAAAATTAAAAGGTTGAGAGGGTTTATGAAGCATCCTCTAAATGAGATGGGGTAGATTTGAGTGAGGGGAGATTAAGGGGAGACAGAGGTTGCAGGGCACTTCATATACATGAACTACTTTTGAGATAAAGAAACCGTGGCTTAGGAAGCTTTACATAGCTTGCTAGCATCACTAAAATGAAGCTTCCGATGCATGTTTCTGGGATGGGGACTGAGATTCTGTATTTCTAACAAGACAGAACTATCAGAATCTCTAGTTCAACAAAATCCAGGTGATTTGTATGTGCATTTAATTTTGAGAGGTACCGCTGTGTACTTAGCTTCTGCCTCTGAATTGGCAATTGGCAAGAAAGTATGGTAAGGATGAAGGAAGAAGAGAATACAGGATACTTTCGGGACTTGATTAAAGTAGCCAACCATGGCAAGTAAGATAGAAAGGGACCAGTGGCACCCAACTGCTGCTGTATTTTTTCAGAATAGGGAGAGATAAAGATCCGCTAGTCATAATGGCAACTATAAGACTGAGTCTCCAACCTTATCTGAGCTAGTGCAGCAGCTGAAGTAAAATGAAAATGAATGTTGCCATAGTTACCGTGAATTTACATAAAGGCTATACCAATCTTGTGAACTTTCACACGGACTTACAGATTTTTCAATATTACTATCTCCAGAAATGAAAGAATCATTATATTATGCTGGGAGTTGCAATTTATAATTTTAATGTCTTCTTAAATGCATAGTTATCTATATAACAAGGCAACTTTATGATGACCATTATTATTTCTTTAAGTTTTACCAATTAGTGTGGCTCATTATCAACTGAGGAAAATTATGACAATGTCACTCATGAAAAAGAATTCAGAGGACATTTTTGGAATGCATCTATTTATAGTTTGAGGTTATTATTGTCAATTTTTTCAATACAATATCAAACATTTTAATAAGATCTTAGTGTTCTGAATAATTTAGAGAGACATTTTTCTTAGTAATGCCCAAGAGTCAAAATATTAAACATAAGGATGTATAAATTTTCAGTTAAGAGACATAAATTCCCACTTGTTAAATGGATTGTTTAATGTTATTTTATATATCATTGATACCAAAAATATTTGTAATCATTTTCATTGCATACCTTTTCAATAAGTATGAAACTTTGTTTAGAGGTTTTGACATTTTGGATTTTTTGAGCATAATTTAAGAACATATTCATTCAGTGAGGAGGATATCAAAGGCACCACGACCAACAGGCTAAAATACAAATTCCAGTCTATATTATTTACTGGCAACATTTTCCATATGTTTTTTTAATCACACATTTTGTTATGTAGTAACAAGTAATCTTTCAAGTGACTTTCAACTGTATAATGAAATTCCAACAAACGCCCTGGGAGGTTAATGGTTTTTCTTGGTGTTAATTCATGAATAGCCTTTTTCTTCTTTACAGTAGGTTTTAGACAGTGGAAGACAGAGATTATAGTTTTTCCTTATTTTATTCATCCTAATATATAATAACATGTTAATGCATTATAGCAGGTTCAGAAATTCAGACAAATCTGAGCCCCCAGAAGAATATACCACACAAATATATTTTTAAAATATAAAATACACTTTAATTGTTTAAGAGATAAACTAATAGAGTAATGTAAGGAACTTTTAAAAATAACAGCTTTGTTGAGATATAATTTCATCAACCCAAAAGTAATTCTTTACCCATTAGCAGTCATTCCCCATTCCTCCCACCCTTTATTCTCTAATAAACTTTAATCTGCTTTCTATTTCCATAGAATTTATCTCTCAAATTCAAGAAATAATTCATCCAAGTCTGAGATGACATACCATGTTGTAATTTGATCTGGGTTCCTCCTATTTTAATTGCTCTACTTGGGAGTCTGAGAAACAAAGAAGCTGGTGTGGCCTCTTATGATACAAAATGATTGCTGAAGCTCCGGGCATTAATTCTGCATTCTAACCAGAAATTGTAATTAGGGAAGGAGGGACAAAGACGAACATGCCTCTTAACATTCACTGACACTGGTTAGACTTTGCTTACCCAACGTCCATGTGTGTGCTTTTGCCAGAACTTAATCTTATGGCATTGAGACTAAGGATCATTGTCTTATTCCAAGTGGTCATGAATCTAGCAAAAAATAAGTAAACTAAGATGGATGTTGAGGGATAACTAAAAGTTTCTTCCATAGTGTTAAACCCACTCAAACTTATACAAAACTTCTCAAGCTAGATTTTGGAATACCTAAAGAAAAATTCTGGAAGAGATTATAGAATGCAGTTGTGCAATGTCTAGTAGCTTTTGAAGTGGCAATAAAACACACAATTATTAAACATTAGTAACCAGAACACTGAATCTATTATTGTTTTTGTCTCATTTGTCACTTTAACCTCACATTATAGTATAGTAGTGGCTGGTAAATAATTGTTTAGTAAATATTTGTGGAATAAATGTATGAATTACTTAACTAGCATTATATACCATTTTACACAATAGATTTACATACATTATTAATAGGATACTTTGCTAGTCTCACCACTTGCCAGTCATTCCAACTTTTCCAGGGTTTAAGATCTTTTTTTGTAAGAAATGAGTTAGGCATTGATTAAGACATTGAGAAGATTTGGATAAGGTAAACTCTAACACCTAAACATGGTATTTTTTTCCTAAGGGTCTATCTAGTTATTATTTCTTTATTGCAGCACTTAGATGGTCATTGATTATTTATTGAGACTTTATAATGTACAAGGTTTTACTGAAACAGTCTACATATTTTCCCAAATGTGTTGCCTACAATTATAATAGGAATTGTGTTTCTGAGATGATAAGCTTCACAGTCTTGAAAGAAGTGAGAGTTCAAAGTTGTTATTTTTAAAGCATTATTTGCATTTTTCTAAGTGGATAGAAGGCTATCTGGTTTTGCAAGAAAGTGTTTCTGATAACCTATGCCAAAATCATTCTTATATTACCTATAATTTACATATTTTGTAATAGTCTTATGTATTCTAAAATTTTTTGGCAGAAAACTCTGGAATTTGGCATGTCTGATAAATAATGCATAGTTTCTATTTAGCATTTAATCAGCTCGGTACTGTGGGGCTGTCACTATCTAAAATTAATTATAATTTATTAGAGTTGTAAGACTAGAAGCTTTTTAATCTATTTACTATTCTTATCGATCTATAAAAAATTTAGAATATAGTTATATATATCTGCTTTATGAAGATACAATTTTAGATTTCTTTCTAAATTGACTAAACTGCAAGCCCCCAATTTCTTTCACACATCCTCCCCTTTAAAAGAATCTGATCAACACAGTGAACACACAACCCACAGAATGGAAGATAATATTTGACAACTACACATCTGACAGGGACAGTTTATCCAGAATTTACAATGAACTCAAACAACTTAATAACAACAACAAAACAAATCCCATTAAAAAGTAGGCTAAGGGCTGGACGTGGTGGCTCACGCCTGTAATCCCAGCACTTTGGGAGGCCGAAGCGGGTGAGTCACATGAGGTCAGGAGTTCGAGACCAGACTGGCCAAAGTGCTGAAACCCCGTCTCTACTAAAAATACAAAAATTAGCCAGGCATGGTGATAAGCTCCTGTAATTCCAGCTTCTCAGGAGGCTGAGGCAGGAGAATTGCTTGAATCATGGAGGCGGAGGTTGCAGTGAGTTGAGATCACGCCACTGCACTCCAGCCTGGGTGACAGAGCGAAACTGTCTCAAAAAAAAAAAAAAAAAAAAAAAGAGTAAAAAAGTAGGCTAAGGACATGAATAGGCACCATTCAAAAGAAAACATACAAATGGCCAACAAACACATGAAAAATGCTCATCAATACTAATCATCAGAAAAGTGCAAGTTAAAACTACAATGTTGTATTTTACATCAATCAGAATGGCTATTAACAAAGAGACAAAAAAATGTTGGCAATGACACAGAGAAAAGGGAAGACTTATACACTGTTGGTGGGAATGTAAATTAGCACAACCACTATGGAAAACAGTATGGAGATTTCTGAAAGAACTAAAAATAGAACCACTCTTTGATCCAGCAATTCCACTACTTGATATATACCCAAAGGAAAGGAAATCATTGTACCAAAAAGATGCCTGCACTCATATGTTTGTTGCAGCACCATTCACAATAGCTAAGATATGGAATAAATTGTCTATCAACAAATGATTGAATAAAGAAAATGTAATACACACAGACATACACACAATAGTATGGAACACTCTTCAGCCATAAAACAGATGAAACATGTCTTTGCAGAAACATGGATGGAACTGGAGGTCATTATCTTAAGTAAACCAAGCCAGACACAGAAGGAAAAATACTGCGTATTCTCGCTTATAAGTGGGAGCTAAATCATATGTTTATATGTACTTAGAGCTTGGGTTGATAGACAATGGAAACTCACAGGGTAAGGGGTTGGGAGGGAGATGAATGATGTCAAATTACTTAATGGGTACAATGAATATTATTCTGGTAATGGACATACTAAAAGCCCTGACTTCACCACTATGTGATATATACATACAACAAAATTACACTTATACCCCACAAATTTATACAAACAAAAGAATCTGTATCTCTAAGCTACATCTAACTGAAGAGTAGGAGAGTTTGTGCTTAAAACTCAACTGTAACTGAACATACAGGGAGGGGAACAACACTTACTGGGGCCTGTCAGGGGAGATGTGGAGGTGGCAGGGAAGGATTAGGTAAAAGAGATCATGCATGCTGGACTTAATACCTAGGTGATGATTTGATAGGTGCAGCAAACCACCATGGCACACGTTTAACCATGTGACAAGCCTACACATCCTGTACATATACCCCAGATCTTAAAAAAATAAATAATTATTTTAAAAAACTCAACTGTATTACTTACTAGCTCTCTGTCCTTGGATATATTTGTTTGCCTTTCTACTTAGTGTTCTTATTTATACAACATAGATGCTCATAATGCCTGGTAGGATTGCTATGGAGATTAAGTGAGACGAACTTAAAGACTTTGACACACTTCTTGGCACTTAGTATGTGTTCAATAAATGTTAAGATAGTTATTAATGTGGACCAGCCCACTAAGATGCTATTAGACTCATGATAAATGTATAATTACTTGACTCCCAAAACTGAAAAGAATAAATGAATATATGTGCATTGAAATAGCACTTGTAAGAATACCATACAATGATCAACTATCATATAGAGATGTAATGGCTAGGAGCATAGGCTCTGAAGTCAGGCTCCATGGGTTAAAGAACAACATACTTATAGCTCAGTTTTATCTATAAAGTAGAAATATAATTATGATAATTAAATGAATTAATACATAAAAATACTGAGACCAGGATCTTACATACATTATATGTTTGGTAAATGTTATCTACTAACATTATCCTATCCTGGTATGTGACTTAACTGGGATTCCAAATTTAATTAACTTCAGGTTCAATTTTGACTTGACAACATATTGATAGTAAGTCTTTTTGTAGTTTATTCAGGCAACTGTTAGCTTTCAATCTCATCTGTGAAAATGTGGAAAATACTTTCTAATACATGAAACTTTTCTGAGCCTCAATTGAGGATACATGATATAAAATGTAGAAATCCTATTATAGTACTATTTATTGCTGATTAAATATTATTTTCCTAAACCCAACAAACTGACCTTAAAATTATTCCCAATTATTTTGAAGTATTTATAACTATTTAAAATTATTATTGGAAATGCTTTTCTAATTTTTAGGTTTCCAAATAATTTTTATTCAATTTCCACTCCCTCCCCCAAATTTTTGGACTCCCGGCAAAATTAAGTCAAGAGGAAGTAATGTATTCTAATTCTTTTTAATGAGGAAGAAATCACCATCTAAGATGCCAATTTCATGAATTTCTCCAAACACTACATCATAGATCCAATACATCCATTCATTAAAAGCATTTATCTACAGAAATATTAAAATAATACTAAAAAATTGTACTCAAAAATATAACTTTTTAAGTTTTCTGTAGTAATTTGACAGTCGTTCAAACATAACTCTGAAGAATTTCTTATTCAGCATGGTAGGTTTAGGATACCAGAATTATAAAATTATCAATAATCTCTTTCGTGGTTTGCTTACTTCGCTTAACATCAGTGCTTTCTGAATGGTTGTTCCTCAAATAACTAGTATAAATGAGAGAAGTATATCTGATCCTTTTTTTTTTTTTTTTTTTTTTTTTTTTTTTGAGATGAAGGCTTACTGTGTCACCCTGGCTGGAGGGCAATATTGCGATCTTAGCTCACTGCAACCTCTGCCTCCTGGGTTCAAGCTATTCTCTGGCCTCAGCCTCCCAAGTACCTGGGACTACAGGTGTGCACTACCATACCCAGCTAATTTTTGTATGTTTAGTAGAGAAGGGGTTTCACCATGTTGGCCAGCTGGTCTCGAACTCCTAACCTCAGGTGATCCACCCGCCTCAGCCTTCCAAAGAGTTGGGATTACTGGCATGAGCCACCGTGCCCGGCCTGATCCAATTCATTCAGCTGGAATCTTATGTGAAATAAAATTTCTTAAAATTTATCAAGGATAAAACTCCAACCTAGTGGCAATGTCACTGACAGTTTAATAACTGGCCCTTCATCACAAATCTCTCCTCTAAAAATAGTGATTTATGCACATCATGTTAAACTCTTTCCTTTTTATTTATTTTTATTTTTTTGAGACAAAGTCCCACTTTGTCCCCCAGGCTGGATGCAGTGGCACAATCTTGGCTCACTGCAGCCTCAATTTCCAGGGTTCAAGTGATCCTTCTTTCTAAGTCCCCCAAATGTCTGGGAGTACAAGCACACACCACCACACCTGGCTAATTTTTGTCTTTTTTGTAGAGATGGGATTTCTCCATGTTGCCCAGGCTGGTCTCAAACTCGTAGGCTCAAGCAATCTGCCTGCCTCAGCCTCCCAAAATGCTAGGGTTATAGACATGAGCCACCATGCCCAGCCAACGCTTTCCTTTTTAAATGTATCTTTGCCTGAGTCAAGCTCCACATATTACTGAAAATGGTAAATTAAAGTTGGAATAAACTGTGTTTCTGCTTTGACCTTCTTGTATGCCTAAAATTACCTCTCTGGATTGGATTTGTCCTTGGAAGACCAACTAGTCAAATACTTTGAATATCATTTCTGGAATCCCTGAACTTAAATATGAGCCATGACTTACAATCTACATACACAATATATCTGATCAGCATAACAATGTCAGTAATACAAACAAGGATGTCTTTTGGATTTATTGTTAATATCGAAATATTCACTTTCAAATATAGATAAACATTCTAGATAGAACAAAAGGACATAAATCTCTTTAAGGGCTTTTTTATGTTGAAATTCCATTATTCTGTTAAAAGTATCAATCTGATATTGCAAATATGCAACACAGTGCCTGCAGGAGTAATCTAGCATCTGATCGTGCTAACAGAAATTATTGTTTCTGTGCTATAATGTTAAAACCTTAAAGCTTGACTTTAAACTTTTAATAATAAAATAGTAATAACAATTAAAACTTTTAATTTGTGTATCCAAGAAGTTTATTCTACAATGGTAATATTTAGCATCAGCCAAATGTTAATTCTAATACTCAACCTTTTAACATTTAATCAAAATTTAATTTGCTGCACCTGTAAATAAAAAGGTAGGGCAAGAAAAGTCATTCTAATTCATTGATTGACTTTTTAAAGTACGAGCATTTCAAATCACACTAGATTCTTCTGAGAGGATTCTCCTTTCACAAATGTCAATAAGGACTAGATCTCCTGAAATCATCTCTGTCCTTGCTCCTGGAGGGTCAATGAAAGCAGAAAGTCATACTGAATGAATGAGCCTGGGAGGTCTACTAGAAGAATTGCAGTGTACTCCTTTGCACCTCTTTGATAGTGATATTTTGTTTTCCTCTAACATTTCATCAAAAAGAGAAACATTTTATATCACCTCTCAAGTGGTTCATTTTACTATCAGATTCACTTTCACGTATGATAATCCCTCCTAACAATGAAGTATTATTCCTTCATCAAATAAATGAAGTTATATAAACTATTTTCTTCAATTATGATAGAAACCAGTTGAAACAGTTTAATACATAAACACCTGAGAAAAACACATTCTCCCTAAATAGCACCAACAATTAAAGAATTGACATAAAAGACTCAATCTATTACAGTTTTTCTATTTTAAATTATAGTGCAGTTAGCTAGAGATTACACAGTAGAGCACTTACCTTAGACCTACCAGTGATTCATGAATTTTCCAAAGAGTTTGCAAGTACTACTAATTTCTTCCTTGAGGGCAGAGGTTAAATATTTAGTTTTCTTCTATTGTTCATATATGATAATATCCATCAAGCATTAGACGAACTTGATGGCTAATAATGTGTGTTAAGTTACCACTGCATCAAAATGAGAAAACTGTTTACAAAGGGCTCAGTAACTTCCTTCCCTTCCCTTCCCTTCCCTTCCCTTCCCTTCCCTTCCCTTCCCTTCCCTTCCCTTCCCTTCCCTTCCCTTCCCTTCCCTCCCCTCCCCTCCCCTCCCCTCCCCTCCCCTCCCCTTCCCTCCCCTCCCCCCTCTCCTCCCCCCTCTCCTCCCCTTCTTTCCTTCTTTCTTTTTTTTCTTTTTTTTCTCAGAGTCTTGCTCTATCACCCAGGCTGGAGTGCAGTGGCATGATCTCGGCTCACTGCAACCTCCACCTCCTGGGTTCCAGCGATTCTCCTGCCTCAGTCTCCCAGGTAGCTGGGACTAAAGGTGTGCGCCACCACGCATGGCTAATTTTTGTATTTTTTAGTAGCGACGGGGTTTCACCGTATTGGCCAGGCTAGTCTCGAACTCCTGACCTCGTGATCCACTCTCCTCCCAAAGTGCTGGGATTACAGGCATGAGCCACCACACCTGGCCTCAGTAACTATTACATAAAGTCACACACAATGGTAACTAACTGGCTATTTTAAAGATGATTTAAAGACAATAACTGGCATAATTATTAAATCAAATATCTTAAATAATTTAGGATGTACAGTGAATGATGGAGTACTGTACAGCCTTTAAAATTTTTACATACTTTATAGAATATATCATGGAGAGTTATTTATTAGTAATTAAAATGGATAAAGCAGAGATAAAAAGTAGGATTATGGTATGATAGCCACATCTGTATGTGTACATGTTTGCACATGTATATGTCAGGATATATGTTATGTCTGACATTGTTAAATGAATGAAACAGAGAAGCTTCTCTAACAAAATACATTAAGCTTGCAAATGTATCCATTACCTATAGTCCTACAAGAAGCAAGTAGACAATAATTGTCTGCTTGTTTGTCATCACTGCATCAAAGCAGCCTAAATTACAATAATTAATCTTAAATCACAGTACTTTGATGTAAGATGAGTAACTGCTAATGCTATTTCAGACAAATACTGTAGTCAAAAATGTTTGTCAAGTGATATGTACACTAATTACTCATATAATAACGTTTCTCATATTGAATTACTGACCTCTTAAGATTCTTTAAATTGAATGCTAGTACTAATAAAGAATGTTTTGGGTTATACTTTTCTAGGTCTCAGGGTGGTGAACGTTTTCTTTGAATTCCAAACCTGTGAGCTTACGGTAAGATTTACCTAATTTTAGAGTTATTTTCATTATCTTTGTTTTAAATCATGTCCAGTTTTTTCAAAATAAAGAAAATTCAAGTAAGTCATTTGATATTTAACCATAAATATTGAAGAAGTTATGTGATATTTTCTATCAAAATTTTTATGTTCTTGGATAGATTATAGTAATACAGTTATTTGATATAGTCTTTAATAGATTTCTATGTAAATTTGAAGGCATAGCCCACAAAGGTAAAGATTGATACCACTGAAAACAGTTCTTTGAACATGAATGACAATTTTATCTATTAAAATTTTCATAATGAAGTCTATTTGATGGCAATGAGTTATTGAAAGTAAAACTTGTTTTATCATCTGTCAAGATGTATCAAAATTGAGTCCCTCCATGTAGCTTGATGGTAGAGCTCCAGGAAGTTGAGAGTAAAGTATGTAACTATGAAAATAAAATGGTAATAAATAACAAGTGATTTCTATGGCATTATTGCAATGTATCTTGAAAAAGATGTTTTAAAATGATTGTAGATAACAACCCATCTCTAGGAACTATAAGACATTCTTTTTCATTACTGTTTAAAGAAACACTCAACATAATGTAGGATTATTTAAAACAAGTATCATATAGGAGGAAAGTAAAATTCCTCTGCCTTACCAGGAGTACTATGCTGATAATGGCAGAAATTTAGAGGAATAATTTAGATGCACTTAGAGTAATAATTTTATCCCCAAGTACTTATTTTTAAGTTTTAAATTATACTTCACAAATATACGTGAATGAACTTTTAAAATAATTATAATTTATAATAAGAAACAAAAATATTTTTTAAAATTACTATTATCTCCAGTGTTTTAATTATCTTATATATACACAGAAAATTACTCATACCTTAAGTGCACAGTCTTACTGAATTGTTACAAAATGAATACACCCATATAACCAATACTAACATCAGTTTTTTTTTAAAAAAAAGAACATTAGAGTACTTTGAAGTCCTGTTATACTCTTTCTAGTCACTAAACCTACAGAGCATAAGCAATATCTTCACTTCTAGAAGTAGGGTTTGTCTCCTTTTTCTATATTCTATAAATGAAATCATACAGTAGGTACTGCTTTGTTTCTTTTGCTCAACATTATGTTTCTAAAATTGCGTGCAGTGTTAAATTGCTCATTTTCATTGCTGGGTAGTATTCAACTGTGTGGATAGACCAAATTATTAACCCTTTCTAATATTGATAGGCACTTAAGTAGCATCCAGACTTTGGCTTTTATCAATAGTGTTGATTTGGATATCAGGAACATGTGTTTTTGGAGAACACATGTACATATTTTATTGTGTACATAAGATATGCACATGTTCTGCTTCAGTACATATTGACAATTCATCAAGTGTCTATCAGTTTTAGGAGCAGGATATGAGAGTTGAGATATTCCCTATAGTCACTGACATTGGGGTTTTTCAGTTTGGGTATGTGAATAGGGGTATTATAATTGGAATACCTTGAAGTTTATGTTATTAAACACTTGTATTTGCTCTTATTTCTCATGTGGCTACATTATTGTTGAAATGTCCTAAAACTTTTGCCTTTTTTTTCTTACTGGATTATCTGCCCTTTTCTATTGGGTTGTGTTTATACATACACTGAGATAGATATATATAAATATATATTTATTAAATAAATATATTTTATATATTATACATTTATATAATAAATATATAAAATAATATAAATATATTTTATATATATATTAAAATACTACACAGCAATGAAAATGAGCAATTTAACACTGCACGCAATTTTACAAACATAATGTTGGGCAAAAGAAACAAAGCAGTACCTACTGTATGATTTCATTTATAGAATATAGAAAAAGGAGGCAAACCCCACTTCTAGAAGTGAAGATATTGCTTATGCTCTGTAGGTTTAGTGACTAGAAAGAGTATAACAGGACTTCAATGTACTTTAACGTTCTTTTTTTAAAAACCATATATATATGTATACGTATATACTTACATATATGTATGTGTGTGTGTATATATATGTCATTGTATATTTCCAATAGGGGATTTAAAACTACCAGTTAATAAATCAGCATTATGTCTTTCTTAAAATTCAGAATCAATTCTGCAAATGTGTAGTTGCCACAGATTGCATTGTCCTTTTATGTATAGTTTTTGAATTGCATGTGTTTTTCCTCATTAAGTAATAATCCTGATTTAAATATATTCTTAGACTAACATTCTTACATTCTTAAATGCATTCTCAAAACTAACCATAGCCAATTATGAAAGTGTCAAGAATTATGGGTTTGAAAATCTGTCATGATAGAAGTATTTTCACAACACAGTGTGAGAAACACCAGAAATAATGGCTTTATTTTTTCCTTCTGGAGAGTTAGTTGTGAAATATTTACCAGAACACCACTGAATATTTGCACTCTGTATTCAACTCTTTGGTGGATTTTCTCATTACTCTCTGGATGATATATTTTGATGAACAGAAGTTCTTAATTTTGATTTATTTCTGTTTATTAGTTTTTTTTTTTTCTTTTCCTTCTATGATCAAAGTTTTTTATGTTCTATTTAAGATATTTTTGCCTTCTCTGTTGTTGCTAAGATATTATGGTTTCTCTAAATTCTTTATTGTATAAACTTTTACAGTAAATGGACTCCAGGTGTTACACTGTTCTATGTTTATTACCTTATGCATTTAAGATAAATAGATTTGGATTAGAATAGTAATTGCTCTGTATATGTTTTAATGTTTTATTATAAAATTCATACATAAATATGAAGACTGGTATGTAGTTATTTAATAATTTAATGCATCTATTAAAATAAGCAATATGTGGTATTTTGTTAAGTCAATATATATATTTATGAATTGCCCATTATAAGTTTTATGCACCACAGTTAGTTATGTGGCCACAATTTTGAAATAAAAATTCAGCACTATAACAAAATTATTTGACTTTAAGCCTAAATGACTTATTTATTTCCATAAGATATTATTAAGTGAGCCAAAAGCATGCAATATGAATGTTCTATAGGATCATTAAAATATCAGAATACTAGGCTAACCTTTAAGCATTTAAATGTAATCATTGTTAAAATATATTTATTGTTTCTAAAATATTATGTCTAATAAGTTATATAAGCATATAACAGCCATAATAAGTACAGCCTTAAGTATTAACTAAAGAATACTATTATATGCACTTCATTAAGATTTTATTTAACACTTGTCTTGCGAGATATATATATAGAAAGAAGAGAGACATATATATCTTTTGTTTGTTTGTTTGTTTTAAATTTTTCACCAAAAACACAACAGTGCATCACATACTTGTTTTGTGCCGATAGAAAGGACGGTATAAAAATCAGGATTATTTATTTTTAAAAATTTTGCATCAGTTATGCAAACATACATGTGTTTGCCACAGGTTGCAGTATACATGTTCTTAGAATTGCATGTGTTTTTCCTCGTGAAGTAACAATCTTAATTTAAATACATTCTTAGAATGTATATTTTTCATCTCCGGGTGCTTAGTCTAAGCCATGTCATCGTTTAAGAGTAACTCATAATGTAATACAATGGAAGTAGAACAGCAAAGTAGATAATATCTTATTTTAGTAACGAGCTAGTGTGTTTCAAGTCTTCATAATATTGAAACAATGTGATGAGGAAATGTTGGGGTTTATAGATTAAAATTCTTGAAACTAAAGATGGATTTTTTTTAATCCATATATTTGGATATTTGAAGAGCTTGGGATTTGCTTCAGAAGATTTTGTTTGTTTTCTTTTTCTTTCTGCTTTCTCACCTGTTTTAGATAGCCAAAGATGATGAAATATTGAGTACAATAATCAAGAGCTAATTAGATGTTTCTCCACTTTTTCTAAATTACCAATCTGTGTGTCATAATGAAAGCAAGGAGAACAAAGGTAAAACACAAAAAGCTGTCTTGAGTATTGGTTCTAAGACTTTAAGTAGCACTAATACTTCTTAGCCTCCACTAGCCATTCCAAATAGATAAATAATGAGCTTATCTGAGAAATACAGCATAGGTTATAGAAATAAATATTTCAGGGTTTATTTCATGTGTCCCTGAATGTAAGTGATAGTTAAAGGAAAAAAATCCAGTTAAGAAACACAAACCACATATAGAGGTAATTGATGCCAGTTAAATTAGGTTAGTTTATTTTCACAGTGATGACAGGGCTTGGGGAAAAATGAAGTTAAAAGACATACAAGTAACATCCTGCATGAAGGAAAATAGTGGAAACTGAAGGATTACTGTGCATTATTTGGACCCAACATTGAAAGATTGAATTATGCAATAGAAGTCTAATCTGAAGTCATGAACACCCATTGAAGTCCAAATAATAATAATACAATTAGAAAGACATAGGTAAAAAGTTTTGGTAACATAAATGAAATTTGAATTTGAGAACACTGCATGTACAAATATTCTCTGAGAATTTTTGCTTCCTATTCAATAATGAATTGATTACACAGAACTGTTAAAGTGCATTTTTGTGGGGTTTTTTTTCCTAAAATATATATAGGAAAAAATGGAGTTCTACTTCTGATGGGCACTTTCAACTGATATTTCTGAAAAACTAGTTCAGTGATATTTACTTGTTACAAAATGCCTCACCTAAATCCTTTAGTCTGAATACATATGGATCATCACCTCTTCACACCTTTGGATAGATTGTTCCTATCTGGCTAGCTCACCCATAATTCTGATTAAATAAATTATCCATCTGTGAATCCGCTAGGCTTAACTTTTAATACTTACTCTATATTATTTCCACACTATATCTAGCCTTCTCCCTGTTCCCAACATGTCAGGAACAAGTAATTTAGTTTCTAAGATTTTTCTGTTTGTCTAAAGGCAAACTTTATCAACCTCTATAAAAATGTGTATGTTATCTTGCTCCCACTTTGATATACTATGGATATCTGGAAAAATCGAGATTAGACTTTTGTCGATTTGACTTGTTGATAACAAAGTGTTAGGAAAAAAAAGAGCTTAGAACATATTTAAGCTTACTAAAGCCTTTCAATGGCATATATTTAATTCTGGTAGCAATAAAATGGATGGGATTTTATTGTAAAGCTGAGCAGAATTCAGCTTCTAATATGTCAGCTTTACATGACAGATTATTAATAAACTGTCACTGTTATCACATGATACCAATCTTTGGTGACTGCCTTTTTTTAAACTTGAAACTCAAATGTATATTTTAAAGTAAGCTTTACTTTGTGGCTCATTCTTTCCTTTAAATACCTTTTTTTCCCTCTGCTCTGTAGAAATTATTGTGCCATTTAATCAGTGGTTCTAATTTCATTACACTAATAAAATTCACAAATGACTAGTGTATCATCTGTGTTCAGATACATGCACATATAGAGGATTATTACTATTATTACTCAATGTAGATGACGACAATGACAGAGTAAGAATTAAGAAAATGAATTGACTTTAAACTCGGTATCATGGCCATTACCTAGCAAAATGAGAAAGTGGGCATAGTCCATTTTCTCAACTTACTTTCCCCATGTCTTTGCCTTTTTCTCTTTTGTTCACAATTCCTTATTGTAGATACCCATTTTCTACTGCCTACACATTCTTTTATTAAACAAAACTCACTAAGCATCTGTATGTACTAGGCATTGGGTTAGTATTGGGAAACAGTCAACTAACAGGACCCATAGGAAATTTATAGTTCTGGAGAGCTTGTAGGGTCTACAGTCATCCTCCAGCTACAAAAGGGTCTTCATCTGTGAAGTCCTCTATACTATATGCATATCCTCATCACCCCATCAAAACTTTAGTAACCCATCAGTGGAAAATTAAGAGCTACCTCCCATTAAGTTATAATTAGTAGAGGAAGGGACATAGCAGTTGATTATGGTTTAAAAAAAAAACTGTACACATGTCATAGAGCAAAGCATGTAGGAAAACCTATAAATCCATACATGTATGACTCAGTGAGTTGTAAGTAACATATATTTTCTCACTGTCATAGTTGATGGTTAATATCAAAACTGTTCACTAGTTGGGCAAAGCTGGAAATAAGAGTCCATATTTTCAGTCAGGTATTATTCAGTATTTGTTGACCACTTATTTATTACATGTCACATACTCTTCTGGATGGTTTTATTTGTGTAATGCTCTTCTGAGAAATCTGAAATATATTAAAGATGAGAAGGCAGAATATTTGTGGAACTTAGGAAGGCTGATTCTGCTTATAATTAATTGTTTGTCCTCAAACCCCAGTCATTTATTTTCTCAAGTCTTCCATATGTTCAAATAAAAAGCAAGAAGGATAAGAACTATGAATTTTGAATCCTTTCAAGCTTTAAATTTAATTATTCTAATTATATCGGTTGAGATGCTTTGAGCCACAAATAACAGGAAACTAACTTGCTTAGGCTTTAAGAAAGGCTTCTTATTATACAAAGGAGAAGTTAAGAAGTTGTAGAATTTCATGGATGACTCACTGACATCATAAGGGACCTATGTTCTTTTCATCTTTATTCCCAGTGTCCTATCTTAGGTTTGTCCTTGGCCAGAATCCCTCAATATTGAAAGATGTCTGCCATAATTATAGGTTATATATCCAGACACAAGATACCCAGTAGAGAAAAAAAAAAAAAAAAAAAAAAAAAAAAGGATTTTACCTTACCTTCTTTTTATGCCTTAAATGATTAAGGAAGTTTTTATGACTATGGCCACTCTTGTGCCTATTGCCAGCAAATACCTTTTCACATCTCTTCTAACCAATGTGTCACATCTCTATCAAATGTGTCATATGCCCCAGCCTATAAGGATCATTTACTATTGGCTTAGACCAATTATGTTTACCCTCTGCATTTAAAAATGTGTTCTGTTTGCATGGAAGCTCAAGGCTGCACAGAGAAGCATGAGGGGATAAAAAATTCAAGTTCCCTTAAGAAGCAGAAAAGGAGAAATGGTTCTTTGCCAGGCAACCAGTGGTATCTGTTATAGTTATTATGCTTTGTTGGTGTACTACATACTTCTTGAATTAATACTTTTATTTCCCTGAGGCAATAATAGATAAAATGTGAGTTTACTTTACAATGAAGTCCCCAGGGATAATCACATCAAATTAAACAGGTGATTGCTTAGGAAGTAGGCGGTTATTATTGTTTACATCCACATCTCTTCTCAAAATTCTTTAATGACTCTTCATCTTCAAGAGAATAATTTCTGTATAAAAATGTACAGAATAAAGACAGGGTTTCTCCCTCAGTTTTGCTGCTCTGTTACCACTCATGACACTGGCATACGTGTGTTCCTTGTTCTCAGTCTGGTGCCTTCACCCATCCTGTTCTTTCATTAACAACAATCCCACCCCTAGCAGAACCTCCCACCCCCAATCAATCATCTCTGCATTTTAACTTTGACCAAGACCCACTCACACTCCTTTGACTGACAGAAAAGGCACTGATATTCCTTCATTCCTTCCAATTTCAGCTCAAATGCCAGGCTCCTTATGCAGTATTTCATGAATCTTCAGGTGACCTGTGTGCTCTTTCATTTTCCCGTTGACCTTCAATCGTATTTCCATTAGACTGATTATTTTATGTTTTTTATATCTACTTGATGACCTCTCGGCACTGGACTTTCCACACTTCGAGGGTAAAGTTGGTGCCCTTGTTGCCTTTGTATTTGACTCTGTAATAACTGGCATAGGCAAGGTTTATTGTGTGTTTGCTAGAGTATGTGCCTGGGCAACAAAAAGTGTTAGTGTCAGTGTACATAAGCAAAGTAAATGCGTGGAGCATTTCTTTTATTTTTCCATGAGAAGAAAATAAGATAGGCCAAAGAAGTGCTTTTCAATATTTTCACAAATGTCAAAAGGTTTTACTGCCCCAAAACTTTACTGACAAAGAAGGATCTATGAAATATAATTAGTCTCGACCCCACTACAAGTGTAAGCTTTCCTTAAAATCTGGTGTTTAATCTTTGTAAATCATGCTAATTTTATATTTTATAGTGTTTAGTCTTTTTAAATTATGTTACATGGTCTATGTCATAAAACATTCGGGTTTTATTTAGCATGTAAGAATGTTTATGTTATCATTGTGTAAAACTGATTCTCCAGCAAGAATTACATTGTTTATCCTGGTATCCTTGGGAAACCATTATAAGCTCTCACACAGGTTTAATTCTCTAATCAAGAAGCATGGACATAGAGAAATAATCTGAGTTTAAAATTTTGACCACAACACCATTGCTTATTGCTGTGCTCTTGAGTAATTAATTTAAGCTCATTGTACATTAAACAAATAAAATTATTTTAGTTGTGTATTATAAATTACCTTCATATATATCACAATTTTTGACAGACTAACATGTGCAAATTATTTTTATCTTATCAAGTTCAAAGATCCATATAAGTAGATAATAATAGTCTTCAAAATATGACAATAGTTTGATTTGTGTTGTCCATGTATAAATGTAATTAGTGAGAATTTTAGTAAGTACTGGGAAAAAAAATATATGTATATATATATACCAAGATGAAATTGCTGGAGAAGAAGAAATGTGCACGGATAAAAAAGCAAGACTTAACAGAATAGAATTTGAGTTGTCACAAATGAGGATGCAGCCAATAAATGATTTATCTTGTGTCCTTCATAGCATATTTATAAATCCATCTGACACTTCTGGCCTATCAGAGAGCAGAAAAATGAAATTCTAGATTCCCTACTATAGATGACACCATCAACAAAGGGATTTAAGTAGGGTTACTTGGTCATTTTCATTTATCTCATTTCTCTGTATTCCATCCTTGACAGCTCCAACATATAAAGTCTTCAAAATCCTAGGAAATGGGGCCAAAGTTTAATGTCCTGTTTTCTTTTTAAGAAGGACATTTGCCTGGTTTCCTAAATGCACAAAAAAATGAATGATAATATAACAGTTTCTGGGAATATGTTATGGTACAAAAAAATGTAAAAATGATTTAAAAAATAAAGATACCTGTAGTTTATTTCTGAACCTGTGGCTATTTGTAGCAGTTTCTTTGTATTTCTTATATGTTAAAAATATTAAAAGCATTTTTATATGTTAATAAACAGTTTTGTAATATAAATAACAAAAAGAAAAGAAAAGTTATTCTTCAGAAATCCATCATCCTTCTGCATTCACATTCTGAAGTATCAAAATAAAAGGATTTTTATGCCTTCCTTTCCAATCCTTACACAGATTTGCATTTAGATTACATCATTCAATACATGACATTTTTTGCAATTTTAAATTTAATAAACATTTTACTCAAGAAGTGTATCTCCATTACTACATAGTCTATAAATGTTAATTTTTAAAACTGCATATTTTTCAGATCAGAAAATTCCTAATCAAAACAGATCAAGAAAGAGTTTAGTGGGCTTAAAAATGTTTGTTTAGAGTTGTAAAAAGGGAGGTAAATTAATAAAATGTACTGTTAGTTTACAATTTCTGGTTCAGATAATCCTTTCCACTTTACAAAACCTTTTACACATATTAATAAGCTTTAATAAAATATTTGAATATAACTTTTCACTTTATTAAGCTTCTTTTTTATGGGATTATATAAGATTAAGTTAGTTAACAGGACATTGGAGACCTTGAGATAATTTTGAAACTAGGTAAATTTGAAAACTGCATGTCATTCATTTAAATATTTATGAAGCAAATACTACATAGCCCATAACAGGTTAGCCTTAGGTGCTACATTTCTGGAGGCAGAACAAGAATTATCTTCCGAAGTAAAATGTAAGTGTGATATATTTTTCCTAAGTGCTAATAAATCCAAAGACAGTCACTGGACTAGAGTTAGGGAAAACAATTCATAGAGATGGGTTTTCTTGAGTTACATATTAATACAGGAGTTCCTAAATATAATGACCTTTAAAAATCTTCTTGGAAAGCTTTTAAGACATATGTATCCCAGGATTCAAAGATTTTGGTTCAGTAAGTTTAAAAACTGTTTAAAGAAAGAGTAAGTTCCAACCCAAAGATTCTCACAACTTGGTGTGCAAGAGAATCATCTAGTAAATCTGATAAAAATGTGAATTCATGAACCTCAGCCTAAGAAATTCAAATGTAGTTGATCTAATATGGAGTCAGAAACTTTTTAAAATATAAATTTAAATTGACAAGGCCCCCTGCATTCCGCACCCCAACACTGTTATGCCAGGAAGATTCTGAGTTAACTTGTTTCTGAAGGGTAACAGGAGAACCATTCCTCACAACTGATGGAAATCTGGAGAAAGAGTACTTCAAAAACTTGGGCATTGCTCCTTCATTTGGAAAGCTCATCAGAATCACCCATGGAGATTTTTTTTTTTTTTTTTTTTTTTTTTTGTAGACTGAGTCTGGCTCTGTCGCCCAGGCTGGAGTGCAGTGGCCGGATCTCAGCTCACTGCAAGCTCCGCCTCCCGGGTTTACGCCATTCTCCTGCCTCAGCCTCCTGAGTAGCTGGGACCACAGGCGCCCGCCACCTCGCCCGGCTAGTTTTTTGTATTTTTTAGTAGAGACGGGGTTTCACCGTGTTAGCCAGGATGGTCTCGATCTCCTGACCTTGTGATCCGCCTGTCTCGGCCTCCCAAAGTGCTGGGATTACAGGCTTGAGCCACCGCGCCCGGCCGGAGATTTATTTTTTATGCACACCTTTGAGCTCCTCCTCAGGTTGAATGAATAAGGGTCTACAAAGTTAATGCACGGGTACTTAAACTTTAACAAAGCCCAGCTGGTGATTCTAATAGCCTCTTTGGCTGATATACTCATTAAATATACTCTTGGGAGGCCAGATGAGCTTGCTATTCTAATGATCCACAAGCATTGGTTGCTATTAGAATGAACTGGAAAACTTGGTAAATATAAAACAACCCAAGCTCTCACCTACTCAGTTGAGCCTAGGTCAACATGTCTTTTACTTCCTCTTCAAGTGACTCATATGCCTGTTTGGCTTGAGAGCCACTGGGCTAAGTCATGTGGAGGAGAAAGCCAGGATATCATTGGACAAGGTTAACTGAAGTCAAGATTTAAATGCTCAGGTAAAGCATGTTGGTTGTTTGTCAATATGAGTCAATTCTAGTTCTTTAGTATGAGAAAGAAAGATCAAAGTATTACTTGGGCATACCAATGTATCAGTGATCTCTTTCAAACATCATAGATTGAATGCATGGGATATTACTTAAGGGAAACTTTATGGTTTTGTTTACATGGTTGCAGAATGATTTTCATATAACATAATGTTTAATCCTTGGCATAAAAGCCAAGGATGAAAGTATCAACTGTCCTGATCCTCTGAATGTGGGTTCCTTACTTTTCTTACTATGCTCCAGCTCTGTAGGCTGTCCCTGTGTTCTGGAATTGGTCTATTCTTCAGCAGTTGCAATATTTCCAGAATCTACAACCATGTGTCTTTCTTGTCCTTGCAGAATAAAATAAGGACAGAGAGATGCATGGTTTGGGTGCACATAAAGAAAAATAACTAAAGCTAATTTGATTCTCATGGCAATAAGGTAATGAAAAAGATACTGGAGTTATTATATTGTCAAAGCATTCTGATCCCAACTTATAATAGTCAATCCATAAGGTAGTTCCCAAATGAAGTAACCCAGCAAATTTACACCCAAGCCATAGATTCTTCTCACATTTCAAACTTACCTGGACAGACTTGCTCATTACAGCTTTTATTACTATATCTTGACTACCCCTTGCCCCTTTTCTTTTTTAATCTCTTTCTACTCCTACCAAAGAGAATGGTCAGGCAAAAACACATTATATAATTCTCATAATAAAGTGGGTACAATTATAACCATGCAATTTGCTAAAATTTTACATTCAGTTGAAAGAAGTGATTTATTAATAATGTTATTGTATTCTTTCATCCAACAATAAATATTTAGTGAGCAGCTACTGTGTTCCAGACAATTGTCTTTCTGCTTCAGTTACACTGTAAATACAAGAGGCAAAGATGTCTGCCCACATGGAGGTTGGATTCCAGTGTGGAGAGATGGTGATAGAATAATCTAGCATATTTAAAGGTTATGTATTTCACAGAAAATAACAAAAGTAGAACAGGTTAAAAGGAAATGGGGGAATTTGGAGATAAGGAGATGTGGGGTGGGAAGAAATATAATTGTAAATAGGATGCTTAGAGTTGAATTTTCCAAAAGAACAGATTTGGGCAAATTTGCTTGGGAGCTAAAGGTGTTAGCCATATAGATGTCAGGAAGGAGAGGGGTCTAATTGTAAAGGCAAAGACTAAAAGGAGGCTTGGAAAATAGTGAAGAGGACAGTGCAATGCGAGCAGAGGAAGTCAGAGTTCTAGGACCTGAGGTCAGAGTAGTAACAGAAGTGGGCTTGAAGAAAGGTCAGGTAGAGCTTTGGCTTTAACACTAAGAGCAGTGAAAAGCCATTGAAGGATTTTAAGCAGAAGGATGATATTAAGGCAATTATCTCTCTGTTGACAATAGCAAATAGGGGACAGTCTTAAAGCCAGAAGACATTTTTAAAGGCTATCATAATGCAGATAAGAGATGATAGTGACTTCATCCAGAATAGTCAGAGGAGGCAATGAAAAGACTTTAGATTCTAGGTAAAATTTGAAGGATATGTTAGCAGAATTTCCAACAAATAGCATGCGGAACATAAGAGAAAGAGGAATCAAGGTTGGCTTAGGGATTTGAGAGCTAAGCAACTTAATTGTGGAGCTGCCGTTTACCAAAAAATAAAAATAAGAAAAAATAAAGAGTATGAGTGTGAGGAAAGCAGATATGGGGGACACAGAAAATCAGATCAATTTTGGACATGTTGTATTTTAGATATATTTTAGACTCTGAAGTGGGGTATCAAGTAGTCATTTGGATATATGAGGCTTCAGTTTGGAAGAAATGTCAGTCCAGAAGATTAAAAAAGTGAATGTTGGTAGCACAGAGATGATATTTAAAGCCATAAAATGAGAGAAAAATCCTTAAAGTAGCATGTATATATAGAGAGAAAATGTTTAAGTCTGAGCCATGGGCCATTCCAACAATAAGAGCTTGGAAGGAGAAGGAACCAACAAATGAGAGAAGGTACAGCCAGTGGATAGAAAGAGAAAGAAATGTGATGTCTTTCAATCTAAGAGGAAAGATCTCATCACCTCTGAAGAGAAACAGGTTGTTACCAACACAGATGTTTTGCAAATTAGTACCCTTCTTTTGTTTGGAAAGTAAGAGTGTTTTTTTCAGTTAAGGCTTAAACTTAAATGCCTTTTCCCCTGCACATTTCTAACTGTAGTTCTGAAAATAGAGAGAGGTTATTCTTTTTACACTTGAGCACTATGCCATTTTCTTGTTCTTTGTGAAAATCGAATTTTACCCCAAATGGTTTGATGATAAATCAGTGGCCATTTACTTAGTAATGTTGATGAAAAAGAGTCAAATTCTGTAAAATATTTGAATGGATTTATTCTGAGTCAAATGTGAGTGACCAATACCTGAGGCACAGTCGCAAAAGGTCCTGAGAACATGTGCCCAAGCTGTTTAGGTTACAGCTTGATTTTTTATACACTTTACGGGGACAGAAGTCACAGGCAGACACATCAATCAATACATGCAAAGTGTACATGGGTTTGATCTGGAAACATGATGTAAGGAACCTGGCTGTGCTTTAGTCAAGGGTGGGCCGAGGTAGGATGTTTACATCCTGAGTGACTCAGTGAGTTTAGAGAGCAGGTGTATAACTCCGCTTGTTTTCACAACCATGTAGCCATAGCATAGGAAGGCCATCATTGGCTCTACAACACTATTGTCTGTAAAAGGTGTAACTCCCCTGCTAACGCTGTACAGGCTTTCTTGGCTCTTGAGGCTCAGCTTGGCTCACCATTGTTTGACATGGCAGGCACACTGGCACCCAGAGAAAGAGAAAGAGTGAAGGCTGTCTGTCCTGCAGATAGACAGGAGGGAACCAGGACACAGCTCGACTTACTTGTGCCCAGAGAAAGAGTTAAGCTGCTGACCCTGAAGGCAAAGGAGAGCGTACTGCACAGCTGTGCATGGGGGCGGCTGGCTCAAGCAGCCAAGACAGGGCAGACAGTGTGAAAGTAAGCTGCTAATGAGAAAGCTAGTTTAAGTAAGCTCTGTAAGAGAGCTGCTGCTGAATAAAACCATATTCACCTGCCTACGGCCCCCGAGTGTTCTTTCTACCCATCCACCCACTCCCCTTGGACTTCAGCATGGGCTGGACCCGGACCCTAGGACCTGACAATTGGCAGTGAGGGTGGGATGAAGTGAGTGAGTCTTCAGCCCCTGAGGCCTCCTGGGTCAGCTATGTGGCTGCAGCATGGGCTGTGGTACCCGGTGGCAGTGATGTTGCTTGGATAAGCCTCAACGGAAACATGGGAGGCAGTGGACAGATTCCCTGTGAGTGTGGAGAAGGCACTGAAGCACCTGAGGTGCACAACACCAAGGAGAAACATACCTTTGCCAGCAAAGTCAGATGGGCATTTGTAACCGTGCTGCGGGAATTGCATGCCCAATCCTGCAGGATGTAATATTTCCAGAATCTACCACCATCTGTCCTTGCAGGCTTGCCCTCTAGTCTACCAGAAAATAGAGCATGAGCAGCTGTTAGCCCCAAGGATGGTCCCAGAGACCCCCTACTGTGGTGAAGTGCACTTCCTCTGGTGCCTGTACCCCCGCTGTGTTGTGGGAGTTGGGTAATGTCCGCTGTCATGTACAGACTTAGTGCAAGTCATTTGCGAGAAGAACATTGCTGCACAACCCAGTCCTGCCTGAGTGTTCCAGTTCAAAGAGTACCTGCTGCAGTTGGTAGACGTGTAGTCTTTTCTGTTTGATAAGAGAACTGACCGAGTGCCCGAGTTGAGGGGGGCACTGGACAACCAGAGTCATATGTGGACTTGGCAGTCCACTGGTCTCTGAACCCAGATAAGTTTCCAGGCAGAGCTGCATTTATTGACAGCTATGGAAGCTGGTCAGTGAAAGTGAAACCTCTGTCTTTGCACCTTGGCATTGGCAGCTTGGCTCTCCACTTATGCACTGCTTGTGTCTCTCCCATGCCTGAGGATATTCTGAGAGTGGATGATTTTCATGGGTTAGCAGCTGTACGGTCTGTCACAGACTTGCTGGACTGCTTGACAACAGAACTGCAACTTCTTGTCTGGAGAGCCAGGAACAGTTTGCCTTTACTGGAGGGCAACAGTGGACTTTCACAGTGTTGCTGGAGGGCTATATGCATAGCCCCACTATATGTCATAGTCTGATTGATGTTATGCTAACCTCTCGTTCTCTTGCAGGTTTAGAAACAGCAATGCCCCTCTTACCTGGGATTGGATAGTGAGGCTGAGACAGCCAAGCAGGCTATTCAGTAGGCACAAGCCTTATGGGTAGTTAACCAGGGGTGCCTATTAAAACTGAATGTGCAGGTGACCACAGATAGTTTGGCTAGGGCCTAAACAATGTGGAGCGCTTGGAAGTGCCAGTAGGCTTTTAGTCCCAGCTGTGGGAGGGAGCTAAGTGCCAGTGTTCATTAATAGAGAAACAGTTAGTAATAGCGGGATGGGTGTGTTCATGGGTAACCACCGCCCGGACTGGAAAGCAGTTGGTAACTGCATATGTTGCCCTTCATGCTCAGAGTGTGGCAGGACAGTCCACAGTCATCCTATAGACAACTTACCATATAGCGGGATGGGTGTGTTCCTAGGTATCCACGCCCTGGATTGGGAAGCAGTTAGTAACTGCATATGCTGCCCTCTAGGCTCATAAGAGTGTGGCAGGACAGGCTACAGTCATCATGCAGATGACTTACCCAATAGCGGGATGGGTGCACTCATGGATAGTGGGCCCCCCCGGACTGAAACAGTGAGGACATCCACTTTAGTGACGTGGGGCACCTACTTAGAGCATTGAAGTACACTGAGTACAAGTTCCTTAGTAGCAGAGTTATGAAAAACCTTAGGACCTGTAGTCCTAATGCAATATAAGGCCTTGGGGCCTAAGGTCATAGGGTCTGAGGCACCCCTAGACCCTGAACCTTCACTGTTAGGAAGGGTGTCCCCCAATTCCTAATAGGGCATTATTACAGATAGGTCTAGCCGGGGTGATCCTTCTGCCTGGACTTTTGTCTAAGTCTAGCCTAGTACTGACAACATATGGTTTAAAACCAGTTGTAAACAGAGTAGCTAATAAGTTAAACTCTGGGCAGTGTGAATGGTAATCACCAAGGAGCTGACACCTATGGTAATCTGTGCCAATAGATAGGCAGTTTATCAAAGCTTGTGTATGTAACAGGCCTGTGTGCTCAGATGCTTATGTATGTATCAGGCCTGCATGCTCAAAGCTTGTATGTCAGGCTGATGGGTCAATCCTGTGTATGTATCAGGTGTGTGTACCCAAAGTTTGTATGTCAGGCCTGTGTGCCAAACCTGTGTATCAAACCTGCGTGTCCAAGTCCTATGTCTCCCTCGGCCAAAGGGGTGGAGTGTAAGGAACGTGGCTGTGCTTTAGTCAAGGATAGGCCGAGGTAGGATGTTTATATTCTGCATGACTCAGTGACTTTAGAGCACAGATGTATAACTCCACTTGTTATCCCAACCGTGTAGCCATAACATGGAAAGGCCATCACTTGGCTCTGTGCCACTATTGTCTGTAAAAGGTACAACTGCCCTGCTAACACTGTACAGGCTTGCTTGGCTCTTGAGGTTCAGCTCAGCTCAACATGGCTTGACATGGTGGGTGCGTTGGCACCCCGAGAGAGAGAGAGTCAAAGCTGTCCGTCTTGCAGATGGACAGGAGCGAGCCTGGCCACAGCTCAGCTTACTCATGCTCAGAGAAAGAAAGAGTTAAGCTGCTGACCCTGAAGGCAAGTGAAAGCTGGTTGTGTGCTATGCATGCAGGCTGCTGGCTCAAGCAGCCAAGATAGTGTGGACAGTGTGAAAGTAAGCTGCTAATGAGAAAGTTAGTTTAAGTAAACTTTGTAAGAGAACTGCTGCTAAATAAAACCATGTTCACCTGCCTACGGCCCCCCCAAGTGCTCTTTCTGCCTATCCACCCACTCCCCTCAGACTTCAGCATGGGCTGGACCAGGACTCCAGGGCTTGACACATGGGACAACTTGAAGGGGGCTTCCAGATCATAGATGAATTCAAAGCTTTTCTAACTGGCAATTATCGAAAGATCTGGAATCCATAGAAAAGAATGTTTTGGTTAAGATAAGGGGGTGTGGAGAGCAAGGTTCTTATGCAGATGAAGTCTCTAGGTAGCAGTCTTCAGAAAGAATAGGTGGTACATGTCTCTTTTCAGATCTAAAAAGGTACCAGGTTCTTAATTAATCTCTCTTGGATTAGGAAAAGCCCTGGAAAGGGAAGGGGTTTCTTTATAGTGCGTGGATTTTTTTTTCTCACAAGAGACAGCTTTGCAGGGCCATTTCAAAATATGTCAAAAAATGTATTTTGGGATAAAATACTTCAATTTCTTCCAGGGCTTGCTATCTGCTATGCAATGCTATGTCAGTGATAGGTTGGAGTTTGGTATCTTATTGGTACAAAGAGTCTGTTTTGTCATTCTTAAGATCTCTGTTTTAATGTTAATGCCGATCAGTTGTGCCTAAATTCCAAAGATGGGAGACTACAATGAGATAAGTCTGGACAACCTTCCCCACTTCCATCATGGCCTGAACTAGTTTTTCAAGTTTAATTTGGAATGCCTTGGCTGAGAGGAGGGTACATTCACGTCAATTGCGGGTGCTATAATTTTATTTTTGGTATACAATGGCAATGAAATCCAGACAATGTGCTGAAAGGATACTACTTTTCTTCCGTTGATGGACATTATCTCTCACACTCAAAAGAATCATTCAATCAGCATTCTGTGGATAAAGCCCTGAGTCCCTTGGAGGTTAGGTAAGTTCCCTAAAGTGATAGAGTAACAAACAGAACCACCGTGTCCATCTCCATTGAAATCTTTACTCTTTTCTACAATAGAATTGAAGATATTGTCTCAGATTAGAATACAGGTTTCTAATCATTTGTTCTTTTCTGATAGCTAAAGGACCCTGCAAGGCACCGAGAAATCGCTGAGGTTTTACTCCCTCATCATCAATATTTTGAACCATAGAGCTCTCAATTTCTTGCCAGGAATTATATTTTGAAGTTTGGATGTAATTTGATCATCTGACCATCTAAGTTTTGAAGGATTTGGTTTGTGTTAGTTCTCAGAGATATAAAGACAAAGTTATATACTTTAAACCGCTTATTTATCTTAGATGGGGCCCTAGCAACAATAACTTATTGAAAATAATTGATTGAGGATCTACAATGTGGGAAGGCACCAGGCAAGAAAACTGGTGGCAAGTTAGATTCAAAGTGGGAAACACAATTGATAGACTTCCAGGAATTTACAATCTATTTATGACTGTTATGAATAATAAATAGACTTGAACCCTTGAACAATACAGATTTGAACTGGCAGGTCCACTTATATGTAAATTTTTTCAGTAAATGTTATACCAAACATGTCTCCCTCCCCTTCCACCTCCTCTACCTCTTTTTCCTCTGCTATCCCGAGACAGCAAGACCAACCCCTGCTCTTCCGCCTTTCTTCAACTTACTTAGTGTGAAGACAATGAGGATGAAAACCTTTATGATGATTCACTTTCACTTAATAAATAGTAAATATATTTACTCTTATGATTTTCTGAATTACATTTTTTTCTCTGGCTTTATTTTAATAATATAATATACATATAACATATAAAATATATATTAATTGACTATGTTATCAGTAAGGTTTCTGGTCAATAATAGGTTATTTATAGTTAAGTTCATGGGGAATCAAAAGTTGCACTAGGATTTTTGGCTTCCTGTGGGGCCCCCCACGTTGTTCAAGGGTCAACTGTACAGTCTAAGGCCGTAAAAGGAGTAATTTAACACACAATAAATTTTAAAAGAAGCAAAGGTTCTATTTTAGTTTTGATATGCATAATTTCCAGAGGAAGACAGTCTTTTGAACTTTCAGGGGCATTTGTTAGTTTTGCATTTCTTAAATGTTAATATTTGCATTAAACAATTTTATCTCTTTTAAGGTAATTAGATATAATTTTCTTATATAATATAATGGGAAAGGTACTTAGAGCTAATGTTTTCTGTAGTTTTATCTGTATATATAGGAACATAAGGAATAGGAACATATTTTGTGACCTACTTATATAAATGCCAAACATGGTTTCTTCTAGTACTAGATTTACAATATATTGAACTTGGCCCATTTCTAAAATAGAAAGCAAACAGGGAAGAAATCAGTTAAGATGCTTTCCATCCTATAATGATGCTGAATTTTAGTGGCAGAATATATGAAGTGTCATGTAATTATGTGCATGTGTGTATGTTTATGTGTGTATGTTTCCAGAGTTGATGAAACTGTAGTACAATAAAGACAAGTTGAGGGAATCACTCTACAGAGTTATTTATATTTGTCTAACTCTGTGAACACCAGCTTTCTCCCTTTTCCTAGTGATCTCAGTCAATAATGTGTGATGTTGCTCAACAGGTGACTGGTCAATAATTAGGGGGAACATTCAGGTTTATATAGGTAAACAATGAAAAAACTGTGGCCATATATCTGCCCTAATAAAATATTTTATTAGAAAGTCTTCTAGAAGCATAAGAAATAATACCATACCTCAAATATTCTGCAAAAAAATGAACATATTCATAATACGGACATGTTGACAGTATTACAAGCACAGTCTTCTAAAGCTATGCTCAAAACTCTGAAATGTTTCACATTATGCACTTATGCCTTTAAACGAAACCTGCTTTTAGAACTGAGTCTAAATTTTCTAACATAGAATTATTTTCCTCTTTGCACGATAAAAATTCCAACCTATTTGACAAAATTATAGATATAAAATAACTTGTATAATATAGAATATGTAGACGTATAAGCAAGCAAATTAAAATCCACATTTTACAGATAGACTTTATTTCATTGAATAATTGAATATGCAGTTTTTCCTAGCTTGGAATGTAATGACTTTATTGACCTATGATTATACCTTGACATTGTGTACGTTATGGGGCAAATTCCATTAAATCTAAGTTTCCTGCGTAGTTAAGAAGTGTTGACGTTTCCTCAGCAATTCTTTTTATCTCTATTTCTCAGTATCCGTGTAGAGATTCTTATTCATTTGAAGACGCTAGAGTTGAATTCTAATGAGTCAAGCCTCAAATGCTCATTTCATGGGTAATTTCTTCAGGTGCCAAACAACGACCAATATTTTCAGGTACCAGAGGAGTGAATGTGACTGTTCATTTTCTCTTGGGTGGTGCCAGAATACATTTCTTTCAAGATATTTAGCCCTATAGTATTTGCTTGACGTGGACGCCCCCTCCCCTGAACCATGTCAACATTTTTTTCTAAACAGCTACCAGTGTAACCTAAAAACAAGCGTAGGATCAAAGAAAAAAATTTAAAACAGGATCGTTTGTCACAGTGTGCACTAGTAAATAAATACTGCAGTCTTCATAATATTGAGGCAGAAGAATATATTAGTCTCTATCTATTAGTCAGACATTCACCCATAAAATGCTCAAATCTCATTCGAATGGACATTCTCTGGTGTGCAGTGTGTAAGAGGCCACATCCTTATTGGCACAACATTGAAGATAAATTACTTGGTAGCGTTTTCTGTATTTCATACACCCACATGAACCACAGTGATTGAGTCTGCAATTAATATTTTTGGATTCTTGCCCACATATTCCATGAAATACTGTCATATGAAAGCGTAAAAGGTGAAGTTTCAATCTAACTTTTCTAGCCCATCCATAATAAAATGTTCATAAATGGCATCAATTCTCAGATGTCATGTTCCCATCATTGTCTAACTCATTGCCTTTAAAATACCCAGAATCTGTAGCAAGCAGTGCTCATATATGTAAGCTTTGTTGTCAGAGGACATATGCCTGGGGCTGTCAACTTTCCTCCTTCACTCCAGTAGGGCCCAGTAATCAGCAATTAAGTAACTGATATGTGAGAATGTGTAAGCATTATTTTTTTAATCTAAATGTGATTATTGAACTTTGAAACACATTAAATTCCTTTGCTTCATTTGTCTAACAATTTCCAAGTACAAACCTTAATATTTTCTTCCTACCTGAATAGCCTGGTAGGAAGTCCCTTATTGTCAACAATATAGTCAAGCATATTTGTATTTACTTGGTAGTAAAGAAAAAATTTATGCTTTCTTTACGAACGTTATTAATTCAGTAAGTAAAGAGTATCCATACTGTCATTTAGAAATACCAAAACACTGTAGAAAGAGCATGATCTTTGGAATACCAACATGGAAAAAATATCCGAGTTTTTCTGCCTTCTGCTTACGGAGCTTGGGCAATTGTCTTAATTATTTGAGTTTCAGTATCCTCATTTGTTAAATGGGAATTATGCCATTTGTTGTTACCTTGAAGGATATTTCTGGAGATTAAGTGACTTGGTTTGTGCAATGTTGGCAGAAATGCTGCTTAATAAGTGTTGGCAATGAATATTATTAATAAGAAATTAGAAAAAAACTGAATCATTCAATAAATATTAAATGTTTTCTATGTGTAAAGCCATATAACAATTTCTCAAACATATTTATAGGGGTGAAATTTTAGTCCATTTTCTGTCAATCAGTTGCTTTCACAATATCAAAGGAAATCTTGATAGGACCAGGGGACTGCAGTAAGCTACATTACAAACTGTCTTCCCAGACATTAGATGTATTGGCGCGCTTTGCTGCCTTTGCCTCCATATTTAATAAAAAATAAATTGAATAAATTATTATACTACCACAATGTAAATATGGTTCCCGTGTCCATAATTTCTTTCATTTTTTGAAATGGAAGAAGACAGCCCACTTAAATTAGCTTTTGAAATCTGACCAAATGCTCCAGATGTTCTAGCACTGTCAGTAGAGCTTGTCTGTGATCCATGTCAGAACTGCAGCTGTCAACACGAAAGCACACCTGCCACTGGTTTACTGTCAGCAAATGACTTTTCAATTGTATTAGGAAATGAAGCAAAGTGTTGAATGAAGCATTCACCTTTGAAAAACACCCATGTCACAATGTGATTTTGCTCCAGAAAAATGCAGAAATCTCTAAAGTCTTCCCAGGCACTAACCTTGAACCCAGGAATCTGTAGTCTTCTTGAGCACTAACATTGAACCCAAGAAGGAATGTCTGAAAAACAGTAGATAAATCTCAGAGTATTCTTAGGTCGTTAGACAGAAGAAGTTTGCTATAGGCTTACTACAGAGAAGCAAGTATTTGCATATAAAAGAAGTCCCACTAAAAAATGGCACAATTCATTTCATAAGCTGAAGTAACTTATACAGAACTAAATTTAGGAAGTTAAAATTACTGAATAGTCAATACTTTTCAAGATTTGGTTGAAAAGTTCATCGTTTGGAGTAACAAAATTTTAGAGGTTTGAGGGTTTTACTAATGTCTCAAAATATGACTATGTATAGAAAATGGCATTTGACTGCGAAATTATTCAACAAAAGCAAAAACAATGACTTTAAAACCACTTCCTTATTCTTGAATACTCTTTATGTACTGTTTTCCTTCTGTTTTGTTAAGAGATGGCATGGAATAATGGAAATGGCGTGGATTTTTGAATCATACTGGGTCAATCAATTCACCTCTCTGAGCCTTTGTTTCTGTCTTGGTAAAGTGAGATACTAATACCTGTCTTAACTGAGGAGTAAATGAAATTCTGAATATTGGCTATTCTGAAAGTGCGAGGAGATTCTGACACCTAAAACGCCCTTCGGGTGATGGTGATAAAGAGTTGGGCTTATATGTCTTTGGATTTTTGCTTATGAGTTGCTTCTTTTGCCTCATGGCTTCAGTTTACTTCCTAATTTTTTTTTTCTCACTTCTATATCAATCAACTCTGACTTTTTTCTGCATGTCTTGAATTCAAACTTACTGAGAGATGATCTCATTGTTCCACATTTTCCTTTTGGGGAGCATCTTACAATGTCCTAAATTACAGTCCACTAGCAGATACATAAATTGGTTTATGCAGTGTCCCTTAATTTGGTCCAATCTGGTAGGACTTCGTTGGTGGGGTTCTGTGATCAGCTTTTTATCCCAGGCTATATGCGGTAGGACTGGCATGTACTAATTCACCATTAAAATGGAAAGTCCAGTGGAATTTAAGAAGGCTTAATGAAAGAAGGACAAAGGATGTATTAAGAACCATATAGGAGCCAAACATGAATGTAGTATCTTTAGCCTGCACTCTGGAAGATTAAATCCAGTTTTTTGCAAATCTGTTTCAGAATTCCAGTAGCTAGATACAGAGTGAATTTTAATACATATATATGAAAATATATATGTATATTTTCTATTACAATTTCACTATGTGTTATATATAGAATGAATAAAAGACTTCTATTGATGGAAAATTAAATATAATCAATGTTGCCTAGTACTACCACTGGAAAGCTAGAATATTCTAATAGATAACTGGAATTATTCACCTTTAGGGAATAATTAGAGACCTTTGATTTAAATACTGTATTTCTTAAGGTTGTAAGGTTTTGATCTCCATTTGTCAGCTTTATAAGATTTTTCAGTTAAGCATTTACTGATCCTTCTCAGGTAAATTTATGAAGTTTATTTAATGTTAGGTTGGTTATCACTATAAATGAGCCCCTCCATCCTACTCCAGCTCCTTGAAACTTTCATATACAGGTTTTAGGGTGAACATAAGTTCTTATTTTTCAAGGATATACATTGAATTATAAATTGAATGTAACAATTGGGTCATATAGTATTTACATGATTAAATTTGCATGATAAATTTTCAGACCATTTTTCAGATAACTGTAGGAACTTATATTCCCACTAGCAATGCATGAGTGATACAGTTTTGCTACTTTCTTGCCAACATTTGCTGATGTCATTAATTTTTATTTTAGCCATTTTTAATCAATATATAGTGATACGTTCTTGTGGTTTTAATTTACATTGATGTCTAATGATATTGAGCATCTTTTCATGTACTTATATACTCTCTCTATATCCTCTTTAGTAAAATGTCTGTTCATGCCTTTTGCTCATGTGCTATTTTTTTATTGTTAAATTTTGAGAGTTCTTTATTTTTTATACTACCTTTTGCCAGATAAATGTTTTGCAACTAGTTTATCCCAGGAAGTAGCTTATCTTTATATTCTTTTCATGTGGGGTTTTACAGAGCAAAAGTTCTTATTTTTATGAACTTTGTGTTAGGGCTTTCCAGATCAACAGAACCAACAGAATACATTGGGATATTAATATTATATAATATTATACATATACTATATTATACATAATACTATACATAATATATTGTCCTATATATTATACCATATATAGTATATAATGCATAATATAGTATATATAATGCTATACATAATATATAAATATATAATTTTACATATAAAATTATACATAACACATATATATATAGAGAGAGAACTATATATATATATATATATATATGAGAAATACATACAGTTCTTTCCATAGAGATTGGGAGAGAGATTTTAAGAAACTGACTTATGTGATTGCAGGAGTTGGCAAGTCTGAAATCTGTAGGGAAAGCTGGCAGGATGGAGATTCAGGTAAGAGATGATGTTGCAGTCTAAAGTCTGAAACTTAGGCAGAATTTCTATGCTACAGTAGAGGCAGAATTTCTTCTTTGGTAAACCTAACTCTTTTCTCTTAAGGCCCTCAGCTGATAAGATCAATTCCATTCATGTTATGGAGGGTAATCTGTTTTATTCAAGGTATCATTTAAATGTTAATCACATCTTAAAAATACATTCACAACAACATTTAATTTGGGGTTCAACCAAACAACTGGTCACTAGTCTAACCAATTTGGCACTAAAAATTAGTCCAATTATCTATTGGGCAGAAAGCCCAATTTATTTATTTTTACGTTTATCCATCATGCTTCTGATGTCAAGTCTAAGAAATCTTTGCATAGCCCTAGATCACAAGATATTCTGTGTGTTTCATTTACTTTCCTAAAAAATTTGTATTTTGTGTTTTATATTTAAGTCTCTTCTCCATTTTGAGAGATTTTATGTAAGGTATGAGGTTTAAGTTGAGGCTCATTTTTTGGTCTATATATGTTCAATTGTTCCATCATCATTTGTTATTTTTCCATTGAATTGCTTTTACCTCCTTGTCAAAAATCAGTGGAGCATGTGTGTAAGACAATTTTGTATAAGTGTTTTTGTGACATGTTTTTACTTTTCTTTGGTAAATAACAAGGCATGGAATTGCTGGGCCATAGTGACTGTTTAAGTTTAATACATCTTCACCAGCAGTTAATGAGATCAGTCTTGTTGACTATTTATTTTGGTAGAGATGTTGTGGCATCTTAAGGTGGTTTCAGTTTGCATCTTCCTGATAACTAATGCTGTTGAACACTTTTCTATGAGTTTATTGGCTATTTGGATAGTTTCATTTTATTTTTTTATTTTTATTTTATTTTTTTTATTTTTTTATTTTATTATTATACTTTGAGTTCTAGGGTACATGTGCATAACGTGCAGATTTGTTACATATGTATACTTGTGCCATGTTGGTGTGCTGCAACCATCAACTCGTCAGCACCCATCAACTCATCATTTACATCAGGTATAACTATAGTTTCATTTTAAAGTGTCTATTCAGACATTTTACCCATTTAAAAATTGGATTGTCTTTTGATTAGTTTTAGGAGTTCTTTATATATTCTGGAAACAAGTCCTTTGTCATGTATGTCTGTGTGTGTAACATATACATTATACACATATATAATATATGTATAATTTTCTCCTAACCTGTGACTGCTTATTTTTTAACAATGTCTTTTGATAAGATACATTTTAAAAAATGATTAAACCCAACCAAGTTTTGAGCTTTTTTTCTTTTATAAGTTTGTGCTTTCTATGTCTTATCTAAGAAATCTTGCCAACTTCAAGATTACAAAGATAGTTGCCTATGCTTTCCTCTTGAAAACAGGTATATTCTGAAATTGTTTGGATAGTATCCTAAAAGTAACAGTTATGTTGTTTGAGAAGATTGGTCAAATCTTTTGTGACTAAATTGATTTTCCTGTCAATTATTGAGAGCAAGAGTGAAAAATAACTGAATATAATGGTAAAATGTTCTATTTCTTCCTTTTATATTGTCAATCTTCGCTTCATTTATTTTTGAAGTTTTCTTATTAAGGGGTATACATTTAGTTTTTCTATGTCTACTTGCCGAATTTATCATTTCATTATTATAAAATATCCTCCTTTATCTCTGGTAGTATTCGTTGTCTTAAAGTCAACTGTGTCTAATACGGCATTCCATCTTTCTTATGATCAGTGCTTATAATACATAATTTTTATCATACCTTTGCTTTTAACTACTTTGTGTCTTTACATTAAAAGTGTATCTCTTCGAGACCAGCCTTGCCAGCATGGTGAAACCCCGTCTGTACTAAAAATACAAAACTTAGTCAGGCATGATGGCTGACGCCTGTAGCCCTAGCTACTCAGGAGGCTGAGGCAGGAGAATCACTTGAACCCAGGAGGCAGAGGTTACAGTGAGCCAAGATCATGCCACTGCACTCCAGCCTGAATGACAAAGTGAGACGTCATCTAAGAAAAAAGTGTCACATATACATAGCAAATAATTGAATCAAGCTCTGTCATACACTCTGACACTCTTTGCCCATTAATTGAATGATTAGCTTACATGGTTAGTCTCTTTTCTCTATTTAATGCAACTGTGAATAAATTTGGGTTTAGGTCTATATTCTTGCTATTTATTTTCTATTAGTCCCATCTATTATTGATCATTTCCAGCTTTCTTCTTCCTTCACTTGGAATGAATTTTCTATCTCGTATCATTTTCATTCAACTTGAAGAATTTTCTTTGTCATACTTTGAAGTACATATCTGATGATGACAAATTGTATTACATTGCTCAGCAAATACCTTTATTTCAACTTCATTTTAGCTAAATAAAAAATATTGGACAGCAGTGTTTTTCTTTATACTTTCAACTCTTGAAAGATTTTGTTTCATTGTCCTCTGTCTTGCATTTTTTTGTGAGAAAAGTCAAAAAATTCCTATCATTGTTCTCTTTGATGTAATAAGCCTTTATTTCTTGAGCTTCTTTCACATTTTTCTCATCTTTCATTTTTAGCAATTTGCTTATTATATGCCTTGGGCTTTTTCCTGGTGTATGTGTGTGTGTATGTGTATGTGTGTGTATTTGTGTTTATCTGAGGTTTCTTAGATTTTTGGTTTTATAACTCCTATCAAATTGGGAAAACAATTGGAAAACTTTGGAAAATAACCTTGAAATATTTTTTCTTTTGGATTGTCAGAAGGGCTAAATATCCTGATGTACAAAGTATGGTTGTCATGCAGATATCCTATGGCATGTCATTACAAGACTAAAACAACTATGTCCTATTCAGCCCTTGCTATGAGTGCCAGTCACTGAATCACACACTCTACATGTATTTAGTCCTCAAACAGTCTAAAGTAGACCCGCTTATTATCGATGTTTTACAAGTGAGCATTCTGAGATTTCGACAGGCTAGGCAGCTTGATTGCTAATTAAGTCCTGGCTGTGAGAACCAAACAAAAATTTCACTGAAGCTGTATTTTGAATGGCAACCTAAATAAAAAGAGAGAGAGACTCTCCAAAAGAAAAAGATGTTTATTTGGAAATAGAGCATTTCAAGGGGAGTATGCGCACTGTAGTAAGTTCTGCCTATTCAGGGAGATAAAGGAACACAAAGGTTTGTAAGGAAAAATGAGGATGACTACGTAATTGTTCTGAAATAATTGTTATTGGCTACAAAATCAATAGCAAGGGTGACACCAGTCCAATTTAGACAGGGTTTCCTTGTAGAAGTATTTTTGTGTAAGTTTAGTTTGGCCTTTGTGCAAGTATATGGTTTCTGTGGTGTCTTTGTGATAGCTGTTGTTACCAAGCATACAAGCACGAGAACCCTCTCTTCATAGTCTTTCCCTGCTCTATTAGTCAGGTTTTATTTTTTATTTTTATTTTTTGTCTTTTTTTTTTTTTTAACATTAGCAACTCCATTTTGATTTGGAGAACTTTCACACAAGTCTTTAACTCACTGCCTATATAATAGGGTTCCATTATTTACCTGGTACTTTTAATGCTCTTTTAGTGAGGAACACTGTTTTATGATTACTCCACTATATTACGATCATAAATTATATGAATCTCAAGATTTTTAATTTTCCATTACAGATTAAATAATGTAATGCATATAAAGCACAGCACAATATTTAGTACTTAGTATACCATTTAACATATTATAAGTAGTCAATAAGTTAGTAATTATTATTACTATAAACACAGAATCTCCTGGTATAAAAGGAACACTTTTAAATTTGTGCGTTGCTGCCAGAATTTTAAATATAAAAAAGATAATTTATATAACATAAAGGTAGTAGTAATTGTCAGTGGAATATGGGCACTACTAGAGAGGTAAATAAATAATACGGAAAATTAATATAAGATAAATATAGAGAAAACAACAAAGATTTTATTCAAAGTCACCTAAGGAGGAAAAATTGTAAAATGGCATTAACTAGAAAAACTGAAACATGAATAAAGAAGATAAAATAGTAGAAATACATGAGAATGTACAGAAAAGAAACATCTGGTATTTAGTTTTGCTATAAAAATTGAGTAAGTTCTAGCTTATGCAATAAGACAAGAAAATGAAATAAAGGGTATATAGATTGAGAAGAAAGCAACACAACTATTTTTTTTTCTCAGATAACATGATCTTCTACGTAAAAAATCCAAAAAAATCAACAAAAACTTTTGAAACTAATAATGGATTATAGCAGGGCTGCAGGATCTAAGATTAATGCACAAAACTCAATCAAAACAAACAAAATTTCACTGAAACTATATATTCAGTGAAAAAAAAATGTGTATATTTCTATATACCAGAAATAAACAAGTGGAAATTGAGATTAAAAACACAATACCATGTATATTGGCAACCAGAAGAATGAAATACTTGGATGTAAGTCTAACAAAATGTGTACAAGATCTATATGAGAAACTGAAAAACTCTGATAGAATAAAAGTTTTAAAAGTGGGGAGATATTCCACACTTATAAATAGGAAGACTCAATATATTCAAGTTGTTACTTTTTTCTAAATTTGATCTATAGTCTCAATGCAATCCCAGTCAAATCTCATCAAGTTATTTTGTAGATATCAATAAACTAATTCTAAAGTTTATATGGACAGTAGAAGACACAGAATAGCCAATAATGAACAAAGTTGGAGGACTGACATTAGCAAACTTCAAGATATACAGTACACCTATAGTAATCAAGACAGTGTGATACTGGTGAAAGAACAGACGTGCAGATCAGTGTAACAGAATAAAGAAATCAGGAATAGAACAATGAGTAGTTACCAAAAAGAGTTAAAAGTTTAAGTCCACACAAAAACCCTGTACACAGATATTTAAAATAGCTTTATTCATAATTGTTTAAATTTGAAAGAAATTAAGACGTCCTTTAATAGGCGAGTGGATAAATTGTGGTACATCTAAACAATAGAATGTTAAAAACATGGAGGAATCTTAAATGCGTATTACTATGTGAGAAAAGCCAATCTGAAAAGGCTACATATTGTATGATTCCAACTATATGACATTCTAGAAAAGACAAAACTGTGGCGACATTAAAAATATCAGTAGTTGTCAGGGGTTGGAGAAAGGGAGGGATGAATAGGCACAGCACAGAGAATTTTTAGCACAGTGGAACTATGCTGTATGATGCTACAATGGCAAGTGTGTGTCACTATACATTTGTCTAAACCCATGGAATGACTTTGAACTCATGCATAGAGTGAACCCTAAGGTAAACATAGGACTCTGGGTGTTAATGATGTTAACATAGGTTCATTAGGCCGGGCACGGTGGCTCAAGCCTGTAATCCCAGCACTTTGGGAGGCCGAGATGGGCGGATCATGAGGTCAGGAGATCGAGACCAGCCTGGCTAACATGGTGAAACCCTGTCTCTACTAAAAATACAAAAAACTAGCCGGGCGAGGTGGCGGGCGCCTGTAGTCCCAGCTATTTGGGAGGCTGAGGCAGGAGAATGGCGTAAACCTGGGAGGCAGAGCTTGTAGTGAGCTGAGATCCGGCCACTGCACTCCAGCCTGGGTGACAGAGCGAGACTCTGTCTCAAAAACAAACAAACAAACAAACAAACAAACATAGGTTCATTAATTTTAACAAGGGTACTATTTTTGTGGGGGATGTTGATAACAGGGGGAC
The DNA here is from genome assembly GCF_024542745.1 of Macaca thibetana thibetana. Classification (NCBI taxonomy): domain Eukaryota; kingdom Metazoa; phylum Chordata; class Mammalia; order Primates; family Cercopithecidae; genus Macaca; species Macaca thibetana. The sequence goes on from NC_065592.1 coordinate 71,155,336, forward strand.
CTTATCCGTGTGTGGGACAAGAAATGTATTTGAAATTTCTATACCTTCCTGTCAATTTTGCTATGAATCTAAAACTCTGCTAAAATATTAAAAAAATGACAAACAACAACAACATGAGATTTAGATTAGCTTAAACCTCCAAACATATTCAGGTATAGTCAGAAACCTATTCCAATTAGAAATGTGGGCTATGGGCTAGAATTTGCTCAGAGTTCCTAATTTTAATTCACTATTATAGTTAAACTATAATAAAACTATGAAGCAGAATACCAAATCTAAAACAAAAGTATAAAATAAAATTGTTATAATAAAATACATAAAGCTTAGTCCTATTAGTGTTGCCTCAAAATGTCTATTTTTTTAATGATTCTAAGAAAAATTTGTGTTCCTAGAAAAATGGCCATATGACTTTAATTTGTATGAAAGCAAAAAGTGCATATAGATATTAAAATATTTTTGGTTAAAATGTTTTTAAAAGTAAGGCAACTGATGTTCTTTGTGGTTTAGAATACATTTGAAGACACATTCAAGACATGTTCTCAAACTGCTTTTAACATCATTGGATTAAGTATATAGGCCCTCAAGAGAGATTATTTTGAAATAAATATATCTTAAATATAAACCTTAAAAATTTAAGAAATTTGTATCATGTATATCACAATGAAGTCGGACTTAAAATATTTATGCAAAATAATTATTTTGGAAACCTTCATTGATTAAATGATATTTTCTGATAAGGAAACCTAAAAATAAGCTTTTAATCCAATTAATTAAAATGTCACAGAAATTAATATTATAAATGGTTAATACTTATTTTTCACATTTGGTTCTTATAATACAATTTTTAGGGAGAAATGGTTAAATCTACAGATACAAATAAAAGTACTGTTTTATAGAAAATAGTATGGTATTAAACAGGCTTCCTAATGCTCACTATTTATCCTTAAGCTTAATTCAAACCAAGGTTATTTTGAAGTATATCACAGAGATATGGGCAGTAGCTTAGATGCATTTTCTACAGTAGAAGAGATTAAGTCTGGTTTTATGAATTTGGAATAGCTTACAAAATTGAAGGTAGAGGGATTCTAATCTGACAGTTACCTGATAAAATTTGGACTCAAAGCAAAATTTGTATTAAAAGTTCTGGAAAATGGTAGCTTCTACTATATATTTAATAAACACAAATGGTTTTAACAATAGTTAAGCACATATTGTTTTGATTTCACTAAAGCAATTATTTTCATCTTTTAAGTTAATGTTTTAGAAAAATCAAGTGTGCAACACTGTAGTACAGACTAGATTACAAAGTAGCCTAGAACCAAAGTTCATTTATTCTCTGATTCTCTGATTTATTGTTTGTTTCCAGTAATAATCAAGGTGATGGCCTTGATCCTAGGCTAATCTGTTACATAAAATGGGCTCTGGGATTTGCAAAGTTATCAGAAAATTATTTGTATCTGCATTATCCATCACAAAGAAATCTATCATTAAATTTACCCTATCTTGGAAAACTAAGTATATCTTTCGTCAATTAAAATTTTGAAATTTACCTAATCTTCGTTATAATTTACATAAAATAACAACAATGATATTAAGTGATATATGATATTGATATAATGTTAAGCCCAGGGAATTTAGCAATTGTTTATACCCTTGGAATTACCAATGAGGCAAATTATAGAACATGTGCATCATTCTGGAAAGTAGCCTTGTGCGAATTTCTAATCAATTCTACAACTCTAACATCCACCAGTGGCAACATTTTCTGAATAGCATCCCCATGATTAGTTATGCCTATTCTTAAAACTCGTGTAAATGGAATCTTAAAATATGCATTCTTTCATGTATGTTTTCTTTTGCTCAACACAATGTTTTTGAGTTTCATTAATGTTGTTTTATTAGTAGTCTCATTTCTTTTTATAACTAAGTGGTATTTCGTTGTATGAATATACCACAATTTGTTTGTTTCCCTGTAGATGAGCACTTGCATTGTTTTCAGTTGGTATGATTATTCTCATACAAGACTTTTGTGGACATACGTTTTCATGTGTATCGTGTAAATATCTGTTAGAGAATCATTGGAATTGCTAGAAAACGCTGAGTAGGGTTATGTTTAGCTTTATAAGGAAGTGCCAAGCAGTTCTCTGAAATAATTACTCAATTTCATACTCCTGCAGCACAAATGCCTTAGAATTTTGTAAGAGTTCCAGTCGCCCCTCATTGTTGTTAACACTAGGAATTGTATTGTTGATGTTAGGCATTTTAGTAAACTGAAATGTCATCTCATTGTGGTTTAATCTGCATCTCTCTAATGACTAATTATGTTGAGTACCTTTTTCATTTGATTGGTGGCCATTCATATATCTCTTTTAGGATGTGCCTAGTGTTTTTTTCCCAAATTTAATTGGGTCATTTGTGTTTATATTATTGATTTGTCGAGTTCTTTATATATTTTGTATATAAGTACTATGTCAGATATAAATATTGCCGATATTTTTTTCCCAGTCTGTAGCTTGACTTGCTTATTCACCTTTTTAATGACATCTCTTGATGATTTGGCATTGTTAATTTTGATGAAATTCAATATAACGTTTTTATTGTTAGTGTTTTGTATATAAAGGTAAAAATTATTGTGTCCTGTATAAGAAATATTGGACTCCTTTGAAACTTGAAGATATTATCCTATGTATTCTTAATTTTTCATACAGGTCCATGATCTTTTTTAGCATGAAGTGAGACAGGAATCAATGTTTATTTTGTAAGATACCTGTTTGTCACCTAAATTACCCAATTTACTGGCATAAAGTTGCTCAAGATATTCTCTGATTGTTCGTATACTGTCTCCAGGATTTGTTGCGATAATCTTTCTTCCCTGATAGCAGTAGATTATGTTCTTCCCTTTTTTCTTTTTTTCTCTCAGTATCTCCTTTTTCTTGATTAGAGTAACTCAGGGTTTGTCATTTTTCTTGATCTTTTCAAAGAACCAATTTTTGACTTTAATTTTTTCTACTCCTTTGTCTCTTTTCTATTTTGCTGACCTCTCCTCTTATCTTGAATATTGCCTTATTCTAGGTTTACTTTACTCTTACTATTCTAACTTCTTGCTCTAGAATCTTGGGTCATTTTCTTAGACTTTTCTTATTTTAGATACCTCTCTTCCCCACCCAACCTTCACTAGTTACTCAGTGAAAGTCCAAAATACATCATAGTTATACTTCACCATTCCTGCCCTGCTTCTGCTCTTCAGCCAGACCACTGACTTACACTGAAAATATTCTCTGCGTGCCTCAGTGGAAACGTTCTTAGCTCTTCTATTCTGTCCTAGCCATCACCATACCACTTTATGCACTTCGTAAATGCCTTTGGGGAAATATTTGTGGCTAGATTCATCCTTGTTCTATAGCTAAGCCTCCTTGTGATTCTAATTAATCATGCATGTCATATGTATAATTAGAAGTTGGTTAAAGGTTAAACTGGTATACCAGATTAGATATCTATGAAACAAGTGGCTTAAACATTTGCATTAATCAGTTTCTGGTTGTTCAGGAATTTCTGCTCTACATGATATTTGTTGAGATCTCTCATATGGTTGTAGCTTGGCTGGGCTGGAAGTTCCAAGATGGCATCTCTCCTATTTCTGGGACCTTCATGTTCTTCCCCATGTGACCTCTATATTCACATGGCATTTCTTCTTCCAGAGCCCCTCCATATGACCTCTCAATCTAGCAGTATAACCTCAATTTCCTTATATCATGGCAACTGAAGTCCTACAGGGAGTGTTCCAAAAAGATAAGCCCTAATTTAAAAGTGTTTTTCAAGGCTCTACTTATATAACACTTCTAACTTTGCCTTGACCAAAGTTCAAGGAACTTCCTAGCCTAGGAAAGTTGGTTCATAGTGAGCCACCATAGTAATTTTTTCCTTATTCCTTGAGGTCTACAGTGTATTTCTCCTCTTCCTGTCACTCAGCAAGGGATAAAAGTAACTACAGATATAGTTGCTTCTAGAAAGAGGTATTTGTTTTCTCTTTAGTCTTTTTCAGTTTTTTTTTAATATCTTCAGCTATCTGATAAGTTAAAAATAAAAAGGAAATCTACAGTTTTGTAGCTCATCTATTGTTCTTAGTATTAGGATAGGAACAAAAATTTACAGCAACATTTTGCATCCCAGCGGTAAGTGGAACCAATCTCACTACTTATATTTCATACTTCCTCACCTATGCTTAATACTTCAGGGCCCATAACTTTTCCCTTTAAACTAAGTAGATGATTTCATTTACTGGTGGCACAGAGAAAATAGAAACCAAAAGAGGAGATTTTACCTCAACTTCCTGTCACCAAATCTACAAATGCACTAATATAACCTAATATTAATAAACTAATGAAACATATTTTTTAACCACAGGATTTTTAAAAATAATCCATCTGGAAGTCTCCTCTTTCAGGTCCCACTTTATGTGTGCTATTGCCACTTCTTTTCCCAACTTCTGTCGAAATATCCCTTGTTCTGGATAGTCTCTGGCTCTTTCAACCTGTGCTAGGTAGCATTTTTGGTACTCCTATTTCACTCAGTGCTTTCTCCATCATAGACATTACCACTGTACATTGTACATCACTGTAATCTGTCTGTAAAGATGGCTACTGACTGTAACCATCCCACCTTATATCTCTCATGCGCACACATACTACACCATGATCTCCATGAGGTAGAAATCATGTCTCTTTACCTCAGTTCTATCCCCAGCACAAAGTATAGTATCCTACACTCAGTGTTTACACAGTAAAAGTATGTTAAATGAATGACTGTGTGAGTAACATCTCTCATTTGATCCTGTTATACCAGCATGTTGCAAAGCCCTGGGTGGCAGATACTAGCCAAGTGATGGATTACTAAGTTGCCAAATGTATGAATGCAAAGCTACATATGCAGTAGTGGTAAGAAGGCATTTAGTAACTTAGTGGATTTCTTTATATAATTAATAACTTTAAAAGAATAACTCTTGGGGAAGAGTGAAAACGGGAATGTATTTCCCTAGGAGGAATTTCATCTCAAAATGGGGTAAAATTATTCAAATATCCATATAGGGTAATTTCTATTCCCCCACTGAGGAATATTACTAATGGAGATGCATGTGAGAATGGTGTCACATTTGGAAAAAGCTGAAAACCATTGATTTAAAAAATAGATTCCTAAATGTTCGTTGCTTTTATATATTCACCTTTATGTGCTTAGAGTTTAGCTAACTGGAAATGCTTTTCCTGTTTGCTGAACCAAAGCAGCAATTTATAGAGTAGCATTCCAACATCCTAAAAGAGTTTAATGCAGTTTCCAAAAATGGACAACACTCCCAGTTAATGGCAGTGAGCACTTTGGGAGAACTTATTTTACTCGTATATTTTATCCATCACTTTTAAAATGCAGTACATTACTAATACAGTTAACGAGTTGAACACTTTTAGTTAAAGACAGCATGTTTCTAAAGGCCAGATGTAGTTAATGTGAAGGAATAATCAAAGCCTAACTAGGACTCTATGAAGATTTACTTTATCAGGATATTTTAGACTTGGACTCCCAAAGATCAGCTCATGACTTATGAGAAATGTAAGGTCTAGATAAGTTAAGTCTTGCTTATCCAAGAGACAAAAGTCATTTTCAACAGAAGCCTCCCATATTATCAAGATGTCTTTCCTTTTTTCAACTCCCACCTACCCCCTTCCATTCCCTATGTTCAAGTCACAGAAGCTTTCCTTCTGATTCAACATTCTAAGCTTATTCCCACTTAAGGGCCTAGGTACCTGCGATGATTCTGCAGTGTGCATTCCATCCGCATATCTTATAATTGACTCCTTTCCATTTAGGTCTCAAAAATATGTCACCTCTGAGCACCCTGTTTTAAGTAACTCCTTCTTTACCGATTACTGTTATTTTGTTACATCGCCCTGTTTTCTTCATAGTACTTATCTGAAATTATCTTGTGCAGAACTCTCTTTTTTAATTTCTGTCTGCCATACTTGAACCTAAGCTCCATAACAGGAGCATGGCTGTCTTACTTGCTGCTCTATCATCAGAGCCTGGAAAAGTATCTGGCACTAGGAAGTACTCAGAAAATAATTTACTAAATGATTGAATTATATATCCATATGATATCTCTTATGCCAGTGTTATTATATTCCAAAAGAAAAAATTAAACCAAAACAAAAGTATGAATTTGAATGTATGTTCAATTCTAATTGACTCCTCCCTTGAACCAAAGCCTTTTTCATAATCTTTCTTTAGAGCATTTGTTGGGAAGCGAAAATAATTCGGTAACTATTCGTTGACATATATGTATCAATATCAATTTAAAAATGCATCAATATTTTTATTCCTGTCTGCCTGCATTAATTCATACATCACTATGCATTCTGCTTCTTGGCATCTACTGATTCCAGATTCTCCAGTATGTAGCATAGCATTACTGAGTTGGGTGCCATATGGCCGCCCTTCTTTGGTCCAAGTTTTGATCAATCAAAGGATGGCAGACTGACTCATGCCATTTTAAAGACGACAGAGATTTGATGTAGAGCCAATTCACTAAAATACTTTTTGAAGAAAAATGTGTTCTAAGGGAGGGTCATAAGCTCCACTAAATATATTCATATATATGTAAAACACTTTTTATGCTTAATGGTTGTCTCGGAGACAAATTGCCAGAAACTTCTTTTTATCCCTGAAGGGAAATACTCCTTTGAAAATTTTAACTGGTGCTGTGCTTGTGTCTGTGACTAAAATTATTTTTTATCAACAATAGTGAAGATTTTTATCCCCTGAAGTAGGGAAGTCTATTCTTTCACTGCTAGCAATCTAAAAAAAAAAAAAAAACACCCAATGTTTCAGTTTAGTGATTTGAAACACCACCAGGAAATATGAGGAAATACTTTGAAAGATGCTGATTTGATCTAATGGTATAGAAAGTGTACCAAGAAGTCTGGCCCACACCCTTTCTCTGACTCCAGTCCAGACTCGGTTTAGTTTGTTATTGATAGTTCATCCCACTCCCAAAAGTAGTAGAGGTGATTATAACAATATACATAGTAACATAGAATAAATGAGGATAAAGATGCGAAGGTACAGAGAAAGAAAAATATTAAAACCAATCTAAGTGTAAATTTAAATATGAAAAAAATTCAGAAGCTCATTAAAATATTAATGAATTCGAACCTGAGAGTATTAGTGACCAAACAAAAAGGGTAAAAGCTTAGTCATATAACTGGTGGTATCTGTGGGATACAAAGTTTTTAATATCAGTTACTTTTAAGCTGCAAAGTTATTGTTAGCACTGAGGTTTGAGAGAAACATCTATCTTAAGGCTTCATAAAGATATTAGGTGATATCTAAACAACACCCTTAGCCATATCTTTACAGTAAATTCTCTGGGAATTCTGTTGAACTATGCCTTAGTCTAAGAACAGACACCCAAATAAAGTTCTCAAAAACAGATTCTAAGATGTGTGATAGATTTGTATTTGAAATTTGGTTTGCTGAATTGCCCTGAACTGGTTTTAGGAACAAAATTAGACTATGGACTAAGTCTTTTTCAGGAACTCCATGATAAGAAAATGTGCTGTTGAATGTGCCATAACATTTAAAAAGAAAACTATGATGATGTCACTATGTTGACGTTACCCGTAATTCTCCACTTTAAAATTACAGCAACTGGACTAACTGGACATGGATGCACATTCACATTCCAACTCCACTACTTACAAGATGTATGACTGTACAGAAGTTAGTTAAAACTTCTTTGTTTTTTTCCTATAAAAACAAAAAACTGAAAATAATCTTACTTATATCATACACCTTGGTAGGGATTTCATGAAATAGCACAGGTAAGAACCCTCTACCTTCTTACTCATAGTAGATGGCACATAGCAGGTACTGAAGTCATTGATACATCATCTCCCCTTTACTGCCTTATACACTGTGCGTGAGTTGCCTTCCTGGAAGAGCAGCGGTATTGAGAGGAAGTACTCTTTCAGCAACATAAGTCATTAGGTAAAACTTTTGTTGAACCATAGATACTGCAATTAGTAGATGAAAAAGGCTGATATGTACTTAGCTGTTACTGGGCCATCTATACTCTACGCTACACTACCCTTTCCACTCACTTCCATAACTGTCGTTAAAAATAAAAGGATATGCCAAACTTTTCTCCTGCGACAAGAAAGTTTTAATTGAAAACAAGAGTGCTGGGCTGAATACAGCTTCAGCAGATTCCCAGTTAAATTAGAAGGGGCTTTTCATTTAAGTCCTGGTGTTGATATGTCACTGTGCTCTGTCACTTTGAAAAGCGATAGTGCTTTGTTATCAGCACTGAGCCCTGGCAGGCTTCTGATGTAGACTTAGACTAAAATAGAATGCCAAAATGATGAAGGCGCTGCTTACCTTCAAAACCCTTCAGGCTGTGGACGTGAGCAAAGGTGCTGACATACTGCTCTGTCCAGCCCAGTGAGTTTGATAATCTTCTACCAATCATTTTCACATTTCAGATCATAATTTGAAATCTTAAACGGGTTGATCGGTTTTCAACAGACGCATGAATATTACTGATTCCATTAGATTTATGCCATCCAAATGCTCTGTTTCTTAGGCAAATAATTAATTCTTGTCGTATAATATGCAAATTCTATTTAAAATGTTTTTAAAGAAAGAATGTTGTAACTTGAAGAGTCATAGAGGAGCCTGACCTACCAGTAAGCATACCCATTTTTTGAGTACACATTGTTTGTGTGCTAATCTTCAGCCAAGCACTGAGGTAGGTGCCGGGAATGGAAACACAAATAAGATTCCCTGTCCTTAAGCAGAGAGATACATACAAAAACATGTAATTTTAAAATAATGCAGCAAATGAAATAGTATGCATAGAATATTACTGAAGCACAAAAAGCAATTATCTTGATATGTCATAGGAAGATAGTAACAGAAATAATGCATATCTAACCAGTATCCTTGTTCCTGATTACCAGATCAGGAAATTCTATGTATGGTTGAATATTTATATTGATATGACATTACCTTTCTTGGCTAGGAACAAGATTTCTCTTAGGAACAGATGAATAAACATATTCAAATAGCGAATCTTATAGCAAAAGTGAAAATATTTTTGAGGAATTGGCATTACCATTTCTCCTCACCTCTACCTCCTCCTGTGTGTATACACACACCCCCCCAACACACACACACAATTTAACTCTTTATTCACTGAAGTGATCCAGTCTTTCTCTTCTTGATGACGTAGAAAGGAAATACCTTCTGAAAATGTTTTTCTCTAACACTTCCAGGCCCTTTAATGTGAGCTCAATTTCTGCTCAGCTTGTTTCTCCACATTAAACTCTAATGGATGTAATAAGTGTATGGCTAAATAGAGTTTAAAACTATATACATAAAGAAAAAATATTTTCACCACATTGGCTGCTTTTAAAAAAATAAATCTGTTTTTAATGTATGTGTACATCATTTTCAAAGCTCCCTCCCCTCTGGGATAGAGTTTTAGTGACACAGCAGTGTTGTTCTGAACTTAAGTCACTGGACATTTGTTTTTTCATATTATCAAACCCCAAACTAACATTCAAATTGAAAATGGTAATAGGTTCACAACCTTTCAACAAGATTCATGTGTTATGCTATCTTTTCCGAGCATTGGATAGTTTAAAACTTGGTTTTCTCTATTCTGTAGCCTCTGAAATATTAAACTTCTACCTAAAAGCAAATAAAGCTGGAATCGTTTACATCTTCAATAAAAGCTTTCAAAAATGAATCAGGATGTGTTTGAGTCCCATCTCTCTGGGAGCAAATCCACAGAGTAAATTACTCCTGGAATGGGCAGAAGTTCACAGGGCAGAGCGTATCAGTCCAGAGGCTGCAGGTGTGCAAATTAACCACTCAAAAGAAAAGAAAGGCAAACCTACTTTTCCATATTTCAAGATGCTGCCACTTGTATCTTGCATTTTATTGGGACATTTCCCTGTACACCTTTAGTCTGTTAAATTCATAATGGTGGGAACTTGTTCCTCATCTTTACAGTTGTATTACAGTCCCTAGAACAACAGTAAGCACACAGCAGATATTCACTGAATAAATAAATAGCCGTCTTTAGCGGCTGTGAGTATAAAGGAAACTAGAATTGTAGTCACACTTTAAAGACAATAACATGTTGTATGCTAGAGGTGAAAGTAAAAATAAGGAGGACATAGATAACTAAAAGTGGTCCTGCATGACTATGTACAATGATTCCAGGGAGGTTTCCACTTTTTCTACCCTATTTAGGAACTGGCATTAGGCTAGTAATAGATATTACATTTTTTCCCTTTACTCAATGAACTTTAAAAAGTATTATTCCTGGACAAAGTTTAAATAGTAAATAAAGTGTGATGTCTTACAATGTTATTTAGAACCTGAAGTTAAAATGGAACACTTGTTTCTAACTGGTATATATTAACAAGTTTATATATTATTATGTCAGTATTAACCATTGTATAAAACTGTTATCCCCTTTGTCAATAAATATTACCTCATCTCTTTTAGCCTCCTATTTCCCAATTGTGCTTTTAGGCACTTGAAGGTAAGGAAGTGAGAAATTTTACCTCTCTAAACAAAGCCAAATGAGAAATGGCTTCGATGCCGCCATGGAGGTAATTGAGGATGACTAATTTTGAAGAGTAAAGAACATGTGACTACTGTGTCCTCATTCTTTCAGTGTTGTATAAATAATACTCTTAAAATGTCAAACAGATCATAAGAATATCTATAATATTTCTCGTCATATTTTATAGAGAAACATTAACAAGTTATAGCTGTCAGAATGATCCTCCTTACTAGACAAAACAATGAACATAGCAACAAGATGTACGAGAAGATGAGCAATTTATAAGAGAACTGTCTTTTGCCCCTATTTTTAAATATCCTGCTGGCTTAAACTATGGTTTTATTGCTATTGTGTGTGTGTGTGTGTGTGTGTGTGTGTATGTGTCTGTGTGTGCCTGTGCCACATTGTGAGTTTATTTAGCAATTTTATCATGTTTTTTTAAATGAGCTTGACACATCTTATAGCAGAATTATTATGAATCAAATTACATCTTAAGTAAGGATATAATAAAAAGGAGATAAATATGGAAAAGTATATTTTAAATTTTTTCAGAATACATTAAGGAAAATACTCTGAATTTATTTGCCTTCTTCCTTCTATTCCACCCTCTTGTCCCACAAAAAAAAAACATGCACATATACAACATTATTAAGACAAAATATATGTCATTTGCTCAATGGTCTTCATGAATTTATATTATTAGTGACTGAGAGATAGCATCATTAATATTAAGGTGGATTTATAAGAACAAAGAAGTAAAAATTAGATATAATGAATTATTAAAGGAAATTAAGTGTTATTTGAAGCTTACCATTTTTGTAAAATCTGAAGGTTGTTTCAAATATTATTGTTTTTATTCAAGGGAAACACAGCTCTGAATAATGCATTTGAAAAATAGAAAATATTACAGAAAAAAATTAAAACAGACCAAAAAGAAAATACCCAAAACAAAAAGAAAATAAAACCCAGAGCATCAAAATTAAACAGAAAATGCCAGGATGCAATAAGAGGTAATCAAATCATTTATTTGGTCTTTCTGAGCAAAAGCTAATATCAATGTGGCAGTAATGAATGCATTTTGGCCGGCATATTGCTTGACAATGAAAAGAAAACTTTAGCTGGAGACCTACCTGAAAGTCATCACTGGAACCATTAAGAAATCTATACATTGTATGTTCATTCATTCACCAATAATCATGTGTAAATTGCCAGTAGGTTTGATATCTATGGCCTGTTTGAGCTAAAGAAATGAAGAAAACATATGCCCTTCTTAAGGAGTCCTCACACTATCAAGAGAAAGAAATATATAAACAAGTAATAGCACTGCTATCTATATGCAAAATGCTATAAGCTGCTCACTTGTTATATACACATGCCAGAGTTTGTATCCATAAAAAGCCAAGGATGTTGAGCATCTCTGTAAACTTCTTCTGCACTGCCTTCACTCAATTCTTCACTGTTATTTCATGGCTATTAAACAACTGAAGGGAAGAATGTGGTAAAATCAAAATATTTAAATAGTCACACAATGGCCATTTTAAGAGAGGTTTCAGTAGTTCATAAGCAACCAGTCATATAAACTGTGCCATGTTATTATAAAGCTAATTTGACAGTTGTAAGTACTTTTTTCAATGATTGCTCCAAGGGTGCTAATGAGTACTTCTGGGATGGAAGACTGGGATGCAAGATTGAAATGGAAGCCTTCCTGAAATAAATCACTAATCATCCATCTGTTATGGGTTTCAAACTCTCAGCCTGAAAAATGATCTGAACCACAAAATCCATTCTCTCCTAGGTCATGAGAAACAGCAGCAGAGATTCAAAGATGCCATGAGTTGGAAAGCCTTTTCATGTAGCTTTCCTGAATTATCAAAGAAATCTGATTTCTCAGTCTCAGAAGAATCTTTTGACCACTGTTACATCTGTGCTTCCAGCTGGCTGGGGACCTAACCAAAGCTTGATTCCATGTTGAAAGCCAGCCTGCAGAAAGTCCAGTTCCAGGTTTCAGAGAGGACTGGGCAGGATGCCAGTTTGGATCTTGGTTTGGTAAGGTCAGGTTGCTAGAATTTACTTCTAGGCTCTGAAACAATCCAAATTTCATTTGTCCCAGACTTTATGTTTCTGGTAATTTGGTAACTGAATGTTTTATGTGTATAGTTTCTACCCTCATATAAATCTCTGCAGATTTTATCCACCACACAGACCTTATCTCTCAAGGCCATACACATAAGAGTTCTTTACCCATCCTCACTCTGAGTCACATTCACCTCGTGTTTTTTCCTAACTCTCCTGTATATAGTCTATATTCATTTAGATTTAAATTTTTTAAGGGCAAGAACCATATATGAGACTTTTCCTTATTTATGCTCATATTCTTAGCATTTAATATGGAATCTGTCATACGGTGATTTCTTATTATCACTAATAACATTATTGGTAATACACTTTAATGTTAATGTAAGTTTTTTCTAAACATATATATGTGTATATATCAGTAATAGATTTGTATTAAGGAAATAATATCTACATGTATCTGTACTTATAATCTTCTGTAACCTCATCAGCCAGACTGTCAACACAACACAGAATACATCTTATTTAAAAAGAACTGTGCTCAGTAAGTTAAATATAGAATTATCATATCACCCAGAAGTTCTGCTCCCAAGAGAATTAAAAATAGGTGTTCAAACAGAACCTTGAGCACAAATATTCATTGCAGCACTATTTTCAATACCAAAAGCTAGAAACAACCAAATGCCTATCACCCACTGAATAGATAAACAAAATATAACATAATCTGTACAAGGAGTACTATTCAGCCATAAAAACAATGAGATACTGATACATTCTAGAACACAGATGCACCATGTAATCATCATAATAATTATGTAAAATTTTTGTCACCCTGACAAAACTCTTTCAAACTTTGCAAGAAAATCAAACTGAATCATATCATGAGCTGCCAGTATCTTCTGTCTCACATTCAAACCAAATCACTTATACACAAGAGTAATAATCACTTATCCAATTATTAATAGGTACTTACTATATGCCACATATTCTCTCAGCCCTCCATTTCCTTGTCCATGTCATTTCTGTGAGCTGAAATATGTATCCACTACCTTTGTAACTCATCCATGTTGTCATATGAACCAGTAAGTACGGCAGTCCTTTTTACTGCTGAGTAACATTCTATAGAATGGATCTATCATATTTCTCATTTAGTTAAAATTGATATGTAATTCACATATTTACATATTTTGGGGGTACATATGAGGATTTGTTGCATGCATAGAATGCGTAATGATGAAGTCAAGGCGTTTGGGGTATACATCACTTTGAACATTTATCATTTCTGTGTGTTGGGAACAATTCAAATTCTTCTAGTTATTTTGAAATATACAAAATATCATTGCTTACTATAGTTAGCTTACTCTACTATCAAACATTAGAACTTACAACTTCTGCCTAACTGTATGTTTGTACTCATTCACCAACCTCTCCTCGTCATCCACCTCCCACCCACATTCTTCCCTGGCCTCTGGCATCCATCATTACATACTCTCTACCTCTGTGAGATCAGCATTTTTAGCCCCAACATATGAGTGAAAATATGCAATATCTGTATTTCTGTGCCTGGATTATTTCACTTCATATCACCTCTGGTTCCATCCATGTTGCTGCAAATGACATGATTTCATTCATTTTTTGCATCATAATAGTATTTCATTGTATATGTGTGTGTGTATGTATACATATATATGTGTATATACACACACGCAACATTTTATTTATCCATTCATGCATTAATGGACACTTAGTCAATTCTGTATCTTTGCTACTGTGAATAGTGCTGCAGTAAACATGGGGTGCAGAGTCTTTGAAAGTTAAGTCGATTCAGCAGTGAAGCAGTGTGGTCCTGGTCTTTTCTTTGTTGGGAGACTTCTTATTACTGATTCGATTTCATTACTTGTTATTGGTCTGTTCTGGTTTTTCTATTTCTTCCTGATTCAATCTTAGTAGGTTGTATGTGTCCAAGAATTTATCCATTTCCTCTATGTGTTCCAATTTGTTAGTGTATAGTTGCTCATAATAGTCTCTGATATTCTTTTGTGTTTCTGTGATATCATTGTAATGTCTCCTTTTTCATTTCTGATTTTGTTTATTTGGGTCTTCACTCTTCTGTCTGGAAAGTGTTTCATCAATTTTATTGTTTTCAAAAACCAACTTTGTGTTTCATTGATCCTTTGTATTATTTTTTAGTCACTATTTCATTTAGCTCTGCTATGATCTTTATCATTTCTTTCCTTCTACCAGTTTTGAATTTGGTTTGTTCTTGCATTTATAGTTTCTTGAAATGCATCATTAGATTATTTGAAATCTGCATACTTGTTTGATGTAGGTACTTACTGCTATAAACTCTCCTCTTAGCACTGCTTTTGTTGTTTCCCATAGGTCTTGGTATGTTGTGTTTTAATTTCCATTTGTAAAACTTTATGTCCAGATGTTGCTATTATTTATAAAGCTGCAGAAATATTCAAATATTTCATGTAAATATATTTATATAGAGTATAAATATATTTATATATAGTGTGTGTAAATATATTTATATACTTTTTGCGTGTAAATATATTTCATATATATTTATTGGGTAAATACCTAGAGAGGAATTATTGGTTTATATGGACAGTGCATGTTTAACTTTAAAATAATCTAATTGTTTTTCAAAGTGACTATGGCATTTTTTTCCTTTCCATCAGCAATGAGTGAGAGTTGCTGTTTATCTTCAATAAAACCTGGCACTATAACAGAAGTTAATTTTCGCCATTTTACTGAGTATGTAGTCCTATCTTACTGTGATTTTCTGGTTTTGTTTTGCATTTCTCCAATGACTAATGATGTTGATCATCTTTTCATGTGTTTATTTTCCATTCATATAACTTCATTAGTGAAATTAATGACTTTAAAAACATGTTTAATTAAGTTTCTTGGGTTTACATTGAGTTATAAGATCCTATATTCTAGTGCTATGTCCTTTATTACATACATGTATTACAGATATTTCACCCAGTCTTAGCTTGACTTGCCTTTTATTTTGTTACTAGTCTTTCGAAGACTAAAAGTTTTTTTTTTTTAAATGAATCCAATTATTTTTGTTTGTTTGTTTGGAGTTTTTAAATTTCAATCTAAGAAACTGGTAAATTTGGCTGGGTGTGGTAGCTAACGCCTGTAACCCCAGCACTTTGGGAGGCCGAGGCGGGAGGATCATGATGTCAGGAGTTTGAGACCAGCCCAGCCTGGCCAACATGGTGAAACCCTGTCTCTACTAAAGATAGAAAAAATTAGCTAGGCATGTTGGCATGCACCTGTAATCCCAGCTACTCAGGAGGCTGAGACTGACCTCGAACCCAGGAGGTAGAGGTTGCAGTGAGCCGAGATCGCACCATTGCACTCCAGGCTGGGCAACAGAGCAAGACTCTGTCTCAAAAAAAAAAAAAAAAAAAAAAAAAAGGAAAAGAAAAAGAAACTGGTAAGTTCAAGGACACAGATTTTTGTACTATATTTCATTGTATAAATTTTATATTTTCAATGGGAAAAAATTCTCGAATGATGGATTTTTTTTCCCCCACAATACTATAAAGATGTCTTTCCATTGTCTTCTGGTTTGAATAGTTTCTGGTGAGAAGCCTGTTTTCTTCCTTTTTAGCTGTATGCAATATTTCCTTTTTCTTCATCTACCTCAATATTTTTTCTTTGTCACTGATCTTCAGCAGTTCCATTATGATACTTCTTGGAGCGATTCCTTTATTTTTATTTTCTTGTGGTTCTTTTTATTCTTTGTTCTGTAGGTTTATAGTTTTCAGCAACTTGGGAAAATTCTCACAATATTTCTTCAAGTATTTTGTTCTCTACCTGTGCCATCCCTTTTCTGGGAACTTAATGACATAAATTGATGTTATTTACATTTTTATCAATCAGTTTTTTTTTTTAAGCTTTCTCAGTTCCTGACAAATGTTTAGACCAAGCTAATTTAGCTTCCAAACTAAAGAAATATGCTTCTGAGGGTGCTAGATGATGTCAGTCCTATGTATTATGAGGCCTTTCTACTGTCACAGGTGGAAACATGAATTATTCCCAGCCCACTGACAGTTCCAGGAATATTTTTACTTGCTACTTTCTTTCAGTCGTTTCCCTGATCTCTGGTAGTTTTGTCTCATGAATACACAGACAATTGCTCAGTGAAAGGCTTGGTGGAGTCCCTTGAAGATCTACAGAATAATCTCTCTTTGCAGCTCACTCCTCTCTCTTATTCTGCCCTGTAAAATCTAGTTTCCTTCACCCTCCACATTTTGATTTCTATTTCCTCAGTTTCACAAGATAGCTGGATTGTCTCCCTTTGCTTGCCTAGAAATGTCATATAGGCAATTATTTGGTATAATTGAATGCCTCTTTTGTTTTGTTTTAATTATTTTTGGGATCATAGTCCTACACTACTTGTTGTCCAATGCCTGAAAAGCGTTATTTCATATATTTTTTATACTTTGTCTGGACTATGTTGCTTAAGGCAGAAGAGTCTTTGTTATTACATTCTAGCCAGAAGCTTTCTAATCTAACATGCTGAGTTGACGGAGTTGGTAGAATGTGTAGCAAGAAGTCAGAAAGGACAAACACAGTACTCAAAGGAGACATGTTTTATATAAAATTTCCCAACTACTTCTGTAACTATAGTAATTGAAGGTAGATAAATAAACTCCTTATTGGGAAAGAGAACATATACAAAAGAGAAAAAAAAATGACTAAGGACAAATTCTTGAGGAGTTGTTATGCATAAGAGAAGCAAGATTTTAAATAGTAGAGAATCATACTGGACAAAAACTGAAACAATTCTAAGAAATTTGGAGTCATCCTGATAATTGATTAGAAAGTAATGTAAGCAGTTTGTCCTGATTTTCCCCTAAAAAAATTAGCAAATTTTTGATTACAATTTTTTAAAAGATATATTATTTTCTGATGAAGAGATAGTTAGTACCAAACATTTGTTCTTACTAACAAGATAGTGACATGGTGCCACAACAAGTTCCCATGCTTCACATGGTGTCTAGACAGGAGGCAGCATTTTAAACTTCTTATATCTGACTGTCATTAAGTTCTGAATAACAAAATACATTTTGCTTTAGGCGCAATAATTTGACATAGGTTTCACACAACAGACACATATAGGTGATACTACCATAGTGTAGTGTAAGAGTCAACTGATTTAAGATTAGAAAACATTCAAGATCATAATCTATATTCCTTTCATAAAAGTAAACTCAAATCTTTGAATAGTAATTTCATTTGTTCAATACACGAACTCACATCCATATATAAAATTATTTGATACAAATTAAATCAGCTCTCAAGCCATAAAGGATTTTAACAGACTCATTAAATATTATATTTTACTTGACAAGGTAAAAATAATAAACAGATGTTAAACTGAAGACTTTTGACCTTATACATCTTAAAATACCTCCTTGACTTCAACTTTTATTGACAGTTCACTGGGTTAAAATAAGCGATTTTATAATAAAAATAAGATGAACATCTGAATTACAGTGAAAACAACAGGTATATAAAACATTGTAAGTTAAACTGCCAAGCTTTAGGTGACCAGAAATCAGACAGAACTCATCATGTTAATTATTCTGAGAATATTGACTATTTAAACTCATTTGGAAATTCCACAAAGATTGTGAAATGCTCTAAATAATTCATTATATCTTTCTTAGAAGCGTATTTCAGATAAAAGTACATTTCAAAGATAAAGGATACCATCATCAGATATTTACTAATTTAATGTGGCATTAAAGTTATGTCCAATTATACGATAACTTTGCTGACAAATTTCTGATAACTTTCTATCAGTCCTCAAGATTAGATGTACTATAGTAAAGCATCTGCATAAAAACCGTAGTCTGTATTTTTAAATATCTTACCTCGACTCACAGTAATTTTATTTATGAAGCAAATATAAAATATATATTTTTAAAATTACATAATGCCTTGGTGCAACCCCTTTGGAAAGCACTTTGGTCTTAATATATGTAACACATACATAGGTATACCCTATGACCTAGCCTAGGTAAATGCCCTAGAGAAAATCATTTCCATGCCTACCCAAATATGTATATGTAAATAGTCATAAAAGCACCATTAATAGTTTGAAAAGCTCAAATGCTCATAACCAGTAGGCTGCATACACTAACTGTGGTTTTTGCCATTTATCAGAAAATAGAAAAATAAAAGTAGTTTATAACACACCCAAGAACATAACTGTAGCTCACAAATATAAGTTGGGCTAAAGAACATAACTGTAGCTTACAAATATAAGTTGTGCTAAAGAAGCAAGGCTTAAAAATATGTATAATGTATTTTTTTAAGGCTCAAAATCAGACAAATCTGAACTTCATCCTTTGGTATGCATATCTACCTAAAGAGGAGGACAAGTGAATTCTTACTATACTACTTAAGATGCTATTCTCACAAAGTGAAGAGAAACAATGATGGCTGGAAAGGAACATATGAGAATTTCTAGAGCGAGGCAATGTATTTTATGTTGACTTAGGTGATGCTTACATGGATGAATACCTATTTGTAAAACAGTCAAGTTGTGTTGATTCGTGTGTCCCTGTTTGTACAACAAAAAAGTTTACAAAGGTATAAAATTTAAGAAATATGAAAACCTACTATTATTAGGTATATAAGAGGTTTTCAAACTCTTTTATATGTGTTTCTAGATATTTGACTTTCTCTGCCTTATTTTTATTATTTACTATAGAAATACTAAGCATTTCTTTTTAGATTCATGAACAGATTAACTTACGACTTAATGTCTTCTATTTGAAAAAAAATTAACAAACACAGCTCCATCAATTTCCCCATAAGTTGCTTTCATACTTTACTATTATTAATAATTTATTCCTCTCAATAGAGAAAAACACAAATTTTTCTTTATGGGACATTCCCTTTAATTTGTGAAACACCACTAATTCATGGACGCTGTATTTTTTTATTTACTTTTTAAAAAATTTTACCTCATGTAAAAGGAACATTGATTGCAGTGTACTGCAGATTACTGATACACAATAAGCGTTAATCATCCTTGATTGAAATATAACGATCTGGGATGGGATTCTTGTATGTTTTGTGATTAGTGGCAAGAATATAGTCTACAGAGAGAAAAAGGACAGAAAATCCAGGACTATGAAATGTCAGACAGAGAGGACCAGATATCCAGATCTTCTGAAAGACAATATGATGTTTGTACATGATATTCCATTTCTGCAAAAACTCCTATCACACAACCGGGAGCGGTGGCTCACGCCTGTAATCCCAGCACTTTGGAAGGCCAAGGTGGGCGGATCGCAAAGGCAGGAGATCCAGACCAGCCTGGCTAATATGGTGAAACCCCCTCTCTACTAAAAATACAAAAAAAAAAAAAAAAAAATTAGCTGGGCAAGGTGGAGGGCCACTGCACCTCCAGCCTGGGCGACAGAGTGAGACTCGGTCTCAAAAAACAGACAAACAAAACTCCTATCACCCAAAAACAATCCAAAATTAATACATTATTCAGAGGTTTCAAGTTCTTCTATTCACAGCCTGCATAAAATTAAGTCAATGTGAAATCTAAAATCATTAAAATCTCAGGAAAATATCAAAGATAATACAGTGAGGATCAATAAAGACAAAATGACTATACATTAAGGATAGAATAATTGTTTTCATAGATCTGAGACCAATATGGTGTTCAGTTTCTAGGAATCTTGAGGAACAATATGAAATAATAACAAAAATCTGGCAAAAGCCTAGTAAGCTTTCTTGTTGAGCTCAGATACTTTCTAACGAATGTTGAGTACCCTATGGGATTTTCTACAGTTTAAATGATAGAGTACACGAAAGTATGGATTAGAAAATTTGCATTATTAGTATTAAGCAATAAATTAATCTTTAGGAATCAAGGATAATATTTAAATAAGCAAAATAGAATTTGAGAACTAAATGGTGAAAAGTAGAACCTAGGCATATTAGAGTGGTTTGATTTTTGAGACTGAAGCAAAAGAAAGAGAGATTGGAGAGGGAGGAAGGAAGGGAAAGGGGAAAGGAGGAAAGAAACAAACTATTGGTAAGTGGAAGCCCCAGTACAGCTTTCAGACACAGCAGTACCCAAAGGCTCCCATATTCATCTCCAGAAATTGTCTCTCTCTGTCTCTCAGGGGGACTTTCCTTTGCTCTGTTTTCAAGTTGGGTCTTTCCTCTTGGTAACATACAGCACACCTTCCCCAGCTTAGAAACCCACAGTTCGAAATATAACTTGATCCTGTTTTGCATTCACTGCCCTGGGTGAATTCGTCCATCCATGAATGATTGATGGCTGTGGCTGAGGGAATTCAATGCTGTGGTGGGCCCATCTTAGGTCACCTGCTCACTCCTGAAGCCAACCCATCGGAAGGAAGCACATGGACTGAGGGTTGGGGAGGAGTATTACTAAAGAAAGGACACCAGGTCATGGGCCGGCAAAAGTAGCTAATGTCAATCCTTTCTGAGAAATATGAAGATTTGAGGAATGAACTGAGAAGTGAAATAGAGAGAAAAACAGAGTAGGAGTCAGAGAGATGCAAAGCGGGACCACATGCTGTCTCAGAGGTTGAAGACAGTTTAAAGGAAGGAGGGGTCAAGAGTGTCAAGTGCCTCAAGTAAATGAGTCGAAGTGAAAACAGCCCTTCATAGTTTGCTTTGGAAAGCCAAGGACTTTAACAAGGGCAGTTTCAGTGAAATCAGAAGCCAGACTTCTGTGGGGAAGGGAAGACATCTTAGGAATTATAGATAAGCAAAGAGATAGATAGAACAGGAGTTAGATAAATATGTTGTGTCAAGGGAAGATTAAACACACTATAATCCAATATTTATTTATTTGTTACTAAAATGCCCTCAGCAAATTTTGTTCAGTTTATGAAATGAATCTTTGTGAATAAATTAAACCCAATATCTCCCCTCCAATATGCAGGAGACATACATATTCAGCAAATGTGATTTTTCATATGTGTGTGGTAACTGCTTTTTCCAATAGTGTATAGGAGGATATCAGCCAAGGGATAGTAAAGAAAAATTACCAGTAATTAAATATAATCTTTGTCTAAACAATTATCCACAAATTTATTATTCTATGACAATATATTGTTCTCCAAGAAATAAAAAGCAATGTGTTTTTAATTATAAAACTTGAAATTCATTATGTTTCTGGACTTGTGCCTATTTTATTTTTTCAATTGTAGAAAAGGATTTGTATGTTTTTAACAACATGAATAAATTATGATTTAGTTAGGTCACTTTTTAAAAATAGTGAATATTAGTGTTATTTTCTGCTATATAGATGATCTCCTCCATAGATAGACGGCCAGACCCTTAGGCTTTTCCACCTTCCCTATCAAATATTCTGTGCAAAGCAAGTGTGTTTTCAGGTTATAAATGTTAGGAAACTTGCTAGTTAGCCAGAGGGAGGTGGCACAGCTGGAGAAATCCCTCACTTCACAATTCCTTTTATACTGTTCACTCTAGTTGCTTCCAAAATCTAAAGAGCCTTAAGTTTCAGAATTCAGAACTCTCAACTGATTACCTCTTTATTTTGATTTTAAGTAATTTACTCTCCAGTGAAAGCCTTTTTAAAAATTTATTTTTTATTATTTTTTATTATTATTAGTGAAAAAAGTGCAGGAAATTATACCAACAAGAGAGCATGGTTTTTCCCTTGGCTTTTTTCTTTCTTTTGTCTCAGGTACTGGGATAGAATCCAGATTCTTTTGTTTTTCTAAGACCTACTCTGCAGAATCTATTATTATTGAAAGTGTAATTTAAAGCTTTTTTGGGGTTGTCTGTCAACACATCAGTAGTGTTCTTTCAAGTTTTTACTGTAGCTGAACTTACTTGTTTTCGTTCTATCTGGTTAAATGGGTTGTATTTTTATCATATCCAGATAGTTCCCTTTAGGAATGTTTCAGAGTTCCCTCTACAACATATATGCCCTTCCATCTACTATGGGTTTTAGCTAAAAACGAAGCTTTGCCTTTAGGTAATTTGTATACTAGTCAAACAGCAAACTAGTAAATATATGAAATGAAATAACAAGAATCTAAATTAAAGGTTGTCAACTTTATTCTTAATATGCAAAATTATAGACTGATTTAGGTTTGATTTCATTTATTTATTTATTTATTTATTTATTTGAGATGGAGTTTTGCTCTTGTTGCTCAGGCTGGAGTGCAATGGCGCGATCTCAGCTCACCGCAACCTCCGCCTCCTGGGTTCAAACGATTCTCCTGCCTCAGCATCCCAAGTAGCTAGGATTTCAGGCAAATGCCACCACACCAGGCTAATTTTGCATATTTAGTAGAGACAGGGTTTCTTCATGTTGGTCAGGCTGGTCTCGAACTCCTAACCTCAGGTGATCCACCCACCTCGGCCTCCCAAAGTGCTGGGATTACAGGCATGAACCACTGCACCTGGCCGGAACAGACGGATTTGTATTTTTTTTTTCTTTTTTTTCTTTTTTTTACTGTAGTAATTATAAGCCCCCAAAGAACACTAAACAAGCCCATTATAGTTGGAGTGCAGTTGGTACCACAGAATAGCAATGTCTCAGCATCCTTAGAAATGTTCATACTACATATTTACTCTGTTAACCCTTTCCTTTTTAAGTAGAACTGTTCATTGTTCTGACCATACATGTACATGTCATTTACGAGGCATAGAGCTTTAATTTCCTAAAGGAAATCTCCTTTTCATTTGCCACTTAGAGCACCTCTCCTGTTCAGGAAAACAATGATTTCATTTATGCAGAGTTACTTGCTTTTAGAGAAAGTGCATTCCGAGGAAGCACTACTTCCCAATGCATTCTTGGAAAGAACAGTAAGGTTTCTTCCAGCTTCAAGATTCAGATGATATACCTGGGAAATCTTGAGGTAATAATCTGCCAGGTTTTTTTCCCTTTGCCTTTTTAGAGTCCTTATGGTTGGGAGTTGACTAGCAAGTAGCTGAATATGGGTGACAAGTGGATTATAAGTGTTTACTAAGTAGTAGAGGTGGAATGTCAAGTAACAAGAAGGGACTGAAACATGCTGGAATGCAGACTATGAAATTGAGAATTAAGAGGAAAAGTATCACTCAGACCTGGTCATTCATTTCTGCTGTAGCAACTTGTTTGTTCAATACACACGTGGGGTTGGGGTGAGGGATCAAACACCACCTGAATCAGTAACACCTCTCAAGCAGCCAGAGAACAGGTTTAGGCTCTTAAGTTCTTAAATAGTTATGGAGATATTCTAAATCTCCCAAACAAAAGATTAGGGGCTTTGATTACATTTTTTGTTGTTGTTTGAGGCGGAGTCTCACTCTGTCGCCCAGGCTGGAGTGGTGTGGCACGATCTCAGCTCACCGCAAACTCTGCCTCCCGGGTTCACATCATTCTCCTGCCTCAGCCTCCCGAGTAGCTGGGACTACAGGCGCCCGCCACCACGCCCAGCTAGTTTTTTGTATTTTTAGTAGAGTTGGGGTTTCACCATGTTAGCCAGGATGGTCTTGATCTCCTGACCTCGTGATCCGCCCACCTCGGCCTCCCAAAGTGCCGGGATTACAAGCATGAGCCACTGCGCCCGGCCTTGATTACATTTTAATTAGAGATTCTTTAAATCTAGTGTGCATAAAAATCATCTGTGATTTTAGTACCCCATCTGATTCAGGTGCGAGTTACAAATCTACAATTTTTACAAGCCTCCAGATGATTCTGGTGCAGTTGGTCTGGAACTAAGAAAAACTGGCTGAAGAATTTAAAGATTTGCTTCCTCAGGTCAGAGACTGCTTGCTGCCTGCTGAGATTTGTTTAAATAGTGCTAAACCCTTGATTCTACGACTTGTAGACTGCTTTAATGAAATCCCACAGTTCTGTAACCCATGCTGACATTGAAAATTTTATTGACGTTCAATTAAAATGAGAGAAGTTGAGAAGTTGTTTGCTTATAAAAGGTTTCTCCAGCTGCCAATTACTTTCAAGATAGACCATGCCAAAAATGGAAAAGAATTTTATCTCAATAACTGTTTGTTGACCAGATTCCTTCAAAATTAGTCTGTGACTTTGAAAGTTATTGAGAAGCAAACAAACAAGCATAAAATGTTAAACAGCTGAGTAGGAAAAAGACACTGTGTCTCTTCCAGTTATGAAAACACATAAATGCATGGGAATATGTAAATTAAATGCTCCGTCTCCCTCAGTTTCACGGAGATGTATTTTCCATATATTATTAACTGTTCATATACTATACTTGAGCAGGTTTGAATACAAAGATAATTATCTCACAGTATTTGCACATGTTCTAAAATGCATTCCCAGATATAAATTTTCATATATATATATATATACACACACATACATATATATATATATTTTTTTTAGAAGTCTATTTTTACATTTAAATACAAAAAGTTATGTGCTCTAGGGCAGGGAACATTATACTAAAAGTAAATGTAAAACATTACATTTCAACAGAAACTCTGACTGTCATAAAACAGATTGAGGTGAGAACAGTTTTACTTCAGTGTTATCTCTTGTATGAATAGGTACAAAAACTAAATATTTGAAAAAAAAATGGTTGAGTAACTGATGTCTTCAATGGGAGAAATCAGTCATATGTGGAAAATTGAAGGCACACGAAACTCATTATTTTTGCCAATAATAAAAGTAACACATATTTGAGAACATGCTTATATATCCAGTAATATGATAGAGTCTTTATATTCCTGATGTCATTTAATTCTCACACAAACACTTTGAAATGGGTGGAATGATTCCCCTCTTGCAGATAGTGAAACTATAGTAAGAAAGTATAAATATGTAACACAGGATCATGTGGCTAAGAAATGGCAGTGCAGAGTTGAAATCCAGGTACTTCTGACTTAATACTACAATATGCAGTGAATGTATCTAAAATGATTGGCTTTAATTCTGCCTTGAATGTGTTTGTATTTGTCTCCTAGTTAACCCAGACAGACATTTCTGTTGTAGAGAAATTACAAGGCCAGAGGGTTTGCATACGTTCATTTCAGTAGATAATGCCTAACAGTTTTCCAAAATGGTTGAACCAGTCATGTAGGAGTGTTTCTTATTGTTACCCCCATTCAGTAAACTGGTTATTGTTTTGTTTTAAAAACTGTATCCATTCTGGTAGTCATGTATTTATATTTTAGTGTAACATTAATTTGCATTTTTCTGATTCCAAATGAGATTAAACCACTTTTTACATACATTTTGGCCATTTAGATAGACTCTTTTGTGAAATATTGGCAAGTATTTTGCTCCATTTAAAATTGGAATATCTAAGAATTTATAAACCCTTTGTGGTATAGGTGTAACTCCCCCCTTTACACTTTTATCATTGTGTCTTTTAAACACAGAATATCTGCATTTTAAAATTAAAACCCATTATATCATTCATTTATTTTCTTGTCATATTGTGTCCTGCTTCAGAAATCATTGGTAAAACACCAAAGTCATGAAGATACTATTTTATTTGATAGCTTAGAAATCTTATCGGGGGAACCAGCCCCAAGTATTTCAATGTAGCTCTTTTCTATTTTCCCTAAGTATCGGCCGGTCTAAGAAATAAAGAGAAAGAGTACAAAAGAAATAAATTTTACAGCTGGGTCTCTGGGGGTGACATCACATGTCTGCAGTTTCTGTGATGCCCCCAAGCCACAAAATCAGCAAGTTTTTATTAGCGATTTTCAAAGGGGAGGAAGTGTACGAATAGGGTGTGGATCACAGAGATCACATGCTTCAAAGGCAATAAAATATCACAAGGCAAATGAGGGCAGAGCAAGATCACAAGGCCAGGGCGAAATTAGAATTACTAATAAGGTTCCATGTCCTGCTGTGCACGCATTGTCATTGTTAAACATCTTAACTGGAAACAGTGTTCAAGAGCAGAGAAGTGGTCTGACTAGAATTCGCCAGGTTGGAATTTCCTAATCCTAGCAGCCTGGGGTTGCTCCAGGAGACCAGGGAGTATTTTATCCCTTATCTTCAAATGCATAAGACAGACACTCCCAGAGTGGCCATTTTAGAGGCCTCCCCCTGGGAAAGCATTCTTTTCCCAGGGCTGTTCCTTGCTGAGAAAAAGAGTTCAGTGATATTTCTCCAGTTCACTTTTGTAAGAAGGGAAATATGACTCTGTTCTGCCCGGCCCCCCAGGCAGTCAGGCCTTATGGTTATCTCCCTTGTTCCCTGAAAATCGCTGTTATCCTGTTCTTTAGGATGCCCAGATTTCATATTTTTCAAACACACATGTTTTACAAACAATTTGTACAGTTATGCAGTCATCACAGGGTCCTGAGGTGACATACATCCTCAGCTTATGAAAATGACAGGATTAAGAGATTAAAGTAAAGACAGGCATAGGAAATTATAAGAGTATTGATTGGGAAAGTGATAAATGTCCATGAAATATTCACAATTTATGTTCGAAGATTGCAGTAAAAACAGGCATAAGAAATTATAGAAGTATTAATTTGGGGAACTAATAAATGTCCATGAAATCTTCACAATTTATGTTCTGCTATGGCTTCAGCAGGTCCCTCCATTCGGGGTCCCTGACTTCTCTCAACTATCGTATTATTTTGCCTTCCATATTTAGATCTACAACAATCTGTGATTAATTTTTATGTGTGATGACACAGGCATCATGTGTCTCTTCTTTTTATATGAATATATGTGTGCTCCGGAACTACGTTTTTCACCCAGTGTTTTGAAGTACCAACTTTATTCTAAAGAAAGTCTACATACATAGGCCTATTTTCAGGTTCTGTACTTTTCCAATATTTTATTTGTCTATCACTGCACCAATACCACACTGTCTTCATGACAGTAACTTTATAAGTGTGACCATCAGTGGAGCAAGCCTTCTTCAACCCTTTCCATTTCTTCATAAATTATGGGATCAACTTGTTTGGTTTTCAGGATCTTTATTGGTTTTATTGAATGTATAGAACAATTTTAGATGAATCAACATTTTGATAATATTGAGTCTTTCAATTGATGGACCATCTTGTATACCTCCATTTATTATATGTTCTTTAATTCCTGTCCATATGTATTTTATAGTTCTATTTGTAGTTATTTTGCATACCTTTCATTATACTTATTCCTTAGTATTGTTAGGTTTGTATTTTGGGTTGTTTTCTAGGAGTTGATTTATTTCATCCAACTTTTCAAATTTCCTTGAATACAGTTGTTCATACAATCCTTTTGTGTTCTTTTTAATGTCTGTCATCTCAAAAGCTGTGTTCTTTTTTCATTCCTGGTATCAATTATATGTGCCTTTATTATTTTCTTTTTCTTTGATTAGGTTTTCAGGATTTTCTCAGTTGTATTAGTCCTATCTAAGAATCAACCTATAACTTTGTTGATTCTTTCTCTGTGTGTTTTTGTTTGTTTGATTGTTTCATTTATTTCTGTTCTTAGTTTCATTGTCTTTCTTCTAGATTTTATAGTTTATTATACTGACTTTTTTTTCTGCTGTCATGTGTGTAACCACTGAGGTCGTTGATTATCAGCCTTTGTTTTTTCTTAGGTATGCATTAAAATCTCAAAATAGCTGATAAACATAATTTAACCGTATTTCACTACTTAGACAGGTAATGTTTCACTATCATATATTTCAAAATATTTATACATTTTCATTGTGATTTATTCTTTAAGTTATGGGTTATCTGGAGGTATCATAATGTGCAAACACATGGAGATTAATTGTTTTGGTCTCTTCATATCTAGATTAACATACTGTAATTATATTTTATTTCAATTTTTTAAAAATTTTTTGAGAAATAACTAATGGTCCACATACAGAAAGAACAATGCCCTCATTATAGAAGAATACATATTCATACTAAGTATGGAGAAGAGACAGCAAATTAAGCAAGGGAGGGACATATATTATAAAGATCTTTTAACTGTCATATAAAAGCAGAGAGATGTGATCGGAAGCTACCTGTCTCCCAGATGAATCTTTCTTACCTATTTTTCTTATGCTTTTCTTCTGTCTTAGAATTCTACTGTGCTGCCTTGTCCATGCTATTAAACTGGCATGCATTACATTAAAACTCTTTCATACAATTCTGTCATATTTAATTTAAAGTGGAGAACTGTATCTTTCCTGAGGAAAATATTTAATGCCCTTTCAGGTCCCAGGTTTTTGCTATTCCTCCATGTTAGAGGCAGGAGAATCAGTGCTGCAATATTTTCTACATTTAATTGCATTGCCAGAATATCAATTTCTGCATTGACCTACCCTATTATGCCTTCCTTCTTAGATTTGTATTAAAGTTGCTTTGTGAATTCATTATGCATTTTGTAATATGACTGAAATTTTAAAGCACCTATCTCCTACCATCTACATCTATAAATTATATCCACCTAACAAATTTTGACAATGCTACTATATTTTCACTAGTGTGAATAGAATCTTCCCATAGCCTAAAAAAGAATTTTCTATGTTAGGAAGAAACACTTCACTCAACATTTTAAGGATAAAGTTTGTGCTTGTTAACATTACATAAGAAGACTCATGGTCTGCTTTGTCTCTAACTTATACTTTATGATTCAACATTGCAGAAAGTTGATCCTGAATTTACCACCTAATTTGCTTCTAAATGGCAAAAATCCCAAATTAAGTGTTTTAAGGCAAACTTTAACATTTTATGAGCAGAGTCGTTACTTGAAGTTTCCTTCCTACTTGACAAGTATTAAAGTATCAATGTTTATCAAAAATAAGAAAGTAAATATTGAGAAATAAAGTTATTAATTTGTTGAGTGTAAAAGTAATACTTCACAAAAAAGCAAAAATTAATAATTTTAACTTTTAAAGTGTATTTTTGCATATAGAACACAGGTTAAAATTATTACAGTTGTTTTGAGGAATTTAAATTAGAAGCTTCTTTTCTAAGTAATCTTTCTATAACTTGTGTAAGCATTATCTATTCACCCCAGGTGGTTTGAATTATTTTCAAAATTAGAGTCATAGGTGTTAAAAATTGTAATTACCAATTAATATACACTAATTTTTTTCTGGAAATTTTTACATAATAAATTCCAAGAGAAAAATAAATAATGATGTTTTTCAGTGACCCCTTGGTTTTTAATTTCAATATGACCTTCTTTGTTATGCTTTGTAAATTGGATTCTAATGTTTCACTGGGAATCTCAAGTCACACGTCAGGTGTTTCTAATACTCTAAGTGTTTTTTTCACTGCTGTTAGTTTAGGAAGCAACTTTAACATATTTATTAGTGCAGAGGATAAGAAAGCTAGAGGTGTAAAAGTGAACAGTTGTGTTATAGGGGCCACCTTTAATTAACTCTAGCTTTTCCTCATCTCAGTGTTTTGCCTAGGCTGTTTGCTCTGCTTAGTATGTCTATGTCACATTATCTCATCTTCACAGAAACAAAGTCTATCCCCTCATTAAAATTTAAAATTAGCCATGACTATTTCCAGGGCATCTTCCTACCTCATACAAACTGAATTATATGCTAATCATATTTAATGGTCTCTTATTTCCAACTATGCAGTGAGTTGGGTAGTGGATACACAGAGAGTCTCCTTAGGAATATTTTCCCATCACATGGCACAGTGCCTCATAAGTTATGAGAATAAATAAATGAATGTTTAAATGTTGCAGAATTTAGCATAAATTAATATTTTAAAAATTAATCTAATGTTAATATCTCTAATTATTGAACTAACATTTTTAGTCTACTTAACTGCTTTTAGTTTCTGTCCCCTCATTTTATGTGGTTTCATTTCATTGCAACTAATTTCAAGTTACAGCATTTATTTTGTTTATATCATTTGTTTTCTTATTCATTTTTGGGCCATCACCTAAATTTATAGTGATTGAGTAGCTTGTTGCTCCTTGATTTTGTTTGAGTCCATAAATATGCTTAATTTTTAGTGTAGATAAAATGGACTGAAGTAATTTAATTTCCAGAAGACTAAAATAATATGTTTTGGGGGGAGGTACGGTGGCTTACACCTGTAATCCCAGCACTTTGGGAGGCTGAGTCAGGCGGATCATGAGGTCAAGAGATTGAGACCACCCTGGCCATCATAGTAAAACCCCGTCTCTAGAAAAATACAAAAATCAGCTGGGTGTGGTGGCCCGCATCTGTAGTCCCAGCTACTGAGGAGTCTGAGGCAGGAAAATCACTTGCACCCAGGAGGTGGAGGTTACAGTTAGCTGAGATTGCGCCATTGCACTCCAGCCTGGCGAGAGAGCAAGAATCCGTCTCAAAAAAATAAAATAAAATTTTATATACATATATATATGTAATCTTCGAAACAAGTTTATGGTTTTATAAATGATATTCCTCATGAAGTTGACTTCCATTAGAGAATTTAAGAATCTTTTATGTAAGGTGTTCTCCATCTTTTCTCGATCAAGTTCATACAACGTAGAGGCTGTCATAACTGTCTGTCTTTTGAGAGTTATGGATAATTTTCTCACAAGAGGACGAAAGCTGAGTGGTGTCACTGCTCCCATTACAATATGTTCTTTTAGCTTAAGTAAATATAGATGGGAGTTAAAATAGATTTAGTGAGTATGCATTGATTTAGATGGACTGTAGAATTAACTTTGCTTTTGTTTATATTTTGGTACTCTTTTTTCCTTTGATATAAACAAAATAAGATCCAGTGGTACAAGGAGACAAAGAGGAAAAATCGGTTTTAATTTTAAAAGATTAGAGTTAGAGTATACTCAAAATTATCTCAAGAACTTGAAGGTCAAGCAAAATACTTGAATGTTGAACAACAGTTGAATGTTTGCATATGGGTACAAATAAATTAGTTCCAATTGCAGCATTCACATCATAATTTGAAATTTAGTCTTCCAAATGTGAAATCTAATATAATATTCTCATGTCAGTTAGCTGGGGGCAATATTCAATTTCCTTATAATTCTATTTAAAGTAATTCTTTTTTATTGCTTAATTACCATACAAAGAACACTATAACAAAAATAAAGAATCTACAGAAAGGAAAAAAGTCACCTTTATCTCATCATACTTAAGAACATCAAACTTTTTTGTGTGTTTTCTAGCAGTCCTTATTAAATATTTGCAAATCTGTATAGTAATTATTAATATAGATATTTATATATGGTTTTCAAAATGTACAATTACCTTATATAGTTCTTATTTTTCCATATCTTCTAATCATAATTGTAGAGAATACATAATTTAATCAATTTTGCAACCACCCCAAGAAAAGAACAATTTTTCAATCTCCACCATTCTCTCTTATATGTAGTGATACATAGAAAACCTTTCTGCATACAGATTATT
Source organism: Macaca thibetana thibetana (assembly GCF_024542745.1). Classification (NCBI taxonomy): domain Eukaryota; kingdom Metazoa; phylum Chordata; class Mammalia; order Primates; family Cercopithecidae; genus Macaca; species Macaca thibetana. The sequence goes on from NC_065592.1 coordinate 71,187,382, forward strand.
TTTTCTTCCTCATAATGCATTTAAAAGTAGGTTGGTGGATAGAAATGAACCTGGAAATGTAAATTAGTTTTCCTCATTCTTTTCATTGGGAATTGTGCCCCTTTAAGTTTAAAATCAAATTGAGATTTAGATATATAGCCAGGCATTTTTAAAATCTTATAGATGTTCAAACTTATAGACTCAAAAGAAAAAAGCATGATATCATACAAAAACAGAGTAGGCAAGCAATGATTATATGGTATGTGAAGAGGCAGACCCTCATACAAGCTACAGGCATAGATTGAAGTGTTTACAAAAGATTTCTATACCAGCCTCTCTACCATGAACAATAGCAGTAACGATAACCCACCAAGCTTATTAACTAAGATTTACTGGAAATTGAAGGATTTTAGCTCCCTGAATGAGAGAAACCAGGTTGGACTTTTGCTACCCAACAAATAAATGTAATGTTAAAGCAGGAGTAAATAAATGATAAAATGGTTTATGACCACTTGCATGGATGAAAGTTTGGCATTTTTGAAAAAGTCCTCAAATCAGCCCCTAATTAGATACTTTACAAATAAGTATTTGCTTAGGTATGAGACAGAGCAATTTAATGAGAGGCCACCAGAGGGAGACAATTAGGCACTTGGGAGCTATTTTCAGAGTAGGCTTATTTGCCTTGGTGCTGCCAAGGCAGTTGAAGCTTCAAAGTATACAACTTCCATGGCTCAGGAGGAACAGTCCTCAGAAAAGGAAGTCCTCAGAGAAACTTACCAGTAAGGCACTGAGGAGGACCTTCATTTTTAAATTTAGGATGTCAGTTGAAAAATGGAAATTGAAGTAACTGTTTATATCTCAGTTCTCCTTAAGAATATGATGTGGCAGTTTCTTCTAAAAATGGAGTATAAGGAAGTTAATGGGACTTAGCAATTTTGACTTGGACATTAATCACCTGAGAACTCCTCAGATAGCAGGAATTTCTCTGGTAAAATTTAGTCTTCTTTGTCTACTTCTTAAGGAACAATGTAATTACAGTGTGTGGAATCTCAAGTCCTTGTCTTTTCCTCTAGCTTCATCTTTCTGTTTAGTATTTTACACACACAGCTCCAAACTGACAGTTGCCAAGACCACTATAACTATCCAGATCCCTGTGTATTCAAGTTTTCGTATATGCCATCAAAAAACCCAGTTATGATTCTCATTATTCTTCAACCTGTTAGAGTCTGTTAAAGTCACTCATGCTAGAGGATTCATGAAGCTGATGCAGAACCCTAACCAGGAGGGAAATTTTATTCCAGGGGAGAAAAATTCCTTCCTAATTTAAGAATTGAATCTCTGTTTCTGTCATCCACCAAAAGCAGGCCAAAGTACATTTGGGGGAAACAGCATTTTCACAATGTTCAAAGCAGACAAACAAGGGACTTTTTGCTTTGGGGTACTTAGCACAGATTTGGACTTCATAGAGAGAATTAAGGCTCTCCAGGAAGGCGATTTGTTTAGGCAACATAGATGGCCACAGCCTCATTCTGGCCTGAAACTGGTACTACCTTGGCTCCCATCTTAACAGCCTTATTCACAAAACATTTTCACTCTCTCTGCCATCAACATTTATCCACACTCCCTTTTTACTTGAGGAAGAAAATGCTAATAAAAACCAGCAGGTGATATTTGGTTCCTAATGAGCAAGAGTTTTGCCCTTTCAATGACTACCATTGAGGTCCCATTATTCTTTAACTTCATTGTAGATAATATTCTTTTATGGAATATTGGTGCTATCTATTGGCTAAACCTGTTTATTTACTTCAGTTCTTCATGTCTGTGTTTCATGAAAGGTTTGGGGAAGGAGAGGAATATTCAGGAAAATGTGAATATTGCACAAATGTGACTATGAGATTTTTTATTTTTTTATTTTTTGTTATGTATCTTTATCAGATTATTACTGAGTACATAGAGATGAAATAAAATGTATATAAATAATTTTTGGATCTTTAAGAAAGAGAAAGATGTTAATATATAAAACTAGATTATATATAATTAGCATTTTTAAAATGCAATTGTCTATTCAACATACATGAGTAAAAACATCCCCTTTTTCTTTGAAATAGTTTGAATATAGTCAAGTCATAACATAGAGGAAAGTAATAAATTTAGCAACACATGGAAGAAAAGGAAGGGCAAAGATATTAGCATGAACTGTGAACATTTTTATCACGCTGTGAGACATTTTAGCACTTACATAGTTTTATCTGTAAAAGTCATCACTTTATTTTATAGTTGTTTGAAATCGTAGTTAGGTTGTATGCAGAGTTATATCCCTTGAAAAGACTGTGGCCATTTACTGATACTGTTTAATAGCAAATAAATCATACATATACTATCTTGTTATTTTAGTGGGTTAGAAGATCAGTCCCTCTGCCAGAATTTATGAGATCACTAATTACAGGCCAGTAGTAGATGTGTTAACCAGTAACACATCTAGATCCCAAAAGAAAGATTTTTATTTGCCAAAAGGAAGAAATGAATTTATTTCCTAAATTGTTATTATCATTGAGGGAGTGCATAAAAACCTCTTATATTTCTCATTAGTAATGATTACTTGTGATTATTATTGTGTTTTTTTTCTTCACCATAGAAGGCAAAAGATCTGGTCTTGCACTCTGAAGAGAACAGCATAGCAGCCCAGAAGTCCAAGTTTTAGGTTTACCATAGACATATGGGTACTATGGAGCCAGTCAAATTATCCCTGTGGCCACAGATATATTAATAGTTGTGTATAGTCCCCAGGGTTAGATGAACAAAAGAAACTCATGTATCCCCTAATATTTGAAATTTTAAGACAGAATCTCCTGTGAATACAAGATGCCATGATTTTTATTGTCATGGTAAACATTTTCCAAAAAGAGGCTCACAAAATGAGAAAAGATCGTTATTAATGTTTTTGATTGGAAAACAAAATTGCATTTGTTATATCACTGAAATGCCTTACGTATTCTCTATAAGCTAAAAGAAATAGTGGCAGCTTATTAAAAAATAACTGTCTTGATTAAAAGACTATTTATGTGAAGATAACCCTTCTACCTTTTCAGGGGAATACTTTATCTCTTTAAAAAGATTATATTTTCTTAGAAGCCTTTTAAAAATAACCTTTTACCCCCTCACTCATGTACCCAGAAAAATAGAAATAATCACCTGCTCAATCATCTTTGATTTCTGCATTTATTCTGTCAGAAGAAAGCTTGCATACTAATTGAAGCAATGGCTTTTGTGTTTTCAATCGCTAATCATGTAATTATGTCTTAGACACTGTTGGGTCTGTTTGAATAAGAGAGATCATGAGTTCAACAAGTCCTTAGCTGTTTCTCTTATTAAACTTATAGTGAGATGCAATGAGAGGAAAAACATATCTCTGGCTCCATAGAAACTGGATTGAAGTTACTTCCAAAATATGTCATAATCTGTTTTCTAGATGGGATTTTTTCTGTAGGTCACATTTATGACCTATTTCCTAGATTATGTACCTTGTTTCTGGTAGAGAAGGATAAATAGGAAGAATGCAGTTTTATGTCTTCTATGAAAAATTTGCTGATCCTTGGGGGAAAACCTAAAATTGTTTGGAAATAGTTTAACTTTGGTTTCTTGCAAAATGTCTCTGAGCATTTGACCTACATTACAGAAATGTCTCAAATAATCAAAGAGATCTTTGGTATGGAATAAAATTATCTAAAGTATAAACTATGGCAATTTTGAAAGTATTAATATATATGTTTAAAGAATTAATAAACACTTGAGAAAGAATAAAAATATAATTCCGTATTTTTATGAGAACCCAAGTCATACTGAATTAAAGCAATGCAAGAGATATGTTGATATTGCTGTATTTCTTTTCATTTAACTTTTGACACATAAATTTTCATAAAAATCCTTCCTTTTGCTTGATCTTCAATGAATGATACCAAGATTTTTGTTTTTTCAGTTAGGCAAACAATATATATTATAAATTTCTATCAGCCTAGATATTTATTACATGGATAACAAATGATTTTGACATTTGACAACTGAAAATATGGCCTACACATATTCACCTAGCATCAGCTATGTGCTTACAGACAACAGCTGTATTGAATGTCAGATACCAGATTCTTCTTTCATACCAAAAGCTTTGCATTGCATGTTACCAATTTGTCAATACCTGTTTAGTAATCAGCACATGTACTCTTTACCATAGAGGATAAGAGTATTTATAAAATGTCTCCATTTACTACATAGTCATAAATATTTTTCAGAATGTACAGTGTGATATTTTTAATTGAATGAAACCAAGTCCGACCCTAGGAAAAAAATAAACAAAAAGCTATCTGCAAAACACACACATTTCTTTTGAAAAGCGTTTGCCATGGCCTTTGTTCATAGATTCTATTGTACAAGAGCTTTGTTTGGGTTAGATATTTTGCTCGACTTTATTAATTTTGGCAGAAATATTGCTATCTGTGTGTCTCCCAGAGGTCCCACTACTTTCAGCCTCCATCTTTAATTAGAAAAATTAAATGGAGAAAATTAAAACCAAGCAGTGATTAAACTTTCCTTTCTTGCTCTGGGATATTTTTGTCAATTATGAGTAAAAATTTTAGAGCATTTAAGGTTGTTTTCCAAATTGAAAAAATATGTTTTGCCACTATTTTATTTTATTGTATAATGAAGTGATAAATCAAGGATGCATGATTATGCCTGAAGAGATCATGATGAGGCTGCCCAAATAATAGGTGCACAAAGTCAATGGAAAGAAAGGAATAGCAAATGTTTTTTCTAGAAAAAAAGGAATTTTGCCTTTTCGTAATGGCTGATAGTAAGACATTTAAAGATAAAGAACCAACTTTTTTTAAAGCAGAAGCATTCTTTTTGAGACTGAATATTTTGAAATGAAAATGAAGTACCTTAAGTAACAGATATTACCAGTATAGTTTCAAGTATCAAAGCAACTAATTATCCCTCTTAATTTAATATTTCCTTATTCAGAAATCTATGTTTTGTAAATCACAATTTAATTCAACATGCATTTAATGATTGCCTAATGTGTACTGGGAAGTTTGCTCATTGCTGAAAAAGCTAAAAGAATAAGACATTCTGTTTTTAAAAGTTTATAGTGTGTCTCTCAGGATGCAGTTAAAAAAAAAAAGAGAGAGATACTATTCTAAGTAGTTGCAAAAAAGAAAAAAAAATGACTTTAATGTAGGATCATGTTTAAAATACAAAAGCTGAGAAGCCAAATAAGTGTGGCTGAGGCCACCTTGATTTGTGAATACCAGAAAGCTACTCCACCCATATGGAACCAGTGTGAAGAAGTTCCCAGTAGGAAGTAGGGCCATATACAGGTACAGGTGATCCTGTGGGAAACAGACATGAATGAGATGCAGCAATTTTGAGTCTCCTCATCACCTGAGCAGGAAAGACAAGGGACAAGGATAAATATTCTGGTTTCTCACTCTTCTCACTTTCTGGTCTCTTGTTAGGGACTATCAGGGAGCCAGTTGGAAATGGAAACTGGGGAATGCAGTTACGTCAGATACAAGGCACACAGTAAGGACAGAGGATAGAGCTAAGGCCAAGTAGGCAAATGATCTGGAAAGTAATTGTATAGGACAGCAAATTATTTTTATCTATTTATTTATTTTTAATAAAAAGGTAGTTTCAATAAACTGTGGTAAATACAACTGTTACTGAAAGAAAGGAGTTCGGTGTAACCCTTTCTACCCACTGCACAGAAAGTCAATCACTGCCACAATGAAGATAGCCAAGGAATACAGCTTTATTCTCATGCTGTGTCTGAGAAGATGGGAGATGAGTCTCAAATCCATGTCCTTGATGGTCTAGAATTTTGGGTTTGTTATACAGCAGGAAGGAAATGGAATCATATGTGGGAAAACAGGAATTAGGGAGGGCTAAGGAAGAAGAGTTGGTCAACAGGAAGCAGGTGATCAATTAGGCAGTCATCACAAGTGAGGGATCTGGTGTGTCGTTGTCCAGTTGCGATGATCTAGTAAGTTTCAGTTCCTTGACACCATCTAGGAGACTTGCTGGTTCGTTTCCTGAGAAAGGAATTCGGATTAGACAATTGTAACTTTCTCAAGTTTTAATAGTAGGAGGATCAATTTCTATATTTATATTTATTCAAAAGAAACCATAAACATCAGTTTCCATTCCCCAGAAATGACATTTAGTGTGCAGAAATTACATGGCTTTTTTCCATAATTAAATTAAATTAGATGTATGTATGTTTTACAGGAAAAATTACAACCCAACAACTTAGAGTGGCTTTTCCTCTTTTCCTCCATGTATTGCTCCCCATAATCTACTTTCCGAACTTGCTAATGTTTAAACTTAATCATAGCATTCCTCTTCCTACATTTCATTTATGTGGTATTTTAATAATTTATAAGAATTTTTTTTTCTTGGAAAGGTTTTACAACCATATTTAGTGAGTGCACTCACAATTGGACAATTGGAACGGTTTCACAACCATTATTTAGTAAACACAGTAACATGTAATTAATATAAATATGGCAAATGCAAGGGTGATATACAGATTATTTGAGCATATATAAGAGGGTCACCAGATAATGCCTTGTTAATAATGGATCATTCAGGGAAGATTTCACAAAAGTGGTTAAATCCTGTTGCGTCCTGAAGAATAGGAGACAGCCAGGGAAAAGGAGAGAGATAACAGCAGGGAAAGTTGCTGAAGGATGAGTGTTCTTCCAGGTAGATAGATCCATAAGTACAATAAATTGAAAATGAGAACATGAAACACCTTTTGAAGTTCAAAGAAGATTGAAAATGTAGTGGAGAAAGAAGCAGAATTAAGTGATAGTTTATAAAATGTGGGCTTTAGTTGGAAAGCAGGGGCAACTCATCAAAAATGTAAGAGGAGAAATGCCATTATTAAATTTAAACATTAGCAAGCTCGAAAAGTAGATTATGGGGAGAAATATATGGAGAAAAAGCTATTCTAAGTTGTTGCGTTGTATATGTATTTCTGTAAAATATACATAAATCTGATTTTATTTTCTTTCATTATGAACTTGCTGACATTTCTTGTAAATTATTAAAATATCACATAAATTATAATATGTAATCAATTAAATATTGAGGCTTTTTATGTGTGATAGTATAGACGCATTAGGCTATTGATACAATAATAAAGAATCTAGATTTTTAACAGCTCATTTTTCCCTTCCGAAATGAGTTTTAAGTTTTCTCTGAATACAGAGCTACCCTTGGCAAGGATGCCAAAAATCAAATAGACTTTGGTTTATAAAGGCCCAGTTGAGATTTTAATTACCATAGCAACCTGAACAATGAGTCTATATCTTAAATCATCTTTATAAACAGATTTTTATCTGCATCTGGATCACTGAGTGTTACATACAATAAGATTAGAGTTATTTACATTATAACACTACAATAATTGTTACAGCAGAAATGACCTAATTGTCTTTACCAATGATATTTTTTTTAGTTCACAATTCAATAGCATCACAAGACCAATTGCAATAAATTCCTGTGAAATATAAAACATTCATAATTTTTCTTCCTTAATCATATTAGCTTTACTTTCTGTTCTCCCTTTCCATGGGGTATAAAATCTAACTCTTTTATAATTCATTTTATCTTGTCTTCTTTTCCAGGCTATTTTCAGCTGAGTATTTTTATTTTTCTTTAAGAAAACCATTATATTTTGTTCCTATTACAAAGCTTTACATTTTTATTGTATACAACTCAGACAATCCAAGAAAGTATACAGAAGACAATAAAAAGCACTATTTATCCTATTACCCAAGTTGCATTCTTAATAAACAAATTTAATCCCAGTTTCTGCAGTTTTGTATGTTTGTGAATATAGATAGATAAATGAATATATGTTGTATATCCCTGCTTCTTTTCATACAAAATTGAAATTATAATGCTTACTATCCTGCTTTTTAATCAGTTAATTTTATATTAGAATCATTTTCTTCATGCCATTCAAATTCTTTTAAAATTTCATCTTTTATTATTTCCTGGAATTCAAACTCCTGGCGGGAACATAATTTGTTCATCCATTTTCTGTTGTTTGATATATGCATTGTTTGAACGTCTTTTTGAACTATGACATATAGAACTAAGACAAGTATACTTGTATATAATCTTTGAGTACATCCTTTAACTTCTAGAAATAGAATTACTGGGTTACTTAATTTTCTATACTTTTAAAACATAATCATTATTGCTTTCCAAATTTTACTGTTTGTTAACCAGCCTTGTTAACAAGACTGGTAGGTCCTGTGACTTTTCTGGCCTTTTCATTCTGAGAACTCAACTGAGAAATACCTTTAAACACCACTGGCAGATGTCTCAGTCAGACTCTTGTAACTTGTATTACTCCAGATAACTTCTTAGTGTGCTTTTCCACTAAAATATATGGATTTCCTCAACTTCTATCTAGGTGAGTCTAAGCCATCTCAAATCGAGTATTCCAAAGGTAATTTTTTAAAAAAGGAATATGCTGAGAAATGATATCTGGAGACAATCTGATACATTTATCTCTAGGCCATTTCTGTTATCTTATAGACATTATCTCAACAAAACTTTCCCATTTCTTTCACATAAAGAAACCCATATAAGAAGCATAATCTTAGAATCATACATCTGGAAGGATAAAAAGGCAGGATTCTGAAGATTGATTGGACCCATCTCACTGGAAATAATCTCCAAGAAGTAAGATATCCTGATTCTTATGAAAGTCTTTTTTTTTTTAGCTATGTAATCAGCTCTTCTTCCCTGAAGTTCTCCCTTTAAGATAAAGATCCTCTATTGCTTCTACAAATTGAAAGTACAATATTTCCTTTTGTCCTCAGTATGAATGGGGAAATTTGGGATCATGTTGCATAAAGCAATGTATTGTAAACATGGAGACAGTTACATAGGTTGCTGTGTGAATTTAAAAATCTTTATAGGTGAAATACTATAGACTGTTTGAAATGTATTCAAACCAGCTTTGAAAATGTAACAAGAATATTTTTAGCCTGGTTTGCCATCACTTAAAGACATTTGAGTGTTGAGTTTATTTTTATTTATTATTTATCATTTAAGCTCCTCTGTCTTGAATCTGAAAAATCAGACCTGTACCCTTAAATTATGAGATTATCTACTCTCAAATTATTTTTTTCTGCCTACTTAGAGATAAGAGAATATTTCCAATTTAAGAGTTGGATGTTTATTGGTCATTGTCCTGTTTACTGTAGTCCATTGTCATGTTGTAATGTCCCACATTAGAAAGAAAAACAAAGTAGTTAAGCATATCCTAAAAATTGATTGTTCCTTGGGATCATAAATAAATTTAAAAGGTTTATCATTGTTATAAACATATTAAACATTTTTAAGTAGATGAAAACAACATCAACAACAAAAGTGCCCAATTATTTTCCCTGGGATAATTATTTTATTTTTATTGATTCCTCATGTGAGCATGCCCAGATGAAACCTTGCACCCATCGTAGAATGCAATATTGCCATTGACTTGGCAAGCAACATACCCTTTGCTTCTTGAGTCATGTCTTTAAAGAAGTTTATTAAAATATTTGAGCACCTCAAATAATAATGACAACTGCACATTTCTCTGATACTAAATCTGGCATCAAATTTATTCCAGGGTTCAGAATTTGGTCAGGTTAAAGGTCTTTCTGATCTGTGGATTCTAAATATTTACATCCTATATTCAGCAATGAATCTGGACCACTTTTGCAAGAGGAAAGCAAAATTATGAAGCCAAAGTAGACCAATACAATTGAAAAAATCACATGACGATATGAAATGATCTATAAAGAAGAGTAGGTTTAAAAAAATGGATCTACTGCTGATTAATTATTTAATCTATGAGAGTCAGCTGCTCTAGTCCTAAATGAAACCACTGTGGTAGACCAAGTCCTCCAAAAGAGGTCAAGAGAGGATTAAACATGAAAATAATTTATTAGGGGAAATACCTATATCAAAGGAAATAGAAAGTCAGAAAAGTCCAGAAGGGCAATCAAACTGTGATGCAAGCTTGACCCTGAGTGAGGGAGTGAGGTTTAGAAAGTTAGGAGGAAGTGTCCTTTACTACTAGCTCCAGCTAGTCTAAGTAATTGTTGAGCTACTCTGTCAACAAAGGCATTCTGGATCTCCCAAGAATGATGCCTTCTTAGCCTTTCTACTGCAATCATTATTAAGTATTCTATTTATTTTTGTTGCTACTGTGAATAGAATTGTTTTTTAATTTACTTTTTAAACAGTTTGTGTATAGAAATATAACTGATTTTTGCATATTGATTTTCAATCTTGTAATTTTACTGAAATCATTTATTAGTTATAATAGGTTTTTGTTAAACATTTAGGGTTTTCTATATACATGATCATGTCTTCTCACAAGTAGACATAGATTTGTTTCTTCCTTTCAGACTTGGATGCGTTTTATCTCTTTTTCTTGTCTAATTACTCTGGCTAAGACTTTTAGTACTATGATGAAAGAAATGGTGAGAGTAGGCAACTTTGCCTTGCGTCTCATCTTAGAGGGAATGCTTTCAGTTTTTTCCTATTGATGGCGATGTTAGCTGCAGGCTTTTCACATGGTAGGTATTGTGCTGAAGTAAGTTCCTTTAACACTTGTTTTTTGAAACCATAGTAAATGTGTGTTGAGGATATGGCTTAAGATAGATTTGGAATGGAGACAAGGGTTGCATTACTTAGGGCCTTGTAGGTCATCATAAACCATAATAATTTACTAAGAACAATGGGACTATGAAATCTTTATATCTGGAATATTTTGTGGTCATATTTGAGCAATATATATTGGGTAAAGACATTTAAAACATAAATAAGTGGAAATATAAAGCAAACACTCAGCAAGTAATACAAAAACCAAAGCCTGTCCATTTAAGAACGTCTTTATAAATTTTAGAAAAAGCCGTGGACTACAATCTCTCTAGTTTTCAACTGTCTACCCAAATAACAGAGAGAGACTCTGTAAAGGAAAATGATATTTATTTTGGAATAGGGTATTGCAGTGAGAATACCCTTGCCATGGTAACTGTGTGGTGCATTTGGGGAAGTAAAGGAAGACAAAGATTTTTAAAGTAATAATGAGAAGGTTTACGTAATTGTTTTGAGATAATTGTCTTTGGGTAAAACAATGGATAACAAAAGTGGCACCAGTCCAAGGTTGGACAGGTAGTTGCTGAGCAGATGTCCTCTCAGAAGTAATTTTTTTTTTTATGTAAAGTGGCAATGGTCTTTATGTAAAGTTATGGTTTTTTCAGTCTTCTGTGATAGGCATACATGCACCAGAACACTTCAGAGAGCCTTTGTAAAGTCATAGACGTGTGTGTGAGGGCCCTCCCTTCTCAGCCTCCTGGCTTTATATATTTACTTTATGTTAGAGTTTGATACAAGTGACTCTACTTTGATTCTGACAACTTACACACTCCTACCATAGTCCTGCTATAAGATTGCGAGGTTTGATGCTGTTATAACCACCACTGATTTCTATGCAGTATTTACTGCAGTTGACTAAACCATATGATCATTGTGGCAGAAATGGTAGCACTCAGCAAACATTCCATGGCCTCCTCTATGTTTTTCATCTGGTCTTACAGTTATAAGCCCAGGCACTTGAGTGCCTATTTGAACCTAAGCCCCCTATTGATGTATATGGTATATGTTGTGTGAGAAACAGATCTTATTTCATAAAGACACTAAAAAATGTGAGTTACTTTGTTATCAGAGCATAACCCACACATCTCATCTAAATGATGTGCTATGCTTCAACACCTCTAATAAGAAGAAAAATAAAAGAAGACCTTTTTTGGTATAGGTACCAGAACTGAAAATAGCCTGTTAAAAACCCAGTGGTAACATTGCTGAGCTATAACTAAAATAAGAGTGACTCTCAAAAAGCAGTGGAGAAAATTACAATTTTGACGAGATACATTTAAAACAACTACCACACAAGTCCCTCCTTTGACCTTATTTATTTACTAATTTGCTTGTCTATTTTAATCAAGGCAAAAAAAAAAATTCAGTGAAATCAGATCCTGACACAATTTGATGAATTTTAACAAACATATTAACCTGTGTACTCCATCCCCCAATCAAGACACAAGATATTTCCATCACTGAGAAAGATTACTTTAACTCCTTTGCAGTCAATCTAATCCCACTGTGAAGGCAAGCTTGTTCTAATTTCTGTCACCATAGAATAGTTATGTCTGTTGTAGAATGTCACATAAATAGAATCTCATTTTGCATATTCTTTTGCCTGTAGCTTCTTTGCTTCAACATAATGTTTTTAGGATGTACACACATTTGTTATATATCTTCAATTTACTCCTTTTTTTATAAACAATATATGAATATTTCACAAATTGTTTAATCATCATTCTGCAGATGAAAATCTGGGTTGTTTACAGTTTGGGGCTATTATGAATAAAGCTGCTATAAACAATCTTGCTTGATTCTTTTCATAAACAAATGTTTTTATTTCTCTTAGTTAAAGACTTACTGGTGGAATGACTGAATTATACTCAGTGAATGTGTAAGGTCATAAGAAAGTATTAGTTACTCCAAAGAGTTATATCATTTTACACTCAAAACAGCAATACATATACATATGGTAAAATGTTATCCAGCCTTAAAACAGAAGGAAATCCTGCCATTTACAACATGGATGAACCTGGATGACATGCTAAGTGAATAAACCAGATACAGAAAGATAATCACTACAAGATCCTACTTGTATGAAGAATCTAAAACAATCAACGTCATAGCAGCAGAGCGTATAACGGTGGTTACCAAGGGCTCAGCAGAGGGAGAAAGAGGTATTAGTCAAAGGGTACAAAGTTTCAGTTATGCCAGATGAGTAAGTCCTAGAGATCTAATGTACAGCATGGTGTCTATAGTTAACAATAATGTGTTGTATAAAATATGCTAAAAGGATAGCTCTTAAGTGTTCATGTAACAAAACATGATGATAAATGAGAGCAAGAGGAACCTTTAGGAGGTGATGAATAAGTTTATGGTGTTGATTGTGGTAGTGTTTTCATGGGTGTGTATGTATCTCCAACTTATCAAGTTGTAGTCTATTTGTATGTCAATCATACATCAATAAAGAGGGTTTAAAAACAAAAAAGATTTCCTAAAATTCCCTCCAAAGTATTGTTTCAGAGGCATCCCACCAAGTTTTTTCTGTTGTTTTTGTGTTATTTCTAATAATAATATTCAGTGTACCATATTTTCTAAAGTTCTTTGTGATTTCTTCTTTGACTCACTGGTAGTCTAAAATTTTGCCATTTCATTTCCAAATATTTTGGTCCTGTCTGAATCTTATTTTTAGTTATTTATAGTGTAGGTATGTTGTGTCCAGAAAATATACCTTAAAAATTCAATCTTTTGTAAGGTGTATAGTTTTATGATATTGTCCAGTATGTAGTCTATTTTGGTAAATATTTCATATGCACTTGGAAAGAAAATATATTCTCCAGCCTTTGGGCGTAGTATTCTATATACATTAACTAGGACAAGGTAGTTGATTGTGTTATTTTGATCATTTATATATTTACTGATTTTTTGAGGGGTTAGTTATCTATTTCACACTTTTCTGGCCATTTTTATACATATTTAAACTCTGTTATTAGGTGCATACACACATATGATTGTTATGTCTTTATGTGAATTGAACAGTTTATAATTAATAAATATTTCTCCTTTATCTCTGGTAATATTGTTTAGAAGCCTACTTTTTGTGATTCTGCTTACTATTTGCATGATAAATATTTTTATATTCTTTTACTCCCAATCTGTGTTTTAAAATGTAAGGTGTAACTTGTTAAGGCACACTTTATTTCAGTGACTCTTACTTGTCCAATTTGACAATCTTTGGCTTTTAATAGGAAAATTTAATCCATTCACATTTCAAGTAATTATTCATATTATTATATTTAAGCTTTTTACCTTGCTTTTTTTGGCCCATTAATTATTTATTGCTCTGTTTTTCCTCTCCCAAATTGTATTTGGTTAATTGAATATCTTTTAGTAATACATTTTATTTCCAAGTAGTTTTTTAGCCATAGCACTGTGTATTTTGTTAATGGTTGCTCTAGGGATTGTAATATTTATCCTTAACTTATCAAAGTGTACTTGCAATTAATATTGAACAATTTCACACAAAATAGAGTAGTATAAAAACAGTAATAAGTCCATTTACCATCATCCCTTGTGCTTTGATCAATTCTACATCTATCGTAACACCCTCCCAAAACAACTTTATTATTTTTACTTTAAACAATCATCTGTCCTTCAAGAAACTAAGAGAAGAGAAAAAATTGTCTTCTATATCTACTTACGTATTTATTGTCTCCAGTCTTCTTTATTTCTCCTTATGGATCCAAATCTTCATCTGGAATACTTTTTATTCTGCTTAATGAACTTCCTTTAGTATTTTTTTAGTACAAGTCTGTTTATATACAGCCCAATGTTCTATAGTGAACCCACTCTCAAGCCTCAGTGGTGCCATCTGTAGAGCTCTCCCTAATCAACCAAATCCAGTCAACTTACAGCACCAAACCTCAGTATCTATAGTCTCAACCCAGTGGCACTACTGTGTTCTTTAGCTGTACCTTCCTGCACTGCTATCAGGAAAATTCTGCTGGGAAGATATCCAAGGAAATGTAGAACTTAATTCATTGTGTTATCCTTCAAAACCATTATCCTGGAATGCATATTATCCAATGCCTGAAATACTTGCTTCATATGTTGTGTGCAGCTTTATTGTTGTTTACATCGAGAGGCCAAGCCTGGTATAACTTTCTCTATCATGGCTTGGAGGAGAGATTACATTGTAGCTTTAGATGGTTGTATTTAATGTTTTATTTCTTTTCATAAAATAGCTCCTGAATGAAAAGTAGCTTTTCAAAAAATACTAGGAATGAAAAGCAACTGAGAAATGAAGGAAAAGTAAATTTTTGACAGTTTTTTTACAGCCCATCCAAAGAATATTTCTGTAAATTACTCCTAAACAATGCTGTGTGCATAAGAATTAATATTCAAGGGGCAGCCCAAGAATTGTTAATGTACAGTTCTCTTCCAAATGTTTATTGCTGCCGTATCACTTCTGTTTGGTATGGATCAGTTTTCATTGCAGTTTATTGGCAATCAGCAGTTATTATTTGGCTCTAGTGTTCACAAACTATAATTCATTAGTCTCTTATCTTTTATTTATGAGATAGTGTCAAATGAAGGAAAGAAATCATGCACTATTTTTGGTTGGGAGAGTTCTGTACACTAGAGTGCGTTAACACTATCAGTGCTTGTGTTTTAAGTATTCAATCAGCATTATTGAACAAAGGAGGTCCTAACTGTGAGAAGAAGCAGGCTATTTTGCTGAGTTCCTGCTGTGTACAGAATGTTTGCCCATATACCAGTCTGATTCACTGATAAATAATACTGAAAGGAATACTATGTCAAATTAGTCAATTTTACCCCCAAAAATAATGTCTTAATTTTAAATGTTTGAAGATAAATGAGTTTTTGTATATATACCAAAATAATTCAAAAACATGATAGCTCAAGTAAAGATTATAATAACAATAGATTTCCATTTGATGAACTATAGTTTGGCAATATATTTTTAAATGTCTAGAAATAGTAAATATAAGAAAATATAGAGTGGTGAGTGGTATAGTGAGAAACACACAGAATGAGAAGTCAGAATTCATCATCTTTCATTGCCATGGATGCACACACATATGAGCAGGCTTTTCAATTTCTAGAACTTGTTTCTTCATCCATTAAAAAGGGGATAACATCATGTGTCTTAATAACATCACAATGTTTTTATCAACATGATGAAAAATACATATTCTAGTATCTGAGTGTCATGATTATCTTTGAAGAGAAACAATAGGATTTTTCTTCTAATCTGTGCTCATTGTCAATTTATTATGTTGCCTTGAGAAAGGATTTAGTGCTATTTTCCAATTTCTTAAATAATGGCTACAATATCTACTCCTTTGAGTTGACAGAGAAACAATTGATAAAGAGAGGGAGAGCAAGAGTGAGAGGGCGAGAGCAAGTGAGAGAGAAAAAAAATAAGCCTAAACTATTTAAAGAAAAGTACTTATGGATCTGAGGATATTGTTTTAATTGTGATTGTGAATTTTCTAATGAAGGACACTTTTAATTTAAGCACACAGCTATGTTCTAATTGTCTAATTTTTTTGTATTTATCACAAAGACAATTTCCTGTCTTGTAATTATTCACTAGTTTTTAGTGTGTATATGTTCATTTGTATAGCACACATAGGCACACACATTTTAGTGTGCCTATGTTCTATTTGTACAGCATTTTATTTCTCAAATCAGTGGCAAAACATTCCTGAATGATCATTCTAACGAGATATTTAAATTCACCCCAATAAATATTTATATAGAATTCTACCTCAAAATATTTCTCCTTACACTGTATAAAATTTTTCTTTTTTCACCCCCAGTAAATCTGCCTGCCACTAAAGGCCAAACAAGGAGAATTTCATATCTACTTCTTAAATACTGTTTACTGAAATGTCAATGAAGTGAGAATGAAAGGCTCTGGAGAAAGTTCCCTGAGCTGAGATAAGATAATTTATCAAATCTAAATGAAACCCCAGGTGGAGTCCAAGTTTATAACCTGGATTTAAATTACAGCATGGATTTACTTTTTATCTTTCTGGATCTTTAGAAGTTACAGCTCTATCTGTGAAGCCTGTACTTGTGCAATACATCATTTATGTCAACATTCATACTTGGCTTACAAGACTGCATAATACAAGAGGGATCTTAAGCAATAAAATCACTTCTCTTGCAGAATGCCACTCAAAGAGCATACTTTTATTTTTAAATCAAAATCCTACAACTGTGCCACTAAAACAATGTTGAACAGAGGCAGGCACTACTGTAAAGCAGGAGCTAGGAGAGTAAACTTCTCTTGGTAAGTAAACTGCTTCCTGGCTCCTTCATGGACTCTAATGAAAACACTTAAAGATCCCTTTGAATGTATAAAACTGGGAACTGTTATCTCAGGCAAGCAAAATGCGTTACTCATCTTATAGAAATTCAAAATATTAATGCTGAAAGGCACTATGAATCATTTAAATTGACCTGCACAGTTTATAGATGAGAAAACTGAGGCCCTGATATGTGAAGATTCTGACTGAAGATCAAAGTCAATATTGACAAAGTCAATACAGTGACCATTCCAGAGTTTCATTCTATAACACTGATACTTTTGGATAAACTTTACTGCTATTGTGATATTATATCTTAAATATGTTTAGCTGGCTATATGACTTGAACTATGCTACACATTTGGGTGGTGGAGGCATAACGATGGTAATTATATCTCTTTAAACTAGATAATATTCCTATTTCTACTCTTTTTGAGATAACTTCTAACAATAATCTACAAATGATGATAGTTGACATTGACAAATGTTCTTACCAAAATCAGTCAAAATAAAAATATTTGTTTAAGAATACCCTTATTTTAATTGTGAAATAATTTTGTTTATAAACTTAGTTTGAGTGAATGCATGTCAATATTGCACATATTGGAGGGGGATGATAATGAGCTGCTCGGTCAAAGTGAGTCATTTAAAAACAACAATAACCAAAAGACCCTTGAATGTCAAATCTATTTCCAAAATAGACTCTTCTATGCACCAAAATATAGAATACAGAAGAGATTTGATAGATTGGATCATAGTGACCAGATGGTAAAGTCAATTCCCACTAGTATCTCATTTGCTTTATTACTTTTTAAATTGAGGTAAAATACACATGACATAAAAGTTACTATCCTAACCATTTTTAAGTGTACAGCTCAGTGGCACTAAATATATTCATATTGTTGTGCAACTATCACCACCATCCACCTCTGTGACTCTTTTCATCTTATAAAATTAAAACTCCATACCCATTAAACAATGATTCCCCATTTCCTGCCTCCCCAAACACCCCTCAACAATAAGCGTGCTTTGTCTTAGTGATGTTGACTGTTTGACTACCTCATATAAGTGGAATCATATATTATTTGTCTTTTTATGACTGGCTTATTTCATTTAGGATAATATCCTCAAAATTCATGTTGTAGCTTATGTCAGAATTTCCTTCCTTTTTAAGGCTGAATGATATTCAGCAAGCTTCATGTGGGACCTGAGGTGGCACCCAAGTTGGGGTGCCTGCCACCCCAAAACCCCAGAGAGGGTTTTACAATGTTCTCTTAGTTTCATTGTCTGCAGATGGTGGCATCTTAGCAGCTCAATTGGCCCCTTGCCTCATCACGTGAGGTGGCTGCCCTCTGCCTGTGAGGGCAAAGGGTCAGTGTGACAGCAGTTTTGGGTACCTGCACTCAATGGGTCCTGAGCTCTACTCCAGCATCCAAGAAGAATGAGGTCACATGGACAATTGAAGGATAGTGAAAGTAGAGAATTTTACTGAGTGATGAAAATAGCTCTAAGCAGAGAGGGGACCTGGGGAGGGGATGGGAAAGGCCAGTCATCTTCCCCTAAGTCAGGTCATCTCTTCCCTGAGGTCTAGCCATCTCCCTCAAGGTCCAGTCATCTCCCTGAGGTCCACCTGTCTTTCCCTCTACCGACTGAGTCTGGAGTCTTTATAGGCACGAGATAGGGGCAGGGCAGGCTATTGGTAGTTTTGGAAATGGCAACATTTGATTGGTAAAAAGGCATTATTCAGAAAGAACCAATTGGAAGAGAGTGGGCAAACAGGAATAGAAGTTCTCGCTTTGGGCTGCAGGTTTCAAAATGTTGGATTTTTCTGTTGTTGCTTTTTTTGGCTTGAAGGTGGGGTTTTACTGGGGACCCATCCCTGTCTGCCTAGAATTTCTCTACCTCCTGTTTTTATCAACATCAGACTTGTTAATTTTCAGTTTTCTTCTCTGAGTTTTATAGGTTTAGGTCTGACATTTAAACCCATTTTGATGTAAGTTATGTTTATAATGAATGAAGTAGGATCTGAGTTCATTGTTGTGCATGGCTGTCTAGTCTTCCCAGTACCCTTTATTTGAAAAGACTATAGTTTCCCCCATTGAATGGTCCTGGTGTCCTTTTCAAAAATCATTTCACCAAATATGTGAGTGTTTATTTCTGAGCTCTCTATTCTATCCATTGGTCTGAGTGTCTGTTTTTATACTAGTACCACACTGTTTTGATTACTATAGCTTCACAGTATGTTTTTAAATCAGGTGGTGTGAATCTTACAGTTTTATTCTTTCTTTTCAAGATTGTTTTGATAATCCAGGGTCCCTTGAAATCCCATATGAATTTTAAGATGGGGTTTCCTATTTCTGCAAAGAAACTTATTTGAGATTTTGATTCAACTTGTGTTGAATGTATAGATCACTTTGGGTCATACTGACATTTTAACATGAAGTTTTCCAATCCGTTAACATGAAGCATATTTCTATTTATTTCTTTTTTTAAAAAATTTCTCTCAACAATATTTCATAGTTTACTTTGTACAAATTTTCCACCTTCTTGATTCCTAAGTATTTTATTTTTTATTTCAAATTGTTCATTGTTAGTGTATAAAAGTACAAATGAATTTTATGTGCTGACTTTGTATCCTATTACTTTGCAAATCTTAATCATTTTGCCAGTGGAGGTTCTTGCCTTGATGTTGATGACTGCTGACTGATCAGGTTGGTAGTTACTCAAGGTTGAGGTGGTTGTGGCAATTTCTTTAGAACAACAATGAATGTTTGCCTCTTTAATTGACTCTTCCTTTCACAAAAGATTTGTTCCATGCAATGCTGTTTGATATCATTTTACCCAGAGTATAACTTCTTTTAAAATTGGAGTCAGTTTTCTCAAATCATGTCACTGCTTTATCAATATGTTTATGTAATATTCTAAATAATTTGTTGTCATGTCAACAATAGTCACAGCTTGTTTCAAGAATAGATTTCATCTCATGAAAACATTCTTTTGCTCACCTATAAGAAGCAACTCCTCATGTATTAAAGTTTTATCATGAGGTTGTAGCAGTTCAGTTACATTTTCCAGCTCCACTTCTATTTCTCTTGCTACTTCTACCACATTGGCAGTTCCTTACTCCACTGAAGTCTTCAACCCCTGATAGCCATTCAAGAGGATTGGGATCATCTTCCAAACTCTGTTAATGTTGATATTTTGGCCTTCTCTCATGAATTACGAATGTTCTTAGCAGCATTTGGAATAAAATCTAAATTATTTCTGCAAGGTTTTCAGTTTAGGTCTTGTCCAGGTCAATCAGAGAAATCACTATCTATGATAGATATAGCCTTATAAAATGTATTTCTTAAATAATAAGACTGGAAAGTCAAAGTTACTCTTAGATCCATGAGCTGCAAAATGGTTATTGTGCTACCAGCCATGAAAACAACATTCATATGTTTGTACATCTACATCAGAGCTCTTAGTAGATGAGGTTCCTGGTGAATTAACAGATTATTTGGAAAGAAATCTTTTTATCTGAGCAGAAGGTCTCCACGATGGGCTTTAAAAATTTGGTACTACACTGTAAACAAATGTGTTGTCATACAGGCTTTGTTGTTCCATTTCTAGAGCACAGGCAGAGTACCTTTAGCATTATTCTTAAGGGCCTTAGGATTTTCAGAATGGTAAATGAAATTGGCTTCTATAGCTCTTTATTTACAGTGAGATATGTAAAATTATTCTTATAATGAACACTTACAGGCATTTGAGGGTTATTAATTGACCTAATTTCTTTTCTTTTTTTTTTTTTTTTTTTTTTTTTGAGACAGAGTCTTGCTCTGTAGCCCGGGCTGGAGTGCAGTGGCCAGATCTCAGCTCACTGCAAGCTCCGCCTCCCGGGTTTACGCCATTCTCCTGCCTCAGCCTCCGGAGTAGCTGGGACTACAGGCGCCCGCCACCTCGCCCGGCTAGTTTTTTTTTTTTTTTTTGTATTTTTAGTAGAGACGGGGTTTCACCGTGTCAGCCAGGATGGTCTCGATCTCCTGACCTCGTGATCCGCCCGTCTCAGCCTCCCAAAGTGCTGGGATTACAGGCTTGAGCCACCGCGCCCGGCCAATTGACCTAATTTCAATATTGTTTTATCTCAGGGACTAGGGAAGCCTGAGGAGAAGGAGAGTGATGGGAGAATGGCCAATTAGTGGAGCAATCAGACCACACACATTTATCTAGTATGTTTGTTGTCTTTTATGGGTGGGGTTCATGGTGCACAGAACAATTACAATGGTAATATCAACAATCACAGGACACGGACCATCATAACAAGTGTAAATAATAATAAAGTTTAAATCATTGCAAAAATTACCGAAATATGATTTGGAAACAAAAAGTGAGCATGTGCTTTTGGAAAAATGGCACTTACAGACTTGCTTGACTCAGGATTGTGACAAACCTCCAATCTGAAAAATATATATATATATATATCTGTGAAGTGCAATAAAGTGAACCACAATAAAACAAGGTACGCCTGTACATGGCTTTTATTGTGTCGGAATACTTTCCTTCTAGTTCTAATTTGTTGAATGTTTTTATTATGAAAAGGTGATGATTTTGTCAGTTGCTTTTTCTACATCAATTAGGTTGATCATGTTGTTTTATATTTTGTTTAGATTGTATATTACATTAATCAGTTTTCATATGTTGAGCCTTTTTGGCATTCCAGGAATAAATACCATTGGTTTTTGGTCATGGTACATAATCCTGTTAACTTGCTCCTGGATTTGGTGCTGGCTTCATAGAATGAATTAAGAAGTGTTTTTTCCTCTTCACTTTTTGGAAAAGTCAGATAATTTATGTTAGGTTTTTTTTTTTATGTTTAGTAAATTCACTAGTGAGTCCATCATGTCCAGGGCTTTTTATGTACAGAAGATATATGTCAGGAGTATTATTATTATTATTATTATTATTACAATCTTTTTGCTAGTTACAGGTCTATTCATATGTTCTTGTTCTACATGATTTAGTCTTGGTAGGTTCTGTGTTTATAGGAATTTGTGCATTTTATCTAGGTTATCCAAATTGTTGCCATACAGTTGCTCATAGTATTCTCTTATAATCCTTTTTATTTCTGTATAATCGGTGACAATGTCCCCACTTTCATTTCTCATTTCAGTAATTTACGTATACTCTCTCTTTCTCTTAGTCTATCAGGCTAAAGATTTGTCGGTTTAAAAAATCTTTTTAAAGAACCGACTTTTAGTTTCATCGATTTACTCTACTGTTTTTCTATTATCTATTTCATTGATCTCTGCTCTTTACTGTTTCCATCCTTCTGCTAGCTTTGGATGTAATTTGTTCTTCTTTTTCTAATTAGTTGTAAAGATAGATTGTTGAGTTGATTTTTTTCTCATTTTAAAGATGTTCATAAATGTTACTACCTCACATGAGTTTTGATATGTTGTGGTTTTATTTTATTCATCTCTAAATATTTTTAATTTTCTCTCTGATTTCTCCTTTTTGACCCATTAGTTAAGAGTGTGTTGTTTATTTTCCAAAAATATGTGGCTTTTCCAGTTTTACTTGTGTTTTTAACTTCTAACTTTATCCTGTTGTGGTTTGAAGATATACTTGGTATGATGTCTATTTTCTAAACCTATTGAGACTTAATTAGCGACCTAATATATGGCTTGTCCTTAAAAATGTCTCGTGTGCTCTTGAGAAGAAAGTTTATGCTGTTGTTTTTGGGAAGAGTATTCTGTACATTTTTGTTAGATCTAGTTGGTAAATTATATTAAGTTCTTTATTTCCTTACACATCTTCTGTCTAGTAATTCCATCCATTTTTCAGAGTAGACTATTAAAGTCCCCAACTATTATTATAGAACTATTTCTTCCTTTAATTCTGTAAGTTTTTGTTTCATATGTCTCTATGGTCTGTTATTAGGTGCATAAGTGTTTCATTGCTATATATTAGTGCTGTGTTGAAATTTTTAATATACAATGTCTTTTTCTTTGACTCTTGTAAATGTTTGATTTAAAATCTATTTTTAAATCTTAGTGCAGCCACTCCCTGCTCTCTTTTGCTTACTATTTTCGTGAAATGTATTTTTCCATCCTTTAACTTTCAACCTATTTGTGTCTTTGAATCTAAAAAGAGTCTCTTATACACAGTGTGTAATTAGATCAGTAATTTTTATTCATTCTGCCATTGTCTAACTTTTAATTAGAGCTTAGTTCATTTATATTTATATGAATTACTAATAAGGAATAACTTACCTCTGTCATTTTGCTACTTTTTTCTGTAAGTGTCATAGTTTTTCTTGTTCCTCATTTCCTGCATCACTGTCTTCCTTTGTGTTAATTTTTTGTAGTGAAATGTGTAAGTTCTTTTCTCATTTACTTTTGTTTATATTTTACAGCTACTTTCTTTGTGATTACCATAGGAATTATATCCTAAAGTTATAACACTCTAATTTAACTTAATACCTGCTAAACTTCAATGACATAC
The DNA here is from genome assembly GCF_024542745.1 of Macaca thibetana thibetana. Taxonomy (NCBI): domain Eukaryota; kingdom Metazoa; phylum Chordata; class Mammalia; order Primates; family Cercopithecidae; genus Macaca; species Macaca thibetana. Next base: position 71,210,898 of record NC_065592.1, read on the forward strand.
AAAAATTCTGCTCCTTTAAAAGCTATGTCCCTACTGTTTTTGGTTATTGATATAATAAAATTTCATTTTTATACATTGTGTGCCCAAAATTATAAACAAATAATTCTTTGAGATGCCTCTTAAATTATATAGAAAAGAAAATGTGGAGTTACAAACCAAAGTTGCGATACTGGCTTTTACAGTAATTTTTTTTTAATGTGTTATTTCATTAAATTGCGTGGAAAGCGACAAATACAATTAAAAACTGTCACTACAGTAAGACTAGCTTTTATAATTGCCCATATATTTTTCTATGTTGAGATCTTTATTTCTTCACATAGCTTCTAGTTATTGTCTTGCATCTTTTCTTTTCACGCTCCAGGATTCCCTTGAGCATTTTTTGCAGGGTAGGTTTAGTGGTAACAAACTCCAGCAGCTTTGTTTATCTGTGAATGTCTTAATTTCTTCCTGAGTTTTGACGGATGGTTTTGCCAACTATAGCATTCTTGTTTGACAATTGCTTTCTGTTAGCACTCTGAATATATTAACCCACTACCTTCTGGCATCTACAGTTTTTGATAAGAAATTTGCCGATAATCTTACTGAGGATCTCTTGTATGTGACAAGTGGCTTTTCTCTTGCTCCTTTTGAGATTTTCTTTGTTTCTGGCTTTTGAAATTTTGATGACAACTGTCTTGATGTGAGTTTCTTTATTTAACTTACTTAAAGTTCATTGAACTTATTTGATGTTTATATTCATGTCTTTCACCAAATTTGGAAACATTTCAGACTCTGTTTCATTAAATTTTTTTTGTCTCTTGTTTTCTTCCTTCTTTAATTCTACAATGTGTATATTGGTCCACTTTATGGTGCCCCACAGATACATTAGGTTCCATTCACTTTTCTTCAGTCTTTTCCCTTTCTTATTTTAAGACTCAGTAATATTTTTTGTCCTATTTCAAGTTTGCTGATTTTTCTACCTAATCAAATCTTCCCTTGAAGCCGTCTCTCTCTATATATATATTTTTGATTTTCATTATTATAGTTTTCAGCTCCAAAATTTCTTTTCGGTTTTGTTTTAGGTTTTCCACCTCTATATCAATATCACCACTTTGTTTCTATATTGTTCTCTTGACTTTCTCCCCATCTTCTTTTACTTCTCTGAGTATGTTTAAGACATTTGTTTTAAAGTCTGTTTAGTAGATGTGTCATCAAGCTTTGTCAGGGACAGTTTGTTTTCTTTTGAATGGTCCCTATGTTCCTCTCTCTTTGTATGTCTTGTGGGTTATTTGTTGAAAGCTTTGCAGTTGAATCTAATAATGTAGCAACTACGGAACTCAGATTCTCTTTTCCACAGCGTCTGCTATTTTCTGGAATATTTGTGTTTTATTTCATCTGATTGTTGTAGGCTGTCTCAGTTCCAAGGATCAGCCACAAGTGTAAGCTTAAAGTTTGTCAGATCTTTTCTGAGCCTGTGTCATTTCCTGGGCACACGGTTACTTGCTACTGTTTCTCATATATGCGGTTGTTAATGAATGCCCTAATCTTTACATAAGGCTTTTAAAAGAGAAAAATGGAGTGAAAAGTGTGCTGGCCCTTTATGTCTCGGGGAAATCACTTGGGCCAAGAGTGAGGGCCTAGTAACAATAGTGAGAAGTGCAACAATTATGGCCTCCTGCCTCTTTGTACTGCTGTGATCAGAAGCGGCAACCAGCAATCCAAGCAAAGATCCCAGATATGTGGAGAATGATCTTCTTTTGCCCATCCTGACTCTTGCAATCTGGGTGAAAGCTGCTTCAGGAACATGTCCACAGCTACTTGCAGTGTGGCTAGGGGTGGAGAATGAGTGTCTGCTACAGTGCTGAGCATTGAAATTCATCAGAAATTAACTGCAATTCCCAGTCGGAGCTTTTACCTGGAAGTTGCAAGCCTTAAATAGACTGCAGAGTTCCAAAATTTTTACATCAGACATACTCTGCAAGTGCATTCTCCTAAGTGGGGAGACAAATTCCTTGTGTTTTCCACTTCCCAGAATCCTGTTCCTCAGTTACTTTTAACTTTAAAAATAATAGCCTTATTTTTATTTAATTAAAAATCTAATGGGACGGTGGAAATTCATCTAGATTTGAGGACTTCGTTGTCCTCTGAACTCAGAAAGCTGAGTGGAAGAATGTGAGAGCATGAACACTGTTCTCCAGTTGCTTTCCGGGTACGACTGAGTGGGAGAGCCAAGATAGAGGCAGCAGGTCTTAGCATATACTGGAAAGTATGGCATCAAAATGAAGGTTCTAATTAGGCCCCTTGATGAAAAGCAGCAAAAGAAATTTTATGCTGCTAATACATTAAACTGTGGAATTACACCAAAGAATTACTATAGCAGTAACTATATTCCAAAAAGTGATGGAGTGATGAACATTGTCTTATAGTATGCTTGTGAAGCATTGTGTAGGTGAATAGTGTAAGGAGATGCATATTCAGCTTGACACTGGGAGAAAACTATTCTAAAATATTTGCATCAGACAGATACTCCATTATCTTTCTGTCTCCATTTCTTCTGCTGCAAAATAAGTGACAATAATAGTGGATCAACCTATACAACAATCCAGGAAAATCTACCTCATAGGTTTATGGCACACAAATAGTATAACAAATAAAATACCTCATGGGAAAAATACTCAGATTTTATTTAATTTCAAGATATTATTTTGACAAGAACTCATTTTCTTTCAATGCATGGAGTACATGTGCATTTTCCACATCACTTCTGTCAGAATCTGTGTATCAAATACTTGGAATTATTAGGGACACTTTCTGATATTACTTAGTTTTGACCCTCAAAACAAGCAGAAAGTCCTTTTGTTGCTGGAAATCTAAGCGTATATATGTAAAGAATCAAAGTCTATATCAAGAGCAGTTGAGGAATATATGCTTACTGAGATAGGTAGTTTTTAATATTTTAATTATCATGTTTCTACAGTAAATAATTATGATTGAAAATAATGGGCTTGTTAATTGATTTGGACGTCATTTCCTAAAGCAAATCTGAAAGTGCAAGTGAAAAACTAAGATGATTTTGAATTAGGAAAATGAATAAAGACTGGTTTGCTCTATTTTATTATTCAACTATAATATTTAAAATAATATGGTACTGACACCAGAAAAGACAAATATCTCTTCACATTTTGAGAACTTGCCATTTGCAAGGCACTGTGATAAATGTAGGTGATGTGTCTGGTAAAAGAAAGCAGGCATGACCCATACTTTTATAGAAGTGGAGAGTAAAATGTTGAATACAGACAAAAGAATAAGCAATTATAATGTATGATGTTAAGTGTTGTAACAGGGGAAATATTACATTTCAGGAGAGCTCTTGGAGGGTGTGTATCCCAGATTCAATGAATGCCTCTTGGAAGAAGCAAAATTTAATCTGAGATATGAATATTGTACGTTATTTAAGAGAAGATGGATTCCAGTGCCAACATAGCCTGTTTGTAGATGGAATATGGTTTTGAAGACTATGACAGGGATGCAAACAATTAAGAATTCAACACTTGAGAAGGCAGGGGCAAGAAAAACTAAGAAGGCAGCTATACAGATGCAGGAGGAAAATAAAACATAAGAATGTATGTGTTTAAAACTAAGGGAAAATATTTCAAGAAGGGAGTTTTCCATAGCATCAAATAATGCTGGAAATCCAAAAGACGTGAAGTGTTTTTGTTTATTTGTTTTTTTTAAAGTTCATTGGAAGCAATAAGAATATTGGTGCCTTGGGAATAGTATCTGCAGGGAAGTGGTGGGGTGGAAAAGAGACTGAAATAGCAGCCTAACAATCCATCTTTGTTTGAAGATGCAAAGGTAAGGGATGTTGACTGCATATTCAAGGTTTTCTGTGCAAGGAAAACAAAAGCACAGGAGAGAGGTCACATAGTGAGTTGAGGCTTTTTTTTTTTTTTTTTTTTTTTTTTTTTTTTTTTTTTTTGACAGACTCTTGCTCCGTTGCCCAGGCTGGAGTGCAGTGGCATGATCTCGGCTCACCACGACATCCGCCTCCCGGATTCAAGCTATTCTCCTGCCTCAGTCTCCCGAGTAGCTGGGACTACAGGCACGAGGCACCACGCCGCGCTATTTTTCTTTTTTTGTATTTTTAGTAGAAATGGGGTTTCACTATGTTGTCTAGGTTGGTCTCAAACTCCTGATTCGTGATCCTCCCGCCTCGGCCTCCCAAAGTGCTGGGATTACAGGCGTAAGCCACCCCACCTGACCCAAGGGAAGGCTTGAAGGCAGGAGAGATTTGGGCCGACGTAGACGCTGATTGGAAGGATCTGGTAGAGAAAGTGATGCCCCTAAAATGGCTAACAGAAAAATCCATTGAATGAGAGGGACAGTTAGGGATCAGATAGGTTCAGAGTAAATTTGGAGAAATACATCTTGTACCAGAATCGCAATGCTTTAGAGGAGGAAAGAAGAAAATCATAGGAGAAGATGCAGAGAATTTTGTGGAATTATGGCATAAAATTGAGCAGATCTTATTTGATCACTTAATTTCTTGGTTAAATAAGAGACTAGATTATCTACTAAGCAACCAAAGAAGTTGAGGGGTTGGAAAAATGCAGTGAATATTATATAAACTTAAACTAAAACCTAGAACTTCAGAGAAGAAAGATTGATAATGAGCTATGCACTAAGCAAAGTGATCAAAATTTAAGATTGATACAGCTAACTGTAGAGGTGCTATGTTCATAATGATTTAACCAGCTGCATTTATGAATATTATTTTTTATTCCAAAACATTTCTTCTAAATGTTACTAAATTTAGTACTCTAAAGCCTAAAACCTATTTCTATTTAGAGATATAATGACTTACTATTTTACAAATCATGCTTAGATATTAAGTCTAGAATTAATGGATTGTGCTTCAATATTTTTACTCATAATATTTGTTTTCAAAACATGTAAAAGTGTTCTGAAAATGTATTATAGATTATTTTTACAGTGGAGGGAGAAGTCCTGAAACGACAGCTGCTTGACACATTTTAGCATCCATTGATCTTTTAAAAACTACAACAGGCAAATGGCTTCTCTTGAATGCACTTTGGGGAACAATGTGACGTTTACAGTTAAAAGCATTACACATCCATATGCATAATTCATAAACTGAAAATTATTTAAATCCCAGAAACCCTCTTTGATAGTTTTTGCTTTCAATTTCCAATGCACTGATGCTTCTAATAACTCATTTTCTCTGTACAAGCCTATCGTTTTCTGTTACATGGAGCTTCTCTACAAAATGAAAACTAGGTATATAGATACCTAATAGGAAGAAGCAATATTGCTTGGTGGTCAAGACTGTAGGCTCCGGAACCAGACACTTTGAGTTCTGATCTTCATTCTGCAATGTAATACCTATATGACCTTGTAAAGTTTTGTTTCTTCCTTGAACCTTAGTTTTCATCTAAAAATGGGCCTAATAACAGTGTCTTTCTCACAGAGTTGTTGCAAGGATTAGATGAAATAATGTATATGAGCGCTGAATGAGTGTAAACTAATGATAACCATAAGCAAATGATGTTTGTTCTGTTTTTTATTAAAGTATGGCTTACATTCAGCAACATATATGAATCTTGAATGCAATTTGACTAATGTTTACAAATGTAGACATCCATGTAGCCACCTCCAGATAAAGATATAGTAGTACATTTTCATATGTCCAGGAAGTTATGTTGTCTTCTTTTCCTAAAAAATACCCCATTCCCTTTTCCTGTGCTAACTACTATGCTGATTCTATTACCATGTCTATTCTTGAAGTTCATATAACTGGGATCCTACAATATGTATACTTTTATGCCTGGTATCTCTCATTCAAAATGACATTTTTTTGAATTCATCAGATTGATCTATATGACCAGTAGGTTTAATTTCTTTCTTTCTTTTTTCTTTCTTTTTTTTTTTTTTTTTTTTTTTGCTGTATAGTATTCTATTATATAAATATAGAACTTTTAAATGTTTTTAATTTTTTTCTTTTCCTATTAATTATAATTTGTTTAAATCAATCTCTTATTAACTCATTACTTTTTCCAATTCTTAAAGATTTTTCTTTACTTAAATATAAGATGCAGCTGGTCATTAGTTTTTAAAAAGGGTACAAAGATGAGTCACCTATAGAAGATAGTAAAATACTATTATATGGTGTGGATTTTTTTAACACAGAAAACCTGTAGCTAGGGGCTTCTAGAAAAGCATTTATAATATAACATAAACATGATAGGATACAAAGGGATTTTATTGCTGTTTTGTTTATTTTTTGAAATTTTAACCTCAGAGAAGTAGGCAAGTCCAAACAGAATGAATTTTCACAGACAGGATTATAGCATGATGAAAGAAAGAAGAAAGCAAGAAGGAAAGAAGGAAAGAAAGAGAAGAAAGAAAGAAAGACATTACATTGTTTTCTTTGTTTTCTGTAACACCATGAGCCCAGGAAATGAATTACTTATGCCTTGGGGTCAGAGCATCCAGAGCCTCCTCTATGTTCATGGTATTATTACTACAAGTGCTACTTAGTGAGGATTCTATAAGCCCACTAGCACTGAGACAAAGACCAAAATGTGATGTTTTTCTCTCCATCTCCCAACCAATACCCACAAGTAGCTTGCTTTGCCTAATTTGTCTTCAGACTGTAGTAAGCTTAGCAGTAGTCACCCAACTAATGTCAAAAACTTCCATATTTTTATTACTTTGCTCATGCTTTTCCTCACCACTAGGTTGCAAAAATGATTGGCATCTAATTTCCTAACTCCATTGACTCCCTTGTTTACATCCTCACAAAAGGTGAAGCCACGTGTCAATCTTCAAGCATCCTAAATGACTCTAAATTGTATTCTGTAATGTCATAAGGGCAATATACTTGCTGTATGAAATTACTAGTGACAGTTGATGGGGAAAGCAATGCAGGGAGATAATTAAAAATGCACCTGTGATCATATTATCAGTAAAAATTAAAGTGGTCTGTCTCTACTGAGTCTTTCTGCTGTCATGTTCTATGCATGGTGTCTAAGACAAAGGAGCATTTATTGTACTGCAATCCTTTTAAAGGATAGATCTTATTCTTAGATATCAATATATTAGAAAGCATTTAATCATACTCTGAATGCAGATTTTTTTCCTTATCACAGAACTGCCGAATTTAAAATGATTTCATTAAGATGGAGAAGAAAAATCAACTTGTAAATATGCAGATTGCCAATAATTTTACTGCCTTTACTTAAGAAACTATTTAAAGAGAGGAGCATCTAAATTTTAGAAGCATTTGAGTTAAACTTCCTTGCAGACTAGAAGTTTAGCAATTCCTTATTTGCATAATTGTGATATTGCTATTTAAATCCTTCAGTAAAATACAGAACAAAACAAAATGCTGCCCTAAGGAGGAGCCTTTATTGTCTCTTCATAGCCTTAATTATCTTCTATGGATATTTGTAATTTCTGTTTATAAACAAGCTTATTTTAAGTATAAATGTGCTATTTAAGTTGTGCTTAGAACCATTGCCATCTACGGATAATAGCTAATGTCCTCAGAAGAGAATGGCAGTAAATACCTGAACTGTGATCCTATCTGTAGTGCTGGTACAAGATAATGTGTGCTTACTTGTGATGCTTCTTTGCCTTTTCCCATCCTTGTGCCAGACTCTGCTCTTCTTAAGTATCTGGACAATGAAAGAAAAGAACAATTCTTCAGACGATGCATGTGTGGGTACAGGGATTATATGGAAACTTTAACTTTCTACCTCATTTTGCTGTGAACCTAAAACTGCTCTAAAAAAATAAAACTCACTAATTTTTTAAACAAGACTAGCTGTTATTGAATCAAAGTATGCTTAGAATACCATGACTCTAGAATTCTAGGTTAAAATGAGTGTTACACTTAACGTCATTTCACTGAACTGGTTTACTTACTTTTTTCTCAAATATTTAGGAATATCCAGGTATATGATAAATAAATCTTATTAAAATTTTGTGTCTCTTAAAATTTCCAGCACCCTACATCTCCTCAAAAGATCTTACTCTCCCAACCTCACCAACCTGTCTGTACCTCTTGATGACTTCCTTACCTGTCTTCTCAGGGAACTGCTAGGGCCAGATACAGATGCTGAATGGGATTAATTTGGCAGAGTACTTCCCCAGAGACTGTTTAAGAACATGTTGACTGGGTGAGTTCTCTTATGATGAAAGGGAAACATTGAAATATACTTGTGATAATTCAAGCAGATTTAATTTTATTAATTTTTATCTATTACGATTCTTTGGGTTAGATAAAATGCAATAAAAATTGAATTAAATGATCAAAAGTATTTCTTCACATAACTGCAAGGACAGGGGCTACCAGGTTTCAGGTATGGAGCAGAGCTCAAACTCTGTTTCTGTGATTCTCTTGGCCTAGCCCTCTTCTCTTGACTAGGTGTGAAATGGGGCAAGAATAGAACTGAACGCCAGCACTGCAATATGACTTTTGTGAGCTCTAGGCATTTTCGCCTTCACATACCTCTTTCTTCATTAAAAAATACTACCAAATATATTTTACAATTGCATTGTTTTAAAAAAGGATATAATCCAGCTTGAATTAACTATTATATATTTGTTTTTATATTCATTTTTCTTCTGATTTTAAGGAAATTAAAATTAAAACATTTTGTAGACCTCTAAATATACTACGGGCCCTAGACAGTAAGGCCTACCTACTGTGTCTGATAGGTAAATCAGTCCTGCTGAGCACAACAGAAAATTATGCTGCTTTGACATACTATCTTCAAAATCTTCCCGTAATGTTGATCTTCCTATCTCTGTGTTACATGTTGAGAAAACTAAGGATCAGCAAGGCTAATTAAATTGACTGAAAACACAGTAATAATTGTGAGTCAAGAATTGAATCTGCCTATGTTGGACTTTGATACCCTCCAGCTTCTACCTCACCAAGTCCGATTTTTTTCCTAGGTAATAAATACTAAAAATATCTCATTATTTTCCTTACTGTCTACTGCCTAGTCTGCCCTCATCCTCTCTACACTCCACCCTTTACCACTTAACTGTCATCATCATCATCATTATTATCACCAGCATCATCATGGAAGCATATACTGAGTGCACAATCTAATTTATTCCAACTTATTTGCTCTTTAAAATTAAATCCATCATACAGGCATTATTATATGTCTTCAGCAGATAACGTAGGGCCCAGAGAAATAGAATAACTTATCTAAGTTGACCCAGGTAGTGGGTAGCGGGTGACATATGAAGGAAACCTGTAGACTGCATGATTAATCCTTTGACAGCTCCATCTCTTACCAGTCCTTTCTTCTTTCAAATCCGATATCACAGACAGTCCATATACCACACGTTTTAGCATTTAGTTATATGCTTTTTATTTTTATCTAATTATTGGTGGATGTTAATGTCATCTTTTTTATCAAGACTATTGCTTCCTGAATAAAATGAGATTTTCTGTGGCCACAGCACTTAATATACTAAAAAATATATGGTATATGTTTTTATGTACTACATATCATGTATTTGAAAAAATATACATTACTAAAACTGGAGCAATAGCAGGAAATTACTAAAAGAAAAAGAAACACTATAAACATCAATACAAACTTTGAAATCTAACATTTTAAAAAATATCACTTTTTAAAATGTTTCACCATTTTCTTAGTATTGTTTTAGCTTAGTTTTATTGTCTTGCATATAACTTCATGAATGTATAAGCTTTCATTGTGTTTTGAGATCTGGAAGAAAATTATTTTATATTTGAAAAGGAACTTATATTTCAAATATGCTTTCAGTTTTAACTGAATGTCTGTTTTCTTTTATGGGAACAATTCTGTCTTTTTTCCCTTGTGAGCAATGTCCCAAGCCGAATTTAACTTAGAAGAGAAAATATACTTGTTTTAACGTCAGCATATGATTTAAGAAAAGTGTGAATACCGCCAATCACCATCTCCTTCACCATCAGTGGAATTATTCACATTTTATTCATGTACCCTTGGACTGATGGATTTAACACCTGAAGCATATGAATGTCCTTATTCTTTCAATGTGCCCAGGAATAAATTTTGTGGGCAGTATCTTCATAGCATTTTTGATAGTAACATTCCTGATAGGACATTGATCCAGATATTTTGCCATCAAACTTTACCATTATTCTTGCTCATGAAAAGAGAAGAAATAAAGTATGTAGCAGTCCATGGCATGACAGTCTTTCTGAGTATCCTGTCAGATTTGCTTTTATTATATAATTTATGTACCAAATATCCATTCAATATTGTCAGTTTCTGTAATCCTGCAGCCATCTTCATTAGAAAATTGACATTACACTTACTCGATGTTTAAAACTCTAGTGCTTTCGAAATAATTTGTATCTTCCTGAGAGGACAAATGGTGGAATTTAACAGCTTTTTTCTTCGTCTTTGCTGCTGACTAAATTACTTAAGGTTTTCAATCTATAAAACAATAGTGATTGCCATCATTTATTATCAATCAAATAATTTCTGTTCTTTTAAAGAATGGTATATAAGAGTACTTAAAAGTATTGGTTCAAGTTTGAATTCTATATAGAAATCCAATGAATTCTTTTCAGCACTTGTAAAATTGACATAGAAATACTGCCTACCTTGTAATGGTGTCAGGGACTTAATTGATATAAGGTTTGAAAAGAATCAAGTCCTCAGCAACTGGTAACGGTTATTATTTGGAAATAATTCTGAGTTAGTTTTCATGAAATATAGAAAAACAGCAACGAGAGAGACAGAGAGAGAGAGTGTGTGTGTATGTGTGTGTGTGTGTGTATCAGTTATCACATTTTCTCAAAGGTGTGAGATGTTTGTATTTGCTTTCCTGAAAATGGAAATGAAACACACTAGAAATGTTTTATAACTCCAAATGCTAGAGGGTTGTGTGTGTGTGTGTGTGTGTGTGTGTGTGTGTGTGTGTGTGTGTGTGTGTGTGTGTGTGTGGCTTATTTTCTCCTCATATAAGAACTATTTTTGGACAATAAAAATGACCATCTAGTCCTTCTTGGATGAAAAATGGTCTAAAGGCAATGAGTAAAGTACACATTCTGAAAGAAAAAAAGTAAGGAAAAACATAGACTTTATGAACCATTGTGCGATTATTTTCTCTGAATCCAGAAAGCCACATCTAATTAGCCTGTGTATTATATGTTATCATGTAATTATCATTCATATTTTAGGCCATATTTACTATGACAAACCAGGAGTTGCCAAAAAATTTCTCCCAGTGTGTGAAAGCAGCTCATATATGAGCTGCGTAGGCAAACAGGAGATGGGACTCACTTGTACCCTTGAACTATCTCTAACAGGGCAGTATTCTGAGGATTAAACCCAAGCTGCGTCTTTAACAAAGAAGAGGCACTTGAACTGTTTGGGGTTTTTAATTTTTTTTTCAACATTTTCAGCATCAAATTTTTAAAAAGATTAATTAATAATCAACTTTAATATTATTCAATACTCTATAAACCTTTGTTGGCATTATCACTTACAAAAAGGCTAACTCTTTGGGATAGAGAGAGAGGGGATATGGTGGGAAATTAATGGTCAGATATGAATGTGTGGCAAGATCTGTTTACTTACTGCATGACCTTGAGCTATTTACATAACCACTTTCATCCTCACTATTTTTCATTTTCAGAATGAAGTTTGTTGTAAGAATTAGAGATAATGTATGCAAAGTACTTAGCACTATGCCTCACATTTAATGGGCTCAATAAGTGATAAATGACACTGTTTTTGTTTTTACTATTGTTGTTATTCAGCTATTAACCTCTCAGAATGTCAGAATCCAAGACCTTAAAGGCATTTCAGAACTAAGAAGATGCTGTCATTTTACTTCTTTCCTTACTTGCCTAAAGTCAGTCATTGGTGCCTTATTTGATACCCATGCAGTTAATCTGTAGAATAAATCTCACGAATATTAGAAAGGCCCGGGCAAAAATGTCTTAAATGTTCAAGTTATTAACAGAGCAGTTTACTTATTGCTCAAACTGTAACAAGGCCAAAGAAGGTTTACACATAATCTTAAAAAACCTAAATTATTTGAGGCAATCAAAACAAACAATAACCTCATAGACCACAAATTTTTCAGAATGGTACATGTGTAGCACAAATGTAAATGTAATATTTTCATTACTGTTATTAAATTTTTGAGACCAATGGTTATCAATCCTGGGTGGCTTTTAGAAGATACACAAATCAATCTCCACCCTGAGTTTTTGAGAACTATTTATTACAGAAGATATTATAAAATTCAATTTGAGAATCAGCAAAGATTAAGTAATATCATTCTACCTTAACATCGATTGGTTGTGCTGTTTTTTTGAAACACGTTTGTCAAGAAAACGTGCAGTTCTAATAGCATCCTTTGCGTGGATCTCATGATCACTATCACGTTCTTGTGCCATATAATGTAATAAGTGACCAAACCAATTTTATTATTAGGTACTGGGAGATATGTTTCCGAGTCCAGTAGTTCCTTGCACGGTATCAGTTCTTTCACTTAATCATCATTGTCATGCTTGTTTTGGGTCTCACCCTTTCAACTTGGAAATTAAGATTAAAAAATACCAGCCTCATATCAGTGATATGAATAGTAAAATAAATTATGTGTGAAAATGAATAATCAGAGCTTTAAAAAGCTTTTTCTCTGAGTGAGGTGACTACACTTCCTCTAATGCCTCAGGTAGTTTTGGTTTAATCTTATTGTCCCAGTTTAATGACTAATAACACCTCCATTTATCCTCAAATGGTCCCAGTTTATAAGAAAAAGTATCCCGCTTATGAGAAACATGAGCATCCTCACGCTATTAATCTCAACAGGTGATATCATCATAGAGCAGAACCTACCTTTATAGTAAGAGGCAAGTACACATCAGAACTGAAGGTAGTAAGATGACTACAATTGAATAGCAGTAAACTGATAAATAATTTGGTTTATGGGATAAAAATATTGTGGATTCAGAGAGTCCTAGTTATAAATGCTGTCTTTTCCAATGGCCTACATTCTTGGAACATTTGCTGAATCACTCACTTAAAGACTGCAGGTAAATAGTACCTTTTCTGTATTGCCATTGTATGCTTTGGAAATAATGGTATGAAGGGCCAGGCATGGTGGTTCACGCCTCCCAGCACTTTGGGAGGCCGAGGCAGGCGGATCACCTGAGGATGGGAGTTCGAGACTACCCTGACTAACATAGAGAAACCCTGTCTCTACTAAAAATTCAAAATTAGTCAGGCGTAGTGGCACATGCCTGTTATCCCAGCTACTCGGGAGGCTGAGGTAGGAGAATTGCTTGAACCCAGGAGGCGGAGGCTGCGGTGAGCCGAGGTGGTGCCATTGCACTCCAGCCTGGGCAACAAGAGCAAAACGCCATCTTAAAAAAAAAAACAACAAAAAATTCAATGCTCTGTTTGTTAGATTTCTTATATAAAATTTCAGATTTCTATCTGTATACTCATTAGTAAGAGCAGAGGAGTTATATATAGGTAAAATTCAACATTTATAAACATAAGTTATATTATAGAGACCACATGCTAGCAGTGAAGGAACCAAACATAAAGGTGTTCTGGTCTTTGACATCAATGAGTTTTCTGTCAAGCTAAGAAGACAGATGTGTAAACTGACATGAAAGCTACTTAAGTACTTCCTTCCCTTGGTTATCCCTGTAACATATCACTATTCATTTTCCTTACAAAATCTATTATAATCCTCAATTATCCTGTTTGTTTATATATTCCTTATATATTGTTTCTCTTCTGAGAATAGGCCCCTGGCTACATTTGTTCACACCATGTTACTCACAATTTAAAAAGGAAATAGACAGAGTGAATGGAAATACTTGCTTGCTAATCATCTATTTCCTCAAAATCTATTAAAAAATATATGTGGCAAGAGTTTATATGTCTAGAAGAGATGGACACACTAGAAGTTAGCAGGCTGAATTGAGGGATCCTGTTCTGATACCTAGCTCACTGTGCAACATTGAGGCAGATATATCACTATGCCTGTTTTCTCACCAAAAGATGAAAGATTATGAATTTTTATATTTCTCAGTTATCTTGTGATTCTCGACTTCAATTCTTATATTCATAAATGACCCTCTTAACATATTAACATATCATAATGTACTGTCAATGAGACTTTGCTTTTCTTTTTTAAATGTACTGGAGTTCTACATAAGATTTTAATTTAACAAGTGATGATAATCCTTAAAACGTGTGAAACTACCACTGTGGAGGTAACAGTATATATATATATATATGTATAGCATAGACCAAAGCCTATTTCTAGAGTTGTGTGATCTTAGTCCATCTGCATCAGAAGAACCTGGAATGTGTGCTGAAAATCCAGATTGCCAAGTCACACACAAGATTTAGTGACCCGAAATCTCTATGGAATATTAGAATGGGCATTTTAAAAAAATGCACAGACTATTCTAATGAAAATCAACATTCAGAATCATTTAACTAGAAGCTATCTAGTCAGGAACATCCATAGTGAAAATGAGGTGACATGATCCCCACCATTTCATGAGACCGTGTCTGAGCATGAATCCAACACAGAAAAGAGCAAGGCTGACAGAAAAAGAGAGTTTTAAGTCCTGATAACATTGATTGATCCATGGATCAGTTACATATGAAACTAGCACAATCATGGATTTATGAGCTGATAAAATCTATCTTTGCTTGATCTTTTTTAGGTTAGATTTCTCCTTCTGAAAAATGTCTCAGCTAACGCAATGTTTTCCTCAAAATCTTCCATAACAGCTGTTACTGCCATAGGGTTATCTGTAAAAAAGAATGAGGCTACACAGGTTGTTTATGGTTATCCCTTTTATTGGTTAATGACCTTCCAGTATTGGTTTTGGATGGTTGCTCTACATGTCATATGCTTGTTAAATATTCTGAGATTCAACCCTACATAATTGCAGATTTTGTAATATATTATCTATTGCTATTTGCTCTGGATGTTGAGAAAGTAAAATAGTAAGCATAAGTAGTATTATATAATAGAAATATTTAGGAACTGTGTTAAGAGAACCATTGCCTGACTTCAGTTGGTAGTATGTATCACCCCTGGCTATAGTTAGAGTGACCGTGGACTCTTCTAGCAGTACTCTTTATTTTTAAAAGCCTGTATTTCATCTACGTTGGAAGTATTATATGACACAACTTCAAAATCTACTATAAAGTTATCATAGTCAATACAGCATGATATTGGTAGAAAAACAGACAAATAGACCAATGGAAAAGAATACAGAAATCAGAAATTAATTCACATATTTCAGCCAACTGATTTTCTATAGAGGTACCAAGAACATACATTAGGGAAAGGACAATCTTCAATAAATGGTGCTGGAAAACTGGATATCCATATGCAGAAGAATGAAATTAAACCCCTATCTCTCACCATCTACAAAAATCAACTGAAAATGAATAAAGACTTAAATATAAGACCCAAGTCTATAAAATGACTAGAAGTAAATATAGGAGAAACACTTCAGGATGTTCATCTAATAGATTTTGTAGATAAGACTTCAAAAGCACAGGCAATGAAATCAAAAATAGACAAATGGAATGTATCAAACAAAAAAGCTTCCATAAAGCAAAACAATGTAGTAAAAAGACAGCCTGTGGATTAAGAGAAAATATTGCAAACTATCCTTCTGACAAAGGACTAAATATCCAGAATATATAAGAAACTTAAAAACTTAACACCAAAAAAATCCTATTTTAAACTGGACAAACAAACTGAATTCCATTTTTCAAACAAACCCATACACATGACCAACAGATATATGAAAAAATACTGGAACTTGTTAATCATCAAATGAAGATAAAAACCACAATGATGAATTATGCCACCCTGTTAGAATGGCCATCAAGAGAACAAAATACTAACAAATACTGACAAAGTTGTGAAGGAAAGGGAACTCTTATACACTGTTTGTGTAGAATGTAAATTAGTGCAGCAGTTATGAAAAACAGGATGAGGGTTTCTTAGATAACCAAAAATAGAACTATTATACCATGCACTCCAGCAATCTCACTCCTGGGTATTTATCCAAATAAATAAAATCAATATATTAAAGAGATATCTTCACCTCAATGTTTATTGCAGTTTTATTCACAATAGACAAGATATGGAATCAATCTAAATGTTCATCAACAGATGCCTACAAATATGTGTTATATATACACAATGGAATACCATTCAGACATAGAAGAAAATCCTGTCATTCAAGACAATGTGCATAAACATGGAGGACATTATGTTAAGTGAAATAAGTCAGGCACAGAAAGGCACATTGCATGTTTTCATTCATCTGTTCTCAGTCATATGTGGGAACTAAAAATTATCTCTCAGAAGTAGAGAGTAGAATTGTGGATATTAGAAGCTGGGAAGTGTAGGGAGGGGGAAGATAAGGATACGCTGGTTAACAGGTACAAAGTTACAACTAGATTGGAGGAATAAATTTTAGTGTGCTGTAGTAATGTAGAGTTCATTAACAATAATTTCATATATTTTCAAAAATCTAGAAAAGAGGATTTTAAGTGTTAACAACACAAAGAAATAATAAATGTTTGAGGTGCAGATATGCTAACTATCCTGATTTGATTATTCCACCTTGTATACATGTAATAATATATCACTGCATCCCATAAATCTGTGCAATTAATATGTCAACTAAAAATAAGAGGATAAAAGTAAGAAAATGGATAAGATGAGCTGCAATGTTTTCTTTCAGTTTTAAATTGTTAGGATTTTATGCCGATTAAGGGAACTTAAAAAGCAAAACTCTAATAGATTAAAATTGAGTAGTTTTTCAGGAATGTGTAAAATGATGTTTTACACACCTGCTTTATAGTGATAACTGATCACAGCAAGCATTATTCAACTCTATGAATCATTATTTTAACCTATTTTTTCCCCTCAAATGCTGTGGAAACTTGAGATTGGCTGCAAAGTGAAGAACTTACGTTGGTGACCTCAAGTATGTGAGGTTGCAAGTGCCTGAAGATTGGAGTAGGGGTAGATTATCATGCTCACATATTATTTAACTTATAAATGAGACATGTACTTTTGTAGTTAAAATGACAAGGTAGAATAGAACATTTAAAATAGAGGCGTAGATCACCGTCTTATATCTGTCTGTATATCACTTAGATACAAAATATTTGATACATAAGTAGGTAATGGTCTATATTTTATAAATGGAATTTTCTGGTAATTGCAATATGTTTTTCATGTATAGGAAACAGGACTTGAGGAGTGAACAGTGGTTTAAAAAATCATTAAAATGTAATCCTCAAGATAGACTTATCCCTTTAAAACATGAAATATGACCATTTAAATGTATAAAAATAGAAGTATGAATGCTGCAATGCTGCCTATATAAATTGCATTTTTGCATGAAATGTAATGGAGGTGAATGTCTAAAGTGCATACTAATTAGCCTAAAAGTTTGGTAAGGAAAAAATTAAGTAACTGAAATGCATTGAATTGTTCAAAATAAGTACATGAGAGCAATACATCTCCTACAATGAAATTTAAAAATCGAAATATAATAAGATTAGAAAACTTGATCAGGAATTAAAAAACATAATAAATAGGAATAATTTTAAAATGTAGCAATTTTGACATTTCTATTTTATAGTGACTCACTTCTATGTAAGCAATAAATTTTTTAATATTCATTTAGGGAGCATTCTTTATTTGAAATGAGAAGAGTATTGATTTTGGTAAAATGTCAACAATTTGATTTATTATTCAAAATTGAAAGTTTATGATCCTTATTAAGTCACCAATGAAATATGATTGCTTTGTAGATTGTTCATGAGAAATTCTCCTATTGCTCTTGTCACTGTTGACACTGTAATAAGTTCAGCTAAAAGAAACATCTAGTTTCCTTTGACCTTCATTCATAGAAATATCAAATGTGTGTCTATATATATGTGTATGTTGGTATATATAGATAGATACATATACATGCACACAAATGTGGTCAAATTGTGAATTAAAATATGTCTTGGAAAATGATATACATTGTTTTGCAACTATAAGACCAAGGAAGGATAGAAAAATGCAGAGACACTGAAGCACAAAGTCCTTAATGCTTTAAATCTTACAGATTTATCAGTTCTGTTAGACCCCAAGACCTGAATGTTACCACCTGATAATTCCCATGGAAATCGATAGATGACTGCACCCATTGGAATTCTGGTCTATGAAATATTTGTGAGAAAAGATCCAGATACTATAGTCTAAGTTTCCATCCCACCAATCATTTATGACAGAAGAATAAGCCTATTCATGTTAAATATGTAGTTTTATCTTTCCTGGTTTTAGACCTCCCCTCATGAACTTATTAAGTTAGCATTTGAGACAGCATGGGAGCTTCACATTGATTCATGTACCTCCAGACAAATGATGAATGGGGCTCTTGTTGCACTGATTTCCAATTCCTAACCTCTGATTACCAAACCAATCCATATGACAATTTATTAGGGTAGCGGAGAATGTAGTCATTTCTTCGTTTGAATTGGAATTTTAATACCATATACTTCAGTCCAATCAAAATGGAACCATGCCATTGGAAAAGAGGACAGCTGCCTTTATTTCAAAATGTTTATTCCCCCTTTGACTAAGTGTGTACTATTAGAAAACACTTCTGTTTCAACTCTCTCAGTTGACTAAAATTCTATTTTCCCAATTCTAATTAATAAAATACTCTATATTTAAGGCATTTAAAGAAGTCAAAGTTTCTGCTAAATAACAATATTCTTCATTCTTTAATGTGATATTGACTTTTGAAACTGTAAAACTATAACATCTTGGAAATCAATGAAACTTCTTCCAATAGGTGGTTATCTTGCTGTTTCCAATACTTGAAGATGAAGATGGTAGGTTTCAGAAACAGCCAAATGTGGATATGAGAAACATCTACAAAAATGCTACAAATGTAAGGAGAGAAAGTCCTAGAAATGACCGTACAAATAGAAATCTAATGTCACATGCAGTTAAGAAGCCTCATCATATTGCACATCTGCTATTAGCACCACTAGTTCATTCAAACCACTATGACCTGACAGCCTGGCCACCACTGGCACTTTATTACAGCTTCTACAAAGATATACACTTAAGAAAAACACCTCCTCTTTATTAGCTACCATTTGTGTCCTCTGGGAGTTCATCCACCCCAGTATTCATTTTCTTTTACTAGAAGTAACAATCAGGCAAAGCAAAAACCTCCTTTCTTCTGTCCACATGCAAATAATGTTCCCCATAGTTTGAGAATGGTTCCTGATTGAATTGTTTTGTGAACTTATGGTATTCTGACCCCTCATTGAACATATGCCATTCCCATTTGATTTTACATTATATATAAAATAAGCAAGTCAATTTGCATATAATATATAAGTATAATAAGAACAGACGCTTCCCTTAGGAAGCTCAGGCAGAGATTCAGGCATTTTAAAAACATCAAGAAGGAACATACCCACCTTGAACTGTTAGAAAGCATCAATTTTGTATTTTTCTCCACTGCACATCCACTGTAACATACATTATAGAATGTACATGCTCAAATTAGTTGCCAGCACTCAATAGGCCCTTTCATCTGTCATCAGTTAATCACATGGTCTTTTTATTGTACATTATTATTTGAAATAGGAAGTATTGTTACTATAAACCAACTCTAAGTAGAAATCCTGTGTCTCAAGCTCAGGAGACAGGTTTTTAACCACAGAGGCTTTCTGGAACCCAGCTAGATCTGCCATGTGAGACCCAGTGAGCCCTTTTGATTTAAGGCTGTTCTCTGGGGAACGCTGCCAGCTTTATCCTTAAAATCATTGCTCCTAGAAGACAACAGAGTTTCAGATTCTTTCTAAATGAGCACTATTCAAAGATAATGCAAGTCACATACATAATTTAAATTTCCTAATAGCTGCATTTTAAAACAGCAAAAGCACATTAATTTAATAATACACAGTATTTATTTAATATATATCCAATATATTAGCATTTCAACTTATACATAATCTTTTAAGATGTTAACAAGATATTTCATATATTTTTTCACACTGTCTTCAAAATCTGTTGTATGTAATAAGCATATCCCAGTTTGGTCCAAACATTTCAAGTGCTTTATGGTCACAAATGTAGCTCTTAATCATCTAAAGCTATGATGCTAAAGTCACAAATAAATATTTGGTGAAGGATTGAATGGTACTGTATCCCTATGAGATTTTGGTGTAACCCCTTTATGGAGATATTTTACTCTAGATATACATGAGAATTTGCCCTGATCAAAATGATTAAAAATCATAGGTTTAGGTAGACACACAAAGCCTTGATAATAAACCTGTCACTGTGCCTGATATTATGTAAATGACTTTCTCTGATAAAAATAAAATTATAATTTAATTTCAGAAATAAAATCAAACCATTTTTCAATATATGTGGAAACTACAATATACATTTCTAACTATATATATGAATTTTTAGAATTATAATTTTAAAATATCACTTATTTTGAACTAACAAAATGTACTAGGTTTTTGTCAGCTGAAACAATTAGAAAAACATGTATTAGACTGAAATGCATGTTTATTAAATAGAAAAATGGAATATTAATAACTGATATGTCCTAATCAAGAAGTTAGAATAGTAGCTAAGACTGAAGAGTGCTGAAAGTGAAAAATATCAAAAGCTATTTGGAAGACTAGGATAAAAACAGGAAACAACACACGTATAATTATACTTGTGTATGTGTTTATATATATAACTAAATGCACATACCTATACAAAGATAACTACATAGATATCTTAGTAAAGATTATTTTTTGAAATTTATATGTTTAATACAGATTATTTTTGAAATACAAAAAGATAATATTATAAACTACTTTTACCAACAGTTTTGAAATATTATAGGAAATGAAGTTTCGAAATACATATAAATTACTGAAAGTGATTTCAGAAAAAAATCAAAACCAATAAAAACACTGAATCAATAGTTAAATACTACCTAGACAGAAAGAAGGAAAGGGAGAGAGAAAGAGAAAAGGAAAGAGGAAACAAACAGTAGGTCTAGTAGAAGCAAGTTCTACAAATCCTAAGAAGTAAACTTTCACTTTCAAATGTAAAACTGCTCCACAAAATAAGCAGGGTATAAAGTTCCCAAATCATTGTTCAAGGATAGTGATGTTTAATAATAAAGTTGGACAATTACAGGAAAAATTATGTAAGCTAATCTGTCTTATGAACATGTATGCAAAATCTTTAGTTAAAAATTGACATACCAAATACATCAATATATTTTAAAATGAATAGTTACCAATTGGATATACAGAAAATTAAGTGGTTGGATATTTGTGTAATTAACCATGTAAACTGAATAAAGGAAAAATATACTATGTGATTTCCTAAATACATGCAGAAAAGTCAATACCTACTTAAAACTTTTTAAAAGTTAAACTATAGAAGTATAAAATAAGAGAGAAATTTAACACAAGAATATCTACGGAAATCGATAGTAAACATGCTGTTTATGAAAGATAAGAGATGTGGTCATTTCTGCTGAACTGTTTTTTGTTGTTGTTGTTGTTGTTCTTTTTTTTCTGAGATAGAGTCCTGCTCTGTCACCCAAGCTAGAGTGCGGTGGCACGATTTTGGCTCACTGCAGCCTCCGCTTCCTGGGTTTAAACGATTCTCCTGCCTCAGCCTCTTGAGTAGCTGTGACTACAGTTGCCTGCCACCTCACCTGGCTAGTTTTTGTATTTTTAGTAGAGACAGGGTTCCACTATGTTGGCCAGGCTGGTCTTGAACTCCTGACCTCAGACGATCCACCAGCCTTGGCCTCCCATAGTTGTGGAATTACAGGCATGAGTCACAATGCCCAACCTATTCAACTTCTAGGATAGATTTTGGCCAAAGAGAAGACCAAAAAAAAAAAAAAGATAACCATCATCTCTATATGATGTGATTATTCACATACAAAATCCAGGAAAGGATGGTGAGCACTCAATAAATGTATTATATTCAATAGCATTCTTCTATCTTAGTAACAGGTGATTGGAAATGTAATGAAAAAATTAGGTTTTAAGAAATACATTACCAAAATTATATGATATCATTATAAAAAAAATAAATTGTATCTTATACATGAATGGAAAGACTCAGGAAAATTTAAATTCAGCTATTCTGCTAAATCAAAAAATTCAAGAACATCGTCTCAAAATTATAACATGGTATATTTTCTCAGTACTTGACAAGCTAACTCAAACTTACATGCAAGAACAAAAAATGTAGATTAGAAAGACTATTTGGAAGACCAAAAAGACTGAGGAGAAGATGACAACACATCACAAATTGATTACAACAATTAGAATTAGTAAGGTATTTTGCACAAGTAAACTGATAAGAAAAACAAAAAGTCCAGGAAAAAATAGATGTGGAAACTTGCTTTAAGAAAAAATATATTTTAAATATTTGGATAAAGGATGAACTATTGAATAAGTTGTCTATCTATATAGGATATTCCTACCTCTTACTAAACACATTCAAGGAGGTGAAATGGGCAAGGCTTGGTCATTCATGTGAAAAGTAAGTATGAAACACAGATTTTTGTTTCGATTACACTCCTTTAATTAAATGAAAATAATTCATCAGTGAGTGTCTTTGCTTCAATTAAATTATATAAACTTTGTAATGTGCTTCAAAATTATTTTTTCTACGGTGATTTGTACTCTGCAGTTTCACTACAGATGACTATTTTTGAGTTGTATAGTATATGATTCATAATAGTAACTTCATCTAGAACACTGATCTGGGAAGAAGATAAGCTAGATTTCATTTTATTATTTACTTACTTATTTAGAGACAGGGTCTCACTCTGTTGCTCAATCTGAAGTACAGTGACACAATCACAGCTCACTGCAGCCTCAACCTCCTAGGCCCAAGCAATCCTCCCACCTCAACCTCTTAAGTAGATGGGACTATGGGTGCCTGGCACTATGCCTAGCTAATTTTTGTATTTTTTATATAGATGAG
The DNA here is from genome assembly GCF_024542745.1 of Macaca thibetana thibetana. Lineage (NCBI taxonomy): Eukaryota > Metazoa > Chordata > Mammalia > Primates > Cercopithecidae > Macaca > Macaca thibetana. The sequence continues at coordinate 71,233,989 of NC_065592.1, forward strand.
GTTTTGCCATGTTGGCCAGGCTGGTCAGGAACTTCTGGGATCAAGAGATCTGTTTACCTCAGCCTCCAAAGTGCTGGTATGACAGGTGTGAAGCATCACACCTGGCTACTAGATTTTATATTGTATTGTGATTCATACAATGCTATGGAATTAAATATTTTTGTGGAATCTCTGGCAAAAAATAAGCACAGTTTGTAGTCACTGTGGCTGATATGTATTGCAATGGTTGAGGCCGATTGGGTGTATTAGGAGAAACCCACCAAGATCCAGTGCATGGCTAACACCCACCTCCCCACCAATAGCATTCTGTCTTGATTTCCATAGAAGCAAATCACCACTTCCCCCGCCCCCGACACAGATGTAACAATATTGTCACCAGCGAGAAACGACAGCTTATATGATCTTTCATTAAGCAAAATCTCACATTAAATGTTTGGTGCCTTTTCTGGATCCAGAACACATTGGGTTTTGGGTATAGAAAAAGGCAAAAAGGTGGAAGAGAGGATTGTTTTCAAAAACCGGGAATTTGGAAATCAACTCTGAGCTGTCCTGTAGAGAGAGAAAAACTCTTTGTCTTTTAGGTATTTGATACCAAGTATGAATTCTGTTATAGCTACTTAAATTCATATTGCTCTCACCCATTTATGTATTAGTGATAAATGTTATATTCTCACACTTGAGTAATGGACTCTTCTGATTCAATCAGTTTGGGTGTTGGTTTTTGACTGTTAGTCTTATAAAATGCCATCTTGTTTATGCCTAGGAAGGATTCAAGCAAGTTCATTATACATTTTCCATATCTTAAGGATAAAGTATTCGTTACTTGTTTTATTGCAAAACTTTGAAGTTTTAAGAGTTACATCTTTTGTAAGTTCTTTAGCTTTTGTTTTATTGGAAGAGGGACTGTATACTCTCATACTAGAAAAGTTTAGGTTGTTATATTGATGATTACCTGGTACATTTCTACAGTTTATTAAAGTATACGGCTGTATCTTAAGATCAAAACTATACAGATCATAAGGAAAACCACAAAAGGGAAGATATGTAAAGAACCAGAGTTTAACCATTGGGGCAGGAGATCTCTGTAGCCAGCAATATTTGTAAATATTATGGAAAATACCTTTAATAATAACCAAAATTCAGTCATCTCACAAGAAACTTCAATTATTCTGTACTTTACAACCCTGCCCTAAAATTTGCAAAATGAGTACATGACATTTCATGCACAATGCTCTAGACACCTGCACTGGACATGCTTAATTAACATCCCATACGGTTAAGTCTAGGGAATTGAGGAGCGTAAGTCACTTTTTGCTGTACCTTTAAGACCTAGGTAAGAAAGGACACAAAACACTAGAGGAATAATCATGGTTAAGGAAGAAAAATAAATACATAAAAAGATACTTGTTGCTAAAACTCATGTTTACTGCAGATGGATTTTATATTCGACTGGATAATGTGATTCCCAGGGTGGAAATCAACTAACAGATGGAATTTGATAGACTCTCCATAGTTAAGGTGATCAGACTTTAGAACTAAACCAAGCAGGAATAACAAAAACTTTCATAAATTCAAGCAGTAAAACATACTAATAAATTTGCCTCATGCTGTGTTAGACTTTAGGCAACTCATAGAAAGGACTCAATTTTAAACACAGACGAATATATAGTCACAGGAGAGGAAAATTAGACAAAAGTTAATGATAATTTTGTTTCTATAATTAAACAGCTTAAAATGCAAGGATAGTAACTGTAAAAATCTAAATAAAAAGTAGTAAGAGAATTAATCAGACTCTCACTATTTATCCTTTTACTATGTTTTGGAAACAATAATCTCTGGGGATTCCAAAAGCAGGGAGGGTGAGAGGGAGAAAAGATTGAAAGATTACCTACTGGATACAACGTTCACTATTTGAGTGATGGGTATGTTACCGAAATGCCAGGGTTCGGTCTAGGTCCCACTGCTCAATGTAGAGAAAGCAAATCATCTAGACAATATGAGTGTTTCCTGTAATGGAGGCTTTATTAAAGTGCTGCAGCTGAGGAGAAGTGAGATTCAGACTCAAGTCTATCTTTTCAACCAATTAAAATTAAGGGTTTATATAGCTGGGAAGAAATGTAACCATGTTTGAGAAAACAGGAATTAGGGAATGGAAAGAAAGAGGAGTTAGTCAACAAGAAGCACGTAGCTAGTTAGGCAGTCATGATGAGTGAGGGGTCTTGTGTCTCATTGTCCAAATGTGGTGATCTGGTAAGCTTCAGTTCCTTGATACAATTTGGGAGGCCTGATAGTTGATTTCCTGAGAAAGGCACTCAGATAAGACAAATCCAATTTTCTCAAGTTTTAAGACTTAGGATAGTAAACTGCTATGTTTTTTCAAAAGTAACCATAAACATCAGCTCCATGAGAAAATTGGGCCAGTTTCAAGTACACTAGAAGCCCAGTGCCCACTGTTTCACAACATACCCATGTAATAAACATGCACATGTACCCTCTGAATGTAAAATTTTTTTTAATAATAAAATAAAGATAGAACTTTTTAAAAAATTGTATGTTTTCTTTGGATTGTATTTTTTCAGTCTTAGAAATTAAAAGTAGGTGATAGGAAAGTGACTCTAAACTTTTAAGTGCATACTCTGGTTATATTTTGGTCTCCCTTGCCTGCCTCCTCCACCTCCAGCTTGCTCATATGTGCTTGCTTGCTCGCTTGCTCTCTTGCATTCTCTTTCTCTCTCTCTCTGGTGTTCTCTCCAAATCTTTCTCTTCCTGCCCCTCCCTCCCTCTTCCAACCCACTCTCTCATCCAGAAGTAGTGAAGGAGTCTAGATTTTGTTAATGTAGCCTGTCCTTGCTGTTTTGTTGTTGTGACAGTTATTCCTGTTTATCTTTCTAAATTTAAACTTCAAGGATTCAATGATTCCTAGCTGCCTGTTTCTTAAAGCAAAATTCCAAAGGAATGTTGCTGTAATCCTTCATCCAAAGGACCTCCCAAATGGGAGAGCCAAGGGAGAAGGTTGAATTAATACCAGTAACTGTGGTTCAATCTGAAGAGGCCACAAAGGCTTTTGTTCCTATTTAGTGACTTGGAAACTAGATGCCACAAACAATCTTATTTATTTTTGGTAGTCAGTTCTGTAAAGCATAGTGTCTGAAAATGTTTAAATACCTTAAACTATACAATTGGTGACAAAGAAAACTGGTGTGATGATTCTTTCATTTTTTGTGGGTAACAGCAGACAAGAACTATTGGTAAAGACTAAGGGGGTAGAAGAGAGATAAAGATTAACAGGGTAGAAGAGGGATAGGAGGAGAATTTATAGATCCCACCAAAGTTTCCATTTCTATTGGTCATCTGCCATGTCACCTGCTATATTCCCAAATGTGAGCACTGTCATTTTTCCCTGTTAAGTGATTTTGGTCACAAACTGGAAAAGTACAGCATTTAGGGAGATCAAAATGGAAAAGTTAAAGAAGGGGCTTGAACATAAGGGAGAAGGATCTGCAAAACAACTAGGCAGCTCAAACAGGCCACCCTGGAGGACTATGCATGGTTTTCATTGTAGTTATTTGTTTCTACTCTTATTAAATTATCTATTTTAAAAATCGGATTTAACTTATCTGTATGTATTAAATCTAAAATAATTTTAAGTGCATATTTGATATGTTAAACATATAATTTTATAATAACGACTTCTGGTGAATCATTTATTGCCTTTCTGCAAAATCTTTCAGTTACAAATACATGAATACGAATGCCCAAGACTATGACAAATGAGAACTATTATTTCACATTTCAAATGAATGTCAGTTCCATTCTTGGCTGCATAATTCACTGCCAGAAATTACTATAACTCTAGACTTCTAGTTCTAACCTCATTTTTCTCTCAAAAATCCTAAAAGGTGGCTGAAGGTAGAATTATATAATACTTTGAAGTCCTTTATAGTCCCGATATTGAAAGTCTATTCACTCATACTTTTTAATTCAATAGATATTTATTGTGAGTCAACTATTAGCAGATCAGTATATCACACTTTGGAGACATAATAACGAACAAGACATAGATGTTATAGATAAGGAAGACAAAAATAGAGAAATAAACATTAATAAGTTATGGTAAGTACTGTAATAGATTAAAACAAAGTAATTTGGTTTAATACTATAATACAAGGAAGGAGGAATAAGGTAGAAGTCTCAATTTAAATATAATGGTTAAAGAAGCTGAGGAGATGGTATTTAAATTGAGACCTGAAAGATCAGAAGTCATTCATGAGAAGAACTAGGAGAGAAGCCTACAGAAAGGCTCATAGATTCTATTCTCTGCACAATTCAGTATCCTTACTGTTTAACATCCAAATGCCTTCACTCTAGGTCTTGATTATTGCTGCCTCAATCTGGTGCATAAATTCCTAACACAGAGGATATGAACAATTTTATGAGGCTGTGCAATTCTCTAGGAATAATGCAGACTTTTACTATTTCGTGGACCTTTTGAGGGTATGAGTATATGGGTATTTTCCTGAATACAGCCCTAGCTCTTGCCACATTTTCAGATGGTTCAAATACCCCCAAATGGTTAAGACCCCTTTTCGTATTAACTTTCTTCCATTCTGTTTGTATATCATGTGTTTGTTTTTCCATGTTCTCTGATTTCTTTATCTACTCTAATTCCATTAAATCTTCTCCCTGGGCTACGTGACTTGAGAGAGGTTGATCTGGGGACATTAATTTAAAAGTCATATTTTGGTAATAAAAGAATACAGACAACTTCTCTATATATAATTAGAGAATGATATGATTTTATTTAAAATTCAGATTCAGGAAGTACCTGTGCAGGCATGATACATGGGTATATTGTATAATGCTGAGGTTTGGGCTTCTAGTGAATATATCACCTAAAGAGTGAACATAGTGCCAAATAGGTAGATATTTTAACCTCAACCCTACTTCCATTCTCCTACACTTTAGATCCCCCAGTGTCTATTACTTCTGTCTTTATGTTCATGTACACCCATTATTTAGCTCCCACTTGTAAGTGAAAATATGTAGTGTTTAATTTTCTGTTTGAGTTGTTCCTGTAGGATAATGGCCCATAGCTCCATCCATGTTGCTACCAAGGACATGATTTTATTCTTTTTAATGACTTCATAGTATTCCATGGTGTATTTATACCACATTTTCTTTATCAAGTCAACCATTAATTGACACTTAGGTTAATTACATGACTTTTCTATTGTGAATAGCGCAGCAATAAACATAAGAGTACAGGTACCATTTTGATAAAAATCATATATTTTCCTTTGGGTAGATACCCAATAGTGGGTTTGCTAGGATGAATAGTAGTTTTATCTTTATTTCTCTTAGAATTATCCATATTGTTTTCCATAAAGGTTGAACTAATTTCCATTCCAACCAACAGTGTGTAAGTGTTTCCTTTTCTCCACATTCTTGCCAACATCTGTTATTTTTTACTTTTTAATAGTAGCTATTCTATTTGGTATAAGATGGTATCTTATTGTGGTTTTAATTTGCATCTCCTAGATGATTATTGTTAAACAGTTTTTATATGTTTGCTGCCATTTTTATGTCCTTTTGAGAAGTGTCTGTTCATGTCCTCCACTTTTTAATGGAGTTGATTTTTTTTCATTTTGATTCATTTAGATCATTTGTACATTCTGGATGTTAGTTCTTTGTTGGATGGTTAGTTTGCAAAACTTTTCTCTCATTCTGCAGGCTGCCCATTTACTCTGTTGATTGTTTTTCTTGCTGAGCAGAAGCTCTTTTGTGTAATTTGTCTATTTTTATTGTTGTTGCATTTGCTTTTGAGGTCTTAGTCATAAATTCTTTACCTGGACCAACGTCCAGAAGAGTTTTTCCTAAGTTTTATTCTAAGATTTTTAATGGTTCATGTCTTACATTGAAGTCTTTATTCCATCTTGAGTTAGTTTTTCATATCGTGAGAAACAGGGGTCATTTCACTTTTCTTCATATAGCTAGCCAGGTGTTTATAGCACCATTTATTGAACAAGATATCCTTTCCCCAGCGTTCATTTTTGTCAGCGTTGTCAAAGACCAGTTGGTTGTAGGTATGTGGATGTATTTCTGGGTTCTGTCTTCTGTTCTGTTAATCGGTGTGTCTATTTTTGTACCAGTTCCATGGTGTTTTGGTTACTACAGCCTTGAGGTATAGTTTGAAGTCTGGTAATGTGATGCCTCTGTCTTTTTTTTTTTTTTTTTTTTTTTTTTTTTTGTGAGACGGAGTCTCGCTTTGTCGCCCGGGCAAGCTCCGCCTCCCGGGTTCACGCCATTCTCCTGCCTCAGCCTCTGAGTACCTGGGACTACGGGTGCCCACCACCACGCCCCGCTGATTTTTTGTATTTTTAGTAGAGACGGGATTTCACCGTGTTAGCCAGGATGGTCTCGATCTCCTGACCTCGTGATCCGCCCACCTCGGCCTCCCAAAGTGCTGGGATTACAGGCGTGAACCACCGCGCCCAGCCTGATGCCTCTGTCTTTGTTGTTTTTGCTTATGTTTGGTTTGGCTACTTGGGCTCTTTTTGGGTTCCATATGAATTTTTGAATTGCTTTTGCTAAATCTGTAAAAAATGACATTGGTTATTTGATAGGGATCATATTTAATCTGTAAATTGCTTTAAAAAGTAGAGTCATTTAAATGATATTGATTATTCCTATCCATGAGCATGGGATGTTTTCTATATGTTTGTGTCATCTGTGATTTCTTTCATCAGTGTTTCATAGTTCTTGTTGTAGAGGTCTTTCACCTTTTTGGTTAAAAATATTTCTAGGTATTTTTGTGGCTGTTTCAAATGCAATTGAGTTCTTAGTTTGGTTCTCAGCTTGAAAATGGTGGATGTATAGAAATGGAACTGATTTGTGTGTATTAATTTTGTATCCTGAAAATTTATTGAAATCATTTATCAGATCTAGGAGTCTTTTGGAAGAATCTTTAGAGTTTTCTAGGTATAAGATCTTTTTGTCAGAAAACAGAGATAATTTGACTGTCTTTCTTCCAATTTGGCTGCCTTTTATTTCTTTTTCTAACCACATTACTCTGGCTAGTACTTCTACTACTATGTTAAACAGGAGTGATAAAAGTGTACATTCTTGTCTTGTTTCTGTTCTTAGTGGGAATGCTTTCAGCTTTTCCCCATTCAGTATGATGTATGGGTTCCTTGGTTGTTGACAGCTTTTGTGTGGTGGCTTTCTCAAATACTGCTTTGCTGTAGTGATATACTGGACATAGGAGCCAACACACCATCTCCTGTGGGACCATTCAATGGGGCTTTGAGTTTCTCAGGTGTCCCCATCTTGGGGAAACAATAGCAACAACAACAACAGCAAAAAAAAAACCTCATTTTTAAAAAATATTTTATAATTTGCTCTCCTGACACAATATTTTTCACTTTTTATACATTTCATACACTTCATACATTTTGAAGTAAAGGCATGCACACTCATTATACAAAGTTAGCCTAAAAGAATAAAATCTTAACCTATCAAAACCATTAAAATTTTTTTTATTAAAACCATAAGATGTTAGTAAAAAATAAATAAACATTTTATACTAAAAAAATATAGTGGTACTATATTGGATTTATTCTTGACAGATACAGAAGCATTTTTATTTTCTTTACAATAATATATGTAAGTGAAGTATATTTTCCATTGTACACTTAAATTATTTACTCATTTATTAAAGTCTCATGTTATTACATGGTACTTTACCACTAATCATACCTAGATTATATCTAGATTATAATTTAAAGGAACTTCTATGCTCTGAAAATATTGTATGGATTATGTATTTTCTTAAAATTATAAATAAAATCTGGCTAAATCAGTAACTTCTTTCAAAGCATAATTGTCTTATCAAATTTTAGAGATAAAAGATCACATTTAAACACAATGTGAAACGTTGCTTGTTTATTTATGAAATACTTTTTCTACTTCAAAATTACATTTAAATAATTTTTAGACATGAAAATGTTAGACTGGAAACACCACCAATGATGGTAGGAGGGGTATAATTTATAGTGTTAGTGGACTGCTCTATGCCCCTTGGGGAAAAAATGCCCTGGGGTAAGGTTATGAGAGGGGAACATATGTAATTTGTTTCAGTAAAACTTATCTTTTCCCTGTATTTGATTGAAAACATTTAAAAACATACATACTTGGAAAACAACTGAATGTATGGAAAAAATCTAATGGTTGCATATTAGAGTTAAATATATATAACGTATTGTACAAAAGAAACTGTATATTGAAACATGTCTCTAAAACTTGCATCACAGTGAAATCTTTCCCATAAAGGAAGAAAAGAAAAAATCGAGCCCCAAAAATCTTCCCCAGAACAAAATATGATACATCATGCCCTAAATTTTCGTATAGACTTCTTAGATGTTCTGATGTTCAGTGTTTAATTTTATGTTCTTTAAGCTCAAACACTGAAATATAGAAAATGGAATTATATTTTTTAGCCATTATTAAACTTTCAGTTCAATTAATTCTTATACTTAGTCAAATAGGAATTATAACTGTGCCCAAGAGAGGACTTTGATAAATCTGTTTTTGGATCTTTTTTTGTTTGTTTGTTTATTATACTTTAAGTTCTAGGGTACATGTGCATAACATGCAGGTTTGTTATATATGTACACCCGTGCCATGTTGGTGTGCTGCACCCATCAACTCGTCAGCACCCACCAATTCGTCATTTACATCAGGTATAACTTCCGATGCAATCCCTCCCCCCTCCCCCCTCCCTGTGATAGGCCCCCGTGTGTGATGTTCCCCTTCCCGAGTCCAGGTGATCTCATTGTTCAGTTCCCACCTATGAGTGAGAACATAGGTGTTTGGTTTTCTGTTCTTGTGATAGTTTGCTGAGAATGATGGTTTCCAGCTGCATCCATGTCCCTACAAAGGACCCAAACTCATCCTTTTTTATGGCTGCATAGTATTCCATGGTGTATATGTGCCACATTTTCTTAATCCAGTCTGTCACTGATGGACATTTGGGTTGATTCCAAGTCTTTGCTATTGTGAATAGTGCCACAATAAACATACATGTGCATGTGTCTTTATAGCAGCATGATTTATAATCTTTTGGGTATATACCCAGTAATGGGATGGCTGGGTCATATGGTACTTCTAGTTCTAGATCCTTGAAGAATCGCCATACTGTTTTCCATAATGGTTGAACTAGTTTACAATCCCACCAACAGTGTAAAAGTGTTCCTATTTCTCCACATCCTCTCCAGCACCTGTTGTTTCCTGACTTTTTAATGATCGCCATTCTAACTGGTGTGAGATGGTATCTCATTGTGGTTTTGATTTGCATTTCTCTGATGGCCAGTGATGATGAGCATTTTTTCATGTGTCTATTGGCTATATGCATGTCTTCTTTTGAGAAATGTCTGTTCATATACTTTGCCCACTTTTTGATGGGGTTGTTTGTTTTTTTCTTGTAAATTTGTTTGAGTTCTTTGTAGGTTCTGGATATTAGCCCTTTGTCTGATGAGTAGATTGCAAAAATGTTCTCCCATTCTGTAGGTTGCCTGTTCACTCTGATGGTAGTTTCTTTTGCTGTGCAGAAGCTCTTTAGTTTAATGAGATCCCATTTGTCAATTTTGGCTTTTGCTGTCGTTGCTTTTGGTGTTTTAGACATGAAGTCTTTGCCCATGCCTATGTCCTGAATGGTATTACCTAGAATTTCTTCTAGGGCTTTTATGGTATTAGGCCTAACATTTAAGTCTCTAATCCATCTTGAATTAATTTTCATATAAGGAGTAAGGAAAGGATCCAGTTTCAGCTTTCTACTTATGGCTAGCCAATTTTCCCAGCACCATTTATTAAATAGGGAATCCTTTCCCCATTTCTTGTTTTTCTGAGGTTTGTCAAAGATCAGATGGCTGTAGATGTGTGGTATTATTTCTGAGGACTCTATTCTGTTCCATTGGTCTATATCTCTGTTTTGGTACCAGTACCATGCTGTTTTGGTTACTGTAGCCTTGTAGTATAGTTTGAAGTCAGGTAGCGTGATGCCTCCAGCTTTGTTCTTTTGGCTTTGGATTGTCTTGGCACTGCGGGGTCGTTTTTTGGTTCCATATGAAATTTAAAGCAATTTTTTCCAATTCTGTGAAGAAACTCATTGGTAGCTTGATGGGGATGGCATTGAATCTATAAATTACCTTGGGCAGTATGGCCATTTTCACAATATTGATTCTTCCTATCCATGAGCATGGTATGTTCTTCCATTTGTTTGTGTCCTCTTTTATTTCACTGAGCAGTGGTTTGTAGTTCTCCTTGAAGAGGTCCTTTACCTCCCTTGTAAGTTGGATTCCTAGGTGTTTTATTCTCTTTGAAGCAATTGTGAATGGAAGTTCATTCATGATTTGGCTGTCTGTTTGTCTGTTACTGGTGTATAAGAATGCTTGTGATTTTTGCACATTAATTTTGTATCCTGAGACTTTGCTGAAGTTTCTTATCAGCTTAAGGAGATTTTGGGATGAGACAATGGGGTTTTCTAAATATACAATCATGTCGTCTGCAAACAGGGACAATTTGACTTCTTCTTTTCCTAACTGAATACCCTTGATTTCTTTCTCTTGCCTGATTGCCCTAGCCAGAACTTCTAACCCTATGTTGAATAGGAGTGGTGAGAGAGGGCATCCCTGTCTTGTGCCAGTTTTCAAAGGGAATTTTTCCAGTTTTTGCCTATTCAGTATGATATTGGCTGTGGGTTTGTCATAAATAGCTCTTATTATTTTGAGTTGTGTCCATCAATACTGAATTCATTGAGAGTTTTTAGCATGAAAGGCTGCTGAATTTTGTCAAAGGCCTTTTCATGTGGTTTTTGTCTTTGGTTCTGTTTATATGCTGGATTACATTTACTGATTTGCATATGTTGAACCAGCCTTGCATCCCAGGGATGAAGCCCACTTGATCATGGTTGATAAGCTTTTGGATGTGCTGCTGGATCCGGTTTACCAGTATTTTATTGAGGATTTTTGCATCGATGTTCATCAGGGATATTGGTCTAAACTTCTCTTTTTTTGTTGTGTCTCTGCCAGGCTTTGGTATCAGGATAATGTTGTCATAAAATGAGTTAAGGAGGATTCCCTCTTTTTCTATTGATTGGAATAGTTTCAGAAGGAATGGTACCAGCTCCTCCTTGTACCTCTGGTAGAAATCAGCTGTGAATCCATCTTGTCCTGGACTTTTTTTGGTTGGTAGGCTATTAATTATTGCCTCAATTTCAGAGCCTGCTATTGGTCTATTCAGGGATTCAGCTTCTTCCTGGTTTAGTCTTGGGAGAGTGTAAGTGTTCAGGAAATTATCCATTTCTTCTAGATTTTCCAGTTTGTTTGCGTAGAGGGGTTTATAGTATTCTCTGATGGTAGTTTGTATTTCTGTGGGGTTGGTGGTGATATCCCCTTTATAATTTTTTATTGCATCTATTTGATTCTTCTCTCTTTTCTTATTTATTAGTCTTGCTAGCAGTCTATCAATTTTGTTGATATTTTCAGAAAACCAACTCCTGGATTCATTGATTTTTTGGAGAGTTTTTTGTGTCTCTATCTCCTTCAGTTCTGCTCTGATCTTAGTTATCTTTCCTTCTGCTAGCTTTCGAATGTGTTTGCTCTTGCTTCTCTAGTTCTTTTAATTGTGATGTTAGAGTGTCAATTTTAGATCTTTCCATCTTTCTCTTGTGGGCATTTAGTGCTATAAATTTCCCTCTACACACTGCTTTAAATGTGTCCCAGAGATTCTGGCATGTTGTATCTTTGTTCTCATTGGTTTCAAAGAACATCTTTATTTCTGCCTTCATTTCACTATCTACCCAGTAGTCATTCAGGAGCAGGTTATTCAGTTTCCATGTAGTTGAGCGGTTTTGATTGAGTTTCTTAGTCCTGAGTTCTAGTTTGATTGCACTGTGGTCAGAGAGACAGTTTTTTATAATTTCTGTTCTTGTACATTTGCTGAGGAGTGCTTTACTTCCAATTATGTGGTCAATTTTGGAATAAGTGTGATGTGGTGCTGAGAAGAATGTATATTCTGTTGATTTGGGGTGGAGAGTTCTGTAGATGTCTATTAGGTCTGCTTGCTGCAGAGATGAGTTCAATTCCTGGATATCCTTGTTAACTTTCTGTCTCATTGATCTGTCTGAAGTTGACAGTGGAGTGTTGAAGTCTCCCATTATTATTGTATGGGAGTCTAAGTCTCTTTGTAAGTTTCTAAGGACTTGCTTTATGAATCTTGGTGCTCTTGTATTGGATGCATATATATTTAGGATAGTTAGCTCTTCCTGTTGAATTGATCCCTTTACCATTATGCAATGGCCTTCTTTGTCTCTTTTGATCTTTGATGGTTTAAAGTCTGTTTTATCAGAAACTAGTATTGCAACCCCTGCTTTTTTTTGTTCTCCATTTGCTTGGTAGATCTTCCTCCATCCCTTTATTTTGAGCCTATGTATGTCTCTGCATGTGAGATGGGTCTCCTGAATACAGCAAACTGATGGGTCTTGACTCTTTATCCAGTTTCCCAGTCTGTGTCTTTTAATTGGAGCATTTAGTTCATTTACATTTAAGGTTCATATTGTCATGTGTGAACTTCATCCTGCCACTATGATATTAACTGGTTATTTTGCTCGTTAGTTGATGCAGTTTTTCCTAGCCTCGATGGTCTTTACATTTTGGCATGTTTTGGCAATGGCTGGTACTGGTTGTTCCTTTCCATGTTTAGTGCTTCCTTCAGGGTCTCTTGTAAGGCAGGCCTGGTGGTGACAAAATCTCTAAGCATTTGCTTATCTGTAAAGGATTTTATTTCTCCTTCACTTATGAAACTTAGTTTGGCTGGATATGAAATTCTGGGTTTAAAATTCTTCTCTTTAAGAATGTTGAATATTGCCCCCCCCCCTTCTGGCTTGTAGAGTTTCTGCAGAGAGATCTGCTGTTATCTGATGGGCTTCCTTTTGTGGGTAACCCGACCTTTCTCTCTGGCTGCCCTTAAGATTTTTTCCTTCATTTCAACTTTGGTGAATCTGGCAATTATGTGTCTTGGAGTTGCTCTTCTCGAGGAGTATCTTTGTGGCGTTCTCTGTATTTCCTGGATTTGAACGTTGGCCTGCCCTACTAGGTTGGGGAAGTTCTCCTGGATGATATCCTGAAAAGTGTTTTCCAACTTGATTCCATTTTCCCCCTCACTTTCAGGCACCCCAATCAGAGGTAGATTTGGTCTTTTTACATAATCCCATACTTCTTGCAGGCTTTGTTCGTTTCTTTTTCTTCTTTTTTCTTTAAATTTCTCTTCTCACTTCATTTCATTCATTTGATCCTCAATCACTGATACTCTTTCTTCCAGTTGATCGAGTCGGTTACTGAAGTTTGTGCACTTGTCACGTATTTCTCGTGTCGTGGTTTTCATCTCTGTCAGTTCGTTTATGGCCTTCTCTGCATTAATTATTCTAGTTATCAATTCTTCCACTCTTTTTTCAAGATTTTTGGTTTCTTTGTGCTGGGTACATAATTCCTCCTTTAGCTCTGAGAAGTTTGATGGACTGATGCCTTCTTCTCTCATCTCGTCAAAGTCATTCTCCATCCAGCTTTGATCCGTTGCTGGCGATGAGCTGCGTTCCTTTGCAGGGGGAGATGCGCTCTTATTTTTTGAATTTCCAGCTTTTCTGCCCTGCTTTTTCCCCATCTTTGTGGTTTTATCTGCCTCTGGTCTTTGATGATGGTGATGTACTGATGGGGTTTTGGTGTGGGTGTCCTTCCTGTTTGTTAGTTTTCCTTCTAACAGTCAGGACCCTCAGCTGTAGGTCTGTTGGAGATTGCTTGAGGTGCACTCCAGATCCTGTTTGCCTGGGTATCAGCAGCAGAGACTGCAGAAGATAGAATATTGCTGAACAGCGAGTGTACCTGTCTGATTCTTGCTTTGGAAGCTTCCTCTCAGGGGTGTACTCCACCGTATGAGGTGTGGGGTGTCGGTCTGCCCCTAGTGGGGGATGTCTCCCACTTAGGCTTCTCAGGGGTCAGGGACCCACTTGAGCAGGCAGTCTGTCCATTCTCAGATCTCAACCTCCGTGTTGGGAGATCCACTGCTCTCTTCAAAGCTGTCAGACAGAGTCATTTGTGTCTGCAGAGGTTTCTGCTGCTTTGTTGTTGTTGTTGTTGTTGTTGTTTAGCTGTGCCCGCCCTGTCCCCAGAGGTGGAGTCTACAGAGAGAGGCAGGCCTCCTTGAGCTGCTGTGAGCTCCACCCAGTTCGAGCTTCCCGGCAGCTTTGTTTACCTACTTAAGCCTTAGCAATGGCGGGCGCCCCTCCACCAGCCTCGCTGCTGCCTTGTCGTTAGATCGCAGGCTGCTGTGCTAGCAGTGAGGGAGGCTCCGTGAGCATGGGACGCTCCCGGCCAGGTGTGGGATATAATCTCCTGGTGTGCCCGTTTGCTAAGACCCTTGGTAAAGCGCAGTATTGGTGTGGGAGTTACCCAATTTTCCACGTGTTGTGTGTCTCATTTCCCCTGGCTAGGAAAAGGGATTCCCTTCCTCCTTGCACTTACCAGGTGAGGGGATGCCTTGCCCTGCTTCAGCTCTCGCTGGTCAGGCTGCAGCAGCTGACCAGCACCAGTTGTCCTGCACTCCCTAGTGAGATGAACCCAGTACCTCAGTTGCAAATGCAGAAATCACCTGTCTTCTGTGTCGCTCGCGCTGGGAGCTGGAGACTGGAGCTGTTCCTATCTGTGTCGCTCACGCTGGGAGCTGGAGACTGGAGCTGTTCCTATTCGGCCATCTTGCTCTGCCCCCCCCTTGGTGACTTTTAAGAAGTTATTTAACCTCTTTATTTCTCAGTCTCCCCATCTATAAAATGACCCTATAAATTTTATTTAGTATGTGGCAGTTTAAGATGATTAAATGAAAAATACAGATGTGCATTAAATGTATAGCTCATAATAAGCAATCCTTAAACATTAGTTATTACTTATCAAAGTTTAGAGGTGATAGAGACTAATAGTGACCTGAGAGAGGGCTTTAGGCATATATGTAATACATTTTCAGCTCTATATTCTTTGTGCCATATGGTTTAGTTTGGGTTTTTAAATGAAAGTATGTAAGAACACGGAAGCCATGAATAAAAGGGGAGAAAATAAGACTGGCATTCTCTCTCTCTGTCATTTACCAATTTATTGGGAGGAATTGAATGGTTTTGTATTTAATCTTTATATAAAGCAATCTGTACAGTTTATCTAATCTACATTTTTTTATTCATAATCAATACCTGGAAGCATTCAGACATCAGCAGACATTAACAACAAACCTCTCTGGGGGTTTGTGTTTGTAGTTTTCAATAATCAGATCAGTCCACTCTAACTCCTTAAGTTTATTATTTCATTGAACTAAAGAGATGATTAAAACTGGGTTATGCTCTTAACAATGTAGCTAAACATACCTCAGTTTTTGTAATTAAATTTCTATTATATTCTATGTGTTGGATTTGGAAATGAATGTATTCTACCTGTAATGGTTTATTGGAAAAAGTGTTATATTTCAGACTTGGATTAATATTTTCTTTAATGTTAGGTTGTTGGCAATTTAACTTTGGCAACATTTATCAATAAATATAGCAAGTAGTAATATTAATGGGTTAAATATTAATTGTTCAACATTGGCCTTTTAGTCAGTTAAGGAGCAATTGTTGAACAACCGTCAGCTTAATCAATGCGTTACTCACTGCCTTCATGTGCTCCCTCTTTCCCCACTCCAGTAGCATCCTTTTGTGTTTGTTTATTCTGTTTGAACTTTATGGAAAACTATTTCACAGTAGCTTATTGTTTTTATAATATTTAGTATATTGAAGTCAAAAAGAGTTTTTTTCTACAACTTATCCTATGCTTTTGACTCTTTATATTGAACAATGTAGAAACTCCAGGATTATTCTCTTTACTTCTTTGGGAAAACTCCAAATTTCTGATTCAGTTACTTGGATCTCCATTTAGGCTTAAATGATTCACCAGCTAATTAACACAGCTGAGTAACGATAATATTAATCTTGAAAGGCCTTTTGGGGAGCATGGAAAAAGTAAACTCCAGATTTTTAGAGTAGCTTACTGAGATAAGATTACAGATCTCTTATTTAACCTGTGTTGGAATTATTGTTAATGTTCCCTGTACTGTTGGTATTGTTATGATGTTATATTTTACATAAATATATAATATTTACATAAATATATACTATTTTACATAAATATATAATATTGTACATAAAAATAAACATGAAACTATAGAAACTTATAATTATCTATCACTATATGTGTGTATAATTTTCATTCTCTGCATATCTGTATCATGTACATTAATCTTTTTTAAAACGAGGTATTTCTTACATAAATTACAGCAAGGTACCTAATTACTTCAGTTTTCCCGTCTACATCTTTCAATGTCATCTAATATATCTGTTAAACAAAAAAAGAGAGTTACTTAGAATATCAACTGCAGATTAACCGTTTATGCTACCACCAGATGTTACCACACTTATGAAAGTAAAACTTTTAAAGAAAACAAAACATTTTTAATGTTTACTTCCTTTATATTTCAACACTGTCCCTTAAAATTCTTATCAGGAACTGGAGATAGATAAAATGCAATACTTGCATTGTTTTTTCTTTTTGGAACTAGAATTAATCTGTGCCCTTGGGCAGTCGTCTTCAAGTTTCTCACTTGGGCCATGATTATACAGATTCTATTTAAACAATGAAATGCTTGTATTACATATATTTAATAACCAGTAATCAGAACGCATATGTATATATATACACACATATATGTGTGTGTATATATACATGTGTATATATACATATATAAACACACATATGTGTATGTATACACATATATATGAAATCAGATGTAAATCATATCATATATGCATATATACACATATATACACATATATACACATGTGTATATATGTATATGTGTGTATATATGTGTGTTTATTCTGTTTTAACTTATATATATACACATATATGTGTGTGTATATATGTATATATGAAACATGATTTACATCCGATTCACCTGTCTTTTGCCAACATCTCATATTGAGACTAACACATAGTTGGTGCTAAATGTTTGTAGAATGTTGTTAAGTTTTACAATATGTGTAATGCAAAATAGCTATACAGATAGACACAGTTAAGAATAAATTATATGTAATTTACAGTTACAGTTGTGTAAAATATGCTGTACTTGGTTTTGGCATGTGAGAAATTTTTTTTGGCTATTCAAAACCTTTTGCAATTCTGAAATGCTTATCTTGAAAATTCTTACTGGACTAATGGGAACACTTGAATTTCTGATTAGCAGTGGGGAATTCAGTATAATTGTACTAGAGTTTAATTGTGATGTGTGCTTCAAACCACAATTGTTTTATATTACTGTAGTGCCTGGGAATAATCAGAACCACAGCCATTTTATAACAAAATATTGCTATGATATGTTAGGGCCAACTCATACTGGATTGCAAGAATCGGTGGCTAGTATCTCTTCCCAATTCCATGTCCATAGATTTCACATTGGTGGCTTGAAAATAACCACACTGGGAGGATTTCCTCAAGGAAATGGGCAAAAGCTGCAAATCAGGGCTTTTTTGTTCAGCAGAAAGCCAGCTGTTAAACCTTTGTTAGCTCATCACTGGAAATATCTAACAACTCAAAGATGTTCATTTGTTTAGGCTTGTAAAAATGGATACTTTCATTTTTCTCATTTTTACGTAGTAAACATTGTCTTACACATTTTTTTCCTATAAGAATCTGTCGTGAAATTCAGGAAATATAAATAGGGAAAACATAAAAAGGGAACATAACTGAAATTTTAAAGAAAAGAGGATGACATGGAAATATGACAGATATAGAGAAATGAAGACATTTTTTAGAAGTGGATTTCATGTAGAGTAATATACTAACAAATGGAGCAGTGATGGATTGAAGACTAATGTGGCAGTCATGAAATTATTCTTCTAAGTTTCTCTTGAAAGCTCTTTAGGTCCTTATATCTCCTTACAAGCTTCACTAAAAAAATGCTTTAAATAAATATTTGAAACCTCCTCTTCCCTTAAATCCAAAAATGTCAGATTAATTTAAAGCAACTTACCTTTTAGCTTAGTTATATCTGTTAAGATATATCCATATTTTTGTAAGCTATTGAAGAGAACAATAAACAAACATATACATCCCATATTCCTGCACTTGACTGAAATATAAAGAGATTTTTTTTCATGTTGGTAATTGGCAATAGTTATCTTTAGTAATAAGAATCCCCTTAGACTGTAATTTAATAAGGCAACCTTGCATCTGCTGAATATTTCTTTGAATGGTTCTTCTATGAATATTTCCCCAGACACAGATGTGCTTTCAACAATAAAATGGTGATAATGATGGGGTAAAAAATATTTTTAAAATATTATGACATTATGTTGCCCTTTGGACTTCAGAAATTATTTGGAAGTCTAATTCTGTTTTACTTTTTTTTTAAAATTTATTTATTATTATTATACTTTAAGTTGTAGGGTACATGTACATAACGTGCAGGTTTGTTACATATGTATACTTGTGCCATGTTGGTGTGCTGCACCCATCAACTCGTCATTTACATCAGGTATAACTCCCAATGCAATCCCTCCCCCCTCCCCCCTCCCCATGATAGGCCCCGGTGTGTGATGTTCCCCTTCCTGAGTCCAAGTGATCTCATTATTCAGTTCCCACCTATGAGTGAGAACATGCGGTGTTTGGTTTTCTGTTTTACTTTAATATTTACTTATTAATATAAATGTGGTAGCCTCTGAATATGCAACCACATGGAATGATTATAAAATGAGGTTGAACAGGTAGCTGTGTGATATAGATGGCTTGTAAAGATGTTTAATTACCTACACTAACAAACATGTCCTGCATAATATTATTTAAGTTTGTAGGCAGTGCATTTGGGGGGGTGTTGTAAGTCTTGTTTTAACAGCAATATTAATTTCCATTCCATTTGGATAATTAATATGTATCAATGGCCACATCTTATGGATATTAAATTTCCAGTATGTGTATAGAGCAAAAAAATTAAAAATAGGCTTCAGTTAAATTTCACACAAAATTTAAGTATATAGAAAAATCATACGAAGTCCAGATTCAAAAGAGGGAGTTTTAATGTTAAAACTATATTTTAATTTTGAAAGAATATGCTTGTTTTGGAATTTATCTCAAGAGCTTGAGCAAATAAAATTTTGGATATTGTTGAATTCGAAATAGCTTAAAGTTCTTTAATAAATTTCATTTCCCATTGTAAATATTTAGCAAATTATTATTTTACATTTTCTTTTAGGGATATGTGAACTTCATATTATAATTATGTGATGTATCTGACAATTGACTTTAACTTTTACTAAATTTACACAAAGAATCTTTAAGTCTCTGAATCCTTAGCAAATCCTTTCTACTTAATGCTAAAAGTAATTTAAGAGTGGTAATTGTATAAAGATGAGTAAGTTAGCTATAGGAAGTTTTTTTTTCTCTTTTTCTCATAAGTAAACCAACTTCTGTGATTTTTCTTTCTCTCTTATTTACCTCAAATCTTACCATATTCATTATTGATGTATACTTCCATATTTACTTAGATATACCCGCATATTCACCAGTATTTTTCCCCATTATTCATTGTTGAATTTTACACATTCTATCTGGAAAGATTTATTTTGATTTAAATTTATTTTAGTGAGAAATGTTTGGTAGTAAACTCTACTACTTTGTCCTCATTTTTAAAAGATATTTTTAATGGGTATAGAATTCCAGGTTGATAATTGTCATTTATCAACACATTAAAAATATTATTCTGTTGTCACTGGTTTCCATTATTGTTGACAAAATGATAATTATTTAAATGACTCATCTTAAGTTGATCTGTCCTTTCTATTTTGTTGCTTGTGATATTTTTGTTTTTGGCATTCAGCTTTTTTATTATAAAGTGCTAGGTATAGATTGTTGTATGTTTGTTTCTCCTGCTAGAGACTTTTTGGGCTTTCTGGGTGTGAGGTATTATATCTTCCAACAATTTTAGAAATTTTTTATGCTGTATGTATGATGATTACTTGTATTCTTTTTGCTATATCTTTCTAGAAATTGAAAAAGATATAATTTTAATTTTCTCCTTCATATTATTTTATTTTAAACTATTCATCTCCTCTTCTCTCTGTAATGAATTTTTTCTCATTCATCTTCTAATTTATTCAGTTGTATCTACAGTGCAAATTCAACCCATCCTTCCAACTTTCTAAAATTAATTTTTGTATTTTTTATTTCTAACAAGTCTATTTGGTTGCTTTTCAAGTGTATCTTATTAATTTAATACTCTCTAACTCCTTGTTCATATTTTAAGGTTTATTTTGGAAACATAATAACCAGTTTGGTTGTTAATTTTGATGTAAAAAGTCTGTGTGAGTTTGATTTTTCTTCTATTTCTACTTTCTCTCATTCATGCCAACTTGCTGCCTTATATATTTTGTAATTTTTCACTGCAGATACATGTTTCTAGGAAACATTTTACTGGGTAAATCATTTGAGGCTATATTGAAGTTGCATTTTCTCCAGTGAAAAAATGTATCATTGATTTTATTCTTTTCATGATGCCTTTATGCTCAACAGGTAACATAAAAATGGAAACAAACTGCAAAATTGTATGAACTCTATCTTATTAAAATTTTGTGTAGTTTCATTTTTTAAAATTTTTAATTATTTAATATTTCTAATAATGCTAAAATCAAGACAGATGAACTTTTTTCCTGTAGCCTTGTGTTTATTTCTCTTTAAACCTTATACTGAGTTGCTATTCCTTAGGTTGTCAGATTTATATGACGTCTTTTAGTGTTCTCCATACATGGGGTGAAACTTGGGTTTTTCCTTCTGTGTATTGCCCCTTATATAAACAGATACTCAAGGATATCAAGATTTCATTTAGAGAAGGTAAAGCTGACTTTGGCATTTACTGAAGTTCTACAATTTCTGCTTCTTTAATCTTTGACCTCTGTGGACTTTTTGTCTGGCTAGTTCAGTGATATATTTTAAAAGATACAGATATTTGACTGTGTGTCTCTCTGTGTGTGTGTGTATACATATACACACACACATATATATATACACACATATATACATGTGTGTGTATATATATATATATATATATATATGTATATATATCACAGTTTATCCACTCTGATTGATGGGCATTTGGGCTGGTTCCATATTTTTGCAGCTGCTAATTGTGCTGCTATAAACCTGCATGTGCAAGTATCTTTTTTGTAAAATGACTTCTTTTCCTCTGGGTAGATACCCAGTAGTGGGATTGCTGGATCAAACGGTAGTCCTACTTCTATTTCTTTAGGGAAACTCCACACTGTTTTCCACAGTGGTTGTACTAGTTACATTCCCACTAGCAGTATAAAAGTGTTCCCTTTTCACCCCATCCATGCCAACATCTATTATTTTTTGACTTTTTAATTAAGGCCATTCTTGCAGGACTAAGGTGGTATCTCATTGTGATTTTGATTTGCACTTCCCATAGCTATTTTTCTTAATCAGGAGTATATACCAGAATTACCTTTGGAGTTTGTTATAAGAAAGACATATGTAAATTCTTATCATAGATATGCATACTCTGATTCATACACACACACACACACCATGGAATACTACTCAGCCATAAAACAGAACGAAATAATGGCCTTTGCAGCATCTTGGATGGACCTGGAAGCCATTGTTCTAAGCACAGTAACTCAGGAATGGAAAACCAAATATCATTCATTCTCACTTATAAGTGGGAGCTAAGATGTGTGGACACAAAGGCATAAGAATTATATAACAGACTTTGGGAACTTGGGAGGAAGAGTGGGTTGGAGTGAGGGGTAAAAGACCACACATTGGACACAGTGCACGCTGCTCAGATGACAGGTGCACCAATATCTCAGAAATCACCACTAAAGAGCTTATCCATGTAATCAGAAACCACTTGTACCCCCAAAACTATTGAAATTAAAAAAAAGAATGACTGCTATAAGATATACTTGAAGTTATGTCTGAATACACATCCAAAAATCATTTAGCCATGTTTCTACACAATGTGAATGAGCAAATGTGGAATCCCTCTACTTACACACTATATGCTTGCAAGGACGAGTTCTAGACAAAGGGTCTGCTGGAGGACTCAAATGAAATAATTACTTTTTCCTTCACAGAGGCTGTACCCCATCAGGACAGGTTCCTTATATTCTCTCAGTTTTCCAGACCATTATGACCTGCTGTTAAACAGGTGACATCCAACCGGCAATTATAATTCACTACTGGTAATTTAAAAATATATATAGCAATTTTAATTTCTCACTGATTTATTGGGTTTGGAGGAATATACAAGACAGATAATTGCCTTGTTCATTAGACACTCTGTTAATAATGTTTGAGATAATCTTACATTAATAAAAAAAAGATTGAATTGCTGAGGAGTAGTACACATCAGCACAACTCAAAATACAAGTATGATTCCAAAATGGTAAGTTATTTTTCTCCCTGTGGTTGTTGTTCTGTTTTGTTTTTATTGTTTTGCTTTTAATCTCGTGAAGAAAGAATTCACTGTTCCAGAATTCTGGAGAAGAGACAGTTATTGCCAGTGGCAGTATAGAAGTAAAGATAATTTCAGACAACAGCAGGCTTTCTTGCACATTCTTTTCCATTTCATTAATAACATGGTCCATAAAGAGACATGCTTTGCGAAGCTGAAAGTGGAGATAGGAATTCCTCAGAAAGAGCAGACATCTGTGCAGATGACTAACATTTTTTAGATACAACATTCTCTTTTTTCACTGGCTTCTTAGTGAGTTGCTGATGGAAGATGAGGCAATGATTATCAACCTCATCCATTAACCATCCTGCTTTTTAATCACTACCTATACCACAGTGTGTATGCACGTGTATGTTTAATCCCCCTGCTGAAAACAGTAAATTTCCTGGATCTCTTTGAACTACACCAAGAATGTAGGCTGACCTGGTATTAAAGGACTCCATTAAATATCGTGTCCACATAAGTAAGAGCTGGCCTGTTTTCTTCCCCACTATATGTGTAACTCTTAGAACAGGGCATTAGTGAGTGTTTATGAGTCTGTTTTCACACTGCTGTAAAGAAATACACAAGACTGGGTTATTTATGAAGGAAAGAAGCTTAGTCGACTCACAATTCCACATGGCTGGGGAGGTCTCAGGAAACTTACAATCATGGCAGAATTGGAAGCAAGCACCTTCTTCACGAGGCACCAGGATAGAAAGAGAGAGAAAGAAATGCAAAGGAAGAACTTGCAAACACTTAGGAAACCTTCGGATCTCATGAGAACTCATTAACTTGAGGACAGCATGGGGGAAACTGCCACCATGATCCAATCACCTCTCACCCTCGACACATGAGGATTACAGGTCCCTCCGTCCTCGTGTGGGGACAACAGTTCGAGATGAGATTTGGGTGGGGACAAATAGCCAAACCATATCAAAGTGTTCATTAAGTACTTTTTGACTAAGTGTATAAATGTGATTCAATCATTTGTATTTTCAAAATTTTTACAACTTCTTACTGCCTCCATTGTTACTACCCTGATTTAAATGCATGGGGCTCCTACCTGGTCTTCATAGCATTCCTTTGTTCTCCAAAACCTGTTTCTATCACAGGAGCAGAATGAATCCCTTCAAACACAAGTCAGTTTGTGCTACTCCTCTGTTCAGAATCCTTCAGTGGTAGCCCATTTCACCAAAAAATAAAAGCTAATCAGTCTGTAAGACTATGTGGCCAGGCTTCTGAGCGTCTCCTTGATCTTTCATCACTCAGTCTTTTCTTTAATGTGTCCCAACAGCACTGACCTCTTTGCTGCTCTTTGAACATGCCAGACACATTTCTACCTCAGGGTCTTGAGACTCATCTTTCCTTCCCTAGAACAGCCTTCTTCCATATTCTGGCCTCTTTTGCATACTGAAGTACCCTAGCACCCCATAGCAATTGTCATCAAATGATACACGTTTTATTAAGGGAACATATAGAAGTAGAAGTCCCTTGAGAACTAAAATTTTTTGCTTAACTTTTAAGTTCAGGGGAACATGTGCAGGTTTCTCATACAGGTAAACATTTGTCATTGGGGCTTCTTGCATAGATGATTTCATCACCCAGGTATTAAACCTAGTACCCTTTAGTTATTTTTCCTGATTCTCTCCTTCCTCCATCTCACCTCCCACCCTCCAGTAAACCCCAGTGTCTGTTGTACCCCTCTTTGTGTCCACGTGTTCTTATCATTTAACTTCCACGTGTAAGTGAGAACATGCAGTATTTAGTTTTCTTTTCCTGTGTTAGTTTGCTAAGGATAATGACCTCCAGCTCCATCCATGTGCCTGCAAAGGACCTGGTCTCATTTTTTTTTTTTTTTTAACTTTTTGGGGTTGACTTTTATTCTCAGCATTATTTTTTGCAAATTTCTCCAGGTTGTCACATGTATTTATAACTTGTTCCTTTTCATTGCTGAATAGTATTTCTTTTTTTTAAAATTTATTTATTATTATTATACTTTAAGATCTAGGGTACATGTGCATAACATGCAGGTTTGTTACATATGTATACTTGTGCCATGTTGGTGTGCTGCACCCATCAACTCGTCAGCACCCATCAACTCATCATTTACATCAGGTATAACTCCCAGTGAAATCCCTCCCCTCTCCCCCCTCCCCATGATAGGCCCCGGTGTGTGATGTTCCCCTTCCTGAGTCCAAGTGATCTCATTGTTCAGTTCCCACCTATGAGTGAGAACATGCGGTGTTTGGTTTTCTGTTCTTGTGATAGTTTGCTAAGAATGATGGTTTCCAGCTGCATCCATGTCCCTACAAAGGACACAAACTCATCCTTTTTTATGGCTGCTAGTATTCCATGGTGTATATGTGCCACATTTTCTTAATCCAGTCTGTCACTGATGGACATTTGGGTTGATTCCAAGTCTTTGCTATTGTGAATAGTGCCGCAATAAACATACGTGTGCATGTGTCTTTATAGCAGCATAATTTATAATCCTTTGGGTATATACCCAGTAATGGGATGGCTGGCTCATATGGTACATCTAGTTCTAGATCCTTGAAGAATCGCCATACTGTTTTCCATAATGGTTGAACTAGTTTACAATCCCACCAACAGTGTAAAAGTGTTCCTATTTCTCCATATCCTCTCCAGCACCTGTTGTTTCCTGACTTTTTAATGATCGCCATTCTAACTGGTGTGAGATGGTATCTCATTGTGGTTTTGATTTGCATTTCTCTGATGGCCAGTGATGATGAGCATTTTTTCATGTGTCTGTTGGCTGTATGAATGTCTTCTTTTGAGATATGTGTGTTCATATCCTTTGCCCACTTTTTGATGGGGTTGTTTGTTTTTTTCTTGTAAATTTGTTTGAGTTCTTTGTAGGTTCTGGATATTAGCCCTTTGTCTGATGAGTAGATTGCAAAAATGTTCTCCCATTCTGTAGGTTGCCTGTTCACTCTGATGGTAGTTTCTTTTGCTGTGCAGAAGCTCTTTAGTTTAATGAGATCCCATTTGTCAATTTTGGCTTTTGCTGCCGTTGCTTTTGGTGTTTTAGACATGAAGTCTTTGCCCATGCCTATGTCCTGAATGGTACTACCTAGGTTTTCCTCTAGGATTTTTATGGTATTAGGTCTAACATTTAAGTCTCTAATCCATCTTGAATTAATTTTCATATAAGGAGTAAGGAAAGGATCCAGTTTCAGCTTTCTACTTATGGCTAGCCAATTTTCCCAGCACCATTTATTAAATAGGGAATCCTTTCCCCATTTCTTGTTTCTCTCAGGTTTGTCAAAGATCAGATGGCTGTAGATGTGTGGTATTATTTCTGAGGACTCTGTTCTGTTCCATTGGTCTATATCTCTGTTTTGGTACCAGTACCATGCTGTTTTGGTTACTATAGCCTTGTAGTATAGTTTGAAGTCAGGTAGCGTGATGCCTCCAGCTTTGTTCTTTTGACTTAGGATTGTCTTGGAGATGCAGGCTCTTTTTTAGTTCCATATGAACTTTAAAGCAGTTTTTTCCAATTCTGTGAAGAAACTCATTGGTAGCTTGATGGGGATGGCATTGAATCTATAAATAACCTTGGGCAGTATGGCCATTTTCACGATATTGATTCTTCCTATCCATGAGCATGGTATGTTCTTCCATTTGTTTGTGTCCTCTTTGATTTCACTGAGCAGTGGTTTGTAGTTCTCCTTGAAGAGGTCCTTTATATCCCTTGTAAGTTGGATTCCTAGGTATTTGATTCTCTTTGAAGCAATTGTGAATGGAAGTTCATTCCTGATTTGGCTCTCTGTTTGTCTGTTACTGGTGTATACGAATGCTTGTGATTTTTGTACATTAATTTTGTATCCTGAGACTTTGCTGAAGTTTCTTATCAGCTTTAGGAGATTTTGGGCTGAGACAATGGGGTTTTCTAAATATACAATCATGTCATCTGCAAACAGGGACAATTTGACTTCTTCTTTTCCTAACTGAATACCCTTGATTTCTTTCTCTTACCTGATTGCCCTAGCCAGAACTTCCAACACTATGTTGAATAGGAGTGGTGAGAGAGGGCATCCCTGTCTTGTGCCAGTTTTCAAAGGGAATTTTTCCAGTTTTTGCCCATTCAGTATGATATTGGCTGTGGGTTTGTCATAAATAGCTCTTATTATTTTGAGGTACGTTCCATCAATACCGAATTTATTGAGCGTTTTTAGCATGAAGGGCTGTTGAATTTTGTCAAAAGCCTTTTCTGCATCTATTGAGATAATCATGTGGTTCTTGTCTTTGGTTCTGTTTATATGCTGGATTATGTTTATTGATTTGCGAATGTTGAACCAGCCTTGCATCCCAGGGATGAAGCCCACTTGATCATGGTGGATAAGCTTTTTGATGTGTTGCTGAATCCGGTTTACCAGTATTTTATTGAGGATTTTTGCATCGATGTTCATCAGAGATATTGGTCTAAAATTCTCTTTTCTTGTTGTGTCTCTGCCAGGCTTTGGTATCAGGATGATGTTGGCCTCATAAAATGAGTTAGGGAGGATTCCCTCTTTTTCTATTGATTGGAAGAGTTTCAGAAGGAATGGTACCAACTCCTCCTTGTACCTCTGGGAAAATTCAGCTATGAATCCATCTGGTCCTGGACTTTTTTTGGTTGGTAGGCTATTAATTATTGCCTCAATTTCAGAGCCTGCTATTGGTCTATTCAGGGATTCAACTTCTTCCTGGTTTAGTCTTGGAAGAGTGTAAGTGTCCAGGAAATTATCCATTTCTTCTAGATTTTCCAGTTTATTTGCTTAGAGGTGTTTATAGTATTCTCTGATGGTAGTTTGTATTTCTGTGGGGTCGGTGGTGATATCCCCTTTATCATTTTTATTGTGTCGATTTGATTCTTCTCTCTTTTCTTCTTTATTAGTCTTGCTAGTGGTCTGTCAATTTTGTTGATCTTTTCAAGGTCTCATTTTTTATGGCTGTCTAATATTCCATGGGAGATATATATATATATATATATCACATTTACTTATCTAGTCTATCATTGGTGGACATTTAGGTTGATTCCATGTCTTTGCTATTGTGAATAGTGCTGCAATGAACATATATGTGCATGTGTCTTTATGATAGAATGATTAATATTCCTTTGGGTATATACTCAGTAATCAGATTGCTGTGTTAAATAGTAATTCTGTTTTTAGGTCTTTGAGGAATCCCCACATTGTTCTCCACAAATGATTGTACTAAATTACCCTTCCACTACCTGTGTATAGCGTTCCTTTGTCTCCACAGCCTCGCCAGCATCTGTTATATTATTGACTTTTTATGATAGCCATTCTGACTGGTGTGAGATGTTATCTCATTGTGGTTTTGATTTGCATTTCTCTAATGATCAGTGATAGTGAGCTTTTTTTCATATGCTCGTTGGCCACATGTATGTCTTCTTTTGGAAAGTTTTCATGTCCTGTGCCCAATTTTTAATGTGGTTCTTTGCCTTTTTCTTGTAAATGTGTTTATGTTCCTTATAGATGTGGGATACGAGAGCTTTGTCAAATGCTTAGTTTGTGAACATTTTCTCTCATTACGTAGGAAGGAAATCTGTAGATTGACCGTTCCTTTTGCTGTGCAGAAGTTCTTTAGTTTAATTAGATCCCATTTGGAGGTCAGGGATTTTTAATCTATCGTGTTCCCTTCTGTGGCACCATTGACAATAACATTGACTGGGTGCTCAATAATGTGCTCTCAATAAATATCAATTGAAGAGACAGTGAACTGAATAAAGAAATAAAGTTACAGGTGTGTGGAATGACTTGCCAAAGGCCACGTTGATTCCTAATGTTAAAACCTCACAAAAGTCTCAGGAGGTGTGAATCAGTTTGGATACAAGACCCAGCTTAGTCAGCATTCTTACAGAAGGATTTTCTTCCCTCACAGGTATATTAAGTAGATGGGTCACAATGGAATGTAAGGTATCCTCTCTTCCTTGTTTTATCTGGGAAGATACCTATCTTTAGGCCACTATTAAATCCTTAACATTTGGGAGGACAGATGTGTAAGTCTTTAGGAATTTTTGTTAACCTTAACATGATTGTAACTCTAAGGGAATTTCTTAAGTGTAGTCTTACCTAAACTTTGACTTTCTTGACGTCATGTTCTATTTTGTTTGTTTTGTTTGAAGGATCATCTTGGAGGTGCCGTGTGCAAATATCAAACAAAATGTTATCTGTCATTTCTTACAACACGGCTTTCATAAAACAATGTTTATCCAAAACAAATGAATTTAAAAAATAGAACATAATTTAAAGTGGAGTTCTTTAAATTCAATTGAATTAGCTTTATGGAAAAGCTTGCTATATTGAAATTGTTTCTCATTTCCTTTTGTCTAAACAATGCTCTGTACAACTGTGCTAAGGAATCATTTCTTACACATTTGAACTTGCATAAGCACAGGAGTTCGTGACACCCAAAGTAATATTACCACTATACCTTTCTGCTGTCTATAAAGACCTCAAGCAATCTATATGAGCTGATATGGTTTGGCTGTGTCCCCATCCAAATCTCATCTTGAATTGTAGTTCCCATAATCCCCATGTGTCAGGAGAGGGAATCATGGGAGGTAACTGAATCATGGGGGCATTTACCCCGTGCCGCTGTTCTTATGATAGTGATTGAATTCTCATGAGATCTGATGATTTTATAAGAGGATCCCCCCCTTTGCTTGGCACTTCTCCTTACTGCTGCCATGTGAATAAGGATGTGTTTGCTTCCCCTTCTGCCATGATTGTAAGTTTCCTGAGGGCTCCCTGGCCATGCAGAATTGTGAGTCAATTAAACCTCTTTTTTATTTATGCATTATCCAATCCTAAGCAGTTCTTTATAGTAGCGTGAGAATGGACTAATACAGGTGCCAAGTGAAAATTGTTCTCTAAGGATTAACCAACCATGAGAAAGAAATGTAAAAAGAACCACTTTTTCCAGATCTCAAGGAAACAGATCCATCAATGGCATGCATAACTGACTAGCTTTAATTTGTATTGTCCATTTGCAGGGATACACATGTTACAAATAAGATAAATATGGTAGGTAAGAGGCATGGTTGCTTGGTTCTAGGATTGTCATAGAGACAGAGGTGAATGGGCTACAGTTTGACCTACCCATTTATTATCTAGAATAACCTCTAGTTTAAAACTGATACAATGAGGATCCATCAACTAAACTTATGAAATATTACCAAGTGCAAAAACCTTACAGATTGTCATACCATATGCCAATTCATTTATCTGTGTGTTTGTTGCTCACTCATTTTTTAAAAATTTGATCAAGAAATAATTTAAAACAGTATTTGAAGGTACACATAATAGAGCAAGGAAATTAGGTTAAAATTGTTTGGTCAAATGGAATAAATGAAGGATAGAGAAAATAGGTCAGAAAGTAGGGTCAATTTGCATTTAACTTCCAAGTAGGCATGTATTCTTTAAATGATCAATCTAAAAGTTGTAGAGATCAAATATTTGTTTACATGGGGTATAATTTGCAGCTATCAAAAATTAAAATATAAAAAAACTACTAGAAGTTGCTGCGCCATTTCTAAAAGCATAAATTTTAAGAGTTTCTTAGAGTAGCATGAAGAAAGGCAAAAGATGGTTCTTTTTGCTACCAGCAACTCCTACCCCAGTCTAACTTGTGGTCAGAAAGTCTCTTGGAAATAATAGAAAAGGGCCGAGAATATTGAATATCTCCTATACCTTAATGCTAAAATGTTGTCGTATCCATAAAAACATCTGTGATTAGTAAAGCGCTGGTAATCATTTGAATCAAGTTAATTCATTCTACCAATTTATGGAGCATCTGCTAATTCTAAAATGCCATAAAATGCCATACTAGGCACAGTATCATAGAATATAGTTCTAGTCAAAGAGGGGATCACATAGGAGAGATTATTGTTTGAAGGATTTACATAACTCATATGAAAGCCTTATGAAAAATAGATATCAAAACTTTTCATATTTATCTGACTTGTTTTATCATTTTAATCTCTTATGAGGTCTCTGCCTTCTTTAAAATAAAAAACTAGAAGTCAAAGAAACTAAAGCATATTATAAAATACTCTCCTATCAAATTAGTTGTTCAGAAAAAAAAGTAGATGCCCAATATCCAAAGAACATGTTGAGTGGTACACAGTATAAATCAACAGTAAAACCTTCTAAAAATTTAATAATTTCAAGTTTATTATACAATATTTGGTCAAACAGGATGACTTACTCAAGAAATAGTCCAATCCTATTTTTCCTTGACTCAGTTGTAATGAAGATAGAGTCCATATGATTTTATTTTGCCACTATAGTTAGAAAAATTGTCATTATGTACAGTAGACAAAAAGTCCCTATAAAATTCAAAAACATGAACGAATATAGGTGCATGTTCAGTCTTGTTTTCAAGATTGTTCCAGTTATCCAATGCTGTGTAATAATACACTGTAAACTTAGCAGCTTAAAACATCATCTTTTTTACGGATACTGAGGACCAGGACCTCCAGAGGGTCAGCTTGACACTTGTACTCCATGGATGCCAACTAGATCAGTTGGGAACTAGAGTGGACTAGAAGATACAGAATAGCTTCAGCAACCTGTCTTGTACCTTGGTGAGAACAAGTAGAGGGCTGGGTCAGCTGAGCTACCCGCTTCTCTATGTGATCTCATGGTTTCTCCAAGCGATCTTTCTGACAAGTAGTCAGACTCCTTACATAACAACCAAGGGCTTGAAGAGGCCAGCCAAAGCTGCCAGGTTTCTCACACACAGGCTTGGCCTTGATCTGGCAAAGTCAAACTTCTCCCACATTCTATTGGCCTAAGCCATTACAGGCCACTCTGGATTCAAAGGGACCAAAAACAGACTTTATCTTTCTCTGCAAGTAATATCAAAGAACTGTGACCATCCTTAATCCTCTACAAAAGAGTAGTTTCTATTGTGGTTTAATAACAATATACATGTCATAATACTAACCAGAAGTAGAGAACAGATTGGTTGACCCTTAGGATGCTGTCCATGCCTGTTATTTATTCATTTATGCCATATGATTTTTCCGGGTATAGTTAGGTCATATAATACTTTCATCATGTTTTAATAAAAGTTGAAGATTTTTTTAAAGAGGAATGGATATTAAGGACATAAAATGGCCCTATTTTTAAAATTCATTTTATATTGGGTTCAGTTTTCTCCTGTGATACAGATTTTGTTGCATAATTCTACTTGTGGCACATTTTGGGGATTTATGTTTAAAGCCAATTTAAGAAAGAATACTAATCACTAAGAAAAGCAAGTACGCCCACACACATATATATGTATGTGCATACATGTGGATATACATATATGCATACATATGGATATACATATGTAAACATACATGTTATATACATGGATAAAATTGTATAGATACACACACACCACAATGGCTCAAATAATCCTTTAGGAAATAATTACACCAAAAAGATTCCCTTTATTTCTTTATAGTCATGTTTAGGGTAAAACACTAAATAGAAACGTTAAAACCAGTGCCAAAAGAAGACATTACCGGCATGGCCAGAGATCTGGTTTTTTTGATCAATGGCAACATTCTCTGTTTCTGCAGCTTTTGATTTACAGCTTCAGAAAGGCTTTGAAAATATAATAGAACATCTTTAATTAAATCCCCCAAACTCACATTCACAGATAAATAATAATCCATCAGCTATTTTATTCTCTAACTGTACCCCAGAGAACTTGACAGTCTTAATCACTTCAGCCATTTATACCTTCATTTGGGCTTTATTTCAGTCAAGCCATTTAGTGGAGTTTATCTAAATTACAGTATCTGTTTTCTTATCACACGTTCAGAGCTGTAACACAGAAACTAATTTCAGGTGCAAAATAGAATATCTCAGAGGCCCAGACATCAGTAGTACAGGCGCATTAGAATGAAAAGTTACCTGTCACTAACGGATATTTGTCTCTGTAATGAGCTCAGGTGAAAGGAACTGTGGCTATAACAAAATTAGGGGATACCAGTAACATTATAGAATTCTAACTCTGAGAGAATATACAGATTTTTGTTTTCAAGCTCTGGAAGTGAGAACATTTTGAATAAGATATATCTTGAAATATGTTCCATTACTTATTTTGGGAATAGATAAGGAGAATCCCCAGCAAAGGAAAACACCCCTGCTATTGCTCCAATATCATATCATGTAGGTGACGTTTCAGCAGAAGCAATTTAATCACTTATAACAATTGTCCTTAACATGACATCATTCTGCAAAGCTTGAGTGGTAATCAAATGGCACTGTACATAATGATATCATTTTAGTATACATATTCAAAAGGGACATCAAAGCCAAATTTATTCACTTAGGAAAAGTGGATTTTTTTTTTTCTGTTTTAACTCTCAATTGTTCCAGAGTAGCCTCATTGATTCAGAATTTAATGTAACATGTTATGTTGATAGCCTTGCAGATATGTCTCCATGGAAAGGTCAGCATGATAATTCCTGAAATGAGTATCTCATTCATAAACAGCAGAAGTCATTTACTTCATCACCTAGTTTCTCTCTCCATCATCACCTTTTGACTTTTGAAGCCTTTGCACTCTATGCTGCAACTGAACTCAAATACTTTCCACTACCTCCATAGACAGCATTATCCTTCCATTAGAGAATTTCAGATATACTTTTTCTTTTGTCTAGCAGTTTATTTCTACCTTTTTACCTGTCTTCTTCCTATTCATCTTTCTAGTTCAAACTTAATTTTCTCTAAGAAGCCTTTATTCCCTAACTCACACCCTCCTGCACCTCAATCCCTGACAAACTGGTGTGATGGACATAGTTATGCCTCCCACACCACTTCAAGGATAGGCTTGTTGCTCAGCTGCTTGGAGTCCTGTCATCAGGTAGTGCTCAGTCGATAGCATCTTTGGTATCACTTAAGCTGTAGAGAGACACTTCATTCAAGGTCACACTCTTTCCAAGGTAAGGTGAACCATGTTAAATTATTGGTTGATATGATGATATAAAGACCCAGCCATTTTGGCCCAAGGAGGGGAAGTTTCACAGGACATTTCAGCTCTGGAACTTTCTGTAGATTGACTAGGCTAACATCAGGCTTGAAGATAAGCTTGACTTCACCCTCTGCCCATCATACTTCCTTCATCCCCTTCAAATGCTGATCCCAGGGTAGTCCCTGATAAATATTCTGCATTATAAACTCTAACTCAGAAAAGCCAATGTGCTAACCATAATTATTAATCATTATACCTTGATCTTGTCATGCCATATTATTGTGATTGAAACAATTTTGTGGTCATCATTTTATCTCTGCTTAACACGAGAAGATAAGTAGATACTCAATAAATATGGAATAATTAATGGCTGGATTAATGAACAAATAGATTTCTTGAAGACAGAATTTTGGGCAATATTGTTTTAAAGAAGAATGTCTACCATCAGTAAATAGATACTGCTCAATCCAGTATCATTCCTTGGAGAATTTTAAAAATTCCATCTGAAGTTATCAGTGACAATTGTTATAGACCACACTTTCTACCTAAGAGATATGTATTGAATAATGGCTTAGATATTTTGCAAATTCTGTTGACTCTCCTAGACACCCTCTTTGCACTGTTGTCTTTTTCCTACCATGCAAATTAATTGCCCGTTTCTACCTTTTCACTTTCGTATTTAGCAATTTAATAGACGTAAATAAGCCTGAATTATGAAAAGAAAACAAATACAAACCATGGCAAAGCAAATGAACAAACCAAAGGAAAAATAAGTTTACAATAAAATACAGTAAATTCCTTGTGTGTATACAAATTTGATAAACATTCCAAACTGAATATTTACAAGTTAAAAGCTGAAGTTGGCAATATTTTTAGGAATTTATGCAATAACATTACTTCTACTCTCCATGAAATTGAACTTCTAATTCTGACCTTAATACTTATATATAATGATATTTTCATTGAGCTGTATTAAAGTGCAGAATTCAATCAGGTTAAGTTGAAGGAATTTTTATGGTTTCTAGACTACATGACAACCTAAACTTTTGCTTTCATGAAGCTGGAGGTATAGACTTTGACTTGTAATGACTTTACTATGTCATGAGGATGGTTGTAAATAGGCTGGGTTCTGGCGTCCAGTTTGAATCCTGCTCTGCCACTTACCAGCTGCAAGACTTTGGAAAAATTGTTTACCCACTATGGGACTTAGTTTCCTCACCTACAAATTGGGATAAAAATTGTACCAACTTCCTAGAATTACTGGGTTGATAAAATGAAATTATACAAATAAAGTGTCAGTGTCTATGATTACCATTAATGCTCTTCATCTACACAGTGATAGTCTTCGGGTAGTGAAGGTAAGAATATTTGACGTTTTGTAGAATAGCCCTTTGCCAGACTTGATTTTATCTTACACCTAAGTAAGGGATCTGAAGAGTAGTTCGCTTTTTTTGATTTTTAATGGAATGCATCTCTAATTTGGGGAGCTGAAAGGACTGATGAAGCAGTTTCCTATTGTATTTACTCACATGCTGTTGCTGAGCTTGTTGAACATGATCTGTTTCCAGTAGTCTCCTTGCAGTAGGTTGTTCAGAGTAAAATGAAAACAGAACCCGATACCCAATAGTTTATCATGTTATTCCACCTTATCAGTTATCCTACCTGATAAATTGTTAGACAAGACCTGAGACTCCTGATCATCAGTTTCTTTGGGATGTCTGTTCGCCTTGGAAATCAAAGTATCTTCATCAGAGTATGTTATTCATGAATGAACTTTCTAATAAGTGGGGTGCTGTACCCTAAGAAATGATTATATTTGTGGGGGAGTACTCACTAATTTCTTTCTCATGCTTCAAACTTTCATTTTAAAAAATCTAATGCATTAACAGATCTTGTTTATTTTTAAACTGTTTTCTGCTCTGGACTCATATAAGCCATATATATTTTAGTGTTACTTTATACTACTTTGTGAATTCTTATCTTTGAAAAAAAGAAGAGAATGAGATGGGGGTTATAAAATGATTATGGAACATTGCACAGAAATATTATTTGGCATTTTATTTGAGTGCATCATTTCATATAGGATATTGACTTAGTTCCATATTTAACACTGCAGACTAATAATGATAAAGTTGAATTTAAATGCTGTCCTACAGCATTCCCATTTTATATATGATCCATAGAAAAGTTTATATAAACTTACATTTACACAAATGATACATTTATACTCAATTTAGGATATTGCATTTATACTTTGAAAGAAATTAGTATTCACATACATTAATTATTTAACACTAGAATGTTGATGCTAATATTAGTATATAATTTTCTTCTCAAATTGCAATTTTGGAAGAACTGTAAAGATAATGTTTAACTTTTTAAATACTAATTCATAATATCCAGTAGTAGTCATAGTGAATAATTAGGAATCATTTTGATAAAGCTCAGCATCATATTCCAGAGACATAGAGGGATAGATGCTTTGGTTGGCCCAGTACACGACTAACTGATTTGCACAATTTGCTAACACATTTAGATTCCTTTGTGAACTGCCTGTACATATATAAATTGTTTTCATAATAGTAAAGTGGACAGAGTCTATTATGACTTTCACACAATGCATATTTAGAAAGAAGTCAGAAGGAAATTTTTTCCGATTAATATTCTATAATAACTGAATGAAAGTATTTATTTCACAATTCCACAGAACATAGCTTCATGGTTGTGTCCCTTATCCCTAGCATGATTCTTGGATACATTATTTTAAAATATTTGTTAAATGAATAGTAGTCTTTGGCTGTAGGCACTGGCTATAGGTTGATTTGTATCGTCCCAAAATTCATTATGTCGAAATCCTAACTTTTAATACCTCGTAATATGACCGTGATGATATGATCTGCTTAGAGATTATCAAGTTAAAGTGAGTTTATTAGGTTGAGCTCTACTCCAGTATAACTGTGGCCTTATGAGAAGAGGACATTTGAATACAGAGACAAGCACACAGAGAGAAAGCCATGGGAACATGAAGACAGCCATCTGCAGGCTAAGGAGAAAGGCCTAGAACAGACCCTCTCTTCACAGGCATCACAAGGAACCAACTCTATAGACACTGCAATTTCAAAACTCTAGCCTCCAGAACTGTGAGACAATGAATTTTTGTTGAGTTAGCTGCCCACTAATACAGCACTATAAGAAGCAGAAACACTTGAAATGAGTAAACAATTAAGTCTTTGTTGATTGACAGACTTTTACCAAGTTCAGGGAGGGATCAGCATCTCCCCTTGGGTTAGCTGTGAAATTTGAACCTGGAGCAGCAGATCTCAGTCCCATCCAAATCACACTAGCACGGATATACCACCATGGATATGCCACGAGTTACAACAAATAGGTTGCCACAATCTATTTATCTTTAATGTGATTCAAAATTTGGTGAATAATTTACATCTTAAAAGAAGTTCAGCAGATCCTAAAAAGTGTGATAGTCTAATTCCCAAGATGGAAGAACACTCAAGCAGGAACACTAAAACAGAAAAATCTGCCAGATAATAGAGAAAAGAATGTGGTTATGAAAATTTTAAATATATTAAAAATCGCAGCAGTCTCAGACCCTTTGACATGGGGATAAAACACCTGACACACCTCATTACTCCCAGGGGGCATCATTGTAATTACAGCCATCTAGCCAATAGCTCCTAGTGACAGTGCAATCAAAAATTGTAAGTTACATTCAGCTTCTTTTGTGAAAGACATCAGTAAAATAAGTAATAATACATTTTGAAAAAATTTCCAAGAGGAAGAGTTAAAAATAAAAATCTAGAATTTCAAAGAGCCATCTTTATTTATATGACAAAATGTGTTATGTGGAAGAGCTCATTCTCTGATATTTCATTGTTTGTCTTTAACTTTTAACATTGCCCTCTCAGCTCTCTGCCAATAAAAGCAGAATGTGCACTGAATATAGTGCTCCAATGAATCTGCTGCCCTAAAAATATTAGAGTTTATTACATTGCTTTAAGAAAGCAAGATGATATTCTCCAGTGAAGGGAAAGATCTGCATTGTACTACGTAACACAAACAATGAATAGAAGGGTGAAGAAAGTAGTCAGAGAGGCTAACAGATTTCCTGACATTCTTTATTCATACTATTGCCATGGATTCAGGTATTATAAATAGGCTTTTTTTTTGCCTTAGTAACTTTGTTTGTTGTATAAGCAAAACGTGACAGATACACCAGCCTCAAGTCTACAGGAACCAGCATGGAAAATTCTGTGCTACAGATTTGCTTGACTGAAAATGTATACATATGTGCTGTGTAAAATTAATGACTCTGCTAAATATTTCAATGTTCATAAAATATTCCAACTTCTATTTCCTTAATGTAGAGATTTTTTTTTTTCAATTCCTGAAGTTTGGCGTTTTTGAATGAGGGAACAATGACACATATGCCTTTGTATAAGAGTACTCATGATTAACAGATTTTCATAAAGTATAAAATTTATTAAAATATTTACATTTTACCAAGAAATTTAAATGAAATTGTTTAGGAGACTTCTATAAGCTCCATCCAAAAATCAAGGATGAAATTAGGGAGAGTTTAATTCTTACCAGTATGTAGGTATCGAACCAGTGTTAACTATAAACCCTAATTAAAGGGTTCAATGTATCCAGTGTCTTAGTCTTTTCCCCTGAGAAGCAGAGCCTAAGAATGGCCTTATGTGCAGGTAGTCCTATTTTGGGTCTGAGGGAATAGGATGGAACTAGAAGGAGTAAAACAGAGAAAGAGTGAAAAATCTACTGAAGGGTGAGTTAAATAGGTGGTCACAGCCAAGGGCAACTAGAAGCTTATCATGCAGATACTTTTTTAAACATGAAATAACACCTCAGAATTGTTCACCCAAAGTATAGAATAAGGAACTTCATTTGCCAACTACCATCCCCCACTGACCAAGGGTCATCCTACAGAGTATTTATTCCCTTGCATTTCTAGGTAATACATGGCTGGGTGTTGGAAGGATCAGGAAGTCAAAGCAGAAGTAGAGGTGAGGTCAGGTTATATACCTACAGGAAGTTGAGTAGGCAGAAATGGAGAAAAAGGTGAGCTAATTGAATGCGAAACAGGGCTAAAGAAATTTTTAATACGTACACTATTTACTTTTTGTGCCAGACATCTGATTTCCATTACTTTACTTTTCAACAATATTAAACCTTTTGCTGGTAATTAAAAACGGGTAAAAATATTACTTAAATGATAAGTTAGTTTATTATATCCCACAGGTTTCTAATAATAGATCCAAAGCTTACTAAGACATTACACGTAATAAGTATTGAAAACCAAATATTAATATTCAATTATAGTCATATTTTATCTCCAATAATTCATAGATAAATATGATATGTGCAATTTTTACTTATGTGTACTTGCTGGAAAATAATTATGAAAGAGAGTTTAAAAATCTAATAAAAGAAATCTTTACCAAAGATGATGAAGTGTAATGAAACAAATCCTTAGCATTTAAAATCTGTTGACAAAAATCAATTAAAAGGCAAGGTCTTGCTCTGTCATCCAGGCTGGAGTGTGGTAGCATAATCATAGCTCAACTTACTGCAGTTTCCAACTCTTGGGTTCGAGGGATCCTCCTGAGTAGCTGGGTCTGCAGGCACATGTCACCATACCTGGCTAATTTTTTGTAGAGATGGGTGGGGTGGGCGGGGGTGTTCTCACTATGTTGACTGGGCGTGTCTCAAACTCCTGGCTTCAAGTAACCCTCCCACCTCCCACCTCAGCTTCCCAAAGTGCTGAGATTTCAGGTGTGAGCCACTGCAACCAGCCAGGTTCTGGCATTTTAAAGTTTAAGCCTTTTCCCACTTACTAGCAATTCTTGTTTGGGGGTGTGAGGGCCAAGATGATTAAAACATAATGGTAAGAGTAATAATAAAGAAAGTAAAGCAAGGTCTAAAATTTGCCAAAATTTTAGGAAATAATAGAAAATTAAAAGAGTTCAAGTTATCTAGACCTAATTATCAGTTTACTCCACTACTTTATTCTTAAATACTCTTTGTCTTTAACATTTTATTTACTGAATGACAAGGAATTCTATGAAAAGACAGATATTATTATCAAAGTCTAATGAAAACAGAGGATAGCTTAAATCAGAACTATCTGATAAGAATATTATATAATATGTAAGAATATATATGATAGATTATATATTATACTATATAAGAATAATATATAATCTGGCTTTGAGTAACAACAATCAATGTCACTGAGAACAGAATAACCTAAATAAAATGTCCATAACTGACATATTTGTAATTGAACATATTTATGGGGTACAATTTGTTGTATATACATATATTTCTGGGCTCTCTGTTGTGTTCTATTGGTCTATATGTCTATTTTTATGCCAGTGCCATGCTGTTTAGTTAATCTATCCCTGTAGTATATTTTGAAGTCAGGTGGTATGATTCCTCCAACTTTGTTCTTTTCGCTCAGGATTGCTTTGATTATTTGGGATTATTTGTGGTTCCATATAAATTTTAGAACCACATTCATCTATTTCTGTGAAGAAGTTGGTATTGTCATTGGCATATTGATAGGGATTGCATAAAATCTGTAGATCACTTTGGGCAGCGTGGCCATTTTAACATTATTAATTCTTCCAACCCATGAACACAGGATACACTGCTATTTATCTTTCCTTAAATTTCCTTTATCAATGTTTTATACTTTTCAATGTAGAGATACTTCGCCTCCCTGGTTAAGTGCATTAAATAAGCTATTTTAAAAACAGAGAACCCTATGGTTAAGGTTGCTTTTATTCTCTAGTGAAGAAGCTCACAGAGGTCTAGGGGCAGTGTTTGTACAATTGTTTAGAATACTCAATCCTAGTTTTCATTGATTCAGTTTTTACTCTAGGACTCATATTACAATATGTAAAGCCATTTGTTGATCACATTCCTGAAATTGTGGTTTTAGTATATGAAAACCACAGACTGACAAAACGTCCTCTGTAAAGTGACATTCTAGGGCTTCTGCAATGAGGATTGCCTTTGTCGAGGCAAATAATTTTAATGATTTTTCTGTTTAGCCAACTCATGTTAAAAAGAAAACTGCACTACTTTTTTGAGCTTATTAGAAGAAGTGGCCAAACCCTCGGCCACAAAGATTGTTAGGAATGTTACAGATCTGCCTGTATCAGATCCAAGTTTATTTGACACTAAAATTTTAAAGAAAATTATCCAATGTGGTGACTTAATGCTCTAGGTCTTACATGCACTTGCCATTTTGGTACTAAAATTAAAATGGCATGCTATTCTTTTGCCTCTTGTATATATGTATTAATAATCAAGAAGATGATTTTTCAGAAATCTATCTTTGTAAAATCTATTTTGTGAAGTATCATTGTGACTCTTGCTTCATTGTGATTTATTGTGAATCTTGTCATTTCCAATAAATTAGGGAAAGGTTTCTAATCAAAATGAAAAGTTTCCCCATAATAAATTAATTTTCCACTTTTTAGTTTCTAAAGTCAAAACGGGATAAACAAGCACTTTATTTAAAAAAAACATTGTTGATTCCTTTGAATAACACATGACCTTTGATTACACATGACCTACATGTGTAAGCCTTCTTAATAAAGCCACTTTAAGTATAACCATTGTCCTGAAAAATAACTCTGTGATATTCATTATTAATCCTCAATATAATTCTGACTCAACTTCCTGTGTGTCAGTTCAGTCTGAAAAGGAAACTGACTTTTTACTGATCCCAGATCAACAATTCATTAAGTTTTAACTGTTCCTGGTGACATACAAACTTGTTTTAAGTGTATAGGCATCACGAGTCCTTCAGAAAGCATGTCGGTAGGAGGGCCAGCAATGCAAAATCATCTCTGAGGATAAGGCATGTGTTTGCTTTGAAGGTTCTCCATCACTTTCTTTACTTTTTCTTCTTCTCTGGATGCCCCTCATCTACCTTGTCCTATCTTTTGTGTGCCCTTCCTAACACACACACAGTCTTACACACACGCTTGGAAACACACACATATTATACCCCTCTGATTCTGCCACAGTGACTATTTCAGTGGCCTCTGAATCTGAGGGATGCTCTTAGTGAATATTTGAAAGTAAAGCATTGTCTACAACTCTGGGAATTATAGCGATTTCCTGATCCCGCTAAAACTCCACTTTTTCTCCTCAATGTTGGCTGTAATCCTTTCTTTGTTATGCCACAGGAAATATAAGAAATCAAATTAAATTGATTCTTTGAAATGTTTGAGGGCTTATTCTTTTCGTGGGTATTAAAGTGGCTTCATTATTCATTAAAGGATACTTTAGAAATTCCATATGTATTGCTTAGCATTGTGAAATCCTAAATATGATAGCTAATTTCTATTTGAACAAAGCATTTTCCCTTTGGGCAGAGGCATGGGTCTGCACTGTTGGGTTTATTTTTCAATGTTATTCAAAAGAATAAAAGATCCTTAGAGAGAGCTGCAAAGTAAATTAAAAAACTCTTCAGTAAATCACATAATTATGCTGTTTCTTGTTGGATCAATATTGCCCTTTTTTAAAATGAGGTATTGGTCTACAAATAATAATATATTCACCTAAGTGTCTATAGAAGCATTTTAAAAATAATTATAAGTTTGAATTTTAGTTCCTTTGGCTCACCATATTAACTAAACATGCAAACTACATTTTAACCTTAAAGGAAAGTGGCCCAATACTTTGCCAATTAAGACTGTATAAATTAGAAACTGACATGCCTCAGAAATAGATAAGCCAATGTTTGCTTCTGGAAGTCTCCCCACTTTTCATACTAGATTGCCAGATTTTCAATCCCACTTACCTTCTACTTTTGTTTTATAACTAATTCTATAAACACTGCTTCATGATTAAAGTATCTCACACAATGCATCATTATATATTGCCTGCCCTTTCTTTGTTTTGGTATTTCTTTTTGATTTTGTTCTTTTTGATTGTTGCATTCATTTTTTTCTTTGCATTATTATTATGTAAAAATCAACTCAACACTATTTTTATCTCCTCTTCTTAAATTAGCGACGAAGAAATTCCAGTTTTGTTACTAGTTCAAGATAATGATTTTCCTAACCAAATGTAATTGAATCTGTAGGCAGAAATATCTCAAGAAGCTTTCTTTGCTCAAAACTATATCTGCATCACTGTTAAATGTAATTTCAAGTATAAAATTTAGTAATGTAAGTTCATGCAGTGGTTTACTCTTTTCTCTGTGCCTGTGATCTCACATTGCTTTCCACATTGTAAGTGTCAGCCTGTGAACTCTCTATTCTGATGTATATATTAGGTGGCTGCAAAAGTAATTGTGGTTTTTGCCATTACTTTTATGGCAAAACCCGCAATTACTTTTGTAGCAAACATATATATAAATTTTATATATTATAAATTATATAACATATTATAAGATATTATAATATTATATATATGCATATATAATATTGCTGCATTACAAACCACCACCAAACTTTGTTGCATTTATTGCTCATGATTCTGAAGGTCATGGGATTGGGCCAGGCTCAGCGTATTTGGTATGTCTCTCCTGATGCCAGCTGCCATGGATCTTCTGGGAGCCAAGCATCACCTCAATAAGGTGCATGTACTGGCTATTGTGTGGGATGCATTGATTTTCCTCTACATGGCCTCTGATTCTCTTCATTTGGTCTATCATGATTAGACAGTCTAGCCCAAGTTCTATGTTTGGTAGCTTACTTTCAAAAATGAATACAGCAGTGCAAGACCTTGGTAAGCTTAAACTAAGAACTGATATAATAACACTTCTGCTGCATTCTACTGGTCAAAGCAAGTCACAGGCCCAGTCCAGATTTAAGTAGAAGGTAAAAATAACCTATTTCTTGATTGGTGGAATGATATAGGTATATAGGATGAAGAAATTGTTGGCGACCTTCTTTGCAGCCAATCTATCATAGTATATACGCATATATTGTCATTTTCTAAATGATTTCTTTATGCTGGTCTGTAGAAATACAATTTTAAAATATTGACTTTGTGTCTAGTGACCTTCCTAAATTTATTAATTCTAACAGTTGTCAGTAGATTCTTTAGGCTAGATAGACAATTATGTTTCTTTATATGCTGTGAAAGAAAGCCTCTTTTGTTTTTAATTAATTTTGATTTGAATTAGTCACCCTTAGCCTTTCACCATTTTTCTCCATTGCATTATTGGCATTTGTCAAAAGTCTTCTGATTCTATTATCTTTGTAATTAGTAGTGTCCCCAAATTCTCAAAAACCTGAGATATTGTACAAGCAACAGCATTTTCTTCTACTGTCATCCCAACCCACTTCACCACAGTGAACGATGGAATTTCTACACTATGCTGTGGGCTATTCTATACTTCACCTTCAACCAGTGACTGTTGTCAGCCAGCTGGTAGATTGACAGATTCCAAAATCCTATTTTAGTATTTGCTTCCTTGGAACATTACCGGCACCAACTGTCTTAGTTTCCCAGGAAATAGACTCTGAGATGAGAATTGGGGGAGTGCCCTCAGGATTAACATCTATATAAGGAGTGAAAAAGTCTGAATGGGCAGAGGGAGAAGTAAAACTGTGATGAAATAGCAACAAATTTTTCAGCCATTCCACGGGCAGCTCTGGAGCTAGGATGTCCCTTCAAGTGGTCCAGATCTTCATGTCATTGCATCAACTAGTCATTGGTTGTCGACAGCCTTCCAAGAGGGGATGCAGCCTTGAGCAAAGCATATATCTTTGGCTAAGGAAAATTCCTAGAGTAGGATTTGACTAAGGGGCTTGAGTTGCCAATACTTCCAGCACTTGGGAGAATGACTGCCTTAGTCTCAGAGTGGTGCATTATAGGATCCACTCTACCAGGATTCCAGCTAAAAGTATGTTAGACCTTTTCATTGTTTCTCATATATTTTGTATTTTTTCTGCGATATTTATTCTTTTCTTCTCTGTATATCAACTAGAATATTTTGTACTGCTTTATGTTTCAAATCACCAATTCCCTCTTCAATTCTAATGTGGAATTTAACTTATTCATTGGGTTCTTAATTATAGTTACTTCATTTTTTTGTATTTTAGAATTTTCATTTGATTATTTTTCATAGATTCCATTTCTCTGATGCAATTATCTCTGTTGTCCTCCTATTTTGACATATTTACTTTCAGTGCATATCTGGAAATTTTAA
Organism: Macaca thibetana thibetana; assembly: GCF_024542745.1. Lineage (NCBI taxonomy): Eukaryota > Metazoa > Chordata > Mammalia > Primates > Cercopithecidae > Macaca > Macaca thibetana. Next base: position 71,278,840 of record NC_065592.1, read on the forward strand.
TATTTGTATCACTTATGAGTATGTTTCTGTTGTCTCTTTTATTATTATGACATTTTTTATGTGCCTAGTGATATTGCATTTAATTATCTACCCCGGGTTGCCATACAAAATATCATTAACTGGGTAGCTTTAACAACAGGAATTTATTCCTCAAAGTCCTTGAGGCTGAGAAGTCCAAGATTAAGAGGCTACCTGATTCAGTTTCCTGGTGAGAGGTCCCTTCTTGGATTACAGAAGGCTGCCTTTTTGCTCTGTACTTGTGTAGTGGAGAGAAAGAGAACCCTGGTCTCTCATCCTGTGATTATAAGGCTACCAACCTCATCTAAACCTAACTACCTTCCAAAGCCCCATCTCCAAATCCCATCATGTTGGGGGTTAATGCTTCATTTTGAGGAGGACACAAACGTTCATTTCATATACTGGACATTGTGTGAAACACTGTAGAAGCTACAGAGAAGATTCACTCTATCTAGCAGGCAGATGGAGTAGAATCAGAATACATCCCTCCAAACAAGAACTTCATGGAGAAGAGGATGAGGTTTAGAATTTTCAAAGTTCAGACTCAGCTTGCTTCTAGTTTCCTCCAACTTTGTGTTATACCCCAAGAGGGCCCCAACTAAGAGCCTGACATGTTTACCAGGGACTCTCCTTCCTTATGGGCTCTCAAATCTAATTTTTATCTCTCTAACAAAGTTGCCAACAGCTATCAGCTTTTCAGTTCCTTATTTGTTTGGGTTCATAGCCTTTTACCTTGTAAGGCTTAAGAACTGCAAAGGTCTCAAGGAAAACCATCTCGAAGTGTTGAGCTAACTCCTGTGTTCCTCTCTTCTCTCATCAGGATCTCAGTCCCTCAATTCATAGCTATCTTAATTGATATATAACCTAACTTTCTGTCTCCCTAGCTATTTGACAGTGTAGAACGCTCTACCAGCTTCTGTTGGTGGCAGCATCTATCTGACATCACTGTCTCTACCTGGTAGCTGCTTAAGAAAATAGCAAATGTCCCAAGGAGAAAAATGGACAGTGTGTATGTATGTCTCACCTCCAGTGAATTTACCGTCCTTCCAGGATCTTTGTCCCAACATCCTAGCAAGCTCAAAGCTCTCTAGTGCCTTAAAAAATGCTGCTTTGTCTGTGTGTGTTTTGATACAGATTTTCTAGTAGTTCTAAGCAGGAGATTGGTCTGTTACAAGCTACTCCATCATGGCTAGAAATGAAAATAATGCAACTCATATTTTGATTGTCACCTCACACCCCCTTCTTTATGATAGTATAATGACTAAGAACCAAGAATTAAATCCTACAGAACTGGGACCTTAGCTGTGTGACTTTGGGCAAGCTATTTAACCTCTTTGTGCCCTTTGTGTTTCAGCTTTCTCATCTGTAAAATAAAGATAATAATTTTACTTATCTCACATATTTGTCAATAGCGAACAAAGCAATGGATACAAAGCTCTTAGTACAGTACCAATCACGTAGTATGTACTCAAAAAATATTTACAGATATTCTCAAATATGTGACTTAAATATCTGTCCTTAGATGTCAAATGCTTTCATTACTCCTTCACATTCTCTCTACTGTTTTTTGTTTTTTTGTTTTTCAATACTGGTGTCACCCACGGTTTTTGTTTGTGTTACTGCTGTTTGTTTGGGATTTTTTTTTTTAATTCTTCATTCTTTCCCATCAATCTGGATCAGACTTTTATTTCCCATCAACATATTATCTCTGAGCATCATTTCATCATCGGGAAGAAGAAAGAATTCTTGAGTGCACACCATGTGCCAAGAATGTGCCAGGACTGCTGAGACCCCAATGTCAAATCCTATTAGCTACAATAACAAATGAGCTTTTTAGTAAGAGTAAAGCTGACTGTATTATATGAATATTTTCTTTTGGTTAGTATCATTTTCACCTTTGGCCAGTTCAGTGTTCATTAGAAAATGATGTGACAAACCTGTATGAAAAAGAACATTAAATCCCAAGTGGTGTATTGCTGAGCCAGAAGCATGGGGTGTATTTCTAAGTTCAGATTATCTTCTGCCCAGAACAAAGAATAAGAAAACACTTTTGTTGTATTTGAAACTGGCAGTACCACAGGTGAGGCATACAAAGACATTTCAAGCAATTCAAGTCTTAACTCATTTTCAGAAATATTTTATGGTTTACTCAGTCTTAGAGTCTTTTTCTTGATTCCTAAGAAATAGGGAGAGAGAAATAATTTGAAATTATATAATGTTTTATTATTTTAACATGTGCATATTTCCTTTTTATATTGTATGTAACACTGGTATAATTTTTTGTCACAAAGACAATACTATTACTTGCTACTTAGGGACTTTTTAGAATTAAAGTGTTCTTATTTTAGAAATAATGGTTAGTGTTTGTTAAAGGCAATATATAAAGGCAGGGCCATTGTTTATGGCTGTGGAGGTTATGGATGGGACAACTCTAAGTACCATCATCAACTGTTAGACCTCATAAATTGTATATTTACAAATATGTAATTGACCATTAAACTTGACAGTTTTCTGATAGATGGAAGTAAAGTGTTTGCAGAAGCTGTGCATTTTTCTATTATGGACAAGGCATGCACAGCCAAATGGCAGCCTTATGAAGGCATAAAATATTAAAGAGATATCACAAAAATTATACCACTGAGAAAAAAGACCACTGTTAAGGACTGGTCAAATATTTTACCAAATTATCTGCATTTATGAAAAGATATTTTTTTCTTTACAAATACATAGATACATAAATGAAATCACTGCTATTTGGTAACTTGAGATACTGTTTTTTTTAAATAATTTAATTGGTCATGGGCATCTTTCCATGTCCTAAATATTGAGCTACATCATTATTTTGGTGGTTATGTTGCATGTCGTCATATATGTGCAGAGGTGAATATTTTATTTGCTCAGTCTCATCAATGGATATTTGTTGTTTCCAACTTTCACTAATAGAAAGAAGCTTGCATTAAACATTCAGTGCACACACATATTTGTTTAACTATCTGACTGTTTTTGAGCCAAATTGTTAGACCCAAAGTTATTCACATTTGTAAAATTTTGATGTATATTCCTCAATTATAGCATAGGTATTTTAAAATATAATGGCAGTAGTCTAGAAGTACTACTTTAAGAACTATCACCAATATGTGTTAGAACCTATCATGATAACAAATAGGGGAGGCAGTACCAGCTAGTTGAACACACATGGAAATCCTTTACTACCTATTTTCAGCAATGAAGAAATATGCTTTATATTTTAAAAGTTTACTAAATATTTTCTGTTCATTAGATAAAGCTAATCTTGTGAAAAGTAAAATAGTTGACACCTCAGATCCACTACAGAATATCAGTTGATATTTTGTTTGTGGCAATTAAAATTATAGTTATTTTCTAAAATATTAAGCTTTATAGTGATTAATCTGTTGATAATTTTAGCTTAACTTTAACAAGGAGAAATTTTATAAATCTTTATTATAGTGTGTGGTAGTCATTATACTATGTGTATTTTAAAAGATCAGTTTAACCTGGTTATAGAATTTCTGAAATACATACATTTTTTTGGGAGTAACTACCTTTCCTTACCACTGAAATTTAGATATTACATATGAAAGTCTTATATCTGTGCTGGATCAAAGATAACTGAAAGTATTTTGATTTAATACTTTGTTCAGTTGTTGATAAATAAAGCAAAATACATTGTCTATAAAACATTTTTCTTAAATTCATATATTAAGTTTAATAATTTTTAAATATGAAAATCTAATAATTGTATTTTGTTTTCCTTGCAGTCATCTTCATAATGTATTTCTTACTGTTAATGAACACATTTATGAAGGCAAATTGTAATTTTGCCATCTGTGTTAATGTAGGTCCAGCCATGAAAAATCCTTGACAAATTCCAATAACTAATAAACTGGGTTTTATATTTCTTATAATACCGAAAACATGAACAAAGAAAGGATGATATACTGCTTCTGTTAAAGTTTATAAACAATATACATATTGGGGGTTTTCTTAAACTGTTTACTTCTAAGCAGAATTATAGGTCTCCTAAGCCTTACAACATCATGGACCTGATTTTATGTTGTTTATTATTTCTGAAATAGATAATATTACTTTCACTTATCAAGTAACTAAAGTAAAACTGTTGAAGAGTCATTAATACAACCTTACAGTACTTCAATTAAATATGACTAGACAAATAAATCATAAGCTAGTTTAAAACCAGCTACTCCTATTTTATTGTTTAGAAATAGCTTGATTAAATCTGATATAATTTTTAATTATCAGAATATATTATTCTGTTTTACAATGAGATCGTCTTCATTTTCCAGGTGTATGTCATTATGTTACAGATAAATGATACAATATTTAGCTTTTTATATATATCGTGTGCGTGTGTGTGTGTGTGTGTGTGTATAATAAGGGGTCTATCTTTAGAATTCATAAAACTAAGCTTACCCAGTGGTACAATAGGATACTCTTGTAATATCTTCATATGTGTGTTCTCATGCAATTTTTGCACAAAATATTCTGCAAAATTAAGCCTTGCTGATCATTTATTGCTTATCTAGAAAGCCGTTTCCTTCTCTACTACACTCTTTCTACTTATTAAAACAAGTTTGCTTATCAACTAAAAGCCCAAGTCAAATAACTCTTCTTTCTATCATATCTCCTTTTGAAGTTCCATGCAAAATTAATCATTTCTTCTATTGTACTCTTAAACCAGTCTGGTTCAAACATAGCGATATTACTACTGATCAAAATTTAGAACTGATCTCACTTTCAATGCTCAAGAGCAAAGACTATGTTTAATCCATATTTGTATAGACAGTAAGTGGATAAATGAATGAGTTGCTCAGGTATCTTATGATATAGACATTAATAACACTTGTAGCCAATAGTATATACAATATCTCATTTAAATTCACAACATCTCCCTGAGGTGGGTAATAGCATGGCCATTTTACAGATAAGAAAATTGAGATACAAAATAGCTAGTTCACTTTCAAAAGTTGCAAGGCTAATAACTAAAAAATGTTGTATAAGTCAGTCTACTGCCGGTCACCATCTTAATGAATGTCTCTCACTGAAGATTAATCTTCAAATAAGAGCTCTTACTGTCATTAATATAAGGTGCAAGAGATATTTAAATCCTAACATGACCAGTGAGTTATGTCTGTTTTCTCTAGTACTAATCTCCACATGGCTAACTTTGGGCTAGATTCATTTTAAACATAACAAACTGAATAACCATCAGCATGGCTAAGCAGAAAACCCAGTTGGCCTTCTCAAGAAGTGAATGGATCCATTCAGAAATACATCAATGAGCATTTCCTTCATGCTTAATACTTTGCCAGGCACCCAGAGGCAATGTGAAAGTCGCTCTGTTCTAAAGGATCTGAAAACAAGATGCCATGCAAGTCTGATGTATGTGAACTTAAGTTGAAAAGATTCTCTTACACAGATGAGAAAGGATAAACAAGAGCTGCAGGAGTCAGAACATTTCATAGAGAAAATGAATTTTTAGGGAATTTGAGTGGAGAGTAGAAAAAACATTTCAGATGGAATCAAAATCAGACAGCAATTGGAAACAGGACCTAATTAGATGTTTTATCAACAGAAAAGAGAAGTGAAGGATTTATTTGCCTTTTCCAGTATGAAATGGTCTCACATTATATTTGATTAGCATATGTATGTTCAAAGTGCTTTCACAATATTTTATTTAATCCTGACACAAAGTCTGAAAAGTTGGCAAGTTGATCTTATTTTATAGATGGCAAAACTTGAGTTTTGAAGAGGTTAAATGACTTTCTAAATGCGATTTTTAAAAATAGACTAGCATTTCCCATGTCACTACAAATATTGCTACTTCCAGATAATTTCATGTGCTTTTAGTCAAGTTTTGTTGTGACTATAGTTTTTTAACTCAACATCCCTCATGATTCTTTTGAATTTTTTAAGACCCTGAGTTCAAACTAAATATGATGGTTAATTAGAAAGAATGAACTGGAGATTTTTAGAATTGAAGGCATCAAAGTAAAATTGTGCCCTCCTTAGCAAGGAGAACATGCAGCTGTTCCAAATGCTTTTGGATTTGCAGAGACCCAAAATAAGTATGCTTGTGATAGAACACAAACCTCTAAGGTTTTTACTTGAATCTGTTGTTTGCATGTAAATTTGGGATTGATTTTAACATAATGGAAAATTATTGATGTTTGTGGAATGAATCTATATCAATCTGAATTTATTTTAGCTCAGACTTTAGGATTAAAACTCTAATTTTACCAAGCAGATTAACATTCCATTTACATTTTTATCTGTGACAGCTTTCCCTAAATGCCTTAAAAATAACAATCTGCTTCCATAGTACCAATTTTATAGCTGAAGCAAGTGAAACTTAAAAATGGCTGCCTTATGTGTCCACCAAAGAATGGGATAACAGCTTCATTAACCCCAAAATTTAAGACTATGCTTGGAAGGGGAAGCAGTATGTCCAGGTTTCTGTTCATTGGTTTATTTTGTTCACTGATCTTACTTGGTATACATAAGCTGTTAGCAGAAACCCAGATTAACTATGAGTGCAGCAGACAAAATTTATATTGTGAAAGTACTTGTATTGAGGGAAAAAAACAAATATTTTCCCAGAGAACATCTGAAAATTGTGAGACAATAGGTCTTATGGGAAATGAGAACAGGATTTGAATCAACACAAGCTGGTTTAGGGCTTTATTCTGCTAGTCACCATGCGACTTTGAAAAAGCTATCTGGCCAACTAGTGTCTGAGTGTTCCTGCCTGTCAAATGGGTAGAACAACAATAGATTGAATGAAGAATACAAATAGGTAATGGAAGACAGATATTCTTAGGAGAAAGCAGAGCATGCTAAAGTCCCGAGGAAAAGGGAGAGCACGTCCTTGAGCATATTGTGGAAGTGGAGAATAAGGCAAGGAATGATATTAGAGAGGAAACCAGAAACAAGCTAAATTAGAGCCTTAAAAGCCACACAAAGGAATTGGACGTTGTTCGGACAGCAATAGCATTCACCAAGTGTGCTCTGTTCACAAGGCAGTGTTATCAATTTATGTACATTATTTAATTACCATAAACTCCCCATGAGGAAACCAAGTGTCAGAGAGGACATGAGGCTCATTAAAGAGCACAGCTATTAAGTGGGAGAGATGGGACTCAAATCACATTCTGCCTTATTTCAAAATCAAGATTTACCCACTCATAACACTGCATGGAAAGATTTCTTTTTTTTTTTTTTTTTTTTTTTTTTTGAGACAGAGTCTTGCTCTGTCACCCAGGCTGGAGTGCAGTGGCCGGATCTCAGCTCACTGCAAGCTCCTCCTCTCGGGTTCACGCCAATCTCCTGCCTCAGCCTCCCGAGTAGCTGGGACTACAGGCACCCGCCACTTCGCCCGGCTAGTTTTTTGTATTTTTTAGTAGAGACGGGGTTTCACCGTATTAGCCAGGATGGTCTTGATCTCCTGACCTCATGATCCGCCCGTCTTGGCCTCCCAAAGTGCTGGGATTACAGGCTTGAGCCACCGCGCCCGGCCGCATGGAAAGATTTCAAACCCAACCATTAGTTGATCAGATTTTCATTTTAAAATGAGTTCTCTAATTTCAGACAAGAGAACCAATCTGGGGAAGAGGCCTAATTAAGACAGACGAGTTGGGAAGTTGATTCAGCCATCTAGAAATGAGATGATGGAAGCTGGAAGTAGGACAGAAGCAATACCCTCAAGAGATATTTTGAAGATAGAATCAATTGGACTTGGCAATTTACTAGGTAAAAGTGAGAAGAGAAAAGCAGGAGATGAGAATGCACCCAGTTATTTGTTTTAAAAAAAATTTCCTACGTCTATCCTATCTTGTAAATAAACTTAGACATTACTCATTGTTACTCAAAAGCACTCTGCTTTTTTTTCTTCTGATCTTCAATGATGCCGTGTCCTCTCCGGAAAAGAAGTGCTTGCCACCCCATCCTATCTGACTAACTGGGACAATGAAATCAACCTTTCCTGCTTTTAAAGGCTTTTCTTGCTCTTCCAAACACTTGTGTCTTTCACTTCCACTACTGAAATACTCATATCTCTGAATGTCTCTGTTAAAGAACATATTGAGAACTACCTGAGTATTTTTTTCACCTTAAATTTACTGGGTCAAAACTTTTGTCCTATTACTGATTCCTAAAGGGTAATCTTATGGCTTCTTGTACAGGTTAGGTGTTAAATCAGTGTCTGTTGAATTTATGTTCAGTTGCTTGTAAGCGAATGAAGTGAGATCCACTAATTTAGCAAATACTTTAATTCTTGGCTCATAAATCTCATTAGAGAGGGTTTTTTTAATTTTTATATTTTATTTTGTTTATTTATTTTATTTTTGAGACAGGGTCTTGCTCTGTCATCCAGGCTGGAGTGCAGTGGCGCAATCTCGACTCACTGCAACCTCTGCTTCCAGGATTCAGGTAATTCTCGTGCCTCAGCCTCCCAAGTAGCTGGGATTACAGACACATGCCACCACACCCGGCTAATTTTTGTATTTTCAGTGGAGATGGGGTTTTGCCTTGTTGGCCAGTCTAGTCTCACACTCCTGGCCTCAAGAGATCTGCCCGCCTTGGTCTCCCAAAGTGCTGGGATTACAGGCAGAGGTCTTTTTTATGCCATCCAAAGGAACTTTGTGACTCATAACCCCTGTTTTTCTCTATCTCATTTCTGTGTTTTACTTCCTTCATAGCAGTTATTGCTATCTGAGCAAAACTGACTGCATAATTACACAATACTTAAATAAATAAACAAATACGTAATTAGGTCCAGTTTGAAATGCAATGAAAATGCAGTCCTCTCGTTAAAAGGTATAAAGAGTTTCAGGAAGGCAAAAGCAAAGCATTAAGTCAAGTGTTTGGCCCTTCTAAAGTCAGGGCCTTGTGTGATCATATAGGTCATATGCTCTTGATGTTGGCCAGCTAGGTAATTATCTTTTAAATTTTATGTGTTTCTATTTCTTTCATATCTCTCCCTCTCTCCATTCAACTCCATGGAAAAAGGGAGAATGTCTGTCTTATTCTCAATGTCTCATGGGAAATAAAAGATGGGAAGATGATAGCTACCTGGTATTTGTTGATTAAAGAATTATTTTAGGCTTGAGTCTCACATTTTGAAACTCTTGAGGGTAAATTGTCCTGTCAAAACTGTTTCTTCCATGTAATTTGATATGATGGTTCTAACCTTGCAACACAGTGTATCTAAGAGATGATGAAGATGGGTTGGTTGGTTTGTTTTTAATTAAAAACTAACACTCACCATGTTGAATAGAGCTGATTATTATCCCTAGGATATGTCCCTGGACTAAATGTACTAGGAAGACTCAATTACCACCACCCCCTTAAAGCAGTCCTTCCCTAAATGTATTTGATATTCTGTAGGCAATAATTTTAGAGATATTGCTACTCGTTCTACTCAGTACCTATTTTTTGACGTAAAGACCTTAATTCTCCATCCTTGCCAATCTTGCCTCTTTCAAAAGCATTGAATCAACTTCTATAAAGGAAAAGAAAGAACCTGCCTGAACACAGTGAGAGGTTAATTTAAGCTATTGTTTCTGTGACATGGTACTATTCCACTAAGTGTAATATCTTCATCAGATGGAATTCAAAACTTTAGGGGAAAAGAATTATGGCCTTTCAGGCACTCAAAATACCTTTTGAGATGTATGTGAAAAACATAATTGAAGAGTTTGTATTGTCCTTTGAGAAGATGTCAGAAGAGAGTTTGAATCCAATCAAACATTGTTTTAAATAATAGGAGGTGAATTCTCAATAGAGCTATGCGATACTCATTTCTAAAGGAAACAGAAAAAAAAAAAAGTGTTGCAAGGGAAAATTCTATGCTTTCCCAGAAAATTCTCTCAGTTTTATAAATGTGGATTCATCCCCTAAAGTCCAAAATTGAACTGGTATCAGTGATTAGGTATTACATGTAAGGGGCAAACTCACTGTGAAATATAATACAACCTGTCATTGAGTGACGGTCACATGGCAGACAGTGTGATTACTACTTTAAAAATGTTATCTAATTTTATCTTAACAATCCTCAGGGACAGATATCCCTCCCCTGTGCTTTACAAGTAAGGAATTCAGAGCTTAAAGAAACTTTATGTATTGACCAAGTTCACAAAGTTTAAACAGGGCAGAACCAAGATTGCCACCACTGTTCAGTTGATAAACAAATAGGTGACATGGGCTTCACAGACTTTTCAAAACAGAGAGTTTATATAATTTCTAGTTTGGTTTTCTTTGTTTTTTTCAGATAATGATGAATAAACATTTAATAAGAAAATTCTGACAGCATAGTCCATTATAAGGTTCTGTTTAATTGTATTTGTGCAAATCATTTCTTGCTTATTACTAACCAGTTAAATGCAGAAATGTGATTTAAAATAAAATGCTGCAAGATATTTTATAACTTGTTTGCCCAAAATGACTGTCCTCATCACAAATAGCTGCATGGAATAACAACCCTACATCAAGCTGGAGTGTGTGATGCATTTCGGTATAATATGAGGTGGAATGCTAAGTTCCACTGCCAAAACGAAATCCCTCCACTGATCTTAACTCTGAAATATCCTTAGTGAGATTTATTCATCTGTTTTACGGCACTGGGTTCAGAAATTCTTGAGAGAGTACAAAAAGTGTCCCAGAAATTGCTAATGTATTGGCTCATCAGAGCCCATAATTTATTAGACTGTCTTATCAAAAACGTGAAATTTTGTGATAAAGGATAGGTCCTCTTTTGGGGGATGGCGCATGAGGACAGAGAAGTCCGTAAGGTCCTCTAAGAAAAACAGATATAAGTAAAAATATATGTAGTAGAGTGAAGACAGGTGTAAATGAAGACAAATTTGGGATGGAAGTTGGAGTCCGTGGAATGAGAGTCTAAACCCCTTTGTGTAGTGACTGGGGTGAGATGAGGGCCTTGAGGAAAGTGGCCTGAGGCTGGGAAAGGAACTGTAGGAAATGTGAAAGGGAGATTACTAAAGAAGAGAACAGACTGAGATTATAATGGCCTTGGGGGATGAGAGTCTGTATCTGTGCCCAGACCTGTAAGGGCTGCATGCTGGGAAGGCAACCACAGTGGCTGCAGTGCTGGCAATGTAAAGTCAAGTGACAAGAAGCTACACCCATAGAAAAGTAGGCAACCATTTCAGTAGGCCCGGGTGCTTGAGATGCAATGTGGTATCATATTATACTTGTCACTTGCCACAAATACCAAATTTACAAAAAGTGAATTTGTTTTCATTTGAAATAAGGCATAATTATTAAAATATAAAAGTGGGTGATTTGTCTATTTGTAAAACAGAAACTGACTCTAGGTAATTCTGGCCAAAGAAAAAAGAAAGTGCTGTCTGTATGATTTGGGATAAAATTGAGTTATATCTAAAATTTGGCTGTGTAATCTTTTTCTACTCTGGTGGTTCAGACACCTAGGCATAGCAGAAAGATCCTGTGAATGTGGTCATAAGACATGGATTCACTGTGTAGCCCTGGCATACTTCACTGACCTTTTCCTGGCCTCAGTTTCTTCACTTGTAAAATGACAGGTTTGGTCTAAGTGATTCCACAGGTCCCTCTTGCTTGCAGGGTCATAGGGTCACTCTGCATTTAGTATTTCATTTCCCTACACAGAAAACCTTTTCAAAAACACACGTTTAATTCCCTAGGGATCTTTTTTATGTGTGCATAGTGCTGAAATTCTCTGAGTTGTGAATTCTTTGGTTAATTTAAAACATGAAGAGAAATGCTGTCACTTAACATGCAGGCACTCTCGCCATTTGCCTCTGGTGGTAATGGAAGTTGCCTGTTTAGGTCCTTTCTTCAGGTGTCAGACAGCAAGTATCTCCTTTCAACTTTGCCACATACAACAATTTAGCTCTCATTTCAGAAACGTTAGCAAAAGGCTATTTCCACTTCATGTTTAACGACTTCAATGATGCCTATGTAGTAAGTGGCATTGTATTACATCCAACCATATTTTAGAGTAAAAGAGTAATTTGGCTGCTTTTGTTTAGACAGTTCTGGATATTGATGATGATCTTCATAGGCACTATTTCCACACAAACCCACAGAAAATGCTTACAATTGAGAAGAAAATAACGGTTTGCTAGCTTAGGATTTATTTTATATTTGGGTCGTAATCTTAGAAGCCACAATTTTATGAGACAAAAGTCTTTGTTTTCACCCTTGCCTTGATTATATTAAAAAAAAAAAAAAAGACACAATGCTATGTATCTTCGGGGAATTTATTGCAGACTAATATATTATTGGGAATTGAATAGGAACATAAAGTACGTCCCAATCTGGAGTTTAATATTTAATCTATTTTATGTCTATTTTGATGGATACCCACCTTGTGGTTCATTTCTTTTTCAGGTTAATGGCATATTTATTTTTATAGTCAAACATACACACACACACGCGCGCGCACACACACACACACTCAAAGAGGTTTTGCAGCTGTGGTAGAAAAAAAAAGTAAACACATATATTTGGCCTGCTTTTCATTTGATGAAGGCATGCACGCACCCACACTTATTCTAAGCCCCAATTTAGGTCACTGAACATCACCCAGTCAGTTCATCACAGCAGCTTCTGCTTGTAGCACAAGTGTGGTTGCAGAGTTCTGCTGCATGTGTTTCTTGTTTGCATGTTTATGCAGGAAAGTATGTTGGGAACCCTTGACATGTGGCAATAATAGTTTTAATATACAGTAGTAAGATGTTGTCATTATTCAACCCCTAGAGTAAATGTGTATAAATAACATAACTAAAATACAATTTCAGTGAACCAGCATCATGGTTGCTTTCTGGTGTCTTTTTCTAATGCTAATCCCTAAAACTTCCTGTTTCAAAGCCTCTTTTCCCTCCACCAGCAAAAGCCACATGCTCCTCTTTTCCTAGCAAGGAATTCATAGTTAGGTTCTGGCTACTCTGGGTTTCTGCTCTGCTTATATTTTTAACAAGGATCACATGTGTGGATTTCTTCCCAATGGGGAATGCTTGTGTATTTCTGTGTGGGGAAAGGGAGACATGGAAAGGATCCAATGTAAGCTGGACATAGGAAACAAAAAGATGAACTATGAAAAGCAGTGACACAAATCATTTTTCTTTTGATGTTTATGTCTAAAAGTATTTCATTTTTGGTGTACATTTCCATTGATTTCTGAGTTCAAATCATGGAACAAACTTTCTTTTAATATAATTTCTGTCTGTGATTTATAGCAAAGCTGTGTACTGAATTTCAAGCAACCATTACTGAAATACCATATGGACTGAATGCATATTTCATTGTATTGATTTGTGCCAGTAACCTCTGGTCAGGAAGCCTACTTCATTTATCTAAACAACTGATGCTGTCTTTAAAGAAATCTAGCATTTATTGAATTTGTATAAGGCTGCTCAGTGAACCTTACTATAATTTTCATTGTGCCACATTACCTTACAAATGTGTTTGATAAAAAATTTATTAAAAATGAGTTTCAAATTTTCTTCTCGCAGGTAATAAAAGATGGTAGTCAATCAGGCCAACATATTATACATTTCATTCATTCATATGCTTTTAAATAAAATATTTAGATCCAATATTAGACCACAGTTTTTATCTTTATCTGTATTGTATATGCTGAAAAAATATTAGAAACCTTAGATGTTTCTAATCTAAAATATGAGTTAATATATGGATTAAAATCATTGAGATACTGATATCCAGCAAATTTGAGAATCAACCGCTCCCCTGGTACTCTCCTAGGATTTGAAAGTAACCAGTCCTGGACTTTTCTGTGATTTCTTGGGAAATACATTTTTCTGCTTGTTGTAGTTATTGATTCTCCCTTATGGTGGGTTCCTTTGCTTTTGTGGCTTGTACATTTTATATTCTGAGTTCATCTTTAGTGACTTGCTTTTCAGTAGAAATTTTAAGTGTTCTCAGTTCCAGCAGTCTCCTTTAATATCTTTTTCTGAATTTACTTCTGTTTACTCACCAGATGTGTTACTGGTCTTGAATTAGTTTAATTTTTATGGCTTTTAAAAATTACATTTAATACTGCATATTTGAAGTGGTAAATGATTCCCGTGTCAGGTTACTGGACCATGTTACTAGGAGTGGCCCAAGCACACAGTTCCAGATTTGGAGAAGCTCAAGGTAAAATAAAATATTCAGATGAATAAAAAATTACCTAATTCCAATGTAATAAATTCAATGATAAAGATATATTAAAAGTTGCTATTGGATATTGTCTTAGATTATGTATGCAAGAGCAGTGGCAGGTGCATAAAATATTATCATACAATAGCCCTGACTTTATAAAAGTACTGTGGGAATAATATACTGAGATAAGCTCAGAGCACATATATTTGTCTTTATATTAAAACAAAAAAGCATAATATGAGACTATTACCCATCTATCCTTGTCAGATAAGAGTATTCTAGAATAAAGACACATTTCAGAAAAGTTATCCTTCAATAATTGTGTCTAAGTTTTGATGAAAGAAAGTTCAGTCTCTTATATTCTTGATAAATACTGATCTTTTAAAAGACCTTAATATATTTTGCAATATATTGCATGATATAAAAAGTCTCTAACACACCAGACTAATGCCAATATTGGGAAATTTCTATTACTTAGAAGGAAATAATTAAAAAATAGAATAACAGGAAAAGGAAAATATTGTTACTGAGAGTGCACTTTGTGCCAGACAGTGTGAGGGATGTTTTATGTTCATTATCTTATTTAATCTTCACATTCATTATTTTTGAAAAAACGGCCCCAAATCTGAAACTAGTAAATGGCAGTATTGATTTTCAAACAATGCTCTGTCTGAAACCCCAAATCCCTATTCTTTCCTTAATATAATGCCTCTTAATCTAATGTCAGGTTCCTTAAAATATATTTTATTCCATTTACTAAGAAGTAAGTGGAAGCTGATGAAAATTATTCTTTTGTTTTCCTTTCTTAATTGAAATGAATCTGCTAATTGAGAGTGAGAGTTTCCATTTTATTATAATGTTCTAGGACTCTGAACAAACAAGTAATGCAGGTATGAATCTCAATAAGGACACATTTGTAAACACGGCACATACATTTTAGAATTATTTATATTTGAGCTGTATGGGTTGGGGAAAAATGCTTGTCGTACTTATGATTTTCTTACATGCTTTCTCATAAATGGTGTTTTATTTGTTTTAGATTTTGCTGGTTCAGTTGAGTACAGTTTCCAGCTGATTCAAAAGTTTAAGAAGTGATACCCAATTTGCACATATAATAATTTCCTTTGCTGTCAGAATGTTTAAGAAAACAAACCCAAAAACAAAATTGTGAGAAGCATCAATAATGATTCAGTCGGTATACTGATAAAGCAAATTTCCTGTGTTTTTTTTTTTTTCTCTCTACTGCCAGTGTTACTTTCATGGCTTTTGTTCATGCATTTACAGAATCCTGTCTGTTAAAATTAACCAGTTTAGATGTACTTCTAGGTAACTTACCCAACAGGCAGATTGTCTCCCTGTTCTTACAATGTCAATAAAAATTAAAAGTCTACTTTCCAAGTATTTGGGTTTTTAAAAAATTACTACACTATAATTTTTCCTTATATCTAAACCAAATTTTACAAGATAATTATGTCATAGGCAAGGAAACAATGTTCTTTTACCATAAATATAATAATACAATTGCAACTGGCATTTATGAAATGATTAGTGTGTGGAAGGAACTGAAATGAGTTTATGTGTGTTAGATAATTTATTCCTTGCAAGAATCATGTGAGGGAGATATCTGATTCCAAATTTTACAGAGGAACAAATAAAGAAACTGAGTCTTAGCAGTGTGAAGGCTACAGAGGGAATAAACAGTGGCACTAAAAGTGAAATTTGGCTTTTTGACTCTCTATTCTAAATCAATATGGTATAATAATTTCAAAATAATATATTTTGTGTTGACGGTAGAAAATTTAGGACAGGACAAAAATTTATTCATATCCTATTATTCAGAGTTATCCACTCTTAGTCTGATAAGTCTGTTTGGTGTACTCATTGTAGATACCCTATCTGTGTATATTTTCAACAAACTTTTTTTTAATTTAAAGAACTTTTTAAATTATTATTATTTTACTTTATGTTCTAGGGTACATGTGCACAACTTGCAGGTATTTTACAGATGTATACATGCACCATGTTGGTGTGCTGCACCCATTAACTCGTCATTTACATTAGGTATATCTCCTAATGCTATCCCTCCCCCCTACCCCTACCCCAAAACAGGCCCTGGTGTGTGATGTTCCCCTTCCTTTGTCCAAGTGATCTCATTGTTCAGTTCCCACCTATGAGTGAGAACATGCAGGGTTTGGTTTTCTGTTCCTGCGACAGTTTGCAGAGAATGATGGTTTCCAGCTGCATCCATGTCCCCACAAAGGACACGAACTCATCCTTTTTTATGGCTGCATAGTATTCCTTGGTGTATATGTGCCACATTTTCTTAATCCAGTCTGTCATTGATGGACATTTGGGTTGGTTCCAAGTCTTTGCTATTGTGAATAGTGCCGCAATAAATATACATGTGCATGTGTCTTTATAGAAGCATGATTTATAATCCTTTGGGTATATACCCAGTAATGGGATCAGTGGGTCAAATGGTATTTCTAGTTCTAGATCCTTGAGGAATCACCACAGTATCTTCCACTATGGTTGAAAGAGTTTACAGTCCCACCAACAGTGTTAAAGTGTTCCTATTTCTCCACATCCTCTCTAGCACCTGTTGTTTCCTGACTTTTTAATGATTGCCATTCTAACTGGTGTGAGATGGTATCTCATTATGGTTTTGATTTGCATTTCTCTGATGGCTAGTGATGATGAGCATTTTTTCATGTGTCTGTTGTCTGCATAAATATTTTCTTTTGAGAAGTGTCTGTTCATATCCTTTGCCCACTTTTTGATGGGGTTGTTTTTTTCTTGTAAATTTGTTTGAGTTCTTTATAGGTTCTGGATATTAGCCGTTTGTCAGATGAGTAGATTGCAAAAATTTTCTCCTATTCTGTAGTCAACAAACTTTTACATGTATCACAATTAAACATGTACAAATATGTTTACAGAACCATTTATAATCATGTTAGGTGGAAATAGATAAATGTCATTAATAGTAAATCAGATGACTTTGCCATTGTATTTTCATATACTAGAATCCTACATAGCAATGAAAATGAATAAACAACTATCATATATGATGTCATCATGGTTGATGCTCAGAAATTGAGCCAAAAAGCCAGACACCAAAAACAGGCATGCTTTTGTTTGATTTATTTAAATTTCAGTTATCGTTAAGCCAATCTACAGTATTATAAATCAGGTAATGAGGGCTTGAACTTAAATGGTGGTGGTAAACCTATCTAATCTATCCAAAAACAGTATTTTCTGAAATAAGAACTGTTACTATTACCATTTACCTATGGGAAAACTGAAGTTCAGAGAGGGTAAGTAATTTGCTAATTTTCTCCAGAGCACAATGCTAATGGCAAACTCCTAATTCAAGTCCAATCTGTTGAGCTCCAGAGCTCCAGTGCTCAGCATTATAATAGACAAGAATCAGAAAAAAGTGCCTTTTCCATGGAAGACATCTTCATCTCAAAAAGAAAACAGAAGAAAGAGTTCATATTAGATTTTTTTTTCAAGCCCACTATTCTTTAACCATTTTCTTTATCTCTACTATAAAATTGCTCATCAATATTCTCCTTCTCCACAGACTCTTTCTTCAAGCATCCAACTTCGTCAGTCTCTCTTACCCCAATACACTCTTTCAGTCCTGCTCCCTGATCTCAAAAACTTGCTTTAATCCTCTTGCTTTTGGGAATGGTATTGAAAACTCAAGAATATATAAAATATGTCAAAATGTTCCCTCTTATCAGTTTGGAATTGTGAAGAAAGAAAGGCTGATCTACACTGGAAAAAAATGAGTAAATACTGTGAATGTGAGATGTCTTGATTTCAGTGAAAAGGTAGAAGTTTGTAGAAAAGACGGAGGATGCTTTTCTTAATATTTCTTGAAGGCTCAAGTTTTTCAGCCATGTAGCATTCTTCTATTTCTTACTTCCTTTATTCATTCCATTTATTTATTTCATGGAATAGAACTACAGCTTAGTGTTTACTGCAAGTTTAATGTTCTAAGCCTTCTAATTGAGAGTGAAAGAGACAAAAGAAGGCAGATTTTGAAAGTCCCTAAGCCAAAATCAAAGTAATGGCCTAAACAATGAGTGGTCCTTACCAGCTTTTTAACAGCAGTTTTCAGGGGATAATTTTAATATGTTTCAAAAACATTTATCTTCTTAGGTATATAAACATTCTCCTTAAAATCTTATTTTAGCTATTCAGTTTTCTCAGTATATTTTATTCCTCTAAATAGAGTACAAAGGTAAGTTTTAACATTAGCCCTTCATATTCCAAACCAAAGTTATCCAAATAACAAATTTTTAATGTACAAGGAAAATAACAGCAAAATTAAATGGCAAACTTGCAATTTTTTTAGCACAAACAGATTAGTAAACATGCAGAAAATATGCAGAGCTCTGGTGTTTACAATGTTTTAGCAAATTACAAATTATCTCAAGAAAGAGAAAAGCCAAAGGACAAACATCAATACACATTCTAAGGCTACAAAAAAATGATTTCGGTGTTGGAAAAAATTCTTAGATGGAAACAATGATGATAATGGGGGAAAATACATTTTGTTAAACTGTCTCCCCCAAGGTATAGGATAAAAATTCAATTTTGCACCAACCACAATAATGTCTTCTAGAGAGCATGCTTTATTCACAGCTTTATTTTGCTTTAAAAAAGAATAATCTAACAGAGCACAGACCAGACTATAACTTAGCTAAAGCACAAGTCCTGAATTTACAATTTTATTAATTGAAACTGAAGCAGATTTACCCAGGCTAATGTTATGAAGCATGCCCTGGAGCAGAATGTTTCCCCATGAAATGTGTTTCTAGTGATGTCTATCTGCATATTTCTATTTAATTTAGGATGGCAGGGATTCTAATGGTTTTCTTTATTTTCACCTTATTTCTTCTACTGGAGTTAGACATACATTGTCGCTTTGCCTGCAACTTCTATGGTGATTGGTAACCCTCGAGGAACCTGAGAATCCGTCACTTTAATCCAGAAGCCATTGCAATTTTCCATGTTCAGTTATAACTTGCAAAAATAGGATCAAATAGAGTAAAGAGAACAATATTAAGCTGCAACTACATTGTAAATTTGTTATAACTCCTTTTCCCAAAATGCATAGCAGAGAAAATCAATATCATAATGTTATTTATTCCTACTGAAAAAATTGTCTGTGAGTTTCAGATTTTGAAAGGAATTGGGAGGAAATGAAGGAGAGTGTTTCCTATAAGAAATGCTTCGTGGCTGGAATAATAAAGAGCTGGTTGAAATTGACACATCATTAGGGCGCCACTAGGATGTTATCCTGAATCCAGAAATGATGGGGAAATAAGCATGATTTTATGGAGTCTAAACCACAAACCAGTTGATTTTGTTCACTGGGGCATGAAGTATAGAACGTGACATAAAGTAGGGACTTGGAAAAGACTAAATTAAACCATCCCATCTAGCACAGGGCCACATAATTTTGTTGCAACATGTCTTCAGTTCCCATTCTTAATATTTGGACTTCTTGGGCTCTGGCCTAAACTCTCTAATGTGCTACCTATGTACTCTCCAATTCTCTTGTCTTCATCCATGATCTCAGTGATAATGGTTCTCAATGTTTATCTCTAGTCCTAGACTCTCCACTGAACTACAGGTTTCCACATCCAACTTCCTACTTGACACTTGCACTCATATATCTAATATATGTCCCATCTACAATGGCTAAAATGTGTGTTGGTTCTAATTAACACAGATGATACAGATATAGTAAACCTGTATTTTCCTGTTCCAGTCTTGTTCATCTCAGTAAATACCACTAATATCCACTTAGTTACTAAAATTCCAAACCAGCAATTATCCATAATGCCTTTTTTTCACTCATTACTCTCCAATCCATTAGCAAGACTTGTTCCACCTTCAAAATATATTCCAGATCTATACAAACCTCTCCAGTTTTCTCCATCTCCAGCTACACTTTGGTCTAAACCACTACTAGCTCTTGCCTGGAAAGTTTCAAACCTGATTTCCCGTGTTTGCTCCTTCCTTGGCTTTCAGTTTTCTACAGAGTGGCCGGAAACATGTTTAAGACAAAACCGTAATGTCACTCAACTTCTTAAAACCCTCCAATGACTTTGCATTGCCCTTGCAATATAAACCCAAATTTCTTGGCACTGGCCTACTTGCGCTCTTAATCTGGCCACCTACCTCTCTAACTGTATTTTTTACCACTCTTTTCTGCTTACTAGATTCTAGTTACATTGGCCTTCTTTCTGTTGCTTGAATATAAGTGCACACAAGTCCTTGTGTGCTAACTATTCCTTTACATAAACATTCTATCTTCTTACCTTGCATGACTGGCTTGTTCTGTGTTGCTCAGGCCTGCCCATCCAATCTAAATATTCCTCCTTTGAGCTATATTGCATGTTTTATTTTCTCCATTTCACTAACTATCTGAAATTATCTTATTCCTTTATTTGTTTAGCTGTGTGTGGTCTTTCTCTTGCCTCTCCATGTCACAATAATGTAAGTAGAAAACATGTCCACATGGTTACCACTGTATCCCCAATGCCTAAAATAGCATACAAAACATATTGTTAAAAATATTCATTTCTTAAACATTTAAAATTTTGTTTAATTCAGAAAGAAAAAAATTAATAAATTATCTCTTACTCATTTTAACCCACTATATTTGCCTACTGATTTGTTTGATATTACACCATTTATTCACTGGATTTATCACATGGTTAAGATATTTTTTACAATGTAAGAGAACAGGGAGAAATGAAATAGAGAAATAGAGTTGTTTTTTATTGAAGTGCATGGAGGTATGGAGAGTGACTATGCAGTGCTTTCAAAATCTAAGGAGTGCATCTTACTTGAGATATGATTAGCTTCCTAGAGAGAGAGAAAGAGAGAAAGAAAGAAAATATTCATATCAATATTTAGAAATGTATCACAACTTATACATGTGATATCACAATTCTTGACCATTATTCATACATTAATCTTTTTAGATTAGTTCTGGTCTTTTTTTTTTTTTTGATATAGAGTTTTGCTCTGTCGGCTAGACTGGAGTTATAGTGGCACAATCTCAGCTTACTGTGACCTCTGCCTCCTGAGCACAAGCAGTTCTCCTCCCTCAGCCTCCCAAGTAGCTGGGATTACAGGCTTGTGCCACAACACCCAGCTAGTTTTTTGTATTTTTAGTAGAGACGGGGTTTTACCATGTCGGTCAGGCTGGTCTTGAACTCCTGACCTCAAGTGATCCAGTAGCCTTGGGCTCCCAAAGTGCTGGGATTACAGGCATGAGACACCGCGCTCGGCGCCTCATTTTTTTTTTTTTTTTGGCCCCCTATTAAACAAATGTTGAACCATCTCACCCTAATTTTCACATCCCATATGCCCTCTCACTACATCATTTTTCATTGCTTCTCTGAGCAACATTATGGATAATTTCTTCAGTTCTGCTTGCCCATTAATTCTTCCTTTAGTGGTATTTAATATATCGGTTTATTTACTTAATTTCCATTATTACATTTTTCTAAAAATTGGTACCCATTGAAAATTGTCTTGTTCTTTGGATTAATATGTCTTTCACATATTTGCTCTCGACATCTTTTATTTTTAATAATTTTAAATACTCATTTCATAATCTATGTTTGGAATTGCTTTATCTCAATGTTTTGGTATTTTTAATCTTGATTTTGATCTTTGTACTTACTTTCACTCATGATTTCCTCATGTGTTTTATAACTATGGATTTGAGCTTCTACTTAACAGGACTTTATTTAGAAATCCTAAATGTCCTCTGTTGAGAATGTACCCTTCCAGAGAAATTGGTGATTAAATGTATGAGGTAACAACACAGGAACACTTGTTTTGATAAATCTTCCTTTAGGATTTGTTTGTCCTTGTGGGTGGTATACATTCAAACCTGAAACATTTGTGAGAGATTTTTAGGAGAGACTTTTTATCACTTCTCCTAGAGATCCCAAGGCTCTTCTTTAAGATTGACAAATGTTGCAGGGAACATCCACATATCACTGACTGCATGTTAACCATTTCCACTTTTCTCTTCATTTTTGGCCACTGGACATTTCTGTACTATATTTTTTCAAGGGTGCATTACAATATTTGTCATATTTTATTCCAGTATTTCAAATATGTTTTGCATTAAGATTGTTTACTGTTGGTTTACAATATCTGACACATCTTTTTGGCAAAAATGAACCCACTTTCATTTGTATTTTTATGTTTTCCCTGTAATAAACATAAAGAACTCACAATTATGACTACATTAGTCCATTCTCACACTGTTGTAATGAACTCTCTGAGACTAGGTAATTTATAAAGGAGAGAGATTTAATTGACTCACAGCTCTGCATGGCTAGGGAGGCCTCAAGAAACTTACTATCACAGCGGAAGGGGAAGCAAACATGTCCTTCTTAACATGATGACAGAAAGAAATGCCGAGCCAAGAGGGAAAAGTCCCTTATTAAACTGCCAGATCTTGTGCAAACTCACTCTCTATCAGGAGAACAGCAGCATAGAGGTAACCACCCCATGATTCAATTGCCTCTCTCTGGGTCCCTCCCAGGACACATGGGGATTATGGGAACTACAATTCAAGATGAGATTCGGGTGGGTACATAGAAAAACCCTATCAATGACTGGAAGAAGTTATTTGTATTTCAGGGGAAAAAATAAGACATAACATTTGGCCTTCTTGTTTTTCAGAGAAAGGATGGTCTGTATTTTTAGCTCAGGGGCTGTTTAAAGAATATATGTAGTAAGGTCAGTCATACCAATTATCCTTCATACCCAGTTCCTTTCCCTGTTACCATTCACCTTCTGCCACTTCAGTCCAAGTCCTGAACTTACTCCTGACTGATATGAGAGATAAGGACTGGAGTTTGGATATGAGAAAAAGGAAATGCCAAAGGAAAGAGATATCTGATGTAATTAGAAAAGAGGGAGATTTCTCTGATGACTTGTGTATATATATCTGTATGTATGTGTGCATATGTGTATGTGTGTGTGATAGAGACAGATTATATGTATTATATCTGCATGTATGTATTTCAGTTATATTATTGAAACTCATAAGAATGGCATTGCAAAAATAATTTTCTATGCCCAGAATGGGTACCTATTCGCATTTACTTTTATAATTATTTCTATAATTGGTTCCACAAGTCAATACTGAAATAGCTGGCTTATTCCTACCACCTGCCTAGTACAGATATACAGAGAAGGTAATAATACATATTTAATTTTTTCTTTGCTTTATTTTCCAACAAATCATATGATCACAATATTGGGACAATATCCAACTTAGTATTCTGTTCCTGCATTCAAATGCCAGGATTCTTTTATAGAAAATAGACACCCTTTATAAGAATTAAATGGTTGAATATGGAGAAGTGGATGGGTAATTCTAAATGATATTTGAATAAATTTGCATCTGAAAGGTTCTCAGGAAACTTCTTTTAAGAGAAACTTTCTGTAGGTGCATATGCTGTCCATAAATCACTTGATTTGCTTTGACTCTATTTCCTCACTCTTACCAGCGTTGCTAGAGTCAAAGCAAAAGCTCCAAAATTGTTTACAGTATCTTCCTTCTTCTCTCAATCAATTGTTATACATTTAGTGATTATCTGTTTTAACTGTTAGGATTTCTGTATTTTTCAGATGCCACTCTCAGGACCTAATCAAAATTCTATAGTAGGTGGAGAGATGTGGCGGAAATGAATGGAAAAGATACTTGGCCTGAAAAAAATTGTGGGGGTTGGATAAAGGAAGTGAATTAGATCCGCAGTTAACAAATATAGATCATTGAAACTATGTTGTAGTATTAGAAGGACAGATTTTGATTGGTCCTATTATCTGGTGTTTTCAATCATGTGAAAGAAAATCTCCTTTTAAATGCCCTCAGAACAGATACTGGGGACATTTAAATATTCCCTGCTTTATGTTTCTCTCCAGGGAGAGTTTCTTATCTAAATTTTGGTACCATTTGAGTAAAATAGAAGACTGCCATTGAGTCATTATTTATAGGGAGCCATAGATCTCTGCAGTTCCTTGCCCAACTATATTACCTCTGGCACGGAAGTGTAAGGCAGCAATAAATCAATGGGTACTTACACTGATATTTTTCTATTTACTGATCTACTAGTGCCAGTCCAAAAAAAAAATCAGTAGGTAAAGTTAGGTCCACATTCTATTTTTTTAGGAAAGTCAAAATAATATAGATGATAGGAATTAATAATTATAACAAAAATTCAATTCACTTTTATTAATATTTCTAAGGGTACTTCCATGATTACTGATTATTCTATTTAGATCATGTATTAGTCTGTTCTCACGCTGCTAATAAAGGAATACCCAAGACTGAGTAATTTAGTAAAGGGTAATTTAGTAAAGGAAAGATGTTTACTGGATAATTTAGCAAAAGAAAGATGTTTAATTGATTCACAGTTCCACATGACTGGGGAGGCCTCACAGTCATGGTGGAAGGTGAATGAGGAGCAGGAGCAAAGTCATGTCTTACATGGCAGCAAGCAAGGTAGCGTGTGCAGGGGAACCCCCCTGTATAAAATCATCAGATCTCATGAGACCTATTCACTATCATGAGAACCGCATGGTAAAGACCCACCCCCATGATTCAATTACTCTCACTGGGTCTCTACCACAATATGTGGGAATTATGGGAGCTACAATTTCAGATGAGTTTTAGGTAGGGACATGGTCAAACCATATCAGAACACTTGGAAAACTTTGGCCTTTGGAGAGGAAAATGTCCACTAATAATCTAGATGTAGACTCAGACTACCAGCACATTTTAAATTACTGAGTATTATTCTACTCTAGGGGTGTCTTTAAATCACAAAAACTTTGGAGAAAAATCATAATTGTGTGTTAAGTCATGTTCCTCCTATGATGAGAACTAGAGGGGATTGGAATGAAGAGCACAAAATCTGAGAAGCTGAATGTTGAAATATCACATTCCATGCTTAGGTACAAATAACCTAATAAAGTCCTCCCTCTTACCAAATTAAGAAACCAGTGCTTTTATTTTAAATACTTATGTATAAGTTTTTACTTCTGTTATTTAAGATTTTATTCCATAATACCTTCTCTTGATACATAATATATTGCATGAACCAGTAAGAAAAGTTCTTAATGAAATAGCAGAATAGTGGATTGATAATTTTTTTAGGCAAACAACGCAGAAAACCTTAATACAAGTAACTACACAGAATGGTTTGCCAACATTTTGAAGTCTAAAGTGATTGTGGGTCCAGAAGAATAGTGAAGTATGAGACACTGTGGGTATGTAATATACCTGTATGCTTCATATAGGCAGAGTCTGATCTGGCATAGTTGGCTAGGAGTATAAAATTACCAACAAGGCAATGTTATTATTTCATTCTCCATAAGAAGATAAGTTCTGTTTTCTAAGATTATGCTAGTAACTTCCATCTTGGTGCTGGGGTGACCATGTTCATAGTTCAAAGCAAATCTGTCACTGTTCTTCAAAACACTAACTTTCCATACAAAATTTAACCCCGTGGGGGAAAAACATGTTTTTTAAATCTAGAAAATATAAAAAGAAAATGTATTCCCATATGGTAGAAAAAGTCTTAAAGAATTTTTCTAAAAATCATTTATCAGTGAAGAACATTTTTCACCCTCAATTTCTTTATTTTTTGTGAAACTAAAAAGTTTTATTCATAGGGTATATTACTATGTCTTTTACAGTCAAATTTTATTAGCAGAAACTACAATAGAAATTGCCCTTTTCACTTAAAGAATGATTGACAAAATATAGAAAATGTCTACCATATGCTATCTATACACTAAATACATTGTTTCCTTTAGCTCAACTAGCATCTTCTGGACATCTCTTACGTCAGAGGCATAGCAAGAAGTCTTCTGGGTAGGAAACAATGAACAGGGTTAAGGCATAAACACCAATATGGGCTCAACACACAAAATAGAATCTGATAAAGTACTGTAATAAATGTATAAAATATGGTGGAAACATCTAGAAAGAGAATAATTTCTTCTCTAGGTGTCAAGACAAGCTCTATTGAAGAGATGTTAATTGAGCTGGCCATAAGGAATAGCTAGAAAAAAAATATTGAGGCAGAGCAAATGGAGTAAACTGAAGTATGGAAAGAAGGAAGGAAGAAAGGAAGGGAAGGTGGGTTTACAATTCGAGACTAGAGTACAAGGGAAAATAATGGGAGATAAACTTGAAAAGTAGCATGAGTATGCATTGGAGAATTATAGAAAACAATCATAAAAAGTTAGAATAGGAGCAACCTACTAAAGCTCCTGAATGCTATGCTAAATAGTTTGTTTTGAGTGGACAACAAAGAGAATTTTTGAGCTCAGGAAGGTGGTGTATATGGCACTGTCAGAGCTGAGTATTAGGACAAGTATTTCAAGATTGTATTTGTGCCAGGACCAAGATTGTATTAAAGAGATGACTCTGTATTTCTGCCTGCCTTTTAAACTCATATATCAGAAGAAAATATTGGTGCAATACATATATATGCCAGGTATGCCTATAAAAAAGATTTTTTAATGAACAACTAATAATCCGTTTTAATCCTAAAATGGTGGTGATGAAACACTTTCATTTGAAATAAATAATTGAGATCAGACAATACATCTTCATTGCTTACTTAATTTTACTTCTATAGATATGTTCATAACATGTGTTTGAAGACAATTTGAAAGGTTTTGATAGTTTTTATGATCACAATAACAAAATACATTTTTGTTGTTTCAGATGATGGTGCCTGTCCATTAACTGAACAACTGTGGTAAGTTTATTTTGCTCATCTTATGTCTGCACGGAATACTTTTCTTTTTGATATTCCAAAGGATTTATTTTACCCGTAAAATCTTCGGTTAAATTCTTTGAATGAGTTTCCTTTTGGCAATCCATTAAGAATTTTAGGATGTTTTGTTTCTTTTCAATTAAAACTAAGACTTTAGTTTTCAACCAGATTTTGTCAACAGAGATGTTTATTTTCACAGATGCTTCACTTACTCAAAGTTTAACAATCTTTCAATCAACTGGAAAAGTAATATCCTGTTGTTAGTTACTCTTTTAGTAGTTATAAGAAATACTTTATAGTTTTTAGATTGATAGCAGAATACCCAGTGTATACTGACACAAAAATTATTTTTTGTTTTCTCTATTATCCTTACAATAAGAGAAAGAAGAAAAAGAATTTACATTCCTTAGCTTACATAATTGCCTTATATTGCTATGATTATTCATTGGAAACTAAGATGAGTGGGTATAACTTGGATCAATATAGTTCATCTCCGGAGAAGTTGCTACCCATTTATGTCTCTCTTGGAAGAATAAACACAACATATTTGTGTGCTTTCACAGTACTGGTAAACTGGTATTTTCAAGGATTCTCTGCACACTGCCAGACTTACAAAAAGAAGACTACATAAAATTGTTACTCATTTTACTTCTTGAGAGTTTACCAGTTTAGAGCATACTGAGAGAAAGTGTTGCATTTTTTGTTCCTATTCAATTGTGATAAGGAAAATGTTATGAAAGAATGTCTTTGTATAGCATCCTCCCCCTTCCCTCAGACTAGACTGCTTGGTAAAATAAGAAATGGCCAGAGTGGGAGCTGGTTGGCAGGAGGATAACAAGTTTGAAGGTGTAAAAAAATTTACATAGGTTTTGGATAAGAAATAATAGAGCAACTGTATGGGATGCTGTGTGTGGTGTGACTTAAGAAAAAGCAAATGTTGAAGAAAAAAATTAAAAGCCTTACTGTATATTACATTGGTGCTTCTCAAACCTTAATATGTCTATGAGTAATGTGGGCTATCTTTTCAAAACGCAGATTCTGATTGAGAATCTGAGCTGAAGTAGGGCCTAATAATCTGATTTCTGTAAGCTCCCAGGTGATGCAAAACTGCTGGTTTAAAAACCACACTGTAAATAGTAAGGTAGTATATAAATAACTCTCTTCCTTTGACTCCTCCCCAAGGGACTTCAATCAAGACATTAATTTTCAAATGTTTGATTTGGATTTGAGTTTTAGTGCTTCTGATTCACTGTTCAAAGATTATCTTAAGATTACAGCAAAAATGCTGTTTTAGTTCAGTCACATACAAAAAGAACTGGGTCTTGACTAGCTTCTATATCTGGTTTCCCTCTTATTGCCTAATTATTCCAGGGTGAATTGTAAAGGATTTTAAAAAGTCAATCTCTTTCAGTCAAGTAATTTTTGAGTGAACAAAATACAAGATTTTACAAAAATATAAATACATTATTCTAATACTGCAATCTATTCAAAGGCAATCATATCACTTTGTAATAGCCTAATTACAAAAAGCAACAACAATGGTTGTGGGTGTAGATAGTCCTAACCATAATACAAGCGGACATTATCATCATTATTATGCTCGAAAGTACTTGAGTTTTGCTTGAAAATGTGACAAAATGCTTTTGTTTTCATACCACATTCCTACTGACATTATGAATGCTTTCTAGTCTGATTGTTCAGCTTGTGCAGATCTCAAGATTACAGAGAAAAGGGGGTAGATGGCAAAGTTAGTGGGGTTGGTTAGTAACCATGAATAATGGGGCCAAGAGGAAATTGGTATAAGGAAATCTGCCACTGGCCCACTGGTGCAAGGAAATCTGAAGAATTTTCTGAAACCCAGAGTCTTGTAGGCACTTGAAGAAGGCCATAGAAGTAGAAGTTTCAAAATCAATTGAAGTTTTCTGCTAAAACTCTCCTTTCTTAAACCAGGTTACATATCAGAATCAACTGTGGAGTCGAAAAGGCTAGTTAGATCTGGGTACTACCCAAACCAATTACCTCAGAGTCTCTCAAAGTAAATGAAGCCTAACAGCTAAACTTTGATGCTTTAGCTCCCTGGTGATTACATCAGGAAATGGAGTTGAAAATCCCTAACATTAGGGCCTGTAATTTTACATTTTCAACAAGTTCTCAAGTGATGTTTATGTTGCTGCTTTGTGGACCACACTTTGAGTAGCAAGGACCTACTAGACGCCATACTTTTTTCGTGTTCCTGGGAGGGTCAGCGTCACCTGGGAGTAGTCATCTTCTCTCTAAGGATGCGGGAAGAAAGAGGAAAGGAAGAAAGGAGAGAGGAGACATCCTAATGGCACATGGTAGAGACACGGTAGAATGCGCAGCTCCCCAAAGGATTGAATTTATAGGTCAATGGAAAAACCCCTGTACCAAAATATCTTCTCTAATTAAATTATATGGTACCTGAACATGCATTATTAAAATTCATTTGATTTCACTGCATTCCAAAGCTGACTATGCAAACATGATCTTTGGTGCAATTGTTACAAATATAGAGCATGGAAGGAGCAGTAGAGGGGGAAGGGATCTGAATTTTAATAATAATCCCAGGTGATTCTAATCAGAAATGGAGCTTGGAAGCGATTGTTTTAGACCACACAACACCATCTTTCTTGACTTTCTTTCAATATGCATACATATACTATTCTATGCATTAATAAAGCTCAATATAACAAGATAATAATAATAACTAAGAGTTACATGGTGATGACTATTTGCCAGGCACCGTTCAGAGTTTCACATTTATAAGGAAAATCCTAAATAATATGTGCTATTATTACCCTCTAAACGTATAATAAAACTGGGGCACAAAAATATTAAATTGTTAAAATTTACTTAACTGGTAAGTGTTAGAACTGAGATTCAAACCCAGATACTCTGGCTCCACAATAAATGTTCTGTAAACTTCCAATAAGTTGTGAATTGATCCATGTATTCAACAAATGCTTCTGGAGGAGCTCTTATATACTAGGCAATTTTTAAGGTACTAGGAATAGAGCACTAAAGGCAATAAAATCTCTTCCCCTATGGAGATGTCCTTTTAGTGAGATACGCAAGTTCTTATTTTTAGAACAGCCAGAATTTTTTAAAAGGCCTCAACATTCATGACATGAAGACATAGAATTCAAATATAGCCATTCCATTTGCTTTCTGAATGATTTTGTCAAATCTCTTTACCTGTTTAGTAATCTGATTAAATGATGTAAAGGGACATGTAAATAACTTATTTTTATTACTTTACATCATCTTTTAACATAATAAAAGTTTTGTGCATATGAATGGTTTAAAAAATAAAAGTTGTGTGTGTATGTATAAATATATATATGGTTTAAAAATATCTTAATGAAAAAGATTGATTCTCCCTATAGCAGTAGGGCATCATGAAAGCACTATCAGGAAAGTATTGGTGGCAATGTTGCGGTGTTTGTGTTGGCATGGGTACTAGTAGTTATGATATTTGTGATAATGGTGATGTTGACTGAAATGATGAAATTGATGGTAATTGCTACCACTTATTAAGCACTTACTATAGCTCAGGCCTTGTGCTAAATTATTTATATTCAGTATTTAATCCATTCCACAGCCTTGTGGAAATAATAATATATTTTAGAGCTCAAGAATCTGAGGATTAGAAAGCTTAAACTACTCACCGAAGTCACATAGCTCAGCAAATAACGGAGGCTGAATTTAACCGAAAATATATCAATTATCTATTGCTATGGAAGAAACCTCCCTAAATCTCAGTGGCTTAAAATAACAATTTGTTATTCCTCATGATGCTGAGAGTAGATTGACTGTGCAGTTATTCCACTCCAATAAGTGTCAATAAGGATCCCTCATGCAACTATATTCAGCTAAGAGATTAACTGGAGGTCTCAGTTCTTTCCCATGAGGCCCCTCTTTCTATATGGTGAGTCATCTTCCAACGGCTGTCCATATGTCCTTTCTATAGAGCAGACTCTCATGGTTTTTCACACAGCATGCAGCTCAGCTCCAAGGAGTGTTGCACAGTGCCTATCCTGGTATCAAGCTTGCTAACGTCCCATTGGTCAAAATAAGTTACATGAAAAGCCCAGAGTTAATCAGGAAGATGACAAGTGTAAGCATACCTGGAGGCATGGTTCACTCTATCACACCAGATATTGTTGCAGGGCTTTCTCCTCAGTTTAGCTAAAACCAGGTTCTTGTCACACAGCCAGGAAAGATTAGGTTCATGGACACATAGAAGGGTGAGAAAAACAATTTATTGGGTGAAAAAGGAAAAAGAGAAAAACCTTCAGCAGAGCAAGAGGGAAGCCAATTAACCAGCTCCTGCCCCATCACACAGGAACTTAAGAGACCAGACTCCTCCCCTCTACAAATGACAGGAACTTCCATGGCTCCATCCCATTCTCCAAGTGTGCAGATTGGTCAGAAGTTCTCCAGGGATCCCTTTTTACCTAGCCGTGTCAATGTGGCTGACTCTAATTACTGTACTATAGTTTCACTACTATAGCATATTCCCTCCCTGAGGAGATTGAAAGTGATCACTGGAAGAAAGCAGACTACAAAATATTATTGAAGACACATCATAGACAATTTGACCTGGGATTATTCCAATAACAGTGGGTCATCTATGTAGCCAGGAAGAAATGCATTATAGAAAATCCAGTGTTAGATAAATTGCAAGGTTCAAAGTTCAAAAATTCAGAGAATTTGAAAGGATCTCTTTATAGCCTGATTATCAAATTAGGCTAGAGTCACAGCAAAGATGGTGAAACTGAAAATTTACAAACTAGAATTCTACTCTTGGCCTAACATAGGATCCCATTTTTGCAAGGACACATGTGCAGGCAGGTAGACAACAGAGGGACCGTGGTAATTTTGTATCTACTGATACTAGACAATTTTATCTCAGTTGAATCCTCAAGACCAAACCCAAAGATGCAGAAAAGATCTTGATTTGAATGATTCAAAAGCTAAGATTTCTGCTGTTACCAATGACCTATGTGTACTGTACAGAAGTCTCATTTTGAGGTTGTGAATAACGTTGCATTGTAAGCAAGTTGACGTCCCAGTGGGCCTGTCAGGATGACTTAACAAAACAAACATCCCACTTACTAAGAGCTTTATCACTGCGGTCATCAACGCACCCAGATTACTGTATGTAGCACACTGCTCTCGATGAGGGCCAAGGGGAGTCGCAGTTGTCCAGGAAGACCATAATGAAATAATCAGTTTTGCCTCACTGCTTTTCTGGCTATTTCTTTTTTCAGGAACTCTACAGAGAATATTTGTCTCCAGGACTATAAATTTGGTACTTTTCAACAGCTGTAAATTTTCTCTGTTGCTTAAGAGTAGTAAGGATCAACACCCTACTCTCATCATTTATGGACTAATAATGTTGAAAATCAAGCAAACTCAATATGATTGCCACTCAAGGATTCTCTCTGTAAACCAAAGTCTTCTTTAAATTTTGAGATACATTCCAAATAAGGCAGAAAGGAGCAAACTGTGTGTGGAAGAAACTTTTTGCTTTTTCTTAACACAGAATGGAAATATAGTGGCGTTTCCCTCTATTATGACTAGAAGCAGGGCCCACTTCCCATGTTCTTCCAGGGAGTTTGGTTTTACTACTTAATAAAAACTGAAAACATTTTACTATAAATGGAAGAGGAATAATGCCCTAATATATCAAGTAGAGATTTCTAAGTTGCACCAACAAAATAATTTGGTGCATATACAAATGAGGACTCACATGTACGGAATTCAAATTTTGTGTATGCAAAACAGATAATTGTACAATCAAAGAAGTGCCTTGATTAAAATCATTGTGTATGTAAATTCATCATTTGTTAGAACAGTTTTATTTTGGCACATGCATACATAATTAGTGACTTCTAATTTAAGATAGTGTCATGGTAGAAAGTCTTACCTAGTGGTGCTCATGTTTTACCCATTAGTCAAATCAAGTCTTATATTTTTTTATTTCAATAATCACATTGTTGTCATTTAAAAAATGAAATGTCTCCTTGTTTATCAATATCATTTAAAAATCAGAGTAATTTATAGCCTCTAGTTTTGAAAACTGGTTACACAAATTATTCCTTGGAAAATATTGATGATATGTCGAATGTTGACTCACTTTCAATTTGGAGGCTTATTTTAAATGATAAAGCAGTAAATGTGTAGCGTATATAGAATATCCGTGATCATAAACCCTCCATTTATTTCCCATTTCTATTCATATTTGACATTTCTTAAAATTAGATTTAAAAGTCAGTTAGTGCACTTAATGTAATCTCTTATCCTTAAAGCAACCCTCAATAATGCATCTCACAATAAAAACTATCCATCTTATCAAGATATCTTGATAAACACCATCTTGCAATCAACACTATCTTCTTAGAAATCCAATCCTGTTATCAGTGACAGCAAACACTTGTCTGTGATTACTATGTGCCAAGCAACTACCCCTCACAACCAGCATGTAAGATAGTTTTACTGAATTTCACAGATGAGGAAACAAACACAGGTTACTTATGTATTAATAACTCTTTCAAAGTCACACAGCAACTGCTTGACAAAGTGAGGAAATTCAGAACTTGATAAGACTGTGCCTACTGTCCTCCTTAAAAGCAGTACTAAGTCTGCTTCAGTTGCTCCTGTAAAGCATCTGTGACTGTATTAAAAGTTGTAATGGGATCTACTTGTCCAAGAATTACCTCCTCGATCTCTTACCTCTTTTACCTGTCCTAAGGCAATAATAATAATAATAACACATTTTTAATTTTTAAAAAAATATGTTCTTCTTTTCTCTTACTCTCTTATCTTTTATTGTTGCTACGAATACTTTGGTACATTAGAAAGCTGTTTAGACGGCCTGGAGAACCCCAAGGCAGGACCTACCATTGACTGATGAGTGTTTCATGGAGCCCGAGAATTTGTTTTCCCATTTCTCTTAAGTATTTTTAAAGTAAAAATCTAAGTACTTCTGTATTCTAATTCACATAATCTTTGCTCAAAACTCTCCAATGGATCATTAATCTTACTCAGAATGAAAACCAAAGTTCTTACAATGGGCTTCAAAGTTGCCCATCCTCTAGTCTCCTGTCTGACATGGTTTCCCACCTCCATCTTCCTCTTTCACCTGTTTAAGCTAATCCGGCTTCCCTGCTGCCTCAGGAATCCCCAACCAATGTCAGGCTTGAGGAATTTGGCCTCTGCTCTCTGTACCTGGAGTGCTTTCTCACATAACAGCATGTGACTTCCCCTAGCAACCTTCAGGTCTCTGCTGAAATGTCACCCTACCGCAATGCTTTTCTCTCACCTCTGTCTCTTCTTATCCCACTTAATGCTCTTAATCTACTTTCCATTGCCTCCAGAGCACTAACCTACCTTGCCTTTTATAAATCTATTTATTTGTCCAGCTTTTAATACTAGAATATATAGAAACTATAGAAACCTTAAGAAAGGAGTGACTTTGTTTAGAATATTCCCTTCTGTATCCCCAGCCTCTGGTACAGAGTGCATGTTCAGTAACTATTTGCTGCACAAATGGACAACAATCAAATTATAGAAATAGACAAGTAAATGAATATTCTAAGACTCTATTCAAGGATTCCCTACTTAGCTGTTGCTAGAATGACTGCCTGTTAGGTACAGTACCAAATGGTTTTCTTTACAGCATAATATACATGAATATATATTCAAGTCTTGTCAGTGGTTAGTGTATGTCATTTTATATGAGGCAAGTATAAAAGGTGAAAATTAAAGATAAATTACTGGAACATATAATTAACATTTTATTATTATTATTATTAATTAATTTTTTTTTTTTTTTTGAGACAGAGTTTCATTCTTGTGGCCCAAGCTGGAGTGCAGCCTCCAGAGTATCTGGGATTACAGGCATGCGCTACCACGCCTGGCTAATTTTGTATTTTTAGTAGAGATGGGGTTTCACCATATTGGTCAGGCTTATCTCGAACTCCTGATCTCAGGTGATCCAACTGCCTCGGCCTCCCAAAGTGCTGGGATTACAGGCAAGAGCCACTGCGCCCAGTGGCGTTTACTATTTTTGAGAACATAATAAGAGCAATCGCTAAGCAGTATGCTACTAGCTATATATTATCCCTATTTTACATGTTTTACATATATTATCAAATTTAATCCTCACCACAACCTTATAATGGAGGCACTGTTATTATATTCATTTCATAAATGAGAAAAATGAGGCCCAGAAAATGTTCAGTTGCTTGCCCAAAGTCAGAGACAAACCCATAGACTCCTATTACAAACTGAAATATATGCATATATATTTTTTCTCCCACACTGATTTATTGTTCAGTACCAACTCTCCCTAATGATCCTGATTAAAATACTCACTTTGAAATATTTTTTTTTCAGAAGAGTGGCAATATTATTGCATTCCCTTATACTCATTATCTCAGAAAGCCTGTTTTATTATTTATTCTTTCTAAGTGTTTGAGAAATTATCTTGGAGAAATTAACAAAATGCATTAGTATACACATGCTACTTACTTTCCTTAGACTAATACCTATAATTACAGGAATAAAAGATTTTTTTAAAAACTTTTTGATGGCAGTTTTTCGCTCGTATATTTAAAACTTTCCTGTTACAATCTGTTTTTGCAATCATGTTTCTTCGTAAACTTGTATATGAGAACAAGCCTGTGATTGAATGAAGCCTTGGAATCATTCACCATTGCTTTCTCTTTAGTACCTGACTGATGCTTAAAACTAAGGTAACCATACATCTTAGTTTACTTGGACAGTCCTAGTTCATGTCTCTTCTCCCAGTGCAATTATTAGTATGCTATACATGTAGATATATTGATACATTAGTGCTGAGAAGGGAAGAGAGTAGTCCCTTTAAATGATACAGAAGAGGGGAAGGGAAGGGCTGAGTAGAGGAGGGTGTGGTCCCTGGCTAAAGCTCCATCCCCACGGACCTAGGTGAGGACAGGCACTTCTGCCTTCGTGCCCAAATGTTGCATTTTCCGAGACCACCCTGGCCTGCCACAACCCCCATCCTAGGCCTGTAAAAACCCAAGACCCTAGCAAGGTAAGGATAGAAGCTGCTGGACAGCAAGAGGAACATGTCAATGGAAGAAGACATAAGCAGCTGGTCGTGGGGAAAACCAGTTCTCCCTTCTGGCTCCCCCATCTGCTGAGAGCTACTTCCACTCAATAAAACCTTGCACTAATTTCCCAAGCCCACGTCTGATCCGATTCTTCCGGTACACCAAGGCAAGAAACTCTGGGATACAGAAATCCCTCTGTCCTTGTGATAAGGAAGGGGGTCTAATTGAGCTGGTTAACACAAGCCACCTATAGGTGGGAAACTAAAAGAGCACCCTGTAACACCTGCCCACTGGGGCTTCAGCTGTAAACATTCACCCTAGACACTGTCGTGGGGTCGGAGCCCCACAGCCTGCCCGTCTGTATGCTCCCCTAGAGGTCTGAGCAGCCGGGCACTGAAGAAGTGAGCCACGCCCCCATCCCATTGCTCATGTACTATCACTTTCAAAAGTGCCTCTGAAGTGTCCATAATAGGCAATAAGTTTTCTGCTCACTTATTTAAAGCAGGTATGTGATATTTATAGAAAGTATTATAAGAAGCAGAGGAGTGAATTTTTTCAGCCAAGAATCCTATATCCAGTGAAGCCACCCTTCAAAAATAAGGTTGAAATAAAAACATTTTGTCCTTTAAAAGAAAAAGGTATATACCCTAGTGTAAAAGGAAAAAAGAATAAATGTCCTCAATCACTTTGTTTTAATTTCAAAAGCAATCACTTAGTTAAAATCTAAAGAAAAAATTAATAATCACCAAAATGAGACATACTAGGCCTAAACTATGCTTCCACTTGCTTAATAGAAATTCTCTCAACCAATCTGAAAAGCCAACTTGTATTATTAAAATAGTATCTGCCAGGAAGGACAAAACACTTATTTTATTTCTCTAGGTCTTTACGAGATTTCACATAAATACATAAAGAAAACATTAGAGATACCCTAGCTGAAGTACTGTGTTCCATTTACTGTTCCACAAAATTCATTCCAATGAATGTAGGTCTTTGGCCATTCTGGCTAGGACAAAGGAAAGAACAAATTATCAATCAACCTTAGCACCTACACTCACATCAAAGTCCCTCTGAGCATTAAATAAGTTATGTTGTTTCTCATCTGAGCTGTTAGGACACAAATTCTCAGACGTCTCAGTCTGTAGATTTCACATGAAGGGTTGTTTCATTTCTCCCTTTAGATGAGGGAAAATGCCTCTGTGTTGGGGCTTAGGAACCTGAGATGGACTTTCAGTTCCCTTTTATTTCATAAAACACCCGAGTATATCCAAGTGTCCGTGAAGCCTCAGACCTAAAACCTATAACTTACTCCTTGCCTTTCTTTTCTTTTTTTTTTCCATCCAGGTGGTGAATTTTAAAATGCATCAGAAATATTAATCATAATATTTGTGTGATTTTATGTACATATGAAGGTTTTAATTTTTAGAAAATTAACGAACACTTTAATTTCTCCTCATATTTTGCTATTTAAAATGCATTTCGCTATAACTCTCTCACCTCCTCCTCCACAAATTCATGTAACAACCATTATTATAAAATGCCTATTAGTCTTCAAAATGATTGACTGCTTTCTTGGACGACTGAATCATCACCAAGATTCTCACCACTGCCCTGTTGAAGCCTCCAGAAAGGCTAATGCAACCACCATTCATTTTCCTGGGATCTACCCTCACTCTTCATTCTTTTATTTGGTGGGGTTTTCTCTACTAAAATATGTTGCTTGACATACCAGAGGCATTTGAAGATGTTTTCTCAGTGCCATACCTCATTGGTTCAATGTGAGGCATTTTAGCAGGTCAGCAACCCTAGGTGATGAATCCCCATGTGGTTCATGAGTCTACAGGTGCCTGCCAGGGGCTCACATACTTCATACGAGTCACATATGCAAGACTAAGGGAGATTTAGAAGGTGCATGGTATTACAAACATATATTGTAAGCTGTCATTGTAGCTAAGCCTACAGACTCGACTCAGGTAATACAATATCACCTAAGCTTGGGGTAAACAAATAGTTGCCTCTTTTTGTAGTGGGAAGTCTAAAATTTTCCCTTAGGTAAGTATTTTCTTATAAGATGCAGGCCACATTGGGCTTCTGAAATCTCCCAACACAGCTGTTCCAGAAACAAATAGATACAGATACACAGGAGGCTCCTGGTGAGTGTTCATAACTGTTTTATGATACAGCATATTTTAAAAGAACATAAGACTGGAGTCATAGTTAGGCTTAAATGACACCTCTACCATTTACCTTCTATGTATCTTTGGACTGTTCACTTTAATTATGAGATTATTTCTTCAAATGGAAGATGGAATTTAAAAGTGATATTCACCCCAAAGTTGTGTCAATTAAATGAGTTAATGTATATTAAATACATAGAAAAGTACATGGTTTAATGGATGTTCCCTTACCCAGCATACTGAGAATGATCATTCTTCTTGTCTGTATTCACTTTCACTAAGATTTGTCCAGTCTGGGCATCCACACAGGCATGCACATAGCCAGGTCACAGAGTAGCTAGAAGGCCTGTGGATGAAATATTTGGTCATTGAAAGGACTGGTAACTTTATTTCACACACTTTCCTGAAAATATATATGAAAGGAATGGTTTCCTGTGATTACTGACCCAGGGTAGGCTTAAAGCAAAAGTAGAATCTGTAAGCATTTTGAGTTCCTTGTGAAAGATTGTCTAGTACTTCGCTTTCCTCTCATTTATCTCACTTTCCTCTTGTTTATCTTACTCTCTGGGACCATATTTGAAGACTGTTGATCATACGGAAGAAAAATAGTCTATATCCTGGAGGAAAACTGTGGCAAATAAATGTTTGACTAAAATTTCTGGCTGTCTTCATAGTGCTTGAAAGTCCAAATGAATATAGGTGAAAATGCCAAATTATTGTAAAAGCTTTCAGACAAGTGGATACTTGGTAAATGAAGACAGAACATGTGGGTTCATTATTCTTTTTTTCTGTTGATATTACGTCTACATCGTGGCATTATGTTGGAAGACCTGTGTTCAACCTATGAAATAGCTTTAGTCAGGAAATAAAATTCCTATCAAATAGCACCTGATAGAAAAATATAAATACTTCAAAGTTCAAAACACTGTGTTTAGAAAAAATGATATATTGAATGTATGTATGCTCAATCAATTATGAGGGATCCTATGAACAATTTTTTAAAGTGTTCGAGAGTTTCAGAATGCACAATTGTTTCAGAGGCACTTTCTTTTCTAATGTCTCATCCCATGTGGGTGTTTTCTCCAACAGTCACCAAATGGAAATACCACTAAAAATCTGAAAACAAATAGTGAAGGATGAAAAAAGCAGCAATGAGAAAATGCATCATAATAGAAAGTCTCTATAATAATATTTAGTGATCAAGGAGCTCATTTTATTAGTATTGGCAAACAACCAACAACTACAAGTTACAAGAAACATTAACAACCAGGGTGAAAAAGCAATCAATTTTTAAATGTCAAGGAATCTACTTATTTATTTTTTAGGAGTTGGCTTAATTAGAAAAGTTGTTACAAGTGCCAAGACCATGAAAGGAACATATTTTACAAGTTAAATAAAAATGTAGTGAATACTTACTGCAAGAGCTCAAAAACTCAACCTCAGCATACCAGGTGATTAGTGTTAGATTCATACAAAGATGATGTTTCTACATTGAACTATCTCTTGGATAGGGTTGTTGACTCACAAAAAGGCCTAGTCTTTGCTCAAATGTCATCTTCAACATAAAACCTTTCATACCTAATGTAAACTGGACACAAAACTTTACAATACGCAACATGGTAAATAGAAAATCTAAAGAAGCCTAGATTTATTCATCATCTTCTATTCCAACTAGTTCAGTGACTTTATATAAGTAACACACTGAGATATATGTTTGTTTGTAAAATATAAATTATGCATCTGTAAGCAAAAACAAGTATGTGAAAATTTTTTAATATCCCTTCATAGTTTGAATTCAATATAATTAGTAATAGAATGTGGTTGTTGGCCAACTATATCTAGTATATAGGTTTATGCTTATTAAACTTTTGTGTGTGCGCAGGGCCTTGTGGTTTGTTCTAGTCAATATACTAAGCGGGGTTAGATATCACTTCTGGAACAAGCATTGAATTACTGTTGCAAAAACACACAGAATGCTTTCTTCTTTCTGAAACAATGACTATCAGGATTCAAGGTAGTGACTCTTCTATCAGACTTGATCCCTGAGTTCCCATTGTGAGCTGAAAGTCCTTGCTGAGGGACTATGACATTTTAGCATAAGTGAGAAATAAATATTTACTTGAGATTTGGGTCTGTTTGCTACTGCAGCAGGACTTACCCTATACTTGCCAATAAGTATAATTAAGGTACCTCATAAAAGCTTATGATAACTTTTCATAAAAATAGATGTAAGCATACATATAAAAAGTGACAATATATGAATCACAATTTTTTCTTAGCCAAATGATTTAACTTTAATAATGTATTGCTTAAAGCACTAAGAAATTCCCAAACATGGCATTGCCTCAATCCAATCATACACTCAGGATGATGAAGCGCAAGTTGGTGATATTTTCTGGCCTCATTATTCTAGAATTAATAAGTTGAGTTAGTACTTTGTAAATCACATTGTACAAATTCTCTTAAGGATATAACATGGTGAACTTTTATGTCCATAGTACACTTTCTGCCATCTGTTTACTTATTTTGTACTCAGAAATGAAATTTTAAATATTTATTAAATGCTTAATATGTTTAAAGCATGTATTAGTTCATTGGATAATATGAGAAAAATTAGGACAATTTTCTTGTCTTTAGGGAGTATATATAGTCTAGTTGGAGAATAACTCCAGAAATGATATGAAAGTTATATGATAGCACAAAACCTGCAAAGTGCCAAATCACAAAAGAAAAATGTTATGATTTCATAAAAAGTTATTTTGATCTAAAAATACAATTCGCAAATTTAAGAAATATAGAAACACAGTCTGGTGGTGACATGGCAGGGAAATTTTGCCTAAGATAATGTCCTTCAGATTCACCCATGTTGTTGCAAATGACAAGATTTTCTTCTTTTATAAGGCAACATAATATTCTATTATATAAAGATACAACATTTTCATTTATCCATTTATCTATTAGTAGACATTTAGATTGGTTGTTTTTGTATCTTGGCTATTGTGAATCATTCTGCAATGAACATGGGAGGTAGATAGCTCTGAAATTCTCATTGCAATTCTTTGAATATATATCCAGAAGTAGGATTACTGAATCGTATGGTAAGTTTTATTTTTGATTTTTTAAGGAACCTGCATACTGTTTTTCATAATAGCTGTACTATTTTACATTCCCACCTACAATGTACAAGAGTTCTAATTTCTCTATCCCCTCATTGACACTTACTCTCTCTCTCTCTCAATAAAACCATCCTAACAGATTTGAGGTGATATCACATTTTTCATTTTGATTTGCATCTTTTAATATGCCTTGTGGCTGTTTGAATGTTGTATTTGGGGAAATGTCTGTTCAAGCCCTTTGCCCAGTTTCTGTTTGGGTTATTTATGTTTTTGCTATTTAATTGTAGGATATTCTTATATATTTTGGATATTAGCCCTTTATCATGTATATGGTTTGCAAACATTTTCTCCCATTCGTAGGTTACCTTTTCATTTTGTTGACTATTTCTTGTTCTGAATAAGCTTTGTTGCCTCTGCTTTTGGTATTGTATCCAAAATGTCATTGCCAAAACCAATGTCAAGAAGTTTTTCCCTTAAAACTATTAAAACTAATGTATGAATTTAGCAAAGTTGTGTTTTATAAAATCAATATACAAAAATTACTTGTGTTTCTGTAAACTAAGAATGAATCATTCAAAAAGAAAATTAAGGAAAAAATCTCATTTACAATAGCACCAAAAAGAGTAAAATACTTAGGAATAAACTTAACCAAGGAAATGAAAAACTCACATACTGAAAACTACAGAGCATTGATGATAGAAATTTAAAGAGACACAAATAAATCCAAAGACGTCCTGAGTTCACGGATTGGAGGACTTAATGTTTTTAAAATGTGCATACTACCTATAGTGATCTATAAATTCATTGTTATACCCATTAAAACCCCAATGGTTTTTCTTGTTTTTTACGGAATTAGGCAAAACAATACTACATTTGACATGGAACCACAAAAGATTCAAAATAGCCAAAACAATCTTAGGAAAAAAAAGAAATAAGCTGGAGGTCTCACACTTCCTGATTTCAAAATATATTACAAAGCTATAGTGCAAACTCATATAGTAAATTTTATGGTAGCCACTAAAAATAAATAAATAAATAAATAAATAAATAACTTTTTTGTTTTGTTTTGTTTTTGTGAGACGGAGTTTCACTCTGTCGCCCAAGCTGGCTCACTGCAAGCTCCGCTTCCCAGGTTCAGGCCATTCACCTGCCTCAGCCTTCCGAGTAGCATGTGCCTGCTACAACACCCGGCTAATTTTTTGTATTTTTAGTAGAGACAGGGTTTCACCATATTAGCCAGGATGGTCTTGATCTCCTCACCTTGTGATCCTCCCACCTTGGCCTCCCAAAGTGCTCGGATTACAGATGTAAGCCACCGCGCCCGGCCAAAAAGAAAAAAAAATAATAATACTTTTTACAAGGGTAGCTGGCTGAGCATCGTGGCCCACACCTGTAATCTCAGCACTTTGGGAGGCTGAGGTGGGTAGATTGCTGAGTCTGGGAGACCAGCCTGGGAAACATGGTGAAACCCTGTCTCTACAAAAATATAAATATTAGCTGGGTATGGTGGTGCGTGCCTGTAGTCTCAGCTACACAAGAGGCCTGTGGTGAGATTACTTGAGCCCAGGAGGTCAAGGCTGCAGTGAGCCATGATTATGCCACTGCACTCCAGCTGGGTGACAAAGTAAGACCCTGTCTCAAAAAACAAACAAACAAACAAAAGAAAGAAAGAAAGAAAGAAAGAAAGAAAGAAAGAAAGAAAGAAAGAAAGAAAGAAAGAAAGAAAGAAAGAAAGAAAGAAAAGAAAGAAAGAAAGAAAAAAGCATAACTGATGTACTAAGAAAGGAGAGAAAATCGAATCCTATAAAATGTTCAATTAAAACTAATAAAGGCAGTAAGAGAGTGAAAGACACAAATGAGAACCAATAACTTGGACAACAAATAGAAAAACTAGTAACAAATTTAATAGTATTAAAACAACTACATCAGTAATGACTTTGAAGAACAATGGTCTAAGTGCACAAATTAAAAGAGATTGTCAGAGTAGATCAAAATATAAGACCCAACTATATGTTGTCTACAGGAAAGCCACATTTTATATAAAAATTGTTTATCGATTAAAAATAAATGAATGAAGAAAAATATGCCACACTAACACTAAGCAAAATAAATAGGAATAGCTATTATTAATTTCAGACAAAGCAGATTTCAAAGCAAATAAAAGTATCAGGAATAAAGAAGAGCATTACATAATGATAAAAAGGTCAATTCTCCAAGAAGACGTAACAATTATTAACATGTATACACCTAAAAACAGAGTGTCACAGTATTAATACATGAGGCAGAAACTGATAGAATTATAAGGAGAAATGGAAGAATCCACAATCACAGAGATTTTGACAGCCCTATATCAGATATAGACAGACACGTCCATGTCAGGTAGAAAATCAGTAAGTACATAGTGTTGTTGACAACACCATCAATCAACTGGATATAACTGACATCTATAGACACTTCATCCAACAATAGCAAAAAAATTCTTCTCAAACTCACATGGAACATTTACTAAGACCACATTCTAAGCTGTGAAATACACATGAACCAACTTTTTAAAAATAGAAATTATGAAATGTCTGCTTTCATACCACAATGAAATTAAACTGGAAATCAATAATGGACAGATTAACTGGAAAATTCTAAAATATGAGGAGATCCATGATGAGCTTATTTCACACTGTATGCCTGTATCAAAACATCTCAGGTACCCTGTAAGTGTATA
This sequence comes from Macaca thibetana thibetana, assembly GCF_024542745.1. Lineage (NCBI taxonomy): Eukaryota > Metazoa > Chordata > Mammalia > Primates > Cercopithecidae > Macaca > Macaca thibetana. The sequence goes on from NC_065592.1 coordinate 71,323,033, forward strand.
TACTTACTGTGTACCCACAAAAATTAAAAATTAAAAACAAACATATAAATAATAAATTGCATTTTTCTAAATAACACACAGGTCAAAGAAGAAATCTCAAGACAATTTTTAAAATATTTTGAAATATGAAATGAAAACACAACTTATCAAAATGTGTGGGATGCTGTGAAAGTAGTGTCTAGAGAGATGTCTAGCATGATTAAAACTCTCAGTAAACTAGGGATATAGGGAGAGTTCCTCAGTTTGATAAAGAATCTGTATAAAAAACCTACAGCTAACTTCAAACTTGATGGTAAGACACTCAAAGCTTTTCAACTAAGAAAGGATTCCCTATCTCACTACACCTTTAAACACCACATTGGAAGTCCTAATAAATGTAACAAGACAAGAAATTAAAATATAGAGAAGGGAGAAGAAAAAAAAAAAGAAAATATCGTTGTTTCAGGTAACATGATTTTCTATGCAAAAATACAAAATAATCAACAAAAAATCTCCTAGAACTAATAAGCAACTAAAATAAGTTTCCATATACAAGGTTAAGATACAAAAGTAATTGCTTTCCTATATACCAACAATGAAAAAGTGGAATTTGAAACTAAAAACAAAATAACATTTACATTAGCACACTTCAAAAATAAAATAGTAGGTAGAAATCTAACAAAAAATAAAGGATCTATATGAGGAAAACTACAAAACTATAACAAAATAAATCAAGGAAAACCCAATATATGGATATATATTTCATGTCCATGGATAGGAAGATATAATATCAAGATATCAGTTCTCCCCAACTTCATCTGTAGGTTCAATGCAATCCCAATCAAAATGTCAGAAAGTTAATTTATGGATACTGACAAAATGATTCTAGAGTTATATAAAGAGAAACAACATCCAGAATAGCAAACAGAATGTTGAAGGAGAAGAACAAAGTTGGAGGACTGATACTACCTGACTTGAAGACTTAATACAAAGCTACAGTAATCAAGACTGCATAGTATTGGGTAAAGAATAGAAAAGTATATCAATTTTATGGACTAGAGAACCCAGAAATAGACCCATATAAATATAATTAACTGATTTTTGACAATGGAGAAAAGGCAATACAATGGAGTAAAGGTAATCCTTTCAACAAATGGGAGAGGGACATCTGAACATTCACAGGCAAATTAGATAGATAGATAGATAGATAGATAGATAGATAGATAGATAGATAGATAGATAGATAGATAGATAGATAATCTCAACATAGACCTATGCCCTTCACAGAACTTAACTCAAATGGATCACAGACATAAATGTGAAACTATAAAACTCAGAGAAGATAAAATGGGAGTAATTCTAGATGACAAAATATAGCAATGACTTTTTAATTATAACACTGAAGACACAGTACATGAAAGAAATAATCGATAAGCTGGGTTTCATTAAAATAAAAAACTGATTTTCAAATACAATGTCAAGACAATGAGAAGATAAGCCACAGACTGGAAAAAAAATATTTACAAAAGATACATCTGATAAATAACTGTTATCCAAAATATACAACAAACTCTTAAAAATCAACAATAAGAAAAAATTTTAAAATGGGTCAAAGATTTTAAGAGATACATCAGCAAAGAAGATATACAGATGTCAATTAAGCATATGATAAAGTGATTCACAGTATATGTCATTACAGAAATGTGAATTCAAACCACAATGATATACAACTACACAACTATTAAAATGGAAAAAAACCCAGAACACCGACAAAACCAAATGCTGACTAAGATATGGGACAAGAGGAATTCTCCTTCATTACTAGTAGACGTATAAAATGGTAGAGCTACTTAGGAAGAAAGTTTGGCAGTTTCTTACAAAACTACACATACTCTTACCATATGATGCAGCAATCGCCACAGTATTTACGCAAATGAGTTGAAAGCATGTTCACAGAAAAACCTGCACGCAGATGTTTATAACAGCATTATTCATCATTACCAAAATTTGGAAGCAATCAAGTTGTCTTTCAGTAGGTGAATGGATAAACTGTGGTATATCCAGACAATGGAATATTCAATGCTAAAAAGAAATGATCTGTCAAGCTACGAAAAGACATGGAGAACCTTAAATGTGTATTCTTAAGTGAAAAACAGCCCATCTGAAAAAGATATATACTGTGTTATCAACTATATGACTTTCTGGAAAAGTGAAAATTAAGGAGATATTTAACCATCAGTGGTTGCCAGGGGTTGCAGTGTGGAGTAGGTGGGGCATAGAGGATTTTGGGGTGGTGAAACTACTCTGTGTGATACATCCATAAAACGTGTAACACCAAGAGCTAACCCTAATGTGAACTACGGTCTTTGGATAACGATGCTTTAATGCTGGTTCATCATTGGTAACAAATATATCACTCTGGTGAGAAATACTGATGATGGGAGAGGTTGTGCATGTGTGTGAGAGGGAGTAGACGTGAAATCTCTGCACTTTCCTCTCAATGTTGCTGTAAACCTAAAGCTACTCTTTTTAATAACAAATAGTTTAAGAAACAAAAAAAAAAACGAAAATCTTCTAGAAGAGGTGCTTCCTTCTTGAGAAGTAAAATATTGTTTTAAAAAGTATGCCTAATAGGTATGACCCTGCTGTGTCTCAACTGTGGTACTTCTCTCACTTGCTGTAGCTACTTTTACCACCCCCTGATCCCCCACCACCCACCTTGTTTCATCTGTGCCAACATTTTTCCACTTAACTGGGCCACTCTTAAGCTGTTTGGAGGCAATGTCTGAAGGGATTTTGCATAGTCATCCATTCCAGAAGTTTTAGTTTTATATAAAGCTGGGGGTTGAATTATGGCTCTGCTGGCCATGTGGCCTTAAACAAATATGCAAATAAAGCCTCTGTTTCACTGATAGTAGGATCAATAATAGTGCCAAACTTATAGAGTTGTATATATGGATGAGATGATGTATATAAAGGACTTAGCACGTAGCAAGTTCTCAACAAATTAATATTATTATTTTTCTATGATCCTCACTTGCTGACAAATATTAACATATTAATTTAAGATACTTGATGAAAATTGTTGGTAAGCACAGGAAAACATCTTATTTGTAGCATTCTATACCAGGAAAAATTGGCACAAGAAGTACTTTTTGTTCATGGAGGATTACTGGTTTTTTCCTCACACAGTTATAGTAATTTCAGTATCTATACTAAATGCACAAAGATATTGTATTCATATATACCTATGTATGAACCTGTATTTGCATACATGATTAGTTTATGCAAAAAAACTTATAACTGGATTTTTTCATATGTTTATATTTTAAAATTGTTTTAACTCCTTTTGAAATTTAAAAAAATATACATTGCCATAGCCAACATCAATTCTCCAGCCAAATTCTTCCTTTAGCTTGATGATGCTTTTAAAAAATTTCCACATTCCCTTGCAGACAAGAGACTTAAAATTTTCAGTTTTCATATTGAGTGCTTCCTAGAATATAGATCTGAAATTTGGTCTCGTAGCCCAAATTTTTTGGAATTTTCTTAGTGTCTATTAAGATGGGATTACTGAGAAAGTTACTGAATACTAAAGGACATATATTTTCCACATTATGTTCTATGTATAACTTGGTGTTTCATTGGATCCTGCCTTTCTTTTTTCATCCTGAGACTGTGAACAAAATGTTATACTGCTTTATAATGAGAGACCCGAGGGGTTCTATTTCAGTCTTACAGTCCTATTAAAAGCTTTTGAACATGACTCTATTAATGTTTTCTTCCTTTTAAGACTAGATTCATTTTCAAGACATAGACTGTTTCATTTCATATCTTAAAGCTCTTTAGTGTTTAGGAAATGTTTCACTTTATTAAATGTCAATTTCTGTAGGATATCAGTAATTAAATACCAACAAAATTTCTTTTAAGTGAAGTTAATGGGCTTGGGCTCATAGGTGAAATTTAATTCCTAGTCCTAATCACTATGTAGGTCAATACATTTCATGAAATAATTGCATGCATATTGTAATTTAAAGGATAATTTGACTAATGGAGGAAGGTTTGGTTTTTAGTAATCACAGATTAAGTTGTCTATAGCCAAAGTCAAATTTTACAGCAGAGTGAAACTGAGGCAGCTCAAACCTGAGCAAATAGTCTTGCAATAATGGTCATCCAGGCATTTGTTTGCCAGAGAGAAAACAATTTTACCTATCCTATACATACAGATAATAGCAGAAAAATGATTTTGAATGAAGACTTTTTTCAAGCCCGTACACTGAATACAAATTATTCAATGGTTTTTAACACTGAAATATGTAACATAATCAAAAGGAATCATGGTATAGTAGAATGTTAAGATCTACTACATAATAATGATAAGGTCTTCCTTGAGCAATTTTTCCTTTTCTTGCACTTTATATTATGAAAATGACTTAACACTACCTTTATAAGGAGAATGTCCTTTAAATCCTGAGACATTTCATTTTATTTTTACTGTGGTAAAATATATGTAATATAAAAGTTACAATTTTACCAATTTTTAAGTGTGCCATTCAGTGGCATTAAGTATTTTAACATTATTATGCAACTATCATCATTATCCATTCCTGGATTTTTTCATCATCCCAAAGTGAATTTTCATACCCATCAAACAATAACTCCTCCTCCCTACCATTGATAACCATCATCCTACTTTATGTCTCTATAAATTTAGCTATTCTAGATACCTCATGTAAGCAGAGTCATACCATATTTATTCTTTGTTGTCTGACTTATTTCACATAGCAAAATATTTTGAAGGTTTATCTATGTTATAGCATGTATCATATTTTCATTATTTTTTGGTTTTTATTTGTTTTCTGAGACGAGGTCTTGCTCTGTCTCCCAGGCTGGAGTGCAGTGGCATAATCTTGTCTCACTACAGCCTCCGCCTCCTAGGTTCAAGTGATTCTCCCGCCTCAGCCTCCCGAGTAGCTGGGATTACAGGCACATGCCACCATGCCTGGCTAATTTTTATATTTTTAGTAGAGATGGGGTTTCACCATGTTGGCCAGGCTGGTTTCGAACTCCTGACCTCGTGATTCACCCGACTTGGCCTCCCAAAGTTCTGTGATTATAGGCATGAGCCACTGCACCCAGCCATTTTCATTCTTTTTTAAGGTGGAATCATATTTTGTTGGATACCTGCACAACATTTTGTTCACTTATTCATTGGCAGATATATCTTCATTTGGCTACTGTGAATAATGCTGCTATGAACATTGGTGTAACAGACATTGTCTTTCAGCATGATGTAGAGAGTTTATGATATTAACAAAAATGTTTCTTTCAAGTTTTGTGTGAAATACATGTGCCAGCACACACACACACACACACACACACACACACAAAGTTTGGTTATAGACCTATGTGTAATCTATTCTATTTTGTAAAAAAATATTCTAGTAATTGGGAGCATGACTGAATCTCTATGATATTTTTGCTCATGATATCCATTTCTTTAAAAAATCTTTTATATCAAGCCAAATTCAAATTTCTTTGTCCCTTTTATTGTCTTTATTGATAAGCAGGCAGGATGTCCATAACAATAATTTCTTTCATGATTGGCCTTAAGACCATGAGAGCATTTAGGAGACTGGAAAGATGACAATGGTGATGTTTCAGATCATTTCCAATGTAAGACAAAGATGACCCTGGGGCACTCTCAGGCTGGTGCCTTGTTCTTTGCATATGCATTGCTTTACAAGAGCTTAGGTAAACTTGGCAATACTCTGAACAGTCAGAGTTTGTCCATTTGTTACAATGTATTGAGGGTTTTCACCTGGGAGAAATACATGTAAATTGTCTTACGTTAAGGCCTTCTAAGATTTAATTCATTTGAAGCAGTTCGTCATTATTTCCCTTTACTTTACCTTACTTTATTACCCTCATTCAGCTTCATTCTATTAAACTACTTTCTGGAATATGCTTTTAATTTATATTATGGTTAAACCTGCTTTTCTTTTCTCAAATGTTGCCCCTTTCAATTTTCTCAGAAATAAGTAATTATCTTCTTCTTCTGAAATTCTGTAGCACCTTAAATATAATTTTGTTTTGACTTTAATATTCCTGTTTTTTAAATTTAATTATAGAAATTACATATAACTATATTCCTTATTAAAAATTTTAAATAAAACTAATATAGATTTAAAAGTAACAGTTTATTTTACCTCCTATTCCTGTCCCCCTGGGCAGCTATCTAGAAATTTGCAGTCTATTGTTTTATATATATGATGGAATATTTTACATAAAATCTGTCTCTTTTTCATCACTTAATATTTCTGGAATATTTTTAGGTTAATATTTAGATGCACATTTTTATGGTTGCATACTATTCTGTAACATGAATATACCATTTTTTAAAATTTATTTCCATCTAGCAGATATGTTAATTGTAATAAATGATAATCTCATAAAAATGCCTGTATTTTGAAAGCTACCATAAGCCAAATTAAAAGACACATTAAGAGAAAATATTGGCCGGGCACGGTGGCTCAAGCCTGTAATCCCAGAACTTTGGGAGGCCGAGGCGGGCGGATCACGAAGTCAGGAGATCGAGACCATCCTGGCTAACACGGTGAAACCCCGTTTCTACTAAAAATACAAGAAAATTAGCAGGGCGAGGTGGTGGGCGCCTGTAGTCCTAGCTACTCGGGAGGCTGAGGCAGGAGAATGGCGTGAACCCGGGAGGCGGAGCTTGCAGTGAGCCGAGATCGCGCCACTGCACTCCAGCCTGGGGCACAGAGCAAGACTCCGTCTCAAAACAAACAAACAAACAAACAAACAAAAAAAAAACAAATAGATGAAAATAATGCAAGTATTCCAATATAAAATGTAAAAGAGCACTGTGCTGGGCTGAATAAAGTCCCCAGAGATTTCCAAGTCCTAAACCATGGCATCTGTGGATTTCACCCTGGATAGTCAAATCTTTGGAAAAACAATTAAAGATGTCAAATGAAGAGATTATCCTGATAGGCTCTAATGTAATCACAAATTTCCTTATAAGAGAGAAGGAAACAGAGATTTTATTAGAGAAGAGCAGAAGGCAATGTGCTGGTAGAATCAGAGACTGGAGTAATGTGACCATAAGCCAAGGAATGCTGACAGTCACCAGAAGTTAGAAGAGACAAGAAATTAATTCTCCCTAGGAGACTCCAGAAGGAACCAGTCCTGAATACCCTTTGAGTTTAGCTCCATAAGACTCATTTCAGAATTCTGGCCTCTAGAATTGTAATTTCTATTGCTTTAAGCCACTAATTATGTAGTATGTGATTTGTTACAGCAGCACTAAGAGACTAATACAAATACTAGTAACAAGCATTTCTATAAGGTTTCTAGGTGTTAAGTACTCTTCTATGCATATAAATTATATAAAGTCACTTAAATTCATTTATGTCTCACACTAACTTTAGCAGCATTCTGAGGCACCAGGAGTTTAAGTAGCTTGTCCATGATTACACACCTAATAAGTGGTGGAGCAAGTATTTCAACTGAGAAAGTCCGGTCTTCAGTCCATGTATTTAACCTTTGCACTATACAGCCTCTGTGAAAACTAGTCATTCCAAAAATAGAAGTTGATGGGTAAGGAACATAAACTGTCAGATTGAGCATGGCATCAGAGATAGTGGCAATTAAAGATACATAACATTGAGTATTTGCAAAGATGTAGAAGAAGAAAGTGTTCATATTTTGTGAGATTGTAAACTGGTATTTTTTGTAGGGTAATACTAAAGTTTTCTCAAAATGGAGAGTGTGCATTACTCTTTAACCAAGTGATTCCACTTACAAAGATATCCATTGCAGCTTTTGTTTGTAGCACCCTAAAAATAGGAATGTTTTTCCTACCCTAGGTTCATATTTATTTATAATTCAGTGTCATTACGTTTAACTAAATTAGTCCACTAAAATGATTTTAAGTCTTCCCCCTAAAAGTGGGACATTTAAGAATAATCTTTGGGAATTTTTCAAACTATCATCTTTATTGCCTCAACCTAGCCTCTCTCTAAGACTTTAATATTCTTTGCTAGGGACATGAGTCCCCAACAATCATTGTAAGAATCACTGCTACGGTAAGTGGCTCAGTCTAAAGGGAATATGTTACATCTCTCCGAGTGTTGTAGTAGATGAAAGGATGCAAATGTAGATTCCTAACAAAGAATGAACGGGCTAACACTTAAGTGTCCTACATGTCTTTTCCTGTGCCAGATTTATGCTAGTATATTTCACATGTGAGCTCATACAAACCTCATAAAATCCTGTGAGGCTCAAGTCATAATCTCTATGGTAAAATTGAGGGAGATGAGTCCCAATAATGTCACGGAAATTTACTAGGGTCACTTAGTCAATAAGTGAGAGAAGTAGGATACAAATGCAGGTCTAATGTTTTACCCCATGGGCCTTGGTCAGTTTTTGACATATTTAAAATCAAATTTGGGCAGAGAGTTATGTAAATAAAAGGCACACACTGAAATGGGATCCATATTGAGTAGTTTATGACCCTAAATAAAGATCAATAATATGTTTTCAGTAGTGTAATCATGCCAGACTGAGCTCTCCTTAGGTCAACATATACGATGTCACGCAGTTGTTCCTCACATGACCTAATGGGCACTCATGTGTGCTAGTAGCTCTCCCTTATGACAGGGTTTGGAAGAGACAGAAAATAGACCTCTATTATCCTATTCTAGGAAGAGAATACATAAAAAGCCTGTGAGATGGTACAAATGTCACCTTTTCTTATTACAGCAATTTGGTGCTTCTCAGATTGCTTTGCAAATTCGAGTGAGCATATAATATGTGAGCCTGTGATAGCCTCTCCACACCCAGGAAATTGGAGCTATTTTTTTTTTAAATTTATTTATTATTATTATACTTTAAGTTGTAGGGTACATGTGCATAACGTGCAGGTTTGTTACATATGTATACTTGTGCCATGTTGGTGTGCTGCACCCATCAACTCGTCATTTACATCAGGTATAACTCCCAATGCAATCCCTACCCCCTCCCCCCTCCCCATGATAGGCCCCTGTGTGTGATGTTCCCCTTCCTGAGTCCAAGTGATCTCATTGTTCAGTTCCCACCTATGAGTGAGAACATGCGGTGTTTGGTTTTCTGTTCTTGTGATAGTTTGCTAAGAATGATGGTTTCCAGCTGCATCCATGTCCCTACAAAGGACACAAACTCATCCTTTTTGATGGCTGCATAGTATTCCATGGTGTATATGTGCCACATTTTCTTAATCCAGTCTGTCACTGATGGACATTTGGGTTGATTCCAAGTCTTTGCTATTGTGAATAGTGCTGCAATAAACATACGTGTGCATGTGTCTTTATAGCAGCATGATTTATAATCCTTTGGGTATATCCCCAGTAATGGGATGGCTGGGTCATATGGTACATCTAGTTCTAGATCCTTGAGGAATCGCCATACTGTTTTCCATAATGGTTGAACTAGTTTACAATCCCACCAACAGTGTAAAAGTGTTCCTATTTCTCCACATCCTCTCCAGCACCTGTTGTTTCCTGACTTTTTAATGATTGCCATTCTAACTGGTGTGAGATGGTATCTCATTGTGGTTTTGATTTGCATTTCTCTGATGGCCAGTGATGATGAGCATTTTTTCATGTGTCTGTTGGCTGTATGAATGTCTTCTTTTGAGAAATGTCTGTTCATATCCTTTGCCCACTTTTTGATGGGGTTGTTTGTTTTTTTCTTGTAAATTTGTTGGAGTTCTTTGTAGGTTCTGGATATTAGCCCTTTGTCAGATGAGTAGATTGCAAAAATGTTCTCCCATTCTGTAGGTTGCCTGTTCACTCTGATGGTAGTTTCTTTTGCTGTGCAGAAGCTCTATAGTTTAATGAGATCCCATTTGTCAATTTTGGCTTTTGCTGCCGTTGCTTTTGGTGTTTTAGACATGAAGTCTTTGCCCATGCCTATGTCCTGAATGGTACTACCTAGGTTTTCCTCTAGGATTTTTATGGTATTAGGTCTAACATTTAAGTCTCTAATCCATCTTGAATTAATTTTCGTATAAGGAGTAAGGAAAGGATCCAGTTTCAGCTTTCTACTTATGGCTAGCCAATTTTCCCAGCACCATTTATTAAATAGGGAATCCTTTCCCCATTTCTTGTTTCTCTCAGGTTTGTCAAAGATCAGATGGCTGTAGATGTGTGGTATTATTTCTGAGGACTCTGTTCTGTTCCATTGGTCTAGATCTCTGTTTTGGTACCAGTACCATGCTGTTTTGGTTACTGTAGCCTTGTAGTATAGTTTGAAGTCAGGTAGCGTGATGCCTCCAGCTTTGTTCTTTTGACTTAGGGTTGTCTTGGAGATGCGGGCTCTTTTTTGGTTCCATATGAACTTTAAAGCAGTTTTTTTCCAATTCTGTGAAGAAACTCATTGGTAGCTTGATGGGGATGGCATTGAATCTATAAATAACCTTGGGCAGTATGGCCATTTTCACGATATTGATTCTTCCTATCCATGAGCATGGTATGTTCTTCCATTTGTTTGTGTCCTCTTTGATTTCACTGAGCAGTGGTTTGTAGTTCTCCTTGAAGAGGTCCTTTACATCCCTTGTAAGTTGGATTCCTAGGTATTTTATTCTCTTTGAAGCAATTGTGAATGGAAGTTCATTCCTGATTTGGCTCTCTGTTTGTCTGTTACTGATGTATATAAGAATGCTTGTGATTTTTGCACATTAATTTTGTATCCTGAGACTTTGCTGAAGTTTCTTATCAGCTTAAGGAGATTTTGGGCTGAGACAATGGGGTTTTCTAAATATACAATCATGTCATCTGCAAACAGGGACAGTTTGACTTCTTCTTTTCCTAACTGAATACCCTTGATTTCTTTCTCTTGCCTAATTGCCCTAGCCAGAACTTCCAGCACTATGTTGAATAGGAGTGGTGAGAGAGGGCATCCCTGTCTTGTGCCAGTTTTCAAAGGGAATTTTTCCAGTTTTTGCCCATTCAGTATGATATTGGCTGTGGGTTTGTCATAAATAGCTCTTATTATTTTGAGGTACGTTCCATCAATACCAAATTTATTGAGCGTTTTTAGCATGAAGGGCTGTTGAATTTTGTCAAAAGCCTTTTCTGCATCTATTGAGATAATCATGTGGTTCTTGTCTTTGGTTCTGTTTATATGCTGGATTATGTTTATTGATTTGCGAATGTTGAACCAGCCTTGCATCCCAGGGATGAAGCCCACTTGATCATGGTGGATAAGCTTTTTGATGTGTTGCTGAATCCGGTTTGCCAGTATTTTATTGAGGATTTTTGCATCGATGTTCATCAGGGATATTGGTCTAAAATTCTCTTTTTTTGTTGTGTCTCTGCCAGGCTTTGGTATCAGGATGATGTTGGCCTCATAAAATGAGTTAGGGAGGATTCCCTCTTTTTCTATTGATTGGAATAGTTTCAGAAGGAATGGTACCAACTCCTCCTTGTACCTCTGGTAGAATTCAGCTGTGAATCCATCTGGTCCTGGACTTTTTTTGGTTGGTAGGCTATTAATTATTGCCTCAATTTCAGAGCCTACTATTGGTCTATTCAGGGATTCAACTTCTTCCTGGTTTAGTCTTGGAAGAGTGTAAGTGTCCAGGAAATTATCCATTTCTTCTAGATTTTCCAGTTTATTTGCGTAGAGGTGTTTATAGTATTCTCTGATGGTAGTTTGTATTTCTGTGGGGTCAGTGGTGATATCCCCTTTATCATTTTTAATTGCGTCGATTTGATTCTTCTCTCTTTTCTTCTTTATTAGTCTTGCTAGTGGTCTGTCAATTTTGTTGATCTTTTCAAAAAACCAACTCCTGGATTCATTGATTTTTTGGAGAGTTTTTTGTGTCTCTATCTCCTTCAGTTCTGCTCTGATCTTAGTTATTTCTTGCCTTCTGCTAGCTTTCGAATGTGTTTGCTCTTGCTTCTCTAGTTCTTTTAATTGCGATGTTAGAGTGTCAATTTTAGATCTTTCCTGCTTTCTCTTGTGGGCATTTAGTGCTATAAATTTCCCTCTACACACTGCTTTAAATGTGTCCCAGAGATTCTGGTATGTTGTATCTTTGTTCTCATTGATTTCAAAGAACATCTTTATTTCTGCCTTCATTTCATTATGTACCCAGTAGTCATTCAGGAGAAGGTTGTTCATTTTCCATATAGTTGAGCGGTTTTGATTGAGTTTCTTAGTCCTGAGTTCTAGTTTGATTGCACTGTGGTCTGAGAGACAGTTTGTTATAATTTCTGTTCTTGTACATTTGCTGAGGAGTGCTTTACTTCCAATTACGTGGTCGATTTTGGAGTAAGTACGATGTGGTGCTGAGAAGAATGTATATTCTGTTGATTTGGGGTGGAGAGTTCTGTAGATGTCTATTAGGTCTGCTTGCTGCAGAGCTGAGTTCAATTCCTGGATATCCTTGTTAACTTTCTGTCTCGTTGATCTGTCTAATGTTGACAGTGGAGTGTTGAAGTCTCCCATTATTATTGTATGGGAGTCTAAGTCTCTTTGTAAGTCTCTAAGGACTTGCTTTATGAATCTGGGTGCTCCTGTATTGGGTGCATATATATTTAGGATAGTTAGCTCTTCCTGTTGAATTGATCCCTTTACCATTATGTAATGGCCTTCTTTGTCTCTTTTGATCTTTGATGGTTTAAAGTCTGTTTTATCAGAGACTAGTATTGCAACCCCCACTTTTTTTTGTTCTCCATTTGCTTGGTAAATCTTCCTCCATCCCTTTATTTTGAGCCTATGTATGTCTCTGCGTGTGAGATGGGTCTCCTGAATACAGCAGACTGATGCGTCTTGACTCTTTATCCAGTTTGCCAGTCTGTGTCTTTTAATTGGAGCATTTAGTCCATTTACATTTAGGGTTAAGATTGTTATGTGTGAACTTGAGCCTGCCATTATGATATTAACTGGTTATTTTGCTCGTTAGTTGATGCAGTTTCTTCCTAGCCTCGATGGTCTTTACATTTTGGCATGTTTTTGCAATGGCTGGTACCGGTTGTTCCTTTCCATGTTTAGTGCTTCCTTCAGGGTCTCTTGTAAGGCAGGCCTAGTGGTGACAAAATCTCTAAGCATTTGCTTATCTGTAAAGGATTTTATTTCTCCTTCACTTATGAAACTTAGTTTGGCTGGATATGTAATTCTGGGTTGAAAATTCTTTTCTTTAAGAATGTTGAATATTGGCCCCCACTCTCTTCTGGCTTGGAGAGTTTCTGCCGAGAGATCTGCTGTTAGTCTGATGGGCTTCCCTTTGTGGGTAACCCGACCTTTCTCTCTGGCTGCCCTTAAGATTTTTTCCTTCATTTCAACTTTGGTGAATCTGGCAATTATGTGTCTTGGAGTTGCTCTTCTCGAGGAGTATCTTTGTGGCGTTCTCTGTATTTCCTGGATTTGAATGTTGGCCTGCCCTACTAGGTTGGGGAAGTTCTCCTGGATGATATCCTGAAGAGTGTTTTCCAACTTGGTTCCATTTTCCCCCTCACTTTCAGGCACCCCAATCAGACGTAGATTTGGTCTTTTTACATAATCCCATACTTCTTGCAGGCTTTGTTCATTTCTTTTTCTTCTTTTTTCTTTTGGTTTCTCTTCTCGCTTCATTTCGTTCATTTGATCCTCAATCGCAGATACTCTTTCTTCCAGTTGATCGAGTCGGTTACTGAAGCTTGTGCATTTGTCACGTATTTCTCGTGTCATGGTTTTCATCTCTTTCATTTCGTTTATGACCTTCTCTGCATTAATTACTCTAGCCATCAATTCTTCCACTTTTTTTTCAAGATTTTTAGTTTCTTTGCATTGGGTACGTAATTCCTCCTTTAGCTCTGAGAAATTTGATGGACTGAAGCCTTCTTCTCTCATCTCGTCAAAGTCATTCTCTGTCCAGCTTTGATCCGTTGCTGGCGATGAGCTGCGCTCCTTTGCCGGGGGAGATGCGCTCTTATTTTTTGAATTTCCAGCTTTTCTGCCCTGCTTTTTCCCCATCTTTGTGGTTTAATCTGCCTCTGGTCTTGATGATGGTGATGTACTGATGGGGTTTTGGTGTAGGTGTCCTTCCTGTTTGATAGTTTTCCTTCTAACAGTCAGGACCCTCAGCTGTAGGTCTGTTGGAGATTGCTTGAGGTCCACTCCAGACCCTGTTTGCCTGGGTATCAGCAGCAGAGGCTGCAGAAGATAGAATATTTCTGAACAGCGAGTGTACCTGTCTGATTCTTGCTTTGGAAGCTTCCTCTCAGGGGTGTACTCCACCCTGTGAGGTGTGGGGTGTCAGACTGCCCCTAGTGGGGGATGTCTCCCAGTTAGGCTACTCAGGGGTCAGGGACCCACTTGAGCAGGGAGTCTGTCCCTTCTCAGATCTCAGCCTCCGTGTTGGGGGATCCACTGCTCTCTTCAAAGCTGTCAGACAGAGTCCTTTGCGTCTGCAGAGGTTTCGGCTGTGTTTGTTATTGCCCTGTCCCCAGAGGTGGAGTCTACAGAGACAGGCAGGTTTCCTTGAGCTGCTGTGAGCTCCACCCAGTTCGAGCTTCCCAGCAGCTTTGTTTACCTACTTAAGCCTCAGCAATGGCGGGCGCCCCTCCCCCAGACTCGCTGCTGCCTTGCTGGTAGATCACAGACTGCTGTGCTAGCAATGAGGGAGGCTCCGTGGGTGTGGGACCCTTCCGGCCAGGTGTGGGATATGATCTCCTGGTGTGCCTGTTTGCTTAAAGCGCAGTATTGGGGTGGGAGTTACCCGATTTTCCAGGTGTTGTGTGTCTCAGTTCCCCTGGCTAGGAAAAGGGATTCCCTTCCCCCTTGCGCTTCCCAGGTGAGGCAATGCCTCGCCCTGCTTCAGCTCTCGCTGGTCGGGCTGCAGCAGCTGACCAGCACCGATCGTCCGGCACTCCCCAGTGAGGTGAACCCAGTACCTCAGTTGAAAATGCAGAAATCACCGGTCTTCTGTGTCGCTCGCGCTGGGAGTTGGAGACTGGAGCTGTTCCTATTCGGCCATCTTGCTCCGCCCCCGGAGCTATTTTTTTGTCTGAACACATCGCTGGCAGTTTTGATGGAAACAGCTCCCATTTGTATAGTCTAAAAATTTAACTTCTGACAATCTACTGTCTTTTTAATGCCAAACTTTCAGTGATAGTTACTCATTCTAATATATAAAAATTTAGACTTCAATTGAACAATACAGAGCCTGTACCTGGAAAAAAATCCAAAATTGTTATCAAAGTTATGTATCATTGGTAACTTTACTTCCGATTGAGAGAGAGTTTATTTCACTAGAGACAATATAATTGTAGGCCAAAATGTCAACGTGGTGAAATGTGACTTTCTTCTCTTGCCCCTTACAAATCTTTTACATTTTCAAAATATGTACTTTTTTCCTTTTATTTGCTATAAAATACTAAAATCTAATGTCCTTGAAATGATACTTTTACTTGTGTTCTTGTTTTCCTTCCGGTTAACTTCTAGTTAATTCCCCCTGCCACACTGTACTCTATATAGATTGTTCCTAGTTCTCCCTTGTAGAAACTTTAAAAAACATTTCATCAGTATATAAAATTTAGCAGAAGTATGTATAAATATAAATAACCCCACAGTAACACTGATTATATTATTTCTCTTCATTTATAAATCAAAAACTCATTTTCTGTGGGACAAAAGTTTTTATTTTTTAAAGTTTTCTTAAAATTTATCATTTTTCAATGCATTACAATATCCTGAGATTTGTTTCATTTTACAAAATTTCACAAGAAATTTTGTAATTTTTTTTCATTCTTATTTCCAAAATCAGTTATACATAGTAAAGAGATAAATTCAGTAAATACACAAAAGTAGAAAAAAAAGTCAGTATCTCTTTACCCAAAGATCAGTTGACCTTTGTTTTACCTTAATATATTTAGCTCTATTCATTTTTATTACATGTATGTTTACTAATAATGAGGACCTTATTTTGTCTTTTTTGTAACCTCTTTTTTTACTCAGAAGAATTTTTCCATATTCTTAATGATTCATTATTTTAAATTGTATATTTCATTTACTAAAATCAGTGTCAAATAAGAAATGTAACTGGTATGATGATGGACGAAATGTTTCTAATTCCTGTAGTTTTCGTTATTAATGGCTCATTTTATAAGATTTCTGTCTGATTAAACAGAACCAGCCTATTCATTTCAGTTTAGGAGCCAGTGCTTTCTCAAACCCTGTACAGCAGAAGTTTTTAAAATGCTGAATTTCAGTAATCTCACTTGGCATTATAAATTAAGCTTTCCCTTTTCTTTTGCTTTCTCTTCAGTAAAATTTACCTCCAGGAAATGAAAATCATTTGCTGTCCACAGGTGACCTACTCTCAATGATTCAAGAATAGATAGGTCAGTGCTGTTTATTTATAAGGCTTTCAAAATCAATACTTTTCACAGGAAAAAATAAAACATCTCATAAATCCTCACCAAAAAGAATCCTTACTTAAAAAAAAAAAAAATCACAACACTCAGGTGTAAGCCATATATATAGTCAGTTATGCAACCAAACAAATCTAAATTCTTTTTTAGTTGTATCTGTTAATAAAATTGCTTAGTTGGTAATTATTTCACAGGAGTTCCTTCCATATATGATCTGGTGTTCATTAGATAGATAGGGTATTTGAATTCTCATGCAATAGACTTATTCCTAGGAATTTTATAGCCTCAGAATTTTGATAACTTCAATGGGAGAATTTTATTCAGAATATCATTGTAGAGATTTATAATATTATAGTTTAATATCTGCAAAGATCCATGCTATGTTTCTATCAAAATAATATTTTCTTGTAACTATATTCAGTTACCGTAATTCTAATGAATGAATGAATTTATTTTATATTCATCACTTTAAGAATGCTGTATAACGTAACTCTAGAGTTTAGATAATCTAAGGGTTATAGATTTGGGGATGAGGCCTTTATTTGTGGAAAATGTCTGTTTGAGAGACTCATGGAGGGACTGGGTTAAGCTGTAGGTCAACAGCACACAAGGAAGGAGGCAAAACCTTTGGCTGATCCTTTCCTGACCTGTCTATTTAAGCCCATTTAATAGTCTATAATCTTTGCTTTGAAAAAGCATAGACATTTATGAAAAGCTTTTGATTATAATGTATTTTAAACCAGTATGAACAGCTGTCCATTTAGTTGTATTGGCCATACTTCCCTGTAATAAATGGAATTTTACAGAACTACCTCAGATAAAGGTTGAAAGCAGGCCAACATTCTCAGCAGAAAAGGACAGTTAGGGAATTCATGAATTAAACAACTGTTTATATTTTCAATATTCTATTAAAAATCATAAAATAGGGGTAAATGAATAAGGACATTATTTCTTCATTGCATAAAAATAATCTTTAGTCTCTGTTAAGGCTAATACCAACTATATGTGAAAGATTATGTGTTTGGATTTACACACTTAAAACACTACCTTTTAAATCTCACTGCTGGATATGAGGCTTAGTCAGTATCTCTAGTTATATAAAAGAGACACATGATCTTAAACTAAGTGGCAACTTCCCTATACCATAGAACAATTTTAAAAAGCTGTGATTCAATATTTTGTATTTGTCTTCTCTGCTGGTAATACTTAACCTCTCTCTGAGCTCCAGTACATATTACTCAGTGTTCTCCAGCACAGGGTATGACAACGACACGTTTCCAGTTTCTCAGGTCAGATGGGAGTCATCCTTGACTCTCATACTCATATCCAGTCCACCAGGGAATCCTATGAGACGTATGATCGCAATATACTTAGAACTTAACTTTCTCCTAGACCCTTCTCTGCTGCTGCTCCAGTCTAAGCCACCATTAGGTTTTGCCTGGATTATTGAAAGGGCCTCCGACCTAATCTGTTTTTATTCCATCCGCACTCAACACTGCTCACAGCACAAACTGAACCTTCCAAAATGAAGTCAGATTCACATCACTCTTCACCTCAAAACCCTCTGCTTCATCTCTAAGAATAAAGCCACAATTCTTATAGTAGCCTGAAAGTCCTTATATAAATGGGACCTTTCCTTGCTCATTCTTCCTTCTTCACTGTTGGTTTTCTTTTCTCCCTCCATTGCCTCCATGACTTTACTCGTTCTTTCTGCTCCAGCTATAATCCTCACTGTGCCTCTGCCACTCCAAACCAGTCCAGTCTCAACCTAGGACTTTTCCTCTTCTTTCTCCATAGAATGCTCTTCCCTCATATATGTGCAAGGATGGCTCCCTCATAACATTCAATAATTTGCTCAAATATTACCTTCTTTTTTTCTTTCTTTTTTATTATACTTTAAGTTCTAGGGTACGTGTGCACAATGTGCAGGTTTGTTACATATGTATACATGTATCACCGAATGTAGCCTTCCCAACAACTTTCTTTAAAATTACAACTGTCCGTGTCTCAAAATACATTCCCTCCTCCAACACTCACCAGTATCTGATGTACTTTCTCTTTGCCCTATGTGTCTTCCTGCCTCCATTAGAATGTAAGCACTTTGGGGAAAAAATTCTCATCACAATTTTGTTTACTACTATAATCCAGAATATAGAACAGTGCCTGTATATGAATTCTGAGTGAATACTTCTACACAGACTTTATGTGCACATAAAACTGTTAGGCAACTAATTCTACAAGAGAGAAAAACAATCAGTCTATCAATTTAAAATCAATATTTCTATTCCCAAAGCTAATTTCATGTTGATTTAAGGGAAGCAATAGACCTTGATCTGAAGTTCGGCCCATGAAAATATTGGTAAACAATACTGATAATGTAAATATGTAAAGTGTTATAGAAGTCATGTAAAATGTTTTCTAAAGTGGTATTAGCCTTCAATTAATACCATAAAATGCCCTGTGTTAGACAGTGTGGGGATATAATGAATTACAAAGGATGATCACATTTTATAATTTCATTAATAAGATGGAAAAAATGCTTAAAACTATAATGCAAAGTAAATAATTAAGTATGAACACCAAAAAAGTTATTTACTGTCACTGGACCTTAGTTCCGTCAGTTGTCAAATGTTTTTGATGAAAAAAAAAATATATCGATGGTTTCTAAGTTTTTGCTTGTGGAGATTTTACAGGCTCACAAAGCTCTCTTAGAGAATCTAGAGTGGTCACCTATAGGAAAGGCTGCTGAATATTTGAGCTTCAGGCCCCATACACTGCCACCTCCACTTAGCTAGAAAACCCCTGTGTCTGTGAACTTTACCTATTGTACTAACACCTAAGATTTTGTTTGAACAAAGAGAGCCAATCTCACTCCTCTAAAAGCTGAAACTACACCAATGTTCTAGCAATTTATGATCGACATAATGATTTTTCCTAACCTTTAAAAATAAAATGCTACAACTAATAACAGACTAGTTAATTTCTAAATAAAATAGAGATAGAAGAAATGTTTGAGAATCAATTTGTTTCAGATATCCTAGTATGAGATTTTGTTCTTCAAGTATAAGGGGTATGATGGCAGCTTGTATATGAGGATTTCTAAATCTGGGTCCATTACAACTATCTAGAATGTCAAGACTTGTTACGATTCTGAGAGGCATTTTAGATGCCTTTTTGGAGCATTGATCAGTAATTGTTCTTGTGGCCTTATAATTCCCTATTTTGAATGACACTAACAAACAACCAAAAAACGATATGTCATATCCAGTTCTAATGTGGCCACAAGTACAGGTTTTTTTTTTTTTTTTAAAGCCCAAAATAGTACTGATTTACTGATAATTAATATTCCTTTGTTACCACAGTTATAGAACTCTTAAGGAAAAGGGTAATAAACTGGGAGATGAATAGTATTTAGTAAACTGGAGCTGCCTCCTGTTAATTTGATAACTCCTTAAACATTTGATAAAAGAGTTTACAAGAATGTACGTTCCACCACTGACCACTCTTTACATCCAGTAAGAAAGGTTTTCTTACACTTAATTATTCTATCTGTTCTTTTCTTTTAAAAGTGAATTCTCCATAGAAATATATAGCTGATTTATACTATCATCTTCAAAAGGCAATAGGTTAAGCTTGCTAATTATCAACACATTTGTTATTCTATCAAGGAAATCCTAATATATAGACTTCAAAAGTATTATAGATTTTAAAAAAACAATGGATAGTTATTCTATTGGCAGGCTATGAGCACATATTGGCCCACTGAGAGTCAACTAAAAATTTTTCTTAGGGGTAAGTGGATTTCAAGAACAGAGAGTATGCCCTTTTTTATCCATCTGGGACAGATACATCTTTTAGAAATAAAGTTACACAAGACACATTAGTTGATGTTTTTCTGACAATGTTGACAATGAAGTACCACAAGGGACCCCATTCTTGCTCTCATACATTTCATCCTTGAATTGTAGATATAACACTGTTGTAGTTTTTAGTTGGTTGATATTTTAAAATTTTTTCTCTTTTCCCTTTACAAAGTATGAAGCAAAGCCATACATATGTTTTCTAGGATCCCAATACTTATTTGTGTTTTATATGCCTATATATTTATTTATAGTAAAGGGAGAATCTGCTACTATTTCTCAAAAAGTCATAAATAAGGAAGCTTTTGAGGAAATACTACAGAAATACTGTATGAATGTTTAATATATATTTGCTTCCCAACCACATACTTGCCATCCCTTGCAATGCCCTCCCTGTGTTACTGACTTATGATATAAAAGAGGAATGGTTTTCCAAGTGGGAATTAATAATATTATGGAGTTTAATTCCAATCAATCATTTTTTATGTCAACATTTGAACAAGTGCCATGTTTTTCACTAAACTCTCTCTGATTGGACTCAAGAATGACTAACGTTGGCTCTTCGAAAAGGAGTTTATGAATTATTATGATAAATGTGTAAGCATCCAACATATATGAGAAAAGACCCAGGAGGGTAGGGAGTTTCTATTCTTGTTTATTCCTGTATGCTCATTTCTAGAAGTTGTCTAATTCATGGTGGGCACTGATAAATAGTTGCATAACATTTCGTTGAATAGTAGTTACTATCAAAAAGCTACCAAGGGAGAAATCTATTCTTCCATGTGGACATGAGAAAGATAGTATGCTTAATCTTGAGACAGAAAGATCAAGACCACACTAAGGTGACTGTAGTTTATAATAATACATTGTATTTTCAAAATAGCTAGAGGAGAATAGAGAATAATTCAAATGTTTCTAGAAAGAAAGGATACATATTTAAGGTGATGGATATCCCAATTACACTGATTTGATCTTTATAAATTATCACGTGTAATGAAAATATGTACCTCTGTTATGTATCAATAAAGAAAAAAGATCAAGAGTAGAATTGAATGTGGCAGTAAAGAGCCAGGGTGCATTTTAAAAACACTATGAACAAGGTAATCAGGTATAAAATTGAGGAATGCCAGGAAAGGCTAAAATATAAGACATTCAGATAATACTAATCTAGAAATAAATTAAAAACAGCTTTAAATATTATGATAAGGAATTATTGACTATTAATAAGAAGCAATATGACATGACTGAATTGATATTTTTGAAAGTTATCCCAGGTGGTACTGATCTCAAATGAATTGAAGGGAGAAAATCCTGGGCATTTTCAACTGTAAGGATTATATGCAAAAAGAATGGTTATAAGCATTTAAGTTCCTATCACAATTGAGTTGTAAGCCTTTGACCCATAGGGACCCCCCAAATTATCTGCATTTCTAATGACAGAAACTAAAATGGATTTAAACATGACATGATTAGCTGTATTCTTCCTGGAAATTATCCCTTTATATGCAATATATTGAGTACCTCAGGACTAAAAATATTTGGCCATGTATTCAAATATTAACCAAGTCATCTCTATTTGGCACTGTAGTTCTTTCTTTTTACGTCATTTTAGTAGAATTTAAGGTAATTTTTGTGTACACATCTGGCTTTAGTGCTTTGCCTTAATCTGTATTTCCCTGTCACCACGTGAAAGATATTTCTAAATAACAGTACTGTTGAGTTATCAAATCCACTTACATAATACACTTGGAAATCTTTTTCAATTAGTGTATCTATTATTAAAAATTATAAAGCTATCTATAATCAAGCAGGAATTTACCATTATTTATAGAAAATAGAAAGCAATAATGAAAAGAATTTATAATTGCTAAATAACATTTTACCTTTACATGTTAATTTTGATACCATGACTAGATTATTTTTGCTACTCAATAACTTTATTTCTTTATACGTAATTCACATCTTGTATTTTTCTCATTATCAGCTTTACTTCTAGATAATTTACCAATTTACCTATTTCAGAGATGCAAATAAATATGCATTCATACTCCCACAGTGCTAGTCACAGACTTGGCCTAATCAAATCTCTCAGTACTTATTTTCAGGAAAAAGAGTTTAGTATAAATTTGCTAAAAACATCCCCTTAGAAAATGGGATTTTACCTGCCTAATTTTACCCAAGTCTAAGGTAAAAACTTCCATGGATTCAGATTTATTTTTCCTATTATTTGTTTCTGTTAAATTGAGGTAAGGACTGCCCTAGTTTTATTGTTTCTCTCTTATGGCTTTGCCAATCATCTTTTTTTCCCATCTATTATACAACTGTCAGTCTACAGGAAATAGTCTTTTTCAGCTGTCCAATGCTCAAAATGAAAAATATCCAACAACGGTTAGATTTTTAGAATCACTTCCATTAAAAGGAAATTTAAAATCTAAACACATTGTACTTATCATAAATATTAAATTTGAAAACATAATCATTTTTGTTATGAAATCTGACTTCTACAATGAAAACACATGGGATTTTTAGTTTATAAAATGAACTGTAACTAGATCACTGAAGCATCCTTACCAGAGACTATCTGCAAAAACATGTAAAAATGTTTTCTTAAGTTATGATTATGTTGTGTTGAAATGGAATTCTTTCTACATTTTCTCTAATCTGTAGGAACTGTGAAAGTAAGTGTCTCTGAATCTTTTTTCGCTTTTTCGAGAAAGCTCAGTATATTGCCTCTATGCAGTAGGTACTCCGTACACCTGCTGAATAAAGATGATTGAATAGATGCATGAAAATCAAACTAAGTCAGATGTCAATAAAGTCATTATCAGCATCAAATGGAGTTTAATTAGGAAAGTCATCTGAAGAAAATCAGCTTAGAACCAAGTTGAAATGAGGTATATGAGTTCCACAAAAAGTAGACAGGGCTCAGGATTTCATACCACATCTCCACGTGAGTGATGACTAGGTTTAGCTGGTTTCAAGTTCAGTTTAATTGGGAGGGGTAATAATTATTGTATCCCAGCCATGCTGCAGATTTGTTCTTTAGCTAAGTCTTTGCCAATTTAGCTATGTATTTGCAAACACAGTTTTTATGAAGATCAGGACAGAGATAGAAAGAGAGATATTGTCAAAAATATTCACAACCTCTTATCAAGGGACACTTTTATAGAAATTGAATGTGAAGTCATGCATACTATTAAATCAATTTCTTTGTAGTCCCCGAAGTGTCCTTTCCTCTCCCTTAGAAAAATCATAAATAGCTTCAGCTAATAAAAATAGCCCAAAGCCACATTTAGACTAATGCAGCTTAAATGAGATTTTAACCCTAGACCTCTCTTTTTAAAAAGCTTACCTTCTAATTGGATAGTGCATTTTATAGAAAACTGAAGGATATAATGTTGATTAGGTTCATACAATGAAGGAAAAGTTGCCACCCTAAGGTCAACATCTGTTGACTCTGAAAATGACAACCAGTATTCACAGTTTGAGATAATGGCTGTCTATGATGGGATCATTAGTAGTTCTGCTTCATAATTTCCAGAAAATTCATAATAAATGCAAGTGCAGCAAAATCTGAAGGAGACAGTTTTTATCCTGAAATGCTTTTTAGAAGTCCTGCCCACACAGCTTGTAGGTTAATAGAGGTGCAACAGTAAGGTTGGATGCAATCAACTTTGATTGTGGGCTTCTCAGACTTGGTTCGTTTTGCCTTGAGTTTCCTATACAAGAATGCAATTAAGAAACAAGCAGCTTAATGACGTTAATGATTGGTACTCAGAATGTAAAGGTGTTGGATTAATCACAAAGACTGAGTCTGATTCAGGCGCAGGCCCTTCTCTATATGTACTTTTTATTTCTACCATTCTCTCTGGGTTTTTGCAGTGACTTCTGAGATGTAGAATGGCTAAGCTCATAGATAAATTGGTTTTCTGGAGCATGGGAGCCAATCAGTTCTTTTGTGACTATTGGCATGATTAGCAAGTATATACTCAGGATTGCAACTAAAGTGATTCTCTGTAAAGGCAAAAAGATGACATTTATTTTAATTCTGAGCTCCTTAGTATTTAAAATCAGCTTTTCCAAATTCTTCCTGGATGAACAAGGCTAAAATGTTTCTAGGAATATTTATTAAAGTATTACAGATATACAAAGAAAGATATCTGGTGTATCCATTTCTGATTTTATTATAGTAAGCAATTATATTTTTTACACACCAAAAAGAATACATGCTGCTTAAAATCAAATAATTTCAGTACCTGGAAAAGTAATAAGCAAATGGAATAATACAAGTGATTTTGGTCTACATTTTTCAATAGAAAACAGAAAATATAACCTGAATAAGAAAAAATGCCTACATAATATGTTTTTCCAAATGTTACCAGTACCTTTGAAGCAATGCAAAGAACAGGAGAATATGCTGTTTCCAAAAGGTCTTTAAACAAAAGATTTTCCAGTAGTTGTGGTCGGAAATGTGATTTAATTCCTTGTTTGTAAAATAGTAACAAAAAAATTCTTATAGAAGATCTCTTTTTTTTTTTTTTTTTTTTTTTTTTTTTTACTGTATAGTCTTATCAGGAAGAAGTCTGTTCGGCTGAACACCAGAGAAGTAGTTTCTCTCTCTGGAAAGTGCAAATTCTAAAGCATTACAGAGTAGAAATTTAAAACGAAATAGAGAACAGAGAAATGGTTGCAGTAGGTAAAGATGTTACCTGGAAAAAAAAAAAAAAAAGGAAAGACATAAAGACTCAGGTCCAATCAATAAATATATTTATAATGCCTTTATAATGTCAAATATATTCCAATTACTTGAGACAGGGTCAACCTAAAATAGTCTGCACTATTGCCCTCTTAACTGTGCTATGGTTTTTTATTTAAAAACTATTGAGCAGCACATCCTCTGATTTAATAATGATATTGTGGTACCTTATAGCCAAAAGAACTATATTTAATCACTTTGCTTCTTTCCCTCATTCGCTTGTTACCTCACACTGCTC
The DNA here is from genome assembly GCF_024542745.1 of Macaca thibetana thibetana. Taxonomy (NCBI): domain Eukaryota; kingdom Metazoa; phylum Chordata; class Mammalia; order Primates; family Cercopithecidae; genus Macaca; species Macaca thibetana. The sequence continues at coordinate 71,348,284 of NC_065592.1, forward strand.
TCTGATTCTTATATGGTCTTTTAAAATCATTAGCCACATTTCAGGTCTTCTGGAAGCTGCAAAGGGACCTTATATGTGATTTCCCAGGCATAGTGACTAAAGCCATTTGAAGCACTCACCAAGCTTTCCTCATTTCAGACCTAATGATTACATACAAGATCATCCTCCATGAGACATAAGGTCATGAGAAGTTCACAAACCTTTAGGAATAAAAATTGGTAAAATGAATTAAATTTTATCTGGCTTTAAATTCAAAGGTACATGAGCAGAAGCAGGAATTTACATTTCAATAGAAGAATAATAATATTTGACATCCCCAAAGTCTTCACTTAAAGGGAACACTTAGTGCATATCATCCTTTATTCCAGGCACCCATAAATTCTCATAGTATTTGTGAAACCAGATTGTGCTGATGTCTAAATCAGCTCTTCGCTGGGAATCCGTTAAAATAAGAGACTTCTTAATTCCAAAGCTCTCTAATGTATATTCAGAACAGAATTAGGCATAAGAGAATTAAAGTCTACTGATGGATTCATAAATGAAGAGAAGGAATGAGAGAAGACAAAAGGGTTCACATTATATTTGAGACCCAAATCCCCCTTGGATGTTTTATACCCGCTTGCTTGACCTTATTTTACAGATGTATTTCCCTCTAATTTTCTGTTAACTCTAATTCTGCTTTCTCACTAGCAGCAAGTTGCCAGCTTTATATCTTACCTCTTATACAGAGTAGAAATTCAGGGAATGTTTTTGTATTGAATTTATTAGAATGGGCCTTGGAGATCATCAACACAACATATTTCTTTTTCATAATGAAAATCAAACCTAGAGGGAGTATTGTCTTTGCAAATGTAGAAAAACTAGTCAGGGGTACTTGAAACTCAAACATGGGTCTTCTGACTCTTGATCTATGTTTCTTCAAGATGCAGATTCTGATTAACATAATTAGCTTTCCTGTATATTCCTACTTCTCTCCATCACTACTTTTTCCAACACAACTCTTTCTTTAAATGTGATTGAAATGCGGAAAATGACATCTTAAAAGTTGGCCTTATTTAGTAAAATCTATGTGCAAATGGTGGCAAACACCCATATGATTCATAATGAATATGCTCTGATGATTTTAAATGTGTGTTTGCATTTCACTTGGTTTATTATACAATAGACTGTGATGGGTCATGAAAAAAAATAAGTCCAGTGCTGTTATACAACAAGAAAAATCTGCGTTAGATGCCCCTCAACTGCCAAGCGGAAGACCTCATTCTAGCAGCTCTCCTGTCTCTTCTATATCAATTTTTCCTTTCTACTAAGTTGTTTCTATAACCACACAAACTTGCTGTTATTTCTCCAAGATTAAAAAAACATATAAAAAGTGGTTTTGTCCCCATTTCCTCTGCCAGCTTCACTCTCCCTATTCCTTGGTTCTTTATCTTTTGCAGAAAATTTCCCTGAAATTATTGTCTATACTCATTTTCTGTGATTCCTCTTTTTACCTCTTGTCTTAAAACTGCTATAGTCAGGCTTTTACTCCATCATTCCGCCCAAACTTGTCAATGTCACAAACCCCCTCAAAATTGCTAAATCCAATGCTCTAGTCTCTGGACCCATTTTATTTAATCTTATTGGTAACATTTGACACCGTTTATCACTCTTTCCTCTTTAATCATTTTTCTATTGGCTTCTGTGATACTCACACTTTGTATTTTCTTCTGTTTCACTGGTTTCTCTTTTCATGTTTCCTTTACTCATTTTTTCACTATCCTTCTTACCTCTTAATGTTGAAATGTTCCAGGTCTCAGTCATTAGTACTCTTCTATTTTATACCTTGATTCTCTCCCTTGTGTTTTTACTCAATCCCATGGCTTTCAAACGCCTTCCATATACCTGTGACTTCCAATTTACATCTCCAAGCCCTGTCTTTCTCATGAACTCCAGACTTACGTATCCAACTGCCTGCTTGACTTATCTACTTGGATATCTATAAGATACATAAAATGAAACTTGTCCAAAAACTGAGGCCCTGACTTTTCTCACCTTTTCCATCGCAAACGATAGCAACTCCTTGTGTTCAGTCACTTATACCAAAAACCTTAAAGGTGGTTTTAACCCCTCTCTTTATCTTATTCATGACATTCCAACATACCAAAAATGCTATGAAAGTCTTTTCACAATTAAACTCATTGTTATCACCTCCACTCCTAAAACTGATCCAAACCATAGTCATCTGTAGCCTAAATTTCAGCAATAGCCTCTTGATGGATCTCCCTACTTCTATTGTCCCGTTATAATTCATTCTCATTATTTACAGTTAACAATATATATTTATTTTTCAAACTTTTTTGAGGTATAATTGGTATATAAAAAACAGAAAAAAATGGACCCAAAAACCTTTTGGAAATGATAGATAAGTTTATTACCTGGATTCTGGTGATAGTAATACAAGTGTATACTACACTCACCATATTGTATGCAACCCATTCTTAATAAAGATTCTAGAGTGGCCTTTCTAAAACTTAAGTCCTATATGTCACCATCCTCTACCAGCTTCATCCACACTTTACAATGGCACCTAATTGTCTGGTACCTTTCCCTTTATTTTCTTTTTTGTCCACAACTCCACTGCTGTTACATTTTCCTCCTTTGCTATTCATTGAAAATGCCAGGCATAGACTATCCTTAGGCCCCTTTGCACTAGTTGTTACCTCAGCCTCCATTGTTTTTCCTCCAGATACCTTCATGCACAACTCCATCACTTCTTGCATGTCTGCTCCAATCTCAGCTTCTCGATGAGAAGCACCCATGGTACCCCCCTTCATGCTATCTTACTTACCTACTCTCTCGCTGATACTTTGAATCCTTCTTACCCTGATATATTTTACTATCATTCCATAGCACTTTTTACCTCCTAATACATTAGATAATTTACTTATGGGCTATAGTTATGTATTATCTATTACTCTCCAATAGAATGTAAGTTCTACAGGGGAAGGAAATTTTGTTTCATTCACTGATGAATTCCCAGCTAGGAGAGAGCCTGCCACAATAAATATGTAGGTTTTTAAAAAATCATTTGAAAAGTTAGTGAATTGTAAAGCCAATATTTTCATATTACAAGACCTTATTGTATGATCTCTGTAGGTATGGTAAAATGTACATTTAAGATAGTGAAAGAAGGGCCTGGCGCGGTGGCTCATGCCTGTAACTCCAGCACTTTGGGAGGCCAAGGTGGGTGGAATCACCTGAGATTGGGAGTTCAAGATCAGCCTGACCAACATGGAGAAACCCCATTTCTACTAAAAATACAAAGTTAGCCGGGTGTGGTGGTGCATGCCTGTAATCCGGGAGGCTGAGGCAGTAGAATAACTTGAACCTGGGAGGTGGAGGTTGCAGTGAGCTGAGATCGCACCATTGCACTCCAGCCTGGGCAACAGAGTGAAACTCCATCTCAAAAAAAAAAAAAAAAAAAAAAAAAAGGTAGTGAAATAAGTATAAAAGCTGTAAAAGTGAATAAAATCTTCCTTTGAACTGAGACATATTTTAGTCAGAAAATTTTATTTTGTTGCTGCGATAGGCAGAATTCTAGAATAGCTCCCTGGATTCATACACCCATACATGTGCCCATCCAAATCCCAGGACTTGTAAATATGATGGAACAGTCATTATCATGATTCGGTTATATTATATGGGACAGTTGACTTTAAGAAAGAGAAACCATCAGGAGTAACTCTGGCCCATAAATAGCTCTTGCACTTCCTAAAAATGAGTTGAAGTGTGCAATGGGATTCACCAAAATGGGGATTCCTCATGTGGCTTTATAGAAGAAAGAAGCCACGTGGCACAAGGAACTAAGACCAGCCTCTAAGAGCTAAGAGTGACCCCTAGCCGAAATCCAGAAAGAAAGAGTGACCGCAGTCATTCCACCACAAAGAACTAATTTTTAGTTCTTTTGAGAAAGAATTAATTTTTTTCAATAACCTGAAAGAACTTGGAAGCTTCCTCAGAGCCTCTAAATGACTCACAGCCCAGCCATCACCTTCATTTCAGCCTTGTGACGGCTGGAGAAGAGAAACCCATCAGAACTGAGCTTTTGAAATTCTGAACTAATAAAAGCGTGTTGTTTTAAGCTGCCAACTTTGTGGTAATCTATCAGGCAGCAATAGAAAACTAATATATTCCTTGTTGGATTTTTTGCTTTTATTTCTCTGCTCTACCTTTAAACTGTAAAATACTTGATGTTCATGCTTAACTCAACCTAGAAAACTTTCAGAAGCAAAATGTTTTTAAAAGGCACGAACACAAGGCCAATATATACGTAAGACAAGGTCCTATGTAAAGTGAATAGAAAACAGAAATTAAGGCAAAATTAAATGACCACATTTTTCTGGATCACTCAAGATTGCAATATATAGAAGTGGACTCCTAACCCCAGCCCTCCTGATAATTACTCTGAGACATATGCAAAGTATTTAACCTAACCTGGCCTTATCTCTTTGTTCAATAAATGGATGAATTTTACTAGATTAACACTAAGATTTATTCCTGCTATAAAATTCTGTAGTTCAATAGTACTGTGCCTCTAAAGTCATCTATGATTCTATGTTCATTTAAAAATATAACATTTTTGGCCGGGCACGGTGGCAGTGGCTCACGCCTGTAATCCCAGCACTTTGGAAGGCCAAGGCAGGTGGATCACGAGGTCAGGAGATCGAGACCATCCTTGCTAACACGGTGAAACCCCGTCTCTACTGAAAATACAAAAAACTAGCCGGGCCTGTTGGCGGGCGCCTGTAGTCCCCGCTACTCTGGAGGCTGAGGCAGGAGAAAGGCGTGAACCCGGGAGGCGGAGCTTGCAGTAAGCTGAGATCCGGCCACTGCACTCCAGCCTGGGCTACAGAGCGAGACTCCGTCTCAAAAAAACAAACTCTCTCTATATATATGTATAATTTTTATACATCTTAATATTGACTTCTGCACTGAAAATATTACTTTAAGAGTTTGGTAACAGGCATTAAAATATTTTGGCACTTTGGTAACCGAATCAAAGTACTACAGATACATCAACATGAAATAGATAGTAAATAAAGTTTTAGGATTTCAAGGACAGCCTTTTGACGAGCCTGAACTTCTCTAGTGAACGTTGAATAGCATTATTATGGCCACCAGAGGGCTCCCACATGATTTCTTCTTGCATTACAATTTTGAAGAATTAATTCAAATTTTATCACTGAAAATAAGAACAATGCAGATACAACACCACCAAGCAAAACAAGGAGGAGTATTTTCTCTTTTGTATCCATTAGAATTATTATAAATTTAGCATCTTCTATAAAAACACTGAGTAAACACTGAAACCATAAGCAAAAAGAATCATGTCCTTTTTTATGCATGACTTTTTCTCAACTCTTTTTCTACATATTTGAGAAGACAGTCTTCTTCCCGACATTTAAAATTATTGAAACACTGAAAGAAGTCAAGATAGTTCTGTAGACTATGGTACTGTAATGTGAACTATGTAGACATAATTCATAGTTATTAATTCATGATGCCTATATGTTCCTACATTCACGTTTGGTAAATTATTCTGAGTTTGCTTTTTCTTCTCTGAGTGTGTTAGAAATCTGCTGAGATTTACAAATAAAACTTAACCAGCCATTTTGTGTGAAGGCAACAGAGTGAAGAGTTTGTCTCTGAACTGACTCCAGAAGTCAAAAGAATGCAAAATGTTATGAAAAAAATGAGGTAGATTTTGTTTTTAATTTCCAGGAGAAAAATATATTTGCCTTACATACTAAATATTGATTACTGGGAAAACATAGCAGATATATATACACACACACAGGGTTTTTTGGCAGTATTGTTTGCGTTTATGAACTACTAAACAACCTAAATTTCCAGCAATACCAAGCTGGCTAGATAAATTATTTTATAGCTTTACTATGACATACTATACAACTGTTAAAAAGTGAAAGTGCTCTGCATGTGCAGATAGGGAATGCTTCCAAGGATATGTGGGGGCAAAAATCAGGCTGCTAAAAAATGCAAAGGCAAGGTGCAGTGGCTCATCCCTATAATCCCAGCACTTTGGGAAGCCAAGGCAGGAAGATTGCTTGAGGCTGAGAGTTTGGGACCAGCCTGAACAATATAGTGAGACCCCCGCTTCTACAAAAAATAAGAAATAAATTAACAGGGCATGGTGGCATACATCTGTTGTCCCAGATACTCTGGAGACTGCGGTGGAGGATCACTTAAGCATAAGAAGTTGAGGCTGCAGTGAGCTGTGATTGCACTGCTATACTCTTGCTTATGCAACAGTGAGACCTGTCTCAAATATATATATATATATATATTAGGGAGTATGATCACTTTCATGTAAACAGTTAAAATAATGTGTAATACTATTCATATACTTTTCTGAAATACTTTTAACGACTGTCAATAAGAGGACAAGAGACAAAGAAAAAAAGGAAAAAGTTGAAATGATTTTTGCTTCATTTTTATCTAATAGTATAGTTCGCATTTTATACCAAGAAAATATGTTGAGGTTTTTAATTGTCCGACATTATTTGTGTTGTTTTTATTTTATCATCAAAGATTATTTTGCCAGTAAGCTTACTGAATGTGATTTGCATATCAGAATGAAGATAGAGTTAAAATATGAATAATATGATTCTCATGGAGAAAGTTCTTACTGTGTTCCAGACTAATTTAATCCTCACGTAGTCCACCAAGGTGGATATTCATATTATCCTCACTTGACAGATACGGAAATGGAGGCACAGAGAATTTAAACAAGGAGTCCGAAAGGACTAGTCCATATTATAAACCCAGCTGGCCAACTCCATAGGCTACGCTCTTAACCCTTATAATCTTCAACACAGACATACACTAGAGAATATGTTTTTAAAACGATATGTCACAAATCCTTTTTAACTGAACAGAGAAAATAAATATTTCAATCTTCTTTATTCCTCAGCTAGCGTGTATCTTTCCAAGGCTTCTTGGTTTGCTGTACTGACTCAGTAACATGTCCTGTGTCAGTGTATCTAGGCTTTATTTTGCCTCCCTGATTAATAAAGACTTTCACGTAGGAAGGTTCACCTGAACACCTGAAAGGAAGTTCAGATAGTGTGTCCATTGTGTTTTGAAGAACTAAAATGCATCCAATGCATAGAAGTATTTGTTCTCATTTCTGCTTTTCCTCCTCTCCTTTCTGGGCAAGTTCAATAAACTGTGACTAATCCTTTTAGATTCTATAGTGCATTCCCAGTGCAGGATATACCCAGGAATTCAGGTGCCAGTTATTCTGTGTTCTGATTACCTTTGTTTCCTCTTTTTATGTTCCATTTCCTACGAGATATATTTTAGAAATTTCAGTTTCCTTCTGTAATCTTGCAGAAGTGAAATGAGGCAAAACTGAAATCTGTACATTTGGCTTCTTGTTAACAGCCCTTCTGAGAAAACTTGGTGGTGGGAATATTGAGGGAATTGAATAACAGATGCCTGGAAATCACCAGCAAGTGTTCATGTAACCCTATTCCCCCAGCCAAAGGTAATTGAGACTTGACTTCAGGGTACCAGTGGTTCTGTGTACTTTCACAGAAATTCCTTTGCCATCTAAAATGAAACAGACAAACGAACAAAAACTTGCCCAAAGCACTGTAATTGAAAGATCATCAGAGTTCGTTTTTGATGACAACTGGGCACTCTCAGTTAGAAAAAGAGGATCTTAAAATATTGAGAGTGGCTGAGCTCATTATCTGAGGGAATATTTTCCTTTTGCTACTTTAACATGACGTGAATGTTATTTAAGTTAATAACTTCTGTTTAATTTATATTATACTATAGTATTTTGTTTGAAGTTCCTTTTCAAATCTGATGTTTTCAGTTTCATATTTAAAATAAAAGAGTAGTAATCAGAGTGAAGGGCCACACAGATGCCTTTCTGGTCCATCTGAGGAGAATAAACTATAGAAAATAAGGGGGGATACTACATCACCAAAGATATTTATGACCGATTTATATGAAAATTAAAATTTTACAGTGATAGCCATGACACCTTATCTGGCAGAAGAAAATAGATTGTTGACACAAAAGGAGGTGCAAATAATTTGAAATTATTGCCTTTGCTTGAATCCCAGCTAATTATACAAAGGATTTAGAGACTCTTACAAAAGAGTCGATACAGTACAAAAGGGTGTGGCAAACTACTGAGAAAGTCAGAGTAAATGTCCGTTTGTCCAAAAATAAAGCCAGGAATAAAATTTGTAGGCAGAAATCCATATGACATACCTCTGCACCTATAAGAGTTAGGCTGCTTATTTGCTTCTGAGCTTTCTAATTGTAGAAAGGTCAGAATGCCTTAGAATCCGGTCTAAGACTTATTATTTCTATATGACAAAAATTAACTGCTTGTTCAGGAGAGGAACATGTTTCATGATACTAAGACAGAAAAAAGACGTTTCTCACAGATTCTCCTAAGGAAAACATGGGTGTTCTAGATCAGCAAAGGATTTCTGACCACTCTGGAGCGTAGCTCTTGGGGTCCTTTCCATTCCTACCTCTTCAGGCATTTGTATAACTGAAAACAGCTTTCTGAAAAAGGAGTTGCAAGGACCCAGGTTACATCTATACTGACACTGGGTAGCCTACACTTCAGGATACCACTCTACTTTGAATGTTAAGTATAGACAGTGCTTCCTTTTAAATTTTTGTGTGATCATGAAACGGCTTTTTACCATGGACCAGGGTTCTGGATAAGTTCTGCAGAAGTGCCGATATATGAGAAATGCAGATTATGTCCCCATAGGTGATGAGACATATTTACAATTATTTATAGCGCAAAAAAATGTGATGGGTGCTAGTGGTATAAACAAGGTGATATAGAAATTAGGAAAGAGTAAGATTATTATCACTGGAGGTGATGAGTGTAAGAAAATTAAGAAAAGTGAAATTGAACAGAGCCATAAAACAATGATTCTCAAACTTTAATATATAAACAAACAAACAAACAAACAAAAAAACAGAGAAATGAGAAAACCACTGGCTCAACCAACAGACAGTTGAATTTGTTACATTTTGAGTGGGGTTCCAAAGTCTAAAATGTAAACATTAGGTAGCACTTCTATACTACTCTACCAATGGCAGCAATCTTGTTGGGAGGCAAAAGGATTTGTCTTAAAGCTTGCTTGCAAAGTTTCTGTGTTAGAGAAAATATCAGTTTATGGTCCCTGTGCAAGATGGGGGTTGGAGGTGAGGTGACTGATAGTCTGATAATGCTTTCCCAAAGAAGTGGTAGACCGGTAGATAAGCTACCCCTTGACATGTCAGTGTTCTATGCTAAAAAGTTTCTTGCCATTCTTTGTTAAGGAGTTCAGAATTTAACACTTAGCAGGAGGTTTATTAAGTGAAATATTTAAGCAGAGAAGTGATATGATCAGATTTATGTCAAGTGAATGATTTTTGCTTAAACATATTTCCATCCCCTCTGACCTACTGATTTTTCATAATGGATCTCCTCTTCACAATGGCACTATGATACCCACCCCCACTGTAAAAATAATTGTCTACAAAATACAGAAAACAAATCTGATAATAAATGTGTATACATAGATACCAATAACCTCGGACACCACTTCCTATTAAAATAGGTTTAGTCTCCTGAATTGATTAAAATACAGGAAAACCAAAATCTCCACTGACAATTGGAAGAAGAGACATTGTTATAGTACAGAGGGACCTTACTAAGAGAGCACCTTAATTAGGACAAGTGAAGGTCTTCAGAGCTGTTATAATCCATGTGAATCTCCAGAGGACAAATGTTTAAGAGAAGCCACATAAAGCACCAAATAATGTCAGAGATTAAGTTATATGAGAGTAGGTAAAGATACTATTTATTCAAGAAAATGCTAGAATCTGGACTTACTAGACGTTTTACTTGGGCACAAACTATTACTCCAACTCCTGTCCCCCAAGTCCCATTACACAGTGTGCCTGAAGGGAAGAAAAAATGTGCTTTTCCCATTTCAAATGGTGATTAAAGGGGTGATTTTCACCCACAGTATTTGGGTATTTTCACCCACAGCATACTTACCCACTCTTGCAATCAGCAAGTCCTTTATTCTTAACGTTACTGTTTTACTTAAGAGATAATGTCAAAGGAATTGAGCGTTGTGACTGGATAATGGTCTCCTGCTGCAAGATAAATGTGTAGGCATTTATTGAAAATAAATGTTGGAAGAAAGCCAAGACATTTATTTTTAAAGTAGAAAACTATTTTCTAGTCACAACTTTCAGTGCCAGAGACATTATAGCTATCTAAGCAAAGGATTTTTTAAGTAAATTGAGATCACCCAAAGAGAGCAACAGAATACCTAATTTGTTCTCACCTATATAAAAAGGTAACATTCTTGCTTCTTTTCTAAAGATACCAAATCAAATTCAAATATGCTATTTTTTTGTGTGTGTGGGAACATTCAAAGAATGCATTAACAACCTATTCAATCAACTCTCTATTTTGATCCAAGTCTGATTGTGCAGACTTGGATTTTGCTTTTTTAAACAAAGTAGATGAATATGCATACTAAAACAGAAGTCTGAAATTTGGTGACATGTTCTCTGATTTTTTTTTGTCACTTTATAGACAATAATGATTACTGATGTCATTATGATGTGTCTGAAAAGCACATAAGCAATGACATAGGACGCTTTTAATGGCAATGGTAATAAGCTGTGTTCCACGATAGTGATGATTTTAATTCTTCCAGTCATTGCTTAGTGCCTTTACAAAGTGAAGCGCTGTTGAGTGAATTTCAACAAACACTACTTACACTTTGCTTCAGTGTGAAAATTTATAAGAATACCATTGTAACCTGAATAGTTATTAGTGGAAGGTAGATGTACCATCAATCAAAATATCACCCTTTTCCCCAATATCTGCTGCTATATGTTTAACGTATAGCCATATTCTTCTAGCAATATAATGTAACTGCATGGATATTACCTTGTTTTTCCCTTGCCACTCTCTGTAATAGCTAAAGAATAATGAAAATTTATAGGTGAAACAGAAACACCCACTCTGCATCACCTGTATATAGTAAGGGCCACTCAGCAACTGGTTTTACCCTGAGGGATAAAAGGAAAATAAAAACATAACGATGTAACATTGAAGGGAACAGAAATTGTTATTCTTCATTTTGAAGATTGTGTTATGAGAACATAATCTGTAGGATAAACACTTATATGTAGGCATGCATATATATATACACACACAGAGACACACAGAGAGAGAGAGTCCTCTGAAGAGAAAGTATAAGATTTCTAGATAAATAGCTGCATCAATAATATATGCAACAGAGTTCCTTTGTAAAATAAAATAAAATCTAATCATCTTTTTGAACATTTCAAAGAGGCTTATGTTTGTTTGTTTCAAACAGAGTCTCACTCTGTTACCCAGGCTGCAGTATAGTAGTAAGACCACAGCTTACTGCAGCCTCGACCTCCCAGGCTCAAATGATCCTCCTGCATTGGCTTCCGAAAGTGTTAGGGTTACAAGAACGAACCAACACACCTGCCCCAGGGGCTGTGTTAAGATTAAGGAATTGGCCAGGCGCACTGGCTCACACCTGTAATCCCAGCACTTTGGAAGGCCGAGGTGGGCGGATCACCTGAGGTCAAGAGTTTGAGACCAGCCTGGCCAACATGGTGAAACCCCATTTCAACTGAAAATACAAGAATTATCTGGGTGTGGTGGCAGGAGCCTGTAATCCCAACTACTTAGGAGGCTGAGGTAGGAGAATATCTTGAACCCAGGAGGTGAAGGTTGCAGTGAGCTGAGATCAAGCCATTGCACTCCAATCTGGGCAACAGGAACAAAATTCCATCTAAAAAAAAAAAAGATTAAGGAATTTTATGTATTTAATAGAATAGTAGAAATAAAAACATACAAAGGCACAATTCAAAAACAGAGTTACCGAGTGCCTTATATACATCTGTATGCTTAAAAGCAACTAGAGTTACATACTTAGACTGGACATTTGTAAGTGACTTTAAATAAATCTTCCATCTTTTCAAATTTTTGGCAATAAGCATCACTAATAAGTACTTACAATCATAGACTTGTTTAATTGCATTAGTGGTTTTGTAATTATTATGGTAATAACTACATTTTTAACACATCTCGCTCATTAGTTAATTTTTGGTTACTTTTTCTTAAATTATTCTCAAGATCAAACTATATTATGTGTGAGTTACATGAATATTGACTCTCCCATATTTCTAATTGATTGTAAACTTGTGTTTGCTGTACAGTTTTCTGTTTCAAATATCTAGAAGAATCTTTTTTCTGTGATAAATGTCATTGTAAACACCTTGTTAGTAGATCACCAGGCTCCTTTAGGCATCTCAGAAGAATATGACTAGGAAGATATATTCTACACTTAATATTTTATTAAGGAATTTGTCTTCTATTTATGCTCTGGGGTGCGAGAGACTTCCACAGCACTACATGGGGGAGCTTCCAGAACATGGCCCCTATTCTAGACTCTTTAAGAGCAGATCTTTTTTTGCATGTTATACTTTCACCTGAAATCTTCTAAAAAGAGTTCCACTCTTAACAAAATAATGAATAGATTCATGAATAAAGAAGTACATTGAAATATCAAAGAGCCACTATTTAGAGAAATAATAGAAATACTTTCGTAATGTTTTTATGTACCAGATACTTTATGTTTGTTAATCTAATCATTGTAATGACCTTCTGAAGTTGATATCATTATTGTTCCTGTTTTATAGAGGAGAAAATGGAGGAACTGAAAGTTTGAGTAATCCAAGACCATGCTACTGGAAGTCATTGTGCTCAGGATTTGCATCTATATAACGTGCCTTCAGAATTTGTGATTATTTCAACCTCAGTGCTACTCTAGCCATATGGGATGACCTTGGGGGAGTTATAAGCATTAATGCAAATATTGTAATAGAGCCATATATTCTAAGAAAACACTTAAAAAATACTACATAATGAAAATATTCAAGTAAAAAAGTTTATTTTATTTAGAGTAAGTGAATTTGGAAGTGAAAATCATAGCCCAGGGTCCATTCCTAGTGTGTAACTTCCCAGCCATAACCCGTACTTGATTGAGCCTCTGCCTTCATGCCTTCTCTGCCAATGTCTCATACTGGTCAACAAAAACCTACTGCTGTAACCTCTGAAGAGAGACTTGCAGAAGATGAGGACTGCCCTAATGGATTAGATAATATATTTTTAGTGAAATATACAAGTTTAATATTTAAAATTTTAAGAAATAATATATCTCTAAGTGTAAGTAGTTATCAGTAAGGAAAAATATTTGTATGAAGGAATGTGTGAATATGGTGCTTTGTCCTAATATTAGCATTTGTAAAATCTCACTTTCAGATTCAGAAAATCTTAAGGGACTTTCTTGATGAAACTCTTTCCTGTGTGGAAAATCAGTAATTGCTTGTAGGCTGTTGTTTAACTTCCCAGCTCCAAATATATGACTTCTAGGGCATTATTTTGTCGCTTATCAATTTTTCCCCACCAACTTCCATGTCCTATAATTAGTAACAAAGTAATATTTTTTCAGAAAATCCTCTGGCTTTCTAATTAATTCTTTAAAAGACTTCTTATTGATAGGATAGTGATATACATTTATTGGCCCCACATGTACATCTCATGTTTTTTTCTTAACTACCATGTTTCAAATATAATTTTTCTCATTAGATTTTTAAAAAATAAAATGTAAAACTTTTTCAAAATAAAAAATATTAAATATATTCGGGTAACTTCCTTTTGGATTGCATCTACCATCCACAATGTTTTAACTTTTAAATTTAAAACAATACATTTAAATAAATAAAATAACTTTTAATTTTTTTTAAAGTTAAAAGGAAGTTAATTTTCAGAATACACAAACATTGTGGTGCAGACCTTCTAGGTATCTTTTATCTGCACTTGTGAATTTTAGGCATGAATGCAGTCTGAACACAAGTATCACAAATGCATGTATATACTTTATTCATTTAAAAGATGAGCTAACTTTCTCTTTTTAATTTTTACTTTTATTTTACTTTAAGTTCTGGGATACATGTGCTGAACATGCAGCTTTGCCACATAGCGGTACACGTGCCATGGTGGTTTTCTGCACCTATCAACCCGTCATGTAGCTTTTAAGCCCCGCATGCATTAGGTATTTGTCCTAATGCTCTCTCTCCCCTTTCCCCCAAAACTCCCAATATGCCCTGGTGTGTGATGCTCCCCTCCTTGTGTCCATGTGTTCTCATTGTTCAACTCCCACTTATGAGTGAAGACATATGATGTTTGATTTTCTGTTCCTGTGTCAGTTTGCTGAGGATGATAGTTTCCAGCTTCATCCATGTCCCCGCAAAGGACATGAACAAAAAGATGAGTTAACTTTCTTAGTGTAAGTTGTCATGTCTGATGCCAGTGTAACAAAATAATCTTCAGAGTTAATGTATTTGTGTAATTGCGAGATGTGCATTTTCAGTATACTTGGCTATCTAGAAGATATATATAGCACCTAAGATACATATTATTAATGTGTGCAAGCTCAGGAAGAAAAATAAGTAAGAAGTTTAATTTCCAAAACAAAATTGGAGTGCTTCCCCAGGAAAATTTAGATAACCTGTTTCTTCTCGTTGGTATTGGACCATAAAGAATTTCACCCAGGAAGTAGCATTTAGTTGAAACTGGGAAGAAAAGAGAAACATCCTCCCCACTTTCATTTCATTGCTATTTTTAAAGAGAATATATTTGTTTCACTTCATTTCACTGTGGAAATAGATCTGAAGTCCTCGAAAATAAAAGGCCCTCCTGTTTGTGATTTTCTAATGGAACTTTTTTCATAACACTGCTTGTTTGATATAATGTTTTATCTGATTTTGTTGACACTGGAAAAAATAGTTTCTTCATTGCCACCTTCAACCTTTGATATTTGCAGTTACTTAAGTCATTAGGTTGTGTAATTCAAACCTCATTTGGAGAAAAGTCAGAGATGTACAAAAGAAGGCATTTATGCAATCAACAAACATAGGAAAAAAAGCTCATCATCACTGGTCATTAGAGAAATGCAAATCAAAACCACAATGAGATACCACTCACGCCAGTTAGACTGGTGATCATTAAAAAGTCAGGAAATTACAGATGCTGGAGAGGATGTGGAAAAATAGGAACACTTTTACACTGTTGGTGGGAGTGTAAATTAGTTAACCATTATGGAAGACAGTGTGGCGATTCCTCAAGGATCTAGACCCAGAAATACCATTTGAGCCAGCAATTTCCTTTACTGGGTATATACCCAAAGGATTATAAATCATGCTACTATAAAGACACAAGAACATGTATGTTTATTGCGGCACTGTTCCCAATAGCAAAGACTTGGAACCAACCCAAATGCCTGTCAAAGATAGATTGGATAAAGCAAATGTGGCACATATACACCATGGAATACTATGCAGCCATAAAAAGGATGAGTTCATGTCCTTTGTGGGGACATGGATGAAGCTGGAAACCATTATTCTCAGCAAACTAACACAGGAACAGAAAACCAAACACCGTATGTTCTCACTCATAAGTGGGAGCTGAATAGTGAGAACACATGGAAACAGGGAGGGGAACATCACATACTGGGGCCTGTTGGGGGTTGGGGGCTAGGGGAGGGATAGCACTGGGAGAAATGCCCAATGTAGATGACAGGTTGATGGGTGCAGCAAACTACCATGACACGTCTATACCTATGTATCAAACCTGCATGTTCTGCACATATATCCCAGAACTTAAAGTATAATTAAAAAAAAAAAAAAAAAAAAGGGGCCGGGCGCGGTGGCTCAAGCCTGTAATCCCAGCACTTTGGGAGGCCGAGACGGGCGGATCACGAGGTCAGGAGATCGAGACCATCCTGGCTAACACGGTGAAACCCCGTCTCTACTAAAAAATACAAAAAAAAAAAAAAAACTAGGCGGGCGAGGTGGCGGGCGCCTGTAGTCCCAGCTACTCGGGAGGCTGAGGCAGGAGAATGGTCTAAACCCGGGAGGCGGAGCTTGCAGTGAGCTGAGATCTGGCCACTGCACCCCAGCCTGGGCGACAGAGCAAGACTCTGTCTCAAAAAAAAAAAAAAAAAAAAAAAAAGAAAAGAAAAATCAGAGATATACAATTTGTGAGACTGCCTTGGAAGATACTCAGGTAACCACATTTTGGTTCAACAGCAATTTTACATCAAGATTACTAGGAAGTGGTTTTCATAGGACTCCGTATCCCCAAAAAGGCTGTACTTCTTTTAAGCAACAGCTCTACTTTTTCCTTCCATACACATGTAACCAATCATGTTTCTTCCATTTCTTTGACCAAATTAGAAAGCACATAGCCAAATATGTATTAATCTCTTCCCCTATAATACATTTTATTTACTAACATTACTCCTGTTAGTATTTTTTCTCTGCTTTCCCTGTATCATCATCTTAAAAAATAGTATACAAATGTATTTTCCCCATCTTCTCCAACTCTTCTTAAAATTCAAGTAAAATGGCATAAAATAGTCAGGGACCTAAGGAAGTACTACATGAAAATATGTTATAATAAACTACATGTGGGAGTTCTATAAAGCACAACCGTATTGCTTGAATATCACTTGACCACAACATCTGTCAATCTTTTCATTATTAAGAAGGATATCGTCCAACATCCCTATCACTTCTATATTACTGAAAAACTTCTCTTTTAAAATCTTGGCTGCGTGTGGTGGCTCACACCTGTAATCCCAGCACTTTGGGAGGCCAAGGCAGGTGGATCACTTGAGGTCAGGAGTTTGAGACCATCCTGATCAATATTGCAAAATCCTGTCTCTACTAAAAATACAAAAAATAGCTGGGCATGGTGACAGGTGCCTGTAATCCCAGCTACTGGGGAGGCTGAAGCAGGAGAATGACTTGAACTCAGGAGGCGGAGGTTGCTGTGAGTTGAGATTGTACCACTGAACTCCAGCCTGGGTGACAGAGTGAGACCCTGTCTTGGAAAATGATAACAATAATAAAATCTTGAAGTGTTTGAGAATTCCTTCAGTGTACATATATCGTTGTTTTCCTTATGCAAATACAAACAGGTATCCTTTAATCCAGAAAGGGGTATAAGAAGTGATCATTCCAGGCCTCAGGTTCCAAATCAGAAGATTAATCCAAGGTCAAGTAGAGCATAAACACTATTATCCAAGATCTAAACTCAAGATACAAAACCAGGATGTCAATTTAAGTGGGTCAGCCAAGCAGTAAGTGGAAGTCCAAAATCCTAGTATTGGCAGATACCCATCTATTACCAGCAGGACAAGTGCCAGGAGACCAGGCTACTAATGTCTGTGTCTGAGCATGGGCACTGAATAGGGATGCAGTCAGTGGGAAGTGGGGTTCACAAAGGAGGAGATGGGGTACTAACAGACACCCGCGCCCTGGGGGGATAATGAGTTCACTTTGGAGCAGCAACTGAATGGAGAGTTTCTAACAAAGGATTTCTTTCAGAGCCCATCTGCCTAAAGTAACACTCATCTCAGGGCCCTGGGTCAGGCTGAGCCCACAGATGGAGGTTAAATAGAGCAGCTGAAAGGAAGAAAGGCTGGTGGGGCCAGGAAAAACACCAGAAACACCATTTTTGCATTAAGTGGCCACAATCTATGACTGCATTATATATTTTGTGATATATGTATTTACTACTATTTAATTTTCCCTTTATTGATTTGAAAAACAATTAGCAAAACATTTAATATATTTCCTTAAAAACGTATTTACATATACCTTTAATAAGAAAAGGTTTTGTATACATACCACATTCTGTATTGAAGAGAATGAAACTTGTATTGTTAGAAGAGGTCTATGTATTTAGGTTCAAAAACTGCTGTTACTATCACTGTTTTCTTCACTAGTAGTTTATTCTAATGATTAGCTGGGTAAAATGAATTATATGCCTTCTTCAGGAATGTAATAGCTCAAGAAAAATCATTTATTTGTCAATGAAATTAATATTTATTTTTCAGTGACTCAGTTCTTGTTACTTTGCATGTCTACCATAGACTTATGTTTATTCTGATGTAATTAATTCCTTTAAGTATGGAAATATAATTGTTTTTCCATGGCATGTCTAACAGCTTTCCAGCTGGGGCCAACTCTATTCAATTCATAGCTCTTTAGTTCTGACAGATACTGAATTCTGTACTCTGTATTCACTCACAGTGTGATCACATACCCACCAAGTCTGTAGCAGTAATTAATATATTGCATGGGGATAGATCCCATTAACTGAATAACTTTGGATAATGGATTTCAGGTTAACTACTACTTGTAGCATTCGGTGTCGTTCCTACATTTGAAGTAATTTTTGGTAATATTTTTTCCATGATGTGTAATAAGCATAATTAAAAGGTTAAAAAGAGATTTAAATAGTCACAAAATAACATAACCCTCTTCTAAAGCAAATCTTCAGAGTTCTGAGAAGATAAATTGGTTTCTTCATATTATATTCTTGGATTTCATTCCATTTCTTATATGCATGTAGTATCATGGACTTTCTGATACAGCATCTGTTTTTCTGTCTTAAATGGGAGACATTTATCCACATATTGATTATGGGCTGTTAATTTTCTTCCATTTCAGCCAGTCATCCCCATCAGTCAGTATCACTTTACTATCTTCAGCGGTTTCTAGAGTGCCTTAGCTCAAATTAAATCTGTTATTTTTCACTCTTTCCTAGAGTGCCATTTATCTATCTCTCTTACTGAGATTTGTATTGCTAATGACTTTTCACAGTCACTCCTATCTTGAAATAAATTTACATACAGCCTACCCAATTAAAGTATATTTGCCGCAGAATGATAAAGGCTTCCAAAATAGATTAGCATGTAAAAAAAGTCTTTGTATTTATGATTATGTATATTGGTATAAATTGACCTAAAACCAATGGTATTATTATATCCACTGTATTTCACTTTGCTACTAAAAGCTTTCATGATATTCCATTGCTATGGCCTCAAAGTAGTGAGCATTTTTCATTGTGAAGCAACTATTTAGGGTAATAAGCAATGTTCTTAAGTTTTTTGAGAAGCAACTGTACAATTACTTACATAAGCAAATATTCACTAGCTATTCTAAGTGTTTCTTCATAATTAAGTTGATGTAAATAATTGAGTAAAATTGCTAAACTGTCTTTGCATACATTTAATTTATCCAGTAAATATGTATTAAGTAACAACTGTGAGTTAGGACTATACCCGGCACTTATTGCAGGTTATAGAAATAGATCAGACCCAGTGGTCTGAGTCTGATTCTTCAACTAAACCCCAGATCAAATCATGGAAAAGCCTGTGTTCAAAGAAGAAAGATGAGAAAGAGGAGGAGGAGGAGAGGAGGAGGAGGAGGAGGAGGAAGGGGAGGAGGAAGAGGAAGAGGAAAGAAAATGAAAAAAAGATGAAATTATTGGATAATATAGAAGATACTGAGAAACAGGTTGCTTAGTGTTATTTGACCAAGTGTTTACGTGTTAACTTATGTTTTTATTGGTCATGTGCTTACAATACAGTTTATTATTCTAACCAAGTAAGTGGGTTGACACGACAATCCTAATATGCTCTAAGTTTTAATTTTAAAACCGAAATGCAATTGTTTAAAATGATATACTTTTAGATTTCTTTAGTTTTTTTAAGCTAAAAGTAAAGTCATGAAATTCAAATATACTGTGGAAAACATTTAAATATGGCTGAAAATTACATTCAAATGTGCTTATAGCTGATGCAAGAAATCATAACACTCCCTCTTTCTCATTTGGAATTGTTTACAGTGAGCACTCTGAAGCCAAGGCGGACTCACTACTTTTTTCTCTTTTCTTTACAGAGATAGAAAACATTGAAAAATAATTGTAGAAAATGTTCAACTAGAAACTATCAAATAAAGACTCCTTAATGTGTCTAAACTTTTAGTATGTTCCTGGGTACTCAACCACTGATATCTCACCTGGCTTTTTACATGCTTCCTCTATTAACATGAAAAATTCTTTTCAGTTGATTTTCAGCTATAGGTCATTGTGTTTTTCATGCCTATGGAGAAGCCCTCCCAATGGCACTGGCAACTGACAAGATTAAAGTGTATTTTCCGTTTATGGCTCAACAGAGGAGACGATCATTTGTCATTAGCTTCTTCAGCACAATATGTCACCCTTAAAGTAGAAAGAATTTGCGATTTTTCTCATGTAATATTTTTGACCAAACACCCTTTGATAGAAAGTTTTGGGAGTTGAACAATGAGACCACATGGACACAGGGAGGGGAACATCACACACTGGGGCCTGTCAGAAGGTGGGGGACTAGGGGAGAGATAGAATTAGGAGAAATACTTAATGTAGGTGACAGGTTGATGGGTGCAGCAAACCACCATGGCATGTGTATACCTGTTGTGGGAAGTCAGGGACCCCGAATGAGGAGACTGGCTGAAGCCATGGCAGAAGAACATAAATTGTGAAGATTTCATGGACATGTATTAGTTCCCCAAATTAATACTTTTATAATTTCTTACGCCTGTCTTTACTTCAGTCTCTGAACATAAATTGTGAAGATTTCATGGACATTTACCACTTCCCCAATCAATACTCTTATAATTTCCTATGCCTGTCTTTAATCTCTTAATCCCATCTTCTTTGGAAGATGAGGATGTATGTCTCCTCAGGACCCTGTGATGATTGTGTTAACTGTACAAATTGTTTGTAAAACATGTGTGTGTGAACAATATGAAATCTGATTGTAAAACATGCGTGTTTGAACAATATGAAATCAGGGCACCCTGAAAAAGAACAGAATAACAGCGATTTTCAGGGAACAAGGAGAGATAACCATAAGGTCTGACTGCCTGCGGGGTCAAGCAGAGTAGAGCCATATTTTTCTTCTCACAGAGAGCCTATAGATGGACATGCAAGTAGGAGAAATATCACTGAATTCTTTTTCCAGCAAGGAATATTAATAATTAATAACCCTGGGGAAAGAATGCATTCCCAGGGGTAGGTCTATGAATGGCTGCTCTGGGAGTGTCTGTCTTATGTGGTTGAAGATAAGGGATGAAATACGCCCTGGTCTCCTGCAGCACCCTCAGGCTTACCAGGATTGGGAAATTTCAGCCTGGTGAAGTCTAATCAGACCAGTTGTCTGCTCTCAAACTCTGTTTCCTGTTAAGATGTTTATCAAGACAATGTGTGCCCAGTGGGACATGGAACCTCATCAGTAATTCTAATTTTGCCCTCTGCCTTGTGATCTTTTATTGCCCTCTGAAGCATGTGATCCCTGTGACCTACTCCCTATTTGTACACCCCTCCCCTTTTGAAATCCCTAATAGAAACTTGCTGGTTTTGTGGCTCAGGTGGGCATCACGGAAACTGCTGATATGTGATGTCACCCCCAGATGCCCACCTGTAAAATTTATCTCTTTGTACTATTTCTCTTTATTTCTCAGACCAGCTGACACTTAGGGAAAATAGAAAGAACCTATGTTGAAATATTGGGGGCTGGTTCCCTGAATGCATACCTGTGTAACAAATCTGTACCTGTTGCACATGTACCCCACAACTTTAAAGTATAATAGAAAAGAAATTGGAAAAATAAGGAAGTTTTGAAAACAAGTATTGATAATGAGAAGGCTTTAGATTTTAAAATTTTAAATAAATGCTGAAGAGCTTGGAAAGTTAATGTTATATCAATAATTTAGCTGGGAATCTTTAGGTAATATAACTTTTCTATATCTTTATACCAGTTTCTGCCAAAAAACAATCTTATAAAATATAAAAACATTAGATTTAAAAAACTAGAACATTTTTTAACTAAAAAAATCCTAAAGCCCTTCTTGTTTTGTAAAATTCTAAAATAGTTTCATTCACTATTCAGGCATTAATATGCAAATCAACTCATTGTTTAAAATATACTTTTCAAATACCTGTTTTCATCTTGCTGCAGTCTGAATTAGACATGTGCCAGAGATACAACATGTTCTTAACCATGGAATTCCTAACATGGAATACACTATTAAGCCTATATGCTATTAAACCTTGTCTTCTAAATATGAGACAGCAAGAAATTGAACATAAGAATAGTTCATTGCACTAGCTCTGAGCATTGCTCTAGAGGCTCTGATGAACAATAAATAAACAGGAAATTAGCAGCTTTTCCATTCTAACTCTTTGTCATTGTATGGGGATATTTTTCAGATGTAATTTTTTATTTGAATGGAGCAATTTGTGCATCAAACAAAAACGTCTTCTGAATAAATACATAGGACGTTGCTTTGATCAAAGTTATCTGCTCTTAATGCATGTGTTTTTTGGACAGGAAAAGAATGTATGAAGACAGTAAAATTCTGCAATTTTATAATTTTATGGTTGCATGTTATTACATCATAACAGCCTCTATTTATTTAGTACCTGCTGGGGTAGAAGCACAAAATGTGAGGTAATTTGTACCTATGACAGAGAAACTTATAATATAGTTAGCAAGATAACCTGTAATATAGTTACCAAGAGAACAATTTAAATGAAAAGGGTCATTGTCCAGCAAGCCTTTTGCCCTTGAGGAAAGCCAAATGGCTGCCCAGGAAGCTCCCCCAAAGAGTGGCATCTTCTTGGCAAAGTCACCGCAGGACAAGTCTTGGCCTTCAAATTTGCAGGTTCACGTATGTGATTTGTCAGGTTGTCCATCACTTAAAGGTAGATTCATATTAAGCAAATTATCAGAGACTAGAATTTAAAACCAACATTTTCATTTATTAATTTAAAATGAGAAACATAACTCTAAGGAAAATCATCCCCTGGATATATGGGAAGAAAATTGTAACTGGGAGTTTTATTGGCATGCATACAATCAGAACAAGAGGAGTTAGATGATTTGAATGGCTCTTGTTAATGATCTATTAAAGCCTCCTTTTTGAAGATAAAAGTACAACAGAGAACCCCCTACCTGCAGGAGAAGACACACTGCCAACACCTGCCTCCCAGGTTTTTCCTTTTCCCTGCTTTCATTGCTGACCACACTTTTGGATACATTGTTTCTTTAGTTATAGCAATTGGAGATAATGTTGCATTTTGTCAATTAATGGTGGTATCGCTCATTTCTGTCCAAATCTCTGATTCACTTCATAGTTCCTTTTTCAGAACACATTCCTCTTTCCCTGTTTCCAAGGTTGGGAAAGAAATGTAGGGAAAGTACAGCCCATTTACCCCATAGGTCTACATCCACTCTACTATGTATAGAAAATTTTTGACAACGTGTTTTGCTTTTAAAAAATATTTAAATTATTCCTACATAGGTCTTCCCTTAAAGAACTATTAGTTTATATAAAGATATGTGTAAAAAAAATCGCTATTATATATATTCTAACTGTCAAATGAACAGTATAATAATAGCTATAGAAGTTCACAACAGGGAGCCATCAATGAAAAATGTCTTACTCATACAAACTATCACAAAGATGAGACTTAAAGTCAAATAATTTCATAATCATAATTTATGACAATTATTAAAGTATGAATGTCAAGGTTATTTTAAAAGTGAGCTTACTTTAAAAATTGACAGGCACATATAAGGTAAAGCAATTATATATCTCATAGATATTTATCATTTTTAAAATATTAGCATATTTCTGCCTGGACCAAATGTGTTTTTGCATACAAAACATGATTTTCCTCATCCCAGAACAGATATTACCTGCCAACCCATATACAGAATAATTTACTTAATATGGGTTGAAATAATGAACTTTATCATTTAGGGATATGGGAAGGGCATGGAAAGTGGTCTTGGAGTAAAGAACTATGTAGCCAGCCTGTCCACCCTCATCACCTGGTTGGACATCAGGATCACTGTGCAACATCAGGCCATATGCTCCATGAAAAGTTTATGATTCAGTTTCTATTTAGGAACCCAAAACTTGATAGCACAACATTCTTCCCTGAGTTCCAAATCACATGGGCAAAGGATTCTGCCCCTGAGGATGTGTGTCATTCTTGTATCTGTATGATCAACATCTCTACATTCTTTCCAGAGATAGGATCAGAGCTAAACATTTGTAATTCTCTCTGGAGGAAGATATATGAGGAAGTAGCTTTAGGAAGGTACATCAAAGAACCTATCTTTGTTTCTCTTATGAGGTGCTTACAAAGCTTATATCTTTGCATTTCTCCTGTGATAATGAAAATAAAAGATTATGTATGTGTCATATCTTTAACCTGTGATATAAATATATATGTAATATTCTTTTTAACATCTTGTTTTTGAGTTTGTGCATTTTTTCCTGAAATTCCAAATTCTTAGATGTCTCTTTTTTTGGGGGGGAAAGTTATTTTATCCAAGTTTATGGTCTTCCCTATTATTGGAAATGAATATTATGTTATCATACTCCCTTGTCAGTGTGAATATGAACACGTTAGATTTCATTAGATACTGAGTTGTGTTTTTTGTTGCAAAAGTTGAAAGTCCACATTGCTTTGAAGTTTAGACATCTACGTTTTTCTAGTTTCTGAGGCCTCATTTGTAAAAGAAAGGATTGAATTAATTTTTCTCCAAGGTATAATTCATTTCTATGCTTATTGGGCTAAAAGTAAATGAGAAAGGGATAAAAAAGTAAAGAAAGAAACAATGAATATGTGATTGATGTGTGTAACATTTGGTCAAAATAGTATATTATTGTATTTTAACACTGTTAAATTCATAAGTCCTTTATATTGATTATTTAATTTAAAATAAATACCAGCTTTAAAGGGCTGTTCCAAGGAAGAGCAATGCAAAGAGACTTAGGTAATGTTTTAATATACAAGTGAAAAGATGGGTTTGTGTCTACTGTACACTACCCATTAAAAACATGTGGTGAGAAATAATTTCTATGACAATAAAGGTAAACATTTTCATGATGAATTCAAAAATTTCCTATAATCCTGTTCTTTATTCTAAATCTAGTGTTCTCATATTAATATTCAGAGTTTATCATTCACCAAAAGAGTCTAATTATGGAAGGATGATCAGATTGGTGATGAGTAATTCAACTGGGGATGAAATTCTACAGGTAATGTAATATGAACTGCAATCAGGAATGACAATGACTTTTTAAGGCTTTTTCAAAATGCTTATTGCAGTCGAAAATAGCAAAGCTAACACAGAATATCAGGCAGAAACCAAATTTTCAGTTGATGCAATTTTGTCCTTTGGAGAATATTAATATTAGTTTGAGCCACAGTTAGCTACAAGATGAGCCTATATTAAGAGTATAGAGACAGGTGGAGTCTTTGCTTTTGAAACAAGTGCATTTTATTCATTTTGTAAGCTGAAACATAAGATCACATTTCCAATTACTCTGCCTTTATAAGGTTTTTAAAAAATTACTCTTAACTTATTTTGAATTATAAGCTCATATTGGTAAGCATCTAATGTTGATTTCTCCCCTGGCATTATTTACTTGTCTTAACAGTACTTTGGAGGATCTTTATTTTCTCTGCACTTCTGAACAAAGCAACATGATTGGGATGAAGATGATGATGATGATGATCATGATAATAATAATAATAGACAGTAATATGTATTAAATACTTTCTGTGTACCAGGCAATGTGCTCAGTGATTTGAATAATCTCTGGTATCTACCAATGAGAAAGGTAACATGATTCGATCCATTTTATAGATGGAGTCAACACAGGCACAGAGAGATAAAGAGACATATCCACACCCCGCAAGAGAAAGTGGCAGACCCATTTATTCCTTATAACTGATTTCTTCCTGATCTGCCCATCTGACCATCAAATCTTTTATTCTGTCACTTCTGAACCTGACAGATGGAAAATTTAGGCAAACTATTATGAAATCCCCACTAGATAAATCAACCAGGTGATGCACAGACTACTTCACATTAAACTAGAACTTTTAGAATACTGACCTGATGCTTGCTTCACATTTGTATACATACCCTTGGAACATCACTTGCACCTAGACATAAATACTTATCAGTTCCATTAATGTTCTTTTTGTTTTTTGGCTAATTTTATATGAGCCATCTTAATTGTAGCTTCCTAAAGTACAGCAACAACTGAGATCATGTCTGTTTTATTAAGCAACTATGATTGAATTATCATTTTGGAGTGAGACTTAAGTAAATTTTTTAAATTGATGAGGAAGTCTATATTTTTATTTATTTCTGATAAAACTGAATATGAAGTATACATTATGGGCATATACACTTAGGTATTTTCTTTCAACATTGATGAAGTTAAGCATTTCCTTTGTGCCAGGCATTATTAAAAGTATAGACTAGGTTAGTCATAGTTCCTCCCCGTCACATAGATTCTAATCTGGTGGAATGCATGACATTGAGGATTGAAGAGACGATGAAATATTCTATTTCGTCAGTACTTTTTTCCCTTTACCATTAGGTGTTCTAGTGCCTAAGTAATATATACTGTTTCTTGTAAAATATACAGGTGGCAAATATATCCGAATTTCCTAATAATTTTACTTACAGGAATTATTTTCCAATCACATCTACAAATTAGTGTTTTCCTTTAGCTAATTTGAAATTTTGACCTCATATGAATGTATTATAAATTAGTGGTAACTATTGGAGTTGGAAATATCTATGAACTGTCAAGAAACCAAGTGGCATGTTCAAGATTACATGGTATGTTAGTCATACAGCTGGAATAAGTTTCAGATCTTCTTCACATTTCCAGACCAGTGCTTTTTTTTTTTTAATTCTGCATTAAGTCCCACCCTTTCATTGTGTGGCCACTTGTGATTGCATTGCAGACTATATATATACAGATATATATATATATATATATATAGACTATATATAGATATAGACTATATAAACTATATATATAGACTATATATATCTGTGTATATATATAGTCGGCAATGCAATCACAAGCATATATACATGTATACGATATATATATATATTCATTTTTTAGCTGAAACATAAGATCACATTTCCAATTATTCTGCCTTCATAAGGTTTGAAAAATTTATATCTATATCTATCTTGGTTTCCAAGTAGCCCATATAGAGAGCCCAGTGCTCTCTATGTAGCTTTTATTCTCCCCTAAACAATACATACTCTGTCTTTACTCCATCTTCTCCCTTCTTCATGTCCCTCTTTAGTTTCTTTGCTGCATGGACTTACAGACATATGCCCCCTAAAGTGCCTTCCTTCTGCCTTTCTGTTACTCTGCAGCCACATTTCAAGATCTTATTCTATGTCAGCTACAAAGTCTTTTCTTCGTATTTCAGCCCTACTGATCTTTCTCTTCTGATTATCTATGTATTCTATATTATCTCTCTCAAATGTGCTAATCTTGCTTTCCCAGGTATATTCGAAGTATCTCTGCAGCCAGAAATGTGGTCTTTATGCTCTTTGTGTCCCTCCCAAACCGCTCAAACGTTTAATAAATGCTTGAAGTGCACTGTGTTCCATTGATTCAGTGTCTTATCCGTGCTTCTTGGATACAAAAATATCTAACAATCACTGTAGATCACTCTTGCTTCCTTAACACTAACATGAGAGAATAACACAACATAAGAGTTCTTTTTATGATTAATGTTAGCACTCTTTCTGGAAATACAGCACATGTACCCACTCGATGAAAGTATCAGGAATTGAATTTCCACATGTAATTTATTTTTCTTACAGCAGTTTGCGTTTAATTTGACAACTCTCTCATTACAACTACCAAAAAAAAAATCCTCCTCTGTACAAATGTATTTTCATATTTCCATCTCAGTATAAGCACAGCTGTGAACCAATTACTTCAAAGTTCAAGAGCTGGTTGTTTCTATCCTTAGCATCACTAGAAAATGTTGAACAACGTAATCCTGGGGAGAGACTCCCAAGCTCAGTACAGAGAAGTTTTTTTTCTTACATCTATTTTCTTAATTTTGTTTTCATCTCCAGCATAAATGAAACAGATTTTCTTTCCTCTACTATCACATTTATTTTCTATATTTGGTACAGTGTGATAATAAGTATCTGTTTTGCATCCTAATTTAAATAAATTGTGTGGTTATTTTTTAGTTATTGATAGCAACTAGACAAAAGGGCACACACTATGAGGTATATAGATAAGTCTGGTTATCTGAGGGGTAACTATTTTTTCAAGCTATCTGCATTGTGAGTGTATATATGTGAATATAAAAAATATGCATGATTCACCTGCTCTTTCTGGAAATGATTATTTTCTGACTCTCTCTCTCCACCTGCTAAATTGGCTTTCACCATCTCAGAGGAAAGCAAGCCAATAAATGACTGATTCAAATATATATTGGAGATATCCACATTCTTACAATTTGGTGTTTTTAGCATGAAATCATTGTCTGAGTATTGCTCTCTGTCATATTTTTTAGTGAACCGCCTCACCTCTACATGTGAACAGACTAGCTGTCCATGCAGACTTCGTAGAGAGGGAACAAATACGTAATTAGCATAGCCTTTTATTCCCCCCACTGATAGAGAAAAATAGGTGGGGGGATGTTCTTCAAGCAACAACTGTAAGTCATGTGAATTTTCCCCAAACTTCCCCTCCAGTTTCCCCAGAATTTGCTATGATGTTGGGCGTAGCAACATGAACTAATTATTGTGCGTGTCTAACCTGATGGATGATCTCCCAAGCTCCAACACAGCCCCAGTTGTGCATGCCCTTTCTCTGCTATGTCACTGCACCTACTTATTTGAGATGATTTGCTTCAGTGATTGACAGTAAGTGTGAAAGAGGTGGGAGGCAGGAAACAAGAAGAGACTTCTATTCTGTAAATGTTACCTGCATGTATTAGATAGCCATAGTTATTGATACAGTTTGAGAATCTTAGCAAGACGGTATTCTCTGGTTTTCAAGTTGTAGAACATACCCCTTTTATAGGTCAGAGATCATCCATAACGATCTACTCTCCTGAGAGGTGTTATACTCCCTGTTCCTGAAAATACTTCCTTTTAAGGGAAAGTTTCTTCTGACAAAACATATGCTCTGCTCCTCCAGTTTCAACTGATAGGATTAGATAGGCATATAATCCAATGTCACTCTATGCATAGTCCTGCCAGTGATCTAACACCTATGAATTATCCAGAAAATATATAAGTCAGGCAGTCATACTACTATTTAAGGAATTTAAAATTAGAAAATTTTAAAAACTTAGTAAATTGGAAACGGGGGTAGAAAAAGACAAGATATATCAGGAAAGCCTGAGAGATAGTAGCAAGCCTAACCCATTTGCAAGCTAAAGTTATAAAAGAGGGGAAACTAAGTGAAAGCTGGCTTTGGAGAGAAGAGAACAGAACACATGTGAAGCATTATCATATGGCAATCAGAGATATTAATAGAATAGCTGGTCCTTGAAACTGTCTCATACATCACTGTATTTCAGCCCAACTCCAGGTCTTCATGTTTGCTTAGAGTGTTATCTGAGCAAGTTTGGCCAGGATTTTTTTATTACATGCAACCAAATGACCAAATTTACTCTGTTCATTAACATTTACTTAGCACCTAGTACAGGAAAAGCTTTCTGTTAATTGCTACAAAGATATCATTTCAAAAAAAAAGGTTCTTCTTTTCCCCAAAAATGCTCCTGTATGACATTTTTTATTAATTAGTATTACCGGAAATATCCCATGTCTCTTTCTTCCTAGAAAAAAAGTGAATTAGTACTTTTCAATATTTATATTACAGATAATTTTACTCATTCCCCTAAGCAAAAATTTAATGACTTTTTTCTCTCTACAAATCAATATTATATATGAGTTTGTTCCATTTAAGGGTATTGATTGTCCTAGGACAAAATTAATTCTTTGTCAAAATTTAATAAAAATAAATCAATATGTGTTATTAATAGCATCATCATACATTTATACAATTAAAGATTAAAGATGTACTGACCAGCCTTTTAATAATATTACATATTGTATTTACTATTTGACTATTAGTTTTCACATTGAATACAAGTTTTTTTCTTACTATGGCCATACATTAAAATTGCTTGATGGGAAGTCATAATTTCAATTATATGTATAGAATATAAATCCCCAAGGTTACTGTACTTGACTTAATTGAAGATAACCTTATTTTTAAAAGTCTGCAGCAGGTGGAGAGAATATGTATATATAATTCTTCTTATACAGCTGCAATCAGAGGTTCTTAAAATTTAACTTTTTTTTTAAGGAAAGTCATTTGAGAATAGAAGGCAGACATTAAGCAAGCGGTATGGGAAAAGACAGTAGGAAAACTGTTCTACATAAGGAATGAACATGTATTTTGGGGGTCAGGCACTCAAGGAAGAGAGGGAGAAAAGAGAAGCAGGGGGTCAGATGGCATGGCATGGTCTGGAGTTTGAGGAAAAAGATAGCCAGTGATAGCAAATGGCAGCATGGCTAAAGGGCATTAGCAACGTGGATACCTAATGTTCAATTGTGGGTTGTTTGTGTTTCTCTATGCAAACCCAATCTGCCATCCTAAATTTTTAGTCAAGCCTGCTTAGTCTACAAATGTGCTTTGTGAGAACTGGTGGGGAAATCAAGGAAAAGCCACCTTCTCTTATCCATGACAGGGATTAGCAACTAGAAATGACTGAGAAGGAAGGGCCCTAGGAATTTCTCAGTGAGGGAATTGGCTTATGTAGAACATGAATGATTGTGTTCAAAAATTGTATTTAAATCTCAGCAGCTAATGGAATCTTACTGAAAACCCATTTGTAATAATGCAAGTTTAGCTTTCATTATGAGGTAGTATCTGAAGATGAAACTAACAGCTGTGAAGAACCAAACCTCTAAATCATAATGGGAAACTGGATGTTCATCTAGTTTGTTATAACAATTATGTGATCCATGTCATTCTTCTATATTCTCGCTAGCTCCCTCCTTGGGAGATTCTCTAACAGAAGATAGAAGGTTTTTCTGCAAAGCAGGCTATGGGGTTAGGCTGAGAGGAGCTGTTTAATTATTCTTGGCTTGTGTATATCCAGACAGAGAACAGCAATAATTCTGATTGTATTAAACTTATTTTAATTAAAAACTAACTAACTTCATCATTCAAAATGATTTTTAAGGACATTATCTAGTGTCTACTGTTATCTCACAGTAAAGGGCATGGAATCTGTGTACTTTAAGCATTAATAAAGTTGAAGAAAACCCAACTCTTAGTTACAAAAAGATGAAATGGGGTCTTATAGACTGTAATCACTGAATAAATCTTTTTCTTTTGCAAATAAAGACTTTAGTTGTTTTGTTGTTGTTGTTGTTTGGGGGGTTGGTTTTCTTTTTTTGTTTGTTTTGTTTTATTTTGTTTTTCATGAACTTACAAACACAAAAAGTAAGTAGTGAGCCATATTATCCTGCTTCTGTGATGTCAAACCGGGATGACTCTTGCTGTCATTACCAAGTTTTGCTGAGATATATTACTGCACAATTGGAGAAGGTTGTGGGAAGAGGATAGCTGAATTTTCCCAGAAAATTTTCCCAAAAAAGGCCAGGCACAGTGGCTCATGCCTGTAATCCCTCCACTTTGGGAGGCCAAGCCAAGTGAGTAACTTAAGGTCAGGAATTCAAGACCAGTGAGCATAGTGAACATAGTGAAAACTCGTCTCTACTAAACAAACAAACAAACAAAAAATTAGCTGGATGTGGTGGCAGGCACCTGTAATCTCAGTGAGTCAGGGGGCTGAGACGTGAGAATCTCGTGATCCCAGGTGGCAGAGGTTGCAGTGAGCCAAGATCATGCCATGCACTCCAGCCTGGGTGACAGAGCAAAACTCCATCTCAAAACAAACAAACAAACAAAAAAATAAGAGCAACAACAACAACAACAAAATATGATCAAAAAGAAAATTTGACCAAGTTTTGCTCATAATTGCTATGAGATTTCAATATAAACACATATGCTAAATTGACAGATTTAAAGTTACCAGCCAGATTGAAGCAGAAATTGAGTTTAAAGAAATATAATAAGATGGAAGGGAAATATTTTCTTTTCACTTTAAAATTGATTAAGCTGGCTCCACCTTAAAGGTCCTGATATGAAACAGCAATCACAAAAGATATCTAAAAGTGAATCATGTAAGTGACATACCACATACTACATGTAAGAATGAATGTAGTATGCATGGTCCTACGTCCTACCATTTGGCAGCATCTCTTCTTCCTTAAAACTTTACCATTCTCCATGTTTGCTATAGCTCCAGTAATAGAATATTAAGTATAAATGTTAAAAACTCAACTTTTTTGCTAACTTTTTGATTGGTCATGTTGGATTCAAATCTACTTAATCTAAATTCACAGACTTTAGAGTAAGATTAAATGGAATCATCAATAGCACTCTTTTGACGCACCAGATACCACAAGCACTATGTACATCAAGCTTGTCCAGTCCATGGCCCATGGGCGGTATGGGCCAGGATGGCTTTGAATGCAGCCCAAAACAAATTTGTAAACTTTCTTAAAATATTATGATTTTTTTGTGATTTTTTTTAGCTCATCAACTATCGTTAGTGTTAGTGTATTTTAGTATGGCTCAAGACAATTCTTCCAACGTGGCCCAGGGAAGCCAAAAGATTGGACCCCCGTGATGTACATGCTAGCAGACATTTTATGCTGAAGATGAACTTAACTGAAACATAGTACAGGGTTTTATCCAGTGAAAAAATAGAAGTATCCTTGAGCTCTATCCTTGAATTATAACAATATAGGAAAATCTTATTATTTTTATTTCCCACATTTCTCATTTTGTGCCTTGTCCTACAATAAACCTCTTGCAATAGAAACAAAATTTAAGTGAATACAAGATATTATTACTATCTGTCATGGATATGGCTATTTAAAATTACTTCTTTTTATACTATGTGCTTTGTCACATATATCTTCATGTACTTCTTCCAAATTTCTCTGAAAACATTTGTAGATTTATCATTTAGTATCTTGGGTTGTGCCACAAACATAAATTTTTTAAGAAAAAATGGAAAAAACTACTGGAACAAAGGTCAAATAACCGTTTCCATTTCAGTTGTTTTAGACACTACAGGAAGCATATTTAATACTTTGATTGCTTATCAAGAAAAACTGACTAGAACAGGGAATATTCCAAAAGAAGTTGCAGAATTGAAGGAATCTGCTAGAGGCAGATTTAATTTACATTCTTGATGCTTATATATGGGACTTCTTTTTAAATCTTTTTGCTTCTACTTAATATAAATGAGTCTGTGATTACTGTTTAATAATTTAGCAAGAATTTCAGTGGATGGAGCATTTTCTGCCCGGGAATCTATATAAGATTGTTCTTGCTAAACTACAGAACAGCTGCACACTTTAAAATCAATTGACCTCTTCAGTAAACACATACTGAGTTCCTTCTACTTTGTCCCTTTAGCTTTGTGGCTTATTCTCAAAGCCATACACTGCTCACAACCTAATAGTGACTAAGACACTGTTACTTGGTGACAGGCTTTCAAACATAGGTAATTAACTTCTGGGACAAGTGAAGTGGGCTGGTCGTGGCTACTAACTCATCTACACCAGAAGGCTCAAATAGCTTTAAAAGTTTTTATAAGATGAAATAGTTTCTTCAAGTAAGTCATGAAAAAATATGTTTGGTTTTTTTCCCTCTATGTAGCGGGATGCCTGCATATTTCTGTTTGAGATTCTTCTACCTTCAATCCCTAACATTTATTTTCTCATTTACTTTATTTCAGGATTCATTTGTATTTATCTTACTTTCTCACTTAAAAAAAAATCTTCAATGCTTTCATGCTTGTCATTTTTATTTAAACTTTACTTTTATGGTAATTTATATTCTTTTCATTTTTCTTTTTTATTTTCAGAAGATTAAGGGTTCAAATATTTGTTTTCTAATTTTGATTATTCCCCCTCACTTATTAGCTTTGCAGTCATAGAAAAATCAGCCAATGTCTCTGAATCTCTGCTTTCTAATTGATTAAGTGAGCATAAAAGTAGAGTTATATGCACACCAACTTTTATTTCAAAGATTTCATAATTCTTTGTTAATTGTTTCATTCAATGCCTTCTTGAAAAAAATTTCAATCCATAGGTAATTTCAGAATTACATAAACTTTCTTATTCTCTATTATCCACATGAATTATTATTTCCTCCTATTGTCATCAAAGAGATATTTGAGTGAAAGATCACAGTATCCAAAGCTAAAAGATGCAGCTTCCTGGATGGGCTCCTCTCTTTCCCTTCATTAAGTCATACTTTCTCTGTGCCTCATTTTCCTCAGCCCTCATAGTTACATCAGAGTTATTGAGGAGTTCACTTAAGAGAATACATATGGAATCCAACAGCACATCAAAAAGCTTATCCACCAAGATCAAGTTGGCTTCATCCCTGGGATGCAAGGCTGGTTCAATGTATGCAAATTAATAAATATAATCCATCATATAAACAGAACCAAAGACAAAAAACACATCATTATCTCAATAGATGCAGAAAAGGCCTTCAACAAAATTCAACAGCCCTTCATGCTAAAAACTCTCAATAAACTAGGTATTGATAGAATGTATCTCAAAATAATAAGAATTATTTATGACAAACCCACAGCCAGTATCATACTGAATGGGCAAAAACTGGAAGCATTCTCTTTAATACCAGGCACAAGACAGGCATGACCTCTCTCACCACTCCTATTCAACAGTGTTGGAAGTTCTGGCTAGGGCTACCAGGCAAGAGAAAGAAATAAAGGGTATTCAATTGGGAAAAGAGAAAGTCAAATTGTCCCTGTTTGCAGATGACATGATTGTATATTTAGAAAACCCCATCTTCTCGGCCCATAATCTCCTTAAGCTGATAAGCAACTTCAGCAAAGTCTCAGGATACAAAATCAATGTACAAAAATCACAAGCATTCCTATACACCAATAACAGACAAACAGAGAGCCAAATCATGAGTGAACTCCCATTCACAATTGCTACAAAGATAATAAAATACCCAGGAATCCAACTTACAAGGGATGTGAAGGACCTCTTCAAGGAGAACTATAAACCACTGCTCAATAAAATAAAAGAGGATACAGACAAATGGAAGAACATTCCATGCTCATGGATAGGAAGAATCAATATTGTGAAAATGGCCATACTGCCCAAGGTAATTTATAGATTCAATGCCATCCCCATCAAGCCACCAATGACTTTCTTCACAGAATTGGAAAAAAACACTTTTAAGTTCATATGAAACTAAAAAAGACCCCGCATTGCCAAGACAATCCTAAGCCAAAAGAACAAAGCTGGAGGCATCATGCTACCTGATTTCAAACTATAGTACAAGGCTACAGTAACCAAAACAGCATGGTACTGGTACCAAAAGAGAGATATAGACCAATGGAACAGACAAGAGGCCTCAGAAATAACACCACACATCTACAACCATCTGATCTTTGACAAACCTGACAAAAACAAGAAATGGGGAAAGGATTCCGTATTTAATAAATGGTGCTGGGAAAACTGGCTAGCCATATGTAGAAAGCTGAAACTGGATCCCTTCCTTACACCTTATGCAAAAATTAATTCAAGATGGATAAAGACTTAAATGTTTGACCTAAGACCATAAAAACACTGGAAGAAAACCTAGGCAATACCATTCAGGACATAGGCATGGGCAAGGACTTCATGTCTAAAACACCAGAAGCAATGACAACAAAAGCCAAAATAGGCAAATGGGATCTGATTAAACTATAGAGCTTCTGCACATCAAAAGAAACTACCAGAAGAGTGAACAGGCAACCTACAGAATGGGAGAAAACTTTTGCAATCTACCTATCTGACAAAGGGCTAATATCCAGAATCTACAAAGAACTTAAACAAATTTACAAGAAAAAAATCAAACAACCCCATCAGAAAGTGGGCAAAGGATATGAACAGGCACTTTTCAAAAGAAGACATTTATGCAGCCAACAGACACATGAAAAACTGCTCATCATCACTGGCCATCAGAGAAATGCAGATCAAAACCACAATGAGATACCATCTCACACCAGTTAGAATGGTGATCATTAAAAAGTCAGGACACAACAGGTGCTGGAGAGGATGTGGAGATATAGGAGTGTTTTACACTGTTGGTGAGAGTGTAAACTAGTTCAACCATAGTGGAAGATACTGTGGTGATTCCTCAAGGATCTAGAACTAGAAATACCATTTGATTCACTGATCCCATTACTGGGTATATACCCAAAGGATTATAAATCATGCTGCTATAAAGACACATATACACGTATGTTTATTGTGGCACTATTCACAATAGCAAAGACTTGGAACCAACCCAAATGTCCATCAAAGATAGATTGAAATAAGAAAATGTATCACATATACACCATGGAATACTATCAGCCATAAAAAAGGATGAGCTCATGTCCTTTGTAGCGACATAGATGAAGCTGGAAACCATCATTCTGAGCAAACTATTGCAGGACAGAAAACCAAACACCACATGTTCTCACTCACAGGTGGGGATTGAACGATGAGAACACTTGGACACAGCAGAGAGCATCACACACCAGGGCCTGCCGTGGGGTGGGGAAATGGGGGAGGGATAGCATTAGGAGAAATACCTAGTGTAAATGACGAGTTAATGGGTGTAGCAAACCAACACGGCACATGTATGCATATGTAACAAACCTGCACATTGTGCACATGTACCTTAGAACTTAAAGTATAATAAAAAAAAGAGGATGCATATGGAACTGCCTAAGAGAAATCAGATGATCTCATCATCACTATTATTAGTAGTAGTAAAGAAGACAGTTTGTGTGAGATAAGATAGTATGATGGTTCTTGAATTGGTATCAAATATTCACTCAATAGTAGTTTAAAATGTTAGAAAAATTCTTAGAAAATAGACTATTAAAAATGGAAGCACCGAATGTGGAGTTAGATGACCTGGTCCACATCAGATTACATTGATTAGCATTGGGCATATTACTTAACTTCTCTAAGCCTCCATTTCCTCAACCTTAAGGTTAGTATAATTGTACTTCTACCTAAACTCATGGTTGGTTCAAGAATAAAATTAGATGATAAGTAAAAAAGATTTGATTAAACCAACTCAGTGGACTTTGTAAGCATTGTTATTGATTTAACAAATTATGTGAAGTCTTGTCTTCCTCTTTTTAAAAATAATACAAATGATTTTTCTCATTTCTGATAAAATAGAAAGTAATGATTTGGATAGTATAATTAGGAAAATCTTATTCAAATCTTGCTCTGTAATACAATAGCACCTCACAAATACATCATTCTGATGTATTCTGGCTATAGTGAAGTGCCCCAAGGTATTCAAAATACCCTAATATTGCAAAAAAAAAAAAAAGTAAACAGTAACTAAAAAATTTGAGTGATTCTTTCAGACCAGCACTAGTAATTTATTTTCCTGGAAGGTTTATGTGTTATTTTTAAAAACCTAACAGAATAGAACTTTTAAAAAATCATTTGACTCAAGTAAATGTGCATACAGAAATACTGTGGAATATGTCAAGGTGCAAATCTTGCTTTTAGCTAGGTCTCCACACTTTCTAAATGACTCACTCTTACATGCCAGTATGGTAGTACCTGTTCACCTCAACAAAATTACAGATTACTAGATGCCATAGTCCCTTGAAGTCTCCACAAAACAGTTGAAACCGCAAGTGCTAAATTCCCTCATATCAAAGATCTAGAGTGTTCCTTTAGCATTGCACTGATTTACTCATTTAATAAAACAGGGCAGTGATCCAAGTCACATGGCTGAGATCCTGACATGCATATGTTACTCCTAGACCCTTGCTGCCGTATAAATGTGCTGGATGTGTAATATAATACCAAAATGGTCTGTTAAATAAGCCCATGTATTTGAGAAGTAGCATGGTATAGTGACATATTTAAGGTGTACACTGAAATTCCACATCTTGCCACCAGCTATGTGACTTGGAAATGTATTATTAAAACTCTCTGGACTTTAGCATTCTTTTTTGTACAATAATTAATATACTCCTCACAGGAAAATTGTGAATTAAGTACAGCAATATACATAAAACAGGTATATAATCCTTTGTCTAGAGCAAATGCCCAATAACCAGTAGCTTTTATGATTCCAAAGTTTAGTAGGATATGAAGACAATTGATTTTCCTGGTGAAAGTCATGGGACTCTACTGGTTTGGAATGTTTAAAAACATCTGTAAGCTACAATACTTTCAGACCATTTTATTGACTGAACTCAAAAGCACGTCTATTTTCCAGGTCATGGGTTTGCCTGTACATTTAGAGCCTTGTGTAATTAGAATAACTGCTTAACTATTCAGGCCTTGCGAAGTCAAAACTTCCAGTGATTTGCTAATTATTTATGGCAAATACTTTTAAGACTGTAATACTTACCAGAATGCCTTGCCAATAAATATTAGATGACACATTAATGTATATTTTAATGAGGGCAATAAAGTGCCTCAATCAAAATCAACTTAATTAGCTCTATTACCATAAAGTTAGTAAAATAGATGGCATATATCTAGCTCTTTCTGTGTGCTAACCACCTTACATGAATTATCTCATTTAATCCTCTCAACAACGACATGACATAGACCCTACTACTACTCCCATTCTACAAATGTAGAAATCAAGAAAGAGAAAATAAATAACTTGGCTAGTGTCACATAGGTACTAAATACTGGAAAAGTAGATGTAAGTGAAAATGGTCAATCTCTGAAGCTAAATATTTTAATTACTATACTTTGTTAGAATATTTTATGGAAAAATCAGATGCACATACATGGCATTTTAACAAAAATAGAGTCTTTTTTTTTTTTTTTTTTTTTTTTTGAGGCAGAGTTTCACTGTTGTTGCCCAGGCTGGAGTGCAATGGCGTGATCTCGGCTCACTGCAACATCCGCCTCCTGGGTTCAAGCAATTCTCCTGCTTCAGCCTCCTGAGTAGCTGGGATTACAGGCATGCACCGCCACACCCGCCTAATTTTGTATTTTTGTTAGAGACAGGGTGTCTCTTTGTTGGTCAGGC
The DNA here is from genome assembly GCF_024542745.1 of Macaca thibetana thibetana. Lineage (NCBI taxonomy): Eukaryota > Metazoa > Chordata > Mammalia > Primates > Cercopithecidae > Macaca > Macaca thibetana. The sequence continues at coordinate 71,387,335 of NC_065592.1, forward strand.
TAGTCTTGAACTCCATACCTCAGGTGATCCGCCTGTCTTGGCCTCCCAAAGTGCTGGGATTACAGGCGTGAGCCACTGCGCCTGGCACAGACTCCTCCTTTAATGAATTCTGAGCTTTGGGGACAACTTTTAAATGTCTTTAGCGCCCAAATAGTATATGTACCACATATATCAGAGTCATGAGAAAAATTAAAATACAGCTTGAATTTTGTACTTTTATTTCATACATAGATTTTACAAGAAGATATCTAATGCAGTGATGTTAATTTGTGTCTCAGTATTGGACTCAGGAATTATCATTAAATCATTTTCACTGATGCTGTAATCATTGGCTTCCATTTCTTGAACATTCACTGACCCATATTGTTTATTAACAGATATTGAAGGCAAGCAGGCAAGGTCTGTTCACTTTCTTGGTTCTTGAAGGAGCCTATTTAGGTAATTTAGAGGACAAATTCTTATCTGGCACATTTCTGGCTTTTGGACAAAATACAAATTCTCAATCAAATTAAAATATGAGTAGTTGAAGAGAAATTGGAGCCCTCCCATTACTCCTCCCAAATATGAAGAGGTAACATAAAAGTAGAACACTTAGAAGCCAAACAATGTGTTATCCCATGGAAATGTCTACTTGATTGAACTACAAGGATGGACAGTAAACTAAGAGGAGTTTAGGCTTGTATAGTTTTACTGCCTTATGACTCATTGGTCACTAGAAAGGTCTACTCAAACCATGCAGTGTGAGAAGATCAGGAGGATAGTACATGAAGGATGAGAAGGGTGGTTTTCCTCAGAGCGTCGGTGTAAAGGACTGGTGTGTACTACAGATGTAAGTGAAGTGTGAACAGAGACCAGGAGGACTCGCCAATCATTTATAACAACATTTAATTTTCTCTCCTGCTCTCCTCCTTACTTTATTTTAATAATTAGGTAGATAATGTATTTCTAAAATGAGGATTTTCAGGAATAGGTTTAACTTTTTGTGTATAAGTTTCATCTCCAGTATATGGGGTTCTCACCAAACATAGATTTCAAATAAGAACCAAATACCCAATCTCACCACCTTCTTCTCTGTATTGTCTATGGGTGATGATATGTGAAGGGAAAAAAGTACATCTTCCAAAGTGTCATTTTATTAAAACTTGAAAAAAATGAGAACAAAAGGAAGAAATAAAATATGGTGCCTCTAAATCTAGAATAAATAAAGCATTTTTAACATTACGAAAAGGAACTCTTATATACCTAAATTTGAGTTGATTTTTTTTTTCTATTTCAAATAAAATATTATTATTCATTTAAAACAAAAACGAGGTACTTTTTCAGAAGTTTTCAAACATTAGTGATGAACTTCTTAGGTAATATATTTTTAGAAAGTTTCCTTTTTGGAATCAGTGATACAATTGAAGTGAAAATGCCATTATTTCACTTTACTTTTGTTAAAAAAGGAATTCTTGTGACCATACAGTTACTTAATTCAATTGTATGGGAATAAAATTTGTTATAGAGACTGGTTAAATTAAATGTAAACTATTCAAAAATGCTTAAATCAGACCAGCTGAGGCTGGGCATGGTGGCTTAAGCCTGTAATCCCAACACTTTGGGAGGCCGAGGCGAGTGGATCATGAAGTCAGGAGATCGAGACCATCCTGGCTAACATGGTGAAACCCCGTCTCTACTAAAAATACAAAAAAATCAGCCAGGTGTGGTGGGGGGCTCCTGTTGTCCCAGCTACTCAGGAGGCTGAGGCAGGAGAATGGTGTGAGCCCGGGAGGCGGAGCTTTCAGTGAGGTGAGATCGTGCCACTGCACTCCAGCCTGGGCAACAGAGGGAGACTCCGTTTCAAAAAAAAAAAAAAAAAAAAAATCAGACCAGCTGGTTGTTAATAGGTTCTACTAATAAGCTTTCTACTTTTATGTTACCTCTTCATATTTGGGAGGAGTAATGGGAGGGCTCCGATTTTTTATTTTTCTTGTTTTAAATATCACTACTTCTAGAAAATTTTAAAGAAACTTTTGATGACTATAGGCTAAAGTGCCTTCTTTTTGGAATTTTTGAGTACTTAGACTTCTGAACTGCCTAAGAGCTACCTCCAAGAAGAGGTGTTTACATTCTACTATACACTTAGTAAAGTATGAAGAGTAGAAGACATATGGGGAAATGAGCCTATGTGTTTTAATTTAACTCTTTGGTAGAATTTACCAAGCTGATTGTATAACATTTAAATTACCAGAATTTCTGCTAGTCTGAAACTAACAAATGCTGTGTCACTTTGGCACAAAATGATCTCCACATCTGTGTGTTTTCATCTTTTATTTTTATCTTTGGCCAACTAAAGATTGTTTGAGTTTAATTTTCTTATTACATAACAAGGAGAATGGCAGTGTTAAAATAGCAGTCCTAGCAGATTAACATTCAACCCCTCACTCAATTTATGGAGAAACCAGGCTAAAATCTCAGGCACGCCCAAACACTGGAATTTAGCAAGTAATACAAGCAAAGCAAAGGCACAATTGCAATCTGAGTATATTAAAGAAAGGAAGAAAGACAGCATTCATTCATTCTGTTTTCAAGGGTGAGTCATTCACCCTGTGCCACTGCTGAAGTGAAACATTTTTATTGATTTGCAGATTAAGAATCTATTTAAAAAGTGATAAATCAATCCTTTTCGTCAAGCCTATTGCAGCCTGTTCAGGAACTTGAAAGCAATCACTGCTGTTTGAGGAAAGCTTACTTAACTTGTGTTTCTTATAATGATAGAGGAAACTATAGTTCGTAATGAAGGCACTGTATATTACACATCTTGATGAAAAGTCAGAAGATTGAGCTGGCATAAATCAATGCATGAATCCAGAAGCCTGCAGGTGGGACGAAGAGCAGAGAGTTTATCCACTTTGATTATCATTGCATTTGAAAGTCAACAAGGAGCTCACCTCCACTGTGAACTTCAGTACACATATAACTGCTGTCCACAATATTATGATAAAAGCAGATAGATTAAAAGTAGACAACTGTCTGGATACTGTCAGTGTTGTATTAAAAAACATAGGCTATAAGTCGAAATCGAGATACTTTTATCAAATCCTGAAATTTGAGTCTGTGTTTATAAAGGGAAAAAGTGATTATACTTTAAATTCTTTAAAATTGTTTACCAGAAAAATAAGTAAATAAAATCTCGCATTTTCTAAGATAGATCTAAAATATTTGGATGCTATTAATATTACATTTTGCGATATTTTGGTCTCTTTGCACAAACTGGAGCTTGGAGTTAAGAAGAGACAAAAATATCATTACTTCAAACTGTGATCATTTCTTGGAATTATAGAATCTCCCTTTATAGTCTGCTTTATTTGACTTTAAAAAATATCAGTCAATTCACATATTACAAAGAGGTTCACTACTTTCCTGACTCTTAACCAGCACAGAGGAAAGTGGTTTCATATTTATGTATTTTAATTGTGGCAAACTTGTTTTTAACAAGTATTGAGGGAATTTTTTTTTTTTTTTTTTTTTTGACGGAGTTTTTGCTCTTGTCACCCAGGCTGCAGTGCAATGTTGCGATCTCAGCTCACTGCAACCTCCGCCTCCTGGGTTCAAGCGATTCTCCTACCTCAACCTCCCAAGTAACTGGGATTACAGGCATGCACCACCACACCCAGCTAATTTTGTATTTTTAGTAGAGACAGGGTTTCTCTATGTTGGTCAGGCTAGTCTTGAACTCCATACCTCAGGTGATCCACCTGTCTTGGCCTCCCAAAGTGCTGGGATTACAGGCGTGAGCCACCGCGCCCGGCTGGAAAATACCTTTTTTAATAATTTTTTTTCTTCCTGATAGATTATTATTATGAAAATGCACATTTTCAGGATGAAAAAAATTGTTAATGTCATGAATTTTTATCAGGTCTGTTTTATACCTGTGGTGCTCCATGGTTTTGTGCTTCAGGTAAATAAGTTTTTACTTTATTACATAGAAAAAGTATCAAAGGATTTAGGAATGTGGAATAACATAATCAAAATTGCAATTTTTTTCCAAATATAACATTGGCATCAATGTGGAGTATAAGCTATAGAGAGTCAGGACTGGAAGTAGGAAGACCAGATAGAATACTAATTAGTGCAGGCCATAGACGCAATAGCAGTGACTTATGAGGCACAAGCAGATGTGACATCTAGGAGGTGGGGTAGACAGAACTTCATCTCTGATTGTGGAAAGGAGTTAAAAAAAACCTATATTACCTCCTTGTTGAAAGCCTAGGGCACTTGCATTCACCAACATAGAAAATTGAGAAAGAAAAGCAAAGTTTTAAGGAAGAATAGTAAGTTGTGTTTAGAAATATTGTGAACCTTCCAAGAGAAAAGAGATATTTAGCAGGTGGTTGAATGAATAGGATTTTAGCTTAAGTTAGTGGACTAGAAGCTGTTAGTAAATAATAATAGGTTGAAGCATGAGCAGAGTAACGCCATTCTTGGAAAGCCTATAGTGTGAGCAGAGGACAGAACCTGAAACATAACCAATTTTGAAGGAGTGAGTGAATGAGAAATCTTATGTGTTTACAGAGAAATGAACCAGTAGAAAGTAAAACATTGAAATTATCATTGTGATAAAAAATAAACATTGAAACAAGCTTCTAGATTAGTATATGTGAATAATAAAAGACCAGAAAACACTTGAGACATTTTACTTGATGGAGAGAAGGGCCATGTTTTGTCAACACTGTAGAGAAAGAAATGAGGGCGGATTCCTATATAAGTGACTGTAACTTTAGAGACAGAGAGTTTGTTCCTGATAACCTCAATATTCTCAGTAAAGTAAGAGACGAGAGTTTTTGCCAAATCACAGATCATTCACTGAAGATTCATAAAAGAATTATTGTGTGGTCCCTGGGGAAATTATTTACCATACAATGACAATAATTTGGTAAATGCACCTGATTGTGTTATTTTAATATTTCATGTATTGCTATTTTATGTGGATACCAGGAATGTTAGGCATCATTCCATGCATCCAGCTTTGCTCACTTAATTTCATGCTACAGTTCTTGGAAGAAAAGTGACATAGTTGATTCGGCTCTTTTGCTCTTAACCTACTCTTCCCTACAAAAGCCCATTGGAAGATTCATGACAGGGTAAAAACTGGTCTCGTGTGTACGTGTCACAAAGGGTTATTTGGTTAATCATGTCCAACATTCTTTATTTGGGTCAAGCAATGTCTTGTTTGACTTATCTATAGATTACCCTAATAAAAGTCTTGTTTTTAATTTCAGGATAAGTTTGTTTTACAAGCTTTACATATATTATAAGTGATTTTTCTAACAGCAGAGTTTTAAAGTTTTCTAACCTGAAAAATGTGTCTGCAATTCAATCAGTTCATATTTAGGAAACTGCTTGTCAGATGTTATATTTCTCTGGGGTAGAAACAGTGATTATAAGAGACGGGGGAGGGGAGAGAGAACGAGAGGGTTAGATGGGGTGGAGAATCAAGCTTTATTTGTGTAGCAATCTCATGGACTGAAAATCTCATAGATTAACGTACTTTATACTGGTATAAGATGACAGATGAAGGGTATTTTCAAGCAAGCACATCCTAATTGACTGTCAATATGTAGTTTTCTTTAGGATTCTATGGACAGGAGTGTGCACTAAACATAAAGCTTTATGATATAAATTGAATACTGGTATACCTTATTTTGTTTTTATGGATGTCCAAAAGATTCACAGGGGCACAGATATATGTCAATTAATTTTAAAATTATTGAGGAAATTCGCAAGAAGATCTTTCTGTAGCTAAGGTTCTTTGTGTAACTTTTTAGCAGCTCACATGTACCAAAAAAAAGTTGTCTGCTACTGTAATACAGAAAATTATATGAAGGAGCAAGAAAAACATACGATTTAACCCCAGATTCAACTTGTTTCTAGTCACAGTTGAAGTTCTGTTCTAGTCTAGTTATTTTTTTTTTCCTTTGTTGTTTAGACAGTTACGTACTGGTAAGGAATATTCTACAGTAGTAAATGTGTTTATGATTACAAAAAGGTGGAAGTTAATATATAAAATATGATCCATAAGTCTAGAAATCAGTGTATTTAGGGAATGAAAAATTCAGTGGCCCCCAAAAAAGTGAATTTCATCAGACTACGTTTTCACTCAGCCCTATTTCAAAACTATATTTGGAATTACTGTGTGGTGTACAGAAAAACACAGACTTTGGAATTGGATGGGCAAGCTCTTACAATTCCATGTCTACAATTTTTAAAGATCTGTTATCCTAGATAAGTGTTTAACTTTCTGGGATATAGTAATATCTACTTTGTAGCAATAGTGTGAATAATAAGTTGTATATACATACACACAGACACAAAATCACAGTGATATGGTAGCATTCAACAAGTTGTAGCTCCCCTTTTAATTTAGCTGTATATCAAATATGAGAAAATACATCAGATAAGGATATAAAAAGTTTTGAGAGTTATATCTTACAACACAGTCAGCTTGGTGAAATTCAGCGTCTTTATCTTTTGCTGCTGAAAAAGAGCTACAAAGAAGAAGAAAAGGGAAATATGTTCGCTGTAAAATAATGTGGCATAAGATCAATGAAAACTCTACATGTCAACTTTAGTTGGCCTTAGTTAAAATGTTGATGTGAAAATAAATAAAATCTAGGTGAGTTGTATCATAAATATGTAGTGATAAGATTGTATAAGGAGCTGGAATGAGCAGAAAGGAAAGATCAGGAAGCTGAGATTGACAAAGTAAATTACTGTAATAAATGTGATGGATATTTGGAGAAGCAAAGAAGAAAATGGACGAAGAAAAAAAGGTCCTTTGTGCCTATTGTATTTCATCAGCTTATTTCAAACATATATAAAAATAAATAAAACAAAGTAAATGGCTCTAGAGATATTTTAGATTCATTTTGTTAAATTAGAGAATGAAAATAAAAACCATTCATTTCGACACTGGCTCGGAGTTTATGGACAAATTGTTCACACATGGTAATTCAATCCCATTGCATTTATATTCTTTCACTTTAATTGAACAGGCATTTATTACATTCCTACCATAAGCAACACACTATATACGGCACTGGAGACATGAAGGAAAAACAGCCTTTTACATCTAATTTTAAGCTGCTGCTCTATATTCATTTGATAACATTTTGTCAAGCTAGGCCATGTGCCATGGAATCATAAACTACCAAAAACTGCAACAACAACAAAAAATCACCCGCATTCTTTGATGGGGCATTTACTATTAATTTATATCCATTTAAATTCCACCCATGTGTTTGACACCACAAAACTAAATTTTTTATATACTACCTCATTACATGAGTGATGTAAGAACAGAGCTTGTTTCTTCAACTCATTCAGTATTCTGATGAACTCAGAATACAAATTTTGTTCCATTAAAAATAATGGAATCTCACTATCCTACAGCCATTTAAATGCTTTAGAATAGAGCAGTCCTCTTTTTATTCCAGGAGGCTTATACAATAAATCTCATTATGAAAATTACCATATTCAGACTATCTTAATAATGCACATGCCAATATCTCCACCACCTTCAAACAAACAAATAATGGTGAAAATTATGCTAGTACTGACAATAGGCAGGAAATGTTATTGGGAAATAAACTGTTTTCCTCTTATTTGTTAGAGTAAAACAGCTTCTTTGCTCATTTAGCAAATGACAGCTAGATTTTGAACATTAAAATATACTGAGCATATGGAAAGAGTCCACAGACAAAGGAATCTTGTTTCCACATGTGCATGCTTGTGTGCCTGCATATATAAAGAAATCAACACACGAAAACAAATTTGAATGAATATTGTATGAGGATTAAAGAGATCTAGAAATCTTCCTAAAGTGTCATAAGCACCATTCCAATTGATTAGCTGAAGAATCATTGTTATTCTTCGCCTGTGGACTGAGGCGTTGATTTGAATAAATTTTTATCAGAAACCCTTTTGGAGATATAATCTAAACACCTTCTCTGCCTGACCTGCCAACAGGAAAACACTCTTCCTGATTACTACACCTAATAGGCATCCACCCATCTTCCCTTTAAGAGAAATGGTCTGCATTATGCATTGAGTAGCTAGATTTGGATTTTGCTCTAACACTGGTGTAAGCAGAAGCAAACAGAGGCTAGATTGCATCATTAGATGATTCCTACCAGGATCTCTCAACCCTTTGCTGGGTGAACTCTGAAGTCAAGTTCCTTGTTCTGTATCTGCTACTTATTTACGCTCATTCTTTATTTCCAGGTGAACTCGAGACAATAGAGAATTGTCTGTTTTTCATGTACAATTGTACCACAGACTAAGAAAGTTTTCTTCTGAATTTGCTCTCCTCTAACTCTTAACTGTTCCAAAACAGAGAGATCATCTATACACATTTCACCACATTTCTATTAAATAATCGTGTTGCTCTCCTCTCAAACACGGTTAAGTCCTCGTTTAATGTCATCAGTAACTTACTGGAAACTGCAAATTATGACACATATCAAAACCGGGTTTATCATAGGCTAATTGAGATAGAGTTAGGTTCCTACGCTATATTTTTGATCACAAAAACATCACTGAACTTCAAAATAAAGACCCAAAATGCTTCAAATATTAAACATTGAAATATATGTGAGCTATATATACATTTAAGAAAGATTAATAAAAACAAAGTAATTATTTACCTAATTTTCTGTGAATCCATGAGTAATGGTAACCATAGTGGTGGTAGATTAAATCAAGGAATACATGTTTGCAAAGCAAAACTTGTAAGGATGTCCTGCTACTACCACATAGTTCAAAAATAAACAATCACAAGTATGGCAGGCTTGCTGAGTGCTTTTGTGCTGCATTGTTTATTGTGATGCATTTGTATGATTGTCAGATACTTTATGAATTATTTATTTGACAATAATTTATATTCATTCATACAATTCATTTATTTTCCAACATGCTTATTCCAGTTTAGGTAGAGGTTGGCCAAAGCCTATCTTGGCAGCTCAGGGCACAACACAGGAACCCACCTGGGACAGAATGACATCCCATCACAGGGTGTACTCACACCCACATTCACTCACTGTGACCATCTAGACACGCCAATTCACCTAACATGTACATCTTTGGGATGTAGGAGGAAACCAGAGTATCCAGAGAAAACCCACGCAGACATGGGGAAAACTGAAAACTCCTCACAGACAGTAGCCTCATGCCAGAAATACATTTTTTTCTCATCTACATTAAAAGAAGATGATGTTGAACAAAATGATGTTATTCAAAGACATGCTGTACAATGTAGAAGTCAGTCTCTATGTTGAATAAACAACTTTTAAAATCCCCTGTAATCTGGAATTTTCTTAATCTTACACATTTAATTCACATGGTTTTGGAATTAGAGAGACTCAAGTTGCAATCCCAGATGCTTCAATATTCTACCTCGATTATTTAATCGTTCTGAACTTCAGTTCCTGCAGGTTTTAAATGGGTAAAGCTGATATTTCACATCTCATTTAGCTATTTTAAGGATCAAATGAAATATTTTGATTTGGTGAAATCAAGCTTAATTTTTGTGATCTGTGAGGCACTAACTAAATGTGAGGGATTTTAAAATGTTTAATTTGAAAACACATTCAAGATATTACATTTACACTTCCTTTGTTGAGAATAAACAGGACTAGCAAATTAAAATTGCAAAGTATGTTACTACCTTTAGCATAATTTATAATGGGTCTTAAAGTCTATTGACACTGGTATAAAAAGTTAATGTGGAAGATTAGGAATATTGTTTACTGATTATAATTTAATTAATTGCTTCAAACATTCTATTTTTATCTACCTAGGATACAGTCAATGAACATAATTGCTTGCAGAGTACAGGTCAATTGGTTTCAGTGATTTTTCAAAAAGAGAAGGAGAGTTTGATTCTGTATTCTATTTAAAACAATGGTAGAGTTACAAGCCTTAAATTTCTATAATGATTACATTGTAGAATAAGGAACGATTTGGTTGTCAGAGAGGAGGTTTTAATCTCATTTTTACAGCTAATTATGGGGTAGGTTTAGAAAATCACATGCAAGAAAGCATCCTTCTAAATTCTCCTTAAGCAAAATGATAATAACCTTTACTTATTTTCTCTGCAACAGGGGTTTTAGGGAGAATCCTGTTAATGTAATTCAGGATTATTAGACTTTCAAAACTTAGAAAATAAAAAGACATTGTAGTGATAGCCTTGTTTCCAAAGTTTTGAGGGGATGATTTTGTCCTATTTGTTTGACATTTATCACTGTTTTCTTTTGTTAGGTTGTTAATATGCTGGTAGCTGTACATAATATCCAGACCTCTCCTGAGAGTCAATACATCTTTTATTATATGACAACATAATATCATGATTTTGTGTTTGACATGGGTGCCTGCTCAACCACTTCCTGGTTTTGTAACCTGTTACGTCATCTTGCTGAACTTTTAGTTTTTCTTTGGATCTAAGAATGAAAACAGCTAATTCACTGTATTGTTTTGAGATAATTTCATGAAAGCAACTAACACAAACAATAAATTCTAGTAATTTCTGGCCTTTGCCTTTTCCTATTTTGTCCTGTACAAACTTGGACTCAGACAAGGGTTTGAATTCCGGTACTCATATTAATTTAAGATTGCTGAATTATTCACTCTCTTAAGAGCACTCACTTTCATATTAAATATGGGCCTCCCACCGAGAATGTGATTGATTTATTTTATTTTATTTTATTTTATTTTATTTTATTTTATTTTTGAGACACAGTTTCGCTCTTGTTGCCCAGGCTGGAGTGCAATGGCATGATCTTGACTCACCACAACCTCTGCCTCCTGGGTTTTAGCGATTCTCCTGCCTCAGCCTCCTGAGTAGCTGGGATTACAGGCCTGCACCACCACGCCCGGCTAATTTTTTTTTTTTAGTAGAGACGGGGTTTCTCCATGTTGGTCAGGCTTGTCTCAAACTTCCAACCTCAGATGATCATGCTGCTTCGGCTTCCCAAAGTGCTGTGATTACAGGCGTGAGCCATCGCACACGGCCCAGAATGTGATATTATATGTGAAAATGCTTTACACATAGTAGGTATTCAGTAACGGCTCATTAAATAATTTTCAAATTAAAGTATTTCTTTCTGCCTTTTCAGCTGAAGACATGATTGTCAAATCAGGTTTGTTGATTTCTTTTAAAGAAATACAACAGAGAATTGGTTACCTTCAGTACCTTTCACTTAGAGATAGTACAGGCTGGCAAAGAGAGGATAGGGAAGGAGCATGAGAGAAGCCATAAGCCAGGCATCATGCTTCTCTTCTGAGGACTGGTGACAGGGCAAGTATGGAAATGAGATAAAAGTCTCAGCACTGCAAGGTGTGTGTCTGCCATCATGCTGCCTTGAAACCTGCCCCCACTATGGCACATCCTACTCTGCTTCTTCGTTAAATCCCCACATGCTTTCTCTGTCCTCCTACTTTCCTCTCCAAGTCGCACTTCACAAGCATCAGCAGATCCAAAACAGTAACAACCTGTGTGACCTTGCTGCCTTAGTATACACAGTCTGGAAAAAAATGAGATCTGCAGGGACTCCTCTGTGAAAGTTTCTTTTCAGAATAATATTTTATTTTCCCATTCAATTTGCAGAATGCTGGGGTAGTTGAGAAAGTTTTCACATAAGCTTCCAAACCCTATAATATGATTTTAAATGTAATCCTATGTAAGGAAAAAAAAAAATCTTCACACCATTATAAGGAGGAAATCCATGATCCATCTCAAGCAGACAGAGTCCTATTTAAATTACTCCATATTAAAACTGAGCTGACTTAAGAATAGAACTCACTTATTCCGAGACTGGAGAAGAAAGAATGAGTTTGGAAATTCTGATTTTAACAAATATGATACTGAAATTCTTACTACCTAAGATGATGTGGCAGTATGGATGAGAGAGTACATTAAAAGAATAACATTGTACCTTTTTATTCAAATATTCTCTGCAAAAAATTTTACAAGATAGCATAGAGAAGATGGAGAGCCACAGATTCCACTGGGTATGGTGGGTTAGTATTCTTTCAGAGTCCCTCTTTGATGTGCTAAGAGAGAGAGTTTTCTTTAAATCTGTAGCCTCAAAGAAATGCATCCTGGCGGTATGAGACCAATAAAGTGGAAATATTTGCTCTGAGGACACCAAAACTCTAAACATTAGAATATGGATTTTGATACAGGCACATGAACATATGAGATAAGGTAGACAATTCTAGCAGCTGAAATAGTTTTTGCTTCATTGCTAGCTCCTAATGTTGGCTTGTGACATTCTCCTGAAATATTACATTATTTGTTTTTTTGTTGTTGTTGTTTGTTTGCAATGCTTCCATTCGTTTATTAACTGTTCGTCTATACCTTTTAGGAAAATTGGAGTATTTGTGTTGAGTTTGAGATTGGGGAGGGCAAAGAAAAATTAAAAAACAAAAAACAAAAAGCATATGGTTCAGGCAGGAACAGGGCACCAAATCCTTCTAGGGCTATATCTTAGAAAACATGAACTTCATGATAAAATAATATCTTTTTTAAAGGAGAAAAGACTTTCAAATACATTCCTGTTTTTTTTTTCTTTTGATTTGTATGTTGCAGAAAGGCTAAGAAAAATAAATGCCTAAAATGAATCAACTAAATGATTTGTTTTAACATATCATTTATATAATTGCTATTAATGACATTTAAATATTACCTGATATTTCTGGAAAATGTACTAGTATATAAATCTCAACAAAATAATTTGAAGACTCAGCTTTAAATAACATGAAATGATATTTTGGGTTTCTAATTCTAATTAACCAGCATGCTTCACAGTGTTTGAGAATTTTGTATTTTAAATAAAATCATGAGATAAAAGTTCAACATTAAAATATTTCATCTGTAGAATACATTATGTTTTAAATTGTATCAAAATATTCATTTTAATAACTCTTTCCAAAAATAAGTGCCTAATTATATAAGTATTTTGATCAGGTGCCGGTAGATAGAAGGTAAAGCTACTTTCAATCCATTTTTGGATTCTTTCCATTGATAAAGCTAAACAGTAAATAGCAACCCTAGATAGCAAATACCAGTCTTTAATAGGTTGGCTCTATTCCCGATGAGAGCAGATGAAGAATCACAAAAAGTGAATCTCAGTACAAAGTTCATCTTATGCTTCTTTTTCCAATGATTTATTCTCAAGAAATGATGCTTCAATAAGCAACGTGACATTAAACGATGCTGAGACTATTAGTATCTTGGCCATCCAAAGATAATTATAGTATATATTTAACATGTTACAGCAATGTTCTTGCAATTCTCATATCTGTAATCTGGACTGCCTGTAAGTATACATAAACCTGTTCCCTTTAAAATGTATTTCTAGGATTTGTGTCATGAAATCATGAATGATGTGAAAATGAATATGAGTTATATGTCATTAGTTGGTGGTATTACTTGATCACAATCTGAGGATTAGGTAGGTATTTGCCCAAACTCACACAGTTAGCAAATGGTAGTGCTGAGGTTTGAACACAGGATGTTCAATTTCAGAGGCCATGCTCTTAAACGCTTAGCTACTGTGCATTAGGGATTGCATTAAAAAGAGTCTAACACAAATTAAATCACACATGGTAAGAGTGAAATTTACTTCAAAATGCCACAGTTATACATTCTCTTTTTGATCAATTTGTTCACAGGCTATAAGCTCAAATATTAAGCTGACTAACTGGCTAAAGTAAACCTAGACAGTTCATAAACCCATTTAGATGACATTTGAATAGAATTTTGCAGGATAGCTTGTCAGATATTACACAGCGTGGGGAGGGTTATACCAAGCATAAGGGGAGAATATAGGCAAAGTCACTGTGGAGGCAAACAGAATGTGCCCCCAGGTTTTGTTCTGGTGGTTCAGTAGAAGTAGAGCAGACACAAACTGCAATGAAGTTTTGGGAAAATGATACTGGTCAATTAACAAATTATAGATCATAATTTTTTTGTGTGTTAAGCTAAGGATTTTGAAGTTTAATCTGAAAGTTATGCAGAGCCACTGAAGGATTTTAAGCAAGGCTTAACTTGACCAGATTTGTAATTCAGAATTATCACTTTGGCACTAGTATAGAGAATTGTCTAGGAAAGACCACTAGGGAGACCACTGGGGTAGACAAGAAATAATGGGATTCTACCTAAAGCAACAACAGTTAGAATGGAAAAAAAGGCAAAGACATGAGATTAGTGATGTAACAGCACAGCCACTGATTGAATGTTAGGGATGAGCGATAGCTAAAGACTTTCAGGTTTCTATCTTAGCAATTGCACCCTTAAGCTTATGAGTAAAGATGGTGCAGGAAAAGACATAGGAGTGGAGGTAAGCTAAAATTTAGGCTTGGATGAGGCTGTGGGATTTTAGAACAGTATAAAGGAAGGATTCTTCACTTTGTTAGCTTAAAAGAAAGCATTGCTGGTACGTGTCTAGCCTCCAAGAGAGAAACTGACCAAATTTATATAGTGTGAGCTACTCAAGTGGAAATGTTTGATCTTAAAAGTGATAAATGAAGCCGTTTTTCTCTCTATCCAAACGATTTTCAGCTAACTGCCATGTGTTTGCAATCATAGCTGGTTTCCCCAGTTTAGCTTCCATAAAGCTTTTGGTTAACTAAAAAATTAGATTACAAAGCTTACTTGAAATGTCTCAGGAGCATAAATTCTATATTGACAGGCGGGTTAATTCACATGTAATTGCTGAGCAAATGTTAACAATTTGAATCTTACTTCACCAGCACTTTTTGTTTCTCTGAGAATGTCTTTAGAATTTGTCAAATAAGATTTGTCTCTTCCTAGACTTCAGTTTCTTAAACATTAATCTCTGCTTTTGAGACATTCAAATGTACATGACAAATACCATTACTCTTGCTTTAGCTTAGAAAATCTTGCTAACAATTTGGATTATAATAGTAAAATGGAGTACTTCTTAAAAGTTACTCTCAATGCTAACAAAGTTAGAAAGTTGGCTCCCCAAAAATGAGAGTGTGTCTATTTATATGAAGAAAATTCATGATCAAGAATGCATTCAATAGCATTCCATTTTCTTTCATAAATAATGGCTACATGATGCTAAAAACGTGTGCCTTCATTTTCTCAAGTATATTCAGAGGATATTATTGATGATTCTAAAGAAAATATGTGATTTGTTGTTGTTGTTGTTTTTGAGATGGAGTCTCACTCTGTTGCCCAGCGTGGAGTACAGTGGTATGATCTCGGTTCACTGCAAACTCTGCTTCCTGGGTTCAACGGATTCTCCTGCCTCAGCCTCCCAAGTAGCTGGGACTACAGGTGCATATCACCACACCCAGCTAGTTTTTTTATTTTTAGTCGAGATGGGATTTCACTATGCTAGTCAGCTGGTCCCAAACTCCTGACCTGAGGTGATCCACCCATCTAGGCCTCCCAAAGTGCTGAGATTACAGGTGTGAGCCACTGTGCCTGGCCGAGAAAACATGTGATTTTAAAGTGTAAATATGTAGATGTGGTTAAATCTTCACTGGAAAATCAGCCCTTAAATAATCAAGAGTTTCTGCTAGATAGTTTAATAATATCAAACATGTTTTTACTCGTAGAATGTCCACTTGGCCAAAGGTAACTGCCAAGGTTTTGGCAGGCTTCTTGTCTTCATATTTCCTGGGCTGTGTTCTATTTATGTTATCTTATCGTACTCTGTGCTGGTGTTATGACTGGTATTTAGTGTCTTATGATTGCTGTAAAAAACTACTACGAATTGGATGACTTAAAACAACAGAAATTTGTTCTTTCACATTCTGAAGGCTAAAAGATCAAAATCAAGGTTTCAGCAGGTCTGTGTTCCCTATGAAAGAGCTAGGAAAAAATTCTTCCTGCCTCTCTTGGTGGCCTCAGGAGTTTCTTGTCTTGCTGCTGCCTCACTTTAATCTCTGACTGTCACATGGCCTTTTCTGATTATCACATGACAATCACCTGGCCTTTTCCCCATGTCTTTTTGGTGTGTCTACATCCATATCTCTTTCTCTCATTTATCTTATAAAAATACTAATTATTGGATTTAGAGTGCATCCTAATTCAATATGACCTCATTTTAACTTTATTACATCTCCAAGGACCCATTTCCAAAGACCCTGTGTTCTGAAGTTCTAGGTGGACATATTTTTTTATTTTTTTATTTTTTTTTTTTTATTATTATTATACTTTAAGTTCTAGGGTACATGTGCATAAGGTGCAGGTTTGTTACATATGTATACTTGTGCCATGTTGCTGTGCTGCACCCATCAACTCGTCAGCACCCATCAACTCGTCATTTACATCAGGTATAACTCCCAATGCAATCCCTCCTCCCTCCCCCTCCCCATGATAGGTCCCGGTATGTGATGTTCCCCTTCCCGAGTCCAGGTGATCTCATTGTTCAGTTCCCACCTGAGTGAGAACATGCAGTGTTTGGTTTTCTGTTCTTGTGATAGTTTGCTAAGAATGATGGTTTCCAGCTACATCCAAGTCCCTACAAAGGACACAAACTCATCCTTTTTTATAGCTGCATAGTATTCCATGGTGTATATGTGCCACATTTTCTTAATCCAGTCTGTCACTGATGGACATTTGGGTTGATTCCAAGCCTTTGCTACTGTGAATACTGCCACAATAAACATACGTGTGCATGTGTCTTTATAGCAGCATGATTTATAATCCTTTGGGTATATCCCCAGTAATGGGATGGCTGGCTCATATGGTACATCTAGTTCTAGTTCCTTGAGGAATCGCCATACTGTTTTCCATAATGGTTGAACTAGTTTACAATCCCACCAGCTGTGTAAAAGTGTTCCTATTTCTCCACATCCTCTCCAGCACCTGTTGTTTCCTGACTTTTGAATGATCGCCATTCTAACTGGTGTGAGATGGTATCTCATTGTGGTTTTGATTTGCATTTCTCTGATGGCCAGTGATGATGAGCATTTTTTCATGTGTCTGTTGGCTGTATGAATGTCGTCTTTTGAGAAATGTCTGTTCATATCCTTTGCCCACTTTTTGATGGGGTTGTTTGTTTTTTTTTCTTGTAAATTTGTTTGAGTTCTTTGTAGGTTCTGGATATTAGCCCTTTGTCAGATGAGTAGATTGCAAAAATTTTCTCCCTTTCTGTAGGTTGCCTGTTCACTCTGATGGTAGTTTCTTTTGCTGTGCAGAAGCTCTTTAGTTTAATGAGATCCCATTTGTCAATTTTGGCTTTTGCTGCCGTTGCTTTTGGTGTTTTAGACATGAAGTCTTTGCCCATGCCTATGTCCTGAATGGTACTACCTAGGTTTTCTCTAGGGTTTTTATGGTATTAGGTCTAACATTTAAGTCTCTAATCCATCTTGAATTAATTTTCGTATAAGGAGTAAGGAAAGGATCCAGTTTCAGCTTTCTACTTATGGCTCGCCAATTTTCCCAGCACCATTTATTAAATAGGGAATCCTTTCCCCGTTTCTTGTTTCGCTCAGGTTTGTCAAAGATCAGATGGCTGTAGATGTGTGGTATTATTTCTGAGGACTCTGTTCTGTTCCATTGGTCTATATCTCTGTTTTGGTACCAGTACCATGCTGTTTTGGTTACTGTAGCCTTGTAGTATAGTTTGAAGTCAGGTAGCGTGATGCCTCCAGCTTTGTTCTTTTGACTTAGGATTGTCTTGGAGATGCGGGCTCTTTTTTGGTTCCATATAAACTTTAAAGCAGCTTTTTTCCAATTCTGTGAAGAAACTCATTGGTAGCTTGATGGGGATGGCATTGAATCTATAAATTACCTTGGGCAGTATGGCCATTTTCACGATATTGATTCTTCCTATCCATGAGCGTGGTATGTTCTTCCATTTGTTTGTGTCCTCTTTGATTTCACTGAGCAGTGGTTTGTAGTTCTCCTTGAAGAGGTCCTTTACATCCCTTGTAAGTTGGATTCCCAGGTATTTTATTCTCTTTGAAGCAATTGTGAATGGAAGTTCATTCCTGATTTGGCTCTCTGTTTGTCTGTTACTGTTGTATACGAATGCTTGTGATTTTTGCACATTAATTTTGTATCCTGAGACTTTGCTGAAGTTGCTTATCAGCTTAAGGAGATTTTGGGCTGAGACAATGGGGTTTTCTAAATATACAATCATGTCATCTGCAAACAGGGACAATTTGACTTCTTCTTTTCCTAACTGAATACCCTTAATTTCCTTCTGTTGCCTGATTGCCGTAGCCAGAACTTCCAACACTATGTTGAATAGGAGTGGTGAGAGAGGGCATCCCTGTCTTGTGCCAGTTTTCAAAGGGAATTTTTCCAGTTTTTGCCCATTCAGTATGATATTGGCTGTGGGTTTGTCATAAATACCTCTTATTATTTTGAGGTACATTCCATCAATACCGAATTTGTTGAGCGTTTTTAGCATGAAGGGCTGTTGAATTTTGTCAAAAGCCTTTTCTTCATCTATTGAGATAATCATGTGGTTCTTGTCTTTGGTTCTGTTTATATGCTGGATGATGTTTATTTATTTGCGAATGTTGAACCAGCCTTGCATCCCAGGGATGAAGCCCACTTGATCATGGTGGATAAGCTTTTTGATGTGCTGCTGAATCCGGTTTGCCAGTATTTTATTGAGGATTTTTGCATCGATGTTCATCAGGGATATTGGTCTAAAATTCTCTTTTTTTGTTGTATCTCTGCCAAGCTTTGGTATCAGGATGATGTTGTCATAAAATGAGTTAGGGAGGATTCCCTCTTTTTCTATTGATTGGAATAGTTTCAGAAGGAATGGTACCAGCTCCTCCTTGTACCTCTGGTAGAATTCTACTCCAGCTGTGAATCCATCTGGTCCTGGACTTTTTTTCGTTGGTAGGCTATTAATTATTGCCTCAATTTCAGAGCCTGCTATTGGTCTATTCAGGGATTCAACTTCTTCCTGGTTTAGTCTTGGAAGAGTGTAAGTGTCCAGGAAATTATCCATTTCTTCTAGATTTTCTAGTTTATTTGCGTAGAGGGGTTTATAGTATTCTCTGATTATAGTTTGTATTTCTGTGGGGTCGGTGGTGATATCCCCTTTATCATTTTTTATTGCGTCTATTTGATTCTTCTCTCTTTTCTTCTTTATTAGTCTTGCTAGCGGTCTGTCAATTTTGTTGATCTTTTCAAAAAACCAACTCCTGGATTCATTGATTTTTTGGAGGGTTTTTTGTGTCTCTATCCCCTTCAGTTCTGCTCTGATCTTAGTTATTTCTTGCCTTCTGCTAGCTTTTGAATGTGTTTTCTCTTGCTTCTCTAGTTCTTTTAATTGCGATGTTAGAGTGTCAATTTTAGATCTTTCCTGCTTTCTCTTGTGGGCATTTAGTGCTATAAATTTCCCTCTACACACTGCTTTAAATGTGTCCCAGAGATTCTGGTATGTTGTATCTTTGTTCTCATTGGTTTCAAAGAACATCTTTATTTCTGCCTTCATTTCGTTATGTACCCAGTAGTCATTCAGGAGCAGGTTGTTCATTTTCCATATAGTTGAGCGATTTGGATTGAGTTTCTTAGTCCTGAGTTCTAGTTTGATTGCACTGTGGTCTGAGAGACAGTTTGTTATAATTTCTGTTCTTGTACATTTGCTGAGGAGTGCTTTACTTCCAATTATGTGGTCAATTTTGGAATAAGTGCGATGTGGTGCTGAGAAGAATGTATATTCTGTTGATTTGGGGTGGAGAGTTCTATAGATGTCTATTAGGTCTGCTTGCTGCAGAGCTGAGTTCAATTCCTGGATATCCTTGTTAACTTTCTGTCTCGTTGATCTGTCTAATGTTGACAGTGGAGTGTTGAAGTCTCCCATTATTATTGCATGGGAGTCTACGTCTCTTTGTAAGTCTCTAAGACTTGCTTTATGAATCTGGGTGCTCCTGTATTGGGTGCATATATATTTAGGATAGTTAGCTCTTCCTGTTGAATTGATCCTTTTACCATTATGTAATGGCCTTCTTTGTCTCTTTTGATCTTTGATGGTTTAAAGTTTTAAACTTTTATCAGAGACTAGTATTGCAACCCCTGCTTTTTTTTGTTTTCCATTTGCTTGGTAAATCTTCCTCCATCCCTTTATTTTGAGCCTATGTATGTCTCTGCGTGTGAGATGGGTCTCCTGAACACAGCAGACTGATGCGTCTTGACTCTTTATCCAGTTTGCCAGTCTGTGTCTTTTAATTGGAGCATTTAGTCCATTTACATTTAAGGTTAATATTGTTATGTGTGAACTTGAGCCTGCCATTATGATATTAACTGGTTATTTTGCTCGTTAGTTGATGCAGTTTCTTCCTAGCCTCGATGGTCTTTACATTTTGGCATGTTTTTGCAATGGCTGGTACCGGTTGTTCCTTTCCATGTTTAGTGCTTCCTTCAGGGTCTCTTGTAAGGCAGGCCTAGTGGTGACAAAATCTCTAAGCATTTGCTTATCTGTAAAGGATTTTATTTCTCCTTCACTTATGAAACTTAGTTTGGCTGGATATGAAATTCTGGGTTTAAAATTCTTTTCTTTAAGAATGTTGAATATTGGCCCCCACTCTCTTCTGGCTTGGAGAGTTTCTGCCGAGAGATCTGCTGTTAGTCTGATGGGCTTCCCTTTGTGGGTAACCCGACCTTTCTCTCTGGCTGCCCTTAAGATTTTTTCCTTCATTTCAACTTTGGTGAATCTGGCAATTATGTGTCTTGGAGTTGCTCTTCTCGAGGAGTATCTTTGTGGCGTTCTCTGTATTTCCTGGATTTGAATGTTGGCCTGCCCTACTAGGTTGGGGAAGTTCTCCTGGATGATATCCTGAAGAGTGTTTTCCAACTTGGTTCCATTTTCCCCCTCACTTTCAGGCACCCCAATCATATGTAGATTTGGTCTTTTTACATAATCCCATACTTCTTGCAGGCTTTGTTCATTTCTTTTTCTTCTTTTTTCTTTTGGTTTCTCTTCTCGCTTCATTTCGTTCATTTGATCCTCAATCGCAGATACTCTTTCTTCCAGTTGATCGAGTCAGTTACTGAAGCTTGTGCATTTGTCACGTATTTCTCGTGTCATGGTTTTCATCTCTTTCATTTTGTTTATGACCTTCTCTGCATTAATTACTGTAGCCATCAATTCTTCCCCTTTTTTTCAAGATTTTTAGTTTCTTTGCGCTGGGTACGTAATTCCTCCTTTATTTTTTTAAAGGTGATTGGTGAGACAGAAGGGAGAGGCGCTATTGAATCCATTATATGGCATGGCATGTATCAATCTGATTTGAGGTAGAGTTAAGCAAGGGTGTGGTTTTTCATCCACACTAACTGAATCTCTGCAGCATAGATAAGTTCCCTTAATTACATCTGTATTCCAATTAAGACCTTGTGCAGTGCCTCACACTAAATAGAGCCCAAATAAATGTTTGTTTGATTGAACTGTACTGTCTGCTGTTTAAACATGGCACACTTAACACATATTGTTGCTGCTTTCTCTGGAAAACCTACCAAGATTACTGTTAAAAAACAAAAAAAGTAAATATCTACAATGACAGAATAGAAAATGAAACTGCAGCGAGGTAAGAGTTATGAAGATAATTTTGGAAAATGGAATGTCCGAGATATGTATACTGTATTAGTGAAACAAAAGAAGCTGAAATGTGCAGAAAGAGGAGGTAAAGAAGAGAAGCAAGTTGATTTTCCACCAATTTCCAGAAAGCCTCAGGAATTGAAGGGACTAGGGACTCTAAAATATGGGAGTGAAGTATTGACCGAAAACTAAGGGAACTAGTGGACAAATCTGTTTAAGGCATAGTTCAGCAACTAGAATACACACTCCTATCCTGTGCGGCCAAGTGACTATCTCACCACAGATTCTAAAGCAATAGCAGATTCTCCCCTACCCTTTCTTGGAGAGATTATTGAGAAGGGCCTTGGATGCAAGGACACCCAGAACATTGGAGGGTGGAGATTGAACAGAAACCTGTAAGTGAACAATGAGACTCTTAGCTCTTTTTCCTTTCCTTTAGGCCAACAGCCAGGCTTATTCTCAAGGCAAGGATATATATATGTGTGTGTGTGTGTGTGTGTGTGTGTGTGTGTGTGTGTGTGTGTATACATATATATAATCTAGGGATTATAGAGTATTATATATATTATATATTTCTCGGGAAATATATGTATCAGCTAGGGAAACTGAATCATCTAGAGAAAAAAAGATACTAATATTTGGGGCTTTCCAATAGAAATTCGCTTGCTACTTTATT
Source organism: Macaca thibetana thibetana (assembly GCF_024542745.1). Lineage (NCBI taxonomy): Eukaryota > Metazoa > Chordata > Mammalia > Primates > Cercopithecidae > Macaca > Macaca thibetana. Next base: position 71,409,589 of record NC_065592.1, read on the forward strand.
ATCATAAAATGAATCCCACCCACCAATAAGACCTGCCCATGTACACAGAGCATCTAAAATGCTCCAAGTTCCACATTCTTAAGTCCAAATGAGTTGTCAAGGATCAACAGATACTTAAGGAAAGTCTAAAATAGGAAAAGCAGAGAATAAAAGTAGCAAATGCACAAAGAACTCTAAGGAAACATCCAAATGGGAATGTCCTTGTCTCCTTTAAGTCTTTGCTCAGATGTCATGTTCTTTGAAAGATTATCATGATCACTTTACTCAAAATTACAAACTTCTTTTTCACCCATGACTCTCCATTCATCTCATCCTAGTCTTCTTTTCTTTTTCCCATGACAATCATCCTCTCTTATATGTCACCAATTATCATCTAATTTATCAAATCTATTGTTTAGGGATCTTCTCTTCAAATTATAAGCTCAATCACGGGCCTAGAACAGTGCCTGGAAAATGGGAGATATTAATAACCATTTTGGAATGGATTAATTGCTTCAGTTTTAAAACACGAAGGTAAAAATTAATAGCAATAGCTAAAAGAGTTGGAAGGGGTTCCCTCCTTGAGCCTAGTTGGAGAGTAGAAAGAAGTAGGAACAAATGTTACCGCTAGAAACCCTGTAATGCGATCTGTCTTTTTAACTGTTTACAAGTATTCCTTAAAGGGAAGTTAAATTAAATCATTACATCAGAAAAATACTGAATTTTATGTGTAGGAGATTATCTACAAACAAGGGCAATGTGGTTGCCAGTGTTTGTTTGTTTGCTTTATTGTAAACAGCATTCTCACTTTTTATCTGAGACCGTGTAAGTGATTACTGTATCTTGGTTCACTTTAGGATTCCCTCAAGTACCATGTGCTGAGGAAATGTGGATGTGTACTTCCAAATTTCCACTCTTGTGTTTTCATTAAAATCTCAGTTCCAATCCACATGTTGACTGTTCCCATTTTTCTTAAATCTAATTGTAGATGATAGGCTTATTCAAAACATTTAGCAAAATCCACATAATCACATCACAGCAGACTTTCATTATTTTGTAAGATAGCTTTTTACAATAGTGAATAATGTATTGAGTTACTGAAAAGTTATTGTTATTACACCATAACTTTGTCCCAAGAATTATTTATTGTAAAAGTGAGAAATGTAGAAAATACATATGTAACATGCATATAGGCTACTCAAATAATTATATTTTACTAAAAATTTGTCATATTCCCCATATCTGATTCTTAAAATTTCATGTCTTAGGTATTTGAGAATGGCAAACCAAACCAATTTATTAACATCATTATCATTAGTAGTATTTATTGTTGTATAGAAATAGGATAATGGGGGTCTGGACTGAAGGCAAAGAAAGTCTGTTTACATTGTGAATAGGTTGTAGTTTGGCTTCATTCAGTTTATTTCCAAATTATCTCCCTCATTGTTTTGGGGGTAATTTTTGTGCTAATGTCTTTGCAAATTAGATTTAAAAAATAGAAAAGAAAAGGTCTTCTCTTATGAAGCCAATGAATATTTACTGACAAGCAATATAGTAGGACATGCCCTTGAATAGCAGAGAATCTAAAGAGAGGAGCAGATGTGTAAACTAAAAATACCAATTCAGTGAAGCAAGTTCAGCAAAAATGTCTGTGCAGGGTGCTACAGATTTGCAGAGGAGTTACATCACACTGCTATGAGAAATTATGGAGGTTTCAAAGGAAAATGGTAATATCGGAGCTGAGTAAAGGAGCATACATAGGAGTTAAACAGTTAAAAAAAATAATGAGGAACTGTTATGAGGAATTACGGATGGCTTCAAAGGAAAAAGGTAATATCAAAGCTGAGTAAAGAAGCATACATACGAGTTAACCAATTAAAAAAAATAATGAAAGTCAGTGGGAGAATGTTTAAGGCAAAGGACAGCACACCAGGAAAGACAAAAAGAAAACTACAAAACACGATGTGGTCAATATTAGTGGAACAAAAAATGAAAAGTGGGAGCGTGGGGAAGGCTGAACTTGGAAATATAAGCGGGAGTCAACTTACAGTGGACCTTATCTGCAACCTAAAATGCATAAACTTTGTCCTGTACATCTTGTCCACTTTCACACATGGTTTTGCATAAGCAACTGGAGAAGGATAAAAATAATTATTATTATCAAACAGAGCTGCCTATCAATGACGATTCTGTGTATGACATGGTAGAGGGATGCCATAGAAGAGACATATTTCTAAGCTTTTTCCTAACTTGCCAAAAGGACATAGAAGGTAATTCCTGGCAGACAGGGCCAGAAGGAAATGCTATAACATATTTCAGAAAGAAAAACCATTTAAAAAAAAAAAGAAGAAATTATCAGCAATTGTGATGAAAGCCTTTTATCTCAACTTGATGACTTATAAAACCAATTGCATTGCTCTAACTAACCATATAGGTAACCCTTGACATTTATAACTTATGTATGAGCAATATGAAAGAACCATGATACTTAATAATTTATCAGTTTGCTAAAGATGTGTTTTGAATTATAGCCACGGCAGGCTGATAAGTAACTTGACTTTAAATAGTGAATGAACCAACATAGCAAATCAATAAACAAATACGTATCTTAAACTCAGCTTCTGCTCTCATTATAGTTTCCTCTGGCTGTTGTCAGGACATTTGTGAAATTGACCTGTTACCCAAATTTATGAATTTGGGAAATTCTAGGAACATATCTCTTATGAATGAAAAGAGTCTTTTGGACCCATTGCAGCAATTCCTTTCTTCGAAATGACCATTACACCCATAATTAATGCAATCAATACAATTTTATAGCCAGATGAAAGTTCTATCCATAGTAAACCCTAGTTTCTCAAGGCAATAAACAATTGAGACAAATCAGATTAGTGTTCCATCAAAAGTCAGCTTTAGTAAAAGCAATATTCAAGGCATAAAGCAAAATGATGAACTCAAGATTCAAAAATGACAAATTATGTAAACACAGAACAACATAGGTGAATATGAATTAGTAGCTTGATGCAATACCACAAAATTTCCCAAGGTAACAAAATGTATCCCCACTGTTATGCTTCTCACTGATTAAAGTAAGTAGTCAGTCTAGTTCTGTGCCACCATCTTTATGATGGTCCTTGTTAGAATAGAACTGCTGGTATGTTTTCTCACTGTCCTAATGCTACAAGTAAATTACCTTATGATTGTTTGAGATGGAACACATTTCGTTTGGCACAGTCTCTGGCTAAAAATAGCATGAAATCTGTTTTGACAGTTTCTGATTATGTTGCCTAAATTCAGTGCATCCTCAAAAATTATATCTTATTTGGTTTGAAAAAAAAAAACTGTAACAGTTCTAAACATATTTGTAAAATTAGTCATCTGAGGAGATTAAAGATTGTACCTAGTTATTATGAATAATAAAAGGTTAATTAATCACAAGAATCTTAAATTAGATGAAAGACTTCTGTGTTTATTGAGTGCCTGCTTTGTGCCAGATACTGCAGGAGACTCCGTTGAGACATAGATGAACAATATTAACATAGTGCTGGTGCTTTGGTGAGTTCATACACTAGTGGGAAAATTGTATTATTCAGGCACTCACAAAACAGGTAGATAATTGCACATTATGATTAAGTGATATAAATAATAATACGCATAAAAGATTAAAGCAAGTACCCCTAACTTTCAATGAGCAAAGTCACTGTATTAGTCATCATGGATTGATATAAACCATTGATAAATTATTGATAAAATACCATAAATTGGATGACTTATAAACAGCAGAAATTTATTTTTCACAGTTCTAGAAGTTGAAAGTCTGAGATCAGGGTGCGGCATGAGCAGTTACTGGTGAGAGCCTTCTACCTCTCTGATTGCTGACTTCTCATTGTATCCTCATACAGTAGAAGGCAGAGGTGAGAGAGCTCTCCGGTGTCCCTTTTATAAGGACACTAATCCCATTCATTAGAGCTCCACCTTCATGACTTAATTACCTCCCAAAAGCCCAACCTTCCACTACCAACACATTGGGAGTTACAATTTCAACACATGAATTTGGGGGAACACAAATATTCAGTCCATTGCTGTCAAAGAGAAAGCTTGTATGGCAAAATGACATTTAGACAGAGATCATGATGATGAAGAGGCGCTGCCTAAAAAGAGATTGCAGCATATTCAAAGCTTCCAAGGAAGGAAGTGTAAAATTTGTGTCACTGGAATACATTGATCTGGAAGGAGGAGCTTAAGATACAAAATAGTGTATACAAATTAGTTCCAGAGAAGCAGGGAATGGACTATTTAGAGACCCTTTGGGTCATTTTATGTATCTTGAATTTTATCCTAAGTACAAACGAAATCACTTGAGAAATTTAAGTACCCTAAGTATTTTTAAAGTCAGTCTAAGTGCCATGTGGCTCATGGATTGGAAGAAGAAAACAGACCAAACATGTCTCATGAGGAGAACATGGGACAGTGGCCATAGAGGTGGACAGAATTAAACAGATTCATAAAGTGGTAAATTTAAAAATTTTGTGTCAGTAACAAAAGAAACTTTTTTACAATTTGAACAGCATACAAAATAATAGTTAACTATGTATATATTGTGGAGGAATATTTAGGCCTATGCTGTCAAGTAGAGTAACAAATGAATAAAGTAGACCTGAGTTTTCAAGTTAGATTAATGAATAAGGAGTTTTTGTTGCTCAAGGACATAAAGACTTGGGTTTCCCTCATCCCACATATGTGTATTTTCCTTCATCCCAGATATGTGTCTTTTCTATCCTCTTATAAACATAAAATGGAGAAAATAATAAGGCCACACCAATGGAAATTCACCTTTAATCAAAAATACTTAGGGCACAAGACACTGATGTTATCATTTTATAATCATTAAGATGTGTAGGGATGACCTTGCCCATATGACCTTTCAAAAATGGAAGGGGGCCTTTTGAAGTTATAAATAATCTAAAGTCGATGGCAATATTTAAATCCCAAATAAGAAAAAATTAAAGAAAAATAACCATAAGAACTGCGTAGTAGAAATCAGAGTTTCTCACTAACCAGCAACATTGACACTGTACACTGGAAAAATCCTTGTTATGCGGGCTGACCTGGGCATTATAAGATATTTAGCAGCATCCACGGGCTTTACCCACCAGATGCTAGTAGCAGCCCTTGAAAATCATTAAAAAAATATGTTACCAGACATTGCCAAATGTCCCCTTTGGTTGATAACCACTGCAGTAAATCTACCTTTCTGCATATTTGCTTTTTCACTAATTAACTAATATTGAAATAATAAAATATTGTGTTCATTACCAAAATTAATACTCTATATAGCTGATCAATCAATTTGCTATTCTATTGGATTTACTATGCACCTACCTATATTTGCTGGAGACACAATTAGTTTTTCTTACCATCCATAATCTTCATCTGCCAATAGTCAGGATCTACATTATAATTATAGTAGAACCTGAAATGATTAGTGTAATAATGAAGTTGGCAAAGAAACCATGCAACTTAAAGTATATTAATTAGCAAACACATTTAAGTATTTTATATTAAGAAAAATAGACTCCTTTTATTTCATGCTCATTGTAATGGAAACATTTTATAAGCTGGTATTGCTGGCAGGATTAATAACTGCCTTGTGGTATAATCATATTTTATAACTTTTTCTTATATACAAATTTATAATGAACTTCTATTGAACAGCTAATGGTTTGACTTCTAATTATTCAATATGTAAATAATTCAGGACAATTTGGAGAAGAGGAGGAATTAAATATAAACAGCCCATTGCTAAGGGAATTTTCTTCTGCATGCTCTTGTCTTCCCTTCAATAATCCTTATCTTTTCCCTCCTGCTTCAGCTTCTTTATTGCTCCTCTACTGATTTGGTTATCATAATCTTTGCAGCGTTGCAAAATACTTCAAGTTCCCTCTGCAACCTTCCTAAAAAAGTCAATGAAAGTGGTTATTAGACATCTTATAATTAAATGTTCTTTTAACTTTTCTGTCCCATTTAAGCCAGTATCTTACCCTATTACAACTTTTGACTCTAAGTGTATTCCATCTGCCATGAAAGTTAAAATTCACAGGAGAAATTAAACCTAGTTTAAAAAGAAAAGGTTATGAATCAAAGATTTGTCTCACAGAATCATAAATAAGCATTCCAGGGAATCAGCATATATTCAAATCTTTTCATGTACAAAGGATATTTAACATTTTATGTGATGCCATGGAGAACCAAAAAAATTAAAAGATAACAGTCAGCTTGCATTTGTTTCTCTTTCAATTCTATTTCTGAAACCTTTAGGTTAATAACATGTTTCATACTAAATATATCAACTGCCTAAGTTCAAACATTCTTCCTTTTCTGACTTCACTCTTTCCATCAGTGCCACTACGCTCCCAGTTTCCCAAAAATAAAAATGTGGAATTTTCTTTTACCCATCCATTGTCTCTCACATTTTAAGTCACTGATTTATTTAATCATATTCCCTGGCTTCTACTATGTGTCACACATTGTGCCAGGAATTATCCATAACAAACTTAAAATAGCTCTTAAATTCTATAAAATGGAAGAATACTTATCTTATAGAGCTGTGTAAGGATTATGATCTACTATATGTAAAGCATTAAAACTGTAGATGACACGTAGTTATGTGTACGTCCCCACTGCCAACGTCCTAAGCTAAACTTAGTCGTTTAACTCTTATATTAATATCTTACTCTCATTTTTCTACCTTGATTTTTCCAATATTTTTCTATCCTACTTACTAATAAAGAGAAACCTTCTTAAACTCCTTAACCAGCCATCAATGTTGGATTTTATTATTTTTTATGGTAATGGAGAATTCTAGTGATTTACAGTTAGTAATAATGTGTAACTCTTACCTAAAAATTATATGTCTGGGATTAATTATATTTATTTATGTGGAAACTACCTGAAATAATCCCAAACCCAATCTGTAAGCCTTTTTGGAAGATACTCAATAACATTTAATAAGTATAAATAGTTATTTAATTTGGTGTATGTATTGGGATTTTTTGTTTCAATGTTTTAAACTCATCATGGACTAAAAAGACTCATCCAGAGATGATGGGTAGAAGTAAGATTTGGCCTCTTTTCTGTTTCTTCATTCATCTCATTCTACTTCATTTTGTTTGTAAGACCCAAAACCATATCTCTGTCTCTGTATTTTCTTGCCTATAAAGATTGCAGAAAAATGGAAGCAATTATTTTAATTATCATTATTTTATCAATCATAAATTCCAGTCTGACTCTAGGCTTGCAATTAACAGTGAACTTCTGAATCTTTGATAAGAGACCAAGAGGCTCTGGAGATAAAGGGGAAATTTCTGAAGAAATTTGGTAAGACTGTGGCTCCTGACTCTCATCCACATCTTTACAGTCTGAAGCCAGAAGGAGCTATCAACATGCAGTGCATTTTAACTCTCGTAGAACTATTTCAGGAAGAAATACATTCTCCAAGTCAGTCTGCTTAAAGGGGCAGAGATTTGAATAGTTAAAGAAGTTTTATAGACTGACCCAGATTTCAGATCTTAACACTAATTGCTTTAGATGGACCTGTCTCATGGCACATTTTAATATCTTCTAGAACCTCCCGTATTACTTAGTCTGGGCTTTGCTTTCAGATTTCCTGTAGCACAATCAAAAGTAATGTAAAATTTGCTCAAATTCATTTCTGCATTGTCTTGATTCATCCACATAAGTCCATTAGGGAACAGTAGGATAACACAAAAACTTCTTCTTTATTTAAAATGTCAAAAGCAATCAGAGCCACATTTGAGAAGCCCGAGTCTTCTCCATTTACATTCTCTCTATTAACTGACATAGGCATAAATCCCAGGAGATGAATGCAAAATAGATCTATAATATCAATCTGAAACTGATTTAAATAATTAGAACTCTACCATCACTCTATCCCCATTTCTTTCCCAAGGTGGAGGAGGAGGAGGAATAAATGACCATAGTTTGTGTGTGTGTACAAATTTCTAAATTAAAATAATGCATTGCTAATTGCATATATTTGAACATATGGTCAACCCAATTATTTAAAAAATCTAATTTGTCAGAAGGTAAAGAGAAATAATGATGGAGCAATTATCCCTCTGAACTTATTTCTTAATTACCCAGGCAAGACTGCTAATGATGTCCATTTCCTAGGTTCCACTGACAGTATGGTAATTAAAGGTCATGTGAGAACATTTGTCCCAAGGAGATAAAAAGTCAAAATGGTAAACTCAGAATATAAACCTGAACTGTAATATGAGTACAAGTTCATGGTGCAGAACCAGCAGTCTAGAGATTTTATAGCCCTTTCGTTAGTCATAGAATTTATTCTGTTTCATAACTCTAAACCCCATTAACTGGCCATGATTGGAGTTTAATAATCTAGGTATTGGACTCAAAGCTGAGAATGTGCCCGATGAGATCATCTGAGTCCTCATTACCAAAAACAAAACAAACAAACAAAAAACCTGAGGTGTCATGTAATGTTAGGAAGGTTTTTTTAAAATTTAACTTCCAGAAAATTAATCCAACCTCCCGAGTAGTAAAGTCATAATTGTCAATAGGCTAAAAAGATAGGCTTTACAATGTGAAAATGGGGCCATAATCTGGCCATAGAGAGAGGCGTTGCCTCTGAATTATGCTTGGAAGCCCTGATCAGAGTTCTAGGATGCACCAGAGTCACAGATAAGCTTCTGCGTTCCCCACCCTGGTTGTGAATAAATAGTTCGAAAAATAAATAAATAAATAAGCTTCTTGTTGAAGTAAACTTAGTGTTTTTCTACATTTTAGGTCATGACACATACTACCATCTGGTTATACAGTAAAATATAATTACTTTTGAGAGAAAAGTCATTTTTTCCCCTTCAAAAAGATCCAAGAAAGAGAATGCTCCAACAGTCTCTTAAAAATCTATCTTTGTTATTTGGGCATAGCTACCCTTGCAATAAAGTATATGTTTCAAGTAGTTATTTGGTTGTTCGTGTACTTTCAAAATAGCTGTTTTCTCCACAACAACTACCATTTTAAAATACGTAGAACTACACTGCATATTTATGTTACAATGATAGAGTATATTTTTGTGATAGAACTGTCAGTTACACTTTATTTTCAAGAAAAAAAATGGTATCGAAAAAGGGAGTAAGCTGTAAAGATTCACTCATTTGGCTTCTTATGTTGTTTTTGGAACATTCGCTATACTTCTGATATGATTTTACTTCCAGCCTTATAATAAAAGATGTGTATGTTTTCAACAGAAAGTGTTAATTAGAATAAGAGCAACTTTTACTTTATTTGTTTAAATAAAATTTAAATGCTTCCCCTAACATCTGTTTTAAAGGACGTATTTTCTTTTCCTGATTATCCAGTTTTCTGTTGTGAGCCACCAAGCTTATTTTCAGAAATTTGAAAGTTTGAACACTGTTTTGGGTTAAGATAATTTTAAAAGTCAAATTTAATTTAACTAATATATGTTTTACTTTCTTAAAGTTACCTGATACAAGTACTTACTAATTCGACCTTAATTTTTCTTTATTGTCTAATATTTCATTTAAAACTTCTTTGGCAAATCTGAATAAAAATATGAGTATTCAGATTCATGACCACCTTATTTTGATGTAATCTTAAAGCTTATAAATTTAAAATTTATGTCTAATCTGAACAGTGCATAGGGAGTATATCAGTTTGCTCAGGCTACCACAACAAAATACCCAGATTGGGTGACTTAAACAACAGAAACTCATTTTATCATAGTTCTGGAGGCTGAGAAGTCTAAGATGAGGGTGTCAGCAAGGTAAGTTTCATTCTAAGGCCGTGTCTCTTGGCTGATAGATGGTTTCCATCTTGGTATGAGTTAACGTTGACTTTGTGCACAGACACAGAGAAAGAGCACACAGAAAGCTCTGGTGTCTCTACTTGTAAGAACACTAATATGTCAAATCCCCACCCTTAGGACTCATTTAATCTTAATTACTTTATTTTCTTAGCAGCCTTATGTCCAAATACATCCCTACAGGGTGTCAGAGGTTCAACATGTGAATTTCTAGGGGATTTATTTATTCAATCCGTAACAAAGAGCCACATAAAAGTTACTTTCTCAGGTATGAACTTATATTAGCCTAATACAGATATTTATGGTTACATATAGAAATAGGTATATGTATATACACAGGTTAGTATACAGTAATCCTCATTTAGCCTTGGTTTTCCTTTTCATGGTTTTAGTTATCTCTGGTAAACTGTGATCTGAAATGGTAAATGGAAAATTCCAGAAATAAACAAGTCATGAGTTTTACATTTCACAACATTCTGAGTAGTGTGATGAAATCTGATGTCATCCCTCCCAGGATGTGAATCCTCCATATATCAGGCAAATGCACACTGTATACAGTGTCCTCCAATTACTCACTTCCCAGCCTTCTTAGTTATCAGGTCAGCTGTGGCAGTATCACAAGTGCTTGTGTCCGAGTAACCCTTATTTTACTTAATAATGGCCCCAAAGTGTAAGAGTACTGATGCTGGCCATTTGAATATGCCAAAGAAAAACTATTAAGTGATTCCTTTAAGTGAAAAGGTTTAAAAAAACTGAATGCTGAGGTTGCTAACATCTTTTATCTGTGAAATTGCAAAGAAGAAAAAGGAAATTAGTGTTAATTTTACTGTTGCACCTCAAACTGCAAAAGTTATAGCTGCAGTACATAACTGCTTAGTTAAGATGGAAAAGGTATTACATTTGTGAGTAGAAGACATGAACAGAAATATGTTCTGACTGCCAGCAATTGGGTTCATTACTATTTGAGATTCACATCCACTGGGGTCTTGGAAGATATCCTAAACCAACCACCAGTAGCAATGAACACATTCAGCTTTCATATCTGGATTCTAATAGCATTAGTAATAATAATAATAATCTCCTTGTAGAAATGGGTGATTCTAGGACTGGAGCAAGAAATATGCAACATATTCCTGGGACACCTTGTAATGTAAAAATTTAAGGAAATGCAAAAAAACAAACAAAATGCAAAAAGAAAAAAAAAACAATGATGGGAGTATGTAAAAGGAACATAGGAGAGAACTGAGAGAGCTCCCAATGGTCAAATCTGGAACAATATATTCAACAAATAAAATAATATCAAATTATCACTCAAAGTATAAAATAAATAATCTTGAATCCATACTGACATATGCTAATGATTAAATAGGTAAATTAATAGAGGAATGAATTAATGAAGAATAGACAAATCTCCTATGCAAAAGAATTCTAAATAATGTATGTGGTTATTTCACTCTCAAAAAGGTAAAGCATAACTCTCCGCTTCCATATGGGATGTGCACAGTAATTTCTTTCCAACATGTACATGAGGAAATGGGGGAAACTGACATAAAGAAAGGCAGGGAATATTTTTTGGTAGAGAAAGGGGACAAGCACTACCTTAACCAGGTAATCAAGGTGAAAATCAGCAGTGATAAATCATGTTAATAGTATGCGATTAGAATGGCACTTTACTTGTGAAGTTTTGCTTCCCAAAGCCTATAACCTCAGTCTAACCATGAAAAAAATTTGCTCAGAAAATTCCCATAGAGGAACATTCCATATAATGCCCGATCAGTACTCCTCAAATCTGTCAAGGTCTTCAAATCAAGTTTAGTCTGAGAAACTGTTGCAGCCAAAAGGAACCTAAGGAGATACGACTATTAAATATAATGTGGTATTTTGGATGGAATCCTGGAACAGAAAAAGGACATTAGGTAATAACTAAGGCAATCTGAATCAAGTATGGATTTTAGTTAATAATAATTTATCAATATTGTTTCATTAATTGAGACAAATGTACCATACTAATGTAAGATGTTAGCTAATAGGGAAAAATGGTATATGAGAACTCTTTGTACATCCTCATAAATTTTCTGTAAATCTAAAAGTATTTAAAATATAAAGTTTATTTAAAAAAAAATACTCCCTTGGTAAACTAACAGAAAGAAAACCTGTTATATGTTACTGATATACAATGTATGTTAGCCACCTAATGGTAAATGGGAAATCTTCCTACATCATGGGGAAAGTGACAAAGTTGACCATGGACAAGAAGTTTAAATTTCTTGACTTTGAAGTCTTCTATCACAGAATAGAGATAAAGAACCAGTTATGCTTCGGTTAACTTGGAAGGATTTCAAGTGAATGAGATGATATTGAGAGAGAGTGGGAAAGAAAAAAGAGAGTGTTCATTCATTACAGGAAATCTAAGGAGAATGAAACGTTTTGAGGATCCTTTCATGTCACTATATTTTTCATTAGGCCCTCATCTCATAGATAATACAAAGCTGTAAAGCTCCATGAATCTTCTGAGGAGATAAAATGGCAATATTAGTTATCCACATTACCTGACAGATTGGGAAACCTCTTACTGTATAAGTAGTAATTGCAAAGCATAAATTAGATTAGATTTATTGAATTTTAAAATCAATAAACTTATAACACATGACATTCATTTGATATATATATATATACACCATACACACACACACATATATATATATACACATTACACACACACATACACATATATATCCTCTTTGAAATAAGAGTTTTCCCATAGAAAACCTAAAACTGAGAAAATATTATAAGAATCTTTACATTTGTAAATCTTCCCAAATAAGAAACATATTTTGACATTTGGAAAAGAAGTAATTATAGTAAATAAATTTTTATTCACAATTACCCTTTAAATAACAAACCAATGGAAAAAAATCGTTCAGATGAAAACTATAAGCAATATAAACATTATAGTTGCTTCCTATAATGTATTGCAAATTTAATAACACATTAACAACTTAATCACATATTACAAAATCAGGTCTTTCAAAAAACACTGTTTGGAAAATCCCATTTTATGTTATTGGTATGTTAAAATCTAATCAAAATCTCTAATCAATTTTCAGAGCTAAAGGTTAAGATGTTTTGCCGTAATTATTCAAGGAACAAAGTTATTTGCACCTCTGTTGGGGGCATCTTCTTCAAGGACATGGAAAGCCTGACATTTCTTTATGTCTGCATTTAATTGTAAAGAAAGCAGTCTCTCAAATTTCTGGTTTAAAAGAACTGTCTTATAAGTGGTTCCACATTTTGAAGAAAAGTTTAAGGTCTCTCTTCTAAAGGCTGCTACTGTATGATGAAAAATCACAACTAATCTTGAGTCAGTGTTATGATAATTCTGTTATGGCAAGTGATTATCTATATTCAAAACAATCCATATGCCTCAGAAATGTTACTGGCCACTTATTTCATGTATATTGTCTTTTAATGTTACCTGTTAAATTTCTTAGGAAATTGATGCCAACCAAATTTTAAGAAGAAATATAAATTTTGCAGCTGAATGCAACAATAGCATATGATTTTGAGATATCTTTGCTATCATTAGTGTGGTCTTAGGTAACTAAGATCTTGGGTAGAGCTCAGTGATTTCTATGACCAATTCATATTTTAAAATTTAATGATATAAGCTCACTGATGGCAAAGACTATATCTTGTGGCTGTAGAACAGAGAAGTGCCTGGCACACAAAATATATATTTCTTGATTACCTAAGGAATGAATGATATTATAATATTCATCACTGGAAAAATAATTATCAATGAATCCCCCATGTTTCTAAATCATTTCCACATGTTAACTTTTATTGTTCATGCTAATCATTATTCAAAGTATTTTGTTGTTCATGCTAATCATTGATTCAGAGTATTTACATACAAAGCCATTAACTGAGTTTGGCTTTCTAACATTGAAATTAAGACTTGTAATGGATACACATAATTATAAATATGTCATTAATAAATGGCTACAAATGATCTAGTAGTTTAGATTAAAAACTTACATAGAAGAACCAAAACTCTAAAACTACTAGAAGAAAATAGGGAAGAAACTCCTTGACATTGTTTTACACAAAAATAAATAAGTGACTATATCCAACTAAAGAACTTCTGCATAGTAAAGAAAAATATCAACAAAATAAAAAGGCAGCATAGGCCGGGCACGGTGGCTCAAGCCTGTAATCCCAGCACTTTAGGAGGCCGAGATGGGCGGATCACAAGGTCAGGAGATCGAGACCATCCTGGCTAACACGGTGAAACCCCGTCTCTACTAAAAAATACAAAAAACTAGCCGGGCAAGGTGGTGGGTGCCTGTAGTCCCAGCTACTCAGGAGGCTGAGGCAGGAGAATGGTGTAAACCTGGGAGGCGGAGCTTGCAGTGAGCTGAGATCTGGCCACTGCACTCCAGCCTGGGCAACAGAGCAAGACTCCATCTCAAAAAAAAAAAAAAAAAAAAGGGCAGCATAAAAAATGGGAGAAAATATTTGCAAACCTTGTATCTGATAAGGGTTTATTATCTAAATATAAGAAACCCACACAACTAAATAGCAAAAAAGCAAATAATCTAATTAAAAAATGGGCAAAGGACATGAATAGACATTTTTCAAAGGAAGATATACAAATAACCAACAAGCATATGGAAAGTTGTTCAACATAACTAATCCTCATGATAATGCAAATCAAAATCACAGTGAGGTATCACCTCACATCTGTTTGATGGCTATTATTAAAAAGATAAGATATAACAAGTGTTGGTGAAGGTATGGGAAAAAAGGGATCCCTTGTACACTGTTGGTGGGAATATAAATTGGTATGATCATCATGGAAAACAATATGAAGGTTCCTCAAAAAATTAAAAATAGAACCACCATATGATTCAACAACCTAATTTCTGGGTATATATCCAAAGGAAGTGAAGTCAGGATCTTGAAGTGATACCTGCAATACTATGTTTGTTGCAGCATTATTCACAATAGCTAAGATATGGAAGCAACCTAAGTGTCTGCTGAGAGATAAGAAAATGAGGTTTATGTACATAATGTTATGCTATTCAACCTTTAAAAAGAAGTAAATCCTGCCATTTGTAACATTATGGTTGAATCTGGGGGACGTTATGTAAAGTGAAATAAGCCATACACAGAAAGACAAATATTGTGTGATCTCATTATATGTGGAATTTAAAACATTCAAAAAGCAGAAAGTAGAAAGGTGATTCCTAGGGGCTGGGGGCTGGTGGAAATAGGGAGATGTAAAAAGGGTACAAAGTTTGAATTGTAAGATGAATAGGTTCTGGAGATCTAATTTACAGTATGATGAATAGAGTTGATTATGCTGTATTGTTTACTTAAAATTTGAAAAGGGAGCAGACACACATACACACATGCAAATAGTAACTGTGGATAGTGATAGATGTGTTAATGGATTTGATTATGAAAATCATGATGGAATGTGTAAGTATATGAAATCACATTGTACACATTGAATGCATACAATTTTGGTTTGTCAATCATATCTCTGTAGCTGTTCTAGGAGTTTTGGTGCTTAACACATAAAATAAGTTGTTAGCTGTTTGACTTCAGATATGAACCAAGTTATCTTTAGCATGCACATGTATCACTGTTTGTATGACAATTTTTCATAAATTTCTAAAGCATGGTGTTAATTAATAAAAGGAAGTACCTACTATTTAGAAATTAAAATTTCACTTGTATTTGTGTTCTAGAGGGTAACTATTTCTAGTGCATGTGTTTTTCAGTAAACTCTATTTCCATGACATTGCTACTGTATTAGTCTGTTCTCATGCTGTTAATAAAGACATGCCTGAAACTGGGTAATTTATAAAGAAAAGAGGTTTAATTGAGTCACAGTTCAGCAGGGCTGGGGAACCCACAGGAAACTTATAATCATGGCAAAAAGGGAAGCAAACATGTGCTTCCTCACATAGTGGCAGCAAGGAGAAGTGCCAAACAAAAGGGGGAAAAGCCCCTTATAAAACCATCCGATCTCGTGAGAACTCATTTACCATCGTAAGAACGTCACGAGGGTAACCACCCCCATGATTAAATTACCTTCCACTGGGTCCCACCCATGACATGCAGAGATTATGAGAACTACAATTCAAGGTGAGATTTGGGTGGGGACACAGCCAAACCATATTGACTACCAAGAAAAACAAAGCATGTATTTCACTTACCTGTGAAATTCAAGCACATAACATCTTACTGTTGGACAATAGTTTTTTGTAATAAAGATACCTTGATTCAATTATAATTAACAATGAAAATGTGAACATAATATTGATTAATACTTTTCTTGTTTTTAAATATTTTTTCAGGTTTTATCAGACTCACACAGATATACCATATTAAAGGCCAAGTGCTAGTTAATGACTGTGGAGATACTTTGATCTTTACATGTTTTTTTTTAAGTATTTATTATGGTAGTTGTAAAGGGTAAGTTTATTTTAAAATGCTTAACAAAGTATAAAAATTGAGATTTTTGACTGTAAAACGTCCAGAGTAGAGGAGGATAGAGTGATTTTAAATTTTACATACATAGCATAGCATAATATGGATAAAATAGCAGAATATACTGAATAAATATGTTCAAAGTATGTTTACAAATCACCTCCAACAACAAAATTTTTGAGTAGACGCATAATCTCCTAAGATACAATGAAGAAAAAAACTTTATAAAACATCCCTTTTGTAGGACAGAATAAATAGATGGAAAGAAACAAATTGGTCTGACAGTGGTCTTTGTTTCTCATGTTTGCTTATATGAAGCCAAGAGTGGTAGATAAATTAAAATCTTAATAGGAAATTTTGTGCTGCATTTAATCATGATAGGTCTCTACTAGGCAGCCTCCTTTGCTTCCAAACATTCTGCTTCAGTGTTTGGAAAGCAGATGGGGAAAATTAAAATTGAAAAAAGAAAAAAAAGAAGTCATGCTTTCAAAGGCATCTGAGAACAAATAAATGAACTCATTTTTACTGATATGTTTGCACCTTCTTAATAGAGAGAAGTGTCAAGGTTGTTTCCTATAGTTTTCTGGCTAATTATGAAATACTTACTTTAGCCACATCTTGATATGAATAACAGACTTACACAAATGTGTTTCTCAGAAATATCTTCTGTGCTCCTATTCAATTGATATGTTTCAAAAGTGTTGCAAATGGCCGGGCGCGGTGGCTCAAGCCTGTAATCCCAGCACTTTGGGAGGCCGAGACGGGTGGATCACGAGGTCAGGAGATCGAGACCATCCTGGCTAACACGGTGAAACTCCGTCTCTACTAAAAAAAAAATTACAAAAAACTAGCCGGGCGAGGTGGCTGGCGCCTGTAGTCCCAGCTACTCGGGAGGCTGAGGCAGGAGAATAGTGTAAACCCGGGAGGCGGAGCTTGCAGTGAGCTGAGATCCGGCCACTGCACTCCAGTCTGGGCGACAGAGCGAGACTCCGTCTCAAAAAAAAAAAAAAAAAAAAAAAGTGTTGCAAATAATAATCTTTTTAAATATAAATTTGTTTCACAATAGGACCTTTAGTTACCCATTTCATTAATATGATTTATGCTAAGCCATCATATCTATCCACAATCATTTAGACTCAGATTTAATGAGAAAACTCTCAAGTCTATGATTTATAAACAACTCTGCCACAAATGATAACGTACTGAGTAATTTCCTTCTCTGTGACCACAATAGCTGGTCCTTGTAAAGTCTCGCTGGATAGGAAAATTAGCAAGTAGCTACAATCTGGTAATCTGCAAACTTGAGACATATAATTTAGCACTAAAATTTTATAGTACTGATTATATTAATAAATATTACAGCAATTGTGGAGAAAAAGGTGATGATGAAATAGTAATTAGACACATGGCAACTGGGTCATTTTTAAATTGGGCTAGCACATAAACATTTATGTCAACATTCCTATACTAAATACCTTTTGTTTTGGTTTGGGGTGACAGAGTTTCATTCTGTTGCCTAGGCTGGAGTGCAGTGATGTGATCTCCATTCAATGCAACCTTCAGCTCCAAGGTTCAAGCGATTCTCCTGCCTCAGCCTCCTAAGTAGCTGGGACTACAGGTCCATACCACCATGCCCAGCTAATTTTTGTATATTTGGCAGAGACAGGGTTTCACCATATTGGCCAGGCTGGTCTTGAACTCCTGACCTCAAGTGATCTGCCTGCCTCTGCCTTCCAAAGTGCTGGCATTACAGACATGAGCCACTGCGCCCAGCCAAAAACCTTTTAAATATCAAAAAAAAAAAAAAAAAGAAAGAAAAAAAAGTCAGTTTCAAGACTGCATTCAGCTGTTTTGTTTACTCATTCATTTTTCGAACATTATTTGTTCAAGCACTATGCTATCAACAGAAAGATCAAAGAAAAATGAGACACTGGCCTTATAGTTTCAGTAAGGGATACAGATGTGCAAAATGACAACTACAGTGAAATTAGAATTCAATTAAGAGAAAGACAAGGAGCCAATGGATTGCAAAAAAGGGAGGAACTAACTTGGTTTAGAGGCATCAGGAAAGGTTCTATAGAGCATGTTTTAGTTGAATGCTATCAAGAAATGGGTAAGAATTTTTTTAAGAGAAAAGGTAATTACAAAAATGTATGCTCATCAAAGGAAGTAATGTGTTCAAAGACTCAGAGTTGCGAACAGACATTATGAGTTCTGTGATAATTACAGGAATAATTGCAGATTAGGGTTGTAGAGTGAGAAGAAACAAAGATTAAATGGAAATGCTGGTAGTAGCAAAACTATGACGGCAGGGCCATGCAGATGATGCTGAGAGGTTTAGTCTTTGCCCTATTGTTGATGGTATAATTTATAGCCCTATTAGGACTCATCTGATAACAAAAGCAAGTAAAATTTTTAAAAATCCCTTTTGGAGCCTGTTATAATAGTTGCAATCATGATGTAAGTCAGTAGCAATGGAGATGGTAAGGAAACAGAATTCACTATACGTATTTGAAGTAGAATTAATTGGCTATTATGGCCAATGAAATGTGGAGTGGGAGAAAGAAGGCAATAGAATGTCCAGGTTGTCACAAAGGAATTTACCATAGAAAATTTATGTATGCTAACATTATTTAGGATAGAATTCTGTAGGATGGGAAGTATTGGCTGGGGGATGGCAATGGAAATGAAGCTATACAAGGATTTCAGTTTTGAGCATATTGAGTCTGAAATGCCTGTGGCAGACCAGAAAATATAAAACGTACTTGTGGACTGAGAAGAGACATTAATTTACCGATTTTATATATATATATATATGTGTGTGTGTGTGTGTGTGTGTGTGTATGTGTATATATATGTATATATATACACACATATATATATACACACACATACATACACATACACACACACACACACACACACACATATGTATATACTACTTTCAGAGCTATCCACATACAAAGAGTAGTCAAGACCATGAAAGCAGATGAGATTATGCATCTCATTTACTAAGATGAAGAAATAAGTGAGGACCAAAGTGAGTGCCATAAGAAACACTGACATTTAGTAGTACTCTGTAAGAGGGGTAGCCTGGGGTCAAGACATGAAATGACCAAAGGTGCATTAGCAAGCTGTGCTGACCCTGGAAACAAGAATAGAAATAACTTAAAAAATGGTCAACAGAATCAAGTGCTTTAGGAAGAAATGAGGTGAGATCTGAATAAAAGTGACCACTAGATTTAGCACATGCACAATTGCTAATGCCTTACCAAGGGTTAATGTAGTAGAGTGTTTTGGTTCAGAAATACTAGACCCAAGGAATGTCTGCAGAGAGCAAGAAATGAAGCCATCAAGTGATTATTCTGCCAATTAGTTAGTGATGAAGAAAAGAATAAATATTTATTGATAGTTTGAGAAAATATGCTTTTAGAATAGATGAGTCTTTATCATTCTTTACAGACTGAAGAGAAGTCAGAGGAAGAGCAATTGGCGTTATAGGAAATAGAGGAAAATGTGATGGAGCAATGTGTGAGGCAGGTGGGGTAATATTTAACTTTGAGGAAAAGTGAATATGTCTTCTTTTAAGAATGGAGAAAAAGTGGTAAGTACTATTTTTGGGACATATAGAGGAAGAGACAAAAAAATTAAAAAGTTGAATATTTTCCATTGTAAAAGAATACACAGTGACATGTTATTCAAGAAACGAATTCAAAACTATTCATGCCAAATATGTGAGGTTTTATATTACATACTAGGTAGCGGGAAATGAAATGGAGTGTTATTTTTAGGCCTATTCATGAAAGTTTATTCTATCATCTCCCCAACGATAATAGCAATCATATTTGGTAGATATCGTTCTGTTAGCTTGACATTGTCTAACACTTTCAATAAAGAATAGGCGAATAGCTAATACTTAATGAGCATCTATTCTGTGCCAGATACTGTTTATCATATTTTCCAAGAGTCCTTTGATAAAAGCATTGTTGTCCACATTTGGTAGAAAATGAAATAAAAGCTGGGAAAGGTTAAGGTTAAGTGGTCACACGACTAGTTAATAATGGAGCCAAGATCCTAACATAAGAATCTATGTTCTTTTCCATTGCACCAGGGCAGTTTTCTCTATAAGGCTGTCTTCATTTTCAGTATTTCCTCTAAGTTAAAATTCTAGAAATTATCTTCATGAGAAATGATTAGTAGTATCACATTAATAGTGTAACACAAGACATTAATCTTCAAAAACTTGTCTGAAGGACTGGTGGAGAAATGACTGACGAAGATGTTAATGGAATGGACCTGAGACATTTCCTTGCCAGTGGGAGTGAGGGGTAGCAAATTTCAGTAGTTAATGTTAATATTGTTTTGCTTGTCCTCGCAAGCTGATCAGTTCAGGAGACATCTGACCATAAAACAATGAAGGTATTCAGGGAGAGCAAGAGGAAGAATAAAACTTACAACCATGGCAGGAGTCCATTCATGACTCCAGAATCACTTTAAGATCAAAAAGTTTTAAAGTTGCCTTGAAGTCCAGATGATGGAAGAATAAAAACCAACAAACTTTATTACCTTGACTGTGGCTAAGCTTAGGTCAAGTGTAACCCCAGCTGTAGGGAACAAGAAGAATTAAGACCTGAAAGTTAGAACAGAACTCCAAGAAACGGAATTATTTTGTGTTTAATTAAATTACATATGCAGTTCCTCTGACTAATCCTGAACATTACTTGGATATCTAAGAATACCAATAATGTTTACTTAGTGTTATTGTATTGACTTTAAAATATCAAGAAATCTAGTAGGACATGCCAGTAAGATTATATCATGGTTGAGTTAATTTTCCAGATGCAAAACCTAGTTGTTTATGGAATGTCACAAAACCTAAGAAAGATTGAATATCGTGAAGGAAATTATAATTATTGCTTGATTATTAGTTTTCCTCTGTGTAAGTATATTGAACAAGGAAACATGAGGTACTCAGAATTATTCAGTATGGGCTATTTATCACACAGGGTCAATATACTTCTAGCATATTCACTATGATTAATGCAGTCCAATTAGAGAGATATATGTAGGCAGCAGCAAGACTCATTTCATGGTAAAGAGAAACAATTTTTTATTTTTTTTTCCAGCCCCAGTCAACTTTTTTTTGTTCAGTAACAAATTTCAAATGCAGTTCACTTAATTGAACCAAATGGTCATGAGGAAAAAGGCAGCTGCAGACTTATACTAAGCAGATAGTTTTGAGGAACACTGTCATTTTTCTATTTGTTCTATCACTAGTGATAATTGGGCTTACTTCCTAGCAGTTGGATACTTTCTGTAAAAAAGAAAATATAAAACTAAATTATAGACATTATGCTGTGCCTGAAAGAGAAAAGAAATGAGAAGATATAATTGAACCTGTAAAGGGTTCATTTGTAGATGGGACATTTCCTCCTGGGAAATGAAAGATCTCACAGTAATACAATGAATATACTTCTGATTTATGATAATTAATTCTGAATGTGGGTTATCTACCACATTGCTCTCTATAGAAGATGAATTGTACAACTAAATTATCAGGGTCTTGGAAGTAAAATTAGCATAACCTTAACAGAAAGTGAAGTTTTATACCTCATCTTCACATAGAAAGCATAGATCAAGCCATCCTGTCTTATTTCACTGCCCAGAGGTCCAATTATAAAAAGGAAATGAAGCAAAGAAGGAACAGCTTTCCTATGTATTCTTCCATGACATGAGTTTTTTTGGTTATCATACCAAGTTTAGGGGAAGATTGAGATACCTTCACTCCATTAATTCTGACCTCAAGATAAGAGTCGGATGAGAGTGGATATTGTCCCCTGTGGAAGAATACCCAGATTTCTTCATACCCAGATTTGGAATATAATAGTGTAATCCAACATATTGAAAGGTTCACATAACTAACTCTACAAAAATGACAACTTATAATGTGTTCCTAACAGAAATTTTGGAGCCACCTTGCTTGAATTTGTATGCCATTGAATCTTGAACAGTATATTAGGACTTTAACCTAATTATTGACTGTATCAAAGCTGCAAAACTCACCTTTAACATTTAGCCGCCAGCTATTTCTAAAGGAAAACAAACAACTAATTGTCCACTTTCATTCTCTCTTTGAACTGCTAAGTAGTTAGTTTAGCCAAAATGCTAAAATCAGTGGGCTTAAAGAAAAAGTTACAAAGTAATCAATACTATCTATTCAGGAAAGCAAACTGTGGGGTCATTTATGCAGTCAGAATCAAATCTAGGAACTGAATTTACACAAATTTAAATGCATAAACAAGAACGGAAAAACTAAAACCATCAGAATTTGTCCTAATATTCAAGATTTAGTATCCAGTAGAATAATTTCTGAATTTCACTGTTTATTTCATTTCAGTCATTTGTTATTAGAATGTATTTCTTAGAGGAGTTTTTAAGATTCATAGCAAACTTCAGATGAAGAAACACAGATTGCCCTCCAAGCCCCTGCTTGCACACCTACATATCCTGCCCCATTATCAACTTCCCCCAACAGAATGGTACATTTGGTAGCATCAATTAACCTACATTGAAACATCATTATTACCCAACTTTGGATGCCTGCATTCTATGGGTTTTGAAAAGTGTGTAATGGCATGTGTCTAACATTACAGTCTCATATAGGGTAGTTTCCCTTACCTAAAAGTCCTCTACGCTTCACCTATTCATTCATCCTTCCTTACTCTGGGTAACTATTGATAGTTTTACTATTTTCATAGTTTGTCTCTTCTAGAAATTTACATAGGCAGAATAATTAAGTATGTAGCTTTTCAAATTGGCCTGTTTCACCCAGCAATGCGCATTTATGATTTCTCCATGTTTTTTTCTTGACTTGATGACTCATTTCTTTTTTAGCACTGAATAACATTCCATCATCTGGATATACTACAGTTTATCCATTCATCTACATGTAGGGTATCTTGATTGCTTTTAAGTTTTTCACCATTACGAGTAAAGCTGTTACAAATATTCATTTGCTCATTTTGGGGTGGACATACATTTTCAATTTACTTGAGTAAATACAAAGGAGTATGATTGTGAGGTTATATGGTAAGAATATGTTTAGTTCTGTAAGAAACGGCCATACTGTTTTTCTAAGTGGCTGTACCATTTTGCATTCCCACCAAAACAAATGAGAATTCCCGCTGCTCCATATCCTTACCAGAATTTTGTGTTGTTAATATTTTGCATTGCGGACACTCTAATAGGTGTGTAGTAATATTTCATTGTTGTTTCAATTTGCAATTTCCTAAGGACCTATGATGTTAGAAGATTTTTGATATGTTTAATAGCTATTTTCATGTCTTCTTTATTGAGGTTCTGTTAAGGTATTTTGTCTATTTTTTCCAATCAGGTTTTTTGTTTCTTGCTTCAATTCTTGTTGGATTTTAAAAGTTGTTCGCATATTTTGAAAAACAGTCTTTTATTACACAAATGTTTTCTCCCAGTTTGTGGCTTGTCTTCTCATTCTTTTGTATTTTGCAGAGCAGAAGTTTTTTTTTAATTTCAGTGAGGCCCAGACTATCAATTATTTATTTCATTGATCATACCTCAATATATATAAGAAGCCATCACCATACCCAAGGTCATTCAGATTTTCTCGTATGCTATTTTCTAGGCATTATAT
Source organism: Macaca thibetana thibetana (assembly GCF_024542745.1). NCBI lineage: Eukaryota > Metazoa > Chordata > Mammalia > Primates > Cercopithecidae > Macaca > Macaca thibetana. The sequence goes on from NC_065592.1 coordinate 71,433,600, forward strand.
AGTTCTGCATTTTACATTTTAGCTCTATGATTGCTTTTGGGTCCATTTTTGTGAGGAGTATAAGATCTGTATATAAATTCTTTTTTTAATGTGTATATTCAGTTGTTCCAGCACTAAGACTATCTTTTCTCATTGTATTGCCTTTGCTTTTTTGTCAAAAATTAATTGACTTTATGTATGTCAATCTATTTCTGGGTTCTCTATTCTGTTCCATTGATCTATTTGTCTATCCTTTGGCCAATAGCTACACTGTCTTGATAACTGTAGCTTTATAGGAAGTCATGAAGTCGGATATGTCAGCCTTTCACCTTTTTCTTCAATATTGTGTTGACTATTCTGGGTCTTTTACTACTTCATATAAACTTTAGAATCCGTTTGTCAATATTCACCAAATAAGTTGCTGAGATTTTTTATTAGGATTGTATTGAGTCTATAAATCAAGTTAGGAAGAACTGAAATCTTGACATTAATGAGTATTCCTATTCATTAACATGAAATATCTTTCCATTTGTTTAGTTCTTCTTTGATATTTTTATCAAAGTTTTATAGTTTTCCTCATATGGATCTTATATATATTTTGGTAGATTTATGCTTAACTATTCCATTTTTGGAGTGTGCTAAAATAAATTGTAACGTGTTTTCAATGTCAAATTCCACTTTTTCATTGTTGGCATATAAAAGTAACTAATTTTTGTAAATTAGCCTTATATTCTGCAACCTTTCAATAATCACTTACTGGTTTCAGGAAGAGTTTTTTTTGCAGATTCTTCTGGATTTTCTGAATTACCATCTTTAGTTCTTCAGTTATATGTTATATTTCCCTATTCCTTAATTCTTTCATATGTAAAATTAAATCAGTGTCAGAAAGTAGCTTGTTGGGTTCCAGAATTATACTTTACAAATCACTCCCTCTTAGTACATGCCTTCATATTATAGATTCTATACTTAAGTCTCAGCCTCATTCATGCGGAAATAATTGACACTCACTCTTCTTGAAAAAAGGAAAAGAAATTTAATGGTCTTTACAGTTACCTTTTAGTGAAATCCCATGCTTTGTAATATTGTCTTCAATAGAAATACTGACTTATACAAAAGGAAAGTTAAAAAAAGAATATGTGAATGAAGTTTATGAGTAGTGTATGCTTTTTAAATTGCTCTCTATATCATTAAGAAAGGAAAAAGAATTTTCACATGGCTTTCTCTTCTAGCATCACACCAGTAGCACAGAATGCATTCTTTAAAGTGTTTATCTATTGCCAGCAGCAGTGATATATTTAGATATATATAAATTTATATATATCTATCTGTATATATGCATGTGTACATGATTATATATATAATCTGTGTGTATATATATGCACATATTCTTCATTCACATATTCTTATACAGATATATATTATATATATATATGTCTATCTGGATATATATATAACCATATACACATACATATTTACACACAAAATTATCTTAACAACTGCCTACTATTTGAAAATGGAATATTCAGTTGCCATTTTGAGCATGGCAGAAAAATATAGACAGAGGTAAACTTTTTTATTAAACATTAATTTCTTAGGTAACTATGGATATGATATATCCCCTTGACTCCATACATAAATGAATATATAGTTTTCCTGACAGGTTATTGTTCAAGTAAAGCTGAGGTTTATTTTGTCGCACAAAAACAATGAGCAGAGAAAAGACATGTAATAAAGCATCTCTGACCTGGCAGATTATTATACAAATTCTTCTCTGTTCTAATCAAAATGCTGTGTGTGTTTGTGTATGTGTAGATGAATGGTGAGAGAGAGGAAAAAACACAATATTAGATGTACCTACTATATCCCAGACAGATATATAATCCTCACAATAACACTTGAAAGTAAACGTTATCATCTGTGTGTTGCAAACTAGAGCAATGGCAGATAAAACCACAAAGAAGGAATATATAGCTAATTGTAGTATTTCTGGCATGAGAGATAACTGCTTAAACAGATAATTTATGACGTGATCTTTCATTTGTTGCCCTCAGATTATAGTATATTGGTTACTACTTGTTTATTATTTTTTATTTTTTATTTGAATAAAATGTCTAATTCTGTGTCAAATCATGGAAGGCATACAACCACCTTTAAAAGCATATGTTGCAGCACATGTTTGTTTGTTTGTTTGTTTGTTTGTTTGTTTGTTTTTTGAGATGGAGTCTGGCTCTGTCGCCCAGGCTGGAGTGCAGTGGCCGGATCTCAGCTCACTGCAAGCTCCGCCTCCCGGGTTTACGCCATTCTCCTGCCTCAGCCTCCCGAGTAGCTGGGACTACAGGCGCCCACCACCTCGCCCGACTAGTTTTTTTGTATCTTTTAGTAGAGACGGGGTTTCACCGTGTTCACCAGGATGGTCTCGATCTCCTGACCTCGTGATCCGCCCGTCTCGGCCTCCCAAGCTGGGATTACACTATGAAAGAGAAAGCAAAGGAAAGATCTTAAAATTGACACTCTAAATCACAATTAAAAAAACGAGCTAGAGAATGCAAGAGCAAACACATTTCGAAAGCTAGCAGAAGGCAAGAAATAACTAAGATGAGAGCAAGAACTGAAGGAGATAGAGACAAAAACTCTCCAAAAAATCAATGAATTAGGAGTTGGTTTTTTGAAAAGATCAACAAAATTGACAGACCACTAGCCAGACTAATAAAGCTTGAGCCACCGCGCCCGGCCTGCAGCACATGTTAAGAACTCTTATTTATTAACACTTTAGTGAAAGTTAATGTAATTAATTTTATGAATATGAGGTAACATATTTCTTCCACCTGGTTGTCCTAAAATTATCCTTTCAATGAGAAAAACATTTTATCACTAGGCTCAAGTTTGGAAGGAATGTGTTATTAGCATTTCTTGTGAAACATGTATGTTCTTAAGAAACACAATTTTCTGCATTTTACCATTTCCACGTCATTTATAAAGTTTAGTTTGAGAGCCCACAATGGTACTTCCAAAAATGTTGGTGATTTAAGGTAATCAAACATGCCTGGAATATTCTTCAAAGGTTGGTTAAACATCTTATAAAATTCATTAGCAAATCCATCTGGACCAGGGTCTTTTCCAGATGGGAAACTTTCGTTACTACCCATCATTTTTCATTGTTTATTATAGATATAGTTTTATTTCGAGAGGGTTGCAGATAGATGTGTATAATAAATAAAGCAACACAGTTGTTTAATACTTGGGTAAAAGATCCTTCTGTATAACCATATATAAAAGTTAAGCAATAGCATATTTCTGATGAGTCTGAGTTAACAGACGTTTTTATTTATATTATTCACAAATACGTGTATTTTAAAATTTAATTTTTTAAAATTAAAAAATTGTGATTATCCATTTTTTTAAAAATTACACAATCTTTTCTTTTACTTTTGCAGCTCTATCAATACCAGATAGTGAGACGTAACATCCTGAATATATGAAGCTTCCTAAAAATGTTAAATTCTTACAAATTGGCATTTTAAGACATCCATACTGAATGAACTGGTAGAGAAAGAATATTCAAAAACATAGGGAATCAATTGTTTGAATATTTGTTCAATTAAATTTAAATTCTTACAAATTGGCATGTTAAGACACATCCATACTGAATCTATTGGCAATTAGATGGCAATGGAAATTCTGAACTGGTAGAGAATGAACTGGTAGAGAAAGAATATTCAAAAACATAGGAAATAAATTGTTTGAATATTTGTTCAATTTAACAAATATTTGTGAATCCTTATTTTAAGCCTGGCATTATTATAGGTACAAACATAAATATAAAATATGTAAAATAGTAGTTTAGGAGAGGAGATAAAAATATAGACAAGCAATTGAATTATAGCTTGATAAGTGACGTAAAAAAAGCATGTACAAGATATAGTAGTGGTGAAAGCAGGGATGCTCTAGTTTTCTTGGATATGGTAAAAAGCTCTATAGATGCAGAGATGCTGAAAATTCTGTTCTGGCATTTGTGAAGGAAGTAACTGTCCAGGCAAAAGGAACTGCGTGAGTAGAGATGGAGAGCACGACACATCAAGACACTTGCAAATGGCCTCTCTTTGTTTACAATGGCAATAAAATATTGACTTTCCCCACATAGTTAATGAAATATAGAATTAGGAACTTAAAAATAATACATCATATTATTATACCATGAAAAAGAACATGCCCTAAAGAAATTAGGCTCTCCTGGCCTTAGCACCATTTTCTCAGAAACTTCCCCTCCATGAGAGCCAAGTGGAGAAAGAGGCACATGTGTAGGTAAAAGCACAAAAGAAGAAAGATGAGGCTGAGATTCAAGTAAATTGCCAGCATGTGCTCCCATGGAGGCCACAGGAGCAGAACACGGCATGCCAGCGACTGAGGACAATGATACAAACAAGTTGCTGGACTGCATGCTACTCTAGAGGTTGTCTCTCAACGGATCTAGAATTTCCATTGCCATCTAATTGCCAAGACCATTTCTGAGAGAACCACCTTGCCCATTACCGAAACAATTCCTGTTGACCTTTGCCCCGGGCCTGTGATATTCTAGACTAGATCTCTTCTCAGTTGTTGCCGAGTGTAACACGTAATTACAAATTGTAATAAAGAGCAATTATACAATATATTATTTCTTCTTCTCTCTTAGCTAAAGAATCAAACAGACAGGGGAAGATAGAAATCAGCACATGAGGGGCTTTAATCTGAAAATGACTGATGTGAGTCTTCATCAGATTCAAAAAATTCATTCAAATGAATGTCCCCAATGAAATTACTAAACAGGCCAAAATGTGCCACTGACAGGACTTTGCTTAAGTCTTGAAATGTTAGCTGGGGTCAAGCAACATTAGACAAGGACATTTAGCTGAGCTATAACCTACTTTCCTCTAGGGCTGAACTGATGTCTTTTATTATCCCAAGAAATTTGTTATAATAAATTCAGTTGAGGTGTTCTCTTCTCCATTTCTTTTCTTCCCCATAGAGCATAAGGCACGGTTGGTTTACACAGCTCAGTCTCCTTCACGGCCTGGGGACCTTCCAGTATAGTAGAAGAATCCTTCTTTTCTAGAAACACACACACACACACACACACACAGCTGTTTCGCTCACTGTTGTCAGAAGCAATTTGTTCTGAAGGGAGGGAGGTGAGTAATGAGTGCCTGAACTAATTCACACTATAAAGAGGACACAGATGAGTCGTTTGATTACATATTAGGGTTGGCCTTCAAATAGCAGACTACCCAGAGTTAGGAAGGTAGTATCCTGGGGGCAGGAGCTCTTGTCTTAGGGACCAAAGTCATCCTATAGTTCAAGTCAATGATCTAGACCAACCTAAGCAGAAAGCATGATGTAGGCTCTTGCCAGCTAACCTTGGCTAATGGAACCTGGTGCAGAACAGACAAACATGGGTTCCAAGACTGAGATATGTAAGATCAGGAAAATAGTTTCACCCTCTTCGGGTGGGTCCAGAGATATTTTCAATCTCACAGGCCCTCTGCACCGAATGCAGGTGACTCTGAGCCATTTTTGAGGGAAGTACATACACACACAAAGGACATTTTACAATATAAGTTTTTCCTGAGAATAACTTTCAACTGACCTTCCCTCACTATTTTAAATTGGCAAAACTGATGATCAAGAAGAGTCACAGGTAGATACTTCCCCAATTCAAATTCAAAGAGCGTGAAATGCTAATGGGTGTGTGTGTGTGTGTGTGTATACATATGTGTGTGTGTGTGTGTGTGTATATATATATGGAAACAAAGGGATTTTGATGGTCCAATCAGTTTGAAGAAAGTTTCAGTTAAACAAATTAAATTAGATTGCAGGATTCCTCAAAGACTTTTTTCATGTTTATTAAAATCCTGAATCTCTAAGAAATATATGTAATAGTGACTATTTCCCAAATTATTTACAAGTAGAATCATTCCTATCTAAACCTATATAAATATCTCACTGAAGACTGGTGTTCTGTGGACTGAGAAATGCCGGTTTAATAGTAATAATAGTAGTAGCTAATATTCACACAATTTGAATTCTGTGCGTCTTGAGTCAGCTCTAGGAATATGTATTTTACGACCAATTTTTATATTTGCACAAATTATGAATCTAAACCAAGAGCAACCTCTGACCAAAGAATTTGTTCAAGTTCTTTCAATTTAGGGTCAGAGGGTGGAAAAAGAAAAGTTGGATGAAGACATTTTGGGGGTTTCTCCAAATTTCAAGCAGTAGAAAAAGTTGGTAGTGGCAAGAGTTGGGACAATTAGATAAGCTCCATCAGGGCCCTGATAAATGAGACTCATCCTTGCAAGTATAATACCTTAAGTCTTTATAATTTGCCATCTTGGTTGTAGCATAATCTGTTCCAATACAGTCTAATAATAATTGGTTGAGTGTCTATCCATGCAGACATTTACCACAAATGATTTAAAGTTGTGAGTGGAAAAAGAAATGAATGCATGCTGTACTTGTTTTGAGGAGGTTTGAAAACAAGCATAAAGCATATAAGTAATAGAATGGAGAAAGTCACATGTGAAGCAAACGTAATAAAACACCAGACTGTGTATATGTTATACCATGTACAAGGTGAAATAATGAGTATGGCAGGGAGGAAGTGTGGAGGCTCTGGGGAAGAGGTAGGATTTGAGCACAACTGTAAAGAAGCAGGAAGACTTGGACAGGAGAAGGACATCCAAGTGAAAGAGATAATTAAAAAAAAAAATAGTATACAGGGAGAGAGGTGCAAGACCTGTTCATAAAAGAGGCAGTTTCATTTTGTTGGATTATAGGATCATAGGAGGATGTGGCAGGATGTAAGGTAGAAAAAAAATAGGTTGATTACAGATCATAGGAGATCTTGAATATCATATTGAAGCCTATGAAATTTCCTTTAAAGATATTGACAAACCTCCGGAAGGTTTGGTGAATGTTCTTGTAAGGTATAAAATAAGAAGACTGAATGATGAACAAGAATGGGTCAAAACTCCTATCAGATTTACAGTGGAGGATGCGACCTCATAATCTCTTACTTCTGCCTGTGTAAATCATTAGCAGACAGCTCAAATGCCAATCAGTGTGGAGTCACTTAGAGATAGGTTAAGCCACTGGATCATACGGAAACTTTTTATTTCTATGGAATAGTGTCAGCCTGGGTAGACACTCTAGATTACATGGTACACATTTTGAAGACTTCTGATATCTGCAGTGAAGAAAGTATTAAAATGTTTTCACAGTTCTCTGTTTTTAAAGTAAATTCCATTAGAATAGTAAATAAACCCAACTTTGTCTTCTATATTTAATGTACACTATATAGGAAAGATAAAAGGCAGTTTATGTATTTTAAAGTTCTGCTAAATATGCATATATATACATACAGACACAGAGAGAGCTCTTTGAACAAGTAGCTGCACAGCTTCACAATTTTAATAATTATTTTTGTCATACTGTCATACCAGAGGATCTCAAACTCTATTCCTTAGTGTCTCAGTGATTGTTGCACAGTGCTGCTAAGCCAAAATAAATGCCTAATAGTTCCATTTATTTGGTAGTTAGGTCTCAAAAACTCAGTAAGAATTTACTTACTAACAACTTGGAAATAATTTGTGCCATATATTGAAAGAATAATATTTCTATTTTATTCTTAAATAAGCACAATCACTTAACAATGGAATGCATGAACATGTTGGATATTGTACATCTTCTAATGCACAAAACTCAAATTCAGATTTGCCACTGCTACTCTTATTTCCTGCTTCACATTGATTTTCATGTGGTGTTTCTTTTGTCCATAGAAATCACAGAAGACAGCTTCACAGCAAATATTGACATTATCTAAAGGCATATAGCGCTATCTAATGTTGAAACTGTAAATTACCTCAAGCTTGTATGTGCAGTATTGCTGTTTCCCTTGAAAATATTAAATATTTCAGGGCACTTCTGTGAGCTCACTGCATCACCACAGAGTATCTTGGCAAAGACTTTGGAGACCATGGCCATAGTGCTTGCTTTTGAACACTTGGTTAGGACGTGAAGGTGGCAGGTGGGGATAGAAGGAATAACGTGTATGTCAAAATACAAGAAACTGACTTCTGAACAAGGAGTAGTAAGAGTAGGAAGTCTGGTGACAGAGAAGTCTCAAAATGTTTATGGTTAAAAAACAATTTGAGGCTCAAATACATGCAAATAATATGTTTTGTCAACTGACCACTATAGCAAAGCTAATGGCATCAGACAACCACCCTTCACCCCCATTTAAGGTTGTCCTTAAATATCTTTCTTATTCTACCAAGTTTGGCTCAGTCCCTATGATCAGGGGATCATAGGGGATGTTTGATTAAGAGGTCTTTGTAAATTCCCGCTAATATTAAGTCAGTACCCAACAATACTGCTTGTAGTTAAATAGTAGTTTCAAAATTTGGGAAATATTTTGGGTTTCACAAGAGAAGATTTTTTAACTTTCAATTTATTTTTTAATGAAGCTAAATTTTCTTTTAGTCCTAATTCCGACATTTAAAATTAAAGTGTGTCTGCATGTCAATCTCTCAATGACTGCCTTTAAAAATGATTTTTTAAGGCCCACATATCAGAGTAATTTCTTTCATTACATAAACAGCCCTCTGGGGTATGCAGTTTCAAGTATATTTTGGGAAGGATACATTGCAGACTTTTAGAACTTGTGACCAACTTTTAATTGTCTGACAGTCTCAGCAAGCAGTGTGGGGTGGGGGGAATTGCTGTCAAAAAAAAGTTTTGACTTTAAAAAAACTCCATTCTTCACCTGTATAAAAACTCATCACTGCTAACCTGCTTCTGTCATAAAGTGCTACAACCTCATGAAAGAAATAATAATGCAAAATAGCTGATTTATATCTCTGTAAATAATGAAGTTTCTCAATTATGCAGAAACCTTTAGGGAACTGCTGCTATTTTTCCATATGTATATTTGATAATTTTTATTTTTGGAATTTTGAACTTCTTATACCTTTGAAGATAATAGAAGAAGTAACACAACCAAACCCTAAATTTCTTCTTTTTTTAAATCCATTAATTGTATTTGATGTTAGTCTTAGAAAAAAACATTTTCACAGATTGAGAAGGTGTTTGATTACAAAAGGTCAAGGTAAAATACCAACATATTTAACCAATACATTTTTGCAGACTGTTTATAGAAATTCTCCGAGTTGCATAGCAACAGTCTTTTTAATTACTACGTGCTATCCAGATTTTAATAATTAAATTAGTATATTTTGCTTCATTAAATTGCTATATTCAATAGATTTAATGAATTCAATTCATAGCATGTTTTAAATGGTTTTTTTCCACTTGCTGTGCAAGTAAGAATATGAACTGTATTTATCTTCTATTCAGATGCGACATAACAGAAATGAAATGGGGGATTTTTTGGTTATAACTGGTCTGATCTGAAAGAGAAATAGTTAATTAGAAATTTGGAGAAGGTGAACATACTTTTCCAAATTATACCTTGTTCAGAAAGATGAGAAAGTTCACAGATTTTTTTTTTAACATGAGAAAAAATAAGTTTGAAGGAAAAAAATGCTCTTTCAATGCTTTGTAATAGTTTTGAAAGTTGGTTTCATGAAGTTTCTATTTAGGGAATTACTATAAATTGAGATGAATGACTAATCTTTGAAGAGTGGCTTTCTTTTCTCTAATTCTAATACATTATTTAGAGTTTCAGGCTTCATATCAGCAGCATATCTTAGTAGCCCACTCGGTCCTCCTTTATCTCCACCTGGAAGCCTCATAAGCACTTTAAACTTAACATGATCAAAATGGAACCTTTATCCCCAACCCTCAAAGCTTTTATCTCACAGTCTTCCTTATATTAATAAGTTACTCCAGTATTTATGCAAGTACTCCAGGCAATAATTCAAGAGTGTTCTTTGATTCCTCCTTTCCTACACCCCCCATGTCAATTACATTAATGAGTTCTATTGGTTCTACCCTTAAAATATATGTGAAACCTGTTAACTTTTCTCCATCTTTTCTGCTGTCTAGCTAGACCAAAACACCATCATCTCAAGATACCATCATGTCAAAGTGGTCTCTCTAAATCCATTTTTCTCTCTACATATCATTCTACATACAGTAGCCAATGAAATCTTTCTATAACATAAATAAGATCATGGGATCCCCTAAATTACTTCTATGACTTTCTTTTGCGCTAGAATCCAGTTTTTCCTGGAATCCTTGTCCTGACCTGATCCTTCCTATCTCACCAGCATGAGCACATTATACTCTGCAGTTCACACTCAGCCACATCAACCTTCCTTTGTTTCCTTGACTGTTCTAAGTTCCTCGCCAGCTCAGCACTTATTATATGCACTTCTTGCTATCTGGAACACTCTTCCTGCCCTTTTCCCCAACATTGGCTTGCTCTTATTTTCCATATCTTCAGCATAAATGCCACATTTACAGAGAGGCTTTCTCTACATTTTTATCTAAATATTTTCATGTTCTTTTCCCTTATTACTCTTTATGTCATCAGTGATTATTTCTGTCAGAGCAATTATGACAAATGTTACTTATTTCTTTAATATTTTCCCCTAGCTTTATAAAGGTATAATTGAAAATAATAATTGTACATATTTAATGTGTACAACATGATGTTTTGTTTTACATATAACTTGTGAAATGCTGACCACAATTAAGCTACCTAACATATCTATCACCTCACCTAGTTACCTTTTTTGCATATGGTGAGAATACATAAGATCTAATTTCTTAGCAAATTTCCCATATATAACACATTATTAACATGTTATGTTAATATTATATAGTAATATAATATTAGATTATTAATTTTTAAATATTATATTAAATTGATATTAACTATAGTCACCATGCTGCTTGTTAGATCTCCAGATCCTATTCATCTTCTAACTGAAAGTTTGACCCTTTGACATCTCCCTATTTCCCTAACCACCCCCAACCTCAGGTTACCATCCTTCTACTCTCTCTATTAGTTACATTTGTTAGATTGTGTGTATAAGTGGAATCATGCAGTACTTTTCTTTCTATGTCCAGCTAATTTCACTCAGTAAAATGTCTTCCAGGTTCATCAACATTATCACAAATAGCAGGATTTTCTTCTTTCTTAATGCTGAATAATGTTTACATACACACACATACACACTGACCACATTTTCTTTATCCATTCATCTGTAAATGAATACTTATATTTTATCTTGACTATTGGAAAAAATGCTGCAATCAACATGGAAATACAGATATTTCTCTGAGATCTCAATTTTATTTATTTAGGAGATATGCCCAGAAGTGGGATTGCTGGATTATATGGTAGTCCTATTTTTAACTTTTTTGAGGAACCTCCATATTGTTTTCATAGTGGCTGTACAACTTTGCATTCCTACCAACAATGTATAAGGATTCTTTATTCTCCACACCCTCACCAGCACTTATCTTTTAACTTTTTGCTAATAGCCATCCTAACAGGTGTGAGGTGATATCTTATTGGGGTTTTGATTTGCATGTATCTGATGATTGATGATGTTGAGCACCGTTTCATATGCCTATTAACCATTTGTATGTCATCTTTGGAAAAATATCTGTTCAGGTTCTTTGACGATTTTTAAAAAAAGGTTATTTAGCTTTATTGTTACTGAGTTGTATGGGTTTCATGTATATTTTGGATATTAAACCATTATTAAGTATGTGGTTTGCAAATATTTTTCCCATTCCATAGATTTGCTTTTCACGTTGTTGATTGATTTCTTTGTTGTATAGAAATTTTTCAGCTTGATGTATTTCCATTTGTTAATTTTGCTTTTGTTGCCTGTGCTTTTCAGGTCATTTCCAGAAAATCATTGCCCAGACCAGTGTTATGGAGCTTTTCTTCTATGTTTTCTTCTGGAGTTCTATGGCTTTAGGGCTTATGTCTTTAATCCATTTTAAGTTGAGTTTTGCATTTGGTGTAATATTTTTTTTTAAATCCTTTTTTTTTTTTCCTTGCTTGTGGATATCAATTTTTCCTGGCACCATAATTGAAGACACTATCCTTTCTCCATTGTGTATTCTTGGCATCTTCATTAAAAATGAGTTAATGGTAAACATGGGTTTATTCCTGGGTTCTCTAATCTGCACTATTTGTCTGTTTGTCGTTGTTATGCCTATATTATAGTGCTTTGATTGCTATAGGTTTTTATTAGAATTTGAAATCAGGAATGTGATGCCTCCAGCTTTGTTCTTCTTGACCAAGTTTACTTTAGCTATTGGGAATCTGTTGTTGTTCCAGATGAATTTTAAGATTCCTTTCTCTATTTCTGTGGAAAATACTGTTGGAACTTTGATAAAAAATGCATTAAATCTGCATATCTCTTTGGGAAGTATGTTTTGACAATAATGATTTTTTTTCAGTCCATCACCACAGGCTATTTTTTTATATACCTGTGTTTCTTCCATTTCTTTCATTGATGTCTTATATTTTCAGCATACAGATCTTTTACCTCCTTGGTTAAATTAATTCCTAAGTATTTTTATTCTTTTAATGCTGTTGTAAGTAGGATTATTTTCTTAATTTCTTTTTGTAAGAGTTCATTCTTAGTATACAGAAACAAAGCTGACTTTTTGTGCTGATTTTGCATCCTGTGACTTCACTGAATTTATTAGTAACAGCTTTTTTTTCATGGAGTCTTTAGGGTTTTCTATATATAAGATTATATCATCAGCAAACAGAGACAGCTGCAATTTTTTCTTTTGATTTTGATGCCTTTTATTTCTTTTCTTCACTAATTTCTCTGGCAAGAACTTTCAGTTTTATGTTGAATAGAAGTGGTGAGAGTGGACATCCTTGTCTTGTTCCTGATTTTAGAAGAAAAGCTTTTAACTTTTCACCACTGAAAATGATGTTAGCTATGGGCTGGTCAAATATAGCCTTTATAATGTTAAAGTATATTCCTTCTGTATCTCATTTTTGGGTATAGCTTTTATCATTAAAAAAAGATGTTCAATTTTGTCAGGTACTTTTTCTTTGTCTATTGAGATGATGATATGATTTTTATAATTCATCCTGTTGATGTGGTGTATCACATATATCAGCTTATGTATGTTGATCCATCCTTGCATTCCAGGGATAAATATCACTTGATCATGGTATATAATCCTTTTAATAAGCTATTGAATTCATTTTGCTAGTAATTTTTTGAGAATTTTTTATCTATGCTCGTCAGGGATATTGGTTTGTAATTTTCTTTCTTGGTAGTGTCCTTTTCTGTTTGGTAAAAGGGTAATACTGGCCTCATGAGTGCTTCCTCCAATTTCTTGTAACAGTTTGAGAAGAACTAGTGTTAATTCGGTTAAATGTTTGGTAGAATTCACCAGTGAGGCCATGAGGTCTTGGCCTTTCTTTTATGAGAGATTTTTAATTACTGATTCAATCTCCTTTCTCATTATTAGACTGTTCAGGTTGTCTGTTTCTTCATAGTTTATTGTTTGTGGGTTGTATGTTTCCAGGCACATATCCATTTATGCTAGATTACCAATTTGTTGATATTATTCAACTAGTTCCTTATGAATCTGTGCATTTCTATATAGCAATTGTAATGTCTCTTCTTTCATTTCTGATTTTGAAGTTTTGCTCTTTATTTATTTATGTGTTAACTGATAAATAATAATTGTACATATTCTTCAGTACATAGTGATGTTTCAATACATATAATGTATAGTGATCCATCAGGGTAATTAGCATTTAAAACATTTATTCATTTATATTTCTTTGTCACTCTAGCTAAAAGTTTATTGATGTTCTTTTCTTTGCAAAAAATGAACTCTTAGTTCTGTTGATATTTTTATAATTTTTTTGTGGTGTCTATTTCATTTATTTATGCTCTGAAATTTGTTATTTCCTTCCAACTTTGTCATTCTTTTTTTTTTTTCCTAGCTCCTTGAAGTGCAAAACTAGGTTGCTTATTAAAATTTTTTTCCCTCCATTTAGGCATTTACCTCCATAAACTTTTCTCCTAGAACTGCTTTGGCTCTATTTTACAAGTTTTGATATGTTGTATTTTCATTTTCATTTGTCTCAAAATATTTTTTAAATTCCTTTTTGATACCTTATTTTCCCTATTGGTTGTTCAGGGGTGTGTTGTTTAATTTCCACTTATTTATACCTATTTATACCTTAATTTTACTTATTTACACCTCAATCTCCACTTATTTATGCCACTTATTCTACTTATTTATTCACTTATTGATACCTAGTTTCATACCATGGTGGTCAGTGAAGATGCTTGATATAATTTCAGTTTGTTTAAATTTTCTAAGAGTTATTTTGTGACCTAACATATGTTCTATCCTGGATAATGTTCCATGTTTGCTTTGGAAGAATGTGTATTCTGCTACTTTTGGGTGAAGTGTTCTGCATATGTTTGTTAGGTCTACTTGGTCTAAAATGTAATTAAAATCCAGTATTCACTTATTCACTTTTTGTCTGGGTGATCTATTTATTGCTCAAAAAGGGGTGTCAAATTCCCCTACTATTATTCTATTTCTGTCTTATCTCCCTTAAGATGTGTTAATATTTGCTTTACATATGTAGGTCCTTTAATACTGGGTGTGTACACACACACACACATACATACACTTAAAATTGCTACATCCTTTTGACAATTTGACCCTTTTATCATTATAAAATGACCTTCTTTGTGTTGTTTTACAATTTTTGACTTGAAGTCTATTTTATCTGATTTAGGTATAGTTACCCTTACCCCTTTCTTTTTGGATTTTATTTGCATACAATATCTTTCCCAATCTATTCACTGTCACCTTATGTATGTTCTTAAAGCAGATGTGACTTTCTTACAGACAGCATAGGATTTGATCTTGTTTACTGAACCATTTAGCCACTCTGTCTTTTGATTGGAGAATGTAATTAATTTACATTTAAAGTCATTATTGATGGGTAAGAACTTATTATTTATATTTAACTTACAATTTCCTGGTTATTTCATTGATCTTTTATTTCTTTGTTCCTTTCTTTTTTTTTTTTTTTTTTTGTTGTTGTTGTTGTCTTTCCTTTTGATTAGATAATTTTTTGTAGTGGTGTGCTTTGGTTCTTTTCTCTTCATCTTTTATGTATATACTATAGATTCTTGCTTTTTTGTTACTATAAGACTTACATAAAACATCACAGGATTAGACCAGTGTATTTCAAGTTGATAACAACTTAACTTGCATGCAAAAATTCTACATTTTCATCTCCCTGGGCACATGTTCTATTTTTTATGTCACAATTTACATCTTTTAAATTGGATATGTGTTTAATCCAAGTGCTTTGGGAGGCCCACGTAGAGGGATCACTTGAGGCGTGGACTTTTAGACTAGCCTGAGCAACAACACAGCAAGACCCATATCTACAAACAAACAAACAAACAAAAAGCCTAGGTGTGGTGGTATGTGCCTATAATCCTAGCTACTCAGTGGGGCAGCATCACTTCAGTCCAGGAGTCCAAGGCTCCAGTGAACTATGATTATGCCACTGCAATCTGGCCTAGGTGACAGAATGAGATGCTATCTCTAAAAATAAATAAATAAACACAAGTAAATAAATTGCATTTTCATTACCAAGTTATTGTAGCTATATTTATTTTCAATATTTTTTATTTTTATCTTTTACTTTTTATACTAAAGTTAGAAATTATTTACATGCCACCATTACAGTAGTAGAATATTTTGTATTTTACTATATACTTAATTTAACTAGTGAGTTAACTTTCATATGTTTTCATGTTACTAATAGCATCCATTTGTTTCAGCTGAAAGAACATGCTTTAGCATTTCTTGTAAGGTTGGTCTAGTTGTGATGAACACCCTTAGCTTTTATTTGTCTGTGAAACTCTATCTTTTCTTTATTTCTGAAGGACAGTCATCTTTAAAATATTCTTGGTTGATAGGGTTTTTTTTTCTTTCAGCACTTTGAATACATCATTCCACTCTCTCCTGGCCCGCAAGGCTTCTGCTAAGAAATCTGTTGACAATCGCATGGAGGATCTCTTGTTTATGATGTACATAATTCTCTTGCTACTTTAAAAATTATCTCTGTCTTTAATTTTTGACAGTTTTATTTTAATGTGTCTTGGTGAAATCTTATTTACAGTGAATGTGATTGGAGACTTTTAAGCTTCATGTACCTGGATGTTTATACCTTTCCCTGGATTCGAAAAGGGTTCTACCATTGTATCTTTTAATAAGCTTTCTGCCTTTTTCTCTCTCTCTTCTCATTTTTGGACTCCTAATATTTGAAAGTTAGCTGTCTTGATAGTGTCCCATAAATCCCATAGGCTTTCTTTATTTTCTGTTATCTTTCAAAAAATAGTTTCTCCTCTTACTGAATATTTTCAAATGAGCTCTAATTTCACAGATTCTTTCTTCTACTTGATTAAGTATGCCTTTGACACTATCGCATTTTTTACTTAAATCATGGTATTCTTCAGCACCAGAATTTCTGTTTGGTTCTTTGTTATGATTTCTATCTCTTTCTTTATTAAACTTCAATCTTGTTGAGTTGTTTATCTGTGTTCTCTTATAACTCAGCAAGCTTCCTTAAAACAATTATTTTGAATTGTTGAGCAGTTCATAGATCTCCGATTCTTTTAGGTTGGGTACTGAAATATTGTGTACCTTTGGGGGTATCATATTCCTTGATATTTTCATTGAAGTCTTGAAGTTTTTGCATTAAATCCTTGAAGTCTTCCATTGTGGTCATTGCATTTGAATAAGCGGTCACTTTCGCTAATCATTACGTCGGTTAGATGTACAAACTGGCTAGAGTTTCTGAGGCTCCTCCAAATTTTTCTATGGATGAGTCTGTTCCATATCTCTTGCTCTTCTTGGGAAACTATTCTTTTTTTTTCTTCAACTTTTAAGTACAGGGGGTTGATATGCAGGTTTGTTACATGGGTATATTGCACCCAGACACTGAGCATAGTAACTAATAGGTAGTTTTTCAACCCACACCCTCCTCCTACTCTCCCCACTCTAGTATTCTGTGGTGTGTATTGTTCCCATGTTTATGCCCATGTGTGCTCATTGTTTAGGTCCCACCTGTAAGTGAGAACATGCAGTATTTGTTTTTCATATTATTTAATATCTTCTGTGGCTAGCAGATGAGAAGTTCAATATGATGACTTTAAACAGAAATGAACATCATTTGAAAGGAAAGGCATATTAATTAATTCAGGACAAATTGAATGTTTTGGTGCCTGTGATCCAGGCACTGTACTAAGTACAAAGAATATAATGCTTTCAGGAAGTTACATCAGATCAAAAACTACACAAAGGCTTTCTAAATGTAATTCAGGAATGGAATATGTAATTTTCTGTTCATTATGGTTATGTTACACCATTGACTGAAGGCAGAGAAATGTATTATCATCATTCATTTATAGTCATTCAGTTGAACTGAGAAGGTGCTGTGATGAATGTTTTAGATGAGAAGAAGGTGGAAAAGAAAATGTCTATTCCCTCAATTCTCCTAGAGGAGACATATGCAAAAAACATTTATGAAAAAAAGACAAAAAATGATACATACTTGTAAAACAGAATTAAAGTACATAATAAAAAGAGTTAAATCCTAATAACAATAAATTTGAATGATTTATTGGGATCATTTAAGAAAACAAGATTCCATTAGTCTGTCAAAATGTAACAGAGCCCCCAGAACTTGTGACTGTACTTTAACATCTTTCACATATATTTCATGATAAATTAATTTTTTACCCTAAGGATTAGTTTCTATTAACCCCTTGGTATTCTATGAAAGTGAAATTACATACAAATTATTATATGTATCAGATGTGTTTGCATTTGGCCAGGGTGGGAGTATAAATGTTTTTACGTTTATGACATCAAAATTGTTAGGAACTCTAAGTAAGATGAATAATTTTTGAAAGCAGAGTCAACACAATGTAGAAAACAGAAATTAATCAACGGTCAGATTTCATTTCAGGAAATCAAAGGGTACCTATCTAAGTCAATGATGCAAATTAATTGTTGTATGTATTCATAGATGGAAAACTGATTGCAATAAGAATCATGGCATTAAAAATAAGCAAACAAATTTGTGAATTCTGTTATAAAAGAACCTCTGATTTTTCTGTATATATCCTAGGTCTAGGAATCATTGACTAGGTGACTGATGATAGTAAGGATTCATTGATTTCTATACAAGGGCATTTTTTTTACTCATTTATATTGAGGTCCATTTCGTAGCCCATTTCTCTATAAAAAGGCATATCTTGGACAATCAAGAGCTACACTGCCCAATACAGTAGCCTTTAACTACATGTGACTATTGAGCATTTGAAATGTGACTGGTCCAAATTGAGATGTACTTTAAATATAAGTAAAATAAACACCAGGAAGGTTTGGTATGGGGATAATAGCATGTAAACATTACATTAATATTTTTATATTGATTATATATTAAAATGGTACTATTTTAGCATACTAGATTAAATAAAATATATTTTTAAGAAATTCATTGCCCCTGTCTTTTTACTCTTTCTAATGTGTCTATGAGTAAAGCTTAAATTGTATTTGTGACTCATATTTTTACTAGACAGCATGTATCTAAGAAATATTTTTAAAAGAAGTATTTTTTATTATAAAATTGCCTTCATGACCCAGTCATTGTTTAAGTGACCATTAAATCATAAGGGAATTACACTGTAGGACACCATGGTATATATCTTGCCAGTGTTAATATTCCTTTTCCTCTATAAAGGAATTTAATATATTTTGCAAGAGGGCTTTGTAGAGTTCTATAATCTATATGGTTTAAAGTTATCCTTCTCCTTTAGTGTATGATTTCCTTTCCTTTATCTGCAGGCAGGTCCATTTATTAGTAGGATGCCTTCCTGGGAAAATAGTAGAAGTGATAATTAAATAAGTGGTAATATTTACCTTTTTACAAAGTTTATTCTTTCTCATTTCCACTCCTTGCAGAGATAATGATTATTAGTGAAATAATTAAAGAGCCACACTTAGCCAAAAACCGATATAGCTAGACTTTTCTAATGATCTTACTCAAGCTCTTCAAAATTGAGTTCTTATTTCCATTACAGTGCCTTGATTCACAACCCTTCTCCCTCCTGAACACATACACACACACGTGTGCACACATGCACAAACACATAACCTCATTATTATTAGAGGTTTGCTTCCTACCAACCGCCACCCCTCCCCCCATTTTATCACAGGTGGCCTCTAAATATGAAAATCATTTATGCCATCCTTCTGGCAAAGACCAGTTCTTTTTCTCATACAAAGATAAAGTGTTCACTTTTATTGTCTCTCTCATTATGATACATTTATCTAAATGGAATTAATAAAGTACCTACCACAGGTTTCCTTAGCTGATTGCTTACAAGTTTGAGAATGTTAATATTCAAGGACATTAAAATCAGAATAAAAGAAATTACATCCTTTGAAATAGGAGGTATTTTAACGTGTGGTCCCATAAAATAAAATAAACATTCTAAAAAATGAAGCCTATAAACATCAGGAAGATGGATAAGTTGACACCTCATTTTGCATATCTCTGCTTAATAATATTATATTTCATTTCCCATGCTAAGAAAACAGCCATTACCCAAAGCAGCCACTCGTAAACAGGCCTTGTGAACAGATTGCATGCTTGTTGGTGGTATGATAATTGAAATAAGTTTTCTAGTCTTTTATGAGAAAATACCAGATGCATAAAATACCTATTAATCAACTCTCTTGCTTTTGCAAACGTAAGTTTCAGTACCAATGGCTATTAAAAAATAAAATGTGCAATGAAAAAGAGGATTGCGAGAATATACCAAAGAATTAGCTAAGTGATTCATCTTTGAGCTGTTTCTGAGTATCTATTGATTGCAGGATGGGGCAGTAAAATCATTACTTTGGATTTCTTGAAGAAAGACTAATGGCCATCATGCCTAGTATTTCTGCACTGTTTGTCCTAAAGAGAACAGGGTGGGAAAAAGTGATTTTCAGTGAGTACATGAGAAGTGTATCTACCATTCTATTTCACCCACACTATTCTATGAATTGAAGTTTCCAATAAATGTTTCTTAGTCTATCATCTTTTGTAACCATAATGTCTAGGATCAGCACTTTACCATGCTGGCAAGCCAAGTCCCTCCCAGTTTCAACAGCCATGTCCCACCTCACCCTACTCTTTCAAATGCTAATTAGAAAATAAGAAAATTGAGAGGGAATGAAAAGAGGTGATAGGAAGGAAGAGAGAAAAACTAGCCTGGAAAAAGAAACATTAAGATGACAAGAAGTGCTATTGTACATATATTGGCGAAAACTGTCTTAAACTATTTTTCCTTCATGCAAAAGATAAAAGAAGTTGTTTCCCAGAGGTAGATATAGGTAATTTTAATAAATGGGATTTTGGTTTTCCACTTGAATCATGACTTAATATAGTCCCTTTAGAGCAGTCTCTGGAGTCAAGATCATGTGCCTCACTCTGATGGTCTTAATGTTTCCATATGTCAAGTTCAGGGCTTTAGCTGATGAAGTCTGCTTTTATTCAGCCCAGTGTTCTGGGTTAACTTGCCCATTTTCTTTGCCCATTTTTACTTTTGAAAGTCAAGGATAAGATAATGTTATGTACATACCAAATGTACATGTATAGCATTTATAGAAAATGTATTTCACAGGTCATCTCAAAGATCACAAAACAGCTTTTTGTCCCACAGACTTTTCTGGCATTCTCTCCATTATCTCACTGTTAGATTCTGCGGACTTAGGGCAAATACCAGGTTACTTAAGGGCTATTCACTCTTCAAAAGTCACTAAGCATTGTCCAGCTGAGGCCATAAGGTTGATGCCAGCTTTCCTTCAACCCTCCTCGCATCACTTTTCCTAAGTTCATCTTCCCTAGGTGCTCAGTAATCTCTGATTGCCCTTTGTTGGGACATTAGGTTCAGAGTTCTATCCTTCCTTCAGAAGCCCGTGTGTGTGAGTTGGTATACAGTTCTCCAAACCTTTCTTCTCCACCTCATCTGCATTTACTATTACTGGATGTTTATTCGTGATAATTGTCTGGAGTTTATACTTGATTCAAAGAGGGAAGCACTAATGGTAGCATCATTAAGTTTCCTGAAAGGTGAATGAAGGTGATATTTTCCTACGGGCTTTAGAGTTCTTGTCGTGTTCAATGACACACTTCAAATCAGATGTACTTCCTTTAATTTGGTTATATAAAGGATCACCTATTTCAGGCCAGAGTGACTGAATGTGTGTTCCAAGTGCCTTCCCCCGAATTTCCAATTTTCTAAGGCTTTACACTTACACATGTAGATATACATTCATTGGTGAGAGGGAGGGCTGGTACAAAGATAGCAGAATCTCCAGAAACGTGCCCTGTAAGCACATTTCTAAATTACCTTCTAGCCATAGTTTTATAGTCCCTCTGCCCTGCAGTTTTGTGTAGCAGATATCCTTTTCTGTTATGTCTAATTGAATTACCTCCGTGGGTCTTTCTCTTTCTCACATAGCTTTTTATAAAGAACCCCAGGCTGTGAAACAAGAAGCCTAAGTTCTAGTCCCATGTCTGGCAGTCATTTGTTGAAGAAGTTTTGCCAAGCAGTTTTCATATCCCTGATCCTCAAGTGTCCTCTTGCAATAAATGGGGAATTTTTATTAGTTCAGTCTTGGGGGTGGGTAAGAAGAGCACATATTCCTTAGACAAGAACATTAGAATCATATGGTGGAGAGAGAGGGAATTATTCAAACTGTATGATCCTTTTTCCTACCCACCACAAGAAATTGTAATAAACCTCCCCAACTCGAGAAACACTGTTAGAATGATTCAATGTCCACACAATTTTTGGAAAATAGGCCTTTTTAAAAAATTAGATATCAGTTTAAACCCCTTTTCCAGAGAAATTGATTTACACACAAAATTCTGGAAATAGTTTTTAGAATTTCAAATATGCTTACCTCTCCATCCCCCAGTCCCCTGCAAAAGTCTGAACTTGTAATGATCTCAGTACAGTGTATTAGCTTGAGAATGCTGCTGTGTAATGTGAACCCTCTACTAAAAGCAGTAGGTTTTATTTTATTCCACCACTGCATAGTCTTAGTTAGCTATGAAACATCTTGGAAAAGAAAGGCGAGTTAGAAAAACTCCCCAAATTATACATAATGACCATAAAAATATTTGAATGATTATACTGTTCAATATAATTTCGATCTCTGAATGCTTCTCAGTTATGTTATCATTATTGATTCTAAAAAGTGGCATCAGTGCAACCTGAAGCTTAACAGATTTTACAAAAAAAATTGCATCCTCAATAATTGTTGTCTTTTTTTTTAAATAGAAGTCTGCAATTAATTAAGTGAAAAACTAGCCAGAACAGCAATACAGATTACAAACCATAATAGCCAGCTCTAAATATGTATCCTGGGGTTTCAGATGATGTCATAATCTACTACTGCAAACTTAATAGTATTGTTGCCTGGAAGCCAAGCTATTAGAGTATGTTTAATTTCACTAAGATGTAAATTACATGGTTCAACTTCGTATGGTATTGGCTACTGTCACTTTTACTTATTTTTGCAGCTGTCAGCCATCATGTTTATGGCAGTTCTGTTTATCTAGAATCCTGATGCAGTGTATCTGTTTATCTATCTATCTATCTTCATCTATCTATCTCTATCCATTCATCTATTAGCTTTTTTCATATTCTGCCTTACTCTTTAAATTCTTTCATTACCACTAAAGCCAAAAGCCAAATTATCTTAAATTGAGCTGATTTTCTAATTTTTGAGAATTATTCTAAGAGTAAGAGTAAATGTTCTTTAATAGCATTGTATGTGATTTTTGCCCATACAGGAGTCACTATTTTTTAAAAGGTTAGTTCAGAAAATTTTTTCTTAAGACCACTTGTCCTTAATGCCCCTGCTAGTTTGCATAATGTTGGCATTTTCTTTGCCCTGGCACAGAGATTTTTTTAATAATTGAGACAGGGTCTCATTTTGTCATCCAGACTGGAGTGCAGTAGTGCAATCAAAGATCACTGTAACCTTGTACTCCTGGGCTTAACTGATCCTCCCACAGCTGGGACTGTAGGCACACATCATCATGCCTGACTAAGTTTTTTTTTTTTAATTTTATTTTTGGTAGAGACAGGGTCTCACTATCCTGCCCAGTCTTGTCTTGAGCCCCTGGACTCAAGCAATCCTCTGGCTTTGGCCTTCCAAAGTGCTGGGATTATAGACATGAGCCCCTATCCCTGGACAGTTTTTCATTATCATATATAAAAATTCTGACTTTTGTTTTAGCTTTCTGTTTTTAAATTTCTCTTCAAATTAAGGAGCAGCTGAGTTTGATGACTAAGAGCTGGGGGTTGGGACATGGAAGCCAGCTCTTCCATCCTCAAATTGTGTCTCATATAGTTTATGAAACTACCATAGACTCAACGTCATAATATGGAAAATGTAAATATAAATACATACTATCTATAAAATTATTAGCCATATAAAGATAATTCCACTCCCTCTCCTCCTTCCTTCTGCTCAGAGTTTCCAACAGCACCTAGAAATCTTGGTAAAGTCACTTAACTCCTCCAGAGTTTTGTTTTCTACACCCGCAAAGAGGAGATTTTACTAGATCATCTCTAGGTGCCCTTTCAGTCTGACAACATATGGATCACAATTAAGATATTAATATATTATTTACTGGAGGTTTTACACATCTAATATGATACAAGACAGAGTGAGAGAAAGAGGGAACAAACCTTAAAGAATGAATCGAATTGTGTTAGAGAAGTGGGACATGAGCAAGAATAAGGGCTTTTCTTGTTCTGGGGATGGTACATAAAAACAACTTGATTCCTGGAAGGGAAATATGGAAGACCCTCTGAGAGGAGATGTCAACAGAGGTTAGGCAAATAAGACTTAGGGATTTTTCTTATAAGCAGAGAGGCAGCTGGGGTCTCAGGTAGACAGAGGGGCAGGGCAAGAAGATGGTCAATTTTTATATACAGGAATGACATTTGAAAGTGGCATTTCTATCCATTTTGGAATTCTTGTAATTAGTCAGGGCACTGCTATTTATCTCTTATAATGGAAACTATATTATAAGTACTGTCTTATAATAGAAAGAACCAAGGCTAGGACACAAGAATCCGGGATTCTAGTCCCAGATCTGCCAATCATTGGTTGAAACATTTTAGCAAGTCATTTTCACTTTAAAGGTCCTCTTGAGAAAGGTGAGGAATTTTTATTAGGTCAGTGTTTAGGGCTGGATTAGAAGAGTTTAAATCTTTTAGGCAAGAACATTCAAATCATGAGGAAGAGAAAAATAATATAAAAATGGAAAAAAGAGAAAAAAAGGTAAGGACCAAAATGCAGATATTATCAGAGAGAAGAAAAAGGACGAGGTGGAGATAAAAGAAATGTGAAGGAAAGATAATGTGATTTGTATATATTTTCAGAGTTCTACAGTAGCATTTTTTTCAATCACAGAGGCTGAAAGCCTTGAGATCTTTCCCTTATAATTTCAAAGGCCAGCAATGTCATTGTCACTCTTCTTTGTAGTCCAAGGAGCAAGGGAATTGGATTTAGTCTTGGCTCTGTCATTCATTTCTAAGGCCACTCTATACAAGTTACCTTTCTTCTCCAGACCTAGTTTTTTCTTATTGTTAACACTGAAGATGACAACTGGGTGAACTTTGAGATGTCTTGCTATTCTAAAGTTCAATAAAGTTATGTTTTTATCTGGGGGACAGTTGTTTCCCCTGGCAAAAACCTCTTCAAGCCCTGTAATCCAAAAACTGAAAGAACCAAGCATACCCTCTTTGAAATGTGCTAAGGTACAAAGGTCTTTGAATCAGAGGGTTTGAAAATTCTCTCTGAATCCTGAAGTCAAACAAGGGGCCAGAAATTGTTCTAGGTACAAATTGTTCTAGGTACAAAGGATACAGTCATAAACAAAATGAACAAAGTCCCGGATCTTGTGGAATTATTTATGCCAATAGTGGACAATCAGATTATGTTTTGCAATCAACCATCATGATTCCCCTTTACAACAAAAGGCTGTAAAACTTCTTTGCAATATTTTGTAGTATCTGTGCCAGTAAAACTCATTGGCCTAATTATTCTTAGCATCTCTTTATACATCTATAAGTGCTGAGAGGCAGTGTGAACAAACTATTACACTTATGTAATCACTTAAAAGGCAGAGAGTTGCCCAATATTACGTACATTCCCTTTATTAGAATTGCATTGTGAGATTTTCAGTATTAGTGGAATAGTTTTAGAGAGAGAGCATTATTAGTTTATTGAAAATGGATCTTAATCCTTTAAATATATAAAGAGATTTTTATTATCCATACCTCTCCTCAGTTGAGCTGTAAGTAGGAGGAAACAATTGAATATCTTCTGGTCAGCTTAAAAAGCAAATAGCTTTTAAAAGAAATTATTGATACAGACTAAGTCAGTCCTTGGGATGGAACAAAATAAATCAATGATAATGAAATCTAAATTTAAATAAAATCATCATTGTAATCAAAGCAAACATATTTTATTCTTCTTGAACACCTAAAAGCAAGTTAATGTTCCAGTGGCATTGAACTACAGATGTTCATTGTTTTTCTTCTGGGTCTGTTTGCACACAGCAAACCCTAGCCTATATTTGACTTGAGCTTTGTTTATTTACTTAGTGCAGTTGCATTCATTAGCTGAACGTATTTTGTTCTTTATGTAGCCACAAAAGCTCCTCTATATCATTAAAGCATAATGATGAAAGAAATCTTTGTCAGAATTTTACAACCTGTTTTCGAGTAATGGATATTTTAGAGGAGATATGAAACTGTAATAAATCACAAATATCCTAACAGTACCTATCAAAAGTGTGGAAATTGTATTCTCCAGAATATATGGTGGCTTTGTGTCCTACAACTGGAGGAATTCAAATCCAGGTACTGAATATAGGAACAAAGAGTGAAAAGAATGAGGGCACAGGGTTTTAAAATACTGTTTAAAAACAGTGAATTTTCAAATGTTTGTATGCTGAGATTTCTTCAACAAGAAACATGTGCTGGTATTTCTCCTAAATCACTTCGAAGGCTTCCAGATGTTAATCATGAAAGTTAGAGTAACCAACCCCAAATCATCTTCATCTTTGGGATTCTTTCTTTTCACTATTGAAAGATACATTATTAACTGACACATAATTTATGTCAAGAATGAAAGAGAATCTTTCATTATGACCATCCTTGCATATTAAAAAATCATATATAACTACAAACATTACCATTAATTGTAAGTAAAAGTATACCTCTTCTTTAGCTAACCAAGAAAGCTAACAAAAAACAACGATAAAAATTCCCTCACTGAAATAAATTTACTTGTAAAAGCAGTCTCAAATGTAACCCATGGGCACACCCATATAATTTATAACTGCAACATCCAACCAAATAGAAAATAGAAGGAAATAGAAAATATACAGACTTACTTTGTCCAAAAAGAAAATTTATTTTCTAATAGAATTCCCAATGAAAGGAATGCATAGTGGCTGAATGGTGTCCACCCCAAGCCCCTTAAGATGTGCTCACATCCTAATCTCTGGAACCTATTAATATCACTTATTTGGGAAAAAGTCTTTGCAGATATAATTAATTCAAATATGTTGACAGGAGATCAGTTTGGATTTTCCAGGTGGGGCCTAAATCCAATGATAGGTATCCTTGTAAGAGACACACAGAGGTGAAGAGAGACACAAAGGAGAAGGCAATGTGAAGACAGAAGCGGACACTGGAGTGATGTGGCCAGAAACCAAGCTGGCAATCACCAGTGGCTGGACTAGGCACAGAGCAAACTCTCCCCAAACCCTCTGCAGGAAGTGCGGCCCTGCCAACACCTTGATTTCAGA
The DNA here is from genome assembly GCF_024542745.1 of Macaca thibetana thibetana. Lineage (NCBI taxonomy): Eukaryota > Metazoa > Chordata > Mammalia > Primates > Cercopithecidae > Macaca > Macaca thibetana. The sequence goes on from NC_065592.1 coordinate 71,460,514, forward strand.
CTTCTGGCCTCTGGAACAGAATAGAATAAATTTCTGCTGTTTTAACTTACCAAGTTTGTGATAATTTGTTACAGCAGTCCTCAGAAACAAATACAGTATGACTTCAATCACTGAAGCTCAAAAAATGTAGAAATATTTCACCCAAAGGAAAGAGGACTATGAAAATTACAGTTCCTCATTCAAAATCACTCAAACCATTTTTTATGCTTTGGCATCTGTTGAGGTTCCAACAGACTCTAAACCCAAGTGAAATTTAAAACACATCAGAATCACTCAAACTGAAGCAATCTGAGGTGTTTAGGTAAGGAAAGTATTAAACAGGGGTATATTTGTATACATATACATTTTTTTCAAAAACAAGTTCAGTCAGGCTCAAAAATATGATTCAACAACATAATGAATATGCCAACTTTTTTTAGTAACTTACTTGAAGAAAAGTAAATATTATTTGTTGATTAACAGAATAACATTCTTTTCCAATAATTTCTAGACTCCATGCCAGCAACTTAGTAGTTTAAAAATTGTAAACTAATAAAAAAAAAAGTCAGGCCTCATCAATTAATAATTTATTTTGAATGTTCATGGAAGTCATAGATACTTTAGATTTTTAGAGGAAAAAAATAGATATCATGATCCTGGCTTTCTAAAAACATTTACACTGGGATGTTGCATACCTGAATATTATTATGTCAGTATGTACTTCAAAAATTGAGATAAGAAGACTGAATTCTGGGATGTTGCTACTGGACACTCGTGAATTTATATCTTACTTTGGAAATCTCAAAATAGTTCCTTTTTAAAATTTAACGATTATTCTACTTTTCCATTAAAGAAATCTAGTTTTCCTTGATGAGCAAATTATGCCAATAGTCTTATTTTTGTTTGATATCCTTCTACTTTTCTTTTAAGTGAGTTTAAATTTATGTTAATTTCTTTTAAAAAGAAAGTGTAGGAGAGGTAAAATCTTTCATTCCTTCTACTCTTGCATGTGATTGGCTGGTTGTCTGTAACAAAAGACAGATTAACAAGACAGAGGACAGAAAAAAAACAGAAGCCTATTAGCATGTATATCATCCACATAACACATGGGAGTACCTAGCAATGAATAACCCAGAAGAGGTGTTTAAAACCTGGATTTACTTTGGGTGGTGGAGGTGATTACATCGCTTGAAGCCAGGAATTCAAGACCAGCCTGGGTAACATAGAAAGACCCCAACTCTACAAAAATAAAAACAAATTGCCAGGCATGTGGTATGCACCTGCAGTCCTAGCTACTGGGGAGGCTGAGGCAAGAAGATTGCCTGAGCCCAGGAGTCAAGGCTGCAATGAGCTATCATCATGCCACTGAGGTCCAGCCTGGGACCTGAGAGCAAGAAGCTGTCTCAAAACAAAACAAAATTTAAGAACTTGGGTTTAAATACCATCTTCAGCTAAAATAAAGGAAGAAAGTATGGGGGGACAAGTTATGGAAAGGTAGCCATAACTTGGGATATGATAAGCAAAGGTAAAGTGTGTTATGCAAATTTAAGTTCATGCCTTACCCATTGATAATAAAGTATTTTAATGAAGTCATTCTTCCTGATACAAAAACGGAGACACCATGACAAACAGAGATTTCCTTATAAATGTACATTTCCTGTACAAAAGGGAAGTATGCTGTTTTTGGAGCTTCTTCTCTGTCAACTCTTTCCCAGAATAATCAGCTCAAAATAATCTTTATGCCAAAGAGGCATATTTTGGTCCCCTACAACAGAGTACCCCAGGGAGTATTGTGGCACCATGTTAAATATCCTCAGCAGAAAAAGAAATCCCCTGGCAAATGTAGCTGCCAAGATATAAAATTCAGCTAAAATAGAGGATGGAAAGCATTGTATATAGGTTGTAAAGACAATAGGGAAGTCAGACTGCTAGTTTTTGGTGAAGGCACTCTGAGCAGTACTTTGTATTTCACTCAGGAAAAGAAAATAAGGAATAGTATCAAGGTGGCCCAATGTGTGGTTAAGACTCCTGCAGCAACTAAATCTGATATTTCAAAAATATTATAAACAATAATTCTAGAGCAGTTATATGTCAAATTCATTTATTTAAACACTTTTTTCAACAATTACTTTTTGCTTATTTCAAGTGTACAAAGTACCCCACTATGCTATTTATCCAGGACACAAATGAAGAGAAGACACTTATCCTAAAGAACTCTCAGCCTTTTGGGGGTGAAATACAAAAAATAATAATAGCAATATAGTATGACAAAGTCTGTAATGACAAAATATACTAAATGCAATATTTGCCCAAAGTAAAGTACATTCAACTGTAGTTGAATTCACAGAGAATTCTGTGCTGGCTTTTAAAAATTAAAACCCTTGAGCTGGCTTTTAAAAATTAAAGAATAGTAGTTTTCAAAATAAAGAAGGACGAGAAGGAATTACCAAATAAAGGAAAAAGCATGTACAAAAGCATAGAGCTGTAAAACTTACTAGTAAGTATGTATGAATATGTTCAGGGATATAGAAGATATATTGCTAGAAAAGTAGGCAGGGATGAAGTGGTATTGTGTAAAGAATTTGAACTTTATCCTATTCATAATGGAGAAACATTGGACTTTCCTTAACATGCTGCCACATTCAGATGCCAGTCAACGATGCTCAGCAAGGCAACCTGGCTTGGATCCAAAATGGAACCTCAACCCTGGGATCTATTGCTGGCAATGCCCACGCTAGATTTTTATATATCTCTGATAGCCCCCAACGCCAAATCTGTCCTTGGTCCTCTGATTCTGGACTATCATTTCTTTTCCTATTAAAAATGGTATAAAGAATGAAATAGGATATCAGAGGTATGCGAGCATGGTGAAGGAATGGAAAAGAAGGTCGATTTCAGATGTAATTCATTTCTTAAGCTGGTTCACACTTTCTGATCGGAAAAGCTGAACATTTTTCTCTTCTCCCTTGCTGAATTTGCACCTGTGTGTGATCCAAGGATAAAGATAAAGAAGTCAAATAAATAAATAAAAAGACATTCCACAAGCTGCTAGCATAGGAATGCACAGGAAAACAAATTTGTCGGGACTCATTTTTTTTTTGCCAGTAATATATTTGTTGTTGTAGATATTTCTTTTTTGGTTTTGGTTTTGATTTGGTTTTCTCTGTTTCATAGGTTTCCATTTCTCCAATTACAGAGTCCCAAAAAGGCCAAAGGCCCCTGAGTCAATCTAAGAGACTGACCAAATTTTCTGATATTGAAATGCAAAACATTTTATCAGCTTAGTGCATATTAGAATGGCTTTAAATAAATTCAAAAAAATGAAAATCACCTCCACCTGCTGTTTGAAGAGACACCTGATAATATGTTAACGTTTTGTCATTGGGGTTATTTGTTAAAATCAAAAGAGCTAAGAAACATGGTTAATGGCAGAGGGTTTGCATCCCTTGTCTCACCTAATTATAACAACTTGTGTCAAACTGCCTAACTTATACCCCCTGAGAGATTTACTCAGCTAAATAAGATAGGGCAGATGTTAATATTTATACACAAAACATTCAAGCAATGCCTCTACTCCTTCACAGGTGAGATGTTTTTGCCCTGGGGTCAGAAAGTTCTATCAGTACTGGTACATCATGGGTGAAAACATCCATTCAGTGAATAGGAAAATAGGAAGCCACACATGCTCATGCTCAGGGCCAATGCTCTGGAGCTTCTGTAAGTGTAAGGATGTCAACACAACATTGTGGCCGTGTATTAAAGAATGTATTTATACAACTAATCATGGTGTGCTCGGGAGTTCTTCTGGAAGAAGGCAAGTTGCAAGGCAAAATGTCAGTCATATTAAAAATGATTTCCCCTTAACTGTAGTTATTCAAATAGTTTTTAATTTAACGTGTATCTAAAGCATTTGTAGGGATTTTTTTTTAAATATGCTTTTCTCCCAATTTCTTCCTGTTTATCCATTCATTAAGACAAAATATCTTTCGAATTCTAAAGAAGTATAATTTATTACCTGAAACCACTGAAGTTTGAAAGAATATTTAATCCTTTCTTTTCATCTTCCAGTTCACTCTTTCACTATAAGAAGGTATGTGTAAGGCATCAGCTTCAAACAAAATAGCCAACAAAGTGCTATTTGCAGCTGACTTTTCCTTGACAAAGACAGTGACAGGAGTCCACCATGGAAGCTCACCTCTACAAATATGCATAGTTGAAACTTTAGTAGTTGGTTCTAACTGTTCAAATAAATTTGGACAACCCAAAAGAAAGAAGGAGGAAGAGGGAAGGAAAAACAGAGACAAAGTCAGGCAATCAGTGACACAGAGACATAGACAAAAGTGGAGAGAGAATCCAAATAAGTTTATGAGGTATAATAAGCAGACATTTTGATTTGGTCAAGACAAATTTGTTTGAATATAATTGGTTGTCAACATTTAGAAATCAAGAGGTTTACCCAGAACAATCTTGCTGTGTTCATCTGTTTGCATTGCACTAAAAGAATACCTGAGACTGGGTTATTTATAAAGAAAATAGATTTATTTGTCTGTGGTTCTTCAGACTGTACCAGCAGGGCACCAGCATCTGCTTCTGGTGAGCCCTCAGGTAGCCTTTACTCATGATGGAAGTCGAAGGAGAAGCAGGCATGTCACAAGGAGAAAGTAAAAGAGAGAGGGAGCAAGAGAGAAAGGAGAAGATGCTGGACTCTTTTTTAGCAATCGGATCTCATAGTAACTAATAGAGCTAGAACTCCCTCTTAACCATAGGAGGGCACCAAGCCATTCATGAAGGATCTGCCCCCATGACCCAAACACCTCCCACTAGGCCCCACTTCCAACACTGGGGATCACATTTCAACATGAGATTTGGAGGGGACAAATATCCAAACTATATCACTTGTTTTATGGCTCCTGTTAAAAAGCAAGAGCTGGTAACACTGAAACTGCAGCTTTGCATGCACTTTACCAGTCAGTCCTGAGTGCTCCATGATTCTTTAGAGTAGAAATCTTTCCAGTTAACCCACTGTCTTTCTGAGCTATTTTACTTCCTTATGTTTGTCTCCATGGTCCCTACAAGCATTTGAGTTTGTGATCTTTGATAGAATTGTGTCTTTTTGTAACACCTAAAGGCATACTTGCCTTTTAAAAATGGTCAAGGATGTTACAGCCTCAGTGTACATGCTATGACTTCTCATTTCCTCAGCTATAGTATATGTATAATACAGTGCTTAGAACTATTTTATACAGCCTCAGATTCCTTTTCAACACAGAGCACCAGGTAGCCACTAATAATCAGAGATGATGCATAAGATAAACAATCATTACTATAAAACCAAATTATACTATTAGTAGTATTGAACATCAGATGGGTGTTAATTCATATCTGTCTCCACCATTGCTTACTAAATGTTGCCCTAACATTAGAAAAATTCTAAGAAGTTACAAAAATCATTGTTAACAAGATAATTACAAATGCTATAAAATGCAACTTTGATGTTAAAAATCACTTAGGGAGGCCAGGCATGGTGGCTCATGCCTGTAATCCCAGCATTTTGGGAGTCTGAGGTGGGTGGATCACTTGAGGTCAGGAGTTCAAGATGAGCCTGGCTAACATGGTGAAACCCCGTCTCTACTAAAAAATACAAAAATTAGCCAGGTATGGTGGTGGGCGCCTATAATCCCAGCTACTTGGAAGGCTGAGACAGGAGAATCACTTGAACCTGGGAAGTTCAAGGTTGCAGTGAACTGAGATCATGCCACTGCACTGTAGCATGGGTGACAGAGTGAGACCCTGTCTCAATTTAAAAAATAATAACTTAGGAGCTCATTGATTCCTCCGTTTACTCAATGGCATAACTCAACACATTACTCAATACCTATAGTGTATTGGAAGAGATATAAAGAGAATCATGAACACAGATTCCACCATCAAGAGCTACCTTTAATAGGAAATTAAAGATAGACAATTTGAATAACTGTAAAGCAAAGCTGAGAGTAATAAGTGAGATAGCAAAAATGCAAACAAAATGTATGGCAATCATGCTCAAACTTCTATGTGCATCAGAATCACTTTGAGAACTTGTAAAAATGTAGCTGCCCTCACTGAATCTGATTCAATGGATTTGGAATATATCTCTTACATCTATATTTTTAACCAAAGATGGAGAACTACTATTGTGTGGGATTCAAGGGTCAGAAGAGGTGACTCCCTGCTGGAGATCAGAAAAATTCCTAGAAGAAATAGCATGTGAGTCAGGCCTTATATTGGAGAGGCTTTGGCTAGGTAGAGTTGAAAATTCTGAGAAGAAAGATGAGCGGCTATATATAGGAAAAGAAATTTTAAATTCATTTCGATTTGTAGAGGCAGAAAGGGTGTGATACCTTTTCTCATCCCTCATAAGGGTTAAGGCTGACACTCCTATAATGAAAGACAGTTAACAGGAAAAAAGCATAACAAATGTATATAATCAAAGTTTTATGGGATGTAGGAGCCTTCAGAATGAAGACTTAAAAGACACAAGAAGAAACTGTCTGCTTTTGTGCTTATATTCCATGAAGAGTGGACAGCCAAGTAGAAATGTGATTGGGCACAAATTGAATGATCGAATAGTAATAGACTGAGTTGGGAAACTCAGAAAGGCCTGTCTGTTCAGGTTCTTCTTGACCTCTCTGTGTGGCCTTCCTTCTTCCCACATATAGGGTAGGACCCCTTCTGGAATGAGAGTCTTATGACCTGCTATCAGACAAGAGGAGGTCAAAGAATTTCTTCATGGTCAGCTCCTAGAAGAAAGATGGAAGAAGGCTAGAGTAACATTTTCAAACTTTATGGTTTGCTTTGGGGAAATGGAGTTTTAGTTTCTCTGACTTATCTTGGGAAAGAGGAATTCTGATTTATATGAGTCACTCTGGGGGAGATAGAGTGGCAAGAGACGAGAGGGCAGAAGAACGTCAGAGAGACCTTGGTTCTGAGGTTACTTCTGAGACCTTCCAATGTACTTTAGCTCAAATTACTCAGCATGCCAAAGTGCCATATTTTGGGGTATTATTTTCTGAACCACAACATTCTTCTTCCTTCTTTAAGAAGAAACTTCCTGAAGTTTCACAGTCCAGAAATTGGGTTGCTGGATTGTCTCATAAGCAATGGAACCAATCTCTCAGCTCCAAGAATAGACCAGTCCAGTGAAACTGTTAAGTCTCATTCCCCAAGGTGATGTTGCCGATGGGCTTACTTCAAAGTGAGGCCGCTATGCAGTGTGAGCAGTTACATACTTACTAAGAGGCATTTCCATGAAAATGAAAGAAAAGCAAAGGTCAGTGTTTAGAAGAGACTACAAACTATTTTCTGAGTCTGGAGGATAGCCAGTTGACAAGATTTCTAGATTTGAGCTTGATGCATTTTCTGTGGGAGTGGAGGCAGGCAGGAGCAACCTGACGGATTTTTCTAGTTTGCAGTTTGCATTAGGTGAACTTTTGTAAGCAGTCCATACAGCAAAAGGCACAGAGTTTGTGTATATGTAAGCTGATCTGGTGATTTTTCTGAAGTCCATATCAAGTGGTCAAGCATCAACTTGCAGGGCTTCAGGAAAAGTACACTTTTAATTTCAACAATTCCACACAAGAGATTGTGAGAAAAACCTGGAAGTATTAGTTTGGAGACATCTTGGAAGACACTAAAAAAATTCAGGATCCAGTCCAGATTTCAGGTGGATGACAACCCTACAAAAATAATGAGCTAGAGTCTAATAACGAATTCACTATACTTTTCTTCTAAAGTATCATATTTATATCGATAGTCACCCCCATTTCTAGCAAAGATATTCAAAGTAAAATCTATTTGTTTGCAAAATCAGTTTTGTCTCATTAAAGTTGGCTTGATTATTTATGTTAGTACAGTAACACTAGTGATCGGCCACATAAGATCTTTTTAAGTTTGCTTTGCTTGAACGTTTTATAAGGAATCTGAGATTGGACTTTTAAAAACATATGAAAGCTACAGAGCCAAGCCAAAGATTCAATGTCACATTTCACCTATAATACCTATATATTTGAGTAAATTTATTTCTGCTCATGGTTTCCAAAAACATTCAAAGGTTACTGGGCATGTGACAAAGGGACATTTTTTACCCACCTGTAAGGCAGTCATGTGAACCATGTACTCAAGGTATGAGACCAGTTTCTCCAAGGTGGGCTTTCTTGCCTTTCTGAAGTTTACCTTACTTTCTCAAAATTGTCTGGTCATATTTTTAAATATGTCATTCCAGTCAAGCCTTAGTAAGATAACAAGTGTTTCCACTTGTATCACAAAGAGAATATTTTCTTATTGAACTTATGCAAATAACTACATTGCCATAAAAACGAGAATACTCGCAAATAGTTTCCAAATTTTGGAGATACCAGACAGGGAGAAAAATAAAGTTTTCATTCTGTTTACCAATGTATATTTGACCAAATTGCTGTAACATATATATAGCTTAAAAACAAAACAAAACAAAACAGTTTATTTAAATCCAGAAAAGTAAAGATTTAAGTAATCAGCAAAATTTTGAGTATGTAATCATAAAAAATTCTTATCAGTTCATTTAGACCCATGTAATTAATTCTTACTCTATTTGATCTTGATGAGCACATTCACAAAGTCACTCAGTTTATTTATTAGAACTCTGGAAATTCTCACCCGGTCCAATAGTATAATCTTAAAGTTATCAGAAACCTGTACATTTCAGAGTTCTTTCTATCCTTTCCATTAATATAATTAAAGAAACAATTTTGGACCGCAGCTGATTGACAATGCTTTTAAATAAAAATCAAAGTAAAACAATAACTATTTAAATGTCAAAAACTTAAAATGGCCAAGATTAGAAACCTGATGAGAGAAATTGATGATAAAATTTGGTTGTTTCTGTGGCATAAAACATTTTAACATAATAACCAAAATTATATTAGGACTATAGACTTCTAGGAATTTTATACAATTTTGAAACATTCATATTACTACCATCTGTAAATATAACTTAAAGAAAGTTTAGCATCACTTACTGTTTGTTGGACAATGCTTCCATATACTTTAATATATCAAATAAGCCTAATTGCTTTAGTATCTCTCTTTGTATAAAATATCAAGCGATTCTCCTACCTCAGCCTCCTGAGTAGCTGGGATGACAGGCGCATGCCACCATGCCCAGCTAATTTTTTGTATTTCTAGTAGAGACAGAGCTTCACCAAGTTGGCCAGGCTGGTCTCGAACTCCTGATCTCGTGATCTGCCCACCTTGGCTTCCCAAAGTGCTGGGATTATAGGCATGAGCCATTGCGTCCAGCCTAGAAAGAATTTTTATGTTCATTTATAGACTTAAATATATTTACCTTCTGTATACCTTATAAAAACAAGATGTCTTATAGTTTAAACCAATGACTAGTAATTAATGTGTCAGTATTTTAACTTATAAATAATGCAGACATTTAATAACCATCACTTAATTTCACTTTAAAGTTTCAGGATACCAAAAATATTTTTGAAACTATTTTTAAGTAGATATCTTTTCTAAAACATAAATATTATTGAAAAGTTTACTTACAAACTTTTATTCCACTTATATCTTATTGAATTTACTTATTCTTAACAATTGTGCTTGAATAGGTCATGAAAACAGGCTAACCACAATCTATTTTTTCTTTTGAAAAAAAGTGAAACTGATCCAAATCTGTATTAGCTAGCCTTGTCTTAACCAAGGCCTCTGACTCTGAACATATTTATGCTCCTCAGTCCTCACCTCTAGTCATCCTGGGTTTTGAGCACTCACGTGGTGCCCAGGGTGGCTGCAAATGGCAGAGCACATCTGGATCTTTGACCCACATACCAGGGGTAGAGCACAAGCCAAAGGACAGAGGTCAAACAGCTGTGAAGATAATGCCTGGGTCACCAGGAGACACAACTGGGCCAGGGAGGACAGGACTATCCTGGGCTTGGCCCTGCACTGTGACTAGCAGCCCAGGTGCTATAGATACACAAATGTCTTCAGGCTGTACCATGGCCACCTGCCCAGACCCCAGAATCCAGGACTTCATACTAAAATAAGCTCACAGCAAGATGTATGTAAGGTTTCAGGAGAGCCCAGCAACTGGCTCCCATAGCTTCAGTCCACCAATAAATCAGGCAAGTATCAAAAATATCACAGAATAAATTATTAAACATAATTTTTTTCTTGCTCTCATGACTAATATATATCAAGTAATTGGTTCTGCTCTTAGGTTTGATTTATCATTTTATGATGTTAAAACATTTAGGAGCCACAACTTAAACCTGTCTAACCAGCAATCCCAGGCAAAAATGTTTGTATTATATTTGATGCTGACAATTCAGAACACATTCCTACTTTTATATGACCAAAAAATTTAAAATTAGCTTTATTTACCAAAGATTATCTCATATCACATGAAACAAAGGCCTTAGTTTCTATTTTTCCTTTTTGATAAAATACTTGTGTTTTTTGATTTTTTTTTTCTGACAGTCATCTCCCTGAAGTCTGTATTTCCAAAAGATATCTATAGTTCTAATGAAGACAAAAGATAAGGATAGTTCTAGAGAAGACAGGGTAATTTACATCTCATGGGCACAGGGAAATTGCAAGTTCTTTGAAGAAGGAGTCTGAGGCATGTTTGCCTATGATCAGAGCTCAATCTTATGGAGGCTGTGGGCTAGATTTGAGGCTGGTGATGAAAAAGACATATAGTGGCTGTCTGAATGTTTCCAAAGATCACTTGGAATGGTATAGGGAAGTACACAGATGGTCCTAGGATAAAATTCAAAAGCTTATTCAAAATAAGGGGCTGAATATCAGAAAGCTATATTTTGGAGACCGATATAATTAGATACGTGCATTTTCAGTTTTGCTTTGGTTTAATCTTGGGTCTCTCAAAACGAAGATAAAAGCATAAGAGTAAAATGCCACAAGCTTAGTGTAATTTTTTTTTAGAATATACCTCATTGCATGGACATTTTATTGAAGCTGGTGGATGACCTAATGTCAACTAGCCCATTCTATGCCCAGCTCATTCTAAAATGGAAGTCATATTTTTCAGTGGTGAGCATGCTATTAGCTCTTAAGTGCCTGAACTGTGTCCTCCAGTCAAGACTTTGACTATGAGATCCCTTTAGCTAACTTAATCAATGATTTTCCAGTTTCTGTCTGACCCCAACAGATGCCTGAGGCCTTCCTCACTTAAGTGCACAAGAAAAAGAGACAAAGGGTTAAAACCCAGATACCTATTATTCCAAAAACTGGAGTCTGCATCCCCTGCAACAATAATTACTTAATGAACTGCTGTCAGTTACTTTTAAAACTGTATCTCTTGTCAGTGACTTGTCAGCCACTTGAAACCCAAAGGTCAAGTGCCTTCACACAGCACAAACTAACCCTTGGTAATCCTCAAAGCCAAAGAGGTTAGGGAATGCAAAAGATAGCAGAGCTTCAGACCTGAGAGAAACTTATTCATGACTCTTGGAGCTATGTGCAGAAGACAGAGTTCTCCCAAAGGGGGTCAATAGTGCCTTTCCTGGATTTCTCAAGAGGTTTTAGTGTCACAGGATGTCTCCTTCATGTCCCTTCATGTGGTTGTCAGAACCTTGATGTTTCCTGTTAGTAATCTTATATCCACTCTTCACCAAAGGGACTTGAAGGGGAACATATCAAGGATTTAAGGAGACTGGACAGAAAGTCAAAGGTGACAAAAGGCAGGAGGAGGAACAGAAGTAAATGGAAGGAACAGTTCTTAGAGGAGCTAATTTGGGGAGATTTTAAGTTTCTCAAAAAGGTTAATGAAGTGCCCTGTTATCCTCATCAAATATCATGGCAACAAGAAAAGAAGCTGACAGAGGGACTGAGGATATAGATAGCAGGGATTTGAAAAAATGGGTTTCAGTTGACTGAGAAGCTCTCACAGGAGATGCAGGATCCAATAGACAGAAGAGAGAGGCCTACAAAAATTTATACTCTGAAGATCAGCTTTCCATTAAGCCAGCTTTGGACCATAGAGCTCTTAAAAAAAAAAAAAAAAAAAAAACATATTGCAAATCTCTTGTCAGATTTCGACAAGGAAAACAGCAAATATTCCTGACTTTGGGGGAAGGGAAGATATTTGCATATTAGAGGTCTAGGGTAAATACTACTCAAACTTTTCTTTCTTTTTTAAATTCAGGGCACATTTCTGTTTCTGTAAATACTCAGTTTTTGAGACAAGGATAGTTGTTGGGTGGCGGTGGTGTTATAAAGATAGGGTCTCACTCTGTCACCCAGGCTAGAGTACAGTGGCATGATCATAGCTAACTGCAGCCTTAAATTCCTGGGCTCAAGTGATCCTCGTGCCTTGGCCTCTCAAAGTACTGGGATTACAAGTGTGTGTCACCATACCCAGAAAAGGTTAGTTGTTTTTAATTCCTCAATAATTAGTTTGCAGCCTGAATGCTATCAAGGGAGCACCCATCTATCCAATTGTATTATCATTTGTTTGCTCCTTTATGTCAGGAATCAGGTTTACAACTAAGAAGGAAATCAAAAGATTTCTGTGTTCTCTATTTAGAACTGTTAGTCTTTATAATGTTTTAATAAATTGTTTCTTTTTCCTTCTGAGTATACAGCTCCATTTTAGCTTAGTAGAGAAAGCCAAACAAATAAGAACCAAAGTTATATCTGACAAGTAATTCAAGACAAAAACTAACAAGTCTTTTGAGGCTTAACTAAGGTTGCCAAAGAGAAAGCAAAAAGGTACAGCCTGTTCAAGATCCAGAGTACTCCAAATGACAGCGAGAAGTTAGAAAAGCTTAGACAGCACATTGAGAGCTGGCAGTAGTCAATTTGCTGAGCCACAATGGGGTGTATGTAACACACATTTCTCTCTGGCCATTTTCTTGGGGCTCCCAACCTTATGATTGGTTGGCTGCCTGCACACAAAGCCCTAATAATCAAAATTCTCCAATAGACAGAGTGTTAAAATGTGACAAATGAGAAAACAAAGACTGTTCATGGAAGGGGAAGGACCAGAAATTAATGGACACCTAAAACCAAAAGTCATAATTCAAACTAATTCAAACAAATGCTTCATTCTTGAGCTAAAGGAATTTACTAAGGAAATTGAACTAGATTTAGAGAAAGGGAATTTTAAATCTGGGGACCAGAAATGCAAAAGATTCGGACTGTCAGGGACTCCCGGGAAGTTGAGAGAGTATAAGAGGGCAGAGAGGAGAATTTGTGGGTGGATTTGAATTTTAATTTTGTTTCTAATCCGATTTCTGCTTTTTAATCTTATTAAGGGAGTATCTAAGGCTAGCTTTTATACTCCTTTGTGTCCATTTTTAAATTTGATTTTCCCATAGGTACCAGAAATATAGTTGTTTGGGATGAGAGCTCTCTAAAATAATTTGTTCTTTATTTATGTATTTATTTATTTTGAGATGGGGTTTTGTTCTTGTTGCCTAGGCTGGAGTGCAATGGCACAATCTCGGCTCACTGCAACCTCCACCTCCTGGATTTAAGCAATTCTGCCTCAGCCTCCTGGGTAGCTGGGATTACAGATGCCTAGCTACTTTTTTGTATTTTTAGTAGAGGCAGGGTTTTACCATGTTGGCCAGACTGGTCTCGAACTCCTGACCTCAGGTGATCCACCTGCCTCAGCCTCCCAAAGTGCTGGGATTACAGGCGTGAGACACTGCACCTGACCAATTTTGCTCTTTTTAAATATAACCCATTATTTTTTAGAATTGACTCAAACTAATAAGTTCATGGAGAGATGCAAGGTAACTTTCCATGTTTAGAATCTCATGGCCAAACAAACAAAAAACGTCACCAGAGTTACTGAATCTCAGAACCAGTTTATACAAATGGTTTTTTCATGTTAATCTGAATTTGGAAAGGAAGTAACAAACAAATTTTTACTTTACATTCTTGACAAGATTCTAGAGGCAAGAATCTGGGACAGCTGACATTGGTAAAAATTCTGACCTTTTTATCTGGCTTTTTGTTGGTTGCCTGGGAGTAATACCTGTATGCTCCAAAGTGAGTCAGGCATCTCAGGCATCCCATATTGGACACCAGAAAGAGTAGTGGCAAAAATGGTGTGATGCCTTTTCTCACCCCTCATAAGGCTGACTCTCCTATAACAAAAGACAAGAGGAGAAGAACATAACATGAGAGCCTTCAGAATGAAGACTGAAAGGCACAAGGAAAAACTGTCCATTTTTTGCTTACATTCCATGAAGAGTGGACAGCCATGTAAGAGTGCGATTGGACAAAGGGGAATAATCCAGAAAGCCCTGTCAGTTCAAACTCTTCTTGGCCTCTGATATGGTATAGCTGTGTCCCCACCCAAATCTCCTCTTGAACCACAGTTCCCATAATCCACATGTGTCATGGGAGGGACCAAGTGGGAAGTAATTGAATCATGGAGCTGATTACCCCCATGTTGTTCTCATGACAATAGTGACTGGATCTGCATGAGATATGATGGTTTTATAATGGGCTTTTTTATGTTTGGGAAAAATCCCCATTGCTTGACACTCATTCAAATCTGCTAACTTCATCTGTAAGATACAGATATGATGGTTTTATAATGGGCTTTTCCCCCATTGCTTGACACTCATTCTGTCTCCTGCCACCCTGAGAAGAGGTGACTTCTGCCATGATTGTAAGTTTCCTGAGGCCTCCCCAGCCATGTGGAACTGTGAGTCAATTAAACCTCTTTTCTTTATAAAATACCCAGTCTTGGGTATTTCTTCATAGCAGTATGAGAATGAACTAATAAAGTAAATTGGTACCAAGGTAGAGGGGCATTGCTGTGAAAATACCCAAAAATGTGGAAGCAACTTTGGATATGGATAACAGTCAGATGTTGGAACAATTTGAAGGGCTCAGAAGAATAAAGGAAGATATGGGAAAGTGGAACTTCCTGGAGACTTGTTGAATGGCTTTTGCCAAAATGCTGATACTGGTATGGACAATGAAGTCCAGGCTGAGGTGGTCTCAGATGGAGATGAGGAACTTGTTGGGAACTGGAATAAAGGTGATTCTTGCTATCCTTTAGCAAAGAGACTGGTAGCATTTTGCCCTTGTCCCTTAGATCTGTGGAACTTTGAACTTGAGAAAGATGATTTAGGGTATCTGGCAGAAGAAATTTCTAAGTGACAAAGTGTTCAAGAGAAAGCAAAGCATAAAAGTTTGGAAAATTTGCAGCCTAATGATATCATAGAAAAGAAAAAACAATTTTCTAGGTAAAAATTCAAGCCTGCAGCAGAAATTTGCATAAGTAAGAGGAATCAAATGTTAATTACCAAGACAATGGGGAAAATGTCTCCAGGGTATGTTGAAGACCTTAACAGCAGCCCCTCCCATCACAGTCCTGGAATCCAAGGAGGAAAAAATGGTTTCATGGGCCGGACCCAGGCCCCCCCTGCTCTGTGCAGCTTCAGGACATGGTGCCCTGTGACCCAGCTGCTTCAGCTCCAGCTGTAGCTAAAAGGGGCCAAGGTATAGCACAGGACATTGCTTCAGATGATGCAAGTCCCAAGCCTCACAGCTTACATGTGGTGTTCAGCCCCCAGGTGCACAGAAGTTAAGATTTGAGGTTGGGGAACCTCCACCTAGATTTCAGAGCATGTATGGAAATGCGTGTATGTACAGGCAGAAGTTTGCTGCAAGGACTGAGCCCTCATGGAGAACCTCTGCTAGGGCAGTGCAGAAGGGAAATGCCCCAACACAGAGTCCTCACTGGGGCACTACCTAGTGGAGCTGTGAAAAAAGGGCCACCATCCTCCAGACCCCAGGATGCTAGATCCACTGACAGCTTGCATTATGCACCTGGAAAAGCTGCAGACACTCAACGCCAGCCCATGAAAGCAGCCGGGAGAGGGGCTACACCCTACAAAGCCACAGGGGCAGAACTACTCAAGGCCACGGAAGCCCAACTAATGCATCAGCATGAACTGGATGTGAGACATGGAGTCAAGGAGATCATTTTGGAACTTTAAGGTTTAATGACTGCCCTATTGGATTTCAGACTTGCACGGGGCCTATGGCCCCTTTGTTTTGGCCTATTTCTCCCATTTGGAATGGGTGTATTTACCCAATGCATGTACCCTAATTGTATATGGGAAGTAACTAATTTGCTTGATTTTACAGGCTAATAGGCAGAAGTGTCTTGCCTTGTCTCAGATGAGACTTTGATCTTGGACTTTTGGATTAATGCTGGAATGAGCTAACACTTTGGAGGACTGTTGGGAAGGCATGATTGTGTTTTGAAATGTAAGAACACGAGATTTGGGAGTGACCAGGGGCAGAATGGTATTGTTTGGCTCTTTGTCACCACCCAAATCTCATCTTGAATTGTAGTTCCCATAATCTCCACACATTGTGGGAGGGACCTGGTGGGAGGTAATTGAATCATGAGGGCAGTTACCCCCATATTGTTCTCATGATAGTGAGATCTCACAAAATCTGATGGTTTGGTAAGAAGTTTTCCCCTCTTTGCTTGGCACTCATCCTCTCCCCTGCCACCCTGAGAAGAGGTGCCTTCTGCCATGATTGTGAGTTTCCTGAGGCCTCACCAGCCATGTGGAACTGGGAGTCAATTAAACCTCTTTCCTTTATAAATTACCCAGTCTCTGGTATTTCTTCATAGTAGCATGGGAACAAACTAATATAGCCTCTGTGCATCTTTCCTTCTTCCCAGAGACAGAGTAGGGCCCCTTCTGGTATAAGGGTCTTAAGAGCTATTATTGGACAAGGGTGGATCAGAGAATGTCCTTACACCCATCTCCTAAACAGAAGAGTAAGGAGGGTTAGAGTAGTATTTTTCTAGGTTTATAGCTGGATTTGTGGAAAAGGGGTTCTAGTTTCTATGACTGGCCTTGAGGAAGAGAAATTTTGGTTTCTGTGACTTGCTTCAAGAAAGAATGTGAGAGAGAGGGCAGAAGCTCAGAGGGATCTTGGTTCTGGGGCTTTCCAATGTCCTGTAGTTCAAAGTACTAAACACGTCATAGTGCCATACTTTGGAGTATTGTTTCATGAGCCTTAGCAGATTGATCTAATTAGACTGATAATAAAGAAATATATAAAACTAAACAAAAGACAGTGTAAACAGCCACTCTTATAAAAAATGTAATTCCTTGGCTCGTGTTTCTATTGTTTATATTGATTCAAAAAGAACTGATATTTTTATTACTTCCAGAATAAATTTAATAATAGTGAAATGTTTATATTTTACCATGTAATGATCTTTTAACAGTTGATGGAATCCTATACTTGTAAGCTTCATTATTGTGAATTGCTTATACCTTAATAAAATTGAATTCATTTTACATATTAGCTAATTGAATATCACTAGCTGAAATGGAAATGTTTTATAATGATGGTGCATAGCAACAAAAGATTGATAGTTCTTTAATACTTTAGTATTCTAATACTCAATAGTTCTCACAGCATGTAATACAGGACAATTGTTGATTTTCCACAAGCTGATCCTTAGTAGTTGATCTTGATGCAACTCTTCTGAAACTCCTTTCAGTAGTTTAAAGGCAAAGATGGACATAATGTACTACATGTGCTAAAGAATTTAATTTTTTAAACTCAGCATACTAAAGGACCTCAACTTATTTATTCTACACAGCAAATTTGTTACCCTGCACAATAACATACAAGTAAATAGTGACATTGTAGGGATAGTACCATGTTTTAAAAAGTGTGAAATAGAATCATAAAGAGTGTGAAATTACAAAAAGTGAAGATGCACATTTGGACAGTCCCATGTTATTCTATGCCACCAGTTTCCTGGATGGAGAGTGACATAAACAGAGATGAAACAAAAGAGAAGAAATGCCTGATTATCAGAAAAAGGAAGTATTTAACGTTAGGAAAAATATCTAATGTAAATGACAAGTTGACGGGTGCAGCAAACCGACATGGCACATGTATACCTATGTAACAAACCTGCACGTTGTGCACATGTACCCTAGAACTTGAAGCATAATTTAAAAAAAGAAAAAGGAAGTATTTCTTAGATATTCATTTAAATCTCAAGTGTGTTACTGTTCTATATACTTAATAGAGATTACAAGTAACAAAAAAGGCATTCAGGAATAGCAAAACACAGCTGACTTTGGCATATATCTAATTATATATATTGCAGAGAGTATTCTTGGTTGGAAAATTAGGTAGTTTCAAAGATGCTGGGTAGCATTTAGATAGTCTCACTACTTTAGATAGTCTTACTACTTACTACTTTAATGATACTCAATTGTCCAATTTGGGTATCTATACAAAATAAAACTTTGTTAAGCCCTTTATTCTTCCATTTATTGTATCAGTTCCAGGAGTTCCACTTGTAAAATTCCTCATTATATGTGAAATCTATAACACAGTCAATAATATACTCTAATTACTTATTTGCAAGAGAGTATTGTATTTCTAATTTGGCTTTTCCAGCCAAAGAGTTAAGAATGCCAATTTAGATAAATCTAATTCCCAGTCATTAAAATGTTTTCTTGGGTATAAAGGATGGAATTCTGTATCTGTTTTTTAAGTCTAACTAATTAAAAACTGTACTGAAACCATCTTTTAAAAACTAATTTTCTCACCAATAGTAGCAGACAGTGCAGATAGAAGCCTGTTACAAAACAACATGAAAATCAGGCATTTTAACTATGTTCCTAACTTGTTAAAACACCCACCCCCCCAACCCCCCCACAGACACACACAGATAAGAATCAAGGAGATAAGCATTTTCAACTTTCAGCTCACTTGGTAGATTAAGCAAGTGTAAGATTGGCTATTTGAAGTATTCGCATTTTGGACTGCACACTATAAAGTGATAAAAATCAGTTTTTCTTAGCTTCCAGGATTAATTGTTGGGCAGTGGGTTGTTTTTAATTAGGTTATCCAACAAAAGATAGTAATCTCAGGCAAAATCTCTCAGGTTAATCTTTTTTAAAAGAAAAGATACAGATTTATCCTCTTATTATTTTCAGCCAATTGATTATAGGATCTCTTAGTCTGGCGAAACACTGTTTCTCTATATGCACAACACTCCTGACAACAAGGGTGTGGAGTTCTTCCATACCAGGCAATTCTCTAATTCTCCACACAACAGCTGGGTGTCCTAGCATTTAATCCAATTCTGACACCATCTCAGTGTAGTTAGTTTGAGAGTCTACCAATTAGAAGGCTTAGTATGACAACACTGAACCCAATACAGGTGTCAGTTGTAAGCCTGGGCCTCGCATACTTCTGAAGGACTAGCTATAGATTGGGGATTTGTACAACCCCGTTCTCAGGTGTGATCATGTGCTAAAATGGCTCACAGATCTCAGGGAAGCACTGTACTTACATTTACCAGTTTATTATAAACTCAGTAACAGCCAGATGGAAGAGATGAATGGGGCATAGTGTGGGAGTGAGGGCATGGGGCTTCACTATCCTGCCTAGGTACACCACCCTCCCAGCATTTTGGTATGTTCACCAGCCTGGAAGCTCGTCAAATTTTGTTGAAGAGTTTTTAGTTAGCCTAATCTTTTCTCCTACCTACCTCCTCTTTAGAATCATTCTAATCATTTAGTCTTTCTGTCGAACAGCCCCATTCTGAAGCTATCTAGGCCCGCACCCACCCACGCTCATTGTCTCATTAGCATAAACTCAAGTATGATCAAAAGGCGTGCTTATGAATAACAAAGTACACTCCTATCAGCCAGGAACAGAGGACAAAGACCAAATACACTGTTTATTATACCATATTGAGTTCATTTAACTGCAAACTAGATGAATCTATTGCTATTACTTAAGTAATATTTACATTTTCATTACAAGAGAAAACTTTTAATGAAAATAAATCTCAACAATGATTCTAATATTATCTAGTCACTCCCTATTCTTTCTCTATTTTAATTTAAAAAGTGTATAATTCCTGTATTTAATGTTACTATCAGTCTTCCTAACCAAATATGAAGTATCAATGTTCACAACGATAAATTTATTTTCTTTTTTTTTTTTTTTTTTTTTTTTGAGATGGAGTCTGGCTCTGTCGCCCAGGCTGGAGTGCAGTGGCCGGATCTCAGCTCACTGCAAGCTCTGCCTCCCGGGTTTAGGCCATTCTCCATTCTCCTGCCTCAGCCTCCTGAGTAGCTGGGACTACAGGCGCCCGCCACCTCGCCCGGCTAGTTTTTTGTATTTTTTAGTAGAGACGGGGTTTCACCATGTTAGCGAGGATGGTCTCGATCTCCTGACCTAGTGATCCGCCCATCTCGGCCTCCCAAAGTGGATAAATTTATTTTCTAATATCTCATCATGCCAGCTCTTCAATCCTATAGCCTAGTTGGTACGTGTAGTTTCTCTTCCCTTCAAAAGAGTCAGTTAAGACATTACTAGTTTCAAAAATGTGTGTGTGTGTGTGTGTATGTGTGTGTATATATATATATAAAATATAAATATATATATATATTTTTTTTTTTTTTTGGCAGCCCAGCTTTGTCTCTCCTATGATAGTCTTATTGGATTTGGAGGAGTTGTTTCATTCCATCATGTATAATTTTGGTCTGACAGTAAACCCAAGTATTTGCCAGCCATTTGAGTAGTCAAAGGAGCCGTAAGTTTTCTCTCAACATTTTCGTACAGTCCAGAGAGGACACATGATCTAAGCTTGGCCAATTGGATGCTTTTTTGTGGTTTTGAGTCTTGAGTAAGGGCGCAATGAAGGATAACAGATTATTCATCACACAGGAAGAGGCCAGCCAGACTTTCTTCTATGAGCCATTGCTGTTCTTCCTGGCCACAGTTCACATGGTCTTCCTGTCTTAATTCTCTGGGCTCCTTGTAGTCTTCCAATATATATATTTTTGACTTAGCTAAAGACTCTTGTTTGCAATCCAAATCTTATCAGTTATAGGACTATTACTTTACTTTACCCAGTGTAAGAAAAATATAACTTTTAAGAATAGAAGAATAATACCTGTAAGTTGAATGTTACTAATTTTTTTAAATGTCTGTATTTAGACCAAGAATATAGCAATAAAATGTGGTATCATTCTACTGGAAAAATTATGTAAGATATGAATGTTACAGGGAAATAAAAAGGTCAGCACATACAAACATTTCACTTCTAGCCTTAATGACCCACATTATAAAATTATTTCTAAAAGAAAGAAAGTATATACAGTTAAATATAAGTCTTACCTTTATAGATAAACTTTTGTGCTTTCCCTGTAAAAACATTTGTGGTAATGTACATACATAAACTATCTACACTTCACATACTTTTTAAGTACTGTTTGTGGAACCTGCTTATTAAAACTCTGACTTTTCAATTTGTAATGTAGGAGTAAGTAACTATAAGACACAAAAAACAAGGGCAAGACAAAGGAAAAGGAAAAGAAATTAATAGTTTATGTGTGCTTCTTAAACTAGGCTTTACATTAGGTATTTGAAATATATAATGACATTTAATCTCCATAATAACTCTGTGACAAAGTAAGATTTCATTCATTTTACAAATGCAGGAACAGAACAATGATCAAGTAAGTTTTTTCAAGATCATAGAGCTGGCAAGGCATCAAAATGAGATTCAAACCTGTTTACTCCAAAGTCCATGTACTTATTGCCATATGAGAAGAAAAATATACAGTAGTAGATTAATTATATACATGCTCACACAGATTCAGATATGTACATATACTGTATATATCAACATATATAAACATGCATAAATGTGTGCATGTTATTGAATTATTGCATTGCAAATATACATGTGTGCACACAAATGTGCATGTGTATTTGAAATGCAATAATTCAATAAGATGTATTTGTAAAAAGAATGAGTTTAAATTTTTTCAACATTTCTTATTCCATCTGGGAGTTTCTACAGTAACACATTTTTAGAGAACCCTGACCATATCCTATTTAATTGAATTCAATTCTTATGAATATTCCTGCACGAAGAATGAATGTCTTCATTGAAGCATAGGGGTTATAAGAGTAGGAATTATTTAATATAAGCAAGTGATACCTTAGAAATACAGGCATATATACATAAAAGGTAATTCATCTATATTTGTGCACTTTATTTTGTAGGCTACTGTGCCCAGCAATTTCAGCTAACATGACCAACTGACATGATATAGACAGCCTGCATTCTCCCATTACAGAAACAGAAATGCTTGGAAAAACAGGGCATTAGTTATCTATCCCTGAATAACAAATTGCCACCAAAATATTATCTCATCATTTCTGTGGGCCAGGAATTTAAGAACAGCTTAGCTGGATGGTTCTGGCTCTGGGTCCCTCATTAGGCTGCAATCAAGTTTCAGCTTGGGCTACAGTCATCTGAAGGGTTGGAAAGGGCTGGAGGATCCATTTCCAAGATGGCTCATTCACATGGCTATGGGCAGGAGGTGTCAGTTCCTCACTGCCTATGGGCTGGAGGCCTTAGTTTCTTGCCATATGGGCTGCTTATTGGTAAGCTAGCTTCCCCCGGAGAAGTAATTCAAGAAGGAAAGAACTACAAAGAAGTTGTGATATCTTTTTACGGCCTATTCTCCAAGTCATACATGATTACTTGAGCTTTATTCTAATCATTAGAAGCAAGTACCTAAGTTCAGCCCATACTCAAGCCTTTGTCTCTTACAGGGAGGAGAGTCAGAGAGTATCAAAGAGATTGTAGATATAATGTTTTTAAGTCACAGTTATCACAAAAAGTAAAATGCCAAAACAGTAGAAGGAAGCTAGGACACAGAGCTGATGGATTTCAGACCTGGAGATATTTTCTCCAGGTTAGGGGCTAAGGCTGTAATTTCACATTGGGGGAAAAAAAAAAAGAATCTTGGTCTTCTCCAATACCATGCAAATTATAAACTACTGACTCCACTACAAGAAACTAGGATCTTAGAAGGGTTGTGATATATACAAAAAAAGAAATGGAAAAAAAATTACTCAAGGGTTTCACCAGTATGTAAGGAAACTTAACATATGACCATGATTGTACTTCAGGGGATGGTCGAAAGGGGGATGTCTTTGATTAAGTTACTTCACCTCATTTATAAGCCTCTTTTCCTGTAAAATTTTGATATTACTTTCTTAAGCTATTTCACAAAAGTATTATAAGAGTAAACAGAAATTATGATAATGCGCTTTAGAAAAAAAATGCCATGTAAATATGAAATATAATAAGTGTCTAACAGTATCTATCATCTTTTTGGTTGTGAAATAAAGTCCTCCTTTAGTACGTTGGAAACAAAATTTAGATAAATTTATTATCTGGTGTAGCCCTTAATGCAAAATAGTTGATGACCATATCTTCATATGATTCACTCAACATTTGTTAAGTACCTATAATATGATATCCATGTTAAGTGAAAGATACAATGATAACCAGAATAGTTAGCAAGGTTGCCTTCATGCAGCTTATAGTTTAAATATTCTGCATAACAAACTTGTGATATAGTCAAAGTACTTATCTCCTAAGATAAGGAAACTGTGGCTCATTCCAACTATTTACCCAAGATCTAAGATCTCATTACTCAACTGTAGATAAAAGACAAAGCCTTGAAACAATACAATGCTCTTTCCTCTTTCCCGCATTTTTTCTATTTTTAACCTCCATTTGTATTCAACTCCCCCTCTCCCTCCACTTGTCACCTTCTGCTTATACCCTTCACTGCCCACTTAATTCTCTGTGCTGAGTTTTATCCTGACTGATTTGGTATCATCAATAATAATAATAGTAAGGCAAAAGTGAGTCTTCTGAAATAGATAGGGATTCCAAAAGAGATACTTTTATCAAATAGGTTGTAAGTACAAGTAAAATTTGCCTTAATCCCCTGGTATTAGATTTTTCATCCAAATAACAGCTTTGATCTGAGGCCAGCAAGCATGTCCCACCAGTCTTGCCCTTTGCACGGAGAAACAGACCACTGCCTACGAGATTTCCCTGAAGGCATCTTTGAATCTGAAAGTAAAGCTGCCTCGCCATCTAAAATGACCAGCATTCTTCCCCCACTTTACCTAACTTATATAAAGCAGCCTTTTAAATGCAAATAATATCTGATAGAGATTAATGTCAATTCACTTTTAGATATTGATAAATTTGACCCAATTGATTTATTATTCTCTTACGTGCAATAAGATACTAGAATTCCAGAAGAGGGAACCATAAATTTTCCTCAGTAACAAGCTCCTGAAAACAAAAAATATATTAGGAGTTCCTGCTGCTGTCCGGGCTTGTGAAGAAAAGGAGGTATTCATATCGTTTAACATGGCAAGCCTGAATGAGATGCATCAATATGATACTACATTATGACCTTTCTAAATACCCTAAAGACACTATTCGAATTGTCTAGTTCTTGCCCCTTCTCCTCTTCTTGTGTTCTGCATTTTATGTTCTATTGGGCAAAATTCTCTGTTGCTTTTCCTCTAAGCTGACTTCTTTTTCCATCTTCATTTTGTGAAACTGTTGAAAGCGCAGAGTCTAGAATTCTTAAATGTGCTATCCTTTAAATGAAAAAGATTATGTCTCAAGGTAAGTTTCTCAGCTAGTAATGTCTCAAGAGGGCTTTGTAGGAAGCACCCACATTTAGTTCAAGACACTGATAGCAATGGATGATGTGTGAGGAAGTGGGTTCTGCATGGATAGATTTGTGGCACAAGAAATTTGGCATAAAGCAACCAGCATGAGTTGTTTATCTCCTAGGTGTGAGGAATTTTTCATCAATCATGTGCATATTCTTATACAGTGTTCCTTGTAAGAGGTGCTCTATATTTCTTACAATGGCTGGTCTTTGATAAAGATGTTAAGGCTTGTCCAGTGTGTCTTATTGAAACTGTTCAGGTGATTTCTGTCTGGTTGTCACCTATGACATATTTACCTAAAGCTCATATGTTAATGAATCAGATGAGCTAATCACAAACATAATTTTAAAAATTGTTTCTCTAGAAACCATTTGCAAGGATTCTGGAAAGTTCCATCTTCAGCTTTTCCCTTCTTCTGCTGTCTGATAATACTTTAATAAAACTATGTACTTTTTATCAAGAAGTTTCATTATATTAATCATAACTCCTTCTAGAAAAAAGACAAAACAGGAACAATTATTCCCGATGGATATAGGTTGACATAGATGCCAGTATATATGTATAAATGAGTTTAACCAATTCGCTGGATCAAGTTAGTATTCAGCAAAATAATAGAGAGTCAATCAAATTATCAAACTGATTTTTTGGGGAAAAGGTCTTCGAGCAATTTCAATTCATAGCCAACATGTAGACATCAACAATTAGCAGATGCATCAATTTGAATCCCATGTATCTTTTTATTGCGAAATTAACTCTTAGCTTAAGACATATCTTACAGATTCCAGAAAACTGCTATGCTATAAAACAATGATGTGCTTTCTTCAGAAAACATAGTAAAGCAGTTAGCACATACTTAGAAAATTTAATTGTGATATCATTTAAAATAGTCATTAATGGATTAGATAAACTAGGTAAGCCAGTTTAAGTTGTTGTAAGTCATAAAGAAATAAAAATATAACCATAATTAATACATTTACCATAATCATTAATAATGACTTTAATTTAAATTTCCCAATTTTCACTGTAAAGTAGACTATTGGCTTATCTAAACTGGAGCAGAGATATTTTATTATCCCCCATTTTCAACACTTCTTTCAAAGTTATAAATGAAAGCCATACTTAAATTTCAATAATGGAGCCAAATGAGAGGTAGTCCTAGAAAGAAGGTGCCAAATAAGAATAAATGTGTTGAAAATGAAGTTTGCACAATGAGAACCACCTATTTAAAATTGAAAATTTTCCTGAGATGGCCTTTCCCTTTTTCCCTCCCCATACACATAATATCCAGCAACCACAATACCTTTTTATCTGAAACTGATCTAAAATAAATTTAACTAAAGCAGGAGCCATGTGCCTAGACTTCTCACTCCTGAGTCTATCACCAGTTCTGTGTGGGATCTGACGGAGTCACCGACTGTAGCTGCCTGTCTCTCTCCCAACTTCCTCACATGTAAGAATCTTGAGGAAATCTCCAATACTCCTTCTAAAGTTAATCTTTGAATAGTCTTTATAAAATGTTCTGGCCTTGTACAAAACCAACAGGATCTTCTAATCAGATGAAAGTAAACAGATTAGTAGAAATACATTTGTTATATTCAATACTAAGTTCCGTTTCCTTTTTACATGTAAACATGGTCTTCTGAATTCAAAATATTCCTTTCAGCCATGCAGGGCATAATTCCAGGTATATAGGAAAAAGGACTGGACATTTAGTGAATAAAAATGGAAAGCTAATGAATATGTAATGTACTCAGCCGAACTCTTCACCAGAGACATATCATTTATAATCCCCAGTTCTTCAGTTAATACGCAATTATAATTAAACCATGTGCATTTGATTTGCATTGTCAATGCACTTTGCCTGATAATGTGTTGGTTTTATCCTGTTTTTCTCAAGTACCAAGTTTTTCAATAATACCAATTTTGCTTTAGTGGAATGATGTCTACTTTCATAGAGAGATGCTCTTTGATGGTAACAGAATCCATAAAATACTTTCAAAAAAATTAATGAAGGCATTTGTTAGGCATAGCCTGTTTCATCAGAATGTACCTAGTTTATTTTACAATGGTAAAATTGCCAAGACTTAGAGAGCATTCGGATTGAATCATGAATATTCCAAAGTGGTAGATTAATCTGTGTGAAGTAGAGAACTCTGCTGAAACTGCTGTTTAACATTCTAAAGTGTGGAATTCATCTTCTTACAGCACAAAAGAGCTTCCGATAATAAAGATTTTTTATAACGGCAATAAGGCAGCTCAGTGGGGTGTGGTTTTCATGAAATAATCACACTTCTGAGAGATTAGACATTGTGCCTTACGCTGTACAATCCCCTCAAGTATTATGGTGACATGTTGATGCCACCTCCCCCACACACAGCTCTATTCCTCAGTTACTCAATGGGCCCTTCCAAAAATATCTGCCCACTTAGAGCTATATTATAAACAAGCTGGGAGATCTATAATACAGTATTAGTGCTTTATCACCTCACAGTTTTCTTTATGTTTCTCATAAGTAGGAATAGTTATAACTTTCCACTGTAGTTCAGATTTAAAACACACAAACCAAAAATATAGTTACAGTAAGAAAAAGTCATAGTTTAGAAATATGGACTATATACTTGTTGCAGTTTAGCTCATAATTATGCAAGTCATCCATTATTAATCTGCATTGCTTTTTAAATGAGGCATCCATTAAGAGTTCAGGCATAAATTTGAATATTGTACTATAAAATTAACCAAGAATATATGTTAACATTAAAATATATTCCTTCAAATTTTCAAAAATTATTACATGAGGAATATGTCACTTTTATTTGCCGTTCACTTCAAACTGTAATCTAAACAACATCTATTGATATTTTCAGTGATCTCCTAATGCTAATAGTTTGAAGACTGATAGTAGGGTGTATCTGTTGTTTCTCATTGGCAAAGAAAAGTGTATTCTCTTGCATATTTCATCTGTTTTCGTGTTTAGACAGAATATTAAGAAAATATATGGTAGGGACCTATAAATGCCAGTTGTAAGTAGGGTTTTTGATTTATTAAGCACTTTTCTAGAACTGTGCCAAAATATTAAGCTTTGTGGGCATAATTCTACATTTTTGACATTATGGAATAAATTTTTTAAAGTTGCTTTGGAATGCTACATAATTGAAAATTCCATTATAAGTAATGTCGCACTCCCTGTGTTGTAGAAAATATATGCCTAGTTTAAAGTGCTATTTATTTCAAAAATAATGCCATTTTTAACCACAGAACCCTTGTAAAAGATGAATAGCATGTTTTAAGCTAATGGTGCAATTAACCAAAGTTTCAGTTTATGTCAAAGCTTATAAGTTGTTTGCTAAACTTTCTGGGCGAGGAATCTAGTGGTCTATCACAGGCTATGGTAACAAAAGGTCAAGGTATTAAATTAAATTAATAGATTACTTTTGCCTACCATAAGAAAAATAAAACTAATAAACTTTGTCAGTTTTTCCTAAGAATGTTAATATTGTTACAATGGATACGTTTGGCAGTTCTAGTTGTGGAAGAAGGTTCCAACACAATGGACAAAATTAACCTTTGCTTTTATTAGGAATTTTATAACAGTGATTTAAACTTTAATGTCTATAAAGATCACTTCAGGATCTTGTTAAAATGCAGATTGTGACTCAGTAGGTCTAGGGTGGAGTTTCAGAGTCTGTGTTTCTAATAAGCTCTGAAGTGATGACCGTATTTCTTGTTTAGCTACAGCCTTTGTGCAACATCACGCTGGAATCTTGTATCATTCTTTTGTTTGTCTTCTGCTACACGTGACAGATTGCTAACAGGTTTTGGTTGTTGCTTTGGACAGAATTCTGTTCCTCCAAAATGTATATGCTGGAACCCCAACACCCGATGTAACTGTATTTGCAGATAGGGCCTTTGTGGAGATAATTCAGTTTAAATAAAGTCATAAGAGTATAGTCATAGTATAGTCACAGATTGGGGTCCTTATGAAAAGATACACCAGAGAGGTCACTCTCTGTCTCTGCCATGGAGCACACAAGGAGAGGATACTGTCTGCAAGCCAGAAAGAGAGCCCTCTCCAGAGATCTAATCAGCCAGCACCTTGATCTCAGGCTTCCCAGCCTCCAGACATGTGAGGTAATGCTTTTCTGTTGTTTAAGCCACTCGGTCTATGATATTGTGTTGTGGCAGCCCAAGCCAACTAATATAGATGTTGTTTTTTCTTTTGCTTTCTTTCCTTCCGTATTTTACCTGAGGAAGTAAAGTTCACCAAATTAGGAAGCCAGTGTAACCAGAAGCAAGTTTTCAGCTATTGCTCCAAATTCTATCCTGATCATGTCCTGCATCATCAATTGGATTGAGCAAGAAAGATGATGCTTTTCTCACCTTGCCAATGAATGCATTTAATTTTCCTTAGTAACTACATTATTCCTGTTAACCAAGCAAATTGTTGAGACAATTTCTTAAAGCCTTAGAGTAGAAATTCCAGGCTGACTAGTTGAAAAGTTGTACCTGGTTGATTTCATGGCATCTCGCTCTGTCATGTCTTCCCACCCCAAATTTCGACCAGGGAGAGGGACAGAACTGAAGGCAGTTGTCGTGGCTCTTTCACCTCTCAGAATATGGAGGCGGGCATCCTGCTGCTGTCAATCAGTTAGCCTCCCCCTACTTTCCTACTCTTACACCAGGTTATCAACCTGCAAGTGTCAGTGAAATAAATTGTAGTACTTCTTCAGTAAAGCTGGAGGGATCGATTATCTGGCATGACTATAAGGATTCTCTTATGAATTATAAAAATACAAAATGGCTATGGGAACAAACTGACTTTGAGATATAGAAGTGTGCTTAAGTTACTCACATTCCTACATATAGTCAAATTATATTTTACAGTATATGTCAAATGTAGTTGACTGTGCTCTAGGAACATTAAATACATCAATATTTGAATTCAACCCCCCAAAATGTAAATGAATGGATACTAATGTCTTTTCAAAGCTCTTCATTTGAATTATGGAAAGATGTGTGATTTTATCATGGAGCATCCCCTTGCTTTTTAAAATTCACCTATTTTTAGAAAGTTTCAGAAACAACTTTACAAAGAATATATGCCAAAAGCACAAAGGAGGCAAGTTAAAACAGAGTTATCAAGACCAAATACGTCTGGGCTAATTTAGTTACTGTGTTGGCCTCCATTTGGTAAGATTTATCTAATGTTTTCTGCCTCTAAACTCAAAAACACTTGTGATTTTGCAGTATGAAGCCTTGTAGATAGTGTTTTTTGTTGTTGTTGTTGTTGTTTGTTTTTTGTTTTTGTCTTTTTTTTAAAGCGAAAGCAAGTTTATTAAGAAAGTAAAGAATGGCTACCCCATAGGCAGAGCAGCCCGTAGATAGTGCTTTTAGCAACATGTACAATAATTATTTGAACGTGTCCATTTATTATAATACTCTAAAAATGCCACAGGCATGAGCTTAGGTAGTCCTTCAATGATTTATTTTCATCCAAATATTGAATTTGAGTTACCTAAAGGAAAAGGTGTAAAGCATTTTCTCCCATTTTTCTCTACGTAAACTTCTTACAGTTAAGTCCTTCAAATTCTAAGCTTTTCAAGAGTATTTATATGATACCGTTTATTTCAATATGAGTTTATATATCACTGTGAAAACTCCATAACAAATGGATGAAAAGAACTACAGAATGCAAATTGTATTGAGCTAATGAAGAACAAAAAGCTTCCCTTTACCATAGTCCCAATCTTTTGCTGAAATTGGGGCAGATGCCCATTTCCTGCAGAGAATTGCAGAACTGGGAACATGCAGCTGCCAGATTTTGACTCTCCGCCATGTGTAGAACTGTTATGTCTCTCCGGGTGGAGGTTAGAATTCTGATCCACCTTCTGCCTTCATTCCACAGAAAATGTTTCCAAAGGTTTACTTGTGTTCAATGTCTAATCCTCCCACCAGAGAATCAAGTTTGGTGTTGATACACATTTTACTTTTGATACATTCAAAGAGTTTTCCTTTGCTTGATCATGTGTTTCAGTGTAAACAGGGTTATTCTATGGTGAAAAATTTGTATACTACTGGGAAAGATTTTAAAATGTATCTCTGTGACTTTAAATACAAACTGAGCCGCTGCTTTAAACTTTAAGGATTTTGGCTTTTAGCCAAGTATTTAAGGACATGCCTTTGGTATTAGATTCCTGGTTATAAAGTTTTTTTAAATTTAATAAACACAGAAGACGCATTATGATTATGGAATAAATCATCTGTGAAATTTGATATTTTGAACAAAACAATCCCTGAAATACAATCCTATTTTTTTTAACCAGAGTAGTCTATGAAAACAAAATCAGTTGTACTATGTCAAGCTGTACATCTAGAGACATTGTATCTCTAAAAATCTTTGTGGACAGTGTTTTTAAATCTGTAAAAGTTTGTAAATGCCTCATATCAGCCCAGAAAGTTTTAGCAATTCTCTTTTTCCAATATTTAAATATCCGTACATTGAAATCTAAAAAGGATTTTCACATAAGCTTATGCATATGTAATAATGTAATATATTTTAATTGGCACACAAGATGTGAAAAGAGATTTTGTTTAGTGGGAAAAATTGTGTACCAAAGTACCCCTTCCTTTCCTTGTAGTATATTCATTGATGCTTATGCTTTTCATTTTGCTGCTTAACAGCTGGACTACACAAATGAGACATAGCTAAAAGGTCTATTTGGCTTCTTATATTTAAGGAATACTAAGACAGTGCCCCAGGGAGGTTGCAGTGTTGCCTCTGGAGAATGTGGGGTGTGATTGTCTGGTAGTGTTTTTTACCTCGTCAGCTGTGAGGGCCAGGCATTCATGGCAGTGGAGAATGCTGCTCTTTGCTTGTATTCTCAGACTACAGGAATAATGCTGATAACACTACCACACACAAAAGTCCCGGATTTAGTTACAGTGCTCACCAGTCTTACCTGTCCCATTATCTAGGTTACCAAAGGACTTAGCTTTCGTTTGTCTTACTTAGAAGCCTTCCACAGAGGAGTAAAAACACCAGTGTCCTTTCTGTACCTAAAATTATCAGACCTATTTATATTGAAAAGGCATTTCATTTTATTTTTCTTGTCAGAATGAGACTGAAATCTTTTATGTTACTGAGAAACAGAGGTGCAGGATTAAACGCCGTAAGATTTTCATCTAATGGACACTAGTCTTGTTTTAACATTGAAATGTCTTCTTAAAATGAAGTATGACAGGGAGAAAAAAGGTAAAGTGAGCATCAAGCAACATTCAAGGCCTATCTGCATCTGGATCTATGAGTCGTATGGGCTTGATTAGAAAAAAAATAAAGAGAAAAAATTGAAACGAAAATAAGACAGAAGTTTGACATTGTGAAGAGAATATTGAGGATAGCCAGTATGATTAGAAAATGAAAGAAGCAATTCCCAAAGATGCTTTATTTTCTTTATTCAGTCCAGTGCAACATTAATTAATTTGCTGCTGTGTTCCAAGCCTGAAGATCAGGTGTTCCTTTAACAGGTAGTTATGTGTTCTATTTTCTGACCCCAGAGGGCTCAGAAACAAACAGAGCGAACATATGAATGGCATAACTGTCATACGATGGAACACACGCTTTGTTGGCAACATGAAGAAAGAACTATTGCATGCAATAGATAAAAATAAATTTATGTATTAATTATGTAAGAGAGCAGGGGACAAAGAAGGCTTCAAAAAGGAAGCTGTTTCTGAAATACTTTATCAGAAAACATATGGACAAGATAATACTGGACAAATGCAAAAAGGAATTTGGAATGATGGGCGGGGTTTTGGTGGAGATGAGTTTTTAAAGAAGTAGAAATGGCTCCAGGGAAGTTTATGTCAAGATTGACTGGGGCTAAGTTTTGAAAAGCCTTCAATATAGAAAAGGAAGTTTGGACTTTTCAATATAGAAAAGGAAGTTTGGACTTTATTCTGGCAGGCCCTTAGAAACCAGAGAAACTTTTTAAGGAAGGGAATAATATGCTCAAGTTTGTGTCTTAGAATGATAGCTGTATAGATGGAGTCCTGAGTGGATAAAATATCTGAGGTAGCCAGTATACTCCCAGATGAGAGGATGCTGGTTGTGCTAAGGCAATTGTGTCAAAGAAGAGGACATAACGAATTTAAGTGTTGCCCAGGTTTATTCCAAGGAACAATGGTTCAAAGTGATATGCCTTAAAAAGAGATCTGGTAAAGTAACAACTCTGGGAAATATTGAATCCTATTTTATGTATTTGTGGCCCATAGAAAACACTTATGAGGTGCCATGTAGGCTTCTTAAGTACCCTACAATACTGATTTAATTCTTATACAAGACCCTTAGAAAGTAGGTTCTATTATCATCCACATTTTACAGATGAGAAACATCTTGCCTATCCAGGATCCCCAACATTAGGAAGAGACAGAGTTGCAAAGGGAACAAGTGGCCTTTAAACTACCAGCCCTATAGCCTCCCAATGGAATCTCTTTGGCTAAAGGGGCCCTTAGTTCTCATTCGCATATAAGTTGTCTGACTAGTCTTAAGGATTAAAAAAAAATGTTAACAGTGGCATTTCTTAAACATATTGGTTCTTAGAATTGTTTTGTCCTCTACTCTTTAAAATCCTGCAGAATGAATACCCTCTGAAACCCAGTGTGGGAAATAATAGAAAAAAATAGAAATAATTCAGAAGAAAAAACAATAAACAGTGGTAACCAAAAGTCATTTAACTATTCCATTTTAAATTATTTTAAGGTTACTTATTTTTATATTAACACAGTCATAGATTTTACAAAGAGGCATTTCATTATATCAATGTCTATAATAACCCTAATATTATTTCAATAAAGAGGAGAGGGTGGTTTCATTCTAAAATAAAAATCAGAAGAAAAAGAAAGACAAGGCACGAAACAGAGGAATGATACCAAGCTTGTTCTTTCTAGACCCAAGCTGAAGACTTATAAGAACACCTACAATTTCCAGCTTTACTCTTGAACTTCTCCCAATCCTGTTTTTATTGTTCTCAGCTGGCTTTACCTTTCACTGTAACATCACTCTGAACCTGGAAGATGATGGCTGTGTAGTTAATCAGGCTTAGTCTTTGAGGCTGGAGAGGGAGGAGTAAAAAGAAAGGGCATGTAGGAGGGTGGCTCAACATAGGATTTGAAGTTTTAAATTCCCAGGCTAAGGATTACATATTTTATCCCATTTCTTTTCTGTAACCCTGTGAAGCAAGTAGTATAATTAGCTCCATATCACAGAGGAGAAAACTGAGGTAGAGAGAGGTAAGTGGCTAGGATTTGGCAGCTGGTGACTATCTAGCATTGGCATCCTTATCTTAATAGGTAACATTTGTTGTAAGTGTCTATATTCTAGGCATTGTACAGTACTGAGTACAATGTAATGTCAAGGTACATACAAAAGCATATGTAATTTTCACAGCTCTGTGAGATAGTCCCTATTATAATCCCCATTTAAAAGATGAATAAACTGAGACTTAGAAGGCTGGTAACTATCCTAGTGTCACATAGCTAGTGAGGAATGGAATCAGAATTCTAATCAAGCAGGCTGACACCAGATTGTGTGTTCTGAACCACCCAGCAAGTACTGCCAATATTTATACAGGTGACACTCAACACAGAGGAGAAAGGGTCACAAAATGGCTTATGGTATTTCTTGCCCCTCACCTAGCAGAGTGTACAGTACTTGTCCCCTCCACCAGACTATTGACTCCACCAGGGTAAATGCAGTACTGTTTTACTATTGTGGTATTTTGACTCCCTAGCACAATTATTGATACATAGAGGATTTTATGAATGATTCTACAGTGAATCAATGAATCAATGAATAATGGAATGAAGAAAGTCATGAGCAGCTACATGTGTTACTTGTAAAGCAGGGTTTAACCCAGTTGTATTAGATTAACCTCCTGGGTTGTGCAGACCCCCCGAGGAGCTGCTCCCTTCATCCCAACTCCACCTCACTGTGCCTCAGTTCCACAATCTGGTGCCCAGTTCCTGCAGCAGTAGGGGAAATTCCTGCCAAAACAGAGGCCCCAGTCTTTCCCTTTTCTCCCCTCATTCTGCTTAGCCCATGGAGCAGTGGAAATTTCCACCCATTGTAATCCTTATATTTTGTAATATATTTTCATATAAGTTATCACATTTGATTTTTATAGCAATTCTGTGTGGTAGGCAGGGTATTTTTATTTTCTCTCCAGAACTCAGGGAAGAAATTTTCAGTAAGTGGCTGAGTGGCAAATCCAGTTCTCTTGTAGCTCCGTAACTTTTCCAGTGAACAAGTACAAGTATGTAACTGCTCCATTGCATAACCTGGGTTAAGCTACTCTCAGGCGTGACTTCTGCAACTGAGTCAATTAACACGAAAGCAGGCTTTAAACATTTCCCACCAGCAGATGACTTTTAAAGGAACTTTCTTCACAAATACACATGGACCAATTTTGCTAGGTTGTAGTTTGAACTTGTTAACGCACAAATGAATCATCAAACTGATCCTGCACTGAAACTATTGTTCCCAAGAAAGTAGGCCAAACAGTAGCACTGCATTTGAACAAATATATAAGTAGTGTGTGTTCAAGAAGCAGCAGAATGTCATGATTAAGGGCATAGACTCTGAACCCAGAAGGGCTCGTTCAAATGCTAGTTCTTCCATTTTACAACTGTGTTATCTTGATTACGTTACTTAACATCTCTGGGCTTTAATTCCTTCATCTGTTAAAAGTAATACTGTTAGTACATATCACACAGGCTTGCTGAGACAACTACATGAATTAGTGCATTTATATAGTGCCAGCCACACAGTAGACACTATGTAAATGTATGTATTAATATCATTTTTATAATATATCTTTGCAACATGCTTTGAAGAACATTAGAAGGGCTAGATAAAAATATTGGCATTTTTATCTTCTACTCTAAAAGTTTAAAAAACCGAAGGTGCGCAAAAAAGTCACAGGTCTCATTGTCAGTTTTATCCTGGTAAAGACACTAAACGGCCTTATCTGCTTTCTCCTCATTGAGAGGCTCTAATAAGTTTGCTCAGCTTTCCCTCTCCCACTGCCTGCTTTGTAGTAGAAGTTAAAAAAAAAATCCTCCTCCCTTAACTGCTTT
Organism: Macaca thibetana thibetana; assembly: GCF_024542745.1. NCBI lineage: Eukaryota > Metazoa > Chordata > Mammalia > Primates > Cercopithecidae > Macaca > Macaca thibetana. The sequence goes on from NC_065592.1 coordinate 71,496,214, forward strand.
AACATTTAACAGTCACCAAGAGAAACTGTTCCATCATGATGTCTTCCGAGTTAGTGGACTAAAACAAATTCAGCCCGTTTAATCGTATGGCATCAGGCAGTGCTGAAAATGCAATTTGTTGTGAAATTTGTTTTTGCATTTGCTATTAGAAGCCAAGTGTTCAGCTCTTTTGCAGCTTTCCACTGGACCTTATCGGGGAACACACTAGCTGGAGGGCATCTGGAGCACTGATCACTCAGAAGGAAACTGAACAGCTGTGTTTTTGACAGCTGGAGCGGGCCTGATGTCCATCAACAAATGTCCCAGATACCTAGCGCTTCTCCTTAGTTAGTAGGGGGCAGGCAACACTTTGTTGGTTTGGGAATGAGAATTCTTCCATGGTTGCCATCTTGTTTGGGTGTTGGAGGCTGGATGTTAAGCATTGGAACAGGTTTACATTTATCTATTGTTCCACCAAATATTTGCTATCATCCTTATTATGATACCCGGTAAGAAAAAAAAAGAAGATGAAGATATTCTAGAAAAGTGAGCAAATAAAAGAAAAAACAAGAAAAACTACATAAAAAAACAAAGCTGAACAAGGGATAAGGAGACCCTCAGAATCCGTTGCATTTTTCTTGCTTGTTTATTGTCAGAGAGAGAGATAATAGATAAATATTTTAATCAAAAGGAATGCTGTGAAGGGATGAATAATCAGCTCTTCTTCAGTGTCCTTTAGCACCTCACTTTCATCTCACATGAAAGTGTCTCATGTGAATGTGAACTTATTATTCAGGGACACTGTTTGATGCTAACTGTGCCTTTTGCATAATGTGTCTGTATATTTGAATACAAAGGGACTACAATTTATACCTTTACAAAGTTGTTTGTAATAAATACAACTGATCCCCAGATGAGGTGGTCCTAACCAATGGTTGCCTATTATCTAGCAAAAAAGACAGGAAAACAGGGCATTTGATTTTTCAAGTGTGGTTTTAAATGAAATGATTTTGTTTAATTAAAATGTATTGCATTTAGCAAAGAATACTTTCACATACCCATAACTGTGCACAAATAATAGAGTAATGTGTTTCGTGTTAACTTTCGTTGATGTCTATGCATCAAATGGAAAATTCTTTCCTGTTGTCCCCAAACCACGAGGCTTCTTAAAGTCCCCCATACTCCCAACTCTTCTAACTCAATGATACTTTAAAGTATTTACACTTCTCAGTTAATGAGTTCAGCTAAAGAGATGGAAAGTCAATTCTCTGTAATAAGATCTTGGAACAGAATCTGAAACCACTGAATATAATAGTATGTAAGAGCACCTTGAGAAGGTATGAGTTAGAACTTTCACATAAGAGCTTATTTGAGGGTTTGATGTGCATTGTTTCAACTTCATTTAATAAGTAATCGTGTTATAATTACAGTTTTAATCGGCATCTTACTCTTAACCTGACCTAAAAAAAAAAACAGATCACAGTTATAGGAGTTAGAATCTACAGAATCTTATAGAACTCTAGGCTAATTCCATAAGTTCCAATGATAAACCAAAGTCACGGGAGGTCAAATAACCTCAAGTCAAGTCGTGTAGAAGGAAACCCAGACCTAACTCCTAATCCCTTGTTTTTTTCGCCTCACACATTGCAAAGTAGAAACTATGTAATGGTTGAAATGTGTCACACAAGAGTGACACACCAACTGTTCTCTCAGTAGGAATCATCTTGAGTCCAATAACCCATATCTGTATTAGTTCCTTAAATGATAATCAAAACATACTCATTAAATCTGTGAATGGCCTTGGCTATATGTGCAAAATACTTCTATCTCAACATGCCAGGTTTCTTGCTCCTTCTTCTATTTTTCTCCCAGCTTTCTATTGACTGGCTGTGTAGGGCATTTTAAAAATGCAATAAGCAAGCAGTTAAAACAAGTTAATTTTCTTGGCTGCTCAATGGATTTGACCAAAGTGCTTTCGCAGTAACATACCATTAATAGCGTTAAAATCACAAGTTATAAACACACTGACTAAATAGTGAGGAGGCAACAACAGGAATGTGTAGAGAGTAGCTGGAAGAAACTAAAAACTAGCTTAAAAGAACAGTTTCAGCATAGGAAAAAAATCACAGAGGCCTAGGGGTGGCAGGAGACATTCGATGTGTATTAGCGATATTATTGTTATTTTCCTTAGTCTTATGGCAATAATTTAAGGCTGTTGTCAACTTTAAATCTGTTTTCAGATGTGCTAATAGAATATTTTAAACAATGAAAACATTGCTAAGAACATGGAATTCACCAGTGAATAGTGATGGATATCATAAAATACAAACATCTTTATCCCTCTCAGTGGTGGGTATTGCCCGTACAAAACACTAAAATAATTATTCTGTTCCCAGGCAAAATCCAGTTTTGATGCTATTGTTCTTATAAAGAATCAGAATTGACGAGCATATTCAAGAAATAAAAATGTTTGCTTCTAAAATTTTATGTTTATTAAACTTGGGGAGAGAGCATAGATCACTAAAAAGAGTGCAGATATTAAAATTTTCTAGAACTGGTTTAAAATCTTGGCTGGCTGCAAGGCTGAAACAGTTGTGTAACCTGGGCTGAGTTACCCAGCCTGGCTGAAAATAAAGTTCTTTAATTTCAAAATGAGAAAAAAAATAGTAACAGCTTCTTAGGCTACTTATGAGGATTAAATGACATAATATGTGCAGAGCACGACAAAGAGCCTTTGACAAAGTCAGTACCAAAAATTTGATGGTTATTGTTATTTTCTTAAACATGTTACATGTAATCGTTTATTAAGAATCTAATAAGTAAGGCTCTTTGGTATATGTCAAATGTTTTGTAGTTTAAAGGTCTTAATTTAACTTCTTAATATCATTGAGAAGAAACCTTGGCTCGTGTGTGTGTGTGTGTGTGTGTGTTTGTGTGTGTGTTGCGCACGTGCTGGGGGAGAGGAAGGAAGGAAAGAAAGAAGGAAGAAAGGAAAACCAGTGATGAAAGCTAATACTTATACAGTACTTAAAAAATATGCCCAACACTCTTCTAAGTGCTTTACATACATTAACTACTATATTCCTAATGAGAAACTTAGGACACAAGACCTAGTATCACCTTCATCTTAAAGATGAGGATACTGAGGTTTTTAAAAAGGTAATATCGCTGAAGTCTCAGAGCCAACAAATAACTAGGCTATGTTTGAGTTGACACAGTTGAGCTTCAGAGTCTGTATGATTAAATACTAGGCAATACAGATCTTTATAAGTAAATATGAAAAGAGACATAGATGGGTCTGTATGTGTGGCTTACATATGACTGTGGAGAAAAATGCCGGAATGTACTCCAACACAAACGTAGACACACACTCACACGCATGTGTTGCTTGATATTTGCAAGGACAAAAAATAATGCTTTTAAGCAAACATTATTAAGGAACTATGTTTATCTTTATTCTCAATTTCCAAAGAGAGGAAGAAATAAGAAATTTCAGAAAAATAAAAATAATAATTAAGGAATAGGAAAATAGAACCTATGAGAAATGATTTTTAAAAGACTAGTTTCTATTAAAGAGAAAAAATATCAAAAAAGGAAACAAAATTAACCACTTGTGCATATTGAAACTAAAAATACATTTGTGCCAGGGAGCAAAATTAGTAAGTTCACGGAAAAAAAAAAAAATAGTTGCCTTTGTTTCCTGGCCAAACAAAAAGAAGATGTTTAGGAAAATGTACCCCAGCCTTCAAATGCTTTCCAAGGAAAGCAACATTAAAATCCTATAGCATGTCATTTGTATGAAAGTAATAATCCAAGTCCATTAAAATAAATTCCAGAAACATTTGCAAGCGTTCTCAAGCAAAAAAGTGGTAAGAGATGTTTTAAATATGATTCAAAAGAAGCCGGGAAGGAGAAAAGTGGAACTACTTAATAATAAAGTTCAAAAAGTTTTGTTTTTTGATGAAAACAAGAAAACAAAGGAGTAGGCATTAAAATAAATAATTTAAATATTTCATGGCAAATTAAGAAATTTTCAAATCCCAAAGCATCTTTGAAATGAACAAGTTAAATTTTGAAACAAAATGTGGAACACACAGTGATTCTCAATACTATTGTACATATGGATGAAACTCACCTGTTATATATATTTTTAATACCCAATTCTTGAGTTTCAGATTCGTTTTGGGGAGTTAGAGTCAATATGTTATTTGTGGAGATAATTCTCTATGGGTTTTTGCATTTCTGCATGTCTAGTGATCTGAGATGCTGGCTCTCTTTTCCAGACTTTTCAAGGTTGTGAGGAGCCTTGGAGGATAGAAATTGTTTGTTTCTCTGGAGCAAAGGGCAGGTATTTTACTGTTCAGTAAAATAATGAAAACATTTTCTGCTGGGTCAAAGGTTAGAAAGGCTCATTATAAAAGATTTGTGCTCCCTTAGCTTAGGACACAAATCTACTGAGTGATAATCATCTATCTATCTAGGCCCTTCGGTATCAGCCCATGGGATCTGAGTTTAGGAGGAATCAATGCAAATAGGCTGAAGCTCATGCTGCTTGCTCTGCTGAGAGTAATAAAGTCCTTTGTATCTGACCCAGGAGTTTCATATCTTCTGTCAGCATCCATGAAACCATGGTAGGCTAACTTATTAGTTGCAAGTAGGGTAAAATCTCAGACACGACATATGTTTTTAACTGTTTGCTGTTAAAATTTTTAAACATTTATAAAAATCAACAGAATAGTATAATGAATTCTTTCTGAGGCCATCACCCACTCCAACAATAATCAACTCATGAACAGTCTGGTATATTTATAGTCCTGTCTCATTTTCATCCATCCCCTACAAAATAGTAGTATTTTGAGGCAAATTCCAGAAATCATATCATTTGATACACAAATATTTCAGTAGATATCTCTAAAATTTAAAAAATACGTCACAATACCATTAATACACCTAACATTAATTAATAATAATTCTTTGATGCACCAAAATATTGGTCCATCTCTAATTTTCAATTACCTTATAATGTCTTTAACAAATTACTTGTATCTGAATCCAGATGAAATCAACACAGTGAGGCTGATTGATATTTCCCGCTTCTGATCTCTAGGTTCTGCCTCTAATTTTTCTTTCTTATTCTTTGCAATTTTTTTACTGAGGAAACACAGGTGTTTGACCCACAGCCTGAATTTTGTTCATTGCTTAACAATAGTGTCTTTTAATATATATTTCAATCATCTCTGTTTTCTACAAATGACTAATTAGGAATAGAGGCTTAGTAAGATTCAGATCTTTTTTCCCCCTTGAAACTACATCATTGGTGGAAGTATATTCTTTCAAGAGTTATATTGTCTCTTTCTTCTTTGTAGTTTGAGACCATTGATGCTTAACTTTTAGATTCATTAATTCATTAGGGTCTACAAACTAATGATATTCCAATTTTATTATATCTTCTTTATTTATTTCTACATAGAGAAACTTTCCCTAAATACTAATTGGTTCATTTAAGACATATAGGATAAATGCTTGGTATGTTCCCCTTATTTTCTATTCTTGAGAATAATTTTAAAGATTATTAAATTAAATTTAGTTTGATAAATATGTAAATATTGATATAGTTACAAAGTAAACTCTACAAAGCAAAATGCCAAATAAAGGGAACATATCAAACATTTATCTTATCCCCTCCATATGAATTAAAATGTGAAAATAAGTCTTAACTTTCATTTATTTCTTTTGTATCCTATACCCTCACCTCTCTCTAGAAATAACTTTTACAAACCAGATTTATGGTTTGACCTCCAAGGTGTTTTTTAAAAAAATATAATCAGATATATATGAATAGTCATACCACCTTTTTTCTGAGAAAAATGATGGCGTACAATGTATTTGTCTCTTCCTTTTTCACTAAAAGATATGCTATGAAGATTGCTCATAGAAGTATGTAGAGATATTTCTCATTCCTTTTTGCAGTCATGGTTCTCTATTATATGGAAGCACCATAATTTATTCAACCAACCTCTCATTGATGGAAATTTGAGTTGTTTCAACTCTTTTACTATGACAGATAGTCTTGCAATTAACAGCTTTGGGCAAATATTGTTAAGTATTTTTGTGAGCATATTTTTGCAATATATTACCGGAATTAGCATTTCTAGGTCAAAGGGTAAATGCACATTTAATTTGGTTAGATGTTGCCAAATTATCCTCTGTAGTAATTGCACCATTTTTCATACCTACCAGCAATGTAAGAGAGAGCATGTTTCTCTACAAGTTGATTTTTACAAAGCTCAACCGGTATTGTATGTTGTCAGAGTTTGGGGGTTTTGTCAATCTAATAGCTTTAGTTTATGTTTTTATTTGGCATTTTTTTTCTTTGAACTGTTTCCCTAACTCATTTGTCTATCATATGGTTGATTTTTTTCTATTTTTAGAAGCTCTTTGTATTTTAGAGAAGAGCAGTTCATTTACTAACATCTCTCAAAGTAGCACACCTGACTTCTATGTATAATTTAATGCTCCTATGTCCAACTATCTACTCCATGTCTCCATGTGGTTGTCTGTTAAACATCTACTATTTATGAGTTCAAAATGAAACTACTGCTTTCTCGCCACACATTGACTCTTCCCTCCTAGATTCCCCCTATTCAGTTACAGCAAGTCCATCATTCTAGGTTTTTCAGACCAAAAAGCTTAAGAGTCAGCCTTGACTTCTTGGTTTTTCAGTCACCACACGAACTCCTTCAGCAATTTTTACTGGCTTTACTTTCAAAATAAATCCAGAATCTTCTCCTCAAATCCATTACTTCAACTCTGATTTGAACCCCTATTATTTTCCACCTGGATTATTACAATAGCTTTGTATTAGGTTTCTCTAGAGGGACAGAACTAATAGGATAGACATATATATGAAAGGGAGTTTATTAAGGAGTGTTGACTCACATGATCACAAGGTGAAGTCCCATTGTAGGCCATCTGCAACCTGAGGAGAAAGGAAGCCAGTCTGAATCCCAAAACCTCAAAAGTAGGGAAGCCAACAGTGCAGCCTTCAGTCTGTGGCCCAAGGCCCAAGAGCCAGTGGAAAACCACTGGTGTAAGTCCAAGGGTCCAAGAGCTAAAGAACTTGGAGTCTGATGTTCAAGGGCAGGAAACATCCAACACAAAAGACAGATGAAGGCCAGAAGACTCAGCAGGTCTGCTCTTTCCAACTTCTTCTGTCTGCTTTATATTAGCCACACTGGCTGGCAACCGATTAGATGGTGCCCACCCAGATTGAGGGTGAGTCTGCCTCTCCTAGTCCACTGACTCACATGTTCATCTCTTTTGGCAACACCCTCACAGACACACCCAAGAACAATACTTTGCATCCTTCAATCCGATCAAGTTGACACACAATATTAACCATCACAACCCTCATAGCTGATTTCTCTTGCCTCACCCAACTCTCACCCCAGTATAGTTTTCACATAATTGCCAGTGTGTTCTTTAAAAAACATGTTACATCATGTCATGTCTTTACTTACAACCCTCCAATGTCCCTCCTTTTGTAAAACTGAACGTTTTTTGAATGGTCTATAAAGCTGTATGTCATCTCCCACCACCCTCCATCATTACTTCTCTGGCCTCAGCTTCCACTCCCTTCCCTATCACTCACTCAGTCCCAGCAACACTGGTCACCTTGTTCTTTGAGCAAACTCATCTTGTTCTAGGCACAAAGCTTCTAATTTGCCAACCTCTAGAATGCTCTAAAAGCTATCTAGAATACTCTTCCCCTAAATATCTCCATAACCCACTTACTCGTTTTCTTCTCTGTGCTTATAATGACAACAGTTATGTCACTTAAGCCTTCTCTTAAAACCCAAGATAAAATAACCCCACCCTCTGCCACACTCACTACCCCCCCATATCATGCTCTCCCCTTCAAGACACTTAATGACAAACTGAAATAATGATTTGTTAATTGTGTTATTGCATCCTTCTTCCACCTGAGGCTAACCATGAGGGGGTGACATTATTAAGTTCACTGCTGCATATACAATCTTCTAGGGCAGTACCTGGAACAAAATAGGCTTTCTACATATTTTTATAAATGGGTGAATGAGTAAAAGAATGAATAAATAGTTATACTGTATTGACTTGGCAATTACAGCAGACAGAAATATCTGAGTACTAGCAAAATAATAAAAACTAAAAGCCACAAAAAAGGTACAAAATGTATGCTTAGTGCTAAGAAAACTTTGCTCAGTGTCATTTTAGATAATGCAAAGAAAGAAGAATCTCTTCATGATGCTTCGTTTTTCAAGTTTCTATTGGAAAATGTTTTGAATTTTGGCATAGTTTTATGGTTTCTTTTGGATCTATATTATTATTATTATCTAGAAGTAATTGAGCATGAAACCTAAGTAACACATTACCATGTGTTTATAATTAATATGATCATGCTCCCTGACCATCAAGAATATGAAGTGGAAGCCAATGCATAGTTAAATGTGAACTGGTGAAGTACTTAGTTCATATTTACAGTATTAAATGATTACAAAAAGACACTGGTTTAAGTTGTCTGAATTAAATGTGTTTACTTAATGTTTCAACATGAATACAAAACTTGATTGGAATTCACTTGAAAACAACAAGGATTCTTCCTACCTGCTGTTTCTTAGTTAAGAAAAGATTCAAATTCAAGAAGATTTTTTTTTAAATAAGTGATTTATTATTTCACTGGTTCTAAATTACTGTAAGCAAAACATCAGATTAGTAATGTGTTTAATATGAGTTATTAAATTCCCATTAGATTAAATTGCCACCCCTAGAGATCTGCAAAGCTTCTATGAATTAATTTGCATTCTTCAATAGTCACACTTCACCTTTTCTTTAATGCCACAGATACTTGAGGAAGTATATCCTAACTCCAAGAACAGTAAGTCATCTTATGAGCTCTGAAATTCTTAGTTTTGCGTATTGTTTTGTGATAATAATAATAATGTGAGACATTTACAAATGGTTCTGAAAGGTTTCTTTTGGTCATTTTTAACATACAATATAATATTAGCACAATTTCCAGTAAATCTATGTCAGAAGCCATTTTCACTAGGCTGTACCAGAGCAAAATCTATTCACTATTTATGTTCTTTCCAGTTGCATTTAACTGGACCATCAATTTAAAACCATTATTGAACTGACTGGTTTAATATTTGTTTTAAATATCTTATATAAATACAATCTAAACATTTTATCTGTGAGTCTTCCAAAATTAAGGCAGAGTTATACAGAGCACTCTGTAGTTGGAAGCAAAGGACTCGTGAGTGTTTCCTTTGAAAGTTGAGAACACTGTAATGCTTAGAGGCTGGGGAACTCTGTAGTGTCTGAGCTAGGCTTTATCCAAACATGAGTGGATTCAACTAGCTGACTTGGTCTCCTTAATAGTAGATTAACATCATCCATTAATTTATGAACTTGATTTTGTGATGATAAGTAAGAAAACTCCAGGGGAAAAAAAATTAGTAACTTTATATAAAGAGACCTGTTTGCAGTGAGAAATGTAGTCACTGGAAGCATCAGACATATTTGCTAATGAAACAAGACCTGTGCATATTTACTAACTACATTTCTGCAAAGCAGATTTACTGACTCAATTCCCCAAAGCTAAAGAGAGTATCAGGCTGGATTAGAAATCAGAAGTCCCTATTCTTGAACTCACATGATGAATTCACATCTGTTCCCTGGTGCACAGCATTAATTTTAGCAGTAATGCAGCCAGTATTAGTCTAAGTTGACCCAGAAAGGCAGTGGATCACTTAGGGCAAAATTCTCAGTGTTCCCAATTTAATCTGATCCCCAAATCAGAGATATATTGTCTCTATCTTTACCTAAACTGTAAATGTTAAGAGTACAGTGAGCAGAAAAAGCCAGTCTATGGCTTGTTTTTCTTTCTCCAATTCTTCTTATACTCTACTGCCAAATTAACGTTCCTGTAACACCTCTCTAAAATAGCCACTTTCTACATAAGAATTTCATATTTCCCAAGACCTTCTTCTTTGCTATAAAGCATGTATTGTTTGTCTGAGTCTATAAAATACCTGCTTGCTACATCAGAAACTGCAAAACACATAAAGAAGAAAATCAAAATTGCCTGTAATCCAATTTAGACTTTTTGGGAAATATGACTGTGGCAGAGATGGAGAGCATGGATCAAGGGAAGGAAAATCTTGGGAATAGGAAGAATGGTAGGATGGCTTCCAGAAAAGATGCAATAAGAACCTGAACTGTAACAGTGGGACTAGGAGAAGATTAAAATGATACCTGAGGGACTGAGTTAATGACTTATAGATGGAGAGGAAGAAGTGATTTTAAATTTTCTAATTTGAGAGAATTGATAGATGATGATGTGAAAAACAGACTGAGATTCCTACGGGATGTGTGGTAAAGCATAATGAAAACATATGATTCAATGGTAAGGTTTTAAAATGGAGTAAAGTCCATGCTCTACTATATGCCAGTTTTGTGGCCCTGACTGCATGACCTAGGCTTTCTAAATTTCAGATAAAAGGGGGAAAAGTATATCTTATTTTGTGTGTGTGTGTGTGTGTGTGTGTGTGTGTGTGTGTGTGTGTGTGTGTCTGATGGAGTCTCGCTCTTGTCACTCAGGCTGGAGTGTAATGGTGCAACCTCGGCTCGCTGCAACCTCCACCTCCCAGGTTCAAGTGATTCTCCTGCCTCAGCCTACCAATTAGCTGAGTGACTTTTCAGAATTTGTTTTGAAGTTTAAACTTGTATCTAAAATATTGTTTCCAAATTGACATGGCAAATAGGCAGCTGGGAATAGATGTTTAGAGCTCAAGAAATGGATAAAGACTGGTGATGTGAGAATCAATGGTGATAACAAAGGTGATGTATAAGGAGTGTATGAGACTATTCAGACATTGGAAGAGAACATATCTAAGGACACTAACCTGAAGAAACAACAACATTTAAGAGGGGGGGTAAAGCACAGTTAGAAAAGGACTCTTAAGTAAATGAAATAAGAAAGCCAAGCTTCAAAGTTCAAGAGCAAAGTGGCTATAAAGTCCCCATGTGTGCAGTTGTGTTCAGTGCTAACTGAGCATGTCCTCAGGTTATATGTGCAGCAGTTCAGAAGATTATTTGATAGGAGCATATTTTCTCAATAAAAATGTCATTCATACTGCTGATTCACAACTGGAAGACAGAAGTTTCAAGGCAACAACTAATGATGTACCACTACACCCCAAATCCCCAAACTAGAGAAGATTCTGATAAAAGCGTTAGGAGACTGTTGATCAAACTTGCATCTGATGTAATGTGGCCTCTTCAACATCTGGATCTAATAACTTGTGACAGTTTTCTTTGGGACATTTTGAAAATGAAAAATTTTCAACCCAACTATAGTAGAATACCAGAAAACAGCTGTTAGAGACAACTTTAATGTCTCCTAGTTAATAAGAAAAATGTCTAGAAGAAAATTAAAATGTTTTAAACATATCAAGATATTAAAGAGAAGTATTCAGTACATTTTTAACCATCTTGCATAGGGACTTTGGGTTAATCTGTAGAACGGTAAGAGTGCAATAGATCTGACAATAAGATTTGTGTTACAATAGAGTGCAAATGTAGTAGAATGAAGAGATTCATTAATCATTGTTACTACTACTGACAAACTGTCTAGGCTTTCCAAACACTGGACTCGACTCAGTCATGTTCTCCACCTCCGCATGTGCTACCCAACACACTGTCCAAAGCCCATCCAAATGGCATCTTCTCCATCAAGCCTTTTCTTTTTTTTCCTTTTTTTTTTTTTTTTTTTTTTTTGAGACGGAGTCTGGCTCTGTCGCCCAGGCTGGGGTGCAGTGGCGGGATCTCGGCTCACTGCAAGCTCTGCTTCCTGGGTTCACGCCATTCTCCTGCCTCAGCCTCCCAAGTAGCTGGGACTACAGGCGCCCACCACCTCGCCCGGCTAGTTTTTTGTATTTTTTTTGGTAGAGACGGGGTTTCACCGCGTTAGCTAGGATGGTCTCGATCTCCTGACCTCGTGATCCGCCAGTCTCGGCCTCCCAAAGTGCTGTGATTAAAGGCTTGAGCCACCGCACCCGGCCCATCAAGGCTTTTCTTATCTTCCAGTTGAAGCAAACACTTCTTGCACTGAATACCACCAAAAGTTTGTGTACATCTTTATTAGTGTATTCAACACTCTCTGCTCTTTTTAAAATAATTATTAGTGTTTCATTTCCTAAATGCTTCTTGAGGGTAGTGATCACACTTCACTATGGGCTTTTTGCTATGCTCCACAGCTTCCAGTTTTAGGCTTTCTGCATGGTAAACATTTGGCAACTATCATTAAAATGAGTTAATGACTATGCTATGATTATCACACCAAAATTAGTCCTTCATCCCAAATAATCAGTCTATTTGAATTAATAAGAATTATTTTGTATAGATTTTGCGATCAACAAAACATTTTTACCTTTTAAATGCATTGTGAATATCATAAGACATTCGTTAATTATTTTTTCAGTAAGATATTTAAAAATTAAGTGACTTAGGAAAGTTTGATATTTGAGCCTGGTCCTAATCCTGTAATAGGAAATCAATGTTTTTTTTTTTTAATTACCAAGTCTATAGTATCATACTCTAGTCCCTAATATCTGTCCTATCCTATCCTATTGCCTTATTAAAGACATACTAGTTAATATTTACATTGTTCTTAGGAAGACTGATCAAAATAAACTTGGTATTAACAGAATTATTGATTTAAACGTTGCTGCACTCACCTTTGCCAAACGTTAGTTGTCTAAATAAACATTCCCCGATTTTCTTCAATCGAGAAAAATAGGAAAGACCTTGCCACCAAAATGCAAACACAAGAGTTTATTTATATTTCTTAACTTCCTGCTTCCTTCCACTTAAGTCAGCATTGTTTTTTAATGCTGCGTGTTTCCAACATTTATTTTCGTTTTCTTCTTGCTCCTGACATGTGTATGGCAGTTTCCGGCAATTTTGTACGTTGCTTACAAAAAAAGAAGAAAGCTTTTCTGAAGATGTCAGTGTTTGTAGTCAAATAAACCACTTTTCATGATAAGATTTTCCATATATTTATTCAGAGGTGTCTATTCTTTTCCCTTATGACTTGGTAATAGTCCTGCTATTCTAACCCTTCAGTAAAACCGTGTTTGGAACAATTTAAGATATTTGCAGCGTACACTGTGCTTCATATAAGAAGAGATTAGCTTTTTAATAATAGCTTCTTTTGAATTAGGAAAGGATTTCTACAATAGAGAGGAAAACCACATGGGGAAATGTAATCAATGATGGTTTTGTGTAAGCTTTAATAATTTCTTTGTTCTAAAGGTTTTTGCAGTTTTTAGTTAGAAGGATAAAGGAACTCCCCCACCATATTTATTCACTGCAAAAGCATTGGTGATTATTCAGGGTATTTCTTGATACCTCTTAAGGAATCAATTTTTAGCAGATCTCTGCCAACCAGGGAATCTTCCATAAGGATTTACAATTATTTTGCTGAGTGGCATAATGAAAAAATTAATCAAATCTGCAACCAGACAGTCTTGGTTGGAATGCTGTGTTACCTTAGGCAAATTGCTTTATTCTCTGAGTGTTGGGTCCTTAATCTATAAAGTGAGAGGGTTGCAGGATTAAATAAGATTACATGTGTAAAATATCAACAAAATGTATTGCTCCTAGGTGAAGCCAACAAGTGTAACCTCTCTTCACTCATAGAAATTTAATACCTACATGATTCAGATAAAGAAGAGAGAAGAATTTTCCTGAAGTGCTCTTTGCAGAAATGTAAGAATATATTAGAAATAAAACAGATCACATTCAAACTGGGTTAAATGATAGGGATGTGTTTCATCTTGCATAACAAAAAGTCTACAGGCCAGACAGACTCTCATTGTAGGATATCAGGGTTTTTGCTCAAATTTTCTGATTTCTGCTTTCTAAACTCCTCTTCATGGTTTTGTTTCATTTTGTTTTCATTTGTTTGTCAAGCTGACTTGCTCATGGTCACCAAATGGCTCCCAGTAGGAGCAGAGACAACTTATTTCCTTGCTAACAGACAGCAGGGGTCAACACTAGCCCTCAACCATGCCCTAACTAGTCTGCCCCTTTGATTTGATTTGATTAACATGTCAGATCTTGTGCCCACCACTGGACCCATAACAACTTTATGTAAGTAAATAGACATTGCCAATTTACAATCAGAAACCAAGTTTCAAAGATTTGCTAAACCACACTGCTAGGAAGTAGGAGAGCTAGAATCAGAAAGCAAATTCTCTAATGCCAAGTCCAGTAATCAGAGCAGGGTCATTCTTTTCTGTAAATAAGATTTCAACTATATATATGATGTTTATAATTTATATATAAATGACTTTAGCGTATTTCTAATAAAATCATTTTTGAAACTTAAATTTGAATTTATCTTTCTTTAGGAAATTGACTTGTATATTTTAAATGCTTTGAGACTCTAGGCATATTTCTGAAATATTTTTAAAATTCTATTTAACCCATTTATATTCATCTTTCCAAACACACTGATCTGTGGCTGAAACTTTCTCTAGATTTAAACTGATCTTGGTTTCCTTTATAACAATTTTATCAGTTCTCATCATTTGTATTTCGTCTGGTCTTATCTTCCTTCCTTTAATTAGCACTTCATAGCAGCAAATCACTGCATGTGAATTCTACCAGTAGAGATGCATTTTACAGACTCTGAGTTTTCTGGTTAAGGACTCAGGTGTGTGCCATAGGGCATACGGGATAACAATTGCATTAGGGATTTTACTTAAGGCATCTAACAGGTGTTTTACATAACAGACGTTTATACTAGGACTCTGAATAAGAGAATGTGCTTAAAGTTCTTCCATGTTTTCTAAAATAAATCTTTATCCCAGCAATAATACACAAATGGCACAAAGAGCCCTTCCTTAAGGAATCAACTTAGTTATATATATATATTACAAAGTACCCTAGGTACAACTAGTCATTCTCTGCTCTTTTTTTTTTTTTTTCCTAGAGGGATGATATTATGTCTCCTTGTGCACTCATTATCAGGGAAGCCCTTCAGGTCTCAGTCATCTTTCAATCTAAGCTTTGTAAATAACACTTGACCTGCTGCCCACATATCTTTGGTACTATATAAATATTTAATCATAAGAATCCTAAGTTATATCCTCCTGCCATGGCTGAGAATTTCTTTAAAAAAATCACCCAAGATGCTATGCTGAATCTGGAAGTCAGAGGCCTGACCTTAGAATCAAAAGCAGACCTACAATAATGGGATGCATATAGGAGCCAATTAAGAAGTTCTGTTCATCTACCTCTTCTTATTTGAAGATATACTGTATGCAATCATCTAGCTCAGGGATAAATGAGATATTTTCCATTAAGATAAGACACTGATTATGGACACTCTAAAGCCAGTTGAATCACAAGGCATCTATCCACTTCATTTTTATTTTAGAACATGTGAGAATTTCAGACCAGGTTAAAACTAACTCCTAAGTTTGCATTTGTGCTGATGTTCCTCAGTAATCCAGCACATTGAAATGCCAAATCTCAGGCATTCCAAACTGAGTCACTAAAAAAATATTCATGGAGAAGAAATTAACTAAAATTCTCGAGACTGACTTGAGAGCAGCAGAGAAACAGAAAAATAAGTGGTATGCTTCCACATCGCATGTGTCCTCCAGGAGCTTTGTCAGTTCTAAAAGTTATTTGAATTCTAAGTGATTCCATGTTAAGTAAATGAATAAAAGAAAGAAAAAGAAAAAAATAAACCTGTTTGACAGAGGGCTACAAAATTGCTCATGTAAGGATGAATTTCCAGTGAAACTTTGAATGGACACTTAGGGTAGAAAAATTAACCAAACTTATGTTTTAAGTTTGATTTGATTTGATGATGTATGTTTTCAACCTAGCTAATTGCACATGTGTGTTTATAACCTAAAAATCTCCCAGTGAAAACGATGAAAGGTTAAAGAAATGCAAAGCCACCGAGCTAAGTGAAGTTAAAATAATAAGTGAGCTCAACCAGATATTTTCAAAAGACTAAAAATACAAACCTTACATTTTATTATAGAAAATATAAGTAAACCTAAATGCACACTTTTACCCCCTTATACACAGTTAAAAATTCCCAGTAGTCTTTCTGTGTTCTTTCACTGCACAGCACCTACTTAAAATTATTATTTTTCTAGATTAGTCCTGCCAAAGTCTTGAGAGACTCCAGTATCAGAAAGCTTGATGCTATGCAATTCCCTGCTCAATGTCTGATAGAGCGGTGAGCCAATTATTTTCCTGAAGCTTGTGTGGACTGGGGCTATCATAAAGAAGAAAGATAAAAAGTACAAATATAGAAAAGGAACATTCATTCATTCAAAAATCATTTGTTGAGTATCTGAAACATGAAAGGAGTGGTGACAGGGAAAGGAAGCCAGAGTACACTGGAAGATTAATTCAGCAGAAAAGAAAAATAGTCTGGGCGTGGTGGCTCATGCCTGTAATCCCAGCACCTTGGGAGGCCAAGGCGGGCAGATCACCTGAGGTCAGGAGTTTGAGACCAGCCTGGCCAATATGGTGAAACCCCATCTCTACTAAAAATACAAAAATCATCTGGGTTTGGTGGCACGCGCCTGTAATCCCAGCTACTTGAGAGGCTAAGGCAGGAGAATCGCTTGAACCCGGGAGACAGATGTTGCAGTGAACAGAGATTGTGCTACTGCATTCCAGTCTGGGCGACAGAGTGAGACATCTCAAAATCATGACATGTGGAGACAACACAGATGACAGGTGCATAACAGTGCCAATGCACTCCAGCTGAAGACGACCACCAGTCAAAGAAGTTGAGTTTAGTGCTCATTGCAGCATGGGAGAACACAAGCCGTGGGGAACTATGGAAACTTTAGTAAGGAAGTGATGGGATTTTTTAATATTATAGGATTTGGGCTTGTGTGCAGTGCTTTGGGGGAAAGTGTAAGGAAGTGTGGCTTTGCTCTGGATTAGATGCTTCCAGAAAGTGAAGATAATGCTACCATTTGGTACCGTAATCTTATTCAGAAGGAAGAAAGTCTGAGTGAGGTAAAACTGTAATTGGTATAGAAGTAACAATTACACATATTAACTACATTGGGGCATGTTTGGTCATTTTTTGGTTTTGGCAATGTTGTTATGTTTTTGTCTATTCTCAGAAATGATTAGGGAGTGATCTTGTTTGTGTCTAGATCTATCATGGTCAAAGATTGACCTTGTCTGATATTGATATTCCATGAAATTGTTTATGTTTAACAGGAGAATAGCAAGAATCAGCTGTGAGGGCCAGGCCAGTGGGTAGCAACACCGACGTCTGAAAGATAAGTAGCAGGCCAGGTCCTTATCAGTTGTTGCTTTGCTCTTTTTTAGGGGGAGAGACATAAAGATTAGGGTAAGAAAAAGACCAAAGAAAAATAGTGAATATTTATTTATTGCATACATATTACAAGACAGGAAATATGCTAGATGTTTTGCATACATGATTTCATTTAATATTCACAACAACCCTATGAATTAAGTACTATTTGAGTGCATATTACCTGTAAGGATAACAAGACTTAGAAAAATAAAGTTATTTGTTTAAAATGGCATAACCGTATAGAGTAGGGATGGGATTAGAATCCTAGACCTGTCTAACTTTAGAACAAAATTATTTAATCATTCCTTATAAAAGAAAGAGTGTACGAACACAACACTGATACCTTAAGAGATGAGCGTCTCCATTAAACTAAAAGGTATATCAAGGCAGAGATACTGTGTTGTTCATTTCTGAATTATTTCAGAGCAATGAGATTTGTGATTTACTTAAGAGTGGTGTTTCATAAATATAAAATGATCAATTAGATGGATGATGGATGAATTGATGGATGGAACCAAAAATGCATGCTTGATCAGATATGACTATTTCACATAATTTCACTCCACGTCCCAGGAAGTAGGAAGAAACCTTAAAATATTGGTAATAGTAATTACTCATGTTTTGGATCGTGTGATTTTCACAATGTGCTCCCACATATTTATTCTTACGGGCAGATAATTCTCTTATGTTTCACATGACAACATTGAAGGTCAGGTATGCTAAGTCTCCTCACATAAGTAACAAGCGGCCAGACATGGGCCAGAATCTCAGCCTCCCCATCTTTATGTCCAGAGGACTATCCTCCAAACTGTACAGCCTTTTATCTTTTAATTCTTCAAAATAATTTAGGCAAGAGAGGGAGAGTTTAGAATTCTCAGATTTTTAAAATATTTTCTAAATATCAGCATTTATGCAGCATTTGTATTTAATAATAATGAAACTATGACCAGCCTACAACTCTGTTTGCAACCCTACATTTTAGGTGATTGTCTTTTCTTACTCTGACAGCCTGTAGCTGTTTCAGTCCTTAAGCACTATAAATAATTTACAGCCTATGTATACTTCCTAAAATTGTCTTTGTATATACTTTTTTTTTTTTTTTTGCATTTTAAAATGTAGATGGCTGAGGAACACTACTAGTGTCTAACTAAAAGCAACAATACCACAGACTCTGTGGGAAACGAATGCTCCATTCACATGAAAGGTTTCAAGTTGTGTGATGAACTGAGGAAAATAAAACCAAGAATTTAACGAAAAGTACCAAAATTTCAAAACTTTGTATTAATATCAACACACTGAAAAACATACTGAAACAGAGACCAGCATAGTCCCTACTTAATCCCCAACAAATACCTTCCCATTGGCTTACTAGGGATATGACCATTTGGCCTGTATTTAGAATAAACTAGATATTCTGTTGATAGTGAACACAGCTTCTATCACCCAAAGCATGTTTCATCTTTTAAAGTATCAATTCTGTATTTCACACACAGAATATTTTGATTTATTTTCCAAACATATGTTTTCAACTATATGTTGTTTGTGAATTACTTAAATAGCATGCTGAAGTTGAGATTCCACATAAGTTACCTTTCTTTATCTGAGATTTATGCTCAAGTTTTCGTATCTTTGAGTGCTAACACCATGTCAGCTTAATAATTTGTTTGTTTTAAAAGTTGTATATACGGGTATGTATGTATAAGTGTGTATATATATATACAGACACACACATGTATATATGTATTCATATAAATATATATATATACACACATACATATATATATATACCATATGTATCTGTATACACACACACATACACACACACGGGGTTGAATTGTTCTTTGATAATACTATTTGACTCTGTCACTTAGTAGAATGGAATAACTAAAACAAAAAAAGTCACTGATTTACTAAAAATACAAACTTTATAAGCTATAGAATCCATACTAGAACCCAATTGCATTGATGCCCAGAGAAGCATTTTGTTCCATATCCCCTCTGAGTAATAAGCAATATATTTATAATATTAAGAGATAATATACAATGTGCTATTAGAACTATTGTCCCGCTGTCACTCAGGATCCCAGCGCCCTGTTTCAACAAGTGAAGTCAAACCCATAAAAGTATATCGACCAACTGCTCACTTCTTATTTGCCTTTGCACATTCCTCTTGTCTATCTCTACTTGATAGAGCAATACAGTCATGTGCTGCATAGCCATGCTTTTGTCAACAACAGACCAAGTATATGACAGTGGTCCCATGAGATTATAATGGAACTGAAGTTTCCTATCACCCAGTGACATCACAGCCATTGTAGCACAACACATTATTCATATGTTTGTGGTGCTGCTGGTGTAGACAAACCTATGCACTGCCAGTTTTATAAAAGTAAAGCCTATAAAATTATGTACAGTACATAATTGACAGTGATAATAAATGATATGTTACTAGTTTATGTATTAACTATGCTATACTTTTAATTACTACTTTAGAGTGTACTCTTGTACCTATAAACAAAAAGTTAACTATAATATAGCCTCTGGCAGGTCATTCAGGAGGTATTCCAGAAGAAGGCATTGTTATAGATGATGGCAGCTCTATGCCTGTTATTCCCCCTGAATAATTTCCAGTGGGGACAAGATGTGGAGGTGGAAGACAGTGATAATGATGATCCTGACCCTGTTTTGACCTAGGCTAATATGTGTGTTTGAGTTTTAGTTTTTAACAAAAACTATTTTTGAAGTATAAAGATTATTTTTAATACAGAAAAGCTCATCAGGGTATAAAGAAATAAAATATTTTTGTACAGCTGTACAATATGTCTGTGTTTTAAGCTGTTATTACAAAACAGTCAAAATATTTTTTAAAAGTTTACAAAGTAGAAAAGTTTCAGTAATCTAAAGTTAATTTACTATTGAGAAAAAGTATTTTAAAATAAATTTAGTATAGCCAAAGTTTACATTGTGTATAACATCTACAGTTGTTCACAGTAATGTCCTAGGCCTTCACGTTCACTCATCACTCTAAATCTAAAGTTAATTTACTATTGAGAAAAAGTATTTTAAAATAAATTTAGTATAGCCAAAGTTTACATTGTGTATAACATCTACAGTTGTTCACAGTAATGTCCTAGGCCTTCACGTTCACTCATCACTCACTCATGGACTCACCCAGAGCAGCTTCCGTCCTGTAAGCTCCATTCATGGTAAGTGCCCTACACAGGTGTACCATTTTTTAGCTTTTAGATCCTATTTTACTGTATGTTTTCTATGCAAATACTTATCATTGTGTTACAGCTGCCTACAGCATTCAATACAGTAGCATGATATACAGTCATGTAGCCTGGGAGCAATAGGTTAGACCATGTAGCCTAGGTGTGTAGTAGGCTATACCTCCTAAATTTGTGTAAGTATGCTCTGTGATGTGCATACAGTGAAAAATCTCTTGACAAAATGTTCCTCCGAATGTATTCCTATCATCAAGTGTTGCATGAGTGTACTTACACATTTATCCAAGTTTACAAAACAGGAGGAGATTATATGTTGTATTTCCCCCCTTAAAATAGGCTTCAAATAGCATAATTATCATGTTCACATGCAGCTTTTTCCTCTGCATATGATTTTTAAAGATTGTATCTGACCTTGAGTAAAGCAATATTCAGGACCTCAATTCATTACTCCATATCACTCATATTTATCAATCAGTGGATTCTAATTTAGCATAATTTGCTACCAGAAATAAAAATATAAAATATTTAAAATGCAAGCTGGTCACTCATTTTTATTTACTTACATTTAACTGAACGTTTGTATAAGGAATTTCATAGTCAGGTCATATGCCTTTAAATACACAAGCAAAACAGAGGATTTGAACATTTTGTTGACAGGTAAATGTGAATCAATCTGGTTTCATTCAAAGGAAAATAATCAGCCTCTTTTCAAATAATATAAAATGCAAAATGATTGCATGGTGGAGGGGAGGGGACCTTATCAGCTTCTCTTCTCAGAGAAATGATTGCCATTTTCTAGCTGGAGGAACATATGCTGCAGCTTATCTCGTGACTTCTCTGCAGTCTCTGATATTTATTAACAGTTGATTTTCTGTAGTTGCTTTTCTTCCCCTTCTTCCCTCCTCCAGTGTAAATTAGTTTTCCCAAATCTACATCTGGCCTTCATTTTCTTATCAGTCATGGAAAAAGGATGATTATTTCATTATTGGTTTTGAAGAGTCTTTCATATTAAGCAGTGCAGCTCCGGTTTCAGGCAGGCATTTAACGGACTCTCTATTTGTTTTATTCTTTGTCTCATCATCTTAATCAAAGCCCTCTGAGACAGAGTCTTTTGTAGTAACAAACAAGAATAAAGGGAAATTGTGAATTGTTGCTTCCACAGAAAATGCAATATTCACTAGAAATTTCTGTTGGGATTAAAACCAGGCTGACTTCAAACATGTAAAAACAATTAGAGTCACCTATGAGAAACCTTTTAATCACTAGGATACCTGTCTTCTGAGCCTCTCATTAGCCTACTACCAAAGCAGGTCCCTCGCTTGGGGCTCAGGCTTCACCGTATTGTCACAAGATAGCTAGTGGAAGATTTTCAGCTCTCGAGTTTATTTTTTTTTTATATATGAGAACTGCACTCCTGCTTTCTCCCAACACTTTATAATTTTTTTCTTACAGCTTTTTTTTTTATCTTTGCTATATAAAATTTAACATTAACTCTCTGATTTACTGAACAGACACTGTCCTAGATTCCTGATATTGAACAACTATGGGAAAAGTGTAGGTGTCATGCTCTCATTTTTAGATTCAGATGACTCAAAATAGCCTGAAAGTCCCAGTCTCACACTGTCCCTGAACTCCTTTGATCATAGTTTGATAAATTTTTCAGAAGCAGTACAGGAATTGGGTTAGCTATTTAAGTAGAAATCAGTTTATATTGGGGCAACATGAAAATGGTCTAATAAAAACCCATGTTTCTCCTCAATGGGCAAATCAAATTTTCTGTTATTTGCAAAAATCAAAGAGATACAAAATACCCCCAACATTCCAGTATCCTAAATACTAATTACTGTTAATAGTATACGTTTAGTTATACCTTATTTACATTTAGAGATGCTTGCTAATACCGATATAAGTTTTATGTAATTAATTGATGCAAGAAACTAAAGTATAAACTTGATTCTTACGTGACTTTTGGTTCACATAATGCACCATATTTCAATGCTGCAATAAATAAAGAATTACAGCATTGCTTTCAACTTCAGATATGGTCATCATCAGGCATCTCTGACATAATGTTAAATGTGTTTGTCATATTGGGACAGTATACTTAGATAGAGAAATACTCATAAAATGTATTAGTTATCTATTGCTGCATTACAAATTACCCCAAATATAGCAACTTAAATCAGACTTTTCTTAGCTCACAGTTTCTGTAGGTCACAAATAGAGGTAGCTTCATTAGCTGGGTGCCTCTTGCCCAAGACCTCTCACAAGACTGCAATCAGGGTACCAGCCAGGACTGGGGTCATTTCAAGGACCAAATGAAGGAAGATCTACTCTCAAGTTCAGCAACATGGCTTTTGGTAAGGCTCAGAAGACCCCTTCCTATCTTATTCACAGGATTGTTGACAAGTCTTCAGTACTCTCTGTTGTAAGCCAAAGAAATTAACCTTTTGCCACATGGACCCTTCTATAGGGCTACTCATCATGTGGCAACTGGCTTTTTCCAGACCAAAGGCTCCAGGAGACAGAATGTGACATGGCAAGCAAGAAAGAAGCCAGTCTTTTTATAATCTAATTGACAACTTGCCATCACTTTTGCAGCATTATTTTTGTTAGAGGCAAGCCACTAGGTCCAGCCCACATTCAAGGGGAGGAGGTTACACAAGTGTATGAATGCCAGGAGACAAGAATCTTTGAGATTCATTTTTGAAGCTATATATGACAGTTCAACATCTGAACTCTATGGTTCAGGCTTCTCTCACATGCAGAATAGGCTCAGTCTCTCCAACAGTCCCCAAAGTCTCATCCTATTAATTAGTCAGGATGCACTGAATTATGAGACAGTAGTAACTCTAAAATCTTTGCGACTTGGAATAACATAGTTCTATTTCTCAATCACACCACTTATCTATCATGATCTATCATGGGTTGGTGTCATAGTAAATTGTATGCTGCTATAACAAAATACCTGAGACAGGATAATTTGTAAAGAACAGAAATCTACTGGTTCACAGTTCTGGGGGCTAGGATGTTTAATGTCAAGGTGTTAGTGTCCTCCTAGGGCCTTTGTGCTGTGTCATCAGATGGTGGAATTCAGAAGAGCAGGAGAGAGAGGAAAGGGGCTAACTCATTGTATTAGTCCGTTTTCACACTGCTGATAAAGACATACCTGAGAATGGCTGGGGAGGCCTCAGAATCATAGCGGGAGGTGAAAGGCACTTCTTACATGGCAGCTACAAGAGAAAAAGGATGAGGAAGAAGCAAAAGCAGAAACCCCTGATAAACCCATTGGATCTCATGAGACTTATTCACTATCAAAAGAATAGCATGGGAAAGACCAGCCCCATGATTTACCCACCTGCCCCGGGTCCCTCCCACAACATGCGGGAGTTCTGGGAGATACAATTCAAGTTGAGATTTGGGTGGGGACACAGTCAAACCATATCACTCATCTTTTTATCAAGGGCTCACTCCTGCAATAACTAACTCACTCCCACAATTAAAGCATTAATCTACCAATGAGAGCAGAGCCCTCATGACCTAATCACCTCTTAAAGGTCTGACTTTCCCAGTACTGTTACGATAGGGATAAATTTCCAACACATGAACTTAGGAGGACACATTCAAACCATAGCAATTGGCTACATATTCTTCTCATGCTGTCCTCACTCAGAAAGTCTCCAACATCACTGGGCCAGGAGGGAGGAAGGGGCAAATTATCACTGGCTAGTAAAAGCTTCTATATGCAAGTGACATGTGATACTTCTGCTCAAATTACACAGTCACACTAATTTCAAAGGCACAAAGGAAGTTCACTTTGACCATGTTCCTGGAAAGATGAGAAATGGAAATATCAATGAACAGCCCAAAAAGCAATCTAATGGGTAAAGTAATATATTTCACATCCACCTGAGTGCATAGCAAAATAATAAAGAAACAGATTTTGATTTGTTTATTCATTTAAAAAATATTTACCATTTATCACTATATGCTAGGCTTATGCAAAATGCTGAGGACAAAAACAGAAAAAAATAAAAGCAGTTCCTATCTTCTGGTTTTTCAGTATAGTGGGCAAAGAGATAACCATATGGACAACTACAAAATAGAAATCATTATAAGGTGTTAAGACATAATAGAAGCATCTCACATAGATTTAAGGAGAAAAGGGATCAGAGAGGACGTTTTGTAGTAGATAACCCTAATGAGTTCTGAAGGATGTGTAGGAATAGACCAGGTAAAAAACGTGAATTAATAAAATTTCAGTGTTTATTTAATAAAATGAATTTGTGATGAATGTCTCTGGATTAAAAGGCCTAGATTCTTCTATAGCTGCAGTTAACTACTATGTTAACCCAACCAAATCACTGAGCAACTGTGCACCTCAACTTCCTCATCTGTGAAATGAGGTTTAATTAGATGTTGTTCAAGATCTCTTTCAACTATAAAATTCAATGATTTTTCCTGACTCTAGAGGGTATTTTTTTCAAAAGCACCTTCTATGTGATCATCATAAAATAATTACCTTATAAAGCACTCACTTACTAAAACAGCTCAGTAAACACCTATGGAAAATTCCTCATACCTGAAAATAGTAGAATTGTATTCCCATCTCTTCTGATACATACCATGTTCAAAATGTATTACAAAAAGAAGAATAAGATGTAATTTAGAATAGACTGATATTAAGTAGTTCTTCGTGACTAGCTTCTACTCCTATGGTCCTTGTCATCTTTAATTCACCACCCTAGGAATTTCTGATGATTTTCATGTGTAAAGAGACTCTTTCCACTTTATGTGTTGGTTTTGTTTATTTGCTTGTAAAAAAGACTCCAACACATGCATGCACACAGCACACCCATACACACACAATTTATTTTGCACTAAAATTCTGCAACCAGGTTATTTCCACTCTCATAATTCCACAGAATACCATGTCTCTCATTAGATCCTGCAACCCTTCAAGGATCTCCCTACTTCCAGGGAAAATCCTTAAACATGTCATTAGAGTCTTTACCACTCATGACACAACCATTATTCTTCTACCAGTCAACTGAATCCTAGGTCAGGAGTCTTCCCTTTTCTAGTCCAAGCCTTCACTCCCTCTCTCCTCTTTCACTAACCTAACTCGGACTTTCAAAGCAAATACTTCTACCAACTATTGGCGAAGATGTTTACACAAAAGAAACACTCATATATTGCAGGAAAAGTATAATTGCTACAACCACTTTGGAAAACAGTTTGGCATTATCTATTGAAGTTGAATATATGCATAACCAGATGATCCAGCAATTCCACTCCTCGTTATATACAACATGCATACCAAGAAATATCTACAAGGATGTTTATTGCAGCATTATTTGTAATTGCTTTAAACTGGAAATGACCCAATGTCCATCAGCAATAGAATAGATACATAAAATGTGGTACTGTATATTCAGATATTTGACAAATTATAACGTGAATGTAAGCAACAACCTTAATGTTAAAGAAAGAAGGCAGACACAAAATAACATGTAATACTTGATTACATTTACATAAGGTTCAAGGCAGCTCTAAACTATAGGTTAGAAGTCAAGATAGTGTTTGTTTACCTGTAGTGAGGAGGAAAAAGTAAGTTTGGAATAAGCGTGAAGTCTGTATTACTAGAAATGTTCTATATCTTGACGTGGGTGATGTTTACCCTGATGTTTCTTTTGTATGATTCATTACTTATGTACTTTTCCATAAGCGCATTGTATTTTGATTTTTTTAATTTAAACTATCTCTTAATTTACTTGGGACAAAAGGACTCAGGTTTCCAAGAAGTCCTGCTTGTTCTTTTAATGGTGTCACATGGAAACACACATACATACACAAACACACACACAATATAACACAACACCCCAAAAAAATCCTCTCATTCTTTAGTTATGAGAGGTACAATTTATTTGCCATTTTATATATTGTTAGCTGCAATGCGGGTTGCAGTAGTATTTGTTGTTGTTGTTGTTGTTGTTGTTGTTGTTGTTAACACCGCTCCAAATCAATCTATTTCACAAGAAACCTATAAGGGATGCCATTAGAACAAGGTTGAGAGAGAGAGAGAGGGAAAGAGAGAGAAGCACGGAAGGAGGGAAGGAAGACAAGCTGTGCCACTTAAGAAATCTAACATGTTTGCCAAGCAAAGCTTAAAATCACACTCTCTTATTCATCTGTCTTGGCTTTCTATTGTACAAACTGCACATGAAAAAGGGACTTGACAGTCTCATAAGACAGGTACCTTTAGGTATTTCAAAACCTATTTTTTCCTGGAATTTTGCTTACCTGGTGTTTAAGGTAATGCAAAGGACTATCTTTATACTTGAATCTGAAAATTTGAGTACAATGACTAATGAGAAGTATGTGCAAACAATTCTAAATGAAAGAGAATGAAAGCTCCCTAATGAAATCTCTTTAATATGTAATTTTAAGCTACTTTAAAAAGTCACAGTTGCTTGCACTAATGAGAATCTGTTTTAAAATTACATGTTATTTTGATAATCAGAATTTTGAGGGATGCATAGAATAGGGTTAGCAGCAGAAATAAAATTGATAGGAAGTAAATTTTTTCTAGTTTAAATAGAGTGAAAATCATTGCTATATATTATGTATAATAAATTTCAGTGTTTCTGTTGAAATACCTTTTTCAAGTGTGAAATATTTTAATTATTATATTTTATAAAATACTCATGAGTCACATTAACATTTGTAAATTTCAGTTTATGACAGAAGGGATGCCATATAGTAAAGATAAAAAATTATTCTGAGCAAATCCAAATATTTTTTGTGTAAGAATATACAATATAGATCATCTAGATAATTCCAGTTAGAAAATAGAAGATTATACTCTTTTAATGGAAGATACACTAAATGAAAGGCTATTTCTGAAATGTTTGTTATTTCTGTGAAGGTGGAAAACTGGGTTTATGACCAAAGTGAATTGAAGCCTTCAAAACTTTTCATGCATACACACATATGTATTAGGATACGTGTGTGTCTGTGTGTGTGTGTGTGTGTGTGTGTGTGAGAGAGAGAGAGAAAGAGAGTCTTGTTTTGTTGTCCAGGATGGAGTGCAGTGGTACCATACAGCTCACTGCGCCCTTGATCTCTAGAGCTCAATCGATCTTCCCACCTTAGTCTCCTGACTAGCTGGGACTACAAGTGCATGCCACAATGCCCAGCTAGCTTTCTGTATTTTTTGTAGAGATGGGGTCTTGCCATGTTGCCCAGGCTTCATAAACATATACAAATACTAGAAACTGTACCTTGTCAGATTGTGCCCCAGCATGGACAGATCTTGCCTTTAAAGTTATGAACTTCAGCTCTTACAGTTTCCTCAGTCGTAACAACCAGTCTGAATTTTGGCAGACAGCTGGGAAATGAAAGAACCCTTATCGTTATTCCCTCCTTGTTCATTTCTTTCTCTCCTCCAAATTGAGCATGTTCCATGAACTGGGGTCTGCCTTCTTCAGCCAAATTACTTGCTGAAAATCCATTTTGTTCTGTTCATGAGAATTTATCATCTATTTTTTCTCAATCTCCAGAAAAAAAAAAGGGGGACTTCTTAATAATTTGCTGTTTTTAATCACAGTGGAGAAAGCTCAGTTGACCTAGACATTATGCATGGCTTAGAAAGGATTACATTTTTTTCTATTTCTCACTGATGTTAAATAGTTTCTGTTGTCTCCTCTACCGGATCGACAGATAACTAGACTGATATTTGTACTCTGAAAAGAAAGGCAGTTGTGGCTGAGAGGCAAACCACACACAAAAAAAATTTAGTCTAAAATTGTCTATGAAAACCTGTAAGAAATGTCTTCGACTAGTAAATTCAACGCATGTTTGCCTGACACTAGAGAAATGCTTTATTAATATATCTTGACATTAATGTGAGTGAACTACAAATTTATTAAATCAACCATAAAATCTAGCCTAAAGGTGCCATTCAGCAATCATCTAAATGAGTAATGGAATAGAGACTGAGGATTTTCTACTTCAGGTCAAAACGCAGTTGCATGTCTAGCAGCAAAAGTTTTCTCTTTATTCCTCAGAAAGGAAGCCAGGAGATCTGATCATCTCCACTAAAGTCCCTTGCTTAAGCAGTGCTGAAGGTAAAGGAGGTAAATCTCTGAAAGTTGAGTTCTGCCAAGCAAGACTAAACTTAACCAGCAAGTGGAAAATAGTAAAGAGAGACAGATGGGTGAGACTTATGGAGAGACCTTTAGGAAGTGGCCCCAAACAGGTGGTTGGTTGCCTAAAAGGAATCATTGAATAGAGTGTGTTTGACTCTAGGGGAAAGGAAGACAAGTGTCAGTAATGAATACATGGAGGCATGCTGACTGAGATTTGATATTGCCTGTCAGATGTCTCTATTTTTGTCTAGACTTCAAAAGCTGTTTCATTGTAATATGAGAAGAGCAGAAGGTCTTGGATTCTGTGATTGGTTATTGTTTTGAAAAGGAAAGAAAATTACCTTTCATTTTCTCTCCATTGGCATTAAATCCCAGTAGAGGGTCAAAGGACATTCCAAATCACCACGACTGCAGCAAGGAGCTTCCAAGCCCATTACTTCTGACTAAGGTTGTGCAATGCTCTCAGCGTCTTACTGAAAGCCTGCAAATAGAGGCCTATAAGAACAGTTTTACAAACATATTTTGATGTGTTCTACTTGCTGTGAGCTCTTAAGCAAAATCAAATTTTACCTTTAGGTATTTACCAAAAGATATTTTGGAACCCATGCTAAATGAAGCCTTATGTTCCCTATTCCCAAAGGAATAACTGTATTTAGAATAATAGTTCCTATGAAATTTTCATGATACATCTTATCACATAAGATTCAAGATATTTTAAAAACCAGAGTGAGGGATGGTAAGTGTATGCTATTTTCTGTTTCAAGGGCTCAGCTAAAACCTCAAACAAGACAAAACTAGTTGCTGTATCCACAGGGTACCGTAGTTTACAATCTAATGAGGGAAATCTAACAAACCAAACAGGCTAAGTGCTGTAATAAACACCCACCCTTTTAATGGCTTAAAGAACAGAAATTTAATTCTCATTTACATAAAACGCAGTGCCAATAGATGTCCTAGTCAGGGTGAGGTGACGAACGGTCATCTATATAACACTGTAGTGTGCATAGACCTTATTAGTGGAAGTGAGGGGTGATCTTGAAAGCTGTGGCTGGAGAATCGTGTTCTTTTCATCTTTTGGACCTTTCCTCCTTCAGGTCCTTAAGGATTTAACCTATAGGTAAGAAACATAGAATGAGGATCATATGCAAGATGGTCTTAAGACTGTATTCCATGGTGAGGAATGCAGTCACATCTAACTACAAAATGTAGTTTGACTATGTAACAGGAGGAAAAGGGAAATGTTTTGGTGAACAGCTAGCCACTTTCTCCGACACAGGGTGATGTGATAACGTGTGATAGGGAAGGATGCAGAGCTTGTTGGAGCATTTAGGAGATTCATCTAACTAAAACTTAGAGGGGCAGGATGTCAAAAATCTTGCCCTACGAGATGACAACTTTGCTGGGAATTGAAGGGGGACTAAGAGTTTAATATGTTAAAAAGAGTTGAGAAAAAAATGTGCTAAACAAAATAAAGCAATTGTGAAAACAAACAATACAAAAATGAATCATTAAGGTAGACTTCAAATCTTATACAAATGATTCTGTTGAGAAATTAAGACATTGTGCCTTTTTATATGTCTCAGAGGTGTGAATCTTGTTAAATTAATTATGAAATTCTTAAACATAAATGTAATGCTTATAAGCTGGAATTTTCCATGCAGATTTGTCCCAGAGTGAGTAGGATAGACAAGGATTTGCTTTAACTTGGCTGCCAAGGTTTAAGTGCTCCCCTTAACAACTTAGGGACATTCTTTATTTAAAGAAAGGATGGATTTTCTGAAATGTGTTATGTAATTGTAGGAAGGAACAAACCAAGATGTTTATTGGACTTAATGAAACTGATGTTGTAAGAAGGCAATTTAGCCGTTTTATGGTGGACATGTTAGTCTCAATTCAACATTTTAAAGAATAGTCAATATTCTGCTTTATAGCCTGTGAACAATAGAGATTTCCATGTTGGTTTTTGGCATTTCACTACTTCAATTAAAGATTGTATTTCATAAAATTGATACCAGTTTCTCATTAATTAGCTTGCTTTTTCTCCTCTGTCTCAATCCCCACTAAAAAATGGGGTGCCAGCATATATCTGAAAGATAATGTAGGGATTAAAATATTTTTTAAATAATTGTTACTTTCTATCTTTATAATTAGGTTTTGAACTTCTTGAGGCCAGGGACTGTGTCTGAAAACACCTACAGTGGCTAACACAAGGTGAGTCCACGACCACATTTTAATCCTTTCGCTTCTTTGGGTCCTAATACTTAGTACAGTAACTGATGTATAGTTCGACTCAACGAATATTGGTTAGAATAGATGGGTGGATAAAATACTCAAACATTTTACTCTGTTCACCTAATATCATGTTATTCTTTACTATAGATTTTCCTTTATAAACAAAATTATAAAGTATTAATAACAATAGAATAACTAGGAAATCTGTCAATGAGAGATTTATTTTTCAGTTCTGAATTATATATGATGTTAGGCCTGAACGTGGGGGAAATCTAACAATGGGTTAAAGTTCTGAATTGAAGCAGCAGATGCCTATAGATTTAAATGTTGATTGAATTTAGCTGCTGCTGCTATGAAATTATTAGCCCTTGGCGGTGGCCTCGCCTACATACTTTGTTTTGGCTCTTCTGGAAGCTACAAAGCTATTTATTGTTAATGAGGGAATAAAGTGAGAAAACAGATTAGTGAGTAGATTAGCGAATTTTTAAAAATCTAATCTTTGTTAAACAATAACAGGTTGTGATTTAATGCATTCAGTTCTCACTACCTTGTGACAAAATTTTTGCTATTAACACAGCTTTGTTTCGTTACATATCCATTCTCTAATATAAACATTTCATCTATCATAATAATACCTTGTGTTTAAAATCCTCTGCCAAGTACATTTTTTCTCACCCATTGCACTTTAATATTGTGTTTCTAATCCTACAAAGATAATTCTTTGAAATAAACAATTCCCATCTTCTTTCTCTGAGATATTTGATCTATTGGCTTGTCATTCAGAGACTATTATCTAATAATAAACTTGTGATGAATAATAAGATAAACTTAAACGGTTTAAAATCAATGTTTCTAAATACAAACTTTCCAAATAAAGTCTATGAGGTTTAAAAGTTCCTTAGCATGCTCAAATTTCTTATCTGCTAAAATTTTGCATCCTCAATTTAAAGAAAAGAATATCACCATCCCTATCCCCTGTTGATCTTATTTTGGGGTTGATGTATCTTATGACTCTAAGAAAATGGAAATATCAGCCTATAGAGAAGGTACACAAAGGTCCTTCAGAAATCACGGTACCATTGAAGTCAAATAAGATGATAACTCAACAAACAAATAAGAGATAATGAAGATTGTAGTAAATTTATTTCAGGCTTTCAGCCTGTTTCCATGGTGGTTCATCATTGTTCAATTTTATATATTAAGATTCAGTTCACCTTCCCCAAAAAGCTTTCTTGGATACCCCCAGTCAAATTGATGTGTTCTTCTTCTAAATTCCTCTGTGTCTTCATTCATGACTCTTACAATACTACTCATTCTGCTTTATGTTTCAGCAATTTGTATAGAATCAGTTTCCATTTTCCAAGCACATTATCTTCCAGTGTTCATTTAAAAACCAGTTGTTTGGGAGTCCAAAGTACTTATTTCCATAGAACTAATGATACAAATGATGTTCCTGTTTTCTTTTTAGTTCTATTTCTGTCTGATCTAGTGCTAATAGAAATATTTCAAATATGCTTCCATTAATGACATTGTTTCTTCAAGACAGAACAATTCTATTATAAGGAGCAAATTTCATAGATTCTAGACTTACATTTGCCTGGATTGTCTGCTACTTATTAGCCATTTGATATTAAGCAAACTACACAAATTTGTGTCTGAGATTTCTCATTTGTAAAGTAAAGATAATAAGTATATTTCTGGTGGCTGTTGTGAAGATTAAATGAGTTCATATATGAAAGCTGCTTTGGTGAATAGTATTTGACATAGTAGGAGGTATATGAATGTGTCTGTAGATGTAATTATTGTTATTTTTATTAAAATTTAGAGCATCAGGAACCTGTCTGCTCACACATAGGCATGTTTGAAAATGGAAGCAGGCAACACATTTTAGTAGTTCACCTTCTCAAAACAGGATAGATGCTTGAATCATAGAACACAGTCAGAAAAAAACATATATACCTACCTAGAGAAAAGCCTTTTTTATCTACCTGTATTTTCAAAGTGAGTAAAAATGAAAACAAGATACCATAATCACTTTCATCTCATTACAAAAATAAAATTAAGGTAAAAATAACAATGATTATTATTGATATCATTTGCTGAGCCCTTAGTATGTGCCAAGCATAAAGGGAATGACTTTCTATGTTATCTTCATATTATCCCATTACAAAAGAAACTGATGGCCAAGGAGGCAAAGGTCTCTCACAGCTAATGAGTTAGAGCAAGAACTCCAACCTAAACCTTTCTGACTTTCAAATTCTATGGTATTTTTACTCTACCAAAGACAGAACTCTGAGCCAAGTCTAAAAGTGCTTTACAAATTAATATTTACATATTCCAATGTCTTTTTTATGATTTTTGGCACTTAAATCGACCTGGCTCTTTTTAGTTCCATCTTCTCCATATTGTCTACAAAAATTTGTAAAACATGTTGTCAAAAACTTGGGTGAAGCTCAATACACTTTATTTAGGGTATTAGATTTCATCAGTATTTCCTAAATTGTCTTTTCCTCCACTTATTTAAGATCACTGGTTAGTGAGCTAGTTGTTATAGGGCATTGCCTGAAAGAAAGAAGAAATTCTTTCCTTTTGTAGTACCTGAGTGTTATACATCAGTCCTAAATGTAGCAATCTAACTATAACACAAAATATTTAACCTTTCCCTCTTGCCAAAAAAAAAAAAAAGCTTTCTTGTTTAATGTATCCTTCATCTCTTAAATATTTTACCATTTATTTTTGATATGCATATTATGTGCAAAAAACATTGTACATATACGCCATTTACTCCTCACAGAAAACCTCTGAGGTCTGTACTTGATCTCCATGTTAGAATGAGGGACCTGAGGACTAGAAAAACAAAATCTCTTCCCACATCACACAAAAATTCAAACCCAGGTGAAACTTCAGAGACCTCAATCATTACTTTATTTTGAGATGGTTCCTGATTGAGAGAATAAAAACCATCTAACTAGATGGCAAAAGAATCAGGTTTCCATTATCCTGCCGGTTCCTCCTTAAGTGTCCATGACTGTAAACTTTTTAAAAGGAGGGTGTATGTCTTTTTGCTCATCTTTGTATTTCCCACAATGTCTAAACATTGAAACCTTGGACACTTAATCAATGGCTGATTGAGAATGTTAGAGGGTATTTAAAATACTGTTGATGCTGAATATACTAGTCTACACTAATGGTTCATAGCATTTTGCCTTGGGGACATTGACCAAGTTTAGTCAGTTTGGTTAGGGGAGCTGTCTTTGTCATGTAATCATCAGTGTCTCTTTTCATAATTGGATCAAGTTAATGCTAGCCAGAAACTGTTAAAATGTCTCCATTTGGAAATATGTGGGGTGAACATAACAATACTGTGGGTTCTATAGCCAAATGCTTTGTTTATTTTGGCAAGAGCAATTTAATTTGTTGTAAATAACATTAGATTAAATGCTATGCAGTATCATGTTTTAATATAAGGACCAGTGCCAATGCTTATAAATGTTTTCATGTAAGTAGGAGTAGCCTGAAATTTTATTAAATCTTTGAATTTCAACAATTAAGAAAATCAGAAATACTGAGGTTTCTTTAGATGATTTTAAGAATTGTAAAGTTCTGAGTAGCACTAGTTTGGAGACATAAACCAGATCTTCTAAGGCATACCATTAAGTGAGCCTGTTTTTAGTTACTTTTAGTAAAGAACTAATTAGCATTACACATAGCAGGAACATATTCAGGTGTCTAATAGAGATCTTTGATTACAGTATTAATTTGACAATCCCAGGTAAAGAACAAATTAATCTAATTAAGGGAAGGTTAATTGTGTATGCAGCCTGTATGGCCAGAAGAAGGAAGCTCAGCAGGATGTTCCCAGAGCATTTCTGCTTGAGTCACATTTGTTCATTCAAGGGTAGTAAAAAAAAAAAAAAACACCTTTACACAATATATACAGCATTTAAAAGAAGGATTTATTGAAATTATTTACTAGCAATTCAGTGTAGAAACAATAATATGTATAATGTAATTACTTGTGTGGAGGTTGACTAAATGCTTTTCAGCTCTAAAAGCCTATAATTGTAATGATTCTTCATAATGAGTAGACGTAGAGTTTGTCAATATGTCTACATTTATATGGTCAGAGAATATTAGAACTAAAATAGGCTGTAAAGACCCTAGGCCACGATTTGTACATGACAAATTTAAACCCAGAGAAGGCAACTGACCTGCCCAAGATAATAAAACGTATTTGGTAGTATATCTGTGATTCAAATCATTTTTATTCAGTGTTTAAAACTACACTACCCTTCGATAGAGAGAAGAAAGGAAAAAAGGAAAGAAAGAAGGAGGAAGGGAGGAAAGGAGAGAGAGAAAGAAAAGGAAAGGAAAGGAAGAAAGAAGAGGAGAGGAGGAGAGGAGGAAAGAAAAAGGCAGGCAGGCAGGCAAATTAAGGCAATTAAGGCAGAAAGACTAAGGGAGGTCACAGTTCAATCTCTTTCTAGTCTACTTCCCTGAAACACACACACACTGTCAGTCACACTCTGATTAAACTAAACATAAACCTCACTTTCATTATTGAGTAGCTGTAATTACAAGAAAAGTCTTCCTTATATTGATACAAAAGCTACCTGCCTTTTTTCTCCTTAGTCTTCTATTTTCTATGCAAAGCATCTGTAGTTCCTTCACCATTCCTATTATGAGATGGGTTTCAGATGTTTCATCATCTGATCTCTCTTTCCTAGCACATCAAGATAGTATTTCGTGTTTCAAATTGATGCCTACAATTAAATACCATGTATCATATAATGTCTGGATACCATCATAACTTTGTGGATCTCTTCATCTGGCCACTATACTTTTAGCTTCTAAAATTAACTCCATCTTTTATATGTTTTAAGATGCCCTCATAAAACCACTAAAGTACAAAGCCACTTTTATGTGGACTACTATAAATAGGGGCCTCTTGAGCAGATTTTTAAATTGATTTGGTTATATCAATTATTTTCAAGTCAAGATTGATAGGATTAAGCATTAACAATTTGCTTACCATAATTATTTTTTTGCTCACCATAATTATTTTTAAAAGATCATTGGTTTGGATTGTTTGAATTGCTCAAGCATTAGACATAATCATTTTAAAATTAAGTTTGAGTTCATAATGACAAAAAAACAAATTTTAAGGTGGTTATGCTATATACAAGTTTTTAACATATTTTCTAATTATGCAATACATTAATGAGTATAAAGCATAAATCTTTCACATTAGTTTTAGTCAGTACTTATCAGTTCACTTCTAAAAATAGAAGCTAGAAAACAATTAGGGTGGTGATATGGTTAGATTTTGAGTCCCCACCCAAATCTCATCTGGAATTGCAATCCCCATAATCCCCACGTGTCAAGGGAGAGGCCAGGTGGAGGTAACTGAATCATGTGGGCAGTTTCCCCCATGCTGTTTTCTTTTCAGAGTGAGTTCTCATGAGATCTGTTGGTTTTATAAGGGGCTATTTTCCCTTCACTAGGCACTTCTCCTTACTGCCGCCTTGTGAAGAAAGCACTTTGCTTCCCCTTCACCTTCCACCATGGTTGTAAGTTTCCTGAGACCTCCCCAACCATGCTAAACTGTGAGTCAATGAAACCTCCTTTCTTTATAAATTACCTAGTCTCGGGCAGTTCTTTATAACAGTATTAAAATGAATCAATAAAGGTGGGCATTAGGATATATAGGCAGAAAAAACTACTAAGATAGATAGATAGGTACTCATAGGACATAGTTTGATCATCTAACCATCTAGAATTGAATTCTATTAAGGTCTTTATCAGTTTTGTGCTGCTATAACACAATACCACAGCCTGAGTAATTTATAAAGAATGGAAGTTTATTTGACTCATGGTTCTGGAGACTGGGAAATCCAAGATCATGGCACCAGCACCTGGCAAGGGCCTCATCCCATGGCAGAAGGGAAGAAGGTGGAAGTGATTTCATGAGACAGAAAGAGTAAATGGGGACATAACTTATTCTTTCCTCAGGAGCCCACGCCCATGATAATTAAACCACTTCTACTATAACAGCATGAATTCATTCATGAGGACAGAGGCCTCATGGCTTACTCACCTCTTTAAAGCCCCACCTCCCAACACCATTACATTAGCAATTAGGTTTCAACATGAGTTTTAATGGAGACATTCAAATCACAGCAATTAACATGGGTCTATTTTTAAATATCTCTCATCTTAGTTTAGTAATCAACTTGGAAACTACATAATAAATGGACAAGAGGAAGAAAAGTGCCAAAGTAAAGAAGATTAGGAAAAACCGAATGGTTTTTAAGCCTGCATAGAACTATAGATAGAGGCTGACTTCTAATTCCTCCTAACAGTGACCTTAATGGTCAAATCATCAATGATTATGTTCATGAAAAGTTAGATGCCTCTTTCTAGAAATAAATGACCAAATAAATAAGCTGAATAATTTCAATCACATTCAATTATAGGTGGCAGAGTGTAGAACCAGAACAATTAGACCAGCAAGCTGACAACCTTCTTAAATATCAAGCCCTTAAGTTTATCTGCTCTTCAACTATTTTTCTGCTTAAAGATTGTGGAAAGATGAAGGATGAAATATCAGAGTAGCAATCTGAGATTGCTCAATTATTACATTTTTGGTGCTTGGTAGCTGCACATTTGTTATCCCGAGGGAAGGAGTTGCAGACTCAGCTATAGAAGATTACCTAGAAGTTGAGTTCAAGAATGATATATAAAAAACGTTGTGTTTATTTTTTTTTTTTTTTTCAGGCCTACAGATTTGGGGCATTAAGTTATACCTATTGCATATGGCTCTGCATTTATAATATGATTTTTGCTAGTCGGTGACCCATTTTCCACATACTCAATGGTGTGAGGATGGGGGTACCTAGACTGTGCTGACCATGGGGAGAGGTACTTGGGCCAGTAGAAATATGGAGTAATACAATAGGGTCAAACAAAGAAGAGTCTTCCTAAAAACAAATAGTAAGCATATTTTTGAGTCCTAAGTTTAAAAGAATTGTTAAAACTATCTTTTTTTTTTTTTTTTTTTTTTTTTTGAGACAGAGTCTCGCTCTATTGCCCAGGCTGGAGTGCAGTGGCACAATCTCAACTCACTGTAACCTCCATCTCCTGGGTTCAAATGATTCTCCTGCCTTAGCCTCCCGAGTAGCTAGGATTACAGGCACCTGCCACCATGCTCAGCTAATGTTTTTGTATTTTTAGTAGAGACAGGGTTTCACTGTGTTGGCCAGGCTGGTCTCGAACTCCTGACCTTGTGATCCACCTGCCTCAGCCTCCCAAAGTGCCGGGATTATAAGCATGAGCCACCACACCCAGCCAAGAATTGTTAAAACTATCTTTTTTACATTTGACAAACATGCCTTGTGTGAACTTATATAATTTATTAACAAAGATTTTAGCAGTTAATTGTTCTTGTGATGAACAGAGTAACATTAAAGATAATGTTTTACAAAAATCTTGTCTTAGTCCACTTTGGTTGCTATAAGAAAATACCTTAGACTGGGTGACATATAAATAACAATTTATTTTTTATAGTTCTGGAGGCTGAAAAGTCTAAGACCAAAGTGCTGGCAAATTTGTTGTCTGGTGAGGGGTCATTTCCTGATTCATAGATGGGGTCTTCCGGCTGTGTCGTTGTATAGTGGAAAGGGAAAATCAGTCTTCCGGGTCCACTTTTGTAAGGATATTAATCGCATTCCTGAGGGTTTCATCCCATGACCTAATCACTTTTCAATGACCCCACTTCATCATTCCATCACATTGGTGATCAGGTTTCAAATTATGAATTTTGGGTGAGACAGAAACATTCAGTCCAAAGCAAATCTCACGGTCTTAAAAAAAATCATTAGCACATTGAATGGTTCCAAACTTATAAAAATAACAACAATTTTTAAAATTATTTCTAAACCTGATCCAAGATTTTTCTAGGCAGAATTATATTTTCAATCACATTTTGAAATATTAGAAATTATCTATAGTTATTGAATGAGATTATGAAATCTCTTATGTAATATCCTTTGTTGGATACAGTTGTTTACAATTTACTTAACAGAACATCGTATTACACAATTTAAAACCATAGTAATGCTGAGGTAGTATTTACGTATATATAATATCTTCACCTCAATCACAAGGATTATGCTCCTGAAAACCCTTCAGGCAGATAAATGCACACATTTGGAACTTATAAGGTTATATTTGAGCCAATAGGAGTATATATGAATAATTTACCTTGATTAAAATAAAAGTATGTAAGCATAGTAAATAAAAGCATAGTTGTGATGATTTGTATCTCTTAAATGGGTAATTGTGGATACATTCAAAGTCCCTTTTTTCATTCATCTATTTATTGAATGTTTATTAATCAGTCACTATTCTAGATGATGGAGAGACAAAGATACAAAAAATGATACCTCCCCTCAAAGAGTTCATGATCTGTTACATGGAGACAACAGGAAAGCAAATAAATATTCTATATAACTATTTTTTTCCTGTTGGTAATGTTTTATTTGGGGGGCTGTATAGTATAAACAAATGTATTTCTGTTTTATAGTTCAAACTATTTTTTCATGCAATATACTTCTCATAGTATTTTAAAAAGGTACTTAACTCCCTCATTATCACAGAGGTTTAATTGCCTAGAAAATATATGTCTGTGGAATCTCTAATTCTCTGATGTATTTGCAGTTCTTTTTAAGGTGAAATTGTGCATAGGCTAACATAAGAGCATGCAGGTAGGAGCCAAAGTAATATTGGGATACAGTGTTGAACAAGAACACATTAGAGTAGGGGAGGCCAATGGTGAAGAGAAACAGGCGAAGTGTCAGGTATATTAGATAGTGATGAGCAGAGGTGAGATTTAAAATAGAGTCATGCTTTCTATAACAATGTTTAGGTCAACCATGGACTGCATATACAATGGTGGTCCTGTAAGAGCATAATAGCATTTTTTTTTTACTACCTTTGCTATGTTTAGATATGTTTAGATACACACATACCATTGTATTGCCATGGCGTACAGTATTCAACACAACAGCATGCTCTACAGGTTTGTTGCCTAGGAGTAATAGGCTATACTATATAGCCTAGGCATGTAGTAGGCTATACCATATGGCTACACTGGTAGGCTATAATATTAGTACGTTTTTGGAAGGACACTCTATGATGTTTGCAAAATGATGTAATCACCTAACAACACATTTACCAGAATGTATCCCCAGTGTTAAGCAACCCATGACTCAACCAGTACAAATGGATACCAACCCATCAGAATAGACACCCAGCTACACAGAAAGGAAGTTCATTTTACTTGCTGAATACCAGACTTGAAATCAGCACTATTAGGAAAAAATAAAGTAGGGAAATAAAATTAAAGTATTGGGTAAGAAGAATATTCAAATTTTGAAGTGAGTAGGTGACTTTTGAGTCAAACTCCGAAGAAAGTAAGGAGTGAGTCATGTAGATATTAGGCAGAAAACATTCTAGATAAGGAAAGAGCAGGTGCAAAGACCCTAAGGAGGGAGCTTACCTAAAGCGAGGAATAGAAGGGCTCACGTGTCTGAAGTAAAAGTCTGAGGAGAGGAGGAAACGATGACTGAGAAATAAACGAAGGCCATGTTAGCTCCTAGTAAGAACTTTGGCTTTCATTCTGAGTGAGATGATCTCTCATTGAATATTTTGAACCGAAGATGATCTTTCGCTGAATATTTTGGACATGATCGAATTTGTTTTTTAAGAGAATCATTTAGGCTTGAGTTAGAACTGAATAAATGGGGCAAAAACAGTGCCAGGTGCAGGATAAAGGCTGTTGGAATAATGCTGGCAGGCAGTGGATACGATGATGGCTTTGGGAGTGGGAGAAATGGTTGAATTCTAGATAGGCATTGCTTAGAGCTACCTGGATGTGCAGATCAACCAGATGGGTGTTACAAAGGAGAGGGGTCAAGAATGACACAGACTAAAAGAACCAAGTGTCATCTATATGCCAAAACCTTTGCCAGTGCCTAGGGAACATACAGAAGAATAAGAAGACATAGCACAACTATAGTAATAAGTCGATTAAATAAACAATTATAGGAGAGTGCAAATATTTCCAAAACCTGGGAAATACAGAGCCCTAGATAATGGTGCTTAATCTCTTCCAAATGGGCAAGGGATCACTTCTCCAGATAATGAAAGTGAGTAAAGGGTTAATCAGATTTAATTAGGTAAAGAGAGGAGGTAGAGAAGAGATTAAAATAGTTATATTTATACATGCTGGGATCCCAAACATTTTACTTTACTACTATCTCATTGTTGACTTTATTACTATGTTTCTTTAGGGAAAGTACATTTTGCCACTGGAAGGAAATTGATTCAAAGCCTATATTTTTATACATTCCCTTTTCGACAGATATTCATGCAGCACTCATTTTGTGTTAGGGTCTCTGTGCTGAGTGGAGAGGAATTTACTAGGATGAATTATATTTGTAGCCTTTCCAAAATAAGCTAAGATTATAATTAGCTCACTTAGAGAATACTTAGTATACTAAGATATGCAGTAATTTATTCAAATCACTGGTACACTGGATTTGTAATACCATGTATGCTGTGAGTTACTTGAATTACTAACTACTCAACAGATTACCTTAAAGACATGCTTCCTGTTTTGTTCCTCCCTCTATAATATCCTTAGCATCTATCGTAAACAGCCTAGCTTATAATAATATTCATTAAATAATGACTATGTCTTTCCAAATTTTAACCTTATTTTTGCTGCAGATCATTGAGACAGTTATGAAGAATTAATATATCTTTATATTTTGTGGAGATTTATTCTATGAACTTTCGTTATAGAATTCATGCCAAGAGGCTCTTACATCATTGCTACCGTTAAGGATTTTTCATATATATAAAATAATCATGAATAATATTAAACTTAGTGCCACTTATAGAAGAGTAGTTTTTCCCTCCTCAATATGTCTACCCGCAGTCTCTCTTCTCTTATAGAAAATACTCCCATAGAATTCTAATTCCTGTCAACATATTTGACCTTGTAACTGCTTTCCCCATATTCATGATCATTTCCTCAAAACTTTCCATTTATGACAATCGTCTATACATTTGGTGTCAGTGCTTTAAAAGTTAAGACCCCTTCAATTACTTCCCTCATTTTTTCATGCTCTTTCTCTTTACTTGAAGAAGAAAAGCTCTTTTTTCAAACCAAGTATAATTTTGTCCACATTGAAAAGAAAGACCAATAATGATTATAAATATAATCTAATTATATTTACATATAATATAATCTTATAATCAGAGATACTCCATCCCATACCAGTTTTCCCTTCACATTTTACAGAGAAAATGAGTTGATCTGGCAACAAACAAACTCACAGTTATAGATCTGTGAAAGTTATTAACCTCTCTATGCCCCATTTAGCTTTTCCCATTCCACAAGAATCAGTGATAAGCACACTCAACCCTTTCATGTTCTTCCTTAACACAGAGAGTTAACAAGAAACCAGCCTTTCTTGTTTAGACTTTCAATTTGTAATGTTTCTATTATTCTGAGAACATGGTACTGCTGCCCTGGTGGTACCACAATGTGGCAGGTGTTTCTTAAGCTCTCCTGGACAGCTGGGCCTATGATGTAGACGAGCCTGTAACCCACGTTAAGTTTCACTTCGTTTGAAAGCACCACAGTCACCAGACTTGCATCTGGACTTAATTCCGCAGATCCTGAGGCTGGCTCATTATCATTCTGGACCATCTTGCTTCCCTCCTACTCTCATTCTCCAGTCAATTGTTTTAAGACTGTTTTGGAAGTCTGGAGTTGAGAAATGATGCATTCTTCACTTACTGTCTTCCTACTTGTTTCTCTAGGTTGGATTGATCAATAAGCACATATTCATTAAATTTAGCGCATTCCTTTTTGTCAAATCATCTTTTCAAAGGTTTCTGTTTTCTGAACACCCACTTAACCACAGCAGAGAAACAGTGAAACTGCTTGTTGCCTTCCATTGAAAATTAGACTTTGGCCTCAAGACAAACTGCCCGGGCCAGCCCTAATATAATTCACAACTGGAAGGAGACAATCAATTAATCAATACTATAATTTGGAACTGACCAAGGTAGTAATACTCACAGCTATTAGACTCAACTGACTGACACCATTTAGGATTAATGAGGTAGCAAAAGCAGGAA
Source organism: Macaca thibetana thibetana (assembly GCF_024542745.1). Taxonomy (NCBI): domain Eukaryota; kingdom Metazoa; phylum Chordata; class Mammalia; order Primates; family Cercopithecidae; genus Macaca; species Macaca thibetana. The sequence continues at coordinate 71,539,431 of NC_065592.1, forward strand.
AACCAAAGATTCATTTAAGAACTTTTTCCCTAAAATCAAACCACCCAATCTATTTTATTTTTATTTCTATTCAGTGATGCCACCATGAAATCTAACATAAGTACAAATTTGAAGGATAAAGAACCTTACCCATCACAGTGATTTTGAACAAGAACTCTGATGAACATTTTAGGGATGGGGTTCAGAAAAATAATTCAGCTTAGTGTTAGATTCTTCTGAGAAATCTAAACACAGTGATCTAAAATTGCTTCTCTGGTGTTATTTTCACATCCTTTGATCCAATTTTGTAATCACAGATTGGGATATTTATCGTTTGGATAAATAGCCACCTTTTAAGTAAAAAAAAGTTTAAATAATTTTCAGAAAAACTTTATGGACTTAGTCTAGTTTAATCCTACAATAAAATAAATACAAATGAAAAAATACAAAAGATCTGTGGTGCTTGCAAAATGACAAATATCAACCCCTTGTAATCCCTAATGGCAGAGCCATCAAATCTTGCAGTTCCAGGATAGGACAGGACTTTTCCTAAAGCTGTTGGCTGAGTATTTATAATGAAACATCATTAAGCTTACCAGGAAGTTAGTGTCTTTGTTGTTGCTGCTATTGATGTTGTTTTAGTTTTCTTTGGATTGGGCACACCTATGCTCTGAGTCCTCAGACTACAGATGCCTTTTTAGAATGTATTTAACCTGAAATTTCCAAAATCAGCCCAGAGGTATTAAACATGGTAGGAAATTTTTGTTTTCCAACCAGAAAGCAAAATACAGAAAAATCTCTTTTAACTTTGGCAAAAACAGAAAAAAGGAATAACAAAGCTGCCCAGGTGTATCACCACATATGTAAGGGGTATGATTTGAGTGGCAATATAATGAAGTCTATGTAAAGAGACTTTCTTTATAACCAGGGCCTACCTCATTTTTTAATTGGAAAATTTAGTATCAGATTTTCTCACTTTAATTTCCTAACTTTAGCATGGCAAACTGAAGAAAAGTACTTGGAATATAATCCTCAGATTTATATTTTCTTTCCAAATACTTGCTGTCTATTCATTATCAAAAGGTCTTTGAAAATGTAAAAGTCCTCTTAGCATTGAAACAGAAACATTGAGTAGGAACTTTAGTGTGGGATAGAATTGGTTAGGAGTCAAGACAGAGATTTTCGTAGTATGACCTTTATATATATATTACCTGTGGTGGTTTCTGAATTATATAAAGTGAAATAAAACTTTAGAAATATCATAAAAGTTTTTATGAGAAAAGTTAAAGCCAAAAAGAGCCTCTATAAGATTTGCTAAGCAAACAGTGTATTAGATAAGATGGGACTGTTCAATTAGAAGGCTAACATAATTTTATGGAAATTGGTTTCCACTGATTAAAAAATTTATATAGACATTTTGTAGCACCCACTGGTTATTTCTACAACAGAAGCACGTATTCTACGTAAATGAAATCTCATGAGATAAAAAGTGTATATCCAAATTTTTTTTTATTATACAAAGACAGGACAGCATTAATTTTCATTCGACTTCACTACAAAAAAAATAAACAAATATAAATATTTTTTTAAAAATCTAAAAGATAGTACTTAATGCTTTTAACAGATAAATGATTTAAGGTCATATTCAAATTTACCCTGTAACAAATAGACTGCTTTCTTCCTCTCAGAAAATAAAGTATGAAGTTGAAAATTGAATTAATATTATTTTTATTTGTTGGTTTTTTTTTCATTAAAAACATCAACTAGTGCTTCTAAAGCTTACAAAGTTAGAGAACAAATAATGTGGTGGTGTCTCAAAACAAGACAATAAAATAGTCAAGTCAGTGCAAAAAAAAATCATTTTTAAAATATAAGTTTTGCTGCTTGTTATTTATTTATATTCAACTGTATTTTAAACAAAAGACACTTTGAGACAACCTGAAAAATGTATATAACACCATGGGATATTTTAATTTCAGTTTTATGCCACTGTATTTCAAAAAGAAATTAGGGTAGCTTTGAAGATGCATGCAATATACTAAAGTAAAATGAATTTAAAATTGCTAAAAATATATGGAAAAGGCAATAAAAAAGAAACAAGGTTAAAAAGGCAAGATAAAAAAATGGATAAATGTTTAAAAAGTAAATTGAAGGTGGGCAACATGGTCGCAGTGGTATTTCGTAAAGGATTTTGTGTCGATCTAAACTGTCTAGAAGAAGGGTAAGTAACCTTTCACTGTAAAGGGCCATATCAGAAATACTTTAGACCTTGTGGCCTACACAAACTCTTTGGCAACTAGTGAGTTCTGCCATTTTAGCAAGAAAAGAATCGTGTTGGTTAGGAGTCAAAACATGATGAATAGGCATGCAAAACATAAATGAATAGGCATAGCTGTGTTCCAATAAAACTTTATTTAGAAAAGAGGCAGTGGACCAGATTGAGCCCGTAGGCGGTAGTTTGCCAAACCTTCTTCAGAATAAAGCAAAGGTGGAAAAAAAAAAAATCAGTTATCTGATTTTAAGATAAAAATCTACTCCACAGAAGGACTCCCCAGAAAGACAGCTTTTCATGGCATGTGAGAGGGAGCTTTCTAAGGATGATCAGACAGTGGGCATTGTCAGTTGCAATGTCTCTCCAGTAAATAAAATAGCATGTTTCATGCAGTGGCTGTAAAATGAGTTTAAAATTCAGGATAAAATTTAATTTTGCTTTTTTGTAGATGAAAACAATGAACTGTTCTCCTTATGTATTTCAGACAGAGTTTTGCTCTTGTTGCCCAGGTTGGAGCGTAATGGCATGATCGTGGCTGACCACAACCTCCACCTCCCTGACCCAAGCAATTCTTGTGCCTCAGCCTCCCGAGTATCTGGGATTACAGGCATGCACCACCATGCCCGGCTAATTTTTGTATTTTTAGTAGAGATGGGGTTTCTCCATGTTGGTCAGGCTGGTCTCGAACTCCCAATCTCAGGTGATCCACCCACTTGGGTCTCCCAAAGTGCTAAGATTACAGGTGTGAGCCACCATGCCCAGCCCTCCTTATTTTTTAATGGGATATTATAGCAGTAATATTTTATGTTTTGCAATCATTTTTATTCCAAAGTTGGCTGTGCTTCTTATTTTGTCATCATTAGTAAATAGAAAAATGGCACACACACACATACACACACACACACCCCATATAGCATGTGAAGCAATACACCATCTTGCATTGCATTTAAAAAAACAAGAAGCACATCAGTGTTAAGAAATGGAAGAGCATTACTATGGTAATTGTGAGGAGAAAAATAATGCAATCTGATAGGGATGATGGGCATTTAAAGAAATATAATACAATAAAGGTTATGATATGAGGAGACATAGTTCTGATTTGGGCTCCCTGGTTTTGAGTATCAGGTCCACTATTTGTCAACAGTGTGACCTTTAGCATATTCTTTGACCTCTCTGGGCTTTGGTTTCTTTTCTCACTGAGTTGAAATGATTAAGTAAGATAAGACTTAGTACTGTGCACATAGTACTTAATACTTACTTAACTCAGCTAGAGTGTATGTTGCAAAGTGAGGTTCTGAGTTGTTATGAAAGTTTTCAAAAATAGGTGGTGACTTTGGTCCAGCTATATGACTCTTATAACTATAGGTAGTCTTAAACCTCTTACAACTATAGGTAGGTTTTCTTTTTGTTTGGGGGCAGTTTTGGAAGGAGGGGTTTTGAAGAAGATTTCTCTTGGGGAGAGGTATTTTGTGAATGCCTTCCTTCTCCAACATACATACAAACTCCAAGGAGTTTTTAAGACCAGTGAGGGAGCATAATCTGTGTCCTTTCGAAATACAGGTTGTAGTGAACTAATATCTGAGCTAAGCCTAAGAAGTCTACAAGCAAGAAACTGGCTAACGTGGTCTGTGGCAGCGGAGGAGAGGGCTGATTTGAGGATGTTAATGGCATCTCCAGGTTTTGTAGGGATAGTGATTCATAAGCATTTCCTTGGGACCGCTTTTGAGCCACACAGGAGAGGAATATGCAATTAGGTGGTCTTAAACTTTCCATGCAGGTCAGCTAGGGGAATGAGATGACCTTAACAGAAAGTAGAGACCAATTGCTAGGAGCCTAGAGGCTGCGGAAGAGAGCTCTCTGTGGATGGAGTAGAAGGAGTTTCTCCCAAAATTCCAGGAATAAACACAAGCGAGTCAGTTTCTGGACATCCACCAAGTCCAGAGAGTACAGGAATATGTTATCTCCACAGATTCCGCTAAGCAATATCGTTTTGTTTCTCTCAACTCCCCTCTATTCCTACTATTACAACATTAAAAGGATCAGAAACCATAGTAAGGTGGATGGAGAAGAAGTGATTCAACTTTTAAAAAAATCAAATCCAGAATCTTGACATATTCATGAGCTGAGACATTTTAATTAGTGGATTGAAACTATGTTTTAGTGAGTTAAAGTCACCACAGGTTTTTTTAATACCTAAATAGGGACAGAGAATTGTATATAACTGAATTTATATTCAGGGACAGGATAAGAGCTAGTCACTGTGAAAAAAATTAAAAGGGTGATACACTTACAGGGAAAAGGCTGGTTTGTGATTATAGTTGGTTGTTTTATGATTACATTTTATAGTTTGTACTCATTCAGCATTACATATGTTTCCTATATCTGTGTCTTTATATCTACATCTGTATCTTTCAATATACATTGAAATCAAGTTTAGGCTTCAAGGATCAAGAAGACATCCTTTAATATCACACGTTGACTATTGGTTATTGACTTTTAACTTATCTCGTTGTTAATATGTGACCCCCCATGAAATGTTCACGTTACTATCTCAGTAGGTTATTTTAATATGTACAGAGTCATAGTTTACGTCCTTGAAATTATTAGTGGTCCCACATTATTTATGACCTAAATTCAAACCTGAATAGTATGATGTACAGACCCTTAACAGCTGGCTCCTTTTTATCTTTCCAATCTTACTAAAATATAGTTTCTATCTATCCCAAACAGCAGTCATTTCCGACTTCTTGCATTTCTGTAAATCAACCAAATGGCTTTGCCGTTCTAATTATGTCTTCATCTATCTTCATCTGCATAGAATGCTATTTCTCATCTGACTTTGTTTCTCCAGAGAAGACCTATTCCTCTTTGAAGGCAATGCCTTACATAAAAATTCTTCCTTCTCTCCTCAAAAGTAAGAAGTCCTGACATTCATCTTTTGGTTCCTCACTCACAGTGTGCACACTTATTTCAAACAACAAAAAGACCTTAATGTATTTATCTTTCTATATATGTATCTTCATTATTAGACCATGGATTCAAAGAACAATTTCTTATTCACATCTATAATCTGAGCATCAAAAATATGTCGTTCAGGTGGATGATGTTCAATAAATGTTTATTGGATAAATTTTTTAAAAAATAAACCAATAAATGTTTATTGGATTTTTTTTTTTTTTTTTTTTTTTTGAGATGGAGTCTTGCTCTGTCACCCAGGCTAGAGTCCAGTGGCATGATCTCGGCTCATGCCTCCTCTGCCTGCAACCTCTGCCTCCAGGGTTCAAGCAATTCTCCTACCTCAGCCTCCCAAGTAGCTGGGATTACAGGTGTACACCACCACACCTGGCTGATTTTTTTTTTTTTTCTTTTTAAGTAGACACAGGATTTCAACATGTTGGCCAGGCTGGTTTCGAACTCCTGACCTCAGGAGATCCACCCGCCTCAGCCTCCCAAAGTGCTGGGATTACAGGCATGAGCCACTGTACCTGGCCTTGGATAAATTTTTTAAAAAAGAAATCAGTCTAGGACTCTGTGTTTTTTCATAATAAATATGTATTGAACACCTCTCAGAGGTAAGGCACTGTGCTAGGCACTGAGAATAAAGAAGGAAAGAGAAGTGATTTTACACTCTGTAACAGGAAAAACAGACATTTAAACAAGTATGAAAGGCAGTATAATGCTCTCCTACAAGATATCTACATCTTAATTACTGAAACCTGTCAATATGTTAGCTTCTGTGTCAAAAAGTCTTTTGCAGATGTGATTAAGTTAAAGATACTGAGATCAGAAGAGTACCTTGGATTACCCAGGTGGGTCCTATGTAATCACCAAGATCCGTACAAGAGAACGTGAGAGGCAGAAAAGTCAATGTGAGAAGGCAATGTGAAAATAGAAGCAGAGGTCAGAAGACAGAAAGCTAAAGATGCTACCTGCTGGCTTTGAAGACTGCGGAAGGGGACACAAGCCAAAGAATACAGGCAGCCTCTAAAAGCTGTAAAAGATAAAGAAATTGATTATCTTCTATATCCTCCAGAAGGAAAATGGCACTGCTAGCCTATTTTAGACTTTGGAGCTCCAGAAGTATAATACATTTGTGCTGTTTTAAGCAAAAATAAAAATAAAAATTGGTGTAATTTGTTACAGAAGAAATAAGAAACTAATATGATTGGCAGCAATAATAAAGCATGATAGGTGTTATGGTAAGGGAAGTACATAAATGTTGAAATCATATTTCAGTAGGATTTACTGAAACTAATCCAAAAATTTCAGAAGGGCTTTCTGAGGAAGTGATATGTAACATAAGACTTGAAGGATGAATAGGATCAGATAGAAAAGAGGGACGCTAAAGTGAATTTGAGAGAAAACAAAAATATGTGAAGGCTTAGATGTGGATGAGAGCAAGTTCTGCTTTGAAAAGCTGATGGGGTTCAGTATATCTGGACAACAAAATTTGAGGATGCTGTCAAGTTATAAAGCTGCTGAATGTACTGAGGTCAGAACATGGATGGTCGAGTCAGTTATTAAATGTTTAGAGGTTTGATCTTTATCATAAGGGCAGTAGGAAGGCTTTAAAAGATTTTAAGTGGGAGAATCTCATAACCATATTCTCATAGGTGCACTGTAGAGAATAGATTACGGGAGAGAGAGATTGAGGAGGGAAAAAGGCCAATTAGGAAGAGATGGCAACCAATCAGAAAAAAATATAGTATTGGCTTGGATCTGGGTGGTGGCTGTAACAATAAAGAGAAGTATCCAGAAAGCAATTTGACAATATAAACTAAATTACTTGGTGATTAACTAGATGTGAGAGGTGTCCTGGGTAGATGGTAGTGGCATTTCTGAGATAGAGAACACAAGAGGACAATTAAGTGTGGAAGTGTGGAAGAAAGATAAGGAGATCATGAGTGCATCTTTGGGTGAGTTAGGTTTCAGGGGTCTATGAAACATCCATGTGCAGTGTTTGGTAATCAGCTAAATATCTAGGCAGGGATCCCAGGAAAGATGTCTGTACTGAAGGAAGAGATTTGGGAGTCATCAGTTTACAGTTTTTGAAGCTTTGGGAGTGGACAAACTTTCCAAAGGTTTCTTGAATTCATTTAATAAGTCCTAGAGCGAGGTGGAGAAAAAGACTACAACTGAGCCTTGAATACCTTGAATACTTCAAAATATCGTCAATATTTTAAGTGAGAGTAGATAAAAAGGAGTGTTCAAAGGAAAATAAAGAGAAGCTGGTGTGGAAAGAGGCACACCAGAAGAGAGTTTGTACCACAGGAGGTGAGAAAATAGAAGGTCCTGAAGAAAAGTTGCCAACAGTATCAAATGTTCCCAAGAAGTTAAGCAAGCTGGCTGAAAAGTATCCACATTTTGCAACATGTAAGCTTGGATAACCTATGTGAGAGCAAGGTTGTTGGCATATTGCGGGAAAAATAATAATGTTGAATGAGTTGAAGAACTTGGGAAAGAAAATATAGATAATGCCTTCAAGAATTTTGACTGTAAAGGGGAGAGGAGAGAAAATAATAGTACTTGCAGAGGTAGTTTAGGCTGAAGGTTGTTTACTTTTTATTTTCTATTTTTTAATGCTGAAAAACCATGCATGATGAAATTCTAATGATATTCCTCCAGAAGTGAAGAAAATCCAGATGCAAGCAGGTGGAGGGTGGAGAACTTAGAGTATTTCTAAGGAATCCAGAGAGGAAGGATTTCAGACTGCAGATAGATGGTAGATCAATTACGTACATGGAAAGTCAACTTCCTTGTCCCAAAAGGACAAAGGAAAAGATGTATGCTGGTTGTTACTTGGGCAGTGAGAAGTCCAGAAGTTTTCCCCCAGAGGCTTTAAGTAATCTTCTGGTTCTGAGGGGGAAGATGGATGAACTGAAGATTTGAGGAGAGTTAGGAAGATGTGAAATAGTATCTGTCAGGAATGGGAATTAAGTTGGGTAATGGAAAGCTAATAGGATTCCCAGACACTGTTGAGAGCCTGGGTAAGATTAGCAATCATGAATGTGTATTGGCACCGATCTGCCACTTTTTGTGACATTTTGTAGCAGTGTTTAGCAAAGTTTAGCAACTGTGGTGCATGCATAAGAAAAAATCTCACTGTGAGGAATTTTCTAGGCACAAATGGACACAGGCCAATATGGCATAGAATCGTCAGATATTGGCAAGAAAATAGTTGAAGATCTTCTACATGCTGGGCCTTGATATTTTCGTCTTTGAAAATGCTGAATCCCTTATCATATTATCCTGCTACTCTTTTAGGATTCAAGACAAAAAATCTTAAAATGAAATGCCTTTTAAGGCTATACTATATATTAATGAGCTGAGTCCCATTTCATGAAGGGATGGGAAAATTTAAACATTCAACCAATTTAAATATATATGTGTAGCTTATAGAGTAATGTTACCATTACTGTCATGTGTTACATAGTTTACTATTTAGAGATAAAAGTATAGTATGATACACAAGTATATATGTATTTATCTAAAACATATTTTAAATATATCTATAATTTTGCCACAGATATCAATGTACAGCTGTGTCTTTATCACTAAGAGACATAGGAGAAAAATGTGGAATACCAGTATTCTCATTCAGGAGCCTCCATGAATCTTTAAATGTTTGCTACCCCTGTATTTTATTTTATTTTATAGTTTTCGCTTCTTGAATTTTGTTACATCTCTAGCTTCTCATTTTAATTATAATTAAATTTAAAAATTAAATCTCCATTGGTAAGCTGCCTGGCTTGGAGCCCAAATGAGACCACACTTTCTCTTCTCAGCATCTTGTGATCACTTTAGCAAATTAAATATGAGTAAAAAAAAAAAAAAAAGTGCCCCATATATGAAAAAGAAGAGTTAGATCTCCAATTTTATCTCCTGACCACTAATTCTTTTCTTATTCATATTGTCTTTAATTGACAAATCATAATTGTCTACACTACAGGGCACTATATGATGTTTTGATATACATATACAATGTGAGATGATCAAATCAAGCTAATTAACACACCTATCACCTCCACTTATCATTTTCTGGGGTGAGGCATTTGAAATTTAGTTATTCTGAAATATACAATACGTCATGATTGACTATAGTCACCCTGCCGTGCAACAGATCTTAATATATTCCTCCTATCTAACCAAAACTTTGTATCCCTTGACCAACAACACTTCATTCCATCCCACCTACCACCCCCCGCCCCACATCCCAGGCTCTGGTAATCATTGTTTAACTTCTACTTCTGTGGGATCAACTTTGTTAGATTCTGCATGTAAGTAACGTAAGTGAGATCATGTGGTATTTGTCTTTCTGTGCCTGGTTTATTTCACTTAGCATAATATCCCTCCAGGTTCATTCGTATTGTTGCCAATGACAGAATTTCCTTCTTTTCAAACCAAATAGTATTTCATTGTGTGTGTGTATACCACATTTGTTTAATATATTATCTGTTGATGGACACAGATTGATTCCATATCTTGGCTATTGTGAATAATGCTGCAATGAACATGAGCATGCAGATATCCCTTTAACATATTGTTTTAATTCCTTTGAATATATATCCAGAAGTGGGATTGCTGAATCATATGGTAGTTCTATTTTTAGTTTTTTTGAGGAACCTCCATGCCATTTTCTATAATGGCAGTACTAATTTGTATTTCCACCAACAGCAGACAAGTGTTCACTTTTCACCACATCCTCACCAACACTTATCTTCCATCTTTTTCATAGAAGCCATTCTAACAGGTGCGAGGTGGTATCTCATTTGGTTTTAATTTTCATTACTCTAATGATTAGTGATACTAAGCATTTTTTAAATGTACCTGTTGGCTATTTGTTTGTCTTCTTTTGAAAAATGTGTTTTAAAATCCTTTGCCCATTTTTAATCAGGTTATTTGTTTTCTTGCTATTGAGTTGTTTGAGTTCCTTACATATTTTTGGCTTGTCACATTAATGGTTTGCAAATATTTTCTCCTGTTCTGTGAGCTGTCTCTTCACTTAGTTAATAATTTCCTTTGCTATGCAGAAGCTTTTAAGTTTGATATAATCTCATTTGTCTACGTTTTGCTTTTTTTTTTTGGGGGGGGGGTTGTGCTTTAGGAATAATATCCACAAAATAATTGCCCAGAACTATGTTGTAGAGCTTTTCCTCTATAAGATTTATAGTTTTTGGCCTTCCATTTAAATCTTTATTCCATTTTGAATTAATTTTTATGACGATGTGAGGTAAAGATACGGTGTCATTCTTCTGCATGTGGATAACCAGTTTTCCAACATCACTGATTGAAAAGACTACCCCTTCTCTACTGTGTGTTTTTGCCACCTTTGTCAAAAACCAGTTGCCCACAAATGACTAGATTTATTTCTGGGCTTTCTCTCTGGTTTCATCGGTTGATATGTCTGTTTCTATGCCAGTGCCATGAGATTTTTATTACAATCAAATTTGTATTTTGAAATCATGAAGTGTGAGACTCCCATTTTATTCTTTTTGCTCAAATGATTTTTGCTGTTAGGGCCTTTTGTAGTTCCATACAAATTTAAGGATTCTGGAGGTTTTTTATCTCTGTGAAAAATGACATTGAATTTTGGTTAGGGATTGTACTGAACCTGTCGATCACTAGAGGTAGTAAGGGCATTTTAACAATATCAGTTCTTCCAATCCATGAACACAGGATATTATTCTTTTTATTTGTATTTTCTTTTCTTTCTTTCATCGGTGTTTTCTAGTTTTCAGTATACAGATCTTTCACCTCTATGGGTAAGTTTACACCTACGTATTTTGTTGCCATTATAAATGAGATTGTTTTCTATAATATTTTTTGGATTGTTCATTATACATATATAGAAACATTACTAATTTGTAGATGTTGATTTTATATCCTGCAACATTGATAAATTTGTTTGAGTTCTAACAGCTTTACGGTGGAGTCTTTAGAATTTCTATACGTAAGATTACATCTTCAGCAGATAGTCTCTATTTGCTACTTCTCTATTTTGTCTATTCTTCATTTCCTGTTTCACTTCTTCATTTTCTATTAGGTAGTTCTTTTGTTTCTTTCTCTTACCTAACTGCTATGGCTAGGACTTCATACTGTGTTGAAAGGAAGTCATCAAATTTGACATTCTTGTCTTGTCCCTGATCTTAAAGAAACAGCTTTCAAGTTTTCACCATTGAGTGTGATGTTAGGTTTATCATGCATAGCTTTTATTGTGTTGAGATACATTCCTTCTATACTTCGTCTATTAGTTTTTACTATGAAAGAGTGTTGAATTTTGTCAAATGCTTTTTCCACATTTTTGGGGGATGATCATTTGGTTTTTTTTTTTTTGTTGTTCAGTTATTGTGCTGTATCAGATTTATTGATTTGCATTACGTTGAACCATACTTGTATCCCAAGGATAAATCCCACTTAATCATGGTAAGTGATTATTTTAATGTGTTGTTAAATTCAGTTTGCTAATATTTTATTGAGGATTTTTACATCTTTATTCATCTGCAATATTAGCCTGTAATTTTTTCTTTCGTAGTATCTTTGTCTGACTTTGATACTGTGGTAATGCTGGCCTTATAAAAGAAAATTACAAGTATTCCCTCCAGTTTTTCTGACAGGGTTTGAGAAGAAATGTAACTAGTTCTTCTTTATTATTTTTATTTATTTATTTATTTTCAAGACGGTGTCTTGCTCTGTCACCCAGGCTGGGGTGTAGTGCTGCAATCTTGGCTCACTGCAACCTCTGCCTCCCGGGTTCAAGCAATTCTCCTGCCTCAGCCTCCTGAGTAACTGGGATTACAGGCACGTGCCACCATGCCCAGATAATTTTTGTATTTTTAGTAGAGATGGAGTTTCAGCATGTTGACCAGACTGATCTCGAACTCCTGACCTTATGATCTGCCCGCCTCAGCGTCCCAAAGTGCTGGGATTACAGGCGTGAGCCACCGCACCCAGACTAGTTCTTCTTTAAATGTTTAGTAGATTGTTGAAGACAGTGTGGCAATTCCTCAAAGACTTAGAAGCAGAAATAACAGTTGTCCCAGCAATCCCAGTACTGGGTATATAGCCAGGAATATAAATAATTCTATTATAAAGATATGTGTATGTTCATTGCAGCACTATTTACAATAGCAAAGTCATGGAATCAACCTAAATGCCCATCAATGATAGACTGGATAAAGAAAATATGGTACATTTATACCATGGAATACTATGCAGCCATAACAAAGAACAAGATCATGTCCTTTGCAGGGACATGAATGGACTTGGAAGCCATTATTCTTAGCAAACATGCAAGAACAGAAAACCAAACACCACATGTTCTGACTTATAAGCGAGAGCTGATTGATGAGAACACATGGACACACAGTGGGAAACAACACACTTTGGGCAACTGTGGGGAGTCGGGCAAGGGAGAGCATCAGGAAGAATAGCTAGTGGATATTGGGCTTAATACCTGGGTAATGGGATGATATGTGTAGTAAACCACCGTGGCACACGTTTACCTATGTAACAAACCTGCACATCCTGGACGTGTACTCCAGAACTTTAAATAAAAGTTGAAAGAAAAAAAAAGAGAAGAGAAGAAAATAAATGTTTGCTGGAATTCAGTGGTGAAGCCGTCTGGTCCTGGGCTTTTCCTTGATGGGAGAATTTTGAATATCGATTCAATCTCCTTCCTCATTTTTGGTCTCTTCAGAATTTCTGTTGCTTCATAATTCAATCTTGGCAGGTTATATGTGTCTAGGAATTTATCCATTTATTCTAGATTGTCCAATTTGTTGACATATAATAGTTCATAGTAGTTTCTTATGATCCTTTGAATTTCTGTGGTATCAATTGTAATGCCATCTATTTTTTATTTTATTTATTTGAGTGTTCTTTTTTCTTCATTAATCTAAGAGTTTATTGATTTTGTATTTTCAAAAAGCTAGATCTTAGTTTTGTTAATTTTTTGTAATGTTTTTTCTGGTCTCTGTTTCATTTATTTCTGCTCTGAACTTTGTTATTTCCTTTCTTCTGCTAACTTTGGGCTTTGTTTGTTCCTTTTCCTAGTTCTTTAAGGTGTAACATTATATTGTTTATTTGAGATATTTCTTCTTTTCTGACATAGGCATTTATTGCTATACATTTCTCTCTTTTGCCACATTCCATAAGTTTTCATATGTTGTGTTTCTGACTGCTAATTCTTTATGCTCTCACAGAGTGGATATTAATAGATAAATATCATTGCTACTTATTCTTGTCCAAAAAACTGAAAATATGTGGAGAGGCTTTGGATAACCACTTGGTAACAGAGAATGAGAGTGGGGAATTGTTCCTGAGAAGCAACTGCCTAGGCAAGAATTATATATTTCTTAGCTCCTTGGAATCTAGAGAGACCTCATTTCTTATTTACACCAGTGGAATAGGTATAGAAATGATGAGTAACACTTACCAGCCAAAGTGATCAAAAATCAGGTGTTGTTTTCCTGTGGTTTATTCCCTGACCCATCAGCTAAATGGAGAAGACTCTAAGATTTTTGACAAGGTAGAACCATAAGATGGAAAGAGTCTGGGTCCACATAGAGGATGATCTAATCTGGAATACCTGATTTTGATTTGAATGTGAGCAAAAATACATGATGTCACTGTGAATCATTGAAATGGATGTCCCCAAATCTCCTCAGCCATATATTTATACATAATCTCTTGGTTATTCCTATAGACAACTTGGTCTAATCAATTATGTGTTGACTGTTAATGGTTTCCAAAAATAAATTTATTTTTAAGTTTGAGGTGTTTTTAATTAATATATAATTATACAAAAGTTTTTTTATAAATACTTTTTTATTTATAAAAAGGTGAGCAAGTATAAATCTGCTTACTTTTGAAATTTGTGGGATATGTACCATAAAAACATTAAGATACATGTAAATATCTTGGAAGGTAGAAAATGGGAATTTTACACGAAAAATTAGAAAATCATCTATTACGCGTTATAACATTGACTAAAGGTATTTTTATTAGGAAATAAGTTTTAAAGCTTGAAAATATATTCATGGTAGTTCACAAAAAGTATGTCAAGATATGTACATATCTGGCACAAAGACTACTTTTCTCAGAACACTTTTAAAACAAAATATTTGATTCTCATAGGGCCTGTATATCTGTTTTACACCTAAATAAACAAGAACTGTGAATAAATATTGCCCTGCTCTGAAACAGAAGTCTAAGGCTGAAAGCATATCCCTCATTGATTTGTAGGGGAGCTGTTATAGCATATCAGTAAGAACAACCAAGTTACAAGGTCTAAGGGAGTAGTAATTCTGAAGTCTCTGTTCAAGGAAGCTAAAGCAGGAGAGAAAACATTAAGCAGGCTCCAGGGAAATGAGGGCCTGCATTATTGTGCTTAAAGCAAATGTCCACATTTTAGAGTGTTCTGAACCCATCAGTTCAAATTGTAATTGCTAAGATAAATTAGTGGTCTTCAAACTATGCCCAAGTGATACCACCAGGACTGCAGTGTTACCTCTTACCCTCACACCAGGCATTTGATGTTGTTCCGTGATTATCCATGAATCCAAGCAAACATTGGCCCAGTTAGCACCTTTATGTGAAACAAACAAACAAAAAAAAGATTTCTTCCAAGGATGAATGTAGCTCAATGAGTAATGTCTTCACTTAGAGCAACTGGGCTAGAAATTTACCATCATACTGAGAGGTCTTGCACTAGTAAGCACTCTTGATTATGAGTCTAGGTTGATTTCTCAGACATATCAATCAATCTTATATTTCTGGTTACCAATATGTGCCACCTTTGTAGGCTAGAGACTTATTTCTGAGAACATTAATCCCAGGGTCTCTTGTTTTCCCTTCACCTGCCCCTCGCTCAAGTGTAAGCATATCTTACTCTTGTATTCTAGGATTGCTGTTCCTATTAGATAGCCTTGTCTGTATAATGTGCTTATTCATAATATTGAGATCCAATTCATGTACAAAGAAGACAATCTGTGATGTGAACACATAATTCTAATTTTAAAAATCTAATTACTAGATTTCTACATTTAAAAAATGAAAAGGCCGATACATTACCCACTTCTAGAATCAAAAGAGAATGTTACCCTTCAGTGCATCTTAGAGCAGGCCTATATACTAAGGCAATCATCATTTCAAACTATATAAGAAACTGATGTTGCTTCTGTGTCTCTTGATCTCGTTATTTGATTTTAATACCACCCTATTGCATTTCTGCATTCATCAGATTGTATCTAACAAGGCAGACTTTAAGAAAACCTATGAATCTCATATTGCAACCAGGCACAAGCACACAAGACAGAAGATAAGAGTTAACTTTTCAAAAGTAATTACATGCATTCAAATATAGCAAATTAAAAAATTCTACCTAATAATATTTTTTACTGGTTAAAAATATTTACATTGGTATAAAATATAGAAAATGATTTTTTTTAAAGGCCACAAAAACCAAAAGTAGTTTTTGTCATTTTCATTGCCGACACCAGATTACACTCTCCTTTTACTTTTCTGGCTTACCTGTTGCTGTTTTAGGAGAGACCAAATGCAAAGAGCTGGGACAGGCTTTAGTAACAACCATATTTCAGTGAGGTTATGCTGCAATAATGTTGTATAACTACTATCGACTGAAGTTTTAGTCCCATTAAAATTCATATAATAATTTGGGGATAAGTCCTTTACATAAATAATTTAGGTTGAATGAGGTCATAAAGATGGAGCCTTGATTCAGTAGGTCCATATCTTTATGAGAAAAGAGACCAGAAGGCTAACACTTGCTGTCTGTCTCCCTGTGATGGGAAGACACGGCGAGAAGACAGCCCTCTGCAAGCCAGAAAGAGAGACTACACCAGGAACCAAACCCTTTTAGAAACTTACTCTTGGACTTTTCTACCTCGAAAAGTATGAGAAAACAAATGTTTGTGGTTTAAGCCACCAACTCCGTGGCATTTTGTTATGGCAACCTAAATGGACTAAGACGGTAACAACCAACCACAGAATCTCAGCTTATTGCTATAAAAATATTTTGTTCTCATTCACAAGTCTGTGATTTCTTGTGGCATTAATGTTCCAGGCTCAATATCAGGTTTAGGTCTTTCTTTTGGTCTGATGGAGTTGCAGCTCCCAGGATCATGCATTTCTCATGGATGGCAGTAAGAGTGCAAGCAGACAAATCAAGCACCACAAAATTCTCCTTGGATTTGACTAGATCATGTCTACTCACATTCTATTGGTGAAAGAAAGTGATGCCATCTTCAATGTCAATACAGCAGGGAAGTATATTCCTCCAGGAAGAATGCATGTGGGAGTAGTGAATATTTGCAGAACAATAACACTGTCTGCCTCACTAGTTAACAACCTAGATCAGATACTTTTTAATAGTCCCTGGCCCCTTAAAATATCAGAAGGTGTGGTCTGAGGAGACAAATTTATGTCTCCTCTACCCCAAATTTTATTGGATTTTGGCCGTGGAACACTGCAGTAGATGAATGTTGATTTTTCTACAAGATAATTGGCTAGAAAAGTGTATTTGAAGTTTGTCGCCTATTTATCAAATGTATTTCCTATTAGAAAGACGCGTTTTGTAGAGATCCAATCACTTTAGCTAAAGTTAACAAAATACACATCTTTAAATGTATAGTTAATATCACTGTTTAACATTAATAAGTTAAATAAATCACACATATCTGACAAAAGTAATTGACATTAACTTCTGTATCTTATGGCATATGGAGACACTGACCTCTCACATTTTAAAAATTTCATAATTTTTAAGTAAATTTTTAATTCCAAGCCATGTCACATTTGAGAAGAAAAAATATGTTATTTATCACCTTATCACTCTCAGAACATACATTCTCACACACATATACTCAGACACACACAGACCTGTTACGTCGTATACAGTGCCAAGAATGTAAGCTGATTCCATTTTGGCTAAACATAACCACCTTTTAAAAACTAAAGAGTCTATTTTCCATCAATTTAGCAGTTAAAGAGAATTTATATTTACTTGTTTGTTTGTTTATTATGGTTATAGAAGCTGATGCTATTGAAGAAATAATAAGCTTACTTTAAAACTGGCTGAGTTACAGGTTTGATTCCCTCCTTCACATTTTGTGAAAGCACAGGAGGAAGGTCAGTGCCCTTCCTAACCTGAATGCCATTTCTAGACTAACATGAGAATTGCAAGAGAAGCATGGCCAATAGTCAAGCACCACATAGTGGTAAGAAAATTCTAAAATAAGGAATAGCCAGGGTCTGCTACTAGTGAACATCACACAGTGGGGAGGATGTAAATGTGTGTCAGTATTAGGCCCCAGAAAGATGTATTTGATTCTTAATTCACAAGCAAATGTGTGCCCCTCTCATCAGTTTTGGTTCATGAAGCTTCTAATCAAGCAATTTATCTGGTTCATTTCTCATATGCCCTCATCAACTGAAGTGCAAAGTCTACTCAACAGCCAGAAAAGATGAGGTCAGCCTTGAAAATAAGTGTTGGCCCATTTGCCCAAGCCCAAAAGAAACCACTGAGTGACAAATGAGATCAGCCTCTTTTGGACTAGTCTCTACAGTGCCACAGCAATATTTGAAAGGTGAAAATTACAGTGAAGCAAATTCATTTGGCACTATTTAGAACCCTACCTCTACCACCCAATGATAAAGTTGGTTGACAAGTTCATTTTTTTCCTGAATTCTTTCTTACATATTTGTCTTTACCATTAATCTTGTATAGTTATTACTATTAGGATCCTATAGTCTGCTTTAACCTGTGTGTGAATATCATAATTTCCCCCTTGAGACTTAAATCAAAGAGTGAAAGTGTTCAATATTTCCTTTAGAATTTACTTTCAGTAACAGAATAAGGGAAAATTTTACCTAGGTATACAGGGCAGAATGTTGTATTACATACATTCTGAAGAAAAGCAGAGCATCAGGACAAGAAATTTGAAGTCACAGGTAATGTCTCTACATGTGCATTCAAATCAGATGCCTATGAAAGATGCCATGGCTCTGATTTGCCAGAAGGCTTGGTTAAAGGATTAAACATGGAGTGAGTTAGTATTAGCTAGTACATGCAAATGTGCGAGAATGAATCAGTGACCAGCTCTTCATTCGTACCCAATGTGATGACACAGAAGATTCCATCTCAGTTATCAAGACAGAAAAGGGAAAAAAATCCACAGTTTATTTCCCTTTACAGAGGTCTCTGCTATCTGTGTTACTCTCACTCATCTAACTATTTATAAGCAACGAACTCCAAATCAAATTCAGTCCCTAAATGATTGAAAAAGTTATGCTTACAGGTAGGTCAGAAAACAATGAACACATTGTTAGAAATGACAGACCCTCCTGGTTCTTAGCTACACAATGGGTGCTATCACCTAACTGGCCCAGGCGAGATCTGGAGCACTGCTTCATTTGCCTCCTTATATCACATCGTGATGAAAACTGTCACAATGTGCCTCTTTAGGCACTGAGCAATCTGTGATTTATCAAAGTGCCATCTTGCTGATGAACTGAAAAACAAAACCTGTCTCATCAACAACCGGAGCATTTTACATTACAAACGTAGTCTACAATAGCCTCCAAAATTAATCTTCCAACATGGTTTTCTCAAAGGAAATAAAAATAGAGAATATTTTTCATAGAATTTCCTAGTTGGTACTCAATGCTTTCAAGTTTTTAAAGTCTATCTCATTTAAACAAGTTTGACTCTTTCATCCCCAATTTTTCAGAACTTCAAGTCCAATTTCATTTGTGAGATATCTTGCACCCATCCCCAGATGCCTGCCTGCAGCCTGGGGGACATCAGGAGTCCACTCCCACTCAGAAATAGGGATCTCAACACCTCTGTGTCTGATTATGTAATCTGTGACCCAGGTTGAGTTCCTGGGATCTGGGAAACCTGGCAAGCTAAAGGGTGTGCAACATCATTGCTTTTGAGTTGCTAAGTCTGGCATAAGGGAGGGAAAGCAGAAACAGTAGGAGCAGGAGATGTCCAAACAAAAACCTCAGACTCCCCAAAACAATTGTGATTCTGAAGGACTAGAATTCATTGAGATTCGAGGTAAAAGTGCAAGAGAGAGTACAAAAGTTTGAAGGGGATGATGGGAATGGAGGCTAGAGCCATTCCTACCCCTAAATATAGAATAATTATCTTTGATTTGGGAGAAAATATTTAATTATAAAGGCTGCATAGAGGTAAAGTATTAGTCTACTGATAACATTTAAAATGTGGACTCACATGATCTTGTTTGCAAAGTGTATTCAGCAAGTACTTCTAACTCAAAAACCTTTGCTTTTCTTCCATTAAAATATCTCTGTGGCAGAGGGGCATCAACGGGCCGCCCCAAGGAAAATTTAACTGGACTTACTTGTTTTATCAAACACACACATCCGAAAGTTTTATCATATGTCATAGCATATTTGCCAGTTTTTGTTTTCATATAAAAATATAGTTTCAGGCCGGGTGCAGTGGCTCACACCTGCAATCCCAGCCCTTTGGGAGGCCAAGGTGGGTGGATCACCTGAGGTCAGGAGTTTGCGACCAGCCTGGCCAGTGAAACACCGTCTCTACTAAAAATACAAAAATTAGATGGGCATGGTGGCACCTGTAATCCCAGCTACTCGAGAGGCTGAGGCAGGAGAACCACTTAAACCTGTGAGGCGGAGGTTGCAGTGAGCTGAAATTGCACCATTGCACTCCAACTTGGGTGACACAGCAAGACTCCATCTCAAAAAAAAAAAATATATATATATATAGTATATATATTTTTATATATAGTTTCAATTAGATGATGCAAGCTCCATGACATAAGAGACTGTACTTATCTTATTTATCACTATATCCCACAACCCTACTGTAGCACAAAGCACACATCCTTAGTAAATATTTGCTGCATTTATATTGAGACTTTTGGAAGATGAAGAATTATACTGTGGTTTCTCATACATACTCCCTGGAACACTAATATCACCTTCTGATGGTAAAAAGCACGTAACAAGACATGTCCATGGTTAGAATAATTTCTGATGGTTAGGCATTACAGAAGGCAACCGTTTAAGTTTTCAAAAAACAAGGCAGCTTTCTGGATCTGTAGTTTCAGTAGTGTCGTGAGTTAGGGACTCAGGTGGCAATTGCTCACGTGATGGGCAGCAGCACTTGTTCCAAAGCAAGATGTTGTCACTTGTGTTTCTAGAATGGGTCTTCATGTATACTGGACTGCCTGTATATAGTTTTGCCAGAGTTTACTTTTTTATACTAAGTCATAAGTCCTCAGGTACTTAAATGGAAAGACTCTCTCACACATGCAGACTGAGGTCAGGCATTGGAGTTGCCTCAGTGATATGCCCTCATGAAGGAACAGTACACCCAGGCAGCTGCCGGCATCCACATGTCTGTTTCCACCCCAAGGTGGAAACAGATTTGAAATTGACAGGCCAAGGCATAAAGACAAGAGTGCTTTTATTGACTATGTTTTTATTTGGAAATTCTAGCAAAGAATCTAAGTGAGAGAACTTTACTTTTCATAGAAAAGTGAAAGTCGTTATCTCCTACTTGGATTGGGATGAAGTCTGTATATTTTTTTTTTTTTTTTTTTTACCTGGACGATTTCAGTCTTTCATGAAGCATGTTGCTGTAGCTGATTGCCAGGGGTACCCGTGAACTTTCTCTGTGGAGTCACCATGCATGTGTTGCTGAAACGGCTTCTACAGAACACCACCAATAAATTATTTCAAAGCTGATCCAGAAGGCAAGTCTATGTTATCCTCGCAGTAAGGCTACGAGGTAGATAATGTTATTATTCTTTGTCTGATAGACAGACATGAACCTGAGGTGAGGGATAATTTTATACCTTGCCCAAGGTTATCCAGATGATGCCAGGACTCTAACCTAAACAGTCAGACTGCAGAAGCTGAACTCTTAACTGCTCCAAGACCATCTTTCCATGTCTCATAACTGAAAATAAAGTTCTTTGCTATAAGTTTACAATGCTCTTTGGAAAACTAAATCCATTGTCAGATTTGCTTACTGTCTTCAAAGGCAGTGTTAGCCTCCTAAGACCATACCCCTCAATTACAACCTTTATTTGTAACTGCACCATTTTGTTCTAGTTTTGTAACCATATCATTTTCTTGTTTTTATTACTTCAGGTTTTATTGTAGTGGTAAATAGTACTGAAATTAAATATTCATTAATATCCTGAAATAAATATCACTGAATGAGAATGGAATGGTACATTGAGCTATTCATTGTCTTAGAGTGGAATGTTAAAAGCCATTAAAGGGATTTCTTTAGTGGGATTTTTAAAGTGATAGCTTCACTTAGAGTGGATTATTCTATTCTATTTTATTTTTAAATGATTAGTTTTTATGCCTCCTTTCATCCTCATCTGTCCTCACAGTTTCAGTTCTGATTGGGACCAAGCGGTCTCATCTTCAATAGTAGATGCAAAAATGTCAGCCATATGGGGGTGAGTACTTGGTGTTCATGACACGTATGTATCAAATGACAGGATATCAGGATTAGAATCTCCTACAAAAAGAAGTTGTATTTTTTTTCTTTCCTTCTGCTGAAGTCAATTTTATTTCCACATATAATTACAGATTGGGTTTTTTAACTTTGTATATAAATAATTGAAACATACTGTATTTTCTTCTTTATAAACCAAGTGGTAAGCCTTCTTAAGTACCACTGAGATTCAGCTTCCAAAATAAGATTGCCATGTCATTTTTCTGATTTATCAAAGCTACTCTGAAATAATTTCATAAAGCCTATTAAAATTAAAGTAACCCCTAAAGTAAAACATGCCATTTTTTTTCTCTAGCAAAACTTTCTGGCAACAAAGGGTAGTCACCAGTGCTCATAATTTTCTTCTTTATTTTTGTATGTTTTTCTTGCAAATGCAATACAAAAGTTAAATAAATTATAATGCTTCTATATGCATATTAACCTATATTTTCAAATCATTTTTGCTTATTGCATTCTTAAAACAAGCCTGCCTGGTGATAGTGGTTCTCAAGCCAGAGCATGCATCAGACTCAGCTGAAAAGCTTAGTAAAACACCAATTTCTGAATCCACCTTCCACAACTGCCTCCCTCCATAATTTCTGATTGTGAATATACAGGGTGAGGCCAAAGTTTCTAGCAAGAAATTCCCAGGTGATGCTGATTGATATTCTAGGTTTGGGAAAAAGACTTTGAAAACCACTACTGTAGAACGGAAGCGGGGAGAGGGGGGTGGGTCTCAAACATTTTCTATAAAGGACCAAATAGTAAATAATTTAGACTTTGTGGGACATATGGTCTCTGTGGCAAGCAGTTGCTCAACTCTGTATTTGTAACTTGAAAGCAGCCATAGACAATAGATAAACAAATGAGCGTGGTTGTGTTCCAAGAAAGCTTTATTTATGGACATTAAAATTTGAATTGCACATAATTTTTACACAATACAACATATTCTTTTTTAAATCATTTTTTAAATGTAAAAAACTTTCTTAACTGGCAGGTCCTAGTGTAGTTTGCCAACACTGGACTTAGAAGGAGAGAATAAACAGAACCTTCAGTAGTAAAATTTATGGTAAATGCCAAATAAGGGCCACACACACACACACACACACACACACACACACACACACAAAAGGGATAACAATCTTAATTTACCTCTGGGAAACTCATTTTTACTGCAAAAAGAACAAATTGGAAGTTCCAGAGTCACTGTGATTGCTCCAAAGAATAGTTTTGCCAATTAATGGATTGGATCATTTATCATTATTCAGGTTTTTAGGACCCTGCAAATAATAGAATCTGAGACTACTTCTTAGATTGGTAAACCAGTCTTGAAATTTATATGATCAAGTCATATAAAATAAGAATGATTCCTTTTAAAAGGTCTAATCTCATACTCGTAATGTATTAACTTAATATTCCAATTTGGTGGTAGTTAAAGTGTATCTATATACACACAATGGGTTCAAGAATTTCAAAATCTGTCCATTTTTAAGAATCAATCAGAAAATGTTTTTTAAAAGCCAAGTTAAATGTTTTTGGGTGACCTTATTATCACCGCAGCTGCTCCACGTGTGTTTAGTTATAGTCATTCTAAAGGCCACCTGGGGTTAGTGAGCACTGGTAGAAATGGCCCACCTATTTACAAACTATGTTTCCTAAATTACCTTTCTATGTCTGAGGGTCATTTTTATTGGTAAAAATGTCATGTTACTTGCCAAATATATTTCTGACCCCTTATAAATGACAATTATTATTGTTTTTACTTATGTCAGAAATAGTCTCTAAGGCTGGCCTCTCATAGAAATAATCAAATATTTTTGGAACTTCAGACACATCTTCATTTAATCATGTAGATATTGAATGCAATAATCTCTATGATCCCTTCGAGCTGTGAGATAAATTAGTTGTGAGGATCTGTTCATGGTGACTATAAGCCCTGACCAAAAAAAAAGAAAAACAGCAACAACAAAATCCTGTTACAGTGGTGCTCAAATTTTAATGTACATAAGAATCACCTGGGGTCTTTATTAAAAGCCAGACTCCTGAGTCTCACATCAGATACCCTAACTGAAGAAGTCTAGGACCCCAAATTTTGCATTTAAAATGATACCCCATGTAATTTTGACATATCTGGCCCATAAATCACACTTTGAGAAACACTGACTTACTACAACCAAATATGTAATTAAGCTTGACAGTAGAATTAAATTTAAAAAAATAATAATGAATTTACTTTTAGCCATGCACAGCAGTGGTTTAATACAGCTACTAATGAATAAACAATGTAAATCATAGAATTCTACAGGCATGATATTCTAGATCACTTCTGTTCAGCATGAGAAATTATCACAGTGGAAAATGTGTATCAAAACCCCTCTTGAAGTCACATTTGTGGTCTGATGTCACTGAACACTCAAAAGAGAAGTTTTCACAAGGAGAGTCTGTTGAGTGGGTGGAGTGGACAAAGACGTAGTTAGGTGAAAGCACCATCAGGCACTTGTTTCCCATTCTTCATGAAGGACATCTTCAGTTAGGGTGTTTTTCCTTGGGTTGCATTGGTTGATGATACATGCCTATGTTAGTTACCTTTCCTTAGATGTGATTTGATTGTTGCAAGTTTCCATTGTCAGGTATCTTTTGCCTGAGGGAATCATAGGTATCAGAACATCCTATGAATTTGAAGAAGGAAAAAGGCCATGACCATAGTCCCAATCTCTGACCAAGATCCAGTTCTGTTCTATTGTGCTCCCTCCTTGCTTCTACACAGGACAAAGCCAGCTCACTCCATGTAGCCCAGCTTAGACATGAGGACAATTTTATCTTTACCATATTTCCTTCTTAGATCCACTCCAAGAAAACAGATTCCTATTAATATTGGCCTAGCAGCTTTTTAAAATTGGGGTTGGGGGTGAGGAAGGGGTATGTTAGAGTTAGTTTATATCTTTTTATTCTTATATTTAACTTAGAAATTAAAGCTTTGTGATGACCATGTATTCTCGACTAATACAAAAGTATCTCATAGTATATATTCTAAATTAAAAGGACACTCAATATCTAAACCTAAAGATATACAATATACTTTTCTTTTTTTTCCCCTAAGGAGAATCATTATAAGCAATAATCAAGGGAAATTTTCTGTACACAGCTGGAACCTGCTGTCAAATACTCATCTTTCTAGTGGCAGTGGTCCCAAAGATAAATTTAGGAAACTTCTATTAATATTAATAGTACATATAAATTGTCTGGTTTAGTTAAGTTGCATATTAAATAAATAAGAAAATGATTCACAGTGGCCAAGATAGATTTTGCTGCCTAGCAACACGTACTTAGATTCTTAAGGAAAGATAGTATATAAGCCACAGTTTTAGCCTAATTGCACTAGTGTATATTCTGGAATTTAAGCTATTAGGCCTATGATTTTCAATGACATTAAATTGTGCAAATCACAACTATCCCCTTTGCTGATATTTGTTTAAAAGTTGCTAATTAAACTTTCAGAATATCTTTAAACTCATACATTTCCCAAGTGGTGAGGTGATGCAGTTAGACTAAAACATGATATAAATACTTTTAAGATGCAATTAAAATATTTTCTCATAATTTTAATAACAATATTGCTTTTGCATATAGCAAATTGCCATTAAAGATTTTTGTTTGTTTGTTTTTGGGGCTTTTTGTTTGTTTGTGTTTGTTTTTTGGGCTTTTTGTTTGTTTGTGTTTGTTTTTTGTTTGTTTGTTTTTTGACAGAGTCTCGCTCTGTCGCCTAGGTTGGAGTGCAATGGTGCAATCTCAGGTCACTACAACCTCCACCTCCCGGGTTCAAGTGATTCTCGTGCTTCAACCTCCGGAGTAGCTGGGATTACAGGCGCGTGCCACCACGCCCTGCTAATTTTTTGTATTTTTTAGTAGAGACGGGGTTTCACTGTGTTAGCCAGGATGATCTTGACCTCCTGACCTCATGATCCACCCGCCTCAGCCTCCCAAAGTGCTGGGATTACAGGCGTGAGTCACCGCACCGGGCCTAAAGAATATTTTCAATCACTTCAATAAATCTTTAACCAATTTTAGATACCACTTAATGTTTCCAGTTGACATAAAAAAAAAATGAACGATTTCAGATTTTATTGAAAGCTCTTTACTACATGTCAGCAGACTATTTTGGAACAGTTTCAAAAAGTGACAAATTGCAGTAAATCATCTCACAGCAGCTCAACACCACTATAGCCATTATGAGGTAGAATGCAGGGCCTTGTAAATGTCTGATCACATATCAACTCAGTGTTTTGTCACACAGCAGAAATAGCAAATACAGATCTGTCAGGGTGAGATGTTCCCTTTCCTAATACTTCACTTGATTTAACTTTTGTAAATGTTGACATACTATATGGATCTGTAATGAAAGAAGGGACTCCCTCCATTCGTTTATCAGACATGTGGTGGGGTTGCCAAGTTATCGCTGTAATAATAAAAAATTTGATCTTAGAAGAAGTGTGCCTCCATACACAGAACATCTGCTCCTAGAAGGACGAAAAGTATCTAAACATCTCTGGATGAATGATCACATGAGAAAACCTCACAAAACATGTACTGAGATATTACATGTTAGAGGAAATCCTTTTTGCTTCATTGAGATCACTCAGCACAACTAGCCAAGTTAGTAGTTTTTATAATTGGTTTTGTTACTGTCCAAACTATAATGATTTTCTACCCAAGAACTGGCAGTATCGAGCCTTCCTCTCTCTGAGGATGGATGAGTCAATTGTTCAGTCAAAACGTGTGACAAAATTATTAGGCCAATTATTTTTTCATACAATGTTTGTGAATGCCTGATGTACTAAACTCTTAATATTAAAGATATTTGAAGAGACCCATATTGTGATGATCTCCTGTGACTGTTAATTATGTCATTAGAAAACATTCGCTCTTTAAAAAGTACTATGATTAACATCCACATTACCATAAATGATTTTCATCAATAATTTTAATTTAAAGGAGCACCCTTTCAATGTGGGATCTTTACTTGGAAAAGATAATAGAAGGTGATGATGAGTCAAACATTTATTCAATATAATGTGGTTAACATGATTAAATAATTGTAGAAAATGGAGGCAGTGCTGGAGTGTGGAAGAAACATTGTAATGGGTCAAAATTGCTGAATTCTAACCACTGACTGACCAGCTGTGTGACCTTAAGCAAGTCATTTCTTTTTCTATGTATCAAATACTTCAATTACAAAATGGGACAAATATTGTATAGATTCAGCATAAACATCAAATGAGATGGTTGCTCTGTCAGGGGACTCAGAGGTGAACAAACGGCGTGCTCCAATGAGGAATTTGGGAAGAATTTAATAAGCAGTCTATTCGCAAAGGGGAGAGGAGTAGAGAGACCAAGTGATAGTGAAATATTACCATTCAGATGGGTGAAGGGAGAGAATGGATACTGTAACACAGAGACAGAAAGCTTTGTGGAGAGAAAGGGTCGTTCCCAGGAGCTCTGGCCTTCCTCTGAGGGATACAGCTAGGGTCTTTAGCAAGCATTCCCTCTCTCTGCTCCTACAGTGTGTTCCCTAGGGGTGGAACTCAACAGGAAGCCAGAAGACCAGGAAGCCCAACAATATGGCCCTATAGATTAATCTTCCAGGACACAGAGCCAGATGAATGAAAATAATGAACTGAGAGGAGCAAATGGAAATATACAGGACAGATGGGGTATGTGAAAATACTTTAAAAATAAAAACCACCAGAAAAATAGAATTCAATTACAGGAGTCAGAAATTCTGAATTCTTTCCTGTCCTCTGCTACTGTATAACTTCAGATACATGTAGCAGTTCCTTTTTATATCAAGTGATGTACAGGAGTTACAAACATCTCTAATTAAGCTTAAACATGCAATGAACACTATTCGAAAATATTAAAACACAAAGGGCAATTTAAAGAATACCAGGTGCACATGAGTCCCTGCTAACTTTGGCAAAATTTCTAAGAACTGATTTCATCGCCAAAGGGGTAAATTAATTTTGAAGTTGCTGATGGCAACCACTTACCCATCACTGCATTGGTACTAAGTTCAAAAAGTGATGAAGAAAACATATGTGTAAGAATAAAACTCCCAATTTCATTCTAAAACCTCAGTTAGAGAGACTGTATCTCACTGCTCATTGACCAACCTCTCCTGTCCTTTATGCCAGTCATCCTGGTGGTCCTGTGACTGGGCCCCTCAGGAGGGAGGCCTCAGAGTTCTAGAGATGGTGCCAGCACACCTGCTTGCTGCTCTTCTAGGGCTTCTATGGGCTTTGCCTCTATGGAGCTTAAATGATAATGAGCTTGCATTCAAAGAGCACCTGTCCACAACCCACACTTGTTTTGCAGAACTGCAGATGGTCCCTACAAGCACAAGGAACAGACTGGCACATTGAATTACTCAGTTTTATCAGCACCCAGTTTTAATTTCCTAATGGAGCTCCACGAAGATAATCACTATAAGGATGAATGTGTCTATGTAGCAGTCAAACCACATGCTTTGCAGACATTATTATTGCTCTCTGATAGAAAGGGACATGAGAAAGCCCAAACTATTAATCTATGAATGATAAACTTCCATGATTCCCATGGCCCACCTTCATGCCCCAAGCATATATTCCAGAATAAATAGTTGCACTTTTCCAGAAACTTTGTTTATAACTATTATATAGAGCTATACGATAATATATGAATATGTTTATCTTATTATATGAGATATGAATATTTGTTTACATTAGATATATACCAGATAATATATTTATGTATAATATATAAATATATATTTATATCAGATTTTTTATGTGTGTTTGTGTGAAAGGGTTTCTTCATTCGTCATGATGTGCACTGTTTCCGGAGATTTGCTCTCAATTATGTAAAGAGGAAACGTGGGTGGCTAAGGAGAACGGTAAAATGTATTGAATTTATCCTTTTCTAGAACTACATTTTAATGTAGTGGAAAAATAATAAACTACTTTGTGCCTTATTATTTCCAGTGCTAGTAAGGTTATCTATAAAAGAGAAACTACCATTCTAAAGTGGTCAAGGTAGGATAACCACTATAACAAAATACCCCACAATTTCACTGGATTAAAACAACAAACCTTTCTTAATTACCTGTGTTATGGTCCAGTGCAAATATCCAGGTGCTCTGTTCCATGAAATGACTCAGGAACCTAAGGTCTGCAATGCCTCAGGGGAATAATCTTCCCCTGAGGGGAGAGGAAGCAAAAGGAGAAGGAGGAGAGAGAAGGGGGAAGGGAGGGAAGCAGGCAGATGGAGAGACAGAGAGAGAGAGAGAGAGAGAATGAGAAGGAGAGGGGAGGGAAGGGGAGAGGAGGGGAGGAGAGAGAGAGAAAAAAGAAGAGGAGGAGGAGGAGAAAGAGGAGGAGGAGAGAGACAGAGACAGAGAAAAAAAATAGAAGTGGAATATTTACAGGATTTAAACACCAAGCATGAATTCCATATAATTTTGTTTGTGTGTCATTGGCACTCAATCATATGACCTAATGTAATTTCTAACCACAGGGGAAGTTGAGAAAGATAGCCCAGCTACATTCCCTCGAAGAAAAAGAAATGGAGTTGTTAAAGATGTAGTCCTGTTTCTGTCACAGTGGTTTTCTAATTCCCAGGGTCTTGAAAGAGTCCAGAGTCCCGGTTGTCATCTGAATGTTGCTATTGCTTGGACTGCTGAGCTTTTGAATCTAGGAGACCCTCAGATATTTTTCAAAGGTTATATCTGTCCTTCTTTAGTATTTCTATTTGATTTGGTGCTACACAAGAAGACAAGTACAAAAACATAGTGGGGATTTAAATGTGTGGGTAGGTACACATATACCAAGGGTTAGCCAATACAGGAGAAAATAAGGTGGGGTGTATATAATCTATCAAGATAAAACACTGCGTTTAGTCATGCTGGACAGCCAAACAGGCCTATTTATTTATTTATTTATTTATTTATTTTTTTTTTTTTTATTTTTCCATACATGGATTTACACAGTCACTCAACTCCTGTGAAGGGACTTTTTCTTTAGTTCCTAATAGTAACTTCATTCGGGAAATGTTAGACTCTTCTTCAGTCTTACAAACTGCTCATTGACTTTGGTTGCCTGACTCTAAGAAATCTTTCTTTCAAACAAAATAATCCATTCTCTTCATCAACAACAGCAGGAGGTATACATACAATTATACTAGATATTCCCACCATTTCCGTAATGAATGAAAATCATGGACAACCAGGGTACTAGGACTCTTCAAATTTATCCTTTTCATGTTTTTACACTAATTAGTCTGAATTATCAAATATGCATCTCCCTAAGTGTAGAATAGTTTGATCGCAACCTCATAGAAAGCCACCGTTGCCAGTACAGTGGTTCCCTCAGCCGTGGTTGCACTTTCTGCAGTTTCAGTTACCTGTGGTCAACTATGGGCTGAAAATACTAAATGGAAAATTACAATAGAAATAGACAATGCATAAGTTTTACATTGCACCATTCTGAGAAGCATGATGAAAATCCTGTGCAGTCCCACTCCTTCCCACCCAGGACATGAATCCACCCTTTGTCCGGCCTATTTATACTTTCTAAGCTACCCGCTCCTGAGTCACTTAGTAGCCACCCTCGACTGTCACGGTATCACAGAGCATGTGTTCAAGTAACGTTTCTTTTACTTAATTGTTCTATTTTGTTATGCGTTAATTGTTCTATTTGTTATGCGTTTTTGTTATGCATTATTATTATACTGTTAATCTCTTACTGTGCCTAACTTATAAATTAAACTCTATCATAGGGATATAAGTACAGGTAAGTCTTCAGTTAACGTCATACATAGGTTATTGAAAACTGGGACTCTAACTGAAACAATTTATTAGAAAATCAAATTTTTTCCCTCATCAACATTATAAAGAAACTATTTTGAACTAAATGATGTTATTTGAGGACCTGCTGTATGTTGTTTCACTTAAAGTCACATTTCCAAGGACCTATGGATGTCATTAAGTGAGGACTTACTATTACAGAAAAAAAACATAGTAAATATAGGGTTCAGAATAATCTGCATTTCCAGGTATTCCCTAGGAGTCTCAGAATATATCTTCCATGGATAAGGTGGGGGCGTTGGGGGGGGGGGCCTAATGCATAGCTAGTAAGAATGGAAAATACCCAAATTTGGATTTGAGATTCTATCCTGGCTCTGCTATTTAGAGTCTATATGTTTTTAAGCACATAAGTAAGTAAATATAATACCTTAATGAAGATTACTATAACTATTATTGTTATTATGCTACTATTTAATGCCTAAGATAGTTATAATAACCAAATATAATATTGTACAAAAACTGTAATTTTAGCCTAGAATAGTAGCATTATATTAACATAAAGGGGCCTAATTTGTTCATTTTTAAAATACATAGTTATCAATGCTTATTAATGCCAAACATTATTCTAGATAAACAATTCTATGTTAAAATATAGAACTGTTTAATTTAGTTCTGTATTAAAATGTGTAGCATAAATTAAATTACTCCTCATAACATTCAATTTGTAAAATCAAGTTAAAGAGTGTACCTTAAAACTATGGTTATTCCCTCCTCACACAAACACAGATATCATCTTTCCTTGGCACAATGAACACACTATAATTCCAAAAAGTTGAGGCATTTATTACAAGTAAAAGATATGGGTAAATGGTCACAAGTCACCTTTAAAATAATTACAAAGCATGTTTTGTGATATTTATGAATTTCCAGTAGAGCTATTCTAAAAGTAAGAACTTCCTCTGATTCAAGATATGTTGAACTTTTAGGTGCAAATAGTACTCAATAAAGATAATAAAAATTGTATGTAACAGTCATTGAGAACTTCTTTGTGTCAGGTACATAAGCTATTTCATGTTAGCTAAATAATTATACTTAACTCTCACCATATCTCAATATTATATCTCCCATTTGGGAGATGATAAAGCTGATGCAGATACTGTGTAATATAATTGTTTTTGCTATTTCTTTTTATAGTCAGATAAAATAGTCACATTTTGGAAAATTTTTAAGCACAGTGTTTCCAGAAGAAAAAAAAAAGATTTCTTTGCCTTTGATTCAGCAGGTGTTATTCATCTGCTCTGGCCTATCATAGGAGAAACGTGTTGAGCTTTAGCATCAGTCAGATCTATGTAGTATCTCAGCTCTATCCCTTACCATCTTTGTCATTTTCAGCAAGTAACTAAATATCTCTGACCTGTTTTCTCAGTTACAAAATGAGGTAATAATACCTGATGCATTAATTCTTTTGAGGGAAGTCAAAACATTATATGATGAAAGCAATGCTTGGGAAATGGAAGATGATATTATTTAGACCTGCATTGGGGCTGGAAATAAAATAAATAAAGAACAACTTTATGCCCTGCTCTTTGTGGCTTGTGCAACCTCATGTGAAAAATGGATGCCCCAGGAATCCAGCTGTAATATACAACTGTCAGAGAAATACTTTTAACCAAAGTACAATGTGCTGTGAGAGTGCAGAAATGATTAATTCTGATTTGATTAACATTTTTGCTTCATACATTTGTTATAGTAAATAAACTAATTTGTTTAGAAAACCACACCAGTCCTTGTTCAACACATTTCACAAAGAAATTCATCCATGGTTTTAATATGCACCCTTGGTTATTCTATGGAGAGTTAAATAATAATTTTATAACTGTAGCTATTAAGAGGGGTGTTATATATCCATTCATTATTAGTTTCCTATATATTCAGACAGAAAAACTGAGGACAAAGTAAAGCTTCTTGTAAAAGTTTGCCAAGCAAGTTATTGGTAACTTTACAACTTCTCAAACCCAGATTTGATAACATCTACTCAATTAAGGTTTTCAAGACAGACCAAGAGAATGATACATTAAGGCAAAATTGTCACATCTGGTTTAAAACAACATAGCTCAAGGAAGGTTATGCAGAAAATTTAAGGCTTAAATATAAATTATTGCAACAATAAAAATAAGAGTTCATGTATCAAAGCTGAAATGCAGCTATTGTAACAAGAGAATCAATAATTCCTCTTCAATAGCAATTTTCCTTGCTTGATTCTGCATTCCAGAAACAGTGAAAACATTTTTCTGTGATTCCATTAGCAATAAATTACATCTTGAGCAAGTGAAATCATGTAAAGTGGGGCTTTTGTGATCGTTGAAAAAGCTGATGCTTTATAGTTAAAGACCAAACAATAAACAAGAAGGAAACATCACCTTTCTCTCACTGCACTGCCAGTGGAGATGTAGTTTATCCATGAGCAAGCCAGAGACAGAGTAAATCCCCTACCAAGTGGCAAACCGTAAAGGCAATCCCAAATGGGCATTTCACACGTTGAAAATATACAACTCCAATACTGATAATGTTTATTTTACTTCCAAAATTCTTCCATGGTTCCATTTTGTTTTTACATTTATGTTAAATTTGTCATACAGACAAAGAACGTAAGGATTGATGTTTTGATCCTTTTTCAAGAAATTCATCTGCAGGGGTAAATACATACAGGTAAACTGCTGTCCTCTTTGAAAATCTTAAACTACTACATGGAAACACTGAAGTTGAAAATTTTTAACTGTTGGACTATTTGTTTTACTAAAAGAGAATTAATTTTTGTAAAATTAAATCACTCTTCATTTCACGTATTATCATTTGACTTGCTAGTCTTTCTCTTTTTAACCCTTTTTTCTAGAATCTAAGTAGTGATTATATTTGAGGTGTTCCATTAATTGAGTTTTTTTTACCACCTCTATCTACGTTTATGAAAATGAATTCAGATGATGATTTTAAAGTGTTTGTATTTTGTTTAATGAGAACCTACAGCTTTTAAAAATTAACATGTATAAGTAAATAATAAAGATAAAAATATTTTATAGAATGCTACCAACTCCTTATAATAAGTAGTTAAGCCATGTTAATCTAAAAACAACCATGACCAAAAGAAGATGTTAATTAGAGACTTAAAAATCAAGTTGGAATGAAAATACTTGAGCTTCTAGTGCTTGCCATTTGTTTCTCCTAAATGTGAACATAAACTCCTTATCACAGTGAATTACCCTGTATTCAACATTTGATGAAGTTGTAAAAGCTGAGAATGCACCTTTTTATACCTCGATAGTACGTTACAAGGTTGAGATGTTTCATTAGCAAAAGAAATATGTTGTTCTCTCAAATTACTATGTATGTGTGTTGCATGTGTGTATGTGCATGAACACATGTGCATATAAATAATCATTTATAAGATGATTTCAATGAAAAAAATACAATTTTATTATCATTAATATTTAAATGGTTGTCATAAGCTAACGAGCTTATTTGAAAATGGTTACTTGACCTTTGAAGAACAAGAAGGATGACAGAAAACTGTGGGGTTTTCTTCAAGCTGAATATTTCTAGTTGTGACCAGGTGTAGCTGCTATTCTATCTATATTAAAAAGCACGTAATAAAATCAATTCTTACAATATAACATTAATAGCCAAAGTTGTAACATAGGATATATGTTCACAATATTTTGACCCAAATAATCCTGCATAAAGTGAGTTCAGTATTGGATTAACGAATTAGTAAGCATTTCCTTAGTAATTAGCTTCAAATCCAGTATTTTCCCTCTTTTGTGTCTCCTATCACACTTAGCCACCTTCTGAGAATGTACCAGAAAGCAGTGAAAGCCATTTTCTTTCTCTCTAGCGCTAACTCTTGCAATGAGAATTAGTCAACAGCAATGTGAAGAAGTCCTGGTGGCAGCCATCGCAGGGAAAATGATCTCATTATTGTCAATCCTTTAAACTCTGTGTATACACACATTGATTTGGGCTGTTTTATTCAAAAAATTCAATCCAGAACTAGAGAAGTTAAATGTTTCTCTGAACCAAAAGATTACATAGGAAGCAATAAATCAAGAGATATTTAATGTATTTTTCTACTATGTACAAAGTATTGTACTAGGTGCCAGAGGAATTGTTTGAAGTCTAAAATCTTCTGAGTTGAAAGCATAAAATCAGAGTGGAAAGACATGAGTCCTCTCTCAGTTGTGCAAATTGAGGCAAAATATGATACCTCTTTAAACTTAGTTAAGTTATAGTTCCAAACACAAATACTATCCTTAACCTCAAGGAATTTATGATCTCATTAACATAGACATGTGGTCTCAAATTAATGTAATTCAAGGTAAAGCATAATAAAGCCCATATGAGTACATCACAGTGTCATTGCACAGAAAGGGCCTATAATCCTTGATTATATGGTGGAAATGTTCCTTACCTCTATCTGCTAAGATTACATCCTGTGATATAACTACTGATTTTTATGTGCCATCTCTAAAATTACTGAACACCTTCAATGTACCTGGCAGTGTTTTAAGGGCTGGGTATAAAAGGTGAAAATACACACACACACAAGCCTGCACCCCAAATACCAGATTTCAAGGAGCATATTGTTTCTTGGTAGGAATCATGCAATAAAGAAATAAGAGAGTAAAACACACAGCAAGTCAGATGATGAAAAGTGCTATGAAGACAAAATAGCCAGAGGAAGCCATGGGTGTCCTGGGAGGAGAAAGGGAGAGTTTTCACTGGGCCTTATGGGCATTTCAAATACCTAAAATTTACTCTCGATAATTAGGAAAATAACTGAGTTTTGTGTGGAAAGAGATGGGGTATCAGTTTAAAATTATCAATTTGGCTAGGTGAGAATCAGAGAGACCTGTTTGGAGGCTATTGCTGTATTTCAGTTTAGCAAGTGAGACCAAGTAGAGATGTGAGAAGGTAAAGCCAACAGAATTGCTGATAGATTAACAGATGCGAATAGAGGAAAAGAGTTAAGAATGATTCTATATGAACTATTAGAAACTGCAGGTGCCAAAGACTGCAGGAGTAGCAGGTTTGGGGATGGAGATAAGGTATGGAATTTCACAAATGGTAAGTCTGAGAGATCTATTAGAGTATAGAAGTCTTGCTCAAGCTGTATAGAGCCTTATCCATTTCCCTTTCAGCGCTGTTGTGTTCTGGGTAAATTGGGACTGTGTTGATGCCCTTATGAGGAAATGGGAGCCTTTCTCATTCTACATGTGCACAGGCAGCTCATCCCCTGTTCCCTAAAGCCCTGTGCTGTTTCTACTGATAAAAAACAATGGAAAACTCTGTGTGCAGCATCCTTACAGACTCACTGGCCATACATGACTGTGATTGTTCAGTAACTGAACAATGGTTCTTTCATATTCCAGTGTGATCCAATAGTGATTTTGACATAGTACTCACATCTCAAATCCCTACGTATCCGTGTCTTCAAAAGTGAGTTTTCTTATAACAACTCATTTAAAAAGTTTCCCCTGCCGTGCACACATTACTTTGTTTATGAAATATTTCTAGAAATTCCCTTTTGCTTTCTTTCAGTGTATACACTCTAATTGTTAATTTCTTAAAATGAATTGACCATCCTATATTAAATGGATACTGAATCCATATTATTCATTTGAAGATAATGTTGATTAATATTTAGAGAGCTCCAAGTTATGCAAAATAAATGTCCCCGGGGAGCAGGTTATTAAAATGAATTTTAGGAAACTTGCCAAGCCTGGACCATCATATGAATAACCTAGGAAGGAGTCTTTAAATATTCAGACATCACCATCTATCTGCCAGCCAACACCTGTCCTACCTCTGTGTAATTCTCTTTCAGTAGTTTTAGGATAGGCCCCAGAATCTGCATTTAACATGCATTCATTTGTTCTGATTAGCCAAATATAGAAACCACTAGAAAAAGAATTCCTTTATGTCTGTAAAAATAATCTTGATTGCATGATATGAAATAGATCAGAAATAATAATATTAAAATATCATCTATTGAAATCAATACTCTTAGAGTAACTTAAAAAATGAAAAAAGAAAAACTATGTCTTTTGTTTCCTGTATTGGACTTTATCAGATATACAAATGAATATAACTTAATAATATATATGCTCAGCATACATATTCTCAGCATCAATACATTCTCCTTCTTTTATATAGCATTTAATCGTATATCACTCTTTGGTTAAAAAAAAGTGAGTATTTAGCCTTATGTATTTTGCACGGAAGTATTAGTGTTGTGTAGTGCATTCATTCCCTACAGCATGGCAAGAAGATTTGGAATCTGCAACATTGCCTACAGTTCATTTAATTATGATTGCATATTTGGTTAGGGACAAAGTAAATTGAATGAAGCATTAAAATCAAACATCCTTTTAATTAAATTAGAAAGAGACTGACTTCGTCTTAGATATTGTTTGTTTTTATTAATAGAATGAGAATACTATGTCTCCAAAGAAGGTGTCATAATTTCTTTGAAATAAAGATACTTTTTTCCAACTCCATTGTCTAAAAGCTTGAATTTGACCCATGTTTCATCTAGTTTAATAGTTAATAATTTCTTCTGCAAGAACACTTTCAATGCATAAAATGTTATATAAATTAGTATTGTTACTGATGTACTTTATGTAATAATTTGCACATTTGCAGATTAGGTACAGATGGACTTTACCCAAATCATGCAGGATTTAGGAAAATTTACAACCTTCAAAACTAGTGGCCAGGCCGGGCACGGTGGCTCATGCCTGTAATCCCAGCACTTTGGGAGGCCGAGGCAGGTGGATCACGACGTCAGGAGATCCAGACCATTCTGGCTAACATGGTGAAACCCCGTCTCTACTAAAAAAAATACCAAAAATTAGCCGGGCATGGTGGAGGGCCCCTGTAGCCCCAGCTACTGGGAGGCTGAGGCAGGAGAATGGTTTGAACCCGGGAGGCGGAGCTTGCGGTGAGCAGAGATGCGCCACTGCACTCCAGCCTGGGCGACAGAGCAGAGCGAGACTCCATCTCAAATAAAGAAAAAGAAAAAGAAAGAGAAAAAACTAGTGGCTCTTACTTAGGCTCAGTAGACTAAACAAGTACCCCTCATACAAGAGAAATAGTACAGCTGTCTTTCAAATTCATTACAATAAAGCATGAAAAGCCTTATCTCACTGATACCTCTGCCAAATTTAAAAAATTTTAATGTCATGTTAAGAAACATATTTTACTACATGAACCCCTGTGTACATTCATCTCCATCCTGTCAAACTCTCATAATTAAATCACCAATCTGTTATGGTAAATATTTGAATTGGCTATTAATATATGATATTTACAATAGAGATAATTTTTTTTACAAAGAAACTCTTTGGGCATATACTGATATTTCAATTAATTTCCAATAGCATTACATGCTTTTCCATACTTAAGCAAAGTCCAGTAACTATTACTAAGTGTAATTCTCTGTAAAATGACAATTTTACTCATGGAAGGAAATTCTTTGATGAATAGAATATGTTATGTATATAGCATGGTGTGGAGTTTTTACAATGTTAATAGCGAGCTGCTACAATCTGTTCCACGGGATATTATTGTTTGAACTCCACTATTTATAAACAATATTTCTGACATATCTGTTTGCTGATTTATTCATACAAATTTGTATAGGCCGTGAAAAGTCCATTGTTTCTAGTCACAGGTTTCTTATTGCTACTGGACATGCATTCTTCAAAATGATATTTTTGTTCCTCCACGAATACTAAAAGTTTTCAGACTGAAATCTGAAAGAAAACAGTCAAATTGAAATAAGATTTAATTTGCATCGAAGTGAAAGTAGAGCAGAGACAAATGCAAAGGAAAGGAAGGTATCTAAAGCACCAGGATTTTTGGAGTTTGCCCTAAGTATCACTTTTTATTCTCTCAACTTTTTTTATTCCTAACCTCAACCTTTCTATTTCCCTTTTCCTTCCCGACTATTTTCCAGACTTTTCCATCCTAGAAAAGCACTGAATTTGGTTTTTTTTTAAATCTTGTATTAGAAAAGAAAAATGACAAAATTAAAATTGGTACCAGGAAATGAAGATAGAATTAGTTATTTACTAAAGGGTTTGTCATAGGATCCGTTAAAAACAAACTGCTTTTCAATGGATATTTGATGTGTAAGTAGTTAGGGAACCTATTCCTGATATACAATGCTAATCATCATAAAAAACTGGTACCCCTGAGGCCAGGTAGGTAAAATGACTACCCCAAAATAGCTCAGCAACCTAATAAACACACTCAGTCAAAGATTTCCGTTCTATTGTTATCCATACGCAACAACACCCAGGTAATCACAACTCAGGAAGGTCAGTAGGAACCATATAATATGACATATATATGTAGAGATTCAGTCTTTAAAACAATTCCCCTCACTTTGAGGTAAGTCTCAAGAAGAGAATAATAAGTAGATGAAAGAGAATATGTAAACACTTTTTATACAGAAGTCCTACTTTCGTTCCTAGATATTGATTTTTTTCCAGAATTTACCGTAATACTTTGTCCCCACAAAAAATGCATGACCTCTGTTTTACACAAGTTGTAGACTATTAAATTAGTAACACACTGAAACAGAAGGATGGGTCTCTAAAAGTGTAAAAAATGATTATGTTTACATGACTTGGAATTCCAACGAAATTTAACTGGAGAAACTCTTTAATTTTACTTAAAATTTTGATGTTTTATTATAAATAGATGAAAAGTAAATGCCCAGATTTTAATGGTAATCATTTATTTTCATCATCCATCATTAAATTAGTTTCCCTATATCCTGGGTAAATATTTCAAGATCTGGACTTACTCCTGTCAAAGTACTCGTTATTCTGAAATTACCTGTCTTGTTTGTACATTGTCCAAGCCAGTCTGAAAATATCTTCAGTGCAGAATCGCTTTTTCAGCAATCTATCCCTAGTACTTAACATAAGATAGACAAGCACATCTTAATAATTAAAATGATAGCAATATATAACATTAAGAGCCTAGTATATGTCAGGCACTCTTAAGTGCTTAATATATCTTAATTCATACCTTCAGATGTTGTCGTCATACCCATTTTCCAAATAAACTCAACAGAGAGAAGTGATGTAACTTGCCCAGAATAAAAAAACTGGTAAGTGGAAAAACCGAAGTTCTGGGGAGTCTGTACTCCTAAAGACTATGCTGCCGTGCCTTGAGTATAAATAAATCCATGGTAAATATTTTCTGGTTGGACAAGTAACTACAATGTCAATATGTATGTGAGATATAGTCAAACAGTAGATCCCAGTAAAATAATAGAAGGGAAAAAATCTGGCTAATGACTGACTCAAACAACTGATTCTGAGACAAGGTATTTGTTACATGTAAGGTATCTTATAGTTTTGTTGGGGTGGCACAGCTAACACTTGAGGGGTAGAATATTACCTAGAGTGATATATAAAATTTGTGAATCTGGTCATCGATTGAATGATGTATCAGCTCTCAGAAGTTAACAGGACCATGACTTCCTATGGTTCTATTAGAAAAGTAAGGGTGGACGATAATAACTAAATAAATATGTAAATAAGAAAGGAGGAAGGAAAATCAGTTGAGTTACAAGAATTGAATGTTTCATTATTTTTATTTATTTATTTATTTATTTATTTATTTTTCAGATGTAGTCTCACTCTGTCACCCAGGCTGGAGTGCAGTGGCACAATCTCGGCTCACCGCAACCTCCGCCTCCTGGGTTCAAGTGATTCTCATGCCTCAGCCCCCCGAGTGGCTGGGATTACAGGCATGTGCCACCACGCCTGGCCAATTTTTGTATTTTTAGTAGAGATGGGTTTTCGCTCTGTTGGCCAGACTGTTCTCAAACTCCTGACCTCAGGTGATCCACCCACCTCGGCCTCCCCAAGTGCTGAGATTACAGGCATGAGCCACTGCGCCCGGCCTAATTCATTATTAGATAAAGCCTTGTGTTAGGACTGCTTGTAAGAGCAATACCCTCACTAAATGTGGTTGACGTGGACATCTGTGGAAGAATGAAATACAGCTTTATGTTTCTCAAGTAGACTCTTCTGTAGTTTGCTTGCTAAATATTCATTTATTATGACTTTCATAAATCCATTTGGAATGAGAAAAGTGATGTTACATTTAACACTTGTTTAGACTTAAGATTCATAATTTCAAAATTATGCTCAGACCACAGTGAAAAATACTGCTATTCTTTGTATACTATGCTAACTTCTCTGCTCTGCCGCGGGCAGTGTTACCCATAGGAACACAGCTGCAACTACAATTTATTTAGTCTTTTACACGAAGCCTAAACTCCACTTTTATCTAATCATACTGAGTTCTTCAAAATATTCGATAGGCATGAATGTCATCACAAGTATTATATGCATGAACACTCAAAAAGTCATATGATATTCAGAAAACTGATATATTTTTTAAAAGCAACTACATGTATAGACTATTATACTTACAGCCCCCAAATCTGTTTGTGCTAGCTAAATTCCTGATCATGTTAGCCTTGTATCATTTAGCCACAAAATAAGTGAGATAATGGGTCATGATGCTATTTTGCATACATGTGTAATTGAATATATGGTGTACAGTATGCAATAGAATGTAGGTTTTGACATATACTTCTGAATTATCAGTCATTTGTTTACTAATACTTGGACAGTATGTGCATGTGTATGTGTTTGTATATGTGTGTTTATGTTTCTGTGCACAAATGTATGAGTTTGGAAGGTTAAATGAGAGCTTATGAGCTAAATATTTTGAAATATAGATATACATACCTCATATTTAGAAAGACCTATTAACAGTGGTAAATATTATGAGTTTTATTTTTAAAATGAAATAGCCAAAGCATCATGGTCACACACACATGCTTTAAGCTGATGATCCAGCATCTATTTTGTTCATGTAGTAAAACCATCTGGCCTCAAATAAATGCATATAAAAATATTTGTCATGCCCACATCTTTTTTAAAAAAGTGATTTTGGTAAGTTTATGGATTTATTTTAGAGCCTAAATAAAATTGGCAGCCAATTTGGAAGGTATCAAGATTAATAGAGACAAAAGAAGTAGGACAGAGAACTTGGAGTACCTTGTAGACCAGATATTCTAGTAGAGGCAAATTCTGGCAAAGTTAGAAGATATATGAAATTCAACCAGGGTGCTTCCTCTTGCTAAATTCCTGTCTCTAGCCATTGCCTCTTTTTGTCCTTCATATTTTATTTTTTCTGAGCTTATTTTCTTTATTATTTCCCGAGGTAATCTCTTCCACACATTTGACTAAAGATTGATACATGTATATATAAATTCACACCTCCCGTCTTGACCACTACCTTTGGCTCAAATATGAAAGCTCAGTCCCTTATTTAGCATATATATCTGAATGTCACATAGACATCTAACTTTATCATGTTAAAAACAGAACTTTGGACTGGTCTTTGCTAAAATGGAATAGACATCCGTATCATTGATTGCTCAAGTCAAACATTTCAATTTTGTTTACCAAACATTTCTCCCTTGTCTAAGGACCCCTTCTGTCTAAATTATCTGCAAGTCTTGTCAGTTATACCTTCCCAGTGTATTTTATATCAATTCATTTCTCTTCATACTTACACTGCCCACCTAGTTCATACTACCATTATCTCTCACTGTTTGTTGTGAGGCTAACCAACTAGAGCAGTTCTCAAATCATGTCATTTTGTTCAACGTTGTTTCATTATAACATTGATGAGAAAAGCAATCAATTCCCAGCTGGGTCACTGTCTATGTGGAGTTTGCACGTTCTCCCCTTGTTGGTGTGGATTTTTTCCAGGTGTTCTGGTTTTCCCAAACATCCCAAAGAAGTGCACATGAGGTGAGTCAGCATGTGTACATGGTCCCAGACTGAGTGTGTGTGTGTGTGTGTGTGTGAGAGAGAGAGTGTGCTCTGTGATGGGATGGCATCCTATTCTGGGTTTATTCCTTG
Organism: Macaca thibetana thibetana; assembly: GCF_024542745.1. Taxonomy (NCBI): domain Eukaryota; kingdom Metazoa; phylum Chordata; class Mammalia; order Primates; family Cercopithecidae; genus Macaca; species Macaca thibetana. Next base: position 71,582,060 of record NC_065592.1, read on the forward strand.
TGCTCTTAGATGCTAGGATAGGCTCCAGCTACCTGCAATCCTGAACTGGAATAAATGGGTTAAAGAGTGAATGCATGAATGAATAAATGAATACAAATTATTGTCAAATAAAAATGTGTCGGATTACAATAATCATACAAATGCACAACAACAAATGAAGCAGTAGGAAAGCATTCAGTGATTGTCTTTGAGCTGTGAGGCGATAGCAAGAACTTCTTAAAATTTTCACTTTACAATCAATTATTTCTTGATTTAACTTGCTACTACTACAGCCACCATCACTCACTGATTCATCAAAAATTGAGTGACTATCTTGTTTTCATTAATCTTTCTTAAACGTATATATAGCTCACATTAATTTCAATGTTTAATATTTGAAATGTTTTGGATCTTTATTTAGAAGTTTGGTAACTTTTTGTGACCATAAGTGTGCCATAGAAATTTTAATCTTGTTTATATCAATTGACCTATGGTAAAATTGGTTTCATTGTATGTTGTTTCACTTAAAGTCACAATTTCTAAGAAGCTATCCTTGATATAGGTGAGAACTTACTGTATTCAGCTTATATGCAAATATTATGGCCTATTGGACAGTGTTCATTCTGAGTGGTTGGCAATTTTTCTGATTGATAAATGCCAAAGGCTATAGGAATTGCTAAATGCTTTGAATCCTGCCTCTAATTCCTCTCTTGTTAGCTTCACTGTATTTTCTGCATCACTGACAAAGGCATTATCTATCTAAAATAAATTGTGGCTTACATCCTCCTCCTGCTTAAAATCCTACAAAGAGTTTCCATTGCTCCTAGAATAAAAGCCTAACTCCTAGCTTTCCTTTAAAAACTGTGTATAATCGGGCACTGCAGACAGGGTAAATCTCATCTCTTACTATTCTTCCCTGGTTGGCAGTGCTGTAGGCATGATACCCTCCGTTCTGTACCTGGAGCACCCTAAGCTCTTACTCATCTTCACACAACTGTCCCTTCTGCTTGGACCATTCACCCCTTGCTCTTCACTTGGCTGGCTCCATCTCTTTCATGTTTCAGCTCAAAGGTCACCTCCTCAGGGAAGTCATCACAGCCTAAAACAGCTTTACCCCAATGAGTCTTTATTTGATAATACTCTTTATTTGTTGTTTATGTGTTGTATGTCCCCTCTCTTGGAGTATATATAGTTCTATGAGGGCATGGATTTTTATTTCTGCCACACATAATTGTACCTAGTACTTAAAACATAGTACATACTCAGTAAATATTAGCTGAATCATTTAGATCAGTGATTCTCACCCGGGAGGGTATATTTTCTAATGAAATTATTCAAGAAGTATTTCTTGAGCACCTATTTTGTGCCAGATATTTTGCTACCTGTTGTGAAACTAATATAAAAGGTAAAGTCCCTGCTCTGAAGGCTCATAGTCTGAAGTGGGAGATACTGCTTTTCTCAGACAATTGGAGCACTGTGAGGGAAATGCTAACTGAGAGGTAAGCACAGTTACTGTGGGAAGAAAGAAAGTCACACTGCAACTGAATGGTAATGGAGTGAGAGGGCAACTTAGAGAAGGGGCCTTCACACGAGGTAATTCTCACAGTGTGTCTTGACACTGAGTTGAAATGGCTTTAATGGTGGAAATATCAGCCCTTCTCTGGCAGCGAGGTGCTCCCATGACAGAAAGTTTGGCTAGATAATATAAAGTCAAGCAGGGCTTTGTTACACTCTCTGACCATACTGCTTAGGAGTGGCCCACTCGGCTAAGTAAGGAGCCAGTTCTGCTAACGATAGCTGCCCTACTGTTGAGAAATGAAGGCTCAGGTAAATTTATATTGTCATGGGTTTTTTTCTTTTACATTTGTCTTTTTCTATTAGACTGAGAAGCTTAAGGGAGCATACAGATGATACTAAAAGATGGATAAATGGGGTGAAGGGGAGGGATGGCAGGAAGGCAGAAAAGGAAGGAAGGGAAGGAACCAATTGCTCAATGTAGCAGTCTCTTGTTATAACGAGTTAACAAAATAGTGACTGGAATTTTCATTGTTTGGATTATTTTCTGCTATCAAGTATGTCCAGTGGTTGGCAACTTTTGCAACAATTTTAAAATCTGTGTAACAGAGAAAATTGCCCAGATTTGTGACTTCTTTGTGGTTTTCCTCCTGTAACATTTTTGATACAAACACAAAGCCTTATAAACTGGCAAACAATGCAACAAGGCTGAATGGAGACTGGCTGACTTCAACTTTATTATTTGAGGTCAAAAAGAAATGAGGCTTGAAATAGCAGCCACCAGGTCTGAACTCACCAGGAATCAAATGAAGCAGATTTGGTATGAGCTGAACAGTTTGGTTTTGTTAGTTCTTTGTATTTTTTAAGGCAATTTTAGAGCTGAGAGTCTATAATTGCTTGATTGTTTTTAGTCTTATAATTGTCTTGAAAGCAATTATGGCCATTTTGTCATTTCTTCTCTGGTCTAATTTCAGTCTGTCTTTGACCAACCATGTTAGAAATGCATCAGTAAATATATTGATTATATGGTGGTATTTTTGCATCTATTTTAAGATTGCTATTTAGAGAAATCTAGGAATTCTCATTTTGGCACAAGGAAATAATTAGATAGTTAGAAAGAATCTTATTAATGTATATAAGTAACACTTAATGAGAATTATCTTAAAAGTCTACCTTTTTCCAGTATTTGTTACTATCCAATACCTCTCCCAGGAAAATGTCTACTGTTGCATCAAAGGCATCTATGGCATAAGACTTTATACTCAAAGTAGATATGACTAATGTTCTTGTTTCCTGACACAGATATGTAAATAAAAGATAATTATATCCGTGATTGCTGGATGCCTTGCTTACTAGTGGTATTAACTTCCTAGACAGTTTACCAAAACTACTTAACCTCCCTCCCCCACCCCACCTTTTAGACAATATGCCTACATAAACCAATAGCTACCCACTGGTCAATTTACTTTTTCTGAGATGTGCTTTAGCTTAGATATTCTCTGTATCTTCTGTTCATCTGGTGTGACATCGTGATTCCCCACTCACACAGTGTGGTTGACTGTGATTCATTGTGGCTATTCCTGTTGACCCCTCATCAAAATGACTTCTGATATTCTAAATTTGTATGTGATGACTTTGGAATCTGCCTTTCAACAAATGTTATCTTCCTTTCTTTCTGGAAATATTTTCTCATATAATTTGATGTAAAATAAAGCAAGCTACACCCTTTTGTTCTGAAATACCCCAGGTTTCACTCGAGAAAGTGTAATTGCTTTTTAAACTCTAATTTGGTAAGATATTGTATGTTCAGTTTTTATCAGTCTACGGGCTGGTTACTTTGCTAACAACATGTGGCTTTCTTGATGCCATTGGAAAAAAAAATGTTTCTCAGTACATATCTGATTGTATGTAGCTGAGGCAGCAGAGTTCTGTAATCTTTCTAATCTGGACTACAGTAAGCCTGGTGATTTTCCATAGCATGTAGCTGTCAGTCTCCTTCAAGTTGATAGTTAATATGTGACTTATTGTACTGAGGAGTTAAATTAAAAATACCCTTTTTATGTCATACCTAAGGAGAGTTGGAAAGGACACACACAGCTCGCTGAAAGGGAAATGGTGCTAGCATTTCAGAGAAATGTCCTAGCACCAACACCTGGGTTTCTAATACCAGAATTGCATTTTTGTACCTGAGTTGGAGAGACATGGCACAGATAGCATGAGGCCGTGACTACATGACTGACCCTAAATCTAACTGCAAATGAAAATCTTAGTGTTTCAGTGTTCATCAAATGGCAGACACTTTTCCATCAAAAATGGAGGATTCTGCTGCACAAACAGAGCAGTCCTGCTTTGGTTCTCATTTCTTCATCTGTCCGAAGATATCAGGCTTGCTAAAACAAATAAACAACAACAAAAACAGTGAATTTAAGTGCCTTGTGGATATAGCAATGCCATTTTCCACATGTTGCAAACTCTATTTCTTTTTAAATAAATGGTGTAACTGTATTAATGGTGTTAGGTTACCCTTTTTGTACAAAGATTATTTTTAATCATCACTGGGAATGGGGTTGGGTTTGTACTGTTTATCCCGGAGGGAGATGAGTTTTCCCGGAGTTGTTCATGCTCTTGCACATTACCCCATGGACTGGCATAAACATTAGATGAGAGGATAGGTATAGTCCGTGTCTGCAAAAACAGAATGTAGCTAAATGAGAAACACAGGATTTCAATCCAAGGTTATCTGGACTTCTGAGCCAAATCACCGTATGTTCATGTCATGTACTGCGGCAAGTGTCATAGCATTTCAAGATGGGAGGACACTTAGAAATTGTGAAGCTTAAAATCCTCTTAAACATTTAGCTACAATTATGTTTGGAATGCAGAGAAGTCCAAAATAAAACCCAAGATGGAGATCTGACTAAAAAGGAAAAAAATAGAGCAATGCCTTCTGATGGTTTTCAGCGTTAGGCTAATTCTGCATTCATAAATTTAGGACATTTACTGACTCATCCATTTCTATCATACATTAAGATTCTTCTTTGAAATATTATATATCTTTGATTTTTTATAGTTATGTAGATAGAAGTAAAAAAAAAATAAAATAGAAATTCTTGTTTTAGAAGGCAAAGGATCCTCCCGTATAGGTATATCTCTCCAAAGACAAGATCCTGAGTAAGTGTTGCTTCTCTTAATCAGCAAAGCTAGAAATAATATCTGATAAGTAACGATAACTCTTTTTTAACACATCATTTCATTATAATATCTCAGAAAACCAGATATCACTGAGGACAGATGAAGTCTGCTACTGTTAATCATGAATCACTTTTCAAACATCTACTTTTTTTGTTTTCTATAATAAATGGCTAGTAACTTCTATGGGTGGAGTAGAGAGGGAGTCTCCCCTCATTTAACAAATTCTGGGAACATTAAATAAATAGTGATAGTAAATATCTTGATTTTCATTAAACTTTTCTTGGGCTTATAGACTACAAAACTCTTTAGAGAGATTCCTACATTGAATAATATTGTTCAGAACATGAGCGAAAATATATCTGGTCAAGTTTTTTACAAGAAAGGAGATTTTCTTTTTTTTATTTTATTTTTCCATAGGTTATTGGGATACAGGTGGTATTTGATTACATGAGTAAGTTCTTTAGTGGAGATTTGTGAAAACTTGATGCACCCATCACCTGAGCAGTATACACTGAACCGTATTCTGTTGTCTTTTATCCCTCGCCCCCCTCCCACCCTTCCCCTCAAGTCCCCAAAGTCCATTGTATCATTCTTAGGCCTTTGCATCCTCATAGCTTAGCTCCCACATATCAGTGAGAACATACAATGTTTGGTTTTCCATTCCTGAGTTACTTCACTTAGAATAATAGTCTCTAATCTCATCCAGGTCATTGCAAATGCTGTTAATTCTTTCCTTTGTATGACTGAATAGTATTCTATCATGTGTACATATACCAAAGTTTCTTTATCCACTTGTTGATTGATGGGTATTTGGATTGGTTCCACGATTTTCCTATTGTGACTTGTGTTGCTATAAACATGCATGTGCAAGTATCTTTTTCAAATAATGACTTATTTTCCTCTGGGTAGATACCCAGTAGTGGGATTGCTGAATCAATTGGTAGTTCTACTTTTAGTTCTTTAAGGAATCTCCACACTGTTTTCCACAGCAGCTGTACTAGTTTACATTACAAGAATGGAGCTTTTCAAATAAAAATACTTTTGTCACATTTTCATAAATAGTTGGTGACTACGACAGCATCTATGCCATGTTTCTTATGTTCTGTTTACAACAAAAGAAATTATCCTGACTTTCAATAAGTATTTGAACTGAAAATTGGACTCCTGGAGGTGTTATATAACCTCCGTAGGTTTTCTTTTCCTCATCACTAAAAGCAGATAATAATAATATCTCCGTTACAGCATTATTGTGACAATTAAACAAAATAATTCCTAAGAGTCATTAGTATATTGTTAGCACTTAGTAAGCAATGAGAAAGTGATAATTCTTAGTTGCATTTTAGATTCCAGCAAGGAATAGTTTCTAACAATAATACCAACCCTTGGAAACATTTACACTGAACCGTTACAATCTATGGAAATGTTGTAGACATGATCCTTGGAAAATCTGGCCTAGACCATTAGTTCCCAAGTTTGGCAGCATAAAAGAATATCTGAAGGAAATTTAAAGCTACAAATACCCATGTGCTATTTCAAATCGACTCAATCAGACTCACTGGGGCTGGGACCTGAGAGGATGAATTTTCATCCTCCTCTGGAGATGATCTGCTCCATGATTGAGAACCACTTATCTAGATAACTTATAGAATGCCATCTATCTCAGAAGCTCTGCAAATGTTCGCCTAAATCTAAAGAGGTAGCTTTTTTTTTTTTTTTTTTTGAGACGGAGTCTCACTCTGTCGCCCAGGCTGGAGTACAGTGGCCGGATCTCAGCTCACTGCAAGCTCCGCCTCCCGGGTTTACGTCATTCTCCTGCCTCAGCCTCCCGAGTAGCTGGGACTATAGGCGCCCGCCACCTCGCCCGGCTAGTTTTTTGTATTTTTTTTTAGTAGAGACGGGGTTTCACGGTGTTAGCCAGGATGGTCTCGATCTCCTGGCCTCGTGATCCGCCCGTCTCGGCCTCCCAAAGTGCTGGGATTACAGGCTTGAGCCACCGCGCCCGGCCAAGAGGTAGCTTTTATATGCAGTGGAGGCGTGCACAGCTTTCATATTTGACAGACTTTTCCATAGCTCCAAATGTCATGTATGTATACAGGAGTGAATGATAATTCATGGTAATGAGGCAGATTGCCTGAGTGCTGCAGAGTTCCTTGGAGGTTCTTTTAGAGGTTTCTAAAGCACCGCAAGTGCCTGATGGTATACATCATCACGGTCTCCATGTAATTACTGATTCAGCATTTCCCAAGCTGATGCTCCCCCATACACTGTTCTGCAAAATGTTATTAATAAGCACTTCAATGACATCTTTCTTCAAATAAATTTGGTGAACATATTTCTTCAGTCTAGTACTTCTCTATGACTTCCAAAAGCCTTCAAGATGCCAATGTGCACTGTGAATTTCCAGGAGATGAAATACAATTGAGCACATCATTTGCTCTTTAGACCGTGGGCTCTTTGCTTGGTGTCTACCTATTGGCATCCTTCAAGGAAAAATGTTTTACAGAACACAGTTTAGAAAATGGTATGAATTCAACCATTATGTCCCAAACACAAATTTCTTTTGATTTGTGCAAATGTATGGAGTTCATGAGAATTTTTTTAATATATATAATGCATAGTGATGTAGTCAGGGTAGTTAGGGTGCCCATCTTCCAAGTACAATAAACTTTTATGTATAGTCATCCTTCTCTGTGAGATTTAAAAAAATCACAGAATCTGGCTGGGCGTGGTGGCTCACACCTGTAATCCCAGCACTTTGGGAGGCTGAGGTCTGTGGATCGCCTGAGCTCAGGAGTTTGAGACTGCCCTGGGCAACATGGTGAGACCCCATCTCTACTAAAATACGAACAATCAGCCAGGTGTGGTGGCACGTGCCTGTAGTCCCAGCTACTCAGGAGGGTGAGGCAGGAGAATCGCTTGAACCTGGGAGGTTGTAGTGAGCCAAGACTGCGCCACTGCACTCCAGCTTGGGCTACAGAGTGAGACTTCTTATTTAAAAAAAAAAAAAAAAAAAAAAAAAAAAATCACAGAATCTGAATTTGTAGTCATCTCATCTTGCAAAGTAAATATTTTTGCAGGAATGCTTCTGAGATTCTGATCCTGTGCCTGGATTTCAATATGAATCTCCTCAACTTTGTCCAGAAAATAGAGTTTCATGTAAATATATCACAACCCAAAGAGTTATCTCCTCACCGTTTTTACTAACTCAGATTTCTGAGACATTGCAGGGAAGGCTCATTTTTTTGTTATTGTTAAAAAGCAATACATAGAAACTAGCTACAGATGTTACAGGCCAGCTGGTTTTAGGAAAACAACTAACTGGTTTCTGCAGTAACTTAGACTGGTGACTAACATGCTAAACCTATAAAATGACAAGCAGTCATAATAAGATAAACTCAACAAGGTTAAACCAATTCGCTTCACTTCTGTAGAGAACCCAGAAGGACATACTAAAGAACATACAGGTTTGTTAGCATATTTTTCATGTTGCTGAAGAAAAGATTCCATTTGTCCCCTTAATTTTGTTGTCTTGGTCTTTCCACATGACATGGAAATATATTAACCTTAGTATATTTTTAGGTGAATAGCGTCGATGTCCACTACCACAACTTTAGGCCCTCTAACTTCCCTTTGTAATTGTGGAGTAAAATATGGTGTGATTTCATGTGCCTCCCTTTTGTTAGAAGTTATGGGAGTGTTGGGTTTGTATTCTATTAAAAAATAAAATGCTTTTATAATTTACTTTAAGATAGAATAAGTACTTCATCCTTCACTGATCATTTGGAATTGAAATTATAAAAATAAAAAGGGCAGGGTATATTGAGCTAACTGCTTTTTAGTCACCTTATTTGTTCAATTATCAGCTGTCTATGCTTGCAAGTAACTTTCAGGCCACCAGCAAAACCCTGTCGTCTCAATAGAGGAAGGCTGCATCTTTATACATATAAGAACTTTATTTTCTTTTTTTAAGGGAGGAGATGTATGAGTAATGCTGGAAGGTTCCAGTCTGTTTCCATTATGCAGGCTACTAGAATAGTTATTTAGATTCTTGACATAGAGAATAAAAACAGACCTTCCTAAAAAGTAGATAGGAAGCCAGTGTGTGACTAAAAAGTTGCTAGGTACTAAATCACTGTGCATATAGTGTGAAATTGGGCAGGATTTTTCTATTCCCACTTTAACTTCTGCGGAAAATGGTCAGTTAAGTGGGGCTAAGTGGACTGCGTCTGTTCACTCCGCTTGTGAATCTATATAGGTTTGGGATCAAGCTTACCATGTATTCTCAGGTAGATCCTGCTAATAATTGAGACAGTATTTTTACTTGCATATTATTTTTATAGTTTGCCATACCTCAAAGCATATTGAAATACTTTTATTGTGTTATGCGTCTTTCAAATCCTGCAGAGCCAGAGTCAAAGGTTGTAACAATTGTTTAGGTAATGCAATGTTCGAAAACCCAAGTGTGGGTGTTTCTCTGTCCAACCTGCCAGAACCTGATTTGGCTTGAAGCCAGGCAGTTTATGCTTCTAGTGAGCTTCAGGTCCCTCACTTGCATGTCCCTATCTAAGAACGTGTAGTTAAATTTATAGTTGTAATTTTAAAATTTATTTTTCCAAAAAAACAGCATCAACATTGTATAAACTTCAGATACCACAAAACCTGGATCCATCCCTTCATGTTTTTTTTTTCTTTTCTTTGCCTCTACCATACATTCCAGGTAATGCATCAATTTAGTTTTTCAAGCAATGGGACAAATGACAGGTTCATTGTTTCCAAAAAGACCATCCATGATGTTACAGTTGGTTTTGTCCTCTGAAAGATTCTTTTTCTTGGCATACTAACATTAAAATAAAGCTTCCTAAGTTCAGTTTACTCTAGGAAAGACTAGGGATCCTTTCTTTTATTTATTCTTTCCTTTGTTTAGTAAACTTTTATTCAGTAATGATGTTGCTGCATGGCTCTTGGCATGTACAAAGATAAAGTGATAAAGAGAAAAATAAAAGATCTTGTTCCTCAGTTTGCCTACCAACTTTACATTTGGAGTGGGCAAAGTACTTAGTGAAATTCTCAATTATAAAATAATTTTAAAATAGCTGCATGTATAGTGTCTTGTGGGGTGTCACCATTTCATGTGCGTTATCTCGTTTGAATCCCTTTATTATGCTGAAGTACAATAAGTGTTTTAAGTTATTAAAATAGTAAGTTAATAAGTAAAACAAGATGTTAATGGAAGTATTAAGGCACAATGGAGCTATGTTTTACAAATCTAATAGTGCTTTTGTACTCACGAATTAATTACTTGACTATAAGTTAATCATACACTGAAAGACAAAAAAAAAAAAATCTTAATTTCCTGAGCTTTCTGCTGGAAAAAGATACTAATTTTAGATCAGATTCCACTTACTTATAACATGCTAAAAATTCACCAAGCTCAAAAATTACTTCAGAGTTTCTATTCAGTGTCCGGATAGCATCCTTCTGCTTTCAGGAGTCACCTTCCTTTAATATATTTGGGGAGGAGAAAAGCCTGTATCTGTCCTGTTTCTCCCATCTCACGCTCTTCTCCCCAACTCTGACACACACATACCCTGAGCATTTATCATTTATTTGACAAATATGTATCCCTGCTATGGATCAGGCATTGTAACAAGCACTGGAAAGCCAATAGTGAGAAAACAATGCTCTGGATTAATTAAATAATTACATACATTTAATTACAAACTGTGGCAAACACTAGGAATGAAACGCACAAGGTATCTGGAGGAGATAATAATTGAATAACTTGATCCTCTGCGTTTAGGGGAGCATTCTCCGTGCAAGGAAGATTTAAGGTAAGATCTGAAAGATGACGTGAAGATAACCATCTCTTTCCCTTCCCCTACCGTGAAAAACAATAAGTAAATAGAAGGTTTTTAGGTGCATGAGACTTTGCTAAAATGAATTTTAAAAAATTCTACAGCTTTAGGGATACAAATGGTTTGGGGTTACATGGATGAATTGTATAGTGGTGAAGTCTGGGCTTTTAGTGTACCCATCACCTGAGTAGTGTACATCATAATCAGTACGTAGCTTTTCGTCCCTCAGCCCCTCCTGCCCTCCCCTCTTCTGACTCTTTCATGTCCATTATACCACCCTATATGCATATGCATACTCATAGCTTAGCTCTCATTTATAAGTGAGAACATGTGGTATTTGGTTTTCCATTCCCAAATTACTTTGCTTAGGATAATGGCCTCCAGCGCCATCCAAGTTGCTGCAAAAGACATTATTTTGTCTGTATTTATGGCTAAATGGTATTCCATAGTAAGTATGTATTTATATATATACCACGTTTTCTTATTTTTTAAATAATTTTAATTTTATTTTAGATTTAGGGAGTACATGAGCAGTTTGTTACATGAGTATAATGTATGATGCTGAAGTTTCAGATATGAATGATCCCGTTACCCAGGTAGTGAGCATAGTACCCAACAGGTCATTTTTCAACCCTTCCCCTCCTCCCACTCACGCTCTCAGTGTCTGTTTTTCCAGTCTTCAGGTCCGTGTGTATCCAATGTTTAGCTCCCACTTGTAAGTGAGAACATGCAGTATTTGATTTTCTGTTCCTGTGCTAATTATCTTAGGATAAGGGCCTCCAGCTATACACATCTTGCTGCAAATGATATAATTTCATTCTTTTAATGGCTGTGTCATATTCTATGATGGGTATATACATTTTCTTTATCGAATCCACTATTGATGGGCACCTAAGTTGATTCCATGACTTTGCTCTTCTGAATAGTGCTTTGATGAACGTACACATGCAACCACATTTTCTTTATCCATTCATCAGTTGATGAGCATTAGATTGGATTCTATATCTTTAAAACTGTGAATTGTGCTGTGATAAACATATACATGCAGGTGTCTTTTTTATAAAAGGAATTATTTTCTTTTGGGCAGATACATACTAGTGGGATTGCTAGATTGAATGGTAGATCTTTCAGTTCTTTGAGAAATCTACATATTGTTTTCCGTAGAGGCTGGACTAATTTACATTCCTACCAACAATGTATAAGCATTGCCTTTTCACTGCATTCATGCCAACATCTATTGTTTTTTACTTTTTAGTAAAAGCCATTCTGGCTGGGGTAAGGGGATATCTTATTGTGGTTTTAATTTGTATTTGCCTGATGATTAGTGATGGTGAACATTTTTTCCTATGTTTGTCGGCCACTTGTTTATCTTCTTTTGAGAAATGTCTGTTCATGTCATGGAAATAATTATCCTCTATATAAGATTATTTTCAAAATGTAAGTAAAAAGCATCCCAAATGAAACCCTCTACAATTAGGAGCATAGCCCAATCTCTAAACTTGCTTCCCTGCCCTGCAGGCTTCCTTCTTCAAACCTCACTACCAGCATACCTCTTCCCTTCAGAGAATCTGCAAAATAGAATAACCACCAGAAATACCTTTACCAAAGTCAAAAATTATTCTGCCTCCAACAACACCATAGATTAGAGTGTAAGTAAAGTGATCTTTCTACACTCTAGTTCAGGACAACCACCCAAGCTTTGTTTGGATACCTTATATACAGTTCTCTCTAAAATCTGCCCACAACCATGAAATGTAGATAACCATTTTATATGCAGAGTCTCCTAAGAACAACACTGATTCTTGAGCTCAGTACAGTTTAAATTCAAATTGAAGAGAACGTTTCCCTAAATGTCCTGTAATCTGCATGGAAGCTTCCACCAAGAATAGCTTATCTTCTAGATTATGCCCAAGGCCCATAGAAGCATAAGAACTGGGACCAGTTTCCAAGCCATCTCCCCCTAATGCCGGCTGTCAGGCCTCTGAGCCCGAGCCCAAGCCAAGCCATCGCATCCCCTGTGACTTGCACGTATATATGCCCAGATGGCCTGAAGTAACTGAAGAATCACAAAAGAAGTGCAAATGCCCTGCTTCACCTTAACCGATGACATTCCACCACAAAAGAAGTGAAAATGCCCAGTCCTTGCCTTAAGCGATGATATTATCTTGTGAAATTCCTCTTCCTGGCTCATCCTGGCTCAGAAGGCTCCCCCACTGAGCAACTTGTAACCCCCACTCCTGCCCGCCAGAGAACAACCCCCCTTTGACTGTAATTTTCCTTTACCTACCCAAATCCTATAAAACGGCCCCACCCTTATCTCCCTTCGCTGACTCCGTTTTCGGACTCAGCCCGCCTGCACCCAGGTGATTAAAAAGCTTTATTGCTCACACAAAGCCTGTTTGGTGGTCTCTTCACACGGACACGCATGACACCGGCCATCTGCTTAACTATAGAAAGAGGAGGCAAAAGGTTTACATTGTTTTTTTTCCTTGTTTTTTGGAGCTTGTAAAATTTTTGTTCAGGGAGTATCTTGAAATCTTTGTTGGGGGAAGGGAGGCAGTCCAAGTGTCTTTTATGCTTATGACCATAAATTCCCCAGGAATGAATAAGAGATTGCTCTGACATATACACTGAGTCTCAGGAGCATGTCAATATTCATGTTGATGTGGTCAAAAAGTATTAGCCAAGATGAAATCAGCTTACCTCCCTCCCTTATTCAGATACCTTCAGATCATGCCCACCTACAGGACCAAACGCTCCCACTGAGGTTTTACGTGTTGAACAAGCCCTGAATAGGATTTTCCGAGGCTAAGGCTTCTAAAAACGATTCTTATCATTTCACAATTCAGCACATTCATTGTTTCATTATGGAGGTAATAAAGAACAGGACACATACACAGACACTAATGCCCTTGTTTCAACTGTTTGGCCATCAATACCCATCCCTGTTTGCACCTAAACTACCCTGTAGAAACCTGAGTAATTGGAATCAGACCTTACAGGCAACATGATTGGCCTGCAGTCTTCTTGTTTTGTTTGCATGGACTGAGCTTTAAATGATAGTTTTTCTGTTTGAAAATTTAGGTCAAAAGGACATGGTTTATAGCTCTTCTGTTTGTTCTCTTAGAGTGATTCTCACCATTCTATTCCACTTGCCAGAAACAGCCCACTTGTCAAATATAGAGTAAACCTGGAAAAGAAACCTGCCAGCTCCTTCCATCAACAGACCGTTCTTCTCATATTCTTTTGCTCCAAATATCAGAGCATTTTTGGGTGAACACTAAGCCAATTGATACCTAACTATAGCATATTGCTGTCTATAAAGAGAACTGAGTCTTTATTTCCTTTCATTTTACTTTTTTGGCCAGAATTCTTCAAAGTGTGAGAAAACGGCTATACTATGTTGTGAATATTCTTGGAAAATACTTTGATATGCCTTGCTGAGACCCTGGCAGCACTAGTAAGAATCTTGTAGCATCATCCTACATGTTACTCCTAACCCAGAGTATCAGATGCAGAGGTATGGTTGACACCACTTTTAGTTCACAGAAGCCTGTTTAGCTAGCTGCTAATTACACAAATCTGGGACTGGAGTTTTAGATGTCACCACTTCAAAACACGTCCCTTTTCTCACCATGTTTTGTTTCTCTTCATGTCATAGAAGTGATTGAATCAGAGAAAAGACTGACTTTGATTATTTTAGCTCCCCCTAGTTTTCTGGCCTAAATCAGAATGACTCCATCAGTCTTTACTATAATACTGGAAACTCCTTTAGGACAATACTCTCCCCCTTTATTTGTTAGTACCTTGTGTGTGGTCACTGCACAGTAAATATTGAATACACTTGATGTAAGCATCAGCTGGAGAGATGGATGCAATAGACAATTTCATGTATAAAAAAGAAGTATGGCTGGGCATGGTAGTTCACACTTGTAATTGTAGCACTTTCGAGGGCTGAAGCAGGAGGATAACTTCAGCCCAGGATTTGAGACCAGTCTGGGCAACATAGTGAGACCCCATCTCTAAAAAAAAAATAATTTTTTTTAATTAGCTGGGCATGGTGGTACACATCCGTAGTTCTAGCCACTTGGGAGGCTGAGCCAGGAGGATCACTTGGATCCAGGTGTTTGAGGCTGCAGTGAGCTATAATTGAGCGCCTGCACTGAAGCCTAGGTGACAGAAAGAGACGCCATCTCTAAAAAAAAAAAAAAAAAAAAAAAAGTAGGAGCTCAGATTTTTTTTTTTTTTTTTTTTTTTTTTTTTTTTTTTTGAGACAGAGTCTGGCTCTGTCACCCGGGCTAGAGTGCAGTGGCCGGATCTCAGCTCACTGCAAGCTCCGCCCCCCGGGTTTACGCCATTCTCCTGCCTCAGCCTCCCGAGTAGCTAGGACTACAGGCGCCCGCCGCCTCGCCCGGCTAGTTTTTTGTATTTTTTAGTAGAGACGGGGTTTCACCGTGTTCGCCAGGATGGTCTCGATCTCCTGACCTAGTGATCCGCCCGTCTCGGCCTCCCAAAGTGCTGGGATTACAGGCTTGAGCCACCGCGCCCGGCCTCAGATTTTTAAAAGTTTGTCCTATTGTGATCTTATTAGAGAAAGAAAAACACATTTCCTTTTCCTCATCAAAGGTTTGTAATGGAAACACCTGCTAAAGTAATTCAAAAGATACGAAACATATTTGCTACGGTCCCATGAATTTTATCTGCTTTTATGTTATCTCATTGGAAATAGGATTCAGAACCCTGATTTCCCATAATTTCTTTCACAATTTTATTAAGACTAAAATTCTGTGTGATTTTAAGCCTGCACATTTATTCTCTTTCTTAAAAGCTTTTCATTTTGCCATTTGATGAATATTGGAAGTGAGTGGATTATCTGGATAAAGAGAATTAGTCGAGGTTTGCATCAGTCAAGAGAATAAAGCCACCAGAGGCTTTCAGGGAGTGCCTTACAATACAAATAGTCCTAATCTCCTTCAAGCATTGACTTTCAAGAAAGAGAATTTTCTCAAGGCCAGTGTTTTTAATCAGCTAGATCTGCAACATGATTGAAAGTAATGCTGGTGATAACCGAAGCAGGCTGTGCAAGAGAAAAAGCAGCGAGCAGTCAATGATCTGATTCATGAAGAATGTTAGAGGCTGGAGAGGAGGGGAAAATTAAGAAGTGTCTCAGATCCCCTAACTACTTCTACCTCTAAAACAGTCATCCAGAGACATCCCTGCCTGAAGTGAAAATGTACCATTTGGATGGGAGCGAGTTATTAGCTAGAGGAGGGCACCCAGTGAGATGCTGGAAATGTAGACAGTGCTTTCACCGTCCCAGTGTTTCCATTTTTCATGCCAAAAAGGATCAGTGCCAGCTACGAAACAGGTGGAATTATTCTAGCATGGCTTTGTAGACAGGAAAGAGAATGAATACGTGTTTTACCTGAGATGTTGGGGCAGCAGTAAAAGCAGAGGAGGTTACAGCAAAATGAGAAGAAAAATGACTCCAGCCACAAATTGTTGGAGCCTGGACTCCCCATGGCAATGGCATGGACCCCCATTTTTGCACCTTCTTTTCTCCTAGAAGAAAGAAGGAAAGTGCCTCTGAAGTAGTTGTCTGTAATGAGCAGAGGAAAGGTTTTTTGTTTTGTTTGTATCATGCAGTGGAAATAGGCAAAAAAGTAAAGGAAGTAAATTCTTCTATAATTATTTCAGATTTTTTTTTAGTTTTGTTTTTTAAATGTTTTCCTTAAGTGTCTCCACAAAAAGGGAAAGAATTTTCACTAGGAAAAAAAAGAAATATGTAGCCAAAATAATTTCAGATCTTGTGTGTAATTTGCCTTTAAAAACATTTGAGCAAAAGCCCACAGACCCTTGGGCAAAATTGTTACACCAATACTCTTCTATCCAGGTCACTTGTTACCAGATGTAAAACGCAATCTGATAGTTACTACTTTTGGCAATTCCCAAAGTGTGTATTGGCCTTGCAGGAAGAAATTCGTTTAGAGTTTTAATGTGGGTTGTTTGGGGTACTCGAAAGTGGCATTCCAGTGCTACCTGGATCACGACTGACCACTTCCAAAATGAGGACTCACCCAGCATGCCCCGAAAAACCATCTAGAAAGGCGGTGATCAGAAGATTCCCGCTCTGAAGACAGACTCACTGGATTTTATGAGGTGATCATTGAACAGTCAGCTAGGTTAAAAAATCAGAGTGTACTGAGGATTAGACCAAACACTGAGAGAAGCTACCAAAAAAAAAAAAAATTATTTTCACTGGTTTGAACACTTTTCTTCTTTTTTTTCTTTATCGAATGAATTTCTATTTATCCTTTGAAACTCAGCTTCACCTCACTTTCCCTGGAAATCCTTTCTGGCTCCCCATAGTGTAGGTCAGATGTTCCTGACCTAGATAACTAGAGAGCTCACTTTAACTTCTGATCTTCCCTGTTGGACTGTCAGTTCCGTGAGGATGTAGATGGCATCTTTCTCTCCCGTACCCAGTGCCAATCACAGAGATCGGTAAAGTTTTTCTGTACAGGATCAGATAGTAAAGATTTATTTAGATATCGTGGGCCACACAGTCTCTGTCACAACTACTCTACTGTTGCAGTGAAGCAAACAAACACAAAAGCCACAGGTCATACGAAAATGAATGATTGTGGCTACATTCTAGTCAAATCTTATTTACAGAAACAGGCATGAGCTGGGTTTGTCTTGCCATCTATAGTTGCTGACTCTGGCTTAACACAATGCCTGGCACAAAATAGTGGTTCAGAGAAGACTTTCCAAAGTACAGGCTGAGTTGATGGTGGTGTGTGGGCAGGGAGATAAGAGGATATATTTGAGAGCTATTTGGTGATTTGATAATTTGGTGATTTAATTTGATGGGTGGGTAAGAAGTAGAGTAGAAATTCAAGTTTCTGACTTGAGCCTCTGGCCTTAAGGAGGAAATATTTTTGTAAAAACAGTGGGACTGGGTATGGTTAGCAAGAGTGGAGAGGAAGAGGTGTGTCACATTTGGTGCATACTGAATATGAGAAATATGTCATGTACTCTGTAACAATGGCTCTTAGACTTTGTGTGCAACAGAGTCACCAAGAGGGCTTGTTGAAAACACAGATTCCTGGGCCTCACACCCAAAGTTTCTGATTCTGAGGTTGGGCTCAAGAATTCGCATTTCTGACATGTTCCCAGATGATGTTGAAGTTGCTGGTCTGGGAACTATTCTTTGAGAAAAACTGACCTAAGACGTGTACTAGGGTTTTTATTTGCATGTCACCAGTATTAAAAGTAAGTGAAATGGAGAGAGAACCAAGCAAACTTTTGAGAATGCCATAGTAGCAGTATACATACTACTATCCTTTAAACAAATAATGAAGTCCTTTGAGACTACAGTACAATTCCTTTTCTTCTCCCCATGCCATAACATTTTCTGTGAAAGGAGCCATGAAGTCAGTCCTGTCCCCATCGAAGCCTTGACTTCTGTAGTGTCTCTTTGGATCTCCTGATTTGGTGCCAAGCTCATTTGGTTGAGTCGCCCCAGATCTACCTCATATTGCTTTTCCTCTGTCCCTGTGACCCTCATACAAATGTCTCCCTCATCTTCAGTCTACACATCGATTTTCAAAATCTAAGCTTTCCTTATATTGGCCCAGTGTTCCTGGCACGTCCCCAGACTGTCCCACTCAGACCAGGAAGGCCACCATATCTAGGCAGAATCAAAAAGAAAATAGATGTTGATATTAAACAATTCTATTTCATTCTCAGAAAGACGGAAAAATATTGGAACGGTATAATCCAAGAAGAATATAAGAAGAGGCCTCAAACCTTCTTGCAAATATTTCCACTACTAAAATCAGGGCCATCTCCCAGACCTCCACCCAGACTGCGCCCTTTGTGGCTCTCTTCTCCTACTCTCTGCATTTAACTGTTATGATTATTAGTATTAACAGTTATATTGATAGTCACTATTCACTGATGCTTGCCACTTCATGCTTTGGGTACATTTTCTTATTTCGTCCTCATAACTACTGCTTGTATCTTCATTTTAGAGCAACACAGAGGCTAATGAACTTATTCAAGATCAAATAGTTCATAGGCAACAGTGAGAGAATTTCATCTCAGAGCTTACTGACAACAGAGCCTCTCTTCATGACCATTCTTCAGCACTCCAGATTTCCTTTCTCCTTACTGTATTCCTCAGAGAAAAATGCACAGATGCTACATTTTTAAAGACTTTGCTGTTAATCTCTACATAGATATAGATAGAGTATAACAAGCTTAGCAAGGTTTAAAAGTTGAGAAACTATTTTAAAGCTCTCAAGATCCTAATCCATAGCAGGATACAATCTTATAAATATGGAAGTACAGTTGGAATTCTTCCCTCAAGGTTTATTGCTAAGGAAGGAACTCATCGAAACTTCACCACCCCATCCCCACATCATTTTCTTTATTCTTGCCTACAGGAGAGGAACAGGCTGACTACTTTATAAAAGAAAAGCACTTTGAAAAGAGTAGGAGAGAGGGAAATTGGGTTCAGTTGGATGAGATGCCAGTCGTATCTCTAAGTGGAAATGCCAGTTAATTAAAAGGATAACTCTGAATAACAGAGGCATGCTAATTGTAACTATTTAGTTGCATTCCATTGCTCCCCACCCCAGACTGAGTGGAGTTGGTGCAAGAGGGCCTCAGCAGTTACACAGTGCTTGCTCTAGGAAAGCACTAGGCAGAGATGATTACTGCTCACCTGGTATTTATAGTCCCCTTGCAGTTAGGTAGTCATTGGTGATTTGGTCTGGTCAATGTGCTGTAAAGAGAAGTAATTTGTATCACTCTTGGGTAAAGCATTTAAGATCTGGTAGATAACTTTCCAACTGTTTTTTCCCGTTGCTTCAGTGATCATAAAAGCCAAGTGTTATAAGTGGCATAAGCCCAAGATAAAAGCAGCCTGGATTCGTGAGTCACTCCATAGAGGAGAGCCGCCTGGAGAGTCCCTCAACCTTGGGTGGACTTTGTAAGAGTGAGAAAGAATTTGTTGTATAAATTTGTTTAGTAAATTTGTTACCATGGATTGTTTTTGATTGCAGCATAGCACAGCCTATCTAAATTAATGCAACTGCTCTTATTAATACTAAATTTATTTACTCTGCTGGGTCAAATGAAGGTTTCTGTTGGTTCTACAATGTATCTTCACTCCTTGTTGAAAGAGATTATAGCTACATTTAAAGACGAAAATGAAAACAAAAGGTAGGGAGAAAAATTCAAGAAATGCCATTCTGGGGAGAGAAAATTTAATTCATATAGACAAATGTAAATAATATAAATTTTAAAGGAGAAACTGTAACTTAAAAAAAACTATGATGCCGCAGGCTTGGAAATAGAATTCCATGATATGAGACCTAAGGGTTTTAAGAAGTATTTATGACATTGTTTACTAAATGGTTTTCTGATTTCAAAGACATGAGGAAGAAGTATGGCAACATTAGAAGAAAGGAAGAAAGCAATAGTAATGAAAATTTTGAGGGAAAAAAGTGGCTTGAACATTTGTCATGCGTAAAAAGTAAAAGGAAGAACATTTAAACCAGATTTTTCCATGAAATATACACAGCACAGGCTTTCAAAGAACAAATAAAGGCATGTACGTTGGCATGGTAGTCTGAAGGAGAGTGCTTTTGAGCCATCAATCCTGAAGGTGACAGGGATATGAACAACTGTAGTTAAGTGTATATCATAAAGAATGTGTTATCATCTCTGTAGCAAAAGACAAATGGCCTGATCACCGTAAGAAATTCAGGAGAATTTGTGGATGAAAAACTTTCCAACCAAAGGGGACAAGGACAGCTAAGCCCATATATAAATAGTTGGCAGCCTGATTCTGTGGCCTACTTCATCCCTTTTATTTCACTATTCTCCTGTGTGTGTATGTGCGTGTGTGTGCACACACACAGACTCCTGCTACAATCTGATCTAAGGCAATTGATCATTCACAACTAGTAGGTTCCATGTGGTAAATAAAAGTTTCAATAGTAGAGTCAGGTAGAGGTCATAAGTCTCTTCCTGCTACCACATTATAGTAAAAACAAGGCTGGTAGATGAAATTTGGTCACACATACGAACACTTATTGGCAATCAAGTGTGCAGCTTGTTCGGTACCTTCTTAGTGTTTTAACACCAGCTGCGTGACAAACTTGCTTGAAGTAAATGCAACCAATATTCTAGCAGCAGAATTTAGTGTGGCAGCAAGTATCTTCAGAAGCAATGGGTTTATACTAGATTATTTCAAAGTCTGGCTTTTGATCTCCTTCTAAAAGATACAGACTACATGGTCTCTAGATTCTTACACTCTATTCCTACAATAATTCCATTACTCATATCCTTATATGAGCAACAAAAAAAAAATTTCTAATATATCTGTTATGCTAATCCACAAAACCTCTGACGTTAATCAGACACAAGAATCTTAAAGATAGCTGAAGAGCATACTTTTAGAAAGTGGGCTTCAGAATAGAGGTTTTAAAATGCTAGCTATCCTTGGAGACTGTTCTCCCAATTAGGCCAACTGATCCCCCATAGAAGGTAGATTAAGTTATCACAAATACATACAGACATTATATCACACTGTCTACGCTGAGGTATATTCTAGGATAATAAGAGATATGACAAAACAATTCCAATCCATGGAGGTGGATAAGGGATAGATTTCTTTAAAAAATACATGGAGAAAGAACAACTATCATGCATTGAAATTTTTTAAATGAGCATTTAAACCACCAGCTGCAGAGTTTGCTCAGTATTTCTTAAATTCTGTTGGCAAATTATGCCCCTATTAAAGTTAGGCAGGAGCCTGCAGATGAGACTTTTTTTTGCCTATGGAATATAGGTTAACAACAAAGATAAACACCCTCTGTTGGCTGCCTTTTGTGGGAGCTTCTCTGTAGTATAGTGGTATTTCTGTGTGACCTCCAGAGTCGGATCGCCTGGCTTCAAATTCTTGTTCTTTTACGTGTTAATAATAACTTTAGGCATATTTAACTCTAGCTCATAATTTTAAAGTGAGGATAATAACTCTTACGGATGCTGGAAAGATTAAATAAATTAACATGTGAAGTATTAATATTTATAAGAATCCCTAAAACACAAATGGTATATGCCTATTATTATTATTGTTTTGATATTATATTAATATTATTGATATTATTATTATAACCTTCATATCCAAATCCTGTGTACTTCCCTCCACTGCAGATGTGACTGAGATGCATGGGGAGAATAGGGGCTGTTTCATAGGATTCAGTATAGATTAAATGAAACTATGTACCTGAAGCCCTATAATACAGTGACCCACTAAGTGGATAACAAAAATGATGAGTAAGGTTTCCTACGAAACTCTTGCTATGTTGTAGTTGCCATGGTCAACCTTGGGAAATTCTTCCAGGTATCTCAGTCATTGATCCCCCCTTTTCTAATTATGATGTCCTAGAGAAATGCACAATAACTCTAAGACCCTGCAGGTCTATGGAGATTCTGCCTTAGGAAGTCGAATGCTTCCCTCCACTCGCCGACCCTGAAATGTACCAAAAAGAGCACTGGGTGGAGTCGTAGCTAAGTGAAGAGTGTGGATCCTTTTCTTTAACATGAAAATAGCAGGAAGTCAGAAATATAAAAGTTCAAACCCCAAAATGGTACTGACGCTTAAGCAGAGCCACATCAATTTCGCTTTCATTGAATGGATTTGAAAAGCTAAACTGATAATCCCCTGAACATTTTCAGTGTGTAACTCTCTCATTCAATATGTTTAATCCACTCTCCTAGATCATTATACAGTGTTTTGTTTTGTGCCATGGGAAATTCTGATCTTAGTTGATGAAGTACTCAGTCACCTATAATCTTGTGAGAGCCACAAATGATGATAATTGCAATTTATGGAGTAACCTGGAATGAAGAAGACAATATGCTGAGTCTGAGAACTGAGGTAATTGTGTTTTTACTTCAGATCAGCAGAAAATTTTTTTAAACGGAACATCTTTTGTGCATTAGTTCCAACTGCATTTTCTCAATTTTTATCAACTACAGTCATTAAGGAATCACTGAAGAAAAGATAAGAGCTCTGAAAGTTGACTTAGAGAATCTGCATAGAAAAGAGAGAATCAACAATGCATAATCAGTGAAAAGCTATGGAAGAGGCACTGGAAGGCTTAGTGTAGTGAAAACAATGCTGAGTTGGCTCTGAAGAGCTTTGGAATTGAATAAGGCCACCTCTCAAGAGGTGAATGACCTTGAACTTCTCACTTCTCTCAGGGCCACTTTTTCCTCATCAGTCAAAATTTGAGAATTCAAAGAAGTTATCATTAGGATGTCTTTCATCCCTAAAATTCTGTCTGTAAAAGATGCAGAAAATTGCTACAATGCTGCATAAATAAATAGGATATGTATTATCTGAGGCTGATGTCAATAAGAGTTCTCTTCTTTGAATGTCCTAAACAGATTTGTTTCTCTGAAGTCTTCATTGTACTTTCTGTGTTGTGCACAGCATCCGTTCTCTTCTGTGACAATTATCTTTTCCTATCTCACACTTATCACACTGGAATCCAGCCACCAGTTTGTTTGTCTCACTCGCGGCTATTATCAGTTCTTGCAGTTCAGGAATCACAGGGAACTCCCCTGTTTCCCGAGTGCATAGGAAAGTGCTTAGCATTGAATGTGGAATAATAGAAGGAACAAAGAAATGACAAAATGAGTAGGTGAATTAATGCATGGCTTAATATCAGCGACGCAGGAAGTTAACAGACACTGAGCACCAAGTAATTCAATACAATTCAATGCAATTCACCATGAGAACTTATCTTTAAGCTCCCATTTCATGAGGTTAGATACTGTCCAACATGGTTCTTACAATGCTTGTTTTAGCTGACAGCACTGGCATTCAGTGAAAATTACAGTGGGCTTGAGTATCTTTAGAGATAACTGTTTGCAAATTTGATTACCATTAAACAGCCTTTTCAAAACACCTACCTGAGTAGGAATGGAGTATATATGGTAGCCAAGACTTAATTATTCATCTCAGGAATTGGCACACTATCTCTTGGCTAAAGCCATCTTCCTGTCTTACTTATCTTATTGTCTGTTTTTGTAGAGACCATGGTCTAAAAATGATTTTTACATTTTTATACGTTTGGGGAAAAAATTCAAAAGAATGATACATGAAAATTACATGAATTTCGAATTTCAGTGCCCATCAGTGAAGTTTTATTGGAACACAGCCACACTCATTTGATTACTATTGTCTGAATGCTTTGATGCCTCAACAGCAGAGTTGAGTAGTCACAAAAGACTGGATAGCCCACAAAGCCTAAAGTATCTACTATTTAGTCCTATACAGAAAAATTTGCCAAGCCAGGCTATATCTGATGGTCCTTTTTGATAATGGTATCATCAAAATCAATTTATAAACAGAAATGACTGTGTGTTTAAAAGAACTGCTTCGTCTTTTTTATTTATTTATTTATTTATTTATTTATTTATTTATTTATTTATTTTGAGACAGAGTCTTGCTCTATAGCCCAGGCTGAGGTGCGGTGGCACCATCTTGGCTTGCTGCAACCTCTACCTCCCAGGTTCCAGCGATCCTCCCACCTCAGCCTCCAGAATAGCTGGGACTACAGGTGCACACCACCACGCCCAGCTAACTTTTTTGTATTTTTTGTAGAGTCGGGTTTTGTTATGTTGCCCAAGCTGGTCTCAAACTCCTGGGCTTAAGCTATCTGCCCATCTTGGCCTCCGAAAGGGCTGGTATTACAGGCATGAGCCACCTTGCCCAGCCAAATTGCTTCACTTTTAGTGGAAAGGTGAGATACCTGCAAAAATTGAAGGTTCATTGTCACCTCTTCGATTTTTTTTTTTTTCTTATGGAAGCAAAGGATATGCTAAAGAAGCAAAGGATATGCTAAATTTTTTTCTTTAGATTTTTACAACATTTAGACCAAAAACTATTGTGAGCAATTGCTTTCTTTAAAATAATACATTCTCATTTAACATATATAAGTTCATCATGACATTTGCTTGTTTATTCCAAATTTTCTTTTAATCCACAATTACTTATGAAATTTTTTTCATACTAACTCAAGCAGAGATCTGACCATTTTTTTAAAAAAGACATTTGGCTTCAGACAATTTCTAAAATATCATTATGCCATCTGTAAAGTTGGTACAATGGGGGAAAAAAAAAAACTATTTCCTAATGATATTAGGTGACTAAAGGAGTTCCCTTAATCCCTTTTTCTCAAATTGTGTCTGGAAGTAAGACATTAGAAAATAATATTAATTAGACTTTTAAAAAATATGTTGGCTAACCCACCCAGATAAAGATTTATAACTTGGAATACCTGTCACTGGCAAGACAAGTACAAAAGAGCTAGGAAGTTCTAAATAGGAAAATCACCATTGAAAAATAAAATTTAATTTAGAACTGTTTGATTACTACACGCTTCCACAAATAAGAGCCAGGACAAGGCAGTATCAAGACACAGAGACCATAAAAACTGACCAAAGACACAAGTAAATCAATACCTGCTTTAGTTTTCTATTTGCAAGAAAACAAAATCACTCTGCTCAAATTATAGCATTAATTCATTCTATTTGAAACTAACAATTCACAAATTTTGCTTTTGTTGTTATTTTTTTTTGTCTTCTTATTTTTTCCCCAGAGTGTCATGTTTCAAAACTGAGAAAAAATCTCTACCAATTTAACTGCCTGAAAATATTAATTTGTACAATGAAATCAGGGTCACTTATAACAAAACTTCCATGAATGATCACATCGTAAAATAATTGTAGTCTGTATATTTAAGAAAATGTTGTCATTGGTAAATGTTTTTCCACATGAGCTAAATTATCTATGTAATGAGCAACCCTGGTGGGAAAGTGAATCTTTCAGCTCCAATTCAATGAGAGGGCGAGTTGTTATCTTTCTGATTGATGGTGATTAGGCTCTTGGAGCATATCTGGCTTACATGCTTCTGAACGCCAAATGGCTGAAGGCCACCTCTCTCTCTACCCCCTTGGCTGGCAGTTATCTTTGAACGACTTGGAAGAAGCCACAGTTCCAGCAGCATGATTCTGGTTCAGTGGCTCAAATTGGCAATTTTCTTCTGTTTAGATCATCACCCCTACCCAGGCACTACCTGTTGGTGGCCATAGAATGGTAAATTCAAAAGAAAATAGACACATCATAATTGCCTCTCTCTTGCCCTCATATATGGATGACAGAAAATACTCTTATTGTAAGAGTATTCTTAAAAATAAAAAGCTATTAAAAATAATGTAGCAGCTACAACCTAGACATTTTTAAAACATATGAAATAAAAACTCTGACTGTTGGCTTCAATAATTACATAAAAGAACAAGCAAATATTTAAATTTAAAAGAAAATTCTATATGCTTACCAATGAAGCACTGGTTATATTCTTATCTTGACAGATGGTCCATTTTTGATCATTTATGTTAAACACTAAGTCAAATTAACCCCAAAAAAGTTGTGTGTGTGTTTTAAATTCTGTGCAAATATAGCCAAGAGGTGTCATCATTTACCTCACATCAATAACTCAGGATAGTCAATTTTTTTCAAAATATGGATTAAAATTTTAAGTAATCCTAGAATTCTGGAATAATTGAAATAAGATTTTCTATATGTATGATTAAGGAATAATTTTCTCCCACATCTTTTTTTAAAGTAAAAATATTCTCAATTACTATACATGTGGGTTAATCACATGGGTATTTGGGAATAACTCAGTGGGGTAACATGCATAAGTGACAGGCACACATCATGTCTCAAGTCTTTAGCTCCTCAAGTTGTTTATGCATAATGACATGGTTTTTAATGCTTGAGAATTCTTTTTTTAATCAGGTGCTACAAAAGATAATAATTCTCTTATTAGTTTTCCTATTTTGTAAATGTCAATCATGACAATCTTGAGCAAGCACTTCGTTTTATCATCACACCCTGCTCTGCTACCTCATTAATGCATCAAGAATATCTTCAGAATCACCTTCCTTCCCCATTCTTGATTTCATGGGAGGAGAGGATGCTAATCATATCTGTGCAGGTGTATTTTTATAGAGCTGCCAGAAAAATCCTTCTGTTCATTCAAGAACATCATCTGTCTATAATTAATGTTCTATTTGTCTTCTTAAAAATAAGAAACTACTACCTACCTAATATCCCAAATTTCTTCCAGCAATGAATCCCTAGGCATCCATTTAAGCTCAGGTCTTTCTGAATGATCCTTTTTTTATATCTATAATGAGGATTTTTTTTTTTGTTGTTGCGGGTATGTTTTGTTTTGTTTTGTTTTGCTGATCAGTATTGTTCATTTGTTAAAGCTTCTGGTCTTTTGCTCTCTACTCTCTCTCTCTTGTTTTATATTGGCCAATTGGTTCAGATTCCCTATTTACATCTTGTACGTGCTGATTTTTAAACATTTTTATCCTCTTTATTCTTTCCAAATAAGCACGTATAATAAAAATTAACAAAATAAATCTGCTTTCACATCAAAGTATCTGTAGTTATATGAAATCCAATTTACGCATTGTAAATTCTTAAGCAATCAAATTTCTGCATATGATTATACACACAGTACAAATGAGAATTTGGAAATCAATGTTATTAATATAATATGAGATCAGGAACTCCTTAAAATTAGGAACTATATATTACATCACTGTGAGATTTTTATATCTAGATTCTAATACTAAGATTTTCAATACATAATTTTGAAGGTGGAAATGGACCTGCCTAGTAATATTCCTGAGACAGGAACATTCCCTTCAGAATGTGGCTACTGTTTTCTCAGGACTTTCACCTATAAAAATGCTTACATCTGTTTGTCATTAAATTTTTGTTTCATTTTGTTTCATTTTCTGGTATAAACAAATAAATGATAAATGTGGCTATCATCTTCTTGAACAATGTTCGGTCTACCTGATCATACCAATAGAATTGTCTTCTGGGTCATGTCATCCTGCCCCATCATAGAAGAAGAAATGTGGGGGTGGTGTTCCCCAAAAGAAACGTAGCATTTGAATCAAACCCAGCTATTTACCCTACTCTGTGTCACTACAGATACATTTTCAAAGCACTTCTCAGAAATCACTATATCTTAGGACATCATGCTCTTCTCTATAAATTCTGATGCCAAAATGGAAGAGCTACAGGGTTGCAGGCATATTTGGGAGCAGATGGTAATACCTACTGCTGTGTCCAAATAGGCTGGTAGGCATATTTATCTGATACGTTTTTGAATTATGGTAAGAAGCCAACCATCTCTCTTTATTCACTACCCAGGAACACATGCTTTCAAGTAAAGATACCCCATTCTGTAGAGCCTGCTTGCCAGTTTAAAATAAATAAATAAATAATCTACTTTCTGAATTTTTATATTCTTTTAATTATAATCATCACGAAAAGAGGATACTTTGTATGACTCTTTTAATGTTTTCTTTTAGCAGTATTTCTTTAAAGCACTTGTGTATAAATAAGACCATTGCATATTAACATCACACACTAATTGGAACAGATTTTCCCCTGAGTTGCTTAAAATATAGACTTTTCAAATCTGCGGTGTTTCCTAACCCTTCAGTATAGCTCTCCCCAACTCTAATTAATTCACATTGCAAAAGCAATGAGTTTGATCTCAGCTGTAGATGTCACAGTGACTTATCCTTTCAATGAGGTGATAATTGGTGTCTGGTTAATTCTATTCATAGAAACCATGGGCTATAAAAAAGTAATCCTCACTTTCATTACACAGCGTGAAGCTTTCAGTAACACCTATGTTGTTTCCTTCTATAGAATATTTTTATTCTTATAAACATAATTACAATTGTAGAAATGCATCCCGTAAGCAAATATCTGCTACCTGCCCAATAGTAATTCAAGTAGATATTGTCCTCCTACTTTGCACACAGTTAGATGGGCTTTGACACTGAAGAAGATGATGTGACTTACCTCCAAAGCCTGCAACACACCCAGGCAGGCATAAGTTAAAGTATCGCCTTGCAAAATAATCTCTAAAGACTAAGACTGATACAGTGTGTAGACATTTATTCAAGACAAAGATGATTAGCAATACACAAGGCAGTTTCATATATTCCATTTTTAGTGTGTAACATTTTGACACATGTGAGAGACACAGCCTCTCTGTATATATTTTTAGATAATGAGACAAATAAGAAAATGAATAATCATGAACCAGCACCCAACTGAAGAACTAGAATATCACCACCATAGTTTTAATTTACATGGATTGCTTTTTACCTCTCCCATCACCTGTTCCTAATAAATGTGTACATGGCCTGCTGTGTTTATCACTGTATTGTCTTTTTAAAGGTTTTATCACATTTGTAAACACATGCACAATTTTATTATTTTTATAAAATTTTTATCAAAATGTCGTTGTATTCACTTGCTTTTTCCAATCAATATTGTGTTTCCGAGAATTACCCATTCAATTTTATCAGACCACAGTTTTTCTTTTTTACTGTCACATAAATACCAGTAATGTGACTATACCACAATGTACGTATTCATTTCTTTATATAGAGATATCACAGTTGTTTCCAGAATTTTACTAACATAGACAATACCACTGTGAATATGTTTGTGTAATTCTCCTGGTGTAAGAGTCTCTCTAGGAATAGAATTTCTTCCTTGTAATACATACAAATGATGAATTTTACAAAATATACCTAATTTTTCCCTAAAATGTTGTATCCATTTGTATTTTTTCCAATAGCATATAAGATCCACATAGTTGCCAAGAGTTAATATAAGTCAATGGGTACATGATACACGTAATTGTAATGATTACTCTTTTCATCATTAGTAACTTTGCTGATTACATTACAGACATTCAAATTCTAATAATAATAAATATAAAGAATAACTAAAAAGAAATAGCCCAGGCATGATGGCTCATGCTGTAATCCCAGCACTTTGGGAGGCTGAGGCTGGTGGATCATTTGAGGTCAGGAGTTCGAGACCAGACTGGCCAACATGGTGAAACCCTGTCTCTACTAAAAATACAAAAATTAGCCGGGTGTGGTGGTGCGTGCCTGTAGTCCCAGCTACTTGGAAGGCTGAGGCAGGAGAATCACTTGAACCCAGGAGACGGAGGCTGCAGTGAGCCGACATCACACCACTGCACTGCAGCCTGGGAAACAACAAAAATGATACTGAAAATAATAAATCTATGGACAAAAGAATAGGAGTCAAAAATAGGAGGCAAGAGAGCACACTGGAATTTGAGGGAAAAGACAGAAATGCAATTTTTGGAGCAAGAATCATCATTAATGTGTGTGATTTGAGGGGATACATGGTTTATGAGCATTTGCTAATTTTTTATAATCACACAAAATCCATATAAATAGATTCACTTTGATTATATATAAATATATTAATACTGTTAAAAAATTAATCCACTTCTAATAAACAAAATCCCCTGACCGCTGAGTTATCACATCCCAATTCCAGGTCCCTCCCTGGATCTTTTATGATGGTCAGCAAGCATGCCTGCCAGACGAGGCAAAGGGAAACATCTTTATTGCATTGGATGGTACACAAACCCAATGTTTACTCCTTAGGAAAACACCATCTCTATCTTTCAAGGCTCTTCATTATACAAGCATCCTTGAAAACCAGTTCATAACAAAGACAGGGCTTCTGCTCACAAGATCTGTAGAAACATGAGACCCATAGAGAATTGTCTCCCAACAATTTCCTTCAGAGAGGATGTGCACTTGATTGCATCAAGAGCCATGGTGTCCCAGCACTATGGGAGGCCGAGGTGGGCGGATCACGAAGTCAGGAGATTGAGACCATCCTGGCTAACATGGTGAAACCCCGTCTCTACTAAAAATACAAAAAATTAGCCGGGCTTGGTGGCAGGTGCCTGTAGTCCCAGCTACATGGGAGGCTGAGGCGGGACAATGGCTTGAACCTGGGAGGAGGAGCTTGCAGTGAGCCGAGATTGCACCACTGCACTCCAGCCTGGGCGACAGAGCGAGACTCCATCTCAAAGAAAAAGGAAAAAAAAAAAAAGTGTGCTACTAACCTGTGGCCTCTTTAAACCCTTCGTGCAGTCCTTAGCTTAAGTCATGAGTATGAGGTTTAGTCCCCCAAAACCTTTGCTTTAGGCCCCAATCTGAATCTCCTAATTAGAGTGCTGATACTGCATTTGTTTTGAGGACAGGTTTTCTCAAGTCCTTTGCCTGCGTGCAGGGATCAAGAAAACATAATGTCTGCCATGCTTGCAAATCAGAGAGTATGACTCTTATGCCTAGGAATCAGCCACTGCTTAGATCGAGCTAACTGTTGCCCTGCGTGTATGCAAACCAAATGTTGCCTTATATTCTGATGTTTCAAGAGAAGAATGAAATCTGTATTTTGATGAGAAAACACCTAATTTTCAAATGTTGCCGATTAGTTGAAGTTGATTAATAACATTTTCAGAAACATGAAATGCAACACAGAACCTAGGGGGTAAGGGAGATAAGAACAGTGACTTTAACATTTCGAAGGTCCTTGGTGACCTCACTCATCAAAGTGTACCTCAGATATCATGTTACAATGAAGGCATCCCTGACACGCACTCCTACACCCCAATTATAGCTTCATTCATGAAGCCTCCATAGCACCATATAAACCTCATTTACTTTAGCACAACACATAATCATAATACTTTTTTGCTAATTTAGTTAAAACATGTTTACTGTTCTAGAGGCAATTAAACTGAAACTATTACGATTAATCTGTATCAAACAGAAATCATCTGTATCTTCACCTGAAAAATATATCTTACATAGTTTTCTACAAGTTAACATCTAATTGTAAAAAGAGTCATGGGACACAAAAATATCTAATCAGTGTACAAATTAGTGCTTGAAAATAATTTTCAGTGCTTGAGTTTAACCAAAATGTCGCATTCCATTTGTGAGATTGACAATTGTTTCTTGGGGCTTTTTGTTTGTTTGCTTTGATAAATTGTATTGTGTATATTTAAGGTCTACAACATGATGTTATGGGATACTCAGAAACTCACAGTTATCCCTTTTTGTGGCAACAGTGGCTAAAATCTACTCATTTGGCATGAATCTCATGTCAAGTACAATTTTATTACCTATAGTCCTCAAGTTGCACATGAAATCTCTAGAGTTGGTCATCCTACATACCTGCTACTTTGTGTCCTTTGGCCTACATCTCCCCATTTCCTGTTGTCCTCTAGCTCTGTGTATTTGAAATGTATTTTTTTTTTTTTGTTCCGTGTATAGGTGAAATCATCCAATATTTTTCTTTCTGAGTCTGGCTTATTTCACTTAGCCTAATGTCCTCCAAGGTTATCTTTGTTACAGCAAATGGCAAGATCTCATTCTTTTGTGGGACTGAATAATATTCCATTGTATATATGTACCACAGGGGTTTTTAATCCATTTGTTCATCAATGAACAGATTGTTTCCATATCTTGGCTATTGAGAACAATACTGCGAGGAACATGGGAATGCAAATATCTTAACAAGGTGATGATTTATTTCCTTTGGGTATTTGCTCAGAAGAGGGATTACTGAGTCATATGGTAGTTCTATTTTTAATTTATTTTGAAACCTCCATACTGTTTTCCATAATGGTTCTACCAATATACATTCCCATATACAGTGTATTAAAGACTCTTCAAACCAGGTGCGGTGGCTCTTGTCTATAATCCCAACAGTTTGGGAGACTGAGGCAGGAGGATTACTTGAGGCCAAGAGTTCGAGACAAGCCCCAGGAGACTTCCTCAGGCCCTGCCTGTCAACAGATATATTTTTAAATATACTACAAATGTGTTGATTCCATAGCTCAATCTGGAGAAAACTGACCTTGTAACAACTTAAATATATTTGATTTTTGTATGTTGACTTTGTATTCTGCAACCCTAGTTCAAATAGCCTTTTTATAGATTTCTTCAGATTTTCTATGTAGACAGTCACATTGGCTGTGAATAAAGGTCATTTTAATTTTTTCTATTTATATGCCTTTTATTATAGTTGTTGTGCTGTTGTTACACAAGCTAAGACTTGCAGTATGTTGGGTAGGAGTGGTGAAAATAGACATCTTGCCTTGTTTCTGATTTTAGGAAGAAAATCTTCAGTTTTTAAACATTAAGTGTGAAATTAGCTGTAGGGTTTTGTTTTGTTTTTTAATAAATACCACTTATTAGCAACTATGTTTTTTTGTTTGTTTGTTTGTTTTTTACAGAGAAGTAGGAAATTTATTTAATAGAATTAACATTATATATCATGACCACATTTAGTTCATAATTAAATGAACGTATTTGCTCATTTCTTTCAACTCAATTATACTCAACTGTGGTGCCTAACAAATACATATATATTTTTTTTTTATTATTATACTTTGAGTTCTAGGGTACATGTGCATAACGTGCAGGTTTGTTACATATGTATACTTGTGCCATGTTACTGTGCTGCAACCATCAACTCGTCAGCACCCATCAACTCGTCATTTACATCAGGTATAACTCCCAGTGCAATCCCTCCCCACTCCCCCCTCCCCATGATAGGCCCCGGTGTGTGATGTTCCCCTTCCGGAGTCCAAGTGATCTCATTGTTCAGTTCCCAACTATGAGTGAGAACATGCAGTGTTTGGTTTTCTGTTCTTGTGATAGTTTGCTAAGAATGATGGTTTCCAGCTGCATCCATGTCCCTACAAAGGACACAAACTCATCCTTTTTTATGGCTGCATAGTATTCCATGGTGTATATGTGCCACATTTTCTCAATCCAGTCTGTCACTGATGGACATTTGGGTTGATTCCAAGTCTTTGCTATTGTGAATAGTGCCGCAATAAACATACGTGTGCATGTGTCTTTAGAGCAGCATGATTTATAATCCTTTGGGTATATACCCAGTAATGGGATGGCTGGGTCATATGGTACCTCTAGTTCTAGATCCTTGAGGAATCGCCATACTGTTTTCCATAATGGTTGAACTAGTTTACAATCCCACCAACAGTGTAAAAGTGTTCCTCTTTCTCCACATCCTCTCCAGCACCTGTTGTTTCCCATCTTTTTAATGATCGCCATTCTAACTGGTGTGAGATGGTATCTCATTGTGGTTTTGATTTGCATTTCTCTGATGGCCAGTGATGATGAGCATTTTTTCATGTGTCTATTGGCTGTATGAATGTCTTCTTTTGAGAAATGTCTGTTCATATCCTTTGCCCACTTTTTGATGGGGTTGTTTGTTTTTTCTTGTAAATTTGTTGGAGTTCTTTGTAGGTTCTGGATATTAGCCCTTTGTCAGATGAGTAGATTGCAAAAATTTTCTCCCATTCTGTAGGTTGCCTGTTCACTCTGATGGTAGTTTCTTTTGCTGTGCAGAAGCTCTTTAGTTTAATTATATCCCATTTGTCAAT
Organism: Macaca thibetana thibetana; assembly: GCF_024542745.1. Classification (NCBI taxonomy): domain Eukaryota; kingdom Metazoa; phylum Chordata; class Mammalia; order Primates; family Cercopithecidae; genus Macaca; species Macaca thibetana. The sequence goes on from NC_065592.1 coordinate 71,616,051, forward strand.
TCTGGCTTTTGCTGCCATTGCTTTTGGTGTTTTAGACATGAAGTCTTTGCCCATGCCTATGTCCTGAATGGTACTACCTAGGTTTTCCTCTAGAATTTTTATGGTATTAGGTCAAAAAAGAGCCCGCATCTCCAAGACAATCCTAAGTCAAAAGAACAAAGCTGGAGGCATCACGCTACCTGACTTCAAACTATACTACAAGGCTACAGTAACCAAAACAGCATGGTACTGGTACCAAAACAGAGATATAGACCAATGGAACAGAACAGAGTCCTCAGAAATAATACCACACATCTACAGCCATCTGATCTTTGACAAACCTGAGAGAAACAAGAAATGGGGAAAGGATTCCCTATTTAATAAATGGTGCTGGGAAAATTGGCTAGCCATAAGTAGAAAGCTGAAACTGGATCCTTTCCTTACTCCTTATACGAAAATTAATTCAAGATGGATTAGAGACTTAAATGTTAGCAACTATGTTTTTTAATGCCTATTTTGCTGCAAGTTTTTACCATGAATGGATGTTGATATCAGTTGTTGGTTGATTTTTCAAATGTTGGGCTAGCCATTCTTGAGATAATCTCCATTTGGTCATGAAGTATTATCGCTTTTGTCTATTTGCTAGATTTGATTTGCTATTAGTTTTCTAAGAATTTGTGCTTCTATGATCATGAGGGACACTGCTTTACAGATTTATTTTCCTGTGATGTCTTTGCCTGATTTGGGTGTCAGGATAATGCTAGCCTCATAAAGTTTTCCCTCCTCTTCTGCTTTTTGTAATAGTTTGTATGGAAATAGTTTGTTGTTTTGTTGTTGTTGTTGTTGTTAAATATTTTATGAAATTTATTAGGGAAGCCATCTGGGCCTAAAGTTTTCTTTCTTTATTTTAATTTTTTATTCCAATAGTTTTTGGTGTACAGGTGGTTTTTTTGTTACATGAATAAGTTCTTCCTCGGTAATTTCTGAGATTTTAGTGCACCTGTCACCTAAGCAGTGTACACTATACCCAATATATAGTGTTTGATGCCTCAGTCCCTCCCAACCTTCCCCCAACCCTGAGTCTCCAAAGTCTGTTATATCATTCTCATGCCTTTGCATCCTCCTAGCTTAGCTCCCACTTATAAGTGGGAACATAGGATATTTGGTTTTCCTTTCCTGAGTTATTTCACTTAGAATAATCATCCAAGCTGCTGCAAAATACATTATTTGGTTCCTTTTCATGGCTGAGTAGTATTCCATGGCATATGTATATTCTTTATCCACTCATTGGTTGATGGGCACTTAGGTTGGTTCCATACCTTTGCAACTGAGAGTTGTGGCTGCTGTAAATATACATGTACATGTGTCTTTTTCACATAATGACTTTCTAACGTTTTCTTTGCTTGAAGACTTCAACTTCCAGTTCGATTCATTTAATTGACATAGGACTATTCAGGTAACTATTTCCGCTTGAGTGAGCATTGGTACTTTGTTTCTTAAAAAGAATTATTGCATTTCATTTAAGTTGTTGAACTTATGTTAATAAAGTTGAGCTTAATATTCTCTTATTACATTTTTATTATCTGTATTGAGGCTATGTATCCCTTTTCATTCTTGATATGTCTTTTTTTTTCTTTCTACTTGGTCACTCTGGCTAGAAGTTTATCAATTTTATTGATCTTTTTGTAGAACTGTTTTTGATTTCATTGATTTATGTATTATATTTCTGTTTTTCATATTATTTATGTCTGCTGTTTATTATTTTCTTTCTTCTGCTTGCTATTCTCTTTCTAGTTTCTTAAATAGAAGGTTAGATCATTAACTTGAGAACTTTTTTCTTTTCTAATAGAAGCAGTTAATGCTATAAATTTCCCTCTATATGGCTGTTTAGCTACATCCGCGCTGCCCGCCCCCCTCAAATTTTGACAGGTTGTATTTTTATTTTTATAAAATTTAAAATGCTTATAATTTCCCATGTGACTTCCCTTTTAACCAATGAATTACTTAGAAATTTCTGTGTTAATTTCCAGATATTAGTGGATTTTCTAGATTGTCTATTACTAATTTCTGCTTGAATATGTAATAGTCAGAAAACATTATTTACATAATTTCAATTCTCTTAAATTTTTTAAGACTTGTTTTATGGCTTGGAATATGGTTTATCAAGGTGCATATTTCTTGTGCATCTGAATAAACTGTGTAGTCTGCTGTCATTGGATAGAGGGTTCTATCAATACAAATTAGGTCAAGTTGACTACTAGTGTTATTCATATTTCCTGTGTCTTTACTGATTTTCTGTCTAATTGTTTTATCAATTGCTAAGCAAAGAATGTTGAAACCTCTAACTATAATTATGGATTTGCTTAATTCTCCTTCTAGTTCTATTAATTTTTGTTTCTAGTATTTGGAAGTTCTGTTGTTAGGTGTATATACATTTAAGATTGTTATGTGTTCTAGGTTGATTAGCCCATTTATCACTATCCAGTGTCCCTCCATATCCCTGTTCTGAAGCCTACTTTTATTTTAATATAGCCATTTCTACTTTTTTGATTGGCATTTGCACTTTCTTTTGCACTGCATTGGTGTCTTTTGTACTTTTCATTTGAACCTAGCTGTGTCCATATATTTAAAGCAGGTTTCTTGTCAATAACATATAATAACAGTATTGGGTTTTTAAACATGAAATCTGAAAATTTATATATTTTAATTTGTGTGTTTAGAACATTTACACATGATGAAATTGTTGATATGGTTAAGGTTCATAATTTTTTATTTGTCTTTCTAAATTTCTACAGTATTAATCATCTTTATATTCAAAGCACATTGCACATAACATGAATGCAATAGATGTTTATTAAGTTTATATATCTTGAATGATAGTGGTTTCAGATTCATTGTCTTTTTCAGTCTACTGTGGATTTTTCCTAAACAGAGTATCTCTAATATTTTCAAGTCATAACTTTTTCATATGTTATAAGTGAATAGAATAACTATTACACTTAATTTGTAAATCACATTTTATTTATTTACTTTTGAATACACTTCCCTTGTCCATGAAGAACAAGAGTAATATAGTAGCTATTCCCCAATCTATGAATATTCAATTATTTACCATTAATATGTTTACTGCATGTGATATTTATAACAATAATAATATGAATCAGTTGAGGAAATAAAAACAGCATACATTTATTTATAAATAACTTGGCATAGAAATCAGTAACAGGATACAGTCATGAATGAAGAATCACCTATTCAATATCTGTGTCTTCTTTAGTTTCCTGTAGTATTATCTGTAGAGAACTTTTCTCTATAATAGGTAATACGTTTAACATTTGAAAATGGTGCATTATTTCTAAGAAGAGAACATGATAATGCGTTAACATTAGCATGTTTGTAACAATAGTGAGCCTAGTGTTTTATTACCATCCAAAACATTATAAACCTTCCCCATGTCAAATAAAAGTTTAAGAGTGAGTCTTCTAAAGAGGCATGACTTTCTATCTGGAGAAGAACCCCAAAGGTAAAATGAGAGAAAAGAAAATGACAGGGACCCTTAAAAACCATTGTAAAATCCTAGCAGATAGAAGGTGACATTAGTGAGAGAAGAATTTTTTGTTAATTAGGTTTTCAAAGGTCTTATTCCCACACTCAACACGAAACCCAGTTGAGTTTTAAGCATGATGGTAATAATACCTAGGTGAAACCTGAGAGTAAACAGTATCCCATTTGCCCCAATCTGAGAGTTCAATTCTTTAATGGAGTACGGACTTTACTATATTGGCTGGTTCTATGAGGTTTTGTTTAGTTTCCTTGTGATTGGGAATTTTAGCAAATGTAGTACTAGTTACAGGCAGATATATGTCCAAGTCATTCTCTGTGACTATTCACTTACTTCTCATTCCACAAATGCTTACTGAGTGTGTTGGGCGCTGTCCCAAGTGCTGAATAGGCTTATTACTATGAAAAGGAGTTTTAAGAGTTGATACTGGAAATGGGGACTATTATTAATTGCTGTATGACAAATGTCCACACTCAAGCTACCTAGAATTCCTATAAGCCTACTGATGTCTTGGGAAACAATTTGCAAGACTCACAATGTATTTTTTAAAGGAATAAAACTTTAGTAAGAACCAGAGTCATAAGGTGATTGGAGATTTACAGAAATGTACAGTTCCAGAAAAATATGCAGCTATTTAAAGAAATTTTTAACCTGTCATCATTGTCAATGGAAAAATATATCATTGAGATGTCATTAAGAGTTATTTCAAGAGTGCGGCAACTCAGCTAAAGATGATGCAACTTGAAATCACTGATGTTTTGGGTAAGGATATGGTCTTTGTTCAAGAGTCATCATTAGTTTTACCTCACTTAGGAAGATGAAAATGTTTTTCAAGTTTGTATGAAAGTGCCAGGCTGCCAACTATTAATGATACCTGAAGCTGCTGCCCTTCATTCAAAAATACGCTTATAAAAATTGCAATAATGGCCACTGAAGACCTAATAATACTGACATATTCACTATTCAATCTGTGGAAATACTAGAATGATTATAAATATATAATATCTAAGAAGCCATTACCCATGTGGTACAATCTCAGAGTGATGTTCTGATTAAAGACACACAGCTCACAACAAAAAATCAATTCAATAATCTTCAACCGTCAAAAAATAATAAATCCTGTCATTTGCACAAATATAGATGGAACTGGAAGTCATTATGTTAAGTGAAATAAGGCAGGCACAGACAGACAAATATTGCATGTTCTTACTTATATGTGGGGGCTTAAAAATGTACCTTATGGAGATAGAGAATAGAATGATTGTTACCAGAGGCTAGGAAGGGTATGGAGGGCCAGGGAGATGAAGAGAGGTAGGTTAATAGGTACAAACATACATTTAGATAGAAGAAATTCTAGTGTTCAATAGCACAGTAAGGTGTCTGTAGTTAACAACAATATATTTCAAAATAGCTAGAAGGGAATATTTAAAATGTTCCCAATACGAATAAATAAATGTTCAATGTGATGAATATCCTAAATACCTGAATTTGATCATTACACATGTATGCATGTATCAAAATATCACATATACCCCATAAACATGTACAAACATGTTTCAATAAAAAATAAAAACTGGAAAAAATTTCAAAATAAACTTGTCTCTTTTCATTTTTCAAACACAGTGAAAGGAGTAAATATGGCATAGCATTACTACTTTATTTACCTTCTGCTTTTCCCACATATTATAGATGTTTCCTTATTTCTTACTTTGGAAACTTTCACAAAACTATTTTCCCCAGCCCTGACAAGTATGTTGACATTACCTTCCTACCCTAACCCTTTGTACTTACTCTGCATTATAAAATCTCAAAATCCTCAGTCAGGAAAAATGGGAGAGGAAAATCTAAACAGGCAAGCAGGATTCTATTTAGAAGAAATAGAGGAAAGTTTAGTAATCTTAATAGAATAGTGATAGTTTTGCTACATGGGATCAATTTGTAGGCCCTTGCATACTACGAGTTAGTAGAGTCATAAAGAAGCTTCATGGAGCATTTATTCTAATTCATGAATGAAAAACTTTGGTCGGAAAGGTTAAATGCTCTGCCCCAGATCAAATATTAATATTCATACTGAATCTGGGGAGCAATTGTCCCAACTACATACTCATTATTTGAGCACTGTGCCCATAGCAGCAGTCAGCAAACTATAGACCTTGGACCAAATCTGGCCCACTTCCTGTTTTTGCCAATGAAGTAGTATTAGAACACAACCACACTTACTTGTTTACCTATTATTTGGGACTATGGCTTACAAGGCCTAAAATTTCTATTATCCCTTTTCAAAAATAAGATCACTGTCAACTTGTGTCAAGTCCTTCAGTGCAAGAATATCTTACCTACGCCACCCCCACTCAACACATACACACACTTAAACGCAGCCACATTAAAGGGTTTTGTTGACTTTTTTAGTAAGTCACACATTATTTGAGAAAGATCATCTTTTTACTAGGGGGTAAAAATAGGAGTAATGTTGAGTGAAAAACCCTTGTGGTCCCTTCAAAATAGCTCACATTTATTGAGTGCGTATCATTGTTCTGGCACAGTCCCTAGGTGCTTTACAATATTTACTCATTTAATACAGAAAATCTGTAATTATCTATTATAGCATATTGAGGAAACAGAGACTACGGACATTAAGTAACTTGCTAAAGTATAGCTATGAAGTAGCAGGGTCAGGTTTCAAATCCAGACACTGACTCCAGAGCTCACAGGCATAAGTTCTTTCAGAGCCTCTACAAATACTAAGAAAACCTTTGTCTTCTGCAATCTCAGCAAGCTAGGCAAGGCTATATTTGAATATCCAGGGCTAATTTGGAGTAGTCTGTGTTAATGTTTGTAAAGTATAAAGTTCCTTTCAAGCATACGTTCAACAAATACTTCTTGACCATCTACTGCAAGCCAGACTTTTTTTTTTTTTTTTTTTTGGAGACAAAGTCTCACTCTGTCACCCAGGCTGGAGTGCAGTGGCACGATCTCGGCTCACTGCAACCCCAACCTCCTGGGTTCAAGCAGTTCTCATGCCTCAGCCTCCCGAGTAGCTGGGATTACAGACGCCTGCCACCACGCCCAGCTAATTTTTATATTTTTAGTAGAGACGGGATTTCATCATGTTGGTCAGGCTAGTCTCAAACTCCCAACCTCAGGTGATCCACTCACCTCGGCCTCCCAAAGTGCTGGGAACACAGGCGTAAGCCACCGTGCCTGGCCCAGACTTCATTTTATTAGCTCAAGATGGTCCCTTCCTTGACAGCTTTTGAAATTTAGAAGAACTTTCTTTTCTGGTAGGTTCAAGGGAAGAATAAGGACACAAGAATCAAGAGTTTAGGGCTCTGGCCAGGTACGGTGGCTCGCGCCTGTAATCCTAGCACTTTGGGAGGCTGAGGTGAGCAGATCACTTCGGGTCAGGAGTTCGAGACCAGCCTGGACAACTTGGTGAAACCCCGTGTCTACTAAAAATACAAAAATCAGGCAGGTATGGTGGTGCACACTTGTAATCCCAGCTACTCGGGAGGCTGGGACAGGAGAATCTCTTGAACCCGGAAGGTGGAGATTGCAGTGAGCTAACACCACTGCACTCTAGCCTGGGCAACAGAGTAAGACTCTGTCTCAAAAAAAAAAAAAAAAAAAAAAAAAAAAAGATTTTAGGGCTCTGGTGGAAAACAGGATTATTATGTTCTGTTTGACATCAAGCGATTGTGTTGAGTGAAGAGCAGGCATATTGTGAAAATGAAAGGAATGTGGATTTTTAAAGCCAGAAAATAATGACTTTGAATTTAAAATTTAACTTTGGAAAAGTTACTACAAGCTCCATGAGCCTCAACTTTCTTTGGTAGTTTGGGATATTCACTTCCCTGCCTTTTCCATAAGGTTAAGTGAGATTATGTATGTGATGAACTCTAGCACAAAGTAAGTAACTTATCTGGCACTCAGCATTCTCTGTATTTTCCTTGAAAATACTTCTCTATATGTTTCTCATATTTCAATCCTGGCTCCTAGTTCTTTTTCCTCCTTGAAATGCCACCTACATTTCTTTATGGAAGGACAATGCCCCCTTGGTATGCAGGAGTATAGTGGCTGCCTTGAGGACCTTCTCACAGTTTTTCTCATTCTTGAACTTATTGGTAAACCACTGAAAAATGGTCACACATGGGTAACACATATAATTATAAGTTTATTAGTTGTGATTTATCTTCTCTATTACATTCATCTATGCACATTCTATTTCTGACTATGAAAATACCAACTCTTCAGGGCCAAGGACCAAATCTCTGCTTTGGTAACTGGGGAAATTTGTGGATGTTTCACGCATTTTTAGGAATAAAATATTTTAGAGGACTCGCTAAGGTTACCTTAAGTAATGTTGGAAAAACAACAGAGAGAAAAATCCAAGAGAGAAAAAAAGCCAACTCGAAAACAGTGGAAATAAGTTTTTTGGGTTTTTTTGTATGTAGTTGTTTTTTGTTTGTGTGGTTTTTGGGGATTTTTTGTTCGTTTGTTTATTTTATTTATTTATTTTGCTTTTCTAGGAGCAAGAATTACAGCTCTGACATAAATAGGAAAATTCAGCTTGTGTGTGTCACTCTGTATATCACTTCAGCCATAATGACTGTTTTTCATTATTTCTCTTTTCTTCTCTTCTCCATGGCATCTGTTTCTTCAGTTTTTGATATCGTATGGTACCTACACACTATCATTTCTTTGTATCTCTTTGTTTCAGTTTGCTATGGTCAGCTTTCTTGTTTCACTGGCCCAATTCCCCAGACGTCTGTGACTCACCTAACCAGTCATCTCTGTTCACATTTTAAAAAAGCATTTGCCCAAAGCCACACCAGATGCTGTTATCCTGCCCAAATATTATCCACTTAAAATAGATGCCCATTGTTAGTCATTTCAGCTGTGACCAAGGGAATGGCATCCTGATGTACAGAATTCAGCCACCTATATTTCCTAGGAACAATTTCAGCCCACTTTCCACAGCTAGAGGGAGGGGTGAGGACAAGAAGGTTGTGGCTAAATGATTGAAAAGGCAGCCAAGAATTTAGAAACCATTCTAGGGATTATAATGGTTTATAAAGTTGATAATAATCCGGTGCAGGAAACAAGCAAATCAGTATATAAAGGCTGATGTGAGACAAAAATCAGTCTTTTGGCTCCTAGCCTTCTTAAGAGGGACAGATTTTCTCTTCATTTCCCCCAGTAACTGTCCCAAAGTGTGGCACATGATAGGCTATCCATATGTTTGTTTAATATGTATTGAACAGCATGGGTTCTAGATTAAACCAAACATCTCCATATTAAAACTACAATTATTGTGCTTCTCACTCTGTATTAGTCTCAATGAATAGTATCAGTCAGAAAGAGGTTCAGTGTTCTATACCCATAGATTTAGAATATTTTCGTAAGTCATCTTTAGTGAAAAATGTGTAGAGGTCACACTTCAATTCAATTTGGTGCTGTTCTGGAAGTGATCCTTACGTAAAAAGAAAACTTAAGTCCAGGTTATGTAAGTGAGTTAATCATTAACAGAATCACCTTGAAAATTTATTTAGTTTCTTATATATCAGCAAATTATATGTGTAAGTTGCATATGTATTCACTTTTGTAAGGCTAGTCCAAAATGTTTTCACTGGTCGAGAAAGCGAAACCACAAGAATCTGCTAAAAGTGAGCAGCTTAGAGTTGGACACAAGTAGCTGACATCCTTCCTGGGGACAATTTCAGCCTGAACAAAAGACCTCTCTAGATTCGAGAGGTTTCAATTAATATAGAGCTTGGAAAGGTCTGGTAGTGTACAATATATAAAATATTTAAAACATTTGGACTTTATATCTTATGGCAATGTGAAAGGAAAGAGATGCATTCGACCCTGTATATGGCAATGAGGCAGCAAACAGACAATTAAGAAAAATCTGAAGGCCAAATGTCAGAAAAAAGAACATTAACCCTGAGTTGTTACATTTTAAAAATGTCCTTGGCTTACAATGAAGTATAAGTGCTAATGTGACCATTTATTTGTCTATTTATAGGAGGGAAAAAAAGCCCCGAGTTTCTAAAGTGTTTGGAAATGGATCTTTATTCTTCCTGAAAAATAACAAGGAGCTGTTATTTTCACCCTAAGGGTCAAAAATAGGAAGAAATGTCCATTAGTACCCATCAAAGCTTACATATGCACTATTCGCATCTTGAAGGAAGAATTTGCATGCTGTATATTTTCCTTGGCAAAAACCAACATTTTATCTGAGAGAGAAGTAAGTAATTACTATAAAATGTTCACACTTAATGATAAAAGTAGAATATTTATTCTAGGAATCCTACATATGTAGTTATAAAATAATTTAAAAGGTGATATGTTCTCGTGTCCATCTTTCTTTTCAGTCTTGATCTTTTTATCGCAATGCCATTAAAATCACAGAAAGAGAAAGTCACTCTAAGTGTTGACCAAAAAAATCACTAAATACGTTATTTATCAGGCTTGTAAGCAGCCACAAAAAAACTGTTTTGTAATGAAATAACTATAAAATTACAGAATCATACATTATAATCAATATCTCCTTTTGTGCTTAACTATACAGTAGCAAAGAAAGAAGTTTCAAAGGAATCTTTTCAGGGAAAAATAATCTTTCCCTGTCTGTGCTAAAAATGATTGATTAAAAGTGTCCTTCATTTTATAGTCTTAAAAATACATATGAGAGAGTGGCTAGGAAATATTTAAACATTAGAGAAAATAAAGTGTTGGTATTTTGATCAATGTAGAGATCTCGCTGGATGGCTCTTTTGATGAGAGATCAAAACAACAGTCCTTGAGCTATGAAACAATCTACTCTTGCTCTTTCAAGTGTCCTTCTCCAAGCACCTTGCCCACGTTTTGCTGTAGTGTGTGTCATTTGGAGTACATTTTTACTACCATTATCAGGCACAAAGGTCAGCACATTACCTCTGCTTAACAATAGCACTCTCAGATCCCATTCATTTACCGTCCTTGAAATTCTCTAGATGTCATATACATTGACTTTGGCTCCCAGAAATGTGTGTCAATGGGAACTTTTTTTTATTATTATTATACTTTAATTCTGGGATACATGTGCAAAACATGCAGGTTTGTCACATAGGTATACACATGCCCTGGTGGTTTGCTGCACCCATGAACCTGTCATCTGCAATAGTTATTTCTCCTAATGCTGTCCCTCCCCTAGACCCGTAACCCGGACAGGCCCTGGTGTGTGATATTCCCCTCCCTGTGTCCATGTGTTCTCATTGTTCAACTCCCACTTGTGAGTGATGACATGCAGTGTTTGGTTTTCTGTTCCTGTGTTAGTTTGCCGAGAATGATAGTTTCCAGCTTTATCCATGTCCCTGCAAAGGACATTAAATCGTCATTTTTTTATGGCTGCATAGTATTCTATGGTGTAAATGTGCCACATTTTCTTTATCCAGTCTATCATTGATGGGCATTTGGGTTGGTTCCAAGTCTTTGCTATTGTGAATAGTGCTGCAGTAAACATACATGTGCATGTATCTTTATAATAGAATGGTTTATAATCCTTTGGGTATATACCCAGTAATGGGATGGCTGAATCAATGGTATTTCTGTTTATGTGATGGATTATTTCTATTGATTTGCATATGTTGAACCAGCCTTGCATCCCAGGGATGAAGCCAACTTGGTCGTTGTGGATAAGCTTTTTGATGTGCTGCTGGATTCGGTTTGCCAGTATTTTATTGAGGATTTTTGCATCGATGTTCATCAGGGATATTGGCCTGAAATTTTCTTTTTTTGTTGTGTCTCTGCCAGGTTTTGGTATCAGGATGATGCTGGCCTCATAAAATGAGTTAGGGAGGAGTCCCTCTTTTTCTATTGTTTGTAATAGTTTCAGAAGGAATGGTACCAGCTCCTCTTTGTACCTCTGGTAGAATTTGGCTGTGAATCTGTCTGGTTTTTGGCTTTTTTTGGTTGGTAGGCTATTAATTACTACCTCAGTTGCAGAACTTGTTATGGTCTATTCAGGGATTTGACTGAGACCCACCTCACATGCAAAGACACACAGGCTCAAAATAAAGGAATGGAGGAACATTTACCAAGCAAATGGAAAGAAAAAAAAAAGCAGGAGTTGGAATCCTAGTCTCTGATAAAACAGACTTTAAACCAACGAAGATCAAAAAAGATAAAGAAGGGCATTACATAATACTAAAGGGATCTTTGCAACAAGAAGAGCTAACTCTCCTAAATATATATACACCCAATACAGGAGCACCCAGATTAATAACACAAGTTCTTAGAGACCTACAAAGAGACTTAGACTCCCACACAATAATAGTGGGAGACTTTAACATCCCACTGTCAGTATTAGATAGATCAATGAGACAGAAAATTAATAAGGATTGTCAGGACTTGTACTTAGCTCTGGAAGAAGCAGGCCTGGTAGACATCTGCAGAATTCTCCACCCCAAATCAACAGAATGTACATTCTTCTCAGGAGCACATCACACTTATTCTAAAATTGCCCACATAATTGGAAGTAAAACACTCCTCAACAATGCAAAAGAATGGAAATCATAACAAACAATCTCTCAGACCACAGTGCAATCAAATTAGAACTCCAGATTAAGAAACTCACTCAAAACCACACAACTACATGGATACTGAACAACCTGTTCCTGAATGACTACTGGGTAAATAATGAAATTATGGCAGGAATAAATAAGTTCTCTGAAACCAGTGAGAACAAAGACACAACATACCAGAATCTCTGGGACACAGCTAAAGCAGTGTTTAGAGGGAAACTTGTAGTACTAAATGCCCATGGGAGAAAGCAAGAAAGATCTAAAAATAGACACCCTAACATCACAATTTAAAGAACCAGAGAAGCAAGAGCAAACAAATTCAAAAGCTAGCAGAAGACGAGAAATAACTAAGATCAAAGCAGAACTGAAGGACATAGAGACATGAAAAACCCTTTAAAAAAATCAATGAATCCAGGAGTTGTTTTTTTGAAAAGATTAACAAAATAGATAGACCGCTAGCCAGACTAATAAAAAAGAAAAGAGAGAAGAACTAAATAGATGCAATAAAAAAATGATAAGGGGGATATCACCACTGATCCCACAGAAATACAAACTACCATCAGAATACTGTAAACAACTCTACGCAAATAAACTAGAAATTCTAGAAGAAATGGATACATTCCTGGACACATACACCCTCCCAAGGGAACATTTTCTTTTTAAAACAATGTAGTAAACAGTTTAGAATCCCACTTCTGGTTAAGTGGGATAGAACCAGAAGAGGGATAGAGCTTTGTGATTAAGTGAGAGGCTCTGGAGTCAGACTGCAGGAGTCATATGCTATCTCTACTGCCTATAGCTATGTAATCTTGGGAATTACCTAACCCTGTTTGTATATTATTTTACCAACCTCAAAAAAAGAGGATAATAAGATGGTAGGATATTCTTTCTAAATTTGTGAAGGGTCTATTCAGGTAAAGCACTTCAAACAATATGTGGCACATAGTAGTAGCAAGCTACTTTTATTATAAAATCAGTATTCACATACAGTTTTTTTTATCACCTTTTTGAGCACAACCATTTTAAATTACTTTTCCATGTATTTTGAAGGATTTAAAAATCTCATTCTAGAGCGGCAACATGGTAAATTGGCAGAGAAAAAGTCCTTGTAATCAAAGATATTTGGTCATCTCTTACACCATGTGTAAACTTGGATAAGTTGTATAAACTCTCTAGACATCAGCTTTCTATTTTTAACGTGGGAGACATAAATTGAGAAACGAGTAATATAATGCATTCAGGGATCTAGTACAGTGATAGATGTTCAATAGACAATAACTATGGATTATGATTTGACTAAATTAGCTTAAATCCAGAATTCTACATGATCACATAAAATACCAATGACTGAATTTAGAATGTTCAGGAAGTCACTGAACATTTAGTATTGCATTGGTAGTTTCATCAAGCATATTGTGTACACTTAAGTATTAAACATCAGTAGAAACTAAGGGCACCCTTATTCCAGCAACACATCATCACCAGTGTATTAATCTGGTAACTCATGAACTGGATGAAATCCTAGCTCTCCTTAATCTACCTTTGTCATAACTGCAGCATATGGGCTGAATTTTGATGTGAGAAATCTGATACTCCCTAAAGTACATAAGCGCATATATATTGTGATCCTCTGTGTCCTGATCCCCTCCCTAAACTGTTTCCCTCAGCTGTCAAGAGCTGCCTACCAAAGGTTATGTCACCTCCCAGAGGAGATATGTGACCAATAACTAGCTAATTCAGCGACTCAGAGGCCCCAGTCCAATTGTAAACTAGTGCAACCACTGTGGAGAACAGTATGAAGGTTCCTCAAACAACTACAAATGCAACTACATGTTGTCCAGCAATCCCCCTACTGAGAATCTATCCAAAGCAAAGGAGATTGAAGAGACATCTGCATCTCATGTCTACTGCAGCTCTTTCACAATAGCGAAGATATGGAATCAACATATACAAAATGGAATATTATTCAGCCATAAAAATGAATAAAATCCTGTCATTTATGGCAACATAGATGGAACTGAAGGATGTTAAGTGAAAAAAGCCAGAAACAAAAAGTTAAAGGCTGCATGCTCTCACCCATATGTGGAAGCTAAAACAAAGTTGATCTAACAGAAGTCAACAGTAAAACAGAGGATATTAGAGGTTGGGAAGGGTCAGAGAAAGGAGGAATAAGGAGAGGTTTGTTAAAGGATACAAAATTACATCTAGATAACAAGAATAAGTTATAGTGTTCTATGGCACTGTAGGATGACCACAGTTAACAGTAATATATAGTTTCGAATAGCTAGAAGGAGAATATTGAACATTACCAACACAAAGAAATGATAAATATCTGAGATGATGGATATGCTAATTACCCTGATCTGATCACTATACATCATGAGTATTGAAACATGGCTATGCTAATTACCCTGATCTGATCACTATATATTGAGTATTGAAACTATTGTACTCTATAAATATGTACAGTTATTATTTTTCAATTACAAATAAATAAATAAAGTCCCCTCCCACAGCCTCAGTTTTCTGGCACAATTCTGAAGGGCTGTCCCAGCTCCAGGGCTCACTGCAGGATTGACTGGGTCCTCTGTTGTAACCATATTGCAGATAGTATTTTCCTGTGCCATCCATACTTTCCCACAGCTGTATCTCCTGGGAACACTCCCCAGTAAATAAACCTTCTAAATGCAACTCCTTTCCCAGAGACTGCTTCTGGAGAACACAGTCTAAGGCTTCCCCTTAGTTTAAAGGTTTTATAATAAAAAAGTGGAACATGAGCCAAATATTTATTTCTTATCTATCATGGCACAGCAAGCAATGGATGAATTCAAAGTGGAGCTGTTTTAAGAACTTGTTCAGCCCTTTGGAAGCCACAGCATGCCTCATAACAAACATATGAAAGCACACCCACATTCAACATTAATTATTTACTGCAAAATTCCAGAAAGGAATGATGTAATTTTGCTTTTGAAATTATTTAACTATGGTATAATTAATGATGGGCCATGATTTTTCAGCAGAACTCAGAAATTCTTGCAAAGTGGGAACAATGTATCCAGCAAACTGTTTTCCAATTTAATAAAACTTTTATGAATACTAAATTTAATAATTAATGAAGTTGACATAATGTTATGTCTTGCAGACATTTAATTAAACATTTATTCATTTTGATTTTGTGGGTTCTTTTTTGTATTCCAAAGCCAATAAATTTAATTTCAAGGACTCAAATGTTATATGAAGGTCTTAGAATATCTCATAAGCCACTGAAAATGTCAAGGCCCTTGAAAATATCTGTATAGAAATCTAGCATACATTTACAAAATACAAAGCATAAACTTTTTCCTTTTTCTTATTAACTCTTATTTCTAGGCTGTGGTCAGGTAGATAAATGCTCAATGGCTTCAATGTAAATAGGTTTATTTAGAGCTCACTCAAGTTTGAGAGAAAAGAGAAAATGTACACAGAGGGAATATTTGAATACAAAACTGACCCAGGTTAAGCTAGGGTCATTCCCTTTCACATTTCCAAGGAAATGTTCCATGTCCTTAATCTTTATGTTGTGTAGGTAGGCATAACTGTGTTTTTAACTATGGACCATCATATGTGACTAGTCCTCCCTCCCCCAGTAAAGTGATATTTCACAAGGCTGTCCCAACCAGCGTGCATTAAGCTATAAGTATACACATTTAGTCACAAATCTTTGCATGACACTATCTGCTATTAGCTTTAGAAAACTGGCTCTTTACATCATTTTTTCTCAATCTCTGTAAACATGAAAAAAGGAGTAATAGATTCTGGCATGTGTATGTATTTTAATCCAGATGAACCAACCACATCTTATATTCACTATGTTTAATCATAAAAATCATCAAAGTTAGCAATGGAAAAGACTTACTACATTAGGAAATAGGTCCATTAAGCTTATTCAAGATAATAACGTTTTCAGTCATCTCAACTCACCCCCACTCTGTTTCTATAAGCTATGGAGAAATATACACCCATGGTATTTTTTCATTAATAAGACCATCTTTGAAACATTCAATGTAGTAAAGAGACAACCCACAGAATGAAAGAAAATATTTGCAACTGTACATCATATCTCATGAAAGGTTAAAAACCAGAATATATAAGGAGCTCAAACAACTCTAGAGAGAAAAAAAAACTAATAATCTGATTTTTAAATGGGCAAAAAGATGTGAATAGACATTTCTCAAAAGAAGACATACAAATGGCAAACAGGTATATGAAAAGGTGCTCAATATCATTGACCGTCAGAGAAATGCAAAACAAAACTGCAATAAGATCACCTTATCCCAGTTAAAATGGCTTTTATTCAAAAGACAGGCAACAGCAAATGCTACCAAGGATGTGCAGAAAAGGGAACCCTTGTACACTGTTGGAGGGAATGTAAATTAGTACAACCACTATGGAGAACAGTTTGGAGGTTCCTCAAAGCACTAAAAATAGAGCTACCATATGTTCCAGCAATCCCACTGCTAGGTATATAACCAAAAAAAAAAAAGGAAATTATCATATTGAAGAGATATCTGCACTTCCATGTTTATTGCAACACTATTCACAATAGCCAAGATTTTGAGGCAACCTAATGTCCATCCTCAGATGAATGGATAAAGAAAATATGCATTCACACAGTGGAGTACTATTCAGTTATGAAATAGAATGAGATCCTGTCATTTGCAACAACAAAGATGGAACTGAAGGACATTATATTATGTGAAATTAGCCAGGCACAGAAAGACAAATATTATATGTTCTCACTTACTTGTGGAAGCTAAAAATGCAAATAATTGAACTCATGGAGATAGAGAGTAGAATGATAGTTACCAGAGGCTGGGAAGGGTACTAGACAGGGGAGCACAGGGGATGGTTAATGGGTACAAAAATAATACTTATACTAACTAAACTAAAGAGTTTCTGCACAGCAAAAGAAACTACCATCAGAGTGAACAGGCAGCCTACAGAATGGGAGAAAATTTTTGCAATCTACCCATCTGACAAAGGACTAATATCCAGAATCTACAAAGAACTCCAAACAAATTTACAAGAAAAAATCAAACACCCCATCAAAAATGGGGTGAAGTCTCAAAAGAAGACATTTATGCAGCCAACAGACACATGAAAAAAAAATGCTCATCATCACTCGCCATCAGAGAAATGCAAATCAAAACCACAATGAGATACATCTCACACCAGTTAGAATGGCGATCATCAAAAAGTTAGGAAACAACAGGTGCTGGAGAGGAGATGGAGAGATAGGAACACTTTTACACTGTTGGTGGAACTGTAAACTAGTTCAACCATTGTGGAAGACAGTGTGGTGATTCCTCTAGGATCTAGAACTAGAAATATCATTTGACCCAGCCATCCCATTACTGGGTATATACCCAAAGGATTATAAATCATGCTGCTATAAAGACACATGCATACGTATGTTTATTATGGCACTATTCACAATAGCAAAGACTTGGAACCAACCCAAATGTCCAACAATGATAGACTGGATTAAGAAAATGTGACACATATACACTATGGAATACTATGCAGCCATAAAAAAGGATGAGTTCATGTCCTTTGTAGGGACATGGATGAAGATGGAAACCATCATTCTAAGCAAACCATCGCAAGGACAGAAAACCAAACACTGCATGTTTGGTTTTGTCTATTCAGATCTGTGAGTGAGAACTCATAGGTGGGAACTGAACAATGAGAACACCTGGGCACAGAGTGGGAAACATCACACACCAGGGCCTGTTGTGTGGTGAGGGGAGGGGGGAGGGATAGCATTAGGAGATATACCTAATGTAAACGATGAGTTAATGGGTGCAGCACACCAACATGGCACATGTATACATATGTAACAAACCTGCATATTGTGTACATGGACCCTAGAAATTAAAGTATAATAAAAATAAAAATAAATAAAAATAATAATAATAATAGTTATATAGAATGAACAATATCTAGTATTTGAAAGCACAACTGGGTGACTACACTCAACAAAAATTTATTATACATTTAAAAATAACTTAGTATAATGGTATTGTTTGTAACGAAAAGAAAGGATAAATATTTGAGGTGATGGGTATACCCATTTACCCTGATGTAATTATTATGCATCATATGCCTGTATCAAAATATCACATGTACCCTAAAAATAAATGCACCTACTATGTATGTACAAAAATTAAAAATTAAAAAATTTTAAACACAGATTACCAAAAGCAAAATAATGATAATAATTTCATAGGAATGTACAATAAGGATTTGACCATTTTCCTTTTGTAGGGAATTTTTGGTTTTTTGTCTTTTTGTACAATTATAATTAAAGTTGCAATAAATATTAAAGAAATAAAATAAACAAGACCATCTTTGTTTTATATGGTCAATGATCTGCGAAAAGGTATGTGATAGGATAATATAGGACTTTATGTTTTTTGCCCAAAATACCTCCCAAACTAAATTGCAATTTCTTTTCCTCAGAATGCAATCTAATTTTTTTCTAAAACTGATTATTTAGACATTATATTTTACATATATATGGTAGAAAATATTTGCAAACTGTACATCTCATGAGGGATTAATAATATATAAGGAGCTCCAGAATATATAAGGAGCTCAAACAACTCTACAGAAAAAAAACTAATCATCGGATTTAAAAATGGGCGAAAGATCTGAATAGACATTTCTCAAAAGAAGACATACAAATGGCAAACAGGCATATGAAAGGTGCTCAACATCACTGATCATCATTTATATATGTAACAAAATATTTATATTTAATAAAATATGAGCCAGATTTAAAATATTTACATAGTCTTGGTCTATATTTCGCTCACAAATTCTACTAAATCTATAAAACATATGGTGGAAAGAAATTACAAGTCTCAATTTGTGATCACTTCTCAGAATTCTACAATAATCCCAGTGTCAGCCCTGACTGCTAAATGTTGAAAATCTGTTTTAGTGAGTGTTCCACCAAAATCTAAGTATATGTGAATCAATCCTAAAGCATTTTCATTATCAGTGATCATTTTTACAAATTGTATTTTACTTGTCTTATACCTTGTGCTACTCCTTACCTTTTTTCAATTATTTTTCATGTAAACTTCAGTATTTCAGCCATCAGCACATTTATCCCATTGAAAGATCAACAAAACTCAGGAAAAAGGAAGCTATATTCAGAAATGTAACCATCATTTCACTGTCAAAATAAGTGGCTTAATATCGTAAGAGCTATTTAAGCCTCTCTCAGCTTTAGCTTTTTCATCTCTAAATAATATTTATTTGTGGGATTATTTTAAGGATAACAAGACGGCTTCTGTTGAATGAAATCTTAGGTGTGTCAGGCATGATGCTACCCACCTGACTTCTCGCATAATTCCCACTTTTCTGGAAGGTTATAGTATAATTGGGCCTGATTTCATAGGTGGGGAAACTCTTGAGACCAAGATTATACAGATTAGATGCTTAATTATATTTAGTATACTATATATGCATTATCACATATAATATAAAAATGAGGATTTTTAATGTATTTTGGAGAATTAGAACTGCCATTTAGTTCAGCTGGCATATGTATTAGTCAGGTTTTTCAGAAAAACAGACACAATAGGATACACATATAGAGATTTATTTTAAGAAATTGATTTACATAGTTGTGGGAGCTGACAAGTCCAAAATCAATAGGGCAAGCCAACAGGCTGAAGGTGCAGCTAAGAGTCTTTCATCTGCAGGCTAGAAACTAAGGCAGAATTTCTATGTTGCAGTCTGCAGGTAAAATTTCTTGTTTTTTGAGAAACCTCAGTTTTGGCCTTCAGCAAATTTCATGAGACCCGTTCATATTATGGAGGATTATCTGCTTTACTTAATTGGTGGTAAATGTTAATTGCAACTGAAAAATAGCCTTAGAGTAATATCTACACAAGTATTTGACCAAACAACTGAGTACCATGATCTAGCCATGTTAACACATGAAATTATTCATAACCAAATATTTGAATTTTTTAAAAAAGAAGTCCCATATTATCCTATTTACATGCCATCTCAGATATATTATTCAAAGCCAGATCATCTGATTGGAGAGTCCACAAGCTTATGACTCTGAAACATCACTAGAAAACATGTGGCAATGCCTTGCACAGTGCTTGTACAAAATGAACAGTAAATAAATCTTGGTTGAATCTGAGTTCACGTTAGATTCTGGGTAGTTTCTAAGAGGAACCTCAACCATGTTACCTATTAGTGTTTCCCTCAACATTCTCTCGTCTTCCTTTACCTCTTTTTATTTCTCCTCATAATTTCTTCCATTGGTTTCACCATTATAATATTGAAAAGCTGTCTTTTAAGTTTTATTCTGAGCTTCCATATTTGAGATCCTCAAATCAAAAATCTCTCTCAAATATGCTGTCAGTAGAGACCTGTTCAAGATGGCAGGTAATTTTTATATGCCTTCATACTTGTCTTATATCCTCTTTTCCATGAAATGCTCGTTCAGTTTTCTAGGTTAATCTATGTGTGAAATCAATATGGACAAAAAGGAGTATACACAAAGCAAAATGTGACTCCATGTAACATTTTAACATAATGTTTAAAAGTGTGGGCTAAATAACTTAAGATCACTTCACTTTCTTTTTTTTTATTATTATTATTATTATTATTATACTTTAAGTTCTAGGGTACATGTGCATAACGTGCAGGTTTGTTACATATGTATACTTGTGCCATGTTGCTGTGCTGCACCCATCAACTCGTCAGCACCCATCAACTCGTCATTTACATCAGGTATAACTCCCAATGCAATCCCTCCCCTCTCCCCCCTCCCCATGATAGGCCCCGGTGTGTGATGTTCCCCTTCCGGAGTCCAAGTGATCTCATTGTTCAGTTCCCACCTATGAGTGAGAACATGCGGTGTTTGGTTTTCTGTTCTTGTGATAGTTTGCTGAGAATGATGGTTTCCAGCTGCATCCATGTCCCTACAAAGGACACAAACTCATCCTTTTTTATGGCTGCATAGTATTCCATGGTGTATATGTGCCACATTTTCTTAATCCAGTCTGTCACTGATGGACATTTGGGTTGATTCCAAGTCTTTGCTATTGTGAATAGTGCCGCAATAAACATACGTGTGCATGTGTCTTTAGAGCAGCATGATTTATAATCCTTTGGGTATATAACCAGTAATGGGATGGCTGGGTCATATGGTACATCTAGTTCTAGATCCTTGAGGAATCGCCATACTGTTTTCCATAATGGTTGAATTAGTTTACAATCCCACCAACAGTGTAAAAGTGTTCCTATTTCTCCACATCCTCTCCAGCACCTGTTGTTTCCCGTCTTTTTAATGATCGCCATTCTAACTGGTGTGAGATGGTATCTCATTGTGGTTTTGATTTGCATTTCTCTGATGGCCAGCGATGATGAGCATTTTTTCATGTGTCTGTTGGCTGTATGAATGTCTTCTTTTGAGAAATGTCTGTTCATATCCTTTGCCCACTTTTTGATGGGGTTGTTTGTTTTTTTCTTGTAAATTTGTTGGAGTTCTTTGTAGGTTCTGGATATTAGCCCTTTGTCAGATGAGTAGATTGCAAAAATTTTCTCCCATTCTGTATAGTGTTGGAAGTTCTGGCTAGGGCAATCAGGCAAGAGAAAGAAATAAAGGGTATTCAGTTAGGAAAAGAAGAAGTCAAATTGTCCCTCTTTGCAGATGACATGATTGTATATTTAGAAAACCCCATTGTCTCAGCCCAAAATCTCCTTAAGCTGATAAGCAACTTCAGCAAAGTCTCAGGATACAAAATTAATGTGCAAAAATCACAAGCATTCTTATACACCAGTAACAGACAAACAGAGAGCCAAATCAGGAATGAACTTCCATTCACAATTGCTTCAAAGAGAATAAAATACCTAGGAATCCAACTTACAAGGGATGTAAAGGACCTCTTCAAGGAGAACTACAAACCACTGCTCAGTGAAATAAAAGAGGACACAAACAAATGGAAGAACATACCATGCTCATGGATAGGAAGAATCAATATCGTGAAAATGGCCATACTGCCCAAGGTTATTTATAGATTCAATGCCATCCCCATCAAGCTACCAATGAGTTTCTTTACAGAATTGGAAAAAACTGCTTTAAAGTTCATATGGAACCAAAAAAGAGCCCGCATCTCCAAGACAATCCTAAGTCAAAAGAACAAAGCTGGAGGCATCACGCTACCTGACTTCAAACTATACTACAAGGCTGCAGTAACCAAAACAGCATGGTACTGGTACCAAAACAGAGATATAGACCAATGGAACAGAACAGAGTCCTCAGAAATAATACCACACATCTACAACCATCTGATCTTTGACAAACCTGAGAGAAACAAGAAATGGGGAAAGGATTCCCTATTTAATAAATGGTGCTGGGAAAATTGGCTAGCCATAAGTAGAAAGCTGAAACTGGATCCTTTCCTTACTCCTTATACGAAAATTAATTCAAGATGGATTAGAGACTTAAATGTTAGACCTAATACCATAAAAATCCTAGAGGAAAACCTAGGTAGTACCATTCAGGACATAGGCATGGGCAAAGACTTCATGTCTAAAACACCAAAAGCAACGGCAGCAAAAGCCAAAATTGACAAATGGCATCTAATTAAACTAAAGAGCTTCTGCACAGCAAAAGAAACTACCATCAGAGTGAACAGATCACTTCACTTTCATCAAGTCCCTGCTACGTAAGATTTCCCATGTGCAAAATGACGATTATCATAGTAATACAAATCACAGGACTATCATAAAGAGTCAGTGATAAGATAAATACCAAATATGTAGAATAGTACGTGGCAAATAAGAGGTGCTATGTAGATGAAGAAATATTTGTATAAAAGTATAATTAATGGGGTATAAAAAGATAGCTTATACATTTCTAGTTCACTCCTTCCGAAAAGCATCTTAATCTTGAAAGATAGTAAGCAGACTGAAAGAAGTAGCAGAGGATGCCATCTGCTCTGCCCAATGGTTTTTAAAACAACTCCTTACAATACTGGCTTCCAAATCACATTCTATAGTCTGGTAGCAATCTGCGACAATGCTCTGTTTATTCTGAACAAAGGCAAAATGGGAATATTAAGGAGTGTGTGTGTGTGTGTGTGTGTGTGTATGTGTGTGTGTGTGTAAGTCGCCGGCTCTTCATTCGTGAGAAAGACTCTTTTCATTCTGAGATTATAACCCTACTAAGCTTTTTGGTATTATATTTTGGTTTTTAATGATAAAATAATTAGATACTAGCTGGTGTTTTTTAAAATGTTGTTATGTGGTTAATTTAAAGGTTGGCAACACTATGTCTGCGGCCAAAACATTTTTTAAAATTATCCTGCTTTGTGAAATCAAACATCTGCAAATCACTGCCTGAGGAAACAATCACTTCTTCGGTCTGGCAGGAGCTCTAATAGGACTGTGCAGTGATGAGGAAGGGGTGTGATATGTGAAGCAAGACTACAAAACAGCAGACCATTTCTAGGTATTATACACAAACAGGTTAAAAGCATATTTTACTCTCAAGTATGAAGGGGAAATTCTCCACTTACATAGCACTTTACTTTTCTATACCAGAATAACACATTACCACAAAACTAGCAGCTTAAAATAACACACACTTGTTTTCTGCCAGTTTTTATGAATCAAGAGCCCAGGTATAGCTTAACTGGACCTTCTCTTCGAGCTCTTACATGGTCATGTCTTAGCTGGGTTGCATTTTCATCTGTAGGTTTGATTGGGGAAAATTTTTCTTCTAGTTTCATTCAAATTGTTGTCAGAATTAATATTACTTTGGTCTGTGTGGATGAAAGCCCACGCTGCTTGCTGATTGGAGGCTACAGGCTGACCTCAGGGACCAGAGGCCATCCATAGTTCCCAGGAGCTACTCACAGTTCCCTGTGACTTAGGCTTCCTTGACATGAATGCTTGCATCATCAAGCCAGCAAGAAGACTCTCTCCTGCGTAAAGTCTCTAACCTCAGAGAAGGCCTAGTTCTTTTTGTAAGGGCTTTTACCTGATTCAGTCGGGCCCACCCAGAATAATTTCCCTCTTGACTAACTAAAAATCAATCTATTTGGCATCTAAATTGCATATCTGCAACAGCCCTTCTCCTTTGCCATATTTACTAATGAGAAGTTATATGCCTTGTCCATGCTCAAGGAGAGGGCATCGATTACACAGGGAATGAATATAAAAGTTCAGGGTAGAGGGGAAAGGGTCATGCAGGCTACTCCAGGCTTTGCATGCCACAGAAAGAATTAAATGTGTTTTAATGTGTGTTTAAAGGTAGCACTGGCAACATAGGGAGACCCTGTCTCTACAAAAAAATTAAAAGATTAGCTGGGCATGGTGGCGCATGCCTGTGGTCCCAATCACTCAGCAGGCAGAGGTAGGAGGATCACTTGGGCCCAGAAATTCGAGACAGCAGTGAGGTGTGGGAGGCACTGCACTGCAGCCTGCACTCCAGCCTGGGAGGCACAGTGAGATCCTGTCTCAATAATAATCATAATAAAAGTAGCACTAGTGGGGACAGAAGCATTAGCACTTAGGTACTCTGGATTCTAGCCTTGACTGCCACTTATTAGTTGATTAAACTAGACAGACTGCCTTGCACATTAAGTGTTTTACTTACAAAATGTGATAAATACAAATCCTGACCTAAAACATTATTAAGAGTTCCATACGATGCCAAAGTGCAATGATTATAGGATCTTCAACTGAAGCTTCAATATGTAAGAACAGGTAGTGTGTTCTTATGGCTGAACACAAAGATTAAGTTAAAAGTCCTTATTGCTTTTATTTTTAAAATAATTTAAAAGACTATAACTAATCAAGAAAAACTGTATAGAGCCTTATGGGTTTTGTCCCTTTTTTTCAAATGGGCAAAATGTGCAGGAATGTGCCCTTGATTTTCAACTTCAGGCATATTATTCCCGTCAGAATTTGGATAAAGTTGAATGGGTCAACTTAAAGTCTTTGAATTGTTTGGATCGATGTTACTACCTATGCTCAAAGAATGGGAACATACATTAATTTATTATAACTGTTTTTCCATATTTCTATAATGGAATGAAAGGAAATAGCATATTATTTCTTGTAGAATTACAAGACCCCTTATGTAAAACTGACTTTATGAAAATCACATTGATTTATTCCTTGACAAGTTGGCATCTTTGAATTGCATAAATTGCTTTTCCAACCTCTGTGTAAATCTGAAGAATCAAGTGACACCACAACAGAATCTAGCTAATCTGAGTCAATATTTCCTTGTGAATAAATAAAATGCTAAGAGTTATGAAGCTCAGCTGTTCTCCTAAACTCTGCTGACACTTGAAATACATGACTAATTCCTCAAGGACTTTGTCCATAGAAGAAACAACTAGGAAATACTTTACAATGAAGTGTTGATTTACTTTAAACTCTCTTCTCTCACAGACACCTAGGAGAAAGCCTTTTTTCTTTTAATTTTATAGGTTCTTTTTCTCCACTGGTGAAATAGTAAGCAATAGATGATCCTCAAACTGACGTTACACAATAGCTAGATGACTGAATCTGGCACTGCTGTAGTGAACTCATTTTTATACCACTCCTCTTCCAGTGCTGCTAGGATTGGTTTTGTATAATACCTGAGCTTTCCATATTAAATTAAGAGGTATACACATTTCTTTCATCTTTACATTTCTAACACTACCTTCATAAACTCAATTCACAATGGTTAAGTTTAGAAAGTGCTGAGTCAGGCCCTACACTCATCACTACAATAAACCAAATAACTGGCATTTAATAAAAGAGTTTATAACTTTGCTGGCTTGAAGGCCTCAATACAAGGCTGGAGCCAGCAATCTAAGGTTGTTATTGAACAGCTAAGATAGCATCACGATAACTCTTCTTGCTTTGAGTCTGTGCTCACTACATTCTGTCAGTAATGCTTTAAGTTTATAGTCCTTCCACTTTAATCCCATTTCTTAAAATTAACCACTTTTCTCTTTTCCCAAAACAGCTCAGTCTAGTCACAAAGACCTTTAAGTTATGAATGTATGAAAGCCAGTTTTTTGTGTCTGAATACTACTGTGGCAAATTTTATTTTCTTCTTTATACTTTTTTTGTATTTTGTGCTCTTTTAATAAGCATTGACTCATAAATAAAGATACTTTTTCCATTTTGAAAAAATTAATTTGGGGCTATTTTCATTTGGAAATGGTATTTAAATGTCTTTATTTGTCACTAAATTTGTTCTTGTCTTGGGAATTTAAAGTTCCACCTTGAGAAACCTTGAAGTATAGCAATATTTTTAGACCTTCCCTCAGGTTTTTTCATGCACTGTAGTCTTACTGATAAAAGCATATTCTTAATTTGTTTTTTCTTAAGTGGGTGCTTTTTATTTTCCTTTGTATACATGAAATCTTACTACAGAATTGGAGACAATGAAGCTATTTGCCTATCACCCTGAAATTATTTTTAAGATATCCAAATATTTTCCCATAAAGAAATTTTTGTAGGCCGAGAGCTGTGCCTCACACCTGTAATCCAAACGCTTTTGGGAGGTCGAGGAGGGCAGATCACGAGGTCAGGAGATCGAAACCATCATGGCCAACATGGTGAAATCCCATCTCTACTAAAAATACAAAAATTAGCGGGGTATGGTGACATGCACCTGTAATCCCAGCTACTTGGGAGACTGAGGCAGGAGAATTGCTTGAACCCGGGAGACAGAGATTGCAGTGAGCTGAGAGCGCAGCCCTGCATTCCAGCTGGGGGACAGAATGAGATTCCATCTCAAAAAAAAAAAAAAAAAAAAAAAAAAAAAAAAAAAAGAGAAAAGAAAAATTTTTGTAAAACACAAGTTGCAAGATAAAGATGAGAAAGACTTTAATGTGGTGTCCTAGCCATGAAGTGTTAAAAGTGACACAGAAGCAGTTATTAAAATAGTAGATGATAGTGAATGTCAGAAACTTTAAAAGAAATCCAAAGATTGCATATGCATTGTTGGTAGAACATAAAATGGCATAGCTTCTCAAAGAAACATCAGTTTCTTATAAAACTAAACAAGCAATTACTATGCAACCGGTAATTGCACTCATGGGCATTTATCCTGGGTGGGGGTAAACCTATGTTTACACAGACCTGTACATGAATGTTCAAAGAAATTTTATTTCTAATAGCTAAAGACTGTAAGCAGCCCGGATGTTCACTTCAATGGGAAATGGATAAACCAACTGTGATACACCATTTCATGGGCTAGGACTCAGTAATAAAAAGGACAAAAAAACCATCAATACACTCATCAATTTGGATGACTCTCAAGAAAATTATGCTAAGTAAAGGCTAAAAGAAAAAAATCTAAAAAATATTACATATTAAATGTATTTATTTATATAATTTTTAATGACAAAATTATAGATATGGAAAGCAGAGGAGTGTAGCCAAAGGGTAGGAACAGGTAGCTGGGAGAGGTGGGGAAGAGAAAAGTGAATGTGGTTAAAAGGACAACATGAGGGACCCTTGAGGTAATGGAACAGTTCTGTGTCTTCATTCTAGTTTAAATTCACAAAGCTACATGTGATAAAATTGCATAGAACGAAATAAACTCACACATAAACACACACACAAGTACAAATACAACTAAAAATATCTAGACAAGATCAGTAGATTTTATTGATGTCAATATTCTGGCTCTGAGATTGTGTTACAGTTTTGCAAGATGTTGGCACTGAGAGAAACTGGATAAAGCCTGCTTGATATCTCTCTGTGTTATTTCTTACAACCATATGCAAATCTACATTATAATAAAATAAAGAGGTTAATTTTGAAAATTCAAAAGTTTTACAGTAAATAACCAAAGGACTAATTTAAAATGTCCTTGCAAACCTTGAAGTATAAGAATATATAGAAGATAAGTACCTGCCAACAAGAGGAGGAGAAAAGCTTGAGAGGAAGGGGTACACTTGAGCTCACAATATGCTCATACTCCAGAAACATGGTACACTGTTATGACACACACAACATGCAAAATAGCAAATATTAACAGAAAAAGGTCAATGACTCCGAAAGTCATAAATATAAATGCACAAAGAATTCAAACATAACCATTAATGTTTTAAAAACTTAGTTATTAACTTCTATAATACACACAAAAATATAGTTGAAAACTTTTGCAGTATTAAGATAAGTTTTTTTTTTTTTTTATTTTATTTTATTTTATTTTTGAGACGGAGTCTCACTCTTATTGCCCAGGCTGGAGTGCAATGGCACGATCTCTGCTCACTGTAACCTCTGCTCCCCAGGTTCAGGCGATTCTCCTGCCTCAGCCTCCTGAGTAGCCAGGATTACAGTCATGTGCCACCATGAAGGGCTAATTTTTTTTTTATTTTTAGTAGAGATAGGGTTTTGCCACATGAGTCTGGCTAGTCTTCAACTCCTGACCTCAGGTGATCCACCCACCTCAGCCTCCCAAAGTGCTGGGATTACAGGCGCGAGCCCTGTCGCCCAGCCAGGACGAGTTTTAATAGGGATTACCACATAATCCTTTTAATGAACTAAAACAACAAATTTATTATCTCACTGTTCTTGAAGTGCTGGCCAGAAGAACAAAATCAGAGTCACTGGGTCAAAATTAAGGTGTCAGCTGGATCACACTGCTTCCCAAAGTTCTGCGAGAAAGCCCATCCCATTTTTCTTCCAGCTTTGGATAGCAACCCCATGGTCGGGCTTATGGCTGCATCATTTCAATCTCTGCCTTTGTGGTCCTGTCTTTTCTTTTATCTCTGAAATCTTCCTCTGCTTCTCTCTTACAAGTATAACTGAGATCACATTTATGGTCCAGTCGAGAACCCAGGATAATCTCCCCCATCTCAAATTCCTTAATTTAGTCACATCTGCAAAACTTTTTTTTGTTGTTGTTCTTGGCCATATGAGGTCACATTCATAATTTCCAGGATTAAGACATGAATATCTTTTGGGAGACCATTTTTTAGCCTACTAAATAACTAAGCAATTTTATTCCAATTAATTTAAAAATTTAATTAAAAGATGGCCAAATTTTTAGAAAAACACAGACTACCAAAATGAACACAAGAAAAGACAGAAAATATGACTTGTCTTATTTCTTTTAGAGATTAAATATGTTTTTTAAAACATTCTCATGAAAAAAAAATGTCTGGCCAAGGTGGCTTTACCCCAGTGATTTCTTCCAAACATAAGAAGTAACACCAATCCTACACAAAATCTTCCAGGTAATAAAAAAACGACACATCCTAATTGATTTTATGAGAGTAGGAAAACATTAATACCAAAATCTTAGTACAAAAACAAAAGAAAAAGTATTAACTTCAATTATTTTCATGAATGCAGTTGCAACAACCATAAATGAAATATTTACAAACTGAATCCCGCCAATGACATATATGCCATCAGAGATATATATATATTCTTCCAATCACATACATAACAACAGCTAACATGTATTGAAAACTTACTTTATACTATATACCAATGTTGTTATGCTTTACATGCATATTCTTGTATAATTTTTACCATTAACTTATGAATTCGGCATATATTTAAACCCATTTAGCAAATAAGACAACTGAGATTGGTGAGGTTAAATGGAGTACATTTATACATTACATTAATTAATGGCATAAATAGATTCCACTAAAGAGAACTACTGGAAAAACTCTGGAAGCCTTCCAGAGACGTGAATGTATCATTTCAAGGAAGAGAATGTGACTTGGGAGGGAAAGTTTGTAGTGTAAAACTTTGATCTAAGCCATCATCATCTCACTCCTAACTAACTATTCTTCTTCCATCATAGCCTGTAATCCCATAATGTAGTTTCCCCCATGGTGAAAAGAATATGTCTGTACATTATAACCCAGATATTGTCACTTTTCTCCTGAAAATCCCTGTCAGCTTCACATTGCACTTGAATGCCTTTATGATGGTTTACAAGGTCCTACACACTTGACCGCATATCTTACTCCTACTTCCCTATATCATCACACTACAGCCAAACTGGCCTCCTTGGTGTTCCTCACACATGCTAGTACAGTCCAGCCTCCTTGCCTGTGCACTGGCTATTCAATCTGCACAGAACATGCTTCCCACTGACATTGTAGATCTCCCTCCCAATGGAACCTTTTCAACTTCTACCATTGTCACTTTTCAGCAAAGCGTACCCTGATCTCTCTATTCAAACATAATCTCCCAAGCCCAAGGCACCCCTTTTCACCCTATCCTTATTTGTTTCCATAGTACTATCACTTCCTAACACACTTTTAAATTAATTTGCTTAATACGTTTATTACCTATATCTACCCAGTAGAACTGAAAGTCCAATAGAGAAGAGATTTTTTTTCAAATGTATATACTATTGTATCCCCAGCTCCTATGGGAATGCCTATTTCATGTAAATACTCGGTGGATATTTGTGGTGAATTCTTCAACCAAAAGTTCAGGCATATGAAAAATGAATCTGTATTTGAGACTGATTGTTCAGAGGACAGGAAATTCAATGCCTCCTCCATAGTTCTGTCCATTTGTTTTAAAATTTGAAATTGGATAACATTGTATTATATCTTCATGATTGCTGTCTAGATCCATAAGCTATTTGCTTATTTCAGTATTGATTTCTTCCAAATCCTATACTGAAGTCGCTTTTCTGAACAAAAATCTCTAGTTTCTTAATGAAGCATTATTACCATGATGATTTTTATCAATCTGACCAAATGTCCATACTAACTGTTCAACTTCACACCACAGATTGCTGTCAACTGAAATCACTGGCCTAACAGTATTCAGTTCAGAGTCTCAGTCATCTTTAAAGAAAGCGATGGAAAGGTATTTGATATAGGACAGTTCTTGCATATAATGGACTTTTTTATCCCTTGATGTTGTATGCCGTGTCCATCAATGTCAGACAAAAATAGTCTGACCTTGAAATATTTGGTCCAGGTGCCACGGATGTACTGAATCAGATCAATCAAATAGCTGATTGGATCATTGTGTGACAATCAGTTCTCAAGATGACCCAAGAAAAGACATCATGGGACAATGAGTTCTCTGACTACATAAACTATAACTATAGATTACCTTATAAAGAAATCCTGATGACCTATATACAAATTACCCAACAGACTATTCTATGATAGAGTGTTCTGGAGCAATACAGATGACATCCATATTTTTAATTATGCTAAACATAGTATCTGTAAAAATAGATGCACACAATAAATAGCAATAACAAACAATATACATGTTGAAACTACGGATGCTAAGAAAACATATAAAATACATTTCTTATGCCTTAAGTTTTTTAAAGCTCAGTTTTATAAGTTATTGTTCTACAACATGATATATAACAATTTGTATATTATGGTATATTATTATCACAATATGAAACTGATTAAAGCACTCAGCTGATGTTTTTTGCTAAAATTTGCATCTAACTTGAGTATATTTTAAAACCATGCCACAGTAAATAAAAGTAATACTCTAGGATTCAGCAAAGCTTTCACTGAATTAATGCCATGTCATATAAAATAGAAGACTACTCTCTTTGAATTATCACAAAACCTCATCATATGTCAGCTATGTACTTCTCTAATTACCTGGCAAAACTGATTTAGACTGGGAAAACTTCCAGATACTTTCTATTGGTCTGATTCCAGCACACCTTTTCTTTTAGTGTATCTGAGGAAAACAGTCTTCCACATACTAGTGTTCATTAAACATCTTCCTCTTAAACATATCTAGTCGTATGCTACACTTGGCTAAATGGTTTTGATATGCATTTGGTTTTTCACTCACTGTATGTTTTTGAGCCCTGATAACTGCTAGGTGTTTGCTCTGGATGCTAAGAATTCAGCAGTAAATAAGATAGCCTAAATTATATTAGAGGAGAACATGTTTTTAAAATGAAAATAAAATTACAGATTATAGTGAGTTGGAAGATGAATAAGATTACATACTACAGTACTTGGAAACAAGCTTTGATAGAATAAGGAAAGCCTTTTCTCGTACCCTGAGTCACCTGTGAAGGCTAAATCGTAATTAATTGATGAGGGTAGGCATTTCAGTGAAGGTAGAACTTTAACTTCTAAATCATCATTCTGCTATTTACTTTCAAAAACAATTTTTTACCCTCTTAAGCATGAAGGATTACCATGAATTACAGAATTACACAATATTAGTACTGGAAGCCACCTTCAAGTTTATCTACTGTTTTGTTCTATCTCATTTTAAAGATGAGATACCTAATGCCTGGAGAGCAGAGTTTTATGAAAATTTGCCAATGCTAGTCTGAAGTAGAGCCATGACAAATGTTGGGATCTCTTGACTCCCAACTCAATGTTCATTCCTCTCACACAGAATCTAGGTATCCAGGCTAGCATTCCATCGATAGGAAAACCTTAGACATACTGCCCAGATAAGCGTTAGGCTAAGGATAACCATGTTTAGCCCCTACCCACTGTAATATTACATTTCTCATACATGGTACCATTTCTCCAATGAATTCAAAAACTTTCTGGCAAGTGATCACATTTGTATTACTACTTAAAACACCCCTGTGACATAAGCAGAAGTTATTTATTTCTGAAGTTTACGAGCTGCCTGGGAGGGCAACATAGGCCACCTGGTGCCTATTAAAATCAAGTCAGGAACTTCATTGTAGATAAAGGTAGAAACCAAATGATGGATATAAGCAGCCATATGATATTTATACAGTAACATGACATTTTAAATTGTTCAGGCTGTTTTCACTATTGGCATAATTATTCACCCACTGAAACATACATTCAATTCTTCCTGCTAAATCAGCTAAATTGTGGACCTTATTTTCTCAAGCATAAATAGATAGACAGATGATAGATAGATGATAGGTAGGTAGGTAGGTAGGTAGGTAGATAGATAGATAGATAGATAGATAGATAGATAGATAGATAGATAGATAATAGATGAAGAAATAGAAAAGACAGATAGAGAAAAGATAATGCCTGTTTTTCTGTGTGGGTGGAACCCATGGGGATACAAGGAAAACTTGTGATGACTGAAAAGGAATTGAGAAACGTACTCACAAATCTTGAAGAAATAATTAGTTTCTTCCATCAGTCACAAGGTATGTAACTGAATTATTCGTTGCACCAGTTATTTATGGCTAATCAGTTGTTTACTAGTCATGTCCATGCAGTGTCCACTTGTGTCTTATCAGCTGTTTAATATTTTTATACTCTCCTGGCTATTAAAATGAAAGTCAAACTGCGCTTTGACATGTAATTCTACCTGCTTTGTCTTATGTTTTGGTAACACTATATCCAAGACCATTTATGTGATTGGAAAACAGTGTAGGTAAAATTTTATGCTGCTAAGTAAACTTGAATTTCAACTATTGGAATATAAAATGAGGGGATGAGAGCACAAGAGATTGGGGTTAATTTTATGAGAAAGGGCATTGGATGAGGGAGAAATATTTGTAAAGATGCTTGGTTCATTAAAGTTTCGTGTTCAGAGGCATCTTTTAATTTCTACTCGCGCTGTCGATTCTTCGTGGCCATTATCCCCCAGAGCAGTGGGGTTTGGCATGCTTTCTTTGAACTTGCCAGGGATTCTGTTTGAAGGGGATTATTTGAGTTTGACAACTGGGAGCAACCCTGCCTCTCTACAGGAGGATAGAAGAGCTGTTTGTTTGACCAGCTGAGAGAAATGTACACAGAGGCAAACCTGTCAGTGCCACTGGGTCCCAAGGCCCTCAGTAGGATACAGAATAACAGCTGTTTGCTACAGTGAACAGATCAGAGGATTTTCATTTAATAAATTGGTGCTCTTCTTTTATTAATATTTTTAATGGAGTCTGGCTTCATGTCCTGCTGTGACCCTTTCTACTTACATTTTTAGGGGTAATCAAACTGGCCAATAATCTAAGCCATAAGTGGACAACCTTGGAGGTGGGGGGGGGGGTATTAGAAATATTAGAAGGCTCGGGCTATATATGGGCAAAAAGAAAAGGCGGAAGGCAACTACAATAACTCCTCTGAAGCTAAACAATCATAATATATGCAATAGTGTAGTTTTTAACCGAATCTTCATTGCCTTGTTGTCATTATTTTTAAATAAGATTCTAAAATCTAAGGCTACATGTCCATAAAAGGTTATTCATTGAAACAGAAATGGGAAATTGCATTAGAAATGTACTGTGTTATGAATGCAAGAAATACACCGTCAACAATTCCATTCACATGCTTTGTCTGTTTTCTTTTGTGTTGCAGTATAACACGTAGAAAAACACACAAAACAAGCTTACAACCAAAGGAATTTTTCCAAAATGAATAGCCCACGTAACCACGATGAAAATAGCCGGTACCCTGACAGTCTCCCTTTTGTCCTCTTGCTATTGGTAACCCCGCCCTTACTCCCTAAAAGTAACCGCTATCCTAATGGCTAACACCAAACTTCAGTTCTGCTTGCTTTTGAAATGTGTAGAAATGAAGTTATTTAAGTATGTATGCTTTTGTATTTGACTTTTTTAAGCATTCTGATTGTGAGATTCCACAGTGTTGCAAGTAGCTGTCAGTCATTTGCTTTTTTTAAAAAAAAAATTATTGCTGAATAGGATTCTATCATAGGACTATTCAGAAAAATTTATTTTGTCTATTGTAACATTGTTAGAAATTTTAATTACTCCACATACTAACACATGTGACACATGACACTGTTGATAATTTTGATTTTAACCATTACAGTGAGTAGGTTACGATACTCAATGAATACCTTTTCTCATTAATAATCAGAGAAACAGTTTCTCTGATTAAATGCCTAGTCAAATATCTTGCCCTTTTTCTTCTATTGGACTGACTTTTTTCTAAATTATTCCTAGGATATCACTATATATTATCTGTTTAGTATATATGTGAAAAATATCTTCTCTTAGTCTGTATCTTGCCCCTTTGTCTTTCCTTATTTCTTTCATTGAACAGAAATTCATATTACTAAAACCTAATTAGTATAATTTTAAATTAATCTATTTTTTTTATGTTTAATGTATTTTGTGTCTATTGCAGAAATTTTTCTTCTGTCCCAAGATTCTAATATTATTCTCTTATGTTATTTTCTAAATTTGTTTTACCTATAACATTATGATGTAAAATTATTCTGGAAGTGATTGTTTTATGATGCGAGATAAGAGTCAAATTCATTTAAGAGTTTTCATTTCCTACTGCTCTGCTGCACACTCTTGTCATAAATCAGCTCTCTCTGTATGCGTGGGTCTCCTGGCCTCTGCTGTGTTACACTGGCCAATTTTCCTATCCATAAACCAATGTCAGTTTTAGTTAATGTAGCTTTAAATTAATCCTTAATATCTGAAAAAGTGAGTCTTTCCCCGGCCCCCTTATTCTATGTCAAGAAGAGTTTAGCTATTCTTAGCATTTGCAAATAAATTTTAAAGTCAACTTATCAAGTTCCAACAATACACACAAACAAACAAAAATTTACATTTTATTGGAATTGCATTTAATTTAGAAAATAACTTGCAGAGAGTTTACATCTTTACAACATTGAATCTTTCCATTGATAAACATGGTGTAACCCTCCATTTATTTAAGTATTCCGATTCTCTTCAAAATGATGTATACTTTATGTGTAGGGGTCCCATACATTTTTATTGTATTTATTTTGTGTATTTAAAAATGTTTGCTGTAAGTTATTTGTTATTTCATCTTCTAATATTTGTGAAAAATACAATTTATTTTTATATATTTACCTTGTATCTAAGAACCTTGCTAAATTCATTTATTGATATTTCATCTTTGTATACACAAAATTATATATTCTTTTATTTATTTAATAATATGTTTCTATCTTTTTGGCATCATTAATTTTTAACTTTTACTAACAAATGTGCTTAAGGACATACATTTTCTTTCAGGCATGTTTTCAGCAGCTCTGGATGAGTTTTGATACATGGTATTTTTAAATTTTCTTCTGTTTCCAACTGTGTTCATTGATAGTTCTTTATGCCTGGGTTATTTTCTATTTTTTTTTCTTTTTGTTATTGATTTCTATATACTTATTCTTTGTCTATATCCTTAACCTGAACTGGCCTCTGCCTTGAGGGTTCCCATTTTTTGTAACACTTTTCCCTGGCCTCATAAGTCCTGAGAAGACTTTTTCTGATGTCATTTATTTTTTGTCTGGTCTGAGTAATATTATGGGCCATTTCAATGCTGCACACATTAGGTCCTTGTAGTCGGCTGTCTGCCTGCCCTGTGCTACCTGCAATGCATGTTTTTCCTCTTGAGTAGTCCTAACGGAAAATGTATTGACTCTACTATGATTTCTAACTTCATCTGGGTCCTCAGTGCTGCACAGCATGCTTTCTATTCTCTCCTTATATTTTTTTCGTGTGGTATGACTCACAGCCTCTGTTCCAAACTTTCAATTCTAGAGCCACCAAGTCTTCCTCCTTCTCTTCTCCCTAAGTGTAAGACCTACCCTGTTCTACTGGGCAGATTAAAGTTCTCCGGTTTAAATTCCTTCAAATCCCCTCTTCTCCAGCTGAGATGTTTTGGGCACTCACCTAAATTTCCACTATAAATGTATTATAATCCTTCCTCATTATCTCTTCCTTTGCTCCATCTTCAGAGGAAGCACACTGCATTCTTTTCCCAAAGCTAACCTTGCTGTCACACATTACTTTATGACATGTTTTTTCACAACCCCTCTAACTTTAAGATTTTCTTTTCCTTTGCTTAAAAAAAAAATCCCCTTATAATACTTCTCTCACCAATATTGCTATTATACATAGAATTTATCTTCTAAGCCAGCTCTTCAGGGGATTTAGCCAGTCCAATCCAAATTCACACAAATCAGAACCAAAACAGATTATCACTGCTCCCTTTATGCTTCATGGATCGTAACACTGCATAAGACACTGCTTTTTTCCAACTTACTTATCTCAGTTGATGGGTGAAATTGTGACTCCATCATAGGCCATGTTGCTAAAAACCCAGTCAGAAGTACAAGCCCTAATTCCCTCTTTATATTCTGTCCTCAATATTTAAGTACTTATTTATTTGGAAGACTTCTCTTTCCAAACATAGTAAAGTAGATGAGTGTTTAAGGAGGCCTATGAATTACTTTTCCCTATAATCCCATTTTAGAATAGTCTTTGTAAACAATAGAGAATTGAAATCGTTAAAAATATCAGGAAATCCTATAATAAAAGAAGGTGTGAATAGTAAAAGCTGTTTATTTCTCCCTAAAGATTGTGGCCTATGATTATTTTTATACAATATTTGTACTTCTAATTATGTCTTGTGCTAATATTATAATTATTTTCCATTCTTTGCACATACCTTGACTGATAACAGCTACTCAGAAGCATGCTTAGTGACAGCAGGAAAATGTTTGAATTAAAGATCTAAATTATGCTCATAAAGCCCATAGATAACCAAGAACTGGGAATCTCATTGATGTTTTCCACATTCTAAGCAGCTTAACTCACCCTCACACCTTTCTCATATTATTTGATAATGACCATATATATTATGTATATGGATGTACTACTTTACTAGAAATTATTATGGTAACATGTCAGATTTACCCAACAACTCTCTCTCTGAATCCTTTTTCATTCATCTCTTAACAAAAAATCCTTAGGAAATTTGATTCTTATTCTTAAATCTAAAATTTCAGGTTTCATTTGTGTCCTAGAGGAATCCAAATCCATTTTAACATATAGTTTTCAAAGTAAAATCCATTTAAACCATCCAAAAAGTTTTAATTTCTGTTTATAATAAATTTTACATTATGATAAAATAGAGATGGGTGGGGCTTGAGGGCATTGAATTGGATATTCTCCAAGGCTCCTTTCAGCTTAAATATACTTGGATTTTGAGGAAAAAAATTACTATTGCCAACTCTGACATCCCTGGAAAGAATAGACTGCTTTTAAGCATGTGGCAGAGTAATCTTTTGAATGTATTTTAACTTGTTCATTAATTTACTGAGGGAAAAATAATCTTTATATATTAGAGAAGGTGATCTTCTGTTTCCTGTAATCAGATTATTATCTATAATGTCAACTATTTAATATGTTTGTATAGCTGTTTAAGGTTTATGAAGAGCTTCTCATGGGCATTTAATCATCACAACCACCCTATAACAGATCTACCCTGAGGAAAGAGAAAAAAATTAGGATGAGACTGCAAAAGCATAAATGATCTAGCAAGATCACCAAGTTCCTAAATGGTGGAGTTGGTACGCAGAGAACTTTCTGAAAAATGTTATTACTGCAGTCTCTGTGTAAACATCATCCTGATGCATTCTTTTTTCTACCCCTAATATACATAGCAGAAATGTGTTCACTTTAAAATAATGTTACAAATATAATTTAATAAATATATTTTCCTTGTCAAATAATAGTGAAGAAAGAAATTCAGCAAAGTGTACAGGCCTATGCCAAACATGGAAGACTTGGTGGTAGAGAAGACTAGTGTCATTGAATAGCTTATAAGCACAACCTTATTCAGCCTAAAATCCCAAAAACCGTAACTGCCCAGTAAGAAAGTGAAATGGTCCTTGGAAATTTTAAACCACTCTTTTCTTATGAGATGAAAATGCTCATTGGCACAAATTTACCATCAAGGTCAACTTAATCCACATTAAGAAGAAACTGGGGAATAAACCTTGAGAGTGACCATGCTAATCATTCCCTTGACAAGATGAGGAATTCAAAACTTACCTAAGTTTTGAATTTAACTTAAGTAAGTCAGCACTTACTTCACACTGATAAGGTCTGTGCTATGCGGATTACTGCAGGGCTGATCTTCTAAGTCAAGCACAACTATTTCAAAATGTTTTTTTATGGCTTCTTTGCTTCATTTGAGGATGCAGGTTAAGATGCTTTATATACTTCTCCTGATGAAGCACATGATGTTTCTGATCATCCATGAATGTATTAATAGATGTTCATCTTTTCTCACATACGTATTATTCCTTGTAGAGTTAGCTCTTCCATAGTCAATGCAGTGGTAGACTCAACAGATGATTTTGTCTTCTTCTTAGATTGTTCCAATTACTGAGGTCTAGAAGTCTAGAAAACAACAATAATGTTCATTTGGTACTATCAAAATTAGTCTTTTTTGTGGTAAGTCCAGCACTACCCTAGTATATTCTGCCATACATTATGAACCAAAACTGTTCACCAGAACATAAAACAAATAACATAGAGAGAAGTCCAGCAGAATAAACTGTGTGCAGAATATCTTTGGAATAAGCTGATGAGAACTTGTTGATTGAGAATGCACAGTCTGCCACACTAATGTTCATAGCACATACATACATAATATATATAATACATATGTATTTTATATAATATATAAACACATTAAATATATTAAACATTTAATCTAGTTAAATATAAAATATATTAATAGATAATATGTTATATTAATATATTATGTTGAATAGTTATAAAATATATCTAAAATACATAAAATATACATAAAATATTTATTTGCACATATGCACAAATTTCTTACCTTTTAAAATCACTATTGAATGAACTCAAATTAACCAATCTATACTCAACTTTTACTGTGTTTTGAGGCCCTGAATTGGAGCCTGGATTATTGCAACCATTTTTACTAACTAGTCTCCTGTGTCTATTCTTGTGATAGCTTATTTTATGTGTCAAATTGGCTGGGCCACAGTGCTGAGATATTTAATCAAACATTATTCTGGGTATTTTTATGAGGTCATTTTTGGATGAGATTGGCATTACGTATATATTTTTAACTGACAAAGTTGTATGTATTGACCATGTTCAACATAGTTTTTGAAATATATGTGCATTGTGCAATGACTAAATCTAGCTATTAACATATTCATTACCTCACATGGTTATCATGTTTGTGGTGAGAACACTTTATATCCATTCTTAATATTTTTCAAGAACACAAAATATTGTTAACTACAGTCACCATGTTTTTTCTAATGGTGGCTCTTATAAGCAATGCTGCAATGAATACCTTTATACATCTTTTCTTGTATGTTCATATGAGAGTTTGTCTAGGTTTACATCTAGAAAATATTGTCACTTATTTGTGTTAGCAGTTTTACTGGATATTGCCAAATTATTCTTCCATGTAGCTGTACCAATACCTACTGTCACCAGCAATGTATGACAGGTTTTAATCCTTGCAAATACTTAACTCCTTAATTTTCAAGTTTTTGTAACTGGTAGATGAGGTTGAATATCATGTTGTATAGACATCCTTCTGATCATATATCAAGACTCAGGTTGGGGATTAGCTCTCTCGGGACATTTTTGCCAGTCTTATTCTTTGTGTTCCCTTGCACAACTCTAGCAGAGTATATAAAACAGTATTTTGAAATCATTTGTTTTCTCTCCTACTTTACCTACAGGAGTGTGATCTCGTCAAGGCTTGGTATCTATTCTTGTTTGCCTTCAAGTTACCAGATCACACAACAATGGCAAACACATGAGTATATGATCAATAAATGTTTAAGTGAGCAAAACCATAATAGTGAATAGTTCCAGGCTCAAAACAGGTTTGGGGCACATTTCATGGAGATTTTTGAATAACAGGGCATAAGAGAATGTCAGGATTGGCCTTCACACCCTTGGCCTTGTGTGGTCCTGGCCATAGCATAGACTTTTTCCATGTATTTCCAAAGGGGCTTGACCTTAGCAAGTCATGAAGGTCTAGATGTAGGAAGCATCATAAATATTACTGGTGAAAGTCATGATAATTTTATACCTACTATTTCAATGTATCATTTATTCAGGAAGAAGCACTCGCTGAATATTATCAAAGAATTTTAAGATTCCCAGAGAAGTCTCAAATAGTTTGAAACAAATTTTGGCTAAGCTCTGAAGACATGAACAAGATGCAAGTGTCTCAATATATTGAAATTCTCATTTATTCATGACAATGAGAATTTCGTGATGATAAGA
The DNA here is from genome assembly GCF_024542745.1 of Macaca thibetana thibetana. Lineage (NCBI taxonomy): Eukaryota > Metazoa > Chordata > Mammalia > Primates > Cercopithecidae > Macaca > Macaca thibetana. The sequence goes on from NC_065592.1 coordinate 71,657,173, forward strand.
ATGTGATTTAACTATTCTGAGTCTCAATTTTGCAATATGTAAGATTGAGATGATAACAGAATTTGCCTTATAGGATTGTTGTGAGGATTACATGCAATGATGCATGCAAATGCTTCACACAATGACTGAGACATTTAGTGCATGGACCAGGTGCTCAATACATGATATAGGGACTTTAATTATTATCATTGTTATTGTTGATTGACTTTCATCTTAAAGGGAAAAAAATGTCTCCTTTCTCATTCATATTAACAAATAGATCTTTAATTTAGAGGGAATCTTTTAATAAGAAAATTAAAAAAGGTATTTTCTTATCTCATTTTCTTTATGAAAATTGTCTAGTTATCCATTTAGATTTTGGCTTCAATCCATAACAAAAGATTATACCATAAGTGCATTAGAATTACTTTCTAAACCTAATCTGCCAAAAAACCTAGTCTGCTAATCAACATTTTCAGTACCTTCCAATTTTCACTTTCACTACGACACAAGCTAATATTTTTATTTGACAACATTTATTTAAGTATATACTAATTTCCTAGAGCTACTGTAAAAAGTGCCACAGACTTGGTTGCTTAAAGCTATAGAAATTTAATAATTTAATATCTCACAGTTCTGGAGTCAAGAAGTCAAAAATGAAGGTGTCCACCGGGCTGTGCTCTCTGAAGCCTCCATGGTAGGATCCTCCCTAAGCTTATTTTGTATAAGTATCTTCTTTTTTCTATAGTCATTGTATTCAGGAAATTCAAAACACATCAACTCTTCAAACCCATTGACTCAACCATGATGGGTTATTTGTGTAGAGCAGACATCATCAATAATATCATCAACATCATCATCATCGGCCATCATAACAACTAGCATTTTTCAGCACTCCTATGAATAACAAAAAGATTCAAAATTTTTAAGAATTATTTCTTAATAGCCCTATTAATATCATGTAATATTTCTAAGTGGTAGAACTAGACTTGAACTCTGAATGCTCTGTGAACAGATCCCATGATGTAAACCACTATGTTATACTATTATGTTAAAAACATTATGAAATTGCTGATATTCAAACGTTTTGCAAACGTTCAACCCAATACGTGTTACTATTTTTCAGGAAACAAATATGAATATGCTTAGGTTATACACATATGTCTAAGATATAAAGCTTATTGTTCTATAGGAAAAATTTCTGATACTATATTTTTCCAATTGGAAATTGTCATTCACCATCTAAACCTACTTCAGAGGACATTTAGCTCATCACATGAATATGTTAGCCAAAATGGTTCAGTAAGTAAAATTATTTGCTGTAGATAATTAGTGGAAAGATGACAGGCACAGTCAGTCAGTTGGCTGGGATGCCCCTATTCATTTTCAATGCCACTTTATTCTTCCTAAAAGATTTTATTTTGTATTGCCATGAAGGAAACAAGTGCCTCAAGTGGCATAAAATTCCTAATGCAGCTTACAAACTGTAAAGTTATCCATTGGGAATCAATGACTTCTTTACAGCTTTGTACTTTTATGTGGACAGCATAATCCAGTGAATTGGGACATGAATAATTGTCTTTGATTGTTGGGATGCTATGTAACAGAGTGGGAGAGGGAAAGTCCATGGTTCAAGTCCAGGCCTTATCATTTTCTCTTAATTGTATGACTTACCATTTCTGAACTTCACTGCCTTCTTCATTTTCCTTCACTGCACTAACATACCTTACAGTGTTATGACCCTATAGTTTTACTGCTACATTGAACAACACTTTACCTCAAGGAACTAATGTTAAAGGAAGAACGTATGGGACACAAAGGAATGGGTTCTGATCTTGTATTTAATCTACTATTAGGGTCACAGACAAATCATTTAGCCTTACTGGATTTCAGTATTCTTATTCATACACTGATGTTATGAACTAAATCTTTATGTTCCCCAAATTCATATGTTGAAATTCCAACACCCAAGATGTTGATATTAGGAGGTGGGGGACTTTGGGAAGTGATTAAATAATAAGTGTGGAACCCTCGTGAATGGATTGTATCCTAATAGAATAGACCCTAGTGAGCTCCCTTGCCCCTTCTGCCATGTCGGAACACAGTGAGAAGGTGCCATCTGTGAACCAGGAAGGCGGCTGTCACAACACCACACCACACTAAGTCTGTGTGCCTCCTTGATCTCAAACTTCCCAGCCTCCAGAACTTTGAGAAATAAATGTTTGTTGTTTAAGCCATCCAGTCTATGGTATTTTTGTTATAGTAATCCAGATGAATGAAGACAAGTAAAATAGTTGCATTAAATCCCATGCCCAGAAATTTCATGCATTTATTTTAGATTCATTATGATGTTGTTTTGCAGCAATAGAGCAATGAGACTGGGAATATAGAATTTTGACCAGGCAGGATTAGAAATTTTCCCGGAACAATTTGATTTAAATGAATTTGGTATAAGCACCTTAGTCAGTCTTACAACTGGGTGAAATAAAAACCTAAAGCCTTTGCCTTTCTCTTACCTTTAAATTCTGTGTGAACATGGTCTACAGAATCTATCAAACCTTCTTTTTTAATGACTATGTCACAACCTAATGTTAACTTATTTTATACCTGCAAAGGCTTTCTAAATGGTTTAGGCATATGAATTTCAAATGTTCTACCTCATTTTTTGCAAGTTTTTCCTGAAATTGCTGTTGATTTCTGGATTTCTATGTTAAAAAATGAGGAAAGAATGTTCCTAAATTTTGATAGCTGAATGTAACACTAAATGACACCAAGGTTGAATTTTACATTTAACTACATTTGCATTTAGATCAATGCATGTAGAGATATGCAATATTCTGTATACTTTCACCTGAATAAATAGGTTGTACTACATAATGAAACATTTCAGGCCGGGCGCGGTGGCTCAAGCCTGTAATCCCAGCACTTTGGGAGGCCGAGACGGGCGGATCACGAGGTCAGGAGATCGAGACCATCCTGGCTAACACGGTGAAACCCCGTCTCTACTAAAAAATACAAAAAACTAGCCGGGCGAGGTGGCGGGCGCCTGTAGTCCCAGCTACTCGGGAGGCTGAGGCAGGAGAATGGCATAAACCCGGGAGGCGGAGCTTGCAGTGAGCTGAGATCTGGCCACTGCACCCCAGCCTGGGCGACAAAGCGAGACTCTGTCTCAACAAAAAAAAAAAAAAAAAAAAAGAAACATTTCAGGCAATGCATGTTGGCCAATTTGAAAGAATCACATTTAATAAAACCTTAAATAACCCCCTTCAGGCTTAAAAACAAAACTATTAAGCTGCATATTCATAATATTTTATAATTTTTTTTAGATTTTTTTAATTGACAGATGTAATTGTAAATATTTATAATGTACATGATTTTTTGAAATCTATAATTTTATGTATCACTCCTTTGTGTTGTTAAATATAGCATATGTACAGAGAATGACTTTGATAGCTGGAAGACTATATAATAGCCTAGAAAAATTCCCTAGTTAGGAATCAGAAGGCTAGATTATCTTTGTTGGAAAAAATTAAAAAGTAATGCTCACAAATTAACTATATATAATTGATCTAATTTTTGTTTTAGTACAGTAGTTACTCATGTGGGATTCTTTCCAAAACCCCGGTGGATGCCTGACACTGTGGATAGTACCAAACCTTATATGTATTGTTTTTTCCTATACATGTATACCTAGGATTAAGCTTACCTTATATATTAGGTACAGTAAGAGATTAACAATAATAAATGATAATAAAATAGAACAATTATATCAACCAACTATGATTAAGATAAAATGAGTGCTTGAACACAAGCATTGTAATAGTGCAACAGTGAAAGTGAAAACTTAGCTACTAAGTGACTAAGAGGTAGGTAGCATGTATAGCATGGATGCATCATGTCACAGGTAAGAAAGAGCAAGACTGCCTGAGATTTCATCACTACTCAGAATGATGCAATTTAACATTTATACAATTTTTATGGCTAGATTTTTTCATTCAATATGTTCAAATGGCAGTTGACTTCAGCTAACGCAAGTCACAGTAAGTGAAACCTCAGATAAGTGGGGACTACTGTATTTTAAAAGAGTGAGTTTTTTATACTTGGCATGTAGGGACAGTGAACACATTGTCTTTGATTATTGAGAGACTATATGTAACAGAATGGGGAAAGAGTAAAGTCCGTGGTTCAAACACATGCCCTGTCGTTTTCTCCATGCCTTATGGTATAACGTTTCTGAACTTTACTGCCTTCATCTTCCTTCATTGCACTGCATACTTTTCAGTGTTAAGACTAGTTTTATCGATACATTGAACAATGCTTTAATTCAAGAAAATAATGTTAAAGGGAAAAAGTATTCTAACGTGTTTTGTCATTTATGCCTCTCTCCTGTGGCAGGACAATATTTTTATAGCCTTTGGACATAAGAAAACAGAGGTTTCGTGTGGCAATAAATTACATGGGCAATAAATTGCACAAGCACACAGAGATGCTAAGTAACGGAGTTAGGGCAGGAAACCATGTCTTCTGCTACCAGTTCAGTGTGACTACCTTCCCATTGCAAAGACTCACACCACACCTTGCTACCTCCTAGATCAAAATGGGAAGTGACTCAGGCACCATTAATTTCACTGTGGCTTTACAAAGTTGTTTTCAGCCCCAAGATGTTGAGGACTAAGTTGTTTCTAATCCCAAAGTTGGAGTCTTTTTTATTTTGTTGAAATGGAGGTAATGTTAATGATTGGTAGTCGTGATTTCTAACAATAAGATGGTTGTTTTAAATTCATCCAGGGTAGGACTTAAATCACTACAGGGTACTCTTGAAATATGAATGCAGCCATTCAGTATTATTAGGTGTTCTCCTATTACGATGGTATAGGGCCTACATGTAAGTTCCTGAGGTATAGATCTAAAACGCTACAACCTCTACACTGCTATTCAAATGCCTGCTCCTCATAATCATAACTACCTACAAATAAACGTTGGAACCTTTTGCTAAAAAAAAAAATGACTTTTTAAAAATGTGCTATTCCCCTTAGCAACCTCCACATCCCATAAGCTCAACTCTATAGTCATGTTTTCTACATTTACTGTCTCTGTTAAATCTAGTGAAATGGCAAATCTGTGAACCAGAAGTGAAAGACAAATATTTATATTCATTTTGCCTTGTCTTCAAATAAGGAGGTTGGTTAACTTGATTATCTCAGGCCTAATAATTCAAGAGCCACTAGAAACCACACCAAAACCGCACTTTTTGCTCTTCAGTTTTTATGCAGCACCTATTCTTGGATTTTCCAAGTAGGGTTCCATGAGAAAGTTAAGCCTTACAGAAAATGATTTGATAACACTTTTCTCAGTTCTTCCATTCTAGAAGCACAGGATAAAAGTTCCCTATTCCTTCCACTGGATGCCTTAAGGCTTAATTCTTCAGTAGAATGTTCCTTGAGAAGGTCTGCTAGACCTTAGGTTTTACAAGGAAGCAAAAAACTTAAACTATCTTGAAGATAGTGATAATGACTAGTGTTGCTTTCCAGATCATTAGATGCTTCATATATAGCAAAGGATGGCAAGTGCTGGCCTGTGGGCCATGTACTTTTGTAAATAGATTTATTTTTATGGTTTTGTAGGTGACTTTAAAATGTTGTTAACTTTTAATTTTCTGCGTACATAGTAGATGCATGTATTTATGGAGTACATGGGATATTTTGATACAGACATGCATTGTGTAATAATCACATCATGGAAAATGGGGTATCTATACCCTCAAGCATTTACCCTTTGTGTTACAAACAATTCTGTTACACTCCTTAAGTTATTTTTAAATGTACAGTTATTATTGATTATAGTCACCCTGTTGTGCTGTCAAATAGCAGGTCTTATTCATTCTTACTATTCTGTTTAAAATAGACCATCCCTCCCTCCCCACCTGCTCCACTGCCACTGCCCACTACCTTTCCTAACCCCTGGTAACCATTCTTCTCCTCTTTGTGTTCATGATTTCAACTGTTTTGATGTTTAGGTCCCACAAATAAGTGAGAACATGTGTGTTAGTCTTTCTGTGTCTGGCTTATTTTGCGTGTCATAATAATCTCCAGTTCCATCCACGTTTTCACAAATGACAAGATCTCATTCATTTTTATGGCTGAATAGTACTCCATTGTGTATATGTATTATATTTTATTTATCCATTTATCTGGTGATAGACACTTAGGTTGTTTCTAAATATTAGCTATTGTAAATGGTGCCACAAATGGGAGTGCAGATATCTCTTCAATACAGATTTCTTTTCTTTTGGGTATAAACCCCAGCAGCAGGATTGCTGGATCATGTGTTAGCTCTATGTTTAGTTTTCTGAGGAACCTCCAAACTGTTCTCTGTAGTGGTTGTACTAATTTACATTTCCACCAAAAGTGTACACGGGTTCCATTTTCTTCACATCCTCACCAGCGTTTGTTATTGCCTGTCTTTTGGATAACAGCCCTTCAGACTAGGGCTGAGAAGATATCACATTGTAGTTTTGATTTGCATTTCTCTGATGATCAGTTATGCGAAGTACCTTTTCATATATCTGTTTGCCATTTGTACGCATTTTTTGAGAAATGTCTATTCAAATATTTTGCCCATTTTTGATTGGACTGTCATATTTTTTCCTATAGAGTGGTTTTAGCTTCTTATATATTCTGATTATTAATCCTTTGTCAGATTAGTAGTTTGCAAATATTTTCTCCCATTCTGTGAGGTTGCTTTTCACTTTTTTTTTTTTTTTTTTTTTTTTTTTTTGAGACGGAGTCTCGCTCTGTCACCCAGGCTGGAGTGCAGTGGCCAGATCTCAGCTCACTGCAAGCTCCGCCTCCCGGGTTCCCGCCATTCTCCTGCCTCAGCCTCCCGAGTAGCTGGGACCACAGGCGCCGCCACCTCGCCCGGCTAATTTTTTGTGTTTTTAGTAGAGACGGGGTTTCGCCGTGTTAGCCAGGATGGTCTCAATCTCCTGACCTAGTGATCCGCCCGTCTCGGCCTCCCAAAGTGCTGGGATTACAGGCTTGAGCCACCGCGCCCGGCCATCTTTTCACTTTTTTAAATTGTTTCCTTTGCTTTGAGGATGGTTTTTAACTTGATGTGATCCAATTTGTCCATTTTTGCTTTGGCTGCTTGTGTTTGTGGGTATTCCTCAAAAAGTTTTTGCCCAGATGAATCAATGTCCTGCAGAGCTTCTCCAATGTTTTCTTTTAGTAGTTTTCTAGTGTGACGTCCTATATTTAAGTCATGATTTTCATATATGATGAGAGATATGGGTCTAGATTCATTCTTCTGCATATCCAGTTTTCCCAGCCCCATTTATTGAAAAGACTGTCTTTTCCCCAGTGTATGTTCTTGGCACCATTGTCAAAAGTGAGTTCACTGCAGGTTTTCAGATTTCTTTCTGGATTCTCTATTCTGTTGCATTGGTCTGTGTGTCTGTTTTTATGCCAGTACTATGATGGTTACTACAGCTCTGTAGTATAGTCTGAAATCAGATAATAGGATTCCTTCAGTGTTATTCTTTTTGCTTAGGATAGCTCTGACTATTCTGATTCCTTTGTGGTTCCAAGGAAATTTTAGCATTATTTTTCTATTTCTATAAAAAATGTCATTGGTATTTTGATAGAGATTGCATTGAATCTATAGATTGCTTTAGGTCGTATGGACATTTTGAGTATTGATTCTTCCAATCCATAAACATGGAATATTTTCCCGTTGTTTGTTGTCCTCTTCAATTTCTTTCATCAGAGTTTTATAGTTTTCATTATAGAGATTTTTCACTTGTTTGGTTAATTCCTAGGTATTTAATTTTATTTGTGGCTATTATAAACAGTATTACTTTTTTATTTCTTTTTCAGATTGTACACTGTTGGCATAGAGAAATGCTACTGATTTTTAGTGTTAATTTTGAATTCTGCGACTTTACTGAATTTATCAGTTCTAATAGCTTTTTGTGGAATCTGCAGGATTTTCCAAATATAAGATTATACCCTCTGCAAACAAAGATAATTTGACTCTTTCCATTCCAATTTGGATGCCTTTTATTTTTTTCTCTTGTCTGATTGCTCTAGCTAAGACTTCCAGTGCTACGTTGAGTAGTAGTGGTGAAACTGGGCATCCTTGTTGTGTTCCAGATCTTAGAAGAAAGGCTTTCAGTTTTTCCCATTCAGTATGATACTAGCTGTGGGTATGTTGTAAATAGATATACTGGTGCATATCAAAGCTCATGCTTTATGTACTGCCTATGGTTGCTTTCCCAAATACAATAACAAAATTGCCTGCATGATTGCAGAAGAGATTTCATATCTTGCAAAGCCTAAAATATCTACTATCTATTCCTTTAAAAAAAAAAAAGTTATATGACCCTTATCATAGAGTAAGGTCACCTATTTGACTGGTTTTCATTCCTCCCTAAAAATTATCAATAAAAGGAATAGGAAGACATTAGTAACAAATGTGCATAAATGCTCTTCTTTTTAAACTATTTGAAGTGTACATACACATTGTCTTTCCAGATATATCCTGAATTGTCTCCAAATGGAAACAGAATTTATTCAGTTCACAATAACAGCTACCAACTTTTTTAAAAAAAATTATAAAAACAATTGAACATCCTTTCCAATATAATCAGCACAACTTCCATTTTAACCTATTGTTTAAATCACATGTTGTTGGATATCTTATAAGATGGCAAGAGACTGGAGTTTTAGTTAAGTAATTATCTGTAATTTATATAAACCATGTCTTTATAAAACTCCTAATTATAACAACTAGCTTTCCTGTGTAGTTGAGGCATGAAGTGTGCATTCAAGCAATTAGAAAGACATTATCAACTGACTTCCACCTTCTTTTGGAAGCTGAAAGATATAGATAATAAAGTTTTTGACATTTTACATAAAAATAAAGTATGAGTGTTATGTTAAGATAATTATATCTTTGTCCATATTTTTAAGCTTGGAGTTTATCCTTTCACTAGCACATAACAAACAAAACTGGATTAGTTTACAAACTGTGCAGAACCAAGGCAGCTGAGAAGCTTCTGGATAAACTGATCTCAGCAGAGTGTTCAGCAGAGGAATGATTGATGGAAGCCTAATCATTTCTTTTATGCAGGTCAAATATTCACAACCCTAAAAAGTCTGCATATCTCAAGCATTTTGCAGTTTTTACAGCTTTCTGATCATCTACTTTTTTTTCCTCCTTAACATAAAATGTTTCCAGGACCCAACAGCTGGTGCTTGCTGGCTGAAGGAATGAACAGGAAGACAATGTGTTCACAGGATTATGGAACAGGCTGAGAGGAGAATTTATGCAGAGTTTTATAAGCTTAGTCAGGCAGAAAATAGATTGGAGTGCACAGAGGAAATAATGTGTCATTCAAAGCTCAGCTTACAGACACAGCCTTCATAATATAGAAGAAATCATGGGCTGTTCTTGCTCCTGCAACTTCAACTGTTACCTTGAAGTTTGGGTGAAATAGCAGAAACAGGCTGCACTGAGGTCTTACTCTTCAGTAGCTTTTATTGTTTGCCTATCAAAATCAAACCACAACCCCCACACTTCACCCACCTTACCCCCACCCTCACACATGCTCACGACTTAGAAACGTTCAGTAATGGCCAACACTCAAGCACTGTGATAACTGAGAAGTGCTAAAGAGAAATGGTTCATCCATAAGAATGAGGAGCATCCTCTAATCAGCATGACTGACCTTTGAAGCCTTTTTGAAAAAAGCTCTGATTTCCAGCAAGCTCTCTGGGCATTCATAACTTCACCTTCCTTTAATGAGCTCCCGTATGTCACTTGTAATTCATATAAGTGCTCTAAAATCCCCTAGGTTGTAGAGTGTATTTCATGCTCCTAATTTGAAACATAACACAACATGTCTAGTTAGTTGGTTGGAAATGACAATCATGTTTCTTTAACATCGTTCTTTCAAATGGTTTAGCTGGGTTTCTGTCATCAGAATGATGAATAATTTGATTCGTTTGTTTCTTGTTTCTGTTGATTATCTTGATTCTGTTTTATAAGCAAAATTATTGTCCTAAGTGCTTCTCAGCAAATGGCCTGACTAGTACTGTCTTGGGTTGTGCTTCTAGACACACTATTATGACAATATATTCAAAGTAACTATTTCACTGGTTCTCTCAAGGCTCAAAAATACCTTTTGTTCCTTCTAAATGGTCATTAATTTCCAGAAAAATAAATGGGAAAAAGGTAAAAGGGAAGAAGTTGAGAGAAAATGTTTAAAAGGTAATTACTGTATATTCTCCTTAAGCAGAAAGTGACTCAAGTTCCCAGCGCATAGTCAGTTTGTATGGACTTGATAGGTCCTGATAAATTCGAAGTTAGGATGTGCTTTCTCTAAAGTGCAGCTTTTATTTAACAGTGTCATTGTGATTTAGTTAGACAGCCACCCTTTTTACACTTGCCTCTGCCATGGAAGAAACAGAAATGCCTAAACTAGTTAATGTTCACAAAATAGCACACAACCAACACATCTATGGTTCATGTATTGCTAGGAGGCAGTGAGGAATCTCATATTACTGAGTTTGCTGCAAAAGTGTCCTCAGTAGGACCCGCCCAAACAGCATGTTTAAATATTTGTAGCAGATTAACATGGGCCACTCGTAGTGGTCAGTCACATCTATCCGTAGGAACATGTGTATATGTGTTCTTTCTCGAAACAAACAAAGCTCAGAGAAGATAAATTAATAAAACCTTTGGTGACATGTTGGGTGTTTTAAGATGGTATTTAGCCTTAACACTTTTCTGCCATTCCTTAGCAATGCAAGTCTAAATTTTATTTTCCATCTGAATCTGTAAAAACAGAATGGAGGTTCATGTTGTCATATAAAAATCACTTTTTCCAACTTCATTGTCTTTGTGGCGGTTTAAGGTACATAGTTATCACACTAATACATCAGCTGTTATTTAAATTGAGAAACATTAGCTGTTATTTAAATTGAATGCTGACTTGGCATTAAAAATCTATCACTGAAGTTTAGTTATTTTATTTTATTATTTTATTTTATTTTATTTTTGAGACAGGGTCTCTCTCTGTCACCCAGGCTGGAGTACAGTGGCTCCATCTCAGCTCACCTCCCAAGTTCAAGCAATTCTCCTGCTTCAGCCTCCTGAGTAACTGGGACTACAGGCACGCGCCACTACCTCCAGTTAATTTTTGAATTCTTAGTAGAGACAGGGTTTCATCATCTTGGCCAGGCTGGTCTCAAACTTCTGGCTTCACGTGATCCGCCTGCCTTGGCCTCAGAAAGTGCTGGGATTACAGGTGTGAGCCACTGTGCCCAGCCTAGTTTTTCTACTTACTCATTTTCCTTTCATTTTCTAAGGCATTCAAAGACCAATTTTTCTTTTAAAGATAGAGTGGCACCTTCTCCCTGACGGTTTAGTTGAAAGTGAACTATTTATTGGTGTCGTTACCTTAGCAGAACTGAAGGACAAAGCAGAAAAGGTTATGGTGACCTTGAGGTCATCCTGATAATGAAATCCTAGAGAAATATTGAACAAATATTATTGAATAATGGTGACACCTATCTACAGGTAGGTGGTATAGATTAACAAAGGTGCTCTTAAAATTCTTTAATATGGGTTGATGTAACATCAAGTGTTAAAAATAACCTACAATTAATATCAGGCAAGTTGTTAATCAAAACTTCTCAAAGAGGAGATGTATTAATTAAGTTTACCAACAACAGAGAATGATGCCAGAGCTTTCCTCTTTGCATACAGAAGTATGTAAAATTTATGTGTCTTTGTTGTGAGCCACAGACACTAACTCACTCTAGATTGATTAAGCAGAGAACTAATTTGTTGTAAATTTATTGGGAGTTCACAGTATCACCAAGAGAACTATAAAGAACCAAGTTTTAAAATGTGCAGGAACAAATGAAGTTTGGTAACAGACAGAATTACCTTCAGCTTCAAACTACAAATCCAGTCCTGTTAGGACACTGCTGTTATAGCCCATGAGTGCCAGATCCCCAGCTTACACCACTGCTGCTGTTGCCACCCCAGACTGGATACTACAGCTGCCATTGCCTATGAACTGAATATTGGTATCAATAACCCCTGACTCAAAGTCCAGGAAATCGGCTGAGTCTAGGTCATGTTCCTGTGCCCCACTTACAAAGGAGGCTGGAAAACCAAGTATCTGACATTTTCAACTTCTTTAGAATATGGTCGGTAGAAAATGGATTATGTCTGCCACCAGACGTCATAAGATACATGATTCCCTAAAAGCCTCCTAAGGAGGCTCAGATGTTGAATAGACCAAAAAAAAAAAAAAAAGAAAAAGAAAAAGAAAGCTAAGTGGCTAGTATTTTCTCTCAGGGCAAGCAAGTCTTAAGTTACTCGAATTTCTCATCTGGTACCTGCTGTTTTCCCTGCCTGGCACATCTTTCTCCTTTCTCTGGTGATATCAACCTCAATTTTGGGGGAGATCTGCATCTCTCATACTTCAAATGTAAGTCCGAGGTGACCTGCCAGTCTAACTGTTCTCCTGCCTCCTGGCACGTGATCCCAGTTGGAATTGTCCTAGTCCCAATCTTGCAGCCATAGTGGTTGACCCAGAGATGTTTATTTGATCTTGCTGGAACCCATCCACATTTCCCCTCAAGATTTTCTTCAGTAAAACTGGTAGGGAAGCATTTTGTTTCTTCTTTATGTATGAGGTAGTAAGAGTTACCTAAAGCTCTGGTTCCAGACTCACAGAGACAATCGGTCAGAGAAAATAAAACCAGTGTAGAAGAACACATAAAGAAGAGAGTTGTGGAAAGAGAGACCATCTTGGCGTTTCAGTTTCTAGGTCTACTCCCAATAGCCAGACCATGCATCGTTCAGTTAAATGAACCAATAAACTCCCTTTCATGCTCAAGCCAGAATGAATTGGATTTCTGTCATATCATCACCCTTCTAAGAAATATATTGTCCATTTTCTGCCAAGACAAAGGAGACCTAAAGTAACTTCTTGTGTTTTAGATACTTCTTGTTCAAATAATTCTAAGGGAAATGTAAACTTTTATTTTTCCTAGATAGCCAGTACAGTTGAGTAGGAGATTAACTGGGATTCAGGAGTCCCGGTTGTTCCTTCCAGCTCAAGCACATCACTGAACGTTTCTAAAGTTTATGTACTCCATTTGGATCATGGGTTGAATTAGGTGGTTTTAGAGATGACTTCCAGTGCTAGCTTTGTGTGAGTAGAATTTTCCAAATAATTCCTAATTGTGAATATATTTACTCATTTGAGTTCATGCCTCCTCAGGGTATAGTTCTGTTTCCTTATTAAAGAAAATGAAGGGTGAAACTAAGAAAAGGAATTCTTACTCTGCAGCCATAAAAAAGAACGAGATCATATCCTTTGAAGCAACATGAATGGAGCTGGAGGCCATTATCCTTAGCAAACTAACCCAGGAACAGAAAATCAAATACCGCATGTTCCCACTTATAAGTGGGAGCTAAATTATGAGAACACATGGACTCATAAAGGGGAACAACACACACTGGGGCCTCTTAGAGAGTGGAAGGTGGAAGGAGGGAGAGGATCAGGAAAAACAACTAATGGGTACTAGGCTTAATACCTGAGCGACAAAATAATCTGTATAGCAAACCCCCATAACACAAGTTTACCTGCATAACAAACCTGCACATGTACCCCTGAGATTACAATAAAAGTGAAAGAAAAAGAAAGGGAGATCTTTATGAATAAGAGTTACCTTTTTAAATACTTTCATATATATTCCTCCATTTACAATTTATTTGTTAAAGTTCTATCTTATAACAATATAATACTTCAGCAAATATTTTTGTGAAATAGTCACCATTTGCCTAGCAGTAAACTCCGTGCCATTGAGCTACACTTTGCCATCTTAAAGTTTTCAATGTAATTAAGAAGACAAGAAGTGCACTCAGGCAGAACATTTACAAATCAAACTCGGGGCAGTGCGCAAGCCATTGTGTGAGAAGGTAGGACCAGTTCTATTTCTGAAAGCTGGGGAATTTCTTCTTTAGCACTGAAAAAATAATAAATGAAAGCTTTTCAAAGACTCTGAACTCCTAAAGAATGGGCCCCAGCAAGCAACATTAACTGCAAGTCTACAATCTATTTTATGTTGAAATTTGAGTTTGGCTTGAAGGGAACATTTAATACTTTTCAGTGTTTTATTTTAAACAGATATTATGACTATGATTATGCTCATGTTATAGATAACCTTCCATTCTGTTCAGCTTTTAGAAATTCTAAAATATGTTCCTGCTACAATGATTTCAAAGTACAACATTTAAATCACTTCAAGTACAAAACCAGTTTTGAAAAAAAAAAAATTCGAGAACTGTTATTTATGAACACAGGCTGTGGTGGCACCAATTTCTCTATGCAAGAGTGTGGTTGAATATGTAAATTAGCTGGCTAAGATTCTACACTCCAATATAAATGTGCAGAATTTGTTTTAAAATTTTACACCTTTAAAATCTCTAGGATTTTCTAACTTAATTCATGTTTATTAAAGAACAACAGTACACCTTGGTGGGAGGAAAAGACCAAGGCATATGGTGTTGCTTTCTTGAGCCCATCAGCAGAAGACTCTGCCAGGCAGTATATGTCGTATGAAAATACCATAGTGTAAAAGTATCTGAATTCGAGCACCTCCTTTCAAATCCTGGCTTTGCTAACAAATTACCGTGGTCTCAACCTTTCCAAGCCTCCAATTCCGCGTTGTGAAAGCATAAACTTGAGTTTCAGAGCCCTTGCCCCTTGCATGGGCTTGTAAAGATTAAATGGCATTACTTAAAGAACATCTGTGAGTCTAGCACAGAGTAGATCCTCAGTAAATATTAGTTTTATTTTTCCTTTCTCTGAATTGTAGCTTCCTCATCTGGAAAGTAAGAATTTTTAAAACGCTGCCAGAAAAAAAGAAAAAATGCACAGAAAGTTTAACGTTACACAGAGAAAATGGACTGACCTCCAAACAGGTCCAGGTGACAATACATTGGAGGTTGGCACCACAGTCAACAGGTCAGCCCACCAGCTTTGAGCTCAGATATTGTAATTGTTAGTCTACACAGAAGGTCTACCATCACTTAAAAAGATACAACTTTCAATAGATTGGCTTATTACTGTTCTGCAAGCTCTTACTTTCCCAGCACAAAATATTCACAGGAGTAAACAAACAACATTGAGTCAAAATATTGTTGGGTGAACATGAAATCAAGGCAAGTTGGCTGAATTATCAGGGGTCAATAACTTCTTCCATAAAGGGACAGACAGTAAATATTTTTGGCTTTATAGACCATACAGTTTCTATCACAACTGTATCTGATCAACTCTTGTAGCAGAAAGGCATAGACAGTACGTAAACAAATGGCAATGGTTGTGTTCCAAAAAAACTTTATTTCCAAAAACAGGATGGTGGGCTAGATTTGGTCCCACTGGCCTTAGTTTGTAGGCCTCTGTGTTCGATGATTAGAGTCATTGAGATATGTGAAGTACACCTACCTTCACTGCAGACTTAATTCGCTACAGAATTAGATCTGCAGATAGATTTCATACCTGGGTTCTAAAGCTAGTGAACCCATCCCTTAAGTGGGGTAGGAATTCCTCCACTACCAATGTTTGTTTCTCAGCATCTCATATTTCCATTGCTAGCTAACAGTCCTTCTGATTGATAAGTTCTCTTCGTAAATACAAATAACTTCAGTTATGTTCCAGGGTTGGCCTTAGCCTAGAGGTCATTCTACCGTTTAAAGTATAGCTTTGTACAGCTATCCGTGTGTATAGCTTGTTGTATGAAATGTATACAGCTAGGCTTAGATTCTTTTTTTGTTTCATAGCTTAACTCTCAAAACATAATCTTATTTTATTTTCTACTTTAATATTTTGGGGGAGATAGGAGTGCTCACCACCACACTACGCTATTTACAAGTAATACTCATGATATACAGCAAAAGTTTTTACAAAAGTAATTGGTACTCAGTATATCAAACACCAAAAAACCTTCCTGGCAGGGAGAAATTTTGAAATTAAAAAAAAAAAAAAAAAAGCTATCGGCCGGGTGGGGTGGCTCACGCCTGTAATCCCAGCACTATGGGAGGCCGAGGCGGGCGGATCACATGAGGTCAGGAATTCAAGACCAGTCTGGCCAACATGGTGAAATCCCATCTCTACTAAAAATACAAAAAACTAACTGGGCGTGGTGATAGGCGTCTGTAATCCCAGCTACTTGGGAGGTTGAGGCAGGAGAAGTGCTTGAACCCAGAAGCGGAGGTTGCAGTGAGCCGAGATCATACCCCGAATTCTAGCCTGGGCAACAAGAACGAAACTACATCTCAAAAACAAAACAAAACAAAACAAAAAAAAGTCATCACGAACATTGAACAGATATTAAATTAGCCCCACTTAAAATGAAGAATTGTGTTTGTGTACATGTTCAGTTTGTGTACATGTTTGTATACATGTTCATTGTACATGTTCAGTACTATCAGCCTCTGTTATTTCTATGTGGGGGTGTTTAAAAGTACAGCGAAGGGGGAGAATTTTGCTGAGGAAAGTAAAATGAATATAACTGAGACTAAGGAAAGGTGATGGACCAGCCAGCGTAGACCAAACTGTCCTGTGGTAGGTCCCAGCTGCCCAGCTGGGCTCATGCTCCCTAATGTGCTATTAAACATACATTACCTTCTCAGTTTCTCCCCACCTGCCCACCCACAATCTTTTTTTGATTTCTTATTCAGCTTACGTTGTGTGACTAGTTGGAAATATTATACATCCTAGAGGATTTTGTATCCAGACATGGAAGAGAGAGTAGGAATGTAGAAAGGGGAAGGGAACAAATCTGTAGTTAGCATTTGCTGTAGGTTTTCAATATTTTATTTATTTTATTAATTTCAGTCTTCTACACAACGCCGTGAAGTTATTCCCATTTTATAGATGGTGAACTAAGTTTTGAAAAAGTTAATTGGCTTTCCCAAAGTTGCATGGCTCAAACCAGATGCTAAACCATACATGCCTGCTTCCCAAGTCCCTGCTCACGCAGTCCGCCAATGCTGGCTTTCACTGTGCTCCCAGGTGCCCTGAAATAAGACCCTCCAAGAATCTGGCCCTGGTGAAAAGCCTACTTATTCCACTCTTCCTAGCTTATTTAAATGCTTAATCCTATGATATCTTTGGACTTCCCTGTGGCCATTTTTGCTAGACAGCTTTCTGTACCACCTGATAAATCTTTTTAAAGAAGGGAAAAACAAAGGGAATCATTCCAAGGGTACTTTTACCTTAAGCCCTTAGTAATGGAATAAGACTGATGGCTCCTGATGAACAATCCTCAGAGTTCAATTAGCAGTTGAGAGAGTAATTTTTAGAGCAGGGAATCCTCTTCAGAGCTCTGAAGTTTTACCATGTAAGCATGCTCTGTCCTAGAGCAAACTAGCTCTGCCATCCATTATATTTATAAAGAGTACGGCTGAAAAGTTCACCCTAGAGAAGTTCATCTTAATGGCTGAATCATTACGGTGAGGTTTGCTAACACAAACCATTGTCTCTATATCCTTTTTTCATTCTATTTCAGTCCTTCCTCAGACTCTTTATAGGATTAAAGTGACATATAAACATACATTTTACGAAACTTTTGACAAATCAGGTAACCTCCCTTAGCTTCAGTTTCCCTACCATAAAATGGAGGATTTGGACTAAATTATCTCTAAAATCCTTTCCAACTCCCACACTCTGGGTTTGTTTTAGCTTGAGATACACGTTGTTAGGCTCTGTAGTTTGTCCTAGATTTAATTCCAGATTCCAGGCACGGAGTGAGTTACTTCCTGATATTAATGGGTTTCTTAAATGTACATACCATTGTGTAGATGACATTTTATTTTTAACCCAGTACCCAACCTTGTAGATTGCATTGTGGAAGCGTACATTTTTGTGCATTTGTCCTCAAACCAATTTAACTTTCATTTTTAAGGAGAGTTGGAAGCATCCCAGTTCATTGAACTATGAGAAAGTACAGAATGACCAAAGTTGTTGATGTTGGGTGTATTCTGTTGCTTTATTCTTGTCAAAACTTGAGCAGGCTCAACCAAGAGGCATTCTGAGATCTCATTAACAGGGTGGGATATGTGTGTATCAGGGGAGAGAGGTAAGACATGGGGACAAACAGGAGAGGAGGAAGGGAAACTATTAAATATAATCTTAATATTAGGGATATAAAGATAAAGAATACATTTTAGAATTTTCACCTAGCATCTTTGTCTAACCTATTCTCCCTCTCTGCCATAGAGCTCCTTTATACCTCATACTCAGTTTCCTCTATTAACATCTAACATTAGAGTGGTACGTTGAATTGCAATACAATTAATAAAGTACTATTGACCCATTATTATTAACTAAAGTCCATATTCTATTCAGATTTTCTTAATTTTTACTTAATGCTCTTTTGCTATTCCAGAATCCCATCTAGGATTTACATTATATTTAATATCATGTATCCTTAAGTTGCTGTTGGCTATGACAATTAAGACCCTATATTTTTAACAATCACTTCCTTTTTGTCTTAGTGTCTTCACTTGCTTATTTTATTTTCTTTATGTAAGCTGTCTTAAATTCCTCCTCTACTTAGAAGAGCATTAATTATTTACTCTTTTGTTTAGGAAATGTTCTGGAAATCCCTAGTTTCCACACAAACTGCCAAGTTTTTTTTTTTTTTTTTTAATTTTCTGAAAATTTGCAAATGAGGAAGGCAATCCTAGCCAGAGGCCAATAAGAATTTATGATTATTGAATCAAGACTTTCCTTGGATGCCAAAAGGAGAATAATCTTTATTAGTGAGTCAGTCAGTTGAAACTCTTAAATCTTACACACTTGAAAAACAACCTAGTGAAGTTTCAAAAGAGGTAGGCACATTCGTTGAATGCTTATAGGCACACAAATATATAGTTAAGAATAATAAAGCACACTAATAGTTAAAAACATTAGCACTTACGCTACCATCATAAGTCTTCACATATCTTTCTATGTTTCAATATGTTTCTCCCAACCCAGAAATTCTCTCCACAAATGCTGTAGAGAAAGAAACACCTTCATTGTTGAATAAGCATTAAACCAGACTGTCATGTGCATTACAGGCACTCCACTAAGAAAGCGCATGGAAAGGAAAAAAAAAAACAAAATCTCACCCTTCTCTATAGCCAAGCAAATATACCCAATTACACACATATTTTCAAGATAAACAATAACTAGTCCTCAGGTTAGAGGACTTGACAGCACCACTGGGCATACAGTCCATCCCAACTTTACCTGGTAATTGAGGTGACCATCTATGTTACCTAACTGGCTGTATCCAGAGGAGAGAGGAAGCAGGGGAAGAACACCTTATGACAGGAGGGAGGTTTATAACTTGGAGCGTGGAGCCAGCTGATGTTAGGCTCCTGCCTTCCCGTGGAAAACTGTAAGATGGGGGCACCATCCCCTTTGATATTTACATTTCAAAGAGATGAGTCTCGGGTCTTTGAAAGAGACATTCCTAGATAATAAAGCTGACAAAAGGCTTATTTATGTCTAAAAAGATACATTTCAAAAAGACAGAGAAGGTGCTTTATATACAGGTTTTCTACAGTACACGTTCTGACCAGGAGGAAAAGGAAATAGCTCTTATTTTAAGCAGGAGGAATTAAGCCTCCTGTTTTTCATTTCTTTACATCCTTACACTAGGCAAAGATTTCTTTTTTCATTCATGCAAAAGTGTTCACTGAGCAGAGGACCACAGACATGTGCCAGACTCTATGCTAGACACTATGAATACAAATATTTAGTGAGATGCAAAAAATCCAATCCCACACTCCAGAAGCTCACCATCTAGGAATCTAGACTCTATGAGCCACAGTATCACCTTAGTTCGCTTACAGGTCCCCAGAAGTCCCTCCTGCAAAGAGATGAGAAATCTGAATAACTCAGACCAAGATTTCAGACCGCACCAGGCACTGAAAGTTCTTGGTTGGTTCAGAGAAAGGCACCAAATGAATATTTGTGCATGTTGAAGTTATTTTCTACTACTAATAAGTAGCATTCATTGAGTGGTATTCCTGTCCCATGCACTGCATTGCTGAGTCTCACAACATCCCTGTGAGGTAGATGTTATTTCTATTCCCATTTTACAGATGAGTCTGGGCAGACGGATATCTCTCCTCTAGACACAGAGCTAGTAAATGGGGAGCTGTGATGTGAACACGGTTAATCTGACTCCACAGTCTGACTACACTGTAGCCACTATGTATGAATGTAGATTAGGAAAAAAAAAAAAAAGCCATCACCACTGACTGAGCTCTTTATCTTATAGAATTATGTACAAGCTCAGTAAAAAAAAAAAGGCTACCTCAAAAAAGAATCCTTCCCTATGTTTACAATGCACTTCACCATCTTCAAATCAGTTGTTCTGCCTAGTTTCGTTTGATGTTCACAACAACCTTGGGAGACACGTAGTGCAGGTATTTTAAACCCAGGTTAGGCATTGAAAAACCTCAGACTCACAAGTTAAATAACTTGTCCAACATCAAACAGCTAGTGAGTGGAAGAGCTGGAACTCCATTCCAGAGCTCATAACAACTGTGGTTACTTGTGGCATGAAATTGGAAAATCCCAACCTGGAGATAGATACGCTGTATATGGATTCCTAACAGAGCTCTAGAGATTCCAGGATTCACCTGTATTCTACTGCTCTGTCCCAGAAGACAAGCCAGAGTAAATGTTAGTTCTGCCAAATCTGGCACACTGTGCAATACTCACTCAAGTATGCCTTTGTTTTCCTTCGTGTGACTTGTAAATAAAATTCCATTTGCTTGATATTCCCTGTGGCTAAAGAGTAATGTTAAAGCCTTTCAAGCTTATTTCTACTGTGCTTCCTGGAGAATTTTGTATACTACTTACCCCAAAATGGGCCCTGTTCTGCAGTTTTTATTCAGGTAAAACTAATGGAGTTTCCCCCAGAGTGAGGAATGTGTAATCAATCCTATTGTTTGATTTCAATGGGTTATTATGGGTGGGAGAATTGTTATACCAGAGGCAATTTAGAAAATCAGGTACAATTGACTCAAGTCAATTCACATACTGCAGTCCCAACAGCAAAAAGTCATGGTGTTTCACGCCTGAGATAGCGTAATCATCAAATGAGACCACCTGGGCAACTAACTAAACCCAAGAGAGAATAAAAGAATAGAGACAGAGAGAGACAGAGAAAGAGAAGGGGAGGGGAGAGCAGGAGAGAGGTTGGTTTAAACACAGGCACATTCAGAATTGCAGCCAATCAAAGAAGGGAAAAATAATTTTCCAAATATCTATCTCTAGTATTTTCCAAAAGATATTCACAATCAGAATCATCTAATGATGAATCCTTTTATAGACTCTCATGTGGCTGGCCTTGCATTTAATATTTGTGTGTATTGCGGTTGGATGTTCTTCTGACAAAGTTGGAAAAATTCCCCTTTCTGAGATATGGGAAAGATTGGAAAGCGCTGAGTGGAGCAGCAGAAATTGTGATTCCAGTCTGAACACAGCCATTAACTTTCCTTATGTCTTGGACAAGTCAGCTAATTCTTAGGCCTATGTTTCCTCCTCTTTATGAGACTTTGGATCATATCTTTTCTAAAGCCTTCTCCAGCCATAAAGTTTGGTGTTTCTAACTCTGTCACACATCCTTGGAAAAGGGATGCACTGTGGGAAAACACTGATATGATTACTGCCAAATTGTGTGTCATGTCTATGGACTATACCCAGTGAGCCAAATGAGAAAAGAAGGTCAAGGGAGAACAGAGGGAAAGAGTACAGCTGCCCAGGCCAGCATACAAATGCATCTCCATTAGGAAAGGATAAGTACATGCGCGAGCACTACAGATGGCGGGTGATTAGTATCGTCTTTGCAGTGAAAGATAATGTAGCCCACATTTCAATAATATGAAGTGTATCTGCTGGTCTGAGAGTCCCTTACAGAGAGGTTTCCCTAGTGCACATGGGGAAAGGACAGGAAGGCAGGCTGGAAGGGAAGACACCAAGATATTTGTACAAACCAGCTAGGTTTATAGATATTGTCTCCGTATCTTCACTGCAACCCTAAGAAGTCATTAATATAAGCTCTGTTTGCAGGAACTTGAACTTGGAAAGATTAAGCAATTTAGCCAAGGTAAAAAAAAATAAAACAAAACCCTGGTAAGGGCCAGAGCTGGGATGCAAACCTTGTCTGAACTACAAAAGTGCTTCCCAACACATTTAATATGCAGAAAATGTCACGTCCTTTTAATCATATATTTTTTTTTCTAGCACCAATTTCTCACTCCTATTTATGCATCTTTTCAGAGCATGACCCAAAGGTACACAACATTGCCTGCAGTCCTTGGGGGCAGGGGAGGGAGAGACATTCATTTTTGTCTCCATTTCCTTCCCTCATAATGATTTTTGCTTCATGACTGCCCATTTCATCCATTTCAGCTTATTAAAAACAAGGCCTCTCTGTTTTTGTATAATGCTGTTTATATTGTTGGAAGTTAAATATCTTTAACGGTTCACAGGCAGGCGGGTGTCGGTGCTGAGAGCTGTGTCAGCATGAAGACAGCAACGCCACACCATGAAAAGCAATTGCAGTTTTGAGAAGCTGCAGCTATTTGCAATCCTCGTTTCAAAAAGATCACTTTCAGAATGTGGCGTTGGGTGGAAATGGATGCAGTCATCATTTTTAGGGGCTTTGTTGAGCTGTAGCAGCTGGGAACTCTCTTTTCTCATCTCCTACAACCCACAGACCCTCACGCGAAACAGGAGGTAAAAATGCCGTTGTCCTTAAAATAAAACTTGGCTGTGTGGCTACATATTTTAAGAAAATTTTTATGGAAAAAAAAAAAAGCTTTTTATAATGAAAAAAAAAAAAAGATTACAGGAGTTCAAATAAAACCTAACCAGACATGAAAAATACGTGTTTATCCTTAATAAATATAAAAGAATCAAAATCTGTAGATAAGACCAATAGGTAGTCTTCCATTTAGTAAAATGGCCCATTTTTTGACTTTCCAATTCTACCATCCTTCTGCCCTTGCTCAAATACCAGCACCTCCAGGAAGCCTCGTCCCATTTATTCTATGAGGCATTTTTTGTTCTTTCACCTAACTCCTAATATGTTTTTATCTGAGCACTTTTGTCAGGTGTCTCTTTCCTATTTGTACTCTGATTATTTGTGCATGAATTTTGTCTTCACTACAGGCTCCTTCAAGAAGAAATTCACACTTTCATAATTTATATATACAACATTCCAGTCACTGATGGACTATGTATATAATGGTAGTCCCATAACATTATAATGGAGCTGAAAATTTTCTGTCTCCTAATGGTGTCATAGTCATCGTAATGTCATAGTGCAACATATTTCCTTCTGCATGGTTGTATGTGTTTAGATCCACAAATATCATTCTGTTACAATTGACTACAGTATTCAATACAGTAACATGCTATACAAGTTGTGGCCTAGGAACTATAGGCTCTACTGCATAGCCAAGCTGTGTAGTAGGCTATACTATCTAGATTTGTGTAAGCACACTCTATGATGTTCACACAACAACAGAATTGCCTAACAATGCATTTCTCAGAATCAGTCACTGTCATTAAGTGACACATGACTATATTCATTAAACAAATGTGATTTGACAGTCTACTAGGTGCGAATGGCCTTTCAGGTGTTCATAATATAAATACTAGTTAAGTATTGCTCGTGGTTCTGTTCCTGGCTCTGCATCAAAGAACTGTCAACAAGTCACCACATGAAATCTTACTGTCACCCTTGAATTCCACATTCAATTCTACCAAGATGGTCATCAAGTCTCTATCATCAATTTAACCATTCCCCCTATTTCTACGTCCATTTTGCCAAAGTCTTAAGTACGTTCACTCCTGGATGTCCCACCATTATATCAGATTCAGCCATCTACCTGTTCCTTATGTTCTTCATTCCACTGAGAGATTAATCATCCTCAGAACTCCACCACTACATATGAATAAGAACCAGTTCCTTCCTCAAGGATCTTAGATTTAAGTATGGAAAATAGACATGTAAACATGTGTATAAATTGCAATCTAGAGTATGCAGGATACATATTGGATTCATTTATATAACCTTTTAAGTATCTTAGCACCTTGTTGAATTAATAAAGGTGGATTCCACTCTTAAACAACAGTAAAGGTTCTACAGAAAAATAATGGATAAAAACTGGTGGAGAAATAAAAAACCAATGATGACATATGGATTCTTGGGAGAAACGTGACTTTTGACAGTCCAGATCAATTATTCCTGCTAACCTTAGCCCTAAATCTTTCTTTATTGGCTCTGTTTCCTTTATGCATGGTATATTTTAAGCAGTAAGGGCAGTCCTAGAGAGGCAGCCAGATGGAGTACAAAAACATAGCTTTCAAGTTAGGAGACTTGGTATGTACAAAAAAAAGATAATATCAGTCTGTCTGTGGTAAGTGTTGATTGAGGATGCAGATATTAAATGCTACAGTAAACAATAAGTCTGACCTTCTTCAGAAGAAAATTTATTTGATAGGTATACTTACCAGTGAATGAGAAAAGAACAAAGATACCTGTTTAAAAAAAAAAAAAAAAAAGGGCCCAAGTGTGGCCCATGTGATCCAAAGGCAGTAAGATAAATCATGGAACATCTGCTGTTTCTGAGATTTCATGGTTGAGGGTTGCATTCCTGCCAGATAGTATATTGATGCTAAATAATAAAATGCCATCTACATCCTTTCATACATTTCCTATTAGCTAGTTCTTTCTCATTGTCATTTTTTTCTTCCTTAGGCTCCATGATCCTACACTATTCTCTTCCCATTTTCTTGATTGATCCATTTATCTTTGTAGATCATCCATTTTCTACATCCTTTCATACATTTCCTGTTAGCTAGTTCTTTCTCATTGGCATTTTTTTCTTCCTTAGGCTCCATGATCCTACACGGTTCTCTTCCCATTTTCTTGATTGATCCATCTATCTTTGATCATCCATTTTCAACCATCAAATATCAGTATTTCCCATGGTTCAGTTCCTGGCTCTGCATCAAAGAACTGTAAATGAGTCACCACCTGAAATCGTACTGTCACCCTTGAATTCCACATTCAATTCTACCAAGATGATCATCAAATGTCTTTCATCAATTTAACCATTCCCCTTATTTCCACATCCGTTTTACCAAAGTCTTAAGTACGTTTTCTCCCGGATATCCCACCATTAAATCAGACTCGGCCATCTACCTGTTCCTTACATTCTTAATTCCACTGAGATATTAATGATCCTCACAACTCCACCACTACCGTACATTCTAGGACTTACAACTCTCCTCACCAAAGAGGTTTTCCCATCAAATTCCATCACCATTCTGCTTGCCTCCTCAGTTTACAGTCTCAGGCATATTTGATCCCTCCCTTTTCCTGTCTCCATGCCTAGTCACTGGAGTTAATTATTCTGAAAGTCTTCTTTTATAATGTCTCTGGCACTAGGAACAATTTAAAATAACATTTTGTTGAGTGCAAGTAGCCAGGCACACAAGAAAGTGTACGTTGCTACCCAATTTTTCCCATTGCCACCTGCTTTATCCAGCCCTTGTTATCTCATGTGTGGTGCCTTGAGTAGGTTATCATTTTTTAAATTTCTAATCTCTAGCCTCTCCTAACCAGTCAGCACTTTTTAGTCTGATTCCTTTTCTTAAAAATACATATTTAATAACCTCAACCTTCCAACAGTTACTCAATAGCTTGACACTGTCCAACAGAAATATAATGCAAGTCACAAATGTGAACCATGTATGTAATTTAAATTTTCTAGTAGCCATACTATAAAACGTAACTATAAATATGTGAAATTAGTGTTAATAATATTATATTTACCCAATATAGCCAAAATATTCTCATTTTAATAGATAATAATGACTAACATTAATGAGATATTTCACATTATTTTTCATACTGAATCTTCACAATCATACATCTCAATTCTTACTAGCCACAGTTGAAGTGCCCTATAGCCATATGTGACTAGTGGCTACCATATTGGACAATGCAGCTCTACAAAATACTCTGTGCCCCACATTTTCATTCCTTGCTTATGCTTCTACTTTTATATCTGTCCTCCTTCCAACATAATTAAATACTAATAATATATATGGCTCTCTCACTTAAATTCTAACTTGCCTGGGCAAACTTCCCCAACCATCACAAGACTGTGATTTCATCTCATGAGATGCATTAGCTGTACCACTCAGCTGGCATTTCCCATGTGCTACTTTCTGTAATTAATGCATGAGAACTGCACCCTAGCCAGATTGCCAAT
The DNA here is from genome assembly GCF_024542745.1 of Macaca thibetana thibetana. NCBI lineage: Eukaryota > Metazoa > Chordata > Mammalia > Primates > Cercopithecidae > Macaca > Macaca thibetana. The sequence goes on from NC_065592.1 coordinate 71,683,531, forward strand.
ATCTTGAAGACTAATTCTTCTCTCTGTACCTCATATCACTTAGTATAATGTCTTTCATAGAGAAGACACAGTAAATATTTGTTGATGGAGTGATGATAAAATGGAGTTACTATAGCATAAATAAATAAATAGACTTTATTAATCAAGTCTTATATAATTTATCAACTGACTGTGATACCGCACTATACTGTCACGAATATAATTGTTAGTTTAGGTTTCTGGGTTTTAGTAAATATTTATTTTCTGAAATGTAATACATTCCTGTTTTAGAAGGACAAATGAAATATCAGAAATTTAAAAGTAACACAAACTAAATAGAAAGTCAAGTGACCTGCTATAATTTTAGCTCTGCAATTTATTTGTATATGGAATGGTGAGAATATTGATAGCTGAAGTATAGTGAGCATAATAGTATTATGAAAGACATAATTTAGTGAGCTTCAAAAAATATTGTCTGATTATCTTATCAGTATGGAAGAATTCTCAGAAACATATTTAGAAGATTTAATAAAAGAATGTGTTGGAAGAAAGTGATTTGATAAGGGATATCCAACATCAATTTGTGATAGGGAGGTTTTGTGCAATTACTCTGTCGATGTGTTGAAAGGCAGTGGCAAATGCTTTGTCAGGGAATGGTAAATGCAATGGTGGGGTATACGTTTACTTACACAAGGAGCCCTTGATGAGATTTCACACAAAGAATTACAGATTAAAGAAATGAGTCCTGGTGTAGAGGATAAAGAAACTAAATGTGGCTAATATTTTTTCATCACAGGGGATTTTTTTATGTTATCACCATTTTATATAACAAGAACTGTTAGTACACCAAATGGCAGTTAGTTTGAAGGGCATGATTCAATAACATAAAAATTTAGGATAAGTTTGACAAAGCAGATCTTATGTAAAATGTAAAATAAATGAAATCTGTACTTAGAGATAACAAACTTCACCATCACTAAACACCCTGTTCTCCCTTTAAGCCTAAGTATTCCCGGTTACAACCCATATCCTCTCCATGATATGTGATAGGATTTTTCAAATGTACTCTGATTTTATTGAGACCTCTTGATAGATAGCTCTTGAAGATTTTATGATACAAATATGCAGTATAATAACTGGAATTAGGGTAATTAACTGGGTTGAAAGCCCCACATCAACACTTAATATTATACTATACTCTTCCTGTTAATAATATTGATGCTGAAATCCAAAATTTATATTTACGAGAGTAATTTAGAAAAAAAATGATTTTTAAACTCGATCAGTATTTTTAAAAACTTCCATATCACTACAAACAAAATCCCAGTGTTTGTATAGTGTACCTGTGCATTTTCCATGTAACAGCTTTTGTCAAATGGATAAAACCCTGACATGCAGATATATACATTGTGTATCTATCTATTCTTCTTAAAATTAAGGTTATTGCTAATTTAAATGCAGGCAGAGAGCCTTGTGGGGGAACAAATTCTTTCTTGGTTGATCGTTACACTTGGCAAATCCACCTGGAAAAGCAAAGAGGGAAGGTAGTAAATGAGCTGGACAAAATTCAGAATGTATGCCAGATGTCACGCAAGAAAGCTGAAGTACAATCTGAAATAGTAATGGGTGGAACACCAGACATAGCAGGTGCCAGAGCCAAGGATAGAGAGGGGAGTATCCAGTGAAGGAGAAAAGCCGTAACTGGGAGAAAGAAAACAGCACTCCAGCAGAAGGCTCAAACAGACAAAAGTAGGTTTAAGAGATGAAGCTCTGGCTGGGGAGATTCCTTCCTGGAATGTGAATTGAAACTTGCTTTCTTTGGCTTATAAGGCTAAAATGTCCGAGCAGGAGAGTCCAGCTTAGAGAAGAGAGGTTTGGAGCATGGGTAGGTAGAGAAAGAGAAAGCTATAAAGGCGTCTGTTAATCATAGTTCTTATGAAAATAAAGCAGTTTGAATTTCAGAGATCTAATTCCTACATGAAGCTATTAAATCTTGTAAATGCTTCTTCAGCATTCATGTTGATGCAGAACACTGGCAAATGCCTTTAAGAAGAAATAGAAACCAAAAAATCAAGAGCAGGAATCAACTTTGGGCTTAAAAGATGAAAAACCATTACCATTATGGGCAGCAACAAAACATACAGAAAATAAAACTGAACAAACCCTGGACAGGAAACCAGACTCCATGACTACCTTGCTGTGTCACATTTAGACAAAGAAAGACAGTTTCTTAAACTATCTAATGGATAATAAGCTTGATCTTTATTGTATTCCTCATTATCGTCATGGTAGCTCTCTGTTACCTTACTATGGTCAACTTACCATGACTTACAAAGCCTTACATAATCTAACATCTGGCCTACACCTCTTCTCTTACCTGTCTTAAACCAGGCTTTTCATGGCTCATCATGCTCCAGCCACACTGGACACATTTGTGTTCTTCAAGCACTAAAGCTGGTCCCTGTGCCAGAGCCTTTACATGTATTTCTTTTTCTAGAGGTCTTTACCCCTTCCTCTTGGCAGGGCTGTTCTTTCTTTTGCTAAGATCTCAGCTCAAATTATCAGCTATCTATAAGGCCTTCCTGACTATCCTCTATAGTATTACCCAACACTGCCCATTCACTACCACAATACACTGTTTTATTTTTTCATGGCACTTAGTTCTCGTTGAAATTATACATCCATACACTTGTCTTACTTTCTTTTCTTTTCTTTCTTTCTTTCTCTCTTTCTCATTTAGTACCTGTTACCCATTAGCATAAAATGTTTATCTGAGCAGACTATAATTCCTAGTGTCTAGAAAAGAACTCATGGTAGATGCTCAAATATATGTGTTGAATCAATAAATGATGAAGTAAATATTAAGTGCTAAATATCCATTACATTTCTTTCTAATCACAGCAGTTATGAAAGATAAGTATTATTTTCTTTTTTATATCTATTTTACTGAAAAGGAGACTGACTTTTTTGAGAGATTTACTTGCCCAAGATCATGTGACTACTAAATATGTCCTGAAAACTCATGCTTTTTCCATTACAATATCTTCCTTACCCACTCCCAAATTATTGTGAGTATTACATGAGATAGTGAACAGACTAAAAAGCATTATAATAATTTGAGAGATTTTCTTTCAGTTCTCCTCTTTGTTGGTGTGGCATGCTTCTTTGCTAACCACTAGTGAATATTAACTAGTTTACAATCTTTGAAGCTCCATGGGTTTTCTAGTCTTTTATCAGGGAATAAGAATGTCTAAGTCAAAGTCTAGAGGAGTATACACAGGAATACACATCTGCTCATGAATTCCCTTAAGATTACATCCACAATTTTGCTGCTGTGCTCAAAGAAGCCACATTCTGTACAATGACATCAACATTAAGACAAAGCATTGGGCAGCTTATCAGAACATAGGAAAACTTTTCACAAAGATGGTACTGCAGGGTGGTTCTTGTCTGAATCTTAGCCATACCAGTAAAGCCTCCCTCTTTGGAAAAAATGTCAAAAAAAAAGCTAGTTACACCATCTTGCTCTTCCAGGATAATAAAGGAAAAATTAAGTCATAAAATAATAAAGCAATGAAAAATGTTTGCACACTTTCAAGGGAAAGAAAAAGTAAAATATAACTGATAGAATAGTGAATAAAAATATATCTGTGTAAACAATCCAAAAAATTTACAAGGGACTAAACAACAATAAACTAAATGCAACATTGATTCAAATTTGAATGAAAATGGGGTAATAAAAATGAGGCATAAAACTTTTCTTAATTTGTTCATCTATTTATAATCACTTTTGCATCTACTTGAAGTGAAAAAGCTGTTAAACTTTCTCTTGGGTTTTAGGATGAATCTCGGCATATGTTAATTCTGAAAATGTTAAAGTCATCATTGGTCTTTTTAATCAAATCTTTATGTTTATAATCAATACTCTTAATATATTAAAAGTTATTACAAGTAATTATAGAAGACATGTGTGCTAATAGATAAATAGGCAAAAAATACATGAAGGAGCATTTCAGAAACTAACAAATACAAATAAAAAAATAAACTTTTCAACAGAACTGGTAACCAAAGAAACACTATTAAAACCATAAAATAAATAATTTTATTTATCAAATTGGCACAGATTTTAAAATGATAATAGCTACTATTAGCTTCGGTGTGGAGAACTTGGAACTCTCCTGTCTTGCTTGTAGGAGTGATAAATGTTATTACATTTTTGAAGTGTAATTTGGCAATAGATATTACAATTTTTGTAATTTAATATGCAGGCTTGACTGCATCCAGCAATTCATCCTAAGGAATTAATCATGATTCATGCAAAGATATAGCCTGAAGGATGTTTATCATGAGGCTGTTTATACAAAAAAAACCCAAAAAACAAAGAACCAACAATAGCCTTTTTGACAGGTCTAACAAATTATGTTTCATCCATAAAATTAAAATTTAAAATAACTATGCACTACCTAAATATGCTGTAGAAAAAACATTCTCATCATTTAAAAATACTCATGGAAAAGTAAGTAAAAAAAGAGAACATGACACTATTAATGAACTTATAAAATATATATTAATGCATAGAAAAGAGACTGGGTAGCTGTATACCCGAAAGTTAAGAGCAGTTGCCTCTCAGTGATAGGATTATGAATGACTTTCATTTTCTTATTTTTTCTTCAATGTATTTTGTAAATTTCAATGGTGATTATATTAAATTATTTTTACAAAAATAAAAATTTGTATTATTTTTATAAGGTATAAAATGATTATCAATGATTTAATCTTAACTGAAGTGACATAATGAGAAAGCTGGGCAATATCACAGGTTATAGAGAAAAGAAGAAAAGAAAGTAAATTATAAGATTAAGAAAACAACAAAATAGTCACGTCCTTTGCAGCAACATGGATGGAGATGGATGTCATAATCCTAAGCAAACTAACTCATGAACAGGAAACCAAATACCTCGTTTTCTCACTTACAAGTGGAGCTAAATATTGAGCACACATGGAGATAAACATTGGAGTAACAGACACTGTGGATTATTAGACCTGGCGGGGAGAGCGGAGGGTGTGAGTTGAAAAGCTGCCTAGTGGATACTATACTCACTAGCTGGATGCAATATACCCATGTAACACACCTGCACATGGACCCCTTGTATCTAAAATAAAGTTGAAATTTAAGATTAAATAAAAGCAACTAAGTGTAAATAGAAGAATGGAAATGATGGGAAAATCATATTTCAGAATTGTGTTTCAGTCCAAGTAATCCACCAAGAGACCTTTTGTGTTTATCATGTGTGCCAAAAATTCTTATTCAGGAAAGTGTGCAAAGTAAAAAGAAAGAAAAACAAAATGCACATTTCTTTAATCGATATATGAAGAGTTGATATTTATTTCTGGGCCTTAGTAACAACTTGGAAAATTCTAAATGAAATTAAATGCAGTACACAAACTCAGTTCACTGAACGTTTCTTTTGAGTAATATCAAGTGCCACATTTCGCTAGGATGTCTCACTTACTGTTGTGATGGTGTTATTTGCGCAGTCTGTGGTACTTTACACTGTACAAAGCATTTGCATGCACTTTATCCCACTTATTCCTACCAAAACCCTGTGAAGTTATTTGTATAAGTTCCATTTTACAAATGAAGAAACAAAAATCTGGGATGTTGACTTCCAAACATCCCCTAATGTTCAAAGCCAAGGGAAACCAACAAAACCAAATCTACCATGGATTATTCTCAGGCTGAGCATTACCTTGAAAAATGCCAGTCATGCCAGCCATGAAATGTCTACATTTCATTTTCCTTCTATAATAATACACTATAATTCCAATATTGTTTGCTCTGTTTCTGCGGTTGATCTCTACGAACATGTAAAAGCAACTGTTTTTCAGTATTCCAATACAGATTTTCCAGCTACTTTCAGCGAATCATATTACAGTTTCTCCATATTCTATGCACATGTTGCAAAGAAAGAGTGTTCAAGTTCTGCAAATTATGTTGACTTCTTTGAAAATCTTAGCAAAGCTCTGTACAGTCATGCATCACTTAACAACAAGAATACGTTCTGAGAAATGCATCCTTAGGCGATTTCGTCATTGTGCAAAGATCATAGAACATACTTACAGAAACCTAGATGGCTCAGCCTACCACACACTTAGGTTATGTGGTATAGCCTATTGTTCTTAGGATACAAACCTGTACAGAATGTTACTGTACTGAATATTGTAAGCAACTCTAACACAATGGCCAGTGTATGTGTATCTAAATATAACTAAACAAGGAAAAGGTACAATAAAAATACAGTACAAAAGATTAAAAATAGTACACCTGCATGGGACACTTACAATGAATGGAGCTTTCAGGACTGGAAGTTGCTCTAGGTGAATCAACGAGTGAGCAGTGAGTAATGTGAAGGACTAGGACAAGACTGCACACTACTATAGACTTTATAAACACTGCACGCTTAGACTACGGTAAATGCATTTTAAAATATTTTCTTGCTTCAATAATCAATTAACCTTACCTTACCGTAAGCTAACTTTTTTTTACATTTTTTATTTTTATTTTTATTTTACTTTAAGTCCTGGGATACATGTGTATCCAGAATATGCAAGTTTGTTACACAGGTATACATGTGCCACGATGGTTTGCTGCACCTATGAACCGGTCATCCAGATTTTAAGCCCCGCATGTGTTAGCTGTTTGTCCTAATGTTCTCCCTCCCCCTGCCCCCACCCCACTACAGGTTCCAGTGTTTGATGTTCCCCTCCGGGTGCCCATGTGTTCTCATTGTAAGCTAAGATTTTTTACTTTATAAACTTTTAAAAACTTTTTGACTCTTTTGTAATAACACTTAGCTTAAAGCACACATTGTACAGCTGTACAAAAATATTTCTGTATATGCTCATTCTACATATTTTTTTCTTTCTACATTTTTTGTGTACCTAAAACTTTTTTTTTTTTTTTTTTTTTGAGAGGAAGTCTTGCTCATTGCCCAGGCTGGAGTGCAGTGGCGTGATCTCGGCTCACTACAAGCTCCGACTCCCGGGTTCATGCCATTCTCCTGTCTCAGCCTCCCGAGTAGCTGGGACTACAGGCGTCCACCACTATGCCCGCTAATTTTTTGTATTTTTAGCAGAGACAGGGTTTCACCGTGTTAGCCAGGATGGTCTCAATCTCCTGACCTACTTTTTTTTTTTTTTATTAGAAATTGAGACACAAACACACACATTAGGCCTACACAGGGTAAGAATCATCAGTAACACTCTCTTCCACATCTACATCTTGTCCCATTAGAAGATCTTCAGGGGCAATAACACACATGAAGCTGTCATCTCCTATGATAACACTGCCTTATTTTGGAATACCACCTGAGACCATTCTGTAGTTAACATTTTTTTTTTAAGTAGAAAGAGTACACTCTAAAATAACAATATGAAGTATAGCATAGTATGGTACATACATAAACCAGTAACATAGTCACTGATTATCAAGTATTAATACCATTGATCATTTATTATCAAGCATGAATGCCATTACTTTTTTTTTTTTTTTTTTTTTTTTTTTGAGGCGGAGTCTCGCTCTGTCGCCCAGGCTGGAGTGCAGTGGCCGGTTCTCAGCTCACTGCAAGCTCCGCCTCCCGGGTTTACGCCATTCTCCCGCCTCAGCCTCCCGAGGAGCTGGGACTACAGGCACCCGCCACCGCGCCCGGCTAGTTTTTTTTTTTTGTATTTTTTAGTAGAGACGGGGTTTCACCGTGTTAGCCGGGATGGTCTCGATCTCCTGACCTCGTGATCCACCTGCCTCGGCCTCCCAAAGTGCTGGGATTACAGGCGTGAGCCACCGCGCCCGGCCGAATGCCATTACTTTTAATGGCAAAAACTATTTGGTTGGTGCAACAGTAATTGCAGTTTTTGCCATTAAACAGCTCCCACATCACTAGGCGCTAAGAATTTTTCAGCTCCATTATCACCTTATGAGACCACTGCCATACATGCAGTCCGTTGTTGACTGATATGTTATGCAGCACGTGACTGTACTTCATTTCTAATTTGATTTTTAAGGTGTTTATGTAACAAAATATATGTTTATTTAAGAGATGTACTTTAGGGGAAGTGATTTACCTCTTAAATAACTAGACATCCAGAGACCTTTGAGGATAATTTAAAGGTTAAACTGGCAGCACATTAGGTTAATTGCTAAAATATTATATTTTTGTGTCCTGCCAACATTGTGAACATTTAAACATAAGCATTAGAAAGTCATCTCTAAAAAACACAAGAAATAATTAAAATTAGCTTCTGGCCTCTAGAACTGCTTTTCATTCTCATTCCAGTTATTTAGAGAATATACACATCCAAGTAGATACGTCATCTAGCATCCTGACGCTGGGTGCTTTTATCTATTCTCATTCAATGACCTTTGCTTCCATTTAATGACAGCCATTCACTCTATTAGATATATGCTGGCAATTCTCAAAATTAGTTGTGTAACTCAGCCTTATCCTCTGGCTTCTAGAAACCCTTACCCAACTTAACATTTCCATTTGATTGTCTCACAAGCATTTCAAATATAATATGTACAAAATGGAATTATTGTATTCCACTTAAATTTTATAATATTCTGAGTTTTTACCATCTCAGAAAATGGCAGCACATGCATCCAGTTGTTCAAACCAGAAACCTGCCCATCATTCTTGGTTCCTTATTTTGTCTTACCTTCACATTCAGTGCCTCAACCAGCCTTTTCTTTGTACCTTCTAACTATATCATGAATCAATCCAGCATCTTTTACATCTACTGTCAATGTGGTGGTCCAAGCCTTCTTACAAAATTTCACCTCCACTTTCAGTCACTGTCTCCTCAACCTAGTCATCACACAGCAAACAGATAATCTTTTAAAATAAAAATCGCAAGAGTATCAACTCCCATTAATTTATTGAATGGTTTATCCATGCATTTCATGCCTACATTAAATATATATTTCATATCCTTCCACTTTTTCAGAGCTTTATTAAGGTATAATTATCATATAATATACTGCACACATTAAAGCATGCCATTTGATGAGTTTAGACACAGGTATATGCCTATAAAGTCTTGAGCACAATCAAGATAACAATCACATCCATCAGCTCCAAAAGTTTATTTATTGCCCTTTTAATACCTCCCTCTACTCTTCTCTTCTCCTCCCATGTCTGCAGAGCACCATTGATTAGCTTTATGTAACTCAAGATCAGTTGTTATTTTCTAGGAATTTACAGAAATGAATTAATGTCTCCACTTGCCTCAGCTATTCACATAGAGTCCAGGTTAATTTCTTCATTTCCACTCTTCCAAATAGGAAAAAAAAGTGAACAAGTTTAATGAAAATCATTGAGAAAGTGCCAACATATGTGCCCAGTTTTTAGAGCTGCTTATAAATTATAAAACTCCTGAAACACTACAACACTTTCATGGACTTGTATCTTTCTCAACCTTGATAACAAATTATATTAATAATAAACTTCCAGATTGTTATTGTTGTTGTTTTGAAACAGAATGTCACTTTGTCACCCAGGATGGAGTGCAGTGGTGCAGCCTTGGCTCACCGCAACCTCCGCCTCCTTGATTCAAGTGATTCTCCTGCCTCAGCCTCCTGAGTAGCTGGGATTACTGGTGCACGCCACCACACCTGGCTAATTTTTTTTTGTATTTTGAGTAGAGATGGGGTTTCACCATGTTGGCCAGGCTGCTGTCGAATTCCTGACCTTAAGTGATCTGCCCGCCTTGGCCTCCCCAAGTCCTGGGATCACAGGCATGAGCCACTGTGCCCAGCCAAACTTCCAGGTATATAATTAAAATTTTAACAAGCCTTTCCCTCAGCCTAATTTTAAAATTAAGATTTCTTTTCTTTTCTTTTCTTTTCTTTTCTTTTTCCTTTTCTTTTCTTTTCTTTTCTTTTCTTTTCTTTTCTTTCTTTCTCTTTCTTGCTTGATGACATTATTATCATAGTCTGGTAGATTCTGTCTTTCTATAATAAAAATCCTGTGATGTTGTTCAAAGAAACTCAATGAGCTTTCTGTATGTTTACCAAGGAATTAAAATCTTAACAAAGGTTTTCAGTACAAGAAATACTCCCTTTTGTAAGAATTCTTCATAGGTTTTTCTAGCATGTTTGTTTTTATTGAATGATACTTGATGGTTCTATATGTTATTTCTTTTCTACTATATATAATTTTAATTAGGGAATACATTTAATATTTTAAAACTATCATTTCTTTTTCCAGAATAATCATAACATGTTTTGCTTCTTGTTGCTTTAAAAGGAACATTTTAAATTGCTTTTTTACAACAATAAGTGTGAAAGGAAATGCCAAAATACAAACAATTTCACTTCTTGTTGGAATTTGACATTTCTACTAGCTAAGTAATATAAACATGCATCACCTAAATGAGCAGTATTTTAATAGCATCATTTTCACATTTTAATTGTTGTCACATTTCTTCTTTGTTTAGGGAGACGTCTGGTGAACACCCGTGGGATCTAAAGAACAAGTAAGATTTAAAGCATGCTGGGTTGTGTGCCTGACTTTCAAATTTTATTTATTTTATTGCTTAATAGTGTTTCTTTACTACTGTGGGTTATAGCTTCTTAACAAAATTGTTAGAAGTTTTATTATGGAGTATAAGGAATAAAAGTGAACTTTCAACACTTTCAAATTATTTGGAGTCTTAAAATATATACATGAATTTTCTGTATGCAGTAGGCAGACACAAAAATACTATGTCTTTATGGACATAGATAGAGTGAAATTTCAAGTCCTAAATAATGCGTATGCTTTTATGCAGAAGAGGAAATACACATCTATAGACTGAGTTTTTACAAGATGATTTTTATAAGATATACTGTTTTATTTAACAATTGTCTTAGTGTGACCTCTAGCCTATCAATGGAGTAGGTCAGTGAGCAGTGAGTAGTTGATTCATTTCCCGAAACTCCACCTCGTGTGGAACATGATTCTGTTAAAACCAGAGTATGAACAATACAATGACCACCCAGTATTGGAATGAGATGTGTTGGAATGGTTTTGAGGGAAACTTCAGTTAATGGAGTGGGAAGGAGAAAGTGTGAAGTGCAGTTGAAAGGAAAGCAAATAAGTAAGAGAAGAACTGAAAATAATAAAGAAGAGAAGACAGATCTTCAAAGAATAAACAAATAGAGTAAACAAATAGATTACATATACTTGCACTTCATTGCAAATATTTGGAAGAAAGAAAAGAGAGGTGGAACAAATAAAAAGTAGTAAGTACAGACTGGAAACTATAGAGACAGGATATTCAATAAATAGTGCTTAAGAGAAAGGGAAAGAAAAGAGTAGTAAAAGTAGAAGAATGTTCCATTTTAAATTTTTGCTTTTTCACTTATTTGACAATTTACGTAATTTAAACTACAACTTGAATGGTTTACAAATAGAAGCCTTGAATATTTTTATCTATTTCATTGAAAAAGAAAAAAAAATTCTAGTCATCATGCAATTATTCGATGTTTCTGAGAATCTTGTTTTATGCTCAATTTAAGCCATGTTTAAATGAAGAAAATGTTTCTTGATTTATTTCAAGTTTCCTTACTAGAGTTCTAAAGTTTCTATATTTATGAAATCACTTGATTCTAAAAAAGGGAAAATTGTACATTTAAGGAGGTGAAATAAATCATTAAAATGTATTTCTACTCTGTGGAAAGCATATGTTAAACAATTCAAATTTACAGTTAGAATGGTTCAAATTATTCCTGCATTCAAAGACACAAAGCCCTAGAATTACCCTGTAGTTATCATGTAATTGCTATTTGCTGGCAAAGGAAAGGTTAACAGTGGTGCTGATCTCAACTGTAATACACAGATTTACCAAGGAACCTGTAGAACTGAGTTTTTCTGTCCAAAGAATGAATCATAAAACTCCAGCAAAATAACCTTTCTTTTCATTGGCATAAAGATAAAATAAGTAAAAATTCCTTTTTAGCAGCACTTGGAAAAGTATGGTTCTTCATTTATGGTTGTTGCTGTTTTTCATTGGTTTGGGTGGCTATTATGTATTAATCATTTATCACAACAAAGGGATTTTGTTGTGATGATAAATATTACTAATAGTCGCAGTGAGTTGGAGAAAATTACTTGGTTATTTACGATCCATTATGTATAATACATATCACTACTAGGCCACCACACATTGTTTTTTATAACCATAGAGTAGAGCTTCGTGGGAGCAAAATCGAAAATACCCATTGACTCTAAATCCAAAATACTGAGTAAAATTCCAGCACCACCATTAAGAGCCACTTTATCTTCCCGCTCTTCAATGTTTTCCTGTTTAAAATGAGAATACTGCCTACTGACAGGATTGCTGTGGTATTTGAGCAAGTTGTCAAACTGAAAGTACTTTGAACTTGGTCAACATTGCTGGATGACATAACTGGGGAGTCTTGGGTTCTAGCTCCCTGCAGGTGAAGCCACCCAAATGACTTTGCAAAGATTGCTACAGGTGTTTGTACTTGTGATTCAATGTTATCATTTTTTAAGTCATTTAGGGGGTAGGTCAAACAACCATTTAAGAAGCTTTAGTCATCAGCCTCATTGCTCCGGATCTGGAGTGGAGCCTCATAAGAATATCCTGCTGTGGGCACCTTACATTCCTCTAATGGAATAAAACTAGGACCATCTCCCCCATTTTAACCAGTACTAGGCTGCTTGGTTTTACATATATTCTCTCATATAAATCTCAAATCAATCATTTGAGGAATATCTGTGTGTCTCCATTTTTAGATGATTTTCATAAAGGCTTAGTAACATGACTGAGGTAACACAAAGAGAAAAGAGAAAGAACTGGAATTGGAACCCAGAACTTGTTCCACAGCCCATGTATATTACAGATGTATTTTACTGCCTTCCTCAGTGAAATGTAGTATTTTTAATGCAACTATTTGGGGAAAATTATCACAGTAATTTTATCCACACGGGTGTGGAGAAAACATTTAATATAAAAGACAAATGTTTCAGGGAGAGGAAAAGCAATTTCGGTTCCCAAGGAGGGTGACACCTGCTGAAAGGGGATGCAGTAAGGCAGTCTCAGAGTTGTGCCTTGGACAAGCCCTGTGGGAAAGCATTAGTGAGCATGTTTTTTAATCCTACAACTCTTTCCTCCTTTGGCAGTTAACAGCAAATTCCTCAAGCCCTACTGCCTGTGCTTTAAGGCCCAATTCTTCTGCATTCCTATGATCATTTAGCAGAGGGAAGACCCAACTCTACTTTCTTTCTAATTATTGGCATTTCTCACCTCCATAACAACAACAAAGTTTGTGCCCCTGATTTTCTGCTTATGGTCTGACATTGGTGATTGATCTAAGTATGCTTGCTGAAGTCAGGGAAGATGGTAATTATTATATCCAAATGTACATTGAACAGTCCTTTTAAGGCTCCATTCTCTTCTTCTTCTTTAAGAAAAAGTAAGTTATTAGAAAGTAATGAAAATAAATTATTTTGTTACAGCAAAGGGGTCCCGATCCAGACTCCATCCAAGAGAGGGTTGTTGCATCTCATGCAAGAAAGAATTCAGGGCAAGTCCATAGAGTAAAGTGAAAACAAGTTTATTAGGAAAGTGAAGAAATAAAAGAATGGCTACTCCATAGACAAAGCAGCCCCGAGGACAGCTGGTTGCCCATTTTTATGGTTATTTCTTGATGATATGCTAAACAAGGGGTGGATTATTCATGCCTCCCCTTTTTAGACCATGTAGTGTAACTTCCTGACATTGCCATGGCATTTGTAAACTGTCATGGCGCTGGTGGGAGTGTAGCAGTGAGGATGACCAGAAGTCACTCTTATGGCCATCTTGGTTTTTGTGGGTTTTGGCTGGCTTCTCTACTGCAACCTATTTCATCAGCAACGTCTTTATGATCTGTATCTTGTGCCAACCTCCTGTCTCATCCTGTGACTTAGAATGCCTTAACCCTCTGAGTATACAGCCCAGTAGATCTCAGCATTGTTTTAGCAGCCCCCATTCAAGATGGAGTTGCTCTGGTTTAAATGCCTCTGACACGTTCATGATTGATTGATTGATTGTTTAATTTTTTAAAAAGCTATCTAGTTAAACCTGTCTTTTTTTACACAAATTGATTTTAAATAGTTAAAATATTTTTTAAAATCCGTAAGTAATTCTTACTCTACTCATTTATGCACATATACACTCACATGTACACGGACATAGCTACACACACACTTATACATGTATACATGTATACACAGACTATAGCAAGGTCTTTTATCCCCTTTCAATGAAATATTGTATTCTATAGAATAAATAATGTTGAAAAAGTGATTTTGGAGAAAGGTGGAAAAGTCTTAAGTGTGTCATGTATAATCTGCACCTTTCTAAACATCGTGTTTTAAGTAGTCATCTTATTTCAGAAATTAGAGGCTCAATGTGTTTAGAAATACATTTTCATCATGTTCATACACAATATAGATTTCTCCTTCCTCAGATTGTCTCCTGTGTAAACATACTGCTTGATAAAGATGACAGTCAAGTTAACTTGATTGCTGGATAGCTGTATTGTTATTACCGTAAATAAACACACATATTTCCTCTTTGGATTATTCCTGGTAAGAAATCTCTAGACAAACACAATGCTTTCTTCTGGATTGATTGTGATCTTACTCACTCTAGGTAATCACATATGTATCGTTCATATTAATAGTTTTATAAAACTGAATTTAATATGTAGAAAAGTTCAGAGGAAAAGGGTATACGATTAGGTGACATTTTTAAGGGCATGGCTAAAAGCAAAAATATTATTGACAAATCTTTGGAGTCTTATACAATAAATGGAATCTAATTTACACAACATAAGCACATTTCTGTTCAGATTGTGAGAATGAAGGACCATGGAGGAGTTTTATTCAAAGATATCAGCTTTGCTCAAGAAACTCAGATAAATGCTTCCAGGAAAACAACAGCAACAACAACGAGGTAATAGCATGGACCAAACAGTTATTTCACTCTTTAATTCCAAAAACAGGTATTATTCCTCTCTGAGTATCACATAGAGCTTATGATTTACTTATTATAGAAAAATGCTTGTTATCTACAACAAGTACTGATTGTGAACATCAGAAGATACCAAGTACACAAAAATGCAGCAGCCAAAAGTTCAAGAGTGAGGGAGCCCTCAGTATCCAGCCTCATACTGAGATTGGTTAAACTGCAAGATGCACCCAACAAAAGATCCATTTTATCTGGGAACACCAGCTTGCACACGAATACTTTCAGGCCAGTAGAGGCCCTTTTGTGAAGGAAAGAAATGGTATAATTAATGGGACCCCAAGGATTAAACCAATGTTGACAATGGCACCTTCACCACCACTGGAAAAAACAGTGGATGTGTCCCCATACCTGTTATACGTAAGCATTCCCTGAGATTTGAGTCGACTTGGCTGCTTGGATCAGGGCCCAGGTGCTGCTTCTGTCTGCAATGCAATGCCCATACACTTGGTCATTATAGTTAATTAACTGCCCTCCAATGCTGCCTGCAATGCAGCAGGGAAAGAGAGAGAAGGAGGCTTGTTGCTTTTTTCTTTGGAGCAGGAAAAAGTAAAGCAAAACAAAAGGAACAAACAGACAAAAAAACACTATTTGTTAAACACGGACTGTTACCAAACATAGAAGTAGGGTTCCTTCCATATTTGAAGTCTATTATTAGTTCTGCTTTGTGAGTGATTGCTTCTTTGCTATCATCAATGATCAATGATAGGACCCAACAATGTCAGTGCAGCATTCTGGGGCACTCCCATGGCACATTTATTTTGCCCATCACCTTGAGAGTGGTTTTCAAGATTAATTCTAGTGTCGGTGGCCTCGTATATTAATTATTGCTTCAGAAAGGCTTCATCGGAGTTCAGTCATTCTTTTGTTACTTTGATGTAAACCCCCAAAGCCTCAGATATTGAAAAAAAAACCAGAAAAACATAAGAAGTAGCAAGAGTTTTCAAATAGCATTGCTACTTAAAAAAAAATTAAAAAGAAAAAATAAAAAAAGATTACCTGTGTTTCTGCATCCCCCGCTTTAGCATCTTTTCTTTCTGCCCCTGTTAGTGTCGTCTGTTGTGTTTATTTTTTTTTCATTCAAAAAATTTAGACATTCAAAATTTTGCTGAAAATTTCACCTAAGACTGTGACCAACTGTCTGGTATAAATTGAATATAGATTTCTAGAGATGTAGGCCAGTGGATAATGAATACAAAGGCAAGTCACAGATTTTCTTTTAGCATTGCTGAGTCTTGTGAAGTTTTATCTCTGCCTGATGTTACAGGATATAGTGGCAAGAATATACACCCTCATATGGCAGAAAATAGCAATTTCTTATCCTGGATGGCAGAATGGCAAAAATACATACATATGGCATCAAACTTTAATTGATAGAACTTGATAAAAAAATTTCAATACTATTCTGTAAACCTCCTTCAAAGTCTGTTTTGTTCTCACATCCACTTAAAGTAGAACAGTCATTAGACATTGTAAATAGTTTTCCCTGTCTGCTTGTGAAAGGAAAGCATCTTACCCATTTGATATTTTTAGACACTTATACCGCCTATGGAATGTGCCTACATAACTCCCTTTCATGCATGGATTCATCACTTCTAAAGTCATCTTAAATATGATGAATAATGCTTAGTTCATGGTCCTCACTCAGTCAATGTTTATTAACCAAATATGTATTGGGCAGGTTTGTTAGTGTTCTGTGATAGGTAAGAAACTCAGAGGATTAGCACAAAATACATTTATTATCTCTCACTTTAAGGTAGGAAATGTCTTAGTTGGGTCCTCTGCAAGAATGCAGTCAGTGTGTCAGTCAGGGCTTAGTTCTCATCTGGAGGCTTGACTGGTGATGGATTCACTTCCAATTTTACTCGAGTTGTTGGCAAAATTCATTTCCTGTAAGACTGAGGGCTTTGGCTTTGGCTGTTGGCTAGAGGCTTCTCTCAGCTCCAGGAGATGCCTGAAGTTGTTTGACTATAGCTTTTTCCATAGGCCCTCTCACAACATGGTACCTTGCTTCTTCAAAGTCAACAAGGGAAAGGGACACTTTCTATTAGCAGTCTGATAGCAAGGTGGAGGCTTATATAATGATTCAAAATCAAGAGAGTAAAATCCTATGATCTTTCCCAAGTTCTATTGGTTAGAAACATGTCACAGGTCCTGCCCACACTCAGTGGGACAGGGTTATACAATCTGCACACCAGGAGTAAGAGACCACAGGAAAGACCTGAGTCTCTTTGCCACAACAGATACCATCAAAAGAATCAGTGCCAGGGCCTTCCCTGAAATCCTAACTTTGAACTAGAGCTGAAAATCACATTAGAGAAAGAACATCTTAGTTTGGTCTCACTAAAGAAAATGAAAAATGTTTGTTAAAAGACCTGTGGGGTGTAGAGTTATCACTATACTAGTTTACTGAAGTACAATGGGCATTTCCCATTGTAAGAGGTAGAATCTTCAGGGAATAGGGATGCATTCTTAGCTACTCTGGCAAGGAATAGCATGTGACCCTCTTTCTTTGCTAGTGCATTCAGAGTCTTAGGCCTTTGAATAACACAGTTTGTTCTTAATGTATACCTCACTTCTCTACTATTGTTTGGCCTATAACAACCACAGAGGTAATTATATCCTATGTAATTATATGCTGCAGTTAATATGTATTTTACCACATATTTATCCATAGGTCTGTTTTCTCAAATAACCACTTAATTCTACGATATTTAAATGAAAAGCTCCAGGCTTACTAGTCTTCTAGGATGTGAGAAAAATTGATGAATTATAAGCTGTTTCCCCCAAAAAACAGTATGTTGGGATACATGAGACCATATAAATGAGGGAAAGCTATGGTTGATGATTCCTGAAAAGACTCCCCCCACTTTTGTATCTTCCTGGAGTTCAAAAACTGATACTATTTCTAAATACCCCTACAGACTAGAATTGCCACTCTCTACTTAGGAGACACATCTCTAAGGAGACCAGGATGCACATATCAGAGCAATTTTAACTAGGGCAATCTAAATTATGAGCATGCTACATAAGAACCCTAGGCCAAAGGAAATGTTTTCTGTAAAAAATAATCAATATTGATCATTAAAATGTAAAAATAATTGTATTTATTCATACTCTCGTGGGGGACTCCCTTGGTGGCTGTTGTGCAATAAGCACATAATATTTGTCTGCCAATCACTAGCCCAGCTCACATGTAAAAACGATCACATGACAATCCAGTGCTTGTTTACCACCCAAGATTTTGTCAGCAACTGATGGCACACTCAAAAAGAGTGTTGTTAATAGAGGAGAGCTTAATCAGTTGACTATTTACAGAGGGATGGACGAGATGAAAGGATCAAGGATCATCCTGGGTTAACTGGAAGCTACTTCCACACCTTGGCTTGATAAGGTTATCAGAACCCAGAAAGACCTGCACTGTTGAAGAGAGCCACCCAATAAAAACCTAACCTCTAGTGCAGAAAAGCAACATGTGAAAACGTGCACTGGCAGATAGAGAGCCAGGGAAATAAATAACACAACTCCTCTTTCCTTTTATCTTCTAATATTCTGCTGGTATTTCCCATTGCCTGAACTAACAAGAAGCCACAAAGCAAGAGAGCCTGGTTGATGCAGTCAATAAATGTTGAACTCACCTGCAGAGCAGGGGGATGAAAGGTGAGAATGGAATATCATATAGCATGTCAATGTGCATCAGTAACTCAAAAAGTCTTATGGATGATGTTGTCCCATTTGTATTAAAATTCTAACTTTTGTTCCCAGTCTGACTTTTATCCATGTGTCTTTCTTTTAGGCTTGGAAAATATTGGTCAAAGATATGTCGAATCTGTTACTTTCTAACATTGTTTTAGAAACTACATCAACCATCTACTGAATTTGTTCAGATTTTGGCCTCTTTTCAGGAATCTGGAGCTTGTAGGAGGAATTGCTGAAATCTTGAATGATTTTCTAACCATTCACAATTATAGTTTCCCCTAAGGCAATTCCTAAGAATTTCCATCTTTGTGCAGGCTGGTCATGTTTAGGACATTTCTGTAACTCCAAGTATCTTTAAAAGGAAGGCAAAACATTACTCAGGATCCCTCCATAGAGGCCCCAAGTCAACCAGGCTAGCAAAAATCTGGAGAGAATTTATGAAGATTATTATAAATTATAGCTTATTATCTAGTATTTTTGCAATCTGTCCTTATACTCGTTATGTGGCCAAAGCATCCAAAAAACAAAAAAAAAGCTTTATGCCTAGATGTGAGCTAGAATATTTCCAAATTGGCACATACATCACAGAATGAAATCCTCTAGTTTTATCCACAGATATACCAATATCATCTACATCTAAATTATATTAACTCTAACACAAATCATCATTCTACTTGTTTCTTATTTCTAAGCACTCATACAAATTTTTACAGGTCTTTCCAATTTTTTTTTCTCCACACCGACTGGCTTCTTATCTTCATATAGTTTTCCTCCTTTCCAGTTTTAAATTAAAATAACTGCTGAAAACCACCATGGCACACATTTACCTATGTAACAAACCTGCACATCCTGCACATGTACCCTGGAACTTAAAATACAATTAAAAAAAAAGAACTGCTGAAATTTGCGGAGCCTTTAGACACTTTAGGATTGTGCAACCCAGTATTTCAATTCCATTGGGGTTAAGTCTAGCCTTTCTATGACTTAGAACTAGTCTTATTAATTCTCAATTTCTCACTCCTTAAGCATGTCATATTCCTGGTAATTTTTGGTAAGATTTTGATGCTGCATATATAAAGTGCGTTGTAAATATCAAACAAAATATTGACATTGATAATGGAAAAAAGTTCCTAAATAAAATTTTGGTGAATGAGAGAATGATTTGTACTTTTAGAGCAAGGTCTACTATTTTTACACATACATTAGCCTGATTATATGGGTTTTGTTGTTACTGTTTGTTTTGTCTTTCAAATAGATTTCATCTGAAGCTGTTATGCCAAACACTACTTTGGTTCTTCATTTAATTGTAGTTATATGATATCAGATTTTCCCCTTGTTTTTACAACAAGCTCAGTGATATAAAATTTATCTTAAGCAAAATTGTCTTTATGCTTTACCTGACATGCTTCCTTAATTAATATTATGGCTAAAGAGAGGAAAAACATAAGGTTTTGCAAAGGTTCTCAAAAAAAAGTTGTAGTAACAGGGTATATTTAAAATCGTACTACCAGCAAATCTCGGTAATAACTAAGGAGATGAATTAAAAATCTTTGCAAATGCCAAAATTGTGTTAAATAGCAGTTTGAATATTTTAACCCGGAATTCTACCGTTTGATTTCTTTACAATTCCTTTCTTGCATCAAAAACAAAAGTCAACAGCATAACAGGTAAAAGTTCACTCCATCCCTTCTTCCATAGAATTATCAGACTGACACACTAGAATGCGTTTTCACTAGATAATGAAGGGGAGAAGGCCTGTGTTACCTAATAGACCCTCATGGACTGTGGCTTTCTTGGCTAGAACATAGGATAAGTAAACATCTTATAAGTTAAAAACATGAAAAGCCACCGCCATCTTGTCATCTTATCTTTCTTCATTAATTTTTGTATCTGTTTTTCTAAGGCAGATTTTTTTTAATTTCTGATTTTTAAATGATACTTGTTTTCTATTGTTTAAGGTGATTATATTTAACATCCTCTCCCATGACTTTGGCTAAGAAATTTTACCCAGAGGTCAGTAAGAGCACAAGTTTCCCCAGCAGAGGGCGTCTCTCCAGTCCTTCTGTAAAAAGGATCATCTGTGCTTATGTAACTGGGTCCCTTTGTTTGAATGGATAGATTTGTCTTTCTAGAACAAACACTCGAGTCCTATCT
This sequence comes from Macaca thibetana thibetana, assembly GCF_024542745.1. Taxonomy (NCBI): domain Eukaryota; kingdom Metazoa; phylum Chordata; class Mammalia; order Primates; family Cercopithecidae; genus Macaca; species Macaca thibetana. The sequence continues at coordinate 71,704,435 of NC_065592.1, forward strand.
ACAATTTTTAGGCTGCTAGAAAGACAATTCTAAAATGCAGACTATTGGGTGTCTTATTCCTGCTTAGGGCCAAGCTTTTCAAACAGAACAAAGCTTTTTATGGACTGATTCCTTCCAGTGTGTAGCCTCCTCTCTCTACATACTTTATCCCAACTTCTATGCATCTGTGTATGTATTAGCACTATGAAATTCCTCATATTTCTCCCCCAAAGTCTGTATTATTTCATGGTACTATGACTTGTATATGCATCTCATTCAGGGAATCCTGCAGCATACTAAATAAACTTCTAATAGCTCGTACTCTACTCTATTATAATAATATGTTTATATGTCTATACTTTCCAAACCATAGAGAACAATTTGAGGGTAGGGACTGCACCTGATTCTTCTTTGGGCCAAGAAGAAAAAAAAAAAAAAAAAAGGCCAGGTGTGATGGCACACACCTGTGGTCCCAGCTACACTGGAGACTGAGTTGGGAGGATCGTTTGAGCCTAGGAAGTCAAGGCTGCAGTGAGCCATGTTTGTAACACTGCACTCCAACATGGGAAACACAGCAAAGACCCTGTCTCAAGGTAATAATAAAAATAAATAAAAAACAATCCTTCCTTCCTTCCTTGGTAATCCTAGTGGATTATCTAGTAGAAAATACGCTCCAAATAAATGTTTTTGAATAAATTTATTATGTCACAGATAAAGCTTGAAAGGTCTAGAAGGATCCTCTCCAATGCAGCTGTAAGAATTTATTGACACTTTATCAAGCAAAATGAATCAACGTAATAATTCTTATCACAATCACATTGGTATATGTGAGAAAATGGGTGAACATTTGGGTCAATTGATGGAATGTGGATCTTTTTGTTTCTAGTTTGAAATGACAGAGATTACATCACCGTCTGGGTCTTATCTCTAACTTTCAATAGTTTTGTAGGTTTCAGTAGTTTTGTAGTTGATTTCTGTTTTAGTCACAGAAAGATATAGTCCCTGAATGCAAAATTGTGCTTCATTTCTGTCACAGAGACAAGAATTACCATCTTTTTTCCAATTCAGTTATAACTTATAGTTTGCAATTGCTGGAAATACAATTAGTGAAAAGAACATAAAAGCCATATTGATTTAGCGTTATTATAGTAGTCAGATTATGTCAAAAGGGAACCATAACCATCCTTATGCATGCCACATGCTCATTGTAGATTTGTTATATTTTCCACCTCTCAATGATAATGCTGTGCTCTCAGAGGGATAGTCTAATAGACATGGATTTTAAGTTAATTTGGTGTCCTCTTTATCCAACAACATCCTAAATGAGAGCAGGGCAAAAACATATGTTTACATATGTATAATACGTACTGTACACACACAACACACATCTGTACACACAAGGACATAGGATACTTCCAGCACATTTCCCCACTGTGGGAGAATATGTAGTTTAATATATGCAATAAAATAGTTTAAAAGAAAATATATGGTGTAAATAAAATAAATTTTTTTAAATAACTATTTTAAAGAAAACAAATAAAACTTAGGTAGTTGGGAAAAAATGAAGCTTCAACCAGAGGTTTATTCTTGTATATTTTTCATGTAAATTTTTTGGCCATTTACATATTACTATAAATATTATTTTATATACTTTTTTCAAACAAGAAATATTAAATGACATGATTTGGTGGAGATGTTTCTTTTAGTTGGTGGAGATGAAGTCATCATTTCCTAGAAGTTCAGCTTTCATATTATCTAATTCCCAGCCCCAAACCTAACAGCATATCACCAGTAAAACCATACCATCTTTTATTCTTGAGTGTCTCATTCAAATTGAATCCCACCTTATATTGTGTATGTATTAAGAAACATTTTTGTCTGGTAGAACTCTGATATTAGAAGTTAATTATAACACCAACTTTCATATTAACACAAATCTCATCGTCAACATGTGTTTAAATATAGCATAGTCTTCAGGAAAAATATGGCATATGGAACTCAGAGTGTATCGCTGCTGCCTTCAAAAACACTTCTAAAATAACAGTTAAGAAATTTTTAGAACACAATAGTATGAAGACACATTGAACAGGAAAAGGTAAAATTGGTTGAGAGATGTCAACAAAGTTTTGAAAGATGGAAAGTAGATAAGTTGACAAAGTGGAGAAATCTGAAGATCATGTGCCAACAGCTTAGATGGCAGTGACAAATATGCCAATTCACCCCCACCCCTCTGAAAACCTCAAAAGGCTCAGGACTGGGATGTACCAGTATACACAACCAAAAAAAAAAAAACAAAAAACAAAACAAAACAAAAAACAGCTTAACACTGAAAAGAGGGGGATTGTTAGAAAGTCTCTAAGATATGCTTAGGTCACCAAATCGCTTTCCATGTTTATATATAGCTATGGGACCACCTTTCCCCCATTCTTACAAGACATTAGAGGTATAAAACTTTGGAGAAATTGAACTAAAAATCAAGAATATCAAAAGAAAGGAGTGCTGACATGAGGCACTGGTAAGAAATTATGAGAAAAGGGACTCAGATCTATCTTTCCTAGACACAAACTTCCTACTTCAAGGGTACAAGAACAAAGACTAAAATTCAAGTATTCTGCTTTGGAGAAACATAATGGTGCTTGAGAAAATACCCACATATAATGATATATGGAAGTTGTCATTCCAAAATACAGCTATCTCATTATCCAATCACCCTATCATCCTGTCATGAAGCTCCTGAACCAACTAGCACCTCCACTGCACACATACTGACACAGAACTGCCCATAAGAGCTTCTTATAGCACAACTCAGATAGTCAAGAATGACCAGACATGCAAGGAACAGTTGCATCAACAAAAAGCAAAGAACAAAACAAAAAAGATACAAACCAGAGAGCAGAATTTTAAAATATTAGATTTATGAAATTACAACAGGATGTTATTTCAAAAATAGAATATGCAGAGAAAGTATAAAGATCCTGGGCATTTAAAATATAGCAGCTAGACAAAATGCAAGAGGAGGGATGAAGGATAAAGTTGAAAAACCACAGAAAACGGAACAAAAAAAAGTGATAATAAGAAAAAATTTTTTAATGAAAGAATTAATCCAAGATATAGAGTATCTCACTAAAATTACTTCTTTAAAAAAGACAAGAGAGACACTTTTTAAAAATCTAAGGAATTAAAATAACATAGATATAACAAGAGAAAATCTTCCTAGAACTGAAGGACATGATTCATCAAGTTGGAAGGATCCAGTGTTTTCTCAACATATGAATTTTTTAAAAGACCTATTGTGAAGCATGTCATGGTAAAATTACAGAATAACCAAGCTAAATGTTCTAAACCCAAGGGGTATAGACAGCAGGAAGGGCAGTGGTAATCCCAGGTCATACACTAGGAGATGAGAACAAGAATGACGTTGTATTTCTCAAAATAGCATTGAATACCTGCATGCTAGAAGAGAGAAACCTCCAACGTTCTAGGGGAAAAAGGATTTTCAACTTAGAATTCTATATCCATCCAAACTGTCAGTAAAGCATGAAGGGATAATCAGGTAATTTCAGACAGGCAAAGTATTTTTAAAATCACTTCCCATCTAATCTATCATAAGAAAGAACTGCAAGATATGCTTAAGCAATGTTTGGGGGGTGTAAACCACCATGAAAAAAAAAAAAGGATCCAAGTAACAGGAGGTCAAACACAGGAGAAGAAAATCTTCCTAGAACTGAAGGACATGATTCATCAAGTTGAACGGATCCAATGTTTTCTCAACATATGGATTTTTTTAAAAGACCCACTGTGAAGCATGCCATGGTAAAATTACAGAATAACCAAGCTAAATATTCTAAACCTGAGGGGTGCAGACAGCAGGGAGGGTAGTGGTAATACCAGGTCATATACTGGGAGATGAGAATAAGAATGACATTGTAGTTCTCAAAATAGCATTAAATATCTACATGCTAGAAGAGAGAAAAGGGTATTCCCAGAAAAATAACTATTCATAGGCATCTAAAGCAACAGGTCCGGATTGATGTAGGAAGGTAAAGGCATGGTGGTCTCTGAGAAGGGACTGGAATTGATGGAAAGTATGTAGCTGTTTTGGAATGATTAGAAAGAAATATTGATAGGTTTGTATTCGGTCTATTGGAGTATTTTAGAAAAAAGTAATAGGGCCAAGCACATAAAACAACTAAGTATATTTTTAAAATTCATCAGGAACTTGTATTGAAGGTATAGTTGTACAAAAACACATTAGTTTTTCTTGGATTGTATTAATTTTAGAGGCTTTGGAGGGTAATGGAGACTACACCTTCCTTGTTCCTCTGTCACCCTTAGCCATCTTTGGGATACCAGTTAGCACAAAGTCATCTAGTGTGGAAAACAAAATCAAGTGATTCAGAGTTGAAGGGTAGAGTGAAGAAGTCTATCGAAATTAAATTTTTATGTTTTCCTAAAACACATACCATATGTTTCTACATATACCTCTACTCATAACCTCATCCACAGTTTGAAATGAAATTTAATGTATCTTTTCATTTCGATTTCCTTAAAACATGTGGATGGGAGCACACACAGTCTTTTAATTTTATACTTTAAAATAATCAAGCAGTCAGAAGTTAAGATAAGTTGAACTTACTTTTGCTTGCTATAAATAGGCAAATTATTAAATGTTGCAAATAGTCCATTTGCTCTGCCCTATCTTGCTATAGGTTGGGATAGAGGAAGAAAGAGCTATTAGATTTACTGTCTACCTTTATCTAGCTATATTAAATGTAAATATGACCCCCCAATATTTTTTAAAATCACTTCTTTAATAGACAAGTACTGCTTCATTAAATAGAGGGTTTTTTTTCCATGCTATAAAAAAAGAAAAAACGTATTGAAAAATGTCTGTGAAGTCATTTGAACTCCAATTAATCCTTATCCTTGATTTCTTACTATGCCAAAGTATGAAACTTATTTTTAAATATCAGGGAAACTGATTTATAATATCAGTAATACTCCCTAAAAGTGTGGTTAGACCAGCAGGCAGATGCTTACATGATATCATTTCCCAATTTCAAAGTAAAAATAACAGGTAGATTATGTGAATAAATATGGTAATTGCAGCCCAATGGGAATTGCAAATTTAGAGTTCAATCTCCATTTTAACAAGAAGTCACTTACAGAGATAAAACTCTGGGGATCAGTGACTATTCATAATAACGTTAGTCTTTAAAATTAAATTTGTAAATACCAAGGGAATGAATGATTTGTGCCTTGTCTATTCCTTAACATAAATAGACTTTCCTTTTAAAAGTATATGTTTTGTTCATTCTTGAGAACAAGAAGAAGAACAAAAAGAAAAGAGGAGGAGAATCCAAATTTATAAATTATGCACCATTATATTTGCTGTCATAGCCTGTCTAACGTAGGAGGACCTAGAATAATAGAGTCAGACTTTAATGTTGAAAATCACATTACATCATCATTTGGATACACCTCTAATCTTTCTTTTAACAGCTAAATTCATGTGCTTCAGACACAAAAGTGAAGGAAGTCTTCAATGAATCAGTTGCACTGTGCTTCATTCCAAACCAGACAGCAGCCATCTTATGGGTTCATTGATGTATTTTGTTCTATGAAGATTAAAAGTTATTTAATTTACGATAAGAAAATTAAAAAAAAAAAAAAACCCGGCTATTCAGACAGGAGCCCCAGAAGCTCTCTGGTAAAGGAAATTCTAGAGCTCTACATTTTCCAAATAATCATCACATGTATGGCTTTATTTTTCTATAGCAAGTCCTACAGGTTAGTGAAGCCAGTTAACTGGTCTAGAATACTAGCCCAGCCACTGAACAATCACAGTATAAGTCTGCCTTCCAGACATCTCCAATTATGATAAGAAATCTTGATTTCCTCCTCTGAAAAGAAAAAGGATCTCTCATTTAAGAAAGCCATGGTTATAGCCACTGAAGCTTGCTAAAATGCATTAGAGAATAATAAAGTGAACTTTATTAAAAGGCACCCTTGGGTGCAATTTCATCATCCTGTACAGCTGAGAGCAGCAGAATTTTAGTCTTCTTATACTTAGGTTTTTATAAGATGCCTTTTCACCAAAAGGATCAGGAAAGTGTAATTGCAGGCCTCTTTTTAAATGATCTGTGAAAGTTGGGTGGTTCATTCAGGATGCAGATTAATTTCATACTTCCTTGTTTTGCACATCAATTATTTCATGATGATGTTCCTCTCTCATGAGAATTATAAATTATCATTAATAACAGTCATTATTTATTAGGCACCTCATATGTAGCATTCACCATGCTACTTCCACTTACACATGCTATTTCTTGTTTTCATAACATTCAGGCAAGGTGGTTGACATTTTATCTGCATTTTATTGAGGAGCAAATTGGCACCCAGATGGAGTTTTGCATTTCTTCTGTATCATTTAAAATGTCTAGCAATGAACTGAGCAGATAGAAAGTTGTCAATACCTGTTGTTGCCTGGCTTATTATTAAGCTCCTCCAAGCTAGTTGAACTTGCTTCCATTTCAACCAGTGGAAACAGACTGTAGCCATAGAAAAACTACTTGGATCTTTCCCCTGAAGGTCCATTCAAAATATATGCACTAGAGGGCATAAAGAGAGCATGGCTAATGAAGGAATGGCTGGTTCCAGCAAATGATGCTATGGCCTATAATGAGTTTAACACCTGGCAGATAATGCAAATGGCACTGAAAATTAGCTCATTTTTGGCTTCCCCATGCCCTGTGCAATTGAACAAAACTTACATTGAAAATAAGCCCAGTTTGGAGTTTTGTTTTGTTTTGTTTGTTTTTCCTATACACACGTGTTTTGAATCTGAGCTGTGGCTCAGTGCTGTACACTTACTAGTTCCTCTGTTCTTGCTACACCAAAAGACATGAGTTTTATGGGCTCCAGGGGAGGTTTGATTTTCACTCCTACCTCTGGTACACAGGCAGTTTTGCCCTCGTTCTCTTAATTTTCAGGGTGGTTATATCATCCAAACATAAATTAATTTTTCCTGGTACTTTTTCACCTTTTGAAAATGGGAGTGATCCATATGGCTAAAGAATGTCAGGAAGAGGAACATTTGGGAAGAATTAAATGGGATGCAGTCATTCCGGATCTTGATAATCTTAGCCAACAAGAGCCAAGTAAAAAAAAGCAGCCACAGAGTGTTATGTGCCAAAAGTTTCTAATTCCAGGGAATTATACTATATAGGTGATTTTAAATTGACATGATTATATAGTTCCAAAAATTATTGTGTTGAGATGGCTGAAATGTAGGAAGAGAATAAGGGTATGAGGTTTTTATTTTATATGATAATTTGTTTAAAATATTTTATATATAGCCTGGAGATATTTCAAATCTTTTTGTGGCATATTCTTAAAATTCAAAATGAATTGAAATAATGTGGATGCTTCCTAAATTATAGATTATACCACTAAAAATGATACTGAATATCAAAACATACAATAATTTGAAGAGTTCTGATTGACAAAAGCTGTTTACCTTAAATTCTTTCAAACAACAAAACTGTTATCTATAAGGGGTTAGAGTCTGTGAGAACACAGAAAGATTCATCTAAAGGAGAAATATAAGCACAAGGATACTCAATATTGGCCTTTGCAATGCAGCAAATGATTTATAGTGAGATGAGACCTAGTCCAGAGGTTGAGTTGGTTTAGGAATGCAATGGCCATAAAACTAAGAAGTAGTTTGAAAGACAACAAATCCCAAGAAAGTTGATGCATTGTCATGTTCCTATGTGTAGTAATGTTATCAGGCATTTACAGATTGTGAGTTTTCTGATTTTACTAATAGAGCTAAGTCTTAGTAAGAAGAGAAGAGCCTTTTTCCAGCTATCACAGGCCAGTTCGAAAACACAGAATGGGCATTAGGGAGAATCGATTTGAAGCAGCAAGTAAGCAACCGACATTCTTACTAATGATAACAAAGCCCAGCTAAGCCTGTCATTCACAATTTACTTACTGCCTATTGCTGAAAAGACTTCATGCTACAGTTGAGTTAGATGACTGTTTAACTGGCATTAAATTAGGACATCCAAAATGAACACTGAGATCCAGCCAACAATCACCATCATAGACCAGTCATGTCTTAGCTCACCTCTGTTAGAGTCTGTATTTCCAAAACCATAGTCAAAATGTGTCCATACTAAAGGAGAGTAGGCATTTGCGAGGACAGAACACAAATAAGTATATTTTAATAGTTGGGGCCAGCAGAGGGAGGCTTTGGGTAACAAAAGGACAGCCTCAGATGCAAGAGTCAGACTGCCTAGAGTATTCAGAGGGTTAGGGATTTAGATTCAGCTGTTCGCGTCTTAGTTCCTCATAGAACAATGGGGGCAAAAAACTGAAGGAACCAGAATTCAGAACCACACTGTCTTACTAGGGTGAGGCAGTTACTTTCAAGTAAGGCAGTTACTTTCAACTAAGGCCAGCTGAAAGTACTGAGACCAAGTCCAGTAGAATACTATATAAAATAAACATTTCAATAATAGTTAATGGTCAGGGGATCCAAACAGAGTTACCTAATGTATTCTGAAAGGGGCAATGATCCAGTGGTGTGTCTGTTGATAAGCCAGCTCTCCAGGAGTAAAAAGCATTTCATGATTTCTTTGGTTTAAATACTTCTATGGTGACTGATTTCCGGCAATAGTCCCGCTCACAAACTTCTTGAATATTTAACAGCCAGTAAGAGCTTGTTTCAACATACCACTGAAAGTAACATTAAAAATCTAAGGAGGGAGATAGCACAAGGAAGCCTTGGTACATTGTGGTGACCCTTACTTGATGGGTGCAGTGAGCAGGGCTCCAATCTCCTGGAAAGAGCTGGTCAAGCAAGAACAACTTCCTCAAGTCCTAGAGGGATTAGGATATTAAGCAGTTTCTAAGACACAGATTTGGGTACAAAGAAGTAGGCGGAAGCCCAGTAACCAGATTGAGGCCAAAACATAAGTTGTTAAGACTGGAAAAAAGAAATCTAGTTACATATAAAATATCAAGTAATATAAATTAGACATCATAAAAGGCCTTATTGTTGGTGTGGCAAATTCTATGTGTATATGTATGTCTGAACTATAAATTCTCTACCACTATAGGCACATAATTAATTATAAAAGAAACAGGCATAACTTCTAAAAATGGCAAAAGTAAGTTTATATAATAGAATAATTAATTTTTTCACTAATAGTGGTATATCCTGTTGAACTTTGATTCTGCAAATTCGTCTTTAGTATGGGCTGCCTTATGACTTGATCATTACTTAGCTTTCTTTTAATTCTTTTCATTATGTTAATTTGTACATTACAATTCTTAATATATTTTAGTGCCTCATTGATATTAAGATCTACAAATGTGGTTTTTCTGAAAAATCTTGGGTAAATGCTTTTCTATACTGAATATTTTGTTTCTCCCTTTACCTTACCATTTCCCTAGAGATCCTATCTTCTAGACAATATATGGTATACAATATTATGAATCAGGCTATGTTAAAACTTCTTGTAAAACAGGGGAAAAAGCTTTTGTTATGATGATTAGAGTGATTTGATTAGAGTTTCAGAATGTTGTAATATAAGGACTTGAACTCCCTCCCCCCCCCACACACACACACATCCACACACATGCACAGGGAGGTAGCGGTAGTAATCAATTATTGCATATTGTAAGCCAAGTGGACAGAAACTAGACAGGTGCTTATTGCATGAGGACAACCTGAAAGGAATAGGAAGAATCAAAGAAGAAAAATATGTGCCTAGTTTCTACTTTATTTAGGATGGCATGAGCTGGAAACTTATATGGAAAAGTAGATGTTAGAAATCAGAGAGTTAAAAGTCAAAAGAGCCGGTTAGTAGGCTCCAAAAGTTGATTTGTAAGTCACTCATTTAGGACTCTGGATGTGTTTTTCCTAGAGCAGCAATGTAGCTCACAATAGTAGTACAAAAAAACCTCTCAAAGTCCTAACCTAGCTGAAATTAAATGAAGAAGCTCTGAACCCTGAATTCCACCAACTTCTCCTAAAGCTCCGATTTTTGAACCGGATCCAGAGCTTTAAGTATTGAACCTAAAGAAGCCTATGGTGCCATTTATCTAGAGGTGCCTGAAGGAAACGAGGCAGACGGTGTTTACCTGAAGCAAGCTTCCTGATTGTGCAAAAATGAGCTATGTTGGGGTCCTAGATCCTAGGGCTATTTCTGTAACCTACTAGTTATGTAAACTTGTACAGGTAACTCAATCTGTCAGAGTCTTGGTTCCCTGATCCATGTAAAACGAAAAGCAATATTTAATTCACAAATGCACACATAGCTCAAAGGCTTCTGCTAAACCTTCCCCAGGCCCCAAGGGGATCTTAAGTGTAAAGATGTGGGGAAATTGTCTTGTTTATTGCTGCAACCCCAGGACCTCAAATAGTACTTCACATATAAATCCATGTCTGTTGATTATGTTAAATAAACGGATGCATCAATCAAAACTGCTTCATTAGTAACCAGTGCCTTTTTGAATTCATTCCCCCACCTTTCTCCACAATCTACAGAAATTTGAGAGGGTATTAGCAAAGGGTATGTCCTCTTATAGTGGAAGGCAGGATAATCATGGCTGTTCAATGGATGGGTCATTTGCTGGCTGTGCGTGCTCTGCTGTAGCTGTTTGTATGGTTAAGATATGACTCAGGTGCAATACTGACATCTCCCTGCTACCTCTCCATTGTGAGTATACTCTGGCCAAAATCCACCTGGTTATTTCTTGTGGTTTGTTTTCTGTGAGTCCATCAGCTTTATTGTTATAGAGGGTCTCTTCAAGTTAAGCTTTCTTCATAATACGCCCATACTAAATTGCTCAATGTGATATTTCTGCTTGGCGGGATTTAATTTGGTGCAATGACAGTTGCCTGTTTTTTAGCAGTCAGACCTGCATAATAGCCATCTAAGGTAGAATTCATCAATTATGCTGAAATGTTTGTTTTTAAAATGTCAGGTGTCCCGATGGTGCCATGGCAATGGGGGTCATTAAAAATGTTTAGACACACAAGGAGTCTTAATAAAGAAATATTCTTGTTAGTGATGCAGATCCTTAGCAGAGGCTGAGTTTTTTAAAAAGGCTAATAGGTTAAAGTTTCTTAAAGTGAAGTTATAACAAGCACCTCAAGATGAACCACGATATGACTCCGCTTTTATCTGTTTTATCATTTCCATTTCTGTGTCTTCTCTCTTTCCTCTTACCTGCCTGTCTTCATCCAGGGATTCTCCCCTATTGCACATTGAAAGAGCTTTGCAAAAGAGAGATTTCATGTTAATAAAGTCAGAGGATGGTGCTGTTGCTATTTGGAGATTACCTAATTAAAGACCTTTATGGGTACTAGGATGGTGGCAGGACTGCTGTTCTAAAAGGATGTGCATCTGGAGTGATTCTGAACGCAGCTCCACATGCAGCGCCAATGGTGGAATTTAAAGCAATCAATGAAATTATCTATACTTTCAACTTTATTCGACATATCTCTTGTACAAAGCCATTATTACAGATCCTGAAGCTGCACACAGAGCCTCCGGTTACCCATAAAAGCAGCATTTGGATAGAGTGTAAATTTGCCAGCAGGACTCTGGCATATGGAAACTAATATATCTGATCAGGAAATGAAACTCATTGGAATATTTACACTGCTTCTCAGATATTTTGACCCTAGTTTAGCCAGGCTTTTAGAAAATTGTTGGGAGGATTTATTTTTCTTTATCTGTCAACACCCCATCCCCCTGTTCCACAAAGCTCAATCTACAGACTTTGGTCATCAAAATAGAAATGTACATTTCTGAAAATTAACATTGTTTTGAGCATATTTTTCATGTTTCTGTAGAATCCACCAGACCTGGATCTGGTGGAAAAACAAAGTAGCAATATCAGTTACAAAGGACTATCAAAATATTCCCAGCCATGTTAACACATCTGTAGAGGAAATAATACTGATTATTTATTTTTACAACCATACCTTGGAGATATTACAGGTTCAGTTCCAGACCACTGCAATAAAGCAATATCACAAAAGAGCAAGTCACATGAATTTTTTGGTTTCCTAGTGCGTATAAAAGTTATGTTCACAGTCTATTGTAGTCTGTTAAGTGTTTGATAGCATTATGTCTTAAAAACCAATGTACGTATCTTAATTAAAAATAGTTTATTGCTAAAATATGCTAACAATCATCTGAGCCTTCAGCAAGTCATAATCTTTTTGCTAGGAGAGGGTTGTTTCTCCATGCTTATGGCTACTGACTGATCAGGCTGGGGGTTGCAGAAGGTTGGGGTGGCTACTGCAATTTTTTAAAACAAGACAACAGTGAAGTTTGCTTCATCAATTGCACATCAATTTACTATTCCTTTCATGAAAGATTTCTCTGTTGTGTGTGATGGTGTTTGACAGCATTTTATCCATAGTAGAATATCTTTCACAACTAGAGTCAATCTTCTTAAATCCTGCCACTACTTTACCAACTAACTTTGTGTAATATTTACATCCTTTCTTTCATTTCAACAACGTTCACAGCATCTTTCCCAGGAGTAGATTCCATCAAGCAACCATTTTCTTGGTTCATGCATAAAATGCAACTGCTCATCCATTAAACTTTATCATGGGATTGTGGCAATTCAGTCACATCTTCGGGCTCCACTTCTAATTCTAGTTCTCTTGCTGTTTTCACCACATCTGCAGTTACTTCCTCCACAGAAGTCTTCAAACTCTCAAAGTCATCTGTGAGGATTGGAATCAACTTCTTCTAAATCCCATTAACTTTCAAACTATTAATGTTGATATTTTGACCTCAACCCATGAATCCCAAATGTTCTTAATGGCATGTAGACTAGCGAATACTTTCCAGAAGGTTTTAGATTTACTTTGCTCAGATCCATCAGAGGAATCACTATCTATAGCAGCTCTAGTCTTACAAAATGTGTTTATTAAATAATAAGACTTAAGTGTTGATATTACTTCTTGATCCATAGGCTAGAGAATGAATGTTGTATTAGCAGTCATGAAAACAGTGTTAATCTCCTTACATATTTCCATCAGAGCTCTTGGGTAAGTAGGTGCTTGTCAATGAGCAGCAACATTTTAAAAGAAATTTTTCTTTTCTAAGCAGTAGGTCTCAACAATGGACTTAAAATATTCACAGTAAGTCATGCTGCTAAATAGATGTGCTGTCATCCAGGCTTTGTTGTTCGATTCATAGAACACAGGCAGGGTAGACTTAGCATAATTCTTAAGGGCCCTGAGATTTTTGGAATGGTAAATGAGTATTGTCTTCAACTAAAAGTCACCACCTGCATTAGTCCTTAACAAGATAGTCAGTCTATCCTTTGAAGAATTGAAGCCAGGCATTGACTTCTCTCTAGCTATGAAAGCCCTAGATGTATCTTCTTCCAACAGAAGCCTGTTTGTCTACATTGAATCTGTTGTGTAATGTAGCCACCTTCATCAATTATTTTAGCTAAATCTTCCAGCTAACTTGCTGCAACTTCTACATCAGCACTTGCTGCTTTACCTTGCACTTTTATGTTATGGAGACAGTTTCTTCTTTTAAAACTCATGACTCAACGTCTGCAAGATTCCCACTTTTCTTCTGCAGCTTCCTTGCCTCTCTCAGACTTCATAGAATTAAAGGGAGTTAGAGCTGTGGTCTGGATTAGTATTAAGGAAATGTGGCCGGTTTGATCTTCTTCTATCCAGACTATTCAAACTTTCTTCATATCAGCAATAAGGCCGTTTCACTTTCTTATCATTTGTGTGTTCACTGGAGTAGACTTTTAATTTCCTTCAAGAATTTTTCCTTTGCATTGACAGTTTGGCTAGTTTTTTGGCACAAGAGGCCTAGCTATCAGCCTATCTGGGTGTTTCACTTTCCTTCCTCATCAAGCCTAATCATTTCTAGCTTTTGATTTAAAGTGAAAGATGTGGCCGGGCGCGGTGGCTCACGCCTGTAATCCCAGCACTTTGGGAGGCCGAGGCGGGCGGATCACAAGGTCAGGAGATCGAGACCACGGTGAAACCCCGTCTCTACTAAAAATACAAAAAATTAGCCGGGCGCGGTGGCGGGCGCCTGTAGTCCCAGCTACTCAGGAGGCTGAGGCAGGAGAATGGCGTAAACCCAGGAGGCGGAGCTTGCAGTGAGCCGAGATCGCGCCACTGCACTCCAGCCTGGGCGACGGAGCGAGACTCCGTCTCAAAAAAAATAAAATAAAATAAAATAAAGTGAAAGATGTGTGACTCTCCCTTTCACTCGAACACTTTGAGGCCATTATAGGTTATTAAGGGGCATAATTTCAATATTGTTGTGTTTCAGGGAACAGGGAGGTGCAAGGAGAGGCAGGGAGATGGGAGAATGGCCAGTTGGTGGAACATTCAGAATGCACACTCACATTTGTCAGTTAAGCTCACTGTCTCATATGAACGTGGTTTGTGGTGCCCTACAACAACTAGATAAAAAGAGTAACATCAAAGATCACTGATCACAGATTACTATAAAAGATATGCTAATAGTGAAAGAGTTTGAAATATTGTGAAAATTACCTAAATGTGACACAGAGACACGAAGTGAGCACACACTTTTGGGAAAATGGTGTTGATAGACTTGCTTGATGAAGGACTGCCACAAACCTTCAATTTGTAAAATACACAATATTTGTGAAGCAGAAACAGCAAAGCACCGTAATACAAGGTGCACCTGTATATTTGACTTTTATTTATAATAGGGAAAAGTTAAAAGATAGCTTAAATGTTCAAATAGAAAACATGTTTGCAAGTCACAGTTTGTCCAAATGATAGAATATTATGCAGCCATTGAGCTTTTTCACAAATAAAGAAACAAGGAAAGAAATGAGAATCCAGTGCAAGAAAATGAGGAAGAATTCTTTTAGATTGTTTATCACTATTTTTAGTCAGGTTCATCGAGGTATAAGTTATATACATAAAATCTATTCTTTTTAGTATGTAATTCTGAGTATTGACAAACACATAGAATCAAGCAACCAATATCACAATCAAGATATAGAACAATTCCATCACCCTCTGCTATGGTCCAAATGTCGTATCTCCCGAAATTCATATATTGAAATCTAACCCCAAAAGTATTAAGTAAAAGTATTAAGAGGTAGGGCCTTGGAGAGGTGATTATGCCACAAGGCTCAGCCTGTTTGGCTAAAGGAATTACTATCCTTATAAAAGAGGCTTGAAGGAACTTGTTTACCCCTTCTGCCATGTGAGGACATGGCCAGAAGGTGCTGTCTGAGAGGAACAGGCCCTCACCAGACACTGAATCTGCTGGTACCTTGGTCTTGGACGTCCCATCCTTACTGTGAGGAATAAATTTCTGTTTATAAACCACCCAGTCTAAGGTATTTTGTTATAGCAGCCCAAATGGAGTAAGGCACCCCGCAGATCCCTTCATTCCTCTTTGCAGTCAATGCCTTTCTCCACCTCTATCCTTAGGCAACAACTGTTCTGTTTGCCGCCCCTACATTTTTCTTTTTCCAGAACATCATATAAATGTAACTGTCCATTATGTAACCCTTGACTCTGGCTGCTTTCATTTAGCATATTGCATTTGAGATCCTACCGTGATGTTGTGTGTATCAGTAGTTTATTTTTGTTTTTATTTTTTAACTGAATAGTATTCTAGGTATGGATGTACCACAATTCATTTATCCATTCACCAGTGGAAGGACTTTTGGATTGTTTTCAGTTTGGAGTGATTATGAATTAAAGTTGCTATAGTCATTTGAATATTGTTTTTTGTGAGAACCTAAGTTTTCTTCTCTCCTGGGTAAACACCTTGGAGTTTTGGGAGTGGCGTATTTAAGTTGTATATAAAGTGTATGTTTACCTTTATAAGAAACTGCCAAACTGTTTTTCAAAATAGCATTCCTATTTTGAATTAATATCAGCAATATTTTATGGTTTAGTCATTCCATTGTGACAATTGTAACTCCTTATGACCATTTATTAATTACTACAGATACAGTGAATTAATGACTAGAAGTACATGTTTAATAAAAGGAAGAGACTTTGCTCTTTGAACTTTGTCTATAATGTCACGTTGTGTCAGTTTGCCCCTCAGCTCATGGAAGTAGCCTTTTATACTTCATAACATGGTAAAATACAAACTAGTATTGTGTATCCTAAATAGAATTTTTAGGAACCAGCATATATCACTGTGAAACCAGAAACTTCTGTGTATTAGCTCTGCTCTGATTCTCTGGTAGGAAAGGAGAAGCCAGTGGCACTCTCTGTGATAGGGAAGTCTGATTTCAACTCTCTGTATGAATGTTCTGGATGTTCATTGATATGGAAATAGTCTCTTGAATAATGCTCATTCAAGAGCGTGTAGAGAGAGTTGTCAAATCCTAAAATTCTATAAGAGCCCCATACACCTTCGTGTGTTAAACTGTAAAATACTGACCCACTGTGGAGATTTTCAAACACCCCCATAAGAAGAGAGAATAATGAAAGTCAGCGTCCCAGCAGCGAGTTTCAATGTTATCAATATATTGCAATATTATATTCTTAATATCAACTTGGAGGATGAGGAAAATGTGATCCTTTTACAGTATATTTCAGACATCATATCACTTTACTTGTGAATATGTCAGTGAGTGTCTCTAACAGATAGGGATTTTAAAAACATAACATAATGCCATTATCACAACCAATAAAGTAATTATTTAATGTTACCTAATTCCTAGTACAGGTCCAAATTTCACTGTCTAAAATATTGCATTTGGTTGTTACATCTATTAAGTTTCTTCTCCCTTTAAAAAATGCCAGTTATTTATCAAAGAAATTTGTAAATTTACATGTAGAGCTTTTCTCATTGCCTTCTTATGGTCTTGAATAGGTTTCTCTACCCCCATGTCTCCTATGTCTCCTTTACTTGCTCCTGTGTATTATACTTGCTTTAGCTATGGAAGGAGGGCAGATTTGGGGAGATTTGAAAATTACACCAATCACTGCCATTTTTTCCCAAATGCTGCAGAATATCTGCAAAGTTCCCTTTAGCTTAATTTTGAGCAGTAGGATATAAGTAGAACAACTAAGACTATTTTTGGTTGCATATAAGATGAAATCCAAATTCTTTAGCGTGATCCTCCACAGTTCAGCACAGGCTTGTGCTACCTTTCCAAATTTATCTCCCAATATTACCCAACACGAATTCTTCACTCTTCTTTATTCATGCTTTTTCCCTTGCCTTCCCTCATTGTGTCACTCATTACAAAAACAAACAACCCCCCCAAAACTGTAATTATAATTGTCTTAATTTCTGCTCACCATCATATCTATCCTGATCTTCCATTCTTGGCAAAATCCTTTCCCACTGCCCTTTACTTCCCCCTCCAAGCTTTCTAGCCACTTAATTATTTCATACTTTCAAATTTATTGCTCTTTGTTTCCCTCTTTTATTTGAATAATTGTCCTGTTGATCTCAGTAACCTGTTAGAGTAAAAAAATATTTGATTAAATAAACCAAATAAAAGAAACCTGTTTTCATTGACATGTACTGCTTACTAAGCATTATGCTAGGGTGCTAGGCATTGTTGAAGGAACTATCTACAAACAGACCTGGCAATTGTCATTAAAGAACTAACTAAATCACATCATAGTACAAGATGCTGACCATGTCATTCCTTTCAAGTGCATCCCTATTTGGTAGAGTTTCAGTATGAATGCAAAGTGAAATTAAGCAAGTTATTTAAAGCAATAAGTAAGTTGGTTGAGGGAGGGAGACTGAGACAGAAAGAGCGGAAGGTGTTTCTAGAACAGAGATTCTTAAGTTCATTGAACTCCCATTCCATCTAGTTCTACTCAGCATCTTTCTGAATCTTATGTATTCTTCAAAGTGTTGCTTAAATCCTACTTTGTGGATAAAAGTTTCCTGAATCCTTCCACATGTACCGATTCAGTGCTTGTTCACAAAATTATTGGGATGCAATGATGACTCCCTCCTCTAAATTTCTTGAACACTTATCAAATATTACATTTATTTCAAATGGAATTTTTATTGTCATTTGCTCATGTTTATATTGTGTTCCTTCTGCTACGTCTTATAAATAAGCTGTTGTATACCTCTTTGTGTTCCCCACTGTGTAATAACAGGTGCTTAATAAACATTTCATAAAGAAAGAAAAATTTCTTTGCTGAAAAGTCTGAGAAACTCTTCCTTCATCAGGGCTGGCATGAATAAAGCAAAACAGTAGAATTAGTAGAATGTGTTTAACAGAACTGAGCTCAAAGATTCTAAGATACGTAAGATTTTCTTCCATTTAAGCTCAGGAAAAAATAGAATTATCTTGGTTGATTTTCCCTGAAAATTTTACGAAAATTTTGATCCAAATATATCATTGCATTTTATTAGTTACTTTATTATATGGTTCATATTGCTCAAACTATGCATACATTATAGACAGACAAGTAGAAACGAATAAACTTTCAACAGAATGGTTAGTGGGAAAAACACTACAAAAGTAGGGAGAGCACAAGACATTATGTGTCCATTTTGTGATAGTAATAGCTATAGTTTGTTATATACATCCTTATAAGCCAAATTTTTCACATATTTTTATCCTTTAGATTTCCAAAACAACAGTAAGAGGTAGATACTGTTACTAAACTCATTCTACAAATGAGGAAATAGTTAAGCCCTAAGGCTCACAGCTTATAAACAGAGGACAATGGTTCTAACCTTAGAGCCAGGTTCTCTAGACCAAAGGAATAGTCCCTGCTCCATACCTATGAGATTTTAAATAAGTCCCTATCTGCTTATAAAACATATAAGGCGTAAAATATAATTATTTTTCCTCTGATTGATTTCTGAGATAAGATTATCTAACACTATTGGATCAACTGTAGTCATCTTTGGTAGTTAGTCAAGAGAATTCCAACAGCTTAGGAAGACTAAACTGTATGTCCCGTCTTCTGTAATCTTATAGAGTGTGTTATAATTTGAAAGCAAATTGCAAACCAAAATCAGCCTCACCAACAAATATTTATAGGAATGCTGGCATGGAAACAGCCATGTTACCTGTAAGCTTGATGAGGTCTTCAATTTCTGTCCCTTTAGGCCCTCTAACTGCACCTTGCACTTAAGTTTCACTTAAGGCATGGCTTAATTTATTTCTAGTCAGAACCAGCTAACAGAATCCTCTGATAAATATTTAAGCAAAGGACTGGTATAAAATCCTAAATCCAGGGCAATATTTTGAAAGGTGTAGGTTCTTGGGATCACTAGATTACTGAGCCCAGTTTGTTCAAGACTGAAAATAGCCGTATATTAATTTACAGTAATCCATGTATCTTGAACCCTATCTCACCATAAAAATTCATGCCTAATATTCATTGTGCTAAATAACCAAACCTCTAGTATTAATGAGAAGTATAATAGAATAGCTGGAGGTCTTATAGTAACACTCTCTAGAGTGAGAGCTTCTGAGCAACCGTCCTGGTGGGAATAGTCCCAATTAGAGTACTTCAAATGTTAGCTAACCCCTATTCCTTGCCTCCAGTCTGCGCACCGGGGTACAAATTAACTTTTAACAAAGGTTTATCACACTCTTTATTTTAGTAGTATAATGCAAGTTATCAACAAGATTACAAGTAAAAGTGTGGAGAAACCAGTGTGAAAAAGTCTTTCCTTAGAAAGAAGGGTGTCAATTGGGGGTGTCACTATTACAGTTTGATATGTTGATACTTGACATTTTAGAATATTTCTTTCCTTCTATAGCCATTCAGGGTTAAATAGTTATTTCCACCAGCAAATTTGTCTATCATAATAGTATCGTCAGACATCAGATTCCTTGTTTGGGCCACCAAACAGAAGACTATTAGAGGAAGGTAAATGTGGAATATAGGATAATTTGGGCTATAAATTCACCATCCTTCTCTCTCTCAAACTCTTTCTAGAACATTCTTTCTTACTTCATGTTTCCATTCTGAAGACCACAATTCTATATTACTATTGCGAATGTCTTTTATAAAATAACTTTAAAATTTACTTTTCAGTCCTAGCTAATTGCTATTTCTTTAGAAGTATTCTAACAAATTAGGCATTGAGGGACGTATTTAATTTAGTATTTCTCTGAATTAAGACATATAGGCAGATTTCCAAATCTTAATTATGAACTAGTAAATATATAATTAGCTATTTAAAAATACTGTTGATCTGATGGACAGGGCAAACTTACCTTCTAATTAAAATTACCCTAAGAAGCAAATTGCACAGAACTAATGTGTTACTCAAAGCCTTTCAATTAGAAAAAAAATTAAGGAAAATAGTTTTCCTGATCCATTTTGAGGAAAATCTAAGCCTCTATTTACCTGTATTTTTCATCTTACTTTCACACAAATGAACTAGAAATGTGTAGGTACACAAGTCCTTCATACAGGACTGAGGGTATCTGGTGCTAATCAAGTCCTCAATAAGCATTAATAGATTAGAGTTAAGGGAAATTACATAAGGCAAGGGATTTAGTCATAAAAATATTTACTGAGCACCTTGTAGGGATTGAAAAGAAAATCTTACTCATTATAAGGGTCACAGCTGACACTCCTGTAACAAAAGACAGGTTAACAAGAGAAAAGCACAACAAATTGATTTAATCATAGTTTTATGTGACATGAGAGCATTCAGGATGAAGACCAAATGACCCAGGGAGAACTATCAACCAACTTTGTTTTTTTCCTTTTTTCTTTTTTTTGAGATAGTCTCACTCTGTCACCCAGGCTGGAGTGCAGTGGCACGATCTCAGCTCACTGCAGCCTCTGCCTCCTGGATTCAAGTGATTCTCCTGCCTCAGCCTCCCGAGTAGCTGGGACTACAGGTATGCACCACCATGCCTGGCTAATTTTTTTATTTTTAGTGGAGATGAGGTTTCACCATGTTGGCCAGGCTGGTCGCAAACTTCTAGCTTCAAGTGATCCTCCCGCCTTGACCTCCCAAAGGGCTGGGACTGTAGACGGGAGTCACTGTGCCTGGACTATCAGTCAATTTTTATGCTTAGGTTCAATGAAGTATAGAAAGCCATGTAGCAATGTGCTTGGACCAAAAGAGTATAATCTTATGTCAGTAGACTGAGTGAGGAAACCCAGAAAGGCTTGTCTGTTCAGCTTCTTCCTGTCCTTTCTCTGAAGCATTCCTTCCTTCTGGATATGGGGCAGCCTCTCTCCGGAGTGAGGGTCTTATGACTACTATCAAACAAGGTAGAACAGAGAATTTCTTTTTGGCCAACTCCTACACAAAAGGCAGGGGAAGGCGAGAACAATATTTTTAGTTTTTTTGGCTGGCTTTGGGAAAAAGGGGTTCTGGTTTCTATGACTCACCTGACGGAAGAGGTATTCTCGTTTCCGTGACTTGCCATGGGGCAGAATGAGAGGCCAGGGACAGGAGGGCTGGGGAAGGTCAGAGAGAAAGAGCTTCTGATGCCACTTCTGAGGCTTTCACTTTGGGATTTTGTTCTCTGAGCCCCAGCAACCTACTATGTGCCACCTACACGGTTGATAAGTTCAGCCCATGCTCTCTGTGAATTACATGTTAGGTACAAGCAGATGCACATATTCTGTAAACCTATGACCTTTTTCATCAAATGGATAATATCTCACCATATTCCATATAACTGATGCAGAATCATTTAACAATGACTATTTCTAAGTGGGACCTTGCTCCTGTAGCGTGTTGCAATCTCTCTTCTTTCCATAGATCTTTCAGTGCAGAGGCCAGCTGCATTTGGACACAGGTTTTCCATGTAAACTTGTACCCTTAGTGTGCATGAAAGTACTTGGAGATGTTAAAGTTTTGTGGCACTGTTAAGTTTGCTTAACAAATACCTTCTTTACAAATAACGGGAAAAGACAAGTCCAAACTTATCCATGTTATCCCAAATTCTGATTAAATGAGGTCTAGATTATTGTGGTTTTATTGTAGTTCATTTCCAAATAAGTTTCTTTATGGCCCTTATACAGAGAAGTGTCTGAGTAAATATTGTAATTTAAAATGCAGACGTAAACTTATATTGGCACTTTTATTTCACTTTAAGATTAAATCGTGATTTCTTTTTAATTTCCTTAATGTTTCTTTTGCAAACCTTCACGGTTTCTGGCACTGTGCCTCTTAATTCTCAGGAGCACTTTATCTATCTTTTGAGCATAAAACAAATAAAGACATAATATAAGTAAGAATTGCTTATAATTTTTTTTTAAAGAGTGAACTTTCTATATCTTAAATATTGGTCATGCCTTTCCGAACCCTTTAAAATCATAGGGTGGGATATAGTCACATAACTTTACAGATGAAAAAACTGAGATTCAGTAACTATCAATGGATGAATGTATAAGGAAATGTTGGATATATACACAATGGTATATTATTCAGCCATAAGAGGAATTAAATCCTGTCATTTCCAGCAACATTGATGGAACTGGATGTCATTGTAGTAAGTGAAATAAACCAGGCACAGTAAAACAAATATCACATATTCTTACTCGTATGTGGGAGCTAAAATAGACTTCATAGAGATAGAGAATAGAATGGTGATTACTAGAGGCTGAGAAGCAAAAGGGGAAGGAGGAATGAAGAGAAATTGGTTAAGGGGTATGAAAATACAGTTAGAGGGGATCAGTTCTAGTATTCAATAGTAGAGTAGGGAAGTTATAGTTAAAGTAATGTATTGTATATTTCAAAACAAGTAGAAGAGAATGACAATGATTCCAACATAAAGAAAAGATAAATGTTTGAGGTAATGAATATCCCTACCCTAATTTGATCATTACACATTGTGTACATGTATTAAAATATCGTATGTGCTCCCACAAAATATATACAACTATCATATAGCAATAATAAAAAAAACTGAGATGTAGCTAGTTGAAATCCTAATTGTGACTCAAAACAACTACTAATATTAATTATGAAATTCATCAGAATATTATGAAAAGAACTTATGTAAATATTTGTATAGTAAAGAATAAACTGAATCTAGCTTTCTCAATTCTGAATGCAGCAATTTCCATTCATTCATGCCAATTTTCTTCTGAATTTATATCTCTAAGGACTGACATTACTTCTCTGGAACAATTCTGTGTAGAAGAAAAGATTGGTTTCTCCTTGTTTTCAAGAGAAAAACACATTAAATTTCCAATTAAGACCACAACACAAACAAATGAAAACAAACTTCGTGTAATGAAAGAGACATGGGAGCAAAATTTAATTCTTCCCATAAAACAATGTGTTGAAGAAGGGCCTAAAAAATTGTAATGTTAATGAAAATGGAGGGATTACACTGTTAAATCATTTCTATGTAAATTAATAGAACGGATTTCTTTTTGGAAATAAAGCCCATCATCAGAGGAACTGCTAAAACCTGTTTTTATCTCCAGTAACATAACATTTCAGGTCACACCAGCAAATAAAGTCATTAAATCAAGCGTTTTATTATCTGACCCTAAATAATGAACACTAATCAAAGATACCACCCATAGCTTTGATTGTTAAAGCCAGGATTTCTTACGGTTTTTCTTAAAGAAAAATAGCCCTAATAGATGTCACTGCAACAATCGATGGGAGTTAAAGAAACAGATTAATTGGACTCCATATTTCTCTATTTAAACATCTTAAATATAATTATGCAGGGCCAGTGGTAGGTTAATCATCTTATTTAAATATTAAATGACCTGAAATTGAGTTTTTTATCCCTTTACTCAGCCACCAATAGTCACACTTTCTTCAGTCCAGGAGGAGGGTGTGGGCGGTACCTTTGATTTTTATTTTATAATATGAACTACAACTACCTCATTGAAATGTCTTCTTATCTTAGCTGTCATATACCTGTACTATTTTTGGAAAGCATCTACATTTCTAATCTCTCTCTCTCCCCGCCTTCCTCTTCACCCCCCCCGCCTTCCTCCTCACCCCCTCCTCCTGCCTCTCTCTCCCTTTTGCTTTCACTCCACCCCCCTCATATTTCTACCATTATTGCTCCATCTTCAGCTGCCTGTCCCTCTCCACAGTACTCTTTACAAGGGTCATTCAGCCGTATGGCTTTAACTATTGCCTCCAAACTGAGGATTCCCAAATTAGACCTTCAGGCCTGATTTACCTAAGATATCTCTCCTTTCTATTAGACATTTCCAATTAAATATATTTATCAGAGCCATTTAAATTTTATCTTCTTCCTTGCAACTTCTCTCTGTTGCACAATTTCAAATTCATTCAACTTCCTTCTTAAAGGCTGATTTGGTGCTACCTGTGTTAAATGACCTCCGCAATCATTGTCTTATTGTATATATCACCCCAAATCTAAACCGATAGTTCACATAAACAAACACATACATAAAGACCCACATATGTGTTCACACATTAGCACTTAATATTTCACTTGGCACACATCACATGATCAAAAATTTTGGTGATTGGGTAAAACACAGACGAACACAACACTTTTCTTTCTCTTCTCTCCAAATGATTACCACCACCTAATGTCTTTATGCCTGTTCTAAAACTGCAAAAAGGAATGAGGAAAGCTAAGATGGAGCTGCATTAGTATAGTAATCATTGTGTTAATGTATTGAAATGCATACTCCTGCTGGAAATATTTGTGTTAAAGGAAGCTGTTAAGAAACCCAAAATCCTGAACCCTAATGAGGTTCATTCTCTACCCACCACACATACTCACCCACACCCTCACACATACCTTTCACCATGGCCAGTCATCTCACATCTGGTGAAACATGTCAGCAGAAACCTAATGCTACTAATGACAAATAAATATATAATAAATATCTTTCCTGTGATAGTCCTTTTAGTAAATGGGGAATACACTTCGAGCTTAGGTTATTTTGACAACATGCTAGAGTTGGATGAATTCCAGTGATGTCTTAAACTTCTAAGAGAATGTGTTTATGGTTTATTTATTAGTGATCATTTTTGGGTTGCAAATAACAAATATAAACCAGGAAGCAAGCAAGTCACAGGAAAAGAAATATTAATATGTAAAAATATTCAGCCTCTTTAGTCCTCAGAGACAGACAATTGTTAAAGTAGTATGTCACTTTCAAACATCAAATAATGACAACTGAAAAAAACTTCAATAACTGCAAGAGTGACTTGAGATGGGCACTCTGAAACTCTGCCAGTAGAAATATTCATTTGATATTAGCATGCAAAAACATTTAAAATGCTTACACATTTGTATCTGGCACTTCCCAATCTAGTTATTCAGGCTAAAAAGTGAGCATATAGTTTTTAAAGTTTTTACAAAATTTGTGTTCTATGATGTTCACCGCAATTATTTATGAGGGCTAAATATAGGAATGCTTCTAAGTATTAAAAACTGTCAAAACATAAGAAGGGATATTATATAACTCTATATATTTTAAATTAAAGGTAGATTTTTATGATAAACTGCTGAATGATAAATGAAGATACTAAACTGTTTATGAGGTATATAAGAAAAAAGTATATGACATATATATGCATATAATGTATATTTTTTAAACACAAAAAATTATACAAAATGAAAACAACTATTAACTCTTGATTTGTATTTTAGTGGTTCTGTTTTCTTCTCTACATTTTTAACTCTTCCGCAATGATTCTACATCACTTACATAAATTAAAAATAATATCTATTTAGATTGGAACTGAAGTCGAAGTGTGGATATGAACCATCAAAAAATAATAACGTTTGGATTTCTTTTGGAGAGTTCATAGAAAGTTGAGAAACAGATACCTGTAGCAAAATCAAAAACTGTTCTGCACCCAACCCATGCTGGAAAATCTAGTTTAAGTGCAGAGCTCGCTCTGAAGGTTGGTATTACTGCACACTAATCCATGTGCAACTGAATTATCAAGGCCCTTCCAAGCTTCTACCAGCAGACTCAAAAAGTTAGTTTTATAATTTAAATCAACTACCATAAAAAAGCTTTTATAGCTAATATTTGATGAACACAGTTGAGTGAAAGAAATAATAGAAATGATAGAGCAAAAATGCATATTTTAGCTAATGGAAAGGAAGAAAAGTAATTTTGTTTTTCAGTGGATATTTTCATGAGAGTTTGCTTTAATTAGGTGTGCATGAACATAATGTTCTAACCAGTATTTTATTTAAAATAAGCATTCAATAACTTCATTAACCTCAGGCTATAGGTGCACAATATATTGTTGAATAGGAAATTTAATCAAAGCATATATAACTTCTTATAGTTGTTGAGTTCTGGACACAGCAGGAAATGTATCCCAGCTTTACCACCTAACACCTGCAGAATCTATTTTTTTTTTTTTTTTGGTAAAAGGCATACAAATTTTATTTACATGTCCAAGGAAGGAACCACTGAGTGATTATCCCTGCATGTATAATCTTGAACAAATTGCTCAACCATGCTGTATTTAGAATTGTTGGAAGATTAAGCTATTTAAATTAGTCAGGTTCTTAGAATGAAGTAGGACCCACAGTAAATTCCACATGAATGTTACCTGTCATTGCTTTTAGCTATTATAACCTGTATTAACCGATCTATGTTGGTCATGGTTATTCAATAATTTGCTAAAGGTTAAGTATCAGAATGTGTTTTAAATAAGTTGTAGCTTCACTGCAGTATATAAGACATAAAATTTTTTATATTGAATAAAGCATCCAATCATCTAGTTCTGCCACAAAATAGTATTTATCAACAGCATTTATAAATGCGTATATATGCCTAGTATATTTTTGGTATGTAAGATAGTTGTTCTTCTAAAAACTTCTGAAAGTCTAAGCAAAATGTATTTCAAATCTAAATTTTTAAAGCAAATATGCTCATATTTACTATTAGCATTTCTGATGGCACAAGAAATAAACTCTCTATTGCAAGATGTTTTTCCTTCAGCCCATTGAACAAGATTCTAAAAATTGAGCTTGCAAGAAAGGTTAGAATTAAATGGATCAAAAGTAAATTTTCATCCAACTTGATTCAATCATTTCCAAAGCCCAAATAAAAGGAGTCCTGAGCAAATAAGACTGAAAACACAAAACCATCAAATGAGTGACTTAGTGTACTCCACAGCAGAAAAAAAGAATCCATGTTAAAAGAATTAAAGAGATTTTATGTAATATATGATTCCCTCATCCAAGCTTTTGTAAAATAAATGCTCTTCAGAGGTAGATTCTTATCATAGATAAATTTCCCAAGTGGCACCATAAATACAGGGCTACTACATAAAGGACCAAGACCAAGGAGAAAGAAAACAGTTAAACTCCAGGCTGCAAATGACTTCCGAGACAAGAGTGAGAGGTTAACTTGCCAACTGACTGAATTTATTTCTGGAATTAGCCTAATGTGCCTGAGAAGTCAGAAGAAAAATAGATTTTACCACTGCTTCCTTGCTTATGCTTCTAGAAGTCTTCTCATCCCAAGGAATTTATTGTATGTTTCAGAACAGCTCATAATTTAGGTTTCAATTTCCATCAGTATGATGATTTATCATTTTGTGTTAAACTTCAAATAACTTAAATGATTTTTTTATATTGATATATGTGGAGAGGAAGCATAGCTATCAAAATTGGAGGTTCTTGTTGTTAAAGATTCATTGTACTTATTTATTTTTTAAAAAACAATTCATTTCTGTTCTTTACCTTTCCACTTAGGACACATTTTATGATCCAAGTCTCATTAAATACCAGTAATTGTACTAAAAATTTATAAAATGTTTGAAAGCAGATCAGTAAATTAAAATTTTAACTTAAATAAAAACTGTATTGAATACATTTAATATCTCATTCAATAAAAATTGCATTTCTTTGTATTGTTTTTATGATGTTGCTGCAATTAGTACTTAAAAAATAGGCTCTTCCCATATACACATGCAGTTTTTAAACGATATTCTATATTAAGTAGGACAGACATATACTAAATATATGTTATAGTATAGAAATTGCCACTATTTAAAAAATATATTTGCAGTGTAAGAAGTTCATTTGGAATTGTAAAATATTGGTCTTTGGATCTGAGTGTGTGACTCAGATATAAGACTTACTAACAATATGAATTAATTTCTTTGAACCTCTTTTTCACATGTAAAAAAGCAATGATAATACCTAGATTAGATAGTTATGGTCAAGATGAAATTAAGAAAGTATATAAAATTGGCTAGGCACAGTGTCTCATGCCTGTAATCCCAGTGCTTTGGGAGGCTAAGGTGGGAGGATCTTTGAGGTCAGGAGTTTGAGCTCAGCCTTGGCAACATAATGAAACCCTGTCTCTACAGAAAGTAAAAAATAAAAAAATTAGCCAGGCATGGTGGAGCACACATGCAGTCCTAGCTTCCCTGGAGGCTGAGGCAGGAGGATTGCTTGAGCCCAGAAGTTCAAGGTTGCAGTGACATGTGATTACACTCCCACCTAGGCGAGAGAGTGAGACGCTTTCTCCAAAAAAAAAAAGGGGGGTCGGGGGGGGGAAGAAAATGTATAAAATAAATAACACATTTCCTAAACACAAAAGAGTCACTTAAGAGAAAACATATTGAACAATAACAACTCGGGTTGAGACTCTTAATATTACTACAGGAAAACATAAGAGGTAAGGGTAGAAAATTATAAATTGAGTATGTTTTCGACTGGCATCAGAGGTTTTTTTCCCCTACTTATTTGACATTGTCATTTATTATAATTTCTAATGATGCATTTTATATTCATCAGTATCTCTCCAGGCTAGAATAACTCAATGAAATTTTCATGATATAAAGAAGGTTGATTTCATTCACAGCCAGGTAGGTTAATTTTGGCCATTCTAATTATTGCTAATCACAATATTACTAGTGTGATGAAAAGCCACTAAAATATTAAATAACTCATGATGAAAACAGACTAGAGAAAAGAAAAAAATAATTTATGAAAAAAAGAAAAATTGTATCACATCAAATAGATTTTTTTCCACAGTACATTATAGAGTAATAGAACATGGTATGATTCAATTCATTCTAAGTGAGGTTAATTGATGATCCACTTCAACAATCTCAAATGTCAGCCCTAGAGTGTATCCCTATACAGAGATATCACATTCTCTCTGGAAGCTACATTATTAGCCAGAAACATAATGTTTGCTGGGTAGTGATTTGCATGTGAATAGTCTCAAAAAGGAGCTTCTAAATATAAGCAGTTCTGAATACTGTAAAAATAAGGAAAATAAATAATATTTGCTATATTTATAGTCCAAAGACATGGAGGCTGCTAAATATGAATTGATAATCTAGAAAAAGAAAATAGTGAACTCGCAGATAGGAATGAACTAGATAGGTGAGATAGAAGTATTTTAGAAACACTTTATCCCAGAAGTTATAAAAATGAATTTATAATAAGATGATGATTGTGTAGTTTTTTGTTTATTTTTTTCTGACCTTTCCCTTTAGGTCATATTTTCATTCTCTTTTTTTTAAGTAAGATTCATACTTAAATGTCATATTTGAAAACTATGGTACAAATGTGGAAGAATCCATTTACAATGACAAAAATGCTGATTTCAGTATTGAATTGCTGGGGAAGTATTCACTTAAGATAAAAACTTCGCTCTTGTCAACAAAACAGAGCGAAGGACTTCCCTTATGAGACTGATAGAGGGAAATAAATGAAGTTTAAAATCTATAAAGTTTATGCCCTAAAAGAAGCTAACGCATGGTCTTTGGAACAAACCCAGAACATACAATGGAAAGAAAGTTTATATAATTTCTACAATAAGCCATTGGAATACGTGCATTTCAATGAAATACCATTCAATACTAAGCCAATCAGATCACATGTGTAATTTGATAATTATGTAGTAATATTTTCTCCTCTTAACAATGTGAAATTATTAAATTCAGCATATTAATTTCACTTTGAAATAACTCTATTTTCACTGCCATTCACTTCTTGACCTTTTTCTTATTTTTGTCCCTATTAAGTTACAAATTTTCTTACCCATACCTTAACTTTCATTTATATTAAGTCTTTTTAAAAGTGCTCTACCCTTTGCTCTGACGAGAAAAATCATCCTAGAGAGTCAGCGGAAAATCAACAGAAAAAGAGATTCCAAACAACAAAAAGACAAATGATGTTTAACATTATTTTGCCATTCCCATTTCTTCCTTCTAGCAAGATAATTTTGTTTTCCAAATTTGTAGAAAATTAGAAAGCCAAATAATCACATTGCCTTTTGGCATAGTATTTTGCAATTATATTGTGTATAGTCACATATATTATCTCATTTAGTCTTCAAAAAAAATCCTGTAAGGGAGAGAAAAAGAAACTGAAGTTCAGAAATGGAATTCTGTGTGCCCAGCCCAGTCTCCTTTTTTGCTCATACATTTTTTTTCTAGATTAGCTATTATTTATTGTATTAATAGAAAAAATAAGCACTGGGTTGCCACATATAGTTGCACCACTTTCACTCCACAAAGATTCCCAGCCAAGTGGATGATTTGCAAGTGTTTTAATGATTCTTTTCAACTTATTGAAAATCTAAATCCAGTGGCTCCGTGGAACTCCCTTCAGTATCAACACTTGACTTTACTAAACAATACCTGCTTTAAAAAAAAAAAAAAATCAGACTAAAGAACTGAATCAAATGGCAACATATGTTTTAGAATAATTTCTAGCACACTAACAAGCCTTTATTTAGTGTGTAGACATCCCCTTAAATTAAAAACTTTTCCTAAAAATAATTATGATCCCACTAATGAAAGCAGTGAAATAAGTAGTACTAGCTTCTTTTTTTAATCTCTAATGTTGAGCTCTTTATTAAGTATCCAGCAGATGTGTTTTCACTGAAGAACAAAATAAATTTTATAAACTGATTTTGGTGACAAATAACCCCAATATTAGATCAGCATCCTGAAAGCACTGAGCTCTTGAAAATAAAAGAAAGATAAGAAATTCCGTTAGCAAGGTGCCGGAGACAAGTAATTCCGCATGCTGCTCAAAGATTATGGGGAGCTTTCAGCTTCTACTCCTGGGAGGCCCATGCTCATAATGCTGAGGTTGATGTCAATGTCAGTTTTATACCCATTATGTTCATGCAAATCTAAACAATGGAATTTTGGCCTGAAAAAATGCATATGTTATCCGTTCATGGTCTCTTTTATTTCCTGTCTGGAACCACCCTTTGCCCTACATGATTCATAAATCTATACCATGAGTCCCCAGGGATTGGCTCTGAGAAATATGCTATAAGCACAGAATTCACTTTTGGAAAGTTTAGCCTCTATCATTCAAGGTAGGGATTTGGAGCTACGTATATTTATGATCACATTGTTCAGTCTCTTCCTAATGGAATGTCAGAGCCATTTCTCTAATGGAAAAAATTCCATTTGTTTAGGAAAACATAATTCTCATTTTGTCCATGGGGAATTTTCTGAGATAACTTTAATATCCTTGAGAATGTTGATAAAATTTCTAGAAACCTAACATTATTTTCCAATAGACTTTTTAAAAATAAATTTTATTGTGTTTATTTAAGGTTTACAATACAATATTATGGATACGTATAGATAGTAAAATGGTTACTATAGTGAAGCAGATTAACATATCTATCATCTTACATCGTTTCTGTTTTTATGACAAAAGCAGCTAAAATCTACTTAGTTTTTAAAATCCCTAATATAATACAATTTTATTAACTTTAGGCCACATGTTGTAAATTAAATCTCTAAACTTGTTCATCCACATAACTGCTACTTTGTATCCTTTGACCCACATCTCCTCATTTCCTTGCCCCTAACCCCACTGATGGTAAACATGGTTTCGTTCTCTATCTCTGTGTATTTGACTTCCCTAAGAAAAAAAAAAAATCACATATGTGAGATCATGAGATCATGCAATATTTTTATTTCTGTGTCTGGCTTATTTCACTTAATGCAATGTCCTTCAGGTCCATCCAAGTTATGGCAAATGGCAGGATTTCCTTCTTTTTTTAAGGCTGAATAACATTCCTGTGCGTGTGTGTGTGTGTGTGTGTGTGTGTGTGTATGTGAACACACACCACATTTTCTGTATCCATTTGCTCATCAACAGACATTTAGGTTGTTTCCATACTTTGGCTACTATGAATATTACTGCAGTGATGGGAACGCAGATATCTTTTCAAAGTGGTGATTGCATCTTCTTTGGGTATATATCCAAAAGAGGAATTGCTGTAATTTCTTTAGGAAGGTTCATACTTTTTTCCATAATGGCTGTATCCAATCTCTGTTCCCACCAACAGTGTACTAATGTTCCTTTTTCTCCAGTCACCAACATCTGTTATCTCTTGTCTTATTGATAAAAGCCATCCTTATGGTTGTGAGGTGATATCTGATAGTGGTTTTAATTTGCACTTCCCTGGTAATTAGTGATGTTGAGCACCTTTTCATATAATTGTTGGCCAGTTTTATGTCTCCTTTGGAGAAATGTCTGTTCAGGTCCTTTGCCCATTTTTAAGTGGAGTTATTTGTTCTTATTCTATTGCGTTGAAGAGTTCTTTATAAATTTTGGATAGTAGTCCCTTATCAGATACGTGGTTTAAAAATACTTTTTTCCAGTACAAAGGTTACCTTTTCATTTGTTGATTATTTTCTGTGCTATGAAGAAACTTCTCAGTTTGAAGTAGTTTCATTTATTTTTGCTTTTGTAGCCTAAGCCTTTGGTGTGATATCCAAAAAAAATTATTGCCAAGCCCAATGTCCAATAGACTTTTATATCATGATATTATTATCTGTTAGGTTTCTTGTTCAGTTTTTTAGGAATACTTCAGAAAACCTCTGAATATTTCATAATAATTTTGTTAGTGATAAGTGCTTTTAAGAATTCTCTAAAATTATCTAAATCTGAACAATAATCTTTTGAATTTAAACAACTTCAGGCTTGCCTGGTGTGTGCCTGTACATAAGCAACTGAACTGCTTTTAACCTTTAAAAAGAAACATACAAGAAATGAATTACAAGTCTGGGTTTGTTGCCAAAGTTGAGATTTTTTAACTTCACAAGAATCTTTAAAGTAACCATGACTGTAAAGGATAGAAAAATAAAAAAGATGGCAGCCTCATTGGATTCAAATGAATGTCTTTCAAAGTCAACTCTAAATAACTACATGTGCATTGCCTTGCAAAGTGACATTTTCAGGAATCATTAGCAGTAAAGTGAAGCAGGTAAGATATAGTAGCTTTGGCTTCTCTAAAAGCAGGTCGTTTTCATTTTCTGAGCCTCACTTAGCAGCATTACTTAAGCCTCCATGTGGCAACTACTATTTCCTCCATTGTTCCTTTTGTCTCTGCCTCCAAAGCAGTATTGCCATCTAAGGCTGTGTAGGTTATACTTGTGCCTGGCACAAGCCAAGATGGAGAGGTGGGGTGGTGGGGAGTAAGTTTCAGCTCCAGCTTATGCTGTATCCACGAAACCCTTACCCTGATTCAAGGCTATGTGCACTTGGTCATTTCACCAGCTAACACTGATAGGTCTGGGTCTGCCTAAAGAGGGCGCCTTTCTCAATTTTTCATAGAGTCACCCTGATGAAGCTGGCTCCATATACCTAAATCTCCCTCATAGTTTCCCAATAGTTCATTCCGTGGATATTTATTGAGAGCCTAATATATGAAAACTACCAGGCTAAGCTTTACAAAGTACAAAGGTGAGTACTTAGTGCAGAGCATTTGTGCTCTAGCAGAACTGATAAGGGACTTACACAGGAACGATCCTAATGCCAGCAGAAAGTAAGTTGGTGAAGAAGAATGTTGTCCATGTGTCAGCTAAGGCCTTGCTACCCTTTGAGACTGAGACAAATCCAGCTTAGGCTTCTTATTCTACATTGTGTGGAAATGGCAAGGATCTCCCTTCCCCAAAATTTAAGTTAATTACTTAAGGCTTATGGATTCAAATTCACTCTGGCTCCCAGTTTCTGCTTCCTTGGAATTTCATCTCCTACTTATCTCATCTCCTAGAATGCTTTTCTTCTTTCTTCTCCCTGCCAACACTTTGCTTGGATTACTTTAAATCCAAACAAAATGAAACACCCCAAGTCATTTATGCATGTGAAAGACAACAGTGTAAACAATTTAAAATTGAATATTGGATATTTGTAACTGAGAGTATTTTACTGGCCACCTTTCTCTGTAAGACCTGCTATATTACATTTTTCCATCTCATTGTCTCCCTCCGTCAGTCTTTCCCAGCCCTAAATTTCTCCTCATTTCTTTGATAAGTTAATTTAAACCTCTTTTTACTGTCTCCTTCCAAGATATGCCCTTGGCGCCTCACTTTCTATCTATCTCTAAGTTGTGTACCAGGGCATTCTTCTAAACAAAGAGACAATTGAGGACTAGCAAAAAAAAAAAAAAAAAAATTATCCTTGTTACAGAATAGTATAAATAAATGTTTATGAATTATTAAAATAGAGAGTAAAATTTCCTTGGGACGACGTTTACACAGAACTTCAAGGGTTCAAGATGATGACTGTATGACAAGATAGAATGAAAGGGAATTTTCATAAAGAATTGATAGTTTCAGCAACAGCACATAAAGCCCTTATGGGAAACAGCCAATAATTTAGTTTAAATGGGGCATAGGTTAACTAATGTATGCAGAGAGCTAGAACAAGATCATTTAGAAATACCAAATAGAACCAGATCACAGAGGGCAGAATATCTCAGGTCAGGACTTTAAGAGATCTTGGAAGCCTTTAAAGTATTTTGATTGGGAGTGATAGGATCCAAGTTATGCTTTGAAACTGTGAGTCTGGCAAGAGTTAGTGGGATAAGTTTTGCAAAAGGTTAAAATTTGAAGAGGGTAAACTAGTCAGTTAAACCAGCAGAGGGTAATCGAGGCCTGAGTTTTTGAAGTTGCTGGGAAAATGGAGAAGAGAGAATAGATATCAGAGATATTACCAATACAAAATCAACAGGACTTGGTAACTGATCATTGATGGATGGTTAAGAGGACACGTAACAGAAGATATCTCAGGAGAAGCAAGTTTGGGAAATGATTTAAAGAGTTCATTTTTGGATGGCTCTTTTTTGCAGAGTCAAATGGCCATCTTGGTAGAAATGTCCAACAGACAAATGGAGAAGTAGAACTAAAGCTTTGAAGAAAAGTCAGGGTTAGAGATAAAAATGGGAACATCATTCTCATAGTAAAAACAGCATCTTTTCCTTCATGTTAACAGGCAAGTACAGTGTACTGCTTTAACCACTCCAAAAAAATCAACAATATCCACTACTCTCCACAATATCCAATATCCACAATATCAAATACTCTCCAATTCCATTACTCTGAGAGGAAAATATTCAAAATTCATATTTGGCTCTTAAAAATCAGACTGTAGAGAGGATGTAAGCAAAAGATTAATCAAATGTTATCAATGGTTAGATTTCCCAGTACAGAAGAAGAAAGAACACAAGGCCAAAATTGAATTAGACAAAACTTTTCTTCACACCGACAATCTTATGCAATTGTTTTAAGTCTAGGAAATACTTGATGTAGTCCAGATTAAACAAACACTTCCACTGGCTGTGGAAGCACAAACTTAATATACATGTTTTTCCATTTTATTTACTAGAAGAGTTGCTAAAATGCACTCCTAATTATTATCACTCAAATAATCCTTTTGCTTATTAACTTGGCACAGCAAAAGAACATATGAAGCCTAGTGTTTGATAGTGATTACTAAGTCATATCTGGAAGTATGAATTAGGTCCTAGTTCTATCATGAACTAGGTCACTTATTCCACAAACATTTCTTAATAACTATGTGCAAAACACTGTGCTAATTACAAGAGAAAGATTCAAAACTAATAGTAGTGATTACCCTAACTATCAAAGAACTTAAACACAAACAATACGGTGAACTTTCCCCAGATAGGGCAAAAGATAGCAAGGGTGCAGAAAAAGAAGGGAAGTGAAGTGAGATATAATGACATTCACGTAAATCCTGCATTTATGAGGACTCCCCAGAAAAATACTTAAGCTGTATCCTGAGGAAATAATTCGAAGTGAAGGCAAAAACATATCATCTTACAAATGTTTTACAGTAATGGCAAAGTGGAAGCAAATTAAACGTACAACTATAAGGGATTACTTAAATTGATTACAACATATCTATATATTATTAATGAATGAAACTCGTGTTTTTGAAGTACAAATGTTGTCATGATATAATGCTAAGTAAAGAAAGTTAGTATAGAGAAAATTTATCATTTAATATCAATTTTGGATGTGTAAATATATAAATATATGTATGTCTTCTCAATATACGCTTCTGTAATTTCCATCTTTTCTTCAGGAAATATGTGAGATTTAAAATGTCTTAATATATCTAAAAAGTATCAGAGTTACACATTTATCCAAAATGTTTATTACACTGAATAAATACATACATCGAGATAAGTCATTTTATGAGGCTTACTCATAGTTCAATGTTTATTCTTTGCAGGTAGGGAAAAACTCACTCCTTTCCTGAAATTGTCATTAATATAACATTAATTTCAGATTTCAAAAAATATATCTAAACATTTTGAATATTTTTACTATATACCATGTAATTAAATAGACAAGGTAGATCTTCCTTTTGGAATTATATGTACATAGAGATAAAATGAATTAATTATTTCTTTTCAATGGAATAATATATTACCAGCTTTACACAAGTTACCTAATCTCCCTAGGCCTCAGTTTTTTCAACTGAAAAGTAGAGTTAGGAGCACATAGAACTGTTCTTGAAACAAAGTGATTGTTTAATGATTATTAGGAATCAATAACACCATCAGTAGTTTTACTTTTTGGTATCTCCTAATGACTAAAATTGTTTACATGGGTAAAGTAGAAGTTTATTTATACACAAGAATATATTCAGTATGTATTCATTCCCTTCATCATGTTTTCCTTCCAACTGTTTTGATGAATAGCCTCTGAAAATCTTATTTTTATTTTATTTTATTTTTTTGAGACAGAGTTTTGCTCTTGTCACCCAGGCTGGAGTGCAATGGCATGAACTTGGCTCACTGTAATCTCCACCTCCTCGGTTCAAGTGATTCTCCTGCCTCAGCCTCCCAAGTAGCTAGGAATACAGTCACTCACCACCATGACTGGGTAATTTTTATATTTTTAGTAGAGACGAGCTTTCACCATGTTGGCCAGGCTGATCTCAAACTCCTGACTTCAGGTGATCCACCCCACTCAGCCTCCCAAAGTGCTGGGATTAAAGGTATCAGCCACCACGCCTGGCCCAAAAATCTTTCTTAGTACATAGGGTATGTTATTGTATATTAACATATATCTGTTATGTATGCTGTTTACATCTTTATTCTTTTAATGTGATTCTAAAGTTGGTTATAGATGTATGCCATCTATAAAGCAAAGGCTTAAAGAGGATTAATACATGTAAGCAGTATACATGGTCAATTCAGGTAATCCAGTGAAGGGAAATGGCCATTTCTCTACTGATAGCAACAGATGCCATCCTGAAAATAACTCCTCTGGTCTTCGAAAAGTAGCACATTAAAAGGAGTATATCCTAGATGTCCTAGATGACAGGTTGATGGGTGCAGCAAACCGCCATGGCACATATATACCTATGTAACAAAGCTGCACGTTCTATACATGTATCCCAGAACTTAAAGTATCATAAATAAAATAAAATAAAGGAGTATACCCAAGAGTTAGTATGCTAGTAGAACTGTAATTTTTTTTAAGGCAATTTCTGACAAAAACAAACAATAAGGAAAAGATTCCCTATTCAATAAAAGGTACTAGGATAACTGGCTAGCCATATGCAGAAGAATGAAATTAGATCTTTACCTTTCACTATGTACAAAAATTAACTCAGAGTGGGTTTAAGATTTAAATGTAATACCTCAAACTATAAAAATTCTAAAGGAAAACCTAGGAAATACCCTTCTCAATATCAGCCTTGGCAAAGAATGTATGGCCAAGTCCCCAAAAGTAATTGCAACAAAAACAAAAGTTGGCAAATGGGACCTAAAGAACTTCTGCACAACAAAAGAAACTATGGACAGAGTAAGCACAGTATGGGAGAAAATAACTTACAAACAATGAATCTCACAAAGGTCTAATGTCTAGAATCTATATGGAACATAAACAAACAAAAGACAAAAAATCCAAATAACCCCATTATAAATGGGCAAAAGACACAAATAAGTATTTCTTAAAAGAAGACATACAAGCAGCCAACAAACATGAAAAAATGCTCTACATCACTAATCATCAGAGAAATGCAAATCAAAACCACAATGAGATACCATTTCACATCACTCAGAATGGTGATTATTAAAAGTCAAAAAACACCAAATGCTGGTGAGGCTATGGAGAAATGGGAATGCTTATACACTGTTGGTGGGAATGTTAATTAGTTCAGCCACTGTAGAAAGCATTTTGGAGATTTCTCAAAGAACTTAAAACAGAGCTACCATTCAACCCAGCAAACCCATTACTGGGTATACACCCAATGGAATATAGATCATTATACCAAAAAGACACATGCACTCATACGTTCATCGCAACACAATTCATAATGGCAAAGACATGGTACCTATCAACCGTGAATTGGATAAAGAAATTGTGATACATATATACTGTGAAATATTAAACAGCCATAAAAAAGAATGAAATCATGTCCTTTGCAGCAACATGGTTAAAGCTAGAGATCATTATCCTAAGCAAATTAATGGAGGAACAGAGAACTAAATCCTGTGTGTTCGTTTATAAGTGGGAGCTAAACATTGAGCATGCAGGGACATAAACATGGGAAAAAATAGACATAGCAGATGATTAGAGGGAGGAGGGAAAGAGGAGGGAGTGGGTTGAAAAACTACCTATTAGGTACTCTGCTCACTCCCTGGGTCCAATATATTCATGTAACAAATGTAAACATTTGCCCCCTGTGTCTAAAATCAAAGCTGAATATTTTTAAAAGGCAATTTCTTTAATTTGAATAATGATGCACATACTTCTCAATAATATCTTTCAGCTATCAAAGTTTTTTTTTTTTCTCCCTAGGGGTAGTCAATGAAGAATAATATGCCTGCAAATGAAAGCAGAAAGAAACTTAAATTTTATCTACTAGTCTATTAAACATCTCTAAAACATTGATCCACCCAAAAACAAGTTAACTAGAATAGGAATGTGTTTCCTAGTTGAACGTCGTCACCATTTATCTACGGCACATATTTATTTCTCAGGTCAGCCTGCAAACCTTGGTAGATTTCCATTCATTAAATGCTCTTGGGAAATACGTAGATTAAAACCGAAGTCTGTACTTGGTTATAAAAATCACTAGGAAGTTTTCAACCTGTCTTGGTTTTCAGTTTTCTTACTGAAAAAAGGAAATCCTTTGCATCCATGAAGTGTTTTTATAAGAATAAAATGAGATAATGCATATTAATATCAAGGTTAATGACTAACAGTCCTCAGTAAATATTCACTTCCATTTCATTTGTTCTTTTCCTTCATTCTTCCCTTCCTATCTCCTTTCATTCCCTCCTTCCCTCTCCTCTTCCCTTTCTTCCTTTTCTTTCTTCTACATTAATTCTTCCTAATTGTAAATGTATTCTAAGACAATTAGTATGTATGTTTGACTTCATTTAAATGTCACTTTTGGGGAAATGTTAAATGTGACTTTTGGGGAAAAGTCCTTTGAATCAGAATGTGTTAACTTCTTCTTTGTGATATTTTTGTCATTCTTTTGTATTTTATTCATGTCTAATAGAGTTATTGACAAGTTTCTTTAGGAAATGTTATCAGTGGCTCTCAGCTAAAATTTTAACATGCATTTATTGAACACCAGTCCTGTATTAGTCCACTGAAAGAGAGAGACATATCAAGAATGCGTATGATAAGGTATAATATCGTAGATGCATATGTGAGGTTAGTTGGTCATTGGGTGAGATAATGCTATCAGAACTGTCTCCTGGATTGAGTTCTTCCATGTTAGGCCATTTAAATATCTTTTTCCCTCTGAGCTAACCTGCCACAGAATTGTATGCTATTTTAAATAATTTCAATTTTGTGATAAGAGTATTTAAAGAAAAAGAGGTATGCAATGAGATAGGATAGCTTGATTCAAATCTCGTTTAGGAAAATAGGAATAATATACTTTGATGAATTATCCTAGCTCTGCCACTTGCAAGCTGTGTGACTTTAGAAATGGCTTATTCTTCTGTCCTTATTTTTCTTATTTATAAAATGGGAATAATAACAGCAGTTTTCAGATTTATTATGAAGATTAAATAAAGTAATATAATTCTTGCCACATATTAAATGTTCAATAAATATTTAATTATTATTAATATTATGATTGTTTGACTTCATTTTCTGTCACCTCGTTAGATAAGATGATTCCCCCATACAAATTTGACAAAGCAGGAAACTTCTATAGTTTTTCCCTAGAATCTAAACCTGTAATTATAGATCATATTCATTGAACTTTTACTATGTAGCAGACCCCATCCTAAACACTTACCTATATCAGTTCATTTAATATTCACAGTAACTTTGTGAATTAGGCATAACTGTCCTTCCCACCTCACAGATAAAGAAAATGAAATACAAAGAAATCAAGTAATTACAGGAGCCAGGCTGTGAACTCAAGCTCAAGCCAGTACTTAACCACTGTATTATATTGACTTTGAACAGGCAGGGAGGTTTGGGGTTTTTAAAAATTTATCATTTTTCTCAATTGTGGATTATATGTGTCTGAATCTTGGCCAGCTGAAGTATGTCTTTGACTCATGACATTCAGTAAAGACGTAAATTCTAAGTTAACTTATATCTAATAAAGTATTTCTTGTTTTTATACATAATAACAATTTGACTCAATATAAAGTACTTGGGTTAAAATATTCATTGAAAATTACATATATTTGCAAATAATATGACACATTTGAAGCATTGTCTTCGAACATTTTAAAGTTATAGAAGAAAAGAATTTTGACAGTTTGATGTTTGTTTCTTTGTTGATATCCTGAATTTCTATGAAAACGCTTTTAGGCTTTTTAAAAACTTTGATAACTTAAAAATTTTATTAGAACTTATCTCTGATTGATTCTGTGTGTTTGTTTTTTTGTTTGTTGTTTGTTTTTTTTTTTTGTAAAATGCATACTCAAAGCTCTCTTCAACTCAGAAATATGTCTTCAGATGAGCTACATTATTGCATCTTTTAGTTTTCTTCCATGGGTTATGGTTTTATTTTGCCCTACTTTATCAAAAACAACTGAAAATTTTCCTTGAACTTAGGTTTTCTGTTTGTTAGGGTGATTTTGAAAGAGTTTCTAAGGTGTTGACTTCACTGATTTGAGCTTTTGTAATGTTAATTTTATGTCCTCTGAAGCAGATTTTTAGTTGTTGTAATTTGGGGTTTTTAGTGGTTTGTTGTTGTTGTTGTTGTTGTTTACATCTCCACTTCTATGTCTTTTTTAATAGCCTATTGTTTCCTTGTCTCCTTTTTGCTGTCTCATAGAATTCATGAATTCTTGTATTAGATTATCACTTTTAGAAGTAATTTTCTACTGTTTCATTAAATAAATAAGTTTCAGATGGTTGATTTTTTTTTTTATAATCTTTTGGATGATGGACTCTTTCTTTGGTTTTGCAGAATTTTTTCACAAGTCAAGACCAAGTTTCTTTCTGGTTATTCATCTTTAAACCGAGGTTATTTAGAACCCACTATTTTTGAAAAGATGCTATTTTCAGCTCTACTGTGAAGGGCTGTCATAGTGTTTCTGCAGATATACAGATGATAAGGCTTATGCTCTTTTATTTAATATGTAAATTATGGTGATAAGCCCATAGCACTAGCCTGGAGAATGAGCAAGAACACTCATGCTCAAATTTGCATAATATATATTAAGTTTCTAGACAAAAATAATAAATGAGTCTAGAATTTCTAGTTAAGAACTGAACACATGGCAACTCCACATACCCTTCAGTTTTAAAATTGGATAGAATAAGTACCTAACTCCTAGTCCAATTTCTTGTATCTCACAAACACTCATCTAGTGGTTTCTACTTGAGAGAAATACTGATTTTCTTTTACACCTTATTACATTCTCATAACACACCATGCTTTTATCTATCATGACACTAATCAAAATAGTAATTTAAAAGGCAATGTTGTAATTAGTAGTTGGATATCTATTTCCTGCTTTAAAATGTAAACTCTGTAAAGTCTGGATCTTTGTTGTTTTTGCTTTCTTATTACTTTTCTATACTTTTCTTGACCTCAGGGGCAAAAGTATGACATCAGACTCCTTATTCTGATGGCTCACTATCAATGTTGGTCAATTTTATTTACCCATCCATCCATCCATTTATTTATTCTCTTTTTTCTTCATTCCCCATTCCCATTTCTCTCCCCTAATAGACAATATTCCAATATGTTTTATTTGCATACCTTTTTATAAAACATATAACTCATTCTGTATCTTATTTTTATTCAGCATTGTTTTAAAATTTTGTCCATGTTGCTGGATGTCTATTATCTTTGCTTCTATCTGATTTACAGTCTTATATAATATGAAACTATTACATTTACCTAGCAACCTCTAACTCTTCAATAACACAAACAATCTACTAATGAACTTCTGTGCATATGAATCCTTTCATATTTGAGGAAAAGTTTATATGGCATATATGCTCAGGAGTGGCTTTGATGGTCATAGTCTGTGCATGTTCTGAATTTGCCAGATCATTCTCCATGATGGTTGTCTCAGTCTATAACATCTTCAGGAATTTGATGAGGGCACCTGTAACCCTGCCAACACTTGGCACGATTCAGCTTTTTAATTTTTGTTAGTACCATGAGTGAAAAGTGATGTCAGTGTTTTAGTTTCTGTTTCTCTAATGATATGAATTTGGGCATGATTTCATTATAAATGGTTTTAGAGGGAGGAATGGGTTGAGGAGGAGGAGTGGTTCCTTTCATTTATTGAATGTCCTTTATCTTTTGCTTATTTTTCTAATCGAGTTGCTATCTTCTTGTTAATTAATAGGACTTGCTTAATAATCTAATTATAAATCTCTTGTCAGTTTTAGACACTACAAATTAAATTTTCTCTACCAAGCTATCATCTGATTTTTGTGAGCTTTTTCCATTCAATCTTCAGTGAATAAAAATCTTTAATTCTTATTTTACAAAATCCATTCTTTCTTTGTCTCAATGATTTTGCTTTTTGGATTTTGTTTGGAAGGTATTTTCTTATATCTATATCACACAAACTTACTGTTTCATTTATAGTTTTGCATTGACAGTATAGTAATTAAGACAAGGGATACTGAAATCACACTATTTAGATTTACAGTCTTGGCTCCTTCACTTACTAATCCAGTGAATTTGGATAACTTAATATTTAAATAACTTTTCCTTTGTCTGTAAAATGGGGTTGATAGTACTAATGAATGCAACACTTAGAACTAAGTGCCTGCCTGTACATGCTGAGCATTGTGTAAATGTTGCTGTTATAATAAATAACATATGTATATTTCAGTAAGAATTCAGTTTTAATTTTTGCATGTTATGAATCATTTTCAATACCATATACTAAGCGACTCATTCATTTCCTATTGCTTTTTGATACCAGGTTCTTAGTTATTGACCTCCAAGATTGGTTTGGTGTGTTAATTTGCTTAGGATAATGGCCTCCAGCTTCATCTGTGTTACTGCAAAGGACACGGTTTTTCATTTTTTATGGCTATGTAATATTCCATGGTATATATGTACCACTTTTTCTTTATCCAATCCACTGTTAATGGGGCATCTG
This sequence comes from Macaca thibetana thibetana, assembly GCF_024542745.1. Classification (NCBI taxonomy): domain Eukaryota; kingdom Metazoa; phylum Chordata; class Mammalia; order Primates; family Cercopithecidae; genus Macaca; species Macaca thibetana. Next base: position 71,748,209 of record NC_065592.1, read on the forward strand.
TGCTGATCCCATGTTTTTGCCGTTGTGGATAGTGCCACAGTGAATATGCAAGTGCATGTGTCTTTTTGGTAGCATGATTTGTTTCCATTTAGTAGGATGATTTGTTTTCATTTCATATCCAATCAAATAATGGGATTGCTGAGTCATATAGCAGTTCTGCTTCAAGTTCTTTGAGAAATCTCCAAACTGCTTTCCATAGTGGCAAGATGAATTTACATTCCCACCAACAGTGTATAAGCATTCCCTTTTTTCCACTGCCTAACCAACATCTATTTTTTTTTTACTTTAATAATTGCCATTCTGACTAGTGTGAGATGGTATCTCACTGTGGTTTTGATTTGCCTTTCTCTTATGTTAGTGATAATAGCATTTTTTCGTGTGTTTATTGGCCACCTGTATGTCTTCTTTTAAGAAGTGTCTGTTCATGTCTTTTGTCCATTTTTAATGGGGTTATTTGTTTTTTGTTTATTTGTTTGTTTTATTTTGTTTTGCTTGTTCAATTATTTAAGTTCCTTATAGATTCGGATATTAGATCTTTGTCAGATGCACAGTTTGTGAATATTTTCTCCCGTTCTGCAGGTTGTCTGTTTACTCTGTTGATAGTTTCTTTTGCTGTGCAGAAGCTCTTTAGTTTAATAGGTCTAATTTGTCATGTTTTGGTTTTGTTGCAATTGTTTTTGAGGACATAGTAATAAATTCTTTTCCAAGGCTGATATTGAGAAGGGTATTTCCTGGGTTTTTTTTTCTAGGATTCTTATAGTTTGAGGTCTTACATTTAAATCATTAATCCATCTTGAGTTAATTTTTGTATACAGTGAAAGGTAGGAGTCTAGTTTCATTCTTCTGGATATGGCTGGCCAGTTGTCTTAGTACCATTTATTAAAGAAGGAGTCCTTTCCCCATTGCTCATTTTTTGACAACTTTGTTGAATATCAGATGGATGTAGGTATGTGGCTTTATTTCTGTTTTTTGTTTGTTTGTTTGTTTTTTCTCTTCCATTGGTCTATGTGTCTGTTTTTGTGCCAGTACCATGCTGTTTTGGTTACTGTAGACTTATAGTGTAGTTTGAAGTCAGGTAATGTGATGCCTCTGGTTTGGTTCTTTTTGCTTAGGATTGCTTTGGCTATTTGGGATCTTTGTTTTTCAGTATGAAAATTAGCAGTCCCTTTTTTTCCAATTCTGTGAAAAATGATGTTGGAAATTTGATAGGAATAGCATAGAATCTGTAGATTGCTTTTAATGATATTGATTCTTCCAATCCATATGCATGGACTGTTATTTGTGTCATTTATGATTTCTTTTAGCAGTATTTTGAAGTTCTTCAAAAGATCTTTCACCTCCTTGGTTATATGTATCCTTAGGTATTTTTGTGTATGTGCAGCTATTATAAATGGGATTGTATTATTGATTTATCTTAGCTTGAGCACTACTGGTGTATAGAAATGTTGCTGATTGAGAAATGCAAATCAAAACCACAATAAGATACCATCTCACACCAGTTAGAATGGCAATCATTAAAAAGTCAGGAAACAACAGGTGTTGGAGACGATGTGGAGAACTAGGAATGCTTTTACACCGTTGGTGGGACTGTAAACTAGTTCAACCATTGTGGAAGACAGTGTGGCGATTCCTCAAGGATCTAGAACTAGAAATACCGTTTGACCCAGCCATCCCATTACTGGGTATATACCCAAAGGATTATAAATCATGCTGCTATAAAGACACATGCACACATATGTTTATTGTGGCACTATTCACAATAGCAAGGAGTTGGAACCAACCCAAATGTCCATCAATGATAGACTGGATTAAGAAAATGTGGCACATATACACCATGGAATACTATGCAGCCATAAAAAAGGATGAGTTCATGTCCTTTGTAGGGACATGGATGAAGCTGGAAACCATCATTCTTAGCAAACTATTGCAAGGACAAAAAACCAAATACCGCATGTTCTCACTCATAGGTGGGAATTGAACAATAAGAACACTTGGACACAGGAAGGGGAACATCACACACTGGGGCCTGTTGTAGGGTGGGGGGAGGGGGGAGGGATAGCGTTGGGAGATATACCTAATGTAAATGACGAGTTAATGGGTGCAGCACACCAATATGGCACATGTGTACATATGTAACAAACCTGCATGTTGTGCACATGTACCCTAGAACTTAAAGTGTAATAATAAAAAAAGAAATGTTGCTGATTTCTGTACATTGATTTTGTATTCTGAAACCTTGCTAAAATTTTTTATCAGTTCTCATAGTCTTTTGTCAGAGTCCTTAGGGTTTTCTAACTATAGGATCATATTGTCAGTGAAGAGAAATAATTTGACTTCTTTTCCTATTTGGATGCCTTTTATTTCTTTCTCTTGCCTAATTGCTCTGGCTAGAACTTCTAATGCTTTGTTAGATAAAGATGGTGAGAATGGGCATCCTTGTTTTGTTCCCGTTCTCAAGGGGAATGCTTCCAGTTTTTGCCCATTTGGTGTAATGTTAGCTGTAGGCTTGTCATATATGACAATTACTATTTTAAGGAATCTTCCTTACTTTAAACCAACAACAGTAAAAAAGACAAAGAAGGGCATTACATAATGGTAAAGGATTCATATCAACAAGAAGACTTAACCATCCTAAATATATACACATCTAACATTGGAGCTCCCAGATTCATAAAATAAGTATTTCTAGAAGTACAAGAAGACTTAGACAGCCACACAATAAGAGTGGAGGACTTCAGCACTTCACTGACAGATCACTGAGGCAGAAAACTAACAAACTCTTTTTTTTTTTTTTTTTTTTTTTTTTTTTTCCTGAAACAGAGTATTGCTCTGTCACCCAGGCTGGAGTGCAGTAGCATGATCTCGGCTCACTGTAACCTCCACCTCCTGGGTTCACGTGATTCTCCTGCCTCAGCCTCTCTAGAAGCTGAGATTATAGGCATGTGCCACCACAACTGGCTATTTCTTTTTTTAAAAATTATTTTTAGTAGATAAGAGGTTTCACCATGTTAGCCAGGCTGGTCTCGAACTCCTGACCTCAGGTGATCTGCCTGCCTCGGCCTCTCAAACTGCTGGGATTACAGACATGAACTACTGTGCCCAGCCTAACAAAGAAATCCTGAACTTAAACTTGACACTTGACCAACTGGACTTATAGACACCTACATGCACCCACCAACCACAGAATATATATTCTCATCTTCACAAGGAACATACCCCAAGATCAACCACATGCTTGGTTGTAAAGTAAGTCTCAATAAACTTTTTTAAAAATCAAAACTATACCATCCATACTCTTGGACAACAGTGGAATAAGAATAGAAATCAATACCAAGAAGTTTTCTGAAAACCACACAATTATATGCAAATGAATTTCTCCTGAATGACTTTTGGATAAACAATGAAATCAAGGTAGAAATAAAATAAAATTATTTGAAGTAAGTGAAAACAGAGACACAACAAAACAAAATCTCTGGAATGCAGCAAAAGCAGTGTCAAGAGGAAAGTTTATAGCACTAAATGCCTACTTCAAAAAGTCAGAGAGATCTTAAATTAATGATTTAGCATCACATCTGGAGGAACTAGAAAAACAAGACGAAACTAACTCCAAACTAGCAGAATAAAAGAAATAACTAAAATCAGAGCTAAACTGAATAAAATTGAGACCAAAAATACATACAAAGGATCAATGAAACCAAAAATTGGTTCATTAAAAGGATAAACAAGATCGATAGGTCACTAACTAGATTAACAAAGACAAAAAGAGAGAAGGTCTAAATAAGCACGATCAGAAACAACAACAGTGACATTACAACTGATCCCACAGAAATAGAAAATATCCTCAGAAACTATTATGAACACCTCTGTGGACATCCAGTAGAAAATAGGGAGGAAATTTATAAATTCCTGGAAGCACACAATCTCCCAAGTTGAATTAGAAAGAAGTTGAAACACTGAACAGACCAATATCAAGTTCCAAAATTGAATCAGTAATTAAAAAAACCTATCAACCAAAAACAGCCCTGAACCAGATAGATTCACAGCCAAATTCTACCAGATGTACAAAGAAGAGCTAGTACCAATTCTACTGAAACAATTCCAAAAAATAAAATCAAGGAGGAGGGACTCCTCTGTGACTCATTCTATGAAGCCAGCATCACTCTGATATGAAAACATGGCAAAGAAACAATGAAAAAGAAAACTACAGGCCAATATCCCTGATAAACATAAACACAAAAATCCTCAACAAAACACAAGCAAACCAAATTCAACAGCACATCAAAAACTTAATTTAGGCTGGGTGCAGTGGCTCATGCCTATAATCCCAGCACTTTGGAAGACTGAGGCAGGAGGACCCATTGAACCCAGGAGTTTGGGACCAGCCTGGGCAACATAGGGAGACCCCATCTCTCCAAAAAATAATTAGCCAGGTATAGTGGTGTGTGCCTGTAGTCCCACCTACTCAGAAGGCTGAGGTGGGAGGATGGTTTGAGCCCAGGAGGCTGAGGCTGCAGTGAGCCATGATCACACCACTGCACTTCGGTCTGGGCAACAGTGCAAGACCATGTCTCAAAAAAAAAAAGTTAATTGTGATCATGTAGGCTTTATTTCTGGGATTCAAGTTTGTTCAACATATTCAAATCAATAAATGTGATTCACTACATAAACAGAATTAAAAAACAAAAACCATATGATCATCTCAGTAGACATGGAAAAAGTTTTCGATAGAATCCAACATCCCTTCATGTTTTGTTTATACGTTTTTTTCTGTGAAATATAACACATACAAAATGCATAAAACATGTGTAAATGTAATTCCATGAATAACTGTATGTGAACACCCATATCACCACCCAGTTGAAAATTAAACCTTACTATAATAATACCTAAAGGCCTCCCATGTATTACTTCCTGATTCCAAACCACTAATGTCCTCCGAAAAGTAACTATATCCTAGCTTTTCTGATAATCATTTCCTTGTTTCTCTTCACTTTCATCAAGTATTCACAAATTACATATCTCAGTTTTCTTTTTTATACTGTAAATGAATGGAATCATATTTTATGCATTTCCTATATCTAGCTTCTATCATTCGACATTATGACAGTAAGATTACCATGTAAATGTAGTTATAGTTTATTCATTTTCATTGATGTCTAGTATTCCATTGTATATTTTACATATTTTACTCTTGGTGGACATTTATTGTTTCTAGCTCAAGTCTATTACAAACAGTGCTGCTGGGAAATCTTTTGTGTATATCCTGATGTGTATGTCCATCATTTCCTAAGAGCTGCATTGCTGGTTAATGGAGTATTCATATCACTTCAGTGTTACCAGATGATTCCATACTGCTTTCAAGAAATGCTTGTAACAGTTTTTCAAAGCTTTACCTTTGGTAGCTTGAGTCCTAAAATGTAATGCATGTGGATTAACCAGTTTCTTTTCTTCATCCTAATCAAATTCCCCGTAGAAGAGATAAATTTTCTCTTCAGCCCTCCTTGACTCAGCTAATTTGTTATTTTAGAATATGGTAATTTTAGAACCCCACATTCAGATATCAGTTAAAGAAACAAATTTCTAATTAAGTGACAAATCAACTTTTAAAATGGGCACCCTTGATACAGAGCTTAAATGATGTCCTAAGAGCTCTCTCTCTCTCTCTCTTTCTTTCTCTCTTCTTCTCTTCCTCCTGTTTTTATTCCCTCCCCCGTGTCTTATCTTTAGTCATTTGGTAGGGAAGATGACATCCAAAGTACCATCTTCCCACCTTCCAATCCATGTGAAAAGAGACAATCTGTCCTGCATGTTTTCATAGGAAAGTCCCAAGGTGGCACATATTAGCCTCGCTGAATCATGTGCCTTCTCTGTCAGGGTTGTTCAGAGGGCAGAGCACCTAGACTGACCACCTCATCAAAACCACACAGAGTGATTCTGCAAAGGAAATGATGCCCATGTGTGTATATGACTTGTTCTCACCAAGTAATTATTTGTTCACTTATATCTTACCTTCCTTGAAGGAGTCTTTCATATCTTTGTTCCCATTGTCCAACAGGATGGTTAGCACATAAAAGGAGCTAAATAAAAGTTTTTTAAATGAATTAGAAAGAAGAAATGGCTCTTTTTACATACTCCAATGTAAAAGATACTTTATGAGAACCGATGTTGACATAAAGGGGAGATGATTTAAAAATACATAAAATGACATCGCATTGACTGGATTTTTCCACATACAGTAAATTTCATATATATTCCTATATAATTATTGCTGCAGAATACATACTTTTTCTTATTTTGCTTTGTTTGGAAGCAGGGTTTTCATGCTGTCATGGTGAGTGAATGTTTTCTAAACTGTCACATGGGGTACTTAGAGAAATGGAAACTGCAGTCCTGGATTCTGTGTTTCAAACAGTGCCAGATGCTGTGAAGTCATATGCAGATGTCTTTACATCGACAAAATTATAGTAACAGTTGGGCTTCTTTGTCTGAATATTTCTGCTTAGAAGGGTTAAGTAGCCTAGCAGGCAGTGGAAACTAAAACCTTCTGTTCAGCTATGGGGCACAAATGATGAAATCAGCCACAGTGGTTGCTTAGTTAATGTCCTCAACCTTGATGCAGAAGGGCTGCCTTGATGAATGTAAAACATGTGCCTGGTGGAAGTCAGAGCACAGGGCATACTTACTGTTGACTACTAGAGACAGTGATACTTGCAGGTGCAAGGCTGACTCTGACCTAGTTGAAAGAATTACAGAACTAGGCCAAACGGGAGGAGTATTCCAGGATCGAGGTCAGTCATTTCCCAACATGTTCTGCAACTGAAATGACTGTGATGACACTGGAAAAGAATGTAAGACCTCAAGTGGCCTTTGGCTTGATTTTCTTGCAACTTTTGTTTCTAATTCAATCCACAAAGATACTGTTGTGTTTTATGTACATCTGCCCTTTGTCCCTGAAACAGCCTTTCTTTTCATTGTCCACCTGGAAAGCTCGCAGTCATATATCAAATATAAGCTTGCAATGTATCTCCTCTCTGAAGTCTTTCCCCGTCACGCTAGGCAACTTAGGTGTTCCTTCCACTCTGGATTTTACTGAACCTTATGCATGTCTTTTTGGCAGCTGGTATTTCATTATATTATATACTACTTATTATACATTAATTGTAATTGATTGTTGATATTTGACTCTCTAGTGGACAATGAGTGCCTTAAAGCAATAGAATTTTTCTTTTCGTCTTTGTACTGCAATCCCAGGAACAAGGTAAAACTTTATAAATATTACTGAATAGATTTATTAATGATTTCATATAGTACCTTGGAGTTTTCCAAGTGCTTTCTTATCCAGTACCTCATTTAATAACTCAACAATGCTGTGTGATACACAAATCACATATAATTATCACCATTTTACTGATTAGGAAACTGAATCATCAAAATGACACATAATTTGCTAGCTTCAATAGTTTATGAATGTCAAAATTAAGCTAGAAAGCAGGTCTCTGGCTTCAGCCAGAGTCTATGTTGAGCCTTTAGTTTTCCCACAGACTAAAGAGTCACTGCCTCAGGGCTAACAGATCTTTAAAATGGAGCTAGGGCAGCTAGAATGCTTTCTTCAATACTTCAATATGTGATCTTCAGCTCTGTTTTTAATACACGACATCTTCTTCTATCTTCCAACTGCACTTTGAACCTTGGATATCAGATTTCTGGGTACCCATGTCAGAATGTGGCCTGGATTTCTTTTACTGATCCTGCTGCCTATGCAAAGCCCAGTGTCCTAGTACACGTCCCTGTTACTGGGACCACCTCTCTCTCTGAATATACCAGAGGTTCCCAAGTATGGCAGCCCAGTGATCCTACCATTACACTGCAGCTCCACACATTTCTAACTGTATCATGAATTAGCAATCATGATAACTAATGATAATAACTAATATTTCTCAGTGTTTGCCTTGTTCCACACACAGTGTTCAATAAGTACTACCTTATCTGTTCCTGAGGACAAAACTCATGACCTAGAACTAATACTATCACCATTGTACAAAGAAGGAAATTGAGGCTTAGAGAAGTTATGTGACATGCCCCAGGTGACACAGCTAGTAAATTTCCAAGGAAATATGAACTAAAAGGCATCTAATTTCTGAAAGCATTCCTTTTAACCCTACAATATTGGTAAATTTCTGTAAAATCAACCATTATACTAGGTAAATAAATGAACGTGTGCATAATGTGACTGGGGAAAGAAAGATGATGTTGTACACTTGTCACCTGATAGGTGAGGTACTCGATAAATACTGCTGGAATAACATTTTCATGCCCAAGCTCTAATTTAGTTAATGTTATAAAACTGAGAATGTTTTAGCAGCTCCATCTACATGCCCTGGAGGAAAATATTTGTTTTTAAATATTCTAAAGCACTCAAAAGTGTTCAAGATCATGAAACTTTATCCATTTGGCTTAGTGGAGGATTTGATAAGAAATATAGCTGCTTTCCAAAGGAAATACTCAATGATTCTTTCATTAAAATTAATTCCCAACTTACTGCACCTAAATATAGACTTTATTTTAAACAACTACTAAATGCAAATGGTTAAAATCATGTTAATCTTCTAACATAGCATCTGATACTTGTACTTGTGATGTTTCAAGACTTTGGATGAAGCCCAAAATGCCTACCATGGTGATTCTTAAGGCTTTTGATTTCTGATCGCTGCTCTCCTCCTCTCCTTCTTTCTCCATTTGAGCTCTTCAAATTCTCCAAAATGTTACACTCCATGTTTTGCCCAGGACTTACATGTATTGTTTCTTCTTCCCCCACTATTTTCCTTGCTCTCCTCGACTCATATATCAAATCTTGAAGTAAAAGTCCATTTCTCAGGGATCCCTTCTCCTGAGCCCTCACTGTAAGTTTTTTCCCCATTACATGTTTCCGTAGCATCCTGCTGTTCTTCCAAACACTCATAGCACCCATAAAAACTTTTCCGGGGTTCATCTTCTGGCATCTTTCACCATGTCTTGCACGTGATGGGTGCTCAATGAATATTTGATAAATGAATGAATGAAGGCATTCCTGTGCTAAAGCAGGTGTTGTGTCAATAGCCATTGTCACAACAAGATAATATGAAAGCAAGTATGTCTTGACTTAGTGAGTGTGTTGGGCATTTGGAATCAGATATGTGCTTCCTTGAGGACCTGTCTCAGTTGCCGTGATCATATAAGGTACATTGGGCTGAAAGTGATAAGAAACTCAACTCTAACTAACTTAAAACAAAATTCATTGGCTCACATAATAGGAAGACTAGAAGGAGGTGTGGACTTTCAGGGAATTTGATCAAGTGGCTGATCCCTATGATCTTACCTCTCAGACAATATCTCCAGTCCTTTTCCATTGTGGTTATGGGATGATGTCAGTAGCAGTTAAGACTGCATGCTTCTTCAGGCATGTCCAGTGAGAGACGCTGAGAGACACTTTCTCTTCTGAATCTCTTATAAAAGTTTGGAAAAAAAGAAAAACACTTGATTGAGAAACAACTAGGCTCCATTCCTTCTGTACCTTGTTGGCTCAAATCCAGCTACGTGTCTGTTTCTCAAATATTTACTATCATTTAGGAAGGCTCAGTGGCTCAGGCCTTGGTTTCTGAGTCAGTCATCGACATGGATAATGGGCTTACCATGATTGGTTTCCTTGGTCTGCTCCTGGGCCATCACATTGCTGAATTCTAAATGGCTAGAGATTAGGGCAAAATGTCTACTACTCTCATCTTCTCAAAACTGTACCAATATTATGCTCATCACTTTGATTTTTTTTTGAAAAGGCTAAACATCAAAGTTCTGTCAGATGCTATATCAAAATCAAAATTCATTCTGGGAGGAAAGTAGAAATTATTCTTATGAGGGAGAGTGTATGGAACTTTTTTTTTTTTTTTTTTTTTTTTTTTTTTTTTTTTTTTGAGACGGAGTCTTGCTGTGCCCCAGGCTGGAGTGCAGTGGCGCGATCTCGGCTCACTGCAAGCTCCGCCCTGCCGGTTTCACGCCATTCTCCTGCCTCAGCCTCCCAAGTAGCTGGGACTACAGGCGCCCGCCACCTCACCCGGCTAATTTTCTTGTATTTTTAGTAGAGACGGGGTTTCACCGGGTTAGCCAGGATGGTCTCGATCTCCTGACCTCGTGATCCGCCCATCTCGGCCTCCCAAAGTGCTGGGATTACAGGCTTGAGCCACCGCGCCCGGCCGTATGGAACATTTGTGTCCCCACATCTTCCGTGTTCAGGCAGAGAGAGAAGTGGCAAGCAGGACACAAGGAAGCAAATGAGGCATCATGAGTCTCCAGATACATAACTTCTGTTTTGAGAGCAAATTCTGGCACCCGTCTCGTATTTAAAAGCACACATTTAGCACCTGCAACATGGAGGGATCTTGACCAGTCACTTGGGGTACTGGAATTAAAATAAAGATATTTAAAGTTTCATTTACAGAACAAATGATTAGCATTACATTTTAAGGAGCATATAATGAATGGTTCTTCCCCTGCTAAGGTATTACTTTTCATCACTTCTTTTTGTGATCTTCTGAAGATCTAAATGCACTCTAAGGTAAAGAATGGTCTTCTTTTTCTGAGAATGATATATATATATTTTTTTCATTTGGGACTATAGTTTTCCTTTCTGTTTTGTCCTCCATATGTCCTCATAAATATAATTCTGGCACTGGAATTCAGACAGCACTTCCCAGCACTTGCATACTCAGCATTAGGCCACTAAGATATGAGATCATGTAAGCTCTGTGCCATTTAATCACTTTATATTCCTTTAACAAATGAGTATTGAGTGCCTACTATGTGTGAGACACTGTGCCAGGTGCTTTGAGCTGCAGATGAGATATACATCTTGTCTTTGAAGAGCTTATAATAGCATCAGGAGCAAAACTGACTAAAGATACAAGGAATTGTGCAATAAATGCAAATCGTATGGTGCCCCAAAATAAGTACTAAAGACAGTGATTTGATGAGAGGTTGCTTGCATGGTTGAGAAGTGCTTCAGGACAGAATACTTGAACTAGGACTTATAGTGGACAGGGTTTGATTTTGGCTGAGCAGAGTCAGCATTTCAAAAACAGAACAGAAGGAAACATTAAAGAAAGTAGGCTTGAGTAAGGTATTCAGTAAGGAAATACTGAATGTAGAAAGGCTAGAAAAAAAAATGAAGATCCCTGCTGTGGAATAAAGCATTCTCAACTTGGAAAGAAACTCTAAACCAGATTACAGAGGGCCTAGAACACTCTATTTTAAAAATTTGAATGTTTTCCTGGAGGAGTAGGGAGCCCCAGAAAATATGGGGACTATATTTAGATAATAAAAGGATGAAAGTTACGTGAAAGTTATATGAAAGGAAAATCCCTGTTTGTGATGAAACCTAGCTGGGAGAGAGTCAAGATTCATCTATTGTCATAGTGCAGCTTTGTCAAGGAAAGGATTTGACTATTGATGTAGTAAAGGGACTAGTCAGTGGTAAAGAAAGAAAAGAATCTCACAACAGGATTTAAATAGTTAGCTTACATCACCGAGTTATCCTTATTGTCATTAATGCAGGCACATGAAAGTGGGTGTCAAAGGAATTCCCAAGCCTGGCTTCACATTAGAATCATCTGCAGAGTTTTGAAAGATAGCAATGTTTAGGCCTCCCAAATAATTAGTCTTGAGTGGGGCCTGGGTAATTGGTAGTTTATAAAAGCAAACTGCATCAAGGGTTAAGATACACTGAGACAGATGATGGTGGGTTCAGTTTCTGTGAAAATCCTCTCCTATTGCAGATATATTTTATCGGGATTTTTTAGAGGGAGGGAGGCAGGAACAGAATGAAAGAAATGTTCTGCTTCTGTCATGGTTGGTGGAGTTCAGGAGCTTGATAACTGCTCCCCTATTGTGAAGCATGTTACATAGCTCCAATCCTTGATCCTGACTTTTAAAAATACAATCCAGCACAAGCAGTGTGCTGTTGTTTTTCAAAGAAATTTGCATATAGCCCACTAGTCACTTCTATATTCTAAACTTACAGAACAGTTTCTCACTCAGAGGATTATTCATTTGCTTCTTCTTTGTTAAAAAAAAAAAGAAAGAAAGAAAAAAGGAAAAAGAAAAACAGATTATGTATTCATTTGTTTACAGGAAAAAAGAAAATGTAAAATTATAGTCATCAGGTGTATTAAACATGAATAACGTTAAGTATTAGTCCAAAGTGTATGGTTTTTATTTTTCTTTTTTCTTTCTTTGAAGAAAAATCATCTTGTGCTTTATATGGATAAACATCAGGAGGTGATAGACTTTATTCATGGCTGTTTCTCTGCATAAATGCTGTATTCTTCAAGAAAAACATTTATAATCAAGAGCTTTATCCCTTTCACTATCCCCACACTCTTTGTTCACGCTGGGAGGTCAGCACCTTATGTTTCTGACATTGTAATTTATTGCTGCTGGAAAGATTGAGCATTTGTATAGGATTTCCACCATAATTCAGCTTTGTTGCAAAGTCTTACCAAGTATAACTTCTTAAGAATACTTTCTAAGGGATACTTGATGGAATTCAAAAACGGCCAGATATATTTGGACTCAGCAAATGGGTATAAATATAAATAGTATGGAGACAGATTTAATGTAAAATAAGGTGTGTGTATATGCATAGATATGCAAATGAATGCTATATGTAGGTCTAAGGCATGAGTTTCTTTTCTTCTTTAGCAAAGGACAGTTACATTTAAGATGATTTAATGAGTTAGCACTATATATGTTACAGGAGTTAGTTGTGTGTGAAATACTTTTTTTAATTAAAAGGCATACATTTTAGATTTCAAATTCTGATGTTTCAAAATGTGATAAAGAATTTTAAAGACTTCTGTCTTTTTGCCTTGTGTTTTGAAAATAAGCTTCTATGGAAGCTAATTTAAAAAAAAACAAAAAAACAAAAACAAACAAACAAACAACAGAAATAGCTTATCAGAGGAAGCGTCATTCTGTTCAAGGCTCAAGGGAAGCTTATAAGGAAGAGCAACTTAGGAAAGGGCACTTCCATTTCCCTGAGAGCGGAGCATTTATGCTGGTGATTGTCTTTCAAATGAGCTCTGCCCCTGTCCTTTACCCATTACTGATAGCTGTGATACCGGAATAATTGAGTCTAAGAGCTTATAGTCTGAGCACAAAGGGACACCCCTGAGTAGGACTATCTCTATCCATCCAAGCAGATGGTATCTCAAGATCTCCTGTCTCTGGGAATCCATAAGTATCCTTTACTTTCAAGGCTTTCTCTCAAATGTTTTAACAAACCTAGCCAACTTTTTCATATTCTGACCTCACTGGAGCTAAAGAACAGCTGGCCTACATTTTCCTAATAATAGCTCTTCATATTTTTTAAGAGTATTATTATAGCCCACTTCAGCTATATCTCTTCCAGACCAAATAATGTCAACTCTTTCGTCTTATATCAAGTTTCCTCTCCATCAATTTATTGCTTTTTTCTTAGATGCTGCCTAATTTTTCAATATTGTTTTAAAAGTACAACAGCCTGGAGTGAACACAAATGTTTCACAAGACTACAGAAGATGAATCTGAGAAAGAACATGGTTGTCTATATTCTGCATCTGTAGTGATAACCAACTTTGGTAGGTTTCTTTAAAATAAGTTACAGTTTTTGCACAGATTATTTTCATTATTTACTCATATTGTTCATTTTTCTTCAATGCAATCTTTACATTGAGACCTTGAGTCCATTGTTTTTATCTACGTTGTATACCTAAAGAGAAAACCATTATCATTTATCTAAATGCCCAAGAAAACAGAAAGCAATGGAATCAAAACTGGACCCAAGGACTTCTTTGCATACTAATATGTTGGTTTTGAAACTCATCCTGTTACTTCTCACTGGAACAGCTCTCCAAAGCGCAAGCCCACTAGTCAGCCTCTTTAGCTGGGTGGTTTTTTGTTTTTGCTGTTTTGCATTATTGTACTATGATTTTTTTTCCCCCATGTTTACCATTTTCTTCTTTCTCTCTTTTTTGACTTTTACCTTAGAATTGTGGAGAATATGTGCAGGTTTGTTACAAAGGTATATTTTGTGATACTGAAGTTTGGGATATGATTGAAATTGTAACCCAGGTAGTAAGCATAGTACCCAATAGGTAGTTTTTCAGCCCTTGCCTCCTCTCTTTCTCCCATGTAGTAGTCCCCGGTGTCTTCTGCTCCTTTTTTTTTATGTCCATGTGTACTTAGTGTTTAACTCCCACCTATAGGTGAGAACATGTAGTATTTGGTTTTCTGTTTCTGCATTAGTTCATTTAGGATAATGGCCTTCAGCTGCATGTATGTTGCTGTGAAGAACATGATTTTGTTCTTTTTAATGGCTGCATTGTATTCCATGGTATATAAGTACTGCATTTTCTTTAGCCATTCCATCATGAATGAGCGCCTGGATTGATTCCAAGTTTTTCCTATTGTGAACAGCACTGCAATGAACATGTGAGTGCGTGTGTCCTTTCGGTAGAATGATTTCTTTTACTTTGGGTATATAACTAGTAATGGGATTGCTGGGTCAAATTATAGCAATGTTTAAAGTTCTCTAAGAAGTCCCCAAACTGCTTTCCACAGTGGCAGGACTAATTACATTCCCACCAGTGTATAAGTGTCCCCTTCTCTTTGCAGCCTTGCCAATATCTGTCATTTCTGACTTTTTAATAAAAGCCATTCTGATTGGTATGAGATGGCATGTCATTGTGGTTTTGAGTTGCATTTCTCTGATGATTAGTGATGTGGAACATTTTTTTCATATGTTTGTGGGTTGCTTGTATGTCTTCTGTTAAGAAGTGTCCATGTCCTTTGCTACATTTTAATTGAGTTATTTGTTTTTGACTTTTTGATGTATTTAAGTTCCTTATACATTCTGGATATTAGACCTGAGAGATGCCTAGTTTGTGAACTTTTTCTCCCACTCTGTAGGTTGTCTGTTTACTCCCTTGATGATTTCTCTTGCTGTGCTGAAGCTCTTTAATTAGGTCCCCACTTATCAATTTTTGTTTTTGTTGCAATTGCTTTTGAGGGCTTAGCTATAAATTCTTTGCCAAGACTGACATCAAGAAGGGTATTTATTCCTAGGTTTTGTGTGAAGATGTTTATAGTGTGAGGTCTTTAATCCATCCTTAGTTAATTTTTGCATATGGTGATAGGTAGAGATCCAGTTTCATTCTTCTGCATATGGATAGCCAGTTATCTATCTGGGCGTTTCTCATTTCTCAGCTGTAACAGCCCTTCTCCTGGGATGTACCTTTCTGAAACTCCCACGTTTCACTCACACTTTTGTACAAATGTGCCACAGGAAACTGCATAGTCACCCTTGTTATGAGCTCCCATAGCATCCTGCACATCTCCTACAGTAACCAAAAGCATATATTTTATCTGAAAAAAACTATTCTAAAATATAATTCATTGCTTTATATTATAAAATTGTTGGAATGGAGGAACAAAAAACAGCCACAGATTTCTGGGTCTGCAAACATTTTATTGCAGTAGGTACAACCTAACATATACTAAAAGTTGTTTTGAAACAGAAGTCAGTGAAAGATCAATTGATTCTTCTTTGTTACGCTTTTATTGCTTATATGAATCTTGGGACTTCAGGTTATATCATATTAAGAGTGAGCAAAAAAAAAAAAAAATCGTAAACTGTTTAAATTCCTTTATTTTCTTTCACCTTTTTATTATTTTTTGCCACATGACCACTTCTACCTAGAATTCAATCTTTCATGAAAATCTTAATTTTTCAATACCTTTAAGAACCAAATAAATACTTTTTTCTTTCTGTAAAGATACCTCTGCCCCCTGCTTGACTGGTTACCTACAACCTGTTGAATTAATTTTCTTGAAGCTCCTGGATTATAGAATCTCCATCATTACCATTTAAAGTTAATCAGAAACCACTGGGATCAAAGAAAGCTTCATTTCCCCATGCTTATTGATTTGGGATAATGTGTGACTATGTGTATGTATGCACATGTTAAACATCAGCCCAACATTTATAGTTATGTTTAGTTGATATGGTTTAAGAGTAGAGGTAAAACATATTGATTATATGGTTAATTCAAGAAAAGTTGCCCTGTGCATTCCTTTTTAGAATACTGCAAATAAAATGCAGCACTTTGATGACAATTACTTATATTAATATGCTGAATTTTTAGCTGTGTGTTCCAAGGTCCATGAGATTTGACATATAAGAACATGCATTAATTATCAGTTTGTTTCTTCAACAAGTATCTATTAGAGGTTGGTACTTAATGTGTAGGAGTGAACAAAACAAAACAAAGAAGTGAGCAAAACAAAGTCCCTGCCCTCATGAAGCTCACATTATTTTAGTGGGGGAGGCAATTCGGAATTATAGAGAGAGAACATTAATCAGAGAGAAATAAGGTAAATAGTTACAGTCAAGTAAGGGAAGACTACTCTTTCATATATATTGTTGTATATGTGTGTAAATATATATATATATTTTATATATATATATATTCATGAATGGCCTTTCAGAAATCAATTGAGCAGAAACCAACGAATGAATTAGGGAAGCAGTGTTGTACACCATAGTAAGTTCTTTGGAATTCATTTCAAGTGTGATTAGAAACTCATTGGAGAATTTTGAGCAGGAGACAATTTTCACTGCTGTGTGAATGGAGAATACAGGACAAACGTGGAATTAGAGAAACAAAATGATTCTTGTCATTTTCCACACAAGAACTTGGGGTGAACTTGGGTGCTGTGGTGATAGTGTTGGGAAGTTAGACCCTAGATGTATTGTATCTGAAAGTAAATCAGACAAGATTCCCTAATTGCCTGAATGAAAGAATGGAGTCAAGAATAATTTCAAGGTTTCTGGCCTGAGCAACTGGGTGACTAGCAGTGCAATAAAGAACATTAGACACAGGAGATGGGAGATGGGAGATCAAGAATTTGGTTGTGATATGCTGAATGTGAAACAGCTACTAGGTAACAAAGTAGAAATATCAAGTATATTGTCAGCTACATGAATCGAGATTTCAGTAGAAAGTTCAGTGCTTGAAGTTAACAGCCTACAGATTATACTGGGTTCAATCAGATAACCTACATGTTAAGGAGGAAAAAGAAGAAAGACTGAAGTCTGAGTCCTGGCATATTCCTATGTTTAGGGGACTGAAAAAAAAAAAAAAAGGAGGATCCAGCAGAGAAATAGTTAAGAAGGAGTGGCCCATATGGTAAGAAAAAAACTAGAGAAGTGTAGTATACACGAAAGACTGTGGAAAAACTGTTTCAAGTAGTTGATGTCTACCAACACTTGCTTTCTGTTTCTCCTCTTCCTCTCTCTCTCTCTCTCTCTCTCTCTCTCTCTCACACACACACACACACACACACTCTTCTTTTTCCTAAACAAATGGCTTAACACAACCACATAAACTTTTAGCCTTAAAATAAGAAAGATAATATTCACGTTATGTAAGACTCTTTACTTACTGAAAGGATTCCAAAAACATATCTTTAAATAATGAACTCTTCCAGCCTATCCCAAGTAGGATTCAACTATCAAAACTTTTCTGAAATACTTTTCTGTTGTAAAGCATGCTGGAACTCTGAAATGGCCTTGCAAAGTATATTTGCAGTGGTCAGAAACTGGCAATAAAATCTGAACAAGTAGAGTAGGTGGACCCAGGTTCTAGTCTTGGCTCTGACACGTAGTAGCTTAACCATTCAACTAAACTCTCTGACCTTCGTGTTCACATTTCTGAAAGATTCAGAGTGGGAAAGGAATTGCTATTAGATTCTTTCAAGCTCTATTTAAAAAAAAAAAAAAGAGAGAGAGACATAATTCTAAGTCTTAATAGCATAAAATGGGTGTATAGGATTCCGGGAAGTTCTACCTATTGGAAAAAATGGATACTTGCTCCATTATATACAGAGTCCTATATATCATTGTATACAATGTTATAACATCTGAAAATATGTTTTCATTATAGAGTGCTGTGTTATTTAAGAAACCTTCTTAACCCAGTGCTATGTGAACTTGTTGGATAAACTGCATCATGCTTATTATTTTTTCAGAAGGTGACTGAATTGGTGCACATAAGCAGATGGTCTTACCCCACAGCTTTCTTCTCAACTGGACTCACATACCCTTCTCCATATGTTCCTAAGTTAAAATGTTGGATGTCAATTGTGAGGAATATGTTGGAAAATTTTAACTTTGTGCTTAAAATTTTGCCCTTGCATTTTTCCTATGACCTATCTCACAACCATGCCTAATTTCTAAATTACAACCCTGATTTGAGAAATTGGCTGGTAGTAGGTAGAAATACTTAGTAGGTTGTTCCCCCTACCCCATCTAGTGAGAGGAGTGGGAGACAACATTAGAAACTAACAAATTTAGATTTGCATTCCCTTAGTATTTTCATGTTGGCCAAGTCACTTAATCTAAGCCTCCATTTTCTCACTTGTAAAATAGACATTCCAATACCTATTTTGTTGAATTGCAGCACAATTGATGAATTAACATGGGCAAAGCACCTAACACAGTATTTCAAACATGATAGACAATCCTCCTGTACTACTCTCCCTTCTGTGCCTCCTTCATTCTTGAATGCAGGGAATAGGCAAATAAAAGTAACTGAAGTGAGCAGATAAAATTTCTATTTGTCTTCTGAATCAGCATTTTCATTTCGTTCATGACTCTAGGCAACAATCAAAATTCAAATTGGACCAATTTTATGCTATAATTTTAAAAAGCAACACATAGAAGACAACAATCCCACAATGTTTACATTTTGTTGTGCTAAATACTTAGAAAGACAAAATATTTTCAGTAGCAGTTGAATTCTTAAATAAAGAATATTAAGAAAAATAGCATGCTTATGTGGGCGAGATGTCATAATGAGAACCATACCTCTTGCATTTGGTGACCTCAATGTATTTAAATTTATAACCTCAACATCACATTAGCAGAATGTTTTGCTTTTGTAATCTGATGCATGACTTCAAAAGTTAGCTAGTTTCTAGAGACCTTTCCAAAGGCGTTATGTAAATGGAAGTGATTATTATTTATGACTAATGCAGCTGCATTTTTACTGTTTTTCCTACTAAGGGTTTTCATGCAGATTAAGCTACGAACCAGGCAGTAGCAATGACACTGTGTTCATGTAAGTGAAAGGAAGTGATTTTTAGGTAAAATGATGTCTTTAAAAATAATAAGACATTATCATAAATTATTTTTACCACTCTTCACATGTTTTATCTACCAATTAGTTTTATTTCATGATAGAAACAAGTCCTTTTTTTTTTTTTTTTTTTTTTTTTTTTTTGAGATAAAGTCTTGCTCTGTTGCCCAGGCTGGAGTGCAATGGCACAATCTTGGCTCACTGCAACCTCCACCTCCTGGGTTCAAGCGATTCTCCTGCCTCAGCCTCCTGAGTAGCTGGAATTACAGGTGCCTGCCACTATGCCCAGCTAATATTTGTATTTTTAGAAGACACGGGGTTTCACCATGTTAGTCAGGCTGGTCTCAAACTCCTATCCTCAGGTGATCCACCTGCCTCAGTGCTGGGATCCCAAAGTGCTGGGATTACAGGCGTGAGCCACCGCACCCAGCCCATAGAAACAAGTCTTACTACACTCTTCTTACAACAGTGTTCAGGCTGAGAAAAAAGTAACTGGAAACCCTTGTCTAGTCAGTCTTCTGTGGCCTAAATTACTTCTATCACATCATCTGGTACCTTCCAAATATTCCAGAATTATGGCTTTACCCATCCTTTTGTGTTTCTTGAGTCACTCACTCCATAAGCAGGGAGCATCTAATCTAGCAGGAATTGTGATGGTCAAAAAAATTATGTCCTATTAATAAAATCATATTTTATAACTTAATTTGTATCACTACAGAGGTATTCTATAAAGTATATCTGAAAATGTCCCACTCCTAAAATTGAATAACAGCTATGTCATTTCATTGTGTGTGTGTATATATATATATACCAATAACCATACCAACAAATACTGGACATACCAATAACCACCAATAAATACCACTGAAGATGCATGGGCATAGTGGTTAAGAGCCCAGACTCGGCCGGGCGTGGTGACTCATGCCTGTAATCCCAGCACTTTGGGAGGCTGAGGCAGGCGGATCACAAGGTCAAGAGATGCAGACCATCCTGGCCAACATGGTGAAACCCCGTCCTTACTAAAAATACAAACATTAGCTGGGTGTGGTGGCACATGCCTGTAGTCCCAGCTACTCAGGAAGCTGAGGCAGGAGAATCGCTCGAACCCGGAAGGCACAGATTGCACTGAGCAGAGATCACAACACTGCATTTCAGCCTGGTAACAGAGCAAGACTCCATCTCAAAAAAAAAAAGCCAGACTCTGGATATAAGGTCTGGACATAACTTACTAGTGTATGATCTTAGGCAACACACTGAACCTCGATGCAATGGTCCTAGTAATACCAATTCATGGTGTATTTGTGAGGATTAGATGAGTTGATAAAAGGAAAATACTTAAAATAGTGTCTGGCACATTTTGTTTCATAAATATAAGCTATCACCATTATTTTGCCAAAAACACATCTGTTGTATCCTGTCACAGTAATCTTTTCTTGAGATCCATAGAAGGAATATAGAACATGTACATAAAGCAAACTAAAAATGAAGTATTTGCTGAGATATTATACCACCTACCCATCAACAGAAACAAAATAAAACAAAAGCACAGAACTCTAGGAGTTCATCTGGTCCCTAAGAAGAATTTATTTCCTATCCAAGGGCAGAGTGAATGTCCTTGAAACACAGGAGGATGAACATCAGTACTGGTTACTTTTTCTAAGGCTGAACCTAAGACTCAGACCTTACCATAGTTATTTATTTATTTATTTATTTATTTATTTATTAGACAGAGGCTCGCTCTGTCACCCAGGCTGGAGTTCAGTGGCGCAATCTTGGCTCATAGCAACCTCCTCCTCCTGGGTTCAAGCGATTCTCCTGCCTCAGTCTCCTGAATAGCTGGGACTACAGGCACGCACCACCACGCCCAGCTAATTTTTTGTATTTTTAGTAGAGACAGGGTTTCACCATGTTAGGCAGGGTGGTCTCAATCTCCTGACCTCGTGATCCACCCACCTCAGCCTCCCAAAGTGCTGGGATTACAGGCGTGAGCCACCACGCCCAGCCTACCATATAATTTTAAAAAATAAAATAAAGCTGCATTGAAATTAGGAAAGAGTAGAAGAGAATAACAAATAATATAATAAAGAACATTTAAAGGAGTAAGAGATACATAAAACTGGAGGAAGATAGAGACAAACACACAAAAAAGGAAAAAATAGAGAGAGACAGAGATAGAAAGCTAGAGAAAGAAAAACAAACAAAAAAGGCAGAAATAGGAAGAGAGATGCAGAGGGAGACAGACATAGAGAGACAGAGTTAGAGACAGAAATAAAGAGCCCAACAGAAAAAGAGAGAGACTTAAGAAGTAGGATGGAGACAAATAGAAAATTATAAAAATAGAAATTATGGGGGAAAAAAAAACAGGGACAAAGAGTCACAGTAATTGAGCAAGAGACAGGGCTGAGAAGACCCTGGATGATACTTTCCTTCTCCAGGCTCCTGGAAGAGAGCAACCTGAGGATCTGTTAACATTTGACTCTGAAGGAAGATAAAAGAAAACAAAGAGACTGCACTCCCTGATCCTTGGCATTTACATCAGACAAAGAAACATCCCCCATTAGCAGCATTCCACTTCCTTGGGGATAGAAGAATGCAAGAGTGGTGAACAGAGACCTGTGTACTTCTACTAAAGCCCATCAGCTACAGCCACCAAGGCTATGCTAACTAATAAGGGATTTTCATATATCACTTAATCCTTTCCCAAGTCCAGTATTATTAACCTCCTATTACTCCCATAAATAAAATGAGGCTCGTAGAGGTAAAGTAACTTTCCAAGCACACAAAGAGGAGCCAGCACTCCAACAAAACCCTCCAAACCTATATACTGCTGTCTGCTTGGGGTGGTGGCAGGCGGTCTCCATATTTTTTTTTTCTTTTTTTGAGGCAGAGTCTCACTCTGTCGCCCAGACTGGAGCACAGTGGCGTGATCTCCGCTCACTGCAAGCTCTGCCTCTCAGGTTCATGCCATTTTCCTGCCTCAACATCCCAAGTAGCTGGTACTACAGGCGCCCGCCTGGCTAATTTTTTTATGTTTGGTAGAGATGGGATTTCACCGTGTTCACCAGGATGGTTTCGATCTCCTGATGTCGTGATCAGACTTTTATTTTATTAATCTTATCTCAAGCCATGATGGCTACTATCAGTTTTCTCATAGAATACAAACTGACACTAAGATGAAGGAACAAAAAACAAGTAATTGTCAATGTAAAAATTTAGGAATAGCTATCAAGTGATGTTAATAACTGGTTATCTTTTTCTTGAACACAAATGCTCTTGGTTACCATTTTATATTGTGTAATAGACATGTGTGTATTTACATTTTGCTAGCAAGGATGTTCCTAGTTTTCTATGAGTGAATTAAATCAATATCTCATGCTCTTTCTACAAGAGTAACATGGCTTAGGAGAACTTTTCTAGGGGAACAAGTTTGAGAATCCCTGAAGTGTTTCGAGGTGAGGAGAATATATTACAGGAATTAAGAACTGGAATATGACTTTAATGTAAACCTGTAGTTGTTCACTGGCTTATTTAAGGAAGGTTTCATGAAGGAATTGGATTTTAAACGGAGACTTGAAGGAAGTATAGAATTTGGTTTAGCTGATGAAAAGCAGGATGCATCTTAGGTGGATGGGACACTATGTCCAAAGGTACACAGGCAAAGATGAGTGTGGTATGCATAGACACTAGTGCAGATGGGATTGTGGAATCCATTGCCAAATAATCGATGATAAAACAGGAAAAAGACAGTGAGGTAAACTGAGAGAGGCCTTGAATACCAGGGTGTAGAGCATGAATCTGAATCAATTGCCAGTGAAGAGTTTATTGTGTCTTTTTTCGAGAGAGTATCACCCCCATTTAACCCAACCCCATGACTCTTCCCAGCCTATGGTAACCATCATCCTATCTCCATGAATTTAATTGTTTTAATTTTTACCTCTACAATTGAATGAGAACAGGGTATCTTTACAGATGCTTTAGGAAGATTCTAGTGAGCAAGATGAATTGCAGTGGATGGTCAGGTGCAAATTAATAAAGTAATGACAGCAGTAGAAGTGAAGAGGAAGAAACGAATTTGAAATAGAGTAAAAACAGAAAAGAAGGAAATGAAAAGACAAACAAGTCTTGGTGACTGCTCTGATACAGGCAGGAGGTGAGAGTCAATGAAGGAAAGAGATTTTTTTTTCCCCAAATATATATTTTATTCTAAATAAAGGAACATATTAATAATTTAGGTCTTAAGTAGGAGATTCACAAGTATCTATGCCTTCCAGCTCCATCATAATTAAATTACCATGAATGATTTTCTGTTTGATAAATTCAAGAGAGACTACAGCAACACAAACTGATCCAGAGTTCAATCTTAAAATTTAATTTAGCAAAGTAAATTGTTTGCCTGATTTCAGATTGCTATGGTTTTCTTTCCCTTTTTGTAATTTTCTTTTTTAAGGATTTTTAAATTTTCATGAGTACGTAGTAAGTACATATGTTTATGGGGGTATAAGATATTTTGATAGAGGCATACAATGTGTTATAATCACGTCAGCGTAAATGGGGTATCTACCACCTCAAGCATTTATCATTTCTTTGTGTTATGAACATTCCAGTTGTATTATACTCCCTCATGTATTCTAAAATGTACGACAAATTATCACTGACTGTAGTCATTCTGGTGTGCTATCAAATCCTAGATCTTATTCATTCTATCTAACTGTATTTTTGTACCCATTAATCATCCCCATTTCACCCCAACCCCATGACTCTTCCCAGTCTATGGTAACCATCATCCTATCTCCATGAAGTTAATTGTTTTAATTTTTACCTCTACAATTGAGTGAGAACATACAAAATTTATCTTTCTGTAGCAGGCTTATTTCAAGTAATATAATGTTGTTTAGTTTCATCCTTGTTGTTGCAAATGACAGGATCTCATGCTCTTTTATAGCTGAATAGTACTTCATGGTGTATATGTACCACATTTTCTTTATCCATTCATCTGTGGATGGACACAGGTTGCTTCCAAATCTTGGCCATTGTTCATAGTGCTGCAGTAAACATGGAAGTGCAGATATTTCTTTGATATACTGATTTCCTTTATTTGGGGTACATACTTAGCACTGGAATTGCTGGATCATATGATAGTTCTATGTTTAATTTTTTTCGGAATCCCCATACTGTTGTCCATAGTGAGTGTACTAATTTACAATCACACCAACAGTGTATGAGCATTCTCCTGTCTCCACATCCTCACCAGCATTTACTATTTCCTGTATTTTGGATAAAAGCCATTTTAACGGGAGTGAGATGATATCTCATTGTAGTGTTGATTTACATTTCTCTGATGATCAGTGATGTTGAGCATTTCCTTTTTGCCATTTGTGTATCTTTTTTTGAGAACCACCTATTAAGATATTTGCCCATTTTTAAATCAGATTATTGGATTTTTTTCCTACTTAGTTGTTTGAGCTCCTTACATATTCTGGTTATTAATCCCTTGTCAGATGAACAGTTTGCAAATATTTTCTCCCATTCCATGTGTTGGCTCTTCACTTTGTTGATTGGTCCCTTTGCTGTGCAGAAGCTTTTTAATTTGATGTGATCCTTTTTGTTGCCCCTTTTTGTTTCGGTTGCTTGTGCTTTGTAGTATTAAGAAATCTTTACTCAGTCCAAAGACTTTGAGTTTCTCGCTTTTTTTTTTTTTTTAGTGGTTTCATAGTTTGAAGTCTTAGATTTAAGTTTTTAACCAATTTAGATTTGATTTTTTTTACGTCAAGAGATAGGGGTCTAGTTTCATTCTTCTACATGTAGTTATCTAGTTTTCCCAGAATCATAAATATAAATAATAAATTATTTCCCAGGATAAATGGTGAAAAATAAATTATTAAATATAATTGGTTAAAAATAAACAAAATAAAAGTAAGTAAATAAATAAAATTATTAAAATGATTTATTATTTATTGAAGAAACTGTCCTTTTCCCAATATATGTTCTTGGCACCTTTGTCAAAAATAAGTTCACTGTAGATGTATGGATTTATTTCTGGGTTCTCTGTTCTGATCTATTGACCTATTTATCTCTTTTTATCCCAGAACCATGCTGTTTTGGGTAATATAGCTCTGTAGTATAATTTGAAATCAGGTTATGTGATTCTTCTAATTTTCTTCCTTTTGCTCAGGGTAGCTTTGGCTATTCTGAGTCTTTTGTGTTCCATAAAAATTTTAGGATTATTTTTATATTTCTATGAAGAATATCATTGGTATTTTGATAGAGATTGAATCTTTAGATTGCTTTGGGTAGTATGGACATTTTAAGAACATTGATACTTTCAATCCGTTAACATAGAATATCTTTCCATCTTTTGTGCCCTCTTCAGTTTCTCGCATCAGTATTTTATAGTTTTCACTGTGGTGATTTTTCATTTCTTTGGTTAATTCCTACATATTTTATTTGTAACATTGTAAATAGGGTTACTTTCTTGATTTCTTTTTCAGATTATTTGCTATTGGCATATAGAAGTGCTACTAATTTTTGTATGTTGATTTTGTATCCTGCAACCTTACTGAATTTGTTTATCAATCTAAACTTATCCAATAATTTTTTGGTGGAGTCTTTAGGTTTTTCCAAATATAAGATAATACCATCTGCAAACAAGGATAATTTGGCTTCTTCTGCAAATAATTTTTTTTTTAATTGTGACTGAGGAATTATTTATAATAAAGCTGAAGACCAGAATTCAAATACACAAGCTGATCAAGAACAAGCATAGAAAGGAAATCAGTCATCCAAGTCCATTGCATTCTGGTGTTTCATTCTTCTCTTTAAAAAAAAATATTAGCTTTGACCCTTGTGTGGTGTTGTCATGTTTAATCAAATTGGAAGTCTTTTAATAACTGCAGTGGAATTTCTTGCCTTGCCTTCCCCCAGTGTTAACCCTTAACTGCTGTTATTTTAATTTCTCTTTGAGTAGGATTTTTTCCCTGGCCACACTGAGTGAAGTGTTTGATCTCCTCACTAACTGCAAGTCCAGTTGCTGATGAAGTTTGTCTTGTTTTCCTCTCTCCTGTGCACTGGATCTAATTGTAATGGCCATGTCAACTACACGGTGAAACAGTACACCTCATCACATAAAACGGGAGGCAGTGAAACTGGCCAGAAGTGATAACTTGCATCTTTTTTATTTTAGACCAGCTTAATAAAAGAATTTAAACCTAGCAATTGCACCAGAAAAAAAAAATATATTGTTAAAATGCTTGCTAGTTACAAGATGATAGAGAGGGGGGAAAAAAAAGAAAAAAAAATAGTTGCTGGCAATGGGTAAAGTATACAGCAAACTCTAATTTCAGCAAATGATCAAAATTATGCCAGTAGGTTGCATTAAGACCTTTATTATAGGCCAGGCACAGTGGCTCATGCCTGTAATCCCAGTACTTTGGAAAGCTGAGGCAGATGGATCACCTGAGATCATGAATTGGAGACCAGCCTGGACAACATGGTAAAATTCCGTCGCTACTAAAAATACAAAAATTAGCTGGGCGTGGTGGTGGGCACCTGTAGTCCCAGCTACTTGGGAGGCTAAGGCAGGAGAATAGCTTGAACCCAGGAGGCAGAGGTTACAGCGAGCCAAGACAGTGCCATTGCACTCCAGCCTGGGCAACAAGAGCAAAACTCTGTCAAAAAAAAAAAAAAAGCAACATCTTTATTATCTGTTTTACATTAACCAACTACTTAAAGCCCTTTATGAAAGTCATATTTTTGCTGGATTTTTGTAAAATCTGTTTCAGCCACTTTAACTCACTGACAGCTTTCTCTCAAAATTGTTTTAACTTTACTTTGTGAAATATAATATTTTGACTTTTCATGGATGTAGTACTTTAAATTTACATGTGCTTATTTAAACTCCACCCAATAATACTCCAAGGAATTATTTCCTCATCTTATAAAAAAGGAAACTAGGCTATTAAGTGAGGTTAAGTTACTTACCCAAGGTCTCACAGCTAGGATTAGTGGAGCCAGGACCCAAATACTGCTCTTTTTCTAAGAAATATTTTTAAAATCATTATATATATACACACACATATATTATAAAATTATATATGTACAATTCAAAATTATATATATGTATATGTGTGTATTTCACATATGTATGTAATTTTGTTCATAAACTGCCTGAAAGTAGTTGCAAATACACTCCTCTTGTTTAGTAAAGCTTTTGCTTTAGTATTTTAGTAAGCATTTTAGTAAATACTTCCTTATTGATTTGGCAAGGTTGAGGAGATAAATTTACCCAATCTTTTCATTTTATTTTACTTTTTAAACTTGATTTTAGAATAATAGAGGTGTTTATGAGCAAAGAGAGCATAAAGTTCATTTACCTGACTTGGTGACAGGGTCAGGAAAAATATCACAAATGACTTCTTGAGATGGGTTTATCAGGAGTTCCTGATGCGTTATTACTGCTGTGCCATGATAATGTCTAAATCTTCAAGCTGGAAGCCATGCCTTTAGTCTATAAGCATTCATTTCAGTTCTTGCTTTGAACTAAGTATTTTTAAGTGGTGCAACTTGGGCTCAAGGCATGATAAATCTAGGCATAAAATGAGTCTGAAAGGTATGGTTGACCTTGTGGACATCGTCATCGTCATCATCATCATCATTAATGTTTTGCAATGGTAGTTTTGAGAAGAGAATAGGATCTAGCCAAGGAACAGTACTGAAAGGGGTAATGAAGTCAAATGTATCTCTGAGAATTATTGGCCTGGGAAAGATGGAGAGTGTCTCCAACCAGCAGGTCAGCCATTACATTAGAAAGTTCCCAGGTGGGAGGTAAAAATTCCTAATTTAGGGTCAAATATTGATGTATTAGGTATAACCTGTTTAAGAGATGTGCAGGTCAGGTGCGGTGGCTCACACCTGTAATCCCAGCACTTTGGGAGGCCAAGGCAAGTGGATCACCTGAGGTCAGAAGTTCAAGACTGGCCTGGCCAACTTGGTGAAACCCCATCTCTACTAAAAATACAAAAAAAATCTGGGCGTGGTGATAGGCGCCTGTAATCCCAGCTTCTCGGGAGGCTGAGGCAGGAGAATTGCTTGAACCCACGAAGCAGAGGTTGTAGTGAGCCGAGATTGCGCCACTGCACTCCAGCCTGGGCAACAGAGGAAGACTCCATCTAAAAAAAAAAAAAAAAGAAAGAAAGAAAAAAAAGGAGAGAGAGAAAGAGAGAGAGAGATGTGCAAAATGCCTTAGTCAATTTAGTCTTCTGGGGAAAGAATTTAGCAGGTGCAAACAAGGTATCAGGGATAGAACCATGTAGCCTGAAGTCTGAGTTCAGAGCCTCAGGTCTTGACGGACTGAAATATAGGACATTCTATAGTCTGAAAACCTTTGCCTTCACAAGCATGTAAGTATTCTTTTTTTTTTTTTTCAAATTTATTTGTAATTAAATACAGAAATAATCTACAATAAAAATGCTAATATTTGAACCTATTCTAATTTTATTCCTTGCTACTCTGGTTAAAAAAAGAATAACTGAGTTTAAAGAGACCAAAAATATACATGTTAATTTATGTTTTTCTTAAGAAAACTTTAGTTTTAAAATAAATAAATAAAGAATAAAGAAAGAGTTTAAGAAAACTATCACCGAGTTTACCACTAAGTGAACCTCTGTGTCTGTATTATCATCAGTATTTATTACATTGATTTACTTTAGTTTCTATTTAACCTGTTCAAATAGTTGAATACTTTAGAAGGAAAGATAAAAATATCCTTAGCTGTCTCCCAAAACTCTTTATAAAAGGAAAGAAATAGTTAAAGATATTCTTGTTCGGATTGCCTTTTAAATTAGTTTTGGAAAGATTTGCAGTGCAGAGCACATTTAGAAATAAGCTGATGTGTGTGTGTGTGTTATGTATATATCAACATACACATACATGAAAAGCTGAAATAAATACTGTCTGCGGCAATGCTATGCATTTTATTTACATAGTTCTTTGGTGGAGAAAAAAATTATTCTAATAAATGATAAAGTCACAGTAAATATTACAGAACTTTGTATCTTTCAAAACGAAGTTAAGAGTATGCATCTGTCTGTATGTTTTATGTACTTATTCCCCATCTCAATCTAAAAAGACTTTAGAATGACTCCAGAGTAAAAATATTCTAGATATTTTCTTCCTTGCAAGCAATTCAGAACACAGAACTTAAATGAGCTGTTCCAATAAACATCAGTGGTAGTAATGGAAAGTATCTCCATTCTAAGGGGATGAGAAAGAGTTTCAGTGGCAATAAACAATAGACTTAAATTATCAGTGTGAATGGTACAACATTATCATTCACATTAAGAGATTCTGACAGACCTTGCAGTATTCTAAATCCTTAATCACATAATGTACATTCAAAATTCAATTACATAGTATAAAAAATAAATAAAACATCCAATGGCCAGGAATCTTTAACATACTTCAGTAATTTTAGGGCAGGACTATGAGTGCCAGCAAGCTCAGACAGACAGCTTTTACATAATGGAACTGTGCTGGACAAATGCTGAGCATATAATTATTACATGGCAATGAAGAGAAGAGGGCATTTGAACTTGTCTTAATTAATATGCTAACAAAGCTAATGTCTTTACTGAAAGCTTAGAGAAGCTTAACTCAAATTTGCTTTGTAGAAAATGTGTCCACAAAGACAGTGTCTTAGGGAGAGGTTAGAATCTTCAGAGTAATGGTAATGACTTTTTTTTTTTTTTTTTTTTGGCCTCTTAGTGGACCCTTTGTACTAAAAGAATTTGTCCCCTAAGAAGGGTCATCAGGAATCTTCATTTGTGTCCTTCTCTTAAATGCTATCAGATTGAACAGTGGCATTTTACCAACCTGCAATTACGAGGAGGTGTGAACCTAAATACTCTATGTGCTATACTAAGTATTATGATAAATGTATTCCCAAACCAGAAATCAAGACACATACCCTGACAAGCTCAAACATACTCAAGAGCCAACAAGGTGAATTAATGGGGTATATTTTGGTCATATGATTGCTATATTTATTATGTGATTATATGTCACATCTCTTATATTAAATGGCATTTTCACTCAGCTCAGCAATCCTAGCTGTGTTTTGAATTCATTTGTGTCATCTTGTGTTCTCTCCTCTTCTCTCTTCTCCCTCCTCTCTTCTCATCTCTTCTTCTCACCTCTCTGTTTCTCTCCCCTAAAATCCAATCAATTGCCAGCTCCTATAGATAATGCACTTTTAATACCTCTACCATCCACATACTTCAAGCATCTTGCCATCAATAAATTGGTTACCCTGTACTTTGTAAATTATTACAAAACCTCTACTTGCCTACAGTAGTCCCTTTTGCAATACTTCATATTATTAAAATTGTTCATTTGTCTGTGTCCCTTTTCTAAACTGTAAACTTGTTGAGAACCATATAAAACTAGGTCTGTTTAGTAAGACTAAATTGTGTTTATTTTCTAGTGCCATCACAGAAATTGGCACATAGTGGGAACTCAGGAATAAATGAATAAAAAACAGATTGCATATTGACCTAATTTTCAGTGAAAATACATATTTCAGTTTATACTTTGAATCAGGGAATTGGTTAACAAAATGTAGCCACAAGATTCTTGACCCTTTAATTCTCCTCTCTGAGTGTTCTAAAACAATAATGGATAGAATAAAATGCCAAAGATTAAAGAAAACCACACAGTTGCTTAATTGTAAGCTTTTATAAGAAGGAGGAGGAAGGCTCCAAAGTTCAAGCATTTATATATTGCACTTTGAATCTTGAATGATGAGCAAGGGTGAAAAAGTCAAGGTTAGAGAAAAACATTCCAAGCTGCAGTGCAAAGCTGTAGAGCTGAAAAGGAACAGGGCCTCTCTGAGGGACGAAGATTGCTAACATGCTAGACTATGGGGTGCACAGAGGAGAGAATGGAGAGGCATGATGAACAACATTGGAACTGATTTATGACAGTCATCCAAGTGTTTTCTTTCTGGGTGAACTAGAGTACTTATGAATGCAGATTATAGGTAATTTGAAAACCTAATCTCTGCTTATTTTCACCATACTCAACTGTGATTCTGAAAATGTGGCTTTATAAGAAAGGGAGTCAGATGTGAACTGATGTGAAATTAAACATTTCTCTGTGTGTGACTAACTGTAAATCCCATGCACGTTCTTTGATTCCTGACTGTCTTATCTATTTTTTCATGCCTCCTGTGATGCTCATCAGGTGATAATAGTAATGTTACTGTGACTGTCTCAAACTGTTTGGAGACTTTTTAAGAAAACGTTACTCAACACAATATAGCTAATCAACATTTTTCTCAGATAGTCAATACATTATGATGCAGTAAAAAAAACTACCATTTCTATTCTTTAATATTAGAAGGAATATATGCCATCAGAAAGTGGTAATGTCTGTAACATCTATCCAAATACTTTATTTCTTACTTGTTACCAAAAACAAGTAAACCAAAAAATGTGCTCCTCTTACTAGATGAGTTGATAAGAATGGATTAGTAAGCAAAATCCAAATTACTCAGAAATATTATTATGTTTCTATTGCATTCAATTAATGTAAATCTCAGAGTGAATTCTGTATAAGAAACCATTCTGAATTATTCCATGTTCAACATATAAACCTTTATCCTCTGAATATCTAGCAATACATTTATGATAGCCGAAATCCAGTAAGAAAACAGAATCACTCAGTGGTAGAACAGGCTTATAAAATTAAGCCCATGAAATCAAATGATTATGAGTGTTTTACCACAGGCAAACTAAGCTTAACATTTTCATTCCTACCTAGTGATTGTTTCTATTCCCTGTAAATAGTCAGTTGAAGTTTCCAGTTCCTCAAAGCAAGACTGCCTTAGAGATGAACTACTGAAAACTAAACCAATTACAGTTGCCACATATACCAAACACTAAATTGCTTGTCTTTCACAATAAGGATTGGGTAGCTCAAAATTCTTTTCTTTTCTTTTCTTTCCTTTCCTTTCCTTTCCTTTCCTTTTTTTTTTTTTTTTTTTTTTTTTTTTTTTTTTTTTTTTTTTTTAAGGCAGGGTCTTGCTCTGTCACCTAGGCTAGAGTGCAGTGGTGCAATCTAAGGTCACTGTATAACCTCTGCCTCCCGGGCTCAAGCAATCCTCCCACCGCACCCCTCCCCCGCCGCCACGAGTAGCTGGGACTACAGGCATATGCCACTGCCACTGCACCTGGCTAATTTTTGTATTTTTTTGTAGAGATGGGGTGTTGCTACATTGCCCAGGCTGGTCTCAAACCCCTGAGTTCAAGCGATCCACTCACCTTGGCCTCTCAAAGTGCTGGGATTACAGGCATGAGTCACAGCACCCGGCCCTGAAGTTCTCTTTCTCTCAATCTTCCATCAATTGATTTGAAGATGTCTTCCATCATCTGAGATAATGTGTCAGAGCAGAGGAAACAAACACCTCTTTGGAGGTTGATGGAACAAATGTCAAGCCATGTAGCCAAGAGCACCCTAGTCCCCACCAAAGCTGTATTAAAACTGAGGGAAAAGGTTCAAGATTCACTTCATGCATAGGGACTTCCAGCAATATTTGGAGACACAGGAATTGTGAATCATTTTTCAAATTGGTGATGTAACCCCAAAAGGAAATTGTATATCCACTCTTGGATGGAAAGGGAAAGAGCGATTATGAGAAAGAATGTAATTATTCATAGTAAGACTTACTATCCTGTTCTTTGGCATGCCTTTTGAAAAATATCTTTCTCTGCTTTCTCATTTCATACAGCATTAAGCCTCATGTAATTTCCCACTGTGGGGGACTTTCCCCAGTGAAGCAAACTGCACACTTTCAGATGCCTTCTCCTCCGGGGCTTCCAGTAAAGATAAAACTAGTTACGTGAATGAAGCAGTCATTCTTTAGGCTTCCTCAGGATCTATTTAGTATGTTTGTGAAGGCATGAAAAAAAAGTAGTAAGTAGACTTTCTCTTTGGATGATATTTTAAGAATCTCTTGTTTGCTGTTATTTTAAATCCCCAAAGCACATTACTTTAAAGGTAGGCACCACAGTGTTTTCTAGTTTTCAGTGTACTAGTTTTCCAATGTACTTTTGACTCACTGGTTAAATTTATCCTTAAGGTTATATTGTTTGTTTCTTTGTTCTTGAGATGCTATTGTAAGTAGATCACTTTCTTAATTTCTTTTTTTTTAAATAATTGTTAGTATATAGAAATGTAATTGATTTTTAATGTTGATTTTGTATTCTGCAACTTTACTGAATTTGTTTATTACTTCTAACAGTTTTTTGGTGAAGTCTTTAGGGTATTCTATATGTAAGATTGTGTCATATGCAACAGAGGCAATTTTATTTCTTCCTTTTCAAGGTATCTGTGTACCTATGTTCACTGAAGCATTATTCACAATAGCCAATATATGAAATCAGTCTGTGTTTATCAACAGATAAATGGATAAAGAAAATGTGATACATATGTCTCCGTGTGTGTGTATATATAAATATATATACACAGAGAGACATATTTATACACACAATGGAATATTATTCAGCATTAAAAAGGGAAGAAAATCCTGTCATGTACGACTACGTGGATGAAACTGGAGGATGTTATGCTAAGGGAAATAAGCAGGCACAGAAAGACAAATACTACTTGACCTCACTTACGTATGGAATCTAAAAAGTTGAACTTACAGATGCAGAGAGTAGGATGGTGGTTGCCAGGGGCTAGAGAGTGGGAGAAATGGTGAGATGTTAGAAGAATGATAAAAAGTTTCAGTTATGCAGGATGAATACATTCTGAATATCTCATGTATAGCATGGTGACTATAATTAATAATACTCTAGGGTATACCAGAAATAAGAAAGTAGATCTTAAGCATTCTTACCACAAACAATGTGAGGTGATGGATATATTAATTAGCTTGATGCTGGTAATCATTTCACAATGTTTATCAAAACATCATATGGTTTTCCTTAAATATATATACATATTTCCGTAAATATATATATATTTCCTTAAATATATGTATATTTCCTTAAATATATGTATATTTCCTTAAATATATGTATTTCCTTAAATATATATATATAATTAGTATTTGTCAATTACACTTCAATAAAGCTGGAAAGGAGAATGTAGGTACCAGCTAAACCTGGTGTCTGCAGGGCTTGATGTGGGTAGTTCAAGTTGGAACTGAATTTAGGAGGATGGGCCTTCACTTAATTTTAGGTTATTTTCATGTAAATTGTTTAGGTACCAAACCACTTCCTATCTTTCCATTCTTTTTTCCATATTATCGCATCTTCTCAATCAACAAGTATTTATTTGTTACCAGTTCTCTCTTCCTCTCTTGTCAGTTAGGCATTAGTCATTTGCACATCTGGAGTTGAGAGAAGGAAGCTAGATGGTGACTGAGGCCAAAGGAGTCCTGAGGAGTAGAATCAGTTACCTTC
Organism: Macaca thibetana thibetana; assembly: GCF_024542745.1. Lineage (NCBI taxonomy): Eukaryota > Metazoa > Chordata > Mammalia > Primates > Cercopithecidae > Macaca > Macaca thibetana. Next base: position 71,782,875 of record NC_065592.1, read on the forward strand.
CTTAAGCATTTGAAGTTTTAGGGCCCAATCTTTCATCTCCTTTCCCAGCCCCAAAATGAAATATATTTTAGGGTTGGTAATTATGTTTTGGTGCTGGGAAAGGAGTTCTATATCGAGAACTTGCCAGAAGGAATCCTAGATTTCTGATTTATTAAAGTCTGTTAAACTTTTGACCATTAATAGTAGGAAAGATTAAGATATAATCTTGCATCACAATTTTTACTATTAAAGTTAGTCAAAATGCTACCAAACATGTTCTTGTCCCTCTGTATACCTCTGAAATTTTCTGATGTCAACTGAACCCCAAAATAGACTTGGCTGAAAGACTAAGAAGTAGTACATCAGGTGATGGCACTGAGTCAAATATTTCTACAGTTAGAAGCATTAAAATACTTTATATTCACTGGAAAAACCATATTAGGTTAGAATAAATATATCAAGTATCCATTAGCTCACTGAATGAAAATCAGTCACATGCATTAGAAAATTGATTCAATTCATTCTTTGGCTGTGGACTTAAGAAGCATGTTATTGGCATCCATGATAAAATGTACTCATGTAAGCTACAGCCAATCCCTTTAAAATCATTCAGAACAAATGCTTACACTTGGTATAACAAAGGGATAAATTATCATCTGTTTGTTATACTAAAGTCCTTTTACGTTAAAAACAAAAAACAAAGAAACAGTCAAGGTTGTGGATGGCAAGATGGACAAATAGGAACAGCTCTGGTCTGCAACTCCCAGCTATACCAATGAAGAAAACAGGTGATTTCTGCATTTCCAACCGAGGTACCCTGCTTATCTCACTGGGACTGGTTAGACAGGGGGTATAGCCCATGAAGGGTGAGCAGAAGCAGGGTGGGGCCTTGCCTCACCCGGAAAGCACAAGGGGTTAGGGAATTCCCTCTGCTAGCTAAGGGGAGCCATGAAGGACTGTGCAGTGAGGAATGGTGCACTCTGGCCCAGATATTATGCTTTTCCCATCATCTTTGCAACCCGCAGACCAGGAGATTCTCTCTGGTGCCTACACCACCAGGGCCTTGGGTTTTAAGCACAAAATTGGACAGCCATTTAGGCAGACACCGAGCTAGCTGCAGGAGTTTTTTCATACCTCAGTGGTGCCTGGAATGCCAGCAAGACAGAACCTTTCACTCCCCTGGAAAGGTGGCTGAAGCCAGGGAGCCAAGTGGTCTAGCTCAGCTGATCCCACCCCCACGGAGCCCAGCAGGCTAAGATCCACGGGCTTGAAATTCTTGCTGCCAGCACAGCAACCTGGAATGCTCGAACTTAATTGGGGGAGGGGAGTCTGCCATTACTGAGGCTTGAGTAGGTGGTTTTCCCCTCACAGTAAACAAAGCCGCCAGGAAGTTCGGACTGGGCAGAGCCCACTGCAACTTGGCAAAGCTGCTGTAGCCAGACTGTATCTCCAGATTCCTCCTCTCTGGGAATGACATCTCTGAAAGAAAGGCAGCAGCCCCAGTCGGGGACTTATAGATCAAACTCCCATCTCCCTGCAGCAGAGCACCTGGGGAAAGGGTAGCTGTGGGAGCACAACTACATGGAAACTGAACAATCTGCTCCTGAATGACTACTGGTAAATAATGAAATGAAGGGAAAAATAAAGATATTCTTTGAAACCAATGAGAACAAAGACACAACATACCAGAATCTCTGGGACACAGCTAAAGCAGGGTTTAGAGGAAAAATTATTGCACTAAATGCCCACAGGAGAAAGCAGGAAAGATCTTAAATCGACACCCTAACATCACAATTAAAAGGACCAGAGAGCAAGAGCAAACAAATTCAAAAGCTAGCAGAAGACAAGAAATAATTAAGATCAGAGCAGAACTGAAGAAGATAGAGACACGAAAAACCCTTCAAAAAATCAATGAATCCAGGAGCTGGTTTTCTGGAAAGATTAACAAAATAGATAGACCACTAGCCAGACTACTAACGAAGAAAACAGAGAAGAATCAAATGAGCACACTAAAAAATGGTAAAGGGGATATCACCACTGATCCCAAAGAAATACAAACTACCATCAGAGAATACTATAAACACTGTTTCTTTTTTTGAGGCAGAGTCTCACTATGTCACCCAGGCTGGAGTGCAGTGGCGCGATCTCAGCTCACTGCAAGCTCTGCCCCCCAGGTTCATGACATTTTCATGCCTCAGCCTCCCGAGTAGCTGGGACTACAGGTGCCCACCACCACTTCTGGCTAATTTTTTTGTATTTTTATTAGAGGTGGGGTTTCACTGTGTTAGCCAGGATGGTCCCAATCTCCTGACCTCATGATCCGCCCACCTTGCCTCCCAAAGTGCTGGGATTACAGGCGTGAGCCACCGTACCCGGCCTACTGTAAACACATCTATGCAAATAAACTAGAAAATCTAGAAGAAATGGATAAATGGGGACACATACACCCTCCTAAGGCTAAACCAGGAAGAAGTAGAATCCCTGAATAAACCAATAACAAGTTCTGAAATAAAGGCAGCAATTAATAGCCTGCCAACCATAAAAAGCCCAGGACCAGACAAATTCACAGCCGAATTTTACCACAGGTACAAAGAGGAGCTGGTACCATTCCTTCTGAAACTATTCCAAACAATAGAAAAAGAGGGACTCCTCCCTAACTCATTTTATGAGACCAGCATCATCGTGATATGAAAACCTGGCAGAGACACACACAAAAAAGAAAATTTCAGCCCAATATCCCTGATGAACATTAATACAAAACTCCTCAATAAAATACTGGCAAACAGAATCCAGCAGCACATCAAAAAGCTTATCCACGATGATCAAGTTGGCTTCATACCTGGGATGCAAGGCGGGTTCAACATATGCAAATCAATAAAGGTAATCCATCACATAAACAGAGCCAATGACAAAAACCACATGATTATCTCAATAGATGCAGAAAAGGCCCATGATAAAATTCAATACACCTTCATGCTGAAAACTCTCAATAACCTAGGTATTGATGGAATGTATCTAAAAATAATAAAAGGTATTTATGACAAACCCACAGCCAATATCATACTGAATTGGCAAAAGCTGAACGCATTCCCTTTGAAAACCGGCACAAGACAAGGATGCCCTCTCTCACTACTCCTATTCAACATAGTATTGAAAGTTCTGCCCAGGGCAATCAGGCAAGAGAAAGAAATAAAGCGTATTCACTTAGGAAAAGAGGAAGTCAAATTGTCTCTGTTTGCAGATGACATGGTTGTATATTTAGAAAACCCCATTGTCTCAGCCCAAAATCTCCTCAAGCTGATAAGCAACTTCAGCAAAGTCTCAGGATACAAAATCAACATGCAAAAATCACAAGCATTCCTATACAGCAATAATAGACAGAGAGTCAAATCATGAGTGAACTCTCATTCACAATTGCTACAAAGAGAATAAAATACCTAGTAATCCAACTTACAAGGGATGTGAAGGACCTCTTCAAGGAGAACTACAGACCACTGCTCAAGGAAATAAGTGAGGACACAAACAAATTGAAAAACATTCCATCCTCATGGATAGGAAGAATCAATATCATGAAAATGGCCATATTGCCTAAAGTAATTTATAGATTCAATGCTATCCTCGTGAAGCTACCATTGACTCTCTTCACAGAATTAGAAAAAGCTACTTTAAGTTTCATATGAAACCAAAAAAGAGCCCGTATAGCCAAGATAATCCTAAGCAAAAAGAACAAAGCCGGAGGCATCATGCTACCTGACTTCAAACTGTACTACAAGGCTAGAGTAACCAAAACAGCATGGTACTGGTACCAAAACAGATATATAGAACAATGGAACAGAACAGAGGCCTCAGAAATAATGCTACGCATCTACAACCATCTGATCTTTGACAAAGCTGACAAAAATATGCAATGGAGAAAGGATTCCCTATTTAATAAATGGTGTTTGGAAAACTGGCTAGCCATATGCAAAAAACTGAAACTGGACCCCTTCCTTACACCTTATGCAAAAATTAACGAAAGATGGATTAAAGACTTAAATGTTAAGACCTAAAACCATAAAAACCCTAGAACAAAACCTAGGCAATCCCATTCAGGACATAGGCATGGGCAAAGACTTGACTAAAATATCAAAAGCAATGGCAACAAAAGCCAGAATTGACAAATGGGATTTAATTAAACTAAAGAGCTGCTGAACAGCAAAAGGAACTATCGTCAGAGTAAACAGGAAACCTACAGAATGGGAGAAAATGTTTGCAATCTATCCATCTGACAAAGGGCTGATATCTAGAAGCTACAAAGAACTTTAACAAATTTATAAGGAAAAAACAAACAACCTCATCAAAATGTGGGCAAGGGACATGAACAGACAATCCTCAAAAGAAGACACTTATGTGGCCAACAAACATATGAAAAAAAGCTCATCATCACTAGTCATTAGAGAAATGCAAATCAAAACCACAATGAGATACCACCTCATGCCAGTTAGAATGGCTATCATTAAAAAGTCAAGAAACAACAGATGCCTGAGAGGATGTAGAGAAATAGGAATGCTTTTACACTGTTGGTGGGAGTGTAAATTAGTTCAACCATTGTGGAAGACAATCTGGCAATTCCTCAAGGATCTAGAACCAGCAATCCCATTTGACCCAGCAATCCCATTACTGGGTATATACCCAAAGGATTATAAATCATTCTACTATAAAGACACATGTGCACATATGTTTATTGCAGCACTGTTCACAAATGCAAAGACTTGGAACCAACCCAAGTGCCCATCAATGATAGACTTGATAAAGAAAATGTGGCATATCTACACCATGGGATACTATGCAGCCATAAAAAAGGAATCAGTTCATGTCCTTTGCAAGGACATGGAAGAAGCTGGAAACCATCATTCTCAGCAAACTAACACAAGAACAGAAAACCAAACACCGCATGTTCTCACTCATAAGTGGGAGTTGAACAATGAGAACACATGGACACAGGGAGGGGAACAACACACACCAGGGTCTGTCGTGGGGTGGGGGTGTAGGAGGGAATAGCATTAGGAGAAATACCTAATGTAGATGATGGGTTGATGGGTACAGCAAACCACCATTGCACATGTATACCTATATTACAAACCTGCACATTCTGCACATGTATCCCAGAACTCAAAGTATAATAAAAATAAATAAATAAATAGGAAAAAAATAGTCAATATTTAAGCATGTCTTAGAAAAGAGAAGGTGTAGAGGTAGGACTCTTATTTCAAGCTGTTAAATTAGAATTTTGCCTTTGTGGGTGTGTTCTTAAGAGCTAGTGAAAATGTAACTACGAACTTGCTCTGTGACCTTAAACAAATCATTCAGTGTCTGGACCTCAGTCTCCTCCTCTGTCAAAAGGTTGCAATTGGATGGCATGATTTTGTAGTTACCTTTGAGCTCAAAAATTCCACACGCCAAAAGAAAGAAATGTAAACTGACTCATCATTATTCCCTGGGCTCAAATGATGTTTTCTGCCTTAGATTTTCCTAATACTTAAAAAATTTAAATATAAGAATGGGAAGATTTGAATTTTTACAAATTGAATTTCAAATGTTTTAGAAGATGTTTAGAGATGTTTTTAGAAAGAATTATCAAGAAGAGGTCACTTAGTAACTGCATAGACTGCCTGAAGGGCAGCCAAGTTATAGACATAAAAATATTTAAAATGAGCAAGGAAGAAATACAAATCCTGACAGAGTGGAATTGAGACATGGGATTGATTATTTCCAGTGGAAAGAATTAGGAAATTTTCCATGGAGAACACACAGTCACAGCTTTTCCAGACTTTAAACCATTCAGTGAACCGGGCACTGAGCAAGGCTCTGTGAATAAGAACTTTTCAGTTAAAACACAGAACTTTCATTTCTAGAGTTCAGGATCACGTAGGAGAAACCATCAAGTGGACAGATGCTTATCATAAAGTATTAGAAAACTCTACAAGGTAAAATTTATTAAAATGCTATCACAGTGCCTAGGACCTAGTATTTACCTAATAAACATTATTATGTTTTGCTCCTATTGTCATTTTTATTGAGGTAAGCATAAGATACTACAGCATATTGTGTAATGGGCAACCCATACAGATTGTGTTGATCAAGGAAAGCTTCCGAGAGGAGGTAACATCTGAAATAAGTTTTGAAGGATAAGTAAAAGCTGAGTTGTTAAAACCTTAGCAGCAGGAAAAAAAAAGGTATTCCAGTCAAAGGATGCAGTTTGGGCAAATGGAGTATGATGGAAGAGGGCACACCATGTTAAGGGCCTACAAGAAGCTTGGGAATGACTAGAAATTGTGTGATGAGGCATGGCAACAGGTGGTACTTTCTATAAATACCAGGGCTAGACCTAAAGACCATTTCATGTTATTTTAAATAGTTTGGGTTCTGGTTTGAAAAGGAGAGAATTGATGAAAGATGGTTAACAAGAGAAATATTAACTCTATAGAAAGGAAAATGTACTTAATTAATAAGGACAAACTTGAAAGCAAGAGATCAGTAAAAAAAAAAAAAAAAAAAAATGTTTGCTATAGTCCAGCTGACAAATTGAAGAAGCATTGAACTAAGTTCTTCTTGAACTAAGTATAGTAGTTCTCTAATAGTGATGGCTGGGTGGGGGGCCGGGCCGGGGGAGAAAGGAGACAAGAGGTGTTTATAGCTGAAAAGAACAGTACTCAGTGCCTAAAGGTGTGGTGTAAAGGAAAAGTTGAGGATGGCATCCAAGATATTGGCTTAGACTATTTATATCATGTTGATCTAGTCTTTTGAGGATCTCCATGTAGCAGTAACCATCCTCAAAAGATGAAAAATATCTTGGTCGGGGGTAGGGCACAGCTTAACAACTTGTAGTTGCTTTTTGTTTGTTTTCTTTGTTTTATTTTTCTGTTTCGGGGAATTGAAATCTTTGTCCTGTCAGAACAAATCAGCTGTGTCTGATGTTTTAAAATTATGTAGGTGAACTTACTCGCCTTTGACATTTTTCACCTTTCTTATAGCTGCATTATTTTAAACCTGGGAGACCATATAGAGGAGAATGTACCTTCCCCCACATCCCCTGCCTCAGAGCCATCCTACACCATCCCTGCCTATAAGAGCACCCTTTTATGTAGGAAAGCGACCAAAAAGTAGCTGCATATAATGGCACAAGTACCCAGAAAAATGCTCAGGCTGGAGTCAAGACGTTGGCTGCGTCGTCACATAGGGAGTAATTAGAGTCAGGGAGTAGATGGGATTACACAGAGGAAATGTAGTGTAAGAAGAGAATCGGACAAAGGACAGAAACCTGGGAGAGTACCAACATTTACATGGTTGTAAAAAGAGCACGAAGAATTGCTTTAGTTTTATTGCGTGAGCTCTCAGGACTTCTCAAAGTATTTAGGGAATATAATATATGGGACCAAGCAAGTCATGATGTTCATTTTCACCACAATCAGCAGCAGCATAAGCAAATGGCAACCATGTTGTAAATGATGGCTTCATAGGCCTGTTCTGATTACGCAGCTCTTTGAAATTGCATGAATTCTAAGCACTGTCACATTTCAAGAAAAGCAAATCAGAGAAACATTCCAAGAAATATATGTTCTAGCCTAGTTCACATCTGGGTGGCTGACTCATGCCAAGCCCTACTGAATGGCCAGAAATTGATGGGGGTAGGGATGATGAGACAGCGCTGCAGAGTCATTAACAGTTTCCTTCCACAGACAAGATCAGTTCTGCGAGTAGAAGTGAGGAGTTAGCGAGTTTGCTAATGATGGAGAGGCCTCCATGGACTCATTTGTCTAGGGAGGTGAGGTGGGGAGATGCTAAGACAAGACAAAGGAGTTGACAGCTTCTACGAAATTCAAGTACCACTTTGATTCCCTGATTGTTACAAGAAGAGTATTTGCCTCCCCAAATAAACTCTAAATTCTGCAAATTGATGCAACATGCCAAGAGCACCTAAGCTTAAATTTGACATGTTGCAAGTACTCAGTGGTTTCTCTTTCTGTCCCACCAAGGACTAGGTTTTGTATTTTTCTTCCTACCTTCTCTTGTACCAAGCAGAGAGCTGAGGAACTATTGAGAATTCAATAAATACCTGATTGAAATAGTGCTTGTTAGGGAAAAAATACCAACCATATTTTTGCATTAGATAAAGAATTAAAAATTTTGGGTTGATAGTTTGCCAAGCTGATCCTTTTTCAGTACTGTAGACTTATTTAAACTCCCTTTCTCAGAAGCACTGAATCACAGGAGTGGCGGGAGAGTGCTGGATTAAATCGTAGCTTCGGCCCCTGGGACTGCGCCTTATGAAGACAAATAGTAGACATAATAATAAAATTACAATATTTCTACTGTTCTAAATTTAGAAAATGACTGCCTTCTTTTTGTAAATGATAATGGCTTGTAAAGCAGTTCAATCTTTTTAGCTATGTAAATGGTATAATACAGTTTAAAGGATTTTTTAATTAAAACAATTGGAAGCTTCAAATATACACTGCATTTTCCAATTTTTACAATGCTTTGCTCAAAAATGCAGGGCTTAAAATCACATACGACTCACTGCATTGTTTCAAAGTCATTACATTCGAGGTGTGTTACCCCCATCTGGCACGTAGAGCCACATGTCCTGGTGTTCATTGCTGTTTGGTAAGTAGTATGTGTTTATAAACGGAATATCAAAGAAATGGACAATACTTGGATAATTTACCTAAGTTGTGTTATTTTTTAAAGATATTTAAGGTTGTTAACTTATTATTTAAAAGGCTCTGACTAACTTTGCATTTTAAAAATAGATCAGTTTTATTCTGCTAGTTTCATAAAAACAATGTAAACACAAGCATTCTGTACATCTTGCTGGTGAATTCACATGCTTACTTGGTTCCCTGATCCTTTGACCTCCTCGTCTTCTCCAGTTATTTTCTGTTTGGACCACTAGCCACAGGAGTGGAGTGTGGTTGGGGCTTAGGAGACAGCAATGTAGCTTTTTAGTGTGACTCGTTTTATTGCTCGCTCTCGGCTCTGAGTAACTTCTAAAATAAAAAAGTATGTAGAAGTTGGCCAGGTGCGGTGGTTCACGCCTATAATCCCAGCACTTTGGGAGGCCGAAGTGGGCGGATCACCTGAGGTCAGGAGTCCGAGACCAGCCTGGTCAACATAGTGAAACCCTGTCTCTACTAAAAATATAAAAATTAGCTGGGCGTGGTGGCAGGCACCTGTAATCCCAGCTACTTGGGAGGCTGAGGCAGGAGAATCACTTGAACCCAGGAAGTGGAAGTTTCAGTGAGCTGAGACCGCGCCATTACGCTACAGCCTAGATGACAGAGCAAGACTCAGTCTCAAAAACAACAAAAGAAAACAGACAGAAAGAAAAAGAAAGAAAAGAAAAGAAAAGAAAAGAAAAAAGAGAGAAAGGAGAAGAGAAGAGAAAAGAAAAAAAAGAAAAGAGAAAAAAAGAAAAATCTTTGGGTCGGGGCAGTGGCTCACGCCGGTAATCCCAACACTTTGGGAGGCCGAGGCGGTGGATCACAAGGTCAGGAGATTGAGACCATCCTGGCTAAAACAGTGAAACCCCATCTCTGCTAAAAATACAAAAAAAAAAAAAAAAAAAAATAGCCAGGCGTGATGGCATGCACCTGTAGTCCCAGCTACTCAGGAGGCTGAGACAGGAGAATCGCTTGAACCCAGGAGGCAGAGGTTGTGGTGAGCTGAGATGGCGCCACTGCACTCCAGTGCAGACAGAGCATCAGAGCGACACAGAGCGAGACTCCGTCTCAAAAAAAAAAAAAAAAGGAAAGAAAATTAGAAGAAATTAAAAAGCTACATGGAAGTGGTCATTCTAAATCAAACTGCATCCCTGCCTATTAGGCCTCTGAATCAGTTCCTATGCAGATGGATGGCAAAGACAATAAACAAGAGCCATCTAGGACATGGAATGTTATTTTGACTATTGTTAAGGAAGTAAGAACTTCCCTAATGACCTTTGTATTCTCATATTCATAGAAAGTAAGTGATACAACCATGGAGTAATGGTTCATTTAGCATGATGTGTGTATATGCGCATGTGTAGATATTTGGCATAAAAATAATGCCTATTCCTCATAAGGAGCAATTGTGTAAGTAATATGCTAGTGAGCTCTCTTCTGAAAGTCCTGGTGTTGATGAAAATTATCAATTGGGTTCACTCATTTCAGAAAAATTTCTGTAACAACAAAAATATATATTAACACTGGACTTAATAGAGAAAAAAAACAAAGTCAAGAGAATTTGCTGAGAAAAACACAATGGCACAAAATACATCCTTTTAATAAGTATTAACATGAAGATTGAAAAGAGTAAACTACACGTGAATTATCTGCCTGTTAACAGTATGAATTTGATGTTAACCACTAATCCCTTCTCACTAGCAAAATAACTTCTTCAGGGTGAAGAGAGACTAGGATTCTATCTTTGCTCCTGGCCAACTTTCCCTTTTATTGTTCTTATTTTGCCTCCTCTTCCTCTCTGTCCAGTTTTAGATCTCACTCATCCATTCCAATGCACTTTGGACTGTTTATTTAAATTTGCTGAAGCTGATATATTGATTGCAGTGGCTTCCCTAAGACAATGCTGGACTCACCACATCAAAATTTCATGAGAGGCCAGCTGTGGTGGCTCACCCCTGTAATCCCAACACTTTGGGAGGTCGAGGTGGGTGGATCACTTGAGGTCGGGAGTTCGAGACTAGCCTGGCCAACATGGTGAAACCCCGTCTCTACTAAAAATACAAAAATTAGCTGAGTGTGGTAGCACACACCTGGAATCCCAGCTACTCAGGAGGTTAAGTCGGGAGAATCACTTTAACCAGGGAGGCAGAGGTTGCAGTGAGCCAAGATTGTGCCACAGCACTCCAGCCTGGGCGACAGAATGAGACTCTGTCTCAAAAAAGAAAGAAAAAAAAAATCACGGGAAAACTTTTGAAAAAACACTACAGCCACCTGCTCAGATTTAGTAAATCCAGAAAGAGGTACTGGGAATTAGCATTTACCCTCCCAAGTGAGTCTGATGAGCAGATATGCACAATAATCATTGGATAGTTGTCTATGTGAGGTATGTCTGTCTGTGAGAGAGAAGGAGTGAGAGCAAGTTCAGGAAGCTTTAACACAGGAAGAATCACTGCATAAAATGGAATCAAGTTCATGTTTCTGGTGTAGATGATAGTTCTGTTCCTACTTTGGATGTACAACTATCTTCTAATGTGCCAGTGAATAGCCTCACAGATTCCAGTGGCAGGTTTTCTAAACCTTCCTGGTTTGAGACAGAAAAGAGTAACTTTGGCCAGATGCAGGGCACGCCTGTAATCCCAACACTTTGGGAGGCCCAGGCACGCGAATCGCCCTGAGGTCAGGAGTTCAAGACCAGCCTGGCCAACATGGCGACACCCCGTCTTGACTAAAAATACAAAGTAAGCCTGGCATGGTGGCGTGCATCTGTAATCCCAGCTACCCAGGAGGCTGAGACAGGAGAATCACTTGAACCCGGGTGGTGGAGGTTGTGGTGAGCTGAGATTGTGTCACTGCACCATAGCCTGGGCAACAGAGGGAGACTCTGTCTCAAAATAAAATAAATAAAATAAAATAAAATAATAGAAAATGGAGATGCTTCTTGGGAATAACACACTCTGTTGTGTCATGTTTTAGTATTCTATCAATTGCCTGTAAATACTTAGAACAAGCTTGTCCAACCCACAGCCCGTGGGCCACATGTGGTCCAGGATGGCTTTGAATGTGGGCCAACACAAATTTGTAAACTCTCTTAAAACATTGTGAGATTTTTTTGCAACTTTTTGTTTTAGCTTATCAGCTGTCATTAGTGTTAGTGTATTTTATGTGTGACCCAAGATAATTCTTCTTCTTCCAGTGTGGCCCAGGGAAGCCAAAAGATTGGACACCCCTGGCTTAGAGGAAGGGCTGGGTTTGTTTATTAATCATTTTGATCAAACTATAAAAATATGACCACGATAGATATTTTCAATGTTTTTCCTCATTCTAAATACATTGCCTCCTTAATATTTAAGAACAAATATTGTCTTAACATTTTTTTTTTTTTTGGAGTCTCACTCTGTCGCCCAGGCTGAAGTGCAGTGGTGCGATCTTGGCTCACTGCGACCTCTGCCTCCTGGGTTCAAGCAATTCTCCTGCCTCAGCCTTCCCAATCGCTGGGACTACAGGTGTGCGCCACCACACCCAACTAATTTTTGTATTTTTACTAGAGACAGGATTTCACCATGTTGACCAGGCTGGTCTTGAACTCCTGACCTCAGGTGATCCACCCACCTTATCCTCCCAAAGTGTTGGGATGACATGTTGAAATTTATTAAACTGCAGTTAGATAACAGATCTCATCCTTTCTTGACTTTGCAGTATTATAGAGAAGAGCATAATAAAGTGATGAAAAGGATCTGCATACATCCACCTGTGGGTTTAGAAATCCTCAGAAATAAACTTATGTCCCTACAATGTGTGGTCTTTTTCAGTCGAACTTTGCAGGTGTTCTGAGGTTTGTTAACAGACCATCCCTAATTAAAAACAAAAACCAAGCAAACAAAAAGCAATAAATATGACTTGTACTAGATAGAAAAATAGCCCATGCAAGTGGCCATAGTCATACAATCCATCTTGTTAGAGAAAGTTTGGTCCACAATATTGTGTTATAAACTAGCCTTTGGGTGATTCATTTAAAGTATCCGAATAGAAATATCTGAAATATACAACATTTCTTCCCAACAGTTGGTATCTAGTTGAGCAAAATTGTACCTTTTAGGAAAAGTACCTTTTATGCATCCAGAGAAGGAAAGTGTGCAATATGTTTTCTAACATAGGCTACAAGTAATCACTAAATATATATGCATACATACACACACATGCGTGCACACACACACACACACATATTCAGTGCTGCTCAGTATCACTCTCTACAGACGAGGCTGTTATTTGGTCTGTTATTTAAATGCTGATGTTCTAAAAGTGAAAGGGTTGAATTTTTTTACTGGTAAAAATCCCTCAAATCCACTGTTTAAAAAACAGTACAACATGCTAACAAGAAATTCCAAAGGTACTGCTAATTTCCTGACAATTCATTGCGTACTTCCAGTCTTGGGCCTTTTCTAATTTGCTTGTTCTGTCTCCCTTTCTAGGCCGAGGGAAGATCTGCTTTCTGTCTCTTTTAAGAGTTTGATTTCAGTACGTTTTGTTAGACTGGGTAGGTCAGCAGGTGTGCACTAACACATTACCCAGGTGGCCACTTAATGCAGTGTGATTGAGCATGGAGGAAATAAGCAACCTTTCTCAGTGCATAGGGCTGTCTGGCTGCTCAAGCAGGTGAATGTGATTAGCAACTGACTTTGGGTAGAGATTCCCCTGTATTCTCAATAGATGTCCCCTTAATTGAAAGCTTGTTGTGACGCTGTAGATTCTGAGGCCCCAAATTCCCCTTAATGTCTCTTGCTTGTTAAAAATACACCTCCCATCCTTGAAGAGAGAAACTTGCTTAACAGTTACACAGGTGTGGTGGGAGAGTGGGCATGCACATGCAAACACATGAAAAATAAACTTTTAAAGTGAAACTGCAAATCCTTTACTGTCTTTCCATCAGATCGTCTCTAGCAATAAACCTTGAGGTCTGAATCATGCCATTTTAGCAAATGTTCCATTTAATTATGTTCTGGAATAAAGCAGTGCAACACATTTGTAGGTGTGTCCTTCAGAATGGTATAGACTGCTAGGATTATTTGTTTCTATTTATACTCCATTATATTCATAAAAATTAAGGCATATTACAAAAATACATAGAGTAATCCAGATTGGCTGAGAAAACTGGGGTGATTAAAAAGAAAGGAGAGAAAAATAAAAAGAAACCAGGGATGAGATATGTAGACAAACCATGCTCTAAGTTTCCTGTTTCTGATTGTTACAAGTAGACCACAGCTTAGACCTGTGCTTCCTTGCCCCAAAGCAAAGAGGAAAATAGAAATAATCTGTTATGTAGGCCGGGTGCGGTGGCTCACACTTGTAATCCCAGCACTTTGGGAGGCCGAGGTGGGGGAATCACCTGAGGTCAGGAGTTGGAGACCAGCCTGGCCAAAATGGTGAAATGCTGTCTCAACTAAAAATACAAAAAAAAAAAAAAATTAGCTGGGCTGGTGGTGGGCACCTGTAATCCCAGCTACTTGGGAGGCTGAGGCAGGAGAATCGCTTGAACCTGGGAAGCAGAAGTTGCAGCAAGCCGAGATCGTGCCACTGCACTCCAGCCTGGGCGAGACAGTGAGACTTTTTATCAAAAAAAAAAAAAAAAAAAAAAAAGAAGAAGAAACAATCTATTATGTGATTCTCATTGCCTATACAATGGGAATTGTAAAAAAAAAAAAAAAAAAAAAAAAAGTCAAAAACAAGTCTTTGTGTAGAGAGAAAAGAGAGGCATTTATCCCATGAGGCCTCATAAAGAAAACACGATTATATGCAGAATTTGCTGCTTGAACCCCGTGGTTTATGTGCACTGTTTGCTTTGGATATTTGATACCACAGGAGGTTTTATGAGAAAGATTTAATCATGTGCTACATGCATTGATATATGTAAATATTTCTTGTAATTCATTACATTTAATAGAATTCATTTTATAGCTCATTGTTTCCAATTTGAAACAAAAAAAGTAAAGTCATGAGTTGTGAATGGTTTTCTAGAGGGAATGATGTCAGGCACTCAAGGAACTATTCATTCAAATGCATTTTTTGAGCACTATGTGAGCTACCTTGCTACTTTTGATTATATTATGCAGTAGATTTCACTGGGTTTTGTAAAGAAGGATAATTTTACAACTATATCACTGAGAATTTTATAATCTGCAGCTCTAATTCTCTGTTCTATTTCATAGTCAAACTTTTCTAAAAGGTCTCTCTACACACTACCTCCAGTTCATCATCACTAATTTACTCTTCCGCATATTCCATATTCTAGGGAACACCCCTTACCTCAGTGCCCCCAATCACCCTATCCTCTCCTTAGGCTCTATTATACAATATTCTCACAGTGCATCCACTACTTAGTGACTGTGATTTTCAGACTTGTTGGCAGGGTCATGTTTCTGATCCAGTTATTAAATGTCATAATTGTCCAATGATTGATTTTAGGACTTCTCTCTCTGTCTCTCCTCTGCTGTAACCCTCTTCTTCCTTCCCTCTCTACCTGTGCTGATGGCTTCCATTAACATCTACATGCTATTGACTCCTACATTATTCTTTCTAAACCAAATTTCTCTTCTGAGTCCCAGACTGTATATCCATTGATAATTCCACTTAGATGTCACTAAGTCATCACAAACTCAGAAAATCCAGGATAAAATTTCTGATCTTTGATATAAAACCTTGTGCTTTCTTAGTGTTTTCCAGCTTAGTGAATGTAACCACCAGCTATCGAATTGTTCACATCAGAAAGATAGAGATCTTTCTAAACACCTTCTTCTCTTTCATTCCTGCGTCCAAAGTGATGACTAATTATATATGTCCAGTTGGCCACCAGATGCCCAGATATTGGGTCAAGCATTATTCAGGGTGAATATCTAAGGCTGTTTTTATTAGATGACGCTAACATTTGAATTGGCAGCTTGCCCTTCCTAATGTGGATATGCCTCATCTAAGCATTTGAAAGCCTAAGTGGACCCTTTCTCATCTAAGAGGAAATTTTTTCCTGCCTGATTGCCTGGAGCTGGAACATTGGGTTTTTCTGCCTTTGGACTTGAACTGAAACATCATTTCTTCCTTGGTCTCAATCCTGCTGACATTCAGACTACAGTTGCCACATCAGCTCACCTAGGTCTCTAGCTTGCCAGCTGTAGATCTTGAAATATATACATATATGTACATGTATGTGTGTGTGTGTGTATACTTGTAAATACGTTTGTATATACACGCACACATGAATGTGCACACACACACATATCCTACTGTTCCGATCTTCTGGAGAACCCCCACTAATACATGCAGTGGTCCACAATCCCCGTTGATCTTACTTTCTATACATGCCTCTTGTTGTAAATCACATCACCTCAACTCAATGGTCACCACCAGAGTTCTATCTTTTACTTATACTAACGTTGTAGCATCTTTGACCTTCATTGACACTGGTTTTCATCTAAACTATTCTCTGTGGCTAGTTGAAGTGGATTCTTCAAAACGTCAACCTCACTATGATGCCTCCTCATCACACACACCTTTTTCTTCATCATAAAACTTGCAAAGGCTATTGTTTTTAGGATAAAAATGAAAATCCTGAACATGACATGTGAGGCTCTGGATAGTTTTGTGTATATATGTCTTCAAACTGCTTTCATATTTTCCTTTCTTAGAGAGCTTTCTCAGCACTGACCACACTAAATGTTTTATAGTTCCTTGAACATGTTTTCTCGTTCAGGGTTCTGGCACATGTTTTGTGATTCAGTTCCTTTTGTTGTTCATATGCTTTCATCATATATCTGGTATACTAAGGACAGGATGGCAGAAGTAGTCTGCCAAGGTGTAAGCAATAAAGGGATGCGTTGTCTGCAGAGGATCTAAAAACAATAATAAAATCCAGTAAATGTTAGTCTGCTTTTTATTGGTACCTTAAATCATCAATTCTAAATGGTGTCTCTTCTGAATAAATCTTTTGTTGGTCTAAATTCTAAACTATTGAGTTTCAATATTCATGTACACTTCACATTGTTTAAAATTATGCTTTCATAAGCATTATATTCTATGTGGAAGTTAATTTGTAGAACTCCTACCTATATTGTCAGCCCTCAACATGGACTCACCTACACATATTTGTTCAAATATGTTCAAACTGTTATAATTCTGTAACAGTTAGCAATCATTACAGCTTGCTTCAGGTCTAGATTTATCTCAACCCCTATCACTCTACATATTTCCAAGCTTAAAGAGTAAGTTTTAAATAAACAGTCATAATGCAGAGTTGTAAGTGAAAGAAATAATTTGAGTTGCTTCAGTTCTACAATCCTTTATGACCACCTGGAGTTTTTATTTCTGTTTAAAAGTTCAAATGGCAAAACAGAACAAATGGCAAAGTGTAATATTGTTATTTGGTAAGAACAACTTTTAGTTCACACAAAATATTTTGCTTAATTTGAGTAATATCTTCACAATTCAAATGCATTTTTCCTTATTTTAAAATTAAAGAATAATTAAAATAGTATTTGCTAATCATTATTACATTAAAAGTATTGAAAACACTTTTGTCATATGGAAGAGACGTGTTAAAATGATCCACTCTACATGTCATATCCTTAGACATGCCACTACACGAATCATGCTTCTTTTCTTCAGAGCATTGACTTTCAATTTTAGTCTGTATTCATTAGTCTGATTGTATAATTAATCTCTGAATCCCTGACCAAACTGACCCTTCTCTAAGAATAACAGCACCATCTATCTTTTAACTCACCATTGCATTGGCAGAATCTAGCTAGCACAATGCTAGCAAGAAGTGAGCACTTAGTAAATATTTGTTGAATAGACAAATAAATGAACAGGTAATACTTAGATGGGCCAGGATTTAATCCAAGCCTATCTACCCCCAAAACAGGTCATCATCACAATACCTCACTGACTTCCAGTCTCCTCTTCATTGTCCACTAATAAGTATACATTTATTTGCAGAATATTGATAGCATGAATTTCTTCACTCTTTCTAGTCACTCTTCATTTGGAAGACAGGAAAGGTAAGGTGAAGTATGGGGAATGGGGTAGGGAAAGTTTGCCTTAATGAGAAGCTCATCCTTGCAAAACACATTCCTAAATTTAGGGCAGAATACCAATGTATAGCAATTAAATGGAAGTCACTCATTATAATACTTTTTTATTTAAATTAAGAAAAAATATGAGCTATGCCAGATGTATGCAGACTCAGAATAGAACCCCTCATGTGTAAATAATATACTTTGCTTGATTTTTGAGGCTTGATATAAACAAATTGATGTTGCAAAATGCTTTATTTATTTCTTATGTAGGTTTTTACCTTTGATATATTTGTGAATATCCAACAGAGAGATGTCTTCAGTAATATGCCTTACAAAGGTAGATTCTAAAAATAGTAACTCCAAAGGCAAGGAATACTCACATTATATCTTACAACAAGGAATACTCACATTTTATCTTACAACAAGGAATACTCACATTTTATCTTATAACAAGGAATATTCACATTTTACCTTTCAAATATTTATGAAATACATGGTATGTTCTTTTTTATCCTATTGCCATTATTGCAAACACACACAGTAAAGTTATACTACATGTGCTATGTAATGTTCAACTCACGTTCATAATTTTTTTAAAGAAAATTCTGTGGTATTTATTTTGAAGAGAAGAAAAGAGGATTACAAAGGTGATATTATTCAGCTTCTCGAAATGGCGGGGTGTAAAATCATAAATCGTTAAGCTTAAGAAGCTAAAAGACTTTTCAAAATAGATTAATGGGAAAAATCATCATCATCATAATTAACATTTGTGTAGTTTTTTTATGCCTCACAAAGCACTTTCATATCTCATTTGAACTGTACAACAGTGACTTCAGATAGGGATATAGGTATTTAAACCTCTGTTTCTACCATTTAGGAACCTGAGATTTCACTGTGGTAACTTTACCAGGGTTCTACAGAAATTCAACAAGCCACGAGTTCAACTCAGATAATTTAGCTCCACATTTAAATTCCATTTTATTTAACTAAACAATGAATACATTTTTTAAAAAATATACATTTCCTGAATTAATCCATTGTCTTTATTTTTAGTAAAACCTTTTCTCTAATTTTAATAGCTTTATAGGAGTATAATTCATATACCATACAATCTAACCGTTGTAAGTGTACAATTCAATGTTTTCTGTATCTATTACCACAATCAGATCTTGTAGCATTCCTATCAGCCCAAAAGTTCCTGTTTTCAGTCAGTTCCCATTCTCAACCTGGTCCCAGACAACCTCAGATCTGCTTTCTGTCTCTATAGGTTTGTCCTTTCTGTAAAGTTCATATAAACTGAATCATACAATGTGTAGTATTTTTGTGTTTGTGTCTGGCTTCTTTCACTTCTCATGTCGCTGAAGTTCATCCATATTTTAGGGTTTATCAATGGTTTGTTTCTTTTCGTTGCTCGATATTATTCTATTCCAAGTATATATAACGTATTGTTTCTCCATTCACCAATTGATCGACATTTGGTTTGTTTCCCATTGGGTCTATAAAGAATAATGCTACTATGAAAATTTACATACATATTTTTATATGGACATATATTTTTATTTCTCTTGGGTAAACACCTAAGAGTGGAATTCCTGGGTCATCTGGCAAGTCTATGTTTAACATTTTGCAGAATTGCCAAAATGTTTTTCTGAAGTGGTATGTTATTTTTCATTACCGCTAGTAATGTATGAGTATTCCACTCTCTCCACATCCTTACCAGTACTTGCTATTGTTAGTCTTTTTGAATATAGTCATCCTAGTGGGACTAGGGTTGTATCTCATTGCAGTTTTAATTGGCACTTATCTAATGACTAATAAAGTGAGCATCTTTTTTTATTGCTCATTCATATATCTTCTTTGATAAAATGTCTAGTCAAGACTTTTGCTCATTTTTAATTAAGTTGTTTATCTTATTATTGAAGTTTATGAGTTATTTGTATCTTTTGGATATAATTCCTCTATCAGAAATATAATTTGCAAATATTTTCTCCATTTGTGGGTCATTTTTCACTTTCTTGATGCCACCCTTTAAACAGAAAAAAATTAAATTTTGCTCAAGTTCAACTATTGTTTTTTAAAAAAATTTCTGGATCATGTTTTTGGTATCATATGTAAGAAATCTTTACCTAATCTATGATCACAAACATTTTCTCTTGTGTTTCCTTCTAAAAATAGTATAAATTTAGCTCTTGCATTTGGGTCTATGATTTATTTTGAGTTAATTTTTGTGTGGAGTTTGAGATAAGTATCAAAAGTGCCATCATTCATTCTCTCTCTCTCTCTCTCACACACACACACGCACACACGCACACATGCACGCACACACACACACATATGGGCATCCAATTCTCCCAACTCGTTTGTTGAAAGGACCATCTTTTCCCAACTGAATTGCCTTGGCACTTTTGTCAAAAATCAATTGACCTTAAATGCAAGAGTTTATCTCTGGAGTCTCACTTCGGTTCTAATTGTCTACATGTCTCTTCTCAGGACAATACTACATTGTTTATAGCAAGTTCTTAAATCAATAATGAAAATCCTTCAACTTTGTTGTTCTTTTTCAATTGTTTTGTCTATTCTAGATCCTTTGAATTCATATAAATTTAAAAATTGTACAAAAACATGCCTGCCAGGATTTTGACAGATTGTGTTGAATCCACAGATGAGTTTGAAGGAGAATGACCATCTTAATAATAGTGTCTTTAATTCACAAATATGGACTGTCTCTCCATTAATTTATATGTTCTTAATATCTTTCAGCAATATTTTGTAGTCTTCTGTGTACAAGGCTTGCACTTCTTTTGTTCAATTTATTTCTGAGTGTTTTTATCCTATTATGAACATAATTTTTACGTAATTTCACTTTTGGATTGTTCATTGCTAATGCATAGAAATAAAATTAATTTTTGTATCTTGATTTTATATTATGTAATCTTGATAAATTTATTTTCTAGTTCTAGTAGATTATCTTAGTCCATTTTCTTTTGCTTGTAACAGAATATCTGAAACTGGGTAATTGATAAGAAATGAAATTTATTTCTTACAGTTCTGGAGGCTGGGAAGTTCAAGGTTGAGGGGAGTATATTTGCTGAAAGCCTTCTCGCTAGTAGGGACCTCCTGTAGAGTCCCAAGGCAGTGCAGGGCATCACATGCTAGCTCAGGTCTCTCTCCCTCTCTTGTTTCCCCCCCACCTCCCGAAACGGAGTCTCGCTCTGTCGCCCAGGCTGGAGTGCAGTGGCGCCATCTCGACTCACTGCAAGCTCCACCTCCCTGGTTCACACCATTCTCCTGCCTCAGCCTCCCGAGTAGCTGGGACTACAGGCGCCCGTCACCACGCCCGGCTAATTTTTTTGTATTTTTAGTAGAGATGGGGTTTCACCGTGTTAGCCAGGATGTTCTCTGTCTGCTGACCTCGTGATCCGCCCACCTCGGCCTCCCAAAGTGCTGGGATTACAGGTATGAGTCACCGCGCCCAGCCTTCTTCCTCTCTTGTAAAGCCACCAGTTCCACATGGTGATAACTCATTAATCCATTAACCCGATTTTAATTAGTAGATTAATCCATTTTTGAGTACAGCTCTTTCATGACCCAATCACCTCTTAAAGGCCCCACCACTCAATACTGCCACATAGGGGAGTAAATTTCTACATAAAGGCCGGGTGCAGTGGCTCATGCCTGTAACCCCAGAAAATATTTCAGTGGTGATGAAATCCTTATTTGCTTAGTTTGTTGAATGTTTGTATCTGGAATGGGTGTTTGATTTGTCAAAACTTCTTTCACACTTATTGAAATGATCATATGGCTTTGCCCTTTTGTCTGTTAAGGCTTATCACATTAATTGAATATAGAAAATTAAACCAACCTTGTATGTTAAATTTCACTTGATCAATATATAATTCATTTTTGTGGGTAGATTTTGATATATAATTCATTTATGTGGGTAGATTTAGGTTGCTAATATTTTGTGAAAAATTGTTGTGTCTATGTCCACAAGCAATATTGCTTTAAAGTTTTATTTTTATGTGAAGTATTTGCTTGGTTCTGGTATCAGTGTAATGCCAGCATCATAGAATGAGTTTGGAAGTGTTCTGTCTTCTATTTTCTGAAGGAGTTTATGTAAAAATGGTGAATTGACATAATTCACTAGGGAAACAATGTGATCTTGGGCTTATCTTTATGAGAAGATTTTTAATTCCCAGCTAAATTTATTTTCTTTTTGTAGGTCTATTCAAGTTTTTCTCTTTGAGTCGGTTTTGCTAATGTGTATCTTGCTTGAAGTTTGTCTTTTTCATCTACGTTGCATAATTTCTTTTAAAGTTTTCCATAATTATATATTTTATATCATATGTAATTATACATAATTATATATAATTTATTATTTCCATGTTTATGTCAAATTATGAGCCTTTTAATTATGAGGCTGTAGCATTAATAATGATAGGTCTTCTTTCTGTATTGATTTTAGTAATTACTTTCTCCCTTTTGTTCTTGGATAATCTAGTTAAAAGTTTATCAGTTTTCTTATTGATTCCAAAGAAACAACTTTGGTTTCATTAATTTTCTTTATTATTTTTATATTTCTTTAATTACCAAGCTGATCTTTACAATTTACTTTCTTATGCTTGTTTTGGAGTTTAATTTGTTCTTCTTTTTCTAGTTTCTTAAGATGGAGGCTTAGATTATTGATTTGAGACCTTTCTCCTTTTCTAATATAGATGTTTATAGCTATAAATCAGCCTCCACCATTACTTTGGCTTCCTCCTAAGTGTTTTGTGTGTTGTGTTGTTATTTTCATTCAGTTCAAAATATTTTCTAATTTCTTTTTAAAATTTCTTCTTTACCCCACGGGTTATTTTAAAATGTGCTGTTTAATTTCTGCATATTTGGGTATCTCCCAATTTTTTTCTGTTGTTGATTTCTCATTTAATTATAATAGAACAACATACTTTGAATGGTTTCAATTCTTTTGAATTTAATACCTTTATTTTTTCCTGTGAATTTTAGCTACTCATTAATGTCATTTTCTTTCAGTCTGATGAAATTCCTTTAGTATTTCTTACAATGCAAGTCTGCTAGCAATAAACATCTTAGTCTTTCCTTATTTTAGAATGTCTTTATTTTGCCTTCATTTTTGAAAGATAGTTTTGCTGAATATTGAAGTCTTGGTAGACATTTTTTCAGCCATTTCGTTACATCATTCTACTGTCTTCTGGCCCCCATTGTTCGTAATAAAAAGTCAGCTATTAATTGTGCTGTTGCTTCCTTTTATGTGGTGAGTCATTTTTCTCTTCCTGCTTTCAAGATTTTCTCTTTATTTTTAAGATTTCAACTGTGTGACCATCCTGTTCTAGATGAGACCCTCTTTGTGCTTGTTCTACTTGTGGGTACTTCAGCTTCCTGGATCTGTTGATAGTTTTCATCAAAATCATAAAGTTTCAGCTATTACTTCTTCAATATTTTCTGCTCCTTTTATGTATTTTTCTTCTGGGACTCATATTACATGTATGTTAATACACTTGCTTTATCTCACAGGTCCCTGGAGCTATGTTCATTTCTATTCAATCTTTTATTCTCTGCTCTTAAGATTGAATATTTTCTGTTGATCTCTCTTTTGAATCACTGACTCTTCCTTCTTACACCTCTTATTATACATTAAGTCCATGTAGTAAATTTCTCATCTTTGTTATTGTACCCTTAAACACAAAAATTTCCATCTGGTCATTTTTAATAGTTGCTTTATCTGTATTCCCCATTTGTTGATTCAATGCTATGTATTTTTCTTCTTTTTTATTTTTATTTTTATTTTTTTGAGACGGAGTCTCACTCTGTTACCCCAGCTGGAGTGCAGTAGTGCCATCTTGGCTCACTGCAACCTCCGCCTCCCGGGTTCACATCATTCTCCTGTCTCAGCCTCTCAAGTAGCTGGGATTACAGGTGCCCACCACCATGCCTAGCTAATTTCTGTTTCTTTAAATACTGTTTTATTCCTTGAACATGTTTATAATGACTGCTTTTTTTCCTGAATAGAATTCATATTTTCTTGTTTCTTTGCCTATCCCTAATTTTATGTTGACAAATTCACATTTTAGATAATATATTGTGGCAGCTCTGGGTTGGATTTTTTTTTCCTGAGAGCTATTATTGTTTCTATTATTTTTCATTGTTATTTGGTTTGTTTATAAGTATTTTTCCTGGATTTAATTTGCAGAATCTATCTCTATTATAGTATGCAGCTGCTGTCATGCCTGATGATGTCATCTGCTGATGGATACATATATGGGTTGAGAAACATAGGCAAAATTCAGGCAGTTTTCAATTCTGTCCTAACTTTTACTTTCCTCTGGGCCCTTCCAGGTCACCCCTGCATATGCACAGCCTTCCAGGCAGTCAATAGTGGATGGAAAGTCTGGGCCCTCTCAGGTCTCCTCTGCCTTTGTGTGACCTTGCAGTCAGCTAGGGATGTGTAGAGTTTAGCAAGCCCTTCCATGGTGCTCTCATTTTTCGGATCTCCCTGTTAAATGTCTGGATAGTCATATTGTCTGCCAAAAAGACCACAACTTAGGCTAGGAGAGCTGCTGTTGGGAGAGCTCCCCAACATAATAGAATTGTCTTAGTGACAAGCAGAGGAAAGTGGAAGGGGGCAGGGACAAATGGGAGGAACCCCAGGCGTTAAAGCCACAGATTCCCACTATTACTGGTATTTCAGCACTTTTTACAAATAAATGCTTTGCAAGTGGTTATGTTTTACATTTTTGTATAGGATGATGTCTTAATTTTTAAATATTTCTTACAATGTAGTACGTCAGTGTATCATAGCATTATCTCATTTACTTATTTGATCACCTCTTGAGGTAGATAATTTATTTCTACTTTACAGATGAAAAAACTGAACTATATCAAGACAAAGTAACTTCCCCGAAGTTACACTGATGAAAACTGACAAAGTCAGAATCTATCTACAGTGCACTCTCTTCTTAAGTCACTCAAACTAATTGTAAAAGAATTTGGAACAAGGTAGAGTTAATTTGCTCAAACAAGGGCTTAAAAAAACAGTGCTTAGTTCCTTGCTATCAAAGTTTTAAACTTCTATAAACCGTGACTATAAGGAGGAAAAAAAGATGTTTGTTTTAATGGCACTCGAAAGGATAAAATCATCATCTAGTCAGGAAAATTTCCAAACTCAGGGCATAGGTCCTTACAAATATTTAATTCATTATGTTTGTGTTGCATTCATTGCATTCAAGAAATGTTTGCCATGTGTCTCTCTGAGTTTTGGACATACAGATTTATCTACACATATGAAAATGAAATGTAAACCTAAACTATGCTCACTTAAGACTAAACTTGGAAAACTTAAGACTTTGGCATTCCAAATGAAGCTGGTCTATGGTGATATTTATTTTTGCATTTGGTAATGTGTAGTATAAGTTAGCAACACAGACTTGATTTGTTTCCTTAGGATCATTGTGAATAAACTCTTTGGATTGAGAAATATCCTGTGTCAAGACAAATTATTCCAAGCTAGCCTACGATGGAAGAATGGTAGGCTAATTCTTTTTTGTGTGTGATGGAGTCTCTCTCTCCCAGGCTGGAATGCAGTGACATGATTCCAGCTCACTGCAACCTCTGCCTCCCTGGTTCAAGTGATTCTCCTGACTCAGCCTCTTGAGTAGTTGGGATTACAGGCCCTCACCACTATGCCCAGCTAATTTTTGTATTTTTAGTAGAGACGGGGTTTCACCATGTTGGCCAGGCTGGTCTTGAATGCCTGACGTCAGGTGATCTGCCCGCCTCAACCTCCCAATGTACTGGGATTACATATGTGAGCCACGGCGTCCAGCTGGCTAATTCCTTATCCTCTGATGTGTGCTTACAGTCCTCATCTTTATTGCACATTCAAAGGAAATGTAGTGCATCTGGAGGGCCATAATGTACACAGAAAGAAAATAGCGCTTCCGAGGGCAACCACGGAGAGCCCACAGGAGGAAGGCCAAGGGAAAGGCCAAGTTTATACATATCAATGAAAACAGGAACAGAAATGCAAACTATGGCCAAATTAAAATCATCACAGAATGCTTTACTTTGGAAGTGCTTGACTTTTCTGAAACATAAACATTGGATTGATTTGTATGTTATATAAGCCCTTTAGCTTCATCTTGACTTTTAGCCACCCAATCAGAGATGACTGGTGAGAATGACCTTAAAGGTAGACAATGTTCTCTTTCATTTTTGTATACTCATAATTCTAATAATTTGTGTCATTTAAATCTTGAAGAGTTTTTCTTCTAACTCTGGCCTTATTTTCTTACAGTCTTGCCAAGTTTCAAGTTTGCATCTTCAGCCAATTTTAATGTGTATGCAAACCAAAAATGTCCAAACATGCTCATTTCAGTGGAAAAATGTGTGTGTGTTTATATATCAGAAATATGAAATTTACTTGAGTTGATTTTTACCTCAATTATATGAAAACATGCATTATGAGTGTACAATCAAATATAAGATACTCCCAAGTACATTTGTTATTTTAGAAAAATATCTACAGACCACAGTAATATATGATTATATGTTTTGCAAATAATATTTAACATGACCAACTAAATGTAATGTGTAACTTTTTTTTTTTTTTTTAAAGACAGAGTCTCACTCTGCCACCCAAGCTGGAGTGCAATGGTGTGATCTTGGCTCACTGCAACTTTTGCCTCCCTGGTTCAAGTGATTCTCATGCCTCAGCCTCCTTAGTAGCTGGGACTACAGGTATGTGCCACCATAGCTGGCTAATTTTTGTGTTTTTAGTAGAGACACGGTTTTACTATTTTGGCCAGGCTGGTCTTGAACTCCTGACCTTAGGTGATCTGCCCATCTCAGCCTCTCAAAATGCTTGAATTAAAGGTATGAGCCACTGCGTCTGACCTAATGTGTAACTTTTGATTGGATCCAAGATTGAGAAATAAGCAGCTATACAATTTTTATAGGAAATCTGAATATGGATATATATTACATAATAGCATCATATCAATCTTAAATTTACTGAGTTCTAAAACTTTTTTGTAGTTATAGGAAAGCATGTCCTAGTTCTTAGGAGATAAATGCTAACTTACTTTAAAAAGTGCCATGATGACTAAAACTAACTCACAAACGTTTTAGGAAAGAAATAAAATAAACAGCAATAAACCACTTGTTGCAAACTATTCACAATTCATGAAGAAAATATCAGTGTTCACTATAGCATTATTGCAACTTTTTTGTAAATTTGAAATTTTTCAGAATAAAAAGTTGAGGAAAAAATAAATAATCGAATCATAATATATTCCACACATAAGTGAACACGTTTAGACTTCTTGCTTTACAACTCTACTACTACACAGTGCCTTGAGCCATTTTTTAAAATAAATTGGAGGGATATAAATATGTAAATATGTGGAACATAAAACAAGATTTAAGTCAACCATTATTACCATAAAGTTTATGCAATTCACTTGTAGGATATTGCTTTACAGAGTAGTCTTTTAAATAGTAATCAAATTTCCCAGAATTTTTTAAAGGTAGAGAATCAGAACAGTTTGTTAGTTTTACTGATAATGATACTAAAGCCCACAGAAGATAATTACTTACTATAATTCATTAATAGGTAGCATTGAAATCTTTTTTATTTGTTTTTATTTTAAGGAGGTTTACAAAATAGTTTGGGGATACTTCACGTCAAAATCATTACTTACAGTGCAACAACATTCATCTTTGTTGCTGAAAATTTGTGTCAAACCTACTGATCTGAAGCCTTTGAAAGTGATTGATTTAATCCGAATGCATACCTCCTCTAGGAGGATGTACAACCTGGAAAAATAAACATTAGAATGAATGGTAATACTTTAAAGAAAGGATAATAATGCTAACGGATGACTAAAAGTTGGTTTCACACTTTTTCTACCTGTCATGCACCTTTTCTTTGAACATGTTCCCGAGTCAGTCAGTTGCCTAGTATAATAGAATGTGGCTAGGTTGAAAAACTAACTGTCGAGTACTATGCTTAGTACCTGGGAGATGAAATGATTTATATCCCAAACCTCGGCATCATGCAGTATACTCAGGTAACAAACATCCACATGTACCCCTGAATCTAAAATAAAATTTGAAAAAAAAAAAAAAAAGAATCAGATAGATCCCTAAAACACTTATTTATTATATGTCCTTAGGCAAGCTTCACAACAGATTTGGATTCCTAAACATGGTGAGATTTTCACTATTTGATGTTTCATTATTCAAGATAATTTGAACAAGATAAGATTTTTATCTTCATTCTAAATTCATTTTCCTTACTTCCCAAACACTTGTGAAACCTTCACTAAACAACAAAATCAAAACAATAAAGCACCTAAGCCCTTCATTACTACTATTAACCTTCTGAAAAATCTTAACAGAAATAGAAATTATACTTACCTTCGAATGATAATTTTGAAGACTTAAATTGTAAAGATTTCAAATGGCATTTTGAAAATTCAAATAGATTTTTTAACCACCATATACCATGTGTTGGACAGATTTGCCAAGCCTTATTTTTCTTTTTTCTACAAGCTTATGATCTATGGTGCTGTTTCTTAAACTTTAAAGTACATACAGATATCAAACATCTTGTTAAAAATGCGGATTCCAGGCTGGGCATGGTGGCTCACGCCTGTAATCCCAGCACTTTGGGAGGCTGAGGGAGGTGAATCACTTGAGATCAGGAATTCAAGACCAGCCTGGCCAACATGGTGAAACCCTGACTGTACTAAAAATACAAAAAATTAGCCAGGTATGGTGGCACACGCCTGTAGTCCCAGCTAATTGGCAGGCTGAGGCAGGAGAATCACTTGAACCTGGGAGACGGAGGTTACAGTTAGCCAAGATCATGCCTCTGCACTGCAGCCTGGGCAACAGAGTAAGACTCAGTCTCAAAAATAAAAAGAAAGAAAAAAGAAAAGAAAAATGCCAATTCTGGTTGAATAAATCTGGGTCAGGTCATGAGCTGTGCATTGCTAACCATCTCTTAGGTCACAGTGATGTTGCTGGTCTACCAACAACACTTTGAATAGCAACGGTTTCTGTCACATGTCAGTGTCATAAACACACATATACCTAGAAACTCTGGTGGAAGCCTAAATGAGATTAATATTAATAATATGTCAATATGTGCATAGTATATGATAATATAATAATAGATTCTTGAATTAAATAACTGAATGGAGATTATGCATATGGGATATCTGTGTGTGTATGTGCGATTGTGTAGAAAACGGCTGAATGGAACACTAGATCTGAATCCCTTATTTTTCAAGTAAGAAAATTAAGATTCAGAGAATTTCATAGACTTATCCAGAACTGTTGACATAAAGCCAGAGAGCTGGTACGTGTTCCTATTTCAGAGAAGGATTTCATAATCTTGTATGTATGAAAATCATTAGTATGACTATTTTTGGTAGAGAACAAAGGGAAATTATAAAGTCATACCAAGGACAGCAGTGAGATCTAGCAAGAGAATATGCGGATCTGAAACAATGAATAATATGATGCAATTACATTCATTTCAAGTAATTTATTTTCTGATTTAAGATACACTAGCATGGCTTGTTAATTGGGAGTAGCCAGAGAAAGAAGGGAAACAGCTAAGTGCTGGCAAACAGGAGACCTACGTTCCAGCCTCTGTTCTGTCGCCACTTTACTGCTGAGAGCTTGGATAAGTTACTTAAACTTCATGAAGCATTTTGCATTTGTTTTTCATCTGTGAAATGGAGATAAGAAGTGTTGCCCTACTTATCGCATACTGCTGTTGTGAGGCAATAGATGTAAACAAATGTGCAAAATTAACAGTGCTCTACAAATGTATCATTTTTACCATTATCATTAATATTTATGACTAGTCATTCATATTGATGAATAGTTCACTGTCATCATTGAGGAAAGGGAATTTTGCCATCGGCTTGTTTCTTTCTCTTCTGGAACTTTTCCCAGCCAGTTTAGGTGGCTTTCTGAGCTCAGACTCTTACCCATTAGAAACAATCAGAGTACAGAAATGTTAGATTCATGTTATGGTATACACTGCAGGATATGTGCAGAGCTGTTGAGCTCCAATGAACCCATGAACTCACTGAAAACTCTTTGGCCTCTCCTTTTCCTGTCCCTTATGTTTTGCCCTTTCTTAGTAACTGTTCAAATGCCTTCCTTGCATGTGGCCTGATACTGTCCTTTACCTCCTTTTTTCTATATCCCCTTTTCCAATCTGATAAAGCCTACTGATATCAATGCTATCATCACGTACTTACTTGTACTTAGGTCAGAAGACATTTTTTACTTTTGAAAAATGAAAATTAAAGTTGCATGGAATTCTATAAAGCGGTCAGTTTTGGCTTTCAAAAACCAAAAATGTTATATCAATATGGATACTAAAAAGCTTCGCTGAAATATTATGCTAAACCAAGCATTTGTTTTACAACTGCAATCCTATTCAATGATAAATTCTTTGGGACCATTTCCCCCCACATTTAATGTGTATTCAGTGCTAATTTGGTTTATTGGCTACAAATATAACTGTCTTTCTCAACATTTTGAAGATTCTACAGAAAGACCTTACGTCATTCATACTGCTATGCTATCATTACCACAGCATCATGACCATCCCCAACCTACTTAAATATAGCAATATAATCCAAAAGGAAAATTGGTGGAGCACCACCATGCAGGGTCAAATTCTGGGCAAACAGTGACCTGATCCAAGGACTGATTATTTTAAAAGTAATAATAGTGTAATTCTGAAAATGAACAGTTTGGACCACTCACTCCATTTACAATGCAAAATTTGGGTTTGCTCTTCATTGTTTATGATTGTGCTATTTGATTACACTGTTTTTAGATGAGCAATTAAAACTCTTGAAAACTCTAGCAAAATCCAAAACATTCTTTTGCCATCATGTTTGTTAAATGTCAGTATCTTCATTCTTGTGCACAAATATTTTAATGGTATGATAACTTGTTGCCTCTTTTAAAAATACATTTTGATACATTAAAAGAGATATTTATATTACCTTCTAATGGTGCTTTTTCACCAGGGTAATACTTTTGAACCTAATTATTTTATGAAATATCATTTTAACCAATTATTTATATAGTAATGTCACATAAGTCCGCTCACTGCCTTAGAAATGACCAACGGTCATTGAATAAAATATTCCATTACTCAGCTTGACAAT
Organism: Macaca thibetana thibetana; assembly: GCF_024542745.1. Taxonomy (NCBI): domain Eukaryota; kingdom Metazoa; phylum Chordata; class Mammalia; order Primates; family Cercopithecidae; genus Macaca; species Macaca thibetana. The sequence goes on from NC_065592.1 coordinate 71,813,838, forward strand.
GCAGTTTTGATACACATCTACATTGACCAAAGATTTCAGTAAAAAATTTAAGAAAGAAAAAAGTGCTTAAAAAGAAGATGTGTTCAAGCATGTCTGGAATAATTTGGATTTGTTTTTCCACAAAGATTCAGGTTTCCAAATCGTTTATTTGCTCCCATTCTAAAAACTTTAATGAATACTTGTTGCTTTTTAAATGTCTAGATTTTAACAGGATGAACTTCTCTCATTTTACTCTCAAAGGCAACATGCCGACTGCCAAGCACTCACCCACAAGGATACCTAAAACATGCATATACTAGCATCTGGGCGAAATTTAGCAATCCCCATTGTGACACATTGCAAATGCAAGTGAAAGGAGAAACGTTCACTTTTGTGGGTTCCAGGCAACTACTCCAGTCTAAACACAGGCTGTTTCCTTTAAAACCACCCTCAACAACCTTCCCACAACTGCTCCTTGCCATGAAACAGCTACCACTTGCAGGATGGGGGGAGCAAAAATGGAAACAATCTGTTTAGCAGCACTTTTCCAGCAAATTTCTGCTTTGAGACCTTAATGACACCATCCAAGTATCACCTGCAGTTGCTGTTTATGCATACTCAGAGGTGGGAGATGTGCCGATCTCTGTTTGAACAACAAAAATGCGGAAACACAATCCCAGCCTTTGAATTGTGTAACTGCTTGAATTAATGTTTGAGAACACTTTCAAAACACAGTCAATTTTAAAAATACGGAAACACAGAGTCCATTATGTTCAACTCACTTTTGCTAAAGAGAGCATGCTACCTTTAGTTTTAAAGTGTTGTAAGTAAAGGAGAAATGCCACTTGGGGGACCCAGGTTCAGAAATGATAATTATGATGCTCTTGGATTAGACCTCTTTGAAGCAAATGCGAGATGGCTTTATAAACCCTGCCCAGCAGATAAACAATCTTTTTTATCTTGCCTGGTTCTCCATTAGCTCTGCAGCTCTCTTAAAGAGAGAAAAAAATTATCTGATACAGAAATTTATGAAGGGAGACATTTGATAGGTGGATCACTGATGCAGATAATCCAAAATGACAAATTTTCATGAAGTCACTTTTATTAAAATACTCCTCTTGTATTCCATTATTGCCTATTTGCCTTCCTAGTGATATTTTTGCTTTTGTCAGTGAGATGATTAGAACATGAAAATAGTTTTTTTATATATAAAACAAATATATCTTGTTAAAAAATAAAATCTACCACTTTATTTCTCCTACTTAATATGACCTTTCACAGATGACTTGTCTGTCTGATATGCATGGTTTTCCAAATTCTGTCTCATCATACCAGTGTTAGCAATAATTGAACAATATTTGTCACCAGTGGGGGAAAAAATTAAGCTGTTTCCTGAGGTTTGAAAAAAATTGCATTGAGATCTTATTCATGCCAAGTCTTATGGATTAGATACTCAATTAAAGTAGTTGATGTAGAAAATATAAAATCTCACTCAACCTCTGTATTTTAATTTAGTTTTTGAATGCCATTTTATATGTGTAAAATGTAATGCAATACTTTTATTAACTCATTATTTATTGTTTTGTAGCTATTCAACTCAATCCATATAAAATGTAAATCTGGATTGCCATCTACATTGTATAAATTATCGCCAAGAGTAGAACCAGAGAACAGTCAGGCTACCTGCGATGGGGTCAGTTTGTACTTAGGTTTTCCTCTGCCACCATCACCAAACTTTCAGTTTTCTTCTTCTTCCCCTCGATCCCCAACTCTTTGCTTCCAAGTACTGGAGATTCCTGGGGTTCTCAGATAGTTATTTTAAAAGAAAAATAAAAGCTCCTTTTCTCTCAGAGTTGATAATGCCACTGAGAGGCACACATCCTTACATAAAAGAGAATATGAGTAAAAATCTATAATATCCTACAAATCATGCATAAAAGTTGAGGAATGAGAAGTAAGACTGACAAGGGACGAGGAGGGGAAACTTTCAGAAAAGAGTGTGTCTAGGGCAGAGAAGTGAGAAATGAAAATGAATTAATAGGGAAGAGTGGAGGAAGGTTAATGGTGACCATATTTCAGCTAATGAATCAGAGACAATGTGTCATGAATGTTGATGCAAATCTTTAATTTATGTAGCATCTTACAGTTTACAAAGTACTTTTGCCATATTATCTCATTTGCTTTTCACTAAGGTTCCATGATATCGGCAGATGGGGTGTTACTAATCCTCACTCTGTAAATAAAGAATCGGAGTGCCAGAGAAGTTTGGTGCCAATACTAAAAGTTCACACAGTGAGAAAGTGACAGGGAATCAAATATTTATCCAACTCAGCATTCTTTCCAGCAATGTGTACCACCATGTCTCAGGTTGCCAACATCTTTACCAGATTCCCAGAGAGGTCTCTTTAGTTCTGGCCGGGTCTTTCCATCAGGGCCCCCTGAAAGCATGGTTCAGGTTGATACTGAGTCCTGGGTTCCCCTGGAGGAATGTCCCACAAAGAAATCCTTGTCTTGGTGGTTTTACTGGTGCAGACAGCTCATGGCTAAGGCCCTCTTTGGGGATATCAAAACTCTCTAGGTCCAGGTTCAAAATCTTCTATACGTTCTCTGTGTCTGCTTTTAGACAGACACCATCAGTATATGATAGCTTACCTCAAAGCTTCACTTACTGTATCAACCCTCAGAAGCACTTTCTGATCCCTTCAACCTGTACATCTGTCTTCTTATCTAAATCCTGGCCCAGCTCAATCCATACCTTCCTGACCATGCTACCAAAAAAAAACATCTCTTTTGTAAACTTCTCTTATGCTTATTGTCTTTTCACTCAGTTAGCTATGAGTCAGTCTGCATACACCTTGAGATGAGTGTCTATGACTTATCCTCGTTTGATATTCCCTTCAGCAGGGAACCCACAGGCATTTAATAAATATTCCTTGATTGAAAGATTTTGGCCTCTGTCTCTACCTCAACAAAATGAAATATTATGGCTATATTGTATAAGAGTTTCATAATAAAAATGATCATCACCAAATATAATTTATCCTGATGTATTTCACAGTAGTGTAGATATATTAAAGTTTCTCCTGTCAAAAGCCTTTCTTTTAATTTGTTTTTATCATTTTAGAAAGAGGCATTCATTCACTTCGGTTACCTACATAAAATTAGAGCTAATCTACAGTTCTCTTTCTTGATCTCAAAGCAACCATAGGTATGCTTTTATTTTTACCAACTTGATTGTAATTATCAACTTTGGGATTCATTTCTGATGAAAAAGAACCTGAATCTGTAATACTAACTCCAAAGGAACTAAAGGGAATGTTTTATGTGCCTGTGGGAAGCTTTAGCACTGTACAAATTAATTGCACTCATCTATAATCTTTCTGGGAGTTACATATATGCAAGCCAATTGAATCATGAAATTAAACCTGAAACTATTCAAGTCACACAGACTATGGGATGATATTATCTCAGAGTTACCTACTCCTCTTCATTAATCTATTGATAAAGTAAACCGTTTTATTATCTTCTGCCCCAGTATTTGTTTGTGGCAATAACTAGTTCCAAAATTTTTACTAAAATTAGATGTTAGGTTGTGATTCTTTATAATGAAATTTCATTCATCACTGAGCCAGTGTTGACCTTTGTGTTCTATATGCTATTTTATGCTATTTTAAGCTTGGATAGAATTTCTGCCATCTATATTAGTTTCAGCAGATGAACAAACCACAAGTCTGTCCTGTTCTACTGTATTATTTTAAGCTTAATGTTATTAGAAGCTATTGTGCTTGGAGACAATGGAAATCATGTCCACAACCAATTCTGAAGGCAATAGGAAATTGAGAAAGTAGTTCAATAAACAGATGCTTCCTCTGCCTTTTTAAAGAAAATTATATTTATGTGAGCAGGCTTTCTCCATATAATATAGTCTGCATGTTTAAAAGGCAATCATTTCCCCCAGTTTATTCACTTAAATGAAATCACTACTGCCCACAGAAGTATTCCCTTGTCTTGCCCCATGTCAACACTCTGATGTGTGGAGTTGGACTGAAACAAGATAGGAAATGAAATTCCACAAGTGTGTCAGATTTAAAAGAGCAACTGGAGTTTGAAATAGCTCTCTGGATTTTTTAAGGATTTTTACAAGAGCAAACTACAGGGGGCAGCAAATATTAACAGGCTCATAGGAGTGTGCTGAACCTTGGAATTAGCAAGTGCTAGTCGGCTCAACTTCTCTCTGAAGAGAAATGCACAACTTTAATGTGAAATGTATAGTGTTTTCATTGCTTTAGCTTTATGATATATGAGAGTTAAATCTAGAAGGCTTTTCCTACCTGTCTTTACACGGTAAACTAAAGTCTGGAGGAGCGTCTCACATTTCAGCAGCACTCATTGTCTTCCTCAAATTCTGCAATCAAGTGTGATGTGCTGAAGTGACATGGATTAAAAACCTGGGATTATCTGAGCGTTAAAGTGAATGCAGGGCACGGGAATTGCACACATATCGAGGAGAGGAGAAAGCATACTGCAAAGGACATTTTATTCTCCATTTTATTTATTCATAGTGAGTGGAAGTCTGTTGGACTCTCCTGAAAAATCTTCCACACTGTTGGAAGGTTCTATTATCTAAGAGATAGTTTCCAACTCTTTGGTATATTTAAAATCAAGCTCACTATCACTGAATTTCCAAAGTAAAACTCTCAGTCTCTTTTTCAAAAGGACAGAGACGGTGGGAACATATTATCCATTAATAGTGTTGAACTTGACTTACGTTTTTATTTTGGCAACCAAAAAGATAGAGAATGCCAGACCCTCTTGGAAGGACTTTGATCTCATCCTGGTGTATCTTTACAAAATAGCCGCATAGAAGCTTTGGGGAAAGTCTGAAAAGCAGAAAAGGAAACATGGTCATTATTTCACCTAGCTCAAATCTCCATGTTTAAAAATATCAACAGCTGCTAGAAGGGTTGCAAAGTTCTTTAATTGGTGATTAATATAGTTACTAACATAGAGTAAGAGTACTGCACAAGACTTAAAGGCAGAAGTTGAATCCGTTTCCAAAGTTAAAAGTGAAAATATAAAACTTGTGACAATATATATGCAAAAGACAGCACTGCATTGGAGTGAGAAGTGAGGAGACTTGATTCCTATTTTGGTTTTGCCACAAGCAGATCTCTTTTGCTCTCTGGGCTCCAAATTGTTTCTTGTCTCTCTCTGTTGATTGGTGCCATCTACTATTTGGAATTCCTAATTTAAGTTGGTTGCTGTGTTCCTTTTTTTGTGATGAAATATAAATTAACAACAAGGGCATATCATAAAAACAACCATGAGCCCATCAACCAAGAGTAAATAAATGTAAGTATGCCATTTTACCCCAAAACGACTTTCCTTTTTCAAATGGCATTTTTACACATTTTGTTGCAATATAGCAAATATTCAGTAAATATTACTAAATATTTACTAAGTGTACAGTTTAAGGACTTTTCATAAGCTGAAAACACCTGTGCAACCAAAAATTAGACAAAAATAATAGGATATCACAAGCATCATGTATGACCACATCTATACCCACTTACAGTTTCTAAGTACCCCCCAACCCCCACATTCTGACTCCTATCAGGATACACCGACTTTTGTTTTTATATAAATCAGGTAAATCATGCAATATATACTTGTTGGTGTCTGGTTTCATTTGTCCAACCTTATGTTTGCAAGGTTTATCCATACAGTTGCATGCAGTTGTAGATTTTTTTTTTTTTTTTTTTTGAGAAGGAGTTTTGCTCTTGTTGCCCAAGCTGGAGTGCAATGGGGTGATCTTGGCTCACTGCAACCTCTGCCTCCCAGCTTCAAGCAATAATCCTGCCTCTGCCTCCTGAGTAGCTGGGATTACAGGCACATATTACCATGCCTGTTTAATTTTTGTATTTTTAGTAGAAACAGGGCTTTACCACATTAGCCAGACTGGTCTCGAACTCCTGACCTCAGGTGATCCACCTGCCTCAGCCTCCCAAAGTGCTGGGATTACAGGCATGAGCCACTGTGCCTGGCCTAGGTTGGTTATTCTTATTGCTGCCTGCTATTCCATTGTGTGCATATCTTCAGATACGTTTTACAAAATGCAATGTGAGAGATACAATACGTTTGAGCTGTATATCTTTTCTTTTTTTTTTTAATCATTAATGATATATAAAATTGCTCTGTGGGATTTGAATTTTTCTTAAATAGTTCCTTACCATTCATACCATTCTACAGTGAGCTTTTATTCCCTCAACATTGTGTCATAAATGTGTTTCCACTTTGATAGATGCATACCTAGTCCCTTTTAACTTCCGAAGAGTGGCCCAATTAATATACCACATTTTCAAATGTGTATATTATTGACGGCCACTTAGGTTATATCTTCCTTGTGCACATGCATAAGAGGTCCCCCACTGCATACCTGGAAGTATGATTGCATCTTTAGCATATTGTGCCAAAGTGCTCTCAAAGCAGGTTTAGCAAAAAGCCATAGGAGCTCTCAGTGCTCCACACACTTGCCAACACTTGGAATTGTCAGATTGCCATTTGTTTGCTTGTGGATTGTTGGGTTTTGTCAATTTTCTGAGAGTGAAATGGTGTTTCTCTGATTACTGGAAATGTTGAGCATCATGGTCCTTTCTTGGTCACTTCGCTTTCTGTTTCTCTACAAACCTTTTGTTTTCCACACTCAGCTCCCTTCTCTACTCTCCATTCAGATTTTGCAGGTGGCAACACAGATTTTTATCTCTTTCTGTCTCCTGATAATGAAAGGAGGCTGCTGCCCAATACAATGCTAATCCATTAAATGATAATCTGTTCACATCTTTTCTTTATTATCTCCAGGAACGTGCTTCTGCTTTAACCTCTCTTGTCCCATCAGCTTTTTTTCTCTCTTGGTCCTTTCCTGTTTGCAAAACAAAACAAAATCCTTCAAGTGTCTTCTATCCTGTATATTTTTTTCCTTTATTCAGCATCCTAATTAAATGTCTAAACTGCTCATCTCTTAGCCACCATCAAACTTCTTAGAAAACTTAGTTTTTGTTCTCATATCCTCATGTCTCACTATAGTTGGATTCAACTATTCCACTGACATGGACATCAAGATTATCAATGACATCCTAATTTCATGACTCACTTTATTGTCTTCATCTTATTTCACTTCCATAGACTTCCTGCATATACTATCACCCTTCCTTCCTTCAGTGAATTATCTGTGTGCTTTTATTTCTCTGGGTCTTTGCATGTCCACTACTTGGTAAAATCTTCCCTCCTCTCAACCTTGGAACTAGTGGTTCTTTCTTCTGAGCTTCCATAGAACTTTGTCTCTATATATACATATATATTTTCAACTTTGTGCTTTTATTATATTTATCCATAATAAGAGAGATTCTAAAGGATTTATATTTCTGCATCCCCAGTGCTTAACACGGATTCTTGGAAAATGTTTGTGGCATGAATAAATAAATTGGGCAAGGAGTTCTGTGGAGTCCCTTCCAGTTCTAACATAGTGGTTCAGAGTCTGTGATGATGAAGAAAGGTCCTCTTTCTTCCTGCACTGACTCCCCTTATCCATCTACACAAATGGCCTCCTCCGTGCTAGAGAAATCATGTGCCAGAATCCAAGGAGTTCTACACTGGTCTGAACAAAATTTCTGTCACAAACTGAGGAAAAGCAGTGTGGATGGAGGAGTTAGTCATACTGAACTCTCCCATGCTGTTAGGGCTGGGGTCAGCAGAGGATCAGATGAAGCCCAGAGTGGAATTCTGTTTCTTTCCTTTCATCTCCCAAACCTCAAACACGGAGAAAAGAAAAGCAGGAAGTGAGGGAGTAGAAAGGGGAGAGTATGTGAATGAAGAAGAAGAAAACAAGCGTTCACAAGGGGATGTTAGGACGGGGAAGATAATCACAAGGATTTTTAGCCCACTAAGAAGAGCAGAGATAAAATTAAGTCTTATACAAGAGACATAGGCTTTTATTTAGATCACCTAAATCTGCCCAACTCCACGACTGCTGGGATTCCCAAGGTGGTTTTAAGCTGTCACAGAATGACTTTATTTTGCTTCAAGTGGTTCCTAGAACTCTGCAGCAATTCCTAATAAATGTTTTCGATGAATTTACTCATGGCAAAGGGCACCATTAACATATTACTTGGCCCAATTTTGCCATGTCAGGTGTGTGAGTACATCCTGCCTCCACCGCTGTGTCCATTGCAGGGAGAAGAATTCAGGTCATTGAGAATTCAGGCCATTGTGTGGCTTTCCTAGTAAGAAGAAATTGCTGTTTTTCAGAATTATCAGTTGCTAATTTTGTATCAAATTGTACGCTGCTAACTTGTGCATATAACAAACAGCTCTTTAATATATTAGCATTGTTTTTTAAAGATCACTCTTTTCCATGTATGTTAAAGAATGCTTACTTTAAAAAAAAATTAGGTTGGCCGGGCGTGGTGCCTCACGCCTGTAATCCCAGCACTTTGGGAGGCCTAGGCGGGCAGATCACGAGGTCAGGAGATCGAGACCATCCTGGCTAACACGGTGAAACCCTGTCCCTACTAAAAATACAAAATATAGCCAGGCGTGGTGGCGGGTGCCTGTAGTCCCGGCTACTCGGGAGGCTGAGGCACGAGAATGGTGTGAACACGGGAGGCGGAGTTTGCAGTGAGCCGAGATCTCACCACTGCACTCCAGCCTGGGTGACAGGGCAAGACTCTGTCTCAAAAAAAAAAAAAAAAAAAAAAAAAAAATAGATTGATTCAAAGCACAGAGGTTCTGAGAGAGGTATATGCATCCCATCTGTTCAAATACAGGGGCTAATTGATTTCCCAAAGAACTTGATCCTTATTTTTAAAGTGATGCAATTCACTTCAAAAACCCCATGACTTATTTACACTTTGAAATGATAAAGCTCACCTCATCAGTAATCCTAAAAGCAGGCTGAACCTGGTCTATGACTGAAAAGGCCTCTTTTGCCCATTTCCTCTTTGAGACAGGCAGCTGCTAAACATGGCCTTCTCACGCCCTCATTTTAGCCTGCTTTCATGGTGAAATAACAAATGAAATAGGCAATTATAATAGCACCTTGCTTCCTAGATCCCAATGCTTCTGGAAAAATGGCTGCACTGTATAAATAGCAGATAGATTAGATTATCTGCTTGCCTACAGTGGTATGGAAGACAAGACTCCCTTAAAGGAGAGAAAAGTAAAACATAGCACAAAATAGGGAGAAAATTTGTTCTAGGAATGGAGATATTTAAGGGAATCTGAAAATAGCTGTCTAATAAGTACATTAAAATAAAGATATTTCTGTGCAAAGGTCCAGGCTACCTTTTGTTTAACATACACTTTTTCTAACCACATTGATTCAGCCCTGACCCAAAAAATGAAGTCTAGCTTGTGACTGACTCTGTGTCACTTGTGAGTCTTCGGGTGGAGACAAGGGAAGCACTATGAATTTATGAAAGCTGACAAGATTCTTGCCTGAGGCCAATAGCTTCTTAGACTTGTATACATCCAGATAGAAATGTGAGATGGAAAACAGTAGTGTCTCTTACTTTCTAGCATATTAAGCCTAGAAAAGAAAGCGTTTCCTGATGTAGCTAGGTAATGTTACCCTTCTGTATTTTTCATTCACAATCCATTTCATTTGAATTGCTATGCAAGTCTTTTATTGTAGCCCTTGATAAAGGGCATACATGCTAAGTTAGATATTTATATATTTTTGATGAGAATATTCTCTGAGATATATTTATTTTGTTCATATATCCAATTTAAATATGGACACTGTGAAAAGGGAACACTTTTACACTACTGGAGGGAATGTAAACTAGTACAACCACTATGGAAAACCTTCAATAACTGAAAGCAGAATTACCATTTGATCCAGCAATCCCACTACTGGGTATCTATCCAGAAGAAAAGGAGTCATTATATGAAAGAAACACTTGCACATGCATGTTTATAGCAGCACAATTGCAAATGCAAAAATATGGAACCAACCTAAATGCCTATCAGCCAACAAGTGGATAAAGAAACTGTGGTATATATACACCATGGAATACTACTCAGCCATAAAACAAATGAAATAATGACATTCACAGCAACCTGAATTGAGTTAGAGACCATTATTCTAAGTGAAGTAACTCAGGAATGGGAAACCAAATATCTTATATTCTCACTCATAAGTGGGAGCTAAGCTATGAGGATGCAAAGGCATAAGAATGATACAATGAACTTTGGGGACTTGGGGGAAGGGTGGGTGGGGGATAAAGGATAAAAGACTACACATTGAGCACAGTGTACACTGCTCAGGTGATGGGTTCACCAAAGTCTCTGAAATCACCACTAACGAACTTACCCATGTAGCCAAAAACCACCTGTTCCCCAACAACTACTGAAATAAAATAAAAATGTTTAAATATATATGGGCACTGAATTAGGCTGGGTGATCTCAGTATATGATTTGCTCATTATTCATTTATTTATTAATTCAACATGTATCTATTCTATTGCCTACTATGTGCCAGGAACTTTGCTAGGAGCTGAGAATTCAAAGGTGAACAAGACACACATATTATGCAATTTCTCCCTTCTTTCTCTCTCTACTCTCTCTCATTCTCTTTCTCACTCTTATTCTACCATGTCTCTGTACTTCTGATTTTATTAAATATCATCTTCAAAATCATCCAGATGCCCAAGTCAGAATCTGGAAAGCCATCTTAGACTAAAGCTTTCTCCTCCTCTTCATTTCCCTGCAATGAATTCCTTGGTTCATACCCTCTTGGGTTTCTGCCTGGAAAACTGCAATAGGCAGGACACAGGTCTAATAATAGATGGGCAATGAATATCCTTATAATTTAATATCTTGAGCGACAAATAAACGTTTTACATTCAATATTACAGTTCATCTTCCCAATAACCTTATAAGGAAAGGATATTACTGCCTCCATTATACAGATAAGGAAAATAAAGCTCAGGGTGGTTACATGAGCTGCTCTGGGCCTTCAGGTTAACAAGTACAATAACCTTGGTTTGGATGCAAGATAGCTGGACTCCAAAGTCTGTGTTCTCTCCACTTTGTCACATGCTTTGCATGCAACATGCTATTCCCTGATTGTGTTTCTCACTCATGATGGTTCCCAGGAGAGACCTCTTGACACACACCATTAGCTCATCCCTCTGAGGTGATATTTTATGGCTAAGGTGAAGCACCACAGTTAGAAGCAGCCATAAAAATAACCCTCAAGGTGAAGCACCTAATCTTGGAAGAGTGAATTGTTAGGTCGTAGTCTGGTACTGTTGGGAAACCTTTCATAAAAGCCCCTCTTATGAATTTTGGTTTCACATGAGGGAGACAATGTTTGTCATCTTTTCATTTTCTTTGTCTAAAATCTCTTTGGGACTAGAGGAGTATTATTTTATGTTACCTTTTTAGTCAAGGCAATGCCTGAAAAGCATATCTACCTTGAATTTAGTGGTAAGAAAACCATGAGGTGATGGCATATCGGGTATGCTTTCAAGTATCCAGATTATATCACTCAATTATATAACAAATGTAAAAGCACTTTTAAAACTCTAAATAGCCATGTAAATGAAGAGTATTACTATGTTGGTACATAAACATAGACTTTCACATAGTATTTGATGAGCACTCTTGTTTTGTTGTTGTTTTTCCACTTTTCAGAAGTAAGATGATATCACTTGTAAGTTCCATTGTATGCTTGTCATTTGTGTATGTCATGGAGTGATGAGCACTCTTTAAAGAAAGCAAAAACAAACTAATACCACTTGATTATTCTGTTAAAGAGTGAGAATAATTATTCTTCCTTTTAAATTTTGACATTCAAAAATGCAGCTATTTGATTTAAAATCCCCACATTTGTGGGCATGTATAATGAATTTCCTAATGTGTTTCATGTTAAATGCACTGGAAGCTGTGGTTTTCCAAGAATTGAGATGGTTCTTCCAGTAAGGTCCAGGGAGGAAAGATAAGACTTGACATCAAAGCGCTGATGTGTTAGCATACATTGCTGAAAGTAGTGGGAAAATAATCATAGAAGGCGGACACTTTTGTGTATTGTAAAGTTTTAAATGGCAATTGCAAAACTGAGCGACATATCAACAATTGAAAACTCTTAAAGAGGTAGTTTTGTGTTCTGCAAGTGTAGATTTCATTACTGCTTCCTTTGAAGTAAAAATCTCATCTCTTTGTAACTAGGATAGGTTTTGAAGAAACAAAACTTCAAGAGCTTTAGATGGGCAATAAAAAAATGTTGTAATCTCCTACAGGAGAGATGTGATTTATAGGGCAACGTATTTTTTATGACACATTGATGTTTGCAACAGACCAGGCCAGTAAGAAAGAAGTTCAGATTTAAAAGGAAAGAGTGGTGACATAACTTTCCTTTACAGGTGTCATTTGGCTTAAAACAACCTTTGCTCACCCAGTGACTGAATCATTTTGGATCTGTACAAGTGGGGTTTCTGTAACAATTGTTACTTCTTCCATCTGTGCAGAGGAGCCAGCATCTCACTGCCAAGATGGTTTTTAATGAAACAGGAATAAAATGATCTGTGCATGTCTGTGTTTGACAGTGGCCTTAAACCAGTCTTGGGGGCCTCAACCACCTAGGTCTCTGCCGTGAGATACTCACTTTAAGAAGAGGCAGCAGAAAATAATAGTTAATAGCATGCGTTACAGAGTCTGACAAATCTGGGTTCAAAAGCCACTTTTGCCTTATATTTTCTAGATTTACATGGCCTTGGGCAAGTCATTTACTTAATTTTTCTGTACCTCAGTTAACTCACATGTAAAATGGGGATAATAAAGCCACTTCAGAAGATGGTTTTGTGGCTTGAGTAATGCCATATGCTTTAAATGCTTAGCCCAGGGTCCAGTGCCCAGGAAGTAATCAGTTAAGCTTAATATTATTTTTTAGTCATTTACAAAATATTTATTGAGTATCTACCATGAACTGAACAAAACAGAAATGCAGTTTGTGTGTGTGCATCTTCCAGGAATGAAGCATGGCCTGACGCCGCCTCTGTATTATATGGAAATGTATAATTAGAGTTTTTAAGCGTTTTTTAACCACCAGCACATTAGCAAACAACAAACACTATTGCACGGTGCAGAGTTTGTTTACTTGGCAAAATGTAGATAATGCAGCTGCTTCACACAACAGTCAAGGGGTAGGGGGTGCTGATTGCAGAAAAAATTCAGCCGTAGGACTATATTTAGTTAGAATGTGACATCATTTTAAAACTTGAATTATTTAAACCATCCATTTTAAATGTTTGTTATTTAAGAAAACCTGAGAAATCAAGTAAATGTCCCCGTTCTTCCTAACTGCATTTAACCAACTAGAACTTAAAACAAAAAGGGCTATAAGGTAATTAATTTCAAAATCCATAACATCTACATCACGACATTGCTATCTGGGTCAAAATCTATGTCCTGGAACATAATAACCATATGCTATAAAATATAATTTATATAACAGCATAGGCCAACAAGGTGAGTCTTCATGCTGTTCACAGACATTAGCATCATGAAAGGGTTTCCTTTCATAACTATGGCAATTACATAGTTAGTGAAATACCATTAAGCATATCTTTTCATGTGTAGTTATGGCTGTGTCTATATGACACTGAACATCTGTAGGAAAATCAAAAATTTCAATCAACCCTCCAGATGTCCCCAAATATCAATATGTCTGGCTTATGAACAAAGCAGTTGGACTTCAGTTTTTCATTTCATTTTCTTCCAGATGTTGGTCTCTTGTAGACACCAATCTTTTTTTCAGTTCTTTCCTACCAATAACCTTTGGGATTATAACCAAATTACTAAAAACCAAAAAGGTGTGTCATAATAAATATTTTTCTCCTGTTGAACGATACAATTCACCAAAAATCTGCTAGGTCATACATGGATGCAAGTTGTTAAGAATGTGGCAGTGAAAAACTTAACACGATTAAAAGCATGGAAGTAATTTGGCTCTAGAAATGAAATGTTCCCTATGTTCATATTTATAGAAAGCACGTGATCTGATACGGGTACATTCAGGTTTTCTAAAGACAGAGGCAGGCCAGGCTCGGTGGCTCATGCCAGTAATCCCAGCACTTTGGGAGGCCAAGACAGGCGGATCGCCTGAGGTCAGGAGTTCGAGACCAACCTGGCCAACATGGTGAAACCCCATCTCTACTAAAAATACAAAAATTAGCTGAGTGTTGTGGCAGGTGCCTATAATCCCAGCTACTCGGGAGGCTGAGGCATGAGAATTGCTTGAACCTGGAAGGCAGAGGTTTCAGTGAGCCGAGATCCCACCATTGCACTCCAGCCTGGGTGACAAGAGTGAGACTTGGTCTCAAAAAAAAAAAAAAAAAAAATGGCAGAGGCTGTGTGGTATAATGGAAAGACATATGTATTGGCATCAGAAAGTCTTGAACATGAGTTCAGATTCTGTCATTTACTTGTGGCATTGTGAGCCTTAATTTCCTCTAAGGTAACCAATCATCTTAGTTTGTCAGGGACTCTCCCAGTTTTATCCCTAAACGTTCCATGCCCTGAGAAACCCCTTAGTCCCAGGAAAATGGATGATTTGTCACCCTAATCCTCATCTATAAAACGAGGGTAATAATAACTTCCTCGCAGAGTTTTACTGCAGAATGGTGAATAAGTAAAGGACCTAGCACAGCCAAGAAGAGTAAGGTCTCCAAATGGGAACTATTATCATCATTATCAATCTCATGCACATTTCCTATTCTGTTTCCTCTCAGAGCACAGGCTTGTCTGTTTCCATTTTATTCAACACAATCAGCACTTCACTTGCACTATCATAGTCATGCTAATTGATTCCATCTCATTCTCAAAAGCACTACATTTCTACATTGTATTCCCCCTCACTGATGGTCATGAGCTTTACATCATCCTCACTGGAATCCAGGAGATAACTTTTTGTTTCCTACCATGGAGACTTGATATGTTTCTATAATCCAGATGTGCAGTATGGAACCTCTGGTGCCCACAGCAAGCCCAACACATAGTGGGCCCTCCACAGATACTTGTGAAATGAATCATAAACAAAGAATAGAAAACTACAGGGGAGTTATGGCAAATCAATCAAGTAAACATCAAATTGTAGCCCTTCTCTTTGCCACAAACTCATTTTTCTGTCATGGATTTCAATTTACCTGCTGCAGAAACATTGCTTCCTATCTTTCAGAAGTCAACTAGCTGTATTTCCTTTCCAGAACAAAAACTTTCAGAATAGTTAGTCTAGTCTGCTCCCTCCCACTCTCTGATTCCATAGTGCCTTTTGGTTCTCAAGTCCCGGATTGCTCTTCTGCTATGTTGAAGGCTCCACCAGCCATGTCTAGTCTCATCACTTAGTACAGCTCCAAACTCAAAGAACATTCTCTCTTGAATTATTTAGATTTTTATCTTCGCCTTATTCTACCTTCTGGGTTACTCATTTTCCTTTGCCTTCCACTTCAACCAAGTTGTATTCCTGCTTCCAGGCTTCCCAATGCCTTCAGTCTCAGAAGTTAAGACTAAATAGCAACAGGCAATCAAGCATCATCCTTTTCCTTCTCTGTCTTGCAACTCAGGACCCACCTTTTCCCAGTTTTCCCTAATAGGTCTCATCCAATGTTTAACCTGCCATGACGGTCTCAGCATAGCCGTTCTCTCAGTGCTGGCTGATGGAATCAGATGGAGCTAGGTTTTGAATAAGTACTGCATTTACTGCAGCATGACATTAAATGAGTGTTTTCATATTCCTGAACCTCAATTGCTCCTTTGATAAAATGGGGATAAGAATTGTACTTGTGATAAAAGGGGAATAAGAATTATGGAAAATAAATGAGGTAACATACAGCTTGCCCATGAAAATTCATTCACTCCCATTCGTCCCAGTACTCTTATCATTTCTAAGAGTGTCTATTTTCATTTTCTTAAAATTCTATGGGAGAAAATAATTGTGACGATTCTTGAATGTGTATCCCCAAATATTTTGCTCTGCCTTTGGTAGGCTCTAATATCCATTACTGGACCAACTCGAGAAGGGATACAGAGGACCACTCTGTTAGATCTGGGTTGGGAATGGGATTAGGACCAAAGCATTCAGGTGGTGCAAGTGATTTTAAAAATGAAAATACAAGACCTATGTAAAAGAAAGTCCTCGATGCAGACTCTTCGGAAGCTCAGGGGAGAAAGAGGAAAGCTTATACTCCTGACCTCTCACCTCAGCATTTTTCTTCCTTCCACTTTCAAGCAGTGAATAATCAACATGTCAGAGTGCATTTAGATCTAAATCCAATTAAGTTTGACCTTAGGAATAGTTACTCATAGTTCCCAGCAGGTGTGTGTTTGGAAGAAATTGTCATCTGTGCCCTTTGTTCAATTTTCAAATTACCCAAGTTTATGGTCCTGACTGATTAAGTCTAACAACACTGGCCAATGAATGTCCAAGGAGAACAGCTGCTGGCTTAAGTGTCTAGGCATTTGTGCTGAAAAGGATTTTAAGAAAGAAATCACTTCTGTCTGTTTACTCTACATAGAACAAATCTAGAAGTTGAAAATATTCTATAGCTTTCATCTAGACCCCTATGATAGTTGCTATCATAGTTGTTAGCCCATGGTTAACGTTATTTAACCACCGTGACCCTTTGTATAATTGTTTGTGCAGTGCTCTGCAAGATTGTGGTCAGAATTAGAATTAATATATGTAATCCAATTGGCACAATACCTGACACATAGTAGATGCTCAATTAGTGGTATTGATTATTAATAAATTGGTATTATTAAGGCATTTGACAGGAATTTCAAACATCAGACCAGCATTCACTGTGGGGGGGAAACGTGTGTGTGGGTACGCATGTATGTGCAAGTGTGGATGTAAGATTTTGACCAATTTTCATATGTATCTTCCATTAATAGTGCCTATTATTTTAGATTGACTTCAGAAGTCATGCTCTAAAATACCATTTTTTTTTTTTTCTTTGAGACAGCCTTGCTCTGTCACCCAGCCTGGAGTGCAGTGGTGTGATCTTGGCTCACTGCAACCTCCACCTCCTGGCTTCAAGTGATTCTCCTGCCTCAGCCTCCAGAGTAGCTGGGACAACAGGCACCCACCACCATACTCTGCTAATTTTTATATTTTTAGTAGAGGCGGGGTTTCACTATGTTGGCCAGGCTGATCTCAAACTCCTGGACTCAATGATCCACCCACCTCAGCCTCCCAAAGTGCTGGGATTGCAGGCATCAGCCACCATGCATGGCCCTCTAAAATATCTTAATCACAGCCCCTCAGTTTGATTTCTGTTGGCCATAGGAGGAGAAAGATGCTACAAATGTGAGTAGCTATAAAGGTTCTGAACCTATAAAGATTCTGTTCTCTGCTAGGTACTTTTCACACATTTTCTCATCTATTTCTCATAATTTCCCTGTAAAGTATTATTATTTTCATTATTCAGAGGAAGCAGACACAAGTATCATTGAAATAACAGATTCAAATGAGGTCTAAATAATTCCAAATCTCTTTCTACTTTTGTGGGGATCAGAAGACCTGGCTTCTGGTCTCAGCTTTCCCCGCCTACAAAATTACTTTGTCATTTGGATCTGTAATTTTGCAATCTATAAAACAAGAAGATTGGATTGGACTATTTTTAAGGTCCTTTCCAAAGCTGTAAGTTTAAGGTGAGATACTATAAAATAAATATAAAAATAAATCTAATCCAGGAGAAATGCAATGAAAGGGATGCAACTCTGTTTTTAGTCAATGAGTCAACAATATTTTTTTGGGTGTTCATTCTTCTAAATGCTATAAAGGGAAAAAAGAAAAAAGAGAAGATTCTGTTGGTTCTTGCTCTAACATACTTTTTCCAGACTGCTTTTATCTGCACTCTGGTTGACTTCTGAGGCATGATCCTCAGGACTCCAGAGCTCATCTCTTCTCCACTTATTTTTCTACCAGCCTGTTTCACAACAGTCAGCCCAATCCCATCCAGCAGGATAAAACATGGTTCTTGGTGAGAAAGCTAAATGGCACCTTCCTTCTCCTTTCCTTCCTCTGAGTAAGAAGACAGGAAGAGGCTCATTAAGAATCTAGAAGAATGTCTAGAAATGTAACTGAGGCTCTCTCTCCATTAGAGGAATGGCAAAACGGCTACAGAGAAAACTATGGCTGAATGAGTCTTTAGATCTCTGTGACAGTAATATTTTTTCTCTGCTGTTTCTTCCATTCTCTGGTCAATTCTGGTCAATCCTTAAAATGCAGGTCTTAGAAGCTTTTAAAAACTCTGTCCCCAGTGGCCGCACTTCTCACTCTTTCCACTGTACTAGGCTTCCATACTTTTGGAAAAGCAGGTACATTGGATTATGGTTAGTTGTCTGTATGCCTGTCTTTTACTTAAACTTATACCACTGTAAATATATCAGTACATTGTGATGTATAGTAAAGCCCTTCCATTGTCTTGTACAGAAAGAACTGTATACTACATTGTAATCATTTATAGAAATCTTGTAGAAGGAAGATAGTCTCATGTTTGAGAGGAAAAATGTACGTAACTTGAATAAAGCCTGATATGTCTGACCTAACCAAATGGATATATTAGAAGTGAGTTCTTTACAAAAATATTCATGGAAAACTTCTTTTAAGACTAAATTTTCCTATTGGTTGTTAATGGGAATTTATAAAGATCTGACTGATACACAACTTTTTAGGAGTAATATCTGTCACTAGACTGTTAGCTCTGTGAGACCAGGGAATAAACACATTTGATTTCTTTTCTATTCTATCCACAGTGCCTGGAATACAGTAAGTGCCTAATAAATATTATAGACAGAATATATAAATGACAGAAGAAACGAAGAATTAAAAATCCCTGCTGCATATCAGAAATTACCTTTGAGGCCAGGCACAGTGGCTCATACCTATAATTCTAGCACTTTGGGAGGCCGATGTGGGTGGATTGCTCAAGCTCAGGAGTTCGAGACCAGCTTGAGGAACATGGTGAAACCCCGTCTCTACAAAAAATATATACATAAATTTTTAATTAGCCAGGCATGGTAGTGTGCAGGTGGGAGGATGGCTTGAGTCCGGGAAGTTGAGGCTGCTGTGAGCCAAGATTGCACCACTGCACTCCAGCCTGGATGACGGAGTCAGACCCTGGCTCAAGAAATAAAAAAGAAAATACCGTAGAGATCATATTGTAGGCAAATGAAACCAAATACATTAAAATATTTTAATTCTCTTTATTTTTGCTTGGATAAATGTATTGTTATACATATGAATAATCACTTCTTGCTAGTGCTCTAGGATGAGGAATAACAGCATGAGTTGGCAACGGGAAAAAAGAAAGTGTAGTGTACCTGGTCTATTTGCTTGTCTGCTTGTCTTTGCAGTAATGTAATGTTATTACATTACTCCCACTTGGCACCCTCGGATTAAACAGTAATAGCTCCGAACATTTAGAATTTTACTCAATAAAAATAATGGCATTAAAATCAGTAAGCAGGAGTTGATTGTATGCTGTGCTTCATCATCATCTTCATGAAAGCAAGAGAAAAGGTAGAAGCAGGTGCCTGTAGATTTCCACAGATAACACCAAGGGAGGATGTGCCAGACCTAGAATTGAAGCCTTCCTCAGAAAAACCAACTTGAGAAAGGATCTAAAATCCCTTATCTCTCAGACAGTTGCCATTTATATACTGCTTATTCATTGATTATAAACACGGCTGCCATCCCATCTTATATCAAATATCACCAGGTAAATTATTGGCAGAATATACCATGGGTTTTCTCCGGGCTATGACTGAGAAAAAATGCCACCTTTGTTTCTTATGGTTTAGCTACTTTTCACACAGGAATCCCTGAACTGTTATTTGAAAGGCTGTATTTCAGACCCCACAGCAAACATAGGGTGTATGTTTTTCTGTAAACAGGGTAACAAGTAGATGGTTGAAATGTTTAAATTGAAAACGCTGACTTAAGGAGTGAGGCAGGGAGACCAAAAAGGCTCACTTTCTGTCAAGAGGTTCCTCCTCTTCTGTGAACTGGAAGGATCACTCTTCTCTCCTTACACATTTGACTGTGCCTAGAAACATGTGCGGGGTGCTTAGAGCAGTCTCAGGAAATGGATGACTGGACACTTGACTTCCAGATTGGGTCCAACCTCTCTCTGTGTTTCTATGAGTAAAGTTGAGGCAAACTCTAATGAGCTTTCCCAGTGCAAGGTTGTCATGCCAAATTACAAGCAGTTAGCAGGAACTCTAAGATCCAGGATTCTGTTTCAAATCATTAAAATTAAATAGTATTCTTCCCTTCAAACGTTTAAGATATTTTGATAAATCTATAATTCACAATTGGGATAGGGAGTAGACATTAATCATAAAGGGACCTCCAATACTAAAATAACAACCAGGGCTCTCTGCCACAGGCCAGTGAGCTCCATGATAATGGACCAGCAAACTGACTGTGTCTTTGTTTTCTCATCATTGTGCTTCTAGTGTTTTGCAGTGCCTGCCAAGCTCAGTGGACATTTGAGTAAATGCATGAAGAAAAGTATGAATGAATGAATGAAAAAAATGAATGTAGAGCCAAGCCTATTGGGTCCAATCAGTACTCATTACTGACCCTCTCCACTAAGGCCCAGCACATTTATTTTCTGTGAAACCAGGATAACAGGAAAAATAAGATAGCTTTGAAGGAGATTTCCCATCAGTTTCTTGATCACCCATCTCTCGGCTAACAGATCTTATTTACCTGAGCTCATGTGGGCCCAAGAAAAGACAACATATGCCTGTAGATACTTGGGGACCCAGGCCTCTCTCTGGAATACAGAAAGGTGTACTATTTAAAGGAAGTCTGAATGCATGTAACTTAGGCCTGCTATTCCATTTGCACCCAGAGTAAAATAAGTGTTCCACAGTGTCAACAGAGTAAAAGTTCATGTTACTGCCCAGGAAAGCCTGGTGAACACAGAAATGCAATCAACTATAGCTTGGGTGAGGGGTAGCATTGACATCTAAGCAGGGTTACCAGGGTATAGCTACGGCCATTCTTTCTTATGCTATGCACCCCAAAAGGGATTATAAAGCAGAGATAATTAAATTAGCAGAGGCTGGGTGTGATAACTCATGCCTGTAATCTCTTCCCAATAACTTTGGGAGGCCAAGGTGGGAGAATTGCTTGAGTCCAGGCATTCAAGAACAGCAGGGTGAGACCTCATCTCTTCTAAAAATAAAAATAAAAAATAAGTTATCTGGGCATGGTAGCATGGGCCTATAGTTCCAGCTACTCAGGAGGCTGAGGTGGGAGGACTGCTTGAGCCTGGGAGTTCGAGACCACAGTGAGCTATTGATCATACTACTGCACTCCAGGCTGGGCTACACAGTGAGACTCTGTCTCAAAAGAAAGCAAAATAAAAGAAAGAAAGAAGAATCAGAGCACTTCCGTTGATAATAATTGGCAGAGCACTTCTCTTTTCTCCCTAAGCATACACCACCCCTTCTTATTTACTTTTCTTCTTCTATCTTTGTTCCCCACCATCCCCCACCTTATCCCCACTTACTGGTTCTGTCTCTTTAATTTGTCTGGCTAGTTACAGAGACAGCTGAGAGCACAATGGGTACAGTAGTCATTTTATTTCCCTCCAAGTATTGTCTGTGCCCGGAATGAAGAATTACACAGAAGGACATGTTGTGGACCAATTCCCCTGCTTTCCAATCTCCTACGAATGATCCAGCTACTGGGAACACTAAGACATAGTGTTTCATACAGTTCCTTCAGATGACTTCCTGAGAAATAAGTAATATCTGGCAATGTAAACTATTATCTTCCAGTAGGATTAATACAAACCACTTCTAAAGGCTGTAAAGCACTTTATCTTCAAACCCAATTAGATAAAGTGTATACTTGAGGGTAGCATGACAACCTCCTTAAGACTAGGATTGTCAACAGCCAAGGAAAGAGTCAACCCTCTTTCTTTTCGTGCTATTTCAAGTGGGTCATGAGCAACGCTTTCCTAGGGTTATGTCCGTAGACACCTTGATTTCTACCCAGCATCCTTCATGGGCTTCATGTTTAAGAAAGGAATAATTGGATTGTCTGAGAAGAGCCACAGACACTTGTTTGTAGTGTTTAAATGGGATAGGGGCAAAGGACGAAATCATGACCCTGGTAACTTTGTCTACTGGCCTTTCTCATTTACGAGTATAAAATGTCACTGAGGGTTATCATTCTTAGAAAATGTTGCTGAAAAATGTGTCAAGTTAAACTGAGATCTGAAAGTTCTTTTGCATTTTTTTTCCTGATAAACTTCTATAATTTTGTAAATAGAAGCAAATGTGAACTTTTATAAGTTGACCTATTGCCAGAAAATAAGAAATATCAAAAGACCAAAATAACAAAAAGATAATATGCTCACTAAAATATTAGAATCTATTTATTTTCAATAAGTTATTATTGCACTGAATTCCTTTACAGTAGGAAAAGTAAACCATCACTATAAAAGTCCCCTAGATGTTAGTATCTCATAAAATTCTAAGCACAGCTGAAAATGAGGTGTTTACCTATTTAGGTAGATTAAACAATGTTTAATAAATATTAATTTGACATAGACCATAGACATTACCCTGGGTTATTCATGTTGGAATTTTTGGAATAAAGGCCAGATTATTTATCTTCTTCCAATTTGGCTCATATAAATGATTTAAAACGTAAAACAGGCTGGGCGCGGTGGCTCACGCCTGTAATCCCAACATTTTGGGAGGCCGAGATGGGTGGATCATGAGGTCAGGAGATCGAGACCATCCTGGCCAACATAGCAAAACTCCGTCTCTACTAAAAAATACAAAACTTAGCTGGATGTGGTGGCACTTGCCTATAGTCCCAACTACTTGGAAGGCTGAGGCAGGAGAAGCGCTTGAACCTGGGAGTCAGAGGTTGCTGTGAGCTGAGATCCGCGCCACTGCACTCCAGCCTGGGGACAGAGAGAGACTTTGTCTCAAAGAAAAAAAACAAAAAAACAACAAAAAAAAGGTAAAACAGGGTGATAAAGGAAAGGGCCAAGAAGGATACATTTTAAAGGACACGTTTGAAATACAATTTACTTTCGCTAATATCAGACCATGGTCTTGAACTGTGTAATTTTTAAAGACATTTGCAAACATCCTTGCATTTTTAATTCACATATGGAAAACAAGTTCTTATTTGCAAAGGGTACCTGGTCACTTGCTAAAGTTTTACTGCAGTCATAAAGAATATTAAATGTGCTGAATTATTTTTGCAAGTAAATTTCCCAGATTTAAATGATCAGAGTATATTAACTTAGACTTAACAAACCTATGAATTCTTCTTGAATAGATTTCTGCCAGGAGCGAATAATGAAACCTTTAACCAGGAAATGACGAAGCTCCAAATTCTTTTGAGGTTACTGTAGTAAAGTGATTATCCTGGAATATTATAGTGCATGAGCATTACAAAAGAGGTTTAAAGGCACGTGGAGTTTTCAGAACTCATGACATTTTTTCCCACAGAAAATCAGATTCCTGGTCTATTTCCAGTGTTTAAAAGGAAAGGTGAACTGACATTTAGTAGATTACAGGCTTTTCATTTGGTTTGATGACTATTCCTAACATATACCTCAAGTATAGTATTTAAAAAAAAAAACAGTCTGAGTGAATTTTTTTCAGCTATGTCTTATGAGCTGTTTACATAACACCACCACTACCACCACCACCACGCGCGCGCGCACACACACACACACACACACACACACACACACACAGATAGACTGTCTTGGTTTGGGTTAACCTGGTACAGAATATTAGAACAAAACTGATGGAAACATAAAATCAGGCCAATTGTGTGCTCTATTATCTTAATTATATGCTCATTTACGGATGTATTGAAAAGCAGAGATTTATCAGTTAGGATACGACAAGGTAAGACAAAAATTCAACAAAAATGTTACTTAATACAGACACTATGTTATAAGAAATTCAGGCATAGGGCTACAGGATTGGTGAATTCAGTGGCTCAGCATTATAAAGAATGTTTGTATGTGTGTTTTTCCGTCTTTCCATGTCACACAACTGTAAGAAGTGGATCTGTTTTTCCTCCTTCATGAGGAAAGCAGGGCTCAGGGAAGTTAAGACACATGCACAAAGCTACTCAGTTAAGCAGCTGAGCCAGGATTTCAGCCCATTCTGGCTAAGTCCAAAGCTTGTTCCTCTAACCACTCTAAAATCAGGAAATATTACACATTGTAGATGTTTAGCATTATCTAAGGACATGAGGTGATGCTTATTATTGAGCATAATAATATACATAAGCATCCATACAAATAAATCTGCTTATCTTATAACTGTCAACTCCCTGTTTCTGCTATATTTTTTTGTAAATACTCATTGAGATGTTTACCTTATGCTTGAAATAAGGTTATAAATACTTGTAATTTCTTAGGTATCGAATGAACTGAAGCACAAAGGAACCAAACAAAGAATTCCTAATGTTATTCTGCTAGTCTTAAGTGTATTGTGATTATACTAGAATTTCCTGGTTTGTAGCTGGGACTACAGGAATGTGCCACTATGTCTGGCTAATTTAAAAACATATTTTTGTAGAGATCAGTCTCATTCTGTTGCCCAGGCTCTCGAATTCCTGGGTTCAAGGGATCCTCCTACCTCGGCCTCTCAAAGTGCTGAAATTACAGGCATGGGCTACCACTCCTGTCCTAAAACTTACAGAGAGCTTTCTCATCACCATGAGAGAGAGAGCTAGAGTGATAAGCCATTATGTTATTTATCATAATTAACTTCAACACATCAGTGATTGTCAGTCTACTCTTTCATTTAATCATCCCCAAAACTTTAAAGGAGGATTATTTTTATCTCCGTTTTACAAATGGGTGACTCTCTTTAATGCATCCATGTACGGCTGTGCAGGTTGAAGACTCTGCCACTGATGAGCACAGCCCTATATTTTCCACTTCTCTCCTATGCCTCCCTCGCTCCACCTGAGTGAATCTCCTCTGCATCCACTAGAAAAATGTTGTTCATTTTCTGTCTTGAAAGTTTCACTGGAATCACCAACTTAGGTCAGAACAAATATCTAGACGTTGTCTCAAACATTTATCAAACATTTCCTAGGAGCCAGGCTCCGCATGGTGGTTTCAAGTACGTGATTTGCCATGGTCTACACAATCACTCTGAAACAAATATAATTATCTCTCTTTTGCAGATAAAGACACAGGACTCTGGGGGTTTTAACAGCTCATTCCATGACATGCAGCTATTAACAGAATTAGGGGTTATATTCTCTCAACTCCAATGCAATTTCCATTGTGATAAATTAGGGAAGAGATGAGTCATTAGGAGAACAAGGTAACCAAGTTCTTGGCTGACCAGAGGCACTGAGGGCATTGAGATGAGAGTGAAGAGTATGAGATGCTCAGGGGAGGCGCAGAGTGAAGACAAGGAACAATATTGGGAAGGCCAATGACAGACCTTTCCCAGGCATTTGTTTTTCCCAGAATTAGACTCTGCAACTAGGCCACTTCCCTGTCTATCCCAGGGTCATTTGGTGATACCCACATTGGGAAATTGCAAAAACAAGTCCTTTCAACTGTAATCACACTTGATGAACATCTACAAGGAACAAAGAATGTCCTGGTCTATCTCGGTTTGAAAAGAAAAATAAAATCTGAGTTTACAGTTGAAGGGTGTATATTCGGCAGGGTCACGATGCAAGTTATGGGCAAGTCAGTGAACCATGGGCCATCAGTTTTATCACCGTTAAATGCGGGTGGTAAAAAGAAACTATTCTTAATGGCTGGGAATTGTTATTCATTCACATATGGGGACAATGTAGAAATGCCCAAGGCAAACAAGTGTTAGATTGTTTTATTACATTTTTACCCTAAGTTCAAAAGTTATGTATTAATCTTTTAGGTGTAGTTTTGCTCCTCAAAGCCTGGAAGGACACTAGTATTCTGTCCAGTACGATAGAGACTCTGTATTATGTTTTAATGACCAGGTGCACATAGTCTAGAAAATGGTACACAAATGCACCATTACTATTCACATGGGGTAGCCTGTCAGTTAATACGGAGTCTACCCCCAGTGGCCTCCAGGAGACTATTTGGTGTCCTACCTCTTCATTTCCTGTCACTCATATTTCTCTGCAGGGTTGTAGACCTATGTGCCTGACATCAACAAGACCTAGTCCCCTGATGCTTTCATTCTTTAAAATCAACCACTTACATAATAAAGAAACTCTCTTTTTGCCACTATTGATTGAAGCTCTGAGTATAATTTCCAGCCTTCATTAAGATGAAATAGATGAGAGTGAAAAGTAAATTAAAAAAAAATAAAGAGACAGAGAAAACCATTTATTTAGCACTCATTCAAAAGTCAAAAGCTTCCAGCTCTTAGGGAACTTGGTTAAAAAAAAATAAAGTTAACCCATATTTATAATTGAACTGTTATGTGACAGGTATCATCCTAGAAACTAGGGGTATACGAGAAATCAATCCTCTTCAATCCCTACCCTTGGGGAGCTTATATTCTGATTGGAGAAAAAGAAGATATTAAACAAATAATTAAAACAACCACATACAACAAGACAGCTGGTAATAATCACTCAGAAGAGAAATTAAGCAGGGCAATAGGATAGAGATGAAGGGGTAGTGATATTTCATGCCATGGGGTCAGGGAGTAAGGCCATGTATAAAAAGATTCTTTCATTCAATATTTATTGACTGCCTTTGAAGAGCTGGGTACTGTGCAAGATGTAAGATGAATAAGACATGGTCCCTGCCCTCCAGGAGCCGACAGCTCAGTGGAGAGTCTCACCACCTGCTCCATTAGGCAGACAGATTAGAAGTCTCAGGGCATATTGCTGCAGTAACATTGTACACAGTGACCAATTTGAACAGATTGTAAGTATTCCAAAACTCACAGTGGTTTCCATAAAATAATTCTCACTTCAAGTAAACATTTTCAGTTGGTGAGTAACTCTATTTTCCACCGACAGCACTCATATTTGAGGGCTTTCTTAACGCAATGACGACTTGTTTTTCTAATTGGTTGCCAGGGATTGTTTGGGTCCTTATTGAAATGTACTTGCTTAACTCCTCCAAAGCAACTTGGCTGGTTTCTTGTTGTACTGGCAAATGCTGCCTCCTGTACTGAAAAATTTGTTCTTTCTGAAAAATTTGGACTGTCCCTGGATGGTTTTTATTGTGATTAAAGATAAAAAGAAAGAATTATAGATTTACTTTTAAAAAGTGGTAACAGAACAGACTTTACATCAACCAGATTTACACAAATGTAGGCTACATGCTAGATGATGTGCTATTTTATCCTATTTCTATCATGCTTTGTGCAGATACCTGGCCCAAAATATTTTTATTCATGGAGAAGACAGAGAAAAGTATAATTATGGCCAAAATACTAGCTTGTACAAAGCTGTTTTCTTTATTGTGCTTTTAATACAAGCTCCATATGCTTGTACAAGCTTTTAATACAAGCTCCAGTTTTACACAGGTTTGTAATAATACAACATTGTTAACAAACAAACAAAAAAATCATGTGAGAGAACAACATTGAGCAGAGAAG
Source organism: Macaca thibetana thibetana (assembly GCF_024542745.1). NCBI lineage: Eukaryota > Metazoa > Chordata > Mammalia > Primates > Cercopithecidae > Macaca > Macaca thibetana. The sequence continues at coordinate 71,841,451 of NC_065592.1, forward strand.
TCTTTTGTTTTTCTGAAGACAGAGACTTTTTGATAGGGGATGGGAGATCGTATCACACACAGTTGCTCCAGAGTAAAGGAGACAGACTTGCTGATCTCTCTGCTAGCACAGACAAAGATAATCCACTCACTCTACAGGCTCCTTGTTGGCACCTCTTCCTCTTTGCATTCTCACTGTCAAATTCCTCACCCTTTGCCATAGGGGACCCAGGAGAGGAAATTATTTTGACTACGCTGAGATATAAGCACAGGTGGTACCACTTGTTATAAACTTTTCAGTTTTTGTTGGCGCTATAAGCCTACTTTATAGGGGTTGTGAGCTGTTTGTTCTATCAGAGAAAGGGAAGCAAGAGCTTTTGGCCCTCACTGTTGATTGATTGCATTGCGGCTGGTTTCCACAGGCTGCCATCTTGCAGAGGACACATTTCTTCTCAGTGGTGCCCCAGTACAATGGTGCCAACCTGAATTACATACTGGCTGCAGCCAAATATCTTCGTTTCCTTTCTGCTTCAAACAGTGGATTTGGGCAGTTCTTTTTATTCCGTTTTGGAGAAATGTCACATGAAATTTTGAATTAAGTTAAGCTATCATTATTATTATTGCTGTACCAAGGTAAAATCAGTTTGTCATAAATTTTGTCTTTTGCCTACATGTTGGAGTCTTTCTCATTGGTAAAGTTTTCACTGTTGTCATGGCCTTTTACACAGCAGCTCCCACTGCTATGATCATGTCAGCTTTAGGGGTAAATGACAGAGAGGAATTTTGCTATCAAAGTTACTTTCAAAGGTCATGAAAAGTCAATCACTGGATAAGATCAGGAACTTAGTTCTAAATATAAACTCTTCCTCAGCACACGCAAATAATAAAGTCTGCTAAAGTCTAACACTACCATAAAATTTCCCACAGGAACTCTGTTCCTTCCTAAATATTTCATTCTCTAAAGATGTTATTCAAGGTAAAATTTACTCCGTTGAATCTTAAGTAGCTGATTCTAGGGCCTATGTGTATGCCCCACATTTCCTTCGTGATCAGATGCTAACATAAAAGCTTCCATTTTTCAGCTCCGTGAACTTTCATTCACAGAATATACTGCAATTAAGTAGCTTTTTAGAGTAGCCTTCCCAAATAGGAAGGATGTTCCAGTTGTTGGTGGGTTTGGCTTAGGTTATGCAGTTTATTTGTTTGGGTTGTATGTTTTGAACATATGCCCAGGGCTTTTAAAAAGAATGATGGGAACATTTGTACAAATGAAATTGAAAGCAAGGGAGCGGGCATTGCCAACGTTTTAATTATGAACCGAGCAACACATGTACTTATTTGAGGGTTTAAAGAGTATAAGACAGAAAACAGGGAAAGGTGGGGGCACCTGGTGGTCTCAAACAGGATGTCTGCTTTTTCTTCTTAGCAGCCAGGGTAGAAAAGGCATAAAGTCTTTCTACCCTTTTGGATGCCCAAGGATATGGCAAACTGCCTGTGTCCTTTTCCCAATATCCCTCTCGCTTCGAAGCGCTATCAGGACAGGGGGTAAAGTTCTGAGAGAGCCAGAGGGGTCATTTAGGTCAGGTGATCTGAGGGTTCCACCCTTCCTCCTCCTGCAATGCTTCCTTAAGGCCAAAAGAGCCAGCACATCATGGGGTGCTGAACTCGTGTGTGTGTGTGTGTGTGTGTTCATGTCTGTGTCTTATAACCCTGTTTTCTATTGTCTGAGAGGAAAAGTGCCCAACTCTTTGGAACCTCTCTTTTGACAGACAAATTTCCCAGCAACTGTAACCAGAATAGTTGGAGGGTTGTTACACATGACGGCATTACTAAGGTTGGGGTGGTGAACCAAAAGAATTTGGAAAGTTTGAGAAACGGCAAGATGGGGTGGTTGACACACACTTTCTTTTCCTTTAATTTTGAGGGTTTTTTCCCTCTTGCATCTTCAATTCTAGTCAAGTGTATTTCATTCCAGACATAAAATCAAAATCCTCTTCTCTCCAGTCTCTGTGGATTAGGAGTAATTACAAGGTTAAAATAACATTGTCTCCTCCCTTAAAATCTGTAGTTTTATTCTACAGAAGGTTTTTTTGAGGGGTCTCTTTAACTGTCTTTTTATCATGTTATATATGAGATGGCATTTCCAAAGTAGCTATTATGCTGTTCTAATATAATTTAAAGGGCAGGAGATAGCTACCTAAGACTGTCTTTTACATTTAAGCCCTTTTTTTTTTTTTTTAACTGATGGAAAGAGACATATACCAACACAAATAGCTCATGACCAATTCTCTCCCTGAGTATAACAGCTAGAACTAGTGGTTCCCAACTAAAATGCTAAAAACCCCTGAAATGTCCCAGCAGGTTGCTGGGTTTGTTCTACAATGCCCGGTATAAATTTCACGTAATTACAGCTGACTGCTGAAGGAAGCCTGTGTTCTCTGCCGGCTGTTAGGACCTTAGTTATGGCCAGAAGGGTAGTGGGTAGGATTCAAACCTCCTACCAGTGCCAGCAGCTAGAAGCTTTCTTCAGAGCAGGGACAACTGACTGTAAGAAGAAACCAGCTGTGCAGAGCAGAATTATATAGCTTGTAGATTTAGGTAAAATGGTGCCACCTGTGAATTTTTTTTTTTTTTTTCCTTTTAAGAACTACAGAAGCAAGAAAAAGGCAAATCCCAGAAAAAGGCAGCTAGCTTCTTAGGAAATGCCAGAATCTGCTCACGGGATCATTTTCCTGGGAGCAATAAAACAAATCAATAAATTTGAATTGAGTTATCATGGTGGTTTTCAGAATTACCTGAGAAGCTTGCCAACAATTCGGACTCCCAGAAGCTAGCCCAGAGTTTCTGATTCGGGGTCTGGCTCAATCAATGAGTCTGGATCAGCCATAAAATCGGTGTTTTGCCACTTACAAAATTATTAGGAGCCTTAAAAGATATCTCTTAAGGTTCTCCGTGACTTATGAAGTACCATATAAATGTTAATATTTAACTAATATAGTGTGGATACTGTACCTCTTATTTGTTAGGCATTATGTTAACTCTTGGAGAAATCCATGTGTCCTAGTTGTAAATTGATAGTTTTCTATTCTTAGAGTTCACCAAGAATACTTTCTTCTCAAGAAAATGAATTCCTTAACCCCAAAATTACAAGCAATATCTCTTCTCTCTCAGAAGCAGTAGTTTTGTTGTTCCTGATTTAATTCTGAAAATAACACACAAGCATCAAGAATCAAGACTAGTTTCAATTTGCTTCCAAGGAGGAGTTTTAATCTTTGCAATTCTTTCTTTTTTTCTTTCTCTTCTTGTTTTAATCACAGATTTATTTGGGGGTAGGGTGGTAGGAATTTAGGCTAGTTTGATGGCATGGCTTCCTCTTTTAATTGGTCTGCAAAGAATAAAAATCATTAGAGGATGTTTGTATTGTGTTTGGATAAAAAGGGTTTTCCTTAATATGCATGCCTTGCTCATAGCCTACATTCTTGGAATGACTTGATAGTGCATAGTTCACATACCTCACACACAGTGGAGGTTTGATTGAATGAGCAGCGGGATGAATGGGCATACATGAAAACTAAGCAATAAGATATGCTGAAAACACCACAGGCATATATAAAATTTGGACTGCATTTCATGTGTAGTTACTACTTAAAAATGGAATTCAGCCAAAGGATCATTTCTTTTTCACCTATAAAATAAAAGCACTTTCACAAAGAATCCTAGAGCTGGAGAAAAAAGGAAACAACTTTAAAGATAATCTAGTCTAGTGATTTTAAATTGTGCTTTCCAGAGCTATAAAGCAGAGTTGCTCCAACTTTGGCTAAACATTTGAATCACTGGGAGGATTTTTAAAATACAGTTGCTAGGCTGGGCACAGTGGATCATGCCTGTAATCCCAGCACTTTGGGAGGCCAAGGCTGGTGGATCACTTGAGGCCAGGAGTTCGAGACCAGCCTGGCCAACCTAGTGAAACCCCTTCTCTACTAAAAATACAAAAAAATTAGTTAGGTGTGGTGGTACATGCCCCTAATCCCAGCTACTCGGGAGGCTGAGGCACGAGAATCGCTAGAACCTGGGAGGCAGAGGTTGCAGTAGCTGAGATCGTGTCACTGTACTCCAGCCTAAGCTACAGAGGAGACTCTGTCTCAAAATATAAACAAATAAATTAAAATATAGATGCTAGAGTTTTACTCCCAGAGAATCCAGTTCAGCTAGTATGTGTGGGCTGGGCACATATGCTGTAAAAGTTGGTACAGATTCTAGTGCACAACCAGGGTGGGGAACCATCATTCTAGGGGTCTGCAAGTCCAAACATTTGGACTCCTGATCTGATAAATACAAGTATGCTCCCTGGAGACAATATGATAGAATATATTAAATTGGAAAAAAATTGGATGTGCTTGTGCCCTATAGAGTTTTCATTAAGTTCAACAACAACAATGTAATCTAGAAAAATTCAATTATACAGGGTTCTATTATAAACTCTTATGATAGGACATTCTGCAGGTGTACAAGGGATACACAGAAGATTAAGGCCCAATGTTTTCCATAAAGATTTTACAAGGTTGGCCTATGGCAGAAGCGTAGAAAGGAAAAGAGAAAAACAAGTATAAATATAACTTTAATAAAAGGCAGGTGTGCTATGAATGGCACAGGTAAGATTGAATCACAGATGAAATATTATTGCTTTCAGCATTTTCTCTAATTTCTCATCACTACTCTACCAAGCACATATCCGAAAACTGAGCCGTTTTGATATCCATCGTCTTAGAACATGACCTGTTTTTTAAGGGAGTGGCGGGTGCAAGGATTAAAAAGGAAAAGAAAAAATAAAACGGTTGTCCTGTTCCTTCTTACCGCCACTTGATTTAAGGTAGGATATTTCTTAAAACCTGGGACTCAGCTAGCAGGAGGTTTCTCTCAGGGAGAAAAAGTAAAAAGCATGAGTGCCGACTGTACTTTTCAGGACTGCTTCTAGACTGCTGAACCCTTGTGTCTTTGCCAAGGGGGAGGGTAGAGCAGAACATCTGCCTCACTTGATTTGCTTTTGTGCTTCTCTAGGACAAAGACTTAATAGTCAAGGTCATTTCATCTCCTTGCATGGGTAATGAACAAAGCTGAGAGAAGGAAAGAAAGGGAGAAGAAGAAAAGGAGAGAAGCAAGGAAGAAGGAAGAAAGGGAAGAAGGGAGGGAAGGAAGGAGAGATATTGTTAAAAGTTTCCGTCATCTGTTGTTCTTCATATTGGTCTTAACTCAGAATCCTTGGAATGTTTTTGTTCCCTTCCCAAACACAATTATCTGATACGAGAACTTGCAAGATGCGATTAAATAAAGAGGTCTTTCAATATGTGATTAAACATAAGTTTGCATAAATTCCCACTAACTCCATCTACTCCCTGCTTATAACATTTTGCCGTTCCAATTAATCGATCAATACCAATAAACTAGTCATTAAATATATCTCGGAGGTTAGTGCTTTCTATTATCTTTTACCCAATTTCGGCAGAATATTCAGTACAAGAGAGATTCAAAGAATCAGATATTCTAAAGGAAGTAATATTCATATGTGGTAGAGGAATCAGGAAAAAAAAGATGACTTGATGTGATGATTCTTAAGGGATAGGTAAGTATTCAAGAAGTAGGTGATCATAAGAAAACTTTCTGGCTAATAAACATGGATAGTCTTATCTAGACAATGCTGGATATTGGTAGAAAAGAGGTAAAGATTAGAATGGAAAAATGGGCTCAGGCAGCATTCAATTTGTGGTAGATCTTGAATGTTGGTAGAACATTTGCACTTAGTTATGAAGTATGTACTTAATCATGAACCACTGCAGTTTTTTTAGCATGGGAGGTACATAATCAACTTGTGTTTTATTAAGGTTAATTGGGCAGCACGTTGGGGCATAGATTGGGGCCAATCAGGAAAACACTGGGAGCAGAAAAATACACAAAAGATTATTATTGTATTAGTCCAGATAACAGTAGAGATACTTGTGTTGGAAAGATGGGCTTTTGGTGGTAAGCAAAGGAAAGAAAACATGATTTTAAAGAACTGAACACAAATAAGTAATCAAGCAGGAATGGTGCTTCTACATGTATAAAACAAGCACGAACATGAACAGACTATGTAAAGTAATCATACAGTTGGGAAAGAATAGTAGTTTTGCTTTGCCTTTTAAATCTCTCCAAGACTTGTTCAGTGTTACCAGTAATTTTAGAGATGTGGCCAATGAGTTTTGAAAATCAGGATGACTTTCAGTAATATATGTTCCTACAGGAAATAATGTTTACAGGCAAATGAATGCTCTGTTCATCTAAGAATATACCAAGTTAAAAATGCAAATGTCAGCACCAGTTAGAAGTATAAAGGATTTTTTGTCCACTGAACTGATCAAATTATTTTGACTTCTTGTAGGAAAGCATGAAACTTTATAATCATTCTCATCAAAAGTTCTGTGGAACTACGAATCCATTCACTCCTGTTAGACTCTATTATTATTCTTTGTCTGGGACATTTTGGTGTGTGTTGTGATGAGTGAGACTTAACTCTGACCAAACTCTAGGTCATTGTACCTTTCAGCAGAGTCTCAGTAAGAGGCATTATTAATGTGACATCTAACCAGGCCACAGTGGTGTCTAAGCACATGCTATCATATATTGCAGCAGGCATTTTTTGAGATCTGCTTATAGTGCAGGTTCTGGGCTTAGTGGTGACGAGAAGAGTGTGAAGACACTCACATTTTAATAAGATGCAATTATACACAATAAAAATACAGAGAGATAGGCAGAAAGAAGAAAAATAAAAGAATGAGAGGCCAGCAGCAGGGGAAATTCATTCTGTTTAGTGGTCTATACAGGAAGCTTTACAAAGACAGTAATGTATCATGTAAAATGTGTAAATGACAACCAGTTCATTTCCTCTTTCTCTCTTCCTATTTCTATCCTTCCCTTCCTTCACTTTCTGAAATACTTATGAAGTGCCTATTGTGCTTAAAGCTCTATGATAGGAGCTCTAGGTTAAAATCAGACATGAATCCTGCTCTCAAACAACTGTGAAAACATTACATTGAGTATGTACACCAAGTAGAAATTAAATGATCCAACACAGATTCTTGTTTTCTGGTTTCTTGTTGTACTGGCAAATGCTGCCTCCTGTACTGAAGAGAATTGTTGTCTTTGCAGTGAAAAATTTGGCCATGTCCCTCCTGAGTATGATTTTTATTTGATTTTTAAGAGAACCGAAGGATGGTCTCGATCCTGACCTTTATTTTCGGCCTCCCAAGAAGTGATAAGGCTTGAGCCACTGCGCCCGGCTGAAGAAACTGTTCTTTCTGAAAAATTTGGACTGTCCCTGGATGGTTTTTATTATGATTAAAGAAAGAATTATAGATTTACTTTTAAGAAGTGATAACAGAACAGACTTTACATCAACCGGATTTACATAAATGTAGGCTATATGCTAGATGATGTGCTATTTTATCCTACTTCTATCATGCTTTGTGCAGATACCTGGCCCAGAATTTTCTTATTCATTGAGAAGACAGAGAAAAGTATAATTATGGCCAAAATACTAGCTTGTACAAAGCTGTTTTCCTTATTGTGTTTTTAATACAAGTGTAAGACAAGCACAGAGGTATAAGACAAAGAGAAAACGTTAGAAAAGTAGCTGAAATATAGTAGTCTTGATGCCTTGCTATATTCACTGTTTGAAAACTGTTACTGAATGCACAAGGAAACACCCCCAGTTACTCATGGGGACACTGCTGCATATGGGAAACAAAGCGAGATCTGGAGACAGTGAGATCCTGGCTCAGGATACAACCACCAACTTGCCACTGGTCATTTATAATCCCTGAACTGCACAGGAATACACTCCCTGCAACATGAAAATCAACTTGTGGTATTTCACTTCTCAGTGAGTTTCTGGAAATCGTCCTCTGAAACCCTGTTAGAAAGAACCTTTAAAAATAATTTCATGGTTCTGTGTTAGCGCTTTCTTGCTAAAAATGTGAAAGCTAAAGTTGGTTGGTGGACGCAGAAGTCTTACTAGCTTTGAAAACCTGCTGTGCTTTGTGTTTTACTCTCATTTATTTCTCTCTTCCTAACCATTGAATCTTAAAGCACATTCTTTCATTAAGGAGATTCAGCACCCTCTAGAGTAGTGGACTGTGAGTCATTAACAGCCTGAAGCATGTCCGAGTCTTGAGAGATAAGAGTCAGGCTTGTACAAATGAAATTTTAAACAAATGCTGCAGTACTTTTGTATCTTTCTCTTAAACAGTACAAATTTTGGTTGACTATGGAAATAATAATATTGAAGCTTAAAATTTAACTTCCTTCACAGGTGATGTCTCATAATTTGACATTCTACAGATACAGAAACAGAGTTTTCCTTCTTTCAAAGAATCCTGTTACCCCTCCTAAGAACTATCTCTGATTCATTTCATTGTGTTCCCCATTCTTGTGCCATTCAGCAAAATGGAGCCTGCTTCATCAGTTTTTGGTCTCTGTAGAGTGTTCCTTTATTCAGTGATTAATTACTAGCTTTCTGGTGACTTCTTAATCTTTTCCTGTATTTTAAAATATTCTTTCACTTCAGAATTTTCTTACCTAAGATACAAACACTAAGTGGGACATAAGTAACTGCAGTTGCTTTCCTCCCTAATTAGCTTTGCCTTTCCTACTGAAGATATAATTTTAAAAATGTATCAAAACCCATAAAAGTGAAAACTTTAAAACAAACACTAGGCAATTTGTTTCCTCAGTGAAACAAATTTAGAGGTTAAGGTGACAGAAATGTGTTTAGACCTCACATAACTAATAATGCACCCATTTATGTTAGCAATAGTTTTATTTTTAAAAAAGGCTGCAAAATGTACAGATAGGTGGCCTCTAAATGTTTATACTAAATAGAATGAAAAAACAAAACTCATACACAATTTTATTGTTAGGAAACACTGAAATCCACTGCTTAATGTATGCATTAATAGGGCTTCTTGACAAATCACCTGTTAAATTTTAGCTGACAGCTTGTCATATATTAATTATAAATAATTGCAATATATGGCTATCATAATGCATGCAACAAAAAAAAAAACAGGAAAGGTAATTAGAGTATATCCTTTGTTTTCTCCCTTCACTTCTTGCTCACAAGAAAAAAATGACCCAGTGTTTCACTTGGGTTGGGATAGTGCCAATGGTTAATGGAATGCCCCCGTCTACTAAAGAATTTAATGGGAATATCCATTTGTCACAGTCGCATGCTGTAATCTCCAGTAGCAGAGCCAATAGAAAATAGCATCGTACCATAACGTCCTCTACACACTGCAGGTGAGGGTGAAATGCAGCAGCTGAACAGAGCAGTCAGTGGAGGAGGTCTGGCTTTTCTAGGCCTTTCTTTATGAAAGATGTGGGTTTCTTTACTTAAAGAGGACAGTGCTGCCTAACAGCAACAAGAGATGCTGCCTTGAAGAAAAGGAAAGTACATTTTTTTCACATGGGAAAAGAAAGCATAAATGATTGCACAGCATGTCTCAAAATCTTTAGCTGCCTCCTTGTATATGGGAAGCCCACCTGTTTGTAAAGAACCTTTGAGTAGTAGAATTAGAACAGGTGATTTCAATCATCAACTAGTTCTGAGTTTGAGCTTTCAAATCTGCAGAATGGGAGTAATAACACCTAAGCATGCAATGTTACTGGTAGAATCCATAGAACTACATGGGTGAAAAAATTTAGCATGGCACCTGAATTATTATCTTTTCTTCTTTATAATTGAATTTGAATGATAGGGTTGTGTGACTGCTTTATTTTTTATTTTTGAGAGAGTCTGGCTCTGTTGCCCAGGCTGGAGTGCAGTGGTGTGATCTCAGCTCACTGCAACCTCCACCTCCTGGGTTCAAGCAATTCTCCTGCCTCAGCCTCCTGAGTAGCTGGGATGACAGGCATGTGCCACCACGCCCAGATAATTTTTGTATTTTTAGTAAAGATGGGGTTTCACCATGTTGGCCAGGATGGTCTCGAACTCCTGACTTCAGGTGATCTGCCTGTCTTGGCCTCCCAAAGTGCTAGGATTACAGGCGTGAGCCACAGCACCTGGCCATTTATCTTTCTTTTTTTTTTTTTTTTTTTTTTTTTTTTGAGACGGAGTCTCGCTCTGCCGCCCAGGCTGGAGTGCAGTGGCGGGATCTCAGCTCACTGCAAGCTCCGCCTCCCGGGTTCACGCCATTCTCCTGCCTCAGCCTCCCGAGTAGTTGGGACTACAGGCGCCCGTCACCGCACCCGGCTAGTTTTTTGTATTTTTTAGTAGAGACGGGGTTTCACCGTGTTAGCCAGGATGGTCTCGATCTCCTGACCTCGTGATCCGCCCGTCTCAGCCTCCCAAAGTGCTGGGATTACAGGCTTGAGCCACCGCGCCCGGCCCATTTATCTTTCTTATGTGCCAGTTCTGTGTTTGGCCAAAGCAAGCTACTGAGAAATGTTGTATAACTTAAATTTGAAAAACACTCTCTGAAATAAAAATAGTAATACTTGTAGAAGTGAATATTTAAGTTATTTGAGGACTAAAACTATTAATTATTGTTTCATTTATGTATTTAGTAGTAAGTTAATAAAGTATGTTAGACATAAGCTAACACCTATAGGAAAGGGTCTCAGATATTAGTTTTAGTGTTTTATGAAATTTCTCACTACCTTCAGAACACGTCACTTGAATCTATGCTGTGTTTCTCCATTTAGCTGCATTTAATAAAAACCACGGTAGTCCTCACAAAGAAAATATGATTAGCAACAATTTATTCCATACCTTGGTTAATAATTTATCATCACTATACAAGTGAAAATATTGGATTTGAAGTCAAACAGATCTAGGTTCAAAATTCTAGCTTGGCCACTCACTATGTCAGCTTGGCCAAATGACTTATCCTCTCTTGTCCTGTTTCCTCACTTACATAATGGGGCTAATAATACTTAACTGGTGAGGCAGTTAAGATTGGAAATGAGGCAGTGACTTTCAAACTTTTAATCACTAGCCACATGATCAAAAAGGAAGTTTTGCCAAAAAAAAAACCAAAAACAAAAAAACAAAAAAACTTAGTACATATAATGTACTCTGTGTTTTTTCCTACTTTTCTTTCATTTCAGAAATTGTTTATGACCTACTAGATTTGCAACCCACACAAGGTCATGATGTGCCTTTTCAAAAACGGGTGAACTATATAACATGCTTCGCACGATGCTTAGTACATAATACAAGTGTAACAACTGATTACTATTATTGTCATCATGATTATTTTTAGTCTCCTGTTAGGATGCCTCATGATAAATGAGAATAAATCTTCCAAGTACTTCTAGGAACTAACTCCTTTGGATGGGGTCCAAAACAGACTCATACTCATCGTATGCTGAATTATGCACTAGAGGGGGGTGTGCTATAGCAAAGCTCCTGTGTGCTATTTATCACAGAATGTTAGAGCTGGAAGGGAACTAAGAAAATGTCTTGTCCTATTGCTTCATTTTTCCTTCATGTAAGTATTTGGAGTTTTTAAATATTCTATATGTATTGCTCACTGATAAGTTGGAAAACTGGCTTCTTTGATCCAGAATGTGGAGGTGATGAACAGTTGGTGGGATGGAGGGCACTGGATCATGATATCTGAGTTCTTGTCCTGCTTCTGGCACCAAATAGTTGGATGATTTTAAATTCTCAGGGTCTTCGTTTCTTTACCTGCAAAAATGAGGTAATTTCAACAAAAGATTAGCCTGCTTCTGATGTTCTTTGACTTAAAATTTCCAAATGGCAAACCAGTCCAGAAGTTTAATAGATGCTGCAGCATTAGGACACTCTTTTGTTGTAAATCTGCTCTGAATATATTAACACGTGTGTAGCAGGCTGCAGTCTCACTTCCATTACTGCTCAGATGAGCAGAGAAACTTTGGCTTCTCTATTTGCTGTACCTCCCGTTCTTCAGCAGCATCACCCTGAATAATTCTCAGTCTCATTCGTATAATAATAACTCAGACTCTGCAGTCACCTTAACCCATCCCTACTTCTTTCTCTAAGATGTTTGGTTGCAGTAGGGACAAGAACATCTAGGACTTCACAGTGTCAGAAAAGTTGCGCTTATGCCATTTACTTGTACTGTCCTCTGCATATCCCCTGATTTCTGGGTCCCTTTTCTACTTGCTTGTTGCTCTCCTTGGTAACAATCATCACTGAGTTTTCGAGCTAGTTTAAATCGCTACCAGTGGTGTAAGATGATATTTCCTCAACTATGTTCCCAGATAGCAGTCAGATTTACCAGCTGGGTTCTTCTTAAATGAGGTCAGATCCGCAGGCAGAGGGATACATTTCTTTCCCACAAAAGTAACAGCAAAGGAATATTAGGGGTTTTAAAACTTTCTGTTTCTCTAACATGCAACTTTGGATGAAAGTGGGATTGCCAGTTTATGGGGGCGCATGTGGCAATGAGAAAGCCAAGTTGGAGTTTACATCTTGGGTGGAATCACCTGTGGGGAGGCTGAGATTTCTGGATCCATCCTTAGGTCACAGGGGGCAGGTGTCCATCATCCCTGCACAGCTTTTCAGCTGCTGTGAAATCAGAATGATTGGAGGGTAAACCTAGCTTGGAGGCTTGCACAGGAATTGATTTCTTCCTGATTTTCACTATGACGCTAACCATAAAAAAACAAAAACAAAAAACCAAGAGACAATCATGCCAGGATGCTCCTCCCCCACCCCCAAATTGCTAGAAAACTGAACTTCGTTTAGCGAGATTCTTTTAAAAAATATGTGACTTATTTTTGGAGTACATAGGGGGCAGAGGATTACTGACCAATCCTTTGGTGGCTTTCAACAGCACAGCATGCAGATGGTGGAAATAAATGGGCAGCTTGAGAAAACAGTCAGGATGCTGGATCATTAAGTCAAATCTAAGGGGGTCTGTTTACGTTTGCTCTTTCAAAGACAGCCTGGAGTCTGCAGGAATAAGTATTGTGTGTATGTGCTGGCCTGAACATAGAATGAGCAATCGAGGTGGCTGGTGAGCTCTAGCTTTACTTTATTTAACCGTTCTGACCAAGTTTCTAATAAATTTTGATGGGCCAACTGCCAATGGTGGCTTCCAGCTGCTGACTTTTTCCACATGTTGGAGATCCTGTGAGTAGCGAAGAAGGTTAAAATCCATCTCTTAGCTAACAACACACACAGTGCACCTTAGTCACCTTGGGTTGTGTGGATGAAGAGTGCATAGCCCAACAACTGGGTGCTTGTCTAGGGAAGAGGGTGTTATAGTGTCCTTCAGAGAAGCTGAGGAGCACTGCATTTCCAACATCATAAAAGCAAGTGGCACGATAGCAAAACAAGTTATCACACTAAGATTTTGGTTCAATACTTCCCTGCCTTCCTCGTTGCCTTCAAAGTGGATCCTACAAGCATCCCCGAAGGAGGCTGCCAAGGTGAACTGGGGCGGACACAAACTGTGTTTCATTAAAGCACGTTCCTTATATTATTATCACTGCTGTGAAGAGGGCGCGACCAGCATTTTTTCCTCCTTTGCGCTGGGACGCAGAGCAGGAAGCGCCCGGGTGTGCATCTCTTAGGAGATGAGTGAATCTGTTGGAGAGGGTCTTTTCTGGCCTGGTGGATGAATGCTGGGGAGTGACGTCACCCCGCCCCCTCCTCTGGTGTGTGTGTGTGTGTGTGTGTGTGTGTGTGTGTGTGTGTGTGTTTGTGTTGCCTCCTTCACCCACCACTCCTGCCTGCCCCTCCTTCATCCAGCTCTCTGGCCCTTTCAGTGGGTCAGTGGTCCAGATTCAGGGATTCGCCAGCAGGCGCAGCGGGCCCAGCTCTCCCCGCGTCCGGGCGCACCCACACTCACACTCACGCGCAGGCAACGCGCACACACAATCCCCCAGCGCTGGAGCACAGCAATACCGTGGGATCCCCAGCACGTTACGAGGATTTTAGAAATCACCCAGACAAGGAAACAAAGAGAGAAGCCTTTCCAATTACTTTCCTGGGCTTTTTTGTTTAATTTCCCCCACCAAACCACCTCGTCTGCAGCCGTAACTACCAGGTTCACGCCAGGTCCAAAGACTGGGCTGGGCTGGCCACCCCACCTCCCGGCCCTTGACTCTGTTCGGGCCCTTTCCCAGGCGTCGCCTCGCACCCCTCTCCCCCCACGAGCCTCAGTTTCTGGTTACCTCGCGTGCGCTTCACTTTTGGGGGGAAGAAGAGAAGAAGGGGAGGGAGGCACCGAGGGGGGCAGCCGAGTTGCTATTTGTGGCCAAAGAATCCGCTTTAAAAGAAGAGGCAGCAGGAAGGAGGAAACAGGAGAGGCGGAGGGAGGAGAGGAGACGCGGCCCCGGACCCCCCAGCCGCGAGCGGCGGAGCATCGAAGAGCGGGAGGAGGAGGAAAAGGAGGAGGAGGAGGGAGAGGAGACAAACGGCGGCGGCGGCGGCAGCGGCAGCGAGAGAAACGGGCGCCGGGCGAGCAGGAGGAGCGAGAGGAGGAGAAACCGCCGCGGAAGCCGCGGGCTCAGAAGGGCCAAGAGGACGGCCCGAGAAGAGGAGGAGGAGGCGGAGGAGGAGGAAAAGGGGGTAGGGGTGGAGGGAGGGCGGGGGGACGCGCTCCCTTGGATGCTGGATTTCGGGTTTTTGGACTCACTCGCTGACTCTCTTCTACTTCCTCGCTCTGGACTGGGCTGGCCGCACGAGGGCTGGGCGGCGGCGGCGACCAGGGGGGCTTCCGCGGCAGCGGCCGCTGCTCCGCGGGATTAAATTGGCCGCCCGGAGGCGGCGGCGCGGGCCGGCGCCGGCTGCGCGGCCGTGGCAGGGCGCGAAGGCGCTGGAGGAAAGTGCTGGTGGCGGCGCGGGAGGCGGTGGCGGCTGCTGCCCAGAGCCAACATGACCAGGTAAGTCCCTGGAACTGACCCCGTCCGCCCCGCTGTGTTCTCCCCTCTGGCTGCTCGGGAATCGCCCTGCGCGCAGCTCCGGCTGCCGGCGCCTCCCCGGCCAGAGCGACAAGCTCCCGCTTCCGCGAGCCCGGCGCCCGGGCAGCGGAGCGCACAGTTTGCTCCTCTGAACCTCCTCGGGCAGAGGTCCTCCCCTGCAGGGTTCACTTCTCGCCTGAAACCTTAGACCCGGGAGAGAGGCGACTCTAGAGAATGGGGGTGTCCGGGTATGTGTATTTGTGCGACCCCCGCTTTCTCCTCCTAGGGTGGGCGTAGTATTGGGGGGGAATGGTGGAGCAGTGGGGCAATGCACCCTTACCCAGGGATCCTGCCACCGCCTTTTTTAAAGGCAGGGATTACTGTTTTAAGGAGGGCTGATTACGGTGAGGGGGCGATTTCTTTTTCTTTCTTTCCTCTGAACTAGTGGGGAGAAGGAGAAATAACAGGAATCAAAGTCTACGCAGCTGCCATAGAGGAGGGGGATTGTTTGGGAGACCTTTCCGTGGCAGAATCAAAGCTCGTAGTTCAGCTGCGGGAATCTGGTGCACTTAACACACACATTCATTCCGTAGGGAAGGGGACGCATCATTTGTAATGAAGAGGCAAAGTTGTAGGAAACAATTTAAAAAGAAAGCCACGAACAAACCAAAGATTCTTTGCTTTCCTATAGATTTATTGTAGCTTTTATGTAGGTGTGTAGAAAACTTGCATTGCTTCTCTGGACGTTGATTTTCATTTAAAAACACAAACATGTGAAGTCAGTTTTTAAGTCTTAGGCTTAAAATCTCGAACACCAAGTGTGAGCTTGGCTTTCACTAATTGGGTGTTTCAGAATTCCAGATAGTAGTTCCATTCTCCAAAACCAGGACTATCACAATCCACTTGTATTGTTTCCAGTTCGCCTCCCAGTACGCTACTTGCCAAATGTCTCTTGTTTTCTAAAATTCTCAGAGTAATCCCCCAGCCTCATCTACAGTTTGCACCTTAAGTATCTAGGAAGATTCCTGAGGGATCGTTCTCCTTGTATTTCCTATTAAAGTTATATATATATATACATGTATTTACATGCCCAAAGACACAGTGCCAGTGACTTAACAGAGTGTAGCTAACACATTTTGAACCTCTGAAAGGCTAGTAACTGCTTATGACTGGAGATAGATTTGCTGTTAGATTTACTGAGCTACAAATGTGGACTTTACCCTTTGGTGTGTTCTTTTCTAACCATCCTGTAGCACGTCTGTGGGGAGTTAGTTCAATCACAGATACTTCTGACCATTTTGAGTATTTTTTCTCTGTTTCAAAGTGCACACACCAACCACTCAACTTGAGTAAAACAAGGATGATATACCAAGACTTGAAACATTCTGATGTAAAGGGATCTGTAGATGATAATAACTTAAGATTAAGTTGTATATGTAATATAATAATATCCAGTAAAAGACTTAGTATCTTACTTACTTTGAATATATATTCTGTTTTATGCTACAGACACTATAGCAAAAAGAACACATTTTCAGTGCTCCGTGTCTGACTTACGGAAACAGACATCCTAAATGGACAGTGAAATTTTCCCTACCTCCCACATTCCATAATTATGTACTGTACTTTGCTTTTCAATGGAGCTAGCAATTCTGTGGCAGATTTCTTAAATTCACCCTCATGCTATCAGCTATTATTGTACTTTCAAAGTGTGAAATTGACAAGCTGGTCAGTTTCATGAATTCAGCTGTCAGATTGTGTCCAGTTAAAAATTGCTAAAAGCTGTAAATGTGCCTGCCTGGAATTTTCTTTTGTGAAGGAAGGACAGCAAGGGGATGGGGGATTAATGGGTGTTATTAATTGTAGATCTTTTAAAATAGGTGCACTCCAATGTGAGTTGTATCACTGGCTGTTATTGGGAAATACGTTTAGATTTTTACTCCTGTAAAAGTGGCATTCAATTTTTATCTGTATCTTATTTTAAATAGTACTTTACACAGAAATCATCTGTTCTTATAGCCCTTAGTAATATATAATAGGAATAAGATTCAAAGAGGAACAGTGTCTCTCTCAAATATATTTTAATATAGTTGAGTAATGTATTACTTTTGCATGACATGTAAAGAGGTGGATGAATTAAACGTTTCATTGTGTAGGTTATGTAACACAGATTCTTCTTGGGCCAGAGCAGTTGTGCAGTTACTCAAGTAATGAAATGCAGCAATTTATTTTAATATATGTGCATTAGAGTAGATAACCATAGATGTAAAACTGCTTAAAGTATTAAATACAGTGATTTGATTTGCCTTTTAAGATGGACTCTTATTTAAATCCAGAATATCTCAAAGTCTGGAACTAAGAATTGGAATCCCCTCATCTGCTGCTATTTGCTAAGCCACTAGGGGCCTGTATAACTGTTCTTATATCCAGGAGGTATCCTGGTATGGCATATGCAAAGCCTTCCTAGAGAGACATTAAAAAAAAAAAATCACGTAGGCATTCCCCCCAAGTTTTTGTTTTTTCCTTTTTAATACATTAACTCATACTCTGATGCTAGTTATAGACAATGATTGAAGACTATTTCAAGAATTTTATTTAGGGCTTCTCTGACACTATGATTTTCATATAGAGTGTGAAAAATAGAAAAGAGAAAAGGTATTGGTGCAAATTCATATGTGATTCCAGTTCTCAGTGTATGGCAAAGATAAACAAGAAGGAACATTAATAACTTTTCTTTATTGGACTGATAAGGATGTCATTTGCATAATGTAGGGTTAAAAGATAAATGAAGCAGAATTACTTTAAGGGAAGTATAGGCATAGATTGATGATGTGATTAAACTAGCTTTGTAAGCGCTGTACAAGTTTGTATGGAAAGAGAATCTGAGGCTGTGACCACAGTTTAGTCAGCACTTGAGGGACCTGGACTGAAGACGCACTATACATTCTTAAGTGTCAGTTTCACAGATTTGAAATCGACCAGCCATGGCAATCTTGAGAGACATTAGGCAGTAAGGTCAAGTATACTTAAACTGTTCTTTCGTTGATTTTCAGTTTTTCAAAGTGACAAGGGTGACTATTTGTAAAAGAGTACCCTGTAAGTATTTGCATATTAGATTTCCTTCAGACCAAACTTGATTTATCAAACCATTGGACAATTCTATTTTTAAAAGGATTCTATGCATAAATAAGAATTCATTAACACAATCACATATGAAAAGTGTCATTTCAAGAAAGGTGACTATTTCAAAGATGATTTCATTTTAAAACTATCCTTCCTTAGTTTATCTTTTATTTTAAAACCTTCTTTAGTTTCATTGTGTATTTGCAGATAGTATAAGAGTCAAGTGTGTGTGTGTGCTCGTGTGCTCTAACTTGTGATCCTAGGAGCATCAGGCTTAGGTTTACACTTAAAATATCTATGCAGATAACCTTTAATGGTGGTACCTTTTCAATTCCCAACAGTTTCTGGGAATCTCGAAAATGAACTTTACGTTTTATGTAGTGTACTCAACTTAGTGGTCACAAAATATACAGGATTTGTGTTACATGCCCAGATATAAGAAGTGCTAAATATAGATATAATTATCCAGTTTTCCCAGAGTATTCAAAGAATGCTTTACTTTTTCCTATGTTCTTAAAGTGACAACAGTTACATGTGATTTAAGCCAAATTTATTCTGAATCTCTTTTGGTTTTATAGAGTTATTTACCTTTTTTTGTTGTTATTTCATCTTCTTACTGTTCAGTTTCTTTGAAAAAATCTTGTAGGAAAGCTACTTACTTGTGACGGCAAAGAGGCAGCTTGCTGCCTCAAGCAAAACCAGTGTTTTAAAACATTCTTTTTTATATTATCAGTGATTTGCCAAGAAAGAGCAAAGAGAAGAGTTATTCTCTCTGTGAACTACAAGATTGAGAATTCCTATATAACACATCAACTGAAGAAATCTGATAATGTGGAAGAAGACTGCTTAGAAGGGATTTGTTAGTAAATTTCATTTTAACAAGCATCACTTGTTTAAGCTTCTGTAATTTCATGGCATAGTGACATTTCTACCAAAGGATAGGTTTGTTTGGGATACATTTTCTATATGGGTAATCTCATTTGCTTCTAATTAGTAGTTGGTAACACTTATTAAAATGTCATGCTTGGCTTACATTTATTTCCATAAAGTGTCCAAATTCTCTCCCTTTTTTAAAAAAATAAAAATGCA
Source organism: Macaca thibetana thibetana (assembly GCF_024542745.1). Taxonomy (NCBI): domain Eukaryota; kingdom Metazoa; phylum Chordata; class Mammalia; order Primates; family Cercopithecidae; genus Macaca; species Macaca thibetana. Next base: position 71,860,569 of record NC_065592.1, read on the forward strand.
TTTCAGCTTTCCACAATTAAGCCCTTAAGATAGCTAAAAGAATATATGACTTGTGCTTCCTGATTGTTCATTATATGAAATTATAGCCTCAGATGTAAAAGTTCAGCATTTTCTTTGCGTCATAAGTCTTGGGAAGGTCAAAGAGCAAGTGCTTATATGTTACAACAGTCTCTGACCTAATGTAACCTAAATAATAATGTCATCACAATGGCGCTAGACTGGAGAATTAATGAAATAGAATTCTTACAAAACATAGTTCACAAAATTACATTTAAGACCTGTGTCTCTCATTTCCCCCTTAATATATTACCCATTTGCTTTCAAGAAATCAACAGCTTACATTTTTTTCTCAACATTTTATTTATAAAATATTTTTAAGACTTAGACATTACGTACTTTACGTATTACATCTGTGTGTACTGCCACACTCCTCGAAGCGACTCACAGGAAAAAAAAATGGACTGAAACAATGCCTGCAATGCCTCCCTCCTCCCTCACAAAATGATTAATTCTGTATCTTCCTGTTCATGATTTTTAGTTTGATGCTAATACATTTAATAGGACCATATTAATACTATTCAGTTTGCCTGTGACATTTCGAAAATTAACAAAAGGGGGAAAAAAGAGAGAGACAGCAAAACTGAGCTTTTTCATGGCTTTTTAACCTCTGCTGTCCTTCAAATCAAATCCCTTTGTGTCATAGATGAGTAAACTAAATGAAAAAGATGACAATTTGGAAAGCTAAGACAGCTCATTCTGTCTGTAAACTAGTAGGTCATGTATACCGGCAGGCAAATAGTATTGAGACAACTTATGTCCTTCCCTCTTCACCTTCGACAAGCAAGCCTTGCTGTCCTTTGTAAATGGCTGCTTTTAGGTAGCGGGTCCCCACTTTGGCTCCTCCAGCATTTACAACAAAATGTAAGAGCCAAAGCAGCCATCTGAGTCAAGGCTTTCTCTTAGTTCTTTGAACTCATTGATCAGAAAGGCTAAGTTTGCTTCTTCCTTGACATTCAGATAACAATGTCAGGAGCATTGTGACCTTTGCCACATGGCTATTTACTAGATTTAACTCTTGTAACTCTGTCAGTTGCATGAGATTGATTAAATTTATAAATTCTCAATTGTCTTTTTTTTTTTTTTAATTAACATCCCTTGAGCTATGTTCTTTAATGTAGCAGTAGCTAACTAAATTGAGATTTGGGAATTGTATTTAGGAAAGAGCATTTCTCAGTACTGCTTTGGGGTTTGGAGAAATTGTACTTTCAAATACATAAAATGATCCTCTATAATGATTGGATCACAAGTAACAAGAGACATCTTTTTTTTTTTTTTAAGCCATCAGTAGATGGATTTCATTTATTAACTAAAAAGGTTATATTAGTAATGATTTTATAAATGGTTGGAAATCAGTTATTGTTAATTCTCATTTAACCATGCATGCATATAATACATATTAAGATGATGCTAAAGAATTGCAAAATCTTGACCAGTTTCCTTTCTTTTTAGGCTACAGTGAAAAGAACATTCAGTTCTTCTTACAGGAAGAACTAAATTTATGCCTCAGTTCTGCCACTTATTATCTGTGAGATCTTGGAGGCAATGATAAAACATTTCAGAATCTTAGTTTCATCGTCTGTAAAATGGAGGGAATAACCTTACATGTAATGAATATCCAGTTTGGTTATACATATTTATCTTATTTTCTATTTTAAATTTAGGTAATTCTTGAATGTAGAAGTCATGTAATGAACATAGTATATTCAAGAACACTAGTTCCTATGATACAGTTCTGTTGTCTTCAGCTATTTGTTAAAAGTTATTGCCACCTGACTTAAAAATTAAGATCTGTGGGATATGGATGTTTTGTCTACATTTATCCTGTTGGCATTCTGTGTGTACTACTATAATTAGTGTAGTTGCTAGAACTATCTTTTTCTGCTTAGCACATTTATTAAAGGCTGTACATATTAGCGTGGCATGGTATGCTTATCTTAGCCTTTAAAGCAAAAGCTAGAAATAATTTTACCTAGAATGCACAAAGAGAACATTTCTCTTTAAGTCTAAATTTTACTGATATATTCCTGAGGATATTTGATTTGGAGTTTCAGTTTGGGGGAAGAAATGTTTAGAAAAGCAGTTAATTAAAATACTGAAGCAGAATAAGTGCCTTTTTTTAAATTTAATGGTAGTACATCTTAGAAAGCTGCTTAGACTTTTGGCCAGTGCAGCTGTCCTTCCCTGAAATATCAGGTTTCAAGAGCAATGATGGATGGTGGGTGCCTGTAGCCAGTTGTGGGGTTTGCTCTGAGGTCAAATGTATTGATGGAGGCAAGGAATTTACTGCCTTCTGTCTCCCTAAGATTCACCAGTAGAATTTTACAGGGAGAAATTAGACTAGACACATCAAATGCTGATCCAGTGTCTGCTTATAGGTCAACAAGACATTTGTTTTCAATGTTTAAAATAAAAATTTTCTCTGTCTTTCTACCTACTGGCCCATCCCAACTAAAGGGACATTTTGAGTATGCTCTAATGATTTCTTACTACGTGAGTAGATACTGGCCTCCCTGTGAAAACACATTCCAACTACTTGTAGTAGTAACTTAAATATTATTAGAGAATTTTAAGAGAAAAACCAATTGAGACTTCTCTGGTCAAAATAGCTCATTATGATTTTGTAGATACATTGATTAATGTCTTATTTTAAAAAGATCTATCAAGATTATTTGGCTAGCTAGAAATAAGAGTAGTTTGTTGGATGTATCTTAAATATTCTAAATCTACTTACTGGCCAGGTAACCATTTTTGCTTTTCTTGGGGAGGGGGAAGAAAAGAGGCAACTATGTTTTTCTAGAGGAATAAAATATTGGAAGCATCTTCCATTGGAAATATGCCATGGATGGAAGTTGTTCTTTGTGAGTTACTTCTTTGACACTCACTGTCTTCATCAACATGGAACTCTATCTCCATTTGATGTTTGGCATCTATGTCTCCATCTCCATTCTAAACTCTTTTATTTTCATTTTATCTATATCCCCTTTCAGGCGGCTGTCTGTACTGTCTCCTGCCATATCTCCATCAACTTCTCATAGAAACAATAATTTCTACATAGATAACCTTCAAAATAAATTTCCTCACTTGTCTCTGGAGTTCCAGACTTGCATTTCTATCTGCTTGTTACATGATTGGGAAATGGGAGGCTCTCCTGTATCCCAAACATTGTATTTTGTAAACCCAAAATATTATCTTCCATCCATATCTACTTCCCTTTTCTTCATACTTCATCTGAGTTATCCCTTGATTAGAAACCTTGGTATTATCCCTATCTCTTTTCTTCCTTTTATTCTTGTCCTCAGGCAATTTTGTAGATTCTGTTCCTGTAACCTTTTTACTTTATTTCCTTTCCATTTCTACCTTTCCTATGTGTTCCGCACTCCATAGACAGCTTCTTATGTGGTTTTTGTGTTTTCTCATTTCTCCTGTTTGAGTCTTCCTAATTTTTGCTTTATGAAAGGCAAATTTACTCAAGTCTACTTGATCAAGTGCTCAATACTCAACACAGCCATCAGAGCCCTTTGCAGTCTGCTCCCAAATTCCATGTCCAGCCTTCCCCCTCGCCATAGCTCTGTGATACTCTGCTCTTGTGCAGTATCACATTCCCTGCAGTCATTGAGGAGGCTGTGCTTTTGGGCACCTCTTTGGTTCTACCAATACTGTTCCTGGAAGCTTCTTTCTCTTACCAGCTGTCCTCAATTGTATCCACTGATATCCTATTATTCTCTCATTTTCTAATGCTCAGCTCAAGTGGTATTCCTTTTATTTGAATTGAGTTGAACTAAAGAATTTTGGGCCAGGCGCGGTGGCTCACGCCTGTAATCCCAGCACTTTGGGAGGCCAACATGGTTGGATCACGAGGTCAGGAGATCGAGACCATCCTGGCTAACATGGTGAAACCCCGTCTCTACTAAAAATACAAAAAATTAGCCGAGCATGGTGGTGGGCACCTGTAATGCCGGCTACTCGGGAGACTGAGGCAGGAGAATGGCATGAACCAGGGAGGCAGAGGTTGCAGTAAGACGAGATGGAACCACTATACTCCAAACTGGGCAACAGAGCGACACTTCGTATCAAAAAAAAAAAAAGCTTTCTTTGAGTTGAATATAATTGAAACCATAAAATGTCAAGAATAATTATTCATTAGAAACCTCTCACAATGCTCAGGACCCTGAGATAGGTAAAAAATTAAAATTTCTTTATGGGGAAAAATTTCATTAATTTTCTCAAGTTTACAGGTATAGCGTTAGTGGTTGATATATAATACTTGTAATAGTGACTATTTCTAAAATTTACTGAGCATTTATTATGTGCGAGGCATTCTGCTTAGTATCTCACCTTCAGTATTATGTTTAATCTCTAAAATAACATTCTGTGTAAGTCAGCTGGTTTTATTATCATCATTTCATGGAAGAGCGTTGTTCCATGGAGAGATTAAGTAATTTGCCCAAGGTTGCATAGATAAAGGTAATAAAGATGGGACATAGAGTCAAGATTTTAAGTCAAGCATACCAACTTTTATCTGTTTCACTCACTGTTAGCCTCCTCACTTTCGTATATGACATGATTTTTAAAAATATTTATCTCACATCGTCCAGGCAAGTACACCCAATGGCATGGTGCTTTCTTGACTCAAATTCAAGAAAAATCTATGTTTGGAGGCTGAGACAGGAGGATTACTTGAGCCCAGGAGTTTAAGACCAGCTTGGGCAACATAGCAAGACCCTGTCTCTTTCAAAAAAAAAAAAAAAAATTAACCAGATATGGTGATGTGCACTTGTGGTGTCAGCTATTTGGGAAGCTGAGATGGGGGAGGATCGCTTAAGTCCAGGAGATCAAGGCTGCAGTGAGCTGGGATCATGGCACTGCATTCTAGTCTGTATAACAGAGCAAGATTCTGTCTCAGAAAGCAAAAAACTAAAAAAAAAAAAAAAAGAAAAGAAAGAAAAAGAAAAATCTTAAGCATTATGCACATTGTCTCTCTACCATTTCTGAAGAGTATCTTCTGTTCCTTTCTCTGCTTGGTACTGGAGGCATTGAAAAAATGTGTTTTTACCAAAGGGGTTTTGATTTGATGACCTTTTTTTTTTCTGCAGATGGCCTCCAGCTCTAAAATTTTATGCTTTTCAGGCAGTGATACAACTGCCTGAGCTCTGGGGTCAGTCCTGGAGCAGAAGTGTTTAAATGAAATATTTCCACCAAGAATAGTTTTTAAAATCACAAAGGCTGCCATTTTCATAGCTGCCCAACAGGTAAGAAATCAGAAGCATTTTTATAAAGAGAAATATAGATCCAGCAGGGATATCTGAAGAGCAGCCACCCATCAAAGAAATGGAATTATGCCAAGTGACTGTTACATATGCATTCCGCTTATTGGCAGCCTACCCTATACCATTTTATCTGAGAAACTTTTGTCAATTATAATGTCTTCTAAAATACTCTTGTTTTCACTTCACCCGTGAGTTTCATTATCAATAAGGATGGGTGATTTGATTATTTTTTCCATTTAACCTATTTTATAATAGTTTAGCCTTTCTCCTTTTCTGTAAGTCCTCAGAGAACTATTTCTGATTAATTATGGTTTTATAAATAATAAAATACAGGATCTTATATTTGTTTGATGATTTGGAAAATTGTTTTTTCTCTGACAAGAAGGCACCCTGAAGTTTTAAATCAGACATGGCACATAAATAAAGTTACATGGAAAATTATTTGGTCTTTTATGGCTTTCGTAATATCTGAACAATTAAGTCTTCTTTGCCCAGGTTTCTAAAATGCTTCTCACATGCATACACTGGCCTATTTAGCCATATGTTTTTCTACCAGTTAATCTATAAACATAACTTCCTAGAAGCATGAAGCAGGGTGTACTTTTTTAGGTGATATGTAGCAAGGGTTTTTTAATAGTTAGGTTGTCAATACACATTTTAAAATAATACTTATAAATTAAGAATGGCAACTTTAATAAATACTGTTATGTATATTCTGTTACTGATTTAAGAAAGGATTGCTTAAGTTTATTTTAATCCGACTTTTACTATTTAACAGACTCGACCTGAATTTGATTTATATGTACCAAAAAAAAAAAAAAAAAACAATTTTAGGAAAATATTAATTTAAATTTTGAATTTTATCACTCAAAATCTGTTTTCTCTGAGTGACACTTGTGTTATATCAAGGATACCAAAATACATACTAACTTCCTTTCCACTAAATTATTCACTGTCTTTTCATGTTACTAGGTATCATCTGTTGAAAGGTCCCCATCTTCTCATGCTTGGGTTGCAGTCTCCTTGTGTTTGGTTTTGACCTAACCACAATTGCTTCTCTGCTCTGCAGCCAACATGATCTTTAAGAAACTCAAGGCCGGGCGCGGTGGCTCACGCCTGTAATCCCAGCACTTTGGGAGGCCGAGACGGGCGGATCTCGAGGTCAGGAGATCGAGAACCATCCTGGCTAACATGGTGAAACCCCGTCTCTACTAAAAATACAAAAAAACTAGCCGGGTGTGGTGGCGGGCGCCTGTAGTTCCAGCTACTTGGTAGGCTGAGGCAGGAGAATGGCGAGAACCCAGGAGGCGGAGCTTGCAGTGAACTGAGATCGGGCCACCGCACTCCAGCCTGGGCGACTGAGCAAGACTCCATCTCAAAAAAAAAAAGAAACTCAAATCTGATCAAGTCATTCCTTGCTTTCAAATATTTCAGTGGCTCCCTGTTCCTTCTGTAAAAAGCTTGAAATATTCCTTACCAAAAGATACCTGGCCTTTGATGTCCTTTCCTCTGCTTTGTCTCTTGCCACCTTGCCATCCTCATATTCGTTTTCTCTTCCCCACTCCTTCCATCCCTAACACACACACACTTGAACCGTACTAAAGTATTTGCTGTTTCCCAGATGTACCACGTTGACTCTTTCTACTGTAATTTTGAGCGTGCTGTCTCTCTTCCATATGGAATGTCCCCACCCCTTCCATTTATGACTGATTTTTTTCCTTCCTTCAGTGCATAGCTTAGCTCACAACTCTTCCCAGAAAATTTCCCTCCTCCCAAGTCTGGGTAGCTTTCTTGGGGTGCTAAAACAATACTGAATACATCCTATGTGTAGTATCTATCATAATGCATTGTAATTGCTTATTTATACTCTGTTTTATTAATGAGTACCTGGAAGCCAATGTCCATGTCTTATATCCAGTGACATCTCCAGCTCCTACTACATGGCCTGGCTCAGTGTAATAGTAATATTGCATGTTATTGTTGAGTATTCTATGAACAAATTAGTGTGAGCAGAAAACTCAGAGGTGAATTAGTTCATGGCCCAAATCTTACAACCCATATGTTTAGGTTCTGCAGTTTATGATAATATTGTCTATTGCTCCTCTGTAATTAATTGTGATTTTATATTATTTTGAGTGAAGTTCCACTTACCTAGTTCCTTACCAAACCAGGACAAAGCCAAATCTCAGTAGAGTGTGTGTATCTACTCATATGCCACTAGACAAGACAAATCTGCCTTTACATCTGGCTGCGGTAGCAATTCCCAGATGCACTTAATTCTGACACATGGCCATTATTGAACCAAAAGCAATTGCCTGGCATGATTATAGCTCTTATTTGTTTTCGTTTTAAGGGGCCTCATCCAGGCTGCCAAATGTACAACAGGTGCCTTAGTTTTATACTTGCCAATCTGTTGTTATTCAAATGACCGCACTAACAGAGACTAATGGTATCTAATAAAATTGATCTCGGTTCTGGCAAGCCAGATTCACAAGAGCAAGAGCCATAGGAACTGCAGTATGAAAATATGCTGGTGGTAAATGTGCCTGGTGAAGCATGCACTTTTTGAGGGTAAAGTGACATATGTCTCACACATAGGCCTCTTTGTTTATGTTGAGCTGTGAACATTTTCTGAAACCCAGTGTTACTTAAGCGCTAGGATTTGCAGTGTCTAATCTTGTTTTAGATGGACTTGCTGGGTGGCATGGGGACAGGATTGGCTGTGCCAGCTTATCAATGAATGGCTGTGCCATGCCTGTAAGGCACAGCCAGGCTGTCTTTCATGCCAAGCAGCTGGCATGTTAGATGGCTTGTATTTCCTATTGTGAGAAATTTGCCTCACTGATTTCATAGGGCCTTGTGAGGTCTTGAATATTGCCAGAGCTAGCCAGGAGAGGAGTATGTCAGGTTGCAACCAAGAGCTAATATTTAAATACTGTATTCAAATGGCATGTACGATTTGGCGACTTTTTTTCTTTATAGGACACTGGCCGAAGGAAAGCTTTGCCATCAAAGGAGATAACTTCTTGACAACTGACCTTGCAGACTTTTTCAAAAGCATAAGTGATGTTAAATCTTAGGACCAGGTCTCAGAGGAACACAGAATCGCATTTTTTTGTTTTGCTTTGTTTCTTTTCTGCAAGGATTTTATTCATTCACTCACCTGCTTTCTCATTTATACATCCATTCTTTAAAGCACCAGACGTTAAACTCTGTGAAATGCAAAGTACTGTGGGAATATAAGACTGAGTAAAGCACTGTTGTACTTGTCAGTGCAAGTATGATTTGCACTGACAAATTTTAGAGATCTTGATTTTTAAGATTTTAGAAAACTTGTGCCGGTAATGTCCATTTTTAATTGGAGAGCTTTATGTTGTCATGTGGAAAAAAGCTACTCAAATTCCACCATGGTATTAGAGCTTACTGGTTTCACTAAACAATAATACCAATAAAATAGGAGAAGGGGGGTTAGAGCCTTAGCTGCTTAGCCACACTTCACTTTCCTCCACAGTTAATTGAGCTCATGTAATTTCCTGTGACCTAGCATATAGAATAGTTCTTAGCTTGGGATTTGGCTATTATTGGACCATCTTTTTGTATTATTTATACCCATCTTACTTGAAAAAGGATTTGCAGCAGCTATTAAATCATATGCTTCATTATCCTTAATAAATCACCTTGGTAGAGCAGACAATGGATTATTGTACAGATGGTTAGTTTCTATGAGAAATTTTTTTAAATATGCATAATCTTGGCCTCATTTTGAATGATATTTTATTTCAAGGCATTTGAAAATGATAGAAACCTTTAAAAAGTATACCAAACTACTCAGTGACGATTGTTCATATTAAATAAAAAATATGCTTAGTAAGAGGAATGTAAATGCGATTAACAATATTTTTTTACAAATGTCTTAAAAGGCCTGTTACCTTTTCCGATTGTGAAAATCTTTCAAAATAATCTTTTCATTTTACAGAAGGAAAGACACACCATGGATGTGGTAGGGCTTTACAGTAATAATGTTGTTTGCGACTAATGTTGAGAGAAATAATGATGTAAGCAAATCCATAGGTAAAAGATTGTATCCACAAGCCTATATGAATATGGTATTATGTCTAATGGAGATAAAGGGGGAATAAATGACCTTTTAGATGTTTTAAGCATAAAACTATTCTTTTGGAATATGTAGGTACTAGAGTGACAGATTACATTATGTTTCAGTACGTCTGGATGAGAGAGAAGCAAACACATTTCTGATTGTAAAATGTGCCATGATGGCTTCTTCATTATGGGTGATGAACATTTTTCAGATACCAATTAGAAATTTTCAAAAGGTGCTGGAAAGGACATGAGAGTAAACCTCATGTTGTTTTGCTGAGGAACCTAAGATCCCCAAAATTGAAGAGGCTTTCTTACTCCAGCTGACCTCTCTATCTTGGTCTTTGGAACCTAAGGTCAGTCCTTTCTGGGCTTGACATTGTCCTTGTTATACTGCCAGAAATGGGGTCCCTGCCAACCCATTGCTTGCTCTTTGAGGGAGGAAGGTTCCATAGTAGGCAGTATCTGCCTTGATGAGGATTCTAGTGAGAGTTCTCATCAAAACTCAGGAGATGAGAACGGGAGGCAGAGCTTTTTTATCCCAATATTCCAACTTAAGAAACCAGTTCTCCTTATTATTTAATTAAAATTAAATGTAATTAAGACCACATTCATGCTATATACATTTCAAGTAGTTAATAACCACATGTAGCTAGTGGCCATGATATAGAACCAGTGCTGACATAGAACACTTCCCGCGTTGCGCTAAGTTGTATTAGACAGCACTAGTCTACCAGATCATCCTGAAACATCATTTGATCTTTTTCAAGGTTACAGATGTAATAAAATAAAGGTGTACGCCATTTATGTACTTAGAATACTCGTTGACTCTAGCAGGAAAGATATAAGTGAAAGATACTGTGTTTCAGAAAGACATTCTCAAGGAAAGTGAATTGATGACAGATTCTGTGCATTTTGTCTAATGACAGACACACTCTTTGATTTTGTGGCAGCGGTCTAATGACAGACACACTCTTTGATTTTGTACCAGCCTGATGTGAAGTACACTTCCATGGAAATCAAATAAAGGAACAAATGTAGTACTATCAGTTCCACCTTTCCTCTCAGATTTCCCAGGGAGTCTTTTCTGTTGCTTTCCGAGTGATTTTTGTCTTCAGCCATTGTGACTGCACAGCTGTATGGGAGGAATTAAGGAGTGGCAATATAGTTGGAAGAAGGGGCTCAGTAGGGTGATTATGTAATTTAACAAATAAATAGGATGCTGTGAGAGTGAATGGGGATGTTCTTAATGGGACAACAAGTGTAGACTGGGCTGTCCAAAGCTGATAGATCTGTCTGAAAGCTCTATATGCAGCGCAGAGCAAGTGTGTCTTTGTTAGGATGGCCGACGGGGCAGGAGGGAGATGTGAAGGGTATCCATCCTGGGGATGTGAGAGCACTGTCAAAGTCTCCCCTTGGCATCTTTCCTCCTGCTCTTTTGCTTTATTATAGTGCATCTGAATTTTGTCACAGATCAAGCCAATCCAATGTCACATGTAATTAATGCTGACAAGCACATATCAGAACAACCTGCTAGAAGTCATTGAAAGAAATCTAGGGGCAGATGAGTGACTTCCAGTCTCCACCCCTGATAGTTTGGTGGGAGTGAGAGACAGAGTAGTAGAGACAGTACTGAGCCTAACACTTTAACTCCCTACCTCTCCACAGTCTTCCTACCACTAGGCGAGAGTTAATGGCTCAGTATAAGGTTTCTAGAGAGCTGTAATGGAACAGCCATGGAAAGGAGGAGGATATAAGCTGAGCAACTGTTTACACTTCCTGGAAAATAGTCTCCCTTTATCCTACCTGGTCTCTCATTTGGTCACAGAACATGAGAAAATTGTTTCCAAATGCCTTTTTCTTTTCTTTCACATTGTAAGTTTCTGTCGCTTCCTACAGGGAAGGACTGGTATTTTTTTATTGCAGCTTTTTTGCATTTTGTTTCAGGTAGGTTTTTGTGTTTTGTTGTTTTTGTTGTTTTTTCATTCTCATTGTTATACAATAAGTTATTTTTGGTTAAAAAAACTACTTTAGAAAGTATGCAGCAATAGTTGGATGTCTTTTTTTTTTTTTGAGACTGTGTCTCACTCTGTTGCCCAGGCTGGAGTGCAGTGGGGCCATCTCTGCTCACTGCAACCTCTGCTTCCTGGGCTCATCTGATTCTCCTGCCTCAGCCTCTTACGTAGCTGGGATTACAGGCGCCCGCCACCACGCCTGGCTAATTTTTGTATTTTTAGTAGAGATGGGGTTCACCATATTGGCCAGGCTGGTCTCAAACTCCTGACCTCAAATGATCCACCCGCCTTGGCCTCCCAAAGTGCTGGGTTTCCAGGAGTGAGCCACCGCACCAGGCCGATGTCTTTTTTTTTTTTTTTTTAAAGTCACTTCTGAGACTCTGTCAGTATGTACATCCAGTTTTATAATCAAAATGAACAAAAACAGGTTTCTGAAAGGTAAGGGTTTTTAAAGGCAGTTGATTAAGAATGCGATACATTTATGTATTAAGGAATGTTTATAGCTTTAACAAAAGATCTCTGTTGGGGTAGGGGATTGTATTTATACAATGCTGAGGGCATTTTGGCACATAATAATCTCATGTTTGCTCAGAATCATGAACTGTGTCTACTCTTCTCCCACACAACTTTTTTTAATTAAAAAAATAAAGCTTGTTTCTATTTCTTTATGACAAATTTATTTATTTTCTTACCAAAGACGATTGATTGCAAGGACAGAAGTGCCTATGCTTTGGTGACATTTTCAGCACCTTGTATCAAAGAGGAGAAGTGGAGGGTTTACTTTGAACCAGTTGATCCACAAAAGCCTGGAACATTCACCTCTTGAAGACATTCATTTTACAAGTCTTGGTTTTTAAATTGTGATTATGTATACCAGCTCCATTGGTAATCAGGGTGAAAATCAAGTTCCTTTTTGTAATTACAGATCTAAATGTTGATGGTTACAGGAATATTATCATAGGGCAGGGGCTGTAATAAAACAGCCAAACATTTTACCCCAGAAAGATTTAATAGTCCATCTCCTCATCCTCACCACTCTGTAGCTATGGCTTACAGCACTCCAGGTCATAACACAGAACTTGAAATTGTCATCATAGAAAAGAGGCTGGGGACTCTCAGTTAAGGAAACCTGGTGATTCACACATGACACTGATCTTGGTTGATAGAAGTCCCTTGTACATATTGTTACATGCACTGTAGAAGATGCAGTATCAGAACCAGTACAGTATTGTAGTTAATTGATAGAATTGGTGCCAAAACCTTGCTAAATCCCACTGAAAGGGCGATCAGTCATTTTCAATCATTTAATTATGTGTTAAAAAAAAAGAATGGGCATATTTTTTCAGAGAGATGTGATGTTTGAAATTTATGTAACCGTAGGCCCACCAAATTACATACTGAGCCCCAGTGGTAGTTCACATTCTGATGAGAAACTGGAAAGGCACAGAAATACAGTGGATCCTATTTGAATATGTTCAGCAGGTGGCAGAGAAAGAAGAGATAGCTTGCATTAACAATGGGGTCATTTGAAAGAAAATATTGTATTAGTCTGTTTTCACGCTGCTAATAAAGAAATACCTGAGACTGGGTAATTTATACAGGAAAAAGGTTTAATGGACTTTCTATTCCGTGTGGTTGGGCAGGCCTCACAATCATGGCAGAAGGCAAGGAGGAGCAAGTCACTTCTGATATGGATGGCAGCAGGCAAAGAGTTTGTCCTGCAGAACTCCTCTTTTTAAAACCATCAAATCTTGTGACATGTATTTGCTGTCGTGAAAACAGCATGGGAAAAAATCTGTCCTCATGATTCAGTTACCTCCCACCAGGTATCTCCTACGACATGTGGAATTCAAGATGAGATTTGGGTGGGGACATAGCCAAACCATGTCAAATATAAACCAAAGCTAATTCTACTAATGTACTGATCTAATACAATTGTAAAGGGATACTGATATTACCCTTCTATACCCTCACTTTTATTCATCTGTTTCAAAACCATAAAAGTAATATCTCATTATAGAATATTTAGAAACAGGAAAAATGCGTTGCTCATAATCCTTTTGCTCATAATCCTTTTATCTGAAAACAACCCACTGTTCTGACTTGAGTAATTTTTCTGGTCCTTTATACTATATGGTGAATTTGCTATTCAGTACATCAGTTATCATTTAACCACAAATGTATATTTGACAACCTGGCCTCCTCATAACTGCTGTTTTTAGTGGCTGCCCAATATTTTATGAACTAGATGTGTCTATTTGTTGTTAGGCATTGTTCCCTTCTTCCCATTTCTCCCACTGTTGTCAATACAGAGCTTTGAGGAACAGTTTAATAGAGATAGCTTTTTCTATATTTTGCATTATTTCTTTATAGGGTTGTTATATAGAAGTATGCTGATAGTGCTACCAGTAATGATTGAGAATACTAGTTTCAGCCGGGCATGGTGGCTCATTCCTGTAATCCCAGCACTTTGGGAGGCCAAGGTGGGTGGATCACTTGAGGTCAGGAATTCGAGACTATCCTGGCCAACATAATGAAACCTCATCTTTACTAAAAATACAAAAATTAGCCGGGCATGGTGGTGCACGCCTGTAGTCCCAGCTGTTCAGGTGGCTGAGGCAGGAGAATTGCTTGAATCTGAAGGCAGAGGCTGCAGTGAGCCAAGACTGTGCCACAGCATTCCGTCTGGGCGACAGAGCGAGACTCCGTCTCAAATAAATAAATAAATAAATAAATAAATAAATAAATAAATAATTTCCCCTTGGTCAATCTGAAAATTATCATCTAGGTTTTGTTCATTTAATAAGCAAAACACTGCCTTATTATTGTTTTAATATGAATTTCTTTTACTAAAGTGATAATTTTTCCCTTATGTTTGCTTGAAGTAATAATTTCTGTTGTATGAATTACCTCTACATTTCCTTTGCCTAAGGGTTTTTATTCACTAGTTCCTGTTCTTTATATATTAGGCATATTGACTCTGTGTCATACTGATAACAAATGTAACAGATTTTCCACTTCGTTACAAGGTGCTGAAAATATCTTGGTACATTTATGAGTCTTACTTTAATGATTTTTTAACATACAGGATCTTTATTCATAATTTTATATAGTCAGATCTGTTGTTGATCTTTTTTCTCTCTTACTATTCATTTTATATTTAGAATTAGAAGGTTATTTTCTTTCCTCAGATTTCAATCTGATTTTGTTTTTGGCGTTCTGTTTCTCTCATTACTGTTTTATATCCATTCTTTAGTCACATGATCCTCAAACTTATTTAGGTGAAGTATTCACTGACCATAAAATATCATTATATTTATTTTTATCCTGCATACCACCTACTCTTTTGCCAGAAGAAAGTTGAACTAAGGAATTTTGGGCCAGGTGCGGTGGCTCACGCCTGTAATCCCAGCACTTTGGGAGGTGGAGGAGGGCAGATCATGAGGTCAGGAGATCGAGACCAGGGTGAAACCCATCTCTACTAAAAATACAAAAAATTAGCCGGGCGCGGTGGTGGGTGCCTGTAGTCTCGGCGGAGCTTGCAGTGAGGCGAGATCGCGCCACTGCACTCCAGCCTAGGCGACAGAGCGAGACTCTGTCTCAAAAAAAAAAAAAAAAAAAAAAGTCCAACTAAAGCATATAATAAATTCACAACCAAGAGTTATATACACATGGAATTAAAAAAAAAAATCTGTCAAACGAAATAACCTGTTATTTAATCAATAAGTTGTTTTCTCTTTGTCTTTTTTTAACTTTTCCAGTTTCAAGCAGTTTATTAGAAAATAGTACAAAGTTCAGTGAGATACCTCCAATAAGTTAATTTTGAGTTTAATTTAAAAAGTGTATTAGTTGATTTTATAATTGAAACACTTCCAAGCAGATGAATGATTCGAAGAAGAGGAATGTATTGTGAATTTTTTCCGTTTAGATCATCTAATGATACAGGGTTGTAGTATAAGGCAAGGTTCTAAATAATTTATTTTCCAAATTTGTCAGTTCCTTATCCCCAAACGATGCACCAAACTGTCCTTCCTTCCCCCAAGTATTTGCAGTACTCCTTTTTTTTTTTTTTTTTTTTAAATTTGAAATCATTATATGTTTTAAGATCTGTTTCTGGTTTCTGTTCATGGGTATCTCGTTTCCCTGCTCTTTTTAGTTTTTCTATACATCTGTCAGTCATCATAATCTTTCAATTATTGGAGTTTTATTATGCTGTAACAGCTTATTGAACTGAACCCCTCTCTCCGAAGATTTTCTTAGAGATTTTTCTTTGGTACTTTATTCTGTTTATTCATTGACATGAACTTCATTCGACTCTTACATTTTCAATGAGAAACCAAGAAGCCTTAATTCAGATTTTCACAAAACATGGAGCTTACTCGTGTTCTAACAAGTGGGCATATTATATATAATTTAATTGTAGTCAACTTATTATTATACTGGGAAATCTCTTATAAAACAGGCAAACAAAGGAAACCACTTTGTTTTAAATGGCACAGTTTGAATTTGTTTTAAAGGGGATATCAGGCTGGCTGCGGTGACTCACACTTGTGATCCCAGCACTTTGGGAGGCTGAGACAGGAGGATCACTTGAGTCTAGAAGTTTGAGACCAGCCTGGGCAACACAGCAAGATCTCACCTTTACAAAAAATAAAAATAAAAATTTAGCGAGGCATGGTGGTATGCTCCCGTAGTACCAGCTACTTGGGAGGCTAAGGTGGAAGAATCACTTGAGCTTGGGCAGTTGAGGCTCACCACGATTGTGCTACTGCACTCCAGTCTGGGCAACACAATGAGACTTCTTCTCAAAACAAAACAAAACAAAACAAAACAAAACAACCAAGAGAAAAGGAGAGTAGTCTTTTGATGTGAGAACGTATATTTTGACTTTAACTAAAATTTAGTTTTTATAATTCCAAAATATTGTCTCAATTTATTTTCTAGCTGGGAGAAAAACAATCTTTATATGCCTCATATTTCCTGTATCTTTTCTTTCTATCTCTTGTTTTTAAAATAAGTTTTTGCCAGGCGCAGTGGCTCACACCTCTAATCCCAGCACTTTGGGAGGCCAAGGCAGGCAGATCACTTGAGACCAGGAGTTTGAGACCAGCCTGGGCAACATGATGAAATCCTGTCTCTACTGAAAATACAAAAATTAGCCAGTCATGGGTGTAATCCCATATACTAGGGAGGCTGGGGCATGAGAATCGCTTGAACCTGGAAGGCGGAGGTTGGAGTGAGCTGAGATCGCACCACTGCACTCCAGCCTGGGTGACAGAGCGAGACTTCATCTAAAAAAAAAAAAAAGGGCTGGGCGTGGTGGCTCATGCCTGTAGTCTAGACTCTTCCCTGAATGGTAGGGGGTTGGGTGGGTTATTAATGGGAGGTATGGGGGGTTTAGCTTGAGATGGGACTTGGTCTTAGAAGACAGCTAGTTCTAAAGGTTGTTTTCTTTTCTAGGGAGGAGTCTGCTAATAGTCTAATCAGCTCTTGGGTGGATCACAGGGTCAGGAGATCAAGACCATTCTGGTTGACATGGTGAAACCCCGTCTCTACTAAAAATACAAAAAATTAGCTGGACGTGGTGGCACACGCTTGTAGTCCCAGCTACTCAGGGGGCTGAGGCAGGACAATTACTTGAACCCGGGAGGCAGAGGCTGCAGTGAGCCAAGATCGTGCCACTGCACTCCAGCCTGGCAACAGAGTGAGACTCTGTCTCAAAAAAAAAAAAAGTTTTTATTAATGCTCTGAACTTAAGACCTAAAATTACTTCTAAAAATGTGTATCGAAGGTCAGAGTTTTAAAATTAACCCCACTATTTTTCATTAGGATGGATTTTATTGCTATACTTAGAATATAATCAGTTGTCGAGTAGATGTCCTAATATTAAAAACTTTTTTATTTTTAGGCAGGAGAAAACAATCCAAGAAGAGTATTGTTTTTTCAGTGATTAACCAGTATCGCTGGTATTTTAGAGATGTGCCAAGGGCTCTCTTCCTTTGTGAAATAGAGCATATCTTGTAGTTTGCTTTGTCAGTGTTCTATTAGACTATCAAAACATTCAAATTTTACATTTTGAGTAGTATTTACGCCTGAATTAATTCACAAGTTTCAAGGTCACTAACTTTGATTATATTATTATTTACCAATTTAACCATCTCTTTATTTTTATAATAGAGCATACAGCAGCATATAAAATGCAAAACTCTAGGAAATAAAAAGTGGCATTTGGATGATGTTGCTCTGAAGTTTATTTATGCATTAATTAAACCAATATTTATTAAGTTCCTACTGTATCTCAGACATGGATCCAGGTGCTGAGGATGCAGCAGGCCATCCATAGATAAAGTTACTTCCTTAGGGAGCTTCCATTCTACTGGGAGAGTGTTGTTAAAGAGATATATAGTAATATGTAAAATGAATCCATAATGGTAAGTATTATGAAGAATAAAATTGCCGGGTGAAGTGGCTCATGCCTATGGTCCCAGCACTTTGGGAGTCTGAAGAGGGAGGATCGCTTGAGCCCGGGAGTTCAAGACCAGCCTGGGCAGCATAGAGAGACCCTTATCTCTACAAAAAATAAAAATAAATTAGCTGGATGTGTGGCACACACCTGTGGTTCCAGCTACTCAGGAGGCTGAGGTGGGAGGATCACTTGAGCCTGGGAGTTTGAGGCTGCAGTGAGCCATGATCGTGCCATTGCACTCCGGCCTGAGTGACAGAGTGAGGCCTGTCTCAACAACAACAACAACAAAACAAAACAAAAAGAAAACTTGTCAGGACAAAGGGCTGTAAGGTGATCCGTCTGTCAGTGTATGGGGTGAGGTTGAATCACTGTTGCTTTAATTAATGTGGTTAAGGGAGACTTAAGGAGCCGACTCTCTGGGAAAGAAGAGTTCAGCAGAAACCTGTTCAGAAGTATGCTTGGGTGCATTATTCAACTCTTTCGAAAAGCAAATTTTCTTCTCAGCTCTATTTGTAGAGATTACCATTCTGGACATATCCCATTCTCTGCCCACGCACCTGAAATGCAGAGCCAGAACCTTCGTGATCTTTGGTCTTATCTTGACTATAGCTGGTACCCATAAACCCAGGTGATGTCTAACCATGCCAGGAGCCGGGGTCATTTAGTTTCTTCATCCACCCCATGCTTTGCTTTGCAGACTCTCTGATTCTGGGGCCCAGTTGAGTCCATGCCACTGTCTTTACTGATTATTGACTTTAACCTGGGGTCCTTGCCTGACCTAGATGGTGGGTACTCTTTTCATGCAGTTAGATTCCTTAGTTCAGTCATGCCAACCTCTTTAGGCAAAAGCGCCAACCTCTTTAGGCAAAAGCGCCAACCTCTTTAGGCAAAAGCGCCAGCCATGCTGTGAGTTATTATTTGCTCTGAATAACCCCAGGAGTTACTCACTAAGCTGCCTTCATAAAACTCTTTTTTCACTTGCTTTTCTGCTCTGACTGTATATAGGAAAAATCTGGGAAATGGCAAGTTTATGTATTTTGTCCAAAGCCACAGAGGGAGAACCCATTGGGGTGTTTGTTACAAATCCTTGTCTTTACATATTCTAGCTCATTGTTTTGGTCTCTGGGTTAAACACAGTTTTTTAATTCCTGATGTGTGACCTCCTTGATCTTCACTTTCTTTATCTCTGAAATAGGAATAATATGAGTACCTATGTACCTCATACTATTGCTATGAACATTAAATGAGATAATGCATTTAAAGAGTAGTATGCCTGACACATGGGATATTCAAAAAATCAATTTTTATTAGTATGATTGCTGTTAGTATTAATACCTTAGCCGTAATTCCTCCCTTTATAGAAACATTTTGGGAATTAAATGTATGAACAGAATAGTTACTAATAACATTATGAAGTAAATAAAAACAGGCAAATTATAAAAGATGTTTGACCAAAATATTTTTGCCTAGGTACTGAATTTTTAAAACATTTTATCTATGAAAAAGAAACACTATCATGTGAATCATCAAATTTTTACACTTTTTATGATATATGAACAATTTCAAAATAAAACCAGTTAGTTTTTAATACCTAGGTTTAAAAAATCTATCTAAAAATAAATATACCTAAGAAAGCTTCCTTATCTGTTATATTTATTTAATGTCATGGAAAAAAAACAGGCTTTTCCCTTGAACTATTGAATTCAACCACTGTGAATCATTCAAGCGTAATAGTAAATAAATGAAAGTAGGTGAATGTGAAGAGAAAAAATTCATTATATTTCTACCAGGGTTCCTTCTGGAAATGAGAGTGAGAAAGACTAGACATTATTGTGCTTTCTGAACGGTTTGTGTGATTATATGAGAAATTATAAAAATTTAGAATTCTACGAAATATTCACCTGTTAGGTGAATTTTTTAAAATCTGAAGTAAATTCTTAAAATGCCCTGTGTTTTTAATAGATTTATCTATAAGTTGGTTAATTTTTGTAAATGGTACAGAAGATAGCTGTCATTTCTCTTTAAAGAGAGGTGGAAACCAAGCAAGCGGTCTGGAAATACAGTTGTTTTTCAAAGCCTGAATTTTAACAGTTATTAAATCACACGTATATATGATATATATAGAATCATTATGTGTGTGTGTGTATGCATATATATGTGTGTGTGTGTATATATATATAGAGAGAGAGAGAGAGAGAAGATAGTTTTCATTCAACTTTATAATATTGTGAATGGTGCTTGTTATTAAGATTGTGTCATTCACTGAGTAGAGCTTTAATTTTTTTCAATATGAAAAATGGACCGGGTCATACATAGATCCAGCCCTAACAAGTGAGAAAAAAAATAAATGAAAAAAAGAAAATTGGAAAGTATGTTACAGCCTGAATATTTGCTTTGAAATCTAGAGGGTAATTAGAATATATATGTAACATCTACTAAAGTGATGAATAAACTTACATAGTTAAATGTTATGGTTTAAAATATACATCTCTACTTACTGGACCCTATTCTTTCTCATTTCTCTGCCTGTTACTTTTTATATATCAGGCTTATCAAAAGTAGCTGTGCCTAAACATCCTGAAAAAGTTTCAAAAGTCGCATGCTCAAATCAATGCTAATAACCTCTTGGGAACTAAGGGATAGTAGAATACCATCCAACACCGTTATTTCTTTAGCACGGTCTTCTGTACAGTGAGTCAAAAGAGAAAAGCTGTAAACTTCCCAACTCAACCTCTAAACCTCATTTTTTTTCTTTCTCTCTCTCTGTAAGCACTGTTGCTGTGGCCTGTAAATGAACTGGATATGCCAGGGCTGTTACTATGATTTCTGGGTTGCACAGAGAAGATATCCAGTCAGTTGTATTACTGATTTTTTTTTCATCTGCAAAGTAAGAATAGGAAAGAAAATGTCTTTTATGTTACAGCTTTCTAGGTAATGAAGAGTAGATAATAAATTTATGAGACAACTAACATGAAGTGAAAAGTTGCATTTCTTTTCATTTAAGAGATTATTTTTTGTTCTTTGGGGTTATGCGTTTATGAAAAAGTGAAGCCTCATGCAATCCGAAAAAGAGAAATACAGAGAGAGCAAGAGCCAGAGAGAGAGGGAACTCCAATTTAGAGAAATACTGAATATCCAGCCTCCTTCAGAAATGATTAGTTTTACAGTTCAAAGATTTCATATTTAAAGCAATCCTCTTTGTAAAGTCTTGTGATCCTGCAGTGTGACCACAAACTTAATCAAAATCACTTTGCTAACAAAACACACATAGTGGGTGCAAACACTGGTTAATTTTCTCTTTCTCATAACTTGAAGTATATTGTGACCTCGTTCAGTTGGGCATGTCTGAAATGTTGTGTGGCTGTTTTGGTAATTGCCATAATTGACTTTTTCTCTTCCTTGTAATTCATTGCCTATTTTCCCCATAATTTTCACATTGCGAAGTGTTATTTGACCAAAAAAATGATGGCTTTAGCTGCCGCTCGCCTTACATCTGACATCTTTTTGTTGTTCTGCTTTCATGATTACAAAAATACACTGTTACCCACTGTCAGATTTCACTGTCTTTCATTGTTTTTCTCAAAGCAGTTCTCTGTTAGGATAAATTAAAGGTTGAGACTAGGAGCTTTGGGGATTACTGGATCAATGCACACCATTTTGCATAACGTTTTATTGCAGGATTCTTAAATATATTTAGGTACTATCTTGGTAGTCATCAGACATATGTATAGATCATATATATACACACACACATACACATTTAAATCACCAGCTACTGTTTGCATTCAGTGCACATTATAGCTCTCAGAAGATTGCAAACACTTTTCATTATTGCCTTTTATCTGTCATGCTTTTCAAATGATTTTCCTGGACACTACTAAAGTAGGAAATGGATACAAGTAAATTACAACTCGTACCCATTTCCAACTGTCAAAAAAGCACTAAAGGAGAAATAGAATATGGACTTCGTAAAATGTTGTGATTTGGAAGCAATTTTTGCCAAATTAGTGTATGTAAATGGTCTTTGTTTTGTGAAACTTTCTCTGAGGTTTTGCAGTGTTTACAATGCAGTTGACTCACAAAAGTGATACAGTATTGAAACCAATAGCAAAGCATTTTCGGAATGATAAAATTCATTCTAACTGTGGCTGAAAGAGGCAGATTTTATGTGAGTTCTTTTTTAATATTTGAAGATTATATGTTTCATTCAGGACATTACATTTTAAAGGATTTATTATATGTTTGTAGGAAAGTTTAACAAGCAATATTGCTTACCCGGTTGTTTCTCTTTCTATTTGAAATGACTGGTTTTATTGAATTAGATTGGGATTTGCTTTTTAATTGTATGTAGACTGTCTAATCTGTAGTCCGGTCTCTGAGCATGTTTTCATAACAGACTCCTAATACAATTTCATAATGGTGTAATGGAAGCAAGCCAACTGTATTTTGATATAAAGTAAGCGAGATTGTTTTAAATTTTTAACCAACTCAGCTTTAAACATTTCTTGACATTCTCCTTGGACTCAAAAGGTAGACTTAACAAAGACAATCATCAGAAAAGAGAACGTCTGAAACAAGTGCGGGAATGCATTCATGACAGTTTTGGAGGGGAGTCTTTAATAAAAACCATTCCCCAACCCTCCTTCTCACTGTCAAGTCTCAGATAAGCAAAACCCTTTTCCTGAGCCTCAGTCATCTTGTCTGCGAAGTGTAGGAGCTGGATTCAGTGATACCAAATGTCCCTTCTAAGTCCACAGATTTTCCAAGTGCGTATCTAACTGTGAAACTGGATCATCAAAATTCCTCAGAAAAACTAGTCCTTGAGTATTCTAAAGCATATTTGTTATTAAAAATATACACTTTACACTGAATGCTAATATATCACTTGCTGATTAAACCTTAAAAAGGTTTCACTAATAATTAATCAATTGAAGAGAATTGTTAGAAAAATGAAGCAACAGTTTACACCCTCGTAGGGTTTTGAGATTTCTTTAAGCAATGATTTCACCGCCATGGGCGCTCTTTCCCCAAATGATGGATTGGATTGTGAATATCCTTGCATGTGAATGACCATTTGCACTTGTTTTCCCTTTTTAAAAAGTCTTCCTTTCAGCGAAGTAGCGTCTGCTTCCGGTTTGCAGGGGACTCCAGCAGCCGCTGACTGGGAGGAACATGACCTCCTCAGGATAGGGCGGACACTGTCGCTGCACACTCCTCACTGCGGGGAGTTGAAGGAGTGTTTGAGATGATCATGGTCCTCGCTTTTCTATTTGGTCACAGAGCACTTAATTGTGCTTGAAACCTCTCATCTGTCCATGGTTCGATGACTGAAAGCCCATTCTCCACTTTCCTTTCTTGTTTACCCTCTTGGGTCTTCATTTCAAGATTTTTTGTTTCTTGTGGACTTCTGAAAGTGCCCAGAAGTCTTTTACAAGTTCCATAAAATTTATCTCATATCTTTTTATTCTTTGATTATTTTCCCTCAAGTACTAGGATTCAAAATAATCTTTGCAAATTTATACTAAGCTAACTATAGAAAAAGGGTAAAACAAAACACTTAAGAATTTGGACTGTGGAAACAAAGTGCTTGAGTTCATATTTCAGGCTCTCCCCTTGTAAGCTGTGCAACCTTGAGCAGGTCATTTTATGAGTTTTGCCTCGTTTTCTCATCTGTAAAATGGACATAATAATAGTACCTACGCTATACTGGTGCTTTAAACATTAAAAGAGTTAATAAATGTAAGGATACTAGAACAATGCCTGATTCCAACACAGTAAAGACTCAAATTCAAACATTGGTGTTTAATCTTCAAATTTTGTTTGCTGGTATTACCCAGTAAATATTTTCTGAAAGGTCTGTTATCTCAGCTACATTATAATAACTTTTTATAGAATTACATAGTTTATGAAGAGGTTTCATACAAGTAATATCATTTAATCTTCGTACTAGTTTTCTGAGATATTATAGTTATTTCCATTTTACAGATTATAAAAGTGAAGGTCAGGAAGGGTAAGTGACCTGCTGAAGGTTGTGGTTATTAGTGGGAGGCTGAGCTGTTTGTCCCCAGTCAGCTGATTCCATGGTTGTTTCATTATTCTATGCTGTCAAAATATATTATAAGTGAGTATATTTCTAGAGGACGATGCATTAAGAGTAATGCTTATTCTATTCCTAGTAACCGAGCTCCCAGAAGGTAGTTGATGCTCTGTCAAATGCTGGGCAACAAGCTGTGGGCAAGTCAGGGGGAAAAGTCCAGTTCACCGAGAAATTATAACCCAACGTGAAGTGTGTTATGATAAAGATTTCCATAGGATTATAATAACCTTCCAAAAAAAAAGTCACTCTGACCGTACAGCTACTCAACAATACAAAAGTAATGAACTGATATATGCAGAAAATGATAAATCTTGAGGACAGTATATTGTGTGAAAGAAGCCAGAAACAAAAGGGTACAAACTGTATGATTCCTCTGTGATTTTTTTAGGTAAACTGATCTATAGTGACAAAAATCATGACAGTGTTTGCCTTGGTATAGGATGGAAGGGAGCTGGGGGTGAGGGAGGAAGAGGATGACTGGATAAGGACATGAAGAAGCTTTCTGGGGTGATGGAAGTGTTGTATATCTTGATAAGGATGTGGGTTATGTAGACCTAACATTTGTTAAATGTCATCCAACTGCACCTAAAACCTGGGCAATTCACTTATATAAGTTACACTTCTGTTATAAAAAGAAAATAATTTACATGGACGATTAAGGAAACATTAGCAGTGATTATCTGTGTAACTTGGAAAGCTCTCAACAGTAAATCTAAAATGGATGCATATGATAGATGGCATTGCTGGCACAGTGTGATAGAGTATTTCCAAGAATATGTGTTTCTTTTTCAAGTACTGCATTTTATGGAACACTCTTGTCCACATATGCTGTGAAGATGAACACACCCTAAGTTATTTTAAAATAATAACAAATCTGCCATGGCTTGAATTGTCTGAGTTTACACGGAGAGGAGAATTTCACAAATTTTATAGGGAGTATTTAATTTTATTCTGTTGCAAAGGTTAAAGCTTTATAATGAATCCAGACAAAACATGGACTTGACAATTTATTCTGTATGTTTTTTAGAGATGTGTAGATAATATTAATCTCAGTTACCTTCTCACTTTTTGATAACTAGTTCTTCAACTGCTACAGAACCTGATATCAATTCAATAGCAACTCTAATTTGGGTGTCTGACTGCCTTAGAGTACTACTAACAAGCATACTGTCTTAGTCTCTTTGAGCTGCTGCAATAAAATATCCTAGATCAGGTGGCTTAAACAACAAACGTTATTTCTCACAGTTCTGGAAGCTAGAAGTCCAAGCTCAAGGTGCCAGGTGATTTGGTTCCTGTTGGGGGCCTTTTTTCCAGGTTCACAGACAGATGCCTTCTTGCTTTGTCTTCACATGGCAGAGAGAAGTCATTTCTGTGATGTTTCTTATAAGAGCACTATTCCCATTCACAAGGGATCCACCCTCATGACCTAATTACCTCCCAAAGGCTCACCTTCTAAACCCATCACATTGAGTCTTAGAGCTTCAGCATATGAATTTAGGGGGTTACAAACATTTAATCCATGGTGCGTAGTCATGTTTAAACACAAGTCTTTAAGTATCACCAGTTTCAAATTAGCCATTGGAAGATAGAAATGATTCTCTTTCCATCAAGCTCTGTGTACTTCATAATCATTGCATCTAGTTCTTCATCTGTAGATTGTATAACCAGTAGACTTTTATGGGATTTACTTCCTTTTTAAAATAATATACATATAAGCCAAATAGATTAAACAGTGCCCAACACAGTATTGAATATATTATTATCTTATTGTTTGGGGGATGGTAATAAGTACTTATTAAATGTGCTTTGAGATATTGTATTAATATAAAAATGTAGATTTTTCAAAGAAGATACTCATCCACATAATTTCAGGCTTATTATTTTAAATAGATCCTATTCAAGTTCATTTAGCTATGGCTTAATTGGATTACATCCATATTTAGTTTAATTCATAAATTTTAGTAATCACTAGTAAATAATAATCTTTGAGTGATGAGACATGATAAATACCCTATAGGTTAAAGGCATGCTCTGCTTTGAAATATAAATGAGATGATTTACTTTACGAGGGAAAAATAGGAATTTGGTTACTTTTTGTGGCAGAAAACCTGATATTTTTTGTTTGTTTGAGACAGAGTCTCACTCTGTTGCCCAGGCTGGAGTGTAGTGACCCAATCTTGGCTCACTGCAGCCTCTGCCTTCTGGGTTCAGGTGATTCTTGTGCCTCAGCCTCTTGAGTAGCTGAAATTATAGGTGAACGCCACCACACCCAGCTAATTTTTGTATTTTTAGTAGAGACGGGGTTTCATCATGTTACCCGGGCTGGTCTTGAACCCTTGACCTCAGGTGATCCACCCGTCTTGGCTTCCCAAAGTGCTGGGATTACAGGCATGAGTCACTGCGCCTGGTCTAAAACTAACATTTTTTGAATACTAAGTAGATTGATGGGTTGAGTCATATATCCATTTACCATAGATTTCCCTAGGTTTTGGGGACTGAAATATGAATTAGAAATTATCCTTACCCTTAGTGAGCTTAGTCTATTAAAGGAGATTGATAGGAGGACAGATTTTTTAGCAATTTAGTATGATAATATTTTATCAGAAGTATAGTAAGCCTAGAGAAGAGGAATTAATCAAGTCTACCCTGAACCCTGAGTGCATGTGTAGTGTGTGTGTGTGTTGTATGTGTGTATGTAGGGGTAGAAAGACACTAGAGTTTGACTGAAAGAGTGAGAAGAAATCTGCCAGTTTAAACAAGGGGAGAAAGAGCACCCCAGGCAGAAGGAGAAACGTGTGTCAAGGAATCATGCTCATTGGGTATCCCGTAAGCTTTTTTAAAGGTATGATGAGAACCAGTGGGTGGGGTTAGAGAGTTGGGAGAAGTCAGAGATCAGAGCGTGCAAGGCTCTAAATTTTAATATTTGTAGAATTTCTTCTATATGCCAGGCACTATGCTAAGCACTGGGCATTTACTGGTGATCAGAAGAGATACTATGCTTGCCATTGGGGGGCTTACCATACAGCAGGAGAGTCAAATAATGGTTGAATACACAATTACAAATTGGATAAGCACTATAATAGAAAAAAAAAAAAAAAAAAAAAATGGTGCCTGCCATCTTGGAATCTTGGTCTTGTACATTTAAGTAGACCTGAAGGATGAGAAGTAATCAGTTGGATATGGATAGCTGGTATCATCATGTATGAAGGATAAAAGGCAGGAAATACCTGTGTGGTGAACTGAAGGGAGGCCAGCAGGGCTGGAGGGTGGTGGACTGGGTGAGTCAAAAGTGATTAAGATTGGAGAAAAATGGTCAGGAGGTCTGATGGCTCAGGGATTTGGTAATGAGATTGGATTTGATTTAAGGCACAATGGGAAACCTTGGGAGGAGTTGTAGGCTGAGGGATGAAACAATGAATTTTGTTTTAAAAAGATTACTCTGGCTGCTGTGTGAAGAATAGATTGGGAGGTAACAAGAGTAGAAATAGGAAGGCCATTTAGGAAGCTATTGTAGGTAGTCTGGATGAGAGATGGTGGTGGCAATGACGACAGGATTTCCAATTGATTGAGTTAAGAGTGTGGAAGAGGAAGATCAGGAAGAAATTGAGGATAGATACGGGCTTTTGTCTGGAAATTGTCAGAGGCCTGTGAACCAGAGCAACTCCATCTTAAAAGCTGAATAAAATGAGGCTAAGACCTACTACGCTGCATTCCCAGACAATTAAGGCATTCTAAGTCACAGGATAAGATAAAAGGTCAACACAAAATACAGGCCATAAAATCTTTGCTAATAAAACAGGTTATGGTAAAGGAGCTGGCCAAAACCCACCAACACCAAAATGACAACAAGAGTGACCTCCGGTCGTCCTCACTGCTATGCTTTCACCATCGCCATGACAGTTTACAAATGCCATGGGAATGTCAGGAAGTTACCTTATATGGTCTAGAAAGGGGAGGCATGAATAATACACCCCTTGTTTAGCATATCATCAAGAAATAACCATAACAATGGGCAACCAGCAGCCCTCAGGGCTGCTCTGTCTATATAGTAGCCATTCTTTTATTTCTTTACTTTCTTAATAAATTTGCTTTCACCTTGCACTGTGAACTCACCATGAATTCTTTCTTGCACGAAATCCAAGAACCCTCTCTTTTTAACTTTGCTAAAAACGTTGCTAATCATTTATTTTTCAAAGTCAAGGAAACTTTTCTCTTAAGCTATTACAGTTTTTAACAGTTAAGTGTATTCCAATACGAAATTTTAGAACATATTTATTTCTCTCTGACTTTTTTCAGAATTTTAAAAACTAGTTGTAAGCATTCTTATGACAATATAGTTATTTACATGAGTGCAATAAAAATCTGTTTTCTTTTGTTACAGGACACAATTTTAAAAATTGGTTATTTTACCAAGGCTTTAACTAAAATGGTTTGCTTTCCTTTAAGAAATCAAGCTTAACTCGTAAAGTCAGTAGAAACCCTTTAGAAAACTGGCCTCATACCTTGCCTAAAACAGTCCCTATACAGGGTTTCTAACCTGTGCCAAATAAAAAATATCACTTTCTAACAGGTCCAGAAGCCCCAAGTTATCTTGGGACCTCAAAAAGAAAGAAATTTATCCAACTCATAAATATTTAAAGGTACAAACTCATGGCAGGGCTCAGCTTTAAAAAAGTCTTATCTAAAATTCCTTCTATGGAAAAAAGTTCCATCAAAGCCAATTTTTAAAAAGCCTATGTAAAAAAAATTATTCTTACTGCACTTTATACAAATAATGAGGCCAAGTATAATAAAGCAAAGCAGTCTTACCATAATTTATCTTTAGTGAAAATGGAAAATTGGAAAAAATACTAGGTTTCAAGAACTATACTACACTTGTTATTAAATTCTAGTCTCATTAGTTGTTTTTAAGTTTATTTCTGCAATTTCAGCAAACCCTGCTTATTCCCGTGAACCAACCAGTGATCTCTGCTGCTCAAAAAATAAATAAAATCAAATAAAATAAAAATCAAAAACCAAAGGAATAAGTAATATAAAAATCTGGATCAGTATTCTAATTCTGGGCACATTACAGTCAGCTAACAACCCGGTATCAGCTTAGTTCCAACAATTGCCCAGTTCATAAAAAGCCTTCTAATTTAGTTTACTTAAAATAGCTTATTTTGCTTTAGTCTTGTGAAATATATTGCTGTTATACTCTTTGCATAAGAATATAAAACAAGCTTACTGAATGTTTTATTAAACACTTATTAATCTTTCAGATATCACCTTTTGTCAAAACTCAAAAGTTATTTATAAGCCTTACCATATTAATACTTTCTAACTAAGCTCTTCTCTACCCTGAATGCAAGAGACCCCCATAGTTAGGCCAAAATATCATCACCCCTAATTAGCCTAAAAACATTACAAAAAATAGAACTTTGTCCCTGGGCAACCTTTAGGATTAAAGATTCTCTTATAAAAGGGAGGGGGGGGGGGCCGGGCGCGGTGGCTCAAGCCTGTAATCCCAGCACTTTGGGAGGCCGAGACGGGCGGATCACGAGGTCAGGAGATCGAGACCATCCTGGCTAACCCAGTGAAACCCCGTCTCTACTAAAAAATACAAAAAACTAGCCGGGCGAGGCGGCGGGCGCCTGTAGTCCCAGCTACTCGGGAGGCTGAGGCAGGAGAATGGCGTGAACCCGGGAGGCGGAGCTTGCAGTGAGCTGAGATCCGGCCACTGCACTCCAGCCTGGGCGACAGACCGAGACTCCGTCTCAAAAAAAAAAAAAAAAAAAAAAAAAGGGAGGGGGGGAATGTCAAAGGTGTGCTCACCGCAGCAACTCCATCTTAAATAAAAGCTGGGTAAAATGAGGCTAAGACCCACTGGGCTGCATTCCCAGACGATTAAGGCATTCTAGGTCTCAGGATAAGATAAAAGGTCAGCACAAAATACAGGCATAAAAACCTTGCTAATAAAAGTTTACAGTAAAGGAGCCGGCCAAAACCCACCAACACCAAAATGGCGACAAGAGTGACCTCTGCTTGTCTTCACTGCTACACTCCCACCAGTGCCATGACAGTTTACAAATGCCATGGCAACATCAGGAAGTTACCCTATATAATCTAAAAAGGGAAGACATGAATAATCCACCCCTTGTTTAGCATTTCTTCAAGAAATAACCATAAACATGGGCAATCAGCAGTCCACGGGGCTGCTCTGTCTATAAAGTAGCCATTCTTTTATTTCTTTACTTTTTTAATGAACTTGTTTTCACTTTGCAGTGCAAACTCACCGTTAATCTTTTCTTGCATGAAATCCAATAACCCTCCCTTAGGGTCTGGATCAAGACTCCTTTCCTGTAACAAAATGGTTTCCTTCCTTCCCCTTTCCTTTCCCTTTCCTTTCCCCTTTCCCTTTCCCTTCCCTTTTTTGAAACAGGGTCTCACTCTGTTGCCCAGGCTGGACTGCAGTGGTGTGATCACAGCTCACTGCAGCCCCGACCTCCCTTGGCCCAAGTGGTCTTCCCGCCTTAGCCTCTTGAGCTGCTGGGACTTACAGGCACGCGCCACCACCATGCCCAGTTAAGGTGTGATTTCTTGAGATGGGGAAGGCTGGCATATAAACTTGCTGGCGGATGAGGAAATCAGCTTGGGAACTATTGGTTTAAGGTTTCTATGAAGCTTGCAAGGTAGAGAAGGGCTATGTATGACATGATTCTGTAGCTCAAAGGTACCATTGCCGTTGAGTTAAAAGTTTGTGATTCATTGAAACCAAAGATGGCAATTAAAGCTTTATGGGAAGGGATGAAATCATCCAGGAATTTTAAGAAGGGGTTCAGTGGAACACTGAACATTTAGACGTCAGGCAAAAGGGGTGAAACTTCTGAGGAGCCTGAGAAAGAACAGGCCCAAGTGGTAAGAAGAAAACTAGGATATTACAGTAGAGTAGAATACCAGAGAGAAGAGGGCTTCAAGAAGAGGCTATGGGGTGTGGGCTGTTGAGTAAAATGGAAACAGAACCCTGAGTATTAAATGTCTTACTAGAGCCTCTGTACTTTCTTCAGCTGTAGATGGGAAAGCATTGAAAGATTTCATACCGAGGACTGACTTGACCAGAAATGTTATTTTCGAAAGATTCCAGTGTGGGCTGTGTGAACACTGGGCTTAGATTGGAGGAATGGAAATCTGTTAATCCTTTCTGCTTTCTAACCTGTTAAATTGCCATAGCTTAAAGTAAATGACTGCAGCACTGGTGGTTTTGGGGGATGGGAGGGGGTTGAAGTTTAACAGAATTGGATTCCAGTTCTGTTCCGTTGTCAGCTGCAGGACCTTGGGCAAGTTTCCTAAGTGTAATTTGGGTATAGAAATAGTAGCCCCAACCGAAGACTGTGAGGTATAATGCATAATACAAATAAGTCCTCAATAATACTGTTATTGATACCGTACTTATAAGCATGTGTTTGCCTTTCATAATTACTTTATCTCGTGAATCATTGCACTTCCCCCTTCTCCTGTGGTAGCATTTTAACATTAGCGTTCAACAACCATGTCCTTAACTTTCCAACCAAAGTATAAATGTAACAGTTCTACTCTCTCTGGGAGAATTTCCAAATTGTAGTGAGCGCCTGGCTGTGCACAATTTAAAGTACACTTTCTTTGTCAGAACACATGATTATATTGGTTTGTACTTGAACATTTTATTTCCAGTTCTTACAGCCTTTTATTTCTCGATCTAAGTTTGCTTTGATAGCAGTTAGGGTACTAGAGCCCTTGCTAAGGCAGACATTACCTGGGCATGGATGAATGTTCCAGGGGCAAAAATCAAAGAGACTAGATGTATTGAATCACTGGGGGAAACTTTCAGTGACTCAACTTGGTGCAGAGTAAGAAACATAAGAAGGGTGTAGCCCCTTGTGCATTTATGAAATAATGGAGACTGAAAAATGCTTACGAAGCAAAACAAAAACAAAACCAAAACCACTAAAAATGTGTTTTCTGCTTTCACAGTGACTTTCATGTTTGCCAAAGTGGTGGCAACAAATCCTGTAACTGTCTATGATCACAGAATATTTAAAGGCTTTTGCCTTGTTAAAGAGTTAGTTTTCAGGCCAGATGGGTGGTTCACGCCTATAATCCCAGCACTTTGGGAGACTGAGGCGGGTGGATCACGAGGTCAGGAGTTCAATGCCAGCCTGGCCAAGATGGTGAAACCCCGTCTCTACTAAATATACAAAAATTAGTGGGGCATGGTGGCAGGCGCCTGTAGTTCCAGCTACTTGGGAGACTGAGGCAGGAGAATGGCGTGAACCTGGGAGGCGAAGCTTGCAGTGAGCTGAGATTGTGCTGCTGCACTCCAGCCTGGGCAACAGAGCGAGACTCCATCTCAAAAAAAAAGAAAAAGAAGAAAGAGTTAGTTTTTTTAAGGATATTCGGGGAAAAGTAGCACATGGTTGAGGATGATATATATCCATGCAATAATTTATTTGTTAATGATTTGTCAATAATAATGAGTCATGTAAAAGAAATCTGTCTTATTCTGGGACTAATGATGAAAATACTCATTCTCTGATACTCATTAGAACTATCCCAAAGTACTGATTGTTGAATAGCTGACACATCCACAAAGAGTCACAGCTTTATTCATGGAAAAATAGTAATAGACATAAACTACAAAAACAGAAGCAGTGGCTGGGCCCAGCGGCTCACAGTGTAATCCCAGCACTTTGGGAGGCTGAGTGGGGCAGATCACCTGAGGTTGGGAGTTCTAGACCAGCCTGACCAACACGGAGAAACCCTGTCTCTACTGAAAATACAAAAAATTAGCCAGGTGTGGTGGCACGTGCTTGTAATCCCAGCTACTTGGGAGACTGAGGCAAGAGAATCGCTTGAACCTGGGAGGCGGAGGTTGCAGTGAGCCAAGATTGTGCCGCTGCACTCCAGCCTGGGTGACAGAGGGAGACTCCATCTCAAAAACAAAAAACAAAAAACAAAACCCGATTATACATATTGAAAGGGCTATCATCTCATCGGCAAAATTTACAAAGACACTCATACCTAAGACCATATACCTATATCTCTATTTAGTGGAAGTTTGTGGTGAGCCAAGATCATGCCACTGCACTCCAGCCTGAGCAACAAGAGCAAAAACTCCATCTTAATCAATCAATCAATCAATAAAATAGAAACAGTCATAAAGAGAAATTTATTTTTATAATGACATTTATAATTGCTACTTAAGTTCTTAAAGCAACAATATCAGTATCTAAAAAAATTTTATTGAACAGGAATCCATCATTTACAACAATGCAGATAACTTTTCAATTGCTCGTAGGACTAATGATAAGTATATAGGTAAAGATATTAAATAGAAGCTTTGACTTTACCCTAAAATGGTGGATACGAGATACCAAATTCAGATTCCAAACCAAGAGACAAATTTTCAAAGAATATTTCAGAAAGTTGTGTCAGGGCCTGGGATTGAAGGAGAGGATCATGAAGACAGATTTTTTGGCAGGAGCTGTCCTGTGAGTGCCTTTCTCCCACCATCCTGACTAAGCCAATTGGGGAAAGAAACTTTCAAGGGAGAACTTGTTTTTTCCCCCATAGGTTTTTGGGGAACAGGTGGCATTTTGTTACATGAGTAAGTTCTAGTGGTGATTTGTGAGATTTTGGTGCACTCAGGGGACCAAGCACCTTTAGAGCTTCACCTGTTTCCTGAAGTTGAAGGAACTTATTGGATGGATGTCTTTATTTCTACTTAGAAAGTCTAAAAGGGTCAAGAGCCAGGCCAGTTAGTTGTTTCTCACAAAGTGGAGGAAAGAAGAGGTGATTGCACTGGAATTGGCCTCCACTCTTAGAGGCAAGGGGGATTTCTAAATGTTTCTTGCAGACAAGATATGAGCCACCTGTGCGAGACAGTCGATGCCCTCTTGGGCCCTATCCAGAGAGCTGCTAAGAGAAAGAAACAAACCCCAATGGAAGTTACCTTGAATTCCTAGGGGTTGTAGAAGGAGTGAGTGATGGGTGGGGGAGACTATAGCACCCACATTCAGCACAGCAGGTGACAGCAGTCCAGGAGTGAGTGCCTTCTGAAGAAGCCATGAGCCTACCATGTGAGAGAGAGAGAGGTGGCTGTAAACATGGGCCAGACCCAGAGAGCATCTATGTGTCCAGCTACCAACTGTGATCATGAAAGAATTTTCTTATTCCCATTGTTTCCTTTTTCTCACTACTTAAACCCCGTAGTTCCAGAAAACAGCTGTCAAGAGGAGCAGAAGGATCCGAGGAGGTGAAAAAGGAGAAGAAGGGGCTGATCATATCATACCTTTTTTCACTCGATCACACCTTTTTTCCCCTTTTTTCTGATGCTGGTCTGTAGCCCACCCTAGCTGGGAGAGGGAGGTGTCTATAACTTGAAAGTTTCAAGTGTGACTAATATGCCGAACTGGGCACTCTAATTTCTGAACTGGGACTGTGTTTGATAACTTAAAATGATTGTATGGCATCATATTATTTAAGAGTTAGAAAAGTAAGTGGACTCTTTGAATCGTCATGTAGAGGGTAGAAAAGAACTTTCACCATTAAGTAATTGTAAAGGGATAGTGGAAGGTAATATAAAGGTATTCTGTGACTCTACTCTTTGAGTCTTGTGTGAGTCCAGAGACATATATACATACACAAAAAGTGTGTGTGTGTGGTGTGTAGTATGTATATATTTTAGTTTCAAGGAAGCATTCACTGAGAAATTGATTTCTTTAAATACAAAATATTACCATGCCAGAAAAAGGTGTAAAACGCTAGAAAATGATGGCTTAACAAGAGTTGAACTTTTAAAACTAAAAACATAAAAATATATCCTTAACCTTGTTAGGATTAAAGGAAATCACTGTCTTTGATGATAAATGAAACACCAAGCACTTACTTTCTTAGTATTTTTTCTGACATTTTATAATTAACTAATGAATATGATCATGCCTTATTATAATTATAAATATATTCTGTTTAGCCTTCTGTCTTCAATAAAAAGCTATTATGAGAGCAGAGACTCTCTTCCTTGTATTAAATTTAGTTGAAAAGATGACTTATGGAGCTAGATTGCCTAGTACAGGAAGTAGCTCTGCCACTTAACTAGCGTGACCTTTGATTAAATTACTTAATTTGTGCCTCAGTTTTCACATCTGTGCAGTAGACATCAGAATTGCACCTGTATTATATGTGGTTATATTAAATATATGGATATGCATATATTTTAAGAATATAAACATATAACATATGTATATATAGAAAGTGTTAGCAAATAGTTTCCTATTTTATTGTTACATATTCTGATTTATATCTTTTTCTCTGTTCTTACAAACAGAGAATGAAATTTCAGAATGTCTGAAATGTTGCCTCAAAAGTGATGCCATCTGCTGTGAATGGCTGCTTTAAGAATCTTGAAACAAGGGCACTCAAATCAGTTGTCATGGGATGTCATACTTTTATAATAAGCCAGCTTCCTGAGCGTATGATTTTGTGGACAAGGAGTACAAGACACAGGAGAGCCCTAGTATGATCTTTCAGCTCGTTTTGTGCTCTCTGGTTGTATGTCAGTTGAAGGAATTATCTGGTTAATTCCAGCTATCAACAATTTCACAATGCTGTGTCACAAAGGAATCTGACTTTAAGAATCTCACGCATAATTTTATTGAAAGTGCTTAAAATGTAATGTAGAAAGTTAATATTGCCCCAGATTTCACAAAGAACTTTTTTTGAGACAGAATCTTGCTTTGTTGCCCAGGCTGGAGTGCAGTGGCTCAGTCTTGGCTTGCTGCAACCTCCGCCTCCCAGGTTCAAGCGATTCTCTTGCCTCAGCCTCCCAAGTAGCTGGGACTAC
Organism: Macaca thibetana thibetana; assembly: GCF_024542745.1. NCBI lineage: Eukaryota > Metazoa > Chordata > Mammalia > Primates > Cercopithecidae > Macaca > Macaca thibetana. The sequence continues at coordinate 71,896,429 of NC_065592.1, forward strand.
AGGCACGTGCCACCACACCTGGCTAATTTTTGTATTTGTATTAGAGACGGGTTTCACCATGTTGGCCAGGCTGATCTTGAATCGTGACCTCAGGTGATCTGCCGACCTTGGCCTCCTGAAGTGCTCTGATTACAGGTGTGAGCCACTGTTCCAGGCCCCAAAGAGCTTTTATGTTAGAGAAATATAATAATATAAAATATAAGTTAATATATTAATATGAAATTTATCAGTCTACATCACATATTTTGTATTAGAATGAGCTTTTATATATTTCATATGTTTTATTTATTCAAGCATGTCAAGTAAGTGACAAACTTTGATAATAGTAATTGTTTCCAGTTAATAATGGAATACTCGCGACACAGAAAGTGCTTGGTGTTTCATTTATCGTCAAAGATAGTGATTTCCTTTAATCCTAACAAGGTTAAGGATACATTTTTATGTTTTTAATTTTGAAAGTTCAACTCTTGTTAAACCATCACTTTCTAGCATTTTATGCCTTTTTCTGGCATGGCAATATTTTGTATTTAACCCAGTAGTCAAGTATTGCAACTAGAAGTGGGCTAGTGTGCTATGTCCTTTTCCTGGTTAGTTACCAGATTCTCTGTTCTTCCAGATGTTACCGGGGAACTCTTCAGGAGTAATTGTTTAAATCTGTTGTACAAATAAACAGCTATGTGTTCAGAATGGCTGAATTTATATTGATATCAAAAATGGCCAAATGATTTGAAAGGCAAAATCGTAATTACCAAAGCCAAATTATTTGTCTGAAATTTTATAAATGCAATAAATGTTAATTAGCAACAATTAAATATCATGTGCTTAAGAAACAGTGCTCTTGTAAGAAGCACATCTAAGTATTTGGTCTGTTCTTAGGCAAATGAATATAATTCTAATTCAGTAGATCTGATTTTGCATTCTGGAGACTTAACTTTTTGACTGTGTGGCTTTTGCCAGATTGTTTAATCTTTCTGAGTCTCAGTGTTTTAGTCTGTAAAATGAGAATAACCATACCTTAATTACTGTGAGAATTGAAGACATTTGTATATAATCTATGACATTAGCAATGAGGAAGAAAGCTCGTAGGACAATACCTGGCCTATAAGTGTTTCTAAATGATGAAAAAATCTTACTATTATTGTTAAAGGCAGTATTATAAATAAGTTATTAAACCAAATTAACCCTATTTTCTTCTCTTACCTCTCTGCCTATCCACTAAAACTGTAGAGAGAATCAAAGGTGGTGAGGCAGAGAATATATGTTGTAAATTTTCCAGTGGCCACACAAATGTAAAATGCTATCATTTAATTAGGATGAGGTATACAATTTTATGTTTAAAGTCGATTAAAGTGATATTTTCCAAAGCTTTAACTTTTGGCTTATTGATATATCAAACACCTAGAAATTAAAATGGATAATCTTGATTTATACAGTGTTTCAGAGGTTCTTAATTGTAGTTCAATTGTAATTCAAGAGTTACAATTTAACTGTATCTAAAATGCCCTGAAAATATTCCCGCTAAGCTGTGAGTTATAACCAGGCAATTTGGAAGCTCAGGTTATAAAATTTATGTTTAATGGTATTGATGACACTTTGCCTTTTAAAAACCCCCGAGCAACTAACTGTAGTTTTATTTGATCCAAATTTATCTTGGTTATTATTTCCAACCTGGTGTTAGTTGTCTAATATTTTGGAGCAAAATCTGGTTGTCAGAAATCTTGAAATTCTACCCCTGAGTCCAAGAAGAAGAAACCTATTTGAAATTTAAGATGGTTGTTAGGACAGAGGCTAGACACACTACCAACTCCCAGAATCAGTTTTGCTTATTAGGTATTTTATGGATTTTATCATTCTATGGAATTGACAGAAGGTGTACCTTATTTTATTTTGTTTTGTTTTATTTTATTTTATTTTACTTTAGAGACAGGGGCTCTCTCTGTCACCGAGGGTGGAGGACAGTGGTGTGATCACAGCTCACTGCATTCTTGAACTCCTGAGCTCAAGCAATGTTTCTACCTCAGCCTTACAAGGAGCTGGCTGGCACTACAGGTGCACACTACTATATTCAGCTAATTGAAAAAAGAAAAACAATTTGTTTTGTAATGACAGGGTGTCACTATGTTGTCCAGGCTGGGTGTGTTTTCTCTACGTCTAAAATATAAAACTTTTACTCGAGAATATAGAACTTCTTTTACTATTTCTAAATACAACTAAAGATAGGAATATTAAAGATTTATTCAACACGATACAGTGTCCATTTCTTATAAAATCCATTGGCTCTGGAGCCGAGTGTCAGATTATTAAAGTTTATTAAAGCTCTTGCTCATAGCTTTTGTTTTGCTTTTAAGAAGTTAATGTAACTAGCATGAGAAATGTCTTTTAGAAATGGAGTTGCCCTAGTGTGAAACTATGTCACTAACATAAAATGGCCTTCAAATTTAAGGCTGTGATGGATATTACAGCTTCATCATGTTATACCGAAGGAAAAATACTCTTTAATCAAAGGGGTTCGTATTGTTCATTCACTTGTTCTACTTACCTTAAAAAATGCTGAGTGGTAAATGCTAGAATTTCTTCCGTTACACTTATAACACAGATGTATCTGAAGCACAGGTTTGCAAAGAAATGGCAATAAAAGATTCAGCAAGATACAAGAATTCTTTTGTTGTATTCCTTAGAAGGTGGGAAAAGAATCTGTTTTTAGAAAGGGCTTGTACTGCTAGGTGAAATTCCCTTTCTTCTCCTGTTTCTAAAGAAGAGACTTCAAGAGGCTTTTGTTTATGTAAAAAGACTGAACTTGAGTAATCTAAGATGTTGATATGGAAAGAGTACCTATTTCTCCAATTTTTAAAGGATTTGTACCTTTCTTCCATCTCTAACAGGGTAACAAATGGAGTGTTAATTTAGTTGAGTTATACTTTCTATATGAGTTTGCTAACAGAACTTGACATAAAAGCCTTTGTGAAGAAGCTTGATTGGTTTGGTTACCATGGCAACATGGTTGCATGGAAGAATGATTTCCTTTAGGAACCTTTCCTAAAAGCTGTTTTGTGCCCTATAACGATATTGCTAGCTTGCCATCCCTTGTGAGGAGGTGAGAGGAGATCACTTTCAGGGTCAACTTTGTATCTTGTGTTTATAGATTATCCTTAGCAATCAAAAGACTGCTTGGCTCATCTCATTCTTTCCATAGCTGAACCAGTTCTGTTCTTCTGTATACAGTGATAACAGGGGCCTCTCGCAGACCTTTATATCTTAAAATACACAAAGAAAAAAGTGAATCTAGACCAATGATCATATTCTGTTAAGTGCATTTCCTAAAGCTAATGTCTGTTATGGATTTTTAATTTCCTGCTTATCTTTGTTTGAAATTCTGCAATTTATCAATAATTTGTCTTGTGAGTGATGTTACTGTTTTGAGGAGACAAAGGGTTTAACCAGTAAATAGATCAGCAGGGGCTTCATTTAAAATCCTTAGTGGTGGTTTGGTATTCTGGAATTGCTGTAAACCCTGAGGCATACATTTGAGATTTCCTTTGTTATGGGGTAAATGTCTGCTCCATTAGCACAGCAATTGTGTACAAAAATGCATCAAATCACTCAAGTACCACCATAGGGTGTTTTTCAGTGGTTAAAGCAGGCTAATGGTTATTTCACTTGTACATTCAACAATAACAGCAGTAAGGCCTATTATAACTATTTTTCTAATCAGCTGCATGTTTGCATTTTTTCATTTTCACCCCTTGATTTAAGTCCTTGGAATCAGATACTCCAAAACAGACTTAATGGCTTTAACTAAAGAATTGTATCAACACTGTTGGTACCAATTATACAGTGACTTAAAAGTTGCCTGGGAATAATTTTGTGCAGGAGGTGAGGGGGAAAAAAACCCCATAATCTCAAACTGATGGGAATATTTTAAAGATTGCAACACATAGCTTCTAACTTTTGACCCCATGATTGGTAACAAAATTTATATATAATAATATGACATGATTATATTGGAGTTTTTGTTTTATTCTGATGAGTAAACGTTAGAATTTAAATTTTTGTAACTGCTTATGGATGCTCATTTTCAATTTCTAAATGAATCCTTTCATCTGAGTTGCCTGAAATGACCCTGCTGGTTAAACAAACTCTTGGGTAAGACTGGATCACATTTTGAGCCTAACTCACCTCAGTATTTGTTTTTGTGTATTTGGGATTTTGTGGATTATTTTGGAAGATGTATGTTTCAGTAGCCTACCATTCCCTGTGATTAAAGTAAGCCAGTTAAATTTATGACAGGAGCAGCAGCAGAAGCATGAGTTGAAGACCAGGAAACAGCTTGTATCAGATGTGGAATTTTCAAATGCCTGGTTCTACTCTATATCTTCCTTCCATATTTCTCTCTCACTGTCCCTTTTCTCAATAAAAATGAAGAGAAAATGAAAAAAAAAAAAAGAAAAGCTAAATTATGTAAAGTGATGTCACCTTTAAATATGAGATATGACAATTCTTGTCCACTGCCAGGATTGGAGCCACAATAAAGCTAAGACAGATTTGGCCATAGTTGAGAAGAGCATTTATTGAATAAGAGGAGATAGTTTCAGACACAATTTGCACGTTTGTTCAAAGTTACTGTCTATTGAAATGAACGCTCTTCTCCAGAAAGTTATGTGAATGCACATTATAAATAAAACTTAAGTTTCAATCATGGAAGTCCTCCCCTCTTATTAAGGTTAAGTGTTCTTCTAAGTTAACTTTATGATTTTTGTAGCCTTTGTCTATCTCATACCAGTTGTATAATCTATACTATGTGTATATGTATGTATGGCACCCCTTTTCCAGTGAAGGACCTCACTTCTTCCTCATCCTTTGTTATGCTTAACTTGGATGGTTGCGTAATCTGTGTCACAGCTGGTTTGTGCTCTCTAACCTCAGCCCTTGTTTTTATCTCTGCCCTTGGATGGCTGTCTTCTGTTTTCACTCACAATTTCAACACATTTTGACTTACTCGTGTCACCTAGGGTTTCCTCCTCAGGTATTTCTTCTTCCTTAATTTCTTTGCCGTCTTTGGTGCTGTTGACCTCACCCTTTCTGGGGTGTTCCTATGGGTCTCAGCTTCAGGTTTACAGCCGCCCCTGGTTTCCTGAGCATTCCTTCTGTGGGTTCTTCCCCTTCTTCCCACCCTCCTCTGTTTCCTTCACTTAAAGCAATTCTCTGTGAAGACATTCTTGCGTAGTCTTGCCCTCTGCCCTCACTCATTCTGTAGATATGAATGAGGGCACTTCATTCATAGCTGCATATGAAATTACCATATATGCAGAAGATGCCCTGCTATATATTTTTAGCCTTGACTTTCTGGCTATATGAAGGATATCCACTTTTGAGTTTCAGGATGGCATCCCTAGGCTCTTAAAAAAAATACTTGCATAAAGCCACTTACTATGTATATAATTTGTATTTAGTTCTAAATCAATAAAGTTTTATTGAGCATCCATTATGTGTCAGGTGCTGTGCTCTGGGGAGATACCAAGGTGCAGAATCCATGGCCCATGCCTGGAAATTTAGAGGGGAGAAAAATAAATAAACCTGATTACACTTCAGCGTTGTGTGACAGAGGAAGGCCAAAAGAAACGTGAAAGCACCTAAGAGAAATAACTAACTCAGACTCGGAGGGGGAAAAAGGTGGACCAGGACCAAAGAAGACTTCTCAGATGATATCGTCATTTTCTTTTAAATTTCTTCCTCAGTAAGTCAATTCTTTCTGTGATACTAGACAGCAGAACTGTATTGCTTAACAAAGTAGCTCTGCAGCTCAGCAAAGCATCTCTTGTATATTTATCAAATGAGTAAATGTGGCCCTTTTTAAGAGAAGCAAGCCTCACAGCTCATGACAAAAGAGGGGAGGAAGGCCTGGTGCGGTGACTCATACCTGTAATCCCAGCACTGCAGGAGGCGGAGGCAGGAGGATCACTTTAGCACAGTTGAGTTCAGCATGGATAACAAAGCAAGACCTTGTCTCTAACAGAAACTTTTTAAATTGGCTGGGCATGGTGGCATGTGCATTGCAGTCACAAGTACCCAGGAGGCTGAGGCAGGAGGATTGCTTGAGCCTAGGAGGTCAAGGCTGCAGCAGTGAGCTGTGGTAAAGGTTAGGAGAAGGAAAAGGAATGACATGCATTGTACTTGTTCCCTAAGATGCATTGTGTTTGTGGCTTCTTTTTCAAACTTTTGCGGTTCTTTTGAATTCTGATAAGCTATTCCTTTGTGGCTGGTGACTCCCTCTGGTCTCTTCCTCTCCCTCCCCTCACCCCATCACTCCCCTTTCCTCAATGCTTCCTCCTTGTCTGGTCTCGTATGCAGACTTAATGACAGTGATAATTATTCTACCCTCCAGGTCATTAATGAAAAATGTCCACTGGAGCACTGCCCAGAATTGAACACATTGGAGCCCCATTTATTATACTCCCTCTAAGGCTGACACTTTTCCATCAATAGCTCCCTACTGGGCATGACCTTCCTGGCATTTCATAGCTATGCAGTGTAGATCCTGTTTTCTCAGTTTATTGATGATTATGTCATGAGGAGCAGAATCAAAAGCTTTGTAAAAATCCGAATATAAATTGTGTCTTGCTTCTTCCTTTGATCTACTGGGCCAGTCACTCCATCGGGAGAGATTAGATTATTTTGACAGGATTGAGTCTGCATCAGGGTATGTTACTTATTCCTCAAGACTGTCTTCCTTAAGATGTGGGCAGCTAGATCTTTTTCTAAACAATGTTTCTGAGGTAAGTCCACGATCATTACTGTCCTTTAAAAAAAAAGTTTGTATATTTTATTAGCCTTCAAGCCCCACCCAGTCCTCCTCTCAAGAGTTTATAATGTTTGTCACCTTGCTATGGCATTGGCTAATTCCTTTGATACACTGGGTTGAAGGTCAACATGGACTAAAGATTGGAAGGTTGGAACGAAGTCACGTTATTGAACTCTTATCAAACTTTCTCCATTTCCTGCCTCTCTTAGCTGATCTTTCTTAAGTTGTTGCACATGTACTTTCAGAATGTATTAAATAGCTTTATCATCTATGGAAATTATTTCTTCCTTTGAGAGTAAAAAGTAAGTGGGAATTGATGGATGTAAGTTTACCAAAGCAGGAAATTCTTAATTAGCAAATACATGGAAACACTACCCAACTATTCCTAGGTCTACAAGTAATGTTATCATCAAAGAATGACTGACATTATTTTCTATAAGAACCCATTTATGTAAGTTCTTATGCTTTAAAATATATATGTATACATGTGTAGACATAAATATATATGTATATCTATCTGTGCATGTATATAATTGCTAGAAATAATGTAGCAGCTTCTTAACACAGGAGACCTTTCTTTACTTTTTTAAAGAATGGAAGTCTGTTGGGGATCTTGCCATTCTACATTTAGCTTTCCCTAATGAGTACTTATTTTTTCTCTTTTGTTTGTGCCATATGTAGGATAGGAACATGCAGCCTGCTCCTCTGCTATTTATGTTCAGGTATCCACTCAGCTGGTATAAGGAGAACCTTGATCTTTATGGAATGTTTCATAATTCCAGAATTCCCCCATCTGTGTTGATCTCTCCCGAAGCTTCTCTGTTCAGATCTTCACTCAGGCCTCACCCCGCCCAAGTGGATGTCTTTCAGATGGGAAATGCTCTGAGATCCTTAGCAAAAGGTGGAAATATCAAGAAGAGTTTGCATGGGAAACAAGGTGAATTTCTAGGTTGCATGTAAGAAAAATCCAGTTTCAGTAACAGCAGATGATGAAATTGAATTACAACTGTGTTGTTTTTCTGAGGGCAAAGATATTTTTCTAGACTTTTTCAGTAATATGAAAAAGCACATATGTTGAGAATATATAATTTTAATAGTTGAGGCAGTATAGCCTTTCAGAAAACAAGTTGTCTTTGTCAGTGATTAATGTCTTTGAGTTATAAGGCTCTTTAGAGCAGGAATTGAGATGATTGTTCTATTCCTTAGTGACCTCAGGACTGTTTCTCCTGATTGGGCTTGGGTTATGGTTGTAGCTAATAGAGCTTTGTTAAAAATTATATTCATTTATTCAGTTCCACAAACACTAATGGACCTTTTCCATGAACATATTCAGTTGGCAGATTTTTACTGTACTCCTACCTTCACCCAGGTGCCGGAGATCATAAACAGGTTGCAGAATCTCTCCTCTTTGTGCTCATAGCCTAGGAGGTCAGCGGACTTGAGTATAAATGATGAAATTCAGGGGTGTAGATGCCAGCATCATGGTGGTAGAATGTTGAGCTTCACTGTAAAGGATTGGTACTGGGAAGTTGTCGGGGAAGGATTCTCTCAAGCCAGAAAGGAGATGGAGTCCATGAGTGAGATCAAGACTGTGCCCATTAATTGTTTGACCTGCACTATGTTTATAGTTTTTATTAGTTGCTGGAGTAGTTGCTTTTTGTGCCCTAAGTCAGATCCCCTTGGTCACCTTCGATTTCACTCACAGCTGTGATTCTCTGAATACTGACTGCATCCCACCTGGGGCACAGTTGTTTCCTTTCTGTTCAGGGCTTTCTCCCAAACTGAGGAAGCTTAGTCAGCACTTCAGCAGGTACAGTTGCAAAGTGTAGTGGAATTAATGCCCCTAAGAAGAACTCATAACCAACAAGGGAAAGGGGCTTGGAGGATAAATGCCCATGCCTTCCCTTATCCACAGGGAAGATTCTGTGAGCCTCTGAGACCTCACGAAGACCCCGTGGTTGATTTTTATTCTTTCTTTGCCCCAGTTTTCTCTCTCCTGATTCTTGGAGTTAGTTCTGAAAAAAAAAAAAAAAAAATACTTGGAAGTCCTTGTATCTCAGGCTCCACTTTCAGGGTAACCAAAATTCAAACAGTTGCCGACATTTAAAACCTGGAGAATGGCAATTAAAAATTCAGATCTCTACTTCTCTTGAAACACTAAAGACGTGATAACTGTCAGAATATGTTCCTTTAGAGCAATAGTCAGCTGATGTTGAAGAGTGGCTGATTCTTAAAATGAGGTGATCTGAACTTTTTAGGACATCCTAATGCCCATGCAGTCTGAATCTTCCTTCAAAATACCCACACAGACTTTAAAAGCAGGGGATCTTGAGATCTAGGGTAATGTTTGAGTTGAGACTTTCCAAGGTAAAGGAGGATAACCTTTGAAGAAGGTAACCAAGCAGGAGGGAGAAGGCTCTATGTGGCAACGGTAACATCATCTCAAAGCCAAGGAAATGGGCATGTTGTTTATATCTCCCCAGGATTTTTTGTGTGTGCAATAGTCTACCTTTTTCTTTCCAAAGTCTGTCATACTATGGCAAAAGATGGAGTCATTCAATAGAGTTATGCAATTCTGGCTTTACATCAATTACAAAAAACATGACTATCACCATTGATTAGTTGGATCGCTATACAAACAGCCCTGTAGTAGTAAACACCCAGTGTGTGGCAGTGAGGCATATGTTTGTCATATCCGTTAGGGGAGCACTTGGGGCCCAGAGGACTGATGAATTGGCCTGCATTGTCTTACTACACAGCTGTCATAACTTCTCTGATAGCAGGTGATCGTTCTGCAAGAGCATGTCAAATTGGTGCTTATCTCTTATGACATCTGTTGATGGAAGCTCCCTTTTAGGTTTGATCCACACAATGACCTTGATATTCCTGGTGAAGAATAAAGGCTCACAATTATTGTTTTTAGAAGGAGAGACTTGTAGCTTCTGCCTCATACCCGTCATATCAAATTATCAGGCTGAAACTGATAATACAATGAACACTGGCTCTCAACAGCAGTGTTATATCTGCTGGATTTGTACGCAGAATAAACCTTCTGCCAGCTATATCATAGAAATCCATGGAGATAAGATGTAGTTAACACCTGGAGTTTTTGAGGTATGTGCTCAGAGACTCTGGTTGTAGACAGTAACATCTATTTCATAATGATATCTTTAAGGACTAAATCTTTAAGAAGTGGAAAATAGTGGTTGAGCTGAGAGTTTTACAGATTTCAGGGAGGTGTAAATAGAAAGAAGACAGCTTCCTTGGAAAATGGAAAGATGGTGGATATTGGGTTATTGGCTCCGCTGTTAGGCCTATGAGACGTTGGAGGAGTCAGTCAATCTCTGGAAATCTTGTTTTTCCACTTGTAAGATGCAGATGCCAATTTCTACCCTCGCTACCTTACACCGTATGTCAGAGATTATAAGAAACTTGGGAACACTTTTTTTTTTGTTGGCAAAGAACTCTATAAACATACAACGGTGGTATTGTTTCAGTCTCTGAATATATAGATATTATAAAACATTAAAGTGTGACATTTTAACAACTAGTATTTTCAAGCTTTTGTTTTGTGGAGATAGATGAAGTATAGGATGCTGGAACTGGCACCGAGCAGAGTTAGGAGATCTGTTTTCAAGTCTAAATGATGTAACAACTAGCTTGGTGACCTTGAACACCAAGCTTTGGTCTTGGTTAGTCTCACTGGACAGTGGTCTCTGACTTTCCTTCCATTCCATTCTTTTGTTCTATGAGTAGTGGCTACTTTTATTTGCTTGAGCATGTGTGTTCCATCTCGCAGTGTTATTTCATCTTTGTGATCAGGAAGTGTAAACACTGTTCATACTTCAGTCAGTGGTACTTAATTGCATATAAAGCATCTGGGGAGCGTTTTGAAAATGGGTATTTCAAGACTCCATATCCAGAGAGTTTGATTCATTGAGTCCAGTCTGGGTCCTAGGAATAACTATTACCAACATCCCATTTAAATCTAATGCAGGTGGTCTTTTGAAAACCATCGGTGTAGAGCATATCTACATTTCATGTTTTATTAATATTTATTAATAATTTACAAGATCAAAAAGATATTATTTTGATTGATTGTTATTTTGTATTGAGTCTCCTGCTTTACTTCCACTACCAAATTGGCTTTGCATAAATACAGTGGGCCAGGATTAACCAGGATTATTGAGTGTTTCTGGGCTTTACTGTAGTGTACTATGGTTTTGCATATGTAAATCATATTCTTTATGGTTTTATCCGTGAAAGCCAAAAAAAAAAAAAAAAAAAAAAAGCCCTCTAAAATTCTACTGGCACACAAATTTTGTATTTGGAGTTTCATTACAGTCATTTTAGAGTTAGTGAATGTGGGGTTAGCTTAGTGCTTTCCCAAAAGTGCTTACCATGAAAAACACTGGAGACTGTCTGCACAGAGTAGGATTGTGGTGAAGGGAGCAAATGGGAACAGCACTGTGGTTGCTGTTGTTCACCTCTCACACTTCCCATTTAACTAAAGAAACCTCTATTCCAGCTGTATGGTGGCATCCTTGACTCATTTGTGCTTCTAAATCCTAAATCGGTTAGACGTGCGAACAGGATGTTGATGAAAGAAAAAGACAAAACACGATGATACTTTTGAGTTTAAAGTGATGCCAAGGATGAAGAGCAGGAGGAAATCAATTGAGGACTTTCACAACCTTGTGCAAAATGCATATAGCATTTTCATATTGTAGAGCACACGTGTCCCCAAGCAGTGCTTGAAATTTAGTTTTCTAACTTATGTAGAACTGTACATACAAGAGTGAATACACTAGACTGAATTAATGTTTTCAGTGGAATATAGATTCTCTTTAGACCCATTTTGCCCTGTCTTGTCATACATACCACTGTTGCCTACCTTCACTATATATTTTATTAAGGGTTCACCCCTAAGGTGAAATGGAAGGACTGTGGATAAGAAACAAAATTCAGCAAAGAGCAGACCACACTTGTTGGAATTGTTAGTAAAATCAAGTTCTGAATAACCATGAAAGGCTTTTTGGGTTTTATTTCATAAACTTATATATAAAAGGGTGATGATTAAGATATGAAGTAAGCTCTAACCAAATCCATATTAAAGAAAGCAAAATCCTTTAAAAAAAAAAAAAAAAAAGCCACCATTCTAAGTTCTTTAACCATTCACAAATAAAATTACCCACACAGAAAACTAGTGAAACTTTCTAAATAATAGTTTAATTTTCTCCTAATGTGTAGTTGCTTTGTTTGATTATAGTGATTATAGTGTTCATTAGTATTGATTGGGTAGGTAGGTGCAGTGGTTCGTATCTCCAAATAAGCTGGAGTCTGTGAAAACTCCCAGCTTCTATTTTCATCTTTTTAAAGCCTTACTTCTCACTTTTTTGTTGTTGTTGTTGAGATGGAGTCTTTCTCTGTCTGTCACGGAGTGCAATGGCAGGATCTCCGCTCACTGCAACCTCTGTCTCCTGGGTTCGAGTGATTCTCCTGCCTCAGCCTCACAAGTAACTGAGATTACAGGCATACACCACCATGCCTGGGTAATTTTTTGGTATTTTATTAGAAATAGGGTTTCACTGTGTTGCCCAGGCTGGTCTCGAACTCCTGAGCTCAGGCAATCCACATGTGTGGGCCTCCCAAAGTGCTAGCATTACAGGCGTGAGCCACCGTGCTTGGCCTGCTTCCCACTTCTTTCAGTGTCAGGAGCTATTCTCTTAACATAAATATTTTTGTCACTGTAATTGTGATAGAACAAAGGCAGTTCCTGGGTCTTCCTACATTTTAGTCGTCCTACTTACTCCTATGACAGAATTAGGTTTTTATTTCCATCGAATAAGTTATATCAGTGCAAATATATTTCTGGCACCATTATAGTAGATCTTAGTACAGCAGCCAAATGGAGGGAGTGTGTTTGAGTACTTAATTTGGGCAAAGTGGTTTTTAAAATATGTTCTAAATGTCTTCTATTGAAGCCCCTTTAATCAGATGGAACACATTAAAAAATCAGAACAGAATCTCAGGTAGTTACAGTAGAGTGATCAAGTCAACTCTTAAGCCAACCAAGGTGTGAAATTAAAATATTGGCTAGCCTTAAACATACAATTAATTTCAGGAAGGCTCTGTCAATACTTGCTGGATATTTACAGATAATCTAATGGCATACACTTTTTAAAGCTACATGACTCATAGAAGTCAATGTAAAAGGGGGTAAAATGGTTTTGTTTGAGTGTAGCAGGCACTATTTACATCTCTGGAAGTGTTCTGATAAGAGATAGGTTTGAATCTGTTCATTACATATGAATATTGGTTCTGTGTTTTTTAAAAAAATTATATGATTGCAGTTTGAATTTTGAAATCAATTTACTGGTGATGTCAGCATTTTATAACTCTTGGGAAATGGAAGTGTGATATTTATGTGCACATTAAGTTGTGCACATTAAATTAGCTCCTTAAAAATACAAAATAAATAAATAAATAAAATAAATAAATAAATAAATAATAAATGCGTAAGCTGGCCAGGTGGGGTGGCGGCTCCATGCCTGTAATCCCAGCACTTTAGGAGGCCGAGGTGGGTGGATCACCTGAGGTCTGGAGTTTGAGATCAGACTGCCCAACATGATGAAACCCCGTGTCTACTAAAAATGCAAAAAATTAACTGGATGTGGTGGTGGTTGCCTGTAATCCCAGCTACTCGGGAGGCTGAGGCAGGAGAATTTCTTGAACCCAGGAGGCGGAGGTTGCTGTGAGCCGAGATCATTCCATTGTGCTCCAGCCTGGGCAACAAGAGTGAAACTCCATCTCAGAAAAATAAATAAATAAATAAATAAATAAATAAATAAATAAATTGTAAGCTGTAAATTATATCATTGATATCAAAAAGATTTTCCTATTCTGTCTATATTTTTCTGTTTGTTTTTTTCTATTGCCGTTGAGGTTTATAATGATTTCCCAAAATTGACAAGCCACCGGCTTTCTTACTATGATTATTGTATAAAGATGGTGTGCATAATATTTTCATTTCTGATGACGGGATTGGATTACTCTGATGTTAATGTTGCCTTCAAGGATATGTAGTTTTTAGAGAGAGATCACCTGGTCAGAACTTTCAAGTGGGGAAAACAAGAATTCTAGTTGCAGCTCTAACTTGCTTTGTGGACTTGAGCTCCTGAAATTTTCAGAACTTTAGTTTTCCTACTGTAATTTGGGTAATACCAACCTCATAGAATTGTTAGGAAATTAAGTGGGGCTAGGCCCACAAAAGGAAGGGGATCTTGGTTCGTTCTTCTTTCATTTTTCTTATTTTTCCAGATACTGTCTGTGAGGTATAGGTTCTGATCCCATGGCTTTGATCTGATAAGCACAGGTCTCATGAAATGAAGTTCCATGGAAGTTTCTACCAACAGTGTGCTGTAATCCCTTCTGAGCCTCCCCTTCTTCTTCCTCTGTTACAGCAGAAACAGAAAAAGCTTTCTAATTGAGTACAGTCACCAGGATTCTCTTTCAAATATAGAAAGCCCAGGATGTTATGAGATCTGGAAGGTGTTAAAACATCACATTAGTCAACACAAGCTATTTTTATGGATGTACCTGTCTTCTCTCCCGGACTTTGCGCTAAAGTCCTGTGGCTAGGGATCATGTCGCAGTTACTCTTATTTCTCCATCCAGTGCACTAAAAGGTGGCCACTCATCAAGGTCTGTGGAACTAGAAAGAAGTAAGAGTTTTAGAGTATTCTGTAAGAAAAAGTTCATGCCACACGTTTCTCCAGTTAGGATAGTTTTTTTTGGCGGGGGAAGGTGGGGACAGAAGGGGGTGTGTTTGTTTTTTGGAGACAGAGTGTCTCTCTGTCACACGGGACTGCAGTGCATTGGCATGATCACAGCTCGCTGCAACCTTGACCTCGAGGGCCCTGCAATCTTCCCATCCCAGCCTCCCAAGTAACTGGGACCACAGGCATGCACCACCATGCCTGGCTAGTTTTATTTTTTATTTTTTTGTAGAGATGGAGTCTTCTTATGTTGCCCAGGCTGGTCTCAAACTTGTGGGTTCTAGTGATCCTCCTGCTCTGGGCTCCCAAAATGCTGGGATTGCAGGTGTGAGCCACTGTGCCTGGCCAATATAAGTAAGGATAGTTTGTTTTAAAGTGACTATAGATTTGTATTATTAAGAGAAATGAGGGACTGGGCACAGTGGCACAGGCCTGTAATTCCTGCACTTTGGGAGGCTGAGGCAGGTGGATCACTTGAGTTCAGGAGTTTGAGACCAGACTGACCAACATGACGAAACCCTGTCTCTAGTAAAAATACAAAAATTAGCCAGGCGTGGTAGTGCAAGCCTCTAATCCCAGTTACTAAGGAGGCTGAGGCAGGAGAATTGCTTGAACCCAGGGGGCGGAGGTTGCAGTGAGCCAAGATGGCACCATTACACTCCAGCCTGGGCAACAGAGTAAGACTCCGTCTGAGGGGGAAAAAAAGAGAAATGAGGGACTTCAAACATAAGAAAAAATGTAATGGATATTAAAAGAACAAACACTTTTAGTGTAAGTTTTAGAATATTGTTTATCAATAAATAGATTTTGGACATGACTTTTTGGTAATAGGCTTTTTTTTCTTATTTTTCTGCCAAAAAAAAGGTATTATTATGCATAGGACTACCAAACATGATTTCATACTTTTTTTTTAAAATTTGAGACGGGGTGTCACTCTGTCACCCAGGCTGGAGTGCAGTGGTTACAAGTGAGCCGATCACAGTACTGTAGGCTTCACCTTTTAGGTTCAAGCTGTCCTCCCACTTCAGCCTCCGGGACTATAGGCATGTGCCACCATGCCCGAGTAATTTTTTAATTTTTTGTAGAGCTGGGGTTTCACTGTGTTGCTCAGGCATTGTAATTTTTATAATATAAATACAAGTATAAAGAACTCAAAGGTTCGAGATAATAATGCTAAAAGATATCATTGCTAAAAGGATCTGGAAAGAGTAGGTTACTAAAGGGAGTGTCAAAGAACTTCCAACTGAGTTTGATTTTCTCATTGGCAAAACTAATTCCATTGATTTTAGTAATCATAGCTATTTATTCCCTCAGGTAATTACATTATAGGGAAGCCTAATAATTATGGTATACATTATTATTCATATTATCTAAGGTGTACGTTTGTTCAGATCAGAGAGAAAAGGGGACTTTTCTTCAGAAACACTTTCAGACGTGTGTACTCATTCATAAATAAAAATAATAACTAACATTGGCTGTAAGATGACTGTATGTCAATTGCTTTACATCTGTTATCTTGCGTAGTTCCTTTTTTTTTTCTTTCTTTCTTTCCTTTTTTTAAGACAGTCTCACTCTGTTGCCCAGGCTGGAGTGCGGTGGCACTGTCTCCACTCACTGCAAACTCTGCCTCCCGGGTTCGCACCATTCTTCTGCCTCAGCCTCCCGAGTGGCTGGGACTACAGGTGCCTGCCACCACGCCCAGCTAATTTTTTTGTATTGTTAGTAGAGACGCGGTTTCACGGTGTTAGCCAGGATGGTCTTGATCTCCTGACCTCGTGATCTGCCCACCTCGGCCTCTCAAAGTGCTGAGATTACAGGCATGAGCCACCATGCCCAGCCTTGTGTAGTTCTTTTAACTGCCCTAGGAGGTAAATGTAATTATTAAGTCCATTTTATTTATTTAATTTTAGAGCTGAGGTCTTGCTCTGTTGCCCAGGCCAGAATGCAGTGGTGCTGTCATGGCTCCCTATAACTTCAGACTCCTGGGTTCAAGTAATCCTCCTACCTCAGCCTCCCAAGTAGCTGAGACTATAGGTGTGTGCCACCACATTCAGCTAATTTTCAAATTTTTTGTAGAGATGTGATCTTGCTATATTGCCCAGGCTGCTCTGGAACTCCTGAGCTCAAGCTGTCTTCCCACCTTGGCCTCCCAAAGCACTGAGATTACAGGTTTAAGCCACCACTCCTAGCCTATCTCCACTTTCAAGATGAGGCAATTGAAAGAATTTAAGCAATTTCTCCAAGACCACATATCTCCTGAATGTTAGTTGTGGCTTGCCAGGGCCTTTTCTGAATAAAAACATATGGCCTTAGGATCTGCAAATTGACCTAGAAGGAAGGAACTAGAATTTGTAACTGGAGATATTACCACTTTTGAGAACTTCCTGCAGGCTGAGTGTGGCCAGTTTTCAGGAAAATCCTGATTTCCCTTAGGCACAGGCTTTGCAATTACTCATCAGTTTATTTGTGCATCTCCTTTCACTTTCTTTTGTGATTCCTTTCTTTGCCTTTGGGGCAGGGAGTGTCATTAAGGAAGGCGATTGTGAATGTTCTACTTGAGGGCATTTAGGTGTGGCTGGATAGCTTATGAAGCCTATTAATGGCGTGAGAGTCAGGGAAGCAACCTCAGGATCCCTGTGACACATAGTATCTGAAGTAGAGATTTCTGTACTGTTTTCTACACTCAGACTTGTACCGAAAAACCTTTCACCAATTCACTTTAATGGATGCATCTATAATAGGGTGTGGGGAAGCATTACTGAGATAATCCCTGTATTTCTTTTTCTAGTTAGAGTTTATGAATCTGTGACTATGGGTGAATGGAACGAGCAGGGCTCTGAAAGAGCCTAAATTTAAAGAGTATATTAAGAAAGTAATTTAATCATTGATGCAGTCTGACTCCAGTTATGTGATGCTATAAAAGTTTCAGATTGGCGATAATAAATAATATTTTAGGATTTTCAAAATCTTTACCCTTATCTCATTGAGAGGTAAAGTAAGTGGGAATTATCTCAGTTCACATTTCTCTCCTCTCCCATCTCCTCCCCTTCTCTTCCTTTCTTTTTTAAAAACTGCTTTTCAGTTTCTACAGTATGCAAAGAACTGTGGTAATACCATTGAGGGTTAACATTGAGACTAAAGAGAGGTCAGGGCACATGACACACAGTGAAAGAAGTAACCTAGGAGCCAGGTTTAATGGGTAACAGCCCCCCATGCTTTTAAAAAAATTATTTATTTATTTATTTATTTATTTATTTATTTTAAATTGAGACAGTCTTGCTCTGTCGCCCAGGCTGGAGTGCAGTGGGTCCATCTCTGCTCACTGCAACCTCTGCTTCCCAGGCTCAAGTGATTCTCCTGGCTCAGCCTCCTGAGGAGCTGGGATTACAGGCATGTGTCACCATGCCTGGCTAATTTTGTACTTTTAGTAGAGACGGGATTTCTCCATGTTGGTCAGGCTGGTCTCGAACTCCCAACCTCAGGTGGTCCGCCCACCTCAGCCTCCCAGATTGTTGGGATTACGGGCATGAGCCACTGCACCCGGCCAGGTTTAATGGGCAACCCTTACTTCACATTATCATCAAAATCATTAAAATGTGTTCCGAATGACTCACATTTTTCCTAAAGATCAGTGAAACAAATACCTAAGCTCCACTTTTAATTCCATGAGATGATGCCAAAATGATCAATATGAGACAAAGGGAAGTTTATTAACTATAGCAAGATTTGAGGACCATAATTACTATGTGAGTCAATAATAACTGCCAGTGCATTTTTATTTCTGAGTTTATCCTGACTTTTGTGACCCTTTGGAAAGTTCGTTCCTGAACTGCCATCTTCATGATCTTGTGTCTCCAACAAGAGAGAAATTGGGAAAGGAGCAAATTATACGTCTGAAAGCTAGGTGTTAGTTTTTGCATATATTATTCCTTGCAAAAATAAACCCACTTTTTAGATGAAGAAACTAAGGCTCAGAGAGACTAAGTATTTGTGTCATAGCCCTACAGCATTGATGTTCAAATCCAGAACTGCCTGCCTAGAATTCCCAGCTCATATATTTATAATATCATTCATACAGTTTTTACTAATATTATTTTCTGAGAAATATCTTTGACCATTTCAGAGAAAAAATGGAATTGTTACAGGAAAGAGGTCCCAATCCAGACCCCATGAGAGGGTTCTTGGATCTCCTGCAAGAAAGAATTCAGGACAAGTCCATAGAGTAAAGTGAAAACAAGTTTATTAGGCAAGTGAAGAAATAAAAGAATGGCTACTCCATAGACAGAGCAGCCCCAAGGGCAGCTGATTGCCCATTTTTATGGTTATTTCTTGATGATATGCTAAACAAGGGGTGGATTATTCATGCCTCCCCCTTTTAGACCATCTAGGGTAACTTCCTGACATTGCCATGGTATTTGGAAACTGTCATAGTGCTGGTGGGAGTGTAGCAGTGAGGATGACCAGAAGTCACTCTTGTGGCCATCTTGGTTTTGGTGGGATTTTGCTGGCTTCTCTACTGCAAGCTGTTTTATCAGCAAGGTCTTTATGACCTGTATCTTGTGCAGACCTCCTATCTCATCCTGTGACTTAGAATGCCTTAACTGTCTGGGAATTTAGCCCAGTAGGTCTCAGCCTCATTTTATCCATTTTAGCCCATTCAAGATGGAGTTGCTCTGGCTCACATGCCTCTGACAGAATGGCTGCCATGATGTCAAATAGAATCAGTTTTTTAAAAATATACATACATTAAAAAAAGGAGCCAAAAAAAAGTCATTAAAATTTTGGTGTTGAGCAGTCATCAGAAAGGCATGATGCATGCACACATACATTCGCATGTACTTATATGTGGAAGGCAGGGAAATGATGAAGTGATGATTACTATTTATCACACCTTTGTGTCCTTGAAAAATAATGGTAGTGCCGTCCTGTGCTTGTATACTTTGTGTAACTGATGGATATGAATGTTTATCCTCATTAAAAAATTACAGTGACAGCACTATATTTATTATTTCTAACAGAATCTTACTGATATTGCTTGAAAACAAAAATTATTTTGTGTCTGGGAAAATCTGCCCTGGATTGACTGAGGTCACATACCAACTTTAAAAAAAAAAAAAAAAAAAAAAAAAAGTGTGTGTGAGGGTTGGGGGATCAAAACATTAAAAGTGTAATTAAGGAAGGAGGATTTCTCTGGAGAATTGGTAGAGTAAATAAGAGTGACAGACATTCATTACAGAATGTATCTAAACATAAAAGAATAATTCTTTTCATAAAAGTTAATTGAAGCTGGCTACATCTGCTATACCATCTTTATTAAGGAAGGCAGAAGTTGAGAGGGCAGCTGGAGTTTTCAGTTGGTTGCTAAGACTTTGAGCTTGATTTCTGGAAAGAAATAACAAACTTCTTTGCTAACATTACAGATGCTAGGAGTCTGCAAGGTAACACTTTCTCTCCCCTACTTCCTGTCAACCAAATGCATTCCTTTTCTTTTCTTTTGTATTACGCTGATGTATTTAGTACTTATATCTTCCAAACTGGATAATTCCAGGTCTCTTCCAGCAGGGAAACTTTAAAGAACCTCAGGGGTCACCCTGAGGCAGTTCTCTTTAATGAATTCTGAGCTGCCTCCAGGAATTCATTCTTATACCAACTACAACAAAACCGAAACACTTTCTAGCATTATCTGCACCTAGGGTTCCTTGAGGAAACCTTTAAGGACAATGAACTGGGACGTGATTGCTACCAGAATACTGGTGATAATTATCTGTGTAAATAAATACGTGCATTTATTTTAAAACAGACAAATTTGAAAGAGATGTTTCTTACAGATAACTGTGGACTCTGACATGTAGATAAGGAGTATTTTATTATAGTACCATAGGACTATAATTACTATTAAATAAAGCAATGCATGTGAAATTAATATAGTATCTAAAAATATGCCCAGTGCATTTTCACTTTATTGGATCTTTTTATTAATCCTCGTAATAACCCTGTAAGGAAAGCAGGCTGGACTTACGCATTCAAGCTGTACATGTGAAAGCGAGGCTCTGAGTTGTTGTTGTGACTTCTGTGAGAAGTAAACTACAGAACTACAGAAATGAGACTAGGACCTAGATACTTTGACTTATAGTTCATTGTAAATTTATATCAATGAGAAGTCTGTGACTAAAATAACTGTATTTATTATATATGATCACCGAAGCACTAGTAGGAGCCAGTATTGCAGATTAAATGTATTTAACTACCTGTAAACTTTAAGAAAGCACAGCTTTCTTGTATGAACTGCAGAATTACAACTCCCATGATCAACACTTAACATAGAGTAGGTGCTTAATAAACATTTGTTAAATGAATGGATGAGTAAAAAAGTCACAGCTTTTAGATGATATGCTATGCTAGCTTTTGAATGCAACAGGAAGCTATTCTTTATTAAAGATGATTCAGAATGATTTTGCTAGATTTAAACATCTTCCATTTATAATCTTTTTCCTGTTAGTAAATATCAGAACTTCTCTGCTGATTTACTATGCTTAGGCCAGCAAACCCAGAATTGTTTGGTTTTCCATTCTCTAAATAATCCCTGTTTGAAAACAGTATTATCTGCATTCTTGGCACAGGGAATGGTAGGATGGCACTTTGGTATGATTTAAACCGTGAAAAATTTTTCAAGTGATTTTTTATCTTGATTATTTCTTAAAGAGTTTCTGGAGAACTGGACTTAATGATCCTAGGATTTACCCTACATGATTAGGTTGTTTAGTTATTTTATTTAAAATTCTAATGTATTAAGATTTGATTGGGAAAAGAGACACCAAAGAAGAAAAATGAAAATTTGATTCATAGATCTATACTTAGTCACATAAAATATTCTAATTATCATATAATGAAGTAAAAAAGGAGAGAATTCCATTCTATAAAGCATAAAGGGTAGAATTCCATGTAAGACCAGCATGAGACTTGGAGCTTTGAGTCAAGTTGCCATTTGTCTTGTAAGATAGATTCTGTTAAGGTTCAGGTCAAAGGATTGCTTGAGTCCAGGACTTCGAGGCTGCAGAGAGCTTGGGTGACATATCAAGACTCTCTAAAAATGGAAGAAAAAAAAAAGATTCTGCTAGATTTATTTTCTGAGAGTCTGTACTGTTCTAGACACTAAAGTGAATAAATATAAATATGAGAAGACACATTCTCTACTCTCGAGGACCTCGGAGTCCAACAGAGAGCCAAAGACAAATATGCAAATATCTTCAATAGAAAGCATAGTGGGATAAATGGTTCAGCTTTTGCTTCTTGTGAGGTCAGTGAGAGGAAAATCACATGTAGTTGGTGGATGAGATAGAGCTTCACAGATATGGTAGTGTTTGAGATAGTTTCAGAGAGATTTTGCTGGGTAGTGGGATGTTTGATAAGCAAGATAGAACCCTGTGGTAAGGGATCTCAAGGACGAGGCAATCTTCATAGTGTGTGATGGTGCAGAAAGGACTTTTCCTAACTGCATCATATATAGCTTAGCCATCCTTTTTGCATATCATCAAGATTCTGTGTGTTGGCACCGAATAAACAAATCAAAGTTAAGCAATGTATTTATTTGATAGCTTTGGAAAATGAATTGATGGTGGAAGAGTTTGGAATTCATGACTTTAAATGAGCTTTTCGTATTATTGTACATTATGGTTATGGTGAGAAGAACTGGGAGTAAATCTCTTAACCATAAGACAATCTTATGAGGATTTACGTTCATTTGTAGCTTGATTTTACTTTATTTTATTTATTTTTCATTGGGTGGGGGGCTTTCTGGCAAAAACTAGAAAGCCTGCTAGACAAATTCAAAAAGAACTGTAACACTGTAGCTTGAATTTATTTTATAACATGATCAAATCTTGTGTGCTCTAAGTCTCTTGAGTATATACTAATAGTAAGGCGTATCACGTTACGGCAATTTTCAGTTTATCCCAAATGGTTGGGGAATGGACTGTTCCAATTAATCTAACATTATAGTAGCTAAGAGATTACAGAAATATTTTACTTGGGTT
Source organism: Macaca thibetana thibetana (assembly GCF_024542745.1). Taxonomy (NCBI): domain Eukaryota; kingdom Metazoa; phylum Chordata; class Mammalia; order Primates; family Cercopithecidae; genus Macaca; species Macaca thibetana. Next base: position 71,919,039 of record NC_065592.1, read on the forward strand.
ATTCAATTCCGTAAACTAAAAAAAAAACCCAAAAATTTTAACACAGAAAATACTCTGAATGTAATTTGAATTGAATTTTATATTTAATTATTTAGAAAGCTCTTTCAAGTTCCAGCGATGTTTGAGTTTACCAATGAAAGTGTTTGTTATCCTTTATTTTCTAGAAAATAAATATGGGCACTTGGCATAATTCTGGATTAAGGAAATTTGAATTTCTCAACCAGAAGATCACAGCTTCTGTGTTTGGTCTCCTACATAAATCTATTACATGAATAAAATAGAAATTGTACTCATTTTCAAAGCCATGATTATCAGGCACGTGATGATTTGATGTGATAAGTTATGGCTTTTAAGTTACTGTCATCCAAATCAAAAAGCCATAGATAACTGCAGAGTTTTTAAGAAATTAAATACTGGGAGGAGAGAGACAGTTAAATTCCATATTTCTACTTGATAGTCACAAGTACTCTGATGACTGATAAGTATCGTAGGCTGTGCAATACTCACTTACTCTAAGCTGCTGATAAACGTAATTTAGTGGGACTGTTCTTACATCCCAATGTCAGCCCACTGAAGAACATTTTGTATTAATGGCGAAGGTCAAATGTTTCACAGGCTTCCACTAGCCCCTATTAGAGAATACTGTTCAGTTTTATATATTTAAATATTTAACCCCCCCAAGGAAATTTGAAATATTAGATTCCAATATAATGAAAATGTACTTAAAACTTGGCAATTAAGAATCAGGGCAGTTCATCTCTATCCCTTCATCTGTAAGTTTTTAAACATACAGATATAGATAAACATATATATTCCTAAACATCTGTTGGCCTATGGCATTTTCTGCTTTGGCTACCGACAGTATGCATAGATTATTTGGAAAGGCTTAACTTGATATGTTTTTATTATAAACCTAAACCTGCCTTTGTGGTCATCATGTTTTATCATTTGGCACTTAATTTCTTCAGAAATGTTTTCTCACTGAAGTCAAAAGAACTTTGCTCTGTAATGTAACTATACAAGGTAAAAAGGGCCTTTTATTTATTTTTTTTAAACATGCGACTTGGTGCATACTTTTATGCGTTTTGTTTGAGCTTATTATTCAAAATGAGAGTACATTAGCAAATAACCTCCTCTAGATCTTATATGTTACATAGTGAATAGTAGCATAGATTGCTTTAGATAACTTTGACTTTAGAATTTTATGCATTTCCTCTTCATAAATGAGACTTTGTAGTAATTTTCTAACTCTACAATTTTTGGACTGTCCTAAAAGGACGTTGCAATCTATTCTTATATGGGCTATGATTAAAATATTACTGAGATACTGTTAAATGATACATTGATTGCTGTTACTCCGTCTCCACGTCTCCACAACCCAGAAGTTTTCATCTATCAGTCCAGTGACCCTGGTATTGGTGGTGGTATCCAGTGTGTGAAATTAAAAATCCATCATACTTTCTGTTGTGTAATGCCTAAGTAGGCTATTTCATTTTTTCATTGGCTGGGCGTGCTGGGTCACACTTGTAATCCCACCACTTTGGGAGGCCAAGGTGGGCGAATCGCCTGAGGTCAGGAGTTCGAGATCAGCCTGGCCAACATAGTGAAACCCTGTCTCTACTAAAAATAGAAAAAGCTGGGAGTGGTAGTAGGTGCCTGTGATCCCAGCTACTCAGGAGGCTGAGGCAGGAGAATTGTTTGAACCTGGGAGGCGGAGGTTGCAATGAGCCGAGATTGTGCCATTGCACTCCAGCCTGGGTGACAGAGTGAGACTCATCTCAAAAAAATTTTTTTTTCTTCATATAAAATAAACATAGGGATGGATGATACTAATGTTTTCCCATTTTGGTAGTGCCCAATAAATTAAAATGAAACCTTTAAATGAATGCTGAAGATTTGAAAAGTTTCCATTTTTGAGGCTAAGAGATGTTATGAATTCACGAAACGTAAGTGCATGCCAAGAAGATAAACAGCTTTGTTTTAAAATTGGGTTCCAAATAATTAATCAGCAGTACAAAAAATTGACTTATGTTCCTTTGTATACTGTCATTGACCATTTATCCAAAGGCATTCAGACTATTTGATGATTTTTTTTTCATGATCATAAGTTCATATGTAATTTTTCCCCAAATCCTGAGTCATTGCATTGTTGCTGCAGTTATCTAAAATAACTTGTTCCTCGGTTTGCTCTTTCTTGTTAAGTTCCTCTAAGGCAAGTCAGTGAAGTTAAAATCGCTTTGAAACCAAGACAACTCTGTAATTTATTTCTCATTTTAGGGTTACGTTGCTGCCCTCAAATTTGACTTCTGCTGGGGGCCATGACACATGCCTGTAGCTCCTGCTACTTGGGAGGCTAAGGCAGGAGGATCACCTGAGCCCAGGAGTTCAAGTCCAGCCTTGGTACCATAATGAGACCCTGTCTAAAAAAAGAAAATTGGCTTCTGTGAATGTAAATGTCACTAGAGAGTGTGATTGTAAATGCCACTAGAGAGTCTACTGTAATTATTTGGAATTCTTTCAAAGTAGTGTGATATAGATAAAAGATGATTTTCTACACATTTTACCAGAGTGTAACCTAATGGGCAGCATTATGTAAAATGGGCTTAAGTATTATTTTATTTCCGTACCCTCTGGTTCTTCAGTTGCATCCCCTTTTTGCCTTAAGTTAAACATATTGCACTTCCATCTGCTATACACTATAGATGATTCACATTTATTTTTTGCAGTGATATTTTTTAAATGAGTTTAGGGAGCAGATGTTTTTGCATTCATACTTGCCTTCCTTTTCCTGATGTCTTTCCACAAATACAGGGGGGAAAAATGCATTGCTGCTGTCCTTGGTGAATTTTGCATATCTCTTTGATTCAGGCTGCTGCACTGTAATGCATGATAATGTGACAACTGCAGTCAAGTAAGACGTTTCTTTAGTTTCCTAGTACTCTATATTAATATCACAGCTGTGCTGCAGGGAATTGAGGAACTTCTTCAGCTTGTGGTAATTCTCCTTTGGGTAAAAGTGAATCCAGTCAGACCTCTTCCTCTGATAGTCTTCAATTTTGATACTGATTTTAGACAGGTGGTTATGGATTTATAAATGAATTCAAAAATACAAACCTAGATACGTAGTGTATCTATAGCACACTTTCAGTATAGGTTTTTTTTTTTTTTTTTTCCTGTTCTAATATCCAAATAAAGCACCTGCATTATTTTAAATTACATGCACAAATGTTGTCAATCTTGTCTGTCTTTTTAAAAATGATGTCTAACAGAATATTGTGGTTATTTGGCAAACCTCTGCAAACAAAACTGTTCTGAATGCAGGTGTAACTGTGTAGAGTAGGAAGAGCACTGGACTCAGAGTGAGAGGTGTCATATTTATTGCTTTATGACAAATTATCCCAAATCTGGCAGCTTACAACAGTGTATACTTATTATCTCACAGTTTCCGAGGGTCAGGAATCTGTGTGGTTCTGGCTCAGTCTCTCATGAAGCTGCAATCAGAATGTTAGATGGGTCTGTAGTCATCTGAAGGTTTGACTGGGGCTGGAGGATCTTTTTCCAAGATGGAAGTGTGTTGACCAGCATTCCTGTTTCCATTTTAGACCAAGGAACCTTCAATTCCTTATCAGTTGAGTTCCACCATTGGACTGCTCACATGGTAGCTGGCTTATTCCACAATGAGTGATCAAAGAAAGAGAGAATAAGAGCCAAAGATAGAAGCTGCTGATAACCTAATTGTAGAAGTAACATACCATCATCGTATGGTATGCAGTAACCCTGTTACAATGACAGGGCTACAGACAATATGTGCATGGTTGGAAGCAGGGATAATTGAGGGCCAGGCAGGAGGCTGGCTACCCAGGTAGGAGTCATCTGTTTGCCACTAAAGCACCACAGGTCCTTACATAGGTTGCCAGCTTCTTGAGCTTGAGTTTTCTCATTGACAGCAGGGGCATTGTACCACTTTTCCTACTGATCCCTTGAAATGTAAATATCTTAAATGATGGATGTGAGAACATTTTGTAAATGTGAAATGGCTCTACCTGTGGGGGTTGATTAAAAAATCATATTACTTTTTAGCGTTAATAAGAGGAAAGAAAAAAGAGGGAGAGAAATGGAGAAAAGGAAAAAAGAGGGGGCAGAAAAGGAAAGTGTGTCCTTTATGAGCAAAGACTAGAGGTCTCTACCTGTAGCAGAGGATTTTGCGCCTCCTTTTATCAATGGTTAAATTTAATTGCTCACAAAATGTGTGCTTAAATATATCTTCAAGATCTATAATTTCATTTTTTAAAGGATTAAACAACAATGGAAAGGCTGTAACACGCCCCTCTTCTCAGCTGGGGCAGATTTGAGTAAAATCCAAAGAATTTAAGTCAGTAGTCCAAAAGCTAGATTTCAGTCTTCAGCACTGATACTTCCTCATTGTCTTCCTCAGAAATGGAACTGAATGCTCACCTCCATTATAAATGCTTCTGCCGCCCATTAGAAAAGGACAGCTAAGGTAGCCATTAGTATTTCCATAAGCCACTGACCTTGGTTCAGTATAAACTAGAATCTAGAAAGTGACTGCATTTATTGTCATTTTTAATGCGTATGTTCTGGAACTCATTTCCCCTATGCATGACTTTCAATTTCATTTTGTGGCATCCAATTTGTGGAGACATCTTCTTACTTTTAGAATCAAAGTAACAATCTCTGTAGTACAATAGGTGACTGGAGACAATTTACCAAGTGGAGTCATAAGTACTTCAAATTCATGTGTCCAAGGCCAAATGCATTCCCCTCAATCTACCCTCTGCATATACATGCTATATTGATAGTTACTCGACGAGGTCATTTTGATGTTGTCTAAAAACGAACTATTTCAGCTTTGTTTCCACCCTTAAGAAATGATTGTGACAGATAATTTCACACATTCCGTCATAATTCTCACATATTTCTTGCTTCATTACCTACTCAGTCCCTGACCTTCATTCTACCTTTTATCTGAGACTTGTGTCAGGGAAGGGATGAAGGTCTGGCTGTCCATTGCAGGCATTCCCTGGCCTTAAAACACATTTTTTTCCTGCATTTTGACTTGATCATTTTGAAATGTTCCCTAAGTTAAAACACCTGGGTCAAAAGAGCTTTTAGCCTGTCTAGTATCCATCCACTGAAAATGACTTCTCTTCACCAGTCACCTAGTTAGCCAGTCAGCATCCTCAGTCATCTCACATTCCTTTCTTTCCCCTCAAATCTCATGTTCAGTCCACAAACCCTGATGATGTAACTCTGAAATTCCTTTAAATTTCTCTCCTCCAGAATCGCTTGAACCTGGGAGACAGAGGTTGCAGTGAGCCGAGATGGCCCTATTGAACTATAGGCTGGGAGACAGAGCAGGACTCTGTCTCAAAATAAAAGAAAAAAAAAAAAGAAGAAGGCTGGGCGGTGCAGTGGCTCACGCCTGTAATCCCAGCACTTTGGGAGGCCAAGGCAGACAGATCACGAGGTCAGGAGTTTGAGACCAGCCTGACCAACGTGGTGAAACCGTGTCTCTACTAAAAATACAAAAATTAGCTGGGCATGATGGTGCGTGCCTGTAATCCTGGCTACTCAGGAGACTGAGGCAGGAGAATCGCTTGAACCCGGGAGGTGGAGGTTGCAGTGAGCCGAGATCACGCCACTGTACTCCAGCCTGAGCAACAGAGTGAGACTCCATCTCAAAAAGAAAAAGAAAAAAGAAAAAAAAGATTGTCTTCTCCTCTGCATTCTATTCTTTCTACATTCTTTGTCACTCTTTCTCATGTTTACCATTTTAATTTCCATGTAATTGGCCTCTTTGAGGATTCTACTTTCTTCTGCCTTTAGTTCACTCTCTCCATAGATGCCAGTTGCCTTAAAAACCCTGATGTAATCTCAATATTCGCCAGCTTCAAATATGGTGTGAGTCTTTTATTGGCTATAGCAGCACTGCCCACTAGCACTTTCCTCAATAAAAAAAGCATTCTGTATCTTCTGTTTTGTCCAGTATAGTAGCTGGACTGAGTACTTTAAATGTGGATAGTGAGACGGAGGGACTGAATTTTTGCTTTTAATTTTAAATTAATTTAAATAGCTTTGGATAGTGTAGGTCTATAGAATAAAGTACAACATTTCTATTTTGCTACTACCCCCTTTTTTTCCCTTTCCCTACGTACTAACCAAATATACAAATTGTAGGTATCCATTGTAATATTTTGCAACCTTTTAACCTCAATCCACACTAAAAAATATGTTTTCTCTTGTGACTAAAGTATGCTTAGATATTCATACATGCTTAACAAGTATTAATTGATCATCTATTATGTACAGAGCATTGTAGATGTATCTGTGAATAAAACAGATGCAGGCACCTGTTGTCCCAGCTACTCGGGAGGCTGAGGCAGGAGAATTGCTTGAACCTGGGAGGCAGCGGTTACAGTGAGCTAAGATCACACCCTGCACTCCAGCCTGGACAACCGAGCGAGACTCCGTCTCAAAAACACAAAATAAAACAAAAAACAGACAAGATTCCCTACTCTCCTGAGGCTAACACTTTATTGGACAAGAAAGACAATGTATGATAAGTAATAAATTTATTTTGTTTTTTAGAAATGAAGCCAAGTGCAGTGGCTCACACCTGTAATCCTAATGCATTGGAAGGCAGAGGCAGAAGGATCACTTCAGGTCAGGAGTTGGAGACCAGTCTGGGCGATGTAGTGAGATCCTGTCTCTACAAAAAATAAAAAAAAAATTAGGCGTGCTGGCACGTGCCTATGGTCCCAGCTATTCAGGAGGCCAAGGCGGGAGGATTGGGTGAGCCCAAGAGTTTGAGGCTGCCATGAGTGATGATGGCACCATTGCAGTTCAGCCTGAGTGACCCAGTGAGACCCTGTCTCAAAAAAAAAAAAAAAAAAAAAAAGCAAGCAAATAAATAATAAACACAATGAAAGTAAGCTGTATAGTATTGTATAGTGTATTAGAAGGTATGGTGGAATTTATCTATCATTTCCATATGGTTCTTTTTGTGTCTTGTTTAAGAACTGCTTTCTACCCTCCAGATTCAAAGATATGCTGTAGTCTTTTCTAAATGTTGTATAGTGTTAATTTTCACATTTAAGTCTTTAATCCACCTGAAATTTATTTTTGGGTATAGTGTAAGACAGGGGTTGAATTCCACACCCTCCCGATATGGGATGCCAATTCTATGCTATTCTGTTTTTTTTTTTAAAGATGTTTCTGATTGTAACTCATTAAATTGATTCTTTTACCCCTCAATAATAAGCTACCAGCAGTTTAAAAAATTTCTCTAGTGTTTCTAAACCACGTCTTAAATGCCCAGCGGCATTTACATTGACAATAACGGAATTTAAACTTGAACTAGCTAAAAACAAACAAACATCAAAGAAGACAGGAGTGCTAATATGGGTCACAGAGCGTTAAGGCAGGATGCAGCCTTAGGAATACATTGAAATTCTACTGCTATGTGTACATCAATTCATACGTTTTTCTACAGAGCAGGTCAGTGGGAATTATGGCTACTAATAGTTCCGGAGCTTTACATATCATATATCCAACTACTGAAGGAAATCTGTTTCCATTTGTGTCCCACATTTTCATTGACACATTTTGGGTCAGAAAACCACCTCTGTGCCAATCAGCTATGGTGGCTTCTGCTGCAAAATGTGGCAGATGAGAAGACAGAACTTTTGGGCCAAATGCTGAAAAAACAATTCATTAATAGAAGCGTCAAGTATAATCGGTGTCTCGGGGTGCCTTTACTCATATAACCTCTAACTGAGCCCGTAAAATGGCATCTTTGGTGACGCCTTTGGAGTCATCCTTCAGGAAGTCAATTGGCTTCCTCTATGCAAATGCTTCTTAGTGGCCTCTTACAGTACTGCTTCTTATAATAATTGAAATGACTCAGTCCTGTGTCTGTTTTAGCTGTGAACTGTGATGTATATATAGCTAAAGTTATTTTTATGTAAAGTAATGTGACATTGATAAGGTCCAGTAAACATTAAATTGGTGATATAAGAACATCATAATATATAAGACATCTTGCCTGTACTGGATTAAATTTGCATAAACTTCCAAAGTTGTACTGCACATTGCATCAATTCCTGAGTAAACAATTAAACAATTGGTCGATAAATGAATTCTATTCTCCAAAAGTGGATTGGAAGCAATGGGATTGACTTGGGCTATTTTTCCTGATAATCGAAATTTGATTTTGCACTTGAAAAGAGTTATGGCTAATTTGAATGATAAGAAATGTCATCGGTGTAGGTGTTTGTTTTGATTTTCCTCCATGACTTTTCCTTTGCTGATTTTAAGGGAAACATTTTTAGGCTAAGTTAAAAAACATCATCTTGGCTGGGCGTAGTGGCTCACGCCTGTAATCCCAGCACTTTGGGAGGCTGAGGTGGGCAGATCACCAGAGGTCAGGAATTTGAGACCAGCCTGACCAACATGGAGAAACCCTGTCTCTACTAAAAATACAAAATTAGCTGGGTGTGGTGGTGAGCATCTGTAATCCCAGCTACTTGGGAGGCTGAGGCAGGAGAATGGCTTGAACCTGAGAGGCGGAGGTTGCGGTGAGCCGAGATTGCGCCATTGCACTCCAGCCTGGGCAACAAGAGCGAAACTCCATCTCAAAAAAAAAAAAAAATCATCTTGTATGAACCAAAAACATTTGGCTATGTTTTTCCATTATGGCCATGGCTACTCATAACCATTTTTTTGCTTTCTTAATTTAGTTGTCCTAAATGAATTTTGAATTTTGAATGCAGAATAACAGATGTGATCAAGCACAGAATGTTTTCGATACATCCTGTTATTAAGAAAAAAAAATTCTCCCTTATTTTGATGTAATGGAAGATTTTCACGAAAGACAGTGACTGAACTGGATTCATTTATTTCTCAAAGTTAGCAAATCTTTTACTTCTCAAAGTTAGCAAAAAACACCTTTTAAATGTAAATACCACTTGCAGATAGGGTTAACAATGAGTAAAAAAAAAAAGGGGGGGGTTGTGATAACTAGGATGCAAAATGCTTCCTTTCTAGAGGTTGAAGTTATAATAAGCAAGAGTATCCATCATTCAGTTGGAAGATGACTGGGGTGGAGGCAGCATGAGTTGTGCTGCTGGGGCAGTCATGACATAAAGGGTGAGTAAGTAGACATACTTGCAAAGATGTCAGGAAAGACATGTTTCTTTCCTTATGAGACCTAATAGGGACCTCTCTCCTGTCTTCCTGTCCTGTCCCATCTCTCCTTCCTTCCCCTCCTGTCATCTCCACACCACTCCCCTCCAGTCTCTCCTGCTCCTCTTCTCTACCATCTTCAACTTTAGATATTTCAGATATCTTGCCAGGGGGATTGAGAGAGATCCAGATGGATCTAGGCTTTATTCAATATCTTTTTTTTTTAAACCAATATAGATTATTGTTTACACCCCTGTCCTAGACATTAATAGACTAGAAAAAGGCACAAATTACACACGTCAACTGGGGGAAAATGAGAAGGTAAAAAATTTTAAGATGAAGGGCAGGGAATAAATTGTCATCTTCAAAAATAAGGGATGTTTACGGGGTTAGTACCCATTTTTAATATTGGAGAAATAATATTACTTTGACTCCATATTGCTGTTGCTCAAGTAGAGTAACTATAAGCTGAGTAAAGCTAAAAGTTGTGTGTTTAAAGTGTTGCTAGAAAATTCTACTTAAGCAGCCTGAGTATCTAGCTTCCCAAGGTAACTATGGAAAAGGATACAATAGCAATAGGAATGTGTAAGTTCTGGGCTGTTTAATATAGGTCAAGTGTGGTGGCTCATGTCTATAATTCTAGCACTTTGGGAAGCCGAGACAGGAGGATTGCTTGAGCTCAGGAGTTTGAGACCAACCTGGGCAACATCGTGAGACTGTGTCTACAAAAAAAAAAAGAAAATATTAGCTGGGCGTGGTGGTGCGCACCTGTAGTCCCAGCTGCCACTACACTGCAGCCTGGGCAGCAGAGTGAGACCCTGTCTCTAAATAAATAGTTTTCTCACCATGCTTTATATTTCCTCAGTAGATACCTAGGTATCATAGTTGAAATAAACATTTCCTTAGGTGGAGATACGTAAAATAGATTATGGGTTCACGCTCTGTGAATCATTTTCTTTTTATTAATGAAAATACACCCCTCACCTCTGCCCCCCCCCCCCCTTGTTTTCCTGAGGATTCAGGTATAGAACTCCAAACTTTTTGCCTGGGTGCGGTGGCTTACGCCTGTAATCTCAGCACTTTAGGACGCTGAGACGGGTGGATCACCTGAGGTCAGGAGTTCCAGACCACCCTCGCCAACACGGTGAAACCCCGTTTCTACTAAAAATACAAAAATTAGCCGGGCGTGGTGGTGGGCGCCTGTAATCTCAGCTACTCAGGAGGCTGAGGTGGGAGAATCTTTTGAACCTGGGAAGCGGAGGTTGCAGTGAAGTGGGGTGGAGCCACTGCACTCCAGGCTGGGTGACAGAGCGAGACTCGTCTCAAAAAAAAAAAAAAGAACTCAAAACTTTTCCTTTTTCGTCTGTCTGGAACAAATTTCAAAACATAGTGCCTAATACCTGCAAAAATAGAAATAACTGTGGCATTGAACACACTTCAGTAATTGTTTAAGTTGAATTTACGGGGTTAAAACTATTTCAGTGTTGACTATTTAACAAAATGAAACTCATACTTAACACAGGAACCAGTTCAATTATCTCTGAGTCGTTAATTTATGAATGGTGCCATGGCCATTTGCCAGAGTAATGCTGATTCCCTCCCACCCTACCTTGTTCATATTCTGGGTCAGTATCTGAATTGCCACTAGTGGTGAACAATGTGTATGAGGTACACATGCACACACACAGACACACGCACACACACACACTCTACAAATTAAGCGGCTTCTCAGACTGCCTGTCTGGTGTTTGTGACCTATCTGTAGCAATTAGAAGTGATTCTGTTGTGCCATCTGAAATACACGTTGTGCAAGAAAAAGATTTTGCTTTTGTTTCCTTACTAGTAGCCATAGAAACTTTAAAAAACCATCTGTAATACATTATAGGAGAGTTTTTGTGTTCCTTATGCTTTTGCTAGTTTCTGTTTGTATTGTCTCTATATTGACGATAACTTCAACTACCGTAGTTTGAAGCTTTACTTTAACTTACTGAACTTGAAGGAATTACAGATATTTTTACTCAGTGGCCAGCATAACCACTCCTTGTTTATCCACGGTAGTTTTATGTAACTTCAGTGTGCTTTTATTTTTGCACTTTGTTAAGCCGATTGGCCATAATTCTGTGACATGGCTTCGACTGGGGAGTTGTAGCTAGTAGCCACAGCCCAGCTGATGGTCTTTAATATGGAGGCAGAGGGCTTGGCAGGAAGCAATAGTAAGGAGATTCACATCAGTTTCTTTTACTGCAAGTGTGAATATGCAGTATAGGTCATCAGAAGGATATTCAGGATTTCTTATTGTGGTTTGGACAGAACCATGACTATGTGTATTTACAGAAAAGGTTCTTGTTCTCTTGCCTTTATAGCTAATCGTGTGTAATACAAGTCACCTACTCCAGCCAGATTAAAACCATGCGTAATTCCTTTTGCACTCTTAACATCTTCAATAGTTATGCCGGTGTGATTGGGTTTCTCTTTCATTGATTAGTGTTTTTTTCCCCTGTTACTCTTCATCATCTCCTTGTTTCAGTCTCTTTTAAATATGTGTTCCCTCTTACCAAATTTCTTTTCTTGTGCATATTTGTGTCTATACACCAAGTCCTGATTTTTGGTGGGCTGTGGGAGGCCTTGTTGTTTCTATTGAACAGCTTCATAAGGAGCCCAGCTGTTAGCTGTCAAGGGTTTTCTCTTTTATTAGTCTCAGAAGGCAGGACTGGCAGGGTGCAGCATGTTGATACAAGATCCCAGCTGTTGTAATGGTGCTCTCGGAGTCCCTGATCATTTGAAACTTGAAAAAAAATTTGACCTGATCATGGCAGTTGTTTCTGTTTGTTCATTTGTTTGTTTTTGAGGGGCTTGCAGTGCAAGATAAAGAGATGTGAATGATAACTGTAAGATATGGAACTTTTTAGTACCAGACATTTTTGGTATGGAGAGTTTAAGATATGGGGGGGATGTTAACTAATGTGGATGTAGAGAAATTTGTCTTGGCATATCTTTATTTGGTAAGCGGGCTAAGCAAACTTAGCAAAATTTATTCACGCTTTAAAAACACGAGATAAGAGCTCTTTCTCAGAGGCATACTCTTAAAAGTTTTGCCGAATTGAAAAGGTTCTGATGCTCTTTAATTAAAAGAAAAATGCAATAAAAACCAGATTCTGTTTAAAGGGATTTTGCTTCTTGATGCAGTCTTGTCTTTCAAGTTCTCTGGGTGGCTTCTCTATGCCAGGATCCTTGGGAATAGTTTGATAACTATTGATAATAGATGATAAGCCATCCAAGTTATTGAATAAAGAGAATCATACACCTTAAGCAATGAAAATATCTGCGTTTACTTCATTGTGAAAGATTGACAGACAAGAACACACATAATAGCACGCATTTATATTTAAGAAATGAAATTTATTTAAAACTGGGAACCTTGAGAGAAATGCTTGGTTGGGACTGAGTCATTACCCAGTTAAAAATAACCTTTCCAGGTCATGTCGTTTTGTTTGCCGCAGTGAAATAAGTTTATTTCAGCAGAATGAAGCCATTATTAGCTTGGCAGAGTCTACTTGTCAGAATTTTATGGAGCAGAACACCGTTTGGCTGGGAAATTCAATAAATACTGTAATGTGAGAGGAGTTAAACTCCAAGGGCTGAAGGGGCAAAGAGTGGGGGATTTGTTGCTAATTCATTGTTTCACAGCTCTAATAAGAAAGCGTTAGGATATATGACGAATTATCATTAGAGGTCAGGCATGCAACCCTTTTGTGAATTACCAAGGCAGCAGGACGTGTGAGTAAAATAAAAACTTTGTGTTAGGATGCATAGCACTGAAGGGGTAACATAAATATTGAGTGTCTTGATGCTCAAGTTTTTTATTTTTCCTTTTTGGAGGGTAATATGTCTTCTTTACCTGCCCTCCTGCTCTATCTGGGAATTTGTAGAGGAATAAAATGCAGTTGAAAATCCTATGACAGTAGAATCCAGCCATCAGACCAGTACCGCAATATTGAAATGGAACTGAGCCATTTGTCATCTTAACAATCTAGGAAACCAAAGCAGTGGCCACTCCCAAGCACCAATGGGCTTCACCTTGAGGTAGTGTGTTCGAATGTCTAGGGTACGGTGAGACTGAATTCCTACTTCTGTCACAATGTCACCATAGACAAGTTATGTAACTTAAGCAGGCCTGGGCTTTTTTATCTGCAAACGGTGTTAAGTAATAGTATTTACTCCAGAGAATCACTTGGGGATAAAATGAAAGAATACATATAAAACTTTAATACAACATCCATCATGTAGCAAAATAAACAGTAATGACTTCATACTTTTCAGTTGAATTTGAGTAGGAAACGCCAGTTACCTTATGATATACAGAAAGTTACTAATACTAGGGAAAGTCTTTAACTTTGTGGGGAATTAATAACTCAAACATTGTGCTCTATTATGTCATTATTCATGCACTTGTGAATGTCAATGTACAACTTTTTGATATAATTACAATCATTTTGAACTTGTTTTTGTTCTGACTTGAAAATGGATTTCTTTATGAACGTTTCCATTCTTCGTTATGATTCATATATGGCATTTTCATGTTTAATACTCTGGTCATGTTGATATGCTGTAATTTGCTTGACCTTCTTGTGGTGGGTTGTTGAATTTAAAACTGAAATTAGGCTGGGCTTGATGGCTCAAGCCTGTAATCCCAGCACTTTGGGAGGCCGAGGCGGGTGGATCACGAGGTCAGGAGATCGAGACCATCCTGGCTAACCCGGTGAAACCCCGTCTCTACTAAAAAATACAAAAAACTAGCCGGGCGAGGTGGCAGGCGCCTGTAGTCCCAGCTACTCGGGAGGCTGAGGCAGGAGAATGGCGTAAACCCGGGAGGCGGAGCTTGCAGTGAGCTGAGATCCGGCCACTGCACTCCAGCCTGGGCGACAGAGCCAGACTCCATCTCAAAAAAAAAAAAAAAAACAAAAAAACAAAAAACTGAAATTGAGTCTTGAGGAATGGGTAACATTTAGTTGGATGGAGAAAAACTGCAAGGGTAGAGAAGAAACCTATTTTAAGATAAAATATCATTGCTTATCTATTTGGTGCTTTTCTGGCTGCTTAGACTATGGAATTTCACATGAAAAAGAAGTGTAGGCCGGGCGTGGTGGCTCACGCCTGTAATCCCAGCACTTCGTGGGGGCCAAGGTGGGCAGATCGCGAGGTCAGGAGTTCGAGACCAGCCTCACTAACATGGTGAAACCCTGTCTTTACTAAAAATACAAAAATTAGGTGTGGTGGTGTGCACCTATAATCCCAGCTACTCTGGAGACTGAGGCAGGAGAATCGCTTGAACCTGGGAGGTGGAGGTTGCATTGAGCCGAGATCGTGCCACTGTACTCTAGCCTGGGCAACAGGGCAAGACTGTTTCAAAAAAAAAAAAAAAAGAAGTGTAAAGTGTTTCTGTTTTCATGAGTGTCTCAGCACTGAAATAGGTTGAGGGTTGCCTTTCCATTTACTTTGAAAAGGGTATTTTGCATTTGTTTTAGCCATATGATGAAAAGAAATTGAGGATATAAAATGACATAGGAGGAATAAGCTCAGGAGATGTATTGCACAACATGGTGACTACAGTTAATAACAAGGTATTGTAAACTTGAAAATTGCTAAAAGAGTCGATTTTGAATATTTTCAATATAAAAAAGTTGTCTACAGTTAATAACAATCTATTATAAACTTGAAAATTGCTAAAAGAGTAGATTTTAAATATTTTCAGTGCAAAAAAGTGAAGCATAGATATTTTAATTAGCTTGATCCATTCCACAATATGTACATATGTATTTTGTATATGTACACATATGCAATTTTATACCATAAACATAATGGTATGTTTTATACCATAAACATAAAATGTTATGTATACATAATATACATATATAATATACATAACATATATACAATTTTTGTCCATTTAAAAAATAAAAAAAGGAAATGGAGGATGTCCAGTGCAAGCACCATACTTTTAAACTGACTTACTAGAATGTATTACGGATGAACCGTGAGCTGACCCGCTTGCTGGCCTGTTAGGCATACGGAGTGGCGTGGAAGGGCCTTTTGCAATGTGAGAAGTTACTAGGATCTTAAATATAGGCAAGACACTACACTTGTTTTGGGAAAAGGTACTCATTGTAATATGGAAGTATAGTTTGCCTCATTTGCTTGTCAGCCTGACCTTCCCGCATCCCCTGCACAGTCTGATTAAGATTCAGAGAGCCTTGGAATTCATTTCATTAAAGCACTGCCCCAGAGTCCATTATTGCAAAATATTAGCATAGTGCTCCATGTGACCTTTAAAAGCTTAGAAAATGATAGAGTTTGACTATTTCTTTATTTTAGTGCTTTGGATAATGCTTTTTTCCTGTTTTCCTATACTAATGAGTTGTACTCTTACTTTAAAACTTGCCTTCTGTTTACAGTAAATCTTTTGACGTATCTTTTCCTTAGCTAGGACACAGGTCCCCTGACTGTGTCTTTCTTCTTTCCCTTACTACCTTTTATCTCTTAAGGGTATGTTCCTTGGAACTGGTAATTTTAACTCAAATGGATTAAAATGGAACCACCCCACAGGCTTCAGAGACAGCTTTTAAGCCTTCTGGAGGAGTTGCCAAAGTCATTTTAAGAGCAGCCCCCTGACTCTTAAGATTCTTTAGATAAACAGTGCACCTCTGGAGTGCTGATTGCCCCCTGCCGATGATAAATTCTCTTTCTTGTATCATTCCTTCAGTCTTGAGTTGTACCAAGGCAAAGCCTTTTGCTGGTCATAAACCGCAGAATCTTTTAATCAGGGACTGGTGGGGAAAAAAAAAGTGGTTGGTGTAATTGGAGCTAACCATCCCCCATCCTCCTATTGAATTCTACTTGTAATTACTGTTAAACCTAAAGACAAGATTTCTTCAGACTGTAATAGCTCCCCTGGGTATTTTTCACTGGAGCAGGTTAATTTATACTTACAATATCTGACCACAGCTGATCAATAGCAAATCTGTGATGTGCAGAGGGAAGCACTGGCGATACTGTAAGCAAACGTACCTCCATCATTGATACACATCCAACCACTTCCGAGATTATTTTTGGCACAATCTCCTTCCTTTTCTGGCATCTATAAACTGGGGTTTAAGGATGACTTATTTGTTTCTTTACTTATCTCAGGATTTTGAGGATAGAATATTTCTTGGCCTTGAAGGTCATGCATGATAATTCATGTTCACATGAGGTCGATTCTCAGGCCTTGCCTGAGTCTAGTTTTTCATCCTACTGACTGACACACACCACACACTGAGAGCCTGGTTCTGGGGTTGCTTTAGGTACCTCACAGAGAGAATAAAAGTGCCTTGGCTTGGCAGAAACTACCATGGACGTTTTTTGTTAGACTTCTCCAGTACCTCCTTCTCCCAGTGTTGCAAAATTAATCCCTCCGTGTCTGAGGAAAACATTATGTTGTCTCAAACCACTCAGGAGGCTCCTGATTAGATTAGAAACCTGAGTCTAGGAACAATGTTCAAATTCTTGGCTATTGTGTGTATCGTGCCTAGCACAAGGTTGAGCTCAGAATTGGTATTTAAGGAATATTTTTACATGTTTACACCTGCTCTCGGGGAAACGGGATGGATTGGTAAGAGTTCCTAAATTTATCAAATGAGAACCTCTTGAATAAATGGCCTAATCCTGTGTGGTGGAATAATTATCTAGAATTTTTACTGAACACCAAGTATTATACTTTATAATTTTGTGTCAATAATTATGATCTGTCTGGTGAATTTAGAGTAGTTTTATTTCCGTTTATTTGGAAAATGCTATTCTTAGTTTTTCCCCAGAAGGGAGATATTTTACAGATATTCTCAGAACTGGAGCACTGAGGGCTTATGACTTTGAACATTTGACACTTTAACTTTTCTCTCACTAGAATTTTGATGTTACATTGTACAGTAAGATGTAGAGAATATTATAGTTAGTAACAGTAATTATTCAGTTCACCTGGTTACCACAGCTAATCAAAATCCAATGGAATTAGAGTCTTTGTGAGATAAATGACTTCTCTTGTTGATCATACCCATAGTCCAAGGAGTATCCTTAGGACCGAAAAAAAAAACCTCGACATAATGTGTGAGCAAATATGCCTTCTTGGGCCCTGCTGACTGCAGCATTCACAAAACCCTACGATTTGGCTGAGTTTGTGGAACGCCAGCCTGAGGCATAGAAGCTTGTTTACTGTGCTGATTAAAAGGAAAGCTCGAAATGGCTGAGGAGATAGTGGCATCTCTGGCTCTGTGTGTGTGAGGGAGAGAGGAGGGGGGATAGGAGAATTAGAGAGAGTGGGCCTTGGTAATATTATTCGTAGTTGTAATAGTATGTATGACAGTCTTTGGTGGTGAATGCTAGCTTTACATTATTTCTAATGATTGGAGGGATAAAAATAAGATGGAAACTCAATCCTGGGAAGACACATTACTTTTCTTTGAAGCCCCGCCCCCCCACCTCGCCCAACCCATGACATGTGAAGTTGAAAAGGCTGACGGATAACTGAGAGATGTTTTTGTCTCCAAAGGAGCGGCTGGGTAAGTACTTGATTGCCTTGGTTAATGGTAGAAGAGGTTCCAAAAAGAAAAGAACTGGAAAGGGAGAATGAATTAAAATGCCTTCATACTGTGTTTTGCTTAAGAGATTCTTGTTGTTCTTTACATTATTCGCTCTGTCTGTCTGTCTCCCTGCTGTTATCTTTCTGTCAGCCTTCTGCTGGTGGTGTACTGTCTTTCCATCAGGGTATAAAGAGACTAGTTCTCCTCTCATCTCCTGTCTTTAGCCCAAGCCTTGCCTCAACATTTCCTCCACCTTCTTTTTCTCCTTGACCTTTACTTTTCAGAGTGGATCTTAAATATGCTTTTACATAATTTAGAGTAAAAATATCATAAAGAATCATTGTGTTGCTTTTTACACTGCTCTTGAAAAGTAATTTTCTTGTTGGTGGTGATAAAACACCTTTTACCATGTGTTGAGCAGTGTGGTAAATTATTTACCTGTGTTACTTCATTGACTCCATTGACCAACCCTATGGGCTCTGTATTATATTATTTCCATTTTTATGCGATAAAACTGAAGCTCAGAGCATTTGAGTATTGTAGCCACAGTCTCAGAATAGACAACTGGAAAACACTCCATGGCCACCTAGTTTCAGTATTACTGATCTTTCTAAGCAGATCTCCTTTCTGCTTCCAGTAGAAAAGGGCTTAAGTAAACAGTGGAATCCCACATCTCTTAGGCAGTAGAAGGTGCTTTCCTGAACAAAGCAGAATTGGTCCTATGGAGCTTGGAAGTCACGGCCCAGGACCTAGCACAAGAATGAGAGCAAAAAGACACCAGTGGTCTTGCAACATGAAGTCAGTTTCAGTGTTGGGCAGATTTGCAGCTAGTAATCTGTTTAGACACTGTCGCTCTGTTATCCAGAGGTAGCGAGAACTTCTCAGAAGTCAGAAGAGGCTGAGCCATCAGGAATACAACAGATATTGGCTGGGCAAAAGACAAGACTTGAGGCCTAAGATAAATCAAAGAAGAAAGGAACTTTGATGTCTCAAAAATATGATAAAAAGGCAAATTATCTCAAGTTTTAAGAAGGGAATAATCTTTATTACTAATTTTGGCTCATTGTAGTGAAATGTTACAATTTGCCAATTAGTTTAAATTGTCTAGCCTAGGGCTATCACGCTGGCTTTAAATTAGAATGCATACATACATATATATGACAAAAAATCACCTAAACAGTAAAAAGCAGCATGAACCTTTCAGATGGAAATGTAATATATTACCACAGAACAATAGTAGTTTCAAATCTGAGAGCCCACATCTGAACTACTTCTGAGTAAGCAAGTAACCAATCCTAGACATTGTATTTTGTTTTGAAAGCGTCGTTCTGGAAGACCGTCTGTGGATCAGTTAATAAATACCTCAGGATGGACCCCAAAATTTCTTCTGTTGTATGGAGGATTTTTTTCATGGTGGGTTGTAGGAAGGATTTTATGTGAAACTACAGTTTGATAAAAAATGAGAGGTAGTGGAGGTTGCAGTGAGCCGAGATCGCGCCACTGCACTCTAGCCTGGGCGACAGAGCGAGACTCCGTCTCAAAAAAAAAAAAAAAAAAAAAAAAAAAAAAAAGGACAGGTAAACACTATGCTTTGCTCCAGTCATTAAAATTGGGTCCCATAGGATCATATCTTTGGTAAAAATGAATATAGGACTACATAAATCAGGAAGTGCCGTAAATAAGGATTTCAATACAATTTAATGTATGACCAGCTCTCTTTTACCACTGACCTTCATACCACTGCGTGTTTATAGATGTGTCATTTATTTAAGATTGCTAAGTCTTGGATTGACTTACAAAAGTTAATGTCTGACTCACTCAAAATGGGATACACATTCTCAGGACAGTTTTAGGTATCTTAAAAAACAAATGCACTAGCTCTAAAGTCTTTCCTGGATTGTGAAATTTCCTTTCACAGAAAACGTAATCCACAAAATTGTCTTTATATTTTGAGGAAGGAGGTATGGCAGCTACTTTCAAAATTATGTAAAAAATGTCTTGCTCTTAACTACTACTGTTTACATTGATGTCATTTTTCTTTATGCTGATTCTTTTTTCCAGAAGGAAATATAAAAGACAAATATGTTAATTTGTCAACCAGTTGGGTAATATCTCTGTTTAAATTTCATTCTTAGGCATACTGGTTTAACAAAAAAGTTTAAATGATAATTTACTCTTTGGGAGGTGGAAGCGGGAGTATCACTTGAGCCCAGGAGTTCAAGATCAGCCTGGGCAACATAGTAAGACCCCCATCTCTAAAACACAACAACAAAAGCTTAGGCGCAGTGGCATGCATCTATAGTTCCAGGGAGGCTGAGGTGGAAGATCTCTTGAGGCTAGGAGGTCGAGGCAGCAGTGAGCCGTGATCCTGCCACTGCACTCCAGCCTGGGTGACAGAGTAAGACCATGTCAAAAAAAGAAAAAAATATGTATAAGCAGAATATATTTATATAATATACAAATGTATTATATAATATTTATATATTATATATATTATATTTATATATTATACACATGTAATATATATTATATATATATTTTAAAGGGTAGGACTTAAAGAAAAAAGCTTATTCTAAAAATGTAAATGTATTTGTTTCTAAATGGAATCCCTGCCTCTCAAATGTCCTGTTTTGTGGCTATCACTCATACTGCTGCTAAAATAATCTTACAGAGCCCATTGGATCACCCCCATCATTGCTTTCATTTCAGTAAATGCTTATTCTTAGGCTGGGTGCAGTGGCTCATTCCTGTAATCACAGCACTTTGGGAGGCCAGCAGATCACTTGAGTCCAGGAGTTCGAGACTGGCCTGGGCAACATGACAAAATCTCATCTTTACTAACAACAACTTAACTGGGCATTGTGGTGTGCACCTGTAGTCCCAGCTACCTGGGAGGCTAAGTATCAGGATCACCTGACCCTGGAAGATTGAGACTGCAATGAGCCCAGATCGCACCACTGCACTCCAGCCTGGGCCATGTAAGTAAGACACTGTCTCAAAAATGAAAACAAAAATGCCTACGCTTGAGGTGTCTAGTTTAACTTTGGCAACATCCCGTTTTACCCACGGCAAACTGAGCCTTAGTACGGTTGTATGCCTTGTGCAGGGTTCAATCTCACTTTTTCACTGTCCCATAATCGGTGCAGTCCTTCTATTCTTCCATCCTGGGACCTATAATTATTTCCAGTTATTGAACCGAGGAAATTCTATGATAGTCCCTGTGAACATTTGTTACTGTCTGCTTTTAAAAATCAAAGAAAATGAAGCACCACCAAATCAAATCTTCATTTCTTTTTTATTTTAACTCATGGTTTCAAAGCATTTTTTGATTTACTCTGCATGAACTTTACCTACTGCTAGGATTTAGGACTCGCCCAGCCTAAGTGAAACATCAAGCTGTTCGTGTGAATAGTAGTTTACATCACTGATACCATTATTCTTCATTCCTGCAGATTATTGTATCTTTTTTATTTTTTATTTTTTTCCATTTTTAAATTTTATTGTTTATAGAGACTTGGCCTCACTATGTTGCCCAGGCTGGTCTTGAACTCCTGAGCTCAAGTAATCCTCCTGCCTTGGCCTCCCAAAGTGCTGGGATTACAGGTGTGAGCCACCATACCCAGCCGGGTTATTGGATCTTAGAAATTAGTGGTTTATAATTGAGATAACACAGCGTCATGCAAAATGCCCATGTAGTAAACCTGCACATGTACCCCTTGACTCTAAAATAAAAGTTGAAATTATAAAAAATAATATTTGAGATAATAGAAAGTACATGTGGCTAAGGCCTGTCCAATTTTTTTGCTCCCAATCCAAAGCATTAGTATATTCCATACCTGTTATGTATCACATCTCACCTAATTTTGGCCTTTCCAGGGATATGACTTTGCTCTACATATTATGCAGAGAGTTCAAACTTATCCATCCTTGTTTATTTCCTAGTCCACTGCAAGAAGACTACAGCAGTGTCCCCAGTCTTACTGCCTCAGGAAGCATGAAAGCGTAGGCAACATTTTAATTAAATGCTGCCCCGGGCCTTTATTCTTGCTGAGAAAGTAAACAAAGCTTAAACAGACTGTATCAGAAAAAAAGGCCCCCCTGAAACGTTGTTTTTAAAAATTATGCCTCACCTTCTGCTGTTTGCTCTGAAGTATGAGACTTTTTTTAAATGATGTATTTTAAATACCAATACAATTAATTGATTCAAAATTCATTCCAAAGATGTATCTGCTTCACTTAAGGCATCACTGGACATAGCAATTAATGGAGATTTGTGGGTTGTTATTTGGCAGTGACACAGAATCAAAAATTGTTCCCTTCTATTCACCATCCCTAGTACAGGGTGGTAGAGACTTTAATTTTTCCTTTACATTCACTATATTTTCAATTGAAAATATGCCACCATATAATGAAGTATCTTCGTAATCAATATTTGAATTATTGCTAACCTCTAATATGTTTTCTCCCTTTAAAGTTACTTTTCAGGGCTGGGTGCAGTGGCTCACGCCTGTAATCCCAGCACTTTGGGAGGCCAAGGTGGGGGGATCACCTGAGGTGAGGAGTTTGAGACCAGCCTGACCAACATGGAGAAACCCATCTCTACTAAAAATACAAAATTAGCTGGGCGTGGTGGCACATGCCTGTAATCGCAGCTACTCAGGAGGCTGAGGCAGGAGAATTGCTTGAACCTGGAAGGTGGAGTTTGCAGTGGGCCGAGATCGCACCATTGCACTCCAGCCTGGGCAACAAGAGCAAAACTCCGTCTCAGAAAAAAAAAAAGAAAAAGAAAAAAGTTAATTTTCACATGCATTTTGGTTATGCGTGTGCAACATTGTTGCATTTATGTTAGGTTATAAAATCCTTTACAAAGTCTGCAAAGCTCCCTGTTTTTTCTTCATCTTCATCTTGTCAGCTCTATCCTGTAATCTGTAGTCTTCTGCCTTTCTGAAGGCACTGAGTTCTTTCATGTTTTAGGATTTTCTCTGTAGTGTTTTTATTAAATAATATGTTATTCAAATTAGCAATTGAATCCAATTTCTTGTATGCTATCTAAAAATGGTATCCAGTAAGTTGAGGGAAACCAAATTGAGCATATTGGCTGAAAATGCAACTATCATGCCAGTTAAGATACATTTATCCTGTGCACCCCAACTTTTTGACACCCTGTATTATCCCCATTTTACAAATGAGAATACATATCTGAGGAGCTTGTCCAAGGTGGGGAAATAGATGTTTACATAAATAGCCGTGGTACAAAGTAATGGGTGCCATAACAGGAGATTGGATAATAGATGGCTCCTTTGCGCCTTGAGGAGGGCTGCCTAACTCCTCTTTGGATAGGAGTCAGGAGAGAGGGAGAAGGTAGCTGGAAGCGTGTCATGTAAGGAAAGCTTCACAGACATTACATTTGTGTTGATCACTCATGAACGAATAAAAGTTTCTCAGTAGCCAGGGCAGGAAAGAGAGTTCTAGACAAAGCAAACAGCATATGCAAGTGTAATGAAATAATATTTTGTATATTTGAAACTGCAATTGTTTTATTTTGAATCATAGTTATTGTAAAAAAGTGACAAGATTAGCTAGCAAAGTAGACAAGATTTAAATTATGAAGTCAATTTCTAAATCAATGTAAAGAGCTTGGAATTTATTTTAATGATGGGAATTCAATGAAGTGTTTTAAGCAGGGGATTTACATTATCAGATTTTTGTTATGAAAAGATAATTCTGACTTCAGCCTTGAGCAAGTGGGATAGGGACCAATTTATTCGCCTGCCTGAAACAAGTCATAAAACGGATAAAACACATGAAACAATGGTCCTGAAGACATGGGACTTCAGGTCCTGAAGTACAGTGCCCTCTGAGTGATGAGAAACCCACAAGTGAGGGCCATGATTGCCCCAGCTTACTGCCTGGAAAGAGTTTCTAGGGTTTAAAGTTGAAACTTGGCAGACCCCTGAGTTGGGAAGATGGGGCCGAGTGTCTGGGGAGGCTAAGGCAGCTGGAGTCTGCAGGACATAGTACCAGGACAGGTAACTAACAGAAAGAGCTCTGGAGATCTACAGAGGCTTCCTGTCTGGTTGATACTCAAGAGAGTGCTGACCAGCAAATGCATGTGAACAAACTACCCAAGGCTGGGGAAAGAACCACTTAAAAAGACTGAAGGAAACAATCTCTGGAGCTTGCACAGGGCTGGGAATACTACGTACTCCCACCCACCAGAGAGGAAAGCTCCATAATTCATAGAGCTATAATTCATAGGCCATTCAGTAGAGTACTCAGAAGGGTTTTGCTTCAGAAATGGGGAAAAATTGACTTTAGGTTAAACCCTAAGCTGAGTCCTAACTAAAGAATCTTAAATACAAGGCCTAAAGTTATCAAAATGTTTCCAAGAATCTTAACTGAATCCCAGAACAAAAAGCAAGAATATTTATAGGGACACAAAAATATCTAGCACCCCCAAAATAAAATTAACAGTGTCTCGTATCTAATAAAAAATTACCAGATATAGAAGGAAGCAGAAAAATTATAATTATGAGAAAACAAATCAACCAACTGAAACTGACTCAAAATTGACACAGATGTTAGAGTTAGCAGACAAGAACATTAAATAAGTTTCTTAAAAACTATTTTTATTATTACTTTTTTTTGGAGACAAGATCTCGCTCTATTGCCCAGCCTGGATTGCAGTGGTGTAATCATAGCTAACTACATCCTCAAACTCCTGGGCTCCAGTGATCCTCCTGCCTCAGCCTCCCAAGTAGCTGGGACCACAGGCATGCACCACTACACTAAGCTAATTTTTCAATTTTTTGTAGAGATGGGGTCTCACTATCTTGCCCAGTCTGGTCTTGAACTCTTGGCCTCAAGCAATTCTTCTGCTTGAGGTTTTTAACTATACTTCTTTATGTTTAAAAAAGTGCTGTGCTCCTTTATGTTTTAAAAAGTAAGCAGTGACATGCAAATATTTAAAAACCCAGATTGGAGCTCTTGAGATAAAAAAACTACAATGTCTCAGGTGAAAATTAGAGAAGGTGAGTTAATAGCCAACAAGGTGTTACAGAAGAAAAGGTTAATGAACTTGAAACCATCACAATATAAATTATGTAAACATAAATAGAAAAAGAATTTAGAAGAGTTCTGGCCTCAAAATCTGTGTTATTTTTTTCAGAAAGAAAGAGATTTTTTTTTTAATTTTTAATTTTTGTAAACACATAGTAGATATATATATTTATGAAGTTCATGAGATAGTTTTTACAGGCATATAATGCATAATAATCACATCAGGGTAGATGGGGTATCCATCTCAAGTATTTATTCATTTTTTAGTAGTTACTCTTACAGTCTGATATTTGCTAATACTGATTAGTTGATAAAGCATTTGGTTTATGATCCAGCTTTTGTGCATGAGGTATGCCGCGTTGTGCTGGTTTATGAGATGATGTTAGGAAATGACTGATGGCTGAATTAGTTTTTGTTTTGTTTTGTTTTTTTAAAGCCTTTCACAGCTGACAGCTTTGGCTACTAGTTTGGTCATCTAAAACAAGGGTTGAATGCTTATAATTGAGCATGTGTATGTGTGCATGCAATTTGAAAACAGTGTTCTCTTATAATTATCCGTTAAGCATTCAGTTCTTCCTTTTGGATGACTTTGGAACTTTGAGTACATTTTTTATGCATAAAACAAACATCCAGTACCTATTTCCACTCCACAGATCTCCAAGTGACAAACCAAAGGAAAAATTTACATTGGAAATTTATGAGGTCTTTAGCTTTTACTGAATACTTATTTAAAGTCCGTGTGTCACTATGCCACACTGATTGAGACTTGTCACCTGTTTTTGGTGGGAAAAAGAGATTTCCTGTTTTACCATGACAGGCAAAGCACTACCGTTTGATATATTAAGGAATAAAACACTTTCCTTGATTCTAAATTCTAAGAAGTTTTGGAAGTACAGTGATAGTCTTAGTATTTTGTGTACACAGACTTGTATACATGCCTGGTTTTCCTCCACACTGGAAAAGCTTTTGTAAATAACTAGGAAAATATTTTACAAATCAGTGTATTCAGTTGGAATACAAAGAGTTTTAAATAAAGAATAAAGACTATTATCTTTTTCTTTTTTTTTTTTTTTTTTTTTTTTTTTTTTTTTTTTTTTTTGAGACAGAGTCTTGCTGTCACCTAGGCTGGAGTGCAGTGGCACGATCTTGGCTCACTGCAAGCTCTGGCCTCCCGGGGTCACACCATTCTCCTGCCTCAGCCTCCCGAGTGGCTGGGACTACAGATGCCCGCCACCACGCATGGCTAATTTTTTTTGTATTTTTAGTAGAGACGGGGTTTCACCATGTTAACCAGGATGGTCTCGATCTCCAGACTTCGTGATCCGCCTGCCTCGACCTCCTAAAGTGTTGGGATTACAGGCATGAGCCACCGCGCTCGGCATAAAGACTATAATCAAAGAAAGTGTGCAATGGGAAGTGTTTTGTTCAGTTCAGCGAATGCCAATTACATCTTAAAGTTTTCAGGTTTCTGTTGTGTTTTGCCTTTCAATTGAGTTTGAATATTTGACATTTTTGCCCATTAATATATGAACATTTTTTGGAAAGGACCAGATAATTAGTGGAACATACGTTACTTAAAACATACAATATATATTTCCACGAAAACATGTAATTTTAAAAAAGGTCAAGCAAGTATCAAGTAGATCTCATTTTGGATCTTCTTTGAGTTTGGTCTGAAGTGTAAGATTCTGGATTTAGTGAAAGCTTCTCAGTCAGTTTCCTAGAGGGATTGACTACACCATTGTCCAGTAATAATTAAATCTTCCATATTACACAGTTTAGAGAGTATATTTAATGAGAGAAAAATGAATTGCTGTTGAACAGAAAATGGACAAAGCTCATAGAACGTACTTTTTCATTCTTTGAATAAATTTTCTTATATTTTCTAATTATTTCATTGTATTAGAATAGACAGTGGATCGTGTGTGTGTGTGTGTGTGTGTTTTAATTACACTGTCATATCAAATTGAGAAGGTACTTTCTTTCTTTCTATTTATTTATTTATTAGATACAGAATCTAGCTCTGTCATCCAGGCTGGAATGCAGTGGGCTTGGTCTCAGCTTACTGCAACCTCCACTTCTCCTGGTTCAAGCAATTCTCTCTGCCTCAGCCTCCCGACTAGCTGGGATTACAGGCATGCGCCACCACGCCTGGCTAATTTTGTGTTTTTTAGTAGAGACAAGGTTTCCCCATGTTGGCTAGGCTGGTCTTGAAATCCTGACCTCAGGTGATCTGCCGGCCTTGGCCTCCCAAAGTGCTGGGATTACAGGCATGATCCACCCTGCCTGGCCGGTACTTTCAATCAGACAGTTTTCACTCATAGATGTCTTAGCACAGTAATATTTGGCAGACCATTTCTTATTCCTATTTTTCTGAATGTCCATTTTTTAAAACCGATTGTACATTACCAGCTTGCAATTACTGGCGTCCTTGGGTTGGGAGTAGGGGAGTGCGGTCAGATTTCTACGTATTTTTTTTTTTTTCTAATTGTGAATTTTGAACCATTTACAAGCAAAAACTCTCCCTCCCCACTTTGTTTTAGAAATATAAAACAATGAAGATTTTTAAGAGATAGAAAACTGTTGAACAGAGTTGCTTTTCTTCTGACATCAGTATTCTCACAGTAGAACATTTCATTTTTACATTGAGGGCTGATTTTTAGAGAGAAACCTGTTTCTGTGCAATTGGTATTCAAATGAGTGGTGGGGGACACGTTTTTTCATCTATCACATTAAGTTTTTGGCAGTTTTCCACTGCTTTCAAGAAGGAGGGAGATCCACACAACTACAGATGCCTTTGTTGTCTACTGCCTCGGCCAAATCACACACTCCGTGGATGTTCAATAAATATTGATTGATGATGCTCTTCACTCAAAACACTCTCAGGTTAAAACTTGGAGTGAGTGCTTAACATTCTCATCCAGCTGTAATCACGTTTTTGCTATTTTCATTTAGTTCTCAGTACTAGTGTTTACAAAACTGTAGCATTGTGAGGAAACTAAACGAAGATATATAAATAGTGAGTTAGTAAATAAAGAAATCCGAATGAACTCAAACAAATACTAGACACCAATGTTTCCTAATACAATGCCTAGTAAACATTATAACGTAAACCATTTGCTACCTTTATTAGTTTTTCTTCATGTTGCACATTTAAATATATAAAAATATTTCCACTCTTATGTAAAACATTTTCCTTGGATGATTCATAAATCATTGACAAAAGTTGGCATTATGCTAACACAAAGAATTTGGTGGGTTGCTTTTGGCTAAACACCTCCCCTGTGCCTCCTTGCCATGTACACAAACACCTGTGAAACATGGGAAATCTGTCATTATTATATAGTGCTATAATATGGTAAGAACAGCATTAGACTATTAGTAAGTCAGTGTATTAGTCCCTTGCAAACAGTTTAATAATTATTTTATTCAGTGAGTTTCATTTTTCTTATATCTTAAAAGAAGAGCTGGATTACTTCATTTCTAATATTAATTCCAGATTATAAATTCTATGAATATTTGATTTCTTTTTCTTCCAATGAAGGGTTTTGGACTATATCTTTATGGAATCATCATTAGAAGGAAAATAAGTTTTTATGGGGGAAAAAAAAAACAGTAGCAACAGTAGTCTTCTGTAGTGTTTAATCCATTTAGTTAAATTTTTTGCTTTTTAACTGGGTGTCATTTTATAGCTAAAGTTTTACTGACTTTTATTTCTTGTTTTTTAAAAGTTATTGATTTATTTATTTTGAGACAGGATCTTGCTCCGTCATCCGGGCTGAAGTGCAGTGGTTCAGTCTCCACTCACTGCAGCCTCCTCCTCTGGGCTCAAGAGATTCTCTCACCTCTCAGCCTCCTGAGTAGCTGGGACTACAGGTGTGTGCCACCACACCCAGCTAATTGTTTTGTAGTTTTTGTAGCGACAAGGTTTTGCCATGTTGCTCAGACTGGTCCTGAACTTACAGGCTCAAGCGATCCACTTGTGTCAGCCTCCCAAAGTGTTGGGATTACAGGCAGTACTATAGGCACATACCATTATGCCCTTTTTTTTTTTTTCAATTTTTTTTTTTATCAGGATGGGTGTCTCACTATGTTGCCCAGACTGGTTTCAAACTCCTCGGCTCAAGGAAGCCTCCTGTCTTGGCATCTCAAAGTGTTGGTATTATAGACGTGAGCTATCACGCCCACACTTCATGTCTTTTAAAGATGCAAATTCAGGCCAAATAGTTACAACTAACTCTGTTTTTCCACACCCTATTGTATTTGAGAAATTTGTGAAATATTTTCTTTTCCTCTGACCTTTTTAATTACAGTAGTATATTTGTTGTAAAAAATTAGTAAGGAGTAAAACTTCCTCTTTATCCTAATTCTCACCGTGTTTAGTTATATGTGTTTCCTTTTTCATCTTTCGCATACACAGTGGTGGGTCTTTTTTCTTTTTTCTGTAACTTAAATGAGACCACACTGAGTGGTTCTCAACTTAAGTTATACATTGGAATCACCTAGTAAGCTTCAAAAATACATAGATGCCTGGGTCTCCCCTTGAAAGATTCTGACTTATTTAGTCTGGAGTATGACCTGAGCATCAGAATTAAAAAACAAACACAAAATTTTTAATTCCTTGATAATTCTATTGTATGGTCAAGTTTGAGATCCCTAACAAAACTTTTACCATTTGTCTTCTTCGTTGAAGTTTGATCATGGCCACCCATATGCTATGACTCCACGTATGGTACACCCTCACTGGTGGTCACTCATATTTTCTAATTTTGCCATTACAAAAAAAATGCTGCAATAAATGTACATGTATCTTTGAGTTCCTATGTAAATGATCTTTGGGTAGAGTCGTACAAAGGGAAATACTGGTTCAAAAAATGTGAGGAGCCGGGTGTGGTGGCTCAAACCTATAATCCCAGCACTTTGGGAGGCCAAGGTGGGTAGATCACTTGAGGTCAGGAGTTCGAGACCAGCCTGGCCAACATGGTGAACCCCATCTCTACTAAAAATACAAAAATTAGCTGGGTGTGGTGGTGCATGCCTGTAATTCCAGCTACTCGGGAGGCTGAGGCAGGAGAATCACTTGAACCTGGGAGGCGGAGGTTGCAATGAGCCAAGATCGTGCCACTGCACTCCAGCCTGGGCAACAAGAGCAAAACTCCATCTCAAAAAAAAGAAAAAAAAAGTGGGGAAATATTTTATCTAAATCTCTTCATATGTGGTTGTTCATTTTGATTTTGTTTGATTTGGGGGGCGTTATCTATTTCTCTTTTTCTTAAACTTAGGGTCATTAATATAGCATTACCAGAGTTGAAAGGAAACATACAGTAAGTCCTCACTTAACATTGTTGATAGATTCTTGAAAACTGTGACCTTATGCAAAACCTATGCAGCCAATTTTACCATAGGCTAATTGATATAAACAAGAGTTAAGTTCCTATGGCATATGTCTGGTTACAAACACATCATGAAACTTCTAAACAAACACTTGTAATATTAAACATTGAAATTAGTGTGAGCTGTATATATATTTAAGAAGGATTAATAAGAACAAGTAAGACAATTATTTACCCAACTTTTGGTGAATCCTTGAGTGATGATGGTCCTAGTGGTGGTGGGTTAAATCAAGGGATAAATGTTCGCAAAGTGAAAATTGTAAGAAGTGTCCCACCATGCAATTCAAAAGCAATCAATTACAAACATAGGTGAGTGCTTTTGTGCCACAATGTTTATTGTCATGTATTTGTATGATTATATATAATGTATTAATTTTCTATTTGATAGTAATTTTTTTTTTTTTTTGAGGCGGAGTCTCGCTCTGTCACCCAGGCTGGAGTGCAGTGGTGCGATCTCGGCTCACTGCAAGCTCCGCCTCTCAGGTTCATGCCATTCTCCTGCCTCAGCCTCCCGAGTAGCTGGGACTACAGGCGCCTGCCGCCACGCCCGGCTAATTTTTTTGTATTTTTATTAGAGACGGAGTTTCACCATGTTAGCCAGGATAGTCTCGATCTCTTGACCTGATAGTAATTTTTAATCATTCATTTATTCATTTTCCAATGTACTTATTCAAGTTCGGAATTGCAGGAGGCTGGATCCTATCCTGGCAGTTCAGGGTGCAAAGCGGGGACCTGACCCTGCAGAATATGCCATCCCATCTCAGGGTACACTCACACATACTTACTCACTGACACTGGGACACTTGAGATACACTGACTCACCTACAGTGCACATGTTTGGGATGTGGGAGGAAACCAAGTACCCAGAGGAGACCCATGCATACTTGGGGAGAATGCATACACTCCACAAAGACAGTGGCCTTGGCTGGGGATTGATTTTTTTTCTTTTTTTTTTTTCATCAATGGTAAAATGAAATGAGGTTGAACCAAATGATGTTATCTGAGGACCTGCTGTTATGTTTTCTGCCTACATTTCCCACCTAGTGTAAGGAAACTCTTGGTGTGGGCACTACCAATGACTATCCACCAAGAGGGCCTTAAAGGCAGTCCCTGGTGCGGGGCGATTCCAATTGTCATTTTTTCCTACATCAGGGTTAGAACTACCTGTTTATACCTTTGAGCACTGCATTTTGTTGACCAGAGAAGTCTTAGAAATCATTCTGGTTAAAATATTTGTTGCATAGATGAAGACATGAGGGCCTGAAGCTGTGGATACCCTGTCCAATATCACACAGCTGAAAAATCATAACGCTGGGTTTGGAGAAAGGACTCATTCTTGACCCACTGTAGCTTAATCTGATTACATATTGTAGTAGTTAGCCATTTCTGCCTACTAGTTCTGTAGTAGTTAGCTACTGCTGCCAAGTTTAACAACTTAAAACAGCATTTATTATCTCACAGCTTCTGTGAGTCAGGGATATGGGAGTAGCTTAACCAGGACGTTCTGGCTTAGGATCTGTTATGAGGTTGCAGTTAAGATGTCGGCCAGAGATGTAGTCATCTCAAGGCTGGGCTGGGGTAATACTGGCTTCTAGGCTCTGCTACATGGCCATTGGCAGGACTGATAATACCCGCTTCTCAACTTATTCACATGGTTGCTGGCAGGGATTGGTTTTTCTCACCATGTAGGGCTGTCCACGGGTTGTCTAAGTGTCTTTAGAATACGGAAGCTGGCTTATGCCAGAGAGAATGAAGATGGTGGGAGATTGTACCCAAGATGGAAGTCATGGTTTTTGTATAACTTACTGCGTTATTGTTATTGCATCACCTCTGGCATTCTCTATTTGCTGGAAGCAGTCACTAAGTCTAGCCTACAGTCAAGGGGAGTGGAATTATGCTCCATCTTTTGAGGGGAAGAGTATCAGATAATTTGTGGACGTATCTTTAAACTACTACACGTATGTTTAAACCATATTTAGCATTTGGTAATTGCAAAATTCATACTTTCAGCTCAAAGGGCATTTTATTTCACTTCCTGGCCCTAAAGGGAAGCTGGAGAATCTAGAGAATCATTTTATCATAACCACACAACTGAAATAAACTTCTGAAATTAATAGGGCAGAACAGTATTTTAAAGGTTGTCTGGCAAATAAATAGGAGATAATGTTGGGACCCAGAATTTTAACTCATCAAATGTATCCTCATGCCCAATCATGAGGTGTGTTTAATTATTAAATGATTACATATTAATGTATGCATCATGTGATCTCTATTTCCATCAAATAACCCATTATTATTATTATTATTATTTTGAGACAGTCTCACTCGATTGCCCACGCTGAAGTGCAGTAAGGCAATCTCGGCTCACTGCATCCTCCACCTCCCAGGTTCAAACAATTCTCCTGCCTCAGCCTCCTGAGTAGCTGGGATTACAGGCACGCACCACCGCGCCTGGCTAATTTTTGTATTTTAGTAGAGATGGGGCTTCACCATGTTGGCCAGGCTGGTCTTGAACTCCTGACCTTGTGATCCACCCGCGTTGGTGCCCGGAAGTGCTGGGATTGCAGGAGTGAGCCACCGTGCCTGGCTGAAATAACCCATTCTTTAGAGGGTCCCATAATGGTCTGTATTTTTAGTGTCAGATCCATGATCCCTAAAATCTTAATGCCTAAATTCCAGATGTTTTAAATCTCTAAACTGTCAGGGTGTTACTGGGAACATAAGGTAAATGCCTTGAAGCAAAACAATAATGTGTTTTTAATGAAGAGGCCTTTCTGTGTTGCTGAAATCTGAATCAAGAGTTTTCCTCTCTTGCAATAGCCTTTTCATACCATCTTTTGTAATGAAACATATGGCTCACATCACAGTAAAATATGTAGAGTAGGAAGAAGAAAAAGCATGTTTCACATACGTGTCATATCTAATGTAACGCCATATGTACAGCAACCATAGAGGACTAAGACTTAACTGCAGTCCTGGAATAATTAGAGTGAGAGTGTCCTTAATTTGTTTTAAATACTGCAAATGCTTTCACATGTTCAAGTAATTAACACTCCCTTCACTTTTAATATTTGCATTTCATTATTAAGAAATAATCCCTCAATAATTTTTAATGAACCCTTGAAACTGTGATATTTAAAAAGCATTAATTTTCTGAAAATAAATTATCAAGAGAATAGTTCAGTCTTGAATTTACCATATTTAGTAAGCTAATGAGAGGGAATTTTTACAAAAGGAAACACATTTTGTGGCTTTTTATGAAGTGTGTATGATTAGCTGTCTTCGCACTCATGGTCTCATTTTGATGTGGGGCATTTTTATTTGATATAAGAGAGTGGCAACTTATGATCATTCTCTTCTAGAAAATAAAAAACTTCTCTCAAAAATAGCAAAATTCCAAAAGAAGATTGTGACCTTTTTACCTTTTTTTTTTTTTTTTTTTTTTTGGGAATACCACGTTCTCTTAGGTGGGCTATTTCTTTCCTATTTTTCAAAACAAAAATGATATGTATAGCAATGCATTATAGTATTATGTTATACTATATGTCATATATAATGTATATATGTTATATTAATACATAATTATTGCCTTTATTATTATTATTATTTTTTTTGAGACAGAGTTTCAGTCTGTCGCCCAGGCTGGAGCGCAGTGGCGTGATCTCGGCCTCCTGGATATAAGCGGTTCTCATGCCTCAGCCTCCCAAGTAGCTAGGATTACAGGCATGTGCCACCATGCCCAGCTAATGTTTTGTATTTTTATTAGAGATAGGGTTTCACTATAGTGGCCAGGCTGGTCTTGAACTCCTGGCTTCAGGTGATCCATCCAACTCGGCCTCCCAAAGTGCTGGGATCGCAGACATGAGCCACTACCCTTGGCCTGCCATTATTTATGACTGGAGTCTTATAGTCTGCTCTCCTGTCTCAAGCTGCCAAGTGAGAACAGAGAAAGAGTGTTTTCTTTTTGAGATCTTCAGTAGCTTGAAACCATCTTTGGCAGAGCATCCAGAAAACTTGATTCTTCAGTGGCTACTCCTGCTGGAATCTGGGTTTATATCTGAGCCAGGATCCTGAGCCTACCTGAATGCTCAGGTTGGTTCTTAACTACAGAGGCTTGTTGGATGGCCTGCAGAATGGCCAGGGCATTTCAGTGTCATGCTGGAGGGCGGCTCCATCCCATGCTGGGAGATGAGTAGGCGATGCATTTTCCGGTTACCCTCTGTCCCAAGGCATTCAATGTTTTTTCTCACCGCTGGGAGGCAAGCTTTTGGGGGAAGCTGTGTATTGGCTCACTTATCTATATAGCTGTATCTCTGGGTATCATAAAAATTTCTCCCTGCCATAAAGAGAGACGTTTTTCCTATGGGTTAACTGGAACAGAGGAGGTGGAGAAAGTACTTTTAATTTCAAGGGTCAGAAGTTAGGAGAAAACCCATAAATATTTCTTTTCCTGAGCACTCATCATGCTGCAGCAGGCCATTAATTTTAAAAGAGGTTTTCTATTGAAGGAGCCTGTTCATCTGGTGACGTGATAGGTTAGTTTGTATTGCTTTCTCTCCTCCGTGCCAGAGAGATGTGTTAAAGAAGCAAATTATTTATTTTATTATATAAAAATGCCTGAAATTGAATTAAATTAAGAAAATAATAAAAGATTTATGCTCATTATTATTTGATTTGTAAATCTGTATTCTGTCAACATAGCTGACTTCTGCATGCTTTATTTTCATGAAAGTGATATATACAGTTTTATTGGTATAGTCCTAACCGTAAGGGTGCTTCTTTTTGTACTCTCAGTAGGAAACAAAACAAAACAAACTCACAAGTCAATCTCGTTTTGATGTTCAAACTTGATCTCTCTTGCCTCCATGAAATTAGTTATGATAGAGTTGTATTGAATGCAGAGGAAAAATTACTGAGAATTATACTAATTTAGTGGGAAAAGTTCTCCTAGAAAGACAGAACCTTTGTACACACACACACACACACACACACACACACACACATCCCCTAAACTGCTATAGTTTGGACGTTTGAAAGGTTAGATTTAGTCTTCAGTCTCAATCTCCCTATTCACTTTTCCCACCAGTTGGTATATTTTAATGCACCTAAATTGGGCATCTGAGTTTATTTGACCCTCTGTGGTTCATGTGTTAATGGTGCCTTAGGGACCTTGCATGTATAGCTAACCGGAGAAGCTAGGGATAAGAGACTGTTTCCACATGTAAGCCACTTTGCAAATATATTTCAAACTAAAGCTGTAATCTCATCTTCCTTCTTCCACTACCGTGGCAGAATTTAGTGACCTTTCAAATGATTTTCTTCTCAGGATTCATCTCTTTTCCATTTTCTTTAATAGACCCTACATTTTTTCATTTATATTCCTTGACCATGGTTATTATTAACAGTATTATTAAATGTCTATAACATTATCTGTGTAGATGAGGTTTACAGTTAGTGATTAGCTGTATGTTCTTAGGATTGTAACTCCTTAGGAGACACATTGGATGTATTTTAGTTCTTTCTACTAACCTTTGCAGCTCCGCTTTCTGTGCTGCAACCTTGGGTTTTAAAATCTCAGGAAAAAGCATCTATCCTCCAATTCTAATTTAGCTTGCTTGCTCTCTCCATCCACGGTCATAAACAGTAACCATATTGTGTGGTATGTCACTATGAAAAGAAACACACAAAGAAATGGTATAATTGTGAAAAAGACAAGTCTTTCAATTTTGTTAGTTATAATATATGTTATCGCTTTACCAAATTATTCTTTATTTAACCACCTTTTTTCTTCTGCTAGAGTGTCCTAGTCTCCCTTTATAGTTACCATGTTAAAAGTTCTATTTTCTGTCCCCACCTTACTTGATAATTGCCTCTTTGCCTTATTAGGATGCAAGGACAACCACATTTGTCTCTATTTGTAAAATGTTTTTGGCTTATCTTTTAGATCATTTATATTTAGGCAAATAAATGAAATCAGCTTCTGTCTTTTTAAATTTTTTTTTTTTTTTTTTTTTTTTTGAGACGGAGTCTCGCTCTGTTGCCCAGGCTGGAGTGCAGTGGCCGGATCTCAGCTCACTGCAAGCTCCGCCTCCCGGGTTTATGCCATTCTCCTGCCTCAGCCTCCCGAGTAGCTGGGACTACAGGCGCCTGCCACCTCGCCCGGCTAAGTTTTTTTGTATTTTTAGTAGAGACGGGGTTTCACTGTGTTAGCCAGGGTGGTCTCGATCTCCTGACCTCATGATCCACCCGTCTCGGCCTCCCAAAGTGCTGGGATTACAGGCTTGAACCACCGCGCCCGGCCTGTCTTTTTAAATTTTTCTGCCTATATCTTCATCCCACAATCATCTGCTGACACATGAGATGTGAAAAGCTTGATGTCGGCTGGGCGTGGTGGCTGAATGCCTGTAATCCCAGCACTTTGGGAGGCCGAGGCGGGCGAATCACGAGGTCAGGAGTTCGAGACCAGCCTGTCCAACATGGTGAAACCCCATCTCTACTAAAAATACAAAAAATTAGCTGGGCATAGTGGCGGGTGCCTGTAATCCCAGCTACTCGAGAGGCTGAGGCAGGAGAATCGCTTGAACCCGTGAGGTGGAGGTTGCAATAAGCCGAGATGGCGCCACTGCACTCCAGCCTGGCAACAGAGTGAGACTCTGTCTCAAAGAAACAAAACAAAACACAAAAAAGCTTGAGGTCCTTCTTGCCCCAAATTATAAACCTTTTAGTGAAAAAAGGGACGAAAGATTAAATGATTCATTCATAAAATAATATATTCTAAAAATGTTATTCCTATTATGTAGTAGGCACTAGAAATAGAAGGGAACTAGTCACATCTTCACTAATCCCAAAATTATTTCAGCAAGGAACCGTAGTACAGTTTCCTACCTCAATTTACTTTCTACTTTACTTGTACGAGATAAAACCTTCTGTTTTTTCCTTGTGGGAAGTCAGATCTCCTAGGATAATCACCAAAGGCTGTTGCATTCTTCAGACCCAGAGAAACATCAAAGGGAGATAAACATTCCCATTAAGAATCAAAGTGACAGCTCTGGTAGCCAGACTAGGCACCTCCATAAAACATACACATATCCCCCCACTGCCACACACACATACACACAGAGACAGAGAGAGAGGGAGCGAGGGAGAGAGAAAATGCACACTGAGTTCTCCATTTCAACATTCTGGAATGTAACATTCAAAAAAATTTTGAGGAAATAGAAAAAAAGTAAGTGGGGATCTTACTAGCTCAGCAATGAAATAACATACCTGTTATTTTTAACGAGAATAGTGAATTCATAACAAAGAATTAAATTGTTTTAAAATAGAGATTAGCAGCAAAAGTAAGTAAATAAAAATAACCAAACAAAACTGCAAACATGAATATTGATCTCACTTATGTTTATCTGTTTAGATACTCTCATAAGGAAAAAACTAATGATTGAAATAAAATTATTTGTGTGTGTGTGTTTGTGTGTGTGTGTGTTATCTGTGTGTATTTAAAATTCTGACTAAGCTTTATCCTTTAAAAAGGTGTTAGGCTGGCTGGGCGTGGTGGAGGCCGAGGCGGGTGGATCACCTGAGTTCAGGAGTTTGAGAACAGCCTGGCCAACATGGTGAAACCCTGTCTCCGCTAAAAATACAAAAATTAGCTGGGCATGGTGGTGCATGCCTGTAATCCCAGGTACCTTAGATTCCAGCTACAAGCACCACTGAGTCCCACATCTGAGGAAGAGATTACCATAATCTCCTCCTGATTAGTAGGGAGAAGGGACACAGACAAACTCTGTCATGGGGTCTTTGAACTGTGTCTGGATAGGTCCTGTCAGAGTTAGAGGATAGCAAATTGAAGAATACAAACAAACATGAGTCCATGAAATAATGTTTCGGCACAAGGGAAAGGATGCTTGTCTGGAGACCTCAGAGGAAGAAAAGAACCACTTTTCTCAATATTATAGGACCAGGAGAGACTTTCAAGTGAATGTTTTACTCCCTCAGCAGAAACTGAGAAGGTACAGTCTTCATGAAAGAGCAGAAAGTCATGAGCAGCAGGATGGAGTGAAAAGAAAACATAGTGAAATGAATAGTAAAAGATGATTGATGAGGGGAAAAAAAAAGAAATTTAACAGGAACAAAAAATACCAACAGCAGATTAAACTACTGGGAGCCAGAATGGAGTAAGATTGACAGTGTAAAAAATTTGAAAAATTATTATGTAAAGTCAATGTATTGTCAGGTCTCACAGGATTCAGAAGACCAGACAATACCTTGAAAAAGATGAGAGAGATGAAAATGAGAGAGGGCAGAGAACAGAAGCTTTAAAATATTAGTTGCCTCCTCCAAGACATAAGAGAGATCAAAATTACAATTAAATAACATTAGGCCTGGCACAGTGGCTCACACCTGTAATCTGAGCACTTTGGGAAGCCAAGGCTGGAGGATCACTTGAGGTCACTGAAGATCAGCCTGATCAACGTAGTAGAACCCCATCTCTATGAAAAATAAAAAAGTTAAACCTTATCTCTACAAAAAATAAAAAAATCAAGTAAGGTGGTGCATGTCTGTCATCCTAGCTACTTAGGAGGCAGAGGCAGGAGAATCGCTTGACCTCAGGAGATTGAGGCTGCAGTGAGCCTTGATGATCATGTCACTGTACTGCAGCCTGGGTGACAGAGCAAGATGCTCTCTCTCTCAAAAAAAAAAAAAAAAAAAAAAAAAAAAATTAACACCTTTGTGAGCTTAAAAAATGACCCGATTTAGGCCGGGCGCGGTGGCTTACGCCTGTAATCCCAGCGCTTTGGGAGGCCGAGGCAGGCGGATCACGAGGTCAGAAGATCGATACCATCCTTCCTTACATGGTGAAACCCCGTCTCTACTAAAAATATGAAAAATTAGCCAAGCGTGGTGGCACACGCCTGTAATCGCACCACTGCACTCTAACCTGGGTGACAGAGCGAGACTCCGTCTTTAAAAAAAAAAAAAAAAAGAAAGGTCATTTTCTAATATCTCATTCTTCCCTCCTCTCAAACAAGAAATGTAGTAGCATATTGCGTAGAATTTCAAATGAGCTGCATAAATATTGACAATTAAGTCAGAAATTCTTTTTTAAAAACATTTTGTAAACTGTAAAGTATGACAGTGGTCACACTTTTCTTGCTTCTTTGTTGCTTCTGTGTGACAACCCAGAATTTATGAGCCTTTCATTCTAGCACTTCTCTAGGCTGTTTTATTTTTATTCTGGAATGTGGTGAGGCTTTGGATTTATAGGTCCGTAAACTCATAGTTTTTTTTTTTTTTAAACAAAAATAATATCAAATATCACACCCTAATTTGTATATAACATGTGGTATCAGCTTTTCCTATCCTGAACTCACAAAGTTCAGCCCTAATGCCTTAAGGGATCTATTGTATATAATGAATTAACTTCTGTCCTATGCATCTAGAGTGGTAGTACGTTTGTACCATCTCAGGAGAATTGAGGAGTCACTCAAATTACATTCTGTAGGGCATGATTATCTTGTGGAACCACGGTTGAGAAAGGCTGACTACGTTTTGTTTTGTTTGTGATGATAATGGACAGAAGCTTGTTTCCTCAAAATCATCCTTCCTGCCTCTCTGATTTTAATGTGCTTTTGTGGCTCACTGATTTTGATGAGATAGGCTGGAGGCAGCCATTATTTCATTTCACACAGATGGAAGTTGAAGCACGGAGATGTCAGGAATTGTCTCCAGAGCCTTCTTGAAATAAGATAATGAGAAAGTAGAGAATGTAACACCCATTCAGCCCAACCACCAGTCTGCTCCTATGAGATCCAGATTTCAAATTATAAAATGAAGTCGTGTGTTTTATATAGATAAAGATCCCAAGGAAATCAGAAATGTCTCATGCCATACAGGTCAAAATTGGGATTATATTTCGATGGCAGTGGTCTAATTTGAATAAGGTTTTTGGAATGCAATATCATGAGTTGTTATTATCTAGCCGACCAATATCCAAATGACAGGTCATTGCTATCACTGTAGTTCTAATCTTTTTCCTTTAAGACATTCAATGTGTGTGTGTGTGTGTGTGTGTGTGTGTGTGTGTATATATGTGCAGAATTTGTATATATGCAGAATTCTAACTCCAACTCTATCACTGCTTTTCCTGTTGATAGTTTGAGATTTATTGTTCCCTGGGATACTCAGCTTGTGTTGAAAGTCTCCCACAAATTGGCTTTACTCACATCTTAATTCCTTCTTATAGCCAAACTATATGGTATATGGTATTTGTAAAATAGCCAATTTATTAGTTTCTGATAATGTTTTGAATATATCAGCATCTAAATCTTATGCTGTTTATTGATATGCTTTTTACTCCAGTCAAAATTCTACATATTCAAACCATGTATTTGGATCTCAACGTGTATTATCATGCTTTTGTAATTGTTCACATTCCCTATATTTTCAGATAAGCAAATTTATTAGAGGCATTGCCCTTGTTTGATCTTTTTTTGTGTGTCTGACATGTATTAGCATGAAATGAGAAATAGAGTTGACATTCAATAAATATTTGTTCATAGATTATTATTATTTTGAGATGGAGTCTCACTCTGTCGCCCACACTGGAGTGCATTGGCACAATCTTGACTTACTGCAACCTCTCCCTCCCAGGTTCAAGTGATTCTCCTGCCTCAGCCTCCTGAGTAGCTGGAATTACAGGTGTCCACCACCATACCCCGCTAATTTTTTTTGTATTTTTAGTAGAGGCGGGGTTTCACCACGTTGGCCAGGGTGGTCTTGAACTCCTAACCTCAAGTGATCCACCCACCTTGGCCTCCCACGGTGCTGGGATTACCTGCGTGAGCCACATGTCTGGCCTGGTTTATAGATTCTTTGGAGCCATATTTCAACTCTTTGGCTTTATCATTAAACAATTTCTTTCTGACTACTTAAAATTTTTTTTAAATTATTTTTTTCCCTATTAATATTTAAAGAAAGAAAATACATGCTTTTGAAATTAGGTTATTATTTTGAGGATTTTTACTTCGTTTTCCTTGCCTATATAAGTACCTTGGAAATTCCTAAGCATGGAGTAGGCTTGGTGATTGGACCCTAATTCCTTAACAAAGTTAGAACTCCAGAGCTTTATAAAACCCACTCTCAAATAGCCCAGTATTGTTTCCTACAAGAAGTAAACACTGCTGCCAACTGATATAGCTTTAACATGGATACCACCATCTCTACTGACCTGTGAGTTAGAAGAAATTGCAGATGGGTTAGCTGTATTGTTTTTTATGTATCTTGCAAAATAAGATATTCCATACATATTACATATATGTACTTTCACACAAATCTTGCATGTTTAACAGTATTTAAACGAAGTCTTTGTCATTGTGGAACTGCAGTCTACTGGGGATGGGGACAATGACAACAAAACCTAGCAAATCAATTGTATTAATATGTTGAGGGTAACAGGGAAACTAGAGACAGAGAAAGGGAGTGATTTGGCCAAGGCAAATAAGAAAGTCAGTGCTGAAGTTGGTCTAGAATCTGGTTCTTCGACAGTCTCTGTTCCTTTGTTTGCACTACCCTGATTGTCTTGGCCCCAGGGGCTTCCCTCTACCCACTTGGAAACTTCAAGTTTCAATACCTTTTCCTCCACCAGTATGAACTAAAAGTCTGAGATCATATTTTCCTCTTCTACACACATACTAATGTTTATCATTCAAACCATTTATTTGGGTCTTAACACATATTATCATGCTTTACTAATATTACATATTACTGTATTTTCAGATAAGCAAATTTATTAGAGGCTAGTTACTGAAATCAGGTTTTAGAGTCTCAGTGCTTTGAGCTGGTCGTTTACTATTCTCTCTTCTATATATGTTTCCAAGAGAATTTGAGTTCAATTCTACTTTGTGTGTAACTTTGACTTTTATTATTCTTAGTGATCAATTTAGTTTCTTCAAAATGGTTAGAAGGTAACTAAGACAAACTATGCATTAATAAACTGTTTCTAGAAAAGCTATATT
This sequence comes from Macaca thibetana thibetana, assembly GCF_024542745.1. NCBI lineage: Eukaryota > Metazoa > Chordata > Mammalia > Primates > Cercopithecidae > Macaca > Macaca thibetana. The sequence continues at coordinate 71,961,321 of NC_065592.1, forward strand.
TTCTCAGAAGAAATTTTAAATTTTGATTGCTGTAAGCAAGTATTTGATTTTATGAATATGCCACAGTTTATTCACTCCAGTTTGGATAAATGTGTAAGTTATTTCTAATTTGTGCTGCTGCTTTCTTTATTTTGAGACAGAGTTTCACTCTTGGCGCCCAGGCTAGAGTGCAGTGGCATGTCTTGGGCTCACTGCAACCAAGTTCAAGTGATTCTCCTCCTTCAGCCTCCTGAGTAGCTGGGATTACAGGCATGCGCCACCACACTCGGCTAATTTTGTATTTTTAGTAGAGACAGGGTTTCACCATGTTGGCCAGGCTGGCCTCGAACTCCTGACCTCAGGTGATCCGCCTGCCTTGGCCTCCCGAAGTGCTGGGATTACAGGCATGAGCCACCACACCTGGCCTGTTTTTTTTTTTTTTGTTTGTTTTTGTTTTTGTTTTAATAATGTCTAACTTATTGTTGAGTGTAACCTAATGAAACTGCTGGGTGATACGGTAGGTATACATTTAGCAAAACAGTTTTTCAAAGGAGTTTTTACCAGTTGGCACTCTAACCAGCAATATATGAGTTTTAATTTGCTCTGCAACCTTCCCAACATGCAGTGGTGTCAAGTTTCTGATTTTAATTATTGTGGTGAGTGTGGAGTGGTTTCTCATTTTGATATTAATTTGCATTTCTTTAGTGGCTAACATTGTTCAGTCCCTTTTCATATGTTCAGTGACCATCTGGGTTATCTCTTTTGTGAATTGCCTGTTTAAGGCTTTTATCTCCATCCCATTTCCCCCAAAGGATAGACAATACAATAGAAATGGATAGTTTCAGGGCTGTTGTGGACATACTTCTTGCAAATGGCTTTTTCCACTCTGTAGATTGTCCTTTCTTGATAATATCTTTGGATGAATGGATATTTTAAATTTTAATTAATTCAAGTTTATCAGTCTTTATTGTCATTACCTTATTTTTGAAACACGCTTTGAGAAAAGCTACAAAGATATTCTGTTGTGCCATTGTATATAAGCTGTATTATTTATCTTCCACATCTAGATCTCGAATATGTTATTTTGTATATGGTGTGAGGTAGAGGGTTAGTGTATGTTTTTCTTCATACAGATACTCATTTAACCCAGCACCAGTGATTGAAAAGATTATTCTTTTTCCATTGCAATACAGGGAGTCAGCTGTGTATAAATCAACTGAGAGTGTATATGGGTGGATCTGTTTCTAGACTTCTTTTTCTGTTCCACTAGTTTGCTTGTCCTTGAGCTAACACTTCACCATCTTAATTTCTGTGGCTTTATAATAAGTCTTGGTAACTGGTAGTATAAATTCTTTAACATTTGTTTTTCTATGAGATTGTCTTGGCTATTCTTGTTTTTGCATTTTCTTATAAATTATAAAATTAGTTTTTCTATTTCACAAGAGTAGTATGCTGAAATTTATATTAGATTACAGTGAATTCATAGATAAACTTGGGAAATATTGACATCTTTATAAGAATGAGTCTTTTCTTGAGATGGAGTCTCTCTCTGTCAACCCAGGCTGGAGTGTAGTGGTACGATCTCAGCTCACTGCACACTCTGCCTCCTGTTTTCAAGTGATTCTCCTGCCTCAGCCTCCTGACTAGCTGGAATTACAGGCATGTGCCACCATACCTGGTTAATTTTTGTATCTTTAGTAGAGACCGGGTTTTTCCATGTTGGCTGGGCTAGTCTTGAACTCCTGACCTCAGGTGATCCACCCGCCTCAGCCTCCTAAAGTGCTGGGATTACAGGTGTGAGCCACCATGCCTGGCCTACAATAATACGCCTTTTAAGCTGTGAACATACTATAATCATACATTTATTTAAGTCTTCTTTAATTTATTAACAATGCTATCTAATTTTCTGCATAGAAATCTTGTGAACTTTTGTTACATTTATTTCTTTACTGTTTTATATTTTTGATGCTGCTATAAATAGTACATTTAAGAAATACCTATTCTGAATACAGTTGGTTTCTCATGTTGATCTTGTATTTAGCAGCCTTGCAAAATTCATTTATTTATTTCAGTAGTTATGTCTCCTCACTTTTTCACACTTTCTAGTAACTAGTCAAATTGACTAGCTCCTATTTAAGGAGAGGCAGATATAGCATGCTGTTAGAAACTGGCCAGAGAAGGACAAACAGACTGTTCAAAATATCATTCCTTTAAAAAATTTGAGTGAAAACTTTCCTGCTTTTAAAGTATCAACCCTACTTGAATTGTGGGATTTCTCTCCTGGCAGAACCTGCTTAAGGAAAACAGCATCTAAAATTTTGCTAACTACTACCTGTCAGTGTACTTGGTGAAATCAGTTGAAATCTCAGAGACATACGTCATTTCAATTATATCACCAGAAAGGAACATCATGCTTCATGGTTTTAGTCAGTGGTTAAGGACATTTTAGGACAATTTTGCTGTCCCTGAGCTGTGTGGCAGAAAATATTTATTATCGGAAAAAGGGGCCAAGAGGCACAAATAAGTTCCTGTATTCTAAATCACAGAATAACGTACCCTACTTTAAAGATCTGAAAGCTAGTGATTTTACTAATTGGTTGCTGCCAGAAGAGGACCAAATTAATTTAGATGTAACCATAAGAAGCCAGATTGCCTACCGGAGTATTTAAAGTAGAGTAAATGTACTGAAGAAAACATACGCTGATTTATCTTTGTTTTATAGTGCATGAGGTAAATATTTAACACTTTTGTATTGTTAGCTTTTGCTGTATACCAAACCATCCCCAAACCTAGTAGCTTAACCAAACACCCATTTAATTATCTCAAGTCTCTGGATCAGCAGTTTGAGCTGGGCTCAACTTGGTGGTTCTGCTGTTGGTGACCCGGTTCAGCTGATCGTGACTGGGCCTACTCTTGAGTCTGCAGCCAGCTGTCAGGTCTTCTGGGGAATGATTGGTCTACAGTGGGTCAGTTAGCTACTTCATCTCTGCTCCCCATGGTCTTTCATCCTCCCCCAGGCTAGTCTGGGCTTGTTTGCGTGGTGGTGTTACAGGAAAGGGGTCCCGATCCAGACCCCAGGGGAGGGTTCTTGGGTCTCCCACAACAAAGAATTGAGGGTGAGTCCATAGAATAAAGTGAAAGCAAGTTTATTAAGAAAGTAAAGGAATAAACAAATGGCAAACTCCATAGACAGAGCAGCCCTGAGGGCAGCTGGTTGCCCATTTTTATGGTTATTTCTTGATGGTATGCTGAACAAGGAGTGGGTTATTCATGCCTCCCCTTTTTAGACCATGTAGGATAACTTCCTGATGTTGCCATGGCATCTGTAAACTGCCATGGCACTATTGGAAGTGTAGCAGTGAGGACGACCAGAGGTCACTCTCATGGCCATCTTGGTTTTGGTGGAATTTCGCTGACTTCTTTACTGCAAGCTGTTTTATCAGCAGGATCTTTAGGACCTGTATCTTGTGCGTACCTCCTGTCTCATCCTTTGACTTAGAATGCCCTAACCATCTGGGCATGCCGCCTAGTAGGTCTCAGCCTCATTTTACCTAGCCCCTTTTCAAGATAAAGTTGCTCTGGGTCACACATCTCTGACAGTGGTGACAGGGGACCCCAGGTCAGCAGGTGGAAGGGACCATGCAGAGCTTCTTCCTGATATTTCTTGGGTTTCTTGAGGCTCAGGGTCAGACGCACACGTTGCTTCTGTCCCATTCTTTTGGCCACGGCATGTGGAAAGGTCAGCCCAGGAAGGGACTAGAGTCCTCTACTTAAGAAATAGAATAAGGTGGCATTATTGTGTGTGTCAGGTTCTACATGCTCCATATAACAAACTATCCCATTTTATAATGCATTTTTAAGACAGAAGGTTAAATACTGGCAGTCTCAAATCTACTTAGGTAACTAAAAATAAGAAAAACTAAGGAGTTAAATGACTTCATGTTGGGGTGTTAAAAGCCTTGCTTCAATAATGGAGGAAATCCTGGAGTGAAGACTAAGGGATGAATGTAAAAGATAACTAAGACCGAAAAGCTAATTTGGGAAGATAGCCAGCAATTGACTCACAGCAGGCCTTGGCTTCTAAATCCTGAAAGAAAGAAGTTTTGAATTATGGGAAAGGCCCTGTTTTCTAATAGCTCGAATTCCAGTGTACTATTGGGTATTAGTGTCACTGCTAACATTACAGGGTTTAAAATGGTCAAACAAAAAAGGCTTTGATCTACAAAACTTCAGAAATTTAAAAAAATTTTTTTTTTTTTTTTAATTTTAAAGTGAGTGTAGAAAGTGTTCCGGAATCACAGATCGAAAAGTGTGACCATGGAGATCCTTAATGCTGACCGTTTCTTTGTACATGAAAGCAGATTTTTTCCATTTGCGTTTTTCAGGAATGCAAATGAGAACTAATGTCAGGTACTTTACTTTTTAAGTAAAAATTCTGAAGTGTGTTAAACTGCTCTACGGGAGAGAAATGGGAGAAAAAAGATCATTGGATTTTCTAGGGCAGGTTGCTGCATAGGAACAGAGAAGGGCAGCAGAAAACATTAAAAAGCGACACATTATTTCTGATTGTTTTCTGAATTGGGAAGAGGAGACTGCATAGGATCACTGAAAAGTGAAACTGGTGAGGCTTTTATAAAGGGTCAAAAGACTTCACAATAGAGCTTAATGGCTATGTCCAAATAAATGGATTGGAAGTCTCTACAGAGACTTGGGAGCGGGGAGGGCAGTCGGGGGAGGTTGCATTTTTTAGACCATTGGCACACAGCCACTGGAGAAGTCATCTAAATATAAATCAGACCATGTCACTCCATAGCATAAAGCCCTCTAGTGTCTTCCATTGCATTTCAGATGCAATCCAATCTCTCCACTGTTGCTTACAGGCCCTGTGCAACCTGGACCCACTTTGTTTTCCCAGCCCGCCTGGTATCATTCTCTGCTAGGAATCTCTGGACTGCAGCCACAATCGAGCTCATTCCTGCATCCTAGCCTCTGCCCTGGGCAGTCTGTCCCTTCACTTGTGAAGCTTTTCTCCATTTCTTGTTGTCATTCAGGTTCAGACTCACATGCCCCCCACTTCTCTAGGGTCCTTTCCTGTCACCCTATTCTAAAGTCTCCCCGTTCCTTTCCCACATACCAGTTATTTCTCTACCCCTGTTAACTTGCTGAATTTTCTTTGGAGCACTTACCAGGTACCTTTAAAAAAATTACTTGGCCAGGCGTGGTGGCTCATGCCTATAATCCCAGCACTTTGGGTGGCTGAGGTGGGTGGATTACCTGAGGTCAGGAGTGTGAGACCATCCTGGCCAACATGGTGAAACCCCGTCTCTGCTAAAAATACAAAAATTAGCCGGATGTGGTGGCACACACCTGTAGTCCCAGCTACTTGGGAGGCTGAGGCAAAAGAATCGCTTGAACCTGGGAGACAGAGGTTACAGTGAGCTGTGATCCTACCAAGGCAGCACTCCAGCCTGGGAGACAGAGTAAGACTCTGTCTCAAAAAAAAAGAAAAAAAAATTCTCTTATTTTTCTGTCTCCTAGCACCAGAATGTATTAGGGAACTTGCTGTCTTTTTTTATTGGGACAGAGTCTTACCCTGTTGCTCATGCTGGAGTGCAGTGGTGTGATCTTGGCTCACTATAACCTCCGCCTCTGGGTTCAAGCAATTCTCCCGCCTCAGCTTCCCAAGTAGCTGGAACTACAGGTACCTGCCACCACGGCCGGCTCATTTTTTGTATTTTTAGGAGAGACAGGTTTTCACCATGTTGGTCAGGCTAGTCTTGAACTCCTGGCCTCAGATGATCCACCTGCCTTGGCCTCCCAAAGTTCTATGATTGCAGGTGTGAACCACCGCACCTGGCTGGACCTTGCTGTCTTGTACATTTATTATAAGTCTCTTGTCCCTATCACCTTGCCTGGTATTCAGAAATATTCATGGAATAAAAGAATGAAGGAATTCATTTTTAAAGCAAAAACACTGTTCATGTGTAAAGTTATTCTAGTTTAATGTAGATGATTTACAATGATAAAATGAGGACATTGTCTGAAAATCCCAAACAACAGTGTCTTCTCTATGTGTTATAATACATCTTGTTGACATCAGCTGTCACATAGAGATTGGTGGACAGACTAGTAAAATATCTCATTTTTGTCCGTGGTCACTTAATATATAGGTTTAAAAAAATCCAAACTACCCTTGGGCATGGTGGCTCACGCCTGTAATCCTAGCACTTTGGGATGCCAAGCGGGGCGGATCACTTGAGGCCAGGAGTTTGAGACCAGCCTGGCCAACATGGCGAAACCCCATCTCTACTAAAAATACAAAAATTAGCTGGGCATGGTGGTACCTGCTTTTAATCCCAGCTGCTCAGGAGGATGAGACACGAGAATCGAGAATCACTTGGACCTGGGAGGTGGAAATTGCAGGGAGCTGAGATGGTGCCACTGCGCTCCAGCCTGGGCGACAGAAGGAGACTCCGTCTCAAAACAAAGAATAAAAAACAAAAAATCCCAACTATATCTAGGGCAATGGGCCCCTAATTATTTATATGGCCTAGGAATAGAATTATAGAACTTCTATTTTTTAATCTTATTTTTAAAATTTCTAATTTTGTGTTTGAAAATATATTGTTCATTAGTAGCATAGTAAATGTATATAATATATAAAGACATATTTTCACATGTGTGTTGAAATATGCACTATATTTGTGTGATGAAATGTATGGACCAATCTAAAGTACAAATTAGGAAATGATGAAGTTTTGTTTTTGTTTTTGTTTTGGAGATGGAGTTTCGCTCTTGTTGCCCAGGCTGGAGTGCAGTGGTACGATCTTGGCTCACTACAACCTCTGCCTCCTGGGTTCAAGCGATTCTCCTGCCTCAGCCTCCTGAGTAGCTGGGATTACAGGCATGCACCACCACGCCCAGCTAATCTTGTATTTTTAGTAGAAACGGGATTTCTCCATGTTGGTCAGGCTGGTCTCGAACTCGTGACCTCAGGTGATCCATCCTCCTCGGCCTCTCAAAATGTTGGGATTACAGGCACGAGCCACTGCACCCAGCCAACGATGAAGATGTATGCAATGAATAGTTTTGACCTTAGTGACAATTATGGGATGAAATAAGCACATTTTCTAATGCATGGCTGTTCAGTTTTTTTTGTTTGTTTTTAAACAAGGTAATATGATAAATATTCATGGTTAAACCTGTGATTTAAAAATATTAAAGGAAATATAATAAAGGAAAGGGTCAGTCTATATTCAGTTTGTGATGGAAACATCATTAGGTAGACCACAAAAGATACAGAAATTCTTAAAAAGATGGCATTTTAATTTGAGACTTGATCCCTCACCAGATAACAATTAGGCATTCCCTGCACTTCTCTTCCACCCATACTTTCACGTCTGTGCCAGCCACATTCCTGGCTTGCTTCTTGAACCTATTCCTTCTCATTTTAAAATGATTAGTCCTCTACTTTGAAATATAAATATCTGTTTCAAAAGGCCTATGTGAGACCCACATCCAGCAGAGAAATTTTGTTGTTGTTGTTTTTTTTGAGACGGAGTCTCGCTCTGTCGCCCAGGCTGGAGTGCAGCCGCGCAATCTCGGCTCACTGCAAGCTCCACCTCCCGGGTTCACGCCATTCTCCTGCCTCAGCCTCCCGACTAGCTGGGACTACAGGCGCCCGCCACCCGACCCGGCTAATTTTTTTCTATTTTTAGTAGAGACGGATTTCACTGCGTTAGCCAGGATGGTCTCCGTCTCCTGACCTCGTGATCCGCTTGCCTTGGCCTCCAAAGTGCTGGGATTACAGACGTGAGCCACGGCGCCCACTCTGTTTGTTTGTTTCTAGACATGGGATCTTACTGAGTGCGGTGGCCCATGCCTGTAATCCCAGCACTTCGGGAGGCCGAGGCGGGCGGATCACCTGAGGTCAGGAGATCGAGACCAGCCTGGCCAACATGGTGAAACCCCGTCACTCCTAAAAGTATAAAAATTAGCAGAGCGTAGTGCCAGGCGCCTGTAATCTCAGCTACTCAAGAGGCTGAGGCAGGAGAATCGCTTGAACCCGGGAGGCGGAGGTTGCAGTGAGCCGAGATTGCTCCACTGCACTCCGGCTTGGGTGACAAGAGCGAGACTCCGTCTCAAAAATAAAAATAAAAAAAAAGACGTGGGGTCTTATTATGTTACCCAGGCTGGTCTTGAACTCTTGACCTCAAGTGATCCTCCGCCTCAGCCTCTGAAAGCACTGGAATTACAGGCATGAGGCACTGTGCCTGGCCCAGCAGAGAAGTTTGATTGAAGTTTTTGTTCAGCATTTCCTTTTCTTTTAGTTTGGTGGGCCGTTCATTTAAGATTACATTTGGTTTCTAGAAAGTTTGATGTTGAGAAAGTTACTACATCTAGTTTGCTAGTAGGCTTTTAACGACTTTAAACTCCTTTTTTGATATCCATATTGTATATTTTGTTTGAGTATTTTATAGAAGTACAATAAAAATGACAGTACTTTAAAATGTCTTTTTCCGGAGGTCTCAAATATATTTTCTAAAAGAGTGAGTATGGGAAAAATATTTTTTTCACTGCCACTCAGATACATCTTGGTATGGGAAATGCATAGTGCCTTTATTGCTGCAGGAAATTTTCGTACTTTATTATCAAATCACTTTATAATGCCAACTTCTTTTGAAAAATAACCATTGTGTATCTTTATTTCTTCTTTCAATATGGCCGTGTTGCCCTCAGCAACTTTATAAAAAGTGCACTCAGGCTGATGTCTCTCCACTGAGATAACTAGACACTATAACTCTGTGAATTCAGAATCTAACCCATTCCCACCTTGTCACAATTACTCAACATATATCCTTACTAACATTTAAATTTTATAGAGAAAAAAAAATGGTGGCTCATGCCCGTAATTCCAACACTTTGGGAGGCCAATGTGGGAGGATTGCTTGAGTCCAGAAGTTCAAGACCGGTCTGGGCAACGTATCAAGACCCCTTCCCAATAAAAACTGAAAAACCAAGTGTGGTGGCACTCGCCAGTAGTCCCAGATACTCTGGGGGCAGAGGCAGGAGAATAGCTTGAGCCCAGGATTTCTAGGCTGCAGTTACCTGTGATTGTGCCACTGCATTCCAACCTGGGCGGCAGAACAAGACCCTATCTAAAAGAGAGAGCGAGAGCGAGAGTGAGAGGAGGATAGAGAGAGAAAAACTCCGTAAAATGGAACTTGATAGTAATATACAAAATAGATATGCCTTAAGGTGGTATTATTAATACCACCTTATTAATAGTGTCTGCATGTTATTCATTAAATTACAAATGTGAGAATTTGGAAAATCTATTTCTGGTTAATTATTTTTCCTTCCAAGCACATCTATAAACTTTTATTCTAAGATACACAAGTACATAATAACAGGTACTAAGTTAAAGATTGATTCTTTAGAGAATTTTTGACTCATGGGATAAACTTTCATTTGTGAATTATTTATTGGTCTAGGACAGTGACTGCCAAATACCTTCATTCAATGAGATTCTTTCATCCTGCCTTCCTATACCCCGCCTTTAAGGCTGCCTTCCCCTTTCATTTATGCCCATTGTAATATTGTCTCTTTGCTAATTAAAGGAGGGACTTTTTCTTTATGTTGATCACTTTAGAATTAATCATGACATCGCTTCAGCTATCTATTTCTGTTTCAGTAAGTCAGAGATAGTAAAAGTAGATACCGTGCTGTAGAAGAAAGAAAACTGGTTCTAAGCCCTCTTCTGAGACTACTCAACTTGTGCATTCTGAGGTTATTAATTCCATTATGTCCTTGTACTTCATGCAGTGTCTGTTAAATGAGAGGGTTGCCCAAAATGTTCTGTTATTTTTTTCTTCTGATTTTTATCAATCTATGGTTTCATTGAAGGAGGGAGTAGATGTGAAGAGGGCAGTAACAGTAAAGATGAGTGCAATATAACTGAATGAACTATATGGACAGGGTGAGAGAGGTGAAGAGTGTATTTTGGATATATATGGTTAATATTTGTCCTGTCTACCTTTCTTTAGATTTTATGTTTCTGTTTGGTTTGATAGTCATTTATTTAGTTTCCCCACACAACCTATTTCCTCTACTATGTAAATTTTTTTTTTTTTTTTTTTTTTTTTTTTGAGACGGAGTCTCGCTGTCTCCCAGGCTGGAGTGCAGTGATGCGATTTCGGCTCACTGCAAGCTCTGCCTTCCGGGTTCACACCATTCTCCTGCCTCAGCCTCCCAAGTAGCTGGGACTACAGGCACCCGCCGCTATGCCTGGCTAATTTTTTGTATTTTTAGTAGAGACAGGGTTTCACCATGTTAGCCAGGATGGTCTCGATCTCCTGACCTCGTGATCTGCCCACCTCAGCCTCTCAAAGTGCCAGGATTACAGGCGTGAGCCACCGGGCCCGGCCTGTAAATTGTTAATAGTGTCTTAGAGAGATGTCAGAATAGTCATGAGGACAACATTGAGATTATAAAGAGAATGTTCTGCTTTTAAAATTCATTTTTTATTTCAACAGGTTTTTGAGGAACAGATGGTGTTTGGTTACATGAATAAGTTCTTTAGTGGTGATTTCTGAGATTTTGGTGTACCCATCGCCCAAGCAGTGCACACTGTACCCAATGTGTAATCTTTTATCCCTCACGCTGCTGCCAGCCTTTCTCTTGAGTCCCCAAAGGCCATTTTGTCATTCTTATGCCTTTGCATCCTCATAGCTTAGCTCCTGCTTATGAGGGAGAACATGCAATGTTTGGTTTTCCATTCCCGAGCTACTTCACTTAGATAATAGTCTCCAATTCCATCTAGGTTGCTGCAAATGCCATTATTTCATTCCTTTTTGTGGCTTAGTCGTATTCCATGGTATAAATACACTACATTTTCTTTATCCACTCTTTGATTGATGGGCATTTGGGCTGGTTCCATATTTTTGCAGTTGTGAATTGTGCTGCTGTATACATGCATGTGCATGTATCTTTTCCTATAATGACTTCTTTTCTTCTAGGTAGTTGCCTAGTAGTGGGATTGTTGGATCAAATGGTAGATCTACTTTTAGTTCTTTAAGGAATCTCCACACCGTTTTCCATAGCGGTTTTACTAGTTTACATTCTCACCAACAGTGTAGAAGTGTTCCCTTTTCACCACATCTACACCAACATCTATTTTTTATTTTATTTTTTTGATTATGACCATTCTTGCAGGAGCAAGGTGGTATTGCATTGTGGTTTTGATTTGCATTTCTCTGATTGTTAGTGATCAGGGAGCATTTTGTGAGCATTTTTCCATATGATTGTTGGCCATTTGTATATCTTTTTTTGAGAATTGTCTGTTCATATCCATAGCCCACTTTTGAATGTGATTGTTTTTTTCTTGCTGATTTGAGTTTGAGTTCTTTGTAGATTCTGGATGTTAGTCCTGCGTCGATGTATGGATTGTGAATATTTTCTCCCACTCTGTGGGTTGTCTGTTAACTCTGCTGATATTATTATTATTTTTTGCTGTGCAGAAGCTTTTTACTTTAATTAAGTCCTATCTATTTAATCTTTGTTTTTGTTGCGTTTGCTATTGGGTTCTTGTCATGAAGTCTTTGCCTAAACCAATGTCTAGAAGGGTTTTTCTGATGTTATCTTCTAGAATTGTTATGATTTCAGGTCATAGATGTAACTCTTTGATTCATCTTCAGTCGATTTGTGTAAAAGGTGAGAGATGTATGAAGAGAATATTCTCTAATTCCACTTTCCTTAGCCATTTGTGACAGCCTTTCACCATTCCACTATCAATCTCTGTTGCTAGCAGTGATATGAGAAGACAATCCTCGAAACTGAATATTTCTTTCCTGAGACTGTTCCCTTAGAGAAGAGCTAAGCTCCCATCATGAGACATGGGAGCCATATCTACTCACTGACAGACATCAGTGCAATGTCTGTTCCATTTAACAGCTTCATTCTTTTAATTGGTGACAATATTTATGCTGCCTAAGCCTGTGAACTAAACTTTTAAGGCAAGCCAACTTTGGTTCTAACTTAGGACAAAAAGGGAAATTTGGGTGTCATCCATATTCCCATGCCCAGAAATTCAAATCTGTTTTGAGTTTATGTACGAAAACTGTACTGGAAACACCTAAAATTGGTGGGTTTAGAAAGCAATGTATTAGATATCTCTTAAAAGTTCCTTTTTTTTTTTTTTTTTTTGAATTTTCCCTCCATACCAATGAGCTGTTCTAGGACAGGGTTTCCCACCCTCAGCACTCCTGACATTCTGCATGGGGTAATTTTTTGTTGGGGAGCAGGTAGCTGTTCTGTGTGTTATAGGGTATTTGGCAGCATCCCTGGCCTCTACCCTTAGGTGCCATGGGTTACCCTCCTTGTGCTGTGACAACAAAAAGTGTCTCTGGGCATTCCCTGGGGGGAGAGGGCCAAGTCACTTTCGCAGCTGGCCCAGAGGTTTGATCACCCTGAGGGTGGAGCTACAGATAAATATTACACCTGTGAGGAGGCTAAATTAGTTTTCTTTGAGCCATCGTAATGAACTATTTAAAAACAATTAAAAGGTCCTCACTTTATTCTTAAACTAATCTTAAGGAAAAAAGATCAATGTAGATTATTCCCTTTAGAGGGTGTTAAATTCTCCTCAAAGTGAATTTTTAAAATTGCTTTTCATAGTAAAAGTAAAATATGTATTGCCAGACTTTTCCATACTATGTATTGATAGGGCTGAAACAAATAAAATAGATAGAATAATAAAACCTATTACCCATAACATTTAAAAAGATGTATTTTAAACAAAAATATTTTATATTCATTAAAAAACCCTGCTTTGATTTTTAAGATAATGACAAGATCAGTTACATTGATATAGAAATGATAGTTTCATATCCATGTATTCTTCAAAAATGCCAACACAGATCATGTAAAATGTTCTCATTATAAAAATAACTGTATGAGGTAATGCATATGTCAATTAGCTAAATTTAGTCATTCCACAATATATACTATATATACTTCAAAGCATCGTGTTGTGTATAATAAATACATACAGTTTTGTAAGTCAATTTAAAATAAAACAACAAATTATACATTACTATTTAGGATAAGATCCTATTGTAATGTGTGCAGTGTGTCATCAAGGAAATTTTAAGGCTATACTTACATATTAGTTTATTGGTCATAACTAATGTCTTTAGAGCTTGATGAATGTAGGTTATTAAAAGTGAAATATAGGGAATAATATGAGATTTTGTAACAGGTGCATAATCGCTTCATGATAAATTAGGCTTATGATGATACTCCTGGCATGAAAACGTCTTGTCTAAACCTTTTAATCAAGGGCATATTAATTACTTCTTTTGATTGATTGAACAAAATATCCTAATACATTATTTAACATAAAAAAGAAATACCCGGCCAGGCGCAGTGGCTCACACCTGTAATCCCAGCACTTTTGGGAGACTGAGATGGGCGGATCACGATGTCAGGAGTTCAAGACCAGCTTGGCCAGTATAGTGAAACCCTGTCTCTACAAAAAATACAACAATTAGCTGGGCATGGTGACGTGTGCCTGTAGTCCCAGCGACTCAGGAGGCTGAGGCAGGAGAATTGCTTGAACTCAAGAAGTGGAGGTTGCAGTGAGCCAAGATCATGCCACTGCACTTCAACTTAGGCAACAGAGTGAGACTTTGTCTCCAAAAAAAAAAAAAAAAAAATGCCTGAGTTTCAGTGGAAAGTGACTAGGTTGCATATCTTTGCATATCTGTCTACACTTTGCGAGAAAGATCAGTTTCTCACTTTTACAATGTCTTTTTGGGTGAAAGGAACAAATACTAGAGTTCCAGCAGCATGCTGAATAGACTTGTATTTTAATCGTCTCATTGCCAGTTTCTACTGGCATCACATAAAACTAGATAGAAGCTATGAATGCAGTAATGACTGAAAGAAACTTTAGATTCTTTTTCTAAAGCTATCCTTCTTTGCAAATCAGAATTACAGTTCTGTTTGCAGGGGAACAAATAGATACAAAGGGAGATGAGGTTTTTTTCCTTTCTATCTGTTCATTTCTCACGGCATACCTCTTTTTTTCCTTCCCAAAGGAGAAAGAAACAATGAAGGTTAATAATGTCATTTTGCCATCCTTGAAAATAACTAATATTTATATGTGCTTCCAATGTAAAGCCACTTGAAGTCTTACAGAGATGCATCAATAATAACTTGGAAAGTGAATCATAAACTATAGAAAGCTCAGAATAATAGCTATTGACTTTTTTTCTCTGTCAGAGTTAGGCATATAAGGGATCTTTTAAGTGTCTATATTGATAGGAGTTGTTTTACTCTTCAGGTAGTCTTAAAATTCAGTTGATTTCTTCAAAGAATCATTGTGTGCTTATAGTCACCTGGAGTCTTCATATTAAGTCATAGTCTAAGCCAAAAATTACATGATTGAATTATCACTTTGTATTTATATGCAATAGCTCTTAAACTACCTCGTTTTTTTTTCCTGATTGTCATAAAAACATGTTTAGGGCAAAACAGAAAAATTTGGAGTTTTTGATTTGATGTGCCAATTTTGTGGAGTATAATTTTGAGGTGTTATGAGTTTCTTACAAATAATTTCTTATATTTTTAGGTTTGACTGTTTTATTCAGAGGTGTCTGGTTTGTGGTGGTTTTTCATAGTTTTATTAAATTCAATAACCTTCTTCAATTGCCCCTTTTCTCAGTAATATTTTCCATAATTTACATTCAGGCTTTTGGTGCCCTGCATGTATTTAAGAATGTGTTTTCCATATCCCTCACTAATATTAATCGAATGTGGCCATTTCATTAAAACTATACAACTATACAAATTATTTCATGAGGCTGCTTAGACGTATGCTTGTCTTTTATGTCTATAGAACGTGGCAATCCTTTGCTGCCAGAAGTTCCTGTTCAGTAAGGAGAAATACAATAAAGTATGACACCCCATCTTTAACGTAATCTTTCCTTTGATATTAAAGGAACATTCATTAACACTATTTCTATTTGGATATTTTCCAGTTTTATAGTCAACCACTTATTGATCTTCCCTTTGCATTCTTGATCAGATGAGATTGGGCGTGTTCAGGGTAGTATGGTCGTAGACTGATCTTTCCTTTACATTCTATGCAGTAGTTTAAAAAAAATGAAATCTTTTTTTTATTTGGCAGGATAAGGGACACGGATGGGTTAGTGTAGTAGTCTGCTTTCACACTGCTGATAAAGACACTGGGAAGAAAAAAAGGTTTAATGGACCTTTTCCACATGGCTGGGGATGCCTCACAATCATGGCGGAAGGTGAAAATCATGTCTCACATGGCAGCAGACAAGAGAAAAGAGCTTGTGCAGGGAAACTCCCCCTTACATAATAATCAGATCTTGTGAGACTTATTCACTATCATGAGAACAGCACAGGAAAGACCTGCCCCTATGATTCAGTTATCTCCCACTGGGTCCCTCTCACAACACATGAGAACTCAAGACGAGATTTGGGTGGGGACACAGCCAAACTGTATCAGTGAGTGAGTGATCCAAAGGTTAAATGGGTATCCTCACATAACACAGTGAATCTTTAGTGTCTGATTATCAGGAAGCCAAGGACTACAAGAACTAAGAAATTCTCACCTCATTGTTTCAGTCTATACCCTATACCTCTGAAAAAATACTGACTTTTTTCTGTTCAGTGCTGTAAACGTGTAGTTGTAGTCTGTGCTGTCCAGTGGGGTAGCCACTCGCCACATGTGGCTGTTTAAATTTAAATTGAACTTTAATAAAATAAAAACTTTACTTCCTCAGTTGCACTAGCTGTGTTTAAAGTGGTCACTTATTAGTCAATGCAGATAAAAAGATTTCTATCCTGCAGAAAGTTATATCCATCAGCACTGGACGATTCTCGTTTTATACCACATTAAAATATTTAGATGGCTCCCTTCTCTTGGAAAATCCACAAGTCAGTGAAATGTTGAAAATTTGCTTTTGGGTTCTCTTCTCTTTTCAGGTACTTGTGTTGTAGCTGGACACTGAGGGCCTAGAGAATTCCTGGGGTGCCCCCTGAAACCTCTGCCAGGTGTGCTGTAGGCTCCAGACCCCTACTCTCCTTCACACTTCAGCCAGAGCAGCCCTGCTTTTGTCTGTTTTACAAATTGGAGATTCCTACCAGCACATCGTTTGTACAAATGGATCCTTCTCATAAATAATTAGAAGCCACATTCAGTTGATTTACAGAGGCCTGGTTTGGGAGGTAGATAAAAAGAAGTGATTTGGGGAAATCCTCCTTCCCATACCATCCCCCAACTTAATGCATATATTTTATGCATGTATGTTCAGGTTAAATATCATTATGATATTATTGCTTCTGAGATGTCTAGACTTGAGAGGATGGGTTTGTTATGATAGAAAAATGAAAAATGTTCAGAAATAAATAATGATACCTAATTTTAAGTGACAGCAGTTTTGTTTGTTTGTTTTGGTTAATTCTTTCCTTTTCTGTTTCCGTTTTCAGAGAAATGATTTGGTTCTCTAACTTTCTCCTAGAGTAACCAGTGAAATTTTTAAAATTATGAACTCATAGATTATAATGTAATTTGTTGTAGTTCTTTGCAGTTATTCTTCTTTTTGTCACTCAGATTTTCCATTTAGCTGATAGCCACCTCATCATCTTGGATTTTTTTTTTTTTTTTTATTTTTAATATAGCCTAGTAGTTCTGAAAACTTCCTTGCTTCTGGTATGGCAAGATGTTGGCTAATTTTCTACATTTCCCATATAAAACTCTTCTGAGAGACTAGGCCCCAGTTTGTCTTTTTTTTAAAGAAAATTTTAATACAGTATTTAGAAACAAATATCAACAGTATAGAAAGCTGAAAAAAATAGTACAAATCCTTTAACATTCATATTGGTTTGAATATGAATATACATATTACAGAAAAGTGTTACAATGGTAAGTTGAAGAAAAAGAGTTGGATAGGTGTCAGCTTATGTGAATGCTTGAAACCGTGATTTGTTAAGGCTTTTAGGCAAGTGCACTCTTTGTTGTTCGTTTCAAATTATATTACATGCATCGTATTGCCCTCTGAACTGTTAGTTTCTCCAACCACCCATGTACATACATACAAAAGCAAATATTCAGTTAATTGGAAATCTGCAAAATTATTGTTTCATAAGATCTTTGTGGTATGAGAAATAAGAAACCAGAGAGTTTTAAATTTTTTGAAATTTTATTTTAAATTCATATACATGGTTGAGTTCTATCTGCATGTCCCTGCTGATGAAAGACAGAGAGCCGGGTGCAGTGGCTCACATCTATAATCCCAGCACTTTGGGAGGCCTAGGTGGGTGGATCACGAGGTCAGGAGTTCAAGACCAGCCTGACCAACATGGTGAAACCCTGCCTCTACTAAAAATACAAAAATTAGCCAGGCATGGTGGTGCATGCCTGTAATCCCAGCTACTCAGGAGGCTGAGGCAGGAGAATTGCTTGAGCTGAGGAGGTGGAGGTAGCAGTGAGCTGAGATTGTGCCATTGTACTCCAGCCTGCATGACAGAGAATGAGACTCCATCTCCAGAAAGAAGGAGCAAAATATATGAAAATCAAAGGGTTGGCTTCTACTGAGGCTTTTTGGACAAATACTGAATAATGTGTGATGTAAGTTAGGTAAAACATGGTACTTTTCATATCACTGAATCTCCTTGCTCTTTTTTTTTTTTTTCGGAGTACTTAGCAACCCTTACTATAGATTAATGGAAGCTATTTATAATATTCTTTTATCCTCTTTATTTTTGGTTTAATTATTTTCTTAAGAATCCATTTTCAATTTTTGTACCTAAATTTAAATTCTACCTTACTGATAGGCAGCCAGCATTCCCTTTTGGCAATGTTGCTGTGTCATAAACAAGATAAGGAATGGAGATTAGCTGGAATGAACATTTAGAATAGATTTTATCTTCACACCTCTGATCTCCTTTGGGCACAACCCATTTAAATATAAATATGTATGTTTATAGCTGCTTTCGTTTCTAGAGTGCTAGATCCTATCACTGTAGGAAGTCCAGGAGTAACAGTTGAAGGTTCATTTGAAAAAATTTGGTCTTCTTATGCACTTCAGCTGAGTAGGAGGAAAAGCCAAATCACTTCTTCCCTGAGCGAGCATTCATAGGTCTCCATCTCTGTGATCACACGGAGTCATTATGTAGCAGTTGGCTCTGATACGCTTGCACAGACACAAATTGAGTCCGACAGGACCGATGTCTTCTGGACTCTGCTGTCATTTGAAATGCTGGCATGAGGATGGCAGCAGTGAAAGCGGGAGGAGGGGGATGGGGAGGGGAGAGCTGATTTCTTTAGCACTTTTCCTAGGAACTTTTGAGATTTTTAACATTTGATAGCTGTGAACTGCTTGAGAAGTTGTTTTTCAGAGGAAATTGATAACAATAGCTGATTTGGAACAGCTGGCCAACTTCTGGATTCAAGAAATTTTCCAATGTACAACTTGCTGCTTCATGTCACCTGTCACCCATTTTTTTGTTTTTTAAAGAGGCTAATAATAGAAGATTCCTCTCTTTCTTTTTAGTTTTATCTTTCCTGCATTCAAACTGCTAATGAATAGTAATAAAAAAGATAATACCTTTAAAAAATTTTTTGTTCTCACGCTGAAGCTCAGTTTCAGAAAAGACATACCATGGTATCTGTATTACAGTTATTTTTAAAGTACAAGTTATTTTAGTGGATTAGGTTATTTCTGGATATCTCTAGTATTTCCTGTCAAAAATTTTGTATATGTTTCAAATACTTCAGTATAAAAAAATTAAAGGTATGCAGTTTCATTTTGCAAATGAATACTGATAGTCATTTTCAAATTTTTTCTGCAGTGATAGAGGATGCAATAGGATGTGATCTACTCTCTCTTTTTAAATTTTTCATTAAGAGTGTACTCTGTATAAGAGTCTATGCTAGATTTATTGAGGGTTCTATAGGTACAATTATTTAACACGTGAAGAATCATACTTCAAATGATTGCTTGGAGCCAGTCAGTCACTGGCTTCCTTCTTAATTCCTACCAGGACCACCATTACTCTTAAATCTTGTATCACTTCTCACCTGGAACTCTTGCTGTGGCCTAATAGCATTCTCTAAATCATCCGTGGTCCAGTTGTCAGTTAATCTTTCCAAAGCCTTATTCTATGTTGTTCCTCTGCTCTGAAACATTAAATAGCTCTTTTTGTAGTTTGCCGAGTAAAGGCCATTTGACTTAGATCACCATCCAAGGCTCTCTGTGACCTATTTTTTTTTTTTTTTTTTTAAGTCTGAATCTTTTTTTTTTTTTGAGAAGAAGTCTCACTTGTCACCCAGGCTGGAATGCAGTGGCAGGACCTTGGCTCACCAAAACCTCTGTCTCCTGGGTTCAAGTGATTCTCCTGCCTCAGCATCCCGAGTTGCTGGGATTACAGGTGTACACCACCAAGCCCGGCTAATTTTTTTTTTGCATTTTTAGTAGAGATGGAGTTTCACCATGTTGGCCAGGCTGGTCTTGAACTCCTGGCCTCAGGTGATCCTCCTGTCTCGGCTTCCCAAAGGGCTGGAATTACAGGCGTGAGCCACCGTGCCTGACTCTGAACCATTTTCTTTTGTTTCATCTTCTGGTTTTCCTAATAGAAGATAGTTTCCTATGACTTCAACCAGAAGGTTCTCAAAGTGTGGTCTCTGGACTAGCAACATCAGCATCTCCCAGGAACATGTAGAAATGCAAATTTATGCAAATGTGTGACTCAGGCCTGTAATTCTAGCACTTTGGGAGGCCAGGAGTGGTGGCTCATCCCTGTGATCCTAGCACTTTGGGAGGCTGAGGCAGGCAGATCACTTGAGGCCAGGAGTTTGAGACCAACCTGGCCAACATGGTGAAACCTTGTCTCTATTAAAAGTACAAAAATTAGCCAGGCATGGTGGTGGGCACCTGTAATTCCAGCTACTTGGGAGGCTGAGACAGGAGAATCACTTGAACCTGGGAAGCAGTGTTTGCAGTGAGCTGTGATTGTACCACTGCACTACAACCTGGGTGACAGAGTGAGACTGTCTCAACAACAAAAAAAAGCAAATTGTTGAATTATTGGATCCCCACCACAGACCTAGTGACCCACAAACTGTGACGGTGGTACTCACCCATCTGTTCTAAGAAGCCTTCCAGGGGACCCGATGCATGCTGACCTTTGGGAGGCCCTGTTCCAACCAAACCAGGAAACTCACGTTTTCCAAAGGTCCTTTCCCACTGCCCTGCCTTTGCATAGAATTCCTGGAATGCCTTTTCATCATCTTGTTAAAATCCTGCATAAACTTCAAGGCCTAGTTTGAGACACTATTTCCATGATGTCAGTCTTGATCCTATCTTTTACAGCATTATCTGGTTTTCCTTCCTGGAACTAATCACTTATTAAATTATACTAGTCATCTGGTATACCTGCTTTATTTTCCCTACTAATCTGGAAACAAAAATAATAGAACCTGACTCATCTTTCTACCTTGAGACTCCTTGTGCTGTAACTCTTGATGCCTTGCACACAGTAGGTGCTCTAAAAATAGTTTATGGCTTCTTGATTTTACGGAGAAGATTGAGGAAATTAAACCATTGCCCAGGAGACATATAAAAATCCTATTAAATGAAAGAGCTCATTCTAACTATTGTTTTGACTTATTGATGCCAAACTAGATTTGAACGTTGATGTGTCTTCAGGGAAGAAGCCAAATATGCTAGTGTAAAAAATTCTAACCTCCACTGTTTACCTGGAGAAGTTGAATTAGTCCTGTCATTTCACCTGATGCCAAGAAAGCAGCTTCCATTATTGTGTCAGTAATAGACTTTTATCCTGCACGGAGGAACTTCTCTTAAATCTTTCTCACAGCATTGGTGTGCTTCTTTCCACTGATGTATTTACGTAATGTTTCATAAGAAGTGTCAGTTCTTTTTCAGGTTCTTTGCCCAAAAGGTGGCATAAGCAAAGAATGAAATTCAAGGTGATTGGGCCTAAAATTGGGATTGCGAGAGCTCCCACATAACACAAACTCAGATATCCTAAGACTCCTACATTTTACAAACCAAGTTATTTCCTTCCTAATACAAAGCACGACCATTACAATTTATTGTGTATTGTCAATGGATTGTGTCTGTCATGGTGATTGTGATGGAACCGGGGGGGAGGAGTAAGAAATCTAAACATCTTTGTGTTTTCTTCCTTTTCTTTTCTCTGCCTCCCCCCTTTCAGGCTCTGAAAGTGTTCCAGCTGAAATTTCAGATCGGACAGACTCGCTGCGGCTCCGGAGGCAGTGATTCCAAGCTGCTCGTGCGCGCTGCTGCCAAGCTGCAGGATGGTGCACGTAGCCCGGCTGCTGCTGCTGCTCCTCACTTTCTTCCTCCGCACGGATGCTGAGAGTAAGCCATTCTCCCCTTCTCTAGGGGGCTGTGACCATAATGAGTGGTTTTGTTTGCCGTTGGCACCAGGCTCGGGGCCTCTGAATACATTTCCTTTGGAAGTAAATCCTGAGACACTGTGGGATCCTCCTTGGCTACCAGCCAGCCTTTGAAAGAGATTATTGACGTGACTTCCTCACCATTTCCTCTCCCTTTTAATACCCCTTTTCTTGTGCATCTAACTGCTCCTCCTGTTTATTTATTTTTTTTTTTATACCTCTTATCAGCCTGGTAGCAAAGATATTATGAGACCAAGAATATAACTCAAACAGGTTAACCAGTTGGTGGTGCCAATAAGTAAACATTGTTCAGACTCACTCAAAATTTCTTTATTTTTGTGGATCGTTCCTTGTTTAGAAAAATGCACAATGTCACATTGAGCCTAATTAAACTTCCAAGCCCTTGTAGCTGTCATAGCAGCTGTTCTAATGTACTGTTTCCGACAGCTGTCGTCGAGTACAGTATTCAAACAAATCAAGCAGAACTGACAACTTTGTGGCTGGATGAAGGGTCTGGAAGTATGAGGAGAATTCTGTGGACTAGAGACACCAAAGTTTGGATTAATGAACTCAGTTTATGAAACTGCTATTGTGGTCAGTTAGCTTGACAATTAATGAGAAGATCACGTCTCCTTCCTAATTAGGAAATCATTAGGTCTACCTTGTTTACATGCATTTATTTTCCCATCTGTCCCGCGGCTTTTTGGAAGAGAAAGTACTAGAGAAAGGCATGTCTCGGCCTTGTACTCCCTGACGTGTGGGGTTCCTCGGTAGTGGTTTAGTTCATACGTGAGTTGGCCATTCTCTTTGGGAATCCCCTAGTATCAGCAAAATGTGTAACATCTGCAGTCATTAACGTTTCTCTCCACTGACTATTTCAGTGAGATTAAATTTGATTCATGTTAAGGATGTTTCCAACACAAGGATCCTGTGTCATCTTGGCCCCTTCCTATTAATTGCATTTTGACAAGAAATCCCTCACGAGCCACCAATTGCTTCATTGAAATAGGAGCTCTATTTTCTACAGAGGTATTTTGAAAAGTGAAAGGAATAACATTAATAATAATATACATATGTAACATGCATGTTTTAAGCACAACATTCTCTGGTTAATAATGTATATAGTTTCCTAATTAGCACTTGGGAGTGTCAATTTAAGGTGAAGCCAAGGAATTTCGATTCTAATGCCAGCAAATAATTAACTGGGAAAAGACCCAAATATAAGATGTTCTTGTTATTTTAAAGCCTTTTATATCAAAGCTTATTTTAAAGGTGAAATCTAAATTTAGTTTATTAAAGAGAAGTTGAGACTATGGTTTTATTATTTTTGTTTGGCTAGAGTGCAAAAGTAAGTTGTTTCACCATTGTTAATTTTTGGCAGAAGTCCATTTAGACCCTGGGAGCCTACTTTAATGTCAGATCATAGCTACAGGGTTTCTTAAAGTTACTAGATATAATTATTGTATGTCCATGAAGTTACCTTTCCAGATAAGCAAAAACGTTCTTCTACTGAGCAGTGCTGCCTTTGCTTAATTCTCTGGTGAAAAGTGGCAGACAGATGTGGAGTCGAGAAAGGAAGACTTTTAAAATTATGTTTGAAAAAACAATCTTTTATGCAGATAACCGTCATCTTACTGGTTTTCTCCTCCGTCTTCCTCTTCTTCATCACACTTCTTACGCTGTGTAGTCTTGCAAAAGAAATCACAAAGGCCCTTGTTAGCAGTTTTTAGTTAAGATATTTATCATGCTATATGTTTTGTGATATGAGCTTTCAACCTTAAGATGTCACTTGAAAAAGAATCTACTCCCTCTCACCCTTCCCATTATAGCTAAAAAGAGGAAACAGGCTTCAACTTTGCCAAATCAATTTTGATTAGCTTTGTCCTTGTCTAATCAGCCTCCATGTAGTATATTTTCCTTTTCACAGATTCATTTGGCACTCTTGAATAGCATGTGTATTCTGAAAGTTATTGACGAAAGAGGAAAATTTAACCATATCTTTTAAGGTACATTTTAAAAGAAAAAGGAATATCCATTTGCAATCTACCAGAGGATATTTGTGGTTTGTGAAAGCACATGGTAGAGTTGGAGATATTTCAGTCACTAAAAATGTTTAAAAACAATTGGTAAAATAGGATCCAGATTATAACTTATCAAATACTGTCATTACCTTTTCTTCAAACACTCAAAGATAAAGTTATAAGTAACACTAAAGAAAAATTTGATTTATTCACTATCATATAAAGATAATATTTTTCAGGCTTTTATTGCCTACCCAGGCAATAAAATACTACCAGAAATACTGATGTATTTCCTTATGTCTTCATTAGCACATCTGGCCTTCTTTGTTTTCCCTTTTACCTAACTGTGTTTTGTACTGATCCAAAGGATCAAGAGATATTAACAGTAGCTTGTCAGAGCCATTTTGGAACTCTGAAATAATTTTTTCAAATGTTTGTCCTCCTTTGAAAAAGAAGACTCTATGGGGGTGGGAATGGAAAGAAGCCACTCTAGTTTGCCATGTTAATCTAATGTGCCCAACTCACTCTCTTTGGAAATGATTAACTCCAAAAAGCCTGGGAGTCAGGGTTATAATCTGCTGTATAGAATGTCATAGCAAAGTACTGGGTGTGATGTTGCATTAAGGAGGAGAGCTCTTATGAGCCTTGGTTCAAACCTAGGTTGGAAAATTGTGATAATATCCCTCAGCAGAAAATTATAGTCTTTGCCATTGCCAGTTTAAAATGCCCTATATATCTATCCACTATTATTTTAAAAAGCTAGACGTGTGTGTGTATCTGATTTCTGTTCATTCTGGTGTCTTGAATGGCTCAGATGATTTTGCTTGTTGTTTCTTGAATGCATGTCTGGACAGTAGACCTGTGATCTCAGGCAGAGGCATATGCTACTTCTGTTCGAGCAGCACGAGTAGCTCTTCTTCAGAGCTGGCCAACCAGTTTTGTGGTTTAGGTAGTGCTTCGAGAACCATTCAACTATAACATGCATGCAAATTAGAGATTCATGTAGATTATAGTAATGTAATCCTCAGGTGAATGTTTTTCTTCTGGAGGAGTTTTCATAATAGCTTCTGTTTGTTTGCAATTTACCAGTCTTTAGAAAAGAAAAACTAAATACAGACCAAGAACCGGTTGTTAGCATCTTCTTTGTCAGACCAGTTTCACTCTAACGAAATCATTTGTAGCATACTCTTACATTCTAGACCTGAGTTTACGCTGTGGTCATTATAATTAGACCTGAGTGTTTGCGTGATCTCAGAAATAAAACTTTTTCTAAATTATAGAGACACACCGTTGCTAATTTAATTCCTCAGATGGTTTAGTTCATCCATTTACTTGTTGCTTTTTGTCATTGTTCCACTTCAGATTGTGAATACGTCCTCATTCTCCTTCCTTATTGTTAAAGAGCCTTGCTGTTGTCACTATATACTCGCAATATATCTGTCCCTTATGGAAGCAGTGAGTCCCTCCTCAACCCCCTTTGGTATTATATCACTGTAGCCCATGGAGTTTCTTTATTTCTTTGACATTAGAGCATAGACTGACATCTGTGTTGCAAGGTAATCATTTGTTACCTTAAGTATTTCCTGATGGGCAGCATAGAGTGATGGTTTAGAGTGTGAACTCTGAAGCCATAGTCTGGTTTTGAAGTCTGGCTGTCATTTGTAAATCATGCTCAGCCTCAGTTTCCCATCTTTGTCATTTTGATCAATCGTGCTCTTTGCTTCAGTTTTCCTATTTTTAAAATGTGGATGAAGGTGATGGTCATGACATAATACTCCTGGGTTTTGCGAAGATTTACTGAATAAACTCATACATCAGTAGATAAATAAAACTCATACATCAGTAGATACCACAAGGTAGGTGTTTCATGAATGTTAGCTGTTATTATATCATTATTCAACAAGATTTAGCAAACAGTTTTATTGAGCACATGTGTGAAGCACTGTGCTAAAGTGTTTGTTTTTTTTTTTTTAATTTGACCTAGAGATTATCAAAATTTGGATAGTGGATAAGCCAGGTTTTCTTGTAGCAAGTTAAAGTCTCCAGCTTGCTTCTCTGCAAAGTCCTATATGTAGGAGTTCTTATAAACCCTTGCTTCCGGGCATTAAATTGAAGATCAAGAGGGGAAATATAAAGCATATCTGCTTTAGTCAAGTGGTTAAAAAAAGCTTCGTAGAATTACACATTTAAAATTAATTTGGCTTGGGTAGAATGGATAGTAGAAGGTGTTTCCGCTGTTTGTACGGTTGCCTCTTATATACATTTTATTGAGCGGTTCACAGGAAGGAACTATAGAAATTTACTGTAGGTAAACACAGTAATACAGTGCCTCTTCAGAAAGCTGAAGGTAGGGGGTGAGCTTGTTGAGAAAGAGAGTGAGTGGCCGTTGATATGACCAGGAATTATCTTGCAGGAAAAAATTAAAAAAAAATTTTTTTTTGAGACAGTCTCAGGCTGGAGTGCAATCGTGTGATCTCGGCTCACCGCAACTTCTGCCTCCTGGGTTCAAACAATTCTCCTGCCTCAGCCTCCCTAGTAGCTGGGATTACAGGCATGTGCCACCATGCCTGGCTATTTTTTCTGTATTTTTAGTAGAGATGGGGTTTCTCCATATTGGTCAGGCTGGTCTCGAACTCGCAACCTCAGTTGATCCACCCGCCTCAGCCTCCCAAAGTGCTGGGATTAGAGGCATGAGCCACCATGCCCGGCCCCCAAAATGTTCTTAAGTTAGATTAGGGTGATGGTACTGAGTATAAACATAATATACTAAATACCATTGAATTGTATGCTTTAAATGGGAAAACTGTATGGTATTTGAATTATATCTCACTAAAGTTGTTAAAACAAGGGGAAAAAATAGCCAGTTGTGGTGGCACATACTTGTAGTCCTAGCTACTTGGGAGGTTGAAGAGAGAGGACTGCTTGAGCCCAGTTTAAGGCTGTAGCGACCTAGGATGACATCACTGCACTGCAGCCTGTGTGACAGAGAGAGACCCTGTCTCAAAACAAACAAACATACCTAAACCAAAACAAAAAGCAATTTCTGCTTACCCTAGTTCTTTGGTTAGAGTCCCTTTAGTATATGTAACCTGAAAGTAACCTGTATGTTTACATGATAAACATGTAACCATGTTTATCAATGCCTTCTAAATTAATAGAAGTGTGGCAAAATTACTCCCTCTTCCTTCCTCCCCTCACTTTAAAGTAGCTAAATTAGCAACACCCAGCTGCCTGCAGCAAGGAAGGTATTCCAGCTATTTTACCGATCCTGTAGCCTCATTGTGGAGTTTCTGTGGCTTTTTGAATTAATTGCTCCCAGCAGAGCTGTAGCTACCTAGTAAGATTAAGAATATGTCACAAAATCAACACATGTGTACACTTCAAAGCATTTTTTATTGAGTGTAGTAGGACTTGCTTTTTAAAACAATTCCAAAGTATGACCTGTTTGTTATCTCTATTTGGGAATAGGCCCTAAACTCTAAGGATGGAACAATATCAAAAGTATTTGTGAACTAATTCTTATTCTTTGTAATAGTCTGGTGGTCTTTGAGTCTACTGTTGTGTGATCTCCTGGTTTTTTTTCCCTTAACATTCTTAACTTCTTTCATTTTCCTCTCATTCAGTTACTGCGTACCTGATCTATTTGCTTTTTTCTTTTCCCTTTCTTTTTTGAGACAGAGTCTGGCTCTACTGCCCAGGCTGGATTAGTGCAGTGGCACAATCTCTGCTCACTGCAGCCTCCACTTCCTGGGCTCAAGTCATCCTCTCACCTCAGCTTCCTTAGTAGCTGGGACTATAGGCACGCACCACCATGCGTGGCTAATCTTTTTTTTTTGAGATGGAGTCTCACTCTGTCATCGAGGCTGGGGTGCAGTGGTACCGTGTCGGCTCACTGCAACCTCCATCTCCTGGGTTCAAGCAATTCTCCTGCTTCAGCCTCCCAAGTAGCTGGGATTACAGGTGCCCACCACCACACCTAGCTAGTTTATATGTATATATATGTGTGTGTGTGTGTGTGTGTATACATATATGTGTATATATGTGTGTGTGTATATATACGTATATATGTATATATGTATACACACACACACATATATACATATATATATTTAGTAGAGACCGAGTTTCTCCATGTTGGCCAGTCTGGTCTCGAACTCCTAACTTCAGGTGATCCACCCGCCTCAGCCTCCCAAAGTGCTGGGATTATAGGCGTGAGCCACCGTGCCCGGCCTTCTTGGCTAATTTTTGTATTTTTTTGTAGAGATGGGTTTTACCATCTTGCCCAGGCTGGTCTCGAACGCCTGAACTCAAGTGTTCTGCCAGCCTCAGCTTCTCAAAGTGCTGGGATTATAGTCTTGAGCCAGCACACCCAGCTGTACCTGACCCATTTCAAGTAACCTTGACTTACTTGGGAGCCCCATCCCCTCCTGCCCACATAGATGTGTTTCTTGTTAATTCAGAAACTCCAAGCCAGCCTCTATTTTGAAGTGAAGAATTAAAGGTAAAAGTCCTGTGATTGGATGGAGATGCCCCTTTAGAACCAGTTCTTTAACCTGTAATTAATATTTTATTTTTTCTTCAGTTTGCTTTAGCTTCACTTATTTCTTCACCAAACGTACGTGTGAATATGTGTGTGTGTGTGTGTGTGTGTGTGTCTGCTATATGGAAAGCTCTGTGTGAAGTGGTTGGAATATAAAAATTTTAAACAGTGTGGACCTATACCAGCCTGTAATCTATCTTCAGAATTCATAGCTAGTGTTTAGGATGCTCTCAAGCAATCTTCTCAGACTTTCTCTCCAGGCAGTAAGTAATGCATAAGTAATGCATAAAGAATGTGGACCCTATAGTAGAGTGCTTGCGTTCAAATCCTGCCTCTGCTGCATAATTACTCTGACCACGGGCAGGGTACAAATCTCTATGTGTCTCTCATCTGTAAAATGAAGATAAATATAGCACACACTTGATATAGTTATCATAAGGACTAAGGAAATAACTGTTTGTAAAGCATTTTGAATAATAGGATTAAATATTCACTAAACGTTATTAGTTGCTATCATGCCTTTTTTTTTTCTCATTAACTTGTATCATTTCCAAATTAGAAGCATCTATGTTTAGATCTCTGTTGGCATATATTATCCCATTAACTTCGCAATTTGAGCAGAATCTTTTAAAAATGTCAGTATGTATATTTACATACATTTATGATTTCAAAGGACATTGACTGATTGGTTCATTCATGTCTTTCATTTATAAATGTTTATTGGACACATTTCCTGTGCCAAGCATTGACTTAACTACTGAGGATAAAATGTGGAGAGAAAACAATATGATCCCTGCCCCTAAAAGCTTAAACTCTAGTTGCATAGCCAAATATTTCACATTAATTTTTAAAATTTACATTTTCTAACAGTAACAAGTATAGGGGAAGAAAATAGGCAGCCAAGTGGCTCATCTGTTCTGAAAAGTAATACACAGCTTTCCTGAGGGAGTGATTTAGTTTTTCTATTTTGAAATAATTTTTACGCTTAAAAGACATTACAAAAATCATACAAGAATTTCCCGTGTAGCTTTCATTCAGTTTTCCTAATATTAACATATTACATAATCACAGTACATTATCAAAACCAGGAAGTTAACTTTTGCACAGTACTGTTAACTATATGTGTTATATGGATTTTACCAGTTTTTACATGCACTTATTTTTAGCTATTATTATTTATTTTGGAGACAGGGTCTCACTCTCTTATCCAGGCTGGAGTGCAGTGATGCGATCTTGGCTCACTGCAGCCTCTGCCTCCTGGGCTTGGGTGATTCTCCCACTTCAGCATCACTAGTAGCTGGGATTACTGGCACATGCCATCACATCCAGCTAATTTTTGTATTTGTTTTAGAGACGGGATTTCCTCAAGTTGCCCAGGCTGGTCTCAGAATCCTGGGCTCAAGCTCTCCACCCACCTTGGCCTCCCAAAGTGCTGGAATTACAGGCATGATAAAAATAAGTGCACCTGGCTAAGTGATGGAGACTGGCTAAGACAAGGCTTCCTAAACCTTGTTCAAAGTCTTGGTTTTTATTCTATGAACTGCAGGAATCACTGAGTTATTTTTAAGCTGCTATAGGAAGACATTTACATTGTTAAAAATCAATGAGGCTGCATGGTGGAAAAATGCTTGGAGGGAGGCCAGCCAGAGTGGCCTTGAGATCTGTTAAGAGGCTGGTTGGAAGTTACGGAGAAGATTTGCTACAAGGGACTGGGGTGATAGAGGTTAAGGAGGCTAGCCTGCTTGACATTTAAAAACATTTTTTTAAATTGACTTTTGTGAAGAAGGATTGTTCTAAAACTTGAACCGCCAACAGATTGTTAAAATTTCGAGTGAAGGACAAAACCAAGTTAAGGGAACTAAAGTGTATTCAATACCTTGTAAGTAATCCTTTGTTTTTAACATGGCATTTTATAAATTCCCCCCAAATTTATCTTTACTCATTCTTGTAATTTCACTTTTTAATCATGAAGTTCAGACAGTTTTATTTAAACTTATCTTTTTGTTAATATCTGTTAAAAATGTGGAATCCAGAATCAGTTTAAAACTAAATCAAGTTCAGTGCCTCACTACAAAAGACATTACAATTTAGCTTTGTTCTCTCACAAAAGTTTTAAATTCACTGCACAATTAGTAATAGGTTTGCAAAAGTCAACATAGTACTGTGGCAGTTATTTATAATCACTACAGTTATTAAATCTGACTTTAAGATACACTAAGTACTTATATCTTCAGGTTAAAAAAATAGCACACAGTCTATTACTTTTAAGCTAAAAGTACACAAAGTATAACAAATCTACTAAACCAAGGACTTTTTCTTTCTTAGTTTTTTTTTTTTTTGTGTGTTAAGACAAATATATAAAGAAACATATACTTAAACCTTTTTAAGATGCTTATAAAGGAGGGAGAGAAAAATAAAATGCCATTGTTTGTCACTAAAAAAAGTCATTTAAACCTTTAACCTACAGTGATTTTAGGTTGATGCAAACTCCTCTAATATCTATATTTATCTTTTAAAACAAATTTAAATAACATTTCATTTAAAAGTAATAATACTTTTCATTTAACACATGACTACTGTGTTATACTTTTAACATTTAACACATGACTACTACCTCCAATAAGCCAGATCCAGATTCCTGTTGCCACAGAATTTATATTCTAGTTGGGATGTTGTGGAGAAAGGAGAAGTACAGCAAGACATGGCTATGGGCAACAAGTCACTGAACGGTGTGACTTTGGAGAGTGATAAATGCTGCAAAGATCTTAAAACAGCGCAATGTAATATGAGAGTGAAAGAGAATATGAAGGGAGAGGATAGGACTCGCCTTCGTTTGTCAAATGTCAAGGAAGGTGTTGCTGAGTGAGATACAACACTTGAGCCGAAGAATGGGAAGGGTCCAGCTATGAAAAAAATTGAGTTCAGAGTATCCAGGCAGATGGGGAGTGACTGTAAAGACCTTAGTGCAAGGAGGAGCCTAGTGTGTTCAAAGGACAAAATAAGGTCCAGGAGACAGATCATGGGGCCCTGGAGGTCTTATAAACAGTTTGTATTGCTGGGCTAGGTATTAAGAATCTGTGTAGGGAAACAGATATGTTATTGGGCCATCTATTTATGAACCTTGAGTTGGGTACTACTGTTCTCTACTAGAACAAAATGTATATATATTTTTCTACAAATAGTGCATTGAAAGTTTGGTACAACCTCCTGATCAAGTTATAAACTCACTGTCTAAACAGCTTAACTGAAATTTTCTTTGCACCAGTCAATATAGACTTAGAACACCAAAGACTTTGGTAAATAAAAGCACAAATGTCTGCTTTTAGCTCGTTATCTCTGGCCAGTTTTTTTTGTTTGTTTTTGTTTTTGTTTTTGTTTGTTTTTTTTTTAAAGCAGATGATAGTTTTACATTGGAAACCTGTGATTAAGTCTACACTTTCCTTCATCAATATCCATAGCTGCAAGATAGTGAAGGAGGGTACATTTGTAAAGTAAGGCTGTAATTGGAGGGTGATGGTCGACATAGAATTGCAGGGAAGAGAGGAACTTCAATAGGGCTTTTCCCTGTATGCTTCCATTTTGTCAAAATTACAGCAATGGGATTCCTAAGTGATTTGTAGGTTGGAGTCCCTATATAGATTAAAGCTTTTAAATAAAATATTTCCTGGTAAACTTCTTCCGTTTAAGAAAAAAAAAAACCCTTTATTGTTTATATGATTTAACATACTTGGATTTGTTTTAAGACCAATGGGAGTGTAAGGTAATACATAAAATGATTATGAAACCATAACTTAAATGTTTTATCTAAAATAGTAGATGGTGTTAGTAACCAGATTTGCCTTAAATAATGGCTCCCTTGCCTACCAGGAGCAATTTTCTCAGTTCTCCTTGGAGGGGAATTGAGAATAGGTAAGAGAATTCTGACCCTTTGGCGATGCTCATAGCTCTCACAGGTTCCTATGATGTTTAAATAAGATCTTGAATGTGAAGTCCTGTGAGGTTCAGTTTTCATTCCTTTGTCTCTCTCCACACACACACGCGCGCGCGCGCACACACACACACACACACACGGAGTAATACTCAATATATGGAGAAATCAGCTTTTTAACATTTTTGACCTATTGAGATGATTTTTCATATCAAGGAATTCTACCCAGAAAGGAGCTTACAGCCCAGTTGTGACAACCAGATGATCTGTCAACATTGAGAACTGTCCCCTGGGGGCAAAATCACCCAGTTGGGAAGTGCTGATGTTGCTTGTGAAAGCTTTGGTACGAACGTTGGAGCAGAGGTTAGGAGAGATAGGCGCTGCCCTTCTAATTAATATGGGATTTAGAAGGGAGAAATTTTATTAGAAATGTGATAGACCTTTCACAAGGTCTTGAAATCAGCTGTGCGAATTGGGAAAGAGAAATCGTAGTTCTGTGTGTATCTGTAAAACCAGAAGCAGATTGCCTTATCACTTTATGTCTCAGTTTTTGTTGTCTGGAGTACTAGATGATAACTATAGGATTGCTGTAAAGATGAAAGCAGGTTAACCAATGTAAGGTGTTTAGTACTATGCCTGACACATAGTAAACGCTAAATCAACATTAGCCATTATGATGATATTGACTATTTGATGATATATTACTTTTGTTAATATTTTATTTTCTATCAATAAAATGAATTTTAGCTTACACAGTGATTGCGATACCTCTCACTTGAATACTTGAATGATGATTTAAACACTTTATCTTCTTAGTTTTTTAAAAATGAAGTCTCAGTCATCCAGACTGGAGTGCAGTGGCATGATCCTGGCTCACTGCAACCTCTGGCTCCCGGGTTCAAGCGATTCTTGTGCCTCAGCCTCTTGAGTAGCTAGGATTACAGGCGTGTGCCAACATGCCTGGCTAATTTTTGTATTATTAGTAAGGATGGGATTTTGCCATGTTGGGGAAGCTAGTCTCGAACTCCTGACCTCAGGTGATCCCCCTGCCTCGGCTTCCCAAAGTGTTGGGATAACAGGCGTGAGCCACCACGCCCGGCCAATTTGAACACTTTATCTTCTTAATCTCATTTGTTCCTGAAAATTCTAAGAGTAGGCAACATAGCTTTTATTCTCCTCACTTCTCAGATTAAAAAAAAAATCCAAGGGTCAGAGTAGATGACCTGCCTAGAGCAAAAAGGTGAATAGGTGATGGGGAAGGACCTAGAACACACTCTCATGATTTCCTGTCCAGAGAAGAGGCAGAATAGCTGAAAAGAGCTCAAAATGCACAGCTGCCGGAGGGCCCAAGCGGTGCCATTGGGCATCAGGCCCAGAGTCACCCATGTTCATTATAATTCCTACGCCCCTCAATGATAGTCATCTTGAGGCCCTAGAGTCATGGAGGAAAGTTATGTCATAGTCACAACTTACACACTGTGTAAGAATTGAGAAGCACCAAATGGCTTTTAGAATGGCTTCTGTCCAATTTCAATTAAAAAAAAAAAACACATCAATTTGAAAAATTTTGATTTCTGTGTGACTAGCGTTTCATTGTAAAATGATTTCCATTTTTTTATTAGGCTTTCTTATTCTTATTCGTCAGTTTGATTGTAAATTGTCAGCAGTAAGGTCTGCTTTCAAGATTTTGTCATTGTAATCGTGCTGTCACTCTACTCATCATCATGGTATGGTAAATTGGAAATCATGGCCAAAATATTTTACAGTTCTACTCTAGTCAAGGTGTAGTCCGTTTCCCCACTCCTTGAATGTGGGTTAGTCCCCTGACTGGCTTTGATCAGTAATAGAAGGGTGCAGGAATGATAGTGTACCAGCTCTGGGCCTGGCCCTTCAGCAGCCTGGAAGCTTCTACTTGAACTCTCTGGCATATTGAGTCATCATAGCAAGATGCCCAGCTGCCCTGCTGAATGGACCCCACGGAAAGAGAGAAATACTCAGCCAGCCCACACCTGTTGCAGCTGTCCCAGGTGAGGAGCCAGATACACGAGCCAAGCCATCTTGGCATTCCAGCCAGAGTCCATCCTCTTCTTCATGACTGTAAGCCATGTGAGTGACCACATGGGAGATGGAGTTTAGAAATTTCTAGCTGAGGCCTGGAGGGAAGAATCATGCACAAAGAAATCTTTGCCTTAAGCCATTTTTGAAGAGGTTTA
This sequence comes from Macaca thibetana thibetana, assembly GCF_024542745.1. Taxonomy (NCBI): domain Eukaryota; kingdom Metazoa; phylum Chordata; class Mammalia; order Primates; family Cercopithecidae; genus Macaca; species Macaca thibetana. The sequence continues at coordinate 71,995,477 of NC_065592.1, forward strand.
TAACACAGCAATAAATAACCGAAACACATAGTGATTATTGTTATCAAAATGAAGCACCTACCAGCTTGAGGAACAATCTTAGACCTGCAGTTTCCTCTGGAACTGTAACACAGATGGTGTTTTAAATGCAAGGTTTTGTTTCTTTCTTTTCTTTTTCTTTTTTTTTTAGAGTATATGAACACATTTATATACATTAGCTAAAGCCCTACTTGGGGCTAACATTTTAAAAGACATACTTTTGCATACCTTTTGATCAGAGGTCAGCAAATGCTTTCTGTAAAGGGCTATATGGTAAGTATTGTTGGCTTTGCGGGTCTCTATCACAGCTATTCAACTCTGCCACTGTAACAAGAAAGTAGCCACAGCCAATTCAAAATAAATGGGTAAAACAGTGCTCCAATAAAACTTTATTTAAAAATACGTGCAATGGGCCAGATTGTTCAAGAATCCTAGTTTGACCACCCCTACTTTTGACCTTACTCACCTACAACTCCTCATCAAACAGGGGAAGGTAGAGAATATCAGCAGAGGACCTTGTTTTAACCTGATGAGGTTAGTTAAAGGGAAGAAATTAGTTTGATTAGCCTCTTTTATCACTTTGTTTTGTTAGTAATGTTTATTGGGATCAGATTAATTAGAAGAAATAAGTTCAAGGAGCACATCTCTTGATAAACATAGATGTCTAATGGCACTTAACGTTTAAAATTTATGCAGAGAAAGCTTTGCATGTTATGGCTCTTTATGTCTTTTGGGGGTACTTCAGGTATTCAGCTGTTAGTGCCATTTCAAATTACGAAGTCCTGAAAAATGAATAATTTATCAGCTAAGGGGTAGTTTTCATTGCACGGTGTGCCTGACACTTGGAGCTATGAACATCTTAAATAAGAGGAAAAAAGGGCCGGAAAGTGTTACCTTTGCTGGGAAAGTTGTAAGGGGTCTGTGAAGAAACCGTTTGTAATCATGGATATCGAAGCCTGAGCTTGGGTTTCTCATAAAGGCAAATAAAAGCACAAAAGTCACGGTGAATTTGATCACATTATAGGTACTTCTGGTATAGATATACTCTGTACCATTTTGGTGCTTATAAATCAAAAGCAAAATAAAACTAATGAGAAAACACCATTGATCCAGCAGCAAATGCCCAGAAATAACACTACGCTCCATCATGCCAGCAAACTGGAAAGCTTTTGTGGGAGGTGGGAAGGAGAAGGTTTGGAATTGGAATCCCTGGCTCACATGGGAAAATTTAAGAACCGACTATGATCGGTTTGTCCTGGCAGTAAATAGGAGGCACACGTTTCTGCAGATGTAGGAAGGGCATACCTATATTCTTGTAAGGACTGAGGTTGTTTAGAATTGTGTGGAGAAGGCAGACTAATTAGATTAAACAAAACTCTTGCCTTAATATGAAGGAAAATGACTATAGTGAAGTCTGTTCAACTATGGAGTAAAATCTCAAGGGAAACAGTGAGAGCCCCACAGTGTGACTCATTTGATGTAAGCAGCAGAAAGCACTGTGGAGAACTATTTCTGAAATAATCAAAACTACATCAGAAAAGGGATATAAAAAGACTATTTAGCAGCTGAACAACACATAATTCTTTTTCATTTCAATTGTTCTGATTTGCAGTGAGAGGGAAACAAGAGGGGTATTATGATAATTAAAATAAAACAATTATTTGTATTCTGGGATCTATTTTCTCTGGAGAGCTTGTAGTTTAACAAATGAATCTGACACCCCTATTGGGCAGGGAATAATTGGCTTAAATCCCTTTGGTGTATTTACTCAGGCCACTAGATTCCTTTTTATAGCCTAAAGAAAGCTTTAACAAATTATGATCACCAACATTTTGCTAGCCCAAAAAGTGCTTTCTGATTTTCCAGCTTTACAAACATTCTCCCCTTCTCCCTTTCTCACTTCATAGCTTTGCCTTTCAGGCCTCACCTCCTCTTCCAGGTCCACCTTTTTCTGCTATCTTCATCCACTCTTATTTTAGTGCTCTCTGTTGCAGGCATTTGAGGTATAAGGAAGATACAGCCAAGTCACTGCTGTCAGACTAGTAGCAAAGGTAATAAAAAGATAATCACAATAAAGGGAATTCAGTGCAGGAAGTAGATATATGCAGAGGATGCTACAAGGAGGAAGTTCCTTACTGGAATTTATAGGGAATGTTCATAGGTGTGCTGGAGACAGAGAAATTGTGGAGGGCATTAAGGCAAAGCTAACGATCTTGGAACTTGCCTGGTAAAACAGTGATTCTCAACTTGATAACACATCAGAATCACTTGGAATAGAATGTAGACATGTAGGCCCCACACCAACTAAATTAATAAAAACATGTGAAAGTTAGGATCAGCCATAGGTAATTTAAAAAATGCCCCTCAGTTTATTCTCAGGTGACGCTGAGTATTACAAATTACTAGGGAAGCCAGTGAAAGTTTTAAACTGGGAAGTGTTGTGGCCTGACTTGGATTTTCAGTAGGCACTGGCAGCTATGTGGAGGATGCATTGGAAGACCAGTTAGGAGACTGCTGTGAAATCAAATAGAATGAGGGTCCTGAGGGTTTGAAATGTGTTTTTGAATATAGGATACCAAAGGACCCTATACAAAACTTATTCAAGTGGTGGAATTTGCAGGATGTTATGATGAGTTAATTTTATAAGTACTTGATGAGTCATAGAAGAGACAGCCAGAGAGGATGAGAAGTAGGCTGGAGGTGATATACTTCGTGTATTTCTCTTCCATCCCTGCTTCTCCCCACAACACACCTAATGCTCATTGATATGGTTTTTGGAAGATATCGTAGTTTTCATATGTTACTTTTAGATGTATTTGTCTAAATGTTCTTTCTTTCATTCTTTTTTTGAGACAGGGACACACTCTGTCACCCAGGATGGGGTACAGGTGCAATCTCGGCTCACTGCCACCTCTGCCTTCTGGGCTCAAGCAATCCTGCCACATCAGCCTCCCCAGCAGCTGGGATTACAGGCACATGCCGCTATGCCTGGTTAATTTTTTGTATTTTTTTGTAGACATGGGGTTTTGCCATGTTGTCTAGGCTGGTCTTGAACCCTTGGACTTAAGCTGTTTGCTCCCCTCAGCCTCTCAGAGTGCCCAGCCTAAAATTTTCAATTCTCAGACAAGTTTATTTATTCATCTCAGATTCTACCTCAACCCCAACCCCTCACATTCCAATACTGGGCCTTCCATACAGCCAGGGGTAACACAGTTAGATGCCCACCGTGACCAGGAAAGTAAAATTCATGATTGAGGTAGGCCATTTCAGCTGTTTGGAAAGTTTGTGGTGTATCTCTTGAGGGAAGCAGCCATTTGGGAGTGCATGCTCCAGATCTTTTGATTTTCCTAGTGAAGCTTAAAATCTAGGTTTATATGTGACATATTGGCTTGAATTAGAAATCATTAAGTAACAATAATACTGAGGCTAAAGGAAGTACATCTTTGAGATGGATCTTATCTGCGACCACAGGCTTTCAATCTCTGTGTAGGGCCTCTAGAAATTTGTAGAATTGAAATGAATAAAATTTCTCAATACCAGCCGTTTCCAGCCATTTCTGTGCTTAACAATAGGAAATGTAAGAAAGAACTGGCAGCCAACATTTGGGCTGATTCTGTTTGTGTAAAGTGAATTAGATAATGGATTCTATTACCTGGTATCTTACACTAAAATGTAAAGCAGAAGGACAAAGTTGAAGTACTTCAACCACAATGACATAGATACTTCTAGTGAATGTGAATTTGGGATGATGAATTATTCTTTTAAATCCTTTGGTTCTCCTTGTAGGTGCTAACAATATCAGCTACCTTAGGTAGCTCCTCCTAGCCCAAGGCTGGGAGAGAAGTTCCCTCCCTCTTCTTCTGGTTTCATCCATCCTCTGGAGTAAAGTTATTAGATTATTAGGTTGGTGCAAAAGTAATCGCGGTTTTTGCAATTAAATAGCTTGGTTGCCGGAGCTCCTTTTTTATCTTAGAGACTGCTGTGGCTACCGAATGTGAAGCCACAGACCTGTTAAGGCTGAAGAGCAGGTGAACAGTAGTTCAGCCAGTGAATTAGCATTTCAAAGACCAGTGCTCCGAAGGGCACTGCCCATGAGAGTGGCTAAGTAGAAGCAGGAATTTACTGATACTGTAATGTCTGTGTACTATTTCTGGGAAAATGACTTTTGAATTGTCTGAAGGTTAAACATTTGGTGCTAAAACTTTAAACTTATCTATTTTGCTGTAATTCTCTCTAGACTGTACCTTGCCTGTCTCAATATTAAAGACATCAAATGAAACATGATTGTTGCTTGATCATTGGGGTGACACTAATTAGGAATATCAGTTTATGTTTTTCTCTCTTATGTTAAGATGCCCTGTGGAAAGACTGTGGTAGATAGTTGGCCTCCCTGTTGCATTTTTTGTAGGTCCATGTATGTTTTATAATTTTAGTTAGAAGAAATATGGTATGGTGGGAAGAGCATTGGTTTTTAAATAAAATGATCTGAGTTCACATCCTGTATTTTGCTATTTACTGGATAAGTGTTCTTGGGCAAGTTTGTTAACCTCTCTGAGCATATATATTTTTAAATTTTATGCAGCTTCTATATAATCTGTACCTACTGCCTGCCAGCGTATCGCTGGGTACTGGTGGTATGACGGCAAGATGGGAACAGGTAGGGTCTGTAGCTTCCAGGCTAATCTTAGATTGCTTATCTGTGAAATGAGTGTGAGAACCCCATCCTGCAGTTGTTGTGTGAGAATTAACTGTGATAATGTGTGTGAAGTCCTGGCAGTGATTGGAGGCTCATAATTGGTCAGTGTAGCTGTAGGATTTGCTTTTTCTACTGAGCTTAGTTGATAACACCTTCTAATTTGCTACCTTAAATTTACACCAGCTATTTTTTTTTTCCATAGATCTTTTCTGCATTCACATTTTAACTCACAGATACTGTTCAGGTCCTGAAAGTGTGAGCTTTCTCTCTTTCTTCTTGAATGTTTTATATATATGGTCCTTAAGCAATTCATTCATTTCAGAGATATTCTTTTTATTCTAGGCTTTTGAGATACAACAGTGACCAAGACAGACAAAAAAAAAAAAAATCTTCCACCATGAAGGTCACATTCTAGGGGGCTCTAAATTATGAAATAGAACAATAAATATAACAATCCGAATGATAAATAGGAAAGTATATTATGTGTTCAAAGGTGACCTAAGTATTATGGATGGAGAAAGACCAGAGTAAGGGAAATCAGGATAGTGTGTGTTGGGGGTGGGTAGAGGTTCAGATGTGATTTTAAATTGGGTAGTCAGGTCAGTGAGAAGGTGACATTTAAGCAAAGATTTGAAAGAGGTGGGGAAGTTAGCCATGGGCAGGAGTATTCCAGGCCAGGAAAACAGCCAGTCCAAAGACCCTAGGGCACGACCTTGCCTGGCAGATTCTAGGAATAGCAAGGGGAATGAATGGAGGAAATATAAAGGATTAGGAAAAAAACTCTTGTACAGAGATCCTATAATGGGGAGGTATTCTACTGCGCACCAAGCCCCTCTGGAGGTCAGGCTTCCTGGAAGCAACGGGAATATTTAGGAGTTTGCTAGTGATGTTGGGATTTAAGATCGAACAGGCAGAAAAAACAGCTTGTACCAAGGCTCAAAGGAATATAGTGTCTGCAAAGGGCAGAATAAAGGAGGCTGTGATGGAAAAAAAAAAAAAAAAAACCAATAAGCTGTTAAAGGGGAAAGGTAAATATGATTATATTTGTGCTTTGTTAAGATTACTCTGATTACAATGTGGAAAATAATCATTGCTCTTGATGGCACTGATAACTGAGACACAAAAATTTTCTCCTGAAGTGATGGAAGTCCAAGAACAAGTACATCATTTACATCATCTCTTTAAGTTTGTGGCCCACTTCTCATCTGATCCACCTTAGGCTTTAAACGTAGGGCTGTTATTCATTGATATGGCCAATAGTAAATTTCCTACCAGGATACTCTGACTTGTAGCATTCTGATAGGATTAACTGATTCAAAGCCTGAAATTGAGTCACTGTGTACCAGACAGGTCAGGCCTCACTCATTCTCACCATAGTCCTCCAAGTTATGTGTAGTGGATAAAAATTTTAAGTGGACCATTGGAGACTCAGTTGAGGAGCAAACTGGATACCAAATTTCAGATCAAATGTTTGACCCTGAAATGCTGGCACTAACAGTTATGCAGGAAAAGTTGTGTTTTGTTATTGTTGTTGTTGCTGTTAAGTCTTTTTAATCCTCTCAAATTCCGTTTTATAAATAAAAAGCACACACACATACCTAGGTTCCTAAGATTTTTATTATGAGATTTGTAACATATTGAAGAATCAGGTTGGGCGCGGTGGCTCACGCCTGTAATTCTAGCACTTTGGGAGACGGAGGCGGGGGATCACCTGAGGTCAGGAGTTTGAGACCAGCCTGGCCAACATAGTGAAACCCAGTCTCCACTAAAAATACAAAAATTAGTCAGGTGTGGTGGCAGGTGCCTGTGGCCCCAGCTACTTGGGAGGCTGAGACAGGAGAATCACTTGAACCCGGGAGGCGGAGATTGCAGTGAGCCAAGATCACGCCACTGCACTCCAGCCTGGGCAACAAGAGCAAAACTCCATCTTCCCCCATCCCCCGCAAAAAAAAAAAAAAATCAATACTCTCTTTGCATATTCAAATTTTATTAACATGAAAAGACTGAATACAGTAGAATATGTAGGAGATCAGCTGTTTGATTAGATAAATTAACTACTCCCTGCTGAGACTACCTCTAAAACTGCTGTATTTTCAGTGCATCCTGTCTTAGCTTTGTAAATGACCGTTGTTCTGGATCCTCGAGGCAATATCTGTCCACTTTCACACTTTAAAGAGGCCTTTACATGCTCATCCTGCCCAGCTTCTGTCCAAAAAGAAAAAAAAAAAAAAAGCACACAGTGACTAAACACCAGTAAAAAGTTTTTACAAAACCTTTCAGATTATAAGATAGTTTAATGTTCATTATTAAAGACAGTCACACAATTGATAAACAGTAAACTAAACATTTGTAATAAATAATGACTTTTTTCGTTCAGAACAAGAAAATACCGTTGATATAGGCTGTCTTTAGTCTTACGATATCCAGCCAAAAGACTGTTTACCAAAATTACTAAGGACAGCTCCATCCCTATCTCCTTCAATGTAGTTATGTGATACATTTGTAAGGCGGTTATTTCATTTGTCACAGTCTGCATTCCATCTCCCTCCCTCCCCAAGTTGGTCGATTTTAAAAACTTTATATAGGAGGAAAATCCACTCTTTGTGGTGTACTGTTGTACAAGTTTTGACAGATGCATAGTTATGTATTCATTACTGCAATTACGTATAGCAGTTCCTTCACTTCAGAATTTCCCTCACACTGCCAAATATGTAGCCTTTTGGGTCTGGCTTCTTTCACTGAGCAAAATGCATTTAAGATTCATCCATGTTGTTGCATAAATCAATAGATCATTGCCTGTGTAGCATTGTATCTGTATCACGGTTTTATTTATTCATTTGGGTTGTTTCAAATATTTGGTGATTATGAATGAAGCTACAATAAACATTTATGGGCTGGGAAAAATACATTTTATCAATCTCTGGTGTGGTGATTTGGGGACTTTCTAAATAGCAAAAACCACAGATACCTGGGCCCGGCTCCCAGCCAACTAAATCAGAATCTCTGTAGCTGGGGTCTGGGCTAATAGATTTCATAAAAGCTCCCTACACGGTCCTGCTGTGTAGTTAGGCTGAGAATTATTGCTTGGAGACATGTGATCTTTGTATTTTTGGTAAATGAGCTCTCAAACGGTTTTTATTATTATTTTTACTTGTCAAGGTTTAGTAATTATATTTGAGTAATATAAGATTATGCTTCCTATTAGTTGTTTCTCTTAAGGACTTAATTTCATTTCAAGGAGAGAGTTACTGTATGCTAATTAAATCAAGGCCTTTTTAAAGGTACGTTTATTGAGGTTTAAGTAGTCATGATAGAAATATATTTATAATATGCCAATTATATCCCTCAAGAATATTTTGATAATTATATATTTGATTAAAAGGAGTACTTGTTAGCTATATAGTATAATTATATGTTTGAATAAACAATTACTAGAACTAAATGAGCTTCCTTAATTACCAAGACAATTATTTTATATTGCTGATGAAATATATTATTATCTTACATATATATTGGTAGTGAGTTTTTACATTGTTTTATAATGATATTTAACAACTAGTTAATTAATTATGTTGAGTTAAGGCATGAAATAACATTAAATGTAACTATAAATTGGACATTTTAGGTATCTGACATTAAAATAAAGTAAGATATTTTCACATCTAGCATTAATTACATAAGAACACATGGAGTTTATAATAATTTCCCAAACTTAGTAGAAATGTTACTTGAAAGCAATATATTTTGATAATCAAAGTGCTTACCAAGAGGAATTTTTATTTCAGCCTAAAGTTTAAGGCTAGTTTTATTTGTTCGATGGAGATCCTGAGAATAATTCTGTGAACACTAAACGTTTGAAGGCCGTTCATATGTAAAGTTCTCAGAAATAAAGTATTTTTAATAAGACATACCTAAAGTATTTAGAGTATACTAATTGTTATTTCTGATATAAAATCGTTAAATGTTAATTCTGACATAATTCATTTATAATTATGAAAGGGCACATTTTTGATATCCTATTACTGTTACTATTATTGTTATTATTATTATTATTATTTTTTGAGACACAGTCTCACTCTGTCACCCAGGCTGGAGTGCAGTGGCACAATCACTGCTAACCTCAGCCTCGACATGCTGGGCTCAGGTAATCCTCCCACCTCAGCCTCCTGAGTAGCTAGGAGTATAGGTGCCTGCCACCATTCCTTGCTAATTTTTGTATTTTTTGTAGAGATGCAGTTTTGCCATGTTGCCCTGGCTGGTCTCAAACTCATGGGCTCAAGTGATCCACCCCCCTTGGATTCCCAAAGTGCTAGGATTATAGGCATAAGCCACCCCACACGGGCTTGTTTTTTAATATCCTCTTGATTTACCTTTTGAATGTTATTAGCTAATCAACATGAGCTGAATGTACTTGACCCTGGGACGTTTGAGAGAGCCAAGTCTTTCAGAGATTTGCTTTCTTGCAAAGCATTGTAGCTCATTACCAGAGGCATATATTGTCCACTATTGCCAGGAAAAAAGCTTCTAATATTAGTAACAAAGAGCTAATATTTATTGGGCACTTATGATGTGCATGCACTATGCTTCATGTGGATTATTAAATTAATAACAGTCCTATGTTTTAGGAACCCTTATTAGCCTAGACTTTAAGATAGGGTAAATTGTAGTTTGGAGAGGTTAAGTAATTTGTCCTTAGTTGTTTGCTGTTTGTTCCTAATAAATAATAAGCTGTGATTCATACCCAGGTTTTCTGACTTCAGAGACCACATGCTTCATTCCTGAGGCATTCTGTGTTATCCTCATTTGCCCATCTTCATTGCACTTAAAGATGTCCTATTTACCTCTCCCTTAGCACACTGAACTTATTTTATAACTCTAGTCACTTTTTTTTCTCTTTGATCCCTATATTTGGTTATGTAGACGGACCCTTCCATTAGGATATAAATGATTTTTTATTTTTAGTTTTTACATTGACAGATAAAATTATATGTATTTACTGAATATAACTGGATATTTTAATGTATTTATATGTTGTAGAACGACTAAATTTGGCTAATTATCCTATGTATTACCTCATGTAATTATCATTTTTGTTATGAGAACACTTTACATCCATTCTGTTAGCGTTTTTCTTTTTCTTTTTCTTTTTCTTTGAGATGGAGTCTTGCTCTGTCACCCAGGCTGGAGTGCAGTAGCATGATCTCGGCTCACTGCAAGCTCCGCCTCCCAGGTTCACGCCATTCTCCTGCCTCAGCCTCCTGAGTAGCTGGGACTACAGGCGCCCGCCACCACGCCGGGCTAATTTTTTCTATTTTTCAGTAGAGACGGGATTTCATCGTGTTAGCCAGGATGGTCTTGATCTCCTGACCTCGTGATCACCCGCCTCGGCCTCCCAAAGTGCTGGGATTATAGGCATGAACCACTGTACCCCGCCCGTGGCTTCATTTTTAATTTTTAAGGAACTTCCATACTGTTTTCTACAGTGGCTGTGCTAATTTACATTTCCACCAGTAGAGTGTATGGGTTCCGTTTTCTCCACATCCTCACCAACACCTACCTTTTGTTATTTTGATAATAAACACTCTTAACAGGCATGAGGTGATATTAAATAACCTTCTCTATGTTCCATTTGCACATTGCCTGAGACATGGCAAGCGAGACCATCTCAAAAAGCAAAACAACAACAAAACAAATTTAGGAAAGTGATCATACTCGTTAAGGGAATAACTTAATAACTGGTTGGCCGAACAAAGAACAGATACAAATTTTATACAAGGCACTCATTTTGTTGGATTGAGATTTCCCGTTTGTTTCAGAGGTGCCTTAGAAGGCATTTGGAAAGTGAGTCAGTTTTCTTGCATGGTGCAGAGCTGGCTTAGCCTGTGAGGTATAAAATCTTAATGCCTTTTATCCATGGGCAAGTTTGAAGTGCCCGTATAAGCGTAGTGCCATACTGCTGGCACATACAAGGAAACCTGCACTATGATAAATTGTATTCTGAGAGAGAAAATACTCAACCAGTATAGGTAAGCTGAGAGATGTGGTACCTGGGAGATGACAGGTGTGAACACTGTGGTATGCATTGTATGGTTTCTTGCTTGAGGAAAAGGTTATTGAAAAATATTTACTGTAGACAATAATAGATTATACCTTAGTAGTGTCCATGGTTAAACACAATAGTAGGAGACCTTTTCTCTCTGTGAGGAACACCCAATATAATTAGGGAATCAGATCATTAAGCCTTAAATTTCAAAGTAGATATAACAGACGGAAAGGAAGGACTAAAACTTAGACTACCCACCTCCTTAACTGCCTGCTTCTTGTCTGTACTGATTTCTTAGGAAATCTATGAATTTCTTCGCCTATGCTAAGTAATTTAAGGAACACTTTGTCCCAAGAACAATGTAATCAAGAGACACTGCTACTTTCTGCTGGATTTTGAAAGGGTTTTATTTTATTTTATTTTTACCTGGTTACTCTGAAGTGACTCAAATCACAGAAGCGGACTGACCAAAAGGGCACGTTCCTGTCTTTGGTCCATTACTTGCTTTTGAGAGACATAATTCAATATAACATCTGCATTTCGGATAGAGAAATATCCATTGCCCATCCAGGTAACATCCTTTCACAAAAAGAATCATTCAAGTGACCTTGTATGTTTGCTTAAGTTTAGGAGGAACCACATCCCTGACAGTTCCGTAATATACCCACATATTTTATTGCTGCAACAAAGACATAGAGTGTAGTCCTTAAGGCCCTATACTCAAAATAGAAAGTTTGGATAAAGCTAATTGATTGTAGGCTTGCTGTTGTTCATTATCTTAATTAGTCTAGGTAATTAAATCATTAATTGATTGGAGCTGATCCCTTGCTAAAGGAAGTTTTAATAAAATAGTAAAACTCAGTGCTTTTCTGTTTGATCCCATAAGAACTGCCATTTCAGTTCTTCATTCGCCTCTTCATTTGTGGTGTTCTATGCTGTCCGGTGGGGACAGTGGCACGGGAGGATGATGCTAACTGTGGACATTGCTGTTGCTTCAGAGGCATGCTGCAGTGAAATCAGGAAGCCGTCCCGACCTGGCTGTGGTTAATTAACACTGGACGCCAAGCCATGCAGATGCAATCCATTATGAAGACAACCCTGACTCTGGCAATGAGCTTTCATTGTCTGTTGTGCTTTGCTTGGGTACATCTCTGAGACTGTGAATTTCCATCAAAGGACTCTGACATGCATTCCTGCCTGGCATATGCTCACGCATCTCTACTCCTGAGATGAGTGCTTTTTTCCCCTTAAGCTGAAGTTCAGAGCCTTGGGATAATCACTCTGTTTCCTAAATATATGAAGTTCTTTTAAAACTTCAAAGCCACGGTAGGGGCAGGAAAAAAAAGAGAGACCATACAGACTTAGGTGGCTTGTAGTGAATTGAATTGGCAAAACCATGAACATTTGTCTTTAGTTGCTCAAATGTGAGATGTTTTCATAAAGCTATTTGAAGTCTGGAAAGTTGCTTTTTAAAATGGATCTCTAATCCAATAACTACAATAATACTCGAGTCAGACTAAATAAAGGAAAGGTAAAGCAGTAAGAAGTTGTTTTACCTTGGGATAGATATCAAACCTCCCTGAAAATCCTATTATATCTAATTTCAGAAGAACTTCTGTAGTAAGCTTGGTTTGATCAAGATCCCTTGGAAACGAGACGGTTTTCTTTTTTTTTTTAATTCAGTGTTCTTTCTTATTATGTTTCTCTTGAGGAGAATTGTGGAAGTAATAAAATTCGTAATTGGCTTCTTTTCTCCTTTGCTTGGACTAAGTGAGTCTGGCAGTTCCTTGGGAGAATTTGAGTCCTGTACTTTTCTGGTCGACAAGATAGCAGTAGTGAAGCAGCAGAATTGAGTTGAAATGAATGCCTGGCTTGGAATTTACACATATGGATACAGTGCTGACTGAATGCTCCGAATCACAGTTTGCCATTTTTATTACTATGGATAGAGCTTTCAGAGAACTCTGCTTGTGAAAAAATACACTTAGCAAATATAAATACCAGCAAATATAAAACACCTAGGGAATTGCCTTTTCTATGTCAGCAGTAGTTTATTATTGCTACTGTTTTTATCTAATAAGTAATAAACATGTGAGGTGTAATTATAAAGACATTTTCTAACAAGGCATACATATGCTTCCTTTAAAACTATTTTACGTGAATATGATAAATTATTTTGTATTCTCAATTTGTTATGTGTTTAATTGCTCTCTAACTTAAGAAGCAGATATATCTTTTATATCCTCTTTGCTGTTGCTTCTTATGAATTGTAAGAGAGACAAGGAAATGTTGGTTTAGAAATAGAAAGTGATGTTCCCAAGTAATCAGGAAATAATTCAAAATTCAAAAGTAGTATTACTTGATACCTTAACTTCTGAGAATTTGTTTCTTGTATGTGCTCCTCTGCATTTGTTAAAATTATAGAATACTTTTGTTTCAAAACAAATTTAGGTACAGAAATTAGCTGGTCGTGGTGGCGAACGCCTGTAATCCCAGCTACTTAGGAGGCTGAGGCAGGAGAATCACAGAACCCTGGAGGCGGAGGTTGCAGTGAGCCAAGATGGTGCCACTGCACTCCAGCCTGGGCAACAGAAGCGAGACCATCTCAAAAAACAGAACAACAACAACAACAACAACAACAACAAATTTAGGAAAGTGATCATACTCAGTAAGGGAATAATATATTTTACTTGTGAGAATTACACACATTTGATAATCCTCCGATCAGGAAGTGGTAGAGGCTGAGCCCTTCTTTTAAACTTACTGAAAATTGCAGTAGTATAAGGAGAGACACTGATAGAAGTGTGTTATAACCTGTTTTACATCGATATGGTGAATTTATACAGTTATGACTTGTGAACAATAGAAAGGAAGAAAAAGATTGAGAGCTATTGAACTTTCCTTTTCCCTTTTCTTTCTTTCTTTCTTTCTTTTTTTTTTTTTTTTGAAGGAGTATTGCTCTATCGCCTGGGCTAGAGTGCAATGGCATGATCTCGGCTCACTGCATCCTCCACCTCCCGGGTTCACGTGATTCTCCTGCCTCAGCCTCCCAAGTAGCTAGGATTACAGGCGTATACCACCACACCCGGCTAATTTTTTTGTGTGTATTTTTAGTAGAGACTTGGCCAGAGTGGTCTTGAACTCCTGACCTCGGATCCACCCGCCTCATTCCTTTTACCATCTAAATTGAATTATCTCTATGACAGGCTCCTTGGGCATTTTACATGTCTTAAGCTTCCATATTCTGTTTGTACAGTGCTTTCATAGTGTACGGACAACTTTCATACACATTACCTCACTTAACCTTTAATGCCTCCTCTGTAAGGGAGACATTATGTACATTTTCAAGTTCATGGTACTCTAAATAATAGCTGGAACTCAGATTTTCTGATTCCAAAAGCAGATCCTCTTCTTAATGACCTTAAGCCTATTGCTTTCTTTCCTTCTTCCCACCCTCCTTCCTGCTCTGCTTTACTGCTTCCCTGTAATTCCTTCCTTCCTTTCTTTAGTCATACATACAGAAATGCCTGTTGAGATTATATTACTGAGAGAAAACCAATTTGGCTGGAGTTTAGGAAGTGTGTAGGGAGATGCAGAGGATGGAGTGGGAGGGGGGAAGGCAGCCAATCCTGCACGATATCGTTGGCTTTGGTGTGGAGTGTGAACTTTGTCTGCTGTGTAAACTCAGTGTTCATCAAGGGAAGAGTGGTTGATCAGATGAGAGAGAATGCTGGCCCCTACTCTTATGGTGGCTGTGGAATTGGAGAGAAGTGGATGGATACCAGAAATATGTAGGCAGGTGTAATAAACCAGAGGAAGTAAATTATTTCCTCACATATTGAGGGTGAGTATATAAGGAAGTGTCAAGGATGGCTCCCAGATTTCTGTTAAGAGCACCTGTTGGGGAGATTGCAGTATTTATTGATAAGAAACACTTGGAGGAGGGTAGAATTGTTTGGGTTGAATGGATAATCATGAGCTGGGTTGGGACATACTGAATTTTATCCGTCTGTTAAATAACCTTCTGGAAATGCCAAATAAGCAATGGGATACATGAATGCAGAACTCAGAAAAGTGTGGGCTGGGGATATTCTCTTGGAAATCACCAGCATATAAATGGTCACAGAACCACGGGATTAGACAAAATCAACAAAAGAGAGAATAACAATGCCATAGGGTTCAAGATCCAACCTTTGGGTTCCCCAGTTAATAGAATTAATAGAGGTTAGGATGAGAAGTTGAGGGGAAAAAAGAGAAAAGAGGAGAAAGAAAAACAATAGAGTTGGAGGAAAATCCAGGGAAAGTGGTGTCCTAGAGGCCAAATGCATAGAGGTTTGGAGGAAAGCTGCTCTCAAATGCTATTGATGGGGTCTGAACATGTCCATTGGACTTGGTAATATCAGGGACATTATTGACATCAGGGAGACTGAGGTGGTGGAATGGTGGAACTGAAGTGGTAGAGAGGAATATTTTTTAAGGGAGAAGTGGAACAGAGAATTTTGAATCTGGGAGTATTCATTTAATGCAGACAATTCAAAGCAGAATATTTTTTATGTAATATCATAAGTACTCATTTAACAAAAAAGAACACTTTAAGCTTTTAGGCTTCTAGACTTTATCATCTTTCTTCACTTTCCTGCTGATCTCAAAGAATAGTCTGTGTTACCATTCTGCATATTTGGTCTGGAGAGGAAGTCTAAATAGTATTCCAGATTCACTATTGGTTTAATCTGCAAGTACTTTCTCATAATTTGGTAGCTGACCAGCTCTTCTGCTGATTCGATTGAACCCTTTTATGCTGAACTGCTTAAAATTCTTTAAATAATTGGAAATTATATTTATAAATAATACAAACTTCTCCAGTCAGTCGAGTTGATTCAGTAGTGCTAACTCTCCCCAAAATGTCCTCCGCCCTCTTGATTTTAGGCTAAATTGTACCTCTTATGGTCACGCGTAGTGGCTCACGCTTGTAATCCCAACACTTTGGGAGGCCAAGGCAGGCGAATCACAAGGTCAGGAGTTCGAGACTGGCCTGGCCAACATGGTAAAACCCGGTCTTTACTAAAACTAAAAAAATTTGCTGGTCGTAGTGGTGGGCATCTGTAATCCTAGCTGCTCCAGAGGCTGAGGCAGGAGAATCACTTGAACACGGGAGGTTGTAGTGAGCGGAGATTGCACCATTGCACCACTCCAGCCTGGGCGACAGAGTGAGACTCCATCTTAAAAAAAAAAAAATGTACCTTTTATATTACGGCTTTTCTTAAAGACCCAGGGAGAACCTCTTGTGCGGCTCTCCTTTACAGATTTCTATCCAAAAACTGCCAACTGTCCTTGTTGGCTTTATTTTTATCTCTTCTAAACTGGAATCTCCTGAAGACAGGGATACTATTTCTTTATTCTCATGACCTTACGTAGTAGGTCATCAGTAAATGTTTGTTAAATGAATCCATGAACATCAACTATGGTGATCCAATTGAGAAGCAAGAAGTATAAAAAAAGACCACAGAGGATAAGGCATACCAAATAAGCACAGTACTTTATTCCAAGTAAAAGCCCAGAAACCTCACTCAGAGCATTTTTTTTTAACTCTACCCACTAAAATGCTTATTTATCTGGCAGCCATGCTGTCCTATATAAACGTAGACTAACTGCTGACCCACTGATAAATTCTAGAAAAATCCAAGCAACCCACTGACAGGGAAATAAAAAGCTATGAAAGTGGATGAGAAAAAAAGTTACAAAAAGTAGGACCCAAAGTAATTGAGACCCAAAGTAATTGAGAGTACTCACGTTAAAAACAACAAAGTGGTCTGCCAAGGCCTTCTATCAGATCTAAAGCCAAATGTATAAATGAATTTACTTGAACAGTATAAATAAACCCTGATTTATCAGGAAATGATTTGATTATTCTGTTGTTCAAAAAAGCAGAATGGCATTTAATACATTGAGAAAAGAATCAAGATTACAGTAAAGTATGAAAATAGGTATAGTTTATAGAAACAAACACTCACTTTTATATGGAATACTCTATTTTTAATGGTGGCAGTAATTGAGATAGTATTGTGGTAAACACATCAGAGTATTCAGGGAGATTAAAATAATTTGGTGCTGGGAATGCATTGTATAAGAATTAGGCATTCAAGGATGAGAAAGGAAGAACTGTATGTAGCAAATGGCACAAAACCTTTGGGAAATTATTATGCATTAACATAGAGAAATTTACCTTCTGTCATTATAATACTTGAGTTAAAATGTTAAATGTACTTTTTTACCTTTCCATGGTTGGATACTTTGTTTCTCCCAAGAGCAATGGAAAAGATTCTTATTCCCCCCCCGCCGAATTATGACACTAAAATGAAAATTTAACTTCCTTTTTTTTTTTTTTGAGATGGAGTCTTGCTTTGTTGTCCAAGCTGGAGTGCAGTGGTGCGATCTCGGCTCACTGTAACCTCCACCTCCCGGGTTCAGGTGATTCTCTTGCCTCAGCCTCCTGACTAGCTGGGATTACAGGCACGCACCACCACACCTGGCTAATTTTTGTATTTTTAGTAGAGACGGGGTTTTACCATGTTGGTCAGGCTGGTCTCATACTCTTGACCTCGTGATCTGCCCGCCTCAGCCTCCCAAAGTGCTGGGATTACAGGAAAATTTTTACTTTCATGAAAAAATTCCCAAACTTTATGTTTTCTCTTTTTAATTTAAATTGTTGGTGAGCAATGATATTTAAAGGACAAGACACCTTGAATAAATATTACTAGTGTTTTAGCAACTCAAACATTGGCTAAAGGGTATTTGAAAGTTGTATGTCTGCATCAATGCAACTTCAGATTTGTGTGTGTATGGATTTGTTCACTGCTTAGTGATGGTAAAGTCAAGAGTTTTCTTTAATTACTCTCCATGAAAAGATTTTTTTCGCTTTTATGTGCTTCTGGATTCAATTGCCTGTTTTTACAAATGAATGAAAACATTGACTGTGACTGAGGTTCTGTAATACAGTGTATTATTTTTCTCACTCCTTAGAAATAATAAAAGCACATCATAATATATCTTTGCTATTAACAGCTGACCTCCAGTGTGCTGTGGAACCACGTAATTGAATAACACTTTTTGTAGAGGGTGATATTCAATAGTGGAAATGAATTTAAGTACATCATAATGATAAAGCGGTTGACAATTGTGAAAGTTCTGAAATGGAAAAGCTGCTTTGATTCCTCTGTGCTGACTACTCTTCTAAATGGAATTGGAGGGTTTTACTACAATTCAGTAAATAATAATTTAGATGCATTTTTACTGATAGCAGCATAGTTTCTTAAATGAAAGTAATATTGTAGTATGATGATCAAATTACATAGTTTCCATTAAGATATACAGCAGTAGAATGTCACATGCATTGATTAAAAAGGCAGTGAAATTTGGAAAATACAAACTCTTTGAAATATCCCATTGGGTAATAAGGAATTTAAAAAACCATTGATTACTGGCAGTTGTACCACTGTTCAGAAATTGCTGATCTTTTATTGTATGTCCCACATTTTAAGAATGCAGCCATCATAAATGTTGCAATTGGGTTCTCAACATTACTGATATTTGTAAATACCCAGAGAACCTCATTGATAGACTTTTATTAATGGTTAAATCAATCAGGGCCTACTAAATGGCCATGTTTAGTTTTTGTCCGTATCACAATAGGAAACTTTGGATAGGCTTTCTGTAGATTTTAATGTAAAATGCTACCTAATTGTGCAAAATATTACCGCAGAGCATGAATGTGTGTATATGTGTTTTCTTTTGGGCATTGCACTGGCCTTTATTTTCAGTAAAGTTTGTACTGAGGCAATGTGATGGATACCATTTCAGAAAAGAATTAATTTTTTACAACTTGGTTATTTAGTACACTAAACATTCACATTGGTATATGAAATTATATCCATGAAAGTTACTGGCTCAACCGAGTAGAATTACAAATCAGAAACACTTGGTTTTAATTTCAACGTGTTTTCATAAAATTATTTTCAAACTTGTCCAATGGAGTCAGTTTACTTTCTGTTTTCGTTTGTTAAATAAATGTATTCTAAATGACTCATTATAGAAGGATTTAATTCTAGTTGTTAAGGGATATGGGGGAAAAATGTCCTCAAATGCTTATCATGAAAAATACTGGTTAATTGAGAAGAACACTGACCGTGTATTTAGATTATTTCAGGAATTAATGTTTTTTACTTTTAATGATATGAGGTGTATTGATAGAGTTTCTTTGTCTGCCTCGTCTTTCTGTGGGGATGTGTTGAAAGGCCCTGCAAGAAACCAGAAACTTGATTTAATAACTTGCCAGAGCAACTGTTTAGCATCTGTCCTCAAGGCAAAGAGTTGAGCTGATAGGTTTCATAAAGAAAATGAGGAATCATTATACAGTTCATCGGAATTTCATTACTTGTTAGAAATTTACTCAAAGGATCATAAATTCTGTATTTTTCATTATTCAGGAATTCTGAAAAAAGTGTGCATTTTGTGATAACAAAAATTCTGGTAGGGTATGAGAAATCCATCCTTTAATCAAAGGAGAAAAGAATTCACAACTTCAAATGGATGCTGTTTTCTCCTGAAGGATTCGCCCAGTGGCTGGAGAGTGCTT
The DNA here is from genome assembly GCF_024542745.1 of Macaca thibetana thibetana. Lineage (NCBI taxonomy): Eukaryota > Metazoa > Chordata > Mammalia > Primates > Cercopithecidae > Macaca > Macaca thibetana. Next base: position 72,014,866 of record NC_065592.1, read on the forward strand.
CTAATATTACGGGTGCAGATGCCAGTTTTGAAGTGATGTTTATCAGCCCTCCTGTTCTTGAGCAGTGAGAAGGTATTTATTGGGCATGTTGAGAACAGTAAAAATCAGGAAAACCAAAGGATAGGATTGCTATGCATTATCCCCAACCAAACAGATTTGTAACAAGCTATCTAGTTTCCTGTAAAAAGGCTATTTCTGTATTATTCCTGAATATTTCTGCATGCTCTCCCTGGAGACAGTTTTCAGACGATTCACCATGAGGCCACAGGTGTACAATCCCCTCAGGATGCATTTTGAACCTATGCTCATACAGCCTTCCTGTGTTTAGAGGTAAAAAGTATCCTTTGTTGTTTTCTAAGAAACTAAATAGATCTTGTTAAAGTACAAAGGTAGATAAAACTTTCAACAGAAAATGACTGAAGAATTTTAAAATCCAAGTATTTGTTAATAAATGTACACCATCTTTACATTTGTAACATGACTCATAGGAGATATACTTGTTACATTTCAGCAGTTACAGCGATCCTTTCTCAAGAACATTTAAAACTATGCCTACAGCCACAGTTTTTTACACTATATCACTGACTCTCTCTCATCTTCGCTCTCCTTGATTCTTGATTTTCACCAGTATTTTCAAAAGTGGACACAGTCTTAAAAGCTGTAGCAGTTAGAGACAGTGTAAGTAAAGTACTGAATAAACATCTGTCACACAGTAGGTATTCAGTGCATAGTATGCATTCAGTGTGCTGGTACTCTACATTTTACAACATCTAAATGATCAGCTTTGATCCTCATTTCTTGAGTATTGTGTTTAAAACTGCTTGCCTTAAGCGCCTATAATCCAAGCTACTTGGGAGGCTGAGGCAGGAGAATCACTTGAATCTGGAAGGTGGTGATTGATTGCAGTGAGCTGAGATCGTGCCATTGCATTGTAGCCTGGGCGGCAGAGAGAGACTCCATGTCAAAAACAAAAAACAAAAACGAAAACAAAAAACTGCTTGCCTTAAATGGAAAATGATATAAAGATTTATGTTTGTATAAAATAAAATTTCACAAATTTATACTGAATGCTTACTGTGGACATGGTGATAATCTACTTCTATCGGGGACTGCAGAGGAGTGTGAATGACACTTTCCATGACCTCAGAAGTTTAGAGCCTCCCATGGACACTTGTAATTAAATTGTTTCTGCACTATGGCAATGGATGGAAAATTAGGGATGTTATTTAAATGATAACCCATATTTACCAGTGCTCTGGTAGAAAGGTTTGGTAATTTCAGTTATTTATTCTTCCCACCAATAATGTCGTTGCATACAATTGTGTGTGCTCCTCCCCAAACACCCATGTATGCGCACACACATGCACCTACCTTTAAAAAAAATCTAGCCATGTGCATTGGCTCATGCCTGTAATCCCAGCGCTTTGGGAGGCCAAGGCAGGTGGATTACTTGAGGTCAGGAGTTCGAGACCAGCCTGGCCAACATGTTGAAAACCCATCTCTACTATAAATACAAAAATTAGCCGGGTGTGGTGGCGGGCACCTGTTATTCCAGCTACTCGGGAGACTGAGGCAGGAGCATCACTTGAACCTGGGAGGCGGGGATTGCAGTGAGCTGAGATCACACCACTGCACTCCAGCCTAGGCAACAGAGTGAAATTCTGTCTCAAAAACAAAGTGAATACATAAAAATAAATAAATAATCCAAAATCAACAACAAACTTACAATCTGAAAATTCTGCCAGGTAAAGAATGCTTTAAAATATATTTAACAAGCCGCATGACCCGTCTCATCGGGCCGCCAGATTTCTCTATTAAGCTGAAAATGGTACATGAAGGGAATGTAAAAGCCCTTTTCTCCCTTTTCCTTTCCCTGTTACATGTAGTCAGTCCTCAGAAATTAGATTTATTCTTTCATTTTCAATCAACTACTTAATTTTGAACCTAGTTCCATGGTTGTGACTTGCTGACTCTTACATTTTATCCAAAAGGCAAATACTATAAAATAGACCTGTGCTTATTTAGTGGAAGCAAAAATAGGATTCTTCTAGGCAGAAACTGTTATTGTTGTTCTCATGCTTCCACAAGCATTTTGTAACCCATTTGATTTTTAAAAGAGAGAGAAAACCAAAATGAAGCAACCGTTATTGGAAAGTTCAAGGGATCGTCTCTTTCTTCTATGCACCTCTGTGTAGCTGTGATGTTTGTCGGCAATTTTGGCGATACTAAGAAAGGGAACAGTTGATACTAAGAAAGGGAACAGGCTGGGCGCGGTGGCTCAAGCCTGTAATCCCAGCACTTTGGGAGGCTGAGACGGGCGGATCACGAGGTCAGGAGATCGAGACCATCCTGGCTAACACGGTGAAACCCTGTCTCTACTAAAAAATACAAAAAAATTAGCCGGGCGAGGTGGTGGGCGCCTGCAGTCCTAGCTACTCTGGGGGCTGAGGCAGGAGAATGGCGTAAACCCGGGAGGCGGAGCTTGCAGTGAGCCGAGATCGCGCCACCGCACTCCAGCCCGGGCGACAGAGCGAGACTCCGTCTCCAAAAAAAAAAAAAAAAGGGAACAGTTTTTACAGTTCTCAGAACCTTCTGCAGCATAGCAATTTATGTGGATTCATAGAATCATTAAAAGGTATCAATTTAACTTGGAATGAAGTAAAAACTCCTTATATCTTGGCCTACAAGGCCCTTGGTTGAGCTAGCTTCTGTGTTCCTCTCTGCCTTCATCCTATATCAGACCCTGTTAGCTCACCACATTTTAATTCTCTTGACATCTTCATCCATGGTCTTCCCTGTTCTTGGAATTCTTTCTCTGCCTAACCTAACTCATCTTTCTCCCCTGCCCCCTCTTCTGTGATGCCTTTCCTGACCACTCTAAATGAACCTCTCTCCTCTACTTCCTTCTGCTAATCACCAAGTTTATCTGATTCATAACACGTCCTGTCTGGATTGCTCAATGATTGCTTGTCCCCCTACCCCAAGACTGGAGGGACTTTAGCTCTTTTCCTCCACACATCTAGAATTTAATGTAGGGTTTGGTGCAAGTAGGTGTTCAGTAAACATTTGATAGTTAAGTGAATGAATCAATGAATTAATGGGAAGGAGCTGAATTGCACTGAAGATGGTTTACTCCTTCATCTGTCAGATGAGGGAAAGAGCCTTGCCACAGAAAATCTGTTGCAAAGCACTCTTGGTTTCCCATCTGTGTCTTCTTCTCTCTGTTGTGTTGTTACCTTGAAAAACATAAAATGTGAAGGTGGTGTTTGGTCCTCAACCCAGCTGAGGTCTGCTGCCTGTGAAGAAGTTTCTGCTGATCCAGTTTCTGGAGCGCCTCTTGGGTTGTGCTTTTACTCTCTTATGTCAGGTGTCATACTGGAGTTTCTGAGCAATCAAATAGAAAACCCATATAGGGTAAGGAGTCAGTAACATTTATCTTGATCTAGATTTTGGTTCGGAGCAGGTGGTTGGGTTACAAGTCCAACAAGATAATCTGAGAATAGAGAGAAAGCAAATGACTGTGCATGTACCACTCTCACATTTACTTACAGTAATTTCCAACTTAAGAAAACTGGATATGCTAAAGCAAAGCAAAAGTAAACTTCAGTTGAAGGCTTTCTTAAGTAGGGAGCATCCCTAGGAAATTTAAAATATAATTTGATTTATCATAGATCAGTTTATTAATTTTTTAGGATCTTCTGTCTTAGAATTTTATGATTCTATGAAGTTCAGCTATAGTAGCTTTGATTCATAGATGAGAAAATAGAATAAAATGTATATCACTTACTCAGAAATTATATAGAATCATTTATGCAACGTACCTACCAATGAGAATGACTCCTTGGAATATAAATTGGTATTTGATAGTGTCTGGGCATATAAACAGACTATTGACAGACATTGTTGTTTGCCTGTTAGACACTTCCTTCTTGTTTGCCTATAACATTGACCCAGATTTTATTTACTCTCATTCTATACTAACAGGCTGTGTATGCCAGGGGGTGGGGGTGGTGGGGTGGCTCCTAAGTGGCGAATCTTATTGGTTGAAAAAAGTAAAGTGGTCTCAGTTTCCTGCTAAGTGATGCACTTAAACCTGGCCATGTGATTCAATCCTGGTGAATGAAAATTTGGAGCAAATATACTGGGGAGTTTTTGAGAAGGGTTTATTTACTCACAAGATGGGCACCAAGACCAAGATGTTTCCTTTTCTGTTCCTGAATGTTTCCTCTGTATGTGGTGGTTGGAGCTGCTGCAGGCATCTGGGGACCATGAGAGGAACCAATCTAAGGCGACAAACCAGCACATTGAGAAAAGCAGAGGGCACAGATGATGGGAAAAGACTGAGCACTTGAGCTGCTATTGCGTAGCTGAATGAATCACCCTGCCTCAGGTTTTATAGGACAGCATCATGTCCTTATTTTTTAAACCACTTTTAGTAGGATGTTCTGTTGTCTACAGCCCCAAATATTTTGACAGATATGTTTGCTGGGTCAAGTAAAGAAATGTTTGGGACTGTAGCAGAGCTTACAGTTCCAAGCCACTAGGTTCCACAGTAAGAAAGAGAACAGCAAAGAAGCTACATATTTTAAGATTTAAGCAGCTCTCAAGGCTAAACATAGAAAAAAAAATGTAGTGTACAGACTTGCCAGCCCCCATGAATAATAGATATTTATTATATGCAGCTTAAAAAGAAATTATGAATTAAATTTGTGAATTTTGCTTCATTTTCTGAATGCGGGTAAAAATTCTAAGCACATGCAAGTAAGTTTCCTTGGCATATGCAGAAAACAAGTGTTTTTAATCCTGAATAAAATGTATTGTTGTTTGTCATTTTTATCTTTTGTTGGTGAGCATGTTTAGATCCTACCTAAAGGTATTTTTCATGTAAATTTAACTTTTCTATGGAGAATACCAAATCCCTGAACATTTCTATTTCAGTGGGACTGACTACAAAACAGATTTCCCATCAGACTTTTATTGTAGAAGTGCTGTTTGTGTGAATGTTATCAGTATGAATTTGTTTTGGGGTTAGAGGCTTCTCTAAATTGGATACCTCTATGGGTTTTGCTTCCTTTTCGTAAAGATGAAAAAAAATAGAACTTTTACAATTTCTCTCCCATGGATATTTCCTAGTCATATCTCCCATTCCTTCTTGAGGCAAAATAAGTAATATATATAATTCCCAGAAAATTATTTATTTCATTCAGATTTAAAAATTTATTAGCTATGCGTTTAAGTGTATTCTTTTACTTAAAATACATTCCATCACTATCTATTGTTAAATCATGTTTTCACATCTATGTAGGATATTCAGAGATTTACCTGATTATTTACAAGAAGACTTAAAAATATAAGCATTTGAATATTAATGACACAGACTTTTGAGATTTCCAATGCTATTGTAAAGTAAAAATTATTTACTTTTAAATTATCAAAACATCTGCATCCTTCAGTGCTTCTCAATCTAGCGTTTAGGAAAATCTGAGCGCTATTAACAGGTCTGTAGAGAAAAAAGTCACCCTACAAAAATACATTCAAGCAATGCAAGTTGTTCTGTTGGCTTTTTTGTTGTTGTTGTTGTGGAGGTGTTTTGTGTGTGTAGGTGTTGTTTTCTCAGCTTTGCTTTGCTTTTACTATGGGACTTCTCAGAGCAATGAACATGCAAATGTATGCAAAACAGTTTCAGGACTTGCTGTGTGGAAACAGCTCACTTACATTGATTAACACACTGTATTTCCTTGTAACCAGAGAGCGATTTCTCAGACTTCTATCACTTACGTCGAATATAGACAGTTGATTGATGTGTGCCCCTCGTAGAATATGAGCTCCTGGAGGAAGCTTAACCACCTTATTTTCTAAGTACCGATATAAAGTTTTATTCTGCTTGTGAAGAATAAGACTTTAGGGAAATGAAAAAACATAGTGAATGCTGATAATTTAAGTACGTTCATGCCTATATTTGGCCATGAGCTACTACGATACAGTTTCTTTCCCTGTTTTCTCTGATATCCCAGTTTATTTTCATGGGCGGAGGTCAACATGGAGAAGAAGGTGTGTTTGTCATGAGAGGACAGTGAATGATCCTGTGTGGGAGTTTCTTTCAAGTCCATAGGAGACAAGAAGAAGATGAGGTGTTCCACTACTCGACTGAGTAAAGTTTCGGGAAGTAGACAGGATTTACAGAGCCGCTTGAAAAGCATAGGTGGGAGTTGTGGTGCTAGACTTCGAGACAGTGGAAAAAACTGTGAAACTTAGGTTCAACCTTCAGATGCAAAGGACATGAGCAAGTATCCCCAAAACTCCCGGCGCATAATACCAAATAGGCCTGACGATCATAGAGTTACCATTTTCAATTTCGACTATTTTTTATAACCTACCTCAGAGTGTCAGGACATGCAATCTGTATACATTTTGCTAATCTTTGGAGCTTGGATTTGAGTCACATTGGCGTTAAGCCTGGTGTGATGAATGGAACCCAAAACTGAGTAGTGAATCTAGTTTCCTGCCAAACATTTACATATTGATTTAGCTTTATTCTTTTGTCTTGTGGATTACGTTGACAGTAACTCTTGACACATATTAAAACCCGTTTCTTTTTGAAAATTTATGAATTTGGGGATTCTTAAGAGTCTGGAAAATAATCTTTTGTGCAGATATAGAGGTGAAGGTATCAAAAGGAGGCGTAGGCCAGTGTGCCATATCATTACACAGCACTTAACAATTTTAAAGTATTTCACATTCCTGATTTACTTGATTTTCATGACAGCTTTTTGAGACAGATAGGGCTAATGTCAATATGCCATTTTCTTGGAAATGAAAGTAAAAATCCTGTGGTAGAGATTGCTAGTGTTCACTAATACATTCTTTATTTTCATGGCACATCATTAAATCAAATTCTCAGCTTTCCTAGCTGAGAATTTGTTATAGATGAGGCAGTGGTTAATGGGATATGATTGGAAATGATGTGGAATTGAGTGGTGCTACCTCTAGGCTAAGCTGTTTTAAGAAGGGAGGTGGCTTCTGAAGACATTAGGTCCAATGGAAGATTCCAGGAAGAGATATTAGAACCACTAGATGGAAGAAACGGAGTCTCTTAAATATCTACATGGAGCAAAGTGTCTGTACAATTCATATTAAATTGTGACATGAATGAAAAAATAAATGTTATTGTGTTCAGCTACTGAGATGGTAGACTGGTTATTGCAGCTGCCTTCTCTAACCCAGATGCTGGCTTCTTACTTAGTTTAGTCTATTTTCATTACTTTTTATTACGAATCTATATAAGTGAAAATCTTTTATTTATAAATTAATGCAAAGCTGTTTGAGAGTCTGAACAAGGAAATATGATCAAAAAGAGAAGAAGGAGGAATTTTAGAGACCATCAGAGTCTGAATTTTTCAAAGGGAGAACAGTAAAATAATCCAGGACGTAGATGCCCTCAGTTCTGAACCCAGGGGGTATGCAATAGAATGATAGAAATAGGAGGTATGAAGGAAAAACCAACATGATTATGAGTTGAATGGCACTAATTCAAAACTTATTTTTGAAATGCAAGCCATTATATACTTGGCATGAGATAGGACTAATATGAAGGAATAAAGTTGCATAAAGTTGCTTTTGGTATAAAGTTAGTTTAGATTACAGGAGTATTTGATCACATCACATTGAAATTGTGAAAGGAAGTCATAACCAATGTATTTTAAGAAAGCTGGCAAGTACTGAGGTGAAAATTGTTTGGCCTCTTGGAATCTGGTTACTATTTTACAGCCTCAAAGGATAATTCAGAATACTGTTGGTACCAATAAGTATATTCAGGCAAAGCACCTTCAAATTCAGTAGAATTCTTGTGTAATGTAAATTTCAAAAGACTTGTGAAATTTCGAGATTTATGGAGATTCTGACAAACGAGAAGAGGTTTGTTCATTTTTCTTCTCCTTTGTATGTTGCTGCTACTCTCTTTATCCCTTGTTCAAAGCAGACATTACTAATTATTTGATAATAGGACTCTCCTATTTTTTTTTTCTCTAGAGAAAGCCTCAGAATCTTTCTGAACATGGTACTCTAGACACTATCCTCAGAATCCTTCTGAACATGGTACTCTAGACACTCTCCTCAGAAATTGTTCCCCTTGGAGGCAGCAGAGTAGGATGGAGAGGAAGAAAACAGTAGTGGATATGCATATGTTTGGATAAACGACCTCTTTAGAAAATGTCATTTCTTTTTTTTTCTCTTCTCCCTTAGGTCCTTCTCAAATCAAATGAGATAGTTCATATTTTAGAGCAGTGGCCATGGGGAATATTTGGGGCTGTGGCCACGAGGAATACTTTTGTCAAAAGCCATTTCATTATTTTCTTAAACTCTTTCCTTCCTACTCTTAGTTTCCAAATTATTTTCCATTCTGAACTCTTAGGAGAGAAAGATAATTTTTTCTTTCACATGTTTTCAAAGACTTACTGTTGTGAAATTTGCTAATACCTCCCTTGACGAAGGAAAAGAGAAGAAGAAATGCCCCAGTCAAATCCGTTTTTCTACTTAATTATTAAGTCTGCTAAATATTCAAGATTAAAATAGTCTGTTAAAAAGGAGGTCTAGGTACTTGAATATTCAAAGTCCTTCAGCATATTTTGAATATTGAAATTAAGTAACATACTGTATATTTTTAAGTTGCTAAAAGAGTAGATTCTTAGTACTATTGTGAAATTAGTATTTTTATTTCTTTTCTCTATATCTTTTGTTTTTTTCCTCCCCCCTCTTATCAGTTACCTACTATCTTCTTTCTTAATTTTAACATCCTTTTGGGCATTTTGTTCAATTTTATGAGAAATACATTGTGTTCTCTTGAATAAAATTAGCCCCTATGGATAAATTACTGACCCTATGATTAAATCAAAATTATTTATTTATTTATTTATTTATTTATTTTTTGAGACAGAGTCTTGCTCTCTCACCCAGGCTGGAGTGCAGTGGCACAATCTCGGCTCACTGCAAGCTCTGCCTCCTGGGTTCATGCCATTCTCCTGCCTCAGCCTGCCAAGTAGCTGGGACTACAGGTGCCCGCCACCATGCCCGGCTAATTTTTTGTATTTTTAGTAGAGACAGGGTTTCACTGAATTAGGCAGGATGGTCTCGATCTCCTGACCTAGTGATCCACCCGCCTCAGCCTCCCAAAGTGCTGGGATTACAGGTGTGAGCCATCGTGCCCAGCCAAATCTAAATATTTTAAAAAAGAAAATTATGTGAAGTTATATATGTGAAAAAATATCCTACCTTCATGACTTTGTTACAGAAGGAGTTAGAATTGTTAGGAGAGGAATTTTTTACATTCTTTTTTTTTTTTTTTAAAGACGGAGTCTCGCTGTAACTCTTAGGCTGAAGTGTAGTGATGCGATCCCAGCTTACTGCAACCTCCCCCTCCTGCCCTTAAGCAATTCTCCCGCCTCAGCCTTCTCAGTAGCTGGGACTACAGGCGCATGCCACTGTGCCCAGCTAATTTTTTATTTTTAGTAGAGATGGCGGTTTCATCATGTTGGCCAGGCTGATCTCGAACTCCTAACCTCAGTTGATCCACCAGCTTTTGGCCTCCCAAAGTGCCGGGATTATGGGCATGAGCCACAGTGCCCAGCCCAAATTTTAAATATTCTATCCAAATAAGTATTCCCTCTTCACTCAAAGTGTAGGAAAACAGTAATATTCTAAAGCAGAGATGAACCAAGTAGGATATTACATCCTGTGTGATATGGTTTGGCTGGATCCCCACCCAAATCTCATCTTGAATTGTACTCCTATAATTCCCAGGTGTTGAGGGAGGGACTCAATGGGAGATAATTTGAATCATGCGGGCAGTTTCCTACATGCTGTTTTCATGTAGGAATACATGAAAACATGAATATGTGTCACGAGATCTTACAGTTTTATCTGGGATTCCCGCTGTTGCATCTTCCTCATTTTCTTTTGCTGCCACCATCTAAGAAGTGCCTTTTAGCTCCCACCATGATTCTGAGGCCTTCCCAGCCATGTGGAACTATAAGTCCAGTTAAACCTCTCTTTCTTCCAGTATTGGGTATGTCTTTATCAGCAGTAAAAACACTAATACACTGTGGTTCCACAGATTAACCCAGTAAGTCTTCAGGTAGCAAGAAATGAACTAATTAGTACAGAGGGAAAAAATTCTCTTCTCTGCAGTCATATACTCTTACTCTGGTTTTGTTTTCATCTTTCTATCCACACAGTTTGTTTTGTTTTGTTTTGTTTTGTTTTTTAATAATATGGGTGTCAATTAGAGCTGGAATCATGTTGCTGCATTTTAACAAGAAAGTTTTTTTGTAAGGATGATTCTCAGAGTCACTTTAGCGATTGCCTAGCCTGATTTAGACATCTCCATTTTTCAGGAGGAGTGAAATTAAAAACATGAATGAATTCATCCTGCTTCTAATCCATAATTTTGAAGAGCCTCTTTTTTGCCCCATGTTAGTTGCTCATGCCCTGACTTATAAAATTTGGGACATTCTTCAAATGCATTCATGTGTGTTGATGGTACTAATGATATGAATATAAGCATAGATGTTTAGAGTGATAAAGTCATAGTAGGCCTGCAAGGGACTTTAGAGATTATTTGGATAAAACCATTCATTTTCATGGATGAGAAAATTGAGCCTGAATGTAGTTTGATTTATATATTTTGGTAAATCTCCCATAACCTCATTTGAGTATGGATGGATAGCTTGGGATTCTACAAAAAAAATGTATCCATTGCAAGGGTTATTATGGCCTGTGTGTTATGAATAAGAAACCTGAAGAGTACGTGTTTACTAAGTGTTTTTCTTCTTAAATAATTAACTTTCTTTTTTAAATAACTTATTGCTATCCAGATACCATCTTATGTATATTTTTCCTTTTTAAACCACATCTAGACAACTCAGTGTATTCATCATGTGATCTTACGTACTGAAAGAATAATGGGGTAAGGGAAATGAGAAGGATAAGAAGGAAATAAAGGAAAAATAAAAATACATCCGTCCCTTATGAAAATGATACATTTATTCAACATTGTAAATTACTGATCACTGGCCAAGTAAGTGTACTAGAATGACTATTTATGCAAATGACAGTTGTTTTATGCCACATAATTCTCATATTGTCATTATATAGCGAACTTTTTATTGTAATAAAGAATAATTTTGTAGGCATTCAGAATTAAAAAAACTATAAAAGTGATATAACTCAATTGCTTATTTTTCTGATTATTTGGGACATTATACATACAGATTATCAAAGGCAAAGATTTGAACCAAGGCTTCTCAATTTTAAATCAAATAACCTCATCATCTCCAAATGTAGACACTGATATATATAAAGTTCTCAGGGAATATGGGTAGTGTATAAAATGTGAAACTCACTCTGAGAAGAGGAGAGTAGTTGGGAAAAAGAAAAAAAAAACAAAAAAAACTCTTATTTTACTTAAGGACCTCTTACTTTGTTTACTTCAGAATTTAATATTTGCCTTTTTCCCATCCCACATATTTGCTTTGGATAGCAATATTGTACCCCAAAATGTCAGTTTTCTTGCTTGATATTAAAAAATTAGACCAAGGCTAACAGAGCCCGCACTTCCATCCGACCTTGGCCGTAATTGCAGTCACAGTACACATTGTTATTTGTTGATGTTGGCACCTCAGGAGGAGCATATCAAGTGCAAGAAGCCTCACAGACCATGTGGTTCACATCACATACCTGGAACATACGGTTTGCGTTGTCCTTGCCGAACTTTCCTTAAAGGGCATTCATATTGGTTTTCCTTTGAAAATGCCATAGCTTTATTTCTGAATCTATTAGAAGAGATTTTTTTTCACTCCTCATAAATTTCTGGCAGAGCTTTGAGACAGGCCATCACAAAGTTTAATATAAAAAATAGGGAAATCTTGAAAGAAAGCGCTTTAAAACCAAATGTAGAATAAGCTTGTTTTTTCTGTTTTCTGCCAGATATTCCAGATATTCTCTTAAATCTAAAATCTAAGGACTGAATTTGATATAGTAAACAATATATGTGGAATATTTTTTAGGAGAGTCTAATGTTTGCTGCATTCAGAATGCATCTAGCGTTTTCTTGGCTCTTTGGAATGGTATGGAAGGTCTCCCAGGATAACTTTAATTGATTTTTCTTTCAATCATGAGAGTGAAAAAACAATCTTACTCAGGCTCTTCTCTCCCAGAGGAGATACCATATCTTATACATTAGCTTCATAGAGAAGTTAGTGTTTTAAAAGTTTGGTTTGGTTGATCTACTTTTGTTTGGTTCTCTTACTTGAGAGAATATAAAATTAAACTTCTGATAGCTAGCTTTCAACTTTTAACCCATGCCTTAGAGAGGTAGCTTGAAATGCATCAAAACTTATTTTGGCTTCCTTTTTATCATGTAGTTTCAGTAACTCATGGATAATATTTTACCATTTCCTCATTTTGGTATTTGGTAACCTTCTACTTGGATGGTTGCTTGCTAAAGCCAAGTTTCTGGACCTCTTAGTCAAAATAACTGTGGTTCTGATCCTAGCTTTGCCAGTTGCAACTATGTGAACATAGATACATTTTTGGCTTGCTTGATCCCCCCTTTACTTATTTCTAAAATGGAGCTGTTACCTACTTTATGAAATTGTGACAGTGTATATTATTATATCCTGAATATAGGAGGTGTTCATTAACCTATTTGGATCATTTCTGGTGAGAATTAGACTTGTGTTAATTCTTCATGACATGACTCTGTGTTGTGGACCTAATCGTGGAGAATTTTCACTCTGTACCTATGTTCGCAAATGCAACATGTGGGTTTGTATATATATTTGTTGTACATGAACTCAGATTCCAAGTTAGCTGTGTTCAAATCTGAATTCTCTCCTGCATAAGTTTATACTTGGCCAATTTTGCCTCCAAACTAATTGGTCACTGAATATTTTAAGTTTTTAATATGAAACAACATGATGTCTTAAAGGTAGCAGTGAAGCAGACAAACTTTATTTTTTACTGAAGATGAAATTGAGTCATATTGTACACTGTGCACTGAACTTGATAAAGAAGTTGAAGGGTTATAGATGTTTTGATAGTTTCTGCTTGCTTTCAGAGGACTACTGACTCCCTTAGGAGAGTCCCTTAGCATTCAGATGAGAACACTTGTCTTTGAACATCTCCCCAAGAGCCAGACTGGACAGATGTTTCTCAAAATGAGCTGCTGAAAACAGCTGAAACTAGAATTTAAAAGAAAACTGTCCAATCTGGCTTAAGTCTTTTATTTTTAAAGGCGTAATAAAGAGGAGCCTAGTGCCCCTTTGAATTTTTTTTTTTTAAACAAAACCCACTGTATGTAAAGGTACTGCTTTGGGAAAGATTTCAGTCAGAAAGTGGAAATGTGATTAGATTTGGTTTGTTTATATTGGCTTATACCTCTTGTGTGGCTGTGCTGTTGCTTGACATTCTTGAACACTTTTGATTCTGTATATTTCTCTATGGTGTTAGCTTGGTACACTGTTTATTCAAGTCCACTGTTCAGTCAGTTTAAAAATAGGCCATTTATGGTAAAAAATCAGCCCAACCAGTTGATTGACATTATATAAAACCAAAGTGTTGGCTGGTTTCCAACTGTTCCTGATGTGTTTGTTGCCTTGATATAGATACATCACACACAGTCTGTTTTACATGCAGAGTTTGCCCACAGGAGTTCTTCTGAAACCCCAACAAAATGGAAACATTGTGGCTGTGTATATTTTAAGCTCTTGTCTGTCGGTTTTGTTCCTGGAACCTTCAAAAATGAATTTTTTTTCCCCAAAATTCTGACAGTATTTGTAAAGAAAGAGTATTGCTCCATTGGGCCTTGCTTTGTCTCTACTCTCACGCCAAATATAATGTACCTTTTTTTTTTTTTTTTTCTGCTTTCTACATTTATGCACTTCTTTGTAGAGGCCTTTTTGTTTCCTTTAAAAGATGGTTCCTTTCATCTTCTGCCTTTGTTTTCATTCACTGCCAAAGAAAAGCTTTCTCCTAAAGGCTCCAGAATATAAGGATGGCTTTTCATGAGCTCTGTCCATTGGAATAACAATGTAATGCTGTTGCCCTTGAAAATATGAGGACAGAAGGGCATCTTGACATCTAGCCCCGGATGCAAACAGAGCCCATCCCCAGAAGAGCGTCTTTACAGGTGCAGAAATTTACTCAAAGCAATTCACTCAGACTGGGGAAGGCTGATCACTTTTTTTTTTCTCTCTCTAGGATTGTGAAGTTTGTGAATATTGTTTGAGCACATGCATATTAATCATATGCCCACAGAGAGCGGTAAAATTCTTTGAATGAAAACATTCATTGGGAAATAAATGAATGTAATTATAATTCATAGAAGCACTTTTGTCAAAGTGTAATTTGTAACCCTTAAAATCAAAACGCAGCAGGCACCCTTAATATTGTTCTAAATAGGTGTCTTCTTTTAAATAGTTTCCTATTAATCCATTTTAACATAGCTCCCTCATTCTTTTATTATTTTTCAACGTATCTAGAAATTACTATAATTTATGTATTAGTCTGTAAATGATAGGATTCAGTGTAGGTTAGTTGAAAAGGAAGAAATGAGTGAGGCTAGTTTTACTGAACCCGGTACTATAACTGAGACCTTAGTCACATTATTTCCTCTGCAGTGTGAACTTGTAGGGAAAGGAAAGAGGAGTATCATAGTGTTTGCCGTAAGAGGGACGTGGGGTCCAAGCTTGGTTCACTTGTCAGCTGTGTGACATTGAGCACCTTATTAGCTTCTCTAAGCCCGGTATTGCTCATTTGTAAAATAGAGATGGCTTACAAAATCATTGTGAGGAGAAGTGATGATACACAAAATACAGTTCTTGGGACATAATACCTGTTTTTATTTTGCAGAGAATTGGGTTTGCTGGCAATCACATTGGGAGTGTTTGAGTTTCTGTATGTGTATAATATATGACACAAAATGTTGGTAGCTTATAAAAAGACATCTGTTACAGTCATGGATTTCTATAGGTTAGGAATTCAGATAGAGCACAGCAGAGATGACTTTTCTCTGCTCCACCATATCTCAGGCTGCAACGCGAAGACTTTAAGGAGGGGTCGGTAGCTGGAGTCCTCTGAACCCTTACCTATTCACAAGCCCACTGGTTGATGTTGGGACGTCTCAAACACTGGGGGCTCGTACAGTTAGGACTCCTCAGATACCTCCCTTTCTGTCTGTATTTGGCCTCCTGATGAGTTCTCTCTGGCATGGCAGCTTCAGAGTAGTTGGAACCCTTACATCTTAGCTCAGGACTCCTGAAGCACATGTTCTGGTGGGGGAAGAAAAGGGAAGAAGGTAGAATGAAGACCGCTGGAAGGAGAGTTGGCAAAAGCTGTATTCTTTGCTGTTTAGCCTGGGAAGTCATATAGCATCGCTTCCAGCATACTCTATGGCCAGTGCTGTCACAAGCCTGTACCCAGATTCAAATGGAGGGAATAGACTCCCCACTGCTAGTGGAAGGAAAGCTTATGGTGTGAGATATGTGCATCTTTGGAAAATACGACCTGCCATAGGACTAGCAAGAAGGATTTTTAAATTTTATTTCTTCCTTCTCTTCCTTGATGACATGTAGAGGAGGTGGGTTCTGAGAGTCAGGTTGGAGCTGAATTGGAGGGTTATTAAAACCAGGCTGAAAAAAGTGAACTGTTTGCAAACGACTGAAGTCCTCTGGAATTTCCTTTTCTTTTCTCTCTCTTTTACTTACATATACACTTTTTAAAAATTTTATTTATTTTTTTGAGAAAGTAGTGTCTCCATAAAAGAGAGACGCTTATCCAAGTTATGAATTACTGCTTTTCAAAGAAACTTAACTTACAGTGTCTTATATTCTCCCTATGTTTTCATAAATTTGGCTTTCAAACCTGGCAATCAAATCATGAATGCAAAGTCAGATTTGAAGAGAATTCCTCCGGGAAGATACTATAGCACATGCAGAAAATGCAGCTTTGTGTGTGTCACTCAAAAGTAGTATGCCCTCTTAAGCCAGATCCGCCTCTTCTTCCAAGCCTGCTACTCTTTCTTTATATGCCTCTTACAAAAGTTAAGATGTGGAAAATCATGTGAACCTATTAAGGCAATGATTTGAAATGCTGCTGGTGGAGTTATGGTGAAAACTCATTTGTCTACAACCCAGGTTTAAAAGCCTTTAGACACTTTTTTTTGGGGGGTGGTGGAAATCTTGCAAGTCATAGTCTTGAATGCTAAAAACAAATACTGAAAACAAAATAGCAACAGCAAAAACTCGCTTACAAAAAAATAACGACTCAGAAAGGAGCAGCAAACCCATGATAGGCCTATGTTAGAAGAGCTAAATAATGAGTATCTGTTTTATACACTTAACTGAGTGGAAAGAAAACGTGATTAGTATTACTAAATCTTTGACATTTAATGAAAATAAACTCAGACCTCTCCCATTTCAGCCTCCTTAATTTTCCGTAAATGTGATGTTCTGTCCAATGTTTTAATAAAGAAAGAGCTTTACACATCAACTGCTATACTAGGATAATATTTTGGCTTAACTACTAACAAATTGCTATAGGTATAAGTTAAGGGAAAAAAGTGTGTTAATTATTTTTAAATGATTTTTGTAATTTAATATAGTTTTCTTTTTAATTACAAAAATGTATATGTTGTGTACCACAGGGGTTTTAAATTTATTTCTTATTGACATAGTATATATTTTTGGGGTACGTGTAATATTTTGATACTTTTATACAATCTGTAATAATCAAATTGGTGTAATTGGGATATCTGTCCCCCCAAACATTTATGTTTTCTTTGAGAGGTGTTAATTATTTAAAGCCCAAGTTCAGGCTTCCTCCCTGGGAACTCCTGTTGTTAGTTTTTGTTTGTCATGCTAAGAGTGTGTATATCCCGGCAGGAGTCAAAGTCTCGTTGAAGAGGTTTAATAAATAAATTTACATTCTTATTTAGACTTCTCTCGTGCAAAAACACTATTTGTTGTTTGCCTAATGCATAATGCATTTTTATTATGTTTTGATGAGTCACATACATTCTGCACATTGTGCGGTTAGCTTGCACTGAATGACAAAGGTGTCTGTACCGCTATTTCTCTGTCTCATTGAATATTATACCTACATATGTTCGTAAATGTGGGCTATGAAGTGGTGATTTTTCATATTTAAGGAGTTTTTTAAAAAAATCCTTGCATGTTTTGTGGGAAATGTTTTTAGAGCTTTTTAGAGATTTTCATTGTCTCGTCCTACCGTGGTCGGTTGTTCAGCACCTTTTGGAGCCGAAATAATGTACCAGTTTCCAAGAATATAATAATGAAAACGGTAGATATTATGTATTTTAAGTGGCGGAAGGGCAATCCCTGAATTCGTATTGCTGTTGTTGCTTTTTATATTAAGTAGTTTGCTAGAAACAATAATAACAGTGGAGAAATGAATTTATATTCAAGGATGGGAATTTTCGGGTCATCTTTAAAAGAGTGTTTGTAGTGGGGCATCTCTACAAAGGCAACTTATCTATGACCCACGCACATCCTTCAGGGCTGGGGGCTTTGCACCACCACTTTCTTTTGCTGCTAACCTGGTCTTGGTTGGAGAAGCTTTTCCTAAGCAGTCTAGATGCGTGTGTGTATGGAGATGGGGAGGAGGTACAGATTGAGGGAAAAAAGCTTTTAAAGACATGGCTCTTCTCTCAGTGGAAAAAGAGAAGGCTGGGAACAACTGAATTATCTTAAGTTAGCAGCTTCTTGGGTAAACTGTTTCTTCAAACTAGCTGTTCCAAAATATATAAAACTGTAACCCACAGCATCTACGCCCTCTCTCTTTTTTTTTGTTGTTCGCTAGCTACAGTTCTCTCAATTTTTTGTTTGCATTAGCAAGCATGTTCTTTAAGAAACAAACATAAATTAAATGTGTTTGCTGTGGTTATAGGGACTTTACCAATAACTAAAATACTAATTTCTAACGTCTAAAAGAGTTCATCGATACTGGGTGTCTGCGTCTATGGATGATTGATCAGGGAAGCTGTGGCTGTGTTGGCATGAGGCATGACTGGGAATGACATGACCTTGGTGGAGGTCCACAGGCTGAACGTGGAGGGCACTTGAGGGCACTAACAAAGTCAGGAGATAGGTGGAGGAAGGGAGAGGAGGAATACCAAAAAGTGTTTCCAATTTTGGAACCTAGGAAATGGAGCAACGTGTTCTTTCTCCTCTTCCCTTTCCTTTCCTCCATTGTGCTGCTGCTGCTGCTTTCAAGGCATATCTTCTTCCAGGGCCCTGACACTCACGTCAGTCCCATGAGGTCCATCGTTCGACTATATGTAGGATTTGTAAGCCTGCGATGGGCTAGTCTGGGACATTGTTTCCAGTGGAAAATTAGTTCTGAATGTCAAACAATGTATTTGCAAACAGATGCATATCATAATTTGTTCTGGTAATGGAAAGACATAGATATAGAAGTATAGGCATATTTGTGTGTATTTATACATGTGTGTATATGCTTTTATATAGTATCTGTATTTTGCTAAGTAGTATAATTGTAGCTATATCTATGTGTGGATATTTAATATCATCTAGTATATAGATGTACATACATTATGTTTGTGTGTTTATATAGTCAGTGTAGAGATAGGTAGGTATA
The DNA here is from genome assembly GCF_024542745.1 of Macaca thibetana thibetana. NCBI lineage: Eukaryota > Metazoa > Chordata > Mammalia > Primates > Cercopithecidae > Macaca > Macaca thibetana. The sequence goes on from NC_065592.1 coordinate 72,033,535, forward strand.
AATATAAAATTGCTATTGAATTTACTAGTTTCTGAAATGATACAGGCTTTGAATCTCATGATTGCACATATATGGAAAGGTGGGCAGTCACTTATGATGTCAGAAAGAGATTCAACACGAGAGAAGCCACACCAGTAGCTGAGTGAGAAAACATATCCTCGGAGTGGTAGTCCTTTATTCTTGGAAGAGATGTAATTAAAGTTGTAGGCAATTATGTTTCCTAAGGTGTATTTTAATTAGCTTTCGAGGAGGAACAGGTGGTATCATTGAAAACTGTGGATTCTTTTCAACACTGGTTTTCCAGTGTTAGCGCTTTTGCTTCTTACGTATGGCATTTTAGATAAATTTTTCTTTTCAATTTCTTTCTTTTCTTTATTTCTCTTTTGATTAAGTAGATTTTAAATAGATAATATAAATTATTCAAAATTATGTATTTGTAATTATGCAGTAGAAACAAAAGAAATCATAGTATCAAATATATAAAATATGGTTTATAAGAAACGTTTCAATATTGCATTTAATCTCCTTGTTACTGTACTGGATTACATTAAGGATTTTAATGAGATTAATTTGCTTTCTGGCCAATTGATCTTCTGTCTAGTAGACATGCAGTGTGAAACGTAAGATATTGGTAATTAGAATTAGTACATTTGTACTTTTGAGAAGTTTCTGTTAAATTGAAAGCTTTATAAGGCACATATTATGCCATATATGCTCAACAATCATAACCTGTCCAAAGAAGTAGTTGTAATGACTGTAGTGGAAAAGTGCTCGGCAGGCAGGCACACAGAGGGAACGGAGAACAAAGCTTTCTGTGGCAATGGTCTCAGTCATGGCAAATGTCTCTTGGAAGAAAACACCATATCACTATTCATTCTTTCACCTCTGAATCTCAGTATCTATTGTAAATATTTATATTCTAAACCACATGTGTTTTTCCTGCAACATAATTGGTGAATCTTTTAAAAGATAATTTAGCAGTTTGAAAGCAACTTTGCCTCAGGAGTTGAAGGCGTCCTATGGTGTCTGACAGTGCCTCCTGTGTAAAATTGTAGTTTCATAGATACCCGCAAGTGGTGAAAGAAAACTTTTGCTGACATCATTCTCTAAGAGAGCAAAGATAATCACAGTGAATATGAAGTGATGACCATCAAGCCTCACACATTTTTCTCATAATTGTGGGAAAGTTTAGGAATTTTGCAGCAGTTTTAGAAATAGGAACTTGGAGAACAGTTATTTAAATATCTGAATTTCCAGATCAGAAATCACATCAAGAGAATGTGATTTGCTGAAATTGCATGATAATGAACAAACTGCTTTGAAGTTGTGGGATGATGCTAGATGAGAGTGCATCATTTTAGGAATCCATAAATTCAGTAGGAAGCGACCAGTTTCTGCCTCTAAAGATGGAATCCTTTTTATAGGCTGTTGAGGCTAATGGTTGCTATTCCTGTACTACCATCTTCCATTTCTTATCAGTTTCCATCCCAACCCTCTATGTACTTCCAACAGGGTCATCTGTTTAACACAGAAATTCCTGAGATTGTTTTTCTGGTGTGCATTGTGACATGAATTGCTCTCGATATTATTGGCACAGTATTGTTAATAGATGTTTGCATGAAATGTTTTATTCTTTACCAAAGCATTTTATTTTAGGTTGTTTAATCACCCTTGCTACTACTAGACCTCACTTGTAATCCAGAGAATAGGTTCCAAACCATGCCATCAATTTTATGTTATTAGACTGGATATAAATGTGCTGTGTGTTTTTATGTATCTGTGGCCAAAAATACTTCATTTTATACATAAAGGAATCCGTTCTGTCAAACCACTGCAAAACACAGTGCCTTCAGAAACATTTATACTAGAAAGGTTTTGGGGAATTGGAGTCAATAATTATACTCCTCTTCACTTTTGGAATCCTTTCCTACAGAAAGCAAATATGGGCCAAAATACTCTATTTCCTTTATTATTGAAAAGTATTGATTGGTGACTTTGGCAGGGCTTTCTTTTACCCTCCTTGAACTTGAATTCTGGAATGCCCTGAAAGTGAAGGGGGTCGAGGGAGAGAAGACTGAATCAAGAGAGTACAGGTTCTCTCATCTCCTTAGATTATGACAAAGTTTTTTTTTTTTTTTTTTTTTTTTTAAACTTCTGTTAAAAGAGCAAACCATGTAACAGAAGGAACATAAGTTTGATGTGGTAGATGTTAACTTTTGGAAAACTGTGGTTTTGAAAAGGTCAAATAGTTGACATTAACTTGAGTCAGAACAGTTAATCTAGGACTCCCGGGGTCGTAAGGACAGTGAGGGTGGTGTAGAGCCTCGTGTGAAATGATGTCTGAATTGGATTTGACCTTGTTTACTCTTCCTTCCCTGTGTGCTCTAACAAGGAAGCAGTTTTCTGAATGTTTAATGCCTTCAAAACTTTCAAAAATATAACTCCAATTTTAAATTCCCATGTGAAGTTTTGCCTGTGTTTTATTTTCACACTTCACTGCTGGGATTCCAAGCCGTCACACAGAGAAGCTGTCAGCAGAGATAGCAAGAGAGAGAGACACAAGCAGCCTGCGGGCCTGCACCCATAAAGAGCCTCAAGACCAGCAGAGGCTGAGATACAAAAGGCAACGAGACCCCCAACACGTCAAAATAACTGCTGCTTCTTTCCCCTTCCTCTGATTCATCAACCTTAGAACTAAATAAATGTGTTGTTCACGTCCCACGTGAGTCCCCACTGCTTGTGGTGCCAGGGTCTGTTAATAATTTAGGGAGTACTACAAATTGTCATGGGGAAGTCAGACATTTTGCAATGAAAGTGGTACTTGACATTCCACTTTATGCCTTGCTGGTGTCTGATAATCTGGCTACCACATTTTTTTAAACTTTTATTTTAGTTTCAGGGGTACATGTGCAGTTTGGTTCTATATAGATAAATTGTGTGCCACAGGAGTTTGGTGTACTTACTATTTCATCACTCAGGTAGTACATAATACCTGATTGGTAGTTGTTTGATCCTCACCCTCCTTCTCAGCCTCCACCCTCCCGTGGTGTCTCTTGTTTCCTTCTTTGTGTCTGTACTCAATATTTAGCTCCCACTTACCAGTGAGAACATAGGGTGTTTGGATTTCCATTCCTGCATGTTAATTCACTTGGGATAATGGCCTCCCGCTCCATCCGTGTTACGACAAAGGACATTATCTCATTCTTTTTCATAGTTGGGTAGTATTCCATCATGTATATATACTACAGTTTCTTTATCCAGCCTACTGTTGATGGACATTTAGGTTGATTCCATGTCTTTGCTCTTGTGAATAGCGCTGTGATGAATGTATGTGTGCATGTGTCCTTATGGCTCATACGTTTTGATTGTTGAGATTTCCAGTTTAGAAATTATTAGGTGGAACCTGAAAATCAGTCATGTGTTTTAAATCTTTAATTTTTTATTAAAGTGCAACATCCTTTATGGCTATATTATGTATGCAAGCCGTTTAAAAATGCCATTTGATTATGTCTTTGTCCATTATGGGTTTTTATAGCAAAATGAAATAATTTCCTTAATATTCACTTCATTCATTTCATTCATTCAGGCATTCTTTTTTACAGACTTACTTTGGGTGTCTGTTGTGTGCCAAGCACTCCATTTTTTGAACAACAACAACAAAATAGACGAAAATGGGCCAGGCGCGGTGCTCACACCTGTAATCCCAGCACTTTGGGAGGCCGAGGCAGGTGGATCACCTGAGGTCAGGAGTTCGAGACCAGCCTGACCAAAACAGAGAAACCCTGTCTCTACTAAAAATATAAAAATTAGCTGGATGTGGTGGTGGATGCCTATAATCCCAGCTACTCGGGAGGCTGAGGCAGGAGAATCGCTTGAACCTGGGAGGCAGAGGTTGCAGTGAGCTGAGATCATGCCATTGCACTCCAGCCTGGGCCACAAGAGCAAAACTCCATCTCAAAAAGAAAA